>NW_026542598.1:30893539-36213766 GCF_028750875.1 Macrosteles quadrilineatus | reverse complement strand
CAGCCAGCCACTAACAAACCTCCACACTGCACTGACATTGTAGACATTGTAACTATCAGGGACTGTACAATGCTACACAATACTTTACAGAGACAAGATTTGAGCTAAGATAAGAAGATATTCCAGACACGTGTCACAGAGATAGTCTAGACGATGGCAGACAGCCAGCCACTAACAAACCTCCATACTGCACTGACATTGTAGACATTGTAACTATCAGGGACTGTACAATGCTACACAATACTTTACAGAGACAAGATTTGAGCTAAGATAAGAAGATATTCCAGACACGTGTCACAGAGATAGTCTAAACGATGGCAGACAGCCAGCCACTAACAAACCTCCACAATGCACTGACATTGTAGACATTGTAACTATCAGGGACTGTACAATGCTACACAATACTTTACAGAGACGAGATTGAAGCTAAGATAAGAAGATATTCCAGACACGTGTCACAGAGATGGTACAGACGATGGTAGACAGCCAGCCACTAACAATCATCCGCACTGCACTGACATTGTAGATATTGTAACTATCAGGGACTGTGCAATGCTACACAATACTTTACAAAGACAAGATTTGAGCTAAGATAAGAAGATATTCCAGACACGTGTCACAGAGATAGTCCAGACGATGGCAGACAGCCAGCCACTAACAAACCTCCACACTGCACTGACATTGTAGACATTGTAACTATCAGGGACTGTACAATGCTACACAATACTTAACAGAGACAAGATTTGAGCTAAGATAAGAAGATATTCCAGACACGTGTCACAGAGATAGTCCAGACGATGGCAGACAGCCAGCCACTAACAAACCTCCACACTGCCCTGACATTGTAGACATTGTAACTATCAGGGACTGTACAATGCTACACAATACTTTACAAAGACCAGATTTGAGCTAAGATAAGAAGATATTCCAGACACGTGTCACAGAGATAGTCCAGACGATGGCAGACAGCCAGCCACTAACAAACCTCCGCACTGCACTGATATTGTAGACATTGTAACTATCAGGGGCTGTGCAATGCTACACAATACTTTACAGAGACAATATTTGAGCTAAGATAAGAAGATATTCCAGACATGTGTCACAGTGATAGTCCAGACGATGGCAGACAGCCAGCCACTAACTAACCTCCACACGACACTGACATTGTAGACATTGTAACTATCAGGGTCTGTACTATGCTACACATTACTTTACAGAGACAAGATTTGAGCTAAGATAAGAAGATATTCCAGACACGTGTCACAGAGATAGTCCAGACGATGGCAGACAGCCAGCCACTAAAGCACGGGTCACACTAGGCTGGTATCAACGGCGAATTAAAAGAAGCCGCGACTGTCAGCTTAATGTGACCACAAAATTCGCCTCGATTGGTGAGTCGGTGATGCTGGTGCCAGCTGCTGATCACCAGCGGCTGGCGAACAGCCTAGTGTGACCCGTGCTTAACACACCTCCACACTGCACTGACATTGTAGACATTGTAACTATCAGGGACAATGCTACACAATACTTTACAAAGACAAGATTTGAGCTGAGATAAGAAGATATTCCAGACACGTGTCACAGAGATAGTCCAGACGATGGCAGACAGCCAGCCACTAACAAACCTCCACACTGCACTGACATTGTAGACATTGTAACTATCAGGGACTGTACAATGCTACACAATACTTTACAAAGACAAGATTTGAGCTAAGATAAGGAGATATTCCAGACACGTGTCACAGAGATAGTCCAGACGATGGCAGACAGCCAGCCACTAACAAACCTCCACACTGCACTGACATTGTAGACATTGTAACTATCAGGGACTGTACAATGCTACACAATACTTAACAAGGACAAGATTTGAGCTGAGATAAGAAGATATTCCAGACACGTGTCACAGAGATAGTCCAGACGATGGCAGACAGCCAGCCACTAACAAACCTCCACACTGCACTGACATTGTAGACATTGTAACTATCAGGGATTGTACAATGGTACACAATACTTTATAAGGACAAGATTTGAGCTAAGATAAGAAGATATTCCAGACACGTGTCACAGAGATAGTCCAGACGATGGCAGACAGCCAGCCACTAACAAACCTCCACACTGCACTGACATTGTAGACATTGTAACTATCAGGGATTGTACAATGGTACACAATACTTTATAAGGACAAGATTTGAGCTAAGATAAGAAGATATTCCAGACACGTGTCACAGAGATAGTCCAGACGATGGCAGACAGCCAGCCACTAACAAACCTCCACACTGCACTAACATTGTAGACAATGTCACTATCAGGGACTGTACAATGGTACACAATACTTTATAAGGACAAGATTTGAGCTAAGATAAGAAGATATTCTAGACACGTGTCACAGAGATAGTCCAGACGATGGCAGACAGCCAGCCACTAACAAACCTCCACACTGCCCTGACATTGTAGACATTGTAACTATCAGGGACTGTACAATGCTACACAATACTTTACAGAGACAAGATTTGAGCTAAGATAAGAAGATATTCCAGACACGTGTCACAGAGATAGTCCAGACGATGGCAGACAGCCAGCCACTAACAAACCTCCACACTGCACTAACATTGTAGACAATGTCACTATCAGGGACTGTACAATGGTACACAATACTTTATAAGGACAAGATTTGAGCTAAGATAAGAAGATATTCCAGACACGTGTCACAGAGATAGTCCAGACGATGGCAGACAGCCAGCCACTAACAAACCTCCACACTGCACTAACATTGTAGACAATGTCACTATCAGGGACTGTACAATGGTACACAATACTTTATAAGGACAAGATTTGAGCTAAGATAAGAAGATATTCCAGACACGTGTCACAGAGATAGTCCAGACGATGGCAGACAGCCAGCCACTAACAAACCTCCACACTGCACTGACATTGTAGACATTGTAACTATCAGGGATTGTACAATGGTACACAATACTTTACAGAGACAAGATTTGAGCTAAGATAAGAAGATATTCCAGACACGTGTCACAGAGATAGTCCAGACGATGGCAGACAGCCAGCCACTAACAAACCTCCACACTGCCCTGACATTGTAGACATTGTAACTATCAGGGACTGTACAATGCTACACAATACTTTACAGAGACAAGATTTGAGCTAAGATAAGAAGATATTCTAGACACGTGTCACAGAGATAGTCCAGACGATGGCAGACAGCCAGCCAGCCACTAACAAACCTCCACACTGCACTGACATTGTAGACATTGTAACTATCAGGGATTGTACAATGGTACACAATACTTTATAAGGACAAGATTTGAGCTAAGATAAGAAGATATTCCAGACACGTGTCACAGAGATAGTCCAGACGATGGCAGACAGCCAGCCACTAACAAACCTCCACACTGCACTAACATTGTAGACAATGTCACTATCAGGGACTGTACAATGGTACACAATACTTTATAAGGACAAGATTTGAGCTAAGATAAGAAGATATTCCAGACACGTGTCACAGAGATAGTCCAGACGATGGCAGACAGCCAGCCACTAACAAACCTCCACACTGCACTGACATTGTAGACATTGTAACTATCAGGGATTGTACAATGGTACACAATACTTTACAGAGACAAGATTTGAGCTAAGATAAGAAGATATTCCAGACACGTGTCACAGAGATAGTCCAGACGATGGCAGACAGCCAGCCACTAACAAACCTCCACACTGCCCTGACATTGTAGACATTGTAACTATCAGGGACTGTACAATGCTACACAATACTTTACAGAGACAAGATTTGAGCTAAGATAAGAAGATATTCCAGACACGTGTCACAGAGATAGTCTAGACGATGGCAGACAGCCAGCCACTAACAAACCTCCACACTGCACTGACATTGTAGACATTGTAACTATCAGGGATTGTACAATGGTACACAATACTTTATAAGGACAAGATTTGAGCTAAGATAAGAAGATATTCCAGACACGTGTCACAGAGATAGTCCAGACGATGGCAGACAGCCAGCCACTAACAAACCTCCACACTGCACTAACATTGTAGACATTGTAATTATCAGGGACTGTACAATGCTACACAATACTTTACAAAGACAAGATTTGAGCTAAGATAAGAAGATATTCCAGACACGTGTCACAGAGATAGTCCAGACGATGGCAGACAGCCAGCCACTAACAAACCTCCACACTGCACTAACATTGTAGACAATGTCACTATCAGGGATTGTACAATGGTACACAATACTTTATAAGGACAAGATTTGAGCTAAGATAAGAAGATATTCCTGACACGTGTCACAGAGATAGTCCAGACGATGGCAGACAGCCAGCCACTAACAAACCTCCACACTGCACTGACATTGTAGACATTGTAACTATCAGGGACTGTACAATGCTACACAATACTTTACAGAGACAAGATTTGAGCTAAGATAAGAAGATATTCCAGACACGTGTCACAGAGATAGTCTAGACGATGGCAGACAGCCAGCCACTAACAAACCTCCACACTGCACTGACATTGTAGACATTGTAAGTATCAAGGACTGTACAATGTTACACAATACTTTACAAAGACAAGATTTGAGCTAAGATAAGAAGATATTCCAGACACGTGTCACAGAGATAGTCTAGACGATGGCAGACAGCCAGCCACTAACAAACCTCCACACTGCACTGACATTGTAGACATTGTAACTATCAGGGACTGTACAATGCTACACAATACTTTACAGAGACAAGATATGAGCTAAGATAAGAAGATATTCCAGACACGTGTCACAGAGATAGTCTAGACGATGGCAGACAGCCAGCCACTAACAAACCTCCACACTGCACTGACATTGTAGACATTGTAACTATCAGGGACTGTACAATGCTACACAATACTTTACAGAGACAAGATTTGAGCTAAGATAAGAAGATATTCCAGACACGTGTCACAGAGATAGTCTAAACGATGGCAGACAGCCAGCCACTAACAAACCTCCACAATGCACTGACATTGTAGACATTGTAACTATCAGGGACTGTACAATGCTACACAATACTTTACAGAGACGAGATTGAAGCTAAGATAAGAAGATATTCCAGACACGTGTCACAGAGATGGTACAGACGATGGCAGACAGCCAGCCACTAACAATCATCCGCACTGCACTGACATTGTAGATATTGTAACTATCAGGGACTGTGCAATGCTACACAATACTTTACAAAGACAAGATTTGAGCTAAGATAAGAAGATATTCCAGACACGTGTCACAGAGATAGTCCAGACGATGGCAGACAGCCAGCCACTAACAAACCTCCACACTGCACTGACATTGTAGACATTGTAACTATCAGGGACTGTACAATGCTACACAATACTTAACAGAGGCAAGATTTGAGCTAAGATAAGAAGATATTCCAGACACGTGTCACAGAGATAGTCCAGACGATGGCAGACAGCCAGCCACTAACAAACCTCCACACTGCCCTGACATTGTAGACATTGTAACTATCAGGGACTGTACAATGCTACACAATACTTTACAAAGACCAGATTTGAGCTAAGATAAGAAGATATTCCAGACACGTGTCACAGAGATAGTCCAGACGATGGCAGACAGCCAGCCACTAACAAACCTCCGCACTGCACTGATATTGTAGACATTGTAACTATCAGGGGCTGTGCAATGCTACACAATACTTTACAGAGACAATATTTGAGCTAAGATAAGAAGATATTCCAGACATGTGTCACAGTGATAGTCCAGACGATGGCAGACAGCCAGCCACTAACTAACCTCCACACGACACTGACATTGTAGACATTGTAACTATCAGGGTCTGTACAATGCTACACATTACTTTACAGAGACAAGATTTGAGCTAAGATAAGAAGATATTCCAGACACGTGTCACAGAGATAGTCCAGACGATGGCAGACAGCCAGCCACTAAAGCACGGGTCACACTAGGCTGGTATCAGCGGCGAATTAAAAGAAGCCGCGACTGTCAGCTTAATGTGACCACAAAATTCGCCTCGATTGGTGAGTCGGTGATGCTGGTGCCAGCTGCTGATCACCAGCGGCTGGCGAACAGCCTAGTGTGACCCGTGCTTAACACACCTCCACACTGCACTGACATTGTAGACATTGTAACTATCAGGGACAATGCTACACAATACTTTACAAAGACAAGTTTTGAGCTGAGATAAGAAGATATTCCAGACACGTGTCAAAGAGATAGTCCAGACGATGGCAGACAGCCAGCCACTAACAAACCTCCACACTGCACTGACATTGTAGACATTGTAACTATCAGGGACTGTACAATGCTACACAATACTTTACAAAGACAAGATTTGAGCTAAGATAAGGAGATATTCCAGACACGTGTCACAGAGATAGTCCAGACGATGGCAGACAGCCAGCCACTAACAAACCTCCACACTGCACTGACATTGTAGACATTGTAACTATCAGGGACTGTACAATGCTACACAATACTTAACAAGGACAAGATTTGAGCTGAGATAAGAAGATATTCCAGACACGTGTCACAGAGATAGTCCAGACGATGGCAGACAGCCAGCCACTAACAAACCTCCACACTGCACTGACATTGTAGACATTGTAACTATCAGGGATTGTACAATGGTACACAATACTTTATAAGGACAAGATTTGAGCTAAGATAAGAAGATATTCCAGACACGTGTCACAGAGATAGTCCAGACGATGGCAGACAGCCAGCCACTAACAAACCTCCACACTGCACTGACATTGTAGACATTGTAACTATCAGGGATTGTACAATGGTACACAATACTTTATAAGGACAAGATTTGAGCTAAGATAAGAAGATATTCCAGACACGTGTCACAGAGATAGTCCAGACGATGGCAGACAGCCAGCCACTAACAAACCTCCACACTGCACTAACATTGTAGACAATGTCACTATCAGGGACTGTACAATGGTACACAATACTTTATAAGGACAAGATTTGAGCTAAGATAAGAAGATATTCCAGACACGTGTCACAGAGATAGTCCAGACGATGGCAGACAGCCAGCCACTAACAAACCTCCACACTGCACTGACATTGTAGACATTGTAACTATCAGGGATTGTACAATGGTACACAATACTTTACAGAGACAAGATTTGAGCTAAGATAAGAAGATATTCCAGACACGTGTCACAGAGATAGTCCAGACGATGGCAGACAGCCAGCCACTAACAAACCTCCACACTGCCCTGACATTGTAGACATTGTAACTATCAGGGACTGTACAATGCTACACAATACTTTACAGAGACAAGATTTGAGCTAAGATAAGAAGATATTCCAGACACGTGTCACAGAGATAGTCCAGACGATGGCAGACAGCCAGCCACTAACAAACCTCCACACTGCACTGACATTGTAGACATTGTAACTATCAGGGATTGTACAATGGTACACAATACTTTATAAGGACAAGATTTGAGCTAAGATAAGAAGATATTCCAGACACGTGTCACAGAGATAGTCCAGACGATGGCAGACAGCCAGCCACTAACAAACCTCCACACTGCACTAACATTGTAGACAATGTCACTATCAGGGACTGTACAATGGTACACAATACTTTATAAGGACAAGATTTGAGCTAAGATAAGAAGATATTCCAGACACGTGTCACAGAGATAGTCCAGACGATGGCAGACAGCCAGCCACTAACAAACCTCCACACTGCACTGACATTGTAGACATTGTAACTATCAGGGATTGTACAATGGTACACAATACTTTACAGAGACAAGATTTGAGCTAAGATAAGAAGATATTCCAGACACGTGTCACAGAGATAGTCCAGACAATGGCAGACAGCCAGCCACTAACAAACCTCCACACTGCCCTGACATTGTAGACATTGTAACTATCAGGGACTGTACAATGCTACACAATACTTTACAGAGACAAGATTTGAGCTAAGATAAGAAGATATTCCAGACACGTGTCACAGAGATAGTCCAGACGATGGCAGACAGCCAGCCACTAAAGCACGGGTCACACTAGGCTGGTATCAGCGGCGAATTAAAAGAAGCCGCGACTGTCAGCTTAATGTGACCACAAAATTCGCCTCGATTGGTGAGTCGGTGATGCTGGTGCCAGCTGCTGATCACCAGCGGCTGGCGAACAGCCTAGTGTGACCCGTGCTTAACACACCTCCACACTGCACTGACATTGTAGACATTGTAACTATCAGGGACAATGCTACACAATACTTTACAAAGACAAGATTTGAGCTGAGATAAGAAGATATTCCAGACACGTGTCACAGAGATAGTCCAGACGATGGCAGACAGCCAGCCACTAACAAACCTCCACACTGCACTGACATTGTAGACATTGTAACTATCAGGGACTGTACAATGCTACACAATACTTTACAAAGACAAGATTTGAGCTAAGATAAGGAGATATTCCAGACACGTGTCACAGAGATAGTCCAGACGATGGCAGACAGCCAGCCACTAACAAACCTCCACACTGCACTGACATTGTAGACATTGTAACTATCAGGGACTGTACAATGCTACACAATACTTAACAAGGACAAGATTTGAGCTGAGATAAGAAGATATTCCAGACACGTGTCACAGAGATAGTCCAGACGATGGCAGACAGCCAGCCACTAACAAACCTCCACACTGCACTGACATTGTAGACATTGTAACTATCAGGGATTGTACAATGGTACACAATACTTTATAAGGACAAGATTTGAGCTAAGATAAGAAGATATTCCAGACACGTGTCACAGAGATAGTCCAGACGATGGCAGACAGCCAGCCACTAACAAACCTCCACACTGCACTGACATTGTAGACATTGTAACTATCAGGGATTGTACAATGGTACACAATACTTAATAAGGACAAGATTTGAGCTAAGATAAGAAGATATTCCAGACACGTGTCACAGAGATAGTCCAGACGATGGCAGACAGCCAGCCACTAACAAACCTCCACACTGCACTGACATTGTAGACATTGTAACTATCAGGGATTGTACAATGGTACACAATACTTTATAAGGACAAGATTTGAGCTAAGATAAGAAGATAATCCAGACACGTGTCACAGAGATAGTCCAGACGATGGCAGACAGCCAGCCACTAACAAACCTCCACACTGCACTAACATTGTAGACAATGTCACTATCAGGGACTGTACAATGGTACACAATACTTTATAAGGACAAGATTTGAGCTAAGATAAGAAGATATTCCAGACACGTGTCACAGAGATAGTCCAGACGATGGCAGACAGCCAGCCACTAACAAACCTCCACACTGCACTGACATTGTAGACATTGTAACTATCAGGGATTGTACAATGGTACACAATACTTTACAGAGACAAGATTTGAGCTAAGATAAGAAGATATTCCAGACACGTGTCACAGAGATAGTCCAGACGATGGCAGACAGCCAGCCACTAACAAACCTCCACACTGCCCTGACATTGTAGACATTGTAACTATCAGGGACTGTACAATGCTACACAATACTTTACAGAGACAAGATTTGAGCTAAGATAAGAAGATATTCCAGACACGTGTCACAGAGATAGTCTAGACGATGGCAGACAGCCAGCCACTAACAAACCTCCACACTGCACTGACATTGTAGACATTGTAACTATCAGGGATTGTACAATGGTACACAATACTTTATAAGGACAAGATTTGAGCTAAGATAAGAAGATATTCCAGACATGTGTCACAGAGATAGTCCAGACGATGGCAGACAGCCAGCCACTAACAAACCTCCACACTGCACTAACATTGTAGACATTGTAATTATCAGGGATTGTACAATGCTACACAATACTTTACAAAGACAAGATTTGAGCTAAGATAAGAAGATATTCCAGACACGTGTCACAGAGATAGTCCAGACGATGGCAGACAGCCAGCCACTAACAAACCTCCACACTGCACTAACATTGTAGACAATGTCACTATCAGGGATTGTACAATGGTACACAATACTTTATAAGGACAAGATTTGAGCTAAGATAAGAAGATATTCCTGACACGTGTCACAGAGATAGTCCAGACGATGGCAGACAGCCAGCCACTAACAAACCTCCACACTGCACTGACATTGTAGACATTGTAACTATCAGGGACTGTACAATGCTACACAATACTTTACAGAGACAAGATTTGAGCTAAGATAAGAAGATATTCCAGACACGTGTCACAGAGATAGTCTAGACGATGGCAGACAGCCAGCCACTAACAAACCTCCACACTGCACTGACATTGTAGACATTGTAAGTATCAAGGACTGTACAATGCTACACAATACTTTACAAAGACAAGATTTGAGCTAAGATAAGAAGATATTCCAGACACGTGTCACAGAGATAGTCTAGACGATGGCAGACAGCCAGCCACTAACAAACCTCCACACTGCACTGACATTGTAGACATTGTAACTATCAGGGACTGTACAATGCTACACAATACTTTACAGAGACAAGATTTGAGCTAAGATAAGAAGATATTCCAGACACGTGTCACAGAGATAGTCTAGACGATGGCAGACAGCCAGCCACTAACAAACCTCCATACTGCACTGACATTGTAGACATTGTAACTATCAGGGACTGTACAATGCTACACAATACTTTACAGAGACAAGATTTGAGCTAAGATAAGAAGATATTCCAGACACGTGTCACAGAGATAGTCTAAACGATGGCAGACAGCCAGCCACTAACAAACCTCCACAATGCACTGACATTGTAGACATTGTAACTATCAGGGACTGTACAATGCTACACAATACTTTACAGAGACGAGATTGAAGCTAAGATAAGAAGATATTCCAGACACGTGTCACAGAGATGGTACAGACGATGGTAGACAGCCAGCCACTAACAATCATCCGCACTGCACTGACATTGTAGATATTGTAACTATCAGGGACTGTGCAATGCTACACAATACTTTACAAAGACAAGATTTGAGCTAAGATAAGAAGATATTCCAGACACGTGTCACAGAGATAGTCCAGACGATGGCAGACAGCCAGCCACTAACAAACCTCCACACTGCACTGACATTGTAGACATTGTAACTATCAGGGACTGTACAATGCTACACAATACTTAACAGAGACAAGATTTGAGCTAAGATAAGAAGATATTCCAGACACGTGTCACAGAGATAGTCCAGACGATGGCAGACAGCCAGCCACTAACAAACCTCCACACTGCCCTGACATTGTAGACATTGTAACTATCAGGGACTGTACAATGCTACACAATACTTTACAAAGACCAGATTTGAGCTAAGATAAGAAGATATTCCAGACACGTGTCACAGAGATAGTCCAGACGATGGCAGACAGCCAGCCACTAACAAACCTCCGCACTGCACTGATATTGTAGACATTGTAACTATCAGGGGCTGTGCAATGCTACACAATACTTTACAGAGACAATATTTGAGCTAAGATAAGAAGATATTCCAGACATGTGTCACAGTGATAGTCCAGACGATGGCAGACAGCCAGCCACTAACTAACCTCCACACGACACTGACATTGTAGACATTGTAACTATCAGGGTCTGTACTATGCTACACATTACTTTACAGAGACAAGATTTGAGCTAAGATAAGAAGATATTCCAGACACGTGTCACAGAGATAGTCCAGACGATGGCAGACAGCCAGCCACTAAAGCACGGGTCACACTAGGCTGGTATCAACGGCGAATTAAAAGAAGCCGCGACTGTCAGCTTAATGTGACCACAAAATTCGCCTCGATTGGTGAGTCGGTGATGCTGGTGCCAGCTGCTGATCACCAGCGGCTGGCGAACAGCCTAGTGTGACCCGTGCTTAACACACCTCCACACTGCACTGACATTGTAGACATTGTAACTATCAGGGACAATGCTACACAATACTTTACAAAGACAAGATTTGAGCTGAGATAAGAAGATATTCCAGACACGTGTCACAGAGATAGTCCAGACGATGGCAGACAGCCAGCCACTAACAAACCTCCACACTGCACTGACATTGTAGACATTGTAACTATCAGGGACTGTACAATGCTACACAATACTTTACAAAGACAAGATTTGAGCTAAGATAAGGAGATATTCCAGACACGTGTCACAGAGATAGTCCAGACGATGGCAGACAGCCAGCCACTAACAAACCTCCACACTGCACTGACATTGTAGACATTGTAACTATCAGGGACTGTACAATGCTACACAATACTTAACAAGGACAAGATTTGAGCTGAGATAAGAAGATATTCCAGACACGTGTCACAGAGATAGTCCAGACGATGGCAGACAGCCAGCCACTAACAAACCTCCACACTGCACTGACATTGTAGACATTGTAACTATCAGGGATTGTACAATGGTACACAATACTTTATAAGGACAAGATTTGAGCTAAGATAAGAAGATATTCCAGACACGTGTCACAGAGATAGTCCAGACGATGGCAGACAGCCAGCCACTAACAAACCTCCACACTGCACTGACATTGTAGACATTGTAACTATCAGGGATTGTACAATGGTACACAATACTTTATAAGGACAAGATTTGAGCTAAGATAAGAAGATATTCCAGACACGTGTCACAGAGATAGTCCAGACGATGGCAGACAGCCAGCCACTAACAAACCTCCACACTGCACTAACATTGTAGACAATGTCACTATCAGGGACTGTACAATGGTACACAATACTTTATAAGGACAAGATTTGAGCTAAGATAAGAAGATATTCCAGACACGTGTCACAGAGATAGTCCAGACGATGGCAGACAGCCAGCCACTAACAAACCTCCACACTGCACTGACATTGTAGACATTGTAACTATCAGGGATTGTACAATGGTACACAATACTTTACAGAGACAAGATTTGAGCTAAGATAAGAAGATATTCCAGACACGTGTCACAGAGATAGTCCAGACGATGGCAGACAGCCAGCCACTAACAAACCTCCACACTGCCCTGACATTGTAGACATTGTAACTATCAGGGACTGTACAATGCTACACAATACTTTACAGAGACAAGATTTGAGCTAAGATAAGAAGATATTCCAGACACGTGTCACAGAGATAGTCCAGACGATGGCAGACAGCCAGCCACTAACAAACCTCCACACTGCACTGACATTGTAGACATTGTAACTATCAGGGATTGTACAATGGTACACAATACTTTATAAGGACAAGATTTGAGCTAAGATAAGAAGATATTCCAGACACGTGTCACAGAGATAGTCCAGACGATGGCAGACAGCCAGCCACTAACAAACCTCCACACTGCACTAACATTGTAGACAATGTCACTATCAGGGACTGTACAATGGTACACAATACTTTATAAGGACAAGATTTGAGCTAAGATAAGAAGATATTCCAGACACGTGTCACAGAGATAGTCCAGACGATGGCAGACAGCCAGCCACTAACAAACCTCCACACTGCACTGACATTGTAGACATTGTAACTATCAGGGATTGTACAATGGTACACAATACTTTACAGAGACAAGATTTGAGCTAAGATAAGAAGATATTCCAGACACGTGTCACAGAGATAGTCCAGACGATGGCAGACAGCCAGCCACTAACAAACCTCCACACTGCCCTGACATTGTAGACATTGGAACTATCAGGGACTGTACAATGCTACACAATACTTTACAGAGACAAGATTTGAGCTAAGATAAGAAGATATTCCAGACACGTGTCACAGAGATAGTCCAGACGATGGCAGACAGCCAGCCACTAACAAACCTCCACACTGCACTGACATTGTAGACATTGTAACTATCAGGGATTGTACAATGGTACACAATACTTTATAAGGACAAGATTTGAGCTAAGATAAGAAGATATTCCAGACACGTGTCACAGAGATAGTCCAGACGATGGCAGACAGCCAGCCACTAACAAACCTCCACACTGCACTAACATTGTAGACAATGTCACTATCAGGGACTGTACAATGGTACACAATACTTTATAAGGACAAGATTTGAGCTAAGATAAGAAGATATTCCAGACACGTGTCACAGAGATAGTCCAGACGATGGCAGACAGCCAGCCACTAACAAACCTCCACACTGCACTGACATTGTAGACATTGTAACTATCAGGGATTGTACAATGGTACACAATACTTTACAGAGACAAGATTTGAGCTAAGATAAGAAGATATTCCAGACACGTGTCACAGAGATAGTCCAGACGATGGCAGACAGCCAGCCACTAACAAACCTCCACACTGCCCTGACATTGTAGACATTGGAACTATCAGGGACTGTACAATGCTACACAATACTTTACAGAGACAAGATTTGAGCTAAGATAAGAAGATATTCCAGACACGTGTCACAGAGATAGTCCAGACGATGGCAGACAGCCAGCCACTAACAAACCTCCACACTGCACTGACATTGTAGACATTGTAACTATCAGGGATTGTACAATGGTACACAATACTTTATAAGGACAAGATTTGAGCTAAGATAAGAGGATATTCCAGACACGTGTCACAGAGATAGTCCAGACGATGGCAGACAGCCAGCCACTAACAAACCTCCACACTGCTCTAACATTGTAGACAATGTCACTATCAGGGACTGTACAATGGTACACAATAATTTATAAGGACAAGATTTGAGCTAAGATAAGAAGATATTCCAGACACGTGTCACAGAGATAGTCCAGACGATGGCAGACAGCCAGCCACTAACAAACCTCCACACTGCACTGACATTGTAGACATTGTAACTATCAGGGATTGTACAATGGTACACAATACTTTACAGAGACAAGATTTGAGCTAAGATAAGAAGATATTCCAGACACGTGTCACAGAGATAGTCCAGACGATGGCAGACAGCCAGCCACTAACAAACCTCCACACTGCCCTGACATTGTAGACATTGTAACTATCAGGGACTGTACAATGCTACACAATACTTTACAGAGACAAGATTTGAGCTAAGATAAGAAGATATTCCAGACACGTGTCACAGAGATAGTCCAGACGATGGCAGACAGCCAGCCACTAACAAACCTCCACACTGCCCTGACATTGTAGACATTGTAACTATCAGGGACTGTACAATGCTACACAATGCTTTACAAAGACAAGATTTAAGCTAAGATAAGAGGATATTCCAGACACTTGTCACAGAGATAGTCTAGACGATGGCAGACAGCCAGCCACTAACAAACCTCCGCACTACACTGACATTGTAGACATTGTAACTATCAGGGACAATGCTACACAATACTTTACAAAGACAAGATTCGAACTATGGTAAGATGAACCTGCTATACATTCAAAAATGAATTGTTTTTGTAACAAATTTGTTGCGAATTTTTCGAATATTTATACCTTTTTATTTAAATATGATACTTTGTCAGTGACAGAGGCGATTAAATATAGTAAACCTTTTGAAAACAAAAAAATAATTCTAACTGATCTACAAATCTTTAGTAGGCTAAAACTACAGTAGACAATTGCTATAAAAAAACCCCAAAAATACTGTAATTCCTAACATGAACTTCAAGCTAATATAGCAAGTTAAACCTATTGTATTAATCACTAATGTAAAGGTTAGATAAACTTATAACGGTAGACAAAATAAATTAAAAATAACCCTAAATGAAATCTGCGAAACAATTTAGCATCATATTTTATGCGACATGATTCACACAATCAGCCGTGAGGTCATAGAGGTCAAAGTGATTCAGTAAATCCACCAATGAGACAACAGACAGACATACGGCCGCACATATCAGCCAGTGTGATGCAAACACATAAGTTCACATTTTGCGAAATATGAGTAACCACATAAACAAACAGTAGCTCGTTATAATTTAGCGGTATTTTTTCTTCGTAAAGGACACATTTCAATTTCGTGCTGCGAAATATTACAGTGAAATTTGTTTGGTAGTTCACGATTTTATCCCTGCTAAGTAAGGATATTACCTACTATTTATTTTTAAGTAGCTAAATTAAAATGGAATTCGTTAATTAGATTAATGTTTAGATAACATTGCCGAGGCATTTTTGATACTACTCTAAGAATTACAAAGATTCATTATAAGCGTTTCATTCATTCAGAATAGGTTGGAGGCCCAATATTTTCAAGAATACACAAATTCTGTTAAAATAGATTTGTCTTGACATTGACATAGATTCAAAAAAGCTTGGTGATCAAGATGTGTTCCTGAGTAAAACATGTGTAAAAAATGTCAAAAAATCTACTTTATCCCGAAGAATTAACATGTTTTTGTTGTAATATGTATGCTTGAATGGCGAAAAAAGGTGTAAACGTACAAATACGGATTGTACAGTGCAAAATTCTATTAATTATTATAGTGTTACGAAATATATGGAATTCCAATAAAAATCTGTATTTAGACGCTTCACAGTCCACGCTCCACTTACCAGCTTCGAATTTTAGAAAAGTAAAATATGTAAAAATATTGAATATTTTTCATTTTACATACCCTAAAGGGTTCAAACATAATTCACACCCAAACAACGTGATAATTGTCATCCAGCAAAACTTTCTTCGTTTTCTTCACTGAGGTAGAAAAACAACTGAAGCACTTGACAGGCAACTCTGCTAGAAAATCGAGAAACTCGTATTTTTTTGTGAACCAACTAGTGGAATCATCACATTTGCTCATGGCTTTATGTATGTACAATCTCACAACCCCAAATGTACTAAGTACAAAGTGTTTTATCCACTGATACAAATGGCGGTCAAAGTCTCACAACTCTCTCGTTCAGGGCCACCTCTAGCGGTATATCTTGCAAGGGGTTTCTTAAGTCCCAATTTATTTTCCATACTGATGGATTCAACAAACGCTTGCATATCCAAGTTGTCGCCTTGAACTGAAGACGGTTTCCCTGACAGCGTCGCCCACCGCACGCCCATGTCGTCTGTGCTTATGTCGTTAACCACAATTACTATTCTACGCACATTTATATTCACGACGCATTATTATAATGTAGTTGTCAACTGTTAACGACGTGACGTCACGTGTGTAGGCCTTAATGGGAGAAATATGGATTTTCTATTCAATTCCTCGGGAATAATTTCAACTCGTGGACCAGTGTTTGATGAATAGGCCTACATTAAAAATGTCTGTATAGATAAATTCAGACCTAATTATGTGGCAGTGAACCTGTGTGAAACCTAACTTAGACTTTTTTATGACAATAGACGATACGCATAAGGTTGAACAACGAAAAAGTCTTAAGTAGACAGTTATATATATCCTACAAGGTTTTCGTCAGCTTAAATACCTTTAGAAAGCTTAGAGACAATATGCCATAATCAGAACTTAATGCTGCTTAACGTATATTTCCTCTAGCGTAACAGTAATTAATATTGATTCCATTGAGATTTTGTATAACAAAATTCATATTCTGTCACTATATTCTTTAAGGAGAGGTTTTTTTAAAGAACATTTAGTGAGACAAAGCTACAAGTCTATGGAGATGTTCTAAATTAGTCTGCTTGGTTATTATCTATTGAAATATTTTGTAAGAAAAATTGAAGTTAAACTCAAACAACTTTTTATATTACAAAAATATTAGGAAAACTATAAACTATTAAACAATTAGCGCAGAAAATGGGTTGTTATTGTTATAATTAAGATAATTTAGGTGTTTATAAAAATAAATCCGAATCAGAAAAGTATCTTGTAATATTATTGATCAATTAGTATTGAATATGGCCATTTGCATGCTACGTTAGCCGTGCCCCCTAGTGGGTTAGTGGTCAGCTGACTAATGTACGTGGTCTGTAGTGGTGGTCATTACCTGTAGAGGCCATGTAGAACATTAGTCTTCTTAGTCACGCCACCAATGTGGCTTAACTGATAAGTTACACACAGTGTCAAACAGGCTAAGGATAGCCTACTTTTGGTAAATAAAAGTTCCCAGGTAAATAAAACTCTTCTATTGCGCAACTACCAATCTCTTTATACTGTGTATCATTGACTGTTCAAATACCCATATATTTTATTATCATGTGAAGGTGGTAGTTATAGGTTGGTGTTGATTGAATTATGTACTTATTTTGTCAAATGGTAAAGAGTATAAGTTTGAGATGGCTGGCTCACATTCAACGCAGAGGTGAGAGAGAGATGGTGAAGCAAGTGATAGAGGTACTCTGGAGGGCGGGAGAGCATTGGGAAGACTAAGGATGCGATGGGCTGATTAGGTTATAAAGGACCTAAAGAGCATGGGAGCAGACCTAAAACTGGCAGAAGACTGAGATCCTGGAGGCACATGGTTGATAGAACACCTAGGTTTTCAATAGCCACAGGAGTAAGTAAGTAATTTAAGTGGCATGAATGATTTAAGTATAAAAAGATACAGAATATAATTTCGACAGTAGCATACTCAATAGTGACTGTTCCATTCAAACATGTTCTAATTTGATGGTAAAATTCACTCCTGTCCTGATTCATATGAGGACTTAACTTAAGTATACAAAACCCCTATTGATTGTAGAACAAAATCTGAATAATCTTAAGATACCCTTAGTCCAGCAAAAACAAAATCAACTATGGCTGTGATGGGTTTTTTCATAGACGAAAACAAATAAATATTCCTGTGCTGTCTATGGTTCTATGTTTGCGCGGCTTCTCTAGTTGATATATTTGAAACATCTGACCTTACAGAAAAGAGTTCAAATCCTGACATTCGCCAATAGCTTTCAACAATGACATAATGCAATTACTAGATGACAAGCAGCCCAATTTCAGTGGTAAGCTCACTTTTATATAAAATTAAAAACATAAACCTCTCAGAAGATTTCAAAAACCTTTTGTATTAGAAAAAAAGTCTTACATCAAAATTACAGTTAATTTTTTGTAATTTACCACAATTTCCATTTGTAGGATTCCAATTTTTATAGTATCAAACAATCCCACAACAAATCTTAAACATGCCTCAAACTTTCCTAGACACACACATTGATCTTGGAGGGCATAAACAATGACATGACCGCTTGAATAAACAGGGGTTTCCAATGATCTATAGAGCTCATCAGGCTAGTGGTTAGACTATACGTGTTCTATGAACACCTTCATTACCAAGTCTGTGAGGGGTCGTCAATATTGTATCTGAACTTGACATTTACGCCTTGCTTAGAGAGTCAACATATTAGCCCTCAACATATTAGCAAAGATAAATACATCATAAATATGTTTATTTTAACTAGATAACTAGAATACTTTTCTACTAAATCTGCTACTGAGTGCACCGACGAATCCGAAACATTTTCCACTACATTTTGGTTTATAATCAAGTTTGTTCAACACAAAAAATATTTCTTTTCGTCGGAATTTACAGGCTAGGTGTCAAAAAAGTAAACAAAATGAATAGAATACGAAATTTGAAAAGCTAAAAGAGCTACACAATGTTTAATTATAAGTAGCTTCCAGGCTATACGATAGTTTTGTGGCCTATAAAAAAAGAAACGAAACCGGTTGTATTTTGACCCAAGTATGAGTAAACAATTTAGTTATTTATTACAACATGTTTAGACCTTATAAAAACATGCTTTCACGTTATGACAATGTACATGATCAATTAAAACTACCTACTATAAAGTCATCACCAATCAGGTTGACTCATTTGGCCACTTGTTATCTAATCGCAATCCACATAAAAATCATTCATACAATTTTAGAGCATTTCAAACTGAACGATATAATGTAATGGTATAAATATAAAAATGGAAAACTGTGTATTCATAAATGACGATGACGTCCATTTTAACAACACACGACTTCAAGGCATTGGCTATTCACACACAATGTAATCAATGTTCAAACTCTTCATAACGCAACCACATCTCCACTAATCAAAGTAATGTTTTGGTAGCGACCGTTTGGCAAATTGAATTGGCCTCACAAAGATTCTCTTTCACTTGGTCACTTCTGAGTCACTCAATGAATCGATGATTGACCCCGGACTAAATAGTGATTCATTGACAAGCTGAGTGAGCTGACCTTGAAATCATTGAATACATTTATAGCTATTTACCGATGTTTGACGTTTTTGGTGTAAAACTTCTAAATAACAATAATGAATACTTATCAGGACTATATTGATAACTCGCCTATATTGATGGGAGGAGTTTATATCCCTCCCCAGCAACCCTCTGATCTTTACCTGGGATTTTGCGAGGCAGTTGACGAGGTCATGCTATCTGTCTCCAACGACCTCTCTTCTCTATACCTTATGGGCGACTTCAACCTTCCGGATGACAAATGGTCCCCGGAGAGTTCAATTGTTAATCCTAGCAGATCCCAGCAAGAACTCATAGATCTTATGACATCTTATCAGCTGAAACAAACTAATACCATCCTGAACTCCAGGGGAGTGCTGCTTGATTTGGTGTTCACCTCGTCGACCAACTCAACTGTTGAGGCTGCGCAAGACATTTTACTTCCTGTTGAAGAGGCTCACCCTCCACTTACTTTTGTAGTCAACAAATGCATGGATAGTACCTGCAATGTTTCTGGTTTCGTCCCGGACTTCAGGCGGTGTGATGTCGAGGCTATCTACATTGAACTCAATAGAGAGCTTGGAACCACTTACTACAGTATTATTGATGTAAACAGCTTCTTTGACTCATTTGTCTCCACTATTCGTGAAATCATCCTGAGGCATACACCTATGAAGAGATTTGGTCCATCAAAATTTCCTTGCTGTTTCGATAGCCAATTGAAACAGCTCACAATCATGAAGAAGGCCATGCATACCAAATTTAAAGCCTCTCAATCACTGCGTGACTACGAAGAGTTTTCCCGTGTTCGTCGCCTTTGTAAGACCTTAAGCAGAGATTGCTATGCACAATACATTGATCGAGTTAATAACTCTATTCCACTTAACATAAGGTCTTTTTTTGGCTTTGTAAACAGCCTTAAATCAAATAGTAGCAGCTTCGATTGTTTCAACTACCACGGTGAGAAGGCCGAACGTCCTGAAGATATTTCCAACCTTTTTGGAGTTTACTTTTCATCAGTTTACCAGCAGTCAGCAGTGACTCCTCCAGTTTACGATTTCAAAACTCACCTGAATTTGAACTCCTGCAGACTAAGTTGTAATGACGTTCAAAAGAAGCTGGCATCTCTCGATCCTTACAAGGGAACGGGGCCCGACCTAATACCTCCATCTGTACTGAAGTACTGTAATATGCTACTGGCTCCTCAATTGACACACATCTTCAATCTTTTACTTCAAGAAGGAATCTTTCCGGATACATTAAAAACCAGCTTTGTTGTTCCCATTCCCAAAGTCCAAAACTCTTCTGATGTAAGTGACTTCAGGCCGATTGTCATTCAACCCACCTTGGGGAAGGTATTTGAGAGTCTCGTTTTAGACCAAATAAAGCCCCTTTTTGACAACCTCCTCTCAACTCACCAGCATGGGTTCTCGACTGGCAGGTCAACCTCGTCCAACCTAGTAATCTATCAGAATTTCCTAGTTTCCAATGTGTCGATGGGACTTCAGGTCGACAGCATTTACTTGGATTTCCAGAAGGCTTTTGATCGTGTTAACCACCAGATACTACTTTCCAAATTGGCTGGTTATGGAGTCAATGGACAACTCTTGAAATGGTTCCGCTCATACTTGGATAACCGGGAACTTATTGTAAAGTTTCAACAATCAATTTCTAAACCCTTCACTGCAACATCTGGCGTCCCTCAAGGCTCACATATGGGTCCATTTCTGTTCTCATTATATCTTAATGACATCATAGAACTCATGGATGTGGATAAACTGTTATTTGCTGATGATATTAAGATTTTTACGGCCATTTCTTCCATTGAAGATTGTACAACACTCCAGAACTACCTCAGGAGGATATGCGACTGGTGTGTCTCAAACGATATGAGTCTCAACATCAAGAAATGTACTGCAATCACCTTTAGCCGTAGCAAGAGACCTATTATCTTCAACTATACCATCGATGGCAGTGATATTTCCAGGAGGACCTCAGTTCGTGACCTCGGGGTGGTGTTCTCATCAAACCTCACATTTCTTGACCACATGGAGTTGGTTTGTGGCAAGGCGTCAAGGGCACTGGGCTTCATTATTCGCACCTCTAGACATGGTCTCAGCATCACAGCGCTGAGGTATCTCTTCATCTGCCTTGTTCGCTCAGTACTTGAATATTGCAGCATTGTGTGGGCTCCCTATGCAATTGGACAAATCGACCGCCTTTGCAAAAACTTGTCGACTAAGCGAATTTCCATTTGCCTGGATTGATTTTCAATTAATCTATTAAATTAACATTAAATTAACAACTCAAACAATGTTAATTTAATAGATTAATTGAAAATCAATCCAGGCAAATGGAAATTCGCGTAGTCGACAGGATTGCTGCACCGGGGGTATTTATATAGTGGAAACATTCCTATGGACTAATTACATTGATTTGTTGTGCTTTTATTTGCATAAAAGAGGGTAAAGGTCTTATTTTAAGTAAAATAGCTGTTGAAATCGTAACATGTAGCAATTTTAAAGACATCATAACCGGAAACTGCAGTGGGTCCAGACGTGACACCCGAGTTAAAAACACTTCTTTAGACACATACATCAACATTGAATGGTAAAACTGTCTATATATGACTCGTACACAGCCATCGATGTCGGATTTATATGCGTTTTTGCACAAAATTAGGTTGTTTTGTACGATTTTCTAGTTTCTTGACATGATCTTTTGAGTAAAGCATATCGAATTTGGTATTTTTGTAAAGCTCTTTTAACGTGCTACAACTTTGTCTTTAAGTTATTTCTGATATAGCCTATTGTATCAATAAAACGTTATCGACAAAAATAACACAAAAATGTTTAAAAATATAGGTTTTTGCAAAATTACGAAAAATGTACTAAACATAAAACAAAAGTACAAAAGTAAGAAAGATAGCATGTAAACTTATCTTTCAAACAAAAAAAAAGTTTATTCCGATCCGATACATGGTATGTAAAATATTGTTATTTTTAATATAGCCCTTTCCGCCATTTTAATGACGTCATAACCGGAAACTGCAGTGGGTGCAGACGTGACACCCAAGTTGAAAACACTTATTTTGACACATACATCAACATTGAATGGCGAAACTGTCTTTATAAGACTTGCGAACTGCCCTAGATGCCGGACTAATAGGCGTTTTTGCGCCAAAATTGGTGTTTTTATGAGATTTATCTAGTTTCTTGACGTAATCTTTTGAGTAAAACATATCGAATTTGGTATTTTTGTAAAGATTTTTAAACGTTCTACAACTTTTTTCATTGGTGGTTTTTGATAAATTGTATCAATAAAACGTTACAAACAAAAATAACTCAAAAATATTTAAAAATACAGGTTTTTGCAAAATTACGAAGAATGTACTAAACATACAAAAAATGTGTAAATGTAAAACAGGTAGCATTTAAAATTGTCTTTCAAACAAAAAAAAATCATTCCGATCCGACAAATAGTTTGCGAAATATACGATTTAAAAAAATCAATGGCCGCCATTTTGATGACGTCATAGCTCGAAAACGTACCAGGTGCGAACTTGACACCCGAGTGGAAAACACTTCCTAAGACACCTATATTGAAATGCAAAAGCAAAATTCTCTATACACGACATGCACACAGAACCCTAGTCAGGTCTTGGACTATTTGTGGTAAGTAATTAAAACGTGTATGGCAGCTAATTGGATTAGTGATAATAGATTACCTCAAAAGAAAATAAATTATACGAATAAAGGTCGATTCGCACACATTAGTTGCGGCACGTTACAGGTTAGTCGCAGCAGTCACGTCACAGTCAAACAAATATTCTTTAATGGATTTTCTATTACGCTATCTACACTCATCCGGCGGAGTTCGGTCATGTTGTCGTCCGTCAGTTAATTCCAGATTTCTTCCGACCGATATTTTTTGGTTCAGACGCCTGACAGACGTGTTTGAGGTTAGAAAATATATTTTATTTAAATGGTTGGGTGTATATTTTAAGTACTATTTGTAGCAACCAACAAGATGGACTATGACAATTTTATAGAATATTGTGTTTTAATCGAAAGTTCTTGACTGTAACATCACAGTAATAAAGTTTTACGGAAGACTGACTGAATCCAACTGACGGACAGTTGACTGAAGAATTGCGGATGCTACTGAGACTGGACTGTAACGAAAATGTGACTGATGTTTGTGAATGCTGTCGATACTGTGTTTTGTTTGGTGGCCTATAGAGATTTCCTTTTTTAGAACCTTGTTTTTTTTTTATTATTGCGGTGGACTTGGGTAACCGTATAGGATAGGAAATAAAGTTATAGAACAACGTAGACACAGAATACAAAATGAAATCAAGCGTAGTACACAAATCACTTTGTACCAAGAAGTGACGAACCCTTTTTAAGAGTGAGACAGAAACATTACTTCATAAATTTTACAAAAATAAGCTTGGAACGTAGAACAATTAAACGTTAACGAGCTGATTAGATCTTCCATCCTTCTCAGCACGATCCGTCAGTCACTCATGTGTAAGGATGCCAACAAATGATCTCCCGCATACAGAACAGCTGACTGACGCCGTCGGCTGATTGAGGCAAGGGAATGTAGACCAAGAGTTTCCTATGGTTGATATACTTTCTTCTTTACCAAACACTCTTTGTTTAACTAACTTAGTATATATCTTACACCTTGTTTGACTCTAGTTCATTACATATTGTTACGATACGTGTTCGTAAGGCGCGAAAAAATAATTAGTAAATGAAGTACTAATAATCGTCGTCCTTTGCTTTCTATGATTGATATGCATTCGTCTTAATTGGAATTTTTTTTAGGTATTTAAACAGACAATTATTATTGTTGAAAAGATAAAGGTATAAAAATTGATCTTAAAAAACGGTTTTTTAACTGATGAGTTTGTTATCTATATAAATAAAATTATACAAACTAAAAAAGTAGTGTATGTGTATAGAGTTTGTAAATAGTGTTGTGTGTGATCATGACAATCAAATTTTATTGTTTCTTGCAGATATTTTTTTTAGCTGTAATTCTGAAATTAGAGTATCTTTTCTACTATAATCGTTGCATTACTGTAAAGACCCAAGTCCGCAATCTAAATCAATGAAATAAATAAAGCAAATTAATCGTGTCACCGATGGTATAAGACAATTAAAATGAAATTCTTTTACATAATCACTTTTAAAGCAACAATACAACACTTGCTATCCAATATGATCCAAAAGAGCATAACATACCGATCTCTTCGTTACACAGACAAAATAAAAATGATAAAGACACTGACTCCTCTAAGCTAGTGGCATTGTTAAGATAATCTGTCTAGTTGTTACTGACTATGACCAGTTCTTTAACCAGGTTAGTTCATTAACCCAGGCACCAATCACAACTAGGTCAAATGTTTACCCAAAAAAATCCTGACTTTTTCAGGATCAAACCAGTAACCTTTTAAATTCCAAACGAGCACTATAACCTTTTATTCACCCATTTAAATTTCGAAGTCATCTAGTGCCTAATGAATGTTTAGACCAGGACTCTAGTCTAGCTGCACGGCCAAGGTCACCAAAGGTCAAAGCTTGCCAGGTGACGTGGGCCTGACTTGCTAATGAAGCTCCCACTGCAGTTCACGGGAAGTCTATAATTAGAGAACTCATCTACTTATCTCTGGCCCATGTAAACAAATCATCAACATGCAGTTCGGCATCTTTCTTATGATAATGGGATGATAATCAGAGCTTACTTTGAAACGGAGAGAATGTTTTTTGGTAACGTTCAGTTGCATTAGGTTGCATATGTAACAGAGATGTACCAAATATAACAGCCTAAATATAAGATTTCCCTTGAACATTGATCCCTACAAATTAACTCAAAGACGTCTAGGAGAAGGTAAATTTAGAATCATGAAGAAAATCTGTGTTTTGTTTATTATTTAACAACTTTTATCAAATTTTTTACTAATCTTGTTGTTTTATGTATTTCTCATCCAATATTGGGACCAGATTCCAGATCAAAGAAATAACACTCTTTTACTAACATTAATAGCACTTTTTCAACACCTCAAAATAACAAAAAACTAACCATCGCAAAAATAAAATCAATCAGAGTCCCTAATACTAAATAGAAAAATATATACAAACGAAAATCTACATGGCAATCGAGCGGATTTGACAACATGTGATTCGTATAACAAAAGAGAGCCGAAGAAGGAGAAGAGACGATGGATTTGGCAGCGAACGTGCCACAAACAACGGCATACCTCGTCTACGTGACTAACAAGAACAAAGCTACCATCACGTCCACCTCAGCACGTTCTTCTGCTGCACCAACTATAGATGGGCATGAAGAAAATACATGAATTGATTATTCGTCATGAAATCGCCATGATGATTCAATCCCGAGAACGAATGGTTTCAGCTGACCTAGTTCCTATTTGTTAACTGATGGTGATGCTAGGCAGGATTGTGGTCATTTTTAGGAGCTATTTATGAACGAATTAATACTACACAAGTTTAAGGCCACTAAGTAAAATGTATTTCTGTTACATGCATGCGCTGGATTAGGCTACTTTAGGAATGTGGCTGATCTAGTAGGTATCGTGCGTGACCAGCCTTAGGCCTTAAATTAGGCTACAAAACCACTGGAATTCATCGATCTTTCAAAAGACACCATAATTTTTGATTGCAGCTATGTAATAATGGCCACCACCCGAGGAATTTCGGACTTCTCAATGCACAGCTATCAACAAATGAAGTCTCTCTGTCCTGGAAAACACCTCTCTTTCGGAACACCCCTTTACTAATAATAGATCACCTTTGTTGTTGCCTAAAGTTCTTGAGAAGGTAAGATAATTGTCAACCTATGCATTTCGCCACCTCATGTGGCATCTTCAGGGGTCTTCTTAGCTTAACCTCTTATCACTAACACTATACTGTATACTCTGTCTCTGTATTTACAAAAATAGTTTAACACGCGCGGTCAAGTATCGCAAATATGCAAACACAGGAGTTAGGCAGTTAACGAATTAGTGAGATTACAGACATCAAATTAAAGAAATCACAATGTAGCTTTGTGCTTTTATGAGTTTTCCAAGAACCATAATTTTAAGTTGACAATATAGCTTGTTTTGCAAGACTAACAGTACTTATGTCAGAATAAAACGCTAGGAAATAGAGAAAGTGAATGATCAAATTATGACACAAATATTACCATATCTGAGTATATGGAAGGTGTCAAGGATTACTCAATGAAAATCGGTAGTTTTCAAAATAAATTTACGTGGGTTTGCACGATTTTAACTCTACCAATTTGTTCTAAAAGTTTATTTCATAGACATCAAAGCTACAAGCATTCACTAAATCTAATTATCAATACACTGCTCATCTAAACATGCAAAGTCAAATAGTGCTGATGACAATTTCAATTAAACCAAAGCTGGCTGTGGCTGTGGCTCTGACAGAAGTTGCCCAGTACAAACTAATCTTGTTTGCTAATTGTTGTTGAAGTAATTAATGAACAAAGTTGCGTTCTACTCTACAACTAACCAATCACGTTGATGCCTCTTTAGACGAGATCACTTCCAAAGCTGTTCCAAGCTTCCTCGTTACTATTCAAGAAGTCTCCAGAAGGTTGTTAGAATCAAATATAAAGTAATTATATTTATAAATACTTGATCTCTAAGAAATTTTAAATATTGCAACTTTAAAGTAGTACTATAGGTTAGTTTAAATTAAAAATGTCAGCTAACCTTTACGAATTAAAAAATGCTATCAAGACTATTGTATATTTTTTATCAAACTGAATACAAACCATTAAAATAAATAAAGAAAGATAAAGATGACTTTGTGGCTCAAAAGAATACGTTTGATTAAGATTTAGAACCGTTTATTCTAATACCATAAACAGTCTTTATTTTGGGTGAAAACTAAAAACAATCTAAGTCCACTCTCACTCTTAACATGAACTTTCTTAATTTTAATTTCTGAAGCATCGTATGTGGTTCCATGTCAGTCACACATTCAGTCACACAATTTATATTGAAAGATTTATTTTACTTCACAATATAATTATTTCTGTGAATATACGGTGCATTTCAACATGAATGGAACAAAGCGGAACCGTAACTTTAATGCCTTATCGTTCTGCGGTCATTTGAATTTTAATGGATCGTAAAACACTATCGTAATGGAACACCGCAGTCGTAAAGAACCAGAAGGCCTGTGCGAGATCGACTCGTTAGATATACGGAGAGAGCGGCTGGAAGCTGGACCCAGGGAACAGGCGTTGCTGGACCCAGGGTACAAGCGTTGCTGGACCCAGGGTACACGCGTTGCTGGACCCAGCGACAGACGTTGCTGTACCAAGGGAACAGGTGTTTCTGGTCCCAGGGAAAAATCGTTGCTGGATCCAGGGAGAAAATCGTTGCTGGACCCAGGGAGAAAATCGTTGCTGGACCCAGAGAACAAGCTTTTCTGGCCCTGTGTACAAGCGTAGCTGGGCCCAGCGACAGACGTTGCTGTACCAAGGGAACAGGTGTTTTTGGTCCCAGGGAAAAATCGTTGCTATACCCAGGGAAAAATCGTTGCTGTAGCTGGACCCAGGGAGAAAATCGTTGCTGGACCCAGAGAACAAGCTTTTCTGGTCCCTGTGTACAAACGTTGCTGGACCCAGTGAACTAGTGTTGCTGGTCCCATGGAACAAGCGTTGCTGTACCCAGCGACCTGGCGTTGCTGGACCCAGAGAACAAGCTTTTCTGGACCCAGGGAACAAGCGTTGCTGGACCCAGGGAACAAAAGCGTTGCTGGGCCCAGGGAAAAATCGTTGCTGGACCCAGGGAGAAAATCGTTGCTGGACCCAGAGAACAAGCTTTTCTGGTCCCTGTGTACAAACGTTGCTGGTCCAAGGCAACACGCTGGTCCAAGGAAAAACCGTTGCTATACCCAGGGAAAATCGTTGCTGGACCCAGGGAGAAAATCGTTGATCGACCCAGAAAACAAGCTTTTCTGGTCCCTGTGTACAAACGTTGCTGGACCCAGTGAACTAGTGTTGCTGCTCCCATGGAACAAGCGTTTCTGGACCCAGCGACCAGGCGTTGCTGGACCCAATGAAAATTCGTTGCTGGACCCAGCAAATGGAAGTTGCTAAACCCTGCAAGTGATAATGTGAATTATATGATTATGAGTAGACCCTAAGAAGCTATATATGACTCAACGAGTCCAGCCATATGGTAAATGTTTTTAAATTATGCTTGGTTATTTACACACAGTAAATTGTCATTGTCTTGAAGAGATCTGATTAAAACAAGCAACTCTTGTCAAAAGTTTCCCTGTATTATTAAAGTTAGTTTGATACATATTTGAAAGCGTTTTATCACTCGTAGCACAAGCAGGTACGTACATAGTTTTATTTTACGTGGAATGGAATCGTACTTTGAGCTAAATAAATGTATAATGTGTGGGATGGAAATCTATATTAAATACGGAACTAGTTGAAGTGCGGTTGGCGTATTTATTTTAAATAAAGATCTCTATCATGGAAAAATTT
This sequence comes from Macrosteles quadrilineatus, assembly GCF_028750875.1. NCBI lineage: Eukaryota > Metazoa > Arthropoda > Insecta > Hemiptera > Cicadellidae > Macrosteles > Macrosteles quadrilineatus. The sequence continues at coordinate 36,184,101 of NW_026542598.1, read as the reverse complement.
TAACCAACTATGTTTTTCAATTGATATCTCTAGAAACCACACTTTAATCTCTGGACTAGCTGTGCTCAAAATTTGTGTGTCTAGAAGGTACTTTGGATTGTTTGTGGTAAGTCATAGCATGTGAAAAAGGTCAATCATAGAGCTAGAAACAGAGGTAATACATGTACGAGAACAAAGAAAAGTGTTAATATTACGGAAGGTTGGCGCACTGCGAGGCACACTCGACGAGATTGCCATCTGTGTCCGAGAGGTTGGTAGACCTTTGGCACTGGTGACATACATTTTGCTTTCAAATATGTATAAAAGCTTTATAACGTGACCGTGTGCAAAAAGTCAACATGCACGCTAACTTTTTTAATGATTTATTGTTTCGCATAATAACAACATTTAGCACTAAGACCCTAAGTCATTATCAAAAAACAAGTCAACCCACAACATTGATGGGCTCAACAAAGATAGCAAGTTTTTGCGAATTGTATAAGAATTAATTTGTTTTCCCAGTTAAGAATATTATAGAACTACTTGAGATGTGAACAAAAATGTACTTTATGTGATATCACTCTTGTACATTTCCTCTAAATACTATTATGGCAAAACTAAGAACTTGTTTACGCTTTAGAAAAGATACCATTAATGATACCACATGTGTATTGCAATTAAAGTATATAAGATCATTCATAGTTAAAGAACTTGTTAATTCGTATGGAAAATATGGTGGAATAAAATTTCTTCATTTAAAAAAGTGTTAAAGTCAATATAAATCGTAATTAGGTCTTTATATTACAAAAATACGGCATACAAATATTTGACAGCAAAACGATTAAAAACATAGTTAAATATTGATAACATTGCATTTAATAATAACCAGTAGTTTTTTTTCCGTTTCTATTACTAGCAACACGTAAAAAAGAAATTTACACTGATTAAAAAATAATTTGTATAGTGTTATCATAGAATAAATGTGCTGGTCAAAACAGATGTTATCGATTCGTATGTATCTAAATGCTGGTTAAACGAACCCTAAACTAATTTATTTCCTTATATTATTTTATTATAAAACATGTAAAACGAACTACATTTACTGGCTTAGACACTTTCATCGGCGTAAAGCGTAAATGATAATAATGGCTAATAATTAGTGAACGTTATCGATAACACGACGAGAGACAATCGCAATAACTCAGTTGTAATGATACACTTCATTAAATCCATCGAGTAATGTTTGAAACAATGTATACTATAACAGTCTACTCTAAATGTTATGTGTCATCACCTGACCTCACACATGTCCCCGCCACAGCCATTAGTATCTCATGTCTGCAGTCAACACAATTATATTTAATTGTAGGATGCATAACAGTCGCAGTCATAAACTACACGGTTAAATTTCATTAGTTTATTTTACTATATAGCCTAAATAACTAGTACCTTTCATATGCACCTCCCTCAAATATGTTAAAAGTCAACGCGTTATATAGTTTCTACGCAAATATTACCACAGACATTTACACGTGTAATTTAGCGATTGTATTTACCTATAAGCTAAATGGAGATTTCAGCTATAAGCTAGTTCAATATGTTATTTCATAAGCTAATTTTGAAGGCATTTGTATATTTCGACATTAAACATAATTATGTTAAAATATTGTAGGATGAATGGCTATCCCAGTCATAAACTCAACATGTTAATGTCACTGTCCATTACATTAATTACATACAACTCCCGTCTGTAACCGACACAATTGTTTTGCCTAAGTAATATTTACAATGACCCTCTAGAACAGACTCTTTAACTATTTTCAAAATAATAAAGTAATTTGAAATAAATTTGGTACATATGTTTGTTAAAAAATGGATTATACACGTCAAGTTACCCTAAATTTTGTTTAGTATATAGCGCATTTTCTTGGTAAATAAATAGTTATTTGTGTAACTAGTGTGCGAAATGGCACTTAACTGCACATGAGAGAAATGGTTCTCGAGTTCAGCAAAGGCACTTTACACTCGCGTTACACATTATATTTTTTTCCACTTAACTATAAAGCTTATAAATAATTAGCCCTTCAAACACTACACATCACATTTTTGGATAGGTTAATTCCAAGCGTTGAACGAAATGGGAAACGCTGCACCAGCTGATCGTAATTGTAGTATCTTGTAGTGTTTCCAACTTATTTTCAACCGTACACATATTAGGTGTCTAATAAAATCACACTATTCTATGTCAAAAAATAAAATATTAACATTCATAAAAATATATAACAAAAAACAATAATAATCACCATTATCATCAGATTGGAATACGGGAGAGCGGCAAGAAATAGTGCAGCAAAAAAATTGAAAGTACATGCAGCAATTAGCTACTTTACGTACTATAATCAGTGCAAGGAAGCCCACTTTGTCAGGTGCGTCCATAGTCATATTTTACGTTGAATTTTAAGTATTTCAAGAGCCGCCAGTTTTTATCTACGGAAGCTTTTTGCATACTCTGGTCCCCGGAGACTCCTGTTTAGTGATAAGATCCCCCTCGTCTTGAAATTCCAAGCAGTATCCGTCAAGAGTTGGCTCAATATCTTCCCTCATTTTGTAAATAGACTTCGTAAACATTTCGTAACGTATAGATACTAAACAATAATCGATTTCCAACCTAATTAATAAATTATTATTATTTCCAATTTCGTTGGGGCGTAGAACTATCAAAAATGAAACTGTCTAAATATTGTAAGTATTAAAAATGTAAAACGATCACAAAATTATCGTCGTTTGAAAAGGAATCGTATTTGTCCACAATATTGGAAAGTGGCGACAAAAATACTGTTTTGTTTATAGTGAGTAGACCAAGTTTTGTAAAATAAAATACCCAGGGCTGTTACTTTTTTTTGTTTTATAAATCTTATACTTTACAAATATCAATCACCCTGTAAGTTGGATTTGTATTGATATTGAATTGACAATCAAGTGGTACACAATTTATATCAAACAATATTTGAAAAGTTAAATATCCTTCTTGTTTTGATTTACAGTAAGCTCTGCAATATCGTTTTCATTAAAGATGCATTGCTTTGATTTAATCTTGTATCACAAATCTTTTTGTAAAAAAGTTCATCTAGAAATTAAATTGAAATTAACTGCCTACTGTCCAAACACAAAAATTACAAGACCAGGGGTCGCATGGATTTTCAATTTTGCATTAGCCTATCTCCATTAACTGTTCAATCTTTAGTCAAAAGTTGCAGACGATGTTTTCATTTCAGTGTGAATTTTTTTTTAAACATTTTTTTTTTTGGTACGTTGCTGGCTATTTGGCTAAAGTATGCATATCAAAATTCAAATGCCAAGCGTGCCAAGATGAACTGACAGTCGATGCTGTTTTGGGCGAGGAAAAATGAACTTTTAATACTGCAGCTACGCGACAAAAGAATATGTTAGCCACCTAACCGCCCCTTCCCAATCCACGGTTTCTGTAACAGATTTGGCACTAACAAAATTTGTGGAAAAGTTCCCTCTGATTCAGCACCTGCCTCATGTAAAATCAACAATTGTGGAAAGCGTCGTAAAAGAGGTGGAAGACAAGTTCCCGGATCGGCTAAAGAAGAATACTGATAACAACATCCACAGGATCTTTTTTATTTAATTTCGTTGTAAGACTAAAAGTTATAAAAACAACTCTTTGGGTTTCAAGACTTATTAAACTATCAATGGAAACTTTGGGTTTTGTTGAGTTATTTGTGTAAGATTAAATTGTTAAAAAAGGTAAGGAACAACAAGGCAATAAACTAACAACACCCAACACAAAGTTGAATGCTGGATGGTCAACTGCTGAATTGCCACAAAGGAAGGTTGACTTATTTTTTCTACCAACTACTACACTCTATACCCTTTATGGTACGTTTCAGCAGTTTCGCAGCGTTAATTTTAACAAAAAGAATAAGATCTTTTTAATTGAAAAATTTACATTTGGTTGTCTTAGGTGTTTTAAGAATTCACATTGATTTCTTACCAGGATTCTTTTCCGCAAATAGTTACTTAAACTACATTTAAATATACCATAATATGCTTGAGTCTAATCTTGAGAAATTTAGTCAATATCAATCCCTGAGAGCTTATATTTCATAGAGAGATTTCTTTACTTGAATTTTACAATATATTATATATTACTGTATTGATGGCTTATGCTTCTCGCACTAATTCTTACTAACTATTACCATATAGCTAAAACTATTATTGATCGGTAGGAATCGAACCACTGTACCTCTACACATAACTATTGACATCGAATAACATGTTAGGATAAAAATAACGCATATTACATCATTCTTATATCAGTTACGCAATAATGTTTTTAAGAATAATTTGGTTGTATGACGTTTTTATAAATCATCACGTCAGTAACATTACTGAATTATTAATTTTGTAACTTATACACATTTTTTATTTTTCACCTATATACAGATATATGAAGTTTATCAATTGCTTGTAATTTACAAATCAATATGTTTGACTATACATATTTTTTCGAATACAATAAATATCAAACTCAAACGTTTCTACAACTTTCTAACGTACAAACAACCCAGATCAAGTCTAGCTATCTACGAATTCCCGTCCATTGACACCACAGCTATCTAAAGCCACGGTTCAATTCATTCAATTATTGCGGCGATATCAACAACTAACTGTTAATAGCTTGTAAGCCAGCCTAAGTCAATGGGTACACAGATAACGGGCTTGTCGAGTCTGAGGTTATCTGCAATTTGGTAATAAATCACAAATTATTTGTAAAATAATGGGTTATTGTGCAAGATGGACTTCCGTACACAGTTTTATTGCACAAGGTCAACTTCTAGAAAATTTAACGCAAGTTTGATAAAAGAGACTGAAAGAGGTTTTTTTTAACATATAGTTTACAAATGACATTTTAATAATATTATAAGGTTGTCTTTATTGAAGCCTATATAGAAGTTATTTGGGGGTATTTGATTGAATATGATTACTCTAACTCATAGAAAAGAGGGGGAACGAGCTGGTATAGTACTAGAGCGTGGGACTTCGGTCCCTAAGACCCTAAGATCAAATCCCGCCAATTACTAATTGATTTTTATTTTTATTATTATAATTCTACAACCTTCTAGGTATAGTCTGAAGTAATGTGTAAAAGCAGTCCTGGATTAAAAACCCCACTAAATTCTCATAAATTTCTGTGAACCAAAATAATTGTATATGAAATATAATACCAAACGTTACTTAGATTATTTTGAGCATTAATAATCTTTGGAATTTTTGTTTGAGGATAATATTAATTTTACGTACATGTATAAAACTCAAAATAAGCTATGAACGATCTATTGCTAAACTCCTTTAAATGGTACCTTTGACTACTAATACAACTAGACATTCAATTCCCAAAAGCGAATGATGGTACGTAACGCATCAAAGAATTGGCAAATACTATTAATACTAGAAAATTGCTTATACGAGTAATTTTAATTTGTTATACATTTAATTTTACACAAGAGGTTCTACCCGCGAATTCACGGGTGTACAGAAGCAACCATTGGAACTTTCATACCTTACGTCCTGAGGTGGCCGAGGTGGGTAGGGTTGTACCTGAAATCGCCGCTCTCTTCCACGACGTCTTTAATACTTTTCAATGAAATGGCGACCTGTTAAAAATCGGTGACAACCTCTTGGAACGAACAACATATACATGGGTTTTTAATCTCATTTTTATCGTGTTTCGACCACCTTTAATCACTCACTTGTATGAAACAGCTACAAATAGCTTCACTTTCCATTCACCACACCTCTTTTAAGAACATAAAAGTAAATAATAAAATAAGTAAACAAAAAACTATATTGTCAATTGCATTGCCCAGCTGTTGTTCACTAAATTAATTGAAAAACTTTAACTTCCAAAACATGCAAGGCGTAGCCCTTTGGAAATCAGCCTGTGGGGCAGAGCCCTTAGAGAGTTCGTCCATATCAATACTTTTCGGCAAATCTACACACTCTAAGCTTCATTTTGATATGCCATATGCCTATATTTTTATTTGGTAAATGACCTTAGACGTTTACATAAAATTTGATTGTATCACTTTAATAATATAATAATAGATATTTATATTCAATAACTAGCAGAGTACCCGTCCTTCGTACGGGGTTGGCATATAAGTATCAAATGCTTATAGCAGTTATGAGTGAGGACATGGTTTAAGAAATTTCGGTTCTTTTTGAAGTTCGTTCGCTACGCTCACTCACCTTTAGGTTGGAGCTCGTTCGCTACGCTCACTTTCCTTCAGGTTAGCTCGTTCGCTACGCTCACTTGCCTTCAGGTTAGCTCGTTCGCTACGCTCACTCGCCTCCAGGTTGAAGTTCGTTCGCTACGCTCACTCACCTTTTGCTGTTGTCATAAATGTAAAAGAAATAATAGTGCTAGTGCTGCACCCTGTTGGTAATCCTTGTAACTTTAATGCTATTCAACATCACAGAACAGAACCAACTTGTTTAATTGAAACAGCTGTTAAGATTCAATAATTTCATTTCTCATAAGGTTAACATGGGAAACTCCAGAGCCACTGGGGCGGAGCCCGAAAGGATTTTTGGGATAAAAATATGCCTATATGTTAATCGGGAATGTGAGCTATCATCATGCCAAATTTCAGCCCGATCCGACCAGTAGTTTTCGCGTTTACTTTTCCCATACACACACACAGACACCACCTCTTTTTTATAATAGTATAGATAGATAGATGACATTTGAATTTAAGTGATAATATTATTTGGTTTTGAATTTATGTTAGTTCTTGTAAATTGTATTAGTGCATTCAATTTCGATACTGTAAATTGTAAATAAATTCCACATAACGTTGAATTATTCTAATGAAGGTTTTTGTGGTGACAGACTTAGAGAGTTTTAATGTTTTACATATAGGCCTACTTGAATTCACTAGTATATTGTTATATTTCATTGAGATGGTTTTTCATTTAGTGAACTAACAAGATTTAACAAGTAAACATACAAAATACCGTCCATGTCTGGTCACTCTCCAATAACTTTAAAGATACAATGTTGATAAACATTCTCAGAATTAATAAAAATAAATAAATTCACCCATCTAAAGATTCAAATTTAAAAAATGAGAGGTTAGTTCAGAGATTCTAAGATTGACATACAAAGCATCAAAACACAAAGGATATTGAAACTGTAAATTGGAAAACTACGTGAAAAACACCTGACCCAACTGACCTCATTAGCTTAACACCATGTTAATTTGCATAAAATAGAACCAGGTTAATGTTTAACTTTGTTTTCAGTTGCTTCCATATTTTAACTTCGTGTTACACAAATTTAGGCTGGTATTCACTTTGTAAACAACACAGTAATTCTCAAATGTTTAATGTTGATGATGGTAACTTTATGTTGCTGATCGCTGCAGATATTTATCCTTACTATTTATCAGTTTTAATTTGACTACCAAGCGATCAAACCCCTATTCGTGTTGTATTCTAGATTCCACCTTTAAGTGAATATGGGATCAAATTTCGAGTTCTAAAAACGTCACAAAAACAGTTGGGAAAAATCTATTAAAAACTCAGTGTTATAACACGGAACTGTTCTTACACAAGCATTAATAATTCAGGCTAGACCGGGGGTCACACCAGCTTAAACCATATACTTAAAATGTTTGTCATGACGAGACACATTGCGCAAAATATCCATTATTTCATAAATTACCCTTTAAGGTCGTAAATCCTTTCTTAAGGGAACTTTCCATTTACCTAATGTTAAAAATACCTCAGCTGTACTTATTTGTTTGTTATTCTTTCAATTTATTACCTTATTAAAATCAGGTGTGATTATTTATTTGTATTACTATATTCTGTTTTGTTTATTTCAACTTAACTTAACCAATCAATAGTTTTATTAATACTTATGAAGTCAAACGGGGTGAAGCCCGTGGGTAACAGCTAGTTGTTAACGTTCAAACTGTCGTTTAACAAATTTAATGTGCTTTTTATAGCTATATCAAGCTAAAAAATAGTAAAATTTTAGCCTAAATGTGTATTATTTTATGAAAATAAATAAACAACTAAAGAACCGAAGTTGTTTTACAATTTTTATCTGAGGTAGGTATATTACACACATCACGTATTATCGGCACCTTTGAATTTCTTTTTATTTCATATTGACTATAAAACTGTTTAAGCGTTACGGAAATTAACTTTGTAATCTAAGAGAGGATAACTTTTCTTCTTAAGAAATATCACTTGATTTACATATAGATTGAAACCGATACTTTAACACAGGCTACGTGAGAAGGTTAACCAAAACAACGCCAAAAGGTTTGCAGGCCAAATTGTAGTAAGTTATGAATTTTATTTAAACTTAATTAAAATATATATTAAAAAATACATTTTTAATTTTAGTTATTTATTTTTAACGAACATATAATATGTCAAAGTGACATGCTTACAAACTCACCAAAGGAATAAATCAACTCAAAATTAAAATTAATTAAATTAATTAATTTACAATATACATTTTTTAATTTCCCACCCCAACCAAAATTATTATTTTTCGACTAAAGGTATTTTTGTTTCAGTATCTTTTTAATAATAGTAGTAGTCAGTAGTAGTACTTTTGTCATAAAAAAACTGCGTAATTTATTTTTTTGTTACAATGTCCTTGGTATTATAATAATTGAGACCACAAACAACAAAAGGAAAACAAAGTTAGTAGTAACTTTCAAATACAGAACAACAGATACCTTTGTTGTCTCTAGGCTTATCCGTAATCTCAAGATTGGTTTTGGTCTCAGGTTTGACTTCAGTGAGTCAAGACAGTGTCATCATTCACTAGAGTACACCTTTTTTTGAAAAGTCTAAGAATAGTAGGCAGAAATTTTTTTAAAGAATATTTTGCTAAATATTAACTTTTTAAAATGAGTGTGGGTCCTTTATTACACGAATTAAGATTAAACTTTAAGAAATATTATTAACCTTTGAAATGTACAAATCATAAATTTGTTGCAGGTAATAATAAACCTTTCAATGATAAAATTTCAAACTTTTAGTTAATTCTATTGAATGATACTACTAGACTTAAGTAATGTTTGTTTATGCAGATTTCTGTTTAATCCTAAATCTCACATGCATATACTAACTATATTTCGCTCGTTTTTGTGATTATTTAAGGAAAATGTCATTTTACCCACGGTGAAAAAATACATGTTCACACAGCACATATACATATTTAGGCTTTAAACCTGTGCGACAAAAAGGTAGCTGAGTGATCATAGTGCTCAAGATGATCAAAAGAGGAAAAGGTATTATTGGGATAGGTTTTAAGCTTTTAGATGGTTGGATATTAGATATATGCTGGATATATAGACCAAGATATCCTAATCCTTTGAGATCCTAGACATACCCCAGATGTTCTTGACAAGGATCCGAAGAAAGAGACATAGTAAACTAAACGATCCTTCCTTAGAGGTGGTAATAGGATTCACTAGACGAAATAAAGGTCAATTAACCTCTTATTCCTAGTAATATAATGGTTACGTTATCAAGTTGTTCAGCTACTGTTTAAGCATGGTTGAAGCCAGACGGGTCATCTTACTTCGTTCTACACCCATACTTCATCCATACTTATGCACTTAAATGGCATTTCCATCTCAAAAGAGATCCACGATAATGATGATGTTATTTTCAAATGTAAAAATTGGTTTAAACTTCCTTACAAACTTCTTGGTTTAAACCAAACAACAAAACATGTGACATTTGATCATCAGCTGATAATGGAAACTCTTAACACATTGTTTAAAAATTAAAGCGTCGTAGAAGGTTTCAAAAGACAGGAGGGATCATCCTTTGATCCTGGGTATGAACCGCGTGAAGGGTTAACTTTGATCTTACAGCTGCATGAGCTTTGAGCTTTGAACACTATGAACTGTTCAACGTCACCAAACAATGAGATAACGTTTCACACACTGTAGGGTTTGTAAGATATTCTGCTGATGAATTAAGATCGGAACTGTCAACAGAACTTAGTTAATGGACAGAAGTGTACTTACTCATCTCGCACATGTCAGAGCACAATGTCGACTTACCTAGAAACAAAGTAATTTTTTGTAATACTTTAAAATTATAACCTATGATAAGACAAAACATTATTGGTAGTAAGATGAAAATAGTACTGTATACTAAACATAAATTGTAGTAAATCTGTTTAGTTGTAATTGAAGATTTACTACATGAAAACCAATTGCAATATATAATTCACCTTATATTATGTTTTTGCCATAAACCAATAACGATAACCAATAATGATGGCAGTCAAATTGTAGCAATTCTAGTAAATCTGCTGTAATGATACCGACAGTGATATGTTCGCCTCTTCATACAAGCATTGTCAGCTCATCATTATTATATATGATGACAGGAAAAACTCGTTCATACGTTTCACAATAATTATTTCAAATGTTATTTTTTACTTATGAAAACTTGCACCTAACATTTTTTACTTTTTTGTAATTCTTATGTTTGCTATATTGTTGTTTTGTTATATTAACTCCATTCTATTATTATCAACCGTTGTATGAACACTAGAATGTCTAGGCCAAAAAGGTGTACTAATTATAAAAATGGAGCTGTCCGTTCTAATTTACAATAAAATAAAATAAAAACATACATAGGATGATGATGGTAGCCTATACAGTTTTAGAGAGCCATCGGATGTTTGCGAAAAGTAATTGCCAACAAACATGTTAGGTTCCAATATGATGGCTATTGTAATTTTCATTACTTTAACTCCTAAAATATGTCTGATTTTATGAAAAATATCAGGAACAATTGTATCACCAAGTCAAAAAAGATCTAATGGCAAATAGCGGGGAAACGATTTTAGATTAACAGGCTAGGCAAAATAAGGCCAGGATGTGCGTGCACCTCATCTTGCGTGTAAAAATCGTATTTCTTCAGCTATTTACAAAAAGCTTATGGGTTAATAAAACAGGAAACATAATTTCATAAAGATATTTTATATAGTTACCTATATCTTAAGTTGTAGATGATTTTAAAATTTCAAAAATTAAAATGGAAATCAAAACTACTAACTAAACTAACGTGTTGCTTAAAGATTCTTACTTAAGAAATACTCCGTTTAATCCATAACTATGCTTAGTAGCTCAAATAATGAGTTTTGAATAGTTAAAGTCCCCAAGTTCTGATTCGGTTACTTTAGGGTCTAAGGAAATAGCATAAGATGCCAATCCAAATTCTATGTTTATTCCACATTTGTATGAACTCAAACGCAAAAGTCCCTGCTAGAACGTCACACAAACTATGTGATTGCTTTGATTAATTATACAAATTAAATAACATAATTAACCTAAATTGAACAAAACTTTACATGCTTTAGTCAAATACCACATATTTACATTACCTAATAATACAAAAGTGGATAAAATAAACAAATTTCAGTACATTTAACGAGAGTTATACAATCTATTTATAGCGCTATCTATCGGTGTATAACAAAGCACAATCTACATTACCGACACATCCATGAAGAAATAAAAAACTATCAATGATAATGTAGTTTCTAATTTTACTACAATGATTAACTTTGAAAAAGGCTGTGTTTATGTATGTTATGCAGTTTAATATTTAAGTTACTTAGGATTGCTGCAGGCTAGCGTACATTTTTATTTTTTTATCAAAAAAGTAGGTTAGCAATTACAAGAAAACAGACCCTACAACACTTCCCTTGGACGTATACTTTCGAAACGCAACAATAATTGACAAATGTTTTTTGAGTTGATGTTTCTTCCAATCTTGTCAGATGGGAATCTAAGAATGTTCCAACCTTGCATTTATTTTTTGTTTTTAACGTTTTTAAATAGCTATAACTATTTTTACCTAACCCGCCATGTTAAACTTCCCTATCCCAAGCGTGGTGTATACAACTTCCTTACTTCTCGAGTGATGTAAAGTTGAAAAAAACTCACTCGGTGATGTAATGAAACCCATTTAAATAACATTGAGTGGATAACTTAAAAAATATACCTCTATGGAGCCAACGACGTTCAACGCTAGAAATCAGCTGTGTGTTTAAATTTTATTGTTATACTTTGAAGAATTTTCCTGACCTAGCTTTTGTTTGTAAATGAACGTTACTGTTAGAAGATGAGTGAAATTGATAATGAAGCATATTGCTCGTAACCTCCTGAATATTGTCGGGTCAGGTAAAATCTTGTACGTTACACGTTACGCAAGAGCGTGTTTACATCACTTCGGTGAATTATGCAACTCGCCTTCGCTCGTTGCACAACATTCACCTGCGTGATGTAAAAACGCTCTTACTACACTTGTAATGTAAATAGCTATTATTCCAACCTATCAATTTTATTTTAGAATGTTAGTTAGTTAAATTGTACACTTATATTAATTCATGCCACCACAGTTTAATTTGCTTTTAGTTGTATTTTTATGAGGGTTGCGCCTCACCATGTGTTTAAAATTCATGATTTCCACATTTTTATACAAAGTTTCTAAAAAATCTAATTCTGAATTTTATAAAGATAAAACATGTCTTTTGTAAGATATAAATGTATATAATTCAAAATCGTGGTAATCTCGCTACCCGGTTTAAAGTATTCCTACTTACGAGAATAATCGTATTATCAATAGCTACATAATATAATTATTAATTTAACTTATTAGCTCAAGGAATGAGCTACAAAAATTAAAGTACCCGAGTTCAGTCAAATTCGGTTACTTTTGTAAGTGACAGACAGACATTTTACTAACACTCGGCGGTCCGTCAGATTGTGTTTGTCTAGCGAGCTTATTACAACTTTATATAAACTCAAACGCAAAAGACCCTGCGAGAACTTAACACAAAGTATGTGATTACTTTGATTAATTTTAAAAATTAAATAACATATTTAACATTAATTGAACGCTTTAGTCAAATACCACACATTTACATGACATAATAATACAAAAGTGGATAAAATCAACAAAATCTCAAAAACATTTAACAAGAGTTATACTATGTATCTATGGCACTATCTATCGGTGTATAACAAAGCACAATCTACATTACCGACACATCCATGAAGAAATAAAAAACTATCAATGATAATATAGTTTCTAATTTTACTACAATGATTAATTTTGAAAAAGGCTGTGTTTATGTATGTTATGCAGTTTAATATTTAAGTTACTTAGGATTGCTATTGGCTAGCATACATTTTTATTTTTTTACCTAAAAGGTAGGGAAAAGCAATACAAGAGAACAAACCCTAAAACACTTATCGTGAACGTATACTTTTGAAACGCAACAATAATTGACAAATGTTTCTTGAGTTGATGTTTCTTCCAATCTTGTCAGATGGGAATCTAAGAATGTTCCAACCTTGCATTTATTTTTTGTTTTTAACGTTTTTAAATAGCTATAACTATTTTTATTCCAACCTATCAATTTTATTTTAGAATATTAGTTAGTTAAATTGTACACGTATATTAATTCATGCCACCAAGAACAGTTTAATTTGCTTTTAGTTGTATTTTTATGAGGGTTGCGCCTCACCATGTGTTTCAAATTCATGATTTCCACATTTTTATACAAAGTTTCTAATAAATCTAATTCTGAATTTTATAAAGATAAAACATGTCTTTTGTAAGATTAAGATATAAATAATTTATATAATTCAAAATCGTGGTAATCTCGCTAACCGGGTTAAAGTATTCTTACTTACGAGAATAATCGTATTATCAATAGCTACATAATATAATTATTAATTTAACTTATTAGCTCAAGGAATGAGCTTCAAAAATTAAAGTACCCGAGTTCAGTCAAATTCGGTTACTTTTGTAAGTGACAGACAGACATTTACTAACACTCGGCGGTCCGTCAGATTGTGTTTGTCTAGCGAGCTTATTACAACTTTATATAAACTCAAACGCAAAAGACCCTGCGAGAACTTAACACAAAGTATGTGATTACTTTGATTAATTTTAAAAATTAAATAACATATTTAACATTAATTGAACGCTTTAGTCAAATACCACACATTTACATGACATAATAATACAAAAGTGGATAAAATCAACAAAATCTCAAAAACATTTAACAAGAGTTATACTATGTATCTATGGCACTATCTATCGGTGTATAACAAAGCACAATCTACATTACCGACACATCCATGAAGAAATAAAAAACTATCAATGATAATATAGTTTCTAATTTTACTACAATGATTAATTTTGAAAAAGGCTGTGTTTATGTATGTTATGCAGTTTAATATTTAAGTTACTTAGGATTGCTATTGGCTAGCATACATTTTTATTTTTTTACCTAAAAGGTAGGGAAAAGCAATACAAGAGAACAAACCCTAAAACACTTCCCGTGAACGTATACTTTTGAAACGCAACAATAATTGACAAATGTTTCTTGAGTTGATGTTTCTTCATCAATCTTGTCAGATGGGAATCTAAGAATGTTCCAACCTTGCATTTATCTTTTTTTTTAACGTTTTGAAATAGCTATAACTATTTTTATTTAACCTATTATTTTTTTAGATTGTTAATTTGTTGTTTTTGTGTTGTTGTTTGTTTGTTGTTAGTTTGTGTTGTACAATTTAGTACATGTATATGTCATTCATGTCACAAAAAACAGTTAACTTTCTTTTTTTGGTATTTTCCCCCCAAAATTTTAATAAAATTTGTAACCAATAGCTTGAAATTGTGTTGTGTTTTCGGGATAAAAACGCTAATTGCGTTACAATTAATATAGTTTGATTTATTATAATAAGATAATGGTTTAAGTTGTGAAATTTTGAATAGTTTTCGAATAGAACAGCTGGCATGCTTGCACAGGCCTTTGTCGAAAATCTTTCTCATGCCGAAATTTCAAATCTTTAACCATTATTATCTTTGAAACGGTTAGGTTTATAAAAAAAATCACAAGAATAAAATTGTCTTAAAATTTTATTTCCTGCCAGAATACATCATGAAATACAGGGTGTTCCATAAGAAAAATCAAATTTGGTGGCCATGTTGGAAAAATGGCGGCTAAAATATTTTTTTCGGCTTGACTACAAAATTTTTTAATAAAAAAATCCAAGGCAGTTACCATTTAACTTTTTTTGATATCTCTTATAGTTTTAGAATAAAACGGCTGGCACACTTATATCAATCACCCTGTATATCTAAGTAAATTTTCCAGTTTATCATTTACATTAGGACATTTTAGATAATTAGTCCAGTTATTAAATTTCAATTTTAAAAACCGATCTTATTTTTGCAAAGAAAATCGCCTTGTCATTCAATACAGTAGCAAAATCAGTTTAAAAGGTATGTTTTAATTCAAAGAATGCCTTTTAAAAGGAGAAGGCAAGCTTTGTTCATAAAGATCAGTAGATATCTAGGTTAAGAGGTCTTTTCACACTCAGCTGCTTCTCTTTTAAGATTTTATACCTTCGTACAATATTAAGAATAAATTGGATATTATTACTTTTTGTAAGTAATTTATAATATAATATTTTTCAGTATTTATATTTCTCATATTAAGAACTAACAAATTCGTCTGTAAAGTGCAATTTTTATTTTCAATATAATACCAGCAACACGTTTACCATTAACAATGACAGTCATTAAACTGTAACCATTCTAGTAAAGTTTCAGTAATGATGCAGACAATAATGATATGTTCGGCTCCCCATACAAGCATTGTCAGCTCATTATTATTTATCATGACAGGAAAAATTGCAAAGTTACGAATTCGTTCATATTTTTCACAATGACTATTTTAGTATTTAGCTATTTTACCTATAAGCACTATCTTCAGTCATGTTTGCAGTTTTTACAGTATCATGTTAACCTTTGCCTTATCGTTGTTTTGTCATATTCACTTATTCTTTACCATTATCATAAGCCGTTGTGAAGTCTTAAGAAAGTCTTGAAAAAAGGGTTTGTACTAATTATTGGAGCTGTCCGATAATTTTTCACGAATTTTAGATGTACACCTGCATCTTAGGCTAAATAAGGCCAAGCTGTAGGGTCATCATGTGTTTATAAATCGCAATTTTCCAAATTTTTACAAAAAAATCCGTCAAAAATCAAAAACCGAATTTAATAATGATAAAATCTGTCTTTTTTAAGATATAAATTTATATAATTCAAAATCGTGGTTATCTCGCTATTAGAATAATCGTATTATCGATAGCTACATAAGTACATAATGTATTTGAAATTCACACTTATTAGCTCAATGAATGAGCTTCAAAAATTAAAGTACCCGAGTTCAAAATCGGTTACTTTAAACAGGCATCGCAAAAGAATTCACAGCAAAAGCAGCCGTGAAGTTGTTTGTCCATTCAGTTTATTCCATCTTCATATGAACTCAAACGCAAAAGTCCCTGCGAGAACTTAACACAAAGTATGTGATTACTTTGATTAATTATACAGATTAAATAACATATTTAACATTAATTGAAAAAAGTGTACACGCTTTAGTCAAATACCACATATTTACATGACCTAATAATACATAAGTGGATAAAATAAAGAAAATTTCAAATACATTCAACGAGAATTACACGTTATGTTTATGGCACTATCTATCGACGAATGATAAAGCCTTTAAAGCGCAAACTACATTACCGACATGGCCACGAGGTAGGAGTAAACACAATCTGCGTTACCATCTTGATGTAGAAATAGGTTTGATAGCACATGAACAAAGGTTGAAATAACATGTTTTCCAAAAATGCCTCGTTATCAAGGTATCGACCATTGTTTTGTGTTTAAAGATTATCCCAAAAAAACTATTTAGGATTTATACAGGGTGTTATTAAAAGTCCTCATAACTTTGGAATGGATCAAGATTTTTAAACACGAATTGGCATTGTAATCAGCGTAAAATTATAGTTTGAAATGATGGGTCACAACCCTACCTTTAGATTTGAAAAAAATTGCATCCAATATGCCGGATCCAAGATGGCGGCCAAAAATTATACCTAGTCAAAATGAAGTAGGCCTACTGACTACTCTACAATGATCTGACGTGGTCCGGAGTTGATATCTTAAGAAATGTAGAAAGATTTAGGAAGGGGGGGCTCATTCAAAACTCTGTATATGAAACTTAATATACAATTTTATCAAGTCGCTATCTCTTTAAGATAATACCCCCGCCGCAGCAAACCTGCCGACTAAGCGAATTTCCATTTGTCTGAATTGATTTTCAATTAAATATATTTTAATAACATTAGGTTTGACGAGTACCTAGGTTTGCTGCTACAAGAAACCTAATAAAGTGTGTTTTTGAGTAAAATATTGATAGCTTAGTACAAAATAAATAAATTTGCCAAGTTTGATCAAAATATATCCATAAACAAGCAAATTACAACATTTGACAATATTCTCCATAAAAATAACATGGGAATTTTAAATTTACAATTTTTTTAATTTTCTCCGTTACTAATAATCGAACAAAAATACTTTTATATACTAAATTATTTGTTTTTTTAAGGTCTTTAAAAAGGTCTAAAAAGAAATTGGGAAATTTTGTGTTTTGAGGGTCAAAAGTGAGAAAAACCAATTTTTACCCCATAAAACCCCCCCTAAAGCCCCGTTCCCATGGTCCGATCATGCTGGTTCGCGAACTCATTCAAGTTTATCTCGCTTTACACCTTTAAACCAAATTTCATCAAAATCGGACCAAAATTACTCAAGTTATCGCGTTCACGGACGTATATATATATATATATATATATATATATATATATATAAATCTATATATATATATATATACATATATAAAAATTTGAACGAATGGTGTTTTTGGCCTCTGGGGACATCAAAATGAAAAAATAAATCGGTCCCAGGTCTAGGTCTTACCGTGCCACCTACGGTAATAGCTACTTCCCTATAGGGAAATTCGCTAAAAATATAACTAAAACACCGAATATTCAATATTCAATAGCCGAGAAACCACATTTTTGGCCCAAAATGAGGCGAAGCATGTCTGCATGGCTTAAAATACCTGGCCCGTGTGCTACAACTTAAAACAGAATCAGTTATTCTTAATTCGATGTTTGTAAACTTGGTGTTGTTTGATAGGAAATTTGTAATCCTAAATAAAACTTTATATCTAAATTATTGTTTTTATTTTAAGCATTCTAAAAACACAAAAAATGGGGGATATCTCGCTAAAATTATACTTGTATTTCGGTTTAGTTTGAATTATTAAATTATTCCTATTTTTTATTTTTTTTTACTTACAGTAGGCTTACTTACGGGGCACCTGTAAAACATTATAAGCTTATAAACACAATATTATGCATCTGAAATAATTCATGGTTTTATAACAACTATGGCATTATGTAATTTATTATGCACTTCCTTAAATGTTTATTTAGTTTGTTGCCAAGTAAATAATCACCAAAACTAAAACAATTTTATTGTTATAGTATAGAATAGATTGTAAATAAATACTTGTTAAAAAAAAACACGACGGAATGTAAAACTACTTTTCATGAAAATATTTTCAACAGTGACATCCTACAATTTAACCCCTTAACCTTTTTTTGGAAATTCTGGGTAGTATAAACATACATTTTATGTAATATTTTTGATCTCAACGGTTTTATAAAGAGCCTACTTTTACAATACAACAATTCACTTAAAAATGTTGTGTTTTGGTATATGTAAAAGAACATTAAGTTATTTAAGTTTCAAATTGCTAAATACAAATTCTTTATTATAAAATCCATAGTATAATTTGATTAAAAGGAAACTTTACAGCAATGATAACAGAAGAAGCCATTAAACACTTCTCGTGAATGTATATCTTGAAAACGCCACAATAATTGACAAATGTTTCTTGAGTTGATGTTTCTTCATCAATCTTCTCAGGTAGATGGGAATCCAAGGATGCTCCAGATCTTACATTTATGTTTTGTCTTTAAAGTTTCAAAATATCTCATCAAAATATTATTTTATTTCAGGCTATATCCAGACTTTCATATCAGTTATAGAATTGCGTTGGATGTTTGTATTAAGGGTTAAAATTTAAACATATACTTTTGTTATTCTTTTTAAAAAGCAGCATTTCTTGTTTTGAGAATTTAACACTGGTATCGCCAGGTTTTACAAAGACATTATCACTTCTTGAGAAGGCCGTCACAGTTCACACAAAATCACAAACCATCAAAACTTTGAAAAAGTTGAAAACAAGACAGCGACAATGTTCACAAGCCCGATGATGGTTCCAGTGTTGAGCCGAAACTAGTTGCTACAAAAATCATTTGGAATACAAATAATACAGGTATTTAAGCCACTCATATTGTATATTGGTAATATGGAGGCTATCCATATTGGGATAACGAAATTAGTATTTTAAAATATTTTACGCTAGTTATAAAGTTAGTTCCTTGAACAAGAACCTTTAGATCGCATTATATAACTTCGGAATGAGACAACATTCATTGCGTTAGTAATAATCTTCATTAATTTTAAATTATAGCTGACATAGATATTAGAATACAGGTGTGATCATTAAAGTATCATGTCTATATCACTGTTACTGGATGTAATACATCAATATTATTAATGGCTGCATTTAGTCGACGGTTTGATAATTAGACCGCTAAATCCCGTCGCTCGTTTAGAACCATTGTAGGTACACGTAAAAAGCCGTTTGTTGGTAAACAATAACATTTCTCTTATTCTACACTAGGATTTTTGAGGTGCTTCTCTTAAAAAACTTTTTATATTTTATGGACATACACTAAATTTTTCCATTTAACTGTTATAATTACAACTAATATTGCTATAACCATAAACCACTTCCACATTAGGCCTAACTTTAAAATGGATTGCTAAAAATCAATATGCATGAGTTGTGTAAGCTTATCACGAACAAGGACAACTAAATGCATTCGACAATTCAACTGGTAAATTTCAAAACAGTATTTTTTTTTTCAAACCAAATAACACAGTTGCAAAATCAGTTAAAAGGTATGTTTTAATTCAAAGAATGTCTTTTAAGAGGAGAAAGCAAGCTTTGTTCTTAAATACAAGACATCTAGGTTAAGAGGTCTTTTCACACTCAGATGCTTCCTTTGAAAGCTGATTTTAAACCTTCATATAACATTGAAAATGGAAGGATATTATTTATTTTATAGGCCTAAGTAATTTATAATATCATCTTTGTTGAGTCTGTATATCCCTAATATTAAAATATGCGATGTAATTATGGAATTGTGGATATTTATAGGCATGCACTGTTGATACGATACTCCCTGGTGTGGATTAACGTCCGCACTAGTGAGTACTACCACTATGGGCTATATGAGCTGTGTCTAAGGAATATGTCGGCCTCAGTCACTAACAAGATCGCGCCACTCATCCTACACTCATCACCATTCTTTTGGCTTAAAATACCTGCTTTGTATGGTCGCAATTTCATTGAAATTATTAAACAAGTATATCCCTAATATTAAGAACAAACATATGCGTCTCTAATTAATTAAAGTGCAACTAATTTTTAAGATCAACATAAATAATGAAAATCTACCAAATTTTAGTATAGTATTTTGTATCAATCGTTGGTAAATCATTAGTCGTTACGATTTAACGTATATATTACAATTATTTTCTTTGTGCTATCCGAATAACCAATTATTCACCTAATTCAAACAAAAACAATTATACCGACATATTTTTGAAGTAATCCACATAGCATAGCAATGGGTAGGGAAGAAACAAACACTGTTGAATCGATCATGTGAAAAGGCAGGTACTTTGTTGTACATTCACTAGGGCGGACCCAGCAATGTATAATGGGCTTTTGTTGAAATCAATTTGACATCGAGTGGTTCACAGACCGTTTTACAGGAGCGAGTGGGCAGGAGAAAGGCGAGGGCTCTGCAAATTAACTCTTCGGATTGATTAGTGTTTTAAACAATGGTCTAGGAAATAAGTCAACTGTGCTTAATTATATTAGTGACTAACAAAGTACCTGTCTAAAAAGATCTAATGTACAAAACTGTGTACAGACTAGTAGGGCATGTTATGTACATTTTTGTCTTGCTGTACCACCCAATGCTTGATTGTTTTCATTGATCACTTAACCAGCTAAAATAAAAACCATACAAATACCAAAAAAACTTTAATAATTTTAACGAGAAAGCGTACCTAGCCTATATTCTTAAAATCTTAAAAGATGTGTGGCAGTTTCGTCACTACATTGACGCCAGTGTTAAATTCACCAAATTTTACTGTAAGTGTTTTCCTCCATAGCCCGTGGCCAGTTATGAATTTCTATAGCCAACCTTACGTGTGTAACCTATTGTTCTTCATTAAAAGTGTACTATGCTTGGGGGCAAACTACCATTGTTTTAAACACCCCTCCCATGTCCAGAAGCAATAATTCAGTTCTCTATTTATACAGAAAGTCTACTTGTTCATTGGCTTTATGCTGGTGACCAGAGATGGAAATATAACTATAAAACCTCGTGAGGTCTAATGGTTGGCACAGGACTTCGGTCCCTGAGGTTCCGGGTTCAAATCCCGCCAAATCCCCAGTGGATTTTATCCAAGTGATAATGCTGCAACCCCTAGGTCTACCTTTAAGTATTTTGAAAACCAATCCCGGTGCTATAGCCTAACGTCCAAGACAAAAGACAATAACATTACAATTCCTCAACTAAGGTATTAGCTAATGGCTTGCCGTTTTTAGATTTCCACCATAGGTATACGTCTTACCTATGTTCAGACGAAACTCAAGGGTTGGTTTCGTATCGAATTAAAGTTATAATTTAGTAACAAATCTTATTCATTCTCAAATTACGAAACAAAATATATCTTGTTGGCTTGTTGTTGCTAAGGAGTTTTAACAAACCACGAAAAGTAATATGTTACTTATTTGTACCTGTAACAACTATAAAAGAGAAAGAAAGTGAAACGCAGTCTAGACAAATTTCAAGGTAAATAAAACATCCATTAATTAACACGTAAAGCTACTGACACTGATATATTTTAACCCTCATGAAAACGCTTCCTTAATTAATGAATAATAGGTTCTCATTATGAATGGGATTAATCCTAACAAAGCTCAAGGTGGCTTAAATCAAACTTGTTTGCCTAAGACAATTTCAACTGTCACTCCAAGAAAAGCTGTTTAGCTTCGTTAAGCTAAGTTTGTGACATTGTTTCCTCTCTAAAATTATATTCCAAAATACTCTGAAATGACATTTCCCTTTTTACTTTCTCCCCTTTAGGTATATGGTATATGGAAAAAGTATTTTAGATTTTGGGTTTTAAGTGGATATATCCATTTTGGGCACCCCTGAACCAAAAAAGTGGTTTTCGAAGTGATGTCTGTATGTGTGGATGTGTACAGAGAAACAGAACCACACCTGTAGTCTGATTTTGATGAAATTTGGTATGCAGGTACGAATCCATGATATCTCCAGGAGTTTTTATTTTTTTTTTAATTTTCATTTTTAATGGGGATTTGCCCTTAAAACCCCTTAAAAAACGGAAAAGTCAGATTTTCTCAAAAATGGCCCGAACGATTTTGATAAAAATTTAGTATGTTATGGTCCTTTAAATTCTGAACAAAAAGGTACAAATCCAATTGCTTTAAAAATTACGGTTCAAAGGTTTTGTAACTTATGTTATTTTTCCATAAAAATCCAATAAAATTACTAAAAGTCAGATTATAGAAAAAAAACGGTTTTGATTAAAATTAATGTGTTATGGTCCTTATAATTCAAAACAAAATAATGCATCCCCCATTACTGTAACAATTACGGTTCAAAAGTTATAGCAACTTTTGTAATTTTTTTATACAAAATTATCTTCTAAACATTATCAGCAATCTGACACATACAGTAGAGTCCCGCAAACTCGGCACTCGATAACCCGGCAGTCTGGATAACTCGGCCATCACCTGGCTCAGAAAATTAGTGATATTTTGAGTCCGAGTTAAACATGGACTCAAGCCAGCTCAAGTAAAATCATTCACAACTCGTACCAAGGATTTTTTGTACTATATCTGATGACTTAATACTGACTTGTAATATAAAAAAAGAGGTTAAAAAGCTTAAAAATTGTATTGTCCTTATTTTTAACCCTAGTTCCCGATAACCCGGCATTTCACAAACTCGGCACCCTTCCAGTCCACATTACGCCGAGTTTGCGGGACTCTACTGTACTAACTCCCACCGCTTAAGAGAAAATATGTGTCAGATTTCTGATACCATTTATTTTATATTTTTTAATTATATATATGTTGTGTGAGTGTGAGGAAATGTTTGGTTATAAAGAGTCATTACCAATTATACACTATTGCAGACAATCTCTTCGTCACTACGAGAACTAGATGAATTCGAAACAATAATTTCCAAACCCAAAACATTCGTAACCATTATGTTACTTCAACCACAGTTTCACTGCAGGAGTCTTTTGTAAATTTATGAGGCCATGTATCATTCTCGGCAATAAACAGACCTGAAGAAAAACTTCCTCAGACCAACGGATTTCAGAAGTTCACTGCTTGATTCGTATTGGTTTTCAAAGGCACATTTTCAGTTTTATTTTGGGTTTCCTGTATTTTATTTTTTTCGCTAAGTAGAAGGAAACTATTTTTTAAATGTATAAATGTTTTAAATCATATTTTCATAAAATTGTTTTTATAGGAACAAATTATTGTGTGTTAACTCGATAAAGTGGTATAAAATATTGTTTGAAATTACATTTAGTCTTATTCATTGGAAGGAATTAGGCTAATTGCTATTGTTTTAACAATACACTTTTACACTAGGAAAATCTTTAACGTTTTGTAAAACATTGGATAGCAAACAAAAAAGTTACACATAGTGAGAAACTGGCCATTCCTATTATCCACCGAACTAAAGGCGATCCTTCAAATTATAGTCTAAATTATGGAACCTGGGTCTGACCCGGGCCTTAAAGCATTTGCAAGGGATCAGGTTATCGTAGGGTAAGGAGACAGGTTCCATTATACACAGTATAGAAGTGCCCATGGCACAACTAACAGGCCTCGCATGGCCTATGTGATACTATTTTTTCCGTATTTTCAATATTGTATGTAAACTGTAATGTTTGAAACTCGAAAGATTTGTATTTTATTTTATATTGTTTAAGATCCAAAACGGGAAGATAAACCAAAAATGTTTTATGTACTCTACTCAATGTAGGCCTACTTTAATACGTGAAAGCAATAAATATTTAGACAATATAAAACTCTTTGACATTTCAAAACGATTATATTGACTTTTTATTTTTTTTTTTACAAGAACACGAATAAGAATAATCTTGATTGTTATTTTGTGCCATAGTCAACAGTTTATCTACATTCTGCTGCAGTACAGTCTGTTCAGTTCGCGCTGTGTGAGGTAGACGCGACGTCTGGAGGTTTCCCACAGGAATGCAAGGACACAGCTGATGTCTACGTCTGCGTTCTGCAAATGAAATGCCAAGTGGTCTCTCTTCATGTAGCGTTTTTATAAACAAAGTGTACAAATTGTTTTCCTAAAACGTTATCACAAATGTTTTAGGGTGGGGCAATGAGAACTACAATTTATTTTAGCTACCAGATGATAAATATTGCAACAATGAGTGAACAGCTGTGCTCGTAAACACAATTGAAATATACCATTTTAGTGAACATGGCGTTTTTGAATTCTGAACACCGTGATTTTGCTGTGGAATAGTTTTTTTTTCAGACATTGGCAGCATTTCAATATTAATTGATTTGGGGTGTTCCGAGTCGGTTAACTATTAAGAATTGAGTGTTACAGTATTATTTAGATGAATGGCGTCCACCCAAAAACGGTGTATACAACTTTTCACACACCAGCCAAAGTGGAAAGAGTACGAGCCGCATTATAAGTCCCAAGAGGTCCGCCAGGAAGCAGTCCTAGCACTTCAAATTTCTAGAAAAACTCTTGGAGGGATCTTGCATTAAGATCTCCATTCCCGTACAAGATACAACACGCCTACTTGAACTCAGGCAGAGAATCGCCGAAGAGGTCTAAGCGATTCATAAAAAATGCTTGAAAGCTTATTCGACGGTTTTTCCAAAGGACTCGAAGAATGTCAACATTTTCAACAACGTCACTTGTATGATGTTTTCAAGATATGAAATAATGATTTAGGATAAAATGGTACAGATTTACCTTTGTTTCAATCGTATGGTTCTCATTACTACACCCTGTGTAAATAAATATGATTTGTTCAAGTTAATGCTTTAGTATAATTCCAATCAGACACGAAACTGCGCTTAGTCTGCAGGTTTGCTGTATACGGGGTACTATAAATACACACCTCACGTTCTGAGGTGATGACAAAACCCTGTCATTATATCATTATGTTGTTAGTGCGTGCCATCCGGTTTAATTTTTAAGAAATGCTCCTTCAATTTCCTGCAATCGTCTTTTACTGAGTTTGGCGTTTTTTTAGGGGGAAATAATTTTATGATAATGCTCATATCTTCAAATTAGTAATATGAAGATTTTTAACACTTACCGGTATTGCATTTTTGATAGCATTCATAGTAAATACAATATTTTTAGATTAAAAAATAAGTGTTCGGCAATTGGTGAAGTTTAAATCAATCTGTATGTGTTTTAATTACGTCTAAATTTTAAAATTGCCATATTTAGAGCAATTGGACTTTAAAACAATTGTTGAGAATCCAAATATGTAAAATCTGTTTTAGCCTCAGACCTGTAATAATAGTGGTTTGTGTTTTTGATAATGCGTATTTCCTAGTCTTCAAGTAGCCTAATTGTAGATTTTTCAAACATTCTAGCAATTCCGTGTGAGGAATGGGTTTGAATGAATTAAAATATTGTTGATCATTGGAAACCCGCTTGAAACAGTTTTGGTGATATAGATTACATGAAATATAAATTACTGCATGGTGTACCACATTAAGTTAAAAACTACATGGTGCAAACGCTACAAATGTGTTAAATATTTTGGGAAACAATAGTTTTAGTAACATATCTTCAGGTGTTTATTAGCAAAACCCCTCAACCAAATCAACACTAATAAATATCAATTTAAGTTTTTTCCATTGAAAATTGAACAGTTCATTGAGCTTGTGGCGATAAATGGCTCCTAACAATTGAACAAAATTACAGTCTTCGCAAATCATCCACAGTCAGTTCAAGACTACTAAGTAGTCATTCGTCGTATTAGAATGTACCGCTGCGCTGGCCAACCTAAGTATCACTTGCTAATCTACTATTACCAGGCTACAGACTAGCAGACTTGATCTTGACCTTGCACGAGATTGTGGTAGAGTTCAGATCTTGTGTTGTATTCATCCATTGGCGATGTATTACAAGACTTTGTAATAGTCTAACATTCATAACTAAACATTGAGAATAATCACCAAAGATGTTGTTTATCGATTCCATTGTCTATTCTTGACGTGTAAAATCCTTTAATCTACATTGGCTTTTCTGTAGATCTGTGATGAGATTTTGAAGGGTAAACGGAAAACTTATATTTACACTAATGTTGAACCTAGACAGTATAAATGCATACGGTAAATAAAATGTCCAAAAACGATTCAAGGATAACCCATATTTTAGTTCTTGCTTTAAGCAAACCACATTTTTCTTGGCACTAGACAGATTCAAACTGTATAAGTAGAAAGATGGTCAAAATCATAACAGATTTTGTTTACATCTGTATTCTTATATATTGAAATACTTTTGCAAAACTTATGACAGCTAGACTGACCATACTACTGGACAGAATTACACGCGGGTGGTACCAAATGAGAGATTTTTTTCTGTTCTCAATCATGAGCCTAAAAAATTATATTGTATTAGGATGCTTTGTGAATAATATTCTATCAAAATCATGAAAATAGAGAACATCTGTAATAATATTTTAAAAAACTAACTAAATTTTGAAAGACTTACAAAAACGTGGGTTAACTGATCATGTGAACTAATGAATAAATTACTACAACTTTGTTGTACAACTGGTTTAGCATAACTGCGAGACTGGTCAAGAAGGGTGATAAGGTTTTGTCTGCCCAAGGTAACTCTGTGATTGGCTGAAAACCATGTGTTTCAAACAATGAGTTACCCTGGCCAATCAGATTGTCATCTCATTTCCTTACACGGTCTTGGAAACTATTTGAATTTCTGGTTTAACTGACAAAACTTAAAGTAGGATATTTAAAACATTTCATTATCGAGAGAAGAAAAAAATACTAATTTGCTTATACATTTTTTACAAAAAAAGACCAAATAATAAATTCTAAATATCTATAGAAAATATGTCCCTGGTCAGTAACAAAGTATTAACTCGCAACTACACAAGGCGTTAACTCGATGCCGTACTCATCCTTCACACATTTGTTTAAAAAAAAACGCCTTTTGCATCTTCATCTCAATTAGTCATGTATCTATCATGTAAATAAAATAAAGAAGAAAAAACAATTGTATTGACACCATTCTGTGCTTGATGCTCACGTATAAAGTATTCAGTATTCTGTATTTAGTCACAATAACAGTAATTCCATAACGTTCGTGAAACACCAAATCTCCGGTTTAGCACTAAAGGTTCTTCGCACAAGGCATTGTTTTCGTTGCATTGATATTGTTGTGGCTTACTGAGCCAATCTATGGACCAATCACAGCCGTCGCTTCAAGCTGTGAACTCAGATAGTATCAGCGGGGGAGGAACTGGTTCACGACCTCAGCTGGTTTCATTGTTGGTTCTGGTTCTGGTTCGGTTTTGGCAACCGGTTGGTAAGACCAGTTCCACGCCAAATCTCCTGACGTTTTACTTACACGTTTTCGGTTTATCGTCATCAGTTGGTTTTCCATATAGTAGCATGGATTAAAGAGTATGAGTGTTTCTACTGAGAGAGATCAGAAGTTGTCTACTCATTTAATTTATGATAGTAGGAAGGATAAGTTAAGATGAACATCATCAGTGCGTAGTGAACATGTTGTGTATTATAAATAAAATTGAAAAAATATCGTCTATTGATGAATGCGTGGTTAAATTTGACTACAATCACGCTAAATGTAATTAGCCTACGCATATTTGGTAGTGTAAATACCCAAAATTTTAATAGCTTCTATATTCTATAGTATCAACCTTTAACACTATTCAATATGGCTCTTTCTACTAATTTTGTTTAAAAACCCATAATAAGTAATACAGTGATGTCATGTAATTAATTGAAACAACTTTGACTTATAAATCAGAACTGTACAATGCAAAACATCCCTGTACAAGTGATTGTACAAAATTCTATAATGTAAAAAAGTATTATTTAATCGCACAATCAGTGGTTGAGATGCGTATAAAATAATTTAATACTAAAGATACATTTTAACTGGAACTTTGGGTTACAAGTTTAATAAAAAATAGGACGCTTTGCTAAAATGTAATTTATTCTTAGGTTTAATTAATAACTACTGTAATTTGGTTACACAGATATTTTATACAAGTTAATCTTTACAATATAGAGATGATTAACACAAACAAAACCTAATTAAATAAGTTATCTGTAGCATTGTATATTTATTAGGCACAGTTACAGCGTCAAACGTATTGTTGTAATATTTGCAGCCGACAGAACTCTGACATTGATATCGATATGAGCTGATATTGCCACTCAATATCAATCTAACAATCCATTTGCGACTGCATAACCCTATTGAGCATAGGTAACATCACAACGCTCGTTGCATTAAATTCGGAATCTAAAAAGCGACCATTCCACAGAATTACGCGAAAATATAGAGTAAATATCCGGGAGATGTTCAGAAAAAGCATAACCTATAACGAATTTGCCGTTAATTATTACGCCTTGCCCCCTGATATTTTGGCCTAACTAAACAAATGTTCTGGTTTTGATTGATCCAATTAAATAGCAGTACCACACCGGTATATTCCTAAGAACTGTACCATGAGTAGGAGAAAAATCGCCAAAAACTATACACAATCTTATAAAGAATATGCAAGAGCCAAAATAAATAACAGTACATATCGGTAAAAATGTCTAATTTGAGTTGTAGGATAATTACTTTGTTTCAAATGTTCAAAACATCTATTTGAAAATAGTCCATCAAGGTTAAAAATGCATTCCTACCTAAAATACTCAAAAATATGAAATGTACGAAAATATCTGGTAAAACATGCGTAGCATTGTAAAATATGTCAAGTGATTCGTTCTATTAACTACAACAATGTAGGCCCTGATGAAAAAATCACAGTTGGGAAAGTTGAGATTTCAATTTTAATCAAAGGTGGTCAAGAGAATGTTTTGACAAAACAAATCATCACATTTTTTCAACCCTAGGACTTTTCTTATTGGTGTTTCAGCCCTTGGCTGTTTGTAAATATTTGTCATGCAATATCGTTTTCAAGGCAGCTGACATCGTACTGTAGTAGCTTATTATTTTCATTTCATATACAATTTTCGTATGCATATTTGTATCACTCACAGTATCGTGGTGTCCTGGGGAATGGCAGGCACCGTCTCCAGGGACAAGAACATACATCTGACCGTCGTCCTGAAGCAGAGACAACGAGACGGACACACACTCTGACAATTACACACACTGACGAGGCACACACACACGCACACGCACAGCCACCGACACACGCGCCACATCTCACTGACGCGGTGATACTGACTGAGACTGATCAGCTGATCACAGTCAGCTGTGCTGCTGACGGAGCGCGCATGCGCACTGAGACGAACAGCTGACCATTGTTGTAAGTTAGCAACACAACGGAAATGGATTTGGTGGCATATATTGTGTAGTACTGTATTGGTTACCTTGTACTGAAGTGGTTTCTTTGAAATACTCATTAAAATGACTTTTAAGATGGGGACGCCACTATGTGCGTTATTAACCCAAATATGAGTATAGGATGAGTGGCGCGATCTTGTAGTCTTGTTACAGAGGCCTTAGACCATCTTATAATGAATAACCCATAAAGCCAATGGCAACTATACAGTTTATAGTGGAATCCAAACCAATTTTTTTCCCTAATTAACGAATTGGTCTATTTATCATGATAGT
This sequence comes from Macrosteles quadrilineatus, assembly GCF_028750875.1. Classification (NCBI taxonomy): domain Eukaryota; kingdom Metazoa; phylum Arthropoda; class Insecta; order Hemiptera; family Cicadellidae; genus Macrosteles; species Macrosteles quadrilineatus. Next base: position 36,153,991 of record NW_026542598.1, on the reverse strand, counting down.
GCTGTGAATAATCGCAGTACTCACTAGTGAGGACGTTAATCTACACGAGGGAGTACATCATCCACAGTACATCCTACAAATATCCATAAATATATTTATGGTTTCGAGTATCCCCAGTTCATAGCATACACACTTATATTCAATGTTCACAGGATGGTTTGAAGCTGTATATCACTGATAACCTGAACTTATATCTCGCAGGAGAGGAAGTGGTTAGTCTGAGAGTGTTGGAATGCTTGTCAGACATTTATCATTTTCCGCTCGGGTGAATCACGCTCGTAGCTCAGAAACCGCTGCGGATTCTCCATTTACGCCTATAGTGGTTTTAATGGCAGAAGCATTTTCAATATATTCAAAAACTTTCAAAGCATGTAATGTATAAAGAGGTTTTTGAAATAATACAGGTTTTTAGCAACCTTTATCCTTGAAATACCTCTTTTGTGTTATTTGGTATGATTTTGTATTTTTCTAATAATCTAAAAATCATAATAGGCAATCTAACATCGATACAACCTATCAGTGGTTGTCTCAACTATGACATAGTCCGTGCACTTTGTCTCAACATAATACTTGTTTTTATGGTTTATACTTTATTTTGGGAGACAAATCTTTTATGAAAAAACAAATGATAACTTATTAAGACTGCTTTAAGTGTACGACAGTCAAGTACTTCCTTAGCCAAGTTGTGTTTACGACTTTTCTCAAAACGACTCATTATCTGTGATGTGTAAAATTTATACTACAGCTTATATTTGAATCATTTGGAAATTACTAATTGAAAATGCTCCTATCGTATATAAGAACATTTTCAATTTGTAATTTTTATTTCTAACTGGAAATACAGTTTCAACTCTCGCCAGTCGCTGATAGCCTTTAGCAATTTTACAATGCGCAGTTCGGAACCTACCGCTAAAATAATATCTCAGATATCCCTTTGCTAAATGCAATAGGATCAACGTATATATCTATAATCTACATATGATTTATATGCGGTTATTAGTTCATTTCTCACAAAATGATGTCTAGCAATCCAAATGAATGTTTTACCTACGCAATGTCCACAATGCAGAATATGTGGGTTTTAGAAGTACGCAAAGAATCGTCCATCATCCAATGCGTCAGTGAGTCGGTTCCCAAGTGAATATATTTGTCGGCGTTCTTTAATTTACGGTTTCGTCCCAGGTTAATTTAACAAGCCTAGAATGTCCTCTAAAATAATTATATAGCTCTGTAGAGTGACGATTTTGCAGCTTTTATAATTAGTAATTTTACCTTCAAAGAAATGTGTTTTTAACGGACCTCATTTTACAAAATAATTACAAAGTAAGCTGTTTGGAAGTACAAACAAATATTTTGGTTAATATAAACGAAGCAGTTGGAACCATCCAACATCGGCTTTCCAGCTTTTAGCTAAATGAGAAATGGAATCTGGATACAAAAAACGAGATCTCTTGGTTTCGAAACAGCAACCTACAGATTTGGAGGCAAGCATTATAACCACTTTACACTTTACTGCAACCTCCTCGGCTACCCGAACAATATGTATAGCAGCTGTTTTGTGCGAAATATTACCTTATTTGATCCAAAAGCTTCTGCGCAATAATATAAGAGAGAGACAAAAACCTCAGGATTATAATTGTAAAATACAGAATGTCCCGTAAGTAAACTGCCAAATTCCGGCAAATGGTTTAAGGTTCAAAATAAGTGAAGTCAAGAATATATTTTTTTTAAACTTCGTTAACTAGACATACACCACTATAATTTTTTTTAGTTTGAACGCCGATCAAACGCAACCAAGATTTTTTTTAAAACATAATTTGTTATTTTCGCGTTGTTTTAACCCATAACAATTACTTACGACACACCGTGTATGCTTCCTCTCCAAACCAACTATAAACAGATCATAAATCATTACACAAATATTCCTAACGTTTCCCTCAATAGTAATCACCCATGGACCACGACGAGACCCAGATTTGTATCAAATCGCTGAGATATCGTCTGTAATCATAGATTAAACAGCTGTTTCGACTTCCCCGCCAATCTGGTCCACTTAAGTGGTCACGTCTGGTTGTAAAACACTCTACCTTTACGTTTCCAGACGTACAATTTGCTTGATGTATGTATTAGTGCTCAGTCTGAGCATGTATTTGATGCTCAAAAGTTACTTTGTTTTATTGCATGGCATTTACTTTTTGTTCAACACACTTATAGAACAGACTATAAAGTAAACAAATAAACAAAACAAAACATGTCTCTCGTTTAGGAATCGTGTGGGGGGTTGAAAATGAATGTAAATAAAATAAAACTATCTTAAAGCTAACAATTCAAATGTTTGGTAATTCAAAGTAAATGATTTTTTCGTTTTATAATTTTACATCTTGTGATTATGTTTAACCCTAGTGTTTCCGAAAAGATGTAGATTTTTTTATAACTACAGTACTAAAGAAAATGTAATTCATAATTTTCAATTTTAAAAGTAAAATTCGTGTTTTGGATATACAATATTCACTTAAATTGTATGACTGACCTCATCAATTGTTAGAATAGTTTATTGTTAAGGTTTTAAGTACATTTTTGTACAATTATATGTGTATATTAGGTACTTTTAACCATACTAAAACCATAAGCTAACCATACTTTCCATAAGATGTGAATTACTATGGATAGCACAGATCAAACAGCTGTTAACATAATTTCCATTATGTAACCATAAACGGTTTGGGTTATTTTACAGTTATTGCATATAAATTGTCATTATTAATTTAAGAAAGCTACTAAAGACTGGTTTGGCAAGGAACTAATTAATCAACTAGATTAAGGCATATAGCCTAAACTCTATCAATATTTAACATGACTCCAATTTGGTTAAATTAAATGCCCTTTTGGTATCTTACACAACTAGAATTTGACTGTATCAATTCGAAAATAAAAATGGAAAGTAATTTTTTTTACTCAATCCCGACTTGATTTCGGTTTTTACCACTTAATCTCGCACATTCATGCTATAGCATGAACCAGAGACTAAAATTATCATTTTTGAATACAGATTGATTTAAAATTACATTATTAACCTAATTATTCCAGTCTACCAAGTACATAGTTAAGTTTTTTTTATTATTTTTTATTCAAATTTCAAGTGATGAATGATTTAGAGTAGATTGAGACCTGGTACCAATGGATGATTGTAGAAAAGGGAATAAAATGTGACTAAAGAAAATAGAAATAATGGTTGAGATAATAGAGGGTAAAATGAGAAAGGATAATGAGAAATATTCGAAGGACCAGAGAGTAAGGTTGATGAATGGGAAAATATATTACATTAAATAATATATAAGAGAGAAAAAATGAACCCACCTATTGGGTTACAAAAGAAAGACACTGTTTTATTTAAATTTTGAATGCAACAGTTAACAATATAATAACAAGGAATAATTTAATACCACAACAAACACATGTTGCTGAGAATAGAGTTAAAGTAAAACAAAGAGGATGAAATAAAATGTTCAAGTTTACTAAACAAGTTAAATGTGACTAAGCTCTCTCTACATACACCAGAACGGTTAAGTTTGAATTCCACTTGATCTAGCGAATTCAAGTCTGTACACGAATCTCTTTGAATAACACATCCAGATCGCTAAGCTATTTCAATTGATGCTTATGACGTGAATAGAAATGAGAACAGAATGTTTGCGATTCAATGGTCCCTGAATGAATGGGGACAACCATAATGGCACTTGCCAATAATATAGGTTGTCAATAAAATAACTGTGCAGACCGTAGTAAAACTTAGTTTATAGTTATAAGTGGTTACCGGCACGCATTACTAGATGTATAATAGTAGAAAGGAATTACGAATTTAAAGGGCATTTATGATGGAGGATGGTTTTGCGCAAGGTTTCTCGTCATGACGACCATTTTAAGTATATGGTTTATGGGGTGTAACTTGTAGTTTTCTCAAAAGTTCATGGGTACTTTTGGATTTATATATGGATATTACTATTAGGTTTTATATTTAAACGCCATGTATGGCTAATTATCCTGTTATCATGGTAAAAGAAACACTTTATATTTAGTGCTTAAAATATTATTTTTTACCAAAAGATAAATGATCGTACACCGAACTTTTTCTTTTCTCTTGCAATAAATAATGTCTCATCAAGTATAAAATACTGATTGGAGAGTTAGACTCCTCTCATTGTGCTTAATCAGACATAATCTCAATTAATATTTGAGGTTCAAACATATGTAATCCTTCTTAGCGGAAGTCCATTACATAATGTAATAATTGGCAAAGTAACCGTTTACAAACACAACCATGATTTTAACATTGGTTATATTTCTCTTTTTCACCTAATACAAATAATGTAATTAGTTGGTGTGTTAAAAATAAGGCCAAGTGTGTAGTAATGTAGTATTTTTTATGTTGACGAGATAATGCTATTTGAGTAAGTAATGTGTGTTTTAACAATATATAAAAGTAATATGTATTTTTGTGTTGTATTATTTCAAAAAAAGATAATTAGTTAGGAATGTAATTTTAATAGACATAAGCTGTAATACCCTGTGAAGAAAGCATTTCGACAAATTCAAACAATAGACGAAGTTTTGAGCAAATAACGTATTTTGATATAATCAATCATAGCCTATATATTCCTAGTATACACGAATTGTTTCTTTAGATAAATCTGTTGTGACTAAAAATAGTCTACAACGCACTTATTCATAACAATATAATATATCTTTAATATCTCTGTAAAACTCAAAGATGTGTATATAATTTATAAATTTTAGTTACACAAAATCGTTCATCGTTTGTAGTAAAAGGCCTATCTTCATCAACTTGATTTTATTGACTGATTACTTTGGGCAGTACTTAAAGTAAACAAGCTAGTTAAAAAATACGTTTAATTTCACTTTTGGCAAGACTTGTCTATGTCAAACCTACCAAAAAAATGCATCTGCTAAACAACAAGAAATCGCATTTTGAACAAAATTAAAATGCAAACGCTTAGTAGTTTTGTAGTAAAAATATTGATGTTTGCTTATAAAACATCGAGGACAGTGTTTTTCTACACGTCCAGACAAAACAAAACCCAAGGACAGCACGAGAGGTTGACCAGCGACGGCGTCTGAGGCTAAAAATATCTCACGTGAAGTCAAGGCTATTAACCTGGCTTGAACCTGGTAACCCTCACAATGTGTGTGAATTTATTTATTTTATTAACAAAACCTGTACTGGACATTGCGCAAAAATGGTTAAACCAATTGACTGCAAATTTGGTGTGGACTTTGTTAGTATCATAAGTCAACATTTTGATCTGTTTCCTTTTATTTATCTATTATTATAATTCTATTTTGTTTATTTTTCTAATTTTCATCAACTTTTTTTGTTTTTTTAGATCTATTTTCCAAATTATTTTTGGCCTCCGTTTTATTGGTCTTCCAATTTTCAAGTAATTCTTATGTAATAAAGTTTTGTTTTGAAGACATATTCATTATTTGGTATATACTTAATCATACGCTTGAACGATCACACATCACATATCACACATCGGTCCCATTTAACATCCACGTTTAGTTGTCCTGGAAAAAATCGAGTAATTTAGTCTATGGTAAACACTACACCATTGACATGGGAATTTACTATGATTACGAAGGATTTTTGCAGTTATATTTTTCTATTATATACACTATTAGTTAGTATTACCAAAGATTACATATGCGTAGCATATGTAATCTTTGGTATTACATTTTGGAATCTGATTAAGAAATCTTTATATTGTATCCTATTCTCTAATACGAGCTGTGTCTGTCTGCAATATATATGTTGAAATCCAGCAGAAGGACTTTGACTAAATTTTGTAACCATAGATTTATAGTCCTGAAAATTTTGATTGGTGACAGCCACTACCTCAGGAAAATTCGTACTTGGCTACACAACTCATTGGAAAAGTAAAAAATTTATATTGGTCTTATGGGTTGCTAAGTAACTGTTGGTTTAAAAAAAAACAAGGAAAAAGTAAACAAAAGAATTGTCACTACTCACGTGTTTATAACAAGCCATCCACAGTATACTAGCAAATTAGAAAATACAGTGAAAAGGAAAAAAACATTGGTTGTAACTATTGAGCAAATATTACACTGAATATTACTCGATATAGTGGGAAATAGTTCCGATCAAAAACAGATTATTTTAATTATCCCTCGCCCACCAAAACTTAATCCCTGAAGTACTGAGGCATCCTAAGTAAACTAATTACATCTAGGATTTTTTAATTGCCATAAAACTATTACCGTAGGTATGCTAAATCCCAATGAAAAAAACAGACCGAATCTCAATTTCTTTAGAAGAAGAAGAGGTATCGAAAAGGAAAGAACTGTTGTCACAAGTCACTCTAAAGCTAATATCATTTTGTTTGTATCATATTTTTATATGCTGTCTTTAGTGAGACTAAAAGTCGAACAACGGGTTTCAATGACTACAGGGGAGTAACATTCTGTGCGACTAGCACTTAAACTTAACTTTATTACTATTTGGTTTGTAATAAAGTTTTTTTTTCAAACTATACAATGTTTGTTTAATATATTGTTTTTTTTTTTGTTTTTTTTACTATTACACCCAATTAACTACAACCGAGCAAGGCTTGGTAAACTGGTACTTTGCTTACTTATTTAACATAAAAACTTTGTAATGCCGTAATAATTATAAATATACTGTCTTGTGTCTAGGGAAAATTCGAAAAATGCTAGCATTTTTCCTTGTGAAAAGTTCATTTTTAAGAAAAAAGCACATAACATAATTTTAACTTTTTTAAGCTGAATGAAGTTTGCATTAACACCAAAACATTTAATTTATTTAATAACACTGTAGCACTGCACAATGTTAATAAATAAATTACTAAAAATCTATTTATTTAACAGTCTGGGGTTTTTAAAGACTAGTAAAAGAAAACTACTAAAACTAAGATAAAAACATCGCTTTCCATGAAAACACCCAATACTGTAAATAGGTTGTCCCGTTTCCACTATGATAAATTTTACCAGGTTATAGCATGTTATAGCTAACTTTGGAAGTCCAAAACCAGCAACAAATGTAATATAACATATTTACTTTCTCGAACCGTTTTTGGTCTATCTATCTGTGTGTTTTTTACTCAATACATCGTATTTAATAACCTATATAGCATGTATATTCATATGACTGTTAAATATTAAGATTGAAAAAACAAACGGCCGCTGTGTAAAAATGGTACAAAGTAGAAATTTGATATTCCATAAAGAGGTCTTATTAAATGTAATACATATGCCAAGTTTGAAGTTTATATATTTTAATTATATGGATATTGAGATATAACGGTTTGAGATAGGAAACATGATATGTTACAATTTTTGGCTCTTTGGGTTCTTGAATGACCTGGTAAAATTTGTCATAGTAGAAACGGGACACTCTGTAAAGTATTCTAATACGAGCAAGTATCTCTCTCTCTCTCTCTCTCATGCCTGTTTGAAAAATCTTTCTCGATTTTACTGAAAGTTTGGTATTAGATGCTTTTGGAACTACAAAATTGATTATGCAAAGATAAAGTAAATGACTTTTCTTTAATTATTTTTTAATGGAATGCAATTTTCTCAATACAAACAATGAGTGAATACAGATTGCAATCACACCTTCTCTGATGGGTTGTACTGATTCGTTAACATTAATAAGATATAAACTGCTATGTTACATGAATTATTTAATATAATTTTTATCCACAATGTCATATGAAATAGAATAAAGAATATTGTATATACAAATCAACAATATTAGCTTAAAATGGTAGTAAACACATCAGTATACCGCAAAACGTAACTCATAGCATCAACAAACTGCAACAATAGAACGCAACATTAAGTGCGTTTAAAAAAATGAAAAAAACAGCTGTTTACAGTTATGACGTTTAATGCGTATGGGGAACAAAATATTAATCAATACGGTTCAACTACCTAATCAACACAACATCACAATAATCTAGTGCATTTTTGTTATTTGTAATAGTAGTCTCTCGTAAATATATATTCCCACGTGATTTTTGCACGTATTTGTCGGCCATTTTGGATTTTGGTGCCGTGTATGGAAATTGTTAGGAATTCAAATGGGCTCCTAGGCTAAAATTGATAAGTATACCCTAAGGTACCTTCATGCCAAATTTGGTGCTTTTATCCGTCACGTAACGGTATTCGTAAACTAAAGCCCTAAGCCACCGGACTATATGGAGTTAACCAAAATTATTTAAACAACTTTACCTGTTCAAAACAGCTTCGGTATTACCAAAACATAGTATTATATTTTTAATGCATGATCTATTGAGAACTTTGAAACTCCATTTGCACCATCTCTGCACCTCCTTAAAAATGCCACAGGCGTATAAAACAACAAAAATTATACTCTTGTGGTTATTGTCGCCAAAATTATATCTCTTACAATACGAGGGAACTGCGGTTGGCGAAGTTATAAGTTGTATCTGATCTTGTGATTCTCAACGATTTTGGTCGAAATACTTGATAGATTAACATTGAATCAGTAACACATTCAGCATACATATAAAAAAACAATCAATTAACTACAGTTGACAACCTATTGTGGTATTTGTTTTATTGTACATCATCATCAAATTGATACTTTAATGTTTAGTATTTGTTATTAACACATATTATAAATTTATTACTTAACAGTGATATGTGTTTTAGAGCGAAGGGCATAAATTAAAGAGAGCAGTTATTATCTGGTCTAAAATATTTATCTTTACGATATGAAGAAAGGCGTGAACAAGCAAAGGTGATTAGGCAAAGTGTGAAACAAAAAAGTAATTACATCAACGTCGGGCAAGACAAGACGTTTTTGTCTCATTACGTCATCATGAGCTAATTGGACGTCAAAACAACACTGATGGAACGTTGGTGATTAACAAGACATTTAATTAGATTAGGGAACCAAGGGCCTTATTTTAACATTAAAAAACTGAAAATGTCATTATATAAAGCGTGCGTATGTTTGGTGACATATTTTACAACTTTTGTCAGAAAAGAGTTTGTTTAGTAAAATTATACAGGGTGTCCCGTATTACGGTTTTAGTTGTAAAATGGGGCAAACCTGACTAACTTCTGTATTATACTACCCCATTTTACAGCTAAAAATCGTAATATTTAAGCTATTTCTTACTCGATCTTTTTGAACTTGGTATAGTTTGATAAGGAATTAAAAATGCTAAATAAAAGTGTTCTTGGCATTTTTTCATAAAATTAGCCGTTTTGAGTAATTTAAGTTTAAAAAATTCAAATGGCCACCATTTTGAAATTTTGAATTGAATCAAGGTGATATTTTTCTAATATGGGGCTCTTTTACCTTAAACTACAAACCAAGTTTTATAAGGATTGGTTGAAAAAATCAAAAAATCAAAATGTTTATGTGAAAAATACAAAGTGGCGCATGTCTAGTTAACGAAGCGATTTTGCAAAAAGTGTTAGTTTTAATTTTCCTTTTTATTTTGACCCATAGAACCATTTCCCGGAATTTGGCTATTTACTTACGTGACACCCTGTATAATCACTATAAATATTTAACTTTTTTCAACTTTTAAAAGATGTTGCATTCTTTTACAACATTGTCAGAATTAAATATATAGTTTAATAAAAAAAGGGACATCTCTTATTTAAACTCGCAACTATTAAAAGAAGAAATTATATTATAGGCCTACTATCAAGATGAGGGTTATGAGAAGAATGTTACAAAGGATGAAGGATGAAGGACCGAGAAAGATGGCGTAGAGCTGTTGGAGAGGCCAAAACCTGCTTAAGTTTGAGTGGCCAGCTAGGTAAGGTAATACTAACAAGTAGATCAGCAAATAAATGAATAATTAACATTCATCTCTGAATTCAAGGAAAATTAACCAAAAATTAAATAAAAAATAGCATACATACCAAATTTAAAAGGGGTCTTTCTAAGGTCACAGCAAGTGATAAACAAAAACCTCAAACCACTTCACCAGTTATTGATTGTTTCAATCAGAAAGCGTCAACACCAAGTTATGCGGGCAATCATTTGTTTCTATCTTTGAAGAACCGCCAAACCCAAGTCTTGTTATTGATAGTTGTTTGATCAAACCAATCAATTCTCATCCAAGAACGTTTAGTTTTTATTTGTCTTCCCTTCTGTGCTAGACATACGATTCTACAGATTCTTTAAGTTCAGTGTGATTTCGATTATGTCAATTATTTAAGATGGGGAAGCCACTATGTGCGTATTTTATCCAACCCAAATATAACTCTTTTGTGTATGGTGCGATGTTCTAGTCTTGTGAGTGACTAAGGCCGACATATTCCTTAGACACAGCTGATAATTAATAGCATATTAATAATAATAGCATATTAATAGCATCCCGTTAATTGTACAGCGCTAGTGAAAAATCGTTATACCACTTAAACTTGACTTACAATGTTGAATTCAAATTTGGTATTTTCGAAATGTGGCAATTCCAATGAGATACTGATTTAAAATAATTACTACTAGAGGTCGTAAAGTGGTTAAGACAACCAAATGAGTGATGTACTTACTGACTTCCCTATTTTCACCCCTCGCTGTAAATAAAACATTTGATTGGAATTCATTCCTCCATTTGTTTTTATTTTCTATTTATATTTCATTGTTTTTCCGTCACCAGCATGGCAACCCATAAGGTTCATGTTATTTTTTTATTTTTAATTAGCTTTTTGTGCTTATTTTAATTTTTAAGGAGATTCTGCATATCTTTCCAACAGTATGCGTAGATTTTCTCTGCGATGCACACGAGCTGAGAAAACAGGTTTTCAAGAAACATGCTTGCCTATTAACATATAGATATTTTCTTCTCAACGGGGGTCACACAGCTGACTTGCAATATTTGACATTCATCCTAATGTTTACAATATTGTTATTTTCAAATGATAATTCTTTAGCCAACCTCCTATCGGAAACATATGTTTTTGTGAGAGCTCTGGCAGCAAAGTCTCATATTTTACAAATGACTGATCTTAATATCCACCCACGTAAGAAGAGGTTGGTATAATATATTTTATAGAAATATGATAAAATCAGCTCATTCATAACCATTATGTTCTATAACCGCCACTAGCACTGTAGGAGTCCTTTGTAAATTTATGTTGTGATAATTCACCAGATGAACAGCACATTCTTCACACTACATTTTGCAATACTATTTCAGCCAGGTAACTGTAATGGTTTCCATTATCTAGTTTATGCGTGGTCTGTTTAGTTTGGGAGTATGCGTATACGTTTATGTGATAGCACTGTAAAACAATAGAACTAACTGCATAGATATTAGACATTTGTCAACTTTTAATTTTAGGATTCAAAAGTATATTGGACTTTTATAAATAGTTATTTGATTGGAACATTACTGTTTTGGACATTAGGGAGTGAGCTGGTATAGTGGTAAAACTCGGGGCTTCGGAGCACGAGGTTTCGGGTTCAAATCCCGCCAACCACCAATGGATTTTATCCATGTGAGAACGCCACAGCCTTCAAGGACTAGTCTAAAGTAATGTGTAAAACACCTCCGTCCTACGATATGAAGGTGGGACAAAAGAAATTCCCTAAATCTAACATGAAGTAGGTTCTAGAACCTAGTGTTATAGAAAGGACATTCAAAAACACACGGATACGATAAAATAAGTACAACACTATTGAATATATTCACAACGATAAATATTATGTAAAAGATGTTACATGAGTGATCGATTATCAATTACCAATCATTGGGATAGAGATGCCACTTGGGTGCATATTTCAACCCAAATATGAGTGAAGGATGAGTGTAGAATGGTGTGAAATTATCTGTGTAGCTTTGTTACTGACTAACACATGCTAAGACCAGCCGTTTTATTAGTCAGGATTTATTTAAAGGCCAGTGATCAGAAACTGCTGAGTCTAGTTTGGAAACATCAAAAAGCTACTGACTTTTCCCAGGATCGATCCTGCAACCTTTTGATTGTAAGGCGAGCATTATAACCATTCTGCTACCCTTCGACCAGGCATCCTTAGTCATCTGGCTCAAGCGGTTATAGTAGTACGTTTTCTGTGCTCAAGCGTAGTTCCCCATAGACCGACCAATATAAACCAGAGCGGGTAACTCAAGGCGATTCCAGCACCTATAATTATGTAGTTAAACTCGATGCCTGTAATCTGTAGTCGATGTTCAACAACACCTATGACTGGAGTTTCTGTATTGTTTTAACACTTTACACTTATCACGTTCTAAGGATACAAACCACTCATCATATCGTTATGTTGTTAGTACGTGTCGTCCGGTGTTGAATTTAACTTTTACGGAGTCTGAAATGTTTTTAGGTTGTTAAATATAACACCCCTGTCGCAGCAAACATGCAGACTAAGAGAATTTCCGTTTGTTCGGATTTTCAATTACAAATTACACTTACAAATATTACAAATTATATTTACAAAATTTAAAAGACATTTAGTTTAACCATTACCTATGATTCCTGCTACAGGGACGGTAGTAAAATGTGTTTTGTAAAATTATTAAAATATGATATAGCTTAGTATGAAATAAACACATTTGCCAAGTTCAATCTAAATATACCTATAAACAAGCAAACTACAACTACCGTAACAGTTAACGTATACTCCACGAGAATAGCATAAGAGTTTCACATTTAATTTTTTTTAATTTTCTCCGTAACCAGTAACAGTATAAAAACACTTCAATATAGGTACTAAATTATTAGTTTTTCAAGCTCTTTAAAATGATTGGAGAGAATTTGGGAAATTGGGTAAAATATACCGTAGAGGTGCAGGTGGCACAAACCAATCGTCATTATAGAAAGAATGTTAATATATTTTTAGCTTTGGTGCAGATTCTGAATCTAGAACGGTTTGCCTACAGTCTTCATTTGTCTCGATATTTTATGTTTGTAATTTCACGAAATGTTTGCGAAAAAAGTTGATTCAACACATTTTGCGGTTCTATCACATTAAGGAACCAGGGGTATTTAAGGAGAGTTACGAGTTGTAGCTAATTTAAATTGTAGAACAATAATGTTAATATAATTTAACCCATATAAAAAAGTTGTACGCGTGAAAAATAACATTTGGACGATATCAAGTTGCACAGCGACATTAAAGAACAATTTAGGAATTAGTTTAGGCCTACTTACAAAAAATTTAATCACTTCATTGTATCAAGTTAAATTTGTAACGATGCCGTTCAAAAACACATGGTATCGGAATTTGAAGACATATTAGACTTATATTTCTTTCTGGATTATATTTGAACAGGATGTTGACTGTGAAAAGACTGCCGGATATTTGACGATCGTTTCCTAACATCAGTATATTTATACAGATATTATATGTTAGTAATATGACATATTACATACACTTATTACTGAAGTAATATTATTTATGTTCTAATGGTTTTATTTAACCTAAATAATAATTATGTAAATACATACTAACCCAGGATACGATATGAAATAAATGCACGAGCTGAAACAGCTGATTTAGCTACACTATCTTGTCTGAATCTCGTCTAAACATAGCTGCAGCCTCTGCAGGTTTATATTTTTCACCACAACAACGCAATGCTATTTCATCCTCTGTTCGTAGCAGTTTCATTAGTTTTCAGTCTGGTGAAAAGAAATATGATATTTCGAAAATAAAATTTATTGTTAAAATTCTTCTACAATTTTTAAGGCAAATTTCAAGACTTGCATTTATGAAACAGAAAAATATTTTGTGCATGGCCATATTGATTTGTATGTCAACATTGATTATCTGAATGCACCATAAAATAATGTAGGCTACTTTTACGAGTTAACACACCAATCGATCATTATTTTTATAGAAAATCTATGAAAGATTTGGGTATAAAATGATGTTGCTACTTTACTAACTCTTCCGGATACAAAGAATGTCGTTTATCATGAAGCGAAGGAAGTGTTTGTGACTAAAAGTAAAGGAGTCACAAGTCCAATATTTCAGCATCAATTTCACTTGGGTGAATCATATTTTGCTTCTGGTTGTATATGAATCATTCGATTGGTGCTGTTCGAAGAGACTTATACACTAGTCTAGTTTTACTGAAATAGCTGCAGTAAAAAAAGTATATTTCATCACTAGGGCCTAAAGTGACTGTTTTCGACCCGAGCTCAAGTTTTACGATCGAGGAAAAATCGAGTTCGGAAAATGAAACAGATTTGAAAATATACTTTTTTCCAGTGCAATGCACTATATTTTTCGCCATATTGCACCATTTTGAACAAACTATGATACAAAACTAAAATCGTTTTCATTTTTTTAACCTCTCAAAACTGCTTCTAACTTGTTTTTAATTTTATTTGCTAATGGAAACAAACAGCTTTTTAGTAAATGATTCAATTGTTTCGTCTATTACGATTGTGTTAGTGTACGTTATACTATCTATATGTCAAACTATTTACAAAAAGGCAACAATTTACTACAATCGATACATACTTTCGATACATGCAATTTTATTTACAATCAAAATTTACAACAGAGTTGACAACAGTTCATTTTTACTCCCTAGCGAGTAAAAATGCTACTTTATTTTTATTTTTTTATTATAAATTTTAGGTGGTAAGATGGGGCTTAAGCAAACCAGTTGGTTAAGTATACAAACTTAGAATGTAAAACAATAAAAAATAATATTTTTGCTGACATAAGTAAGAAAAAGTGTTGTCAACCACAACTTCACTACACAACAATCTAAAACCATGTAAGAAATAAAAACTAAACTCTATCAAATGCTTGTCGTAAATCCTAAAGAAGACTGTAATTATTGTACGGACTTGATGCAGCTATAACTTGTATTGGTAGATTAGATTGTCGACCTGGTCAATCCACTTAACTGGTTACAACACCTCTCTAACCTACTTCACATCAGCTGAGAATGTAACTTACTGGTGCCGACGAATTTCACGGTTAACCTCGATACAAGTGATTAATTATTCTTTAGTTTTATTTTTTAAATATTATTTATGGTAAACGCTTCCGGAAAAACCTATTTAAGTGTTTCCACCATTAGAAATGCATGATGATGTAAGTCATTGCACTCTGTATTTATAAACTAAGTCACTAATCAGAATGTTTTCGCGTCAATTATAATATAATTATGATGTAAGTAGTTCAAATCTATTTTCCATCCATTTTATTGAATAAATAAATATCATCGTTGTTAGGAAAATAGAAGAAATACATCCCTCTAGTATATTTTGCAAATGTTTAAGTACAATTTTTGATTGCTTGGTTAAAATTAATTGATTGCATAGTATACAGTTTGGTTCATATGGCGTATTTGAGTGGTTGTATTAATGAGTGTATGGTGTGTTTTTTTAGATTAGCTTAAAGAAGGATTCAACCGATAATTATATTTGTGTTTCGTTAAGTTGTATTGTGTATGTATTTATGTTTAGTTTCAGTTTTATCGTGCGTTTATTTCTGTTTAGTTTTATGTTGGGTTTTGGTATATTTTTGTCCAGGTTATGTATTATGCTATCAATGTGTAGGAAAAAGCAGGAGGTATATTAAGTTAGATATTGTAATTAGGTAAATGTAGACTAATAGTTAGTGACTTGAAAACCGGAGGAATTTTCTCACCTCCCGAAAGGTGGCATAGTCAAAACACTCAGCATAGGACAAATCAATTACTAAAATTAAAATTTTACGAATTGTAGTTACAGGTTTTTCTAGTTTTTCTATTACACGATTTGATATATGGATGAGTAGAAACTCCAATTAAGTAATTATACTTGCTAAGAAAGGGACCAAAAGCGAATAAACCTTTATAGAGGACAAGAGTTAATCCGACGACACGAGGGAAATGAACGGTAAAGACCTTCTACAGTTTATTGGTCTGTGGTTGTCACCCTTTTGTCAAATTAACATTCAATTAACATGTTTCTATTAAAAGACATTATAGATAATCATACACTTCGTATCCTACTACATAAAGTCGAGTGTATAAAACATTTTGAAAATCAAATCCATCAAAAGGTTAAGCTGCAAAGAAAATACCAATTTCAAGTAAACTCTACTTTTAGGATCACAAAATGGCGAGTTTCATTTAGTTAAAACCTTTGTTTACAGTTTAACGAAGAAAGGATGTCAGATATTTAAGATTCATATCGTATTTTTCTTTTGACAGTGTGTGAACTAGAGGGAAATGTCATAGCCTCTACAATACATAGGCCTACATACTCATCATCCCTATTATAATTTAATTTTCTTAGATTTTCACATAAACAAATTTGACTTAATAAAATAAATATGTTTACGAAAAAACAACAAATAAACGAGTTATAAATGAGTCAAAATATTATCTGATGTGAAGCTTGAACGTATAAATTTCCAATCAAGTTTAACAAGCATCTTAGGAGTTAAACTAAATATTTTTTATTTTTCCACCATATCAGTTTATTTAATCAGTAATCTTTTGCCTAAAATAAATTTGCTCTGAGAAATTACAATAACTAAGTTATAGGATTTTTCATTTATTTACACCCAACTTGTTATTTAATATGTGATTAATTAACTATCATTCAAAAAATAAAAAAATACTACAGTCTTTATTCTTTTCAAATACTTAAATCTGTTTACGCCTAATTACTTTCGGGGGTGAATACATCTCCCTAGGCTTCATGACATTCAATGTGTATATTACGTTTCCCTTTAATATATTTTATTATTGCTGTAACTGAACTACTATTACTAAAAAGTAGGCCAAAAAGCCAAAGTGATCCACATTGAGATTTCGATAAATTACTGATCTACAGCTCAAATCTTACTAAACTGTATCTCGTTTGGTTGGTAATCAATAATGTCTCATCAAGTGGAACTCCTGATTGAAGCTTATTGGACTCGTTCCATTATACTTAATCAGGCCTGATCATACATAATTAGAGCTCAATTTGCATTAGTGGTCCAAACATGTGTCCGGTTGTTAGCGGGAGTCCTTTACACAATGAAACGATTAACAGAGTAACCGCTAATAAACACTACTGTGATAACAGTTGGTTACATAAATAATGTAAACGGTTCACGATATTCTTGTAGGTTTTATAAAATATTCGTCCATAGCTTAAGCCAGTAAAACGTGTAGAAGGAATATTATTTAGAATAAGAAGTGATATTTTTTGTATCTCTTTGTAGCCAGAGTCCTCTTTCCTTGAAATCTGTTGTCTTTGAAACCACAGTTAAAATTTCACTTATGGCCAAAGGATTGAGCTGTGTGGTTATGTCATGACCCAATCGTTTTAGAGTTCTTCTTAAGCTGTAGACCCAACTAAAATAGTTTATATGGTGCAGATACAGGGCGTTTTTATGCACAAACCAAATTACCAGTACTGTGAGCCACTGTTCAACCACAAAATAAGCTCATATATTGGTTTTTCTGTCTTCTTTATTTAATATCTGATCACATTATATGCATTGTTGCGTACTTATTTATGAGGTTCAGTGTTATTTGGAATTTATTGTAAATAAGACTCAACATAGCGTTTACCCAATCTTGAAAATTTATTAGAATAATTGTGGTGAAAGTAGATCAATGGTTTTGTACCAATACCAGTACCTAATAATAATTTATTATTGTCATATACAAATTTAAGGAGATATAACCCGAATTGAATAAAACCCTTTATCTCTAGATCTAAGTGAAAATGAAATCAGGAAAATTGAAATTCATTTATAGTAGTCTGCAGGTATGCTGTAACGGGGGTATTATTTGGTTTACTACGGATTCAGTTTCCTTAAATTTTTACTTTTATTGAGATTTGAGAATTGATTACCCCCCCCCCCCCCTAAAACCTAAACCCTAAGGGCTGGGGCGGTGGCGTCGTCCTATGTACCCAGCTACTAGGAGGTCACGAATTGTGGATATTTATAGGCATGCACTGTCGATGCGATACTCCCTGTTGCGCACTAGTGAGTACTACGACTACCCGCAGTACTATCCTGATAATTAGACCAATTTGTTAAGACCAAGGCAAAAATGAGGTTCAGATTCCACTATAAACTGTAGGTCCCTTAGTTGCCATTAGCTGTATGGGCTATTAATTAACAGCTGTGTCTAAGGCTCATCCTACACTCATCCTTCGCTCATATTTGGTTTAAAATACGCTCATAGTGGCGTCCCTATCTTAAATAATTTATTAATTGATTTACTCCCATAAGCGCCCGGTCCCATTGTCCGATCATGTTGGTTCGTGAACTCGTTCGAGTAAACATAGGTTTACACGTGTGCACCAAATTTCATTAAACTCGGATATTTTTTGCCCTAGTTATTGCGCTAACGGACTCGGACACGCATACACACATATCTTTATGTGGGACCTAAAAAGTAGATCGGTCCCGGGTCTAGGTCTTACCATGAGACCTACGGTAATAGCTACTTCCCTAAAAGAGAAATTCCCTAGTAAAAATAAAATGTGATCCTGATAGTGGTTCATTAAACGATGTTTTTTGAATGATAAATTGCTATAGTTCCACATGGAGGGTATAAATGCATTAGTTGTGCATTTAATATAATATTTATAGGTGGAAACAAGGGATTACTGTAAAAGCATCCTATTTCTAAACATATTACGCGTAAACGTCCCGAAATCTCCATATAAATTGAAATAGTGACTTTAAACTTTTACGTGAGTGAGATTACAAATATCTTGGAGGATAAAAGTAATTTTGTTTGCATTACATATTTTCAGTGTTTATAAGAAAATAGTATTGAGTTCAAATTTGGCATCTTGGCATTTCAGGACAATTTTTCGCGTCAATTATTTTAGCACTTTAATTGGACAGTAATCATAACCTAATAACGTCCGTCTATACTCAACGGTTTAAAAATAAAATTGCGTTTAATCAAGGGAATCTTCAGGGGAATGGTGTTTGAATGAATGCTATAAACAAAATATTAGTTTTATAAAGACTTATAAAATACTTAAGCCAGACGTTTAGTTCCTTCTAGAGACTTAAGATGGTCTCCATCATACTGATGGAAAAAAGCGTTCTTTATTGATTTATTTAAGTCATTTAAGTGATTAGTGATATAGTTAACGCTTTTCTATATTTAGAAAGTCGTTTAAATTTAAAATGCTGTGATTTTAAATCCTCGTAATTCTAGTATTTTGGTTAAGCTTCATAACGGCAATCTGTACCTGCTCTGATTTCCCAAACGTAAACAAACCCAAGACATCGCAGTCTTCTATTAAAGTAATTTACCTTTATTTTACTTGAAAATGAATTTAATTTTATTTGTATTACGTTCAATAAAGGGAAATAAATGAGTTAATATAACATTAAACATTTTTATGCTTGATTTATAAAACGAAATAGTTTAAAATTATAGCCCATCTGCCGTAGCATGTCATATTCAATTGATTCTGCAACCCTTTTCATGTTGAATAATAATAACATTCAAAGCAAAGAAAAATATACATTTTTAAATAATTTAAGAAAAATTATAACTCAAACAACACTTTAGAAAGGCGAAATTTTCATCTGTCCTCATAACTACAGATATAAGTTATTTCGTACGTTATTTAATACTTTCAGGCGGTTAAATTACTTAATGGGTTACATGAAGCATATTTTTACAACTTCTGGCGACAGTCCAGTTATATTCCAAACAATATACCACTATATAATTCTCCTCGGCTACATTAACAACATGACCTGTGAAGTGTGGTTTACTGGTTACTATGCAGTGCCATTCCTGACAGTATTTTATTGTGGTTATTGCAGTTATGGTCAGAGATAGTTCTGCAATATAACCTGTGAAGTGTGGTTTACTGGTTACTATGCTGTGCCATTCCTGACAGTATTTTATTGTGGTTATTGCAGTTATGGTCAGAGATAGTTCTGCAATATAACCTGTGAAGTGTGGTTTACTGGTTACTATGCTGTGCCATTCCTGACAGTATTTTATTGTGGTTATTGCAGTTATGGTCAGAGATAGTTCTGCAATATAACCTGTGAAGTGTGGTTTACTGGTTACTATGCTGTGCCATTCCTGACAGTATTTTATTGTGGTTATTGCAGTTATGGTCAGAGATAGTTCTGCAATATAACCTGTGAAGTGTGGTTTACTGGTTACTATGCAGTGCCATTCCTGACAGTATTTTATTGTGGTTATTGCAGTTATGGTCAGAGATAGTTCTGCAATATAACCTGTGAAGTGTGGTTTACTGGTTACTATGCTGTGCCATTCCTGACAGTATTTTATTGTGGTTATTGCAGTTATGGTCAGAGATAGTTCTGCAATATAACCTGTGAAGTGTGGTTTACTGGTTACTATGCTGTGCCATTCCTGACAGTATTTTATTGTGGTTATTGCAGTTATGGTCAGAGATAGTTCTGCAATATAACCTGTGAAGTGTGGTTTACTGGTTACTATGCAGTGCCATTCCTGACAGTATTTTATTGTGGTTATTGCAGTTATGGTCAGAGATAGTTCTGCAATATAACCTGTGAAGTGTGGTTTACTGGTTACTATGCTGTGCCATTCCTGACAGTATTTTATTGTGGTTATTGCAGTTATGGTCAGAGATAGTTCTGCAATATAACCTGTGAAGTGTGGTTTACTGGTTACTATGCTGTGCCATTCCTGACAGTATTTTATTGTGGTTATTGCAGTTATGGTCAGAGATAGTTCTGCAATATAACCTGTGAAGTGTGGTTTACTGGTTACTATGCTGTGCCATTCCTGACAGTATTTTATTGTGGTTATTGCAGTTATGGTCAGAGATAGTTCTGCAATTTAACCTGTGAAGTGTGGTTTACTGGTTACTATGCTGTGCCATTCCTGACAGTATTTAATTGTGGTTATTGCAGTTATGGTCAGAGATAGTTCTGCAATATAACCTGTGAAGTGTGGTTTACTGGTTACTATGCTGTGCCATTCCTGACAGTATTTTATTGTGGTTATTGCAGTTATGTTCAGAGATAGTTCTGCAATATAACCTGTCAACTGTTGTTTACTGGTTACTATGCACAGGCATTCCTGACAATATTTACTGTGGTTGTTGCAGTTATGTTTACAGATAGTTCTGCAATATAACCTGTCAACTGCTGTTTACTGGTTACTATGCACAGGCATTCCTGACAATATTTACTGTGGTTGTTGCAGTTATGTTTACAGATAGTTCTGCAATATAACCTGTCAACTGCTGTTTACTGGTTACTATGCACAGGCATTCCTGACAATATTATACTGTGGTTATTGTAGCTATGTTCAGAGATCGTTTTACATAATCTTTGAACTGTGGTTCCTGGTTACTAAGGAGTGACATTCCTGTCCTGACCGTATTTTACTGTGGTCATTGCAGCTATGTTCAGAGCTAATTTATATTGCCTAGTCATATTCTTTATAGCTTTACAGCCGTGGTATTTCCACTACGGTTTATATCGTCCCACGATAATACTAATTGTGGTTAGTTAGCCCTAAGCAATCGTCATTAGAAACGCAATTTTATATTATGTGGTCATTGTCGGAACGTTTTCAATGAAGCTGTACATTTACAACAGTTTCCTATGTAGTAATTTTAGCTTACCAGTCATAAAACAAACTTTACGCCAATTTTTCGTTGAACAATATTTTACGAAAGTCTAAATATGTTTCTCTAAATCTTTAGGAAATTGTAAAACAAAAAAATAATTACATAAACGTCGGGAAAGACAAGAAGTTTTTGCCTCAATACGTCATCACGAGCTAAATGGACGTCAAAAAAACACTGATGGAACGTTGGTGATTATGAAGACATTTAATTAGATTAGAGAAAGACTGATTATATCGTTAAAGAAGACTTTAGATCATACAGTTAAACCCAAACCTTATGGTTGACAAAGCACACGTGTAGTAATGTTTGCAGACTTTTTTTAACTTTTTCAAGGAAAGTCTTAGTACATCCATTTATTCAAATAATCATCTCTTGAGTCAGTATATATTTTAAATTGGTTTTACTTCGAACAATATATTTCTTTGCATGTATGAATATGCATATATAGTTCCATCTACTGTACATTCACTTATACAGCCTATACCATCATTATAAAGTGTTATTTCTAAGGGCACTTCAATGACCGTTAACTAACAAAAACCTCAAACCACTTCACCAGTTATTGATTGTTTCAATCAGAAAGCGTCAACTCCAAGTTATGCGGGCAATCATTTGTTTCTATCTTTGAAGAACCGCCAAACCCAAGTCTTGTTATTGATAGTTGTTTGATCAAACCAATCAATTCTCATCCAGATCATTTTCCCACTCTGTCTTGATTTCTGTGCCAGACAGTAGAGAATTAAAATGATTTCTTCTCGGTATATTTTTACCGGCCAACAACTACAAACTCAACGAAAGAACGCCGAAAACTATACCCTTAGAACAGAAAGGCATCAACAGATATGTTTGATAATTGACGGAAGTGATAACTTTGTATAACATAAAAGTGCAATTGGTGTACTTTTACGCCAATTCTTTGTTTTACCTTGACTTAATACTTAAATCTGAAATGGCGATCATACTAAGGTAGGTATTTTACACCAAGAAGATGAGTGTAGGATGAGTGGTGCGATGTTGTAGTCTTGTTAGTAACCAAGGCCGACATGTTCCTTAGACACAGCTGTTAATTAATAGCCCATACAGCCAACGGTAACCAAGATATCTACAGTTTAAAAAGGAATCCGAACCATTTTTTTTTCTTGTAATTAACGAATTGGTATAATTATCAGGATAGTACTGCGGATAGTCGCAGTAATCACTAGTACGTACGTTAATCCACACCAGGAAGTATCATATCCACAGATCATGCAGTAATATACTTTTGTACTGGATTATCCATAAAAGCAAAATATGTTGCTAACATAAGAAACGTTTCTTCGAATTAATTATGTTATTGTAGTAAATAGTATATTTCATACCTAGGGCCGAAAATGAGATTTTGCCGGCTCGAGGTAGTTCGAGAATAATTCGAGAACTTAAAACGATTGAGAGGTGAAAACCCATTATTTCGGTCCGTGGTACGAACGCTATTTTTCACCACACTATACCCTATTACCACTATTCACCACTATAATAATGCACACTGATAGTCAACACAACTATAACTTTAAGGTTATGTGAAGAAATAATTTGAGGAATCAGCAAAAATAAAAATAAATAGTTGCTAGGCAACGGTGACAATAACACAATTCTATTGCAATGCTATGGATTTTGATTGTGTATTTAAAATGCATTCGTGTTTTAAGTAAGTAAGCGGACAGCTGATTTTGCGGCCCCGGGCTGTAAAAACCTGTTCGGTCCCCAAATTACGATGACAGCTGGCATGGCCAGCAAAACGTAACTTTCAGCCACCAATTAACGTATGTAATACAGCCAAAAACATCATAGTGTAGGGAAAAATTAATTTCTCTGATTTAATTAATCGATAGCTATGAACAATCAATTTAAAATTGTCCCATGATGAAACTTTGAAGTTCGTCGGCACCAGTGAGTTATACTCTCAGCTGATGTGAAGTAGGTTAGAGAGGTGTTGTAACCAGTTAAGCTGGGTTTTCCTAGACGCGGAGTCGGCCAGCGGAGAGCGGACAACGGAGAGCGGAATTGAAATTAACATGGCATTCCGCTCCGCTGCTAGGAAAACAGTAACATTAAATTACCTAAGACAAGCTTAGTCCGCTCTCCGTTGTCCGCTCTCCGCTGGCCGACTCCGCGTCTAGGAAAACCCAGCTTTAGTGGATTGACCAGGTCGACAATCTAATCTACCAATACAAGTTATAGCTCCATCAAGTTCGTGCAATAATTACAGTCTTCTTTTGGATTTATGACAATCATTTGATTCGAGTTTAATACGCCCTTGAGATTAATACTACTAGAATGATTCCAGACCTGTATTAAAGGTAAATTTTGAATGAAGATATCCTACATAGGCAAGCATGTTTCCCTGTTGTATTATATTTGCAGAATCCCTTTACAAATTTAAATAGGCTCACAAATTAAAACAAAAACGGAATTTAAAAAGATTAACATGGGTCTTATGGGGGAAATAACAACCAAATATAAACAGAAAGTCAAAACAATTGGAAGAAATTCCAATCACATGTCTTATTTACAGCGTAAGGTGAAAATAGTGAAGTTTGCACAATACATATTTTTCGGCGAGTTTTTAACCACGGGGCGACCCCGACCGAAAAGATTAATTTAAAGTGTGGATGGATTTCATTGATAGAACCGTGCCCAATCTGTGCTAAAGACAAGGTTTTGCAAATTAAAAAAGTAGCAGTAAAATACTTTTCACCACACCACGATGTTCTTAGCTGTTTTACAGACGTTTATTGGAGGCCAAAAACTACGTATTGTTGTTTAAATGCCAGCTGTCATCATTTGGGGACCGATCAGGTTTTTACATCCCGAAAATCAGCTGCCCGCTTACTTTTTTAAAACATTAATCTAGTTGTAACACTGTTTTCTCAGTAATTACTGGACCGATCTTCAAGATTTATGTCTCAAATTAAAGGGGATATTGTGTAGATTTGCCGAACTTCCTTAGAATTCACGTTTTTTCTAAGGGCTACGACCTACAGCCCTTCAAAGGTCGAGTCAATACAATTCTTATTGAAGAATATAAACACAGTTTATAAATTACTCGTCTGCTGTTTGATGTTGTCAGACATTTGTTATTATTTGTATAACCTCACTTTCAGTATGTAATTATTTATCTAGGAGTTCCTGTTCATAAACACACGATTTTGATCAAGGAAAAGTGTTTTATGCCACAATGTATGATTTATAAATGTATTTGAACATTATTTGTATGTTTTTGGTGAAAATTTTCTATTTTTGAAATGTTTTAGTTTTTCTGTGAAGTGATCTAAAGGAAAATGGTAATTGAATTTAAGTTTAAGTTTGAGTATGAAATGTGAAATAATACCCATAGTAGGGGACGGAAACTTATTGTGTGGATCAATATAATTTATTCTCCATAGCCACCAGAACAATCATAGGGAAATCCGTTTGGAAGTTGTACAGATAATTGCTAATGAGCGAGAAACATACAAACATTTTTTAGTAGGTGATGCATCACTCAAGATCAGTGTTTGACGTTCAGCAGTACCAAATTATACCTTATCGAGATGGCGAGTACGCTGGGATACGTGGAACAACAATTTATCAGTTAACTATACCCTAACTATTTTTTTTCGTTTACACAGGGAAGTCACAGTAGTGCTTGAGAAACTGTGACTTACAATTTTGGTTCTAGCAAAGAAGTATGTGACTTGATGTTTTATGGCAATGTTGACTCGGGTCATTATAGCGTTATAAAACTTTATCATTAACCCCAGGGTGTGAAAAGTACAAAAAGAAAAAGAAAAGGTAACCGTGCGTAAAGAGACATAACAGAACGAAAAACACGTAGAGAACCATCGAAAAAAAGTAAAGAGCAGTAATGGTGTTAAATGTACTCTGGAAGTTCCTACAAAAAAACACCGACTCTTTTGAATTGGGTCGTTAAATTGGATTTGTTACTACTGCAAATCTACGAACTTCGAGTCAGGACAGACTAACAGGTATACAAATATATTCTCCTTATGTTATCACAAGGGGAAGGTAAAATTAGCTCCTTTATTAACATTTTGAGTTCATGGAAAATCTTATCAACGGGGCTACAGCGACTATAATAGCCTAATAAAGTATTAAGGGTCAAAAGAAACAAAAAAGAACTATTTGAATAATATAAGATCATACAACTCTGCATTTGAAATGGTGAGTTCTAAGTCTTACTTGAATCAACACCTTTCTGGTACGGTACTCTATATAATTTTAAGATGCGGGACTCCTTTTACCATCGGATTGGACCGTTAATACCGTCTAACATTGAACCAAAGAATGCCCAACTTTATATATACGACGTAAACAGAATGGGTCAACGATAAGTGAAATTGCGATCAACTGCTGATGCGTTATTTACATGTAATTGTCTATCTTTATTCCGTAATACAAATGAACAAAAAACAACGAGTATAGGAATATACATGAACAAATTATCTCCATAGCATCAGTAGGTTATTAGGTTATAGCATTGCGCAGTTGTATACTATTTATTTTTCAAATTAAACTCGAATTAATGTAAAACATTCATTTGGTTAAACTAATATATCGGTTTGGTTAACATAAAACAGTTTATACAGACCAACTAGGCCTATCAGTTATATATTTCATGTAAAATATTAAGCAGCCCCTAAATGAAATACAAATGTAAAACGTATTTGTTAATTATTATGTCTTTTATTGTTGATAATATTCCCGTAGCGGAGCACGGGCGGTTAACTAGTGCATATTAAATACACAATCAGTATCCAAAGCTTTGCAATGGAATTGTTTTATTGTCACCGCTGACTAGCAACTATTTATTATTATTTTTGCTGATTTATTAAATGACTTATGCAAATAACCTTAAAGTTGTATTGTGTTGACTGTCAGTGTGCATTACTATTGTGTTGAATAGTGGTAATAGGGTATAGTGTGGTGAAAAATAGCGTTCGTACCACGGATCGAAATATTTTTGCAGCTCTCAATCGTTCTATGTTTTCGACTTCTTCTCGAACTATCTCGAGCCGGCAAAACCTCATTTTCGACCTTAGGTGCGAAATCTATATCTATGAAAGAGGAACTATGTATGTATGTATGTATGTGTGTGTGTGTATACGTTATGGACTCCGAAACCACTCGACAAATTGTAATGAAACTTTCAGGCATTGGTTCACCAAGTGCTTTATTGAACAAAAATAATCCTTACAAACCTAGGCTCCTCGCAGGAAGCCACAATGACTCCTCGTTCCTAACTAGTAATCACCCCAGGCCCCTTCTTATCTTTTTTTCTATTTGAGATCTTGTGATTGATCTCTGCTTTAGTGGATTGTCCTTGCTTTTCTAAGGTTTCCTCGCTCCTAAATGGTGATCACACCAGACCCTTCTTATCTTCAATAATGTTTTAAAATATCTTGTGATTGATCTCTGCTTTAGTGGATTGTCCTTGCTTTTCTAAGGTTTCCTCGCTCCTAAATGGTGATCACACCAGACCCTTCTTATCTTCAATAATGTTTTAAAATATCTTGTGATTGATCTCTGCTTTAGTGGATTGTCCTTGCTTTTCTAAGGTTTCCTCGCTCCTAAATGGTGATCACCCCAGACCCCTTCTTATCTTCAATACTGTTTTAAAATATCTTGTGATTGATCTCTGCTTTAGTGGATTGTCCTTGCTTTTCTAAGGTTTCCTCGCTCCTAAATGGTGATCACCCCAGACCCCTTCTTATCTTCAATACTGTTTTAAAATATCTTGTGATTGATCTCTGCTTTAGTGGATTGTCCTTGCTTTTCTAAGGTTTCCTCGCTCCTAAATGGTGATCACCCCAGACCCCTTCTTATCTTCAATACTGTTTTAAAATATCTTGTGATTGATCTCTGCTTTAGTGGATTGTCCTTGCTTTTCTAAGGTTTCCTCGCTCCTAAATGGTGATCACCCCAGACCCCTTCTTATCTTCAATACTGTTTTAAAATATCTTGTGATTGATCTCTGCTTTAGTGGATTGTCCTTGCTTTTCTAAGGTTTCCTCGCTCCTAAATGGTGATCACCCCAGACCCCTTCTTATCTTCAATAATGTTTTAAAATATCTTGTGATTGATCTCTGCTTTAGTGGATTGTCCTTGCTTTTCTAAGGTTTCCTCGCTCCTAAATGGTGATCACACCAGACCCTTCTTATCTTCAATAATGTTTTAAAATATCTTGTGATTGATCTCTGCTTTAGTGGATTGTCCTTGCTTTTCTAAGGTTTCCTCGCTCCTAAATGGTGATCACACCAGACCCTTCTTATCTTCAATACTGTTTTAAAATATCTTGTGATTGATCTCTGCTTTAGTGGATTGTCCTTGCTTTTCTAAGGTTTCCTCGCTCCTAAATGGTGATCACACCAGACCCTTCTTATCTTCAATAATGTTTTAAAATATCTTGTGATTGATCTCTGCTTTAGTGGATTGTCCTTGCTTTTCTAAGGTTTCCTCGCTCCTAAATGGTGATCACACCAGACCCTTCTTATCTTCAATAATGTTTTAAAATATCTTGTGATTGATCTCTGCTTTAGTGGATTGTCCTTGCTTTTCTAAGGTTTCCTCGCTCCTAAATGGTGATCACCCCAGACCCCTTCTTATCTTCAATACTGTTTGAGATTCTTGTGCTTGGTTGTGATTCCTTCTGAAAATTTAACCGAGGAAGTAAGCAGCAGCAAAACTAATCAAATAGAAAGGGAGTGCAGTAGTCATGTAGTGTTTAAAAAATATAAATGTAGAACAAGCTACATGAACAATGTAACGCTGCACAACATCCATTTTGGAATGATTAAATGAAATTAAGTAATTACTATGACTACAAGAACAAAAAGAACATAAACATTGTTATTGAAAAAATAAATTATCAATATCACGAGGCTTATACCTCTAGCTGTGTATTAGCCTGATTGTCTTTCAATATGAAAAAGGGATCCCCCTCTATATCCAAATTATTCATAGTCTATAATAATTTTGTTGTTGACTTTTTCATTAAAATCAAACTTCACCAAGTGAAGTTTGGTGTAGATCAGTCAAAAGGGCTCTGCCCTAGAGGGTTTTAAGTGGGCCAATGTCAGACTTTTTGATCTACAATGTTTACAAATAAATATAATTTAAAAGCAGATGTTTACTTTCACCAACTGTTTTGTAGGTTTGAATAATTACAACATTCTGTATTAGCATTAGTCATGATTTGAAATAGTGCCACAGTGTTTCTACAGAGTGCAGCACAGAAAACTATTTTACTTTTTAATAAGTCCAAATGTATTAAACCCCAATCGCAGCACACCTGTGCACTCAACAAATTCTCCAATGTTAAATATTAAAACATAAAAACCTTTATCAAAGTATTATAAACAATAAAAGGGATGACTTTTTTAAATTTATGACAACAGCTAATTTGCAACCAAAAAGTGAGTGAGCGTAGCGAACGAACATCAACCTGGAGGCGAGTAAGCGTAGCGAACGAGCTAACCTGAAAACAAGTGAGTGTAGCGAACGAACTTCAACCAGGACGTGATTGAGCCATGCGAATACTTATGAAGTTAAGCGGGGCAAAGCCCGCGGTTACAGCTAGTATACTATATAACGTTTTGATATTTTACACATGAGCAGAATATATAACATTTATTAGTTATTTAAATGTTTAAATCAATCCAGTATGTAATTTACAATATCATTCTTCAAAACAATATTCCCATAATTTATGAACAAAGATAAAACCTGAATGAAGTGAATTACATACATACTGGATTGATTTAAACATTTAAATAACTAATAAATGTTATATATTCTGCTCATGTGTAAAATATCAAAACGTTATATAGTATACTAGCTGTAACCGCGGGCTTTGCCCCGCTTAACTTCATAAGTATTCGGTTGGCAAGCCTGCTTGCCTGCTTGTGTCACGAGGAATTGTCGCTCCCGGTTAAATTTAACTTTCAGCCAATTTAACGTTGTGCAACTTATATATTTTTGTGGTTAAAAGTTAACTACTTGTGTTTTTAGTTGGTTTCTATGATCTTACACCCCTATGGACATTGTAAGTAGGATTCAATGTGGTTAATGTGTCACTAACCAACAAGGCTGAGAGGAAGGAGCTGACCAAACCTGATTGTCGACCGGCAAGCGATGATTCACTCACAGCGCTGCCAACTGTACGACTGTGACTAACCTCTGTCTGACGGCTGACCTATCCACCCTACTGTCACGCTGCTGGATTTTCGCAGCGCCTTCAATTGCCGTGATACTAATCTGGCTACACATCTGTTTGTGTCTAGTATTATTGACATTGAAGGAAGTAGTCCAAGTTGTTTTAAATTATTTTGACAATGGATGACAGTGGAGCATTAGTTTACGAGACATCAGAGTCAGCAAACGATTTTTATGAAACCAGTGTTCTTAATCTTACTACCGAAATTAATAAGATTGAAGCAAACTACCCGGAATTGTCGTTAGAAAATCTTTCCCTGCACATCTCAAAGTTGTTAGAAAACCTTGAACATTTAAATCATGACAGGGTTAAAACATCCAAAGATCTAGAACAAAGTATGACTGACATTCAAATTTTGTCATCAAAATTAAATATTGAAAAAGAACGTCGACAAGAAGAAGTTAATTGTTCCTTTAAAATTCAAGACGATGCTGCTGTAGAAGTTAACAAATTGAACTCGCGCATCGGGCTGTTGGAGGAGAGGCTCCGACAAAGAGACTCCGAAATATCGTCCCTCATGACCGAGAACAACTCTTTAAACGGAAAATTGACAGAATTGTCGAATAGAATAAAATCATTGGACTCTGACAACAAGAAACAATTAGACATTTTAATAGACTTTAAAGTTAAGAATAGTTTAGCCCAACAGGATATTCTTAGCTTAAACAAAATGTTAAAAGATAAATGGGTGGATGATAGCATAATTACTGATTACTTTCTGTCCTTGCAAAGTTATGTAATTGAAGGTCAATCCCTTTTTATCACCCCTGCTCTGTCACAGCTAATAAAGCTTGACAATCAAGATGTTATTACAGACATAACTAAATCTGTCGAGTACTCCAATTGTAAATATGTATTTATTCCTGTGAATAATAGCAATGATCTGGTAAATGGGGAATCAGGTTCTCACTGGTCTCTGTTGTTTATTGACAAATCTCAACAACACGCTTACCACTTGGATTCTCTTCCAGGGTCTAACAATAAGTGTGCGAAGACCGTTTCTCTCAATCTAAGTATACCATCTGAAAATGTATTTTCAGTCCCTTGCTTTAAACAGAGAAATGGCTTTGAGTGTGGAATCAATGTGTTGGTTCATGCTAAGACCATTTTGCACTATTATTGTTTAAATTTAGTAAATAAACCCTTTTTGGAATGGTTTGGTTGTCAGCTTGCACCGTCTGATGTTATTAATCAAAACATACATCAACCTAAAGCTGAAAGTGGTATTGTATCTAATACATTAAATGAGGTAAAAAGTTCTACCAGTTCAAATGAATGTACAGGGGTAACAAACAATGGCAATAAGTTGTCTGTAAAGCTTAAGCGTAATAGTTCTGGTGATTGGGTAGTAAAAAAACACAAAAAAACTCGACTAAACAAACAACCAAAGGTACCTGAAACATGTTTTGAAAATCAAAATAAATTTAGCGTTCTTGCATCACTAGACAATGATCTTTCCCTGGAGCGTCAATCATCTCCTCCAAAAAAGACACCCACACCTAGGGTGACTCCTGGAAAGACTGTCCCTCCAAAAAAAAATGTATCTACCTCAAAAAAACCATTTCCATCCAAAACAAGCTCCATCGGGCAAACTCACGCTCATGTTCCGCTCCCTGTACCCTCAGCCCGTACCCTCCCAAAGCCAGTGTCGATTGTTGTGTGCTCAGATAGTCACGGGCGCCACATATCGAGGCTGCTAAGAGAAAATGTAAAATCAGAAAGTGTAATTACTGAGTGGGTAAAACCTAATGGTAAGATGGAAAACATTTTAGAAACTGTAAGAGCATATTCTTCAAATGTATGTGATTATGTCGTCATTATGGGGGGGACAAATAATATTGTAAACGAACGCTGCAGCTTAGATTTTGTCTTAGATTTGGAAACTACTCTTGGCAAAATGTCTAGTCAGAAAGTTATCCTCGTCGGTCTTCCTGCTAGACACGACAACCCCTCCCTCAATACATCTGTGAATAAAGTAAACTCTGATCTTCTTAGTCTTTCATCTAAATACAATAACGTCACTTTTCTGTCCTTAAGTTCCATCCCTCGTTTTGCATTCACCAGACATGGGCTGCATCTGAATTTTAAGGGCAAGCATATGTTGGCAAACCTCTTGGCAGATTCAATGAACCTTTCTAAATGCTCTTTCCCCATCCAGACACCTTCTAATAGTCAACTCTATCCTAAGCCTCGGCTGAACCACGAATCAGTGACAGTCTCCAAACAAATAAAACCATATCCTGTACGTTCTTATATAGCTGAGCAAAGTAACAACCACAATACTCGAACATTTGTCTCCAAACATTTTTTAGGGGAGGCTCGGAAACCTGTGGGGGTTCCTTGGGCACACTTCCTCAGGGAAACCAGAGAAAGGATCAGGTGATTAACTGTCTCAAAATAGCACATCAGAATATTAGGAGTCTAATGCACAAAGTAGATCTGCTAGAAATATTTATTAAAGACGAAATTCCTGATATTCTGTGTTTGTCCGAACATTTCTTGAAAGAGCATGAGATAGAAAATTTAGTCTTAGGCAACTTGACTTATGTCTCTGCTTTTTGTAGAACCAAAATGAATGGGGGCGGTGTGGCAATATGGTGCTCTCCTGGTATAAAACACCGACCACTTGACTGTAAAGCGTTTAGTGTAGAAGGCGAGTGTGAACTTTCTGCAATGTCAGTAGAAGTTAGTAAAAAAAGTAAAATACTTGTTGTAGCAGGCTACAGACCACCGTCAGGTCACCATGATCACTTCTTTGAATTAATGAACGACTGTTTAAATGAATATGCAGCTAAGCACAACAAGGTTTTTGTTCTTGGAGACTTTAATATTGATCTATCTATTGACAGCTTTTCTGGTAGTAAATTTACTGCCATCATGGCGTCATTTGGTCTGTACAACACTATCCACTCGTATACAAGAGAAGCCTCAGGATCATGCACCTTAATTGATCATATATTTACAAACGATCATGATGGCACAAAGAGTGAAGTTATTAAGACTATACTGTCTGACCACAGTGCCCAGACTATAACAACGAACATAAATTTATCGAACAATGACAGGCAAGTCAAGTTTAAGTATGGACGGAGTTTTAATACCTCTAATATTGAAACGTTCAAATATTATCTAAAAAATGAAAAATGGGATGAGGTGTTCCAAGTGACAAAAACAGAGAATAAGTACAATGCTTTCATAAGCCAGTTTAAGTACTATTTTGAGATATGTTTTCCAGAAAAATTAAAAAGACATATAAAAAAATCCAATTCACACATTAAAATGTCTGACGAACTTAAAAACTTAAAGGAGCAATGTTTCATATACCACGAAAAAACAAAACATTTACATTCGAATCACTTTTTAAGACAATACTACTTTAGAATAAAAGATAGATTCAGGAGAATAATAAGAGAAGAGAAATCAAAGGCCGTATTAAATATCATCGAGGAATCCGACAATAGAACCAAAGGAATCTGGAAAGTTATAAATAATAACAGACGGAAAAAAGGTGAAAGGGGTATAGAAAGTATTAATTTAAAAACTAGTTTTGGTGGCATTGTTTCTGAACCCAAGGATGTTTGTGAGAAACTCAATCAATTCTTTATTAAAACGGTTGGAAGTCCGTTATGTGTCACAAACAACGTCCAAAACAATAGTATAGATAGAAATACAAGCTCTTTTTTCCTAAGACCAATTAATCCAGATGAAATAATAAAAATTATACAAAGCCTTAAGAGTAAAAGGTCTGCTGGAGTAGATGGGATATCACCAAAACTAATCAAGTCAATCTCAGACTTAATTTCAACACCGTTAAGTCACATAATAAATAGCTCGTTTGCCGAGGGAAAGTTTCCTAGCCAGCTAAAATTGTCTTTGGTAAGGCCAATCTTTAAGAGCGGAGATAGAAGTTCTTGCCATAACTACAGGCCTGTAAGTCTAGTTTCGACGTTCTCGAAGGTTTTTGAGAAAGCAGTAATTAGTAGGCTGTGCGATTTCCTAGAGAAACACAATATATTAGTTGGAAAACAGTACGGCTTTGTAAAGAACAGTTCCACAACAAAGGCCATACTCAGCCTCATAAATAAAGTAGTCAAAGACATTGATTCGGGACAGTCTGTGGCTGGCATGTTCATTGACTTGAGTCGTGCTTTTGACTTAGTTGACCATGGTCTACTTCTGGGAAAAATGCATGATGCTGGCATTAGAGGCATTGCTCTTGATTGGTTTACATCATACCTTAAAGGAAGAAAGCAGTATGTAGCAATCCCTGCCATCGATGAAACAGGTCTTCTAAAGTATCATCGTTCTGCTGACGCCTCAGTCACGAGAGGTGTGCCCCAGGGTTCCGTCCTCGGACCGACCTTATTCCTTCTATTTATAAACAGCTTGCCCACTTGCGCAAACAAGGCAAACATTTGTCTGTTTGCCGATGATACATCTCTTACTGTATCCAGTCATTCTACAGAAACACTTGAGCAATCGATTTTTCTTGAATCTAATAGCCTGCTCCAATGGTGTGAGGATAATCATCTTGTCCTAAATGCAAAAAAAAACCAACTTCTCCAATTTAGCATTTCAAATCATCAAACAAACAAAAAACAAGGAACATTTAGCTTACTGTTGGGTGAAAATGAGATCCATCCCTGTCAAGAGGTTAAGTTCCTTGGTGTGGTCCTTGATGAAAATCTTAACTACCACAAACATATCAAACATGTCACAACAAAAATATCAGTTGGTATTTCCATGCTACGTATGCTTAGCCAAACAGTAAATTCAGAAGTCCTCCTGTCTGCTTATTATGGTCTTGTATATCCATATTTATCCTATGCTGTCCCTGTCTGGGGTAGTGAAAGTGAAAAGACGAAGTTTCTTTTCCGACAACAATTGAAAGCCATCCGCATCATATTTTCCCTACCTAAACGACAATCCTGCAAAGACAATTTCCAAAAATTCCGAATTCTAACCTTCCCATCCATATACATTTTTGAAACACTATCCTTCACCAGAAAAAATATATCTTCTTTTTGTTCACAGATCAACAATAGATATCCACTTCGTAATTCTTCCGACCTTGCAATTCCTAAGCACTCAACTTCCTTCTTCCAAAAAAACTTTCAATACAACGCCGTCAAGCTTTTCAATAACCTTCCTCCTTCCTTAAAGACCGAACAGGATTTAAATAGATTTCAGAAAAAACTAAAGAATTTTTTGCTGGATAATGCCTTCTGCAGCGTTCGTGAATTTCTTTGCCCTGGAACTGGTGGGGTAAATATAGTAGCATAGTTGACAGTTTTAATTTATACAAGAGAGTTTTTTTGTTATCTAAATATTGTATTTTATTTTGTTTTGTTGACGTAGCTAATGCATTTTATGTTAATTTTGCTGAATAAACGACTTATGACTTATGACTTATGACTTACATTGTTCTAGAACAATTCTACGGATCTAGTAAATTATTCTAGTGCATCCGAACTGAACTGAGATGCATTTCCTCAACTTGGAGCAAAATATGATTCACTGAAGTGGAAATGATGCTGAAATATTGAATGACTTGCGACTCCTTTACTTTTAGTCACGAACACCGTCGCATCATGATGAACGATATCGTTTGTATATGCGGAAAGGTTTGACGATAAATCATTTCACGCTCATATTTCCTCATGTAACCAAGAATCAGACTTACTCCAAATAAAATTCAAGTCTTGGTGAATGTGTAGAGCAATAAAGTTGTTAAATCTGTTCTGAGATGAATTTGTAATATACGTCATTTATTGTTCCCGGAGATAATTTTACTTTTAAAGTACTAATAAAATACCAGATTTGTATAACCTATGATCCTACTATTGGAAAAGGCTGAAATAGTATTGTGTTGTGTTGAAATGGTGGCTATAAAGCTACAGAGGCTGTAGCTATGTTTAGCCTAGATTCAGACAAGATAGCGAGGCTAAATACTGCAGCTTCCAAACTGTTCCTTGTAGCACGTGGAAATCCATATTATTAATAGAATTGTTTGGATTTTTGTGTGCAGAAAATTTACCCCTAAATATTTGTTTTTACAGGCATATTGGGTACCTATCAATTTTAAACTCTTATCCTCTAGATGTGTATTTTGCGGGTTTGGATGATATCCTGTGAAAGCCCTTCGTTCTACAGGCTTTTAAAATTTTAGTTTGTACTGAATTCTGTTGTCAATTATCTGGACTGTTTCAAGTTTACATTTGCTTACATGAAAACAGATGGACATATTACAATATTATTTACATCCGGATACGAAAATGGGGTCATCTTTCAAGTTATATGTAGTTGGGGATGTTTCAGTTAATTCTGTTAAAGATGTAATTTATTCATATTATAATGTCCATAATGGTTATGTTAGAAAAGAACATATGATGTTTCCTTGGCAACAGAGTTTAGTTGTTTGTTATATTTTGATGAAGTAAGATGTATACACAAATCTAAGTTTTTCATTCTATCAGTTTTACTATTAAATCAACTTAATTTTTGATCCACAAGACGACTTGTTATTTTAGACGATATTTCCAACATGGTAGCAGAACAGAGTGGTTAAATTAATTGAGAAGAAGTTAATAGAATAGTGAATGATGAGTAATGAAAAACAGATTGAAAAATTAAGAGGGACTGAGAATTTCACAACATGGAAAATAGTCATGAAGGTAATCTTAGAATGTGAAGGAGTTTATGGAATTGTTAGTGGAGAATTCGGAAAACCAACAGCAGGTACACCAAATTATGAAGAAAAATTGGTAAATTGGTCAAAAAATGATGCAAAAGCCAGAAAATATATTGTTTTATCCCTTGAGACGAATCCTCTACTTAGAGTAAGCAATTGCTCTACAGGAAAAGAGATGTGGGAGAAACTTGTCCACATTTATGATGTCAAGTCAACTGAAAATATTGACATATTGAGAAATAAGTTCCATAACATTTCTTGGGAACCTACCCTTGGAATGAATGGTCATCTGGAAAAGTTTGACAAAATCCAAAACCAATTAACAATATACGGTAAGCCTATTAATGAAGACGATTTGTGTGCTCGACTCCTTCAAACTCTACCAAAGGAATATGATCACATATATGTGACTTGGCACGACTCACCAAGGGAGGTGAAGACATGGGACATTCTACAGAAGAAATGTCTCAACTTTGAACTACGTCTAAAGGACAGAGACGAGATGGATGTAGCAGTAGCCATGGTTTCCAAAATAAAAGTAAGTTCTAAACAGCCAAAATATATGGGAGCCAAAAGTGCCAAAAAGGGAGACTTGCAAAAATTAGGAGCGATAAAATGTTTTTCATGTGGCAAAAATGGTCATCTATCTAAAAACTGTCGAACAGGTGTAATTTGTTTTAAGTGTCACACAAAAGGACATAAATCAAATGAATGTACCCGTGAGATACAAAATGCTGCAATGATGACTCGATCTAATCTAGAGGTAGGCCTAATTGATGAGTCATTTTTCAGTGAATGTGACAACTGGCTTGTTGACAGTGGTGCTTCTCACCATGTGACAAACCGCAGGGACTGGTTCGCCACTTACAAACCATTTGATACTCCTAAAAAGATGGACAGTGCTCGCCAAGGTGTTCATATTCAGGCCTTAGGGTCAGGAAAAATAGACGTTATGGTTTTTGATGGTAAACAGTGGACTTACAGGTATTTCGATGATGTTTGGTACTGTCCTGATGTTGCTTGTAACTTATTCTCTGTGGAGAAAGCAGGTGAAAAAGGCATTCACCAGACTGTGAAAAACAATGGTAAGTCATGGGTGTTTTCTCAAAATGGAACAATCATTGCTTTGGCTATATTTAATACAGCTAATCAATTGTATAATATGGTTGTTAAGGTCATTCCACCAAAAGAACCATGTTTTATTTTGAAGAAAATAAACAATAACGATGATAAACACTACTTTAACATTGAAGAGAGTAGCAATGATATCGAGCATGATCCCCTTGACAGTAGGCAATCAATTCTAAATGATGAGACCAGAAATCAGCTTGTTGACAGTAATCAGGACAATATATTCCATGAAGAAGAGCAAGATATTGTGTATCCAGGAACCAATGATACTGATGAGCAAGACATGTTGTGTCCTAGTGATGATAACGCTATTCCAGGTGATATATTACAAGAGGAGACTTATAACCTGAGAAAACGTGATGGAATAAAAATACCTATGAGATATAGAGATGATTCTGTCATGTGTGTCAGTGACAGAGATAAAAATGAGCTTTTAGCTTCTGCAATACTTACAAACGAAGTACCGGAAAATTATGATGAAGCAATTAGATCTGAGCATGTCGTCGATTGGAAATCCGCTATGGATGAAGAAATAAATTCATTAATAAAAAACAAAACTTATGATTTGGTTGATCAACCAAAAGGAAGAAAAGTCATCGATAATCGCTGGGTATTTGCACTGAAAACAAATTCTGAGAACGAGATCATTCGTTACAAGGCGCGTTTGGTCGCAAAAGGATTTACTCAGCGTCCTGGTATTGATTATGGTGACACTTTCAGCCCTGTAGCTCGGTTTAAGACGATGCGAACTATGTTAGGCTATTCAGTTCAGTACAATCTTGCTATCAAACAGTTTGATGTTAAAACAGCATTTTTGAATGGCAATCTTGATGAGACTATTTGGAAGAGTAAGCTTCAACGGTGTGTTTCCCAATCTTCAATGGAAGCAGAATATGTTGCCGCTAGCGAGACCTGTAAATCCCTTCGTCTTGTGAAAGAGATTGGCCCAATTGAAGAAAAGTCTATTCCTATACTACATGTGGACAATCAAAGTGTGATTAAACTTATGAACAATCCAATGTTCCACGATCGCTCTAAACACATTGAGACGAGATACCATTATGTTCGACAGTTGGTCTCTGGGAAACAGATCACTGTCAGATACATTCCAACAGAAGAACAAACCGCTGATATTTTAACAAAGGGCTTATCATCATTGAAACATGTTAAAATGAAAACTTTCATTGGGATGGTGACCTCTTAACTAAAACTTATTTTTCTAAAATGTATTATGGACATTACGGGGGTGTGTTAAAGATGTAATTTATTCATATTATAATGTCCATAATGGTTATGTTAGAAAAGAACATATGATGTTTCCTTGGCAACAGAGTTTAGTTGTTTGTTATATTTTGATGAAGTAAGATGTATACACAAATCTAAGTTTTTCATTCTATCAGTTTTACTATTAAATCAACTTAATTTTTGATCCACAAGACGGCTTGTTATTTTAGACGATATTTCCAACAAATTCAAGTAAAATATTGTAATATTATTTGTTTAAAATGTAAAGAGATTGTTTTCATAGTATGTTTCATTAGCAATTGTAATTTTACTAAGATGCCTCGAAGAGATCGCGCACGCAATGAAAATAATAGGGATATGGTGAGAAATAAGTAAATGTTTTCACCCTTATCAACTTCTAACCCTTAACCCTTAACCCTTAACCCTTAACGCTTAACCTAGGCTGCTAATATATGGGATGCGGAATACTACCCCCCCCCCCCTAGCAAAATGATATGCAATGTAATTGTAATTTAATTTGGAGTAAAAAGGCATGTGGGGGATATAAAACAGAATTTTGAAATGTTACAGCAAGTTTGGTTGGTTAGGTTAGGTTAGTTTATAACAGTTTGACAACGAAACTTGAGTGTCAGTGACTGGAAAAATGCCCCCCATCTCTGACGTCAATATGACGTAGGAACCTGATTGGGGGGTAGTTGTCCGGGGGGCAGTCTTCCGGCGACCCCTCGTATAAATCATTTAAAAAGGCAAACTCAAATAATCGTTCGATTTAATAACAAAATTTAGCCAGCAAGTGCGTTTTAAGGCTTTAATGTTTAAGGGTAATCCCGTTCGTATTCTGGACCAAACCTCTTTGGTCTCCCGGCTATTAAAAATAATAAAAAAAATATAAAGATTAAAATAACACTGAATCCTGTATAAAATGAGCTGTAAATACCTACTGTGTGCTGCCTTCGATATTACATGATTTGAAGAAGTGTATTCCGTTTTACTGCCCAATGTCTGGACTAGGTCGTCAAATATCCGGCAGTCCCTGAACTGTAAACATCCTTCATATAGTCGAAGTACATACACCAGACTGTCTTGCGCT
This sequence comes from Macrosteles quadrilineatus, assembly GCF_028750875.1. Taxonomy (NCBI): domain Eukaryota; kingdom Metazoa; phylum Arthropoda; class Insecta; order Hemiptera; family Cicadellidae; genus Macrosteles; species Macrosteles quadrilineatus. The sequence continues at coordinate 36,113,953 of NW_026542598.1, read as the reverse complement.
TTATACATTTCAGATATATATTTTTAACATCGCATGATAAAAGGAATTACGTACCGTAATAATTTAAAATCCCTTCCAAATCATGTGACGTTTGAAGCGTACAGTTATCTGGACATATTATTTATAAATACATATCCAGGATAAAAAAAATGAATTGCACAACGACTCTAAGTTAGAAATTATTTGTCTAGTAAATAAATAAACAGGAATAGGCTTTAATTAATTAGGATGATGGGAAAACAACAGTAGTATTACTTTGAAAGAGACTTCTCATAAAAGCTAATACACCTTTATCGGGAACATGGGTTGATCCAGAGGTTGGATAAATTCTAGGGAGGATTATGTACGGTTAATCTTCAATCAATCAATTTTTGGCCAGTAAAAAAACTGAAAATGTTTCCTTGAAAAATTAGAAGCCACATTTATTAAGTAATAATAGCAGACATAAGTTTGTTTGAGACTTTAAAAATCAAGTTCAGCATTAGCTTTAAGTATATCGATGATAATATTCGATTTCAAGTAAACCCCCTAAGAAAGTCATACATTCAGTAAAGTAGAATATATGAAGTTCTAAAATAGACTGAGGAAATAACATAAATTATGTCGGAAGAGCCTTTTGACCAAACGATAAAACTTTCAAGTCATCAAGTATTTGATGCATAGCGATTTCAAAATAAACTGTGGCCTGGTTCTACATCAAGAAGATTGATCGGGTCTTTCGCGGAAGATCCTCACACTTCCTTTAATCATTCAATGTGTTATAACTGTGACTAGATATTACCTTATATCCTAAGACACTAATAATTTCTAGAATTTTTTTTCAATTACTAATTTAATTAAAATGAATGTATTTGTAAAACTGTTCTGTTTAGATCAGATTTTAGTAAAGTAATGGTTCTTTAATGCAGGAGTATAATCGATTAACCAACTATTTCGACTTGTCTAACTGTCTGGTTCAATTATGTATTATGTTCAGCATATAATTTTCTTGATAAGTTTAATGTTAGTACAGCGTACACATTAACATCGCAAAATTTGCGCAAAGTTTTATTTCTTTCGTTTTACATAGTTTGGCTATATTTTTTCCGCACTTTTTGTGTACTTTTAAGCTACTACTGTATGTGTATGTAAACTATAAAGACGAGGGGGCGGGTGTTCAAATTTTGAGATAAGAACTTGTTTTAGAGGAAATAATCTTAAACCAAATCAATCTTTTACCTATAAAATATTGTGTTTTTTTTACAGTTACATCAGATGGATCAACAATTTAAAATTAATTGGTTAAAATTGGTTGTTCGTAATATTTTAACACCCCTACACATCACGTTTATGAGATAAGATCTCCCTTTGCCTTAAAAGCCAACTTAATAGCCGCAAAGAGACTGCTCATTATATGTCCCCTTGGAACTTTATTTTCCATCAAACTGTTTTTAAGTCAACTACAATCATGTTTGTCTTAAGTTAAAGTATTTTTCCTTATGACCGTAGTGATTTAAACACGGAATACCGCAATGCCGGACAAATGTATATGATGATAAAATGAATATAATACTTTATAGTGGTAAGGAGTTACTTAAAAACTAAAGGGAACTAAATATTGCAAGTGATATGTTTATTCGTATAAAATAATTACATTAATAAGTATATTTAATTTAGGGAATGCCCATAAAATGTCCATTGGAACAAAATTGAAGCTTTATACATATAAATGTAGATAAGAATTAGAACCCTAAACATTTTAAAATATACATTTTTGAAAAATATTGCAGTAGCCTTTAATAGAGATGAGCTTACGACGACACTTAAAAAGTATAAATGTATTCCAAGGTAAAGCATTTTCAGAGGTGTATAAATATTTTATAATAAACTTTTCACATAGGAATAAAGCACTAACACATTTACAAAAAACTATGTAATGAGATAAGAATTTTAAAATGTTTTTTGAATAAATTTAATTTTGTACAGTGGTGATGTTAAGACTTTATTGTCCCAAGTTAAGTTATCTAGTGAGAAAATCTAGCAACACCACATAAAAGCACATGTTTCCTTCAGTTTAACTATTTTGAGGTAATCCTCGCAGTCTAATGGTGAAGAGAGAATTATAAAAAAAAAATACTTGGTTGTTTGCAAAATAATGTATACAGTATTCATTAAAAGTATTGATTGAAAACTCATTAATCGAACTGATTGTTCATAGAAGAGAAATAAAGAATTTACGTACCTGTTTTCTAATAATTAATTTTCAAAGGCAGCCAAAACAATATTCAGGTAAAATACATTACCACTTTTATTTGATAAAACAGATACCGGGATTTAAATAAACCTTTAATAGCATTGTATTCAAGTACTACAATGAAAACCATACAAATATCCAGGAAAATGTATCAAGACACAGAATAAGTGTGTATAGGGCATGTAGGTACCATACAAAAATACATTTTTTGATTTTTTATTTGTAAATTTTGAAAACAAATAAAATTCAAAAAAATGCATTTTTAAATTGTATAAACCAATTTCAAATATAGATTGTATAACGTTTACGTTCCCGATTTTATACTGTTAAACATTTACAACTTGAACGTAAACCAGAAGTTAAACAATTCCTTACTACCAATTATTTGCTGAACTTTACTGTGTCATATTTTACTCTGAGGTCACTGAAGAAAGAACAATTCAGAGAGTTAACAAATGATTCAGTAAACGGAGAAACGACCGAACAAATCAACGAGAATGTTTGTCGAGAATGAAACACATAAAGTCTTGTCAAATATAAGCTTACACGACTTTAAAAACAATCGTCGAGCTTGGTCTATTTCAGAATGATTTCGTGAATTGTGTGTTCAAGCAAAGTACATCTACCAAAAGAATGCTCAAAACAGTTGCTGTTAAGCCAAATGTAATATGTGACCAATAAAATAATTACTGTGACGGCGTAGTTGAGCGATTTTAATGTGAGGCGTCGAGAGGCCAAGGGAGATATGTGACTTTTTAAAAAATATTGTCATGGTAACGGGTTTTGTTAAAAAAGGGTGGAATTTCGACAAATAATTCACTTATATCCCTTGGCCTCCAAACTAAACACCTAAGAGCTGGAAGCCAAGGAGTATAAGTGAATTTATTTTTATTTTTATTTTATTTTTTATGACTATGAAAAAAATACAATGACATTTTTTAAAAAGTCACATATCTCCCTTGGCCTCTCGACGCCTCATGTGCTTTGAGCTTTGACTGACACTTTTCAAGAGTCGTCAAGAGTTTTTAAACTCTGTTGGTTCTTGTGGATGTGACAGTTTTATGATTGATGTCTAATGCTACAGTTTGGAAGATAAAGTAGACTTTTAGTCAATATACTTGTATATTAAATCCATATAATTATTGTGACTAGTAACTGTTGAATTTATTAATTTAATTAAATCAGACAACTAACTAAGTTGAATACTTGGAATGTAAAATCTATGTGACACTATATTCAAGTTGTTATTGAACCATAACCGTTATAATACCTTAAGTTTTACCTGTATAATTTTTAACCATAAAACAAATTATGGTTATAAGTTACTACAGACAAACATCATCTATTAATAGGCAATCATGTTTCTTTAAAACCTTTTTTCTCAGCTCGTGTGCATCGCAGGGAAAATATATTTTCCTGTAGATGTGCAAGATTCCCTTTATAAATTAGAATAGGCTCAAAAATAAGCACAAAAAATGAAATTGAAATTTTAAAAAATTAACATGGGCCTTATGGGTTGCCGTGCTGGTGACGAAATAACAAAATATAAACAGAAAATCAAAACAAATTGAAGAAATTACAATCACATGTTTTATTTACAACGTGGGGTGAATATAGAGAAGCCTGTACATTACATATTTTTGGCGAGTTTACGACCTCTAGTTTATATTATATGTATCTTTGAAACGGATCGATTAAAGAGAACTATTAAGAAATTTTCCACTATCACTTGAGTGAGATCATTTCTTGTGCTAAGTTTCTCGTCATTGTACTAATATTAAAATTATACCAACTAATAAAACAGTGTATTAATAAACATTTGTTTGATTCTGATAACAAAATACTTGTTCCTTGTGAATCCAACCCCACAAGATTTACCATAAGATAGAAACATAAAATCGGTGCCCACATAATTAGTTCATAAAACATAGACATAAGCTTTAGATTTTGCAATAAGACAAAAAGTCTACTTAATACTGCCATAGATGAAGTATTCTGCTAAGATTTTCAAGCAAAGTTTCTCAAACAATTTGAATAACAACGGAAACATCGGAAAGTACCATTACGAGTGTTCCCATTCATTCAAAGGCCATTGAAACCCGGAAATTCTGTTCTCATTTACATTCATGGCGTAGCAATCTGTTGAAATGGTTGCGATCAAGATGTGTTTAGACTGATTCGTGTTCTTACTTGAATGCAATATGTCAATATTCATACTGCACCTAGACTCATTAGGACTCATCAATTAGACTCATCAATGACCGCTAATAAATTTATAATAAGTGTTTCTTGAATAATCGGAGTTCAAATTACTTTGCTTACAAAAAAAAAGGCAAAATAAAATTTAAATAACACCCTGAATCAAGTTTGAACATTTCATTCTGGATTGCATTCAAGTTACAAAGAGTAACTTCACCAATAATCTATCATCTAAAGAAGATTCCAGTTCATTTAATTAGCTATAGTGTGAAATTATGGACAACTTCTATCAAACCTAAGTTTGTAATGAATCTGATAGAAGTAAAACTAGTGTTGTCAAAGTAATTAATGAACAAAGTTTACTTCTCTACATCTAACCAAAGACCTTGATGTTTTTTTAGATGTGAAACGTCCTAGTTCTATGATTTTTTCATATTGTTTTTATTATAACAAAGATAAATACTATTTTTTACAATATTTCCTTTATACAAAACCAGTGTACCTGTTGCTCGAATTCTAGCAACTGCGATCTATTAAAAAAGTTTCATGTAGCGTTTTAATAATATAGATTTCCACCGAATGATTTTTACATTGAACAACAACTACATGGAATCAAGAATCTAACCATTGTTTAGTTTTCTCACTAGTCTTATCTAGCTCATTTCCAAGATGAGTATACCAAGGCTGCGAAGCTACAAGAAAGAAAACAATGAACAATCTTTAATCATTTGTTAAGAACCATTTAACACCACACTCTGATTAATTTTGGGGTCGATGTTATCTACATAGTTCGTTTGGTTCAGTGAACAGGTCAATACAACAGATGAACTTGTGACTTCTATGAACGGATTCTAGGTCATCAAGCCGTTATTCAATTGGTAAACTTAGTATGCATTTTCTGAATTTTTTCATTATTACAACAATGCGATATGGAAGTAAATATCAAAAACATAATAATTTTGCCACACCAGTAAGATTAGACGGTTGTTCATGCAATGAAACGTCAATAACAGTTACTTTTTATGAACGATTTAAATCATTAAAAAAGTTGTATTTATTGTAACCGCCTACAATGATATAATACAGTGAAAGTAATACCTCTAGTATTTACCTATATAACATGAATATGAATATATATTTTATTCAATATAAACAGGTTCAGACATGAATATTTAATTTTCCGGTTGCCGTTATTTTCGGAATCACCAAGTAAGCAGCAGTAAGGTTGCAAATTAAGTTTAAAACATTTATAGTATAATTTCACTACTAGTCAAGAAAGTGACATTTTGGGGTGGGATAGGGTTTTAAATTCAAGTCAAAGACAAACATGGGAAACACTATTTCGCCCCGAAATGGGACCTTCGTGACAAGTATTGAACGATACTTTTTATCAAGATGAAAAAACTGCTTCATCAAACTTAACAAAATGTGATATTTCGTAATCTATTCATTTTTCTTTGTTGATGTCAGGCAAAGTATTGTTTGTGTAGCGAAAGTAATGTTTGTGTCAGAAAAAGTCAGCTGATCACTATTTGTTTTTGGTGTATGGAAATTGAAGATTTTCGAAGGAACATAAGCAATCACTACGGGTCAAAATATTTTGCATAGTAGGCCAACGACGAATCCAAGCAAAACATCAAACTTTAAAACATTGTTTTTCATTTTTATGTGTAAAAACACTTATTAAAACCTTTGAAAACAACGGGTGGATTTTACTTAATGACAACAACTACCTGCCTGTTTTATATTGACATACATTTAAAAACATGTATTTAAAAAATCTTCCATATTAAAAGAATTTCTAACAGTATGAGTCAGGAATTAATGATTTGTGTCTCACAGTACTAGCAAACTTGTGATTAGTGTGGTAAAACACATTTCTTAGAAACGAAAAATGAAATGTTGTGAGGGATACGGACGCGTATACGGTAACGCCGGAAGCTACGACTAGTGTCTTCCTCCCTTTAACGTTGGGGATAGGGGAGATGATATCGCCAAAATTCCCAACAGGAAGTAAAAAATGTGCGGAAAGGAAACGAGTGATACAGTCGATGGTGAATGAGTTTTGAATGAAACTTGAATTTTAACCAATAGGAAAGAAGGCTTACCAAAGGTAGGACGGAAACACCTAACCCCAAAATCGATTTACTTTTTTTGTTTCATAGCCTAAAAGACAAAACAGAATATAATAAAATAGTCAGGGCTAGTTTAATAAATTGTATTAAAGGATAAATCTCAATTTGATTTCCTTAAAGCATTGTGGAGCATTGTGGATCACAAGAAATACATTTGTATGCTAAATGCTGCTACTAATAAGAACCCAAGTAAATTGTTTACCTGAATCTCCCATTTAACCAACTTATAATCCAGCTGGAACATTTTATCGTAGACTAAATGTTTTCTTAACTTCCAAACATAGATTAGGTAGCTTCAACTTTATGGTTTATCTGAATAGGATATTCAATTTTAATTATTTCAGTCAAAGTCAGAGCGAAACAATTATGTCGCTCCGGTTCCTGGGGTCCCGGGTTCCAAATCCCGCCAAATAACCAATGGAATTTATCTAAGTGATAATGCCGTAACCCCTAGGTCTAGCCTGAAGTAATGTGAAAAACAATTCCGAGCTCGTGCCTAGCTTCCTAGGACAAAAAAAAAACAATGTTAAAAATTAAATCCTTAACACTAGGAAACTGGTGGTTTGTCCATTTAATCTATATACAATATATAAAATCCAATGTATGTATGTTTGTTTGTTTGTTTGTCCTTTATGGACTCCGAAACCGCTCGACAGATTGTAATGAAACTTTCAGGCATTATTAAGCATTATTCAAGGATGGTTTTTGTGAAGTTTGGTGCAGATCAGTCAAAAGGGCTCCGCCCCAGTGGCTCTGGAGTTGCCCATGTTAACCTTATGAGTACTCATATTTAAATAGAATTAAAGAATCTTAACATCTGGTTCAACTACATGGTGGAAAAACAATTTGATTCTGTGATGTTAAATATCATTAAACAGTTAATAGGTTTACCAACAGGGTGCAGCACTATTATTTTTTTTAATTATGACAACAGCTAATTTGCAACCAAAAGGTGAGTGAGTGTAGCGAACGAATTTCAACCTGAAGGCGAGCTAGCGTAGCGAACGAGCTAACCTGAAGGCAAGTGAGCGCAGCAAACGAGCTCCATCTTAAAGGTGAGTGAGCGTAGCGAATGAACTTGAACCAGGACGTGATTGAGCCATGCGAACGAGCTCACCTTGAAAATGAACGAACATTTGACATAAAACCACATTAGGACAGGACAACGTCTGTCGGGCCAGCTAGTTGTATAATAAAACTGGGCTACATTTTCGCATACATCAATGTACTCATCCTACACTCTAAATTTCCCATTAATAATTCATATTTTCTACACTGCTTTAGGTGATAAAACATTATAGTAAAACAACAGTTTCCCTTAATTCTTTCTACATCACCCTCTACTTCCACCCATACTAATTTAGTGATAAGATCCCCCTTCGTCTCCAATAGCCACCTCAAGAGCTTTTCTCTTTGCCCATTGCTCATTATACCTCCATGCAAGTTTTACTTTCCAGAACCTTTATTTGTCCAGCCACACCTTGAATTGTATACATGTATAATAAGTTTAGTTATACTTCATTTGTGTCAACCGTCCTTTAATATTTTCGGTATTGTAAAAACCAAAGATATAATCTATCGTCAAACAACAAGCAACCCTTTTTTAGGATAAATAAAACTGCGAAGTTGTAGAGTCGTAATGTTAAGTCTTTACTATTTTAACCACAACAAACGAGTTTTCAAGTAGGTCACCACCTGGGCTTGAAACGTTTTCTTTCCAGTTTTATCTACTTGAAGATTATTCCCAATTTCCGAGATGATTTTATTCGTGGAGGAAGTATACTATAATATAATTAAAGTAATTGTGCTTTTAATTCCAGAATATGTAACGAAACCAAAATGTATTGATCAAATTATCATGGAAAAATAGTTAATATGCATAATGTGAAAAACCTATCGTGTACCATATCAATGTTAGTTTTGAATCCTTAATAATTTCATATCCTACAAAACTAATGTAAATGCATTCAATAAAATTTAAATTTAGTTTTCTAATTTGTTAATCAAGTAAATTATAAATAAACAAGTAAAATAAGTTTTTAAAACATTTAAAAACTTTCACTTATTCAGTTATTTTATTTCATTGCAAGTAGGTTTTAGCTTCACCTCTGTATTAACTTGCTTTACTACACTCTCTTACGTAGTCATTATACTTACTATATAATTAGAAAATTACACTAATTGCCATTGTAAGCTGTGAAATATTTTATCTGGGTTTTATAAAGGTGGAGAGTGTCAAGTTACTAAATACTTAAATAAACACAGATATCCTACAAAACCAACAAAACTGCCTACATGATCAGCAAAGTTACAAAAGTTTCTGACGAACAGCTGATCGGCGGCGGTTTGATCTCATCAGCTGATAGCCACGATGCGGGTAATCAAGCTCTGATTGGTGGTTCCAGTTAATCAACAGCTGAAAGGAGATAAGCCGCTGGTTTGTTTGTCACAAAGTAGAAAATATCACGAAATTTAAGCGGTTTAGTTTCAAATAAATTAACAGCATTGCTTACACTGCGTAACCGGCTACAAATTAGAATACTCCTGGCATTGAAATAAACATACAATTAAGATGAACCGTGATAATATTTTTTCATACAAATATGCATATAAAATACGATTATAATAGTTAGGAAAACTGTAGTGATTAGGGCTACTATTTTGATATGTAAATGCATTATTAAAACTAAGTACCCTTTTTTTTTAATAAAATAAATTAAAAAAAAGGGTACTTAGTTTTAATAATGCATTTACAGATTATAATAGTATATATACAACTATCCAATACTCGTAATGAAGTATTTACCCACTGGGACTCTATTCACTTACCTAATAGACCGACCGCACTAAGAAACACCAAATTTTAAATGCAAGGCTAAACAAAACACGTGAAATGTACAGTAGTTTAACATGCGAGGCAAGCCGTGCTTCAAGCAAGTGATGGAATAAAACTTTTGGATTTATAAACAATAGTTTTCGTCACAATACAACAACTGTCTTTGTTTGTGTATTAACGTAATTAAAAGAAAAAAACCATTTGAACACGTGTTGTTGACAATTAAATATATTTGTCGTAAAAGTAATTATTGAATACTTTTATCTGAAATAGTGACCCTACGAAGGAGGATATTTTAAGCCAAGTGTAAATGGAGATAAGTATGAGTGGCGCAATCTTGTAGTCGTGTTAGTGACTAAGACCGAAATGTTTCTAGACACATCTGTTAATTAATAGCCCAAACAGCAGTGCATTATTCTTTTTGCTAAATAATTCACAAAAAGTACATTTTGTCAATTATTTACCTTCATTAGCGCCAAATATGTTTCCTTCTTGTTTTGCTGTTATGTACAGCTGTTACCGTTATGTAGTACAATAATTTAACAATCCGCCAACAAACATATAAATTTGTCTAACTGTCGTTAATGGTGTACAAATTTGTGTTAAAAATATGATATTACACAATGATAAACGCAGACAACTTTTTAGTAACAACGTGAGACTATTTTGTAAAAACGGACCGATTTTGTTTACATAAGCATACTAATTCTGAAGCTATATCCTAAATGTACAGTTGATGTATTTGACTAGAGCTTATTCGTTGAGAAAAATAGCTACTTTACACCAGTAACACATGTATTAAAAACACATGTTTAGCAAAATCAAAAACTACAATTATCTTCAATAATATTCAGATTGTTTTGAAGTATTGAATTAAATTGATATTACAATTAAACTTATTAATCCTGTCCATTAAGTGCACCGCATTTTACATTGGAAAAAAGATTAAATTCTTTTTGTGTATTTCTTCAGTCATTGGACTTTAAAGCTATTAATTCTATAGAAATTCTAATATTCCAACCTTAGATTATGTAGCTTAAACAACGTCATTTGAAAAGGTCGATTGTAATTATTTCAGTCAAAGTCACAGACGCAAACCAATCTTGAGATTACGTCAATCCCAGCAGAGATCTCACTGAAGTTTATGATTTCTACTGGATCATTTATTCATAAAATCTTTGACTATATTTTTGATAATCATTAATAAAAGTAAAAAGCCCTAATTATCATAAGTAGTAAAAAGTGTAGAGAACGTTAAGAAATCTCTTATTCGTTCGACATATCGATAATTGCCAGTTAATTTATGTGTTACGTTAAGATACGTAACATTTGCTATTTCATATTAATCCCATTTCTCACTTTATGTAATATCTTTAATTCTCTACATATCTGCTAATTTTTTTTATGTAATTAATAGTGAAATTGTAAAAACCTTTTAGAATCAAATTTAACATTTCATTCGCAAAACCATTTAATATGTATTTTGTATTAATAATAATGTTTATACCATATCTTAGCTACATCCTACGTTTTATTGTGGATCAACTACAGGGAAGTGGACTTTCAAGCTACAAAACTAAGTACAGTAATATCAATAAATAAGAAACACAAGCTTTGATTGCCAAAACCCAATTATTCAAGTCAAAAGTTCTCTGAATCGATAGTCTATTCCTAGGAACATTGTGAACAAAGAATTTCTTTTGTTACAAGCAATTGACGCCATTGTGATGTCTTTTCGATCTATTGTCTCATTTCTTGTTAAATTTCTATTCCAATCTTATCTATGACGAAAACTGAGTCGATACAATAGATGCACTTTTATAGCCATTTTCTGACTAACCTACATATAAAAAACCTAAATAATCCAGTGATTTATTGTTTGTTTTTTTATTTATTTACTATAGTGCCATTTATTCACATGTTTTCTAAGGTAGTGGGTCTTGTTAAACTATGTAACGTCGACCTGTTGATGGAAAACATCAATGATTGATAGACAAATGACCGATGTAATCTGGACGTGGTAAGCATCTCGCCTGGAATTGAACTTGCGACCTTCAGATTTAAAGGCGAGCACTATAACCACTCGCCTACCCTACTACAACTGTGCTACGCCCCTCTGTAACTACTATCATTGTTGTTTTAAATAATACAAGTAGCCTTTTCAGTTTTCATCATATTATCGTATCTGAGGCCGGTTTTGATGTGTGATCCAAACATATGTTTCTCTTAAAGCTTTTTACATTTCCAAGTTTTGCTTCACTCTGTGATCATAACAACAATACTAACGGTATTTTACTATGACGATTTAACAAGCTTAAAATAGCTTTACAGCTGAAATAACAAGTAAGAAATAAACGAGAGGAAATTGAAACAAGAAACAAAAACCAAACGATTACTGCTGCAAAAGGAGTCTTTCTACAAACTATCTATTAGGATAGTAAATCTCAGAGTGTATGTTTAATCTATAATACAACACTCTCGGATGTTCTGAAGCGCATGACGAGTCTATTATTTGTAATAGCCAGAGCAAATCTAAGATTATTGGTTGCGGTGGGCTCACACTTAACTGAATAACAGGATGTGTTTACGTAATAATCTGTTTGTCAGATCTAAATTATTTACGTTGATAAAATCGTTCGCTGAGACGGAATTTTGGACGAAAATTGTATTAAACTATCGTAGGTTTTAGCATGGATAAAACCATAAAACATACTCCTTTGTGTTGCTTAGTCTGTATTAGCTACAGAATGCCCTATGATCAATCGTGTATTTGGTAAACTTAAATAATAATAATAATAATAATATTCTTTATTGCTTCAGACAATACAAAGATTGCATAGCATGCGTCAACATATACAAAATAAAAGAAAAGGGCACAATAGAACTAAATAAACCATTAAAATACAACATAACAAAAAGACACAACATAAATGGTTTTTGAAAGATTTTTGTTATCTTTCATTGTTGGCAGAACAATTTATATTTGTGACGGTATTCAAAAGTGAAATATCTACATAAAGAAAGAGTATTTATTAAGCACATCGCAGCCGGTTTTTAGCGGAAATTCTGTGTCAATTTACCATTTAGATCAGTTCTTTTCGTAAGTTTAAGTGCTGTAAACATATGTTTAGCCAAGCATTGTATTTTATAACTTTTGGCACAACAACAACAAGGAACAATTTGACTCTCGGTGGTTCATATAATAATTTGAATTACGTAGCAAGTATTTCAATCACAATGAATGACCTATATCAAACACTCTTACATATTTGAACAATGAAACGATTTTCCATGGGGATATTAAGTAATTCCCAATATTTTTTTAATTATTTTGTGTAAAAAATAACTAACATAAACCAACTCAACAAAATCAAGAAGCGAATTACTGTAGTAATAAAAAAAATAGAGAAGAGTGGTATCAACTTCAAAGTATGGATTTTCGGCCCTAGTGTAAAACAAACAAAATTATGAACCACATAACACTTTTGTTAATGTTGATTTAAGAACAATAATGAATAAACTTAATGTTAGGAATCGTTTTAAAACAAGCATGCCAGTTCTACATTATATTTCAGGACTTCACACAACAGAAACCTAACTTTTATTTATACAACACAACCAAATATTTTACTCCGCGACGGCCACATAGAAATAACGAAAACACGTCGTCAACAATGGGATTTACGATTTCTTTGGTGAAACGTGTTACTGGAACAGACGGCCAAGAATATCAGCTGGGACGTGTGGAATATTTACAACCAATCCACAATCTTTCTGTCGATTACGTCATTCGTGCTAATGCTGTTTGGAGAATGTGTGATCCAAAAACACTCAGTTTTGCTGAGTCTAGTGTGATGGGCTTCTGGCGGGAGATTTTTTTGCCAAAATCTATCTGAGTCATATAAAGTACTCTCCTATTTAAAGGAAAAAATTGCGATTCTTTTAGTTAATTCGAAATTGTTTGCGTTTGTTTTCATGCGATGTAAGAGAAAATTAGTTTTTAAATCAATAAACGAAAAGTATTATCTGCATTTCTGCTAATTAGGTATCCAGAAACACTCCTTTTTTTATTTAAAATTTAGCTTTTCCTGAGAGAAGATGTGTATAAGCTAGCCAGAGCAATATGAAAGTGCCACTGAATGACATTAAAAAACATATTTTCAGGGGCACTCCGATTTTGCGAAGGATGTAATCCCAGAGGTTGTAACCCTATAAAGAATTGATTTGTCTCTAACTTGACACTACTAGTGATTTCTTCTACTAATTCCACCAAATTTATGCGGTTTCAGGGTAATTTTTTCAGGGTTCCCCCACTACTTTTTTCATAATGTTTGTTGCAGTTGAAAATATAAAACAAGTTTCTCGTTTTTGAATTCACTATTTTCTTGAAATAAGGTGTTCTTCAAACAAAACACCCTACCAACCACAATTTTACAAATTTTAAGGTCAGGAACCAGACCTAGAACCACCATAAATAATTCAATACTTTGATGCGCATCCCAGCAAAAAGGGAACTTTAAAGACGAAAACCCCTCTACACCCAAGGGACTAAGGGTGAGCCAACATCCCTTATGTCTGTAGGCAGGTCACATACTGCCTTCATCCCCTTCTTGGCGTTTCCAATAAATTCCCATATTTCAATTTCTTTCACACCCTCACTCGTGTTTACACGCTCTAACGAATTATTGTTGCCTCAGCGAAAGTCTGAATACTACAAGATTTCAGAATATATTCACGTACAGTGATAAAATTCATAGCCAATTACATGCAATTTTTTTATGTATAAATCGTTATCCATCTGCATAGTACGTATTTAATCGTCATAATTCATAAGTATTTAAAAATTCGTTTTTGCCAAAAGATTTAAAGCTACTATCTAAAGCGTTTTTGGAGTGCAAAAGAAATACTGGGGGGAAATCAAATATTACTATTAGTCAGCTAGATATTGTGTATAAGTTTTGTGTGTGTTTTTGTTTATGAAATACATGTTTCTGGCATTGTAGTTTTTCTTCATAAGAAGAGTTGCTGTTGACTATGTAAAAAATAAAATTATATTATCATTGAAGCTTGGAGGGCTAAGAGCACATATTACTACGAAACCTCGTTTGCCTACGCTTCCTACTCCCAAAGTTGTATTATACATTATATAGCTTACTTCTATAAACTTCTCTTGAAAAGAAAAAAATGCTCAATGAACAAGCCCAATGGAATGTTGGAAAGCTAATTAAATAAACGCCAAACCCCGTCTGAAACGTCTGACAGTTATTAAGCACAAAAGACGCATTATAAAACTATGAATTCAAAAACTGTAATGGTGTCTCGTCACAAAGTGTGACAGCTTTTAACACTTTGTCAGAAAAGTGCGACAAATGCACTTTCAAGCTGTTGAATATTAAGTGCATCAGAGAACTTTTTTTACCTTGACTTTTTAAAATATTCCTTCGATAAAATATGACTATATTGAGGAAACAAAAGAGTTGTTTTTAAATGCATTAGCAACAATAGAACATGTCAGTGTTTTTTTTTCAAGTTTTATGTTAAACGGATTAAATTGCAATGTTTGATTATTCCTTTTGTTGGTTTAGGTTAGGTTATGACTAGGTTTTGTTAGGTTGGCTTGGGTGAGATTAAGGTTAGGTTACGTTAGATTAGGTAAGGTTAGGTAGGTTAGGCGTAGTGTTTTTGTTCTTCGATCAATGAATGGGACCTACCGTCTGTGGCCACGACCTTCTTATACACTACATTATTTAGTATTTGAATGAATTACGGAGAAACAAACTGTTATTCAGTTGTTTTTGAATAGTGAAAAGTCTTCTACAAAACATTTCACCATGTAGAGGCCTAAGACACATCCAACAAATTGACTTTAAAAGTTGGTTAAATTAATTTTATCATCATTATTGGTTGAATTATAAATTATTTTATTAGATAAATAGATAATTAGAACGCTAATAAATGTGTTTCTATATTTATATAGTGTGTCTGGTCATAAGTGTAATTATTCTACATATATCACATAATTATGGAGATTGTAAGAAGCCTATTTGAAATGTCCAACAAAAAAAAATAAGAGGATAAAAGATCAAGTTAGATTTTAAAACATATTGGTAGTTGTTATGAACAAAATTATCCATTATTCTTCGTCTTTTAGCAAGACCATGTTTTTTACAGGCATGGATGGATTTCATTACGCAATGTGACAGTAATTAATGTTTATTGTACATAATTTTAAAGCTTATTTAGTAAGAACGTTTTTTTATAATATTTTATACCTTCAGCGAAATTCTGCAACCTAAAAATAAGGTTCCTGTTACATTAAAACAACGACCAACAAAAAATTCAATTTCTAACCGATTTTGCAGGTGTGATAATTTTTGAAAATTAACCTGACGAAACGTTTGTCATCTATATAAATAAAATTAGAGTTTTGTCTGTACATTGCTCAGAATCATACATTTTTAGGTTATTTTTACGTTTTATACATTAAAGAAGCCGAAACAAGTCTCATCTAAATTTCTGTCTGTCTGTCTGTCTGTCTGTCTGTCTGTCTGTCTGTCTGTCTGACACACTCAATATGGCATTTTACGCAATCTTCTCCAGGAAAACGAGAGTACCTATCAAGACCCAAGTCATTTTAATATATTCACTGGATTGGCGAGAGTGTCTTTAGCCATTAAAATATGGTCTCACTACTTTGTAATTAAAATTACGGCCGTTCAAGAATGCAGTTTTGTGCGATTTTTGTCAAGTTTTCTTCCAATTTGTATCACATAATCATCTATGAAACAACGAACAGCTGTTCGGATCAAGATTATTTTTTTCTAGCTGTCACTTAAATGTTTACAAATGTTGTTTACAAACACCAAAACCATTTCCGATCACGTTTTGAAGGCAAATCCCATCCAAGTGAGATTAAAAACGTTTTTATTACATAAAGGAGTTAATTAATCGCAAGTGGAATAATATAGTGTAACCGTAAATTAAATAACTAGGCATCATCCAGGTCAGGAACCAGAAATATGTGTATAAAATTGTTTTGGAGTTTTGATAACCAGAAAGAAGACATTGAATCAAGATTGAATCAGTGTTGTATACGGCTGGGAAACTTAAATTCACTAAAGACGGTGACACACTATCGATCTTTTCCCCGAACAAGACCCCGAACCGAGCAGGGAGAAGGGAGAAGGGAGGTCGAAGGGAGGATGTTCGATAGTGTGTCACGGGTCCGTACACCGATCAAGACGCCGAACAAGACATCAGGCCGAGCAGGGAGACGAGCGCTCTGGAGG
The DNA here is from genome assembly GCF_028750875.1 of Macrosteles quadrilineatus. Lineage (NCBI taxonomy): Eukaryota > Metazoa > Arthropoda > Insecta > Hemiptera > Cicadellidae > Macrosteles > Macrosteles quadrilineatus. The sequence goes on along the minus strand of NW_026542598.1, from coordinate 36,097,261 downwards.
CGGTTTTTTGGCGAAAGATCAAAGAAAAGATCGGTCCGATGTACGGTCCGATGTACGATAGTGTGTCACGGTACATTTTTGCCCCGTACATCGTCGCGAGCGCCGCACCGAGCGGCCGCCTGCGCTAGCATTGGTAGTTCTGATTTAATATGGCAATTAAACTCTTTAATTGGTAAAATAAATAAATGTTGGGTAATATGTTGCCGTTATATATTATAATCATTTAAGATGTAATGTTTGTGGTTTGTTTTGTTAAGGTTGAAAGTGTAGAAACCGTTAAATCATTTATATCAATAATATTAAGGTTGAATTAAGTAATTGATGTTGACTTAAATTCTTTCAAAAATAATATAAACATTAATATTATTAAAGGCAATTAAAATGATCATTCTGTAACGTTATTTCAATGAATAAAACCAATAGAAATCAATAGATATAACCATGTTTTATCTATGATATAACTAAGCATCCTTTCTTGAATATTTTATTTTTGCGACAAGTTTTCAAAATGTGACTTTTAACAATAATTTTTATGTTATAGAAACTTTTTGGCTTTTTATAAAAAAATAAAATAATAAATTTATAAAATAATAAAAATAAAATAAATGGCTTTTTTTAACTTTTTATAGAAAAATGTGGCAAGGCAACAGCAAGGTCAATGCAGCCCCCTCCCTCTTCCACGGCACTGCCTCCGCGCTCTCACTCGCACACACTCTCTATCTCTCTCCAAACTTCCTTTTGCCGCGCTCGGTAGAATTCGTCTGGTCTTGGTCATGTTCGGGGAAATGTTCGGAGTAAACTTTTGCTGATATTTATCTCCCTTCTCCCTTCTCCCTGCTCGGTTCGGGGTCTTGATCGGGGAAAAGATCGACAGTGTGTCACCGCCTTAATGCCCGTCGCCAATAGCTTAGAAACAATGTTCCACTCATTGACGGCTCTTCAATGGCGGTTGTGTAAAGTGTAAAGCAAAATTACAACTGCAGTGGGTGATGTAACAGAGGTTTACGGATGATGCTGAACTCGATTTTCCAATGTGTCACTTTCTGTTCCTACCATTGACTATATAAAGTCAATAGTTCCTACTCACCGTGTGATGCAATCGCTGGACCATACAGCCAATTAATAGGCCCATAGCCCTTCTCTTGGGTACGTGTGGTACGTATGCTTACCCAATTATTTATAACAACCCTTTCGACAACGATCCTTGATACCGATACTTTTCCATAGAATACACGGCCTACCTAGGTAATTAAGAAATAAAATTATAAACGTCCAAAAACCCAACGTTGTGTGATTTTTGTCACATTTCCTTATAATGTTAATATATATACCAGCAACCATTGTTTAGAGAATACGTAATCTATTAAATAACAGAAAGTTATGTTGTATAAGGTTTTTTTTTCAAACTGACACCGATAAGTTTACATTAAGAGTTGTGTACAAATAAAGCAATTAATGGGAAATAACTTTGATTGCCGATAACTTTTTACGAGAAAATCCAAAACCAAGAGATCAATAACCTTGATTAACGCATATAATTGGTCGGCTGTACTACAGTTCTTAACTGTAAACGTTGGTTTTTGGTACGGTACTGGTTCTTTTCCTTTTAACCTTTAGTAGCAGCAAGAATCATTTTTACGTACCAACACATCACAGTAATTTACAAATTAGTTATCGTTGGTGTTGCACCTTATTTATTACAGGCGTAGGCCTATTCAATTTAATTGATGTCTTAACTGTATAATTTTTGCTTTTTCTGTCTGGATTCCAAAATGTTATACTAAGAAAACTATAACGCATTTTAGTAAAACATTTATTCAGCAAACCATCATGAATTGTTCAAACACTTTGAACGTTGTTTATGTATCAATAGTTCGTGGCCTATTTTGGTAATTTTTATTACAAATTACCAATCTAAATCGTCTATAGTAGGCCTACTGTACTTCATTTCATATAGCAAACCGATTCAGATAGCATTTCAACAGAATTTCGAGTCATCTCCAGTCCAAGCAAATATAAATTGTTATGATCAAATTTTATGGCATTAACAAAGATTTCAAGTACTAATTTTATATGTACCTTTTTATGCTTAAAGCGTAGCAGATTCCCTAATTAAGTTCGGTATTTTTGTGTGTATGTATGATGGTAACGCATTAATGTCCTTGTTTCTCAATGTTTCACGGAAAGGACAAGAGCGCCTTGATAATGAAAATGTCAACCCGAATAAAGTGTTAAATTAAGAGGTTGAGGTAGTACCTTAAATACTTTTAACCATTATGTTATAGTCCTTTAAATTCTGAACAAAATTGTACAAATCCCATTTCCGTATATTTACTCTCACCGCTTACACATGATAAAGGTTGTTGACAAACTTATGGGAGAAAGTATGTGTCAGAATGCTGATACCGTTTATTTAGTCATTGGATATAACATATGGACCAACAAGATCCGGGTGACATTTAATTGCGAAGCATTAGTTTTGGCTTGAAACTGTCAGATACTGTATTTGCGAAGGGATAGTTTTGTCAGCATATCTGAAAGTATGCAAACCAACTGCTGTGCTTTATATAAGAAGGTTTTAACTGACTATGATAAGATCCCCGTGCGTAGAACGGGCACACAGCTAGTAATGTAATACCACTACAACCTACAATATACTCTTTTTTGGAAATTACTACTGAAAATATTTTATGTATATATGTCACAACAACAACAAAAAATGCAATAATCACTCTGGAATAAACCTGCAACAATTAATTGGCTCGGCAAAAATTAATTAACCATGCTAAAGTAGCAGAACATCTTGTAAAATCACCCGACATATCGTATCCAACAGCGATTCCACTCGTTATATTTATGTCAGTGTTGTTCAAAGCGTAAATGTCAGATTCGCCATCAGCAGCCCGCTGTGAGACCTCCCGCTGTGCAGAAACAACTTGTAAAGATTGCTTTGACATTGTAATTGGCATATCTGGGAGAAACTCCCACTTGAAATACAACTAAGTCAATAAGTCGGTTGCTTTTCACACCAAAGGTTTGCAAAACTATAGATTAAAGGTCAAGTACTTACTACAAGATCCAAGTGACATTTTGATGATTTGAAATCGGGAACTTACCTGCAACAGATCAGATAAATATCTTGAAAATTGTCTCTTTGTAATAGAAAACACTTTTCTTAGTAGTATAATTTTATAATTTCCACCAGTAACGTATAACTGTTATGGCAAGCTGGACATTTACAAAAAATAATACGCAACACTCAATAAACATGCGAGATAGAATTATTTATAACTTAACATAATAATTGTAAATAAACGAAAAATTTTTCTTTATTTCTTACACGTCAAATTAAATCTAGAAAAACCAAAATTCCACTTTCAACGATATCTTGCATTTATCTACATTATACTGGAAGCCGGAGGTTGATGAATATCAAGCTGCAAATGTCAAGGGACCTTTCCTCATCGTTATCATAACGAACTTTCAGCTCGTGAAGTCATATTACCATCGTAAACTCTATCGTAAAAAAGGTGAAAAATATACGCATACTACCTTTGCAAATTGTCAAACCATAGATTGTGATTTCAAATTGAAACTTGTAGGAGAAAAACTAAAAAATATTGTTTCCAATTGCATTTATTTTCTAACAATTATATGACATCAAAATATTACTGATAGCACTTGTTTGAATTCATAAATCAATACAATTTACCATAAGTAGTTAAAAAGAAAAGTGCTGTTCTTCAAGGCGAATGCACTCAGCCAGTCCAGCAATAGATTTGTTTGGATCTGTGTAAAATCCACAAACAGTGTTGGATAAAGTGACGTCATAGACGCGAGAATAACCGCTGTAAATATTTGACTTTCTGGTACTGCTGGCTAACAGACTGGCGATTGTTTATAGCTTAAAGTGAAGAAAAACTTTGCTAGCTAATACATTATGTGTACTCTAGTCGTTAAGGAATATTGCAGCTGTAGTTACAGATAGTCCAATTAACGTTAGGCTAAAAGGCTATAATAGGCAATCAGATTCGTTGACGATTTTATATATTTTGAATATAAAAATATATATATATTAAATGTAAAAAAAAATTAATTAGCCTGGAGACGCAGTTAGACCACTAGAGCGGACCTGGTGCCACGGGCTCAAGTCCCTCCAATTAGCATTAGCTTTTGCTTGTGTAATACTGCTATAACCTCCAATGGCTCCAAGTACAACTTAGCTTAACTCCATACATTTCCTGTATAAATGCCGGGTTCCCTAGCTGCCAAATTCGTCAGCTAGGAAAATAGCTGTACCTGATGTAAAGTTTGGTACCAAAAACGCAGTTGTATTTGGCATCTAAGAAAACCCGCTTTAAAAAAAATAGCCACCAAAAGCCTAATCACCCATCCTTTAACTTCCACCATAAAAATGCATCATATTTTACTAGAGGAATTATTGCGGTAATTATAGGCCTACATGTTTTACGGCGTTTCGGGACCTCTCGACTGGTTTCGGAGGTTAAGACAGAACTTGAATTTGGTTTGTGTAATACTTTTCACCTTATTGAAACAGATTTCAGATTCCAAAACGTCATTAAAACACTTTTTTACTATGCGTAATGGGAAAAATCCATAATAATATTCAAACAACATAAACATTCTAAAAATGAACTTCAAACAAAAGTTTTGACATCTTCAAGTTTTATGTCACAGAATAATCTCATTGACTCAACTTTTAAAAGTTGACATTTTGACAATCACCTATCAATTAATTCAGCGTATATATAGCTCCGTTATAACAAATAACTATCACGTGATATAGTCACAAATGATTAAATCCAACACAACCGCATGTATCTACAAGTCATCTGCATATGTCCCGGGGACACTACATACAGGGTGTGCCATTCACTCACTCGAGGGACTGCAAGGTCTATTGTTATGCTAATTGAATCACAACCACAAATTACGTTTCATTATCCTATTTGTCTCACAAAGGTCTTATCTCAGGAGATGGATATAATTAGTATTATGATTAATTCCAAGATTGTATTAGTTATGGATGTATACAAAGCTACGACTACTGTGGTACAATTTTGTTGAAATCAGGTATATGGGTACTAATTAACGTTATCTCCAAACATTTTAAGTTTTTTTATTTTGATTTTTAATGGTGATTTTCTCTTAAAACCCCATAGTATAACGCTAAACACGGATTTTCACAAAAACAACTCAAATTATTTTGATTAAAATTTAATACTTTATGGTCCGTTCAACTATTGACAAAATGGTACAAACCCCAACGCAGTAAAAATTGCCGAAAGTTATTGAAATTTCTGTGATTTCCCCCATAAAATCCTTTACAACTAATATTATAAGTGAGATAATTTGGATGTATGGATGTTTGTGACAAGTAAACGCGAAAATACTGGTCGGAATGGGCTTAAATTTGGTGTGATGATAGCTCACTTTCTCGATTAGCATATAGAGGCATTTGTATTTCAAAAATCCTTTCGGGCTCCACCCCAGTGGCTCTGGAGTTTCCTGTGTTAACCTTATGAATATTCATATTTAAAAGGGATAAAATTATGTTTTCTGCTGTATCAACTACACAATTTGGTTCTATGATATTAAATAGAATTAAAAAGTTATAAGGTCTACCAACAGGGTAGAGCACTATCAGCACTATTATTTTTTTTTCATTTATTACAACCTCTAATTTGAACCAACTAGCAACAAAAATCTGTAAAATTAGAATCTAACTTTTTTTGTTTAGGGGCAGTGGTAGAACATGATGGCTATGGTAGATGCGCTATAATATAGCATACCGTAAATTAAAAGAACCAAATTTTCTTAAACCGTGTCTTCTCCCATTGCAAACGCAAAGTATAACTGCAATAAGCATTTTATACATATACGCCAACCCCGTACGAAGGACGGGTACTCTGCTTTAAAACCCATAAAACATTATAATGACAAAATTAATTTTGCCAATTTAAGTTGTTAAGTTTTATGGGAAAAGTTATGTTTTAGTTTGCCGAGAGCGTTTATTTTAAATGGAAGCATTTTATTGATTGTCTTTTATTTTATTATCTTATGATGAGCTCCTGCTCATCATCGTTAACATAAAAACAGGCCAATGACTAAGAATATGACTTGAAGGTGCCAAATTTTTATTTGTACATATTTACAGTCAAAGTTAGTGAGGTATAACACAAATACGGTATAATAACTTATAATTCGATTTATTATGGTGTATTTCCCGTCTCATTTATATACGATTCGAATCCTGGTTGGTTTTCTTTGCCCTATTCCTTCTCATGGTGATACAAGTATTCTTGCATTGCAAGAAGTGGGTTTTGCACCACACAAAAAAGGAAATTCGGGATTTGGACTGAGTGTGGAGTGTTTCTTTCAGACATGAATATCTTAAAGTATATAATACACTTTTATGGACGTTTCTTTGTTTTTTTATTAAACTAAACCGTGTATATATTAGGGGTTTTCTAATCCGTACAATATTTTTTATGTTTTTTATACATTATGTGTTATATAGGTACTCACAAAGCAATGCAAAAGTAGAATAGAATTTGTTGTCAACTTAGGTGGTGTCTGGAAAATGTAGGAAAAGAGAGAGCTTTGATTCCCTTGTAAAGGATGTTTACCGCCTACAGGCAGGCGGATATTTGACGATAATTTCCTGATATTGTGACTCAGACGTTGCCATTCCTTCAGACATACCATTTTATTTACACATGCACAATGTCGATATATACAGAAATATATTACGTTTCGGCTACCATTTGTATTTATCAAAAAGTGTCATTTTATTAACCCTCATAAATTACGAATTCTGTGTTCCAAATTTAATCCCTTCGAGTATGACTGTAATTTTTAAAATCCTAAATGCAAATCGCAACGCCCAAACCGCATAATCGGAAATATTAGCTGCTACTAAACTTAAATATTTCACTTGAGAGAAATGTATGGGGAAATATTTTAAACTTAACTATAAAATAATCCAAACCCATCATTACAAAAAAAAATTCTTTCAAGATATTGATGTTGACCACCATATTGCAAAACGGAAAGTTATCACAAACGGAGGATTCATTTATTTACTCAATGGCTAATAGTATTGACTATTAGTAGTCAACGCAACGATCTCGTAAAGATAGTCATTACGACACAAGTAGAAAAGTTAAGGTACGAGCCTTTGCAATTTGTTTGTAATAAAATGTAAAGTACTTGAAACAAGACGTTAAAAAATGCATTTTTGTTCGTAAAAAAATATTATTAAATTAAAAAAACATAGTACTATATAAATTGTATGTATTTTAGTGCATGGAAACACATTACATGGAAACTTAAATTAAATTACAAAAATCTGTATTGTTCAAAAAAGAAGTCAATTTCCATCAAATTACCGTAGCTGTTATTTAACGTAACAAATGTCTCTGTGGGGGAGTAACCTCGAATATGAAACTTCCCGACGAAAGAATAGAAGTTAAAAAGTTGGAAATCAGCCTAATAGCGTCACTTCATCTACCTTTACGACCAAATAAAAGTCTTGCTACGTGAAAGTTCTAAAGTTTTGTCATTTATCACATTACGAACAGTGTCTCACAAGCCACAGTATACGCTTAACCTTGCAAATCTACATAAAACAGTAGGGGACATAGAAATATTATGCCGTACTAAATCAGCATCATTCAGATAATTTCTTGGCATTAAATTTTGATACTTGTAACAAGAAAACATACTAAAATAACTTTTGGAAGAGGGAATGATAACCAGACATCATGCACAAAAACAGCATATAAATTAACTATTATATCTCATACTTAATTAGCCTGTTTGTTCAATGTGACATTTTTACCCAGACGACTAATCACTTTTTTTAACCCTCACAACTATAATCACATTCACCATGGTACACACAAACACAACAGATATTATTCTCGTAAACCATTCTTGTCATTTATCAAAGAATTTCCCCCTAGGGAAGTAGCTTTTACCATAGGTAGCATCTTAAGACCATAGATAAAACGTCATAGTGTTGCTTAGTCTACGGTAAGACCTAGATCGGGGACTGATTTATTTTTTTCATTTCGATGTCCCCAGAGGTCAAACGCACTAATTTGTTAAAACTCGTGAATAGAAATAACTCGAACAACTTTGGTCCAATTTTGATGAAATTTGGCAAGAATGAGTAGAACTGAATAAATTAGAATGAGATAGCGAACCAGTGAGATCGGGTCATGGAACGGGGTGTGTTGGGATTCAACATTTTTCAAAAATTGTTTTTTTTTATGTGTACCCTTAACAAATTTAAACTACCAATTTTTATTAAATCCATCGTGTAGATCTAAAAAACAAACAATATTTTTTTCTATTGTGTATTAAATAGTTTTTTTTTTACAATTTAAAGTCATAAATAACAAAAAATAAAATATGTAAATATGAAACTAAAGTTTTATTGTTATCGAGAAAAAGAAAAATTTACAATTTGCTTGATTATAGACGTATTTTGATCAAATTTGGTGATTTATCTATTTCATCGTGCGCTTTTGATCAAAACCCTCCTTCCCCTTCCCTGTAGCAGCAAGCCTCTTTAAATATAATTATTTTAACTAAAAAATATAACATGTTTATGGAGATATTTTTTTTTTTAATTCAATCAGGCCGATTGAAATTCTCTTAGTCTGCAGGTTTGCTGCGGCGGGAGTATACAGTGGACGAAATACGCCACAAATTCAAAATGCAGTACTACTTTAAAGGTAACAGAAACCCCAATGGCATTTTGCACCTATTCATCTTCAAGCTCAATTTAACGTCGCTTGCTCTGGATTTAAAGAGTTAATGAACCTAATGATTAAGTTAACATTTTCTATAAGACTCTCATGCTATCAGCAACTTAGACCGTTACCTTTTGGGGTTTTAGAATAGATTTTTCGCAGTTTACCATAGAAACTGGTTTAGGGACATAGAAAAGGATGTAAGGACTCACAGTATCGTGGTGTCCTGGGGAATGGCAGGCACCGTCTCCAGGGACAAGAACATACATCTGACCGTCGTCCTGAAGCAGAGACAACGAGACGGACACACACTCTGACAATTACATACACTGACGAGGCACACACACACGCACACGCACAGCCACCGACACACGCGCCACATCTCACTGACGCGGTGATACTGACTGAGACTGATCAGCTGATCATCGTCAGCTGGGCTGCTGACGGAGCGCGCATGCGCACTAAAACAACCAGCTGACCATTGTTGAACAGCATTGTTGGACAAAAGAAGATTTTATAGAATACGTATGAAAGTAACCCTTACACGGTGTTACCAATAAAGTTAAATCGTGAGTGTAAAATACTACAGATCGACAAATAAAGGGACATTTGTAAATATGCAACCCCATATTTTAATATTTTATTACACAAAACCCCCTAGAATTCCTTTCTCAGTGTAATTTTATCTTTTTTTGAAGTTAAAGTTCGCTTATTTATCCTAACGGAGGATAAATAATATGGTTTACTTTTATTAAAAAAAAAATTATTAAAAATTTGGAATTAAACAATGTAAAAGTCAGGAATTGAATAGGCAGTAAGTTTATAACCACTTTATCCCGGAAAATCTGTAGTTTTTTTACATGCGGCAACAAGGCCCAGATGTCATTCGACAAAGGGATTTTGGTAAATAATGTTGACAAAAGTAACAGATGATCTTGGTAAAAATTTTACATCTCATTCTACTCTACACTATTCATCTTGTTTGAAATTAAATACAGCTGCGTCCCCATATTATATAGTTACGGCAAAACACTCAAGTAATTTAAGACAAATACTGAGAACAATATAGTAAAATAGAATCTTACAGCAACGAATTATGCAATAAATATAATCCTGTCACATAACAGATAACATAGAGCACCGATGTAGCATTACGCCTTAATAACATCCACCACAATCACCGTGTATAATTTATTTTATTGTTATAAACAACGAGAATTCCTGTTGAACACTGCAATTTTATTGGACTCATAAATCTTGGTAAAAATAATCTAATGACTACACGGAGCATACTGCAGGCTGGCAGAGGTCCAGACACATTCCACGCAATGTACTGTGGCCATTGTTGCTGCGTTTGTAAATCGTGCCGAGTTGTGAATAGTGCGCTTGAGCAATTATGTAAATGATTACCGAAGAAGTTATGTAAAACCTTTTTAAGCACTGTGAAACATGTAGTTGGGATCTAATTCATTAGAGAGTTGTTATATTAAAGTTTATTGTGAGATTTATCTAGCACTTATGGTCGAAAATATAAACCCACTTTCACTCGTGTTTTGAACGTTACTTTTCACTACACTACAAAGACTAATTATTTTCATAATACAACAGACATTGGATATTTGAAAATTACAAAATTCGTAGCATTTTTTAGGTTAAGCCTTCATTTTAAAGTTAAATTTTACATTGATTGTACAGTTTGGGCTGCTGCAAATTGAAACAGTTGATGAAACAATAACAAATCTTTGTTTGTTCACGTCGGAAAAATCCAAAATACCCCCGCCGCAGCAAACCTGCAGACTAAGCGAACTTCAACTCGTCTGATTACATTTTTACTAAAATATTTCCAAAAATAAGACATATTATTCCCTATTTAAATAACATTAGATTTAACGAGTGCTTAGGTTTGCTGCTACGGGGAAGGTAAAAAGTTTTTTTGTTGACCATACGTCAATAGTATAGGATGAAATAAATAAATTTGCCAAATTTTATCAATATATACCCATAAACAAGTAAACTACAACAATTTTCATTTTCTCCATAAGAATAACATGGGAATTTTTAATTACACTATTTATGAATTTTCTCCGTGACCGTTAGGCATAAAACAGCGCTTCAATATACTAAATTATTTCTTTTTTTAAGCTCTACAAAACGGTTTAGAAAGAAATCGCAAAATCTTTTGTTTTTAGGTTCAAAAATGGGAAAACCCCATTTTTACCCCATAAAACCCCCCATAAACCCCCGTTCCCATGGTCCGATTATGCTGGATCGCGAACTCGTTCGAATAAACGTAGGTTTACACGTTTGTACCAAATTTCATCAAAATCGGATCATTTTTGCTCGAGTTATCGCGCTAACGGACACATATATATATATATAAATATATATATATGAATTTGAACGGATGGTGTTTTTGGCCTCTATGGACCTCAAAATGAAAAATTAAATCGGTCTCGGGTCCAGGTCTTACCATGAGTACTACGGTAATAGCTTATTCCCTATATGGGAAATTCACTAAAAGGTAGTAAACATTATTTTTCCTTAGTAAACAATGTAATGATGAATTTTCACAGGTGATAAAAAGTAACAAAACAGGTCATTTAACAGTAGCGTAGCTATTGCTGCTAAAATCTTCAACAATCAATAACCCCTTTTATTGTAAAGTCCATTTTAATACGGTAAGCTTATGTTGTTGTGATGTTAATGGAAATACTCCATCAATGATTACTATTTCAAACATGCGTATAAAGATTTTATGAGAAAATAATCAAGCGGCTTTCATCCATGTTTACAAACACGAATCAATCGCCCACTAAACTGACTAATATTGAAACTGTAATTTTGTATTTAAACTATAATGTAGATTTTGTATGTAGCTCGTACTTTCAGCACTGTAATTTAAAACATCACTTATTACCCTTGTTTGCATTTCGGAATCATTCAAAAAAGCTAATAAATAATAATCAACTTCGACTGAGGAATAAAGAGGTGTTATAAAGTGGGGTTCCCAAAGAGCTAATTTCACTTTATTGAGAACAAGGGTTTAATCCAGCGTAACTCAATGGTCAAAATGAAAGGTAGAGAGGGATCTTAACAGTTTATTGGACTATGAAGCGAACAATTCGTAACGAGAGGTTTGATTTTACTTCGTATTTTTTTTTTTTTTTTTGCTACTATGGCAAAACCACAAATTAAGAAACTGTCCCGAATCCTATACTAATAACATTTACAGCTATGGTTTAGACAGCTCCATAAGCAATATTAAATTATGTTTACTTTTGGGCCAGTATCCATACTTGGTCTGTTCTAGTATTCGTGGACGAAACTAATTGTTGCATATGGTTTGGAACCAACTAGAATGACAGTGGATGAAGTAAGGAAAATGGCGTAGTAGGGTTTTCTCGCTCTGCTTAGATCAATGGAGATTTTGATCCGACAACCCTTGTATATTAAAATACGGAAAGTAAATAAAAGAAACGTCTTAATAACACTTAAAACATATATTTACGCTTATACTGTTACTCACAAGACGGTAAATATACAAAAAAGATGGTAAGTGGTGATCGATTTCGATTGGACACTCCAATCATCAGACCCAATAGGCGAATGGGCGAATTTACTTTCCGTAAATTTAATAACACGTACAATGCTGATCAAAAAGTTATTTATATTAAAAAAGAAAGTACGAAAGTAGAATATAGAAAATATAAAGTATCCATTAGAATGGACAAAATTAAAACTCTTATAGTTAATTTCAAATGTTAATCTCGTCTAAAACCTTAATCTTGTGTTTTGACTTAACTTAGATCTTAACTTGTGTCCAAACTTGGGGTCATATTGGTATTATTAAGAAAAGGAGCAAAATCCTTTTGAGAATCCAAGAGCTTATCGATGCACTAACAATATCTTTACAAAATTACATTCTTGATGCATTTTTTAAATTGTGTGGTTGGTTTCACTTATTTTTATGTATTAAAATTTAGTGTATTTAGTGCAATATAATATGTATTAATTATTTGGGAAGTGGGAAGCAAGCATATAATGTATCACTTTAGATATCCTCAAACAGTAAGATCCATAATTTTTTTTTTTTTTTTTTTTGTTATATAACAAAGCTTAGTTCCTCTTATGTTTAAGTTTTCAATAGGCATTACCCAGTTACTACCAATGATAAAAAGCCTGAAGGATGAAGTTATTACGTAATACATATTTAATTTTTACATCAATGCAACTGGCTTGTAAAGGTGGATGGCATACCTATATAATCTTATGTATCCAAGATATGACTTTTAAGTAGCCTATACAAATAATCTATAAACCAAAAACATATTTTTACCTGTTTTAATCCATCAATTTAACACAAAACGTAAAATTATTGACCACCAAATACTCCGTGTACCCGTGACTAATGAAACAACAAAGTTTTGTTTTTTGAACAATATCAACCTTCTACATCTCCTTAGTTTACAGATTGGCTAATCAAATTAAAATAAAGTAACAATAAAGGGTCAAACAACAATTTCTACATTTTATTGACTTCCAAGTTCTTTAATCTTGGTTCATTTATTTTCAAGCGTGTGTTAAGCCACATCATCTAACTCTGGAAATAACCAAAAACGAGGTTGTATACTACTGAGATTAAATGAAAAGTTACAGTCAGTACTTAAGCCCGGAGTCAATATGTTACAGAGGCTTATAGAAGTTTTGCTCAAGTCCCTTTTCAGAGCTCACTGGACACTGGCCAAATGGTGGGCCTATCAGCTATCGCACTTTCAGCAGCTGAAATACTATACACAGACCACCTTTCAACAGCTTGTGTTAACAGAGCGTATGATAACAGATAACCCAAATTCCTCAACAGCTTAACTAAAAAAATTTAGTAATGTGTACGAATTAGTTAATATTAATTTAGTTACTTATGCGTATTTGGTATTGAATGCAAGTAATTTTTGCGTATATGCACCTTTTAGAGTTAAGAATCATACAGTTATTTAATTTAATATTTGCCATGTTAATGTGATAAAGCTTTTTGTATGAATTCACAAATGGATTCGACTGATAATGTAGTATTTTTTTATTGTAAATCCGCAAATTTAAGCCTCATTGAACTATGTAACACTTTGTAAACATTAAACATGCGTTTACAAAGTTAAGATATTGAAGTAAAAACGTTAACCAAGTAAAGATTTTGAAATATATTTCCATTACACTTGTTGCTTTGTTGACTCTGATATTGAATATTTTTTTCAATACTGTGTTAAGGTCATGTACACAAATTAATATGTTCAATTTTGTCTAGTTTGCTTTACTTTTAAACACTAACACTGCGTTCTTTGAGTATCCCTCATATAAGAATTCTCTGAAAACCCGGTTGAAATTAAGTACAGTGTGTTAATGTTTGTGAAAAGTGAACAAATTCTACTGCCTAAATTACGTTTTGTAAAAGAGTAAAATTTGAATGAGAATAGTTATCAAGTCTTAAATGTATATTAAAACTATCAATTTTTTTACTGTACGGCCTAATTCAAACTATCCCCGAAGCAAAACTCAAATTTCCTACCCAACTTCCACTGACTATTTTTACTCTACGGATTATGGGAAGTGAGCTAGGCTAGTGGGAGAGCGCGGGGCTTCGGTTCCAGAGGTCCCGAGCTCAAATCCGCTAATCACCAATGGATTTTATCCAAGTGATAGTGCCGCAACCCTTTAGGACCATCCTGACGTAATGTGTAAAACAGTTCCGGGCCTAGAACCTAGTGACCTAGGATGTTAACATAGGAAATAAAAACTGTACAAGAAGTTACTTCGTTGCCTCAAGTGTAATCTTTGGCAGCCCAATAAACAAAACCAATTTTTTTCAAATTCTGTAAGTAAATCTCTCGGTTAACTGAGCACGGTTTGTTTAACAAACTGTAGAGCAATATTTTGGCTTGCGCCACAACCATCGGTCCCAATATATCCGAAGCAATGTTTAAGTCATGCAACGTGTGCAAACTTTACTTCGCTATAAACCAACCTAAACATTTCTAGCCTTGAAGTTTGGCTCGAGCTGTAAGTACATCGTTACTGGACCACAAGAGTTTCAGAATAGATTCTTGTTTGAAAGAACAGTATTTTTAATATTCTTAAATTTATTATGCTATGGTTTATGCTTTCAGTGGAAAAGTTGAGCAGATCAAATTGTCTCTTGGGTTTACAAGTTGTGTTTACAAGTTGGGGTTACAAGTTGGGTTTACTCTTGTGTTTTACAAGTTGATACTTGAAGAAACATTATGTAGTTGTACCGGTTTCAAATACATGTTCGAATAAGAATCAACATCGTTTCAATCAATATCGTTCCACTCACATTTCAGACGGTGTTCAAATTCATATTTCTATTCAATATAATAGATACGTGAACACAATTTGAACACACATATAATGTGTGTTCGATAGCACGATAACTTGAGGAAAAAGTTACACTTTTTACAAAAGTGTAAACCTATGTTTTTTCGATCGAGTTCACGAACCAGTATGATTGGACTATGGGAACGGTTGTTTTAGGGGTTTAATGGGGCAAAAATTAGGGTTTCCCAAATTTCACTCTTGAAACATAAAATTTAGCAATTTCTTCCTAAACCATTTTATAGTTTACAAAACAATATAATAAATTGAAGCATTGTTGTATGCCTAATGGTAACGGATAAAATAAAAAACAGTAAATTTCAAATTCTTTGGTTATTCTTATGGAAACTAATTTAACTGTTACAGTTTGTTTGTTGGATATATTTTGATCGCATTTGGCAAATTAGTTTAGTTCATTCTAAGCAATCAACATTTCAATAAAACAAACCCCTTATTACCTTCCCTGTAGCAGCAAACCTACGCACTCAGGAAAATTATTGATATTTAAACTGTAAATATATCTGACAATTTTAAGGGAATATTTTTAGTAGAAATCCAGCCAGGTAAATGGAAATTCGCTTAGTCTGCAGGTTTGCTGTGGCGGGAGTACTTTTTTAGGATGAAATTGTTTCAAATCTATTCGACTTAATTAAAAATATAGTTGACACCAGCAATAAGTGTTTCCGGGCAATCCACAAACAAAACCCACTCAGCTTAATTATTGGCAATTAACCTAATAGGATATTTAATCTATGGTAAAACTCGAGTAGATTTATTGGTTGGATAAAATATCAAGTGATTGATTTCCTAGGCATTTGCATAATCTCGGAACATACACGGTTTATCGTGACTCTTGCAATTGCAAATATGGTTGGTTTACTTTCACTGTACAGTGCCTACATGCATCGCCATAAGAGAAACCCTTCTCTAACATGTGTGCTGTAGAGGTCATAAATCAAACACGACTATGATTCACCATTCTTTGGGTTAAATGTAATAATGGTAATAAGTGTTTAATTGCTACCACAGACGTGAATGTGTGTTTCATTTTGCAAGAAATGGTTATTTGTGAAACTAGTGGACGAAGTGGCACTTCGCTGCACACGAGAGAAATGTTTACGCACGAGCCGTAGTCGAATGTGGAGAGTTTCTCGAGTGCAGCAAAGGCAGTTTGCGCTCATGTTTTACATTATATTTTTCATACAGTTACTATAAATCAAATAAATAAATGTTCTTTCAAACGCTGTGCAACACGTTTTTAGGTTAGGTTAAATCCAAACATTTAACGAAATGGGAAACGCTGCGCCAGTTGATCGTAGTCGTAATATCTTTAAGTGTTGTCAATTTATTTTAAAGCGTACGTGGGTTACATGCATAATAAAAGCACGCTGTTTTGTGTTGTTTGGTTGGAAAATGGTGTGCGACAAAGTAAAAACTGAGCGCCAAAGTAACGCTTTCTGTACTATAATCTGTTCAAGTAAGCTCACTTTGTCCGGGGACTGTAGGAAAAATAGTTTAATAATTTGTCTTAAAATATTTCAATAAGTCATTGGTGGGGGTACATTGTGATATGGTTGTATTTTTAAACATGGTGAGAATGGTGTATTATATTTTCTATCAAACTAACACTACTGTATAGGCCACATTTGTTACGCTCTGTGTTAGAACTCTGATAAATGACAAAACTTCAGAACTTCTACGTAGAAAAACTTTCATTTGGTCATAAAGGTAGATGAAGTGTCGCTATTAGGCCGATTTCCAACTTTTATACATCTATTCTTTGGTCGGAAAGTTTCATATTTAAAATGTTTTTCTTCTTTCAGACATTGTTTTAGGTAACAGTGAATTATGGTTATTCTATTGAATTTTATTTATTTTTTATTTTAAACACTACAGAATTTGTATGATAAATAAGAAATAAATGGCACGATTCATAGGTGGGTTGTAGATGTATGTTCCCAAATCCAAAAGTCACACAAACATTTTTCATTACATACTTCCATGAAGGCTAATTCGCAATTTTTATACACGTTTCTTACATTATTATTTTTTTAGTTTACAAATTGAAAGACATTGGATTTTTACGTAGGTACATTATTAGATGTAAGAAATGTAATAATGGTGTACTCTAACACAACGAAATCTTTACTATTACTTCGATATTCAGCACTTTTTTGTGGTGGTTTCAATAAATAAATTTTACAATAAGTAGAAACTCTTTAACAATAACTATTCTAACGTAAGTGTTCTTGCAATTTAACCTTCTCTGGGGGTCGCATATGGTAAACAGTTTCAAACAAATCTCTATAAACAAACAGGTAAACACTGAACAGATGCAGAACTGTTTTCAGAATGGTGATGGCCGCAACTTTGTATTTTGACGCTCAAAATAGAGTGAGAAGATTTGAAAATACACATGACCAACAATCCTAATGACATCATAAACGTATTTCGAATAATACAAATTTTAAAATGAAGTTCAATAAACGAATTTTGTAGATGACGAAAATTGGCGAATATCGTTTGACAACGGGGAAAATACAAGTTAAATCTACAACCCAACAAAGAAAAACTCTGTTAGACTGATGATGCACTTAATGTGATAAAATGTTGAAATAGTGAATGAATTAGTAGAAAGCTAAATTTGACGTTGAAAATTACTATTTATTCATAATAATAATGTTGTATGGATTTAACATAAAAACAGGTATTTAACTATAATTTTGTTAGATTTAAAACCATGAATAGTAAAAAAATATCGAGAAATTTTGTGATCTATATTTTAGTTAAAACAAAAAAATATGCACAGACTAACAAACTCAGCTAAATCACATGTCAAGTGTTTTTTACAGTAAGGAATACGATTATACTATAACCGTATACTACATTCAATCTCCATTTAAAGTCTCTTGAATGCTAAAAAGTGTTGGGAACATTGTTTACAGTTAATTTATGTACCAAGAACCCTATAATAATTGTAATATATCTTTATGTTTCCTATATTACCATGAGAAATGGATTACAAATTCATTAGGGAAGATTAAACAGAAAATTTAAACATTTTCAAATTGTATCCGAAGTTTGGGGCTAAGTCCTTAAACCGTGTCAAATTATAGTTTTTAAATTGAATTTACAGACTTTTACACCTGGAAGTGGCTTATCAATTTTATTCTCTAAGTCAACCATCCAAATAAGCAACCTTCTATATTGTAATTTCGAAGCAAGGTTATACTAAAGAGTTAATTAGTTTAGTTGTTACATGAACCATTTTGAATTTAATATTTCATACAAAGGTTTTTTGAATTTCCTACAAAGGACACTGCTTATCCATAGAATATATCACTGTAAAATTCACAAACAGCTGGTTTAAATGCAGATGTAACCGCCATAGCAGTGAATTATACATTACTCTGTCCGTATACCGTTGGCTTAGCGCTCCCTACGCTACACGCAGATTTAGTATTTAATGGATCAATATTAATCATATAATCTGCAATACGGGTTTGCTAAACTGTTTATATATACACCGTGTTTTATTTATAACTCGGTATAGATACCAAGTATAATCGTCCGAAGTCACTTGTCACTTACAGATTAGATCGACTTTAAGTCCCTAAAGAAAAATTTAAAAAAATCATAATACAATATTCCATTTATGGAAAAAGTATGCAGTTTTTTATGCAAAATTTTGATCCTGAAAACATAAAGTTTCGCAATTTATTTCTTAACCATTTTGTAGAGCTCAAAAAAACAATTTAGTATATCAAAGTTTTTTTGTACGGTTATTCGTAACGGAGGAAAAAAAATAAATTGAAAATTACCATGTTGTTCTTAAGGAGTAAACTTGTAGTAGTTTGCTTGTTTATGAACATATTTTGATTAAATTTGGAAAATTCATTTATTTACTTCTAAACTATTTACATTTGACTAAAAACACCTTTTTTACCCTCCCTGTTGTATTAAAAGGCTTATGTGTAACTATTTTATCAACAGATGTAAAGATCAAAATGTTTCTATTTCGTGTTCTCTTCCCGTTGCAAAGCACGGGTACAACAGCTAGTAGGGAATAAATGTGATATTTTTAATGAGATATTTTAATGTAAATCCAATCAGGCAAATTAAAATTATCTTAGTCTGCAGGTTTGCTGCGGCGGGGGTATTTAAACGTTATGTTTGCTACTAAATATATAAACCTATCTCTTGAAAGTTCCTCGACTCGGAAACCGTTAGATATTACGTGTATTGTTACCAACACAACGTACAAACACAATTACAACAGATTGAACCCTCTTCATACACAATATTGGACTATACAACATCTGTGCCTGACTGAAATCACCAGTATCATAGCTCGTTATGAGCTCCTGAATATGACAGTAAGCTCAGCGGTAAACTGAACGCCCAATAATGCATGAAATGTGAAACCGACCCTGTGAAATATAGAGGCTATGTCCTGTCTACTGGACCGCTGTTGATAATGGATAAGTTACACTAAGCTATATACATTTGTAATTTGTTTGTATGTTTTACTTTCTCCCCCTATAATATAGAGAAAGTATTGTTTTTGTCAACATTTTCGAGTTTGAGTTTTGAGTGGATATATCCGTTTTGGGCCCCCCTGGACTCAAAAAAGTGGTTTTCGAAGTGATGTTGTGTGTGTGTGTCTGTGTATGGATGTCTGTGTGTGGATGTGTACAGAGCTACAGAGCTACACCTGTGGTCCATTATTTAATTTTAATCATCTTTTGTGTTACTCCTTATTATTTATAATAAACGTTATAAGCGTCTACCATTCAAGTAGCAGCGACCCCACACAACGAAGCTTCGTAACCAAGCCTTTAAGCAACAAGTTCCTTAAGCCTATCACGGTTGCGGTGACCCAAAAGCCTATTAGAGTTTCCAAACTTGGATGTTAACTGAAAATTCCAAGTATCTGATTAATATATTTTATAATATATTTAGATTAAAATCGGCTTTCATAAAACCAGGGTTATACTAAATTATGTTTATATATTATATACATAATTTAGGCATAACTGTTATAGTTTTGGGACGGTAATTAACATCATGTATAAAACATAGGCTACTTCTTTTGTGTCGGTTAGTCTATGGTAAAACCTTAGTTAGGAAGATTAAGCTTGGACTTGACATAAACAATGATTCCTCTTACAATAAGAATTTTGATGGGTATTTATTTAAATTGCTAATAAGATAAAAATCGGACATTAAGTATCCAATCTTACTTTCTATATCATACTTTCTTTATTCCAATATATTTACTATGGTTTATGGGGCATTCAAAGTTTGTTCTGTGATTTACACTACGGTAAAGTATTTAAAAGAGCCTGGGGACCAAGCTTTGCTCTTGGAAAATCATTAGTATACTCTGAGAGTAATCTTTGGTCAATGCCATCTATCCAAAACATATTGTTTTGCAGTCTATTTAACTTCTGTTAAAATAATAATATCGTAGTTGACTTTGTTTTGTAAGCAAAATTTATGATTTTACCGAAATCTGTATCATTTTTTTTACCAACACGCCCAAAAACATTAAATAGAAAAAGAAAAAGTGAAGATTGAAGAAGGATCGCGTTTCCTTTATAACTAACATCAAATTAAAAATCAAAAATATTTGATTTTTAATCAGACAAGTCTTCTAATCATTATTTAGTATAACAATTCACATTATTTTGTTATACTTACACTTGTAAAATACATTACGGACTTGGTTTGGAAAACAAACTTCAGTTGAAAATAAACACATTTTTCCCCGTCAAAATATGAAAGGTTATGTGTGAACTAGTTCAAAAAGTTAAAACTATAACATTGTTTTCAAAGGCATCATCATTCGTGTCACTAACACCACAAAACTCTCCAACCGAGTTGCTATATTATATGAGACAAACACTTCAAACTTCAATTAAAATCTCACAACTCCTAATAAACGGATTTGTATAACGAAATATTGACTTAACATTTCATAATAAATATTGTAATCGTTTTATTTGTACTTAATACTTTGTTTTATTTGAAATTAATATTTCCCTTGAACATTTAGCAATAAAGCTGGGTGATTAATCGTAGACTGCTTTGTCTACGAGCTGCTCGAGGATACGCTGAATTGTCTGCGATTTCTATACCGAGGTGATTTAGACACCAGACATTGTGTAAGGTATTACAGCAAGTATCTTCATAATCATTGTTTCTAATAAAATAAATGAATATTCTGGGTTGTAGCATTGATTTTGCATACTGTAACGACAGGGGGTATCGTACAGTACAACGGAATCGTTTGGCAATGTTGTGCAAATAGGCTGGAAGTTTTCAGTAACTTATTCTACTGACCTATTTGAGGATGTGGTTTTCAATATGGTGTATTTTATATGCGGTCAGTCTGTAAGAAGTGGTTGTGTCGAGTTTTTTGGGAGATATAATTCTTTAGTAGGGTTAAAGTTATTTTATGTTTTTCCATCAAATGTGTTCTTTTTAGTTATAAACGTGTTCCAGGCTACCTTTTTCACCGCACTACGATGTTTTTAGACGTTTTACAAACGTTTATTGGAGGCCGAAAGCTACGTATTGCTGTCTATGCCAGCTGGCATCATCATTTGGGGACCAAGCAGGTTTTTACATCCCTAGGGCCGAAAATCAGCTGTTCGATTACTTTCCTAAAACATTAAATGCATATTAATACACAATCAGTATCCATAGAATAACAATAGACTTGTTTTATTGTCACCGCTGCCTAGCAACTATTTATTATTGTTGCTGATTGTTCAAATTATTTCTTCACATAACCTTAAAGTTTTGAATACGTTGACAGTGTGTTATTATTATTGTGGTGAATAGTGGTAATAGTGTATTTCCGTTTTTATTCTGTCTAATTTACAGCTGGTCAACAGTGAAGACCGTTTTAAAGTGCTTAAAATCTTATAAGTCTCTCGCAGAGTGCGATAAGCCTAGTTGTATCTATAATTGTTAATTTGTTGTATAGTTTGTTAATCTAAATAAATATTGTAACTTAAAATTAAAACTTTTGACTGCCTGATGCAATGGACGAGGTTGGCCAACTCAAAAACTCCCTCGTTCCCCAAAACCATCCCGTATGACTTCTTATAGGGTTTATTAAGTACATTGCCAACTGGGTGGAAAAAAACCCACTTGATGAACCAAGAGAGACAATAATAAAAGCCTTTCTCTAGGGTTCCAAAGAAATACGAAAATGTTAATTTAACAAATGGGTAGAAATGGAAAACGCATTTGATTGTTCTTTGGAAAAACCATTAAATAATTGTCTCTTTTAGTTCATCAACTTCCATACTTTTGCTCCGAATACAATGTCTTTTATTCACTATAAGAAGAAATCACACGTAGTCCAGTCAATGAAGGCTCAAAAGGGGGGTGTAGAGGACATGGAGAGGGGGAAATTTTTTTTCTGCGGGAATGTGTTCGGGGTAGTTAGAAGATAAAAATACCAAAAGTCCCCGCCCCTGGCCCTGCTGCTTCAGCGGGGGGAGGGGGGGAAAGACCCCATTTTTTAGTTTTTTACTTCTACACTGAAAACCGTGCATCGTACGGAAAAAATGCAAATTACAAAAAGAAAGATGATGAAATTCTCTACAAGAATGGTTATATTCATTTCTTACGTATATGCATTAGTTTAAAAGATATTCTCAAAATAATATAAAAATTCTTCAATAAATTGATTTTTCACGCGTTTTTTGTCAAATAAGTTTATATAATCCATTAGCCTGTTGTTGTTTCACATCAATCAGGATAGAAAACAGGTTTTTGAACACTAACCTATATAATATAATATATCAATCGTATATATTGTGTTAAAAATTGTTTATGTAAATTTAAATAAGTTATATATATTTGTCATGGAAACAAGTAATTTTTGCATAATTATTACATTAAAAATTAAAAAGATTGTGTTTGTAGCTATTTTTGTCCAGGTTTATTTATAACAATTACCGAAACCAAGACTTAATATTATTGTTCATGGTCTGGCTCACTTGGGACGAGAGGGTCCGACTTCTGTCCCAAAAACTGGTGCCATCTGGAACTGAAAACTACCATCTAGGACATTTCCATTATTCAATTCTTGTTGATTAGACTCAATATTGTCTATCAAAGTGAGAATTCGGCGTAGGCCTGTATATTCTTCATCTTCCTCATTCACCAGAATGGGCATTTCATGTAAAAAGATCCCTTAGCAGTTCTGGCATAACGGAGAACACTTATTGGAAATTTTCTTGCATGCACAAATTGCCCGTCTGGTACTGTTATAATCTTGAGTACATTTGCAAAAAACTTGGTTAAGGGATTAACTGTTCCTGGTTACTATAATTTTGGTGTCTCTGTTCAAATGAATATCTTACTGACTAGAGGCGGTCCCTTGAGAGGGGGGAAGTTCTGATTAGAAACTATCTTTGTATATGATATTGTATAGTTGAAATTTATTAATCCAGTGCAATTAGGTTATGACCCGGACAAAATTGATAACAGGCTGAAAATTGGTGGAAATGTTCAAAACAATGTCCTGAGTGGCCCACACAAAGTCCCAAGAAATCCCAGTTGGGGAACGGCCGCCATTTTGAAAAAACTGCCGCAATCTTGGAATTTAGATTTCATGCCGTATCTTTTGAAGTAATTGTCCGAAAGACCTTATTTATGTCTCAAATTAAACGTTTTGGGCTCATGTATGAGGGTAATATATAATTAAAGAGTTTATTATGTTCTAAGCATAAATATTATTTACATTAACCTCAAAATATCTATAATAATGATATCGATACGGTTATGTCCCGCCTTTTATACGAATTGTGGATATTTATAGGCATGCAAGGTGGATGCGATACTCCCTGGTGTGGATTAACGTCCGCACGGGTGAGTACTACGACTATCCGCAGTACTTTCGTGATAATTAGACCAATTCGTAATTGCCAAAGCAAAAATGTGGTTCGGATTCCACTATAAACTGTAGGTCCCTTAGTTGCCATTAGCTGTATGGGCTATTAATTAACAGCTGTGTCTAAGGAATAAGTAGGTCTTAGCACAGAAAACGTACTACTATAACCCAGAATGCCAACCGCATGGTAAAAAGCATTAAGCGTTTTGAGAGAGCTTTGCCTGTCAATCCGTAGGCAGCGCCACCAGCGTTGCCATGCACTCAGCATAGCAACGCCGGTGGCGCTGCCTACGGATTGACAGGCAAAGCTCTCTCAAAACGCTTAATGCTTTTTACCATGCGGTTGGCATTCTGGGTTATAGTAGTACGTTTTCTGTGGTCTTAGTCACTAACAAGACTACAAGATCGCGCCACTCATCCTACACTCATCTCCATTCACACTTGTTTTAAAATACCTACTTTGTATGGTTGCCATTTCATAGAACAGTATTAACAGTATAGATATTGAGTCTGATGAACAAGAATTGGATTATGGAGAGACCATGAACAATAGTATTAAGTCTTGGTTTTGGTAGTTCATATAAATAAACCTGGAAAAATATAGCTACAAACATAATCTGTTTAATTTTTAATGTAATAATTATGCAAAAATTACTTGTTTCCATGACAAATATATATAACTTATTTAAATTTATATAAACAATTTTTAACACAATATATACGATTGATATATTATATTATATAGGTTAGTGTTCAAAAACCTGTTTTCTATCCTGATTGATGTGAAACAACAACAGGCTAATGGATTATATAAACTTATTTGACAAAAAACGCGTGAAAAATCAATTTATTGAAGAATTTTTATATTATTTTGAGAATATCTTTTAAACTAATGCATATACGTAAGAAATGAATATAACCATTCTTGTAGAAAATTTTATCATCTTTCTTTTTGTAATTTACATTTTTTCCGTACGATGCACGGTTTTCAGTGTAGAAGTAAAAAACTAAAAAATGGGGTCTTTCCCCCCCTCCCCCCGCTGAAGCAGCAGGGCCAGGGGCGGGGACTTTTGGTATTTTTATCTTCTAACTACCCCGAACACATTCCCGCAGAAAAAAAATTTCCCCCTCTCCATGTCCTCTACAATCCCTTTATTGACTGGACTAACGGGGTAATGTGAAAACGAGAGATCCAGTGTTAGCCAACGTTGTCCAATTGTTGACTGTATCTGCTACTCTACCATTTTAATTTTAGGTCACAATATGCATTTATTAACTTTGGCAACAATAATGAGAAAAACTAAGCTTTATTATTTGGCTAACAAAAAAAAATCGTTCGTTGAAAAGTAGTATGGTAAGAAATTTTACTAATCTTCTGTGAATACAATGTACTTGTTACGGATTTTCCACCGTTTCCACCTGACTGGGACGGGTGGCGCCGTCCTGTAATCCAACTACTAGGAGGTCACGAATCGTGGATATTTATGGGCAAGTACTGTGGATGCGATACTCTCTGGTTTGGATTAACGTCCGCATGAGTGAGTACTACGGCTAGTACTATCCTGATAATTCGACTAATTCGTTAATACCAAGGCAAAATGGTGTTCGGATTCCACTATAAACTGTAGGTCCCTTAGTTGCCATTAGCTGTATGGGCTATTAATTAACAGCTGTGTCTAAGGAATATGTCGGCTTTAGTCCCTAACAATACTACAAGATCGCGCCACTCATTCTACACTCATCCTTCACCCATATTCGGGTTAAAGTACTCACATAGTGACGTCCTCATCTTAAATAATTGATATAATTGACCAAAAACTGCTGTGCTTTTTTAACTTCACTAACAGTTTTTAAACTTCCATTATTAATTCTTTAGCAAACTGTCCTAGCAATCACAACCAATCACGTAGTATAGTTATCGTCTATAAAATCTTAGACGAGAAATCTAAATAGAGCGTGAAAGCCACTTGGAAAGCTAAGACAAGATTTATGCCCCAATTTCTGGCGAACGTTAGACTCAGAAGTGCAATATATCTCGATACGAGAACAACCCCTCTAGTTTAACCCTTAACTGCCTCTCTGCCTTTATTTAGGTTTTCTTTGTCAACATTTACGATGACCTACAGTCAATCAATGAAAATTGAAAATTTGAACCATTCATACATTATGTGGATGGATAAAGTTAAGTTCAATTTAGGGTAGCTAGTAATAGATCTTCAGAATTTTAGGAAATGACTACTATCACTAAAAGATTAACTTAACTTAAGTCAGTGTCCTTTCGCCCACCTCGTTTCACCGATCATATATATATATATATATAAGTAGATATATTCATGTCACTTCTGGGCCAAAAAAGGAGCCACTCAAAAATTAAATGAATTTTCCTATTTTTTTATACAATATGCTATATTTTTTACCCTTTTAGGTCAATTTCTAACATATTCATATTTTTCTAGAAAAAGTATATAATTTTGATGAAATTTTCATGAATATGTCTATATTTTACATAAAATTGACTACAAAACAAAATGTTTTTAAAAACAAGTAAAATTTTAAAATTTAATGAGTAGTTTTTATACAAATTTAACTAAAACAGTTTCTTTATCTTTGAATGTTTTAATTTCAGTAATAATTAAGTTTAAATCTTTTTTATTTAATTCTTTAATTGTTTTTTCATCAAATATATTAATAAATCTATGAGGCAAATGAACTTTATATTTTTCTAATTCAACAATAACTGTTGGTCCGTATTTATCTTTAACTTTTTCAAATTTTTCTATTTTATATTTTGTATTCAATTCTAAACTTTTTATTGGTTTATATTCTTTGAATTTACATTCTCCAATATTATTAATCTCTTCTAATAGATCCATTTATTACAAAAAATAATTATAGAAATTTTAAACAGTTAATAATTGAAATATATGAAAAGAATTTAAAATATCACACAACAGTTTGTTAGAACTGTTGTGTGATATTTAAAATTATATTTTTTTAAATAATATCTGATGTATCACTTATGTTATCAGAAAAACCATTATGTTGATATATTATGCATGGATCATTTAAAGTTGATAGATGTTTTAAGAATTTTAAAAAAATATTATCAAATTCTGGTTTTATATAAAAATTTAATTCTAAAAGTTTAAAAATCATTGGTAATAGTTTTTTAAATGATATATTTCTTTTTGTAAAACTGAAATATGCATTAAAAATTACTGTAATATTTCTTTTATCTTCAAAATTTAATTCAAAATCAATATTGAATATTTTGTTTAAGAATTGATAGTAAAATATCCAGTTTGTATAATTTCTTTGTTTTAAGAATAATTTTATATTTTTAGGTGTTATTTCAAAACTATTGTCTAAAATACATAACGTATAGATTTCATTGATTAATTGTTGTGTGCGATATGGTTGAAAATGATTAAATTCTCTTAAAATATTTATAAGATGTTTGTTTTTATTTTTTCGTTTATTAATCTTTTTTTCAAAAATAATTGTTTTACATATATTACATCCTATATAATTTTTAGTAATTGTAAAGTTATTAAAATTACGACATCTATAACATATATCCATTTATATATAAAATGTTTATATCTAAATGGAAGAACTTATTCAGTGTCATAAATGTAAGAAGAAAACTAAAAATATTAATCCAGAAATTGTTGAAATGAAGAATGGTTTGTTTAGAATTGCTACTAAATGTTCAATTTGTAAAACAAATAAAAGTAAAATAATTAAAAAGGAAATTAAACCAATAATAAAAAAAGAATTAAATAAAAAAGATCAAATAATTGAAGCTAAAGAAATTCATGCTCTAATAAGAAAAAAATTTCGAAAAAGAAAAATAGTTACATTAGGTATTGATGATTTATGGGCAGCTGATTTAATCATTATGAAAAATTATGAAAAAGAAAATGATGGTTATAAATACATGTTGAATGTTATTGATACATTTTCTAAATATGTTTGGTCAAAACCATTGAAGAAAAAAGATGGAAAACATGTATCTATAGCATTTGAACAAATAATTAAAGATTCAATAAAAATTGGCCATAAACCACCAAACTTATTACATACAGACAAAGGATTAGAATTTGTAAATAAAGAATTTAATGGAATTTTAAAGAAATGTAATATTAAAATGTATCATACAGAAAATGAAGAAAAATCAAGTATTATTGAAAGATATAATAGGACTCAAAATGAAAAAATGAAAGTTTTATTTGAAATTAATAAAAATTTTAGATGGATTGATATTCTTAAAGAAATAGTTAAAGAATATAATAATTCATATCATTCAACAATTAAAATGAAACCAATTGAGGTAAATAAAGAAAATGAAAATGATTTATTAAATACAGTTTTTAAATATATCCCACCAAAAATAATTACAAAATCTAAATTTAAAATAAATGATAGAGTTAGAATAGGAAACAAAAAATCAACTTTTTCAAATAAATATAAAAACAATTGGTCAAGAGAAATATTTGTTGTTTCCAGAATTAATAATACAAATCCTGTTACATATAGTATTAAAGACTTGAATGATGAAGATATACTTGGTAGTTTTTATGATTACGAATTGAAGAAAACTAATTTGTAAAATTTTATACTATATAAATGGAGAAGGAATGTTCAAAGTGTAAACAATTAAAAAATATTAATAATTTTTATAAAAATAAAAAATATAAAGATGGATTACTTTCATATTGTAAAGAATGTGATTTAATTTATAGAAAAAAGTTATATGATAATATTATAGTAGAAGAAAAAAGTGAAAAAGTATGTTTGAATTGTAAGGAAACAAAAGATATGGAAAATTTTCATAAACATTATTATAGTAAAGATACAAAATTTGCAATTTGTATTGAATGTGTTAGAAAAATGGTGAGAGTCACAACCCATTGTGAATGTGGTAGAGATTTAAAATGGCTTAGTTATCTTCAAAAACATTTACAAACTAAAATTCATAATAAAAACATAAATAAATTACAAAATTCATAAAAATAATATTAATTTTTGAAAGTATTATTAAAAAAAATTACTGGTTTTAAAAAAGTTTAAGTTTTATTTCAAATATTTTATAATTTTTGAATTAACATATAAATATTTATCTTAATATTCATATTTTATAAAAACATATTTTCTAAGTAAAAATTATTCTTAATAAATCGTGCAAATTTTTCTCCTAATAAATGGAGCGTACAAATAAAAATATATTATGCCCTTATTGTAATAAGAATATATTATCTAAAAATTATAATAGACATTATAATTCAAAGAAACATTTTGAAAATAAAACTAAATATAAAACTGAAGTTAATAACTTAAAACTTTGGTGTAAACAAAATAAAATAGTTGATTATCAAAACGAAAATTTAGATCAATTAAAAGAATTAAAGAAGTCATATGATCCAACAAATTATTCACTGTTTAACAGTGAAAAATTAAAAGAAATTGCTAACAAATTGTCTGTTAGAAATGTTGACAATTTAAATAGAGATGAACTAATTAAAAGATTAAATCGTAAAAATTCAGTTTCCCCAACTCACCTAAAACGCACTTCCTGAAGTGTGAAATTGTGTAAAAAGTGTATTTAATGAAGTTTTGGACTTTACTGATGGGCGGAAAAGTCATTATATGACCGAAAATATTAATTTCCTAAGTATGTCCAAAAAATCATAATTACACCAATTTACACAATTCCACACTTCAGGAAGTGAATTAAGAACCTAACTGACAATAAACAACTCGTACAAACACTTACGCAATCAATGCCTTCTAACAGTCGATGACGTCATCAGCGCTGTGGAGGGTAAAGCTGGCCAGCAGCTTTGAAAAAATGGTGGATACGTTCAAGCGGCGAATACCGTTGCTTGAATTGGAATTCGGCCAAATATCCCACAAAGTGTTTTTTCCGAATCCCATACCGGGGGATGGTTGCCCGCACCTCCCTCCAAACACGCTCAATATTGTTCGTGTGAGCACCAGTCTCGGGATCAACGAAGTTCACAGAGTGGTTGACTTGAAGATGCCTGAACCCCTCCTGGCCTAGACAGTCGTACGCCCGCCAGCAGTCGCTGATGATTGTTGTGCCAGGAAGGATCCACTCGCGAATCAATGCCAGCAAAGTCGCAGAGTCCCTTGATTCCACAGGAACAAGGAAGGTCCTCTTCGTGTTCACGTCAATACCACCGAACACCCACTGTCCTTCTATAATTCGCCCGCGATTATATTTCCGCCGTCCGAACTTCGCCTCGTCAATTTGCACAACCGCCTGCGGTCCACCGATCCTCTCCGAACGGTCCACCATGTGATTGACGTACACCTCCCGGGTGAACGAGTACCAATCAACAATGGTCGCGCTGGCAATCCCCAGCTCCCGACGAATGAAGGCCTGACGAGGTGGTTTCAGGTGAAGAAAAATAGATACGAAGACAAATATCTGCTCAACAGATAAATGAGAGTTCTCTAGGAAGGTACCAGCCCGCGCGGAGACGTTGAATGAGCACTGCCGCTTTCTCTTCTTGTTGATCGACAACCGGCGCCGACAACGAAAAGTAAGATCGTCCACGACCAGCGGGCACAAATTACCACATCGAGTGCAAGCACTTTCCCGGCTCATCACACCGTGATTAACCATAAACAAGACAATGTCAGTCCGCGATCTACGCACACTGTCCAAAAACTTCACTTCGCAAGAATCGCACTGAGGTTCGATTACGTCAGCCATCTCGGAACAACCTACTAAAACTGGCGAAAACTGGTTTAACGAAGACGAAGCACTACAGCAAATTACCCCAGGAATCACCCGCAAAACCCCCAGGATTCACCAGAAATCCCCTCCAAAATAGCTATGTGATCCCGCGAACTCCCTATTAGTACACCAAATCGCAGCGCAAAAACTTTTACCATGTAGCACAACCGTCCCGAACCACTTAGCAGAAGTGACAAGCGCTGGTTAAAGTGAAACTATACAGCAGAACCACGGCCGCCTTTACGGCCGCCTCTAAGGCGGCCATGACAGAACTGCTGTTAAGTAACTAAACTTATGCAGACTTGCTGTAATAGTATTCATATTCGTATTTTGTATTGAAACTATTCTAAACTAACCAACCCTAACCAAACTTGCTGTATAAACTCATTATACAACAAATATGAAAAGACATGTGGTGAAGGGGGCCGGACATTATGCGGGTTCTTGGCTGCACTAAGTCCTTTGAAGGTAGGTTAGATTAGTGAAGTTAAAGTATAGGTTATAGTTGGCCGGGCTGTTTATTTATGTAAAATCTACATCGTTTTATCACTATAGGAACATTGGCTTAAACAACGGTACCATTTCAAAAATGCAAGCATTTTTGAAATCGTAGCCTCGTTGTTTAAGCCAATGTTCCAATAGTGATAAAACGTTGTAGATTTTACATAAATAAACAACCCGGCCAACTATAACCTATACTTTACCTTACTAATCTAACCTAACTTCAAAACACTTATTGCAGCCACGAACCCGCATAATCCCCGTCTCCCCTTCCCCACATGCCTAAATAAAGTATTTCCGAGGTTATTTTACATAGTCTACAACCCATTGGTATGATGAGAATTATTACTCTTTGCCTTGCTGACTCATAACCAGTGGCCAATAGCGAAGCGTCAACAACCCAAGTGACGTATCATTGGCCAATAGCGACGCGACAACAAACCTAGTGACGTGGCATTGCATTTATCCCTGATATGTGCATAAAATCCCTAAAATGTGGATATTATCCCCAGTAATTTTGATTTTTATCCCGTTTTAGGTACTTTATCCCGCATAATTAAAAAAAATTCCCATATTCGTTGTACAAATTACCCATCTTCCCATGAAATTACCCTTTTGTCTCGATGTTTAAGCGACTTTTTCCCCCCACCCAAAACCCCGGATTCCCACTCTGTCCCCTAGTGAGTAGGAATAATGGCTGATAACAAAAACCCTGTTGTCTCGATGTTTTAGCGAGTTTAATTATTTTAGCGAGTAAGGAAGCCTCGGCGACAAAAAAGTTATTTAAGCGAGTTGTAGTATTGATGTCAAAGAACAGTTTAAGAACGTTTTTAAGTGCGTTTTAGGTGAGTTGTGGAAACTGAACAATAACCGATTAAATAATATCAAACAAAATCCTAATAATCTAAAATATAGATCATTACAATTTATTCAAAATCTATCAATTAAAAATGGTATTAAAATAAAAGATAAAACTAGAAAAGAATTGATTGGATTATTAACTGATCATTTAAAAAATAAACCAATTCCAAAGGAAAATGTAATAAATATTCAGGAAGTGTCATCATTAAAAGGTTATTTTCAAGAGTATTATTTAACAAATTCCAATGATGATTTAGATATATCTGAATATTTAGAA
Source organism: Macrosteles quadrilineatus (assembly GCF_028750875.1). Taxonomy (NCBI): domain Eukaryota; kingdom Metazoa; phylum Arthropoda; class Insecta; order Hemiptera; family Cicadellidae; genus Macrosteles; species Macrosteles quadrilineatus. The sequence goes on along the minus strand of NW_026542598.1, from coordinate 36,064,775 downwards.
TCACAAAGAAATGAAATTAAAAAATTGATTGAAAAACAAGAATTTAAAAATAAAAGAGGTCAGTTATCATTATCTTGTGAATATGAAAGACAATTAGTGAATGGTGATAGTCAAAAAACCCAAATGTATTATCCTTTAAGAAGTTCAGATATATTAAACACTGATGAATTTATTGATGATCAATTCAAAAAATTAATATTAAGAGAAAATTTAAATCAACCATCAAAAGGATCTGGTTGGTCATTAAAAAGATGTTTAGATTTAAATTTAAAACTAAGTAAACATAATTCATTAAATGGTGGTTCATATGTTGAATTACCAATTGAAATAAAAAATAAAAAGTGTTGTATAAATTTCAAAAATAAAGATGAATATTGTTTTATTTATGCAATTAGATGTGCTATTGATAAATATGAAGATAAAAAGTTTGATCATCCACATAGAGTAAAACAATATAAAAATTACATGAATGATGAAATGTTTAAAGAATTTGATTATCCAATGAGTTTAAAAGATATAAAATTATTTGAAAAAAGATCATTTGATTCTAAATATAATTATCCATCCATGTCAATTAATGTATACAGATTTGATGAAGATAAAAAGATTGTTCCATTACAAATATCTGAAAATTACAATGCGAGATTAGATATTGATCTATTGTATATAAAAAATGATAATAATTCACATTATGTTTTGATAACAGATTTAAGTAAATTTGTTTCTACTCAATTAACAAAAAGTAATAGACATAAGAAATTCATTTGTAGAAGATGTTTAACACATGTTTACAAAAACAAAGATTTAAGTGAACATTTAATAATTTGTAAATCTCTTGAACCTTGTCGACCAATTATGCCATTTTCTGGTGAAACTGTTAAATTTGAAAATTATTATAAAAAACTTGAACATCCTTTTGTAATTTATATGGATTTTGAAAGCATTCTGAAAAAGATTAATACTTGTGAAAATAATCCAAATAACTCATATACAAATAAAATTCAGAAACATATACCTTATGGATTCACAATTTATTTAGTTTCTAGAGTGACTAATAAAATATATAAACCAATTTGTTATAGAGCAAAAACAGATGAAGAGTTGAAAAATATGCCAAATAAATTATTTGAATATTTGGATATGATTTCAAAATATATTTCCAAAAAATATAATTCAAAAAACAAAAAGCCTATGAATTTAACTACAGATGAAGAATTTGAATATCAACAAACTAATGTTTGTCACATTTGTGAAAATATAGGTTTTGATGGTGATGGAAGAACAAAAGTTAGAGATCACTGTCATTTAACAGGAAAATTTAGAGGTGCAGCACATTCGAGTTGTAATTTAAATCTAAAATTTCCACAAAATATACCTGTGTTTTGTCATAATAGTTCAAACTATGATACACATTTGTTTATTAAAGAATTAGCTAAAAAATATGGTAAAATTGATTTAATAGCAAATACTGATGAAAAATATATAAATTATTCAGTTAATTCAGGATATGGTTATGAATTTGAAGATGATAAACCTAGAAAATTTGTAAAATTCTCATTTGTAGATACGTTTAGATTTATGGCCTCATCAATTGACAAGTTAGCTAAAAATCTGAAAGAATTTAAACACTTGACTAAATTTATAAAGAACATTGATATAATTGAAAAAGATGATGAAACATTTAAAATATTATCTTCTAAAGGTATATTTCCTTATGAGTTTATAGATGATATTAAAAAATTAAATTATGATAAAATATTAGATAAAGATAAATTTTATAGCTGTTTGACAGATGAAAATATAAGTGATGAAGACTATAAACATTATTTAAAAGTGTGGAACAAATTAAAAGTTAAAAACCTAGGAAATTATTCTGATTTATACAATATTCAAGATGTTTTATTATTAGCTGATATATTTGAAAATTTTAGATCAGTTTGTTTAAAGAACTATCAATTAGATCCTGCACATTATTTAACATCACCATCATTAGCATGGGACTCTATGTTAAAATTAACAAAAATAGAATTAGAATTGATAAGCGATTATGATATGTATTTGATGATTGAAAAAGGTATAAGAGGTGGAATTTCTCAATGTGTTACAAGGTATTGTAAAGCAAATAACAAATATACCAAAAATTATGATCCTAATAAACCTGAAAATTACATGTTATATGTAGATGCAAACAATTTATATGGATGGGCCTTAAGTCAAAAACTACCATATAAAGATATTAAATGGATGAATCCAAATGTATATACAACTAATGAATGGAAAGAAACTATATTAGAATTAGATGAAAATGCTGATTATGGCTATATATTAGATGTTGATTTAGAATATCCAAAGGAATTACATGATAATCACAAGGATTTACCATTAGCTCCTGAACATTATAATAATAAGCTTTGTACTACATTATTTGATAAAAAAGACTATGTGGTTCATTCAAGAAACTTAAAATATTACCTAAAACAAGGTCTAGAATTAAAAAGAGTAAATCGAGTAATTGCATTTGATCAAGATAACTATATGGAAAAATATATAAAACTGAACACAAAATTAAGAGCTCAATCAAAGTCAGATTTTGAAAAAGACTTCTTCAAATTAATGAATAATTCCGTATTTGGTAAGACAATGGAAAATGTTAGAAATAGATGTGATATAAAATTAGGTAATGAAGAATATTCATTAAAACTAGCTAAAAAACCAAACTTTAAAACATTTAAGATATTTGATACCGATTGTATTGCTTCTCACATGATTAAAGAAAAAGTAAAATTTGATAAACCAATTAATATAGGATTTTCAGTTTTAGAATTATTAAAGCTATTGATGTATGAATTTTATTATGAAAAGTTGAAGAAATTTGATCCAAATGTAAAACTATTATATATGGACACTGATAGTTACTTTGTGGAATTAAAGAAAGATCCTTATAAAATTATTAAAGAAAATATAAATGATTTCGATACAAGTGATTATAAGAAAGATCATGAATGTTTTAATGAAAAGAATAAAAAGGTAATTGGAAAATTTAAAGATGAATTGAATGGTGAAATTTTAGAAGAATATTGTGGATTAAGATCAAAATTATATAGTTATGAATTTAACAATAAAAATCCTGTAAAATGTAAAGGTATCAAGAAAAGTGTTGTAAATAAGACAATTAATATGAATGATTTTAAGAAATGTTTGTTTGATGATGTGGAACAATATAGAGAGATGACATGTATTAGAAGTTTTAAACATGAATTATACACAGTGAGAATTAACAAATTAGCTTTAAGTAATAAAGATGATAAAAGATTTGTATGTGAAAATAGAGTAGATACATTACCTTGGGGACATAAAAATATTACTAAATGAGCGATCAACCACATGCATTAATTATACCAAAAGAAATTTTAAATATAAATGATAACCAAATAATATATTTATATCCAAATATGACTTATGGTAAAATATTTTTATTTAGATATAAAAATTATAATATATATCAGAATAAAGAAGATATAAATTTAAAACCATATAGAACCAAAATTAAAGAATTTATTAAAAAATATTTTTAATAAATGGAAATAATAATTATACCAAAAGAATTAATAAATAGTAAAAATGATCAAAAATTATATTTATATAAAACAAAAATATCAAATAAACATTTAGTTTATCTTTTTAAGTACAACCAATATTATGTTTATCACTTAAAATTTAATTTTTGTACTATGCCATTTTTACATATAGTTTTAAAATATGTTAAAGATAGTTTTAAAGAAAATGATCAAAATAAAATTAATATGTAATATTTATAGTTGAATTATTAAAATTTATAGGTATATTACTTTTTTTTTCCAATTTATTAAATTCTTTCTCTTTTATTAAGTTGTTTTATATCATTTTTAATAGAACTATATAATTTACATTTATCATTTTTATAATTTATTTCTTCAAACTCTATATTATTTAGTTTTAAAATCTTTATAAACTTGTTTTTTAATCAATTAAACGAGTCACAATTTTAGTGACTCGATTACTTCTTAATAAATTCCATAAATTCAATAGTTTATTTTGATAATTAAACCTTAAATAAACCTTTATAAACTTGTTTTTTAAATCAATTAAACTACCTCATGATTTTTATGATATAAAAAACTTTAATAATTTTAATAAATTTCATATTTTTTAATACTTTATTTGATAATTAAACCTTTTATAAACTCATTTTTTTATCATTTTTAACGCGTCACGGTTTTTGCGACGCGTTCTACCTCATGATTTTTATGATATAAAAAACTTTAATAATTTTAATAAATTTCATATTTTTTAATACTTTATTTGATAATTAAACCTTTATAAACTCATTTTTTTATCATTTTTAACGCGTCGCGGTTTTTGCGACGCGTTAAATATTTAATAAATTCTATAAAATCTAATAGTTTATTTGATAATTAAACCTTTATAAACTTATATTTTTAATCATTTAAATCTAATTTTATATAGAAGATTCTTTTTTTTAATTTTAAATACACAATCGATCTTACATTTTCATTATTCAATAAATTTCCTTCATTATCTTGAATAGTAATTTTAATATTTTGAATTTTATTTATATTTTTTAAAGGAACATAATTAATTTCATTTGGCTTTTCACTAATCTTTAAACCATATTCAATATTTGGAAAGAAAGAATATAAAATTTCAGATTCTCTATGTAAATGTAAATGATCTTTATGATTTTCAATGCTAGGTTCAACTAAATTACAATGGATTTCAATAACATCAAAAGGTCTTAATTTTGGTAATTTTATTCCTTTTATTAATACATTTGGTTCAATCATTTCATCTTTTAACCCTAATAGATCAATTATGAAAGCTGTGACTATAATTTTAACAGGTGATTTTATTACAATAAAAGGACCATTGTTTTCTAATAAAAATTCATTTTCATTAAATTTATCATATTTATTTTTAAATTCTGTTAAACTTTTTGTAAATAATTTTTTTATGTCTTCTAAGGTGTAATATCCTTTCTTTATATTAAAATTTTGATCAATTGTTTTGTTTTGATCAATAATACTAAAACCATATATATTTTTATAATCATTTGGTACATTTAATATAAAATTATCTGAATAAAATCCACTTAAACCAATACTATAATTACCATTCAAATAAATAGGATGTTCTAATCTTAGTTCAATCTTTGAAGAATTACCTGTAATTTTAAATAATTTCATCTTATTTAAATGGAAAATTTTTTAAAGGAAAAAAATAAAATAAAATTTGATACATATGATGAAAAAATCAAAAATAATCAACCAATTAGATTGTTAATAATAGGATCAAGTGGTTCTGGTAAAACAACATTACTATTAAATTTTATCTATAAAAGATTGATACCATACACAAATTTATATGTTTTTAGTAAATCATTAGAGCAGCCTGCATATATAAAATTACAACAAAGATTTAAAAATATTGAAACGAACATTAACAAAAAAGTTGCAAATTTCTTTGGTTCTTGTGAAGATATAGTTTCATTAAATGATTGTAAACCAAATTCATTAATTGTTTTTGATGATTGTATTTTAGAAAATCAAAATAAAATAAAAGAGTATTTTGTAATGGGTAGACATAAAAACATATCATGTATTTATCTTTCACAATGTTATTCAAAAGTTGACATTAAATTGATAAGGAATAATTTAAATATGTTATGTATTTTTAAGCAAAATAATCATTATATAAAACAAATTTTTGATCATTTTGTAGGTTCTGATATGTCATTTAATGAATTTAAGGATATTTGTAATGATTGTTGGAAAGAAAATTATGGATTTTTAACTATGAATTTGTTATTAAAAACAAATGAAGGAAAATATATGAATAAGTTTTCTAATATAAAATTTTCTTCTAAATAAATGTGGTGTATGCTTGATTCAATTGTTGATAAAGTATTTGTTATGATAATATTTGTCTTATCTTTAGTGTTTATTTTTCTTATAAAATTTACAGAAAATAAAAAATGATGTGTTTGTGTTTAATTTTAGATTTACTTATTATTTTTGTTTTATTTATATTAATCATTAGTGTAGTGTTGATTGTGCTTAATCGACATAGTTTATGTTTATGTTAACATGGTTTATGTTTATGTTAACATCATTTATGTTTATGTTAACATATTTTTTCTTTTAATAAATGGATAACATAACTGTTGACAAAGCTAAAAAGTTAGATGAAATTGAAAAAAATTAATAAAAGAATTTAAAAATCAGATTAAAATTGATGAAAATTATGAACAAATTAAACAAAAAGCATATGAACCAATAACATCTGCAATTGGTAAAGTAGAAAATAAAATTGGTGATGTTTTAAATGAAAATAAAAATTTAATGGATTTAGTACCTATTGTTAATCAATTTGCAAACATATCAATACCACAATCTGAAGAAGAATTTATGTTACCTTCAAGTACTCCATTTAGACCAATAAGAGAACAAATTATTGAAGAAGAATCAACATTTATAGATCCAAATATTGTTTCACCTCAAATATTAAATAAAATCATTGGTCCAATTGCACAAAAATATTTACCTAGAGCAAAAGATGATAAATTTGGTTTGTATTGGGATAAACATAAAAAATCATTTATGATTGGTGATAAAATAACAGTAATTGATAATGATGATTTACTTGTTAATGGTAAAACATATACTGGCACTCAAGGTTTATGGAGATTATTGACATATAAAGACAAACCAGATGATAATTTATATAGTCAAGATGATTTAAATAATTACTCAAAAATTTTATGGGAAACAGATTCAATTTATAAAAATAATGATCCAAGTACTAGAAAACCAAAATCAAGTAAAGGTAATAAATATATGAATTTGATTAAATTTATTTGGGATTCTAAAGGAAATATTGAAGGATCTGGTATAAGAAAATATTCAGAAAATAAAATTGAATACAGATATATTGATGATTTAAACAAATTAGAAAGTATAATCAATTATATATATGCTCAAGAAAAAGCTGGAAATAATAACTTTATCAATGAAAAAAGGGCTATTAAAGATTTTATTTCAAACAAATTAGATGAATTAATTGAAAAACCTGATGGTATAAAATATTTAAAAAGAATATTACCAACTATAACATCACCAATTATAGGTTCAGGATTATTAAATGATTTTATAAATAATTTACCATTTGAATTGCATGTACCTGGTTTTCAATATCTAGGACCTGGAACTAAGCTACAAAAAAGATTAAAAAGAGGTGATCCTGGAATAAATGATTTAGATAAAGCTGCTAAAGAACATGATATATTTTATAGAGATCATAAAGATACAGAATCTAGAAATGATATTGCTGATAAAATATTACAAGATAAAGCATGGGATATAGCAACATCTAGTGATCATGATATAGGTGAAAGATTAGTTGCTTTACCAACATCAGGTGCTATGTGGTTAAAAAGAAAATTTGGAATGGGATTAGAAATAGGATTAAAATTTTAACCTATATAAATGGAGAAAGTTAAGGTAAATTTAACTGATTATCAAAAATCTAAAATTAAATCTGCTTTTAAGAAAAATAAAAATTTGACTATACAATTTGAAATAGATCAATTTAAAAATGGTAATGATGTATTATTATTAACTAAAAGACAATTGAATAAATTAGAAAAACATAAAAAATTAAATACTGGATTAAGACTTGAATTTTCTTATAATCAACTTAAACAAATAAAAGATGGTGGTTTATTAAATGAAATATTAAATGTTGCTGATTATATTCCTGGCATAAATAGTTTAACACCAAAAGTTAGAAGAGGAGCTAAAGTAGTAAAAGACAATGTTATTCCAAAATTTAGAGAATTTATAAATTGGTTAGATCAAGAATTAGCTAATGTAAAAGGATCTGGATTAGATGAAAAAACATTAAAATATGTTAAGAAAAAAATTTCAACCCATTGACTTTAGCTGATTTAGAAAAATTATGTCAAAATATTAAGAATTTTAGAGGTGTTTTTATGAGAGATATGCTTCCAAAAACTGTTAATAAATTTGAATGTGGTATAGTCAATTTAGATTCATTTTCTGGTAATGGAACTCATTGGATATGTTATTATAAAAAAGATAAAATTAAATATTACTTTGATTCTTATGGAAAAATTGTTAATAAACCTTTTAAGGAAATTGTTAAATATTTAGGAAAAGACAATATATTTTTTAATGATTCACAAATTCAAAATTATGATGATCCACCTATATGTGGTCATTTGTGTGTTTTTGTATTAAATGAGTTGAATAAAAATACAAGATTTGATAACATAATCAATAAATTAATTCTTAATAAATATGGATTCATTAAATATATTTGATCTATTTGGTAGACAGAAAAAAGATTTAATTGAAGTAAAAAATGATTATATTAATTCAAAATTAAATTCCATTTTTAATGATATTAATAAGGATTTAAAAAACCATATTAAGAAAACTAATAATTTGGTTAATGCTATTAGTTTATCTAAAAATTATTTAAGTATTAATTCTAGAAGAATTGTTAATGTAAAACCAAGTATTAATGATTATGATGTTGTTATAAAATCTGAGTTAAATGGAGTTTTAAATTCTATTATTAAGGTTGGTAATGATCATTCAAAAACTAAACAGGATTTAAATGAATTGGTTAATTCATTATTTAATCTAAAAATGTATGTTGAAGATTTAGAAAAACAACTTGAAGATAAACTTGCTGAAAAAATAAGATTAGTAACTGCTGGATTAGCACAAATATTAGAAGATAAACTTAATACAGAAAACCAAGAAGATCAATAATTTTTACTATATAAATGGAGTTTATTTACTGTCTTAAATGTAAACAAAAAACCAATTCTAAAGACATTCAAACAATAAAATTAAAAAATAAAAATATGGTTAAAGCAAAATGTTGTATATGTAATTCAAAGAAAAGTAGTTTTACAAAAATTTCCTCCTAATAAATGGCTCTATATAATTCATTTGATTATTTCATTATCAGAAACCAATTTCTATTAACCAATGAAGATTGGGATATTATTTCAGAAAAATATGAATTGAATGATGAGATGATTAGATTGTTTCAAAATAAATTGAATTGGGAAAAAATTGCTAAATATCAAATTTTGAATGAAAAGATTATTACTGAATACATAAATTATCAGTTAAAAGATCATATTGATTTGATTTGTAAATACCAAACATTATCTCAAAACTTTATTGAAGAATACAAATATATGTTGGATTGGGAATTACTTATTGAAAACCAAAACTTATCTGCTAAATTTATTGTTGATAATGTTAAAGAAATTCAATATTTTAAAGATAAAAATGATTATGATACTGTTGATTAAACATTTTTCAGTTGATTAAATAGATTTCAGTTGATTAAAATTCAAAATTAATAAAATTTTACTTGTTTTAAAAAACCTTTTTCTTTCCATATTTTTTCATAAATTTTTCCTTAATAAATGGCTAATACTTATGAAATTGAAAGAGCTGAATATAAAAATTTGTATCCTTTATCTAAACTACATTTGAATGAACCAAACAAAAAAACTGAATTTAATATTGATTTTGGAGATGGTTTTTGTACATCTAAATTTCAATTTTATATTTCAGGAACACTAAAAAAATCTGATGATAGAGACTATGGTGCTACAGATAATGTAAAGTTGATTAATAATTTTGTACCATTCTTATTTTCAAAAATTGAAATTAGAAAACATAATAAATTAATTGAGGAAATTGAATATCCTGGACAATTAAGTACAATAAAAGGTACTGTTACTTATTCAAAAACAGAAGCAGTATCCAACATTTGTAATGGATTTCAATCAGATTTCAAAAAAACATTTGAAGCTGTGGGTAATCTATCACATTTTGGATTAGGTTTCTTTGAAAATGTTAATGTTCCAATATACAAAGGAGGATTCAATATATGTTTTGTTAGATCTGAAGATAATGATGCCATTTTTAGATGGAAAACTAAAAAAGTTGATGGAACTTTTGATGATACTACATTACCAAGTGCTGGAAAAATAATTATTGATGACTTTTTTATTAGAGTTCCAATAATTGAGTATAAAACTACAAGTAAAATTCAATACATTAATGAAATAACTAAAAAAGAAAAAATACTATTTCACTTTAATCATTGGCAATGTATTGAACAAAAGACAATAACTGGAAAAACAGTTAGTTTTGATATAACAAATATTTATCGAAACATCTATAATCCAAAATTTATAATAATTGGTTTTCAAAAAGGTAGAACTAATGATCAATTATATGACACTTCAAAATTTGATAGTATGTATATTAAAAATATTAGAGTAAAATTAAATGGTCACTATTATCCTGATGAATTAATAAATCTAGATATAAATAATGGAAAATTTAGAATTTTATATCAAATGTATCAAGATTATAAAAAGGTTTATTATAACAATAGTGAAATGTATTATGATCCAACAGAATTCATTGAAAATAGACCATTGTATGTGATTGATACTACAAAAACTACTGTAAATATTTCAGGATCGAAAAATGATATAATAATAAATATGGATTTTGATTATGATATAACTGTTGCTAGTAAAACTAATTGCTATGTAGTTGTTGTATCTGAAAAACTATTAGAGTATAATGTGATTAAAAATGATATTACTGAAATAAAATAAAATTATTACAGAATCATCATTTATCAACTACTAATTATTTTTTTCAAAGTATTATTATATTTTATGAATAAACAGACTAATATTAATAATTTAAATTTTGTTTCATTAAAAAATATTAATAAATAAAAATTTTTGATTTTCAAGGTCACAAGAAATAAATATTTTAAATTTTATTATTTAATAAATTTGTACTTACCTTATAGATAATTATATCATACCAAATTTCATGAATATATCTTTAAAAACAAAGAAGTTATTAAGGTTTTTAGTTTAAGGGTAGTTCACCCTAAATTGGAAAATTTTAGTAAAAACATTGATTTTAAACATAATTTTTCATAATTTTTAAGTTTTAGAATTTTTTGATAATTTTTTCAGTAAAATAGTTTAATAAAAACATACATTAGTTCACTTTTCTTTGATTTAGTTCAGTAAAAGTGCACATTTTCCAACTAATCAGTAAAACACTTGAACAAAATATGATTCCGATAAAACCACTTTAGATAAAATAGTTCACTTTTAGAGAACATTTTCTTTAAAAGATAAAAAATAGTCCACTTTTAGTGAACTGTTTCTTTAAAAACATTTTGTTTTGTAGTCAATTTTATGTAAAATATAGACATATTCATGAAAATTTCATCAAAATTATATACTTTTTCTAGAAAAATATGAATATGTTAGAAATTGACCTAAAAGGGTAAAAAATATAGCATATTGTATAAAAAAATAGGAAAATTCATTTAATTTTTGAGTGGCTCCTTTTTTGGCCCAGAAGTGACATGAATATATCTACTTATATATATATATATATATATATATATATATATATATATATATATATATATATATATATATATATATATATGGAAAGTAAATAAAGATACGTCTTATAACACTTAAAACATATACTTACGCTTATACTGTTACTCACAAGACGGTAAATATACAAAAGATGGCGAATCGCCTATTGGGTCTGATGATGATTGGAGTGTCCAATCGAAATCGATCACCACTTACTATCTTTTGTATATTTACCGTCTTGTGAGTAACAGTATGAGCGTAAATATGTTTTAAGTGTTATAAGACGTATCTTTATTTACTTTCCGTAAATTTAATAACACGTACAATGCTGATCAAGAAGTTATATTATATAATGCAAATATGATTCTTTTGAACCTTTTTCTCAGTGCGGTACGTGTGCATCAAAGGAAAAATATACGCAAACTGTTAGAAAGATATTTTCCTGTTGATGTGCAAGGTCCTTTAAAAAAATTTTAAAAAGTGTTCGACCACTGGACGACTTCTAAGAGGTCTAAGAGGTCGGCCAGTGGTCGAAAACTCGACCAAAATATGTAATGTGCAGGATTCTCTATTTTAACCCAGCGGTGTAAATGAAACATGTGATTGGAATTTCTTCCATTTGTTTTGACTTTCTGTTTATTTTTTTTTTGTTTCAACATCAGCATGGCAACCCATAAGGCCCATGTTATTTTGTTTATTTAAAATTCATTTTTTGTGCTTATTTCTTTGCCTATACTGTATTAGTTTGTGAAGGGATTTTGCACATCTACAGGAAGATATCTTTCTAAATGTATACGTAGATTTTCGCTGTGTGTACACGTGCTGAGAAAAAAGGTTTTAAAGAAACATGTTTGCCTATTAGTATATAGATTGAATTTGTATTTACTGTAAATAAATTATTAAAACCAACCTATGAAATGTATCTCAGACACACATGACAACGCAGTCGTTTAGGTGGCTAACCACTCATTACAGAGGCTTCCTTTGAGACAAAGACTCTCCATTAATTAAATTTACGTCAAATACGCGCTGACAAAGGATCTTCTGCACGTGTAATATCAGTGTTCGCGTTGAACTGAGGAAACCTGCTTACTCGTCGTATGCGTTCTAGAGATGTGGAAATGTTTGCAAATTATGTTATGAATTCTGAAATTTTATATTGGATGGTCTTTTTTATTTAGATATCCACATGGGTCTCAACGATTACACGTGGAAAACACTGTTGAAATTTTCTTGTAAAAAGCAAATTATAGTACAATAGTTAGCTGTATTGGTATATTTGAAGAGGCGGCTCTGTGACGTGTGCCACGGCATCGCTAAGAGTTCTCATTCCGTACAATTTACTCTTCCAGTTGCAAAGCACGGGTATAGCAGCTAGTGGTAATAAAAGATGATAAAATCTAGGATTTCGTCAACCCAAAAGGCTTAGCCTCTAGTTCCGAACAAAACGTTCGATAATAATCGGATGACATATTCGTTCGATATACCGTATCGGATACAGTTTTCTCGTGGTGTATAGATTGTATGTTTTTTAGAGAATATTTTTTTCATACTGACTGGATATTGATTGAAATATTTCCATCGATTTTCATGTAAAATCCTTTTGCGCACATGTATATCACAGCAAAATAGCGTGAAAATTTCTTAACTTAAAAAAACAAAAGCGTATCTGTGAAATTAAAAATATTCTAATGCTAAAATGTTGTAATTTTACAATCATTCGAAATCCGAATAATATATCGATTTATTCTAAATAATGTATTGTAGGTTCTCTGCGGAACCTTTGATTATAAATCGGGAACATTGAAACTGTTCTTTGTATAATCGACTTCTTATCGTAATGTACATTAAGCTAATGTACATTGTGTACATTATGGTCACGTTCTAATACAACGATGGAAGCACGTGACTTTGATACAATAAGATCACGTTCTATGACCCAAATGACAGTTTGATACATTAGATGAAATGGTGACACAGAATAGGAGTATTGCAATATGAGTAAGACGTGGGGAATGCATTAATGTTGTATTCTATAAGGAAGTATATAGCGGGAAACTGTTCGAACTGGATAAAAATTATTCATCTGGATTAAAAATCTATCCCAATAGATCTACTGTGTTAGTATGACTAGAATAACATGTTTGAATGAAGAGTGTTTTCAGCCGTTTCGCAATGTTCAGTTGGACAACCGCTACCTTAATACATTTTATTTTAAAATTTCTAACCTGTATTCCTTGTAATAATACCTTAGACTAAACTTACTCCCCTATAATACTCAGACCTAAAATTGACCCTTAGGTACTTGATTTAGCGGAGTAATAATTAATTTTAACGAAAAATGTTCGTTACCAAAGTCTCATTTATCTACTGTACTAAATAAGGATATTGTGTATATTTTTGTGTATTACGACAGTGGCATTTTTTGTGTAAGGGAACGGTCCAAAATCTGTATTGCTGCTACGTCGAACCTTTGACTTGGTCGCCTTACGTTACATAGCATCATTAAATGACAGCCCGACTACAAATGACATTTGAATCCAGTTACGATATCGTTTGGAATCGAACCAACGACCTTAAGTCTTTAAGGCGAGCACTATAACCAATTGGATACCTAACAGACAGGGCAAGAGGACACGCATGGTTAGGATGACTAAAAAATTATTAATACTGTGCAATTTGCCAGAAAACAGCTTAAGAGTCCTTGGAGCCTAGACGTTGGTTAACGCATAAAACAATTACATGAAGAAAATTTCTAATCTCACAGTGCACTAGATATTTAAATTACAATCACTTTGGTATTTAAACAAATATTTTATTCAGCGGCTGTTTAAAATTAACAAAATTAACATTGCTCTTGTGGCAGGCAAATCCAAGATGGTTTCTGCCCTCCTTGGACTTCCCGTCTATGTAATAATAACTCTACTAGATATTATACATCGATGGGACTGCCTTGGAAAACAATTACAAAACTACGAAGCACATTTCTGATGTCACAGTGCACTAGATGTTTAAATTTAAATAATTGTGGTAGCCAATTTGAATAAATATTTTTGGATTATATATATAACCCTTAGAAAGCTGTTAAAAGTAACCCAAGATGACCGCTAGCCTCCAAGGGCTCTTAAAAATACTATACACTTTTCAATCATTCTTAACGCTTTAAACATTCCTAGACAGCTAAATATTCAAAATAAATAAAACAAAGACAGAGCTACAAAACTTATAACAAAGTCACTGCTCTTCAAAAAATATTTTTTAAACATTTCAGTGACACGCTACCTCTTCGGGGGGACGCCCGCTAGGTATCAGAAGAGATCTTAAGGTAAGCCTTGATCAATATGCAAATAAAAATAAAGGTATTTATTAGTAAAAAACAACGCTGCAAACCCGAGCTCAAACGGACAACCGAGTCAAAAATAACAGCATTGCGAATACAGTTATTGATAAAATAGCAACAATAAATTATTGAGGTAGATTTTTAAACATTTAAAGAGATAACGAATGAATGAGATGTTCTCAGTTATCTTATCGGTTTAAAGGTCCCTTATCGCCGAACGCCATTCATTCGCGACATCGTTCTTGGGTATTTAAATTTATCTCTACCATGGAATGTCATTGATTTAATTTATAATTTTAAAAATCGTAACTTGCAAACGAAACATGCTATTGGAGTCGGGTTTTTGCCGTTGTGTTCAGCTAAGTAAAATCTTCAAACCAAAATTTATTTTTGTATCATACAATATTCCGGATATTTTAAAAATACACAAAAAATTACTTATTCATCTGGTTTTAATCCTAGTTTTTACTGCAACGCAAATCTTCGCGTTATCAACTAAACCATTGCCAAACTTGTTTGAATTATTTCCCTGATATCTCATTAAGATTCATTAAATGTATAGGAAGGTTTTAATTATAACAGGTTACGTACCTTGACGTCCACAATTCCTTAGTCGGTATCCGTTGACTATAGTTTCGACTACTACGTAGTCATTATCAAAAACGGAACGTTAAAATATCACATTCGTTGAATGTCGTCAAATCTTACATACATCGAACACACAAACAAACATAACACGAACACGGTAGACATTTAACATAATTGGCCGGCCGGCACACGTCACTGAACTGGTCGACGACGATGACTCTACCAATTATGTTAAATGTCTACCGTGTTCGTGTTATGTTTGTTTGTGTGTTCGATGTATGTAAGATTTGACGACATTCAACGAATGTGATATTTTAACGTTCCGTTTTTGATAATGACTACGTAGTAGTCGAAACTATAGTCAACGGATACCGACTAAGGAATTGTGGACGTCAAGGTACGTAACCTGTTATAATTGATTACCAATTCCGGAAGGCTTCAACATGAATAAAAAGGAAGGTTTTAAGAAAAGGTGTATGGGCAAAAAATTATTGATGAAAGCACTCATGAAGTAAACCATTGGAAATTAAGAATTTTAAACAAAGATATAGAACTACCCTAGCAAAGAAAATAATTATAAAGTAAAATTATAAAAATATACAATGGCCAAAATGTAACAACATCAATTCAGGCTTTTTCACACAGAATAAAACAAAATTAATTGAGATGCATGCACGCTGCATGTGTTCAGTTCTTTTAGATAATTTTTCCTACTAGCCTTCACATTTAATATTAAAAACAACAGCTGATCATTGTAAATCTGAAATTCATAATATTGTAAAATAAAGATTCCTTTCTGTTCTTCTTGTAAACATGGTTTACTATTTTTTTCTCTCTTAATATTTCATTAATAATCACAAACACTCCACAGCATGGTCGTGGCACGTGCTAGTTATAATTAATTTGTTGCAATAGCTTGTTGCAATACATATACATAAGGTCAACACCGATTGCACAAATCTAATAACTATTTTCATATTTAGGGTTTTTTATTAAGCACCTTGGTGTTAATTAGTTTTGTGAGTTCAAATCACCTTTTCTATAGTCTTGAGTTCATAAATTCTGTTACTGTATTCTTTGGTGGATTTTGGGTGATTATTTCACACCCTAGTAATCATACACTGAGGAGAGCTAACTGGTCTAGGGGTAGAGTGCGGGGTTTCAGTCCTAATGGTTCCGGGTTCATATACCGCAAATCACCAATGTACCAACCTATGTGGAAATGCCGAACCCCTCTAGGATGAAGTAATAAACAGTACCGAGCTAACAAAACCTGGCCAAAAATAATCATGCGTTAGAAAAAGTTGATAATTTTAGCAAACATTCATATGATAAATCTAAAATTTTGGGGACAGAGAGGTACGCAAATGTGTTCATTTGGCAAATTCTATAATTCCTGTAGCCTTAACACAAACTCATTATTAAAAACCCCGTCATGAGACAGAGCTCAAAATTATATTTTTGTAGTACAGTAAGTACATGTCACTAAGTTAAAAAGCTCCAGTTATTCCTAGCCTACCACAAAGAAGAATTACAAAAAAACTAGTGATGTTTTTCAAACCCCCAAATGCAAGACCTATACAGGGTGTCTTGCAACCATATGAACAAACTTTTGTCATGGTATTCAGCATGTCAAAAGAAACAAAAAATATAATATAACATGTGTCCTAACTCATTCAGTTTTCAGTCTATCTGTCTGTATGTGATTTTTACAAAAACATTTTCTTAGCTGTTTAAGCTACAGCGTTGAATTTTTGTAAAATTGTTAACCCCCATTTTTAAACGGTTCAAGGGTTTTTATTCATATTTTGCACGAAAATAGTGGTCAATAAGATAAACAATTTTACAGAATTTCAACGCTGTAGCTTAAACAGTTAAGGAGATGTGAATGTTTTTGTAAAGATCACATACTGACAGATAGACCGAAAATGGAACAAGTTAGGACACGTGTTATATTACATTTTTTTTGTTTCTTATGACATTCTGAATAACGTGACAAAGTTTGTTCATATTGTTGCAAGACACTCTTGTTGTGGTCACGGAGGTAAAGGTGCGGTAAGTACATATATAAGTGGTATATGCAATTGTAGCAACTCTACTCAATAACAGTGTGTGTGAATCGGTCTCCAATCTCGCTTCATGACTTTTCAAATCGACGCAACTGCTATTTTATGGTAAAATTATCTAATTTAAAATGCATATCGCTATATTTTAGGTCTATAATCGGATGGAAGAAATAGGTAGTCACGTGACATTTGTTAATAAGGTCAACAACCAAAAAATAACAATTAATTGTTAATTAGGTTGTTTTGGGGGCAGTTGGCCCCCATTTAAACTGCCAGAATTTGTCACTGTGCGTGTAAACTCGTGTTCTGAACTATTCCGTTTTAATTGACTACTCGATTCCCGTACGTAGGACGGGCCGACAGCTCGTTAAACTTAAAAAACATATCTTTGAAAGGACATGATTCTTTAAGTTTAGGCAATTTGAAAGACTACATCACCCACGATCTATCCACCCGCGTGAAAACTCCTAAACCCTTTTCTTTAATCAAAGTCCATAAACCGAGTTGCTATACCCTTTGAATCATAATGCTGCCGGTTCGAGCCTGAGCAGACACGATTGTGGACCCAGATGACATTTCTCGTTCAGCTATTAATTAATGATGCAATTCAACACACAGTTGAAGTTAGATAAGGCCATTGATTAGACCGTTTTCGTACAAAAATCCTAAAAAACCGTGACACACCAATAACCTTGAGTAGACGTAACAAAATTTAAAAAAAATTAAAAATCTCTGTTTGGAATTTCACGTAAAACCTTGCAACTACAATACACTGATGAAAAGCACGTTCGATCATTATTCCTCTCAAAATGTGAACCTATCAAAACAGCATCGGTCTACCAACAACGGCCTGTATCGGGAGTAGGGGTTAGATAGGTTGGGGGGATATTTGGGGGGGGTGAATTGGTTAGTTGAGCTTGTCAGTTATACTAATGGACCAGGATCCAATTTTCAGCTCAGTTAGTCACCTGGATAAGCGGCTCGATTTTTTCGAGAATTGAAAAATTGAATCTACTTCGATCCAACGAGACTGGCGTTCGTCAGTGTCAAGTTTGTATCTTGCAATAATTGCCTAATACTTTGTAAAATAAATTAAGAACTGTCGAGTTTATATTTAATATTTACTACGCTAGTGTAAACATTTTGTTGTGTAATTCAAGTTATTGTGAAACTATGTTAATGTTGCGTGGGCTTTAAAAAATAAAACATTTATGACACTTTTTCATGTTTGAGCGCTATATTTAAGATGTTTACACCGAATGGCTTTTATTTGGGATATCACAGAATAAATGAAGATTTTTTCGTTTGAGAAAGTTTTTTTTCTAGATTAAGCGCCTCAAAGGTAAAAGACGAAAAGAGTGTTTTTTTATCTGTAGTTATAGATTTAAACTATTCTATATTTTATAGGAAACAAGACTGCTATGAATGCATACTATTTTGTGCGACGATTAATGAATCTATGTTCAACCCAATACCAGTTCCAGGTGGATTAACGTGATATTTCCGTTCGGACGAATGGTATGATTGAAACTGCGTTCAGGCGTTCAACGTATTGTTCGCCCTATAAAATCACTACCGTATTCGAAAAATATTTGTTTTACATGCTCCTTGTAGTCTATAAATATATCCTAAGAAGGGTTACACAACTTTTTTTGGCTGCAACGTCTCAAATTTTAACACTAAAATATCATACATATAACACCATGAGTTCATAAAGTTTTTTCTTTTTTTTCAATGGAGTTAGAAATATATTACGTACTAGTGGCTTGTAGGGACATAAGTCCCTAAAAAGCTCAATAATATAAAACAAATTATTCTAATATTTATAAACAAACTAAGAAATACATCTAAGTGTCAGAATAGATGTCCCTGTACGCCATATCTTTTGTGTAAAAAACAGTTTGTTGTTTGTCTTTGTTTGCCTTTGTTGATGTTATTTTCAACAAATCATTCAAATCACTTAACAGGTTTAACTCTGCTAAAGGCAGCAAACATATAATTGTTTGTGAATAAATACTGGTTTATTAAGGTAGCTTTGGTCTTGTGGTTAATGGTGATAAAAAAAGACTTCCCTGATTGGAATTTTGTAAATTGTCTTAGTCAAATATGAAAAGGCAAATAAAGGTGTGTTGAGGTAAGCTTAGTTCTTGACCAAACCCGCTAAATTAACACCCAGTTAATATTTCTAAGTTTATACTCCTTGTTGAGGTTTAACAACATTAGTGTAAAGTAAAGGCATCCTATTGATTAAACTTAACCCTAGATTTTTCTGATCAACATAAAAAAAACTACAATTAGTGTAAGTTTATGTGGTGGTATTCCTCTTAAAGGTGCGATTGACGTTACATATTCTATCAAATTAGGCCTAATCATCGGCTGATTCTTAACTTTTTTGTGAGCAACAGACAGTACCTCCAAACAATATTATTTTTCCTCCCATTGGAACTTGTCATAGTACTTACTTAATTACCAAATATATATTTCCTGTATGAACCTATTCCACCTTTATTCCCAGGTTATCTTCTAAGAGTAGCCGTTGAGGTTATTCCACTTCATACTAAATATTGATTAAACACTACAATAAATCTCAAATTTAAAATAAAGAAAGTGTAGAATAAATCTAGAACATATGTTTTAAAATAAAAACAAAGCAGAAGTTTTTCATTTAATCTTGAATCGTTAATAATAGTCAATGTGGTTATTTCATGTTAGTACATTGCAGAATTGACTGGCAAATAAGTAAGCCAAATGTTAATATTGCATACTGGCTTAATGATAAATCACGGATCAGCTGTATTGAAGTAAACAAAAATCTGCAGTAAATGGCTTCGAATGCTATTCTTATGGAGAACATTTTACGTTATATCTCGTTTTCTGGTAACTTTACGGGAATTCTGCTATTTTTCCCGAGTCCCTGGGGTCAAGACCTTTAATTTAAGAACCCTCCCACGTTTCTGCGACTTACCA
This sequence comes from Macrosteles quadrilineatus, assembly GCF_028750875.1. Lineage (NCBI taxonomy): Eukaryota > Metazoa > Arthropoda > Insecta > Hemiptera > Cicadellidae > Macrosteles > Macrosteles quadrilineatus. Next base: position 36,044,278 of record NW_026542598.1, on the reverse strand, counting down.
GACGTCCACAATTTTCTGGTAAAAATTTGGTCTTACAGAATTATATATAAGGATTTCAACAATAATTAGTCCAGCAAAAGGGAATAATTCCACCATTTTCCTTGGAACGTTAAACACTTACTTCACTGACTTTATGTCAACGTTTCGTTTACATGCTAACTATTTTTGGCCAACGTAAACGGTATTGGTCCAATGAAATTGTACCTGGGGACCGAGCCATTGTTCGGTAGTTTATTTTCATTGCACCCCTAATCGAGTAATATACAGTGTAATCTTTGCTCAATAGTAACAACAGATGTTTTCCTTTGGTACTGTGTTTTGTAATTTGCTAGTATACTGTGGATGGCTTGTTATAAACACATGTTACAAGTCTTTTGTTAACCTTTCCTTGTTATTTTTCCTACAGTCACCCGACAAAGTTGGCTTCCTTGTACTGTTTATAGTACAGAAAGCTGCTAATTGCTGCATATTTATACTTTGCCGTACGGTTTATACTTTGCCGTGCGGTTTATACTTTGCCGCACATCAGGATTCCAACGAAACAACACAAAACAGCGTGGTTCTATTATGCACGTAATCCGTGTACGCTTGGAAATAGGTTGGCAACACAAAGATAATAATACTATGAGCAGCTGATTGACTATTATAACTACGATTTAACCTGTCATTTCGTGTTTATAGTTTCGGTATTTCTGAACTTTCTGGACTTTTCTTTTAAACATTTTAAAAACATTCCTACGATCTTAATAAACAAAAAAATACATTTAAAGCATTTTTTTTAGGCGCGGAAACCACTTCAAATTACAAAAACATACGGAACTATATTCTCAAAACGCGGAGCACATTTCTTGCCGAGGAAAATAGCGGAGTGATACGGACCGCGGGTACTACTTTCTCTAGGGCACCATTTGTGTTGCCAGCTGAACCTAAAAACGTGTTGTATAGTGTTTGAAAGACTAATTATTTACATGCTTTATAGGGACTGTAGGAAAAATATAATGTGTAACACGAGTGAAAAAGGCCTTTGCTGCACTCGAGATCATTCCGCACTCGCCTGCGGCTCGTGCGTAAACATTGCTCTCGTGTGCAGCAAAGTGCCACTTTCACCACTAGTTACACAAATAACTATTTTTCAACCAACATGGTTACTTGGAAACCCATAAGGCCAGTGTTAAAATGTTTTGAATATTAATTTCATTTGTTTACGTTATTAGGTTATTGTTTGCGGTTTTAACTGCATTACACGTGTTTTTAGGCCAGAAATAAACTATTTACAACATTTGAAGGAAATTATCGAAGCCGTTTTCGAAATCTTTGTACTCGTACAAGCAAGCATACATACATAAAAGCATACATGCAAGCAAAAATTGCTGACATAAGAGTATATGATAATATGTAGTTTGAATAGTAGCAGATTATTAATAAAGAATATTTCATGTCTTGTCGGAGATTCCAGATCCGTTAATTGAATGATTAATTCCTGGTAAACCATCTGTGTAAAGTATTATCGACACTTACTATTTAAGCACATACCTTTTCTGTTCCAGGAACGGAGCAATAGTAAAAAAAATCCCACTTATTGGATCCAAACCCCTTTACGTAGTTAATAAGAGTTAAGCCTTACAGGTCTGAAGATATTATAACTGGCCGTAACATTCAAAGCCCTTTAGCCGTTTGTAAGGGTTGATGCCATTAGTTAGGTCTCAAAGCACCGGCTTAGGCTAAGGCGGTGAAAATTGTTTACGCGGGAGCTCACTTTAATGTGGCTCATAAATTCTATTTACGCGTCTTCACCCCTCATACACCAGTGGTTTGGATCGCGATGCTTTTGAGGCTTATGATTTATTGGGTGTTCCATAACATGTTCTCTTGGAAATTTTATTTAAAAGTCCTATATGATAGATGTGTGCATATTCTATGCCAGGGGTTTAAAAACTTAATGTCAATCTACCGTATTGATTTAATATTGCCCCAAAATTATTTTACATACAAACTAGGCAGGTTACGATGGTTTACAATAAATGAACTGTTTCAGAAAACTGACTTGTATTCTCCAATTAGCTTCTCAACGGGCGGGCATTAATTGCGCCAACTAACCTGAGTCAGTCGGGTATTACTGAATTGCACCAACTACTCTAGGGAGCCACGCGATACGTTCCTTAACCAAGCCAAGTGGTGGCCGTCCATAACTGTATAATAGAGTAGGTTAGGTTAGGTTAGGATAGGTTAGGATAGGTTAGGTTAGGTTAGGTTAGGTTAGGCTAGGCTAGGTTAGATGATTGAGGTATTCAAATCATACTTTTAGTACCATATGACCTGATAACTGTCTTAGCAAACATATTATATTTTCATCATGACATGTAAAATGTCTTCTATGTAAAATTTTCCAGCTACAACGTTATTTTTCAAAGATAAACATGCATTGCAATATTGCCTATACATCGTAGACGAGTTTTAAACCCTTTTAAACCAATTTTCTGCACCGGTCCAACTTGTTAATTTTAAAATCCCCCCTGTCTTACACTATTTATAAAGTCAATTAATCAACCGGTCCATGAGTTATAGCTCATAGACTCATTACTGTGTCATGTATGAGGTGTAAATTGGTCAATTATTCACCACAGATTACCCTGTATCGGCATCTGGGATGAGGTCTCACAAACTGATGGTTCACGCTGTGTGGTCCATTTCAAATATGATTCAAACATTTGCTTTTAATCCTTAGGTTAGGCTCAGGCCCGGGATTGTTTTTCAAATTACTTCACCTTAGTAAGTAATAAGGTTGTCAAGGCCAACGTCGTTTTGATTGAAACATAAGCAATTTCAAAATAAATTTGGACATATTCTTGATGTTTCAAACAAAGTAAAATTATAAATTTCTTAAACTAACAATGATGTCCTTAATGTTAACAGTATAACGCACCAACTACGTGAACCAGCATCCTATAAATGAAAGTTGAATTAGTTTTGGTTAGAATAGGTTATTTAGCATAATTTATTTTGAATCTGTAATTTTAAATTACCATACACATGAAATTAAAGGAGAGACCTATCCTAACCTAACCCAAATTTCCTTTTAAGAATTTGGAGGCAGCTATCCATTTTCTGACAATTTACCGCGTGATTGGTTTCGACAAATAATGTTAAATAAAGTATTCTAAAACTAAATAGCACAGTAAAACGTTGCCAAGATTAATGTAGTCAAAACATTCCAAGCTTTTCGAAAAATATCGAAAAAACGTATAATCGTTAACTTTCTTCTAATCTATACTGATCAAAAGATGTGCGTACCTTTATATTCGTTTCTTGTCCACTAAAATGTCTTCCTACTTTAAAAAAGTAGTTAAAAAACTCACTTCGACTACTGTTTTTGTAAATATAAATAATATAAACAACACTAATATGTTAGGATACTAATTAATTAATTACAACACTGCTACAAACAAACAAAAGTAGACTAATGTAACCAAACTAGATGACCACATGACGCGACCAAACAGGCACGACTAGACAGTATTGTTATAACAGTTGATCAGCTGTTAGTTCAATCAATGTGAATAATACACAGCTGATTCATCTGTACAATCTCCTATGGGGTGTTCTATTTTACAATTAATTATTTACATTTATAGTGTCAAAATACATTTATGACATATGTTAAGGGATTAAAACCGTTTAGTTGGAGATAACTAATTATTGATATTTGCTTTACTAAATTAGTCATATACTTAAATTATTGCTCGTAGGCTAATTAATTGTCATTAACATTATATGAAAAAATGAAACTAATTAAAAACGATTTATTTCGTAAACAAAAATAGGTAAAATACTTAAATATTAATTATTTTTTATTAATACTGTACTGACATATTTCCACTATTACAATTTCGCCATTTTTATGGTTTTAATAGGGCTATTGAAGAAGGAAATCCATACTCAATTTTCTGAATAAAGAAAATAAAGATACTACCAGAGACTTTAGGGACGCCCTGGTAGTAAGTATATTAGATATTGAGATAGGAACTCTAGCTCCAATAACATGGCTCATTGGATGGAAGCGACCTGTTGGAAATCTGCATTTTAAGTCCCTCTGTAAAATGGAAAACGTATGGAGTCTATAGTATAAAGTATTCTATTTTTGTCAAACTATCTTAATGCGTGTAACTAATTTGTGTTTACGTAATCTTCTTTCATTGTTCTATTTCTGAAGGATACATTATTATCATGCAAAACTCAAAACGGACACTGTAGGCCTTCATGAAAATATTATTATAGCAACAAAGGCTAAAATACCTATTTGTGTGAATTGAAAGAAAAATCTTCCAGCTTAAAGTTTAAATAATTTTTTAAAGAAACGTGTATGCTAACATTATTTAGATGGATGTAAATTTTATTAGTAAGCTACAAATCTATAATTTTTAGGTGGCAAAAATGTGACAGCTCAAGAATATTAGAGAATAAAAATAAATTGTGTACGTTATAAGAAGACACATGTCTTCTTATAGAACACTTTAAAGACTAAAGTTTAAAACTAAACTTAGACTTAACTAACTAAGACTAAACTAAACTGAACTTGAGACTAAACTGACTAAAGACTAAACTTTAAACACTTTTGACAGGTTAAGTGTAAGAAAGGGCCATGTGGCCCTAACTTTTGCCTGTATAAATAAATAATATTTCATTTCATTTCATAAAGCTCTTTTTGATATACAAGCATTTTTATGCAATTATTATTCAACTATTTCTACTTATTTTTCAATGGTGGCTCTTCAAATGGAATGTTTTTTACTATTTTGAATACTCGTTTTCCCCCCTTGAAAATACAGATATCATATCAAAAACTCACATTCCTCATGAGCTAAGCTTTTTGACATGTAATATTACCATATTATTATAAAGCATAAATTTGACATTTTTTAGGTACATACAACATTCTTTTTGTCTATGATACAACACTCTAAAAATCCAAATGAGATATTTTATATACCAGTGCGTCCTGCAATTAAATTATTTTACATTTTTCTTTGAGGTTGGTTTAGAGGGATTTTTTTTATTTCATCATTGTAGGATGAACGTTTTGTCTGGAATAAATAGTGAACACATTACACGAACACCGTTCGCCCTGTTAAATCAATGGTTATATCTAGTAAGTCTACGCTGTGTTCTGTACCTCGTACCATCTACCAACATAACACGGTTCTCTATTGCAAAGCTCGGTCCCCACAGAGGTCAGTGCCCATATTCCCGGAGAGAGAAATAAGAGCGTAAATTTCGCAGCGGTCGCTGCTTTATGGGCAATAAGCCGCTAGATTCCCTCGCCGGACTGTCTACAGCTGCCATTAACTCATGCGGATTAAAACATATCTTGGAACAATTTTTTTTTTAATTATTAGTACTTTTCTTTACGTATACGTGTTATTTTATTAGATGTGTTTGTAAATTTCAAAATTCCCCGACGGATTATGATTTTATTTTTTTTATATCAGATGCCAAACAAGTCACAAAACATCACAAAACGAACGCTGTCTGGTCATGCAATAGCCCTGTCATATTCGTGTCCAACAACATGGACTTTAGAATTCTCGTAAATTTTACCAAATCAAATTGGGCCTTCATTCGAAGCGTAAGGCTATTGAAAAGCTCGACAAAATTCTAGTGGAAATTGCTTCGAAAGAAAATAGTGGAATTACGAAGTATCAGTAGATTTAATGCATTTCAATATGGATACCTGGAGGTCATTGCAGATGAGATAAAGGGATCATTTTTTAGGAAAGAAGTTTCTAAGATGTAAATAAATAAGAAATTTCAAATATGCTGTTATATTTTCTACTGTATGATTGTCTCATTGAACTATGGTGTTAAAAATATGCAGGCTTCAACTGGCGCACAAAGCTGAGATGTCAACTGAAGCATCCAAAAGTGGAAATACCATATCTACCCAAAATCATAAGTTAGTTTGAACTTTGGAAGTAGTTTTATTTCAAAAACTTTACTATATTTCGATCACAAAGTGAACTTAAATACATTAAACAGTCAGACTACCTAGTTAGCCTCCCTCGTTTGTATTCAGATGTCCCACGAAATCAGCACTTGACACAATGTTTGGTGAACCATCCAATCAGCATAATGTTGACTTTGGCGGCAAAATATCCTCGAGCAAACAGCTGATTGGACAGTGACAACACAATCAGCTGGGAGCGACGATTTAACGCCAACACTGTGAAATAAGATCAACCCCTATACTCTACACTATATGCAAAAATGCATATAATTTTACCGCGTTAAAACAAAATGACGTCCTATATATTATCACTGAGTGACTATTTGGGTTAGTTTTCATTTTTGTTGGTTGTGAGTTAAATTACTTATTTTACATAAAATAAGGTTACTAACCTGTCGTCAATCGACCCTATATTTGTCGTGACTATAGTTTCTGGGTTACAACCACATTTTCAAATCTTCAGTCGTCAAATTGTCAAACATAATATCTTCTTGAACTTGCCGTTGTCAATAATACGTCACACATAAACAATTGAACATAAACTGAAACATTTAGTACATTTGGAAATTATGTACATGCGCACGAGACCAGCCAAGGACAAAACCATACTGCAGTCTGGTATTTGTGGAAAATCTATATGGTGAATCGAATTTATTATTCTGCATCAAACTCACTATTTTGAAATTGTTTATAGCTTATTTTCAAACAAATATGCTTGGATTGATACTAAAACGTTATGGTATTATTTAAAAAATATAATATAATACAGATGTATTGAAAAAATCACGCACAAAATGGGATTTATCACTTTTCTATATTGCCGACTTAGCTTTAACAAATCATACTTAAAATTACATCTCTTGTAAAACTAGAATATTCTAACGTATTTTATCATGCCGCTCAGGTGGTGTGGAGATCTACAAACAGCCTTAATAACACGCTCCGTTACCATCTAGGCCGACCTATTGGATCCGAGCATCGACATCTTCTTTCTCTCGAAATGCAAAAAAAATACGTCAAAAGTTATATGTTGTATTAAGAAGGATAAGTTTTGTCTGAAAAATGTTGGAAAAATGCATTACTCTGTTTGCATAACTGTAACATGTATATAAATTGTACTAAAATTAATTTACTGTAGAACTTCTTCAAATATAGATGTTAAAAGCAGTAAAAAAGGTCCATTGATTGTAGGTAGATTTAGTGAAAAATTAGCATAGCTGTATTTAGTTTCTGACAGAGTTTTCTGATGCCAATAACTGATTCTTGACGTAAAAATATCCAAACCCAATCCTGTTAGAGCACATTGTTGTTTATGCAAACCTAAACAATATATCTATCTAAATACCTGAATCAATAAGGATTTTCACTGCTACACCCCTTTTTCGCCTGACCTACATAACCAATTTTTAAGATTAAGGACTCATTTTAAAGTTTATGATCTAGCGAAGAGACGAATGGTAACCAAAACAGTTAATTTTATTTCGGGCTTGGCTTGAAGCGTTTAAGTTATTCCTAGTTCTGGCCAACTTTGTTTAAGTGTCATTTAATTACAGCTGACCATTCAGTTGAATGGTTAACCACAATCATATGGTAAACAAGAGAAAAAACAGTTGGTGGCAATTTTAAACAGCCGTTTCGTGACAACCTGTTTTAGTTAAGTAACTAAGTAAATCACTATTTATGGATGGAGCTACGACGAATTAATTAAATTTATCGTAAATTAGTAGTGTTATATTTTTTTTTTAGGTTAGCGGCCTCTTTAACCTTGCATTTGCCCGTCCACATAGACTACAGACCTGTGCGTGGAACGTATCCAGCAAAGCAAGGGGTGAGCAGGTACAGTACAAAGGTGAACTGTACTAATAAAAGTTTGTGTATACATCTAATAACTGTCTTAAAAGAACATAATCTTTGAGAGGTGAAAGAGTATTTGATTATTCGTTAAGACTGTGGAATAGTTTTTTTTACCCTAAAATTCACAATTTGCACATTATATGAATAGTCAACTGGTTAATACAATTAGATTAAATGTGTACAGCAATTTAAGATGGACCCTCGTTATAACTCTACCATCAGCTTTATTCAGGGGATCCTACGAAATTGACTTCCCCATTCCCCATTTGTAAGGTAATTTCATCTTAATTAACCTCCGTAACTCACTTAATCACACATTAATGGCGGACAGAGGTAGGGCATGCAAATTAGTTGGCGTGTAAATTACACAGCTATTATGACAAACCGACACAATCCCTTGTGCGCCTCCCCTGCAGCTCTCTCCGACCCTTCCTCTTTTGTGGCTCGTTTTATATTAAATTTTTGTGGGCTTGATCTGTTTTGTATTCTTTATGAATGCGATGTAAATCTCAATACAATTGGTGCAGGGATTTTTAATATGGAGACAAATAATCTATTCTGAAAACTAACAGTAAAGATAGTAACAAAATCGTGGACACTAAATTACTTTTGAACAGGGAATACTATTACTGCGAAATTATTCCGTTTGACTCCAAACACACTTATACCTAAATGTAAAGTTGTTATAGCACCTAATTCCTTATAATTTGTGTTAATACTCTGTGTTCAGTACTTATAATCAGTTCTACATTATCTTATAAAACTCTTTGATTTCCAGATGTTATTATTACTTCATTACCAGGCGCCTCGTTCAATTCAATTCAAACACACGTTTGTTGTGTTCGCTACGGGGACGGTGGCGTCGTCCTATATCCAGCTACTAGGTGGTCACGATTTGTGGATATTTATAGGCAAGCACTGTGGATGTGATGCTCCCTGGTGTGGATTAACGTCCTCACTAGTGACTATCCGCAGTACCTACTGAGCCGTGACATGTCCACCAAGCATCCCACCAATGTCACGCCTCAGTGTTTTTTGTATAGTGCGAGTGCTGGCTTTGCGCCGGAACTCGTTCGGTTTGGGTCGGGCAGCAAACCTGCAACCCAGAGTGAATGTCCGCTTGACTTGTGAACCAGAAGACGTGCGGCTGTCATAGGGTACTGTCAAGATTTGTGTTTAAGGTTATGTCAAATTATCTTTTACCATCCTTTCAGTGTTTCTACTGTGTTGCATACATACCTAATCTTCAGTAACATGTAGTTTAGTGTGCCGAGAACGTCAGATGAGGTCCCGGATGTGAGGTTTCATCAGCCGCTGTCCTCGGAGAGGGTCGCCCGGAGGGACACGCCATCTTCTGCCTCCTTGGGCTGCCTACGGCCCAGCTTCTCCGGGGACCATTATGCCGCCCTCTATACAAACATCCGGATGTGATGTTTTCCGACATCCAGATGGAACACCGCCACTAGTGTGATGTGAAAAGTGCCACCTAACGCAAGTTATTTTTGAAAATATCAGCTTTTTTAAAGACGAGCTTTTTTTTGAAGTGTGTGTGTGTGTGTGTGTGTGTGTTTACCTCATCACACAAATGATAGGTGTTGTTGTTTAGTGTATGTATGTATGTGTGTATGTCGTGAGTGTAAGTCCGTGTTTTTGTTTTGGTGGCTAAGGCGGTGTGTATGGGCAGGTTCTTCTGTTTGGGACCTCATCTGACTGTAGGCATTTCAGTCCAGAGCCTTTAGTTAGTTAAGTTTGTGAATTGTTTGTTGTAAAATTTGTTTGTGTGTGTTTTGAAAGTAGGCCGACTGACTGAGAACAAAATGGGTTTGTTTGCTCCACTGCCCAATCCCATTGCTGGGGTTTTGAGCGACATTCGCCCAGTTGATGGTTTAGAGGTGGAACCTTTGTTAGAGTTTTTGGGAAAGGTGTTGCACCTGAAGGAGTTCCCAGGCATGGAGGACTCAGTAGTGTTGGAACTGCTGGTTCCACTCTGCCTGAGACCTCTTGGTGACAAATTGTTAGATTGTTTGAAACGGGGAGTAAATTTTGACAATTTTCACAGTGAAGTGCTTGAGCTCTTTGTCCCCTTCAGGGTCATGGAGAGATTGAAGGTTGAGAGAGTGTTTCGACCTCAAAAATTGGATGAAACTCTCAGTCAGTATGTGGGTGACATTTGTGGCGTGTGGCGTGTCCTACGGCTGGACATCCCTGAAAACCAACTGGTGGACATTGTCTTGCAGGGATTGAAGCCTGAGGAGCGGTCCAGACTGATTTTTGCTCCAAAGCCTTCTTCTTTTGCAGACCTGGATAGGTTGGTCATCCTTTCACGGAGCGTTCAAGACGCTGATTGTCAAAGGGAGCACGTTGCGGGGCATCTTCCCCGGACTGGTCCCCATCCCGCTGTAGCATCCGTGTGTCGAGGTCCTGAAACACCGCAGAGACAGAGGCGTCCTATTGTTTGCTTTGGCTGTGGTCTAACAGGTCACTTGAGACGAGAGTGTCGTCAGAGGGGAAGTCTTGGGACTTTGTCCAAAAACCTAAGTAGCTCACAAGGGGAAAGTTTGCCTAAACCGCCCTGTGAGAAAGCTGTTTTGGAGAAAGTCAGCAGGAATTTGGTTTCTCTGAGTACTGCCCCTTCTGGGAGTGCTGGTTTTGGGGAGCCTCTGTCGCGGGGAATGAGGGAGCTTGCATGCATGGGAGTGAAAGCGGCGCGCTCAACTTGCCCCCGACTCAACATCTTCTTAGGTAAAACGGTGCAGAAGGCCCTTGTGGATTCTGGGTCAGCCCGTTGTCTCATTTCCCTTTCCCTGTTTGAAAATCTAAAATCTTCTGGGCTAATCAAGCAAGTTGAGCGAAGTACCCACATCTGCTGGACTGCATCAAAATCCCCACTTCCTATCATCTATGAAGCCCGTTTGAAATTCAAAATTGAACATTTTTCTTGGGTGTGGAGTTTTTGGGTAGCCAAGGACCTTTGCATTCCTGTCATTTTGGGAGCGGATTTCATCAAGCATTGTGGCCTGATTTTGGATTTAGGCAGAGGCCAGTGCTTCTTTCGTTTCGCAAGACGGGTGCTCATTCCTTTCGCGGATGAAATGGTGGATGGTGCAGCTGTGGTCGAGCCTGAGACACCCAGCAAACCAAAGGTTGATCCATTAGGGCGACTCCTGGCGAGGCTGAAGCAATCAGAACATTGTGTTCTCGTTTTCCTGAGGTGCTAACGCCAAAGCTTGGAGTCACCAATCTTTTGGAGTACGAAATCCGTTTGACTGACACCCGTCCAGTTCGTTCCCATCCTTACAAGCTTGCTCCACCCAAAATGGAAACACTCCGTGGAATCATCAATGAGCTTCTTGAAAATGGGGTAATTGAGCCTTCTCGCTCAAGTTACGCTAGTCCAGCTTTTCTAGTTCCAAAGCCAAATGGCAAGTCTCGAATGGTTCTAGATTATCGCTAGTTGAATGCTCAGATTGAAATTGACTCTGTCCCTCTCCCTGATTTGCACTCTGCGTTCGATTGGTTCGGTAAGGCCAAGTATTTTTCCGTCTTTGATTTGAACCAGGCTTACCTTCAGATTCCCTTGAAACCTGAATCTCGACCTCTCACTGTCTTCTGCGTTCCGTGGAACTTGTACCAGTTCACACGTGTACCCATGGGCCTAGCTGTGGGGGCCCAGACCCTCACCAGACTTCTGGACTCCATCTTTCATGACGTCAAGTTCAAATTTGTGTTCAACTATCTTGACGATCTTTTGGTGTACAGTGAGAGCTTTGAAGACCATCTGGTTCATCTTGAGGAAGTCATGAATAGGTTGCTTAGGGCTGGCCTTACCGTAAATCCGGAGAAAGTTAGTTTTGCTCAGGCTGAGATTTCTTTCCTAGGTCATCTAGTATCTTCTCGAGGTGTCTGTATCGATCCGGCTAGAACCCAGGGTATCAGGGATTTTCCTCCTCCCCGAGATGTCAAAGGCATTGCCCGTTTCATTGGCATGGTGGGTTTCTACCGGCGCTTCATCCCCAATGTGGCTGAGTTGGCGGCTCCTCTCAATGAGCTTCGGAAGAAGGGCTCCAAGTTTGTTTGGGGTGAAGCACAACAGATGTCTTTTGATCTTCTGAAAGAAGCTATCATGCAACCTCCAGTTTTGGCGATGCCAGATTTCAGTCGAAAGTTTGTTTTGCAAACCGATGCTTCCTCCGTCGCAATTGCGGCTGTGTTGTCTCAAGAGGTAGATGGTGTTAGGCAGCCAATTGCGTATGCCTCACGCACCTTGAACCCATGCGAAAAGAAAAGCTCTTCTGTGTATGAGTTAGAGTGTTTGGCTGTCGTGTTTGGAGTGAATAAGTTCAGACGTTTTTTGGAACACAAAGAGCTTTTGCTGGAAACCGACAACCAAGCACTCTCGTGGCTCCTTGCACATCCTCGCCAGCTTGGGAAAATTGGTCGTTGGGTTGTCCAGATATCTTCCCTCAAATTCCAAGTGCAACATGTTCGAGGCACGCAGAATGTGATTGCTGACACTTTATCAAGGATGTATCATTCACCTGACGACCAACCTTCTGATCAGGAGGAGCACACAGGGTGTGCCGTGCTCCTGGAGTTTCCCCTTGCCTTCTCTGAGTTCATCCCACATCAGCTAAAAGATCCCGAGCTGGCTAAGATCATTGGTGAGCTTCAAAATGGGGGAGCCTACCCCCCATATTTTCTGTCCCAGGGTGCCCTTTGTTGTCGAGACCGACAGCGAGGTAAACCTAAGGTTGTGCTGCCTAGTCTTCTTGTACCCATGGTCTTTGCGTACTTTCACTCTTCCCCTGTGGGTGGGCACTTAGGGATTCACAAGACCATTGCGAAGGTTAGGGACATGTTCATCTGGAAGGGTATGGACAGGGACATTGCGGCACGAGTACGTTCTTGTCAAACATGCTCGCTAAGCAAGCCTGCTCAGAATACCAAGTATGGGTTGTTGTCATCTGATGTGGCGGAGAGACCTTTGGAGAAGGTTTTCATAGACTATGTAGGGCCTCTCCCACGTAGCAAGTCAGGAAACAAATTCTTGCTTGTTTGTGTGGATGCCTTCTCCAAGTTTTGTTGGCTTTTCCCTTTGAGGAACGCCACTGCACAGCTCACCGTGCAGGCACTTCGTACCCATTTGTTCCAACACTTTGGAATACCCGCCACCATTGTTTCCGACAACGGAACTCAGTTCGTGTCTCACCTTTTCAAAAGAATGTGCTTTGGACACGGTATCCGCCATGTGACCACTTCTCCTTACTATCCACAGCCTTCCCATGCTGAGGGGTTCAATAGAAACCTTCGATCCGCTCTCATAGCTTTTCATGCTGACAAGCAGACCACCTGGGATCAGGAACTTCCTTGGATTCAATTTGCGTTCAATACTGCACACCATGAGAGTCACAAGGCGGTCCCTTTCGAGCTGTTGTTGGGCTATCCACCCAATAATCCTTTGGCAAATGTGTGGAAAATTGGCGACCTTCTGCCACCCCCTGGTGCTGCCAATGTCAAGGCAACTTGGCAGGCGGCTAGGAGGAACTTGATCCGAGCTAGGGAATTGGTCCGGAGGAAGCACAATCGAGGTCGGTTGGACAATCCTTTCCAGGTGGGGGATTTGGTTTTCTGTAAGGCTCATCCGGTCAGTTCGGCCGTGGACAAGAGAGCCGCTAAGTTGTCTCATCGGTGGTCAGGTCCCCACCGCATCTTGAAGTTCTTGACTCCTGTCTCCGTGCGGCTTGGAAATCCGCAGACTGGAGAAGTTTTCCGGAGGGCTCACATTTCTCATCTGAAGCCTTTCCGGGGAACAATTCCGTAGGTCATCTTTCTTTACTCTTGTGTCTGAGTGGGAAGTGCACTGGGCCAGAGAGCTTGATCACCTCTTCTGTCCCTTGTGCGCTGCTGAAGATTTTTCCCTAGTAAATTTTCCAGCACTGGCCAGTGCAAACTCTGGGGGTGAGTAGTCCCTCCAGTTGAAAGACTTTTGGCGTTCCCCACTTCAGACACTTGAGTTGATCTGTTGGTGTTGAGATCTTCTAGAATTGGGAGAGGTTATTTTTTCTTTTTTTTTGGAGAGGAAGTCCTCCTTTGGGGGGGAGGTTGAGCCGTGACATGTCCACCAAGCGTCCCACCAATGTCACGCCTCAGTGTTTTTTGTATAGTGCGAGTGCTGGCTTTGCGCCGGAACTCGTTCGGTTTGGGTCGGGCAGCAAACCTGCAACCCAGAGTGAATGTCCGCTTGACTTGTGAACCAGAAGACGTGCGGCTGTCATAGGGTACTGTCAAGATTTGTGTTTAAGGTTATGTCAAATTATCTTTTACCATCCTTTCAGTGTTTCTACTGTGTTGCATACATACCTAATCTTCAGTAACATGTAGTTTAGTGTGCCGAGAACGTCAGATGAGGTCCCGGATGTGAGGTTTCATCAGCCGCTGTCCTCGGAGAGGGTCGCCCGGAGGGACACGCCATCTTCTGCCTCCTTGGGCTGCCTACGGCCCAGCTTCTCCGGGGACCATTATGCCGCCCTCTATACAAACATCCGGATGTGATGTTTTCCGACATCCAGATGGAACACCGCCACTAGTGTGATGTGAAAAGTGCCACCTAACGCAAGTTATTTTTGAAAATATCAGCTTTTTTAAAGACTTAAGCTCTAAAGGGGACCCCAAATTATTTATTATCGTTATTTATTTTTAAGCTAATTGTTATTTATTAATTTGAAAGTTATTTATTTATTTATTTAAAGAGTAAGATTCCATAAAGTATATTTACAGTTACCATCTTTAATTTTTTCTTGTTAGGCCTAATTTGTTACTGGTGCCAGTTTTGTAATTCAGAAGGGTAAATTTTTTGAAAGTTTTTTTAAATGAATTCTTTGGATGGCTGACATTGTTGATTATTGTTATTTGTTGAATTTTGGAATTATTATAGGCTTTGTTGACAACTATTTGTTTTGTTTTGATATTCACCCACGGCCTTTCACTAGTTAGGGATGTGGGGCGGCCACTCGCACTGTCACTATGGGGGGCATGCTTCCTTTAGTTGTTCGTCTGGGGGCGGTGCGAGGGGTTGGCTCACTACTATCCTGATTATTAGACCAATTCGTTAATTACAATGGAAAAATATAGTTCGGATTCCACTATAAGCTGTAGGTCCTGGAAAACTTTTTAACAGCTACGCAAATTTTAATCTGTAAAATAAGATATTTCAAAATGTTTATTCAAGCCATAGATTACTCGAAATTCACGGACGAATCATTTCTACAATCTAATTTTTAAGGGTTGGGGGTTAAGGGGGGGTTTAAGAGTTTAAGGGGGGGGGGTTCATAATATTTAGAAAAAATATTTATCTTAACAACATAACGTATTTGTTGCAGCAAAAATGATTTGTTACTCTTAGGTACTTGTTAGGAGCTACTTAGTACTTTAAAAAAAAATTTTTGTTTAACCCAAGAATATCCGTACGAAAATAGTCTAAGATGATTAACTTAACTTGTCCATTTAGTGAGTATAAAGTTCAGTTAGTGCGCAGCTGCCCATAAAGTGTACCAAGTCATTGGCCTCTATTAGTTTAACGGCCACTTCATCCCAGAACTTACGTCAATAAAGCAATGAAGGTGAAGTCCGCCATTAAACTGCAGTTACTAGAAGTTACAGCTTCTTCTAGACTTGGAAGAGTGGTATTGTTATAAATTGGTAGAGTTAGTGAGATTAATTTCGCCAAAGCAATTTAGACCATTCCATTCGATAGTAATACAACAAAATGCCACAATTATCTAGTTTTTTTTTTTTTTTTTTTTTTTTTTTCAAATCTGTCAACACAATAAAACATAGAATATGGGAACTAATGGAGCCTTTTGTTTGGCATCATTAATCGATAGCCCATTGACAAATAACATAAGTTATGGGTTTACAGTTTAAGTTTATCTGCGCACATCACGCACTTATAGCACTTATTTGCGCTAATGTGAGCGCGTGGACCGGGCAATAAGGACATTCAATACAGAGTGTCCCAAAATTCTCTCTGCCAATATTTTACAACATTTCTCCTGGGTAAAAAACATATCTAAATATCGTATTTAAATTGTTTTCGGGTTCTTTAGTTACTCACGGCTGTATGAGTAACTAATAACTTGACTAAATAAGAATAACTTTTCAAGGCAATTTAATTACAAATAGATTGAATAACTTCATGATCAGCATTGTACGTGTTATTAAATTTACGTAAATAGATTGACACCTTATTTTTAAGATTGTACAAATATTAACTGATATATGGCAGCTTTAGTGCTACGTGATCGCAATCTCTTAAAAAAAATTAATAAGTGAAAAAAATTGTACCTGTTTGAGTAACTAAGGACTTACCGGACTATTTAAATATGATATTTAGATATGTTTCTTACCCAGGAACAATGCTCTAAAATATTGGTAGAGAGTTCCAGGACACCCTGTATATCTTGAGAAGATAAGAGGTCAGAATTGGTGTAAGCGTTGAGCAGGGTGCGTGCTCGGGATAGATAAATGGTGTGATTGAGTTTATCTACTGCAGTCCCTAAACTCCCGAAGCTGTAAAAACATCTGCTGCAACTTCGCCAGATGTAAACATTCCATTGACTTTCATACTGTAAAAGTATACTTCCCCAATGTGGTTTAGTGAATTTCCCGTTTATGGAATAAACTATCACCGTAGGTCTCGTGGTAAGATCTAGATACAGAACCAATTTATTTTTTTCATTCTTCTGTTTCCAAAACTGGTCTCAACAAAACATCCTAAAAAAGGAAAATTCTCTCCAAGAAAACTAAAATGTAGGTATATAAAACTATAATATTACCTATAGTATACATATGGATCATAAACATGGGTTTCGTGCAAACATGATAAAAAGAGATTTATAACTTTTGAAAATAAAATACAGGTGAAGGCTGATACTGACTAGAAGGATGTTGGGACACATAGTAGAATATGGAATATGGAGGATAAGAACAAACAAAGAATTGAGGGACGTCTATAAGGACCCAGACAAGCTTTAATGAAAAGCCAAAGACTAAGATGGGGACACATCTGTAGAAGACCAAGGTAGTCAAATTTAAGAGTGGTTTTAGACGCAGTTCCTCTAGGCAGGCGACCACTGGGCAGGCCGAGATTGCGGTGGTGGTACGAAGTCCGAAAACATGAGAAGAATTAATGTTACGGAATAACTGATGAAGATAGCGAAAAGCTGTTCGTGAGACCAAATACCTGCTTAGGTTTGAGTGGCCAACTAGGTAAGGTAATTCTGATGTTCCCAGAGCCCAAAATCAGTTCAAGCAAAAATCCTCCGATTGATAGCATAAGGTACAAACCAAACGCGTACACCTACAGTACGTTTAGTCGAGCATTTCAAAAACCAGTATGATCGGATTATGGAAATAAGGTTTTACAAGGGGTAATGTAGGTTAAATCGGTTTTCCCATTTTCGATCCTTCACATTAAAACATAAAATTTTGCAATTTCTTTCTAACAACTTGTTAAATTAATAGACTACTAGGCCTATTTAAATAAGAAATAAATCTGACAATTATAAGGGAACTAGTGATCGTCCTGTGGTCGAAACTCGACCAAAAATAATTAATGTACAGACTTCTCTATTTTCTCCCCACACTGTAAATAAAACATGTGATTGGAATTTCTTCCATTTGTTTTGATTTTCTGTTTACATTTTGTTGTTATTTCGTCACCATCACGGCAACCCATATGGTCTATGTTAATTTTTTGAAGTTTTCAAATAATTTTTTGTGCTTATTTGTTAGCCTATTTTAACTTTTAAAGGCATTCTGCACATCTACAGGAAAATATCTTTTCAACAGTATGCGTAGATTTTCCCTGCGATGCACACGAGCTGAGAAAAAATGTTTTAAAGAAACATGCTTGCCTATTAATATATAGATAGATATTCTGGCGATATATCTAGCTAGTGAAATGGATATTCGTTTAGTCAGCAGGTTTGCTGCGATGGGTTTACAATACCTACAATACCTATCGTCACCGTTTCATTTAAAAGTATTATAGTAAAGTATTGTTACCATCTAAAATCGACTTTATGTTTTATGGCATAGCATTTAAGTGATAGCTTGAAGAAAAAACTGAGTCCATTATTTAATAATTAGTAAGAAGTAAAACCAAAATATCTCCCTAGCAAAATTTATCTACTAAGAAGAAGCCATCTTAAAGCTGCAACTAAGAAGAGAAAACTAACCTATTAAAATTAGATATATAAATTGTAGTTACCGGTGTATCAAATTAGTTGCTCTTCTATCAGGTTAACAATTCGTTTCTCCAAACACATGACACAAAAAGTACCAGTCACCAGCAAAATCTGTCCTAAAACAGCACAAAGTGCACAAAAAACTAAATGAATCAAACTCACAGTAAAACATTACGCGGAAAATTCTTTAGACGCTTTTCATGTCACCACATGACCACCAACTAAACTAACTGAAGCACAACAATAATTAATCAGCTGATTATAACTCAACAGCTGATTAGCGCTGCATATGGTTTTGTTAAACGATTATTTTGTTTAGTTTGTCTAAATTACACGTTTATTATCACAAAGTAGTGTGCAGGTGAATATGAGATAAATAAGAGTGAATAATAAAATGATAGCTTCATTTATATCTGAAATAGTTAATTATTATGCAAATGCCAATTATTATAAACATTCCAATGGCTAGAAATATAATGTAAAAAGATTGTATGGTAAACTCTATACCACTAACTGTTAAAGCTTAAAGTTTATTATATTTTGAATATAATTTTTTTTTTATTTAATTAGAAATTATATCTATAATGCACTTAAAATTTGTAACCAATAATAATTGTATGTACTTTTGAGCCTAGGTAGGTTTTGTTGTTCAATAAAGGTAAAGATAAAGGCTGTTATGATTCTTTCTTTAAACAAACCTTAAGCTAATCAATTACAATAATTACAAGATTGTTATTGAACTAAAAACCTGTCAAGGTTAATAAACAATATATACTTAACCTTTGTACGTTTTAGCGAATTACCCTATAGCTATTACCGTAGGTCCCATGGTAAGACCAAGGCCCAGGACTGATTTACTTTTTCATTTTGATGTCCCCAGAGGCCAAAAACACCATCCATTCAGAATATTATATATACATATGTGCCCATAAACGCGATTACTTGAGTAATTTTTGTCTGATTTTGATAAAATTTGCTTTGAAGGTGTGGTGGGATAAACTTAAATGAGTTCGCGAACGAGCATAATCGGACCATGGGAACGGGGTTTTATAGGGTAAAAATTTGTTTTTCAAATTGTTTTTCCTCAAAACATAATTTCCCAACTTCTCTCTAAACCATTTTGTAGAGCTTAAACAACAAGTAATTTAGTATACCTACTGAAGTGTTTTTGTAGAAATATTGGTTACGGAGAAAATTCAACAAATTGTACATAATTTTAAATTCCTATGTTATTCTTATAGAGGAAAGTAAATAAAAGAAACGTCTTAAAACACTTAAAACATATATTTACGCTTATACTGTTACTCACTAGACGGTAAATATACAAAACAGATGGTAAGTGGTGATCGATTTCGATTGGAGTGTCCAATCGAAATTGATCACCACTTACCATCTGTTTTGTATATTTACCGTCTTGTGAGTAACAGTATAAGCGTAAATATATGTTTTAAGTGTTATAAGACGTTTCTTTTATTTACTTTCCGTAAATTTAATAACACGTACAATGCTGATCAAGAAGTTATCTTATAGAGGATAAATAATCTGTTGTAATTTGCTCTTTTATGAATATATTTTGATCAAACTTGGCAAATTTATGAATTTTATACTAAGCTATCAACATTTCAATAAAAAAACACCTCAATACCTTCGCTGTAGCAGCAAACCTAAGTAATCATTAAAATAATGATATTTAAATAGGGAATAATTCATCTTACAATTTTGAGGGAATAATTTTGTGGAATTCCAGCCAGGTAAGTGGAAATTTGCTTAGTCTGCAGGTTTGATGTGACGGGGGTATTGTAGGTTACAATCTTTTAAGGTGAGAAAACATTGGCTATTGGTCTCACGTTTAAAGAGTGTCAGTTACATATTGAACTACCCTTTGACACAAGGGAAATGGCACTAGCAGCGGGGAATTCTAAAATTTCCCTTACTTGTGACTCATAAATTGTTGAGAGTTTCTGAGGATGTTTATTTCAGTAAATAAACTAACAAATTACTACTTCTTGTGACTATAAAATTTGGGTTGAAGATTTTTTGTAACCGTACAAAAAACATTTACTTTGAAGGTAGAAAGTAGATTTATCACTATACTAAAGTTGTTTTGATATGTTTGCTTAGTTTGTTAAATCTTTGAGTGTGATGATGTTTCAAATTTTTTCGTGGTTAATTTTCAATGTTCAAGGTCATTTTTTCAGTGTATCCCTTTACTCTTTCCCAAAATATTTATGATAAATGATAGATTATTTATAACGTAAGGCCTACAAGTAAATATAGTTAAAATCGTCAAAATATCAAATAGTAACAAATTATAAATACATTTTAATCGTAACCCTTCAATCAAAATGATATCAAAATTTTATATCACGTAAGCAAAACTATTTTTGCTAATATTGTTTTCCCACTTTCTCTCTGATTAATGTGAATCAAATTGGAACCAGGGATAATTTTATTTGTGTATTAACTAGAGTTTCAAGTTTGTAGTGTACTTGATAACTCTGGCATATTATAATTCATAAACAGCAACATTTTCGTAGGACACCCTGCATACATACCTACTCTAAAAACATATAATTTTGAATAACTGTTTAGCGGTAAATTTATTAGAGACAGCAATTTAGGTGGTATAGAGGAATGAGATTAATTTTGATAACACTCGTAGGGGTTTTGGTTTTGAGACTAACAACAATTGTATTTGTTCAGTGTTGTGTGTGTTTAATAACAATAAACTAAACAGAAAGACAAAATAAATCACTAGTGACAGAAGGTCAAATACGTGAGAAGTTAACTGTAATAAATCCAAGCTCAATAGCTAACCAGAAATACTTTTCACTTTTCTTTGTTTTTAGTCAGTATTTTTTCTGTAGACAAATAATTAACTAACAATTAAATCAAAATTTTAAAATTCACTGTTGATTGCCACAATTACAGTAATGCATTCTATTCATCAACAAGTCATAGAAAATATACCAAAAATTTGCGTTTTCACCGTCAATATACCAAAAGTTATACATCACCCAATTGACTAAGTCTAAATTTGATCCTAGACTAGGACCTAAAACTAGGACCTTGGCTAAATTTTACAATATTTATATACTAGCTGTTGTACCTGTGCTTTGCAACGGAAGAGAACACGAAATAGAAACATTTTGATCTTTACATCTGTTGATAAAATAGTTACACATAAGCCTTTTAAAAACAAAATTTTACCTTTATGGCCTTAATAGGATAGCTGTTGTCATAAATGTAAAAAAATAATAGTACTGCAACCTGTTGGTAAACCTTGTAACTTTTTAATGCTATTCAATATCATAGAACCAACTTGTGTAGATGAAACAGCCGACAAAATTATTTTATTCCTTTTAAATACCATTACTCATAAGGTTAACATGGGAAACTCCAGAGCCACTGGGGCGGAGCCCGAAAGGACTTTTAAGATAAGAATGTGTCTATATGTTAATCGGGAATGTGAGCTATCATCATACCAAATTTCATCCCAATCCGACCAGTGTTTTTCGCGTTTACTTGTCACAAACATACATCCATCCATCCATACATCCAAACTTTCTCATTTATAATATTACTAGCTGTAACCCGCGGGCTTTGCCCCGTTTAACTTCTTAATTTTCAAGATTATCTCGTTCGCATGGCTCAATCACGTCCTGGTTGAAGTTTGTTCGCTACGCTCACTCACCTTTAGGTTGGAGCTCGTTCGCTACGCTCACTCACCTTTAGGTTGGAGCTCGTTCGCTGCGCTCACTTGCCTTCAGGTTAGCTCGTTCTCTACGCTAACTTGCCTCCAGGTTGAAGTTCGTTCGCTACGCTCACTCACCTTTTGGTTGCAAATTAGCTGTTGTCATAAATGTAAAAGAAATAATAGTGCTGCACCCTGTTGGTAATTTTTGTAACTTTAATGCTATTGAACATCACAGAACAGAACCAACTTGTTTAATTGAAACAGCTGTTAAGATTCAATAATTTCATTCTCATAAGGTTAACATGGGAAACTCCAGAGCCACTGGGGCGGAGCCCGAAAGGATTTTTGAAATAAGAATATGCCTATATGTTAATCGGGAATGTGAGCTATCATCATGCCAAATTTCAGCCCAATCCGACCAGTATTTTTCGCGTTCACTTGTCACAAACATACATCCATACATCCAAACTTTCTCATTTATAATATTAGTAGGACTAGCTGTACCTGCGGGCTTTGCCCCGTTTTACTTCATAAGTGAGCTCGTTTGCATGGCTCAATCACGTCCTGGTTGAAGTTCGTTCGCTACGCTCACTCACCTTTAGGTTGGAGCTCGTTCGCTGCGCTAACTCGCCTCCAGGATGAAGTTCGTTCGCTACGCTCACTCACCTTTTGGTTGCAAATTAGCTGTTGTCATAGATAAAAAAAGTAATAGTGCTGCACCCTGTTAATAATCCTTGTAAGTTTTTAATGCTTTTGCATATCATAGAATCAACTTTTTAGTTGAAACAGCTGACTAAATTATTTAATTCCCTTTTAATATGAATACTCATAAGGTTAACATGGGGAACTATAGAGCCACTGGGGCGGAGCCCGAAAGGATTTTTGAGATAACAATATGCCTATATGTTAATCGGGAATGTGAGCTATCATCATGCCAAATTTCAGCAAAATCCGTCCAGTGGTTAATGCGTTCACTTGTCACAAACATACATCCATACATACATCCAAACTTTCTCATTTATAATATTAGTAGGATATATAGGATAGGATAGGATTAGTAGGGTTTGAAATGAATATTTTTAAATGTCTCTATACAGTAGCCTTTTGTTTTGTAATAAATTAATTCAATACTAGTGTCCCTGTTGCTCGAATTCGAGCAATTTCTAAGTATTAGAGGCGTTATTTGAAAAGGAATAACGTTCATAATTTCTTATGACTTTAAAAGATTCGATCCAAAGATTATGGAAATATTCAAGATGTACATAACAGAATATATCAATTTATCCAGGCTCTCTCGCTTTTTTCCATTGTAATATTTACGCCAACCCGAATTTAAATAGTAAATATTATTTCATTTCAACCAAGTCAGTAAATGTTTGTAGCAAACTTATTGACTGTTTAAAATTAACATATGTTCTTCTTCTCACTTTTAATTTCTGACAACAGCTGGAGTTGCATAACAATTTTTGTTTCCCATGTTAATCTTATGGAGAAATACAAAACTTAAAAGGGCCCCAGGGCCTCACCCTCTGATTATTTCCATGAAAAGAAAGTTTCCTGCACAACTTTACGTCACGCTCTTTCCAATGACACCAAAAACATGTCAATCGGTTCAGTAGTTTCGGAGGAGTAATTGTCACAAAAAACATGCTTGCGTATTAAATAAGTACTAGTGTACATGTTGCTCGAAATCGAGCAATTGCAAAGAAGTACAGGATTTATTTATAAACAAATAACTTGTTTAGAAACTATTCCAGTTTAAAGAGTTAATTTATAACAATCAACCTGCCCATGGACGGGAAAAGGCGTACAATTTAAGTCTACGTAAAAAGGCTGTCAACTTTTATAAAGTACCGTACCTAAGTTATTTAGCCAATTTGTAGACAATAAGGTGTAGGCTACTTTAAACTCTATACTCAAAAACTGGCAGAACTCTGAAATGGTGTTATTTATCATAGGCTTACTCATATGCCAAATCCTTAAAATAAAAATTCTATAATTAATAACTTATATCATTAAACACAAACCAACATCCAAAACTATACACATCTTTAATACAACATAGATAATTATTTACACATTGACTGTTTACAATTAACATGTGTTCTTCTTTTCACTTTTAATTTTGCTTCGCAACGGGAAAAATCTGTTTCATAATCATTGAAATAGATTTATAATAAACTAGCTGTAACCCGCGGGCTTTGCCCCGTTTAACTTCTTAATTTTCAAGATTATCTCGTTCGCATGGCTCAATCACGTCCTGGTTGAAGTTTGTTCGCTACGCTCACTCACCTTTAGGTTGGAGCTCGTTCGCTGCGCTCACTTGCCTTCAGGTTAGCTCGTTCGCTACGCTAACTCGCCTCCAGGTTGAAGTTCGTTCGCTACGCTCACTCACCTTTTGGTTGCAAATTAGCTGTTGTCATAAATGTAAAAGAAATAATAGTGCTGCACCCTGTTGGTAATCCTTGTAACTTTAATGCTATTGAACATCATAGAACAGAACCAACTTGTTTAATTGAAACAGCTGTTAAGATTCAATAATTCCATTTCTCATAAGGTTAACATGGGAAACTCCAGAGCCACTGGGGAGGAGCCCGAAAGGATTTTTGAAATAAGAATATGCCTATATGTTAATCGGGAATGTGAGCTATCATCATGCCAAATTTCAGCCCAATCCGACCAGTATTTTTCGAGTTTACTTTTCCCATACACACATACACACATACAGCAACCACCTCTTTTTTATAATAGTATAGATAATCTATACTATTATATAAAAATCTAATGGTGTCTGTCTGTATGTGTATTACTAATAGGCGCAAAAACTACTGAAGCAACTGGGCTTAAATTTTACAAAAATATAGTTACCATACCAAGGATCATTATAAGACTATTCACAATTCGACACTGACCGTGGGCTTTGCCCCTTTGGCTTTAAAAGTTCTGTGGTGAGGATTTTAAAAGTAAATATTGATTGGTCTCCATGGCTGCCATGAGAACAAATACAATGTTTGCAATTTGCAATGCCACCCAACAAATGTAAACAAGCTGAACTGTCAAACCACATTAATTCACAATAACCACAGCTGACTTATAAATAGGCATATAATATTGTCTACAATCATGTGACATGTTTATTTATTCTTATATTTGATGGTTCATTGATTATTGAGTTTATGAAATAAGTCAGATTGTATATCTGTTGCTGTATCTAACCCTAATTAATTATTTAAAATTTCGCTAATGTGTATAAGGTATTGAAAGATTTTGGTGTACAAAATAGTGAAATTATAAAGTTTATATTTACTTCAATCATTTTAACATTTTTCTTCAATTAACATGTGTTTAGAGTAGGGCACACACCTTAAAAATTGAAACTTTTCCTCAAGGAGATAATTAATTGTATATTTCCACCATTTTGAAAGAAATATTGTTCACACCATTTCCTTTTCACAAATGTTTAAATAATAATTTCATATTACTACCCATAGATTGGTAAGTTATGATGTTTTCTAATCCAGAGGTAGGTACTACCTATCTATATTATAACTTTTGACACCTCCTGTAGATTTCACAGTCTATTCTTATAATGAATCACTTTTTATTTTCAGCCAAGTTCCTCTTAACTTAACCTACCCTCGACATAAACATTGTTTGAATGACGTTAAATTTCCTAATTCTAAGCTGATATACAAATATTTCAATTTAAAGACAACAATAAAAACCTAAGTTGTATATGCACTTGCCTTTGGTGCATGAATAGTAGGAGCTATAAATAGTAGGGCGAAGTATATTTCTGTTTGTTTAAGTAGTAAGAGTGTTGATGTTTTTGTTTGTTCACATAGTATATAATGAGATATTTTTATAATCAATGCTTAGTGAGCAATGCTTTTTAGAAACAAGATCACGTCTTGTTTCATTTCATTCAAACTGTAATATTAACCAGATGTTGTAAATTATTGTTTGTCTTATCAGTAAAAGGTTTGAGTTTTTTATTTCTTTTATTGTTTGAAAATTTTTTTTTATGTAATTAGTAAGTTAAAAGTGTTTGATAGGTACATTTATTGAAATTTAATCTTATTTTACTCTTTTTTCATGTCAGATTTCATAAAGCACCATATACATCAACCCCGGACAAAGGACGGGTCCTCTGCTAGTCTATCATAAAGTTTAAGATTAAATAAACCTACCACATAGTTATTTTGTTTTTCTGGATCAGCTGTCTGTAATTGTAAAATAGGCATTTGACAGTTCTGGTTGTTTACATTTAAATGTCAAAGCAATTGTAAACATTGTGAATTTTCTCATGCTTCCATGGAGACCAATTATTAATATTTAATTTCTGACAACAGCTGGAGTTTCAAAACAATGTTTGTTTCCCATGTTAATCTTATGGAGAAATACGAAACTTTAAAGGGCCTCAGGGCCTCACTATCTAATTATTTACCTAAAAAGAAAGTTACCTGCACAACTTCACGTTACGCTCTTTCCAATGACACCAAAAACATGTCAATCGGTTCAGTAGTTTCGGAGGAGTAATTGTCACAAAAATCCTGCTTGCCTATTAATATATAGATAGATAAATAATAATATAGATATAGATAGATATTTTCTTATTTATGACAATATTAATTTCGTAATTGAATTAAAACATTACAGAAATTTTCTAATCCTTTAACTTAAAAATCTTCCATCTAAATTGCTAAACTCCCATGATATTTACCTCTGAAGAGAATATATTCCAAGTTTTGATTAAAGAATAAAACTGTTGTTCAGAGTTTGCTGCAGCACAATATCCCCACATTTGAAAGTCAGATTGAAACTGAAGTAATATTGCAAAAATTTAAATCTCAGCTTTTCTCAACAACTCTCAACTTACATTCAGTTTTATATTCTTCGACTTTTAACCTAATTACCAGGACCTGTTTATGGCTTATTTGTTTTATAATTTTACAAAATTGTGTTAAATTCGCAGTACTTAACAGCTGGAATATTTTAATTTTACACTTTAATTGTTGTAAATTGTGTGTTTTATTAGAAAATGTTAGAATTTAATTCTGTCTCATGTTGTTCCAAGTGATTGTTATAAGCCTTAAAACTTTCAAAATTTAGTTTAATTTTTTTAAAGTGAACTGATGAATGAAGCTGTAATTATCTCTGAACAGAGGTATGACCATTGACAAAAAGAATTAAATATAGACCGACTGCAGTTCTGTGGTTAGCATATGTTCCGGCGCCCACCACTAGGAGTGCCGTGTAGTTACGGCGCACACCGCTGCAGCGTCTGCTGGTCACATACGGCGGTGCGAGGGGCCGACGACAGTAGCAAATCGAACACCGGTAAGCTCTAGCGGCACATCGCGTAACCTTCCTTTGACAGTCTATATTAAATATAGATAATAATTTTTATTCTATTTCTCTATGGTATGACCATAGACAAAAAGAATTGTATGACCAAGCTTCTCAAGAGAAACATTGCAATTGCCAGTGATTTTTAATTTATTTAACAATTAAAAAATAATTTATTTAACAGTTATTGGATGCTAATCCTACCTTTTTATTCATCTTGTGAATTTTCAAATTTGGCTGACGGGCTACTTTGCCATAAATCAAGCTCAAGTCACTTTCAGAATCAAGTACACCATTAACCTCGAAACCGTTATAAGTGGCAATGGTTTAACTTTGGACTGTTGTGAGATAGGACAAGACATTTTACACAGAGTTTTGAATGAGAAGCAGCTTTTTTTATTGTGACAGGAAACTTTCTGAATATGGCCTGTTTTTCCCCGCAACTATTACACATTTTATGCGAGGGTGTCTGAATCCACCACAAAAGTAGCATTTGGAACGCACAGCTACAGAAGGGTCGTGACTAACACTCGTGGTTTCATTAATAGCCAGAGTCCTTGGTCAATAAGTATTTTGAAACAGCATTTGTTGATGCACAAGGAGAGACATCCTGCAATGTTGTTGGGCCAACTCCAAAACTCGAGGAGCATGAGCATTCGCTAAAGTCAAATTTTCGTTTTCATGTAGATGTATTACAGGACTTAGTAGATCTGTAATAAATTAGTAACGAATACAGTCATCACGATTGCTTTCGGCTGTAACTGCTTTGGATTGACAGTCACGACTAAGTATTCTTGATTCTAAACACCGGTCAACAGACTCATTTGGTTCTTGACGGCGAGAAAACAATTTTTGGCTAGGAAAAACTTTGTTTACAGGTTTAACAGATACATTTTTTAGGACAGCTTTATTGTAAGAATTGCATTGTCTTGCGTATTTATAAAATGTTGTAGGTGATAATAATTGATAAGAAGGCGAAATTTGTCTTCCTCATATTAAGCATTGGCATTTCTAATACAATTTTAGAACCTGTGTTGCCAGTGATTCCAAACTGTAGATGGATTTTTATTCTGGATTTAACTCTACTACATTTTTGTGAATAAATTATTATAGAAATGGGAATATTTACCTGAACAGAATGAGGCTTTTAATTCAATAAAGAATCACACTCAAAACATGATAGGAGCTATTTACAAACAGTCAATAAATAAACAAAATAAATTACATGTGATTGACAATCTATAACGCAAAGTAAAGAAGGAAAGGCAGAGTATAAAATATTACATCTACAGTATATATTATATATTCATAAATAACTGATGGAAAAGGGACATTAATATTGTATAAATTCAGTGAAACAACTTATTATAAAAGTTTGCTTGATTTCTATAAATTGGGTAATCATTCCTAATCACAAGTAGTAGATCAATATTATTAAAAATGTAAAACGTGTTATCAATTAAATTGTGCACTGTAATATCATGGGTAAAAAGGTGTTTTGAAACTGTTGATGTCAAACTTTCTAATACCCTTACTTTTACATATTTCCAAACTAATGGCATTTTCAGTATAGTTGTTACACTTATTAACTACTAACTAAAAGCACCTATAGTGCTTTCTTAGTAAATTTAAGTTTTTACTTATGAAAGTGAATCAAGTCGTGGATCAATTTTTATCAAAGGGATCTTATCTCTACCTTACTTTAACTTTCTTCTACAAAGTCCTAAAACTGTTCAAATATTAGAACAACTACACTCTTAACCATGATTGCTCATAACAAAAGTTCACGCTTAATTTAAATTCGTGTACACCAACAGTTATTGCCCAGTTTTCCGAAAACTAAAACATTTGCTTGGCAATTTGGCTTCGCTCACGCTTTTATGGGAAATCAAATCTTGATAAGAAATTTAATGGTGTATATGTGATACGTAATATATTGGTTGGTTGTTCGAGCTTACCTCTCTTTTTGAACAATGTTCAAGGTAGTACTTGTACTTCAAGTACTTGTGCTTTCCTTCTGCTCAGTTCGAGGTATTTATGTATTCTAAACTCTCTCACATTCTATTTTGCTAGATTTCATAACAGTGTTAACAATTACAGTACCAAGTGTTGTAGCTCTACCTTAATTATTTTTTTTATATTTAACTGTTCAGGGGCTGTTTTTCTACCCTGGAAATACAAAGACATCATGTATGTATATTGATAGAAATGCAGGTGACCCCTTTCCAGTGCTCACCTAGCAATCAAAAGGTCGCCAGATCAATCCCGAGAGAAATCAGTAGCTTTTTGATGGTTCGAAACTGGACCCAGCCGTCCCTGATGGGCTTTAATAATGATCCTGACTAATGAAACAGCTGATCTTAGTCAGTAACAAAGCTACAGATTATCCCACACTAATCTACACTCATCCTTCATTCATATTTGGGTTAAAATACGCGCCTAGATAGCATCCTCATCTCAATGATTGATACTATTGATTATAATGATATAAGCTGTAACTGTCAACCTCAGGATGAAGATTAAATTAGAGAAATTGAACAAAATAAAACTGAAATACCATTGTATTGTATACTATAGCACCAACTATCACAGAATAAGTTTTTAAAGAAGATCGAACTTCTACAGAAGTGAGTAATGAGAAGCTAATTTGACTATGCTTAATTTGAACCAGAAAATGCCATTTTTGGCCATATAGTTAAGATTTATAGTTGAACATCAATGTTAATGATATAACTGTAACCTACTATAGAAAGTTTTTAGTATAGTTTTATACCCCTGTTCCAGGATGTAGAGAAGATGAGATCCAATGCCCCTCTGGTCATTGTATCCTGGGGAAAGCTTGGTGTGATGGTTATATTGACTGTCCTGGAGGAGAAGATGAACGTGACTGCAATCTAGGTGTGTTTTTGTTTTTATAAAAAAATATGAAATTGATGCAAGAGATAATTTTTTAAAAGCCTTAAGCTGGGTTTTCCAGGCGAGGAAGCAGAGTGCATAGAGCGGAGTCATTTCTTCTCTTGTCTTAGGTAATTTAATGGTGTTCCCAGAAGCGGAAACCGCCAAAAATCTATTCTCAGTGGCACAAATGTTTGTGAATAGAATGTAGTTTATTTTGATGTAACTCTCAAGATGCCACACGATTTGGTGAATTGTGCATGGTTGTATTTTGACCAAGCAAAGCTGCTGCTGTGAAAGATTCGCATCTCTTACTTTTGATCCTGATGGGAGGAGCAAACAAAAAGAGGGCAAACGACATAAAACTGTTCTGACCCGGGAAAGATTGTTGTTAGGTATCAATCGTTAGGAAATCCCCTCATTAGCTGCGTAAATTTGAAAAGACAGTTTTCTAGTTTCCCTCTTAGGAAGATAAATTGAATAAATTTTCTCTGTTGAAAGTAATCAGTGATAACTGAAACTTATAAAATGTTGAAACCCTTATTGTGCTGTGATTGTGAACATTTATTCTTGTTTATCCTTTTCCATACTGTGGTTGATTAGTGATGTCTCGTATTATTCCCACCCAGGACCATGTAGAACAGCAACAGACCAGTTTCAATGCGCGTCTGGCCACTTTATCATGAAGGCTGCTGTATGTGATAGATATCTTGATTGCCCTGGAGGTGATGATGAAAAGGACTGTCATTATAAAGGTATGTTTGGTTTTGGTAACCCTAAAAATATTTTTGTTTAAAACACCTCCCCTTACAATACAGAGTTTCTTCTCATGACATACAAGAACTTTCTTGGAAAACTAGTTGAAATACCTGCTTCTAAGTAAGCCAATTTTTTTATTTTTTTATTTTAGGAGGATGAGAAAAATTGGGTTTTTCAGAAGGTTGTCACTTTTTAACATTAAAGAATTACCTACGCAGAAACGAGTACAAACATTTTTTTTCATTCAACGTGATTCGGATGCTACATTGAAAAATTTATCTTCCTATTAGCACATTGATTAAATTAAAATTTTTTGCTATAAACCATATTTCTGCTATGCATGAAGGTTATCTTTAACATTCAAGATTTCAAAGTACTGAGGCCTTTATTGCTCTAAAGATGTTTGTTATTGTATGTACATTTGTTATAGTTGTGAATGTTTCAAGAATAATTTCCTGCAAGCAGACAGTGAAGACATTTTCCTTCAGTCAACCTCTCAAAAAGGTAGGTCTAACCTTTATTCAAACCACTCACCACAATATATTTTTTTTTTTACAGCATTTATTTCTGGTTCAATGTAGACATTATACACAGAAGTGTTAACAAAATTAAAAAGAAATTAACTATAATAACATCGTGGGTTCGCCCAAACCTGGTACACCCTGTAACATAATTAATTTAGAGAATAATTTAATCGTCTTTAGGCTTCATTCATCCAATAGATCTTGAGGGAGCCTTCGACGTAGCCTCCTGTTCTCAGTTGCTTCACCAAGATGAAAAGTTAATGCACCAGGAACATCGTTTAAAGATTTTAGAAATTTTGAGGTGGTTTTTTTCAATAAAGGCCGAGATAGACTCCACTCCTAGTTCTTCATGTATATGCCTGTTTCTAACAAACCAGGGAGCATTCACCGCTATTCTTAGAATTTTGTTTTGAATCACTTGAATTTTGAAGAGTTTGTTTTTTGATATAGCTAATCCCCAGATAGGAGATGCATATGTAATCAAGGGCCGAATTATTGATTTGTAGATTAGAACTGTACAAGCTGGCTTCAGAGTAGATTTCCTATACTCACCACAATATAAGTTGCAAGTCCGTAGACTAGTGTATAGTCTCTTCAGCTGAGAAGCTTTTTCAGCTGATTTGATTGGCATTTAAATCAGGTACTGGGATTTACTGACTTTACTGAAGCAATCAGATTTATGGTATAAACATAAATTTACTGAGAGTAATTGTATAGAATTATCATCTATACTGTATGTTCTGACTGAGTAATCCGATATTGTTTTGCACCACACAGAGCCTGAAGTAGATGAAACATTCAATGGTGCACTTAAGTGACTAGCCGCTGGTGTCTAGCACTAATGCCTTTCTAACCCCCCTTGCCATCATTTACTACTAACTACTACACTCATGCAAGAGGAAGACCTTTGTACACGTGATAGGAACTTGCTGCCAACTTGTGCACTATTCTCGCCACTCTGGCTCTTCCTTGCTCGTCACAAGTAGGCCTACGGTATGTTTCCGGCAAAACATAGCCTACTAGAGCTGACAGAGCACGGTCGCCCCACAAGCAAGTTTCCTCTGTGACTAGGAGTAACATGATGTTAAGATTGATGCAAAATATTGAAACAGTATTAAGACAGAAATTGTGTTTACATTGGTTTTTCAGGTGACTTGGAATGCTGCTAAAAAATATTGTGAAAGTAAAGGGAGGAAAATGGCCACTTTAAAAAATCAGAATGAACAGGATCAAATTGAACGATTAATGATTACAAATGGTAAGTTATACAGATTAGGTTGTGGCGATTCAAAATAGTTTGTCTCCTTCATCCTTCATGGCACTTTAAATTAAGCAAAAAAAAATGTTTTGAATACCTCCCTATATTAAATAGAGATGAGAGGTATAAATAAGAAGATTGAAGATTGGCAAAATTAAATTTGCCAATGTCTCCCCATTAAGTAAAGATTTATATACAAAGTAGTGTTGACCTTCATCTGTAGTGTTCTACTAACACTTGTTCAGAGAAACCATTTTTCAATCAACAAACTAATTCTATTTGGAAACATTGATTTTCAGGTTTGGCAAATGAAAACGTTTGGCTTGGACTTTCAGACATAAAGGAAGAAGGATTTTTTAAATGGGAAGATGAAACAGACCTGAAGTACACAAAATTTGAAAACTGGAAACCAGGGGAGCCAAACGATTTTCATTACTGGAGAAAAAATCCATTAAACCTTGAGCATTGTGTGCAAGCCAATGGGAAGGACAATTTTTGGCCGGGAAGTAACAAGTTTCAATGGAATGATATGCCTTGTGATCAGTCAAATAATATCCCTAAGGACCATTTAAGTTACATTCTCTGTGAAAATATAGAATGTGCCAAGTAAACTCATATACATGATTAAAGTTTTACAATGCATTACCTATGTTGCACTGGACAGGATACATTTGTTTTAGTGTCAATAAGTTCCTCTTGTTCTGTTTTATTTTTAACATTTTTTCTCCAGTCTCTGGTATAAACGATGCATTATTCAGGTCTATACTACTAGGGGTGACGGAGAATCTGCAGTTGACGCGGCAGCCAATAGCAAGACTGGACTAGCGCGACGTTGCAACATCGCCCGTTCACTAATTATTTTGACACTAATAAAAATATACTAAACAGTATTTTTAATCAGCTGGTATTATTAGATTTAGCAACACCGCACTGACCTCATTGGCTCCTTCGAAGTCACGTGGTAAATATGCTCCTCCCATAACTGCAGACTCTCGTGGACCGTACTGTAATGATTTAAGACTATACAATAAAAATTGTGTTTTTAAATATACCAACAACACTAACACCTAACTTACCTGGCCCTGTCCTGTCCATAATATATATACAATCATCTTTATATCACACCTATATTCCACCTTCCAAATTGCACTGACCAAGTGAACGAGGAATGGAATGATAAACTGTGGTGTACGGCGAAGCTTCATGTGTATGGCTCCACCGCCGAGCCATAGTGAAAGTACGGCAACGAAAGAGGGAGCAGACGACATCAAAAAAGTGTAAATATGTCATTCGTCTCTGAAGTGAAATGAGTATCGAGTGAACTTCAACTTAGTGAAATCGAATCGCACTTGAAACTAAGGTTAAGGCCATGTTTACATTAATTTTAGAAATTCGTGCCATTTCTTTTTTTTATTATTAAAATGAATCGTTAGCGAATTATCTTGTCACCCAACAGTGTTATTTCTCTATTACCAGCCTTCTTGAAGTTTATTCAGTATGATGTTTATCATTAGTGAAGCATTTTTGGGAGAAGTTCAAAAGAAAGTTTGCTTGAATAGCCTGTCTCCAAGTTTCTAATTATTCACAGTACTGTTCTGGTAAATCGGAAAATACAAGTTCATTTTATCCTCGGTAAGTTCATTATAGTAAACCTAACATTCTAATCCTTCTAATTTGCATGGTTTATATTACATTAAGTTAGGCTAACAATAATTGCTAAGTCAAAAACTAAGAGGTTAAAAAATATTTTGTCATTATGTAATCCATTCTCGAATTAAAATGTAGGCCTAGTTATACAGGTATTGAAGTATAAGTTATAAGGTACAGTAGGCCTACTGTATTCATTAAATGATTGACCACTAACAAAAAAATTTGCAATAGGACCTAGCCTAGGTTGTGTAAAGGCATAACTTAACCTGCCGGTTAGAACTCATACATAATTAAAGGTAGTTTATAAATCGTCAGAGATGTTTCCTACAGTTTACCTGATAGCCCTCTAAACAACATTGTTTTTGTAAGTTAAAAAATAAAATAAAAAATTAAAAATTACCTAACTTATGTCTTGAAATTGCTAGCAGTGTCGTTAAGATCCATATTTACCTGAAAGCACGTCATTTTACTCAACCGCCTTTATTAGGCCTTAATTTCAAATGTAAAGTAAAGACTCGAAAAGCATTAGGCCTATTTTATTTTATAATAAATTAGTTTGGGTCCCACCATAGAGAAGTGAGGTACAGATGAAACTTGCTTATGGGACAACCCTGAGCTTTCAGCTCTATTATGGTACAAGAAATACAGTGGCTGCGAGCTAGGGGGCCCGTAAGCCCTGACAGGGATTTGTCAGGAAATTTTACCAGGACACGGGCCCGCGATTGTGCGACAGGCTCAGCCACACGGGCCCCAACCTACCATAAAAATATTTATATGAGAATTAAGTTACCATATGTTTTTTATGACAAAAATTTGTTAAAACCAGTAAGGGCACTAGAGCAAGTAGCTTACAACAGCTCAACTGACACTATTAATTGACCGATCGATATATTCTTTACCAACCTAAGTAAAAAATTGTCTTCAGTCATGCAAGTTGCATCAACTGTCCTTGTTGACTGTGTGAAGGCGCCATAATAGGGCTGTATTTAGAACCAATATGGCCCCCGGCCTAGGAGGATAAAACATTAATGTTTTCCTCCTAGCCCCCGGCGGGTCACACCACAAAGGGCCCTCTCCCTCTATAATGATTAAACTAAATGAACTTGATAATTTTGTACGTTCAAATCGGCGATTGAACCTAGGTGGCTAGTGCACTAGCTAAATAAATAATCCCATTCTTTCATTGATGCTAATGAAAGATTTTCATTTAATTTAATTTCTTACTATTAGGAGGCTGCACTTTGGATTTGTATACTTCGTAGGCTTGCCGTTTACTTGGATTGCCTAATAGCAGGTATTTGAACCTTTTTTAATATTATTTGGCAATCCGGAGGCTAACGTCCACAATAAAAGTAAAAGCTTTTTCTCTGCAAGGATCACGCTCACGAAATTGAAAGATTAAGCCTACGCTTTTGCCGCTATCGCGGATATCGACGAGAACATTTCCCCGCGAGTGTCGATGACAATGTCTCTGCGGCCGCAGGAGATATTCAAAATTTTGCCGCAATTGGGGAAGACAATAATGACGTTTCATTTTCCTCGAGACCAAAACATCTAAGATTAAGTGTAGTCCTACTCCCGGTACTGAAATTAAATTAAATGATGCAATGAAATTAAATTAAATTTATTCGTCTATACTGAATGTTTTCTCTGTACCTTAAGTCTCAGTGGTCCCATAATGTAGACCTACCAACTATTTAGCTAAGCCTAAACAATAATTTAACAATTGGGTAAACGATTTATATAGGCCTAGAATATCATATGCTATGAGATTAGGTCTGGCTATTTTGTCAAGATAATAGTGCTCCTATTGGCCTAGTCCGTTTCTTATTTTCACTTTCCGGTACGTTTAAAACTCATACATAAATTCTTTTGGTAGCTTTTGGGCCTAGTTACGTTAGCTAATCTAGTTTTATAGGTACGTTGTTAAAATAGTGTAAAGGTTAAATCAGTTTATTGTTATTTTTGTTTGTAGCCATTAAGTTACCGGTAGTTTGAATTGACATGCAGCATTGTCATGTAACAATACCAAAGTAAATTTTTGAACATAAAATATATGTGTTATAGCTTATTTTATGTGTAATTCCAGCAATATGGTATCAGGCTTAAAGCTCGGAAGAAATATTTGTAAGCTCTGCTTGAGAAATTTCCACAAGTCTGTGGAAAATGAGAAGAAGAGTGTTTATAAAAGTCATGTATGGAAGTACGCAGCTGCAGCAACCTTGGCCGCTGGTGGTGCGTACTACTACACTTTAGATACCCAACAGCAAAGGCTCGTCAAAGTTACGGCTGGTGGTGTAGTTAGGTTTGTAAGGTAGGTAGTCAATCTTCATACGGTATTCATAAAAAAATCTGTTTTTTTAGGATAGTGTAAATCTCAGTGTGTACATCGTTAAAAAATGTGGTTTCAAAATGCATTTTTAATAGTGCCCGTACAGTGGTCTTATTTTATCACTCAGTTGTTGGAAAGCAATACTGGTACTAATGAATAACATAGCACAAAGAATAAAATTCAATGCCAGTGTATCACAAATTATAATGAAGACGTAATTTTTTTAGAGGTTGACCTATTCTCTTTTAATCTTCCATTTGTGTAACCACATAGGCCTCAAGCTGTTAAGTGGAACATCTAGCAAAAAATGTGTGAGTCAGCAAAGTGTTTGAGTGAACTGGAACTGATAAAATTTAGTAGTGGACATTGTCGTTGATGAGAACTCACGAACCCATGGGCTCGTAGTCTGTCACTCTACCAACTAAACCAAGGATTCACCTAAATGCTAATGTAAGGATTAATATGAGTGAAGGATGAATGAAACATTCTAAATAATACATAACAAAAACTGTAACGATTTACCTCAGGAATAATCAATATTCCCTATAAGTTTCATGAACTTAATGTTATATTAATTCTTAATTCACATTGCCTCTTGCAGATCATCCAGGATAGGTCTGGTGGTGACGTTAGACTACTGGTGGTCTCTGCTGGGGCTAGAGGAAGGCAGTCAGGAATACGAGGAGGCAATAGATAAAGTACACCAGCGCTCGGCAGACCTCATACTGTCCGGATGTCTCAGCAACGGAGGTCTCTACATCAAGTTGGGGCAAGGTCTAGTCTCCATGGACCATGTGTTGCCGCGTCCGTATATTGTCACACTCAAGGTAAGCGACATGGACTGCCACAAAATGTTCCTACTTTGCTTATAAAACTTGATTTGAACACGCTATGAAATTTTTAAATGTGAAACTAACTTCAGTCTTGTTTAGAGGGAGTGAAACAGACTGCAATATAGTTTCAAGGTTTTTCAACTGGTCGAGCATTAGGTATTTTGGGTTCTACAGTGAAATTCAATTTTATTTTTTACAATAAAAATTGAATTTTTATATTCTGATTCTGACAATAATTATCTACGGTTGCAGGCGACATTGACGATGTCCCGTCATCGCGGGAAATGTTAATAATATAGGTGGCGATTATAGTGTCTCTGTGATTGAGGGAGATGTTCTTGAGGAGATGTTGTTGTTTTGCTGCAACTGCGGCAAAGTACCACCTGGAGTTGGGAACGTTCAGGTTAATTTGGCCTAAGGTTGCAAGACTAGATTACTTACGTCAATAGCTCATTGAATCGTGAAATTCACGATTCAATTAGCTATTGACGTAAGTAATCTAGTCTTCCAATAATATCTACAGCTCAGGGGCTTAACAATTAATTAAAAAAAAAAAAAAAAAACTAAGGTTGCAAGTACCCTAAATCTGGCGCTGATCAAGAAAATGGAAGATTGTATGTTTTCTTATTAAGTGCAGCATTTGCTGATTATATAAATTTACAATGCACTGTACCAGAAAAGCTGGAAGTACAATAACTTAATTTTAATGACAATGAAGCTCATAAGGATTCAACTTTCTCGTAGATGTCATTTATAAAAAATGATTAATAGCTAATGACTGCAATTCAGGCTCTTCAAGACCGATGTCTAACCCGAGGCAAGGATGAGGTACGACAACTGTTTATGGAGGATTTTGGAGTTCCACATACGGACATGTTTGCCACCTTCGATGAAGAACCAATCGCAGCTGCTAGTTTAGCTCAGGTTTGTGCAAAATATTAAACATCTAAGAATTCTAATAATGTAGTCATGTTACCCCACTGCCGGCTCAACCAAATGCACGCATGGCGACGTTGATCTAATTAATGTAAATTAATTTCATTGTGATTTAGCCTCCGGATAACCAATATTTCAATAAAATGGTTTAAATACCTGCATAAAAGTTATCCAAAATGTTGCTCACGGCAACCGGTTTCAATCCACAATAGGGATCTTCATCAGGCCAATCAGGATTTCAAAACATTTTTTATCTTCTTGTGAAGGTCGTCAAAAGGCGTTAAAAAGATGCACACATAGTCACAAATATGAAACACGGACATTTAACACTAAAGACACGGCCGAAATTTTGACTATACCTTCGCCGGGGATGAGTTGTCGCAATAATTTCGGCCGTGTCTTTAGTGTTAAATGTCCGTGTTTCGTGTTTGTGACTATGTGTGCATGTTTTTTACACCTTTTGACGACCTTCACAAGAAGATAAAAAATGTTTTGACATCCTGATTGGCCTGATGAAGATCCCTATTGTGGATTGAAACCGGTTGCCGTGAGCAACATTTTGGATAACTTTTATGCAGGTATTTAAACCACTTTATTAAATTAATTTCTTAAATGTGTCCTGTGAACGTGTGTTTTGTGTTTTCAATTTTAAGTGTATGACGAATTGTATAAATGGATGAACCTGATGGTTTGGCAGTTGCCACAAAAGATACAACACAACAACAGACACAATACTTTTGTCTTTTATTAATGTAAATTTTAAATTCCCACGTTATTCTTATGGAGGGTAAGTCAATTGTTGTAGTTTGCTTCTTGATGAACAGATTTCGCTTTAATTTGGAAAATGTATTTATTTTATATGAATATTAACATTTCACAAAAAAAAACACCCCCCAAAAACTTGTACTTGTTAAATCATTATTTAAATCTATATCTATAAAAGAGGAACTATGTATGTATGAATATATATGTGTATATACGTTATGGACTCCGAAACCGCTCGACAGATTGTAATGAAACTTTCAGACATTATTAAGCATCTTTCAAGGATGGTTCGAGTGAAGTTTGGTGCAGATCCGTCAAAAGGGCTCTGCCCCAGAGGGTTTTAAGTGGGCCAATGTCAGACTTTTTGATATAGAATGTTTACAAATAAATATAATTTAAAAGCAGATGTTTACTTTCACCAACTGTTTTGTACGTTTGAATAACTACAACATTCTGTATTAGCATTAGTCATGATTTGAAATAGTGCCACAGTGTTTCTACAGATTGCAGCACAGAAAACTATTTTACTTTTAAATAAGTCCAAATGTATTAAAACCCAATCGCAGCACACCTGTGCACTTAACAACGTTTAAATTCTCCAATGTTAAATATTAAAACATAAAAACCTTTATAAAAGTACTGTATTATAAACAATAAAAGGGATGACTTTTTTAAATGTATGACAACAGCTAATTTGCAACCAAAAGGTGAGTGAGCGTAGCGAACGAACATCAACCTGGAGGCGAGTAAGCGTAGCGAACGAGCTAACCTGAAAACAAGTGAGCGCAGCGAACGATTTCCAACCTGAAGGCGAGTGAGCGTAGCGAACGAACTTCAACCGGGACGTGATTGAGCCATGCGAATACTTATGAAGTTAAACGGGGCAAAGCCCGTGGGTACAGCTAGTAGATAATAAATCTGACATTTTTGGGGAGATATTTTAGAAAATAATCAGGCAAATGTTAATTCGCTTTGTTTTTAGCTTTGATGCAGCTGGGGTATTTCAACTAGCAACACAAATTTTGAAACCAAGAATTTGTGAAGAAATCTCAATTTTGTCGCAATAGATAGGCTAATGATTTTGATTTTGTTCAAATGATAATGATCCACTGTAAATGCCCTAAATTTTATCTTGACCTGTATCTCATGATTTGAAATAGATCTGTCGCCTTTTTTTAATATTTTTTATGATATTTAAGTTTTCATTTGATAGTGTCACCTTTTTGCCAGTTGCGCAAAAAACATTTTGTTTGATCACTGAAAATGTATATTTATTGTGTTGATAATATTATGTATTATGAAAGTGAAAACATACCCTAAATAACTACTTATAGACTGACTAGCTAAGCTACTTTTGGTCAAAAGAGTGTGATTTGGGTGTACTACTTGTCCAAAAGACAAAATGCATATTTTAGCTATTGAAATTAGGGAGGTCGATAGTTTAATACCAAGATCATAACCATTACTGTTGTAGGTGGAACTACAATTCTTATTCTAACTTACAAAGTTCTTTAAGGGTTCACCGAGAAATCCAAATCACTGGGCTATTGAGTGCCTAGTTTACGAAACGTTGCTGCTATTGACAAATTTATTGTCGACAGGTGTTTCGAGCCACTACCCATGAGGGAGCAGTGGTCGCTGTCAAGGCTCAGTACATTGACCTGCAAGACAGATTTGCGGGAGACATAGCCACTGTACAGTTACTGCTCAAGTTCGGAGGCTGGATACATCCCAAGTTTGACTTTGAATGGGTCCTTTTGGTAAGACTTACTTACTTACTTCTTACTTCCGGTGTCCTCGCCACAATCGTTTGATCGGGGAGTCGTCAACTTTCTTCCTTTTTTAGGGTTTTCTGTATTCAGGTTTCTTGTATTTATGTATTTATGTTTTATGTTTTGTGTATGCGTGCTCCTCTATGTATTCTTTTATTGAGTCGTACGGCCTTGCAGTTAGATACAATTTTAATTTTTTTTTCAAAATTGGGTGTGTTTGATTTTAGGTGTTGGGGTAATTGATTGTAGAACATTGATCCAGAGTATGTGGGTGTGTTGTTTGTTTTTTGAAGTCTGTGTTGAGGTATGTCTATGTTTGTTTTACTTCTGGTGTTGTGGTTGTGCTGCGATTGTCTTAGGTTGGGATTGGATCGGATGGTAAGGATTATGGTTTCGCAGATATAGAGTGAGATTAATGTCATTATGTTGAGTTGGATGAAAAGGGGCTTGTGATTGGTTGATTCTTCTGATCTTTTTATTGTTCTGATTGCTTTTTTTTGCAATGTGAAAAGTTTTTCCATATTTTTTTGAGCTGTGGATCCCCAAGCTGCAATTCCGTAGCGTAGATGTGAAGTGAATAATGAATGGTATGCTATGAGGGCTGTTTTTTGGTTGGTTATACTTCTTATTCTTCTTATTACAAATATTGCTGATGCCAGTTTTTTGCAGAGTTGATCAGTATGTTTGTTCCAGTTTAATTTGTTGTCTATTGTGATGCCGAGACTTGCTTGGTTGATGTAAGTTAATAATGAACGTTGAGACTTAAACAATGGAGGTACAATTTTGTCATAGATTTGGGGTAATTGTAAAAAACAACGCAACAATACTGTCCACTGACGTTTCACCCTCAATGCAGTGCCATCGTCGAGGTGACTTATCTTTTGTACAATAGTCGTAGGAAGTCAACCAAACAGTTACGACAACTGTCAACTGTAGCAAGTCACGCAAAGCAAACTAAAAACGCAATCTGTATCAAGGCCGAAATGTCAGTGGACAGTAGTGTTATGTCGTTTTTGACACGGTCTATCCCAGTTAGTGACCATGGAAGCCTAGATCCAGAAAGAAGAATATTAAATAGAATGCAAAACAATATTTGGATAAATGACGTTAATCAAAGAATACTCTCAGACTATACTAATGCTTTTCGCCAAGCAAAGCTCTGTCCTAAGGTACTTTATGATAAAGTGTCAGTAGGCTTATCTTTCTGCCTGACATTGAGTAAAAGAATTAAAATTTTTTTAAATGGGTATGATGACTACTATGAAAATCAACGGAACAATTATTACAGGAACTGAGGGATACCTTGGAGCAGGAGTTGGATTTCCTTCACGAAGGAAAGAACGGAGAACGATGCGCACAAGAGTTGAATCGTTTTCCGTTCATCTACGTTCCAAAAGTGTTTTGGAATCTGAGCAGCAAGGTATGTGGTCCGTGTTTTTCGGTTTGTAAACACTTGTTAACATGATAAACAAGAATTTATTGGTCTGAGAACACATTACAATTAAATGTGTCAGACCTTGTCAATACAATATTAAACTAAGTATAGGCTATCTACAACTACAATGTAGGATAATGGCAACAAAGACTAAGGATGTACATTTTTAGTTTTAATTGCACTGTTTTATGTCATAATTACTGAAACTTAGCAATTTATTATGTATTATGTATTGACGAACCATATTGCACTGTAAAATGTTTAATGGGTAATAAAGATTCTTATTTTTATTATTGATCATGATTACGAACACATCATATTATCCCCTGCAATCGCAGGTTATCTTGATCACTTACCTTTGGCTCGCTGGGGGCTCGGCCCCCAGGCCTCCTTTTTATTTTAAAAAGCTGTAGTAAAAAGTGCTACTGGGGACAGGATGATGTCGGGGATTTTTTTCTGCATTAAAACCCATTTATAACTTGGCTGTAGCAATTTATTTCACAGAGGGTTTGTTTATGGGGAATAACAAACAGGTCATGTGATGTTATAGTTTATTTGTGGGTTAGTGCTCTAATGATTGAAATTAGCTAAGGCACTGTAAAACTAACTTCAGTTTAATTAGTAGAGCAATAAAGTTACAATCTTTGGAGAAAGGGGGAGTGAACAATATTTTAGTTAAAAACCATCTCAAAGTCAAATTTGGCATCTTAACTACCGTGGTGGTGGGAGGTGGTTCGAAGAAATTGGTCGGAATCGGTATGAAAAATGCCCCGCTTCGGGGGCCAACTTCTTTGTTGTGATATTATTCTTATCAAGACACTATTATATGTGTGTCTCTGACGAGGTCTATTGACTATTGTAATCAATGATTATTTAATGACCAATAAATTACTTGATTACTTGAATAAAACGTAATTAGTTAAGTCAACTTTTTAGAATAGAAATGTCATTATTATTATGGTTATAAAGATTCTTATTCTTATTATTGATCATGATTACGGTACCATCATATATTATCCCCTGAAATCGCAGGGTATCATCATCATCACCCACCATTTGTATATAGCGTACAGTCATAAACATCTCTGTAACATACATTTTTCTGGAAAATTTCCTAATCTTTTGAGACCTGGCCATCTTTAGTTGACCTATTTTTGGACAGAAACATGTAAAAATCTTATTTCCTTACTGACAATTTCAGAGGGTACTGACTACGGAGTTTATCGATGGCATCAAGATAAACGAGAAAGAAGCTTTGACCAAGGAGGGGCTTTCATTGGCTGACATCGACTACAAAATGTTCAAAGCGTTCTCCGAGCAAATCTTTCATACAGGTTTTGTCCACGCAGACCCTCATCCTGGCAATGGTAATCATTGTCTTTTATTATAAATTCTTTAAGATTTCAACATGGGGATCATAGGATCATAGATACTCAACAGTCTCATTTTATAAGGGGAGTGAGCTGATCTAATAGTAGAGTGTGGGTCCCCAACGTCCTTGGGTTCAAATTCCACCAAACACGATTGGATTTTAGCTAAGTGATAATGCCGCAACCCTCTCTAAACCTAGCCTGAAGTAATGTGAAAAACAATTCTGGGCTAAAACCTAGAGGAATAATAGTAAAATGAAGACTATAAGAGACTCATTCAACTAACTATTATATTTTATTTTGATTAGTAATAAACTAGCAACAGTTGGTTCATATAGTAGTAAGTCAACTTTAGTATCCTCAGTCATTGGCTGTAGTTGTTCATATCTGTTTTTGTGTTGGTAGTGCTGGTGAGGAAAGGGACAGACGGACGTGCACAGTTGGTGTTACTGGACCATGGACTGTACGAAGTTGTACCTTCGACAATTAGGCATTCACTCTGTAACCTGTGGAAATCCATCATACTCAACGATCATTCCGGCATGCGAAAACACTCTAAAGAACTTGGCGTTGATGGTAACACGACATGTTGAATTATTATAGTCTGTATGATGGAACCTGGACCAGACCAGGCCTTAAACCATTGGCCAGTCCATAGGTAGATGCAGGGTCAGAAGACAGGTTTCATCATACAGACCATATTTTTTAATGTTATCTCTTGGACATGTCATTAAATAC
Source organism: Macrosteles quadrilineatus (assembly GCF_028750875.1). NCBI lineage: Eukaryota > Metazoa > Arthropoda > Insecta > Hemiptera > Cicadellidae > Macrosteles > Macrosteles quadrilineatus. The sequence goes on along the minus strand of NW_026542598.1, from coordinate 35,999,863 downwards.
TGCCATGTAGGAGCCCAACTGTCCTTGATCATTGGGCATTTAAAAAAGTATCTTGTATTAAAAAAACCTGTTGGTATAGGTTATCCACAAAGCTAGCCAAGGCATCTTACTCCATTCTACATTCATCTTACAGTAATTTCCAGCTTAAAATAGACAACGTAATTTTGCCGTCCTTGTAAAATGATAGAACTCTTTTAGATTTAATTTAAATTATATTGGACATTTGTGAAAAACTACATAGAGAAAAGCGTACAAGCTGGACTGAACAAGCACACTGTTGGATAGGGGTTCTGGTAAATCGTAAAACTCAAGCCCAAACATATTGCTACTTATATGTTTATCTCTGTGTGAAACTTAACTTGATGTTTTTGTTTGATTGATGTCGAGTCTCCTATAGAAATCTTTATGAAATACTAAGACAAAATTTATGAAGTACCGGTTATGTTTTAGGTGCCTTTTTTCATAGCTTAGTTGCATTAGGTTTTTAGTGCAATACACATTATCCATATAACCAAATTTTATTTTTAATTGCTGTAAAATTAACTGCTCAATTTACCTAATTTCTATAAATTGTATTAAATTTGATACATTATACTGCTATTCCTAAGGATTTAAGACTGGTTAACCTAATGTGTATTGCCAGAAGAAGGCCACAAATTTAAAGTTCAAAAATTGAAAAGTTATTACAGCTGTCAGTAATGGTTGCAGATGACAATTACCGGTTGTTTTGTACGGCGTTGGTGCAGCGTTTTGTGGCCAGAGACAAGAACGAAAAGGGGGAGGACATTTTGGACTTGTTCTTCTCACCGAAGGGCATTCGTCTTACAGCCAAAGTGTTCAGGGGTTTACCGGAAGAAGAGAAGGAACGTCTGAGAATTGAGATAATGGCCATCCATGATCGATCAATTGAGATTTTCAAAGCTATTCCGAGCAAGCTTATGCTGGTCACTAGGTACCTTTAGTTTTGTTTAGTGTGTGTTGTTCTTGGCTTAAGGTATTTAGCATGGGACTTTGTTATTAGTACATTTTAGATTTTTATACCCTTTTTATTGCTTTGCTGTTGCGTTACAGTAAAAGAAAAAATAAACAAAGCGACGCTTGTAGGACGAAGGGGCGCAAGTTATAATCTGATATGTACTTACACTTCTTCGTCTTGCAAGTGACGAAAGATTTGTGCAAATAAAAAATATTTTTGTCAGAGCAAAATGTAAGATCCAAAGTAGGTGGACATTGAAGATCCTGAAAGAAATATTTTACCCAAATGGTTTTCACCATCCAACTCAAGAATAACGGGTTAATTTGTTCACAGACTACCTCATGCTTGCTGAGATGGTAACACAAACTCCATTGCGTTTTAACAATTGGCGACTTGGAACTCAATTGTCCCAAAAAGAACTTGAAATTTTAGCTGCGGGCGCTAAACACCATTTTGATATGGTACTCAACGTTTTGAGAGCGATGCCGAACAAAGTGATCCTGGTTATTCGGTGGGTTTTGTTATAATTCAATTTTGTACAATTCCAAATAAATGTAGTTAATGGTGGTGGGTTTTTAGAATTCAATTAGCCTTGAGGTTGTGGTTTTTTCACTTCTAAAATTTGTCTTAAAGAAAAGTTCAGTAAATTATGGGAAATCATTGAATTATTAAAAAAAAAAAAACAGACAAAATTTTTTGTTCATACAATCAGAGAGAATGCAGACATCAATGATTAGTGAATTTTAAAAATATGTTTGTTGATTGAATAGATTATTTGAATTTTACATTTAATAATTAGCCTAGTCTTAAAAAGTAATAAAATATACAAGACAATTTACTACTTTTGAAAATCCTGTCTGTTGCAGAAATTGTGGTGTTGGAGCCATTTTTAGAGGTTTTTCCAGCTTTTCAGTGTTTTTCCCCACCCTGCTTTCTTATTTACTTTGAACATGTCTAACTGTTATAGAATATGGACACCATTGTATTTTCTTAATGAAACTACAATTAAAGAATATTTTGATTTGATTTGAATAAAAGGGTCAGACAGAATTTTAAATATATTGCTGAAAAGTGAAAAGTATAGGGTGTGTAGAATAAGGCTGGCTCTAGTTATTTAGCTAACATATTAGTTTGTAGATATAACACATTGTGAATGCTGCATAAAAGTTTTTAAACTGCTGAAATAAGCCCAAAGCACTTAGGCCTAGTTATAACCTTTACATGCTTTGAAACTCAAGAGCTAAATTGAGCTTTGGTCTAAAATTAATTGGACAATCTCAATTTCAATGAGTTGTGTGCAGAACTTGCTAAAAGTTACTAACAGTAATCTGATTAGGAATTTTATTTTTTATCAAATTTCCTATATAGGAAATAACCTATTAAATTTTATTACTAGGCTATTTTGCTGAAAAATTCACTCTATGAACTTCCTTATAATAAATTATTAGTCTCCTTTAACAATGACTGTGTTAATCTATGTCACAGAATAGAATCCAAAATAGGTATAAGATACAAAATTAATGATTTTAAGTTTTCTAAGCTTTTCAGTTCAACCATTTATTTGCTCATTAACTCCATAATAATGAACCAAGGTGCTAAATAAATACTGGCACCATTAATATCCAGGCCTACTGTTTTTTTTTTTTTCAATATTACCATTCAACTAACATTTTTAAGCTGTTAAACAATGATTTTCTTGCAGGAACATCAACACGATTCGTAGCATTGCAAGAGGTCACGGGGACCCTGTCGATCGTTACACTGTGATGGCAAGAAGCGCGACTCAGGGTGCGTTTGTGTCAGAGACCTCCGGTCTGAGCGGACACTTACGTGGACTGCTGGGGCGACTGCACTTTGAGATCAGACTGTGGTATGTGATGGCGACTGGTTTTTTCCCTATCCTAGGACACCCGGTCGAAACTGTTTTCACATTACTTCAGGCTAGACCTAGAGCCATTACAAAAGGCTCCACTTTGCACCATACATAAAATATTGTATGCCTTTTCTCTTAATTTCTTACCTTACTCTTACTTTGTTGATATTGCTGTCAGTGACAGTGAAAAATATTCTTATGTTTTGTGTATAGTGTAAAGTTTTGTGTACAAGTTCAAGTATGCCTGCTAACCTCACAAAAAATCCTAATAATTAGGTTCTTGTGCTTTCTGTTACATCCTTAACCTCAAATCAATCTTAAGGTTGGATGTAGGATCCTTGTAATGTAATAAATTATCCCTCATTTCATCCCTTTCCCCTGAGGCGCAAAGTGACTCTTTACGACCCTAGCTCAAGTTTCAAGCCAAGGGTTTTTTGCCCCTCTGATGAACTATATTTTTTTGTCATATTACATGATTGAACAAATTAAGTTAGAAAAAAATCCTTTTTTGTACAGATAACCTCTCATAACGACTTTCAACTTGCTTTCAATTTTTCCAATGCAAACAAACAGCGGTTTAGTAAGTAATTCAATGATTTTGTCTATTACAGTTGTTTTAGTGTACATTATAATATCATTATGTCAAACCATTAAAAAGAATGGATCACTAAGATACAACCTATAAATCAATACCTAATTTCAATACATGTGATCGCTTACAAGAGTTTACAACAGCTGACGTTTACGCCCTAGGGACTAAAAAGGCTTTTTACTCTTTTGGGAGGAAAAAAGCTACTGTACACCCGCAACGCTGTATACAAAATGGCTTTTTTTGTGGCTGTATGACAGAAAAATATATGAATTGTATTTAACAATTGCTACTTTTACAGGTGGGACAATGTGAGAATGTTGTTGATTCGGCTGTCATTCAGAACACTACCTAACCTAACCTAATTTCAATACATGTGATCGCTTACAAGAGTTTACAACAGCTGACGTTTACGCCCTAGGGACTAAAAAGGCTTTTTACTCTTTTGGGAGGAAAAAAGCTACTGTACACCCGCAACACTGTATACAAAATGGCTTTTTTTGTGGCTGTATGACAGAAAAATATATGAATTGTATTTAACAATTGCTACTTTTACAGGTGGGACAATGTGAGAATGTTGTTGATTCGGCTGTCATTCAGAACACTACAAGTGGTGGGTCTAGCCCCAGACATGGCTGTCATCATGGATCAGTCCTTTGACAATCCTCATTAATATTATGTACACAACTTGATAGTATTATTTGTTATATATTTTATTGTTGAGTGTATATACACATTTTATTTTATAATATGTTGTTTTTCTATCCCCCCTCCATTTGTAACTAACAATGTACAGTACTAATTACAAAATATCTGTAAGCCTATACCACGAGTATAAGCCACTAAGCTAGGAATTTTTTAGGAACGAATGGTCTTAAGTTAAGTCTCTCTTCATTTAATATATTGTTTTAGGGATTAGAAACCTTTTAACCCTGCATTTCTCCTACCATATAGGCCTTGATTAAGGTATGTGTGGGAAACTATTAAGCTTACGAAGAAGCGAGTATGCATGAGCGTTCATCTACTTTTACATTAGGGGGGTCAGAGTTACTTGCGTACTAGCCCCCAGCAAAGAGAGTGACAAAGGGGCCTCCCCAGAAATATGGTTAAAATATAGGTACCAGAATGTTTCATTTTACACACTCCTTGGTCATGTAAGTGAGTTAATTTTATGTTTTCTCTGCACAATCAACAAAAAATTTATTAACGTGGGGAATTATAGGCCCAGGCCATATTGATGCAAACCGGCATAACAGTGTAGAAATGAACTGTACTGTACTGGATAAATTTCAAGGGACAGGACACTGGGACGGGTATTGGTATTAGAAAGACATCACTGTCTTGGTTTCACATTTCTCCAATCAATTAGAAAGACATCACTGTCTTGGTTTCACATTTCTCCAATGAGCCACCAAGTCCCTATGGATTGAATTTTTAACACTCCTGCACTTATTTTGTAATAACATTTTGTGTTTCTCAATATAATATATCAATCTTAAGGTGGGATGTAGGATCTTCCTAATGTTATATATTATCCCTCATTTCATCCCTTTCCCCCTAGGCGTAAAAAGACTCTTTTCGACCCTAGCTCAAGTTTCAAGTCAGGCCAAGGGGTTTTTGCCCCTCTGCCTCTGATGTTTGATGACCTTATAATAATTGAATTTGATTATTTAAACGGAGATTAAACAAAACATTAGTTTGGATTAATTTTTTTTAGAATGAATAATGAAAAGATGATGTACCTATGGTAATTGGATTGAAAATTAATGGTGGATGTTTGATTGCATAGAGTAGATAATTTTGATGGGAGCAAGTGTGAACTATACATAAACATGTATGGACAGTTATAGAATACCGGTACCTATATGGGCCACCGGAAGACTCCCCCCAAGCAGGTTCCTACGTCATGCATGTTGACATCAGAGATCGGGGGGGGGGGCAGTTTTCCAGTCACGAACACTCAAGTTTCGTTGTCATACAATCACACTGTTCAAAACTAATCTAACCTAAGTAGGTAACCAACCAAACCAAACTTGCTGTAACATTTAAAATTATATATGATATTCCCCACGTGCCTTTTTGTTATCAAACGGAATTACTCAAATTAAAATTACATAGCATCACTTTTTGCTAAGGGGGGGGTTATTCCAGCCTCGGAATTGGCTGGAATTGGAATTGATATTGGTTGTGATATTGGTTAGTTGGCAGATTTCATGACACGTCACGTTTCCCCTTTGGGGGGTGGGGTTCCCGGGGGAGGGGGTAGTATTCCGCATCCTCATACCTACCTATTATATCCATGATAATAGGTACACCTTACACTTTTACACCTTACAGGCGGCCGTGATTATATCGTGTGACAAGAGCTGAGTGGAAGATTGTTGAGTGGGTGGGGCTGAGGGGATAGTGCTGTGACGAAAACTTGCTGTTATGGATCGTCCATCCCTAGACTAAAAATACTTTTGTGAATACTTTAAAAATTGGCTTTGCCGTTGGAAATACAAAATCAAAATAATAAAACTGGAAGCCCAATGTGTATTTGGATCCAGGATCAATTTTGCTCAGGATCGGACCAGTAGCCTCTAGATTTTAAGACAAGAACTTTGACAATTAAACTGACCACGAATTGAACCACTGAGTTTAGTTTTTGTGAAATGAAGTATTACCCCACCAGCACACTTAAATACAAATAATCAATAGTATATCATATCATACATGTATACAAAAACGTGCTACTTTAATTGTGCATCAGAATTTTGACTGAAAACTTGCGCATGTGTTGTGTTGTGTCTAACCTGCATTGGCGTCTGTCTGTCATCTTGAAAGCTACCAAAACTCTGTCCATGTCGGTGTAATAAGGAAAATTGCTCGAAATAATGAATTTATGTTGTAAAATATTTATTCATTTTGTTGATTGATTATTGATTGGCGTTAAGACTCTCAACAGTTCATTGATATTAGATCTATAAGTTTATAGCCCGAAAATGACGTGGGGATTTGTTACTTGTGGTCCTAATGAAGCTCTTGTCGTCTCTGGTAAGTTTACTGTCATTTTGTTGGGGGGAGTGGTTTGTTTATATTTCTTAATATTACTGGATTCAAGAAAAGTATGTTAAGCTTACAATATACTTTTTATTCAAACTCTTGGTTAAAGATTTCAAGAACTCACATTTCGAAATTGAATATCTTCAGCCATGCCAAAGGATAGACTAACGTGTGTTTTATTTATGCTTCAGCTCAGTTATGGAACTGCAACTGAGTGGCCCAGCAATATTTATAGATTAAGTTAGGCCTACTAAGTTAAGTTTAGGCTTACTTAGTCCACTAGAAAAAATGAGAGAACCGTATCATATTTTTTTTAAGTTTGAATGAAGGATAGGTCTAGCCCTAATTCATATTGCGGGAACATATTATTAACTTAATCAAAATAGGCTATCTGGTTAGCTGAGTAAAATATAGGCCTAACTTATTCGATTGTTTAGTAAGTTAATAAGTAAGTTAGATTGCCGGTTCAATCCTGAGACAGCGTCTATGATATAATATTTAATAAGTTAATTCAGTGTCTTATTAATGGTTCGAAACTGGACCTTCATCATTTGGCTTTTGATAAATAATCCTTGCTAGTTAGGTACTAGCTGATCTTCGCCAGTAACTTAACAAAGCTGTCATCTAATTTATCATACACTCATCGCTCATCTTTGCCTTAAAATATGCACCCTTTTGTGTCATTTCTGTAAAAAAACTCTCTCTAGGCTATTATTTAACTTATTTCTCTCTTCATCTAATGTAGGCCTATATATCCACTGGCCAAATCAAAGCAAACCAAAAAGTGTTTGGTAGAAAAAGAGCAAACTACTCACTCAGGTGAGGCCATACTACTCACTGACAGAGTACTTTGAGGAGGAATGAAAAGGGCCAATATTTTTTACTACCACGGCACAGGGACGCTTCCAGTGGGGAAAAACAAAAACAAATCCATGCCATAGGCCTAAAGCCTCATTTGCGGAAATGTTAAAAATTACCCTATCAACTTAACTATTGAATTGTAGCTAGGTACATTTTTCACAAATATAATATTAAAATGTTACAACCCTCCCCCCCCCTTCCCAAACCAAAAGGATGCTGGAGCACCTTACAAATTTAACCTAACATTTTTTCTAGGATGCTGCTACAACAAGCCTTTGCTGGTGCCAGGAGGACGAGCCTTTGTATGGCCTACCATACAATGTGTTCAAAGGTAAGGAATTATTTATTCTAGCCTATATCTTGTATTAGGCAAAAAGAAAGCTGACATTAATTTTTTAATGAGTCAAAATCTTGCTTTGATGTACCTAAACTTACACATTGTTAATGAGAAATAAGAACAGAGTAAAGAGAATTAAAGTTCAGCTGAGTTGAACCTCCTTTTTACCATCTGAAATTAAACAGAAGGGAACTTTGTGTACTAGAAGTGCCAACTGGTAGGCCGATTCGGTAATCTTAAAACCCGTTGGTTGCATTTAGGGTTTTTAAGTGTATCTACTTTGAAAATGGCCTTAATCCTATAGCAGTCTTAAAATTTTGGGTTTGGTGAGCGGTGTTAACACTTCGGCCCAGTAAAATTTCGGCAAAACTCAAATTTGTTAGCCTGCCATAAATACCTCATAAGGGTGTTGTCAGGCACCTTCAACGGCCTTTTAGTAAAAAAGCTTTTAAACCATCATCGCCACTTTCTAATTTTTCAATTAATAAATTGGTGATATGCACCAGCTATTACAACAACTCTTCATGATGCACTGATGTAGATATAGTGTAGAGGGCAAAAGACGGTGCTCACAGTGAAAAGGGGTTGGCTGATGCTGCGTGAACTGCTTGGAATGGAAACGGCACGCCAACATTGTTGGGAGCTGTGCTCAAATCAACTTGAGCTTAGCTCCCAACATTGTTGGGATAAAATGTTTAAAGGAAACGGGGCATAAGATTGATTATTGAGCATGCCCCAGGTACTTTATAAAAGTATACCTATTTGTTTACAAAATTGCACTAAATTTTTATTCCTCGGTTGAACGTAGCAGCTTTTTTCCAGACAAAAACTTAATTTAATTGTTTCCAGAATTTCCCTCAACACCATGACGCTACAGGTGGACTCTCCGACAGTGTACACAAGTCAAGGCGTTCCGATCTCAGTCACTGGCATAGCACAGGTAAATACAACCAATGAAGTGTTGATTTCTACTTTCTACCCTATACAGAGTATAAAAATAGAAACGTCTAAGTTTTGGGTGGAAATACGCGTTTTGGGTCCCCCTGAGCCAAAAGTGGTTTTCCAAGTGATGTCTGTGTGTGTGTTTGGATGTGTGCAGAGCTACACATGTGGTACAATTTTGGTGAAATTTTATATGTGGTAGGCCTACTAATCTATTGTCAGGGTGTTTTTTTTTCACAAAAAGGCTTGAAAGTTTTTTAATTAAATTTATTATGTTGTGGTGCTTTTAACTCTTAACAAAATGGTACAACACTTTGATGGTTTAAAAACTAAGTATGAGGGCAAATGACTTAAGTATGAAATTTTCAAAACAATAGGCCTACTACTGTAATATTTTACATGTTGGAGTTTTATTTATGATTTTACCTTCTAAAGTACAAGTGTTATTTTGTCTCAATAACTAAGAAGTTATTTGGTTCACAAGATAATGTTCCATCTGTGACGTGAAATTGTTTTATTTATCATATCATCACATTTTCAAGGTGAAGATTCAGGGACAAAATGAAGAGATGCTGATGGCAGCTTGTGAACAGTTTCTGGGAAAGTCAGATCAGGAAATTCAGCACATTGCGTTGGCAACACTGGAGGGGCATCAGCGAGCAATAATGGGCAGTATGACTGTTGAGGTTGGTAGCAATGCTATCATAGCAGTATCTTTTACCTGACATATTGATATAGATTATAGACGTAACTGTGTTTTGAAATATTCATAGAGGCAGTTCCCCTGTAGTTTTTAAAATTCTAGAAGAAAATATACCTTTTCTCTATTATGTGAAATGCTTGATATATTCAGTTCCATTTGGATAGGAGGATGGACTGGCAGTACAGTACAGATTCTGTTTAGGTGATTATTCTATTTACCATTGAGTTATTGATTAATGCTATCTAGAACAAAATATTGACATAGATAACAAGACTCGTGGTTTGATCTGTTTCCCTTAGAAAAAATGTAACAAAATAATAATAATAATGTCTTTATTGCTGTCAGACAATTTTACACTGTATAGCTAAATGCCAATTTTGTGAGTCTTTGGCTCATTCGGTAGCGCTATGGACTTTGGGTCCAAGGCAGCGATGTCACGGGTTCGTATTCTGCTACTCGCCACTACTTTTCATCAGTACACTTCACCCTTGTACGGCTCACTCCTTGCTTTGCTGGATACGTTCCACTCACAGGCCCTTAGGCTATGTGGACGGGCAAATGCAAGGTTCAAAGGGGCCACCATGCTAAAAAAAATAAGCACTTAAGCTTGGCAACATTTCTTATTGATAAATCTAAAAATGACAAAGTTACAATATATTACAAGATGGTTACATTTTTTCTTTTATAGGAGATCTATAGAGACCGTAAGAAGTTCAGCAAGCAGGTGTTTGAGGTTGCGTCGTCCGATCTGGTCAACATGGGTATCACTGTGGTGTCGTACACGCTCAAAGACATCAGAGATGAAGAGGTTAGTGCTGTTATAGTAGCCTATCTGATTCTGTATTGTTCAATATATTTGTTGTCGTTAGATTACTAAATTAAAACTTTGTAAAAATCCATGGGCAAATTAATAAGAACAGTGGTTACTATTGCCATTGCCTACTATTTTGTTTATAATAAAATACAAAAATTACTTTCCCTCCTTTTGAAAACCTACCCAAAACCTTACGGAATGTTAAAAATTGTGTTTGTGAGTATCCTGTTTAGCAAAGAAAAATAATTTGTGTCCACCCAATTCAAAACCCCTCCCAAAATCAATTTAACTTCTTTAGCGTGCAATTGGTGATGGTATTTTAATGTTGAAACCCTAAAGAATAAATTTTGTTTTAATCAGTAACATTGCTACAAACAAATTTTACCCAAATCACACTGTCCTTTCTTTAATATGTCGGAGCATGTATAGTTAGTTGCACCCTAATCTCTGATTGTAGTTCAGCGATAAAACCTAGTGATATCTGTACAAAACCGCATGCTGAAATAATTATTTCTGTATTTTAAATAATTGTACAATTTGATTATCATCACAATTTTTGTTTTTTATTGTATTATAAATTGTATGTCTTAATAACACGATATACTTACACTTACACTGTATTCACATAATTGAAAGAAGCGTGATGGTCTAGAGGTATATCACAAGGTCCCTGAGGTCTCGGGTTAAAATCCTGCCAATCACCAATGGATTTTATCAATGTAATAATGCTGTGGTTGTCTAAGCTAAGCCTTAAGTAATGTGAAGAGTTGATCTGGACTAAAACCTGCACCTAAAGATGTGAAGGATCGGGCATAAAAAAGAAGAAAATACATAAAGCTACATATAACTATGTACCTAAGAGTCACCTATTGCTTTAGAAGATGATTTCAGCTATACGATCAACAGACTTGCACAACGGAAGTGAAGCATCTCTGTTTACAGAACAGCACCAGACACGTGTAGCCATTGCGATTTTCGCTCTGTTATCCATTGTAGCAACGCTTCTGAAATCTTATTTAAAATTGAGTGCTCACTTTTAGAACAGCGCAATTAAGTAAGACATCGTACCCGTTGGCAGACAGACTCAATCTCATGTCAGGGTGTCTACCAACCGGGAAATCCGGGAAAACCGGGAATTGTACTTAATTTTTTACTGGCCATGAAATGTACAGGAATTGTCCTTAAATGCCAGACTATGTCCTTAAATTTTTAATGGGCCATAATTTTATTGATCACTAGTTGGTTAGGAGCACATAAAAGGTTTATCAGATGTTTGTTTACATTTTCATAATTTATTACTAGAGTAATTATGCAATAAAAATCCCATTAGCAATCTCAAACCCATTAATATTTTATCACGACAATCAAGTGTCAAGTCAAGTACTTCCAAGAACTATTGACTCAGCAGCTAGCTCATAAAAGTTGTATCACTTTTATTCCTTTACAACTTCTTTTTTATTACTAGGGTAATTATTAGTAGATCCCAAACCTATATTTTATCATGAAAATAATAGCTTTATAATGGCTGTTAAATTTCACTTCTTACTTGTACTTTGGCTTGAAGATTCAATTTGCGGCCATTGCCTAGTGCCATAAAACTGTTTATGGTTTCATATTAAACATGTAAATAATCTACAGTCTTATTTTGTAAGTTAACCCCTTTTTTATGGATATTTTATCTTTCAATTGACAAAACCACAAGCATTGTTGTTTGCATTAATGTTTTATCACTATGTAGGCCTGCTTGGTTTCAAATTATGTCATTGCATTTTCTGTATCTTTGTCTTATATTGTTGGCTATTCAGGTTTCAATGTTTTTTGTTTCCCATATATTTATTTATTTGAGTTGTATGCTTTAAGCATTCTAAATCTTATGAACTAGAATGATGATAGTGACTTTGCTGCTATATTAACCTCATTGTTGTAACGCACTAGACCCTTAACCTAACCTAACCAGGTTCGGCCCATGGCTGCCCAACCGTCATAAGCAGTCACAAAGTTCCGGAGGTGATTAAACAACACAGAAATTGCAAAATACCATTTAATCTCAGTCAAAATATATATACAAGTACAATTACAACAAGATTTCAAATAAAATGTTTAAGATTTAAATCAGAACCTAACTTAGGCACTAGGGGCAAATTTAGAATGAAAGGCCGAATAAGTAAGTTTAGAGACAAAGATTAACCAATTGTGCCCACTAGGCCGGTCAAGAAAACTGAAATAAATTCTAACTAGGCTAGGCCGAGTATCAAAATTATTACACTAAGTTTAAATCACAAAGGAACTGCTGACACATTAAAGAATTAATTGAAAGGTGTTAAAAAAGACATTGGATATTTGTGACAATTGAGGCTGGACCGAGGATGTCCCACACACTATTTAACAGTTTGACGAGTAGAACGGAACGTATCAAAATGGAGTTGAAATTTGTTAATTTGGCTAGTAACTGAGTCTGTAATAGGCCAGAGTAATAATGGAACAACACCACCTGGCATAACTGTAGGATGGTCACAGTAGGTAGGCTTCCACCGATGACAACCTGCGATGTGGCGCAGCATGGATCACCAATAGGATAGACAGCCCAAACTCCGGCAGCAGAGTCCAAACTCCGGCAGCGCTGTCCAAACTCCGGCAGCACTGTCCAAACTCCGGCAGCAGTAGCTTCTTACATGGTCAGCAGGATGTGTGTGTGTGTGTGGTCCTCGGTCCTCTCTTCATGGCCTCGTCACAGGTCTCAAATCAGGCTGGTGTCAGTCATAGCCGGGAGCCCTTTCAACATAATTCACATCCAATAATATCTTGTAAAACACAGGCCTACTTCAATTACAGGTTAAGGTAGCACCCTTGATTGAAAATCTGTACTAGGCCTAGGCCATAGTTTGACTCTTGAAGAATATGAACTTCTACTAGTTAGGCTAGTTTTGAACAAAATTCAGTCTTACTGGTAACAAGGCTTAGATAGTGTGAAGCCCTAGCCTACATCGTAAAACTAACATAAAACAGTACCACTTGCAGTCGTTACCCAAAAATTACTTTTACAACAAAATGACCCTACATATATAAGATAATACACTTAAACAAAGAAATTACACTTGAACAAAGAATCTACACTTGGACAAAGAATAGGCCTAGCCTATAATAAATTTCACATTTCTCTAAACCTAGGTTCGATTCAGGTGAGAGACCGTACAGTCCCAAGTCTCAGATCCAAGGACCTAAATAAATCGCTGAAAGTTTACTTGACTTAGAACAAAGTAATTACTCACCATAAAATACTTAAACAAACTTACCACAACTGAAAATAAAACTTTAACATTGTGGCCACACGTGGTAATCCTGCCAGTGTGTGGAGCAACAGAAAAAACTAACTCAATTGATTAATTAACGATAAAATCACTTACCCAACATAATCAATATTTACGAAGACATGTTTGTAGCTCGCCCCTTTGATGAACTTGAAGACAACATAGTGTCCGAAGACGACATGGTAACTTAAATTCAACTTCCAACGAGAAAAGGGGAAAAAGATGTCGAGCAGTAGACGTAACCCAAGAAGAAGACTGGCTGTAGCCGACAACCCAAACGGCCCCACAAAACCGGAAATTGACGAGAAAACTGGAACGTTGGAACGTTTGAGAACCTTCTAGAAGCTCAACGGCCTGCGAATGAAACAAGCGGACACTTCCGCCTAAAAAAAAAAACTTATATGTAATAGAAGACCTGAGCCGTCAACTCGCACGGCTCATTGTTTGTTACTCAGTTTATATAGGCCCTCCTAAATAAATTTGGTCTAGGCCTGGGTATTTTGATTCTTGAAAGAGCTGTAAAATATATTAAGAAAATGTAATTGAGCCTAAGATAAACAACTAATGATTGCTATGTGTCGATATTAACTTTGCAAATGAAAATACAATAATCTTACTCTGTGCTTATTGCTTATTGGTAGCCGCTTACCATACCTTGATTTTGTACTAAGAACTGAGTAACAATATGCATTAAAGATTTTTTTTCAAAAGTAGTCGAGAACCTTGTGCCAGGGTGAATCATGCCAAATTAATCCGCCTGGATCGGATAAGCTATGTTATGAAGTTTACGTGACCGATGGAGATATTTGTCGCTATCACAGGAGACAATGACCACGTTTCTCTGTTACACTATAAAAGCTTTAGCCTACTAAAGTATGGGTAGGCCTATGTTTGTTTACTTTCAATAAATTTCTATTTTGAAATTTTTAACTCTTATCTATTATTATTTACTTTTCTCTCTGAACTACAGTGAATAACAAGATTAATACAGTTTGACAAATCAGGAAAATTATTTGGTAGGCCTAATGACACCGACAAAGGTTACGGCAAAGTGTCCTTAAATGTACGGGAATTGTCCATGAATTTTTTATCCAGAATGTAGTAGACACCCTGCATGTACTCAAACCACAATTTGTGGTCCAATAGTAGTGCTCTGTTACTGCTATTGTGATCGCCGTCTACAACAGGTGTAAGACCTCAAGTTACCTGTGTCTTACACATACCCTAAGAACATGTAGTTATGTGGCTGCTAAAGCCTCTTATGTAGTCTAGTTTAAATTTAGACCGTAAAACAAACAATACATATTGTACCGCTTTTAGTAAAGAGTGCTCTCCTGCACATAAGATTTACTGGCTTGAGGTATTTAGTCTCTTAGGTTTTCAAAATAGGTGGACCCACAAAATAAAGTGTGCCCCTAAACACCTTGGACAGTCAAAAATCATTTTTGATTAGCAGAATTTGAACCCACGACCTCAAGGACAGAAGTCCCACACTTTATAACAACTAGGAAGCGCCTCTTTTGCAGCTCCATAAGACCATGTCTTGCATAAACTTTAACTAGTTTCAGTCTGTTTTGTGTTGAAACAATACTTTTACAAATTTAAACACTTTATTTGGTAACTTTTGGAACCTGGAGTTTCTGAGGTAAAGTTGTCATGTAACCGCAGTTGGTGAAGCATGAATACTCAAATAAATATTTGCATGCAAAGTGTTAAGAAATTCAACTTAAAGTTCAGCTTTTACGGTTTAAAGCATTTGTGCATTAATATAGTTGATAGCTTAGATTGCATCTTACAATTCACAAGTATCCCGCGCATATTTCTTTTTGGTTTGTTCCTCCACACAAACTTAAATTCCTATAGTTTAATGCACAATTTTCTTTTAGACTCAGTAGGCAAGTATAATGTAGAAAACGTCCATGCCCTTTTTACCATTTTATTTTCATCTCACATGATTTGTATTAAAAAAATCATAAGTCTAATGGTTTTGTTGGTTGATTTTGTTTTATGTTTTCTCGCTGCGGGCAGGGAGCGAAGGTATGTTTTCAATTCTGGGACATTGTGGCTGTGGTTTAGGTTTATACTTGCCTGCTCGTTTTTTTTCCACATAGTTTTGTTTTTTTGGTGATTGGTTTTTCTTATTCTTATTAACCATCTTTTATTTCTGTCTAAGATTGCACAAAGTCATTAAAGCTAGGCAAACTTGGATATTATGTCATATACTAGAAAATGGAGCTTATGCCAGTCAAAGTCATATCATTCCTTTAATGGACATTATTTATTTGTTCTTAATAATGTTCATTTCCAACTTAATCACTTAGACTTTAGAACTAATTTCACCTTTATGTTGTGTATAAAACACCTATTTTTGGTTTGCTACTAACAGTTTTAAGCTTAACCACTAATTAAACATAGGCACTTACAGATTTTATCCGTCAGCTTTTATTTAGGTTCATTGTACTTTGAGATTAATGCAACTATTTAGAACAATATTGATACAAATGTCTGCTTGTCAGTTAATTCTATTATGAAAGAGCAAATTACATTTGTAAAATGGACCGTAAAGAAAAAGAGATTCACAGTTGAATAGTTCCACCGAACAATGTTTCAAGTGACAAAAAGTGAATAGTTTCAGAAAACATAAAAACATTTTAGCCGCGTAATGCCAGTTTTCTGCGCATTCAGTGCTGCCAACCTATCTATTTTTAAAAACAAAATATCCCACGCAGTAGAGAGTCTCATTTGCATTGTTGTTATTAAAAAATCTCAATTATTATGTTGTTTCATTCAACAGTAAACATTGAAGCTGTCAAACAACCGAACATGAAATCCACATATAAATCAGCTTTAGTCTGTACAAAATGAATGTTTACTTGCAGTATCCAAGGTCAACAGTCAAACCAAATAAATAGCCTTGGTTCTGTGAATCGTATTTAATTTGGTCTGAATCAGCTAGGCAAGATAAAATACAACACACAATCTTACTGGGATATATCTTACTGTGTGTGTGTTCAATTGTACATAGCTGACATGTTCTTAAATATCCGTCTCTTGGTTTGATCATACATAAAACATACCCTTAATAGAGTTGTCATCCTCATGGAACAGCTGAAGCTAATTTTATTGTTAGTTCTGTACGTAGCACTATATAGGTCGTGTTTTGTTTACAAATTGTTTCTTGTTATTTCAGTCATTTAAAACCTCATTTAACCAAATAAAACGATCTTATTATAAACAATACCGTGTCTCCTTGTTATAACTAAACCGTAAAGCACAAATCATGAAATAGTCCTAAAATAATGGAAACAAAATTCCAACTACACTAGCTATCAGTGTCGACGTACATGAACTAGACACGAAAAACTCGCTTAAAAATTTACAATGGGATGAGAAGTCTAATGGTTTGATAGACTGCCAAGCAAAAATGTGCTGTTTGCTGTTTGTTTTGCATGGAATAATGAGCTAACTTATTTTCCTTTCCCTTTAAATTGTTATAGACCCCTTGGGAAATCCTCTGTCCACTTCTTAAATTTTATATTACGGCCAAACTTTTACAACCATCATGTGAAAGAAAGCTATGGCTACACATTACAGAGTAAATCATCCGTGTTTCTATTTTTGATCTTTCAGTTTTGCATACTTTCGTAACCGATGGGGGATGTGGTTTACAGTTTTCCCTTTTAGTTTGCCATGATTAATAAGTTCCAGTAAAAATAGTATATTTCATCACTAGGACTCTTTTTGACCCGAGGTCAAGTTTTACGATCGAGGCAAAGCCGAGGTCAGAAAATGAGCGAGGGGTAAAAAGTCACTTTTTGCCCTTGTGGTGAACTATATTTTTTTTGTCATAAAAAACTAAGCTAGAAAACAAAATATTTTTTTTTGTGTAAAGATAACCTCTCAAAACGACTTCCAACTTGTTTTCAATTCTGCTAATGCAAATAAGCAGCTATTTATTAATAAATGATTAAGTGATTCAATGATTTCGTCGATTACTATTGTACATTATAGGATCGATATGTCGATTGATCAACAACAATAGGCTGAAACCTTCCTTAATGAATCAACCGATAAATAATTGCGATCCATACTATTGTCACAATCGAAATTTACAACTGTTTACAACAGCTGGTTTTTACTCCCTAATCCAAATTCCACATGTGGACATGTGATTCATGGTTTTATTAGCATAATTTGAATGTTATTTTGTTACTTAAATTGTATACAATGATTATTCAATTGGTTATTTTTCATTTAAATTTGGTTATTCCTGCAACCCCACTTTTTTGGAAAGTCTGTGGTGTTTACTTTTGACCGAAATTGAGTTTGTGCGCCACCGAGGTGCATGTCGGAATTAACGTGTTAAGTGTACAGATAGAATGAGGTTGAGATACAGTTGATTTTAGAAATTTATTTCTCTTTATCTTAGTTTTATATCAAGCTTCAAATGTAGGTTTTTAATGGTTTATTTCACATTAATGGAGGTTAATGAATTCATTAAACATTTTTGTAGTTTGTCAACATTTTTGCATACAAATTTTATTCAGAGTATTTTAATGGACAGTTTTAAGGGGTTACAAATAAATCATATCAAGTGTAGAGTGAATTTAAAAAAAAATTTTAAGTGTTGTGTGTTTTCCAGGGATATCTGAAGAGTCTGGGGATGGCGCGTACTGCTGAGGTCAAACGAGACGCAAGGATCGGGGAGGCGGAGGCTCGAAAGGATGCTCAGATCAAGGAAGCCATGGCAGAGGAGGAGAGGATGGCTGCCAGGTAAACATTGCTTCTACCAAGGTTATGTTTACCCATTGACATACCTAATTTGCACTGCCTTAAAACTTACAAAAGCAAATGTGACTTCCTTATTCATTATTACTTTGTCTTAAATTATTATCTTCCTCCTCACAAAGATTGGAAGACAACCCGAAATTATATATACCGGTATTTTTCACTCAATCGGTAACAAGACAGTTGCGTCATTTTGACACAAAACATAACCTCAAAACTCTTCGTTTACTACCTTTTCCTAAAACAAGTTAGGCCAATAAAGAAACTAGTATTTTCTCTTTTTTTGTCCTAGGACGCTAGGCCCTAACCCACGATCATTTTTCACATGACTTCAGGCTAGTCCTAAGGCTTGCGGCATTACCACTTAGATAAAATTTATTTGTTATTGGTGGGATTTGAACCCGAGACCTGAGGGACCGAAGTACCATGCTCTACCACTAGATCAGCTTTCTCCCCACTTGACTAGTGCTGTGATCCCTAAAAAGTAATGTTGAACTAGCAATATCCTAACGGGACAGTTTCCTCAAGGAATGTCAGAGTGCATTAAAGGCGGGACAGAAATGTTCTCTCTGAGTATGCCAGTGGGTTAAGCTTGGTTTTTCAGTCGTTATACTTCTGTTTTTGTCAGTCTCTTCAGTGAGTTGATACAGAACAATTATTGATGGATTCCAATTGCATTTGTGTTAAACCTAGCATTTCACATAAGGTAAAGGACGCAGCCTTGAAGTAAATTATACCTTGTAGCTTTATCCTTAAAGCTCTCCTCTCCCCCCACCAAATTACTATACCCCTCTGGTCACATTTTGGTGAAAAACTATACTTTATTATGTTTTGCAGATTCTTGAACGATACTGAAATAGCAAAGGCACAGCGAGATTTTGAAATCAAGAAAGCAGCGTATGACGTAGAAGTTCAAACAAAGGTAAAACTTTTCTTTAAATTTATTTTTTTGTAATTAATAAAAAAACCATTGGAAGATATTGTGAAGAGTGCAATCATTTGTTTAAAAATGTAAAACCTAATGAAGTTATTTATTCAGCCTATTAATATTAGCCTATTTGTCTTTTTCAGTAAACAGTTATACTTGATAACAATTCTCTTATAGGAATCATCAAATAAGACTTACTAGTGTACCGGTTGCTCGAATTCGAGCAATTGCTAAGTATTACAGGCTTTATTTTAAAACGAATAACAGTCATAATTTCTTATGACTTTAAAACATTCAACTCAAAGATTATGGAAATACTCAAGATGTAGCCTACATAGCAGATCGATATAATCAACATTTCTTGAAAATATCTTACCATTTTTCAAAAGCTGATCTTGTTTTTTAGTGTTTTCTACAAATAGCCTTACTCATAGCCACTGTAATATTTACGCCAACCCAAATTCAAATTGTTCAACCAAGTCAGTAAATGTTTGTAGCAAACTGTTAAATTAGCAAACATATTGACTGTTTACAATCAAAATATGTTCTTCTTCTTCTTCTCACTTTTAATTTCTGACAACAGCTGGAGTTTCATAACAATTTTTGTTTGCCTTGTTAATCTTATGGAGAAATACAAAACTTTAAAGGGCCCCAGGGCCTCACTCTCTAATTATTTTCCTATAAAGAAAGTTTCCTGCACATCTTCACGTTACGCTCTTTCCAATGACACCAAAACATGTCAATCGGTTCAGTAGTTTCGGAGGAGTAATTGTCACAAAAACCTGCTTGCGTATTAAATAAGTAATTCTGGATTGCTTTTTATATTGCAGAAAGCTGAGGCAGAAATGGCGTACGAACTGCAAGCAGCAAAAACAAAACAGAGAATCAAGGAAGAACAGATGCAGATCAAGGTTAGTCGTTTGTTTGAATACCTTTGTTAAAATTGCTTTTTCTTAAAGACTTGACACTTCATTTTACAAAAATACATCATTAGCCTACACCATCCTCAGAATGCTATGTAGGGAGTGCTTAAGCTGGGTTTTCCTAGGCGTGGAAGCGAGTCTGAACTCTTGGTTTCGGTAATTTGATGAAACTGTATTCCTAGAAGCGGAGCAGACCGCCACTGGAAGAGTGGAATATCCCTTCTCCGCACTCCGGTGTAGGGCCTAAAAAACCCCATAGATAAATTTTTCTCTTCCAGGGTTTACAGGTAAGCTTGCTACTATGGTTTGTATTCTAGTTTCAATGTTTACTATTAACATTGCGCAGGTGGTAGAGAGGACACAGGAGATTGCTGTGCAGGACCAGGAGATACAGAGGAAGGAGAAGGAGCTGGAGGCGATGGTCCGTCGACCTGCGGAAGCAGAAAAGTTCAGGTAAGACAAACTGGATTACGTGCCTCTTGTTTGCCTTCTACTATAGATCTGAATATAATGATAATATTTGTTGAACATGGTAGCTCAGTAGTGTTTGGATGATAAGCGAGACTGTAATGTCTTATACTGCATCTGCAGTGATCACTGCTTTGGTTGTATAAGTTATTTCCCAACCCGAAAAGAAACTTTACTCTAGACCAGAGGGTCTATGATGATGGGTAGTTGAGTTTGCGATATACTTTTTAGAATTAAAAAAATTGAAAGTGTCTTTCAAGAACTAAATAGTTTGTTTAAAGGAAAACTTGGCTTTAGATTTGTTGATTATTGTTAACGAGAAAGGAAGAATACACAACTAACTCACCTGAATAAAGAGCCCCAGGGGGTTAACAGAACACATAACTACACATTAAACTGGTATGTGTTCTATTAAAACCCTCTGGGACTCTTTATTCAAGTGAGTTAGTTAGTTGTGTATCCTTCCTTTCTCCTAAACAATAATTCAAGAACTAATTAGTTATTTTTAGTCTTGTGTCCATTACTCTAGGTGGTACAATAATACTTAAACTAACTTTGACACTTAAAAAAACAATCACCATTATTTATAGCCATGTAGGCCATTTCATGCATTAATATTGCAACTTTGTGCCATACCGCTTCTGTCCACAATCATTGAATATGAAGCTACGATAGTTCTAGTGACTTAAGTCTTGCATAGGAACCTTTTCTGATCCTGACACTTATTGTAATTGTAAAGTAGATTTTGTTGTTTTTATAATAATATAAACTTTTCTATGCACTATTTCTGTCTTATCATAATTTGGACTCAATTTTAGAGATATCTAGAGTAAAAAAATGGTAGATTCAAATTTAACCGTCCTCTATTGTCCTCAGGCTGGAGAAGATGGCTGAGGCCAACAGACTCAGGGTGGTGATGGAGGCAGAGGCCGAAGCCGAGTCTCTGAGACTACGAGGAGAGGCCGAGGCATTTGCAGTGCAGGCCAAGGCCAAGGCAGAGGCCGAGCAGATGTCCAAGAAGGCCGAGGCATTCAAGGAGTACAGAGAGGCTGCTATGGTGGAAATGCTGTTGGAGACACTGCCTAAGGTGAGGTCTATAAATTTATAATCTTCAAAGATTATTTTCACCTGACATTTGATTGGTTCATTTGAATTATAATGTCAATTTTTGGTGAAGATAAGTATATTGGTAAGTATATTAAGTTGGTCAGTCTCGTTTCAGTCACTATCTTGTATAGACATGTACAAAGTGTTCACCTCCCCTTTATACATACTCATATTATTTTCTTTCAGGAATTTTTGTTTTTTATTTTGACTACCCTTCCTTCTCTGTGTATTTTTTTTTTATTTTCAAGCTTTGGCAGGGTTTGTTGACTATGTTTGATGTACTTTTTCACCTGATAAGATCCAGATCCTGAAACTTTGTAAACACTTTTTTACCAATTTTTGTTTTTTTCCGCAGATGGCAGCAGAGGTGGCTGCGCCGCTGTCCCAAGCCAAGAAGATCACGATGGTGTCGGCCGGCAACGGTGAGGTTGGCGCTGCCAAGCTCACCGGAGAAGTTCTACAGATCGTCACCAAAGTGCCGGAGATGGTCAAAAACATGACCGGGGTCGACATTATGAAGGTTCACTTAGCCAACTTTAAGTAGGGTCATCTTCACTTCATTCATCAACTGCACGGATCGTCTGCATACCATCTCATAGCCGTAGAGTAGTTTTGACTGTTGCAAATATAAAATGATTTTAAATTAGTTAGGTACCCGTATCTTTGTTCTATCCCCAATGTAAGCGGTTTTTTAATTGATAAGAGTTTTTTAAACTATTACTGCTTGGTTTTATAATTTTTTTCCTTTTTTGAATAAGTAATTTGATTTAAAATGGGTTTGCTTTCTTTAACGTTCATATTGAAGCCAAAATATTTGAAAAAGCTATCATAATTTGCTATTATTCATGCTTAACTTAATTTCTGATAACCATTCAAAATAAATTCCTTAATTTTGTTTATGATCAGGCCTTCATTTTATAAGTATTTTATATTTGTAACAAGTGGCATAGTCATATACTAGATACTTTATTATGTTTTATGTCAAAGTACAATTTAGCTAGTAAACATACTTTAGGTCGCCTTATCAAAATAGGATATTAAGTTGTGTCTGTATGTTGTTTTCTTTTAAGTTTTCTTCTTCCTTTTACCTTTTAGCTGTTCAATATATTCAGTTTTTATAAGTTTTTTATAGTTGATTGGCTATTTTTTTTTATCTTTACATTTTGTATTTTAATAGCAAATCCTGATCAAAAAAGATAATTTTAACTAAATGCGATTGGAACTAAGTTATATTTTTACAACAAAAACTTTATATAACTTTAGAACTAGAATATTGCAAGAACTTTTGTTCTCTTTACATTATTAGTTAAACACAGTTGTTTTAAATTATTTTAAAATTTAAAAACAACTGTTTTAAGTTTGATGGATTTTCAAATCCTCAGAACTAATTCTGATCTTAACTTTGGTTTCTGACCTTGTTTTCCTTTTATTTTGAACTCCTATTTATACATATATTATTTGTGTGTTTGTGTTGTTATAGTTTAGATATTGTATAGATTGAACTTGTAGAAGCCCAGTATCAAAAATCATGTGCCAAAATAACTTGTATTTAGTTTAGATTTAAGTTTGCTTTAGAATAAGTTAATCCCCACGACCATTATTATTTTGTCTACAACAGTCAATATATAGGCATTCAGAGACATTTGATTTTAGGCTTTTAAAACTCCATGCAAACTATCGTGGATATATCTCATCATGTTTATTTCCTATAATTGTTTTATACACAATGTTTATCTTGTTTGTTTTACTATAAATCATAAATGAAATTGTAAAGAGTATTATTCGTAAATCTATTTGTGTAGTAAATAAGGTGACGAGGAACAGTACAAATAAATATCCTACAAATATCTACAATAAAAAAAGATTTATTGAACAAAATTTCTTTTTTATCACCAAACCTTTAA
Organism: Macrosteles quadrilineatus; assembly: GCF_028750875.1. NCBI lineage: Eukaryota > Metazoa > Arthropoda > Insecta > Hemiptera > Cicadellidae > Macrosteles > Macrosteles quadrilineatus. The sequence goes on along the minus strand of NW_026542598.1, from coordinate 35,976,297 downwards.
AAAAACTATGCTGATCTTTAGTAGTTGGGCAATGGTGTTAGTTAAACCTGAGGTATGTATCTTTTTTTGTAGATAACAAATTTGTAAAAAATTCAGAAAAGTTTAATAACCCATCTTTTTTATGCATTTAAATAACAAAAGTTGTTACCTAACAATAGATGTTATCAGAGGTGATTATGAAATTGTTGTACTCTTTTATTTAAAATACTAATTACCAAGCTAGAATATTTATAATGTCTAGGTCAAAAAGATTGACAGGAATGTAGATTTGTTTAAACCACATGTATGTATTTTTTAGCATGAGCGTAAGAACTGTGTTGATAGAATACTTTTCAGGGGTAAAATAATCTTTTTACTTGTGAAATATTGTGAGGTTTAAATCTGTAAAAATCTGTGAACCTCATTGCTCAATTCTCATTTCCCCAATCCTAATCCATATTAAAAACCCAACCCTTTAATCGTGTAGAATTTAGTTTGAAAGAGGTTTGGCTTTTTTCCGTCTTTTTTATTAGTAAAAAGACTAGTGTTGCATGTAAAAGGGTTTAAAATGGTCACTGAATGTCTGAGACATTTTAAAACAGTTCTCAATATATCAGATTAGTCTATTTATAGCATATTAATCATCCATAGAGGCCCAATTAAATAACCTTTTTTTTATAATTATTTTGCTTTATCGTTAGAACTGTGCAGTATTTTTTCAGTTTTTTATGCAAACATTTAATAATTTACATTGCACTTCATTCATAAATCATCATCAAACATAACATGTCATATTTCATCTCCAAATATTTTAAACATAACCTTAGTCACAGAAAACATACTACTATAACCCAGAATGCCAACCGCATGGTAAAAAGCATTAAGTACTTTGAGAGAGCTTTGCCTGTCAATTCGTAGGCAGCGCCACCAGCGTTGCTATGCACTCAGCATAGCAACGCTGGTGGCGCTGCATATGAATTGACAGGCAAAGCTCTCTCAAAGTACTTAATGCTTTTTACCATGCGGTTGGCATTCTGGGTTATAGTAGTATGTTTTCTGTGCCTTAGTTTACGTTGGGGAGGCGTAATTCCTATCTTCGTAATGTTAATGTAAGGAACATTTTCTCAAAAAATATTTAACAGAGCTGACATTTTTACTTAACATCAGTCACACCTTAGTATATGTGCTGAGTTTTTATTTATGTCTTACACATTTTTTTTTTTTCAAATAATAAATTTAAACATTTTTTAATAATTTATATTATAATATTGATTTAAACAGTACATAGGATGTTTAAAAAAACTAAGTTAATGTGCACATTTGACCTACAGACTGTGTAAAAATTTCAAGCTGATATGTAAAATACTTTTGGAGAAAAGGTTCCTTTTGTGGCAAAAATTAGGATTTTCGGAAAACAAGTATAAACCTAACTGTAGCAAATGCATTACAGTACTTACTTTTAATACATTCCGCTCATATGGGCAGGGGTTTCTTTATGAATTTTTTATTCAATGAAATGAATTGCAAACCTATATATATTGTATGTCAATGGACTCAGAAAGACTTATAATTTCATAATATGCAATAAAAAAATATTGCAAAAATTTTTTTTACCGTACGCCTCCCTTTTTTTATATAAGGTTTTACTAGCTGACAAATACACTGTTAGCTGTATTATTTGTCAGCCAATGAAAGCTAATACATTTGGAAGGAAAGTTTTTTTATCTAAAAAAAACTTCAAATAGCCTAGTAGAACTTTCACTGAAACAGAAAAAAATTAAATGCCATTTCAGCTGAGTTATGCTGCCATTTTTTGTGAGTTGTATAGTTAATATTTTGTTCATTTAAGTTACAGTTTGCTCTCTATAATCCGACACACTTGGCTATCGTATTTGTGTTCTGATTGGACTGGATATTGATCAATATCAATATAAAATGTCCGTTTCCTTGCAATATCCTGTGACAGGATAATAGGAAGCTGCAAGCGTACCAACATTATATACTCTAAATACACGTCACTTAACAATATTCAGACCTATAATCCATTGCTGTATGCAAATGTTGATAAACTAAATTAAATTATGTGTTTTTTTTAAGAAATCAGAAATCTTTAGTTGTGCCTATAACTAATAAGTTACCCACTAGTATTCAAAGAGTATATAAAGGAAGGCATTATCATTAACTTTTATGAGCTTATAGGTATTTTTGTCAGTAAACGGATACAGTAAATGCTCAAACTGAATAATTTGAATCTTTAATAGTCAAAGTAAAAAGTTGACTCTGTCCTTGGAGGCTAGTGGCCATCTTTGAGGATTTCAAACAGCTGCTGAAGAGTTAATTATCATCCAAAAATAGCTTTTAAACACCAAAGTTATTATAATTTAAATATCTAGGATACTGTGGGATTAGAAATTTTCTTTTGGATTGAATTTTTTCCAAGGGAGTCCATGGAAGCCAACGGTCATCTTGGATTTGTCTGCCTTTAGAGCAATGTTAGTTTCAAACAGCCGCTGAAGAGTTAGTTATTTACCATATCAAAATATTATTTTCAAATACCAAATGGTTTGTAATTAGCCTCACACATAAGCCCCCACAAAGATTTAAGCTTCTAGCCCCACAGTGCACTGTGAAATAAGAAATTTTCTTTGTAGTTTTTTAGTTGTTTTACAAGTTAGAACGTCTAGGCTCCAATAAAGACTCTATAACCTTGTAGTTTAGTTTTGTATTAATGTCAGTAATACACCTTGTTACATTATCGGTCCCGTTAGTGTCGGATTGTTGAGAGTGAACTGTACTTTTCATTTAGTGTTTCTTAAATCATAATCAGCTGAAACAATCTTGTAATCATTTTTTACATTGAAATTATAACTCACATCAAACATGGAGGTAGTACACAGTTGCGGTGTGTGTTGCAGTCGGTGCACGTCGTGTAGACGCGAGCGTAGACCCGAGGACGAGTGACTAGTGCTGCCCTCGACCAGCCGATCTCTCGACATCGCGAGTGATTACGACTCAAACTGAACTGCCAGCCCAGGTCTGTACTGTTGGTCTTCCTTGCCTTTAGAATGTGTGAATTTAAAATTCCTGCCAAAACGAGTGCGAGTTGTTTTTTTAATGTAGCCTCAAAACTGTGACTTTACGTTTAAATTGGAAACGATACAGAGTGTTTTGCCAGATTTTGTGTTTTCAAGTGGCATAGTACAGGCATACATCCATTGGAGTTTTAAAAGGGTTTTTACCTACGACTGTTTTTTAAAGTAGCCGTTTCAGTACAGTTCTTAGAATTGAAAAGTATCTCATATCAGCATTGTTTACTTTCATAACAGCATAGTTTTACCCATAACAACACGGGTAACGGACCAATAAGGTTCAAGGATTGAGAGAGAAGAAGTTAAATTGTAATGATTGAAACTTCAACTAATCAGCTGTTCAGGCCAATTTAATTGTTGAGTGGTGCAATTAGTGTTTGGTACAATGTTTTGTTGTACAGTCCAACCTCAGTATAACGAATCTGAAGGGACCGAACTGAATATTCGTTATATCAAGGATTTTGTTAAAACGAGGTTCGTTATATAGAGGTTAGGTTTGCAGGAATTTCGCTAAGTCGAGGTTCAGAACCAGCGTCGGTCAATATAGGTCGGGATTTGACCTCATTAAAATACAATTAAAGTAGCATAGGCTACAATACTTTACAGTACAGTGTTTACATTGTACAGTAGAACCTAAATCATCCGGCATAATAAAGGTGAGGGATCTTGAATATTGCGCAATCATGACAATGGCATTGACCTTGGTACAGGTTAAAAAACGGAAGTTTAAAATCACAGCTTGTTCTAACCCTCCTAAAACCTAGCCAAACCCTGTATTGCGTAGTCATAAACCACGTAAAGAACAAAACAATAGGCCTACAGTAGAGTTTAGTAAGCTACTGCTCGCGATAGGCCGGTAGGCTACTTACATTACAGTACTGATTTATCACAACAGAGGAATGTCAATAATAATCATTAACTATAGCATTGGTGTTGCTAGTTGAAACAAATCGTATTGAAAACAATAAATTATTAGATAAGTCATTATAAAAGTGTATAATCATAGCCAAATTAAGTATAATAAAAACACTCGTAAAAGGAATGTTAAAATAACGATGTTGCTTTCTGTTGTTTAATGTTGTTTTCTCTTTGGTTTTGTTTTTATATTCTTTCTTAGGTTTCTCTTTATCCAAAAATTGTACAATTCACCATAGTTATCCCGTATCGCCCAATCACAGCTTACTAAACATTACGTCGTCTTCAGTCCTCCCTCAGTGAATGAAATCAGTTCTCAGTTGCAAGTTGCGACATAGCGCGCGCAGCGACAGCAGACAAAGATGTAAAACTGAGCAGACGAATGTTAGCGCAAGCGATGACGTGACCTTTCTATTTCATTTGATAAAGAAACAGATTTTCCCAAAACAATAATTGGGTGGGGGATTTGTTATATCGAGGGAAAGACGTAGACAATTTGTTATGTAGAGGTTAAATTCGCAATGTAGAGGTTCTGACAATGATAAATTCGCTATATTGAGGTGTCTTATTTTAGCCGAAATCATGAAAAATTCGTTAAATCAAGGTCTTTGTTATGGTTTGTTCGTTATGTAGAGGTAAAATATACATTGTGTCTTATGGAGAGTTCTAGGGGATTGAAAAAAATTCGTTATATCAAGGAATTCGTTATATCGAGGTTCGTTATATCAAGGTTAGACTGTATCACTGTCAGTAGCAATGAGAGGATAACCTCTCTTAGAAGTTATGAGTAGTGATTTTTAGTAATTAAAACACTGTCGTAGGTAAAGTAGTTTACGCAACTCGCGTAAATAGGTTCATACCTTAAATTTTCTACTCGTATCGTTAGCACTATCTTTACGCAATCGTTGCGTATACTACTATAAATCCAATGTTACTAAATAGGTATTTTAACCTTTAACCTAGCATCAAAGGGATGCAGAGGGTAAAAATGATGCTACTATTTACCCCAAATCAACACTGACAAGGCCTATAGCAGTCAAGATGGATTCTGAAAGTATGGGTGTACCGTTTTTGTACTGTACCACAGGCTTAACATATAGTGGATATTAGTATACATTTTAAAACCTTTCATAAATAAAAAAAAAATATTTCTCTCAAAATCTGACATTTTTTGTCTTCATTAGTCAAATGAGGGAAAATATTGAGGCCTTCTGGAATTTAAGAGTAAATACATGGTAAATAATTTTAAAAAATGTTGGGATTAAATCAAATCATAAAATAGTAATTCAGCATTGTTTTCGGAAAGTTACTGTCACTAGTGCAGTTCATCTACTTTGGATACATAGAGTCTGTATGATCGAATCTATCTCCTCACCAGAGGTTTACCTGGGGAATGGTCAATGGTTTAATGACTGACGGTAAGGAGACAGGTTCTATCATACAGACTATAGACATCCTTACTGTGTAAATTGTTTTTTTTTTGTGTCACAAAAAGGATGTAGTTGGTAAAAGGATTAGAACAAACTGAAATACCTCTTGCAGGTTTTACTATAAAGCTAGGTACAACCTAAATATAGCAGTGGGATGCCTACTTCATGATAAGTGTTTCTGTAATCAAAAAATTACTGTAGACTAGGTTTTAAGGTTATCCACCAAATTTATTCACAGTAGTACCTTAATCCTTGATTAGATAATTTTATAACAAATTTCCTATAAATTACTTGTAAAGACCAACAATACAGATACTCTCCTTCCCAATCCTCTATTACTTTGATGATCCTCACTTCAGTTATGAGCACTGAATTCTATTTTCGTATCTAGAGTCCATAGGAATAGGATCCAGGACACGAGTATTTTTATATCTAGATTGTTAATTACTGCTAGCCTATTGTCATTGTTTAATTCAACAACTAGATCAATGAGTAGTAAAACTGAGGTCAAATTTGTAATTCCGAATTAAGAAACCTAATTGTAAAAAAAGAGAGGACGTTTTAGTACTGTTGTGTTGACCAATGGCACTAAATGTTGTGTCTACAAATTGAGATGGCAGTTTCTCCATCTTTGTTTATATCGGTGTGTTGCACAATATATTGTAAACCATCACATGGCCGAAACATCAACACCATATAAAACGTCCTCTGTCTTTTCTTTTTCTGTGACTCGTACACTTTCCCCACTCAAACCAAATGCATATTGAACTGTATTAGTTATCGCTACTAAATGATCAAAATGTTTAAATGTTTTTCCAATTTTGTGTCAAATTCCCTTGCTTGTGTTTTGGGACCATTACCTGTTATATGTTCAGTGTTTAATACCTTGTAATTGTTTGTAGCACCCTACAAGTGTGTTGATGTAATGAAATTTGTGTTATCCCCACTTTTGTGTAAGAGACCTGTAATAGTAAATGAAATATATAACTGCGCTTTGAAAATTAATTAGTACTAGGAAAAAATTGTGTTTGCTACTAAATTTTTACAATACCTGGACTTAGCAGGTTAAGCATTGTTATAAGTTCTTATTTTCTAAACTAAAATCTAATATATCATTATTAATGAATTAGATAAGAACTTAGTTTAATGATGGAGCCAGGTATTCCATCCCCACGTTAAAGTTGTCGCCAGTTTTAATATCAAAATAGACCTGGTTAAAATGGGCCACGGACAGATTGTGATGTAAATTACTAATTTTTGTGACAATATGCAGACTTTTTAACTATGTAATTCTGACAACTTATTGCCAGGTATAACATATTTTATGTCAGACGGATTTTAGTAACGAGGTAGAAAATATAATCATCGTAGACACAAAAGCAATCTGCTATTGGCTCCTGGACTAGGTCCATTTTAATAAAAAAAATAGAACTAAAGTGATTGTTGTAAAACTAAGACTTAAGCAAAATATTGGAAAATTAAATTACAATTTTCTCTTTATCCCCATTCATTTTCATTATAATTATCTTATGTAATTAATGAGATATAGCCATCATCATATGATTTACAAAACATTAAAACTAAAACTAACTAAAAATTAATAAGAAAAGCATTTCTGTTTGGTTAAATATATTGTGGTGGAAATGTATTGATTGATCAAGACTTTCAACCTGATTGGTTGAAGGATTTTACACTGAAACATGTAAATTTCGTCCATGGATGTTCTAGCGTACTAGTTGAAGACAATAGTACAAAGTTTAGGGCTGTTTGCAGCCGTTAGATGTGTTCTATAGGTTTTGTACTGACCCATCATCAAATCCATTGGTGTTAGATTTTCTAGTCACAACTGAAACTATGTACTACTTTGATTTCATTATGCTTTCAAGTTGGTGGGAATTTCGATGACTTTTATTTTTAGTTTTGTGCCAAACGTACTTGAAGTAGGAAGTAGGAGATGAAATTTGTTTAAATTCTAGTCTACATGTACAGTAATGCTACTTTTAGTAGTTTGCGGGTTAAACAACTATGGTCATTTTAATTGAAATACCCTAAATGTTTGCTTGAAAAATTAGTGGTTAATTAACTAATTAAGTTTTGACTAACATTTTTTATGAAAAATAAACTGAATGGTGAGAAACTTTTATTTTATAATACAAAAAATATTCCAGACTTCTCTAAAATGTTTTAGCAATAAAAGAGATCTGATACGTAAGTATAAAATTGTGTTGTATTAGGTTTTATTCCACAAGTATTTTAAATTGTTTTTACCTTTATGAATTCTATTAATAATTGATATGGATCTTTCCCAGCTATTTAAAGTTGTATGGTGGAATGGGACATGAAAGGTTTGCTTCAAACAGCTGACTAACACTCAACAGCTGATGTTATTGCAATTGTTGACACATTTGGTAACGTTTTATCAGCCATAAGTCATTCTAGGTACCAATGAATATTGTAAAATTAAGCTTTGGCATGTGCTAGTATAATTGTTAATACGTTTGCTGGAACGAAGACGAAGTGAATAATTCCAAGTTAACAACTTTTGCTGAATGGAGCAATAAATTTAATGTAAATAAAAAACTATCTATATTTTCTTGTGAGAGGGAAAATTATTCTAAAATTGTGTATTATACTATTTGCTTGTTTTAATGTTAAAACTCTTTTTAAGATTAACTCTTCGTATAACATTGTGCACATAACCTCTTAGCTTATGTTAGATGCACATTACTCTTGAAGTTTCTTATATCTCAAATTCATGACTTGCGCATCGTAGTGAGTTTAGTTTTTATAAATTTTTACATGACGTTATTTTTCATAAGTAATATATGTAGAACAGTGTTGAAACAATGTCAATGTAAGGATAGTGACAGTCAAAATTTACTCTTCTGAATAAGTTTTGACGTTTTTTTCTAGTTTTATTATTCTACCACTGACTAAATCTTTTAATTAATGCATTTGATTATTTTTAAGGTTTTATTTTAAATAAACGATATTACTGACATATTTAGAAGTATTCCTTATTATATTTTTATATTTAGTTGCACTGTCATTCCTATCTTAATGCTGGGGATTGGTAATGTATTATTTTATATTGAAATAGAAACTATATACATCTTATATTTTATTTTATTAGTTACCAATTTCAGTTGAACAATTATTAGCCCATAAGTTTGATGGTTATGTGTTTGCCTACCCAGATTGGAAACTGTTGAATAAAGCTTGATTGTTTACTGTGAAACAAAGTTTAATTTTCATCCCTTGAAATTAACCCTAACCCAATGACACCAGGAATATTGTGATAATTAATTTTTAGGGTATGTTCTTTTGTGTCTTTTTCATAAGGATGTTTATTTCAACACACTATGTCCATATTTAACCAAAAAATGGGAAAAATCAGTTTCTCTATACTGTACCAATGTAAAAATTAGCAAAACAGGTGTGTGCAATCCTTTTAATAATACCGCCAACTTCCCTCCAAGCTGACACTGTTTAAGGAGAGCCTCTCCTGCCAGCTAAGCCACTCATTATTGAGCTTAGTATTGATTGCACATGTACGGGATTTGAACCCGCGCCTGTTGAAAGACCTCAATGCTACACGTCAGTAGCTTCAGCCAACTGAACTACCATCCACCATCGGCCTTAGGGCTTAAAGTGTTCATATAAATGTATGACAACAAGTGTATTCCATTTGGTTTGGTGATTTGACATTGGCTTATAAAAATACAAATCCGTACTTTTACTCTTTTATTTTTATAAACATGTAATATGTTATAAGTAATTCTATGTAATCATGATTTTCAACCTGTGTGCTTTTAAACCTGTGATTAAAAAAACTGCTCTTAGTGGATAATTTAGTAGATAAATAAATAGTTATTTAAGAAGACTTAAGTTTTTATACAGTAAATAGTTAGTCATTGATTTCTTATAATATAGAGTTAATATACAACATGTACCAATTATGTACAGGCTACGATATCAAGCTTAGTACAAAATGAAAATATACATAACAAATATAAATAATGGCATAACTTACAATACAGTTCAAAGATTATTTGATTCAAGACAATTTTTTCCGCCATAAATATTAGACCTTGAATTAAATTGAGTTATGTTACAAAAGAATGTTCATACAGTTTTTCATCTACCTACTACATATTATGTGAAGACTCTTTTAAGTAATATTATGGATATTATTTAAGTTATCAAAAGATTTAACTACAATGTTGGTATGGACGTAGTAGATACATAATACGGCAAGTCATGAGGATTGAACAAAACAATGTTGGTAAACATGTTACTGAGGAAAGTAAAAACTTCTGTCTCGTCCCACGATCCATCCTGAGAGTAACAAGAAGGACAAGCGTCTTTGGTTGGAAACTGGACTTTGTGATGTCTGGGATCTTCTGTTTCATCTCCTGCCAGTCGTAGATTCACGTTGTTGTGAGCTTTCCACAACCACATAACAGCATCTCTCTGTGATGTTACGTTTCCGTCAATGGTTTTTGCCATTTGATTGAAATGCTCAGCGCACGGACTGCAAGAGAAGAAGTTCCTGATGTAACCAGTCATCGCATTCAGAGCCTCTGATTGGAGTTTAGTAGAGTTACTTTCTTGAAGATCTTCTTGTACGACTAAAGTGTGAAACAAGGTCCATAAACTACAAGGGTACCCTCGGAGTGTTGGTATAGTCCCTCGACATCCAACCCATTCTAGATTTGGCATAAACGGACGGTATTTTTCTTCTAACTTTTTAAAGGTTCTGAGAAAATCTTCTCCACAAACACTATCCTTGTTATCCAACTCAATTTCCTTCAATTCTTTGAAAAATTGTTTCCCTTGGCCTTGAAAGGGAAAATATTTTATCACTGCTGACATAAAGTCTCTCAACGCTTCCAATTGAGATGCGGTAATGTTTTGTTTCAATGTTATTTCTCCCTTCAAGGCATATTCTAAAGCTGATTCTATATCCATTTGGAAAACAACTGAGGACAAATGTTTTACGTTGAGTTCTCGTTTCAGCGCTTCTTCCCTCCTCATGGCTTCCTTGATTTCATCAACTGAAACGTTTGTGTGAATGATTGGCGTTTTAGGTAACTCTGCAGCTATATCGACACCGTGTTCACGCAAGAATTTTCGTACTGCATTATTCAATCCGTCCCTGGTAAAGTTTTTAGTCTCTAACGGAATGAACTCAAACTGTGAGATATTTGTTATTTGATTAATATCGTTGGCTTGATCAGCTTGTGAAGATAATTTAATTTCCTCTTCCAACACACTCACATTTAAATCTTCCTTTGGTATATCATTGTTTTCTACTAACAAACCTTCTGAAAAGTTTGAATGTGAATGTGTAGAGAGTTGATAATGTCTTTGTAAAATCACCGCACCACTCTTACCCTCCTCCATACCAACCAAATGTGTAAGATTTGTGTTTCTTGGATGCACTAATCGCACTCTTATCTCTGGAGTTTTAGAGACATCCAAAGCTACTTGAGCTCCAACCAGAGAATCTTTCGGCTCAAACACAAGCATAAGATAAGTAACTGGAGGCATCATCTCGCTCCGTAGCTTTTCTATTTCATAATGCTTAAAAAGTTCCAAATTTACGGGTCCGCTGATTTCCTTCTGACTGTTATGGTAGGATTTGAGTATCTGGGCAAGTTTTTCTCTCATTTCAGAAACTGTAGTCTCTGACCCCTTTCCGAACTCTAATCCTACAAAGTTTTCTTCTGAGTGTGGAGGAAAGATTTTGATTGACGGTACTCTTTTGATTTCATGATTTCGGCAGATTTGATTGTTCATTGAATTTGCACAGTCGATAGCACCTACCTTGACTACATCTCGCCAATCTGTAAGTACAATGAGAATTATTAGATTGTGTGAATTAATTAGAATTTGATGTTTCCATCTTAAGCATCATGTGGTCATCATCTGAACACAGTCGTATAACACAAAGGGTATCACAATAGTACTTACTTTTTCAGTGCATGTGGTACGTAATCCTACAATCCCTTTTTTTAGTTGGCTCAAACTGAGTGATAAGCTAAAACAAATCAGAACATGTCTTTCATTTTAGGGTGTAGGTTTGAGAAAGGGCATCATAAATTTTCAAATTGAATTTTTGTGAGACATACTGTAGAAAAGGGTAATGTGAAGTTGCCTCAAATAATGTAAATAACAATCCCAATAATATGAAAGCTTCTAGGGATAAGAATTGAAATTGAGAAGTGGTTTTGAAAATACGTTAAAAGTAGTTTTTGTAGAAGTTTTTTTTTTAACATTACATTCAACATTTTCTTTAATGAAGAATCCAGTCAAAATATTAATATTATATAGTTCGGTTTTAGCAACAAATTTACCTTTTAGATTTTTAAAAAAATTGCACTTCTACAATATAGTGGTGTAAGTGGAAAACAATGTATTAGAAAGAATTGCATACATTAATAAGATCTATGATTTTACACCACACTACACTGTTATTTTTACGAACTTCCCATCCAGAAAATAGCTGTTTGCCGCCAGCAATCTAATGGTGTTTCATTATGTACTAATGTACTGTAATGAAATTTTACTGGACACCAACCAGCTGATAGTATTTATTTGGTAAGGAGTGAAAACATAACCTCTCTTTGAGGTTATGAGTAGTGTTTAGTCCTTTAGTCGGTGGAAATATATTAGGATTTTTACAGATTTTTAAAACGTTTTTATTAGCTCGCTTTCTTGTCCGGTACAAATTTTGCAATCAATTTTACACTAACTTCCCGATGAGCTAGAGACTTGAAACTTGAAACATAGCTCACAAATGAAAGACAATGCAATATTATATCATTTAATTTTTATATTTCCCTTGGGCTACGCCCCACGGGCTTGTTTTTATTAACTCGCTTTCTTGAAAATTTTGATACTTCCCGATGAGCTAGAGACTTGAAACTTGAAACATAGCTCACAAATGGATAACAATGCAATATTATATAATTTAATTTTCATATTTCCCTTGGGCTACGCCCCATGGGCTTGTTTTTATTAGCTCACTTTCCTACAAATTTTTATATCAATTTTAAACGAAGTTCCCGATGAGCTAGAGAGTTGAAATTTGAAACATAGCTCACAAGTGGATGACAATGCAATATTATAGCATTTAATTTTCATATTTCCCTTGGGCTACGCCCCATGGGCTTCCAAGTTTTCCATGTTAACATTTTGAAAGAATGTAAAATATATCAATTAATTTAAGTCAGCTGTAAATCCTTAAATTTGACAGTTCGTGGAGCAGAGGTTAAGAGGTACAGGTTCTGCTCCCAAGAGATACTTTATACAAACAAATATTTCAAAATAAAGATAAACAATCTGATTGCAGATATAAAGGTGTTTGTTAATAATGTCATTTTTTATTTATTTAATACGAGCTGTTGGCCCGTCCTACGTACGGGAATCAAGTAGTCCATTAACACTGTATATAGTGTGTCTAGTAATTCAGGCATAGTTTAAGCAGATCAAAATTGATAGTAAAGAAAAAGCTTTCAAGATGAGTTAAAACCATCGATCTCTAGAGATCGATGGTTAAAACATGTGATCATTGTTATTTCCCCAACCTTTCCTCATAAGTCGATTAGTAAAATAATTTCCATAAGCTTTCTTTTGAAGATGCGTGAGCTTCGATTCGTATACAGCAATGGTTATAGAATCCTACTTATTTCCTATAATCAATGACAAAATCTCAAAGTAAATAAACTAACCAAATACATCTATAGAATATTTTTTATTCAACCACCTGTTAGTTATAACAAATTATATTTCACTAAAACAAACTAAATATTTTAAAGACTGCTCAAAAAAATAAATTAGAACATCTATTATTTTATTATGTATATTTAAATAAACTCCCATCATCTTACCGATTAAACGTATCAATGGTTATAGCATTACACATAGTATAAATAAGTAAATTCTACGTATGTCATTTCATTTTCATCCAAAAGCTGAATTTGTGTCAAAAACGCGGAAGGTTGACAGCTGTTATTATACCAAAAGCTAGAGTAGAATGTTAGCGTCGGCTGCTAGACTTTTTTAAATTTCAAACTTAATTTGCAAAAAACTGAAACCCTAAACTAAAATTATGGCTTCGACATTCCCTAGTTCTCAAAATTATCTTTCTTTCAACACAAAAATCATGAAAATCCGTCGAGTGGTTGATTCAGAATCGTGAAATAAAAAAACATTGTTTCGTTTTAATATTATAGATTCTATAAAGTAAACAATAATTAAATAGATTGATATATTTATAGTTAGTAGGTAGGCCGTACATCCAATCTAATACATAATTATATGAAAAGGAACTCAAATAAACCTTAGATTTCCCACATGCCTCTGTCCTAATCTGATATAGATGCATGAAATAGGTTTAACATCCACACACATTAAAAACTAAAAAGTAGAAAATAATTTATAAATAAAAAACTTTTTTAAAACAAAACGTTTTTAAATGCGCTAAAAATTAGAAAATAATTTATAAATATGTGGAGAGTATAAATACTTGTAAGATTTAAAACGAAAAACGTGGGGTGCATGCAATTGATAATTAATACATTAGTTCAATAGGTAAAGGTAATTGTAAATTATCTATTGCATGCACCCCACGTTTTTCGTTTTAAATCTTACAAGTATTTATACTCTCCATATATTTATAAATTATTTTCTAATTTTTAGCGCATTTAAAAACGTTTTGTTTAAAAAAAGTTTTTTATTTATAAATTATTTAGCTTATAGTATGGCGTAAAATATCATACGTCACTCGTCCAAAATATATTTACTGGACTCGTTAATCCCGCACTCGACATTGACTCGCACGTGAATGACACACTTGTCCGGTAAACACTAGAACACTAGGTTTCAGGACTAGTAACGTAATATACAATTACGTTATTGTTATCTAGTTATCAGAATGGTCATGGCTAAAAATTGTTAAACTTGAATTACAATAAAGTTATTTATATTCTAATTGAAAGCCAATTGGCTGGTACAAAATTTCTTGAAAAGGAATAGAGTTCATCCAGCTTACCGGAGGAAATTAAGAGTCCAGAGTAACTTCTTTAGAGATTTGGTTGAAGAGAAATACTCTCTCAAGAAGTTCTACTTCAGGACGAAATATCAGTGCTATTTTCTGTGTTCTTTCATTGTGTATCTTTTAGCCCCTAGACTTTTTTTCAGGTAAGCTACTTGAATTATTTACTTTAAAAAAATTCCTTAATAAAGTTAAAGTTATTTACTCACCATACACTTCAGTTGCAAAAGCCTTCATCACAGCTACAAATCGTATACAGTAACCGCACCAATGGTTGTAAAACTCCACCAGCCATAGTTTATCCTTCTGTTCTTGATAAACTACCTGGTTGAAGTTAGTGCTATTTAATACCACCATTTTGCAAAATCCATTGTACAAGCCTGCACCGTTAGAATCATCAAAATCACTTTTTACATCCCTGCGAACAACATATGACTCTGAAAACTCTATGAAAGTAAGCCAGATCAAAAACGGGATTGTTGGAAATTTCATGAGTGCTAACATTGCTAAATATCAGTGATCAATGAATTTTTGTGTTAAACGCTTTTAAAAAACTTTTTGATACACTCATAATCCTAAACTGAGGTTATCTTTTATTAAAACAAGCGGGTCGCGGTTTAGTGTCTGAATTTACATGATAAGTTTGTTAATTACATAACAGTTCAAAGAATCACAGGGTTATTTTGTTATCCTAAGAAGTTGAGTTTAGTGAGCAGAGATGAAAAAGCGGAAGCTTGTATTTTGGTTTTTGAGCATAAATTACGTCCTTAGATCTCATTACAAGTCTGGGGGTTGCCATCTATTGAAAGACCATTAAACAATGATGTTTTATAGCTTTGTTGATTCAATTTGACAATCGTAATTTTAACTATTTATCTCGTAAAGGATTTAAATTATATGCCAAAGGGGTTGAGAATCAATAAATTAAAATGTTTGGTTTCAAAAGGACATTGATGATTTGTTATTTTTACTTTCAAATTGTTTCCGCCTCTGGTTTGGTTTGTCACTGATGTAAGGCTAATTGAAAATCTTGCATTAGGCAAGTCCATAGATGTTAATCATAACAAAACACAATTAAAAGTAACAAACCAAACCTAGAACAGATATTGTACCTTCCTCTTTAGAAACTTCACCTAACCATTGGAATTGGATCATGCAAAATTGGCATAATAACTCAAATTAACTATCTACTAATTATCCGATGAAAATAAAAATCAGCACAATCATAGGATTCTTCTACATTAGATATTTTTCTTTTGAAATAGCACTATCACATTATAAATTTAAATTTTTGACAGATTGTTATAAGTATAGCTACTTCAAGAACCAGACAATGTATGGCAGAGTGTTTGTGTATTCAATACAAGATAATTTGCCAGTTAGCATGTCATCTTTCAATCATCTTGGAAGAGATGATTGTCTATTGTTGATATTCAGTTGTACTTTCATACATAACATGTTCAAAATGTTGGTTCTAAGGAAAAACACCAATTGAATCATGTTGGCAATGTAGTAAATGTTTTTACAGTTTACCAATTTCAGAAATTTAATTTTTTTCACTTCTTATACAGACTAATGAGTTATCTTGTGCTCTATTTCAAGGTTAATACAGTATACAGTACAACAATTGTGAATCATTGCTAATTATTTCATATTTTTAAGTTTGTATTTAGACCCAGGATTTCTCTTTTTTAATTACATCTCAAGCGATGATTACTACAGTAATTTCCAGGCTCATTTACAGATAGTTGCTCAAACCACTAATGCTAGTGCAATGACGTTAATGGATGGGTTTCCCGGATGAATTTCTCATGAAGAAGTTAATGGCGAGAGCTCTGAGAAAGATTATTGTAATGTTTTTATTTATAAAAGTGTTTTTATCAGTTTTAAGAAACTTTTGTTATTGAAACTTTTTTTTTAAATTTTTTCTGGTCTTGTTATTGTATAGCAAAGCTGAACAACTTAACTGTGCCACCAATGGTATCTCAAAAAGGAAACTATAAGATTTAGAGAGAACATTAAATGGAGAACTTAAACTAGTTTTTAATGACATAAAAAATTTTTTTTTTCAAATGTTTCAAAAAAGGGCCATAATTTTCCAATGTGGCGGGTAACTTTAAAATGTCTTATGGAACACTCTGTATTTTATTATTGTTTTAGATTCTATATGCAATTTTAATACTTTTTTACTCTTGGAATTTTCTCTCTATACCTACTTGTTTAGGATCTACAGCATGTAAAACTTTGAAAAATTAGCTAATTACAATTACTATAATGACAAGACAAACTAATTTTTCAAAGTTTAACACGCTTTAGCTCCTAAACGAGTAGGTTTAGAAATAAAATGCTAAGACTAAAAAAGTATTAAAATTGCATCTTGAATCTAAATCAATCATAAAATACAGGGTGTTCCATAAGAAATATTTAAGTTAGCTGCCATATAGGAAAATGGTGGCTATTTTTGAAACATTGGAATTCATATTTTTTATGCCATTGAAGTTCTCCATTTAATTTTCTCTCTAAATCTAATAGTTTCTGAGATACCAAAAGGTGGCACACCCTGTACAGTTGAGGCTAAGTATAGTTTGTGGATTGTGGTGGTCTAAATTAGTGCCGATAAAGATCCAAATGGCACAGCAAAGTTTCTGTTGTGTTCAAGGTGAAAATTTCTTTTGAAATGAATTCAAACCCTTTAGAACTTTTGTACTGGATTTTTAAAGAATATCTCCGCTTTTGGGGTATCATGACGCTTCATCTTCATCCAAAGGTTGGGTTTTTAACAATAGCAGTACACACTTTTAAAAACTCTTTGGACTTTTTTTTAGAAAGATTTGAAAATAATACACCATACCAGTATAGTCCATAGTTTATTATTAATAAAATATATAAATACAAAAATCACACTTACTAACCTGCAAACCACTTGATAACAATAAATTAAAACATACGGCAGATCCTTATATTAGAATAAAATATCTACAATCTACAAACCATGCTAGAATCTCAATTCGGAACATGCCAAATTTGATTTTTTCATGCATTTGTTCATCCTAGCAAAATTTGGAATGGACAGTTATAGTTTACACGATCAGGTACGATACAATACAAATTGGTAACACTATTCACCTAAATAAAATAGAGAGATTAGACAAAGGGCGTGCTAAGTAGATAATTACTTCTTTATATTTGTTCATTAAGTAGACACAACTTTGATTACAATATTTAAACAAAAAAACTGCACACAATTCTGTAACTGTTCCTCGAATAGGAAAGTCATTCATTTTTATCAAAATTAAAACAAAGCAACACAACCTCGAATTCAAATGCTGCACATTCGTAAAATTAGGTTTAAATAACCAAACATATAAAATATAAACAATTTATAAACATAAATAAAATTCACAATATTTTTCACAATACGCTAAATTTGTTCGTAGAAGAAAGACAAGATAGATTGATTTTTTTTTAAATATGTGATGTTTTTATCTAATTCTAAAGTAGGCCTACAGGTGATTACCAGCTGTTGGTCAACAATCAACGATGAATTTTCTGAATAATCTGAACATGTTTAAAGTGACTCTAATAAACAATTATAGTTCTCAATATTAATTCCCTGGTGACAATGTTTCATCATTTATTTATTGGGTGTCATAAATTTTGAACAACTAACAAAACTTAAAATATTGAGTGTATGTAATTTGAAGCTGCCTTGTAATAAATAGCCCTTAGATCATTCTATTATTTATTAATTTATGATTTTATGATTTATTTCTATTAATGGGTTTACATTTTCTAGTAGATATTTTACATTGGACGGTATCGTAAAACTTTTGAAATTTCTATGCAAAGACTTTACTCTAATGTAGGCTATTATGATTCCCCTCAAATGACTGCCTATTGTCTTCATGCTTTACCGCAAGTTAGATTATTGTATTGTTTATTAAGTTATATCAGATAGGTAGGCCTAGTAACAATAGTTTATCCTTTTAAAATAGTAAATTAAAGGATAGGAAGATTTGCTACAAATTTTAACTCAGTTGATTTTAAAAGGTTTCACAAAATAGTAGAATTTCAAAGTACCGTTGGTTAAGGGAAAAATATAAAACTTAACAATGGCTATTATAATATGAAGGCAAATTACATACACTGCACTGCGCTTAAATATTTTATTAAAATTGATAGATAAAACAGTAGTTGGGTAACATAACACAAACTCAATACTTGTGCAGCCCATGGAATGTAACGGTAAGTTTTCAGTGAAATCTCAGACTTTACTCAAAATATCATGGATGTAATGCTTCTTTCTGTAAGATCTTTTGAAAACAAACTTGATGCAGACTAAAATTAAAATGGCTACAGAGCAAATATACAACAATACACATAAGCTAATATCAAAGATGTTGAAGCCCCACAGTGTTCTGGAAGAACTGTCGATTCGTTGATTTTTGAAGCCTCTATCGTCTCCGTACATCTCGTGCCTGAGGCTCTTATCGTACTGCGTCGCGGACGGCACGCTTCCAGGAGCAGGTGTGGTCGTACTGAGATCTTCGGGTTGTAGGTAGACAACATTCGAGTACATGTGACTCAGGAAGTTAAAGACTTCGGATTTGTTCCAAGATCCCTCCATGGTGTAACAAGAAGGACAAGCTTCTTTGTTTGGAAACTGAACTTTCTTGTGCTGAGGGTCCTCAGTGGCGTCGCCTGCGAGACGATTGTTGACGTTGTTGTGAGCCGACCACAGCCACATGACCATGTCATGCTGGGTCGTCACGTTCCCAGCGATGGTCTTTGCCATCTCAGTGAAATGTGCGGAGCACTCGCTGCAGCTGAAGAAGTTCTTGATGTAGCCCGCCATGGCTGACAGGACCTCAGGTTTCTCATCTGTGCTGTTCCTATCCTTGAGCTCCTCGTGGACAGAGAGTGTATGGAACAACGTCCACAGACTGCAAGGATAACCTCTGAACTCCGGAGTACTACCTCGACAGCCGATCCATCCTTGATGAGGAAGAAACGGTTTGAACTCATCCTCCAACTTCATGAAGACTTGCCGAACATCTTTGCCTGAAACATCCACCTTGTCGTCTAGCGCTCTCTTTTTCAACTCTGTCAAAAACTTGAGTCCTTGCTGTCCGAAAGGGAAGTACTTGATGAGCACCGACACAAAGCTTTTCAAAGCGTCTAGATGTTCCCCGCTGATGTTTCTGTGTAGAGATATCTCATTTTTCAACGAGTACCGAATAGCTCCCTCCAAGTCCAGTTGAAAGACCACTGACGAGAGAGCTGTTGTTTGCAGTTTCTTCTTGATGTCCTCCTCCATTTGCATGATGTGCATGACGTCGCTCAAGTCTACGTCGGAACTGAACACAGTGGGAGTTTCAGGTAGCTCCGCTGCAATGTCCACTCCGTGTTCTCTGAGGAATCCTCTAACAGCTTTGTTGACTTCTCTCCGGGTGAACTCCCCCACTTCTATTTTCGTATGGGTCAAATCCCTGTGTATAACAACAACAGTGTTAGCGCCTTGGTCTACGTTCAGTTCTCGAGCGAGATGTTCATTACTGTAATCTACCACTCTTGTGGTTACTTCTTGAGCAACCGCAGAAATGTCCAATGCCAACGTCGGCCCGACCACTGAGTCTTCAGCTTCAAACACTAGCACGAGATATTTTACTTCTGATGGGGTTTCTTTCCATAAATTTTCATCTAATTTTGTCGCTGTCAGAGGCTTCAAGTTTAAATTCTTTCTTTCTTCAGGTGAGTGGTTGTTGTGGTGGCTTTTCAGCTTTGTAACAATCCTGTCCCTCATTTCGTTGATCTTTCCCTTTTCAAACGCCTCGCCCAGGAAGCTTTCATTAGAGTGTGGAGGGAAGATCTTGATCATCGGGTAATACATGACCTCCAAATCTCGACACAGCTGATTGTTGGCGTCATTGGCACAATCAACGGCTCCAATCTTTACCGAGTCACCCCAGTCTGAAACAAGCCACTATCAGATAATTTATGATCAACTGAGGGAAAAATCAGTGCAAAGTATATTATTGTTGGTAAATATTACAAAATTCATTGCTTTTGGTGTTCACAAGAACCATTTAATTTATGAGAGATAAATAAAGTTTTAATGCAAAATATTAGGATAATGTTATAATTTCACTACTTTTCTGGTAGGTTCAATCCATATCAAGTGATCCAGAAATAAAATAATTGGTTGCTTGACCATTTTTTAAATAAATAATATTTTTATCCTAGACACCTATATCAATTCTGGGTTCAAAAGTGATTTTAATTTTTTTTTTCTCTTTTGTTACTTCTACGGCGGCTATTTTTGTTTTGCCGAACACGCAAATTTTTGCTCATGTAAGGGTTTGCGTTAACTTGCACTGTAACTCTGTAACCATGAACACTAGAGTGATGAAACAAAAATCATATTAATCTGGAAGAAACAGCCTAAATATTATGTTCAGTACATATTTATTGAAATGTGTTTCAAAAACAGTTTTAAACCCATCTCAACATTTCGTAAGAAAACGGAAAAATTTTAACTTTTGAAGGGGTACTACCATTGGAACGAATAAAATCTCAGACTTGATTTTTTTTTGTGTGTAGCAACTCAGTATAGCCTAACTGTTTGTATTTAAAATATCAACCCTGAGACTTAATTCCTTTAAAAGTTATCATTTTTCAAAAACTGAAATTTGAAAAATTCAAATTTTGAGTTTCAATATCTTAGTTGGGACAAAGTTTAAAAATCAAAAATTTTTACCAAAAACCCCTCTTATGGTTGTTATACTGCTGTATGAATTTCATCTTTGAGATTTACTGTTAAGCTAAGTTACAGTATCATGAAAATCGCAAAAAACCCATAAGTTCGGCCAACGCGGCTAGTACTGTAGATTATTAAACCCCCTGTTGGATCACTTGATATGGATAGACCCAGTAAAAAAGTGGTCAAATTTAGCTTTTTTGCAGCTTTGAAAAAACTGTTAAATTGTGATTGCAGGAGGTATATCAGTTAGTACCCTAACTAAAACTGTTACTACTAGTCGTTGGTCATAACTGTAAAAGAAACAACAAGTAAACTTTTTATACTTAGGTTTTCATAATCTAAAACCATAACTAACTGTGTTTTGATCTAGCCATGTGGCAGTTTTAACATGGTTTAATTTGTCTACCATCTGTTGAACTCCAATTAGGATTAGATTAACTCTGCAGTGGTGACTGTGACACTGTGTTTTTGTCGCTTCAACTGCTGACGTTGGTCTGTGAGACCAAGTATTTAAATATTGGAATTATGTTTTGAAAAAAATTGTGAACATTATTGTTGGGCACCTGGTTTAATTTTTCTCAATTCGTATGCAGCTTTGATCATAAAACAATTAATTATTAGATCCAATTAGCTTGACTGTTGAAAATAATTCTAGAAAAAAAATAATTAGTTGAACCTCCTGAGCTAACAATTGAATAATACTCTTTTCTAATTTTTAACTCCCCAAGAAAGTATTACTACACTTTTCCTTGTGTTAATTTCCCTGTTAATGTCTACCATCGTGTCATTAATGTTGTGAGCAAAGTTCAATATAATATAGCTTTACTAACTATCAGTTGTACCAACTTTCAAATTGATGAAAATCTAAAATATTTGCTACGACCTGATTGGTTACTCGCTATCGCTGTTATCTGTGTACGAGAGACTTGTACGTAATGGCATTATGCAAATGACCTTCATGCCTACCATCTATGTTTGTACTTTGATTTCCTTTAATGTCACCTCGATACGACTTAAAACACATTCTGCAATGGTGGGGATTTCAGCGTTGTGCCAAATAAAACTTAATACTAATTTGATCCAGCAGAAAGTTTTAAGAGCTTTTTGTAAGAAACAATAATTTATTCTGTTAGGTTTGTATGTTTTAGGATATTTCCCGTCTCGTATGGGAGTAATACCCCTGCCACGGCAAACATGCAGACTAAAGAGATTTCCATTCGTCTGATTGGATTGTTATTAAAATATTTATTTTGTTATTAAAACTCGTCAGATTTATAGGCCTGCCTTATTTAATTAACATTAGATTTAACGGGTACTTGGATTTGGTGCTAAAGGGAAGGAAAAAGTTTTTTAGTAAAATATTATTAGCATAGTATTATAGGTAAAGTAATTAAATTTGATCCAAATATATTAATTTTTAAACAAGCAAAATATACTAGGCCTTCAGTTTACTTTTTCTCCATAAGATTAACAAGAGAATTTTAAATAAATTGTTTAGGCTATAGATATTTATTCCATAACTTTATCCCATAATTTAAATGCTACAATATACAATGTTAATTGTTTTTTAGCACTAGACAATGTTTTTTTTTTTTTTTTTTTAAGTTACCAATTTTTAACACATTTTTAAACCTCATAAAACCTTGTTTCTATGGCCCGATTTTGCTAACTCATTCATTTGTATCTAGCTCTACACGTTCATGCCAAATTTCATTAAAATCAAAACCAAAATTACTCAAGTTATCGTTATAACAGACACAATTTTAATGAATATTTTTTTTTGCTCTCTAGAAGAAAATAATAATGAAAAACTCAATCGGTTTCAGGTCCCTCGGTCTTTCTGGGCCACCTACAATAATAGCTTCTTCCTTATAGGGCAATTGGCTAAAAATTTTAAAATGTTTTAAGATATTTCCCAATTTACATTAGAGGATAATGCAACACATTATCATGCTGGAAAATGTTTCAGGTGGTTTCAGAAATACTAGCACTTAGATTTAATATTGAACATGAAGATAAAACACCTTAACATTTATATCAGCTTCCAAATCAACTTTTACTTGACAAAGACATTAAAGGAAACGTGTATAGGCTAAATACTGTAGATTGGAGATAAACTAAATTAAGAACTAAATTCACAACAGCAGATTCCTCTTCAGGAAAAATAGGTTAAACTTGTCTAACAAAACAACCAATCAAGATAAGTGGTTTAACTTAATGAACAAAAGGTCCAAGACAGCTTTCTTGTAACAGCATTTAGTCAATTGTCTTTGTTCTGTCTGCCTTCGTTACAGTATCTTATTGTTATTAAAACCTTCAACTGATTGTTGTTAAGCTTAATCTTAAATAGAACATGTGTTTTAATTCTTACTAATCAGCTGAGAATTATAATGTTATTTTCCTCTCCAATAGACATAGTCGATTTTATTTTTATTTCTTTTAATTTTTCTAGCTTTATAATTGTTTTAACTAAACTGAACTATTTCGAAAATGTCGCTTGTCCTTTACCTAAAATACCTAATATTGAATATTATACCTAAAATAAGGGAACATTTTGTCCATCAACCTAATCAAACATATGGAACATGAAGCACATAAAAACTAGCTTTTTAGATTTAGCAATAGGATAAAATTTTGACTTGTAGTATTTAAAGTGGGTGCTGGATTTGCGGGGGAACACACCGGAACGGATCAATGATCAAGAACAGAAAATTTCATAAACTGTCAGGTTTCGGTTTCAATAGCATATAGGCATAACAGAAGAAATATAATTGGCTAAACCAGCAGGCTTCTCATTATTACAACCAAGGGACACATATTATTTACAAGATAGGTAATTGTTTTCCTATACGAAGAAATTACCAACAAAAATTGATTCAGTGTCAGTTTATTATCTTTTGTTTCATTCAAACCAATGAGGTAATGATGTGACGGTAGAGATAACAAAATCAGAAGACACCATCAGTAGGTCTGTTGTATAAAGTTTTATTAGAACATGACCTGCGTCATTTGGCAGTCTTTCTAAAGATTACGTTTCCCTTGCAATTACCATAAGAAAATACATTACTATCATTATAATTTTAAATTTAAGATTTTTATGATTGCTTATTTGCAAAAGTGTTAAAGTAGGCTAATATTATAGCATAGCTCTATGGTTTTAGATCTTGCCACAGAAAAAATACTACTATAACCCAGAATGCCAACCGCATGGTAAAAAGCATTAAGTGGTTTGAGAGAGCTTTGCCTGTCAATCGTAGGCAGCGCCACCAGCGTTGCCATGCACTCAGCATAGCAACGCTGGTGGCGCTGCCTACGATTGACAGGCAAAGCTCTCTCAAACCACTTAATGCTTTTTACCATGCGGTTGGCATTCTTTTTTTTTTTATCAATCAAGAAATTTATTTACACAATAATTGCCAATACATAGGATACAAAAGTGCAAAAACCACAAATGGTTTGTCTGCACTAAAAATATTGTTTCATATTTACCATACAGTTTTGTCAGTTTGAATCAGTAGCATGCAGTTTTATGAGTCCTTAATTGTCTCTTGAGTAATTAATAACAAAAAAAAAAGACAACAAAGACACAAATATCTGTAAAAATTCAACAGTAACATCTGGGTTATAGTAGTATGTTTTCTGTAGTATGTTTTCTGTGATCTTGCCAAAGAGGAGATAGTAAGGGTAGCCAAGTGATTACGTTACTGTGCTCGCCTTGAAATAAGAAGGTCTTTGGTTCGATTCCAGTACAAGAAATACTGCACTAAATTATTTGCTTTATTAAGCTCTAGAGCATAGTTAAGAAATAAATTGCTAAACTTTAAGTTTTGAAGGTAAAAAATGGGGAAAACCAAATTTTTAGTCCATAAAACCCTGTTCTCATAGTCTAAACAGGCTGGTTCCCGAATCCCAAGCATGTTTGATTAAGGAGATGTTTGTGCCGAATTTTGTAAAATCGGACAATTTTTACTTGTGTGAACTAAGTATAGTATGAATTTGAACAAATAGTGTTTATGGCCCTTGAAGAGTCAAAAATGAAAAAGTAGTCAGTCTTTGTATTAGGTCTTATCATGAGATCTACGTTCTACGTTGTACTGAAATAGATTATTCCCTATATGGGAAATTCACTAAAATGATGAGTAAATTCCAAACATTCCTGGCATTGAAATAATTTATAAAATACAAAAATAGTTTTTATAAAAGACACTTTTGTAGATATGGCCAAATAGTGGGCATCACTCATCAACAAGGTATTATTGGGTATGAGTCAACAATTTGACACGTCTAGATCTGCAGACGTGATTAATAGGCCTACAGCACTTCTATAGATTGTAATCAACCAGTGTTATTTTGTACACAATGGGCAAGTTGATAAAAATAAGAACGGAACATATTTAAAAATTAAACTACGGCACTTATTTAGGCCTATTAATGAATTCAACTAACTATTTCTATGAGAACAAACACTAAATAATGATTTTAAACACTGGACTGCTCCAAATGCTTATTGGGATTAAAAGTTACAAGACCAAATATGAATTCTTAAGGCAACAATGAAAAAATCTTACATTACATACAACAACCCTCTTTTGATAAGTAGACACAAATAAACCTTTTCAGACTTAACCCATAATGCTTGTCTTTAAAGTCGGCTACAATCCAAAAAATAACATACCGCTGCTGACAGACTATTAAAGAGTAAATTTATTTGACTCTTTGACTGAAACCTTAAAGTGGCAGCAATAAAAATTTACCTAGGTTTAATAAGTTTTTGTGATGATTAATTAACCTACATACATCATTTTTAACTTTCATTCAAAAAGTGTAAAAGGGAATTATCTGAATCCTACAATGTAGGCCTAATTGATTAAATTCCAAACCATTTCTACAATGTATTTTATTTTGGGTAATGAAATTACACTCATCATACGAGACTACTCTTGACATATTGGTATCATTGAAGCTAGCACACTTCATCACCTTAAACAATATTTGATCAGTCAACGTGACAGCGAGTTTTAACAATGATGAAGGTGTTAAGTACGCCTAATACTGTTTACATTTGAAGAAGTAGGCACATTTGTTTTCATATGTTTACCTTTAAAGACATGAGTACATTTGCTTACTCTGTCTCACATTAGATTATACCTTAAAACTCTGAATTTAAAACAGTTTTCAGTTTGCTATCACCACTGCTTAACATTTACCTATAGTTTTTGTAAAAACTGGAACTAACTTAGTGTTATGTGTTAGTAAAAAGTCTTATTAACTATCAATCAATTGGTACCTAATGGCTATGAAGCATAATTTGTTAATAAGTTACGGGATGGGTTCAGAAACAATCGACTACTAGATTCGCCCTTAAATAGAGTTCTTTCTGGCCGAGCGGCAATAACGTACTTTGTGCTCTTAATAACTAACATATTTCAGTGTTTCCTAGCTAAAGAAGTTACACCTGTTCTGAGTTAATGACACAACTCTTCATTATTAAATTGAACCCAGTTCTCCTATTTAATTTGCTCATGACTTTGTAAAACTGTAGTAATTGTGTTCGGAAACTAGATGCATATATTTTCTCCATAAAGATAGGTACCCTGATTCTCGCAATAGGCCGAGTAATTTTTGTTGGTATGTACGATTGTTTGTCTGTAGATTAAGGTATCCATCAAGCTTCTGTCGCAGTCATCCACTAAGTTACTTTCTAACTGGTTTACCACCAATATGGAACGATTAGGCCTAGTCTTGCCAGTGTTTGAAAACATTGTGAAAGTAAATTGGCACTTCCGCCAAGTAAACTTATCAGGTTTTTTATTAGATTTGTTTTTATTGTCAATAATCTAATTCAACTGGTTCGCTTGGCTGTCGATGGGGACCTTAATTTGTTTAGACACTAATGACACATCCGTCTAATTTTTTTACAGTACATAGGCCTAAGTTACCAGTAAACTTAGGCTTGTATAAAAAATTAATTAATAGGTTGATAAGTTTGCATACAAGCCTCGATGAAACTAACTTTAACTTTTCTACTGTCTAGGAGTGTTCAAAAAATAAAACGTTAAAATTAAATTAAGTTAAGTTAGGAAGGTTAGTGTACAAGTAATTTTCCATGCAAAGACACCATGGTTTAAATTCATCAGATTGGCCTATCTCCTCAGCAACCCAGACTAGCAGTAGAAAATAATGTTAACTACGGTCTGTTCATGTCGTTTTGTAGGAAACTTAGGGGTCCCATTCCCAGATTTCTTTTGACACACAATTTAAAATAAGTTAGTCTGACATTATTTTAGTCATTTAATATTTATAAGAGATTCAATTTGTACAGTAGAAAATAATGTTAACTACGGTCTGTTCATGTCGTTTTGTAGGAAACTTAGGGGTCCCATTCCCAGATTTCTTTTGACACACAATTTAAAATAAGTTAGTCTGACATTATTTTAGTCATTTGATATTTATAAGAGATTCAATTTGTACACCCCGGACACACGTGGGTACATATTTTTAGATAAAAATGTTGATTGAATATATGTTGGTACGTGTATGGGGCTTTGGGTATTTCACCTATAGTAAAACCAGGTACCTACCTAGGCATAAGTTAGGCCTAAGCTAAGATAATGATGTAAGTTATTTTTTAGTTCTAATCAGTACTAATTAACTTAGACTCACAGTGAAACCAACAAAAGACATAAAGATGAAAGTGTTTAGCCTACTTACCATAAATATCTACTGCTAAAGCTTTCCATGTTGGAGCAAATCTGTGACAATGTCCACACCAACTGTTGTAAAATTCAACCACCCAAAGTTTTTCTTTTTCTTCATTATGAACAATTTTCTTAAAATTACTACCACCCAATTCAGCTATTTCATTAAAACCATGGTACAATCCACGACCAGATGCGATATCATGATACAATCGTTTACTGTCAGGTGAAATATTAGATGTAATAGAATATTCAACAAAAACTATTAAAAACAACGCAAGCAAATATTTAAAATGACTGGTATCCATGTTCAGATCATTAGTAAAACTATCTTCTTGGTCGCAAGACTTACGGTTCTCTCAAACCAAAAGAATTAAAATTAGAAATCTTGTTTTCACTTGTTAACCCCCATCTGTCAAGGTAGCTAGGCTTCAGGCTTCACCACATTGATGTCATTCCGATTCCATTCCTGCAATATTTGCTGTCTGCTAGGGAAAACCAGAACGTCCAGAACAGAACAGAACTGTGCTGTGCTGTGGCACAATCAAACTGCAAGCTGATTGGTTGTCGGGGAAAGTTTGTCAGCTGGAGCTAAACTCTGTCTGCTGTTTTTGCCTGTAAATTCAGCAGACAGGAAGGCTGAAGGCTATGTCGCTATGTCTGAGTCTGTTCTGTTTAGCAAAACAGAAAGCATTCATAGCATACCAAACTGATGTTGTTCAGCCGGCACAAACGTACATGTATTAGCGAATTTCCCTATCGGGAAGTAGCTATTACCGTAGTTAGCATAGTAAGACCTAGGCCTGTGGCCGATTTACTTTTTTATTTTGATGTCCCCAGAGGCCAAAAACACCATTCGTTCAAATTATATGTATGTATGAAATGAAAACTTTATTTATCCCAAGCCATGTGTATGTATGTCCGTGAACACGATAACTTGAGTAATTTTTGTCCTTTTTTGATGAAATTTGGTTTGAAGGAGTAAGGCGGGAATGCGAGGAAGGAGTAAGGGAGGAAGGCGCTTCGCGAACCAGCATGATCGGACCATGGGAACGGGGTTTTATATGGGGTAAAAATTGGGTTTTCTAATTTTTGACCCTCTTAACACGAAATTTCCCAATTGTTCTCCAGTAAAAAATCATTTAGTATATCAAAAGTGTTGTTGTAAAATTATTGGTTACGGAGAAAATTAAAAAAAATTTAAATTTAAAATTCACATGTTATATTGTTATTCTTACGGAGAATATTGTAAATTGTTGTAGTTTGCTTGTTTATGGATATATTTTGATCAAACTTTTGGTAAATTTATTTATTTTATACTCAAGTTATTAATATTTTACTGAAAAACAAAATTTTTTACCCTCCCTGTAACAGCAAGCCTTTAGGTACCTACTCATAAAACCTAATGTTAATTACATTTAATTGAAAATAAATTCAGGCAAATGGAAATTCGCACATAGTTAGCAGGTTTGCTGCTGCGGGGGTATTTTTTCTGTATACAGTACCTTATTAATTACAATGCTCTATTTAATGTCAAGAATATTTAATTTATGACAAGAAATACATTGAACTCAAAGACAATTATAGGAGAAAAATCCAAATAGGGAAGTTAAATTGGGCTCAAGAGAGTATAACCACAGCAAGAAATAAATCAAAGGCCTCTTAGAATGTGATTAACAATTTAAGAACACAAAAAAAGATAATAACCAATATAAGCTTGAAAATAAATGACAGAACCATAGAGGATCCTTGCCAAGTCGCAGAAACATTTAACACATATTTTGCAAACGTATTAAACCTTGTAAATGGCAACCACCTAGGCTTCCAATTCTCACGTTTTCCTAGCAATGATAATACAGTCTGCAAAATGACCGATTTTTCTCAGATCACACCTCAAAAACTTGATGATATCCTCTCCAAAATGGAATCTAAAAAATCTAACGGAATCGAAATCAGCATGCACGCACTGAAATTTTGCAAATCTGAGATTTTACTGCCGTTGACTTACATAATAAATTTTTCCTTCAAAACTGGGTTTTTCCCCAAAAATTGCAAAGTAGCTAAAGTCAAACCTCTTCAAAAAGGCGGATAGAACCGGTCCGGGCAACTATCGTCCAGTCTCGCTTCTTCCGTCAGTCTCAAAATTAATCGAAAAAGTTGTTTCGGAGCAACTTACTGAATTCATTGAAGTAAACAATATTGTCTGTATTGTAAACAGATCCACAAAATTGGCTCTCATTGATTTTGTTAATGATTGTATCGATGCGGTTGAGGCTGGGGAGACAGTGGTGGGTTGCTTCACAGACTTGTCAAAAGCATTTGACTATGTCGATCATATCATTCTTTTGGAAAAATTGGCTTCAATTGGCATTTCCGGAATTGTTTTCAAATGGATTGAGTCGTACATGACAAACCGATACCAAATTACTGAAATTAGAGGAAAATCAAATCACAAAATTAAAAATGTCATGTCGACTCCTCAAAAAATCACAAGCGGAGTTCCGCAAGGATCCGTCTAAGGACCTCTCCTATTCTTGGTTTACATTAGTGACATCACCAATGCGATTCCACTGATTCCAGAGTTTGATGTCTACCTCTTTGCGGATGATACAACATCGGTCATGAAGGGTAAGGATGTTGAGACTCTGGAGGGCGAAGCAAACAAAAAAATTCAGATCTTTCTAAATTTTTTTAAGCAAACAAACTCTGTTTAAATTCCCAGAAAACGAACTATTTGTGTTTTCAAACAGCACAAAAGCAAAATTCCAAAAATAATAGGACTCCGAACCTATTTATAGGAGAGAATCAAATTGAACAATCAAAAACGGCTGACTTCTTAGGGGTGAGGCTGGATGATAGACTCGGATGGGGCGAGCACATTTATGGATTAGAGAGATCGCTTGCTCGAGGACTCTTCATTCTACGTAGGATGAGGTCCTACGGCAGCGATGCTCTATCCAGGCTCGTCTATCACGGACTGTTCGAGCAGTACATTTCATATTCCATCATTTTGTGGGGTTCTTCCACCAAAAAGAATTTGGAAACAGTTTTTGTCTGGCAAAAAAAGCAATAAGAACCATCCTAGGCATGCCACCAGGATGCCAGCTGCAGAGATGCTTTCATCCAGCTTGGACTCTTGACTGTCCCATGCATATTCATCTACGAAGCAGTAGCATACATAAAATCACAACACATTCAACCTCATTTCGTAGATCACAAATACAACACTAGAAACAAAGGAATTCATGCTCAACAACACATCAGGCTAAAATTGTTTGAACAAAAACCTCACTATTCCGGTTTAAAACTTTTCCAAGCACTGCCAAAAACAACTTCAAAACATTCAAAAAATCTCAAAATTCAAAACAGAAATCAAATCTTTCCTGACAAAAAAATGGTTTTTATGATGTGGAAGATTTTCTAAATTTCACAAAACAGAGCCCTTTGGCATAGGATGTGATTTTTCTTATAAGTTATTTTTTTATTATTAGCCTATTATACCTAACCTATTGACCTGTCCAATTCCTGCCCTGGACTACGGACGGAAACTACAAGTATTCAAGTATTAAGTAACTTCTAGGCAAGAGCGTACTATCAATCACAGTGTCTTTGATAATAATTGCACTTGGTGCAAGACCCTTTATCTATGATCACTACAGACATGTAATTTAATTCAGAACGAGTTTTTTTTTTCCTTAAAATTCCAGAACTAACATTTGTATGAGTTTATAAAGCAATGATTCTAAGACATGTGAAGCCAGTGTGTACATTTATTTTCTCTGAAATCGTTGCACATACACATCCATTTGGATATCAAAATTAATTTCATAGAAGAGTATCCAAAACAAATTTATCAGCCTTGTTTGGTGGGAAGGGGCAGACTCTATTACAAGAATGTCGAAGTCGACTATTGCTTCAGCCTTACAAGCAAAGCAAGAGTCAAGATTGACTCCCTGAAGTCAAATATAATAAAGTATGTATTCACTCATTGGTATAGCTAAATCTAAAAATGTGTACCCTCACTCTCTATACAATTAGCTAGAAAAATGTTTGAAGCTTTGATTGAGCCTTTAGTTAGCCTGCACTTGCAGTTGCATCTGTGTAATAAGTATTTTGATCAGTAGATTCGGACACTGAGGAGTGGGGGGCGCCCAGGTCTCATGTAAATATGAAGTCCTATCTCCTAATATCCACAAGCCCAAAAGTGATCTCACCTAGTGGTGTTCATTATTTAACATGGCGTTTCTCAGGGACAGTGGTTTCAATTGAGGCCAGAACAGTTCCTGATCGAGGTTGGACCCATCTATAGCGTAGCTGGTATGTGTGAGGAAGGAGGTAATCAGCTAATCGTATGCAGGAGGATTGTATGCAGCGTGGGTTTAAAACAAACCCCCTACATCAATTTCTCAAGAATTTAATGTTGCTAATATTCAAATTTTGATTTCCTTAAATTTATTTGTTTTGGAGATAGAGAGGTTTCAAAATTGGCACTGGTAATATTAAAGGCAGTGCAGTGTATTAGTAATGGTGTTATGTGCATTATGGTACATTTGGTGTCATCGTCATCTACAAACACACATGCTTTGAAAACTCACTGACCTGGTTAGGGGAATCAGCTGTAAACAAAGCATTTAGATCCTAAGATTTAGGTCCTAAGATTGAGCCTTGGGGGAACCCTTTCGTTTAATTGTTTGGAGTTTGGATCAAACCCGATAATGCTTTGCTTAGTTTTTATTAGTCTATTTATAGTGCACCGGTAGCACTCCTAAAATGACTCTTATCTATCGTAATTTTGAATTAAAAATGCCTCGAAAATTATTGTTTTTTACTTGATGTAGATATTTTTTTAATACCTTTATATGTGACTTGAATTCTCACAAATATATTCCATGACAATATCAATATTGTATTTGCCAAATGATCAATAGTCTCTGGTCTTATGCTGTTTTACCATATCATTCAAGTTGTCAATGTGCTAAAAAATGTCCACAAGAGCGGTCACTGTTGATCGGATGACAATAAGGCTTTATTGTGGTTGCCAAAATGGCTATGTTGCTTATTTTAAGCTTAATGTCATTTGGATGAAAGTTATTTTAAAGTCTATTCAATCAAAAAGTCAAAATAAAAACCAGGAACATTATTTATCAATTAGGTGTCAATCACCATCAAGACAATACCAAGTTTTCACAGTCAAGGCAGTCTCATATGGACAAAGCTGTAACATTGAAGCATTCATGATTTTTCTCAGATTTGTATAATATTCACATGTTGATTTATTATGGACAGTGCTCGATCTGCGGGGAAACGCGGCGGCACGGAGTTCTGGTACCTCTCTTTCGGAGAGATAAAAATGTTGGCATAATTGGGTACTAATCACATTAAATAGGTTACAGTTCCGGCACCTCAATTTTTACAAATCGAACACTGATTATAGGTATTCATTTTGTGTTTTGGACAATCCAACTGCACACAAGAAATTACAACCAACTTTAGTTACATGTTAAGTATTTGATCAAAGTTAAAATACCTATACTTTATGCCAACTTGACAATCTAAAGGCATTTCAATTTTGCAAGTGATTTTTGTATACCCTACTTTAACTCCAAAAGCAAGAAATGTACATCAGCTTGAACTAACACACATTTTTAAACGTCATGACTTTAATTTATGATTATAGAATTATTGAGAAGGCTTGACACAAGCCATTCCGGTTGTATAAATAGTAAACTTTATCACTGACTGATCCTTTAATACCAACATTTACCATTGACTTTGTCAATGAATTTGCATAATGAAACTAAATGCTCTTGACACTTCAGAAGATGCTCTACAGTTAGTAATATTTTACCTCTTATAAAATTAAAGGACTAAGAAAAGACATTTAAATTGGTTTATCATAAGAAACACATTTTAATACAAAATTACAGTAAATTGTACGAACACAAATGTTTACACGGGCAATGGAATTACTTCTTAAAAATAACAGATTTCAATTAATGTTGTGTCAACTGTAAATGAAATTAATGAAAATTAATTACTGAGCAGAAACAATAAACAACATTTTTTAAAGGAAAAGTATCAACATTCTTAAAATCTAGATTATTGAATAGAAGGTTGGTAGTTTCAGCGGCGTTCTTGTCCACCACGACCGCCCCCACCACTGCCGCCCTGCCAGTTGGGTCGACCCTGCCCTCTCTGTGATGGGCCTCCCCTTCCTCTACCTCGAGCTGCCTGTGCACGCAGAATGGCTGACTTGCCACGTCCTACAACAATCACAACATTAGCACCGGTTTATATAGTTGACTTTAGGAGACTGCAATGGACATTCCATCCATTTGGAACTGATGTTGCCATTTTATAAAATTCAGGACTGAGGATAGTTTATTGAATGAACTATTGAATTCAATATAACTTGACATTTACTAAGTTGAATGAGCTTCTTGCTGAGAGAGCTACCCCCATCTAAAACTATAAAAAATTATGTGATGGTTTATGTGACTAACCCCATTGACACAGTTTTTTTTTTAATTATATTCTCTATTTAGCTAATTAATTTTTCTGAGTTATGCCTTTTTACGTCTTTCATCGTGTATTTCAACACAAAACGTCCATATTCAACCAAAACAAAAGCTAAAAAAATAACTGTGTCCTCCTCTTCCATAGGCTACTAATTTTAAAAGAAGCAAAACAGACACTGTGCAATCCCTATTAAACTCATAAAATGAGGCGAAAAAATGTATCAATCAAAGTTGAAATATTGTTGCCGATTCTATTTTTCCCGTAAACACCTGAAAAAAATCAGTTAGCCACACACTTCCAATCCCAAACTGGTAAAATCTCTCTACAGTAAAAACTATTTTGCAGCTAACTGCAACAGAGAACTTGAAAAAATCGGCTACAACCACATTTGGCATATTTGTATGAAATATAAAAATTAAAATTTGTAATATTGGCTTATTTTAACACTTGTTAAATTATTGACTATCTTTAACTCACCAGCTCCAGAGCTGGAAGCTTTATTCCCTGCTCTTTTAAACATAGGAGCATTTTTTAACATGTCAGGAAGTATCAGGTATCGAATTTTTGACCCTCTTATGTAAACATTCTCAACAGTTGCGGTTTTTCCATCACGATACGTAACACTGAGGCCTGTCATCTGACAGTTCATGTTGTCTTCTGCTTCAACTAGCTTGCCTCGGTAAATTTCACCCGTCATGGTTTCACATGTAATTACATGTCCCTCTGCTTCATGTAGGACTTTGATGGGTACTCCGATAGACATGTTGTGTCTTTGCTACAGTCAAGCCTGCAATCAATAGAGATCAAATATTATTTTAAATTTAAGGGTTTCTTTTAAAATATTTCAACAGGGAAGAAACTGTAGATTAACCTAATAAGGATCTTCAACCATGAACACACTTCTGGACGATTCACAAGTCCCCGTGACTGCATAGAAGAGGATTCATGATTCACATAAA
The DNA here is from genome assembly GCF_028750875.1 of Macrosteles quadrilineatus. Taxonomy (NCBI): domain Eukaryota; kingdom Metazoa; phylum Arthropoda; class Insecta; order Hemiptera; family Cicadellidae; genus Macrosteles; species Macrosteles quadrilineatus. Next base: position 35,940,887 of record NW_026542598.1, on the reverse strand, counting down.
ATGAAAGGATACAGTAGACTAAGTTAACATTTTTACTGTGATAGTTTATGAGCATTTTAAAATCATTTACAAGATTAATAAAAACGGAATAAATAAATAATTTAGGTTAGTGAATACTGTAAGCATAGGTTATAAACGGAATATATAAAAATCAGTTACATTCCACCTAAAAATTTAAGTAAAATCTTTTCTACCTTCTTATTAATATTCTTACTTAGTTCAATATTATAATTAGTTTTGGGCTAAAATAATAGGGCTCAAGGCAACATCTAAAATAATGATTTATTTAAGTCCGGCCTAATTTACTGGGTGCTGTCATAGACAAAAAGAATTAAATATATACTGGTACCGTCAGTGGTACTGCGGTTACCATAGGTTCTGGCGCACACCGCTGGGAGCACCATATAGTTACGGCATACACGCTACATAACTACAAGGCGCTCCCAGCGGTGTGACCAGAACCTATGGTAACCGTAGCACGGCTGACAGTCCTTTATAGTCAGTCCTATATTTAATCCTTTTTTGTCTATGGTGCTGTGTACAGGCATTGACTATTGGATACCGGTACTGAAGTAGACATCCCATAGTTATATGAGCCAGTCTCGCAATGAATAAGGGTCTTAAAATTCCACTTTCTACCTTATTTATTGTTGCTGACCAAGTTGATGGGTTAACAGTTCAAGTTGATAAGGTTAACAGTTGTTGCTATAGGTCTAGCTCACCATAAGTCATTATACATTAGATTGACTTTGTTAAAAATTTTGTATATTCAACAGAAATTTAGTGATTTAGATCAGCGCAATCTATCGATGGCTCACAAGAACTACGACGATTTTGATTTAGAAAACTGGTGACAACTTTTGAATGGGAATGGGATGTCTTGTAGGCCTATTTAGTTATACAGTAGTCAAAGGTACAAGTTACCAAAAGAGTAAATCACTAAAAAATTTCAGTGGTAATAAACTCTGTGCTTTTAAACACTATTATACATTTCAGATCTTTAAGTTAATTTTATTAAGTACAATTTAATAAAAGGTCGATAGATAGTAACAAGACTAGGTTTAGGGTTTATACTTAAGCTAGGCAAGAAATGTGAAATGATAATGGCAAGCTTCAAGTGGAAACCAAAACTTAAGTGAAAGGCCAGGCAGAGCGGGACTTAAGGGGAAAGGCTTGCGGCAATGGGTCGAAGTTATAATCTAAAGCTTAGGCTACATTATAGATGTCAGTTGTCGCTATATAAATAGCATAGACATATATAGTAGGTTCGCTAGGTCAAAAGGGATGCAAAAAGGGTAATCTTGCTCGAAAAAGGTGCAAGATGTGCTATGCTAATGGCCACAAGTACACAAGAACCGGTACTTACGTATTAAACGGAGGCCACATTTTGTCAGCGCGCTGCGGCGGTTATGTTAGGTTGGGTTATCATAATAGAAAGTATAACTCGTCTGGTATCGATTCATAACGAAGCGAGGAAAGTCCTACACACATAATATTTACGATAACCCAACCTAACATAACCGCCGCAGCGCGCTGACAAAATGTGGCCTCCGTTTAATACGTAAGTACCCAAGAACCAAGTAAATTTGTGCTCAGTGTCCTGGGGAACCAGCTTTGTGTCCGACAGGCGTTTATGACACCACACACCATAAAGAAAACATGGACAAGGGTGGGTGGAGGGTTGTATAAACTATGAACATTTACATGTACTTTTATTTCATTAACTCTTGTGCAGTAATATAAGATACTTGACACTTTTCACAATTCCAGTTCCTGAGGATTGCCGTGGCTTCGTTTGTCAACGCTGATGGCTCGAATTTGACGTCATATCCGGTACCATCTGATGCAGGGAATTTTTGCTGATACCATATTTCGACAACATTTAGGCCTAGTTAACCCTAGCAGTGGCCAACAATCGTAGTATGCTAGTATGGGCCGACATTTTTTTAAACGGTGGAAACACCGCTTATAATCAACTCTGATTGATCAATAGGCTATATGTAACATGCGAAAGATCACATTCTGAATTTCATTTTATTATATAAACAAACCCTGTAGCAGTTAATATAACAATGTCACGACGATTAGAAATCAAATGAATTTTAGGCGCGGCACGATTTTTGCAGCTGACACTTGGGAACTGTCAAAACACAACTTGTTCGGCATCACCCTGCTCGGGTAATTTTCGTCTTGGGATGTTGCATTGTAACGAAACTTTGGTTTTAATTTAATTTCTTCCTAAAATTCTTGATTATAGCTTCATTACAATTAATTTTGATAAATAGGTTTTATGATTGGAAATAATATACTTCAAATTCTTCACCATCATTCTTTAATTTAAATTGCTTTTGGTTACCAACAATCATGTGCCCTAAAAACAAACAAATTTAATAGATTTAAAATATAGTCAAAGTTTAAACATTGTTCTTTTAACCGATCTACTAGATGAACTAAATGTTTTAACTTTGACTATATTTTAAATCTATTAAATTTGTTTGTTTTTAGGGCACATGATTGTTGGTAACCAAAAGCAATTTAAATTAAAGAATGATGGTGAAGAATTTGAAGTATATTATTTCCAATCATAAAACCTATTTATCAAAATTAATTGTAATGAAGCTATAATCAAGAATTTTAGGAAGAAATTAAATTAAAACCAAAGTTTTGTTACAACATTTTTTTTTTTTCTAAGTCTACGTATACTGAAATGGCAAGAATCATTTCTGTCAAGGAACTACTACTACACTACATACTAGAGATCGAGTATTTATTTACACTTATTTCTCCTTTTCTTTTGTGTCCTTAGAAGTATTTTCTTTCTTATCACTTTCCGGAGATGTTGTCTTTTTGGGTGAGTTGGAGGTCTTCAGAAGGGCGTCTAGATACACACTAGGCAATCTCAATTGACCTTTCTCTTCTTCGGACGGGTAAGGGTGGGTGTTCATAACTGTTGAAATCAAGCTATTTAGATATGTTACTTCTGACTGTGGTGTGATGATTGTGAGGAGTTGATTTTGTAATACTGATGGACTGTCTGTGATGTTATGGGAGTTTGGTGTGATGTTGTTGTAGTCATTCAAAAATATCAGTCACAAAAAATAGGCGAGCCTTTATCAGTGTATGCAATGGAAATCAGGGAAAGTGCTAAGGTCTTAAACTTAGACAACAGTGAATCAGACCTAGTTGAGATAATCAAACTAGGTATAAACCAGGAAGATAGGGCTAGACTAGTATTCATGAGTGACCCTAAAATTTTTGAAGAAATAGATAAAATGTGTATTCATGTGCAAAATGTTAAATTTAGTGATTTTGAGAGAAAATCAGTAAATAGTAAGAGACATTTTGTAAACAATTTACAAGATCAAAGAAAATGTTATAACTGCAACAGAATAGGGCATATCGCTAAAAATTGTTTTCACGGTCAGAGAAGCAATTTTAACAACCAAGAGTCAAAAAACGTTATAGGAAGGGGGAGTGGATCTTTCCCTGCTTCCCCAAACCCAAGAATGTAAAAGTTAATAATAAGAAGAAGTTAGATGAAAAAAGTAAATTGAAGAAAGAATTTTTCAAGGTCAAGAGGAGATTAAATCATTTAAATTACAAAGCATGGCAAAAATGTAGTTTGAGGTGTCAATTACCAAAGTTAGAAGTCAAATTTAATTCTAAAGTAAAAGAAATTGTACTTATTGATACAGGTAGCTCAGTTAACATTATGAATGAAAGTATGTTTAACAAGTTAAAGGCTAGCAAATGTGTTAAAAGTTTTACAATTGACTCAAATAATAATAACAATTGTTACACAGCAACAAAAGAAGCAATAGACATTCTAGGAACTTGTACTATAAAAATAAAATTGTATAATTTTTCCTGGTATGTCAACTTTTTAATAGGCAAGAATGTAACTTGGAACATCATTCTAGGGGCAAGTTTGGGAATACTGGTATGGTAATTGATTTGAGTAACAGTTAGTGTTACTTTAAACACAAACCAAATGTTAAGTTGCCATTATTGAATTATGTAAATGTTTTTTGTAGCAACATAAATCAAAATATAATGGTAGGTTGTACAGAAGCTAAGGATGAAATTGCAAAAACTTGTACAAAATCACCCTAAAGTTTTCACTAATGAAATAGGTGAAGCACTGGACTTTGAGTACTCTATAAAGTTAAAAGATAAGGAACCGGTGAATTTAAGGCCTTATCCACTAAGTCCACCTAAGATGAAGATTATAAAAGATATCATTGATGATTTGTTAAGGCAGAACATTATCAGACCTAGTTTATCAAACTACAGTAGTCCTACTTTTACTGTAAGTAAGCCAAACAGTGATAAGCATAGAATGGTCATAAATTATTCAACGTTAAATTCCAAAATTGAGTGTGTAAACCATCCTATAGGGGATCTGCAAGAAAGCTATCACTATTTACAAGGTGCTGAGTATTTTACTGTTCTGGATTTATGTAACAGCTTTCATCAAATTAAGTTAAATGAAGAAAGTAAACATATTACTGCTGTAGGATTATTGTTACCAGCTGAGTTATGAAGTATGAATCATCTGCTATTTGGTTTGTTTACCTTATTTGTTTAGTTTTTGTAAATAAATAGTTTTTGGTTGAGTTTACTTAAAATGAGTTTTAATAATTAATTATTCTATATTGGCGACGAGAAAATGCCGAGGAAAACAGACCAGTCTCAGTATAGGAGTGTAATTGACTGTAGTAACATGTCTTGCATACAAGATAGAATGAGCAGATTTTCATTTAAAGAGTATAATAGTGAACAATTGTGGGAAGACTACATAGCTCGTTTTGAATTGACCTGCAGAGTTAAGGGACTGGGTGGTGCTAACACAGAAGAACAAGCGGCTCGGCGAGATCTTCTATTGGCAAATATCGGAGAGGAGCACCTCAGGGCACTGTCGGACCAGATGTATCCAAGGGCCTGGGAGGAGTGCACCTACGACGAAGTCAAAGAGGAAGCCAACCGGTTGTTCAAGCCTACAAGGACCCTTTTTGCAACAAGGTTTGAGTTCGAAAGAGCAATAAGAAAATATGGTGAGACATTTATTTTGTTTTATAACAGATTGAAGTCTTTAGCTAGAAGTTGTAAATATGGAGATAGCTTAGATGAACGAGTACGAGATAGGTTTGCAGTAGGAAGCAACTGTCCAGAATTTGAAGTCGAAGTCAGACAAAGATGGCCCGAGGGAGTTAATAACCGAGGTGAGCGTGTTAAGTCAACAGTAGTACTAGAGTTAGCTCAATCTATGGAACGAGCGAGAGAAGAAGTTTCCAAACATTCGTGTAAAAATGAGATTCTTAAAGTAAGTGACAGTAAGGAAAAGAGGAAACCAGAGGTACAGAAATCTACTGGCTTCAATAGGTGTTATAGATGTGGGTTTACACATGACCCTAGTGAAGATAGGTGTCCTGCGATTTCTGCTGTGTGCAAGAAATGTTCAAGGAGAGGCCACTTCGCAAGAATGTGCAAAAGTAAACATAATTTTTTCAAGAGAACAGATGGTAATTTGAGAAAAGTAGATGATTCTTGTGATCAAACTTACGATGATGAGTGTAGTTCTGATATTGATGTTAGCGGAACACAAATTAGGTCTGTCAAGAGTAAGGTTCCCAGAGCTACGATAGATGTAGAATTGAACGGGTATAATGTTAGAATGGAGTTTGATTCAGGAGCTCGGGTAAGTGCTATAAGTTTGTCTCTTTGGGATAAGATCAATTCAAGTGGCGAATCTCTAAAAAAGACGTCTGATGTAATCACTGGCTATGGGAAAAATAAGCTAGAAGTCATGGGTAAGGCTTTTGTGGACGTTACTTTACGTAATCGTACTAAGCGATTGCCAGTTATTGTATTACTAGAAGATGATGTTCCATTATTTGGGTTGCCGTGGAGTGTAGCTTTCAATCTTAGTTTGCCTAGGGAAGTAAGGGTTAGGCGTATTGATAATGGAAAGACAAATAGTAAAGAGACAGGCAAGAATGAAGAAAGTTGTAGAAAAGAGTTACAAAAAGAAGTTGTGACATTAACTCAGGAGTTTTCTGAACTCTTTCGTGATGAGCTAGGAACGATATCTGACTCTAATGAAGTTATACATCTAAAAAGTGGAACAAAACCTGTATCTTACGGGGCACGACGAGTTCCATTCCCCTTAAGGGAGGCAGTGGAGAGAGAATTACGGCGATTAGTACAGGAAGGAGTTTTGGAAGCAGTGGATCCTTCCGAAACACCGATAGAATGGAGTACCCCAACTGTCAACGTAGACAAGGGTGGAGGTAGAGTCAGAATCTGTGGCGATTTTCGTACAACCTTGAATCCAAACATCGTTCCGGAGAGACACCTCTTGCCGACCTTTGATGACTTGACTTCCAAATTAACTGATGGAAAGATATTTTCAGTGATAGATCTTCGAGACGCGTACTTGCAAATGAAAGTACACCCTGAGTCACAAAAGTATCTTACGATAGCAACTCATGTAGGCTACTTTCGCTACAAAAGGTTGCCTTTTGGTCTTTCCTCAAGTCCAGCAAAATTTCAAAGGTACATGGAAAGTTTACTAAAAGGACTTAATGTTGGAGTTCTACTTGATGATATAATCATTTCTAGTAAGGATACGACCACCCATATAACCACTCTTAGAGAAGTTTTGAGGCGACTAGAATCAAGTGGAATAAGAGCAAAACTGTCAAAATGTAAGTTCTTTCAGAAGTCTGTAAAGTATTTAGGTCATACAATAGATGGGAATGGTATTCATCCCTCCGAAGACAAAGTTGAAACCATAAGACACGCACCAAGGCCAAGAAACGTGAAAGAATTACGAGCTTTTCTAGGGGCACTAAATTTTTATGAAAGGTACATACCTAATCTTCATGCGATCGCTTCGAGCTTGCATAAGCTGACTGGTACGAAGACTAAATGGAAATGGACTGACACCGAACAAACTACGTTCGACAAGTTGAAGAATATCCTGTCATTAGAGAAGACATTAGTCCCATACGACATATCAAAGCCGATCATTGTTGAATGTGATGCTAGTGAACAAGGGGTGGGTTCAGTGCTGTTACATTTGATGCCGGATGGAACGGAAAGGCCAGTCATGTACGCCTCGAGGACACTTACGGAAGCAGAAAAAAGGTATGCTACAGTTGACAAGGAAGCACTGGCGTTAGTTTTTGCCGTGAAGAAGTTTAGACAATACCTCAGTGGAAGACATTTCAAGGTGAGGACGGACCACAAGCCACTTGAAAGAATATTTGGAATGCATCGAGATCTTACCAAAGTAGTAAACAACCGCTTGGTTCGTTGGGCTTTGTATCTAATGGAGTATGATTTTGAGATCCAGTACATCAAGGGACAGGATAATTGTGTGGCTGATTTTTTGTCTCGGTTTTCACTCAAGACACAAGAAGTATTAGATCCAGATGAGAGAGAGATTCGAGCATTGGTTCAGGAGAAAATTGACGTAGTTTATCAAAATCATGAACTTGTAAGAGAGTATAAGAAAGACCCAAATATGAAGAAACTTACAGACTACCTGGAGCATGGTTGGCCAAAAGATACAGAAAGCTTGCCATCATCTATGAAACCATATTGGAATAAGAGAGAAGAGCTGACATTAGAAAACGACATAATCATGCGATTAGGAAGAATTGTGGTGCCACAGATTTTGAGAGAAAATGTATTGAAAGAACTCCACAAAGGACATCCTGGAATAGAGGCCATGAGATCCCTATCAAGGTATTATGTTTGGTGGCCTAATCTGAATAAGGATGTTGAGGTTTATGTCCGTAGATGCCACCCTTGCCAGAGTAACCGATCATTTGACACAGAAGTGCCTCTATATCCTTGGAATGTTCCAAGTGATCCTTGGGAGAGAATTCATCTCGACTTCGCAGGTCCATTTGACAACCGATTCTGGTTAGTAGGAATCGATGCTTACTCAAAATGGGTTGAGATCGAAGTTATGGACCGTACGACAACTGCTGCTCTTGTAAATAGATTAAGGACTTGGTTTTCGAGGTATGGTATTCCTAAAAAAATTGTATCCGATAATGGCACCCCATTCACGTCCCATGAGTTTAAGACTTTTTGTAAGAACAATAACATATGTCATGTCACATCAGCGCCGTATCATCCAAAAACCAATGGTTTAGTGGAGAGGATTATCAGAACCTTCAAGAGTCGATATAGTGCTTGCAAACAAGAAGGTCTCAGTTCATCACTTGCACTTTTACAAGTGTTGCTTGCGTATCGAAACACCCCACAAAAGACCACAGGACAACCACCATCAGTCCTTTTCTATGGTAGAAGATTACCAACAGCTTTGGATAGGTGGAGGTGTAATAGCAGAGAGAGAATAGAAAATCAAGTGTGGCGACAGAAGTACTACCACGACTTAAAATCCAAACCAAAGGAGTTTTCTGCCAAACAAGAAGTGTGGGTTCAAAATGAAACAAAGAAGGGCTGGAGACCAGGAACAGTACAAGAAAGGACGGGAGAGCTGTCGTACACAGTAGTAGTTGGGGGAGATGTAAAGAGAAAACACGCTGACCAGCTGAGAGCAAGAGAAGGTGCAACTGATCCACCTCAATGGAAAATGCAAATGGAAACTGAAAATGATGATGTACATAGTTTCGGAAACTCAGCCTAAATTGGGTGGGGAGAAATGTAGGATTATTGTTACCAGCTGAGTTATGAAGTATGAATCATCTGCTATTTGGTTTGTTTACCTTATTTGTTTAGTTTTTGTAAATAAATAGTTTTTGGTTGAGTTTACTTAAAATGAGTTTTAATAATTAATTATTCTATAACTGCATTTCGCACGCCATTTGCACAGTATAAATTTAATAGAATACCTTATGGTTTGCATTGTGGTTCAGGCTTATTGAGTGCTTATTTCAATAAAATCTTTTATGACATCAAGTTTAAGTATGTAATGAATTTTGTTGATGATCTTATTGTTTATTCAAATTCTTTGGAGGAGCACATTACACATTTGAAAGAGGTAATCAATAGGCTAAGTAAATATAATCAACTGTGAATCCTGTGAACCCTACTAAAGTTAAGTTTGCTTGTAAAGAGGTTAGCTATTTAGGCCACAAAATTAGTAAGAATGCAATCAAAATTGATCCAGATAGAACAGTTGCAATAAGAGAGTTTAAAGCTCCAAAGTTTGTGTGGAGTAAAGAATGTAATGACAGTTTTGAAAAGCTTAAAGAATGTATAAGTACTCCTCCTGTATTGACAATACCTAATTTTGACAAACCCTTCATACTCATGTCTGATGCTAGTGAAATTAGTATGGGATCTGTACTTTTGCAAGAAGTTAACAATGAAAGAATGCCTATTGCCTATTATTCTAGAAAATTCACAGAAGCTGAAAGGTGTATGTCAGTATACGAAAAAGAAGCGTTGGCAGTAATTTTAAGCATTGAGAAATTTCATAGTTACTTAGAAATTCAACCTTTTCTGTTAATTATTGATAATAGTGTGCATTGTCTTGGGTGTTAGGGCATTTTAGAAAGTTAGGTAGGCTTGGAAGGTGGGTGAAAAGAATATTAAACCTCCCATTATAAGTACAACATGTGAAAGGTACTGATAATAAGGTAGCTGATTGCTTATCTAGAATGCATGAGTTGAGAGAAGAACAATTACAGTTAAATGGAATCTGTAAAACTAATAAAAAACAAAAGGTAAAATCTCAAAAGGTAAAAAAGGTGTATAATGAATGGTAAACAAGAAACTTGTAATTATGATTTTAGTAATGTGAATGTTATCAAACAGTTTCCTTTAGCCTACTAAAATTCAGGAACATCAGCAGAATGATAGTGGTGTTCTAAAAATAATTGAATCCTTAAACAATGGTGTAAATGGTTGTAAATATTATTTAAGTAAGGGTGTTTTAATGTATAAGAATCATGAAAGAGCAAAGCAAAAAATTTACTTACCAAAAATGTTGGTGGATATGGTTTTTAGCGAATTTCCCATATAGGGAATAAGCTAATACCGTAGTACTCACGGTAAGACCTCCCGGGACCGATTTTTTTTTCGTTTTGAGGTCCCTAGAGGCCAAAAACACCATCCGTTCAAATTAATAAATATATATATATATGTGTCCGTTAGCGCGATAACTCGAGCAAAAATGATCCGATTTTGATGAAATTTGGTACAAACGTGTAAACCTACGTTTATTCGAACGAGTTCGCGAACCAGCATGATCGGACCATGGGAACGGGGGTTTATGGGGGCTTTTATGGGGTAAAAATGGGTTTTTCCCATTTTTGACCAAAAAAACATAAAATTTTGCAATTTTTTTCTAAACTATTTTGTAGAGCTTAAAAAAACAAATTATTTAGTATATTGGAGCGTTATAATGCGCCTAATGGTTACAGAGAAAATTCTAAAAAATTGTAAATTTAAAATTCCCATGTTATTCTTATGGAGAATAAGTAAACTGTTGTAATTTCCTTGTTTATAAACATATTTTGCCCAAATTTTGAAAATGTTTTTACTTCTTACTAACTATTAACATTTTACATAAAAAACACTTTTTCCCTCCCTGTTGCAGCAAACCTAAGTAGGCCTATGTGTAAAACTGATTCTATTCTATCACATTTATTCCCTACTAGCTGGCCCGACAGACGTCGTCCTGTCCTATGCTTTTATGTCAAATGCTTGTTCATTTTCAAGATCCTGGTTGAAGTTCGTTCGCTACGCTCACTCACCTTTTGGTTGCAAATTAGCTGTTGTCATAAATTTAAAAAATATAATTGTGCTGCACCCTGTTGGTAAACTTATTAACTTTTAATGCTATTGAACATCACAGAATCAAATTGCTTAGTTAAACCAGCTGTTAATTTTCTTTAATTCCATTTAAATATGAGTACTCATAAGGTTAACATGGGAAACTCCAGAGCCACTGGGGCGGAGCCCTTTTGACGGATCTGCACCAAACTTTACACAAACCATAATTGAATAATGCTTAATAATGCCTGAAAGTTTCATTACAATCTGTCGAGCGGTTTCGGAGTCCATAAAGGACAAACATACAAACAAACATACATTGGATTTTATGTATATAGATAGATTTAAATTTTAAATAGGGAATAAATGTGATATTTTTAAGGAGACATTTTAGTGTAAATCCATTCTGGGAAATGGAAATTCGCTTAGTCTGCAGGTTTGCTGCGGCGGGGGTATTAATTATTTTCATGTAAGCATTCTAGGTGGACATCCAGGTATTAAACGAACACTAGACAAAGTTTGTGAAAGTTTTTACTGACCGGACTTACAATAAACTTAATCAAAGAAAGAGTAAGAAAATGTGAGATATGTACGATGGCAAAACCCGTACAAAGAAGATATGAAGGTGAGTTAATTGCTACACATGCTTCACAACCTATGGAAAAATTGTATATAGACATTTTTGGTCCATTGGTGAGGTCAAAAAAGGGCAATAACAATGTTCTTATTGCAGTTGATGATGTATCAAAGTATACATGGTTGATTCCACTAAAAGACAGTAAAGGTTCAAGTGTTGTAAATATGATCGACAATGTTATTTTTAAGAATTTTAGTAGCTGTAAGTATTTGGTGTCTGACAATGGTAGCCGTTCCAGATGTAATGAATTTAAGGATTTTTGTTTTAAATATGGAATAGCTCACCACAAATTAGTTCCATATAAGCCAAGTGGAAATAGGTCTGAGAGGTACTTAAGAAATTTGAAGAGTACAGTACATTAAAAGCCTATTACTATGAAAAACATAATGAGTGGGACAATGATTTAACTTTATTACAGCAGGGTTTTAATACAGCATACAATGAAAGTATTAAAACAAGTGCTTTTAAAGTTATGTTTAATCACCCACCAAACCATGCTTTGTCCAATTTATGGAACATAAATGAGTTGGTAAGTGAAAAACTGACACCTGATGAGATAAGAAGTAAGGTAAAGATTGCAATCAAAAATTTAAAGAAATCTGTAGAGATAAATAAAAATAGACAACGTTACTCTGATGATAGAGTTAAGCATCCAATTAAGGTTGGTATGAAAGTGTACTTAGAAAATTAGAAACTGTCTAAAAAGATAGATAAGTACCAAAACAAACTTGACCTTAGATTTATGGGACCATTTAAGATTTTGTACTTTGTTAATCCTGTGACTGTTTTAATACAGAGCATTTCAGATTTAGCAGTGGTGAAGAAAGTAAATATATCTCAGTTAAAACAGGGATACAAATAAAGTATTCACAAGGAAAGTGAGGTAAAACTGATAACTGAGTTTGGTAAGAAAAAAAGAGATATTGTATTATTTTATGTCTTAAAGGGTATGTGAGTGTACTTCTATTTTAATTGAAGATTTTTTTAAAGTGATGTTTAAAGCAAACTTCATTGCAAGAGTTAATTTTTTTTGTTTACCTTCGTAAAGACTTGTGAATTTACTTTTAATGCAAAGAAAATGTAAAAAGAAAAGGTAATACAAACTCACCAAAGGTAAAAAAAGGTAATCCATAGTTATCACAACCCTAAGTCTTCATACTACACTTGCACTTCACTACTTACGACAATCACTTCTACACTTACACTGACTTTGACACCTTTCTCACTTTTGACACTACATGGGCCCACATACTAAACTTACACATCCACTTGCAACTGAAGCTACTTGGACTACACAGAAAGACAAACTACTTCTACTCTGGCACTGACATTCCATGAAGTTTAGGACTGTGATAACAAAAATAACTGTTTGAACTTGTATTTTTTTAAATTCCAGTTTGATTGTTATCTTGGTTTTTGAGTATCTAGATATGCTTGTATTACCTGTTCTAAAAACATTGCAATGAGCAAGGATATCTTCTGTTCTAAAAAAATTTTGTATATTTTGGAAGGAGAATGTGTTATAAGATTGTTTGAAAAGAAAAAAAAATAAACGGTATCAGCATTCTGACACATACTTTCTCCCATAAGTTTGTCAACAACCTTTATCATGTGTAAGCGGTGAGAGTGAATATACGGAAATGGGATTTGTACAATTTTCTTCAGAATTTAAAGGACTATAACATACAACATTTTTATCAAAATGTTCGAGCCAATTTTAGGAAAATCTGATTTTCCGTTTTTTTATGTGGTTTTTTTATGGGAAAAGAACATAATTTACAATAACTTTTGAACCGTAATTTTTACAGAAATGGGATTTGTACCATTTTGTTCAGAATATAAAGGAATATAACATACTAAATTTTTATCAAAATCGTTCGGGCCATTTTTTGGAAAATCCTATTTTTCTGTTATTTTATGGGATTTTATGGGAAAATCCCCATTAAAAATAAAAATTTCTAAAAAATGAAAAAAAAACTATCAAAATTGTAAGGACCATAACATACTATGTTAAATCAAAACCGGATTTTTGTCCAAAATCCAATTTTTTGTTATTTTATGGGGTTTTTATGGGGAAATAACTTAGTTTAAATCAGTTCACAGATCTGGAATTGGGTATCATTGTCATTTAAACTGCATCCGATTCTTTGCTTCGCTTGAAAGTTGTGTCCTGATTTCAGAAGCAACAAAGCGACTGGGGCTAATCAAGTCACCTTGTATTTAAATGAGAAGATAAAAACTCAATTGATTTTATGTTTTAAATATTTAAAATATTTTATTTTTTGATTGTGTAGAAGAACTTTTGAATGTATAATTTATTTTTTGAGGGAGAGATTTGTACCAATTTTTAAATTGTAAAAAAAATTATTCTTTATTTTCAGTATAAAAACAAACAAATTGTGCTTTTTGATTAATAAAAATAAAAAATTTAAAAAAATAAAAATTAAAAAATTGTTTAACGAAACTTTGGTTTTAATTTAATTTCTTCCTAAAATTCTTGATTATACCTTCATTACAATTAATTTTGATAAATAGGTTTTATGATTGGAAATAATATACTTCTAATTCTTCACCTCTTTAATTTAAATTGCTTTTGGTTACCAACAATCATGTGCCCTAAAAACAAACAAATTTAATAGCTTTAAAATATAGTCAAAGTTTAAACATTGTTCTTTTAACCGATCTACTAGATGAACTAAATGTTTTAACTTTGACTATATTTTAAAGCTTTTAAATTTGTTTGTTTTTAGGGCACATGATTGTTGGTAACCAAAAGCAATTTAAATTAAAGAATGATGGTGAAGAATTTGAAGTATATTATTTCCAATCATAAAACCTATTTATCAAAATTAATTGTAATGAAGCTATAATGAAGAATTTTAGGAAGAAATTAAATTAAAACTAAAGTTTCGTTGCAGCATAAGGTAACGTTGGATAGCCATTGATATTTAGAACGAAATATTGATTGCACAACAGGTACGGATTTATGAAAACAGCTGTTTTAGAAATTTAAAAAAATGGCCAACCAGCGTAATAGGCTAAGTACGGAAAATACGAATTACATAGCCTACAGTGTAAGTTATTATTACTACCGGTAGTCATATAGGCCTAATATGTCATTTTGAAAAGGACGAAATGTAGTTTGTGATAGTGGCAGCCCAGCACTCGGGGTTATTTCTGTTTTCTCTCACTAAGACGACGAAAGTGCGTCACTACTGTCAAGGTCTCGTACACAAAGTGCCTTGTATTCGCCATTGCTTGTGTTGCCGGTGAGTTTCGCTCTCGTTTTATCCGCAATTTATTACAATATTCGTTATTATTTCGTATTGTTAGAGAAATGTGTGTGTGTGTATATACACACATCCACCCACACACATCTTTATGAATTTAACTGTGCACAAATATTTACTGAATTGTGTGAAATTGTATTTATAAAAGTCATATTTTTCTTGCGGTAGTATTTCACGGTTTTCCATTATTATGCCCCTAACACATAAAAACAAAAATTGTTACCCAACGTGTTATAAATTTTTATGTAGCCTAGGTAATTGAATACGCTTCAAGAACAAGATGATTATGTTTGTTTGAAGTAAAAACATTTGGTAAGTACTTACAAAAGTTTTATACTTAAATACTATACATTTTTTTCACAAACTCGCTAAAATACTAAAACATTAACTTATTTTATTTATAAATAAAAAAATATTTTTACCATAAACTTGATGACTTTTTGGGATTCCTTACTATATTAGCTTTACTTACAAACATGTAATACAGTAGAGTCCCACAAACTCGGCGTAATGACTGGAAGGGTGCCGAGTTTATGAAATGCCGGGTTATCGGGAACTACAGTTAAAAATAAGAACAATACAATTTTTAAGCTTTTTAACCGCCTTTTTCAATTAGATTTATATTACTAGTCAGTAGCCTATTAAGTCATAAGATATAGTATAAAAAATCCTTAGTACCAATTGCAAATGATTAGGCCTATACTTGAGCTGGCTTGTGTCCATGTTTAACTCGGACTCAAAAAATCACTAATTTTCTGAGCCAGGTGATGGCCGAGTTATCCAGACTGCCGGGTTATCCAATGCTGAGTTTGCGGGACTCTAGGCCTACTGTATATCATCTTACTAATATTATAAATCTGAAAGTTTGTGAGTTTGTGTGTATGTTTGTGTGTTGCTCAATCACGCATAAACTAATGGACGGATTGGGCTGAAATTTGGCATGATGATAGCTCACATTCCCTATTAACATTTAGGCATATTCTTATCTCAAAAATCCTTTCAGGCTCCGCCCCAGTGGGACTGTAGTTCCCCATGTTAACCTTACGAGTATTCATATTTAAAGGGAATTAAAGAATTTAGTCAGCTGTTTCAACTTTACAAGTTGGTTCTATAATATGCAATAGCATTAAAAAGTCATAAGGTTTCCCAACAGGGTGCAGCACTATTATTACTGTTCCTGATCATTGGGCTTTAAATAAATGATCCTGGCTAATGAAACAGCTGATCTTAGTCAGTAACAAAGCTACACAGATCATCTCACACCATTCTACACTCATCCTTCACTCATATTTGGGTTAAAATACGCACCTAAGTGGCGTCCCCATCTTAATGATTGATATATTGATATTATTTTGTTTGTGCATATTTGAACAAGCAGCAACAAAAAGCTGTGATACACAATGAGAACTGTTAAAGTAGGATTGTTTACAGTTAGGTTTGAGTTTTTAAATTAATGAATAATTTGTGATATTGTGCGAATGTTTGATAATTATTTTTTTGTATTGTTTAGGTGCAATGGTAGAACATTATGGCAATGGTAGATGCGTTATACTATATCATACCGTAAATTTATGAACCAAATTTTATCAAACTGTGTCCTCCCCCCATTGCAAACGCAAAGCTTGAGTATAACTGTGCAATAAGCATTTTACACTTATATGCCAACCCCGTACGAAGGACGGGTGCTCTGCTAGTTATTAATATAAACAACTTATTATATAACTTTTTACAACACAAACTAACACTGTAGGCCTAAGGTTTTCAATTTTTTCGGTTCTACGTTTGTTATTATATTTCGCCCCAAAAACTTATAGGGAATTAGGCCAATAGATCGCCTACAAAATGTATAGGAATGAATTTCCCATATAAAATCTTTTGAACAATTTTACTGAGGCTGCTTTTCAAATTTCAAAACAAAATTCTTAAGTTTATTTTTTTATTTTTTTCACTTTATCGAAAAAATACACTAGCCTATCTAAATCATTATTAAGTTATAGGCTATTACTATTTCTAAATTCTCCTATTCTTTCCGAACAAAATTAACTAAGCCTAGGCCTAATAGGCTTAGGCCTATAAGGTTGGCTAGGCCTAGGTTTAAGTTACTTGTAGGGTTGATTTTGGGACAAGTTTCTTAACTGGGCAATGCTAATTGATTGAAACTATCAAATTGATTAATGATCGATATTTTAAAATATTTTTATAAAATAAAACTATCATAACCTAACCTAACCAACCAAACTTGCTGATGGTGAAAAAATCGCATGAAGGTTTACTAATCGAATCGATAGTTTCAATCAATATTAGCATAGCCCAGTTAAGAAACTGTAGGCCTACCCTTGATTTTTTTTGAATTCTCAAAAAATGTCTGCAAAATCGCCAAAATGGGTTGGCCATTCCCTACTTCTAACATTGGCCAAACTGCTAGGGTTAAGTAACTTAAAGAGTTTCATAAGCTACCTATTACCTAGGCCTATATGCCTAACTTAAGTTAAGCTAAGCTTATTAATAGTGATGTGACGAGTTGAGTTGGCGAGTCGAGTTGACTCGAGTCAAGACCCGAGTCGAGTCAACTCGAGTCATCTCAATTATAACTCGAGTTGGTACGAACTCATACGGAGCTTGCCGAAGCTATACGAACTCGTAACGTAACGAGTCCGACTCACAAAACGAAACCGAACTCATACGGAGAAAGTCGAACCTACACGAACTCGGAACGTTTCGAGTCAACTCGACTCGTAAAACTGACACAATATTGGCCGGTACCGAGTCAGCCGACTCGCAAAACTAACGAACTCGTACGGAGAATGCCGAGCTCACACGAACTCGGAACGTCTCTAGTCGAGTCGAGTCGACTAGTAAAGCTAACACGCTATTGGCCGGTACAGAGTCGGCCGACTCGCAAAACTAACGAACTCGTACGGAAAATGCCAAACTCAAACGAACTCGGAACGTCTCGAGTCGACTCGTAAAGCTGACACGCTATTGGTCGACACCGAGTCGTTGCGGACTCCCATGATGCATTGGTTACGGGTCGAGTTTCGAGTCGAGTCTGACTCGACTCGTAACTCGAGTTCACGGCAGTTGGCGAGTCGAGTCACTCGAGTCAGGAAAGTTCCCGACTCGTCACATCACTACTTAGGCTAGGCTATTAAGTTACTGTTAAGGTCCGCTAAGAATATTTAACTTTTTTTGTAGGCCTAGCAGCAAATGTGTTAATGTTGACCTGTTGTTACACAGGCATCGGCTAAAAAAAGTATTCTTGGCCTAGGCTAATAAGTTAAATTATAGGCCTAGGCCTAATAATTAAAATTCTTGAACATAGAATAAAAAAAACCTAGCCTAGACCTAGCATATTTGATGAAATTGTACTATAGCTGAATTTAACTACAATCACAGTTCAAAATTCCATGATTTTGGGGCAGTTGTCAAAAGAAATAAACTTTAGGCTCTTCAGAAAGATTGAAAAGCATGAAGAAGCAAGCCAACATAGCGTAGGTCCATAGAACTAGATTTATTGAATTAACGTGTATTACAGTAACTTATAACTTACGTAATGAAGGGAGTAGTTAACAATCAACGGAACTGTTGAATTATTAATATTTCAGTAACCTTATATTATGAAGAGCATCAATTATGTAAATTCTCAAGCAAAAACGCACACTTCACGTTTGTTTCACCGGTTTCAGTGTCAGTGGTTTCAATTTCAATCGTTTCGTTTCGTTTCAATCGTATTTCAATTCAATCGTTTCGTTTCGTTTACTTTTGCCCGTTCGTTGCCGACACTGAGCTATTGCCGACTGTTATTTTTCTCTTTTACATATGAATGCTAGGAGGCTTGCTTTTAGCGAATTTCCCATATAGGGAATAAGCTATTACCGTAGTACTCATGGTAAGACCTGGACGCGGGACCGATTTTTTTTTCGTTTTGAGGTCCCTAGAGGCCAAAAACACCATCCGTTCAAATTCATATATATATATATATATTTATATATTTATATATTTATATATTTATATATTTATATATTTATATATTTATATATTTATATATTTATATATTTATATATTTATATATTTATATATATATATATATATGTCCGTCAGCACGATAACTCGAGCAAAAATGATCCGATTTTGATGAAATTTGGTACAAACGTGTAAACCTACGTTTATTCGAACGAGTTCGCGATCCAGCATGATCGAACCATGGGAACGGGTGATAACGGGGGGTTTTATGGGGTAAAAATAGGTTTTTGCCATTTTTGACCCAAAAAACATAAAATTTAGCAATTTATTTCCAAACCATTTTGTAGAGCTTCAAAAAACAAATAATTTAGTATATTGAAGCGTTATTATGCGCCTAATGGTTACGGAGAAAATTCCAAAAAATTGTAAATTTAAAATTCCTATGTTATTCTTATGGAGAATGAGTAAACTGTTGTAGTTTGCTTGTTTATGAACATATTTTGATCAAATTTGGAAAATGTTTTTATTTCTTACTAACTATTAACATTTTACAAAAAAAAAAACAGTTTTACCCTCCCTGATGCAGCAAACCTAAGTACTTGTTAAACTAATTCTATTTAAATCGGGAATAAATGTTATATTTTTAAGTAGACATTTCAGTGTAAATCCAATCAGTCAAATGGAAATTCGCTTAGTCTGCAGGTTTGCTGCGGTGGGGGTATTTAAACATGCAGTGTCTAAACACGTATGAGAAGTCAGTCTTTGATTCGTAGTGTGTTTTGTGAAATTTAGAAAATCTTCCATGTTGGCTTCCACCTTGAAAATCTTCCATATCATAGAAAAATTTTTTTTTGGGCCTGGAAAAGTATTAAGCCGGAATAGTGGGGTTACAAAAAGGGGGAATTTAGAAATGTAAAAGCAAAATAATGAGTTTAAATGTTTTCTTTTTATTTACATTTAATTAAATTTCTTCTTTTATTTATGATTTTGAAATATCTACCAAAATTTTGCGTAGGTCAGGGCGCGGCCGTGGTCAGGGCCTACCCTCTGGAGCCACCCCTAAATATTTTTAGTCTAGTCTGTGTTGTTGAGCATGAATGTGTTATTGAGTAGACTTTAGAATCTACGAATAAGCTAAAATTATCCATAACCAATGCTAACTTACTAAACTATAGAGGACTCGTCTGTTTAAGTGGAGAAACAGGTTGGAATGGAAATTGGAATTGCATTTACAGTATTTGGAATGGATGGATTAGGGACTTGAATGAGGAGAATGAAATGAATAGAAACGAGACCGTTCATGGAGGACCTCAACCCCCCACCACCGCGCCGTGGCACAGCGGAATTGGAATCGGAACGGTACATCGGTGCGGCTTCTTCTTCTTCAAATCCCAAGTCTCCTCAGTCCTGGGTCTGACTTAGGGGAGGTACGAATGAGGCATTAGTTCAAAATTCCTCCGTGAACAGCGCTGTAGTAGAGAGCACTTTGGCAATGAAGGTTTACTAATACCATAGACAAAAGAAATACCAATGGTCTATTGTCTGTGCTAAATCGCAAAAATCGTTCTGTTCATAAAATAAAATTATAAATGCCTCAAATTCAATTTTATAATTTTTAAAATATAAAATTAATCTATCATAACCCAACCGAACTAACCAAACTTGCTGATAATTAAATAATTATAACAAATGTTTAGTAATGAAAAAATAATTCTGTTTATTAAATAAAACTAGAAATTGCTAAATTAAAATTTTATAATGACTTATAATAAAATTAAACTGTCATAACCGAACCAAACCAACCAAACTTGCTGATAATGAAAATATCTTGGACAAAAAGTTAGAGCTACCAGCGGGATTCGAACCCGGGACCTTCAGCTTTTCAGCCCGGCACGCTGACCACTAGACCATCGAGGCCGATGGCCACTGGCCGTATTGTTTCGGTAATGGCGTTCCTTCAGCTAATAAAAAGTCCACAGCTGTCATCGTAGCCTCTTCTGTACCTCCCCTGAGTAAATACCCTCAGTCCTCCCTCATTAGAACAGAACTAACAGCACATAAAACATACTACTACAACCAGTTATAACCAGGGTTATAGTAGTATATTTTCTGTGCTAATAGTCGATTCGATAGGAACAATAGTTATTTGTGCAACTAGTGAGCAAAGGGAGCAATTGACTCACTCGATAAAATACTTAATCAGAATAATTTCTCGAGTGAGGCAATTGCACTTTGCACTTGAGATGCACATTATATTTTTCCTACAGTTACCATAAACAAATAAATTGGTACTGTATTCTATAATTTTTCAAAGGCTATTATTTAGTGTTTTCTACAAATAGCACTCCAGCCGAGTGAGATTGTTCATGATTATATTCGTCATTGCTGCCAGTATGTCTTTACAAATAATTATTTTACTTTTTTACTTAAATAAGAGTATAATTTGTTCACATTATTACTAAAGAACTACCTGAATTCCTAATTCCTATGCATAACCTGTCTGCCACAATTAGTTGTTGTAATAACGTCAATTGTATTTACCTGAAAAAATGTAGAGTTAAAAGGCCGCCTGATGTTGTTCAGATGATTTTTGTTTCCCTTAACTGTGAATAATAATTGAGCGCTTTAGTGAAAGTTTTATAAAAAATGAAAAGTTTCTTGGGTGTAGTAATTCTAAAACCGCTTGACTTTGATCAAAATAAAACAATATTTTTAATGTCCTTGTTGTACAAATTTTACTTTGCCTAATTAAGAGGAGTTTCCGCTGCAATCATCACAAAGTTAATTAATACAGTAGAGGTTTCCTTCTGTTTCCCTTCGGCTAACATTCTCTTCACCGTTTGTATAGGAATCATCTTGGGGACATTCCTTTATTATAGGCTTATAACCTAAAATAAACCTAATAACCTAAAAACTATCCCCATTTCTAATTGGTGGCGTTCTATGACTTTTCCATGTTTCCATAGTTTGAAAATCGGTTCTTTCAAGGATTGCTCAAGAAATACAATAGCACTGTGTCAATTCATTTTTCTTATTTGGTGGTGAAATATATCAAATTGTGTAGGCTTTCTCGATTTTTTTCTTTTGCAATATGTACGCAAACTCAAATTTAAATAGTAAATAATATTTAATTTCCATTAAATCAGTAAATCTTTACATTGAATTGCAAAAATAAATAAAATAGTAGGAAAACTAACAGCAATTGAATTACTGTATCCAGATGATCATAATGTAAACAAGGACTTTGACGTTTTGACAGAAGACGACAGTTAGTGATAAACAACAATTTGATGTTGATGAGTGCAGTGGTGCAGTTCGGATGTTCCGTGTTCCGTCACAGAAAACATACTACAGTTAGTATGTTTTCTGTGGTTCCGTTTCCGTTCCGATACCAATTCTGCTGTCCCGGCCGCAGTGGTGGGGGGTTGTGGTCCTCCACGAACGGTCTCGTTGAATACGAAACTAAAACTCAACTAACTGTCAGTGTCAGTGTTGAGTGTTATCATTATCTATCAACAAAGTTAGAAAATGTTAACAAGGCAATAAATTTTGGGCGACGTGTCAGTTTCAGTTACCACTTTAAATATATCTGTGAAATATATTTATTGTTAACTTATTTATTTCAGTTGTTTTTTAGGAATTAAGTCCAATGCCAATAATAGTAACTTACCTTTTAGCTAGGCTAATTCAACTTTGAATTTAGGTTAGGATTGTGTGAATATAGGTAAGATTATGATTTTGAATTATATTATACATCACACAGGTGCCATGACTATGACATTGTGTGAGGGTACAGTTTCTTAACTGGGCTATGCTAATATCGATTGAAACTATTGATTCGATTAATAAACTTTTTATGTGATTTTTTCACCATCAGCAAGTTTGGTTGGTTAGGTTAGGTTATGACAGTTTAATTTTATAGTAGATATATTTAAAAATATCGATTATTATACAATATTTTCAATTCGATAGTTTCAATCGATATTAGCATAAGTTAGCCCAGTTAAGAAACTGTACCCTAAAGCTGGCTCTTTGATTTTATTTCTGTAGGAAGAGGGTAAAATCCATGAAGATTCCTGTTGAACATTGACACATTTTCAGAAAAGTGTTTAAGTTAGAGGTTACAAGGTAGGGGTGGATTATAAACATAAACAAATAATGACGTTGTTGGCCCGAAGCCCGAATCCTACACTGATAGCATTAAAGCTGGGTTTTCCTAGGCGCGGAGAGTGGAAAAGAGATTAGCATGGTATTCCGCTCCGCTTCTATGAAGACAGTAACATTAAATTAGGCCTACCTAAGACAAGTGGAGTCCGCTCTCCGCGTTCCTCTCTCCGCTCTCCACTTCCGCGCCTAGGAAAACCCGGCTTTACATATGTTTTGGCCACTAACAATTAAGTAGTGCAAACTTAACAATTAACAAATCCGCCACTGATTTGAATCAAAACGTTTCAATTGTTTTATCAATTCAAAATGTTTTCAAATGGCTATTCTGCATACAAAATCGCCAATATTTAATTGTATAGCCTAAGTTATATCGTTATGGGAAATCAATAAAAAAGTAAGTTAAGTAGCACTTAATGCACTTTTCTTTAATATACATTTATTTATTTAACAAATAAACTAAATTATGAGTTTACAAATAAAATTGTAAATTATATAGGCTACCGGTAATAAAACTGTTAATTAACTTTGGAGTACTTAGGCTAGCCCCTGGCAGTGGGTCCATTGAATCTGTTTCCATTGAGATGGAATAAAAAAAAAAACTTTGTTTGCTGTTTGGCATGTTTCAGACTTCGTAAGCTAACTGTAGCCCTTAATGGTCTTGGAGAAACCTCCCTCGTTAGTTTCATACTATCCCTCATTGAGTCACACTGCGTTCCGCATTCAATATTCCCCTAAGTAACTTTGGTCACTGCTTCAAACAAGTCTGCTGAACATCATCAGTCAGCTGACAATATGGAAAATATCATGCAAATGTTTTCACCCCCTCCACTCTTGAACATATTAATTCCAAACACTGAACTGCTTACAGGTCCGTCAGTTGGCAATAGAGTTTAATAGTGGTTGACAATTCAGCCTAAGTTACAGAAATCACAAAATGCAATTAATACTTGGTGGGAGCGTCAGTTTTCTTTCATAATGTTTTTGAATACTACGACAAGACTAATCGTCATGCGAGGTGGGGCCCTGGCGACTGCACTGTAGATTCAAGTTCAGATTCCTTATTGATAATCAAAAATGTTACATTAGCCAACAATTTAATTGAGATATTGTCATGCAACATTCAATAAAATACAACCCAAAACATTAACTTATACCCAAGCCAAGATATGCAGTTGCAGACTAGGCTTACTCTAACAATAAAAATATAGCCAAATTTTTGCCTATAGGCCTACAAAAGATTATATTAATAAATATAGAAGAAAAATTTATTAACATTTATAGGTAGGTATAAAGGTGTTAAGTTAAAATTTAAACCATTCTAATTTTTTGATGTGCAAATGAAACAACTAGAACAACTTAATTAAATGACATTTTGGCCTACTCAAACATGAACAACATGCAGAATAGGAACTAATTTCTAGAAATAAATAATAAATTATATAATTTAAAATATACATCAATAATAGCATGCAATAGCTAACACAAGTTCAGTTGTGTAGAGAATAAAATAAAGAACTATGAGGTTGGTCTTAGATCTCCCAACTAGCTTGAAGTGTGGCTGTAACGGGAGCTCGGTGGAAACCTTAACCTAATTTATGGACAACCTACTATTATTGGTACGGTATACTAATAATGGGTCAATTCAATTCCAATCATAACAAACGGTTTAGAACTGCCATACCCACCCTATAAGTATGTCCTTCAACCTTCGATGAAAGAGGAATACCGTAAGTTAAAAGTAGCCTACGATTTCACAGAAATCGCTAGGGACTAAGTTAAGCATATTTAAATCAAATTACAACATTTTATTGCCTTTAGAGAATAGATCTACAAAATTAAAGTGTGTTAAGTTAGTTGATTCATATTTTTGTTGTTGTGAGTGTTATGAAATTTAATTTTTTCAGATTTACGCCTACTAATATGCCGTTATGCTGTATGATAGATAATATTATGTTTCTCTTCTACATAGCAATTTTTATTTCAATTGTGATAACACTCGGACATTTAATATTACAGGTAAGAATGTGTGATGCATTTTTAGATTTACATCAATTATTGTTAAAATCAATCAAAACAATATAGGCTACTTCTTATCTATAATTTAGGCCTACTTATAACTTTTTTAGATTAATTTAAAGGAATAATAACAATTCATAGTGTTGTCTTGAAAGCTGTTAGGTCTCTGACTGATAGCAGGGCGTTATCGTTCCAAAAGAATTATCATGTACACAGAACAAAATAAATATAAAAGTTATACATTTTAAATCCATCTGACATTAAGTTGTTTGCTTCACATTTTTTTCAATTTTCTGACTACCATACTAAAACTTAGTCTGTGTGGTAATGTAAAGACAGAAAACCACCCTTGTGGTAATATGGTCACGCCAGTGGTGACAGTCGTTATAAGATTGTTGTTAGGCATCTGGTATTAATCAACAATGTTGGTCTCCCAAGGCACTACCGCCAAGCTACTATGTTCGACAAGCTAGTTACTTAATTAAGACAATATTGTACTGTTGATTTTCACTAGCTAAGTGTTTTAATTTAAAAAAAAAAATGTTTTATTCATGTTTATAAATAATTCCAACCATGTTGCTTAAATTTACCCATTATAAGTGTTACTTTCTTGAAATGAGAAGGCCAAAACTAAAGCATATTTTTTATTTAATGGGTCAATAAACTAGATTTGACATTGAGCTTGATAATAATGGAGATTTTTTGATGAAAATCTATTTTGAAAAATCATCCAGCATCAAAATTGGTAGAGAACAAAAACTTGTACCTATCGGTTTTTTCTGTTTTGTAAAAAATTACGAAACTGAACTCAAGTAAACTTTTTTACCTTAAGGCTTTTAGAAAGAGAAGAGTGACACGAAAAGATGGCCTAACGCTGGGTATATTCCATCCATACTGCAACGCCGGAGGTGGCGGAGAAAAAGTGTTGTGGTGCGCCATCCGAGCAATACAACAGCGCCATCCTGATGTGGACATTGTTGTGTACACCGGTGACACAGATGCTGCGCCAGCGGACATCTTGGAGTTGGCGGCCAAGAGACTCAATACTCCGCTACCTCGGCCAGTCAGCTTTGTCTATCTAAGGACCAGAACCCTGGTGGAGGCTAAATGGTACCCAGTGTGTACTCTGCTAGGCCAGAGCATCGGCTCTATCATACTGGGGTTGGAGGCTATGTGGCGGTATCTACCAGGTAGGTGGTATGTGTTTCAAATTCGTACCATCTATACAAAAGCTGTAAGCTGTAGAAATGTATTATTGTAGATATTTCTACGCCAATAGCACATTATGTTTTTGTAATTGGTGTAGGTAAATAGCTGCATTTATGTGATCTTTGATGTTGCGTTATAGCAACTAGTTTCAACTCAACACTGGAGACTTCTTCAAGCTAAGATGTCTTCTTGTTTGTTCATGACATCTGTACTAGCCTGAAGAAGACTCCAGGCTAGCCTCGTTGAGGCAAAACTATTTGCCATAACGTAATATCGAATATCACGTAAATGCAGGTATTCAAACCAATTTATAGTATTTAAATATGGCCAGGAGGCTAATACTCATTAAAATAATGTTTTTTGTAAAGGAACCCAGTCCCTGGCCTTATTACTAACTAACGTCAAACTCCTGTTAGATAGCATACCGTAACTAATATATATCCAAATGACAAATGACTAGATGCAGAATTTATCATTCTCAACATTGAACCAGCAATCTTCTTCTATTTGAAGGTGAGTAATGTAACAATTTCGCTACCCAGACAATCAATGGTTTATTGAGCTTTCAAGAAGAAAGCTTTCAGAAGAAAAAAAATTGTTGGAAGTTTCTTTTTTTTTATTGTTGCACCAGAAGTCATTAACTATTTTTATTTTAGTTTGTAACATTTTCTTACATATTTTGTATATATTTTTTTCAGATATTTACATTGATACGATGGGATACGCCTTCACACTACCCCTCTTTTCCCTGGTTGGTGGCTGCAAAGTGGCCTGTTATGTACACTATCCTACAATCACAACAGAGATGCTACTCCGCGTGTCAGAACGTGTTGAGGCTCACAACAATCGAGCTGTGTTTGCCCGGAGTCCTCTGCTTACACAGGGCAAACTTGTCTACTATAGAATGTTTGCTTGGGTAAGGATCAGCCTTTAACACTTTGTTGTAGCAAATTTTATTATTTGGATGTGATAAGGGAAATAGTTTATTCTCCATTCTACATACTAACATCAATACAGTCATCCTATAGTTTGCGTTACTAGGGGTCTAAATTTAATTTTTAATTTACATTAGTTGTCAATTAAGCAAGAGATAACTTATAAAAACATTCAGTAATCCATTACTGGCAAAGTCCTGAAATTCCCAGGACAATGAGTGCCTACTGTAATAGGAAGTCTTCATCAATAGCCAAAGATTCTACTGTATCAACAATCTATATATCAAATTAAAATTAAATGAAAGTCTGTCCGTTCGTCCTTTACGCGTTGCAAACCATTCATCCGTTTGCCATACAACTTTAGGAAGTTGCTCTATATGTGTCCGGGGATGTTTGTATGAAATAACACATTTGAAAACTCCGTATTTTTTCTATTTTTAGGTGTTCTAAATTTCTAATATTAACCTTACAGGGTGTAAGTTTGTTTAAATATTTTCCGAAATCAAAACATTTGATTTCTTTTAAACTTAAATAACCACAGCTGTTGGTCTACTTTCTATTAGCAATGTGATTTATGCCTACCATGCAATGCCGTCTGTATCCATCGTTTATATAAAAGCTATTTAGTAAATAAGTAGGGCCCCTACTGTACAAAATTAATAGTTATATTTACCACGTTGAGTAATATTTTAAAGCATTTGACGATCAGCTGATTGTTGCAGCTGTACAGAGCAGCTGGCAGATCAGCTGATGTGGTGATGGTCAACTCCAGCTGGACCAGAGATCACATTGTAGAGTTGTGGAGACAGCCAGCCTACCTTGTCTACCCTCCGTGTGATGTTACACCTCTCAAACTGATTCAGAGACAAGGTATTTTCCAGATTATTTACAATTGATAATTGTTAACGTGTCTAGACCTAACATTTACATTTCCATGCATCTTAGTTAGTTATCAATTGGTCCTATGGAACAAAATGATGCCTACTCTACTCAACGCAGCCTTTTTATAGGGAAGACTATTGTCGACTTTTAGCAGAAATAATTTCACACACTGTTGAGTGACTTATGTTGGTTGAAATCTGTGAGAGGAGTTTTAGTCCCAGCAACTCATGTAGTGTACTGAATAAGTAAAGATTATATTATTTACCTTTTTGCTTCCTTCGTTTTTGTGATAAATATTTGTATACCCGATGTACATTTTGCCAGCTTGTGTGGCATATACAAAAACTTGTCTAAACCATAATGTTCACATCATAGTCTTTCCGACACACACATACAAAACATTGATTTTTATTTTTTAATGCATTCATTAATAAATATTATGTTTTGTGCGGTCTTCAAACCCCTAGTTTTCAAGTTTTTGTATTTATAAACAACTTTTGCCTGACTGGCTGATAACTTCATATTGTATGTTTGTTTTTCCTGAATCACTGTGATACAATATGTATGAGGTTACATTACCTTATTTGATAAGTGTTTTGTTTCAAAAGATGGAAGTGGCGCACCATCAGTCGTGTCTCGGCATGCAAGCAGATCTGTGCTATGTGACGACCATTTACCACGAATTAGTTAGTAGGCCTACTTTAAATGTATTTTGTACTGTTAATGTGTGTTGTACGTATGTTTCGGAAAGACTATGACGTGACCATTATGGTTTAGATAAGTTTTTGTAGATTTGACAATGACGGGTTGACGTCAAAACAAAACGCGCGTAGTCCTATTTTTGGACTTGCATGGATCACTTGGCGATTAAGGTAATGTAACCTCATATATATTACATCACAGTGATTCAGAAAAAACAACATACAACATGATAAAACTAAGCTTACAACTATTTAAAATGGTCTTTATTAAAATAAACAATATATATGCCAAATTTGATTGTGATATCTCTTTTTGTTTTAAAGTTTGTCACCCTGTATGAAATAGTATAGCCTATGTAGAATGATTGGTTATGCCTAGGATGAGTACTCCACCTGTGATCAGTGATCAGGCCTACCCAATCATAGGGCAAAGAGCTTCAGCTTTTCAAAACTTGTTTGCCATAGATGTATCTCAGGTACCTCTTTGTTGCAGTACTTTATTCATCTTGATGTATGCCTACATTCCCATAAGAATTTTCATTATTTGCCAGCTAAGACATATAATTTTGTCTCTTTTGTGATTTCAGAAACTGAAGAGATGCGTGTTTTGTCTTTGGGTCAGTTTCGACCTGAAAAAGACCATCCGCTGCAAATCAAAGCATTTCAGATTGTTAAATCTAAGGTTTCTCCTGACGTTTGGTCCAAGGTATGTTGTTTATAATTTTGTTAGCTATTATGTAAGGTAACTAAAAAAACATTTTTGTTGTTGGCAATTTGTATTAGGAGTCTTAAATTTTAATTTATTTAGGTAGTTGATTTTCATTTGAACGGATAGTGTTTTTGGCCTCTAGGGACCTCAAAACAAAAAAGTAAATCAGTCCCGGGTCCAGGTCTTGCCATGAGTACTACGGTAATAGCTTATTCCCTAGATGGGAAATTCGCTAGAAAGAGATAGTTTTATGAAACTACGTTGTTTCTTCACAATATATCATTGATGTTCAAATATACAGTGGTTTGTATTTTTGACATAAGAAGCTTACAGTGAGAGACTCATCCCTATAAGTTATAGTAAAAGATTCTGATAGATTTAAGAATGTTTAATTATTTCTCCAAAGTTACTTGCCCATTCAAAGTTTGCGGTATTAAAGTGGAAAATAACCTTTATTGCTCAGGTTCGGTTGGTTCTGGTCGGGTCTTGCCGCAACTCAGAAGATGAGTCAAGAGTGGCTGCCCTGCGACAGTTAGCGACTGAGGCTGAAGTCAGTGACAATGTAGAGTTCAAAGTGAACGTTTCGTTTGACCAGTTGAAACGAGAATTCTCCTCCGCCACTATCGGACTACACACAATGTGGAATGAACACTTTGGCATTGGTTTGTTGTTATGGTTATAAAATATAGGTTACTAATTTTTGTACGGATTATTCATAGTTGTGGACATGCAGTTGTGAACCAAAGGGTTGGGTCTGTGTCCTAAGCCGAGTATTGTAGAACCTTGCGGCAACCGGTCCTTTATTTCTGCCGCTCGACTGAGTTCTAGAATAGAGAAAGGGTATTAGTGAACGCAAATAAGTAATATTACAAATACAACTAAAATAATACAAACATTCAAATTTCTGTTGAGTTGATAACTTGGGTCAACGTTACTAATTTTTATTTGCAACGATGAAAAGTGTGAAAAAATGTGTCAACAGTGACTAGTTTGCGTAAAATGTTGTATATTTGTTGTATGATTTGTTAATTGTTTGTTTTTGAGAAAATAAATTCATTATTCATGTAAAGGTAAAGGCAAGTTGGAATTAGATCAATCTTAAAGATAAGATTGCTTGTTTACTTGGTTCAAATCCAGAATCTTGATCTAATTTTATGCAATTTTAAGCCCTATATAGCATATTAATCACAGTAAAAAACCCCCGCCACAGCAAACCTGCAGACAAAGCGAATTTCAACCTGTCTGATTACATTTTTACTAAAATATTTCCATAAATAAGACATTTATTCTCAATTTAAATAACATTAGATTTAACGAGTACTTAGGTTGCTGCTACGGGGAAGGTAAAAAGTGTTTTTGGCCAAACTTTAATAGCATAGGATGAAATAAATAAATTTGCCAAATTTTATCATCATATATCCATAAATAAGTAAAAAGTATATATTATATGAATTTGACCGGATGGTGTTTTTGGCCTCTGGGGACCTCAAAACAAAAAAGTAAATCAGTCCCGGGTCCAGGTCTTATTATGAGTAGCTTATTTCCTATATGGGAAATTCGCTAAAAGGTGTTTTTTGTTGTGTTCTTAAGGTTCTTAAGGTGTTCTTAAATTCTGTCAGTGCTTTAACCTCGGGGGATTTAACCTTATCAAGGTAAAATAAAATCACAGATTAACTGATTAAATATCCTTTCTGCCTTCTTGATCTCTGCTTTATTTATACTTTAATGACTCAAAATAAAACCAATTGGAAAGTCAAATTTATGTAATCCATGTAATATTGTTATACAGGGGTTGTGGAGTGTATGGCAGCCGGCCTCATCATGTTGGCTCACAAATCTGGAGGACCAAAGATGGATATTGTGAATGACTGTGAGAACGACCGCACAGGCTTCCTAGCTGAAACTGCCGAGGAATTTGCAGATGCAATTGTACAAATAGTCCAAATGCCCAAGGAACAACTAGACAAAATCCGAAAGAGTTCAAGGTTCGTATAGCAAGAATGTTTTTCCGCAAACTGTTTCAGCAAACAATTTAATTGTTATCTCCGTCTGATGCACTGTAGGTAGAGGTTGTGTTTTGTTATTTCAGTCATCTAAAACCTCATTTAACCAAATAAAACGATCAATCATAAACAGTAACTCCCCTTTTATAACCAAACAGTAATCACAAAATAATGAAATTATAATTAACCCTCAAATATTAGAACAAAATTTTGTTGACACTTGCAATCAGTGTCACCAACATGAACCAAACACGAAAAACGAGCTTCAAAATTTACAATGGGATGAGAAGTCTACTTGTTTTGGTTAGTCTATGTTAATATACAGTACTATTGTGAATCAATGCTAATTATTTCATTTGAGGACAAATATTATTGATTTGATTTGTCTTTTTGTTGCGGTTAGTTGTAAATTCTTTTCAAGAATAGAGATTTTTACGTTCAGAAGGTGAGAAAAACCTTGTAAAATTATGTTTCCAAACATTGAAAAGTCTTTGGGGTTCAAAAGTATTTTTTTTTTTATATATGTTTGAATTCTTTTATTTTTCCAGAGAGTCAGTGGAGAGGTTTTCCATTCCAAAGTTTGAAGAAACATTTTTATCAGCAACAATAAACCTACTTAACATGAAGAAAGACCAGTAACTAACCTTAAGTTTTATTCTCCATCAATCCTTAGTAGGATGTAAAATGTGTGATATTTATTGTATAGAATATGAAGTAGTTGGACAGACTATTTATATTGCACTGATAGAAAATTAAATGCATTTATTTTTGGACATAAATTTTTTTCACCTTAACTCATTCGTTTAGTAGTTTAAGTTTACTATTCACTCTTCTGATGCGGTCATCGTTTTATGGGTACAGTGGAGTCCCGCAAACTCGGCATTTGATAGCCTGGCAGTCTGGATAACTCGGCCATCACCTGGCTCAGAAAATTTGTGATTTTTTGAGTCCGAGTTAAACATGGACGCAAGCCAGCTCAAGTCAAATCATTCGCAACTCGTTCCAAAGATTTTTTGCACTATATCTGATGACTTAATACTGACTTGTAATATAAATATAAATGAAGAAAGCTTAAAAATGTATTAAATTTTTTATGTATTTTGCAAACCAACAGGTTTGAGTGATTGGGAACAAGTTACAAATGAGTTTTTGAATTTGTCCAAAATTTTGTGTTTTCAAATATTTAACAAATGCCAAATTGTTATTACAACTGCCATGCAAAGCTTAAAAAACAAATATTTTTGTATGTGAAAGTGTTTTTGTACAATAAAAGGTTATGGTTACGAGAAAATTCCAAAATTAATGGTACATTTCAAACTCTTATGCTATACTTATGTAGAAAAAATAAACACGGCAGTTTGTTTATGGATGTATTTGGTAAATTCATTTATTTCATACTATACTACAGTAGAACCTCTTTAATTCGAACCCCCGTAATCAAAACGCCTCTTTGCTGGGTACTCTATACACAGTGCAGTAGTTCTTTATTGTATAGGTACTGTATTTATTGATATACGCACAGTAATTATATCAATTGTAATGTACAGTACTGTTTATTCACTGTGTTTACTACTGTATTAAATAAACACTGTATTTTCCTTATAAAGCATTTTTTCACTTTTCCCGAAACAATTACGATCCATTTTGAGCAAAAAACAACAATATGTTCAGTAATCCGAACTATTCAATAGTCCGAACTATCCCCGGTCCCAATGAATTTGGGTTAAAGAGGTTCTATTGTATTTACATATAGCCATTGACTACAGTATTGGATGAATAAGAGTAAAGATACATTATCAAGATAAATCAACCTTTTCTTTCTCTTTAGCAGCATGATAGTGATAGGGTTATTTAATCAAAACGCAATGTTTGGATTATATGGAACATTTAATTGTCTTTAACAGTCATAACACAGGCGAGGACATTACCTAACCAACTACCGATTCTGGACATAGAATAGAATAGATATTTAACTTGAAGAAGGAGAAGTCATATAAGTTACTAAAACAATACAATTGTTTATAATAATCAAGTACTGAACACTTGATTACAGTATAGCCTATAGATTGAGGCATGTACGATATAACAAGAATATAAATGCATCTCTAACACCACCCCTGAAATTTATATCCAGCTAAATAAACAAAACATAATATGTAAAAACACACAGAAAAAAATAATAAGACCATAAACACATTTGTTAGCTAGGCCTATACATTTCAGAACAATTTACTATATACATTTCAGAACAATTGCTAGGCATATATATTTCAGAACAGTTTAGTTAGGCCACAAACTAATTATGACAAACAATTCCAACATTTTGTACAAACCTGTCATATTAAACAACCTTTGATTCAACATCATGTAACAAAAAATGTTATTGACATTCTCCAAACTTTCAGATCTATAATATTTAGTTCCTTTCATCCAAGTCTTTGACTTGATCAGTAATCAACTAAAGCCCCCCACACACTACCAGACCAGACCTCCAGACCAGACCGTCTGGTCTGGCGTCTGGCACTTGTCTTATCGTGTGTGGGACTGTCTGCAGACCAATTTTCTCGGACCAGACTGTCTGCGTGTCTGATGGTTGAACCCTCAGACCACAGACGGTCTGAGGTTCCCCCAGCACTAATTTTGTCTGGTCTGTGAGTGTGTAGCGCTGTCTGTCAGACGGCCGACCATCGTGACAGTCTTCATCCATTTGTTAGAGTTCTCACCACGGTCTCTCAATTACGAATGTTAGACCGTCTGGTCTGGGAGTGTGTAGAGCCGTCCAAGACGGTCTGGTTGCAGCCAGACGGTCTGGTCTGGAGGTCTGGTCTGGTAGTGTGTGGGGGGCTTTAAAGCCACTCCCGTTTCCCAGACATTATTTTGTGGGAAAACAATAAACATACAACAAGATACATTTTAATGAACATTTTGAAAAAAGTCAATAAGTTGGTGATTTATTGTGTACTTAAAAAATAAAACTCCACATTCACACAGTATGACAAAATTATTATCTATCTATATATATATAATTAATAGGCAAGCATGTTTCCTGTTGCTCGAATTCGAGCAATTGCTAAGTATTAAAGGTGTTATTTAGAAACAAATAACAGTCATAATTTCTGATGACTTTGACTCAAAGATTATGGAAATGCTCAAAGATGTACATAACAGATTGATAATCAACATTTCTTGTAAATCTATATAAATAAAATTAGAGTTTTGTCTGTACATTGCTTAGAATAATGAACTTTTTGGTTATTTTTACATTTCATAGGTCAGAGAAACCGAATCAAACCTTATCTCAATTTCTGTCTGTCTGTCTGTCTGTCTGTCTGTCTGTCTATCTGTCATTCTCTTGGTAACGCTAAAATACGCACTTTATTACAACTACTCCTCAATAACTATAGCACTGTCCCGCCTGAAACTTATTTTCCAAATACTATACATATATGAGATGGTTTTAGACGTATTTCATCGAATATGAGACAGTTAGATATTTAACAGTAAACCCTTGAAAATCAAGTTTTTGTCGATTTTTGACGTGGAATTTCTGGAAGCCCATGTTAACCTTATGAGAAATGAAATTATTGAATCTTAACAGCTGTTTCAATTAAACAAGTTGGTTCTGTTCTGTGATGTTCAATAGCATTAAAGTTACAAGGATTACCAACAGGGTGCAGCACTAGCACTATTATTTCTTTTACATTTATGACAACAGCTAATTTGCAACCTGGAGGCGAGTGAGCGTAGCGAACGAGCTAACCTGAAGGCAAGTGAGCGTAGCGAACGAGCTAACCTGAAGGAAAGTGAGCGCAGCGAACGAGCTCCAACATACAGGTGAGTGAGCGTAGCGAACGAACTTCAACCAGGACGTGATTGAGCCATGCAAACGAGATCAGATAGTAAAAATAAAAGTAAGCCTACCGTTATAGGATCGACCGGGAGACACAGAGGTAATTTAACCTTTTATTGATTGTCATACCGATCCGGAACAACAAAAAACAACATAAAATGAAGCTATGTATAATAGTTTGGCCAGCATATCTTAAAATATGCAAACCAACTGCTGTTCTTTATATAAGAAGGTTTCAACTGAATATTATAAGATCCCCGTGCGTAGAACGGGTACACAGCTAGTATCTTATAATTTTTCAAAAGCTGATCTTGTCTTTTAGTGTTTTCTACAAATAGCCTTACTCATAGCCGCATAAGGTTGTCCATAATAAGTAATAACGATTATAAATTCGAAAAAAACATCTATCTATCTATACCTATATATAATTAGCTGACCCGACAGACGTCGTCCTGTCCTAATATGGTTTTATATCCATTAAATGCCCCGAGGATTTTTATTACAGGAATTGGTGAAAGATCTACACAAAAAAATACTTTATTTTGACACGTCGTTTGTAAAAATCCGTCCATTATTAACGGAGGAGTAGTGTTTCGTAGAAAACGCCTTCACGTATATATAAGGATTTTACGGGTGGGTGTTTGCCTTTTTCACACCTTTTCCCTACATTTTATCTTATTATTATAGACAGATCATCATAAGTTCATGAGAGGCTGTTTCGATGTATTCATTCAGCTTAGTGAAAACATAATATAGATATGTAGCCTATACAAATAAGAACTTGAACTCTTACAGAGCCTTTGAATGTTATTAGACTAAGGAAAAGGGTTGTGCATGTTTACTACTGCAACTCTGCAACAAAAACCATTTTATATATCTCTAAAATATATATTCTTTAAGTGCACTATGAGCAGCAGCCTAAAAATATATCTAACTTGCCCATGTAATATAGTTACAAAATGCTCAAACTCACATTGTGACATTTATAATTCGGCTTATATTTCTCCAAAATAAAATTCATCTGTGCAGAATATAATTTTATTGTGCTCTTACCGTTTCTAATAACATATAAACACAGAAATCTTGCCTAAAATGATACCTCTTGACAATATATTTGCAGTGGCCTATATTACGGACCGTGGCCCACTTTATAATGGTTGCATGGTTATTATAATGGTTGGTAACATTATTGAAAATAATTAACACGACATTTTGGTTATAAAAGTGGCCTGATGAGTAAATACTATTTAAGCAGCTATTAGAGCTGTCTTCATGAGGTCATTACAGGTAGTGCAATTTCATATTTACCTTGGGCTAAGAGACTTGCAGTGCAGTCTCTTAGCCAAGGTAAAAATGAAAATTAAATGATATTATATTGCATTTTCGTCATCCATTTGTGAGCTATGTTTCAAATTTAAAGCAAACAGTGTAAAATCTTAATAAGTAACAACACATACAGAAAACTACATGTTTCAAATCCAATTTTACCTCGTCTATATTGTTTACCCAAAGTTCACAAACCGGGAGACGGGATGAGACCAATTGTTTCATGCATTAATTCTCCGAGTTATCTGCTCTCCAAATGGTTAGTAGAAAAGCTACAAAAATTTGAATCATTCCCGTCATTTGCTATAAAAAACAGATACCAGTTAATAGATAAAATTAAAGATTTGAAGCTGCAAGAAGATGAATATTTAGTCTCCTTTGATGTTGTATCCCTGTATCCAAGTGTACCGATACCAATAACGAGGTGACTTATTAAGAAAATGGCTCATTTCATTAAAATTACCAACAGAAATAATTAATGAATATTTAATTTTGACAAATCTATGTATGTCCCAAAACACATTTGAATATAATAATAATTTTTTACCCAAACTGAAGGAACGGCTATGGGAAATCCACTATCATGTTTTATAGCAAATATATTTATGAGCCATTTCCAAACAAAAGCAAAAGAAGAAATGGCATATTTTCCAAGAACATGGTTAAGGTACTACGCAGACAACATATTTGCAGTTTTTGATCGGAAAGAAAACCTTAATGACTTTGTCAACATATTAAACTCCATATATCCATCAATAAAATTCACATACGAGGTTGAAAATGATAAGAAGATCTCATTTCTGGATGTACTAATCCTCCTACGGAATGATGAAAAGCTCGAGTTTGATATTTACAGGAAACCAACCCTCACCAATAGGTTTATCACTCAAGATTCTCAACACCCTCCAGAACAAAAAAGATCCGCGTTTAATTCAATGATATATTGCCTCTTAAATACCCCACTGTCCCATAAAGAAAACTATAATAAAGAGCTTAACTACATAAAAGACGTGGATAAGTATATGGATACGAAACCAAAATTGTAGACAATATGTTAACAAAAGCTTTAAAAAGAAATGAGAAAAAGAAAAGAACTAAACTGGAACCAATCAAAGTAAAGAAGAAATGGGTAAGCGCTACCTATACTAAGCAATATAAAGACGTCAAGAAAACTTTTCAGAAAAATGATGAATTAATGGTTTCATTTAAAGCGAAAAACAAAATTAAAAACATTCTTGGAAATCCAAAAAGTAAATTAGAGAATACAACAAAATCTGGCATTTATCAAATTCAGTGTGACAGTTGTGAGATGAAGTAGGTACCTATGTTGGACAAACAAAAAGAAATATTAAAACTAAATTCAAAGAACACACTTCTCACATAACACACAACAGACCTGAAAAATCAGCAATAGCAAAACACTGCTTAGAAACGGACCACACAATATGAATCAATAATACTAAATTACTAAAAAATATAACAAAATCCAATGAACTAAATGCATGGGAATCATTATTTATAAATAAAATGGACAATTTGGTAAATAATGATAACGGTCCAATTCAAAATGTTACATTACTAAATTCTAAATTTACAAAGTTATAAGTTAATTCTACTTGATATTTCATTTTTATACATATATGATTTATTTTTGTAACTTTAGCTAAATGTACTTAACAGAATAGTTTTTATTTTTAACTACCCATATGTTACATTCTTTAAAATTTATAATTGTATTTTTTGTAAACATAAACATAACCTTCAGTTTTGTGATGTGCCTGATGTATAGCCTCGTTCACACGGGGCGAGTTTACAAGCTACACGCCAGCGTGTAAGAAGCCGGCGATTTGGCGAGTGTGCTTGTATTCGTTCACACGGAGCTTGTCCACTCGCCAACTCGCCGACGTGGAGAAAGACGCCGGCGAGTCGGCGAGTGCGCTTGTAGTCGTTCACACGACGCTTTTTCCACTCGCTCAGTAGCTGGCTTGAACCAAATCCTCCAAAATCTTTGAGTAACAAGCGCACAAGCACAAGCAACTGTGTTCACACTGGGCTACTTTACACGCCTACTTGCTCAAAAGCTGGCGAGTTGGCGTGTAAAGTAGCGGCAGCGTCAACTTTTTCCAGAGCTTTTTTACAAGCAGCTTTTGAGCGAGTACGTCGTTCACACTGAGCTATTTTACTAGCTGCGTGTAAAAAAGCGGGCGTGTAGCTTGTAAACTCGCCCCGTGTGAACGGGGCTTATGCTGGCATCATCAGATGATGCCAGCATAGCTGGCGAAAGGCCTCATAAAAATTAAAAATTCAGAAATATTGGCGAAGTTGTTATTTCAAATTAGTGTATAGGTGATCTTTTGTTTGCAATCCGAGTGACGTCAGAATATGTGGGAATAGCACACCTATGTTTTTTCCTTCCACCATGGCTCGTTTGCTGTTTCTGATTTCTGACGTTTTGTTTCTGTCGGCTGTCACTAGTGTCGCTGTCGCAGTGCTGCTTTCAGTGCTTTGCTTTCTGCTTTGTTTTTGTTGCTGCTGTTGCTGTGGTGAGCTGAGCTGATGCCTTTGGATTGCGTACTGGAGGTGGGTACATTTTTGCTAAACTTAACTGGCTTTAATTGATAAAGCACAATCTTACAATAATAATGACGAATTAAGATTTAATCTTTGAACATAAATTTTTATGTTGATTGTATCTTACTTTTTCTAACCAACACAAATTCTATTCAATGCATATTTTTTATTAGGTTTAACATGATACAAAATGCGACGGTCAACATAAATAACGTTGATGAAGTGGCTAATATTATAATCCAAAATGAAAATCTTGGTTTACCCTCTTTAGCGGGAAGTTTGACATTTTAATCCTGTTTGACACTTTTTAGTGGCAACCTCTGGAATTTAGATACGGACCAGATGGTGTCAATTCCAGAAATATCGGTTTTGCTGGTGTAGCAAAAGTGTAACGGTGTCGCTTATGTTTAATATTGATATTGCACGACATTCTTCGGTGGGCCCTTTGCGGTGTTAGAGCGTGTTTGATAGAGGAATGACTGGTAGGCCCCTACTGGTACTTGAAGTTTAGGATGTAATAATAAACAAAAAACAAGTAGACACAGACAGATTGAAGTATGATCTCTTGTGTATGTTCTAGTTCTATACATTTACAATTCTATTCACCATGAATAAGTTTGCCTAGGCCAACCCATCGATATAAACAAACATCGTGTTTATAATATAGATGGGCCTACCTAATCTGTTTTGGCATTTAATTGGGCTCAATTAATTTTAAAGAAGCCTAACCCAACACTCCACAACATATTAGTAGGTCTACTTCCACTTTCGGCACAAAAGACTAACAGACAGTAAGTTAGGTTTTTAAACCTTAACCTCGAAATAACAAATCTTGACCATTGCAAATTTAAGAGGCTTTTTGTAGGTAACTCCACATTTATTATCAACACATTTTATTTAAGGCCTACATTACATTTTATTACATTGCATTTAACATTCATTAACAGGCCTAATTACCTATATGTTTGATTTTGATCATGCCTTGGCCTATCTTACATTATTATATTTTGTTCTGTGTTGATAAAAGTTTAACATTGGGATGGAATGTCTAACTTAGTTGTAAACTTATCAATAGGGGTACAGTTTCTTAACTGGGCCTATGATAATATCGATTGAAATTATCAAATTGAAAATATTGATTAATAGGCCTAACTTAATCGATATTTTAAAATATATCTACAGTAGGCCTATTATAAAATTAAACTATCATAACCTAACCTAACCAACCAAACTTGCTGATGGTGAAAAATCGTATGAAGGTTTACTAATCGAATCGATAGTTTCAATCGATATTAGCATAGGC
Source organism: Macrosteles quadrilineatus (assembly GCF_028750875.1). Classification (NCBI taxonomy): domain Eukaryota; kingdom Metazoa; phylum Arthropoda; class Insecta; order Hemiptera; family Cicadellidae; genus Macrosteles; species Macrosteles quadrilineatus. The sequence continues at coordinate 35,900,567 of NW_026542598.1, read as the reverse complement.
CTAGCCCAGTTAAGAAACTGTACTCCAGTTATCTTTGTAAAAAAATGAAACACACTTTTTAGAAATTTTAAATACCCTACATAAACTTAAGTTATGACTTAGCCCTACATTGTTAGACCTACAAATAATTAACTTACCTACTGATGACACAGTTGGTAATTATTTGTAGCCTACTTTTTGAAAGGTTTTTGGTCTGGTATCAATCAATTTAGTAACTTAATCTTTAGCCTATTAACTTAATACAGGTAGGTAACCTAGAATTGAAAGTTCACTATGGAAGTGTACCCATAATGTTGAAATTCACAGTCCATAAAGTAACTTACCGTAAGTTAACTTAAGTTTAACTTACCTTAAAGCTTACAAAAATTCTCAAATTCAAAAAATCAGTTTTCTAACTGGCCTAATTTTAGTTCAGGTATTGGACAGATTTACTTAACAGCATTGTTTTTTTACTTTACAACACTAACTTAACTTAAGTTAGGCCTAGTGACAGACCATTGAGACCAATGAGGGTCAAGGATTGAGGGAAAAGAAGTTAAATTGTTATGATTTGAACGTAAATTTATCAGCTGGTAAACAAATCTAATTGTTTATGAGTGGCGACGAGAGGATATAAATAAACAGAAACATATAACACCTCTCTTATAAGTAGAGTAACTTAGTGATTGTTTGTAACTAAAAAGTGGTGGTAATTAGGTAAAGTATTGTAAGTTACGCAACTCACGTAGGTCAAATAATCTTTACGAGACTGGTAGAAGTTCTTAAGGAGTGCCTAAAATTTCTACTCTTGACGTAAAGACTATCTTTACGTGATCGTTGCATAAACTACTGTACTACATAGAATTTACACTAAGTTAGGCCGAGATTACTAAGCCGAGTGCCTTTTGTTTCAGATCCAGAGTCAGTCTACAATAGCAAACTAGCCTCATTGCATGTTAAGAACATAGACCTAGTCAAGATATGGATTATTTTGAGCTAGAAAACAAACAAGAATCTGATTTTAAATTCATATATGATGGATCAGACACATCAGAATATTTCATTTCCAAGCCGAATGAAGAAATAAAAGATTTAAGTGATGTATCGCTACAACATTTGGATTTAAAAGAATCACAAAGTTCCCAATCTAGCAGGGAAGTGCAAGGATTGGAATATGATTTTGATGATACTGATAAATTATCGCCAAAAACTAACACAGAGTCATCCAAGGGTAAGAATTAATATACACTCAATTCAAAGTACAAATCATTTCGTTATAGAAACCGATAAGTTAGGTTGTATTTACGTTGGGTAGGTTACGTTTCTATTTAACTTATATTGTAGTTTATGTTTAGGTTAAGTTAAGTTTAGTTACAAGAATTAATTTCTTAGTTAAGTTTTTAGGCTATGTTCACGTTGCAAAAAACTGGTGTGTGCATGAGCACAGGATGCAAAAATGATGGGAACAGAGGAGGACAGTGATAACTTTGTCTAATGCCAGTAGTAGCTTTTTTTATCCTATGACGCTAGGCATGAGCCTGGGATTGTTTTTCACATTAATTCAGGCTAGACCTAGGGGGGGATTTGAACCTGGGACCTCACCTCAGGGACTGAAGTCCTGCGCTCTAACCACTAGACCAGCTTGCTCCCTTCAAACAGTAGAACTAAGCTTAAGTTATTCTTGCTTTTCTGAAAATATTTTTTCACTAATTTTAATTTATACCACAGTTCAAACTTGGCCTATTTATTTTGCATTCATAAAACTAGCTGCAATCTTGTTACTGATTTTTATTTTGAGAATGTTTTACCCATATAATTAATTGGAGAACATATTGTATATGAAGATTCACACACAACCCATTGGCTGGGTTTTACATGGAAGATAGGCTACAAGATGCAGGCAGAACACTATGAGATCAAATTTATATTGTGCTTTAAATTAACTATGCCTTGTCCTAGTTAAAATTTGTAACTAACTTTTTTTACCATCAATATTGTCAAATGAAACCATTTATACAGGGTGAGTCAGTGACGGGCGATTTTTCAGAGGGTATTAAAAAAAGGCCAAACTTCACAACACCAATTTATTGATTAAAATACATAGTAAGTGAGTGGACGTTTGTGTAAAAACAACAACAAAAGCTTTAGGTCTTAAAAATAACATTTCCAAGATGGCGGCCTTCAACCTGGATGCATTTTTGGAGTCTGGACCGAAAATTCTCGGAAACCGCTTGTAAATGTTGTAAGCGGGATTGCTCGAATGTCGTCAAGAATTCGTTGTTTTAGTGTTTCAATAGTGGCAGGACGAGTTTCAAAAACTTTTGCCTTTAAATAGCCCCACAGAAAAAAGTCACAGGAGCTGAGGTCGGGGATCTAGGGGGCCAGGCAATATCCCCGTTTCTTGAGATGAGGTGATTCGGGAAGATCGTTGATAGACAATTCATGGACACTCTAGCAGTGTGACTTGTTGCTCCATCTTGTTGGAAATAAGAGTCAGCATTCACTGGAAAACGTTGAAGTTGTGGCGTTAGAAAGTTTTCTAACATGTGTAGGTAGCGTTGAGCATTGACTGTGACAGCATTTCCAGTTTCATTTTCAAAAAAGTAGGGGCCTATTATGCCATGGGAAGAAATGGCACATCATACCGTCACTTTGTTAGAGTGAAGTGGCCGTTCGTGAAGTGCTTGTGGGTTCCTTGCCGACCAATATCTAAAATTTTGCTTATTTACATATCCTGATAAGTGGAAATGAGCTTCATCACTCATCCACAAGTTGTGAATTAGCTCAGGGTTATCTTCCATAAGCCGAAGCATATTCTCACAAAAAGTAATGCGAGACTGAAAATCACACTGATTTAATGCTTGCACAACCTGAATTTTGTAAGGATGCATGAGGTCTTTATGTATAATTCGTCTCACCGTTGGCGCAGAAAGTCCAAGTACCATGCTATGACGTCGCGCAAATCGACAGGGACCTCTGCCAATCGCTTCTCTGACTGCTTCAATGTTTTCCGGGGTCCGGGCAGTTATGGTACTCCCGCCCCTTCTTCTCGTGGTTTGTCCCGTTTCTTCCAAGTTCTTTATCCAGCCTTGAATTGCATGTCTCGATGGAACAGGAGCACGAGGGGGCAGACCGAAATGAATGCGGAAGGCCCGCTGTGTGCGCACAAAACTCCCACTGTTTTGATAAAATGCCTTGATGGCAAAACCGCACTGTGGTCCGGTCCAACGCTGCATGGCAACTAAACTTCCAGTGGTGGGGAACGCAGGGTCACCGTCCCGACCCCCTCCCCCTTCCCTACTACTCACCTACGCTCTCAGAAAATCGCCCGTTTCACTGAGTGACTCACCCTGTACATGCACATAACAATGAAACAAACTATGAAACCATTTAAGATATTTTAACTTTATTATTAAATTGCTTGTTACCTCTCACAATTTTTTCTTACCGCAGGGAAATTGTAAACCAGATGATTAATTCAAAATAGGCCTACATTACACAGTAGCAACAAAATAACACAATCTCTATGTTTACTTTCTATATGTGATAAATAAGTTATTGATTTATATTTACTGGATGAATTAGAGGAGGAAAAATACTCCTTTAGGAAAAGCGGTCCAAACCCATGAGAGTCAGATGTGCGGGGAATCGAACCCGTCCATCCCTCACTAAAGTCAAAGATGCTAACCACTAGGCTAATAAAAACAGACCCAACATAACTCCCCATTTGCACAAGTTTGCTGCACAGCTGAAAGCAAAATTCAATTTGAATCCAAATTTATACTTTATTTAGTATAATTCATACTATAATAGTAAAAATTGTTTTTTTTTATTTTCTTCCAAAGCTTTTTCCCCAGAGATAAGCGAGAGGGGATTGCTCTCATATTGGTCATCATTTTTGGGAATTCTCTAGAACCTTCATTAGGCCTATTAAAAACTAAGTAGCAACTCGGTTTATAATATTTTTTATTCCAATGTATTTTTATTGTTACGTACCGTAATTAATATTTTATCCCTGGTTGCAGATGTAGCTCACACTGGACCATTGCCGGTCTGCAGACTGTGCGGTCAAGGGATTAACGACGAAGAGATTACTTATATACACGAGATCGTACATAACGATGAAACGATGATTGTTGATAAAATAAATGCCTGTCTGCCTATAACTGTGAGTAAAAACATTGAGATAGTAAAGATGGTCCACCTACCTAAATCTCATGATATAGGCTACAATTTCTTTTTTAGCCTATTTGTGTACAGTATAACCTCACAGATCCGTCACCCAAGGGACCAAAACTGTTGAGGAACAGTGAAAAGTCGGATTATCCTAGGAGCATCTTAAATGACCAAATTATACTAGTATGTCTCTCGTGTAAAATGTCTGTACACATAATTTATCTGTTAGTGTTGATCTAAAATTATCTGTACTCAAACCAATAATTATTTCATTCCTACTAAGTTTACTTAGAGCACCACTCCTACTCCGCTGCAGTCCTTAAGTACGTCTCTTGACTTGCCTACACCCTAGTAGATTTATCCAACTGATTTTCCTTTTCTTTTCTCTGAGATGTTCCAAGAAAGCATCCTCCAATCTAAGGCCTGGATTGGCACCTCAAAAGTGGTAGTTGCCCCTATCCGTGCAGGCTTTTCTGCTGTCTCCAATACTATTTAATTAGGTGCGCATGGATAAAAAAATGACACATTTTTTCTCTCTGTCCAGGTTTCTATTTAGGATTGTACCTCAATTTCATATCAGATGGTGTAAGCTTGTTAGTTTAATAAACAACCTATTTTTGGCAATGAGTGAAGAATTTTTGAATCGTATTAGCGGCAAATGAGTTCTTCGTATTATGTTATGCAACGTAATACGAGAATAACACTTGGCAATTGTAAGTTATGGTTTATTTGTCAAGGCAATTAAAAATAGTATTTTAATCAATTTTCTATCAAGTGCCCTGTTTCTAGGTCAGTTTAGAGGATAGCCTGCCGAAGCAAATTTGCTCAGAGTGTATGATTAATTTGGAAACAAGTTATTTGTTTTCTCTTTGTGTTACTACTGCTGAGGAAAAGCTCAGACATTTACAGTTTTGGTAAGTACTCACAAATTTGTTCTTTTACTTAGGTAAATGACTTTACTTAAATGACGAAAACAAAATTAGAACAAAAGTTGACTTAGGGATATTTATTCAGTTTATATGTGTCAAATCTCTTGAATTTTTAAGGTGTAAAAAAATAGTCGCTTAAATATTTTAGTGGCACCTTAAAATTTATTATTTTAATAAAGATTAAATTGTATTCCACCACACAAACAGGATGAGCAATTTTCTGGTTTAGGAGTTGAGATTTTAAGTCTCATCTCACAAGATTCAGCTTAACAATGCTTGACCATTTAGTTATTTTATTTTACTGGCTCAATGCTTGAATTCTCTATTATTCATTGCATATCACATCAGGAACTAATCAAAGTAATAACTCCACCCGTTTGTTTTAAATTGTCCTACAAATTTACCAAATAACTCAGGGCTATATGTGTAAACTGTTATAGCATTTGCAAAACCATAAAAACAATAAATGTAATTTCCCTTTAGGTAATAAAATAAAATATCCCCATTACATGCCTAATGATTGACATTTATTTACACATAAAAAAATAGGCTATGTTTTTTTAAAAACTAACTGAGCAATAGATTAGGCCTGAATACAAATTTGTTCTTCAGGGATATTATTCTTCAGTCTACACGTTTCAAAATACCGTTGGCTAAAACTTATTGAGCTAAGTAGCTGTTGCAATTTCTCCATTTTGTCAGTGGCGGCTCTAGGACCTTGTCTAGGGGGGGGCTCCGGGGGGTTTGGGGGGTGCTCCACACCCCCCAACATAAGAGGGGGGTCGGAAAATTTTTTAAAATTTTAAAGCCGTTTGGTGACTTTTTAAAGCAATTTTAACGCCTAAAACTGTGTCCAATAATAGTCCAAAAACTCCCATTTCACCTGTTGTTTGTCATGCATGAGCAAATAGACATAAGTAGAATAAAGTAAAGTATATTTTTTAAATAGTTTTTACCAATTTATTTAATAGATCAGATTTATTATCCCAATAGAACTAGGCCTATATTAAATATGAATAGATATTGCAAAACATAACAATTAATCCTCTATTGTGGTTTCTATTTCATAATTCAACTTTTTAAACCTAGTTTTAATTTGTACTGCTCAATTTCGGAATTTTGCGGGAGGGGTTTGACTCTCTAACCCCCCTCCCTGCCTACGGCCTTGTAAAACGGGACTACACTGTATTGAAAATATAACTAACAATTGATAATTTAATAGTAAAAAATCCACGGCAATAATGAGTAGATAACCAAACGGTAAGGCCTGACAATGATTGAATTGTATAATTTAAACACCCACGGCAATAACGAATAGAAAACCAAACCATGAGGGTAAGGCTTGACTAATTGTATTTTATATTAAAACATCCACGGTAATATGAGTAGAAAACCATACCATGAGGATAAGGCCTAACTTTAATTGTACTGTTTGAATGTGAAATCCATCCTCCTTTCTTTCTGCCCGGCGAAGTGATCTATTACTTTTTCGTTGAAGTTTAAAGTTGACAACAGCTTTTTTTCGATAGAACACATAGCAAGCGCACTTAGTCTGTCTTGTTTCATGGTACTCCTGGTAAACGTTTTAATTCGTTTCAAAGTAGAGAAACAACGTTCACTTTCCGAAGTAGTCATAGGTATTGTGCTTATGATTTTTAAAAGTTTGATTGACTCTGGAAGCACATCTTTGAGGTTGTTGTCATAGACAAAGTTGAGTAGTCTTAATGACCCTGTGGCCGTTGAAAAATCATCCCTATTGTAAATAACATTTAACTCCTGTTTCAATTCAGTTTTATTTAGGCTAAATAGTTCCGCAGCAGCGTGTAACTCTTTTTCGGGAAACTTGGTTTTAAACTCCCCAAACAAACTTGGCTGAAACAGTTTTGCCGCGGACAAATGATTTACAAACGTAAAACGGTCATCAATTCCCGACGTAATTATGTCACACACTTCCTTTGCGACGACGCGTTTTTGATCGTCGTGTCTTCTCCGCTTTTTGCTCGATTCGGGTTCACTATCTCTCGGTTGATCTAACATGGTCGAGTTTCTTACGCGATCTACCACAGTTTTGAAATCGCCGACAAACTTAAACGCCTTGACGCAATCAATTGTTGTTTGCTGCAGTTGGTTATACAGAATGTCACTGTGGGGCAGTATTTGATTGAAAAAGTCCAGCCAGAAAATAAAGTCTTCGTCTTTTAGAATACTTCTTAGGCCAACAGCTTTATTTATTGTGGCATAGTCATTGGTGTCATCGTCGAGTATGTAACTTAAACATTCCTCCAACTCTCTTTGATAATTAAAAATTGTGCTTACAATTCTGGATTTAAAATTCCACCGAGTACCTGAGCTTTTTGGAATACGACGTTTTACTATCTCATCGAGAACTGCAGTTCTCTTTGTTGACTGGGAAAAGAATGATGAAAACCCCTCGATATTACTGAAGAATATCTTAACCTGCTTATTTTGTGTAGCACTGCGTTCAATGATTAAGTTTAATTGATGTGCGTAACAGTGGACAAAATTTGCATTCTTATATTTAGATTTTACACGCGCTTGTACTCCCGTGTGTTGGCCACTCATTACGGAAGCCCCATCGTAGCTCTGGGCAATGACTTTATCAGGAGTTTTGTCGAGGTTTAATTGCTCTAATACTTCAAAAATTGTTTCGCTAACTGATTCTGCATCATGGCCTTTTGGTCTAATAAAAGTGATAAATCGCTCGTGAATCGTGCCATTCAGCTCGTACCTAATAACAAATACTAGTTGGGATAAAGTGGCACAGTCTGTTGTTTCGTCGGCTTCAATAGCAACATAGTCGGTTTGTGTCAATTCGTCACGAATCATTTGCAGACAAACGTAATATATTGAGTCCAATAACTCGTTCTGTATGGTTTTAGACAGACCCAAAAACACTCGGTTATTTGTTTGATTTATGTGCTGTTGCAATGTTACATCCAGCTCCGCCATAAGGTTAACCAATCCACGAAATATGCCAGGATTTTTTGAATTTTCGCGTTCATCATGTCCTCGTAATGCTAATTCAAACGCTCCACAAAATTTAATTGCATCAATTAGCTTAATTAGAATGTATCGATTTTTCGAAACATCTTCATTTTGTTTTTGTATTTTTAACCTATATGCATTGTCCAATTGGCATCTAATATCAACTTTACCTAAAACAGCATATTCAATTGACGCATTTATGTGTTTTTCACTTGTTTTGTGTTTTTTTACTTTTTCCAGTAGATGTTTAAGGTCTGAAATCCCGTCTACAGTCCATGCTCTATCTTGAACCCCCATGACCAAACAAGTGTAGCAGAAAAATGAATTTTTAATTGAACAGCCACATAGCCAATCTGCATGATTGTACATATGTGGCGAAAATTTTCGTGTGAAGCTATTCTTATTCTTTGAACTGTTTTGAATTTGGTTTATGTTCATGAAAGGTCTAGGAGGTCCTAATTTTTTCAAAGAAATTCTGTGGTCAATATTTTTGATCCCTTCATTGATAATCAGGCTAACTTCATTAGCGACGTTAGCCGTCGACGACCAAGTCGACGACAACGAAATGCCGCCGTCCATTATTATTTAGATTTAGGCCTTCAACCCACGGCAAATTTACCCGTAATAACTTATTAAGACTAATAATAAGTAACTATAACTAAAGTTGTCCGAGTCACTTTACCTATGGTTAGTTTACTTCGTTTTCGGGTTGATTAGGTTAGCCTATACTAAAACTACAGACGTAACTTATTGACTCAAAAATACCAACTAACTAACTCAATCAATTAAGTATAACTATTAATAATTTCTACTTAGCTCTTTCAATCTTCAACAAACTACCGCTTCCTTCCTTAGGCCTCCATCACTATCACTAAACACTATTGATCACAAAACAACAGGTCGTTTGGCACTAAACTACTGAACTGTGGTCATGGACATGGAAAAGTGAGGTTAGTTTATGTTTATGGTAGTGACAGTGTGTATGATGGCCCCAGCGCTGCCAACATGGTTCTTCCTATCCTAATCGTGTGTGATGCAGAATTATCCAGTTTAGGGTGGCTGCCCTGATTTATGGATGCGCGCGCAGCTTTGGACTCTGCCCCAGAGTCCCTATTGTAAAGCATTGGAATGACGTCACGGCACCCTCAGCGTTGTTAGGTGTTTCTACCATAACACTACATGCATTGAGTTTGGGACGGAGGTTGCCGCCGTCCGCAATCCACATTATGAAAGCGACTATCGCATTCGCAAAACAGTCATTACTGGATTCAAAATTTAAAACTATTTCATTTCATATTATTATCATATTGATTAAGTAGTTGTAAGTAATTGTAATTTAATTTTAATACGACATATTATTTTTGTATTACATAAATAAAAAAAATATTGATTTCTGTATTGTTGGGAGGGCGGCGTCCGAGAGTCCTTATGGGCTAGCCGCTACTGCATTTTGTAATGTTTTAAATATTGTGTAACTTATTTATTTCGTAACATTAAGATTTACATGTAATTTTCCAGCTCCGACGCTGAAAGCATGAATTGTCCGTTGTGCTGTGAAGGCTGTATGACAGCTGTTCCTTCAGAAACAAATGTAGATGATTCATCAGATGAATACCATCATACTGAAACAATCTATATAAAAACAGAACAAAGTTCGAGTAATGTCCAGTTGGAGAAAACACATGTCAATTCTTCAGTTTCATCAAATGTTCTACCGAGTAGGAAACGGGGAAGATCACAGCAGGGTGAAATGGTTAGTTTTGCCTTTGCAATGTACCAAGGACGGTAAGTGTAGGAGTGTCTGATGCTCAGTTGGCTGGGTCGTAGGTGTTACAGGATTTCAAAATATTTCCTTAAAATTAATTTGGACCTTTAGGATCAGCTGTTTTTATTATTTTTTTTACCAGGAAACTGTTTATTAACTGCACAATGATTATGGCAGCTGGGTCCTGTTTCAAACCTTTAGAAAAACCTTGTAACTTTTTTATCGGCGACCCTTTGATCACTTGGTGTCAGGCCCTACGGATAGATATTTGCGCCCCCCACCTTTCCATGCACCCCCAACGAACCTAAAATCTTTTGCGCCTCTGGAAGCGGCTGTGCTTGGTATATCCACTCAGCTATCCAACTAAAAAAATATTTGTCTTGTCATATTTAGTGTCTACAAGTTAGAAAGCGTAATTAATTATTGGGCCTATCGCCAATGACCAAATAGCAATCAGGTTTGTAATATACTCTCTCTGGATCAACCTGGTTTTCTTTGGATATGAAGGTCAGCATTGTTACATCTAAGGTATAGGCCTACAGTATTAAATAATACCGGTAATTTAGCTTATTTTTCACCTCTTCTTGGCGGGTGTCATTAAGTTTTTAAATGGATAAAACAATATTGATTGCATTAAAGCTGTATTGATTACTCTCCACAGCTTTATATTTCTAAATTTTATGATTAACCCTGTTCTTTGCAGGATGAAGACTGGAGCTCGACAGAGCACGAGCCAATGAGAAAGAGACGAGCTACAACATTCAGTAGAGGTCGTAGAGGAGGTTCAAGGATCAGGAGCTCAAAACTGAAGAATATGGACTGCTTCATTTGTCATTCCAAGTAAGAGTCTTTTATGAATATTTTAAGTGTTTTGTCAGGCTCAAAAAGTAACCTTTAGTGTTTTGTCAGGTTCAATGACTAACCTTTAGTGTTTAGTCAGGTTCAATGGCTAAACTTTAGTGTTTTGTCAGTTTCAATAACTAACCTTCAGTGTTTTGTCTGGTTCAATAACTAACCTTCAGTGTTTTGTCAGTTTCAATAACTAACCTTCAGTGTTTTGTCTGGTTCAATGACTAACCTTCAGTGTTTTGTCTGGTTCAATAACTAATCAGTGTTTTGTCAGTTTCAATAACTAACCTTCAGTGTTTTGTCAGTTTCAATAACTAACCTTCAGTGTTTTGTCAGTTTCAATAACTAACCTTCAGTGTTTTGTCTGGTTCAATGACTAACCTTCAGTGTTTTATCAGTTTCAATAACTAACCTTCAGTGTTTTGTCTGGTTCAATAACTAACCTTCAGTGTTTTGTCAGTTTCAATAACTAACCTTCAGTGTTTTGTCTGGTTCAATAACTAACCTTCAGTGTTTTGTCAGTTTCAATAACTAACCTTCAGTGTTTTGTCTGGTTCAATAACTAACCTTCAGTGTTTTGTCAGTTTCAATAACTAACCTTCAGTGTTTTGTCTGGTTCAATAACTAACCTTCAGTGTTTTGTCAGTTTCAATAACTAACCTTCAGTGTTTTGTCTGGTTCAATGACTAACCTTCAGTGTTTTGTCTGGTTCAATAACTAACCTTCAGTGTTTTGTCAGTTTCAATAACTAACCTTCAGTGTTTTGTCTGGTTCAATAACTAACCTTCAGTGTTTTGTCAGTTTCAATAACTAACCTTCAGTGTTTTGTCTGGTTCAATAACTAACCTTCAGTGTTTTGTCAGTTTCAATAACTAACCTTCAGTGTTTTGTCTGGTTCAATAACTAACCTTCAGTGTTTTGTCAGTTTCAATAACTAACCTTCAGTGTTTTGTCAGTTTCAATAACTAACCTTCAGTGTTTTGTCTGGTTCAATAACTAACCTTCAGTGTTTTGTCAGTTTCAATAACTAACCTTCAGTGTTTTGTCTGGTTCAATAACTAACCTTCAGTGTTTTGTCTGGTTCAATGACTAACCTTTAGTGTTTTGTCAGTTTCAATAACTAACCTTCAGTGTTTTGTCTGGTTCAATGACTAACCTTTTGTGTTTTGCCAAGTTCAATGACTAACCTTTTGTGTTTTGTCAGGTTCAATGACTAACCTTTTGTGTTTTGCCAGGTTCAATGACTAACCTTTAGTGTTTTGTCAGGTTCAATTACCAACCTTTAGTGTTTTGTCAGTTTCAATAACTAACCTTCAGTGTTTTGTCTGGTTCAATAACTAACCTTCAGTGTTTTGTCAGTTTCAATAACTAACCTTCAGTGTTTTGTCTGGTTCAATAACTAACCTTCAGTGTTTTGTCAGTTTCAATAACTAACCTTCAGTGTTTTGTCTGGTTCAATAACTAACCTTCAGTGTTTTGTCTGGTTCAATGACTAACCTTCAGTGTTTTGTCTGGTTCAATGACTAACCTTCAGTGTTTTGTCAGTTTCAATAACTAACCTTCAGTGTTTTGTCTGGTTCAATGACTAACCTTCAGTGTTTTGTCTGGTTCAATAACTAACCTTCAGTGTTTTGTCTGGTTCAATAACTAACCTTCAGTGTTTTGTCAGTTTCAATAACTAACCTTCAGTGTTTTGTCAGTTTCAATAACTAACCTTCAGTGTTTTGTCAGGTTCAATAACTAACCTTCAGTGTTTTGTCAGTTTCAATAACTAACCTTCAGTGTTTTGTCTGGTTCAATAACTAACCTTCAGTGTTTTGTCAGTTTCAATAACTAACCTTCAGTGTTTTGTCTGGTTCAATAACTAACCTTCAGTGTTTTGTCAGTTTCAATAACTAACCTTCAGTGTTTTGTCTGGTTCAATAACTAACCTTCAGTGTTTTGTCAGTTTCAATAACTAACCTTCAGTGTTTTGTCAGTTTCAATAACTAACCTTCAGTGTTTTGTCTGGTTCAATAACTAACCTTCAGTGTTTTGTCAGTTTCAATAACTAACCTTCAGTGTTTTGTCTGGTTCAATAACTAACCTTCAGTGTTTTGTCAGTTTCAATAACTAACCTTCAGTGTTTTGTCTGGTTCAATAACTAACCTTCAGTGTTTTATCAGTTTCAATAACTAACCTTCAGTGTTTTGTCTGGTTCAATGACTAACCTTCAGTGTTTTGTCCGTTTCAATAACTAACCTTCAGTGTTTTGTCTGGTTCAATAACTAACCTTCAGTGTTTTGTCTGGTTCAATGACTAACCTTCAGTGTTTTGTCTGGTTCAATAACTAACCTTCAGAGTTTTGTCAGTTTCAATAACTAACCTTCAGTGTTTTGTCTGGTTCAATGACTAACCTTCAGTGTTTTGTCTGGTTCAATGACTAACCTTCAGTGTTTTGTCAGTTTCAATAACTAACCTTCAGTGTTTTGTCTGGTTCAATAACTAACCTTCAGTGTTTTGTCAGTTTCAATAACTAACCTTCAGTGTTTTGTCTGGTTCAATGACTTAACCTTGAGTGTTTTGTTAGAGTTAAAGGCTAAACTTTACTTTAGTGTTTTGTCAGTTTCAACCACTAATCTTTAGTGTTTTGTCAGGTTAAACAACTAACCCTTATTGTGCTTTTCCAGGTTCAACAGCTTTGACGAAGCTCTGTCACATGCTCTTAGTGCCCATTGTGACAGTATGAACGAGACATTCCCCTGTCCGCTTTGCCAGAGTATCACGACCAGCGAGCAGGAGTTACGAAACCATGTAGACTCTCACAATGATAAGAGAGAGGTGATTAATTTTGGTTTAGCTTGGTTTAACATTTAATCTTTACAGGTAGTCCTCGCTATATGACAATGTGCTCTGCAATATATGTTAAGTAGACGCCTTGGGGTATTTTCCTGGTAAAACTATAACAAAATATTTTAATTTTACTAACTTACAGCTTTTAAAGTTAAAGATTTAACATTAAGGGGCTAGGTTTTTAAGATTTTAAGTGAGGATAGATCAGGCTGGCTACCATTAAGTCTGCAAACTCACTCTTCCTCGATGTTTTGTGTACCGGTATTTGTGCAGTTTTGTGTTTCTTGTGCCAGTTTGGTCTCTTTACCATTCAGTTGGGCTTACAGCTTTTAAAGTTTTACTTGTAGTAGTGAGTTGAAAAAAAATCATTTACTGTGTATGGGGTTACATTTTGCTCTAAATGTTGATGTATACACAAGATTTTAAAAACAGATTTTTTAAAGTCACAAAAAAATCAAAGCTGAAAAATAACAATAGTGCTCATTCAATGTGTAGATGCTCAGTATGAACAATATTAAACTTAAAAGGGGTTCTCAGGTAGGGAGTGGGCCGGGAGGCATCTGGCACAAGGAAAAACGTCATCACATTTTTAAAAGTTAAGTTGTTTTATTGTTACCTGGTGTGGCAGTAGGGGAGAAGGCAACTACATTGACTGGTTTATGTGGTTCCCAGTATAAGGTTGTATTGCAACACCATAATATGGTGTTTTGATGGTGTGATTAATCTTGTTTAACTCCAATTGTCATACATTAGGCCTAAGGGTTGTATAAATTTGAACCATCCATAATTATATTTTAATTACCCTTAATATTTTGGCATTGATTATGCTTGTTTAAGGAACCAAGGGATTAGAAAACGTTTGAATTTAACAGGTTTGAAGTTGGGAAAATTAAGCTATTCAAAATTATATTCAAACTACCGTGACTGATGATATTTTAATACGATTGGACCAAGAGAACATTTTTTTTAATAAGTAAGTTGTAATCAAGCACGTTTTACTGTAAGTTACAATTTCAATTTCACTAAAATAAATAAAAATTTAAAAATTAATAAAAGTTTTTTATTCTTTTACTCTATATTTAAAATATACTAAACTGTTGTATTTGATTTAAAAATCTTATATATTAAAAAAATTTGGTTTTTCTTTTCCGAGTTCGTTTGGCTCTTCTACCCGACCGATTTTCATGATTGAGGTCTCAAATTGAAGGTATGCACGCTCAGATTTGCCATCAAGCATCGGGATATATTTATCTATAATCCTACTCGGCTTATACGTAAAAGAAATTTGCTCCCCATGTTATTCTTATGGGAGTTAAATTTGGTTTATCTTTGCCGAGTTCGATTGGCTCTTCTACCCGACCGATTTTCATGATTGGGGTCTCAAATTGAAGGTATGCACGCACAGATTTGCCATTAAGCATCGGGATATATTTATCTATAATCCTACTCGGCTTATAAGTAGAAGAAATTTGCTCCCCATGTTATTCTTATGGGAGTTAAATTTGGTTTATCTTTGCCGAGTTCGATTGGCTCTTCTACCCGACCGATTTTCATGATTGAGGTCTCAAATTGAAGCTATGCACTCACAGATTTGCCATCAAGCATCGGCATAAATGTATCTATAATCCCACGCGGATTATACGTAAACGAAATTTGTTCCCCATGTATTTCTTATGGGAGTTAAATTTGGGGTTTCTTTGCCGAGTTCGTTTGGCTCTTCTACCCGACCGATTTTCATGATTGAGGTCTCGAATTGAAGGTATGCACGTACAGATTTGCCATCAAGCATCGGCATCAATGTATCTATAATTCCACGCGGATTATACGTAAACGAAATTTGCTCCCCATGTATTTCTTATGGGAGTTAAATTTGGGGTTTCTTTGCCGAGTTCGTTTGGCTCTTCTACCCGACCGATTTTCATGATTGAGGTCTCGAATTGAAGGTATGCACGTACAGATTTGCCATCAAGCATCGGCATCAATGTATCTATAATTCCACGCGATTTCTACGTAAACGAAATTTGCTCCCCATGTATTTCTTATGGGAGTTAAATTTTGTTTCTCTTTGCCGAGTTCGTTTGGCTCATCTACCCGACCGATTTTCATGATTGACGTCTCGAATTGAAGGTATGTACGCACAGATTTTCCATCAAGCATTGGCAAATATTTATCTATAACCCCACTTGGTTTATACGTAAAAAAATTTCCTCTCCATGTATTTCTTATAGAAGTTAAATTTTGTTTCTCTTTTCCGAGTTCGTTTGGCTCTTCTAACCGACCGATTTTCAAGATTGAGGTCTCAAATTGAGGGTATGTACGCACAGATGTCCCCCCCATCAAGCATTGGAATATATGTAGCTACAGTCCAAACCCGGATTATACGTAAAATAAATTTGCTCTATTGGTAGTTAAATTTAGTTTTTCATTTCCCAGTTCGTTTGGCTCTTCTACTCTACCAACTTTCATGGTTGAATTTTCAAATTGAAGTTATGCATGTCCAGATTTCACAACAAGCATCGGTTTAAGATAACAATATACAAAATACAAAAAAAAAATACAAAAATACAAGGTTAAACCCGTCGAAATCAACAGGTACTGTTGATGTAATTCTATTTTGGAACCATTTGGTTTGTTTGTGATTCAGCACTATGCCAATCTTAATAATCATAATTAATTACACAAATGATGCCGGAATTTTACCGAAGGTTCTTATATGAAAATAAATAAACTACACAGCAGGTCTTCTAAACGGAACAAGACTTATTGTCAAGAAAATGTATGAAAACAGTTTAGACTTAGAAATCATAACTGGCACAAATATTGGACAACGTGCACTATTACCCCGCATTGATCTCTCTCCATCAGATTCTACAGTACCATTTTCTTTCAAACGAAGACAATTCCCCATAAAGGTTGCGTTCTGTATGACCATCAACAAGGCGCAGGGCCAAACGATTGATCGAGTTGGTGTGTACTTGCCTGAACCAGTATTTAGTCACGGTCAGTTGTACGTCGCCTTATTCCTCGATAGAGAGGGAAATCTTTCGATACTGTAAAAGTAGAAACTAAATCAAAAGGTGGACGAACAGCAAACATTGTTTGGAAGGAAGTATTATAAAAGTCGTAATATTAATAAAGATTACCAGATGGAGGGAACTACTCCTGAGAATATGCGTACATGCAATTCTACCGACAGAGATGTCTATTTTACAAGAAATATTGTTGTTAATAAAACATTCTTAATAAAGCCTCATTCACGCTGTGTTACATATGAGTTAACAAATGTACGTGCTTTCTCTGTAGGTGCTTTTAGGAAGTGTGTGGATATTGTTCTGGATTAATTGATTTTCAAAACGGAAAAAATACATCGGGACGATTTTCTCTGTGTTATATGGAGTGTGTTATACTTTAATTTGGTCATAAGGCGAAATTAATCCAGCAGCCCTATAAGAACTTAACTAAAGTTGTACCGCCCTTATTAAGTTTAGTAATTTATTTTTTTATTATTAATTTCAATGCTGCGTAGCAGCACGGGTCATCTAGTATTGTGTGAAGTTTATTTTATTGGATTTTTTTATTGTGCATTATGGTATGATCTAAGTAATTTATAAAATGTTATTAAACCATATAACTTACTTTATTTCCAGTTACTTGTGATACGTTGTGTGTGCGGGGCTGAGTTTAGTAATGTCAGCTCCTTCAACAAACATGTCAGTACAAATCACCCCACGTTTGTGGGGTTCCGCTGTCCTCTGTGTAACTTAACAGTTAACAACAACGCTGAAGATCTTACGAGGCATGTCTTTCAAGAGCATCAGGATACAACGGAGCCAAACGTGTTTACTTGTCCAGTATGTACTATGGGTAAGCACTTGAACCTTTAGAAAAAATGTTTAAAACATTGTTCTGGATAATTCTTTTTAAGTACAGTTTAGTAGATTACTCTCGGTAAACCTACATTTAAATGACCAGCAGGGTGTCAACCACTAGGTGCTCTAAGACTAACCAATACACTGAGAATCGTAAAAAAGTCCATGGATGCCTCAGAGATGGATGGATTTTAACTGGAGTCACTACTCTCTGGGGGTTGAACATTAAAGAAAAACGTGCCATCCAAGATGGCTGCTTGTTGCTGTGTTTTGTTGGTCACACTGTCTCGGCTGGTTGGACTTCAACCCCATCTGATTGGACCGAATTTTACAGCAATCCAAGCAACCAAATCATATAGCCAACATAACACAATAAACTGATAAAAACTGCATAAACAGTGGCACACTTTTTTAAACACAGAGGGGTGACTCCAGTTAAAATCTATTCATCTCTATGATACCTTACTACAGGAGACGCTTGATAATCCGGCTGGTGTGGGACTGTGGCCATTCTGGATCATTATAAATGCCGGATAACTAAACGTGTTCTTTAAACTGAATCATTTTTACAATACTAGCACTAAATTCAGAGCCTCAATGTTGTATTCAGAGTTTTATTGTGTTGTCTGTTATTTTTTCATTTATTTATTTTTAAGGCCTCTTTAACCTTGCATTTCCCTGTCCACATGGACTACAGATCTGTGCAAGAGTGAGACAGTACAAGGCTGAGCTGAGAAAAAGTAGTGGCAGTGACCAGGATTCGAACCAACGACATCGCTAAGTCCATAGTCTGTGACGCTACCTTCTAAAATAACGCTAATTACAAATGACTTTAGAGCTATCTACTCTCTGAAGAGGTCTAAGATTAAATATCAGCGTAATGTTATGTGACCTTTATAGTCAATCTATAAACCCCTGGAATTGTCTCAGGAAATCTAGCAAAACTCTTCCCCAAAATATTCAAAACAAGAATTACCTAACCTAAAAATACTGTTTCAGTGTTCCAGTCGGAGGGAGACGGTGAGAAACACTGCTTCGAGACTCACATCACCGAGCTGCAGATGTGTCCCGTGTGTAACTCTGAGCTCGGCTCCGATGAGGAATATTTCAGCCACTTCTTGGAATCTCACTGTTCTACTAATACATTCACAGTTCCCTCGTTCTACAACTGCTGTGTGTGTGGAAACAACTTCCGCTCTCAGTACCACCGCATCAAACACACTTGCAATGTGAGTACAGAGTTGATTTTGTGTGTCCGACGGGGTGTAATTGGAACCTGTATATCGTCCTGGTGGGGAAACATAATAAATCACAATTTAGTTTCTTCTTCCAAAACATATGTTCAAGGTTCTCTTCATTTGTGTAAGAGGTAGACTCCAATAGAGAAGATTTAAACGTATGACCAGGTGATGTAAGATCTTATACCAAACTAATGTTTCCATACATTTTTAAGTCAATCTAACTTAATTAAACACTGTTTAAGCAAAATCAATTGCAGTAGAACTCCGATGTCTGTACTCTATTTTTTTTAATCGCTTAGAGTAACAATTTTTAAAACCTGTAACTACAGTAATAATAATCGTTATCAAAGAAGGAAGAAGCTGTGAACTGTGATCGAAGAAAAATCCTGATCATCTCCTGCACAACTGGGAGATGATAAGAATTTTCCGTAATCACTACGATTTAAAGATGAACGGAATTGAATTTTTAGTTCGGGACGGGACGGGATTTTTATTTCCTTCCTGATTTTCGGGACGGAACGGGACGGGATTTTTCCTGTGCATAAAAAGGGATTGTTTTAAAAGTCTTGAGTATTGCAATAAAAAATTACAAACTAAATACATTTTTACTGTTGGTGGCACTGATCTATAAAAACCAAAAAATGGGTAAAATTTACAGGGATAGAAACTTGTGACTCGCGGTCACGGCGCGATCGACGATACACTACAGCGCAATCATCAAAATGACTTGCAATGGTAAAAATCATCTTACTAGTTAACTATTAAGTAACAATTTTTTCAGTCTTGTGTTATTTTTAGAATGATGTGACTTGTTTAGGCTATATTTACAGTAGTAAAACATGTCTCATACTGCTTACACTTAACAAAACTTCTCATAATTTTGGATGTCAAAACAATATAATACAATTAAAGTAATATTTACATTTAACGCATTAATTAGATAAGAATCTCTTCACAAAGGACAGGTATTGCTTTGACTTTGTGCTGGCGTTTTTAACTGTTTTTTTGTGATTTCGTCTCTCGTAGATCGGGATTCAAAATTTCCCAAATATTTCTTCAAATTTGGAGACCGCTTTGAAAGAGTGAATTTTTAAGAACTGTAGGCTCTACTGCGGTGGTTGAGGATTAAAGGTTCCCTGCCAGGTATGTATTTAAACTCCACCAGTTCTCAGACCTGAGTAAGACTGTTGTCAACTTGATCAAGTAGTGTAGCTGCTGCAATGTCACAAATAGCTGTTATTTTTTATTTGTATCTATAAGTATAAAAGAGGATGTTTGTATATATATATATATATATATATATGTTTGGCAGTGATAAACTCAGACACTGCTGAACCGATTGCCACGAAACTTGGTACATACGTGTAGAATATCATGGAATAGGTTTATACACCATCAATTTCGTGATCCGTCCAATCGGCTCCGCCCCAGTGGCTCTGGAGTTTCCCATGTTAACCTTATGAGAAATGGAATTAATGAATCTTAACAGCTGTTTCAATTAAACAAGTTGGTTCTGTTCTATGATGTTCAATAGCATTAAAGTTACAAGGATTACCAACAGGGTGCAGCACTATTATTTCTTTTACATTTATGACAACAGCTAATTTGCAACCAAACGGTGAGTGAGCATAGCGAACGAACTTCAACCTGGAGGCGAGTTAGCGTAGTGAACGAGCTAACCTGAAGGCAAGTGAGCGTAGCGAACGAGCTAACCTGAAGGCAAGTGAGCGCAGCGAACGAGCTCCAACCTAAAGGTGAGTGAGCGTAGCGAACGAACTTCAACCAGGACGTGATTGAGCCATGCGAACGAGATCATCTTGAAAATTAAGAAGTTAAACGGGGCAAAGCCCGCGGGTTACAGCTAGTTTAATATAAAATTGTAGCCTAAATTATAAACTAATTGAATGGTGATACTGAAACTTAAACTCTTTTTTTGTTATACTTAACTGATAACTCAAGTAAAGCTGGCCAATCATGTGCAACACTTCTCCTATTTACTACAGGTGGCGTCAGATGAGCTGTACTGCCGCGATTGTGACAAGGGGTTCCCCACCAGGGCGAGGTATGTGTTTCATCTGCAAATCCACCAGTCCGCAGACACAAGTATGAGGTGTGAAGAGTGTCTGCGCACCTTCACAGATGAGAACATGTTCTACGATCATGTTAGGTGAGGACTGACAGCCCAATAGAACATCTTTGTTGAACTAGGGTTTAAGAATTTTTCACTATTTCCCCCGATATTAGGCCATTAGCTGGAGGAATTAAATTTCATATTAGATTGACTATTGTTATAGTACAAACATGTCAGCTTTACTGAGCGCCAACCTTGGAAAAATGTTTGGTCAGGCAAATTGTTGACTTGATTTTTTTTTACTTCATAAATGGTGAGGCCTCGTTAGAACTTTCCCTTTTTCTAAGCGCCCGTTTGATCTGGTTCATGTTTACCATCTGTTGTTTTAAATAAACTAGCAGCCAGAGTCACTTTGTGACTGTATCCATGATATATTTGAATCAATTTACAATTTTCTATTGCTCAATTTGAAAATTATCAATTTTTTACGTGAACTTATCACTGACTTGTAATTGCAAATCGTAAACATTACTTTGTAATTAGTTTTTCCAATACAATATGAAATCATTTGATAATAACTCCTGTAGATGGTTTTTCACATCTAAAATATGGCGCATCATAAAAACTACAAACCTCATTCATTAGTCCAAGTTCAAAAAGAGGGGGATTTGTTGAATTGTCCATGGAGAAAATCCTATCAAAACACAAAATCTAACATATCAAGTATTCTAGTAATCATTGCCAACATAGAGTGATTTCACACGTACTACTACACTATATCACACCCACATCACAGCAACCATGTCTGCTCACATACTGTAGAACAGCACAAACTGGTTCTGTCTGCAGGTTCCAGCATGAATCAGAGGAGCA
The DNA here is from genome assembly GCF_028750875.1 of Macrosteles quadrilineatus. NCBI lineage: Eukaryota > Metazoa > Arthropoda > Insecta > Hemiptera > Cicadellidae > Macrosteles > Macrosteles quadrilineatus. Next base: position 35,878,977 of record NW_026542598.1, on the reverse strand, counting down.
AGTGCAGTGTAAGGTGTGTCAGAAGTTGTTTAAGAACATAAACAGTCTCAACACACATATGAAACGACACGAAACCACCCGGAACCACAAGTGTGAGGTAAAGTACCGTTAGGTAAATATATGAATATGAATAAATTAAGTTTATTTCCCACAAAAAATTACCATAGTGTGGTAGTGGTAGTGTGAATCACATCCATCCCAAATACTGTACCCCAGAAGTTCCATAACTCATTGACTTTTGGATTCTGAATTAGTATCATTAAGCGTCTGCGGGTCCCTGATATTTTCGGGTTGAGTCCAGCAGATAGCCCGGACCGAGTTGAGTGAGCTTTTATTTTGCAAACGGAAGAATGATTATTTGCAATGATTCTGTGTGCTGTTTACAATTTTGCTATGACTGCAGATGTTCTAGATGTTACTGTGACCTTGAAATATGTATACCATTTTGCTGTGATCACTAAAGAAATTTACAATTACACTGCGACTACGGAAGATAACGATTTTGATGCGACTAAGGCCGTCGACACACGGGAAGACTGTTTTCCAACTGAAATCGGCAACCAGTTGGACAAACTAGTCGCCTACGTCCCGACCAATGTAGTTAGGTGGGACAGTGCACACGGTGCGACTGCGACGCGACCAGTTGAGGACCAGTCGGCGATCAGTCGTTAAGCAACCGGACCTGCCGGTTGCTAGGTGATTTCACTCGCCTGGTTTGAACAACTTTTCGCATATTTGTATTGCGCTTTTCAAGGATCAGGTATACCAACTGTGATAACTCTTCGTAAGCACTTTTTGACACCCTGTACATAGACTGAAATTTTGCGTCTGTTTCTTGTAATGCAGCAGCAGCTACAAAGAGCCTACATTAAATATTTGTTTTAACATAAGGATGTACCCAATACCTTCTACGTCCTCTACGCTTTCTTGATTGTTTATAAAACACCAGGGCTTCTTCATCACTATTACTCATTTCAAACACAATACACAGTACAAAGTATCGTTATAACAAAATTAGAACTCATTCACTGTCTCAACTCAACTATAGTTGCGCCCGTGTGCAGATTTAACCAACGCAACTGCAACCGTAATCGCGTCACAAAACAATTGGTTCAACTTTAGTTGAGTTTCAGTCTTCCCGTGTGTCGACCACCTAAGGAAGATTTCGTTTATTGTACCAGGACTGCAGAATATGTTCTAGATTCTATTGTGTCCTTGGAAGATGTTCTAGATTCTATTGTGTCCTTGGAAGATGTTCTAGATTCTATTGTGTCGTTGGAAGATGTTCTAGATTCTACTGTGTCCTTGGATTATTTTCTAGATTCCACTGTGACCTTGATAGATGTTCATAATTTCACCGTAACCATGAACTTTGACAATTTCATTGTGACTGCATAAGATGTTCTTGATTTTGCCATGGCCACAGTAGATATTCACGATTTTATCGTGATATGGAGAAGACCATTTACAATATTGTCAATAAACCGATTGTAGTGAAATTACACTTATATATTTTAAAATCAACCTGATTTTGCCCAACCCAATTTAGTTCCGAGATTGTGGACCAAAATTTTAGACCTGACTTGACATAAAGTAAAATGTCTGTCTCACAGTGCCTACCCTATACAAGTTACAGACTTTCAGGATCAAACTAGGGACCTTCTAATTACATGTTGAGCACTATTACCTCTCGCCATAGACAAATAGAATAAATATAGACTGTCAAAGGAAGCTTCCGGCGCCCACCGCTAGGAGTATCGTGTAGTTACGGCGCACACTGCTGCAGCGGCTGCTGGCTCCTGCGCTCCTTGCCTGCAGCGGTGTGCGCCGTAACTACACGACACTCCTAGCTGTGGGGTGCCGGAACATATGCTAACTGCAGCACTGCTGCCGGTCTACAAGATTCAAATTATTTTGTTAAAATAATTGTACCTTTTTGCGTTCCGACTGTTTGAGGGACTCTACCTTATAAAGTTATTCTATTGAACTCATGTTGTTCAAGGAGTGCGGCAAGAGGTTCCAGAACGCCCAGACCCTCAGGGAACACATGGTTAGTCACATGTCGGTGAAGCCGTTCCAGTGTCACATCTGCGGAGCTTACTTGTCACGCCTATCTCGTCTGAGGGTACACCTTCGCACTCACTCTGTCAAAGCGTCCAAGGCGTCCATGAAGGCGTACAAGTGTTCTATTTGTACTCAGGTTGGTGGGAATAAGACTTCTATCATTCTTGGTAGAGATGGGCGAGATAAGATTTTTAGTTCGAGACGAGACGGGATTTTTTATTTCTCATACATAGTGACATTATTTAAATACCTACTGATTTATGACAGATGACTGGTTAATTATAAAAATGATAATATTAGAAAAGAATATTTCAAATCTTTTATTGAAAATCATTAATGAAAAACATTTGTAAAAAAAACAACTTTTAATTAGGCTCACCTTATTAAAAATAACTCTTCTTTAGTTAAAAATCATTAATGAAAAACATCAGTATAAAAAAACAATTATCAACTACGCTTATCTTATTAAAAACAACTCATCCGCATAGCAAACATGGATATCAGTTAGGATTCAGTTCGACTTTGAAAAATATAAAAATTATCAGTCTGAAACATCGGTCTTCCTAGTTAAGTATCAAGTATCAATTTTTCAGTCTTGTGTTATTTTTAGTATAATTTTGGAGTGACTTGTGTTGGGCTATGTTTACAGTAGTAAAACTTACACCTAACAAAACTTATCATTTGCAATGTCATAACCAAAAATTATAAAACAATTTAAGCAATATTAACAAGTAAATAATTAATTAAACAAGAACGCCTTCGCACAGGAAACGCAACAACAATGCTCTCTTGTATTGCGGGTATTGCATTGTCTTTCTGCAGGCGTTTTAAAGTTGTTTTTTATATTTTTTTTTAAATCTCGATAAAAATCTGGGTCAAAACCAAATACATATAGAAACATTTTGTTATGTTTTTATTACATCATTAAAATACCCCCGCCGCACCAAACCTGCAGACTAACCGAATTTCCATTTGCCTGATTGGATTTACACTAAAATGTCTCCTTAAAAATATCACATTTATTCCCTAATTTAAATAACATTAGTTTGGAATACTTAGGTTTGCTACAACCGGGAGGGTAAAAAGGTGTTTTTTGTAAAATGTTACTTGTTAGTATGAAATGAATGCATTTTCCAAATTTCATCAAAATATGATCATAAACAAGCAAACTACAACAGTTTACTTATTCCCATAAGAATAACATGGGAATTTTAAATTTAGAGTTTTTTGGAATTTTATCCGTAACCATTAGGTGCATAATAACGCTTCAATATACTAAATTATTTGTTTTTTTAAGCTCTACAAAATGGTTTGGAAAGAAAATGCAAAATTTTAAGTTTTTAGGGTCAAAAATGGGATAAACCAATTTTTGCCCCATAAAACCCCCATAAACCCCTGTTCCCTTAGTCCGATCATGCTGGTTTGCGAACTCGTTCAAATTAATGTAGGTTTACACGTTTGTACCAAATTTCATCAAAATCGGATGATTTTTGCTCGAGTTATCGCGCTAACGGACACATATATAAACATATATATAAATGTATATATATATGAATCCAAACGGATGGTGTTTTTGGTCTCTAGGGACTTCAAAACGAAAAAGTAAATCAGTCCCGGGTCCAGGTCTTACCATGAGTACTACGGTAATAGATTATTCCCTATATGGGAAATTCGCTAAAATAATATGTTAGTGGTTTAAGTGGAAAACCAACTTAAAACCTCAAATAGTTTTTTGAACGGAGAATCTTAATTAATTATTTTGTGTATTATTATTCATAGTTAGCGAATTGGGGTTTTGTTCGGATAATCAAGATCACTCGTAAATGTGAATATTTTTATAATAATTCGCAATTGCTATTCACACAATTTAACAGTTTGAAACTGAGATAATTTTACATTTTCAAAGACTAAATAGTAGATTAAAGGCTAAAATTGTGAAAAAATATAAGAATAAAACTTTTTTTAACTTAAAGATACCAAAGAGAATTGTTTAATATAGAGCTACTTTAGTTGTGGTGATATCGCAAGCATAACGGATTGGCACAATTTTCTGACTTTGATTGTTTGAGCTTTTAGTCTTAGCTTTGCTTGAACCTTAAACCACTCAATTTCTAGTAATTTTTAACTATGTAATATTATATTTTATCTTGTACCTATCCTATGTAGCTTTTTTATTATTAGTTGTAAGTTTTGGAACAACTACTATTTTTGTTTTTGTTATCTGTGTTTCAGCTGTTTCCAAATATGAAGGATGCCATTAAACATACAGAAGGGCACGCGGAAGAGCAAGACATTAATCTTGAAGAAATGGAGGTTAATTCGGTAAGTTTTGAAGTGACTTAAGTCATACTAAATTTCTGTTACTATTCAATTCTCCGTCTATTTTACATTGAATCAGATTATTTATTTCAATAAAGTGAAGACAAATAATGACTATTGTAACTAAGCGGAGTAGATTGTAGTGGGGATTGATTCAAGCATTTCGATTTCAGTGAATATAGGTGAACTTTGTTTGGATTTTCTGTACGTCCCAAAAGAACATTCCTTGAATTCTAATCCTGCTCCAGAAAAAGACATCGTGTTGTAATGAGCTAAAGAGTTTTTGTTGAACACAACTTATTCATATAGCATGTTTATTTCCATATACAAACTTATAACTTTGAACACAACAATCCATTTCGAAGGACCATTACTCTACATCAAATCACAAACCATATACTGCTTCACAGGTGTTTCGGTGTGAGTTCTGCGATGCGTTCTTCCACAAGACGGCGGAACTGAACGCTCATCGTCAGAAGTTTCACAGTGATCCGCTGGTGATGAACCCGTACACCTGCAGTGTTTGTGGCGCTACTTTCTCCACATACGCTCGAGTTACGACACATAAACTGAGCCACGGCATCAATACAGAGTCACTTATAGTACCTGATAAAGGTTATTTGTATCTCCGTTATGACTTTTTTTGGCGTTGACTTAGCTTCTCCATATTATTATAGATAGTACTTCTCTCACTTTTTCTTCCTTTGACGTATACTTTCCACCTTCTTTCCTCTCTACGTTTACCTCACCAATCCACATTCTTCTTACTCTTATCGGTTTCCTTTGCTCTATCTTTGTGTGGTAGCAACTAACAATTCTTCACCAATCACAGTAGGGAATCCTACTGTATAAAGGGGACATCTTTTAAACAGATTTCAAAGAAAATCCATGTGAATTAAATATATTAAAGCTTGCTTATTAATGATATTGGGTTATGTTATGAGAGAAATAACTTAAAGGAAGTTGCAAGCTAATAAACTCTATAATTTTCACAACTAACTCTTTCAAAAGATAAATTTATCTGGTCAAAGGTTTTATAAATGTGTTATAGCAAGGAATCAATTTTAAGTTTAGAGTGGGGAGTTTTTGACGAAATTTGTGACACTTTAAGTAATTTTGCAATGAACATTTGCTTGTAATATAAGAACAAGCTTTTGTGTGATATTTGATCACTATGCTGTTCAAAAGTGAACAGAAAAAAAATCGGAGATGGTAAAGGTTTATTCAAGAACATGTACGTCTACTATCTGAACTTACTCTGCTTTTTATTTTGTATTTCACTGTTAAAAGAATTATGGTTCTTTATCTTTTTTCAAATTTCAGTTAATCCATATACAACGTTCTTGAGTGATAAAACCACTGCAGTAATTTCAATGTGAATTTTTGTGAATGTTCCAGTGAACGAAGGTGAGGAGAAGTTTGTGATTCCGCAGTATTTCTTGTGCCACGAGTGTGACAAGCGATGTCTACACTACACGTACATGAGTCTGCACCGCAGGTTCCAACACGCCTCTGGCAAGCCCATCTTTACCTGTGACATGTGCGGGGATAAGTTTGCTACTTCGTGGTCACTGCAGTTTCACAGGTAAACATATGTTTATGTTTTAAATTGCTCAATGTTGAAACTTCAAACAAAGATGCATGAATGAATGAATCAGTAGACTGGACTTTGACATAGATAAATTTGTTCTTTTGCTACGATAATTGATTTTTGATACTTGAGTAGACTATACATAAACACATCTTATCTTTTGGGGTGTTTTTTTTTAATGCAACACAAATTGCTAGTACCATAAGACACTTTTTAAGGAGAAAACTAAATCATAATTTTGCATACCTGTTTTCTGTACTTCACTGCCGATCAACTAATATGCATTTTAATCCTGGATCACAGGGAACTAAGTTCTGTGCTCTACCACTAAACCAGTTCCTAAGGCAAAAGTTAAAACTCAAACTTGCTGTAAAAAATTAATATAATTGTTGCCTCTTACTACCTGACATTTACAGGAAGAAACAGCACAGCATGAATGACAAGGATGTGAACGGTGAAGGTGTCAACGTCAACAGTCTGTTTCACTGTCAGATATGTGAGAAACCCTATGTGACGGAGACCAGTTTAGAGCATCACATGAGGAAGTGTCATGAGTCGGGGGACGGCAACGACGGCAACAGCTACATCTGCGAGACTTGCGGTAAAACTTTCCAGTTCAAGGTAATATTTTTCACCTCGTGTAATATTTTATTGAGGTTCTTAAAAATGATGTTGGATGTGGTACGATTGCTATGTAGGTTCACGCTTCACATCAAGTCTTAAATAGCCTCTCTATAATATAACAAAATGTAACTGTATGTCCTAGATCAGACAGGTGTACGAGCCTGAGACTATTTACCGTGTCGAGCTCAAGTTGAACTTTGGGGAAAAGATTGAGCCTCAAAATATTTTTGAGCCCAGTTTTACTAAATAATGAATTATATATATTGCCATACACTAAATGAATTAATGCAAAAAATATCTCAGTGTTATCATTGTAATAATGTAGTAATTTCCCATGGATATGTGGATAACATCACTGTCTCTTTCAATCAAAGGAAAATTCTGGTTATCACACAAATGATTCTGGGTCACAGAAACGCCACTAGCATCTTTTATCTTGCAATCGCGGCAAACTCCTGAACATCTACCGCGGTCGCAAGCTGCTCGCACTCCTGTTGTATCTCCTTTAAATGTAACTTAATCATCTTAAAATTTCTGTAAAATACCAATTGTTCACCATTGCTAAACACTTTTTTGGTATTTCTGATCTAGAGCCCATGGTAACAGATATGACATTTGTTTTTATGTCTAAAGTGATATATCACATATCACTTGAATAAATTATTACTTAAAACTAAAGTATGTCTATAAGTTAAACAATGGGATCTTGTTATTTTGTGGGAGCCATTGAGTCAATTCTTAAACACCATGTACAATATAAGTTGTTGTTTCAGTCTGCTCTAGAAGCTCACACCGATGCTCACCAAGGTATGAAACGCTTCAAGTGCAACAGCTGCGACAAGCGATTCACACATCGCGCGGGGCTGATACGCCACATGAAACTGCACTCGGAAACTGACACGTTTGAGTGCGAGTACTGCGGGAAGAAGTTCCGAGACCGAACGGAACGAGAGAATCATCGGAGAGCTCACACGGGCGAGCGGCCTTATATGTGCGAAGTGTGTGGACGTACCTTCCACACTAGAGCGGTGTGGCTGGATCATTCAAGGTGTGTGGATGTGGATACGGTCACAGTTTGTAACAGCACTTCTTTTTATTCTTCAAAGTGTAAATATTGTAAATATTAGTTTAATTAATTTTTTCAAGTACATTTTTTATCTGACAAGATCAATATAGACATCTGGTCAACGATCGCCAGTTGAAATAAAAAAAAAAATTGTAGTACAGAATAATTGGCTTAGGAATACATAAGTTAGAAGGAATGGACTAACTCAGCTAAGATTTAAGAAAGTTAACAGGGTTTTTTAATTAACCCTTCCCGGACGGGTGACGGATATATCCGCATAAGTCATTAGCGATTAAGGACGGGTGACGGATATATCAGCCTATGGTTTTTTATGTTCCGGATGGGAAGCGGTTATATCCGCCTTCTTTTCAGACAGACTGGCAGGTACTTAAACAGTAACCAGATGTTTCGCGGTACCAAGGCGCCACTTTATGCTCTCTCTCGCACTCCCCCTCTCTCAGGCGCTGCCCCTCTCTCCCGCGCTGCCCCTCTCTCCCGCGCTGCCCCTCTCTCCCGCGCCGCCCCTTTCTCCCTCACACCAACCACCTTTCCTACACCCCCCACGACGTTTCGCGCGCAAAACCACGTTGTCTGTGTGTTGGCGCCAAACGTTACAGTTGTCTGTCTAGCAGAATGAGATAGTGATGCACGATGGCTTATAACGTAAATAGTACTAGTTTTTCTGGTGATATTATTGAGTTATTGAACAAGAGTTTTTCGGAGGGTGATGTTGCTGTTGATGGAATGGAATTGGACGAAGATGACAACATATCTGTGCGTAGTTGTGATGTAAATAATGCAAATATCGATGGAAATGATATTGATATAGTAAATGGTTTTGTATCCGAAAATGACAAAGACGCTGATGTTCCTCAAGATGAATGTAATGTGGTTCAAGTGGAAAGTATTAGTGATGAACAAGTTAGTGAGGACGATATTGGGAATGCCTCAAGTTTTATTGACTCGGAAAAAGAAAGCCTTCATAGTTTAACCAATGAATCTACAATGGCGTCCAAAAAGTCATTTGCAAAGAACTCTAAAAAGCCATCTAAAAAGAGGTCTACAGAGGCACAACAACCAAATCTAACTAAAGCTAAACTCCTTCGTATGAAGTGGGATAAGGAGTATGCTTTTGTGACCGACAGTGACAGTGGACCTGTAAGTACTATTCCTATTTATAACTGCAATTACGGTCGTAATCTGCCTACAGAATTTGATCTCACTTCAAAACCAATTGATTTCTTTTCACTTTACCTTCATAGTAATCTAATACAATTGATTTGTGATGAAACCAATCTATATGCTCAAAGTTTGCCTATTCAAAACCAAAGGAAACAAAAGGTTTGGGCTGATACAACAACCACAGAGATCCGAGCTCTTCTCGGGGTTGTACTGAATATGGGACTTCACCCGTTGCCTGATATAAAGGACTACTTTTCATTGTCCTGGGTAAACAAGATGCCCTTTTTTTCCGATGTTTTTACTCGAGATAGGTTTTTGATGCTGTTTTGGAGATTACACTTTAGTCATGAACAGGGAAGCGCACGTGACCTCAAAATAAGAAATATTGTGAACACAATTCAAGAGCAATGTAAACTATTCTATACGCCAAGCTCGTATGTGTCAGTGGATGAGAGCACTATTTCATTCAAGGGCAAGATTTCATTCAGAGTTTACAACCCCGACAAGCCTGTAAAATTTGGGCTAAAAGTGTTTGTTCTTTCTGATGCTCTGAGCTTTTGAAAACAACAAATACTGTTCTACAACTCTGCGATTCTTTAGTAAAAGATCCCCTGGACCCACCATCTGGTCACCATGTATACGTCGACCGTTACTACAATAGCCCTGAACTGGCTAAAGAGTTGCTGAAGAAAAATATGTTTGTTACGGGAACGGTTATGAATAATAGAAAGGAAATGCCAACACTAAGCAAACCGCTCAATTGTGGTGATGTAGAAGCACGAAGAAACAAAGACTTGGGTATTATTTATTGGAAGGACAAAAGAGTGGTAACTATGCTTACAACCAAACACAAAATAAGCCGGAATGAGATGACAGAGAAGCCCAGCAAGTGGCCAAATAAACCTCCTGTTCTAAAGCCTGATGTTGTCTTAGATTACACTAAACACATGGGTGGAGTTGATCGTGCTGACCACGTGATATCTAGTTATCAGTTTATGAGGCGTACTAAAAAATGGTATCGCAAACTTTTCTTTTGGCTCCTTGAAGTGTCTACTATAAACTCTTATATTCTATATAAATCCTTGCAAGAAGACAACAACAGAGTAGCAATGTCTCACAAACAGTTTAGACTTAGCCTTGTGGAAAATTTAGTAAGAGACTACGTTCAGGAGACCTGCAATTTTACAAGAAGACGACCAGGACGACCGAAAAATGATATTCAACGGCTGAACGGAAAACTCCATGTTATGGGCAAATCACCGAAGGGGTCCTTCAGATGTCATGTTTGTGCAAAGAACAAAGTTCGTAAGGAAACTGTGTACTTTTGTAAAACATGTGACGAAAAACCGTACTTACATCCAGACACATGTTTTGAGGTGTACCACACCCAAAAAGACTATTTTTAGAAGAATGGACTATTTACAGGCACCTTGTAAACTCCGTAAAATGATTTTGTAACCTTTTGAAAACTGAAATTATTGTTATTTTTTCTTGTTTTATAAGAATGGACTATTTACAGGCACCTTGTAAACCCCGTAAAATGATTTTGTAACTTTTTGAAAACTGAAATTGTAGTTCAACTTTTTCTTGAAGTGTTATTTTCTTGAAACAGTTTTATATAATAAACAACGCAACAACATATTGTTCTTTATTTATTACCTAACGTTGTCATAGTCATATCTTCAAAGACGGGTGGCGGATATATCCGCAGCTTTTCTGCTCATCTGCGGACGGGGAGCGGATATATCCGCATAATTTTTTTTCAAATAAAAACGAGTAAAAAATTATTTGGACAGTATGAAGTGTTCCATTGTGTTTATTTTATGTATATTCGTATAATAAAACACAAAAAAGGAAAATTAATTTTTATTTTTTCCTATGATTTTTGACCGTCCTATGTCACGATTTCGCCCGTCCGGGAAGGGTTAAGACATTTGCAGCCCTTTTTACCTTTAAATTTAATCCTTTATTAAAATCCTACATATTTTTTGTGGTTTTGTTGTCTTTAACCTGGGAGAAAATGCCTTAAACTATTTGGTTATTGATTGGGTAAAATGTTCAAGTGCTCTAAAAACACTTACAAACCCAACGTCCTAGTACTTCTAAGTAGGCCTTCCAGATTACAGCTCATGCCCGCTTTATTGTGTTATGTTGTCATAAAAATTGTTTTAAGTGTAGGTTTTGTTACTCGTATGCTACTCATTGGCTAATATAACTTTAAGTGTTAAAATTAGTCAGCCAACTTTATTTCTCAATAACATTTTATTGTAAAATATGTGTGTATTATATGTTGTGTGTTTTGATACTCTGGTTGTTCCTCTTTATTCCTGCTACTGCATTCTTTGAATAGTCAATGCTGCACTGTTCAGATGATGACATTTTTTACTTTGATATCGGCAGTGATGTTAATATACCTGTACTTAAATAATTTGCATACGTAGAATGAAATGTGCTTATTTAAAAAAGTTTCTAACCACTTTCTGACTTACAATACATGTTCTAGGATCCATCAAGATGTACGGCCATATCAATGTGACATCTGCAGCCAATCGTTCCGTCGTTCCTACGCTCTCAAGAGTCACTATTTGATACACACAGGCGAACGACCGTTCTCCTGCGATTTGTGTGGGAAATCGTTCCGTCTTAAGCAAACTTTGTTCGCTCACAGGAAGAAAGAACATCAGAACAACGACAACGATGACCCCGGTCAAATCATCCTTCCTGACGATGTTCTACTGATCGAAGAGGATCCACAGTATGACGAGTTGCCCGAAGTCAATCTGATGGATAAAAACTATATGGACAGTGAACTTGTCGACAATCCTGACGTTCCTACAACTTCCCTAGACAAGAACGACGAATGGCATATAGACCCGAGATACATGTTGAACAGGGCTGTGACCGAAACAAGCTTCAAAGTCGACAAAAGTTCCCAGCCGTTCCAAAAGTACAGCTTGCTGCTGAAGTCTCAACAAAATAACGGCAGTTTGAATTAAACTCAAAGGAACCCTGTGAATGTTTTTGAGTTCAACTCGAAGAAACACTCTTATGGTGAGTTAAACTTGAAGAAACATTTTAAAGGTGAGTTAAACTCAAAGAAACATTTTAAAGGTGAGTTAAACTCAAAGAAACATTTTTAAAGGTGAGTTTAACTCAAAGAAACATTTTAAAGGTGAGTTAAACTCAAAGAAACCCTCTGAAGGTGTTGGGGGATCCCCACAGGTTTGATTGTGGTAAAGGCCTACTTCAGTTTATCTGGATTAATTTCATGAAACACTTTGACAAATATTCTGAAGTTAGACTTGCAATTACATTTCATACAGAGTTCAGAATTCTAGGGTCTGCACTTTTGCTTTTGCAAGGTTGTTTTTGTAGGCTGTAAGACAGAATTGAAAGACAATGTACATTAAGTACAAAACTTTCACCTGGCATCAGTTTTGAAAACCCTCACACACATTAGAAAACCATAAATAGGTTGTTATTAGTGCATACATTAAGAAAATTTGAAGGTGTAATGTGACAACATCCGATGACTTTTTAGATGGCTCACTAAGTTGCGTAGTTATTGTTTCTGTAGCAAGATTGATTTTTATTACTTCTTCAAAATAACTTTCAACATTTTTGTTCCAAGAAGCATTTCTGAAGTGTTCTTGTATGGTATATACAATTTCTTATTGATTATTTATTGAAAAAATCTTATTTAAATGTTTCTGTTTTCCTACCAAGTATAGGTTGGACAGGCTTGTGTCATAAATATGCTATTTATTCAAATAGCATATATAATCGGTTTTTATTTCAATCAATATTCCTGTAAAACAGGCTTGTGTATTGAAAATCTTTTTAATATTACTGAAAATATCTTATTCCAACTGTTGTTTTTCCCACCAAGTAGGGCGTTTCTGTTAAAGAAATCATACAGAATTAAATATTAGCTTAAGTTATTTATTTTCATTGGTTATTTAAAATATCATCGTTAAAATTGATATTTCCATAAAACAAGCATGTGTAGAAAAATCTCTATTTGTATTGATATAAAAATATAGTACTGTTGTTTTCCTACCCAAGTAGAGTATTTCAGTTGTAGAAAATCATGCCACAAAAATCTTAGTTTTAGTTTTTGTTTTTATAGCTCATTTAAAATATTATTGTTCCAATAGATATTTCTTTAAAACAGGCTTGTGTGGATAAATGTTTTGAACATATCTTATTTAAACTGTTGTTTTCCTACCTAGTAGGGTGTATCTGTAAGTACCATAAAGATAAAAATCTTGGTTTAGTTTTCATATTTTTTTAAATAGCTTACTTAAACTATTATTGTTCTAATTAACATTTCTGTAAAACAGGCTTAGAGTGTGTGATGGTTTATTTTGTTAACTCTGGAATTGTTCAGTGATTATTTCTATATTTTGTAATTTATTGTATTAGAGATGTTTGACTGTATATTTATTCAAAGAAATTACTATTTTTGTATGTTTATTAAGATATGAAAAATACTGTTTGCATAATATAGTTTCCTAAAAACAGTATTTTATGTTTTATCATTTAAAAACCTGTGTTCAAAAATCGTGTAGTTTTAATAGTTATGCTTTAAAAAATTATTGGCCAACACAAACCAGCAGACTAAGCGAATTTCCATTTTCCTATTTCAATAACATTATGTGATGAGTTCCAAGGGTTGCTGCTACAAGGAGGGTACCTAATTAAGTATGTTTTTCAAAAGAAAAATTAATAGCCTTGCTTTGTAAAACCTCAGAGTAATAAAACAAAATTTAAATTAAATTTAAATTTGTTTTATTACTCTGAGGTAAAACATAAATGAATGTACCAAATCTGATAATAAAAATATTCAGAAACAACCAAACTACAACAGTTTACTTCCTCCAACATGAAAATTTTAAATTTAAAGGTTTTGAAACATTAAAAAAATTTCTACGTATGAAACATTAGCATGCTTCAATATTTAAAATGATTTAATTTTTAAGCTCCACAAAATAGTATAGAAATAAATTTTGAAATTTTATGTTTTGAGGATCTGAAATGGGAAAAATTACTTTTTACCTCCATAAAACCATTGACTATATAAACACTAAAACACTATTTCCAGGGTCTGACGATTCTCGTTAGTCATTTGTATAAATTTAGGTTTAAATAGGTTTACACAAACTTTAATCAAAACCCGGTGATTTTAGCGCACTTCCCTATAGGGAAGTAGCTATAACCGTAGGTGGCAAGGTAAGACCAAGACCTGGGACCGATTTACTTTTTCAATTTTAACACTATTCTAAATTTTCTATATACTTATGTCTAAGAACGTGATAACTCGAGTAATTTTATCTGATTTTCATGACATTTGGCTTAAAGATGTAGGACTGGATATATGGATAAACTTGAATGTGTTCACGGACCAGCAAGATCGGGTCATGAGAATAAGGTATTGGTGTTTTTAAATTTAAAAAAAATTGTGTTTTTTTCAAAACTTTTACCCCTAAAACATAAAAATTCCCAATTTAGCCATCTTGTAGAGATTAATAAAACAAATAATTGTGTACATTAAAGCATTGATGTAAAACTAAACGTTATGGATAAAATTCCCTAAAAACTGTACATTTAAGATTCCCATGTTCTTGTGGAGAAAAAGATGACTTTTGTAATTGCTTGTTTAAATTTATGTTTTTTTTTATGGGGAATATATGTCTTGATTATTGAAATATTTTAGTAAACCCCCAATGAGACAAATTGAAATTCACTTAGTCTGCAGGTTTGCTGTGGGGGGGGGTATTTATTACTTTGACTTATCAAGCTAATAGACACAATAGAATTTCAATTTGTTTTTAAAGAAATGTTATAATTTCTAAACATTTTCAAAATGTATTACCTATTATGAAAATGCAATTTGCTTCTCCACTAACCCTGACAAATATTTCTATTGGTTAGCTGTTTTTAAAACTTATTAAAGAAACTGAAATTGTGCTTTTGAAAAAAGTTCCCCGAGTGTTTGGTGAAATGTAAGTGACTTTTCTAGAAAAAGGTTTTTTCACGCTGGTGGGCACTTGATACATTGTATTACATACTATACCAGTGTTATTACTTAAGAGTCTTCCGTAGTGGAAGCCATGTTGGATTTCTTCCCCATAAGAACAATGTTAAACATTACATCATTTGTGGACACGTAACGGCGTTATTTGTTAAGATATAGCTTTGAAATTTATAATTTGTATTTTTAACATAATATACTCGTGACTGGGGTTTTTGAATTTCGAAAATCCATTTTCATTTCCTTTCAATAATTAGCTTAATTTTAAGCTAATTAATAATCAATTATTCATTATAAAAATTAAAAATTGTAAAATAAAAAACGTCAATCTCTAGAGGACCGCAATTCCTTAAATTTAGCTCCTTATCCATAATTATATGACAATTTGCTGATGAGATATTTGGACCCAAAGTTAACATTGTTCTTATGGGGAAGAAATCCAACATGGCTTCCACTAAGGAAGACTCTTAATATACACGGTGGAAGGAAAAAACATAGGTGTGCTCTTCCCCATATGCTGACGTCACCCAGATTGCAAACAAAAAATAACCTGGTTGTATTGCCATATGTATATTTGTTTTGATATGATTGTTATAGATTTTATAATTTTTCCTAAATGATGAAAATGTGTTTGCAATCTTGGTGGCATCTGCATATGACGGGAACAGCAGCACACCTATGGTTTTTCCTTCCACCATGCACAATATACCAGGTGATTCCTTGTATATTACAACCTTGTTCTTGTACCATGAGAAAAATATATCCAGCTGATTTTGCTACAAAGAACCCAAGAAACCAGGTGCTTTCTGTACTGTTTAGAGGTGTCAAAAATATTAACTTACCTAATTCCTAAAAAGTAATATAATTTGGTTTATTTACGGTACCTGAAACCTGAAAACTGAGAGTTTTGTCAAGTGTAAAAAACTAAATATTCGACCGCGATCGCGGCTTCTGTGACTGCCTTAATATTCTAAAATTCTCTTCCCGAGAGGTCCAAAAGTGCCCGAAATCCTGCAATTAAAAACAGAAAACAAATCGTGAACTATTATTAGTCCAGGATCTGAAGGGGGTTGAGCATGCACGAAAAGGGTGACGCAATTTTATTTCTGATTGTTGTTATAGGCACTATAGTGATCACGAAAACGCATGTCGTCGCCCCCCAGCGTGGTCGACAACCCGGGGGGGAGGGGGGCAATATGGCGGGGGGCGCCGTTTACTAAAACGCCTATAACTCGAGAACTATTCTAGGTAGAACATTGCAGTAAACGCCAATTTACTCAAAAAATTATGATCTTTAAAAATGTTAATGTAGTAAAATTCGTATCTTTGATAGTTTTTTAGTTATTTTATATTGAAGCTAAAAATCAATATGGGGTTATGGGGTTAAAATAGGTTTTTCCCATTTTTGACCCTAATAACCAAACAATTTGCAATTTATTTCTTAACCCATTTTGTAGAGCTTAAAAAAAGAAATAATTTAGTATAGCAAAGGGCTGTTGTATGCCTAACGGTTATGGATATAGTTAAAAAAACTTAAATTCAAAATGCCCATGTTATTCTTACGGAGAATCAAAAAAACGGTTGTAGTTTGCTTATATTTGGATATATTATAATCAAATTTGGCAATTTTGTTTATTTCATACTAAGCTATCAACATTTCAATATAAAACTCACCTCGATACCTTCCCTGTAGCAGCAAACCTAGGTACTCATTATAATTCATTTTATTTAAATAGGAAATAAAGCTGACAGTTTTCAGGGAATATTTGGGTATAATATAATATTGAGTCTGCAGGTTTACTGCGGCAGGGGTACTTTTTAAAGCAACCGAAATTACAAGTACCAAGGTAAAAGTACCTTTTAAGGATAAACATAGCTTTTATGTTTGTAGATCTATGAATAAAAAAAATTGATGAAAAATCAGGAAGAAATTATAGGAAAAACTGTTCTTTACTTAGGTTTTTTTACTTTACAATTAAATTTAAATATAAATGCTGGGACATTTCATAATAGTATTATGAGATATCAAAGTGTTGTAGGTTATATTATTTCACATACCGTACCTTTAGTTTGACAATATGGGCTGCAATGTTGATAACAGTGACCGAAACTACAAAAGGAGTTTGAATGTTGTATAAAATTATTTCCTTTAGAATAACGAACAAAATATACTTTATATAAAAAAAATTCTTTTTATTTTAACAAACTATATTTACAAGTATTGTAATAGTTATACACGTCTTAATACAATTAAAAATATTGTATTATTGGATTAAAAATACTTCTTAAAGGTAAATTTGTTATCCTTGTAGATCATCTGGTACCAGAGGTGTGTTTTTATTAAATAAAATTTGTTTCTTGTTATTTCAGATATTTTTATAGCTTATGAAGCCAAATAAATCAATATACCATAAACAATAGCTCGTCCCTTTTTCATATCCGGAAAAAAAACAGTCATCATAAAATCAACCGTAAAACAATAGAAATACAATTTTGTTGACACTAGCGCCCAGTGTCGCCAACATGAACTAGATATGAACAAAGCTTTAGAATTAACAATGAGATGAGAAGTCTACTTGTGTTCGTTAGTCTATGATATTATTCACAATAAATTTCCATAACACTAAACCGTGTTGGAAATAATGCAACAATGCACATCAGCTGATTGACAAAATAAATGAAGAATCATCTATACTTATTTAATACGCAAGCAGGTTTTTTGTGACAATTACTCCTCCGAAACTACTGAACTAATTGACATGTTTTTGGTGTCATTGGAAAGAGCGTAACGTGAAGATGTGCAGGAAACTTTCTTTTTAAGGAAATAATTAGAGAGTGAGGCCCTGGGGCCCTTTAAAGTTTCGTATTTATCCATAAGATTAACATGGGAAACAAAATTTGTTATTAAACTCCAGCTGTTGTCAGAAATTAAGAGTGAAATATTTATTGATGGTATCCATGGTAACAAAGAACAAACCCACAAAATTTAAAAATGTAAACAAGCAGAACTAGCTGTCAAATTAATTTTGATTTCACAATTCCACACAGCTGGTTCAAACATATTAAATACTGCATGATTATTAGAACAGGAACGGTAGGGATCATAAACATTAATCAAATATGTCACTCGCCCGAATCATTTTTGTCTATGCCCGAATGTAAACATTTAACATTGATAAAATGGAACTGTCAAACTATATGTTAATGTCATTAGTATGGAATTCTTTCAACATCATTTGTTGATCGAGTTTGTTTCAATATTTTTGAACTGCTGTAATAATATTTTACAGAAAATAATTGTTAGATAAATTCATGGATATAAGTAATAATTCAGGTTCTTCAATCTTTGCTGTTATTAAAATTGTGTATCCGCAGCAAACCTTCAGACTAAGCGAATTTCCATTATCTGGCTTAATTAATACAAAGATTAATTATTCCCTTAAAATGGAAATTTTTTTCCTATTTAAATAACATTAAGTTAATTTTAATATGAGTACTTAGGTTTGCTGCTACAGGGAAGGTAGGTGTGTTTTTTTTTAATGTTGATAGCTAAGTATGATTGTTATTGGTTTGCAAATCCTGTAATACTTTACAATTGCTCGAATTCGAGCAACATGTACACTAGTTTCATTTATACCTCCCCCCCGGGTTGTCGACCACGCTGGGGGGCGACGACATGCGTTTTCGTGATCACTATAGTGCCTATAACAACAATCAGAAATAAAATTGCGTCACCCTTTTCATGCATGCTCAACCCCCTTCAGATCCTGGACTATATTTGATTTGAGCACTTTGAATTGAAAAATACAACATAAATAATGTATTAAGTGCAATTAATACAATAACCTGACTGACGTTAGGAATGTAAGTTATTGATGATAGTCTTAACAGCAGTCACAGATACTAAATAATTTTATATTTATAACATTCTAAAAAAAATTGTGTATACTTTATATGTGTGTGCCTACGCATTAAGACTAATCTGATCAATGGTATGCTACATATTATTAAACCAACGCTAAATTATTCATATTTTAAATAGCCTGAAAATCCAACCAATGGATTTTTGGTCTCCTTTTGGCCACATTATTCAGTAAAACCATTAATTACCCTACTTTAATAATGGTTCTCAACACTATGTGGTACGAAATACGACATGTAAATAGTTTTCATAGCATAACAAAGCTTGTACAGTTTGGTTTCCAGAATTTCTTATTCTTTCAGAACCGATATTACATCGGCTAATCAAAACAAATTGAACAGACGTTGTAGTTGTAGGATTTAGATATGCTATAGTCCAATCAAATACATTTTGATTTTTTTGTTCAATACCATGCTAACAGTCATGAATGGCTAGATCGTAGAGATAATTCAATGCGAGATCAAAACAAAACCATAAATCCACTACCAAAATGCTGTGTACTGCGGCGTATTTGGGAGGGTTGATTTTCGAGAGATTCCACGAAATCCACCCCCAAATGAATGACGTAATTTTCGTCCAATCGGAAGCGTTCCCTTCATCGACCGATTTTCACAGCTTGGTGTGGCGTGGAGGGGGGAATGGGGGTGAGAGAGTCCGTCTGTCTGTCTGTCAGTCGCCTAGTTGGAGTGTCTGGCACCTCGCAGTCCCAACAATTTTCGTGTGTTGTTTCAGTGTCATTAGTGTCAGTGTATGCCCGTGTTGTGAACTTTCAGTGTCTAGTGTTTAATTGGATGCACACTTCATAGCCCGTAAGTATTTTCATAACCATAATTAATTTATTTCTCAGATTTTCACACCTAGTGTTTAAGAGGTTATTGACTCTTAGGTGTTAGATTTGACAAATTGAGAATAATACATGTATTCATTTCAACTTGTTGTATAAGATGTAATTACTGGAACAAGGTGTAAGTGTAAATTACGGTAGGAATGTCTTAGGAATTCCGAATTAAGATCGATAAGATACCGCGCCGTTCGTCTGAGAAGTTAAAATGTCATGTTTATAGCGAAGTGTTATCAAACGTTACTGTACCTTAAACTAAGTGTGGATAGCCTAGATAATAAAATTACTTGTCGATATCAGTAAATAAAGGAGGATAATTCTGTTTACAAAAAAGAACTAATTGATTGTGTTATCAGTTTTCGTAATCATCGTGTGAAAACTATGTGGTTTATAAGTGTGTGTTCGTTTACAAATCATTCATCCGTTACTTTATATTGGTTGTTCTTGACCTCTATTTATTATTTTATCGTCAATATAAACAACAATTATTGTAAACATATGCCAAGCTATGCCGTTTACTATATCTTGAAGACTGTGTATTTATTTTTAAAGGTGCAAAAGACCCGATACAATTTAATTAGGCCTATTACTATTTTGATACCTAATATACTCAATGCTAATAGTCTTAGTAATTAAATGTTTTTTATTATTTTTCCCTACACAAATGCAATATCTCTGCTTAGGCCATATAGCGAGAAATAGTGTTTCAATTCAAATTCACACAATTATGGTCTGTATTAAAACTCGCGTTATTTTCATTCCAAGCGTTCGCTGCATATTGTTGCATTGCAGTATACTATTTTCCTTTGAATTATTTATTTTCAAATAATTAATGTTTCCAGATAACTTAATTTGAAACGCAACTGAACTGAGCGTATTTCCCCCAGATACTTATTAGTAATTTGTGTAAAATGGAGCGAAAATGCATTATTTTTATTTTTACCAACACCGTGTTTCTTTGGTCAGGACCATTTTTTTACTAAAACCTCTTAATCAAGCTGGGCTCTGTGGATCACAAAGCTTCCGTTTCTTCAGAATCGAACCGGTGACCTTTTGACTATTGTAATATTTATTAACCATCGTACCGATAGTTGTGTAGTGTTGAATAGCCCTGGTGGCGTCCGCGTGTGGTTTCGCAGGTTCTATTGTGATCTGGAGTACCTGGAAGTAGGCGCCTCCCCGTGGAAGTAGTGGAGCGAAAGCGGGAATGTCTACAAACAATAGCTCCAAGGACAACGGGTCCTGATGACTCATACACCTGTTCTGGCAAACAGGTTCAGACCGGCAGACACTCCTCAATGTCGTGCAGATGACAAAGGCCTACCGAACTTGACATCTCGCTACCTGGGTAGGGTTGTTTTGGTTGGGTAGCCGGGACAAACACACACACCTGCCTCCTGCCTTTGAGGGGGTGGGGTTGGTCGAGGACATGCACCAATACAAATAAATAATTATAATAAAGTTCAAGGTAGACAAATAACATTTTATTTTATCCGATTTTTTAGCCATTGCGATCGCACACTATTCATAAATGCGATTTTGTATTATTGGTCATGGTTTAGGTCCAAATACAGTGTATTCTGAAAGAAAATTGAATTTTATATTGAGCACTTACATTGGTTCCCACAACAGTCCTGTTCGTGAACGAGTTTGTCATTCGCAAAAGAACAACATAAGCAACGATCACATAAGACCAAACACAATTAATTAAGTACCTACCGTACCTCAACTATTTAATTGAATTACTAACTAGAACCCAAAGTGTCCTCTGGGTAACATCAGATTAACCTTAATGCTTGTAAGAGATGACGAATGTTAAGAAAACTTCGTAGTTTTAACCCCGAACCTACCCTGAGAATTCCCATTTTGAAGGGTTGATCATAGATAAACAGCACTTCTGGTTACGGATGATGTATTATAACGGATTGGCGTTCTAAGTTACTATTCAAAGCCGAAGATTAAATTTCGTGAATATCAACACTCTAAAACCTTTTAGTAAGTACTAGCTGTTGTACCCGTGCTTTGCAACGGGAAGGGGATACAAAATAGAAACAATTTAATCTTTATATCTGTTGCATATAATAGTTACACATCTGCCAACCCTTTTAGAAACAAAATTCAACTTTTATAGCCTTAATAGAAACGTTTAAGTTATGACTTTTAAATCTGGTAAGTAGTGGATACCACCATTTTGGTTTTGATTAATTTTAAATCTTGTCTAGGCTGATGTGAAAAAAACTTACCAAATCTTCAAATAAAACTTTTACATACATGATTTACCTTCATCTCCCTTAATTACATATCTTTTAATTTATTATTGACATTTTAAATTTAAATTTTGAAGTTGCAAAAACACTAATTATTAAATTTAAATGAGCATTTTTTTTTAAATTTCACTCTTCTTTATATTAAATCACAAATCCTTCCATCTTCAGTTTCTTCACTCACAATAAATCATTAGCAAAACTAAGTCAGCTGTTATAAACCTTAGAAATATTGCTGTTCCTTATCAATACAGACTTTTGAAATATTAAAGAAACTATATCTATAGGTACCTACTATAAAAAATTGTAAACAAATTATTTAGCATTAGAGACAGGAGACGAATCTAATATGGTTATCAAAGTATCAAGAACTAAAAAATGTAATAGCAAATACGGTATATGTTGCATTGCATCTCTGATTCTACTATACAAAAATATCAACAAACAACTTAATATACAAAACAGTTCTTTTAAGACCTTCTTCCATAGACCCTTGCCTTTACATGTTCACACTTACCATTAAGTAAACATAATAACAGATATTTCATTGATTTTAGAAACAAAAGAACACTGTGTACTGCCTTTGACTATTAATACAACAACTGTATATCAACTTATGTACCTATCCAATAGTCAATGGTACTGCTTAGTTTTATGATATTTTCCTTGGTTTAATTTAATCAGTGGTGTGGCAAAACACAAATAATAATTAAATGTATCAAATAAAGTAAATATTAACTGAAAGCTATGTTAAGATAAAATAAGAGTATTTTGTACTACCATTTGATAATTAAATATAGTTACACTTATACAACATATTTTAGAAAACAAAAATCAACGTACAATTTAGTTGGTTCTTTAGTTTAATTTAAGCATGGGTTTAGCAAAACACAATAATTTAATGTACCTAAATATACATATAAAAACAATGTGATGTGCAAGTTATGTTAAGTTAATCAAACACATGTTAAGCAGTTAGAATTTGTTTAAAGTAGCCTCCAAATTCACACAAAACATCTATACATTGTAATTTTCATACTGTTTCCATAAAAACATATCAATAACATTATTTTCATAACTTAGACGCTTTAAAAAATCCAAAGCAGAGCCAGAGTTGATACAGCAACGGTTATGTAATATTTTTTTTCTATAATGATTGACATTGTTTTAGAATAAATAATCCACGATAAAAGGTTAGATTAAAATAAGCCTACCTCATTAGTTACAGCTTTGAATTAGCTGTCTGAAATTGAGAAATATGCAGTTTAGCAGTTCTTTTTGTTTACATTTAAATGTCAAAGCAAATTGTTAGAGTTATCATCGCAGCCATGGAGACCAATCAATATTTACTTTTAAAATGTTCACCTCAGAACTTTTAAAGCCAAAGGGGCAAAGCCTACGGTCAGTATCGAAATGTGAATAGTCCTATAATGGTTCTTGGTATGATAGCTATATTTTTGTAAAATTTAAGCCCAGTTGGTTCAGTAGTTTTTGCACCTATTAGTAATACACATACAGACAGACACCATTAGATTTTTATATAATAGTATAGATTTCGCTGGTGTAGAGCTTGCTAAACCCATCAGCTGTTCTGGATTATCGAGATGGCTGAACCAGCAACCAGCTGATCTTAGTCAGTAACAATAATCTCATAAGCTAAAAACTTCCTTAGATTACCTCCGTCCTAAAATGCACACCCGTCAAAGTCCTATAAACCCAATTCATTTATTTGACGGAAACCACGATTTACAATGACTCGAATAAACACAGTGTTTCCATACAACAATTCTCAAATTTGCAAGCTGAGGCCCTTGCAGGGTAGGTGTAAACAGCTGACTTATCAGGCACGATTCTGTTCTAGCGATAACCTGTGATAACAATTCTTGGTTTATCACATCAAAGCACGCTGAGGTTATCTGAGGTCGAACAGCTGATATGCGTCGGTTCCTTGTAAGGTTATAATTGCTAAACTGTAGTAGGTCAAGATCCAATAATTGAGAACATTTGCGTAATTTAAGTACGTTTACGATAGACCTACACTGTACAAAGATTAGAAAGTAAACATTTGCACAATTTGCTGGATACGTATGCAAACACCTACCCTTTTTAATTAGACTGGTTTTTTCAACTGTATGCGTGTAGGAAGAGAATTATGATAATTAAAAGGGGTGATTTAAAGGGAGATTTGAACTTGGAAGGGGTGTGGATGGGGGATTCTTATCAATCTTATCTGTCAATATCAATATTAGCTAATGTAAAACTGTCCTAAAGACCTCTACGATAGTTATGACGTACACGTTACTACGCCCCGTTAAGAGATAATATACTGTTTTTATTTCCCTATACATGGTAGGCATGTATGTAGAAAGTATTGTTTTCGTAAAAAAATCGGAGTTAGAGTTTTGGGTGGAAATATGCGCGTTGGACCCCCGAAACCCCCAAAAAGTGGGTTTAGAAGTTATATGTGGTTACAGTGCTACCTACTACACCTTTACTACTCCTATTGATGAAATTTGGTATGTGAGTACTAATCCGTGATTTCTCCTAATGTTTTACATTAAAAAAATATATATATATTTGTAAGGGTAATAATCTCATAAAACCCTAAAAAAATTTGAAAATTGTATTTTAAAACGGCTCTACCGATTTTAATTGCTATTTAGTAGGTTATATTATGGTCCTTGTAACTCTAAATAAAATGTTACAGCCCCAATACTGTTAAAGGTTGGTTATTGAATATTTTGTTATTTTTACCCATGAAATACCATAGACTCCCGCTTGTTCATGATAAGGGTTGTTGACGAGATAATGGGAGGAAGTTTTGTATTACTGATACTGTACAGTTTTTATCCATAGTAATGAGTCAGTCAAACATTTATATCTTTAAGTATGAATGGAATGAATGGATGATTTTACACGGGAAGAAGATTCATTCATGACTTCCTTCATCCGGATTGATAAAACGAAACAAGGCATTATTTCAAGCATTTTGTTGAGTCCAAGAAAGCATAGTATGAATCACTAAAAGGGCGCCGGCATATTTTTGACGTCACAGCCTAATGATCATGCGCAAAACTCCCCTAACCACCCACTACGTTGAAACTTCATTCATGATTTGTTGGAATGTCACACGGATCGATGTCCTTGATAATGAATTTGTTCTTTTTTAAATTTACTTACAAAAACTAAGAACTTGTATATGTCGCAAGCTATGGCATAAGCCTAAATTATTTATAAAGTATCGTTCACCGGTTCACCACCAAACCAAAAAACATTTTATGTATAACCCATCATAATTTAGGATTATAAAAATTCCGTAAGCGAATCGGTCCCCACGAAATATTTTGAGCTAGGAAAAAGGTAGCATGGCTGTTGAGGATCCATTTTAAAGTTTAAGGTCTAAGGACGGTGGGAAAAATATCAGAAGTGTCAGAAACTACTCCTGCTCTGCTCCACAGGCTGTCAAAGATCAAGGATCCAGTCATTTTCTAATGGAAGTAGTACTGATTTGAAAGCACATCATAGAACAATGTGTTTTAAATAATACCAGCTGATGTAAACATTGTGTATTTGTTTGTTTATTGATTAGTGTGCTGTTTTTAGGTTAGACTGGTTAATGCTGTGTTGAGTTTCGGTAATTCAAGTTTGCTAACAATCGGATTTGGATTTTGGTGCCTAAATCAAAAACTTGTATATTATCTGGAAGAGCTTTAACTCAAACAATAGTTATTTAGGGCAGATACTCAAATAGCTTTGGCATTTCCTGTGTGATTTATTTCTATAGATTAATAATTTCTCCCAGCTAATGGGTTTCTCGGATGTTACTGTCCTTGCTTCCGTTTCCGTTGTTCACCGTTCCGTTGTGATGGGGCTTTTCTGGGAATAAGGGATTTCTTGGGGAATCTGTGGCTAAGTATTTTTTCTTCCAACGATAATTGACGATTATTGACCCGAATGAACATTCTGGACAAAAATATGGAGCAGAAATTACAAACCGTCTGCTTCCCGATTTTGGTTGTTTCGAGATAGATTTTGAGGTCGAAATATCGTCAGTTGGTTTTTAAATACAATTCTATATAACGAAGTAGACAACATACGGAAGATAGAAATAAATTTAAAAAATATTCTACTTTATTTTGTACTACACTGAAAGATAATAAGTTATGCGTTGGAAGTGTGGAAACTATGATACAAATGTAGTTACGTAGGTTATTGTAACACTGTGTCTTCGTGGTTGAGAAAATGAACATGGGAGACACCATGTTGCGTTTAAAATTTTAAATATTTTAGGAACAATTCGTCTTAAAAACAAAAGTGCAATGTACTAATTACAGTGATAGGCGGATTGAAAGAAAGAAAATATTCATATGTTCATATGTATTGTAAACGTCTATATAATAAGTTTAGTAGCAGATTACGTTACGAACCTATATAGCACAACATGAATCGGGCTAGGGTAGGAATTTATTAAAATAAATTTTGTTTAACGCGTTTCTCCAAATTGTATCAACATGGATGTTTTACAAGAGTTCTAGAACCTGACACACGCATCAGAGACATTATTTACCCATCAGCTGTTTAGTCTCATTAGGAACTTAAAGATAATAGTGATCCTCGACCTCTTCCGTAGCGAAATTCGCCGATAAGGTTATATTATGTTGCCTTCCTTTATAACAACGTGCCGGGACATCGTAAACTATTTGAAACATAATACGAATAAGCCGTATATTTATTTGGTTTTTTGTTTTCATGGTACAATATCCTGAATATTCGGTACATTGTAAAATATGTTTAACATATTAATAAGCCGTATATTTATTGATATATTGTTTTTATGACACGTACAGTATTCTGATTATTCGGTACATCTTAAAACTCTGTTAAACACACGAATAATCCTTGATTTTTTGTTTTCATGGTACAATATCCTGAATATTCGGTTCATCGTAAAATATGTTTAACATATGAATAAGCCGTATATTTATTGATATATTGTTTTTATGACACGTAGACTACGATATCCTGAATATTCGGTACATCGTAAACCATTTTTAACATTATGAATAAGCCGTATATTTATTTTATTTACTGTTTTCATGGAACGTACATATCCTAAATATTCGG
The DNA here is from genome assembly GCF_028750875.1 of Macrosteles quadrilineatus. Lineage (NCBI taxonomy): Eukaryota > Metazoa > Arthropoda > Insecta > Hemiptera > Cicadellidae > Macrosteles > Macrosteles quadrilineatus. The sequence goes on along the minus strand of NW_026542598.1, from coordinate 35,851,946 downwards.
TACATCGTATAATATGTTCAACATATGAATGAGCCGTTTATTTATTTGATCTATTGGTTTCATGACACGTACAATATCCTGAATACTCGGTACATCGTATAGGGTACTATTTTTAACACTTGAATAAGCCGTATATTTATTTGATTTATTGGTTTCATGACACGTACAATATCCTGAATACTCGGTACATCGTATAGGGTACTATGTTTAACACTTGAATAAGCCGTATATTTATTTTATTTACTGTTTTCATGGAACGTACAATATCCTGAATATTCGGTACATCGTATAGGGTACTATGTTTAACACTTGAATAAGCCGTATATTTATTTTATTTACTGTTTTCATGGAACGTACAATATCCTGAATATTCGGTACATCGTATAGGGTACTATGTTTAACACTTGAATAAGCCGTATATTTATTTTATTTACTGTTTTCATGGAACGTACAATATCCTGAATATTCGGTACATCGTATAGGGTACTATTTTTAACACTTGAATAAGCCGTATATTTATTTGATTTATTGTTTTCATGACATGTACAATAGGCCTACAGTAGTTATGAATATTATAAAGCCACCGGTTTCATCCTGAGTTTCCAATTACGCTGAAGAATTAAACTGATACAGCTCTTCTCCGCTCCATTGGGCGTAATGATTTCAGCTGTGTAGCCCTATAATCGCTGCAAAACCAATTAAAATTATTTTACAAAACGATATGTTTACTTTTAATTCAACTTTTAGAATTAATTGATTTGCATGCCCATGGAATGGAAAATAGTTGGAAAATGGCGATTGCAGACTATTAATTTTGGATACGGTACCGGTAGTGAAATAGACAATTATCCAAACCGGATACCACAAAAATATTAAATTATCCATATAATTATTATGTATCCCCTATACATAATAATAATATGGATAATTTAATGTTTTCGTCATAATGAATTTTTTTTGGTGGAAATATTCGCTTTGGGTCCCCTAAACCCGATAAGTGAGCTTTTAGGTTGTGTCTGGGTTTGTGGGGATGTAAAGAGCTATACCTGTGGTCCGGTTTTTGTGAAATTTTCGTGTTTAGCTTCTAATCCATGGTATCGCAGGGTGTTTTTTTTTCACTAGGCGATGTTTCATAAAAATTCGAGGTTTCAAACAAAAGCTGATCAAACAATTTTGACTAAGATTAGTATGTTACCATCCTTATTACTCAAAAACAAATGCTAAATAATTACGTGATAAAAAGTTGTTGCAGCGTTTTTTATTCCTATAAAATATCAGTTATTCCAACAGCTTATAATACCGCTTTACAATTTATTCTGAAACAGTACAACACAAGTACATGGTCAAATGTGTTACGTAAATTTTAGAATCCATGAAGGGCCATAGGGAATGGAGGAGCTTTAAGAATTTATTAAATCCCAACAGGAATTTCTTCACGGTTACCTCGTGGCGTCTAGGATATTTGCGAAGTTTTAAGAAAGGGCAAAGTACGATGAAGAATTTAAAAGGTTGGCTTGTCTAGAAACCGAATTCCAAAAGTGTTTATGCTTTAGGTTCGTCTGTGTCCATTTTGGAATTTTTATCCGGGATTCTTTACACCTTAACAATTTAAATGCCATGGATAACCCACAAAATTTAAAGATTGTGAAAGATTTACTTAGTATTTCCCCAGCTGTGTCGTGAAATGTTCCATGGCTGAGGACTTTTTATTGTTTCAAATTGCTGTGTAAGTTTTACACTAAGGAACGATAATACCATATATTGCCGAAGTCATAGAGGGTTTCTCTATTTATCATCACGTAAATATTATACAGGTGTTTTTTAACGCTCCGCAAATTACAAGTATTATAGAGATTCACTGTTTAGGGACAAAGGGAGCTCATAAGTTGGCAGCCCTGCTACACTAATTCATTACCGATCAGCTGATGCATTGTTTAGCATTATTACCTATACAGTTTTAGTTAAGAATTTATTGTGACTAAGATTTAACATGTTTTTTTTTTTTTTTTTTTTAAGAACAACCCATTTGTAATATTTATAATTTTTATATTATATGGAGATCTAACTATTGTATTCTTATTACTGGTCTTGTAGTTAATACAACATTTAGTTGATCACTGAGAATCTTGCTAAAATCTTGCAAACATTTAGTTTGTTTTTATAAATCGGATAATTTACTATTGTATTCTTCTATACATACTTCTTCAGCTTGTGAAAACACTAAGTTAAGTCTTATCCATAATAAGTTCCTAATAACACAAAAAGTGTGGACAACAATGCTAAAATGCTTATCAGCTGATCGGCAATCAAGTAAAGGAAGCAGGTCTGCCAACATTATGACCTTGATTTGTCCCTAAACGGTAAATCTGTGTACTTGTAATAATTACAAATTAATTAAATACATTATTTGGGTTGTGCAAAAACACACCCTGTACCGACTTAACGGTTACTGTACGAAATATTAAAATTAATACCCATAAAACGGATTGATAGCTCGTGAACACCACTACCATTGTATAAATGCCATATAACTTTTCAACCTATGACTATAATCCGTTGTAATAGTTTATAGTCAATGTGCAGAACAAATAAGTAATTGGATACACTGCTTTAGAGACAGATCACCACTATGTCACTTTTTCATCCTTCTCCTCCATCAAATCAAGTAGCCTCAAACTCAAAGACCTCACTCTGTGAAAATGCTTCTGTAATGTCAGAATATTTTTCGCTGACTATAATAGTTGTTAATTTCAACATTATAGCATGTATTAATAATTATCCATAGCATCTCTACTAGGCTGTTGCAATGTGAAGTTTTAATTTGGATGAATGATGAGTTATGTTTATTTTCCAGAGCTTGAATGATGCTCGGAGAGTTCGACACACCCTTCGGGCCTCAGCCTCTCTTCACACCGGATTCTCCCGAACGTTCTTCGGATCTGGAACATGACAACTTTACCAACAGGTGAGGAAAAGCCATAGTTCAATTCAAAGCTTGTATTCAATACTGCACGTTATTGTAATTTACTCTATAACATTTTAATTTAACAGAGGACAACGATACTTGATTGAAAAGGATACTTTGTTGGGAGTGAATACTTTATTGAGTGTGGATACTTTGATGAAAGTGGATAATTTGTTGAGAGTGGATACTTTATTGAGAGTGGATACTTTGTTGAGAGTGGATACTTTGTTGAGATTGGATAGTTTGTTCAGAGTGGATACTTTATTGTGAGTAGATAATTTGTTGAGAGTGGATACATTGTTGAGAGTGAGTACTTTGTTGGGAGTGGATACTTTAATGAGAGTGGATACATTGTTGAGAGTGGATAATTTGTTGATAGTGAGTACAGTACTTTGTCGGGAGTGGATACTTTGTTGAGAGTGGATACTTTGTTGAGAGTGGATACTTTGATGGGATCGGATACTTTATTGATAGTCTATACTTGATACTTTGTTGAATGCAACTACTTTGTTTGAGTTATAAGTCTCATGAGTCACTGGCGCCAAGTGACAGTTTGGCTTCGCCGTTTTTAGGGTTTCTTTCCTCGAAAGAAGGTAATAGCTAAGAGCCGCGATACCTGAGGGTTCAACGTGTGACTTCTCTCATCTTCTTCATTTGAATAAAGAATAACTTATATTATAATATTTAAATTGAAATAAATATTAAAATAATTTTTGAAAATTTTCTTGGCCGGATTAGATTGGATTTGTACGAGTCCACTAAACAGGGGTGCATTATTCAGCTATGTGAGATGCTATTTGAAAAGTAAATTTCATTATCTGAGCTCACGTAAGATGAAAAAATGTTCTAATGTTCTGTGTAGTTCGGTAACTAATCGTTTAGTGGTCGTTTAGTTTAATGGTGCAATAAATTAGTTGATAGCCTACGTTTAAAAGCATAATTGAATAATTTTGGGCAGGTCTACAATGAAAATAAGCGTGTTGTCACTAGGAATTCAACAATAGTTTTGTTTACTTTGAATTATTACATAAATCGAAATTCAGCTCGTAGCCCCTAATAATTAATGAAATTCAAGAAAACTGTTTGTTCATACTCTGAACTCAACCTTTGTTAAGTGCGATGTCAGATAATCTCCTGACGTCACGTTATCACCATCGCACGTGCTCGTACCTCTGGTACAATGACAGCAGCCTATGTTGACACTAACTGTCACCTATCAGCTGCGCATGCCCAACAGTCAGTAGCTCGCTGGCACCGCGTCAGTTCTACCGTGTGCAACGTCTCGCCAACATTTTTCTTTTGCTGAAAATGCTCTTCCGGCGCTTCTTTCGTGGAAAGAAAACAGACGATGCACGCAGGAGGTCTTCCCTAAGTAAAAACCCGGACCTGACCCGCAGGTAACGATACGTCCAAGTCGAGAATGTAAACAACGATGGTTTTTGTACAGGCTGTTTGTTTATTGCGTAGTTACGGAAGACTCCGCCAGTATTTGCAGTAAGTATCGAGGATTTCGATGTTGAAGCAGTTGACAAAAGTTAAGTGGATTTGTTTAGCTACTCTCCGTCGCGTCGTCTTGACATTATTTCGGCGATAAGTGAGGCTTGCTTACGTCATTAGGTCACGTGACTTCCCCCTCCCATCGCATAACAAACATGATTGCAGTTGTGTAGTTACATTAGTGATAGCAGACATTCCTCTAATCCTAATCCTTCCTTTTCCTTATCCTCTACTCTAGCCTAACACTTTGGAGGTTAGGTTTTGGGTTCTTTAAGTTCTGTTTCTGTTAACGCACGTGTGGATTTCTTTGTGTTATAATGTGAAACTGGAGGTCTCCAAAGTGACAAGTTTCCTAGTGTAATTGATCTGTAATTGTGCCTCTCCCAAATGTTGTTTAAAACGAAAGGATGCGTGGTCAAAGAGAAACCGTAAGTAATTTGCGTTTCGATTGGTGTATTTCATTAAATTATAGTTTTTCAGTAATTTTATACTATTAATAAAGAACATGGCCTTTTTAGTTTGTAAAGATAATGTTCTACGGTTCCAAAATCAACGAACACAGTGGTTGATATCATTTTAATGTGACACTGAACAAAATTTCAGTAACAGTAACCTGCCAAGTGCATATGTACGTTTTTGACCCAAGAAGCAGCTCAACGCATTCAATTTCGTTTTAATTGAATTTATGTGACTTGTTTACCTGCAAAGGTCATTAATGAAGTGCAACAAAGTTACCCTGATAACTGAGTTAAAATGGTTCCACACATTTATAAACGGTGTGAATTTTATTGCAACCACAGATGGTCTGTCCTCTGTGATATAAGATATAATACCTTTGCCGATTTATAACTTAATACTTGCAATAGCAACCTGCATCACTTCGTGACTTCAAAATCCGTGATATTTGATATATAGTTGATAAGGTTAAAAACGATTATTTCTCATCATGTCCCTATTATTTGCATTGCGATTGTGAGTCCTACTAATTTTCATCGCGTGCGCGATCTCTTCGAGGCATCTTAGAACAATTACAAATACTAATGAAACACTATAAAAACACAAAATCTAACTTAAAAAATTTTCTTCTTTACATATTAAACAAATAGGCTAACATTACAATACTTTACTCGAATTCCCTCAAAAATCTAACTTAAGTAATTTTCTTCTTTACATTTTATACAAATAACATACTTACGGCAGGGGTGCCCATCCCCCCCTAGACTCATGATGCACCCCCCCCCAATTGAGCAACCCCCCCCCCCCTAAAAATGATGTACACACCAAATGAGAAACATTATTCCCCCGCCCAGCACTATTTGTAAAACTATAAAAGAAGTTTTATAATTGTTTTTAGATATTTAAAATTCAAACCCAGTTAATCTATATCAATAAAGTTATAGTTTTGTCTGTACATTGCTCAGAATTATACATATTTTGGGTTATTTATGTTTTATACATTGAAGAAGTTAAAACATGTCATATCTCCATTTATGTCCGTCTGTCAAGGCCCAGAAGGCATTTTATTCAGCCTACTCATGGCCTACTCTGAAGAAAACTAGAGTACCGATTATGATTCTAATGGTTTAATTGTATCCACAGGATTGGCGAGAGAGTCCTTATAGCCATTAAAATATGGCTTCACTATTTTGGAAATAAAATTTCGAACGATCAAAAATAAATTTTGTGTGAATTTTCTAGTTTATTTTCTCTATGTTTACTACATACGTCATTAATTTATGAAATACTACTAATCTGTTAAGAGAACACGTCATATATGAAATTACGAACAGCTGTTTCGACAAAGATTCCTTTTCCTAGCTGTCACTGATATGTTTACATAATTGTTCTTTAAGAATACTGTGTAGGCCCTAACCATTTCCGATCACGTTTGTAAGCAAATCCAAAACTAAGTGAGATTAGTAACCGCGTGGCTTTGGCTTACATAACGGGTTTGATTTATCACGAGTACTAATATGTAACTGTAAATTAAATTAAATAACTAGCCATCATCCAGGTCGGGAACCGGAGATTCTGTGTGTATCAAGTTGTACTTGAATTTTGATTACAGGGAAAAGACCGTGAATCAGTGTTGTACAGGACTGGAAAACTTATCTTTCTATATAAATAAAATTAGAGTTTTATAAGTCACCTCAATTTAAGGAATTTTTTATTGCCAGAATATCCATAACGAATTGTCAGCGTCTTTCTCGATATAACGATCCTTTCTCCCTCCCTTTAGAAACATTACAGCTCCTTTGATGAAAATGAAATGGAAACAACGCTTGCGCCAACAATCGTCTGCTCCGTTATACACTTCTGTCTGCTGTGCGCTATGTTACAACAGATTTCAGATTCAACAGCTGGGGAATGATGACGATATAATGCTTAGTACACTGTGATTGAGTGATAACCATGGTAACTTTAGTAAGGCTGTGTTTGGCCAATGAGTAGGCCTAAATATGGCGACTTGTTGAATTTGTGTATGAATTGAAGAGAAACCTATTAATGAACATAAGAACAAAGAAAGAGAAAAACAAGATTGTTCTCGTTACATTCTTTTTTAAGAGTGTTTTAATTATCTCTAAATATAATTTTACACTTTTTTATTACTTATCTATCAATTCCTATGCTGTAAGATGCAGCACCTATCGGTAGCCTATCTGTCTATCATGAGCAGTAAGTTACGTTATAACACTTTCTAAAGGTTCCTTTAATATTTACGTTATTTATTGCAATGCAATGTTTGGCTAGTGATTAGTTGAGTTTGAGTTAGCTACAATTTTAAACGTTGCCGTTTGTACAACTGAACCAAGATAAATGATTTGAAATTTACAATAATAATGATTGTGCAATATTGAATTTCATTTATAAAAATGTAAATCGTGACTTAATGGCTGTTTACAGCGTTTTAATGAGTTTGTCATCTGTTTTAGCGAATTTCCCTATAGGGAAGTAGCTATTACCGTAGGTCTCATGGTAAGACTTAGGCCCGGGACCGATTTACTTTTTCATTTTAATGTCCCCAGAGGCCAAAAACACCATTCGTTCAAATTTTTATATATGTATATATATATATATATATATATAGGTATATATATAGATTTATATATATATATATGTGTCCGTGAACACGATAACTTGAGTAATTTTTATCCGATTTTGATTAAATTTGGTTTGAAGGTGTAAGGCGGGATAATCTTGAATGAGTTCGCGAACCAGCATGATCGGACCATGGGAACAGGGTTTTATGGGGGGTTTTATGGGATAAAAATTGGTTTTTCTCACTTCTTACCCTCAAAACACAAAATTTCCCAATTTTTCTCTGAACCTTCTTAAAGAGCTTAAAAAAACAAACAATTCAGTATATCAAAGTGTTTTTGTACGGTTATTGGTTACGGAGAAAACTAAAAAAATGGTAAATTTAAAATTCCCATGTTATTCTTATGGAGAATATTGTAAAATGTTGTAGTTTGCTTGTTTATGGATATATTTTGATCAAACTTGGCAAATTTATTTATTTTATAGTAAGCTATCAATATTTTACTAAAAACACACTACTTTATTAGTTTCCTTGTAGCAGCAAACCTAGGTACTCGTTAAACCTAATGTTATTTAAATAGATCAATTGAAAATCAATTCGGCCAAATGGAAATTCGCTTGGACGGCAGGTTTGCTGCGGCGGGGGTATTTATACTATATTGGATTAACCGTATTTTTCATTCCCCCCTCTCCCTATTAACTCAGGTAATCGAGTATACACAATAGTGTAAAGTATTGTAGCCTATGCTACTTGCTAATTGATTGTATTTTAACGAGCTTTATGTCAACAAAGGTGTAGCTGGACGTGTCTGTACCACGCGTTATCTTTATGTATCACAGCAGTTGAGCCATCCCGTGCGCTCCCTCTCTTAGATCTCACGTCTTGCTAATCTTAAATAATTCTACACGAATCCTAAACTATCCTAAAATCCTATTTTAACTAATTTAATTCAATAATATAACTATTGTCATTAATTATCCACTTTCTATCTGGCGATTTCGTAATGTATTTTGGATTGTCGTCACGTTGAACACTGTTGCAATTAACTTTAGCCCCCCCCCATTTGAATTTTTTGAGCCCCCCCAAGAATTTCAATGACGCAGTCTGCGTCACGGCCCCCCCTTGTGGGCACCCCTGCTTACGGTATAATATTTACTTGATTTCACTGAAACATCACCCACTTCATTTAACCCCATTTCGTATGGATGTAAACAACTTTGTATCATGGCCATCTGTTTTGATGTAAAGAAATGTAAACTTGTAAAGTTGAGATTTGTACATTGTGTACACAAGGGATATGATTGTGCAACTCTAAAATTCTGAAAAGAAAACAGCTGTTCTGGGTTATGATGAAATTGATTCTGATTCTTAAACAGCTGTTGTTGGTTCAACTAAAGCTGCGTGGTATTTATTTGAAAACGAATGGATTTTCAATTAAAACAAAACAGTAGATATTCTCAATGAAAATAGGCTAAGTTAAAACCAACATTCATTGTTAATTCTAAAAATATACATTATGTAATGTGATTATGTCATGTGCTGTGTTAAATACCGCACCTGCTCACTCAGTCGTCCGTATGTCTGTGTGTTTATAACTTCGTCACAACTCAAAACTCAACAACTTAAAAGCCAATTGTGTTTTTAACTTGACATTTCAAGCAACTATACAGTAATAGTGCCCTTGTCCCAGCCAGCACTAACCTGTAGTAATTAATTATATCAAATCTTTATTATTTGATTTGGTTGTATATTAACCTTTGGTAATTTAAAAATGGCAGGCGTTTGTGAATTGAAATACTAACTTGTTGTAACATAGGTTCTTTTTTATTACACTAGTTATGTAATTGATAATTAATAAGTTTAACTAATAAATTTCTAACAAGAAAAATGTCATGTAACATTTGTTAATACCTATAACAATATAATAATAAACTGCAGTCATGATAATAATAGTACAATTTTTTGGTATGATCCATAATATCATAGAAAAATATATTCCTACCCATTTGTCTATGATAATTCCTCCAACACACCATACTATGAATACCATGGCCATTTGAATGGATATTCTGTTTAGGTACGCAGAATTAATGTTTAAAACTGACTTGTTTTTTGTAACCAGTCCTAAAGATCTTAGAATAAGTTGTTTATTCAATTTGAGTATTATCATAGATAAAACATACTCCCTTAGTCCCTTGGTATTATGGTATGTTATAATTAGTAGACTAAATACAGGGTGAGTCAACTTACTTGTTAAGGTGTCTACTACTGATTTCAGACAAACCACGTAGGCCTCACAATGGTGAAGTGAAATATTTTCCAACTATAACAAACCCGAGGATTAACTTATTAAATATTTTAAATGGTTTCATGACGTGCGTCTAGGGTGAAGTGTGGTTCGTAAATTCTAGCCGTCATACTATACACAATTTTAAGCTCTTGTTAATTATAACTTTTTTTATGGAAGCAACATTTTTCATTTTTATTAGTAGTTAAAAATTTGGTGAAATTTTGACCATTTTAAATACCCAAAATGCAGATAAGTTTGTTCTCTACTCTGATTAAAATTTTTCATTTCTTATAATCCTGGAAGCTTTAATTTGAAATGTTGTGGTACAATAATATCTCAACACAAAAATTTCATTAAAATTGTTTTTTTTTATTATTTACGTTGGTAGGGTATTTGAAACTCAAAAATATCAAATAGCAAAATAGCATGTGTCAAACAGCGTATCATTTTAAAGGTATGGTAATTCCATGCAATTTCAAATTTAAACTTAACCGTAACTCTTTTAGTTTACCAGCTAAATGACTCCTTAATCAGCATTGTACGTGTTATTAAATTTACGGGAAGTAAATAAAAATAAAAGCCACGTCTTATAACACTTGGAACATATATTAATGCTTACCATATCTTTAGTCTTTTATGTGGTCACTTATCATATGTTATGTATATTTACCGTCTCGTGAGTAACAGGATAAGCGTAAATATAAGTATGTTTTAATGTTATAAGACATTTCTTTTATTTACTTTCCGTTTTCCAGTTACCAACAGACAAATGTTTTCCTACATAAAACTGATGTCACCGGTAATTGTTAAACATAAAGTGTCATGCTCTCCAAAGCGATATGAAAGCACTGCAAACAATTAATTTATATGAAATAAAAGGGTACGTATGTGATAATTTACAATACATTGTTCTCTCCATTTCGCTGGTTTAAAATTTGACTAATTCAACCGAAACCGTTAACAATAGCACACTCGATGTGTCAAATCACCTACCCTTTTTTCATACACTTATTTTCATTCTTCTGGCTAAAGCTTTAACGTAGTTAATTACATGTCAAGCTCATAGTTAAAGTTAAAAGTCACTCTTAAGTATATTTATCGCTGAGGTAGTACATGTATAATCTTATTTTATAGTGTGTATGACAGAACCTGTCTTCTGATCCTCCGTTTACTTGCAGACTAGCATTGACCAATGCTACAGTCTACTATAGTGTGCTATAGTCTGGCGTTTAGTTTTAGCATTGACTATCCTCTCCCAAAGGTGTATAGTCAATAGTTTTAGGCCCGTGCCAGTCTCATGGAGACAGCTGGTCAGGAGACAGGTTCCATCATACAGACTGTAATAGATTGTATCGGCCGGATATTCATAATAGTCTGTATGTTTCAGTATGCTGTGTATACAGGAAGAGTTGGGCCAGCTAAGTGTGGGCGCTCCGCCTATCCAGGTACAGACACAGTCTAGCTCGGACTTCTCTGTTTCTACGTTCAATGAGACGGCCGGCAATAGTCTGCCGCCGGGCAAGGAGGGGTGGATTGACGGACTACTCGGCTGTCTCAGACCCGTCTGGACCATCATCGGGAAGGCTGCGGCCAATGAGATCAAAGGTCACAGACCTGGTGAGTTGATTGTTAATACTGTCAAATTAATTAATTTTTGAAAGAGTAAACGATTACTTATTTATTGTTATGGTTCTGATTTGCGGAACTGTGTGAATGGCTTCAGTTACTATCTTTGAATGTCCACAATCACAGCTTTCTAATTAGTATCTAAAAACTAGAATCTACTATTTTTTAGGGTTTACCATAGACAAATAGAATTAAATATAGACCGACAGCAGTGCTGCGGTTAACATATGTTCTGGCGTCCATCACTTGGAGCGTGCTATGTAGGCGGTCCAAGTGGTGGACGCCAGAACATATGTTAACCCCAGCACTGCTGTCGGTCTATGGGTTTATTTAACCCTGGAATCATATTTATAGAGTACTAAACTTGAAACAATTTGTATGGTTATCCTTTATATGCATTTATCTTGTGGCTTGGGCTGATTTCAGATAAAATAGATTTTACTCTCAGTTACAGAACTAAAATACTCCAATTTCAAAATGCTTGATTTAATCATGTTTTTTTTAATGCATCTACGGAAAATGTTATTGGTAGTACCATAGTACATACAGTTTTGGCAATTACATTTCAAAGCCAATGAAGCTCTGAAACTAGTCACCTGTGAGATTGGTTAATTTTCAAAGCCAATGTTTGTAACCTACTTTGGAGGATTTGCAGTTTTTTGTTGGCTTGAGTCTTCTACCAATATTAACTTACAAATTTTTAATGTAGGTATCTAATATGTAATGCATATAAATTGTGAAACTTAAAACATTAATTGTTGTGTATAGTTGTAATTGCCTTTGAAAACATATCCTACAAAACAATTTAATACAGTTCATTAACGTGTGTGTATCTTGATTCAGATGACTGGGAAATACCTTTTGAAATGATCAGTGAGCTACATTGGCTGGGATCAGGAGCACAAGGGTACGTGTACAGAGGGAGGCTGAAAAATGAATACGTCGCTGTCAAAACTGTTAGAGAACAGAAAGAAACTGACATCAGGCATCTTCGTAAACTCAACCATCCCAACATTGTACAGTTCAAGTAAGTATTTTACTTATTTGGAATCTTTTTAAACTTCCGAGTTCCGTTTTTCAGCTTTATTGGTGGATATAAAATTAGTACAGTAACAAATAACCAGCAACCCATAGGTTTGAAGGCGGGAATATAACTGCCGATATGCTCATTTATTCAGTGCAACAATATACAACAATATCACCTCGATAACAAGTGTCATTTTCAAATCCCTAGAATTTATTTTACCCCTAATCACAAGTTATTGCAAACCTCGATAGGAAGTCAACCTCGATAAGTCTTATTTAATACTCCCATTACCAAAGCCAATAGATTATGTGTGTTTGTGTTTGCAGAGGTGTTTGCACGCAGGCCCCTTGCTACTGTATCGTGATGGAGTATTGTCAGTACGGGCCGCTGTACAACCTGCTGAAGGAAGGGGAGGAGATCCCGCCCCAGCGACTGGTGACGTGGGCCAAGCAGATAGCGGCCGGCATGCAGTACCTGCATTCCAACAAGATCATTCACCGCGATCTCAAGAGTCCCAAGTAAGACAAGCGGCAACGGTATGGGTGTAACACAGATGTCTTAAAAAAGTAAACTCAGTTTGAAAATCATGTTTATGTAAGAGTATCATTTTAGGGTTTAAATTGATTTGAAAAGATGTAGTAAGATGTTTGTAAAGATGTTTCTTAAAATGAAGACGATGTGACTTCTGCCAATTTAGGTGAGTTGGTTGGTGGATCAGTCCGTATCACGACACAACAAATCTCAGTGATGTACATTCACACCCTCGTGTCACTGCTAAATTTTGTCAGTACAGTTCACTCTAGTACTGTACCAGCTCAGCTTTTGCCATGTGAGTTCCAAGGCTTATGTGGACGGGCAAGAGCAAAATTTAAAAAGAGGTTATCAAGCTTTAAAACAAAAAATCGCAAGAATATTTCAAATTTTCTAACAATATTTTTTCACTGACGTAGTTCTAGCTGAAGTACAGTTTATTTCGGTTAAAATTCCCAGGAAAAAACTTTTCTGGAGGTGAATGTAACTCCGAGAGTTGGTTGATAAACCATGGTTGCCGAAAAGTACACACTTCTGCAGGAGACTTATTTGATTTTTGCATTGGAATATATTTGCTCAGAGACATTTCAAACCTCACTAAATAACTCTCAAGTACTGCTGGTTTTTTGAATACAGTAGAACCCTGGTTAACGAAATTCGGGTTAACCGAAACAGTTCCATAAAATAATACAAGTAAAATATGCTTTAGTAACTTCAGTGGCTTAGTTTAAAGTATTTTCTAAACCATTGTAACATTTTTGTAGCTGAAATAAAACACTGCATTATATAGACGTTGTTTTAAATTCATTTTGCCTGACACACCGTGGTAATACATAGACTATTTTGAGCATATGAAATGTTGGTTTTTTCCAAAACGGCTCACTTCCCCCTTTATTTCGGCTCACCAGGGTTCTACTGTATGGTAAAACCATTTCTGGATTGTTTTTACAATCGCAACAATGTTAATTGTAAAATATGAAATTATTTTCTTCACTATTTCTTGGCCCATTAAACTCAAGAAGGTTCTTTGATTTCTTAACTCTATGTCAACATATTTATATGTAGTTATTAAAAATTAGTTCACCAACAATACACATAAACAATTCTGTTAAACAGTATTAAATATTAGAATGCTAATTTCAATTCGTCTATTGCAGTGTTCTCATTGGATCTGAGGAAATAGTGAAGATTAGCGACTTTGGGACGAGTCGACAGTGGAACGAGATAAGCACAAAGTTCAGCTTTGCTGGGACAGTGGCTTGGATGGCTCCAGAGATCATCAGGAACGAGCCTTGCTCAGAGAAGGTTGACATATGGTAAGGATCTTAAATATGATTTAAAAAGGTCTGTTTACAAGTATCCTGCAGATTTAGTTGTGAATGACATTCGTGCACAAATAATTGCACATTTTTATAAAGTTTTTCTGAGGCAAAACAAATAATACAATACAATAATACAATACTCTGCTTTTACAAAGAGTATGTGTGTAAACATTCAACTGAAGGAAGCTGTTATTAAATTACGGTTTACATTTTATAAAATGCCACTGATATACAGAGAGTTGGCCAGGATCACTGGAAAGCGAACTCTAGAAGTAAATTAAATGCTAGGGGGTGGCAAAAAGTTTTAAATAAAATTACTTTTTAGTTACCATTAGTCCCTAGGTAAGTCCGCTAGGCAACTTTATAAGTTTCAAAATGACACATAATTTGTAAAAATCGGTTAAGCAGGACAAGCGAAAATGGGCGATTTTGTATCAAGTATTACAAATTGATCAGGGCCATTGGGTTTGTTTGTTTTTGATGCAATGCATTTCTTTCCAACATTAGTTCTCACTAGTGCACCTGTTGCTAGAATTCAAGCAATTGAAAAGTATTACAGGCGTTGAATAACAGTCACAATTTCCAATTACTTAAAACAGTAAACTCAAAAATAATTTAATCAACCACTCCACTCCAGTTTTCGAAACTGGAAACGAACCAAGTGAACGAACTCAATCTGAAAACAAACGCTTTTGTGTGTATCATGTGTTTACTATGAACAGCTGTAATTAATACATAATATTCGTCTGTTTAGGTAAACAAAATCTTTTCTTAATAAGAAATACATTGGGATTTTGATGGCCTTTTAGGGCAAAGCCCGAGGACTTTTATTACAGGAATTGGTGAAAGGGGGCGTCTACACAAAAAATACTTAATTTTTACACATTGTTTATAAAAATCCGTCCATTATTAACGGAGGAGTAGAGTTTCGTAGAAATCGCCTTCACGTATTATATATAAGGATTTTCCAAATCTTATTCATTTTTAAAGGAATTTCTCTTATATCTGATTGTTTGGTTTAACTATAACATTTTATTCATTTACAGTTTAGTATGAACAGTATGTAAATATCTTATAAGTAGTCCATTATTTTAAACAATAAATTTTTAATATTTCACTTTGCAGGTCGTACGGAGTGGTCTTGTGGGAACTTCTCACCTGTGAGACGCCCTACAAAGATGTAGACTCATCAGCCATCATCTGGGGTGTCGGCAACAACTCCCTGCACCTCCCCATCCCCTCGTCTTGTCCTGAAGGCTTCCGTCTGTTGATCAAACAGTGTTGGAGTGCCAAGCCTCGTAACCGGCCCAGCTTCAAACACATCCTCATACATTTGGACATTGCTGCCTCGGAGGTCCTCAGCAGCTCACCGGAGGACTACTTCAAAACACAAGTACGTGCATTGTCAAATTTGTGATGAGTTCTTTATGACTTTAGTCTCTAGCTCTGACACATAAGACAAAAAAAGCTTGTTACTTTGGAGGGGTTAAGAAAAGCTTTTGAGACGAGTGTTCAGAAGAGCCTTGTAAATCTATCGTTGAAAACAGTTACAGAACCAAAACTTATCATAGGAAGTAATTAAAACCATAACCTTAAAAAAAATATTTGGTATTATTCAATGAGCTGTGAGATGGAATGAGATAATGTAAACAGAGTATCAAAATTTAAATGTAAACGCAGGCTATAGCAAATGTAATCCTTGGCGTGTTAATTTTATTGACATATAGATGAGTCAGATTCTCACCAAAAGTTTGGAAGTCAAGAGGACAGGAAACACCTCCATTCATATATGTTAACTGACATTGGACTTTTTTTCTTTTTTTTTTGTCCTAGGACGCTAGGCCTGGGATTGTTTTTCACATTACTTCAGGCTAGACCCAGGGGTTGCGGCATTATCACTTAGATAAAATCAATTGGTGACTTGGTGGGGATCGAACCCGGGACCTCAGGGACTGAAGTCCCGCGTTCTAACCACTACGCCAGCTCGCTCCCCGACATTGGACTTTTGGGCTTACTCCTAAAAGTCACAAATGTAAACGCATAGGCCTGACGTAAATCATACTTGACACCAGCTTAAATTCCCCTTCACGTCATTCCTTACTTCTACAATAAAAAATTAATACTATAAGGTTCTGGTATGCTTACCAAGAACAAAGGTACCAGAACCAACTAGAGTGAGGTTCTGTCGTCAGATTTCAATCACTTTCCGTCACGACGACTAGAGCTCGTTGCAGAGACCAAACATACTCTCTCATTTGTTTTAGCAGTTTTGAAATTGTTAAAAAAAATCTGTACTGCTGAGTGCTGATCAAACAAAACTACCTCTGTATTATTTCCAACAATACTCTTTTTTCTAGGCTTCATGGAAGAAAGAGGTGCAAACCCACATGGAGCAGATGAAGTCAAGCGGAACTCATCAACCAAAATTCGAGTCTGAGGACTTGATAAAAAAGCGGGAAGAGGAGCTGAAACATGTTAGAGACATTCAGGAACATTACAGGAGGAAGCTGGAGAGAGTCAATGAGTTGTATTCGGACTTGAAAACCGTCCTTCAGCGAGTAAAGGAGCGTGAACAACAAGTGTCCAAGTAAGGTTTATCTTTATCACGGTATCCATTATGGAAATCAGAAGTAGAAGTTCTTGTTTATAGTTTAATCTGGCATGGATTAATGTTACCAGCCGAGTTGTTTGTGTCTTGGACTTCAGTGGGGGAAGCACAAGCTGAATCCCTCGGTACACTTAGACAAGTTTCTTTTGCTTAAAAGCGTTTGTGATTAATTAACTATGCTAACATGATAATATAAAAAAAACCCGCCGCAGTAAACCTGCAGACTAAGCTAATTTCCATTTATCTGGCTGGATTTCTATTAAAATATTCCCTGAAAGTGTCAGATTTATTTCCTATTTAAATAACATTTATTTTAATGAGTACCTAGGTTTGTTGCTACAGGGAAGGTATTGAGGTGTGTTTTTGATTGAAATGTTGATAGCTTAGTATAAAATAAACTAAATTGCCAAATTTGATTCAAATATGTCCATAAACAAGCAAACTACAACAGTTTATTAATTCTCCATAAAAATAACATGAGAGTTTTAAATTTTTTTTAATTACCTCCGTAACCATTAGGCATACAACAACGCTTTAATATACAAAATTATTTCTTTTTTAAGCTCTACAAAATGGTCTGGAAAGAAATTGTAAAATTTTATGATTTTAGAGTAAAATACCCCTGCCGCAGCAAACCTGCAGACTAAGCGAATTTTAACTTGTCTGATTACATTTTGACTAATATATTTCCATAAATAAGACATATTTATTCCCAATTTAAATAAAATTAGATTTAACAAGTGAATAGGTTTGCTGCTACGGGGAAAGTAAAAAGTGTTTTTTGACCATATATCAATAGTATAGGATGAAATAAATAAATTTGCCAAATTTGATCAAAATATACCCATAAACAAGTAAACTACAAAAGTTTTCATTTTCTCCGTAAGTATAATATGGGAATTTTAAATTACACTTTTTTTATTATCTCTGTAATCTTTAGGCATACAGAAGGTTTTTGGGCACAGTTCTAGATGTTAAACCCACTAAACAGCTTTAAAAAAAGCACATTCTATGTGGAGGACCCCCGAACTTCACTAAAATTATCCCTTAGGCAAAGTGAATCGTCTTGCAGAACTCCCACACAAAAACCATACTAATCTAATTTAATATAGTGCTAAGTTGAAATGTTATTCATTATGTGACAGGAGAGAAAAACAGTGGATGATCCATAAGAGTGGCAAGAGGAGATTCGCCCGGCCGCCGCTACTGAGGGCACAAGTCCAGCGAGGGGAAGCAACGAATATAAACTCTCCAGACAGCCTCACTACCAGTCCTGAATCTCCCCAACATGTAAGTAGTAATTCAAAACAAAAACCATATAAAGTTTGTTTTTTTGCTTAAGACGCTAGGCGAAATAAAAAAAATGCTAAATGAAATTTTTTGAAGACTTTCTTCTGACTCTAGCGGCTTGTCCCCCTGAGGAAGTAGTAGATCACTGAGTATGTGTTAAAATAAATTTTTATGTGCAGTATCTTTGTGTAAAGTTTTGTAGCTCTATTTTAAATATTTCAAAAAATATTTAACCAACCTGAGACATTTGGACACCCTGTATAGTATTTTTTATACCAGCCAAGGCCTGATAACAGTTTTGTTTCTAGAATCTTTTAACAAAAAAAAAACTTTACACTTTCAGTGAAACATTTGTTTTAACACTGATTTTCTCATCTTTTCTCAGAGCCCTGTGAAGGTGTCACTGTACGCCCAGTTAAACAGCAATGCTCACCCCGAGTCTGTTGTTTTGCCACATGCAATTATGCCGAGACCTAGGAAAGTGAGGCTGCGGAAAGACAGTCTCGTCCCGTCCCCTCGACATAGCCCTGCCAGGGAAAACAAGGTTAGACTCCTACACGTAACTGTAGCTCCTAGTGTGATTGGGACAAACAAAAGATGCAAAGGAGAATTTGAGTTAGGCTGTACTATGAAGGTGTAAAATGTTTGGAAAAATCCAATGTCAATTTCCTGGTTTTGAAATGATACCCGAACCCTCGGGTCCACTCGAATATTTCAGGGACCTGCAGACGCCTAACAACGAGGGTGTAAATTTTGCAGATTTTCAAACCACAGTGTCATTCAAGGTTAAGACATGCGAATGTTGCTTATGGAATATTAAAGACATCGCTATTGTGATAGCATGAATGTGTATGTTTTAGGCTATCGTAGAGAGCAGCAGTGACGAGGAGCCTAGCGTAGTTCACACAGAGACTCAGACAGAGGCGATGGACATCAGTGACTCAACTCCTCGGTCTCCACTCAGCCCTACAGACAGTCTCAACGGCAACGTGGAGCCTTCCAATCAGGTAGACACATTCACTGGAATTAATGTAGGATACTTGTAAATTCAAAACTTATGTTACTGTACACTAAAGATTAATGCATTATAGTTCTCATCTAAGCAAAATAAGAAGTCTTTCAGACATATTACAGGGTAAGAATAGTAATAAATTAGAGACCAAACGTCTGGTTAGTTTATTTTGTCTAATCTATTTGATATATAAAAATAAATTATTTCCTGCTCAACTTACAAAAACAATCCTTGTGTCAAACCAACGTAGATTGTCACCTAAAGGTGTCTGGTCTCAGGTTAGGTGTTTTTAAGTTTTTATATAACTCCTGTGTGATCTTTGGCAACTTTTCCTATCCTTTCTTGTATCATTTGTTCAGCTGCTATGTACATTGTTTGTTGTACGTTCACTTTATATGTTACCTAGATGTCGGAGAGTACCGTGAGGGAGCGAGTCAGTGATGACGACAACCTAGAGCAGCTGGGACGCAAAGTGAGCGAGATCCTTCACAATGGCAACCCTCACTCACACACACCCGACAGCTCTGACGACCACGACTTCATGTACACCCTGCGCAGGAAGAGGTGAGCGTTCCTAATATCAGGTGTCACCAGGGTTGCCACCTATGGTTAGTGAAAAATCGGGATGGTCCCCCTCCCTCTCTCTCTCTCTCTCTCTCTCCCCAGGATAAACATGTTTAAAGTTGTGAACTATACCGACAGAATCAAGACGGGTGGCCACTCTGGATGTCACAAAAGTTGGCTTACTTTTTAAGGCACAAACGCTAAAAAAGAGTAGCATAACAATTCAGTTCAAAAACATTTTATTTTATGGAGTAATCTCTACAGATAAAGTGAATTGTGTCAAAACCTAATTTACAGAACAAAAAAATCTTCCCATAGTAATACTATCATTAACTATTGAATACTGAAGTAGACATCCCATCTATATGGACCAGCTGAAAGCGTAGTTGTGGTTGCCAGTCACAGAATGTGATAGTGTCTAAAATTCTATTTTATACCTTTTTTTGTTGCTGACCAGGTTGATGGGTCATAACAGTTGCTATAGCTCACCATAAGTCATTCCCTATGTTTGACTTGGTAAAAGGTTTGTGTATTCAACAGAATTTAGTAAGTAAGATCAGCACAATCTGTAGTTGGCTCACATCAACTACAACGATGATGACAAAAAATATGGCTACAAAATACAAATACGAGTTTAGGTTTGGAGAGAAAGGTCTAATTGCCTGAGAATAGGTGTGAGAAAGGATAGGATAAGCAGGCTTACCTTAAAAAATGTAGGCATCCCACTTCATTCACTACAGAACACGGAAGGAAACACAAACAAAATAAACACTGGATATTTCGAGGCCACTGTCCCCTTTCTCAACATGGAGAGTCACATTAGATATTTAGAGTCTTTTCCAAAAAAAATCTCTCTGGAAAAGACTCTAAATATCTAATGTGACTCTCCAAATACGAGTTTAGATGTAGTATACTAGGGATTTAGAATTGCCAGTGCTGTAGACCATTAGGTCTGTCCAATGGCTGAAAGATCCAAGTGTTGTTTCCTCCGTTGAGAGGCAGCATTAACGGCTTAAATCCCGTCTAGGTCAGGTATACTATCTGAGTTTATCGGTTTGCGGCAAAGAAGCCCAAGCTCCACAAATAAGACCAGGTCCCTGAACAATCCTGAAATACAATAATGCATATCTTTGTTTTGAGATATAACTTACTATTATTGCTGTTCAGTATCGGAAGACGACCTATTGGCCCAGGACGGCGAGCCAGTCGACTGAAGATGAGCGCAGCGTGCCCACTGTCTGATGAAGACAACACTTCAGATCGTAGCAACAGTCGTAGCTCGACACTGGACAGCAATCCTCCTTTAAAGGTAAAAACCCTAAATCTTAAGTATCTCTACCCTATTATGCATTTTTTAAGTATTTTATAGATTGAGTTTCATTTTGGAAAAAGAAAGGTATGTCTGTTTCATAAAATTTGGATTTTGAGTTTGCTTATTTTGAGCTGGCAAAATACTTTAATTAGCCTAATTTTAAATATGAATGGTTGTCATGACACAACCCATTCATTCCCATCACACTAGATTTAAGAGTTATATTAAGCCTGAAACCCATAGATTAGAGAAATTTCATTTATCTCCCCAATATATAGGCCCACAAGTTTACAATAAGTTACCACTCCGCATAAAAATATTGATTGTAATAGACAGTTCAGATCCACCCTGAAGACCTGGTTGAAAACAAAAATTTGTTTTCTATCGAATGTTATTTAAATAGGGACATTAAGTTAGATTAATAAATTTAGTAAGACATTTTTGTTATTTCTTAGTTTTAGTATTATCCTGTGACTCTATGTCCTGTCAAATGATGTAATGACATGTAATAAATAAGTAAATAAATAAATAAATTGAATACTCATAAGAATAACAAGGAATCTTTGAATTCCTGTGGTGCGTAGCCCTATAGAACTTTCACAACTATATGTCTATGTGTTTCTCAAGGCTATCAAGTACTTCAAAATGTCAGCTCAATCGGTCCAATAGTTTTCACATGGATGGAACTTCGGAGTTATACACAAAAATCCATATTTTAACATTTATAATATATTAAAGTGGTTTAAATACCTGTGTTTAAGTAATCCAATTTGTTGCTTTATGCTGCAACCGTTTTCAACTCCATGGAGTCATCTTCAGGCGTACAAGGATAAAGTTTTCAATTCATTTGAAGGTCATAGTAGTTTAAATAAAAAGGGAAACTCGAATATTGAACAGACACTTTTGTTTTACATATATAAAAAAAACACTAAATTTACTAAAACGGTGAGCCGGATGTAAAGTCTATAGACTCGCTGTGGTGGTGCTTTGGTCTATTGGTATTTAAACCACTTTAACTATTATACAGTAACTAGCGAACCCGTTGTGGCTTCGCTCTCAAAAATTTTTATAAAAGATTTGTAATAAAAAATGTTCAACCTGAGCAGGGTCTACACTTAAAAGATTAATAAACTATTAAAAATCTGTTATGCAGTAAAACATTTTTTCAACCCACAAAAATTATGTAAATATTTTCATTTTTGTCATAAAATAACCAGCTGTTCCCTTATTTACAGATTCATAAGTATTCATAGGTTCAAATGTAAACAAATTGTTTCTCCAAAAGTATAACATGGGATACTTCTAAAGCCACTGGGGCAGAATCCTGGTGGAATTTCTTGAAAACGATTATTGCACACCTAGAGGTTGAAACGACCATGCCAATTCCTGAGTTTTTATGGCTTGTAGTTTTTGAGATATAGTGATCAGTGAGTGAGTGAGTGGTATTTGACTTTCATAATTATAGATCTAGAGGCTAACGTCCATCAATATGATACTATCTAAGCTTTAGCATTTTTTAATAGCGTCAATTATATTTACAATGCAAGGGTCTTAAAACGAAGCAAATTTATTTACACACAAAATCTAAATATTTCATAGAGACTGATTACTTTTATCAATCACAAAGAAAGGAAGATTGTAATGTTTGCAATCTTCCTTTTTACTATCTCTATTTCCGTGTTCCGAGCTGTAGAAACTTAAAATTCAATCCCATTCTATTCAATGGCTCGAAACTGAAGCACTTAATTTCACTAGACACTAGACTTAGGCTTCCAGTTGATAACACAGGTGAAATCGAATAGAAATAATGTTTCCGACAACTTTAAGTCATATATACTAACATACTGTCTTTCAGTTTGTGATCGATATGTTTGTGCAGAGGGCAGGCAGTGACGGCAATTCAAGTTCGGACTCAGAAGCCCTAACAATCTCCAGTCAACTCCCGGTCGCGTAGTTTGTCACCATGACGCTTCACATCCATAGCCTACCTTCAGCATGACATTTTATACACTAGCCTACATTGTTATTTAATAAATAAACATTACATATTTAGCGTTAACTGATCTTCTGTATTTTGACAGTGGTTTTTGGTTTGTACTTAAAAAGACGAAAATACTTATTGAATTCTTTTGTAGAGTTGTCGAATCCTTTTAAAATTATCGGATCTAGTAAGCGGATAGCGTAGTGTTATTTGTTATCAATATTTTATACTTACCGCAAAAGGCATAAAATAACAAAAAAAATTGTAAATATGTATTATAGATTAAGAGTAAGATTTATTTTCCTAAGTACAATATTCGACTCATGTACCTTATAGCCTTTGTTAATGTAAAGTTTTTCTTTGTTTTTTACTTTTTTATGAAGCTTAAAGTGTGTGATTTTGGAATCCTGTAACTTAGTAAAATGTTTTTACTTTACAGCAAGCAAATGTCATACTTTAATTTACAATGTATGTTTTGTTTTATACTTGATCCAACCTTTACAAGATAAACGAGGATTACAATCAAAAGATTTAATGTACAAATTTTAAGCTGCTGTGCTGCTTAAAAAACCTAACTCATAATAATTGTTAGAAAGCTTCATTTTCTCCTTCATCCATTATATTGTGACCACTTATTTCGCTACATGGTATATAGTTTGGGGATTTTCATTTTCTGTAAAGAGATTGTCAAGTATCGTATAAGCTAATAAACCTAGAAACTTGTACTTATTATAAGGTACCAATGTGCTAGATTACAATAATTGTATCGCAATATTTTACTTTATGATAACAATCTGTAATATCGGATTTGAGTTTGTTAATTTAGTTACATTTGTGTTTGAGGTATTGCTCAATGTCTAGTCTGTATTTAATTTCTGCAAGTCCAGTGAAAAAGCAGACCTTTGAAGATTTTTGTTTCTTCAACCATTGAAGAACTTTCATATTGACCTGATATTTTACTTTTATACTCGAGTAAAATATGCATACTATTTTGTCGTGCAAAATAATTATCCTTGGTTCCGTTTCAGGAACCTGAAAATATTTTTATTGGTAGCTCCTAAAAGCCTATGTATTGTTGAAGAATAAATATACATAGAATAAATTTTCTGTGGATATATGTTAAATTTGTAGTTTATATACCTATGTTCCGTTCCATCAGTTTTAAGTTAGATTTTTATTGGTAGCAGGAAGCCACTAAAAAGTGTCTTGTTGTATAGCAATGTATTTTCAGATTTGTTGTTAAATAAAGAATTTTTGATAAGAAATGTATTAGTTGTCATTGATCTGAACGGGTTTAATTTGTTTAGGGAGTCTACTTATAGTCTGTTCACAACATTTAGGCAGTTTGAAGGGAAGTTCTCCCACTATTTTTTTTTGCTTGTATATTTTGCAGCTGAATGACGTTTTGGCAAAACTCAGATGTTGAGATGTTTTAAAGGTAGGATCAAGTTTTCTTCCCCTAAATTTTATGAACGGACTATAGTTTTGTTTATAATAATTACTGATACTACAGTAGAACCTTGATAACAAGACTCTCATGTGGATTATTAACGTGACTTACGAGCGTTACTCGTACGGCCGCTGCAGGCCCGGCGGATGATGTACGAGTGCCGCTCGTGTCACTGCTACGCAGCACCACTAGTTATTTAACTATTACTATTTTCCCCCCTTTTTTGTTTCTTCTTTCTTTTATGATGTTTATAAATATCTTGCTTCTTGTTTTGAAAATTTACTCATTTATTTTTGCGAATAACAAACAAGGTTGTGTTGCCATGGAATCCAGGTACTGGATCACCCAAAATCAGCTGCGGTAAGGTAAAACAAACATTTTTTTCTATGTTATTACTTAAAAAAGTAAGCAACTTGTGATTTTCTACATAGGGAATCAATTGAACAGTAGTGTCATTTGGTGTCTGGATTAATCTTGAAATTTGTAAATCAAGTTTACTTTAAAAAATTGTTAAACTTTTTTATAATCATTATAATTAATTTATTTACACTTTGACTATCAAATAACCATTTATTTTAGACAATTTTACTGTAAAAAAATGGCGAAAGAATTATTTAATAGTGTTTACACAAGTAGAAATTTAAGGTAAGAGCCTTTGAGAGTGCTGTAAAAACTTCTAATTGCCACTGACAGTGATGCAACGAATCATTGTACCAAACACTAATTTCACTACTCAACAATTAAAGTGGCCTGAACAGCTGATTAGCTGATGTTCGAAGCATTACAATTTTACTTATTTTCTTTCAATCCTTGAACCTCATTAGTCTGTTACCTGTGTTGTTATGTAAAACCATGCTGTTATGAGAAATTTTTCAATTCTAAGAACTGAACTTAAACGGCTAAATTAAAAAACGGCCGTAGGTAAAAACCTTAAATGTTTTTGTATGAATGTAATTTCATAATACTGTAAAGTCAGGTCCGTATTAAGAATCTTCTATGAGGCTCCTGGCCGCTACACCATTGAGGCCACAGAGTTTGTATTCTTCATTTGCTGGAGATATTTGATGAGCTTTGATTAAGTGATTAAGTGATAAGTTGTATTAATATATTGATTTGTTGCTGAGTGTTATTCTGACAAGTACTGTATATTGTACACTTTACTTTCCTTTTATATTGAATTTTTTTGTGTTCTTTGACGTTGTCTTTAGCAATGTAATGCTGACAAATGACAATAAAAAGATTCAGATCATGGGGTTTAGAATAACATGCGGTACCTATTGCTTCTACTCGATGCAACCCGACCCTTAGTTTTTGACGATCCTATTGTCAAAAAGACTCAGCAGGCTAGGAGACTGGCTAATAAATAATTCCAATTTACTGTTTAACAATACGGATCTGTAGACGAGACCTTTCTACTTTAAGTTGGATCAAAGATGACCATCAATTTTAAATATTTTTATCTTTTCTATTCTATATAACATTTAACTAATAGTAAAGATAAAACAACTTTATAATACAATAATTTAATGAAAACCTCACATAAGTTTAAATCCTAATATAACGTATAACTGTAGAACAAATAATACAGAACTATTTTTAAATAAAATAATGGAAATAATTAACATCTCTGAATGAGTTAGAAATTCACAAACAATCAATGCCGGAAAACTTAAATCACTCAACAATCTACTTTTAAGCAGAACACTTTGTATTATACAGGGCTTTGTACCTTTGAGAAAATAAATTTGCTTGCATTTGTGAAATTGCAAGGTCAAAACTATCCTGACTACTGACATTAGAAAATGTACATTTTTGTAGAACAATAAGTAAATAAATGCAAGGAAAACAGAAAAAAACGTCATGCAAAACCCCATTTTGCTTGAAATTAAAGTAATGCTCATTTAGGGTGGTGTCCTTACTGTTTTTAACTATTAAATCAACAACTTTTGAAGTGTAACCAGAAATTTCATAAAATGTTGCACTTGGTGCTTAACTAGAGATTCAAACCACAACAGATTTAGCTGTCGAGCAACTTTCTTACATAATACATTGTTTCTTATCAATAACATCTTAGATTATAACATAAAGGATATTTTATACAAGAGAGAGGTTAAGTTTTTATGCGTTATCAGAGCTAGTCTTGATTCCAGCCATTTCCTTAATATCCTTGATCAGTCTTCTGCAATGGTCAGTGACATCAGGCTTCTTAGCGGAAACCACAGACATTCTCAACCTTGTTTCGTCCTGCAAAATCAAATTTTGGTCAAGTTGTGAACAACAAATGTGAAATATGAACACAGCTGTCGCAGCAAACTTGTTCAACTGATTTACTGAGTGTGTATACAAAAAAGTTTATAAATGAAATATACATTTAGATCAACACCAAAAAAATTATTTGTGATTGGTACTTAATGTTTGCTGCAAAAAAGACACAATTGTTATTTTACTTAATTTTTTTAAAGTCTACGATGAAATTAATGAATTAGACAAGTTTTTCCAAAGCATGATTGATTTATTCTTTGTCGCGATAACTTGGCATTTGGCACTCCAACATCCCGAAAATTTAGCAGTGTTCCGAGTTGTTAAAACCCCTTTTACCAACCTGATCCAAATCTTACCAAACCAAAATTATTATAAAGCGCATACAAATGAATACTAATTCTATGAATATATTTAATATTTGGAATTTGTCAACATACATTAGGTATATTGACAAATTCCAAAGATAATATTTTATTACCACCAAAGTATTTCTGATTTCTTTTACTTCATTCATGTGCCCACTGAATAATTATTTTCAATTCAAACCATTCTCTTGCGCAACATAAATAAACCGACTCACAGCTTTAAGCTTCATTTTAATTTTATTTTTCATTTCAAGATGGTAAAATACACTTCTGAACACACACTTTTATCGTTTAATTACTTGGCTCGATTCAAACCTTAACTATACTATTTCAAATCAAATCAAATAAAAAATGCCTTTATTTAGCAAGCGTTCCTCAGTATAAACTGCTTTACAGGATAACTCTTGTCAATTAACTAATACTATATAAAACTAACAGAAAATATAATCTAATCAGAAAGTATACAAGCAAAAAATTCTATTTACATTTCTATTTCAATCTATTTACAAAATTTGAGGTACTTCATTCACAGCTGTATACATTTCTTTTATTTTATTTCTGAACGCTGGAACACCCAGCAACTTAAGATCACAGGGGAGGTCGTTATACAACTTGGGCCCAAAGTAAGAAAAACCTCTCCTGCCAATCTCCAGCCTCACTCTCGGGAAGTGAAACTGCTTGTTCTGCCGAGTATTGCACCGAGACACCCGATCGCGGGAGACCAGTCTTTCCATCAGGTATGCTGGTTCTTTTTTGGCCAGCACCCGATGAACCAGAGTATTTAACAATTATTACCTTTGTTAGAGAGGGGAACTGAACTTACGTTATATGTCTCCATCTTGGCTCGGAGGCGGAACAGATACTCCCGGAACATTACGGTTGACAACACTTCGTTGAGATTTCCCTCGTCCTGATACTTGGGTGCCACTTCATCGGGAGTCACTCCCAACAGTTCGATGGCTTGGTCTTGGAAAACATTGACCCATTGAGACCCGGTCCAGTCAGCAATCTGAGCCTGTAATCAACACGACCTTGAAGAATTCCATTGACCTTTGGGTACTGCCGTGGTGATTCTATATGGACCAGCTGTAGCTTATTTTGTATTCAAAAACAACATAGGTGGATGAGCCTTTACAGATAATGCAGTGTTGTTTTATTTTCTCTTAGTTTTTGTTATTGTGATAATGGATGTGACAAAAGAGTAGGGATGGATTGGTCCCAAAATTTGGGGAAATTTTCATGGAAAAAAATATTCCCAAAAATATGGACGGGATTTAATCTGATCATCGGCGATTTTGTCGCTTTGTGATTGACGATTACGCTGCTATTGCGAGCAAGATGTTCACGATTGTTCCACCAACGCAGAAGGCGATGTCATTTCGACCATCACGCCGTGGCCACAAGTCACAAGTTTCTATACCTGTAAATGTTTACCCATTTTTTGGTTTTCTAGATTAGTGCCACAAATAGTAAAAATTTATTTTGTTTGTCTATTTTAGATACTGCAATACTCAAGACTTTTAAAACAAACCCTTTTATGCACAGGAAAAATCCCGTCCTGTCCTGAAAATCGGGAAGGAAATAAAAATCTTGTCCTGTTTCAAAATAAAAATTCAATCCCGTCTATCCCTACAAAAGAGATGCTATAGCTCACAACAATTCGGCCTATCAGCTTGACTAGAGTAAAAAAATTGGCGTGACAGAAATCTGTTATTTATATCAGCACACTTTGACGAAGGCTCAATTCACGGTTATTTTTATTCCAAAACTAGCTAAAAATTTCCCATGGGAATGGAATGTCTAGTTTTTTCGATAGTTTAAGTTAATTCATAGACGAGGTTTCCCTCTTTCTGCTACTGACACTAAGAAGAATAAGAGTACCTAAGAATATTTATTTTTTTCCAGTAATACAAGTATTACAGTAATTAAATTACAAGATACTGTACAATTTTACAATTTTTAGATTACAATACAATACATGCAAAAAATAAATATATATATATGTAATATTCTTTTAAACTAGTGTCCCACGTGTCAGACTGACTAAGAGGAATAAAAAACTGGCTTAGTCACAACAATATCAACCTAGTAAAAACCCCTAAACATTATACCTAGATAAAAATTATGTTTTTGTGCAAGTAATTGGGAGAAAATGTAGGGCCCCCGAGTCTAAGCCTGTTTGGGGGTTCCTTCATTATAAAATAACCCAAAAAATTAAAGAAAGACAGAGAAATGAGTTAATATAAAGCTTTTGTTTTAACTTCAAATTTTTGTAACACAATATTCTTATTGACTTTTAAGGGACACAAAAAACAATAATGAATA
This sequence comes from Macrosteles quadrilineatus, assembly GCF_028750875.1. Classification (NCBI taxonomy): domain Eukaryota; kingdom Metazoa; phylum Arthropoda; class Insecta; order Hemiptera; family Cicadellidae; genus Macrosteles; species Macrosteles quadrilineatus. The sequence goes on along the minus strand of NW_026542598.1, from coordinate 35,822,479 downwards.
TAAAGAAGATTAAAACACACCATAGTAAGAGTCACAATCATTATCTTAAGGTTAACACAAAGTAAATGCACAAACAAAAAATAATTTTGCTTTTCTACATGATGTGGAAATTTCACAACCTATACCTCTTTCTTTAAATTTTATTGATCATTATTAATTAAATGTTTTTTTCTCACCGAAAACAAAAATCTCCATTTGTAGGTGTCAAACTCTTTGTTGCATTTCTCGCAGCGGTAGTAGCCGTTGTTCTGGTCAATCACCTGCAGAAAAAGGTTAATCAGGTGAAAAACAATTAGGTTTTACAAGTAAGTGCAACTTCTACAGATTAGGTTGACACATTATTGAAAGATTTAGGCCTACCACAAATGGATGCTGATTGTAAAAGTTAACTTAAGAGTCCTTGAGCCTAGACTTTTTAATAAAACAATTAAAAAACCATAAAGAAAATTTCTAATCTCACAGTTAACCAGATATATAAACTACAATCACTCTGGTGTTTGAAAACATATTTTGAGATGGTAAATAACTCTTCAGCAGTAGTTTGAAATTAACGAAAGTAACATTGCTTTTATGGCAGGCAAATCCAAGAAGGCCGTCAGTTTCCATAGACTCCCTTGGAGAACAATTTAAAACTACAGAGAACATTTCTAATCTCACAGTTTACTAGATATTTAAATTATAATCAATGTGTTTGAAAAATATTTTTGGGCAATAAATAATTCTTCAGCAGCTGTTTGAAGTTATCCTAGATGGCCACTAGCCTCCAAGGACTCTTAGGCTAGGCGCACACGAGCGATTATTTTGAGGCGACTATTTCATCGGCCGATCTGTGCATCATATATTTGAATGGAAGCGTGCACACAGGCGATCGAGAATTGCGCCGATTTTAAAATCTGGGTTTTGCCACAGATTCGTAGGCGAGGCGATTGTCGCCCGAAAATCTGTATCGTACAGGTTGTTATCATTCCGCGCACACGGTCGACAAAAAAATCGGCCAGTCGCTTGTTGTTCTCCACAGAAGTCAGTGAACTTCAGTACTTCAGTGTGAGTTGTGTTGTTTTCTTTGCTAAAAAAGGCCACAGCTGTTATAATAAAAACTGAAACTTTCAACAGACATTCTTAAAGAACTTTTTACTGTCATCACGGTAAAGTGTATAGTTTATAAAACTATCGATTTAAAAGTCTCTGACTTACTATCGGATGAACCCAATATTTAAGTTGTCTTCTTTTTTTCTTTGATATAATTAGAAGAGCACAAACACAGGTTAATTCAACAAAGTCCATTTTTAAACGCACTAAAAAAAAAACATTTCTCGACTAAAAAATCGCCACGTGTGCGCCTAGACATAAATCAAGGGCGATTTATTTTTGGCTGATTTTTTTTTGGCCGATCGAAAAATCGACCGTGTGCGCCAGGCCTTAAGATACTCATGAGCTCACTCTATTAACTGTTGGTTAGAAATTAATAAAAAAACATTGGAATAATAAAATCACTGGAAAAGGCCATAATATGGCTCACTGAATATTAATTTGAGTGATCATGACGTTTTAGTTAAAGATGGCTTTAGGCCAGGGTTTGGAGTTTGTCATGGATAGGTTTAAGAGTAGGTTTTTACCTTTGTGACAAAAAATATATGAAAACGAACAATTAAACATCAAATTTTCTGTGCAATTGCTCCTTCTTCAGTAGTTCTTTATCTAGTAGGTTGTTCTAGCAAAGAAACAGCTTTGTTGAGTTCTTTGTTCAAAAACAAAGACAACAATGTGCAGGGGGTGGGGGTGTTGTTATTCCACACTCACAACACTGGCTGAATTTGGTGGTCCCATTAAAAAATCACATCAATTCACAGCCCTTCCAAGTCAGCAAAATTTCCAAAACCCGGTTTCCCATATGAACATTCTGATTTAGGTTAGGTTTATGAATTTTAGGTTAGGTTGAATAGTTAGGTTAGGTTTATATATTTGTATTTTGACCTAAAAACAATTGGCTGAGAATATATCAGTAAACGAATGTAACATACCTTTTTCTGACAGTTCTCTGTAGGGCACGCCTTGTACATGCAGTTTTGTCCGCGTACATGTAAAACTGTGGCCAGTACAGTCAGGTAGTCAGGCTTGTCTCCTCCACCCAACTGAGCATCCTTGGCCTCCTTAAACAACATCCACTTGCCTGACGAACCTCCTGCAAACCACCATTCAACACATTACAAACGATTCACTTCAGGTTGTAAAGTTGAGCACAAGGGCCTGGGTTTCAAAGTTTTTGCTAGAAGAGCAGGCAACCAGAATAGTTCACTTTGGCATTGAACCCCAACAAATTGTCAACTGTAAGAAACGCTCGAGTATTTTCATCTACGGAACTTCCTGGCAACCATTGGACCTCGTCCTCTCTTCCAAACTGAAACCTTCTTTGAAGATTATGTCAGTTACAGTGAAATATTCTTACTTTATTTATTTTATTTCAAAGACAAAGTCCAATTTCTACAAGTTTCCTTAGTAATCTAACTCCAGTGATACAGTATTAAGAATGATAATTTGTCAATAGCAGCAAAAGTAGAGAATACCAATATTTATCAATAACAAAATACCAACATGAAAATATAAATCAATATATCAATAACAATAATATCACAACAACTAACAACAGTATAATATACAAGAATACTTTAGCTTCTAGTTTTTTGTGTTTCATTTGACAAAATGGACTCTTGCCGATTCAGGTAATCTTGCTATACTAACTAAAATCCTTGAAATTCCCAAACTTAATTTTACTTACGTAGTTTGTTAGCTGAGTGGCAATGGTACTCGAAAAAAAAAGAGGAATGAGGGAAATGCTCCCAACATTGAGAGCTTTGGACCATTCGTCACTAGTGATTTAATAGTTGTTTACGCAAAGCCAGGAAAGATAGTGTTAACGACACAAGTAGAAAATTTAAGGTACGAGCCTTGGCCTGTACCTTAAAATTTGTGTCGTTAACAATTTACGCAATTTAAATATTTACGCGAGTTGTGTACACTACTTTATCTACGATCGGTTTTTAATTACTAATAATCACTACTCAAAACTTCTAAGAGAGGTTATGTTTTCGTTTATAACCTCTCATTCTCATTGAAAGTGATGCAACGAATCATTGTACCAAACACTAATTGCACCACTCGGCAATTAAATTGGCCTGAACAGCTGATTAGCTGATGTTCGAAGTATTACAATTTTACTTCTTCTCTCTCAATCCTTGAACCTCATTGGTCTGTTACCCGTGTTGTTATGTAAAACAATGCTGTTATGAGAAACTTATCAATTCTAAGAACTGAACTGAAACGGCTACATTTAAAAACGGTCGTAGGTAAAATAAACTAAAACAATTGATTGTTTACATGACTACACAAAATAAAAGCAACTCTGAGACAATTTTACATTAAGCATTTTTTAAAGAGGTTGGCGACCTCTTTTAACCTTGCTTTTGCCCGTCCACAGACTACAGATCTGTGCATGGAATGTATCCAGCAAAGCAAGAGGTGAGCCGGTACAGTACGAAGGTGAACTGTACTGATAAATTTTAGTGGCAGTGACCAGGATCCGAACCCACGACATCGCTGCCTTGGACCCGAAGTCTGTGACGCTACCAACTAAGCCACCGACTCACCCAAGAATGATATTTAAGATATTTAAACTCAAAGCTCGTCACTCAAGTAACCTACCATCGCCACCCTGTCGTCTTGATATGTTGGTGAAAGTTGCCTCTTTGTCTTGACAGAAGTTTTCGAACCAGTGCTGCAATTTATGGCTTTCGTCAATGTCCGGGTTGACTTGCATGTTTGACGAGCCGATCAGTGAAATGCTCTTGTTGCCCAAGTACTCGCTGACCCGTCCGCCCTTGATGGCGACCACGCGGTTGGTTGAGGCGTCAAACTCCTCGGCTTGTGTACCCCACAGTGTGACTGACACCTGTATGTGAAACCTGCGTTAGAAACACTGGACTGGCGTAATATCAAAAGATTAATTAGGTTAATTTAATTAGGTTAGTTTGTTAAAGAGGTTAGCAGCCTTTTCCTTGCATTTGCTTGTCCACATAAGGGTGAGCCAGTACAGTATAAGGGTGAAGTTTCCGATAAAGTGGTGAGCACCAGGAACGTGAACCCATGACATCCAAAGATACGTGGCGTTACCAACTGAGCCACCAACTCACTAAGATTGTATTTAACTGTGAATTACAAGGCAGTTGACAAGAGTTTTTTATCATCAGTTTAAAATGGCCTAACAGTTTAACTTTTTTCTCAAGAGCAATAAAATATATTCTTGGAATATACTTCTACACAAAAATTATATTTTTTTGTCCTAGGACGCTAGGCACGAACCTGGGATTGTTTTTCACATTGCTTCAGGCTACACATAGGGGTTGCGGCATTATCACTTGGATAAAATCCATTGGTGATTTGGCGAGATTTGAACCCGGGACCTCAGGGACTAAAGTCTCACGCTCTAACCACTAGACCAACTCGCTCCCAATGCAACAGTGATTAGAACAGACTAATTTTCCAGAAGCTTTGTTAGTGTATGTTTCACTACAAATATATTTAAATTTAGTGTTGTAAAAAAAGAATGAAACAAGTAGGCCTACATCATAAACAGTGATAACTTATTTTTCAAGCATAGATGATTCATCCAGAGACCTTGTAGTTATAACTGTTTCTATAGCTCCAGATAGGACCATAACACTTTAAATCTAACTAAAAACAAACACAGGCTTACCTGAATGGGAAAGAGTCCAAACTGGCACAGGAAACACAAAACATAACTTTACACTATATACACAAAACATTAGAATATTTCACTGTCACTGACAGCATTTTCAACTAAGGAAGAGAGAGTTTTTTAGATGTCCAAAATGGTGGCCACTGGCCAGTGAGTTGTTGAGTCAGTGTTGCCAATAGTAGAATTCAAAAAACACATTTTCAGTTTATCTTATATGCACTATATATATATGAATAAATATGTAAGCCTGCTAGTTGGGTTGGATTTTGAAGTGGAGTGGGTTAAATGAAAGGTATTATCTAAGGTTTAGGTTTGGGGGTTGTCTAGACTTAGTAAACCATTGGTAGGACAGTTCCCATCTTCTAAGTTGTGACTGGTTACATTGAGGAGGTAGTGATTTGACTATTTTGGTTGTAAAGCAGTCATTGAAACTAGGGTTGTTGTGGCTCTGGGCATGTTGTACAACTGGTTTGTCTTTGTATCCAGTAGATACATCTTGTCTATGGCCATTCATCCTGGTTCTGAGGCTATTGGTGGATAGGCCTACATACTGTGCCTCACATTTGTTACATTGTAGTTGGTAGATAATGTTCTTCGTTTCACAAGTGTTGAAGCCTCGGATGTTGTAGTTTTCTTTGGTTGTGGAACTGGAAAATGTTTGGCTGGGTTGATTTATTTCACATGTTTTACATCTCTTGTTATCACAGGGATATGAACCGTTAGGGCGTGCGTTGTTTGGGTTGTTGTTGGCCGGGTCAGGAACTTTTGGGTGGACTAGTATTTTTCGGAGATTGGGTGGTTGTCTAAAAACAATGTTTGGTGGATCTTTCAAAAAATTGATGGTGTGGTTGGAGGCCTTGAGGATTTTGAAGCCCTCTTTTAAAATGCCATTCAATGAATGTAGTCCTTGGTGGTAGTCCGTGACAAGAGCAATGTTTTTGCTATTTCGTTTTTCATTATTTGGTTGTGGATGGTCTTGCGCTAAGCGGATTTGGTTCTCCACCAGCTTTCTAGGGTAACCCCTTTTTATGAATGCGTCAGATATTTTGTTATTGAACTTGTTTAATTCATCATCGTTGCTGCAGATCCTTTTGCCCCTGATGGCTTGACTGAACGGGATGGATCTTTTGGTGTTCTTTGGGTGGTTGCTGTTAAAATGTAAATACTGTAGATGGTTGGTAGGCTTGAAGTGTACACCGGTTTGTATGAGTCCATCTTGAATATTTATTTCTAGGTCCAGGAAAACTATTGTTGATGTTGAGATGTTGCTGGTGAATTTAAGGGAACTGAAACTGTTAAGGCTGTCAATAAACTGTTTTAAGGAGTCTGAGCCTGAGGTCCACAAGATAAAAATATCGTCTATAAACCGGAACCAACACAAAGGTTGTACTTTTTGTGATTGTAGGAAACACTTTTCGAGTTTCCCCATGAACAGATTTGCGTAGGATGGGGCCATCCTCGTACCCATGGCAGTGCCTTTAGTTTGTAAATAGTTTCTACCTTCAAATTGAAAATTGTTTTTTTCTAGAATGAACTTAGCCATGTTCAGTAGGAAAGAAGTTGAGGGCTTAGTGTTTTTGGGGCGTTGGTCCAGGAAAAATTCTATAGCCGCTAGTCCATGTGTAAGGGGGATGTTAGTGTACAGGGAAGTTACATCTATGGTAGCCAAAATCGTCTCAGGAGGAAGAGGTGTTGGTATGGTAGTCAGCCGTTCTAAGAAGTGGTTGGTGTCTTTAACATGTGAAGGCAATTCTCTGACAAAAGGTTGCAGGTGAGAATCTATATATGCCGAGATTCTTTCCGTGGCAGAATTGCAACTGGCAACTATAGGTCGGCCAGGGGGTGGAAAAACGTTTTTGTGTATCTTGGGCAGTATGTAAAATTGAGGAGTAGAGGGGTTGTCGTTTATGAGTAGTCTTATTGATTCGGGGGATATATTTTGGAGAGGTGCTTCTTTAACGAGCCACTGTGTGAGTTCAGTATTAAAATCTTTGGTTGGGTTTTCATCAATCTCTTTGTAGGTGTCTTTGTCGGATAACTGTTTGTAGGCTTCAGCAGTGTAATCTTGTTTGTTCATAATTACAGTGGTGGATCCTTTGTCAGCTGGTAGTATCATAATGTTTCTATTATTTTTCAAGGATTTTAGAGCTGTTCTTTCTCCTGGAGTCAGATTGTCGTTTTTTGGCAGTTTCTTCAAGAAGTTTGGGTCTGTGACAGTTTGCATTATGAAGTTTATGTACAGTTCAATCGGATGATCAGGCGGTAGAGGCGGTGGATCCCAGTTGGAAGGCGGTTTAAACTTCATGAGAGAATCATCGGGTTGGGGTTGGTTTTTTAGGGCGTTTGGAAATTGATGTATGTGGTACTGTATTCTAAGATTTCTCGCAAATGTGAAAATGTCCTGTCCTAAACTGAAAGGGTCCAATGTGTGAGTAGGAGTAAAGGTTAGGCCTTTAGAGAGCACTGATGTTTCATCCTCCGACAACTCATGCGAAGAGATGTTCATAACCGATTGATCGGAAATGGTAGTTTTAGGGACGGTGTTGCTGTCTGTTTCATCTTCTTTCACTGTGGGCTTTCTGTAGGGGACTTTTGGTAGTAAAGGTAATTGTCCTGTGGGAATCGGAAGATTAAAAATTGTGGCAAGGCTAGGCTTGTCTCCTATCAAAGGTGCGTTTTTTTGTCGGAGGATGAAACATCAGTGCTCTCTAAAGGCCTAACCTTTACTCCTACTCACACATTGGACCCTTTCAGTTTAGGACAGGACATTTTCACATTTGCGAGAAATCTTAGAATACAGTACCACATACATCAATTTCCAAACGCCCTAAAAAACCAACCCCAACCCGATGATTCTCTCATGAAGTTTAAACCGCCTTCCAACTGGGATCCACCGCCTCTACCGCCTGATCATCCGATTGAACTGTACATAAACTTCATAATGCAAACTGTCACAGACCCAAACTTCTTGAAGAAACTGCCAAAAAACGACAATCTGACTCCAGGAGAAAGAACAGCTCTAAAATCCTTGAAAAATAATAGAAACATTATGATACTACCAGCTGACAAAGGATCCACCACTGTAATTATGAACAAACAAGATTACACTGCTGAAGCCTACAAACAGTTATCCGACAAAGACACCTACAAAGAGATTGATGAAAACCCAACCAAAGATTTTAATACTGAACTCACACAGTGGCTCGTTAAAGAAGCACCTCTCCAAAATATATCCCCCGAATCAATAAGACTACTCATAAACGACAACCCCTCTACTCCTCAATTTTACATACTGCCCAAGATACACAAAAACGTTTTTCCACCCCCTGGCCGACCTATAGTTGCCAGTTGCAATTCTGCCACGGAAAGAATCTCGGCATATATAGATTCTCACCTGCAACCTTTTGTCAGAGAATTGCCTTCACATGTTAAAGACACCAACCACTTCTTAGAACGGCTGACTACCATACCAACACCTCTTCCTCCTGAGACGATTTTGGCTACCATAGATGTAACTTCCCTGTACACTAACATCCCCCTTACACATGGACTAGCGGCTATAGAATTTTTCCTGGACCAACGCCCCAAAAACACTAAGCCCTCAACTTCTTTCCTACTGAACATGGCTAAGTTCATTCTAGAAAAAAACAATTTTCAATTTGAAGGTAGAAACTATTTACAAACTAAAGGCACTGCCATGGGTACGAGGATGGCCCCATCCTACGCAAATCTGTTCATGGGGAAACTCGAAAAGTGTTTCCTACAATCACAAAAAGTACAACCTTTGTGTTGGTTCCGGTTTATAGACGATATTTTTATCTTGTGGACCTCAGGCTCAGACTCCTTAAAACAGTTTATTGACAGCCTTAACAGTTTCAGTTCCCTTAAATTCACCAGCAACATCTCAACATCAACAATAGTTTTCCTGGACCTAGAAATAAATATTCAAGATGGACTCATACAAACCGGTGTACACTTCAAGCCTACCAACCATCTACAGTATTTACATTTTAACAGCAACCACCCAAAGAACACCAAAAGATCCATCCCGTTCAGTCAAGCCATCAGGGGCAAAAGGATCTGCAGCAACGATGATGAATTAAACAAGTTCAATAACAAAATATCTGACGCATTCATAAAAAGGGGTTACCCTAGAAAGCTGGTGGAGAACCAAATCCGCTTAGCGCAAGACCATCCACAACCAAATAATGAAAAACGAAATAGCAAAAACATTGCTCTTGTCACGGACTACCACCAAGGACTACATTCATTGAATGGCATTTTAAAAGAGGGCTTCAAAATCCTCAAGGCCTCCAACCACACCATCAATTTTTTGAAAGATCCACCAAACATTGTTTTTAGACAACCACCCAATCTCCGAAAAATACTAGTCCACCCAAAAGTTCCTGACCCGGCCAACAACAACCCAAACAACGCACGCCCTAACGGTTCATATCCCTGTGATAACAAGAGATGTAAAACATGTGAAATAAATCAACCCAGCCAAACATTTTCCAGTTCCACAACCAAAGAAAACTACAACATCCGAGGCTTCAACACTTGTGAAACGAAGAACATTATCTACCAACTACAATGTAACAAATGTGAGGCACAGTATGTAGGCCTATCCACCAATAGCCTCAGAACCAGGATGAATGGCCATAGACAAGATGTATCTACTGGATACAAAGACAAACCAGTTGTACAACATGCCCAGAGCCACAACAACCCTAGTTTCAATGACTGCTTTACAACCAAAATAGTCAAATCACTACCTCCTCAATGTAACCAGTCACAACTTAGAAGATGGGAACTGTCCTACCAATGGTTTACTAAGTCTAGACAACCCCCAAACCTAAACCTTAGATAATACCTTTCATTTAACCCACTCCACTTCAAAATCCAACCCAACTAGCAGGCTTACATATTTATTCATATATATATAGTGCATATAAGATAAACTGAAAATGTGTTTTTTGAATTCTACTATTGGCAACACTGACTCAACAACTCACTGGCCAGTGGCCACCATTTTGGACATCTAAAAAACTCTCTCTTCCTTAGTTGAAAATGCTGTCAGTGACAGTGAAATATTCTAATGTTTTGTGTATATAGTGTAAAGTTATGTTTTGTGTTTCCTGTGCCAGTTTGGACTCTTTCCCATTCAGGTAAGCCTGCTATCCTCTCAAAAAATCCTAAAAAATCTAGGCCCTTGTGCTCTATGCTACACCCTTAAAAACAAACACAGTTCATCTCAACTTACAGCAGTAAAAGTGTGATCGACCAAAGTTATTTCTCGCTTCTTCAACTCCCTGTTTGTAGTTTTGGCGTACAAAGTTTGGACATCGTTGGCTGATTGACACACTCCAACAATGTCTGAAAACATTCAATACTGACTAGTAAAATCTGTACGTACGATTCTATGTTCTGAAAACCTATGGACCCGATGAAACAAAATGTATTCTGCACACCTGCATTATCTTCCACTGCAACTTCTGTTAGGCATACTTTCTTTTTCTCTTCTACAAAATAATATGCTGCTGATTCCTAAGCTTTAACTATAGAGAACAATTCACTATGGGCAGGAATTTGTTAACCCAGAATTAGATAGGATTGAAAGATAACAAACGTTAAGGCTTATTCAATTGATTTAGGTAATGAAATGTCTGTTGTAAATTTTGCCTACTTCTGTTCTATAGCCTACATGAACTTAAAAGATAAGCTGGATCCTCTTTAATCTAAAATTCAAAAGCCTGGCCTAGAGCCTTTCCTTGAACAAAACTTACCAACAATAGTGTCAACTGGCGTATCAGCCAACTTCTGGAGTGGGACAAAGTTGAACGTGACCTTGGGAATACTGTTGTCTTCGTCAACACATTCCACCACCTGGGTGTCGTGGGTGAAGGTCATCTCGTAGTCGTTGTTGATGTTCGTGAACTTCTTGTTGGCTGGTTTCAACTGACATCTACTAATCAAGTAGACTTTCCCGACCTAAAGATTTCAGTGGGGAAATTAGTTACAGCTGAATTAAATTTGGCTGATATTAGTAAACCTAATAATATTTTTAAAAGTTCATGCAAAACTAGTGCTACTTTAACTAAAGTAGTTCTTACCTGATCACTCTGACCACATTTTGATCACAAATATCACAATTAAGTTTTCCTAAAGAGTAGGCATCATTTGATTTTTAGGTCAGGACATTTCTTTTATATTTATGACATTTTGCATAAGTGTTTTCCTAGAATCAGTAGGCCTAAACGTTTCATTATAAATACATATACAAATATAAAAAAATGTATCAATGCAATGGTTATTTAAGATAAATCAAGTCTGTCTGGATGGTTGAAAGTAATACGTATGGGTAGTCCTTAGTCAATGAATTGAATAGGCCTACCTGAATTTTTTCGTAGAAACTGTCACATTGGTCTTTGAACGCAGTGGCTCTGATTTCCCCCGATGAGTCTGCCAAATCCATGCTGAATAGTTTTCCTTCACCGCGAGCATTGGACCACTGTCTCACAGCTGACTTGGACGTTACTCTCGCCTTGATCACCCACTTGTTCTGGTAAGGAGTTAGACCTATGATCGGATGAGTTTTAACTCCATCACCGATAACAGGACTTGCAGGCACTTGAGATTGAGATCTGTTGCCACCAATTCCTGTAAAAACATCATTTAGGCCTTTTTTTACAGAGATTTTAGCTATAGTTCGGCAGCTTATAAAACGACCTGCGCGCTAATGCTAAACCAATGCTGGAGGAGGTCGCTTTCTAAGCGGCCGAACTAAAGTGATGTATCATCAGCAATTTTTTTCATTCCGTTTTGGTTAGGTATTTGTTTAGTCGGTTGTCAGTTTTTTTGTTATTTTTCTTTTAAATTGATAGAATTACCCCCTACTTATATTTTAGCTTAAAACAGACTGATGATAGTTTTCTTAAAGACCCCTGGTTCAGTTCCAAACAAGATTGATTCTGAAGCTAGACTATTATAGCCTAACAATTATCAATCAATGATATAATATAACAAAAGGCAAACCTTAGGTAATGTCTAGAATATAAACTTTACTCTTGCAAAAAAATGTAACAAAATATGTCAATCTCACACCATTGGCAGCAGGAGGCCTGTATTGAGGTGGTACCGGTTGAGTAGGCCGATCCGGTTCTTCCAAACGACCGTTCAACAGATCGTTTCTTGGGCCGTCACACGGCACAGGATTGCCGATCTTAAAACCAACCTCTTTGCCATCCTTCAAAACTGTTATGTCCAGCAGCACTATCACTCTCCTGAAACATAAGAATCTTTAGCCACTTATATTTTCCTTACGTTACACTTGTACCCGTTAATCAAATCAGGATCCATAATCCTTTGATGTTTAACCTTACTTGGACGGGTTAATGCGATCTGGCATTCCTAGACGGAACTGTTTCATCCTGCGACATTGCTATTAGTTCGACATTATTCCAAGCCATTGCAGGACTAGTCAGTCAATAATTTGTTATGTCTATATCTGCAATTTTTATTGCATGGGGTTTCAGTTTTCTTGATTGCCTAATCTGTTTTGGATAACAATTAATAAACAAAAAGTATGTTTCGAGGTTAAGTTTTGTGGTACCGGTAGGCCTATACCGTAAAATGCCACGACTGTTTCGTTTATCGAGTCAAATAGACCGGCATATAGATGATTGCAAATTGTCTCCCAACAGTCCCAACCTTCCGGAATTGAGGAAGATGAAGATAGTCATTTAAGACAACATAATAATTATAAGTAAGAAAGGTACATTAATGAGGATGGTATGGTTGTTTTTGGAAAAGTAACTAAAAGAGCCCAAAGTAGGAATTCCTGTGTGTATCAGGTAGTGCAATTTCGGTACATGCCAATGGGTTAATAATTTGAAGGGTTAATAATTTAATAAAAAGTAAGAAATGAAAAAAGGATTTGCATTTCTAGGAAGTTATTTATATCTTAGTAGGATTTGATACTACTTTTGACTAGTATTGATACAACTAGACATTCCATCCCCATGATAAAGTTGTCGCCAGTTTTTTAATCAAAATCGTCGTAGTTGATGCAAGCCACAGCTAGAATGCGCTAATCTGAATAAGCCTACTAATTTCTGTTGAATACAAGTAGGCCTAGGCTACTTTTTTACATGGTCAAACAACTTATTGTAAACTATAGCAACTGTAATGACACATCAGCTATGTCAGCAACAAAATATAAGGTACGAAATAAAGGTATAAAGGTATAAAGGTACAAAATATATAAGGTAGGAATTTTAGACACTAGCACATTCTGTGAATAAAAAAATGGAGACAGCTGGTCCATATAGATGGGATGTTTATTTTAATAGGTATCCAAAAAGTTAGTCGATGATAAGACTTGGAGATTTGATTTAAAAGTAAGTAAGGCATAGGCTTACAATAAACATCTAGGCTTATTTAAATTTATTTGTGAATTAAAATGTTAAACAATTGATGAGAAACAAACAAAAATTAATCGATAGTGAATATTCTAGTAAGTTTCAGGACATTACGATGAAACAAAGTTACTAAAAATCGTAACAAGAATCATCAAGAAACATGAAACCTAGACTGGAAATTAACGGGAACCAAGCCAATAAATTAAGCGATTCAAGTAGACAATCAATTTAAATAGTGGCTCACACTTACGCCTAATAAAATTTCAAACTGCGTAGCATAGTAAATATGTGTTACTCACTTCTGTCCTTGGTTCTTCTGGTTGCTAATCAAGCTGGTGAGATGACGGTTGAGTCTAACAATGGAGAACTCCACGAGCTCGTTGTTCTCCACCATGTGGTTGAGCTGTGTGGCCAGCATTGCGTAGCTGTTGAGGTAGACACCGTCCGAGATAAGTATCCGGTAACGATCAGAATGACCAGCGCCAGTCAGTTTTCTATGACCCTTGAAAGATGAGCAATCTTGGTGTAAACATACGACAATGGAAATATTTGTCTTGTATGCAAACATATACAATAAATATGTTTTAAGATGTCTACGTCATTATTTTATATAGGCTAGGTTTGAAAAATGTTCTGGTATGGACCATGATTAAGGGAAGCAGCCCAACCCCTCAAAATGTTGTGAATATACCACGGATCAAACTTGTCCCTCGCACACAGATGAACCAGCCACTAAACACAGACTAGCATCAACATTTTTGTGATGAAGTGTGATAAAGTGTTGTGATCAGCGTGTTTTAATTCATAAGCCGTTACTATTAAAAATCAATCTACAAAATCAAAGACAAAGGCTTCAAGAAAAGTACACTAAAGTTAAAATTAAGTTTAGCTATAGACTAACCAACACAAGCAGACTTCCCATGTCCATTGTACATTTTGAAGCTCGTTTTTCGTGTCTAGTTCATGTCCGGTGACACTGGTGCTAGTGTCGACAAAATTTTGTTTCTATTATTTCAGAATTAATTTAATGATTTGTGCTTTACTGTTTGGTTACCTATTGCGGTGTTAGGTAATCTTGTGATATGGTTTTAAACTATTCTGGTTGTCAGTATTTCTTTGGATTACTGGAAATGTGTGATGGGGGGCCCAGAGAATTGGACCTTTTACCCAGACCAGGAAGACAGCCCAAGCCAGCTTTGATTACACTTATTTAACTAACACACTTAAATACCCTAATTTTGATTGACACCTTCCAAACTAATATATAAATATTTAAAAGAAAAACCTGATTGAAGCAAGAATTGGTTGAATTGTAACTGGTAGATGAACTAAGCAACCCCTCTTACCGGCAATTTAATCTCTTGGAACATGTGGAAAAAATTGGTCCAAGAAAAAAAGACCGGTTGAACGGCATGCTAGCGCCTTACGCCATGAAGCTGTGGCGCTTGCGTCACACTATATAAATAGAGGATGAGTTATTGTTTAAAAGATTATATTGTTTTATTTGTTCAAACGGGGTTTTAAATGACTGAAATAGGCTAACAAGAATTAAATTGTAAACAAAACTTGACCTTTACAGTGCACCGGACAGAACTAACAATGAAATTGGCTTCAGCTGTTCCATAAGGATAGGAAATCTACTAAGGGAGTATGTTTTATCTATGGTTTAGCCTAATTAACCTAACAAACCAGTTGCATGAAATAGAATAGGACTAAGTTATTAATTTAAGGTTTCATTATTTTCTTGTTTCTGTTTATGTATAGGCCCAGGCCTACTTACCAAGATCTGAAGAACTGGAGCGACAACTTCTCCTCCAGTGAGAATTGTCTGAAAAATAAAAAGAACCATTATGAAACCCATCTACAGCAATGCCTAGGCAGGGCAAAATAAACCACATAAACAAAAGAGGCCAAGTTAATTCTTTACCTACTTATTTGTTTATCAAGCTATTTACTTACTAGGCCTATTTACAGTATAAAATTAAAACTGGTGAAATGAGGTTCTTCTTACACATGAATTATTTGAGATGGGGACACCACCTAGGTAAGTTACGTACAGTATTTAAATATGAGTGAAGGATGAGTGGAGAATGTTGTGAGATGATCTGTGTATCTTTGTCAGGATCATTTATTTTAAGTCCAACAATCAGGAACAGCTGGGTCCTGTTTTGAACCATTAATACGTACCGAGGTTTAAATTTCATCAATAGGGTGTAAAGTGACTCTTTTAGCTACGAGCTTGAGATCGGAAAATGAGCAAGGGTTGAAAAGACACTTAATACCTGTGTGATGAGAACTACATTTTTCAACGCAAGTTCCTGCAACATTACCGGTATTTAACAAACTAAGTTAGAACACAATAATCTTAATTTATTCTCTTAACGTAAAGTGAGCTAGGCTAAGTTAAATAAAACATCGATAAACTTAACTAACATTGAGTTGGAAATCAGAGGTCTGCCGGTTAAACTTGCTTAACACAGTAAACTCCGGTAACTTTGGCCTACTGTTATTAATTACAATATGTTCATAGGCCCTAGTCCTAGGCCTAAATTAAGTTAGCCTATTTAAAAATCTTCTATACACTGTTTATATAGTTTGGTAAGTTAGGTATGGTTAACCTAACCTAACTAACCAAACGATATATCGAATTAAACAATCGAATATTCAATATTACTCATTCGGTTGTTTGTGCCAACAGATAGGTATGGAAGTGTACGCACTTTAAATTCCTTTTAGAATCCTGGATGCAAGTTTTTTGCAAAACCATTGGCCATCCCAGGAAACTAGGCTAGGACGTTAGGTAACCTCATGAGATCAAATTAGGGGCCTAACACCACTGACACCTGTTGTTTTGGGCATATTCCGTTACTTATTATCCCAATGGTCACTTTTAACTTGATGAAATATGACAGATATAATTCTAATGATCGAACCTTAGGATATGATGGCAAACACCTAAGACCCTAACATAGGCCCCTTGATAGGTTAGGCCTATTATAATTCTATCTCATTAACAGTGTCATAGGCAAAAAATGAATAGAGATGTATTAGAATGTATAAGAAAAACGGCAAAACCACGTTAAACTACCTTATTCATTTATAACATACTTAGCCTAGGCTAGACCTGCAGAAACTCACCATTATTGCTCCTTCACTGAGCTGTTCAGCCATTTTACTACCTATCTAAAATACAAATCTAATGGAGACTAACAAACCAGTTAACGACTAAGCTTAAAATACAGATGTTCGATCATAAAATTGAAGTTGTCTTTCCTGAGATACAAAATTGCACAATAATTACACAACGAGGAAAACATAAAACATAAAACAGTTCTCTACTTTCTGCTATTAGCTCTGCTCTGCCGCCATCCGCACCAATTATAACATAATAATGTAAGAAATCGGCGGGAATGGGGAATCATAGAGTAAACAGACAGGAACATGAACAACAGTTCGTGGAGGTATCACGGCCGCCTTAAGGCGGCCGTGGTAGGTACTGTACGCATGAAAATAAACCCATAAAATCACGTTATCAATACTCTAATGAAGTAGTCATGAGTCTTTTCTTTGCATGTATATTATATTTGTATTAGATGTATGTGTATGTATGTTTTTGCAGCATATTATCCACTTTTGACGTGTCCATATCACGGCCGCATTTATAGCCCAGTCAATAAAGGGATTGTGTCGGAAGTAGGCCTAATTAGTGAAAGGCTGAGTTTTTGCCCATCGACTATTACCATTTTGAGAAATGTTTAGCCAAATGTCCCCTTCCCTAACTCCCTTGCTCCCCCCCTGTGCCCCCCTAAACATATAAAGTGTAAGGGTTTCGTAAATCACGTTTTTCTCGATTGTTAAACGACATATTGAACTGCAATTAAATTTATTGTCTTTGATATAAAATTTCCTACAATACTGTTCAGTTAACTTTTGTCGTAGCTGTTATCGTTTGTTCGTTATTTGTATAAAAATATAAAGATTTATATATTTTTGAACATATAATTTTATTTTTGTCGCCTTTACTTTTTTCGCTGAAGTTTCATGAGAATATGTTTGAAACAAAAGTTGTAGCTGCTTTCATTAGCTTTAAAATGATGTATAATAGTACCATAGTACTTACTTTAATGAAAATCCTGCGAGATTCAGCCGGTGTAATGCAGTATGCGTACTCAATCAGTGAGCTAAGTGGGGCTGGCGCGGCGTTGCAATATCATTGCTGTAATATGGAGAGTGTTTTTTTTTTTACTTAAGGTACACTATTGCATTATCTCCATACCACCACAGCAAACCTGCGTCTAAGCAAATTTTCATTTACCTGGCTGGATATTTACTAAAACATTACCTTAAAATCAACAAAATTATTTCCTGATCAGATTATTTTAATGAATACTTAGGTTGGAATGATAGCTTTTTATGAAATAAATAAATTTTATTAAAATATATCTATAAACAAGCAAACTAAAATAGCCTTTTTATTCTCCAAAACAATAAAATTGGAATTTTAAATTTTTATTTTTATTAATTATCTCCGTTACTGTTAGGCGTACAACGTTGCTCCAATATACACAATTATTTATTTTGAAGCTCTACAAAATGGTTTGGAATGAAATTGTTATGTTTTGTGGTTTTAGGGGGGAAATGGGAATAACCTACTTTTATCCCAGAAAACTCCCATAAACCCCTATTCCCATAGTCCGATCATGCTGGTTCGCAAACTCGTTAGAATAAACGTACATTGATACGTTTGTATCAAATTTCATCAAAATCGGAGAATTTTTGCTTGATTTATCACGCTAACGGACTCATCATATATATGATATATATATGAGACTATATATATGATCTTACATTTTACATTTTATTTACGACTTTGAGCAGCGGAGGGTGTTTTCGGCCTCTGAGGGCCTTAAAACGAAAAAGCAAATCGGGCCCGGGTTTAGGTCTTACCATGAGAGCTACGGTAATAGCTTATTCCCTATATGATAAATTGGCTAAAAAAATACAACCGAAAACAAATTCAACGTCCATAAACATTGCTACTACACAAAGCCAATCACTCCATTTTACACTCATCACTCATCCATCCATTATTTAGGTTTAAACACACAGTACGTGGTCCTGTCTCCATGTAAAGATTTAGTGATAAGATTGACCAAAATAGATATAATAAAATAAAATCTATGAGTAGTTTTGGCTGGTTTTAAAGTTTAAATTAAGATAAATAAAATCACTAGCAAAGACCTTTATCTCTTGGTTGTATCTTTTTGAAAAGCTTGAGTTTACTAAAAAATATTTGTGCAGCCTTTAAATAGCCTGGATTTCTATTTTTTTTGTTAGTATTTTAAACAGAAAAATAGGGTACTTATTGTTGATTACAGAATATTTAAATCATCTTACTTTTCTCTGATCAGAGCCAGTTCGGAGACTTCTCTTTTATCATTTTCCAGAAGGATGTAAAATTTAGATACAAATTCTTTAAATGGATAAAAACATCTCCAAATTAATGCTAATTAAATTAAAATAAATATATTTGCAAACATTACGTTAAGTGATTGGCTATGTGTATTTAAAATGTAAAGAAGGTCAACAATGGAAAAATATTAAAATATTGAATAGGTATTTACAAATCTAATCTTAACTGGTATACAAACTATTGACGAAGGTTTCAAAATGATTCTAATTTAAAAACGAGAACATTATTTGAAAATTCCTTCATAATACAACAGTTTCATTACTAATGCAAAACCTAAAAGTAAAATTTCATTTTGAACTACTATTAATTCAATTTTTGCCTGTTTTTTAATAATATTTCAAGTTTTTCCTAAGAATTATTTGCACTTGTAAGAAATAGAAAAGCAAATACCTTACCTTGGCTAGATTAGTAATCAGTTCGGTCAAACGTTTTAGGAACTGTTGGTGGTATCTTTGATACTGTTCAAGGGGAAGCTGACTTAAGTATTTTATGTTTGAGTCCTAAAATGGGAAATAAAAATGCATGATTAAAAATATTCAGCCTGAACCTTTCCTACACAGGGCAAAAAGGCCTTTGGTGGATTTAAGTTGATATTTTGGTCTACTAAATTAAAAAAATTAACGTCAATGAATGGATGATAATGAATTTGCAACCACTTGGTAAGTTAAAAACCAGCATCTTAAGTAGTTGGATTTTTCATGGTTGTAAAAATTAAAAGTTAAAAACTGTTTTAAAAAAACTTTGGAATAATTAATGAGCTTTGGAACTTTTATTTATTGTTCTCTCCAGAGCAGAAAGTATAAAAGTGAAATTACCTTATTTTAAATAAATTGCAGAAAAACAACTATAGACAATTTGAGTAGTCATCTTACTCAACTGCACTAACTAAATTACAAAACAAGAAAGGAAAAAGTTAAGTTAAATGAAGTTAGTTAAGCTAACTTGTTAATTGTTTTAAGCTGGTAGTAAATTAGTCAGAAAAAATTCTCCTGCTAGAGAGATGTTTAGCCAATTAAGCTCCTCAATAATTTCCAACTATCAAACTACTGAACAGACAAGAACCATGAATAATGAAGGAATAAGAAAATCCAACATTCAAAATAAAGCTTGGTATCTGAGTAGATGTAGCACTCCTCAGGTGATCAGAAGGTCACCAGTTCAATTCTGAGAAAAGCCAAAATGTTTCAATATGATTCAAAACCGAACCCATATGTCCTTTATTACTGGGGCTTTTAATAAACATTCTTGACAAAAAATTAGCTGATCTTAGTCAGTAAAGCTGTATCAAACATTAACACACATTTTTCAATCATATTTGCATGAAAATACACATGGTGTGTTGGTAAAATTGTAATCTACCATCTAAAAGCATTAGACTAACCTTGCTACTTATAGTTTGCCAAGACGAACATGTAGTTAGAGACCGAACATCAGATGGTTTGTTGAATTCCGAGCTACCAGAGGCAAGACTGTGTATCCCTTCGTCCTGCGATACTTCAGGACTACTATATATACAGTAGTAAACATTTAAATAGAAATATCATCAAACTATAAATATCAGTGGAAACCTTTGAGCGAAAATTTCATTTAATTGATGAAGTCTGTTGAAAAATTATATGATTCCAAAATAATTGGACCTATATTTTTTTATAAATTTTCTCAAAATGGTAAGGGACTGGAATATAGTAGGCTACCTATATTTTTTGAAAATATTAGAAGATAAAAATGTTTACTTATGTAAAAAAATACAAAATGGCGGATATCTGGTTATCGAAGCGATTTTGGAAAAACATGTTATTCTTGATTTTCTCTTTATTTTGACCCAAGGAAAGGTAAAATATGTCCCCACCTTTTTTGAACACCCTGTATATATTATAAGTCCGATTTCAATATTAAATTCATAGTAGTTTATTATTCTTAATATTAATTTGAATGTTGTGTATAACTGTTTAAATATTTACACGATTACTTTTTTAAACAACTCGATCAAGATTCATACTCAGCAATGCTTACATCTTTCTTCTTTATTTAAAGTTTCTCATTTAAAAGTTTAGTACAGTATCACTGCTAAAAGGCAACAGTTTTACAATAAATATTTAAGTATTGATTCATACAGCATAAATTTAACATTGGTTATAAATTAAAACAACACATTTCAAAAGCTAGCCAGTGGGCTTATCTGTTAAAAGACAGAAAGAACAATTCAACGAAAATGTAATATCATTATTAACCTTTTATGGAAAAATTAATCAAAAAACAACAAAGACTTACATTTATGTAGCCCGCAGCAATCGTTGCGCTTTGGTTCGTGAAGAGACGGTTTGATGCTTAATATTGTTTCACTCTAAATGAAAGAAAACACTTATTTATTTCAAGTTGTATCTCATGCTGAATAATTCCTAATTGTAAAATAATTAAAATCCACTCAGGTGTGGAAGTTATTTGGTTGTGTGCAGCATTTTTAAATTTTAATAGCCAAAGTCGTAGCTAGGGGGTTAAAACCCCCTCCCCCGAAATCCCGAAATTTAGTAGTAAAAATTATTTTCGTGGCCTACAGTATTTTGGAAATTTATGAATGCAATCGTCATAGTTCAGTTTTAAAAATGTAAACTTGTTCACGACAAATGAAAGGGGAAATGGGAGGATTTTGGACACAGTTTTAAACGTTAAAAATGGATTTAGAAAGTCACCAAACTCCTTTTAGGAGGATATGACCGTAGTTTTTAACATTATGTTTTCAAATTCATGAATGCAATTGTCATAGTTTAATTATTTAATTATCTACTTGCTGACAATTAACATGATGACAAACAACAGGTGAAATGGGAGTTTTTGGAGAGTTGGACACAGGTTTTAGACGTTAAAAAATTCTTTAAGAAGTCAAAAAACGGCTTTAAAAATATAAAATTTTTGTCTGGAGGGAGAACACCCCCTTTGATACAACCGCCACTGACCAGAGCCCATACGAAGGTTTGTCCTGGCTACAGCCTTGTAATAGATATGTCACATTTAAGGGGGGTTTTGTTTCTTCATAAGAACATAAAAGCCATACAAAATTTTATGATTAGGATAACATATTTAATGCAATTCAACCGCCCTTAAAAGTACTTATATTTACAATTTTAGGTCCGACCCCGTCACAAACATCGGGTCAAGCGAACATTTGTTAGTTATACATTTATTATAATAGCCTATAAAGTTATAGCATTATTTCAAGATTATATTATTTGAAATGCAAATTTTTAATTTAGTTTTATTACGTTTAATTTTAATTTTGATACATCAAAATTTTGTAATACCACAAAACTTACCCGCTTTTTCACAAATCACATGTTTAGTTATTAGCTTATAGACACATTCGTGTGAAGAAAAGAAGAAAGTAGCCACTTTGTCAGGATGTAACTCATCGCTATTCATAGCACGATTTGTTAGTCTTTCCTGGCCGTGTTATATTTCTGCTTTATTTTCTCACAGTTTTATATATCATGATAAGTTTTACTTATAATTTCCAAGATTAATGAACATTGCACTATATAAATACCACAGCAATATCCTAAGTTAGGCCGAATGGTTACAGAATGAAATAACCTTACTTATCACAGATTAAATCATCATGTGTAGTTTTATATTTTTTCTATTTATAATTGAACAAGGGCATTAATTTTTTGGTTTACAACTTCTTGAAGCGTCGTATGTGATATTAAATTACACGAAAGTACAACAATACGTCAAACAACATTTGTAAGTTTACTAAAATTTAAAAGTGTTATTTTTCGTATTTTTGTACTTTGAGGAAAATTTTTTATACATGTTTGGAAAAGTCCTACTCGAATAATTAAAATTTAAACTTTTTCTTTACTGGACATTATAAAACATGATTCCAGCCACGATGAAAATTACTGAAAGACGCTCAAGGCGATAAATAAATCTCATGAAATAATTTATACTCCGTTCAAACAGCCGTGGCACCTGAGGGATTAGGAGGCCCCAAGGGTTTCCATGGAGTCTCCTAATCCGTCAGGTGCCACGGCTGTTTGAACGGAGTATAATTGTGTTTCTTTCTTAATTATTTTTCACAGAAAACTTTTATGGATTGTACGATGAGTTTCGCCCAGGTGAAATTTTTGAATATTGCAAACTGTTAAAAAGTAAATCAAATAATATTAAATATGTTACCTATGTTGAAACTGAATCCAACGGTCTAAAATGCCAGGGGTAAAATAGATTTTTATTTTACAAATGATAGGTACGGTACAATAACTTATTTTTAACATTGTAAAATGGAGTTATGGTTAAACTGGCTGGTTAACTGAGTGATTTAGTGCTCGACTAACAATCAAAAGGTCGCCGGTTCAATTCTGAGAAAAGTATGCAGCTTTTTGATGGTTCGAAACTGGACCCAGCTGTTCCTGATCATAGGGATTTAAATGAATGACCCTGGCTACTGAAACAGCTGATCATAGTCACTAACAAAAGTACAATGACCATCTCACAACATTCTACACTCATCCTTCACTTATATTTGGGTTAAAATTAGGTGACGCACCATCTCAATTAATTGGTAATTGATGGACACGAATCTTACCTAACCTTTGAGGCCGTTCCTGAAACTATGCTTTGACAGGCTCAAGTAGCATGTGATTAAAGAGGTTTGTAGTCCTGGAGGCATTGACTGTATATTTATACCATAATAATATTCAATGTTATTAGCAAGTACCATTACGCATTTGTGAGTGATAAAACTCCCCTAAACGTGAAAGATTAACACAAACATAGCTTGATAAATGTCATAACACATTATCTTTTGCATAGTTGGTAACACCAAATTGTACTTAGATAAAGATATAAATATTCCGCAGGTTAACCCTTGAATAAGGAAAATTGAATCGAATATATTTTAGGGACTTTGTAATTGGGTAAAACGTCTCTCTTAGTGTTAAAATAGTTTGCATCTTTCCTTAGTGCGTCTCTGATTTAAGACTTATTAAAAATGTCACGGCTCCAGCCTCGATAATTCAGGGGATTTAATCAGTGAGTGAATATAATGTGTTAATAAATACATACACTATGATCTGTATACAAACCCTGAGTTTATTTTACAGTATGCAGCCTTCAAAGAAGCACGAACGAAATATTTATGCTGAAGTGGACTTAACATTGTAATTCTCTGGACGAAACACTCAAGTGAAATTGCATTAGACAATGAGAACTTGTATTAGAGGAGCTGACGAATAGTGGCTAGAATAACAATGAGTTTGCAAAATAATACATGATCTTGTTTGCAAAGAGAGAGTGTGAATATACACTGCATTATTATTGTTGTTTTAGTACTGTTTGTAGTAAAAGTCAGTAGGCTACCACAATTAAAAAGTCAATCGCAATTTACAGAATTTTAAATAACCTTTCAGTATGGAAACACGTTTTATATGGAATTTTCCATATAGGGAATAAGCTATTACAGTAGGTCTCATGGTAAGACCTGGACCCGGGACTGATTTAATTTTTCGTTTTGAGGTCCCCAGGGGCCAAAAACACCATCCGTTAAAATTCATATGTACCGGTATATACATTTATATATGTGTCCGTTAGCACGATAAATTGAGCAAAAATCATCCGATTTTGGTGGAATTCGGTATAAACGTTTAAACACACATTTATTCGAACGAGATCGCGATCCAGCATGATCGGACTTTGGGAACGGGGGGGGGGGGGGGTTTATGGGGTAAAAATGGGGTTTTCCCATTTTCACCCTGAAAACATAAAACTTAGCAATTTATTTCCAAACCATTTTGTAGAGCTAAAAAACAAATACTTAAGTATGTTGAAGCATTTTTTTATGCCTAGCGGTTATGGAAAAATCCCCCAAAATGTACATTTAAAATTACCATGTTATTCTTATTGAGAATAAATAAACTGTTGTAGCTTGCTTGTCTATGGACATATTTTAATCAAATTTTGAAATTTTGTTTACTTTATACTAAGCTATCAACATTTCAATAAAAACCCCATATTTTCTTCCCTGTAGCAGCAAACCTAAGTAGTCATTAAACTTAAAAGATAGTTGTTCAGAATTGACTCCAGACATCCTCCATCACTGTGGTTTTTATAACAAAGTCTAGGTAAATACATTGTATGAGTTACTAATAACAAATTTAGATCTCACTCCTTTATACATTCACCCTTCGCTCATATTTAGGTAAAATCTTGCTTGATAATACAGTGAAATGATAAATTCGGTGTACAAATACTTCTTAATAATCAATTTACGTAAAACCTCTTAATTGTTTATGCATAACAATTGTTTCACATGCCCATAAGTCGGGTTCAAAAGAGATATACAACTTTTGACTGCTTTTTGGTATTAACAACCCCATTTAAATGGTTTTAAGTGTCGTAAATCTACTAAGCAAAAGCTAGTGTCTATTTCTGTACTCGCATTGAAGAAAATGTGCAAATAAATAATACCTAAGAGACATTTATTAACTTGGTGGTCATTAGGAAACGAGAAAACATTTGATCATAAGTTTAGTAATAAATAATTAATGTACAACAAAATTTTTTTTAAATTGGATTACATTTTATTAGTTCCAAAGAAGTTTAAAAAATCTCCAAATCTGTTACAAATATTTATATGAGCTCAAAAATGGTTTTCGTTTCGAAGTAGTTTATATGTTTTAAGAGAGAATGTGGCATACCCAGGTCGGTTTCAAATCTCATTGTTATTCATAGCTCAATTTGTCAGTGTTCCTAAATGTCTGGTATAATTCAACGTGTGTGAGTTTTCTCCTTTTATCCTCAGAACACTTTCCCTGTTATTTTATTATTTGTACCTTTGTACTTCATTCACAATATTTAGGTGGTTTAGGGGAAGAAATCTACCCCCTTCCACTTGACCTTCAAAATAATAGCTCAACAGCTGATTAAGCAACATGTCGTTAAATAAAAAAAGTGGTGGGAGATCTTCCCCTCACACCGCCTAAATATTGTGAACAAAGTATTGTGATGATCTGAAATCACACGGGAAAGTTTTATAAGTTTTATTTGGTTGTAGCAGTATTAAAACAGTTATCCTAATATAATACACATTATCAAAGTGTACCAGAAAACTTGAAAAAAAACAGTCCCAAAACAAAACCACTTTTATTGAAGAACGTTTGGTGTGAGGATTTTATTTTGTGAAAAAAATATAATAATCTGCAAAACGTGTCATGTACATCCACAAGACTAATGCACATAATAAATCAGTAGGAGTTTTGTCTGAAACACATTTGTCTTGCTTAAACAACGTCAAAATACAAATAGTATCAGTTTCTTGTAATGGTAGTGGAAATAATTGCATTTTTAAGTTTAACAAAATGATTACCTAGCGTCGATGAAGTGTGGCAAATTTTAGATAAAAAGAGTGTTAGTTATTCATTTAAAATGTAATTTATTTCCTCATAGTTCATAAGCCATTCCACAATTATTCAAGGCAAGACTTGATGCATTTTGTCATGAATACCAAGTAAGTTGTCAAATAAAGTTTTGTTTGTGATGTGTCTCCTCAAAGGATATTGTCTCATACAGTTTCATCAGTCGAGTTAGCAATGTTAATCAACTAATGTAAACTTCTACAGGCAACAACGTGGGGTTACAAGTAAGGAGGGTTCATAGAATTTTAGTTAACTCAGGGAATGTATAGGTTGCCCGTAGGTTTAAAATGAGTTAAATTAACCGTTCTTAATTAATACAGTGTGAATTTCTTATTGGTGTCGAAAGAAGAAGAACGGAGAGAAAGAAATGACTTAGCGCAAATAAAACATTTTGGCTAGGACACAGTGTAAGAAATTGTTTTTTTCTTACAGAGTTTTATCTATAAAAAAATGAAGGTTATTAAAATGTTGAAGGGACATAAGTAGTGTAGAATTTGGAGGAAATGTAACGGAGCATCAGAAATGAATGGCAATGACGAGTTATATGTTGGTGTATGAAATAGACTAATAATTGATAAATCAGTTCATGAAAAAATGGAAAAAAAGACTGGATGGATGGAATTCAATTAGGCCCTAAACTAAAATATGTTCGCCCAGATGGAAGTAATGAGCTTAACCAAAACATGTTTTCATCGTGTTAAGTCGAGCTTCTAGATTACCTGTTAACTTCCTTTGTACTTGTTTTAAACTTCAAAGAGTTCAGTAGGCTTGTATGGCGTAACTGACTCTATTTTATTTGTTCACCGTTAGCACCATTGGGTGACTATTTTTACCCAAATATGACTGAAGGATGAATGTAGAATGGTGTGAGATGATCTGTGTAGCTTTGTTTACTGACCAAGATCAGCTGTTTCATCAGTCTCGATCATTTATTTAAAGCCTAATCATTATTTACAGCTCGGTCAGGTTTCGAACTATCAAAAAGCAACTGTCTTTTCACCGGATACAACCGACGACCTTTTGATTGTTAGGCTTCTCAGCTACTGAGACTATCATGAGCCTTAGATATACTTCATAAGCTTATCGCTAACGGATTGTTGCTTGTCCTGTGCAGTCGACATTATTGCTGTATAATTCAAATTTCTTGCCTGGTAAACGTTAGTTATATATGTTTCATGTCTGATGGAAATTGTTTTTCCGGACAGACACCTCTTTTAGGGTAGACATGTTGTTTTCCTGAATAGAATGTGTCCATTCTATTGTTGCAGCCCCCAACAACTTATAAAACTAGTACAGTCTTTTGTCTGTATGGTGAAACATGTCTTTTGTCCCACCGTCTACTTGGGTAGCCTTCTAGTCAATGGTTTTAGACCTTGGTTAGTCCCAGGTATACGAAGGCTCAGGTGACAGGTTCAATCATACAGACTATAATTGTAAGCATATTTATAATAGGACAGTTCCAAGACAAATAATAATGGATTCTGACCAAACAATGAAGAAATAAGAATGATTGAGTATAAATGGTCTCCGTTTCTGACAGCTGAAATTGCTTTTGGTCAATTAGTCAGTTTTGAAATGCTTCATGATCAAAAGACTTATCTAATTGCTTTCATTTATGCCATGATAACATATTTTATAAATATGTTCAACCTACGCTATGATTTTGTGTTGTTATGTGCTACTGAATATAATATAGTGATTTTAGTATGTTCTTAGTAATCATAAGTATGGGGGTAAAATCCGTGAATTTGTGTAACTTAAGCGATTTTTATCATAAAATGAGAAGGGAACTAGCTGGTCTAGTAGTAGCGCGGGGCTTCCGAGTCCGAGGTCCCGAGTTCAAATCCCGCCAATCCCCAATGAATATTTTCCATTTGATAGTGCCGTGACTATGGTACTCCTTTTATCTATGGTAATAATCTAACAAGATAATTTTTGTTTAGACTTAGATATTCTATATGTTAAAAGGTAACGTACAACTTGAAAAAATACAAAACTTTGTACAACTTGTTGTGGGGGTTTTATTTGGTGAAAATGAATATAAAATTCGCTAAACATTCCACGCTTTACTTATTAAAAGGCCATCTTTACTTGTAACAATACTGTTTATAGTAGGTCCACACCTTAATCTAGTTAGGTCCTACTAAAAGCGTTTAGTTTCCCTTCGAGAATGATGATTATGATGATTAGAGTGGCTAAGAGAATGCTGATTGTTTTCTCGATTAGTAAAGCAGAATTGATTCACTTCTTTAATGTTGATTGATATTTTCTTAAGTAACGAGGATCACAAGGAAAACATTTTCACCCTGTGAAAGGAACGATCACCAAATCCACTTGGAAACTTTCCAGGAATTTGCACTCTGTTCCCAAGTTTAATATCTCTTTGATTCGACACAAGATGATTGTTTGCAGATAATTATCGTGTATCTGATATCTGTTTTATGATCAATAAATTGTTTCATGGAATAAAAAATGATAACAATTTAATTTATTTGGAGATGAAACATGTAGGTATATTTAAGGAATTTTATAATTCGACAAAAATCTATACGAATTCTTTGTACGGTTATAATGAATTCTCACGCAAGATTTTAAGATAAAAAATATAACTTTCTAGTTGATCACTTCGGGGCGAAAATGCAGACAAAAATATTTAGGTTTATGTTTATGTACAAAATCTACTATAAGAAACAGTTACAACGCACTTACCAGGTAAATATAGGTAAAGCTCAACCGTACTTATTTATTATTTAAATGAAGATCACTTAATGTATTTCCTGCATTTTATTTAGTGTATTGCATTTAAATATGCAAAAGTATAATTCATTGACATTTAAAAATCAGAAAAAAACATACCAATAAATAATATCACCTGTTTTAAATTTAGTCCAGTCAATGAATGATCCAAAAGTAGGTGTAGAGTGCGTGAGCAGGTAACTAAGCGATTCCTTCAGAAACTTGTTCAGGGGGCTTAGGGTGTTAACATACCAAAAGTCCTGACTCCTAGGTGGTGAGCCAGGGGGTGGAGGGGGGAAAAGGGGGGGAAAAAGGTACGCATTTTGGGTTTTTTGATTATATCTCGAAAACTATCAACTTTTTGTATACTATAGTAAATTATAAAATTGAAGAAGATTAAATTTTCTACAAGAAAAGTATATAATGTGTTTATTTTGGTTCAACAGATTACGAGTTATAACTTATTTAATTGATATCTTATTAAAATACTCCTTCCATAAGAAATACATGTAAATTAGTATGCGAAATCGGGAGAATCCTATCCGCCCAAAGGAAATATAACTGATATTCTGGAAATCTTGACCAAATTTCCAGTAATTTGACACTTAAATCATGAAATTTTGTCAAAAATTAAAGCGAGGGTGAGCGTTTAAAAATGGGATGATTTAAGGTTTTTTTTATATTTCCAATAAAAAAACACCAAAACTCGACATTTTGTTACCTCGCCCTCGCCTTAATTTTGGATCAATTTTAATGATTAAAGTGTCAAATTACTGGAAATTTTGTCAAGATTTCCAGAATATCATTTATATTTCCTTTGGGCAGATAGGATTCGCCCCATTTCGCATACTAATTTACATGTATTTCTTATGGAAGGAGTATTTTAATAAGATATCAATTAAATAAGTTATAACTCGTAATCTGTTGAACCAAAATAAACACATTATATACTTTTCTTGTAGAAAATTTAATCTTCTTCAATTTTATAATTTACTATAGTATACAAAAAGTTGATAGTTTTCGAGATATAATCAAAAAACCCAAAATGCGTACCTTTCTCCCCCCCCTTTTTCCCCCCTCCACCCCCTGGCTCACCACCTAGGAGTCAGGACTTTTGGTATGTTAACACCCTAAGCCCCCTGAACAAGTTTCTGAAGGAATCGCTTAGTTACCTGCTCACGCACTCTACACCTCATTCCTTGACTGGACTAATTGTATTTTCATATGTTTTGTTAGTAAACAAATCTAACTAAAATTCTTTAAAAATCCCGGACATGGACACCTTTAAGACGATCCTAGGGCTAAGCACTGAAAGTTATCACGAAATTGATGGTGTATAGACCTACTCCGTGAAATTCTACATGTATGTACCAAGTTTCGTGGCCATCGGTTCAGTGGTGTCTGAGTTTATCACTGCCAAATATATATACAAACCAACGTCCTCTTTTTAATACTTGTAGATTTGCCGAAGTCCATATACAGTCATATGGTTTGTCATACGCGAGGACTAATAAAAACACTGTTTTCACAAATAGTATCATTGACTAATTAGAAAGTATCCTTCATTGGATATTTATAAAAAAATTCAATAAAAGTCAGTAAAAAGATACACTGATTAATAGTAGCAAAGATTATATGTAACCTTTGAGTAGTAATTAAAGAGCTAGCTGGTCTAGTGGTAGTGTACAGTGCTTCGATCCCTAAGGTCCCGGGTTCAGATCCCACCAAATCACCAATGGGTTGCAATGTTACATGTCAATATAGCATTAAGATATGACACAAATTTAAATTATCACATAATGGTATAATTATGAATTGTAACTAAATTACCTTCAATATTTATTAATTACAGTATTACAGTGTATAAATTAGCGAAGAAGAAAAACTGTATTAAAAAATAATATTCTAAAATGAAATGGTGTCTAGGTAGGAAATATTTCCTGTGTACTGTCCAGTGTCCAGGTGTAAAATAGCATTATTGGAGGAAAAGCTGAAACAAAGGAAGTAAAATGTGCTTTTTGTGGAAGATCTAGATAGAGATGGATGTGGGAGCCAAGTCTCCAGTGATTAAATAGTCAAAAGTCTATAAAATTAATATTCATAACACATAGAAATGTCGATAATAAAGAAACCTCAAGATGAAGATAAGTACTCAACAGAAATTAGTAATATCAAACGTAAACATTTAAAAACCATAATTCATTTCCAACCACCATCTTTTGTCCGTTATGAAAAATTCAATTTAATAATTAAATTTTAAGCTCTACAAAATGGTAAATGAGAGAAATAGCTGTTTTTATGGAAAAAATGGGAAAACGACAATTCTACCCCATAACCCCCCCCTATAAAACCACGTTTCCACAGCCCGATTATTCTGGTTCACGAATTCGTTCGAATAAACGTATTGTAAGTTTGCAGGTTTTTTTACCAATTGTTTTTAAAATCAGATGATTTTTACTCGAGTTACCTAGCTAACGGACCCAAGTTTAGTGTATACATATTGATTTGAACGGTTTTCTTTTTGGCATCTGGGGACCTTAAAACGACAAAGTAAATTGGTCTCAGGTCAATATTTGAAACCTACGGTAGAAGCCTATTGAAGAGGACTTGGTCCTACAAAAGCCCAAGACCGGTTTCGGCTTTCTGGACTGAAATATCACTATATAGGGTGTCTCAGACCACCCGGCCGGCTTGTATAGCTCCAATATGAAAGCAAATAGAAACCTAATTGCAACTGGAACCCCCTATTTTGACCCCAAGGAATTCAGCTAAATTATTTTCAACCCCATAAAAACACCCCAAAGGGCAGATTTTGGGGGGTGGGGGTGGTTTTGGGGAAATTTTCAAATGTAAAGGGGGGTCGTGTTATACCTCTTTTTAAAGGTCCTTTAGTCCTGAGTATTTTAGTGGAAAAAGATTTAAATGATCTTCATCCCTATTTACAGGGTGTTCAAAAACGTACAAAAAATAGACCTTTGAACTACTTTTCACTGTAAAGAGGTGGAATTTCGTGGGGAGTTCAAATTTTGATAACACTTTAATTGCTAAATGAGCTTTCAAAAAACTCTGGTTTCAACCCTTTTGCTATCTTTTTACTTATGTTAAGCATTTTCAAACTTTTTGAAGTTTCAAGAGCTGTTATCTCAAAAATTTCAAATGGCAACATGGGTTTCATTACAAACCACATTGTAGCCCTTAAAATTTGCTATAATTTTTGTATTTAATGTTTTTTGGTATCTTCATTGGTTAAAGAGATATAACGAAATTAGTGTATTTTAATGTTTTATTAAATGGTATTCAAAGTGTTTGCTGTTGTAAATGTACACCTCTAGGTCTCAATTAAAACAAATATTGTCTAAAAAAATAAAATAGTACTCAGATTGTTGATCTTGGAAGATTGATAAAGGTAAGAACACAACTGCAAATATTCTTAGTTATTTTACAATTCCATGGCTCTAATAGTGCTTTGAATGAATAATTTGTTTGAATCAGCATTAATAGCCTACATACCGATGGACTTCTACAAATGCTTAAATTGCCTTCCATTTTGTTCCATGCAAACCCCAACTCTGTTTATGCACGTAGTACTTCTTCTCCACTATTATGGTACTGTATTGCTATTTTACTAACGCACGTGCATTCACCTCTCGTACAGATCCAGTAAGTTCCTTATAATTTGTTTTATCTGATCAAACGTGACCAGTTTCACGCACACGCTCATTGATTTCATGATGATTTTTTTATTTACCAGTAGCATTTATAGACAGTATTCATTCAAAGCACTATTAGAATTTTGTAAATTGTAAAATAACTAAGAATATTTGCAGTTGCGCTTTTTCCTTTTATAAATCCTCCAAGTTTAACAATCTGGGTACCGTAGTATTTTAATTTTTTAACATAATTAGTTTTAATTGAGACCTAGACGTGTACATTTACAACAGCAAACACTTTGAATACCATTTAATAAAACATTAAAATACACTAATTTCGCTATATCTCTTACACCAATGAAGATACCAAAAAACATTAAATACAAAAATTATAGCAAATTTCAAGGGCTACAATGTGGTTTGTAATGAAACCCATGTTGCCATTTGAAATTTTTGAGATAACAGCTTTTGAAACTTCAAAAAGTTTGAAAATGCGTAACATAAGTAAAAAGATAGCAAAAGGGTTAAAATCAGAGTTTTTTGAAAGTGCATTTATTAATTAAAGTGTTGTCAAAATTTGAACCCCCCACGAAATTCCACCTCTTTACAGTGAAAAATAGTTCAAAGGTCTATTTTTTGTACGTTTTTGAACACCCTGTAAATAGGGATGAAGATAATTTAAATCTTTTTCCACTAAAATACTCAGGACTAAAGGACCTTTAAAAAGAGGTATAACACGACCCCCCTTTACATTTGAAAATTTCCCAAAAACCACCCCCACCCCCCAAAATCTGCCCTTTGGGGTGTTTTTTTGGGGTTGAAAATAATTTAGCTGAATTCCTTGGGGTCAAAATAGGGGGTTCCAGTTGCAATTAGGTTTCCATTTGCTTTCATATTGGAGCTATACAAGCCGGCCGGGTGGTCTGAGACACCCTGTATATTAAAAGATAATAACACACGAACCATTAACAATGTGTGTTCTGCCCTTGCATCATTTCCCAACTGTTCGTATTACGTAAATGAATATTGTGATAGCTTTACGTAACTCATTTGGTACGTTTTGAACCGTTACTGGTTCCAATCCCATTAATTGAATTCGAAGATATTAAATTCAAATCGTATAGCCTAAATTCAAGTAACTGTTTCAAACTAAGAACTTCTAGCCTAATCTTTTTGACTCTCATTATTTAGTAGCCTACATTAATATAAATTAAGTTTATTAGCCTATCAGAATTTCATACCTGGCACGAACCAACCCCTAAATTAAGATCATTGCTCCCCATATTGTTATCTAGCCCACCTATAAAACCTAGACCAAAATATAAGTTAACTAACATAGCCCATGAGATTATTGTGAAATAAGTTATATAACCGAAATATATCTTGTAACTTTATTGGAATTTTGATTATCTATTTTTAAGTAAATTTATATTTATAAAATCGAGTAATAAAGTGGAGTAAGTCGCAGGGTTTTATTTAAGTTCTGACGTCGTAACGTGCTAGGTCTAGCCTGAAGTAATGTGATAAGCGATCCCGGTCTAGAGTCTAATGTCCTAGGACAAAATACAGTAATAATTGATAAGCTACCTTTAATACCCTTGTATAATCCAATACACAAGGAGATCGAAAGAAAGTTATTTTAGGCTTTTTGCGTCTAGAATGTCTAGTTAAAGATAAACGTTTTAATCCACTAAAAATTGCAAAGTAAATTAACGTTATCTTTTTGTTGCGTGGTAAAGAGAATTACGTGAAGTGAAAAATGTGCAAAACCCAACAAAAGTGGACAGTTATGGAAAGGAGGAAAGTAAATAAAGAGAATCTAGCTGCTGACAAATAACCGGCTACAAGCCTGCCTTTGT
The DNA here is from genome assembly GCF_028750875.1 of Macrosteles quadrilineatus. NCBI lineage: Eukaryota > Metazoa > Arthropoda > Insecta > Hemiptera > Cicadellidae > Macrosteles > Macrosteles quadrilineatus. The sequence continues at coordinate 35,788,176 of NW_026542598.1, read as the reverse complement.
GTTGGGAGATTTCTCTTCATTCGTTGTCACAATAAACTCGGCCACTCTTAAACTTTATAGCTTCATGTTCAAAACCACAAACGGGTACGTAGTTTTTAATTCATATGTTTAATGCATTTGTTGAGAGATTTTCTTTAAAACTTAGAAAAAAACACTTGTTATAAGTTTTCATTAAAGAAAGTTGACTTTAAGACTTGTATGGATTATTTGTACGTAATTTCAATGTTTATTGAAAATAAACAGGAAAAACTAACGTATATAGTTTTATTCATCGTGCAACTGTATCTATGTATTATAAGCAATGTTTCTTTAAAACCTTTTTTCTCAGCTCGTATGCATCGCAGGGAAAATCTATGCATACTGCTAGAAAGATATTTTCCTATAGATGTGCAGAGTCACTAATTAAAATAAATTAAATTAATTAAAATAGGCTAAAAAATAAGCAAGACAAATTAATTTGAAATTTCTAAAAATTAGCATGGGCCTTATGTGTTGCCATGATGGTGACAAAATAACAACAAAATATAAACAGAAAATATAAACAAATTGAAGAAATTCGAATCACATTTTTTATTTACACCGTTGGGTGAAAATAGAGAAGTCTGTATATTACGAGTTTTCGAACACTGGACGACCACTAGTTAGTATAAAAACAGACTTTGTGGTCCTTAACATTTTTATAATGTCAATATTTTCGGAGGTTTACAAATACACCATAAGTTAAAACATAAAAATTATGTCTAGGTTCGCCTTTAGAACGTGTACATAGGAGATTTGACATCTAAGGATATTTTTCTGTGTATTACTAATACATGCAGTCGACAAGTTGATAATGTAATAATTGTTGTTATTGGATCACATTTATAAGGGTTTTTATGAGTTTCCTTAATGGTCTATATTTCTTTTCAGTATGACGTGTTTGTTTCATACTGGAAGTTCACGCGAAACAGAAAGGCCATGTCAGTAAAAAGTTAAACTATCAGTTGTTAAATAGCACTTTCAACCAACATCTTCGTACTGCATCTGTGTAAAAAATGAAAAGTGTAGTTCATTTAAAGTGTAGTTAGTTTATTTAATGCGTTTAGTTTTTGCATGCGATTTTATAAAAGGGGCCATTTTGTTTGAAACATGATCAATCCCACTTATTTGAATAATGTAAAATGCCCTTACAATTATGCTGAAATTAAGAAGCACATTGCGACACAGAATCACATTGTGTTGTACAGGTCCAACACACAATGGGTTTGGACAGCTTTACTTTAAAAGTGTTTAAAATGACTTTAAAAATGGCACTGTAGATACAAGAACAAATTAAGCCCGCGAAACTCAAATGTCAAATATAGCCATAAACAAACACAAGTAGACTTCTCATACGATTTTGAGAGCCTAACAATATTTATGTTCGTTTTTCGTGTCCAGTTTACGTTGGTGACATTGACCACTACTGTCAACGGAATTTTGTTTATTTTATTTTAGGGTTAATTTAATGATTTGTGCTTTACTGTTTGTGTATAACTAGGGGAGTTATTGTTTACGAGTAAATCGTTTTACTGTATTTATTCAAACGAAATAATAGGAAACAAACTGTAACAAAACACGACCTCTACAGTGTACAGGACAGAATTAACAATAACATTTTCAGACAATAATAGGTTTTTTACATACCTCAGTCAAATAGTCCAAAAATGATATTGCTCAACAGCTTACATGTTTCGTTGCGAAGACAACATTATCAAAGCTTGCAACTCGTCAAAAACACATTTAAAACACGAACACGAACACATGGAACAGCGTGGAGTACAGCCACTCTGTAGAAAACAGCCTTAAAAAAGAACTAAATAGGCAAGGCATCGACTTAACGTTCCGAACCACCAACCGCACTAGGAACATCTTGCATAATAAAGGGTCCAGCAACACCGGTGTTTACCAGATCAGTTGCCCAGATTGCCCATGCAAATATATAGGCCAGACGGGTCGGGCATTTGAAACCCGCTACAGAGAGCACAGGCCAACTCCAAAAATGGTCAAACAAAAATCAGCCTTTGCACAACACCTGGTTGATTCAAATCACTCAATGAGTAGCATTGACGATGGTTTAAAAATTCAACATGTCTGTGGGAAAGGTAGCAAACTTGACACCTTGGAGGAGTTTGAGATTTATAAAATTTATAATGACGAACAGTGTAAGGACCACATCATTGACGAAAAATTACAGTTCCAGTCTCACTCGATTTTTAATACAATATTTAACTCAGGAACAGTTGATCGAAGATCTGATAACATCAGTGATAACAGTAGAGGAGACGACGTGACGTGACCTCCAGTCTGCTACCAGCCCCGCGCCGCACCGGACCAAATCAGTATTATGATAGCGCTATCTAAATGTCAATTGTGTATTCGTACCGTATTAATGTCTTCTGTGTTCGTGTTCATGTTTTAAATGTGTTTTTGACTAGTTGCAAGCTTTGATAATGTTGTCTTCGCAACGAAACATGTAAGCTGTTGAGCAATATCATTTTTGGACTATTTGACTAAGGTATGTAAAAAACCTATTATTGTCTTAACAATATAGTCCAGGGGCCGAAAACATGAATTTTAATAACATTTTCTTCATCACAATATACAACAATAACGTTTTATCATGGATAAAACATACGAGTATGTTTTATCTGTGGTTTTATCCATTGCCTAGCAAGCGATTAAAACATATGCAATGACGAAGTGTTGTTCGTAACATCGCAGATGCGTCAAATAACCAGATGACAAGTGTGAGGTGGTAAGTGACTGATCGACGAAATGTCAAATTGCAAAACTTTCTTCTCACGTTTGGGTAACCAAAGTTTGGAGTGATATTAGAAAACTTTGGTAAACAATATATGGGAACTGCCATCGGCCATTAGACAATGATAAGACATTTATGGGTAATTTACTGTAAGATACATTGCATGGATGGTAATGGGGAAATTAATCCCAAGCGTAGTTAAGATTGTGGTTAAGATGTAATGTTTTGATTCAAGTTTATTATTATCACTGGATTGTTCACCAGGTCACCAGATTCCCTTCTCTTTTATGTTATTTTATTATACATTTTAATGTTTCCTTACTGATAGTACTTTTTTATTAACCATGTAACTTTAATTAATTATATCGACCCTAGAGAAGTTGAGTATTGCTAAAGATTATAAACCATAGTGATGTGCTTAAAAAAAATTCCAATGTAATCTTATAAAATAGTTTTCTTTTAGTAAAATTACTAGAAATTGTGGTTAAAAGACTTACGTTAAGGTTTGATGATAATATTTTTAACGGTTTATAAAACAGCTGAACCTTCTTGAACATTAAGTTATTCTCTTTACAATTAAGCTACCAAGAAATCCCATGGGAACATATTATTTGTACATAAAAAAAGTTATATTGGTTATAAGACAAAGTAAACAATTTTAAATTAAAATTAAAAACAGTATTAATCACCCATAAGTAAATGTTAATCTATTTCTTTATCTGTTATTGTATTTATTTTTACCAATCAGAGTATATATTTATACAATTTAACATTGTTAATCTTTTTCAAATATTTATACATTGTTGTTATAGTTCTTGATAATTGTATTATTTATGTTAGTTATAGTGCATGGCATGAAAGTGTAAGTAAAAGTAAAGTGAAAAGACAAGAAGAAACCCACTGAAGTGTATGCCCTGCTTCAATTTAAATGGTGTAAGCAACTTTCCCCATTGGTAGCATAGAAAACCCTCTGTTTGACTTCGGGTATTTTATACTTACGGTGGAGTAAAAAAGGTTTTTAGTCTTGAAAAACCAACAGAAACTAAGATTTTTGTCATAAAAAATATATTGGATAATTAAAATTGCTTTACAAATATATTTAGAACAAATATTATATGAAAGGGTATTAAAAATTTACCACCTTCAACAATACCACCCTATAAAAACCACGAAAACGTTTTGAATTAAATAATACCCCCTAACGCTATCAATTTGAGGCATAAATGAAGTTGAAGTGTAAAACAAAATTTACTGAATTTTTTAAATTTGGTTTTACGGGACCAAAAGGTGTTAGATGACAAATAGGAGCAAACGTAACACTGTTGTTTATTATTTATTTAAATAAAATATATTTCATAACTCTAAATATAATTTATTAACTGAAAATAGTACCAAAGCAAAGTTACGGGTGCTATCAGGGTGATCACCAAACACAGAAAAGCTGGCTAAACTTGCGGCAATCTGTTCTAAAGTTTAATCTATCTCTGCTTTGACTCTGGCTAATTGTTTACAACTTCCGTCTTTATGTACAACAATGGTTCATCAAAAGAAAAATAATTTGTTACTTAAGGAAGTATTTACAAAAGATTAAAGATTAAATTACAATTGGTCTTCTTTAAAATAAAATTTAAATTTCGTAAACAACACTATGAGCATTTAAATAGGGATGTAAATTAGAGGACGCTAAAAATAATACAATTTTAAATAAATCAGTGTATTTTATGGTTCATTATTGCGAAGCTTAACTATTTGATAACCATTTTGTCCATGGTTTTTTTCTACGCTTAGGGGCTTGACTATTTTAGGGGTTAGAAAGGTTAGGTTTGGTAGGATAGATAGGTTAGGTAAATGTAAATTGATAGTTAGTTGCTTGAAAACGGGAGTTTCCTTACCTAACAAAACGTAGTGTAGTCTAAACAGCGTAGGAAAAATCTATAAACTAAAACTAAAATTGCGTAGGTAAAATTTGACTTGGTATTGAATATGATAGCGTAGGAAAGAAATTCACATAAATGTGTGCGCAGCGTCAAAACAAATAGATCGGGCTTATCCCAACTCCGCGCAGTGGTCACTTTGAGTACCTCACGGCATATGTCCAACTCCTGTTAATACGTAAGTTAATACATAACCATTTACCTAACCCAACCTTACCAAACAAACCAAACCTAACCTGTAACATGAATAAATTAGTTATGAACAAATAAAAGTGGAACATTACTTTTGGGAGTTTGACTATACACAAGTGACCACCGCGCGGAGTTGGACTTCCGGGGTCATAAAACTATTCCTTATCCAAAATCTGACCACCACGTGGAGTTGGGTTATCCCCAATAGACCAATTAACTGCATTCATTTAAAAAGTAATTTCTTCTTAAAACTTGAAACACGGTATGCTAATAAAACCAAATCCGTTTAGTAGACTTTAAATGACTTCAAATGGTTTTTAACTACAGCTATAATACAACAGTACACTCTTAAAAATATACATAGAAAAGTTAATACAAAGCTGTGAGGAACAAGACTTCGAAAGAGCAAAAAGGAGTTTCATTGATTTTAAATTGTGTAATTAATTTAAAATGGTAGTTAAAATCTAAAAAAGTCTGTAGAGGCTAATTTTGCAACTATGTTTACTAAAGTGGTGTCAAACAAAACTTTAGAATCTTCTCTTTCAATTGATTCTCGCCCCGTTATGTTAGGTTATATAATTTTTCATTTATAGAGTTGAAAAAGTGTAGCAATAAATTAAAATAACCCTGTACATTGTTAACAGCTATACAAAGTGTAAGACATGTTTTAGACAAAAGAAGCAGACAACAATACTTGTCTCTGACAAATTACACTCTCTTGGTGAAAAATTGCCTTGTTTGGGTTTTTTTGTGTGTGAGATTAACTGTCGACACACAATTGAGACTTTTAGGTAATTTATTGAGAAACAAGACTATACTCGGGAGATTATACATACAAACATGTAAATTGATACTAAACTTGAAAATGGTTTGTATTTAGATAATTCACAAAAGATATTAATATAGGCTAATTTAAAATATATTTCATGTAATAAACTTGTGTTTATAATAAAACCACTTTGATTGTTTAAAATGTATTCATAATTTAAATTTGAAAGGAAGGGAAAATAATATTCTTAAAATAGTTTCAACAAAAATGTAATTATTGACTGACTACATTGAAGTATTAAAATAATAACCAAAGGCAGCTTTAACATTTCAGATGAACTATTTTAAAGATACAACCTTTATTCTCACGTGTTTAAAACTAATGAATGACTTGTTAAATTATGTCAAAAAAGTAGACATGTTATCATCTCAGCTGATTACCGGCGCGTTTGACCCGACCCTTGCCCCCTCCACCCTGAGCCAGCAGGAATCTTTGTCCCCACCCAATTAAAACTGTATTTTATTTTGTTGATTATATTTTAAGTGCATTCGATTAAAAGTCTTTTCCCAAAAACTAAATTTTTAAGCAACCGTTTATTTTAATTTTTAAATGATTCCATTATGATTTGGTGTAAAAATTTCTTGATCAGCATTGTACGTGTTATTATTTTGTTAGTGATATGGTTTACAAATTTTTTTTGAGCGGAGCGAGCGAAGCGAGCGAAGCTCTTATACGTCGACTCTTATGCATTTCGTAATACGCAAACTCCTCCTAGACGGCTTAATCAATCGTTTTCAAATTTTGCATGGTGATAAAGACCATATCGGTGAGTGCCAACATCTATATGGCGTTAAAAAAGTCTCTCGGGAATCCGCCCCACTGGGTCTCAAAGTTTCAATGTAATCCTTATGAAAGCAGTATTTGACACATAAACAAAGACATATGATCAGCTGTTACTTTTGAATGCAGTAGATAAAGAAATAGCTGATAGCATTATTCCACAGATATTAGAACAGAAACGGTATGGATCATAAATATAATCAAATGACAATGACGGCACTAGCTTGAGGTCCGTGACGTAGAAAGTGGTGAAGGAAGTAGTAAATGTGAGCAGTCTGGAGTGTGGAAACTGTTTATGACGATTAGATTTAGGTATATGCATTTCTAAAATTCTATGGGAAGGGAGGAAAACGGGTCCGCGACGTAGGAAGTGGTGAAGGGAATAGTCAAGGCGAGCTGTCCGGAGTGTGGAAACTGTTTATTACGATTAGATTAAAGTACCTGCAATCCTTAAATGCTATTCTATGGGAAGGAAACGGGTCCTCGACGTAGGAAGTGGTGAAGGAAGTAGTAAAGGCGTGCCATTCGGGGTATGGGATCTGTTAATGACCTTTAGATTAAGGTATTAGCAAAGATTACATATGTAATCTTTGGTATTAGCAATCCTATGATTCTATGGGAAGGGAGGGAAACAGGTCCGTGACGTAGGAAGTGGTAAAGGAAGTAGTAAAGACAAGCAGTCCGGACTGTGGGACCTGTTTGTAACGATTAGATTAAGGTATCTGTAATCCTAAAATGCAATGGGAAGGGAGGAAATCATGTCCGTAACATAGGAAGTGGTGAAGGAAGTAGTCAAGGCGAGCTGTCCGGAGGGTGGAAACTGTTTAATACGATTAGATTAAGGTACCTGCAATCCTAAAATGCTATTGTAAGGGAAGGAAACGGGTCCGCGACGTAGGAAGTGGTGAAGGAAGTAGTGAAGGCGAGCCGTTCGGGGTATGGGATCTGTTTATGACCTTTAGATTAAGGTATTTGCAATCCTATGATGCTATAGGAAGGGAGGGGAACAGGTCCGTGACGTAGGAAGTGGTGAAGGAAGTAGTAAAGGCAAGCAGTCCGGACTGTGGGACCTGTTTGTGACGATTAGATTAAGGTATCTGCAATCCTAAAATGCTATGGGAAGGGAGGAAAGCATGTCCGCGACGTAGGAAGTGGTGAAGGAATTAGTCAAGGCGAGCTGTCCGGAGTGTGGAAACTGTTTATGACGTTTAGATGGAGGTATCTACAATCCTAAAATGCTATGGGAAGGAAGGAAAACAGGTCCGCGAAGTAGGAAGTAGTAAAGGAAGTATTAAAGGCAAGCAGTCCGGACTGTGGGAACTGTTTGTGACGATTAGATTAAGGTATCTGCAATCCTAAAATGCTATAGGAAGGGAGGAAAGCATGTTCGCGACGTAGGAAGTGGTGAAGGAAGTAGTCAAGGCGAGCTGTCTGGAGTGTGGAAACTGTTTATGACGATTAGATTAAGGTATCTGCAATCCTAAAATGCTATGGGAAGGGTGGATGGAAAGCAGGTCCGCGAAGTAGGAAGTGGTGAAGGAAGTAGTAAAGGCAAGCAGTCCGGAGTGTGGAAACTGTTTATGACGATTAGATTAAGGTATCTACAATCCTAAAAGGCTATGGGAAGGGAGGAAAACCGGTCCGCGATGTAGGAAGTGGTGAAGGAAGTAGTCAAGGCAAGCAGTCCGGAGTGTGGGAACTGTTTATGACGATTAGCTTAAGGTATCTGCAATCCTAAAATGCTAGGGAAGGGAGGGAAACAGGTCCGTGACGTAGGAAGTGGTAAAGGAGTTAGTAAATACGAGCAGTGCGGAGTGTGGGAACTGTTTATTACGATTAGATTAAGGTATCTGCAATCCGAAAATGCTATGGGAAGAGAGGAAAGCAGGTCCGCGAAGTAGGAAGTGGTGAAGGAAGTAGTAAAGGTGAGCAGTCCGGACTGTGGGAACTGCTTGTGACGATTAGATTAAGGTATCTGCAATCCTAAAATGGTATGGGAAGGGAGGAAAGCAGGTTCGCGACGTAGGAAGTGGTGAAGGAAGTAGTCAAGGCGAGCTGTCCGGAGTGTGGAAACTGTTTATGACGATTAGATTAAGGTATCTACAATCCTAAAAGGCAATGGGAAGGGAGGAAAAACGGTTCACGATGTAGGAAGTGGTGAAGGAAGTAGTCAAGGCAAGCAGTCCGGAGTGTGGGAACTGTTTATGACGATTAGCTTAAGGTATCTGCAATCCTAAAATGCTATGGGAAGGGAGGGAAACAGGTCCGTGACGTAGGAAGTAGTGAGGGAAGGAGTAAACGCGAGCAGTCCGGAGTGTGGAAACTGTTTATTGCGATTAGATCAAGGGATCTGCAATTCTAAAATGCCATGGGAAGGGAGGGGAAACAGGTCCGAGACGTAGGAAGTGGTGAAAGAAGTAGTCAAGGCCAGCTGTTTGGAGTGTGGGATCTGTTTATGACGATTAGATTAAGGTATTTACAATCTTAAAATTCTATTGGAAGAGAGGGAAACAGGTCCGTGACGTAAGAAGAGGGGAAGGAAGTAGTAAGGTTAGTAGTGTGGAGTGTGAGGAATGTTTGTGGCAATTAGATTAACGTATCTAAAATACTAAAATGCAATGGAACGTGATGAAAACAGGACCACGATGTAAGAAGTGGCTTAGGAAGTAGTAAAGTTTGAGCACAGTGTGAGAACCGTTTGTGGCAGTTAGATTAATGTATCTTTAATCCTAAAATGCTTGGAAACAGGCCCCACGACGTAGGAATAAGTGCTGATGGAAGTAGAAAAGGCTGGCAGTGCATAGTGGGGGAATCGTTTGGGCAGTTCTAATAAATGCTATGATAAGGGAAGAAAACCGGTCTATGACGTAGGAAATGGTGAAGGAAGTAGTAAGGCTTGCAGTGCAGAGTGTGGGAACTGTCTTACATTAATGTACAATTACATTAATGTATCTGCAATCCTTTAATGCTATGGTAAGAGACTGTAGACTTTAGGTTAAAATGATTAAGAAGGACGAATCGATACATATTTCGATACATACAATAGTAATTTACAACTGAGTTGACAACAGCAGATTTTTACTCCATAGAGGCAAAAAACTATTTTTACTCCCTAAAGAGTAAAAATGCTACTTTAGACCCGAAACAAATGCATTAAAAAAGACTGTTTTTCCTGCAGTATGTCAAAAAAATATAATATGAACCCTTGATGACTCCGCTCAATTTTGTGGATGCCTCTGCGAACGCCACCTAGTAAACAGCAACCCAGCAGACGCACAGGCAGCACTTGCCTATGACTGCTGATATTCTAAAAAAATAAAATAAATATCAAATAATTCAATACAGAAATTTTCATTTTTAGTTTTAGTTTACATTTGTAATCGTTAAGTATAAAAAGTATGTATTTTGTAATTCTGTATATTTTGTGGAAAATAAACATATTATTTCATTAATTCATTCATATTTATCAGTATTTTATCTGGTCGTCCAACGTTGTAATAAAAAGGGTACTTGTGTCCTCCAAAACTGCCCAGATTCACTTTACACGCTTGTTTAAAAAAATGCGTCCACATATGTTTCCTAAAATCCACTACAAAAGACTATTGTTTATGTAGAATAGTCGTAGTCGTTAAGAAAATTAACAGCAATCTGTTTAATTTTTTCGGGCCATAGGCAAGCTTGTGGGCTGTTGAATTGGACAAGAAAAAAGTGAATAACGAATAAGAGAAAGTAATATTTCTTAATATGCTTGGCTTGAATGAGCGTAAAAATCATTGGGTTGATAAAGGATATTGTTAAATACTGTAGTTTCTCTTAACATAATCAAAAAGGTTGAATAGTGAATTGTTTAAATTGAAATTACTTTGTAAATAACTGAAAGCTTAAATAAGAAACCCTTCAAAGTATACATGAACATTTGATTATGTAAAGAGTTTTCCTCATGATGTTTTCCACGAAACAAAGATTTAACCACTACAATAAACATAGTGTTTGTTTATATGGTAAAATTGGATATGAACACTCTTCATGTTAAGGTAGAATATTCTCTCAGAAAAAAAAACAGGTAAAAGTGTACACCTAAATTGAAATCGTATTAAGCTGTAACGAATACAATCATAAAAGTGTTACAATTTTTTAATTTTCTAATTAAATCTATATTGTTCAGTTTTTTTTATTATTGTTTTTGTTGATATGGAATTAATTGAAACATATGAAAAACATACATTCATAAAAATTAGATCGGCATGAAATATTTAGTTACACCATGTAATAGTTTGACAGCATAAAAATCTTATAAGTTAATTTATGTTTATGTAGAAATGCAGTTTAATTTTTCATTATATATCTTTTAATTTTCCTCTACGATATAACAAAACAGTCATATTAATTATCTGAGTGTTAAAAGTTACAAAAGTAAAGGTTAGCCTTTTGCCTATGGTGAGTGCAATATATAATTAAAAAATAATAATAATTCGCAACTATAATGATATTTCTATTTTATTAGGTATTTACCTAATATACAATATTTATATTTTTGCAGAACTTCATATTTGCAGTTTTGATTAATTAGTAATATAATATCAATAAAACACATGACCGAGATTGTAAATGAATTGGATCAATATAAAACGTTTGATAAATATATTGGTTGTAATAATATTGTTGGTAGATTAAAATACAGGATGGTTCTCAATTATTTTTCCTCTTTTGAAACTCTATATATGAAAAAATATACAACCTATCATAACTGGGTTAAAATTAATTAAAAGAGGAGATCCTAAAGTTTCTTTTGACACCACTTTGGTAAACATAGTTGCAAAATTAACCTCTACAGAAATTTTTAGATTTTCACTACGATTTTAAATTAATTACATACTTATACCTCTCTGAATGTCAAAACTTCATACTGTATGATGAATTGTCAAAAGTTTTAACAATACTCAATGGCTTTAATTATACCACTAGGGGTCAATTAGTTCTATAATTTACCACTCAGTTATTGTTGTTCACCATTATTGTATGCTGCGAGGAACAAGACTTCGAAAGAGCAAAAAGGAGTTTCATTGATTTTAAATTGTGTAATTAACCTAAAATCGTAGTTAAAATCTAAAAATGTCTGTAGAGGCTAATTTTGCAACTATGTTTACCAGAGTGGTGTCAAACTAAACTTTAGAATTTCCTCTTTCAATTGATTCTCATCCCGTGATGATAGGTTATATAGTTTTTCATTTATAGAGTTTAAAAAGTGTAACAACAATTTATAATCACCATGTACATTGTTAACACAGCTGCTATACGAAGTGTAAGACATGTTTTAGACAAAAGAAGCAGACAACAATACTTGTCTCTGACAAATTACACTCTCTTGGTGAAAAATTGCCTTGTTTGGGTTTCTTTGTGTGTGAGATTAACTGTCGACACACAATTGAGACTTTTAGGTAATTCGTGGAAAACACGATTACACTAGTAAGGGAAAAATGAACTATTTAGTGTCGTATATATCATTGATGTAAAAAAATGTATCAGCAACCTAACGTGTACTTTCCCCCATAAGCTTGTTAACAACTCTTAAAAAGTGAACGTTGGGGTAGGAGTAACTGTCTATATTATAATACTAGTAACGTTTGCGCACAATGAATTCAAAATCGGTTCCTATGATTCCCTCTAAATTGTTAAAACCTTAGTTCAGGCTAAAATCATGATCCATGCCAGGAAAACATTATCCATTCCCACTGTTCTGGGAAAATTCGTTTTTTGTTAAAATTTTTAAATTAAATTTCAATATATTTAACATTGGTCTTATGGAAAGTTAGGTAGCCACACGATTAATAGAAAAATGCCTTTTTAGTATTTTTCTAGTAATCGTGGGTAGCCATGACAGTTTTACGAAAATATAAAGAAATGAATTGAAACATATGCTTGTAATAAACCATCTACAGTACAGTGGCAAATTACTTAATACAGTACAAAGGAAAATGACTTCTATGAATGCTATTGAACATTGGTTATATAATACATTTGGGTTGTATGATGTATTACCAATACGCGATACCAATGACTAACACAACAACGGTCAACAGATGTTATGTATCATGATGGGCTTTTATGTTGAAGTTTATAGTATAAATTTGCAATATAGACTGCACAAACTTTTGTGGTACAAAATTGAACATTTCAGTTTAAAAAAGGTTACCAAAGTTATTATGATTTGAAATATGGTTATATAATTTGACTACACGTTAGACGAAAGCTGCAAAGATTCCTGTAAATAAATAATAAAAAGTAAAAACATGTTGTATATCAAAAATGATATAACAAAATGTAAAATGAATTATGGTTCGAAGATTTCAGTGGATCCAATTCTTTTGTGAGGTACCTTTATATTTATTTAACACATTTTATACAAGCCAATTAAAAGGGTTACTTACTTCACACAAACAAAATCCATATTACAACATTAAAGTGAATTAAAAAACACCTGTTTTAGAAACTTTACAAACAAATATGCTGTGAGAAACGCAAACGAAATGATTGTAAGCAAAATAAATTGTTTACCAAAATTCAAAAATATTCCTTTTGATAAAAAAAAATAGGTAATAATTTTAGATAGAATCTCGAAACGCCATAACTACACACATAATCAAACTGTTCTATTACTTCGAGTATTAAAACTTTTTAATCGCAGTTATTTTTTAGTAACATTTTGAAACAACTGTTTAAACATACATAGACGGTTAGACGCTAAATGAAGAGCAGTTTCAAACGATAGACATTTTGATGAATGAGACAATCTGAACAAAGAAAGCATCAAAGGGGATCCCCAGGACGATTGACAAGAGGAACAAAGAAATCCTAACAAAAGTGACGCGATTCCCCAGGGGACAATATAATCTATAATGGGAACTGTGATTGATGTGGTTTTAATAAACAGAGGTGGAAAGCCTCCATTTTATGAACAAACTATGAGTTAAGTCAATTAGCAATAGTTGTAGTTAGCTCAAACGGTTGTTCAAATTATATAACAAAAGACTCAGGAAAAAAATAATGGAAGGTTTGTAAGTATATAGATTATGTGGAAATAGATTATATTCAACTAGAAAATAATGATAATATGGAAATGTTGAAAATTATAGTGCTTGCCTTCAAATCTGAAGGTTGCTGGTTCGAATCCATGTGAGATAGTTTCCAGACTCAGATGCTATTTGTCATTGGGCTAAAATTAATTATAGCTAACAACAGGTCGACTTTAGATCGTAACAAGACCAGGGTTTGGACCGTTCCCTTTAAAAAATGCTTTAGGCATAATGCACACAATATAAAATATAAAGTAGGGATCAAAGAACTATTTTTTGCTGCAACTTTTTTCAAAAATCTAAATAATACTGTCTAGTTACACACTGAAGTTTAGTAACATTTGCATTGTAGTTTGTTTCATTGAAACGTCATTTACAGACAAATTAGCTAAGCTAACCAGTTCAAGAGGCTTATCTGAGAACAATCTCATTGATTGGAACAAAGGAAAGTTTATAATTACCTGTCTAGCTCTCAGTTCTGTCTGTTATGATAGTTATAAACTAACTTGTCACTTATAAAAGAGCCGAATGAATTTGGCCGAGACTGTTTAAAAAATCACAGGAGTAGAATTTAGAGTTTAAATAAAATATATGTATTTTTTTTGCAAATTTTCTTTATTAATTAGTTGAATCAGTTTGGAATCAAAGGTGCATATGCTGATCTAGGTGATTATAAAGCTGTATCATTGTTTAAATGGGTCTGCTTTAAATTATAAAGTACTCTGCAATGTACAGTAATGTAATGTTAATTGTAACGTAATTCTTAATCCATACGTTACAATACTAATACTAATACTAATACTAGTACTAATAGAATAATGATTTGGTATATTTAGTATATTAAAATTACCAAAATGTCTCAGCTTGACAGGTTATACAAGCAAGCTTATGGATATATAATAAAATAAAATAAATAAAAGGATTCTTTTAGTCAATATTTCCGAGTTTGAGTTTTGGGGGGAATATCCGTTTTTGGGCCCCTCCGAACCCAAAAAGTGCAGACCTATTGGGTTCTGACTATTGGGTCACAGTATTTTTGCAAGGTGTCATATAGGAGTCAATTTGAGATTGACAAGATTCGAACCCGCAATAACTGGACGAAAGTTCAACGGTATAATAGGTAGAATATCAGCTTCTTAAAAAGATTCGTGTTCCATATAAAAATTAAATTCATTATTTTGTAGCCTAACTTTAAAATAATACTCAGTTCGCTATTACTTAAGGAGAAGTGATTCATTAAGTAGATTTAGCAAAAGCTGGTTGCCTTAATTCCGCATCATTACGTTTGCGATTGATCGATTATCCGATAATAGATTATCGGGTTCAGATTTGATTACGTAAACGGAAACAATTTAGGGTGGCTTGAAATTAAAAATTTTAGATTTCAGAACAATACAGCCGGTTTAGATACTAAACGAATAGTTATAAATTAATTAAATATAAAAGATCTTTGAATACTTCTAAACATCGTTTACGTGTGTATTTCTTGTCAAAGCACAGGTCATTATGTTTTTTCAAACCGAACAGCTTAAAACATACTTACATATTTTGATACGATAAGATTTACACCGTTTCATGGTAGAGTCGTCAAGATTTAAGCTTTTGAATGTTACATGCAAAAATCCAATACTGATTTAAAATAATGATTAGGAATCTACGTGGTTCGGCCACTTACTAATTTGCGCAAACAATTCTCAAACAGTCTATATTGTCTGACAGTTACAAATTCTAAGCGATTGTAAGTAAACTTTTACATAGGTCACTACATACAGGGACGTGGAGTAAATTGATATACAGAGACTGATGGGCTAGGCCTTTTAGACTTTTACCTGGGCAAAATTAATAACAAAGCAAAACCAACTGGAATGTGTTAGGCATGCATCCCTTAACATTTTGTGAAAATTCCCAACTTTTCCCACTTTAGTAAAATCCGCCATCTAGGGAAATGGCGGACAATCTATAAAACACTGCAAGGTTCCACTTAAAAACTTATTGTTCCCAAAACATTCCATCTAGAAAAGTCTAATTAGTCTTAGATTCTTCGCCATAATGTTATCTACATAAAATACTATATTATATATTAGTAATATAATTTTAATAATGAAAAAAACAAATTAAATTTCAAAATATGATAAAATATTTAGAAATTTTCTCACTTTTTCGAATTTGTCACCATTATTATTGAGGAAATGCAGATTTTATCTTTTAGCAAACATGTATGGCTTTAAATTCCGCTTCATTTCTATATATAATAAAAGAATGTTTGAGCAATATTGACGTAAACGGCGAGTGTCAAAGTACAATCTCATGTAACGCACCTGTGGGACAAAAATGTATAGCAAACGAAGTATTTCCTATTATTGCTAAGCAAGTCTTCAAATTGTTTTACTTATAAGAATAGGTTCAAATTATGTCTCTTGACATTTTCCGAAAATAATTCAGTTGTTCCACTTTAGCAAAGTCTGCCATGTTGGAAAATGGCCGACAAACTATTAAATAGTGCAAGTTTCCACTTAAAAATAATGTTTTCCCAATTCATTCCATCTGGAAATGTCCAATTAACTTTCTCGTTTGAAGGTTACCTACAAAAAATATCGTATTGATGGCTGATAATGTTTTTTAGTAGGGCTAGTGCAAAATCCAATTTTTACGTACATTTGAACATTGAAAATTAAAAACTGGCATATGTTTTACTAGCAGAGTACCCCTTTCGTACGGGGTTGGCATATAAGTATAAAATGCTTATTGCAGTTATACTCAAGCTTTGCGTTTGCAATGGGAGAGGACGCCGTTTTATAAAATTTGGATATTTAAATTTACTGTGTTATATAGTAAATCGTCATAACAAAAATAAGAAAGTTAAAAAGCAAAAACTTTAATCACTTTTACGCAGTTACTATTTATAATGATAAATTAATGTTAGTCATCATTTTGTTGAAATACACAAAATAATATACAATCGAATTTACATTTGTATGATCACGCCTGGCCTTTTATTACTCGTAATCATGCTCATCTTTATAAGAGTAGTTGTTTTCTATTAAAAAACGGTTTAAATATCCATGGCCAGAGCAGTATCCACTTCTGGTGGAGCATTTTAGTAAATTTCTCGCACATTTGCATCTTCTTTTATCACAACCTTTGTCATATATAAATAAAACCAAACATAGTTTCTGTGGTGCAGGAGGCTTTTCTGTCGTGAGAGGTTTTAGATGTCCGTTGATAATCCTCCATCCCCATTTTAGTGGATCAAACATTATATTTTTTCATTCCTGAATGTGGGTATGTGCTCGGGAGGCGTGTTGCCTGGCTGCTTCTGAAGGTTGTGGAAGAGACTCCAACCTGAAATGCTGATTTAATTTACCAGTTGCACTTCCTCTTAAGTAAATCCTGTGTCGGAGATTAAATATATAAATTATCCGTGTGTTTTGCTTCTTATAATAGTCTCATAAATGATTCTACAGCATTATATACGTCTAGAGGGATGGCAGAGGCATTGTTAAAAAATCAGAAATATCTTCTTGAAGTGCCACGTCTTTATAATTTTATTAAAAGCATGTACTTTGTCTTTACCATGTATGGCCGATGTTGTATCGCATCATATCATGAATGCAGCCCTGGAAGAAGTGCTAAACGCTTCCACCTCTTGACATCGTTGTGAAAGGGGAGGCAAGGATGGCAGACTACAGAAGAAAGTGGCTAGGTTCATCTGCGGCCAATGGGTATTCCGCAGACATTTACCCAATGATATAAGAATTTAAATTGAACCCATTGTGTAGAAAACTTGGTGAGGAGGAGACAGCCTTCCACGTGATATGTATGTGCCCAGCCCCACAGGGTCTGCGTGTGAGATTTCTTGGCCTATCGACCAGAGATTAAAGGGAAGAGCAGGTAACCATAGTCAAAAGACCATGGTTCACAATTAAAGGACCTGGGATTTGACAGAGAATGAGGACATGTGAATGAGGGTGAGCTGTTTCAGCTGCGATGCAATCTCATGGTCTACTTATAAGCCTGGCCCTCTGTAAATAAATGGCATGAATCATAAGTAAATATTTTATATTTCCTTTAGCTTATTGTAGCTGCCTGATACAAAACACTTGTAGGATGGTTGCCCTTATTAAGTATCATCTTGTAGTTATTGTAGTCCGACAGGACAAGTCAATTAAGAGTACCAATAGGTCAGTGTCGTTTCAAACTATAACTGACGTGTTTCCAAGGCGAGCATCAATTACACAGTTGGTTAGAGAGTATAATTAAATAAGCATAAAATTTACAATTAAAAACATTATTCCAGCTTCTTTTAGATGATTAGTTACCAAGTCTTTTAAGCATAGTTTTGTTTTTTCGATTTGCCAGGAAGTCACCTTTGGTAAAACTGTATATGTACCTCCCTCAACAATTACCTCTGCAGAAGAACCCCTATGATCACACCAACGAATTGAAAACCTAATCGAACAAGTCATAAAGTCACAGTGATTGTTTACACCACAATCGGTACCTCGGGCCATTACTCTCAAATCATCACAAGTCGTTTGTGTTGAAAACGGAAAACAATTATCAGTGACATAAATGATGAATTTTCCAAATTATTGATCAATAATTCGTTTGGCCTTTTTCAATTTTCATCAATAATCAATCACAAGTTGTTTTAGTGTAAGGAAAGTCGGATATGTTAACTCATAATTTTCCAAATTATTGATCAATGTTGGATGTATTATCCAACCTTGAACAGCGCAAACCAGCCCTGAGTGTATACTGTGATCTTTCGAAAGCTTTCGATACAGTTAATCACAATATTCTTTGTGAGAAACTGGAAAAATATGGTGTTCGAGGAGTTCCACTAGCTTGGTTCCGATCGTATCTTTCAAATAGAATGCAATTTGTTGAGATTTCAGGATTTCGGTCGCATCTCGCTGAATGCAAGTTCGGGGTTCCTCAGGGTAGTATTCTCGGACCATTGCTTTTTATCGTGTATATTAATGATCTATCAGCACATCTTCATTCAGCTAAATCAATATTCTATGCGGATGACACAACCTTACTGTTTGGAGGTCCATGTTCCAATTTGCAATCTCGAGTTGAAGAGTCAGTTAGTTCACTTTTAAGTTGGTTATCGCTGAACAATCTTAGACTTAACTCCGATAAGTCCGTTTTCATGCAATTCCTAACTCTCAATAAGATTCCTGAATCCGTCTCGTTGAATAAGTTCGAGATAGAAGAGTGCTCTGTTGTGAAATTTTTAGGTCTAACTGTGGATAAAATGTTGTCATGGTCCAATCATGTATCACAGCTTTGTTGCAAGTTGAACCGCATCTGCCATGCACTTAGGACGTTGCAACCTCTTCTTGACTGGGAAATGTTAGTTGCAGTCTACTATGGTTGTTTTTTCTCAGTCATGACTTATGGTATTGAAGTCTGGGGTGGTTCTTCCCATGGTGATAAGGTCTTTACCGTACAAAAAAGGGCAGTGCGTATCCTCAATTGCTTACCACCACTCCATTCATGCAGAGGAGTCTTCCGGGAGAACAACATTTTAACTTTGCCTTCTATATTCATCTACAGAGCAATAATGTCTGCAATAAATCATCTGAAGGATATTCCATCGGTTGGTCAATGTCATAGATACCCCACTAGGCATGGAGAAGATCTTCGTACTCCATGTCATCGTCTGACCCTTTCTGAAAGGAATGCAAATTTTTCGGGCCCATTTTTCTTTAATAGGCTTCCTGAAGAAGTAAAGCAGTGCAGTTCAAGGTTGGGTTCTAATGGTTTTGGGAAACTACTGAAAAATTATTTGGTGGAAGGTGAGTTTTACAGTACCGAAGAATTCCTGTCTGCCTGATCTCATTCAACATGGCTTTTTTATTTGACTTATTTGTTTAAATCTTTAGAATAAAATAGATTTAACTATTTAAATAATTTTTCGTTTTGATTTAAATGCTACTATTCCATTATAATGTATTTGACGATTGAGATGTACATTGTATAATTTGTACTTAATTCATGAATAAAATATGTCTTATGTCTTATGTCTTATGTCTTATGTCATATACTTTTTCAAATAATCGAATAGTAATAAGTTAATAAGATATGTGAGTAATAATTAATCCGGTAAAAACTAGTCCGAATTTGAATAAAACCAACAGTTCACCGAGGCCATACTTCGGGCTAAGAAGGTCGGTCTTGATCGGCCTTAGTTTTCGGAGGAAATAAGAGGGAAAGCGCTAGTGGCATAGTTAAAAAGGCCTAGCCCGAAGTCATGTGCTTAATAGCTCTAGGCTAGTGTCCAAGGAGATGAGGTTTTTTTTGCCGGTAGTCCGTGGACATTGAGCCCGCGTTAGTCCGGCACTACTGAGAGGCCATTGAGCATCTTAGTGTGTGTAAATGCATTTTTACCTCATCCCAACGAAGAAAATGTCCTTTAAATGAAAGATTGGCTACAACTGGTCTGTTCAGATGGAATGTAAATCTCGACACCCAAAAGTGAATGATAAAGCTCATTTTAAAGTTGGTTTGTAGTTCATAAAGCCATTTTATCATAAAGTCTTTTTAATTAGTGCTTGAATATATAGAAACAGAAGAAGTCCTAGAAATGTTCACTTTTTGTGAATAAATTAATTAATTTACAAACTACGTGTCAAAATAAAGTATTTTTTTGTGTAGACGCCCCCCTTTCACCAATTCCTGTAATAAAAATCCTCGGGCTTTGCCCCACAGGCCATCAAAGTTGGAGTTTCTCCAATAAGATTAACATGGGGGAATCTAAATATTTAATTGGAAACTTTGTCCCCACTAATTTGAGAGAACGGCTGGGCGTAGAAACTTGGTAGAGGTGTCCAAAGAAGGGTCTTGGTCTGTAGATGAGTTATCAAAAGAAAAAACTAATCAAGATCCCTTAGGACTCTGCCCCAGGAGCCTTTAAAGATCCCTCCACAGAGTTGTTTACATTTTGGCCATGTGAATAATAATTTTTAATGAAACAGCTGTTCATTTTTAAATTATATTTCAAACAACACACAATTATTGGGAGTTACTGAATTCTACCAAATAATATTTGCAATGTTATTTTCTGATTTTAAATTGATTTTCTTCTTTATCATGTCATGATTTGCAATATAACTTTCCATTACGAAATCCGTGGAAAATCCTTTAATCACAGCAATTCTTAAATTATTTCTTATTGAACTATCTTATATCTATTGTATGGGTTGGTGTCTGCCTTTTTCACCACTTTTGCCTACATTTTATCATCTTATTCTACACATATCAAATATTTATGTAGAAATATCTGCTCTTATCGTGTCTAATAAAATCCAAACATAGAAACTTTGTCTAAAATGGTACCCATCTTGACAAATTATTTGCACCTGCAAATAAGGTCTTTACAAATAAGGTATTAAGGACTTTGGCGCACTGGTTTGGTAACATGATTGAAAATAACACGACATTTTGGCTGTAAAAGATGGTACAAAGAGAAAATACTATTTAAGCAGCTACTGTCGTGACAGAAAGGTCATATTCCTTTTAAACTATATCACATAATCCTTTATAAGATACGTTGATTAACAATATGTAAATATCAATATATACGTATTTTTGCTTTTTGGAAATGTCTCATTATTGCTATGTCATTTGCATTATTTGTTGCCTATGAAGCCGCACGACCATATAAACGAGGAGGCCCCTGACAGTACAAGAATAAAAGCCAACTTCACTTCGTATTCCACTACACCTAACATTCCGTAGAAAGATTATATTGACAACTTTATGTTATTGATAAGGCTGAGACAACTAACTGACATACCCCCTGTCAAGGAATTCCAGCTTTAACAGTAACCCCACAATCAATAATTTCTCAAAACTATGCTAGAGGGTTCATTCGTTGGCACAGAAGTACAACTCGTAAATTATATTAGTTGTCATGAACAGTTGACAATTTAATCGCTAGTACAGCAACAGCTGGCGCCATCACGTCAGCTGATACACGTGTCCGGTAGGTGTAACACTTAGAGGAGGGGCTTATGAAATACTCCTCTCTGGTTGGCGGAATATCTTGCATAACCTACTATAAACTCACGATTACCAGAGTTGTGAACTACACCTGGTCATTTATCACTTAAACATGAGATTTATTATCACTAAATAAACAGTTTGACGTTTCAGCTAACGTTTTACTGTTTGTTTTTCAATTACTATCCAATTTGTTACTAAGTTCTCTTGCTTCACACCGTTCATCCCATAACATACCATTGGAAATGTTAAAAACCGGTTGGGAAAGGTTCAATACAACTTAAAACATTCAACAATCATGTGTTCCCTGACGCAAAATATATTTTCACCACACTATGATGTTTTTGGCTGTATTACATACGTTAATTGGTGGCTGAAAGTTACGTTTTGCTGGCCATGCCAGCTGTCATCGTAATTTGGGGACCGAGCAGGTTTTTACAGGCCGGGGCCGCAAAATCAGCTGTCCGCTTACTTACTTAAATAGTATATTTCGTACCTAGGGCCGAAAATGAGGTTTTGCCGGCCCGAGATAGTTTTTAAGTTCGAGACGAAGTCGAGAACTTAAATCGATCGAGAGCTGCAAAACCATTTCGGTCCGTGGTACGAACGCTATTTTTCACCACACTATACCCTATTACCACTATTCACCACTATAATAATGCATACTGATAGTCAACACAACTACAACTTTAAGGTTATGTAAAGAAATAATTTGAGGAATCAGTAAAAATAAAAATAAATAGTTGCTAGGCAACGGTGACATTAACACAATTCTATAGCAATTCTATGGATTTTGATTGTGTATTTACAATGCATTCATGTTTTAAGTAAGTAAGCGGACAGCTGATTTTGCGGCCCCGGCCTGTAAAAACCTGCTCGGTCCCCAAATTACGATGACAGCTGGCATGGCCAGCAAAACGTAACTTTCAGCCACCAATTAACGTATGTAATACAGCCAAAAACATCATAGTGTGGTGAAAAAACATGAATGCATTTTAGATACACAATCAAAATCCATAGCATTGCAATAGAATTGTGTTATTATCACCGTTGCCTAGCAACTATTTATTTTTATTTTTGCTGATTCCTCAAATTATTTCTTCACATAACCTTAAAGTTGTAGTTGTGTTGACTATATTATAGTCGTGAATAGTGGTAATAGGGTATAGTGTGGTGAAAAATAGCGTTCGTACCACGGACCGAAATTGTTTTGCAGCTCTCGATCGATTTAAGTTCTCGACTTCGTCTCGAACTTAAAAACTATCTCGAGCCGGCAAAACCTAATTTTCGGCCCTAGGTACGAAATATACTATTACAATTGACAAATTCCAATACTGAAGTAAGCTTTATTATACAGCTGCGTTAGTAAATCTTCTTCACATTGGGACTTTGATAGAATGTGGGGCAAAGCCTATTTCCTACTGGTTTTACTAACTGGTGAAAGGGGGCGCTACACAAAAATACTTTGGATGGTGGGGCATTCGCACCATCCATTTTCTAAGGTAGTGGACTTTGTAAAAGTGGAAAAACTTAATTATTCTCGGAAAACGTTAACAGACATAATTTGAAACTATTCATGTAGGCCTAAGTATAAATAATGAAGATATTGCTTAGCAATAACAGAAAATACTTAATTTGCTATACATTTTTGTCCCACAGGTGCGTTACATGAGATTGTACTTTGACACTCGCTGTTTAAGTCAATATTGCTCAAACATTGTTTTATTATATATGGAAATGAAGCGGAATTTAAAGCCCTACATATTTGCTACAAGGTAAAATCTGCATTTCCTCAATAATTATGGCGAAACCCCAAAAATTGTAAAAACATGTCTAAATTCTTTAACATAATTTAAAATTTAATTTGTTTTTTCACTATTAAAGTCATATTACTATTATATAATATAGTATTTTATGTAGATAATATTATGACTAAGAATCTAAGACTAATTACTCTTTTCTGGAAGGAATGGTTTGAGAACAATAAGTTTTTAAGTGGAACCTTGCAGTGTTTTATAGATTGTCCGCCATTTTACAAGATAGCGGATTTAGCTACAGTGGGAAAAGTTGGGAATTTTCATAAAATGTTAAGGGATGCATGCCTAACACATTCCAGTTGGTTTTGCTTTGTTATTAATTTTGCCCAGGCCAGGCCTAGTTCTATGCTACTGGTCTTAGACTATGAACATTATTACGGTCCATCACTGAGCAAATAGTCAATTTGTCTGTCTTTCATCTCTCGTGTACGTGGGCTGGGCCTTGCTGTGTGTTAATGACCTTTACATTGGTCACTACATAAAGGGACCTGGAGTAAATTGATGTACAGAGACTAAACATTATTACGGTCTATCACTGAACAACTAGTCAATTTGTCTGTCTTTCATCTCTCGTGTACGTGGACTGGGCCTTGCTGTGTGTTAATGACCTTTACATTGGTCACTACATACAGGGACGTGGAGTAAATTGATGTACAGAGACTAAACATTATTACGGTCTATCACTGAACAACTAGTCAATTTGTCTGTCTTTCATCTCTCGTGTAACTGGGTTGGACCTTGCTGAGTGTTAATGACTTTTACATTGGTCACTACATACAGGGACGTGGAGTAAATTGATGTAAAGAGACTAAACATTATTACGGTCCATCACTGAGCAAATAGTCAATTTGTCTGTCTTTCATCTCGATCGATTTAAGTTCTCGACTTCGTCTCGAACTTAAAAACTATCTCGAGCCGGCAAAACCTCATTTTTGGCCCTAGGTACGAAATATACTATTACATATGGTCACTACATACAGGGACGTGGAGTAAATTGAATTACAGAGACTGAACATTATTACGGTCTATCACTGAGCAAATAGTCAATTTGTCTGTCTTTCATCTCTCGTGTACGTGGACTGGGCCTTGCTGTGTGTTAATGACCTTTACATATGGTCACTACATACAGGGACGTGGAGTAAATTGAATTACAGAGACTGAACATTATTACGGTCTATCACTGAGCAAATAGTCAATTTGTCTGTCTTTCATCTCTCGTGTACCTGAGCTGGGCATTGCTGTGTGTTAATGACTTTTACATTGGTCACTACATACAGGGACGTGGAGTAAATTGATGTACAGAGACTGGACATTATTACGGTCCATCACTGAGCAAATAGTCAATTTGTCTGTCTTTCATCTCTCGTGTACCTGAGCTGGGCATTGCTGTGTGTTAATGACTTTTACATTGGTCACTACATACAGGGACGTGAAGTAAATTGATATACAGAGACTGAACATTATTACGGTCCATCACTGAGCAAATAGTCAATTTGTCTGTCTTTCATCTCTCGTGTACCTGGGCTGGGCCTTGCTGTGTGTTAATGACTTTTACATTGGTCACTACATACAGGGATGTGGAGTAAATTGATGTACAGAGACTGAACATTATTACGGTCCATCACTGAGCAAACAGTCAATTTGTCTGTCTTTCATCTTTCGTTTTACTGGGTTGGGCCAAATGTATATTGAACTAATTTTTTTTTTAGATGTGTTTTTAGTAAGAACGGTTTAAATGAATGCAAATATAACATATGTTAATCGTGAAGGTGATTTGCAGTGTGTGAGTTTAAAATCTAAAAAGTTATATTTGTTATATAAAATACCAACTCCAGTATAATAGCCTGCATCATAATTATTCATTTACTCTATATACTCTATTTTGAAAATATATTAAACAATCTCAGAGTTCAAGAATTCCCAAAAGTAATACATACTTGATATTTTGAATCTAAATACTAACAGAATACCACCTTAGCTAATACACTACTTGTTATTCTGACAAAATCTATTCACGATATTCAAAGTATTTACCGTAAAAGAAATCTATTCACTGTCCAAGAAATTCAAGAAAACTCCTCCCTCACCCCTTGAGACACGCGGCGTGTTTAAGGTGGTCAGAAATATCCACAGAGCTGATCTTGCTTTATATTCATTGCTTCTGAGCCTTTGCAGCCTCTCTTCTCTGAAGAGCTTAAAAAAGGACCAAAGTTGTTGAAGAAATACGATTTCCAATTATTTATACATTTAAATTAAAAGTTATATACCATTGGAATTAGATTGTAGACAGAACATAGTGTGTCCAGTAGAATTTAACGTTTATTTAATAAATATATTTAACTTAAGTTAATTTCTCTACACATCCTCACAAAAAAGTTACTTTTAGTATCAAGTAACCTTGCCTACTACTGTAATTGGCTGTCAAATTTAGCTGTGATAATAAAACAGAAACCTAATTTAACAATTAATTAACATCAGTGTAGATTACACTCGGCTGTTATATGCAAGCATGCGATAAATACTAATAAAGTACTTTTGGAGTAATTAATTACTATGTGAATGCCGTATTAAAATACGCTTATAGGTTGTCTCCCCGATCTCAATTGATAATCATAAGGTAGGCCTACTTTATGATGGTTAAAATTACAATTTCAAATGGTTTTCTTATTTGTAAAAATACACACACATATATATATATATATATATACATATACAGTATTATAATTTAGTTTGGAATAAATAAAAATGTAATTGAGAGTATTAGCATATATTATCGATGTAAGATCCAAATTTCAGAACTGTGTTTGCAAAATATAGCTTTGTTCAGTATTATATACAGATTTTGCCCTTCATACTAGGATTTTATTCTTAAGAAATTCGTGAAAAGCATTGCAAAGTGCAAAACTTTAATAAGGTTCTGTATTCATTGGTTTAGGTTATCGTGGCCGAGAGGAAATTCTAGAATTTCAGGAATGGAATATAGAGATAAGGCTGGTCGAGTACACAGTCCAACTGCAGACAAAAGATGCTCGGAAATTGATTTTCTTGAAAACTAAAATGTTGAAGTTGAATTATGAAATTATAAAAATATTTTATAAATTGTAAAATGGTCATTAGACGTATATATTTTTTTTAGGTAATTGAATAACACGTACTGCTAATCAAGAAGTTATTTACTAAATTGAGACAAAGTTCTAATCCGTCATATAAATGGTTACTAGAAAAGTGACAACGAATATAGTCCAAAAGCTTAGAATGAGTCCAAATATATGACGTCTTTAGCTCGTGACCATCATTTTGTGTACTAGACCTAATTGGCGAAGGACAAGATTATACTCAATATAGTGTTTTACGAGAAAATAGCAGCCTAACTATGGTTGAATCAAACTATTTACTGGTGTATTGTTATGTTAAAATAGATATAATATTTTTCTGAAACATAATAAATCATCCACAGATCCTCAAAATATAGCATCATATTTTAACAAAAATATACAATTTAAATTAACCTTTTAAACTATAAATTCTCAATAATGCTACATGCATTTATCCGTATTTTTCACAGCTACAACTGATTACCAATACTGATGAAGCTATGAGCATCTCTACTGGGACTCTGCACTGATTACCCTTCAACACACGTCTCATGAGATCTCTCCGTGGTTTAATCTGATAATGACGAGATCAGTGGAAGACATTAAAAATAAAATGTGGTTATAGTTACAAATTTAGCATCACATAAACGTAAAAGAATAGCGTAGAATTATGTTACACAAAATTATTTAGTATGTTTAGTATATTTAGTATTATTTAGTATATTTACGATTTTCCTAAAATGAAATTCGTTACATCTACAATATTACGTTTTACGCACATCTGCTCGGTTACGTGTTAAAATTTGTAATTGCTTGGACCTGAAAAAAATTATATATAAGATTTTCCCCACTTGGCCATTTAAACCTCAGAAGTGGTTTTGCATCAACAACAGGCTGTCTCTAGAGAACCGACTAGTCGTCCCCCCCCCCCCCCCCCCCGGGTTCCCGGGGTTCCCGGGGACCGGGGTTCTCTGCCCTAGTTGATATTCCCATCTTCAGCAGATCTTTCTGAACTAGCCCAACTCATTTTTGGCCTTCCTAGCGCATTTCTACCTGACTGTCAGATATACACTGCTTTGATTGTTGTCCTGTTGGTATTCTCCATACGTGTAACATTTTACCCTGCAAAAGTTAAATCTACAAAATATGGCATAGAGTAAAAGCTAGTATAGTTGGTTACCGTACATGTAATTAATCTTAATTGGCATATTTATTTACGTAGCTTTATTCTGCACGTGATACGGGGAGGCAATACTAAACTCTATTGAAGGAGACCAAATGAATACAAGTCTTTCCCTCCGCAATATCCTGTGTTGTAGGAAGTGGAATTTATCGCGGGATTTGTGGTAGACAAAGCTGTAGGTGGCATGACCTCTAAGTTTATCTGTGACGCTAAAGTGGATTTTATAATTTTGTTCTGGGTCTTACTTTAAATAAAGAGTTTACTTAAATAGAGTTTAAAACTATTAGTCGTTGGATTGCACCGTGACCAAAAAGTTTTAAACTAGGGTATAAAAAATATGATTAAATGATATATGAAAATATATCGAATTGTTATTGGATCAACTATAACCTCGGTGAATCTATACATTTTCCAACGGCAACAGCTGGTACAATACAGTAGCTGTTTCAAGATGTTTTGTGGGTTAATAAGCGAACTTAACGCCAAATTGTGGTTTATTGTGTAGTCGGATCTAAAAACTACTGGAGTGGGTAAGAAAATACCTTAAAACTTTTAACTAAACTGACGACTATACAAAGTAGGCATTTTAAGTCAAGTATGAATGGAGATGAGTGTAGGATGATTTGGTATGAGTTACTATTATATTTTATTTTCATTGAGTTGAGCGAAGCGAATTCTTTGGGATCGACTTGAATGCAATCTTTCTAACACATTAACTCAATAACAGATGAAAATATTTTAGCCAAACTTACCAAAGTTTGTTTGTCAAATGTTTGGAAGGTTTAGACGAAACCAATTCCATTTTTGATAATGCCTATATAATTTAAAAGTAACTCAAAGTTTTAAAGTCAAAACTTAAGTCAAAAAGTTAAAAGCTTAAAATATCAATTTACAGGTTAGTTTTAATCAATAGTTATGATAAGACTAAAGCAATTATGATGGAAAACAACTGCAGTGCTATCTGTTGGCTTTGACAAAAGCACGATCTGCATTACCGAAGTCGCTTACTACAAGCATTGACTATTGGATACAGAAGCTACAAGCATTGTGCGTATATCCGTCTGGTAAGTGGATGGCCAATGATTTATATTTATAGTATATAAATATATTTTGTTTGTATTTACATTTATAGCTGTAATAATTTAATTATTTTCAAGTCTATCCACCAATCCTGAACGTTACGTTTTATTTAGTTTATTTATTTTCGGGGGCATTACCGCAAGTAAACTGAAAAGAAGGTAATACCGGAGTCATCTCTGCAGTAGGGTTGATCTCGACCATCGATAGCCGATGTTTATATAATCTAATCTAAGATCTTTCTATCTAAGTTCGGTGGTTTTTACATCGATAATAGGTTACCGATGGTTTTGTGAAATCGATATTTTGTCGAACATCGATTTTTTGGTTCACTCGCTATCTCAATATCGATGATTGTCCTAAATTTATCTGTATAGACACCATTTCGCTTAAAATTCTGAAAAGTATTAGTAAATTTTTAATGGAAATTTGAATGTTTGTCTTGAAAATAAATTTAACTTATACCATTGAAAAAATATCACACACGGAGTATACTTTGACAAGACTAGAGTGATAGAACCATCCCCATTGTTGAGATGCTTGTTCTAAATTGCAAAAATAATTTAATTAATAATAACAGTTTACGGCATCCTACTGCCAACCCTAAAACTATTAGTTACAATTGGCTGAGGCAGAATTCAAACGTAAATATCTAAGTAAGATTAAGATATATTGATCGTCGATGATTTCACGACGGTATAATCACTGTTTGCACATCGGTGTTTGACCTATACCTTTAGACGGTGACACACTATCGATATTTTCCCCGAACAAAACCTCAAACCGAGCAGGGAGAAGTGAGAAGGGAGGTCGAATGGAGCATGTTTGATAGTGTGTCAGGGGTCCGTACACCGATCCAGACGGCGAACCAGACATCAGGCCGAGCATGGAGACGAGCGGTTGGAGGCGATTGGCGATTTTTTGGCGAAAGATCAAAGAATAGATCGGTCCGTTGTATTCTACATCGGAAACAAGTGCATATGGAGCTTTATGATATTTTGCTGGTGTGATGTACGATAGTGTGTCACGGTATATTTCTGCCCCGTACGCCATCGCTGGGGCCGCACCGAATGGCCGCCTGCGCTGGCGTTGACAGCTCTAATTTAATATGCCAATTAAACTCTTTATTTTGTAAAATAAAAAAAATTCGGTAATATTTTACCGTTACATATTGTGGGCATTTATATTGCCACTTTCTGGTTTGTTTGGTCGAGGTAGAAAACGTATTTTACAAGTAGTTTAACTCAATAATAACAATAATGTTAAGCTTGAATTAATCAATTGGTGTTATACTTAAATTCTTTCAAAATTAATATAAACATTAACAAAGGTAATTAAAATGACCATTCTGTGACATGTTATTTCATGTTTTATTTCTGTTTTGTTATTGCTGCCTACGCACTCTCACTTACACACGCTCACCAACTCTCTCTAAACTCCCTTTTACCGCGCTCGGTAGAACTCGTCTGGTCTTGGTCTTGTTCTGGGTAATGTTTGGATTGTAATTTTGTTAAAATTTACCTCCCTTCTCCCTGCTCAGTTCGGGGTCTTGATAAGGGAAAAGATCCATAGTTTGTAGTGTGTCACCACGTTTATGGACGCCCTCCAACCAATAATTGTCCATCGCTGTTTATCTCCCTCTCCGAAAGTCCCATTCTGAGAGCATCATTGACATTATTAGCCCATTAGGGCTTCAAAAAATTGATCATAATTGATGAGATCGTGTTTCATCACTTATCGCATCGTCTTGTCGTCAACAACGAGGACAACGAACCCAAATCATGTAGTCTCATGATCAAAAAGAACTTATATTATTTTCGAGATTAAATTAAGAGCGAGAACTCCGACAGAAAGGATACAAATATACCGATTTAACGGGCTCGCTTATAATTATTTTTATTAAATGTAACACTAATGATGTTTAAAGTATCTTAAAACGTAAAAACTCAAATTTCAAACAACAGTTTAATTTTGATCACTAGTTGTGATAAAGACTAAAGTAATAATTTTAATTAACGACCAAAGTGCTATCTGTTGGCTTTGACGAAACCACGATCTGCGTTTTCGACGACATGTGATCCACGCAAATAGGGATATGATACAATTGAAACTTGAATACGTAATACGTATGGTAGTTTTTTTTTTTTTTTTTTTTTTTTTTTTTTTTTTAAGGGAGAGGAGGGAAAATGCTTTTACGCACACAGGTAGCCAGCCTGTAGTGTGAGACTCCTGAATCTATCGCAGACTACTCACTAAAAAACCCCCTCTACTCTGTTGGACACAGACCTGGAATTGTTTGTCACATTACTTCAAGTCAGGCCAACATGTTACCTAAGCCCTCAGGGCTCTCACCGTTTATGGCATTTGGATACTTTAAGACCTACACCGCATCCCGGTCAAGGTCGAGCTTCTTGGCGCGGAGAATACCCTGGATGTAATGTGACACACAGGTCCAATTGTCCTCACCCTCCGTCATCATCGGTATGACCGTGTCCACCGACAGCAGTCCTACTAACTGTTGAGCCTCCAGGCGGGGCCTTTCCCAACGCTGGCAGTGGAAAAATGTATGTTCCACGTCATCGGGAATGCCTGGGCAGTATATGCAATCGGGTGACACGGCTTTGCCCATCCTGAACAGGTACGACCGGAAAAAGCCGTGACCCGTCAGAAATTGGGTGAGGTAGAAGTCCACCTCTCCGCACCGCCGATTAACCCAAGGTTGGACTTGCTTTATCAGTCGCCTGGTCCAGCGTCCCCGAGTCTCCTGTTCCCAGCTCTCTTGCCACAGCTGGTAGGTGCGGGTGCGTTCCTCTGTTCGTGCCTGGTCCTCCCCACGGCGCTGATAAATTGCTTTTCTCTCCGCCGCCAAAAGTTTGACGGGGATGACTCCAGCAACCACCAGGACGGCGGGTTCGGACACTGTTCGGTAGGCGGATGCAACTCTTAGTGCTGCCTGACGCTGCACTCGGGCAAGCCGCATCCTATATACCTCCTTATTTAGAGCGTCTGCCCACACCTCAGCACCGTACAAGAGTACGGACTGGACAGAAGACATTAACAGCCTTCTACGGCTGGACCGAGGCCCTCCGACATTGGCCATCAACCGGCTAAGAGAGGAGACCACCCTAGCGGCCTTGTCCGCCGTACGGAAAATCTGATCCCGCCAGCTAAGCTTGCTGTCCACCATAATCCCAAGGTACTTGGCAGAACGAACGGTCTGGACTTCAACGGCCCCTACCCTCAACGGCACGATGGTGTCAATCCGTTTTTTTGTTAATATCACGATCTCAGTTTTGCTCAAAGCAAGCGAGAGACCGTGGTCTGTCATCCATGCGTTTATAGTACGCATAACTCGGTTCAGCTTTAGCTGAGCCAGCTCAACGCTACGTGCAGCTATCAAAACTGCAACGTCGTCCGCGTACCCAACCAAAACAGTTTCCTCAGGCATTTCAGACCTCAGGAGGCTGTCATACGCGACATTCCAGAGGTCCGGGCCGAGTATGGAACCTTGGGCAGCACCGGAAGTGACACTCATCGTCCGTGGGCCCTCTGTAGTGTCATACAAGAGGAGGCGGAACCGGAGATAATCCTCTATGATACGCATGAGGTATGCCGGGACGTGAAAGGTGTTCTCCAGAGCATCCAGCATATCGCACCACCTCGCCGAATTAAATGCGTTTCGCACATCGAGAGTGACGAGCAGCACAACCCTTCGAGAGTAGTGGTTAAAATCCTCAGCTCTCATCACGGCTTGCTTCACCTCTTCAACAGCGTCAACCGTAGATCGCCCCATCCTAAATCCATACTGCCGAGGGGACAGGTCCCCCGCAGCGACTACGGCTGAATTCAGTCGGGAACGTATCAACTTCTCGAGGACTTTTCCAGCCGTATCCAACATACACAGAGGTCTGTAAGAGGATGGCAGGTCTGGATCTCCCTTCCCCTTCCCAACAAGCACAAGCCTAGCTGTTTTCCAGCACGAAGGGAAAACTCCTTCGACTAGGCAGGCATTGTACATGCGTAAAAGGATCAAGGGGTTAATAGTCAAAACCTTTTTGAGAACTTCGCCGGGTACCCCATCGGGTCCAGGAGCCTTATTGTTCTTCAGGGATAGGACGGCCGCCTCCACCTCTCCAAGACTGAAAAGTGGTACGTCATCCACCCTTCCGAAATCCCGCAGTGGGCGCAACGTGTGAGCCGGGAAAAGGGACTCGACTATCCTCTCCATAGTGGCCCCATCCATGACGGAAGGTGGAGAGCGGGTGCCAAGTTTCTTGGTTACCAGTTTGTAACCCAAGCCCCACGGATTGGAATCGATATCGTCCCTTAATGTCTCCCAGCAACTACGTTTACTCCGGTTGATGGCTCGACGAAGAGACCTCCTAGCCACTCTGTAAGCATCCGACTTACGACGTCTGTCTACAGGTTCTCTGGCCCTGGTAGCAAGTCTTCTGGCTCTCAATGCTGACCGACGCAATTCCGCAATCTCGGCAGTCCACCAGTACACAGGTCGCTTATTGCACCGGGATCTTCCGCGAGGCATAGACTCATCGCAAGCGGAGACGATTAGTCCCATCATGGATGTAACTAACACCTCTGCATGAGCCACACTAGTTGCGGGGGGAACCACCGGTGTTCCTCGTAAGATGGCTTCATTGAATTTTGCCACGTCCAATTTTTTAATATTCCATCGAACGGGCACTTGACGAAACGCGGCTACTTGTCTCTGATGACCATCCAGGACATCAAAAATAATGTACTGATGGTCACTGAACGTGTAATCCTCCAGAACTCTCCAGGCTCTGATCCTTGGCAAAAGGGACTCAGATGCAAGGGTTATGTCTGGGATCGTTCCCCGCATCCCAGGGCGCCGGAAAGTTGGCGTGTTTCCCTCGTTGACGACAACGAGTCCGGCTCTGGCAGCAAAGTCCAGAATGCACTTGCCCCGGGAATTGGTGAGGGTCATTCCCCACTCGACAGCCCTAGCATTAAAATCCCCACCCACGACGACGTGCCCTGTGGTATTGCGCACGCTCTCTTCCAGGCGGTCTATCTTCTCACGAAATTCACGGATGACCTCGTTGGGAGTGAGGTAGACACTAAAGTAAGTGACATCCCGGCACCGAACCCAAACGAAACCTCGGCCCTTCGCGTGACCCCGTACTTGTACTTTCGCTGCATTACGCGCCCAGAATGCAGCAGTACCAAGACTATCAGGGAACCAAAAAGATGGGTCCCTATCACGGTACTGGTACTGTTCGCTGACTAAGAGCGCGTCGACATCGTGTTCTAGGGCAAGCTGACATAGAAGTGCGTCAGCCGACCTGGATCGCTCAAGATTGCACTGAAGGATTCTTATCTTCGTGAAAGGACTTTCGCTTGCTGTAGTGCAGATTTGAATACACTACACTGTCCAGACCCAGCTATATGCTTCAAGTGTTTGTCAGCGAGCCCATTTTCTTTGCAAAGGAAACAGGACTCGACTTGGCAGTCCTTACGGACGTGACCGACCTCCCCGCACCGAAGGCAGTTCTTGCTTCGGTCGGGTCCCTTGCAGTTTCGGGAGGAATGGCCGAAACAGAGGCATTTAAAACACCTCTTCACTTCCACTCTCCGTCTGAGCCTGCAGTTGACCCAGCCGACTCTCAGATGCTGGAGTCCCAGCACTTTCGTGGCATGTGCGTCTGCCATTTCGGCGACCGCCATCCGCTGCTGACTCCTGTTCGGTTTTGTGAGCCACACCTTAAATAAAGCCGTTTGCCCGCCAAGCTCGGGGACAGCATTCTTCAGGGCCTCAACAACATCAACCTCCGTCGACACACAATCAATGTCTCGAACCTCGACTGATGTCTTTGGTTCAAGAGCACGGACGGTGCCCTGGCCTTCAACAGCTGCCTTCAGTTCGGCAGTAAAGGCTGCTTTGTCTTTCGACTTACCCAGTTCAAGGAGAACGTCCCCGTCCCGGGTTCGTCTAATCGACCGTACAACCGTATCGGTCTGCTCTGGCTTAGCCTTGGCCTTAATTGCACCCAAGACCTCGGCGAAAGATCTCCCCCCTGAGGGCTTGACCAGGATTGCCTCCGTCCTGGGCTTTTTTGGCCGGGACTTTTTCGGAGCAGAGACCGAGCCGGGCCCAGTTTGGGCCACGCCGGTCGGCTGTGCCTTCACTGCCACATTCTTTATAGAGGCGACCTCCGCCCGCCTCAACTGCCTCTTCTCCTTTCGGGAACGACGTTTTTCCCACGCAGCCCCAGGTGTCTCTACGACTGACCCCTTTCGGGAACTTCCCTGAAGGGGGGTCGTAGGTAGCTGTGGTTGTTGGCTCTTTGCAGGAGCTGCAGCTATGTCCGAAAAGGATCTGGGCACAGCAGACAATAGATCAGTCTGAGTTGCCTTGGCCTTTACCGTGGTCCTTTTGGTTTGGACGCCTTCTTCTCTTTTTTGAGGACTGTCCGATGTGGAAGGCCTTTTACGTTTCTTAGAAGGCAGTGTTCTTTCGTCAGACAGAGACACAACCTTCTCGGCAATCTTCTCCATGGCTGCCTTACTCACCACCCGGCAGGCAAAAACGAAGCCAAGGTCATCCTCCAGTTTGGCCATGCCGTTTTTGACCACTTGATTTACGGCTTTCTGGGTCCGGAAGGTGTCCAGCATAGCCTTGATCGTAGCTTCCATGTCTTGGAGCCGGGTTTCAATGTCACTCTCTGCGTCAAGATATTCCTACGTATGGTAGTATGTATGTGGTGTAATAAAAGATTAATTTTATACAAAGCTGATATTTTTTTTCTGTAAATTTATCATATAGGCAAAACGTTGGGAGGCTTTTTTACGAAAGATTCTGAATCAATTTACCTTTTGACAGATGAACATGATTCTTTATTTAGAAAGAAAGATAATTTTGAATTGAGTAGGATAGCAACCAATTTAATTTTTGTGTTTCAGGATTGGTTTAGTAATTTAATTTTTAATTTGATCTTGTCAATCTGCAGACATACAGTTTTATGTTAGTTTTTGTTGAAGTCCGTTTAGTTAAACCACTGTAGTCTAAGGTTAAACTAACAGCTGCAAACATTAAACGTAGGTGATATGAATTTAGCATTTGGATAAAAATTACTTATTTATTTATGCTCATTATCTTTACATATTTAATTGGTCAGATATTCGTCTGATAGGTTTGATAACTTATGTTTTATATTTACTATAGACTAGCTGTTGTAAATTAATTCTGTTCAGGGATATAATAGTAGTTGACTCTGAATGTTAAGTTTGTTTTGTTTGATCAACGTGCATTATGATGGAAGATGTTTTGTTGGTTACGTAAACTTTGTAAAGCATAAATAGGGCAAAATCATTAACAATTTTGCAACTATATGAAAACTATTTATAAAAGACAACATAACATACCATGCAAAAAATAGTTGTTTCTTCACAATTTGTTTGTTGCACGTTGAAACTCGTGCCTAAAGCTACACACTTTTACACATATGTATTGCTAGACTAACAAATTAATACACACTATATATTAAAGTTAATATTGTTTAGTATTCAAGTCTTAGTTTGAGAGAAATTCGCTTCTAGAAGAAAGAGTCGAGCGTCGTAGAATGCTAAGCAGGATCATCAATACCGGATTATTCATAACACAAAACTTTTCGTGTAAAACCCCTTTGATCTAATCCTTTTACTGTATATTGGCTTTTAGGCTTTTTGAAAGCTTTAACAGTTGATCTTTGACATAAGGGTAAAAATTACTATTCTTGTGAACTAAATCATTCTGATCATATTTTTAAACCCAGGATGTCACAACTTAACGTTAATGGCCACATACTTTTGCATTCTAACGTATTCTAAGTGTGAAAATAAGTCAAAAGCAATTAGTTTTCCTTTTGGCCAAGTTAATCCAATTTCCCAATTCCACTAAATAAATAACTATTTCACCAAATAATTTTTAACACTACCTAATATATAATCCATCGATTACAATGCATAACAATTAATTGTTAGTCCTTTTTATGAAATTGTCTGGAATTTTTATTCGCAAATTTTATAAAGACAATTTTTTTTAACAAGTAGGTAAATGAAAAATTTAAACTTTAAAAACGTTATGTTCCAAAAATACGCGTGCAATGTAAACTTGATCGTTGGTAAACATTAAAAACCCAATTATTAATGATCAATTAAAGTTTAATACTAAAAATAAAATTGCGATGAATAGAAAATATCAATACGATTATCATTGTTTACTTATTTTATGAGTAGTTTTCGCTAGAAAGTTCTCTTAGATTACATGATATATAGATTTATGCTACATGCTCTCATTCTCTGTAAAACAATCAAAGCAATATTTTGTATCACAAAGTAATCCATATTGTTATCTACTTCCACATTTAACAACCAAAAGTTACTCTTAGTATATACAATGAGACATGTTGTTCTCCACGATATGGATGGTATAGGCCAGCCATTTAAATAATACAATGATTTATTATTCAGGAAACATTAAACAACACAATCTAGTTCAAAATATGAGATTCCATTATCCAGTGTTACATATGTGTTTATTCATTGCTTTAACGTAAACAAACCAAATAATCTGTATGGTGATATGTTATCGAAGTCCGTACGAGCCAAAGAGTATGAATAAAACAATGGCAGGGATTGGAGTAGAGCAGAGGTTATGTAAACCTGTGCTGGTGTCTTGTAAAACAATTGTAGCTTTATAATACACCATAATAAATGTAATATTTATTTATGATGTTGGTATATTAAATTGGCTACTCCTTGTTGCACGCAATTTTTAATAAAAATACCCCCGCCGCAGCAAACCTGCAGACTAAGCGAACTTCCATTTTCCAGGCTGGATTTCTACTAAAATATTCCCTTAAAATTGTCAGATTAATTTCCTATTTAAATAACATCAGGTTAATTTTAACGAGTACTTAGGTTCGCTGCTACATGGAATGTATTGAGTTTTGTTTTTTTTATTGAAATGTTGATTGCTAGTATGAAATAAACAAAATTGACAAATTTGATTAAAGTATACCCATAAACAAACAAACTAAAACAGTTTATTTATTCTCCTTAAGAATAACATGGAAATTTTAAATTTTATAATTTGTAGAACTAATTGTTTGGCATACAACAACGCTTCAATATACAAAATTATTTATTTTTTTAAGCTCTACAAAATGGTTCGGAAAGAAATTGTGAAGTTATGTGTTTTAGGGTCAAAAACAGGAAAGCCCAATTTTTACCCCATAAAACCCCTACATAAACCCCCATTCCCATAGTCCGATCATACTGATTCGCGAACTCGTTTGAATAAACGTAGGTTTACACGTTTCTACCAAATTTCATCATAATCATTTTTGCTCAAGTTATCGCGCTAACGGACACATATAAATATGTATATGAAATTGAATGGAGTGTGTTTTTGGCCTCTGGGGACCTCAAAACGAAAAATTAAATCGGGCCCGGGTATAGGTCTTACCATGAGACCTACTGTAATACCTTATCCCTATAGGGACATTCTTTAAAATATGAAGTGTCCAATGCACATAGACTTTAATTATATTAACATTTTTTGCTAAGTCGTCAAATACAAACTAATGATATTACATTATTATTCATAGAGTTGTATACCATAATATTTAATGTTGACGTGTTACCTCTGATATTCTAATCACAAATGTAGGTGTTTCTTGTTTCCAGCTATATATTGCTATTATTTTGTATTTCTTATTAGTTTTCAATAATTATAGTAAATGTAGTAAACTAAATTGATTATTTATTTAAATTAAAACCATCTATAGGTATATTAATAGGCAAGCATGTTTCTTTAAAACTTTTTTTCTCAGCTCGTGTGCATCGTAGGGAGAATCTACACATAACGTTAGAAAGATATTTTCTTGTACATGTGCAGAATCCCTTTATCAATTGGTATAGGCTAAAAAATAAGCACAGAAAATCAATTTAAATAAAAAAACTAACTTGGGACTTATGGGTTGCCGAAATAACAAAAAAATATAAACAGAATACCAAAACTGGAAGAAATTCTAATCACATGTTTTATTTACAGTTTGGGGTGAAAATAGAGAAGTCTGTACATTACATATTTTTGGTTGAGTTTTCGACCACTGGACGACCTCTAGTAATTATAATGATGCGACTACCAATGTAAATCAAAGTCCCATGAAGGTTTTTCACCAAGATATTAAAAATAAATCTCTTAAAAGGATAAAATGAATATGAATTGTGAAAATAATCAATTGAACTATTGACGATTTGCATATTTTTATACACGGTCAGTTATTTAAAATCAATACAGTGATCTTGTTTGTGATCAGATATCAAACCGATCTTTCCCATAAAGAAAGTTAAAAAGTTTGGTAGAAAAGCTTCTTTGAGTTGTAACATGTTCTAAAGACGCAAAGCCTGGTTTTATTCTACATCATTAGTAAACAGGATTTCTGTGTATATTTGACTTTGAATAAAACATCATCCTTTATACTTCTTATAATGGACAGTCACCTTGTGACTCCGTGTTGTCTTATGGTAAGCTTCGTAAAGATATTTGGATTATTATTTAGTAAAAAAAGTTAACAAAATATTATATTACAGTAGTGAAAGATTTGGATTATTTTGCAGATAGCAGGTTGATTTCTCCATAGGAAGGTAACGTTTACTTTTAATATGTTATATAAACTTCCAAGATAAGATTAGTGACGGGAGAGGTTTTAAAGTTTGCTCCTAGAAAGCCGTGTTAAATTAACCCTTACCGACAGACCGCCACCGCCCACCTGGTCCACCACTGCTCGAGCAAACACCATTACCGCAACGATACATTGAATAGCCGTAGGTCTCGGTGTTTTAGTGGATAGTGCACCGGGCTGATAAAACGGAGGTAGCCGGTTCGAAACCCACCGGCACTAACTTTTTGACTCGATTTTTTTCATTATCAGCAAGTTTGGTTGGTTTGGTTAGAGTGTAGGACTTTCGGCCTGGGGTGATTATGAGAAACTTACCCTCCGCAACAAACAATAGGGAACGTGGGTAGCTCTGAGTCTGCTCTCCCCAAAAGATTCCCTATAGGTAAATTGAAAAGATTTTGTGGGTAAGAGGGAAGTAGGGAAGGGGTGATATGGGGTGTTTGACACAGCAAGCTGGCCAAAAACTATGAATAGGATTAGGTACTTCCAAGAAGGACCTGAGCCCCAGAGCACTCCAGAGCAAGAGCAGGTATTAGATGGATTTAAATCTAAGTTTGGGCTAGTTTAGTTACAAACACCGTGCTAAAAGTTGTATATTTAAACAGTTTTTAACCTATTTTAACGACGATTTGACGACATATGTGTCACCTCAGTTCAAGATACAAAAGCAGTGGATATGTATAAATTGACCATCATAATATTAGTTATAGATATTATAGTTTTGTATATACATTATAGCTTTTATAGATAGGCTACTGCAGAAGGTGGGGGCCACCATCCGCCTATTGTCACTATAGCTTTCATAAATCACAAACGTTGACGAATTAGTCTCACTTAATATGATTTCAAGGCTTGTTTACATAAGAATCCATCCACTCAATAGTACAGAAATATTATCCATACAACAGTATATTATATTATTACAGTGATACAATCAAATTTTATGTAAACGGTTAAGGCCATTTACCAAATAAAAATATAGGCATATGGCATATCAAAATGAAGCTTAGAGTGTGTAGATTTTGCCGAAAAGTATTGATATAGACGAACTCCCTAAGGGCTCTGCCCCACAGGCTGATTTTGAAAAGGCTACGCCTTGCATGTTTTGGAAGTTATTATTTGATTAATTTAGTGAACAACAGCTGGCCAATGCAATCGACAATATAGTTTGTTTGTTTACATTTTTGTTTACTTATTTTATTATTTACTTTTACGTTCTTAAAAGAGTCGCGGTGAATGGACAGTGAAGCTATTTATAGCTGTTTGTTACAAGTGAGTAACTAAAGGTGTTCGAACCATGATGACTATGAGATTAACAAACCATGTATGTTGTTCGTTCCAAGAGGTTGTCACCGATCTTTACATTTCGCAATTTCATTGAAAAGTATTAAAGATGTCGTGAAAGAGAGCTGCGTGTTCAGGTACAACCTCGGCCAGCCTTAGGACGTAAGGTAGGTATGAAGGTTCCACTGCCTTTAACATCCTTTCACATGAAAATTTCTCGAACTTGGGCCCTTTAAATGAAATATAAAGTCAAAGTTGATAAAATTAATTTAATGGTGGTTTCTGTTCACCCGTGAATTCATGGGTAGAACCTCTTTAGTACAGTAAAAATATGTTTTGACCCAAAAAAAAATTAGCACAACCGGGGAATTTGGTACAGATGTTGGGTGTACCTTCCTTTTGAACATACTAAAAGTCCCCTAAAATTGAAGCTGTGCTATGGCCGCCATATTGGAAAATGGCGGCAAATTTCTGTATTTTTCGCTATAGTGACTTTATTTATAGAGATACAAGAAAACGTTAAATGTACAAAATGTAGGTCATCTAAAAATACACATTTTTTTGTATTTACTATCTTTCTCTAAACCCAACGGTTTTTGAGTTATTTGTTATTAAGTATATTTAGTTTTTTCTATTTATCAAAAATAGGTGAAACTCATGGAAATTGACCGTTACTTTCAAGGATTATGATAATTTATCCTATTTAGTTAAATAGTGCGATACTATAAAATCTTAAAATTTAAGCTTATTTTATGAGTAAAACAACTCCACCACAGCAAACCTGCACACTCAGCAAATTTCCATTTGATTGGATGTTTTATTTAAATAAAATTAGATTCAAAAGGTACCTAGGTTTGCTGCTACAAGTAGGTTTTTATAGTGTGTTTTTTTTTTGTAAAATATCAATACATTACTATAAAATAACTAATTTTCCAAGTTTGATCAAAATATATCAATAAACAAGGAAACTGCAACAGTTAACTAATTCATAAGAATAGCATGGGAGTTTTAAATTTGCAATAAACAAATTTGAATATACAAATTTTGGTTGTGTTTACTAAAAAGATGGCGATTAGTCACGATTAGAATATTAACCAAATGGGTTTTCAAAAGGAGATGGAGCCTGTTATTTAAGTAATATTAATTCGTACCAAGCACCGAAAATATTGTATGCAGTAAGGTGATCTACCATATTTCGTAAAGTACGCAATAGTCATATTAATATTTTATCTTAATTTTTTACCCATTTAATAGTTAAAATTTTAGTATTTTGATGGCACCACCATACTAACTAACTATACTTGACATCCCATTGTAAATTTGGAAGGGTATTTTTCGTGTCTGGTTCATGTTGGTGACTCAAAATAAGCTTATTTTAAAATTTAGCTTATTTTAAACTAAATTGGGACCCAAACCGAGTTTGATCCCACTGACGAATTAAGTATGGTACAGTATAGTTAGTTTTATTTATCAAAAATCGGTGAAACCCATCGCAATCAACGGTTACTTTTCTAGGTTTACGACAATTATTCATCCCACTTAGTTGATATCAGAGTGATAGTGGTAGTGCCATCAAAATATTAAAATGTTAATTTATTAAATGGGTAAAAATTAGTATAAAATATTAATATGACTATTGCGTAGTTTACAAAATATGGTTGATTTCCTCACTGCATACAATATTTCCGATACTTGGTACGAGTTAATATTACAGTACTTAAATTACTTGCTTCATCTCCTTATGAAAACCCATTCGGTTAGTATTCGAATCGTGACGAATAATCGCCATATTTTCAGTAAACACAACCAAAATTTGTATATTTAAATTTGTAAATTGTAAATCTTAAGCTACCATGCTATTATTATGAATTAGTTAACTGTTGCAGTTTGTTTGTTTATAGATTTATTATGATCAAACTTGGAAAATTAATTATTTTATACTAAGTTATTGATATTTTACAAAAAAAAAACACACACTATAATAACCTACCTGTAGCAGCAAACCTAGGTACCTGTTAAATCTAATTTTATTTAAATAAAACATCCAATCAAATGGAAATTTGCTGAGTCTGCAGGTTTGCTGTGGCGGAGTTGTTTTACTCATAAAATAAGCTTAATTTTTTAGATTTTATAGTATCGCACTATTTAACTAAATAGGATAAATTATCATAATCCTTGACAGTAACGGTCAATTTCCATGTGTTTCACCTATTTTTGATAAATAGAAAAAACTAAATATACTTAATAACAAATAACTCAAAAACCGTTGGGTTTAGAGAAAGATAGTAAATACAAAAAAATGTGTATTTTTAGATGACCTACATTTTGTACATTTAACGTTTTCTTGTATCTCTAAAAATAAAGTCACTATGGCGAAAAATACAGAAATATGCCGCCATTTTCCAATATGGCGGCCGTAGCACAGCTTCAATTTTAGGGGACTTTTAGTATGTTCAAAAGGAAGGTACACCCAACATCTGTACCTAATTCCCCGGTTGTGCTAATTTTTTTTAGGTTTATGGAATTTTTCTCTTATTTTTACTGCACTACTTGGTTAAGTTTAAAGTGTGAATTGTAGTTTAACAGCTGAATGTACATTCGTAGTACATTCATTCAGATAAT
Organism: Macrosteles quadrilineatus; assembly: GCF_028750875.1. NCBI lineage: Eukaryota > Metazoa > Arthropoda > Insecta > Hemiptera > Cicadellidae > Macrosteles > Macrosteles quadrilineatus. Next base: position 35,744,789 of record NW_026542598.1, on the reverse strand, counting down.
TTAAACAAGAGACGTAGTATAAAAATAATGATAGGCCTACTTTAATTAAATTACAGTCTGGTGTAAGGTAAACAAAAAACTGCAGTGTTTAAAATAATGTTTACCTAAAAAACTTCTGGTAGTGTCCTATTTACAAGCAAATACAAAGTGAAAGTAAATAACAATTTGTTATGTAAAAACCAGATAAACACTAAGTATAAAATACGAAATTAAAAACTAAACCAATGTAACAAGAGACAAGTATGTTATAAAAATGCGTTTAAAATATAATCCTATATATTAATTAACAGTCTGGTGTATTGGTACAACAAAATATTAAAATTAAACTTGTAACTGCAGTGTTTAAATGATCAATTACTACAAAAAGGCTTCTAGTGATGTAGATATTTACAATCAATAAAATAAATTTACAGTTTGTTATATACAAAATCAGAAAATTTAGTTGGATGGAATTAAATGTCCCTATGCATTTCATTCAACAATTAATTAATGTAATTTGCAATTTAATAATTGGAACACACAATTCAACATTGTGCATTTCCAACAAAAATTTTGTTGGATGGAATTAAATGTACTGTTGTTATTAGGTGAAATAACACAGAACAAGTAAGTATCAAAATTAAACTTTTACGGCCAAAATTTAGCGTACGCAGCCAACGAAATAAAGAATTCAAGTTAAAATTACTACAAGTATTTAGCATTTAAAGGTTTCGTAATACAGTAAAGTTAAATAGACACCTTCTAGTGATGAAATGCACTATTTTGTATTGTTTTACTACCTTAACAAACATCTGTTACTTTTATATTTAGTGTTCGCAGCCAACGAAATAAAGAATTCAAGTTCAAATTACTACAAGTATTTTACATATAAATGTTTCGTAATACAGTACTGTTAAATAGGTACCCTCTAGTGATGAAATGCACTATGTTTTATTGTTTAACTACTGTACACGAACATCTGTTACATATTTAGCGTTCGCGGCCTAAGAAATAATGAATTCAAGTTCAAATAACTGCAAGTATTTTACATTTAAATTTTACTTTAAATTTGTCATAATACAGTACTAAAAACCACTATCATATACAGTATTAAAAGAAGCATAAAAGATTTATTATATGTAGTAAGAATTTGCGTATTTTTGAATCTAAAATTTTGAAACAAAAATAGGTTTATTTGGGGCGGATATCCACCACCCGTAGACACCATCACTTCCTGATTCGTTAATGCCAAAGATTACAGCAGTATTCTAATACAATAGTAATGTATTTCCTAGAAGGTTGGCTCCAATGCTATTTGCCCTGTTTCCTGTGTCGACGACCCTGTCCACCACCCCACAGGTATTTCCGGGAGATTCCTGGGATTTAGTGGGTAAAGCGCAAGCTCAGGTCAGGTACCTACTCCCGAGAAAGCTACCCTTTACACCACATAATAGGGGCAGCCCAGGCCGAGTCAGGGGCAGCGCAGGCCGAAAGTCCGTTTCCCGTTTGGTTAGGTTATGATAGTTTAATTTTATAATTAAAAAATTATATAATTGATTTTGAGACATTTATAATTTTATTTTATGAACAGAACTATTTTTGTTATTAGTAAACCTTCATTCGCAATTTTCATTATCAGCAAATTTGGTTAGTTTGGTTAGGTTATGACAGTTAAATTAATTTAAATTTAACCTACAAACGACACGTTTTGACAGCTAAAGTGATTGAGATAACAATTTCCCACGAACAGTTCGGCTATGCACGGTATGATGCGCTCTGCACGGCGTGGTGGTGGGCGGTGGCGGTCTGACGGCAAGGTCTCGTACAGGCAATTCCTGCCGCGTTCACAAACATTTGTCTTGACCGCTTTTTTTTAAAAGCTTGTCGTATCACAAATATTAATTTTAACTGCTTGTGTCATTTTATCAATTCGAAAATGGTTCAGTGCTTTGATATTTGATGCTGCGGTACCTTTTACTCAAGTTAAGTGTAAGAAAGGGCCACGTGGCTCTAACTTGCCTGTTAAAATAATAGTATATTTCATCAGTAGGGCATAAAGTGATTCTTTTTGACTCGAAGTTAAGTTTACGATCGAGGCGAAGCCGAGGTCGGAAAATGAGCGAGGGTTAAAAAGACACTTTTTGCCCGTGTGGTGAACTATATTTTTCGTCATATTGCACCATTTATTAACAACCTAAGCTAGAAAACGAAATCATTTTAAAGTAAACCTCTCAAAATGATTTCCAGCTTGTTTTTATTTCTGCTAAAGCAGCTGTTTGGTGATTCAATCATGACGATTGTGTTACAGTACATTATATACCATCAATATGTCGACCGATCGACAACAATAGGCTAATACCTTTCCTAATAAATCAATCGAAAAATAATTTCGATCGATACGATTGCCATAAACGAAATTTACAACTGTTATACAACAGCTGATTTTACTCCCTAGGGACTAAAAATGAATTTTACTCCCTAGAGAGTAAAAATTCTACTTTAGACCCGCAACGCATGCATCAAAAACGGCTGTTTTTGCTGAGTATGACGAAAAGAGCTTTTCATTTCATTTACCTTTTCTGTGTTTCCTTGGGGAGGACGTGTGTCTGATCTGCCATGTGGATGAATTAGGTAAAACGAGGTAAAAATGGCTAGCCATGGAGGCCAAATAGGAGCAGCTTTTTAAAAATATTGTTCTAAAAACGTTTCTCGTATTGTATACAATTAAAAAACATAATCACTATAATATTCATACATAAAGTCTCACATTAACAGACTAACATACATTATGAAAATGTACTCGTGCAACAATTTAGAAAAGAAGATGCAAGAATTTATATTTCATGTTCAACTGTTTTTATTTATCAACAATATTTTCTGTATGACAGGTGGTTTTTGGAAAACATGTGACGAACGATGAGCCAACGCAAAAGAATTTCATGATTTGCGTCATACTCAAAGGTGCGGCAACATCTGAACACGTGGATGACTGTGACAAATTGATCATTCATCAACAAATTGATCTTCGATCAAAAAATTGATCATCGATCAAAATATTGATCAGCGATCAACAAATTGATCATAGATCAAAATTGTGAAATTGCGAGAATAATTAATGGTTTTAATCATCGGTAACTACGCGAGCAAGTGTAATTAATTTAACCACTTAAAAACACGTTTGCTTATGTTAATTTACAGTCTTCATTCCATCGCCAACACTAACAGTATCTGCTGACTAAAGGTAAGCTAACATCTTTGCGCATTTTTCTGAGCCATCCGATCCTATTGGGGGTTTAAAATCTGCTTATAACTCTGTTGTTTTATCAATGATACTCCTTTTAAAATCAACTAAAAGAACCAAGATGAAAATGTAAATTATCATAAATGTTATTATGACAAATTAAAAAAATTGAAAAAAGCGTATAAAATAACAGTCCTACAACTTTTAACATTTCTTTCAGTTGGACATCTTTTTAAATATTAATATTTTCTTTTTGATTGAGTTTCATACTCTTAATTTATGATTTAATCCTTTATTACTGAAGTTTGGTTAATTTTATTCGAGAAACAACCTTATAAGCATTAAGCATCTTAAATGTTACTCTAATATGAAATATATTGAACAAATTTGAAATTTATTGTATCAAATGTACTATTTATCAATACCATTTTTCTGTTACAGTTGTTTACAGAATATATCTCTTTGCAAGACCGTTATGTATCCTAAAGATCGCTTCTTTAAACTCAAAATTGTGCTTTTAGTGAATTTCCCATATAGGGAATAAGCTATTACCATATGTCTTATGGCAAGACCTTGTCCACGGATGAGGAAATTTTTATGAAGATTAAGTTATTTGTGATTTGTTATTTTGTTATTTTTATGGAGAATAAGTAAACTTTTGTAGTTTGCTTGTACATGAACATATTATGGTCAAATTTAAAAAATCATTTATTTAATACTGTACTATTTAACCATACAAATTTAACAATAAACACACTTTATTACCTTCCCTGTAGTAGCAACCCTAAGTACTTGTTAAACTAATGTTGTTTAAATAGGGAATAAATATGACATTTTAAAGGAGATATTTGAGTGAAAATCCAATCAGGCAAATGAAAATTTGCTTAGTCTGCAGGTTTGCTTTGGGGGGTATTTTTGTTATTAAACTATTACCTATGATATTTGTTGACAAAGTGGGTCCTATCAATAGCGGATACACTGTATTCCATTACTTTATAAACTACCTCTTGTAAAGTTTAGATTGTGTTGTCAGCCAGGTGAAACCAACGGTATTTATACATTTTTATTTCAAATTGCTGTAAAAAGGGAAATTTGTTTAATTTTTTAAATTGAAAATTTTACTGTACATAAAGTTTAACTATATACAATTTATAATATATTTGAGGAGAAAATAAACCTTTATTCTATTTAATTCAATCGTACCGGGTGTCCCGGGGCTTTCTACAAACTTTTTCAGTTATTATTCCTGGACCATAGACAAATCAAAATATTTTATTCCAAATTTCAAAAGGTCAAATGTTACTCGTATAGCCACAATTTTTTTCACAAACACATTTTTAATTTAAGAGCGGCTTCTTATTAAAACATTAAATTTGGTTTATCCCTATTACCTCAAGAACTAATTAAACAAAAGATGTAGAGTGTTTATTTTAAAAATTGCGTCCGCTTAAAAGTTTAAAACGTAAATATCTCAAAAACTGCATATGAAAAATTCAACTATTATGTTATTAAAAGAATAGTACCGGGGGACCGAGCCATGGCTCGGTATGTTTATACCGATTGTAAAGGCAATATAAAGGAAGCTCACGTTTTCATTATAACTAATTTCGCCTTTTATTACTTACGTTTTAGTGGAATGTCAATTTATTATGATGGAAATTTAAACTTGGCAATCCGACACATTAATTTCTTTTAATCTTACATATTTCTTACGCCGTAAATAAATAAAACAAATGTTGAAAAAATAAAAGAAGTAATTTTTGATATTAGTTCCTGTGGTATGAATTAATATAAAACGAGGTGTTAGCCCGTCCTACGTACGGGAATTCAGTAGTCAGTTAAAACCGTGTACAATTCAGATCAGATAGTTTACACATATAAAGACAAAGTTTCTTGCAGTTTTAATGTGAAATATCAACTTGTAAACAAATGCTGTGTGACCAAATATGTTTTTATTCCATCATAGGCCTTTACGATATGCATTTTAAATCCGATAATTTTATAATAAAACAGCAATTCTGCAATTTTTACGATGTGAAAAGCGTTGAAGTGAGATTTGCAGCCGATTCGCACAGACGCACACTAATTATAAGTAGCATACAGTAGAGAGAGTAATAGTCAATTGAGAAGTGTATAGACCTAGTCAACGATACCACCTTCCATAGCATACCTGCCTCTTCCATAATTATTATCACCACAATACAACTACTATACACAATCAGGTTAATACAGTAGCAATTAGCTACAATAGCATTAACACATTAGCTTCCAACTAAACTCATATCTCAGTTACAGAAGAGTGTGACGGTAGTAAGGGACGTGGTAATACAGCGTATGTAAACATCGGCACCAATACCGTAGCTTACAAAGGTTTCCACTCATTGACGGCGCTTCAAGGACAGTTGTGTTAAGTGCAAAGTAAAAAATCACAACTGCAGTGGGTGATCGTGGATGTTGCTGCGATCTTGGAAGATCTTTTTGATTTCGCTGTGATCGTACCGTAACAAAGGTTTAACTTAACAGATGTAGCTAAACTCGCTTATCCAATGTGTCACTTTTGGTTTCTACTTACTTACATTTCAACAACGATATCGGCACTGTTCCTACTTAGGAAATAAAACTACAAACGTACAAAACCAAGATTTGTGCGTTTTTTGTCACATTTCCTCCGAATGTTAGCTAGATATATGTACCGATTACCGATTATCGTTTAGAGATTACGTAATCTTTTAAATAAGAAACCTTTATTTGGATAAAGGTGGTTTCTTCAAACTGTCATAATAAGTTAACATTAAAAGCTGCTTACAAAAATGCTATTAATAGGAAATAACTTTGATTTCCGAAAACTTAAAAAATTTAAAACCAAAAGAGATTAATAACTTCGGTACTGCACCACATCAAGTGAAAGTTTTTTTTTTTTTTTTTTAGCAAACCATAATGAGTTTTCAAAGCTTTACGTTGTTAACGTTACATGTTACATGTTTTGTGGCCTGTGTATTTATTTATATATACAGGTTGTGCCGTAACTCTCTGGACACTTGTATATAGCGTTATTCCTTAGGTCAAGACAAACACATTTCACCATAGGAACATGGGTTTTTTGTTTTCTAGTTTACCGACTGTCGGTATTTATGTGTTTTTTACAAAAAAACTAATAACTCCTAAACGGTTTGAGATACAGCTTTGATATTTTGCAAAAATGTTAATCTTATTAAGACCTATTATCATTAGAAATTATACTAAAAAATCATTAACCGTTTCAAAATGGCGGCCATTTAAAATATTTGATGCCAAATTTCACGAAAACCGTTAACTTTACAAAAAAATTGCAAGAGACAAAAGAGTTTGTAAATTTTATGTAGTTTTCAATAATACCTGATTTGTTAAGATTGGATAAATAATAACAGAGAAATGTCTTCTTTTCTAAACGCATGACCACTTTTCTCCATTTAAACAATGCTAAACAACGTAAAAGGAGTATTAGCATTGTTTAAATGGAGAAAAGTGGTCATACATTTAGAAAACAACACGTTTCTCTGTTATTATTTATTTAATCTTAAAAAATCAGGTATCATTGAAAACTACATAAAATTTACAAACTTTTTTGTCACTTGCAATTTTTTTGGAAAGTTAACGGTTTTCGTGAAATTTGGCATCAAATATTTTAAATGGCCGCCATTTTGAAACGGTTAATGATTTTTTAGTATAATTTCTAACGATAATAGGTCTTAATAAGATTAACATTTTTGCAAAATATCAAAGCTGTATCTCAAACCGTTTAGGAGTTATTAGTTTTTTTGTAAAAAACACATAAATACCGACAGTCGGTAAACTAGACACCACAGACCCATGTTCCTATGGTGAAATGTGTTTGTCTTGACCTAAGGAATAACGCTATATACAAGTGTCCAGAGAGTTACGGGACACCCTGTATATATATATTTGCAGTTTGATTAGAAGGACAGTTTGAATTAGTCGTAAGTACTACAGTTCTTTTCTCAAATGTAAATGTTGGTTTTTGGTACTGCTACTTTTCCTTAGAACCGGTGGTAGCAGTAAGAATCATTTTTACATACAAACACATCACTATTTTCAATATTTATTTATAAACAATGCACCTTATTGCTTTTTAAATTTAATTGATGTCTTACTGTATAATCTTTAGCATTTTCTGTCTGGAGTCCAAAATGTTGTGTGGACTCAATTCTGTATTTGTGTGTGCATGTCTATTGGTAACGCATTAATGTCCTTATTTTTTGTGGAAAAGACAAGAGCACCATTGTTAATAAAAATTTCAACCCGAATAAAGTGTGCAGTAGTGAGGTTGAGGTAGTGTTTTAACTACTTTTAACCAGTGTGAAAAGTAACTTTCAATTACAGGCCTACCTTAGGGTTATGCCTCATAGATCCATACTGTAAAGCAATTCCTTTTTATCTTTAGATATAAAATATGGACTAACACGATCGGGTGACATTTAATTGCGAAGCATTCGTTTTGGCTTTGAAACTGTCAGATATTGTATTTGAGAAGGTTTATATGTATTTCTAAACAATTATAGTTTTGCCATAATATCTGGAAAAATGCACACTAAATATGCAAACCAACTCCTGTTCTGAATATAAGGGTTTAACTTACTACAAGATTCCCGTACGTAGAACGGGCAAACAGCTAGTCATCTCTAAAATACTATCATATGATGGATTAGCTGAAGACAGACAAGTCTGATTCAAGCGTATAAAGATTATTCTAGTACAATTGACTTATATACTAATTCAACTGAATACAGCTGTCCATTATGTAAAAAATAAAAGAGTGAATAAAAATTGTAAAATCTGCCCTTAAATTAGAGTGAAACATTGAGTTGACGGCAGTGCACTCAAACGTCACTAATACAAAACACCATTGTCGAGTAATCAACAGTGTAATCTTTGCTCGATAGTTACAACTGATGTTTTTCCCATTGTACTGTATTTTGTAATTTGTTAGTATACGGTGGATGGCTTGCTGTAAACATATGTTACAAATATGTTGTTTACTTGTTCATTTTTTTTTAAATTTAGAATGAGTTCGGTAGCGAAATACGAATTTTCCTGAAGTAGTGGCTGTCACCAATCACGTTTTTTGGGCTAAAAGTTAGTGATTCCAAAATTAAGTAAAAATACTTTCGCTGGATTTTTAGATATATATTACAGACAGACTTAGCTCGTATTATAGTATAGGATTTTAATTACAAATCTTATGATATACCGAAATTGAAAATCATAAATAAGGGACAAAACTAATTTTTAAGACAATGTGATCATGTCAATACTAACTGTTACTAAAACCACTGCTAGTAGGCCACGTCAATCAGCTGTTTTATGCTTATTGACACTGATCAGCTGTTTGAAACAATTAATTGCTAACATGTGATAATTTCCTGTGTGTTGTTTATTATTAATACGAGTAACTTTTGAGTTTTTGAAATTTTGAATATGATATTTTGACCTGTCTATTGTCCTGGAATAATACCAGAAAAAGTTGGTAGAGAGTTCTGAGAGACCCTGCATATCAAAATATATAATACAAGGTATTGTTCATAACAATTCTTATCACACGAATTGTGTTATGTACATGCTTGGTAACCATTGAATAATATCTTTGTACATAATTCAAGAACGATTTCAGGTGGGAGTACGATGTTTGTCTTATAAACATCTATCTTAGAGTTTCTGTAGTTTTACTGTTAACAATTTTTAGCTACGAATAAATCGTGCTTAAAAATGTGTAAAATAAGGTTTAATATTCACTCTTATTGCTTAAAGTTCTTGTAAGCAACTTTAATCGCTACTAATTCTTTAAAGGTTGTTTGTGTGTTATTTGGGTTTTTTTTTAAGTAAAGCTAGATTATGTCAACACGAAAATTAAAATTATTACTGCAAATTAAAAGTTACGAATACTTAGAATGCATCTAAATAGTATACATCTAAAACTATCTGCTAGTTAAAACTTTTCTTTTAACAGTTTCTTTTCAGAATCTAGAATTATTTTAATGTTTACGATGTTTCAAATCGTAGAATTGTGTGAAAGTTATTTTAGTATTTGAAATTGATTTACTTTATTCTACTTTTTATCTGCGAGGCCCGTATTGAAATAGAGACTGGATAATTTAGTTCAGTGATGACAAAGGGATCGGAAGTAAATCAACCGATTATTATGTGTATACGAGAACGGTTCTATTTTAATCTTAGAATTTGTATGAAGTATGTATACAATTGTTGTAAGTATGTATGACCAGTCTATAAGCTCTAGCTCGACTATAGACGTATAAACTAAAAGGTATTGATTGGAGAAAGATGCTGTACATTTTTTTTTAGTTTGTCCACGAAAAGAAAAATGATGTGCAACACCTTGTTGCTCGTCCTCTTCGCACTTTCCGTGCAAAATATTCCTGTTTCGATGGCGGGAGGTGAAAAGGATGCACAAAATGTGGACACCACAAAAGATCAAGCACAGAATGCGGAAACCACAAATGATCAAGCACAGAATGCGGAAACCACACAAGATAAAGCAAAAAGTGTGGATACCCAAAGTGTGGATACCCCAAAAGATAAAGTACAAACTGAGGAAACCCCAAAAGATCCAACACAAAGTGTGGAAACCCAAAGTGTGGATACCCCAAAAGATAAAGCACAAACTGAGGAAACCCCAAAAGATCCAGCACAAAGTGTGGAAACCCAAAGTGTGGAAACCCAAAGTGTGGAAACCCCAAAAGTTAAAGCACAAACTGAGGAAACCCCAAAAGATCAAGCACACCATGTGGAAACCCCAAGCCTTCAAGGTCAACAGTATATCAAAGACACGGTAAATACTAACTACCAAATTAAATTTATGGTAATATCAGTAATTATGTAAGTTTAACCACCAATATTACGGATTATAACAAAGGATGAGAGGAAAGTATAATGGAGGACCGAATAAAAGTCACAGTAAACAGTTAAAACTTAACTTCTAACGCGATGAATACAGACTACGTCTATATAGCTAAGAAGGGGTTAGGAATGAAATTACTTATGCCGTTTTAGCGAATTTCCCTATAGGGAAGTAGCTATTACCGTAGGTCTCATGGTAAGACTTAGGCCCGGGACCGATTTACTTTTTCATTTCGATGTCCCCAAAGGCCAAAAACACAATTCGTTCAAATTTTTATATATGTATATATATATGTATATATATATATAGATTTATATATATATATATATGTGTCCGTGAACACGATAACTTGAGTAATTTTCATCCGATTTTGATTAAATTTGGTTTGAAGGTGTAAGGCGGGATAAACTTGAATGAGTTCGCGATCCAGCATGATCGGACCATGGGAACAGGGTTTTATGGGGTAAAAATTGGTTTTTCTCACTTTTGACCCTCAAAACGCAAAATTCCCCAATTTTTCTCTAAATAAGATCTTCTTAAAGAGCTTAAAAAAACAAACAATTCAGTATGTCAAAGTGTTTTTGTACGGTTATTGGTTACGGAGAAAACTAAAAAAATTGTAAATTTAAAATCCCTATGTTATTCTTATGGAGAATATTGTAAAATGTTGTAGTTTGCTTGTTTATGGATATCTTTTGATCAAACTTGGCAAATATATTCATTTTATACTAAGCAATAATTATTTTACTTAAAACACACACTTTAGTTTCCTTGTAGCAGCAAACCTAGGTACTCGTTTAATCTAATTTTATTTAAATAGATCAATTGTAAATCAATTCAGCCAAATGGAAATTCGCTTAGACAGCAGGTTAGCTGCGGCGGGGGTATTTGGTCTAAGTATAGTTTTTAGCGAATTTCCCCTATATATATATATATATATAAATAATTGAAAACATTATAAAAACATTAGTACCCTTTTTAAATTCATTTTTAATTAATAAACGACATGTTTCGACACTTAGGTCATAGTCATGTTTACATTTACAAATACAATAACAAAAATAATGAAAGGAATAAATAGTCATATGTTAAGTTAACTTAGAATTTAGAGGATCTTGATTTAATCTAAATTCTAAGTTAACTTAACATATGAATATTTATCCCTTTCATTATTTTTGTTATTGTATTTGTAAATGTAAACATGACTATGACCTAAGTGTCAAAACATGTCGTTTATTAATTAAAAATGAATTTAAAAAGGGTACTAATGTTTTTATAATGTTTTCAATTATTTATATAGTAGTAGCCCTAATCACAATCATACTTATTATACATATTTTTTTAGAGGCTGGCTGTCTCTTTTAACCTTGCATTTGCCCGTCCACATAGACTAAGCGCCCGTGCGTGGATCGTTTACAGCAAAGCAAGGAGTGAGTTGGTACAGTACAAAGGTGAATTGTACTGATAAAATGTTATCGGCAGTGACCAGGATCCGAACCCACGACATCGCTGCCTTTGGCCCGAAGTCCGCGACGCTACCGACTGAGCCACCGACTTACTGAAACCAAACTAATACCTAAACTAATTTACCTGGGACCGATTTACTTTTTTGTTTTGAGGTCCCCAGAGGTCTTAAACACCATCCGTTCAAAAGTATTGCTCGATGGGCGTACCTGAAAAGAGCCCGTTTGCTGGGGTGGTTTAGTGGGGGTATTTTTATTTCCCCACACAAAACAAATGGTCAAAGTTATAGTTTTAGAGTTTGAATTTTGGGTAAAAATGTCCGTTTTGGGTCCACCTGAAAAAAAAAATAGTTTTCGAAATTATGTCTGTGCATGTTCCCAGTCCAAAAATCGTGTTTTTCTGCATATCAGTTTGGTACATACAGGTTTTTGCAAGGCACCTAATAATATTTTAAAGGTCTACATTAAGAAAAAACAAACTATGCACATTGCACACCTCTACGTAAAAGTCCACTTTTTGTTGGTATCCCAATTTATTTGGAACACCAAAATTGGGCGTTTTTGGGGCTTTAGGATTCATCAACCTGAGAGACCCCACTTAAACATCAATCCATTTGTGCATTAATATCCCTATTAATATTTAATCTGGTAGAAAGGTAATTCATTATATAACCTTTATAATTAATTTATTTTTGTTGGTATCAAAATGAAATATCTTGATTACAATGAAGTATCTTGTATTCAATTTACAGTATATTTATCCAAGGTTGGACTACCTCACAGTAAAAGAAATTCAGTTATTTTTTGTAACGTAAACATAAGAAGGTAAACATTGCTCGGGAAGAATATTTATTGTCTGCAGCTACCAAATAGTAGCTAATATTATGATATGATTCTTGGTTTAAATCATTCTTGGTTATCAGTAACCAATGTGGTAAGACAAGGCTAAAGCTGAAATTATTTCCTAATAATATTTTTCCATTTCGTATTTCCATTTCATTATACGTTTTAACTATAAGTGAATCATGAATATTATTTTTACAAACAAATATTACCTCTTTGCCACAACTCTCGGATAACAAGGTCACCAGTTGGGTAATTAGAATTGACAGTTGTTTTTAATCGTTCGAAACTATACCTCGTCCCAGCGGTCTCAAATAGCGTAATAAAAAAATGGGTGTCTAAAAAACCTGATCCTAGTAACACATCTTCATAGTTACTGTTATTCATCCAGCATTTATATTTTGTTTTGAGTCGTACGTTTTGGTTTGGCCTTCATCCAAAGGAATTATCACACACAGACTATCTTTAATTTTGTATTAACAATGTTTACTATATTTTAAACAGGTATGTTGCTAAATTTTCTAATACGGTTTCCTCAAACTACTGCCATTGACTAATATAACCCACGTCATAACTTAACTGCAAGATATTTATTTAACTAAAAATATTCAACTAATACAATATATATATTTTAGGATGACAACCTTAAAGAACTAAAACCAGCCCTTATTGAGATTTTAATCTCAAAGTTCAAAAAAGTAGGACGTTTGGATGAAGAAGATATTAAGTACGAAATCCAAAACTTCTACTATGGTGCCGGATGGCGCTATTTCAAACATGCAACGGAAAGTTCTCTACATAAAAGCGTCATGACGGCCAAAGGCTGGAAGAATTGCGATGAAGTGGAGACTGCGATGGTAGATGCTACCACCATCAAGGTACTAGTGATCTAATGTTGTAACTAAAAGGAATTACTTGCTTTATACTATACTTGTTATACAATTGTTATCATACCATAGACAAAAAGAATTAAGTATAGACTGTCAGCTGTGCTGCGGTTACCATAGGTTCTAGCGCACACCACTGGGAGCGCTATGTAGTTACGGTCTACGCGCTACGTAACTACACGGTGCTCCCAGCGGTGTGCGCCAGAACCTATGGTAACCATGGTAACCACTGCACAGCTGACAGTCTATATTTAATTATTTTTGTCTATGATCATACATTGCCACTGCTTAGATGGAATGGCGAGTTTTTTATTCGCGGTTAGTTTAAGTTTGGATCTGTAGATGTTTAAATTTAAAATTCATTGAATGAAGGTTGACAACATAAGAAGTGTAATTTTCAAAGTAGTAACCAACTACGCATACTATAGAATAAAATCATTCATTTAGCTTGCTTGCATGACTGAATGGAGTAAAAACTAGAATGGAACAAGCCATTGATTTCTCTTTTCTTGATGGAAAGTTGAAATGTTTAACGTGCACCGTTATCGTATTAATTTTTAAAAGAATTATTTGCCTAAACATTGATTTTATAAGTTGAACATCTATACAATGTGTCCCACAAGTAAGTACAAATAATTCAGGAATGGGTTTATTGGGTCATAATAAAAGTAAAATCAAGAATAACACGTAAACAAAATTCCTCCCTAGCGAGATATCCACAATTTGTTTTTTTGTGTTATAAATTTATTTGTCAAACACTATTTAAGATATGTTGATGAAATGGTATACAATTGTATCTCGTCCTAAAGTCATTACAAAATATATTGATTTCAAATTGTCGGCCATTTTAAATTTATAAATTAAATAATTAATAATTTTAAAAATGGCTGATTTTATGAAAAAAATTCAAAGAATATTTTTATTTAACCCAAAAAATTTCCCATCAAATGACACCAAGATCTAAAAGATCGAATAACAAATAGCTGAGAAATCACAACTATCGGCTCAAAATTAAGCAAATACTGACCGCAAGGCCTTATTTTGCCTGGCCTGTACAACTAAAGTCGTTATTTATTATCCCTTTTGTTTATTATGATAATTTATTTGTTGCAATGCAAGAAACATGCGCTACAAACCTTTATTGATTTTAATTGAATAATAATTTGAATTGGGTAATCCAGAGATGTACAGTTAGTTATTTGTTTTGGTTCATAAAGTCTATTATTCTTCATATAGGCCTATTGACATGGGTTTCGGACAAAATCTTAATATCAAAGAACCAGTTGATCTACTACATACGTTGTTAATTTGATTGGGTTATTTTTAGCAGAGCTCCTAGAGTTTCCGATCTATTTTGTCCTTATTTCTGTAACTTTAAAGAGCTCACTTTAAAGTTTCCTGTCGTTGCATGAAAATAGCTTATTAAATGTGTTTCTTTATAAGGTGAAAGAGAATCAATTACTATTTTAACAATATTTTAAATAGTGAATTTAAGTTTGCGCACAAATTATAATGAAAACGGCGGGAAATCCTGGTAAATTTGGCATTTACACAAAAATGGTTGTGGTTGTGTTGCTAGCCTAGTGGTTAGCGTCTCGGACTTCGGTGCGGGAGGGACGGGTTCCATCCCCGGCACATCCTCTAAACTTTGATCTCTTGTAACTTCTCTTGTGAAATGCCACTGGCGTAGGAAAAAAAAAAAAAAAAAAAGTTATACAAAATTGACGCACTACTATATTTTTGACCAATAATTCAAAACCCCAATTTGCAAATTATAAACATAGAAAAGTCATAGAACGCTCCCAAGAAGAAGAAATAGAGATTTTGTTTTTTAAATAATTTAATATTGTTATTAGCCTGACTAATAATGAACATAACATTGATTCCTAAAAACGGTGAACGAGAATTTTAGCCAAAGTGCTACAGTTTTTTATTAGTAGGACACATGGACTTTTTTTGATAATTGCAGAGGAAACTCCTTTAATGCTAATAATCCTTGCACATAAAGGAAATGCAATATGTGTTTTTATAAAAGTCAAGTGGTTTTAGGAGAATAGGACCCTAAAAACCTTTATTACAGCTCAATTGTAATGATTCAATTATTCACAGTTAAGGAAAACAAAAAAACCTGAACATTATAGGTATTACAGGTATTTTAATCCTGAATTTTCTCAGGTAAATATAATAAACTTTATTACACCAAACAACCAAACGAATGTCAGTTGAAGCAAATAAAATTTATAGACAATGCAGGATAATAGACGGACCAAAATGTCTTTTCCACCCACGCTCATTTTCTGACCATTGTTTTACACAAGTCTTTAAACTAAAGATTGCGAGAAAATAGTCACATTAGGCTGCAATTATGAAAATCTTCTACTCAAAATATTTTCCTGCGTACCGGAAAAAATCTATTTACGCAAATTTAAAACATATTCTGTTCCCTGCGTTGGTGCTGTGTACGGGATTACAATATTTTCTTCAGTTGCTTTACAGTTAAAATAAGTTTGGATAAATTAATACAATATAAACTACCTCCTATTTACTATGTCTCTAACGTATTGTATCGTTTTTTTTTATTTTGCAGTGGAGTGATGTGGAAACCCGTTTAAACGGGCACGCTACTCCCATGAACGATCTCAAAGGCATCCTCGAAAAAGTATCAAGGGAAAAACTTCAGGAGTGTTTCGCCCTTTTGTTTACTGACAGATTCTGTGGGAATCTAAGGGAGAAAAAAGATGAGGTAAAACCTTAAAAAGCTAAAAAGTGTTTTCTGAGTTAAACAATAAAAATATTGATCATACCTTACAATATTGTTATTAATTTTGGACCTTTATTTGTCTACTTACTAAATTATATACCATCTTTAAAAACTATATCTCAACTAAACATAACATTCTTGCCACCAAAACTGATTGTACGAATACACAAAAGGTAAAGTACCTTTGTATGTTTTCACTCTCAAATCAGTGGTTTGAGTTTGAGGATTGCTAGTTTTGGGCCAAAGACGAATTTCCAAAAGGGAACATCCATGAAAATGCATGAGGTAAATCGAATTTTCCTTAGTCAGGAAAATAATATTAAGGAAAATAATATTAAGGAAAATAATAGCCTTAATTTTCCTATATTAGCATGATAGCTGTGGCAGTATAATTCTTTACATAATTAGAAAATAGGATTTCGAATTATAATTGACTTTTAGGATCACACTCCTGATATGGATATACAATTCATGTAAAATATGCCGTAATGAACCAAGGAATGCCAAAAGGATTTTCATGGATTGTTTCTTCCATGTGGTGCTGACAGTGAAAGCCAGTTTTTTACAAAATCCGTGACAGCAAGGCGAAATAACGTTGGAGGGAGCGGGAATGTTGTTGACGGTTAAAGGCGTCAGGTTGAGGTTCTTTGTCATTGGCATAGTTAAGTATCATAATCTTTGGTTAGTAAAATATATTTAATACTTTATACTTTTCTTTGAAATAGCGACCATATGAAAGTAGGTATTTTAAGCCAAGTACGAATGGAGATGAGTGTAGGAAGAGTGGCGCAATCTTGTAGTCTTGTTAGTGACTAAGGCCGACATTCCTTAGATACAGCTGTTAATTAATAGCCCATTCAGCCAATCGCAACTAAGGTACCTACTTATGGTGGGATCCGAACCACATTTTAGTATTGTAACTAACAAACTTGTCTAATTATCAGGACAGTACTGCGGATAGTCGTAGTACTCTCTAGTGCGGACGTTAATCCACACCAGTGAGTATCTTATCCACAGTGCATTCATATAAATATCCACAATGACCTTCTAGTAGCTGGATTACAGGACGAAGCCACTGTCCCCTGTATAATTTTATAATATATAGTAACACAAACGTCCAAACGCTCATATAAATATTGTGTTTATATTATATACCAAAACATTGCAGATCGTATGTTCCACTGGTGAGGAAACAACTGGGTCATATAACTGAATGTGGTATTTATTCTGCAGTAAACTTTGTGCAATTTAGTTCATATGGCTAGTTGTATTTACCAAACATTTATTTGGTGGTCAATTTTCAAACGCGATGGCATACGATTTATATTTAAGATATTTGTTTAACAAATTGACAAGAACAGTACTTGTAAAAGATTGTTTGTGACAAAGAAATTTTAGCCTTAAAACCACGTAATCTTATTTTTGTATATTTAGTAAGAAATGTTACAGTAATGGTGTATTAAAACATTTGTAATATGTGATATTAAAACGATAATAGTTACTATAAAATAATCCACTACTAGAAATAACCCACTAACAGTCGATTGAACCTTTATTGTTCAAAGACAGCGGTTAAAACCAGTGGTTGGTTGATTACTTTTGAGGTAAAATATTGTAACAAGCTATTATTGTATCAATCTACTTTATTGCAGTCATGTTAACGTTATCGTATCTTAGATTATTAGAAAGAAATGGAAGATTGTTAGATTTATTACAAATTATAGGGTACAGCTAGAAATTTACGACCGTTAATTGTCTGTTAGCATTCTTTTACACCTTTTGGTTATCACAAAATTTCATTATTCGTACCCACTAACTCAAGGGTTAACTAATATTGATATTTCACAATGAAACTGCGAACCTTTTGGCGTTGCCTGAAGCCTGAATCCATGTTTTATAAATTCAAGTTAATGGATCTTTGAAAAATCTTCATTGTTCAAAGTAGGGAAACAGTATATTTAGTAGATTACTCAATATTGAAAAGGACCAAACTAACGATCTTCTGATCTTCAGCAGTCCATGTCGAGTTAGAGGGTACACTTCCGCATCTGTTGTCAAAAACAACCGAATGAAACGATATATCGATTATTTCAATCGATATATAGTTTGGTTAGTTAGGTAAGGTATAACCATTAACTAACTGACCTAACTAACCAAATGATATATCAAATGAAATAATCGATATATCGAGCGATATTTTCATACGGTTGTTTTTGACAGCATATACGGAAGTCTACCCGAGTTAGAAAACAAATATTTTGTACTATTACGCTAAAGTTGATATTGATATTTTAAATGTGTATTTCGTGATTGGCATAAAGTATATTGACAGTCATATCAAATGGGCTGCTATGGTTCTAACAGACGAAATACAAATAGTGACATTATTCTGTACACTGATATGTACAGTAATGGAAAAACATTTTGGAGGTCTTCTTTAAACATCATCTTGGCCAATGAAGCAAAAAGCTCAGTGCGACTGGATCGTCACAGCTGATTTGTACGTCATACCCTAAATCTGAACAATATTTATAAATAAAAAAATATAAATACCTTCCTATAACTTGTGTTCTAGATTTGTTTTAGTCATACGAAATGCTTAATTTAAAAGCATGATTTTGTATGTCAAACCAAAACCAAACGAGACTTCAAAAACGGAATACAAACGGTTATGGTGGGACTCCTTGAGATTACTAAACGAAACAATGATAGAGTGCACTTAAATTTAATGTTAAAATTACTTATCTAATTTTATCCCCTACATCCAAATGCAAGAACCATTCTTAAATATTTAATTGAAAATTATTAAATAAAATACTCGTATATATAATTTTACGATATTATGTGTCACAACTATTCAATGCTTTCAATGATATGTGTAATACAAATGACACAACTTCAAAAAAAAACTGTGGGAATAACAATCAAAAGTATTTTTTAAATTTGAAAATACACTATGTGAACAAAATCATGTTTTTCATTAAGGGCTATCTTTCCATTAGTCTTATTATCAATGGTTTAGTCTTACACTGTTCCAAGAAATATTCATGCATACTTGGTACAGTGTGGTTTGAATTATTGGAAATACATATTTGATTATTTTTTATTTTATGGAAACCATAAGGTTCACTAATTTGCATGACTTGGAACTCGTCTGGATTAATTAGGTTTTCCTCCAAACACTTCTACAAAATAGCCAGCTAATTAGTCAAGTCCCAGCATGTTCCGTAGAAGTAACAGGTTTCAACATAATGGTAACATGTCTTAACCTCCTAGTCGTTAATACAGTTATGGCTTATATTCACTGCATAACACTAAATAAACACTACCGTGTTCTGTATTTTAAAACTTATAAAACTCTATCAGATGGTCGAAATTATCCCATAAATTCGTTTTGCATTTTAAGTAGGTTACAAATTAAATAATCTTGTATTTAATACAGGGTACTCAGGAGTATTTATTCTTTCATAATTTCTACCAACCACCATGTTTAAAAGTAGCCGTTCCAGTTCAGTTCTTAGAATTGAAAAGCTTCACATAACAGCATGGATATACTCAGAACAACACGGGTAACTGATCAATGAGGTTCAAGGATTGAGAGAGAAGAGGTAAAATTGTGATGATTCAAACTTCAACTAAAAGCTGTTCACACCAATTTAATTGTTGAGTCGTGCAATTAGTGTTTGGTACAATGTTTCGTTGCATCACTGTCAGTGGCAATGAGAGGTTATGAACGAAAACATAACTACTCTTAGAAGTTATGAGTAGTTATTTTTAGTAATTGAACACTGTCGTAGGTAAAGTAGTGTACGCGACTCGCGTAAATAGTGTTAACGACACTCGTAGAAGTTTTAAGGCACTCGCCAAGGCTCGTACCTTAAATTTTCTACTCGTGTCTTTAACACTAACTTTACACAATCGTTGCGTAAACTACAATATTGTTTATTTCGCTTTCTAAAGAAGATATTCTACTGTAAAGTAGTGAGATAGTTTAACCTACTTCAGTAGTTGTAGATCCGATTATACAAGCCACGATCTGGTGCCAACCCGCTTACACCCACAAAACATCTTGAAACAGCTGACTGTATTGTCGTACCAGCTGATGTCTGCTAGGATCATGTCTTGCACCATTAAAGACTCTAAAACAATACTTTACAATCCAGCGTAACTTGGGATATTAGTGTAATATATCATGAAACTGATTTGTATGTATTTAGAACGCACTACATAAATTCGCAAAATAATATTGGCAGAAAATAATTATTTTTATTTGTAGAAATTTATGAACTTAGCGATGTTTATCTCATTACGAAAACGCTTTTTAAAATTTAACATGCTACTTAGTATATGAATGTCCGTAATCTAATGAGCTCTATATTTTTTAAGATTTTATGTTTAGGCTATAATCTTTTTACAAATCTTTAATCTTCGATATCCAAAGAATTGTGAAGAAAAATGTCAAAATGCATATACTAGAACATATATAACGGTCGTTCAACTTTAAAACATATTTGATGATTTCTAAGATAACACTTTTTAAATATATTTTGTGTAAATCCAAACTTTACAGTTACATAGGCCTACAAACATGAACATAAAATTCCAAATTACAAAAACTAATCTAAACTTCTTTAAGTACAAAGATAATAGTACTATTTTTAGTTGTAATTAACATACTGTTAAAAGTTTGTGAGAAAATTGAATTCCAGGAGATAATGCGTGCTTGAAAGTAAAGATAAGGAGAGTGGCAGTAAAACGTTTTGCATAATTGAGATGGTTGTCATTTTATTACTGTCTGGAAGGAAAGATGAGAAAATGCAATTAAACACAACTGAGTAATCCCGTGTTGTGTCTATCTTTAGTGCGCATTCTCTTTCCAAGATGTCCTGTATGATAGCACTCTTATTTTGGCCATTGCAATGAGAGTAGTTTTAATTTTGTAATGACATTTAATATAATAATTTAATTTAACTATTGCAGGATCAGTCGTTCGTCTGTCTTTTAGTTAGTTATTACTATGATATTGTTTGTACTCAACAAATCTAATGCACGTAAGGTTGACAGATCCAATCATGATGTGTTTAACCACAAGTGTAATCACGTTCTGCCACTATATGCCAGATTAGCAATACATAGTTACTGGGTCAATGGAATATTACTAGGCTACAAGGCGTGTAGTTAAAATATGACCAAATATAGCTATTTATTGTTTAATATACTACAGTTTTGTTGGTATGAATACGTTGAATAATTTACATTTAGTTAATGAAAGTACAACCAAGGTTTAAGTCAACCTTTTAAGCCCTTCCCTTGCCACCAAGTCTATGACAGGTAGATCCTCCTTTGTAGTGTATTAAGCACGTGTCAAATATCCTAAACTACCCATAACTAAGGACGGTTTGCTAGACGATATATTTGCACGAATACGTAGCAGTAAGCTCCAGCTTAGATTTGTGACAAGTATAACTACAGCATTTGAATACATATGCCAACCCCCTTAGATAGTGTTTTATGCTTTTTTGTTATAAATATTTTAGCAGTTTAATTTGCCAAAAACCCGCTATAAATTCCATTTCCGGTGTTCCTACAAGACAGAATATTGTGCTAGGACTTGTGTATTCATTACTTATCCTTCAATAGATAGGTCAAATATTGCTGTCACAATACACACACTATAGTAGGCTGTTGTTTAATATTGTATTGATCAAAAAATTGGCCAAAATGAATAGGGTTGTGCATAATTGAGCGAAGCTCACTTTCCCTCACTTTGTAACTTCTTTGTAAGAGCATCAGAATGTAATGGCTTGACCAATTGATATGAAATTTGGCCAACAGCTAAAGAATACTGAGCACAATGTTTATGGTAAAAAATATTTGCAAATTTCCTTCTGGATCCACCATTTTCACTAGACCGATTGATGTCAATTAACAGACACGGACCTTGGGCAAAGGAGAAAGAAGCTCTTGACCGTTTAAACGAAATGTCAAATACACAATATGTCTAATAACCTTTTATCAATTCTTATTCTTATTCTTAACTAAATAGATGAACTATCGGATAAATTTGTCATTCTTTAGAACTTAAATAATATCGGGCAAACAAACGGAATCTGTTGAAAGTGAACATATTGCAGGTTGTTAGCTGCTTTAGCCATTGACAATCTTTAAATAATGCTTCGCTCATTTATGCGTCTAAAGTGTAACGGCAGACCACCCTAGTGTATTGAGTGATTAGTATCGTAAATATACAAAGAGAACTAAAGAATCCTTTGATCCTAAAGGAGCAAAGAAGATAAGCTGAAAAGTTAACAATTATATAATTTATTAATAAGTTGTGTAAAATATTAAAAAAATCCATGATAAACATACTAGTTGGCCACTCGTCAAATATCATAATCCATCATTACAGTGTATAAAACATAGAACTATTAAATAGCAACTAAATAATATATAAGGTATGCAGTTTTACTGATTGAAATATCAGCCTTGAAGTGGATTTCACTGATTTCCTTGCAAAAAGAAAATTTTCACCAAATATAAGTTTCCCCTTGGATTCTCATATCTGGGCGGCATTGATAAAACTATCACCCCACAACCACACGTTTATAGAAAACACGGAACTGAT
Source organism: Macrosteles quadrilineatus (assembly GCF_028750875.1). Lineage (NCBI taxonomy): Eukaryota > Metazoa > Arthropoda > Insecta > Hemiptera > Cicadellidae > Macrosteles > Macrosteles quadrilineatus. Next base: position 35,722,077 of record NW_026542598.1, on the reverse strand, counting down.
TTTAATGGAAAGTAACTTATTTTACCAACGACTTATTTTTAGGCTAGCCGTTTCATTTAAGTTCTTAGAATTGAAAAGATTGACTTAACATTTACTTAACAACATGAGTAACTGACCAATAATGTTCAAGGATTGGGAGTAAAGAAGTATGTAACACTCTAGCTTCGGATTGTTCAGTCTGGGGGTAGGTCAATGAATATACAAAGAGTGTTTATCAATAATCAAAAATTCTTAACGAAAAGGTCGCCACCTAGTTTAAATATTATTCAAATTAAAAAAAAAATACTGTAATTGATTCATCTAATCAAGAAATGGCACACCAGGTGATCTGAATGATAACCAGAATTTTCAATCACCACCAAAATTATTTAATATTAGAGTAAAGAATTATATCTCAACAATAATTGCCCTTTAAAATTCAGGTGTTAAACGTGTAGATCCACTGAATTATACCTAACTGGTCGCCGACACTAACTAATGACAATACACATAGAATTCTAACTTAAAGCTAACTAGAATAATTTATGAAAATGTACATTAGCAAGTAACATGTAAAATATCAATCATCAAAATATATACATATAATACAAAAGAGTGAAAATGAAATTGTCCTATTTGTGGTTTGAGTGCGTTGGTTATGTCTGCGACGGTATTAGCGGTGAATGTTAAATCACATCAATGTTTAGAGTAGTTATTAATTAGGCTAGTTATAGAAATTTCCACACTGTTCTTTGTTCATGTAAAACTCCTGTCAAATTTGCAGGTTTTATGTTATGAACATGTTTTAAAGGAGTGGGGTGAACAAAGTTCAACTCAATCCTGATTATGGCAGAATATTGATTTTCTATGAAATATGGATGTTCTTTAATGCCTGCATAACTCTAGTTGCAAAAACCATGTTTAAAGGCAATAATTGTGGTATCCCTAACGGAAGGAGCACATAAAATTCCACGAATATATTATTATGATCATGGCCAGGGATCATTTTAGGGAATTGTGGCAAATAATTATTTAAATGGTTACAAGTAAAATTGTATGTTTGGAACATCAACTAATCAGCTGTTCAGACCAATTTAATTGTTAACGATCGGTACAATGAGTCGTTGCATCACTGTCAGTGGCAAATGCGACGTTATAAAGACGCGATTAATTAAAAAACGGTTTAGGTAAATCAGTGTACACAACTTGCGTAAATAGTCATAATGATCCTTGTAGAAGGTGTTAATCTACAAGTTTTAAAATTATTACTCGTGTCGTTAAAACCATCTTTACGCGATCGTTGCGTAAACTACTATTGTTTGAATTAAGTATAGAACACATTAATATCCAAGCTATTTGTTTAAAGTTTGCAAAATTAGAAATAAAATATGGATGCAATTTGCATAGAGACCAAAAACAATGATTGAGGATCTATAACAGTAAGTAATTACGTTATTACAAATGTTAGTTATTTCAACTATTTCAAATCTGAAATTTAGGGCAATTATAGTTAGTTTTATTTCAGAAAAATACCAAGGTAAAACACTACTTGAGGAATGGTAAAGCGTTGTTATTTTTTCATTACTTCTCCTCCCAGGCAGACACTATTGCTCTGGGTATTCCTTCAAAACTTCCTAAAGCAATATTATTTTACATTCTTTCTTTGTAACATTATTGTAATGATATTAATACATCTGTTTAGAACAATAAATTAACGTAATATTCAACCCAGGAAATGGTAAAAAGACAAACAATAATTTTTTAAGATACATATATCAAATATATTCCCTCACAAGAGGCTATAAAGGCTCAGAACAAATGAATATAAAGCAAGATCAGCTCTGTGGATATTTCTGACCACCTTAAACACGCCGCGTGTCTCAGGGGATGAGGGACGAGGTTTTTGTAGATTTGTCTTGGATTTCCAAAAATTCCTAAGAATTTAACCGCACTAAGATTTGTTAAAAAGCTCTTGATCAATTACTATTTTCGGCCCCACTTCAAAAACTATATACAACGATTTGTTTTTCAACAGGATTGTTTTATACATATAGCAATGCCTAAAAAAGAAAACTCTTTCATTGCCCCAACACATGAATATAAATACAAACTTGGTAAAAATTGTGCAAACAAGAAACAGTTATTTTAATTTTCGAAATTTTTAAAAACAATTCATTGTTGAGTTATAATAATACTAGCAGAGTACCCGTCCTTCGTACGGGGTTGGCATATAAGTTTAAGATGCTTATTGCAGTTATACTTAAGCTTTGCGTTTTCAATGGGGGAGGAAAAATTGAATAAAATTGTTTACTATAATAAAATTTACGGTATACTTTAGTATTACACATCTACAATGGCCATAATGTTCTACCACTTCACCTAAACTACAGAAACAGATAAATTATTAACAATTCGCAAAATATCTCAAACGTACGTGCAGACTGTCAAGAAGGCGTTAAAATCCATGGAGGGAGAAAAGGGTACACTGCAAAATAAAATCCAAAGACTTCTAATGCAACTCAGGCAATCCCCGAATTCAACAGGCAAATCAGCATATCACCTAATGTTTGGGAGGAGTGTACGAACAAACCTCGCAATAATTGTTCCAACATTAGAACCGAACAAATATCAGAAGAAGGGAGTCCAAGTCGGCATAAAAAGGAATTTCAAAGTTGGAGATAAAGTGCAAGCACGGGAATATGTCAATGGTTCGTCCAAGTGGTATTCGGGCTATATAACTCAAAAGCAAGGACATGTAATGTACGTAGTTCAGCTGGAAGATGGACGAATAATAAGACATGTTGACCAGCTGATTCTTCGTAAAGTGCCGCAGCACAGTAAATAGAGGAGGAGGTGTTAACATATGTTTTATTTACATTTTATTTCTAACATGTGTTCAAATTATTATTTTGTTTACTTGTTGAATTGTTTATGTTTACTTACAGATTGGGATTAAATAGAAACTTACATTCTATTTTCTTATACAAAATGTGAACTTTTATTACTAAAATTAGTGGAATCAACACGTATGTTAAGTGAACACATAGTCCATGTTTCCTACAATATATATATATATATATATATATATATATATATATATATATAAAGAACAATATATAAATATAAGGAATACTTAGCAGTGACCTCCTTAAAACAAGTTGATAGGCCTACATGTTTATTCATAAATATATTTTTTCATTACGGTAATCTGTTTATTAAAATTATTCAACCTAGAAGTAAAAATTGAAGAGAAAATCTCAAGTGGGCCTTAATAAAATGTTATATAGCTCTATAATAACATACTTTGTTTCTTTATTTCGTACTATCAAAATGCAACCAATGTTCTTAGGTATTTAGGTTTTTAGTTTGGTTTTTAAGGTTTTTAGGTATTAAGGGAATACCTTATATTGGTTGAAACTGTCTGAATAATCTTGTTACCATAAGGTAAGTTGCCTTTAAGTAGGTAAGTTATATTAATTAGTAACTGCTTAAAACGTATGGTCAACCTGTGTTATAGACAGTTTAGTATATTTCAATCATAAAATTTAGGGAAAGAATTATTATTAGTTCTATAAGTTCATATCTCTATAGCTGTTAATTGTTATTTTACTCTAAATAAAAATATTTACAACTGTTAAATCTTAAAGAAAGGGCCTTTTTGGTATTCTTTACAATTATGCAATTATATCTACAGAAAGTAAATTATGAGTAACATACCAGGTACACTCAGTTCCCATTGATGTGGCCACTTAGAATAAAGTTTATTATAGTATTTATTGACTTGGTCATTCAATTTTAAGGAGTGGCACCTAAAGACCAGTATATCTCATATATATTCATATATTGAATATATCTAGTTTTATTGAATAAAACTTAAAGAAGATGGTACCTAAGCTTAGGGTCTGCTATCTAAATTAAACTGTTTATAGAAAATCTTAGTGTTTTGTTACATCATGATATGTTGCCACTCAATCTACACTTTATAGTTTGTGGTCTCTAAAGTACCATACATCTCAATGTATAACAAAGAGTAACTTTTGGTTATTGAATGATCTATTCAGTATTCATTAAAACAAGATATTTAGGTTTTACGTGTAAAACTTATTTGACAGTAAATTGCTTCTTTTTTTCTAAACTATCTTATTCTAAGATAATTCAAACAGTATTTAAGATTAAACAAGTAAAATATTTAAGATAGGCTTTGAATTTGCGATTTTGATGTAAAAATTACAAAAGATCAAAGTACCAAAGTATTTAAATTATAAAAATATTCTTAGTTAATTAAATAAATATGTTTATGCGCTACCAAAAATCAAAATATGTACTTTGGCGTATCTACATGCGAGTCGAGTTAGCATGTTCTCTATACAATTTGCTTAGTGAACCAGATCACTAAGCTTATCTAAGAGCAATCTCATTGATTTTGGAACAAAGGGAAGTTTATAATTACCTGTCTAGCTCTCAGTTCTGTCTGTTATGATAGTTGTAAACTAACTTGTCGCTCATAACAGACCCGACTGACTTGGGCTCAGCATTGTTGTGACTGCTTTTGATTTTAACTTCATGACTCTTAATTTAGAAGAGATCTTAAAACCGGTTTACCTTTGTGTGATGAATAAATGAACGAATAAAAAAACACCAACAAAAAATAGCTTTTTTATAGCCATTATTTTTTGACTATACAAATTTTGCCAGTAAACTTCTTCTATGCATCTCTTTCACTTTTTATAATATTATTTTGATATGTCAAATTATATCATTAACTGGACCGTGACGTCGTCCTGTAGTCCAGCTACTTGGAGGTCACGAATTGTGGATATTTATAGAATGATCTGTGGATGCGATACTCCCTGGTGTGAATTAAAGTCCGTACTAGTGAGTACTATTCGCAGTAATATCTTGATAATTAGACCAATTCGTTAATTAAAAGGCATAATTTGGTTCGGAATCCTCTATATATAGGTCCCTTAGTTGCCATTGGATGTATGGGCTATTAAAACCTTGGTACATGTGAGTCTTAGTCACTAAAGAATACAAGATCGCGCCACTCATCCTACACTCTTCATTCATACATGGCTTAAAATGCCTTCATATGGTCACCATCTATATAAATAAAATTAGAGTTTTGTCTGTACATTGCTTAGAATAATGAACTTTTTGGTTATTTTTACATTTCATAGGTCAGAGAAACCGAATCAAACCTTATCTCAATTTCTGTCTGTCTGTCTGTCTGTCTGTCTGTCTGTCTATCTGTCATTCTCTTGGTAACGCTAAAATACGCACTTTATTACAACTACTCCTCAATAACTATAGCACTGTCCCGCCTGAAACTTATTTTCCAAATACTATACATATATGAGATGGTTTTAGACGTATTTCATCGAATATGAGACAGTTAGATATTTAACAGTAAACCCTTGAAAATCAAGTTTTTGTCGATTTTTGACGTGGAATTTCTGGAAGCCCATGTTAACCTTATGAGAAATGAAATTATTGAATCTTAACAGCTGTTTCAATTAAACAAGTTGGTTCTGTTCTGTGATGTTCAATAGCATTAAAGTTACAAGGATTACCAACAGGGTGCAGCACTAGCACTATTATTTCTTTTACATTTATGACAACAGCTAATTTGCAACCTGGAGGCGAGTGAGCGTAGCGAACGAGCTAACCTGAAGGCAAGTGAGCGTAGCGAACGAGCTAACCTGAAGGAAAGTGAGCGCAGCGAACGAGCTCCAACATACAGGTGAGTGAGCGTAGCGAACGAACTTCAACCAGGACGTGATTGAGCCATGCAAACGAGATCAGATAGTAAAAATAAAAGTAAGCCTACCGTTATAGGATCGACCGGCAGACACAGAGGTAATTTAACCTTTTATTGATTGTCATACCGATCCGGAACAACAAAAAACAACATAAAATGAAGCTATGTATAATAGTTTGGCCAGCATATCTTAAAATATGCAAACCAACTGCTGTTCTTTATATAAGAAGGTTTCAACTGAATATTATAAGATCCCCGTGCGTAGAACGGGTACACAGCTAGTTTCAGATAAAAGTGTATCTGGACCGCTTTTTAAAATAATATAAATAACCACAACGATATTTAATGTCAGCGATAACAAATGCAGTCGACATAATTGATGATGTCCTACAGCGAATCAACTCACTTTTGTCAGGATTTCTTTGTTCATCTCAATCAATGGCTTGGAAACACTCTTTGACGCTCTTTTATTCAGATAGTCTCATTTTTCAAGATTGCTAAATTCTTCAAAATAAAACTTTAGTTGATTAGGAACCAATTATTAATTGGGATGATTCTAATGATTTTCAATACAACATTTTGCTTTAAACTGTCATTACATTATGTCCTATTTGTGTATGCTCTTATTGTAAAACTTATTCTTTGATTTACGTAAATGGATGAATTCTATGATGGCTTTAGAGCTTAAATGTCAACAAATAATCAATACAGTGAAGGTTTAAGCGGAATTCCAGTTTGTTTTATACCTATTTATTTCTATTTGCCTGGTTGAATTTTAACTCATTTTAATAGCTTCAGTCTTATATCTTAATTAGTCTTAATTTTGTTCTGCTACAGGGATGGTAATACATAGTGCTTTTCATCTAAATGTAAATAGCGTTGGAGGAATAAAAACAAAAAAATAAATTGGTTCCGGGTTCAGGCCATTCCATGACACCTTCGGTAATAATTCATCGTAGGTATTGGACTTTTGCAAATTGCACAAAAATCACTATTCACTGATGTACAGTCGTGGAAATTATACTTTTGTCACTACAACTGTTAACATGTTATTTAAGTCGCGTAATCCTTAATATAGGTTTGTTGTGTAATATGACGGATCGCTACATATCTGTTTGCTAGCTTGATATCAAAAGTGATGGGGAAATGGCGTGTTAGACAGACATAACAAAACACGGTAGATGTAATGGTTACCCATTACAAATGATTGTAGTGTTGTTTGACAGGATGGGTATTGTTGCGAAAAAGAAATATTTCTATGCCCATGTGTATGTTTTATTAATACCCAAACTATTACAGTTTTATTAATGTTGAATGTAAACATAAAATTTTGACCTATCAAAAGTTTCTGTATTTTAGTTAAACACTGAAATTTATGTTGTCGATTTTGTTGAAAGAATAAAAATATATTTCTATAGAATAGTATTTATGTTGCAATGACGAAATAAATTTGAGTCATATTGTATGAATCATTGTCTTATATTTGTTGTTAAAATAGTATCGGAGTTACATGATTGAAGTTTTTAAAATTAACTTTGATTTCTATTGTTTAGTTTAAGTAATTTTGTGTGATGACAAATTACTAACCAATGTTCTTACATCTCTTATATATTACCTAAGTACATAATAAATGATGTTTAAATACTCCACTGTACCATATCTGTAATCTAAAATATTATAATAAAACTTTTATCCAAATGGTTCAAAAGCAAAATCGACACTAATGTAGCAAATTATCATAGGTTTATTTATACGGTGTCTTTGTCATTACACACAAGCATATTCAGATTTGGTGAGAAACACCATGGAGATAAGAAAACTTAACATTTTAGACAGGTTTTTGTGAAAGTTGCTCATTTCTCTTACTGAATTATGAGTTAAACAATACTTTCAGAGTAAGAATGTATTCTCGCTCGAAAAATCTTTCGGTGGCCCAATTTAATTAAGTAGTTTTATTTTATACACCTCACAACAATTTTAACATGGAAATCAAACGGTAACAATTATCTGCAGGAAAAGAGAAAACTTCACACTTGAAATCAGCTGGTTCAACAATGCAGTCACCTCTTTTAAGAGGCTGCTTTGTTGAAGTAAACTGTTTGTTGTTTTTGGAAAGGCCCACCTTTTAATGTCAGCTTCCGTTTCTGATGTTTTAATAAATTTTATACTCTTTATTGTGTCAGAGCAATGACACAACGTCTTATAGGAATTTACAAGTATTTTCAGAATATTACAAAGAAGGTTAGTGAACTCAACTATCCCTTAAGCAAGTATGCTGTTGATTTTCCCAACTAACTGTATAAGCAATTTATTATCTAGCTGGAGGATGTTTGTGAACAAGTTTTGTAAGTCTCCTATTTACATCAGCTGCCATAAAAACACACAGGTAGAATACCATTTTCTTTATTGTACATTTATATTTTTGTGATTATTATGGAATTTATTCAAAAAAGTAAACTAGTTCATTAAACTGCTAGAAATAATGGGGAAAATGTAAGCAGCTTATAGCCATAAAGTAATATAATCTGCTGAAAATGTCAACAATACATTATATTATGTTGCACCCATCTTCTAATATATAAAATTCTCGTGTCACAGTGTTTGTCTGCAAACTCCTCCGGAACGACTTCACCGATCGTTATGAAATTTGGTGTGTAAATTCTGTAGGTATGCGAATCGGACGTAAACTATTTCCCGTTTCGAAATTCTTAAAAGGGCTCCACCCCAGTGGCTCTGGAGTTTCCCATGTTAACCTTATGAGAAATGGAATTAATGAATCTTAACAGCTGTTTCAATTAAACAAGTTGGTTCTGTTCTATGATGTTTAATAGCATTAAAGTTACAAGGATTACCAACAGGGTGCAGCACTATTATTTCTTTTACATTTATGACAACAGCTAATTTGCAACCAAAAGGTGAGTGAGCGTAGCGAACGAACTTCAACCTGGAGGCGAGTTAGCGTAGCGAACGAGCTAACCTGAAGGCAAGTGAGCGCAGCGAACGAGCTCCAACCCAAAGGTGAGTGAGCGTAGCGAACGAACTTCAACCTGGAGGCGAGTTAGCGTAGCGAACGAGCTAACCTGAAGGCAAGTGAGCGCAGCGAACGAGCTCCAACCTAAAGGTGAGTGAGCGTAGCGAACGAGCTCCAACCCAAAGGTGAGTGAGCGTAGCGAACGAACTTCAACCAGGACGTGATTGAGCGATGCGAACGAGATCATCTTGAAAATTAAACGTAACGGTACTTTCTTTCCATCGGTCTGTCTTAGGGGAAACCTATAACTTAGGCGATACGAAGTTCGCCGGGTCAGCTAGTTTTTACCATAAAAATACGTTAAATGAAATTATTACACTTGATATTTAAAGTTGCACTAATCTATAATTTACTTATAATATTACATTTACGGTTGGACATTCATTGAACCTGTTAACTTTGTTCGAAATGTATTATAAATTTGCATAAAATAATTTCAATAATGTTTATGGTAAAGAACAAGAGAATATTCTGAGACCATGAATAATACGGCGAGGACAGTAGATTGGTGGATTGGAGTCAACCACAGAAGTAATCAAACCCATCTGCTGGTGACGTAGAATTTATTGATGTCCTATTTCATGTTTTTTACACGAATTTCAATTGACCAATACAATATTGTAGTTAAAATATTACGAAAGTCACTGTAAAATGTATGTTGTTCTTGTTACAGCAATCTATTTGACTTTTCCAAATGAGAAAACCTCTTTTAGCGAAGGTTAAATCTCAGTATGTATTTAGTCAAGTGTTTCTAGAGATATAATTAAATATTGACCTAGAAAGTTGTCCTTTGAAGGAATTTAAAATAAACTATCAGATTCGCTGAATAGAATATCATAGTTAATGTTTCTCTATGTTTGTATTTTTTGAAAATAATTTTAATGTAATTTTAATAATTGTTTTTTTATGACATGATTATTTGTTTAATTTTTTAGCTTAAAATATCTTAAATATTTGACTACAAAGAAATAAATGTTTTCCTTGACCCTTTATAAAAGTATATTATGAGGTTTACGGATGTTATATGTCATAGGTAACTATGTACATAACTAGAACTCAGAAAAACCAAGCCTTCTTTATATCGTTGAGTTCTTTATATCGTTGGTCATAGGCTACAAATATAGAAAATGTTAAGCTTGTATAAAAAAAGTAATCTCATACTATTTTATGATGTAGTAAAAACTTTGCTTGACTTTATTTGTTTATTAAGTATAGTTTTAATAGGTACCTATTTTTTATGAAAGGATGCCATTAACACTTCTTGTCTTTTCCTAACAGGTTTATGACGATTGGAGTGTACAATGAAAATTGATAACCACTCATCATGTTTTTATATGTAATAACCGTCTTGTTAGTAAATAGTATACGTGTAGATATATGTTTCAAAAGATATTAGACTGTTTCGATTTACACTCCGTGTTATTTGCACTTGGAATTAAAATTAAAAAAATATGTGATATAATGTTACTATGGTAAAATTAAAAATAAAACTTTATTGAATTGAACAGAATTATATTGTGCAATGGATTTAGATGATCGGTAAACAAATCCAATGGCCAACACCCTTTTTAACACATCCTGCAATTGTTAGATTACGATTCTAGGGGATAATTGTATTTATTGGATGTTTTGTGATTTTAAAAAGTATAATGACAGATTCTTTATGGTCGAATTCCTCTCCAATCAACGATAAAAACTTGTAACTTTTCTATATATCTACAGATTGCATAGGCTATAAAGACAATGAAAACTTGATAGTTCGTAAACAGGAAAATCAGAATAATCCTATTGGCTTAAGAGAGCAATGTAATTAGGTTAGAGGTCGGATAAGGTATTTAAATGCTCAGCATGCGGGAAATTAACAATCTTGTCGAACCGAGCTCCAGAAATTAATCGTCTACGTCGTTATTGAAAATTAGCCTCATTAGGTTGTTTTGGATTACTCAGTTTTGTTTTGCGGAACCTCTCTTATGTAGTTGAAGTAGTTAATTTAATTCTTAATAATTATAAGATTGTGAATGTTGGTGTTTCACAATTAGGCTATGTAATGTATAATTTTGTTTAGGTAATATTTCCATTTTTACAACGCTTTGTATTTTATAGTGATCAACTTTTGAGTTGTTGCTTTACAAAATAATAAAATTTGTGATGTACTAGAAAGTAAGGTTTTTTTCAATTAGTTTTTGAAAACCAAAGATATAGCGACAGAAGATATAGATTGCCGCAGCTGTGATTTCCAATACAATATGGCTACTGCAGGGAGCTACACGTTTAATAAAATGTGGAACTGTTTCCTATTCTGCTATTATCAGTTTTTAGAACATTTCTCTATAGGGAAGATCAAGTAGATACTTAGAAATTCTATGTTTAGATATGAAATTCAGACAGTATATCATAAAGCAACATGTACTTGAATTTAGGGGTAGACTTTCTTATCTTTTGACAGAAACAACTGAATGAAAATATTAAATTACTCGATCGTTTCATTCGATATATCGTTTGGTTGGTTAGATTAGGTTAACCTTACCTAACTATACCAAACGATATATCCAACAATCGATATATCGATCGATATTTTCATTCGGTTGTTTGTGCTAACAAATACGGAAGTCTACCCGAATTTTGACAACGACAACGGTTACTTAACAACGGAACTCACGGTATACACGGTGGTGATAGGCTAATGACATTCCTATTGAGTCTGATGGTTGGAGTTACAATCGTAATCGATCACCCCTTACCATATGTATTTACCATCCTGTGATAGAGCAGTATAAGTGTAAATGTATATTACAAGTGTTATTAAACGTATTTGTGTGTATTCTTAGTAAATACAATAACACGTACCATCAAGCAGGTATTCAATTAATGTCATACACTATTTGCAACAGTTTGTCCATAGCAACATCGTGTTATGCTCAACTTATGTCAATAACCTTTCACATTCAGCGAGTCAACATTATTCGGTTTGTCATCTGTCGAAGGCGTTTGAATAACGTCACGATGTATTGTATAGCTCATGTTTAATAAGTTTATTATGAGATTAACTAAAACTACACAAGGTTATTGTAATTCGATTAACGTAAGAGTTATATTCTAGTACTGTATAAAATGTATTAAAATGAAGAAGTATTATGGTGGGGTGAAATTGTTAGATTTCATAATAAGTGGGGCAGATTCAATGCCCGGTACAACAACAGAGATTTGAGAGGCTTGGACCACTCTCGACAAAGGTCGTCGGTTCGATCCTGAGAAAAGTCAGTAGCTTTTTGATGGTTCGAATCTGGACCCAGCTTTTTCTGATCATTAGGCTTTATGTAAATGATTCTGGCTGGTGAAACAGCTGATTAGTTAGTAACAAAGCAACATATATCATCTCACACCATCATGAATTCATCCACTCATATTCGGGCTAATTTACGCACCCATTCCAATCTCAATTTGTAAAAGATTTGTTTGCATTTGTAAAGGAAATCCCCAGGCACAGACGAAAGTCCATACATTTTGAGTACTTAGATCATGAGTAAAGATAGAGTAAGACAAAGCCCTGATTGCCATCAATAGGTAACAAGGTAACAACGTCAGGAAAAAGATAGCAGGTGTTATGGGAGATTCTTCCCTTAGAAAGGGGTACTTAATACAAGTACTTCAGATCAAGCGTCCTCTTACTTTTGTTGTCGTCACTGCTTCCTTTTGATCTTTGATCGAAGGTGCTTCAACCAAGCCCAAGAAAGAACGCCCACATCCCCAATACATAAAAGTATAAAAATGCATGACCAGTTCCTATTAGATAGGTATTTTAAATAAATCCTCTTTTTCCGATATAAGTTTTATGACAGGTTTGAATTGCCTTTCTAGGCTCTGTAAACATTGGACTGTAAACATAAAAAAAATAAAATCTGCCTTCTACAATATTTTTTTCAACGAATTTGTGAAGGGAAAATGGCGACTTTTCAACAAATATAATCCTTTTAGATCTTTCCGGATTAATAATTTTCAAAATGATTTGACAAAATGTATAGTGTGGCTTTTTTCATACTACAGAGCTTGAAAATAGCTGAAATAAAATTCAGTGTTCCAACAGTTGAAATCTTCAATGTTGTACTAATAACCCTCAAACACTCAATGGTTAAGTGGTGGTGTTTGTTTATGCATTGACGTTAAAAATCAATAAAAAAACTAAATATTTGGTGTTTTGCAGATTTAATGTCAGAAAAACCTACTTAATAATATGTTTTGTTTTCTTATTTTGTAAGGTAACGTAACAAAATAACAGTTTTTAAATTCAATGGCCATTAATTTTAAAATTTAAGATATCGAGCAAAAATGCATATTTTTATTAACTTTAGATATTTAATAATGTGTTAGTAATGGTTATCAACCCGTTATGGCTGGTTATAAATTTTTGGGATTTACTATAGTACTAATAATACTAACCTAATTTCATTTCCTTTTTTTTAATAATTTTACAAATATCAATCACCTAGACACAGTCGGCATTTCTGAAAAAAAAAAAAAACTGTAAAAATAATGTGATGTATGAAAGGGTTTGTTATTTAATAAACATGTAGACCATTTAATTCACGATGTGTTTTTTCACGATATAAAGTTTTATATGTTTACGAATTGGCTAAAAACCCTACTATTGTTTTAGCTCAAATGTATCACCACAAATAGACAGTTTGTTTGAGTTACGTGCTTAAAGACGTCAAAGAGGCCAAAGTATAACACATTATCTGGGGTCTAAAGCCCTTCTGGGGAGTTGTTTTGCCCTCATTCATCAATGTCTGCACATCCGTGGAGGGAAGGAGAGAAAAATAGAGGAAAAAGACGAACAAGAGAAAACACAACTCCATTTTATGAACCACGACAGTGTAATATAGGTTAGTACTAGTTATTTAATGATCAAATAGTAATAATGTTGATGGCAGGAATTAAGAACCAATACATTGTTTATATTGTTTTGCATTTTTACGTGTAAAATAAATGGTAAGGACACATTAAGAAATAGTATGCCAGCTGCATTTGGTGACGGTGAAATTTTATTACTACGTAATGTTTATTAAGTTTACATTAATTTACGACTTCAAACAATTTTATTCAAGCAGTTTTCAAGGTGTTATTTAAATTACACAGATAAATTATTTGTTATATTGAAATTGTTTTGTGTTAAAACAATTTTACGCGCAAAATCATTATGTATTTTGGGTGTAAAATGAGATTAATTAAAATAAACGCATAAAACATTTCAGTATACCTTAGAATTTAGTATAATGCATGTTTTGTATTTTTATGTCCTAAGTTGTACCTTTGACTATTAATAAAACAACGTACATTCGGGTGATAAAGCAATTTTTTGGTCAGTTTGACAATTACTATTTGACACTAATTTAATATAGTGTACGCATACCAAACAGAGTGTAAAGTGGTAATAGCGTTTTATCATCCAGTTTATTGTTTAGGTGACTTATAAACATTTGTGCCATTTACTGAATATTTCGATCTCTCAGGAAAGATTAGAACCTTGAAAATAAACATAGTAGCACAAAAGCTTATATCAGATCAATAACGGAATCAATTGTAGCCATTATGTATCATTGGGCTATAGATTAATCTTATTGTTATACAATTTGTAATTTGGGTTTTGTGATAGTAAAATGACCTTGGTTCGTCCATGACTTTAAAACAAACATTAGAAATTCAATCGGTGTAGGAAAAACAAAACATAAACATCTTAATATTAATTCAATTGCAGCATCAATAGTATTTTCGTAGATTCAGGATTAGGGCCTGTGTACGATAATTTTGCTACTCTATAAACAAAATAGTATACTAAAAGTATTTGCAAAATTACTCCTTGTCCTGCTTTTCCAGTTAAACATATTACACCGGGTCTGAGACAAGCAATTCTTTGCTCTAAGACACCGAAGATCGTAAAACACGGCAGTAAATTGGCGAGGTGTTGGACGCTAAACCTTCACCTACCAAGGCACATTTTGCCCTTGCTTTGAGTCAAGGTATTTTGTTGTATTCTACAGAAAAATATGCATGGGTTTACTTTGAAAATATTGTGTACATATCAAATCATAAAAATGTGCCTCTTGATTCAAAGCACATTCATCGTTGAAAAATTTGTTTACTATATTGTCGTGTCTCATAAGGATGTACTATAATTCTTTATTTTATAATTGAATCCATAAGTTGTAGATAGTAAGGCCTGCACAATAATCTTTACCCAGTCCTGAAAATACAACGAATAGTTTGAGCTGATGACAGTTTTGCGTGAGGTTTGGTCATAAATAACCTCGTTGGTTACGATTACTGACTGATCTTTTCTGCCTATCAGATAAAGATGGATACATTTCAGTGTGATTATCTGTATTTAATTGTATGAATACTGATACTTTCAGTTCGGAACCAATAAAAATAATATTAATATCTCTCAAATTTTAATTTCCTGTAAATTTTGGTACACAGATTTTCTTTAGTCCCACTGAAATCTTTTTCGAAGAATGTCTTACCATATACATTTGTCCACTAATTCATCATGTAAATAATGTAGACTGTGATGGTGGCGTTGTCCTGTAGTCCAGCTACTAGGAGGTCATGAGTTGTAGATATTTATAGGCATGCACTGTGGATGTGATGCTCCCTGGTGTGGATTAACGTCCGCACTAGTGAGTACGACTATCTGCAGTACTGTCCTGATAATTAGACCAATTCATTAATACCAAGGCAAAATGGTGGTTCGGATTCCACTATTAACTGTAGGTCCCTTAGTTGTCATTAGCTGTATGGGCTATTAATTAACAGCTATGTCTAATGAATATGTCGGACTTAGTCACTTACAAGACTACAAGATCGCGCCACTCATCCTACACTCATCTCCATTCATACTCGGCTTAAAATACCTACTTTGTATGGTCGCCATTTCAATTAAAAGTATTTCAAAAAGTATAAAGGATGCATACAAGTACAAGGAGCAGGAACATGAGGCAAAGTAGTTCCTACGGCGATATTAAAACTCACCGGACCGCAAGTTGTGCATTCAGGTGTAAATCTTGGAATCAGGCATTCATGTCTGGGGAACTTGAATCTGATATATATGCCTTACTGCGTGTAATATGAGACAAAAGTAGACATTTGAGGAAGAAATATTTTAAGTGATATGTTTTCCTTAGGTTTAAATTACATTTTCTAGAAGAAAAGTGTTTTTGCCGGTAGTACTAGGTTGCAATTTGGCGAGAATGAAATCCACCCTTAATATGTTTATTCACAAGAACCAATAAAAATATCAAGAAATCCATCGAAATTCACGAATGGCCTCTGGACTTTCTGAATGAACTAATATAGGTTTGATTACATCTGTTCTTTAAAAACGATCCTGGATGGTAGTATGACGACTAAAGCTGTTTCAGGCTTTTAAAGTAGCACATCTTCAGGTCAAGAATGTCTAAAATATGATCAAGGATCGTTTTAACAGCAAACAGATAATACTTAAATTAGATCATCGAAATATGTTTTTATTTAGCATTAAAAGAAATAGTACAATTTATTCACTGAAAGGAAAGCTTAAATAAGTTTTAGAACTGTAAAATGCGAAATATTATCTTACAAGTCTCACATCTATCTCATAACACGATTGCACCTAATAGTATTTCTGTATTTAGATAATGGGACAATATATAGGCATGTATATACTCTAACTAAAACCAACAACAAACATTTTATGGAAAATACAAAATATTACATTTAGTTTCTCAAACATCCACTTTTATGATTAATTATAACAGTTTAATTTACTCTAGCACAATATTTTCTTATTCAATTCTGAATACGGTACTCCATGAACAGGTGCAAACGTCAAACCGGTTTTATATGTCAAACAAATTATAAAAGAAAGTTAGTCTGAAGAAAATAACTCCTTTGTTGGTAGAAGCAGACATTGATGCATGGAGATGATGTATCATCCTTTAGATAATCCCACTCTTATTGTTTTATCTTCCATCCTTATGAAATGATTCTGGTTCTTCCTTTCATTCTTTATCCAACCTGTTGCAGTCTTTAACTGTTCAGCATCTGCTTCAGAAACTTAAAACTATTTTGAACAAATTAAAGTTTCGTGAGTTGTTTAACTAGCCAACTTTTAAAAGTCCAGACTCCATAATTTCAACAATAGCCAACGCTTTATAAAAAATAATTCAGTATTATCATCTAACATCGTCAGGAGTGAGCTGGTCAAGTCGTCAGACGTGGGACATCGGTCCCTGAGGTCCTGGGTTCAAATCCCACCAATCACCAATAGATTTAATCTAAGTAAGATTCTAAGTCTAGCCTGAATTAATGTAAAAAAACCAAGGCCAAAGGCTAGTGTCATTGGTTGTACAAATGAAAAAAAGAAAGAAAAAACTGCTTTATTCTTCACAACTTATTTACATCTTATACAAGAATAAACAAAACACACATACAATTGTTTATTAAAACCGTCTGTTTGGTTGGCACCCTGCTGTAAAATAACATATTTTAAAACTGTATCATGTAACTATTTAACTAGGTATACTTATATAAAAAACTACATTTATAGTTATTTTTAAATTTATGTAATACAGCTCGTAAAAAAATAAATAAAAGCAACATTAATTCGTTTAAAAATGTGGTTCCAAGCGAGTCTCATAATTTTTAATTATAACTAGCTATACCCACGGGCTTTGCCCCGTTTAACTTCATAAGTATTCGCATGGCTCAATCACGTCCCGGTTGAAGTTCGTTCGCTACGCTCACTCACCTTTAGGTTGGAGCTCGTTCGCTGCGCTCACTTGTTTTCAGGTTAGCTCGTTCGCTACGCTAACTCGCCTCCAGGTTGATGTTCGTTCGCTACGCTCCCTCACCTTTTGATTGCAAATCAGCTGTTGTCATAAATTTTAAAAAGTCATCCCTTTTATTGTTTATAATACTTTGATAAAGGTTTTTATGTTTTAATACTTAACATTGGAGAATTTAAACGTTGTTAAGTGCACAGGTGTGCTGCGATTGGGGCTTAATACATTTGGAATTATTCAAAAGTAAAATAGTTTTCTGTGCTGCACTCTGTAGAAACACTGTGGCACTATTTCAAATCATGACTAATGCTTATACAGAATGTTGTAATTATTCAAACCTACAAAACAGTTGGTAAAAGTAAACATCTGCTTTTAAATTATATTTATTTGTAAACATTGTAGATCAAAAGTCTGACATTGGCCCACTTAAAACCCTCTGGGGCAGAGCCCTTTTGATAGATCTGCACCAAACTTCACTCGAACCATCCTTGAAAGATGCTTAATAATGCCTGAAAGTTTCATTACAATCTGTCGAGCGGTTTCGGAGTCCATAACGTATATACATACACACACACATACATAGTTCCTCTTTTATAGATATAGATTGAAGAGAAATAAATAAAGAAAGAAATTTTAGCTATAAATTGAATTAATTAATTATGTCCCACTTATATTTCCATGCCTTACTTAAATACTTGGCTAAAGCTCGCCAATTCCACCCATTTAAAAACACTCATATTCGGTTGTAAAAATGGGACAACTATAAAACTAACAGTTATTCGATTAAATTTTTAGATACTTTAACAAAAATAACTAAGCTAATAAAATCACTTTCTTTGTAGTAC
Source organism: Macrosteles quadrilineatus (assembly GCF_028750875.1). NCBI lineage: Eukaryota > Metazoa > Arthropoda > Insecta > Hemiptera > Cicadellidae > Macrosteles > Macrosteles quadrilineatus. Next base: position 35,703,642 of record NW_026542598.1, on the reverse strand, counting down.
CAAATAGTAATTCATTTGATAGTAAAACCTGCACTAACATAACTTTAAATACTGATCAAAAATATGATTCATAACTGGATAGAACCAACCTCTTAATTATTCGAGATTGTTTCTAACAGTTCTTATGGTATAGTTAATTTGTACCTAATTTATTTTTACAACATTATCTAATTCGAATACATGCAAGTTATCTATGTGTATTATTGCATTATACAATTGCTTGTTCAAATAAATTAGGTACAAATGAATAAAACCAATTTCAAGCTTAGACAGAAACGTGAAGTTTGTACTTCTAGAAGTAATTTATATGAAATACATTTGTATAAACCATTTGAAATAATTCTATTAACCATTTAGATCCTGTGGCTTAATAATATTATGTTGTTGTGTTGAAAGCTTAGAGCTGTTACTGGGGAAGTGGACTAAGTGTATTGATTGACCGAGCAACCACACAAATTGCAGGTTTACAGCTGTGAACTAAGTAACACCTGGATACAGTACAGCTGTTGAGTCTCACCTATGCTTACATAGAAGTTCAATTCTAACTTTAAATATGTAACTTTTGCCATAAAATACAGAAAAACTCTTGACGGTCTTGTACGAAAACGTGTTTGAATAATTAGAAATTTTTATTTGAACCCAAAAAAATGCAATTTAAATTATTTCTCAAATAGTAATTAAATAGTAAAAACTAATCACAAACTGCCGATTGAAATATTGATTAGCTATATCGGTAACAGTACTTCACCTTTTAGCGAATTTCCCTATAGGGAAATAGCTATTACCGATTTACTTTTGATGTCCGCACAGGCCAAAAACACCATATATATATTCGCCCGTGAACGCGTTAACTTGAGTAATGTTCGTCAGATTTTGATGAAATTTGGTTTAAAGAGACTTGAATTAGTTCGCGAACCAGCATGATCGGACCATGGGAACAGGGTTTTACCGGGGGTCTTGTGGGGTAAATTTGGGGTTGCTCATTTTTGACCCTCAGAACACAAGATTTCCCAACTTCTCTCTAGACCTTCTTAAAGAGTTTTTAGAACAAATAATTCAGTATATAAAAGTATTTTTGTACGGTTTTGATAATGGAAAAAATTAAAAAATTGTAAATTTAAAATTCCCATGTTATTTATGGAGAACATTGTAAAATGTTGTAGTTTGCTTGCTTATGGATATATTTTGATCAAACTTGGCAAGTTTATTTATTTTATACTAAGCCATTAATATTTTACAAAAAAATACATTTTATAAGTTTCCTTGTAGCAGCAAACCTAGGTACTTTTTGAACCTACTTTTATCTTCTAATATATAAAATTCTCGTGTCACAGTGTTTGTCTGCAAACTCCTCCGGAACGACTTCACCGATCGTTATGAAATTTGGTGTGTAAATTCTGTAGGTATGCGAATCGGACGTAAACTATTCCCCGTTTCGAAATTCTTAAAAGGGCTCCGCCCCAGTGGCTCTGGAGTTTCCCATGTTAACCTTATGAGAAATGGAATTAATGAATCTTAACAGCTGTTTCAATTAAACAAGTTGGTTCTGTTCTATGATGTTCAATAGCATTAAAGTTACAAGGATTACCAAGAGGGTGCAGCACTATTATTTCTTTTACATTTATGACAACAGCTAATTTGCAACCAAAAGGTGAGTGAGCGTAGCGAACGAACTTCAACCTGGAGGCGAGTGAGCGTAGCGAACGAGCTAACCTGAAGGCAAGTGAGCGCAGCGAACGAGCTCCAACCTAAAGGTGAGTGAGCGTAGCGAACGAGCTCCAACCCAAAGGTGAGTGAGCGTAGCGAACGAACTTCAACCAGGACGTGATTGAGCGATGCGAACGAGATCATCTTGAAAATTAAACGTAACGGTACTTTCTTTCCATCGGTCTGTCTTAGGGGAAACCTATAACTTAGGCGATACGAAGTTCGCCGGGTCAGCTAGTATCTTATATAATGATCCTCTTGAAGCCTTTTGGGGAGTCTTAACTGTAACTATTTATAAATATACGGCAAATAAAGGAATTTCAACTCTGAAAATGTGTTATAGTTGCAGTAAGATCTGTACTCAGAGCTTAGCCTCCTTTCTGTTAAAGTGCAATTTTACCCATATTAGTGTAATTTTAACTTTCAGTTCCATCGTTTTTAGCTTCAATGAACCTTCGAAAAAATGCCCCACTAAATTACTGAAATGTTTTCTTTTACTGAAAGCTTTTGTGTTTATACCAATATCAAGTTTCAATTTTTTAAATAAAATATCTCAGCTCCATTGCAGGTAGCATACTGACTTTTAATAGTTGATATTTAAAAATAACAATGGTTATCCTACTCCAAAGGTGTATTTTTGTACGTTATTTTATATAAATATACAGGATTCGTAAAAAAAATTTATTTTCTCAATATAAGATAAAAATGCGGTATTACTAAAGGTTTGCTCAACTTTTGTAATTCTTGAGCAATTCTTATTCGTAGTTTTTTTCTTCGAATAGCTTAAACTTTTTTAATGATAATATACACCATAACTTTCACAAATAAAAATTCGCATTCATTTAGCAGTGGGAGGTTAATTTTTCTTAACAGGTACCAAAGCTAAAACATGGCTTTTTATTATTTTTCCTGAGAAACTTTAGTTGCACAGTAAAAAAATTATCAAAAAGGTTGCTACCTGTTAGGGTTATTGTAATTCTTCCGACGAAATAAATTGAGTGCAACAAATCCCATACTTACCTGTCTCATACAATATTGACCCGATGTTGTGGTAATTGCTAATTAACCAGAGAGCCAATTAACCAATTAATTAACTAGCAACCAACCACAAATCCCACACAGAGAGAGTGGCATGCTTTTGTTTTCGACATTCATTCAAACATATTTTACTTAACATTTAGCTTGCCACTAACGGTTTCAATTTTGTATTTGAAAAGTATTTATCTTAGGAAAGTTTACCACTAAAAAAATTTACTCTATCTTTTATAATTATGAAATGATAAGTAAACACACAATTTTTAACTACACGACAATAAGAAATACTAAAAAATAATTCAGTTGATATTTTAATTGGTTTTACTAACAAATAAATTGCGTAAATTAATAATATTAAACTTCACTCTTTGTATTGACACTTTTAAAATTCAAACTGTATACAACACAAAATTACTACTAGAAATCCAATACTTTCGGTCCGAAGAACGTGCAATAAATAGTTATACTTGTCCAGTTTAAATGCAATAAATATAGTTTGCGATTACAGATAAATAGGCTCTTGAGATATTACCAAAATAGATAATAGAATGAAAATCTCCCCTGGGGCTCTGTCCTGATTACCAAATGACGAGTTTACGATTTTTTTATTATTTATTACTTTCTCCCCCCATACTGTATATGGAGAAAGTATTGTTTTCGTAAACATTTCCGAGTTTGAGTTTTGAGTGGATATATCCGTTTTGGGTCCCCTTGGAAAAAAGTGGTTTTCGAAGTGATGTCTGTCAGTCTGGATGTACACAGAGCTACAGGCTACACCTGTGGTCCGATTTTGAGGCAATTTGGTATGTAGGTACTAATCCACGATATTTTCAGGCTTTTTTTCATTTTTTTGAAATTTTGATGTTTAACATACTAAATTTTTCTCAAAATCGTTCCGGCCATTTTTGAGAAAATCTGATTTTTCCACTATTTTATGGGAAAATCAACATTAAAAATGATGATATATCCCTTTAAATTCTGAAGAAAATGGCCCAACTCCCATTTCTGTCAAAATTGCTCTTCAGAAGTTATCTTAAATTATGTCATTATCACATAAAAACCCATAAAATAAGAGAAAATCGTATTTTTTTAATAGGCCGGGTTTGGTTCAAATTAGTACTGTATGTGATAATCGTTATAATTCTTAACAAAATAGCGCAACCCCCAACTGCTGTAAAAATTGTGGTTCAAAAGTTATTGTAGCTTATGTTGTCTTCCCATAAAAACCCCTCAAAAACCTGAAAAAAGGAAAAAAAAGAATTGGATTTAAATTCGTCTGTTTGGGCCTTATTATTCTAAACACAAATAGTGCAACTCCATTCCTGTAAAAATTACGGTTCAAAAGCTAATTAACTGAAACTTTTGTCATTTTACCCATTAAATATAGTTAGCTATTTACTCTCACCGCTTACCCATGATCAAGGTTGTTGACAAACTAATGGGAGAAAGTATGTGTCAGATTGCTGATACCATTTATTATTTATCTCTCCGTTGTTTAACCAGATTAATCGTACAATAATTTTTTTTCGAGTATAGTGTAAGCCACAAGAACATCTATTAAGACATTTTAACGGAAAAAGCTCTGCTTTATAGCATACAGTTGACTAGAGTAAACTTTTCCCATGAAAATACTCTTTCTTCCATCTTCCACAATTAGCTGAAAAGCTGTTGAATTTGTATAAGATTCATGTATCCAGGAGTTTAGGTTTGGAGTGTTTCTCAACTTTTCAGATCGGTATGCATATTTTGAAGAGTCAATAAATACCTAATAAATCAACTAACTACCAAAGTGGTGTGCAAAAGTTATAAGTAATTTTAAAATACACGTACATTTATACGAATACAACACTAAACGCGTTTGTAAAAGTAATATACCTTGCAAAGGAAGACAGGTAAAATGTTCCTTTAAACTTTATTAGACAACGCAATTTGTGAGATGATCTGCACACGACATAGACACACACATGTTTTAAGGAGTAAATATCAAAGCTTGTCGCATCAAGTAACTTCTTTGGTCGCATCATTGTAATGTCATGTCCAAAACAGAGTTTGTATAATTCAAAGGTGAAATTAGATTAGTTTCTACAACTTGTCTTTCTTTGTGTGGAATAACTTTTGTGTTTCTCATAAGTCAAGTTTGTTTTGTGGATGTGTAGTGAAAAATTCATTTTAACTTAATTATGTCAACTACCATAAATAATCATACTTTGCTACAGAACATAAGAAGTAGGGTAGAACAAATTACTACAACATTATCTGAGTGCACAGAAGACTTATTCACTCATCATTCAATGTAACGTCAAATATATACTATTTAGGACAAAGTAAAAATAATGGAATATTAATAACAACCAATATTTAAGTTTTCAGTTTTGGAAGATAATTCTTCCCTCCCAATGTTGTGACAAACCAAATGTTAGTATGTTTTATTAATGTGAGGTTTTCTGTTTAAAGCTGTAGTATTATTCTGATTACAAAGTTTAATTAATTGTTAGCTATTGGAACCCATTCAGTTTCCCTTTACTCATCAACTATCTAAACTTTCTGGGCATCTAAATAATTTAGGATTGATATGGATTTTTACCAATAAGCCTACATATGCTTTATTCATATTTCTTACACATCCAGACTACACATATGTTTCTAAAGTTACAATAAATATTTCCTTCAGCCCCAGCTTACACAGAGTAGGCCTAAGTGAATATAACAGATTGAAGTTCCCCAGACATGAATGCCCGATTCCAAGAGTTACACCTGAATGCACAACTTGCGGTCCGGTGAGTTTTAATATCGCCGTAGGAATTACTTTGCCTCATGTTCCTGCTCCTTGCACTTGTATGCATGATTTACATAATGTATTAGCGGACAAATGTTTATTGGAAGGATGTTCCAATAAACAAAAAAATGTTGTGTGGATGTTTCCAGATAGTGAAATTGAATATAAATATTGAAGTGAAAATGGTTGTAATCTTCTACCTACTATCACTAAACTATAGAAACATATTTATTATTACTTATAAAATCTTGCTTGCCAGGATTCGGTTTGGAAATAAGGTTGGCAACATCATACATACTTGCTAAGTAAAAGATTTGAACTATCATATATATTTCAGCGTCATATTAATTATATATGCTTAGCTTTACGCACATAGCAATACCAGCAGGATACTATCGTAAAAAAAACTTGTATTACTATTCGACCGTAATGAATTTTCTATAATAGTTATTGATTTATGTCGAATAAACCTTTTCAAATACTCAACGTGTGTGTCCATTTTATTAACCATTTTCTTCGTTTCTTGATTTGTATTGGGTACTTTACAAGACACGAGTAGACCCCCTTAAAAATCGGTGTTGTAATAAGCTTAGCTGCAAATTAATTTCATTTAAAGACATTCATAAACGATCTAGCACTGTTACTGCAAACCTTTCTATTTTATATATTATTTTCCTTGCATGATCGACAAAAGCCACAATATTTTAAAAAACGTTGCAAAGTGAACCCCTTTTGCCAACAATAAAGGGACAGCGGTTGGGGCTGGTGGACAATTAGGTAAGTGTACAGTTCTGTGTCCCTAGGGAATGTTAGAGCCTCGCTCCCTGATATTGCGTCGGGTGGCAGGGAGAGGGGGTCGTAAAAAGTATCGTAAACAAATATTACCTGGAGAACAACACCGAACGTCATGTATTCGGTAAGAAACAACAATAGTTAATGAAATACTTAATGGTTAACACCATTAATTTACTGTGTGTTGTTTAAAGTTTGTTTTTTGTGATGACAGTTAAATTTGAGTGGTTACGGCAGACACGTTCCATTCTATTTACTTAAACCCCTGAGATGGATTAAACGTTCCCCTTTTCTTATGTTATTTCTGATCTGAGGACAGGTTCAAATTCTAGATTCAGAAACTTAGTGAACAACTTTTAGAACTAATCATTATAGGAAAAGTCCCAAATTGTTCCTCAAGTAAAAATGTTTACGTGTATATTCTCCAACATGAAATGTTTGGATGCTTAATTTTGCGCACATTAAAAGTTTATTAATTTATACAGAAACATTTAAGTCATAAGATAGATAGCTGATACAGATTGACTATCTAAAGAACAAATTAGTTATCCACAGTGCAATATGGGTCTATGCTTCAAATTGTGATAGGCATCTAATCACTAAAAATAATCGACCATTTACTTAAATATTACAAAAAGTTGGAGACAATTTTGAGTAAAATAACCCCGCCGCAGCAAACCTGCCGACTAAGCGAATTTCCATTTACCTGAATCAATCTATATAATTAATACGCTACATGAAACTTTGTCGGTTGAACTCCTCCGCCATTTCTTAACCGATTTCATCCATTGACGTCTCATTGGAAAGAGCGTGTCGCTTAGATTTGCAAACTGGCCTTACATTTTTGAAAAAGTCCTTTGGGCTCTGCCCCAGTGGCTTTGAAAGTTCCCATGTTATCCTTATGAAGAACATAATTGTTTACATTTTGATCAGCTGTATAATTTAACTGCTGTTATTTATTTTTCAATTCAATGTAACACATTGAGTACGTTTATTTACTACTAGCTGTGTACCCGTTCTACGCACGGGGATCTTATAATATTCAGTTGAAACCTTCTTATATAACGAACAGCAGTTGGTTTGCATATTTTAAGATATGCTGGCCAAACTATTATACATAGCTTCATTTTATAATGTTTTTTGTTGTTCCGGATCGGTATGACAATCAATAAAAGGTTAAATTACCTCTGTGTCTGCCGGTCGATCCTATAACGGTAGGCTTACTTTTATTTTTACTATCTGATCTCGTTTGCATGGCTCAATCACGTCCTGGTTGAAGTTCGTTCGCTACGCTCACTCACCTGTATGTTGGAGCTCGTTCGCTGCGCTCACTTTCCTTCAGGTTAGCTCGTTCGCTACGCTCACTTGCCTTCAGGTTAGCTCGTTCGCTACGCTCACTCGCCTCCAGGTTGCAAATTAGCTGTTGTCATAAATGTAAAAGAAATAATAGTGCTAGTGCTGCACCCTGTTGGTAATCCTTGTAACTTTAATGCTATTGAACATCACAGAACAGAACCAACTTGTTTAATTGAAACAGCTGTTAAGATTCAATAATTTCATTTCTCATAAGGTTAACATGGGCTTCCAGAAATTCCACGTCAAAAATCGACAAAAACTTGATTTTCAAGGGTTTACTGTTAAATATCTAACTGTCTCATATTCGATGAAATACGTCTAAAACCATCTCATATATGTATAGTATTTGGAAAATAAGTTTCAGGCGGGACAGTGCTATAGTTATTGAGGAGTAGTTGTAATAAAGTGCGTATTTTAGCGTTACCAAGAGAATGACAGATAGACAGACAGACAGACAGACAGACAGACAGACAGAAATTGAGATAAGGTTTGATTCGGTTTCTCTGACCTATGAAATGTAAAAATAACCAAAAAGTTCATTATTCTAAGCAATGTACAGACAAAACTCTAATTTTATTTATATAGATTTGAGTTTGTTTAAACATAACCCCCAAGACGGACCGTGTTAGTATGGTTGTATCTTAAATTTGTGTATTTATCGTTGTTTTGTGTCGCTATGACGGATCGTGTTAGCATGGTTGTAACTTAAATTTGTGCATTTATCGTTGTTGTGTAGCTATAATTTGTTTATTTTTTTTCTTCTTTTAAATGCCTCCGACGTGACGACAACGAAACATAGACAGGAGGCGTGATAACGACCGCAGCTACAGAACAGTGGCGCGTAATAGGTTTAACTCATCACAGTCAGCACCTGACCCTGGACAATCTCAACTATTGGCTACAAATGCACCCTAACACTACCCCAAAACGACTTTTCGTTCTCAATTGGCCCTCTGTCAATGACCTGTGTTGCCTGTACAGCGAGGTATTTTGAGAAGGAGAAAACCGGCCGGAATGATTTAGGTTTATCAATAATGATCTGAGTTACAGACCGGTAATCTTGAGTTGACTCTTTTAAATTAATTGTAAATATGCCTGTTATTCGTTTTAAAATAAATCCTGTAACACTTTGCAATTGCTCGAATTCGAGCAACATGTACACTAGTTTTCAATTAATTTTAATAACATTGGGTTTAAGCACTTAGGTTTGCTGTTACAAGGAAACTAATAAAGTGCGGTTTTTAGTAAAATATTAATAGTTCAGTGTAAGAGAAAAAAATTACCAAGTTTGATGAAAATATATCCATAAACAAGCAAACTACAAATTCTACAATATTCTCCATAAGAATATCATAGGAGTTTTAAATTAACTATTTTAAAATTTTCTTTGTTACCAATAACTATACAAAAACAACATAGTACAACATGGTATATACTAAACTATTTGTTTTTTATCTCTTTAAAAAAGGTCTATAGAGAAATTGGGAAGTTTTGTGTTTTGAGGGTCAAAAATGAGAAAAACCAATTTTTACCCCATAAAACCCCGTTCCCATGGTCCAATCATGCTGGTTCACGAACTCATTCAAGTTTATCCCGCCTTACACCTTTACACCAAATTTCATCAAAACCGGACAAACAATACTCAAGTTATCGTGTTCACGGACACATACATAACTCTATATATTTATAAACATTTTAGCGAACGGTGTTAAAAAGTAAATCGGTCCGATGCCTAGATCTTACCGTGCCACCTACGGTAGTAGATACTTCCCTATAGAGATATTCGCTAAAACAACCATAAGAAAGATTTTAAGTTTTTTGACGCGTAACGCAATTCTAAGAAACACGTAAGATTCCGGATTGAGACAATAACAACAAAACGTGAGATCCGAACAGAGATTGAGTGGAGAAACAGTCTTTGTTGAATCGGAATACAAATGTACTCTTCTATTTGATATTTTACGGGAAAAATTGGTGAAACAATCATTTGAAGGTAAGTAATAGGTCATTTTCTAGACTAGTAGTGAAATATAATAATATGTAAGTATGTCTGGTTTTTTACTGCGCATTTATATTTAAAGATAATCGGTTATAGGTATTTAACTGTACAAGTGGGAATCACAGACCAATTAAAAATCAAACACAAATTAAATTAGTAAACAGAATGTTATTGCTAGTTTTTTCAATCCCGGATGATTTAAACGCATATACACTGTTTTGTTATTTAAGAGTCCTAGTTATGTGTGATACATTTTTGATTGAGTACCCGCATATACAGGTAAAGTTAGTGTATTAAGTCTACACCTCCAAACACCGTAAAACCAGCAGTAAATTGTAGAGGCGACTGACCCCAAGTATTGGACACTAAACCTTCACCTTACTAGCCTGACTTTGTTGCGCTGGCTTAACAAGAAATATTATTGTTAAATAGTTAAATTTACTGTGGGAATCAAAAAGTATTATCCGTAGTGATGGGTTTTTGACAAATCACTACTAACTTATACAAATTGTATTCAAACTTCAGAACAAACGTTAAAAACATTAGCCCTCACTTTTAGAAAATATTCAAATCTTGTAAACAATCTTTTGTTGGTTGTATTTACTCACAAAACTAAATAAAAAAATATCAAACCATTTATTGTTTTTTTTTCTTTATATCGTTAGAATACAGTACACAAACATTATCAACTCAATAAATTCAGTAGACTAAGTAAAAACCAATGTTCGACCGGTACCACCACCAATAATAAATTTAAAGCAAAGAAAATTATACTTTTCTTTTGGGGTGAAAATGGCTAAAATAATAATAATTTATCACTTCTCTTACACTTCAGCATTTACTGGTCTAAGTGAAGATTTGTCATTGGCTAGTGCTCACGTTAAACAATTTTTTTTCTTAAGTCGATTATTTAAAATAACATCAAAATTTCTTTTCATGGGTATGAACATAGTATATTTATAAAATAAAGGCCTAGACTTTATGCTGGCTCTAAAAAAAAACAACAAAAAACGTCTTACTTCTTTTTATCATGTAATTTTAAAATACTATTATATCCTATATCAATGCTTCTATAAAAATAATTACATTATACATCTGATCCATTTAACATTTTAAAAGAAATACCAACGTTGCTGGATTGAGACAATATCATCAACGATAGACCAAGAAATAAAGATTGAGAGAAGAGGAAAGGTTTGGCACCAGAATACAAATATACGATGTTTTAGAACAACTATATTTGTAGGCGTAGCTTAAGTATAGAAAAATCTTTGTATTTACTATGACAATATTTATAGTTTATAACGGAGTTCAGTAAAATATTATTAAAATAATTAGTTAAAACTGGCAGTTTTAGAACAAGAATACTATTTACTTCTAAAATTAGACTATCGTAAAATTTGTGTATGAAAAATTGTTCATCTTTGTTTATGAAAAAATGTACGTCACGGCGCAACATGCAAACTTATTAGGGGCAAACTTATTGGTTATAATTTCAAAACCATATTAATGCTTTGTATAGTCCTCTTCAAATAAACACGAAGCTCCTTCATACCAACCCTTAAAAAAAATTGTATTTTTACCATAAGAAAAACTCCCTACTTAACACAATAAAAAAAATCAATATCTTCAGAAAAAAAACGCAATATAATTTTAAATTGCATAGATAATTGTTAAATAAAGCTATGTTTGGTAATGCTTTGATTGTCTACTAAATTCCATGTATATGTAGCCTACTCGCAAAACATACATTTTGCATGTGTACAAAATGATAGGTTTTTTCAACTTTCCTCTTTAGACTGAGTGTTAATATGCTTTTACGTCAAACCCAGCTCCATGTTGTTGAGGACATGAACATACTGATGTATTTTAAAAGTATAATGAGAACGTAACCGTTTCTCATCCCTTCTTACCAATAACGATTTTCTTAGAAGTAATCATAACATACAAGCTCATGATTCTTTCAGGGACACTTATAATAATGTGGAAGGTGTGGGACTTGATTCCTAAAATGCAGGTTCAAATCTTGCTATTCCCTAATTAGCACTTTTGACAATGTCCGAGAGATTGTTATCCCACATATACTGGCCTACCACTCAAGAAGAAAAAAAATCATAGGTAATTTTGGTACGGCAACCTTTGTCTTTGAAATGTACATCCATGAAACTATACAACATTTTAAATGTTTTTAGCAAATTTACCATACAGAGAATAAGTTCTTATGTTATATAAGCGCAGCTTACTCATTGTGAGACGTGGACCCGGGACCAATTTACTTTTTCGTTTTGGTATCCCTAGATGCCAAAAACACCATGCAAATTCATATTCATTTGTATGTCCGTTAGCACGATAACTTTTTTTTAAGTAATAAGATTTTTATGAAATTTGGTACACACGTTTGAACTTACGTTTATTCAAACGAGTTTGTAAACCAGCGTGATCGGACTAAGAACAGTGTTTTATGGCGTAAGTATTTGTTTTAAAATAGTTTTACCTAAAAAGTTCTTTAATCGTGCCTTTAAGAAATTATTAATTTAATGGACACATCCCTATAAGACATTTCAATCAAACCACATCACAGGTAATCTTGACTCAAAGCGAGGACAAAGTGTAGCTCGGAAGGTGGAGGTTTAGTTCCCAATATTTCGCCAATTTACTGCCGTGTTTTACGATCTTTGGTGTCTTGCGACAGTTTTCCTCTGCTTACAGAATAGTACGCATTGTGACTGGGGGAATAGTTATGTATAAACCTTAATCATATAATTAACCTCTGAACATCCGAGGGAAGATGAAAGAATATTCGTAAAACTTGCCGGTCAAATAGTAAATTCTAATAAATAAATAGGCAGGTATTATCATGGTCTGTGCCAGTTTTAAAGTTTTTTGTCAATTTTTGTCAGGTTTCCAAGCTACCATGTTATTTTATGAACATTACGTTATGTGCCATATTGAAGGACATATTTTAACATAGGTTTCTCTAAGAACATGTTTTGAACGCGTTACATTGTCATAATATAAGTAACATAGAAATTTCTGAATAGATAAAGAGCAGTATAGCGAGTTTTCTAACATGTTGGATAAGGTAATAAACGCACATTAATAATGGTAATGAAGGTGAACCCATTGGGGAGCAAGCTGGTGTAGTGGTTAAAGCGTGGGACTTCAGTCCCTGTCACCAAGTCACCACTGGATTTTAAAGTTATAATGCCGCAACTCCTAGGTCTAGCAAGAAGAACTGTAATGTGAAACACAATCCCAGGCTCGTGCCTACCGTACAAGGACAATAAAGGTTAACTTCTATATAAGAAAAGACTGTTCCTTATTTTTGGTTTGTTTTAACATCTGCTGGTACTTTTAGAGATTCGTCGACCTTTTATTTCTAAATAGTCGTGACGAAGCATCTTAAAATGGTACCTCAGTAAAAAGTTCGATGGATTTTTGGAAAAAAGATGTGTTCAGCAACTTAGCCTTAAATGCCCTTTAATTACTAAACTTTTTTACTATTGGATATGGATGTAAACAGATATTTATGTAGCCACATGTTTAATAGTGGGCTAAACGATTAAGCTTGTTTTCATGAATTCAAAACCTTGAACTTACAACATACTTTGACGGAAAAACATTCGTTATATAAGCTTAATGAGATGTTAATAAAACCAAACATACGATAGTCTTTGTTTTCATGTGTAAATGAACTGTTAAAATGATTTTATAAGTGTTTCAATGCATCTTCTTTTCATTTTCTAACACGGATGTGCAGACATTGATGAATGAGGGCAAAACAACTCCCCAGAAGGGCTTTAGACTCCAGATAATGTGTTACACTTTGGCCACTTTGACGTCTTTAAGCACGTAACTCAAACACACTGTCTATTTGTGGTGATACATCATTGGACATAAAACAAAAACCATTTTTTTCTTTTGCTGCACTCAACGGCGAATTTTAAATTTACCTTTATGTTCACAATATTGTCAACACAGTTAAAACTATCATAGTTGGACAAATTTAGAATTTAGAAATTTAAAATATAAATTATGTAATGGTTCATTCTTAAAAAGATAGTAATGTTTCAAGGAAATAGGTTTTACATAGATATTGGCTTAAGGGTTGTAATAGGTAATGATAGTTTTGTTTCTTTAGCAATAATATTAATATCATTAATATAGTATATTATTAACATACTATTTACTAAAATCATAATAAATATTTTAAATATTTCATAATATTTAAATAAATAAATATTTTTAATATTAAAAATAATAACATATCAATAATACTGGTTATGAATTATTGTACATAAAAAAATAAAAATGAATAAACAACCAAGTAACATAGAAACATGGGAATTGTTTCATTATATAACAAATTTAAAACGGTTTTATACAGTAAATGGAAAATTATTATAAAATCTCAGCAATAATGAAAAGTAGTTATAAAAAGACTGTAAAAATCACCTAAACTGTTATTGTAAGTTATATTCTTCTGAGGTGAGGACCCTTTAGACTATATGTTACACACTTCCCAGTCGTTCAAACCGTATGTACCACCATTTTATAGAATTGTTACATGGAGATTTACGGCCATACTCTAAACGAAGCCTTCTTCAAACAGTTATTACCGATTTGCTTTCATGAAACCAAAGACTTCTTATTGCACATAGTAATTGTGTTACTCAAGTCAGTTTAAAGTTTGATTCACCAAATGTCAAACACAGCTGGTGTAGATAGGTCAATTGTTGGTTTTACCATGTTAACTATGCAATGCTATCCATGCTGACATAGTGACTATGCCACAACATAAGTCATTGAAAAAAAAAAAAAAAAAAAAACATAACTTACACTCACTGTTTGAGTGATTTTTGCACACTTTTTATAAACACTTTTTATAATTGCTGATATTTATATAATTATTAATTTGCAGTTACTGTACAAAACTATTTAAAATTTTCCATTCAATGAAACAATTCCCATGTTTCTAAGTTTCTTGGTCATTTGTTATATAATCTTATGATGAGTCAAATTTTTATGAACACCCTGTATTATAATGTTATTGATGATACTGTAAATAAATTTCAATAATTAAATCTATGTTTCTATGAAAGATAAGAAGATAAATCCTGAATCTTGAGTCTCGTATGAGTAAAAAACAGTGCAAACCTCTTTGCACAGTCTTTACTGGGTGGGCAAGTATCTTGTCAATCCGCTAAAATCTAAATAATAACCAAACTTGGTACACATTCTTTTCAAATATATTCATCATAATTCACTGTATGAACCCCGCGTAGGAAAAGCATACACCTAGATATATATTGTATTCTATAAGATTAGTGTGTGTAAAATCGAGAATTGTGTTAGTAAAGTCACCGTGCCAGGCACAGCAAGATCTGACAAATCAGAGGTCATGACGTTATCAATCATTCTCTGTGAAGAATACTAGGCGTTTTGCATTCTTTGCTATAAACTTAAACGGTAAATATAAATAATTGTTGACATACCATATCAACATTACCTAATAAAATAGTATATAGGCTGTATTGTTGGAAGGGGCGTATATGTTTTTATATCGACTCAAAATGAAGTTATGCTAATTTAAACTTGACTTGCAATTATATTTGAAGTGCTACACAACTGTACTCTATAATATCTACTCATAATAGAGCTTAAATGCTAAATATTAACCCTTTCTTATGATATTCTTGGTAATAATACTGGTCGATACTGCTTCAGGCTGCAGGATTATACCAAGAACAGTTATAACTACGCAATACACATTGGTTCTTAAAGCCTAAGTCGTTGAGCGAAGGAATAAAACGAAACTTGAGTGCTTTGCATAATTGAGACGTTGTCATTTTATTACTGTCTGTACGGAAAGACAAGAGAAATGCAATTATACTCAATTGAGTTATTTTTTAAAGATTTTATCCAAACGCACGCATAATTTTTATTTTGAATACAAAACTAATGTAATGTACAAAACCAAACGGCACAGTAATTAACTTTAAAATTAGTTAAACAATATGTTTTCTTCCATTTTAATCCAGGCAATAACTTGAAACTTTGATATCTACTTCAAAGTTAGTCGATGGTCAATGTATAGGGGAGCAGAGCCCTAAGCTTCGAAACCCGCGGTCCCGGATTCAAATCCCGCCAATCTCCAATGGATTTTATCCATGTGATTATGCCGTGCCCCTTTTAGGACTAGCCTGAAGTAATGTGTAATACAATTCGAGGCTTGAACCTAGCGTCGTAGGATGTAGAGGGCATAAAGAATTATTATGCCTACTCTGATTATAATACATGGAAACAGATCCTTACTATTATTACGTTATCGCAATCATTACAGCAGAGAATTAAAATTTATTAAATAGCTCTTAACTCGTGTAGTGAATAGTTGATTACAAAATTAATAAAGTGTTAACTAACCAGGTTTCACTATCGCGAAACCTCAAAGTAGAAACATAATTGTATTTTTACATAAGTACCTAAGTTGTAACGTTCGCTACATTGGGTTCATGCTGATCGCTGAGCAAAGCAGAACGCTTTCGTATTCCGACAACGCTGTTTAACTCCTCTGTTCAGGGAAATGATCAATTTCCTCACAAACCTGTCTAGAATGACAAGTTTTCTTGACTCACTGATGTTTGGATGCCTTGCTTATTCTTATAACAAGAAAACAATAACGAATAATTATATTTTCACTACATTACTACCTAAATAAAATAAAACCCATCAATTAAAGTTGAAAAAACATATCTTTTTAGGGATGGGGTGGGGGTGGGATTTGCGTGACAAATCACTTTTTTTCTCAAATGGTAATGAAATTAAGCCAGTCAGAGAGTGTTGTCAAATATCAATTATTTTTTATACATTTATTGTTGAAATATAGTGAGACTAAACACATTGTATAGTTGACAATGCTTATACTACTAAGAACTAAATTTACAAATAATCTTCTAGAAATACAATTCAACATAACCTCAAATAAAAAGTTTGTTCAACAAGATCAACAATATCTTAAACCAAAATACGATTATAGCTGTAGGGGATCGTCCATGCATTACGGTCATTGCTAAGTAATAAAAAACATTTTCTCAAGCATAGCTGTACAACGTCTATAACTTATAATATTTAATTTCGAATAAGATTTTTATTGGAACATAAATGGCTGTAATCTAAAGCTTTGTGGTTGACTAAAAATGTACAAGTATATTTTTTTCCAACAATGTCCATCCGGACAAACAAAGCAACAATCATCACTATATCCTATGTGTTGGTTATGTCTGCAATCACGCAATTTTTCCATCACTTTCAACCAAATATGTAACAGCTTAGTTTTATTACACAACAAACCAATTATAGTAATGGAGGCACCTTTGTTCTTACAAAATGCGTGAAATTAAATAAATAATTCCTAAACATTCATACTAATCAAACCCTATTGAAAGACATCATAAGCCAATAAATTTCAAAATATAAATCCAAAACAAATTATGTAAAGATTTAAATCAAGAGACGTTATTTTATATATACATAAATTACCAAATAACTCACAGATGATACTAAATAATATTGCTCTCATGATGATTAAGAATAACTGAAAACAATAGCATCAAAAGGAATAATGTAAGAGATGAAAATGAATCTCTGACCAAAGTAACGTAATTCGGGAGGGGACAACACCATCAATACATTTACTGAGGTTGTCTTTGAGGTTTTCGTACTTTGACTAAATCTTTACATTCATCTTTTTAAAGAGTCATTCAACAGTTAAACCAAGTTAAATACACACTTCTCTTTAATTTAACAATGTACGTAACATAGGAAATTTTTAACATTTCTCTTTATAAAATAAATATAAATAAAAACAGTTTTTACGTGTCTGATTCTTGTACATTCTTTAAAAGGTAAACAAAAGCCTAACAGATTGAGATGCAAATTCCCTAATTATGATAGGTTCACTTACAAAGTTAAATTTAGCTGTTATCTTGTTATTTACCCACATTCAAACGATAATGCATCTCTGTGTTAAGCTTACATTTCTTCAGTAACCTGTGAAGGGCTAATAGGTAAGAAGTGGCTAAGTCCATTTTTTCGATTTTGATTTTATTTACTTTTATGTTGATAATCCTGTAGGAGAATGTGTAGCATGCGTTAGTTTGGGAAAAAACCAACTCATTCCTGAGGAAAAAAATAACAAAATACCCCCGTCGCAGCAAACCTGCATACTAAGCGAATTTCCATTTACCCGGCTTGTTTTCTTCTAAAATATTCCCTATAAATTTTCAGATTTATTTCCATTTTTAAATAACATTAATTTTAGTGAGTAGTTAGGTTTGCTGCTACGGGGAAGATGTTGAGGTGTGTTTCTTCAATTGAAATATTGATAGCTTAGTATGAAATAAACCAAATTGCCAAATTTGATTAAAATATATCCATAAACAAGCAAACTAGAACAGTTTATTTATTCCCCATAAGAATAACATGGGAATTTTAAATTTACAATTTTTTTAATTTTCTCCGTAGTCAATGAACATTCAAAAACACTTCAATATACTAAATTATTTGTTTTTTAAGCTCTTCAAAATGGTCTAGAGAGAAATTTAGAAATTTAAAGTTTTTAGGGTCAAAAATGAGAAAAACCCATTTTTACCCCATAAAACCTCCCATAAACCCCTGATCCCATGGTCCGATTATGCTGGTTCGCGAACTTGTTCGAATAAATGTAGGTTTACACGTTTGTACCAAATTTCATCAAAATCGGATCAATTTTTCTTGAGTTATCGCGCTAACGGACATATACCTGTATATATGTATATGAATTTGAACGGATGGTGTTTTTGGCCTCTGGGGACCTCAAAACGAAAAAGTAAATCGGTCCCGGGTCTAGGTCTTACCATGAGACCTACGGTAATAGCTTATTCCCTATATTGGAAATTCGCTAAAACACCAAAGAGAAAAGAACAAGTTCAGCCCAGACCGAAAAGACGCTCTATTGTAAAATCTTTCCAAAATGGACTTAGCCACTTCTTACCTATAAGCCCCTCATGTAATATATTACATGTTGTATATAAGTAATATATTTTAAATCAATAATAATATGCTTGAGGAGTATAAACACTAAAATAAATTAAATAAAACATAAAAACATTAGTATCTTTGCTAGTACGAGTGCTAGTTTATTACGAGTATTTCCATTAAAAACTAAGTGCAACTATGATATGATTAATACTTGCAGTATATTGAAGTAATAACATATATAGTTAATACTATACATACATAAATACGATCGAGAACTACAAGATCTATACTTAGTTTCAAAGTTCGCTAATACAACTAACTTGCATTCCATCTAAAGAAACGCCTTTGATTACCCCAAGATAACCCTGCTTTGTGCCATAATATCTCTAATGGTAAAGTTCGATACAATTGCATGTGCATTATATCATCTTGAAGAACTATTATTGTATTTTCAAACATAATAAAAGCTGATAAGCCCAATTCTAGCTTTTAACACGTTTAATTACAAACATGTCAATATGATAATCATGTTTTTGTTCGATAAATAGTTGTTATAATTGGATTTGTTTATATACTACTGATCCTGCGTTATAGTTATTCGCAAATTATTTTAGCTCAGACTATTTTTTATCACCTCAATTATTTCCGATAAATGGTTATCCCTTAAGAGAATAATATAATTTTTTTACCCAACTTGTCAAAATTTTGATTAAAAACTATTATATTTTTTTAATTTTAATATCGTAACAAAGTATGTTTTTACAACTAATTTACCTTGAAACTTTTACCTTTAAAATACACACTCAATAAACCATCACGGTAAATAATTATTCAATGTAAGTGAAATGAAAGCGAATTGAAAATAATATCCTTTAAAGCTGTTCTCTTAAAAATCCTTAATCTTTATTTATTGACTATTAAAGGTACTGTACAGTATTTTAAATGAATAAGTGTATGGAAGTAAAAATTGCAAATCAAACAGGTAAGGATATCTAGATTGGTTTTAAATCTAAGAGATAAGAACTAAACATTTTCCTTTCAGCAGAATAATATTCTATAAGCCTTCACAAACTAGGCACATTCGGTAGTTTGACATGCCACACTAAACCCAGGTGGTTTTCAAAGCAGTCACAACAATCAAGTCGAGCATTTGTAACTCCAAGTCAGTCAGTTCGGTTATGAGCGAGAAGTTAGTTTATAACTATCATAACAGGCAGAACTGAGAGCTAGACAGGTAATTATAAACTTCCCTTTGTACTACAATCAATGAGATTGTTCTCAGATAAGTGTGTTAAACTTATTCACCGAACTAATTTGTTGTGATGCGATGATTTAAATTCGCTTAAACTTGCTTATACACAACTTAGTTAGTAGTTTAATTGACAGAAGTCACCAACGTCTTAAGATTTTTTTACTAAATTGTAATACACACAATATTGTATATGTATAATAGGGAAAAGTATTATTTTACAGATTAAAATAATCTTAATGAATCGTGCAACTATTTACTTATAGCTTTCTTTAATCTGCCTAAAATAATTAATTTGCTTTAGTTTTGTTATACAAGTAAGAACCTTGCACTTCTTAAGTTTGCCTTAAAAAAGAAGCATTTTCATTTAATTTCAACTCTTAACCTACCGATTAAAAAAGTAGCAGGTCAAAAGGAGTTGATGGAAAAAAAAACAACTCATATTAGAACAAATATTATTATGCAAGGTAAACTGTTTGTCATTCTGAGTTGTCTTTTAAAAGAGGCTCTTTTCAGAAATTAGAATAATTTATTGCAGGCAAACTGTATCAGGTAACCAATCAGAAACGTGTGAGATTTTCCTTAAACTTAATCTTGTTTTATGTTTTTCGTTCAAGAGCATATTGATTTTGTATACAAGACATAAAATAGTTGTTCAACACTTTCATCTAATTTAGGCCAAAGTATGGATGTGAGGTTAACGTTGTTAATTCATATTACCACTTTTGAATGTATATTTGGCAATGTCGCAATAAGAATATTCTTTTAATCTTTTTGTAATACTTTTTTAGAAAATAACCATCTTGATCCAATTATCACTGCAAAAGAAATGACAGTGTTAAAAATAAAGTGGGATTTCAAATTTATTTAGGTATGGTTCGTACTAAAACAAGAAAGTTTTCACTACTAATCATAAAAGCAGCAAACCCAATTTAATCACAAAACCAATAAAAATTATATATTTTACTAAATCCGTACACAGTATGACTACAACAGATTAGAGAAATTATAGAGTTTTGGTTTAACTGAAAAGAAAAGGCTGTTAAAGAAATAGATATACGTGTAACCATACACAACAAAACCAAACAAAGATAATAAATATTTACTTATCTCCAAGAATACATTTGAGTAAGTTACACTTTGTCACCTTTTTCATTAGTAGCCGATTTCAGGTACACTGATCTTGTAAAGTTCCGGTGTTTAACTATTCCGCCAATAACACTTCCATGCTACATTCCCCCAGTGTTAGATGCTAATCAGCCAATTAGTGGATGTGATTGCTAATCACCTATCAATTAGGGATGGTGTTCAACTGTTCAGCCTTGCTTTGTGTTTTTTTTCTACGATTCTACCATCGTAAAAAAATTGAATCACTACTCAAACTCCCAAACTTGAGAGTTTGGCAAAATGTGTTCCCCCTCCATGCCATCAGGGGAAGAAAATGTAAAGAATGTAAAACTATCCAACAGCTGAGAATGAAAATTATAACAATATAATTACGTTTAAAAATGTATACAATGTGTATAAGGTCTGTTTTGCTAATATGTATTACCATACTCGGTCAACAATTTATGAAACATAAAAGAGATTTTTAACCAAACCTTTTAATAAATAAGTTTTTGGTTTATTCAGTTTTACAATGTTTGAAAACATTAATTCGAAAATATCAATTGAAAATCCAAGATATTTCCTGTTCATTCCCCACTTTTTTGTACCCCAAAACCTCGTCCCTCATCCTTCGAGACACGCGGCGTGTTTAAGGTGGTCAGAAATATCCACAGAACTGATCTTGCTTTATATTCATTGGTTCTGAGCCTTTGTAGCATTTTGTGAGGGAATACATTTGATGCTTTACTTTATGAAAACAATCTTTATTTTATCTACTTTACCATGCTATTAGTTATGTTTTAGAAATTCTTTAATTATTTAAGTTTAGTGTTTATGTATTTAAAATCCACCAACCTGTTCATGCTTATACACGATTAGTCAAAGTTATATAAATATTATCAAAAAGTTAACATTTTTTTTTAAATTTTGAATTAAGTTATAATACAATGCTCAGCTTTAACCCTGCCATATTTCGCTATGTTAATGGTATCCAATCAACTATGTTGGTTCATTTCAGACATTTAACTCAATAAAAATGTAACCTTTTCGATAAAACCATTGTCATTCCGTCTTACATTTTTTATCGTCTCATAATTCAAGAAGAAAATAATATGTAAGTGATACGACAACTCGTTAAGGGTATAAATGAAAAATAAATATTGCTTAGGGAGATTTCAGCAAACAATTCAGAGCAATAATGTAGAGCTGGATGAAGAACTAATGAAAAAATAACAACGCTTTACCGAGCTTCAAGTGGTTCTACCTTAGTACTTCTCTTGGATAACATTCATAATTGAATAACAAGTCAACACTGAATTTCTTGAAACAGATTGTTTATTTGTAAGAAACAAATTCTTTATCTTAAAATAAAATAAGAATATAAAAGAAAATTTATGAAGTTTTTCGTGTTTGGGGTCATAATTTCATATGTTTACCTAAAGACATAGACTTACAAAAGAAAAAGAAGAAACTGACAGAATCAAGCTTGCTAGCCTTAAACCTAATAAGGTACTTCACACAAATCGATTTCGCGTCTTATACAGACGTGCGGCTGGTTGTGGGGAGATAGTTTTATCAAAGCTAAACAGATATGGCCGACCGAGTGGAAATTTTTAGTCCATTGGGCAAAATTATCTCGATGTGAGGAGCTTGTAAATATGAAGGTTAAAAGAGGATAGGGTGGCCAACACATGACTTTTACGCATACCTGAAAGTGAATTTCCAAAATCATAAATTAGTGAAGCAATAGAGTGGCTTAGATTTGAGTTTGGGCTTTGATTCACAGAACTGACCACGAAAGTTTCGTTCGATAAGCTCGGTGCGGTGTTAAAGCAAAGCTCAAACTGAACTTCTCGCAATTAAACTCATTAGAATTTCAAATACCTAAGCCTTCCAAAGTTAGGCTCACGTGAGACCAGTGGTTGTACGTTTATGCTTTCTAAATACTACATAACTATTTGAATCATTTATATTTAATGAGTTATTACCAAATTTACTACCATTAAAAATAAAGATAAATTAGATAACCCTTGCTTAAAAAAATATAAAAAAAATACTCGTGAAAAGCTATGAGTTTAAAAGTTGTTTAGTCAATAAGCTATGCTTCAGTCAAATATATTTCTACACAAGCTATCTCAAAGTTTACTTATATTTGGGTTCAACAACTCTCAGTGCACCAATACAAGTAATTATACTGACCCAGTTAACAATGTATTGTTGATCTGGAGTTCAGAGGTGGGCTTGACTACACTTGAGATGACCTCAGGCTATCGTGATTGGATCTGTCTACTATCAATGCATATTACATTATACATAATTCATGATTGAAACTCAATAATGGTTGGTGAAGAGTGATAATTTATAGCATTGTGATTGGTAGAAAATACTAATATATTTACAATAAAAATACTCTTATAAGTTTGATAGTAAAATTACAACAATCAAATTGAAATAATGCTTTGCTATACTGGCTAGATATCTTAGAAGGAGGATGCACACTAAAGATAGACTCAACACGGAATAACAAAGTTGTGTTTAATTACGTTTTCTCATCTCTCCTTCCAGACAGTAATAAAATGACAACCATCTCAATTATGCAAAACGTTTTACTGCCACTCTCCTTATCTTTACTTTCAAGCACGCATTATCTTCATTAGTAATTCAATTTTCATATAGCTTAAAGCATGGTCATAAAAATTCACGCAATTTTTGTATTAAAAAATGTTATTATTATTATTATTATTAAGTTTGTATTAGATGAATTTATACATGATTGGTTTTTAATTTACACTATAAAACTCTCTGTGTAAGTTAATCGGTTATTTTAAACATTTGGTATGAAAAAGTATTTTCACACGAATAAAAGTAATATGAGAATTTATTTATTTATTTCCCAACGGTTTACACCAGTTTACAAGAATGTATACAATATTGAAAGATGGCAAAATACATGCAACAGTGAGTGTTAACAGCAAGAACATAAAATTAATGAACAACAATTAACAAGTAACAAGTAAATAGATTCTATATAATAACAATCTTGAATAACAATAACAATAGCAATAACAAAAATAACAAAATAGACAAGGAAAGACGATAAGTTAACAATAAAAATTAGAAGCAGTGAAGATGGTTTTGGATAATAGTACAATGTGGCAAAAAATTTGATTTAACAAAAACATAGCATGAGAGGTGATACTTGGCAGCAACAACAGGAACGATTAATTATGACTAGAGCTAAGGAAGGTAAGATTATACAGTTAGTGACTAGAATTATTATCACTTAAGCAGGGAGGCGACCTTTCTCCGGAACGAGGACAATGAGTCGTGGAAGAAGTCCAGGTGGATTGCGACATCACTCCCAGTACGTAGAAGTCTCGAAAGGCCGCTGTTAGCTGCATAGTAGGTGGGTTGGTAGCGTCTACGCTATGCTAAACAATTATAATTGTTTGTTTTTAGAATTGTTATTGAATAAGAATTCTTTCGCCTATGGTCAGCATTTTATTTTGCTTACTTTGTAAAAATTTTTTGTGTTCACAACATTTAGTAATTCAGGAAAGGTATTTTATAAGACTTCTTGGTAAACCTTCAAATTATATCTTTAAAGAAAGTAACCCAATACAGCAGAGCGTAAACATAATTATAAACCATTATTCGGACCTTTAAATTTGCAAAGGTGCAAAGGTTGACCAAATAAAAAAGGGCAACAACCATAGGAACCAGCTACCTTGGTTTTAGTTGTGTAAGACAAAACACTGCTAGCCTAACGTTAACTTTGATGATTTGGATGTAACTAGTAAATATCTTTTGTATACTGAAAAATAAGCCGGCCATGTTACATAGCCTTCTTTATCAACGTTAAGTTAAAAATGGAAAGAATCAATACACTTTATGTGCTATACAATTTTATAAAACTTATCTATGTAAAAAAAAACGTTTGTAAATGTTTTACAATATTGTTAATGTTGATGACAAGATCCTAGCAGACATCAGCTGGTACAACAATGCAGTCAGCTGTTTCAAGATGTTTTGTGGATGTAAGCGGGTTGGCACCAGATTGTGGCTTGTATAATCGGATCTACAACTACTGAAGTAGGTTCAACTATCTCACTACTTTACACTGTCAACTACCTTTAAATGGATAAAACAACAAACTAAATTACTACTCCACCACCTATAATTTAAATATCGATTTTTGTTTATGTAATTATTTTTGTACATGTATGAAACAAACGTGAAGTATTGTTCATATGTAATCGATAGAGAGGAATGTAAAAAAAAAATATTGTGAGTCATCAATAAATATGTATATTAATTTAATAATAAATATAAATATAAATTCTCATTTCGGCACTAGTATTAAGGCTTTATAATAATCAGACTTAATATCAATTGACATTGTAGGTATACATTCAATTTATTTATGAATTTACCTATACCTATAAAATGCAAAGCCCTCACTATCTGACTGACACACTCATCACTAATTCTCCTACTAATTCTCCTACCCATTTAACTGGAAGACTGAAATTTTGTACACGTGTTCTTTAGACAATAAATAGGAAAACTAAGTAGTTTTTATTCTAATCTTTCAGGCTCCACCCCAGATGCTCTAGAGTTTCCCATGTTTACTTTATGATTTTTCATATTTAAAAGAAATTAATTAATCTTAACAGTTATTTCAATTAAACAAGGTAGTTCTATGACTTTCAATAGCATGTTAAAGTTACAAGGTTTACCAACAGGGTGCATCACTATTATCTTTTTGTTTTAATTTATGATAACAGGTCATAAAAATTAAAACAGCAACAACAAACTGTGATCCACAATGAGAACTGGTATTGTGGTATCACACAGTACCAATACAATAATACTGTAATAGGGTTATTTTATTTTTAAGTGCATATTTCATCAGTTTATTGACTTAATTTTTCCTAATTTTGTCATAAAAAGTATCGAGTTTGTTTTCCCCAAAAATATTGACTGGGAAACGGAGTAGCGTGTTAATAATTTTTGTGCTTTACTGATCAAGTCAATGGTTTGGATGAAAGGAACTAATATTACAGATATGAATTTTTGGAGTCCGTCCATAACGATAAAACTACTAAGTGTAAAGCGTGAAGTCTGAAGTGTAAAGTGTGAAGCTTAATGCGTGAAGCGTGAAGAATAAAGTGTGGAGTGTAAATTGTGAAGTGTAAATACCAATGTAAGTCTACATATGCTCAACCCTTGTTGCAATATATGTTTCGGTTGCGTATATTTTACGTGTTAAGTGGAATATGGGTGACCCAATGCACCAGATTCTGTCCCTGCTGCGGTGCAATAATAAACTATTAGGTTTGAACCACATTGTCTGTGGTTTGAACTCTAAAATAGATCGATGTTGTATGGAATAAAATTAAAAACATAAAGGACATAGTTTTGAAATCCAATTGTCAACAATTCAACGGTATTGTTCTTAACTTAACAAACCGAAACCGGAAAAATATTTGTGATTGTAAAATATGTCAGTGGAAAACAAAATAATTGAGATATTCCCAAGAAGACTGATCGGAAAACACAGTATAAATCCAATGTACGCGAAAGTTTACATTTTCTCGCATGTTGAGTGAATTGCGAAGTACGTACTAATATGTGTATTGATAGCGTAAAAGACTTTGAAAGTGCCATCTTGCGACGAGGAAAACTTCGAATTGGTAACTCAAAAAGTATTATAAAGTAGAAAACCTATTTTTAAATGACCTACACGGTCTGTTTTATTTCCTTGGTTGGGTTTAAAAGTATTTAGACATTGGATGATTACACTAGGTTAAGATAAACTAAAGTTATATCAAATGTAGTATTGAATTATTTTGCAGCTCAACATAGGATATATGGAATTTTGTATGTTTCCTTCTTGACAAACATAATCAATAAATGTAAAACAACATCCAAGACAAGATCCAACAATTAAAGTACGAGTCTATTACTGTACTGCGTAATATTTGTTCTTTATAGTCATGCTAATAGTGTTTTTTTTTCACATTCAATAACACGCATCTTATTGAAAACGTAAGATGCGTGGCATCCGATCCGAAATTGAGAAAAGAGGAAATCGTTTTTACTAAAACGGAATACCAAAAGGCAACCCTTACAGTGAGACTCTTGAGGAATACTAAGCGAAATAAAGGTGAAACTAAAATAAAAATCAAATTTAACGAATTCAATCTTTGTTCTTAATTCATCGGTCTGTTTTGATACGTGATTTGAACGTTTCCATCCTAAAGGTCAATTAAATATTCTATGGTCCAGCTAACGATTTGTTTGTTATACTACTAGTTTTTTACTACATTTATACTGTATTTATGATTGTGTTTGACGTAACAGCTGGTTTTGAAGGTTTTTACATTCCGTTTAAATAATAATTCAAAATTAAAAACTAATTAATAATTCAAAAGCTTTTACTTTCAAGACAGGGACGTCACATGTTTATGTTTATGATTTATACCACCGTTGCTGTTCTTATATCCGTGGGTTACAAGTAATAATACAAAACCAATGCTGAATACAATCTAAATAAACTATGTATATATAATAGAATAAAATCTTATAACAAGAAAACTATGAGTTAACATCCTCTCTTATTTAATTAGTGATCGTAATACGTACTGTATATTTGCTGAAGAAAATTCCTTTTAAACATATAATAACGCATGTCCAGTAAGCATACCCTTTAAATACGTTATTTACATTTCCTAACAAAACAATACAGTTGCTATGTTTCACGGGTGAACAAATAAATGGGTCACATAACTGCATATGGGGTTTATTTTGCAGTAAGCTTTGTTCAATATCATATACTAATAGTTGTATTTAGCAGAACTGTATATTGTTGTCAACTTCCAAACGCGGTGATATTTAAACTATATGTCTGAAAAATTGTTCACCTAAAAAGTAGTTTTTCTACAAGGAAAGTGGGAGGATAATTTTCTTGACGATAACGTGTTACTTAAAATGCTGTACGTTGATCTGTTCATAAAAAAGTACGTACAAGGTTAGGTGTTAGTTTTGAATCCGTATAATATTAATTCAGTACATGATGATCAAAAAGATAAGTAACGTGCAAGTTTTATAACCTATTTGAAACACATTTGAACTTAAACTCAAGTCCCAAAAAATCTAAAGAGTGTATCCCTAATTGTTGGTTGAAATGTAAGTTTAAATTATGATACAAATACGACTTCAGCTCTAAAGGATTTTTGAATGCCCAGACGTACAAAACAATGAAGTTACGCACGGAAATGCATCATTCGGCCAATGTTGAACTCATTTTGTTTTCATTAGGAAATAATTTTAATTTCAAGTAAGAAAAGGGTTTTGAACAACCCGTTTATGCCCCCAATAAGTGATATAGATGCTCTAGTAACATAACAAATGAACAATCGTAAATATAATTCTGTTTCATAAAGATTACTGAGTTTAATTTTCTATAAAAAGCACTGATTGATCATATATTTAATATTCTCGTTTGCAACAATTATTTTCAATATATAATAAGCCGCAGCACAGAGCAAAGCCACAGACAGTCGATTGTACCTTAAATATTTAAGTCCAGTGGTTGGACCCTGTGGTAGGTTGATTACTACTGTGGTATTATTACCAGTAAGGATTTCATTTATAAATCCACCGCATGTAAGCAATGTAAATATATGTTAAAAAGAGAATTGGACCCAAATTACAACCTTAACGATACCGTAATCATTATTTTGTAATATTACTGACTGCCATTGTCATTAATATTAACGAATTGTAAAAGTTCCGCTAAATAGCAACGGAACCAGTCAAGTGGTAGATTGTCAATACCACTTTTTTTTACCACTCATTAATTATTACCTATTATTTAATTTTGTTAATTGTTCGCTTCTAAAGAGGTTGCAAGGTTTCGTTTAGCATACGTTTGTTTCAAAGATATATTCAAAAAATCAAATAAGTCGTGGGTTGTGCTTTTGCTTGCTCTGGACCCAAACTGTCCGTTTTATGTAATTTTTTACTTATTATAGTTATACAATTGTTATTTCGCAAATTTTCCAATGGTATTGCATACGGAATTTATTGGGACTTTGAGTACTTCGTGTTTTAAACTACAACGTATACATAACTATTTTCAAGTAATCCACTAGGAGCACAAAACCTAATAATAACATGCTTTTAATAAAAATATGTTGGAAGAAACACCTTTGCATTTTTGTGAATTAATTGGGGTTCGAACCCTTTACAAACTTACTACTTCTTATCACACTAATTTTGGGGACGAGCCTTCTCTTGTGGTAGAGCTCAGGCCTTTGGAGCTCGAGGTTCCGGGTTCAAATCCTGCCAACCACTAATGGATTTGATCCAAGTGATGATAGCGCGTCACTCTAGGACTAGCCTGAAGTAGGGATAATGAGTAAAACCCTTCCGGGCTAGAACTAGCGTGCTAGGATGTAAAGGCGGGACATAAAAAAAGCCACACCGAGGATGGAAACATGAAAAAGACACCATAGTAAATTAAAGAAATCCCACAGAAAGGTTTTACTACTTATAATGAAATCATATTTGATTCACTTACGTGATATTGTATTATCTATCAACTTTATTTGAATAATGAAATGGTAACATAAACTCTTTTGATGAAGCCAAATAAGAAAACCAAGAAGGAATTTCAAGGTGACTGTCCTGTTTGAAGAAACATAAAAGTCTTTTTCAAAGGATAGAAACAGAAATCCTGTTTACTAATGATGTAAAGTAAAACCAGACTTTGCGTCTTTAGAACATGTTACAGCTCAAAGAAACGGTTCGACCAAGCTCTTTAACTTTCTTTATGAAAAGATCCGTTTGATATCTGATAACAAAAATGATCACCGTATTGATTTAAAACCACCAAACGATTGTGAATCTTATCACAGGTCATATTTTATTTATATTTGATCAAAACTGATAAACTTTCCCGAATATCTCAGTGAGATGAAATACCTTTATTCCAGCTTTGACGTACATTGTTTGTATATTTGTGATGTATATTGTTACAATGCATGTTATATGATGTTAAAAGCATTAAAGGCATTTAATTTCATTTCATGTTTAAATCTGTTTCCTTTCATACATATAATAAAAATCAAAATGTAGTGGTATGATTCAAATAAGCATTGTTCAGTAAAATAGTTTTTTTTTATTGTTAATTAAAAACATTTTTCAAGTTTTTACCTGAATGGGGTTGAATAGTGATTTATAATATCTCACGATGTGTGGCCTCGAAGTATTAAATAGGTAGTTTTTATCCAAATGATGAATC
The DNA here is from genome assembly GCF_028750875.1 of Macrosteles quadrilineatus. Lineage (NCBI taxonomy): Eukaryota > Metazoa > Arthropoda > Insecta > Hemiptera > Cicadellidae > Macrosteles > Macrosteles quadrilineatus. Next base: position 35,673,293 of record NW_026542598.1, on the reverse strand, counting down.
TATTTAAAAAAAATGTGTAAGAATGATAAACATTGTTTTAAATGATTGCCAACAAGAATCATATACTTGTATGAATACATTTTATAGAAATAGTCACCAATGAATTTAATAATATATTAATGTTATTTAAAACTCCATGCATTGACTATTGGTTTAAATTGATAATTAGGTATAAAATTTAAAGTGCCTTACATTATTTGCCTACAAAAATAAAATAAATGGCCTAACTAAACGATTCAATAACCGTTTATCACAGATGTTGGAAAAACACACAAATAGATCACTTTTTAGAATATAATGCACACCTACTCTTAAATCTATTTACTAATAATATTTTAACCAACGTCACTTTAACAATTAGGAAACCTAGGATTTTAAAATCTTGTCTATAATTTAAATAGTATTATTTAATGGTATTAATTCTGATTTGAATAATAATAATTATGCTTACGACTGAATTCGGGCAAACCACCAACAGTAAATTTGGATTTTTTTGTAATGTTTTAGTATAATAACATCATCACATGATACAGGATTTCTGTATTATAATATATTATATAATAATATATTATTTATGTTCATAAAAAGAAAATACTGTATGCGAGTTAAACTTGTGTGATAACGTTTAAAATATAACTAACATACAATTAACGCTGGTTCGCATATGATAAATCGTAATCAAAATCGTTTAATTTATCGTCACTTTGAAGCTCTTTGTTTCACTCTGCAAATCGATAATACATTATCATATATATGAAATGGTTCGCTTACGTCATACAACTGTGTAAACAAATATAGTGCCTTTGGTTACTATTAAAAGCTTTCATGATCCATTGAATCTCATGCATAAAATAAAATAACCATATTATATATAAAATATAAAATACTAATTCGTGGTATATTTTATAAGCTCCCATACCGGAAGTTTATGACCATAAACCTTCCATGATGTATTGATTAGATTTATCTAGGCCTACCATAGTTTTATTTACAAAAAAGTAACATTTTAAACTTTTATTTAGTATACAATAATAAAATACGATTCAAACATGTAATTTTTTCAAAGCATAACAAATTTCCTTTAAAATATAAATTCACCATAAGATCTAAGGTTTATTTATTAAATATGCATTTATATGTATTTTTTAAATCTTATCTAGCATAATCTAGTATACCGCTGAGAGTATTACAATTTTATAATTTGCTTGTAGTTTATTTACAACAAAAAACATGTTCACCATCTTTAATGGCATTAGTGGCTATAGGTAAACAGTATCTAATTTAAATCATCAAGTGAGCAGTTTTTAAGTTTCTGTGGGTATTATTTCTACATTTTACAGAATTGACCTGCGGTAATACATAACTATCATCCAAATAAAATTAAACAGCTGGTTTATAGCATTTAATAAACGAAAATTAAAAGATAGCTATAGGATAAGCATTGACTATTGGATAAGATAAAGAAATGATGAAAAAAGTAAACGACGAAAATTATTTACACCGATCTGAAAGTAGAATACAAATACACGAGGAGTAATTAATCTTCTTTTTCCCCGAAGAGTCAATTTTGTTACTGCACATGTTTTACAGTATAAGTAAACTGAACAAAAAATACATATAAATATTCGTCGTAACTTAAACTGATAAAAATATTCACCTATTATTATCTTTCTTCTGACAACCGTCTAGTATTCTAATATATTATATTCAAACTTCAAACTTGGCATTGTGCATTACTGTCAAGTAAATAGATTAGATCGAAAGGGATGTAACATGAAAAGTTTTGTGTTAGGAATAACCCGGTATTGATGATCCTGCTTAGCATTCTAATGTTGACGCTCAACTTTTTATTTTTAAAGCGATCAATTCCTCTCAATCTGTAAGACTGTGAACTGAGCTGGTAATATTTAATACATTAAGTACATTACATTTTGTCAGCTAATATATTTGATACATCATCATGCACAACACCTTTTTATGGTTTCATGAACAGATTAATATTATCTAGCCAACTAAAAAGATACCACAATCAATCCAACCCTAAGTCCCCCCAGTGTTCAATCCTTCTACCCGAACACAAAGTATTACACTTTATGTATGCCACCATTGATCCCACTTTTACCAATATTATTGACCAATAATTTCTTTTATCCACCCAAATCTCTGGTTTGGTATTTTGGTTATGCAAACAAGATTTCCTTCACGCTCATACTTGCGTGGCACGTTCAGGTGTTATTGCCTAAACATAAGGGGATTGACACATCAGACTACAACGTTCAATAGCAGTGCTTTGAGAAAACATGTCTTGTGACTTTGTAAGCAAATGTGAGGGTAAAAAATGGAAACAAAACAATACATTTTGAATGATGAAATAGTGCATTCCAAACCCTGTTTAGGGATATCGGCTATTTTTGTAATATTTTATAATATATTTGCCATTATATATGTAAATATTAGAAGTATGGTCTGATGAGTTTACAGATCGATGATTACCGTTCCCTATTTTCAGGTTGACAATGTTTAACAAAACATCTTCCGTCATAATGCACGCTGATCACACAAAACAGTCTGATACAACCGAACATGTCTAGTAGTGAGCATGTCACAGCTTGTTGTATGTGTTTGTATGTGTTTACTGAGGCAACCTGCGAATACTGGACCAATGTATTCTAGTGGAAAATACACACTATAAGTGAACCCAGTAGGCACACTTTAAATACTTATTTGCCAAACACTTATTTAACAATGTCATAGGTAATATTATTCTGATATAAATATATGAATTCCTGATTAAAACCATAAGATGAACTAATAGCTCGTACCGAGGTAAAATAAATAATCAGGTTAAATTGAAATGACTAATATTGACTATATTACAAACTCAATGAATACAACTTTAGAGTCATTGTGAAAAATATAGAAAAAGATTATCTCATTAGTATGCAATATATTATTATTATTTATTATTGTTATTGTTACTATAACTAACTATTCCCATGTTACTCTTATTAGACACACATAAATATTAAAACATACTAGCTCATAATCATATCTAATTAAAAAAAAATTCTAAGCAAATCAAAAGAGAAAGAATGTTTTTATTCAAATAGTTGTTTATAAATGTATTATATCATAAAAAAATTATAAAATAAATTTTACATTACATTAATGTAATGGATACCAGTTTTCTTCTCAAATAGCTTGCAGCTAGAGAGGTATAGCCTACAAGATGTTGCAGTGATCAACAGATTTTTGCATGCAAGATAATAAACGAATTGAATTGATTAAAAATATAATTATTATTATAATTATCAATATGAGATGCGGCACCACCTAGGTGTGTATTTTTACCCCAAAATGAGTGAAGGATGAGTGTAGAATGGTGTGAGATGATCTGTGTAGCTTTGTTACTGACTATGATCAGCTGTTTCATCAGTCAGGATCATTTATTTTAAGCCCAATGGTGAGGAACGGCTGGGTACGGTTACGAACTATCAAAAAGCTACTGACTTTTCCCAGGATCGAACCGGCGACCTTTTGCTTGTAAGATGAGCACTATAACCACTCATCTACCCACTAGTCATTTTGTATTATGTATGTATAAACTTTGGTTATTACTCGGCCTTGGACTATGAGCGACAAGTGATATACTTGTGGAGAAATATAACTCCTCTGAGGACAATAAATAACGAGTTAACGACAAAGTTCGTTTGTCAAGTTGTCTTGTAATAACTCGCGACACTTCAGTGATGAATGGCTTCTCTGGCTGTAGAAGAGAAAACTTGTCAAGATAAAATTAGGTGTCATTGATATTTACTATATAATGTTATTGGAACATACTTATGAGAACATAATGTTAAACAAGTAACTTGTAAACCAATCCCTATCCTTGTAGGTTTCTTAAAACGGAAAGGTTTAACCATATTTACCTTTGTTATGATACCCGTACATCCTCTTACACTCTCTTTTAGTAACATATAGGCCAAAACTATTAATCATTTCGTATAGGTTTTCAACAGATCAAAATCACAATATTAACCCAACAAAGATACATTTTACATTTTTTTCCCTTGAACCATTTCAAGCTAAGTAAGTTTCAATATTTGCTTGGGACAAATACATGTATAATCATGTTGATGCAATACAATGCATGCCCAAGTAGTGTACATGGCCATGTCTCCTGACATCAACATGTATAATCAAGGGATAGTTGCCATGTAACAGTTATACAAACATGTCAATCAATCCATCACTTGTTAGTCTAGGTGGTTTGTATGATTATAAATAGTGTAAAGAGTAGCCAAGATTTTCTCAAGGTATAACATAAATACACCTCTATGTGATTTTAATTTTTCAAATTAAATTTACACATATTTTAAACCAAAAATATTTATGAACTTAAACCCCAAATAAACAATTGAATATTATATAATTTACTTAAGTATAATCTGGGTAAACAGTAATATCGTATGTGTGAATATAGTATAAAACACTTCTGTAATTGATTGTAAGATAAAGATACATAAATCGTACAACACCTTACGAAAAGTTCTAATTGAGTCCAACTGCTGTCTAGGTCACAGTGTGAGTTTTATGAAATCAACAAATATCTTTTGATCGTATCGATCATGTTTTCGTATGTTTTTTTCCTCTTGTCCAATCTTCTCTTCTTTAATTGCGCATTGGTCTGAGCAAATAACACCATTTTGCAAAAGTCCACATATAATAACATATAATACTGAGTATCTAAAAAAAAGTTCCAAGAATTAATTACAAGATCTTGGAGGTCAGGACCTACAAACTTTGTCTACTACAAATCCCTCAATAAATTCCACTTTCTACAACACAGAATATTGTGAAGCGATAGACTTTCTTATTCATTAAATGTTCTTTAAGAGAATTTAGTGGTGGAGTATCGTCTCCCCATTGTAGATAAATAAATGTAAACAACCCATGACAAATTTTGTTCCTTTACTATATATTTTTTTAAATACGATAATTTATTCTGTTAGTTATATAAAAATGAGATATGTTTTAAGATGTTAATAAAGTAATGCACTTGATGTTATCGAGGATTCAAACAATATTTTTAAAATCCTATGTTTTTAAATATCAATTTTACTTTTACATAACTAAAACCTTAATTAAAAAAGGACCTATGTACCAAATACTTTTTCAATACCAAAATCTATGTTTCATTTATGGTATATTAAGACCTTTAAGAAGTTTGATCTTGTTATAGTACACACATTTTCCACTGATCTCATAATTTTCGAATTAAACCACGGAGAGATCTCATGAGACGTGTGTTGAAACAGCCGTTGAAGGGTAATCAGTGCAGAGTCCCAGGAGAGATTCTGAAATCTTCATCAGTCTTGGTAATCAGTTGAGGTTGTGATAAACACTGTTACGTGAATAACATATTCCCTATATTTTGGGGTTGTCTTATAACCAAAATATTCAATAATGGACAATTTATTACTATACACACCAAGTATATAATAAAAAAAACTTAAGCATTAATTTAGATTAAGCAGCACAAATAAACAAAATGTATACTAATAAAATTTCAGAATATTATTTGTAACTATTTTGTGCTTTTGCTATTATTTTATATAAAAAATATAAACTTCTGTGTAGGTTCTGAGATAATAATTAACAACATAAAATCTGTAGAACACGGGTTCGTGACATACTTGGATAAAAAATTTAAGTACTTTCACACATTCTCTTACTTAACACGGTGTAGTGTTTTTTCACGTTACATAGATGATGTAACGTACCTTGTCCATAAACAACAAAAATTATTTCATACGAAGAATATAGAATAAAGAAAACTTAGTTTCAGAGAGCTCGAAGTAAGGGTGACCATAGTAAGACATCATATATCACCCCAAGCTGTAGAACGTGGATTTGCAGTCACTTTTCCAGTAATCATTACTTGATGGATGAAAACTCCACCTGACTGTGATATTTACTGCTTGAAGTGTTAACAAAATAGCGTTTAGATTGTAAAACAAAGTTAAAAAGTCTTATTCGTTATATACATACTGTTTTGTTTAAGTTCATCAAACCACCGTAGATAACAGGTCAAATGGAATTGAAAGTAACGTTAATTAATTAGTAAATTGGGCATCTATTTAGTTAACAACCAACAGCTACAGTTGACATGCAATTACAGTAAAGCATACCAGGTGGTTTTAAGATATTATAGTACAAGTCATGTGTATAAAGAAAGTCTTAATGTCACTTTTAGTTGTAGGTTTTACATTCTTGCTACATTGGGGAAAAGTTTACTACAAGATAAATTTGTGGAAACTATTAGATTGTTTTAAGAAATCAGATTCGTCCTGAAACCCTTCACAGACGGGAGGCTACAAAGGCTCAGAACCAATGAATATAAAGCAAGATCAGTTCTTAGAATATGTCTGACCACCTTAAACACGCCGCGTGTCTCAAGGGACGTAGATGGTTTCTTTTGATCATTGTAAATAGATTCTTTCACAAAGATGAATACTTTGACTTAAACAAAATTATATTTAGCAATCGTGGTGTATTAATAGGCAAGGGGATTTTTATCTGAAATTGTGATGGAAAAGACTGTTTTAATACTTGAAGGGTTGTTATTCTTGCTACCCTCTGATGTTATAAAGAATTGTGTATACATTTGGTTGTTAAATGGTCATTTAGGTAGTATTAACATACTGGAACCTATGTTATTGGTAACTCCTTATTTTTCGCCAAGGGTTCACAACTAACTGTTATTAGCAATAAAAAATGTTGAAACTCATAATAATGGTTTTATTTAATAGTCAATATATTTTATTTTGAGTGGCGTTCGACTGTGCCCATTGCTTAGAATTTAGTTCAACATAAATTACGGTCTAAAAAAAGTAGTGACAAGAAGGTGTATTTTTATGACCAATCAATCCTCATAAGTAGAGACAATAACAGCTGAACGTGATGTCTGACGTTGAATTTATTTTTGTGACATGAAGTTCAAGATCATGTGATTTTTATTATCAAGGTAACGAAAATGACGTATTACGGTCATCGCATCTTTTAGATTGGATATTGTGAAATTATGATGATATAAAACAGAAAGTTCGAGTACAGTTTAGATAAAGCTATTGTTATTGGATGTTGAGTATAAGTTTACAAATGATATGAAGCTATTGGTGGATATAAAGACGGAAGTTGTAAACAATTAGCCGGAGTCAAAGCAGAGATAGATTAAACTTTAGAACAGATTGCCGCAAGTTTCATCAGCTTTTCTGTGTTTGGTGATCGCTGTGATATCACCCAGGGCTTCTTAGGCTTTTATGACTGTTTTTTGGAAAATAAATGTAATTGCATGTAAAATGCCAATACAGTTAATCTATAATACTTGCAAGCTACGCTTATATAGGTTACACAAAATGTGTTTGTTATTTTTGCATAATATTACTGCACAGTGGGACTCCAAGTACTTAAACCTGAAAGTATTGAATGGTTCATACAAAAATCAGCATAAAACTGCAAATGACCTAATGACTGGTCTGAACTGATTTAACTGCAAATATTGTAATACAAATTTTATTCGTAATGAGCATTCTGTTAAAGTTTGTAAGAAAATTGAATTACTACAGAAGATAATGCGTGCTTGAAAGTAAAGATAAGGAGAGTGGCAGTAAAACGTTTTGCATAATTGAGATGGTTGTCATTTTATTACTGTCTGGAAGGAAAGATGAGGAAATGTAATTAAACACAACTGAGTTATTCCGTGTTGAGTCTATCTTTAGTGTGAATTCTCCTTCCAAAATATCCTGTATGATAGCACTCTTATTTTGGCCATTGCAATGAGAGTAGTTTTAATTTTGTAATAACATTTAACACAATAATTAATTAAATTTGCTAATTTAACTATTGCAGGATCAGTCGTTCGTCTGTATTTTAGTTAGTTATTACTATGATATTATTGTTTGTACTCAACAAATCTAATGCACGTAAGGTAGACAGATCCAATCATGATGTGTTTAACCACAAGTGTAATCACGTTCTGCCACTATATGCCAGATTAGCAATACATAGTTACTGGGTCAATGGAATATTACTAGGCTACAAGGCGTGTAGTTAAAATATTACCAAATATAGCTATTTATTGTTTAATATGCTACACCACAGTTTTGTTGTTAAGAATCGCTAAATAATTTAAACCCATTTTTTTAAGTTACGGGTGGTATATAACCGCTATGTTTTGTGACAGCTAGCTAATTCATGGGTTGGAGAGATGATTTTTGCTTTAACTTTTTCCTTAATAATAGCATCTCATGTAGTTATAAGTTGTATAAGCTATTCAACTTTTCTAATAGTGGCATACATAAAAAATAACTAATGTGTTAAATCCATACAATGTTTTTTTTTAGATGTGAAGTAATAAATAAAACAACGCAGTGAAAAATAACAATTACAGTTGATTAAAACTCAAAGAAATATTTACAAAATGTTTCTAAACTTTTTCAAAATTTTTTTTTATTGCGTCATGAGGAACTTTATTATTGCGATGTATGTGGAAGTTATTGGGAACTAACCGTTGGATAGTGATCATAGCCTCGTTAGAAAAAAAGCTTCAACAATGAAGCCCGGTGTTGAAAAGTCCACTGCCCCATTTCAACTAAAATGCTATCAGCTGGGATTTTAATTGTCGCAAAAATCAGCTGTCTAAGTTAAGTAACGGCTGAAAAATAGCTGTTTATAATGTTAGCGGTTATTATGGACTACCCGTTACAACCCTAAGGTGTAAGACAACTTTCTAAACCCTTCCCTTGCCACCAAGTTTATGACAGGTAGATCCCCCTTTAAGCACATGTCAAATATCCTTAATTATCCAAAACTAAGACGATTTGTGTGCTAGACGATATATTTGCATGGATACAAAGCAGTAAGCTCCAGTTTTGAATTATACAAGTATAACTATATGTTTGGAATACGTATAAGCATAATCCATGCAAATCCTCTAAGTAAATGTTTCATATTCTTTTTGCACAACCTTCGTTATAAACATTGAGTTTAGGACCTACAGTTTAATTTGAGGATCCCACGATAAATTCCTTTTCCGGCATTTCTACGAGACAGGATATTGTGGCAGGAGTTGTGTATTCATTAGTTCTCCTTCAATAGAAGTTGGTCGGCTATTGCTGGACAATACGCCTACAGAGCAGCACTATTAGGATGTTGTTAAATAATGTATTTATCTAATAATGATTGCCTAAAATAAATATTTTTGTATTTTTTTTTCTAACGGTTAGAATTCTTAAGTCGGAAAAGAGGACTAAACTATATACTAAAGGAACAAAGAAGAATACTGAAACAGGTTGCAATTATAATATAATTTATTAAAAAGTCGTTTGAAAATAAGAAACAAATATTTTTTCACACGACTGCCTATCACAATTAGGTTAAAATATACAATTTGGCTACTCGTCAAATACTCCGTAATCCCATCTTTACCAGTGTTAACACATAATTATCAAATACATACTAAATATATTTTGTAAGTAGAGTTTTATTGATTGTGAGTTCGGTATTTAACGGATGCAAACGAATTTTCCCGCAACTAGACTATTTCCCTCAAATGGACTTCAGTTTCCACGTGGGCTGGCGTATCTGGCCGGCTTTGATAAAACTATCTCCCCACAACCAGCCGCACGTTTGTAGAAGACATGGAACTGATTTGGCAGAACTGATTTTATATTAGCCTATTATATTTAGCAATCGTGGTGTATTAATAGGCAAGGGGTTTTTTATCTGAAATTGTGATGGAAAAGATTGTTTTAATACTTGAAGGGTTGTTATTCATGCTACCCTCTGATGTTATAATGAATTGTGTATACATTTCGTTGTTTAATGATCATTTAGGTAGTATTAACATACTGGAACCTATGTTATTGGTATATTTTACACATGAGAGTAATTAAAAAATAGATTTAATGTTTGAACTTACAGCTAGAATTTGAAAGAAAACGTTGGGTTTCTATCAAACAATTTATGTTGTTAAGTTACACCTTAAGTCTTTATATCTTTGTCGTGTGCAAATGATCTGTTTTCCCCAATAAGGGTTCATTAAAACCAATTAAATACAAACTAAATGAAATACAAAAAAAAAAAACGATTAACTTGTTGACATAATTTACTTTTCCAAAAATGGCCAATAAATAAACTCTGTAAGAGTCATACATGAACAGTTTAAATTCCAAAACAAACAAAGCCAATTCAATCTGTACCAAACAACAATTTAACGTCGGATTCCTGCCCTAACATGCCACAGGGTGCCGGATATTGTGGCCAAAGGTGATGTTTGTATTCATTACACTAACCACGGTTGTCCTTCTGTGCAGGTCCAATATTTACATCAAACCACTGCCTTAGTAAAATAAGAGGAAGATTGAAATTGCACAACTTGAAAAGAGGGGAACTTAGAATAAACAGAGATTGTCTCCTTTAGATGCATGTATTTCCCTTCTTGGTCGGTGGATATGTTTTTTTAAAATTAGCAAATGGCTAGTAGATAATCGATATGCAACATATCATTATATTATGCATTTCCTGATGTATAATGTGTATTGATGCAGGAAATAGCAGAAATAGTTTGTTTTTATATCATGAAATAGTCGATAATATTTTGAACCCGTAAATGTATAAATGTAAATGTATTTGCAAATTGTTAAACGAATTCTTAAAAGATACAAGATCGGGGTTATATGATGGATTGCTTGGCTTACAAAAAGGTGACTTCCGACGCAAAATGACTGATAGCTTAACTTTGGTAACTTTTCGAAGACAAACAAAATACGCATTGATATTTGGCACATTTCACTTACGAAATAGTCGTTATGTTGTTGAGGACAGACGATATCTGTTCATGTTTTTAATTTTTACTGGAAAATATAATTGAAAATGTAATAAAAACTCATTATTTTTATTATTTATTTATCAAACAATTTTATATTAAATATGTCTTTATTGTTATTATATTATCTCATTAACAAATTTATACGATCACTTATAAATTTCCAAAAATTACCCTCGAAAGTGTTATTACGCAAAAAATCATAGAATCAAATAAATTTTCTAGCTATTGAAAATTATTAGTTTCAGTGTGAATTTATAAACATTATTTGAGCCCGCAGTTTTGTGGTTCATGTTTTAGTTTGTCATATTCGATTTACCAATGTACCATTGTAGTGTATAGTGTCCATTGTAAAAGTCACAACAGACAAGGTCTAACCCAGTTAGACGAAAGATGAAAGACAGACAAATTGACTATTTGCTCAGTGATAGACCGTAATAATGTTCAGTCACTACATCAATTTACTCCACGTCCCTGTATGTAGTGACCAATGTAAAAGTCATTAACACACAGCTAGGCCCAACCCAACCCAGTTACACGAGAGATGAAATACAGACAAATTGACTATTTGCTCAGTGATGGACCGTAATAATGTTCAGCCTCTTTACATCATTTCACTCCACGTCCCTGTATGTAGTGACCAATGTAAAAGTCATTAACACACATCAAGGCACAACCCAGTTACACGAGAGATGAAAGACAGACAAATTGACTATTTGCTCAGTGATGGTCTGTAAAAATGTTCAGTCACTGTACATCAATTTACTCCACGTTACTGTATGTAGTGACCAATGTAAAAGTCATTAACACACAGCAAGGCCCAACCCAGTTACATGAGAGATGAAAGACAGACAAATTGACTATTTTCTCAGTGATGGACCGTAATAATGTTCAGTCTCTACATCAATTTACTCCACGTTACTGTATGTAGTGACCAATGTAAAAGTCATTAACACACAGCAAGGACCAACACAGTTACACGAGAGATGAAAGACAGACAAATTGACTATTTGCTCAGCGATGGACCGTAATAATGTTCAGTCTCTACATCAATTTACTCCACGTCCCTGTATGTAGTGACCAATGTAATAGTCATTAACACACAGCAAGGCCCAACACAGTTACACGAGAGATGAAAGACAGACAAATTGACTATTTGCTCAGCGATGGACCGTAATAATGTTCAGTCTCTGTACATCAATTTACTCCACGTCCCTGTATGTAGTGACCAATGTAATAGTCATTAACACACAGCAAGGCCCAACACAGTTACACGAGAGATGAAAGACAGACAAATTGACTATTTGCTCAGCGATGGACCGTAATAATGTTCAGTCTCTACATCAATTTACTCCACGTCCCTGTATGTAGTGACCAATGTAATAGTCATTAACACACAGCAAGGCCCAACCCAGTTACACGAGAGATGAAAGACAGACAAATTGACTATTTGCTCAGTGATGGACCGTAATAATGTTCAGTCACTGTACATCAATTTACTTCACGTCCCTGTATGTAGTGACCAATGTAAAAGTCATTAACACACAGCAAGGCCCAACCCAGTTAAACGAGAAATGAATCACAGAATAATTGACTATTTGCTCAGTGATGGTCTGTAATAATGTTCAGCCTCTGTACATCAATTTACTCCACGTCCCTGTATGTAGTGACCTATGTAATAGTCATTAACACACAGCAAGGCCCAACCCAGTTACACGAGAGATGAAAGACAGACAAATTGACTATTTGCTCAGCGATGGACCGTAATAATGTTCAGTCACTGTACATCAATTTACTCCACGTCCCTGTATGTAGTGACCAATGTAAAGGCCATAACACAGAGCAAGGCCCAACCCAGGTACACGAGAGATGAAAGATAGACAGATTGACTATTTGCTCAGTGATAGACCGTAATAATAGTCAGTCTATGTATATCAATTTACTTCACGTCCCTGTATGTAGTGACCAATGTAAAAGTCATTAACACACAGCAAGGCCCAACCCAGTTACACGACAGATGAAAGACAGACAAATTGACTATTTGCTCAGTGATGGACCGTAATAATGTTCAGTCTCTACATCAATTTACTCCACGTCCCTGTATGTAGTGACCAATGTAAAAGTCATTAACACACAGCAAGGCTAACCCAGTTACACGAGAGATGAAAGACAGACAAATTGACTATTTGCTCATTGATGGACCGTAATAATGTTTAGTCTCAACATCAATTTACTCCACGTCCCTGTATGTAGTGACCAATGTAATAGTCATTAACACACAGCAAGGCCCAACCCAGTTACACGAGAGATGAAAGACAGACAAATTGACTATTTGCTCATTGATGGACCGTAATAATGTTTAGTCTCAACATCAATTTACTCCACGTCCTTCTATGTAGTGAGAACTAAAGGGATTTACTTTGCCAAACCGATATTACGAGTAATACAAAAACAACGTAATGTGTTGGAGCAACTAGGGTTTTCTCTTTTAGACAATGTCATCTGTAAACAAAACCATCTGAAAAAATATGTTCTGTAAATATATTATTTGATTTGGCACCGAAAATAGTATCTGATTCACTAGCTATTCAACACATTTTAGTGCAGCAAATTCCATAAGAATATTGGAAATCATATCGAAACCCCTAATTATTTTTTAGTAAAGAGAATTATAAATTTTAGCCAAAAACCTTTGATACGCTACGTGTTATGATATACATTTCTTCAGTCAAACCCTTTGAAGGGCTAATAGGTAAGAAGTGGCTAAGTCTATTTTTTTCGATTTTGATTTTATTTACTTTTATGTTGACAATCCTGTAGGAGAATGTGTAGCATGTGTTAGTTTGGGAAATAACCAACTCATTCCTGAGGAAAAAAATAACAAAAAACACCAAAGGGGAAAGAACAAGTTCAGCCCAGACCGTAAAGACGCTCTATTGTAAAATCTTTCCAAAACGGACTTAGCCACTTCTTACCTATAAGCCCCTCATGTAATATATTACATGTTGTATATAAGTAATATATTTTAAATCAATAATATCCTTGAGGAGTATAAACACTAAAATAAATTAAATAAAACATAAAAACATTAGTATCTTTGCTAGTACGAGTGCTAGTTATTATGAGTATTTCAATTAAAACTAAGTGCAACTATGATTTGATTAGTACTTGTAGTATATTGAAGTAATAACAGATAAAGTTAATACTATACATACATAAATAGGATCGAGAACTACAAGATCTATACTTAGTTTCAAAGTTCGCTAATACAACTTGCATTTCATCTAAAGAAACGCCTTTGATACCCCAAGATAACCTTGCTTTGTGCCATAATATCTCTAATTGTAAAGTTCGATACAATTTCATGTGCATTATATCATCCTGAAGAACTATTATTGTATTTTCAAACATAATAAAAGCTGATAAGCCCAATGTGAGCTTTTAATGTTAATTACAAACATGTCAATATGATTATCATATTTTTGTTCGATAAATAGTTGTTATGATTGGATTTTTTTTTATATACTACTGATCTTGCGTTATAGTTATTCGATATCTCAATTATTTCCGATAAATGGTTATCCCTTAAGAGAATAATAAAATTTTTTTACCCAACTTGTCAAAATTTTGTTTAAAAACTATTGTATTTTTTAATTTTAATATCGTAACAAAGTATGCTTTTACAACTAATTTACCTTGAAACTTTTACCTTTAAAAATACACACTCAATAAACCATCACGGTAAATAACTATTTAATGTAAGTGAAATGAAAGCGAATTAATAATAATATCCTTTAAAACTGTTCTCTTAAACATCCTTAATCTTAATTTATTGACTATTAAAGGTACTGTACAGTATTTTAAATGAATGAGTGTATGAAGTAAAAATTGCAAATCAAACAGGTAAGGATATCTAGATTGGTTTTAAATCTTTAAAAGATAAGAACTAAACATTTTCCTTTCAGCAGAATAATATTTTATAAGGCTTCACAAACTAGGCACATTCGGTAGTTTGACATGCCACACTAAACCCAGGTGGTTTTCAAAGCAGTCACAACAATCAAGTTGAGCATTTGTAACCCCAAGTCAGCCAGCTCGGTTATAAGCGAGAAGTTAGTTTATAACTATCATAACAGACAGAACTGAGAGCTAGACAGGTAATTGTAAACTTCCCTTTGTTCTACAATCAATGAGATTGTTCTCAGATAACCGAACTAATTTGTTGTGATGCGATGATTTAAATTCACTTAAACTTGCTTATACACAACTTAGTAGTTTAATTGGCAGAAGTCGCCAACGTCTTAAGATTTCTTTACTAAATTGTAATAATCAAATCAAATCAAATCATTTATTGATCATGGACATTTACATGCATTGACATTGTCAGTGGAGCAGAACATAAAATTTCAATGTTCATTGTCTAAATAATCAGAGGTAACTTGGGTATGAGTCTTTGTTGTACAAATTCCTTTTAACTACAGGGTTAATAATCACAATAGAGTATAAACAATTTAACAAATGAACAATTAACAAAGTTGAAGAAAACAAAAATAGACTATATAGAAATAATTAACAGATTTGGATACAAAGTTACAGACTTATCACAGGTTGTTCTAGGAACTCTTCAATACTGTAAAAAGGATTTCTTAAGAGCCAGTCACTGAATTAAAAAAAAAATGTTTTTTGTGGATACTTATTTACATTGATAATTACCTTATTATAAGCTTTCTTACACATAACAACATGGCTATTTAAAGATTTGCTCAAACGAAGGTGCTGGTAACTTATTTGATGTCTACCACGAGTATTGTAGGGATGTACATCTTCATTCAGAACCATGACTCGTAGTTTTTTTAAAGAATAAATAACAAGTTCTAAAATATAAAGGTTAATAACAGTAAAAATCCTTAATTTAATAAAAATAGGCATACAATGTTCAAGATCAGCTGAACCATCAATAATTCTAACAGCTTTTTTTTGTAAATTAACACTTCTTCAATTCTTGAACAATTACCCCAGACAAGCAAGCAGTACTTAATTATTGATTGAAAAAAAGCAAAATAAGCCATCCGGATATATTCTGGAGTTACACAGTATTTCAAACGCCCCAACAAGAAAACAACTCTAGAAAGTCTAGTAGTAACACAATCAATATGAGTATTCCAAGTAAGCTGTTGGTCAACACATACACCTAAAAACTTGGTACTGACAGCTATAGCTAAAGATTCATGGTCATAAGGCCTCAAAGAGAATAATTTAAGAGATAGCCATTAGCTCTAAACCAAGATGAAGCTTCTTCTATAGAGTTATTTACCAAATTACTTAAATGCAGCAAGTTACTGGAAGTGTTAACAAATGTCGTGTCATCAGCGTAAAGAAGGGTTCTACATTGCACATTATGAGGTAAATCATTAATACTAATTAAAAATAGCAGAGGGCCCAAAACTGATCCTTGGGGAACACCATATTTCAAATAAACCTCTTGAAACTGAACACCATCAATATACACAACTTGTCTCCTATCCTTTAGATAAGATTCGAAAAGTTGCAAGGCAACACCCTGGATGCCATAGAAGTGCAATTTTGAAAGAAGGTCTGAGTGATCAACACAATCGAAGGCTTTACTCAAGTCACAGAAGGTAACTTGAGCATAGGACCTCGCCTCAAAAGCCTGCAAGATTTGGAAAATGAGATCGTCCATGGCATCCTGGGTAGCCCTGCCCCTTCTAAAGCCAAACTGAGAACTGTACAAAATTTCATTTTCCTCTAAAAACAAGATGACCTGATTGTAAACTATTATTTCTATAATTTTTGACAGCACAGGCACAAGAGACACAGGACAATAGCTTTCTGGCTTATCTTTAGGCCCCTTCTTATAAACAGGACAAACCCTAGAAATTTTAAGTTCATCTGGAAAGTGACCTTCTAGTAAAATACTATTGATGCAAACTACAAAAGGGGTAACAATACTTGGAATTATTTGCTTTAACAATTTATTTGACATGTTATAATAATCATTACTGCTCGAGTTACTGAGATGCTCTACTGCCTTTAGGACATCTTTATTTGTGACAGGTTTCCACTCAAACAATTTACCACACACAACAATTTTTAATACACACAATATTGTATATGTATAATAGGGAAATGTATTATTTTACAGATTAAACTATTTATCATGGCTACGAAATGTGAATTACAAAATAATCTTAATGAATCGTGCAACTATTTACTTATAGCTTTCTTTAATCTGCCTACATTCTATTGTAACTTGTAAAATAATTAATTTGCTTTAATTTTTTTGTACAAGTAAGAACCTTGCACTTCTTAAGTTTGCCTTAATAAAGAAGCATTTTCATTTCATTTCAACTCTTAACCTACCGATTAAAAAAGTACCAGGTCAAAAGGAGTTGATTGAAAAAAAAAAAAAAACAACTCATATTAGAACAAATATTATTATGCCAGGTAAACTGTCTGTAATTTTGAGTTGTCTTTTAAAAGAGGCTCTGTTCAGGAATTAGAATAATTTATTGCAGGCAAACTGTATCAGGTAACCAATCACAAACGTGCGAGATTTTCCTTAAACTTAATCTTGTTTTATGTTTTTCGTTCAAGAGCATATTGATTTTGTATAAAAGACATAAAATAGTTGTTTAACACTTTCATCTACTTTAGGCCAAAGTATGGATGTGAGGTTAACGTTGTTCATTCATATTACCACTTTTGAATGTATATTTGGCAATGTCGCAATAAGAATATTCGTTTAATCTTTTTGTAATACTTTTTATAGAAAATAACCATCTTGATCCAATTATCACTGCAAAAGAAAATGACAGTGTTAAAAATAAAGTGGGATTTCAAATTTATTTATCTATGGTTCGTAGTAAAACGAGAAAGTTTTCACTACTAATCATAAAAGCAGCAAATCCAGTTTAATCACAAAACCAATAAAAACTATATATTTTACTAAATCCGTGCACAGTATGACTACAAAAGATTAGAGAAATTATAGAGTTTTGGTTTAACTGAAAAGAAAAGGCTGTTAAAGAAATAGATATACGTGTAACCATACACAACAAAACAAAACATAGATAATAAATATTTACTTATCTCCAAGAACACATTTGAGTAAGTTACACTTTGTCACTTTTGTCATTAGTAGCCGATTTCAGGTACACTGATCTTGTCAAGTTTCGGTGTTTAACTATTCCGCCAATAACACTTCCATGTTACATTCCCCCAGTGTTAGATGCTAATCAGCCAATTAGTAGATGTGATTGCTAATCACCTATCAATTAGGGACGGTGTTCAACTGTTCAACTGCTTTGTTTTTTTCCTACGATTCTACCTTCGTAAAAAAATTGAATCATTACTCAAAGTCCCAAACTTGAGAGTTTGGCAAAATGTATCACTCTATGCCATCAGGGGAAGAAAATGTAAAGAATGTAAAAATATCCAACAGCTGAGAATGAAAATTATAACAATGTAATTTCGTTTAAAAATGTATACAATGTGTATATGGTCTGTTTTGCTAATATGTATTACTATACTCGGTCAACAATTTATGAAACATTAACTCGAAAATATCAATTGAAAATCCAAGATATTTTCTGTTCATTCCCCACTTTTTTGTACCCCAAAACCTCGTCCCTCATCCCTTGAGTTACACGGCGTGTTTAAGGTGGTCAGAAATATCCACAGAGCTGATCTTGCTTTATATTCATTGGTTCTGAGCCTTTGTAGCATCTTGTGAGGGAATATATTTAATGCTTTACTTTATGAAAACAATGTTTATTTTATCTACTTTACCGTGCTTTAAGTTATGTTTATTTAAGTTTAATTTTTACGTATTCATAATCCACCAACCTGTTCATGCTTATACACGATTAGTCAACGATATATAAATATTATCAAACAGCTTAACATTTTTTATAAAATTTTTAAATTAAATTAAAATACAACGCTCAGCTATATCCCTTACCATATCTCCTTATATTGATGGTATTCAATACAATATGTTGGTTCATTTCAGACATTTAACTCAATAAATACGTAACCTTTTCGATAAAACCATTGACATTTCGTCTTAAAATTTGTTTTCGTCTCATAATTCAACAGGAAAGAAATATGTAAGTAATACGACAGCTCATTAAGGGTATAAATGAAAAAAAAATATTGCTTAGGGAGATTTCAGCAAACAATTCAGAGCAATAATGTAGAGCTGGATGAAGAACTGATGAAAAAATAACAACGCTTTACCAAGCTTCAAGTGGTTCTACCTTAGTACTTCTCTTGGATAACGTTCATAATTGAATAACAAGTCAACACTGAATTTCTTGAAACAGATTGTTTATTTGTAATAAACAAATTCTTTATCTTAAAATAAAATAAGAATATAAAAGAAAGCTTATGGAATTTTTCGTGTTTGGGGTCAAATTTTAATATGTTTACCTAAAGACATAGATTTACAAAAGAAAAAGAAGAAACTGACGGAATCTAGCATTCTAGCCTTAAACCTAATAAGGCACTTCACACAAATCAATTTCGCTTCTCATACAGACGTGCGGCTGGTTGTGGGGAGATAATTTTATCAAAGCTAAACAGATATGGCCGACGGAGTGGAAATTCGTAGTACATTGGGCAAAATTACCTCGATGTGAGATGCTAGTAAATATGAAGGTTACAGGAAGATAGGGTGGCCAACACATGACCTATACGCATACCTAAAAGTGAATTTCTAAGGTCATAAATTAACGAAGCAATAGAGTGGCTTAGATTTAAGTTTGGGCTTTGATTCACAGAACTGACCACGAAAGTTTCGTTCGATAAGCTCGGTGCGGTGTTAAAGCAAAGCTCAAACTGAACTTCTCGCCATTAAACTCATTCGAATTTCAAATACCTAAGCCGTCCAAAGTTATGCTCACATGAGACTAGTGGTTGTACGTTTATGCTTTCTAAATACGACATAACTATTTGAAATAATTATTTTTAATGAGTTATGACCAAATTTACTACCATTAAAAATAAAGATAAATTAGATAACCCTTGCATAAAAAAAATAAAAAATAACTACTCGTGAAAAGCTATGAGTTTATATGTTGTTTAATCAATGAGCTATGCTTCAGTCAAATATATTTCTACACAAGCTATCTCAATCAAAGTTTACTTATATTTGGGTTCAACAACTGTCAGTGCACCAATACAAGTAATTATACTGACCCAGTTAACAATGTATTGTTGATCTGGAGTTCAGAGGTTGGCTTGACTACACTTGAGATGACCTCAGGCTATCATGATTGGATCCGTCTACTATCAATGCATATTACATTATACATAATTCATGTTTGAAACTCAATAATGGTTGGTGAAGAGTGATAATTCATAGCATTGTGATTGGTAGAAAATACTAATAATTTATTTACAATAAAAATACTCTTATAAGTTTGATAGTAAAATTACAACAATCAAATTGAAATAAGGCTTTGCTATTTATACTGGCTAGATATCATAGAAGGAGAATGCGCCCTAAAGATAGACTCAACACGGAATAACTTAGTTGTGTTTAATTACATTTCCTCATCTTTCCTTCCAGACAGTAATAAAATGACAACCATCTCAATTATGCAAAACGTTTTACTGCCACTCTCCTTATCTTTACTTTCAAGCACGCATTATCTTCTGTAGTAATTCAATTTTCATATAGCTTGGCATGCTCATAAAAATGCGCGAAGTTTATTTATTAAAATTGATTCTGTTATTATTATTATTAGTTTTTTATTAGATCAATTTATTGTATGATTGGTTTTTAATTTTCAATATAAAAATCCCTGTGTAATTTTATCGGTTATTTTAAACATAGCGTAAGATATACTATAAATAATTATTTTAACCTTTAAATTTGTATAGGCGTTAGGGCAATAAAAAATGGCAACAAATATTAGGAACCAGCTACCTTGGTTTTATTTGTGTAAGATAAAATACTGCTAGCCTAACGTTAACTTAGATGATTTGGATGTAAGTAGTAAATATATTTTGCAAACTGAAAAAATAAGCCGGTCCTGTTATATAGCATTCTTT
This sequence comes from Macrosteles quadrilineatus, assembly GCF_028750875.1. Taxonomy (NCBI): domain Eukaryota; kingdom Metazoa; phylum Arthropoda; class Insecta; order Hemiptera; family Cicadellidae; genus Macrosteles; species Macrosteles quadrilineatus. The sequence continues at coordinate 35,652,328 of NW_026542598.1, read as the reverse complement.
ATCAGCGTTATAAGCTAAAAATGAAAATATTCAATAAACTTTATGTGCTATACAATTTTATAAAACTTATCCGTGTAATACAACGTTAGTAAATAGTTAACAAGATTGTTAATGTTGATGACAAGATCCTAGCAGACATCAGCTGGTACAACAATGCAGTCAGCTGTTTCAAGATGTTTTGTGGATGTAAGCGGGTTGGCACCAGATTGTGGCTTGTATAATCGGTTCTACAACTACTGAAGTAGGTTCAACTATCTCACTACTTTACACTGTCAACTACCTTTAAATGGATAAAACAACAAACTAAATTACTACTCAACCACCTATAATTTTAAGATCGATTTTTGTTTATGTAATTATTTTTGTACATGTATGAAACAAACGTGAAGTATTGTTCATATGTAATCGATAGAGAGGAATGTTAAGTTAAAAAAAAATATTGTGAGTCATCAATAAATATGTATATTAATTTAATAATACATATAAATATAAATTATCATTTCGGCACTAGTATTAGGGCTTTATAATAGTCAGACTTAATTATCAATTGACATTATAGGTATACATTCAATTTATTTATAAATTCACCTATACCTATAAAATGCAAAGCCCTCACTGACTGACTGACACACTCATCACTAATTCTCCTACCCATTTAACTAGAAGACTGAAATTTGGTACACTGGTTCTTTAGACAATAAATAGGAAAACTACGTAGTTTTTATTCTAATCTGACTTTCAGGCTCCACCCCAGATGCTCTAGGGTTTCCCATGTTAACCTTATGATTTTTCAAATTTAAAATAAATTAATTGATCTTAACAGTTATTTCAATTAAACAAGAAGTTACAACGTTTACCAACAGCGTGCATCACTATTATCTTTTTGTTTGAATTTATGATAACAGGTCATAAAAATTAAAACAGCAACAACAAACTGTGATCCACAATGAGAACTGTCAAATACTAAATTGTTGTGGTATTGTGCGTATTCACACAGTACCAATACAATAATAATGGGGTTATTTTATTTTTAAGTGCATATTTCATTAACTTATTGACTTAATTTTTCCTAATTTTGTCATAAAAAGTATCGAGTTTGTTTTTCCCAAAAATATTGACTGGGAAACGGAGTAGCGTGTTAATAATTTTAGTGCTTTACTGATCAAGTAAATGATTTGGATGAAAGGAACTAATATTACATATATGAATATTTGGAGTCTGTCCATAACGATAACACTACTAAGCGTAAAGTGTAAAGTGTAAAGTCTAAAGCATTAAGTGTGAAGTGTAAAGTGTAAAGCGTGAAGTAAAAAGTGTAAAGTGTAAAGCGTGAAGTCTGAAGTGTAAAGTGTGAAGCTTAATGCGTGAAGCGTGAAGAATAAAGTGTGAAGTGTAAATTGTGAAGTGTAAATTGTGAAGTGTAAATACCAATGTAAGTCTACATATGCTCAACCCTTGTTGCAATATGTGTTTCGGTTGTGTATATTTTACGTGTCAAGTGGAATATGGGTGACCCAATGCACCAGATTCTGTCTCTGCTGCGGTGCAATTATAAATTATTAGGTTTGAACTCTAAAATAGATCGATGTCGTATGGAATAAAATTAAAAACATAAAGAACATAGTTTTGAGATACAATTGTCAAATATTCAACGGTATTGTTCTAAACTTAACAAACCAAAACCGGAAAAATATTTTTGATTGTAAAATATGTCAGAGGAAAACAAAATAATTGAGATATCCCCAAGAAGACTGATCGGAAAACACAGTATAAATCCAATGTATACGAGAGTTTAATATATTTTCTCGCATATTGAGTGAACAGCGAAATACGTACTAATATATGTATTGATGGAGTAAAAGACTTTGAAAGTGCCATCTTACGACGAGGAAAACTTCGAATTGATAACTTAAAAGGTATTATAATATAGAAAAAAAAATGTTTAGTGACCTTCACGGTCTAAATTACTTTCTCGGTAATGTTTAGACATTTTTTAGACATTTGATAACTACACTAGGTTAAGATAAACTTAAATTATATAAAATTTTGTATTCAATTATTTTGCAGCTCAAAATAAAATGAAGTTTGAATGTTACTTTCTTGACAAACATCACCAATAAATGTAAAATTACATCCAAGACAAGATCCACCAATTAAAGTACGAGTCTATATACTGTACTACGTAATATTTGTTCATTATAGTCATGCTATTAGTGTTTTTTTCACTTTCAATAACACGCATCTTATTGAAAACGTAAGATGCGTGGCATCCGATCCGAAATTGAGAAAAAAGGAAATTGTTTTTACTAAAACGGAATACCAAAAGGCAACCCGTACAGCGAGACTTTTGAGGAATACTAAGCGAAATAAAGATGAAACTAAAATAAAAATCAAATTTAATGAATTCAATTTTTGTTCTTAATTCATCGGTCTCGATACGTGATTTGAACGTTTCCATCCTAAAGGTCAATTAAAATGCTATGGTCCAGCTAACGATTTGTTTGTTATACTACTAGTTTTTTACTATTTATTTTGTTTGGCGTAACAGCTGGTTTTGAAGGTTTTACATTCTGTTTAAATAATAATTCAAAATTCAAAACTAATTAATAATTCAAAAGCTTTTACTTTCAAGACAGGAACGTCACATGTTTATGTTTATGATTTATACCACCGTTTCTGTTCTTATATCCGTGGGTTACAAGTAAATAATACAAAATCAATGCTGAATACAATCTAAATAAACTATGTATATATAATGGAAAAAAACTTATGACGAGAAAACTATGAGTTAACCGTATCTCTTATTTAATTTGCCCGTAATCGTAATACGTACGGTATATTTGCTGTAGAAATTTCCTTTTAAACATATAATAACGCATGTCCACTAAGCATAATCTTTAAATACATTATTTATATTTCCTGACAAAACAATACACTTGCTGTGTTTCACGGGCGAACAAATAAATGGGTCACATAACTGCATATGGGGTTTATTTTGCAGTAAGCTTTGTGCAATATACTTTATATTAATAGTTGTGTTTAGCAGGACTGTATATTGTTGTCAAAATCCAAACGCGGTGATATTTAAACTATATGTCTGAAAAATTGTTCACCTAAAAAGTAGTTTTTCTACAAGGAAAGTGGGAGGATAATTTTCTTGACGATAACGTATTACTTAAAATGCTGTATGTTGATCAGTTCATAAAAAAGTACATACAAGGTTAGGTGTTAGTTTCGAATGCGTATAATATTAATTCAGTTAATGATGATCAAAAAGATAAGTAACATACCAGTTTTATAACCTAATCGAAACACATTTGAACTTTAACTCGAGTCCTAAAAAATCTAAAGAGTGTATCCCTAATTGTTGGTTGAAATGTAAGTTTAAATTAGGATACAAATACGACTTCAGCTCTAAAGGATTTTTGAATGCCCAGACGTACAAAACAATGAAGTTACGCACGGAAATGCATCATTCGGCCAATGTTGAACTCATTTTGTTTTATTTAGAAAATAAGCTTAATTTTAAGTAAGAAAAGGGTGTTGAACAACCCATTTATGCCCAATGAGTAATGTATACTAGATGCTCTAGTAACATAACAAAAAAACACTCGTAAATACCATTCTGTTTCATAAAAATACCGTGTTTAATGTTCTATAAAAACCACAGTTAAATTAGACAAAAATATTCTCGCTTGTAATTGTTATTATAAATATATAATAAGCCGCAGCACAGAGCAAAGCCACAGACAGTCGATTGTACCTTAAATATTTAAGTCCAGTGGTTGGACCCTGTGGTAGGTTGATTACTACTGTGGTATTATTACCAGTTAGGATTTCATTTATAAATCCACTGTATGTAAGCAATGTAAATATATGTTAAAAAGAGAATTGGACCCAAATTACAACCTTGAACGATACCGTAATCACTATTTTGTAATATTACTGCCATTGACATTAATATTAACGAATTGTAAAAGTTACGCTAAATAGCAACGGAACCAGTCAAGTGGTAGATTGTCAATACAACTTTTTTACCACTCATTAATTATTACCTATTATTTAATTTTATTAATTGTTCGCTTCTAAAGAGGTTGCAAGGTTCCGTTTTTAGCATAAGTTTGTTTCAAAGATATATTTACAAAATCAAATAAGTCGTGGGTTGTGCTTTTGTTAGCTCTGGACCCAAACTGTCCGTTTTATGTAATTTTTTACTTATTATAGTTATACAATTGTTATTCCGCAAATTTTCCAATGGTATTGCATACGGAATTTATTGTTACTTTGAGTACTTCATATTTTAAACTACAACGTATACATAACTATTTTCAAGTAATCCACTAGGAACACAAAACCTAATAATAACATGCTTTTAATCAAAATATGTTGGAACAAACACCTTTGCATTTTTGTGAATTATCTGGGGTTCGAACCCTTTACAAACTTACTACTTCTTATCACACTAATTTTGGGGACGAGCCTTCTCTTGTGGTAGAGCTCAGGCCTTTGGAGCTCGACGTACTGGGTTCAAATCCCGCCAATCACCAATGGATTTATTCATGTGATAATACCGCGTCACTCTAGGACTAGCCTGAAGTAGGCATAATGAGTAAAACACTTTCGGGCTAGAACTAGCGTGCTAGGATGTAAAGGCGGGACATAAAAAAAATAAAATCCACAAGGAGAATGGAAACATGAAAAAGACACTATAGTAAATTAATGAAATCTCACAGAAGGGTTTTACTACTTTAGAAATCATATTTGTTTCACTTACATGTTATTGTATTATCTATCAACTTTATTTGAATAATGAAATGGTAACATAAACTCTTTTAATGAAGCCAAGTAAGAAAACCAAGAGGGAATTTCAAGGTGACTGTCCTGTTTGAAGAAATATAAAAGCCTTATTCAAAGGATATAAACAGAAATCCTGTTTACTAATGATGTAAAGTAAAACCAGACTTTACGTCTTTAGAACATGTTACAGCTCAAAGAGACGGTTCTACCAAGCTCTTTAACTTTCTTTATGAAAAAAGATCCGTTTGATATCTGATAACAAAAATGATCACCGTATTGATTTAAAACCACCAAACAATTGTGAATCTTATCACAGGTCATATTTTATTTATATTCAATAAAATCTGATAAATGTTCCTGAATATCTCCATGCGTTGAAATACCTATATTCCAGCTTTGATGTATATTGTTTAAATCTGTTTCCTTTCATACATATAATAAAAATCGAAATGTAGTTAAATGATTCAAATAAGCCTTGTTCAATACAAAACTTATTTTGAATTGTAATATTAAAAATAATTCAAGATTTCCTGAATGGGTATGAATAGTTATTTATGGCATGTGAAGTGTGGCCCTGAAGGATTATAATTAAAATTTGTATCATTTTTTACTTAAAAATGAAACTAGTAAAGCTAGTTTTAAAACAATGTGTAAAAATGACAAACCTTTTTTAAATTGTCACTAAGAATCATATACTTGTATGAATACATTTTATAGAAATAGTCACCAATGAATTAAATAATAAATTAATGTTATTTAAAACTCCATGCATTGACTATTGGTTTCAATTTGATAATTAGGTAAAAATTTTAAAGTGCCTTACATTATTTGCCTATAAAAATAAAATAAATGGCCTAACTAAACGATCAAATAACCGTTTATCACAGATGTTGGAAAAACACACAAGTATATCACATTTTAGAATATAATGCACACCTACTCTTAAATTTATTTACTAATAATATTTCAACCAACGTCACTTTAACAATTAGGAAACCTAGGATTTTAAAATATTGTCTATAATATAAATAGTATTATTTAATGGTATTAATTAATTCTGATTTGATTAATAATAATTATGCTTACGACTAAATTTGGGCAAACCACCAACAGTAAATTTGGATTTTTTGTAATGTTTTAGTATATTATATAATAATATATTATTTATTTTCATAAAAAGAAAATACTGTATATGCGAGTTAAACTTGTGTGATAACGTTTATAAAATAACTAACATCCAATTAACACTGGTTCGCATATTTTAAATCGCAATCAAAGTCGTTTAATTTATCGTCACTTTGAAGGTCTTTGTTTCACTCTGCAAATCAATAATACATTATCATATATATGAAATGGTTCGCTTACGTCATACAACTGTGTAAACAAATATAGTGCCTTTGGTTACTATTAAAAGCTTTCATAATCCATTGAATCTCATGCATAAAATAAAATAACCATATTATATATAAAATATAAAATCCTAATTCGTGGTATATTTTATAAGCTCCCATGGTAGTTTACGACCATAAACCTTCCATGATGTATTGATTAGATTTATCTAGGCCTACCATAGTTTTATTTATATAAAAGTAACATTTTAAACTTTTATTTAGTATACAATAATAAAATACGATTCAAGCATGTAATTTTTTCAAAACATAACAAATTTCCTTTAAAAATATTAATTCACCATAAGATCTAAGGTTTATTTATTAAATATGCGTTTATATGTATTTTTTAAATCTTATCTAGCATAATCTAGTATACCACTGAGAGTATTACAATTTTATAATTTGCTTGTATGTTTATTTACAACAAAAAAACATGTTCACCATCTTTAATGGCATTAGTGACTATATGTAAGCTTTATCTAATTAAAATTCTGATTAATTGCTTAGAATCATCAAGTGAGCAGTTTTTAAGGTTCTGTGGGTATTATTTCTACATTTTACAAAATTTCATAACTATCATAAAAATAAAATTAAACAGCTGGTTGATAGCATTTAATAAACGAAAATTAAAAGATAGCTATAGGATAAGCATTGACTATTGGATAAGATAAAGAAATGATGAGAAAAGTAAACGACGAAAATTATTTACACCGATCTGAAAGTAGAATACAAATACACGATGAGTAATTAATCTTCTTTTTCCCCGAAGAGTCAATTTTGTTACTGCACATGTTTTATAAGTAAACTGAACAAAAATACAAATAAATATTCGTCGTAACTTAAACTGATAAAAATATTCACCTATTATCTTTATTCTGACATCCGTCTAGTATTCTAATATATTATACTCAAACTTCAAACTTGGCATTGTGCATTACTGTCAAGTAAAAAGACCAGATCGAATGGGATGTTACCTACATGAAAAGTTTTGTGTTAGGAATAATCCGGTATTGATGATCCTGCTTAGCATTCTAATGTTGACGCTCATCTTTTTATTTTTAAAGCAAATAATTCCTCTCAATCTGCGAGTCTGTGAACTGAGCTGGTAATATTTAATATATTAAGTACATTACATTTTGTCAGCTGATATATTTGATACATCATCATGCACAACACCTTTTTATGGTCTTATAACCAGATTAATATTATCTAGCCAACCAAATAGATATCACAATTAATCCAACCCTAAGTCCCACTGGTGTTCAATCCTTCTACCCGAACACAAAGTATTACACTTTATGTATGCCACCATTGATCCCACTTTAACCATAATTGTTGACCAATAATTTCTTTTATCCACCCAAATCTCTGGTTTGGTATTTTGGTTTCGTAAACAAGATTTCTTACACGCTCATACTTGCATGGCACGTTCAGGTGTTATTGCCTAAACATAAGGGGATTGACAGATCAGACTACAACGTTCAATAGCAGTGCTTTGAGAAAACATGTCTTGTGACTTTGTAAGCAAATGTGAGTGTAAAAAATGGAAACAAAACAATACATTTTGAATGATGAAATAGTGCATTCCAAACCCTGTTTATGGATATCGGCTATTTTTGTAATGTTTTATAATATATTTGCCATTCTATATGTAAATATTAGAAGTATGGTCTGATGAGTTTACAGATCGATGATTACCGTTCCCTATTTTCAGGATGACAATGTTTAACAAAACATCTTCCATCATAATGCACGCTGATCACACAAAACAGTCTGATACAACCGAACATGTCTTGTAGTGAGCATGTCACAACTTGTTGTATGTGTTTGTATGTGTTTACTGAGGCAACCTGCGAATACTGGACCAATGTATTCTAGTGGAAAATACACACTAGAAGTGAACCCAGTAGACACACTTTAATTACTAATTTGCCAAACACTTATTTAACAATGTCATAGGTAATATTATTCTGATATAAATATATGAATTCTTGATTAAAACCATAAGATGAACTAATAGCTTGTACCGAGGTAAAATAAATAATCAGGTTAAATTGAAATGACTAAAACAAAAATTAAATTATTTAATCATTGGCAAGAGTAAACTTAAGAAATAGTGTCCTAGATTTTAAAGATTTAACTTTGTAGGTTGGTAATGGTTCTAGATAAGCAATTCAAGTTTTTGTCAGTTAAGTTCACTGGAAAAGATGGTCTATTGAAAGTGGTCGCTGTAGAAATTGTACGTAGATTTTAATATTGTTTAATAATAAGATTTCAGAGATTAATTGTATATAGCATTTGTAGAAATCATTTTTAGATAAATATATAAAGTAAAGAATAGTTTTCAAATCACTTTTAAATGCATTTTAACAAGAAAAGAAAACAAGTAAAGTTCATACAGACCTGTAGAGTTTTGTTCTTGAGAAGCACATTTTCACAAAGTATTGTAAGAATCTTAAATCCACTTTTAATTATTGGAATTTGTAGAGAATAGTTTTTTTGGCTTTGTGTGATGTTTTCAGACAGATATCAAACACTTCTTGGTCCAGTACCTTCTTTGTACCACTTCTAGGTAACTGCTAGTGCCAGTTCTGACCATTAAACCCAGTGTCTCTGATTAAAGTAAGACCTTTCCAGTTTTTATTATTTAGTACAATATTTGGAAGTAATAAGAGCGTAACTGAGTTTTATTAGGAAAGTGTATTTTGTAAAATTTGAGATCTATAAAATATATATGTCTTTGGCCTACTTTGTCTTATAATTCATCTCACTTCTACTACCAGCTTAAATTAGATTCATCCTAAATTAAAGTATACTACCTAATTGGCTACATGGTAGGGGTATAAGCTGCAACTGCGATTTAATCTACATATCATTTAATTACCAATAATACCTACAACAAATTACCATTTAATTGACATACTTACTATCACCTTTCGACTTTTTTGTTTTTTCAGTTCCTATTAGTTAATTGAGTAAATATTTTGAATAATGTTACCCTTTTAGACAAACTTTAAACTATTGAGCGTAGTATTGTTTAAAAAAATGTATGATAATAATAACAAATAAAAACAATAATATCAATAAATAATGCCAGATGGATGATTGGAGGACTTCCCTAAATTAAGGAAATTCCTCAATAGAGAAATCTTGGTCTAGATTTGTGACTTTAAGCTTTAGCTTCCCCAAATCACCAGAACCACACTATAATAACAGGGAAAAAATATGTTAGTGGTTACAAAGACCTAAACCCGGTCCTAGAACAGAAGACCAGTCAACTAAACACCTGACCAGCTAAGTTAGAAAATCTGTTGATGGATTTTTTACCACATTTATTAGCATTATTCACCTGTGAAATTTAATTGTTAACTGTGCAAACATGTCAGGCCAAACTTGAATACAAACTCAATGAATACAAAGTCCTTGAAAGGTTAAAATGCCATAAAGAGTAGGTCTTTAGTGTAATTGTGAAAAATATAGAAAAGATTATCTCATTAGTATGCAATATATTATTATTATTTATTATTGTTATTGTTATTATAACTAACTACTCCCATGTTACTCTTATTATACACACATAAATATAAAAACATACTAGCTCATAATCATATCTAATTTAAAAAATCTAAACAAATCAAAAGAGAAAAGAATGTTTTTATTGAAATAGTTTTTTATAAATGTATTATATAATTAAAAATTATAAAATTTATACATGTATTTGTAAAATACATTACATTATTGTAATGGATACCAGTTTTCCTCTCAAATAGCTTGCAGCTAGAGAGGTATAGCCTACAAGATGTTTCAGTGTACAACAGATTTTTGCATGCAAGATAATAAACGAATTGAATTGATTAAAAATAGAATTATTATTATAATTATCAATATGAGATGGGACGCCACCTAGGTGTGTATTTTACCCCAATATGAGTGAAGGATGAGTGTAGAATGGTGTGAGATGATCTGTGTGGCTTTGTTACTGACTAAGATCAGCTGTTTCATCAGTCAGGATCATTTATTTTAAAGCCCAATGATCAGAAACAGCTGCGGCCAGTTTCGAACCTTCAAACAGCTGTCGAATTTTCTCAGAATCGAACTGGCGACCTTTTGATTGTTAGGTGAGCACTATAACCACTCAGCTACCCACTAGTCATTTTGTATTATGTATGTATAAACTTTGGTTATTACTCGGCCTTGGACTATGAGCGACAAGTGATAAACTTGTGGAGAAATATAACTCCTCTGAGGACAATAAATAACTAGTTAACGACAAAGTTCGTTTGTCAAGTTGTCTTGTAATAACTCGCGACACTTCAGTGATGAATGGCTTCTCTCGCTGTTGAAGAGAAAACTTGTCAAGTAAATAATATTAGGTGTCATTTATATTTACTATATAATGCTATTTGAACATATTTATGAGAAAATAATGTAAGATATTAAACAAGCAACTAATAAACAAATGAGTTTACTTGTAATCACAATATTAACCCAACAACGATACATTCACTATTCCCTTGAACCGTTTCAAGCTAAGTAAGTTTCAATATTTGCTCGGGACAAATACATGTATAATCATGTTGATGCAATACAATGCATGCCCGAGTAGTGTACATTGCTCTGTCTCCTGACATCAACATATATAATCAAGGGATAGTTGTAATGTAACAGTTACACAAACATGTCAACCAATCCATCACTTGTTAGTCTAGGTGGTTTGTATGATTATAAATAGTGTAAATAGTAGCCAAGATTTTCTCAAGGTATAATATAAATACACCTCTATGTGATTTAAATTTTTTTAAATAAATTTACACATATTTTAAACCAAAAAAATATTTATGAACTTGAACCACAAATAAACAATTGAATTTTATTTAATTTACTTAAGTATGATATGGGTAAACAGTAATATCGTATGTATGAATATAGTATAAAGTACTTCTGTAATTGATTGTAAGATAAAGATACATAAATCGTACAACACCTTACGAAAAGTTCTAATTGGGTCCGACTGCTGTCTAGGTCACAGTGTGAGTTTTATGAAATCAACAAATATCTTTTGATCGTATCGATAATGTTTTCGCACGTGTTTTCCTCTTGTTCAATCTTCTCTTCTTTAAATGCGCATTGCTCTGAGCAAAAAACACCATTTTGCAAAAGTCCACATATAATAACACATAATACTGAGTATCTAAAAAAAGTTCCAAGAAATAATTACAAGATCTTTAAAGAACGTCACAGATAATCTTGGAGGTCAGAACATACAGCTTTGTCTACCACAAATCCCTCAATTAATTCCACTTCCTACAACACAGGATATTGTGAAGCGAAAGACTTTCTTATTCATTAAATTTTCTTCAAGGAAATTTTGTGGTGGAGTATCGTCTCCCCATTGCAGATAAATACATGTAAACAACCCATGACGAATTTTGTTCCTTTACCACATTTTTTTTTTAAATACGATAATTTATTCTGTTAGTTATATAAAATATGAGATATGTTTTAAGATGTTAATAAAGTAATGCACTTGATGTTATGTAAGATCCAAACAATATTTTTTAAAATCTTATGTTTTTAAATAAAATTTTACTTTTTCATAACTAAAACTTAAATTGAAAAAGTAATCTACCAAAAACATTTTTGCATTAAGAAAATTTATATTTTATTTACGGTTTTTCAGATCTTTAAGAAGTTTTACCATGTTATGAAAAACATATTTTACATTGATCTCATAATTATCAGATTAAACCACAGAGAGATCTCATGAGACATGTGTTGAAACAGCCGTTGAAGGGTAATCAGTGCAAAGTCCCAGGAGAGATTCTTATATCTTCATCAGTCTTGGTAATCAGTTGAGGTTGTGAAAAATACTGTTACGTGAATTATATATTACCTATATTTTGGGGATGGCTTCTAACTAAATTATTCAATAATGATCAATTTATTCCTATACACACCAAATATATAATAAAAAAAACTTAACATTAATTTAGATTAAGCAGCACATATAAACAAAATTTATACTAATAAAATTTCAGGATAATATTTGTAACTATTTTGTGCTTTTGCTATTATTTTATATAAAAAAGTAACAACTTCTGTGTAGGTTCTTAGATAATAATTAACAACATAAAATCTGTAGAACACGGGTTCGTGACATACTTGGATAAAAGATTTAAGTACTTTCACACATTCTCTTACTTAACACGGTGTAGTGTTTTTTTTCACGTTACATAGATGATGTAACGTACCTTGTCCATAAACAACAAAAATTATTTCATACGAAGAATATAGATTAAAGTAAACTTAGTTTCAGAGAGCACGAAGTGGTGACCATAGTAAGACATCATATATCACCTCAAGCTGTAGAAAGTGGATTTGCAGTCACTTTTCCAGTAATCATTACTTGATGGATGGAAACTCCAACTCACTGTGATATTTACTGCTTGAAGTGTTAACAAAATAGCGTTTAAAATGTAAAACAAAGTTAAAAATTCTTATTCATTATATACATACTGTTCATCAGACCACCGTAGATAACAGGTAAAATGGTATTGACAGTAACGTTAATTGGGCTTCTATTTAGTTAACAACCAACAGCTACAGTTGACATGCAATTACAGTAAAGCATTTCAGGTGGTTTTAATATGTAATAATACATATGTTAAAAAAGTTATAATGTCTGTAGGTTTTACATGCTTGCTACATTTGGGAAAAGCTTACTGCAAGATAAATTAATGGAAACTATTAAATTGTTCCAAGAAATCAGTTTTGTCCTGAAACCCTTCACAGACGGGAGGCTACAAAGGCTCAGAACCAATGAATATAAAGCAAGATCAGTTCTTAGAATATGTCTGACCACCTTAAACACGCCGCGTGTCTCAAGGGACGTAGATGGTTTCTTTTGAGCATTGTAAATAGATTCGTTCACAAAGATGAATACTTTGACTTAAACAAAATTATATTTTTCAATCGTGGTGTATTAATAGGTATGGGGATATTATCTTAAATTGGGATGGAAAATATTATTTGAATACTTGAAGGGTTGTTATTCTTGCTACCCTCCGATGTTTTAATTAATTGTGCAGAACAATTGTTGATGAAAAACATTGGAACCTATGGTTTTGGTATATTTTACACATGACAATAATAGATTTAATTTGTTACCTTAAAACTAGAGTTTGAAAGAGAACATTGGTTTTCTATCAACAATTTATGTAATTAAGTTACACCTTAAATCTATATATCTTTATTGTTTGCAAATAAATCTATTTTCCCCAATTAAGAATTCTTTACACTAAATCCAAACTAAATGAAATATAAACAAAAAGAATATTTTGTTGACATAATTATACTTTTTCAAAAAATAAGAAATAAATAAGTCAACTCTGTAAAGTCATACATGCACAGTTTATATTCCAAAATAAACAAAGACAATTCAATCTGTCCCAAACAACAATTTAATGTCGGATCCCTGCTCTAACATGCCACAGGGCGCCGGATATTGTGGCCAAAGGTGATGTTTGTATTCATTACACTAACCACGGTTGTCCTTCTGTGCAGGTCCAATATTTACATCAAACCACTGCCTTAGTAAAATAGGTGGAAGATTGAAATGGCATAACTTAAAAAGAGGGAAACTTAGAATAAACAGAGATTGTCTCCTTTGCATGTATTTCTTTTCCTTGTCGGTGGATATGTTTTAAAATTAGCAAATAACTAGTAGATAATCGATATGCAACATGTCATTATATTATGCATTTCCTGATGTATGTGTATTGTTACAGAAATCGTTTGTTTTCATATATCATGAAATAGTATATACTATTTTAACCCGTAAATGTATAAATGTAAATGTATTTTCAATTTGTTAAACGAATTCTTAAAAGATACAAGATCGGGGTTATATGATGGATTGCTTGGCTTACAAAACGGTGACTTCCGACGCAAAATGACTGATAGCTTAACTTTGGTAACTTTTCGAAGACAAACAAAATGCGCATTGATATTTGGCACATTTCACTCACGAAATAGTTGTTATGTTGTTGAGTACAGATGATATCTGTTCATGTTTTTAATTTTTACTGGAAAATATTATTGAAAATGTAATAAAAACTTAGTATTTTTATTATTCATTTATTAAGAAATTTTATATTAACTATGTCCTTATTGTTATTATATTATCTCATTAACGAATTTATACGATCACTTATACATTTTCAAAAATTACCCTCAAAAGTGTTATTACGAAAAAAATCATAGAATCAAATAAGTTTTCTAACTATTGAAAATGATTAGTTTCAGTGTGAATTTATAAACATTATTTGAGCCCGAAGTTTTGTCAAATTCAAGGTACCAATGTACCATTGTAGTGCATAGAGTCCATTGTAAAAGTAACAACAGACAAGGTCCAACCCAGTTACACAGAAGATGAAAGACAATCAAATTGACTATTTGCTCAGCGATGGACCGTAATAATGTTCAGTCACTGTACATCAATTTACTCCACGTCCCTGTATGTAGTGACCAATGTAAAAGTCATTAACACACAGCAAGGCCCAACCCAGTTACACGAGAGATGAAAAACAGACAAATTGACTATTTGCTCAGTGATAGACCGTAATAAAGTTCAGTCTCTGTACATCAATTTACTCCACGTCCCTGTATGTAGTGACCAATGTAATAGTCATTAACACACAGCAATGCCCAACCCAGTTACACGAGAGATGAAAGACAGACAAATTGACTATTTGTTCAGTGATGGACCGTAATAATGTTCAGACCCTGTACATCAATTTACTCCACGTCACTGTCTGTAGTGACCAATGTAATAGTCATTAACACACAGCAAGGCCCGACCCAGTTACACGAGAGATGAAAGACAGACAAATTGACTATTTGCTCAGTGATGGACCGTAATAAAGTTCAGACTCTGTACATCAATTTACTCCACGTCCCTGTATGTAGTGACCAATGTAATAGTCATTAACACACAGCAATGCCCAACCCAGTTACACGAGAGATGAAAGACAGACAAATTGACTATTTGTTCAGTGATGGACCGTAATAATGTTCAGACTCTGTACATCAATTTACTCCACGTCACTGTATGTAGTGACCAATGTAAAAGTCATTAACACACAGCAAGGCCCAACCCAGTTACACGAGAGATGAAAGACAGACAAATTGACTATTTGTTCAGTGATGGACCGTAATAATGTTCAGTCTCTGTACATCAATTTACTCCACGTCCCTGTATGTAGTGACCAATGTAAAAGTCATTAACACACAGCAAGGCCCGACCCAGTTACACGAGAGATGAAAGACAGACAAATTGACTATTTGTTCAGTGATGGACCGTAATAAAGTTCAGACTCTGTACATCAATTTACTCCACGTCCCTGTATGTAGTGACCAATGTAAAAGTCATTAACACACAGCAAGGCCCGACCCAGTTACACGAGAGATGAAAGACAGACAAATTGACTATTTGTTCAGTGATGGACCGTAATAATGTTCAGTCTCTGTACATCAATTTACTCCACGTCCCTGTATGTAGTGACCAATGTAAAAGTCATTAACACACAGCAAGGCCCGACCCAGTTACACGAGAGATGAAAGACAGACAAATTGACTATTTGTTCAGTGATAGACCGTAATAATGTTCAGTCTCTGTACATCAATTTACTCCACGTCCCTGTATGTAGTGACCAATGTAAAAGTCATTAACACACAGCAAGGCCCGACCCAGTTACACGAGAGATGAAAGACAGACAAATTGACTATTTGTTCAGTGATGGACCGTAATAAAGTTCAGACTCTGTACATCAATTTACTCCACGTCCCTCTATGTAGTGAGAACTAAATGGATTTACTTTGCCAAACCGATATTACGAGTAATACAAAAACAACGTAATGTGTTGGAGCAACTAGGGTTTTCTCTTTTAGACAATGTCATCTGTCAATAAACTATCTGAAAAAATATGTTTTGTAAATATATTATTTGATTTGGCACCGAAAATAGTATCTGATTCACTAGCTATTCAACACATTTTAGTGCAGCAAATTCTGTAAGAATATTGGAAATCCAAGACAACTCTACAAAAACCTCGTCCCTCATCCCCTGAGACACGCGGCGTGTTTAAGGTGGTCAGAAATATCCACAGAGCTGATCTTGCTTTATATTAATTGGTTCTGAGCCTTTGTAGCATCTTGTGAGAGAATAAATTTTTTAAATCAAGCATAGTCCAAAACATATTATTAGTCTTTTTTACCATACCCTAGATTGACCATTACGTTAATTATTTCATTTTGTTTTATAAATGAGATACTATTTAAAAAAAATGTATTTAAGTAAAAGTCTATAAAATGCATGAAATAGTTTTCACTCACAGTAATGTAGAGATGTTGTATGTTAAATTAATAATTAATTCGAAACCCCCATTATTTTTTTGTAAAACAAAATTTAGCCAAAAAACCATTGATGCACTTCGTGTTGTCACTAGGTCCAACATTGAAATGATGTTGCAAAATGAAAATTTATAAACATTTACTAAGAGTCTAATACGGGCAAAAATTTGAAATAATAATACTTTGGAAAACTTTTTGAGAATAACCCAGAGCAATAGTGTCGGCCTGTGAGGAGAAGTAATGAAAAAATAACAACGCTTTGCCATTCCTCAAGTGGTGTTTTACCTTGTTTTTTAATCATTATACTTTCCTATATTCCTGATTTGAATTGGATGGAACACCCAACATTTGAAAGAATTTAATTACTTACTGTCAAAAATCCTCAACTATTGTTTTTGGTCCCATTAAAATTACGTAAATATAATGTTACTAATTTTGCGAACTTGAAACAAATAGCTGAGATATTTAAGTTTTCTATACGAAGGCAGCTTATTACGTTTTCTATTCTAAATCTAAATAAGCTAGTTTTCAGCCAAATCAGTTCCATGTCTCCTACAAACGTGCGGCTGGTTGTGGGGAGATAGTTTTATCAAAGCCGGCCAGATACGCCAGCCCAAGTGGAAACTGAAGTCCAATTGAGGAAAATAGTCTAGTTGCGGGAAAATTCGTTTGCATCCGCTAAATACCGAACTCACAATCAATAAAACTGTACTTACAAAATATATTTAGTATGTATTTGATAATTATGTCTTAACACTGGTAAAGATAGGATTAGGGTTTATTTGAGGAGTAGCCAAATTGTATTTTAACCTTATTGTTGTAGGCAGTCGTGTGAAAAATATTTATTTATTTTCAAACTGCTTATGTTTAATAAATTATATAATAATTGCAAACTGTTTCAGTATTCTTCTTTGTTCCTTAAGTATATTCTTCAGTCCTGTTTTGTGACTTTACGATTATAATCGTTTAAAAAAATAATTTACAAACATATTTATTTTAGACAATCATTTGATAAATACATTATTTAACAACATCCTAATAGTGCTGCTCTGTAGGCGTATTGTCCAGCAATAGCCGACCAGCTTCTATTGAAGGAGAACTAATGAATACACAGATCCTGCCACAATTTCCTGTATTGTAGGAACACCGGAAATGGAATTTATCGCGGTGTCCTTAAATTAAACTGTATGCCCTAAACTCAATGTTTATAACGAAGGTTGTGTAAAAAGAATATGAAATATTTACTTAAAGGATTTGCATGGATTATGCTTATATGTATTCAAAACATGTAGTTATACTTGTAACAATTCAAAACTGGAGCTTACTGCTTTGTATCCATGCAAAATATAGTCTAGCAGACCGTCCTTAGTTTTGGATAGTTTAGGGTATTTGTCACGTGCTTAAACACTACAAAGGGAGATCTACCTGTCGTAAAATTTGGTGACAAGGGAAGGGCTTACAAAGTTGACTGAAACCGTAGGGTTGTACGGGTGGATCATATTAACAGCTGATATTTGAAACAGTTATTTATAAGCTGTTACTTCACTTAGACAGTTGATTTTTGCAACAATTAAATGCCCAGCTGATAGCATTTTAGTTGAAATGGAGCAGTGGACTGTTCAACACCAACACCCGACTACTGTTGAAGATTTTTTATAACTAGCCCATGATAACTACGCAACGGTTACTTTGCAATAACTTCCAGTTACATCGCAATGATAAAGTTCCTCATGACGCGAAAAAATCTTTTTCCTACAGTCACCCGACAAAGTTGGCTTCCCTGTACTGTTTATAGTACAGAAAGCTGCTAATTGCTGCATATTTATACTTTGCCGTACGGTTTATACTTTGCCGTACGGTTTATACTTTGCCGCACATCAGGATTCCAACCAAACAACACAAAACAGCGTGGTTTTATTATGCACGTAATCCGTGTACGCTTGGAAAAAAGTTGGCAACACTTAGAGATAATAATTCTATGAGCAGCTGATTGACTATTATACTACGATTTAACCTGTCATTTCGTGTTTATAGTTTCGGTATTTCTGAACTTTCTGGACTTTTCTTTTAAACGTTTTTAAAACATTCCTACGATCTTAATAAACAAGAAAATATCTTTAAAGCATTTTATTAGGCCCGGAAACCACTTCAAATTACAAAAACATACGGAGCTATATTCTCAAAACGCGGAGCAAATTTCTTGCCGAGGAAAAATAGCGGAGTGATACGGACCGCGGGTACTACTTTCTCTAGGGCACCATTTGTGTTGCCAGCTGAACCTAAAAATGTGTTGTATAGTGTTTGAAAGACTAATTATTTATATGCTTTATAGTGACTGTAGGAAAAATATAATGTGTAACACGAGTGAAAAAGGCCTTTGCTGCACTCGAGATCATTCGTAAACATTGCTCTCGTGTGCAGCAAAGTGCCACTTTCACCACTAGTTACACAAATAACTATTTTGTGAAAAATTTTAAATATTTCTTTGAATTTTAATACACTGTAATTGTCATTTTACACAGCTTTCTGTTATTTATTACTTCACATCTGAAAATTTTTAACATATTAGTAATTTTTATGCCACTATTAGAAAAGTTGAATAGCTTATACAACTTATAACTACAGCTATTATTAAGGAAAAAGTTAAAGCAAAATTCATCTCTCCAACCCATGAATTAGCTAACTGCCACAAAACATAGCGGTTATATACCACCGGTAACTTAAAAATAGTTTTAAATTATTTAGTGATTCTTAACAACAAAACTGTAGTGTAGCATATTAAACAATATATAGCTATATTTGGTCATATTTTAACTACACAGCTTGTAGCCTAGTAATATTCCATTGACCCAGTACCCTAACTATGTATTGCTAATCTGGCATATAGTGGTAGAATTTGATTACACTTGTGGTTAAACACATCATGATTGGATCTGTCTACCTTACATGCATTAGATTTGTTGAGTACAAACAATAATATCATAGTAATAACTAACTAAAAGACAGACGAACGACTGATCCAGCAATAGTTAAATTAGCAAATTAAATTAATTATTGTGTTAAATGTTATTACAAAAATAAAACTACTCTCATTGCAATGGCCAAAATAAGAGTGCTGTCATACAGGACATCTTGGAAAGAGAATGCGCACTAAAGATAGACTCAACACGAAATAACTCAGTTGTGTTTAATTACATTTTCTCATCTTTCCTTCCAGACAGTAATAAAATGACAACCATCTCAATTATGCAAAACGTTTTACTGCCATTCTCCTTATCTTTACTTTCAAGCACGCATTATCTTCTGTAGTAATTCAATTTTCTTACAAACTTTAACAGGATGCTAATTACGAATAAAATTTGTATTACAATCTTTGCAGTTCAGACCAGTTATTATGTCATTTGCAGTTTAATGCTGATTTTTGTATGAACCATTCAATACATTTAGGTTTAAGTACTCGGAGTCCCACTGTGCAGTAATATTATGCAAAAAAAACACACATTTTGTGTAACCTATATAAGCGTAGCTTGCAAGTATTATAGATTAACTGTATTGGCATTTTTGCAATTAATTTATTTTCCAAAAAACAGTCATAAAAGCCTAAGAAGCCCTGGGTGATATCACAGTGATCACTAAACACAGAAACGCTGATGAAACTTGCGGCAATCTGTTCTTAAGTTTAATCTATCTCTGCTTTGACTCTGGCTAATTGTTTACAACATCCGTCTTTACATCCAACAATAGCTTCATATCATTTGTAAACTTATATTCAACATCCAATAACAATAGCTTTATCTAAACTTTACTCGAACTTTCTGTTTTATATCATCATATTTTCACAATATCCAATCTAAAAGATGCGATGACCGTAATACGTCATTTTCGTTACCTTGATAATAAAAATCACATTATCTTGAACTTCATGTCACAAAAATAAATTCAACGTCAGACATCACGTTCAGCTGTTATTGTTCTACTTATGGGGATTGATTGGTCATAAAAAAAAACACCTTTTTGTCACTACTTTTTTTTAGACCGTAATTTATGTTGAACTAAATTCTAAGCAATGGGCATAGTCGAACGCCACTCAAAATGAAAGATATTGTCTATTGAATAAAACCATTATTGTGAGTTTCAAAATTTTGTATTGCTAATAAGAGTTGTGAACCACTTGTGGAAAAATAAGGAATTAGTTTCAGTTAAATAGAATGTTCCAGACACTAAGCAGTTGAAGGCAGTTATTTAAGTTCTAAAATATCGGCACCATCTAAAAATATAAGGTACTGTATTATTTGTCAATCCATATTTTCTTAATATCCAAATAAAGCTATATACTTAGCTGTAATTGGATTTTGCTTTGCTTCACTTCTCTTTGCGTTATGACAACCAGAAAAGAATAAAGTACAAAAAGGTTCGAATATTTATATGATGTATGTGGTTGTATATGTTTACTGAGGCAACCTGCAAATACTGCTTAGACTAATATATTCCAGTGGATAATGATAGAATCAAGTTTAACTGCCCTCCACATTAAGTATATTATATTCTTTCGCTGAACATTTTGATTTATTAATTAATTGCTACAAAACAGAATAAAGTACTTCACTTATTTTACACAAAACGCATAAAGATAAAATAATCACATAAATAAATGATAAAACATAGCATGAACTTAGTTTTTGAAACATTACTGAGTTTGTACGGTTGTTGAATATCTATGTTAATTCAAAACATAGTAAATAATAATATTCTCTAAAAGATTCTTTTTATTTTTTACATTCATGTTTAAAGCTTTAGCACAGGTTTCTATAATGTAACATAGTGCAACGGATTAATTGTTGCATAACTACTTTGATGTTTAATATTGCGTTTGTTTTTTTACTATACACTGTACAATTTGATTTTACTAATAATAATTTATTTCTGATTATTTATGTTTCTAACCTTAATAAAAGAAGTTAAGATGCACTGATAAACCCCTTTCAGATGTACTACACTTCTTGTATGTAGTAGAGACTAGAAATTTCGTGATGATTAATGATACAGAAATTAAAAATTTCGAGAGGTTTCCAAAATAAAGAGAAAATTTCTCTGGAGAGAATTAATATCTTATGGTTTATATGTAAGGACCTAAAGATGAACTCTATACCACTAGACTAAGGTACATTGGTATTATCCATTGGTGGCTAGTGATATTTGAACCAATGTCCATGGCAGAAAAGTGTCACTCTCTTAACACTATACGAGCCACCCCTATAGCCTTTATTGACTGGTGTACACAAGGGTCAGCTCCAAGGCAAGTTTATGTGCAAGTCCAACGTCCTGTTTGTAAATTTGAAATGTATATTGAGCGGAGACACCAACCCTGTCAGACTGTTTACTGAACGAAGACTGCCATCTCTCAAGATACATTAGTTTTAAGTAAGCTGGTGTGATGATATATTTTACGGTAATTATTTATTTGACCTCAATGAAACATACTTATGTTTATAACTTATCACAGATTAGTTTTTACCACATTGGGTAGACTTAATGTTTAATAATTTCACATTGACAGGTAATTAATTGATGCAGACTTTATTTAGTGTTCGATAAAACGATATAGGTTAAAATCACAAGTTTTAACCATCAAGCTGTTTGATGAATATAATTTTTAATAATATTTAGCTAATAAAACTCAAGTTAATCTCTAAAATGCCTAAACTAAAGATCTTGACTTGGCCATTCATCGATTTATTTTCTCAGTCAGTAAAACCTCATTAAGAAAGATAACGTTTTTATCACGTACTTCACCTTCTCCCGGCAGCCATTTGACAGCAGTTTATAAAAATTCTATAGATCTGTGGGTGGAAGCCACTATACATATATAATGATTACAGTTAGTATTTTTAAACGCAAGAAACACTAATCAGTTTTCACTGCTAAGGTGTTTCATTGCAACCAAGAAATATCCCTCCTATATATTTTCATATTAGGATAATTAAATGATTTACTTCCACCCTGGATCAATCCGATAAAAGGTTTACCAAGTAACGATTTTTCAATTTGTATTGGTGATTGTAAACACCTTTACACCAAAGTGTATGGATGGAACTTAAAATGGAACTTTTTGAACTTGGGTTAGGACTTTGAACTATTTGCGACAAGTGATATACTTGTGGAGAAATATAACTCCTCTGAGGACAATAAATAACGAGTTAACGACAAAGTTCGTTTGTCAAGTTGTCTTGTAATAACTCGCGACACTTCAGTGATGAATGGCTTCTTTTGCTGTTGAAGAGAAAACTTGTCAAGTAAATAATTACGTGTCATTGATATTTACTATATAATGTTATTGGAACATATTTATGAGAACATAATGCTAAACAAGTAAATTGTAAACCAATCCCTATCCATGTAGGTTTCTTAAAACGGAAAGGTTTAACCATATTTACCTTTGTTATGATACCCGTACATACCTTACACTCTCTTTTAGTAACATAAAAATCACACAACGTTGGGTTTTTGGACATTTATAATTTTATTTCTTAAGTACCTAGGTAGGCCGTGTATTCTATGGAAAATTACCGGTATCAAGGATCGTTGTCGAAAGGGTTGTTATAAATAATTGGGTAGGCGTACGTACCACACGTACCCATGAGAAGGGCTATGGGCCTATTGGCTGTATGGTCCAGCGATTGCATCACACGGTGAGTAGGAACTATTAACTTTATATAGTCAATGGTAGGAACAGAAAGTGACACATTGGAAAATCGAGTTCAGCATCATCCGTAAACCTCTGTTACAATCACCCACTACAGTTGTAATTTTTTGCTTTACACTTTACACAACCGCCATTGAAGAGCCGTCAATGAGTGGAACATTGTTTCTAAGCTATTGGCGACGGTCATTAGTAAATTTAAGTTTCCCAGCCGTATACAACACTGATTCAATCTTGATTCAATGTCTTCTTTCTGGTTATCAAAACTCCAAAACAATTTTATACACATATTTCTGGTTCCTGACCTGGATGATGCCTAGTTATTTAATTTACGGTTACACTATATTATTCCACTTGCGATTAATTAAATCCTTTATGTAATAAAAACGTTTTTAATCTCACTTGGATGGGATTTGCCTTCAAAACGTGATCGGAAATGGTTGTGGTGTTTGTAAACAACATTTGTAAACATTTCAGTGACAGCTAGAACAAATAATCTTGATCCGAACAGCTGTTCGTTGTTTCATAGATGATTATGTGATACAAATTGGAAGAAAACTTGACAAAAATCGCACAAAACTGCATCTTTGAACGGCCGTAATTTTAATTACAAAGTAGTGAGACCATATTTTAATGGCTAAAGACACTCTCGCCAATCCAGTGAATACATTAAAATGACTTGGGTCTTGATAGGTACTCTCGTTTTCCTGGAGAAGATTGCGTAAAATGCCATCTTGAGTGTGTCAGACAGACAGACAGACAGACAGACAGACAGAAATTTAGATGAGACTTGTTTCGGCTTCTTTAATGTATAAAACGTAAAAATAACCTAAAAATGTATGATTCTGAGCAATGTACAGACAAAACTCTAATTTTATTTATATAGATAGGCCAAAACTATTAATCATTTCGTATATGTTTTCAACAAATCAAAATCACAATATTAACTCAACAAAGATACAATCACTATTCCCTTGATCCATTTCAAGCTAAGTAAGTTTCAATATTTGTTTAGTACAAATACATGTATAATCATGTTGATGCAATACAATGCATGCCCGAGTAGTGTACACTGCCATGTCTCCTGACATCAACATATATAATCAAGGGATAGTTGTCATGTAACAGTTATACAAACATGTCAACCAATCCACCACTTGTTAGTCTAGGTGGTTTGTATGATTATAAATAGTGTAAATAGTAGCCAAGATTTTCCCAAGGTATAATATAAATACACCTCTATGTGATTTTAATTTTTCAAATTAAATTTACATATATCTTAAAAAAAAAAAAATTATGAACTTGAACAACAAATAAACAATTGAATCTTATTTAATTTACTTAAGTATGATATGGATAAACAGTAATATCGTATGTGTGAATATAGTATAAAGTACTTCTGTAATTGATTGTAAGATAAAGATACATAAATCGTACAACACCTTACGAAAAGTTCTAATTGGGTCCGACTGCTGTCTAGGTCAGAGTGTGAGTTTTATGAAATCAACAAATCAAATATCTTTTTATCGTATCGATCATGTTTTCGCACCTTTTCCCTCTTTTCGATTTCAAACGTTATCATATGCATTGCTTGGACAAAAAACAACATTTTGCAAAAGTACACATATTATGAACACTCAGTATTTCAAAAAAGATAATCCTAGAGGTCAGGACCTACAGCTTTGTCTACCACAAATCCCTCGATAAATTCCACTTCCTACAACACAGGATATTGTGGAGGGAAGACTTTCTTATTCATTAAATTCCCTTCAAGAGAATTTAGTAGTGGGGTATCGTCTCACCATTGCAGATAAAGATATGTAAACAACCCATGTCAAATTTTGTTCTTTTACTATAACTGTTTTTTTGATAATACGATAGTTTATTCTGTTATAGCCTATAAACTATAAGATATGTTTTAAGGTCTAATACACATGAAGCTATTTAGGATATAATCAATAATTTAAAAATCCGATGTAAAAAAATATTACATAACTAAAACCTAAATTAAAAAAAGGATCTACCAAATACCTTTTTGCAATAAGAAAGTCTATATTTTATGTATGGTATTTTGGGATCTTCATTATGACAAGTATGGCCATAGTACGGTAAATCATTTTCCACTGATCTCATCATTATCGGATTAAACCATGGAGAGATCTCATGAGACTTGTGTTGAATGGTAATCAGTGCAGAGTCCCAGGAGAGATTCTCATATTTTCATCAGTCTTCAGTTAAGGTAATCAGTTGAGGTCGTGAAAACTACTGTTACGTGAATAATATATTTCCTATATCTTGGGTATGGCTTTAACTAAATTATCCTATAATGAACAATTTATACACACCAAGTATATAATAAAAAAAAAAAAAAACTTACACATTACCTTGAAGTAAGCAACATAAATAAACACAATTTATACTAATACAATTTCAGAATAATATTTTTAACTATTTTGTGCTTTTGCTATTATTTTATATAAAAAAATATAAACTTCTGTGTAGGTTCTGAGATAATAATTAACAACATAAAATCTGTAGAACACGGGTTCGTGACATACTTGGATAAAAAATTTAAGTACTTTCACACATTCTCTTACTTAACACGGCGTAGTGTTTTTTTCACGTTACATAGATGATGTAACGTACCTTGTCCATAAACAACAAAAATTATTTCATACGAAGAATATAGATTAAAGAAATCTTAGTTTCAGAGAGCACGAAGTAAGGGTGACCATAGTAAGACATCATATATCACCCCAAGCTGTAGAAAGTGGATTTGCAGTCACTTTTCCAGTAATCATTACTTGATGGATGGAAACTCCAACTCACTGTGATATTTACTGCTTGAAGTGTTAACAAAATAGCGTTTAAAATGTAAAACAAAGTTAAAAGTCTTATTCATTATATACATACTGTTTAAGTTCATCAGAACACCGTAGATAACAGGTCAAATGGAATTGAAAGTAACGTTAATTAATTAGTAAATTGGGCTACTATTTAGTTCACAACCAACAGCTACAGTTGACATGCAATTACAGTAAAGCATTTCAGGTGGTTTTAAGATATGATAATACAAGTCATGTGTAAAAATAAAGTCCTAATGTCACTTTTAGTTGTAGGTTTTACATTCTTGCTACATTGGGGAAAAGTTTACTACAAGATAAATTTGTGGAAACTATTAGATTGTTTCAAGAAATCAGTTTCGTCCTGAAACCCTTCACAGACGGGAGGCTACAAAGGCTAAGAACCAATGAATATAAAGCAAGATCAGTTCTTAGAATATGTCTGACCACCTTAAACACGCCGCGTGTCTCAAGGGACGTAGATGGTTTCTTTTTAGCATTGTAAATAGATTCTTTCACAAAGATGAATACTTTGACTTAAACAAAATTGGATTCATCAATCGTGGTGCATTAATAGGCAAGGGGATTTTTATCTGAAATTGTGATGGAAAAGATTGTTTAAATACTTGAAGGGTTGTTATTCTTGCTACCCTCTGAGGTTATATTGAATTGTGTAAACATTTGGTTGATTAATGATCATTTAGGTAGTATTAACATACTGGAACCTATGTTATTAGTATATTTTACACATGAGAGTATTTAAAAAATAGATTTAATGTGTGAAATTACAGCTAGAATTTGAAAGAGAACGTTGGTTTTCTATCAAAAATTTATGTTATTAAGTTACACCTTAAGTCTTTATATCTTTGTCGTGTGCAAATGATCTGTTTTCCCCAATAAGGGTTCATTAAAACCAATTAAATCCAAACTAAATGAAATACAAACAAAACGATTAATTTGTTGACATTATTATACTTTTTCAAAAAAATAAGTAATAAATAAGCCCACTCTGTAAAGTCATACATGCACAGTCTATATTCAAAAATAAACAAAGCCAATTCAATCTGTCCCAAACAACAATTTAACGTCGGATTCCTGCCCTAACATGCCAAAGGGTGCCGGATATTGTGGCCAAAGGTAATGTTTGTATTCATTACACTAACCACGGTTGTCCTTAGTAAAATATTTACATCAAACCACTGCCTTAGTAAAATAAGTGGAAGATTGTAATGGAACAAATTAAAAAGAGGAAAACTCAGAATAAACAGAGATTGTCTTCTTTAGATGCATGTATTTCTCTTCTTCGTCGGTGGATAAAATTATGTTTTAAAATTAGTAAATGGCTAGTGGATGATCGATATGCAACATATCATATATTATGCATTTCCTGATGTATAATGTGTATTTTGCAGAAATTTTTTGTTTTCATATATCATGAAGTAGTATATACTATTTTGATCCCGTAAATGTATAAATGTAAATGTATTTGCAAATTGTTAAACGAATTCTTAAAAGATACAAGTTCGGGGTTATATGATGGATTGCTTGGCTTACAAAACGGTGACTTCCGACGTAAAATGACTGATAGCTTAACTTTGGTAACTTTACGAAGACTAACAAAATGTGCATTGATATTTGGCACATTTCACTCACGAAATAGTTGTTATGTTGTGTGTCCGTTTGTGTCATGTTTTTAATTTTTACTGGACAGTTTTATAGAAAATATAATATAAAATCATTAATTTTAATTATTTATTCATTAAGAAACTTTATAATAACTATGTCATAATTGTTATTATATTATCTCATTAACGAATTTGCGTTGATAGATACGATCACTTAAAAATTTGAAAAAATTACCCTAGAAAGTGTTATTACAAAAAAACTCATAGAATAAAAAAAAACTTTTAAGCTTTTGAAAATGACGTAGTTTCAGTGTTAATTCATAAAAATTATTTGAGTCCAATGTTTTGTGGTACATGTTTTTTTTTGTCAAATTCAGGGTACCAATGTACCATGTTAGTGTCCAATAGTACCCATTGTAAAAGTCATTAACACACAGCAAGGCCCAGCCCAGTTACACGAGAAATGAAAGACAGACAAATTGATTATTTTCTCAGTGATTGACCGTAAAAATGTTTAGTCTCTGTACATTAATTTCCTCCACGTCCCTGTATGTAGTGACCAATGTAAAAGTCATTAACACACAGCAAGGCCCAACCCAGTTACAAGAGAGATGAAAGACAGACAAATTGACTATTTGCTCAGTGATGGACCGTAATAATGTTCAGTCTCTACATTAATTTACTCCACCTCCCTGTATGTAGTGACCAATGTAAAAGTCATTAACACACAGCAATGCCCAACCCAGTTACACGAGAGATGAAAGACAGACAAATTGATTATTTTCTCAGTAATTGACCGTAACAATGTTTAGTCTCTGTACATTAATTTCCTCCACGTCCCAGTATGTAGTGACCAATGTAAAAGTCATTAACACACAGCAAGGCCCAACCCAGTTACACGAGAGATGAAAGACAGACAAATTGACTATTTGCTCAGTGATGGACCGTAATAATGTTCAGTCTCTACATTAATTTACTCCACCTCCCTGTATGTAGTGACCAATGTAAAAGTCATTAACACACAGCAAGGCACAACCCAGGTACACGAGAGATGAAAGACAGACAAATTGACAATTTGCTCAGTGATGGACCGTAATAATGTTCAGTCTCTGTACATCAATTTACTCCACGTCCCTGTATGTAGTGACCAATGTAATAGTCATTAATACACAGCAAGGCCCAACCCAGTTACACGAGAGATGAAAGACAGACAAATTGATTATTTTCTCAGTGATTGATTGTAACAATGTTTAGTCTCTGTACATTAATTTCCTCCACGTCCCAGTATGTAGTGACCAATGTAAAAGTCATTAACACACAGCAAGGCCCAACCCAGTTACACGAGAGATGAAAGACAGACAAATTGACTATTTGCTCAGTGATGGACCGTAATAATGTTCAGTCTCTGTACATCAATTTACTCCACGTCCCTGTATGTAGTGACCAATGTAATAGTCATTAATACACAGCAAGGCCCAACCCAGTTACACGAGAGATGAAAGACAGACAAATTGACTATTTGCTCAGTGATGGACCGTAATAATGTTCAGTCTCTACATTAATTTACTCCACCTCCCTGTATGTAGTGACCAATGTAAAAGTCATTAACACACAGCAATGCCCAACCCAGTTACACGAGAGATGAAAGACAGACAAATTGACTATTTGCTCAGTGATGGACCGTAATAATGTTCAGCTTCTGTACATCAATTTACTCCACGTCACTGTATGTAGTGACCAATGTAAAAGTCATTAACACACAGCAATGCCCAACCCAGTTACACGAGAGATGAAAGACAGACAAATTGACTATTTGCTCAGTGATGAACCGTAATAATGTTCAGTCTCTACATTAAATTACTCCACGTCCCTGTATGTAGTGACCAATGTAAAAGTCATTAACACACAGCAATGCCCAACCCAGTTACACGAGAGATGAAAGACAGACAAATTGACTATTTGCTCAGTGATGAACCGTAATAATGTTCAGTCTCTACATTAAATTACTCCACGTCCCTGTATGTAGTGAGAACTAAAGGGATTTACTTTGCGAAACCGATATTACGAGTAATACAAAAACAACGTAATGTGTTGGAGCAACTAGGGTTTTCTCTTTTAGACAATGTCATATGTAAAAAAACTATCTGAAAAAATATGTTCTGTATATATATTACTTGATTTGGCACCGAAAATTTTATCTGATTCACTAGCTATTCAACACATTTTAGTGCAGCAAATTCCATAAGAATATTGGAAATCCAAGACAACTCTAAAAAACCTCGTCCCTCATCCCCTGAGACACGCGGCATGTTTAAGGTGGTCAGAAATATCCACAGAGCTGATCTTGCTTTATATTCATTGGTTCTGAGCCTTTGTAGCATCTTGTGAGGAAATATATGTTATATATTATGTATCGTTTCAAAAAGATTATTAGTTTTATACCATACCCTGGGTTGATTAATATGTTAATTATTTCGAAGAGTTTTTTTTTTTAAATATAATACTATTATAGGAAAATGTAAGTAGAATAAGTAAATGCCTTAATATTTTTAGAAATAGTTAACTCACAGTAATATAGAGATAATGTATGTTAAATTATGAATTATTTTGAAACTCCCATTATTTTTTTTGTGAAAACAATTTATACTATTCAGCAAAATAAACACAACCTTTCTTTAGACAACTATGCTACGTGTATTTACTAGGTCCAACAGTCCAAAAAAATTAACATTTACTGAGAGCCTAGTACAGGCAAAAATTTGAATTAATATTGCTTTGGAAAACTTTTTGAGAATAACCCAGAGCAATAGTGTCTGCCTGGGAGGAGAAGTAATGAAAAAATAACAACGCTTTACCATTCCTCAAGTTGTTTTTTACCTGGGTTTTCTTTTAATCATTATACTTTGCTCCATTCCAGATTTAAATTGGCTGGAACACCCAACATTTGAAAGAACGCAATTACTTACTGTCAAAAATCCTGAATTATTGTTTTTGGTCCCATTAAAATTACGTAAATATACTGCTACTAATTTTGCGAACGTGAAGCAAATAGCTGAGATATCTAAGTTTTCTATACGTAGGCAGCTTATTAAGTTTTCTATTCTAAATCTAAATAAGGTAGTTTTCTGCCAAATCAGTTCCATGTCTTCTACAAACGTGCGGCTGGTTGTGGGGAGATAGTTTTATCAAAGCCGGCCAGATAGGCCAGCCCAAGTGGAAACTGAAGTCCATTTGAGGAAAATAGTCTAGTTGCGGGAAAATTCGTTTAATTCCTAAAGGTGAGTGAGCGTAGCGAACGAGCTCCAACCTAAAGGTGAGTGAGCGTAGCGAACAAACTTCAACCAGGACGTGATTGAGCCATGCGAACGAGATAATCTTGAAAATTAAGAAGTTAAACGGGGCAAAGCCCGCGGGTTACAGCTAGTAAATTATATAATAATTGCAAACTGTTTCAGTATTCTTCTTTGTTCCTTTAGTATATTCTTCAGTCCTCTTTTGCGACTTTACAATTCTAACCGTTTATTAAAAATTTTAGGCAATCATTTGATAAATACATTATTAAACAACTTCTAATAATGCCGCTCTGTAAGCGTAGTGTACAGCAATAGCTGCTATTGAAGGAGAACTAATGAATACACAAGTCTTGCCACAATATCCTGCCTTTTAGGGACGCCGGAAATGGAATTTATCGTGGGATCCTCAAATTAAACGTAGGTCCTAAACTCAATGTTTATAACAAAGGTTGTGCAAAAAGAATATGAAATATTTACTTAAAGGATTTGCATGGATTATGCTTATATGTATTCCAAACATATAGTTAAACCATAGATTAAAACTTTTATTTATGGTTATACTTGTATAATTCAAAACTGGAGCTTACTGCATTGTATCCATACAAACATATCGTCTAGCACACAAACCGTCCTTAGTTTTGGATAATTTAGGATATTTGACATGTGTTTAAAGGGGGATCTACCTGTCATAAACTTGGTGGCAAGGGAAGGGTTTACAAATTGACCTAAAACTTGGGGTTGTAACTGATGGTCCATAACAACCGCTAACATTTTAAACAGTTATTTCTCAGCTGTTACTTTACTTAATATAGTTAATATAAGTTAATTTTTGCAACAAATTAAAGCCCAGCTGATATCATTTTAGTTGTAATGGAGCAGTGAAGTGTTCAACACCTGGCTTCACTGTTGAAGTCCATGATCACTACACAACGGTTAGTTCCCAATAACTTCCAAATACATCGCAATGATACAGTTCCTCATGACGCGACTTAAAGGTAGGTGAACAATTTTAGAAAATACTTCACATCTGAAAAAAAAAACAGTGTATGTATGGATTTTACACATTAGTTAAATTGTATGCCACTATTAGAAAAGTTGAATAGCTTGAACAACTTATAACATGGGATGCTATTATTATGTTGGAACAGCTTAAAGTAAAAGATCATCTCTCTAACCCATGAATTAGCTGAGCTGTCACAAATAATAGCGGTTATTATGGACCACCAGTAACTTAAAATTATTCAGGGATTCTTACCAACAAAAATGTTGTATAAATAACATATAGTTAAACTCAGTAATATTTTAACTACACGCCTTGTAGCCTAGTGATATTCCAATGACCCAGTAACTATGTATTGCTAATATGACATATAGTGGCAGAACGTGATTACACTTGTGGTTAAACACATCATGATTGGATCTGTCAACCTTACGTGCATTAGATTTGTTGAGTACAAACAATATCATAGTAATAACTAACTAAAAGACATACGAATAACTGAGCCTGCAATAGTTAAATTAGCAAATTAAATTAAATTATTGTGTAAACTTTTGTTACAAGATTAAAACTACTCTCATTGCAATGGCCAAAATAAGAGTGCTATCATACAGGATATTTTGGAAGGAGAATTCACACTAAAGATAGACTCAACACGGAATAACTCAGTTGTGTTTAATTACATCTTCTCATCTTTCCTTCCAGACAGTAATAAAATGACAACCATCTCAATTATGCAAAACGTTTTACTGCCATTCTCCTTATCTTTACTTTCAAGCACACGTTATCTTCTGTAGTAATTCAAATTTCTTACAAACTTTAACAGGTTGCTCATTACGAATAAAATTTGTATTACAATCTTTGCAGTTAAATCAGTTCAGACCAGTTATGGTCATTTGCAGTTTTATGCTGATTTTTTTATGAACCATTCAATACATTCAGGTTTAAGTACTTGTAGTCCCACTGTGCAGTAATATTATGCAAAAATAACAAACACATTTTGTGTAACCTATATAAGCGTAGCTTGCAAGTATTATAGATTAACTGCATTGGCATTTTACATGCAATTACATTTATTTTCCAAAAAACAGTCATAAAAGCCTAAGAAGCTCTCGGCAATATCACAGTGATCACCAAACACAGAAAAGCTGGTGAAACTTGCGGCAATCTGTTCTAAAGTTTAATCTATCTCTGCTTTGACTCTGGCTAATTGTTTAAAACTTCTGTCTTTATATCCAACAATAGCTTCATATCATTTGTAAACTTATATTCAACATCCAATAACAATAGCTTTATCTAAATGATACTCGACTCTCAATAAGTATATTTGTTCCAAGAAAACTAAATAGTAAATAACATATGCTTTTATACAATGTCTGTGAACATATAAGTTCATTGTTTATCACTGAAAGTAAAGGGTCTCTTTTCATTTCTCTCTGTAAGATATTTTCACTATCTCATCAAATAGATGCTATGACTGTAATATCTCATTTTCTGTTACTTTGATAAAAAAAGTCCCATGAAGAGTAAACTTTATATGTATTTACCGTCTTGTGAGTAAACAGTATAAGTGTAAATATATTATTACTAGTTTTATAGACGTACATATTTTTTAGAAAAATATACATTGTAAAATCCATATTTACTTAGAATTCCAATAAAACAATTTTATTCTTAACTGTTTTACTTTGTTTTTGCGTTCGCTTTCATTTCCGCTTTCGCATTTTCTTCGCTTTTGATTTCGCCTTTGAAGTCAACTCTGTAAAGTCATACATGCACAGTTTATATTCCAAAATAAACAAAGCCAATTCATTCTGTCCCAAACAACAATTTAATGTCGGATGCCTGCTCTAACATGCCACAGGGTGCCGGATATTGTGGCTAAAGGTAATGTTTGTATTCATTACACTAACCACGGTTTTCCTCCTGTGCAGGTCCAATATTTACACCAAACCACTGCCTAAGTATAATAGGTGGAAGATTGAAATGGCACAACTTAAAAAGAGGGAAACTTAGAATAAACAGATATTGTCTCCTTTAGATGCATGTATTTCCCTTCTTGGTCGGTGGATATGTTTTAAAATTAGCAAACGGCTAGTAGATAATCGATATGCAACATATCATTATATTATGAATTTCCTGATGTATGATGTTTATTGTTGCAGGAAATAGCAGAAATAGTTTGTTTTCATATCATGAAATAGTCAATAATATTTTGAACCCGTAAATGTATAAATGTAAATGTATTTGCAAATTGTTAAACGAATTCTTAAAAGATACAAGATCGGGGTTATATGATGAATTGCTTGGCTTACAAAACGGTGACTTCCGACACAAAATGACTGATAGCTTAACTTTGGTAACTTTTCGAAGACAAACAAAATGCGCATTGATATTTGGCACATTTCACTCACGAAATAGTTGTTATGTTGTTGAGTACAGATGATATCTGTTTATATTATGTTTTTAAATTTTACTGGAAAATATTTTTGAAAATGTAATAAAAACTCATTTTTCTATTATTTATTTATTAAGAAATTTTATATTACCTATCTCCTTATTGTTATTATATTATCTCATTAACAAATTTATACGATCACTTATACTTTTTCAAAAATTACCCTCGAAAGTGTTATTACGAAAAAAATCATTGAATCCAAAAAGTTTTCTAGCTAGAAAATGATTAGTTTCAGTGTAAATTAAGAAACATTATTTGAGAACGAAGTTTTGTGGTTCATGTTTTGGTTTGTCAAATTCGAGGTACCAATGTATCATTGTAGTGTATAGTGTCCATTGTAAAAGTCACAACAGACAAGGCCCAACCCAGGTACACGAGAGATGAAAGACAGACAAATTGACTATTTGCTCAGTGATGGACCGTAATAATGTTCAGTCTCTGTACATCAATTTACTCCACGTCACTGTATGTAATGACCAATGTAAAAGTCATTAACACACAGCAAGGCCCAACCCATTTACACAAGAGATGAAAGACAGACAAATTGACTATTTGCTCAGTGAATTTACTCCACGTCCCTGTAAGTAGTGACCAATGTAAGAGTCATTAACACACAGAAAGACACAACCCAGTTACACGAGAGATGAAAGGCAGACAAATTTACTATTTGCTCAGTGATGGTTTGTAAAAATGCTCAGTCACTGTACATCAATCTACTCCACGTCAATGTATGTAGTGACCAATGTAAAAGTCATTAACACACAGCTAGGCCCAACCCAGTTACACAAGAGATGAAAGACAGACAAATTGACTATTTGCTTAGCAATGGACCGTAATAATAGTTAGTCTCTGTATATCAATTTACTCCACGTCCCTGTATGTAGTGACCAATGTAAAAGTCATTAATACACAGCAATGCCCAACCCAGTTACACTAGAGATGAAAGACAGACAAATTGACTATTTGCTCATTGATGGACCGTAATAAAGTTCAGCCTCTGTACATCAATTTACTCCACGTCCCTATACGTAGTGACCAATGTAAAAGTCATTAAAACACAGCTAGGCCCAACCCAGTTACACGAGAAATGAAATACAGACAAATTGACTATTTGCTCAGTGATGGACCGTAATAATGTTCAGCCTCTGTACATCAATTTACTCCACGTCCCTGTATATCGTAGTGGCCAATGTAAAAGTCATTAACACACAGCAATGCCCAACCCAGTTACACGAGAGATGAAAGACAGACAAATTGACTATTTGCTCAGTGATGGACCGTAATAATGTTCAGCCTCTGTACATCAATTTACTCCACTTCCTTGTATGTAGTGACCAGTGTAATAGTCATTAACACACAGCAAGGCCCAACCCAGTTACACGAGAGATGAAAGACAGACAAATTGACTATTTGCTCAGTGATGGACCGTAATAATGTTCAGCCTCTGTACATCAATTTACTCCACTTCCCTGTATGTAGTGACCAGTGTAATAGTCATTAACACACAGCAAGGCCCAACCCAGTTACACGAGAGATGAAAGACAGACAAATTGACTATTTGCTCAGTGATGGACCGTAATAATGTTCAGTCTCTGTACATCAATTTACTCCACTTCCCTGTATGTAGTGACCAGTGTAATAGTCATTAACACACAGCAAGGCCCAACCCAGTTACACGAGAGATGAAAGACAGACAAATTGACTATTTGCTCAGTGATGGACCGTAATAATGTTCAGCCTCTGTACATCAATTTACTCCACGTCCCTATACGTAGTGACCAATGTAAAAGTCATTAACACGCAGCAATGCCCAACCCAGTTACACGATAGATGAAAGACAGACAAATTGACTATTTGCTCAGTAATGGACCGTAATAATGTTCAGCATCTGTACATCAATTTACTCCACGTCACTGTATGTAGTGACCAATGTAAAAGTCATTACACACAGCAAGGCCCAGCCCAGTTACACGAGAGATGAAAGACAGACAAATTGACTATTTGCTCAGTGATGGACCGTAATAATAGTCAGTCTCTGTATATCAATTTATTGAGGTCACGAATTGTGGATATTTCACGATCTGTGGATGCAATACTCCCTGGTGTGAATTAAAGTCCGTACTAGTGAGTACTATTCGCAGTAATATCTTGATAATTAGACCAATTCGTTAATTAAAAGGCATAATTTGGTTCGGAATCCTCTATATATAGGTACCTCAGTTGCCATTGGATGTATGGGCTATTAAAACCTTGGTACATGTGAGTCTTAGTCACCAAAGAATACAAGAACGCGCCACTCATCCTACACTCTCCATTCATACTTGGCTTAAAATGCCTTCATATGGTCACCATTTCAGATAAAAGTGTATCTGGACCGCTTTTTAAAATAATATAAATAACCACAACGATATTTAATGTCAGCGATAACAAATGCAGTCGACATAATTGATGATGTCCTCCAGCGAATCAACTCACTTTTGTCAGGATTTCTTTGTTCATCTCAATCAATGGCTTGGAAACACTCTTTGACGCTCTTTTATTCAGATCTTTTATCTTTTATCTGCAGGAAAAGAGAAAAATTCACACTTGAAATCAGCTGGTTCAACAATGTAGTCACCTGTTTTAAGAAGCTGCTTTGTTGAAATAAACTGTTTGTTGTTTTTGGAAAGGCCCACCTTTTAATGTCAGCTTCCGTTTCCGATGTTTTAATAAATTATATACTCTTTATTGTGTCAGAGCAATGACACAACGTCTTATAGAAATTTACAAGTATTTTCAGAATATTCCAAGGAAGGTTAGTGAACTCAACTATCCTTTAAGCAAGTATGCTGTTGGTTTTCCCAACTAACTGTATAAGCAATTTATTATCTAGCTAGAGGATGTTTGTGAACAAGTTTTGTAAGTCTCATATTTACATCAGCTGCCATAAAAACACACAGGTAGAATACCATTTTCTTTATTGTGCATTTATACTGTTGTGATTATTATGGAATTTATTCAAATAGGTTAACTAGTTCATCAAACTGCTAGAAATAATGGTGAAAATGTAAGCAGCTTATAGCCATAAAGTAATATTATCTGCTGAAAATGTCAACAATGCATTATATTATGTTGCACCCATTTTACCATAAAAATACTTAAAACGAACTTATTACACTTGATATTTAAAGTTGCACTAATCTATAATTTACTTATGATATTACATTGACGGTTGGACATTCATTGAACCGGTTAACTTTGATCGAAATTTATTATAAAAATTTACATAAAATAATTTCAATAATGTTTATGGTAAAGAACAAGAGAATATTCTGAGACCATGAATAATATGGTGAGGACAGTAGATTGGTGGATTGGAGTCAACCACAGAAGTAATCAAACCCATCTGCTGGTGACGTAGAATTGATGTCCTATTTCATGTTTTTTTACACGCATTTCAATTGACCAATACAATATTGTAGTTAAAATATTACGAAAGTCACTGTAAAAAGTCCGTTGTTCTTGTGACAGCAATCTATTTGACTTTTCCAAATGAGAAAACCTCTTTTAGTGAAGGTTAAATCTCAGTATGTATTTAGCCAAGTGTTTCTAGAGATATCATTAAATATTGACCTAGAACGTTGTCCTTTGAGGAATTTAAAATAAATTATCAGATTCGCTGAATAGAATATCATAGTTAATGTTTATCTATGTTTTTATTTTTTGAAAATAATTTTAATATAATTTTAATAATTGTTTTTTATGTTATGATTATTTGTTTGATTCTGTAGCTTAAAATATCTTAAATATTTGATTACGAAGAAATAAATGTTTTCCTTGACCCATTATAAAAGTATATTATGAGGTTTACGGATGTTATTTCTCATAGGTAACTATGTACAGAACTAGAACTGAACGTGGTTCAGAAAAACCAAGTTTTCTTTATATCGTTGAGTTCTTTATATCGTTGGTCACAGGCTACAAATATAGAAAATGTTAAGCTTGTATAAAAAAGCCATCTCATACTATTTTATGATGTAGTAAAAACTTTGCTTGACTTTATTTGTTTACTAAGTATAGTTTTAATAAGTATTTTTTTATGAAAGAATGCCATTAACATTTCTTGTCTTTTCCTAAAGGGTTTATGACGATTGGAGTGTACAATGAAAACTGATAACCACTCATCATGTTTTTATATGTAATAACCGCCTTGTTAGTAAATAGTATACGTGTAGATATATGTTTCAAGTGATATTAGACTGTTTCGATTTACTTTCCGTGTTATTTGCACTTGGATTAAAAATTAAAAATATGTGATATAATGTTACTATGGTAAAATTAAAAACTACATTGAATTGAACAGAATTATATTGAGCAAAATAGATGATCTTACAATTCCAATGGCCAACACCCCTTTTAACACATCCTGCAATTGTTAGATTACGATTCTTAGGGGATAATTGTATTTATTGGATGTTTTGTGATTTTAAAAAGTATGATGACAGACTCTTTATGGTCGAATTCCTCTCCAATCAACGATAAAAACTTGTAACTTTTCTATATATCTACAGATTGCATAGGCTATAAAGATAATGAAAAGCTTGATAGTTCGTAAACAGGAAAATCAGAATAATCCTATTGGCTTAAGAGAGCAATGTAATTAGGTTAGAGGTCGGATAAGGTATTTAAATGCTCAGCATGCGGGAAATTAACAATCTTGTCGAACCGAGCTCCAGAAATTAATCGCCTACGTCGTTATTGAAAATTAGCCTCATTAGTTTGTTTTGGATTACTCAGTTTTGTTTTGCGGAACCTCTCTTAGTTAAGTTGAAGTAGTTAATTTAATTCTTAATAATTATAACATTGTGAATGTTGGTGTTTTACGATTAGGCCATGGAATTTATAATTTGTTTAGGTAATATTTCCATTTTTACAACGCTTTGTATTTTATAGTGATCAACTTTTGAGTTGTTGCTTTACAAAATAATAAAATTTGTGACGTACTAGACAGTAAGGTTTTTTTCAATTAGTTTTTGAAAACCAAAGATATAGCGACAGAAGATATAGATTGCCGCAGCTGTGATTTCCAATACAATATGGCTACTGCAGGGAGCTATACGTTTAATAAAATGTGGAACTGTTTCCTATTCTGCTATTATTAGTTTTTAGAACATTTCTCTATAGGGAAGATCAAGTAGATACTTAGAAATTCTATGCTTAGATATTTATGAAATTCAGACAGTATACCATAAAGCAACATGTACTTGAATTTAGGGGTAGACTTCCTTATCTGTTGACAGAAACAACCGAATGAAAATATCTAATTACTCGATTGTTTCATTCGATATATCGGTTGGTTCGTAAGGTTAGGTTAACCTTACCTAACTATACCAAACAATAAATCCAACAGTCGATATATCGATCGATATTTTCATTCGGTTGTTTGTGCTAACAAATACGGAAGTCTACCCGAATTTTGACAACGACAACGGTTACTTAACAACGGAACTCACGGTATACACGGTGGTGATAGGCTAATAAGACATTCCTATTAAGTATGATGGTTGGAATTTACAATCGTAATCGATCACCCCTTACCATATGTATTTACCATCCTGTGATAGAGCAGTATAAGTGTAAATGTATATTACAAGTGTTATTAAACGTATTTGTGTGTATTCTTAGTAAATACAATAACACGTACCATCAAGCAGGTATTCAATTAATGTCATACACTATTTGCAACAGTTTGTCCATAGCAACATTGTGTTATGCTCAACACATGTCAATAACCTGTCACATTCAGCGGGTCAACATTATTCGGTTTGTCATCTGTCGAAGGCGTTTGAACAACGCCACGATGTATAGCTCATGTTTAATAAGTTTATTATGAGATTAACTAAAACTACACAAGGTTATTGTAATTCGATTAACGTAAGAGTTATATTCTAGTACTGTATAAAATGTATTAAAATGAAGAAGTATTATGGTGGGGTCAAATTGTTAGATTTCGGAATAAGTGGGACAGGTTCAATGTCCGGTACAACAACAGAGATTTGAGAGGCTTGGTCCACTCTGGACAAAGGTCGTCGGTTCGATCCTAAGAAAAGTCAGTAGCTTTTTGATGGTTCGAATCTGGACCCAGCTTTTTCTGATCATTAGGTTTTATGTAAATGAATCTGGCTGGTGAAACAGCTGATTAGTCAGTAACAAAGCAACATATATCATCTCACACCATCATGAACTCATCCTTCACTCATATTCGGGTTAATGTACGCACCTATTCCAATCTCAATTTGTAAAAGATTTGTTTGCATTTGTAAAAGAAATCCCCAGGCACAGACGAAAGTCCATACCTTTTGAGTACTTAGTCATGAGTAAAGATAGGGTATGACAAAGCCCTGATTCCCATCAATAGTTAACAAGGTAACAACGACAGAAAAAAATAGCAGGTGTTATGGTAGATTCTTCCCTTAGAAAGGGGTGCTTAATACAAGTACTTCAGATCAAGCGTCATCTTACTTTTGTTGTCGTCACTGCTTCCTTTTGATCTTTGGTCGAAGGTGCTTCAACCAAGCCCAAGAAAGAACGCCCACATCCCCAATACATAAAAGTATAAAAATGCATGACCAGTTCCTATTAGATAGGTATTTTTTAAAAATCCTCTTGTTTCCGATTTAAGTTTTATGACAGGTTTGAATTGCCATTCTAGGCTCTGTAAACATTGGACTGTAAACATAAAAAAATAAAATCTGCCTTCTACAATTTTTTTTTCAACAAATTTGTGAAGGGAAAATGCCAACTTTTCAACAAATATAATCCTTTTAGATCTTTCCGGATTAATAATTTTCAAAATGATTTGACAAAATGTATATTGTGGCTTTTTTCATACTACAGAGCTTGAAAATAGCTGAAATAAAATTCAGTGTTTCAACAGTTGAAATCTTCAATGTTGTACTAATAACCCTCAAACACTCAATGGTTAAGTGGTGGTGTTTGTTTATGCATTGACGTTAAAAATCAATAAAAAAACTAAATATTTGGTGTTTTGCAGATTTAATGTCAGAAAAACCTACTTAATAATATGTTTTGTTTTCTTATTCTGTAAGGTAACGTAACAAAATAAAAGTTTCTAATTTCAATGGCCATTAATGGCCATTAATTTTAAAATTTAAGATATCGAGCAAAAATGCATATTTTTATTAACTTTAGATATTTAATAATGTGTTAGTAATGGTTATCAACCCGTTATGGCTGGTTATAAATTTTTGGGATTTACTATAGTACTAATAATACTAACCTAATTTCATTTTCTTTTTACAATTTTACAAATATCAATCACCTAGACACTGTCGGCATTTCTGAAAAAAAAAAAAAAAAAAAAAAAACTGTAAAAATAATGTGATGTATGAAAGGGTTTGTTATTTAATAAACATGTAGACCATTTAATTCACGATGTGTTTTTTCACGATATAAAGTTTTATATGTTTACGAATTGGCTAAAAACCCTACTATTGTTTTAGCTCAAATGTATCACCACAAATAGACAGTTTGTTTGAGTTACGTGCTTAAAGACGTCAAAGTGGCCATAGTGTAACACATTATCTGGAGTCTAAAGCCCTTCTGGGGAGTTCTTTTGCCCTCATTCATCAATGTCTGCACATCCGAGGAGGGAAAGAGAGAAATTAGAGAAAAAAGACGAACAAGAGAAAACGCAACTCCATTTTATGAACCATGACAGTGTAATATAGGTTAGTACTAGTTATTTAATGATAAAATAGTAATGGTTGAAAAAAAAATATAACATATACCAAATTCACAAATAATATTGATGGCAGGAATTAAGAACCAATACATTGTTTTTAGCGAATTTCCCATATAGGGAATAAGCTATTACCGTAGTACTCATGGTAAGACCTGGACGCGGGACCGATTTTTTTTTCGTTTTGAGGTCCCTAGAGGCCAAAAACACCATCCGTTCAAATTCATATATATATATATATATATATATATATGTGTGTCCGTCAGCACGATAACTCGAGCAAAAATGATCCGATTTTGATGAAATTTGGTACAAACGTGTAAACGTACGTTTATTCGAACAAGTTCGCGATCCAGCATGATCGGACCATGGGAACGGGGGTTTACGGGGGGTTTTATGGGGTAAAAATAGGTTTTTCCCATTTTTTACCCAAAAAACATAAAATTTAGCAATTTCTTTCCAAACCATTTTGTAGAGCTTCAAAAAACAAATAATTTAGTATATTGAAGCGTTATTATGCGCCTAATGGTTACGGAGAAAATTCCAAAAAATTGTAAATTTAAAATTCCCATGTTATTCTTATGGAGAATAAGTAAACTGTTGTAGTTTGCTTGTTTGTGAACATATTTTGATCAAATTTGGAAAATGTTTTTATTTCTTACTAACTATTAACATTTTACAAAAAAAAACAAAAAAACAGTTTTACCCTCCTTGATGCAGCAAACCTAAGTACTTGTTAAACTAATTCTATTTAAATCAAGAATAAATGTTATATTTTTAAGTAGACATTTCAGTGTAAATCCAATCAGTCAAATGGAAATTCGCTTAGTCTGCAGGTTTGCTGCGGCGGGGGTATTATTTGTTTATATTGTTTTGCATTTTTACGTGTAAAATAAATGGTAAGGACACATTAAGAAATAGTATGCCAGCTGCATTTGGTGACGGTGAAATTTTATTACTACGTAATGTTTATTAAGTTAATATTAATTTACGACTTCAAACAATTTTATTCAAGCAGTTTTCAAGGTGTTATTTAAATTAAACGGATAGATTAATTTTTATATTGAAATTGTTTTGTGTTAAAACCATTTTACGCTCAAAAACATT
Organism: Macrosteles quadrilineatus; assembly: GCF_028750875.1. NCBI lineage: Eukaryota > Metazoa > Arthropoda > Insecta > Hemiptera > Cicadellidae > Macrosteles > Macrosteles quadrilineatus. Next base: position 35,608,966 of record NW_026542598.1, on the reverse strand, counting down.
TTGTATTTTGGGTGTAAAATGAGATTAATTAAAATAAACGCATAAAACATTTCAGTATTACTAGAATTTAGTATAATGAATGTTTTGTATTTTTATGTCCTAAGTTGTACATTCGGGTGATAAAGCAATTTTTTGGTCAGTTTGACAATTACTATTTGACACTAATTTAATATAGTGTTCGCATACCAAACAGAGTGTAAAGTGGTAGGGGCGTTTTATCATCCAGTTTATTGTTTAGGTGACTTATATACATTTGTGCTATTTACTGAATATTTCGATCTCTCAGGAAAGATTTGAACCTTGAACATAAACATAGTAGCACAAAAGCTTATATCAGATCAATAACGGAATCAATTGTAGCCATTATGTATCATTGGGCTATAGATTAATCTTATTGTTATAACATTTGTAATTTGGGTTTTGTGATAGTAAAACGACCTTGGTTCGACCATGCCTTTAAACAAACATTAGAAATTCAATCGGTGTAGGAAAAACAAAACATAAACATCTTAGTATTAATTTAATTGCAGCATCAATAGTATTTTTGAAGATTCGGGATTAGGCACGTGTACGATAATTTTGCTACTCTATAAACAAAATAGTTTACTAAAAGTATTTGCAAAATTACTCCGTGTCCTGCTTTTCCAGTTAAACATATTACACCGGGTCTGAGACAAACAATTCTTTGCTCTAAGACACCGAAGATCGTAAAACACGGCAGTAAATTGGCGAGGTGTTGGACGCTAAACCTTCACCTTCCAAGGCACATTTTGTCCTTGCTTTGAGTCAAGGTATTTTTCTGTATTCTACAGTAAAATATGCATGGGTTTACTTTGCAAATATTGTACATATCAAATCATAAAAATGTGCCTCTTGATTCAAAGCACATTCATTGTTAAAGATTTTGTTTACTATATTGTCGTGTATCATAAGGATGTATTATCGTTCTTTATTTTAAAGTTGAATCCATTAGTTGGAGATAGTAAGGCACAATATCTTTACCCAGTCCTGAAAATACAACGAATAGTTTTGAACTGATGACAGTTTTGCGTGAGGTTTGGTCATAAATAACCTCGTTGTTTACGATTACTGACTGATCTTTTCTGCCTATCAGATAAAGATAGATACATTTCAGTGTGAGTAATCTGTATTTAATTGTATGAATACTGATACTTTCAGTTCGGAACCAATAAAAATAATATTAATATCTCTCTAATTTTAATTTCCTGTAAATTTTGGTACACAGATTTTTTTTTAGTCCCACTGAAAATCTTTTCGAAGAAAGTCTTACCATATACATTTGTCCACTCATGTAAATAATGTAGACTGTGATGGTGGCGTCGTCCTGTAGTCCAGTTCCTAGGAGGTCATGAATTGTGGATATTTATAGGCATGCACTGTGGATGTGATGCTCCCTGGTGTGGATTAGAGTCCGCACTAGTGAGTATGACTATCTGCAGTACTGTCCTGATAATTAGACCAATTCATTAATACCAAGGCAAAAAGGTGGCTCGGATTCCACTATAAACTGTTGGTCCCTTAGTTATCATTAGCTGTATGGGCTATTAATTAACAGCCATGTCTAAGGAATATGTCGGACTTAGTCACTTACAAGACTACAAGATCGCGCACCTCATCCTACATTCATCTCCATTCATACTCGGCTTAAAATACCTACTTTGTATGGTCACCATTTCAATGAAAAGTATTTCAAAAAGTATAAAGGATGCATACAAGTGCAAGGAGCAGGGACATTAGGCAAAGTAGTTCCTACGGCGATATTAAAACTCACCGGACCGCAAGTTGTGCATTCAGGTGTAACCCTTGGAATCAGGCATTCATGTCTGGGGAACTTGAATCTGATATATATGCCTTACTGCGTGTAATATGAGACAAAAGTAGAAATTTGAGGAAGAAATATTTTAAGTTATGTGTTTTCCTTAGGTTTAAATTACATTTTCTAGAAGAAAAGTGTTTTTGCCGGTAGTACTAGGTTGCAATTTGGCGAGAATGAAATCCACCCTTAATATGTTTATTCACAAGAACCAATAAAAATATCGAGAAATCCATCGAAATTCACGAATGGCCTCTGGACTTTCTGAATGAACTAATATAGGTTTGATTACATCTGTTCTTTAAAAACGATCCTGGATGGTAGTATGACGACTAAAGCTGTTTCAGGATTTTAAAGTAGCTCATCTTCAGGTCAAGAATGTCTAAAATAAGATCAAGGATCGTTTTAACAGCAAACAGATAATACTTACATTAGTTCATCGAAATAGGTTTTTATTTACCATTAAAAGAAATAGTACAATTTATTCGCTGAAAGGAAAGCTTAAATAAGTTTTAGAACTGTAAAATGCGAAATATTATCTTACAAGTCTCAAATCTATCTCATAACACGATTGCACCTAATAGTATTTCTGTATTTAGATAATGGGACAATATATAGGCATGTATATACTCTAACTAAAACCAACAACAAACATTTTATGGAAAATACAAAATATTACATTTAGTTTCTCAAACATCCACTTTTATGATTAATTATAACAGTTTAATTTACTCTAGCACAATATTTTCTTATTCAATTCTGAATACGGTACTCCATGAACAGGTGCAAACGTCAAACCGGTTTTATATGTCAAACAAATTATAAAAGAAAGTTAGTCTGAAGAAAATAACTCCTTTGTTGGTAGAAGCAGACATTGATGCATGGAGATGATGTATCATCCTGTAGATAATCCCTCTCTTATTGTTTTATCTTCCATCCTTATGAAATGATTCTGGTTCTTTCTTTCATTCTTTATCCAACCTGTTGCAGTCATAAACTGTTCAGCATCTGCTTCAGAAACTTAAAACTATTTTGAACAAATGAATGTTTCGTGAGTTGTTTAACTAGCCAACTTTTAAAAGTCCAGACTCCATCATTTCAACAATAGCCAACGCTTTATAAAAAATAGTTCAGTATTATCATCTAACATAATCAGTAGTGAGCTGGTCAAGTCGTCAGACGTGGGACGTCGGTCGCTGAGGTCCTGGGTTCAAATCCCACCAATCACCAATAGATTTCATCTAAGTAAGACTCTAAGTCTAGCCTGAATTAATGTAAAAAAACCAAGGCCAAAGGCTAGCGTCATTGGTTGTAAAAATCAAAGAAAGAAAGAAAAAAGTGCTTTATTCTTCACAACTTATTTACATCTTATACAATAAAAAACAAAACACACAAAACAATGGTTTATTAAAACCGTCTGTTTGGTTGGCACCCTCCTGTAAAATAACATATTTTAAAACTGTAACATGTAACTATTTAACTAGGTATACTTATATAAAAAACTACATTTATAATTATTTTTAAATTTATGTAATACAGCTCGTAAAAAACAAATAAAAGCAACATTAATTCGTTTAAAAATGTGGTTCCAAGCGAGTCTCATGATTTTTAATTATAATTGAAGAGAAATCAAGAAAGAAAGAAATTTTAGCTATAAATTGAATTCATTAATTATGTCCCACCTATATTTCCATGCCTTAAATACTGGGCTATAGCTCGCCAATTCCACCCATTTAAAAAACACTCATATTCGGTTGTAAAAATGGGACAACTATAAAACTAACAGATATTCGTTTACATTTTTAGATACTTTAACAAAAATAACTAAGCTAATAAAATTACTTTCTTTGTAGTACCAAATAGTAATTAATTTGATAGTAAAACCTGCCCTAACATAACTTTGATTTCTGATCCAAAATATGATTCATAACTAGATAGAACCAACCTCTTAATTATTCGAGATTGTTTCTAACAGTTCTTATGGTATAGTTAATTTTTACCTAATTTATTTTTACAACATTATCTAATTCGAATACATGCAAGTTATCTATGTGTATTATTGCATTATACAATTGCTTGTTCAAATAAATTAGGTACAAATGAATAAAACCAATTTCAAGCTTAGGCAGAAACGCGAAGTTTGTACTTCTAGAAGTAATTTATATGAAATACATTTGTATAAACCATTTGAAATAATTCTATTAACCATTTAGATCCTGTGGCTTAATAATATTATGTTGTTGTGTTGAAAGCTTAGAGCTGTTACTGAGGAAGTGGTCTAAGTGTATTGGTTGACCGAGCAATCACACAAATTGCTGGTTTACAGCTGTGAACTAAGTAACACCTGCATACACTACAGTTGTTGGGCCTTACCTCATGCTTACATAGATTAAGTTCAATTCTAACTTTAAATATGTAACTTTTGCCATAAAATGCAGAAAAACTCTTGACGGTGTTGTACAAAAACGTGTTTGAATAATTAGAAATTTTTATTTGAACCCAAAAAAAATGCAATTTAAATTATTTCTCAAATAGTAATTAACTAGTAAAAACTAATCACAAACTGCCGATTAAAATATTGATTAGCTATATCGGTAACAGTACTTCACCTTTTAGCAAATTTCCCTATAGGGAAATAGCTATTACCGATTTACTTTTGATGTCCCCACAGGCCAAAAACACCATATATATACGCCCGTGAACGCGATAACTTGAGTAATGTTCGTCAGATTTTGATGAAATTTGGTTTAAAGAGACTTCAATTAGTTCGCGAATCAGCATGATCGGACCATGGGAACAGGGTTTTACCGGGGGCCTTGTGGGGTAAATTTGGGGTTGCTCATTTTTGACCCTCAGAACACAAGATTTCCCAACTTCTCTCTAGACCTTTTTAAAGAGTTTAAAAAACAAATAATTTAGTATATAAAAGTATTTTTGTACGGTTTTGGTAATGGAAAAAATTCAAAATTTGTAAATTTAAAATTCCCATGTTATTTATGGAGAGTATTGTAAAATGTTGTAGTTTGCTTGCTTATGGATATATTTTGATCAAACTTTGCAAGTTTATTTATTTTATACTAGGCCATTAATATTTTACAAAAAAAAACACATTTTATAAGTTTTATAAGTCCTTGTAGCAGCAAACCTAGGTACTTTTTGAACCTACTTTTATTTAAATAGATTTAATTGAAAATCTATTCAGACAAATGTAAATTTGCTTAGTTTTGCTGCAGTGGGGGTATTTCATATTATATTAATCTTAAATATAGTTTAATATTTATATCTTATATAATGATCCTCTTGAAGCCTTTTGGGGAGTCTTAACTGTAACTATTTATAAATATACGGCAAATAAAGGAATTTCAACTCTGAAAATGTGTTTTAGTTGCAGTAAGATCTGTACTCAGAGCTTAGCCTCCTTTCTGTTAAAGTGTAATTTTACCCATATTAGTGTAATTTTAACTTTCAGTACCATCGTTTTTAGCTTCACTGAACCTTCGATAAAATGCCCCACTAAATTACTGAAACGTTTTCTTTTACTGAAAGCTTTTGTGTTTATACCAATATTAAGTTTCAATTTTTTAAATAAAATATCTCAGCTTCAGTGCAGGTAGCATACTGACTTTTAATAGCTGATATTTAAAAATAACAATGGTTATCCTACTCCAGAGGTGTAGTTTTGTACGTTATTTTATATAAATATACAGTATTTGTAAAAAAATGTATTTTCTCAATATAAGATAAAAATGCGGTATTACTAAAGGTTTGCTCAACTTTTGTAATTTTTGAGCAATTCTTATTCGCAGTTTTCTTCGAATAGCTTAAACTTTTTTAATGATAATATACACTATAACTGGCACAAATAAAAACTATTATTTTCATTTAGCAATGGGAGGTTAATATTTCTTAACAGGTACCAAAGCTAAAACATGGTTTTTTCATTATTTTCCCTGAGAAACTTTAGTTGCATAGTTTAAAAAATGATCAAAAAAGTTGCTACCTGTTAGGGTTATTGTAATTCTTCCGACGAAATAAATTGAGTGCAACAAATCCCATACTTACCTGTCTAATACAATATTGACCCGTTGTTGTGGTAATTGCTAATTAACCAGAGAGCCAATTAACCAATTAATTAACTAGCAACCAACCACAAATCCCACACAGAGTGAGTGGCGTGCTTTTGTTTTCGACATTAATTCGAGCATATTTTACTTAACATTTAGCTTGCCACTAACTGTTTGAAAAGTATTTATCTTAGGAAAGTTTAGCACTAAAAAAATTACTCTATATCTTTTATAATTATGAAATGACAAGTAAACACACGATTTTTAACTACACGACAATAAGAAATACTAAAACTTATAATTCAGTTGGTAATATTTTAATTGGTTTTACTAACAACTCAATTGCGTAAATTACTAATATTAAACTTCACTCTTTGTATTGACACTTTTAAAATTCCAACTGTATACAACACAAAATTACTCCTAGAAATCCAATACTTTCGTTCCGAAGAACGTGCAATAAATAGTTATACTTGTCCAGTTTAAATGCAATAAATATAGTTTGCTCAAGATAAACAGGCTCTTGAGATATTACCAAAATAGATAATAGAATGAAAATCTGCCCTGGGACTCTGCCCTGATTACCAAATGACGAGTTTAAGATTTTTTTTATTATTTATTAATTTCTCCCACCATACCATAGTATATGGAGAAAGTATTGTTTTCGTAAACATTTCCGAGTTCGAGTTTTGAGTGAATATATTCGTTTTGGGTCCGCTTGGAAAAAAGTGGTTTTCGAAGTGATGTCTGTCAGTCTGGATGTACACAGAGCTACAGGCTACACCTGTGGTCCGATTTTGATAAAATTTGGTATGTAGGTACTAATCCACGATATCTCCAGGTTTTTTTTATTTTTTTGAAATTTTGATGTTTAACATACTAATTTTTTCTCAAAATCATTCGGGCCATTTTTGAGAAAATCAGATTTTTCCACTATTTTATGGGAAAATCTACATTTAAAATTATGATATATCCCTTTAAATTCTGAACAAAATGGCCCAACTCCCATTTCTGTCAAAATTGCTGTTCAAAATTTAGCTTAAACTACGTTACTATCACATAAAAACCCATAAAATAAGAGAAAATCGTATTTTTTTTAATAGGCCGGGTTTGGTTCAAATTAGTATGTGATAATCGTTATAATTCTTAACAAAATAGCGCAACCCCCAAACTGCTGTAAAAATTGTGATTCAAAAGTTATTGTAGCTTATGTCGTCTTCCCATAAAAACCCCTAAAAACGGAAAAAAGAATTGGATTTAAATTCGTCTGTTATGGTCCTTATTATTCTAAACACAAATAGTGCAACTCCATTCCTGTAAAAATTACGGTTCAAAAGCTAATGAATTGAAACTTTTGTCATTTTACCCATTAAATATCATAGTTAGCTATTTACTCTCACCGCTTACCCATGATCAAGGCATCGATATATCAAGGTTGTTGACAAACTAATGGGAGAAAGTATGTGTCAGATTGCTGATACCATTTATTATTTATCTCTCCGTGGTTTAACCAGATTAATCGTACGATAATTTCTGTTCGAGTATAGTGTAAACCCCAAGAACATCTAGTAAGACATTTTAACGGAAAAAGCTCTGCTTTATAGCATACAGTATTCTAGGTGACTAGAGTAAACTTTTCCCCATGAAAATACTCTTTCTTCCATCTTCCACAATTAGCTGAAAAGCTGTTGAATTTGTATAATATTCATGTATCCAAGAGTTTAGGTTTGGAGTGTTTCTCTACTTTTTAGATCGGTATGCATATTTTGAAGAGTCAATAAATACCTAATAAATCAACTAACTACCAAAGGTGTGTGCAAAAGTTAAAAGACATTTAAATTTGAACGTACATTTATACGAATACAACACTAAACGCGTTTGTAAAAGTAATATACCTTGCAAAGGAAGACAGGTAAAATGTTCCTTTAAACTTTATTTGTTAGACAACGCAATTTGTGAGATGATCTGCACACGTCATAAACACACACATGTTGTAAGGAGTAAATATCAAAGCTTGTCGCATCTAGTAACTTCTTTGGTCGCATCTAATGTCATGTCCAAAACAGAGTTTGTATAATTCAAAGGTGAAATTAGATTAGTTTCTACAACTTGTCTTTCTTTGAGTGGGTTTGTGTTTCTCATAAGTCAAGTTTCTTTTGTGAATGTGTTATCTAAGATACATTTAATTAATTAACTATTTTTATTTTTTTATTTTATTGAATTATGATAACTATGCTAAATAATAAAACGATGTTAACCTACACAATGTTATAAGAAAGTAAATCTACTACAACTTGATCTGAGAATTGTACAGAAGACTTATTCACTCGTCATTCATGTCTTTAGACTATGAAAAAGACTATACTTGTGTTGTGTTTTTAACCTAGACGCATCAGTTTTCAGTTTTGGAAGATAATTCTTCTCTCCCAGGGTTGAAAGAAAAGGGAAACACTACAACAGCTGATCGTAGTCGTATTATCTTTACACGGATTACGTGCATAATAAAAGCAAATTGTTTTGTGTTATTTGGTTGGAAAACTGGTGAGCGGCAAAAAAAGAGATTGCCTTAAAAGTAAGTAAATGCAGCAATCAGCAACTTGCTGTATTATAATCAGTGCGTGGACCCCGATTTGTCAGGTGACTGTAGAAAAATAACATCTCTGTCTAACTAGTAACTCTTTTTTAAGTATTATAATTGGCGGATTTAATTTTTTTTGCGTTAAAGGCATGGGTTGAGTAGTATGCTTTATTAATGGGAGTTTTTCTGTGTAAATTTGTAATATGACTGTGATTACGATATTGTTTAATTATTTGTTAGTTATTGGAATCTATTAAATTTCTCTTTAAACACTAACTTTCTATCCACATTCTTCTGGTCATTTAAAAATTTAGGATTAATATGGATTTTTACCAATAGGCCTACATATTTTTTATTCATATTGTTTACACATCCAGACTACACATATGTTTCTAAAGTTACAATAAATATTTTCTTCAGCCCCAGCTTACACAGAGTAGGCCTAAGTGAATATAACAGATTGAAGTTCCCCGGACATGAATGCCTGATTCCAAGAGTTACACCTGAATGCACAACTTGCGGTCCGGTGAGTTTTAATATCGCCGTAGGAACTACTTTGCCTCATGTTCCTGCTCCTTGCACTTGTATGCATGCTTTACATAATGTATTAGCGGACAAATGTTTATTGGAAGGACGTTCCCTCCAACATGTTTCCAGATAGTGAAATTGAATATAAATATTGAAGTGAAAATGGTTGTAATCTTCTACCTACTATCACTAAACTATAGAAACATATTTATTATTACTTATAAAATCTTGCTTGCCAGGATTCGGTTTGGAAATAATGTTGGCGACATCATACATACTTGCTAAGTAAAAGATTTGAACTATCATATATATTTCAGCATCATATTAATTACATATGTTTAGCTTTACGCACACAGCAATACCAGCAGGATACTATTGTCCTAAAAAAACTTTTATTACTATTCAACCGTAATGAATTTTCTATAATAGTTATTGATTTATGTCGAATAAACCTTTTCAAATACTCAACGTGTGTGTCCATTTTATTAACCATTTTCTTCGTTTCTTGATTTGTATTTGGTACTTTACATGACAACGAGTAGACCCCCTTAAAAATCGGTGTTGTAATAAGCTTAGCTGCAATTTAATTTCATTTAAAGACATTCATAAACAATCTAGCACTGGTACTGTAAACCTTTCCATTTTATGTATTATTTTCCTTGTATGCACGATCAACAAACGCCAGAATAATTTAAAAACCGTTGCAAAGTGAACCCCTTTTGCCAACAATAAAGGAAAAGCGGTTGGGGCTGGTGGACAATTAGGTAAGTGTACAGTTCTGTGTCCCTAGGGCATGTTAGAGCCTCGCTCCCTGATATTGCGTTGGGTGGCAGGGAGAGGGGGTCGTAAAAAGTATCGTAAACAAATATTACCTGGAGAACAACACCGAACGCCATGTATTCGGTAAGAAACAACAATAGTTAATGAAATACTTAATGGTTAACACCATTAATTTACTGTGTGTTGTTTAAAGTTTGTTTTTTGTGAAGAAAGTTAAATTTTAGTGGTGACGGCAGACACATTCCATTCTATTTAGTTAAACCCCTGAGATGGATTAAACGTTTCCCCTTTTCTTATGTTATTTCTGATCTGAGGACAGGTTCAAATTCTAGATTCAGAAACTTAGTGAAACACTTTTAGAACTAATCATTATAGGAAATGTCCGAAATTGTTCATAAAGTAAAAATGTGTACGTGTTTATTCTCCAACATAAAATGTTAGATGCTTAATTTTACGCACATTAATAGTGAATTTAATATGTAAAATTAATTTGTACAGAAACGTTTGAGTCATAAGATAGATAGGTGATACAGATTGACTATCTAAAGAACAAATTAGTTATCCAGAGTTCAATATGGGTCTATGCCTCAAATTGTGATGAGCATCTAATTACTAAAAATAGTCGATAAATAAATACATTTACTTAAATATTAGAAAAAGTTGGAGACAATTTTGATTAAAATACCCCCGCCGCAGCAAACCTGTCGACTAAGCGAATTTCCATTTACCTGATTCAATTTTCAATTAAATTTAAATAACATTGGGTTTTGCTGCTACAAGGAAACTAATAAAATGTGGTTTTTAGTAAAATATTAATAGTTCAGTATAAGAGAAATAAATTTACCAAGTTTGATGAAAATATATCCATGAACAAGCAAACTACAAATTTTACAATATTCTCTATAAGAATAAATATCATAGGAGTTTTAAATTAACTGTTTTAAAATTTTCTCCGTTACCAATAACTATACAAAAACAACATGATATACTAAACTATTTGTTTTTTATCTCTTAAAAAAGGTCTATAGAGAAATTGGGAAGTTTTGTGTTTTGAGGGTCTAAAAGGAGAAAAAAACAAATTTTTACCCCATAAAACCCCGTTCCCATGGGCCGATCATGCTGGTTCACGAACTCATTCAAGTTTATCCCGCCTTACACCTTTACACCAAATTTCATCAAAACCGGACAAACAATACTCAAGTTATCGGGTTCACGGTAAAACCCAATGTTCGAAGTAAAACTACCACCAATGATAAATTCAAAGCAAAGAAAATACATGTTTCTTTTCGGATAAAAATTGTTAATATAATAATAATTTATAGATTCTCATATACGTCAGCAGTTACTGGTCCAATTGAAGGTTTGTCATTGGCCAGTGCACACGTTTAAAAGACCTATTTTTTCCTACTTTGATTATTTAAAACAACATCAGAATTTCTTTTCATGGGTATGGACATATTATATTTATAAAATAGACCTAGATTTTATTCTGGCTTACAAAAATACATTTGTGTTATTTTGAACGACAAAAATGATCACTGAGGAAGAAGGTGCTGAATTTATTCCCATGAAAATTATTTCTGCTCTACATGTAGTAGATATTTTAGAGCAATACATAAAATGTGTTTTCTAGAGTAAATAGGCGACTTTACTGATTATATGCTGTTGAAATATTCCAAGTTATCGTAGATTAATAACCCATTGCGTATAACAAAAAATTCTTACTTCTTTTTACCCTGTCATTTTAAAATATTTCTATATCCTATATAAATGCTTTCATAAAAAAATTACATTATAAATCTGACCAATTTAACATTTTAAAAGAAATACCAACGTTGCTGGATTGAGACAATATCATCAACGCTTGACCAAGAAAAAAATATTGAGAGAAGAGCAAAGGTTTGTTTGCACCAGAATACAAATATCCGATGTTTTAGAACAACTTTATTTGTAGACGTAGCTTAAGTATAGAAAAAACTTTGTATTTACTATGACAATATTTATAGTTTATAATAACGGAGTTCAGTAAAATATTATTAAAATAATTAGTTAAAACTGGCAGTTTAAGAACAAGAATACTATTTACTTCTAAAATTAGACTATCGTAGTGTAAACACCCAGATATAGGGGTGCTTTCCAGAAGTAAAAGGCGTGGATGGGCAGGCTATGTGTGGTGGATAGGAGATAAATCAACTTTTAAAAGTATATTCTACAGTACCACAAGATAAAAGACCACTTGGAAGACCATGAATTAAGTGGAAAGACCAAGTTATGAAATACATCCTCAGACCGGGATCTAAATTAGAAGAGACAGGGGATGGAAGAGAATGGGTGGCCAGAATCCTCATAAGGTGTCAGTCTGTGGTCACGGAGGTAAAGGTGCGGTAAGTGCATATATAAGTGGTATATGCAATAGTAGCAACTCTACTCAATACCAGTACGTGTAAATCGGTCTCCACCCTCACTTCAAGTCTTTTCAAATCGACGCAACTGCAATGTTATGGTAAAATCATCGAATTTAAAATGCATATCACTATATTTTAGGTCTATAATCGGATGGAAGAAATAGGTAGTCACGTGACATTTGTTAATAAGGTCAACAACTAAAAAATAACAATTAATTGTTAATTAGGTAGGTTGTTTTGGGGGCAGTTGGCCCCCATTAAAACTACCAGAATTTGTCACTGTGCGTGTAAACTAGATGTTCTGAACTATTCCGTTTTAATTGACTACTCGATTTCCGTACGTAGGACGGGCCAACAGCTCGTTGGTTATAATTTCAAAACCATATTAATGCTCTGTATAGTCCTCTTCAAATAAACACGAAGCTCCTTCAAACCAACCCTTAAAAAAATTGTATTTTTACCATAAGAAAAACTCCCTACTTAACACAATAAAAAAATATCAATATCTTCAGGAAAAAACGCAATATAATTTTAAATTGCATAGATAACTGTTAAATAAAGCTATGTTTGGTAATGCTTTGATTGTCTACTAAATACCATGTATATGTAGCCTACTCGCAAAACATACATTTTGCATGTGTACAAAATGATAGTTTTTTCAACTTTCCTCTTTAGACTGAGTTTTAAGATGCTTTCACGTCAGACCCAGCTCCATGTTGTTGAGGACATGAACATACTGATGTATTTTAAAAGTATAATGAGAACTTAACCGTTTCTCTTCCCTTCTTACCAATACCGAAATTCTTAGAAGTAATCATAACATACAAGCTTGTGATTCTTTCAGGGACACTTCTTATAATGTGGAAGGTGTTGGACTTGGATTCCTAAAATCCAGGTTCAAATCTTGCTATTCCCCAATTAGCACTTTTGACAATGTCCGAGAGATTGTTATCCCACATATACTGGCCTACCACTCAAGAAGAAAAAAATCATAGGTAATTTTGGTACGGCAACCTTTGTCTTTGAAATGTACATCCATGAAACTATACAACATTTTAAATGTTTTTAGCGAATTTACCATACAGAGAATAAGTTCTTATGTTATGTAAGCGCAGCTTACTCATTGTGAGACGTGGACCCGAGACCAATTTACTTTTTCGTTTTGGTATCCCTAGATGCCAAAAATCCCATGCAAATTCATATTCATTTGTATGTCCGTTAGCATGATAACTTTTTTAAAAATAATCAGATTTTTATGAAATTTGGTACACACGTTTGAACTTACGTTTATTCAAACGAGTTTGTAAACCAGCGTGATCGGACTAGGAACGGAGTTTTATGGCGTAATCATTTGTTATTAAACTCGTTTTACCTATAAGTTCTTTAATCGTGCCTTTTAGAAATTGTTAATTTATTAGGCTGACCCCTATAAGACTTTACAATCAAACCACATCACAGGTATTCTTGACTCAAAGCTAGGACAAAGTGTAGCTCGGAAGGTGGAGGTTTAGTTCCCAATACTTCGCCAATTTACTGCCGTGTTTTACGATCTTTGGTGTCTTGCGACAGTTTTTCTCTGCTTACAGAATAGTACGCATTGTGACTGGGGGAATAGTTATGTATAAACCTTAATTATACAATTAACCACTGAATATCCTAGGGAAGATGAAACCATTTTCGTAAAACTTGCCGGTCAAATAGTAAATTGTAATGAATAAATAGGTAGGTATTAACATGGTCCGTGCCAGTTTTAAAATTCTTTGTAAATTTTTGTCAGGTTTCCAAGCTACCGTAGTGTTTTATTAACATTAGGTTATGTGCCATATTGAAGGACATATTTTAACATAGGTTTCTCTAAGAAAATGTTTTAACATAAAAATTTCTGAATAGATAAAGCGCAGTATGGCAAGTTTTCTAAAATGTTGGATAAGGTAATAAACGCACATGGTAATGAAGGTGAACCCATTGGGGAGCGAGCTGGTGTAGTGGTTAGAGCGTTGGACTTCAGTCCCTGTCACCAAGTCACCACTGGATTTAGTGATAATGCCGCAACTCCTAGGTCTAGCAAGAAGTACTGTAATGTGAAACACAATCCCAGGCTCGTGCCTACCGTACAAGGACAATAAAGGTGAACTTCTATATAAGAAAAGACTGTTCCTTATTTTTGGTTTGTTTCAACATCTGCTGGTACTTTTAGAGATTCGTCGACCTTTTATTTGTAAATAGTCGTGAGGAAGCATCTTTAAATGATACCTCAGTAAAAGGTTCGATGGATTTTTTGGAAAAAATGTGTTCAGCAACTTAGCCTTAAATGCCCTTTAATTAATAAACTTTTTTACTATTGGATATGAATGTAAACAGATATTTATGTAGCCACATGTTTAATAGTGGGCTAAACGATTAAAACTAGTTGTTTCAATCACTCAGTTGTCAGTTGCCAGTTGTAGTGAAACTAGTTGTTTCACAACCACTTGGGATTGTCGACATTACAGGTATTTAAACCACTTTAATTGTAAACGATTAAGCCTATCTTGTTTTCATGAATTCAAAACCTTGAACTTACAACATACTTTGACGGAAAATATTCGTTATATAAGCTTAAAGAGATGTTAAAACCAAACATACGATAGTCTTTGTTTTCATGTGTAAATGAACTGTTTAAATGATTTTATACGTGTTTCAGTGCATCTTCTTTTCATTTTCTAACACCCATCCTCGACGGATGTGCAGACATTGATGAATGAGGGCAAAACAACTCCCCAGAAGGGCTTTAGACCCCAGATACTGTGTTACACTTTGGCCTCTTTGACGTATTTAAGCACGTAACTCAAAAACACTGTCTATTTGTGGTGATACATCGTTGAACGTAACACGAAACCCTGTTTTTCTTTGGCTGCACTCAATGGCGACTTTTAAATTTACCTTTACGTTCACAATATTGTCAACACAGTTAAAACTATCATAGTCAATTGGACAAATTTAGAATTTAGAAATTTAAAATATAAATTATGTAATGGTTCATTCTTAAAAAGATAGTAATGTTTCAAGGAAATAGGTTTTACATAGATATTGGCTTAAGGGTTGTAATAGGTAATGATAGTTTTGTTTCTTTAGCAATAATATTAATATCAATAATATAATATATTATTAACATACTATTTACTAAAATATTAATAAATATTTTAAATATTTCATAATATTTAAATAAATAAATATTTTTAATATTAAAAAATAATAACATATCAATAATACTGGTTATGAGTTATTGTACATAAAAAAATAAAAATAAATAAACAACCAAGTAACATAGAAACATGGGAATCGTTTCATTAAATAGCAAATTTAAAACGGTTTTATACAGTAAATGGAAAATTATTATAAAATCTCAGCAATAATGAAAAGTAGTTATAAAAAGACTGTAAAAATCACCTAAACTGTTATTGTAAGTTATATTCTTCTGAGACTATATGTTGGACACTTCCCAGTCGTTCAAACCGTCTGTATCACCATTTTATAAAATTGTTACATGGAGATTTACGGTCATACTCTAAACGAAGCCTTCTTCAAACAGTTATTACAGATTTGCATTCATGAAATCAAAGACTTCTTATTGCTCATAGTAATTGTGTTATTTAAGTCAGTTTAAAGTTTGATTCACCAAATGTCAAACACAGCTGGTGTAGATAGGTCCATTGTTGGTTTTACCATGTTAACTATGCCATGCTGACTAGTGACTAAGCCACAACATAAGTCATTGAGAAAAAAACATAACTTACACTCACGGTTTGAGTGATTTTTGCACACATTTTATAAACACTTTTTATAATTGCTGATATTTATATAATTATTAGTTTGCAGTTACTGTACAAAAGTATTTAAAATTTTCTATTCAATGAAACAATTCCCATGTTTCTAAGTTTCTTGGTCATTTGTTATATAATCTTATGAGTCCAATTTTTATGAACGCCATGTATTATAATGTTATTGATGGTACTGTAAATAAATTTCAATAACTAAATCTATGTTTCTATGAAAGATAAGAAGATAAATCCTGAATCTTGAGTCTCGTATGAGTAAACAAACAGTGCAAACCTCTTTGCACAGTCTTTACTGGGTGGACAGGTATGTTGTCAATCCGCTAAAATCAAAATAATAACCAAACTTGGTACACATTCTTTTCAAATATATTCATCATCATTCACTGTATGAAGCCCGCGTAGGAAAAGCATACACCTAGATATACACCGTGTCCCAAAAATAACTGAACAATTTTAAATTGTTATATAATAGGCCAGTCAAATCGTACATAAAAAGAGGCTAAAATCGCAAAGCGTGATGTATTGCTGCATTTTTAATATGTTGTTGGGACCAGTTAGGGTAACTCAAAACCAAGTTTGCAGCTTCGAGATCCCTGTGCTCCCTGCGTAATAAGTAAAATATTACAAAATTAATGTATTTTTTTAAAGTTTTTTGCTTATAACTTATTAACAGTGCATTTTTCTTAATACTACTCAAATGTAATAATTAAAGTAAATAAAATTTCCAACAATTTAAGCATAGTTTCATTTTTGTGTGTCAAATAGTTTTTGAGAAATGATTTTTCAAATATTACAAATTTTTTAAAGTAATTACCATAATTTACATTTTTTCTGGGTTGGACCCACAAAAATGGTGTAATACCCATATTATGGTAGAATTCTTAAAAACTGCTTTTGTGGTAAATTTTATAGGCTTTCGTTTTATCACAAAGCCAAGTCTGTACCTTCGACACTTGTCTGAAAACTATACAAATGATAATTTATGAATATCACGATTTTTTTATTTAATGAACTTAGTTGTTTTTACAACATGTGTAAGTTATTAAGAGATAAAAAAATGTTACTATGTTTTAGCAAATTTTTAAAAATATAATATAAATTTGTGTAAAAACAACTTACAGTAAATATTACCACCGCAGAAAATGATCAAATATATACAAGTCTCGGCGCTAAGCCTTACTGTACCACCTATGGTAATAGCTACTTCCTATCAGTAAGCAAAAAAGAAGAATATATGTTAAATTAGTGTTTTATTTATATTATACTAGTTTTCTTTATGTTAAGTTTTAGATATAGTTTTTGACGCCATTCCATGTACTGATTTATGTACAATATGAAATAAAGACTATTTGATTTGATTTGAACACAATCGTTGCGTCTACTACTACGGTGTATACGTTTTTTGCTGTTTCAAATATGTATATGATGCATTTTAACTACAATAGTACAGGTTCTACATCAATAAGACTCATGCTGATTGCTGGTGTATTTTTTCCCGCAGCACCTTTTCCGAGAGCCTGAAAGACGAACAACTCCTGCTGTTGTGTCAACCCTGTTCACTGGTTAAAAGGACAAGGACGTCACTTGCAGGATTTTGTTTTAAACAAATGGAAAAATGACTTTGTTAAGTTAAAATGGCAAAAGATAAGCTGTGTTTTGATCTGCTATTTATATCTATAGGGTGAATATTATTAATTTTGTACCGTATTGAAATTGGTCCCGGGTCCAGGTTTTACCATGAGTACTACGGTAATAGATCATTCCCTATATAGGAAATTTGCCAAAACCTTATAATTTCGTTTATTTAGATGTCGAAAAAATATCATTATTTATACACATCCAGGACTGATTTACTTTTTCAACTTCAAATTCCCAGAGGTCAAAAACGCCTTCCGTTCAAGTTTATGTAAATGTGGGTGTATGTCCATCAGCACATGAACTAGAGTAAAACTCACCCGATTTGATTAAACTAAAAGCAAATGTTATGAACCAGTATGATGGTACTACAGAGTACGGGGTTTTATGGGATTAAAATAGGTTTCCCCATTCTCACCCTAAAAATTCGTCCTAGGAAACTGGAGAAAAGTGCCTAATTGCTTTGTATGGTGGCAACACATTCCACTATGAATTCGAAAACCTTCGGCTCCGTCTGTTTGTAAAGGCAGCAGCCCGCGCTAAGGTAAACTTTTCACGCTTGCCCCCCACCCAAGATGCAGCTTCCTTCCACTTATTTCGAGCATACCACCAAGAGCAAAAATGGTTAGGGATTGAAAAGGATCCCACTGAGTGGGGTTGGTCAAATAGCACAGCAGGATTTGTTCCAGTGACAACAACATGCAGTCCAGCTCCATCCAACCTTATGAAACTAGTTTCATGTAGGTGCAAAAAGGGATGCACGGGTGCTTGCACATGTTGGAAGGCCGGGATAAAGTGTTCACCATTATGTACTCCTTGCTCTGCTAAGAACTGCCAAAATGTCACATTTATTGAAGAGGATGAAGATGACCCTGACGATAATATGTCTTTTCCCGAAGATTTTGAATCAGGAAACATTTCTAATACCTTGCCTTCAGTGTCCAAAAAGCCAAAATATTAATTATAAGAATGTTTTGTCATAATTTATCTTTAAATACAACTTTTAACCTTAAATATGTTATCCTTATTTCGTTTTTATCACTTAATGGTTGGGCATATTATTCAAACTCATTAAATTCAAAAATCGTGATATTCATAAATTATTATTTGTATAGTTTTCAGACAAGTGTTGAAGGTACAGACTTGGCTTTGTGATAAAACGAAAGCCAATAACATTTACTACAAAAGCAGTTTTTAAGAATTCTGCCATAATATGGGTATTACACAGTTTTTGTGGGTCCAACCCAGAAAAAATTTAAATTATGGTAATTACTTAAAAAAATTGTAATATTTGAAAAATCATTTCTCAAAAACTATTTGACACACAAAAATGAAACTATGCTTAAATTGTTGGAAGTTTTATGTACTCTAATTATTACATTTGAGTAGTATTAAGAAAAATGCACTGTTAATAAGTTATAAACCAAAAACTTAAAAAAATACATTAATTTTGTAATATTTTACTTATTACGCAGGGAGCACAGGGATCTCGAAGCTGCAAACTTGGTTTTGAGTTACCCTAACGGGTCCCAACAGCATATTAAAAATGCAGCAATACATCACGCTTTGCGATTTTATTGTCCAATTTGACTGGCCTATAATACGTCCAGGCATACCTAGTCTACTTTGAAGGTGATCATATGATAACTGAGCTCATGAAGTTTTGTTCAATATCAATTGTAACTATCAGCTGATTCATTGTTGTCGCTTGAAACTTGAAATTTAAAAACATTGCCCTGTCATTAAGCAGGCACCATGAACGCACGAGAAAAAGCGCAATGCGTTGATTGGTACATTAAAAGTAAGTCAGATATTGCAGTGCAAAGAACATTTAGAAGACGCTATGGTCGACGTCCTCCATCTCGGAACAGCATTCGAGCCTGGTATGACAAATTTATGTTAACTGGAAGCTTACAAAATTAAAAAGGTAAAGGTAGGCCGAAAATCCAAAATGAATTGATTGAAAACGTGCAACAATTATTTCTTTACAACCCTCGAAAGTCTGTTCACTGTGCAGCATGTGAGTTAAATTTGTCAAAATTATAAGTTTATAAGACATAAGTTTCCGATGTCCGAGAATTGAGGCAAAAAATAAATGTAGTCTTTACTAACATTACTGACGAAATGCGCCATAGAGTGTGGGCTGAATTGGACAGCCGTATTGACTATCTTTTTGCCAACAATGGCAACCATGCTGAATAAAATTGTTCAGTTTTTTTTGGGACACGGTTATATTGTATTCTATAAGATTAGTGTGTGTAAAACCCGAGAATTGTGTTAGTAAAGTCACCGTGCCAGGCACAGCAAATTCTGACAAATCTGAGGTTTTGACGTCATCAATCTTTCTCTGTGAAGAATCCTAGGCGTTTTGCATTCTTTGCTATAAACTTAAACGGTAAATATAAATAACTGTTGACATACCATATCAACATTACCTAAGAAAATAATATATAGGCTGTATTGTTGGGTGTGTCGTATATGATTTTATATCGACTCAAAATAAAGTTATGCTAATTTAAACTTGCCTTGCAATTATATTTGAAGTGCTACACAACTGAACTTTATAATAACTACTCATAACAGAGCTTAAATGCTAAATATAAACCCTTTCTTATGATATTCTTGGTAATATTACTAGTCGATACTGCTGCAGACTGCAGGATTATACCAAGAACAGTTATAACTACGCAATACACATTGGTTCTTAAAGCCTAAGTCGTTGAGCGAAGGAATAAAACGAAACTTAAGTGCTTTGCATAATTGAGACGTTGTCATTTTATTACTGTCTGTACGGAAAGACAAGAGAAATGCAATTATACTCAATTGAGTTATTATTTAAAGATTTTATCCAAACGTATGCATAATTTTTAGTTTGAATACAAAACTAATGTAATGAACAAAACCAAACGGCACAGTAATTAACTTTAAAATTAGTTAAACAATATTTTTTCTTCAATAACTTGAACAATAACTTGAAATTTTGATATCTACATCAAAGTTAGTCGATGGTCAATCTATAGGGGAGCAGAGCCCTAAGCTTTGAAACCCACGGTCCCGGGTTCAAATCCCGCCAATCTCCAATGGATTTTATCAATTTTATGCCGTGACCCTTTTAGGACTAGCCTGAAGTAATGTGTAATACAATTCGAGGCTTGAACCTAGCGTCCTAGGATGTAAAGGGCATAAACAATTATTATGCCTACTCTAGTGGGATTATAATACATGGAAACAGTTCCTTACTATTATTACGTTATCGCAATCATTAGCAGAGAATTAAAATTTATTAAATAGCTCCTAACTCGTGTAGTGAATAGTTGATTACAGAATTAATAAAGTGTTAACTAACCAGTTTTTACCGTCGCGAAACCTCAAACATAATTGTATTTTTACATAAGTACCTAAGTTGTAACGTTCGCTACATTGGGTTCATGCTGATCGCTGAGCAAAGCAAAACGCTTTCGTATTCCGACGACGATGTTTAACTCCTCTGTTCAGGGAAATGATCAATTTCCTCACAAACCTGTCTAGAATGACAAGTTTTCTTGACTCACTGTTGTTTGGATGCCTTGCTTATTCTTATAACAAGAAAACAATAACGAATAATTATATTTTCACTACATTAACACCTAAATAAAATAAAACCCATCAATGAAAGTTGAAAAAAACATACCTTTTTAAAGGGGGGGGGGATTCGTACGACAAATAATTTTGTTCTCAAATGAAAATGAAATGAAACCACAGTCAGAGTGTTTTAAAACAACCATTATTTCTCATACATTTATTGTTTGATTAAAACTAAAAGACTAATTCATTAAATAGTTCTTATTTCTTTTACTACTAAGAACTACAGTTTACGAATAATCAACAAGGAATACAAAAAAGGTTTGTTCAACAAGATCAACTTAATCTTAAACCAAAACACCGTTATAGCTGTTCCAATTAGAAGGTACATGCATTATGGGAATTGTTTAATGATAAATAACATTTTCTCAAGCATAGCGGTACAACGTGTATATCTTACAATATTTTAATTTGGAATACGATTTTTAGTGGGGCATAAATAGCTTTAATATAAAACTATGTGGTTGTCTTAAAACATACGACAAATATATTTTTCTCCAACAATGTCCATCCGGACAAACAAAGCAACAATCATCACGGGTAAGCACTATATCCTCTGTGTTGGTTATGTCTGCAATCACGCAATTTTTCCATCACTTTCAACTAAATATGTAACAGCTTAGTTTTATTACACAACAAACCAATTATAGTAATGGAGGCACCTTTGTTCTTACAAAATGCGTGAAATTAAATAAATAATTCATAAACATCCATACTAATCAAACCCTATTGAAAGACATCATAAGCCAATAAATTTCAAAATATAAATCCAAAACAAATTATGTAAAGATTTAAATCAAGAGACGTTATTTTATATATACATTAATTACCAAATAACTCACAGATGATACTAAATAACATTGCTCTCATGATGATTAAGAATAACTGAAAACAATAGCATCAAAAGGAATAATGTAAGGGATGAAAATGAATCTCTAACCAAAGTAACGTAATTCGGGAGGGGACAACACCATCAATACATTTACTGACGTTGTCTTTGAGGTTTTGGTACTTTGACTAAATCTTTATATTAATCTTTTTAAAGAGTCATTCAACAGTCAAACCAAGTTAAATACACACTTCTCTTTAATTTAACAATGTACGTAACATTGGAAATTTTTAACATTTCTCTTTATAAAATAAATATAAATAAAAACAGTTTTTTATGTGTCTAATTCTGGTACATTCTTTAAAAGGTAAACAAAAGCCTAACAGATTGAGATGCAAATTCTCTAAATATGATAGGTTCACTTACAAAGCTAAATTTAGCTGTTATCTTATTATTTACCCACATTCAAACGATAATTCATCTCTGTGTTAAGCTTACATTTCTTCAGTCAAAACCTGTGAAGGTAAGAAGTGGCTAAGTCCATTTTTTTCGATTTTGATTTTATTTACTTTTATGTTGATAATCCTGTAGGAGAATGTGTAGTATGCGTTAGTTTGGGAAATAACCAACTCATTCCTGAGGAAAAAAAATAACAAAAAACACCAAAGGGAAAAGAACAAGTTCAGCTCAGAACGTAAAGACGCTCTATTGTAAAATCTTTCCAAAATGGACTTACCCACTTCTTACCTATAAGCCCCTCATGTAATATATTACATGTCGTATATAAGTAATATATTTTAAATCAATAATATCCTTGAGGAGTGTAAACACTAAAATAAATTAAATAAAACATAAAAACATTAGTATCTTTGCTAGTACGAGTGCTAGTTATTTCGAGTATTTCCATTAAAAACTAAGTGCAACTATGATATGATTAGTACTTGTAGTATATTGGAGTAATAACAGATAAAGTTAATACTACACATACATAAATATGATCGAGAACTACAAGATCTATAATTAGTTTCAAAGTTCGCTAATACAACTTGCATTCCATCTTAAGAAACGCCTTGGATACCCCACGATAACCTTGCTTTGTGTCATAATATCTCTAAATGTAAGGTTCGATACAATTTCATGTGCATTATATCATCCTGAAGAGCTATTATTGTATTTTCAAACATAATAAAAGCTGATAAGCCCAATGTGAGCTTTTAATGTTAATTACAAACATGTCAATATGATTATCATGTTTTTGTTCGATAAATAGTTGTTATGATTGGAATTTTTTATATACTACTGATCCTGCGTTATAGTTATTCGCAAATTTTGGAAGCTCAAACTATTTTTTTATCACCTCAATTATTTCCGATTAATGGTTATCCCTTAAGAGAATAATAAATTTTTTTTACCCAACTTGTCAAAATTTTGTTTAAAAACTATTGTATTTTTTAAATTTTAATATCGTGACAAAGTATGCTTTTACAACTAATTTACCTTGAAACTTTTACCTTTAAAAATACACAGTCAATAAACCATCACGGTAAATAATTATTCAATGTAAGTGAAATGAAAGCGAATTGAAAATAATATCCTTTAAAGCTGTCCTCTTAAACATCCTTAATCTTAATTTATTGACTATTAAAGGTACTGTACAGTATTTTAAATGAATGAGTGTATGGAAGTAAAAATTGCAAATCAAACAGGTAAGGATATCTAGATTGGTTTTAAATCTTTAAGAGATAAGAACTAAACATTTTCCTTTCAGCAGAATAATATTTTATAAGGCTTCACAAACTAGGCACATTCGGTAGTTTGACATGACACACTAAACCCAGGTGGTTTTCAAAGCAGTCACAACAATCAAGTTGAGCATTTGAAACTCCAAGTCAGTCAGTTCGGTTATAAGCGAGAAGTTAGTTTATAACTATCATAACAGACAGAACTGAGAGCTAGACAGGTAATTATAAACTTCCCTTTGTTCTACAATCAATGAGATTGTTCTCAGATAAGTGTGTTAAACTTATTCACCGAACTAATTTGTTGTGATGCGATGATTTAAATTCGCTTAAACTTGCTTATACACAACTTAGTAGTTTAATCGACAGAAGTCGCCTTTTTTACCTCGCCAGTAAGACTTTTTTACTAAATTGTAATACACACAATATTGTATATTATGTATAATAGGGAAATGAATTATTTTACAGATTAAACTATTTATCATGGCTACGAAATGTGAATTACAAAATAATCTTAATGAATCGTGCAACTATTTACTTATAGCTTTCTTTAATCTGCCTACATTCTATTGTAACTTGTAAAATAATTAATTTGCTTTAATTTTTTTGTACGAGTAAGAACCTTGCACTTCTTAAGTTTGCCTTCATAAAGGATCATTTTCATTTCATTTCAAATCTTAACCTACCGATTAAAAAAGTACCAGGTCAAAAGGTGTTGATTGAAAAAAAAAACAACTCATGTTAGAACAAATATTATTATGCCAGGTAAACTGTCTGTCATTTTGAGTTGTCTTTTAAAAGAGGCTCTGTTCAGAAATTAGAATAATTTATTGCAGACAAACTGTATCAGGTAACCAATCACAAACGTGCGGGATTTTTCTTAAACTTAATCTTGTTTTATGTTTTTCGTTCAAAGAGCATATTGATTTTGTATACAAGACATAAAATAGTTGTTCAACACTTTTATCTACTTTAGGCCAAAGTATGGATGTGAGTTTAACGTTGTTCATTCATATTACCACTTTTGAATGTATATTTGGCAATGTCGCAATAAGAATAATCTTCAAATCTTTTTGTAATACTTTTTTTTTAGAAAATAACCATCTTGATCCAATTATCACTACAAAAGAATATGACAGTGTTAAAAATAAAGTGGGATTTCAAATTTATTTAGGTATGGTTCGTACTAAAACGAGAAAGTTTTCACTACTAATCACAAAAGCAGCAAATCCAATTTAATCACAAAACCAATAAAAATTATATATTTTACTAAATCCGTGCACAGTATGACTACAAAAGATTAGAGAAATTATAGAGTTTTGGTTTAACTGAAAAGAAAAGGCTGTTAAAGAAATAGATATACGTGTAACCAAACACAACAAAACAAAACATAGATAATAAATAAATATTTACTTATCTCCAATAATTTGAGTAAGTTACACTGTGTCACTTTTTTCATTAGTAGCCGATTTCAGGTACACTGATCTTGTCAAGTTTCGGTGTTTAACTATTCCGCCAATAACACTACCACGTTACATTCCCCCAGTGTTAGATGCTAATCAGCCAATTAGTAGATGTGATTGCTAATCACCTATCAATTAGGGACGGTGTTCAACTGTTCAGCCTTGCTTTGTGTTTTTTTCTACGATTCTACCATCGTAAAAAAATTGAATTATTACTCAAAGTCCCAAGTTGAGAGTTTGGCAAAATGTATTACTTTATGCCATCAGGGGAAGAAAATGTAAAGAATGTAAAAATATCCAACAGCTGAGAATGAAAATTATAACAATATAATTACGTTTAAAAATGTATACAATGTGTACAGTATAAGGTCTGTTTTGCTAATATGTATTACTATACTCGGTCAACAATTTATGAAACATAAAATAGATTTTTAACAAAACTTTTTAATAAATCAGTTGTTGGTTTATACAGTTTTACAATGTTTGAAAACATTAATTCGAAAATATCAATTGAAAATCCAAGATATTTCCTGTTCATTCCCCACTTTTTTGTACCCCAAAACCTCGTCCCTCATCCCCTGAGACACGCGGCGTGTTTAAGGTGGTCAGAAATATCCACAGAGCTGATCTTGCTTTATATTCATTGGTTCTGAGCCTTTGTAGCATCTTGTGAGGGAATACATTTAATGCTTTACTTTATGAAAACAATCTTTATTTCATCTCCTTTACCATGCTATTAGTTATGTTTTAGATATTTTTTTATTTATTTAAGTTTAATTTTTATGTATTCAAAATCCACCAACCTGTTCATGCTTATACACGATTGGTCAAAGTTGTATGAATAGCATCAAAAAGTTAACAAATTTTTATTTAAATTTTGAATTAAGTTATAATACAATGCTCAGCTTTAACCCTGCCATATTTCACTATGTTAATGGTATCCAATCAACTATGTTGGTTCATTTCAGACATTTAACTCAATAAAAACGTAACCTTTTCGATAAAACCATTGTCATTCCGTCTTACATTTTATTATCGTCTCATAATTCAAGAAGAAAGAAATATGTAAGTGATACGACAAATCATTATAGCCCAGTAACTTTAGTTAAAAATCAAGGCCAACAAAGACATGGAAGATGTAAAGCTGATTTTTTGTATGGTGATAGTGTATGATAGGAAGGGTGTTTTCTGAAAGTTCCCCGAATTTCCCCCCCCTTGCTTCCCCTTAAACCCCCCCCTCCCCCCAAACACCAGGTTGAACGTGTAGTGCTTTACTAAATCACCTATATCTTTTGATATAAACAAGCTATCAGCATAACTGGTTTTTCTTTGAACTCCTCGTTAAGTTAACTTTAATAAAATAACCTTACATGTAGCATTATTAAGGGTATAAATGAAAAATAAATATTGCTTAGGGAGATTTCAGCAAACAATTCAGAGCAATAATGTAGAGCTGGATGAAGAACTAATGAAAAAATAACAACGCTTTACCAAGCTTCAAGTGGTTCTACCTTAGTACTTCTCTTGGATAACATTCATAATTGAATAACAAGTCAACACTGAATTTCTTGAAACAGATTGCTCGAGTAATTTGAATTAAATAAATTCTTTCATAAAATATAATACAAATATTAAAGAAAACTTATGAAATTTTCGTGTTTGGGATCAAATTTTCATATGTTTACCTAAAGACATAGATTTACAAAAGAAAAAGAAGAACCTGACATGATCTAGGTTTCTAGCCTTAAACCTAATTAGGCACTTGACACAAATCGATTTCGCGCCTCATACAGACGTGCGGCTGGTTGTGGGGAGATAGTTTTATCAAAGCTAAACAGATATGGCCGACCGAGTGGAAATTTTTAGTCCATTGGGCAAAATTATCTCTATGTGGGAAGCTTGTAAATATGAAGGTTACAAGAGAATAGGGTGGCCAACACATGACTTATACGCATACCTAAAAGTGAATTTCTAAGGTCATAAATTAACGAAGCAATAGAGTGGTTTAGATTTGAGTTTGGGCTTTGATTCACAGAACTGACCACGAAAGTTTCGTTCGATAAGCTCGGTGCGGTGTTAAAGCAAAGCTCAAACTGAACTTCTCGCCATTAAACTCATTAGAATTTCAAATACCTAAGCCGTCCAAAGTTAGGATCACATGAGACTAGTGGTTGTACGTTTATGCCTTCTAAATACGACAAAACTATTTAAATCATTTATATTTAATGAGTTATTACCAAATGTACTACCATTACAAAATGAAAATAAATTAGAACAGCTTTGCACAAAAAAGAAAAAAAACTACTCGTGAAAAGCTATGAGTTTATATGTTGTTTAGTCAATAAGCATGCTTCAGTCAAATATATTTGCTATCTCAATCAAAGTTTACTTATATTTGGGTTGAACAACTGTCAGTGCACCAATACAAGTAATTATACTGACCCAGTTAACAATATATTGTTGATCTGGAGTTCAGAGGTGGGCTTGACTACACTTGAGATGACCTCAGGCTATCATGATTGGATCTGTCTACTATCAATGCATATTACATTATACATAATTCATGTATGAAACTCAATAATGGTTGGTGAAGAGTGATAATTTATAGCATTGTGATTAGTAGAGAATACTAATAATTTATTTACAATAAAAATACCCTTATAATTTTGATAGTAAAATTACAACAATCAAATTGAAATAATGCTTTGATATTTATACGGGCTAGATATCTTAGATGGGGAATGTGCGCTAAAGATAGACTCAACACGGAATAACTTAGTTGTGTTTAATTACATTTTCTCATCTTTCCTTCCAGACAGTAATAAAATGACAACCATCTCAATTATGCAAAACGTTTTACTGCCACTCCTTATCTTCCTTATCTCCTTATCTTTACTTTCAAGCACGCATTATTTATCTTCTGTAGAAATTTAATTTTCATATAGCTTAAAGCATGGTCATAAAAATTCACGCAGTTTTTGTATTAAAAGATATTATTATTATTATTATTAAGTTTGTATTAGATGAATTTATACATGATTGGTTTTTAATTTACACTATAAAACTCTCTGTGTAATTTAATCGGTTATTTTAAACATTTGGTTTGAA
Source organism: Macrosteles quadrilineatus (assembly GCF_028750875.1). Lineage (NCBI taxonomy): Eukaryota > Metazoa > Arthropoda > Insecta > Hemiptera > Cicadellidae > Macrosteles > Macrosteles quadrilineatus. The sequence continues at coordinate 35,580,564 of NW_026542598.1, read as the reverse complement.
AAAGTATTTTCACATGAATAAAAGTAATATGAGAATTGTTATTAAATAAGAATTCTTTCGCCTATGGTCAGAATTTTTTTTGCTAACTACTTTGTAAATTTTTTTTTGTTTACAACATTTAGTAATTCAGAAAAGGTATTTTATAAGACTTCTTACAAGACCCAATACAGCAGAGCGTAAACATTATTATAAACCATTATTCGGACCTTTAAATTTGCAAAGGTGCAAAGGTTGGCCAAATAAAAATTGCAACAACCATAGGAACCAGCTACCTTGGTTTTAGTTGTACTGTATAAGACAAAATACTGATAGCCTAACGTTCATTTGGATGATTTGAAGGTAACTAGTCATTCAATTTTCAACTAACAAATAAGGTGCCCATGTTACATAGCATTCTTTATCAGCGTTATAAGCTAAAAATGAAAATATTCAATAAACTTTATGTGCTATACAATTTTATAAAACTTATCCATGTAATACAACGTTAGTAAATAGTTTACAAGATTGTTAATGTTGATGACAAGATCCTAGCAGACATCAGCTGGTACAAGAATACAGTCAGCTGTTTCAAGATGTTTTGTGGATGTAAGCGGGTTGACACCAGATTGTGGCTTGTATAATCGGATCTACAACTACTGAAGTAGGTTCAACTATCTTACTACTTTACACTTCCAACTACCTTTAAATGGATAAAACAACAAACTAAATTACTACTCAACCATCTATAATTTAAAGATAGATTTTTGTTTATGTAATTATTTTTGTACATGCATGAAACAAACGTGAAGTATTGATCATATGTAATCGATAGAGAGGAATGTTAAGTTAAAAAAAAATATTGTGAGTCATCAATAAATATGTATATTAATTTAATGATACATATAAATATAAATTCTCATTTCGGCACTAGTATTAGGGCTTTATAATAGTCAGACTTAATATCAATTGACATTATAGTAATACATTCAATTTATTTATGAATTTACCTATACCTATAAAATGCAAAGCCCTCACTGTCTGACTGACACACTCATCACTAATTCTCCTACCCATTTAACTAGAAGACTGCAATTTGGTGTTCTATAGACAATAAATAGGAAAACTAAGTAGTTTTTATTCTAATCTGACTTTCAGGCTCCACCCCAGATGCTCTAGAGTTTCCCATGTTAACCTTACGATTTTTCACATTTAAAAGAAATTAATTAATCTTAACAGTTATTTCAATTAAACAAGGGGGTTGTATGACGTTCAATAGCATTTTTAAAGGTACAAGGTTTACCAACAGGGTGCATCACTATTATCTTTTTGTTTGAATTTATGATAACAGGTCATAAAAATTAAAACAGCAACAACAAACTGTGATCTACAATGAGAACTGTCAAATACTAAATTGTTGTGGTATTGTGCGTATTCACACAGTACCAATACAATAATAATAGGGTTATTTTATTTTTAAGTGCATATTTCATCAACTTATTGACTTAATTTTTCCTAATTTTGTCATAAAAAGTATCGAGTGTGTTTTCCCCAAAAATATTGACTGGGAAACGGAGTACCATGTTAATAATTTTAGTGCTTTACTGATCAAGTCAACGATTTGGATGAAAGGAACTAATATTATATATATGCATGTTTGAAGTCTGTCCATAACGATAAAAGTACTAAGTGTAAAGTCTAAAGTCTAAAGCGTTAAGTGTGAAGTGTAAAGTGTAAAGTCTAAAGCGTTAAGTGTGAAGTGTAAAGTGTAAGCGTGAAGTCTGAAGTGTAAAGTGTGAAGCTTAATGCGTGAAGCGTGGAGAATAAAGTGTGAAGTGTAATTGTGAAGTGTAAATATCAATGTAAGACTACATATGCTCAACCCTTGTTGCAATATGTATTTCGGTTGTGTACATTTTACGTGTCAAGTGGAATATGGGTGACCCAATGCACCCGATTCTGTCCCTGCTGCGGTGCAATTATAAATTACTAGGTTTGAACTCTAAAATAGGTCGATGTTGTATGGAATAAAATTAAAAACATAAAGAACATAGTTTTGAGATCCAATTGTCAACAATTCAACGGTTTTGTTCTAAACTTAACAAACCGAAACAGGAAAAATATTTTCATTATAAAATATGTCAGTGGAAAAAAAAATAATTGAGATATCCCCAAGAAGACTGATCGAAAAACACAGTATAAATCCAATGTATGCGAGAGTTTAATACATTTTCTCGCATATTGAGTGAACAGCGAAATACGTACTAATATATGTATTGATGGAGTAAAAGACTTTGAAATTGCCATCTTGCGACGAGGAAAACTTCGAATTGGTAACTTAAAAAGTATTATAATATAGAAAAAAATTATTTAGTGACCTTCACGGTCTAAATTACTTTCTCGGTAACGTTTAGAATTATTTTGACATTGGATGATTACACTAGGTTAAGATAAACTGAAGTTATAACAAATGTAGTATTGAATTATTTTGCAGCTCAAAATAAGATATATGGAATTTTGTATGTTTCTTTATTGACAAACATAATCAATAAATGTAAAACAACATCCAAGACAAGATCCAACAATTAAAACACGAGTACATAAACTGTACTACGTAATATTCGTTCATTATAACATTGACTATGATTATAGTCACGCTAATAGTTTTTTCACATTCAATAATACGCATCTTATTGAAAACGTAAGATGCGCGGCATCCGATCCGAAATTGAGAAAAGAGGAAATCGTTTTTACTAAAACGGAATACCAAAAGGCAACCCTTACAGTGAGACTCTTGAGGAATACTAAGCGAAATAAAGGTGAAACTAAAATAAAAATCAAATTTAACGAATTCAATCTTTGTTCTTAATTCATCACTCTGTTTTGATACGTGATTTGAACATTTCCATCCTAAAGGTCAATTTAATATGCTATGGTCCAGCTTACGATTTGTTTGTTATACTACTAGTTTTTTACTATTTATGATTGTGTTTGGCATAACAGCTGGTTTTGAAGGATTTGACACTTCCATTTAAATAATAATTCAAAATTAATAACTAATTAATAATTAAAAAGCTGTTACTTTCAAGACAGGAACGTCACATGTTTATGTTTATGATTTATACCACCGTTTCTGTTCTTATATCCGTGGGTTACAAGTAATAATACAAAATCGATGCTGAATACAATCTAAATAAGCTATGTATATAATAGTAAATAAAATCTTATAACAAGAAAACTATGAGTTAACAACCTCTCTTATTTAATTAGTGATCGTAATACGTACTGTATATTTGCTGAAGAAAATTACTTTTAAACATATAATAACGCATGTCCAGTAAGCATACTCTTTAAAAACATTATTTACATTTCCTGACAAAACAATACAGTTGCTATGTTTCACGGGCGAACAAATAAATGGGTCACATAACTGCATATGGGGTTTATTTTGCAGTAAGCTTTGTGCAATATACTTTATATTAATAGTTGTGTTTAGCAGGACTGTATATTGTTGTCAAATTCCAAACGTGGTGATATTTAAACTTCATTTCTGAAAAATTGTTCACCTAAAAAGTATTTTTTCTACAAGGAAAGTGGGAGGGTAATTTTCTTGACGATAACATATTACTTAAAATGCTGTACGTTGATCTGTTCATAAGAAACTCCATACAAGGCTGGGTGTAGAATCAAGGCCCCACTAGAAAAAAACAGGCCATTCTGCAGCACGGGCAGCGGGAACACTACGCCACAGTTGTGGATATTTGTACTAAACTCTTACCATTAAAATCTTACAAACAGCCAGCTTGTTTATTTACCTAAAACATATGGGAATGGTGATGGCAATGAATTTATCAATTAAATCTATCCACTAGTGTTTGTGTCATGGATCCTGCAGCAAGGCCTGTTTTTCTAGTGGGATCTTGTTTGGATTTAAACGGGTATAAGTTACATAAGAAACATACAAGTTTTATAACTTAATCAAAACAAATTTGAACTTGAACTCCCAAAAACTCTAAACAGTGTATCACTAATTGTTGGTTGAAATGTAAGCTTAAATTAGGATACAAATACGACTTCAGCTCTAAAGGATTTTTGAATGCCCAGACGTACAAAACAGTGAAGCTACGCACGGAAATGCATCATTCGGCCAATGTTGAACTCATTTTGTTTTCATTAGGAAATAATTTAAATTTCAAGTAAGAAAAGGTTTTTTGAACAACCCGTTTATGCCCAATAAGTGAAATAGATGCTCTAGTAAAATAACAAATAAACACTCGTAAATATCATTCTGTTTCATAAAGATTACTGAGTTTAATTTTCTATACAAATCACTGATTGATTATATATTTAATAATCTTGTTTGCAATAATTATTTTGAATATATAATAAGCCGCAGCACAGAGCAAAGCCACAGACAGTCGATTGTACCTTAAATATTTAAGTCCAGTGGTTGGACCCTGTGGCAGGTTGATTACTACTGTGGTATTATTACCAGTTAGGATTTCATTTATAAATCCACCGTATGTAAGCAATGTAAATATATGTTAAAAAGAGAATTGGACCCAAATTATAACCTTGAACGATACCGTAATCATTATTTTGTAATATTACTGCAATTGTCTTTAATATTAACGAATTGTAAAAGTTCCGCTAAATAGCAACGGAACCAGTAATTATTACCTATTATTTAATTTTATTAATTGTTAGCTTCTAAAGAGGTTGCAAGGTTCCGTTTTTAGCATACGTTTGTTTTAAATATATATTTTAAAAATCAAATAAGTCATGGGTTGTACTTTTGTTAGCTCTGGACCCAAACTGTCCGTTTTATGTAATTTTTTATTTATTATAGTTTTACAATTGTTATTTCGCAAATTTTCCAATGGTATTGCATATGGAGTTTATTGGGACTTTGAGTACTTCGTGTTTTAAACTACAACGTATACATAATTATTTTCAAGTAATCCAGTAGGAACACAAAACCTAATAATAACATGCTTTTAATCAAAATATGTTGGAACAAACACCTTTGCATTTTTGTGAATTATCTGGGGTTCGAACCCTTTACAAACTTACTACTTCTTATCACACTAATTTTGGGGACGAGCCTTCTCTTGTGGTAGAGCTCAGGCCTTTGGAGCTCGAGGTACTGGGTTCAAATCCCGCCAATCACCAATGGATTTATTCATGTGATAATACCGCGTCACTCTAGGACTAGCCTGAAGTAGGCCTAATTAGTAAAACAGTTCCGGGTTCGAACTAGCGTGCTAGGATGTAAAGGCGGGACATAAAAAAAATAAAAGCCACAAGGAGGATGGAAACATAAAAAAGACAATATAGTAAATTAATGAAATCTCACAGAAAGGTTTTACTACTTTAGAAATAATATTTGTTTCACTTACATGTTATTGTATTATCTATCAACTTTATTTGAATAATGAAATGGTAACATAAACTCTTTTGATGAAGCAAAGTAAGAAAACCAAGAGGGAATTTCAAGGTGACTGTCCTGTTTGAAGAAATATAAAAGTCTTATTCAAAGGATATACACAGAAATCCTGTTTACTAATGATGTAAAGTAAAACCAGACTTTACGTCTTTAGAACATGTTACAACTCAAAGAGACGGTTCTGCCAAGCCCTTTAGCTTTCTTTATAAAAAGATCCGTTTGATATCTGATCACAAAAATGATCACCGTATTGATTTAAAACCACCAAACGATTGTGAATCTTATCACAAGTCATATTTTATTTATATTCGATAAAATCTGATAAATGTTCCTGAATATCTCCATGCGTTGAATTACCTTTATTCCAGCTTTGATGTATATTGTTTAAATCTTTATCCTGCCATACAATAAAAAAAAATTCAAACATAGTTGTATAATTCAAATAAGCCTTGTTCAATACAAAACTTATTTTAAATTGTAATATTGAAAATAATTCAAGATTTCCTGAATGGGTATGAATAGTTATTTATGGCATGTGAAGTGTGGCCCTGAATGATTATAATTAAAATTTGTATCATTTTTTACTTAAAAATGAAACTAGAAAAGCTAGTTTCAAAACAATGTGAAAAATGACAAACATTTTTTAAATTATTGTCACTAAGAATCATATACTTGAATGAATACATTTTATAGAAATAGTCACCAATGAATTACATAATAAATTAATGTTATTTAAAACTCCATGCATTGACTATTGGTTTCAATTTGATAATTAGGTATAAATTTTAAAGTGCCTTACATTATTTGCCTATAAAAATAAAATAAATGGCCTAACTAAACGATTAAATAACCGTTTATTACAGATGTTGGAAAAACACACAAATAGATCACTTTAACAACTAGGAAACCTAGGATTTTAAATATTGTCTATAATTTAAATGGTATTATTTAATAGTATTAATTCTGATTTGAATAATAATAATTATGCTTACGACTAAATTCGGGCAAACCACCAACAGTAAATTTGGATTTTTGTAATATTTTAGTATATTATATAATAATATATTATTTATTTTCATAAAAAGAAAATACTGTATATGCGAGTTAGACTTGTGTGATAACGTTTAAAAAATAACTAACATCCAATTAACACTGGTTCGCATATGTTAAATCGTAATCAAAGTCGTTTAATTTATCGTCACTTTGAAGCTCTTTGTTTAACTCTGCAAATCGATAATACATTATCATACATATGAAATGGTTCGCTTACGTCATACAACTGTGTAAACAAAAATAGTGCCTTTGGTTACTATTAAAAGCTTTCATAATCCATTGAATCTCATGCATAAAATAAAATAACCATATTATACATAAAATATAAAATATTAATTCGTGGTATATTTTATAAGCCCCCATACCAGTAGTTTATGACCATAAACCTTCCATGATGTATTGATTAGATTTATCTAGGCCTAACATAGTTTTATTTATATACAAGTAACATTTTCAACTTTTATTTAGTATACAATAATAAAATACGATTCAAACATGTAATTTTTTCAAAGCACAACAAATTTCCTTTAAAAATATAAATTCACTATAATATCTAAGGTTTATTTATTAAATATTCATTTATATGTATTTTTTAAATCTTATCTAGCATAATCTAGTATACCACTGAGAGTATTACAATTTTATAATTTGCTTGTATGTTTATTTACAACAAAAAAACATGTTCACCATCTTTAATGGCATTAGTAGCTATATGTAAACAGTATCTAATTTAAATTCTGATTAATTGCTTAGAATCATCAAGTGAGCAGTTTTTAAGGTTTTGTGGGTATTATTTCTACATTTTACAGAATTGACCTGCGGTAATACATAACTATCATAAATATAAAAATTAAACAGCTGGTTGATAGCATTTAATAAACGAAAATTAAAAGATAGCTATAGGATAAGCATTGACTATTGGATAAGATAAAGAAATGATGAAAAAAGTAAACGACGAAAATTATTTACACCGATCTGAAAGTAGAATACAAATACACGAGGAGTAATTAATCTTCTTTTTCCCCGAAGAGTCTGCACATGTTTTACAGTTTAAGTACACTGAACAAAAAATACAAATAAATATTCGTCGTAACTTAAACTGATAAAAATATTCACCTATTATTATCTTTATTCTGACAACCGTCTAGTATTGTAATATATTATATTCAAACTTCAAACTTGGCATTGTGCATTACTGTCAAGTAAAAAGATTAGATCGAAGGGGATGTTACATGAAAAGTTTTGTGTTAGGAATAATCCGGTATTGATGATCCTGCTTAGCATCCTAATGTTGACGCTCAACTTTTTATTTTTAAAGCGATCAATTCCTCTCAATCTGTGAGTCTGTGAGCTGAGCTGGTAATATTTAATATATTAAGTACATTACATTTTGTCAGCTAATATATTTGATACATCATCATGCACAACTCCTTTTTATGGTTTTATAACCAGATTAATATTATCTAGCCGACTAAATAGATCCCACAATTAATCCAACCCTAAGTCCCACTGGTGTTCAATCCTTCTACCCGAACACAAAGTATTACACTTTATGTATGCCACCATTGATCCCACTTTAACCATTATTATTGACCAATATTTTCTTTTATCCACCCAAATCTCTGGTTTGGTATTTTGGTTACGCAAACAAGATTTCCTACACGCTCATACTTGCGTGGCACGTTCAGTTGTTATTGCCTAAACATAAGGGGATTGACGGATCAGACTACAACGTTCAATAGCAGTGCTTTGAGAAAACATGTATTGTGACTTTGTAAGCAAATGTGAGTGTTAAAAAAATGGAAACAAAACAATACTTTTCGAATGATGAAATAGTGCATTCCAAACCCTGTTTAGGGATATTGGCTATTTTTGTAATATTTTATGATATATTTGCCATTATATATGCAAATATTAGAATTATGGTCTGATGAGTTTACAGATCGATGATTATTGTTCCCTATTTTCAGGTTGACAATGTTTAACAAAACATCTCCCGTCATAATGCACGCTGATCACACAAAACAGTCTGATACAACCGAACATGTCTTGTAGTGAGCATGTCACAGCTTGTTGTATGTGTTTGTATGTGTTTACTGAGGCAACCTGCGAATACTGGACCAATGTATTCTAGTGGAAAATACACACTCGAAGTGAACCCAGTAGACACACTTTAAATACTAATTTGCCAAACACTTATTTAACAATGTCATAGGTAATATTTTTCTGATATAAATATATGAATTCCTGATTAAAACCATAAGATGAACAAATAGCTTGTACCGAGGTAAAATAAATAATCAGGTTAAATCGAAATGACTAAAACAAAATTAAATAATTTAATCATTGGCAAGAGTAAGCTTAAGAAATAGTGTCCTAGATTTTAAAGATTTAACTTTGTAGGTTGGTAATGGTTATAGATAAGCAATTCAAGTTTTTGTCAGTTAAGTTCACTGGAAAAGATGGTCCATTGAAAGTGGTTGCTGTAGAAATTGTAAGTAAATTTTAATATTGTTTAATAATAAGATTTCAGAGATTTATTGTATATAGCATTTGTAGAAATCATTTTTAGATAAATATGTAAAGTAAAGAATAGTTAAATCACTTTTAAATGCATTTTAACAAGAAAAGAAAACAAATAAAGTTCATACAGACCTGTAGAGTTTTGTTCTTGAGAAGCACATTTTCACAAAGTGTTGTAAGTATCTTAAATCCACTTTTAATTATTGGAATTTGTAGAGAATAGTTTTTATCGGCTTTGTGTGATGTTTTCAGACAGATATCAACCACTTCTTGGTCCAGTACCTTCTTTGTACCACTTCTAGTTGCATGGTAACTGCTAGTGCCAGTTCTGACCATTAAACCCAGTGTCTCTGATTAAAGTAAGACATTTCGAGTTTTTATTATTTAGTACAATATTTGGAAGTAATAAGAGCGTAACTGAGTTTTATTAGGAAAGTATATTTTGTGAAATTTGAGATCTATAAAATATATGTCTTTGGCCTACTTTGTCTTATAATTCATCTCACTTCTACTACCAGATTAAATGAGATTCATCCTAAATTAAAGTATACTACCTAATTGGCTACATGGTAGGGGTATAATCTGCAAATGCAATTTAATCTACATATCATTCAATTACCAATAATGCCTACACCAAATTACCATTTAATTGACATACTTACTATTACCTTTCGACTTTTTTGTTTTTTCAGTTTCTATTAGATAATTGAGTAAATATTTTGAATAATGTTACCCTTTTACACAAACTGTGAATTATTGAGCGTAGTATTGTTTAAAAAAATGTATGGTAATAATAACAAATAAAAACAATGATATCAATAAATAATGCCAGATGGATGATTGGAGGACTTCCCTAAATTAAGGAAATTCCTCAGTAGAGAAATCTTGGTCTAGATTTGTGACTTTAAGCTTTAGCCTGGCCCCAAATCACCAGAACCACACTATAATAACAGGGAAAAAATATTTTAGTGGTTACAAAGACCTAAACCCGGTCCTAGAACAGGTCAGTCAACTTAACACCTAGCTAAGTTCAAAAATCTGTTGATGAATTTTTAAACACGATGGATAAACTTGAAGGTTTATTACTATGATCTGCCTGTGAATTTTAATTTTTAACTGTGCAAACAAATTCTACATGTCAGGCCAAGCTTGAATACAAACTCAATGAATACAAAGTCCTTGAAAGATAAAAATGCAATGAAGAGTAGGTCTTTAGTGTCATTGTGAAAAATATAGAAAAAGATTATCTCATTTAGTATGCAATATATTATTATCATTTATTATTGTTATTGTTATTATAACTAACTACTCCCATGTTACTCTTATTATACACACATAAATATAAAAACATACTAGCTCATAATAATATCTAATTTAAAAAATCTAAACAAATCAAAAGAGAAAAGAATGTTTTTATTGAAATAGTTTTTTATAAATGAATTATATAAAAAAAAATTATAAAATGAATTTATACATGTATTTGTAAAATACATTACATTTATGTAATGGATACAAGTTTTCCTCTCAAATAGCTTGCAGCTAGAGAGGTACAGCCTACAAGATGTTGCAGTGTACAACAGATTTTTGCATGCAAGATAATAAACGAATTGAATTAATTAAAAATAGAATTATTATTATCATTATCAATATGAGATGGGGACGCCACCTAGGTGTGTATTTTACCCCAAAATGAGTGAAGGATGAGTGTAGGATGGTGTGAGATGATCTGTGTAGCTTCGTTACTGACTATGATCAGCTGTTTCATCAGTCAGGATCATTTATTTTAAGCCCAATGGTGAGGAACAGCTGGGTACGGTTTCGAACATCCAAAAAGTGACTGACCTTTCTTCTCAGGATCGAACCGGCGACCTTTTGCTTGTAAGATGAGCACTATAACCACTCGGCTACCCACTAGTTATTAAGTATTATGTATCAACTTGGGTTAGGACTTTGGACTATGAGCGAAAAGTGATATACTTGTGGAGAAATATAACTCCTCTGAGGACAATAAATAACGAGTTAACGACAAAGTTCGTTTGTCAAGTTGTCTTGTAATAACTCGCGACACTTCAGTGATGAATGGCTTCTCTCGCTGTTTAAGAGAAAACTTGTCAAGATAAAATTAGGTGTCATTGGTATTTACTATATAATGTTATTGGAACATATTTATGAGAGCATAGTTTTAAACAAGTAACTTATAAACCAATCCCTATCCATGCAGGTTTCTTAAAACGGAAAGGTTTAACCATATTTACCTTTGTTATGATACCCGTACATAATATCTTACACTTTCTTTAAGTAACATATAGGCCAAAACTATTAATCATTTCGTATATGTTTTCAACAGATCAAAATCACAATATTAACTCAACAAAGATACAATCACTATTCCCTTGAACCATTTCAAGCTAAGTAAGTTTCAATATTTGTTTCGTACAAATACATGTATAATCATGTTGATGCAATACAATGCATGCCCGAGTAGTGTACATGGTCATGTCTCCTGACATCAACATATATAATCAAGGGATAGTTAGTCACTTGTTAGTGTTAGTCTAGGTGGTTTGTATGATTATAAATAGTAGTGTAAATAGTAGCCAAGATTTTCTCAAGGTATAATATAAATACACCTCTATGTGATTTTAATTTTTCAAATTAAATTTACACATGTTTTAAACAAAAAAAAAATATTTATGAACTTGAACCACAAATAAACAATTGAATTTTATTTAATTTACTTAAGTATAATCTGGGTAAACAGTAATATCGTATGTGTGAATATAGTATAAAATACTTCTGTAATTGATTGTAAGATAAAGATACATAAATCGTACAACACCTTACGAAAAGTTCTAATTGGGTTCGACTGCTGTCTAGGTCACGTTGTGAGTTTTATGAAATCAACAAATATCTTTTGATCGTATCGATCATGTTTTCGCAACTTTTCCCTCTTTTCAAACTTCAACGTTAACATATGCATTGCTTGGACAAAAAACAACATTTTGCAAAAGTACACATATTATGAACACTCAGTATTTCAAAAAAGATAATCTTGGAGGTCATGACCTACAGCTTTGTCTTACAGGATATTGTGGAGGGAAAGACTTTCTTAATCATTAAATTTCCTCCAAGAGAATTTAGTGGAGTATCGTCTCCCCATTGCAGATAAAGATAAACAACCCTAGATGAATCATGTCATTTTACTATAACTTAGTAAGATAATTTATTCTGTTAGTTTATATAACCTATAAGATATGTTTTAAAATGTTAATCAAGTAATACACTTGATGTTATGTAGGATCTAAACAATATTTTTAAAATCTTATGTTTTTAAATCAAATTTTACTTTTACATAACTAAATAAAATTAAATTGAAAAAGCAATCTACCAAAAACATTCTTGCAATAAGAAAATCTATATTTTATTTATGTTATTTCAGATCTTTAAGAAGTTTTACCATGTAATGAAAAACATATTTTCCTTTGATCTCATCATTATCAGATTAAACCACGAAGAGATATCATGAGACGTGTGTTGAAACAGCCGTTGAAGAGTAATCAGTGCAAAGTCCCAGGAGAGATTCTTATATCTGCATCAGAAGGTAATCAGTTGAGGTTGTGAAAAATACTGTTACGTGAATCATATATTTCCTATATTTTGGGGATGGCTTATAACTAAATTATTCAATAATGAACAATTTATTCCTATACACACCAAGTATACAATAAAAAAAAAACTTAAGCATTAATTTAGATTAAGCAGCACAAATAAACAAAAGGTATACTAATAAAATTTCAGAATAATATTTGTAACTATTTTGTGCTTTTGCTATTATTTTATATGAAAAAATATAAACTTCTGTGTAGGTTCTGAGATACCAATTAACAACATAAAGTTTGTAGAACTCGGGTTCATGACATACTTGGATCAAACAATTTAAAACTTTTACAAATCCTCGTACTTAATACGGTATGGTGTTTTTTTCACGTTACATGGATAATGTTACATACTTTGTCCAAAATCAACCTAAATTACTTCATACCAAGAATATATATAAAATAAAACTCAGTTTTCAGAGAGCACAAAGTGGTGACCATAGCAAGACATCATATATCACCCCAAGTTGTAGAAAGTGGATTTGCAGTCACTTTTCCAGTAATCATTACTTGACAGATGAAAACTCCACCTCACTGTGATATTTACTGCTTGAAGTGTTAAAAAAAATTGCGTTTGGATTGTAAAACAAAGCTTATTAAGTATTATTCATTATATTATAGAAACACACTCCTTCATACTCTGAATTTCTCACGACTGAAATTATTTGTGCATAGATATGATCATTAGTATAATCCCACTTACCCATTCAACTACCTTCTTTGAAAAACATTTCACTTATAATGCCATTCAACTGTTAAATGCTCTTCAAATCATTTCCAAATCAGACCCAGGATGCTTCAAAAGGTGCTTAAAGCATTTCTCGCGGGTTAGCTACTACAGTGTCCATTTCTCGCTGATGGACAGACCTCATGAATGTTATTTTAAATTTATATTTTTTTACATGTTAGTTAATAGTTAGTCTTAGTAATGTTGACTTGGCTAATGGATGTATATTGTCAATCTAACTAAAAAAAAGTTGTTTAGTTATAATGAGTAGAAATTTAATGTATGCTTCGATTTTGCCAATACTGTACAATGTTTTAAACTGTTTATTGCTGTTAACCAAAATAACCAATATATTTCGATATTCTTATATGTATTAAAATAACCATTTAAAATTGCTATCTTAATGATTTCCATTAAACTACATTCATAATAGTAAGGGATTTCCTGACGTATCTATTAAAAAAAAAGTTAAATGTATATTTTAGTAAAATATTCTTCTGATGAAACGTGGCTTAAGTATTTTTACTGTTTAAGTTCATCAGACCATCGTAGATAACAGGTAAAATGGAATTGAAAGTAACGTTAATTAATTAGTAAATTGGGCTTCTATTTAGTTAACAACCAACAGCTACAGTTGACATGCAATTACAGTAAAGCATACCAGGTGGTTTTATGATATGATAACACAAGTCATGTGTAAAAAAGAAAGCTCTAATGTCACTTATAATTATAGGTTTTACAAGTTTTCTAGGGGTTTTTCTACATTGGGGAAAAACTTACTACAAGATAAATTTATGGAAACTATTAGATTGTTCTAAGAAATCAGTTTCGTCCTGAAACCCTTCACAGACGAGAGGCTACAAAGGATCAGAACCAATGAATATAAAGCAAGATCAGTTCTTAGAATATGTCTGACCACCTTAAACACGCCGCGTGTCTCAAGGGACGTAGATGGTTTCTTTTGATCATTGTAAATAGATTCGTTCACAAAGATGAATACTTTGACTTAAACAAAATTATATTTATCAATCGTGGTGTATTAATAAGTAAGAGGATTTTATCTGAAATTAGGATGGAAAAGATTGTTGTAGTACTTGAAGGGTTGTTGTTCTTGCCACCCTCCGATGTCATAATCAATTGTGTATACATTTGGTTATTTAACCTATGCTATTGGTATATTTTACACATGACAATAATATATTTAATTTTTGACCTTAAAATTAGAGTTTAAAAGATAACGTTGGTTTTCTATCAACAATTTATGTAATTAAGTTACACTTTAAATCTTTATATCTTTGTCGGGTGCAAATAAATCTATTTTCCCCACTTTAGGATTCTTTAAACGAAATACAAACTAAATGAAATAAAAACAAAACGATCAACTTCTTGACATTATTATCCAATTTCCAAAAATGGGAAATAAATAAGTCTACTCTGTAACAGTCATACATGCACAGTTTATATTCCAAAATAAACAAAGCCAATTCAATCTGTCCCAAACAACAATTTAATGTCGGATGCCTGCTCTAACATGCCACAGGGTGCCGGATATTGTGGCCAAAGGTGGTGTTTGTATTCATTATACTAACCACGGTTGTCCTTCTGTGCAGGTCCAACATTTACATCAAACCACTGCCTTAGTAAAATAAGTGGAAGATTGAAATGGCACAACTTAAAAAGAGGGAAACTTAGAATAAACAGAGATTGTCTCCTTTAGATGCATGTATTTCCCTTCTTGGTCGGTGGATATAGTTTAAAATTAGCAAATGGCTAGTAGATAATCGATATGCAACACATCATTATATTATGCATTTCCTGATGTATGACGTTTATTGTTGCAGGAAATAGCAGAAATAGTTTGTTTTCATATCATGAGTCGATAGTATTTTGAACCCGTAAATGTATAAATGTAAATGTATTTGCAAATAGTTAAACGAATTCTTAAAAGATACAAGATCGGGGTTATATGATGGATTGCTTGGCTTACAAAACGGTGACTTCCGACGCAAAATGACTGATAGCTTAATTTTGGTAACTTTTCGAAGACAAACAAAATGCGCATTGATTTTTGGCACATTTCACTTACGAAATAGTTATTATGTTGTTGAGTACAGATGGTATCTGTTTATATCATGTTTTTAATTTTTACTGGACAATTTTATAGAAAATATAATAAAAAATCATTATTTTTTATTATTTATTTATTAGGAAATGTTGGTATAACTATGTCATTATTGTTATTATATTATCTCATTAACGAATTTGCTTTGATAGATACGATCACTTATGAATTTGCAAAAACTACCTTCGTAAGTGTTATTACGAAAAAAATCTAAACCTCAAATATGTTTTATGGTTATTGAAAATTATGTATTTTCAGTGCGAATATATAAAAATTATTTGATTCAGAAGTTTTGTGGTACATTTTTTGGTTTGTCAAATTCGAGGTACCATGATAGTGTTCAATAGTGCCCATTGTAAAAGTCACAACAGACAAGGTCCAACCCAGTTACACGAGAGATGAAAGACAGACAAATTGACTATTTGCTCAGTAATGGACCGTAATGATGTTCAGTTTCTCTACATAAATTTACTCCACGGCACTGTATGTAGTGACCAATGTAATAGTCATTAACACACAGCTAAGTCCAACCCAGTTACACGAGAGATGAAAGACAGGCAAATTGACTATTTGCTCAGTGATGGACCGTAATAATAGCCAGTCTCTGTATATCAATTTACTCCACGTCCCTGTATGTAGTGACCAATGTAAAAGTCATTAACACACAGCAAGGCCCAACCCAGTTACACGAGAGATGAAAGACAGACAAATTGACTATTTGCTCAGTGATGGACCGTAATAATGTTCAGTCTCTGTACATCAATTTACTCCACGTCCCTGTATGTAGTGACCATATGTAATAGTCATTAACACACAGCAAGGCCCAACCCAGTTACACGAGAGATGAAAGACAGACAAATTGACTATTTGCTCAGTGATGGACCGTAATAATGTTCAGTCTCTGTACATCAATTTACTCCACGTCCCTGTATGTAGTGACCAATGTAAAAGTCATTAACACACAGCAAGGCACAACCCAGTTACACGAGAGATGAAAGACAGACAAATTGACTATTTGCTCAGTGATGGACCGTAATAATGTTCAGTCTCTGTACATCAATTTACTCCACGTCTCTGTATGTAGTGACCATATGTAATAGTCATTAACACACAGCAAGGCCCAACCCAGTTACACGAGAGATGAAAGACAGACAAATTGACTATTTGCTCAGTGATGGACCGTAATAATGTTCAGGCTCTGTACATCAATTTACTCCACGTGTCTGTATGCAGTGACCGTATGTAATAGTCATTAACACACAGCAAGGCCAAACACAGTTACACGAGAGATAAAAGACAGACAAATTGACTATTTGCTCATTGATGGACCGTAATAATGTTCAGTCTCTGTATATCAATTTACTCCACGTCCCTGTATGTAGTGACCAATGTAATAGTCATTAACACACAGCAAGGCCCTACCCAGTTACACGAGAGATAAAAGAGAGACAAATTGACTATTTGCTCAGTGATGGACCGTAATAATGTTCAGTCTCTACATCAATTTACTCCACGTCCCTGTATGTAGTGACCACCATATGTAATAGTCATTAACACACAGCAAGGCCCTACCCAGTTACACGAGAGATAAAAGAGAGACAAATTGACTATTTGCTCAGTGATGGACCGTAATAATGTTCAGTCTCTGTACATCAATTTACTCCACGTCCCTGTATGTAGTGACCAATGTAATAGTCATTAACACACAGCAAGGCCCAACCCAGTTACACGAGAGATGAAAGACAGACAAATTGACTATTTGCTCAGTGATGGACCGTAATAATGTTCAGTCTCTACACAAATTTACTCCACGTGCCTCTAAGTAGTGAGAAATAAAGGGATTTACTTTGCCAAACCGATATTACGAGTAATACAAAAACAACGTAATGGGTTGGAGCAACTAGGGGTTTCTCTTTTAGACGATGTCATCTGTAAAAAAAAACTATCTTAAAAAATATGTTCTATAAATATATTTTTTGATTTGGCACCGAAAATAGTATCTGGTTCACTAGCTATTCAACACATTTTAGTGCAGCAAATTCCATAAGAATATTGGAAATCCAAGACAACTCTAAAAAAGCCTTTGTCCCTTATCCCCTGAGACACGCGGCGTGTTTAAGGTGGTCAGAAATATCCACAGAGCTGATCTTGCTTTATATTCATTGGTTCTGAGCCTTTGTAGCATTTTGTGAGAGAATAGATTTTATAAATTAAGTATAGTCTAAAACATATTATTAGTCTTTTTTACCATACCCTGGATTGACTATTACGTTAATTATTTCAACTTGTTTTATAAATAAGATACTTTTATAAAAAATGTATTTAAGTAAAAGTCTATAAAATGCATGAAATAGTTTTCACTCACAGTAATATAGAGTTGCTGTATGTTAAACTATGAATTATATCGAAACACCAATTATTTTTTAGTAAAAAAATTATAAATTTTAGCCAAAAACCTTTGATACGCTACGTGTTATCACTAGGTCCGACATTGAAACAATGTCTCAAAATAAAAAAAATAAAAATAAACATTTACTTAGAGCTTAATACGGGCAAAAATTTGAATTAATATTGCTTTGGAAAACTTTTTGAGAATAACCCAGAGCAATAGTGTCTGCCTGGGAGGAGAAGTAATGAAAAAATAACATCGCTTTACCATTCCTCAAGTGGTGTTTTACCTGGTTTTCTTTAAATCATTATACTTTGCTATATTCCTGATTTGAATTGGATGGAATACCCAACAATTGAAAGAATGTAATTACTTACTCTCATGGCTCCACAATTATTGTTTTTAGTCCCATTATTATAACGTAAATATACTGTTCCTAATTTTGCAAACTTGACAAAAATAGCAGAGATATTATGTTTTCTGTACGTGGGCAGCTTATAAAGTTTTCTATTGTAAAACTAAATAAGCAATTTTTCTGCCAAATCAGTTCCATGTCTTCTACAAACGTGCGGCTGGTTGTGGGGAGATAGTTTTATCAAAGCCGGCCAGATATGCCAGCCCAATTGGAAACTGAAGTCCATTCGAGGGAAATAGTCTAGTTGCGGGAAAATTCGTTTGCATCCGTTAAATACCGAACTCACAATCAATAAAACTGTACTTACAAAATATATTTAGTATTTATTTGATAATGATGTGTTAACACTGGTAAAGATGGGGTTAGGGAGTATTTGACGAGTAGCCAAATTTTATTTTTAACCTTATTGTTGTACGCAGTTGTGTGAAAAATATTTGATTATTTTCAAACGACTTTTTAATAAATTATATAATAATTGCAAACTGTTTTAGTATTCTTCTTTGTTCCTTTAGTATATTCTTCAGTCCTGTTTTGTGACTTTACGATTATAATCGTTTATAAAAAAATGTAGTACAAACATTTTTATTTTAGGCAATCATTTGATAAATACATTATTTAACAACATCCTAATAGTAATGCTCTGTAGGCGTATTGTCCAGCAATAGCCGACCAGCTTCTATTGAAGGAGAACTAATGATCCTGCCACAATTTCCTATATTGTAGGAACACCGGAAATGGAATTTATCGCGGTGTCCTTAAATTAAACTGTATGCCCTAAACTCAATGCTTATAACGAAGGTTGTGTAAAAAGAATATGAAACATTTACTTAGAGGATTTGCATGGATTATGCTTATATGTATTCAAAACATGTAGTTATACTTGTAACAATTCAAAACTGGAGCTTACTGCTTTGTATCCATTCAAATATATCGTCTAGCACACAAACCGTCTTAGTTTTGGATAATTTAGGATATTTGACACGTGCTTAGAGGGGGATCTACCTGTCATAAACTTGGTGGCAAGGGAAGGGTTTACAAAGTTGGCTTAAAACTTGAGGTTGTAACTGATGGTAAATAATAACCGCTAACATTTTAAACAGTTATTTTTCAGCTTTTACTTTACAATATAGTTAATATAAGTAAATTTTTGCAGCAAATTAAAGCCCAGCTGATAGCTTTTTAGTTGAAATGGGACAGTGGACTGGTCAACACCTGGCTTCACTGTTGAAGCTATTTCATAACGAGTCCATGATCACTACGCAACGGTTAGTTCTCAATAACTTCCACATACATCGCAATGATACAGTTCCTCATGACGTGACTTAAAGGTAGGTGAAAAATTTTAGAAATATACTTCACATCTGCAAAAAAAAACAGTGTATGTATGTATAGATTTAACACATTAGTTAAATTGTATGCCACTATTAGAAAAGTTGAATAGCTTGAACAACTTATAACATGAGATGCTGTAATTAAGGAACAGCTTTAAGTAAAAGATTATCTCTCTAACCCATGAATTAGCTGAGCTGTCACAAAAAATAGCGGTTATTATGGACCACCAGTAACTTAAAATTATTCAGGGATTCTTACCAACAAAACTGTTGTATAAATAACATATAGTTAAATTCAGTAATATTTTAACTACACGCCTTGTAGCCTAGTAATATTCCATTGACCCAGTAACTATGTATTGCTAATCTGGCATATAGTGGCAGAACGTGATTACACTTGTGGTTAAACACATCATGATTGGATCTGTCTACCTTACGTGCATTAGATATGTTGAGTACAAACAATAATATCATAGTAATAACTAACTAAAAGACAGACGAATAACTGATCCTGCAATATTTAAATTAGAAAATTAAATTAAGTTTTTGTGTTAAATGTTATTACAAAAATAAAACTACTCTCATTACAATGGCCAAAATAAGAGTGCTATCATACAGGATATTTTGGAAGGAGAATTCACACTAAAGATAGACTCAACACGGAATAACTCACTTGTGTTTAATTACATTTTCTCATCTTTCCTTCCAGACAGTTATAAAATGACAACCATCTCAATTATGCAAAACGTTTTACTGCCATTCTCATTATCTTTACTTTCAAGCACGCATTATCTCCGGTAATCCAATTTTCTTACACAATTTTAACAGGATGTTAATTACGAATAAAAGTTGTATTACGATCTATGTAGTTAAACAGGACAGGATGTGTGTTCAGGACAGTTATTATGTAATTTACAGTTTTATGTTGATTTTTGTATACACCATTCAATTACATTCAGGTTTAAGTACTTGGAGTCCCACTGTGCAGTAATATTATGCAAAAATAATAAACACATTTTGTGTAACCTATATAAGCGTAGCTTGCAAGTATTATAGATTAACTGTATTGGCATTTTACATGCAATTACATTTATAAAAAAAAAAAAAAAACAGTCATAAAAGCCTAAGAAGCCCTGGGTGATATCACAGTGATCACCAAACACAGAAAAGCTGGTGAAACTTGCGGCAATCTGTTCTAAAGTTTAATCTATCTCTGCTTTGACTCTGGCTAATTGTTTACAACTTCCGTCTTTATATCCAACAATAGCTTCATATCATTTGTAAACTTATATTCAACATCCAATAACAATAGCTTTATCTAAACTTTACTCGAACTTTCTGTTTTATATCATCATATTTTCACAATATCCAATCTAAAAGATGAGATGACCGTAATACGTCATTTTCGTTATCCTGATAATAAAAATCGTATGATCTTGAACTTCATGTCACAAAAATAAATTCAACGTCAGACAACACGTTCAGCAGTTATTGCCTCTACTTATGGGGATTAATTGGTCATAAAAAAACACCTTCTTGTCACTACTTTTTTTAGACCGTAATTTATGTTGAACTAAATTCTAAGCAATGGGCATAGTCGAACGTCACTCAAAACAAAATATATTGTCTATTGAATAAAACCATTTTTATGAGTTTCAACATTTTTAATTGCTAATAACAGTTGTAAACCACTTGGGTAAAAATAAGGAATTAGTTTCAGTTAAATAGAATGTTCCAGATACAGGTAGGTGTGGCAGTTGAAGGTAGTTATTTAAGTTGTAAAATATCGGCACCATCTAAAAATATAAGGTATTAATTGTCAATCCATATTTTCTTAATATCCAAATAAAGCTATATACTTAGCTGTAATTGGATTTTACTTTGCTTCACTTCTCTTTGCATCATGACAACCAGAAGAGGATAAAGTACAAAAAGGTTCGAATATTTATATGATGTAGTCAAACAAACAAAAACTACCTCAACCTAACATTAGAAGTGAAACTTCATCTGAGGCTGAGGTTTTAATCGGAATTATTTTGTAGTTTGTATGAATAAAACTATTTTCTCATGGTATTTTATGTTGTTTTTTAGAATTAATTTTGATATATTCGTATTACTGTAAATGTTTGCTCTTTTTAGCTTAACAATGTTTAACGTAACAAACAAAACATCTTCCATCATAATGCACGCTGATAACACAAAACACTGACATGTCCGAACATATCTTGTAGTGAGCATATCACAGATTGTTATATGTGTTTACTGAGGCAACCTACAAATACCGCCTAGACTAATATATTCCAGTGGATAATGATAGAATCAAGTTTAACTGCCCTCCACATTAAGTATATTATATTCTTTCGCTAAACATTTTGATTCATTAATTCATTGCTACAAAACATAATAAAGTACTTCACTTGTTTTACACAAAACGCATAAAGAAAAAATAATCACATAAATAAATGATAAAACATAGCATGAACTTAGTTTTTGAAACATTACTGAGTTTGTATGGTTGTTGAATATCTATGTTAATTCGAAATATAGTAAAGAATAATATTCTCTAAAAGATTCTTTTAATTTTTTTTAATTCATGTTTAAAGCTTTAGCACAGGTTCCTATAATGTAACATAGTGCAACGGATTAATTGTTGCATAGCTACTTTGATGTTTAATATTGCATTTGTTTTTTACTATACACTGTACAATTTGATTTTACTAATAATAATTTATTTCTGATTATTTATGTTTCTAACCTTGATAAAAGAAGTTAAGATGCACTGATAAACCCCTTTCAGATGTACTACACTTCTTGTATCTAGTAGAGACTAGAAATTTCGTGATGATGATTAATGATACGAAAATAAAAAATTTCGAGAGGTTTCCAAAATAAAGAGAAAATTTCTCTTGAGGGAATTAATATCTTATGTCTTTATATGTAAGGACCTAAAGATGAACTCTATACCACTAGACTAAGGTACGTTGGTATAATCCATTGGTGGCTAGTGATATTTGAACCAATGTCCATGGCAGAAGTGTCACTCTCTAAACACTATACAAGCCACCCCTATAGCCTTTATTGGTGTACACGAGGGTCAGCTCCAAGGCAAGTTTCCCTTTTTATTGAACGAAGACAGTCATCTCGCAAGATACATTAGTTTTAAGTAAACCGGTATAATGACATATTTTTACTGCAATTATTTATGAGACTTAGATGAAACATACATATGTTTAGAACTTAACACAGATCTAACATTTTACCAAATTGGGTAGATTTAATGTTTACTAATTGGACAATTGATGTAGACTTTATTTAGTGTTCGATAAAAATATATAGGTTAAAATCACAAGTTTTAATCACTAAGCTGTTTGATCAATATAATTTTTAATAATGTTTAGCTCTAAAATGCCTGAAATAAAGATCTTGTCTTGCCATTCATCGATTTATTTTCTCAGTCAGTAGAACCTCATTAAGAAAGATTACGTTTTTATCACGTACTTCACCTTATCCTGGCAGCCATTTGACAGAAGTTTATAAAAATCCTATAGAACTGTGGGTGGAAGCCACTATACATATATAATGATTACAGTTAGTATTTTTAAACGAGAAACGGTGCGAGCCCCGAGGGCTTAGGTCACATGTTGGCCTGACTTGAAGTAATGTGACAAACAATTCCAGGTCTGTGTCCAACAAAGTAGAGGGTGTTTTTTAGTGAGTAGTCTGATAATTTTCAGGAGTCTCTCACTACAGGCTGGCTACCTGTGTGCGTAAAAGCATTTTCCCTCCTCTCCCTAAAAAAAAGTAGTTTTAAACGAAGAAACACTATTCGGTTTTCACTGCAAAGGTGTTTCATTGTAACCAAGAAAACTCCCTCCCATATGTTTTCATATTAGGATAATTAAATGATTTACTTCAACCCTGGATCAGTTTGAAAAAAGGTTTACCAAGTAACGATTTTTCAATTTTGTATTGGTGATTGTAAAACACCTTTACACCAAAGTGTATGGATGGAACTTAAAATGGAACTTGTTCAGCTTTGGTTATCACCAGGACTTTGGACTATGAGTGACAAGTGGTAAACTTGTGGAGAAATATAACTCCTCTGAGGACAATAAATAACGAGTTAACGACAAAGTTCGTTTGTCAAGTTGTCTTGTAATAACTCGCGACACTTCAGTGATGAATGTCTTCTCTCGCTGTTGAAGAGAGAAAACTTGTCAAGTAAATTATTAGGTGTAATTGATATTTACCATATAATGTTATTTGAACATAATTATGTGAAAATAATGTAAGATATCAAACAAGCAGCTAATAAACAAATTAGTTTACTTGTAATCACAATATTAACCCAACAATGATACATTCACTATTCCCTTGAACCATTTCTAAAGCAAAATCGACACTAATGTAGCAAATTATCATAGGTTTATTTATACGGTGTCTTTGTCATTACACACAAGCATATTCAGATTTGGTGAGAAACACCATGGAGATAAGAAAACTTAACATTTTAGACAGGTTTTTGTGAAAGTTGCTCATTTCTCTTACTGAATTATGAGTTAAACAATACTTTCAGAGTAAGAAAGTATTCTCGCTGGAAAAATCTTTCGGTGGCCCAATTTAATTAAGTAGTTTTATTTTATACACCTCACAACAATTTTAACATGGAAAACGGTAACTTAACAATTATCTGCAGGAAAAGAGAAAAATTCACACTTGAAATCAGCTGGTTCAACAATGTAGTCACCTGTTTAAAGAGGCTGCTTTGTTGAAGTAAACTGTTTGTTGTTTTTGGAAAGACCCACCTTTTAATGTCAGCTTCCGTCTCCGATGTTTTAATAAATTATATACTCTTTATTGTGTCAATGACACAACGTCTTATAGGGATTTACAAGTATTTTCAGAATATTACAAGGAAGGTTCGTGAACTCAACTATCCTTTAAGCAAGTATGCTGTTGATTTTCCCAACTAACTGTATAAGCAATTTATTATCTAGCTGAAGGATGTTTGTGAACAAGTTTTGTAAGTCTCCTATTTACATCAGCTGCCATAAAAACACACAGGTAGAATACCATTTTCTTTATTGTACATTTATATTTTTGTGATTATTATGGAATTTATTCAAAAAAGTAAACTAGTTCATAAAACTGCTAGAAATAATGGAGAAAATGTAAGCAGCTTATAGCCATAAAGTAATATAATCTGCTGAAAATGTCAACAATACATTATATTATGTTGCACCCATTTTACCATAAAAATACGTTAAATGAAATTATTACACTTGATATTTAAAGTTGCACTAATCTATAATTTACTTATGATATTACATTTACGGTTGGACATTCATTAAACCTGTTAAATTTGTTAGAAATTTATTATAAATTTGCATAAAATAATTTCAATAATGTTTATGGTAAAGAACAAGAGAATATTCTGAGACAATGAATAATAGTGAGGACAGTAGATTGGTGGATTGGAGTCAACCACAGAAGTAATCAAACCCATCTGCTGGTGACGTAGAATTGATGTCCTATTTCATGTTTTTTACACGCATTTCAATTGACCAATACAATATTGTAGTCAAAATATTACGAAAGTCACTGTAAAAAGTATGTTGTTCTTGTTACGGCAATCTATTTGACTTTTCCAAATGAGAAAACCTCTTTTAGCAAAGGTTAAATCTCAGTATGTATTAACATTTAGTCAAGTGTTTCTAGAGATATAATTAAATATTTACCTAGAAAGTTGTCCTTTGAAGGAATTTAAAATAAATTATCAGATTCGCTGAATAGAATATCATAGTTAATGTTTCTCTGTGTTTTTATTTTTTGAAAATAATTTTAATAATGTTTTTTATGACATGATTATTTGTTTGATTCTGTAGCTTAAAATATCTTAAATATTAGATTACGAAGAAATAAATGTTTTCCTTGACCCTTTATAAAAGTATATTATGAGGTTTACGGATGTTATTTCTCATAGGTAACTACGTACATAACTAGAACTGAACGAGGTTCAGAAAAACCAAGCCTTCTTTATATCGTTGAGTTCTTTATATCGTTGGTCATAGGCTACAAATATAGAAAATGTTAAGCTTGTATAAAAAAGTCCTCTCATACTATTTAATGATGTAGTAAAAACTTTGCTTGACTTTATTTGTTTACTAAGTATAGTTTTAGTAAGTATTTTTTATCAAAGGATGCCATAACATTTATTGTCGTTTCCTAACGGGTTTATGACGATTGGAGTGTACAATGAAAATTGATTACCACTCATCATGTTTTTATATGTAATAACCATCTTGTTAGTAAATAGTATACGTGTAGATATATGTTTCAAGTGATATAAGACTGTTTCGATTTACTTTCCGTGTTATTTGCACTTGGATTAAAAATTAAAAATATATGTGATATAATGTTACTATGGTAAAATAAAAATAAAACTTTATTGAATTGAACAGAATTATATTGTGCAAAATAGATGATCTTACAAATCCAATGGCCAACACCCCTCTTAACACATCCTGCAATTGTTGGATTACGATTCTTAGGGGATTATTGTATTTATTGGATGTTTTGTGATTTTAAAAAGTTTGATGACAGATTCTTTATGGTCGAATTCCTCTCCAATCAACGATAACAACTTGTAACTTTTCTATATATCTACAGATTGCATAGGCTATAAAGACGATTAAAAGCTTGATAGTTCGTAAACAGGAAAATCAGAATAATCCTATTGGCTTAAGAGAGCAATGTAATTAGGTTAGAGGTCGGATAAGGTATTTAAATGCTCAGCATGCGGGAAATTAACAATCTTGTCGAACCGAGCTCCAGAAATTAATCGTCTACGTCGTTATTGAAAATTAGCCTCATTAGTTTGTTTTGGATTACTCAGTTTTGTTTAGCGGAACCTCTCTTAGTTAAGTTGAAGTAGTTAATTTAATTCTTAATAATTATAACATCGTGAATGTTGGTGTTTCACAATTAGGCCATGGAATTTATAATTTAGGTTATGTAATATTTCAATTTGCTTTGTATTTTATAGTGATCAACTTTTGAGTTGTTGCTTTACAAAATAATAAAATTTGTGATGTACTAGAAAGTAAGGGTTTTTTTCAATTAGTTTTTGAAAACCAAAGATATAGCGACAGAAGATATAGATGCCGCAGCTGTGATTTCCAATACAATATGGCTACTGCAGGGAGCTATACGTTTAATAAAATGTGGAACTGTTTCCCATTCTGCTATTATAAGTTTTAGAACATTTCTCTATAGGGAAGATCAAGTAGATACTTAGAAATTCTATGCTTAGATATTTATGAAATTCAGACAGTATACCATAAAGCAACATGTACTTGAATTTAGGGGTAGACTTCCTTATCTGTTGGCAAAAACAACCGAATGAAAATATCAAATTACTCGATCGTTTCATTCGATATATCGTTTGGTTGGTTAGGTTAGGTTAACCTTACCTAACTATACCAAACGATATATCCAACAATCGATATATCGATCGATATTTTAATTCGGTTGTTTGTGCCAACAGATACGGAAGTCTGCCTGAATTTTGACAACGACAACGGTTACTTAACAACGGAACTCACGGTATACACGGTGGTGATAGGCTAATGAGACATTCCTATTGAGTCTGATGGTTGGAGTTACAATCGTAATCGATCACCCCTTACCATATGTATTTACAATCCTGTGATAGAGCAGTATAAGTGTAAATGTATATTACAAGTGTTATTAAACGTATTTGTGTGTATTCTTAGTAAGTACAATAACACGTACCATCAAGCAGGTATTCAATTAATGTCATACACTATTTGCAACAGTTTGTCCATAGCAACATTGTGTTATGCTCAATACATGTCAATAACCTGTCACATTCAGCGAGTCAACATTATTCGGTTTGTCATCTGTCGAAGGCGTTTGAACAACGTCACGATGTATAGCTCATGTTTAATAAGTTTATTATGAGATTAACTAAAACTACACAAGGTTATTGTAATTCGATTAACGTAAGAGTTATATTCTAGTACTGTATAAAATGTATTAAAATGAAGAAGTATTATGGCGGGGTCAAATTGTTAGATTTCGGAATAAGTGGGACAGGTTCAATGCCCGGTACAACAACAGAGATTTGAGAGGCTCGGACCACTCTGGACAAAGGTCGTCGGTTCGATCCTGAGAAAAGTCAGTAGCTTTTTGATGGTTCGAATCTGGACCCAGCTTTTTCTGATCATTAGGCTTTATGTAGATGAATCTGGCTGGTGAAACAGCTGATTAGTCAGTAACAAAGCAACATATATCATCTCACACCATCATAAACTCATCCTTCACTCATATTCGGGTTAATTTACGCATCTATTCCAATCTCAATATGTAAAAGATTTGTTTGCATTTGTAAAAGAAATCCCCAGGCACAGAAGAAAGTCCATACCTTTTGAGTACTTAGATCATGAGTAAAGATAGAGTATGACAAAGCCCTGATTGCCATCAATAGGTAACAAGGTAACAACGTCAGGAAAAAGATAGCAGGTGTTATGGTAGATTCTTCCCTTAGAAAGGGGTACTTAATACAAGTACTTCAGATCAAGCGTCCTCTTACTTTTGTTGTCGTCACTGCTTCCTTTTGATCTTTGATAGAAGGTGCTTCAACCAAGCCCAAGAAAGAACGCCCACATCCACAACACATAAAAGTATTAAAATGCATGACCAGTTCCTATTAGATAGGTATTTAAAAAAAATCCTCTTTTTTCCGATTTAAGTTTTATGACAGGTTTGAATTGCCTTTCTAGGCTCTGTAAACATTGGACTGTAAACATTTAAAAAATAAAATCTGCCTTCTACAATATTTTTTTCAACAAATTTGTGAAGGGAAAATGGCGACTTTTCAACAAATATAATCCTTTTATATTTTTCCGGATTAATAATTTTCAAAATGATTTGACAAAATGTATAGTTGTGGCTTTTTTCATACTACAGAGCTTGAAAATAGCTGAAATAAAATTCAGTGTCTCAACAGTTGAAATCTTCAATGTTGTACTAATAACCCTCAAACACTCAATGGTTAAGTGGTGGTGTTTTTTTTATGTATTGACGTTAAAAATCGATAAAAAACTAAATATTTGGCTATTTGCTGATAGAATGTCAGAAAAGCCTACCTAATAATATGTTTTGTTTTCTTATTTTGTGAGGTAACGTAACAAAATAAAAGTTTTTAAATTCAATGGCCATTAATTTTAAAATGCAAAAATGCATATTTTTATTAACTTTAGATATTTAATAATGTGTTAGTAATGGTTATCAACCCGTTATGGCTGGTTATACATTTTTGGGATTTACTATAGTACTAATAATACTAACCTTATTCTTTTTTTAATAATTTTACAAATATCAATCACCTAGACACTGTCGGCATTTCTGAAAAAAAAACTGTAAAAATAATGTGATGTATGAAAGGGTTTGTTATTTAATAAACACGTAGACTATTTAATTCACGATGTGTTTTTTCACGATATTAAGTTTTATATGTTTACGAATTGGCTAAAAACCCTACTATTGTTTTAGCTCAATGGTATCGCCACAAATAGACAGTTTGTTTGAGTTACGTGCTTAAAGGCGTTAAAGTGGCCAAAGTGTAACACATTATCTTGGGGTCTAAAGCCCTTCTGGGGAGTGGTTTTGCCCTCATTTATCAATGTCGTACGTCTGCGGAGGGAAGGAGAGAAAAATAGAGAAAAAAGACGAACAAGAGAAAACACAAATCCATTTTATGAACCACGACAGTGTAATATAGGTTAGTACTAGTTATTTAATGATCAAATAGTAATGGTTGAAAAAAAATATAACATATACCAAATTAACAAATAATATTGATGGCAGGAATTAAGAACCAATACATTGTTTATATTGTTTTGCATTTTTACGTGTAAAATAAATGATAAGGACACGTTAAGAAATAGTATGCCAGCTGCATTTGGTGATGGTGAAATTTTATTACTACGTAATGTTTATTAAGTTAATATTAATTTACGACTTCAACAATTTTATACAAGCAGTTTTCAAGGTGTTATTTAAATTACACGGATAGATTATTTTTTATATTGAAATTGTTTTGTGTTAAAACTATTTTACGCTCAAAAATATTATGTATTTTGAGTGTAAAATGAGTTTAATTAAAATAAACCTATACAACATTTCAGTATAACTTAGAGTTTAGTATTATGCATGTTTTGTAGTTTTATGTCCTAAGTTGTACATCCGGGTGATAAAGCAATTTTTTGGTCAGTTTGACAATTACTATTTGACACTAATTTAATATAGTGTACGCATACCAAACAGAGTGTAAAGTGGTAATAGCGTTTTATCATCCAGTTTATTGTTTAGGTGACTTATAAACATTTGTGCCATTTACTGAATATTTCGATCTCTCAGGAAAGATTAGAACCTTGAAAATAAACATGGTAGCACAAAAGCTTATATCAGATCAATAACAGCATCAATTGTAGCCATTATGTATCATTGGGCTATAGATTAATCTTATTGTTATAACATTTGTAATTAGGGTTTTTTGATAGTAAAACGACCTTGGTTCGACCATGACTTTAAAACAAACATTATAAATTCAATCGGTGTAGGAAAATCAAAACATAAACATCTTAGTATTAATTTAATTGCAGCATCCATAGTATTTTCGAAGATTCGGGATTACGCCTGTGTATGATAGTTTTGCTACTCTATAAAAAAAATAGTTTACTAAAAGTATTTGCAAAATTACTCCTTGTCCTGCTTTTCCAGTTAAACATATTACACCGGGTCTGAGACAA
This sequence comes from Macrosteles quadrilineatus, assembly GCF_028750875.1. Classification (NCBI taxonomy): domain Eukaryota; kingdom Metazoa; phylum Arthropoda; class Insecta; order Hemiptera; family Cicadellidae; genus Macrosteles; species Macrosteles quadrilineatus. The sequence goes on along the minus strand of NW_026542598.1, from coordinate 35,550,091 downwards.
ACAATTCTTTGCTCTAAGACACCAAAGATCGTAAAACACGGCAGTAAATTGGCGAAGTGTTGGACGCTAAACCTTCACCTACCAAGGCACATTTTGTCCTTGCTTTGAGTCAAGGTATTTTTCTGTATCCTACGGTAAAATATGCATGGGTTTACTTTGAAAATATTGTGTACATATCAAATCATAAAAATGTGCCTCTTGATTCAAAGCACATTCATTGTTGAAGATTTTGTTTACTATACTGTATTGTCGTGTATCATAAGGATGTATTATCATTCTTTATTTTAAAGTTGAATCCATTAGTTGTTGATAGTAAGGCACAATAATCTTTACCCAGTCCTGAGAATACAACGAATAGTTTTGAGCTGATGACAGTTTTGCGTGAGGTTTGGTCATAAATAACCTCGTTGTTTACGATTACTGACTGATCTTTTCTGCCTATCAGATAAAGATAGATACATTTCAGTGTGAGTAATCTGTATTTAATTGTATGAATACTGATACTTTCAGTTCGGAACCAATAAAAATAATATTAATATCTCTCAAATTTTAATTTCCTGTAAATTTTGGTACACAGATTTTCTTTAGTCCCACTGAAAATCTTTTCGAAGAAAGTCTTACCATATACATTTGTCCACTAACCCATCATGTAAATAATGTAGACTGTGTTGGTGGCGTCGTCCTGTAGTACAGCTACTAGGAGGTCATGAATTGTGGATATTTATAGGCATGCACTGTGGATGTGATGCTCCCTGGTGTGAATTAACGTCCGCACTAGTGAGTACGACTATCTGCAGTACTGTCCTGATAATTAGACCAATTCATTAATACCAAGGCAAAAAGGTGGTTCGGATTCCACTATAAACTGTAGGTCCCTTAGTTGTCATTAGCTGTATGGGCTATTAATTAACAGCTATGTCTAAGGAATATGTCGGACTTAGTCACTTACAAGACTACAAGATCGCGCCACTCATCCTACACTCATCTCCATTCATACTCGGCTTAAAATACCTACTTTGTATGGTCGCCATTTCAATGAAAAGTATTTCAAAAAGTATAAAGCATGCATACAAGTGCAAGAAGCAGGAACATAAGGCAAAGTAGTTCCTACGGCGATATTAAAACTCACCGGACCGCAAGTTGTGCATTCAGGTGTAACCCTTGGAATCAGGCATTCATGTCTGGGGAACTTCAATCTGATATATATGCCTTACTGCGTGTAATATGAGACAAAAGTAGAAATTTGAGGAAGAAATATTTTAAGTTATATGTTTTCCTTAGGTTTAAATTACATTTTCTAGAAGAAAAGTGTTTTTGCCGGTAGTACTAGGCTGCAATTTGGCGAGAATGAAATCCACCCTTAATATGTTTATTCACAAGAACCAATAAAAATATCGAAAAATCCATCGAAATTCACGAATGGCCTCTGGACGTTCTGAATGAACTAATATAGGTTTGATTACATCTGTTCTTTAAAAACGATCCTGGATGGTAGTATGACGACTAAAGCTGTTTCAGGCTTTTAAAGTAGCACATCTTCAGGTCGAGAATGTCTAAAATATGATCAAGGATCGTTTTAACAGCAAACAGATAATACTTACATTAGTTCATCGAAATATGTTTTTATTTAGCATTAAAAGAAATAGTACAATTTATTCGCTGAAAGGAAAGCTTAAATAAGTTTTAGAACTGTAAAATGCGAAATATTATCTTACAAGTCTCACATCTATCTCATAACACGATTGCACCTAATAGTATTTCTGTATTTAGATAATGGGACAATATATAGGCATGTATATACTCTAACTAAAACCAACAACAAACATTTTATGGAAAATACAAAATATTACGTTTAGTTTCTCAAACATCCACTTTTATGATTAATTATAACAGTTTAATTTACTCTAGCACAATATTTTCTTATTCAATTCTGAATACGGTACTCCATGAACAGGTGCAAACGTCAAACCGGTTTTATATGTCAAACAAATTATAAAAGAAAGTTAGTCTGAAGAAAATAACTCCTTTGTTGGTAGAAGCAGACATTGATGCATGGAGATGATGTATCATCCTTTAGATAATCCCTCTCTTATTGTTTTATCTTCCATCCTTATGAAATGATTCTGGTTCTTCCTTTCATTCTTTATCCAACCTGTTGCAGTCATAAACTGTTCAGCATCTGCTTCAGAAACTTAAAACTATTTTGAACAAATTAAAGTTTTGTGAGTTGTTTAACTAGCCAACATTTTAAAGTCCAGACTCCATAATTTCAATAATAGCCAACGCTTTATAAAAATTAATTCAGTATTATCATCTAACATCATCAGGAGTGAGCTGGTCAAGTCGTCAGACGTGGGACATCGGTCTCTGAGGTCCTGGGTTCAAATCCCACCAATCACCAATAGATTTTATCTAGATGAACCTCTAGGTCTAACCTGAAGTAATGTTAAAAATAACCCAGTCCAGAGAGTAGCGTCCTAGGATGTAAAAATGGCACACCTTTAAAACTAACAGTTATTAATTTTTTAATATACTTTAACAAAAATAACTAAGCTAATAAAATCACTTTCTTCGTAATACCACAATAGTAGATCATTTGATAGCAAAAATTGCACTAAGATCAAAGTAATCTTAGTGCAATTTTAGTGTTAAATTTTTTAGTCACAATTTGTAATTGTGATTCCTGATCCAAAAGAACCATCCTCTTACTTATTTGAGAATGTTTCTAACAGATCTTGGTGTAGTTAATTTGTACCTTATTTATTTTTACAAGCATTATCTTAATCATATACATGCAATTGATTTACTTGTATTATTGCATTATACACATGCTTATGAAAATAAATCAGGTACTGAATTATACCAATTTCAAACTTAAGCAGAAACATTGCATACGCAAAAAAAGTTTACTACTAAAAGTAATTTATGAAATTCATTTGTATAAACCGTTTGAAATAATTCTATTATCCATTTAGATCCTGTGGCTTAATAATATTATGTTGTTGTGTGGAAAGCTTAGAGCTGTTACTGAGGAAGTGGTCTAAGTGTATTGGTTGACCGGGCAATCACACAAATTGCAGGTTTACAGCTGTGAACTAAGTAACACCTGGATACAGTACAGTTGTTGTGCCTTACCTCATGCTTACATAGATTAAGTTCAATTCTAACTTTAAATATGTAATTTTTGCCATAAAATACAGAAAAACTCTTGACGGTCTTGTACGAAAACGTGTTTGAATAATTAGAAATTTTTATTTGAACCCTAAAAAAATGCAATTTAAATTATTTATTAAATAGTAATTAATTAGTAAAAACTAATCACAAACTGCCGATTAAAATATTGATTAGCTATATCGGTAACAGTCACCTTTTAGTGAATTTTCCTATAGGGATATAGCTATTACCGATTTACTTTTGATGTCCCCACAGGCCAAAAACACCATATATATACGCCCATGAACGCGATAACTTGAGTAATGTTCGTCAGATTTTGATGAAATTTGGTTTAAAGAGACTTCAATTAGTTCGCGAACCAACATGATCGGACCATGGGAACAGGGTTTACCGGGGGCCTTGTGGGGTAAATTTGGGGTTGCTCATTTTTGACCCTCAGAACACAAGATTTCCCAACTTCTCTCTAGACCTTTTTAAAGAGTTTAAAAAACAAATAATTTAGTATATAAAAGTATTTTTGTACGGTTTTGGTAATGGAAAAAATTCAAAAATTGTAAATTTAAAATTCCCATGTTATTTATGGAGAACATTGTAAAATGTTGTAGTTTGCTTGCTTATGGATATATTTTGATCAAACTTGGCAAGTTTATTTATTTTATACTAAGCCATTAATATTTTACAAAAAAATACATTTTATAAGTTTCCTTGTAGCAGCAAACCTAGGTACTTTTTGAACCTACTTTTATCTTCTAATATATAAAATTCTCGTGTCACAGTGTTTGTCTGCAAACTCCTCCGGAACGACTTCACCGATCGTTATGAAATTTGGTGTGTAAATTCTGTAGGTATGCGAATCGGACGTAAACTATTCCCCGTTTCGAAATTCTTAAAAGGGCTCCGCCCCAGTGGCTCTGGAGTTTCCCATGTTAACCTTATGAGAAATGGAATTAATGAATCTTAACAGCTGTTTCAATTAAACAAGTTGGTTCTGTTCTATGATGTTCAATAGCATTAAAGTTACAAGGATTACCAAGAGGGTGCAGCACTATTATTTCTTTTACATTTATGACAACAGCTAATTTGCAACCAAAAGGTGAGTGAGCGTAGCGAACGAACTTCAACCTGGAGGCGAGTGAGCGTAGCGAACGAGCTAACCTGAAGGCAAGTGAGCGCAGCGAACGAGCTCCAACCTAAAGGTGAGTGAGCGTAGCGAACGAGCTCCAACCCAAAGGTGAGTGAGCGTAGCGAACGAACTTCAACCAGGACGTGATTGAGCGATGCGAACGAGATCATCTTGAAAATTAAACGTAACGGTACTTTCTTTCCATCGGTCTGTCTTAGGGGAAACCTATAACTTAGGCGATACGAAGTTCGCCGGGTCAGCTAGTATCTTATATAATGATCCTCTTGAAGCCTTTTGGGGAGTCTTAACTGTAACTATTTATAAATATACGGCAAATAAAGGAATTTCAACTCTGAAAATGTGTTTTAGTTGCAGTAAGATCTGTACTCAGAGCTTAGCCTCCTTTCTGTTAAAGTGCAATTTTACCCATATTAGTGTAATTTTAACTTTCAGTTCCATCGTTTTTAGCTTCAATGAACCTTCGAAAAAATGCCCCACTAAATTACTGAAATGTTTTCTTTTACTGAAAGCTTTTGTGTTTATACCAATATTAAGTTTCAATTTTTTAAATAAAATATCTCAGCTCCAGTGCAGGTAGTATACTGACTTTTAATAGTTGATATTTAAAAATAACAATGGTTATCCTACTCCAAAGGTGTAGTTTTGTACGTTATTTTATATAAATATATAGGATTCATAAAAAAAATGTATTTTCTCATTATAAGATAAAAATGCGGTATTACTAAAGGTTTGCTCAACTTTTGTAATTTTTGAGCAATTCTTATTCGTAGTTTTCTTCGAATAGCTTAAACTTTTTTAATGATAATATACACTATAACTGGCACAAATAAAAATTATTATTTTCATTTAGCAGTGGGAGGTTAATTTTTCTTAACAGGTACCAAAGCTTAAACATGTTTTTTTTATTATTTTTCCTGAGACACTTTAGTTGCACAGTTTAAAAAATGATCAAAAAAGTTGCTACCTGTTAGGGTTATTATAATTCTTCCGACGAAATAAATTGAGTGCAACAAATCCCATACTTACCTGTCTCATACAATATTGACCCGTTGTTGTGGTAATTGCTAATTAACCAGAGAGCCAATTAACCAATTAATTAACTAGCAACCAACCACAAATCCCACACAGAGTGAGTGGCATGCTTTTGTTTTCGACATTCATTCAAGCATATTTTACATAACATTTATTGCCACCAACTGTTTCAATTTTGTATTTGAAAAGTATTTATCTTAGGAAAGTTTAGCACTAAAAAATTTACTCTATATCTTTTATAATTATGAAATGAAAAGTAAACACACAATTTTTAACTACACGACAATAAGAAATCCTAAATTTATCATTCAGTTGATAATATTTTAATTGGTTTTACTAACAACTAAATTGCGTGAATTACTAATATTAAACTTCACTATTTGTATTGACACTTTTAAAATTCCAACTTTATACAACACAAAATTACTAGAAATCCAATACTTTCGGTCCTAAGAACGTGCAATAAATAGTTATACTTGTCCAGTTTAAATGCAATAAATATAGTTTGCGATTACAGATAAATAGGCTCTTGAGATATTACCAAAATAGATAATAGAATGAAAATCTCCCCTGGGACTCTGCCCTGATTACCAAATGACGAGTTTACGATTTTTTTTTATTATTTATTACTTTCTCCCCCCATACCATAGTATATGGAGAAAGTATTGTTTTTGTAAAAATTTCCGAGTTTGAGTTTTGAGTGGATATATCCGTTTTGGGTCCCCTTGGGATAAAGTGGTTTTTGAAGTGATGTCTGTAAGTCTGGATGTATACAGAGCTACAGGCTACATCTGTGGTCCGATTTTGATACAATTTGGTATGTAGGTACTAATCCACGATATCTCCAGGCTTTCTTCATTTTTTTGAAATTTTGATGTTTAACATACTAATTTTTTCTCAAAATCATTCGGGCCATTTTTGAGAAAATCAGATTTTCCGCTATTTTATGGTTTTTATGGGAAAATCAACATTAAAAATGATGATATATCCCTTTAAATTCTGAACAAAATGGCCCAACTCCCATTTCTGTCAAAATTGCTGTTCAAAAGTTATCTTAAATTATGTCATTATCACATAAAAACCCATAAAATAAGAGAAAATCGTATTTTTTTTAATAGGCCGGGTTTGGTTCAAATTAGTATGTGATAATCGTTATAATTTTTAACAAAAAAACGCAACCCCAACTGCTGTAAAAATTGTGGTTCAAAAGTTATTGTAGCTTATGTTGTCTTCCTATAAAAACCCCTAAAATCAGAAAAAAGAATTGGATTTAAATTCGTCTGTTATGGTCCTTATTATTCTAAACACAAATAGTGCAACTCTATTCCTGTAAAAATTACGGTTCAAAAGCTAATGAATTGAAACTTTTGTCATTTTACCCATTAAATATCATAGTTGGTTAGTTACTCTCATCGCTTACCCATGATCAAGGTTGTTGACAAACTAATGGGAGAAAGTATGTGTCAGATTGCTGATACCATTTATTATTCATCTCTCCGTGGTTTAACCAGATTAATCGTACGATAATTTTTGTTCGAGTATAGTGTAAACCACAGGAACATCTATTAAGACATTTTAACGGAAAAGCTCTGCTTTATAGCATACAGTATTCTAGGTGACTAGAGTAAACTTTTTCCCATGAAAATACTCTTTCTTCCATCTTCCACAATTAGCTGAAAAGCTGTTGAATTTGTATAAGATTCATGTATCCAGGAGTTTAGGTTTGGAGTGTTTCTCTACGTTTTAGATCGGTATGCATATTTTGAAGAGTCAATAAATTCCTAATAAATCAACTAACTACCAAAGTGGTGTGCAAAAGTTATAAGTAATTTTAAAATACACGTACATTTATACGAATACAACACTAAACGCGTTTGTAAAAGTAATATACCTTGCAAAGGAAGACAGGTAAAATGTTCCTTTAAACTTTATTTGTTAGACAACACAATTTGTGAGATGATCTGCACACGACATAGACACACACATGTTTTAAGGAGTAAATATCAAAGCTTGTCGCATCTAGTAACTACTTTGGTCGCATCATTGTAATGTCATGTCCAAAACAGAGTTTGTATAATTCAAAGGTGAAATTAGATTAGTTTCTACAACTTGTCTTTCTTTGTGTGGAATAACTTTTGTGTTTCTCATAAGTCAAGTTTGTTTTGTGGATGTGTAGTGAAAAATCCATTTTAACTTAATTATGTCAACTACCATAAATAATAATACTTTGCTACAGAAAATAAGAAGTAGGGTAGATCAAATTACTACAACATTATCTGAGTGTACAGAAGACTTATTCACTCATCATTCAATGTAACGTCAAATTATATACTATTTAAGCCAAAGTAAAAATAATGGAATATTAATAACAACCAATATTCAAGTTTTCAGTTTTGGAAGATGATTCTTCCCTCCCAATGTTGTGACAAACCAAATGTTAGTATGTTTTATTAATGTGAGGTTTTCTGTTTAAAGCTGTAGTATTACTCTGATTACAAAGTTTAATTAATTGTTAGCTATTGGAACCCATTCAGTTTCCCTTTACCCATCAACTATCTAAACTTTCTGGTCATCTAAATAATTTAGGATTGATATGGATTTTTACCAATAGGCCTACATATTTTTTATTCATATTGTTTACACATCCAGACTACACATATGTTTCTAAAGTTTCAATAAATATTTCCTTCAGCCCCAGCTTACACAGAGTAGGCCTAAGTGAATATATCAGATAGAAGTTCCCCAGACATGAATGCCCGATTCCAAGAGTTACACCTGAATGCACAACTTGCGGTCCGGTGAGTTTTAATATCGCCGTAGGAACTACTTTGCCTCATGTTCCTGCTCCTTGCACTTGTATGCATGCTTTACATAATGTATTAGCGGACAAATGTTTATTGGAAGGACGTTCCCTCCAACATTTTTCCAGATAGTAAAACTGGTAAAAGTGAAAATGGTTCTAATCTTCTACCTACTATCTAAACATATTTATTATTACTTATAAAATCTTGCTTGCCAGGATTCGGTTTAGAAATAATGTTGGCGACATCATACATACTTGTTACGTAAAAGATTTGAACTATCATATATATTTCAGCGTCATATTAATTACATATGCTTTGCTTTACGCACATAGCAGGATACTATTGTCCTAAAAAACTTTTTTTTGCTATTCGAAAGTAATGAATTTTCTATAATAGTTATTGATTTATGTCGAATAAACCTTTTCAAATACTCAACGTGTGTGTCCATTTTATTAACAATTTTCTTCGTTTCTTGATTTGTATTTGGTACTTTACAAGACACGAGTAGACCCCCTTAAAATTCGGTGTTGTAAAACGCTTAGCTGCAAATTAATTTCATTTAAAGACATTCATAAACAATCTAGCACTGGTACTGTAAACCTTTCCATTTTATGTATTATTTTCCTTGTATGCACGATCGACAAAAGCCACAATATTTTTAAAAGCGTTGCAAAGTAAACACCCTTTGCCAACAAGGGACAGTGGTTGGGGCTGGTGGACAATTAGGTAAGTGTACAGTTCTGTCCCTAGGGTATGTTAGAGCCTCGCTCCCCGATATTGCGTTGGGTGGCAGGGAGAGGGGGTCGTAAAAAGTATCGTAAACAAATATTACCTGGAGAACAACATCGAACGTCATGTATTCGGTATTACGAAACAACAATAGTGATTACGAACAATGAAATACCTAATGGTTACCACAATCATTGAGATATAGATTATAACTGGAGTCACTACTCTCTGGTTAAAGATTAGAGAAAAGCGTGCCACTGTTTTTGCTTGTTTGTTTTCGGCGTTTCGTGTTGTTAGGTTGGCCGTGTGATCGGTTGGTGGGATGCTGTCAAATTCCAATTCATTCTAACATAACCATACTATTCATTTGAGGTTAGGCCTATCCGTTATTTCAAGGACTTGTATCAAAAACTTATTTAGGTTATTGCACGTTAAAACCTGTGCATTTAAAGTTATTTTGAAACATATAAATTTTTTTTGATGGTAAATAAATAGGCTACTAACTTATTTACCTCTTTTCAAGCTATGTGGTGAAAATAGGCTAGTCAAGTTTCCTGGTTTAGAGATATTGCCGATATTGGTTTAGTCTTGGGTTTATCCTATGGCATTTGATAAAGAACGACCATCGGTTTATGATCTTGTTAAAATGGGTTGCTCTTGCTCGTAAAATAAATAATTAAACTTATATTGCAATCATAATGTTGACATATTTTTGTTTGCTATCAACAAGACAATAGGATGACGCCATCTTGATCTTGCCTCTAATTTGACAAATCCCACCAACCGATCACCTGGCCAACCTAACAACACGAAACTCTGAAACAAAACCATCAAAAACAGTGGTACGTTTTTAAAACACAGAGTGGTTACTCCAGTTATTATTATAGCTCAGTGACCACAATGTGTTTATTTGAAGATTGTTTTTTTTTACGATGAAAGTTAAATTTGAGTGGTTACTGCGGACACGTCTCATTACTAATTTAATTAAGATTTACTTAAACCCCTGAGATGGATTAAACGTTTCCCTTTTCCTTATGTTATTTCTTATCTAAAGACAGGTTCAAATTCTTGATTCCGAAACTTGGTTAAAACCCTTTAGAACTAATCATTATAGGAAATGTCTGAAATTGTTCCTCAAGTAAAATGTTTACATGTATATTCCCCAACATAAAATGTTTGGATGCTAATTTTGCAACCATTAAAAGTTTTTAAATTAATTTGTACTGAAACATTTGAGTCATAAGATAGATAGCTGATACAGATTGACTATCTAAAGAACAAATTAGTTATCCAGAGTTCAATATGGGTCTATGCCTCAAATTGTGATAGGCATCTAATCACTTAAATAATCGACCATTTACTTAAATATTACAAAAAGTTGGAGACAATTTTGAGTAAAATAACCCCGCCACAGCAAACCTGCCGACTAAGCGAATTTCCATTTACCTGAATCAATTTTCAATTAAATTTAAATAACATTGGGTTTAAGCACTTAGGTTTGCTGCTACAAGGAAACTAATAAAGTGTGGTTTTTAGTAAAATATTAATAGTTTAGTATAAGAGAAATAAGTTTACCAAGTTTGATGAAAATGTATCCATAAACAAGCAAACTACAAATTTTACAATATTCTCCATAAGAATATCATAGAAGTTTTAAATTCACTATTTTAAAATTTTCTCCGTTACCAATAACTATACAAAAACAACATGATATACTATACTATTTGTTTTTTATCTCTTTAAAAAGGTCTATAGAGAAATTGGGAAGTTTTGTGTATTGAGGGTCAAAAATGAGAAAACCCAATTTTTACCCCATAAAACCCCGTTCCCATGGTCCGATCATGCTGGTTCACGAACTCATTTAAGTTTATCCCGCCTTACACCTTTAAACCAAATTTCATCAAAACCGGACAAACGATACTCAAGTTATCGTGTTCACGGACACATACATAACTCTATATATTTATAAAATTTTAACGAATGGTGTTAAAAAGTGAATCGGTCCCAGGCCTAGATCTTACCGTGCCACCTACGGTAGTAGATACTTCCCTATAGAGATATTCGCTAAAACAACCATAAAAAAGGTTTTAAGTTTTTTGACGCGTACTTTAAAACGCACTTCTATGAAACACGTAAGATTCTGGATTGAGACAATAACAACAAAACGTGAGATCCGAACAGAGATTGAGTGGAGAAACAGTCTTTGTTGAATCGGAATACAAATGTACTCTTCTATTTGTTATTTTACGAGAAACTTTGGGGAAACAATACTAGTAGTGAAATATAATAATATGTAAGTATGTCTGGTTTTTTTTTACTGTGCATTTATATTTAAAGATAACCGGTTATAGGTATTTAACTGTACAAGCGGGAATCACAGACCAGTTAAAAATAAAAACACAAATTGAATTATAAACAGAATGTTATTGCTGGTTTTTTTTCAATTCCAGAGTATTTAAACGCATGTTTGGTGTTTTTAAGAGTCCTAGTTATGTGTGATACATTGTTGATTGAGAACCTGCATATACAGGTAAAGTTAGTGTATTGAGTCTACAACTTCAAACACCGTAAAACCAGCAGTAAATTGTAGAGGCGACTGACCCCAAGTATTGGACACTAAACCTTCACCTTACTAGCCTGACTTTGTTACGCTGGCATAACAAGAAATATTATTGTTAAATAGTTAAATTTACTGTGGGAATCAAAAAGTATGATCCGTAGTGATAGGTTTTTGATAAATCACTACTATACAAATTGTATTCAAACTTAAGAACACACATTAAACATTAGCCCTCACTTTTAGAAAATATTCAAAGCTTGTAAACAATCTTTTGTTGGTTGTATTTATTCACAAAACTAAATAAAAAAATATAAAACCATTAATAGTTTTTCTTTATATCGTTAGAATACAGCACACAAACATTATCAACTCAATAAATTCAGTAGACTAAGTAAAACCCAATGTTCGACCGGTACTACTACCAATGATAAATTCAAAGCAAAGAAAATAAATTTTTCTTTCGGATAAAAATTGTTAATATAATAATAATTTATAGATTCTCATATACGTCAGCATTTACTGGTACAATTGAAGGTTTGTCATTGGCCAGTGCACACGTTTAAAAGACCTATTTTTTCCTACTTTGATTAATTAAAACAACATCAGAATTTCTTTTCATGGGTATGGACATATTATATTTATAAAATATATCTAGATTTTATTCTGGCTTAAAAAAATACATTTGTGTTATTTTTCACGACCAAAATGATCACTGAGGAGGAAGGTGCAGAATCTATTCCCATGAAAATGATTTCTGCTCCACATGTAGTAGATATTTTAGAGCAATACATAAAATGTGTTTTCTAGAGTAAATAGGCGACTTTACTGATTGTATGCTGTTGAAATATTCCAAGTTATCGTAGATTAATAACCCATTGTGTATAACAAAAAAGTCTTACTTCTTTTTACCATGCCATTTTAAAATATTTCTATATCCTATATAAATGATTTCATAAAAAAGTTACATTATAAATCTGGCCCATTTAACATTTTAAAAGAAATACCAACGTTGCTGGATTGAGACAATATCATCAACGCTTGACCAAGAAATAAAGATTGAGAGAAGAGGAAATAGTCTTTGTTTGCACCAGAATACAAATATCCCATGTTTTAGAACAATTATATTTGCAGACGTAGCTTAAGTATAGTAGAACAATGTAGTATTTACCTTAAGTATAGAAAAAACTTTGTATTTACTATGACAATATTTATAGTTTATAACCAAGTTCAGTAAAATCTTATTCAAATAATTAGTCAAAACTGGCATTTTTAGAACAAAGCTACTATTTACTTCTAAATTTGACTTCTAAAATTTGTGTATGAAAGATACGCCACGACGCGACATGCAAACTTATTAGAGATAATTGGTTATAATTTTAAAACCATGTTCTGTATATTCTTGTTCATATAAAAACGAAGCTCCTTCATACCAACCCTTAATAAAAAAAACACAAGAAAAATTCCCCTAAATTGCTACTTAAGTCTTAACACATCAAAAAATATCTTAAGGAACAAAAAAAAAAAAAAAAAAAACGCAGTATAATTTTAAATTGCATAGATGATTCTTAAATAAAGCTATGTTTAGTAATGCTTTGATGGTCTACTAAATACCATGCATAATATGTACTCGAAAAACATACTTTTTGCATGTGTACAAAATGATAGTTTTTTTCAACTTTCCACTTTAGATTGAGTTTTAAGATGCTTTCACGTCAAAGCCAGCTCCATGTTGTTGAAGACATGAACATACTGATGTATTTTAAAAGTATAATGAGAACTTAACCGTTTCTCTTCCCTTCTTACCAATAACGATATTCTTAGAAGTAATCATAACATACAAGCTTGTGATTCTTTCAGGGACACTTCTAATAATGTGGAAGGTGTGGGAAATGATTCCTAAAATCCAGGTTCAAATCTTGCTATTCCCCAATTAGCACTTTTGACAATGTCCGAGAGATAATTATCCCACATATACTGGCCTACCACTCAAGAAGAAAAAAAATCATAGGTAATTTTGGTACGGCAACCTTTGTCTTTGAAATGTACATCCATGAAACTATACATTTTAAATGTTTTTAGCGAATTTACCATACAGAGAATAAGTTCTTATGTTATGTAAGCGCAGCTTACTCATTGTGAGGCGTGGACCCGGGACCAATTTACTTCTTCGTTTTGGTATCCCTAGATGCCAAAAACCCCTTGCAAATTCATATTCATTTGTATGTCCGTTAGCACGATAACTTCAACGAGTGTGTAAACCAGCGTGATCGGACTAAGAACAGTGTTTTATGGCGTAAGTATTTGTTTTTACATTTTTTAACCTAAAAGGTTCTTTAATCGTGCCTTTAAGAAATTATTAATTTAATGGACACATCCCTGTAAGACATTACAATCAAACCACATCACAGGTAATCTTGACTCAAAGCGAGGACAAAGTGTAGCTCGGAAGGTGGAGGTTTAGTTCCCAATATTTCACCAATTTACTGCCGTGTTTTACGATCTTTGGTGTCTTGCGACAGTTTTTCTCTGCTTACAGAATAGTACGCATTGTGACTGGGGGAATAGTTATGTATAAACCTTAATTATACAATTTAACCTCTGAATATCCTAGGGAAGATGAAACCATTTTCGTAAAACTTTCCGGTCAAATAGTAAATTCTAATAAATAAATAGGCAGGTATTAACATGGTCTGTGCCAGTTTTAAAGTTTTTTGTCAATTTTTTGTCAGGTTTCCAAGCTACTGTATTGTTTTATGATCATTAGGTTATGTGCCATATTGAAGGACATATTTTAACATAGGTTTCTCTAAGAAAATGTTTTGAACGCGTTACATTGATAAATACCCCCGCTGCAGCAAACCTGCCGACTAAGCGAATTTACATTTGTCTGAATTGATTTTCAGTTAAATATATTTTAATAACATTAGGTTTAACGAGTACCTAGGTTCGCTGCTGCAAGGAAACTAATAAAGTGTGTTTGTGAGTAAAATATTGATAGCTTAGTACAAAATAAATAAATTTGCCAAGTTTGATAAAAATATATCCATAAACAAGCAAACTACAACATTTGACAATATTCTCCATAAGAATAACATGGGAATTTTAAATTTACAATTTGTTTAATTATCTCCGTTACTAATAATCGAACAAAAATATTTTCATATACTAAATTATTTGTTTTTTTAAGTTCTTTAAAAAGGTCTAAGGAGAAATCGGGAAATTTTGTGTTTTGAGGGTCAAAAGTGAGAAAAACCAATTTTTACCCCATAAAACCCCCCGTAAAGCCCCGTTCCCATGGTCCGATCGTGCTGATTTGCGAACTCATTCAAGTTTATCCCGCTTTACACCTTTAAAACAAATTTCATCAAAATCGGACAAAAATTACTCAAGTTATCGCGTTCACGGACGTATATATATATAAGTCTATATATATATATATACATATATACAAATTTGAACGAATGGTGTTTTTGGCCTCTGGGGACATCAAAATTAAAAAGTAAATCGGTCCCGGGTCTAGGTCTTACCGTGCCACCTACGGTAATAGCTACTTCCCTATAGGGAAATTCGCTAATAACATAAAAATTTCTGAATAGATAAAGCTCAGTATAGCGAGTTTTCTAAAATGTTGGATAAGGTAATAAACGCACATTAATAATGGTAATGACGGTGAACCCAATGGGGAGCGAGCTGGTGTAGTGGTTAGAGCGTGGGACTTCAGGTCCATGTCACCAAGTCACCACTAGTAGATATAATAGGACAATATGACCCCACTTTCGGCGTTTTAGAGGCACTTTTAGGGCACTTTTTATAGGGGAAAAATGAGAAAAAAATGGAAGAGCTTTTTTTGGCCACTTTTTTTAAAGACCCAGCTCTTGACCTATACACCCCTATATAAATTTTCTACTTTTGTTAATACTAAAAATCATGTCTGGAATATGGCTCATTTTTTGGCCACTTTTTTAAAAGACCTGGATCTCGTCCAATACAAGCCTATATAAATGTTCAAACTCTATTAAAATTTCAAATCCACATCCATTCCCATGTATATTTTCAAAATCATGTGAGGTTTGTGCGTGAACTCGGGCATGCTTATGGCTATGCGTAAACTATGCCTGACTCAAATGAATGACTGTGAGTGTAACCTAATGACCCTAATCAAAACCAATTGTCAACATTCTCTGCCTGTCTGGCGCCAGTCTGTCTGGGGCAGGTTTAGACAATTGCCAAATATGTTTGATTGATTGACCTCAATTATTCAATTGTTCAATTTCAGTTTGTTCAATTTCCATTGTTAAGTTCTAAATTAATTTAGACAATTTTGTGGTATATAAGGGGGGCATTCTACGGAATCATCACTAACTCTTCCACCTGGATCTTCTTGTTATGGTAAGTCTTTGACATCTAAGCTAGACTAATGTAATATGTTGTCGCGTGTCGGGTCATGGGATCAATTGGTGACGTAATTGATGCTTGTAGGCTACTCATACTCTGTATTTCTTTTAACTTAGGAGTGTAGCTAATTTCCCGAGTCCATTTTTAAAAACTTAGCCGAATTGAGTCACTAAGGAACTTATAAAAATGTATATAAATCTATTTTTAAACACTTAGAGTATTTTGAACAGTCACTAAGGAACTTAAAATGTATATAAGTCTATTTTAAAAAACTTAGCCAAATTTACTCATGAGGGGGACTTTGAGTCAAAAGTTTGCACAAGTTATTATTTAAAAACTTAGCCAAACTTCACGCACTGGGGAACTTTGAGTCAAAATGTGTACAAGTTATTATTAAAAAACTTAGCCGAATTATACTCACTATATAATTTTGTCAAGTCCCTTTTAACATAGGTAACATAGTCTTCTCTATAACTAACACTCACTCTGTATATATGTAGACTCAGTATTCTGAATTGCTAAAAAGTATTTTTATTTAAGATTTTGGATTTAGTTTTGATTTAGAAAATTACAATTGCCAAATCTTATTGTATTAAATTGTTTTGAATATTAAAATTTAAAATTTTGATTTAAATTATTATTTCCCATTAATTGAAATTGTCTAAAATGTAATTTCCACCATATAGAACATGCTAACTTAGTTTTTTTAGTTACATGTCAACTGTGTGCTGCTTCTCTATCCAAAAAAGTAACTTATTTTGTTATTACTATTTTTAAGTGAGTCAAAAATATATACAAGTTATTTTTTAAAACTTAGCCAAATTCACTCACGGGGGAACTTTGAGTCAAAAGTTTGTACACGTTATTTTTTTAAAACTTAGCCAAATTTACTCACGGGGGGAACTTTGAGTCAAAAGTGTGCACAAGTTATTATTTAAAAACTTAGCCAAACTCACTCACGGGTTGACTTTGAGTCAAAAGTGTGCACAAGTTATTATTTAAAAACATAGCCAAATTTTATGCACCGGGGGACTTTGAGTCTAAAGTGTGTACAAGTTATTATTTAAAAACTTAGCTGAATTATACTATATAATTTTGTCAAGTCCCCTTTAAAATAGGTAACACTCACTCTGTATATATGTAGACTCAGCAATCTGAATTGCTAAAAAGTATTTTTTATTTAAGATTTTGGATTTAGTTTTGATTTAGAAAATTACAATTGCCAAATCTTATTGTATGAAATTGTTTTGAATATTAAAATATAAAATTCTAATTCAAATTATTATTTCTCATTAATTGAAATTGTCAAAATGTAATTTCTACTATATAGAAGATGCCAAACTATTTTTTAATTTCATATATAAAAATGAAGACCACATGTCAACATTGTTTTGCATCGCTCTCCAAAAAAAGCAACCTGATTCGCCACTACAAGGTAATACATAAAATGAAGGTGAAACTGTGCAAAGTTTGTGATATAATCTGTGATAATAACATAGCTCTAAAATCTCATATATTACAAACTCATAAGACTTGTAATTTCTGTAAAAGAAATGTTGTTGGTCATTTTAAAAGACACATCAATTCTTGTAACAAATGTCCATATACAATGATTAAATTTGTTGGTGAATCGATTAAAACTGAACTTAAAAGTACTCTTCAGTCTTGTCCTCTACCGATAAAATGGACTTTAGTAAGGAGAATCAAATTTATAAAATATACAATAGATCAAAACGGAAAATTAGTTAATGAGAAAGAATGTATTGCAGATTTTAGAAGCCTTACTACCTTAACCATTGAGAAGAGAGATTTAAAGCCTCAAATTGAAAATGCTCTTTTAAAGATTGATGCTTCCATACACAAATATCAAGCCGAAGGCAGTGGATGGATTTATGACCATACTAAATATTGGCAGTTGCACGTTTACAAGTATAAGCCCCTAACTCCAAAGTCATATATCCCCACACCAAAAAGTATTAAATTGACAAAAGCAGTTTTAAATATAAAGAATGCTGATAATAAATGCTTCCTTTGGTCAATTTTAGCAGCTTTACATCCAAGGAATGCTAAACATGCTGAAAGGGTATCGAAATATGCACCCTATGAAAATCAGTTAAATATGACAAACATAAAGTATCCTGTTAAAATATCTGATATAGATAAATTTGAAAGACAAAATAATATAAGTGTTAATGTATTTGGAGTTGAAGACCAAAAATTTATATATCCATTAAGAAGAACCAAACTGAATAGTAATGCTCACATAGATCTATTATTATTACTACAAGGTCGTAAATCACATTACTGTTTAATTCGTGATTTTGATAGGTTAATGCTACGGTCTACGAAACAAGACCACAAGAAGTATTTTTGCAAGTTTTGTTTACAACATTTTTACACCAAAGATAAATTAGAATGTCATATAACATATTGTAAGAACTTTGATGCACAAAGAGTGGAAATGTCTAAACAAGATACATTACAATTTAAAAATTATAAATATCAACTTAAAGCCCCATTTGTGATTTATGCTGATTTTGAGTGCTTTATAAACTCCAATATACATATTCCATCGGGATTTGCATTTGTCGTAGTAAAAGATTCTAAGATTATTTCTGAAGAGTTATATAGTGGTGCAAATGTTATGGATGTGTTTTTTGAAAGATTATTTGAGACTTATGATTTTATTAAAAGTCAAATGGCGATATATATTCCCCTTGTAATGACTCCTGAGCAAGAGGCATCTTTCCAAAACTCAACACATTGTCATATTTGTGAAAAGCCTCTATATTTTGATAGGGTACGAGAACATTGTCATTCAAATGGCCAATACCGTGGAGCTGCCCACAATGATTGTAATTTAAACTATAAAGTAACAAAGAAAATACCAGTATTCTTCCATAACTTGAAAAATTACGATGGACATTTAATAATGCAACACTTGGGAAAATATAATCGTAAATTAAATTGCATAGCCAAAGATATGGAAAAGTACATTTCATTCTCTGTTGATGATTTAGTATTTTTAGATTCCTATAACTTTCTGTCCCTTCCATTATACAAATTAGCTTCCAATTTAAATACATTTAGATTTATAGACAATCCACTACTACAACGCAAAGGTGTATTTCCCTATGAATATATGACAGGACCAGATAAGTTTGCAGAGTCTCTACCTCCAATTGAAAAATTTTACAGTACTTTAACTAAAGAACATATCTCTCCCATCGAATATGAACATGCAAAACATATCTGGACCCATTTTAATATACATAATTTACAAGAATATCATGATTTATATCTTAAAACAGATGTATTGCTACTGGCTGATGTGTTTGAGACATTTAGAGACCTGTGTTTAAAGGATTACAAACTTGACCCCGTACACATGTATTCACTTCCAGGACTAACATGGGAAGCCTGTCTTAGAATGACTGGCATAAAATTACAATTATTTCAAGATATTGACATGCATTTGTTCATAGAAAGTGCAATCAGAGGAGGAGTCAGTATGATTTCCACACGTTACGCTAAAGCCAATAATAGATATATGGGTGAACATTATGACCCCAAACAAGAGAGTGTGTATTTAGTATATTTAGATTGTAACTCGCTATACTCCACAGCTATGTGTGAGACACTACCCGTGGATGGATTTCGTTGGACGAATGAGATAGACTACAAAATATACAAAAACAATCAAAATGATGAGTTTGGATACATTTTAGAAGTTGATTTAAAATATGATAAAAGCTTACATGATTTACATAATGACTATCCATTAGCACCTGAGAAAATGAATGGCAAATTAATACCTAATTTAAATGACAAAACTAAATATATTTTACATTATAAAGCATTACAAAAATATGAAGAATTGGGTTTGATTGTTACAAAATACCATAGAATTTTAAAATTTAGACAGTCTAAATGGCTTGCGCCCTATATTAATTTTAATATTGAAAAACGCAAATGTGCTAAAAATGATTTTGAAAAAGACTTTTACAAATTGTTAAATAATAGTCTCTTTGGTCGAACAATTATGAACCAACGCAAGTTTCGTGATATATATCTCAAGGATGAGTCACTATTAACTAAATATGTCACTAATCCAAGGTTCGACTGTAGCAAAAAGTTCAATAACAATTTACATGCTATACATTTAAATAAATTAGTTGTAAAGTTTAATAAGCCGATATATTTAGGAATGACCATTTTAGATATCAGTAAAGTAATAATGTATGATTTCCACTATAATTATATGTCAAAATTTAAGAACAAAAGATTTCTTATGACAGATAC
Source organism: Macrosteles quadrilineatus (assembly GCF_028750875.1). NCBI lineage: Eukaryota > Metazoa > Arthropoda > Insecta > Hemiptera > Cicadellidae > Macrosteles > Macrosteles quadrilineatus. The sequence continues at coordinate 35,529,951 of NW_026542598.1, read as the reverse complement.
AGATTCTTTAATGTATTCTATAGTTACAGAGGACTTTAACAAGGAAATAGAATGTGACTTGCACTTTTTTGATACCTCTGGATATAGTAAAGACCATTTCTTATACTCTGATAAAAATAAAAAAGTCACTGGCAAGTTTAAAGACGAATTAGATGGTCATATTATGTATGAATATTGTGGTTTAAGACCAAAGTTATATTCTTATATTCCTCTAAAATGGTTATATGAAGAAGACAAGCAAGCTTTAGAGGTCAAAAAAGCTAAAGGAGCTGATGGTGCTACAGTTAAACATCTCCTCAGACATCAACATTATTTAAACTGTCTTGCAACTGGGCAAGATTATTATGAGAATGTGACAAGAATTAAATCTACAAATCATCATCTTCAAACCTTAACTATGAATAAGAAAGTACTATCGTTTGACGATGACAAGAGGTTTATTCTGGAAGATGGCATCAATACTCTTGCGCTTGGTCATTATAAAATTGATCAAACATAAATCTATATTTGCCATTATTCTTTGACCTTTCTTTGTCTATTACAAAAAAGCCATATTTAGTTTTATCCCAACATTGATGACAGAGATTTCTAAATTGGTTAAATGAAAAGTCATTACCAACATGATTGTTATATACATGTTTTAAATTTAAATCATCTTGTTTAAATAATATTAGGAAATTTACATTATCACGTAAATGTTTATGTACTTTGCTGTAAGATTGACACAAGTAAAAACAGTTAATATTTTTATGTCGACCCATTGAAAAAAATTGTGTAATATTTTGACTATTTATGTCATCAAATACAACAACTGACTGTGATTTTACATCATTTGGTGTGATTTCACAGTCAGTAAACGTGTGTAATTTCACTTCGTCACACAAACTAAATATTTCAATTATTTTTTTATATTTTTCTTGTTCTAAAGATTTAGATATTAAATATAAGTTTGTAAATTTTAATCCTTCCTTTTTCACAATTAAATTGTAAATTACAACCGTCTTCCCACTTCCACTTGGACCACAAATAACACATCGAATATTGGTAGGAAATAGACCCAACTTCTTTGGTATATTTTCCTTAGTATGTACTATTTTAAATTTATGTTTTTGTTGAATAAAAGACATTTTTTATATAATAAAAATGGTGAAAAATAATAAGAAAACATGTAAAAAGGGCAAAGGTTTATTCTTAAAGCCTTACAGGGGTCGAGGGTTATTGAATACTCTTATAAATAATCTTCCATTTCCACTTCACATACCATCATATCGGTACTGTGGACCTGGAACGAATATACGTCAAAATTTAGCCAAAAATGTACCTCCAAAAAATAAGCTAGACTCTTATTGTAAAGAGCATGACATATTCTACATGAATAATCCCGATACCGCTGCTCGGAACAAAGCAGACATGAGATTAGCAGACTTAGCTTGGACTAGAGTAACGGCAAATGACGCAAATCTTGCTGAAAGAGCTGCAGCTTATGCGGTGACAAATTTGATGAAGGCAAAAGCAAAAATGGGAATGGGATTAAAATTTAATAAAAAAGATGGACAACTACCAGCTGTTAGAGGCCGCAAAAGACGTGCCTCACTTCCGGGGGGTGTACCTAAAAAACGAGCTAAAAAATCTAACACCAAAAGTAAAAGAGTGCGGAATAGTTAATTTAGACAGTTCATCTGGCACACATTGGACAGCATATCGTAAAAATAAAGATATTGTAATTTATTTTGACCCATTTGGAATCCAACCTCCAAAAGAAGTAATTAAATATTTTGAGGGACATAAAATATTCTATACAACCGATCAAATACAAGATTTAAATAGTTCTATTTGTGGAATTTTATGTTTATCATTCATAAAAAATTTTTGTTTATAAAAATGGATTCATTTACTATAACATTTTCGGGTACAGAGCCAGAGCTAAAGTCAGTGTTCTTTCCTCCCATAGAATTAAATGATGATTATGTAATTGGATTAGTAGATTTTCAAAGTTATAATTCTATATTTAATGTAAAAAAACCACTTAATACTTTAACATATTACAAAGTAGAGAAAAAAACATTACCAAAGGGAGAGATCTTAGTTGATGATTTAAACCAGTTATTAGATGGTAAACTTAAAGTTATAATACATAAGAATGGAGAAGCATTAATTAATACTAAAGTCAAACTTTTATTCAAAGGGCTTATTCCAAAATTAAATCAACTTAAAGGCAACAAATTAACCATTGAAGAAGGTGATGATGTTTTCTATTATGACCACAAAGCTCCAGTTACAATAGAAATTTCTGAAGGAACATATGAGGTGGTTGAGCTTGCAAAGGAAATTCAAAAGCAAATCCCAGACTTTTTCCTTACAGCTAATAATAAAACTATGAAAGCGACATTACTTTCTAGCCACGTGTTTGATTTTACAAAACCATGTTTAGGGTCTGTTTTATTGGGATTTAAAGGTGTTTCTACTCCTGGTGTTCAGTTTGAATCTACAAATAAAATAAACATTAATAATGTAAATGTGATTAGAGTAAAATGTAATATTGCAAACGGGTCCTATTTAAACGGAAACAAATCACACACCATACATAGCTTTTATCCAGAAGCTCCTCCTGGCTACAAAATTATTGAAGTTCCAAGAAATATTATATATTTTCCTGTAAATAAGAGAAGTTTAGATGTTGTCAGTATTACATTTGCCGATCAGCATGACAAGGCAATTGACTTTAATGGAGAAGAAACTACAATTACTTGTCATATAAAAAAGATATGAGAATTTATAAGAATTTATCTATAAGTGTACAAAATGCTAGGTTCCTACGATCAATAGGACTAAAGTTAAAATTTTCTATTAATAAAAATGGAAGATTCTCTAGACGTTACAGGGAAATCCCAATTCGACGATAGTGTGGTTAAAATTACAAATCACTCCTATGTTCCCCACAACACTTTAGCAATAAATAATTCCGATGAAATTCGAATATGTATTAATAATCAAGATTTGCTAACTCTCCCGTGTAGGAGTTATCTGTATATTAAGGGAGAAATTGAAAATCATGATAAAGGTCATTTTATAAATAATGCATTTGCATTCTTATTTGATGAAATTAGATATGAAGTCGCAGGTAAAGAAATAGACATTGTAAGAAACCCAGGAATTTCTAGTCTTATGAAAATATTGAGCTCTTACAATAAAACTACTAAATTGTCAAATATGGCATTTGATTCTGACACGAATTTAAAAGAGTTCCATAAAAGTGGTAAGTTTAGTACTTGTTTGCCATTAGAACTGTTAATGGGTGTATTTGAGGATTTTAATAAGGTATTAGTAAATGTCAAACAAGAATTGGTGTTAAAAAGATCCAAAAATGATTTGAATTGTATATTAACAACCACTAGTGCTCCAGCCAGTGGTACTGCTGATATGATTCCTAAAATTACACTTAACTCAATTCAATGGGTGATGCCACATGTAATACCATCAGATGGGGAGAAGTTACAATTACAAAAGATGTTACTGCAAAATAAAAATTTGCAAATTGCATTTAGAAGCTTAGAGTTGCATGAACTTCCATCATATCCCAATACTACAAGACATACATGGTCAGTAAAGACATCTTCAAGTTTGGAGAAGCCTAGGTATATTATATTTGGTTTCCAAACAGCTAGGGATAATAGTGCACGAAAAAGAACTGATGAATTTGATCACTGTAAGTTAAAAAATCTCAAAGTATTTCTAAACTCTGAATATTATCCTTATAGTGATTTAAATCTCGACTTTGAAAATGGAGATGTCTCTAAAGCTTATGAGATGTTTATGAGGTTTAGAGAGACTTACTATAATACTATCCCAGATCCTATGATTAGTAGGGCTGAGTTTATGAAGAAATATCCACTAATTGTAATAGACTGTTCTAGACAGAACGAAACAGTGAAGGAAGGAATTGTTGATATTAAATTAGAGATTGAAACTGCAGAAAATGTGCCAGCAAATACATCTGCATATTGTTTGATAATACATGATAAAGTGTTTGAGTACAATCCTTTGTCAAATGAGATAAATAAAATGTAAATAAAAGATGAAAAACATTCAACAAGAATTGGTTGACTCTGCAAATCAAATACGAGAGAAATATAGAGCTTTAAAACGTGGCAAGTTTCTAGAGGCTGAAGAGAGGTTCCAAACATTCCAACCTTTAATAGAGCCATTACAAGAATTAAAAAAAATCGCCAAAACAGAGAGGCCTCGAATGGAGATTCTCCCAATGACTCCATCTAGAATACCAATAATACCAAGATTACAACCATTACAACAATCTACTCCACAGAAATTAGATTTTGGTCTTTTAGCATCAGACTATTTAGGAAATTACCTCAGTAAAAGTAGTATGACAGACACTACATATGGTATTAGACGAGAAGCAAATAAATTTTTTATTGGAAATAAGGAAGTTGATATTGCCAATGATGATGTTACAATTGCAAATAAAACCTACAAGGGGACAAAAGGTTTGTGGCAATTGTTAACTTTAAAAGAACCTGAGGATTATACTCCGGCTGATTTGCAAAATTATAAAGAAATTTTGGAAGCTACAAATGGACATTTAAAGAGTTACAAAGATGGTGCACCAATTTCAAGTAATAGACATACTAAATATCTTAATGTAATTAAACCTCTTTTTAAATCTGTTGGTGAAGGTTTGAGACAAGTGACTGGTAAGAAAATAGACTATATTTATTGGGATGATCCTAATGAGCTTGTAGATAGGTTAAGACTTCTTTGGCTAAGTCGCCAAGCCGGTAACTCAGGAGTGGATAATGAAATAGATTCCATTATTGAGGAATTGAGAGAAAGTGGAATTATTTATTAAATAAAAATATGTTTATAGATAAATTTTATCGTTTATATAATCCATATAATAAGCCTGCAGAACCCAGGGCTAGTAGTGAACCTACTTTAAATTTACAAGACGATAGTTGGAATGGTTTAAACCGTAAACTTGGTAATGTTAAAGATGGGGAGTTTGTAGATGATGTATCAACTTTGGGACAGACATTAACTAGAAAAGGTGATGTCTTCTTACAAGGTAAAACTAAATATGAGTTTTTAGAATCCAAGAATAAAAATTGGAATGCTAAAAAACGGAAAATTACTAATGTGGAAAAGGGTGAAAGTTTAGATGATGTGCCCACTTTACAACAGACTTTAATACGAACAGCTGGTGGTACATTTGTACAAGACAATAATAATTATGAATTTTTAGAATCAGAGAATGGTATTTGGAATGCTAAGAAACGGAAAATTACTAATGTGGAAAAGGGTGAAAGTTTAGATGATGTGCCCACTTTACAACAGACTTTAATACGAAAAGAAGATGGTAAATTTGTACAAGACAATAATAATTATGAATTTTTAGAATCAGAGAATGGTGTTTGGAATGCGAAGAAACAGAAAATTAGTAATTTGATGGAAGGTACAGATAGTAAAGATGCTGTGAATGTTTCACAAGTTCCAAAAATGGAAGCAGGCTATTGGAGTTTTAATAGTAAAAGGTTAGTACGTGTTAAACCTGCCATTGATGACACTGACTGTGTTATAAAAGAACAGACTATAACTTTTGATAAAAAAGAAAAATGTTGGGATGCCAAAAAACAATTCATAAGAAATCTACCAGAGGGGGAACATTTGGATGATATTTGTCTAATGTCACAATCTATGCATTATGATGGATCAAAATTTGTATATGGAGAAAAAAAATTTAATTTGATGGAATATAATCCTGATTTATTAGTTGCTGACCCCACATCTTTGAGTGGATTTAAGTATATAGATAATAGACCATATATACCAGAAAACTATGTATTTAAAAGAATGGAAGATAATCTATTGATTGGGGCTAATGGTGATGTATTTAGAGTTACAGGAAAGGATGATGTTATAAAAAATGAATGAAATTGCATACGAACTTCATAAACCTGCAAGAAAGAATTTCATTAGAAGGTCTTTCAAAGTATTAGGTATAAATGAAACCGTACAAATAGATTTAATTGATATGCAAAACTATGCTAGAGAAAATTCTGGCAATAAATATATTTTAACTTTAATAGATACATTTTCTAAAAAAGCTTATGCTGCTCCACTAAAGAATAAGACAGGGTTAGTGGTTACAGAAGCCATTAAAACCATTCTACCAAAGGGGGTTAAAAACATTCAATCTGACAATGGAAAAGAATTTTTTAATCAATATTTTAGCAAACTAATGAAAAAATTAAATATTAATCACTATCACACATTTTCTACAACTAAGGCTGCAATTGTGGAGAGGTTTCAGAGAACTTTAAAGAATTGGTTATATAGGGAATTTAGTGCTCAGGGGAGTTATAAATGGTTGGATTTACTTCCAAAGTTAATTCGAAAATATAATAATAAAGTGCATAGATCTATAGGAATGAAGCCTAACCAAGTAAATGTTAAGAATAGTAAATATGTACATGAGAGGTTGACTTCTAAAGTAGAGCAAGTTAAAAAGCCAAGATATAAGGTAGGTGATAGCGTAAGGATTTCCAAGTATAAACATGTTTTTAGTAAAGGTTATACTCCAAATTGGACAGGGGAACTATTTACAATAGCAGAAGTTAAGAATACAAAGCCTGTGACTTATATCTTGAAAGATGAAAATGGCAATATAATCAGGGGAGGCTTCTATACAGAGGAGTTGTTAAAGACCAAGTATAAGGACATGTATTTGGTAGAGAAGATAATTAGGAAAAAAGGTGATTCGTTGTATGTCAAATGGCTTGGGTTCCCAAGTAGCCAGAACTCATGGATTTCCACTAAGGATGTCCAAGGGAGCACGTCATAAGCCAAACGCACAAACCTCACATGATTTTGAAAATATACATGGGAATGGATGTGGATTTGAAATTTTAATAGAGTTTGAACATTTATATAGGCTTGTATTGGACGAGATCTAAATATAGCTGGTCTTTTAAAAAAGTGGCCAAAAAATGAGCCATATTCCAGACGTGATTTTTAGTATTAACAAAAGTAGAAAATTTATATAGGGGTGTATAGGTCGAGAGCTGGGTCTTTAAAAAAAGTGGCCAAAAAAAGCTCTTCCATTTTTTTCTCATTTTTCCCCTATAAAAAGTGCCCTAAAAGTGCCTCTAAAACGCCGAAAGTGGGGTCATATTGTCCTATTATATCTACTACCACTGGATTTTAAAGTGATAATGCCGCAACTCCTAGGTCTAGCAAGAAGAACTGTAATATGAAACACAATCCCGGGCTCGTGCCTACCGTACAAGGACAATAAAGGTGAACTTCTATATAATAAAAGACTGTTCCTTATTTTTTATTTGTTTTAACATCTGCTGGTACTTTTAGAGATTCGTCGACCTTTTATTTCTAAATAGTCGTGAGGAAGCATCTTAAAATGGTACCTCAGTAAAAAGTTCGATGGATTTTTGGAAAAAGATGTGTTCAGCAACTTAGCCTTAAATGCACTTTAATTACTAAACTTTTTTACTATTGGATACGGATGTAAACAGATATTTATGTAGCCACATGTTTAATAGTGGGCTAAACGATTAAGCCTATGCTTGTTTTCATGAATTCAAAACCTTGAACTTACAATATACTTTGACGGAAAAATATTCGTTATATAAGCTTAAAGAGATGTTAATAAAACCAAACATACGATAGTCTTTGTTTTCATGTGTAAATGAACTGTTAAAATGATTTTATACGTGTTTCAATGCATCTTCTTTTCATTTTTTAACACCCAACTTCCACGGATGTGCAGACATTGATGAATGAGGTCAAAACAACTCCCCAGAAGGGCTTTAGACCCTAGATAATGTGTTACACTTTGGCCACTTTGACGCCTTGAAGCACGTAACTCAAACACTGCGTCTATTTGTGGTGATACATCATTGAACGTAAAACGAAACCTTGTTTTTCTTTGGCTGCGCTCAACGGCGACTTTTAAGTTTACCTTTATGTTCACAATATTGTCAACACAGTTAAAACTATCATAGTTGGACAAATTTAGAATTTAGAAATTTAAAATATAAATTATGTAATGGTTCATTCTTAAAAAGATAGTAATGTTTCAAGGAAATAGGATTTACATAGAGATTGGCTTAAGGGTTTTAATAGGTAATGATAGTTTTGTTTCCTTAGCAATAATATTAATATCATTAATATAATATATTATTAACATACTATTTACTAAAATATTAATAAATATTTTAAATATTTCATAATATTTAAATAAATAAATATTTTTAATATAAAAAAATAATAACATTTCAATAATACTGGTTATGAATTATTGTACATAAAAAAAATGAAAATAAATAAACAACCAAGTAACATAGAAACATGGGAATCGTTTCATTAAATAGCAAATTTAAAACGGTTTTATACAGTAAATGGAAAATTATTATAAAATCTCAGCAATAATGAAAAGTAGTCATAAAAAGACTGTAAAACACACCTAAACTGTTATTGTAAATTATATTCTTCTGAGGTGAGGACCCTTTAGACTATATGTTGGACACTTCCCAGTCGTTCAAACCGTCTGTATCACCATTTTATAGAATTGTTACATGGAGATTTACGGCCATACTCTGAACGAAACCTTCTTCAAACAGTTATTACCGATTTGCTTTCATGAAACCAAAGACTTCTTATTGCACATAGTAATTGTGTTACTTAAGTCAGTTTAAAGTTTGATTCACCAAATGTCAAACACAGCTGGTGTAGATAGGTCCATTGTTGGTTTTACCATGTTAACCATGCTATCCATGCTGACTAGTGACTATGCCACAACATAAGTCATTGAGAAAAAAACATAACTTACACTCACTGTTTGAGTGATTTTTGCACACTTTTTATAAACACTTTTTATAATTGCTGATATTTATATAATTATTAGTTTGCAGTTACTGTACAAAAGTATTTAAAATTTTCTATTCAATGAACTAATTCCCATGTTTCTAAGTTTCTTGGTCATTTGTTATATAATCTAATAATGAGTCAAATTTTTATGAACGCCCTGTATTATAATGTTATTGATGGTACTGTAAATAAATTTCAATAATTAAATCTCTGTTTCTATGAAAGATAAGAAGATTAATCCTGAATCTTGAGTCTCGTATGAGTAAACAAACAGTGCAAACCTCTTTGCACAGTCTTTACTGGGTGGACAGGTATGTTGTCAATCCGCTAAAATCAAAATAATAACCAAACTTGGTACACATTCTTTTCAAATATATTCATCATCATTCACTGTATGAAGCCCGCGTAGGAAAAGCATACACCTATATATTGTATTCTATAAGATTAGTGTGTGTAAAAACCGAGAATTGGGTTAGTAAAGTCACCGTGCCAGGCACAGCAAGATCTGACAAATCAGAGGTCATTACGTCATCAATATTTTTCTGTGAAAAATACTAGGCGTTTTGCATTCTTTGCTATAAACTTAAACGGTAAATATAAATAATTGTTGACATACCATATCAACATTACCTAATAAAATAATATATAGGCTGTATTGTTGGGTGTGTCGTATATGTTTTTATATCGACTCAAAATGAAGTTATGCTAATTTAAACTTGACTTGCAATTATATTTGAAGTGCTACACAACTGAACTCTATAATAACTACTCATAACAGAGCTTAAATGCTAAATATAAACCCTTATGATATTCTTGGTAATAATACTGGTCGATACTGCTTCAGGCTGCAGGATTATACCAAGAACAGTTATAACTACGCAATACACATTGGTTCTTAAAGCCTAAGTCGTTGAGCGAAGGAATAAAACGAAACTTGAATGCTTTGCATAATTGAGACGTTGTCATTTTATTACTGTCTGTACGGAAAGACAAGAGAAATGCAATTATACTCAATTGAGTTATTTTTTAAAGATTCTATCTAAACGCATGCATAATTTTTATTTTGAATACATATCTAATATAATGTACAAAACCAAACGGCACAGTAATTAACTTTAACATTAGTTAAACAATATTTTTTCTTCCATTTTAATCCAGGCAATAACTTAAAATTTTGATATCTACATCAAAGTTAGTCGATGGTCAATGTATAGGGGAGCAGAGCCCTAAGCTTCGAAACCCGCGGTCCCGGGTTCAAATCCCGCCAATCTCCAATGGATTTTATCCATGTAATTATGCCGTGACCCTTTTAGGACTAGCCTGAAGTAATGTGTAATACAATTCGAGGCTTGAACCTAGCGTCCTAGGATGTAGAGGGCATAAACAATTATTATGCATACTCTAGTGTGGTTATAATAAATGGAAAAAGATCCTTACTATTATTACGTTATCGCAATCATTACAACAGAGAACTAAAATTTATTAAATAGCTCTTAACTCATGTAGTGAATAGTTGATTACAAAATTAATAAAGTGTTAACTAACCAGCTTTCTCCGTCGCGAAACCTCAAAGTAGAAACATAATTGTATTTTTACATAAGTACTTAAGTTGTAACGTTCGCTACATTGGGTTCATGCTGATCGCTGAGCAAAGCAGAACGCTTTCGTATTCCGACGACGCTGTTAACTCCTCTGTTCAGGGAAATGATCAATTTCCTCACAAACCTGTCTAGAATGACAAGTTTTCTAAACTCACTGATGTTTGGATGCCTTGCTTATTCTTATAACAAGAAAACAATAACGAATAATTATATTTTCAATACATTACTACCTAAATAAAATAAAACCCATCAATGAAAATTGAAAATACCCCCGCCGCAGCAAACCTGCCGACTAAGCGAATTTCCATTTGTATGAATTGATTTTCAGTTAAATATATTTTAATAACATTAGGTTTAACGAGTACCTAGGTTTGCTGCTACAAGGAAACTAATAAAGTGTGTTTTTGAGTAAAATATTGATAGCTTAGTACAAAATAAATAAATTTGCCAAGTTTGATCAAAATATATTCATAAACAAGCAAACTACAACATTTGACAATATTCTCCATAAGAATAACATGGGAATTTTAAATTTTTTTTGGGAAATTCACTAAAAAACATACCTTTTTAAGGGGGGGGGGGGGGGGTTCGTACGACAAATAATTTTGTTCTCAAATGAAAATTAAATTAAGCCACAGTCAGAGAGTGTTTTAAAATAACCATTATTTCTCATACATTTATTGTTTGATAAAAACTAAATGACGAATTCATTAAATAGTTCACATTTCTTATACCACTAAGAACTACAGTTTACGAATAATCAACAAGGAATACAAAAAAAGTTTGTTCAACAAGATCAACTTAATCTTAAACCAAAACACCGTTATAGCTGTTCCATTATGGACATTGTTTAATGATAAATAACATTTTCTCAAGCATAGCGGTACAACGTGTATATCTTACAATATTTTAATTTGGAATACGATTTTTAGTGGGACATAAATAGCTTTAATATAAAACTATGTGGTTGTCTTAAAACACATGACAAATATATTTTTCTCCAACAATGTCCATCCGGACAAACAAAGCAACAATCATCACGGGTAAGCACTATATCCTCTGTGTTGGTTATGTCTGAAATCACGCAATTTTTCCATCAATTTCAACCAAATGTGTAGCAGCTTAGTTTTATTACACAACAAACCAATTATAGTAATGGAGGCACCTTTGTTCTTACAAAATGCGTGAAATTAAATAAATAATTCCTAAACATTTATACTAATCAAACCCTATTGAAAGACATCATAAGCAAATAAATTTCAAAATATAAATCCAAAACAAGTTATGTAAAGATTTAAATCAAGAGATGTTATTTTATATATACATTAATTACCAAATAACTCACAGATGATACTAAATAATATTGCTCTCATCATGATTAAGAATAACTGAAAACAATAGCATCAAAAGGAATAATGTAAGAGATGAAAATGAATCTCTGACCAAAGTAACGTAATTCGGGAGGGGACAACACCATCAATACATTTACTGAGGTTGGCTTTGAGGTTTTGGTACTTTGACTAAATCTTTATATTCATCTTTTTAAAGAGTCATTCAACAGTTAAACCAAGTTAAATACACACTTCTCTTTAATTTAACAATGTACGTAGCACAGGAAATTGTTATCATTTCTCTTTATAAAATAAATATAAATAAAAACAGTTTTTTATGTGTCTGATTCTGGGACATTCTTTAAAAGGTAAACAAAAGCCTAACAGATTGAAATGCAAATTCTCTAATTATGATAGGTTCAATTAAAAAGCTAAATTTAGCTGTTATCTTATTATTTACCCACATTCAAACGATAATGCATCTCTGTGCTTACATTTCTTCAGTCAAAACCTGTGAAGGGCTAATAGGTAAGAAGTGGCTAAGTCAATTTTTTTCGATTTTGATTTTATTTACTTTTATGTTGATAATCCTGTAGGAGAATGTGTAGCATGTGTTAGTTTGGGAAATAACCTACTCATTCCTGAGGAAAAATAACAAAAAACACCAAAGGGGAAAGAACAAGTTCAACCCAGACCGTAAAGACGCTCTATTGTAAAATCTTTCCAAAATGGACTTAGCCACTTCTTACCTATAAGCCCCTCATGTAATATATTACATGTTGTATATAAGTAATATATTTTAAATCAATAATATCCTGAGGAGTATAAACACTAAAATAAATTAAATAAAACATAAAAACATTAGTATCTTTGCTAGTACGAGTGCTAGTTATTACGAGTATTTCCATTAAACACTAAGTGCAACTATGATATGATTAGTACTTGTAGTATATTGAAGTAATAACAGATAAAGTTAATACTATACATACATAAATAGGATCGAGAACTACAAGATCTATACTTAGTTTCAAAGTTCGCTAATACAACTTGCATTCCATCTAAAGAAACGCCTTTGATGCACCAAGATAACCCTGCTTTGTGCCATAATATCTCTAATTGTAAAGTTCGATACAATTTAATGTGCATTATATCATCCTGAAGAATTATTATTGTATTTCCAAACATAATAAAAGCTGATAAGCCCAATGTGAGCTTTAATGTTAATTACAAACATGTCAATATGATTATCATGTTTTTGTTCGATAAATAGTTGTTATGATTGGATTTTTTATATACTACTGATCCTGCGTTATAGTTATTCGATACCTCAATTATTTCCGATAAATGGTTATCCCTTAATAGAATAATATAATTTTTTTACCCAACTTGTCAAAATTTTGTTTAAAAACTATTGTATTTTTTAATTTTAATATCGTAACAAAGTATGCTTTTACAACTAATTCACCTTGAAACTTTCCCTTTTAAAATACACACTCAATATGTATAAACCATATTGAAGCATATTATACAATCGTATGTATAAACCCCACTCATGGTAATAAACCATCACGGTAAATAATTATTCAATGTAAGTGAAATGAAAGCGAATTGAAAATAATATCCTTTAAAGCTGTTCTCTTAAACATCCTTAATCTTAATTTATTGACTATTAAAGGTACTGTACAGTATTTTAAATGAATGAGTGTATGGAAGTAAAAATTGCAAATCAAACAGGTAAGGATATCTAGATTGGTTTTAAATCTTTAAGAGATAAGAACTAAACATTTTCCTTTCAGCAGAATAATATTTTATAAGGCTTCACAAACTAGGCACATTCGGTAGTTTGACATGCCACATTAAACCCAGGTGGTTTTCAAATCAGTCACAACAATCAAGTTGAGCATTTGTAACTCCAAGTCAGTCGGCTCTGTTATAAGCGAGAAGTTAGTTTATAACTATCATAACAGACAGAACTGAGAGCTAGACAGGTAATTATAAACTTCCCTTTGTTCTACAATCAATGAGATTGTTCTCAGATAAGTGTGTTAAACTTAAGCACCGAACTAATTTGTTGTGATGCGATGATTTAAATTCGCTTAAACTTGCTTATACACAACTTAGTAGTTTAATTGACAGAAGTCGCCAACGTCTTAAGATATTTTTACTAAATTGTAATACACACAATATTGTATATGTATAATAGGGAAATGAATTATTTTACAGATTAAACTACTTATCATGGCTACGAAATGTGAATTACAAAATAATCTTAATGAATCGTGCAACTATTTACTTATAGCTTTCTTTAATCTGCCTACATTCTATTGTAACTTGTGAAATAATTAATTTCCTTTAATTTTTTTGTACAAGTAAGAACCTTGCACTTCTTAAGTTTGCCTAAATAAAGAAGCATTTTCATTTCATTTCAACTCTTAACCTACCGATTAAAAAAGTACCAGGTCAAAAGGAGTTGATTGAAAAAAAAAAAAAAACAACTCATATTAGAACAAATATTATTATGCCAGGTAAACTGTCTGTCATTTTGAGTTGTCTTTTAAAAGAGGCTCTGTTCAGAAATTTGAATAATTTATTGCAGGCAAACTGTATCAGGTAACCAATCACAAACGTGTGAGATTTTCCTTAAACTTAATCTTGTTTTATGTTTTTCGTTCAAGAGCATATTGTTTTTTTTATACAAGACATAAAATAGTTGTTCAACACTTTCATCTACTTTAGGCCAAAGTATGGATGTGAGGTTAACGTTGTTCATTCATATTACCACTTTTGAATGTATTTTTGGCAATGTCGCAATAAGAATATTCTTTTAATCTTTTTGTAATACTTTTTTAGACAATAACCATCTTGATCCAATTATCACTGCAAAAGAAATTGACAGTGTTATAAATAAAGTGGGATTTCAAATTTATTTAGGTATGGTTCGTACTAAAACGAGAAGGTGTTCACTACTAATCATAAAAGCAGCAAATCCAACTTAATCACAAAACCAATAAAAATTATATATTTTTCTAAATCCGTGCACAGTATGACTACAAAAGATTAGAGAAATTATAGAGTTTTGGTTTAACTGAAAGGAAAAGGCTGTTAAAGAAATAGACTACCACACGTAACCACGTAACGTTTGACGTGTAACCATACACAACAAAACAAAACATAGATAATAAATATTTACTTGTCTCCAAGAATACATTTGAGTAAGTTATACTTTGTCACTTTTTTCATTAGTAGCCGATTTCAGGTACACTGATCTTGTCAAGTTTCGGTGTTTAACTATTCCGCCAATAACACTTCCACGTTACATTCCCCCAGTGTTAGATGCTAATCAGCCAATTAGTAGATGTGATTGCTAATCACCTATCAATTAGGGACGGTGTTCAACTGTTCAGCCTTGCTTTGTGTTTTTTCTACTATTCTACCATCGTGAAAAAATTTAATCATTACTCAAAGTCCCAAACTTGAGAGTTTGGCAAAATGTATTACTCTATGCCATCAGGGGAAGAAAATGTAAAGAATGTAAAAATATCCAACAGCTGAGAATTAAAATTATAACAATATAATTACGTTTAAAAATGTATACAATGTGTATAAGGTCTGTTTTGCCAATATTTATTACTATACTCGGTCAACAATTTATGAAACATAAAATAGATTTTTAACAAAATTTTTTTATAAATCAGTTTTTGGTTTATACAGTTTTACAATGTTTGAAAACATTAATTCGAAAATATCAATTGAAAATCCAAGATATTTCCTGTTCATTCCCCACTGTTGTGTACCCCAAAACCTCCTCTCTCATCCCTCGAGACACGCGGCGTGTTTAAGGTGGTCAGAAATATCCACAGAGCTGATCTTGCTTTATATTCATTGCTTCTGAGCCTTTGTAGCATCTTGTAAGCAAATACATTTAATGCTTTACTTTGTGAAAACAATCTTCATTTTATCTACTTTACCATGCTATTAGTTATGTTTTAGATATTTTTTAATTATTTAAGTTTAGTGTTTATGTATTTAAAATCCACCAACCTGTTCATGCTTCTACACGATTAGTCAAATTTATATAAATATTATCAAACAGCTTAACATTTTTTATTAAAATTTTAAATTAAATTAAAATACAACACTCAGCTTTATCCCTTACCATATCTCCTTATATTAATGGCATTCAATACAATATGTTGGTTCTTTTCAGACATGTAACTCAATAAAAACGTAACCTTTTCGATAAAGCCATTGTCATTTTGTCTTAAAATTTGTTTTCGTCTCATAATTCAACAAGAAAGTAATATGTAAGTGATACGACAACTCATTAGGGGTATAAATGAAAAATAAATATTGCTTAGGGAGATTTCAGCAAACAATTCAGAGCAATAATGTAGAGCTGGATGAAGAACTAATGAAAAAATAACAACGCTTTACCAAGCTTCAAGTGGTTCTACCTTAGTACTTCTCTTGGATAACATTCATAATTGAATAACAAGTCAACACTGAATTTCTTGAAACAGATTGTACGAGTATTTGCATTAAATAAATTATTTCGTAAAATATAATAAAAATATTAAAGAAAACTTATGAAACTTTAGTGTTTGGGGTCAAATTTTAATATGTTTACCTAAAGATATAAATTTACGAAAGAAAAAGACGAAACTGACATAATCTAGCATGCTAGCCTTAAACCTAATAAGGTACTTCACACAAATCGATTTTGCCTCTCATACAGACGTGCGGCTGGTTGTGGGGAGATAGTTTTATCAAAGCTAAACAGATATGGCCGACCGAGTGGAAATTCGTAGTACATTGGGCAAAATTACCTTGATGTGAGATGCTTGTAAATATGAAGGTTACAGGAGGATAGGGTGGCCAACACTTATACGCATACCTGAAAGTGAATTTCCAAAATCATAAATTAGTGAAGCAATAGAGTGGCTTAGATTTGAGTTTGGGCTTTGATTCACAGAACTGACCACGAAAGTTTCGTTCGATAAGCTCGGTGCGGTGTTAAAGCAAAGCTCAAACTGAACTTCTCGCCATTAAACTCATTAGAATTTCAAATACCTAAGCCGTCCAAAGTTAGGCTCACATGAGACTAGTGGTTGTACGTTTATGCTTTCTATCTACGACATAACTATTTGAATCATTTATATTTAATGAGTTATTACCAAATTTACTACCATTACAAAATTAAAATAAATTAGAACATCCTTGCACAAAAAGAAAAAAAATACTCGTGAAAAGCTATGAGTTTATAATATAAACTTTTTATGTTGTTTAGTCAATAAGCTATGCTTCAGTCAAATATAATATATTAGAAATACAAATAAGAAATATTATTTCTACACCCCATCCATCTCAATCAAAGTTTACTTATATTTGGGTTCAACAACTGTCAGTGCACCAATACAAGTAATTATACTTACCCAGTTAACAATGTATTGTTGATCTGGAGTTCAGAGGTGGGCTTGACTACACTTGAGATGACCTCAGGCTATCATGATTGGATCTGTCTACTATCAATGCATATTACATTATACATAATTCATGTTTGAAACTCAATAATACCCCCGCCACAGCAAACCTGCCGACTAAGCGAATTTCCATTTGTCTGAATTGATTTTCAGTTAAATATATTTAAATAACATTAGGTTTAACGAGTACCTAGGTTTGCTGCTACAAGGAAACTAATAAAGTGTGTTTTTGAGTAAAATATTGATAGCTTAGTACAAAATAAATAAATTTGCCAAGTTTGATCAAAATATATCCATAAACAAGCAAACTACAACATTTGACAATATTCTCCATAAGAATAACATAGGAATTTTAAATTTACAATTTGTTTTTATTTTCTCCGTTACTAATAATCGAACAAAAATACTTTTATATACTAAATTATTTGTTTTTTTAAGCTCTTTAAAAAGGTTTAAAGATAAATCGGGAAATTTTGTGTTTTGAGGGTCAAAAGTGAGAAAAACCAATTTTTACCCCATAAAACCCCCCGTAAAGCCCCGTTCCCATGGTCCGATCGTGCTGGTTCGTGAACTCATTCAAGTTTATCCCGCTTTACACCTTTAAACCAAATTTCATCAAAATCGGACAAAAATTACTCAAGTTATCGCGTTGACGGACGTATATATATACAAAGACGTATATATATATATGCAGCTCAAAGAACATTGAGAACAGCAAAACAAATTTGGATCAAAGAAGAAAATATATATACATATGTCTATATAAAATATATATATATACATATATAAAAATTTGAACGAATGGTGTTTTTGGCCTCTGGGGACATCAAAATGAAAAAGTAAATCGGTCCCGGGTCTAGGTCTTACCGTGCCACCTACGGTAATAGCTACTTCCCTATAGGGAAATTCGCTAAAAGCACACAGGTAGCCAGCCTGTAGTGTGAGACTCCTGAAACTAGTAGTAGAAAATACTAATAATTTATTTACGATAAAAATACTCTTATAAGTTTGATAGTAAAATTACAACAATTAAATTGAAATAATGCTTTGCTATTTATACTGGCTAGATATCTTAGAAGAAGAATGCGCGTCAAAGATAGACTCAACACGGATTAACTCAGTTGGGTTTAATTACATTTTCTCATCTTTCCTTCCAGACAGTAATAAAATGACAACCATCTCAATTATGCAAAACGTTTTACTGCCACTCTCCTTATCTTTACTTTCAAGCACGCATGATCTTCTGTAGTAATTTAATTTCCATATAGCTTAAAGCATGGCCATAAAAATTCACGCAGTTTTTGTATTGAAAGGTATTATTATTATTATTATTAAGTTTTTATTAGATGAATTTATACATGATTGGTTTTTAATTTACACTATAAAACTCTCTGTGTAATTTTATCGGTTATTTTAAACATAGCGTAAGAAATACTATAAATCATTATTTTAACCCTTAAATTTGTATAGGCGTTAGGGCAATAAAAATGGCTTCAAATATTAGGAACCAGCTACCTTGGTTTTATTTGTGTAAGATAAAATACTGCTAGCCTAACGTTAACTTAGATGATTTGGAAGTAACTAGTAAATATCTTTTGTATACTGAAAAATAAGCCGGTCCTGTTATATAGCATTCTTTATCAGCGTTGTAAGCTAAAAATAAAAATAATCAATACACTTTATGTGCTATACAATTTTATAAAGCTTATCCATGTAATACAACGTTGGTAAATAGTTTACAAGATTTTTAATGTTGATGACAAGATCCTAGCAGACATCAGCTGGTACAACAATGCAGTCAGCTGTTTCAAGATGTTTTGTGGATGTAAGCGGGTTGGCACCAGATTGTGGCTTGTGTAATCGGATCTACAACTACTGAAGTAGGTTCAACTATCTCACTACTTTACACTGTCAACTACCTTGAAATGGATAAAACGACAAACTAAATTACTACTCAACCACCTATAATTTAAATATAGATTTTTGTTTATGTAATTATTTTTGTACATGTATGAAACAAACGTGAAATATTGTTCATATGTAATCGATAAAGAGGAATGTTAAGTAAAAAAAAATATTGTGAGTCATCAATAAATATGTATATTAATTTAATAATACATATAAATATAAATTCTCATTTCGGCACTAGTATTAGGGCTTTATAATAGTCAGACTTAATATCAATTGACATTATAGTAATACATTCAATTTATTTATGAATTTACCTATACCTATAAAATGCAAAGCCCTCACTGACTGACTGACACACTCATTACTAATTCTCCTACTAATTCTCCTACCCATTTAACTAGAAGACTGAAATTTTGTACACTGGTTCTTTAGACAATAAATAGGAAAACTAAGTAGTTTTTATTCTAATCTGACTTCCAGGCTCCACCCCAGATGCTCTAGAGTTTCCCATGTTAACCTTATGATTTTTCATATTTAAAAGAAATTAATTAATCTTAACAGTTATTTCAATTAAACAAGGTGGTTCTATGACGTTCAATAGCATTTTTAAGTTACAAGGTTTACCAACAGGGTGCATCACTATTATCTTTTTGTTTGAATTTATGATAACAGGTCATACAAATTAAAACAGCAACAACAAACTGTGATCCACAATGAGAACTGTCAAATACTAAATTGTTGTTGTATTGTGCGTATTCACACAGTACCAATACAATAATAATAGAGTAATTTGATTTTGAAGTGCATATTTCATCAACTTATTGACTTCATTTTTCCTAATTTTGTCATAAAAAGTATCGAGTTTGTTTTCCCCAAAAATATTGACTGGGAAACGGAGTAGCGTGTTAATAATTTTAATGCTTTACTGATCAAGTCAATGATTTGGATGAAAGGAACTAATCTAAATAACTATACAGCCCGATGTGTAACTCACTCACTCACTCACTCACGGGGGATACTAATTCTAGACCACTTCTAGATGAGCTAGAGACTTGAAATTTTCGGTGGTTGTAGGTCTAGTGCCCAAACCCCCGGGAAAATTCCAAAAAATGACATTTTTAAATTTTAACCCCCCCGTAATCTCGAATTTCCCCCCCATGTTATTCTTATGGGAAATAGCATTGAAAATTGCCGACTTTGGTAAGCCCATATGAACATTTTAGAAACGCGCTAGAGACTTCAAATTTGCGTAGTATTGTAGTAAGAGATCTTACGTTACCGGTGGAATATGCAAAAGTCCCATTTTCAAATTTTAACCCACCCAAAAATCCAAAATGGCGGACCTCTGAAAACGAAAAAACACTTTTTTTTCAACCGGATGTAGCTCGGAAACGGTAAGAGATAGAAAAGATTTGAAAGAATCTTAGCGAAAGGAAATTAAATTTTCTACAAAACCCTGTTAGGCGGTTTCCAAAAATCGGACTCCTTCAGCTTCAAAAAACGCCCTACTTTCAAAATTTGGTAAATTTTTATTAAATTTTTACCGGTTTTCGCCATTTTTTTTACTTAAATAATTACTTTTCGCGAATATTATTATTGCTTTGTATTCTCCTTGGTTTACTTTAAATTCTACTCCTTTAATGTTTTTTCGTATCTTTACTCCTTAACCCCCAAAACTTAGGTTTAATGTCAAAATTGGAAGGTTTTTTACAACTTTTACAAGCCCCATGTTATTCTTATGGAGAATAACATTGAAAAATGCCGACTTTAGTATGCTCATCTGAACCACTTAGAAACGTGCTAGAGACTTGAAACTTGGTAGTATTGTAGTATGGGATCTTACATTACCGGTGAAATTCCCAAAAGTCCCATTTTCTAATTTTAACCCCCCCAAAAATCCAAAATGGCGGACCTCTGAAAACGAAAAAACACGTTTTTTTCAACCGGATGTAGCTCGGAAACGGTAAGAGATAGAAAAGATTTGAAAGAATCTTAGCGAAAGGAAATTAAATTTTCTACAAAACCCTGTAAAGCGTTTTCCAAAAATCGCACTCCTTCAGCTTCATAAAACGCCATACTTTTAAAATTTGATAAATTTCTTTCTAATTTTTACCGGTTTTCGCTATTTTTTCATACTTAAATAATTTCTTTTCACGAATATTATTATTGCTTTGTATTCTCCTTGGTTTATTTTAAATTCTACTCATTTAATGTTTTTTCTTATCTTTACTCCTTAACCCCCAAAACTTATTTTTAATGTCAAAATTTGAAGGTTTTTTACCACTTTTACGAGCCCCATGTTATTCTTATGGAGAATAAGATTGAAATATAATGACTTTGGTATGGTCATATGAATCGTTTAGAAACGTACTAGAGACTTGGAATTGGGTACTATTGTAGTAAGGGATCATAAGTTTATGGTGAATTTTGCAAAAGTCCCATTTTCAAATTTTAACCACCCTAAAAATCCAAACTGGCGGACCTCTAAAAACGACAACACACATTTTTTTTTTTAATCGCCTATAGCTCGAAAGCGGTAAGAGATAGAAAAGATTTGAAAGTATATCCAGGAACGGGAATTAAATTTTATACATAACCCTCTTAGGCGTTTTCCGAAAATCGCACTCCTTAACCTTTAAAAAACGCCCTACTTTCAAAATTTGGTAAATTTTTTAAATTTTTACCGGTTTTCGCCATTTTTCATACTTAAATGATTTGTTTTTGCACAAATTAATATTGCTTTGTATTCTCCTTACTTAACTTTAAATTTTACACGTTACGTGTTTTTTCGTAACTTTACTCCTTGACCCCCAAAACTTAGGTTTAATGTCAAAATTTGGGCCCCCCCCAATATTATTCCTACAGGTGCATCGGTCTAAATCAATTTTACCTACTTCTAGATTAGCTAAAGATCTGAAATTTTGCTCAATCGTAGGTCTTGCGCCATGGCCCATTTGTATTTACCCCCAACCAAAAAAGGGGGCCTAGGGGCCTCGTATTTTCACCCCCCCCCCATTTTAAATCCTCCCCCCCTAATGTTATTCTTACAGGTGCATCGGTCTAAATCAATTTTACCCACTTCTAGATTAGCTAAAGATCTGAAATTTGGCTCAATTGCAGGTCTTGTGCCATGGCTCATTTCTATTTACCCCCAACCAAAAAAGGGGGCCTGGGGGCGGAGCCCCCAGCGAGCCAAAGGCGAGTCTAATTAAATATACAGCCGCATATGTAACTAAGGGATACAAATTCTAGACCACTTCTAGATGAGCTAGAGACTTGAAATTTTCGGTGTTTTGTAGGTCTAGTGCCCAAACCCCCGGGAAAAATCCGAAAAGTCGCATTTTCTAAATTTAACCCCCCGAAATTTCGAATTCCCCCCCATGTTATTCTTATGGGAAATAACATTGAAAAATGCCGAATTTGGTACTCTCATATGAACCGCTTAGAAACGTGCTAGAGACTTCAAATTTGCGTAGTATTGTAGTATGAGATCTTATATTACCGGTGGAATTTGCAAAAGTCCCATTTTCAAATTTTAACCCCCTCAAAAATCCAAAATGGCGGACCTCTGAAAACGAAAAAAACACTTTTTTTTCAACCGGATGTAGCTCGAAAACGGTAAGAGCTAGAAAAGATTTGAAAGTATATTCAGGAACAGGAATTAAATTTTCTACAAAACCCTTTTAGAAGTTTTCCGAAAATCACACTCCTTCAGCTTCAAAAAACGCCTTACTTTCAAAATTTGGTAAATTTCTTTCAAATTTTTACAGTTTTTCGCTATTTTTTCATACTTAAATAATTCCTTTTTGCAAATATTATTATTGTTTTGTATTCTCCTTACTTAACTTTAAATTTTACTCCTTACATGTTTTTTCGTAACTTTTCTCCTTGACACCCAAAACTTAATTTTAATGTCGAAATTTGAAGGTTTTTTGCCACTTTTACGAGCCCCATGTTATTCTTATGGAGAATAAGATTGAAATATAATGACTTTTGTATGGTCATATGAATCGTTTAGAAATGTGCTAGAGACTTGTAATTTGGTAGTATTGTAGTAAGGGATCATAAGCTAATGGTGAAATTTTCAAAAGTCCCATTTTCAAATTTTAACCTCCCCAAAAATCGAAAATGGCGGACCTCTGAAAACGATAAAACACGTTTTTTTCAAACGGATTTAGCTCAAAAACAGTAAGAGCTAGAAAAGATTTGAAAGTATATCCAGGAACAGAAATTACATTTTCTACAAAACCCTCGTAAGTGTTTTCCGAAAATCGCACTCTTTCGGGTTAAATAAACTCCCTACTTTCAAAATTTGGTAAATATCTTTCAACTTTTTACCGGTTTTCGCTATTTTTTCATACTTAAATCATTCCTTTTTGCAAATATTATTATTGCTTTGTATTCTCCTTACTTTAGTTTAAATTTTACACGATACGTGTTTTTTCGTAACTTTACTCCTTAAACCCTTAAAACTTAGGTTTAATGTCAACATTTGAAAGTTTTTACGAGCCCCATGTTATTCGTATGGAGAAAACATTTACCCCATAAAAACCACCATAAGTCCCCGTTCCCATGGTCCGTTCATGCTATAGATTTACTCTGGTTTACTTAAGGTTTTATCCCCCTATCGTATTTACAACCCCCCCCCCCAATATTAAATCCCCCCAATGTTATACTTACAGGTGCATAAGTCTAAATCACGTTTACACATTTCTAGATTAACTGGATATCTGAAATTTTGAATGATTGTAGATCTTGCGCCCTTTCCGAAAAGTGACATTTTATAAATATAACTCCCTCCCCCACGAAATATGGAATCCCCCCCAATGTTATTCCTACAGGTCCATCGGTCTAAATCAATTTTACCCACTTCTAGATCAGCTAAAGATCTGAAGTTTGGCTCAATTGCAGATCTTGCGCCATGGCCCATTTCTTTTTCCCCCCCACCAAAGGCCAGCGAGCCAAAGGCGAGTATTACATATATGAATGTTTGGAGTCTGTCCATAACGATAAAACTACTAAGTGTAAAGTGTAAAGTGTAAAGCGTGAAGTAAAAAGTGTAAAGTGTAAAGTCTAAAGCGTTAAGTGTGAAGTGTAAAGTGTAAAGCGTGAAGTCTGAAGTGTAAAGTGTGAAGCTTAATGAGTGAAGTGTGAAGCTTAATGCGTGAAGCGTGAAGAATAAGGTGTAAAGTGTAAACTGTGAAGTGTAAATACCAATGTAAGTCTACATATGCTCAACCGTTGTTGCAATATGTGTTTCGGTTGTGTATATTTTACATGTCAAGTGGAATATGGGTGACCCAATGCACCAGATTCTGTCCCTGCTGCTAATAATAAACTATTAGGTTTGAACTCTAAAATATATCGGTGATGTATGGAATAAAATTAAAAACATAAAGAACATAGTTTTGAGATCCAATTGTCAACAATTCAACGGTATTGTTCTAAACTTAACAAACCGAAACCGGAAAAATATTTTTGATTGTAAAATATGCCAGTGGAAAACAAAATAATTAAAATATCCCCAAGAATATCTCTCTGATCGGAAAAGGATTTTATATAAATCCAATGTATGCGAGAGTTTAATACATTTTCTCGCATATTGAGTGAACAGCGAAATACGTACTAATATATGTATTGATGGAGTAAAAGACTTTGAAAGTGCCATCTTGCGACGAGGAAAACATCGATTTAGTAACTTAAAAAGTATTATAAAGTAGAAAACCTATTTTTAAATGACCTTTACGGTCTGTATTATTTCCTTGGTGGTGTTTAAAAGTATTTAGACATTGGATGAATACACTAGGTTAAGACAAACAAAAATAAAATAAAAAAATTATTATTGAATTTATTTGCAGCCCAAAATAAGATATATGGAATTTTGAATGTTACTTTCTTGACAAACATAATCAATAAATGTAAAATTACATCCAAGACAAGATCCAACAATTAAAATACGAGTATATAAACTGTACTACATAATCTTCGTTCATTATAGCATTGACTATAGATTATAGTCACGCTAATAGTTTTTTTCACATTTAAAAACACGCATCTTATTGAAAACGTAAGATGCGTAGCATCCGATCCGAAATTGAGAAAAGAGGAAATCGTTTTTACTAAAACGGAATACCAAAAGGCAACCCTTATAGTGAGACTCTTGAGGAATACTAAGCGAAATAAAGGTGAAACTAAAATAAAAATCAAATTTATCGAATTCAATCTTTCTTCTTAATTCATCGGTCTGTTTTGATACGTGAATTGAACGTTTCCATCCTAAAGTTCAATTAAATATGCATAGTCCAGCTAACGATTTGTTTGTTATACTACTAGTTTTTTACTATTTATGATTGTGTTTGGTATAACAGCTGGTTTTGAAGGTTTTTACATTCCGTTTAAATAATAATTCAAAATTAAAAACAAATTAATAATTCAAAAGCTTTTACTTTCAAGACAGGAACGTCACATGTTTATGTTTATGATTTATACCACCGTTTCTGTTCTTATATCCGTGGGTTACAAGTAATAATACAAAATCGATGCTGAATACAATCTAAATAAACTATGTATATATAATGGAAAAAAAACTTATGACGAGAAAACTATGAGTTAACCATATCTCTTATTTAATTTGCCCGTAATCGTAATACGTACGGTATATTTGCTGTAGAAAATTCCTTATAAACATATAATAACGCATGTCCAGTAAGCATACTCTTTAAATACATTATTTACATTTCCTGAAAAAACAATACAGTTGCTATGTTTCACGGGCGAACAAATAAATGGGTCACATAACTGCATATGGGATTCATTTTGCAGTAAGCTTTGTGCAATATTATATACTAATAGTTGTATTTAGCAGGACTGTATATTGTTGTCAAATTCCAAACGTGGTGATATTTAAACTACTGAAAAAGGTCTGAAAAATTGTTCACCTAAAAAGTAGTTTTTCTACAAGGAAAGTGGGAGGATAATTTTCTTGACGATTACGTATTACTTAAAATGCTGTACGTTGATCTGTTCATAAAAAAGTACATACAAGGTTAGGTGTTAGTTTTGAATGCGTATAATATTAATTCAGTACATGATGATCAAAAAGATAAGTAACATTCAAGTTTTATAACCTAATTGAAACACATTTGAACTTTAACTCGAGTCCTAAAAAATTTAAACAGTGTATCCCTAATTGTTGGTTTCCGACTTCAGCTCTAAAGGATTTTTGAATGCCCAGACGTACAAAACAATGATGCTGCGCACGGAAATGCATCATTCGGCCAATGTTGAACTCATTTTGTTTTCAGAAGAAAATAATCTTAATTTTAAGTAAGAAAAGGGTTTTTAACAACCCATTTATGCACAATAAGTGATATAGATGCTCTAGTAACATAACAAAAAAGCACTCGTAAATATCATTCTGTTTCATAAAGATTACTGAGTTTTATTTTCTATAAAAAGCCCTGATTGATTATATATTTAATATTCTCGTTTGCAATAATTATTTTGAAAATATAATAAGCCGCAGCACAGAGCAAAGCCACAGACAGTCGATTGTACCTTAAATATTTAAGTCCAGTGGTTGGACCCTGTGGTAGGTTGATTACTACTGTGGTATTATTACCAGTTAGGATTTCATTTATAAATCCACCGTATGTAAGCAATGTAAATATATGTTAAAAAGAGAATTGGACCCAAATTACAACCTTGAACGATACCGTAATCACTATTTTGTAATATTACTGCCTGTAATATAATAAAAGTTCCGCTAAATAGCAACGGAACCAATCAAGTGGTAGATTTTCAATACCACTTTTTTACCACTCATTAATCTATTATTTAATTTTATTAATTGTTCGCTTCTAAAGAGGTTGCAAGGTTCCGTTTTTAGCATACGTTTGTTTCAAAGATATATTTAAAAAATAAAATAAGTCGTGGGTTGTGCTTTTGTTAGCTCTGGACCCAAACTGTCCGTTTTATGTAATTTTTACTTATTATAGTTATACAATTGTTATTTCGCAAATTTTCCAATGGTATTGCATACGGAATTTATTGGGACTTTGAGTACTTCGTATTTTAAACTACAACGTATACATAACTATTTTCAAGTAATCCAATAGGAACACAAAACCTGATAATAACATGCTTTTAATAAAAATATGTTGGAACAAACACCTTTGCATTTTTGTGAATTATTTGGGGTTCGAACCCTTTACAAACTTACTACTTCTTATCACACTAATTTTGGGGGCGAGCCTTCTCTTGTGGTAGAGCTCAGGCCTTTGGAGCTCGAGTTACCGGGTTCAAATCCTGCCAATCACTAATGGATTTGATCCAAGTGATGATAGAGCGTCACTCTAGGACTAGCCTGACGTAGGCCTAATTAGTAAAACAGTTCCGGGTTTGAACTAGCGTGCTAGGATGTAAAGGCGGGACATAAAAATATTAAAAAGCCACACCGAGGATGAAAACATGAAAAAGACACTATAGTAAATTAATGAAATCTCACAGAAAGGTTTTACTACTTTAGAAATCATATTTGTTTCACTTACATGTTATTGTATTATCTATCAACTTTATTTGAATAATGAAATGGTAACATAAACTCTTTTGATGAAGCCAAGTAAGAAAACCAAGAGGGAATCATTCAAGGTGACTGTCCTGTTTGAAAATATAAAAGTCAATGTCTTATTCAAAGGATATAAACACAAATCCTGTTTACTAATGATGTAAAGTAAAACCAGACTTTACGTCTTTAGAACATGTTACAGCTCAAAGAGACGGTTCGACCAAGCTCTTTAACTTTCTTTATGAAAAAGATCCGTTTGATATCTGATCACAGAAATGATCACCGTATTGATTTAAAACCACCAAACGATTGTGAATTTTATCACAGGTCATATTTTATTTATATTTGATCAAAACTGATAACCTTTCCCGAATATCTCCGTGAGTTGAAATACCTTTATTCCAGCTTTGATGTATATTGTTTAAATCTGTTTCCTTTCATACTTATAATAAAAATAGAAATGTAGATGTATGATTCAAATAATCATTGTTCAGTAAACAAGTTATTTTTAATTGTTAATTAAAAACATTTTTCAAGTTTTTACCTGAATGGGGTTGAATAGTGATTTATAATATCTCACGATGTGAGGCTTTGAAGTATTAAATAGTTTGTATCCAAGTAATGAATCTAGTTTTAAAAAATTGTAAGAATGATAAACATTGTTTTAAATGATTGTCAACAAGAATCATATCAAACACCTTTGCATTTTTGTGAATTATCTGGGGTTCGAACCCTTTACAAACTTACTACTTCTTATCACACTAATTTTGGGTACGAGCCTTTTAAAATGTATGGATACATTTTATAGAAATAGTCACCAATGAATAAATAATAAATTAATGTTATTTAGGCTATAACTCTCTGCTTTGACTATTGGTTTATATTTGATAATGAGGTATACATTTTAAAGTGCCTTACATTATTTGTCTAAAAAAATGTTAAATTATAAATTATTAAAATATAAATAATAAATTATTAAAATAATAAATTAATGTTATTTAGGCTATAACTCTCTGCTTTTGATATTGGTTTAAATTTGATAATGAGGTATACATTTTAAAGTGCCTTACATTATTTGTCTATAAAAAATAAAATAAATAGCCTAACTAAACGATTAAATAACCGTTTATCACATATGTTGGGAAACACAAAAATAGATTAAATTTTAGAATATAATGCACGGAAAGTAAATGAAAGATACGTCTTATAAAAATTAAAACATATATTTACGCTTATACCGTTACTCACAAGACGGTAAATATACAAAATACCCCCGCCGCAGCAAACCTGCAGACTAAGCGAATTTCCATTTGACTGAATGGATTTACACTGAAATGTCTACTTAAAAATATAACATTTATCCTAGATTTAAATAGAATTAGTTTAACAAGTACTTAGGTTTGCTGCATCAGGGAGGGTAAAACGTTTTTTTTTGTAAAATGCTAATAGTTAGTGAGAAATAAAAACATTTTCCAAATTTGATCAAAATATGTTTATAAATAAGCAAACTACAACAGTTTACTTATTCTTCATAAGAATAACATGGGAATTTTAAATTTACAATTTTTTGGAATTTTCTCCGTAACCATTAGGCGCATAACAACGCTTCAATATACTAAATTATTTGTTTTTTAAGCTCTACAACATGGTTTGGAAAGAAATTGCAAAATTTTATGTTTTTTGGGTCAAAAATGGGAAAACCCTATTTTTACCCCATAAAACCCCCCGTAAACCACCGTTCCCATGGTCCGATCATGCTGGATTGCGAACTCGTTCGAATAAACGTAGGTTTACACGTTTGTACTAAATTTCATCAAAATCGGATCATTTTTGCTCGAGTTATCGTGCTAACGGACACACACACACACACACACACATATATATATATATATATATATATATATGAATTTGAACGGATGGTCTTTTTGGCCTCTAGGGACCTCAAAACGAAAAAAAATCGGTCCCGCGTCCAGGTCTTACCATGAGTACTACGGTAATAGCTTATTCCCTATATGGGAAATTCGCTAAAAGATGGTAAGTGGTGATCGATTTCGATTGGACACTCCAATCATCATCAGACCCAATGACAAGAAGGCGAATGACAAGAATCTTGAACGGCGTCCCTACTTATACTCTATTAGCTACCGGAAGCACCGGCCAACACATTTTTATAAGTACAACTGAAATCGAAATTTACTTGTTCATTAATCAACTTATTTCTATTTTTACATTTTTCCTTCTAAATATACAATTCTTTCCAAGTATTTATTACATATCATTTCTTACAATTTATAAAATACATAGATTATCCTCCATTTTTCCTATTGAGTTTCCATTTTGTAGCAGGTGTTGTGCGGCATTTGATCTTTCCGGTTTGTTATTATAGTGCACTCCTACATCTACCTACAATCTACACAAATCTTGATCTTTTGTGAATCTATTTACAAATAATATTTTAACTAACGTTACTTTAACAACTAGGAAACCTAAGATTGAAAACTCTTGTCTGTAATTTAATCTATAGACTAAGGAAAAAATTAATCTTTTGTTTCCTTAGTCTATGTTTGAACTTACCTGGTGTTGTCATTTTGATTTGAAGAATAATAATTATGCTTACGACTAAATTCGGGCAAACCACCAACAGTAAATTTGGATTTTTTGTAATGTTTTAGTATATTATATAATAATATATTATTCATTTTCATAAAAAAGAAAATACTGTATATGCGAGTTAAACTTGTGTGATAACGTTTAAAAAATAACTAACATCATATTAACACTGGTTCGCATATGTTAAATCGTAATCAAAGTCGTTTAATTTATCGTCACTTTGAAGCTCTTTGTTTTACTCTGAAAATCGATAATACATTATCATATATATGAAATGGTTCGCTTACGTCATACAACTGTGTAAACAAATATAGTGCCTTTGGTTACTATTAAAAGCTTTCATAATCCATTGAATCTCATGCATAAAATAAAACAACTATATTAAATATAAAATATAAAATACTAATTCGTGGTATATTTTATAAGCTCCAATGGTAGTTTACGACCATAAACCTTCTATGATGTATTGATTAGATTTATTTAGGCCTACCATAGTATTATTTATATAAAAGTAACATTTTAAACTTTTATTTAGTATACAATAATAAAATACGATTCAAACATGTAATTTTTTCAAAGCATAACAAATTTCCTTTAAAAATATAAATTCACTATAAGATCTAAGGTTTATTTATTAAATATGCATTTATATGTATTTTTTAAATCTTATCTAGCATAACCTAGTATACCACTGAGAGTATTACAATTTTATAATTTGCTTGTATGTTTAATTACAACAATAGTTATTTGTGCAACTAGTGAGAAAAGTGAGAAATTGACTCACTCGAGAGAAATCCTTAATGGTTTCTCGAGTGAGGCAATTGTACTTTGAACTCGAGTTGCACATTATACTTTTCCTACAGTTACCATAAAACAAATAAATTGGTGAAGAAACATAACCTATTTTTACACAGAAGTGAACTTTTAATATAACATTTAATGTGAAGTGACAAATACAACAGTACAACAGCTGACCAGCTGATTTACAGCCAGTGCTGCCAACGTATTTCGGGCGCATACGACGTTGCCTGCATGTTACGCGCTCACTATTTCGTGCCTTCACGTTGCAAATCTGGAGTGAGACAAAGTAATTAGAGTGAGACAATGTTAACATTGTCTCACTGATGAGCGAATTGGCCACTTTGCTTCCTCAAATCAGTGAGAGAACATGTACATTGTTAGGTAACTGTAGGAAAAAGAACATGTTCACCATCTTTAATGGCATTAGTGGCTATATGTAAACAGTATCTAATTTAAATTCTGATTAATTGCTTAGAATCATCAAGTGAGCAGTTTTTAAGGTTCTGTGGGTATTATTTCTACATTTTACAGAATTGACCTGCGGTAATACATAACTATCATAAACATAAAACTAAACAGCTGGTTGAAAGCATTTAACAAACGAAAATTAAAAGATAGAATAAGCATTGCCTATTGGATAAGATAAAGAAATGATGAAAAAAGTAAACGATGAAAATTATTTACACCGATCTGAAAGTAGAATACAAATACACGAGGAGTAATTAATCTTCTTTTTCCCCGAAGAGTCAATTTTGTTACTGCACATGTTTTACAGTATAAGTAAACTGAACAAAAAATACAAATAAATATTCGTCGTAACTTAAACTTATAAAAATATTCACCTATTATTATCTTTATTCTGACAACCGTCTAGTATTCTAATATATTATAGTCAAACTTCAAACTTGGCATTGTGCATTACTGTCAAGTAAATAGATTAGATCGAATGGGATGTTACATGACAAGTTTTGTGTTAGGAATAATCCGGTATTGATGGTCCTGCTTAGCAGTCTAATGTTGACGCTCAACTTTTTATTGTTAAAGCGATCAATTCCTCTCAATCTGTGAGTCTGTGAACTGAGCTGGTAATATTTAATATACAGGGTGACAAAAAAGTCTGGAAACGGCTTGATATCTTTTTAACTAAATTCGTTAGAAAATGCAAACCCTTCACATCAACTTATATGTATGAAAACTACTTTTTGCAAGTATTACCATTTTTTTACCTTCACCAGGGGACGGCCCATGAGGAGTAGGTACATAATCTTTAACGTAAGCATAGGTTGATATGCACATCATTTTAAAAGTCTGGTCAAGTGGAGTTCATTGCCGGAAACCGCGTCAAAAAAGGTTCATTCGTTACAAAATGGCGGCATTTCAAAGTTGTTGTGGAATATACATTTACAGGCCTTAATATTGGCAAATACACGTATTAAACATTATCTTGAGAGCTGAAACTGTATTTTAATGTCAACTAGCCCATAGACTAAGATTATTCAATCTTCAAAACAAATTTAACCGGGTTTAAGATTTCCCGGCTAATTTTAACTATGAGTATTTACCAAAGACCTGTGCAGGTATATTCCGCAAGAACTTTTAAATGCCGCCATTTTGTAACGAATGAACCTTTTTTGACGCGGTTTCCGGCAATGAACTCCACTTGACCAGGCTTTTAAAATGATGTGCATATCAACCTATGCTTACGTTAAAGATTATGTACCTACTCCTCATGGGCCGTCCCCTGGTGAAAGTAAAAAAATGGTAATACTTGCAAAAAGTAGTTTTCATACATATAAGTTGATGTGAAAGGTTTGAATTTTCTAACGAATTTAGTTAAAAAGATATCATGCCGTTTCCAGACTTTTTGTCACCCTGTATTAAGTACTTTACATTTTGTCAGCTAATATATTTGATACATCATCATGCTCAACACCTTTTTATGGTTTTATAACCAGATTAATATTATCTAGCCAACTAAATAGATACCACAATCAATCCAACCCTAAGTCCCACTGGTGTTCAATCCTTCTACCCAAACACATAATATTAAACTTTATGTATGCCACCATTGATCCCACTTTAACCATTATTATTGACCAATATTTTCTTTTATCCACCAAAATCTCCGGTTTGGTATTTAGGTTTCGTAAACAAGATTTCTTTCACGCTCATACTTGCGTGGCACGTTCAGGTGTTATTGCCTAAACATAAGGGGATTGACGGATCAGACTACAACGTTCAATAGCAGTGCTTTGAGAAAACATGTCTTGTGACTTTGTAAGCAAATGTGAGTGTAAAAAAATGGAAACAAAACAATACATTTTGAATGATGAAATAGTGCATTCCAAACCCTGTTTAGGGATATCGGCTATTTTTGTAATATTTTATAATATATTTGCCATTATATATGTAAATATTAGAAGTATGGTCTGATGAGTTTACAGATCGATGATTATTGGTCCCTGTTTTCAGGTTGACAATGTTTAACAAAATATCTTCCATCATAATGCACGCTGATCCCACAAAACAGTCTAATACAACAGAACATATCTTGTAGTGAGCATGTCACAGCTTGTTGTATGTGTTGTATGTGTTTACTGAGGCAACCTGCGAATACTGGACCAATGTATTGTAGTGGAAAATACACACTCGAAGTGAACCCAGTAGACACACTTTAAATACTAATTTGCCAAACACTTATTTAACAATGTCATAGGTACTATTATTCTGATATAAATATATGAATTCCTGATTAAAACCATAAGATGAACTAATAGCTTGTACCGAGATAAAAAAAATAATCAAGTTAAATTGAAATGACTAAAACAAAATTAAATTATTTAATCATTGGCAAGAGTAAGCTTAAGAAATAGTGTCCTAGATTTTAAAGATTTAACTTTGTAGGTTGGTAATGGTTCTAGATAAGCAATTCAAGTTTTTGTCAGTTAAGTTCACTGGAAAAGATGGTCTATTGAAAGTGGTTTCTGTAGAAATTGTAAGTAGATTTTAATATTGTATAATAATAAGATATCAGAGATTTATTGTATATAGCATTTGTAGAAATCACCTATCTATACTATTATAAAAAAGAGGTGGTTGCTGTATGTGTGTATGTGTGTATGGGAAAAGTAAACTCGAAAAATACTGGTCGGATTGGGCTGAAATTTGGCATGATGATAGCTCACATTCCCGATTAACATATAGGCATATTCTTATTTCAAAAATCCTTTCGGGCTCCGCCCCAGTGGCTCTGGAGTTTCCCATGTTAACCTTATGTATTTATTGTATATAGCATTTGTAGAAATCATTTTTAGATAAATATGTAAAGTAAAGAATAGTTTTCAAATCACTTTTAAATGCATTTTAACAAGAAAAGAAAACAAGTAAAGTTCATACAGACCTGTAGAGTTTTGTTCTTGAGAAGCACATTTTCACAAAGTGTTGTAAGGATCTTAAATCCACTTTTAATTATTGGAATTTGTAGAGAATAGTTTTTATCGGCTTTGTGTAATGTTTTCAGACAGATATCAACCACAAGATATCAGTGGTCCAGTACCTTCTTTGTACCACTTCTAGTTGCATGGTAACTGCTAGTGTCAGTTCTGACCATTAAACCCAGTGTCTCTGATTAAAGTAAGACATTTCCAGTTTTTATTATTTAGTACAATATTTGGAAGTAATAAGAGCGTAACTGAGTTTTATTAGGAAAGTGTATTTTGTGAAATTTGAGATCTATAAAATATATATGTCTTTGGCCTACTTTGTCTTATAATTAATCTCACTTCTACTACCAGCTTAAATTAGATTCATCCTAAATTAAAGTATACTACCTAATTGGCTACATAGTAGGGGTATAAGCTGCAAATGCAATTTAATCTACATATCATTTAATTACCAATAATACCTACAACAAATTACCATTTAATTGACATACTTACTATCACCTTTAGACTTTTTTGTTTTTTTCAGTTTCTATTAGTTAATTGAGTAAATATTTTGAATAATGTTACCCTTTTAGACAAACTGTAAATTATTGAGCGCAGTATTGTAAAAAAAATGTATGGTAATAATAACAAATAAAAACAATGATATCAA
Source organism: Macrosteles quadrilineatus (assembly GCF_028750875.1). Taxonomy (NCBI): domain Eukaryota; kingdom Metazoa; phylum Arthropoda; class Insecta; order Hemiptera; family Cicadellidae; genus Macrosteles; species Macrosteles quadrilineatus. The sequence goes on along the minus strand of NW_026542598.1, from coordinate 35,494,655 downwards.
TAAATAATGCCTTGAAACGGTCCTTGAAAGGTAAAAATGCCATGAAGACAGGGTCTTTAGTGTCATTGTGAAAAATATAGAAAAAGATTATCTCATTAGTATGCAATATATTATTATTATTTATTATTGTTATTGTTATTATAACTAACTACTCCTATGTTACTCTTATTATACACGCCTAAATATAAAAACATACTAGCTCATAATCATATATAAATAAAAAAATCCAAACAAATCAAAAGATAAAAAATATTTTTATTCAAATAGTTTTTATAAATGTAATATATAATTAGAATATTTATAAAATGAATTTATATATGTATTTGTAAAGGATACCAGTTTTCCTCTTAAATAGCTTGCAGCTAGAGAGGTATAGCCTACAAGGTGTTGCAGTGTACAGCAAATTTTGCATGCGAGATTTCTTAATTGAATTGATTAAAGAATTATTATTATCATTATCAATATGAGATGGAGACGCCACCTAGGTTGTGTATTTTAACCCAAATACGAGTTAAGGAAGAGTGTAGAGTGTTGCGTGATGATCTGTGTGGCTTTGTTACTGACTAAGATCAGCTGTTTCATCAGTCAGGATCATTTCTTTAAATCCCAATGATCAGAAACAGCTGAGTCTAGTTTTAAACCTTCAAATAGCTACTGAATTTTCTCAGAATCGAACCGGCGACCTTTTGATAGTTAGGTGAGCACTATAACCACTCAGCTACCTACTAGTCATTATGTATTATGTATGTATAAACTTTGGTTATTACTCGGCCTTGGACTATGAGCGACAAGTGATATACTTGTGGAGAAATATAACTCCTCTGAGGACAATAAATAACGAGTTAACGACAAAGTTCGTTTGTCAAGTTGTCTTGTAATAACTCGCGACACTTCAGTGATGAATGGCTTCTCTCTGTTGAAGAGAAAACTTGTCAAGTAAATAATTAGGTGTCATTGATATTTACTATATAATGTTATTTGAACTTGAACATATTTATGAAAAAATAATACAAGATATTGAACGAGTAACTAGTAAACAAATCAATCTCCTTGTAGGTTTCTTATATATTTTATTTATTTATATATTTATATATTTTATATATTTAAATCAATAATATCCTTGAGGAGTATTAACACTAAAATAAATTAAATAAAACATAACAAACATTAGTATCTTTGCTAGTACGAGTGCTAGTTATTACGAGTATTTCCGTTAAAAACTAAGTGCAACTATGATATGATTAGTACTTGTAGTATATTGAAGTAATAACAGATAAAGTTAATACTATACAAACATAAATAGGATTGAGAACTACAAGATCTATACTTAGTTTCAAAGTTCGCTAATACAACTTGCATTCCATTTAAAGAAACGCCTTTGATACACCAAGATAACCCTGCTTTGTGCCATAATATCTCTAATTGTAAAGTTCGATACAATTTCATGTGCATTATATCATCCTGAAGAACTATTATTGTATTTTCAAACATAATAAAAGCTGATAAGCCCAATGTGAGCTTTTAATGTTAATTACAAACATGTCAATATGATTATCATGTTTTTGTTCGATAAATAGTTGTTATGATTGGATTTTTTTATATACTACCGATCCTGCGTTATAGTTATTTGCAAATTTTGGAAGCTCAGACAATTTTTTTATCACCTCAATTATTTCCGATAAATGGTTAACCCTTAAGAGAATAACATAATTTTTTTACCCAACTTGTCAAAACTTTGTTTAAAAACAATCGTTATTTTAAATTTAAATATCGTAACAAATTATGCTTTTACAACTTATTTACCTTGAAACTTTTACCTTTATAAATACACACTCAATAAACCATCACGGTAAATAATTATTCAATGTAAGTGAAATGAAAGCGAATTGAAAATAATATCCTTTAAAGCTGTTCTCTTAAACATCCTTAATCTTAATTTATTGACTATTAAAGGTACTGTACAGCATTATAAATGAATGAGTGTATAGAAGGAAAAATTGCAAATCAAACAGGTAAGGATATCTAGATTGGTTTTAAATCTTGAAGAGATAAGAACTAAAAATTTTCCTTTCAGCAGAATAATATTTTATAAGGCTTCACAAACTAGGTACATTCGGTAGTTTGACATGCCTCACTAAACCCAGGTGGTTTTCAAAGCAGTCACGACAGTCAAGTTGAGCATTTGTAATTCCAAGTCAGTCAGCTCGGTTATAAGCGAGAAGTTAGTTTATAACTATCATAACAGACAGAACTGAGAGCTAGACAGGTAATTATAAACTTCCCTTTGTTCTACAATCAATGAGATTGTTCTCAGATAAGTGTGTTAAACATATTCACCGAACTAATTTGTTGTGATGCGATGATTTAAATTCGCTTAAACTTGCTTATACACAACTTAGTAGTTTAATTGACAGAAGTCGCCAACGTCTTAAGATTTTTTTACTAAATTGTAATACACACAATATTGTATATGTATAATAGGGAAATATATTATTTTACAGATTAAACTCTTTATTGTGGCTACGAAATGTGAATTACAAAATAATCTTAATGAATCGTGCAACTATTTACTTATAGCTTTCTTTAATCTGCCTACATTCTATTGTAACTTGTAAAATAATTAATTTGCTTTAATTTTTTTGTACAAGTAAGAACCTTGCACTTCTTAAGTTTGCCTTAATAAAGAAGCATTTTCATTTCATTTCAACTCTTAACCTACCGATTAAAAAAGTACCAGGTCAAAAGGAGTTGATTGAAAAAAAAAACAACTCATATTAGAACAAATATTATTATGTCAGGTAAACTGTTTGTCATTTTGAGTTGTCTTTTAAAAGAGGCTCTGTTCAGAAATTAGAATAATTTATTGCAGGCAAACTGTATCAGGTAACCAATCACAAACGTGCGAGATTTTCCTTAAAATCTTGTTTTATGTTTTTCGTTCAAGAGCATATTGATTTTTTATACAAGACATAAAATAGTTGTTCAACAATTTCATCTACTTTAGGCCAAAGTATGGATGTGAGGTTAACGTTGTTCATTCATATTACCACTTTTGAATGTATATTTGGCAATGTCACAATAAGAATATTCTTTTAATCTTTTTGTAATACTTTTTTAGAAAATAACCATCTTGATCCAATTATCACTGCAAAAGAAAATGACAGTGTTAAAAATAAAGTGGGATTTCAAATTTATTTAGGTATGGTTCGTACTAAAACGAGAAAGTTTTCACCACTAATCATAAAAGCAGCAAATCTGATTTAATCACAAAACCAATAAAAATTATATATTTTACTAAATCCGTGCACAGTATGACTACAAAAGATTAGAGAAATTATAGAGTTTTGGTTAAACTGAAAAGAAAAGGCTGTTAAAGAAATAGATATACGTGTAACCATACACAACAAAACAAAACATAGATAATAAATATTTACTTATCTCCAAGAATACATTTGAGTAAGTTACACTTTGTCACTTTTTTCATTAGTAGCCGATTTCAGGTACACTGATCTTGTCAAGTTTCGGTGTTTAACTATTCCACCAATAACAATTCCATGTTACATTCCCCCAGTGTTAGATGCTAATCAGCCAATTAGTGGATGTGATTGCTAATCACCTATCAATTAGGGACGGTGTTCAACTGTTCAGCATTGCTTTGTGTTTTTTTTCTACGATTCTACCTTCGTAAAAAAAATTTAATCATTACTGTAAGTCCCAAACTTGAGAGTTTGGCAAAATGTATTACTCTATGCCATCAGGGGAAGAAAATGTAAAGAATTTAAAAATATCCAACAGCTGAGAATGGAAATTATAACAATATAATAACGTTTAAAAATGTATACAATGTGTATAAGGTCTGTTTTGCTAATATGTATTACTATACTCGGTCAACAATTTATGAAACATAAAATAGATTTATAACAAAACTTTTTAATAAATCAGTTTTTGGTTTATACAGTTTTACAATGTTTGAAAACATTAATTCGAAAATATCAATTGAAAATCCAAGATATTTCCTGTTCATTCCCCATTTTTTTGTACACCAAAACCTCGTCCCTCATCCCCTGAGACACGCGGCGTGTTTAAGGTGGTCAGAAATATCCACAGAGCTGATCTTGCTTTATATTCATTGGTTCTGAGCCTTTGTAGCATCTTGTGAGGGAATACATTTAATACTTTACTTTATGAAAACAATCTTTATTTTATCTACTTTACCATGCTATTAGTTATGTTTTAGATATTTTTTAGTTATTTAAGTTTAGTGTTTATGTATTTAAAATCCACCAACCTGTTCATGCTTATACACGATTAGTCCAAGTTATATAAATATTATCAAACAGCTTAACATTTTTTATTAAAATTTTAAATTAAATTAAAATACAACGCTCAGCTTTATCCCTTACCATATCTCCTTATATAAATGGTATTGAATACAATATGTTGGTTCATTTCAGACATTTAATTTAATAAAAACGTGACCTTTTCGATAAAACTATTGTCATTTTGTCCTAAATTTTGTTTTCGTCTCATAATTTAACAATAAAGAAATGTGTAAGTGATACGACAACTCATTAAGGGTATAAATGAAAAATAAATATTGCTTAGGGAGATTTCAGCAAACAATTCAGAGCAATAATGTAGAGCTGGGAGAAGAACTAATGAAAAAATAACAACGCTTTACCAAGCTTCAAGTGGTTCTACCTTAGTACTTCTCTGAGATAAAAATTATAATTGAATAACAAGTCAACACTGAATTTCTTGAAACAGATTGTACGAGTATTTGTATTAAATAAATTCTTTCGTAAAATATAATAAGAATAATAAAGGAAACTTATGAAATTTTCGTGTGTTGGGATCATATTTTCATATGTTTACTCAAAGACTCGAAGACAATTTACGAAAAAGACGAAACTGACAGAATCAAGCTTGCTAGCCTTAAACCTATTATTAACATTATTAAACATATTAACATATTAATTTACATATATTATATTACATATATTATATTATATATACTATATTTACATATTAACATTAACCTATTAAACATATTAAACCTATTATTATATTTCGTAAAATATAATAAAAATATTAAAGAAAACTTATGAAACTTTAGTGTTTAGGGTCAAATTTTAATATGTTTACATAAATATATACATTTACAAAAGAAAAAGAAGGAACTGACATGATCTAGCTTGCTAGCCTTAAACCTAATAAGGTACTTCACACAAATCGATTTCGCGTCTCATACAGAAGTGTGGCTGGTTGTGGGGAGATAGTTTTATCAAAGCTAAACAGATATGGCCGACCGAGTGGAAATTTTTAGTCCATTGGGCAAAATTATTTCGATGTGAGATGCTTGTAAATATGAAGGTTACAGGAGGATAGGGTGGCCAACACATGACTTATACGCATACCTAAAAGTGAATTTCTAAGGTCATCAATTAACGAAGCAATAGAGTGGCTTAGATTTGAGTTCGGGCTTTGATTCACAGAACTGACCACGAAAGTTTCGATCGATAAGCTCGGTGCGGTGTTAAACCAAGCTCAAACTGAACTTCTCGCCATTAAACTCATTAGAATTTCAAATACCTAAGCCTTCCAAAGTTACGCTCACATGAGACTAGTGGTTGTACGTTTATGCTTTCTAAATACGACATAACTATTTGAATAATTTATATTTAATGAGTTATTACCAAATTTACTACCATTAAAAATAAAGATAAATTAGATAATCCTTGCATAAAAAAAATAATAAAAACTACTCGTGCAAAGCTATGGGTTTATATGTTGTTTAGTCAATAAGCTATGCTTCAGTCAAATATATTTCTACACAAGCTATCTCAATCAAAGTGTACTTATATTTGGGTTAAACAACTGTCAGTGCACCAATACAAGTAATTATACTGACCCAGTTAACAATGTATTGTTGATCTGGAGTTCAGAGGTGGGCTTGACTACACTTGAGATGACCTCAGGCTATCATGATTGGATCTGTCTACTATCAATGCATATTACATTATACATAATTCATGTTTGAAACTCAATAATGGTTGGTGAAGAGTAATAATTTATAGCATTGTGATTAGTAGAAAATACTAATATATTTACAATAAAACATGCTCTTATAGCTTTGATAATAAAATTAAAATAATCAAATTGAAATAAGGCTTTGCTATTTATACGGGCTAGATATCTTAGAAGGGGAATGCGCGCTAAAGATAGACTCAACATGGAATAACTTAGTTGTGTTTAATTGCATTTTCTCATCTTTCCTTCCAGACAGTAATAAAATGACAACCATCTCAATTATGCAAAACGTTTTACTGCCACTCTCCTTATATTTACTTTCAAGCACGCATGATCTTCTGTAGTAATTTAATTTTCATATAGCTTAAAGCATGGTCATAAAAATTCACGCAGTTTTTGTATTAAAAGGTTTTATTATTATTATTATAATTATTATTAAGTTTTTATTAGATGAATTTATATATGATTGGTTTTTAATTTACACTATAAAACTCTCTGTGTAAATTCGGTTGTTTTAAACATTTGGTATGAAAAGTATTTTTACATGAATAAAAGTAATATGAGAATTGTTATTGAATAAGAATTCTTTCGCCTATGGTCAGACATTTTTTTGCTAACTTTGTAAAATGTTTTGTGTTCACAACATTTATTAATTCAGGAAAGGTATTTTATAAGACTTCTTGGTAACCCTCCAAATTATATCTTTAAAGAAAGTAACCCAATACAGCAGAGCGTAAACATTATTATAAACCATTATTCGGACCTTTAAATTTGCAAAGGTGCAAAGGTTTGCCAAATAAAAAAGGGCAACAACCATAGGAACCAGCTACCTTGGTTTTAGTTGTGTAAGACCAAATACTGCTAGCCTAACGTTAACTTTGGTGATTTGGATGTAACTAGTAAATATCTTTTGTATACTGAAAAATAAGCCGGCCATGTTACATAGCCTTCTTTATCAGCGTTATAAGCTAAAAATGAAAATATTCAATAAACTGTATGTGCTATAGAATTTGATAAAACTTATCTATGTAATAAAACGTTTGTAAATGTTTTACAATATTGTTAATGTTGATGACAAGATCCTAACAGACATCAGCTGGTACAACCGGTACAACAATGCAGTCAGCTGTTTCAAGATGTTTTGTGGATGTAAGCGGGTTGACACCAGATTGTGGCTTGTATAATCGGATCTACAACTACTGAAGTAGGTTCAACTATCTTACTACTTTACACTGTCAACTACCTTTAAATGGATAAAACAACAAACTAAATTACTACTCAACCACCTATAGTTTAAAGATTGATTTTAGTTTATTCAATTACTTATGTACATTTATGGAACAAACGTGAAGTATTGTTCATATATAATCGATAGAGAGGAATGTAAAAAAAACATTGTGAGTCATCAATAAATATGTATGTTAATTTAATAATATATATATATATATATATATATATATATAAATTCTCATTTCGGCACGAGTATTAGGACTTTATAATAGCCAGACTTAATATCAATTGACATTATAGTAATACATTCAATTTATTTATGAATTTACCTATACCTATAAAATGCAAAGCCCTCACTGACTGACTGACACACTCATCACTAATTCTCCTACTAATTCTCCTACTAATTCTCCTACCCATTTAACTAGAAGACTGGAATTTGGTACACTGGTTCTTTAGACAATAAATAGGAAAACTAAGTAGTTTTTATTCTAATCTGACTCTCAGGCTTCACCCCAGATCCTCTAGAGTTTCCCATGTTAACCTTATGATTTTTCATATTTAAAAGAAATTTATTAATCTTAACAGTTATTTCAATTAAAAAAAGTGGTTCTATGATGTTCAATAGCATTTTTAAAGTTACAAGGTTTACCAACAGGGTGCATCACTATTATCTTTTTGTTTGAATTTATGATAACAGGTCATAACAATTAAAACAGCAACAACAAACTGTGATCCACAATGAGAACTGTCAAATACTAAATTGTTGTGGTATTGTGCGTATTCACACAATACCAATACAATAATAATAGGGTTATTTTTTAAAGTGCATATTTCATCAACTTATTGACTTAATTTTTCCTAATTTTGTCATAAAAAGTATCGAGTTTGTTTTCCCAAAAATATTGACTGGGAAACGGAGTAGCGTGTTAATAATTTTTTTGCTTTACTGATCAAGTCAATGATTTGGATGAAAGGAACTAATATTACATATATAAATGTTTGGAGTCTGTCCATAACGATAAAACTACTAAGTGTAAAGTGTAAAGTGTAAAGCGTTAATTGTAAAGTGTAAAGCGTGAAGAAATAGTGGAAAGTGTGAAGTGTAAAGCGTGAAGTCTGAAGTGTAAAGTGTGAAGCTTAATGCGTGAAGCGTGAAGAATAAAGTGTGAAGTGTAAATTGTGAAGTGTAAATACCAATGTAAGTCTACATATGCTCAACCCTTGTTGCAATATGTGTTTCGGTTGTGTATATTTTACGAATCAAGTGGAATATGGGTGACCCAATGCACCAGATTCTGTCCCTGCTGCGGTGCAATAATAAACTATTAGGTTTGAACTCTAAAATATATCGGTGTTGTATGTAATAAAATTAAAAACATAAAGAACATTTTTTTGAGATCCAATTGTCAAGAATTCAAGGGTATTGTTCTAAAATTAACAAACCGAAACCGGAAAAATATTTTTGATTGTAAAATAGGTCAGTGGAAAACAAAATAATTGAGATATCCCCAAGAAGACTGATCGGAAAACACTGTATAAATCCAATGTACGCGAAAGTTTAATACATTTTCTCGCATGTTGAGTGAATTGCGAAATACGTACGATATGTGTATTGATAGCGTAAAAGACTTTGAAAGTGCCATCTTGCGACGAGGAAAACTTCGATTTAGTAACTTAAAAAGTATTATAAAATAGAAAACCTATTTTTAAATTACCTTCACGGTCTGCAATTCCTTGGTGGTGTTTAAAAGTATTTAGACATTGGATGAATACAATACACTAGGTTAAGACAAACAGACATAAAATAAAAAAAAATATTAGTGAATTTATTTGCAGCTCAAAATAAGATATATGGAATTTTGAATGTTACTTTCTTGACAAACATAATCAATAAATGTAAAATTACATCCAAGACAAGATCCAACAATTAAAATACGAGGACATAAACTGTACTACGTAATCTTCGTTCATTATAGTACTGACTATAGATTATAGTCACGCTAATAGTTTTTTCACATTCAATAATACGCATGTTATTGAAAACGTAAGATGCGTGGCATCCGATCCGAAATTGAGAAAAGAGGAAATAGTTTTTACTAAAACGGAATACCAAAAGGCAACCCTTACAGCGAGACTCTTGAGGAATACTAAGTGAAATAAAGGTGAAACTAAAATAAAAATCAAATTTAACGAATTTAATCTTCGTTCTTAATTCATCAGTCTGTTTTGATACGTGATTTGATCGTTTCCGTCCTAAAGGTCAATTAAATATGCTATGGTCCAGCTAACGATTTGTTTGAAATACTACTAGTTTTTTACTATTTATGATTGTGTTTAGCATAACAGCTGGTTTTGAAGGTTTTTACATTCCGTTTAAATAATAATTCAAAATTAAAAACTAATTAATAATTCAAAAGCTTTTACTTTCAAGACAGGGACGTCACATGTTTATGTTTATGATTTATACCACCGTTTCTGTTCTTATATCCGTGGGTTACAAGTAATAATACAAAATCAATGCTGAATACAATCTAAATAAACTATGAATATATAATAGAAAAAAAAAAAAACTTATGTAACCATATCTCTTATTTAATTTGCCCGTAATCGTAATACGTACGGTATATTTGCTGTAGAAAATTCCTTATAAACATATAATAACGCATGTCCAGTAAGCATACTCTTTAAAGACATTATTTACATTTCCTGACAAAACAATACAGTTGCTATGTTTCACGGGCGAACAAATAAATGGGTCACATAACTGCATATGGGGTTTATTTTGCAGTAAGCTTTGTGCAATATTATATACTAATAGTTGTATTTAGCAGGACTGTATATTGTTGTCAAATTTCAAACGCGGTGATATTTAAACTACATGTCTGAAAAATATTTCACCTAAAACGTAGTTTTTCTACAAGGAAAGTGGGAGGATAATTTTCTTGACGATAACGTATTACTTAAAATGCTGTACGTTGATCTGTTTATAAAAAAAGTACATACAAGTTTAGGTGTTAGTTTTGAATGCGTATAATATTAATTCAGTACATGATGATCAAAAAGATAAGTAACATACAAGTTTTATAACCTAATCGAAACACATTTGAACTTTCACTCGAGTCCCAAAAAATCTAAAGAGTGTATCCCTATTGTTGGTTGAAATGTAAGTTTAAATTAGGATACAAATACGACTTGAGCTCTAAAGGATTTTTGAATGCCCAGACGTACAAAACATGAAGTTACGCACGGAAATGCATCATTCGGTCAATGTTGAACTCATTTTGTTTTCAGTAGAAAATAATTTTAATTTAAAATAAAAAAGGGTTTGAACAACCCATTTATGCCCAATGAGTCATATAGATGCTCTAACAACACAAACAACAACAACAACAACAAATAATACCATTCTGTTTCATAAAAATACTGAGTTTAATTTTCTATAAAAAGCACTGATTGATTGTATGTTTAATATTCTCGTTTGAAATAATTATTTTGAATATATAATAAGCCGCAGCACAGAGCAAAGCCACAGACAGTCGATTGTACCTTAAATATTTAAGTCCAGTGGTTGGACCCTGTGGTACGTTGATTACTACTGTGGTATTATTACCAGTTAGGATTTCATTTATAAATCCACCGTATGTAAGCAATGTAAATATATGTTAAAAGAGAATTGGACCCAAATTACAACCTTAACGATACCGTAATCATTATTTTGTAATATTACTGCCATTGTCATTAATATTAACGAATTGTAAAAGTTCCACTAAATAGCTACGGAACCACTCAAACAATGGATTGTAAATGTATTTTTTTTAAGTTTCTAACTAATTATTACCTATTATTTAATTTACTTAATTGGTCGCTTCTAAAGAGGTTTCAAGGTTCCATTTAGCATACGTTTGTTTCAAAGATATATTAAAAAAAATCAAATAAGTCGTGGGTTGTGCTTTTGTTAGCTCTGGACCCAAACTGTCCGTTTTATGTAATTTTTTACTTATTATAGTTATACAATTTTTATTTCGCAAATTTTCCAATGGTATTGCTTACGGAATTTATTGGAACTTTGAGTACTTCGTGTTTTAAACTACTACGTACACAAAACTAATTTCAAGTAATCCAATAGGAACACAAAACATAATACCACGCTTGTAATCAAAATATGTTGAAACAAACGATTTTGAATTTTTGTGAATTATCCGGGGTTCGAACCCACACACTTATAACTTCTCATCACACTAATTTGTGAGGACGGACCTGCTCTTGTGGTAGTGCTCGAGCCTTTGGAGCTTGAGTTACCGGGTTCAAATCCTGCCAATCACTAATGGATGTTATCCAAGTGATGATAGCGCGTCACTCTAGGACTAGCTTGAAGTAGGACTAATTAGTAAAACAGTTCCGGGTTCGAACTAGCGTGCTAGGATGTAAAAGCAAGACATAAAAAAATAAAAAGCCACACGGAGGATGGAAACATGAAAAAGACACTATAGTACATTAATGAAATCTCACAGAAAGGTTTCACTATTTTAGAAATCATATTTGTTTCACTTACATGCTATTGTATTATCCATCAACTTTATTTGAATAATGAAATGGTAACATTAACTCTTTTGATGAAGTCAAGTAAGAAAACCCAAAGGGAATTTCAAGGTGACTGTCCTGTTTGAAGAAATATAAAAGTCTTATTCAAAGGATATAAACACAAATCCTGTTTACTAATGATGTAAAGTAAAACCAGACTTTACGTCTTTAGAACATGTTACAACTCAAAGAGACGGTTCTACCAAGCTCTTTAACTTTCTTTATGAAAAAGATCCGTTTGATATCTGATCACAAAAATGATCACCGTATTGATTCAAAACAACCAAACGATTGTGAATCTTATCACAGGTCATATTTTATTTATATTTGATCAAAACTGATAAACTTTCCCGAATATCTCCGTGAGTTGAAATACCTTTATTCCAGCTTTGATATATATTGTTTAAATCTTTATCCTGTCATACAAATAAAAAAATTCAAACATAGTTGTGTAATTCAAATAAGCCTTGTTCAATACAAAACTTATTTTGAATTGTAATATTGAAAATAATTCAAGATTTCCTGAATGGGTATGCATAGTTATTTATGGCATGTGAAGTGTGGCCCTGAAGGATTATAATTAAAATTTGTATAATTTTTTACTTAAAAAAGAAACTAGTAAAGCTAGTTTTAAAACAATGTGTAAAAATTACAAACATTTTTTAAATTATTGTCACTAAGAATCATGTACTTGTATGAATACATTTTATAGAAATAGTCACCAATGAATTAAATAAAAAAATAATGTTATTTAAAACTCCATGCATTGACTATTGGTTTCAATTTGATAATTAGGTATACATTTTAAAGTGCCTTACATTATTTGCCTATTAAATAAAATAAATGGCCTAACTAAACGATTAAATAACCGTTTATCACAGATGTTGGAAAAACACACAACTAGATCACATTTTAGAATATAATGCACACCTACTCTTAAATCTATTTACTAATAATATTTTAACCAACATCACTTTAACAATTAGGAAACCTAGGATTTTAAAATCTTGTCTATTATTTAAATAGTGTTATTTAATGGTATTAATTCTGATTTGAATAATAATAATTATGCTTACGACTAAATTCGGGCAAACCACCAACAGTAAATTTGGATTTTTTTGTAATGTTTTAGTATAATATATTATATAATAATATATTATTTATTTTCATAAAAAGAAAATACTGTATATGCGATTTAAACTTGTGTGACAACGTTTAAAAAATAACTAACATCCAATTAACACTGGTTCGCATATGTTAAATCGTAATCAAAGTCGTTTAATTTATCGTCACTTTGAAGCTCTTTGTTTCACTCTGCAAACCGATAATACATTATCATATATATGAAATGGTTCGCTTACGTCATACAACTGTGTAAACAAACATAGTGCCTTTGGTTACTATTAAAAGCTTTCATAATCCATTGAATCTCATGCATAAAATAAAATAACCATATTATATATAAAATATAAAATACTAATTCGTGGTATATTTTATAAGCTCCCATACCGGTAACCTTCCATGATGTATTGATTACATTTATCTAGGCCTACCATAGTTTTATTTATTTAAAAGTAACATTTTAAACTTTTTTTTAGTATACAATAATAAAATACGATTCAAACATGTAATTTTTTCAAAGCATAACAAATTTCCTTTAAAAATATAAATTCACTATAAGATCTAAGGTTTATTTATTAAATATGCATTTATATGTATTTTTTAAATCTTATCTAGCATAATCTAGTATACCACTGAGAGTATTACAATTTTATAATTTGCTTGTATGTTTATTTACAACAAAAAAACATGTTCACCATCTTTAATGGCATTAGTGGTATGGTAATGGCTATATTTAAACAGTATCTAATTTAAATCATCAAGTGAGCAGTTTTTAAGTTTCTGTGGGTATTATTTCTACATTTTACAGAATTGGCCTGCGGCAATACATAACTATCATAAAAATAAAATTAAACAGCTGGTTGATAGCATTTAATAAACGAAAATTAAAAGATAGCTACGGGATAAGCATTGACTATTGGATAAAATAAAGAAATGATTAAAAAAGTAAACGTCGAAAATTATTTACACCGATCTGAAAGTAGAATACAAATACACGAGGAGTAATTAATCTTCTTTTTCCCCGAAGAGTCAATTTTGTTACTGCACATGTTTTACAGTATAAGTAAACTGAACAAAAAATACAAATAAATATTTGCCGTGACTTAAACTGATAAAAATATTCACCTATTATTATCTTTATTCTGACAACCGTCTAGTATTCTAATATATTATATTCAAACTTCAAACTTGGCATTGTGCATTACTGTCAAGTAAAAAGATTAAAGGGATGTTACATGAACAATTTTGTGTTAGGAATAATCCTGTATTGATTCTGATGATCCTGCTTAGCATTCTAATGTTGACGCTCAACTTTTTATTTTTAAAGCGATCAATTCCTCTCAATCTGCTAATCTGTGAACTGAGCTGGTAATATTTAATATATTACGTACATTACATTTTGTCAGCTGATATATTTGATACATCATCATGCACAACACCTTTTTATGGTTTTATAACCAGATTAATATTATCTAGCCAACTAAATAGATATCACAATCAATCCAACCCTAAGTCCCACTGGTGTTCAATCCAACCCGAACACAAAATATTACACTTTATGTATGCCACCATTGATCCCACTTTAGCCATTATTATTGACCAATAATTTCTTTTATCCACCCAAATCTCTGTTTTGGTATTTTGGTTATGCAAACAAGATTTCTTACACGCTCATACTTGCGTGGCACGTTCAGGTGTTATTGCCTAAACATAAGGGGATTGACAGATCAGACTACAACGTTCAATAGCTGTGCTTTGAGAAATCATGTCTTGTGACTTTGTAAGCAAATGTGAGTGTAAAGCATGGAAACAAAACAATACATTTTGAATGATGAAATAGTGCATTCCAAACCCTGTTTAGGGATATAGGCTATTTTTGTAATATTTTATGATATATTTGCCATTAAATAAGTAAATATTAGAAGTATGGTCTGATGAGTTTACAGATCGATGATTACCGTTCCCTATTTTCAGGTTGACAATGTTTAACAAAACATCTTCCGTCATAATGCACGCTGATCACACAAAACAGTCTGATACAACCGAACATGTCTTGTAGTGAGCATGTCACAGCTTGTTGTATGTGTTTGTATGTGTTTACTGAGGCAACCTGCGAATACTGGACCAATGTATTCTAGTGGAAAATACACACTAGAAGTGAACCCAGTAGACACACTGTAAATACTAATTTGTTAAACACTTATTTAACAATGTCATAGGTAATATTATTCTGATATAAATATATGAATTTCTGATTAAAACCATAAGATGAACTAATAGCTTGTACCGAGGTAAAATAAATAATCAGGTTAAATTGAAATGACTAAAACAAAATTAAATTATTTAATCATTGGCAAGAGTAAGCTTAAGAAATAGTGTCCTAGATTTTAAAGATTTAACTTTGTAGGTTGGTAATGAATCTAGATAAGCAATTCAAGTTTTTGTCAGTTAAGTTCACTGGAAAAGATGGTCTATTGAAAGTGGTTGCTGTAGAAATTGTAAGTAGAATTTAATATTGTTTAATAATAAGATTTCAGAGATTTATTGTATATAGCATTTGTAGAAATCATTTTTAGATAAATATGTAAAGTAAAGAATAGTTTTCAAATCACTTTTAAATGCATTTTAACAAGAAAAGAAAACAAGTAAAGTTCATACAGACCTGTAGAGCTTTGTTCTTGAGAAGCACATTTCACAAAGTGTTGTAAGGATCTTAAATCCACTTTTAATTATTGGAAATTGAAGAGAATAGTTTTTATCGGCTTTGTGTGATGTTTTCAGACAGATATCAACCACTTCTTGGTCCAGTACCTTCTTAGTACTACTTCTAGTTGCATGGTAACTGCTAGTGCCAGTTCTGACCATTAAACCCTGTGTCTCTGATTAAAGTAAGACCTTTCCAGTTTTTATTATTAAGTACAATATTTGGAAGTAATAAGAGCGTAACTGAGTTTTATTAGGAAAGTGTATTTTGTGAAATTTGAGATCTATAAAATATATATGTCTTTGGCCTACTTTGTCTTATAATTCATCTCACTTCTACTACCAGCTTAAATTAGATTCATCCCAAATTAAAGTATACTACCTAATTGGCTACATGGTAGGGGTATAAGCTGCAAATGCAATTTAATCTACATATCATTTAATTACCAATAATACCTACAACAAATTATCATTTAATTGACATACTTACTATCACCTTTCGACTTTTTTGTTTTTTCAGTTTCTATTAGTTAATTGAGTAAATATTTTGAATAATGTTACCCTTTTAGACAAACTGTAAATTATTGAGCGTAGTATTGTTTAAAAAAAAATTATGGTAATAATAACAAATAAAAACAATGATATCAATAAATATTGCCGGATGGATGATTGGAGGACTTTTCTAAATTAAGGAAATTCCTCAGTAGAGAAATCTTGGTCTAGATTTGTGACTTTAAGCTTTAGCCTGGCCCCAAATCACCAGAACCACACTATAATAACAGGGAAAAATATTTTAGTGGTTACAAAGACCTAAACCCGGTCCTAGAACAGAAGACCAGTCAACTAAACACCTGACCAGCTAAGTTCAAAATTCCGTTGATGCATTTTTAAACACATGGATGAACTTGAAGGTTTATTAGCATAATTCACCTGTGAAATTTAATTGTTAACTGTGCAAACATTTCAGGCCAAACTTGAATACAAACTCAATGAATACAAAGTCCTTGAAAGGTAAAAATGCCACGAAGAGTAGGTCTTTAGTGTCATTGTGAAAAATATAGAAAAAGATTATCTCATTAGTATGCAATATATTATTATTATTTATTATGGTTATTGTTATTATAACTAACTACTCCCATGTTACTCTTATTATACACACATAAATATAAAAACATACTAGCTCATAATCATATCTAATTGTAAAAAAATCTACCAAATCAAAAGAGAAAAGAATTTTTTTATTGAAATAGTTTTTTATAAATGTATTATATAATAAAAAAATTATAAAAGTATTTGTAAAATACATTACATTAATGTAATGGATACCAGTTTTCCTCTCAAATAGCTTGCAGCTAGAGAGGTATAGCCTACAAGATGTTGCAGTGTACAACAGATTTTTGCATGCAAGATAATAAACGAATTTAATTGATTAAAAATAGAATTATTATTATAATTATCAATATGAGATTGGGACGCCACCTAGGTGTGTATTTTTACCCCAAAATGAGTGAATGATGAGTGTAGAATGGTGTGAGTTGATCTGTGTAGCTTTGTTACTGACTAAGATCAGCAGTTGTTTCATCAGTCAGGATTATTTATTTTAAGGTGAGGAACAGCTGTGTACGGTTTCGAACATCCAAAAAGCGACTGACTTTTCTTCTCAGGATCGAACCGGCGACCTTTTGCTTGTAAGATGAGCACTATAACCAATCGGCTACCCACTAGTTATTAAGTAATATGTATCAACTTGGGTTATCACCAGGACTTTAGACTATTATGAGTGACAAGTGATATACTTGTGGAGAAATATAACTCCTCTGAGGACAATAAATAACGAGTTAAAGGCAAAGTTCGTTTGCCAAGTTGTCTTGTAATAACTCGCGACACTTCAGTGATGAATGACTTCTCTCGCTGTTGAAGAGAAAACTTGTCAAGTAAATAATTACGTGTCATTGATATTTACTGTATAATGTTATTTGAACATATTTATGAGAAAATAATGTAAGATATTAAACAAGCAACTAATAAACAAATCAGTTTACTTATAATCACAATATTAACTCAACAATGATACAATCACTATTACCTTGAACCATTTTCAAGCTAAGTAAGTTTCAATATTTGCTTGGGACAAATACATGTATAATCATGTTGATGCAATACAATGCATGCCCGAGTAGTGTACATGGCCATGTCTCCTGACATCAACATGTATAATCAAGGGATAGTTGTCATGTAACAGTTATACAAACTTGTCAACCAATCCATCACTTGTTAGTCTAGGTGGTTTATATGATTATAAATAGTGTAAATAGTAGCCAAGATTTTCTCAAGGTATAATATAAATACACCTCAATGTGATTTTAATTTTTCAAATTAAATTTAACATATTTTAAACCAAAAAATATTTATGAACTTGAACCACAAATAAACAATTAAATGTTATTAATTTACTTAAGTATAATCTGGGTAAACAGTAATATCGTATGTGTGAATATAGTATAAAATACTTCTGTAATTGATTGCAAGATAAAGATACATAAATCTTACAACACCTTACGAAAAGTTCTAATTGGGTCCGACTTCTGTCTAGGTCACAGTGTGAGTTTTATGAAATCAACAAATATCTTTTTATCGTATCGATCATGTTTTCGCACATTTTTCCCTCTTGTTCAATCTTCTGGGACCAAAAATCACAATTTTGAAAAAGTCCACATATTATGAACACTAAGCATTTCAAATAAGTTTCAAAGGCGTAATTACAAGATCTTCTTTAAAGAACGCCACATATAATCTTGGAGGTCACGACCCACACTTTGTCTACTACAAATCCCTCAATAAATTCCACTTCCTACAACACAGGATATTGTGAAGCGAAAGACTTTCTTATTCATTAAATTTTCTTTAAGCGAATTTAGTGGTGGAGTATCATCTCCCCATTGCAGATAAATATATGTAAACAACCCATGACAAATTTTGTTCCTTTACTATATATTTTTTAAAATAAGATAATTTATTTTGTTAGTTATATAAAATATGCGATATGTTTTAAGATGTTAATAAAGTAATGCACTCGATGTTATCTAGGATTCAAACAATATTTTTAAAATCCTATGTTTTTAAATAACAATTTTACTTTTACATAACTAAAACCTTAATAGAAAAAGGACCTATATACCAAATACTTTTTCAATACGAAAATCTATGTTTCATTTATGGTATATTAAGACCTTTAAGAAGTTTGATCTTGTTATAGTACACACATTTTCCACTGATCTCATCATTATCAGATTAAACCACGGAGAGATCTCATGAGACATGTGTTGAAGGGTAATCAGTCCAGAGTCCCAGGAGAGATTCTTATATCTTCATCAGTCTTGGTAATCAGTTGAGGTTGTGATAAATACTGTTACGTTAAGAATATATTCCCTATATTTTGGGGATGGCTTATAACTAAATTATTCAATAATGAACAATTTATTACTATACACACCAAGTATATAATAAAATACCCCCGCCGCAGCAAACCTGCCGACTAAGCGAATTTCCATTTGTCTGAATTGATTTTCAGATTAATATATTTTAATAACATTAGGTTTAACGAGTACCTAGGTTTGCTGCTACAAGGAAACTAATAAAGTGTGTTTTTGAGTAAAATATTGATAGCTTAGTACAAAATAAATAAATTTGCCAAGTTTGATCAAAATATATTCATAAACAAGCAAACTACAACATTTAACAATATTCTCCATAAGAATAACATGGGAATTTTAAATTTACAATTTTTTGAATTTTCTCGGTTACTAATAATCGAACAAAAATACTTTTATATACTAAATTATTTGTTTTTTTAAGCTCTTTAAAAAGGTCTAAAGAAAAATTGGGAAATTTTGTGTTTTAAGGGTCAAAAGTGAGAAAAACCAATTTTTACCCCATAAAACCCCCCGTAAAGCCCCGTTCCCATGGTCCGATCGTGCTGGTTCGCGAACTCATTCAAGTTTATCACGCTTTACACCTTTAAACCAAATTTCATCAAAATCGGACAAAAATTACTCAAGTTATCGCGTTCACGGACGTATATATATATAAGTCTATATATATATATATATACATATATATATATATATATATATACATATATAAAAATTTGAACGAATAGTGTTTTTGGCCTCTGGGGACATCAAAATGAAAAAGTAAATTGGTCCCGGGTCTAGGTCTTACCGTGCCACCTACGGTAATAGCTACTTCCCTGTAGGGAAATTCGCTAAAAACTTAAGCATTAATAAATTAAGCAGCACAAATAAACACAATTTATACTAATAAAATTTCAGAATACTAATTGTAACTATTCTGTCCTTTTACTATTATTATATATATATAAAAATGAACTTCTATGTAGGTTCTGGGATAGTAATTAAAACATAAAGTTTTTAGAACACGTGATCATGACATACTTATAGATCAAACAATTTAAGTACTTTTACAAATTCTCATACTTAACGATTGTGTTTTTTCACGTTACATAGATGGTGTTACATACTTTGTCCATAAACAACCTAAATTACTTCATGCCAAGAATATAGATAAAAGAAAACTTAGTTTCAGAGAGCACGAAGTAAGGTCGACCATAGTAAGTCATATATCACCCAAAGCTGTAGAAAGTTGATTTGTAGTCACTTTCCCAGTAATCATTACTTGACAGATGGAAACTCCACTTCGCTGTGATATTTACTGCTTGAAGTGTTAACAAAATAGCACTAAAACAAAGTTAAAAAGTCTTATTCATTATATACATACTGTTTAAGTTCATCAGACCACCGTAGATAACAGGTCAAATGGAATTGACAGTAACGTTAATTGATTAGTAAATTGGGCTTCTATTTAGTTAACAACCAACAGCAACAGTTGACATGCAATTACAGTAAAGCATACCAGGTAGTTTTAAGATATGATAATACAAGTCATGTATAAAAAGAAAGTCCTAATGTCACTTTTAGTTGTAGGTTTTACATTCTTGCTACATTGGGGAAAAAATTACTACAAGATAAATTTGTGGAAACTATTAGATTGTTTCAAGAAATCAGTTTCGTCCTGAAACCCTTCACAGACGGGAGGCTACAAAGGCTAAAGCCCAATGAATATAAAGCAAGATCAGTTCTTAGAATATGTCTGACCACCTTAAACACGCCGCGTGTCTCAAGGGACGTAGATGGTTTCTTTTGATCATTGTAAATAGATTCTTTCACAAAGATGAATACTTTGACTTAAACAAAATTATATTTATCAATCATGGTGTATTAATAGGTAGGGGATATTATCTTAAATTGGGATGGAAAATATTATTTGAATACTAGAAGGGTTGTTATTCTTGCTACCCTCCGATGTTTTAATTAATTGTGTAGAACAATTGTTGATTCATGATCATTTAGGTGGTACAAAAACACTGGAACCTATGGTATTGGTATATTTTGCACATGACAATAATAGATTTAATTTTTTACCTTAAAACTAGAGTTTGAAAGAAAACATTGGTTTTCTATCAACAATTTATGTAATTAAGTTACACTTTAAATCTTTATATCTTTGTCGTGTGCAAATTATCTATTTTCCCCAATAAGGATTCTTTAAACGAAATACAAACTAAATGAAATAAAAACCAAACAATCAACTTCTTGACATTACTGTATTATCCAACTTCCAAAAATTGGAAATAAATAAGTCTACTCTGTAAAAGTAATACATGCACAGTTTATATTCCAAAATAAACAAAGCCAATTCAATCTGTCCCAAACAACAATTTAACGTCGGATTCCTGCCCTAACATGCCACAGGGCGCCGGATATTGTGGCCAAAGGTAATGTTTGTATTCATTACACTAACCACGGTTGTCCTTCTGTGCAGGTCCAATATTTACATCAAACCACTGCCTCAGTAAAATAAGTGGAAGATTGAAATGGCACAACTTAAAAAGAGGTAAACTTTGAATAAACAGAGATTGTCTCCTTTAGATGCATGTATTTCCCTTCTTGGTCGGTGGATATGTTTTAAAATTAGCAAATGGCTAGTAGATAATCGATATGCAACATATCATTATATTATGCATGCATTTCCTGATGTATGATGTTTATTGTTGCAGGAAATAGCAGAAATAGTTTGTTTTCATATCGTGAAATAGTCGATAATATTTTGAGCCCGTAAATGTATAAATGTAAATGTATTTGCAAATTGTTAAACGAATTCTTAAAAGATACAAGTTCGGGGTTATATGATGGATTGCTTGGCTTACAAAACGGTGACTTCCGACGCAAAATGACTGATAGCTTAACTTTGGTAGCTTTTCGAAGACAAACAAAATACGCATTGATATTTGGCACATTTCACTCACGAAATAGTTGTTATGTTGTTGAGTACAGATGATATCTGTTCATGTTTTTAATTTTTACTGGAAAATATTATTGAAAATGTAATAAAAACTCATTATTTTTATTATTTATTTATTAAGAAATTTTATATTAA
Source organism: Macrosteles quadrilineatus (assembly GCF_028750875.1). NCBI lineage: Eukaryota > Metazoa > Arthropoda > Insecta > Hemiptera > Cicadellidae > Macrosteles > Macrosteles quadrilineatus. The sequence goes on along the minus strand of NW_026542598.1, from coordinate 35,472,470 downwards.
CTATGTCCTTATTGTTATTATATTATCTCATTAACGAATTTATACGATCACTTATACATTTTCAAAAATTCCCCTCAAAAGTGTTATTATGAAAAAAAACATAGAATCAAATAAGTTTTCTAGCTATTGAAAATGATTAGTTTCGGTGTGAATTTATAAACATTATTTGAGCCCGAAGTTTTGTGGTTCATATTTTGGTTTGTCAAATTCGAGGTACCAATGTACCATTGTAGTGTATAGTGTCCATTGTAAAAGTCACAACAGACAAGGTCCAACCCAGTTGCACGGGAGATGAAAGACTGACAAATTCACTATTTGCTCAGCGATGGACCGTAATAATGTTCGGTCTCTACATTAATTTACTTTACGTCCCTGTATGTAGTGACCAATGTAAAAGTCATTAACACAAGTAGTAGGTATTGAAGAAGTTAAAGAGGGGAGCAGGGGAGCAACGCCACCGCCTCCACCTCCACCACCCGCCTCCTGCTCCCCCCACCCTTGCCCCCCCCCTTGCACCTCCCCCCCCTTGCACCTCCCCCCCTTGCACCTCCCCCCCCTTGCACCTCCCCCCCTTGCACCTCCCCCTCCCCTTGCACCTCCCCCTCCCCTTGCACCTCCCCCCCCTTGCACATCAACCTCCCCTTGCACCTCCCCCTCCCCTTGCACCTCCCCCTCCCCTTGCACCTCCCCCCCATGGCACTTCCGCCCATTCGATGTTTCATTCGGTTGTTTCATTCGGTTGAGGGGAGCAGGGGAGCAACGCCACCGCCTCCACCTCCACCACCCGCCTCCTGCGGCCGCACCTCCCCCCCCTGCACCTCCCCCCCCCTGCACCTCCCCCCCCCGCTTGCACCTCCCCCCTTGCACCTCCCCCCCCTTGCACCTCCCCCCCTTGCACCTCCCTCCCTTGCACCTCCCCCTCCCCTTGCATCTCCCCCCCCCTTTGCACCTCCCCCTCCCCTTGCATCTCCCCCCCCCTTGAACATCTCCCTGTCCCCCCCAACTTACCTATCCGACACCTCTTAGGATGTGCCAGACCACCCACGGAGCGAGGTGCTGGCGGCTGTCCCTTTGACCCTTCAATACAAAGGAAAACAATTAACGGTGGTGGCGCTCCCTTTGATCCTAGAATACAAAGGAAACCACTTACGAGTGAGTGACAGATCCATTATTTTAGTTTCTAAAAGCTTTTACGAGACTTGGTCTCTTTCTTTGAGGTTTATTATGCTAGGCGTCAGTGTGGCGGCGACAACGTTTGGCTCGGATTCTCAGAACTGCCAACTACGGATGATTAATAGTTCCATTAGTTGTGTACTAACAGCTTTTACAAGGCGCAATCTCTTTGTTTGAGGTATATTAGGCTAGGCGTCGTGTGGCGGTGGCAAAGTGTTTGCTGACAAAACAACAGCTTTATTATCGGCTTCCTAGAACCATCCAGGTCTCTATGGTGGATGCCAGACAGCGCTTATAAGTCTGTTACTAGCCTACAAACCGTCTACATCAGTAACTACTTCGCGATGGAGATCAGTGCTAGAGATATGATTAATCTATCGCTGAATAAAGCTTGTGTTGGCCGTAAACGTAAAGACATGCGACGTTTGCTATTGATTAACAGTGTGTTACAGAAAGCGAGAAAAGTGTTTTTAAATGAGACATTCTTCGGTGGTCATACTTTTAATAGCGAAGAAACATCATCCACGTAGCTAGGTGGTAATGTCAGCTTGTAATTACATCATCTTGTGATTACTAACATCAGAGTAGTTGTTGATTTATCCGCAGCAGCACGCTAGTGACGCTGTCAATATCACAATACATCCGACAATTCAGTTAGTTCTGCGCGTGCAGTGAGTACAGTCGTTACGTGCGCGGTTTGTGTTTATTAATATTATGTCTACGAGTATTGCCGATGCGGAAGAAACTATTCGTTTGATTATGGAAGAGATACATGCGATGGAAGATAACACAATTAGTACTTTGCCTATGAATCATGCAGAGGAGGAGCATCAGCTGCAACAAAATGAGAAAAAGAAAATTATCAAGAAACCTGTGAAGACGACTAGTGATGTGAAATATGTACAAATCGATAGTGGCAGCGAAACTAAAAAAAGAGAACCTGAACAAGACGCACAACATGCAGGATGGATATTCAAATCTACAAATGATTCGCCGGTTATAATGTGGATAGACGAAGATTTTCAATACACCGTACAGAATCCCGCTAATCGAGGTCGAGTTTTATTGAAATTACAATTATTTGACGAAGGAGTGCAAACACACAGTTCCGGCATATATTTGAATGAAAAGAAAGGAGATAAAATATACAACAGTGTGAATAATTTACTGACACAATTAGAAAATTTATGGGTTGATCGTTTGACGGGAGTTCCAAAAATACACGGTGTGATACAGTCGATGATGCCACTACCCGCATGGCGTAGACCAATCGATTGCGCAATCGAAAACGGTGGAAGAATTAAACAAAGGAAGAAACGTTCTGTGGCGCCAGTGACTATGATACAATCGAATGAGACAAAAAATAATGTTAACAATAGCGATGATTCCAAGAAGCCACGTGTTGACGCGCAGCTGCAGTCGAGGGGACGAAACAAAAAGAAACAACTACAAAAAACCGGTTTGTGCTAGAAACTTCTACAGGGGTGGATTCTGAGAAATATTGCGACACACCTGCATTTTTCTCTCCACCACTGCGCTGTCGCTGCTGCAACAATTCATTCCTCGTCCAACCACTGTGTGGATCGAACGAGTGTACAGTTTCGCTTGACTTTAACTTTTTTAATAACACATTTATTATGTCGAAATGCGAGACAGTCAGTGTCAACGGTAGTGGAGGTAGCAACAGTGGTGTGATGAACTTGAAAAATGAACTCAACACCGTGCAAGTAAACACGCCGTACACGAAGATCGTCGATCTCCGTGAAGAGTGCTCTTATCGTATTGTGAAATTCGAACGAGTGACCACGCCGTACGGAGAGACTGTCATGGCCGTGCTGGAGGGACTAGGCGGCGATGAACACTACATGCGTGTCTACCTACCACGACGCTACAACGAGGCGATCACAGATCAACGCATTGACCAGTACAACAGGGGATTCGAAGATAGACTTAACCTCGTCAGAAGAAGCGCTCCACCTGGCAGTAAATATACTCTGTTGGAGTTTGTTTGAAACAAATTTAAAATTAATTTTTACAAAAACTACATTCATGTACATCAACTTTTTTTATTTTTATTAACCTCAAATCTAATGAAAATTGTAATTTTCTTAAAATGATATTGTAACTTTGATAGGTTTTGTAAGTCAATACGTATAGTCACGTTGAGAGCATAATCAATTCGTCTTTTATTTACACTCCTTATTCCCTATTGTTATAAATTAGTTTGTAGTGTTGTCAGTGTAGTCAGTAAGTCAGTAGGTGAGATGGACTTGAGGTGGAAGCATCCATTTTCGGCCTTAGTAGCCGGCCCTTCGGGGTCTGGAAAATCACAGTTTGTCATGCGTTTTATAGACCATGCTAATGAAATATGTGATACAGATTTTGCTAACATATATTGGCATCATCCTCACTCAAATGATAATGTGCAGCAGAACAGCAGTAACAGTGGCAGAGGCAGTATTGTCCAGTATAAAAACTCTCTGCCAGACATGAACGATTTCGATGGTAGTGTACCTAATTTGATCATAGTGGACGACATGATGCTTGAAACAAACGACAGTGTAGTGGATTTATTTACAAAAGGCTCACACCATAGGAACTTGAGTGTTTTCTTCATAACGCAGAATCTATTTCATCAGGGCCGAGGTCAGAGAGACATCTCATTGAATGCTCATTACATAGTGTGTTTTAAAAACCCCAGAGATCGGGCTCAGATAAAACATTTAGCCCGTCAAATTTATCCGGATAGTACAAAATTTTATAGAGGAAGCATATGCGGACGCTACACGTGATCCGCATGCGTATCTATTGATAGACTTGAAACAGTCCACACCGGATGAGATGCGCATTCGTTCGACTATCTTTCCGGACGATCCGATTAATTCTGTGTACCTGCCGAAAAGAAGCAATGTCAGCGGCCACAATAAATAGAAAACGTCTATAGCGGATCAGTATCAGTCGTCATGTCGCAGTGTGTGAGGAAAGACGCAGCTCTACTGACGGTGTCGGCGACGATACACCACCTGTGAAACGAGCCAAGGGGGTGAATCGCGCCGTAGTGGCCAAAGGCCTGACTGTAGACGATTACAGACGATGTCTACAAGAACAGCGGGTCTTGTACACGGATAACGATCGATTTCAGACACGGCACCACATAATATACTCCGTTGTGGTGTCAAAACGATCGATGGCGCCGTACGATGACAAACGTTATATCGAAGAGGACGGCGTCAATACGTTACCGTGGGGCCACTATAGAATTCCAGCGCACCGGGCAATGCTATCGGCTCCAGAAGACTGCAACGGGAACGCCAGTAGATGCCACCGTCGGCGCAACATTGTATCGTCACCGTCAGCGACAATGGATGCGAGCGATAACGACGTTGACATCGAAGAAGTAGATTGAAGCAGTACAACAATAACATCAACATAGTGCTCGTATTTGCGGTGCATAAGCCTCAGATCGTCGTCGTGGTGGTGATGGCAAAGACAATTGACGGACAAATACTAGTAAAATGTATTTAAAAAAAATACCAAATATTTATCATTAATAAATAGTAATTTATTTAGGAATCAATTTTTAATAAGTCAATTTTTTTCAACTGTGATATTTGATAATTTTTTGAAACTGTGATATTTAATTTAGAATCAAATTATTTCAACTGTAACATTACTGTAATTGTAAAAATGAAAAAAAAAGATTTTATCAATATACACTTATTTATATTATGATCATAATTGTGAATTGTACAGAAAATATTTTGAAAATATATTCACTCACTTGTTCTTGTTTTGATTTATATAGAGTCATGATGGAAAATAAAAAGACCAACATTGTTTTCAAAATACACTTGTGTTTTTATTTTTTCCCAATCATTACTTATTCTAATGTACATTAGATAACTATATTATTATTTTTATTGAAATTTAAATTAGCTTTTTATACAATCCAAATAGAAATAAAAGACAGGTAAGTAAAATCAGTGGTAAAACATGTCGAAGAGTCTTCGAACCAGAACATCGTTGTTAACAGCGTTGCTGGGTGTCACGAAGGAAGTGGCATCACCGTCAAACAGCTGTATGAAATCATTCATCGTTATGTCGTACATTATGCGACAGTACAGGTAAGTCAGACAGTAGTGACCGCACACGGAAGTGTCGTAGCGTTGGAGTTGGTATTTATTGGATATGTAACGACGTGAATTGCGTCTTAAAAACTGTTGGTATTCAGCCAGATACGGTTGACGGCCGAAACTGTCGAAATATTCTATATGCGTAGCGTCACTGTCCATGTAGAAGGTTACCCAATGTTCACCACTCTCCGTGTGTGGCATGGTGTTCACCACTATGGCCGTCGAAGGCTCGATACGTGTCGGTAGACGGTCTGATGCGTACACTCCGATGTGCGTGATTCTGTCTCTTGGTAATTGGTACAAATATCTTTTGATGTCAGTACTGTTCATTGTGTCACGTCTTCTTCTTCTTCTTCTTCGTCTTCTTCGGGAATAGTATTGAGACTGGCGTTGCTACTGATCGATGTAGTCGTCACTGTCATCGATGCTTGTGTTATAAGTGACAGTGGTGGCGATGGTGATGGCGACGGTCCTCCTGTCGTTGACGATATATCATCGTACAATGGGCAGCAGTGTGTCGTTTTCGCCTCTTCAGCGGTGAGTAGTAGCCAGCCACGTAACAGAGTACAGTTTGAGAGCGAGCAACGGTGTTGTACGGTTTTGTGTCGACCACATCGCAACACGTTGGCGGACAGTAGATTGCCAATCGAAGCAAGTGAACCACAGCCAATATCGCACAAATCCACCACAGTTGTAATATTGTCACTCCATCTATTGTACTTGTTGTTGTTCACGTCTGTCATTAGATTCTTGATAATGTATTCTTTCTTTTCCACTCCCTTAACATATACGATGCTGCGACGCGAGAGGCAAGTGCGCAATTTATCGATCAACACGGAGTATGACACGTCACCGCGATTCCAGTCGAGTCCGTGACAATGTTTGGTCAACCAATAGGACTCTCTGAGTTTATCCGCAGTCAACGCGTCACGATCGAACGGCGCACGTGCGATGTGATGTAATAACAATGTGCCAGTCGACACGTCAACTACACTGGCTTCTTTCACTATGAAATCGTTGTTGTTGTCCTTGAAACACTGTAAGTCCAAAACCACAGCTGTGCAATCACTGTGCCTACATTGCTGCTGCTGCTGCTGTTTCTGTCGGTGCGACGGAGCTTGAAGGTAACAACGATCCATCACGATCAAAGGTCAGTGCGACACTGAGCTATGTGGTGGGGCAGCCGTGAATTTCTGTGTTGGTTCTTGTATTTAACCGCTGAAATCCACAGACACGTTGCGATGTCGGTCCACTTCGATTACATTGTCCATTTCGGCGTACACTATACAGTTGATGGAGGAGGCCAACGCTTCTTTGAATTGCAGTTCGATGCGCAAATTGCCGTTTCGTACCAGATTCCAGTGACTCGATTCGCCGGCCGACATGTCCGGCGTCAGGTCGAACGCCATCAGACAGTAGCCGTTCGGATAAGCCGATCTGCCGATCTCGTTGCCCTTGTCGGCGAACTGTATACCGGTGCCGGTGAACAGCGTGTGATAGGCGAGTGCGTAGAGTTTCGAGTCTCCCGTGAAGGCCGGTGTCAACGCCTTGCATGGCACTTGTTCACCGTCGATGTACAGAGCGAAATAGTTCAAATTGAAGTGTTGAAAATTAAATGGGTTTTTCTTGAAATCACCGTTGAACGCCACATTGTCCACCAATCCCACGATTATGCGTTTCGGCAACTGACCGAGAAACACACTGTCCAATGTCTTGCCCAGAATACCACTCGGTAGCGTGATGGATTTCACGTCCACACGTGTGATTGGATACTTGGCCGTACCACTTTCCAGCGTCTTGCTGTGCGCCACCAACACGCCGGGATTGATCTTACAACGACGCACAAACAGATTGGCCTCTCGAATGTGCACCTTGTAGTTCGTTGCTGTTTTCGACATTATGGCAAATGAGTTTCTCGACCTGACGAGACGCAATCGCATTTCCACACCATTCAACATAAACTTGGCTTGATTGCACAAATCTAGATGTAAATTTCCCACCATATCGATGTACGTACTTTTCTTTACGAAGTCGCGACGTTTCACTAGTCCTGCGTTGTTTGCCTCGCAATCGTCCATTTTGTCGGCTATGTCTTCGTAGAACATTGTGCTGGTGAGATGTGACTTTTTTGCGCTACCGCCGTAGTTCAGTAGATTTTCCAAATAGGCACGATAAGCGTAAGTGTTGTTTTGTGGTGACACCAGTTTGTGATTGATGTACAGATCCACTTGACTAAACAGCGAGTGAAGCCAATTGTTAACCGGTCCCATCTCTTCGACTAACGCCTCTTCCACTTTTGTGCCATCATCTTTCACTATTGTCGCTTCGATGTGCAACAGAGATTGCGTCAAGTCCGTGTATTCTTCTCCGTTAGCCGGTATGACAAACTCTATCGGCGAATCGTCTGTCAAAGACGAGATCGGCTTGTACTGAATCCACTTGCCGTTCTCTATACTAGTCTGAGTAGGTGGTAACGAGAATAAATCCAATTCGGTTTTCACACATTCACACGATTTCTGATGAATGAATGACATTTTTTGTTCTTCTTGTTGTTGTAGGAAAATATCGTCTAATTAAATATATCGTCTATCGACGGTATTCCTCTTGCTACTCTTCTTTTAGTAGATCTATTCCTCCTGTTTCTACTCTTCTTATTGACGCTTTTAACTTTGCTGCTGCTGGCGCCGGAACGTCGAGGTAGTCTTTTTGTTGTAGTTTTACGCTTTTTCTGTCCCTTATTGATAACAGGTCTTTTCATACTCTTCCTCCTCCTCCTTCTCTGTTTTGTTGTGGCAGCGGTGGACGTCCGTACTCTGAGAAGTGTCGCTAACGACTGCGGTGTGACGCGATGGGCACGTCTTTTCTTATATGTGACGGCACGACCACCTCCGCAGGGGGCTCACGCTTGCGTGGGTTCGTGGCCTGGGCGACCACGCGGACCCTAGCTCTCCCAGAGGGGAGGTAACTGCCCGGTGTCAGACCCGGCACTTCAGGTAGACCACAGTTATGGACGACTGGTAAGCGCCAGCCCCTTAGGGGGAGCCTCCAGTGACATTCCCTCCATTCAGGGTGGGGGGGGGGTGTTTAGCTCTCAGTGACGCCGTTAATTCCGCCTCTCCTCAACTACCTGTAACTGTGGTTGTGACTGAGTCCTACCTGTTGTGTTCGACTGACATTTTGTGAGGCATATCCTCGACTTTGGAAGTAGCCTCGTCCTGGGAGGTGAAATACCTAGCCCCCAGAGGGGAGGTAAATGCTCCGTGTTGGTATCGGCATTTCAAGTTGGCCACAGACATGGTCGACTGGGCATCGGGTCCCAGTGACATTCCTTTATCCAGGATGGAGGGGTGTTTAGCTCTAGGAGAGATGGAAGTACATCATAATCTCTAACCTACCTGTGTCTGTGGTACTTTGGGCTTCGGCCTGCTTGTGGTGTGCGACCAGCATTCAGTGGGCAAATCCTCGACTTTGGAAGTAACCTTTCCTGGAGGTGAAAACGGGCAAGTACCCGCAGCTCACGGGGACACTCAAGGGCAACGTAACTTTCCGCAGTGTGAGGGCAACGGTTTGTAGGTACTTATGCAAACCTATCCCTGTCTCTGAGCACGGACGGTATGGTTATCTTGAGTGTGGGGGGTTCTTCCCGGAACCTCAATTGAGTCAAGGGTGTCGCCACCTCTGGTGGATAGGTTCATCCGGGTGGGTCCCACTTCTATACCTGCCTCCTTTTGGGAAACCCTGATGGCCTGGCAGTGATGTTGGGTCTGACGGGCAAACGAAGTAGATCGGGTGCTGGGTCCGAGCCCGCCAGGGGTATCTGGGGATCTATCGCTCTGGATATCTCTGGTTCCCAGCAATGGGTCAGGCCTCGATCGGGCAGCGGTGTAAATGGGAGGTTGGGGTTCCCCCCGTCAGCGTGCTGATGGTCCCCTTCCTCCTGGCTATTGATGGCGGGTTCTGCCTGTCAGGGATGAGATAGGTCCCGAGTGTTGCTTGCACTAAATGCGTCGGGGCGCTCTACTATGGACCTCTAGGTTCCGACCTAGTGGAACCCAGGTGGAGTGACGCTTAAACAAGCAGCCGGAATCCCTGGTTAGGATTGAGGGGCAACCCTCTTTCCGAAGGGTCTGCTTCGGCAGCCGGCGAGCCTGATGACCTTAAGTCATCCGCCCATGATGTGCTAAAGGTTGATGCGTAAGCTTCGGCCTACATCATGGGGCCCGGGTATGTCCTGTAGGATAGGTACCGGGTAAGCAGTCAGGGGGCTTCGGCTCTCATGACAACAAATAATAATAATAATAATAATAATAATAATAATAAACGACCACCTCCACTCAATACGCGTTCCAGTTTGTCATCGGCTCTGCGTTTCAATGAGCCGGTGAATTCTTTGAGGCGTGTGACGGCCGCGTACCTCGGATGTTGTGTACCACCGGCGGACACTATGTCGCCGAGGAAACCAACACCTGAACGCAAAGCCTCTTTGCCCATGGCTTGATAGAGATCAATTACAATCGCCGTTGGACAGGTGGGAACCGTTTTCGCCGTAGTGCGGATAAATCATGAAACGAGTGTACTACAATCCCGAAGATCCTGCATCATACGGTGGTGTCACACGTCTATTACATGCGATACGCGAGAAGGAGGGAAAAGTTAAGAAGAAGAAGAGGACAAAACGGCAAACAGTGCTGGACTGGTTACGGACACAAGAAACTTACACGTTGCACAGACCGGTGCGTAAACGATTCACCCGCAACCGTTACGTGGTGTTCGGTCCCGACGAACTGTGGCAAGCGGATTTGAATGATATGCGCGGTCTGAGCTCGTTCAACGATGGAGTCAACTATCTGCTGACAGTGATAGATGTGTTCAGTAAACGACTTTACGTGATAGCGTTGAAAACAAAAAGCGGCAAAGAAGTGGCCGACGCATTCGAGAAAATATTTAAAAAACCCTCTGTCACGGTACCGCGCTGTCTACAGACGGACAAGGGAACTGAGTTCACCGGCGTCAAGGTAAAACAGTTGTTCAGAAAATACGACGTTAGATATGTTACAACACAGAACCCTGACGTGAAAGCGGCGGTCGTGGAACGTGTGAACCGCACTTTGAAATCACGCATGTGGCGTTATCTTACGTATAAAAACACGTACCGTTACATCGATGTGCTACAACAACTGGTGAACGCCTACAATCACAGTGCGCACAGCAGTCTGGGTACTACTGCTGACGGCAGAGCTGTACGTCCAATTGATGTGAAAAAAGAAGATAAGAAACTCGTATATCGAGTGTGGCGACACATGTACAGTAGTGGCAGCGGCATCAAGACTAAATTACCTAAGCGTAAAAAGGCAAAATTTGTGGCGGGCGATACGGTACGTATTGCAAAAGAAAAAAATATTTTTGCCAAAGGATACGAGACGAATTGGAGTAAAGAAGTGTTCGTGGTGGACCGCGAGTACGGTCATCATCCGTTACCGTTGTACGTGTTGCACGATTTGAACGGGTCACCGTTGATTGGTCTTTTCTACGAAGAAGAATTGCAAAAAGTCACCGTGCCGCCAGACCAACTGTACGATATCGATAAAATATTGGACACTAAAGGCAGTGGCCGCAGTAAGCGTTATCTCGTCAAGTGGAAAGGTTACGGCGACGAGTTCAACTCTTGGATACCGGCGTCAGAAGTGAAACAATTATAAAGGACAACAACCGCGTATCAGTGACAATGAGTAAATATAATCAGTTCTATTTGACCTTGCCCAGTAACAGTTCGATGAATTACTATCCGAACAACACAGTGGCTGATTATATAACTCAACTACCTACGTCTATCCATCTGACGGATGGTGAATGGGAAGTGGCTCTAGTTGAAGCGCATTACCCCTCTTCATTTCTGACGGTGAGCGATGATGCGAAGATATTTATCTACCATGAAGATCGCAGCGCTATAGCCACTGGCGGTGCTGACAAAACCAATAAAGTCAAAGTGGACATTCTCAAAGTGGAGCCTGGCAACTATAGCGATATCACCGAGTTGATACAAGTGTTGAACGCCATGGAACGCTTGAGGTTTTACGCCACTTTCATGTACGATGAAAACACCAAAGTGGTGGAAATAGCGATTCGCAGTCACGTAGTACAAATGGAATTGAGCACCGGTCTCGCGCTGCAGTTAGGGTTCGATCCTGTCGAGACAGACATGAAGACCAACAAGAAAGCCAAACTGCCGGCCAACATACAAGCCGGACTGCCGGGTGACATGTATGTGTATTGTGATTTGGTGGAGCCTCAGTTGGTGGGTGACACGGTGGCACCGTTATTAAAGATAGTCAACATCGATACGACAAACTACATGTACGGCGCGCACAAGACCGTGCATTTCACCGATCCGCATTACGTGCCCGTCATCAAGAGCACATTTGAGAACGTGGAAATTGACTTAAGGGGCAGCACAGGCGATCATCTGCCATTCCACTTTGGGACTACGTGCATGAAACTACACCTGCGCAGATCGCTCACCCTGGCATAAATATACGAGCAGCAGCAACGTAAACGGCGTCGACGGCGAAAACGACGACGACAACTAAAACGACGACGACAGCGAATACGACAGCGCATACGACAGCGAATACGACGGCGAATTCGACGGCGAATACGACGGCGATTACGACGGTGAATACGACGGCGAATACGACGGCGAATACGACGGCGACAACATCAACGAAGACGACAGCAACAGCATAAACATCAGTGGCAGCAACAGTAGTAGCAACAGCAGCAGCAGCAGCAACAACCACGATGAATACGAACGATCCGTATTTGGCCTACTATCGGCGACAGTTACAACAGTCGGGTAACGGTGTATCGTCCGTGTACAGAGGTGCACCGTACCAGCGCGGTCATGGCATCGGCAGTTTCCTCAGTGGACTCATGCGGTCTGTAGTGCCGTTACTAAAGTCTGGTGCAACCGCCATGTGCAAAGAGGCTTTGCGTTCAGGTGTTGGTTTCCTCGGCGACATAGTGTCCGCCGGTGGTACACAACATCCGAGGTACGCGGCCGTCACACGCCTCAAAGAATTCACCGGCTCATTGAAACGCAGAGCCGATGACAAACTGGAACGCGTATTGAGTGGAGGTGGTCGTGCCGTCACATATAAGAAAAGACGTGCCCATCGCGTCACACCGCAGTCGTTAGCGACACTTCTCAGAGTACGGACGTCCACCGCTGCCACAACAAAACAGAGAAGGAGGAGGAGGAAGAGTATGAAAAGACCTGTTATCAATAAGGGACAGAAAAAGCGTAAAACTACAACAAAAAGACTACCTCGACGTTCCGGCGCCAGCAGCAGCAAAGTTAAAAGCGTCAATAAGAAGAGTAGAAACAGGAGGAATAGATCTACTAAAAGAAGAGTAGCAAGAGGAATACCGTCGATAGACGATATATTTAATTAGACGATATTTTCCTACAACAACAAGAAGAACAAAAAATGTCATTCATTCATCAGAAATCGTGTGAATGTGTGAAAACCGAATTGGATTTATTCTCGTTACCACCTACTCAGACTAGTATAGAGAACGGCAAGTGGATTCAGTACAAGCCGATCTCGTCTTTGACAGACGATTCGCCGATAGAGTTTGTCATACCGGCTAACGGAGAAGAATACACGGACTTGACGCAATCTCTGTTGCACATCGAAGCGACAATAGTGAAAGATGATGGCACAAAAGTGGAAGAGGCGTTAGTCGAAGAGATGGGACCGGTTAACAATTGGCTTCACTCGCTGTTTAGTCAAGTGGATCTGTACATCAATCACAAACTGGTGTCACCACAAAACAACACTTACGCTTATCGTGCCTATTTGGAAAATCTACTGAACTACGGCGGTAGCGCAAAAAAGTCACATCTCACCAGCACAATGTTCTACGAAGACATAGCCGACAAAATGGACGATTGCGAGGCAAACAACGCAGGACTAGTGAAACGTCGCGACTTCGTAAAGAAAAGTACGTACATCGATATGGTGGGAAATTTACATCTAGATTTGTGCAATCAAGCCAAGTTTATGTTGAATGGTGTGGAAATGCGATTGCGTCTCGTCAGGTCGAGAAACTCATTTGCCATAATGTCGAAAACAGCAACGAACTACAAGGTGCACATTCGAGAGGCCAATCTGTTTGTGCGTCGTTGTAAGATCAATCCCGGCGTGTTGGTGGCGCACAGCAAGACGCTGGAAAGTGGTACGGCCAAGTATCCAATTACACGTGTGGACGTGAAATCCATCACGCTACCGAGTGGTATTCTGGGCAAGACATTGGACAGTGTGTTTCTCGGTCAGTTGCCGAAACGCATAATCGTGGGATTGGTGGACAATGTGGCGTTCAACGGTGATTTCAAGAAAAACCCATTTAATTTTCAACACTTCAATTTGAACTATTTCGCTCTGTACATCGACGGTGAACAAGTGCCATGCAAGGCGTTGACACCGGCCTTCACGGGAGACTCGAAACTCTACGCACTCGCCTATCACACGCTGTTCACCGGCACCGGTATACAGTTCGCCGACAAGGGCAACGAGATCGGCAGATCGGCTTATCCGAACGGCTACTGTCTGATGGCGTTCGACCTGACGCCGGACATGTCGGCCGGCGAATCGAGTCACTGGAATCTGGTACGAAACGGCAATTTGCGCATCGAACTGCAATTCAAAGAAGCGTTGGCCTCCTCCATCAACTGTATAGTGTACGCCGAAATGGACAATGTAATCGAAGTGGACCGACATCGCAACGTGTCTGTGGATTTCAGCGGTTAAATACAAGAACCAACACAGAAATTCACGGCTGCCCCACCACATAGCTCAGTGTCGCACTGACCTTTGATCGTGATGGATCGTTGTTACCTTCAAGCTCCGTCGCACCGACAGAAACAGCAGCAGCAGCAGCAATGTAGGCACAGTGATTGCACAGCTGTGGTTTTGGACTTACAGTGTTTCAAGGACAACAACAACGATTTCATAGTGAAAGAAGCCAGTGTAGTTGACGTGTCGACTGGCACATTGTTATTACATCACATCGCACGTGCGCCGTTCGATCGTGACGCGTTGACTGCGGATAAACTCAGAGAGTCCTATTGGTTGACCAAACATTGTCACGGACTCGACTGGAATCGCGGTGACGTGTCATACTCCGTGTTGATCGATAAATTGCGCACTTGCCTCTCGTGTCGCAGCATCGTATATGTTAAGGGAGTGGAAAAGAAAGAATACATTATCAAGAATCTAATCACAGACGTGAACAACAACAAGTACAATAGATGGAGTGACAATATTACAACTGTGGTGGATTTGTGCGATATTGGCTGTGGTTCACTTGCTTCGATTGGCAATCTACTGTCCGCCAACGTGTTGCGATGTGGTCGACACAAAACCGTACAACACCGTTGCTCGCTCTCAAACTGTACTCTGTTACGTGGCTGGCTACTACTCACCGCTGAAGAGGCGAAAACGACACACTGCTGCCCATTGTACGATGATATATCGTCAACGACAGGAGGACCGTCGCCATCACCATCGCCACCACTGTCACTTATAACACAAGCATCGATGACAGTGACGACTACATCGATCAGTAGCAACGCCAGTCTCAATACTATTCCCGAAGAAGACGAAGAAGAAGAAGAAGAAGACGTGACACAATGAACAGTACTGACATCAAAAGATATTTGTACCAATTACCAAGAGACAGAATCACGCACATCGGAGTGTACGCATCAGACCGTCTACCGACACGTATCGAGCCTTCGACGGCCATAGTGGTGAACACCATGCCACACACGGAGAGTGGTGAACATTGGGTAACCTTCTACATGGACAGTGACGCTACGCATATAGAATATTTCGACAGTTTCGGCCGTCAACCGTATCTGGCTGAATACCAACAGTTTTTAAGACGCAATTCACGTCGTTACATATCCAATAAATACCAACTCCAACGCTACGACACTTCCGTGTGCGGTCACTACTGTCTGACTTACCTGTACTGTCGCATAATGTACGACATAACGATGAATGATTTCATACAGCTGTTTGACGGTGATGCCACTTCCTTCGTGACACCCAGCAACGCTGTTAACAACGATGTTCTGGTTCGAAGACTCTTCGACATGTTTTACCACTGATTTTACTTACCTGTCTTTTATTTCTATTTGGATTGTATAAAAAGCTAATTTAAATTTCAATAAAAATAATAATATAGTTATCTAATGTACATTAGAATAAGTAATGATTGGGAAAAAATAAAAACACAAGTGTATTTTGAAAACAATGTTGGTCTTTTTATTTTCCATCATGACTCTATATAAATCAAAACAAGAACAAGTGAGTGAATATATTTTCAAAATATTTTCTGTACAATTCACAATTATGATCATAATATAAATAAGTGTATATTGATAAAATCTTTTTTTTTTCATTTTTACAATTACAGTAATGTTACAGTTGAAATAATTTGATTCTAAATTAAATATCACAGTTTCAAAAAATTATCAAATATCACAGTTGAAAAAAATTGACTTATTAAAAATTGATTCCTAAATAAATTACTATTTATTAATGATAAATATTTGGTATTTTTTTTAAATACATTTTACTAGTATTTGTCCGTCAATTGTCTTTGCCATCACCACCACGACGACGATCTGAGGCTTATGCACCGCAAATACGAGCACTATGTTGATGTTATTGTTGTACTGCTTCAATCTACTTCTTCGATGTCAACGTCGTTATCGCTCGCATCCATTGTCGCTGACGGTGACGATACAATGTTGCGCCGACGGTGGCATCTACTGGCGTTCCCGTTGCAGTCTTCTGGAGCCGATAGCATTGCCCGGTGCGCTGGAATTCTATAGTGGCCCCACGGTAACGTATTGACGCCGTCCTCTTCGATATAACGTTTGTCATCGTACGGCGCCATCGATCGTTTTGACACCACAACGGAGTATATTATGTGGTGCCGTGTCTGAAATCGATCGTTATCCGTGTACAAGACCCGCTGTTCTTGTAGACATCGTCTGTAATCGTCTACAGTCAGGCCTTTGGCCACTACGGCGCGATTCACCCCCTTGGCTCGTTTCACAGGTGGTGTATCGTCGCCGACACCGTCAGTAGAGCTGCGTCTTTCCTCACACACTGCGACATGACGACTGATACTGATCCGCTATAGACGTTTTCTATTTATTGTGGCCGCTGACATTGCTTCTTTTCGGCAGGTACACAGAATTAATCGGATCGTCCGGAAAGATAGTCGAACGAATGCGCATCTCATCCGGTGTGGACTGTTTCAAGTCTATCAATAGATACGCATGCGGATCACGTGTAGCGTCCGCATATGCTTCCTCTATAAATTTTGTACTATCCGGATAAATTTGACGGGCTAAATGTTTTATCTGAGCCCGATCTCTGGGGTTTTTAAAACACACTATGTAATGAGCATTCAATGAGATGTCTCTCTGACCTCGGCCCTGATGAAATAGATTCTGCGTTATGAAGAAAACACTCAAGTTCCTATGGTGTGAGCCTTTTGTAAATAAATCCACTACACTGTCGTTTGTTTCAAGCATCATGTCGTCCACTATGATCAAATTAGGTACACTACCATCGAAATCGTTCATGTCTGGCAGAGAGTTTTTATACTGGACAATACTGCCTCTGCCACTGTTACTGCTGTTCTGCTGCACATTATCATTTGAGTGAGGATGATGCCAATATATGTTAGCAAAATCTGTATCACATATTTCATTAGCATGGTCTATAAAACGCATGACAAACTGTGATTTTCCAGACCCCGAAGGGCCGGCTACTAAGGCCGAAAATGGATGCTTCCACCTCAAGTCCATCTCACCTACTGACTTACTGACTACACTGACAACACTACAAACTAATTTATAACAATAGGGAATAAGGAGTGTAAATAAAAGACGAATTGATTATGCTCTCAACGTGACTATACGTATTGACTTACAAAACCTATCAAAGTTACAATATCATTTTAAGAAAATTACAATTTTCATTAGATTTGAGGTTAATAAAAATAAAAAAAAGTTGATGTACATGAATGTAGTTTTTGTAAAAATTAATTTTAAATTTGTTTCAAACAAACTCCAACAGAGTATATTTACTGCCAGGTGGAGCGCTTCTTCTGACGAGGTTAAGTCTATCTTCGAATCCCCTGTTGTACTGGTCAATGCGTTGATCTGTGATCGCCTCGTTGTAGCGTCGTGGTAGGTAGACACGCATGTAGTGTTCATCGCCGCCTAGTCCCTCCAGCACGGCCATGACAGTCTCTCCGTACGGCGTGGTCACTCGTTCGAATTTCACAATACGATAAGAGCACTCTTCACGGAGATCGACGATCTTCGTGTACGGCGTGTTTACTTGCACGGTGTTGAGTTCATTTTTCAAGTTCATCACACCACTGTTGCTACCTCCACTACCGTTGACACTGACTGTCTCGCATTTCGACATAATAAATGTGTTATTAAAAAAGTTAAAGTCAAGCGAAACTGTACACTCGTTCGATCCACACAGTGGTTGGACGAGGAATGAATTGTTGCAGCAGCGACAGCGCAGTGGTGGAGAGAAAAATGCAGGTGTGTCGCAATATTTCTCAGAATCCACCCCTGTAGAAGTTTCTAGCACAAACCGGTTTTTTGTAGTTGTTTCTTTTTGTTTCGTCCCCTCGACTGCAGCTGCGCGTCAACACGTGGCTTCTTGGAATCATCGCTATTGTTAACATTATTTTTTGTCTCATTCGATTGTATCATAGTCACTGGCGCCACAGAACGTTTCTTCCTTTGTTTAATTCTTCCACCGTTTTCGATTGCGCAATCGATTGGTCTACGCCATGCGGGTAGTGGCATCATCGACTGTATCACACCGTGTATTTTTGGAACTCCCGTCAAACGATCAACCCATAAATTTTCTAATTGTGTCAGTAAATTATTCACACTGTTGTATATTTTATCTCCTTTCTTTTCATTCAAATATATGCCGGAACTGTGTGTTTGCACTCCTTCGTCAAATAATTGTAATTTCAATAAAACTCGACCTCGATTAGCGGGATTCTGTACGGTGTATTGAAAATCTTCGTCTATCCACATTATAACCGGCGAATCATTTGTAGATTTGAATATCCATCCTGCATGTTGTGCGTCTTGTTCAGGTTCTCTTTTTTTAGTTTCGCTGCCACTATCGATTTGTACATATTTCACATCACTAGTCGTCTTCACAGGTTTCTTGATAATTTTCTTTTTCTCATTTTGTTGCAGCTGATGCTCCTCCTCTGCATGATTCATAGGCAAAGTACTAATTGTGTTATCTTCCATCGCATGTATCTCTTCCATAATCAAACGAATAGTTTCTTCCGCATCGGCAATACTCGTAGACATAATATTAATAAACACAAACCGCGCACGTAACGACTGTACTCACTGCACGCGCAGAACTAACTGAATTGTCGGATGTATTGTGATATTGACAGCGTCACTAGCGTGCTGCTGCGGATAAATCAACAACTACTCTGATGTTAGTAATCACAAGATGATGTAATTACAAGCTGACATTACCACCTAGCTACGTGGATGATGTTTCTTCGCTATTAGAAGTATGACCACCGAAGAATGTCTCATTTAAAAACACTTTTCTCGCTTTCTGTAACACACTGTTAATCAATAGCAAACGTCGCATGTCTTTACGTTTACGGCCAACACAAGCTTTATTCAGCGATAGATTAATCATATCTCTAGCACTGATCTCCATCGCGAAGTAGTTACTGATGTAGACGGTTTGTAGGCTAGTAACAGACTTATAAGCGCTGTCTGGCATCCACCATAGAGACCTGGATGGTTCTAGGAAGCCGATAATAAAGCTGTTGTTTTGTCAGCAAACACTTTGCCACCGCCACACGACGCCTAGCCTAATATACCTCAAACAAAGAGATTGCGCCTTGTAAAAGCTGTTAGTACACAACTAATGGAACTATTAATCATCCGTAGTTGGCAGTTCTGAGAATCCGAGCCAAACGTTGTCGCCGCCACACTGACGCCTAGCATAATAAACCTCAAAGAAAGAGACCAAGTCTCGTAAAAGCTTTTAGAAACTAAAATAATGGATCTGTCACTCACTCGTAAGTGGTTTCCTTTGTATTCTAGGATCAAAGGGAGCGCCACCACCGTTAATTGTTTTCCTTTGTATTGAAGGGTCAAAGGGACAGCCGCCAGCACCTCGCTCCGTGGGTGGTCTGGCACATCCTAAGAGGTGTCGGATAGGTAAGTTGGGGGGGACAGGGAGATGTTCAAGGGGGGGGGAGATGCAAGGGGAGGGGGAGGTGCAAAGGGGGGGGGAGATGCAAGGGGAGGGGGAGGTGCAAGGGAGGGAGGTGCAAGGGGGGGGAGGTGCAAGGGGGGGGAGGTGCAAGGGGGGAGGTGCAAGCGGGGGGGGCAGGTGCAGGGGGGGGGGAGGTGCGGCCGCAGGAGGCGGGTGGTGGAGGCGGAGGCGGTGGCGTTGCTCCCCTGCTCCCCTCAACCGAATGAAACAACCGAATGAAACATCGAATGGGGGGACGTGCCATGGGGGGGAGGTGCAAGGGGAGGGGGAGGTGCAAGGGGAGGGGGAGGTGCAAGGGGAGGGGGATGTGCAAGGGGGGGAGGTGCAAGGGGAGGGGGAGGTGCAAGGGGAGGGGGAGGTGCAAGGGGGGAGGTGCAAGGGGGGGGAGGTGCAAGGGGGGGGCAAGGGTGGGGGGAGCAGGAGGCGGGTGGTGGAGGTGGAGGCGGTGGCGTTGCTCCCCTGCTCCCCTCTTTAACTTCTTCAATACCTACTACTAACACAGCAAGGCCCAACCAGCGACCACAGAATTAAAATAGACTGGCTATGCCATAAGCCTTTACATTGCTGGAATTGAAGCCATGTCCGCCATCTTGGATATGTATAGAAACGTCGAGCGGGCCTAGAGATGTGTAAAATGTTCAGTGCTCCCATTTCATTTACACTGTTGTTTTATTACCTTAACATGCTCAAAATGCTTTGAAACTTTACATACTTGCTATAGATTAGTGTAGGGTGCTAATGGTATGTTTATAATCGGAAAATTAAAATAGTTTGCTATTATAAAAATTGAATAAAGTTTAAACTGGTTTATACATTTTAATTAGTGACATCAAAAAGTTTCATTGCGAGGAAATTTTTTGTTTTTAAGGCAGGTGCGTTATGTAAGCGAGAGAAATGTAGCCAGAATACTATATTTTCTGAAACTTATTTTTTGAAAAAAAAAATAGCTTCTGTAGTTTTGATAATACAACCAGTATAACACAAGCTTCGCTCATGCGGTTCGCGGCAACCTGAACGCACGCCCGGCCTCTACTTGCCGGGTCGACTGCTGTGTTTAGCCCACAGAAAACGTACTACTATAACCCAGAATGCCAACCGCATGGTAAAAAGCATTAAGCGGTTTGAGAGAGCTTTGCCTGTCAATCGTAGGCAGCGCCACCAGCGTTGCTATGCTATTGCATGGCAACGCTGGTGGCGCTGCCTACGGATTGACAGGCAAAGCTCTCTCAAACCGCTTAATGCTTTTTACCATGCGGTTGGCATTCTGGGTTATAGTAGTACGTTTTCTGTGGTTTAGCCCAGCTTCGGGACTCCGAATTATATAACCAGGAAGGTATTATATGTTTGTTAATTGTTGGTAACACTATTAGTCTACCAACCACATAATATCAATATTTATATTAACAAATGTATTAATTTGCATAAAAAATAATAACAAACTGTTTGTTGTTAGACCCATAAGACTAAAATACAAATACAGTCATTTGTCAAATCAGTAAATCTGTGTATAACTATAAAATCAAATACTAAATCAAATTGCTGGTAGCCAAACAAAAATGAATAGTGCTAAATTAAGGTCGTAATATAGAATATATAGTCATGCCACAATGGCAAATACAATTATTTATTTACAAAAACAAACGTCATAAAACATTGTAACGACAAAGAGCTTCATACAAACATAAAAATAATAATCAAAAACAATAATATCAATTAGCGTACTCTTAAGAATTTTGCATCTGTCAATAAACATTGTACATTTAGTTATTAATAATTAATTCGTGTTTAATGGTACCTTCAATAAATATCTCGTTTACTTCGATTTACTGTCCCATAAAAGTAATTGATTTTGTAAGGTGGTTTCTGATCTGATTCTCTGTATGTGAAGTGTTTCATTGTGAATTTTTGTGTGGTGATGTATTCTGACTGTGAAGAATTTTTTACAAATTACCTTAGTTAACAATTAAAAAATTATTATCAATAGGATCCTGATCCAAGAAATGAATATTTGGAAACAGGTTAAGGCCAATACATTTTTTTTAACTTTTGATACCATTACGTCTACTACATTATTGGTTCTTAACAATGTGTCAGTGAATAGAAAAAAGGCTTAGGACTGATTCGCTTAGTAAGCAACGCTTTATTGTTAGTCCCGAAGATGGTTGTATCAATCCACCACGGTTTTTACAACTAATAAGATTGTTGTCTTTCACAAACAAGTAAATTTGTACATTCAATACACTTTAACTTTAAACGCAATGATCTAGCAATGTAACCGGCCGCATTGGGTACCTGGAGTCGCGCGCGCGCCGTACTTGGGTGACTCATCACTGCGGCCGCCATGTTGGATATGTACGAGGCGTTGCGACAGGCTTCACTCTACCGTTCGGCATGCCCGGTCTATTTTAATTCTGTGGTCGCTGGGCCCGACCAAGTTACACGAGAGATGAAAGACAGACAAATTGACTATTTGCTCAGTGATGGACCGTAATAATGTTCGGTCTCTACATTAATTTACTCCACGTCCCTGTATGTAGTGACCAATGTAAAAGTCATTAACACACAGCAAGGCCCAACCAAGTTACACGGGAGATGAAAGACTGACAAATTGACTATTTGCTCAGTGATAGGCCGTAATAATAGTCAGTCTCTGTATATCAATTTACTCCACGTCACTGTATGTAGTGACCAATGTAAAAGTCATTAACACACAGCAAGGCCCAACCAAGTTACACGAGAGATGAAAGACAGACAAATTGACTATTTGCTCAGTGATGGATCGTAATAATGTTCGGTCTCTACATTAATTTACTCCACGTCCCTGTATGTAGTGACCAATGTAAAAGTCATTAACACACAGCAAGGCCCAACCAAGTTACACGAGAGATGAAAGACAGACAAATTGACTATTTGCTCAGTGATGGACCGTAATAATGTTCGGTCTCTACATTAATTTACTCCACGTCCCTGTATGTAGTGACCAATGTAAAAGTCATTAACACACAGCAAGGCCCAACCAAGTTACACGAGAGATGAAAGACAGACAAATTGACTATTTGCTCAGCGATGGATCGTAATAATGTTCAGTCTCTACATCAATATTTACTCCACGTCCCTGTATGTAGTGACCAATTTAAAAGTCATTAACACACAGCGAGGCCCAACCCAGTTACACGAGAGATGAAAGACAGAAAAATTCACTATTTGCTCAGCGATGGACCGTAATAATGTTCAGTCCCTACATCAATTTACTCCACGTTCCTGTATGTAGTGACCAATGTAATAGTCAATAACACACAGAAAGGCCCAACCCAGTTACACGAGAGATGAAAGACAGACAAATTGACTGTTTGCTCAGTGATAAACCGTAATATAATGTTCAGTCTGTACATTAATTTACTCCACGTCCCTGTATGTAGTGAGAACTAAAGGGATTTACTTTGCCAATCCAACATTACGAGTAATAAAAAAACAACGTAATGTGTTGGAGCAACTAGGGTTTTCTCTTTCAGACAATGCCATCTGTAAAAAACCATCTGAAAAATTATGTTCTGTAAATATATTATTTGATTTGGCACCGAAAATAGTTTCTGATTCACTAGCTATTCAACACATTTTAGTGCAGCAAATTCCATAAGAATATTGGAAATCCAAGACAACTCTAAAAAACCTCGTCCCTCATCCCCTGAGACACGCGGCGTGTTTAAGGTGGTCAGAAATATCCACAGAGCTGATCTTGCTTTATATTCATTTTGTTCAGAGCCTTTGTAGCATCTTGTGAGAGAATAGATTTTATAAATTAAGTATAGTCCAAAACATATTATTAGTATTTTTAACCATACCCTGGATTGACCATTACGTTAATTATTTCAACTTGTTTTATAAATAAGATACTATTATAAAAAAATGTATTCAAGTAAAAGTCTATAAAATGCATGAAATAGTTTTCACTCACAGTAATATAGAGTTGCGGTATGTTAAACTATGAATTATATCCAAACCCTAATTATTGTTTAGTAAAAAAATTATAAATTTTAGCCAAAAACCTTTGATACGCTACGTGTTATCACTAGGTCCAACATTGAAATATTGTTAAAAAAAAAAAAAAAAAAAAAATTAACATTTACTGAGAGCCTAATACGGGCAAAAACCTTAAATAATATTGCTTTGGAAGGTTTTTGAGAATAACCCAGAGCAATAGTGTCTGTGAGAAGTAATGAAAAAATAACAACGCTTTACCATTCCTCAAGTGATGTTTTACCTTGTTTTTTAATCATTATACTTTGCTACTTTCTTGATTTGAATTGGATGGATTACCCAACAATTGAAAGAACGTAATTACTTACTCTCATAGATCCTCAATTAGTTTTTGGTCTCATTAAAATTTCGTAAATATACTGTTACTAATTTTGCGAACTTGAAACAAATAGCTGAGATATCTAAGTTTTCTGTACGTGGGCAGCTTATTAAGTTTTCTATTGTAAAACTAAATAAGCAATTTTTCTGCCAAATCAGTTCCATGTCTCCTACAAACGTGCGGCTGGTTGTGGGGAGATAGTTTTATCAAAGCCGGCCAGATACGCCAGCCCAAGTGGAAACTGAAGTCCATTTGAGGAAAATAGTCTAGTTGCGGGAAAAATTCGTTTGCATCCGTTAAATACCGAACTCACAATCAATAAAACTGTACTTACAAAATATATTTAGTATGTATTTGATAACTATGTCTTAACACTGGTAAAGATGGGATAACGGAGTATTTTACAAGTAGCCAAAAAGAATTTTTAACCTAACTGTTATAGGCAGTCGTGTGAAAAATATTTGTTCATTTTCAAACGACTTTTGTTTAATAAATCATATAATTGCAAACTGTTTCAGTATTCTTCTTTGTTCCTTTAGTATATTCTTTAGTCCTCTTTTCCGACTTAACAATTCTAACAGTTTATTAAAAAATTTCAAACCTATTTATTTTATGTAATCATTTGATAAATACATTATTAAACAACTCCTAATAATGCCGCTCTGTAAGCGTAGTGTACAGCAATAGCTTCTATTGAAGGCGAACTAATGAATACACAAGTCCTGCCACAATATCCTGTCTTGTAGGAATGTCGGAAATGGAATTTATCGTGGGATCCTCAAATTAAACTGTAGGTCCTAAACTCAATGTTTATAACGAAGGTTGTGCAAAAAGAATATGAAATATTTACTTAAAGGATTTCATGGATTATTCTTATATGTATTCCAAACATATAGTTATACTTGTAACAATTCAAAACTGGAGCTTACTGCTTTGTATCCATGCAAATATATCGTCTAGCACACAAACCGTCTTAGTTTTGGATAGTTTAGGGTATTTGACATGTGCTTAAACACTACAAAGGGAGATCTACCTGTCGTAAAATTTGGTGGCAAGGGAAGGGCTTACAAAGTTGACTGAAACCTTAGGGATATACGGGTGGACCATATTAACAGCTGACATTTCAAACAGTTATTTATAAGCTGTTACTTCACTTAGACAGTTGATTTTTGCAACAATTAAATGCCCAGCTGATAGCATTTTAGTTGAAATGGAGCAGTGGACTGTTCAACACCGGGCTACTGTTGAAGATTTTTTAAACGAGTCCATGATAACTACGCAACGGTTACTTTGCAATAACTTCCAGTTACATCGCAATGATAAAGTTCCTCATGACGCGAAAAAAATCTTTTTTGTGAAAAATTGTAGAAATTTTAAATATTTCTTTGAATTTTAATAAATTGTAATTGTCATTTTACACAGCGTTCTGTTATTTATTACTTCACATCTGAAAATAAATTATGGATTTAACACATTAGTAAATTTTATGCCACTATTAGAAAAGTTGAATAGCTTATACAACTTATAACTACAGGAGATGATATTATTAAGGAAAAAGTTAAAGCAAAAATCATCTCTCCAACCCATGAATTAGCTAAATGTCACAAAACATAGCGGTTATATACCACCCGTAACTTTAAAAAATAGTGTTAAATTATTTAGTGATTCTTAACAACAAAACAGTAGTGTAGCATATTAAACAATATACATGTATATGTATAGCTATATTTGGTTATATTTTAACTACACAGCTTGTAGCCTAGTAATATTCCATTGACCCAGTAACTATGTATTGCTAATCAGACGAACAACTGATCCTAGAACAGTTAATTTAGCAAATTAAATTAAATTATTGTGTTCAATGTTATTACAAAATTAAAACTACTCTCATTGCAATGGCCAAAATAAGAGTGCTATCATACAGGACATCTTGGAAGGAGAATGCGCACTAAAGATAGACTCAACACGGCATAACTCAGTTGTGTTTAATTACATTTTGTCATCTTTCCTTCCAGACAGTAATAAAATGACAACCATCTCAATTATGCAAAACGTTTTACTGCCACTCTCCTTATCTTTACTTTCAAGCACGCATTATCTTCTGTAGTAATTCAATTTTCTTACAAACTTTAACAGGATGCTCATTACGAATAAAATGTGTATTACAATCTTTGTAGTTAAAGGAGTTCAGACCAGTTATTATGCCACTTGCAGTTTGATGTAGATTTTTGTATACACCATTCAAGTAGGCTACATTCAGGTTTAAGTGCACGGGACCCACTGTGCAGTAATATTATGAAAAAATAACAAACACATTTTGTGTAACCTATATGAGTGTAGCTTAGCAAGTAATATAGATTAACTGTATTGGCATTTTTGCAATTAATTTATTTTCCAAAAAACAGTCATAAAAGCCTAAGAAGCCCTGGGTAATATCACAGTGATCACCAAACACAGAAAAGCTGATGAAACTTGCGGCAATCTGTTCTAAAATTTAATCTATCTCTGCTTTGACTCTGGCTAATTGTATACAACTTCCGTCTTTATATCCAACAATAGCTTCTTATCATTTGTAAACTTATATTCAACATCCAATAACAATGGCTTTATCTAAATGATACTCGACTCTCAATAAGTAAATCCGTTATAAGAAAACTAAATAGTATATGTTTTTATACAATGTTTGTAAACATGTAAGTTGATTGTTTATCATTGAAAGTAAAGGTTCTCTATTCATTTAGTTCTGTATTATATTTTCACTATCTCATCAAATAGATGCGATGACTATAATATCTCATTTTATGTTACCTTGATAGTAAAAGTCCTATAATGAACACACTCCATGCTAAATTCCCAGAAGAAAATAAATAAAAATAGTAATTTTTTTTTATTTTACTTTTGATTAAATTTTGGTTAACCATAATATACCACATATACTGTATTACTATCGTATACCTCGCATAAGTACGTCTAATAACACTTGAAGTAACATATTTACACTTCCAATGCAATGTCATTTGCCTATTGGGTCTGATGATAATTGGAGTGTCCAATCGAAATCGATCACTACTATTTTTTATATGTATTTACCATTTTGTGAGTAAACAGTATAAGTGTGAATATATTATTTCAAGTGCTATTAGGCGTACATATATATCTATCCGAGGTATATATACTGTAAAAATCCATATTTATTTAGAATCCCATTTAAACAGTTTTATACTTAACCGTGTTTCAATTTGTTATTGCGTTCGCGTTCGCTTTCACTTCCGCATTTGATTTTGCTTTTAGTTTTTCAGTTTTTCGCTTTTGATTTCCCTTTTGCCGTTGTATTTGCTTTTCCTTTGCTTCTTTTCCATTACTTTATGACAATAATAACGATTACTAAAAGTTTCGTCAGTTAAGCTAATAAAAAAACGGCCTAACTCCAACATTAGAAGTGAAACTTTCTCCAAGTTTGAGATTTTGGTCTGAAAGAACCTTACTGTTAAGTAGTATTTTCTGTATAAAACTATTTTTTGCTTGTTATTTTATGTTGTTTTTTATAAATAGTTTTGATGTATGGGTATTACTGTAAATATTTGCTCTTTTTAGCTTAACAATGTTTAAAGTAACAAACAAAACATCTTCCATCATAATGCAATACTGATCACACAAAACAGTCTGATACAACCGAACATGTCTTGTAGTGAGCATGTCACAGCTTGTTGTATGTGTTTACTGAGGCAACCTGCGAATACTGCTTAGACTAATATATTCCAGTGGATAATGATAGAATCAAGTTTAACTGCCCTCCACGTTTAGTATATTATATTCCTTCGCTGAACATTATGATTTATTAATTCATTGCTACAAAACAGAATAAAGTACTTCACTTATTTTACTTAAAACACACTAAGATAACATAATACAAGCATGCACTTAGCTTTTTAACATTACTGAGTGTCTATGTTAATTCGAAACATAGTAAAACATAATATTATCTAAAATATTATTTTTATTTTAAAAAATTCATGTTTAAAGCTTTAGCACCGGGTTCTGTGATTTAACTTAGTGAAATGGATTAACTAATGCATAACTACTTTGATGTTTAATATTGCATTTGTTTTTTACTATGTACTGTTTAACAGTTTGATTTTACTAACACTAATTTTATTTATTACTATTTCTGATCTTTGCTTTATTGACAGATGTTAGACGGACTGTTTACCCCCCTTCGGATGTACTAAACTTCTTTTATGCAATATATACTGCAAGCCACATAAGGCTAGGCCTTTTAGACTTTTACCTGGGCAAAATTAATAACAAAGGAAAACCAATTAGAATGTGTTAGGCATCAATCCCTTAACATTTTTGTGAAAATTCCCAACTTTTCCCACTGTAGCAAAATCCGCCATCTTGGAAAATGGCGGACAATCTATAGAAAACTGCAAGGTTCCACTGAAAAACTTATTGTTCCCTAACCATTCCATCTAGAAAAGTGTAGTTAGTCTTAAAGTCTTCACCATAATATTACCTACAAGAAAATACCATATTGTATGATAGTTATATGATTTTAATAGTGAACAAACAAATTAAATTTTAAAATATGTAAAAAAAGTTATGCATATTCTTATTTTTTCGGGGTTTTCGCCATTATTATTTAGGAAATGCAGATTTTACCTATTAACAAACATGTAGGGCGTTAAATTCCACTTCATTTCCATATATAATATAACAACTTTTGAGCAATATTGGCGTAAACGGCGAGTGTCAAAGTACACTCTCACGTAACGCACCTGTGGGACCAAAATGTTTATAGTGTGATTGTATGGTTGTATAAAGTGGCAGAATAGTTCAGTTCTGGCGGGGAACATGCAACTTCAGGTGGTTATAGTATAGAGGTCCCTAAACGTAAAACTGCCCAGACCCCAATTTTTAAGGACCAATTTTTTAGGACCTTGGTCGTCCGTAATGACGTCATCAAGATGGCGGCTGTAAAAGGATGCTGGGTCGCCATGAATTGGTCATAGCACCCAATTGCGTGAACCGATTTTAATGAAATTTGGAATACAAGTGCTTGAATACAGCTCAGGTTTTCAATAGTCGAGTTTTATCAAGTAGTTTTAAAATGGTGGTCGTTAATAATTAAATTAATAAAAATGTTTCAGTTTTTGTGTTCTCAACTCCCTCCAGAGATCTGCATCAACCTATTAATTTTCCTTGCAATAACAGGTTGTGATGCCGTCTCTAAATTTTATGGAATTGGCAAATACCCCCACCACTGCAAACCTGCATTCTAAGCGAGTTTCTATTTTCCTAAATTGATTTTTAATTAAATATATGTCAATAACATTAGTCTTCATGAGTACCTGGGTTTGCTGCTACAGGGAGATCAATAAAGCGAGTTTTTTTATTTATATAATAATAAAATAGTTTAAAATAAATACATTTGCCAAGTTTCATTAAAATATATTCATAAACAAGCCAACTACAACAGTTTATGTATTCTCCGTAAGAATAACATGGGAATAATATACATTTTTTTTGTTTTTTTTCCATAACTTATAGCCGTACAAAGACACTTCAATATACTAAATTTTTTTGTATAAGATCTTCACAATTGTTTAGAGATAAATTGGATAGTTTCATGTTTTGAGGGTTAAACAAAAGAAACACAAATTTTTACCCCTTAAATCCCGCCTAAAACCCCGTTCCCTTGTTCGAAGAAACGTAGGTTTACACGTTTGTACCAAATTTCATCAAAATTGGATAGTTGTTCATAACTCATAACTCATTTACTAAACCAAAATAACAAATACAAAATTTGCATTGGTCATGTCAATTGATAGCTTAGAACTAAAATTAAAATAATCAATAAACAATGGTGCTTCAATAAAACTTTACCAATTATTAATTTCCTAACTGACACACACATATACAGACAGCGTGTTCAAAAAGGGTATGGACAAAATTTACGAATTGATCCCTTGTACCAAAATAAGAAGAACGTAAAGAATAAAATTTTTATACAAAATCGTTTCGTTAACTAGATAACTACCGTTTGGTCTTTTTTATTAAAATTTTTATCCTTTGATTATTTTGACTGAAATTTATGAATCATGGTACCTATGTTTGTAAAGGTAGAAGATGCCAATTTTAGGTAAAAAAAATGCCTTGGCCCGATTCAAAAATTTAAAATGGTGTTCTTTTAATTTTTAAATACAAAATTATTGAAAGAATACAGATTTTATGAAAAAGTGACAAGGACACTTATATTTAGCATTTAAAATTCCCAACCAAACGATACCAAGTCCAAAAAAATCGCAAGAGAAATGACTGATACATCACGATTTTTAGTTGAAAATAGAGGCAGAATGAGGCTAAGCTAGTCAGGTTTTCCTCAATTTACAACTAAAAGTGTTAATATTTCAGTTATTTTTATTCTTCTTTTTATTATTCTTCAAAGCTTAACAACAACATCTTTAATTCAGTATTTTCTCACTACTATGAATTTGGAGGTTGCTTAACGTTTTTGCAAATAACTTTGAAATGGTGAGGAACTCGACCAAAGTGGAAGGTGATATTCTGAAAGAGAATACAATTTCCTACAAATTACTATTATGTACTTCTTCAAAATACTCAATAAAGGCAGCCTAATGTTGGCTACAAATATAAAAATGAAAATATAAACTTTGAAAAAAAGGAGTTTTAAATGTATTATTTTTTATTTTTATTTTTTTCGCCTCAAATACCTAATTAAATAAAACTTTCATAATTGTTTGCAAATTTACACAAATTAGGCTTTCCAACGACCCATTAAGTAACAAAATCGGTCCGGTAGAAGTCTAGATTTAGTTGTACAAAGTTTAACAAAAATATATCTAATTCAGTATTTTCTCACCACTATAAATTTGGAGAATTTGGAGTTTATTGCCAATATCTATTAAATGGAGGGGAAATCAACCAAACTGAATGTGATATTCTGAAAGAAAATAAAATTTACTACAAATATCTACTATGCATTTCTTGAAAATACTTAATAAAGGCAGCCAAAAGCTAGCAACAAATAGAATCTTGAAAACAGAATCTTGAAAACAGAAACTTGAAAGAAGCAGTTTTTAATGTATAATTTGTCATTTTTACTTTTTCACCACAAATATTTAATAAAATCACAATTTTATAATTATTTGCAAATCTAAATGAGTTAGGCTTTCTAATGACCCATTAATTAACAAAATCAGTCCAGTAGAAGTCTAGATTTAGTTGGACAAAGTTCAATAAAAATATCCCAAACTCAAAATTTTCTCATTACTATAAATTCGGAGGTTGCTTAGGTATTCTGCAAATAACTTTTAAATGGTAAGGAAATCGACCAAAGTGGAAGGTGATATTCTGAATGAGAATACAATTTCCTACAAATTGGTGCCATGCACTTCTTGGAAATATTAAAAAATGGCAGCTAAAAGTCGCACGCAAACAAAAAGTGTGAAAAACTCCGTTTTCAATGTATTTCTTATGGAAAACATGTTTTTTTTTTTAAACTTTTCACCATAAATCATAACAAAAACAAACTTTCATAATTATTTGCAAATCTACACGACTTAACCTTTCCCATTAATTAATAAAATCCGTCCAGTAGAACTCTAGATTTAGTTCTACAAAGATTTTTAAAACTGAATTATACGAGTATATAGAATAGATAACCGTCTTGTTAGTAAATAGTATACGTGTAGACATATGTTTCAAGTGATACAAGACTGTTCCGATTTACTCTCCGTGTTATTTGCACTTGGATTAAAAATTAAAAAAATACGTTATATAATGTTACTATGGTAAAATTAAAAACTACATTGAATTGAACAGAATTATATTGTGCAAAATAGATGATCTTACAAATCCAATGGCCAACACCCCTTTTAACACATCCTGCAATTGTTAGATTACGATTCTTAGGGGATTATTGTATTTATTGGATGTTTTGTGGTTTTAAAAAGTTTGATGAAAGATTTTTATGGTCGAATTCCTCTCTAATCAACGATGAAAACTTGTATCTTTTATATATATCTACAGATTGCATAGGCTATAAAGATAATGAAAAGCTTGATAGTTCGTAAACAGGAAAATCAGAATAATCCTATTGGCTTAAGAGAGCAATGTAATTAGGTTAGAGGTCGGATAAGGTATTTAAATGCTCAACATGCGGGAAATTAACAATCTTGTCGAACCGAGCTCCAGAAATTAATCGTCTACGTCGTTATTGAAAATTAGCCTCATTAGTTTGTTTTGGATTACTCAGTTTTGTTTTGCGGAACCTCTCTTAGTTAAGTTGAAGTAGTTAATTTAATTCTTAATAATTATAACATTGTGAATGTTGGTGTTTCACAATTAGGCTATATAATGTATAATTTTGTTTAGGTAATATTTCCGTTTTTACAACGCTTTGTATTTTATAGTGATCAACTTTTGAGTTGTTGCTTTACAAAATAATAAAATTTGTGGTTTTCTTTTTCAATTAGTTTGTGAAAACCAAAGATATAGCGACAGAAGATATAGATTGCCGCAGCTGTGATTTCCAATACAATATGGCTACTGCAGGGAGATATACGTTTAATAAAATGTGGAACTGTTTCCTACTCTGCTATTATAAGTTTTTAGAAAATTTCTCTATAGGTAAGATCAAGTAGATACTTAGTAATTCTATGCTTAGATATTTATGAAATTCAGACAGTATATCATAAAGCAACATGTACTTGAATTTAGAGGTAGCACAAACAACCGAATGAAAATATCAATTATTCGATTGTTTCATTCGATATATCGATCGATATTTTCATTCGGTTGTTTCTGCCAACAGATACGGAAGTCTACCCGAATTTTGACGACAACGGTTACTTAACAGCGGATCTCGCGGTAAATGGTGATAGGCTAATGGCATTCCTAAAGAGTCTGATGGTTGGAGTTTACAATCGTAATCGATCACCCCTTACCATATGTATTTACCATCCTGTGATAGAGCAGTATAAGTGTAAATGTATATTACAAGTGTTATTAAACGTATTTGTGTGTATTCTTAGTAAATACAATAACACGTACCATCAAGCAGGTATTCAATTAATGTCATATACTATTTGCAACAGTTTGTCCATAGCAACATTGTGTTATGCTCAACACGTGTCAATAACCTGTCACATTCAGCGGGTTAACATTATTCGGTTTGTCATCTGTCGAAGGCGTTTGAACAACGTCACAATGTATTGTATAGCTCATGTTTAATAAGTTTATTATGAGATTAACTAAAACTACACAAGGTTATTGTAATTCGATTGACGTGAGAGTTATATTCTAGTACTGTATAAAATGTATTAAAATGAAGAAGTATTATGGTGGGGTGAAATTGTTAGATTTCGGAATAAGTGGGACAGGTTCAATGCACGGTACAACAACAGAGATTTGAGAGGCTTGGACCACTCTGGACAAATGTAGTCGGTTCGATCATGAGAAAAGTCAGTAGCTTTTTGATGGTTCGAATCTGGACCCAGCTGTTTCAGATCATTGGGCTTTATGTAAATGATTCTGGCTGGTGAAACAGCTGATTAGTCAGTAACAAAGCAACATATATCATCTCACACCATCATGAACTCATCCTTCACTCATATTCGGGTTAATTTACGCACCTATTCCAATCTCAATTTGTAAAAGATTTGTTTGCATTTGTAAAGGAAATCCCCAGGCACAGACGAAAGTCCATACATTTTGAGTACTTAGATCATGAGTAAAGATAGAGTATGACAAAGCCCTGATTGCCATCAATAGGTAACAAGGTAACAACGTCAGGAAAAAAACAGCAGGTGTTATGGTAGATTCTTCCCTTAGAAAGGGGTACTTAATACAAGTACTTCAGATCAAGCGTCCTCTTACTTTTGTTGTCGTCACTGCTTCCTTTTGATCTTTGATCGAAGGTGCTTCAACCAAGCCCAAGAAAGAACGCCAACATCCCCAACACATAAAAGTATAAAAATGCATGACCAGTTCCTATTAGATAGGTATTTTAAGTTCTCTTTTTCCGATTTAAGTTTTATGACAGGTTTGAATTGCCTTTCTAGGCTCTGTAAACATTGGACTGTAAACATTTAAAAAATAAAATCTGCCTTCTACAATATTTTTTTCAACAAATTTGTGAAGGGAAAATGGCGACTTTTCAACAAATATAATCCTTTTATATTTTTCCGGATTAATAATTTTCAAAATGATTTGACAAAATGTATAGTTGTGACTTTTTTCATACTACAGAGGTTGAAAATAGCTGAAATAAAATTCAGTGTTTCAACAGTTTAAATCTTCAATGTTGTACTAATAACCTTCAAACACTCAATGGGTAAGTGGTGGTGCTTTTTATGCATTGACGTTAAAAATCAATAAAAAACTAAATATTTGGTTATTTGCAGATTTAATGTCAGAAAAACCTACTTAATAATATGTTTTGTTTTCTTATTTTGTAAGCTAACATAACAAAATGAAAGTTTTTAAATTCAACGGTAATTAATTAAAGAATTTATGGTATAGAGCAAAAATGCATATTTTTATTGATTTTAGATATTCAATAATGTGTTTATAATGGTTATCAACCCATTATGGCTGGTTATACATTTTTGGTATTTGGCATACAGTAGTACTAAAAATACTAACCTCATTTAGTTTTATTTTTTTTACTAATTTTACAAATATCAATCACCTAGACACTGTCGGCATTTCTAAAAAAAAAAAAAAACTGTAAAAATAATGTGATGTATGAAAGGGTTTGTTATTTAATAAACACGTAGACCATTTAATTCAATGCTGACTGGAATCAGTTGGTGTGTTTTTCACGATATAAATGAATAAATATTATAAATATTATTTTGTATGTTTACGAATTGGCTAAAAACCCTACTATTGTTTTAGCTCAATGGTATCACCACAAATAGACAGTTTGTTTGAGTTACGTGCTTAAAGACGTCAAAGTGGCCAAAGTGTAACACATTATCTGGAGTCTAAAGCCCTTCTGGGGAGTTGTTTTGCCCTCATTCATCAATGTCGTACGTCTGCGGAGGGAAGGAGGGAAAAATAGAGGAAAAAGACGAACAAGAGAAAACACAACTCCATTTTAGCGAATTTCCCTATAGGGAAGTAGCTATTACCGTAGGTGGCACGGTAAGACCTAGACCCGGGACTGATTTACTTTTTCATTTTGATGTCCCTAGAGGCCAAAAACACCATTCGTTAAAATTTTTAAATATGTATATATATACGTCCGTGAACGCGATAACTTGAGTAATTTTGGTCCGATTTTGATGTAATTTGGTTTAAAGGTGTAAAGCGGGATAAACTTGAATGAGTTCGCGAACCAGCATGATCGGACCATGGGAACGGGGCTTTACGGGGGGTTTTATGGGGTAAAAATAGGTTTTTCTCACTTTTGACCCTCAAAACACAAAATTTCCCAATTTCTCTTTAGACCTTTTTAAAGAGCTTAAAAAAACAAATAATTTAGTATATTAAAGTATTTTTGTTCGGTTATAAGTAACGGAGAAAATTTAAAATAATGTAAATTTAAAATTCCCATGTTATTCTTATGGAGAATATCGTCAAATGTTGTAGTTTGCTTGTTTATGGATATATTTTGATCAAACTTGGCAAATTTATTTATTTTGTACTAAGCTATCAATATTTTACTAAAAAACCCACTTTATTAGTTTCCTTGTAGCAGCAAACCTAGGTACTCGTTAAACCTAATGTTATTAAAATATATTTAACTGAAAATCAATTCAGACAAATGGAAATTCGCTTAGTCGGCAGGTTTGCTGCGGCGGGGGTATTATAAACCACGACAGTGTAATATAGGTTAGTACTAGTTATCTAATCAAATAGTAATCAAATAGATCAAGTAGATCAAATAGTAATGGTTGAAAAAAATATAACATATACCAAATTAACAAATACTATTGATGGCAGGAATTAAGAACCAATACATTTTTTAAAATTTTTTATATTGTTTTGCATTTTTACGTGTAAAATACATGGTAAGGACATGTTAAGAAATAGTATGCCAGCTGCATTTGGTGACGGTGAAATTTTATTACTACGTAATGTTTATTAAGTTAATATTAATTTACGACTTCAAACAATTTTATACAAGCAGTTTTCAAGGTGTTATTTAAATTACACGGATAGATTATTTGTTATATTGAAATTGTGTTGTGTTAAAACTATTTTATGCTCAAAAACATTATGTATTTTGGGTGTAAAATGAGATTAATTAAAATAAACGCATAAAACATTTCAGTATACCTTCCAATTTAGTATAATGAATGTTTTGTATTTTTATGTCCTAAGTTGTACATTCGGGCGATAAAGCAATTTTTTGGTCAGTTTGACAATTACTATTTGACACTAATTTATTATAGTGTACGCATACCAAACAGAGTGTAAAGTGGTAATAGCGTTTTATCATCCAGTTTATTGTTTAGGTTACTTACATTTGTGCCATCTACTGAATATTTCGATCCCTCAGGAAAGATTAGAACCTTGAAGATAAACATAGTAGCACAAAAGCTTATATCAGATCAATAACAGCATCAATTGTAGCCATTATGTATCATTGGGCTATAGATTAATCTTATTGATATAAAATTTGTAATTTGGGTTTTGTGATAGTAAAACGACCTTGGTTCGACCATGACTTTAAAACAAACATTAGAAATTCAATCGGTAGGAAAAACAAAACATAAACATCTTAGTATTAATTTAATTGCAGCATCAATAGTATTTTCGAAGATTCAGGATTACGCCTGTGTACGATAATTTTGCTACTCTATAAACAAAATAGTATACTAAAAGTATTTGCAAAATTACTCCTTGTCCTGCTTTTCCAGTTAAACATATTACACCGGGTCTGAGACAAACAATTCTTTGCTCTAAGACACCAAAGATCGTAAAACACGGCAGTAAATAGGCGAGGTGTTGGACGCTAAACCTTCACCTACCAAGGCACATTTTGTCCTTGCTTTGAGTCAAGGTATTTTTCTGTATCCTACAGTAAAATATGCATGGGGTTACTTTGAAAGTATTGTGTACATATCAAATCATAAAAATGTGCCTCTTGATTCAAAGGACATTAATTGTTGAAGATTTTGTTTACTATATTGTCGTGTATCATAGGGATGTATTATCATTCTTTATTTTAAAGTTGAATCCATTAGTTGTAGATAGTAAGGCACAATAATCTTTATCCACAAAGAATAGTTTTGAGCTGATGACAGTTTTGCGTGAGGTTTGGTCATAAATAACCTCGTTGGTTACGATTACTGACTGATCTTTTCTGCCTATCAGATAAAGATACTGTAGATACATTTCAGTGTGAATAATCTGTATTTAATTGTATGAATACTGACTGATACTTTCAGTTCGGAACCAATAAAAATAATATTAATATCTCTCAAATTTTAATTTCCTGTAAATTTTGGTACACACATTTTCTTTAGTCCCACTGAAAATTTTTTCGAAGAAAGTCTTACCATATACATTTGTCCACTAATTCATCATGTAAATAATGTAGACTGTGTTGGTGGCGTCGTCCTGTAGTCCAGCTACTAGGAGGTCATGAATTGTGGATATTTATAGGCATGCACTGTGGATGTGATGCTACCTGGTGTGGATTGTCCGCACTAGTGAGTACGACTATTTGCAGTACTGTCCTGATAATTAGACCAATTCATTAATACCAAGGCAAAAAGGGGGTTCGGATTCCACTATAAACTGTAGGTCCCTTAGTTGTCATTAGCTGTATGGGCTATTTAATTAACAGCTATGTCTAAGGAATAGGTCGGACTTAGTCACTTACAAGACTACAAGATCGTGCCACTCATCCTACACTCATCTCCATTCATACTCGGCTTAAAATACCTACTATGTATGATCGCCATTTCAATGAAAAGTATTTCAAAAAGTATAAAGGATGCATACAAGTGCAAGGAGCAGGGACATTAGGCAAAGTAGTTCCTACGGCGATATTAAAACTCACCGGACCGCAAGTTGTGCATTCAGGTGTAATTCTTGGAATCAGGCATTCATGTCTGGGGAGCTTCAATGTGATATATATGCCTTACTGCGTGTAATATGAGACAAAAGTAGAAATTTGAGGAAGAAATATTTTAAGTTATGTGTTTTCCTTAGGTTTAAATTACATTTTCTAGAAGAAAAGTGTTTTTGCCGGTAGTACTAGGTTGCAATTTGGCGAGAATGAAATCCACCCTTAATATGTTTATTCACAAGAACCAATAAAAATATCGAGAAATCCATCGAAATTCACGAATGGCCTCTGGACTTTCTGAATGAACTAATATAGATTTGATTACATCTGTTCTTTAAAAACGATCCTGGATGGTAGTATGACGACTAAAGCTGTTTCAGGCTTTTAAAGTAGCACATCTTCAGGTCAAGAATGTCTAAAATAAGATCAAGGATCGTTTTAACAGCAAACAGATAATACTTACATTAGTTCATCGAAATATGTTTTTATTTAGCATTAAAAGAAATAGTACAATTTATTCGCTGAAAGGAAAGCTTAAATAAGTTTTAGAACTGTAAAATGCGAAATATTATCTTACAAGTCTCAAATCTATCTCATAACACGATTGCACCTAATAGTACTTCTGTAATTAGATAATGGGACAATATATAGGCATGTATATACTCGAACTAAAACCAACAACAAACATTTTATGGAAAATAAAAATATTACGTTTAGTTTCTCAAACATCCACTTTTATGATTAATTATAACAGTTTAATTTACTCTAAAACAATATTTTCTTATTCAATTCTGAATACGGTACTCCATGAACAGGTGCAAACGTCAAACCGGTTTTATATGTCAAACAAATTATAAAAGAAAGTTAGTCTGAAGAAAATAACTCCTTTGTTGGTAGAAGCAGACATTGATGCATGGAGATGATGTATCATCCTTTAGATAATCCCTCTCTTATTGTTTTATCTTCCATCCTTATGAAATGATTCTGGTTCTTCCTTTCATTCTTTATCCAACCTGTTGCAGTCTTACACTGTTCAGCATCTGCTTCAGAAACTTAAAACTATTTTGAACAAATTAAAGTTTCGTGAGTTGTTTAACTAGCCAACTTTTAAAAGTCCAGACTCCATAATTTCAACAATAGCCAACGCTTTATAAAAAATAATTCAGTATTATCATCTAACATCATCAGGAGTGAGCTGGTCAAGTCGTCAGACGTGGGACATCGGTCTCTGAGGTCCTGGGTTCAAATCCCACCAATCACCAATAGATTTAATCTAAGTAAGGCTCTAAGTCTAGCCTGAATTAATGTAAAAAAAAACCTAGGCCAAAGGCTAGCGTCATTGGTTGTAAAAATGAAAGAAAGAAAGAAAAAAGTGCTTTATTCTTCACAACTTATTTTCATATTATACAATAAAAAACAAAACACACAAAACAATGGTTTATTAAAACCGTCTGTTTGGTTGGCACCCTGCTGTAAAATAACATATTTTAAAACTGTAACATGTAACTATTTAACTAGGTATACTTATATAAAAAACTACATTTATAATTATTTTTAAATCTATGTAATACAGCTCGTAAAAAAAAACAAATAAAAGCAACATTAATTCGTTTAAAAATGTGGTTCCAAGCGAGTCTCATGATTTTTAATTATAATTGAAGAGAAATAAAGAAAGAAAGAAATTTTAGCTATAAATTGAATTAATTAATTATGTCCCACTTATATTTCCATGCCTTACTTAAATACTTGGCTAAAGCTCGCCAATTCCACCCATTTAAAAACACTCATATTCGGTTGTAAAAATGGCACAACTATAAAACTAACAGTTATTCGTTTACATTTTTAGATACTTTAACAAAAACTAAGCTAAACTAACCTCTTAATTATTCGAGATTGTTTCTAACAGTTCTTATGGTATAGTTAATTTGTACCTAATTTATTTTTACAACATTATCTAATTCGAATACATGCAAGTTATCTATGTGTATTATTGCATTATACAATTGCTTGTTCAAATAAATTAGGTACACATGAATAAAACCAATTTCAAGCTTAGGCAGAAACGCGAAGTTTGTACTTCTAGAAGTAATTTATATGAAATAAATTTGTATAAACCATTTGAAATAATTCTATTAACCATTTAGATCCTGTGGCTTAATATTATGTTGTTGTGTTGAAAGCTTAGAGCTGTTACTGAGGAAGTGGACTAAGTGTATTGGTTGACCAAGCAATCACACAAATTGCAGGTTTACAGCTGTGAACTAAGTAACACCTGGATACACTACAGTTGTTGGGCCTTACCTTATGCTTACATAGATTAGGTTCAATTCTAACTTTAAATATGTAAATTTTGCCATAAAATACAGAAAAACTCTTGACGGTCTTGTACGAAAACATGTTTTAATAATTAGAAATTTTTATTTGAACCCTAAAAAAATGCAATTTAAATTATTTCTCAAATAGTAATCAACTAGTAAAAACTAATCACAAACTGCCGATCAAAATATTGATTAGCTATATCGGGAACAGTACTTCACCTTTTAGAGAATTTCCCTATAGGGAAATAGCTATTACCGATTTACTTTTGATGTCCCCACAGGCCAAAAACACCATATATATACGCCCGTGAACGCGATAACTTGAGTAATGTTCGTCAGATTTTGATGAAATTTGGTTTAAAGAGACTTGAATTAGTTCGCGAACCAGCATGATCGGACCATGGGAACAGGGTTTACCGGGGGCCTTGTGGGGTAAATTTGGGGTCGCTCATTTTTGACCCTCAGAACACAAGATTTCCCAACTTCTCTCTAGACCTTTTTAAAGAGTTTTTAAAACAAATAATTCAGTATATAAAAGTATTTTTTGTACGGTTTTGATAATGGAAAAAATTAAAAAATTGTAAATTTAAAATTCCCATGTTATTTATGGAGAACATTGTAAAATGTTGTAGTTTGCTTGCTTATGGATATATTTTGATCAAACTTGGCAAGTTTATTTATTTTATACTAAGCCATTAATATTTTACAAAAAAACACATTTTATAAGTTTCCTTGTAGCAGCAAACCTAGGTACTTTTTGAACCTACTTTTATTGAAATAGATTTAATTGAAAATCAATTAAGACAAATGGAAATTTGCTTAGTTTTGCTGCAGTGGGGGTATTTAATATTATATTAATCTTAAATATAGTTTAATATTTATATTTTATATAATGATCCTCTTGAAGCCTTTTGGGGAGTTTTAACTGTAACTATTTATAAGTGTACGGCAAATAAAGGAATTTCAACTCTGAAAATGTGTTTTAGTAGCAGTAAGATCTGTACTCAGAGCTTAGCCTCCTTTCTGTTAAAGTGTAATTTTACCCATATTAGTGTAATTTTAACTTTCAGTACCATCGTTTTTAGCTTCACCGAACCTTAAATAAAATGCCCCACTAAACTAAATTATTGAAATGTTTTCTTTTACTGAAAGCTTTTGTGTTTATACCAATATTAAGTTTAAAATTTTTAAATAAAATATCTCAGCTCCATTGCAGGTAGCATACTGACTTTTAATAGTTGATATTTAAAAATAACAATGGTTATCCTACTCCAAAGGTGTAGTTTTGTACGTTATTTTATATAAATATACAGTATTCGTAAAAAATGTATTTTCTCAATTTAAGATGAAAATGCGGTATTAATAAAGGTTTGCTCAACTTTTGCAATTTTTGAGCAATTCTTATTCGTAGTTTTCTTCAAATAGCTTAAACTTTTTTAATGATAATATACACTATAACTGGCACAAATAAAAATTAGTATTTTCATTTAGCAGTGGGAGGTTAATTTTTTTTAATAGGTACCAAAGCTAAAACATGGTTTTTTATTATTTTTTCTGAGAAACTTTAGTGGCACAGTTTAAAAAATGATCAAAAAAGTTGCTACCTGTTAGGGTTATTGTAATTCTTCCGACGAAATAAATTGAGTGCAACAAATCCCATACTTACCTGTCTCATACAATATTGACCCGTTGTTGTGGTAATTGCTAATTAACCAGACAGCCAATTAACCAATTAATTAACTAGCAACCAACCACAAATCCCACCCAGAGTGAGTGGCATGCTTTTGTTTTCGACATTCATTCAAGCATATTTTACTTAACATTTAGCTTGCCACTAACTGTTTCAATTTTGTATTTTAAAAGTATTTATCTTAGAAAAGTTTAGCACTAAAAATATTTACTCTATATCTTTTATAATTATGAAATGATAAGTAAACACACAATTTTTAACTACACGACAATAAGAAATACTAAAACTTATAATTCAGTTGATAATAGTTTAATTGGTTTTACTAACAACTAAATTGCGTAAATTACTAATATTAAACTTCACTCTTTGTATTGACACTTTTAAAATTCCAACACTGTATACAACACAAAATTACTACTAGAAATCCAATACTTTCGGTCCGAAGAACGTGCAATAAATAGTTATACTTGTCCAGTTTAATATAGTTTGCGATTACAGATAAACAGGCTCTTGAGATGTTACCAAAATAGATAATAGAATGAAAATCTCCCCTGGGACTCTGCCCTGATTACCAAATGACGAGTTTACGATTTTTTTATTATTTATTACTTTCTCCCCCCATACCATAGTATATGGAGAAAGTATTGTTTTCGTAAACATTTCCGAGTTTGAGTTTTGAGTGGATATATCCGTTTTGGGTCCCCTTGGAAAAAAGTGGTTTTCGAAGTGATTTCTTTGAGTCTGGATGTATACAGAGCTACAGGCTACACCTGTGGTCCGATTATGATACAATTTGGTATGTACTAATCAACGATATTTTCAGGCTTTTTTAATTTTTTTGAAATTTTGATATTTAACATACTAAATTTTTCTCAAAATCGTTCGGGCCATTTTTGAGAAAATGATTTTTCCACTATTTTATGGGAAAATCAACATTTAAAATTATGATATATCCCTTTAAATTCTGAACAAAATGGCCCAACTCCCATTTCTGTCAAAATTGCTGTTCATTTAGCTTAAATTATGTTAGGCCTATTATCACATAAAAACCCATGAAATAAGAGAAAATCGTATTTTTTTTAATAGGCCGGGTTTGGTTCAAATTAGTACTGTATGTGATAATCGTTATAATTCTTAACAAAATAGCGCAACCCCCAACTGCTGTAAAAATTGTGGTTCAAAAGTTATTGTAGCTTATGTTGTCTTCCCATAAAAAACCCTAAAAAACGGAAAAAAGAAAAAAAATTGGAGTCTGTTATGGACCTTATTATTCTAAACACAAATAGTGCAACTCTATTCCTGTAAAAATTACGGTTCAAAAGCTAATGAATTGAAACTTTTGTCATTTTACCCATTAAATATCATAGTTAGTTATTTACTCTCACCGCTTACCCATGATCAAGGTTGTTGACAAACTAATGGGAGAAAGTATGTGTCAGATTGCTGATAACATTTATTATTTATCTCTCCGTGGTTTAACCAGATTAATCGTACGATAATTTTTGTTCGAGTATAGTGTAAACCACAAGAACATCTATTGAGACATTTTAACAGAAAAAGCTCTGCTTTATAGCATACAGTATTCTAGTTGACTAGAGTAAACTTTTTCCCATGAAAATACTCTTTCTTCCATCTTCCACAATTAGCTGAAAAGCTGTTGAATTTGTATAAGATTCATGTATCCAGGAGTTTAGGTTTGGGGTGTTTCTCAACTTTTTGGATCGGTATGCATATTTTGAAGAGTCAATAAATACCTCATAAATCAACTAACTACCAAAGGGGTGTGCAAAAGTTATAAGTAATTTTAAAATACACGTACATTTATACGAATACAACACTAAACGCGTTTGTAAAAGTAATATACCTTGCAAAGGAAGACAGGTAAAATGTTCCTTTAAACTTTATTTGTTAGACAACGCAATTTGTGAGATGATCTGCACACGACATAGACACACACATGTTTTAAGGAGTAAATATCAAAGCTTGTCGCATCTAGTAACTTCTTTGGTCGCATCATTGTAATGTCATGTCCAAAACAGAATTTGTATGATTCAAAGGTGAAATTAGATTAGTTTCTACAACTTGTCTTTCTTTGTGTGGAATAACTTTTGTGTTTCTCATAAGTCAAGTTTCTTTTGTGAATGTGTTATCTAAGATGCAATTAATTTAATTTATTTAATAAATTAATTATTTTTATTTTTTTATTTTATTGAATTATGTTTACTATGCTAAATAATAAAACGATGTTAACCTACACAATATGATAAGAAAGTAA
Organism: Macrosteles quadrilineatus; assembly: GCF_028750875.1. Classification (NCBI taxonomy): domain Eukaryota; kingdom Metazoa; phylum Arthropoda; class Insecta; order Hemiptera; family Cicadellidae; genus Macrosteles; species Macrosteles quadrilineatus. The sequence continues at coordinate 35,428,096 of NW_026542598.1, read as the reverse complement.
ATCAAATTAATACAACTTGATCTGAGAATTGTACAGAAGACTTATTCACTCGTCATTCAATGTAACGTCAAAATATTACTATTTAGTACGAAGTATAAAATATAAAGTAATAAAATATCAATATTACCATTTTTACAGTTTTGTGAAAGAATGGTGAAGAGAGTACGGTGTGTCTTTAGACCATGAAAAAGACCATACTTGTGTTGTGTTTTTAACCTAGACGCATCAGTTTTCAGTTTTGGAAGATAATTCTTCCCTCCCAGGGTTGAACGAAATGGGAAACACTACAACAGCTGATCGTAGTCGTATTATCTTTACACGGATTACGTGCATAATAAAAGCACACTGTTTTGTGTCGTTTGGTTGGAAAACTGGTGAGCGGCAAAAAAAGAGATTGCCGTAAAAGTAAGTAAATGCAGCAATCAGCAACTTGTTGTATTATAATCAGTGTGTGGACCCCGATTTGTCAGGTGACTGTAGAAATATAATATTCCTGTCTAACTAGTAACTCTTTTTTAAGTATTATAATGGGTGGATTTAATTTTTCGCGTTAAAGGCATGGGTTGAGTAGTATGCTTTATTAATGGGAGTTTTTCTGTGTAAAGTTGTAGTATTACTGTGATTACGATATTGTTTAATTATTTGTTAGTTATTGGAATCTATTAAATTTCTCTTTAAACACTAACTTTCTATCCACATTCTTCTGGTCATTTAAAAATTTAGGATTAATATAGATTTTTACCAATAGGCCTACATATTTTTTATTCATATTGTTTACACATCCAGACTACACATATGTTTCTAAAGTTACAATAAATATTTCCTTCAGCCCCAGCTTACACAGAGTAGGCCTAAGTGAATATAACAGATAGAAGTTCCCCAGACATGAATGCCCGATTTCAAGAGTTACACCTGAATGCACAACTTGCGGTCCGGTGAGTTTTAATATCGCCATAGGAACTACTTTGCCTTATGTTCCTGCTTCTTGCACTTGTATGCATGCTTTACATAATGTATTAGCGGACAAATGTTTATTGGAAGGACGTTCCCTCCAACATGTTTCCAGATAGTGAAACTGAATATAAATATTGAAGTGAAAATGGTTCTAATCTTCTACCTACTATCGAAACATATTTATTATTACTTATAAAATCTTGCTTGCCAGGATTCGGTTTGGAAATAAGGTTGGCGACATCATACTTGCTAAGTAAAAGATTTGAACTATCATATATATTTCAGCGTCATATTAATTACATATGACCGTAATGAATTTTCTATAATAGTTATTGATTTATGTCGAATAAACCTTTTCAAATACTCAACGTGTGTGTCCATTTTATTAACCACTTTCTTCGTTTCTTGATTTACATTTGGTACTTTACATGACAACGAGTAGATTTTGTAATAAGCTTAGCTGCAAATTAATTTCATTTAAAGACATTCATAAACAATCTATCACTGGTACTGTAAACCTTTCTATTTTATTTATTATTTTCCTTGTATGCACGATCGACAAAAGCCACAATATTTTAAAAAGCGTTGCAAAGTGAACACCTTTTGCCAACAATAAAGGGACAGCGGTTGGGGCTGGTGGACAATTAGGTAAGTGTACAGTTCTGTATCCCTAGGGCATGTTAGAGCCTCGCTCCCTGATATTGCGTTGGGGCAGGGAGAGGGGGTCGTAAAAAGTATCGTAAACAAATATTACCTGGAGAACAACATCGAACGTCATGTATTTGGTATTATGAAACAACAATAGTGATTACGAACAATGAAATACTTAATGTTTACCACTATGTGTTTATTTGAAGATTGTTTTTTTTATTTTGATAGTTAAATTTGAGTGGTTAATGCGACAACGTTTCATTACTAATTTAATTAAGATTTACTTAAACCCCTGAGATGGATTAAACGTTTCCCTTTTCCTTATGTTATTTCTTATCTAAAGACAGGTTCAAATTCTCGATTCCGAAACTTGGTTAAAACCCTTTAGAACTAATCGTTATAGGAAATGTCCGAAATTGTTCCTCAAGTAAAAATGTTTACGTGTATATTCTCCAACATAAAATGTTTGGATGCTTAATTTTGCGCACATTAAAAGTTTTTAAATTCAATATGGTTATTTTTTCAATATGGTTATTTGGTTATTTTTTTGAGTTCAATATGGGTCTTTGCCTCAAATTGTGATAGGCATCTAATCACTAAAAATAATCGACCATTTACTTAAATATTACAAAAAGTTGGAGACAATTTCGAGTAAAATAACCCCACCACAGCAAACCTGCCGACTAAGCGAATTTCCATTTAGCTGAATCAATTTTCAATTAAATTTAAATAACATTGGGTTTAAGCATTTAGGTTTGCTGCTACAAGGAAACTAATAAAGTGTGGTTTATAATAAAATATTAATAGTTTAGTATAAGAGAAATAAATTTACCAAGTTTGATAAAAATATATCCATAAACAAGCAAACTACAAATTTGACAATGTTCTCTATAAGAATATCATGGAAGTTTTAAATTAACTATTTTAAAATTTTCTCCGTTACCAATAACTATACAAAAACAACATGATATACTAAACTATTTGTTCTTTTATCTCTTTAAAAAGATCTATAGAGAAATTGGGAAGTTTTGTGTTTTGAGGGTCAAAAATGAGAAAAACCAATTTTTACCCAATAAAACCCCGTTCCTATGGTCCGATCATGCTGGTTCACGAACTCATTCAAGTTTATCCCGCCTTACACCTTTACACCAAATTTCATTAAAACCGGACAAACAATACTCAAGTTATCGTGTTCACGGACACATACATAACTCTATATATTTATAAAAATTTTAGCGAATGGTGTTAAAAAGTAAATCGGTGCCAGACCTAGATCTTACCGTGCCACCTACGGTAGTAGATACTTCCCTATAGATATTCGCTAAAAAAACCCATGAGAAGGATTTTAAGTTTTTTGACGCGTACTTTAAAACGCACTTCTAAGAAACACGTAAGATTCTGGATTGAGACAATAACAACAAAACGTGAGATCCGAACAGAGATTGAGTGGAGAAACAGTCTTTGTTGAATCGGAATACAAATGTATTCTTCTATTTGATATTTTACAGGAGAAATTGGTGAAACAATCATTTGAAGGTAAGTAATGGGTCATTTTCTAGCCTAGCAGAGAAATATAATATATAAGTATTTCTGGTTTTTTTTTTACTGCGCATTTATATTTAAAGATGAAAGAGTATGTTTCATCTTTAATATATATGTATTATTTAATATATGTATATATATTAGGCAGTGATAAACTCAGACACCGCTGAACCGATTGCCACGAAACTTGGTACATACGTGTAGAATTTCATGGAATTGGTTTATACACCATAAATTTCGTGATCCGTCCAATTGGCTCCACCCCAGTGGCTCTGGAGTTCCCATGTTAACCTTATGAGAAATGGAGTTAATGAATCTTAACAGCTGTTTAAATTAAACAAGTTGGTTCTGTTCTATGATGTTCAATAGCATTAAAGTTACAAGGATTACCAACAGGGTGCAGCACTATTATTTCTTTTACATTTATGACAACAGCTAATTTGCAACCAAAAGGCGAGTGAGCATAGCGAACGAACTTCAACCTGGAGGTGAGTTAGCGTAGTGAACGAGCTAACCTGAAGGCAAGTGAGCGTAGCGAACGAGCTAACCTGAAGGCAAGTGAGCGCAGCGAACGAGCTCCAACCTAAAGGTGAGTGAGCGTAGCGAACGAGCTCCAACCTAAAGGTGAGTGAGCGTAGCGAACGAACGATAACCAGGACGTGATTGAGCCATGCGAACGAGATCATCTTGATAATTAAGAAGTTAAACGGGGCAAAGCCCGCGGGTTACAGCTAGTTTATATTTAAAGATAATCGGTTCTTAGGTATTTAATCATACAAGCGGGAATCACAGACCAGTTAAAAATAAAAACACAAATTGAATTATAAACAGAATGTTATTGCTGTTTTTTTTTAAATTCCAGAGTATTTAAACGCATGCACACGGTTTGGTGTTTTAAGTGTCCTAGTTATGTGTGATACATTGTTGATTTAGAACCCGCATATACAGGTAAAGTTAGTGTATTGAGTCTACATCTCCAAACACCGTAAAACCAGCAGTAAATTGTAGAGGCGACTGACCCCAAGTATTGGACACTAAACCTTCACCTTACTAGCCTGACTTTGTTACGCTGGCAACAAGAAATATTATTGTTAAATAGTTAAATTTACTGTGGGAATCACAAAGTATGATCCGTAGTGATGGGTTTTTGATAAATCACTACTACAAATTGTATTCAAACTTCAGAACAAACGTTAAACATTAGCCCTCACTTTTAGAAAATATTCAAATCTTGTAAACAATCTTTTGTTGATTGTATTTATTCACAAAACGAAATAAAAAAATATCAAACCATTTATTGTTTTTTTCTTTATATAGAATACAGTACACAAACATTATCAACTCAATAAATTCAGTAGACTAAGTAAAAACCAATGTTCGACCGGTACCACCAACAATAATAAATTCAAAGCAAAGAAAATAAATTTTTCTTTTCGGATAAAAATTGTTAATATAATAATAATTTATAGATTCTCATATACGTCAGCATTTACTGGTCCAATTGAAGGTTTGTCATTGGCCAGTGCACACGTTTAAAAGACCTATTTTTTCCTACTTTGATTAAACATCAGAATTTCTTTTCATGGGTATGGACATATTATATTTATAAAATAGACCTAGATTTTATTCTGGCTTAAAAAAAATACATTTGTGTTATTTTTAACGACCAAAATGATCACTGAGGAAGAAGGTGCAGAATCTATTCCCATGAAAATGATTTCTGCTCTACATGTAGTAGATATTTTAGAGCAATACATAAAATGTGTTTTCTAGAGTAAATAGGCGACTTTAATGATTGTATGCTGTTGAAATATTCCAAGTTATCGTAGATTAATAACCCATTGTGTATAACAAAAAAGTCTTACTTCTTTTTACCATGCCATTTTAAAATATTTCTATATCCTATATAAATGCTTCCATAAAAATAATTACATTATACATCTGACCCATTTAACATTTTAAAAGAAATACCAACGTTGCTGGATTGAGACAATATCATCAACGCTTGACCAAGAAATAAAGATTGAGAGAAGAGGAAAGGTTTGTTTGCACCAGAATACAAATATCCGATTTTTTAGAACAACTATATTTGTAGACGTAGCTTAAGTATAGAAAAAAACTTTGTATTTACTATGACAATATTTAAAGTTTATAACGGAGTTCAGTAAAATATTATTAAAATAATTAGTTAAAACTGGCAGTTTTAGAACAAGAATACTATTTACTTCTAAAATTTGTGTATGAAAGATACGCCACGACATGCAAACTTATTAGAGATAATTGGTTATAATTTTAAAACCATGTTCTGTATATTCTTGTTCATATAAAAACGAAGCTCCTTCATACCAACCCTTAGTAAAAAAATACAATGGTTTGTTTAACATAAGAAAAATTCCCCTAAATTACTACTTAAGTCTAAACACATTAAAAAATATCTTAAGGAACAAAAAAAGACCCAGTATAATTTTAAATTGCATAGATAATTGTTAAATAAAGCTATGTTTGGTAATGCTTTGATTGTCTACTAAATACCATATATATGTAGCCTACTCGCAAAACATACATTTTGCATGTGTACAAAATGATAGGTATTTTTTTCAACTTTCCTCTTTAGACTGAGTTTTAAGATGCTTTCACGTCAGACCCAGCTCCATGTTGTTGAGGACATGAACATACTGATGTATTTTAAAAGTATAATGAGAACTTAACCGTTTCTCTTCCCTTCTTACCAATAACGATTTTCTTAGAAGTAATCATAACATACAAGCTCGTGATTCTTTCAGGGACACTTCTTATAATGTGGAAGGTGTGGGAAATGATTCCTAAAATCCAGGTTCAAATCTTGCTATTCCCCAATTAGCACTTTTGACAATGCCCGAGAGATTGTTATCCCACATATACTGGCCTGCCACTTAAGAAGAAAAAAATCATAGGTAATTTTGGTAGGGCAACCTTTGTCTTTGAAATGTATATCCATGAAACTATACAACATTTTAAATGTTTTTAGCAAATTTACCATACAGAGAATAAGTTCTTATGTTATGTAAGCGCAGCATACTCATTGTGAGACGTGGTCCCGGGACCAATTTTTCTTTTTCGTTTTGGTATCCCTAGATGCCAAAACCCCGTGCAAATTCATATTCATCTGTATGTCCGTTAGCACGATAACGTTTTTTTAAGTAATCAGATTTTTATGAAATTTGGTACACACGTTTGAACTAACGTTTATTCAAATGAGTTTGTAAACCAGCGTGATCGGAACAAGAACAGTGTTTTATGGCGTAAGTATTTGTTTTTACATTTTTTTACCTAAAAAGTTCTTTAATCGTGCCTTTAAGAAATTATTAATTTAATAGACACATCCCTATAAGACATTAGAATCAAACCACATCACAGGTAATCTTGACTCAAAGTGTAGCTCGGAAGGTGAAGGTTTAGTTCCCAATATTTCGCCAATTTACTGCCGTGTTTTACGATCTTTGGTGTCTTGCGACAGTTTTTCTCTGCTTACAGAATAGTACGCATTGTGACTGGGGGAATAGTTATGTATAAACCTTAATTATACAATTAACCTCTGAATATCCTAGGGAAGATCAAACCATTTTCGTAAAACTTTCCAGTCAAATAGTAAATTGTAATGAATAAATAGGTAGGTATTAGCACGGTCTGTGCCAGTTTTAAAGTTTTTTGTCAGGTTTCCAAGCTACCGTATTGTTTTATGAACATTAGGTTATGTGCCATATTGAAGGACATATTTTAACATAGGTTTCTCTAAGAAAATGTTTTGAACGCGTTACATTGTTAATAACATAAAAATTTCTGAATAGATAAAGCGCAGTATAGCGAGTTTTCTATAATGTTGGATAAGGTAATAAACGCACATTAATAATGGTAATGAAGGTGAACCCATTGGGGAGCGAGCTGGTGTAGTGGTTAGAGCGTGGGACTTCAGTCCTGTCACCATGTCACCAATGGATTTTAAAGTGATAATGCCGCAACTCCTAGGTCTAGCAAGAAGAACTGTAATGTGAAACACAATCCCGGGCTCGTTCCTACCTTTCAAGGACAATAAAGGTGAACTTCCATACTATAAGAAAAGACTGTTCCTTATTTTTGGTTTGTTTTAACATCTGGGGCCAATTTCATAATAAACTACAAGTTACAAGTTACAACTTGTAACTTATAATTTCCACTAGATTTGCATTGGGCGATCAGCTGGTTTACTAATAATATTAGTTTGTAGTTTATTATGAAATGGACCCCTGCTGGTACTTTTAGCATTCGTCGACGATTATTTCTAAATAGTCGTGAGGAAGCATCTTAAAATGGTACCTCAGTAAAAAGTTCGATGGATTTTTGGAAAAAAGATTTGTTCAGCAACTAAGCCTTAAATGCCCTTTAATTACTAAACTTTTTTACTATTGGATATGGATGTAAACAGATATTTATGTAGCCACATGTTTAATAGTGGGCTAAACGATTAAGCTTGTTTTCATAAATTCAAAACCTTGAACTTACAACATACTTTGATGGAAAAACATTCGTTATATAAGCTTAAAGAGATGTTAATAAAACCAAACACTAGTCTTTGTTTTCATGTGTAAATGAAGTGTTAAAATGATTTTATACGTGTTTCAATGCACCTTCTTTTCATTTTCTAACACCCATCCTCCTCGGATGTGCAGACATTGATGAATGAGGGCAAAACAACTCCCCAGAAGGGCTTTAGACTCCAGATAATGTGTTATACTTTGGCCACTTTGACGCCTTTAAGCACGTAACTCAAATACACTGTCTATTTGTGGTGATACATCATTGAACGTAAAACGAAACCCTGTTTTTCTTAGGCTGCACTCAACGGCGACTTTTAAATTCACCTTTATGTTCACAATATTGTCAACACAGTTAAAACTATCATAGTCAATTGGATAAATTTAGAATTTAGAAATTTAAAGTATATATTATGTAATGGTTCATTCTTAAAAAGATGATGTTTCAAGGAAATATGTTTTACATAGATATTGGCTTAAGGATTGTAATAGGTATTGATAGTTTTGTTTCGTTAGCAATAATATTAATAACATTAATATAATATATTATTAACATACTATTTACTAAAATATTACAAAATATTTTAAAAATTTCATAATATTTGAATAAATAAATGTTTTTAATATTAAAAAATAATAACATATCAATAATATTGGCTATGAATTATTGTACATAAAATAAAAAATATAACATAAACAACCAAGTAACATAGAAACATGGGAATCATTTCATTAAATAGCAAATTTAAAACGGTTTTATACAGTAAATGGAAAATTATTATAAAATCTCAGCAATAATGAAAAGTAGTTATAAAAAGACTGTAAAAATCACCTAAACTGTTATTGTAAGTTATACTCTTTGAGGTGAGGACCCTTTAGACTATATGTTGGACACTTCACCGTCGTTCAAACCGTCTGTACCACCGTTTTATAGAATTGTTACATGGAGATTTACGGCCATACTCTAAACGAAGCCTTCTTCAAACAGTTATTACCGATTTGCTTTCATGAAACCAAAGACTTATTATTGCACATAGTAATTGTGTTACTTAAGGCAGTTTAAAGTTTAATTCACCAAATGTCAAACACAGCTGGTGTAGATAGGTCCATTGTTGGTTTTACCATGTTAACTATGCCATGTTATCCATGCTGACTAGTGACTATGCCACAACATAAGTCATTGAGAAAAAAACATAACTTACACTCACTGTTTGGGTGATATTTGCACATTTTTTATAACCACTTGTTATAATTGCCAATACTTATATAATTAATAATTTGCAGTAACTGTACAAAACTATTAAAAATTTTCTATTCAATGAAACAATTCCCATGTTTCTAAGTTTCTTGGTAATTTGTTATATAATCTTATGAGTCCAATTTTTATGAACGCCATGTATTATAATGTTATTGATGGTACTGTAAATAAATTTCAATAATTAAAGCTCCGTTTCTATGAAAGATTAGAAGATAAATCCAGAATCTTGAGTCTCGTATGAGTAAACAAACAGTGCAAACCTCTTTACACAGTCTTTACTGGGTGGACAGGTATGTTGTCAATCCGCTAAAATCAAAATAATAACCAAACTTGGTACACATTCTTTTCAAATATATTCATCATCATTCACTGTATGAACCCCTCGTAAGAAAAGCATACGATATTGTGCTATATTGTATTATATTGTATATTGTAATCTATAACATTAGTGTGTGTAAAATCGAGAATTGTGTTAGTAAAGTCACCGTGCCAGGCAAAGCAAAGTCTGACAAATCAGAGGTCATGACGTTATCAATCCTTCTCTGTGAAGAATCCTAGGCGATTTGCATTCTTTCCTATAAACCTCATTCTTGGTAAATATAAATAATTGTTGACATACCATATCAACATTACCTAAGAAAATAATATATAGGCTGTATTGTTGGGTGTGTCGTATATGTTTTTATATCGACTCAAAATGAAGTTATGCTAATTTAAACTTGCCTTGCAATTATATTTGAAGTGCTACACAACTGAACTCTATAATAACTACTCATAACAGATCTTAAATGCTAAATATAAACCCTTTCTAATAACATTCTTGGTAATAATACTAGTCAATACTGCTGCAGACTGCAGGATTATACCAAGAACAGTTATAACTACGAAATACACATTGGTTCTTAAAGCCTAAGTCGTTGAGCGAAGGAATAAAACGAAACTTGAGTGCTTTGCATAATTGAGACGTTGTCATTTTATTACTGTCTGTACGGAAAGACAAGAGAAATGCAATTATACTCAATTGAGTTATTTTTTAAAGATTCTATCCAAACGCATGCATAATTTTTATTTTGAATTCAAAACTAATGTAATGTACAAAACCAAACGGCACAGTAATTCACTTAAAAATTAGTTAAACAATATTTTTTCTCCAATAACTTGAACAATAACTTGAAATTTTGATATCTACATCAAAGTTAGTCGATGGTCAATATATAGGGGAGCAGAGCCCTAAGCTTCGAAACCCGCGGTCCCGAGTTCAAATCCCGCCAATCTAAAATGGATTTTATCCATGTGATTATGCCGTGACCTTTTAGGACTAGCCTGAAGTAATGTGTAATACAGTTCTGGGCTTGAACCTAGCGTCCTAGGATGTAGAGGACATAAACAATTATTATGCCTACTCTAGTGTGATCCTAGGATGTAGAGGACACAAACAATTATTATGCCTACTCTAGTGTGATTATAATACATGGATACAGATCCTTACTATTGTTACGTTATCGCAATCATTAGCAGAGAATTAAAATTTATTAAATAGCTCTTAACTCGTGTAGTGAATAGTTGACTACAAAATTAATAAAGTGCTAACTAACCAGTTTTCACCGTCGCGAAACCTCAAAGTAGAAACATAATTGTATTTTTACATAAGTACCTAAGTTGTAATGTTCGCTACATTGGGTTCATGCTGATCGCTGAGCAAAGCAGAACGCTTTCGTATTCCGACAACGCTGTTTAACTCCTCTGTTCAGGGAAATGATCAATTTCCTCACAAACCTGTCTAGAATGACAAGTTTTCTAAACTCACTGATGTTTGGATGCCTTGCTTATTCTTATAACAAGAAAACAATAACGAATAATTATATTTTCACTACATTACTACCTAAATAAAATAAAACCCATCAATGAAAGTTGAAAAAAACATACCTTTTTAAAGGGGGGGGGGGGGGATTCGTACGACAAATAATTTGAAAATGAAATTAAGCCACAGTCAGAGAGTGTTTTAAAATAACCAATATTTCTCATACATTTATTGTTTGATTAAAACTAAAAGACTAATTCATTAAATAGTTCACATTTCTTTTACTACTAAGAACTACAGTTTACGAATAATCAACAAGGAATACAAAAAAGGTTTGTTCAACAAGATCAACTTAATCTTAAACCAAAACACCGTTATAGCTGTTCCATTTAGAAGGTCCATGCATTATGGGCATTGCTTAATGATAAATAACATTTTCTCAAGCATAGCGGTACAACTTGTATATCTTACAATATTTTAATTTGGAATACGACTTTTAGTGGAGCATAAATAGCTTTAATATAAAACTACGTGGTTGTCTTAAAACATACGACATATATATTTTTCTCCAACAATGTCCATCCGGACAAACAAAGCAACACTATATCCTATAATAATCATCACTATAATCATCACTATATCCTTTGTGTTGGTTATGTCTTCAATCACGCAATTTTTCCATCACTTTCAACCAAATATGTAACAGCTTAGTTTTATTACACAACAAATCAATTATAGTAATGGAGGCACCTTTGTTCTTACAAAATGCGTGAAATTAAATAAATAATTCCTAAACATCCATACTAATCAATCCCTATTGAAAGTCATCATAAGCCAATAAATTTCAAAATATAAATCCAAAACAAATTATGTAAACATTTAAATCAAGAGACGTTATTTTATATATACATTAATTACCAAATAACTCACAGATGATACTAAATAATATTGCTCTGATGATGATTAAGAATAACTTAAAACAATAGCATCAAAAGGAATAATGTAAGAGATGAAAATTAATCTATGACCAAAGTAACGTAATTCGGGAGGGGACAACACCATCAATACATTTATTGAGGTTGTCTTTGAGGTTTTGGTACTTTGACTAAATCTTTATATTCATCTTTTTAAAGAGTCATTCAACAGTTAAACCAAGTTGAATACACACTTCTCTTTAATTTAACAATGTCCGTAACACAGGAAATTTTTAACATTTCTCTTTATAAAATAAATATAAATAAAAACAGTTTTTTATGTGTCTGATTCTGGTACATTCTTTAAAAGGTACACAAAAGCCTAACAGATTGAGATGCAAATTCTCTAATTATGATAGGTTCACTTACAAAGCTAAATTTAGCTGTTAAATTATTATTTACCCACATTCAAACGATAATGCATCTCTGTGTTAAGCTTACATTTCTTCAGTCAAAACCTGTGAAGGGCTAATAGGTAAGAAGTGGCTAAGTCCATTTTTTTTATTTTGATTTTATTTACTTTTATGTTGATAATCCTGTAAGGGAATGTGTAGCATGCGTTAGTTTGGGAAATAACCAACTCATTCCTGAGGAAAAAATAACAAAAAACACCAAAGGGAAAAGAACAAGTTCAGCCCAGACCGTAAAGACGCTCGATTGTAAAATCTTTCCAAAATGGACTCATCCACTTCTTACCTATAAGCCCCTCATGTAATATATTACATGTTGTGTATAAGTAATATATTTTAAATCAATAATATCCTTGAGGAGTATAAACACTAAAATAAATTAAATAAAACATAAAAACATTAGTATCTTTGCTAGTACGAGTGCTTGTTATTACGAGTATCTCCATTAAAAACTAAGTGCAACTATGATATGATTAGTACTTGTAGTATATTGAAGTAATAACAGATAAAGTTAATACTATACATACATAAATAGGATCGAGAACTACAAGATCTATACTTAGTTTCAAAGTTCGCTAATACAACTTGCATTCAATCTAAAGAAACGCCTTTGATACACCAAGATAACCCTGCTTTGTGCCATAATATCTCTAATTGTAAAGTTCGATACAATTTCATGTGCATTATATCATCCTGAAGAACTATTATTGTATTTTCAAACATAATAAAACCTGATAAGCCCAATGTGAGCTTTTCATGTTAATTACAATTATATCAAAATGATTATCATGTTTTTGTTCGATAAATAGTTGTTATGATTGGATTTTTGTATATACTACTGATCTTGCGTTATAGTTATTCGCAAATTTTGGAAGCTCAGACTATTTTTTTCTCACCTCAATTATTTCCGATTAATGGTTATCCCTTAAGAGAATAATATAATTTTTTTACCCAACTGGTCAAAATTTTGTTTAAAAACTATTGTATTTTTTTAATTTTAATATCGTAACAAAGTATGCTTTTACAACTAATTTACCTTGAAACTTTTACCTTTAAAAATACAACTCAATAAACCATCACGGTAAATAATTATTCAATGTAAGTGAAATGAAAGCGAATTGAAAATAATATCCTTTAAAGCTGTTCTCTTAAACATCCTTAATCTTAATTTATTGACTATTAAAGGTACTGTACAGTATTTTAAATGAATAAGTGTATGGAATAAAAAATTGCAAATCAGGTAAGGATATCTAGATTGATTTTAAATCTTTAAGAGATAAGAACTAAACATTTTCCTTTCAGCAGAATAATATTTTATAAGGCTTCACAAACTAGGCACATTCGGTAGTTTGACATCCACACTAAACCCAGGTGGTTTTCAAAGCAGTCACAACAATCAAGTTGAGCATTAGTAACCCCAAGTCAGTCAGCTCGGTTATAAGCGAGAAGTTAGTTTATAACTATCATAACAGACAGAACTGAGAGCTAGACAGGTAATTATAAACTTCCCTTTGTTCTACAATCAATGAGATTGTTCTCAGATAAGTGTGTTAAACTTATTCACCGGACTAATTTGTTGTGATGCGATGATTTAAATTCGCTTTAACTTGCTTATACACAACTTAGTAGTTTAATTGACAGAAGTCGCCAACGTCTTAATATTTTTTACTAAATTTTAATACACACAATATTGTATATGTATAATAGGGAAATGTATTATTTTACAGATTAAACTATTTATCATGGCTACAAAATGTGAATTACAAAATAATCTTGATACATAGTGCAACTATTTACTTATAGCTTTATTTAATCTGCCTACATTCTATTGTATCTTGTAAAATAAGTTAATTTGCTTAAATTTTTTTCAAGCTGCTCTTCTTAAGTTCGTTTCAATAAAGAAGCATTTACATTTCATTTTTATTTTTTTTCAGGGAGTTGATTGAAAAAAATCATATTAGAACAAATATTATTATGCCACTTATATGGTAAACTGTCTGTTATGATGTGTTTTAAAAGAGGCTCTGTTCAGAAATTAGAATAATTTATTGCAGGCAAACTGTATCAGGTAACCAATCACAAACGTGCAAGATTTTCCTTAAACTTAATCTTGTTTTATGTTTTTCGTTCAAGAGCATATTGATTTTGTATACAAGACATAAAATAGTTGTTCAACACTTTCATCTACTTTAGGCCAAAGTATGGATGTGAGGTTAACGTTGTTCATTCATATTACCACTTTTGAATGTATATTTGGCAATGTCGCAATAAGAATATTCTTTTAATCTTTTTGTAATACTTTTTTAGAAAATAACCATCTTGATCCAATTATTACTGCAAAAGAAAATGACAGTGTTAAAAATAAAGTGGGATTTCAAATTTATTTAGGTATGGTTCGTACTAAAACGAGAAAGTTTTCACTACTAATCATAAAAGCAGCTAATCCAATTTAATCACAAAACCAATAAAAATTATATATTTTACTAAATCCGTGCACAGTATGACTACAAAAGATTAGAGAAATTATAGAGTTTTGGTTTAACTGAAAGGAAAAGGCTGCTAAAGAAATAGATAAACGTGTAACCATACACAACAAAACAAAACATAGATAATAAATATTTACTTATCTCCAAGAATACATTTGAGTAAGTTACACTTTGTCACTTTTTTCATTAGTAGCCGATTTCAGGTACACTGATCTTGTCAAGTTTCGGTGTTTAACTATTCCACCAATAACACTTCCATGTCACATTCCCCCAGTGTTAGATGCTAATCAGCCAATTAGTGGATGTGATTGCTAATCACCTATCAATTAGGGACGGTGTTCAACTGTTCAGCCTTGCTTTGTGTTTTTTTTTCTACGATTCTACCATCGTAAAAAAATTGAATCATTACTCAAAGTCCCAAACTTGAGAGTTTGTCAAAATCTATTACTCTATGCCATCAGGGGAAGAAAATGTAAAGAATGTAAAAATATCCAACAGCTGAGAATGAAAATTATAATAATATAATTACGTTTAAAAATGTATACAATGTGTATAAGGTCTGTTTTGCTAATATGTATTGCTATACTCGGTCAACAATTTATGAAACATAAAATAGATTTTTAACAAAACTTTTTAATAAATCAGTTTTTGGTTTATACAGTTTTACAATGTTTGAAAACATTAATTCGAAAATATCAATTGAAAATCCAAGATATTTCCTGTTCATTCCCCACTTTTTTGTACCCCAAAACCTCGTCCCTCATCCCCTGAGACACGCGGCGTGTTTAAGGTGGTCAGAAATATCCACAGAGCTGATCTTGCTTTATATTCATTGGTTCTGAGCCTTTGTAGCATCTTGTGAGTGAATACATTTAATGCTTTACTTTATGAAAACAATGTTTATTTTATCTACTTTACCGTGCTATAAGTTATGTTGTAGATATTTTTTTATTTATTTAAGTTTAATTTTTATGTATCCAAAATCCACCAACCTGTTCATGTTTATACACGATTAGTCAAAGTTATATAAAAAGCATCAAAAAGTTAACAAATTTTTATTTAAATTTTGAATTAAGTTATAATACAATGCTCAGCTTTAACCCTGCCATATTTCGCTATGTTAATGGTAGCCAATCAACTATGTTGGTTCATTTAAGACATTTAACTCAATAAAAACGTAACCTTTTCGATAAAACCATTGTCATTCCGTCTTACATTTTATTATCGTCTCTTTTTTAATACAAGGTTTATCTAATTTATCTTTATTTTTAATGGTAGTAAATTTGGTAATAACTCATTAAATATAAATGATTCAAATGGTTATGTCGTATTTAGAAATCATAAACGTACAACCACTAGTCTCATGCGAGCCTAACTTTGGACGGCTTAGGTATTTGAAATTCTAATGAGTTTAATGGCGAGAAGTTCAGTTTGAGCTTTGCTTTAACACCGCACCGAGCTTATCGAACGAAACTTTCGTGGTCAGTTCTGTGAATCAAAGCCCAAACTCAAATCTAAGCCACTCTATTGCTTCGCTAATTTATGATTTTGGAAATTCACTTTCAGGTATGCGTACAAGTCATGTGTTGGCCACCCTATCCTCTTGTAACCTTCATATTTACAAGCTCCCCACATAGAGGTAATTTTGCCCAATGGACTACAAATTTCCACTCGGTCGGCCATATCTGTTTAGCTTTGATAAAACTATCTCCCCACAACCAGCCGCACGTCTGTATAAGACGCGAAATCGATTCGTGTGAAGTACCTTATTGGGTTTAAGGCTAGCAAGCAAGATCATGTCAGTTTCTTCTTTTTCTTTTGTAAATGTATATATTTATGTAAACATATGAAAATATGACCCCAAACACGAAAAACTTCATAAGTTTTCTTTTATAATCTTATTTTATTTTAAGATAAAGAATTTGTTTATTACAAATAAACAATCTGTTTCAAGAAATTCAGTGTTGACTTGTTATTCAATTATGAATGTTATCCAAGAGAAGTACTAAGGTAGAACCACTTGAAGCTTGGTAAAGCGTTGTTATTTTTTCATTAGTTCTTCATCCAGCTCTACATTATTGCTCTGAATTGTTTGCTGAAATCTCCCTAAGCAATATTTATTTTTCATTTATACCCTTAATGAGTTGTCGTATCACTTACATATTACTTTCTTGTTGAATTATGAAACGAAAAAAATTAAGACAAAATGACAACCCGTGGTTTTATCGAAAAGGTTACGTATTTATTGGGTTAAATATCTGAAATGAACCAACATGTTGGATTGAATGCCATTAATATAGGGAGATATGGTTAGGGTTAGAGCTGAGCGTTGTATTTTAATTTAATTTAAAATTTAAATAAAAATTTGTTAACTTTTTAATGCTATTTATATAACTTTGACCAATCGTGTATAAACATGAACAGGTTGGTGGATTTTGAATACATAAAAATTAAACTTAAATAAATAAAAAAATATCTAAAACATAACTAATAGCATGGTAAAGTAGATGAAATAAACATTGTTTTCATAAAGTAAAGCATTAAATGTATTCCCTCACAAGATGCTACAAAGGCTCGGAACCAATGAATATAAAGCAAGATCAGCTCTGTGGATATTTCTGACCACCTTAAACACGCCGCGTGTCTCAGGGGATGAGGGACGAGGTTTTGGGGTACATAAAAGTAGGGAATGAACAGGAAATATCTTGGATTTTCAATTGATATTTTCGAATTAATATTTTCAAACATTGTAAAACTGTATAAACCAAAAACTTATTTATTAAAAGTTTTGTTAGAAATCTTTTTTATGTTTCATAAATTGTTGACCAAGAGTAGTATATACATCTATGTCCTACTGGGGGATCCAATAAGGCGTCTTATGGGAATGGATCCCCAAACATTCGGGATCCGTCCCCCCACCACTCTACCATCTGAGATCCCCCCACCATCATCAAAGATGGTATCGCGAGGATACGATACTTATGTTTATTCGGGGGTTTGCCTTCCCCCCCCTTGGGGATCCATTCCCATAAGACGCCTTATTGGATCCCCCAGTAGGACATAGATGTATATACTACTGTTTGCGCACTGCTGTATTAGGTTATTTTCTTTAGAAATATATTTTGGAGGTTTACTTAAAAGTCTTATAAATAGCTTTCCTGAATTACTAAATGTTGTCAACACAGAATATATTTTACTAAGTTAGCGACAAATATGCTGACTATGGGTAAAAGAACTCTTATTCAATAACAATTCTCATATTACTCTTATCCGTGTGAAAATACTTGTTCATACCGAATATTTAAAAAAACGTATTAAATTACACAGGGATTTTTATATTGAAAATTAAAAACAAATCATACAATAAATTGATCTAATAAAAAACTAATAATAATAATAATAATAACAGAATCAATTTTAATAAATAAACTTCGCGCATTTTTATGAGCATGCTAAGCTATATGAAAATTCAATTACTACAGAAGATCATGCGTGCTTGAAAGTAAAGATAAGGAGAGTGGCAGTAAAACGTTTTGCATAATTGAGATGGTTGTCATTATATTACTGTCTGGAAATTATATTACTGTCTGGAAGGAAAGATGGGAAAATGCAATTAAACACAACTGAGTTAATCCGTGTTGAGTCTATCTTTAGTGTGCATCCTCCTTCTAAGATATCTAGCCAGTATAAATAGCAAAGCATTATTTCAATTTGATTGTTGTAATTTTACTATCAAACTTATAAGAGTATTTTTATTGTAAATATATTAGTATTTTCTACCAATCACAATGCTATAAATTATCACTCTTCACCAACCATTATTGAGTTTCAAACATGATTTATGTATAATGTAATATGCATTGATAGTAGACAGATCCAATCATGATAGCCTGAGGTCATCTCAAGTGTAGTCAAGCCCACCTCTGAACTCCAGATCAACAATACATTGTTAACTGCGTCAGTATAATTACTTGTATTGGTGCACTGACAGTTGTTGAACCCAAATATAAGTAAACTTTGATTGAGATAGCTTGTGTAGAAATATATTTGACTGAAGCATAGTTTATTGACTAAACAACATATGAACTCATAGCTTTTCACGAGTATTTTTTTTCTTTTTTGTACAAGGCTGTTCTAATTTATCTTTATTTTTAATGGTAGTAAATTTTGTAATAACTCATTAAATATAAATGATTCAAATAGTCGTGTCGTATTTAGAAAGCATAAACGTACAACCACTAGTCTCATGTGAACCTAACTTTGGAAGGCTTAGGTATTTGAAATTCTAATGAGTTTAATGGCGAGAAGTTCAGTTTGAGCTTTGCTTTAACACCGCACCGAGCTTATCGAACGAAACTTTCGTGGTCAGTTCTGTGAATCAAAGCCCAAACTCAAATCTAAGCCACTCTATTGCTTCATTAATTTATGACCTTAGAAATTCACTTTTAGGTATGCGTATAAGTCATGTGTTGGCCACCCTATCCTCTTGTAACCTTCATATTTATAAGCATCTCTCATAGAAATAATTTTGCCCAATGGACTAAAAATTTTCACTCGGTCGGCCATATCTGTTTAGCTTTGATAAAACTATCTCCCCACAACCAGCCGCACGTCTGTATGAGGTGCGAAATCGATTCGTGTGAAGTACCTTATTAGGTTTAAGGCTAGGAAGCTAGATCATGTCAGTTTCGTCTTTTTCTTTCGTAAATTTATGTCTTTCAGTAAACGTATTAAAATATGACCCCAAACACGAAAATTTCATAAGTTTTCTTTAATATTTGTATTATATTTTACGGAATAATTTATTCAATGCAAATACTCGTACAATCTGTTTCAAGAAATTCAGTGTTGACTTGTTATTCAATTATGAATGTTATCCAAGAGAAGTACTAAGGTAGAACCACTTGAAGCTTGGTAAAGCGTTGTTATTTTTTCATTAGTTCTTCATCCAGCTCTACATTATTGCTCTGAATTGTTTGCTGAAATCTCCCTAAGCAATATTTATTTTTCATTTATACCCTTAATGAGTTGTCGTATCACTTACATATTACTTTCTTGTTGAATTATGAGAAGATAATAAAATGTAACAGAATAACAATGGTTTTATCGAAAAGGTTACGTTTTTATTGAGTTAAATGTCTGAAATGAACCAACATAGTTTATTGGATACCATTAACATAGCGAAATATGGCAGGGTTAAACCTGAGCATTGTATTATATTATGTTTGTCAAGAAAGAAACATACAAAATTCCATATATGTTATTTTGAGCTGCACACATTTGTTATAATTTTAGTTTATCCTAGTTACCTAGTGTAATTAATGTCTAAAAAATGTTTAAACATTACCAAAAAAGTAATTTAGACCGTGAAGGTCACTAAACACTTTTTAGCGAATTTCCCTATAGGGAAGTAGCTATTACCGTAGGTCTCATGGTAAGACTTAGGCCCGGGACCGATTTACTTTTTCATTTTGATGTCCCCAGAGGCCAAAAACACCATTCGTTCAAATTTTTATATATGTATATATATATATATATATATATATATATATATATATATATATATATATATATATATATATATATATATAGATTTATATATATATGTGTCCGTGAACACGATAACTTGAGTAATTTTTATCCGATTTTGATGAAATTTGGTTTGAAGGTGTAAGGCGTGATAAACTTGAATGAGTTCGCGATCCAGCATGATCGGACCATGGGAACAGGATTTTATGGGGGGTTTTATGGGGTAAAAATTGGTTTTTCTCACTTTTGACCCTCAAAACACAAAATTTTCCAATTTTTCTCTAAACCTTCTTAAAGAGCTTAAAAAAAAAACAATTCAGTATATCAAAGTGTTTTTGTACGGTTATTGGTTACGGAGAAAACTAAAAAAAACTTAAATTTAAAATTCCCATGTTATTCTTATGGAGAATATTGTAAAATGTTGTAGTTTGCTTGTTTATGGATATCTTTTGATCAAACTTGGCAAATATATTCATTTTATACTAAACAATAATTATTTTACTTAAAACACACACTTTATTAGTTTCCTTGTAGCAGCAAACCTAGGTACTCGTTAAACCTAATGTTATTTAAATAGATCAATTGAAAATCAATTCAGCCAAATGGAAATTCGCTTAGACGGCAGGTTTGCTGCGGCGGGGGTATTTTTATATTATAATACTTTTTCCTACAGTCACCCGACAAAGTTGGCTTCCTTGTACTGTTTATAGTACAGAAAGCTGCTAATTGCTGCATATTTATACTTTGCCGTACGGTTTATACTTTGCCGTACGGTTTATACTTTGCCGCACATCAGGATTCCAACGAAACAACACAAAACAGCGTGGTTCTATTATGCACGTAATCCGTGTACGCTTGGAAATAGGTTGGCAACACTTAAAGATAATAATACTATGAGCAGCTGATTGACTATTATAACTACGATTTAACCTGACATTTCGTGTTTATAGTTTCGGTATTTCTGAACTTTCTGGACTTTTCTTTTAAACGTTTTTAAATCATTCCTACGATCTTAATAAACAAGAAAATACCTTTAAAGCATTTTTTTTTTTGGCGCGGAAACCACTTCAAATTACAAAAACATACGGAACTATATTCTCAAAACGCGGAGCACATTTCTTGCTGAGGAAAAATAGCGGAGTGATACGGACCGCGGGTACTACTTTCTCTAGGGCACCATTTGTGTTGCCAGCTGAACCTAAAAACGTGTTGTATAGTGTTTGAAAGACTAATTACTTATATGCTTATAGTGACTGTAGGAAAAATATAATGTGTAACACGAGTGAAAAAGGCCTTTGCTGCACTCGAGATCATTCCGCACTCGCCTGCGGCTCGTGCGTAAACATTGCTCTCGTGTGCAGCAAAGTGCTACTTTCACCACTAGTTACACAAATAACTATTTAAGTTACCAATTCGAAGTGTTCCTCGGAAGATGGCACTTTCAAAGTCTTTTACGACATCAATACACATATTAGTACGTATTTCGCAATTCACTCAACATGCGAGAAAATGTATTAAACTTTCGCGTACATTGGATTTGTACTGTGTTTTCCGATCAGTCTTCTTTGGGTATCTCCATCATTTTGTTTTCCACTGACATATTTTAAAATCACAAATATTTTTCCTGTTTTGGTTTGTTAAGTTTAGAACAATACCCTTGAATTGTTGACAATTGGACCTCAAAACTATGTTCTTTATGTTTTTAATTTTATTCCATACAACATCGATCTATTTTAGAGTTCAAACCTAATAGTTTATAATTTCACCGCAGCAGTGACCAAATTTGGTGCATTGGGTCACCCATATTCCACTTGACACGTAAAATATACACAACCGAAACACATATTGCAACAAGGGTTAAGCATATGTGGGCTAACATTGGTATTTACACTTCACAATTTACACTTCACACTTTATTCTTCACGCTTCACGCATTAAGCTTCACACTTTACACTTTACACTTACACACTTTACACATTCAAATCATTGACTTGATCAGTAAATCACTAAAATTATTAACACGCTACTCCGTTTCCCAGTCAATATTTTTGGGGAAAACAAACTCGATACTTTTTATGACAAAATTAGGAAAAATTAAGTCAATAAACTGATGAAATATGCACTTAAAAATAAAATAACCCTATTACAGTTTTATTGTATTGGTACTGTGTGATACCACAATACCAGTTCTCATTGTGGATCACAGTTTGTTGTTGCTGTTTTAATTTTTATAACCTGTTATCATAAATTCAAACAAAAAGATAATAGTGATGCACCCTGTTGGTAAATCTTGTAACTTTAAAATGCTATTTAACGTCATAGAACCACCTTGTTTAATTGAAATAACTGTTCAGATTAATTAATTTCTTTTAAATATGAAAAATCATAAGGTTAACATGGGAAAATCTAGAGCATCTGGGGTGGAGCCTGAAAGTCAGATTAGACTAAAAACTACTTAGTTTTCCTATTTATTGTCTATAGAACCAGTGTACAAAATTTCAGTCTTCTTGTTAAATGGGTAGGAGAATTAGTAGGGGAATTAGTGATGAGTGTGTCAGTCAGTCAGTGAGTTCTTTGCATTTTATAGGTATATGTAAATTCATAAATAAATCGAATGTATTACTATAATGTCAATTGATATTAAGCCTGACTATTATAAAGCCCTAATACTAGTGCTGAAATGAGAATTTATATTTATATGTATTATTAAATTAATATACATATTTATTGATGACTCACAATATTTTTTTTAACTTAACATTCCTCTCTATCGATTAAATATGAACAATACTTCACGTTTGTTTCATACATGTACAAAAATAATTACATAAACAAAATCGATTTTTAAATTATAGGTGGTGGAGTAGTAATTTAGTTTGTTGTTTTATCCATTTAAATGTAGATGACAGTGTAAAGTAGTGAGATAGTTGAACCTACTTCAGTAGTTGTAGATCCGATTATACAAGCCACAATCTGGTGCCTACCCGCTTACATCCACAAAACATCTTGAAACAGCTGACTGCATTGTTGTACCAGCTGATGTCTGATAGGATCTTGTCATCAACATTAACAATCTTGTACAACATTTACAAACATTTTATTACATAGATAAGTTTTATAAAATTGTATATAGCACATAAAGTGTATTGATTATTTTTATTTTTAGCTTATAACGCTGCTAAAGAATGCTATATAACAGGACCGGCTTATTTTTCAGTATACAAAAGATATTTACTAGTTACATCCAAATCATCTAAGTTAACGTTAGGCTAGCAGTATTTTATCTTACACAAATAAAACCAAGGTAGCTGGTTCCTAATATTTGTTGCCATTTTTTATTGCCCTAACGCCTATACAAATTTAAAGGTTAAAATAATTATTTAGAGTATTTCTTACGCTATGTTTAAAATAACCGTTTTAATAAGCCGGTCCTGTTATATAGCATCTTTATCAGCGTTATAAGCTAAAAATAAAAATAATCAATACACTTTATGTGCTATACAATTTTATAAAACTTATCTATGTAATAAAACGTTTGTAAATGATTTACAAGATTGTTAATGTTAATGACAAGATCCTAGCAGACATCAGCTGGTACAACAATGCAGTCAGCTGTTTCAAGATGTTTTGTGGATGTAAGCGGGTTGGAACTAGATTGTGGCTTGTATAATCGGATCTACAACTACTGAAGTAGGTTCAACTATCTCACTACTTTACACTGTCATCTACATTTAAATGGATAAAACAACAAACTAAATTACTACTCCACCACCTATAATTCAAAAATCAATTTTTGTTTATGTAATTATTTTTGTACATGTATGAAACAAACGTGAAGTATTGTTCATATTGTACCGTAATTTTTTATTTATCTTTTTTTTCACCCTACTGGTACAAATTTAGACTTGGGAAATTAAATTAAATGACATCCCAAGTGAAAAATTAATTTATTAGAGAATCAAAACTAAAACTAAACATCCTTCAGAACAAGACTTTCCACTTCATTATACCCTTTACAATTGAAGAAAATATTAAACAATTTCTAACCCCATTAAATACTTGGAAATTAAGGATAGGACATTAAAAAGGTATTGTCTTTCTTCATTCCACTTGGAGACATCAGCCCTAATAACAAAACACAGTCTTTGCTGTATAATTACATTTAAATTTATTTTTTTATGAAATTGTACCGCTGAATGCCAAATAAAATTGATCTTTTACTATTCTATTACTCTAAACAGAACCTGCAAACCAAATAAGAACATTAATATCATTTCCATATAGTATTCTAATTTAATAAGAATATTACAGTACCTTCATGTGAAGGGAAGAGTTTTGTTGACTGGTTAAACAGGGAGCCGCCATAGCTATGAGAACGGGCCTCTCTGTCTCAACAGTGGAAGGTTTTACATTTTTGTAAACCCCCACCACTTTACATTTTTGAATTATTATGTTAAAAACTGACTCATCACTCCTTAACTTGTCCCTATAGGTTTCCTTAATATTTGTAACATGGTCATTCGTGGTAGTATAATAAAATATTGGAAAATTATACAGACGAACAAAATAATATGGTACAATATTTTGTAATCGATAGAGAGGAATTTTAAGTTAAAAAAATATTGTGAGTCATCAATAAATATGTATATTAATTTAATAATACATATAAATATAAATTCTCATTTCGGCACCAGTATTAGGGCTTTATAATAGTCAGACTTAATATCAATTGACATTATAGTAATACATTCAATTTATTTATGAATTTACCTATACCTATAAAATGCAAAGCCCTCACTGACTGACTGACACACTCATCACTAATTCTCCTACTAATTCTCCTATCCATTTAACTAGAAGACTGAAATTTGGTACTGGTTCTTTAGAAAATAAATAGGAAAACTAAGTAGTTTTTATTCTAATCTGACTTTCAGGCTCCACCCCAGATGCTCTAGAGTTTCCCATGTTAACCTTATGATTTTTCATATTTAAAAGAAATTAATTAATCTTAACAGTTATTTCAATTAAACAAGGTGGTTCTATGACGTTCAATAGCATTTTAAAGTTACAAGGTTTACCAACAGGGTGCATCACTATCAACTTTTTGTTTGAATTCATGATAATAGGTCATAAAAATTAAAACAGCAACAACAAACTGTGATCCACAATGAGAACTGTCAAATACTAAATTGTTGTGGTATTGAGCGTAT
Source organism: Macrosteles quadrilineatus (assembly GCF_028750875.1). Classification (NCBI taxonomy): domain Eukaryota; kingdom Metazoa; phylum Arthropoda; class Insecta; order Hemiptera; family Cicadellidae; genus Macrosteles; species Macrosteles quadrilineatus. Next base: position 35,402,731 of record NW_026542598.1, on the reverse strand, counting down.
TCACACAGTACCAATACAATAATAATAGGGTTATTTTATTTTTAAGTGCATAATTTTTCCTAATTTTGTCATAAAAAGTATCAAGTTTGTTTTCCCCAAAAATATTGACTGGGAAACGGAGTAGCGTGTTAATAATTTTAGTGCTTTAATTTAAGTGTAAAGAGTAAAGTGTAAAGTCTAAAGCGTTAAGTGTGAAGTGTAAAGTGTAAAGCGTGAAGTCTGAAGTGTAAAGAGTGAAGCTTAATGCGTGAAGCGTGAAGAATAAAGTGTGAAGTGTAAATTGTGAAGTGTAAATACCAATGTAAGTCTACATATGCTGAACCCTTGTTGCAATATGTGTTTCGGTTGTGTATATTTTACGTGTCAAGTGGAATATGGGTGACCTAATGCACCAGATTTTGTCCCTGCTGCAGTGCAATTAAAAATCATTAGGTTTGAACTCTAAAATATATCGGTGTTGTATAGAATAAAATTAAAAACCAAATAATTGAGATATCCCCAAGAAGACTGATCGGAAAACACAGTATAAATCCAATGTACGCGAAAGTTTAATACATTTTCTCGCATGTAGAGTGATTTGCGAAATACGTACTAATATATGTATTGATAGCGTAAAAGACTTTGAAAGTGCCATCTTGCGACGAGGAAAACTTCGAATTGGTAACTTAAAAAGTATTATAATATAGAAAAAAATTGTTTAGTGACCTTCACGGTCTAAATTACTTTCTCGGTAATGTTTAAATTTTTTTAGACATTTGATAATTACACTAGGTTAAGATAAACTTAAATTATATAACATTTTGTATTCAATTATTTTGCAGCTTAAAATAAAATATATGGAAGTTTGAATGTTACTTTCTTGACAAACATAATCAATAAATGTAAAATTACATCCAAGACAAGATCCAACAATTAATACACGAGTATATTAACTGTACTACGTAATCTTCGTTCATTATAGCATTGACTATAGATTATAGTCACGCTAATAGTTTTTTCACATTCAATAACACGCATCTTATTGAAAACGTAAGATGAGTGGCATCCGATCCGAAATTGAGAAAAGAGGAAATCGTTTTTACTAAAACGGAATACCAAAAGGCAACCCTTATAGCGACACTCTTGAGGAATACTAAGCGAAATAAAGGTGAAACAAAAATAAAAATCGAATTTAACGAATTCAATCTTTGTTCTTAATTCATCAGTCTGTTTTGATACGTGAATTGAACGTTTCCATCCTAAAGGTCAATTAAATATGCTATAGTCCAGCTAACGATTTGTTTGTTATACTACTAGTTTTTTACTATTTATGATTGTGTTTGGCTGGTTTTGAAGGTTTTTACATTCCGTTTGAATAATAATTCAAAATTAATAACTAATTAATAATTCAAAAGCTGTTACTTTCAAGACAGGGACGTCACATGTTTATGTTTATGATTTATACCACCGTTTCTGTTCTTATATTCGTGGGTTACAAGTAATAATACAAAATCGATGCTGAATACAATCTTAATAAGCTATGTATACTGTATAATAGTAAATAAAATCTTAAAACAAGAAAACTATGAGTTAACAACCTCTCTTATTTAATTAGTGATCGTAATACGTACGGTATATTTGCTGTGGAAAATTCCTTATAAACATATAATAACACATGTCCAGTAAGCATACTCTTTAAGTACTTTATTTATATTTCCTGACAAAACAATACAGTTGCTATGTTTCACGGGTGAACAAATAAATGGGTCACATAACTGCATATGGGGTTTATTTTGCAGTAAGCTTTGTGCAATATACTTTATATTAATAGTTGTGTTTAGCAGGACTGTATATTGTTGTCAAATTCCAAACGCGGTGATATTTAAACTACATGACTGAAAATTGTTCACCTAAAAAGTATTTTTTCTACAAGGCAAGTGGGAGGATAATTTTCTTGACGATAACATATTACTTAATATGCTGTACGTTGATCTGTTCATAAAAAAGTACATACAAGGTTAGGTGTTAGTTTAGAATGCGTATAATATTAACTCAGTACATGATGATCAAAAAGATGAGTAACATACAAGTTTTATAACCTAATCGAAACACATTTGAACTTTTACTCGAGTCCCAAAAAATCTAAAGAGTGTATCCCTAATTGTTGGTTGAAATGTAAGTTTAAATTAAAATACAAATACGACTTCAGCTCTAAAGGATTTTTGAATGCCCAGACGTACAAAGCAATGAAGCTACGCACGGAAATGCATCATTCGGCCAATGTTTAACTCATTTTGTTTTCAGTAGAAAATAATTTTAATTTTAAATTAAAAAAAGTTTGAACAACCCATTTATGCCCAATGAGTGATATAGATGCTCTAACAACACAAACAACAACAACAACAAATAATACCATTCTGTTTCATAAAAATACTGAGTTTAATTTTCTATAAAAAACACTGATCGATTATATATTTAATATTCTCGTTTGCAATAATTATTTTGAATATATAATAAGCCGCAACACAGAGCAAAGCCACAGACAGTCGATTGTACCTTAAATATTTAAGTCCAGTAGTTGGACCCTGTGGTAGGTTGATTACTACTGTGGTATTATTACCAGTTAGGATTTCATTTATAAATCCACCGTATGTAAGCAATGTAAATATATGTTAAAAAGAGAATTGGACCCAAATTACAACCTTGAACGATACCGTAATCATTATTTTGTAATATTACTGCCATTGTCATTAATATTAACGAATTGTAAAAGTTCCGCTAAATAGCAACGGAACTAGTCAAGTGGTAGATTGTCAATACCACTTTTTTTACCACTCATTAATTATTACCTGTTATTTAATTTTATCAATTGTTCGCTTCTAAAGAGGTTGCAAGTTTCCGTTTTTAGCATACGTTTGTTTCAAAGATATATTTAAAAAAATCAAATAAGTCGTGGGGTGTGCTTTTGTTAGCTCTGGACCCAAACTGTCCGTTTTATGTAATTTTTTCCTTATTATAGTTATACAATTGTTATTTCGCAAATTTTCCAATGGTATTGCATACGGAATTTATTGGGACGTTGAGTACTTCGTATTTTAAACTACAACGTATACATAGCTATTTTCAAGTAATCCAATAGGAACATAAAACCTAATAATAACATGCTTTTAATTAAAAATATGTTGGAACAAACACCTTTGCATTTTTGTGAATTATCTGGGGTTTGAACCCTTTACAAACTTACTACTTCTTATCACACTAATATTGGGGACGAGCCTTCTCTTGTGGTAGAGCTCAGGCCTTTGGAGCTCGAGGTACTGGGTTCAAATCCCGCCAATCACGAATAGATTTATTCATGTGATAATACCGCGTCACTCTAGGACTAGCCTGAAGTAGGCATAATGAGTAAAACAGTTCCGGGTTCGAACTAGCGTGCTAGGATGTAAAGGCGGGACATAAAAAAAATTAAAAGCCACAAGGAGGATGGAAACATAAAAAAGACACCATAGTAAATTAATGAAATCTCACAGAACGGTTTTACTACTTTAGATATCATATTTGTTTCACTTACATGTTATTGTATTATCTATCAACTTTATTTGAATAATGAAATGGTAACATAAACCCTTTTGATGAAGCCAAGTAAGAAAACCAAGAAGGAATTTCAAGGTGACTGTCCTGTTTGAAGAAATATAAAAGTCTTATTCAAAGGATATAAACAGAAATCCTGTTTACTAATGATGTAAAGTAAAACCAGACTTTGCGTCTTTAGGACATGTTACAACTCAAAGAGACGGTTCGACCAAGCTCTTTAACTTTCTTTATGAAAAAAGATCCGTTTGATATCTGATCACAAAAATGATCACCGTATTGATTTAAAACCACCAAACGATTGTGAATCTTATCACAGGTCATATTTTATTTATATTCGATAAAATCTGATAAATTTTCCTGAATATCTCCATGCGTTTAAATACCTTTATTCCAGCTTTGATGTATATTGTTTAAATATTTATCCTGTCATACAAATAAAAAAATGCAAACATAGTTGTATAATTCAAATAAGCCTTGTTCAATACAAAACTTATTTTGAATTGTAATATTGAAAATAATTCAAGATTTCCTGAATGGGTATGAATAGTTATTTATGGCATGTGAAGTGTGGCCCTGAAGGGTTATAATTAAAATGTGTATCATTTTTTACTTAAAAATGAAACTAGTAAAGCTAGTTTTAAAACAATGTGTATAAATGACAAACATTTTTTTAATTATTGTCACTAAGAATCATATACTTGTATGAATACATTTTATAGAAATAGTCACCAATGAATTAAGTAATAAATTAATGTTATTTAAAACTCAATGCATTGACTATTGGTTTTAATTTGATAATTAGGTATAAATTTTAAAGTGCCTTACATTATTTGCCTATACAAATAAAATAAACCTAACTTAACGATTAAATAACCGTTTATCACAGATGTTGGAAAAACACACAACTAGATCACATTTTAGTATATAATGCACACCTATTTTTAAATCTATTTATTTACTAATAATATTTTAACCAACGTCACTTCAACAATTAGGAAACCTAGGATTTTAAAATCTTGTCTATAATTGAGCGGAGCGAGCGAAGCGAGCGAAGCTCTTATACGTCGACTTTTATGCATTTCGTAATACGCAAACTCCTCCTAGACGGCTGAATCAATCGTTTTCAAATTTTGCATGGTGATAAAGACCATATCGGTGAGTGCCAACATCTATATGGCGTTAAAAAAGTCTCTCAGGAATCCGTAGAAAAATGAAACTGAAAATCACATTTTTTTAACATTAGTCTTATGGGTTGCTAGGTAACCATGTTGGCTGAATTAAATAACAAGTAAAAAGTAAACAAAAGATTTGAAGTTTTAGCATGTGCTCATAATAAGCCAACTACCCACAGTATACTAGGAAATTACAAATACAGTACAAAAGGAAAAACATCACTTGTTAATATTGAGCAAAGATTATACTTAAGATTACTCGATACATTGTAGTCAAGGGTAGCAGTGCGAAGTCTAGGATCTGTTTATGACGAATACATTAAGATATCTGCAATCCTAAAATGCTATGGGAAGGGAAGGAAACAGGTCCGTGACGTAGGAAGTAGTATAGGCAATCATAAAATGCTATGGGAATAGAGGGAAACAGGTCCGTGACGTAGGAAGTGATGAAGGAAGTAGTAAATGCGAGCAGTCCGGAGTGTGGGGACTGTTTATGACGATAAGATTAGGGTATCTGCAATCCTAAAATGCTATGGGAAGGGAGGAAAACAGGTCCGCAACGTAGGAAGTGGTGAAGGAAGTAGTCAAGGCGAGCTGTCCGGAGTGTTGGAACTATTATGACGAGTAGATAAGGGTATGGGCAATCAAAAATGCTATGGGAAAGGGAGGGAAACAGGCCCGTGACGTAGGAAGTGGTGAAGGAAGTAGTCAAAGCGAGCTGTCCGGAGTGTTGGAACTGTTTATGACGATAAGATAAGGGTATGGGCAATCCTAAAATGCTATGGGAAGAGACGGAGAAAATCTGTCAGGAGTGAGGGAACTGTTTATGGCGATTAGATAAGGGTATGGGCAATCCTAAAATGCTATGGGAAGGGAGGGAAACAGGTCCGTGACGTAAGAAGTGGTGAAGGAAGTAGTCAAGGCGAGCTGTCTGGAGCGTGGGAACTGTTTATGATGATTAGATTAAGGTATTTGCAATCCTAAAATGCTATGGAAAGGGAGGAAAATAGGTCCGCGACGTAGGAAGTGATGAAGGAAGTAGTCAAGGTGAGCTGTCCGGAGTGTGGGGACTGTTTATGACGATTAGATTAAGGTATTTGCAATTCTAAAATGCTATGGAAAGGGAGGAAAATAGGTCCGCGACGTAGGAAGTGGTGAAGGAAGTAGTCTAGGCGAGTTGTCCGGATTGTTTGAAATGTTTATGACAATTAGATTATGGTATCAGCAAACCTAAAATGCTACGGGAAGGGAGGAAAACAGGTCCGCAACGTAGGAAGTGATGAAGGAAGTAGTCAAGGTGAGCTGTCCGGAGTGTGGGAACTGTTTATGACGATTAGATTAAGGTATTTGCAATCCTAAAATGCTATGAGAAGGGAGGGAAACAGGTCCGCGACGTAGGAAGTGGTGAAGGAAGTAGTCAAGGCGAGTAGTCCGGAGTGTGGGAACTGTTTATGACGATTAGAATAAAGGTATCTGCAATCTTTAAATGCAATGGAATGGAGGGAAACAGATCCATGACGTAGGAAATTGTGTAGGATGTAGATGTGTGGATTTATGTATCTCCAATACTACGGTGCTTTCAGAGTGAACTAATGATTTTCCCCGAGCAAAGCTCGGTCCCCAGGTACTATAATCAAATGACGACACTAGCTTGAGGTTCGTAACGTATGAAGAGGTTAAGGAAGTAGTAAAGTTGAACAGTCTGGAGTATGGAAACTGTTTATGACGATTAGATTAAGGTCTCTATATTCCTAAAATGCTACGGAAAGGGAGGGAAACAGGTCCGCGATGTGGGAAGTGGCGAAGGAAGTAGTAAAGGCGAGCTGTTCGGAGTGTGGGATCTGTTTATGACGATTAGATTCAGGTATCTGCAATCTTAAAATGCTATGGGAAGAGAGGGAAACAGGTCCACGACGTAGGGTGTGGTGAAGGAAGTAGTAAAGGTGAGCAGTGTTGAGTTTGGGAATGGATTAATGTATCTGCAATGCTAAAATGCTACGGGAAGAGACTGTAGACTGTAATATGTTAAAATGATTACGAAGCACAAATCGATACATATTTTCGATACATGCAATCGTTTACAATCGAAATTTACAACTGAGTTGACAACAGCTGATTTTTACTCCATAGAGGCTAAACACGATTTTTACTCCCTAAATATTAAAAATGCTACTTTAGACCCGCAGCGCATGCATGAAAAAATACTGTTTTTACTGCAGTATGACAAAAACAATATAATATGAACCCTTGATGACTCCGCTCAATTTTGTGGATGCCTCTGCGAACGCCACCTAGTTTAAAAAGTATTATTTAATGGAATTAATTCTGATTTGAATAATAATAATTATGCTTACGACTAAATTCGGGCAAACCACCAACAGTAAATTTGGATTTTTATGTAATTGTTTTTGTATAATATATTATATAATAATATATTATTTATTTTCATAAAAAGAAAATACTATATATGAGAGTTAAACTTGTGTGATAACGTTTAAAATATAACTAACATCCAATTAACACTGGTTCGCATATGTTAAATCGTAATCAAAGTCGTTTAATTTATCGTCACTTTGAAGCTCTTTGTTTCACTCTGCAAATCGATAATACATTATCATATATATGAAATGGTTCGCTTACGTCATACAACTGTGTAAACAAATATAGTGCCTTTGGTTACTATTAAAAGCTTTCATAATCCATTGAATCTCATGCATAAAATAAAATAACCATATTATATAAAATATAAAATACTAATTCATGGTATATTTTTTAAGCTCCCATACCGGTAGTTTATGACCATAAACTTTCCATGATGTATTGATTAGATTTATCTAGGCCTACCATAGTTTTATTTATATAAAAGTAACATTTTAAACTTTTATTTAGTATACAATAATAAAATACGATTCAAACATGTAATTTTTTAAAAGCATAACAAATTTTCTTTAAAAATATAAATTCACTTTAGGATCTAAGGTTTATTTATTAAATATGCATTTATATGTATTTTTTTAAATCTTATCTAGCATAATCTAGTATACCACTGAGAGTATTACAATTTTATAATTTGCTTGTATGTTAATTTACAACAAAAAAACATGTTCACTATCTTTAATGGCATTAGTGGCTATATGTAAATAGTATATAATTTAAATTCTGATTAATTGCTTAGAATCATCAAGTGAGCAGTTTTTAAGGTCCTGTGGGTATTATTTCTACATTTTACAGAATTGACCGGCGGTAATACATAACTATCATAAAAATAAAATTAAACAGCTGGTTGATAACATTTAATAAACGAAAATTAAAAGATAGCTATAGGATAAGCATTGACTATTGGATAAGATAAAGAAATGATGAAAAAAGTAAACGACGAAAATTATTTACACCGATCTGAAAGTAGAATACAAATACACGAGGAGTAATTAATCTTCTTTTTCCTCGAAGAGTCAACTTTGTTACTGCACATGTTTTATAAGTAAACTGAAAAAAATACAAATAAATATTCGTCGTAACTTAAACTGATAAAAATATTCACCTATTATTATCTTTATTCTGACAACCGTCTAGTATTCTAATATATTATATTCAAACTTCAAACTTGGCATTGTGCATTACTGTCAAGTAAAAAGATCAGATCGAATGGGATGTTACATGCAACGTTTTGTGTTAGGAATAATCCGGTATTGATGATCCTGCTTAGCATTCTAACGTTGACGCTCAACTTTTTATTTTTAAAGCGATCAATTCCTCTCAATCTGTGAATCTGTGAGCTGAGCTAGTAATATTTAATATATTAAGTACATTACATTTTGTCAGCTAATATATTTGATACATCATCATGCACAACACCTTTTTATTGTTTTATAACCAGATTAATATTATCTAGCCAACTAAATAGCTACCACAATCAATCCAACCCTAAGTCCCACTAGTGTTCAATCCAACCCGAACACAAAGTATTACACTTTATTTATGCCACCATTGATCCCACTTTAACCAATATTATTGACCAATGATTTCTTTTATCCACCCAAATCTCTGGTTTGGTATTTTGGTTTCATAAACAAGATTTCTTACACGCTCGTACTTGCGTGGCACGTTCAGGTGTTATTGCCTAAACAAAGGGGATTGACAGATCAGACTACAACGTTCAATAGCAGTGCTTTGAGAAAACACGTCTTGTGACTTTGTAAGCAAATGTGAGTGTAAAAAAATGGAAACAAAACAATACATTTTGAATGATGAAATAGTGCATTCCAAACCCTGTTTAGGGATATCGGCTATTTTCGTAATATTTTATGATATATTTGCCATTATATATGTAAATATTAGAAGTATGGTCTGATGAGTTTACAGATCGATGATTACCGTTCCCTTTTCAGGTTGACAATGTTTAACAAAACATCTTCCGTCATAATGCACGCTGATCACACAAAACAGTCTGATACAACCGAACATGTCTTGTAGTGAGCATGTCACAGCTTGTTGTATGTGTTTGTATGTGTATACTGAGGCAACCTGCTAATACTGGACGTATTCTAGTGGAAAATACACACACTGGAAGTGAACCCAGTAGACACACTTTAAATACTAATTTGCCAAACACTTATTTAACAATGTCATAGGTAATATTATTCTGATATAAATATATGAATTCCTGATTAAAAACATAAGATGAACTAATAGCTTGTACCGAGGTAAAATAAATAATCAGGTTAAATTGAAATGACTAAAACAAAATTAAATTATTTAATCATTGGCAAGAGTAAGCTTAAGAAATAGTGTCCTAGATTTTAAAGATTAAACTTTGTAGGTTGGTAATGGTTCTAGATAAGCAATTCAAGTTTCTGTCAGTTAAGTTTACTGGAAAAGATGGTCGATTGAAAGTGGTTGCTGTAGAGATTGCAAGTAGATTTTAATATTGTTTAATAATAAGATTTTATTGTATATAGCAATTGTAGAAATTATTTTTAGATAAATATGTAAAGTAAAGTATAGTTTTCAAATAACTTTTAAATGCATTTTAACAAGAAAAGAAAACAAGTAAAGTTCATACAGACCTGTAGAGTTTTGTTCTTGAGAAGCATATTTTCACTAAGGATAAAAAGGATCTAAAGTCTACTTTTAATTATTGGAATTTGTAGAGAATAGTTTTTATCGGCTTTGTGTGATGTTTTCAGACAGATATCAACCACTTCTTGGTCCAGTACCTTCTTTGTACCACTTCTAGTTGCATGGTAACTGCTAGTGCCAGTTCTGACCATTAAACCCAGTGTCTCTGATTAAAGTAAGACATTTCCAGTTTTTATTATTTAGTACAAAATTTGGAAGTAATAAGAGCGTAACTGAGTTTTATTAGGAAAGTGTATTTTGTGAAATTTGAGATCTATAAAATATATTTGTCTTTGGCCTACTTTGTCTTATAATTCATCTCACTTCTACTACCAGATTAAATTAGATTCATCCTAAATTAAAGTATACTACTTAATTGGCTACATGGTAGGGGTATAAGCTGCAAATGCAATTTAATCCACATATCATTTAATTACCAATAATACCTACAACAAATTACCATTTAATTGACATACTTACTATCACCTTTCGACTTTTTAGTTTTTTCAGTTTCTATTAGTTAACTGAGTAAATATTTTGAATAATGTTACCCTTTTAGACAAACTGTAAATTATTGAGCGTAGTATTGTTAAAAAAAATGTATGGTAATAATAACAAATAAAAACAATGATATCAATAAACAATGCCAGATGGATGATTTTAGGACTTCCCTAAATTAAGGAAACTCCTCAGTAGAGAAATCTTTATTTTTGACTTTAAGCTTTAGCCTGGCCCCAATCACCAGAACCACACTATAATAACAGGGAAAAAATATTTTAGTGGTTACAAAAACCTAAACCCGGCCCTAGAACAAAAGACCAGTCAACTAAACACCTGATCAGCTAAGTTAAAAAATCAGTTGATGCATTTTTAAACACATGGATGAACTTGAAGGTTTATTAGCATAATTCACCTGTGCAATTTAATTGTTAACTGTGCAAACATGTCAGTTCAAACTTGAATACAAACTCAATGAATACAAAGTCCTTGAAAGGTAAAAATGCCATGACGAGTAGGTCTTTAGTGTCATTGTGAAAAATATAGAAAAAGATTATCTCATTAGTATGCAATATATTATTATTATTTATTATTGTTATTGTTATTATAACTAACTACTCCCATGTTACTCTTATTATACACACATAAATATAAAAACATACTAGCTCATAATTATATCTAATTTAAAAAAATCTAAACAAATCAAAAGAGAAAAGAATGTTTTTATTGAAATAGTTTTTTATAAATGTATTATATAATTAAAAAATTATAAAATTTATACGTGTTTTTGTAAAATACATTACATTTATGTAATGGATACCAGTTTTCCTCTCAAATAGCTTGCAGCTAGAGAGGTATAGCCTACAAGATGTTGCAGTGTACAACAGACTTTTGCATGCAAGATAATAAACGAATTGAATTGATTAAAAATAGAATTATTATTTCATTATCGATATGAGATGGGGACGCCACCTAGGTGTGTATTTTTACCCCAAAATGAGTAAATGATGAGTGTAGAATAGTGTGAGTTGATCTGTGTAGCTTCGTTACTGACTAAGATCAGCTGTTTCATCAGTCAGGATCATTTTTTTTTTAAACCAAATGATCAGAAACAGCTGCGGCCAGTTTCGAACCTTCAAACACCTACCGAATTTTCTCAGAATCGAACTGGTGACCTTTAGATTGTTAGGTGAGCACTATAACCACTCAGCTACTCACTAGTCATTATGTATTATGTATGTATAAACTTTGGTTATTACTCGGTGGATAAATATAACTCCTCTGAGGACAATAAATAACGAGTTAACGACAAAGTTCGTTTGTCAAGTTGTCTTGTAATAACTCGCGACACTTCAGTGATGAATGGCTTCTCTGGCTGTTGTAGAGAAAACTTGTCAAGTAAATAATTAGGTGTCATTTATATTTACTATATAATGCTATTTGAACATATTTATGAGAACATAATGTTAAACAAGTAACTTGTAAACCAATCCCTATCCTTGTAGGTTTCTTAAAACGGAAAGGTTTAACCATATTTACCTTTGTTATGATACCCGTACATATCTTACACTTTCTTTAAGTAACATATAGGCCAAAACTATAATTCATTTCGTATATGTTTTCAACAGATCAAAATCACAATATTAACTCAACAAAGATACAATCACTATTCTCTTGATCCATTTTCAAGCTAAGTAAGTTTCAATATTTGCTTAGTACAAATACATGTATAATCATGTTGATGCAATACAATGCATGCCCGAGTAGTGTACATGGCCATGTCTCCTGACATCAACATGTATAATCAAGGGATAGTTGTCATGTAACAGTTATACAAACATGTCAACCAATCCATCACTTGTTAGTCTAGGTGGTTTGTATGATTATAAATAGTGTAAATAGTAGCCAAGATTTTCTCAAGGTATAATATAAATACACCTCTATGTGATTTTAATTTTTCAAATTAAATTTACACATATTTAAAACCAAAAAAATATTTATTAACTTGTACCACAAATAAACAATTGAATTTTATTTAATTTACTTAAGTATGATATGGGTAAACAGTAATATCGTATGTGTGAATATAGTATAAAATACTTCTGTAATAGATTGTAAGATAAAGATACATCGTACAACACCTTACGAAAAGTTCTAATTGAGTCCGACTGCTGTCTAGGTCACAGTGTGAGTTTTATGAAATCAACAAATATCTTTTGATCGTATCGATCATGTTTTCGCACGTTTTTTCCTCTTGTTCAATCTTCTCTTCTTTAAATGCGCATTGCTCTGAGCAAAAAACACCATTTTGCAAAAGTCCACATATTATAACACATATTACTGAGTATCTAAAAAAAAGTTCCAAGAAATAATTACAAGATATTTAAAGAACGTCACAGATAATCTTGGAGGTCACGACCTACAGCTTTGTCTACTACAAATCCCTCGGTAAATTCCACTTTCTACAACACAGGATATTGTGGAGCGAAAGACTTTCTTAATCATTAAATTTCCTTCAAGAGAATTTAGTGGAGTATCGTCTCCCCATTGCAGATAAAGATAAACAACCCTAGATGAATCTTGTTATTTTACTATAACTTAGTAAGATCATTTATTCTGTTAGTTTATATAACCTATAAGATATGTTTTAAAATGTTAATCAAGTAATACACTTGATGTTATGTAGGATCTAAACAATATTTTTTTAATCTTATGTTTTTTTTTTTAATTACTTTTACATAACTAAAACTTAAATTGAAAAAGAAATCCACCAAAAATATTTTTGCAATAAGAAAATCTATATTTTATTTATGGTATTTCAGATCTTTAAGAAATTTTACCATGTTATGAACAACATATTTTCCAATGATCTCATCATTATCGGATTAAACCACGGAGAGATCTCATGAGACATGTGTTGAAACAGCCGTTGAAGGGTAATCAGTGCAAAGTCCCAGGAGAGATTCTAAAATCTTCATCAGTCTTGGTAATCAGTTGAGGCTGTGAAAAATACTGTTACGTGAATAATATAATCCCTATATTTTGGGGTTGGCTTATAACTAAATTATTCAATAATGAACAATTTATTCCTATACACACCAAGTATATAATAAAAAAAACATAACATTAATTTAGATTAAGCAGCACAAATAAACAAAATTTATACTAATAAAATTTCAGAATAATATTTGTAACTATTTTGTGCTTTTGCTATTATTTTATATAAAAAATATCAACTTCTGTGTAGGTTCTGAGATAACAATTAACAACAAAAATTATTTCATACGAAGAATATAGATTAAAGAAATCTTAGTTTCAGAGAGCATGAAGTAAGGGTGACCATAAGACATCATATATCACCCAAAGCTGTAGAAAGTGGATTTGCAGTCACTTTTCCAGTAATCATTACTTGATGGATGGAAACTCCAACTCACTGTGATATTTACTGCTTGAAGTGTTAACAAAATAGCGTTACAATTTGTAAAACAAAGTTCAAAAAGTCTCATTTATTATATTAGAGGAACCACACTCCTTCATACTCTGAATTTCTCACGACTAAAATTGTGTGTGCATAGATTTAATCATTAGTATCATCCCATTTACCAATTCAACTACCTTATAAAAAAATATATATAATGCCATTAAAGTGTTCAATCTTCTCTCTCTTCAAATCAAGTCCACATCAGATTCAGAATGCTTCAAAAGGTGCTTAAGTCTTTTCTCGCAGGCAAGCTACTACAGCGGGCGCGCATTCCTCGCTGACGGACATACCTCATGAATTTGATTTAACATGGTAGTTTAGTTAGTCTTAGTAAAGTTGACTTGGCTAAGCATGTATGTTGTCAATCCGGCTAAATAAATGAGTTACTGAGTTATAATTAGTAATTTACTGGACGGCTCAATTTTGCTGATACAAAGTTTTATAGTTTATTGCTGTACTATTGTTAGACAAATTAAACAATATGTTTCGACATTCCTGTATGTATTAAAATAGCCATTTAAAATAGCTATTTTAACGATTTCCTTTAAACTACATTCAAAATAGTAAGGGGTTTCCTGAAGTATCTATTTACTATAAAAAAATGTTAAATGTATATTTTAGTATATTATTCTTCAGATGAAATGTGGCTTTAGTATTTTTATTGTTTAAGTTCATCAGACCACCGTAGATAACAGGTCAAATGGAATTGAAAGTATGGTTAATTAATTAGTAAATTGGGCTTCTATTTAGTTAACAACCAACAGCTACAGTTGACATGCAATTACAGTAAAGCATACCAGGTGGTTTTAATATATGATAATACATGTGTAAAAAAAGCTATAATGTTTGTAGGTTTTACAAGCTTGCTACATTTGGGAAAAGTTGACTACAAGATAAATTTATGGAAACTATTAGATTGTTCTAAGAAATAAATAAATAAATAAATAAAAATGCCTTTATTTGCGAGCGTCTTTCAGTACAAGAAACTGTTTTACAAAGTAACTCATGTCAATATAACTAACTTAAAAATATACAAAAATTATGATACAAATACAATGTGTATGACAAAACAAAACAAAACAAAATTATAAGCTATATACAATACTTTACATCTTCTTTACTTTTCTTTTGAAAGCCAAGACCCCCAGCTGTTTTAGGTCCAAGGGGAGATCATTATAAATTTTTGGGCCAAAGTAAGAAAACCCTTTTCTACCCACTTCTAGTCTTACTTTTGGAATGTGGAGCAAGGCGTTCTGCCGGGTCACACGTTGAGTCACCTCCCCACGTGCCACAAGCCTCTCCACCAAGTACTTAGGCTCTTGCTGAACCAAGACCCGGTGGATGAGGCTACAAGTCTGCGCCCTGCACACGGCACCCATTGACAGCAACCCCGCAGCATCCCGAAAAGGATATACGCGTTCACGCTTACGGATACCGTAAACGAAACGAATGGCGGAGTTCTGCACTTTTTGCAATCGGGACATCTCTTCCCTTGAGATGCTGTTGCCGTATGCAGGAAAACAGTAATGGAGCACTGACAACACTAGTGACTGTACCAGCTGCAGCTTGGCTGTCTCTGGCAGGATGTTTTTGTACCGGTACAGACCACGCAGCCTTCCCAAAGCCACCTGGGAAACATAAGTGATGTGGTCCGAGAAAGTGAGGCCACTGTCAAGTACCACACCCAAGGTCTTGACGGTATCCCTCACCATCAGAGGTTTTCCTGTGATTTGAACGTGCATGTCTCCATTTGCAACTCTGTGAAGAGTAGTGGGTGTAGCAATATGAAGAATCATGCATTTTTCAGAGTTCAATTTCAAACCATGTTTGCGAGACCACTCACTTATTCTCACCAGATCAGCGTTCACTCCTGCAAAAGCTTGATCAGCAGCCTGAATCTCATAGGAGAAATGCAATTGGCAGTCATCGGCATATGAATGCACATTGCAGTGACCCACACATCTGGACAGATCTGCAGTGTACAGGGTAAACAAAATGGGCCCCAGACAGCTCCCCTGAGGCACTCCCCTTGATTTCTCTAGAGGAGGTGAGATATCGGTACCCACCCTGGTAACTTGCAGTCTGTTTTCCAGGTAAGATCTAAACCAAGCAACCGCATTGCAATGAAAACCAAAATGTTTCAATTTTGCTAGGAGCAAACCATGGCTTATGGAATCAAAGGCCTGTGAAAAATCAAGCATGACTACAGAGCTACACCTGCCATCAATGCAGTACAGGTGCTATGGTTCTTTCTGAACCCTGATTGCAGTTTGGGAAGCAGATTCTCTGCATCTAAAAATTCTGTTATTTGGCGTATTACTAATTTTTCCAGCACTTTGGACATAGCAGGCAAGACCGATATTGGCCTTAAATCATTAAAGTTTGAAGGAATCTGTTTTTTGGGCAATGGATGTACCATACTTTTCTTCCACGCGTGTGGAAATTCACTGTTTACAAGAGACATATTCATAAGGTGAGTTATTGCATCAATGGCATAAGGGCTGACGGCTTTTATCATTGCAATACTTATGTCATCAACACCGACAGGTCTAGAGGTAATTTCATTAATAGCTTCCCTCACTTCTGATACTGATATTTTTCTAAACTGGAATTTATTTACATTACGTGTATCTTTATGATATAATCTAATCAAATCTGCATCTGCTTCAAAAAATGATCCCATTTTTACAAAAAATTCATTCATTTCACTGACCCTAAAATCATTTGGTAAATTATTTCTGCCCTTTCCTGCTACTATATCACTCTGTTTAAGGCGTTTCCAAAAAGCTCTCGTATCTTTACAATCTGCCAGTTTTTCTGAGAAAAAATTTCTTTTTGCTTTCCATACAGCCCCATTCAGTTTGTTTCTAACTTTTTTATAATCTATCCAGTCGACATTTAGTCCCGAGCTTGAAAATTTCCTCCTTAATTTATTTTTCATTTTTGTTAACACAATGATTTCATTATTTCTCCAAGGTGCTTTTTTCTTTGTCACTCTCTTTGTTACTAGCGGCGCATGTTTATCATAAATATTTTTTATAGCAGAGCAAATGAAAGAATTTATTTGACTAGCGTTGGTCATGTCCATTACTAATTCCCATTCGATATTCTGTAACATTGAAATTGCGTCTTCTATGTTAAAATTAGAAAAATCTCTGTATGTTACGAACTTAACCATAGATTTATCTTTTTTTACTTCTAATTCACAATAAACAAGTTTATGGTCAGTGATTTTCTTATTTCTATAGTCAAGTATAGCTGAAGTATCAATAACGCCACATCTCTTTAACTGCAATGATTTATTTGTAATAACATGATCAATTAAAGTACTTGAGATGTCAGTGACCCTAGTCGGTTCAGTGATGTGCTGTATACTGTTATGGAAGCTTAGGTGACGTCGTAGAAATTTAGCTTCAGGGCAGAAATTAGATAATAAATCTATATTAAAGTCTCCCAAACATACCACATAGTCCACCTGAACTGCTACATCCACAAACAATGCCCGAAGCAAGGAGCCAAGACAGGTGTAGCTCACATGCGGGGGTCTGTACACAAAGGCTACACAGAGCTTGACACCCCTCCCCCTGAGGATCAATGAGATAGATTCAATGCCTGGATCAACACTCGCCAAAGGGACCTGTTCAAAGACTATACCACATTTGATATAGGCAGCGACACCACCACCAGTTCCAACCGTGCGATCGGCTCTAAGGAGTGTATAGCCAGGTATCTCATAGTGATCGGAAGGGGTAGTTGACCCAAGCCAAGTCTCAGTGACGCCAAGTACATCAAAGTCAAAATCAGTTGTCAGTGCAGACATCTCTTCAAAACCTGTGTTGAGCGAGCGCATGTTCAAATGCGCAACGCACAGGCCCCTGCCAGCTCGTTTCCCGAAACCCCAGGGACGGCCGGCCTTGATCTCTCCTCCTGGGAAGGTTGAGAGCTCGGCACCGGATCCGCCCCGAGAGCCACGGGATCCGGCTGGGGAATGCATTGTGAAGTCCTCCCTATCATACGCAGTGCCCCAGAGATCACCACATCAAACAAGGAAGCAAGACGCAACACACCCCTTCGATTGAGATGCCTTCCATCACGGGCAAGATGGCCACGCGCGACCCAGCAGTTGGCCTCCACATACATGACTCCGAAATTGTTACACATAATATCAAGTTGTGTGTTAAAATCATGAAGTGCTTTATACCCAAGGTCGGATCGAATTATTATGCTGTTTACATAAACTTTTGAATTTGGAAATTTGGTTCTTACAGTAAACAGCAGGTCAGCCAT
Organism: Macrosteles quadrilineatus; assembly: GCF_028750875.1. Taxonomy (NCBI): domain Eukaryota; kingdom Metazoa; phylum Arthropoda; class Insecta; order Hemiptera; family Cicadellidae; genus Macrosteles; species Macrosteles quadrilineatus. The sequence goes on along the minus strand of NW_026542598.1, from coordinate 35,384,602 downwards.
GTCATGGAGAGCCTCGCGCTTGCCCTGGCCCCCATTGTACCCTGGGCCTCCCCTGTAGCCCCTCCTCAGATTGTTCGTGCCAACATGGATATGAATTACATCTAGGTCTTTGTGGTTAGCATATTTCAACAGAACTTTTTTTAAACTCTGTATGCGAGCACCTGGACAACATTCTACAATGGTTCCTTTATTTAACAAATCAGGCCCTACGTGACGGATCATAGAATCACCTATAACTAAAACATTACTGAAACTAGACTTTATATTGGATTCTGAACAATCGGATTGTTTATTCATCTGACTCATTTCATCATCCATGCTTTTACGAACCTCCGAGGGACAGCATGACGGCGTGGTCCCAGCTTTCAAATGTGACACTCTTTTCTTTGCTTTAGGCCTATGCCTACTTAAATTACCACTGGACTCACTCTCAGAGTCACTACTCAAATCAGACTGGATATTAACCTGGTCGCATAAAATAACAGGATTGTTTACAGTGAGCACATCAAACTTGTTTTCACATACTACATCAGGGGTATTCAGACACACTCGCCTTTTTCTGCGTTTTTTGGGACCCACTGTGGCCCACTCATCTTTTCCTGACGTGTTTGAATTTACTTTTGCAACATCTTCACATGTATCTGAATCACTTTGCGATGCTAGCTCAGAAGGAACAGCAGCGAGTGATTCACCGCAGAACAGGTGAGTGTATCTGCTTACTCCCCACCACTCTTCAAATGTACACAGGTGTGATTTGTTGATACAATAGAACTGTAAAATGTGTTTGGCATTAACCAAAACATTTAGCCCACACTCAAATGAATTGTCTTGCTGGTAACAAGGCATTTCCATAACATTATCTATTTTCAATTTGTGTGCTAACAGTTTGCTAGAATGAGCATTTAATCCACCCAAAGAGTCAAAATGGTAGGCTTTACATTTTTGCATGTCACAAAACAATAGACTCCAGTGAGAACCAGAGTCCTCATCTGGGCTATCAGAGTTATTCAGGCAAAACAGAGCAAACTTCAACTTATTAGAAACAAGTTGTTCAAAGACAGACGAGACGTTACTCTGACTACACAATTTTAACAAGTGAGTTTGTGAGGGCCCAAAAAGAACAATTTCATCTCTGTTATTAATAGCTGTTGACATCGCTTCAAAATAAGAGTTAAGTGTGTTATCATCAGCCCATAAATTTTTATTCCAAGATGGTTCGGCTTTACTTTCCAGAGATAGCACCTTGTCACTAAGTACACTAATCTTACTTTTTGCATGAGAAATTGCATCATTTAAACTATTGTTAAGCTCAGATAGTTTAATACTGGTTTCTTTTTCAGCTTTTAGCTCACTTATAGCAGAGTTTGTGGCTAACTCCGCAGCCCTACATTGGAGTACTAGATCATGTAACTTGCTTTCTAAATTACTTATTTTATTTTTAAGAAGTTTAACTTCTTCGTCAACTTCGTCCTGAATTTTAAACGAGTTGTTCATCTCCTTCGCTCTCAGTTCTTGTTCCACAACAAGTTTAGACTTTAACAAATGAACTTCAGCCTGTGCAGATTCCAAGCTTTCATGCTGCACATCAAAATCTAAGCTAAGAGTCTCAGTTTTCTGCATTAGCAACTCAATACTAGAAACAAGGTCACTTAAGTCTAAATCAGGGTGGTTAGCTGTTAGAGAATTTAATTTAGAGGTAAGACTTATTATTACATTTTCCATATTGTCATCAAGTACATCCCTGGATTGATACTGACTTCTTGTCATTACCATAATGGAAAAAACAGATAACTAATAAAAGGCAATTTATTTACAAAGTAATAAACAAGGCAGCAACAATAATTAAAAAACAAAAAATGTTAGTCAAATAAATAAAATATAAAAGGCCATCGAATTTTCAAACGCTGTCAACTTAAAATGCAGAGGTAAAATCCGTGGTGTAGAGTAGACTCCCCTGCAGTTCCTCGAATAGATGAATTTCTTAAGTGCCTTCCGTTTCTGCGATGCTGTTGGAGTTTGACCATGCAACGCTGGTAGCGTTTGCTAACTTGCAGGCAAAAGTTCCGGCGGCAGTAATGCGCCTCCCCCTGTGTCACTGACGAGCGCCTTCAGATGTGATGCAGCAAGTCTCGACCACAAATCAGACGGGGAAAATTAGTGTCCGCAACACAAAGTGGCAACCTGTAGATGACTGGCGACACGGCTAGTCTGACCAGACGTTAAACCACATACAAGTCCATTTCCATAATGAGGTTAGCACATACATGAAGACATCACATAAAGCTACTTACAGTTTACGTTCAACAGAACAAGTCACTAGTAACGACAGCTAGTGTTCTAAATAAACTGTTCTTCATATCCAAGACACTGCACAATGAGTCCAACTCAGTCAAAAACTTAAAAATTAGAGAGATCACAGATTTACCGTGTTGTAGAGAGTAGCCAGTGCTACCAACACTGAAGAAGACCAAAAACTATGGACTATCTGAAATCAGTTTCGTCCTGAAACCCTTCACAGACGGGAGGCTACAAAGGCTAAGAACCAATGAATATAAAGCAAGATCAGTTCTTAGAATATGTCTGACCACCTTAAACACGCCGCGTGTCTCAAGGGACGTAGATGGTATCTTTTGATCATTGTAAATAGATTCTTTCACAAAGATGAATACTTTGACTTAAACAAAATTATATTTATCAATCGTGGTGTATTAATAGGTATGGGGATATTATCTTAAATTGGGATGGAAAATATTATTTGAATACTTGAAGGGTTGTTATTCTTGCTACCCTCCGATGTTTTAATTAATTGTGTAGAACAATTGTTGATGAAAAAACATTGGAAACTATGGTTTTGGTATACTTTACACATGACAATAATAGATTTAATTTGTTACCTTAAAACTAGAGTTTGAAAGAGAACATTGGTTTTCTATCAACAATTTATGTAATTAAGTTACACCTTAAATCTGTATATCTTTATTGTGTGCAAATAAATCTATTTTCCCCACTTAAGGATTCTTTAAACAAAATCCAAACTAAATGAAATATAAAAAAAAACTACTAATTTGTTGACATAATTATACTTTTTCCAAAAATAAGAAATAAATAAGTCAACTCTGTAAAGTCATACATGCACAGTTTATATTCCAAAATATACAAAACCAATTCAATCTGTCCCAAACAACAATTTAACGTCGGATTCCTGCCCTAACATGCCACAGGGTGCCGGATATTGAGGCCAAAGGTAATGTTTGTATTCATTACACTAACCACGGTTGTCCTTATGTGCAGGTCCAATATTTACATCAAACCACTGCCTTAGTAAAATAAGTGGAAGATTGAAATTACACAACTTAAAAAGAGGGGAACTTAGAATAAACAGAGATTGACTCCTTTGGACGCATGTATTTCTCTTCTTGGTCGGTGGATATGTTTTAAAATTAGCAAATGGCTAGTAGATAATCGATATGCAACATATCGTTATATTATGCATTTCCTGAAGTATGATGTTTATTGTTGCAGGAAATAGCAGAAAAAGTTTGTTTTCATATCATGAAATAGTCAATAATATTTTGAACCCGTAAATGTATAAATGTAAATGTATTTGCAAATTGTTAAACGAATTCTTAAAAGATGCAAGATCGGGGTTATATGATGGATTGCTTGGCTTACAAAACGGTGACTTCCGTCGCAAAATGACTGATAGCTTAACTTCGGTAACTTTTCGAAGACAAACAAAGTGCGCATTGATATTTGGCAAATTTCACTCGCGAAATAGTTGTTATGTTGTTGAGTACAGATGATATCTGTTCATGTTTTTAATTTTTACTGCAAAATATTATTGAAAATGTAATAAAAACTCATTATTTTTTTATTTATTTATTAAGAAATTTTATATTAACTATGTCCTTATTGTTATTATGTTATCTCATTAACAAATTTATACGATCACTTATACATTTTCAAAAATTACCCTCCAAAGTGTTATTACGAAAAAAATCATAGAATCAAATACGTTTTCTAGCTATTGAAAATTATTAGTTTCAGTGTGAATTCACAAACATTATTTGAGCCCGAAGTTTTGTGGTTCATGTTTTGGTTTGTCAAATTTGAGGTACCCATGTACCATTGTAGTGTATAGTGTCCATTGTAAAAGTCACAACAGACAAGGCCCAACCTAGGTACACGAGAGATGAAAGACTAACAAATTGACTATTTGCTCAATGATGGACCGTCATAATGTTCAGTCTCTGTACATCAATTCACTCCACGTCTCTGTATGTAGTGACCAATGTAAAATTCATTACACACAGCAAGGCCTAGCCCAGTTACACAAGAGATGAAAGACAGACAAATTGACTGTTTGCTCAGTGATGGACCGTAATAATGTTCAGCCTCTGTACATCAATTCACTCCACGTACCTGTATGTAGTGACCAATGTAAAAGTCATTAACACTCAGCAAGGCCCAACCCAGGTACACGGGAGATGAAAGACAGACAAATTGACTAGTTGTTCAGTGATAGACAGTAATAATGGTCAGTCTCTGTATATCAATTTACTCCACGTCCATGTATGTAGTGACCAATGTAAAAGTCATTAACACACAGCAAGGCCCAGCCCAGGTACACGAGAGATGAAAGACAGACAAATTGACTATTTGCTCAGTGATGGACCGTAATAATGGTCAGTCTCTGTATATCAATTTACTCCACGTCACTGTATGTAGTGACCAATGTAATAGTCATTAACACACAGCAAGGCCCAACCCAGTTACACGAGAGATGAAAGACAGAAAATTGACTGTTTGCTCAGTGATGGACCGTAATAATGTTCAGCCTCTGTACATCAATTCACTCCACGTACCTGTATGTAGTGACCAATGTAATAGTCATTAACACACAGCAAGGCTCAGCCCAGGTACACGAGAGATGAAAGACAGACAAATTGACTATTTGCTCAGTGATGGACCGTAATATTGGTCAGTCTCTGTATATCAATTTACTCCACGTACCTGTATGTAGTGACCAATGTAATAGTCATTAACACACAGCAAGGCCCAACCCAGTTACACGAGAGATGAAAGACAGACAAATTGACTATTTGCTCAGTGATGGACCGTAATAATGTTCAGTCTCTGTACATCAATTTACTTCACGTCCCTGTATGTAGTGATCAAAATAGGAAGTTATGTTACCAAAATGATATTACGAGTAATACAATAAAACTTACTGCGTCATTTTAACAACCATCTAATTCAGTTTTAAAAATCTTTGTACAACTAAATCTAGAGTTCTACTGGACCGATTTTATTAATTAATGGGTCGTTGGAAAGCTTAGGTCGTGTAGATTTGCAAATAATTATGAAAGTTTGTTTTTATTATGATCTATGGTGAAAATTTTCAAAAAAACATGTTTTCCATAAGAAATACATTGAAAACGGTGTTTTTCACACTTTTTATTTGGGTGCGACTTTTAGCTGCCTTTTTTAGTGTTTCCAAGAAGTGTATGGTATCAATTTGTAGGAAATTGTATTCTCTTTCAGAATATCACCTTCCACTTTGGTCGATTTCCTCACCATTTAAAAGTTATTTGCAAAAAAGCTAAGCAACCTCCGAATTTATAATAATGAGAAAATATTGAGTTTGGGATATTTTTGTTAAACTTTGTACAACTAAATCTAGACTTCTACCGGACCGATTTTGTTAATTAATGAGTCATTGGAAAGCCTTACTCATGTAAATTTGCAAATAATTATGAAAAGTTGATTTTATTTAATATTTGTGGTGGAAAAATAAAAACAACAAAAATACATTAAAAACTGTTTTTCAGGTTTTTATTTTCAAGTTTATTTTTGTAGCCAGCTTTTGGCTGCCTTTATTAAATAATTTCAAGAAATACACAGAAGGTATTTGTAGGAAATTTTATCTTCTTTCAGAATATCACGTGCATTTTCTACGATTTACTCACCATTTAAAAGTTATTGTCAAATTAGATAAGTGACCTCCAAATTTTTAGTTGTTAAAAATACTGAATTAGGGATATTTTTGTTAAACTTTGTACAACTAAATCTAGACTTCTACTGGACCGATTTTGTTAACTAATGTACTGTTTGAAAGCCTAATTTGTGTAGATTTGCAAATAATTATGAAAGTTAGATTTTATTAAAAATTTGTAGTGAATAAAGAATAAAAAGCAAAAATACATTAAAAACTGTTTTTTTTTATAGTTAATATTTTAAAATTTCATTTTATAGTTAACTTTAGGTTGCCTTTTTTGAATATTTTCAAAAAACGCCTAAGAGTACTTTGTAGCAAATTTTATTCTCTTTCAGAATATCACCTTCCACTTTGGTCGGTTTCCTCACCATTTAAGAGTTATTTGCAAAAAAGCTTAGCAACCTCCTAATTTATTGTGGTGAGAAAATATTGAATTGGAGAGATTTTTGTTAACTTTCTACAACTAAATCTACAGTTCTACTGGACCGATTTTATTAATTAATAGGTCAATAAAATCTGTGTAGATTTCCAAATAATTAGTAAAGTTTGAGTTTTATTTATTTATGGTAGTAATACGTTTGTCGGTATGAATAATCTAAAAATCTTTATGGTAGTAATAATGGGTTAGCCAGTATGCATCATCTGATCATATGGAACACATGTATTAACCTATAGTTTAACAGCTGATTGTTTTATTGTTATTTCCTTGATCTTTCTTTGTTTACATTTAGTTGTTTACTATTTGAATTGGTGGTTGGGGTCCGTAAAGTGTGTTTCTAAAGTGATGTTTTTAATCTGTACCATTAATAAGTATTGGTAAGTTAAGTGATGTATGGATTTCATAACCAAAAATAATAATTTTAAACTGTCAATTATAAATTATTCAAATTTAATTTATAATTCACAGTTTAAAATAGTATTTAATATTCGTTATTTTGAACTGTTAATTATAAACTAAATATTTTACATTAGTTGAAAAATGAATAACTTTACTCTTCACTACATGGTTGGTGATGGAAACTGTTTCTTTAGAAGTGTCTCATTTTTATGCCATAAATCTCAATCCAGATACAGTGATATACGATCCACGGTAGTTGATGAAGTCGTCAATAACTGGGACTACTATTGTCCTTTGATCGTAGGGGATAAGACATATAGACTAGAAGTAAAAAACGCGACGGAATACAGAAATTTGATGACCAAAGATGGGGAATACGCCGGTAATGTCAAAATCGAAGCTGCAGCAAGAGTTTTTGACTGCCAATTTAAAATATATGCTGAGAAATTGGATTATTTTGTAACGGTTGGTGAAGGCACAACGATCTATAAACTAGGATTCTCAGGAAATGTGGATGCTGGGCATTACGATGTTTTGATAGAACAATAGTATGCCTGAGAATCAAGAGGATATAATCTTACCTAAATCAAAACGTGGCCGTGCATCAAAAAATAGAAAAAGTAAAACATGTTCTGGCAGACGTGAATCAACAGCTCATAAAAATAAATTGAAGAAACCAAATTATAGTATAGATAAAGATTTACTACAAGGGGTAAAAGAGTGTTTATCAAGCAATCAGGATGGAGACCCAGAAAATGAAAAAGAAACAGAACAAGATAGTCTGACCAACACTTCACTCAGAGATGATGCAACTTCCTCAACCTCCTTAATTTGTGTATTGGGAATGCCAATACACAAATTAAATTTAAAAATTGGAGCTGTAATAATGTTGCTACGAAATCTTACCAGAAATCGGGGGTTATGTAATGGCACACAATTAATTGTTAAAGAACTTTTAATAGTTCCCAATTTTAACAGTTAATAGAAGCCCAATTTAATAATTGCAGAGGTTTTAACTGGATCAGCAGCACGTGAAATTGTATTCATTCCAAGGATTGACTTAGCACAGACGGACACAGATTTACCATTTGTTTTAAAAAGACGGCAATTTCCTTTAAAATTAGCGTTTGCTATTACAATAAACATAGCGCAAGGCCAGACATTGGATAAAGTTGGGATATACCTTCCAGCACCAGTATTCAGCCATGGACAATTGTATGTTGCAATATCAAGGGTTAAAAGGTTTGAAGACATAAAAATTAAAATTATCCCTGGCAAAGAACAAGGAAGATTATTAAAACAATCAGATGAAGTCTTTACAAAGAATGTTGTTTACAAAGAAATACTGTAAATAAAATATTTTTGTAAAATTTTAATTGTTTTTCATTATTTTACTCTTTTAGAAAATAAGTTTATTTTCTAAATAATTTCATTCTTTAAAAAAAGTTCAGGTACTTACAAGGGCATATATTATGTACTACTGTACTTTCTAGGGACCGTTGTATTTAACTACAACGGGCTCTGTTGCTAGTACAAAAATAAAACAAATTGTCATGTAGTAGGTATAGTAAGATAAAAAATATGCCATTATAAATATTACAAGGCATATCGTAATCATTAGAAAAATCCAATGTAACCTAATTAATAAACAACATTGCAGTTTTTCGGTTAAAACTATTTCTACCACCCTGAATTAAAGACATAAACCTTTATTATGTGGCACGGTTTAGTTTGTTTTTATACCAGTTGGTAGACGTGAAACTATTTTTACAGCATGTCAATATATCGAATAAAATATTAACCATATTAACAGCTGATATTTGAAACAGTTATTTATAAGCTGTAACTTCACTTAGACAGTTGGTTTTTGCAACAATTAAATGCCCAGCTGATAACATTTTAGTTGAAATGGAGCAGTGGACTGTTCAACACCGGGCTACTGTTGAAGATTTTTTATAACGAGTCCATGATAACACGCAACGGTTACTTTGCAATAACTTCCACTTACTCGCAATGATACAGTTCATCATGACGTGACCATTTTAAAGTGGGTAAACTTGAATTTTAATAAGCTGTAATTGTCATTTTACACAAAGTTGTTTTATTTATTACTTTACATCTGCAAAAAAAAAACATTGTATGGATTTAACACATTTATAAGTTTTTTATGCCAATACTATTGGAAAAGATGAATTGCTTGAACAACTTATAACTTAAGATTCTATTATCAAGAACCACTTAAAGCAAAAAGCATCTCTCTAACCCATGAATTAGCTGAACTGTCACAAAACATAGCGGTTATATACCACCCGTTACTAACAAACAAATTTAAATATTCAGGGGTTCTTATTAACAAAACACTGTAGTATGGTATATTAAACAATATTTGGTCATATTTTAACTACACAGCTTGTAGCTTAGTAATATTCCATTGACCCAGTAACTATATATTGCTAATCTGGCATATAGTGGTAGAACGTGATTACACTTGTGGTTAAACACATCATGATTGGATCTGTCTACCTTACGTGCATTAGGTGTGTTGTGTACAAACAATATCATAGTAATAACTAACTAAAAGACAGACGAATAACTAATCCTGGAATAGTTAAATTAGCTAATTAAATTAAATTATTTTGTACAATGTTATTACAAAATTAAAACTACTCTCATTGCAATGGCCAAAATAAGAGTGCTATCATACAGGTCATCTTGGAAGGAGAATGCGCACTAAAAATAGACTCAACACGGCATAACTCAGTTGTGTTTAATTACATTTTGTCATCTATCCTTCCGGACAGTAATAAAATGACAACCATCTTAATTATGCAAAACGTTTTACTGCCACTCTCCTTATCTTTACTTTCAAGCACGCATTATCTTCTGTAGTAATTCAATTTTCTTACAAACTTTAACAGGATGCTCATTACGAATAAAATTTGTATTACAATCTTTGTAGTTAAAGGAGTTCAGACCAGTTATTATGTCATTTGCAGTTTTATGCTGATTTTTGTATGAACCATTCAATACATTCAGGTTTAAGTTCTTAGAGTCCCACTGTGCATATATTAATATTTAAATATTTGCATAATATTTAAATATTATGCAAAAATAACAAACACATTTTGTGTAACCTATATAAGCGTAGCTTGCAAGTATTATAGATTAGTATTGGCATTTTACATGCAATTACATTTATTTTCCAAAAAACAGTCATAAAAGCCTAAGAAGCCCTGGGTAATATCACAGTGATCACAAAACACAGAAAAGCTGATGAAACTTGCGGCAATCTGTTCTAAAGTTTAATCTATCTCTGCTTTGACTCTGGCTAATTGTTTACAACTTCCGTCTTTATGTACAACAATAGCTTCTTATCATTTACAAACTTATATTCATCATCCAATAACAATGGCTTTATCTAAATGATAATCGACTCTCAATAAGTATATTTGTTCTAAGAAAACTAAATAGTAAATAACATATGCGTTTATACAATGTATGTAAACACATAAGTTCATTGTGTATCACTGAAAGTAAAGATTCTCTTTTCATTTCTCTCTGTAAGATATTTTCACTATCTCATCAAATAGATGCTATGACTGTAATATCTCATTTTCTGTTACCTTGATAAAAAAAAGTCCCATTAAGAGCAAACTTTATATGTATTTACCGTCTTGTGAGTAACAAGTATAAGTGTAAATATATTTTTACTAGTTTTATAGACGTACATATTTTAAAAAAAAATATACATTGTAAAATCCATATTTACTTAGAACTCCAATAAAACAATTTTATTCTTAACTGTTTTACTTTGTTTTCGCGTTCGCTTTCATTTCCGCTTTCGCATTTTCTTCGCTTTTGATTTCGCCTTTGTCGTTGACTTTGCTTTAGCTCCCTTACTTTCCTATTACTTTATGACAATAATAACAATTACTAAAACTTTCATATATTATAACGGTACTCAAAAAACTACCTTAACCCAATATTAGAAGTGAAACATTTTCCGAGGTTGGGATTTTGGTCTAAAAAACCTTAATTAATATTTTGGTATTACTGTAGATGTTTGTTCTTTTTCGCTTAACCATGTCTAACGTAACAAACAAAGCATATTCCATCATAACTCACGTTGATCACACAAAACAGTCTGACATGACTGAACATATCTTGTAGTGAGCACACAGCTTGTTGTGTGTGTTTGTATGTGTTCACTGGAACGTACTGCAAATACTGGACCAATATATTCGAGTCGATAGTAATACAATAAAGTTTAAATGCCCTCCATATTTAGTATATTGCATTTCAAAACCTTTTTATTTATTAATACATTGCTACAAAACAGAATAAAGTACTTCACTTATTTTACTTAAAACACACTAAGATAACATAATACAAGCATGCACTTAGTTTTTGAAACATTACTGAGTCTGTATGGTTGTAGAATATCTATGTTAATTCGAAACATAGTAAATAATAATATTCTATAAAATATGTTTTTTTAAATTCATGTTTAAAGTTTTAGCACCGGGTTCTGTGATTTAACATAGTACAGTACAAAGGATGCATGCTTGCATAACTACTTTGATATTTAATTGTTAATTTGTTTGTTTACTATGTACTGTTTAACAGTTTGATTTTACTAATACGTTAATACTTAATTTATTTATGATTATTTCTGATCCTTACTTTAATGACAGATGTTAAGATGGGCTGTTTAACTCCCTTCGGATGTACTAGACACCTGTACACTTCTTGTATGCAGTAGATACTACATAGTACGTAGTAGAGACTAGAAATTTCGTGATGATGATTAATGATACAGAAATTAAACATTTTGAGAGGTTTCCAAAATAAAGAGAAAATTTCTCTAGAGAGAATCAATATCTTATATCTTTATATGTAAGGACCTAAAGATGAACTCTATACCACTAGACTAAGGTACATTGGTATAATCCATTGGTGGCTAGTGATATTTGAACCAATGTCCATGGCAGAAGTGTCACTCTCTTAACACTATACAAGCCACCCCTATAGCCTTTATTGACTGGTGTACACAGTCAGGGCTAGAGATATACATTGCTCGAATGTATCTTAATGTATGGATTATTAATTGTATTTATTTATTACTTATTCATACCTTTTAGGATTTATTGAGGTTATATAAAATGCATTGAGGTTGTATAAAAATACATTACCTATACTTAGTATTTTGAAACTTTTACAGGAAGGAAAAGAATTTCAATTAATCAATTACATTTTATTATAGGCCCTACATATTACAATACATTAAAATAACATATAGTTGCAAAAATACATTAAGTTGCCTGACTAACTAATCTCAATCTCTGTTGACCAATAACTAACAAGTCGAGTTTTGGTGTGATTTTACTTTATCAGTTTACATCGTGATTATAAGTTGTAAATGTTTCGTTACGATATTATTTATTGTGCCTAGACTGTAATGTGACATTACTTTTAGAAACTTGAGACACTATTTTTTAGTCAGTTTTGTGAACTTCATTGACTGTTTACCAACAACGAATATCGCGGGTTTGACTTTATCACTTTAATCGTATTTATTAGTTTTACAAATTTTACTTATTTAGTTTATAAACTATTTTATGTGGATATACTTTCTTAATTTAAGGTCTGGGACATTACATTTAGCCCATTTTTGAAACATTTCGTCATAATTAACAAAAGATTTAATCGCCAAATGAAAAAGGTGCAGCAGCATTTTATAGAAAAAACTATAACATATTTATATTTGTACATTTGCCTTTATAACTATGTATATTCATGTAGGGGAATAAGTTTACTTTCATTTTATATAGTTGGTTTGTGGGGTTATTTTATTGTTTTTGGGCCATAACTTTGTATAAATGGTAATTGGAATATTTTACCTTTCCATGTAGGGAAATAAATTCCAAACAATTTGTATACCTTATGAAACATTTTTGGTTCATGCAGCAATTTTTCTACCTACTGACAATATTTTCTACAATATTTTTAATATTTATTTTGTTGCCATTTTCAAATTCTTCATTTCATTACAAACACTTCAAGTTGGAAATAATAAATACGGTTCATAGGTTTGATTTGTTGGTTTAGTTTATATAAATTTTCGAAAATTGCCACTACAGAGTTCGCACATTGCAAGTTGGAGGGTTAACGAAACCCGCTTTAAAAATCACACTATAAAACTACATTATTATAAACACAATTATTAATATGCGCGTAGATGCCGGGCGACATATGACATATTATGCACTGCCGTGCTAGGCTACCGTCGCGCCTCGCGCTGATGTATCTCCGCTACGTCACTGATGAGGGGCGGGGGAGTGGAAGTAGGATCAAGCGGCGACCGCTAACATCAAAGGAGTGAGCCAGCCCTTGTATATCTGTAGCCCTGGTACACAGTACTGTTCAGCTCCAAGACAAGTTTATGTGCAAGTCCAACGTCCAGTCTTGTTCATAAATTTGAAATGTATATTGAGCGGAGAAACCAACCTGTCAGACTGTTTACTGAACGAAGACAGTCATCTCTCAAGATACATTAGTTTTAAGTAAGCCGGTATGATGACATATTTCTACTGAAATTAGTTATTATACTTAGATGAAACATACTTATGTTTAGAACTTAATGCAGATCTAACATTTTACCAAATTGTGTAGATTTAATGTTTACTAATTGGACAATTGATGTAGACTTTATTTAGTGTTCGATAAAACTATATAGGTTAAATCACAAGTTTTAATCACTAAGCTGTTTAATCAATATAATTTTTAATAATGTTTAGCTCTAAAATGCCTAAAATTAAGATCTTGACTTGCCATTCATCGATTTATTTTCTCAGTCAGTAGAACCTAATTAAGAAAGATTACGTTTTTATCACGTACTTCACCTTATCCCGGCAGCCATTTGACAGCAGTTTATAAAAATTCTATAGATCTGTGGGTGGGTGGAAACCACTATACATATATAATGATTACAGTTAGTATTTTTAAACGCAAGAAACACTAATCAGTTTTCACTGCTAAGGTGTTTCATTGTAACCAAGAAAACTCCCTCTTATATATTGTCATATTAGGATAATTAAATGATTTACTTCAACCCTGGATCAGTCTGAACAAAAAAGTTTAACAAGTAACAATTTTTCAATTTGTATTGGTGATTGTAAAACACCTTTACACCAAAGTGTATGGATGGAACTTAAAATGGAACTTGTTCAACTTAGGTTAAGACTTTAGACTATGAGTGACAAGTGATATACTTGTGGAGAAATATAACTCCTCTGAGGACAATAAATAACGAGTTAACAACAAAGTTCGTTTGTCAAGTTGTCTTGTAATAACTCGCGACACTTCAGTGATGAATGGCTTCTCTGGCTGTTGAAGAGAAAACTTGTCAAGATAAAATTAGGTGTCATTGGTGTTTACAATATAATGTTATTGGAACATATTTATGAGAACATAATGTTAAACAAGTAACTTGTAAACCAATCCCTATCCATGTAGGTTTCTTAAAACGGAAAGGTTTAACCATATTTACCTTTGTTATGATACCCGTACATACCTTACACTCTCTTTTAGTAACATATAGGCCAAAACTATTAATCATTTCGTATATATTTTTTCAACAGATCAGAATCACAATATTAACTCAACAAAGATACAATCACTATTCCCTTGAACCATTTCAAGCTAAGTAAGTTCAATATTTGCTTGGGACAAATACACGTATAATCATGTTGATGCAATACAATGCATGTCCGAGTAGTGTACATGGCCATGTCTCATGACATCAACATATATAATCAAGGGATAGTTGTCATGTAACAGTTATACAAACATGTCAACCAATCCATCACTTGTTAGTCTAGGTGGTTTGTATGATTATAAATAGTGTAAATAGTAGCCAAGATTTTCTCAAGGTATAATGTAAATGCACCTCTATGTGATTTTAATTTTTAAATTAAATTTACACATATTTTAAACAAAAAAATAAATATTTATGAACTTGTACCCCAAATAAACAATTGAATCTTATTTAAGTATAATCTGGGTAAACAGTAATATCGTATGTGTGAATATAGTATAAAATACTAATTGATTGCAAGATAAAGATACATAAATCGTACAACACCTTACGAAAAGTTCTCATTGGGTTCGACTGCAGTCTAGGTCACAGTGTGAGTTTTATGAAATCAACAAATATCTTTTGATCGTATCGATCATGTTTTCGCACGTTTTTTCCTCTTGTTCAATCTTCTCTTCCTTAAATGCGCATTGCTCTGAGCAAAAACACCATTTTGCAAAAGTCCACATATAATAACACATAATACTGAGTATCTAAAAAAAGTTCCAAGAAATATTTACAAGATCTTTAAAGAACGTCACAGATAATCTTGGAGGTCAGGACCTACAAACTTTGTCTACCACAAATCCCTCAATAAATTCCACTTCCTACAACACAGGATATTGTGGAGGGAAAGACTTTCTTATTCATTAAATTTTCTTCAAGAGAATTTAGTGGTGGAGTATCGTCTCCCCATTGCAGATAAATATGTAAACAACCCATGACGAATTTTGTTCATTTACTATATATATATTTTTTTTAATACGATAATTTATTCTGTTAGTTATATAAAATATGAGATATGTTTTAAGATGTTAATAAAGTAACACACTTGATGTTATCTAGGATTCAAACAATATTTTTAAAATCCTATGTTTTTAAATAACAATTTTACTTTTATATAACTAAAACCTTAATTAAAAAAGGACCTATGTACCAAATACTTTTTCAATACGAAAATCTATGTTTCATTTATGGTATATTAAGACCTTTAAGAAGTTTGATCTTGTTATAGTACACACATTTACCATTGATCTCATCATTATCAGATTAAACCACGGAGAGATCTCATGAGACGTGTGTTGAAACAGCCGTTGAAGGGTAATCAGTGCAGAGTCCCAGGAGAGATTCTTATATCTTCATCAGTCTTGGTAAACAGTTGAGGTTGTGATAAATACTGTTACGTGAAGAATATATTCCCTATATTTTGGGTATGGCTTGTAACTAAATTATTCAATAATGAACAATTTATTGAGCGGAGCGAGCGAAGCTCTTATACGTCGACTTTTATGCATTTCGTAATACGCAAACTCCTCCTAGACGGCTAAATCAATCGTTTTCAAATTTTGGATGGTGATAAATACCATATCGGGGAGTGCCAACATCTATATGGCGTTAAAAATAACTCTCAGGAATCCGCCCCACTGGGTCTCAAAGTTTCAATGTAATCCTTATGGAAGCAGTATTTGACACATAAACAAAGACATATGATCAGCTGTTGACTTTTGAA
Organism: Macrosteles quadrilineatus; assembly: GCF_028750875.1. Taxonomy (NCBI): domain Eukaryota; kingdom Metazoa; phylum Arthropoda; class Insecta; order Hemiptera; family Cicadellidae; genus Macrosteles; species Macrosteles quadrilineatus. The sequence goes on along the minus strand of NW_026542598.1, from coordinate 35,368,401 downwards.
TGCAGCAGATGAAGAAATAGCTGATAGCATTATTCCACAGATATTAGAACAAAAACGGTATGAATCATAAATATAATCAAATGACGACACTAGCTTGAGGTCCGTGACGTAGGAAGTGCTAAAGGAAGTACTAAAGGTGAGCAGTCTGGAGTGTGGAAACTGTTTATGACGATTAGATTAAGGTATCTACAAACCTAAAATACTATGGGAAGTGAGGAAAACGGGTCCGCGACGTAGGAAGTGATGAAGGAAGTGGTCCAGGCGACCTGTCCGGGGTGTGGAAACTGCTTATGACCATTATATTAAGGTATTTTCAATCCTATGATGCTATGAAAAGTGAGGGAAACAGATCCGTGGCGTTAAAAGTGGCGAAGGAAGTAGTAAAGGCGAGCAGTCGGGAGTGTGGGAACTGTTTATGACCATTAGATTATGTCATTTGCAATCCTATGATGCTATGGGAAGGGAGGGATACAGGTCCGCTACGTAGGAAGTGGTGAAGGAAGTAGTAAATATGAGCAATCCGGAGTGTGGGAACTGTTTATGACCATTAGATTAAGGCATTTGCAATCCTCTGATGCTATGTGAAGGGAGGGAAACAGGTTCGCTACGTAGGAAGTGGTGAAGGAAGTAGTAAATACGAGTAGTATGGAGAGTGGGAACTGTTTATGACCATTAGATTAAGGTATTTACAATCCTATGGTGCTATGGGTAGGGAGGGAAACAGGTCCGCGACGTCGGAAGTGGTGAAGGAAGTAGTAAGTGCGAGCAGTCCGGAGTGTGGGAACTGGTTATGACGATCAGATTAAGGTATCTGCAATCATAAAATGCTATTGGAAGGGAGGAAAAACGGGTCCGCGACGTAGGAAGTGATGAAGGAAGTAGTCAAGGCGAGCTGTCCGGAGTGTGGGAACTGTTTATGACGATTAGATTGAGATATCTGCAATCATAAAATGCCATGAAAAGGGAGGAAAACAGGTCCACGGTGTAGGAAGTGGTGAAGGAAGTAGTAAAGGCGAGCAGTCCGGAGTGTGGGAACTGTTTATGACGATTAGATTAAGGTATCTGCAATCATAAAATGCTATGGGAAGGGAGGAAAACGGGTCCGCGACGTAGGAAGTGATGAAGGAAGTAGTCAAGGCGACCTGTCCGGAGTGTGGAAACTGCTTATGACCATTATATTAAGGTATTTTCAATCCTATGATGCTATGGAAAGTGAGGGAAACAGGTCCGTGGCGTTAAAAGTGGCGAAGGAAGTAGTAAAGGCGAGGAGTCGGGAGTGTGGGAACTGTTTATGACCATTAGATTAAGGCATTTGCAATCCTATGATGCTATGGGAAGGGAGGGATACAGGTCCGCTACGTAGGAAGTGGTGAAGGAAGTAGTAAATATGAGCAATCCGGAGTGTGGGAACTGTTTATGTCGATTAGATTAAGGTATCTACAATCTTAAAATTCGATGGGAAGAGAGGGAAACAGGTCCGCGACGTAAGAAGAGGTGAAGGAAGTTGTAAGGTGAGCAGTGCGGAGTGTGAGAACTTTTTATGACGATAGATTAAGGTATCTGCAATCCTAATTTGCTATGGGAAAAGAGGGAAACAGGTCCGTGACGTAAGAAGTGGTGAAGGAATTAGTAAAGGCGAACAGTCCGGAGTGTGGGAACTGTATATGACGATTAGATTAAGGTATCTACAATCTTAAAATGCTATGGGAAGAGAGGGAAACAGGTCCGCGACGTAGGAAGAGGTGAAGGAAGTGGTAAGGTGAACAGTGCGTGGAGTGTGGGAACTGGAAACCGTTTGTAGCAGTTAGATTAACGTATCTGCAATGCTGAAATGCTATGAGAAGGGATGGAAGCATCCCCAAGACATAGAAAATGGTGAAAGAAGTAGTAAAGGCTAGCAGTGCGGAGTGTGGGGAATGTTTGTGGCAATTAGATTAACGTATCTAAAATACTAAATTGCTATGGAAAGTGGTGAAAACAGGTCCACGATGTAGGAAATGGCTTAGAAAGTAGTAAAGTATGAGCATAGTGTGGAAACCGTCTGTGGTAGTTAGATTGATGTATCTTTAATCCAAAGATTCTATGAGAAGGGAAGGAAACCAGTCTCTGACGTAGGAAATGGTGATGGAAGTATATTGCAGTGTAAGGCTTGCAGTGCAGAGTGTGGGAACTATCTTTGGCAATTACATTAATGTATCTGCAACCCTAAAATGCTATGGGAAGAGAGGGAAACAGGTCCACGACGTTGGGGGTGGTGAAGGAAGTAGTAAAGGTGAGTGTGTTGAGTGTGGGAATGGATTAATGTATCTGCAATGCTAAAAGGCTATGGGAAGAGACTATAGACTGTAGGTTAAAATAATTACGAAGCACGAATCGATACATGCAATCGTTTACAACATAGAAATTTACAACTGAGTTGACAACAGCTGATTCCATAGAGGATACAAACTATTTTTACTTCCTAAAGAGTAAAAATGCTACTTTAGACCCGCAACGCATGCTTTAAAAACGACTGGTATTGCTGTAGTATGACCAAAACAATATAATATAAACTCTTGATGACTCCGCTCAATTTTGTGGATGCCTCTGCAAACGCCACCTAGTTAATATACACACCAAGTATATAATAAAAAAAACTTACACATTTGCTTGAAGTAAGCAGCTAAAATTTCAGAATACTAATTGTAGATATTATGTGCTTTTCTATTATTTTATATATATAAAAAAAACTTCTATGTAGATTCTGGGATAATAATTAACAACATACAATTTGTTGGACTTGGATTCATGACATACTTGGATCAAACAATATAAGTACTTTTCAAATTCTCGTACTTAACACGGTATAGTGTTTTTTTTTATCACGTTACATGGATGATGTTACATACTTTGTCCATAAACAACGAAAATTACTTCATACGAAAGTAGTGGCGAACTACCGGTTTAAAGTCACTTGGGGCATGTTTTCCCATAAGAAATAACATGGGATCATTTTTTGGCCACTAAAACCAAAAATCCTGATCTTTGCCTAAATATCCCTATATAATTGTCAAACCTTATTTCTTACTTATTCCCCATAAATATATTTGATATTAAGCTAAAAAAGCTATTTCTTACATTTATTGACCCTTACAAGTGTAAATGTAGAGTAGAGGCAATATGATGGTTTAACGCCACTTTAGGCACGTTTTCCCCATAAGAATAACATGGTGAGCTTTTTTTGACCACTTTTTTAAAAATCCAGCTCTCGGCCTATACAAGCCTATATAAATGTTCAATACCATTGTATAACACTATTACTATTTCAAATCCATATCTATTCACATGTATATTCTCAAAATCATCAACTTGACAGTGCGAGGTTTGTACGCGAACTCGGGCGCGCTCCCGGCTCATGATGTATGCGTGCTCCCGACTTATGGTCAGGCTTCTCGCTCCCGACTCATGGTCGGTTTTCTCGTCTCTAGTGGTAGCTCTTGATTAAGCCTTGGGTGGGTGACCTCCCGTTGAAATAATTTCTAGTTAAATTGTTTAAAAGTTTTTTAATTTCTAGCTAAAAATTTTGAAAATTTCACAATTTCTGGTTAAAAATTTTTGAAATTTTCAAAAAGTCTATAAATAGAAGTGACATTCGGGTGATATTTCATTCTGGACCATGAGGCCCACCTGTCAACACTGCTCCGTGTCGCTCTCCACCAAAAGTAACCTGATTCGCCACTACAAGGTAATTCATCAAATGAAGGTGAAACTGTGCAAGGTTTGCAATTTAATCTGTGATAATAATGTGGCTCTAAAGTCGCATATATTACAAAGACACAAGAGTTGTAATTTTTGTAAAAGAAATGTTGTTGGACATTTTAAAAGACACGCCAATTCTTGCATGAAATGTCCATACACAATGATAACATTTGTTGGTGAATCGATTAGAGCTGACCTTGAAAGTACTCTGAAGTCTTGTCCTCTGCCAATAAAATGGACTTTAGTTAGGAGAATCAAATTTATAAAATATTCAATGGATCAAAATGGAAAATTAGTTAATGAAAAAGAATGTATTGCAGATTTTAGAAGCCTTACTACCTTAACTATTGAGAAGAGAGATTTAAAGTCTCAAATTGAAAATGCACTTTTAAAGATTGATGCTTCTATACACAAATACCAAGCCCAAGGTAGTGGATGGATATATGACTATACAAAGTATTGGCAGTTGCACGTTTACAAGTATAAGCCCTTAACTCCAAAGTCATATATTCCCACACCAAAAACTATTCAATCGAAACATGCAGTTTTAAATATAAAAAATGCTGATAATAAATGCTTCCTTTGGTCAATTTTAGCAGCTTTACATCCAAGGAATTGTATCAATGAAAATGCTGAAAGGGTCTCTCATTATCTACCCCATGAAAGTCAGTTAAATATGACAAACATAAAGTATCCCGTAAAAATATCTGATATAGATCAATTTGAAAGACAAAATAATATAAGTGTTAATGTATTTGGGGTTGAAGACCAGAAATTCATATATCCATTAAGAACAACCAAGCCAAATAGTGATACTCATGTAGATCTATTGTTATTACAAGATGGTCGTAAATCACATTACTGTTTAATTCGTGATTTTGATAAGTTAATGTTCCACTCTACAAAACATATGAATAAGAAGCATTTTTGTAAGTTGTGTTTACAACATTTTTACACTAATGATATATTAGAACGTCACATAACATATTGTAAAAATTTTGATGCTCAACGAGTGGAAATGTCTAAACAAGATACATTACAATTTAAAAATTATAAATATCAACTTAAAGCTCCATTTGTGATTTATGCAGATTTTGAATGCTTTATAAACTCTAACAATCATACTCCATCTGGATTTGCATTTGTCTTAGTGAGAGATTCTAAGATTATTTCTGAAGAGTTATATAGTGGTGCAAATGTTATGGATGTGTTTTTCAAAAGGTTATTTGAGACTTATGACTTCATTAAACGTCAAATGGCAATATATATTCCCCTAGTAATGACTCCTGAGCAAGAGGTATCTTTCCAAAACTCAACGCATTGTCACATTTGTGAAAAGCCCCTATATCTTGATAGGGTGCGAGATCATTGTCATTCATCTGGTCAATACCGTGGAGCTGCCCACAATGATTGTAATTTAAACTATAAAGTAACAAAGAAAATCCCAATATTCTTCCATAACTTGAAAAATTACGATGGACATTTAATAATGCAACACTTGGGAAAATATAATCGTAAATTAAATTGTATAGCTAAAGATATGGAAAAATATATATCATTCTCTGTAGACGATTTAGTATTTTTAGATTCATACAACTTTCTGTCCCTTCCATTGTATAAATTGGCTTCCAATTTAAATAAATTTAGATTCATACAAAATCCACTACTACAACGTAAAGGTGTATATCCCTATGAATATATGACGGGACCAGATAAGTTTGCAGAGTCTCTACCCCCAATTGAAGCATTTTACAGTACTCTAACTAAAGAACATATCTCTCCCATTGAATATGAACATGCTAAAAATGTCTGGACCCATTTTAATATAAATAATTTACAAGAATATCATGATTTATATCTTAAAACAGATGTATTGCTACTGGCTGATGTCTTTGAGACTTTTAGAGACCTGTGTTTAAAGGATTATAAACTTGACCCCGTACATATGTATTCACTTCCTGGATTAACATGGTAGGCCTGACTTAGAATGACTGGTATAAAATTACAATTATTTCAAGATATTGACATGCATTTGTTCATAGAAAGTGCAATCAGAGGAGGAGTCAGTATGATTTCCACACGTTATGCTAAAGCCAATAATAGATATATGGGTGAACACTATGATCCCAATCAAGAGAGTGTGTATTTAATATATTTAGATTGTAACTCGCTATACTCTACAGCAATGTGCGAGCCACTGCCTGTGGATGAATTCCATTGGACTAATGAGATAGACTACAAATACAATCAAAATTATGAGTTTGGTTACATTTTAGAAGTTGATTTAAAATATGATAAAAGCTTACATGATTTACATAATGACTATCCATTGGCACCAGAGAAAATGAATGGGAAATTAATACCAAATTTAAATGACAAAACTAAATATATTTTACATTATAAAGCATTACAAAAATATGAGGAATTGGGGTTGGTTGTTACAAAATACCATAGAATTTTAAAATTTAGACAATCAAAATGGCTTGCACCCTATATTAATTTTAATATTGAAAAACGAAAATGGGCTAAAAATGATTTTGAAAAAGACTTTTACAAATTGTTAAATAATAGTCTCTTTGGTCGAACAATTATGAATCAACGAAAGTTCCGTGACATTTATCTCAAGGATGAGTCACTATTAACAAAATATGTCACTAATCCAAGGTTTGACTGTAGCAAAAAGTTCGATAACAATTTACATGCTATACATTTAAATAAATTAGTTGTAAAGTTTAATAAACCAATATATTTAGGAATGACAATTTTGGATATTAGTAAAGTAATAATGTATGATTTCCACTATAATTATATGTCAAATTTAAGAATAAAAGATTTCTAATGACAGATACAGATTCTTTAATGTATTCTATAGTTACTCAGGACTTTTACAAGGAAATAGAATGTGACTTGCACTATTTTGATACCTCTGGATATAGTAAAGACCATTTCTTATACTCTGATAAAAATAAAAAAGTCACTGGCAAGTTTAAAGACGAATTAGATGGTCATATTATGTATGAATATTGTGGTTTAAGACCAAAGTTATATTCTTACATTCCTCTAAAATGGTTATATGAAGAAGACAAGCAAGCTTTAGAGGTGAAGAAAGCTAAAGGAGCTGATGGTGCCACTGTTAAACATCTCCTTAGACATCAACATTATTTGAACTGCCTTGCAACTGGGCAAGATTACTATGAGAATGTGACAAGAATTAAATCTACAAATCATCATCTTCAAACCTTGACCATGAATAAGAAAGTACTATCCTTTGACGATGACAAGAGGTTTATTCTGGAAGATGGTATCAATACTCTTGCGCTTGGTCATTATAAAATTGATCAAACATAAATTGTATGTGTAGATATAAAATAAATGTAAATGTTAAAAAACTCCAGTCTTTTATTTATTTACCCTTACCATCCTCTTGATAGAATTGGTCAAACATAAATCTATATTTGCCATTATTCTTTGACCTTTCTTTGTCTATTACGAAAAAGCCATATTTAGTTTTATCCCAACATTGATGACAGAGATTTTTAAATTGGTCAAATGAAAAGTCATTACCAACATGATTGTGATATACATGTTTTAAATTTAAATCATCTTGTTTGAATAATATTAGGAAATTTACATTATCACGTAAATGTTTGTGTACTTTGCTGTAAGATTGACACAAGTAAAAACAGTTAATATTTTTGTGTCGACCCATTGAGAAAAATTGTGTAATATTTGGACTATTTATGTCATCAAATACAACAACTGACTGTGATTTTACATCATTTGGTGTGATTTCACAGTCAGTAAACGTGTGTAATTTCACTTCGTCACACAAACTAAATATTTCAATTATTTTTTTATATTTTTCTTGTTCTAAAGATTTAGATATTAAATATAAGTTTGTAAATTTTAATCCTTCCTTTCTTACAATTAAATTGTAAATTACAACCGTCTTCCCACTTCCACTTGTACCACAAATAACACATCGAATATTGGTAGGAAATAGACCCAACTTCTTTGGTATATTTTCCTTAGTATGTACTATTTTAAATTTATGTTTTTGTTGAATAAAAGACATTTTTTATATAATAAAAATGGTAAACAATGATAATAAGAAAACATGTAAAAAGGGCAAAGGTTTATTCCTAAAGCCTTATAGGGGTCGAGGGTTATTGAATACTCTTATAAATAACCTTCCATTCCCACTTCACATACCATCATATCAGTACTGTGGACCTGGAACGAATATACGTGGGAATCTAGCCAAAAATGTACCTCCAAAAAATAAACTAGACTCTTATTGTAAAGAGCATGACATATTCTACATGAATAATCCCGATACCGCTGCTCGGAACAAAGCAGACATGAGATTAGCAGACTTAGCTTGGACTAGAGTTACGGCCAAGGACGCAAGTCTTGCTGAAAAAGCTGCTGCTTATGCCGTGACAAATTTGATGAAGGCAAAAGCAAAAATAGGAATGGGATTAAAATTTAATAAAAAAGATGGACAACTACCAGCTGTTAGAGGCCGCAAAAGACGTGCCTCACTTCAGGGGGGTGTACCTAAAAAACGAGCTAAAAAATCTAAAACCAAGAGTAAAAGAATGCGGAATAGTTAATTTGGATAGCTCATCTGGCACACATTGGACAGCATATCGTAAAAATAAAGATATTGTAATTTATTTTGACCCATTTGGAATCCAACCTCCAAAAGAAGTAATTAAATATTTTGAGGGATATAAAATCTTCTATACAACCGATCAAATACAAGATTTAAATAGTTCTATTTGTGGAATTTTATGTTTATCATTCATAAAAAATTTTTGTTTATAAAAATGGATTCATTTACTATAACATTTTCGGGTACAGAGCCAGAGCTTAAGTCAGTGTTCTTTCCTCCCATAGAATTAAATGATGATTATGTAATTGGATTAGTAGATTTTCAAAGTTATAATTCTATATTTAATGTTAAAAAACCTCTAAATACTTTAACATATTATAAAGTAGAGAAAAAAACATTACCAAAAGGAGATATCTCAGTTGATGATTTAAACCAGTTATTAGATGGTAAACTTAAAGTTATAATAGATAAAAATGGAGACGCATTAATTAATACTAAATCCAAACTTTTATTCAAAGGGCTTATTCCAAAATTAAATCAACTTAAAGGCAACAAATTAACCATTGGAGAAGGTGATGATGTTTTCTATTATGATCACAATGCTCCAGTTACAATAGAAATTTCTGAAGGAACATATGAGGTGGTTGAGCTTGCAAAGGAAATTCAAAAGCAAATCCCAGACTTTTTCCTTACAGCTAATAATAAAACTATGAAAGCGACATTACTTTCTAGCCATGTGTTTGATTTTACAAAACCATGTTTAGGGTCTGTCTTATTGGGATTTAAAGGTGTTTCTACTCCTGGTGTTCAGTTTGAATCTACAAATAAAATAAACATTAATAATGTAAATGTGATTAGAGTAAAATGTAATATTGCAAACGGGTCCTATTTAAATGGCAACAAATCACACACCATACATAGCTTTTATCCAGAAGCTCCTCCTGGCTACAAAATTATTGAAGTTCCAAGAAATATTATATATTTTCCTGTAAATAAGAGAAGTTTAGATGTTGTCAGTATTACATTTGCCGATCAACACGACAAGGCCATTGACTTTAACGGAGAAGAAACTACAATTACTTGTCATATAAAAAAGATATGAGAATTTATAAGAATTTATCTATAAGTGTACAAAATGCTAGGTTCCTAAAGTCAATAGGACTAAAGTTAAAATTTTCTATTAATAAAAATGGAAGATTTTCTAGACGTTACAGGGAAATCCCAATTCGACGATAGTGTGGTTAAAATTACAAATCACTCCTATGTTCCCCACAACACTTTGGCAATAAATAATTCTGATGAAATTCGAATATGTATTAATAATCAAGATTTGCTAACTCTCCCATGTAGGAGCTATCTGTATATTAAGGGAGAAATTGAAAATCATGATAAAGGTCATTTTATAAATAATGCATTTGCGTTCTTATTTGATGAAATTAGATACGAAGTTGCAGGTAAAGAAATAGACATTGTAAGAAACCCAGGAATTTCTAGTCTTATGAAAATATTGAGCTCTTACAATAAAACTACTAAATTGTCAAATGTAGCATTTGATTCTGACACGAATTTAAAAGAGTTCCATAAAGGTGGCAAGTTCAGTACTTGTTTGCCATTAGAGTTGTTAATGGGTGTATTCGAGGATTTTAATAAGGTTTTAGTAAATGTCAAACAAGAATTGTGTTGAAAAGATCCAAAAATGATTTGAATTGTATATTAACAACCACGAGTGCTCCAGCCAGTGGCACTGCTGATACAATTCCCAAAATTACACTTAACTCTATTCAATGGGTCATGCCACATGTGATACCATCAGATGGGGAGAAGTTACAATTACAAAAGATGTTATTGCAAAATAAAAATTTGCAAATTGCATTTAGAAGTTTAGAGTTGCATGAACTTCCATCATATCCCAATACTACAAGACATACATGGTCAGTAAAGACGTCTTCCAGTTTGGAGAAGCCTAGGTATATTATATTTGGTTTCCAAACAGCTAGGGATAATAGTGCACGAAAAAGAACTGACGAATTTGATCACTGTAAATTAAAAAATCTCAAAGTATTTCTAAACTCTGAATATTATCCGTATAGTGATTTAAATCTTGACTTTGAAAATGGAGATGCCTCTAAAGCTAATGAGATGTTTATGAGGTTTAGAGAGACTTACTATAATACTATCCCAGTTCCTATGATTAGTAGGGCTGAGTTTATGAAGAAATATCCACTAATTATAATAGACTGTTCTAGACAGAATGAAACAGTGAAGGAAGGAATTGTTGATATTAAATTAGAGATTGAAACTGCAGACAATGTGCCAGCAAATACATCTGCATATTGTTTGATAATACATGATAAAGTGTTTGAGTACAATCCTTTGTCAAATGAGATAAATAAAATGTAAATAAAAGATGAAAAACATTCAACAAGAATTGGTTGACTCTGCAAATCAAATACGAGAGAAATATAGAGCTTTAAAACGTGGCAAGTTTCTAGAGGCTGAAGAGAGGTTCCAAACATTCCAACCTTTAATAGAGCCATTACAAGAATTAAAAAAAATCACAGCTATTGGCAAAACAGAGAGGCCTCAAATGGAGATACTCCCAATGACTCCATCTAGAATATCAATGATACCAAGATTACAACCATTACAACCATTACAGCAATCCACTCCACAGAAATTAGATTTTGGTCTTTTAGCATCAGACTATTTAGGAAATTACCTCAGTAAAAGTAGTATGACAGACACTACATATGGTATTAGACGAGAAGCAAATAAATTTTTTATTGGAAATAAGGAAGTTGATATTGCCAATGATGATGTCACAGTTGCAAATAAAACCTACAAGGGGACAAAAGGCTTGTGGCAGTTGTTAACTTTAAAAGAACCTGAGGATTATACTTAGGTTGATTTGCAAAATTATAAAGAGATTTTGGAAGCCACAAATGGACATTTAAAGAGTTACAAAGATGGTGCACCAATTTCAAGTAATAGACATACTAAATATCTTAATATAATTAAACCTCTTTTTAAATCTGTTGGTGAAGGTTTGAGACAAGTGACTGGTAATAAAATAGACTATATTTATTGGGATGATCCTAATGAGCTTGTAGATAGGTTAAGACTTCTTTGGCTAAGTCGCCAAGCCGGTAACTCAGGAGTGGATAATGAAATAGATTCCATTATTGAGGAATTAAGAGAAAGTGGAATTATTTATTAAATAAAAATATGTTTATAGATAAATTTTATCGTTTATATAATCCATATAATAAGCCTACAGAACCCAGGGCTAGTAATGAACCTACTTTAAATTTACAAGACAATAGTTGGAATTGTTTAAACCGTAAAATTGGTAATGTTAAAGATGGGGAGTTTGTAGATGATGTATCAACTTTGGGTCAGACATTAACTAGAAAAGGTGATGTATTTTTACAAGGTAAAACTAAATATGAGTTTTTAGAATCTAAGAATAAAAATTGGAATGCTAAAAAACAGAAAATTACTAATGTGGAAAAGGGTGAAAGTTTAGATGATGTGCCCACTTTACAACAGACTTTAATACGAACAGATGGTGGTACATTTGTACAAGACAATAAAAATTATGAATTTTTAGAATCAGAGAATAGTGTTTGGAATGCTAAGAAACGGAAAATTACTAATGTAGAAAAGGGTGAAAGTTTAAATGATGTGCCCACTTTACAACAGACTTTAATACGAAAAGAAGATGGTAAATTTGTACAAGACGATAATAATTATGAATTTTTAGAATCAGAGAATGGTGTTTGGAATGCTAAGAAACAGAAACTTAGCAATTTGATAGAAGGTACAGATAGTAAGGATGCTGTGAATGTTTCACAAGTTCCAAAAATGGAAGCAGGCTATTGGGATTTTAATAATAAAAGGTTAGTACGTGTTAAACCTGCCGTTGATGACACTGACTGTGTTACAAAAGAACAGACTATAACTTTTGATAAAAAAGAAAAATGTTGGGATGCCAAAAAACAATGTATAAGAAATCTGCCAATGGGGGAATATTTAGATGATATTTGTTTAATGTCACAAGCTATGTATTATGATGGATCAAAATTTGTATATGGAGGAAGAAAATTTAATTTGATGGAATACAATCCTGATTTATTAGTTGCCGACCCCACATCTTTGAGTGGATTTAAGTATATAGATAATAGACCATATATACCAGAAAACTATGTATTTAAAAGAATGGAAGATAATCTATTGATTGGGGCTAATGGTAATATATTTACAGTACAAGGAAAGAGTGATGTTATAAAAAATGAATGAAATTGCATACGAACTTCATAAGCCTGCGAGAAAGAATTTCATTAGAAGGTCTTTTAAAGTTTTAGGTATAAACGAAACTGTACAAATAGATTTAATTGATATGCAAAACTATGCTAGAGAGAATTCTGGCAATAAATATATTTTAACTTTAATAGATACATTTTCTAAAAAAGCTTATGCTGCTCCGCTAAAGAATAAGACGGGTTTGGTGGTTACAGAAGCCATTAAAACCATTCTACCAAAGGGGGTTAAAAACATTCAATCTGACAATGGAAAAGAATTTTTTAATCAATATTTTAGCAAACTAATGAAACAATTAAATATTAATCACTATCACACATTTTCTACAACTAAGGCTGCAATTGTGGAGAGGTTTCAGAGAACTTTAAAGAATTGGTTATATAGGGAATTTAGTGCTCAGGGGAGTTATAAATGGTTGGATTTACTTCCAAAGTTAATTCGAAAATATAATAATAAGGTGCATAGATCTATAGGAATAAAGCCTAACCAAGTGAATATTAAGAACAGTAAATATGTGCATGAGAGGTTGACTTCTAAAGTAGTGCAAGTTAAAAAGCCAAGATATAAGGTAGGTGATAGTGTGAGAATTTCCAAGTATAAACATGTTTTTAGTAAAAGATATACCCCGAATTGGACAGGGGAGCTATTTACAATAGCAGAAGTAAAGAATACAAAGCCTGTGACTTATATCTTGAAAGATGAAAATGGTAATATAATCAGGGGAGGCTTCTATACAGAGGAATTGTTAAAGACCAAATATAAAGACATGTATTTGATAGAAAAGGTTATTAGGAGAAAAGGTGATTTATTATATGTCAAATGGCTTGGGTTCCCAAGTAGCCAGAATTCATGGATTTCCACTAAGGATGTCCAAGGGAGCGCGACATGAGCCGGGAGCGCGCCCGAGTTCGCGTACAAACCTCGCACTGTCAAGTTGATGATTTTGAGAATATACATGTGAATAGATATGGATTTGAAATAGTAATAGTGTTATACAATGGTATTGAACATTTATATAGGCTTGTATAGGCCGAGAGCTGGATTTTTAAAAAAGTGGTCAAAAAAAGCTCACCATGTTATTCTTATGGGGAAAACGTGCCTAAAGTGGCGTTAAACCATCATATTGCCTCTACTCTACATTTACACTTGTAAGGGTCAATAAATGTAAGAAATAGCTTTTTTAGCTTAATATCGAATATATTTATGGGGAATAAGTAAGAAATAAGGTTTGACAATTATATAGGGATATTTAAGCAAAGATCAGGGTTTTTGGTTTTAGTGGCCAAAAAATGATCCCATGTTATTTCTTATGGGAAAACGTGCCCCAAGTGACTTTAAACCGGTAGTTCGCCACTACTTACGAAGAATATAGATGGAAGAAAACTTAGTTTCAGAGAGCGCGAAGTGGTGACCATAAGACATCATATATCACCCCAAGCTGTAGAAAGTGGATTTGCAGTCACTTTCCCAGTAATCATTACTTGACAGATGAAAACTCCACCTCGCTGTGATATTTACTGCTTGAAGTGTTAACAAAATAGCGTTTAAAATGTAAAACAAAGTTAAAAAGTCTTATTCATTATATACATACTTTTTAAGTTCGTCAGACCACCGTAGATAACAGGTCAAATAGAATTGAAAAGTAACATTAATTAATTAGTAAATTGGGCTTCTATTTAGTTCACAACCAACAGCTACAGTTGAAATGCAATTACAGTAAAGCATTTCAGGTGGTTTTAAGATATTATAATACAAGTCATGTGTAAAAAGAAAGTCCAAATGTCACTTTTAGTTGTAGGTTTTACATTCTTGCTACATTGGGGAAAAGTTTGCTACAAGATTAATTTGTGGAAACTATTAGATTGTTTCAAGAAATCAGATTCGTCCTGACACCCTTCACAGACGGAAGGCTACAAAGGCTAAGAACCAATGAATATAAAGCAAGATCAGTTCTTAGAATATGTCTGACCACGTTAAACACGCCGCGTGTCTCAAGGGACGTAGATGGTATCTTTTGATCATTGTAAATAGATTCTTTCACAAAGATGAATACTTTGACTTAAACAAAATTAAATTCATCAATCGTGGTGTATTAATAAAGAGGATTTTATCTGAAATTAGGACGGAAAAGATTGTTTTAGTACTTGAAGGGTTGTTATTCTTGCTACCCTCCGATGTTATAATGAGTTGTGTATACATTTGGTTGTTTAACCTATGTTATTGGTATATTTTACACATGACAATAATATATTTAATTTTTTACCTTAAAACCAGAGTTTAAAAGATAACGTTGGTTTTCTATCAACAATTTATGTAATTAAGTTACACTTTAAATCTTTATATGTTTGTTGGGTGCAAATGATCTTTTTTCCCCAATTAAGGATTCTTTAAAACCAATTAAATCCGAAATAAATTAAATATAAAAAACGACTAATTTGTTGACATAATTATACTTTTTTCCAAAAATGGTAAATAAATAAACTCTGTAAAAGTCATACATGCACAGTTTATATTCCAAAATAAACAAAGCCAATTCAATCTGTCCCAAACAACAATTTAACGTCGGATTCCTGCCCTAACATGCCACAGGGCGCCGGATATTGTGGCCAAAGGTAATGTTTGTATTCATTACACTAACCACGGTTGTCCTTCTGTGCAGGTCCAATATTTACATCAAACCACTGCCTTAGTAAAATAGGTGGAAGATTGAAATTGCACAATTTGAGAAGAGGGGAACTTAGAATAAACAGCGATTGTCTCATTTAGATGCATGTATTTCCCTTCTTCGTCGATAGATAGAATTAGCAAAATGATTTGTAGATAATCGATATGCATCATATCATTATATTATGCATTTCCTGATGTATGATGTGTATTGTTGCAGGTAATAGCAGAAACAGTTTATGAAATAGTATATAATATTTTGAACCCGTAAATATATAAAAGTAATATTATTTTCATCATACAAGATACATGTTCGGGGTTATATGATGGATTGGTTTACAAAACGGCGACTTCCAACGTAAAATGACTGATAGCTTAACTTTGTTAATCTTCGAAGACAAACAAAATTGTTTATTGACATTTGGCACATTTCACTTAGGAAATAGTTAGTATATTGGTGAATACATATGATATATGTTTATATTATGTTTTTAATTTTTTACTGGAAAATACTATTGAAAATGTAATAAAAACGTATTATTTTTATTATTTATTTATTAAGAAACTTTATAATAACTATGTGTACCATATTCTGATAATTTGTACCATAATGTTACCATAGTTTGACACTCATACCATCATGTAACCACAATTTCTGTTTAGGTTGGCAATATGCAAAATCAGGCGATATTTCTAATAAAGCAGCTCATGGCTATTTCCCGTGACGTCATATCACGCAACCATCACACCACCTTTCCGAACAAGCCTAAATCCCCTCTCCTCACGCTAGTCCACACCATGTCTTAGACCCGTCAACATCATATACCCTTTGTGGCCCTCTGAGTGTTATTTAAAATGTAACAAGTGTATTTGTTACAACACCCCATCCCTGACCCCAAACGTACAGTACGATGCCGACGTACTGTACACTATGTCATTATTGTTATTATATTATCTCATTAACGAATTTGCGTTGATAGATACGAACACTTATAAATTTGCAAAAATTACCCTAGAAAGTGTTATTACGAAACAACTCATAGAATCAAAAAAGCTTTCAAGCTTTTGAAATTTACGTAGTTTCAGTGTGAATTCATAAAAAATTTGAGTCCGATGTTTTGTGGTACATGCTTTTGTTTGTCTTTTGTTTGTGATACGAGGTATCAATGTACGTTGTACCATTGTAGTGTCCAATAGTGCCAATTGTAAAAGTCATTAACACAGAGCAAGGCCCAACCCAGTTACACGAGAGATGAAACACAGACAAATTGACAAATTGATGATAGACCGTATGATGTTCAGTCTCTACATCAATATACTCCACATCCCTGTATGTAGTGACCAATATAATAGTCATTAACACACAACGAGGTCCAACCCAGTTACACGAGAGATGAAAGACAGACAAATTGACTATTTGTTCAGTGATGGACCGTAATAATGTTCAGTCTCTACGTCAATTTACTCCACGTCCCTGTACGTAGTGACCAATGTAATAGTCATTAACACACAACAAGGTCCAACCCAGTTACACTAGAGATGAAAGACAGACAAATTGACTATTTGCTCAGTGATGGACCGTAATAATGTTCAGTCTCTGTACATCAATTTACTCCACATCCCTGTATGTAGTGACCAATATAATAGTCATTAACACACAACGAGGTCCAACCCAGTTACACGAGAGATGAAAGACAGACAAATTGACTATTTGTTCAGTGATGGACCGTAATAATGTTCAGTCTCTACATCAATTTACTCCACGACCCTGTACGTAGTGACCAATGTAATAGTCATTAACACACAACAAGGTCCAACCCAGTTACACTAGAGATGAAAGACAGACAAATTGACTATTTGCTCAGTGATGGACCGTAATAATGTTCAGTCTCTGTACATCAATTTACTCCACGTCACTGTATGTAGTGACCGATGTAAAAGTCATTAACACACAGCAAGGCCCAACCCAGTTACACGAGAGATGAAAGACAGACAAATTGACTATTTGCTCAGTGATGGACCGTAATAATGTTCAGTCTCTGTACATCAATTTACTCCACGTCCCTGCACGTAGTGACCAATGTAATAGTCATTAACACACAGCAAGGCCCAAGCCAGGTACACGAGAGATGAAAGACAGACAAATTGACTATTTACTCAGTGATGGACCGTAATAATATTCAGCCTCTTACATCAATTTACTCCACGTCCCTGCACGTAGTGACCAATGTAATAGTCATTAACACACAGCAAGGCCCAACCCAGTTACACGAGAGATGAAAGACAGACAAATTGACTATTTACTCAGTGATGGACCGTAATAATGTTCAGTCTCTACATCAATTTACTCCACGTCCCTGTACGTAGTGACCAATGTAATAGTCATTAACACACAACAAGGTCCAACCCAGTTACACTAGAGATGAAAGACAGACAAATTGACTATTTGCTCAGTGATGGACCGTAATAATGCTTAGTCTCTACATCAATTTACTCCACGTCCCTGTACGTAGTGACCAATGTAATAGTCATTAACACACAACAAGGTCCAACCCAGTTACACTAGAGATGAAAGACAGACAAATTGACTATTTGCTCAGTGATGGACCGTAATAATGTTCAGTCTCTGTACATCAATTTACTCCACGTCCCTGTACGTAGTGACCAATGTAATAGTCATTAACACACAACAAGGTCCAACCCAGTTACACTAGAGATGAAAGACAGACAAATTGACTATTTACTCAGTGATGGACCGTAATAATGTTCAGCCTCTTACATCAATTTACTCCACGTCCCTGCACGTAGTGACCAATGTAATAGTCATTAACACACAACGAGGTCCAACCCAGTTACACGAGAGATGAAAGACAGACAAATTGACTATTTGTTCAGTGATGGACCGTAATAATGTTCAGTCTCTACATCAATTTACTCCACGTCCCTGTACGTAGTGACCAATGTAATAGTCATTAACACACAACAAGGTCCAACCCAGTTACACTAGAGATGAAAGACAGACAAATTGACTATTTGCTCAGTGATGGACCGTAATAATGTTCAGTCTCTGTACATCAATTTACTCCACATCCCTGTATGTAGTGACCAATATAATAGTCATTAACACACAACGAGGTCCAACCCAGTTACACGAGAGATGAAAGACAGACAAATTGACTATTTGTTCAGTGATGGACCGTAATAATGTTCAGTCTCTACATCAATTTACTCCACGACCCTGTACGTAGTGACCAATGTAATAGTCATTAACACACAACAAGGTCCAACCCAGTTACACTAGAGATGAAAGACAGACAAATTGACTATTTGCTCAGTGATGGACCGTAATAATGTTCAGTCTCTGTACATCAATTTACTCCACGTCACTGTATGTAGTGACCGATGTAAAAGTCATTAACACACAGCAAGGCCCAACCCAGTTACACGAGAGATGAAAGACAGACAAATTGACTATTTGCTCAGTGATGGACCGTAATAATGTTCAGTCTCTGTACATCAATTTACTCCACGTCCCTGCACGTAGTGACCAATGTAATAGTCATTAACACACAGCAAGGCCCAAGCCAGGTACACGAGAGATGAAAGACAGACAAATTGACTATTTACTCAGTGATGGACCGTAATAATATTCAGCCTCTTACATCAATTTACTCCACGTCCCTGCACGTAGTGACCAATGTAATAGTCATTAACACACAGCAAGGCCCAACCCAGTTACACGAGAGATGAAAGACAGACAAATTGACTATTTACTCAGTGATGGACCGTAATAATGTTCAGTCTCTACATCAATTTACTCCACGTCCCTGTACGTAGTGACCAATGTAATAGTCATTAACACACAACAAGGTCCAACCCAGTTACACTAGAGATGAAAGACAGACAAATTGACTATTTGCTCAGTGATGGACCGTAATAATGCTTAGTCTCTACATCAATTTACTCCACGTCCCTGTACGTAGTGACCAATGTAATAGTCATTAACACACAACAAGGTCCAACCCAGTTACACTAGAGATGAAAGACAGACAAATTGACTATTTGTTCAGTGATGGACCGTAATAATGTTCAGTCTCTGTACATCAATTTACTCCACGTCCCTGTACGTAGTGACCAATGTAATAGTCATTAACACACAACAAGGTCCAACCCAGTTACACTAGAGATGAAAGACAGACAAATTGACTATTTACTCAGTGATGGACCGTAATAATGTTCAGCCTCTTACATCAATTTACTCCACGTCCCTGCACGTAGTGACCAATGTAATAGTCATTAACACACAGCAAGGCCCAAGCCAGGTACACGAGAGATGAAAGACAGACAAATTGACTATTTACTCAGTGATGGACCGTAATAATGTTCAGTCTCTGTACATCAATTTACTCCAGGTCCCTGTACGTAGTGACCAATGTAATAGTCATTAACACACAACAAGGTCCAACCCAGTTACACTAGAGATGAAAGACAGACAAATTGACTATTTGCTCAGTGATGGACCGTAACAATGTTCAGTCTCTGTACATCAATTTACTCCACGTCCCTGTACGTAGTGACCAATGTAATAGTCATTAACACACAACAAGGTCCAACCCAGTTACACTAGAGATGAAAGACAGACAAATTGACTATTTGCTCAGTGATGGACCGTAATAATGTTCAGTCTCTGTACATCAATTTACTCCACGTCCCTGTACGTAGTGACCAATGTAATAGTCATTAACACACAGCAAGGCCCAACCCAGTTACACGAGAGATGAAAGACAGACAAATTGACTATTTGCTCAGAGATGGACCGTAATAATGTTCAGTCTCTACATCAATTTACTCCACGTCCCTGTACGTAGTGACCAATGTAATAGTCATTAACACACAGCAAGGCCCAACCCAGTTACACGATAGATGAAAGACAGACAAATTGACTATTTGCTCAGTGATGGACCGTAATAATGTTCAGTCTCTGTACATCAATTTACTCCAGGTCCCTGTACGTAGTGACCAATGTAATAGTCATTAACACACAGCAAGGCCCAACCCAGTTACACGAGAGATGAAAGACAGACAAATTGACTATTTGCTCAGTGATGGACCGTAATAATGTTCAGTCTCTGTACATCAATTTACTCCACGTCCCTGTACGTAGTGACCAATGTAATAGTCATTAACACACAGCAAGGCCCAAGCCAGGTACACGAGAGATGAATGACAGACAAATTGACTATTTTCTCAGTGATGGACCGTAATAATGTTCAGTATCTACATCAATTTACTCCACGTCCCTGTATTCAGTGACCAATATAATAGTCATAAACACACAGCAAGGCCCAACCCAGTTACACGAGAGATGAAAGACAGACAAATTGACTATTTGCTCAGTGATGGACCGTAATAATGTTCAGTCTCTACATCAATTTACTCCACGTCCCTCTATGTAGTGAGAACTAAAGGGATTTACTTTGCTAAGCCGATATTACGAGTGATACAAAAACAACCTAATGTGTTGGAGCAATTAGAATTTTCTCTTTTAGACAATGTCATCTGTAAAAAAAACTATCTGAAAAAATATGTTCTGTAAATATATTATATATTTGTAAATATATTCTGTAAATTTGATTTGGCACCGAAAATAGTATCTGATTCACTAGCTATTCAACACATTTTAGTGCAGAAAATTCCATAAGAATATTGGAAATCCAAGACAACTCTAAAAAAACCTCGTCCCTCATCCCCTGAGACACGCGGCGTGTTTAAGGTGGTCAGAAATATCCACAGAGCTGATCTTGCTGTATATTCATTGGTTCTGAGCCTTTGTAGCCTCTTGTGAGAGAATAGATTTTATAAATTAAGTATCGTCCAAAACATATCATTAGTCTTTTTTACCATACCATGGATTGACCATTACGTTAATTATTTCAACTTGTTATATAAATAAGATACTATTATAAAAAAAAGTATTTAAGTAAAAGTCTATAAAATGCATGAAATAGTTTTCATTCACAGTAATATAGAGTTGCTGTATGTTTGACTATGAATTATATCGAAACCCCAATTATTTTTTAGTAAAAAAATTATAAATTTTAACCAAAAACCTTTGATACTTAGTGTTATCACTAGGTCCAACATTTAAATAATGTCTCAAAAAAAAAAAATAAAAACTAACATTTACTGAGAGCCTAATAATACTTTGGAAAACATTTTGAGAATAACCCAGAGCAATAGTGTCGGCCTGCGAGGAGAAGTAATGAAAAAATAACAACGATTTACCATTCCTCAAGTTGTTTTTTACCTGGGTTTTCTTTTAATCATTATACTTTGCTCCATTCCAGATTTAAATTGGATGGTACACCCAACATTTGAAAGAATGTAATTACTTACTGTCAAAAATCCTCAATTATTGTTTTTGGTCCCATTATAATAACGTAAATATACTGTTCCTAATTGAAAAAAATAGCAGAGATACTATGTTTTCTGTACGTGGGCAGCTAATTAAGTTTTCTATCGTAAAACTAAATAAGCAATTTTTCTGCCAAATCAGTTCCATGTCTTCAACAAACGTGCAGCTGGTTGTGGGGAGATAGTTTTATCAAAGCTGGCCATATACGCCAGCCCAAGTGGAAACTAAAGTCCATTTGAGGAAAATAGTCTAGTTGCGGGAAAATTTGTTTGCGTCCGTTAGATACCGAACTCACAATCAATAAAATATATTTAGTATGTATATGATAATTATGTGTTAACACTGGTAAAGATAGGGTTAGGGAGTATTTGACGAGTAGCCAAATTGTATTTTTTAACCTAATTGTGATAGGCAGTCGTGTGAAAAATATTTGTTTATTTTCAAACTGCTTATGTTTAATAAATTATATAATAATTGCAAACTGTTTCAGTATTCTTCTTTGTTCCTTTAGTATATTCTTCAGTCCTGATTTTTGACGTTACGATTATAATCGTTTAAAAAAATAATTTACAAACATATTTATTTTTGGCAATGATTTGATAAATACATTATTTAACATCATCCTAATAGTGCTGCTCTGTAGGAGTATTGTCCAGCAATAGCCGACCAGCTTCTATTGAAGGAGAACTAATGAATACACAACTCCTGCCACAATATCCTGTCTCGTAGAAATGCCGGAAAAGGAATTTATCGTGGGATCCTCAAATTAAACTGTAGGTCCTAAACTCAATGTTTATAACGCAGGTTGTGCAAAAAGAATATGAAATATTTACTTAAAGGATTTGCATGGATTATGCTTATATGTATTCCAAACATATAGTTATACCATACATTAAAACCTTTTATCTATGGTTATACTTGTATAATTCAAAACTGGAGCTTACTGCTTTGTATCCATGCAAATATATCGTCTAGCACACAAACCGTCTTAGTTTTGGATAATTTAGGATATTTGACACGTGCTTAAAGGGTGATCTACCTGTCATAAACTTGGTGGCAAGGGAAGGGTTTACAAAGTTGACTTAAAACTTGGGGTTGTAACTGATGGTCCATAATAACCGCTAACATTTTAAACAGTTATTTCTCAGCTGTTACTTTAGTTAATATAAGTTAATTTTTGCAACAAATTAAAGCCCAGCTGATAGCATTTTAGTTGAAATGGGGCAGTGGACTGTTCAACACCGGGCTTCATTGTTGAAGCTTTTTTTATAACGAGGCCATGATCACTATCCAACGGTTAGTTCCCAATAACTTCCACATACATCGCAATGATAAAGTTCCTTATGACTCGAAGAAAAATAAATTTTGAAAAATTTTAGAAACATTTTGTAAATATTACTTTGAGTTTTAATTCACTGTAATTGTTATTTTTCACTGCGTTGTTTTATTTATTACTTCATATCTAAAAAAAACATTGTATGGATTTAACACATTAGTTATTTTTTATTTATGCCACTATTAGAAAAGTTGAATAGCTTGAACAACTTATAACTTAAGATTCTATTATTAAGAAACCAGTTAAAGCAAAAATCATCCCTCCAACCCATGAATTAGCTAACTGACACAAAACATAGCGGTTATATACCACCCGTAACTTAAAAAAATAGTTTTAAATTATTAAGTGATTCTTAACAACAAAACTGTAGTATATTAAACAATATATAGCTATAAGTAGTGTAGTACACGGGGTCTGGGACCGAAGGTAAGGCCATACCTTGTGTTATTGTTTACAATCCTTGACCCCTGACCTCCAGTAATCAGCCGATAGCGCCAATCAAACATTTAACCCCAATTGACCCCAATTAAAAAAACAATTAGATAAAAGATATCGCATTCCGGCGTTATCCGTTATCGGGTATTCCCCGACCCGCGGGTCGCCGCGTCTGTTTACATCGTCCGCCATTGTTGTTTACACTTCTTTATCTCTATTTGCGCGCGCTTTTGACTCCGCCAATTCAGTTTCCTAGTATCTTCAGCTCTCCTGATACTCGTTTGAATTTTCTTTCAAATCTATTTTGTTTGGAGTAGATTTTTTTGGCGCGCGCTTTTGAATCCGTTGATTTTGTTTCCTAGTATCTTCAGCGCTCCTGATACTCGTTCGAATTTTCTTTCAAATCTATTTTGTTTGGAATTGATTTTTTTGGGGTACTGTTTTTGAAATTTTACAAAATTTTGTGGAAACTTTTCACACGCAGTGAACTGCTTAGGTACCACGTGCTTCCTTCACGCCATGTCCGTGATAATCACTCATTTACGTCAATTGAAAACTTGATATAACATTTTGTTGACTTTAGTGGAAAGTTTTATTGTACCGTGGACTGCAAACCTAAGTACCACGTGTGTCCTTTGCAACATGGTAGTGATAATCACTCATTTGCGTCAATTGTAAACGTGATAAATTCAGTATAAATACTGTGAGATGTTTCTATTCAACCAAGTTGTGGTTTTGAATCATCTTCAGTAAACACCTCCTTCTACAAACTTGGGTGAGTAAAAAACAACTATATTTTAAAGTCTTAGAATCATTTTCGAAACTTTAACATTTTGGTATTAGAATAATTTTTGAAATTTTTACTTTTTGAAACTTTAACTTTTTTGCATTTTTTAAACTTTAACTTTTTATATTTTTTAAGACTTTAACTTTTTTAAATTTTAACCTAATATTAGAGCTTTAACTAATTTAAAATGATAGAAACCATACAGTGTTGACTAAATGTCCCACCTAATTTAATATTAAATTCTCAAAAAGAATATCTCAGAAACGTTAAGAGCTAGAGCAAATATAATAGAAATCTTTATGAAAAAAGTATGGAGAAGGTTTTCTATACATAATGCTTACATTTTTCTGAGACATGTTTTGAACTGTACTTAACTATTGACTTTTGCCTGATTTAATTTCTCCTTTATTATTTGAACTTTTGGGTTTTGGACTTGTATGACAGTGACAGTTTCTAGTTTGATTCATAAATGAAATCTTAAATTTTTATATTAATTACTGAATCAAATCTATGGTAGGGGTTATGTTTCATTATGAATAACTTTATAGCTGTCAATAAGCCAAAAAATAATTTAATATTTTGATCCTTTGTATTAGTGAATATTTACAACTTTATTATTATGTTTTAGGTTTTGCCTTAAATTGATCAACTATATACTACATTCATCCTTGTCTTACAACGCATTAAGGTGAGATGTGTAAGGGTTATATTATTCCACATTTAAACATATGATGTTACCTCGTAGTTAGGTAACACGCATATAGTGATCTGGTTTTACTGCTAATTTTTCTGCTGAAATTTCATTTTTATAATTTAGTCAACTGCGTTACTGCACACAAAGAAACAAAGAATTGAAATGTAAACAGCCAACCGCTAGCGACAGTAAAAGAGCGAAATACAAATAGTCGCTGTGAGCGATGCTCGCACTTTAGTGTAAAAACACAACGTCGCTAGCAGCGACGCTGTAGCACTAAAAGGGTTAACTTATAATTTTAAAAGTAATAATAATATTTCTAGCTAAACTAACTTTATGTTTTTTGTTTTAATTAAATTAGTCCAAGTTACTTTTGTAAAAACATCAAACAACAGCTATGATATATTTTTGTTATACAAATGAATACAATCATACATAAAGGGATTCTAATATTTACAATTATTTTTATTTCAGTATAATGAAACCAATAGTAAATAAAGAAGAGTTAAAGCAGTATAGTCAAAGTAAAATGAGATCATATTATGAAAGCACAATAAGAAGTTATCGTTATAGTGAAATAAAAATAAAAACATACAAACAGTTAAATATTGAGACAATGTTTAGAGGTCAGTAAAATCTTATGAATATATGTACTTTACTAAACACACATTGAAGTATAAAATTACATATCTATAAGTTAAGTAATTGTGAATAATTTATGTGCTTTAGAAATGGAAGATCAATCCAATCACCAACATCTCCAATCTGACTGCGAATCCAAGTCAGACGCAGGCCGATCGGAGATTGAAGAGGCCGCTCACGCCCATCCAGTGACGGGTAAAACCGATTTTAAACCAAGCGAGATTGTGGAAATGCTTTTTTCGATTGGCATGACTAGTTATTTGATGTGGGAGAGGGTTCTTACGAACTTCGGGAAGTCTTTCGAAGTTCAAACTGATCCACTTCTGCTACAAATATATATGATCCTAAAACAGCTATCAGCGGCCTTTGGAAGCTTCATTCATGAAAATTGTGATCCAAGCCAGTATAAATTGCCATTATTAATGGAAGAGGAAAAAAGCCTAAAAGAACTATTATCAATTTTGAATCCCCTGTTGAAAAAGAAATCGTTTAAGGAAAAACTTTTTTCTCACAATGTTGTGAATAAGCTCATGATACTTATTAGAAATGCGTTGCAACCGGATGAGACTGTTGTGAGCCAAAAAAAACGGAAGGCAAAGAAAGTGAAAAAAAGTGCGAAAAAATCTAAAAAACATGTTTCAAAAAAGCATTCATCGTCTTCTTCTTCTTCGGATTCATCAAGTTCTGGTTCATCCTCATCTTCTTCTGATTCAGAAGAGGAATTTGGAAAGTTATTTAAAGATAAATCTAAAAATAAAATCCCATACGTCTCACAACAGTTTATATTTGTAACTGGTAAAGATCTAAAACAACGAATCGTCACACCGGGTGAACAAGGGAGCCACTTGATAAAAATTGAAATAACAGATACTCGGGATCTGAAGAAATGTCAGAGTGATAAATATTGGCAAAAAGTTCACAAAAAAGGATATTTTCTATTGAATAACAAAAATGATGAGGACAAGGCTATTCTTTCACAATTGGATTCAATTCTTGTTGAAGCATGTAAAAGAGTTAAAGAGACTATTCCAAATTTAAAGAAAGATAAGTTTAAGTTGGGCTCTTATGCTAAGAAAAACTGAAATACAATATGAACATATCCTTTTTTGTCATATATATTTGTTATGAACTTTAAACTCATTTTTTTCTTTTTAATTCACAGTTCCGAAGCTGAAATTCAAAAGATTGACTGAAAATGCATTTCCTCCTCACAAATCTTCACAACTTGCAGCTGGTTTTGATCTTAGGAGTGCATATAATACAATAGTACCCAGACGAAACAGGAGCTTAGTCCATACAGATTTGTCATTTGTGTTTCCTGAAAACTGTTATGGTAGACTTGCACCCAGATCTGGGCTTGCTTTGCATCATTTCATTGACGTTGGTGCAGGGGTTATTGATCGGGATTATACAGGAGGTGTTTCAGCAATTCTCTACAATCATTCTGATATCGATTTTGTGATCAACCGTGGTGATAGGATTTGTCAGTTGATATGTGAAAAAATTTGTTACCCCTTACTTTGTGAAACAGATCGGCTTGATGATACAGAAAGGGGTTCATCTGGATTTGGATCTTCTGGATTAAAATAAAGCACATAGATTATTCATGAGTTGCTAAATTGCTAAATTAATCTCGCTGTTACTTTTTCAGATGACTGATGAGTCTAAAATTCCGTTTAATAAAAGAAGACTTCGTTTTCAAGAATTTGAGAGAATGGAAGTTGATGATGAGGATGATGATGATAGCCTATCCATTCCTCATCACCAAGTTCAACCAATTTCTCAAAACTCTTTGGCATTATTAAATGATCCACAACCTTCAACCTCGGGGATAAACAACTTTAATTCAGTTCAAGTAAATGTGACTGATAGTGATTCAAGTTCGGATGGGGAGATTGTAGAAACGTTGGACTTGAGGAAAAAAGAAAATCGGATAAGAATACAAAGTGAAGATTTTGTTGAAATTGAAAATGCGTTCAGGGGTAATATTAAAACGTATTATTTCAAAAATAGTGATGACAGTATTAAAGACATTTGTTTAATTTTAATGTTGAACAAGCTTAAGATGAGTCGTTTGATAAACAGTTTGCTAAGTGAATACGGTGCTTTGAAATTTAATATTGTTTTAGAAACTACTTTCATCAGACCTAGAACAAATGAGACTCAGCCAAGAGCCTTTAAAACAAAAAACACAATTTGTTTTGAAGGGGGGGACATTAGTGCTATACTTAATAAAATGATTGGTAAAATATGTAATGAAAAATCTTGTTATGAAGGTAAAGTAAGCGGATTCAGTCTTTCAAGCGTGGATGGTATTTTAGTGCGGATAAACCGTTATAGACCGTTCGGAGGAAGTTCTTATATACCGTTACCCAAAAAGATTTTGAACAGAAAAAGTGTAATAAACCCTCGCAACTTGCATGATAATCTTTGCTTTAAATGGTCAATTTTAACCAGATTTGTTGAAGGTCCACATCCAGAGAGAATCAACATGAGACATTTTAGTTTACAAAATAAATTCAATTTTGATAAACTTGATTTTCCGATGACATTAAAACAAATTAAGAAATTTGAAAAGATAAATCCCGGTGTTAGTGTGAATGTCTATGGCTTGGACAAAAACGATGATGTATATCCCTTAAGGGTCTGTGAAAAAGAAGAAGAACAGCATTTTGACTTATTGTTAGTCAAAAACCAATCAGGCTCATCTCACTTTTGTTATATAAAGAATTTTTCACGTCTTATAACTGGTCAACGTGTTCGTTCAAAAGAAAAAATGCTGTATTGCAAACGTTGCTTTACTCCATTTGGTAAAAAACATCAAGCCAAACTGAATGATCACAAAAGAAACTGCTCAGGTAACAGTCCTGTTAAAGTTATCATGCCTCAAAAGAGTGAAGATGGAACACCTCCTGTTTTAAAATTCAAGAATCACCATTACAAATCTAGATTGCCTTTAGTGCTTTATGCCGATTTTGAAACAATCTTGAAAAAGGAAAACACTACCGTTAACAACACTGTTATAACTAACACTCATGAACCCATGAGCTTTTGTAGTCATTTAGAAATTGATGATTGTATTCCAGAAGAAATCTCTTCAAAACTACCTAGTCTTCCCTATCTTTATAGAGGGGAAAACGCCACATCCGTGTTCATGAGGTATTTGATCACTTTAGCTAATCTAATTGGTGAGTTACTGAAAACACACATCGCCATGCATCCATTGACAGATATTGAACAGCAAAGATTTGATAATGCTACTCAGTGTGAAAACTGTGGGGAGGAATTTACAGCATTGTGTTCAAAGGTGAGAGATCATTGTCATCTCTCTGGATACTTTAGGTCAGTACTCTGTAACCAATGTAATTTACATCGGCAAAATCAAAAGTTTCTACCCATCATTATACACAATAGTTCTTCATATGACTCTCATTTCATCATCCGTCAATTAGGATGTGATGTAAAGGATATTCATGTTATTCCTAATAGTAGTGAAAAATACATATCATTTAGTAAAAAAACAGCTAACGGTATAACTCTGCGTTTTATTGATTCTTATAGATTTTTAAGTGCAAGTCTTGATACATTAGCTTCTAATTTGCCGAAAGAGAAATTTTGTATAACAAAACGATTTTACAGTGATGATGAGTTATATTTTGTCACAAAAAAGGGGTTTTTCCCTTATGAATACGTATCCTCATGGGATAAATTAGAAGAAACTAGATTGCCATGTAAAAATGAATTTTTTAATAGTATGACGGAACAAGGCATATCTGAAGAGAATTATAGCTTTGCTCAGGAAATGTGGACCAAGTTTAACTGTCATACTTTAGGTACTCTGATTTGTATTTGCGAACTGATGTTTTAATTTTAAGTGATATATTTGAAAATTTCAGACTTATTTGCATGGAGAATTATGAGTTAGATCCAGTTTACTATTTATCAATACCATCACTCACGTTTGATGCTATGCTAAAGTTTACTAATGTGCATTTAGAACTGTTTAGTGAATATGATAAATACATGTTTGTTGAAAAAGGTATTCGTGGCGGTATTACAAGCTGTATTACTCGTCATGCTAAAGCGAATAACCCTTTACTGGGGGAAAATTTCAATGATCATGAAGATGTGAACTACCTCGCATATATAGATGCAAATAACTTATATGGATATGCAATGTCGCGACCTATGCCAAAGGATGGATTTAAGTGGGTACGGGGTAATTTAAATTTGTTTGATGTGATTACCATACCAGAAGATTCGCCAAAAGGCTTCATTCTTGAAGTTGATATTGCATATCCATCATATCTTCATGAGGATCATAGAGATTTTCCTTTTTTACCAGAAAACAGTTGTGTACCCAACACGAAACAAAAGAAATTGTTAACACATTTTAATACCAAGACAAACTATGTTTGTCACTATTTGAATTTAAAACAAGCAGTCCAACATGGTCTTGTAATAAAAAAGATACATAGAATTTTAGAGTTTAACCAAAGCACTTGGCTCAAAAGTTATATTGATTTTAACACACAAAAAAGAAAGGAAGCCACTAATGATTTTGAAAAAGATTTTTACAAATTATTAAATAATTCCATGTTTGGCAAATCAATTGAAAACATAAGGAAACGAATGAATTTGAAACTAGTTAGTTCAGAAAGGAAAGCCAATAAACTTATTGCTGAACCTAATTTTATTAGGTCCATAGTTTACAATAATGAGTTGTGTGCTATAGAATCACAAAAAGTGTCTGTTAAATTTGATAAACCAATTTTCATTGGGTTCACTGTGCTAGAACTAAGCAAAGAACTGATGTACTTTTTCATTATGATATAATGAAAAAACGTTATGGTAATAGGATTAAGCTCTTATACCTAGATACTGATTCTTTTTTTTATCAGGTATATACTAAAGATTTTTACAGTGACATAAATCAGCCTGAGTTGAAAATTTATTTTGATATGTCAGATTATCCAAAAGTTCACCCATGTTTCAGTAATGTAAATAAAAAGGTGTTAGGTAAATTTAAAGATGAAACGAATGGCATCCCTATATTAGAATACATTGGCCTTAGACCAAAGCTGTATACATTTTCCACTATGGATGATGAGTTTTTAAAAAAGAGTAAAAACATGTTATTTAAAAAAGCCAAAGGTGTAAAGAAAACGGTAGTAAAGAATCATATAACATTTAAGGATTTTAGAGATTGTTTAGAAAATTCAATTGCTCAAAAGAGAAGAAATAGGATGTTTAGATCTAAAAAACATATTGTTCAAACTGTAGTAGTCAACAAAATTGCGTTGAGTGCTAATGATAATAAAGTAATCATTTGTAATGATGGAATACATACCATGCCATATGGATATAACGCTACTTGTGTACACTGCCAAGAGTAAAATGTAAATAAAATATGTTTGTAAACTCAACCAGACTTGTGTATATTCTTTATATACCCAAATGTATTACAATTAAGATTATCATAATGGTTGGTAAAGATGCAATAATGAAAATAATAATGTAATAAAAAGTTATTTTATTGATCATACATTACATGATTTTTCGTACAGAACCAGACAGTGGTAAATATTGAACCAAAGCATCATGTATAATAAGACAGTAAGCTGATGTGTTAGCAGGCATGTCATCCGAAGTTTGAAAATCAATTCTGATATCTAAAGATCCGGTTTTAATTGTTTCAGTCTGCTTTGAACAATCTATTACAAACAGTGGAACCTTTTTAATAAAGGTTTCCTTATTAAGACATGGTTGATCATCAATTCCATTATAATAAGAAGACTGGAATGATGAGTAAAAGTTAAACATTAGAGATTTGTTTCCGTTAACATTATCATAAGGATAGTATTTTGCATTTAAATATAGTTTGACATTTTCTAGCTTACACATATCAAAATGAGTTGTATTTTTATTTGATTTATCTTTTCTATCAGTTTGAAAACCTAAAATTACATATCGCGGTTTTTCCATCATTGAGCTTGTTTTGACCGTCCAAGAATGTAGTTTTGATACTGGGAGAGTTGGGTATTCATACAGCTGCCATCTTCTAAAAGGCATAGATATAGGTTGATCCCTATCAGTTATTTTTAAGAGAGAAAGTCTTGTATTGTCTTCAACTCGGACATAGGGTATTTTCCATACAACCTTATCTAGGATTATATTGACATCGTGAAGAGCTGCAGCAGCTTGAAAAATTGCATTTTTATCTGTTGAAGACCTTAAAAGAATCAACTCTTGTTTAACATTTAACAAAATGTGATTATAGTCTTCCGCAAAACCTAAGAGTAATTTCAGTGGTATGCAAAATGAAAAATTAGTTTTTTCATCTAGCACTCCTACTGTGCTAACTTTCCATCCGGCATTTTCCATCCAATTTTGATCAGAAGGGCGGGAAGTTAATATGTTCTTCATTGTAGTTGTAATTCCAACATTTTTTACTCTATCAATTTCTGTTCCGCATAACTCATATCTAATTTTATCAAACAAAAAAGACATGGCATTGGTAATCAATTCAGTCGTAGTATCATCTTTCTTATCGGCAGCCTTTACAATTTTCCCCTCGATTAGTAGAAAACTCTTACTAGGCAGTGTATAGACATCTTGTTGATGAACTGGGATTCGTATTTCATCACTGTTCTTTAGTGAATTGGAAGAGTATGGTGTGTGGCTGTGATATTCTATATCGCATATAGTATCGTCATAGTTCACACTTTCACTAATTTTCAGGATGTCATTCATCTTATTTTTTGTAAAACCCCAGTGATTTTAAGAATAAACGGTTCTTCAGTGTTAACTGTTTAACCTCTCGATTATTACTGATTGTGTGATTGGGGTTTATTGGCTTATATGTTTTTTGCTGTTTTCCTACTGATTTTTGGTTATCAAAAATGAATCCCATCATGGATGTTGTGATTTCTCTCTTATGTGTAAACGTAGATTGATGTTCTCACCTCTAAAATTAACAAGCCTACCTTCTTGATCCTCTAATTTAATGTTAAACTCTGACAGACTTTTTCTATTGAAAATAGGTAGGTAAATGATTGATTTTGGTTTTTCAACTATTTTAAAACCAGGTCCAACTAAAGGATAAAACTCATGTAACACATGTCCTTCAATGCCGTCTCTGTATGATCCACACACAATATTGCATGTTATTCGTATGACATCGACTTTATTAATGGTGACTTGAGTTGGAGATACATGCCATTTATTAGCTTCAAGAATGACTTTTTCACTAAATCCCAGTAACAAACCTATATTTGAAGGTCTGCTAAAATCTAAAGCTTCCGAACACTTTATTTCACTTTTCAAAGTGTTATTATTAGCAACCAACTCAAATGTAACAGAAGGATGCCTCTCTTTAATCTGTTTATTTATACACGTGTTGATGTCACTGATTTCATAAGATCCTGTTGGTAAGGATATCTGTATATCGTTTCCAACATGTAAAATGTTATTTATGCCTTCCTCCACATTTGGTATTGAGTTATATGTCATTAAATCCAGGAATCCCAGCTCCCATTCATTTGCTGATGATAAGTCCATTGGAGGGAACAGTGAGCAATTTAAATTAGACGAATTTCCAGTAATACAAATCATCTTCTTTTAGCGAGAAAATCCAAACACAAATGACCACAGTTGACAGAGTTGAATTTTTGTTTTGGGAAATAGTTATATTTAACAAATATGGGATGGAATCCTGAGTTGAAATACTGTTGCAGCTCAATTGGTGGTTTTAAGTTGCCAAAACTATCGAAGTATTCAATATGAAAACCTCTCTTATAATAACACACCCAATGAGTACCATTTCCTTTTATACTATCTAGGTTAATAACTGCTGATTCATTTTCATGAACTCTTAATGGTAAACTGTCCCTCATAAAAACTCCTCTAAAATGAGGCAACTTTAAATCAACAGCAAGTTTTATTATATCCAAACTACTTAATGGTTTTTCCGGGAGTCTTTCAATTATTTCCGTATTTCAGTATATGGTCTCAAATACAGCCCCTTACCACTTTTATTTTTCCTTTTGCAGGAGCATTTAGGATTTTTTTTCTTTTTCCCAACAGGTTTTTTCTTTCTTATTTGTTTTTTTAATTTTCGAAGTCTGTCCTTTTCCCCCACCAAATTTTGCTTTAGTTTTCATTATGTTAGTAACTGCCCAGGCGGCGGCTCTCTCACCAATACTAGAGTCCGAAGCTTTTACCCTCTCCCAAGCTTTTTCAGCTAATAAGCTGTCAGCAACTGATCTAATTTTACTATCCTTTGATCTTGAGTATGCTATATCGTGGTTTTTGCATGCAGCATCCAATTTATTTATGCCGGGATCACCTCTTGCTAATCTCTTCCTTAAATGCGTCCCAGGTCCACAGTACTGATAGCCGGGTATGTGAAGTTCTACAGGTAAAATATCAATAGCACGATTTATAACAGTGCCTACGGCGTTGCCTATTGAACCTAACACTCCACCACCACGAACAGAACTGACTCTACGCGAATTCATTGCCAAGTATTTATGTCGGCGGTTTATCTTCAACTGAGACATTCTTGGGATCATCTCTAAAATTAAATAGCTCATTCCAATCAGGAGGATGGATCCTGACAACCAAATCTTTCCATTCTTTTTTTGACTTTTTCTTTCTCTTTTTATTTAATTGAGTGTAAATTGCATATGTTATATCTGATATTGTTTCCATAAAATATGTAAAGTGAATAGCATCAAACCAGTGTTTTGGTTTGGATAAATTGATAATAATAGACCCATTAGCATTAAATTCTCCTTTATCATTTTTTAATAATGAGCCTGCTTTTAATTGATCAATAATTTCAATTGCTGTGTTTGTGGATTTCACAGTCTCTTTAATTGATTCACGGCAACTAGCAATAGAGTTTTGTAATATTTCTGGATTGATGCTGTTCTCTTTTAATTGATCTACAACGGTATTTATTGGTTTTAAAACGTCATTAAATGATCTATGACAACTCTCTATAGAGTTTTGTAAAGTTTTTAGATTAACACAATCATTTAAATCTGTAGCATTCCCAACATTGCACAGTTTTTTATTGTTAATATTAAAATCTCCATTTACAGTTAAGTCAAAACCTTCACCTCTTGGTCCTCTTAAACATTTTCCATCATTCGTATGACGCCCAAACTTATCCACACTCATACTAATTTCAGTAAACTTTAGGTTCTTATGTTAACACTATGAGGTTTATGATCGGACTAAATGAAAAATACAAACAATTTGTAATATAAACGTCTTTATTAACTATTCAAATCATCAAGCTGTTTAGATAGAACAGGTTTCAACTCATATAACTCTTCCATTATTGAATTAATCTCTTCTGTATGTGCTGTGTTCCTCGATTTTTCAGATGCTAATAAAATCTGTAGTCTGTCCACAAGTTCATTTGGATCATCAAAATAAATATATTTTGGTTTATCATTTGTAAGAGGGATGCCACTTCCACTTGCAGCTTGAGTCAGTATGTCTGGATAAGTCATCATATCTTGTCGTTCTTCGATGTTATTGGCATGTAATTTGGATATAATAGTTTTGTATTTAATTCCTCTATTTGACTTAACCCTTCCCTGGCTAGAATAGTTTATTCTGTGTGCATTTGTTACTGCTAAAATCTGTGCATATACATGCAAATCTTCTTGACTGTATATAAAATCGTTCGGTATATTCATGAATATTAACTCATAAAGACCGGGTGTTCCACGATATCTTACTCCATCAATTATTATGTCATCATCATCGATATCTATCGGTTTGCTACCAATCATCCAAGAATTTTCTTCAATTCGAACACCATAATTGTAGTCTATGGTTTTACCACCGTTAATTAATTTCAAAAAATATTTTCTGGCTATTTTTCCTTTGAAGTTTGTCTCAATAAATTCTTTTGCAAGTTTCTTTCCTTGTGGGGTTTTTATTAGATCCTCTCCAGAAATGGGAGTTTCGAATACTTCTTCCCTTGAGGGTGTTAAGGGGGTTCTTGTTAAGGATGTTTGAGGTTGTATGGGTTCTGTTATCATCTCACTACCACTTTCAACACCTTCTATTTCTGTTGTCTCCATATTTGAATGATGGCTAGCCAATCGCTTTGGAACAGGTTGCTGTTCATCATCCTCACCGTACTCATAATCACTCTCATATTCTGGTTGCAGCGGATGGTTAACTATTTTCTTTCTCTTTACACCTTGAACAGGGTTTGGAATAAATATTTTTGTCGGAGTCGTCTCAGAATAGTCTTCTACTCTGCGTTTTCGTTCCCGTTTCATTTGGTATTGAGCAATATCCTGTAGCTGTTGTTTCTGCTGAATTTGTTCACTTTCCTCCACCAGTAACTTGAGTGGTTCCGTGATCGGTTTGAGTCTATTTTCCCACATTTCATCACTCTCTAATATGTCTCTTTTGAACAATCTATGTTTATGTTTAATATTTTTTCTTAATTCCGTTATTTCTTTGACAGTATCTTCTTTTGTCTTGTTTGAAGATTGTTTATCACTTACACTATCTTCCATCTTAACGGCTCAACGTTTCACACTAGAATGACTCGTCACAGTTTTACAAATGTATCAAATCCTGATCGGTAACGTCCCATGTTTAATTCTGCTTCCTTATCTATTGCGATAAAACTATTAATGCCTATCTGCCAAATTTTATTGCACAATTCTTTAAAATGTTCAAAGGTCATATCTGGTATCACGTGGTCATTAAAAATATGTCGTAAGTTGCGATCATCTTGTTTAAAAGCTACTATTAAATTTGCATTATCGCGAACTAACTGTTTCGGGATATAACTGTAAGTTTGACATATATAAAATGTATCAATATACTTGTGTCTGCCCATAGAAAAATAATTTTTAATGTTTTCTTGTTTACCACAGGCAATATCATCAAATATCATGATGGAGTTTGGTTTGACATCACTTGGATGTGGCACATCATCGTTATCAGAATATGATTTGTATTCAATTTCAGGAATTTTACTTAAGATACATGACAAAAACTCATATTTAGGTTGATATAAAGATTTTGAATACACATACACATTTTCAAATAGTAACCCTTGAGGGGAAAATATAAGGTTTAAAACTAAGTTTGTTTTACCACAGTTTGATGGTCCACAAACAATACATCTTATTGCATTAGGTAACAACTGTCCATGACGACGTTTAAGATTCTTACTAGTTTTATATAACATTATATCCAAATTGACAATTGGCAAACTTTTCTTTTGTTTGATGAATCTCATTTTACCAAATCACTTTTATTAATCCAACTATCATATGTTTTATCAAACCCCAACCAACGAACTAAAACCTTGTCTTTACTTGATCTAACTACTTTTTCTATTAAATATGTGTCACCGCACTTAGTCGTTCTCAACTCTTGCTCATAAAATCCACCTTTGACAACTTCACCTCTATCGTCTTTTAAAATATATGTTACTGGCTCGGTAAACTGAACTTTATATACGGTGAAAATCTCATTACTCCAACGCGGCCAGTAACCCTTTGAAAATTCGTTCTGCTTTCT
Organism: Macrosteles quadrilineatus; assembly: GCF_028750875.1. Lineage (NCBI taxonomy): Eukaryota > Metazoa > Arthropoda > Insecta > Hemiptera > Cicadellidae > Macrosteles > Macrosteles quadrilineatus. Next base: position 35,331,184 of record NW_026542598.1, on the reverse strand, counting down.
GCTTATCCTCACTCGATCACCAACCCTGAATGTTTGTTTCAAATGATATTTTTTACGGCTCTTAATTATGTTTTCCATTACATAACTTTCATTTTGACTGTTAACATCAATTGGTTTAACTCCTATAGTGCGATGAACTGTATTGTTATACTTTAAAACCAACTTTGAGAGATTACTAAGCCAATGGTAAGTCCCTTGCTCACTAAACATAATCCACATTTTACTCTTTAGTGTTCGATTGAACCTTTCAACAATTGATGCTTTTTTATCAGAAAATGTGTAATAATGATTGATATTATACTTTTTCATTAAAGATTTAACATTTGAATTGAAAAACTCAGTTCCTTGATCAGTTTGGAAATTTTTCATTGGATTAGAGTCTAGTATTGGCATAAGAGCTTTAACCATTTCAGGTCCACTCTTGGTTTACAGTGGGATTGCAAAAGCAAATTTTGTGAAACAGTTGATAACTGTTAAAATATACTTAAATCCTTTATTGTATTTTGAAAATTTCAACATGTCCACTAAGTCCGCTTGATACAAATCATGCATACCTTTTAATACAACATTACGTCTTGGATCATTTTTACGTGCCTGTTTATGCAACTCTTTTGCTATACAAGATCTAATTGATGCTGCCATCTTAAAGACTAGGTCAGAGTGATGATAAAAAAGACAGTAGAATTGGTTTTATACAATTTATTATCATACTTAAATCAGTGTACAAATTTACAATGAGGTGAAGCCTTCTTGTGTTCCGCCGCAGGTATATCATCGAGATTCCAATGATCTAAGACGACACCACAGTTGATACATGAAACAGAATCTTCCACTCCTGTGTAGTAGAATCCAGTTTTTACCATATCTTCAATATTTGGATATAGCTTTGGCCATATAATAAAAGTTTCTCTCATCATGCTTTCAGTATTTTCAATAGATTTTTATAATTTAAGTAATTAGTATAGTCTCCTTCAATATATTCACTCATTTTACAGTTAGGGTTCGATACTTTATGAAGAAAGTTCAAGTGTCTAAGTGATAATTTTTCACTATCCGACTGCCAACCACAACCACAGCATATTACTTGTTCATAGCATTTTGTTCTATAAAAACCCGATTTTACAAGATCTTCTTCTCGTGCATTAAAAATATTTGAACCAAAGTCAGTATTGAAGGAAGATTCCCAAGGCGATGGAAGTGAAACAGATGAAGTTGACGAGGAGGGTGATGACAGTGTAATAGATGTAAATGAAGACGAGTCCATTGATGTTATCCAAACAGCCTCACTATGACAAATGAAGGAGAGTTGGATAACACAATAATATTAGCTTATCAATCCACATTAGACTTTAGACTTTTGATAAAATGTAATTACACAATGAGGACAGTGTTTTCTTTTTGGATTGGGTCCATCAAACATATCACCATTCGATGTACCGTTGTAGTGATCTGTGCATCTCATGTTTAATAATATGCTGACATCATTCTTTAACATTCCTGGAAGTCTGTCAAAAATAGTTTCAATATCTTCATAGTGTGATATTAAGAACTCTTTAGGGAGGTATTTAACTAGTTCTGAGCTCAAGCCATTGTACCCTTTTCTGTAACACTCCACAATAGCCATATTGACCATTTTGAGCCTTTCATTAATAAGTTTTTCCATTTTCCACCACTGAAGTAGAACATAAACATTTATATAAGCACACTTTAATGGATTGTGAATAAAATTGCATGGTTTTATCATTTGAGAGTGATAAAAGTTCGACTTAAGATCCTGTAGGTTTGGACATCCTAGATCTTCAAGGTTGACCACATTTACACCATCACTTGGTAAAAGTTTAGTAACTACTTTTTGTTTTTCTTTTCCTTTCACATATACATTACCCTGTATTTGAACACTTGCTAACACATCCTTAAGTTGGTCATACTCCCGAAATCCCGAACCCCAAAAAAGTCCATGGTGTCGTTTTTCAAGCCACATCACTTGTTTTTGCACATGGTTTGGTAAAGTAACAAAATTACAAGGTGGTTTGAATGAATGCAGTTCATAAATCTGACAATCAGTGGAAATAAGAGCTAGCTCCTTTACAATGAACTCTTCTCCATCACCCTTATATCCCTGAATATCAAGTAAATAATCCATCTCCGCAAAAGAGTGCACTCGTCGCTGACTAGATGATGAATGAGTAAAATTCAGTAGGGTTACTAATGACAACTAATGATTATATCAACAATTTTTTTGTCAATTTATCACAATTTACAAAGATGGCTGGTGATTAAATCTTCTGTAAAACTCTTGATCCACATCACTGATTGATTTTTTAAATTCTGTCCACTTGTCAACATCTAGCGAAACGCTTTCTCTCCCATTTGGTGTGTATACACTAATGATTATTTTTGTTTCCAATTGGTCATTTTTGAATTGAATTTTCATATCATTTGTTATAATAAATTCTTCGTGAAATTCCATATTTACTGCTATAGACATTTCCACACAGTCGGATATCAAAGTATACTGAAACCATACAAACTTGAAACATGGCTTTTATACCAAGAATTCTGTCTAGCCAAACAAAATCCTCAATTGGTTTTCAACTATATCACTCTGGCTGTTAGTCACTTTTGAAACTTGGATTGGACGATTAACGACGTTTGGGCTAACATCGCTAGATTGAGCTTTGTACCACCTGTCATCTCCAGTCGTCCAAGTAGATGATGACACGAACCCACTCTGTTCACGATTCCTATCTCCAGCCATGCGTTCATAATTGCGTTGATGTGGTCTGGAAAAATCCAAAGTAAGGTTGGCTCTGTTGGCATTTGAAGAGCCAAGAGATGAATTTGACCGTTCTTGATTAGGTCCAGACATTGTACTAGATCGATGGACACACTAAGACTGAATTCATTAGGTTGGCTATATGACATAAAATACAAGGCAGTCTGTAGAAGTCATGCTGGCTCAGTGGTAACGTCTTAGCTTTGTAAATAGTGAGTGTTAGGGAAACTAAAAAAATCCCATTGAGGCGGCATGACTTCTTTTTGCCACACTTTTAAAACACTAATTATGAAAATCTAGTATTTCATCTAGTTCACTGTTTTACCAATAGATAGAGCGCGAATAGCTGTTAGCACACATCGACAGACTTGATCACGCGCGCAAAAGGAGATAAAGAAGTGTAAACAACAATGGCGGACGATGTAAACAGACGCGGCGACCCGCGGGTCGGGGAATACCCGATAACGGATAACGCCGGAATGCGATATCTTTTATCTAATTGTTTTTTAATTGAGGTCAATTGGGGTTAAACGTTTGATTGGCGCTATCGGCTGATTACTGGAGGTCAGGGGTCAAGGATTGTAAACAATAACACAAGGTATGGCCTTACCTTCGGTCCCATACCCCGTGTACTACACTACTGCTATATTTGGTAATATTTTAACTACACGCCTTGTAGCCAAGTAATATTCCATCGACCCAGTAACTATGTATTGCTAATCTGGCATACAGCGGTAGAATTTGATTACACTTGTGGTTAAACACATCATGATTGGATCTGTCAACCTTACGTCCATTAGGTGTGTTGAGTACAAACAATATCATAGTAATAACTAACTAAAAGACAGACGAACGACTGATCTTGCAATAGTTAAATTAGCAAATTAAATTAATTATTGTGTTAAATGTTATTACAAAAATAAAACTACTCTCATTGCAATAGCCAAAATAAGAGTGCTATCATACAGGATATTTTGGAAGGAGAATTCACACTAAAGATAGACTCAACACGGAATAACTCAGTTGTGTTTAATTACATTTTGTCATCTTTCCTTCCAGACAGTAATAAAATGACAACCATCTCAATTATGCAAAACGTTTTACTGCCATTCTCCTTATCTTTACTTTCAAACACACGTTATCTCCGGTAATCCAATTTTCTTACACAATTTTAACATGATGTTAATTACGAATATAAGTTGTATTATTATCTTTGTAGTTAAAGGAGTTCGGACCAGTTATTATGTCATTTGCAGTTTTATGCAGATTTTTGTATGAACCATTCAATACATTCAGGTTTAAGTACTTAAAGTCCCACTGTGCAGTAATATTATGCAAAAATAATAAACACATTTTGTGTAACCTATATAAGCCTAGCTTGCAAGTATTATAGATTAACTGTATTGGCATTTTACATGCAATTACATTTATTTTCCAAAAAACAGTCATAAAAGCCTAAGAAGCCCTGGGTAATATCACAGTGATCACAAAACACAGAAAAGCTGATGAAACTTGCGGCAATCTGTTCTTAAGTTTAATCTATCTCTGCTTTGACTCTGGCTAATTGTTTACAACTTCCTTCTTTATATAGAACAATAGCTTCATATAATTTGTAAACTTATATTCAACATCCAATAACAATGGCTTTATCTAAATGATTATCGACTCTCAATAAGTATATTTGTTCTAAGAAAACTAAATAACATATGCTTTTACACAATGTCTGTAAAAATATAAGTTCATTGTGTATCACTGAAAGTAAAGGTTCTCTTTTCATTTATCTCTGTAAGATATTTTCAATATCTCATCAAATAGATGCTATGACTGTAATATCAAATTTTCTGTTACCTTGATAAAAAAGTCCGATGAAGAGCAAACTTTATATGTATTGTGAGTAAACAGTAAACGTGTAAATATATTATTACTAGTTTTATAGACGTAAATATTTTTTTAGAGAAATATACATTGTAAAATCCATACTTACTTAGAATTCCAATAAAACAATTTTATTCTTAACTGTTTTACTTTGTTTTCGCGTTCGCTTTCATTTCCGCTTTCGCATTTTCTTCGCTTTTGATTTCGCTTTGTCGTTGTCTTTGCTTTTGCTTCCTTACTTTCCCATTACTTTATGACAATAATACAAATTACTAAAACTTTCATATATTATAAAGGTACCAAAAAAAACTACCTTAACCCAACATTAGAAGTGAAACGTTCTCCGTGGTTGGGATTTTGGTCTAAAAAACCTTAATGTTAAGTAGTATTTTCTATATATAAAAATATTTTTCGCATGGTATTTTTTTTTAGGAATAGTTTTAATATTTTGGTATTACTGTAGATGTTTGTTCTTTTTAGCTTAACCATGTCTAACGTAACAAACAAAACATATTCCATCATAACTCACGTTGATCACACAAAACAGTCTGACATGACTGGACATATCTTATAGTGAGCACACAGCTTGTTGTGTGTGTTTGTATGTGTTCACTGGAACGTACTGCAAATACTGGACCAATATATTCGAGTCGATAGTAATACGATAAAGTTTAAATGCCCTCCATATTTAGTATATTGCATTTCAAAACCTTTTCATTTATTAATTCATTGCTACAAAACAGAATAAAGTACTTCACTTATTTTACTTAAAACACACTAAAATGACATAACATAAGCATGCACTTAGTTTTTGAAACATTACTGAGTCTGTATGGTTGTAGATTATCTAATGTTAATTCGAAAGATAGTAAATAATAATATTCTATAAAATATGTTTTTTTTTTAATTCATGTTTAAAGTTTTAGCACCGGGTTCTGTGATTTAGCTTAGTGAAATGGATTAACTAATGCATAACTACTTTGATGTTTAATACTGCATTTGTTTTTTACTATGTACTGTTTAACAGTTTGATTTTACTAACACTAATTTTATTTCTTATTATTTCTGATCTTTGTTTTAATGACAGATGTTAGATGGACTGTTTAACCCCCTTTGGATGTACTACACTTCTTGTATGTAGTAGAGACTAGAAATTTCGTAATGATGATTAATGAAACAGAAATTAAAAATTTCGAGAGGTTTCCAAAATAAAGAGAACATTTCTCTTGAGAGACTTAATATTTTATGCCTTTATATGTAAGGACCTAAAAATTAACTCCAAACCACTCTACTAATGCACATTGGTAAAGTCCATTGGTGATTAGTGATATTTGAACCAATGTCCATGGCAGAAGTGTCACTCTCTAAACACTATACAAGCCACCCCTATAGCCTTTATTGACTGGTGTACACGAGGGTCAGCTCCAAGGCAAGTTTATGTGCAAGTCCAATGTCCAGTCTTGTTTGTAAATTTGAAATGTATATTGAGCCGTGAAACCGAACCTGTCAGACTGTTTACTGAACGAAGACTGTCATCTTGCAAGATACATTAGTTTTAAGTAAGCCGGTATGATGACATATTTTTACTGCAATTATTTATTAGACTTAGATGAAACATACTTATGTTTAGAACCTAACACAGATCTAACATTTTACCAAATTGTGTAGATTTAATGTTTAATAATTGGACAATTGATGTAGACTTTATTTAGTGTTTGATAAAACTATATAGGTTAAAATCACAAGTTTTAATAACCAAGCTGTTTGATCAATATAATTTTTAATAATGTTTAGCTGTAAAATGCCTAAACTAAAGATCTTGACTTTCCATTCATCGATTTATTTTCTCAGTCAGTAGAACCTTACTAAGAAAGATTACGTTTTTATCACGTACTTCACCTTATCCCGGCAGCCATTTGACAGCAGTTTATAAAAATTCTATAGATCTTTGGGTGGAAGCCACTATACATATATAATGATTACAGTTAGTATTTTTAAACGCAAGAAACACTAATCAGTTTTCACTGCTAAGGTGTTTCGTTGTAACCAAGAAAACTCCCTCCTATATATTTTCATATTAGGATAATTAAATTATTTACTTCAACCCTGGATCATTCCGAAAAAAGGTTTACCGGGTAACGATTTTTCAATTTGTATTGGCGATTGTAAAACACCTTTACACCAAAGTGTATGGATGGAACTTAAAATGGAACTTGTTCAGCTTAGGTTAGGACTTTGGACTGAGAGTGACAAGTAATATACTTGTGGAGAAATATAACTCCTCAGAGGACAATAAATAACGAGTTAACGACAAAGTTCGTTTGTCAAGTTGTCTTGTAATAACTCGCGACACTTCAGTGATGAATAGCTTCTCTGGCTGTTGAAGAGAAAACTTGTCAAGTATATAATTAGGTGTCATTTATATTAACCAATACCTAATAACATTAGTAACTTATCTCAAATTTAAAAAAAGTAAAAAGCGTTTCATTTTAGTGTTAATTTAATATATTTACTGTATTTATTAATTATTAATCTGTCTTGGTAAAAAATTGAAAAAACAAAATAGAAAACTAAAAGTAAATAAATATACAGTATTACATGAATTCTGTGATACAACAGGGCCTTTAATCATCATTATTGTTATTTGACTTAGCTTAAAACCTACGATTCAAACTTTTACATTTTTCATCTTACACTTTTAACCGAAATTGTTCATTATTTTCCAAAACAGCCAAATTAACAAAATTGATATTTTAACTTAAAAACAATTCCTATTCTCTAAATGGTTTCAAGCTGACATACAAGTTTCAATATTTGCTTAGTACAAATACATGTATAATCATGTTGATGCAATACAATGCATGCCCGAGTAGTGTACATTGCTCTGTCTCCTGACATCAACATATTTAATCAAGGGATAGTTGTCACGTAACGGTTATACAAACATGTACATGTTCGATCAATCCACTGCTTATTAGTCTAGGTGGTCTATCATGTTAATCTCTGGTGGCCGAGCTTTACTCAGGGTAAAAATTTACAAAAGCGATCACATACAGAGGAAAGGTGAGATGGCCTAACCTTATATTTCTATATTGAGAAACGTTTGAATTGAAATTCATTTAAAGATTTTACTTTCTTACCTACTTCAGTAAGTTGTAGATCCGAATACACATTACACAATAAACCAAAATCTGTGTGCCAACCCGCTTACATCCACAAAACATCTTAACAGCTGACTGCATTGTTGTAACAGCTGTTGTCTGCTGCTGGAAAATGTATAGAATGGCCGAGGTTATAATTAACCCAATAACAGTGAAATATATTTTCATATTATTTTTTCACTAGTTTGATACTTTTATGTATTACGTGTGAAACAGTGCAATCCAACGACTAATAGTGTTACACAAATATATTTGAGAATACTCCTAATAATAAAAAAATATAACATATCATTGGAAATTCCTTTTTTAAGAACGTCACATATAATCTTAGAGGTCATGACCTACAGCTTTGTCTACCACAAATCCCTCGATAAATTCCACTTCCTACAACACAGGATATTGCGGAGGGAAAGACTTGTATTCATTTGGCTTCCTTCAATATTGTTTAGTATTGCCTCCCCGTATCACGTGCAGAATAAAGCTACGTAAATAAATATACCAATTACGTTCAACTACATGTAAGGTAACCAATTATGCTACCTATTACTCTATACAAGATTTTGTAGTTTTAACTTTTGTAGCAGAAACAACAATTAAAGCAGTGTGTGGGACAGCCAGAGGGGAAAAGACCACTAGGAAGGATAAAAATGATATGGCTTGGTTCAGAAAGATCTGCCGAAGATGGGAACATTAGCAAAGGCACTGAACCGGGACATACTGTTGGTGAGGTGAAAACCCTTCTAAGTTTTCAATGTCCAAGGATGACAGGTAAGGGTAAAGTCTTAAAGGTATTTTACTTTATTTTAAGTTATAAAGTTGAAGCCATACAAAATATTAATTTATATACGAGCAGATAATTGTAACATGCAATGGATGAAATTGAATTTCATTTTACAAAAATATTAAACTAGTATATTACATATTTTTGTAACATTATTCCGTAATTTTATGTTAATGTGGTGTTAATGTGCTAAATATGCCCACATTGTATTTTTAATGTCTTCCACTGATCTCATCATTATCAGATTAAACCACGGAGAGATCTCATGAGACTTGTGTTGAAGGGTAATCAGTGCAGAGTCCCAGGAGGGATACTCATAGCTTCATAAGTCTTGGTAATCAGTTGTAGCTCTGAAAAATATTGATGTAGCATTATTAAGAGTTAAATAGTTAAAAAGGTTAATTTAAATCGCATGTTTTTGTTAAAATATGATGCTATATTTTAAGGATCTGGGGATGATTTGTTGTTAAATTTGTTCGTAAAATATTACACTTTCTGCTTTAACTAAACAGTACACCAGTAAATATTCAGATTCGACCATGGTTAGGCTCATATTTTCTCGTAGAAGTGACATTATATTAAATATGTCCTTCGTATTGGGTCTTATGGTAGGAATGTTCAGTTTATACGTATTTACCGTCTTGTGAGTCAACAGTATTGGCACGTGTTCCAAGTGTTATTTGAAGTATTTTGATTTACTTTTGTAATTTTAATAACATGTACAATACTAATCTGTAATTTTATCTCTTCACGAAACTGTAGCAATTTCACCAAAGAGCAAAAGGATTTTTTATAGTGATAAGTTGATTCATACCAACAATGGAATACAAAATAAATTTTTTAGAGAACATAAAATAATGGTCAACAGCAAAAGCGCAACATAAAATCACTCTTAGCAGTTGGACTAGATTTGTTGTCATTTACGGGACGGATGAGAACTTTGTTTAGCTTTATATCAATTTAATGGCAAATATATTACGACCAACAAACATAGCAGTTGCAGTTTTGAGTAAAACTCCATATTTGAGTTATTTTCCGGTAAATATTTATGCATTATGTTAAAACAGTCAATTTTCTCTGGCTTTAACAGAAAATTCTATTCCTATTCTTTTTAACAAGTTAAAGATCTTTCCAACAAAAAAAAGGTAACAGAAATAGAATGAGGTTGTTAAATCCCATAATTTTATGTTCTTAAACTAAAATCTCGCTGTCATAAACTGCGCATGTGCAGTACTATTTCTAAATCTGCACTACTGTGCCCAATATGCGTAATCTTTTCTAGAAATAGCGTCACACTGCAAACAAATTACTAGTAAGCTGCAAATTAATTGGTCTTACTACATAGATAAGCTTTCCACTTCATCGGACACACCTGGAAGACCTTATAGTCCTATCTACCCATTCCCGACAGATTAAGAAGGGAAGAAATCTTCCCCCTGAAATCAATCCCACCGAAATGTATAGATATTAAATATTTAAAATTATACATTTAAAATTGCAAATGAATTTCGTAAAGTTACCTAGCAGTTATTTAGTTACATAGTTACAAGTTTTTATAGCACTATTTTAAGCTAACATCGTTTGTTTTTTTGGAATATTACAAAACTTAAATTTATAATTATTGTGTGTCATTTGTGTTTTGTGAACTTATACTGTTATGTAAATATCTCACAAATAAAATCCTAGACTGAAGGGCAAAATCTGAACGTATTACTGAACACAGCTATATTTTGCAAACACAGTAATAAAATCTGGATCTGAAATCGATAAAACATGCTCAATTCTAAAACATTCTCGTATAAGAAGTCGTATAAGATTAATATTCCAGAATAATCTATAATATTTTTCTTTTCCACAAATCAGAAACATTTAGGTAAGTTTCAAGTAAACTACATTGTCATTATTATTATCAATTGAGATCGGGGAGCCAACCTATGTGCGTATTTTAACACGGCATTCACATAGTAATTAAGTATTCCAAAATACCGTATATATCGCGCGCTTGCATATAACAGGCCGAGTGTAATCAACGCTGATGTTAATTAATTGTTAAATTAGGTTTCTGTTCAATTATTCACAGATATATTTGAGAGCTAATTACAGTAGCAGGCAAGGTTATTTGATTGAGAATGTGAAGAAATTAACTAGAGTTTAATTTTCAAAAATATTCATTGAAAACAGTTTAATTTTACTAGTATCCAATCTATTATTTTAGTCTAATGTGATATAACTGTAACAAATTTAATTGTATAAATAGTTGGAAATCGTATTTCTTAAAGAATTTCGAACCTTTCTGAAACCTTTCACAGAAGAGAGGCTACAAAGGCTCAGAAGCAATGAATATAAAGCAAGATCAGCTCTGTGGATATTTCTGACCACCTTAAACACGCCGCGTGTCCCAGGGGATGAGGGAGGAGGTTTTTTACATTTCCTTGGACAGTGAATAGATTTATTTCTTAAAGGTATTTACTTTGAATGTCGTGAATAAATCTTTAGAATAACTAGTAGTGAATTAGATATACGTGATAAACCTACTCTCTTGGTAATAATTTTCAAATACTATCACTACTAGTGAAAAACTTAAACTCAAAGATTTAAGTGGAGTGGCGACTATAACACCACTTAATTCCTGCACTACGGAGATGGCATGCATTTTTATTTTATTAATTTTTTTATATCAAGAGTATTATTTAGAACTCCAATCATTAGGAACGAACAATGTAAGAAGTCAAAGGGTTTAATCGAAACAGGAATAGATCCACTAAGAAATTTACACTACACTGAACTAAATATTAGTTTGTACTGAGAAAGAATGTAAATTCCCATCGGTTACAGTAGCTACTGTTTGTGTAGTTTTAAATGTTTGGCAAAATATTGCGAGTTCCTACAATACTTTTTATTGCAATCACTTAATATTTTATATAAGTATTTTCATAACTCTAAACCCCAGTTTACATGTAGATGGCGTAAAATCAGAAGGTACTGGATAGACAACCTCTGTTTATTCGGTTAAAGTACGTATATCCACTTATCCACATTACCCTTTAGCCGCAATAGATGCCGTATTTTTGCTAGATGGTTTTCGAAGCAGTCACAACAATCAAGTTGAGCATTTGAAACCCCAAGTCAGTCGGCTCGGTTATAAGCGAGAAGTTAGTTTATAACTATCATAGCAGACAGAACTGAGAGCTAGACAGGTAATTATAAACTTCCCTTTGTTCCAATCAATGAGATCGTTCACAGTTTAGCTTGTTAAACTTGGTTCGCTTAATTTATTTGTCTCTTAATGACGTGTCAAGAATCGAGCTAAGCAACATATAAAGTAAATTAAACATTTTGTGATTCTAGTGTAATGGTAATCAAAATATTTAGAAATACCCGTGTTAAATGTTGTCACAATTTTATTGTATTTGATTAACTCCTTTGTGATTTAGTTGATTTTGCTAAGATATAAAATTTTTTTCCCCTTTTTTATTTTTTGCAAACTTGAACACAATCTAATTAAGTGACCTGCCACCAATTAACATGCTCAAATAAAGCCGATTTGTGAAAAGCAATGTTTAAAACGTATAATTTCTTTGCGAAAGTATATAATATATTTGATACCTGCGGTTTTCTGTTAGTGACATATGCTAACTTTCTACGCTTTCATTATATTTGAATGCCACAAACTTAGTTGTTACTTGAGGACTTCCTTAAACTGAATTATTTAAATGTCACTACCACAAACTGAAACAGTCTTGAGATGTAAGGCTTTTCCATATTGAATTAGCTTGAGTACAAGTTGAGTTCAAAAGTGACACGAACTACTTTTAAAGTCAACCTAGGAGATATAATTTTTGTACGTAAACTTTATATGTACTTATAATGTCAAGCTAGAATATTTAAATATTAGGATATACTTGACTTGGTAAAATGTATCACCCATGTCCTATGAAGTCTATATCATGTTAAATTTATTTTTGTAACGCCAGTAACCCTATTTTTAGAATTGGTTTGTGGTAAAACAGCATTATTAATTTGAAACTAATAGCCTATGACAATAAATCATCATTATAAAATATATTTGGATACTTATATTGAGTCTCCAAATGTTGCGAACTTATGTGCAGCTTATTGACTAGAACAGGTTTACCAACAAGTGCAATGCTGTAAAAGAAGCTGAATAACGAACTAAAAATGTTCCATATCCTTTATAAATTCAGTTAAACTAAAAAAATAACATATTTGATAAAAGCTTCTTACCATTATTATTTTACCACTAACATATTTAACACTTTTTCACATAGGTCTAAAGTAAGGGTGTAGATTTCATAATGTGGTTATATATATTCATTTAGAAGCAATAGCTTATGTGTTGAAAAACTTGAAAACATCAGATAATGAAGTTTACATGATTTACATCCAGTTATTGTCCTCCGGTGAATTCTGTCACTTTTGTCAAATTTCTTTGTTCATCTCGTCCATTGTCCTGGGAAAGACTCTTTGATGCTTTCTTTGTAAAGATTGTCTCATTCACCACGTTGAATATATTTCTCAATATTGCAGGATATAAGCATGATAGAATGTTAAATTATCATTTTACCAATACTACGAACCATTTAACGCTGTTTGTTGTAATTGATAGCGTGAAAACTATAGAAAATTGTCCATTATATAATTACGGAAATTAAATAAAAGAAACGTCTTATAACACTTAAAACATATATTTACGCTTATACTGTTACTCACAAGACGGTAAATATACAAAAAAAAGATGGTAAGTGGTGATCGATTTCGATTGGACACTCCAATCATCATCAGACCCAATAGGCGAATGTTCCCAGTCATTCGCTTATTGGGTCTGATGATGATTGGAGTGTCCAATTGAAATCGATCACCACTTACCATCTTTTTTTTTTATATATTTACCGTCTTGTGAGTAACAGTATAAGCGTAAATATATGTTTTAAGTGTTATAAGACGCTTCTTTTATTTACTTTTCGTAAATTTAATAACACGTACAATGCTGATCAAGAATTATATAATTACATGAAAGGGAAATATTAAATATTTTTACTTGGTTTTACAAAGAACAAAGTTTCAGATTTTAATTTATTTCCCTTCTAAAATATATCTTTTCAGCCAGTTTTTTTTAAAATACTTTTTTAAACCGTGGACACGCTTTTCATCACAAAATTCTAACCAAATAAGGTGTTATAGAAAGAAAATAATATAATTCTATTAGACGAAAAAAATAACTCTGAAAGGTTGTCTTTGTTGAACTTTTAATACACTGGTTATTTTTTACGTGTTTTAAGTGAATTTAGGTTTACTTCTTTAAAATAATTCAATACTGTTACTTTGTAGAACATAAAAAAATCATGAATTAATTGTTAAAATGGTTTTGATTTTTAATTTAAATACTGTTGTGTTAGTGAATTCATTTCTTTTAGCCCAGTTTTTAAAAATTGATCAGATTCTTGTATTCGTATTTTGTCTTGTGATGTCTTTATTTGAATGGGTTACAATTTATGGGCTTGAGATGGTTTATGGGGGATCAACATCATTATGATTGATATTTTAAAACATTTTAGTTTTTACTACTTAATTGTAAAACTTTACATTACTATAAGGGTTTCACAAATCCTTTGTAAAAACTTTAAACACAAAGATAATACAATAAAGGGTTCCTTTAATCTATAATATAATCAAACTTTCCAATCACAGGTATCATAAGAGGATCTCTTTTGGATACAGAATTAATATATCCTTTGTAATACACAATTTAACATTTGCAACAATTGTATTTATTACTTATCTTTATATGAGTTTGAAAATATTTTATAACCACAATTGTATTTTCAATGAATTACCTAAAAGTCTCAATTGTGAGTCGACAGTTAATCTCACACACAAAGAAACCCAAACAAGGCAATTTTTCACCAAGAGAGTGTAATTTGTCAGAGACAAGTATTGTGTTCTGCTGCTTTTGTCTAAAACATGTCTTACATTTTTAATAGTAAATATCGTACCAACCTCATAATGTAAAATTTTTAGAGTTCACTCTTTTATGAGGGAATAACTAAAAATTGTTTCGTTTAAACGATGAACTCCACAAAATAATATATTCTCCGTTCATACTACACATTGGGTTTATCTTAAACAGCAAACAATTATTTAAAGGTAGAGAGCTGTAGTAATTCATTATACAATGAATAGATATTGTTACGAATATATATATATATATATATACGTATATATATACGAATTTTGGAGATTTTAACTTCCCCGTGCTGAACAATATAAAGTCATTGACGACCAGCCTTACTTAATCTATTTTATGTCATATTAATTGCTTGAGTAATTTGTAATATTTTAGTATTCATAGTTTCACCAACTGAAGAAAGATGATGAGAACTTTGTCACACATCAGTTTTGGCTTTTGGATCAAACACTTGAATGTTTAGACTAATATTCAATTTGATTTTGAAGCTTTTTGTACATAAAGACGGAAGTTGTAAGCAATTATGTGGAGTCAAAGGATAGATGGATTAAACTCTAGAACAGATGCTCCAAGTTTCACCAGCTTTTCTGTGTTTGGTGAACACTACGTTGGCCTTGTGGTTTCTTATAATTGTTTTTGAATTCCACACAAATTCATTATACATTTATAAAGTCTTTGAAGTCCAAAAAATAGAGAAATATTTAACAGTTAGTTATCGTTAATTAGTTTTAGAATGTCTTGCAATAGCTTGAGCATAAAATATACAATAAAGGCCTATTTTATGGGTTCTATTCAAAATTGTTGTCATGTTTTTCTGATGATACACATTTTCAGAAAACTCTTCACCCCACAAAAATATCTTACACGCATAAAAAGTTTTACGGTTGAAATAATAAAAATTATTCTCATCGTCACTTAAAATATATCTATCTCATCAAGACGTAGTGGACTTTTTTAATTAGTTTAGATTTTAGGTCACCAACTGGATAGTGTATAACTGCAACGTCTTTGTACAGGTAAATTTAGATCACAAAACAATTATATTATACATCCGGCATTTAACAGCCACAGAGGCGTATCTTCGACCAAGGTTTAAGTTTAGTGTCTTATTGAACTAAATAATGTGAAGACTTCATAAACTCTTAACTTAACTAGGTTGAAACTAATCCTAATTTTGGCCAAAAAACAATATGTTTATTTTTTATTTTTAAGTTAACAAAATATCATAATTCAAATATGAAAATTGTTTCACATAAAAAAAAAAATTAAAACCTTATTCTTTGGGTTTTGTTTTATTGCCCATTTAAAATATTTATACAAATTTAAAAAAAATCAGATCCATGTTATACTCAGGAATAAATGATTTCACTCCTAGTACACCAATAATGCACACTTGAACTACATAAATTAATGTAATTAAAATCCCGTTTTTGTTTAAGAAAATGTTTTGTCATCACCAACAACAAGGACAATCCATATGGTAAATAGTAAATTACCCATCAGATGCCATTTTCGATAAATTTCCTTATCGTTGTCTAATGGCCGATGGCAGTTCCCATATATTGTTTACCAAAGTTTTCTAATATCACTCCAAACTTTGGTTATCCAAACGTGTGAAGAAAGTTTTGCCATTGGAAATTTTGTCGATCAGTCACTTACCACCTTACACTTGTCATCAAATTGTTTGACGCATCTGCGGTTTCTGAGATGGATTAAAGTGGTTCCATAAACGTTCTTTTTAATCAAGTAGCCTACGTAAAAGTGTCGATACAAAGTATACGTTTTTCCTACAGTTACGTGACAAAGTGGGCTTCCTTGCACTGGTTATAACACGCAAAGTATAACACGTAAAGCATTGCTGCATTTATTCACTTTTGCCACATTCATTTTCTTTTGCCACACCAATTCTTTTGCCGCACCAATTCTTTTGCCACACTCCAGTATTTCAACCACCCAACACAAAACAGTCTGATTTTGTTAGGCACGTTATACGAGTGGGCTTAGAAATGATTTGGCAACACTTTCAGATACTATGACTACGATCAGCCGGTGCAGCGATTCCAATTTCGTGCAACGCTTCGTTCGTGAGTGCAAAGTACCACTTCGCAAACTAGTTACACAAAATAACTATTTAATAGTGCTTGAGGAAATAATATCCCGTTATATTGTTGAAAAAATAATTCTACATGTCCACAAACTCATTGATATCCAAAGTAAAGTTTGTCTTAAGCAAAACAATTTCTTGTTGCATAAGGTTACACTGCCAATGTAGTGTTGTATGCGATTTATACTTGATAAAGTTGACTAATTTTAAGTCTTGGCTCAAGCATCATTCATGATGTTTTGTAAACTATTGACGTTATTGTTCTCCGTGGTTATTTTATGCATTTTTATTGATTATTGAGTTTTTTATCCTCAAATTTTACACCTAGCTCCTCTTTCATGGAAAAGTTGATATTCTTAATAAACGGTATAACTAATATGAATTACCAGTGATTAAATAATAAGTTTATTACTCAACTGAAATTTATTAAAATGCGTTTCTTAAGAACCTGGACATTTTTTTTAAGACTGTAACACCTAAAGTAACACGTTCGTGAAATAAGTGGGTCTTCTTGGACCCGGTTCGTTTGTGGTTTTGAACATGAAGTTATAAAGTTTAAGAGTGGCCGAGTTTATTGTGACAACGAATGAAGAGAAATCTCCCAACACAAAGGCAGGCTTGTAGCCGGTTATTTGTCAGCAGCTAGATTCTCTTTATTTACTTTCCTCCTTTCCATAACTGTCCACTTTTGTTGGTTTTTGTGAATATTTTATAATAAATTATTCCATTCTTACACGGAACACGAAGATTAAGTATAATTACTTAAGTTTGAAGTTACTACCTTGTAACGTGTTTATGTATAAAAACAGTTTTATTAAGTATTGATTCAAGGTTGTATCGATGATATCTAATGTTTTGAATACTTGCTATACAAATTAGGCCCAATTGTTAACAAACTAGCTTATGTCAACTAAGTAGATTTCTCTTATGTAGAATAAGCTTTTCAGTTTGCCCTTCTTTGTGGTGAAGGCTTATCATAAATAAAAAAATTTTGGATAAAATAATCCTCATTTTTGACGAAATAACCAAAAACAAAAGGGTAGGCCTGCCATAAAAATGCACTTGATATTTATTAACATCCTAAATACCTTAAATTTACCTTTAACTGATCCGTAAATATATCTAATCAATGTTTGTCCGTATGTTTCTATGATTTAACCACTTGTTAACCATAACATAGATTTCATTCATATAAACTGTAAGCAATCATCTTAACCAAGTAAGTTTCCAAGTGGTTTGGTGATAATCGTCCCTCTAATAGCGTGAGACAGTTTTTGAGATTGAACAACATATTTTGATCGTAATTTACAGTAATAGTGCTTATAAATATTTTTGTTCCCATTTTACTCAACTTCAGAATTGAATTCACATATTTCTGTTATATATTTGTACCTGTTAAAATTTTAAATAAATCTTGACTTGATTGTCATTCAAATTTATAAGCAGGTATATAACCTGCTTATAATGGTATATAAACTGGAGCAAATGTAGACAAACTTGAAAAAAGATATACTTTTTTCAAGTTTGTCTACTTTTGCTCTAGTTAAAAGTACTTATAGATATATTTAAACACTTACACTTTTCTATGAGGCAACTATAGCAATCTGTTTACCATTACATTGGTTTCATTTACATAAAATATAGACACTTAACAAGAAAAAAACTAAGGCGATATTACATTTGGCAAAATATATCAAACCTTGAAAAAATGAGTGGAATGTCCACATAGAAAGAAATAACTGTAGTGGAACCTACCAGAAACTACAAAACATATGTTAAACGCTTTAAAATTGGTTAAAACTTGCAAAATATGTTTATGTGTTTAAAGACTTGAGGTAAATTGGGTTCGGTTTAAGTATAGGCTATAACTCATGGTTTCAAAAGATTTCGTAATCTCTAATTGAATCAATGTTAAATTGAGTGTTTGTAATGACGAGTGAGTAGGTGATACATCTTTTTAATATTAAAAATATAATAATAAACCAAGTTGTTTCCAAAGAAACTTTGCAGACGTAATTCGTTTAAGCAAGGATGTCCTTGTGAAGCAGACTAAAAATTGAAATTTTCGGGATGAAACTAAAAACAATTGTATTACGCCTCTTTCACACGACGCGGCGCCCGCCGGATCCGGCGTAGGGCTATGGGAGTATATGAGTCCTTTCACACTATCGCCTCTTTCACACGAAGCGGCGCGCGCCGTACGGCGTCCGCCGCGCGGCGCTGCGCCGGACAAGCGTGTGTCTTCACACTAGTACGGTTTCGTGCGGCGCGCGCCGTACGGCACTCCTAAATATTTATTATTTTCTGTTCAGTTGTGGCTTTTAAATGAATGCC
The DNA here is from genome assembly GCF_028750875.1 of Macrosteles quadrilineatus. Classification (NCBI taxonomy): domain Eukaryota; kingdom Metazoa; phylum Arthropoda; class Insecta; order Hemiptera; family Cicadellidae; genus Macrosteles; species Macrosteles quadrilineatus. Next base: position 35,312,167 of record NW_026542598.1, on the reverse strand, counting down.
CCACTTAAAAGTTCAAATTAAATTAATAGGATAATTTTAAATATAATAAACTAGTGCACGTGTTGCTCGAATTTGAGCAATTGCAAAATATTAAAGGAGTTTTTTTTTACGAATAACTGTCACTATTTCCGTTGACGTGTGAGGGTCAACTCAAAGATAATGTAACCAATCACTCCACTCCAGTTATCGAAACTGGAAACGAACTCACTCTGAAAACGAACGCTCACTCCACTCCATCTTTCGAAACTGAAAACGAAAACTCTTGTGTGTATCATGTGTGTACTGTATGAACAGCTGTAATTAATACAAATTATTCGTCCGTTTAACTAAACAAAATCTTGTCTTCATAAGATATACATTAGGATTTTGATGGCCTGAGGGGCAAAGCCCGAGGACTTTTACTACAGGAATTGGTGAAAGGGGGCGTGTACACAACAAATACTTAATTTTGACACATCGTTTGTAAAAATCGGTTCATTATTAACGGAGGAGTAGTATTTCGTAGAAATCACCTTCACGTATTATATATAAGCATTCGTCATATCTGAAAATATTGTATTCTAAAGTTAAAAAAAAATGTTTCATTACGTATAAATTACTAAATTATTAATTTAATACTAAATATATCCTCTAGTTATTAAAGGAAAATTTTTGTTTTAATACTTTAAGTTGGTCGATTTGCATGGGATCAACATAAAAATATATTTTTTGTAATAACTTTATTATTTTCTGACACAACGATATATAATTTCTTAATTAACTGTTGCACCCTCTTAGTCAGGTAGTTTGCCTAAAATGAGACAGCGTAGGGGTTGGGCCGTGCGGCGCGCGCCGCACCGTGTGAAGGCTCCCATAAGAACCAATGCACCTTCACCGAGTTGTCCGGCGTGGACGCCGCGCGGCGCTGTCGTCCGGCTCAAGGTGCATCCGGCGGTAACTCGCGCGCCGTGCGGCGAATTCGCCGCGCGGCGCGCGCCGGACATAGTGTGAAAGGACTCATATACTCCCATAGCCCTACGCCGGATCCGGCGGGCGCCGCACGGCGCGCGCCGCGTCGTGTGAAAGAGGCGTTAGTCCGGCGCGCGCCGCACGGCGCGCGAGTTACGCCTCTTTCACACGAAGCGGCGCGCGCCGTGCGGCGTCCGCCGTGCGGCGCTACGCCGGACAAGCGTGTGTCTTCACACTAGTATGGTTTCGTGCGGCGCGCGCCGTACGGCCCTCCTAAATATTTATTATTTTCTGTTCAGTTGTGGCTTTTAAATTAATACTCCACTTAAAAGTTCAAATAAAATGAATACTGTAGGCTAATTTAATTTCCGTTCAGTTGTGGCTTTTAAATGAATACTCCACTTAAAAGTTCAAATAAAATTAATACTGTAGGCTAATTTAAAATATAAAAACTAGTGCACCTGTTGCTCGAATTCGAGCAATTGCAAAATATTAAAGTAGTTTTTTTACGAATAATTGTCACAATTTCCGTCGACTTAAAAGAGTCAACTCATAGATAATGTAACCAATCACTCCACTCCAGTTATCGAAACTGGAAACGAACTCACTCTGAAAACGAACGCTCACTCCACTCCATCTATCGAAACTGAAAACGAAAACTCTCTGTGTATCATGTGTGTACTATGAACAGTTGTAATTAATACTAATTATTCGTCTGTTTAACCATAGATAAAAAAATACTCCCCCTAAAATAATAGAAACAAAATTTCGTCGACACTAGCGCCCAGTATGGCGTACATGAACTAGACATGAAAAACGAGCTTCAAAATTAACAATGGGATGAGAAGTCTACTTGTGTTGGTTAGTCTATGGTTTAACTAAACAAAATCTTGTCTTCATAAGATATACATTGGGATTTTCATGGCCGGAGGGCAAAGCCCGAGGACTTTTACTACAGGAATTGGTGAAAGGGTACACAACAAATACTTAATTTTGACACATCGTTTGTAAAAATCCGTCCATTATTAACAGAGGAGTAGTATTTTATAGAAATCGCCTTCACGTATTATATATAAGTATTCGTCATATCTGAAAATATTGTATTCCAGAAGTTAAAAAAATGTTACATTACGTATAAATTACTAAATTATTAACTTAATACTAAATATTCTCCTCTAGTTATTAAAGAAAAAAATTTGTTTTAATACTTTAACTTGACCGATTTTCATGGGATGAACATAAAAATATATGTTTTGTAATAGCTTTAAATATATTATTTTCCGATACAACGATATATAATTTCTTAATTAACTGTTGCACCTTCTTGGTCAGGTTGTTTGCCTAAATTGAGACAGCGTAGGGGTTGGGCCGTGCGGCGCGCGCCGCACCGTGTGAAAGCTCCCATAACGCCTCTTTCACACGAAGCGGCGCGCGCCGTGCGGCGTCCGCCGTGCGGCGCTACGCCGGACAAGCGTGTGTCTTCACACTAGTATGGTTTCGTGCGGCGCGCGCCGTACGGCCCTCCTAAATATTTATTATTTTCTGTTCAGTTGTGGCTTTTAAATTAATACTCCACTTAAAAGTTCAAATAAAATGAATACTGTAGGCTAATTTAATTTCCGTTCAGTTGTGGCTTTTAAATGAATACTCCACTTAAAAGTTCAAATAAAATTAATACTGTAGGCTAATTTAAAATATAAAAACTAGTGCACCTGTTGCTCGAATTCGAGCAATTGCAAAATATTAAAGTAGTTTTTTTACGAATAATTGTCACAATTTCCGTCGACTTAAAAGAGTCAACTCATAGATAATGTAACCAATCACTCCACTCCAGTTATCGAAACTGGAAACGAACTCACTCTGAAAACGAACGCTCACTCCACTCCATCTATCGAAACTGAAAACGAAAACTCTCTGTGTATCATGTGTGTACTATGAACAGTTGTAATTAATACTAATTATTCGTCTGTTTAACCATAGATAAAAAAATACTCCCCCTAAAATAATAGAAACAAAATTTCGTCGACACTAGCGCCCAGTATGGCGTACATGAACTAGACATGAAAAACGAGCTTCAAAATTAACAATGGGATGAGAAGTCTACTTGTGTTGGTTAGTCTATGGTTTAACTAAACAAAATCTTGTCTTCATAAGATATACATTGGGATTTTCATGGCCGGAGGGCAAAGCCCGAGGACTTTTACTACAGGAATTGGTGAAAGGGTACACAACAAATACTTAATTTTGACACATCGTTTGTAAAAATCCGTCCATTATTAACAGAGGAGTAGTATTTTATAGAAATCGCCTTCACGTATTATATATAAGTATTCGTCATATCTGAAAATATTGTATTCCAGAAGTTAAAAAAATGTTACATTACGTATAAATTACTAAATTATTAACTTAATACTAAATATTCTCCTCTAGTTATTAAAGAAAAAAATTTGTTTTAATACTTTAACTTGACCGATTTTCATGGGATGAACATAAAAATATATGTTTTGTAATAGCTTTAAATATATTATTTTCCGATACAACGATATATAATTTCTTAATTAACTGTTGCACCTTCTTGGTCAGGTTGTTTGCCTAAATTGAGACAGCGTAGGGGTTGGGCCGTGCGGCGCGCGCCGCACCGTGTGAAAGCTCCCATAAGAACCAATGCACCTTCACCAAGTGGTCCGGCGTGGACGCCGCGCGGCGCTGTCGTCCGGCTCAAGGTGCATCCGGCGGTAACTCGCGCGCCGTGCGGCGAATTCGCCGCGCGGCGCGCGCCGGACATAGTGTGAAGGGACTCATATACTCCCATAGCCCTACGCCGGATCCGGCGGGCGCCGCACGGCGCGCGCCGCGTCGTGTGAAAGAGGCGTAAGAACCAATGCACCTTCACCAAGTGGTCCGGCGTGGACGCCGCGCGGCGCTGTCGTCCGGCTCAAGGTGCATCCGGCGGTAACTCGCGCGCCGTGCGGCGAATTCGCCGCGCGGCGCGCGCCGGACATAGTGTGAAGGGACTCATATACTCCCATAGCCCTACGCCGGATCCGGCGGGCGCCGCACGGCGCGCGCCGCGTCGTGTGAAAGAGGCGTTACCGCCGGATGCACCTTGAGCCGGACGACAGCGCCGCGCGGCGTCTACGCCGGACAACTCGGTGAAGGTGCATTGGTTCTTATGGGAGCTTTCACACGGTGCGGCGCGCGCCGCACGGCCCAACCCCTACGCTGCCTCATTTTAGGCAAACTACCTGACTATGAGGGTGCAACAGTTAATTAAGAAATTATATATCGTTGTATCGGAAAATAATATATTTAAATTTATTACAAAAGATACAATTTTATGTTAATCCCATGCAAATCGACCAACTTAAAGTATTAAAACAAAAATTTTCCTTTAATAACTAGAGGAGAATATTTAGTATTAAATTAATAATTTAGTAATTTATACGTAATGTAACATTTTTTTAACTTCTAGAATACAATATTTTCAGATATGACGAATACTTATATATAATACGTGAAGGTGATTTCTACGAAATACTACTCCTCCGTTAATAATGAACCGATTTTTACAAACGATGTGTCAAAATTAAGTATTTGTTGTGTACACGCCCCCTTTCACCAATTCCTGTAGTAAAAGTCCTCGGGCTTTGCCCCTCAGGCCATCAAAATCCCAATGTATATCTTATGAAGACAAGATTTTGTTTAGTTAAACGGACGAATAATTTGTATTAATTACAGCTGTTCATAGTACACACATGATACACACAAGAGTTTTCGTTTTCAGTTTCGATAGATGGAGTGGAGTGAGCGTTCGTTTTCAGAGTGAGTTCGTTTCCAGTTTCGATAACTGGAGTGGAGTGATTGGTTACATTATCTTTGAGTTGACTCTCACACGTCAACGGAAATAGTGAAAGTTATTCGTAAAAAAAAAACTCCTTTAATATTTTGCAATTGCTCAAATTCAAGCAACAGGTGCACTAGTTTATTATATTTAAAATTATCCTATTCATTTTATTTGAACTTTTAAGTGGAGTATTCATTTAAAAGCCACAACTGAACAGAAAATAATAAATATTTAGGAGTGCCATACGGCGCGCGCCGCACGAAACCGTACTAGTGTGAAGACACACGCTTGTCCGGCGCAGCGCCGCGCGGCGGACGCCGTACGGCGCGCGCCGCTTCGTGTGAAAGAGGCGATAGTGTGAAAGAGGCTTTAATGAGAATTTTGTTGGTCAGAGAGGGTTTCACAGCTACTGACTAGAATAACAATGAGTTTGACAAAATAATACAAGAGCATGAAGAAAACGTAAACGAAAATATTTTATACATTAATTGGCGTTAGCATTGCATGTAGTGATACCGTTTATTAGGTCTATAAAATGCTCAATGTATTTTAAAACTGTTTATTGCATTTGAACAGTTAAATGATTATTTTAGTAATACTATCGTAAATAATATTAATTAAATATTTTAAAGATAAAGAAAAAAGTTATATTGATGACTGTAAGTGAAGTTTGTACATTAACATATTTTCGTACATGAATATGTCTCTTTGAGTTCATAAAAATGGATTAATTATTTATCACCCCCTTAACTGCTTCACCCATTAGTAGCATCTATCAATATCTTAAGCATTTAACTGTTTAGAAATATAAAATGCCTTTTACGTGATTTACATCCAGTTATTGTCCTCCGGTGAATTCTGTCACTTTTGTCGGATTCCTTTGTTCATCTCGTCCATTGTCCTGGGAAAGACTCTTTGATGCTTTGTCTGTGAAGATTGTCTCATTCATCATGTTGGCTACATTTTTCAATATTGCAGGGTATTTAGCAATTTTAGCGTATAATCGTTTGAATATTAATTTAACACTAGAAACAGCTTAAGATGTTTACTACCAAAATGTTTGTCACTTGTTAATAAGAGTGGTTCTTTCATATTATAAATACAGTCTGAAAATCTGTACGGCCTTAAAAATCAAATGAAATCAGTTATTTTTTAAGCCCATAGTTTTTTAAGAAAACAAAACAGAATAAACCAGAACTACATACCAAATTATCCATTTTGTTTAACTTAAACGGTATTATAGTTTATATTATAATAAAATTTATCCTAAAACCGATAAATCATATACGTGTATACATGATAGGTGACTTTTATGTATACAAGTTTATAATGCCAATATTCATATTCAATTCGTGGTTTATTTTACTTTGAATTAGTTTGGATGTTTTTAGAGAGAATATGGCATACCCAGGTCGGTTTCAAATCTCATTGTTATTCATAGCTCAATTTGTCAGTGTTCCTAAATGTCTGGTATAATTCAACGTGTGTGAGTTTTCTGCGTCTCTATATCCACAGAATACTTCTATTTTACATTATTGTTTGTAACCTTCCCAAAGCTATTTAGTATCAGAGCGCAATTTCCACCCAAAACTCATCATAGAAAATCTTTGTTAAACATTACTGTCTGCATCTACAACGTATATGGGAAGAGAGTAATATCTTTGAGTGTAGTAAATTTCCTTAAATATATTTAAGTCTGTTACAATTTAAAAATAAAAATAGCTTTATAATATTTAATGAGAAATAATACTGTGAGAACATAAACCAACTGAAACTCAACATGGGCAGAAAGTCTAACAAATTGTGCTATGAATAGCAATGAGATTTACGCTATTTTCATCCTGACAAAGTGGCTACTTTCTTTCAACAGAAAAGTGTCTGTAAATTAACATCTTGCAGTGAGGAATTAGCATAATAATAAAGGTGGGTTTAAATGCAAAATTATTAATTCTTAAGAGAAAAGGAAACATTAAATTATACTGTAAGTACAAGTAAAACAATTAAAATATTAATAGTATATCAGAGGCATTGCTTATGAGATAACAAATACATATAAGAGTTTCCTGCCATAAAAGATATTTGACGTATATTCCACAGTGGAAATAAGTGTAAACCCAAGCAAAACAAATTATTACAAAGTATTCCACTTTTTAAGATGTTATTGGTTCATAGCCTTGTCCCATTTTATAAATTTTAGCCTATATTCAATTAGATATTATTTACAAAGGTATATCCTATCTTATCTTTCGGTATATCTCATAAATTACATGAAATATGTTCCTTAATCAAGTTGTTGGAAAATCAAAGACGACACTACTGTGGTGTTGTCTTAGACTGTAACAGTCTACAGTTAGAGCACGTAGAAATGAAAAAAATGTAATTCTAACCAAGTATTGAATAAAACAATATTTTCCCCTCATTCCTGAGTAAGTTATAATTAGATTTTATAATTTACGATAAACAATCACAACTGAAACAATTTTTTAATAAATACAAGTTTTGTTAATTTAACAACAACAAAAATCTAGCTTCAAACCACCTTTCATGGACTAAAAGCTCTCCAACTGCTTCAGGCTGCTAAACTTTAAGATCATCTGCTTACTTTTTGTAAAGCTTTTGATAAAAGTTGGTAATGGTATGATGTTTTAGTTTAACCTTCCGTCTTGCATTTGAACAGATATTAAGCCCCTGGCTAGCTATCCTTGAAAACATACACTGTTATTAGACGTTATAACAAATAAGTTGTCTATGTACACTTAAAAAAACATTACCAATAATATTGTACATTTATGGCGTAATTTGCACCACAAAAACCATCTTCATATCTATGTGTGTGTGTGTGGATTAGTTTTTTGTGAGAGGGGCTTCTGTTATGAAGTCTTAGGCTTGAAACCTGTTAATCCCTGATGTTTTTTTAATTATATGAGGCTGAAGCCCACTGAAAACTGTATTTTCACCAACCAAGAAAAATATACACGATAATATCACCATAAAATAGGTCTTAGGTCCTGATTTTTGTAGTTTTTTCAGTATGCAATAATCAATAGTAGTCAGTAAACAGATATAAAATACATACTGTATATTAAATATATGGTTTATTCTCTACGGTGTAATTTAATTTATCTAATAATATATTTTAGTGAACATAGATTCCTTTACCAGTAGAAACTCTAGAAACACAATTATTGGTTTTGTAGTTCATCAGACAAAAGCAGATAACAGGTAAAATGGAAATGACACTCAACTAATTAATTGTTAAATTAGGTTTCTGCTCAAATATACTGCTACAGTGAACAGCCAATTACATAAAAACAGTAAATTGTAAAAAAATAATTATGAGTATAAATTAAAATAAATAAATTTAAATTTAAATTAAAGTGTTTAGGCTGCTTAAAAACATTAAGATAAACAAATTAGATTTTTACAAGTTTTTTTTTCTGCTGAGTTGCAGCAAGAACGATGCAAAAAAAAATTATAATTTTAAGAAATGTGATCCTCTTAGAAACATCTCTCTATACTAGAGGCTACAAAGGCTCAGAACCAATGAATATAAAGCAAGATCAGTTCTGTGGATATTTCTGACCACCTTAAACACGCCGCGTGTGTCAAGGGAATCAGATGGATTCTTATTGTATTTTGCAAGATTGTGGATATATTCCTTTTTAGAGCTTTAACTGATAAACAAAGTATGGAACAAATATAGATGTTAAATAGTATTGTGATGTTATTGTAATTGTACTATTAATTGTAATTTTTAAATTGAAGTTGCTGATAGCTATTTCAAGATATTTTAAAACATAATTCTAAATTAATATATTTTGTTCTAGATAAAACATTTTTCAAAAAATAACGTTTTAAGAAAAAGTTAACTGTTATCTACTTAGTAAGTAACTTTTATAAAAATAAAATATAAAATGCCGGTTTCCCATAACCATTTACAGAATATAGTAATAACGATAGACCTTTTAGGTGCCAATTATAAAATAATATATTTTATATATCGTATGATTTCCATTCATGGCATCAAAAGGAGATATGTGCAACGTTCTAGAGTACCAAAATTTATATTTAACCAACATTCAAAAATATTACTATCCCTTTATAATTATCGCAAGGTCATACTCTTATAATTGCTTTAAGATCAGTTTTTCAATAATATTTTTTACTATAGGAATATTTCAAATCACGATAATATCACGTGCTCGAACTAAACTTTGACAAAAGCTACAACTTGATTGGTTTTCAAAGCTGTCTTAACAATCAAGTTGAGCATTTGTAACCCAAAGTCAGTCAGGACTGTTATGAGCGAGAAGTTAGTTTATAACTATCATAACAGATAGAACTGAGATCTAGACAGGTAATTATAAACTTACCATTGTTCCACAATTAATGAGATTGCTCTTGGGTAACCTGTTGAACTGGTTTGTTTGACTGATTTGACTCAAATTGATGTTTATGCAGTATTCACAATGAAAAAGTTTACAAAATAGTTGGGCTCATAATTGTTAAGCAAAACAATTAAACCTTTTGATAAAAAAAATTAGGAATTATTATTTATTGGACAATTTAGTTCTACCTTTTTTGCAATTAAATCAAGAAATAGTGCATTCAAAACCCTTGAGAACGTTTATTACAATTGTGTTTATAAAAATTGTGTATTACGATTAATGTAAACAACTTCCATAATACACTGTATTAAACACTCATATAACATTTTTTTCTTCAAAATGTTTACGAAATATTATATTTGAAAACCAAAAACCAAGTGTATTAATATTACGTATTTGTGAATATTATATGCATGTAAGGGAATTAGGGTTTCCTCTCATATAGCTTGAAGCTAGAAAGATATAAGGCGCTGCAGTGTAAAAAAAATTCGCGTGATAGAAATTAATTAATTGGAATTTGTGTTTTAGATACTATAATTCCTACTTTTGATAACAATTCTTATTTTTATAGGCTCTTGAAGTTTTCTTAGCTTTATTATTTCATCCAAACCCCCCCCCCCCCAAAAAAAATCTTCCCCCCCAATAACCACATAATGTTATTATAACATATAATAAATCCTTAAGTAGGTAAATAGAAAATAAATAGTTGAGTAGGTGTAAAAAAATAAACAGTTAACAGCACACTGACAGTTTTTTATTGCAACTTATTAATGAAGACAATCATGTTTAAAATGCAAAAATAATCTTATTTTTATATTTTGAGAAGAATCTTCCCTCAATAAATTATTTTGTGCTGTCAACTATTTATCTTGCGTCGATTAGCCCGTTGACGGTTTGAAATACTGGCTAACACGATGTGTAAGCTGCGTGAAAAGCCGAGATAGCGGTCTATCAACCGGTCCATTGTTGCGACGTGGCTTTAAAAATACTGATAAACTTTATATTCGTGGAAAAACTATTTATCTCCTAAAACCAACTGGCTATAAAGCAATAAATAAAAAAAATATCCCCTAAGGCCTCTCTTTATTAAAATTTTGCCCAAAAACAATGTTAAATTACAGTATTACCCACTGTTTTGAACCTTGTCTCTTTTAAAGGCCTTTTACATAAATACCTAAAGCCGTTAGGAGTTTATATTGGGTTCATGAAGATATATTCTTACGGGTACGTTTTGTAATGGTTTGACCACAAATTGACAAGCTTTAGTTTTTTTATAATCTAACATGAAGACAGTCATTGTTATTATATTTCAAACTAAAGTTGGCAGTAATAAGAACGAAGCAGACTCGATTGTTATATACTAGAATAATCAATAAAACGCACATTTATTTTTGTACAGCAAATATGAGTATTTTGCTATGACCAATGTTAAAATTTGCACAATTAATTAAGTTTGAGTGTACAATGGATGAACTAAATAAAATTTCTTTTATTTCATCTATTACACCACCCAATTAACCAAGGAGGTAGCCTTGTCAAAATAGATTATAATTTTTGTTACTAGTTTAGACAATATTTTTAATCTCTTAAACCCCCCCCCCCCCAATAAATAGAAAGAGATTGCACGAGTATGATAGTGAGCCTTAGTTTTACAAATCAGATGGTTTACCACTCCATATTGGATTAGAACTAAACAAAATTCGTATCCACGAATACTTGAAAAATACTTATGTGCGTAAATTAGATAGTCCTAATTTATAAAGTTATCGTTTTTAATAAACAGGTTTCATAAAAACGTTCTGTCAATATTTTTTTCCCCAGGTAATATTTGTTTACGAAACGTTTTACGATTTCGGTGCCCCTCTCCAAAACACCACGCAATATCAGGGAGCGAGGCTCTAACATACCCTAGGGATACAGAACTGTACACTTACCTAATTGTCCACCAGCCCTAACCGTTTTCGCTTTATTGTTGGCAAAAGGTGTTGTTCCATATGTGACATTTTACGAAATATTGTGTATTATATCGTTATTAAAGCGTCCCTTTACTAAAATAGACAAGGTTCATCTCAACTATGTCAAAAACGTTACAATATAACAATTTATGTTTCATAAAATATGTTTCGTGCTTTATTTCGTTTTTTTGTCTGATCGATATTGTTTGGTCAATCATGAAAAAAAAACAGAAGGTGAACCCAGCTGTCCTTGATCATTGGGTTTTAAAAAATGTAATAGCTGAGAAGTAGCTGATATTAGTATTATTAGTCTATAAAACTGTCATCTTACCTATTCAACACATATACTTTTTCTTATTTTTACCTTAATTCTACGTAGTTTGGTGTGATGTCAACGTATTAAACTAATTCAATCAGTACACTATATTTACTTACATAATATACCACTAATAGTAGGCAACACTACTAAAATACAAAAACAACTATCATGAAACATACGAGATATGGAATTTTATTTAATTTTACTAGCTGGAGTGTTTTGGTTGTAATATCCTACCAATACATTTTTTCCATTGATAAAATATATAAAGGGGAAATATATAAAGCATGTATACAAGTGCAATTAGCAGGAACATGAGGCAAAGTAGTTCCTACGGTGATATTAAAACTCACCGGACCGCAAGTTGTGCATTCAGGTGTAACTCTTGGAATCAGGCATTCATGTCTGGGGAACTTCTATCTGTTAGACTACACATCACTACTTAAGTTAATCGAGACTGAAGTTAAAAGTATTAGATAAATATTAAAACCAAAATGAACAATATACTATTCCGAAAGTTACAACATGCTTCTATTTCAAACATACATTAAGTGAAGTCAATTATAATCTGTTATCTTATAATTTCCTTATTTTAGTTCATAAAATTACTATTGGCATGCTGTAAGTACTTTTAAGGGCTTTGAGAGGCCTTGGAGCCAAGACATTATAACTCGTAAAACAATTAAAGAACTACAAAGAACATTTCTAATCCCACATTATACCAGATATTTAAATTATGATCACATTGGCGTTTGAAAAATATTTTTGGACGGTAAATAACTGCAGCTGATTGAAATTATCCAAGATGGCCGCTATCCTCCAAGGACTCTAAGTAGTTTTAAGTTCATTATGGTGTGGGTAGCCTCCGGATTGCGAATAATAACTATGATAGTGGTTTAAATACCTTATTCATGCAATCCAATCATGGAATTGGATTGCATGAATAAGGTATTTAAACCACTATCATAGTTTTAAGTATTTTTAGCAAACAAAACATGAAAGGTGTAAATATTTCGATAAGTTCAAAGTACTTTTGAGTACCATTGAATTATTAATTGTTTATGGAAACACTAAATCTTTGATATAAAAGTCTATAACTAATAAAAACTATAACAGTATGCTAAGAGTGTATGCTAATCACAAAAAAAACTTGCCATGCAAACAAAATTTGCATGACTTGCTAAACCCTACGTCTGCTAACTTTTAACCAATCTAAACTCAGAAATAAATAAAATACTTGAATTATTTAACTGTACAAAAATCCGGCTTCTTTTTAATGCCTTACGTAGAGCAATAGTGAAAGCATAAGAACTAGAATTATAAAGTTAAACAGTAATAATAATCCTTTATTAGTGTACATTGTTTTCTATATACGAAGTATGTACAAAATTAGGTTTTCAATACTTATAAACTTAAGCATCACACACATTTATAAATTAATTAACCATTTTAATTTAAAGTATTTTATACCTTTTATGAATACTATACTACAAGTATAAATAAAATTAAAATTAAATTTAATTAAATGTGATATAAAACTGAGTCTTCAGTAGTTAACTATAATTTTATTCTAAACGATAAAGGAAGTATTTCAATGATAAAAGAAAAACGAAACACTAAAGAAAGTTAGTCAAAAGAAAAATAACTCATGTAAGTTGGTGGAAGTAGACAGTGATGTATGAAGATGATGTATCATCCTTTGGATAATCCCTCTCTTATTGTTTTATCTTCCATCCATTATGAGATTATTTTGGCCATTTATTTATTTTTTGTCCAACCTGTTGCAGTTTCAACAATGCGTTAAACTCCGGGTTTTTCTTTTTATAATTACATGAGACGTAGCAATGAAAGACTTATGTGATATGAATGTTTTATAAGATACATACAAGACATTCGCATTGCGTATATGTGGTAGTAATATGTTTTAACAATGGGAAGCGAGCTGGTCCAGCGGTAGAGCGCGGTACTTCGCTTGAGTCTCGGGTTCAAATACCACATAATCACCAGTGAATTTTATTTAAGTGATTATGCCAAAGCTCTTACTTCTAACCTGAAGTAAAGTGAAAAACTACCCAAAGCTAGAACCTTGTTTTCCTAGGACCAAAAATGTGTTTAAACTATAAGTTAGAAATGTTGTCATTGAAAAAATACCCTTAGCTATTTTCTCAACTCGTAGAATAATATATTTTATTAGTTAAACTGATAGATTTAAGAATATATGAAGAATGGTAATCAGGACTACCATTGTCTACATATCCTCTCAATTTTATCTAAGGGTAGTAAATAACAATTCTGCTTAATTATGTTTTTATCTAATATTTTTAAGGACTAGAATGCATTGTAAAATAATAGTGTTTCATACGTTTAACCTGTAACCCAATTCATAGCAAGGAATATTGCCAAAGCTTGAAACGCTTAAAGACGTATTGTAGGTAGAGATTTACTTAACGGACAGAGTGCAATAGCTAACAAAAATGAGTATTGAAATTACTAGTTCGATGATACTTGAACTTTTAACCTGCCCACGAAAGGATTGACAAGAGTAAATATTTCGTGTAAATGGATAATAAAAAATAAGTGTTAAATATTTATTGAATATATAAAAACAAAGACACCCCGAAGATTCTACAAATGCTGGGGAAATGTACACATGCTGAATTGAAACCTAAGAACGAAGGCAACAAAATTGGCAATTATAATAATTCAGGTTCTTGAGACTGGTATAGCATTAAATAATAACTTGAATAATTCTTGAGTAGTTACTTCCACTTCTAAATAAAAGCATTTTGTTTCAAACCATGCTTAAAACCAAAGTATAAGCTTTTTAAATACTACGGATAACCATAGAGTCAACTTAGTAATAATAGCTTATTATAGTAGTTTACGCAACAATTGCGTAAAGATGGTGTTAACGACACGAGTTTAAAATTTAAGGTGAGCGCCTTAAAAACTTCTACGGGTGTCGTTAACACTATTTTACGCGAGTTGCGTACACTTTACCTATGACAGTGTTTTACTTGCTAAAAATCAATAACTTTTAAGAGATGTTATGTTTTCTTTTATAACCTATCATTGCCACTGACACTTTTCAACGAAAAATTGTACCAAGCACTAATTGCACCACTCAACAATTAAATTGGCATGAACAGCTGATTAGTTGAAGTTGGAATCATTACAATTTTACTTCTTCTCTCTATCCTTGAACTTCATTGGTCCGTTACCCGTGCTGCTATGAGTAAAACTATGCTGTTATTAAAAGTAAACAATGATGTTATGAGAAACTTTTCAGTTCTAAGAACTGAACTGAAATGGATACTTAAAAAAACGGTCGTAGGTAAAATTATTACTAAAAAAGTATCGATATGAGAGTCCTCACTCGTACTCACAATGCAAACAATTAGATATTGTATGTTTTATTACAGTCAGAATAACAACCGACTCAAGTTACAAAGCTTTGGCCATACAGTTTGTGTCCACTGTAGTCCGTGCCTAGACGCCATTCTGTGGAATCACAACCCCCACTGTTACAGGGTGGAGGTGTTTGTCCCAAGGTTTGGGGGACGAAGTTTGTTTGCAAATAAATATAAACACATCAGTTCCTATCGTCCAAAGACGTTGTATAAATTGCATTTTAGTATCCACAAGCAACTTTAAGTTTATAATAGTAGTTTACACAACCATCGCGTTATAGTATACTGTATTACGTTACAACCCGGTAAGTGGTGTTTTACCGTGCGAGTA
Organism: Macrosteles quadrilineatus; assembly: GCF_028750875.1. Classification (NCBI taxonomy): domain Eukaryota; kingdom Metazoa; phylum Arthropoda; class Insecta; order Hemiptera; family Cicadellidae; genus Macrosteles; species Macrosteles quadrilineatus. The sequence goes on along the minus strand of NW_026542598.1, from coordinate 35,296,972 downwards.
TGATAAAGCTTACCGGGCGAGTAACGTACGATACTTTACATCATACTACACAGAAAAATTAGTACATTTTAAACTCATAAAAAAAATTATTTAGGACATAACATAAAATATAATATTTTTATATTTCAGAAAATGCACATTCTAGTAAGTGGTCTCTTAAGCCTTATAGATATTTATGTAAAAAATATACTGAAAATGGTTAAAATGGATTTGCCAAAATTAAGATATTTCATTGAACTTAAAAGGATCGAGATCGTACTGAACAATTTTCAACTTTCACGACAATTAATTACAGAAGTGGAACATTATAGAGCTTAACATAAAATGTTTTGAGACGAGGTCACAGACCATTCTGTTGGTTAGACTAAGTTTTTCAATACTTCTTAAGCAACTGTGCGTTAAAATAATCTTATATTTTTAAATAAACTAATTCTAGTTACTTACAACTAAATCTCGATAATACTTTGGGTTGCTTTGTTTTTATAACTATTCCTAAGAAAAGTAAACAAAATAAATACATGAATAAATTGTTTTCATTTGACGATAACGTTTCGACGTAGAACTAGGTCTCCACTGTAAAATAAATTGGATCGTAAAGTAAGCCTTAGATTTTAACTACATTACTAACCATTAGGCTGAGATTAAGGTTCATAATATGCTTTGACAAATGAAGTGAGTCTTTCGACAAAATAAATCGGTTGTCTCTGAGACTTTCTTTAGGTGAAAACTACTCAATAGTCATTCATCACTTCGACAATAGCATCATATTTACGGACAAAAGTAGACTGTTACTGATTTCTTTGTTTGCTCGTAAATGATTTGTTGAGTAAATTTATCTTTGTTACAATAAAAACCTTAAAACACTTACTTTAAATTACAAATCTTCATACATCAGGATCTGAAATAGATTGCATCACATATGAAAACACCAAGAAATACTTCTGTAAAATTATTAATAATACAAATTTAAACAGGATGATCTACAACCAAATTGTCATTGGAATAGTCATTGAGATTAGTTAGTATAAGGAAACAGTGTCAAAAGGTTTAATAAGCATTAAAAACCATGGCAAGACAATTCGTCACTTTGGCATAACTCTTTTACCCTTGTTTCTAAAAATATAATCTTTAGGTCAAACATATCGATTTAAAATATGTCTTTGTATGACATATTGCAAGAGAAATTTGTTAGTAATCACCATCCAATTTAAAAATATTACCAGAAGTATAGTCCCAAAAAAATGTGCTACTAAAGTAATAGGTTTAAGCTTGTACACCAATGTTCGTGCTGAAATTTGGTCACTTCAGTAATCACTCAATATCATAGCTAAATTCTGCAAAACAAAATATTTATTAATATTTTCGGCTAATAAGGTTTTACTAATTTATAAAATATATTATGAGGAAGTGCTGAGGTAAAAAACCCATTTTAGCAATAAGAAATGGCTGTTATTTTTTCATTACTTCTTCCCACAGGCCAAAACTAATACAGTACTGTGTTATTTGCTGAAACCTCCTAAAGCAATGTACTTGTATACTTTTAACTGTGCTCCTTAAAACGTTAACACGACACTTCATTCGCAACATGCCATGTAAAATATAATGTAACTACAAATGGATGTAATGTAAAACTGCAGATTAATCTATTGCTAATGTTATACAGAATTTAGCTATAATTGGTAATTTATTCCTTGTGAATTATAATTAATTAAGACTACGGGACCTATGAAAAGTCCAGTATTATGTGTAGTAATCTTGAATTATGAATTATGAATATATTACAACCGTAAATTGGTTTCTATGACTGTTAGAACGAAATAAATAAATAATGGGAGAATCTATTATAGTTATATTCAGGTAGAACATGATCTAATTGACTATTGTTAACACAACTATAAGGGAGGGACATTGCCGAAAATCTCTTCCATAATAATCATCTTTATTCTTCTTAATTTATCTGTATTGGGCCTGTTATCCGCTAAAGCCTCAGTTCCTACACGATTAGTAAATGTTTGTTGTTCCTTTAGTTTACGGTTTAAAGTCAGAGGTCAATAGGGACCAATACATCTCAATGTTAATAGTACAATTACTGGGAGAGCGAGCTGGCGTAGTGGTCAGAGCACGGGACTTCAGTCCCTGAGGTCCCGGGTTCGATCCCCGCCAAGTCACCAATGGATTTTATCTGAATGATAATGTCGCAACCCCTAGGTCTAGCCGGAAGTAATGTGAAAAACAATTACAGACTCGTGCCTAGCGTCCTAGGACAAAAAAATAAAAATAATACAACTACAATACATCCAACTGTTAGTGTTACAACTACAAGGGACATTGTTCTACATTCTGTATTGAAAGTGTTATCTGCTCCAAGGTAAATGTTTAGCTTCTAACTGATTGGTGAATGTTTGTTGTCACTCAGTTTAAAGTTTATAGTTAGTGATCCCTAGGGACTAATACATCTCAATGTTGTTGTACAACTACATGGGGTGTTGTTCTACATTTTGTATTGAGAGTTATCTGCTAAAGGTAAATGCTCAGCTTCTACATGATATGTGAATGTTTGTTGTCACTCAGTTTAAAGTTTATACTCAGTGATCCATAGGGACCAATACATCTCAATGTTGGTAAAACAACTACAAGGGACATTTCACTACATTTTGTATTGAGAGTTATCTACTCCAAGGTATATGTTTAGCTTTTACATGATTGGCGAATGTTTGTTGTCACTCAGTTTCAAGTTTATAGTCAGTGGTCCCTAGGGACCAATACATCCAACTGTTAGTGTTACAACTACAAGGGACATTGTACTACATTCTAATTGAGAGTGTTATCTGCTCCAAGGTAAATGTTCAGTTCCTACATGATTGGTGAATGTTTGTTGTCACTCAGTTCAAAGTTTGTCCCTAGAGACAAATACATCTCAATTGTATTAATACAACCCAAAGTGACACAGATGTACTTTCTATTTAGCTTGTTGTTTGTGCAAAGTAAATATAAATTTACAAGACTAGTTTACAAGATCATAGTAAAATTGTGTTTAGTAATCATCAGTATCGTAATGTAATGTAATGTAATTATAATTATAAATAAATGTGAGTGTATTTTACTGAGCTGCTTATCGCATAAATAATATTTAACAGCATCTATAAACAAATTACATGTGTTAAAAAAGTTGAAATATAAGCCACCTATGTTTTTTGTATAGATGTTTTGATCAATACAAAACAATTTTATCGTATAATAAAATCTATTTTTGAGTCAAAGAAATATATATGTTTAAAAAGTATTATTTTATTCTAAGTCAAAAGGCAATTACTGTAGCAAGATTAGAGAAATAAATCTGGATGATATTTTAGCTGCTCATAATTCTTACATATGTATCTTACCATATAGAAGATTGAGTCATTTTAAAAAAACCAAAGATACTGTTACAAAATCGGTTGTATACAATTATTAATCACAACTCTAAGAGAATAGAAATTGATTGTAGTACAAAGGGAAGTTTATAATTACCTGTCTAGCTCTCAGTTCTGTCTGTTATGATAGTTATAAACTAACTTCTCGCTTATAACCGAGCTGACTGACTTGGGGTTACAAATGCTCAACTTGATTGTTGTGACTGCTTTGAAAACCACCTGAGTGGTATAACAGGCTAAACTTTTCATACATATAACGTTTTGTTGCTAATTTCAAAACCAGATAAAAATATTTCTCAGATAAATATTTATTTCTGAATAAATAATCTTTGAGTTGCTTAGCTTTGCAATTGTAATTACAACTGTAACTATGATATGACATTATAATTAAAACAGCCTTAAATACTTTTCAAACAACTGAACATTTATTTCCCTTAACAACATACAAATTTATGGTGTCGAATACAGTTAAAGTTTATATCCAATCACTTAACAGGAAGGCTAAGCCGATTTCTCCAAAGCATGTTGTCTTCCTTCCGCTTCATTTCACTTACATTGATTGATCGTTTGTCAGGTAATGGCTTATCGAGTTTGCATTTATCAAACGGAAAATAAACCTTTTACAAAATTCAAATGTAATGGTAAAATTTTTATATTTTCTTATAGTGACCTAACCTAAAATGAACTGTTTTACAATACAATTTTGTTGCAAAAGAGATGGAAAATATTACTTTTGGTTTAGTATGCAAATATATCATTAATATTATTAAAACATAAATATTATCAAATAAATCAGTTTTAACTACAAAACCTTTGTGAAAAGTTAGTTATTTATTTAATTGTTCAATAAACAAAAAACAATTAAAATGATTATAAATACAAATTAAAAAATACATTGTTACAAAAGCCTTTGGCAATTAATGTGGAAAATCCTAATAAAGCTTCTATCATGCACCACACGCAAATTAGGAACATAAATTCAAAAAATCTTATCCCTTTTATCAGTCAGTGTTTGTGCTTTCCTTAGTCCTGTAGTCACGCCTATTACTAAAGTGAAAAAATGTCACAATACCCTTTGAATGAAAAAAACCATAACATTTATTAGTTACGAAAAATAAAGATCTATTCGACTTAGGCAATACACATATAAACTTCATTGATTTATTAGCAGAATACACTTTTTTCTTTATTTTTCTGGACAAAAATGGACTCGTATTTAACACTGATTAACGGCTACATAAAAAATAATAACATTTTGCATACACATACGGTATTAACATACCCTATCCGACACAAATAAAGTATATATTCACCATTTATAAACTAAATAACATTTCATGTACCTATATAAAATAAAAATTAACATCCACAACAAAATTATTTTAATATAATGACTAAACTGCCATATAAGAATATATACACAGGTTAATTTCAGTTGCCAGGAATCAAAAAACGTTTTCACAAAAAGTTACATAATCTCATGAATATAAATAATTAAAATAGGCCTATCACTTTTGATAAGGCACTGTATGTAGCTTTTGCTCTGGGTCACAATAAGTTATGATTTTGTAAAACAATATTCGACTCAGGAATGAGTCAAAGCATACATACGTGTTCCTAGATAGTGAAAATACGTCTGATTCCTTATACAGTTAATTGTCTTGTTCCGTCAAAGGAATATATTTATCTGCCACCAGAGACTTTAGCATGTATAATGATTAAAAATAGAATTTAGCAATAAAAAAAAAACACTTAAGTAATTTTTTCATATCACATTCATACATAGAGCACGTGTTCTACATAAAACTAACAAATTGTATAATTTTTGCATAGTATCGTGCATCAAAACATTATCAAAGTAGGTTCGTAATTTTAAAGTCCCCTTTTTATACCACTTCTACAGTCTGATACTGTACGAGTAACGGTTGCGCACTATGATTTTTGCCGTGTTTACACGGCTCCAAAGATTTACTTTAAATTGTTAAAAATATCTTAGTTTTAGGATAAAAACAATATCAATGTTTTGTTCAGTGAAAATTCGTTTTTCGTTAAAAAGTTTTAATGCAATTCTAACACCGTTCTAATGTATTGTGAAATAGTGATGACAGTTTAACGAGAGCTACAGTAACAAATGACTAAATGCAGTACAGAATAAAAATTTCATTCTTATAGGCATTGATTATACTATAACACTCTTGGGGTGTATAGACCATCAGCTGTGCTGCGGTTACCTTAGGTCGCTGGGAGCGCCATGTAGTTACGGCGTACGCGCTACGTTAACTACATGGCGCTCCAAGTGGTGTGCGCCAGAACCTATTGTAACCATGGTAACCGCAGCACGGTTGACAGTCTATATTTAATTATTTTTGTGTATGGTAGTACTAAGCAATGGGATGATTAAGATACTTCAAAAAGAGTCTCTTATCGCTAAACATTAGGGACTGAGTAATATTGAACTAAAATATATAGCACAGTACCAGTAACTTATATTTCAAACTCATTCAATGAGATGTATAATTCAATGAAAGATGTTTTGTCCAATGATGCATTTTCGCGTAGTGCAACCTAAAAAATTTACAAAGCTACGTTTATAGCTACAATAATGAAGACTAGAGTATCATAGTTAAAAAGAACAGTATTATTTCGTTGTACTATTCAAATTGTGTTGTGATAACTTATTACTCTTTGTTTGTTGAAATCGTCCATCATAGCTGTATTATATTCATTTGCAGCTAACCTACATACAGTATATAGGGTAATTATTATTGTAGAATTATCCAACAAACCTGCATCTAAAGAGCTCAGGAGAAAAGCTACTTCGTATTCCTACGACGTTGTTTAACCCGTCTGTTCAGGGAAACGATCAATTTCCGCAGATAGCTGTCAAGAATAGCAAAGTTTCAGACTTTATAACACTTTAAACTAAATCTTAGAGATGATCCAAACATAATTTTAACAAGTGTAGACCATTAGTTTATGTTTTCAGTGCGGGAACCCATCGGCAATAATAGAAAGTATTTTGGATAGTTAGAATTATAAGCTCATTTGTTTCCATTACCGTGTGTTTATAAAAACGAAGTTTAATGTTGATGCTGAAAATGTTGTAACTGTTTCACAAGCTTTAGGCTTTAAACAACCACATAAAATTTTTACTTTCCTATTATTATCTTCATATTAAAACAAAACCAGTTTTAGTTGTTTATTTTTTTTAATGATCCAGTGAATCTTTAATTACTTAATTCTTCAATAGGTGAACTAACAGCATAAACTGTGCTTGGAAAAATAAAAGCGCAATTTCATCACACAACAGAAAAAAAATATTGGCTGGATTCTATCCCAGCCCTCTATTCTATAAGTCCAGAATTCTGATTACTAGACTTGTTTCATCCTAGTTGAATCCTGTATAGATCACTTTCCTCAGGTATGATAGCAACATGCGAATCGGTATAGTAGCTTAAGAGCATTAGCAATCAGGTAGAGGAAGGTATTTAATTGCTATGTTTTAGGAGATTGCTATGTTGTTTTATTGAAGCAAGTTCCCTAATTGAATTAAATTAGATTTAAATCCAACGTGTGCTATTGTAATAGAATGAAGGATTCTAGACCAGCCTTCGCAGTTAGATTGTGGAAACTAAATGCATTCTACCAAACTATACCCTGTTTGTGGAAGGGTTGGCCGTGCTCATACAAACATGTAGGCCTCACACACACAGACACAAGTAGAAGGAACCACTGAGAATGTGCGTGCGTGAGTCGGATCTTTCACAGGTAGGCCTGGAACAGGTTCATTCCCTGAAAAAAAATTTAAAATATAAAATACCAGAAATATTTTTTTTTTATAAAGCTAGGCGAGAAAGTATGAGAATTTGCATTTGTGTTTTTCAATAAATGTGGTTTCTGCATATAGAGTTAATGTGTTTATGAAAATAATATCTGTCTCTGCCAATCTCGAGTAGGTCTTACAGAAAGTTTGCTTGTACAAAGTTAAGTTTACAGTGTTGTACTTGCAAGTCGTATCCTTATGAGGTCGCCTTTTTTCTAGTAATCGTGCATTTTATACTTTTGGTTCTTCTCGTTTAAGGTGTCTTCTTTAACTAATTTTAAACCCAAGTAAAAAATCTGAAACCAACGGTTTACAATTCAAATAAGTTTCCTTTAATTTTAAAGCTGTACATTTCAATCCTATATTTACTGACTGCAAACATATCAAAAGTATTAGAAGTATTAAACGTTTCAATAAAAGTAATAAACAATTGCTACGGAATACTTGTTAAACAGTTTTCTGTTTTTAGTTTTTTTTTGTGGCAGGAAATTCTTTCCCTACCAATGTTTAATACAAATATTCAATCCTGTTTGGAGGGTAAGTTTACTTTCATCATGAAATTAAAAAAAAAAAAAAACACAAACTTTGTCCAAGGTATACAAAAACTAATGCTTGTTTTATTTTATCGTCTTAAGGTTCTAAATTCGAATAGTATTCATTACTTTCTCACTCAAATACTTCACATGTACTGTTATTATTTTCACACCGTAGTTGAAATAGACAACATTGACAAAGTGTTGTGAGCTAAACACACGTCAATAACCTGTCATATTCAACAATGTGGACATTACTGTGTTTGTCATCTGTTCATGGCATTGTATACTTTGGACAATGCAGTTACAAACACAACCTCTAAATAATTTATAAATGACTAAACACTATAATTTTATAGGCAAATTGGTATAGTATAGATTTAATTTATAAAAGTAAACTATATAATTCGTTATTAACCCCGTCATAAAACTAATACTACTCCTCATTGAATAAGTTTTAAAAGTACCTCCACTGTTAGTTTTGATCTAAAACATGTTACGTTTTTCAAGCATAATCGTGAATTTCTTTAGTAACAATATGGGAACCTCAAAAGTGTTGAAGTCCAACCTGGAAATATAGCTCAATTATTATTTTGAACCCGATATCAAAATATTGAGTCCACACTACTACACAGTACACAGGCCAGTTTTGAGTGACCTCCCTGTGGTTGTAACAGGAGGAGACATAGGGATGATTTCCCCGGAGTGTGTCGATGGTGTCGTTGCAACTCAACTGCAAGTAACATTCCCATTGAGTTATAGTTCCAGGACCTTATCCATGGGTAATATTTGTGTATGATTTTACTAGATGTGTGTCTCAAAAGAATTGGAACTTGTGTTGTTTTGTTAGGAGGCCAAACCCCTGATCTTGTTATAGTGTAGATTTTTGTTAAATAGCATTATTAGAGAGTCCAACGACAAATAAAATCTGAGACCGACTTTCTTTATAATGGTTTAAATATGAACAGCAATTTAACAGCTCTCTCTTGGTTACATTTTTAACCACAGCCAGATTGTAAACAATAGATTAACATTTAATGAAATATTTATTTGTGTAACTATTGTGCACAGTAGCACTTTGCTGCACATTAAAGAAATGTTGACGCACGAACTGCAGGCGAGTGTGGAAAGTTTCTAGAGTGCAGCAAAGGCACTTTTCACTCGCGTTACACATTATATTTTTTCCTAAAATGTCTATAAAGTTTTCAAATAATTATTCTTTCAACCACTAAACATCACGTTTTAAGGTTAGGTTGACTTGAATCAAAATTAAAATCCATGAGTGTAGCCCCTGAGCTGTTGGACATAATGTAATACTAAATTACTTACGTATTAGGTATATATATATAGTATACATCATAGTATATATATTATAGTAAAGAGTGCGGCAAAAAATGAATGTGACAAAAAATATTAGTCCGGCAAAAGTGTATAAATGCACCAATTAGCTACTCGGCGTGTTATTATCAGTACAAGGAAGCCCATTTTGTCAGGTAACTGTAGGGAAATTTATTTTGAATAGGGTACTTTTTTGACAACCGGGACCTGACTGAGTTAAGTAAATCACTTTTTATAGTGTATCTTGAAACAAGACATTTATTTTAAATTAATAGTTGTATTCACCTAATAACTATTCTAAACTAGTAGAATCTTGAAAAGGGAAACGGGTATTACACTGGATTTTGGCTCGTAAAAAAGTTTTCAAGCCTTTTAAATTGAGCGATTCTCTCATGGGTCTCCCTCCTTATTTCAAACTTTGGCTAGTAAATATTTTCCTACTGATACAATATTTAAAGCATGCATACAAGTGCAAGGAGCAGGGACATGAGGCAAAGTAGTTCCTACGGCGATATTAAAACTCACCGGACCGCAAGTTGTGCATTCAGGTGTAACCCTTGGAATCAGGCATTCATGTCTGGGGAACTTCAATCTGTTAGTCTACACATCATTACGCTGTAATATTGAGTCTTAAGTTAAAATTATTCCCAAATACTTTAGATTTACAAAACTTTGTTTTATTTTTATACAAGTTGTCCTTATTTATGAAGAATTTATTTTCATACTACCATAAATAATTAAAAAAATAGTAAATAAAATACTAAAGTGTCTGTAAACAGGAAAGCTTCAAGTTGTAAAGGTTCTCCTAAGAATATTATAACCATCCGAAATATTATACAATATTTCACATTTAATATGCCTTAAATAATACTATCGGTTTTCAGACGTTATGAGGGCATTATTTTACTACTTATTATGTTCTAAAACTAAAATGGTTTTGTAAATTCGTAGAATTTTACATTTGTGCTTGACGATACATCATCAATTTCATATTTTTTCTTTTCCATGAAACGATTCTTGTGGTTTCCCCTATCCCAAGTTGTTGTAGTCGAAGCAATCCTTGCTGCACGAGCTAGTTTGAAAAAAATAACTTGTAATCCTACGAACACATATTGCATTGTATAGGCTTTAAATATAACCAATTCCTGTTTTCACATAAACAGCTAAACAAAACGTCTTGTTGAAAATTCACGATCATATATTTACTCCAGTAGAATAGATTCAGCCAACAATTATGTTGCATACAATTGTTTTGGGTATTTAACAAAACAATACAAACAAGGCTGATGATTAATTTTTATTTTGGATGTTATAAGGAGAACACAGCAGATACTGGTAAGTTTATTGTAGTGAGCCTATCACTCCAAACACCGTAAAACCAGCAGTAAATTGTAGAGGTGACTGATATAGTAAATGTATTGGACACTAAACCTTCACCTTTAACCTAATTTTGTTTCGTCAGTTTACCAATAGGTATTTTGTAACAGGTCTCAAACTGCGGAGTTCTAAATTTTATCAAACATTATAAAGTGTTTAATTAACTGTGAAGTATTGTTTTGAAATAACAATTACAGTCCAATTTTTTATGGTTCCAAACTCATTTTTTATACTTAGCAGACGAATATTATCTTACCAACATATTTAAAAGCCTTTTTTAGAGAATTAAAACTGTGGTCATAAGCATAGTAATTAACTTCATTGATTTACTAAAACATAACTTTTCTTGACATGTATAACTTACAGACAAACATGAATAAAATTAAATCAATTCATTGTGTTAATAGTACAACGTTCGAGCGTTTATTGAAAAATTTATTTAAAATCATTCGAAGAGAAATACAAATATTACAAATATTAATTCTTTATCTATTTTACAAGTCTAATACAGTTTTAAATTCTTTTAAAATTTTAATATGAAAAAGCTACAAAAATACTTAAGTTATTTTAAAATTATAACCTTTAAATCCATTGCTATTTACAAATTATATAACTTTACAGTCTGATCTGTCATTGTCTGTGTTCAATGACTTGCGACTCTTGTGTTTTGGGAAATAAAAAATATAATATGATGAGTTTGAGTCTTATTTGAATGGGAGGGATTGGCGGGGCCTTGGATGTTTTTTTTAAATGCATGAAAACGTAGATAGGTGTTAGTCAGGGAATTAAATTTTTTCAGTTTTAAATATGTGCTTTTTGAAAACTATTTTGAATGATTTTTATATGTAATAGACGATATAATTAAAATATGTTTATGTGTGTTTAAAGTATACATATATGTGCACGTACGCATACATGCGTATGTTTATATATGTATGTATAAGTGTTGCCTAAAGAAGTGTGATTTTTTTAAGAGGTTGGCGGCCTCTTTTAACCTTGCATTTGACCGTCCACACAGACTACAGATCTGTGCGTGGAACGTATCCAGCAAAGCAAGGGGGAGCCGGTACAATACGAAGGTGAACTGTACTGATAAATACATCAGCTTTAGTGCTTCATATGTTCATTATGCGGGGCAATTAATATTGAATAGACATTATGCTAACCCAGCAGACGGTCGAATGACCATTGTTGTATGTGCATGTAACAAAACTACCGTATCTATTTCATGTACTGTACATAGTATGTAATCAATAAAGCATCTTTTTTCTATTCTATTCTATTCATTGGCTAGAACCCACCAAACTTTGAAAATGTTTCTACTATAACTTTGAATCACTAAGGCAATCGTAATATTTAGTTCACAGCTTAAATAAACTACTAAACACTCCTTTCTTACACATTGCTAGATCTTTGCGTTAGCTAATATTATGTTGTTGTGTTGAAAGCTTAGAGCTGTTACTGAGGAAGTGGTCTAAGTGTATTGGTTGACCGAGCAATCACACAAATTGCAGGTTTACAGCTGTGAACTGAGTAACACCTGCATACAGTGCAGTTGTTGTTGGATCACACTGTATGCTATACAGGGTATAAAGTAGTTTGGGTAAATATTTTACTACATAAAATTTTGTAGAAATAAAAAAAAGTTTTTGTTAGGTTTAGACAATAAACAAATTCTTTATATTGTTTATACATTCCCAAGTTATACTAGCATCTCATATTTCCTTATGTTGAATTTTAGTCTTCTAGTATCATTTAAATACTATTAATTGGTATAGAACACCTGCATTTGTACGATCAAGCGTGTTGCTGTATGGCAACCGGTTTCAACTCACATTGGAGTCATCCTCAGTCCAATCAAGATATCTATCTATCTATCTAATATATAAAATTCTCGTGTCACAGTGTTTGTCTGCAAACTCCTCCGGAACGACTTCACCGATCGTTATGAAATTTGGTGTGTAAATTCTGTAGGTATGCGAATCGGACGTAAACTATTTCCCGTTTCGAAATTCTTAAAAGGGCTCCGCCCCAGTGGCTCTGGAGTTTCCCATGTTAACCTTATGAGAAATGGAATTAATGAATCTTAACAGCTGTTTCAATTAAACAAGTTGGTTCTGTTCTATGATGTTCAATAGCATTAAAGTTACAAGGATTACCAACAGGGTGCAGCACTATTATTTCTTTTACATTTATGACAACAGCTAATTTGTAACCAAAAGGTGAGTGAGCGTAGCGAACGAACTTCAACCTGGAGGCGAGTTAGCGTAGCGAACGAGCTAACCTGAAGGCAAGTGAGCGCAGCGAACGAACTCCAACCTAAAGGTGAGTGAGCGTAGCGAACGAGCTCCAACCCAAAGGTGATTGAGCGTAGCGAACGAACTTCAACCAGGACGTGATTGAGCGATGCGAAGTAGCGAACGAGCTAACCTGAAGGCAAGTGAGCGCAGCGAACGAGCTCCAACCTAAAGGTGAGTGAGCGTAGCGAACGAGCTCCAACCCAAAGGTGAGTGAGCGTAGCGAACGAACTTCAACCAGGACGTGATTGAGCGATGCGAACGAGATCATCTTGGAAATTAAACGTAACGGTACTTTCTTTCCATCGGTCTGTCTTAGGGGAAACCTATAACTTACGCGATACGAAGTTCGCCGGGTCAGCTAGTACTATTATAAAAAAGAGGTGGTGTCTGTGTGTATGGGAAAAGTAAACGCGAAAACTACTGGTCGGATCGGGCTGAAATTCGGCATGATGATAGCTCATATTCCCGATTAACATATAGGCACATTTTTATCCCAAAAATCCTTCCGGGCTCCGCCCCAGTGGCTCTGGAGCAAAGGTTCCCATGTTAACCTTATGAGAAATGGAATTAATGAATCTTAACAGCTGTTTCAATTAAACAAGTTGGTTCTGTTCTATGACTTTCAATAGCATTAAAGTTACAAGGATTACCAACAGGGTGCAGCACTAGCATTATTTCTTTTACATTTATGACAACAGCTAATTTGCAACCAAAAGGTGAGTGAGCGTAGCGAACGAACTTCAACCTGGAGGGAGTGAGCGTAGCGAACGAGCTAACCTGAAGGCAAGTGAGCGTAGCGAACGAGCTAACCTGAAGGAAAGTGAGCGCAGCGAACGAGCTCCAACCTAAAGGTGAGTGAGCGTAGCGAACGAACTTCAAAAAGAACCGAAATTTCTTAAACCATGTCCTCACTCATAACTGCTATAAGCATTTGATACTTATATGCCAACCCCGTACGAAGGACGGGTACTCTGCTAGTCTAGTATATATTGTAGGTTGTCAGTTGATTAAATAATGATAAATAGACACACACATTCACACATTTAAATCTGAACATTTAGGACGGTTAAAACGAAAGATAATACTGAAGACAAGACATCTAGACTGGCCTGTGGATGACTCCCATTTGAGTTGGAACTGTATAGATCGTATACATGCAGGTCTACACAAATTAATAGTAGCATCTCAAAATAATAAATATATATATGTAGCATACGCTATTCCTTGTCCTTGATACAAAATATATTATTATAAAGGACTGGTTTATATGTTTACTTAATAGAATAATATTTAGTGGTAAATAGTTAGCTCTTTAACTATAATAAGAACTGATAAACAAACTGATATGGAAATATCTTCTGTAACTTTGCACTGATTATCCTATAACGTGGGTCCCATGGGGTTAATCAGCGGCTTAACCAGATTAATTAGATTTTTTGAGTAACTTTAAGACCATAAATGACTTCTACAGCAAGAAAATAATAATAAGTATAATCTTTGGATGAATACTTTTTAAGTAGTTTATGTAAACTTGATAACTAAGATACTTTTATCATAATACGTAATATAAAATATAAGTATAAAATATTTTAAAGTTCTATTACAGTTGTAAGTATAATTTAAAAATAAATCCATTATACATTAAAATAGTGTTTGTACATTCAGTCGTTTTTAAATTTATATCAAAGATTTGTGTTATTAAATATTCTAATGTTATAGATATCGTTATACATACATGGTGAGGTTCTGGATCACTAAATTTAAACATAATTTTTATGTTTCCTGGCTTTGTCAAGTGATCCTTTTTCGATTAGATGACTTCATCGTTGTTTTTGTTTTACCTGATGATGGACTTTTAAGTGTGAAACTATAGTAATGAAACTGAATAAAATATAACTTGACGAAGTAACTGAAACATACAGTAGTATATTGTAGACAAAGTCAATTTAGTAAAGAAAGACAGATAAACATTATACTATAAATAAAATTGTTTGTGAGAAGATCTGCACAAAACAAAACCACACACGTTGTGTTTGAAGAAGTAAATATCAAAGCATGTCGTATCTGGTAACTTCTTTAAACACGTTATTCAAATGTCATATTTAAAACAGAATTTCCTTGAGAAAGGCATTAAAAGTAAAATATCATAATTCTGTCCCCAACTACTCTGTTTTAGGAAAATGCTTGTTTCGTTAGAAACTTCATATGTATTTTTAATATTTTTAACATTGTCATTCTGGGTTGTATAAATGAAAATTTGCTTAAAAAAAACTATCAATAGTACACCAAGCTACTAAATATAGATCAAAAGAAAATGCCTGTAGAAATAATACCATTGGGCATATGATACTTTTAATTTGTATGTGTGTTAGTAAATAGATTTTGAGGTAGGGCCTAGTTGAAAAATATTTTGCCTCATTGTAAATATAGTTAGGCATGAAAACTAAACTTTGGACACTCTTTTGAATTATACCATATATAGAGCATGAAATCTAGTCCATGCAATTTTTCGTCTCGTAAGCCCTTGAATTTGACTTTTGAACATTTATGAACCATGCATAGAACCCCATCTTAAAATAGTCTAATTGTTAATATGTAGTTTTCAACATTCCAATGAATAATATCAGTAGGTGCATCGTAGGGATTAATTGATTTCAAATGCAAATTACATTTTCTGTAGGTGAAGCACAAAACTGTATCGGATTGGAACACGTCACACACACATTAAACACCACCAATATTGGGTCCCCCAGCACTGAAAAAAGTTAGTGTTAGTTAAAAATGTTAAAAATAACAGTTTTATACTGATTTAAGGTATATGTATTAACAAAATGTACTTGATAGGGCATATATATTTCACAGTAAATATAAGTTTATGGATAGTCCCCATCGAAATAATGAAATTTATCACATAATGTAGTGCGTTTATGCAGTTAGAAAGCTTTCAGGGCTATGTTTCAAGATATTTTTGTGTACCTTAATTTTGAAATCTAATCCTCATTCAAGAGCAATAGTAGGACAGCGGCACACTGCTATAACAAGTTTAGTTCAGTGATTTGCAACATGTTGATTTCCCATTGGACCATAACTATTATGCAACTTATGTTATGAGCTAAGTTCAGTTATAAATCAGTGGGAACAAAAATTCTCTTAAAATGTTAGTTTATTCAAATCAGCAAAACTCTGTTGTACAACTGAAGCTAAGTTCAAAAATGTTCCTTTATAAAAACTAATTATGAACCAGCTAATGAATCTGATAATAAAATATAGTACAATTTAGATATATCTAAAAATTGTTAAAATAAGAAGGTAGTTTTTTTAAGAGGTGTCTATGACATATTTTTTATCGTAGTTTAAGTACTTTTAGTCAAAATGAAAAGAATGTTTACACATCAATTGGCTTGATTTAGAGTTGCTTGAGTCTGAGTTGTGATCCCTGAAGGTTAAGCTACTAGTTTCACCAAACCTGTGTGATACTATATGTGATACTAAAATATGTGAGATTTTGTTAGTATCAGATCCGTGAATCTAGACGAATGGTGTTCTAGTAATTTTTAAAATACTTTCTACTCCAGTCTCGATTGACCAGAGTAGTGATGTGTACAGATTGAAGTTCCCCAGACATGAATGCCTAATTCCAAGATTTACACCTGAATGCACAACTTGCGGTCCGGTGAGTTTTAATATCGCCGTAGGAACTACTTTGCCTCATGTTCCTGCTTCTTGCACTTGTATGCATGCTTTATATATTACGAATAGGGAAGATATTTAGATGTGTTGTGGTTAAATCGCTTTTATTTCAACTTATGTATTTATTTGAGACCAGTGTGTGATGTTTTATTTTATTATGAGGTTGAAAACTACTTATAGCTTCGAACGACATGAAATAGAACATATTTCAAAGTACTAAGCTAAATATGTGAGGTTACTCTTTATTATTTATAAAAGAAAACTGCATATTTTAATTGTGGAATTTAATATGTAACCAAAATCATAAATAAGAATGTTGACCGACCCCTCGTGGGCCTCCCCTTTAAGGTATGAAAAAGATTATAATAGCTCAACCGAGTAGGAGTTTATGGTTGTTATTGATATATAAAGTCTCATTACCTTATCTGTAATGGTTAAAAAATATATTACACCGTTCCGGGACATTTCAATCACACTGTATTTATGATCATTTTATTTCCTTATGACGTTGTTAAGGGTTTCAATTAAATATTTATTCCTAGAAGTTTTACTGCCATAATGCTGTTACCAGACTAAAGGTTGATTTACGTCAAAACCAGCCTTGGTGACGAGAACTGCTTGATGTAATATTTTAAAAGTATAATGAAAACATTACCATTTCTATTTCCTTCTAGCAAACAACGACAGTCTATCCCAGTATTTGAAAATGCTGGTCTTTACCATGTTCATAGCTCCTTAAACTCATAAAAAAACGAGCAACAGAAAATATGTTTTTTTATTTTAATATGTCTTAGTTTTTGGGTGTGCATCAATTAAATTTTGACTTTCCTTAGCGGCACCGATTTCCCCCCTCATCCTAACCTATGAAGCTCTGTTTTAGCGAATTTCCCTATAGGGAATAAGCTATTACCGTAGGTCTCATGGTAAGACTTAGTCCCGGAACCGATTTACTTTTTCATTTTGATGTCCCCAGAAGTCAAAAACACCATCCGTTCAAATGCATTTATATATGTGTGTCCGTCAGCACGATAACTCGAGCAAAAATCATCCGATTTCTATGAAATTTGGTACAAACGTGTAAAAATACGTTTATTTGAACGAGTTCGCGAACCAGCATGATCGGATCATGGGAACGGGGTTTTATGGGGGGATTTATGGGGTAAAAATTTGTTTTTCTCATTTTTGACCCTCAAAACATAAAATTTCCCAAATTTATTCTATACCATTTTGAAGAGCTTAAAAAAACAAATAATTCAGTTTATTGAAGTGTTTTTGTATGGTTATTGGTTACGGAGAAAATTATAAATTAAAAATTCCCATGTTATTCTTATGGAGAATAAGTAAACTTTTTTAGTTTGCTTGTTTATGCATATATTTGTATCAAACTTGGCCAATCTATTTATTTTATACTAAGCTATTAATATTTTACTACAAAACACACTTTATTACCCTGTAGGCAGCAAACCTAGGTACTCGTTAAACCTAATGTTATTTGAATAGATTTAATTGAAAATCAAATCAGGCAAATGGAAATTCGCTTAGTCTGCAGGTTTGCTGCGGCGGGGGTATTTTTCTTTTATAGTTTTTCCTCTTCACAGACATTGACAGATGAGGGGATCAACCCCATAGAAGGGCTGAAGACCTCAGATAATGTGTAACAATTTAGCTAGTTTGACATCTTGCACGTAACTCAAACAAACGGTTTGCTTAAGATCACTGAACATTTTTAGTCACTTATATAATTGAACTATCTTTAAAATCTACATACTAGGTAGGAAATTGATATAATATTTCAAATAATCGTGTATACTGTAGTGGATACACTAGAAGTGTGGATTTATTATCTTAGTAGCCTAATGTAGATTTCCAATGCGCATAGTGAATTTGACATGTTAGCTTAGTAAACT
The DNA here is from genome assembly GCF_028750875.1 of Macrosteles quadrilineatus. Taxonomy (NCBI): domain Eukaryota; kingdom Metazoa; phylum Arthropoda; class Insecta; order Hemiptera; family Cicadellidae; genus Macrosteles; species Macrosteles quadrilineatus. The sequence goes on along the minus strand of NW_026542598.1, from coordinate 35,278,591 downwards.
ATTATCAGTGGAACCTTGAGAAACAAACCTTCTATAATAAGTGGTTAAATAGAAGATCTATGTTAAATAAACGCTGTATTAAGAAGACAGATTATTTTAACCCACCCAAAGGGTGATTAAAATTTTTGTAACAATTAAATTATGATTTTAATGGTAATATATCAACGTATATAAACTAAAAGGAAATACACATAAAACCTGAGTCATCATGGGATATATCCAGTGCTGCATGCAGTGAAAATACTATACATAAATTGTAAATGAATCTGTGAATATTTTGTAGGGATTTTACATATTTTCATTTAAAACTAACATGCTAACCAATAATATAATATTCAAGCTAACATATGATAACACAATAGGTATCGTTCGTTAAAATCGCGGGTCTTCATTTTTATAGGTTTGTCGTTTAGACCCTCTTTACTTGAGGTTGGTTGAAGCACCTTCGATCAAAGTTCAAAAGCAGGCAGTGACGACAACAAAAGTAAGAGGAGGCTTGTAGTAAGGCACTCCTATTGAGTATCTGTTTCCAAGCTAAGGGTCTTCCATAACACCTTCTTTTCCTGTACATTTTCCGTCAATTGTAAAAAATATTAGGAAATATACAACTTGACTCGCTGCATCTAAAATGATTCTAGATTTAATTTACTAATTAATGTTAAGTTCGAGATATAAAAACGTAAGTATATTAACCATTGAAATGTGTCTTCCTTATTATGAAAAGTCAAATACATCTTGTAACACTTAAAATTTCAATTCAGGCTTATATTGTTTTTAACAAGACGATAAATACATATAAAACATTATTAGTGTTGAGCGATTTCGATTGGATACCCCAATCAAATCCAGACCCAATGGGTGAATACCAAGAATTTAGATGGCGTACTTTTATGTTTTTTTTTACATTTTATCTATTATTTTAACAAGATATTGTTAAAATATCGTAGGTTCAAGTGTTATTAGATGTATTTTTATTTCTTTTCGTAAACACGTATTATGATGAATTAAAAAGTTATTTCTTTTTTGGTAAGAGTGTGATAGAACCGTTGTAAACTATGAAAGAACACCTTTAGACGTGTTTAAGTCCTTTGAAATATGATGGTAGCAAGGAACGATTGACATAGTTAAATGTAATAAAAGGTTATTTCACGGGTCTATTAGGAATAAACAAATATTGTTTACTTCTACTTATTTGGTAAGGTAATAAAAATAGCTTTAAGGAAAAATACAACTACATTATAATAAACGAACAGTGTAAATCGTGTTTTATGGGGAGCAAGTTGGTCTATTGGTCTATTGGAGAAGCGTAGGACTTCAGACCACAAAGGTTCAAATCCCACCAATTACCAATGGATTTCCATATGAGTGACAATGCCGTGACCCCCTCTAGAACTAGCCTAGATTCTCTAGAACTACGCTTGAGCCACTAGAACTATGCGAGAGCAACTAGAACTAGACTAGAGCCTCCATAACTAGACTAGAGCCTCTAGAACTAGCCTAGAACCTCTAGAACTATGTTTGAGCCACTAGAACAATCCCAGAGCAACTAGAACTAGACTAGAGCCTCTAGAACTAGCCTAGAACCTCTAGAACTATGTTTGAGCCACTAGAACAATCCCAGAGCAACTAGAACTAGACTAGAGCCTCTAGAACTAGCCTAGAACCTCTAGAACTATGCTTGAGCCACTAGAACAATCCCAGAGCAACTAGAACTAGACTAGAGCCTCTAGAACTAGCCTAGAACCTCTAGAACTATGCTTGAGCCACTAGAACAATCCCAGAGCAACTAGAACTAGACTAGAGCCTCTAGAACTAGCCTAGAACCTCTAGAACTATGTTTGAGCCACTAGAACAATCCCAGAGCAACTAGAACTAGACTAGAGCCTCTAGAACTAGCCTAGAACCTCTAGAACTATGTTTGAGCCACTAGAACAATCCCAGAGCAACTAGAACTAGACTAGAGCCTCTAGAACTAGCCTAGAACCTCTAGAACTATGTTTGAGCCACTAGAACAATCCCAGAGCAACTACAACTAGACTAGAGCCTCTAGAACTAGCCTAGAACCTCTAGAACTATGTTTGAGCCACTAGAACAATCCCAGAGCAACTAGAACTAGACTAGAGCCTCTAGAACTAGCCTAGAACCTCTAGAACTATGTTTGAGCCACTAGAACAATCCCAGAGCAACTAGAACTAGACTAGAGCCTCTAGAACTAGCCTAGAACCTCTAGAACTATGCTTGAGCCACTAGAACAATCCCAGAGCAACTACAACTAGACTAGAGCCTCTAGAACTAGCCTAGAACCTCTAGAACTATGTTTGAGCCACTAGAACAATCCCAGAGCAACTACAACTAGACTAGAGCCTCTAGAACTAGCCTAGAACCTCTAGAACTATGCTTGAGCCACTAGAACAATCCCAGAGCAACTAGAACTAGACTAGAGCCTCTAGAACTAGCCTAGAACCTCTAGAACTATGCTTGAGCCACTAGAACAATCCCAGAGCAACTAGAACTAGACTAGAGCCTCTAGAACTAGCCTAGAACCTCTAGAACTATGTTTGAGCCACTAGAACAATCCCAGAGCAACTAGAACTAGACTAGAGCCTCTAGAACTAGCCTAGAACCTCTAGAACTATGTTTGAGCCACTAGAACAATCCCAGAGCAACTAGAACTAGACTAGAGCCTCTAGAACTAGCCTAGAACCTCTAGAACTATGCTTGAGCCACTAGAACAATCCCAGAGCAACTAGAACTAGACTAGAGCCTCTAGAACTAGCCTAGAACCTCTAGAACTATGTTTGAGCCACTAGAACAATCCCAGAGCAACTAGAACTAGACTAGAGCCTCTAGAACTAGCCTAGAACCTCTAGAACTATGTTTGAGCCACTAGAACAATCCCAGAGCAACTAGAACTAGACTAGAGCCTCTAGAACTAGCCTAGAACCTCTAGAACTATGTTTGAGCCACTAGAACAATCCCAGAGCAACTAGAACTAGACTAGAGCCTCTAGAACTAGCCTAGAACTTCTAGAACTATGCTTGAGCCACTAGAACAATCCCAGAGCAACTACAACTAGACTAGAGCCTCTAGAACTAGCCTAGAACCTCTAGAACTATGTTTGAGCCACTAGAACAATCCCAGAGCAACTACAACTAGACTAGAGCCTCTAGAACTAGCCTAGAACCTCTAGAACTATGCTTGAGCCACTAGAACAATCCCAGAGCAACTAGAACTAGACTAGAGCCTCTAGAACTAGCCTAGAACCTCTAGAACTATGCTTGAGCCACTAGAACAATCCCGGGGAGCGAGCTGGCGTAGTGGTTAGAGCGCGGGACTTCAGTCCCTGAGGTCCCGTGTTCGATCCCCTCCAAGTCACCAATGGATTTTATCTAAGTGATAATGCCGCAACTCCTAGGTCTAGCCTGAAGTAATGTGAAAAACAATCCCAGGCTCGTGCCTAGCGTCAAAAAAAAAACAAAAAAAAAAAAAAAAAAAAAACTAGAACAATCCCAGAGCAACTAGAACTAGACTAGAGCCTCTAGAACTAGCCTAACGCCACTAGAACTAGGCTATAGCCTCTAGAAATAGGCAAGAGCCTTTAAAAATAGGCTAGAGCCTCTAGAACTAGGCTAGAGTCTCTAGAACTAAGTTAGAGCTTCTAGAACTAGGCTAGAGCCTCTAGAAGTAGGCTAGAGTCTCTAAAACTGGCCTAGAGCCACTAGAACGAGCTTAGAGCCTCTAGAACTAGGCTAGAGCCTCTAGAACTAAGCTAGACCCTCTAGAACTAGTCTAGAACCTAGAGGAATAAAGCTGTGGTTTAACGGACGACATTTTGAAACGGACTTTAAGAAATTTAAAAATAATGAAGGATTTGTTTTGTAAGCAAAAAGCTTTTTCCAATCCTTAGGTATATGAGAAACTGGCCTACTTGAAATAGAACGCCAGCTTGGGATTACGTAGCAGATATAGATTGTGCCTGACGATAATCAACTCATAATTCAAAACCCCAGTCTTATAACCATGTAGAACAACATTTTGTAGAACAACCATGTAGAACATCGAGAAAACAGCTGATGTATATTATCATCCGAAGTTTTATTCTACCACAAACCTTGGTATTGGTAAAGAATAGATTATTATATAAATAATGTATGAATTCTCTTTTATTATATCGAATGCTTAAGGATTGTATAACTAAATAACAAAATATAATTTACAACATCATAAGTAACACTAGTGACCATTAATTAAATTAGTCAAACGGGCATTTAACGACATAATAGTCTTTTATTTGTTGTAATATCTTTTACTCTTTAATATACAGGAATCTAAGTAAAGGATGCTGTTAAAAGAACAGCAGGGTAATATTCTGCTGATGAAATTAACCTTCGATAGTGATGAAGACCCTTAATTTCTGCAGCTCGGTACAACGAGATTGTTAATTTCCCGCATGTTGAGCATTTAAATACCTTATCCTCTGCCACTTCTCTGCTACCTTAAGTTAGTTGGTGGTATAGGAAGTATCATACTGTATATCCTCGTTGATTCTTCAAGAGTTAACTATATAGTTGTCAAAAATGATTATTAAACCTCATCAATTATAAAACGGACTGTTGGTACATTTCACCTTCAAGTGATTAAAGTGCATTGAGTGATTTTTAAACTCGATTTTAATTTTAACAACCAAGGGTCGAAAATACGCTTTTGCCCATTTTAACAATATTACGTCATAGTGCACCATTACCTACACAAATGATGAGATCGCTATACGATGTATAAAAACGCATTTTGTACTAGTGAGATATTTTTCAATATAACCCAACCTAACAATAAAAACGGTAAAAATGCGTTCTATAATTTCACTAACATAGGACTTGACAATCACTTACTCAAATTTTCTCTGACAGATAAGGTTTTTGTTTATAACCACTCACTGCCATTAAAATATTATACTATTTAGTATACAATTAACTTGTTGTGATTTGTATTACGGAATTGAAATTGGTGTAAATGTTTAGCATCGATAATAATTTGTATGTTTACAAGTTATAAACAATATTTGTTTAATGGAAACAGAGTATTGTGAGGAAAATCTTTATTTCACAACATTTACCCAAGCTTTATGGACACGAAAATGAGGTTAGTGCACTCTAATAGTATATTTCGTACCTAAGGCTGAAAATTATGTTTTGCCGGCTCGAGATATTTTTAAGTTCGAGACGAAGTCGAGATTTATAGTTTTATATAAAAACTATAAAAACTATCGAGAGCTGCAAAAGCATTTCTGTCCGCGGTACGAACGCTATTTTTCACCACACTATACAATATTATAAATATTCACCACAATAATAATGCACACTGATAGTCATCACAACTACAAATTTATGGTTATGTGAAGAAATAATTTGAGGAATCACAAAAATAATAATAAATAGTTTCTAGGCAGTGGTGACGATAAAATAATTGTATTGCAATGTTATGGATACTGAAACACTGAAACAGCTCTTGATCGTTTTTAAGTTCTCGACTTCGTCTCCAACTTAAAATATCTCGAGCCGGCAAAACCATTTCGGTCCGTGGTACGAACGCTTTTTTCACCACACTATACCCTATTACCACTATTCGCCACAATAATAATGCACACTGATAGTCAACACAACTACAAATTTATGTATATGTGAAGAAATAATTTGAGGAATCAGCAAAAATAATAATAAATTGTTGCTAGATAGTGGTGACGATAAAATAATTGTATTGCAATGTTATGGATACCGATTAGCGGGCAGCTGATTTTGCGGCCCTAGGGATGTAAAAACCTGCCCGGTCCCAAAATGACAATGACAGCTGGCATGGCCAGCAAAACGTAACTTTCAGCCACCGTATGTAAAACGTATGTACAACAACAACAGCTAAAAACAACATAGTGTGGTGAAAAATATATTTTTGCATCGTTATAAAAATTTGGATGGGTTTATATTAGTTTCACATTGTATTTTCACTTCGGTAAAACTAATTACAGCTTACTTATTAATATAATTACAGCTAACTAATAACTACTGCAGAATATTATATATTCATCGACAGTTAATTAGACATATATAACGTATTTTAATTAATATTTTGTAGGTGGAGTAATACGTGTTGCTTCTAAATAACGCCGCCAGCTATTTGTGTTATACAAAAGAAGATTAACAAGCATAAAAAAATGTAATATTATGCAAACATATTAAAAGCGTAACTTAAGCAATATGTTCCTTCCAAGAATAAGTAGTCTGGGTACTTTCAATGTAATCAGAAATTTCCACTTCACTATGTTTTAATATTCTGGGTTTTCAATAGAAATGGATAGGGGATTTTTATTTCTATTTTCGGATCTTCAATACTGCTTAGTTTGCCTTCGTGACTCTCTATTGTGATTGTAGACAACAATGATTTATTTTTACTCCAAATAGTATGCCCAGATTTATTAAAATCGTTTCCTAAATAGCATTTTGTAAGTATCACAAGATCAATTCTAATAAAGTATAATTAAAATAATGATTGCTTGGATGTAAAAGATTTTCACTCTCTTTCTCCCATCTAGCTATATTGTAAACACCCACAGTACTAGACTAAAACGGATATTTTATGTTGATAGATTGGTCAAAACAAACAACTACTGTTTGTAGTTGTCACAGCACCTGGCACGGCAGAAACTGACAAATCAGCGGTCGTGACTCCATTTTTCTCTTTAAATTATTACTTTGGCCCTGCAGAAATCCTCCTTGTGATATTTACGATAAATATTTAGAATAAACCACAAAATGGTTTTGAACGATAGAAAATCCCCCATAACTATAAATATGCTAGACAATTATATCATAAATTGTTTGGAAATATCTTCAATGGGTTAGCATTACTTAAGTGAATAAATCTGTAAATAAACAGCAAAGTGTGAGTAAATCGATAAGTGATTTTAAAATGTAGGTTGACATTTATTTCTGTGCGTGAGCAAAGAAAGACTAGGGTTCCCAAGGTTTTCACTCTTTTACACAATAAATGTCAATTTAACTGGCAAAATATGCGTTTTAATTAACGAAAATAGATAATCTACCATGGTATACATTAAAACAAAATGGTCACAATGGTATTTTCTCATGCGTTTTAAGTGGTTTAGAAGAAAAACAATGTTTATGGGGGCTACAACCAGCCACATTGTAGTTCTTATTCATAAAATATGTATGTATAAGGTCCCTAATTCCCAAAACTAAATGATTTTACATTCTTATAAACTAATGTATACAAACTTATTTTTAACTCCTGTACCTAGTTTAAAATTACTTAAAGACTTTGCTATTCTCGACAGTTTTTTGCGGAAATTGATCGTTTCCCTGAACAGACGGGTTGAACTGCGTCGTCGGAATACGAAGTAGCTTCTTTTATCAGGTCTTTAGATACAGGTTTGTCGGATAAGTCTATGATGAAAATTACCCTATATATGTTTCTTGTGCCTGACGACTATAGCTTATATTACAACGTACTTTCTTCTTGTGTTAATACTCAGAATAACGGTAGGCCTACAAAAGCTATTTAACTTCAAAAAACATCTTTTTGACATTGTTCGTAAATTCTATGATGAAATTGGATTGTATTTTTAACATTAATCTGTTACAGAATATCATTATTTATTAATAGTATAGTAAAAAAAACACGACCAAATTAGTAAATAAATTTTGGAAAAAATAAAATTATTTATTGAAAATATTTCTGAAAATTTAGGAAATATGACTTTTACCCCGACGAATAAAAGATTTAAGCATTTAAAATTATTTTCATTTGTATTATGTGTATTTTACAAATTTTAGATTTTTTACGATTTTTTTGAGGGAACGGTCCATATCCCAGCTTGTTACTACCTAACGCTGAACTTTTGATTATAACCATCACTAGATTATATCCCAAACTCAGAGAAAATTAAATCCAAGTTTATCATCAACCCTGTTGGGTCTGAACCAGCAGCCTCTAAATATGAAGGGGAGCCCTATAATCAGTTGCATTCAGGGATTGAGCTTGATAAAAACCTCGGTATGAAGTATTATTTTTTACTTTGAAAAGTCTTTCGGATGGAAAGTTGGGAAATGATTTAATCATTAGCTAAAATAATAGCACTATAGTCATAGTTAGTCGGGGAGCGAGCTGGTCTAGTGGTAGAAGAGATGGCGAGACTTTGGTCTCTTAGGTACCAGGTTCAATTCCCACAAATCACCAACTAAGTAATATTACTTAGACCTAGCCTGAAGTACAATTCCGGTCTAGAAACCTAGAAAGTAAAAAAGAAAGAAAGTTGTGGTAGAATTCTACGATCGTAGTAAGCGTAAGTCAACTGTTGAAATAAATTACATTTTACAAATGATATCTATTTCTACTAAAATGGGATGCTCTGCTAGTACTGTGACAACGATAACTGCTAGCTCTACAATTTAAAAGCAAGATATTTAGTCTTAAGATATCATACAAAAAAATGGCAAGACATCATACACTCTAAGTAGGGATGTAGGGTGTACTATTGGGAAATGCTCAACAACTTTCTTTAGTTCTAGTAAACGATAACAAACAAAAGACTTTTGCCAATACAACTTAATTCTTCGCTGTAACTAGGAATATTGGCTATGCCATTGTTAAATCATCTCTACGGTATGTATGATGGAACCTGTCTCCTGATCCTCCTGGTGAACTAGACAATGGTTCAAGGTCCGGTTCTGTCCAAGTTAGACGAAAGTTCATATACAAGTTCCATGATACAGACCATAATCTAGTTCTAGGAAGCGGTAACTGATCAAAGAGTTACAACGACTACACCTACGTCCTACACGTGGTCATTGTGCCGTGTCCTCATTCGGCTATTCCCATTGGCCACGGTTAGTCAACACGCTATTAGTCGCGGCTACACACGCAGGCCTGACTAATTATATTGTTGACAACGCAGTGTTCCTGTCATACTCACACAGTGTGCTGCGCATTTCGTATAGATTGGTATGTACCATAACATGCGTTCTGCAGTTTTTGGAAATAGCTAAACCATTTTATTTAATTGTTTGGATACTGTCATCTATTCTTTTTAACCAAACCAACTTTTTTATAGTTGTGAAAGTTTAAAAGGGGTTTTTATCATCCCGTACAGATTATAATTGATACTGAAACATTTTATGTCTTAAGAGTAAATCCAAAGTCTGCCACATAGTCTTTTAATCTTTACAGGTATTTCGTATTCAAAATTATGATTTTAACTACATATAAGATGGCTTAACATTGTTTATGAATTTATTGTAATGTTATTTAAAAAAAAACATGATTTTTGGTTGTATTTGCAAGCACTTATCCATTCACAGTGGTCGTTTTAAGTATTGAGATGAAATTCTTTGTTATTTTTTAAGATATAGTTTGGATAATATAAGGTTAAATAATAAGTTCTTAGGGTAAAACTAACATACTTTTTGCTAACAAATTTGTTTGGTTTCAATCGTTATTTAGCTTTATAGTTAGTATAAGATACAAAATAAAAATATATACTTTCAAAAACATAATTAGTGAGGAGTTTTTAATTGTAGGTCTTTAAACGTTCAGAGTTCCGGAATATAAACACTAATAATAACTGAACAAGAATAAATGTAAAACGCTAACTGAAGCAAGAAATGGTCGGAGGAAAAGTAATATAATGTTTCATATATTTTTGTATGTTTTACGGCCACATAAAAACTTCGTAGAAATCTTAGCATAAAAACTTTGCTTATTAAACGAGGTTTTCTGTTTATGACCAAAACAATGGATGTAAAACAGTTATTTTACCAGATGTTCGTTTTGGATACAAAGAGGCCGAAATAGGAGAAAACTACGATAGACGACGTTACTAATTACTAAAATCTGTTGTTTGCTGTTGGTATCCAATTTTACAATCCCAGAAAAACTGACATTTTGTTTATAAAACAAAAAAAAACTAATATCATAGTAGGTTTAGGTGCAATAGGGTTGAATCTAACTATAAAGATGTTAGGAGTTTCTTATAATAATTCATATAGATCATCGTAAAAATATGCCATTATTAACACACAATGGTATGTCAAATAAATATTAGGATAAATATCCGTAAGAAGTAAGTGTTTATTTGTTCTGGTGTAATAATTAGCAAAAGAAATAAAAAAAAATTGTTAATAACTACTAGTGAATGACTAAATAAAATATACAATAATCATATCAGCAATCATTTGAGATGTATAAACTGTTATGGCACAAAAACAACAATAGCAATGTTATTGCAGTTCCCTCTAAGTATTATATAGATTTATGTTTTGTATAAAATATATTTATTTGTAGTGTCAATGATCTGTTGCAGAACAATTTTTGTGTGGACAATTGTTGTCAAGAACTGGTAATCGTTTTACCCATCAAACATCATGAGGAGTTTCGGGATCACTTGTTTAGGTGAGTTTGAACACTAAACAGCTTTTAAACATAATGATTCTCTCGTTGATAAATTCTGTATGTCACTGCTTTTGTCCATAAATGGTTTTCACAAATTCGTAAAGGAAAAATTAGTTATATAATTACACAAGAAACATTTAATAAAAAATCTAGTTGGCTGAACATGTTTTTCTGCTACTATAAAATTGTGGGAAACCAACAATAACGATTTCTAGTATATGATAATGTATTTTTTGTTTCAGTCCTTCTTCTTATAACACTTCAAGCATCCGCCTCGCAATTCGTCAACACATCAATCAATTCGTTTGTAACAAGAATCGATAAGGTGAGAAACCTTTTCTTTTTTACTTAATTGCAAGGTGCTAAAGCCTAGTACTTATAGTTTCCAACTAATAATTCACTAATTCACTAATTAGTCGGGGTAGATGATGATTCGATTTAGGTTCGTCACAATATTATGGTTTACTAAACCTAGAAATCTTGCCACGAAGATAAAAATGTTATTTTGAAAGTAATTTAAAATGCTTACTAGTATCATTGTTTCGTTCGGAGATTTTGTTCATGGAGAAATTAATTTTTTCCCCCAAAATATTTCATCATGTATGGCATCTTCTACAATATCCTTGAAGATGCCACACGTTATGGCGTAATATATCGGAGAAATACTGCGAGTACTAAGGCTACAAAACAAGGCACTGTAGCTAAAATAATTCAATTTTCTTATTCTTGTCACTGGAAAAAAAGGAAACAAAATTATCGAATACAAATGCAAATAGACTCGCCTAAGATACCTACAATTCTTTCTCGTATACGCCATTAGTCCTTAGGTGTATCGGTTTGACATATAAACGGTTAGGTCCGATCAAATAGTACAAATAAAAAGAAATACATGTATAGAAGTTTACGCAATAATGGCGTAGAAATAGTGTTAATGACACGACTAGAAAATTCTGCGAACTACTACGAGTGTCGTTTAGTTGCGTACACACACTACTTAAAACTTCTAAGATAGGTTATGTTTTCTTTTATAACCCATCATTGCCACTGACAGTGATGCGACAACTACTACTAATCCCACTGATCATTAACAATTAAATTGGTAAACAGCTGATAAGTTTAATTTCGAAGCATTACATTGACAGCTTGACTCTACTTGATCAATTCTCTAAAAATAGTGTGGCGAATAAAATAACAATTTCATAAACTTAAATATTGTTATCATGACAGTACAAACTATTAACATAATCTTCTGTTAAAGATATTGACCCACCACAATGAGCTCAGCTCAGTGCTGTGCCCATTCAACCTGCACCTAGGATTATCAATACTTCACCAAGGAGCGAAGGATGAAACAGCTAAGGATATGTCCTCCTTGTTAGGGCTCGAGGGAGAAAAGCAGGAAATTGCAGCATCTTACAAATCTCTTTTGGACCAGCTGACTGTGAGTATCTTAAAGATTATAAAAATTTAAGGAGTTTTGAAATCGGAGCTAAACCCGATTGTTAGCTTTGAGGACAATAGTTTTTGTACATATGCAAAAAAAGTATTACCAGAAAAGCTAAATATTTAGCAGTCTAATCAGTAAGCGAAACAAATGTACAAAACAATGATAGATTTTACGTAGAAATATTCAACGATTCAAGGTTGCTTAGTAGTACATGTTTCGTTACAAAGACAACATTCTCAAAGCTTGTAACTAGTAAAAAACACAATTAAAACAAGAACGATACAATTTAGCAATCTTGACAATTTGACATTGCGTAAATCCTATTATATTGTCTTAAGAAAAAAATTCAGGGCCAGAAACATGAATGTTGGCATTATAAAGTAATAAGCCTAAAAGTTTGTCTTTTTGGGTTATTGCTATTACAGAGTAGCGTTTAAATACATTTTTCATTAGATGTTTCATATTGAATAGTTTTCTTATTTAGTTCTCAATATGCGCTTGCTTTGATTAATTAAGCATTAAAAACTGATACGTATATTTATGATTCGTACTTATTGTTAACACTTATCCTATTTTTTTCACTTGGTGAATTCCAAGCTGTGGCTAAAAAGCTGAAATTGATTAAGCAATTAAATTCATGAAATTTAAATAAACTAACAAGACAAAAATTGAAGGATAATTAACTAAGAGGCGTTATTATATAGTTATACTCCACCTATAACAGTTTAACATTCTCTCCAGCAATCGTGAATGGTTTTACCTGCTAAACCAAACCACAATTCTAAATCTTACTCGATTTACTCACGATGACTTTATAATTCTTCCACCACAGGGAGAGGCTTTCAAAACCTGGACATGCATGATTCCTGGAGAAAACTTCAATCTCTCGCCAAGATTTGTTGAGACATCGTACAAATTCTTCAAAGCCGGATCTGCAGGCACCTCGCAGCTGATTGGTAGTGCTGATGATGACGTTACACTAAAGTACTGCAATAATATTGGTATGTATGATTTAATTATATTTCAATATTTTTATGAACAAAATAAATAGTACACGTTAACCAACATAAAAAATAACCAATATGTATTTTCAAGAACTAGTTATGTTCAGTTCTCCAAGAGTATCTGTGAAAATAATGTTGCAGCACATTTTGCAAAAAAAAAAACTTCAAACCCAAGTGATATTTATACTTGAGGTTTTGGTAAATTTTGATGACGAGCAGACAATCAAATACAAACAAATAACTAACGTAGACATCAAATGGCCAAAAGACAATTTAAAACCCAGGATCACTTTTGTTTACTGTTCCAAGTTATCTAATTTTACAAATTCTGTTTCAACACTTTCAACTTTCTATGTTATCCATAGTACTAAATCTAAGTAGTCCTACTCAACGAGTTTATGACTTTTATCCATGTTTTCTATTCCTTTTACCCTAAACTAGTTTAAATATAAACTGGGAAATTCGTTCAGTTTCCAAATGTTCTTGTAGCGATGGGATTTAATCAACTTAGTCAACCTATTTTCAACAATAATATATCCTGAAGCATTTTTATAATTATATGGCCCTAATAACTTCAGGGACTCATAAAGTGATTTGAAATGTGCAGGTTCCAGGCCAAAGACAACTAAACTTCAATTATTCAGTAAAGCTGGATTTAATTCGTCCTGGAAGAAAAGCTTTTTACCTGCTGAAGAAGAGGAGTTTTTACTAACTTCTGGAGAAAAGGTTAAGGTCAAGATGATGCACACGAAAGGATACTTTGCTTATAAAGAAGATAAAAATCTTGATGCGAAAGTGGTAAAAATTGATTACAAGGTAAGGTCCTAAATGTCACGTTTGAATATTTCTAATTGAGTTTGAACTTTTTATATTTTCAAAATGTTTTATTTTTATTCTTGTAATAGTTCTTTACTTAGATCATACGAAAGATTCCTAAGAATTTTTCCTTTTTTTTAGGCCGACTTAAAAGGCCAATTAGTTTTTTAAATAAGTGTTTGAAGCAGAACTATATAATTACGACACTGTATGTTAGTTTAACTCATACTTGTATATTAACTGACGTCGACAGTTACTAATATTGAATGAATCAAAAGCTATCACAGTCCCAATCCCATAAATATTTACACCAAAAAATGTTGTTATGAATGTTAATACTATTGACGTTTGATACTACAAGTATAACTTTTGTCCTGTTGACAAATCTAAGGTTACTTTTGGTGTCACTCATGCATGATTATGTGCTGGATTAATATACACTATGCAGGAAGAATACACACAGTATAATCTTAGGAAGAATCTTTAAATTCTGCAACTTGATTTTTAACTTCCGTATCATACAGTAGGGGAGCTATGTGGTATAGTTGACTCTAAACAAATTATATCCATCCAATTAAAAGGCTCAACGATCTTAAACGTTACCGGACAGACAAACACTTTAGGACTTTTTCTTTGATTTATATGATAAATATTGTATCAATCAATGATCATAAACAAACATGAAATATATTTTCAGGAGGAAGGTTGGAGTATGGTGATGGTTCTACCCAACAACTACAAGAAAGGATTAACTATTCTCCAGGACAAAATCTCTGAGTGGCCTCTTGAAAACCTCTTAAAATATTTGAATGAAATGAAAATGGAGGTTTCCATTCCAAAATTTAACGCAAATGCTTTTAATTTTCACAGAGATTTAAAGTTCCTTGACAAGGTAGCGTAGCTTTTTTAAATTTTAGATTCGTAATAGTTAAAAGGACTATATATTCTTAAATTTATAGAAGAATTTCTTACAAAACCTTATTTATGATCTTATAAAAATATGATAAAATAATCCAGATCAATATTCTTGCATTAAGATAACTCTTTAAATTTTAAATAATAATGATATGTGTGCCGGTAAATTGTCAACGGGAAGGGTATGCGTCAACCTTTTCTTATTAAATATTATTTTTAAACGTTTACTAGCACCAACCTGATGGAAGAAGAGTTTGTTAAAGTTTGAAAAGGAGGAAAGGGAACACGTTAAAATGTGTTTAAATATTGGTCACAAATAATCATAGTAAATCTGAAAAACATTGAAAAGCATAAATGACTATAACTATAACTGATATCTTCATGGCTTAGTCCATGTCATAACTTTAGAAGTTAGATTGATAAACAAATCAGTTCCTTTTTCATGGTCCAAAAATATACTCGGCTGACCTTTATATTTTAACCAATGTTTAAGCTAAAGAAAAAATGTCTTTATTTTATGCAATAACAACGCTGCACAGATTTTTTCCTCTACGAATCCACCTTACTATATGTCAAGTACAAACTATATGTCAGTTTTAAATTCGCACCCAACTGTGTAAATGCTTTAGAAAGCTTATGGTTTCAAGTATTTGAAAATTTGTTATGTGCTGTGTTTTTTAAAAGCAACATGTAACATGTGTTTGTGTTTTAGATGGGAGCTAAGGCTCTTTTCACCAACGAGGCAGATTTTAGTGATGTGTCGATTGGGAGCAAAATGCATCTCTCCCATGTATTAATTGAAGCTTTCATAGCTGTGAACGAAACCGGGACATTGGCAGGGTCAGGCGCAGGTGAGTTAAATTACTAGCATAGGTGAGGTAATATTTTATGTAAGTAGTATATTACAATTTACTTCATGGTACTAGTCAATTTACAAAGATCTAGTTTACATAACCCATCATTAGTAAAAAATTATATGGTTAAAGTATATTCCCTTTATTCCCTACGGAACTTTTGTATATCATGTTTATGAATGTTTATTTTGTACATACATTTTTACTCATATAAATTAGTAAATCAGTTTTTGACGATAAACAGTTATATTAGCTGTAAAATAGTAAAGATGCTTCTGAAATAAGGTATATTAAAATTTAATGTAAATAAAAGGACTAGTCATGTTTTAAGTCGTTTGGAAATAGGATGATGGATCCAGGGATTTCACTTAATTGACTCATAAGGTCAATTGTTGGTCATAAGTTAATTGTAATTAGGTCTGTTGTCTGTTAATGACTAATTTTTTTCTCCAGGTATTTTAGTTGAGAGAATAGTCACATCTGAGAGTCAGGGAATTCAATTATTTACGCGAAATGATTTTTTAGCAACAAGATATATCACAAATTTAATTAATAAAATAAAATATTATTTATTAATTATTTTGAACCGTTCCCACTTGATTTACGTATGGGTTTTCAATGTGCAAGGCCTGTAAACCGATTGTTAATAGTGCTTTATAAGAATTGACTTTCAAAAATGAGGGTGGTAAAAGTTATTACAACTGATTTTCATTAATGTATTTTTAATTGGTATTTTTAGGAACGCCAAAATAGTAGGGTAAAAATGAGAGAGCTAGCACCACCGTGTTATTAAACGGCTGAGAGAACTGGCACGAGGAGAACGTACATGGGTGAGAGAGCTGGCACGGTGAGAGAGCTGGCACACGGTGTCGAAAGTTTCCGTCGGCGTGTCGGGGTGGACGGTTGAGAGAGCTGGCACCGCGGAGGCTGGCACACGGGAAAGGTGTCGGTGGTGTGTCGTGGTGGACGGACGAGAGAGCTGACACCGTGGAGGGTACAGGTGTGACAAGATGTATTATAAATATTTAAATTAACATTTTGATTTTTAAGGTGGTGATGATTAACTCGCAAACGCTTGTCGCTTTTGTCAATTAGTGTTGAGTGTAGATAGTTTTCCAAATGCGTGGAGTAAATAGAGTGTTTAATTGTTAGCCTGATGTAAGGAATAATGGATAAATAATATGTTTATATAGACTAATTTAAAAACGATTATGGTGGAATCGCAAGCGATTTTATGGCATGCGCTCGTATATCATTTAACGTTGAGGTTGTTTCCACAAATATGTGACATATTTTGTTTGGGAATTTGTGTTCGAAACTTATATTTTAAAAACTACCATGTGATTAAAAAAATATATATATAAAATATTAGTTTCATCTGTTTAAAAAATCTTAGGACTGACATATGTTGTATTTTAAAATAAGTTAAACAATTTACAGATTGTATAGTATTTAGATAAGCGCTTAATGGATTTGCATCGTGGCTTATCGTGACGTTGCAGAAAACATGCGATAGTGATAACTGCGAGTGCATCATCAATTCATTTGAGTCAAACAACAGATAAGATGTCTAATTTATATACCAATTATTTGTTTACAATCTGAAGCAAGTCTTTATACTGATATCGATACGAGGTAGGTTGTGTAGGTCATGTTTCAGGTTGACGAGCGGTTATCGTCTCGGGCTTCGACGCCACGGGACCGGGTTCGGGACTGACGAAGGTAAGTATATTAGGATAATTTATTTTTACTATATTTAATTGTAATTTATATATGTAATAAAAGAAATGTTTTTGAGTTTAGTATATATTTATTCACAATAAGCAGTAGTACTACAGTATAAAAAATGTCTATTATATATCATGTTAAACAATATTATCTTTTTGAATCCAGGAGTTTTTGGACGAAGGAAAACCAAGCCATTTTACAAACACTTTATCATCCTTCTTCTTGAGAATCTTTTCGACTAAGTAAACGTCTTTATGTTTAACCTTAGTTAGCTCTTCTTGATAGAATCCTCCGGCAATGGGTTGGTTCTCGGCATCTACCAACTTGTAAGTGACGGGTTCTGTCGGAACTACTTGCGTGATGCGAAATATTTCTGTGGAATAATTCGGAGTATATCCCTTGGCGAATTCCCCTTTATATTTGCTAATGCGGACGTAGTCGTTAATTTCAAACTTAGGTATCATTCGTAGTTTGGGTTGTTTATATGAATAAATGGTCTTTAGTAATTCCATTTCATTCTTCTTTGATACGTCACACGGCTTCATTTTTATAGTCGAATGTTTCTTTGTATTGTAGAAGTCCATTAGTTGGTCTAGTATGTCGATCCAATTGTAAGTACCATTAATTGTAAATTTTTTCCACATAAAATTTTTTAACGTGCGATTAAATCTTTCTGCCACGCTCGACTTTAAAATGCTGTAGGTAGAATAGTGGTTAATTTTATAATCACCCATCAACTTTTTAAACTCGGAATTGTAGAATTCTGTTCCTAAATCGGATTGTAAATTTTTTGGAACCCTTCCCTGTTTTAATATGTTTTCCATTGCAAAAGTAACCTCTTTACTGGTTTTAGTTTTGAGAGGTCTTGACCAAGCATATTTTGAAAAAACGTCAATTACTGTGATTATATACTTGAATCCCTTATTGACCTTGTAATATTTTGTCATATCAATTAAATCACACTGCCAAAGGTCGTCAAACCCTTTCACAACTACCTTTCGTCGAGGAAAATTCTTTCTTACCGACTTATGTAACTCGTTAGCAATATCTTCTTTTATACCCATAATATTAGTTACTCTATAACTCCTTTATCTCTGAGCTCTGATATTATATTTATAACTTCGTTATTGTGACTAGTATTACCTGAAATCTCTGATAATTTCAATAATCGCAGCCTGTCCACAATTTCATTTATATTATCATAATGCACATAGTCTGGAGCACATGGATAAGTATCCAATTTTAAATAGGGAGTTTTTAACCCACTCCCTTTCTTAAAAATATTTTTTATATAGTTTCTGTATTTAAATGTATTTGTAGCTTGAACCTTCTCTCCATCAGAATGTCTCACTAAATGAGCATTTGTAAGCAGTAATATATCTTTAAAAGAATTCAGATCATCTTTAGTGATAAGTGTCTTATTTGGTTTCTTCTTAAACATAAGTTCCAACAAACCAATTGTTGGTTTAAATTTTTGACCTTTTATTTTAATGAAACTATCAGATGGATCGTAGTTAATTTTACTATTTCCAATCATCCATTCATCATTATCACCTAAATATACACCATACGTATGATCCATTTCATTTTTACTATCGTTAATAGATTTATTGATATAATCGTTAAAATTTTCTTCGTTTTCATCATGTTCACTATTGGAATCCGATTCTTCTGATAATGATTCATTGGTTTGAATTTGTGAAGGTTTGCTTTCATTCATAACTTTAAGTGATGACGACGGAGTTTGTTCACTATCAAGAATTGATGAATTCTTGTCACTCTTTTTTTTCTTTTTCTCTTCAATATTTTTTACTATTTCACTAATAGGATCGACGATAGGTTTAAATTTCTTTTTGAATATTTCTTCTTCATCCACAATACCTCGTTTCAGTGCTAAATATTTTTTTCTTACCGTATTACTTGTTTTGATTAACTCCTTTTTAACATCCATTTCCTTTCGAAGTTGGATGAAGACTGTGTGGTATCACATACAATATTACCTTATAAAAAATTTATCGAACCCATTGCGATATCTACCATTGTTCAGATCACTTTCTTTATCGATTACGAAAAATCCAAATTTTTTATTCCAACAAATTTGACACATATCTACAAATTCCGTAAATGTTAAGTCGGGATTAATATGATTGTTATAAACATGTTTAAGATTATTATTATCCTGTTTAAAAACAATTATCATATTAGCATTATCTCTAATTAACTGCTTCGGAATTCTGGAATAAGATTGACAAAGATAAAAACAATCCACGTCTTTGTGTCGACCCATACTAAAAAATGCACTTACGTTGTTTTGCGTATCACATATTATATCATCAAACACAAACACCGAGTGTTTCTTAGCCTCAGAAGGTTGAATTACTTCTTCATTTTCAGAGAATTTATAATAACCAATTCCTTTTACATTTTTTAAAACGTTTTCCAAAAACTGGTATTTTGGTTGATATAAGGACTTTGAGTAAACATATATGTTTTCAAATTTTAATCCATTAGGATCTGTAATTAGGCTTAACATCACAGCAGTTTTCCCACAAGATGATGGTCCTGTAATTAAACATCTGATTTGATTTGGAAGGAGCCCACTATGTCTTCGTCTATTATCAACCGGTTTTAAATCAAAACTTTCAATGTTTAATTTTTGTTTTTGATTAATCACCTTCATTATTATGAGATAACCTTCTCTTACCACGTTCTATGCAGAAATGAGATTGATCGGCATTCTTAAATTCTTATGTAATCTTATAAGTAGTACACAAGGGAATATAAATAATAAACGAAAAAATATAAATGAAAACTATTTTATTTCCACATGGTTCTATTTTCCATCCTATGATATAAAGATTTCATTTTTTCTACAGCAAGTTTTACTGACTTAATTTTTGAACTATTAAAGCTTTTTGAAAACAGATCACCGATACGCTTATCTTTCTCCTCGTCTGTGCAGTCTGAAAATAATGATGTAAACCCCTCAATGTCTTGCCCAGAAGATCGATGGATCAGATACATCAAAGTGTAGTATCCACTGTAGTCTGATGATTCACTCTGTATTCGATGTCGATTGTAACTCCATTTTTCAGTAGCATTTTGAATGAAGAGAAATATTTTGTAAGGTGGAGGTAAACCGAAACTATCAAAATATTCACCCCGATGAAATTCGTCAATGTAAACGGCTACCCATCGGTCTCCAGTATTGAATATATATGATGAGGGATAGTTGATGTATGAAGGTATTCTACCTTCAGCGTGAAATATTCCGTTAAAATGTTGAACGATTTGTGGATTACTTTGAATAAAAAGCTCTAATTCGATTGCGTACATCTTGCACAATTTTCTTTTCTCTGAGGTTTTCCGTCGATGTGATCTGTACCCGCACCTGAGGAGTTGTAATGTTCATAGCAGTAAATTATATCCTTTAGCTTATCTTTTTTGTGATCTGGGAGAAGGTCCCACACGTGCCATAGGTCACTCGGGGACACGTGATGTACAAAATACTCTTTCGGTAGGTAAGATATTTCTTGTATTTTTAAATTGGCTAAAGTTCTGTTACCGTATTTATCAAGCGTATTGAATTTATCAATAATTTCTCCAATCTTGTCAACTGTTTTGTCTTCGATCTCCAATAATGTGGATTTCTTTTCAACCTTGTTTATATACCAGTGTAACAACAGTCTAACATTTTCACTTGCACATTGATCAGTCGTTCGAGAATGGTAAAAACACTTTCTAAAGCTCATCTGTTTTCTCAGATCGTTGATTCTTGGACAACAAATTTCATCCATATCCCGCACGGACACAGTTTTATTCGATAAAGTATTTTCAATAAAAATCTTTTTTTCCATACCTTTGACTAATACAACATCGTAAGATCCTAATATCCTGTTAAAAATATTCTTCATTTCGAAATATGGAGTGTAACCGTCATTCCAGTCAATTCCATGACAGAATTGCTTAACCCATGTTGCAACCTTTTGTTGTGTTTCAGGTAACGCTGTATATGGAAAAGGTGGTTTGAAAATAATCGATTGCACTTTACTACCTGAAGTTGTGAGAAAAGCTGCTTCCTTCACGATGAACTCATTTTTTAGTCCACGGAACCCTTGGATATCACATACGACTGTTCTGTTCGACATCTTGTTAGCAACTGGAATAAAAATTGTGAATTATCACGTTACAACTTGTTTAATCTCAACCTACTAACCCTTGACCTTGTTCCTGACCTTTTGTTTTCCTTTTTTCACCTCATACTAACTTTTTTACCAAACTTGTCATCGGGTTGTATTCAACGACACGATCGTGTAATATTAAACAATATGCTGTAGTTTTAGCTGCGATTGTACTTTTCGATTCAAACTCTAATCTTATATCCACTGGTCCTGATTTTATGGATTCGTTTTGTCTGGAACAATCGATTACAATTAACGGAGCATGTGTTACAAATTCACTATATGTGAATAGGGGTTCGCCCTTTTTAAAATAGTAGTTTTCTTGAAATTTTACATACATTTCATAAAGAATCGCTAGCTGATTCTTGGACTGATCAAGGTTCATATCGTCATACGGGTAACACTCTGAATTCAAATAAAGTTTTACATTTGAAACGTCACATATATCAAATTCGCTGACATTTTTTTTGATATTGTTTGATCTGTCCGTTTGAAATGCTAATACAACATATCGTGGTTTTTCCAACTGAGTTGATGTTTTTACATTCCATGTCTGTCTATTTGATTGTGGTAATAAAGGATATTCATAAAGCTCCCATGTTCTAAAATTGATGAAAATTGATTGATTTTTTTCAATAACTTTGAGTAAAGATAGTTTTTCTTGATCTGATGGGAATACGTAGGGAACTCTCCATTGAATTTTCTTGATGTTAATGTCCATCGTTGGCTCGATACTTGTACTTGTACCTGCAGCTCCTGTTTCAGTCTTAACCTCACCAAGCATAGCATTTAGGTCAGTTCTTGATCTTATAAGTATAAGTTCCTGTTTAACGTTTAATATAATTTTATTATAATCCTCAGCGAACCCAATTAAAATCTTAAGAGGAATGCAGACATTAAAATAGAAAGTACCTTTATTTGTACTGTCTTCTTTGAGAGTCAATAAACTACCTTTTTCACTCGTCCAGCCTGCATTAGTTAACATTTTAATGTCACTATCATTAAAAGACAGATAACCTTTCATTGTACTTGTAATTCCAACGTTTTTCACCCTATCTATTTCAACTCCACCGATTTCGTATCGTATTTCATCAAATAAATAAGCATATCCGTTATTAATGAATTTTGTATTTGTTGATTTAACCACCCCCTCGATGTAGAGAGTACTGTTGCAGGGATACGTATAGATATCTTGATGTTGGATTGGTATTCTAATTTCATCATTATTGTTGAATGAAGAATTAGCATATGGTTGATGTGCGTGTACTTCTATTTTATTTATCGATTCGTCAAAGTAAATTTGCTCTCTTACTTGTAATATACTACCAGCCATGTTTAATTTTTAAGCCTAATGATACTAAAAAGTCTCTATTACTCTTAGAAAGAGAACCTCTCTTCACGGTGTCCGGTGTAGAAATGTTCACGGTTTTCAAATACGGTATGTTCTTAACTGGGGTGAAGATCATAGGCATGATTACAAACGTTTAAGATGTAATGTTACTGTGATGGTTTCTTCACGGAAATTGATAGGTTTACCATTTTGATCAGTTATTTTAAGGGATATGTTATCAATCGTCCTTGTGTTGATTGGAAGATAGATTATATTGGCGGGAGTTTCAACTATTTTAAATCCTGGTGGAACAGTGGGAAAGAATGTATGTATCACATGACTTGGATTACTATTTACAAACGAAGACGTAATTATATTACACTCCACGTTTATAGTATTGACTTTTAAGACGTTTACCGTTCCATCCGACACATGAGTGAAAAACTTGTTTAATTTTCTATTTTTGAAACCTAATAAAGGACCTATTGAGTCTGAAGGAGTGAAGTCGATGTCTTTGGAACACTTTATCTCACTTTTTAACGTATTATTGTTTGGTTGAATTGTTATCAGTACATCATGATTAATGGGATACGCATTTTTGTATGATAAGCTAGTATCGATGTCAGTTTCTGTTTCACCTCTCTTATCTCCAAGAACCTTTCGTAAATACTTTTGCAAATCTTTAACTTCATATGATCCAGTAGGTATTTCTATACCCACCTCTTCATTTTTATCGGTAAGATAATAAAACATATTACACCCTTCCTCAACATTTGGAATTGAATTAAATGTTTCAAAATTGATGAACCCTAACACGTAATCTCGATCATTTTCTAGTTCAATTTTGGGGAATATTTCACAGCTTAAGAGTGAACTATTTCCCGAAATTACAAATAGGTGAGACATGTTGCTTGTACGATGGTCAAATAATGACTGAGATAGTTATTGGAGAATATTTTAATTACAATCAGACAGAAATTTCAAACACAACTGTCCACATATTTCAGTGTTAAAATTTTGATCCCTAACATAGTTATACAAAATAATACAGTTTTTTAAATCATGTATAACTTCCATTGGTGGTTTGAGGTTCCCAAAACTGTCGTAATACTTTGCATGTGATCCATCTTTACGTAAAGCGACCCAATGAGTCCCGGGCCCATCATCATCGTCTAAGTTTATGATTATCGCTTCTTTATTCCATGGATGCAAAGGCAGTTTATCCTTAGAGAATACTCCTCTAAAGTAAGGTATTTTCAATCGTTTAGAATACCTTTCCAAATCCAGATTGGTTAGTGCGTTTGATCTAAAAAAATACCCATCCCTTGTTTGTATGGTCTCAAATACAATCCTTTTCCTGTTTTAATCTTAACGTCACTTACATTTTCCTTTCTTGCTCTGTTAACTTCGTTTATGGCTTTATACACTGAGGTAGCTCCGCCGGCCAGACTTCCGATGGCAGACAGTCCGGCAAATAATGGCAACAGGAACGGTAACGCTCCTCCAGATTTGGGTATGGGTATGATTCTAGGTTTTTTTATTTGATCCTTTTTACCACCCCTCATCGCATTTCTTGCAGCTTTCAACGCTGCAGGAACCAATACCTTAAGTTCTTTGCTTTTACTCTTTTTAAGTTCGTTTTTAGCCGCCAGTATAGCATCCTTGAGGTGTTTCTTCTGTGTATTTCCATTCTTACTGTCATGTTTCGGACTCCTTTTCTGCCTTTTCTTTGTAACACTTTCTGACTTCGATTTCTTCATACCAGCACCGAGTTTAAGTTTTGCTTTCATAGCGTTCGTTACTAAAAAAGCGTTTACCTTTTCACCGAGTTTAGCGTCCGGAGCCGATACTCTCGTCCACGCCCTATCGGCCAGCAGCCTGTCAGCTTTGTGTCTACTCGTTAAATCCTTGTTCTGAGCGTATGCTATATCGTGTTCCTTGCAGTAACTATCAAGTGGATTGATCCCTTTGTCGCCCCTTGCCAGACGTTTCTCCAATTTAGTACCAGCCCCACAAAATTGGTATCCACCCAACAGATGTGCCTCAAAAGGTAGGTTATCAATAAGCTTATTAATTAGACCTCCACCTCGTTTGAAGCTCAGAACCATACTGATGACCAGTCCTACTTGCTATTCAACTTACCTACCCTATCCCAAAAGTCGTCTTTATCATCATCTTCTGTTGATTTACTTTCTTTCAAGGTTTTTATTTCAGACCTAAGATAAGCTAAGTCATTTATCATTGCACTCATGACATCTGATATGGGCTTACCTTCTCTATTTCGGGACCTTGCAGTCAACGAAGAAGCTGGATAAAAAACCTTAAGCTTTTCATCAATACGTGACATATCAGAGTTTATCCTGTTTTTGAAAGCATCTAATTGTTTACGAGTCACAGGTGAATTTTCATTCTCGCTCGCTTTGACAACCAATTGAATATTATACTTTTTTAAATCTATGACACCATTCATATCAGGTTTAATATAATCCTTTATCATTTCCCTCAGTACCACTTCAACTAAAGTTGTATTGTTGCTTCGTACTGTTTCATCTACATATTCTTTGTTTGCAACATCATGTCTTTCAATTGGCTTTTTGACATTTGTTATTATTGAATTATTGATATTTACTTCACTTTTGTCATCAATGTATAAATACTTCTGCATGAGTGTTCTTGCCTGACCTAAAGTAATGGGAGAATAATTATTTATGGCTTCATTTATATTAATTATAAACTTTTTAAAGTTTAATTCTCCTTTTTCTGGTTTAATGAAGGATTCCACCGTCTTGCTAATTATTTGATTTACCCTAACTAATTCTTTATCTAGATAAAGTTTATTTATTGCATCAGAGTCATCGGTTGGATCTTTTTCAATTTTAAAAAAGCTCAATCGTTTATTCTTCATATTAATTTCATCATTGATACCAAAAGTCACACATTTTAAATTAATCTGTGAATTAACATAATTTTCGATGTATTGTTTAGAAACTACATCCGTTAACTCGGTAGGATCTCCAATATTGTTATTTCTCATTCTTTTAGCATTAAAATTGCCATTTTCATACATTAAAGTATTGCTTTTGAAATAATCGAGAGATATTGCATCTTTTCCATCTACAGGGTTTGATATATTTTTAATATTATGATTTTCGCAATCAATAATAAATTTCTTTCTATCAAACTTAATAGTATCTCGTAGTTCTTTGTCCATACTATTTTGAAAGTACCTCTTATTAACAACATCCATGTCTGATTCAGGATCATTGACATTAACAATTTTTCTCTTTCTTAAATTAACTTGTTTATCCTCTAACAATAGACATTTTGATGAAATATAATTTAAAGTAACGGCATCACTAGAATCGACAGCTTCCCCTACGTTTGTTAACCTTTTGTTTTCAATATTAAAATTTTGTTTATCAGTTAGCTTGAAACCTATTCCTGAAGGTCCTACTACAACGTTTTCTTTGGAAGTAAAACCTATATAACCTCCAAACTTGTCGATACTTGGTTTCATCGTCTTGAAAGTCAAACATCAAATGATGCTATTCTCTTATTTTGATTGATATAACTATGTTTTTATTCATGACGTAATATTTAATTGTGTATAAATATATATTTATATCAGATAAATGAAAGGGAGATAAATTAATCTGAAACAAGGTAGGTAATAAATAACACTGAACACAGATTGTATGTCAAAATAATTTATATTTATTTACAAACATATCAAAATTACAAATATACATAACAAATGTCAAATATAATTGTTACACTTACAAAATTATGAAAAAAAATCTATGTATTAATTTGAAGATTCAATGGTTACAGTAATTAAAAACATAAACAATCAAACTAAATAGATAAGTTAAGTTTACAGTTTTTTTCATTACAGTCATAATACTTTCTATTATTCCACTATTTACATAAATTTACTGTAAAGCTCAAATTACTTGATTTATTTGTAACTAGATAATGTCCCTTCTTACAATGACAGACACATGATTGTCAACAATTATTTCCTCTAATTTACAGTCCGGATCATCGTGATCTTCGGAACCACCGTTTAAGACCCAACACACCCTAGCAACCTTTATTAGGACAAGATCTGCGATGTGACTACAGTAATTAATGCTGAACGGCTCGTTTCCATGATTTATTAGGTTAACCCTGACTACGTCTGTATGGTTGGAGTCAATAGACGCTGGAGAGTCTAAAACTGTCACCCCGAAAGTTTCCGCTTGCCATGCTACCGGTCGAATTTGTCCTTCATAACCTTCAGGTATTCTAATTTTTATACCCGCAGATATGGTTTTTCTTTCTCCAGGATTTAAGGTTATAGTGTAAATACAGGAAGGGAAAAATGCGTGCAGAGGTATAGCAACCCGACCATGTTCTCGTATTCAGGCATATTAAGGAAGCCCTCGTCAACAGAAAGTTGTTCGTACCTGACCGGTACAGTTTCCAAAAAAACATTATCTGAAAAGTAAAAAACTAAATTAACTTACATACAAATCTAACAAATAATTTGAGCTTAACAAGAATCATTGGTCATTTTAGCTTTTTTTGCAATCAGTTCTTTGTGTAAATCAATTTTCCTTTTTTTATTCTCAATTAGTTTGTAATGGCCATATGCCATGGTATGGATATTATCATTTAATACAAATCTTTTATCATCATGAGACGATAACGCTAGTTTTCGTACTTTCGTTGTGTATACATCATGTTTCCTACTCCTAATTATATTCATTTCTTTGTACTGGTTTTGATTACAAAACAAAGCTCTCTCGTAGTCCTGAAAAGTTATTTCATTTTTAACAACACTTTTCTTTACACCCTTAGCACGTTTCTTACAATCATAATTCTTACTAAGAGTAGTATATAGCTTTGTCCTAAGACCAATGAATTTCTTTAGGGGAACTGATAAAGTTTCATCTTTCATAACACCAAGTCTTTTCTTATTATCGAGAGAGAAACAAGCGTGTGTTATTGGGTACTCACTAGTGTCAAAGTAATGTATATTCTCCTTGATTTGCTCATATACGTCAACTGAGTTTACATTTATAAGGTAACTATCCGTATCTGTATATAATAGTTCTACATTTCCTTGACCAAATACACGAGGAAAAATATCATAAAAATATCTATACATTACGATTTTGCTTAGTTCAAGAATAGCCATACCTACTGCAATGGGTTTGTTAAAATTTACTTTAGTTTTATTTAGATGAACTGCTATCAGTTTTTCTGTAAATATAGTTCTATCACGAAAATTAGGCTTAGCAATAAGCTTATCGAGCCTTTTAGTGCTACAAACTATTTCCATATTCATTCTGTTTCTTACGTTTTCCATACATTTGCCATAAACCGAATTGTTCATGAGTTTGAAAAACTCCTTTTCAAACTCATTTTGCGCATTTTTTCTAAATGTTGTGTTTTTTTCGATGTATCCATACAACCACTTAGACTGAACAAATTTCATACCTCTATGGATTTTAACCAAAACCAATCCATGCTCTACGGCCTGTTTTAACGCTTGGCTGTGAATTATGTAATTACGTTTAGGTTCTAAAGTTGTTAACAATTTTGAATGTTTACTACCTGGTGGTACTTTTCTTTGGGCGCAAAATGGTAAGTCGTTGTGTTGTTCATGTAGATGTGCCGGATAATCTAGATCTACCTCAAGTATAAACCCTACTTCATCATTTTCACCAATATCATTAATTTTATTTTTTACTTCATCAATTTCAACAGGGGTTAACCATTTAAAGTCCTTTAACGGTAAACTTTCTCCCATTGCAGCCCCATAAAGGTTATTTATATCTAGGAATAATATAAAGTTTGAATTATCAACTGTCCAGAGTCCCTGATCCATAGGTTTGACACCAGGTTGTGATTCCGAGTCAAGATTTGTTTCTGAAACTAAATACTTATTTGATGCCTCGCAGTAACGTTTAGTGCACATAGAAATACCACCACGAATACCAGCTTCTATGAACATGTACTGTTCATAGCTTGTTAACAAATCGATTTCAACTTTAGTCAATTTAAGACACGCGTCGAACGAAAGGCCAGGAGCTGTGAAATACCAACCTGGGTCCAAACCATAATTGGATTTACAAACTTTTCGGAAATTTTCAAATACATCGCTTAATAGTAACACATCAGTCTTAAGGTAGATATCAGAAAATTCTCCTAAGGTTTGACAGTTAAATTTGTTCCAAACCTCAACAGCCCTATTATAATCTTCTACAGCAACTTCTGACTTATTTAGAGAGCTGTAAAACTGATCAATAGAAGGCAAGCTAGTCTCATTAAATTTTTCCCAGCCATCTATGTATTCGTAGGGAAAACAGCCTTTTTTTGTAACAATATTAAGTTTATCATAACCGAAATAAGAAAGTGTTTCATTGAATTGATTTTTGTCAAGATTTTTGACTAGTTCATCAAGACTTCTAGACATAAATTTGTACGAATCAAGAAAACGAATTTCAAATCTAGCAGCAACTTTCTTTGATAAAGAGATATACCGTTCTTCTGTATTAGGGATTACCTTTATTTCCATTTCATCATAATCGAGACTTTTAATAATAAAATGGAGGTCATAATTTGACATATTGTGCAAGACTACGGGCAAAAAGTGTGGATTTTGATATGACAAGTTACAATTTGAATGACTTGCACCTCTAAATTTCCCTGTATTAGGGTCGTGATCTCTAACCCTTAAATTATCAGCAGTAAACTGTTCTTCACATATGTGACAGCAAGATGAACGTTCAAACATGTCCACTTCTTCATCCGTTAACTCCATAGGCAACTTATTTTTGTACGTCTCGTACACTTTAAGAGCTTCATCTCTGATCTTTTGGCAAAATACCTTCACAGCATTTTCTCCGCGAAAAAGGACTGGTTCTGATTTTTCACCATTACTTGAAACAACATAATAACAAAAACTTGATGGGTAGTGCTTTTGATAGTCAACAGTTGAAGAGGTAGATTGATTTTGCGTAGCATGTTTAGTTTTGCAGGTGTGGGAGTTCTTACAATTCGGTCTTTTACAGTTCAAACAGCATTGATTCAAATTTTTACAGTTGACTCGGAAACAGTTAATACAACATTCATTGGGATTTTTACAGGTAAAAGAATTGCAATTATTACATGGACTTTTTTGTATTAATATACTTTCAAAATCAGCATATACAATGTACGGGACTTGTTGTTGGTGTTTGAAATTTTTAAATTTAAGTTTACAATTATCTTCATTAGGCATTTCTACAGCAACAGGTTCATGATTGTTACATAGCTGTTTATGTACATCGAAGGTAGGTTTATCATTAAAATGGATTAAACATGATTTACAAACAAATTTTCTTCCGTTGTGGTTAGAGGTTTGCGCGCTTACTAATTTATCAAAGTTTTTAATCCACACATAGTGAGATGTTGTTTCATTTTTCAATAGTAATAAATCACGGTGATCATCTTTTTCTTGTTTTGTTACTTTAATAGGATATACAATATATTCCTCACTATTGTGTTTCTTTTCTATTCCAAATATATTTATAGACATATTGTTTATCTGTTCAAATTTAGGTATTGACTTAAGTTTTACAGGATAGTTAATACAGTCCCAGTCATACGCTGCATTCATTTCTGCATTATCAATATAATTGCGGACTCTTTGTGGATTACGAGGTACATTTTTCGCCCATATACTATACTTGAAGCAATAATCATCCTGATTCTTTACATTTACAACAGCTTTCTTGTTTGCAATGAAAGCTGGTAAGGATATATGTTTACATCCTCTTAATGGATAGTATTTATTAATTCTTAGTTCCAGCCCTATAATACTCTTTAGACTCCATCCTGAACCTTTACCTTGGTGTTCTGATTGTTCTGTTAAAAGTTTATCAAAAGCGTTTTTACAATACGTGTTTAGATCTGTACCTAGTAGTATGGGCTCGTTTGCAGTCTTAAATGACAGTTCTTTGATTTCATCTTCTTCTCCTTCAGTTCTTGCATAGATACATTTTAAAATAATATTACATTTCAGAGTTTTCGACTTAAGAAGGTGTTCTTGAATTTTTGAAATAATCAAAGGTTTCGTGTGATATTTTAAAAAATTACCTATATCGATGTATCCTTCACCATTTGTTAAGTAATAGGTTTTAAGCCTACATTTTGCAGCAGACTCGGTCTCAATAATTGGCAAATAGCCCAATGTATTTTTTAAATGAGTGTTACTTGCAGGGTGATTGTCAGATTCTCTGTACCACGTATTACATGGTTTACAAAATTTGAGTTTAATCGTTGCAAGATAGTTTTGCATCGTTAACAGATTACAATAGAATAGTAATTTATATTTGACAATGATATGGAGTATTTCTTATTCAAATTATAAAATGTATTTTTCTATAATTGGCTAGTCCCTACGATGAATTGTACTATAGTAATTGATGGTTTTTCACTATCTCTTACTATTGATGATCTTCGAGCGCAGCTCAGCCAGGCGTCTGGTTTGAGCCAACGTGAGGTCTGCCGCAGCGGAGATTATTGTCACTGCCCCAGCATACTCCCCAAACCTGGCCTGGAGCGATGTGAGCTTCACACAATACGGCAGCCGTACTCTGTATGTTTGGTCATCCCTCCGTTCAAACTTAAACAAACATGTAAAATAAAATTAATTTATAATATTTTTTAAACGTGTGTTAAAATAAATTAAGTGCTGTTATCTTCTGTACCTTATCTAGAAATATATCAAAGTTTAGTTATAGGTTTAGTCATAAGTTTAATTTATAGGTAAAAAAATAATTAATCAACCTAAACATTAATTAACAAAGAAAATAATGATGAACATGAAACGATAAATTAAAGCCTTCTTGTTCCATACAATGACAATTTAGTTTTTTGGGCAATCATTTTTGAAATAATCATAATTCAAAATGTAGATATAAAAATAGAAATTGACATTGATAATTTAATTCATAAGTATGATTATTTAATTTAGGGTATTATTACTTGCAAATAAGTTTAATATACAGTGTATTTATCAGATAGTGATATAACATATCATCACTATTGAATCTTAGGTGAATTTGGTTGAAAACATTTTAAAGATATAAAGTATAACGTTTATAAATCTAAAGTTTTTTATCAATAATATTTTTATTTTTTTCCTACCTGAACATTAGGTTGAGGGAACACTGCCTTCAAGATAATGTAGAGGTCTTCAAGACTCTCCAGGCCTGATCCCTCGACGATGGAAACGTCCCAGGTGGAGGGTGTGGTCAGCGCGTTGGAGGAAGACATGATGATAATGATTTTGTGTGCGCGAATTATATATCTATATATATACTGATAAGATATGACGTCTTTGACCTTAACCTCCACACGTGGTATTTACGTTATCAGTCGGAAGTCATTAAACACACACGCTGCAACGCTGCACTTTGTAATGGTTACGCAAATTATTATGTTTTGATATTTTGATAAACTAATGCTGCATCCATGATAATCCCTATCAAGAGTTTTTGCACGCCACGATAAGCCTTGCATCATCAAGGATAATTATCAGCTCAGCGCTAAATATTTATTTAAATATACAAACAGTAGTTTTATGATATAAATGAATTTCAGATATAAATGTACAAATATCCTTATTAAACAAATTGTTTTCATGGTAAACAACGTCATCGTTAAATGACATGCCATAAAAGCGCTTTTAAGTCCACCATAAGTGTTTTTAAATTAATTTATTAAGATATTATTATTTATCCATTATTTCTTACATAAGGCTAACAATTTAACATTCTATTTACTCCACACATTTGGAAAACTATCTACACTCAACACTAAATGGCAGAAGCGAGAAGCGTTTGTCAGTCAAACGTTACCACCTTAAAAATCGAGTTTTAAATAAAAATATTTATAATACATCTTGTCGTACGCCCGACATCAGGTAACAAACACCCTTCCAAACCGACACACCTCCGACACCTTTCCCGTGTGCCAGCCTCCGCGGTGCCAGCTCTCTCAACCGTCCACCCCGACACGCCGACGGAAACTTTCGACACCGTGTGCCAGCTCTCTCACCGTGCCAGCTCTCTCACCCATGTACGTTCTCCCCGTGCCAGTTCTCTCAGCCGTTTAATAACACGGTGGTGCTAGCTCTCTCATTTTTACCCTACTCAAAATATTTATTAATTCTAATGCGAAAAAATTATAAATGGTTTTATTATTGATGTTTTCAGACTTTTTGGCTGGAGGTGGCGACGAAATAATATATAAGACCAAAAACCATCAAACCAATCCAACTAAACCTAAGCCAACAAATCATACATCAGCAAACCCGGAAGTCGATGGTTTACCTCAATCAAATCCAAGTTTTAAGGCAGATCATCCGTTTTTGTTTTACATCGTTGGTCCTGGAAATGTGTTTTTGTACAATGGAAAGATTGTAAACCCTGTAAGTCATAAGGAATGAGATAGTAAACGACTTAGAATGACGCACAATGTAGGGTGAAATTTATTAGCGTAAATAAACATAATATAAAGATGAATGTATGTTAGTATTTTCATATGTATACTCGTAATGTAAAAAAGTGTATTTTGTACAATAAATTACAAATCTTACCAATCTTTTCGATTAATTTATTTTCCCCTTAGATTTGCAAACGCTTTTTAAGACAATAATATTTTTTAAATATGTCATATCATAGATCTTGTACCACAAATTTGAAATTAATTAGGAAAATAATTTACAGTAAATTCATAATTTTTATTCTCATCAATTTAATATCCAAGAACATATAACCGACTAAGCCAGAAGCATAGTTTATGTGTTTAACTACTTCATGCTTTAAATAGAGCACAATAAAACATTTAATGCATATTTGAAATTTTAAAAAGTGATCATGCAGTGAAGTTATAACAAATATTAAAATAACGCAATGCGAGTTGCAATTATTTTTAGCGATTAATAATATTACTGTGGAGTTGTATTGCAGATGAATATTTTAGTGGAAATCAACTTTTAAAATAAAAAAAAAACTAATCCATATTTTTTATTACTTAAAAATTAATCTACATTCAAGTGCCTCTGCTACATTTTTAAATTCTTTTTTCACATTTTTACAACAGAATGTCTTTTACAAAGTATGAAGTGAATATAGTGAACATTGAAGTAAAATAGTCGTATTTAACACAGTAATATTAGATCAATCTTTGTATGTATCTATAAAATCATATAACACAATATGACTTCTTGGGGATGAAGATAAAACGATAAGAGAGGGATTATCTGAGAAATGATACACCATCATACATCACTGTCAACTTTCATGAGTTGCAGTTCTTTTGTCTCAACAGAGGTGGTTTTGTTACAGTATAATTCTCTGTGTTTACCAAAGCGACCGTTGTATATTAGATTTGTTTCAGACTTTAACATTTTTAGTAGTTTAAAATAAGAAGTTCACCCAGTTTATAATAATTAAGTATCGTAAAAGGCCTGGTTCAAATATCTCAATAAATCTTTGACAAATAAAAACATACCTTTGCAGCAAGTTTTCTGCTATATTCGATCCGTGACGATAAAATATGACAATAGATTAAGCAGGTTACTGGTTTACACTGGCTACTGGTTGAGCTTTGGCTTGCCCTTGTAAATCGAGCCGTTATTATTCTGGCCTCAAATCTCCAGGGACCTGAATCAAGAAAAAATATGACTCATAAGGAATTGAAAATTAAGAAAAATGTTGACAAATTAATTAATTTTAAAGCTCTACATAACAAATTATTTAAAAATGATCACAATTAGTGTTATTTCACTTGGAAATGGCCCAGTTACTATGTTTACCTCAATATATATCACGATTACGCTAATAAATTTATTTCATTTTGCATTTTTATCTATAAGCTATTTTAAAGCTTTCTAACTTGATAACAATTTTGATGTAATTATTACTTTAGAGCAAAATCTTGTTTGTTTATGTTTGAAATTATTAACATTAAAATAAATGTTCAAATGTGTTTGTATCAATTAAAAATATTGATTGCTATGAATTTCTATGATTACAACATTATAGGTGTTTGATCTAAATGTTTGCCAATTCAAACCAAACTAACACTGTAATTACCACGATTTGCTCAATTAGTAATTTACCTAATGGCTGACACACCACTAATGTCTCGACCGTTACAATCTGTAACGTTGTCAATGATCTTATTTTTCTTTTGTTGCACATGTTAAAAAGGCTTAAACTGAGGAAACATATTGTAAACTCATATTCAAGCATTCATATAAGTTTTCTTACTAACACATTTTCATACAAATTTTCATTTACAAGTATTGAAATACTAGTGTAAAACGTCCACAAATTAAATCGTAAACCAATATCTAATACAGTATTTTATGTTACATGGTAAGTAATGATCTTTTTTTTTTAAAGCCAAATTATCAAGCCTACATTTCTTTCAAAATCAATCATTCTATTAGATGCTCAATCATAACAATATTGAGAATATATATTTGTCTGTTCTTCAAAAAACACAAAATCCCAAGGTACGTTCCCTGAATGCGCTGTTTTAAAGCAGTGTATATAGTTTAAAATAATTTTATTTTACAATAAGTGTATAAAAAAATGCGATGACTTATTTAAATAATATATCTGTATTGCTTCAGGAAAAAAATTACACCAAAGAGAACAATTTAATTTTAAAATCGTCAAATGGTTTAGTTCACAAAAAATATACAGCTAACCAATGGTACATAAAGGAGTAAATTCATTCTATTTAACTGTTTTCCCATAATAATAATTCATACAACCTTTTTCATAAGGTTGGCATTACATTTGTGATTGATTAATAAAATTCAATGCATATCAAAATAAAAATGTATTCCAACGTCAATCCCATGTCACCAACAGGTTTGATTACTTCTGTGGTTGACTCCAATCTACGTCCTCACTGTTTTATTCATAGTCTCTGAATGTCCTCTCGCTTTTGTAGATTACCATAAAAATAATCTTGATTATGTTATGCATCTTTAATTTGTCATCTGTACGTAAATTTTGCAAATACACTGCAAAAAATACGTCAGATATTGTAAAAGCTTTAATATATTAGATTGTAAATTTTGGCAATACAGTAATTTTAGCTATTGGTGTTTTCCGAACATAAGTCAATAGCTGATGGATAAAACAATTGGAATATAAAAAGATTAACTCAAATATTTATTCATTTGGCAAAATCACACATTTGTACAGTCAATTAAATGCATGGAAAGTTGTTAATATTATTTAATACCATACAAACGATAGCTTTCACAAAGTTTTACATACTTGTGCTGTTTAACACACTCACTCCCGGGTGTCTCGAGACGCTACATACAGAGGACTGTAACGGCCAGTACTGAACCTGTTAACACACTCACTCCCGGGTGTCTCGAGACGCTACATACAGAGGACTGTAACGGCCAGTACTGAACCTGTTAACACACTCACTCCCGGGTGTCTCGAGACACTACATACAGAGGACTGTAACGGCCAGTACTGAACCTGTTAACACACTCACTCCCGGGTGTCTCGAGACGCTACATACAGAGGACTGTAACGGCCAGTACTGAACCTGTTAACACACTCACTCCCGGGTGTCTCGAGACACTACATACAGAGGACTGTAACGGCCAGTACTGAACCTGTTAACACACTCACTCCCGGGTGTCTCGAGACGCTACATACAGAGGACTGTAACGGCCAGTACTGAACCTGTTAACACACTCACTCCCGGGTGTCTCGAGACGCTACATACAGAGGACTGTAACGGCCAGTACTGAACCTGTTAACACACTCACTCCCGGGTGTCTCGAGACGCT
The DNA here is from genome assembly GCF_028750875.1 of Macrosteles quadrilineatus. Lineage (NCBI taxonomy): Eukaryota > Metazoa > Arthropoda > Insecta > Hemiptera > Cicadellidae > Macrosteles > Macrosteles quadrilineatus. The sequence goes on along the minus strand of NW_026542598.1, from coordinate 35,241,988 downwards.
ACATACAGAGGACTGTAACGGCCAGTACTGAACCTGTTAACACACTCACTCCCGGGTGTCTCGAGACGCTACATACAGAGGACTGTAACGGCCAGTACTGAACCTGTTAACACACTCACTCCCGGGTGTCTCGAGACACTACATACAGAGGACTGTAACGGCCAGTACTGAACCTGTTAACACACTCACTCCCGGGTGTCTCGAGACGCTACATACAGAGGACTGTAACGGCCAGTACTGAACCTGTTAACACACTCACTCCCGGGTGTCTCGAGACACTACATACAGAGGACTGTAACGGCCAGTACTGAACCTGTTAACACACTCACTCCCGGGTGTCTCGAGACGCTACATACAGAGGACTGTAACGGCCAGTACTGAACCTGTTAACACACTCACTCCCGGGTGTCTCGAGACGCTACATACAGAGGACTGTAACGGCCAGTACTGAACCTGTTAACACACTCACTCCCGGGTGTCTCGAGACGCTACATACAGAGGACTGTAACGGCCAGTACTGAACCTGTTAACACACTCACTCCCGGGTGTCTCGAGACACTACATACAGAGGACTGTAACGGCCAGTACTGAACCTGTTAACACACTCACTCCCGGGTGTCTCGAGACACTACATACAGAGGACTGTAACGGCCAGTACTGAACCTGTTAACACACTCACTCCCGGGTGTCTCGAGACGCTACATACAGAGGACTGTAACGGCCAGTACTGAAAGTGTTAACACACTCACTCCCGGGTGTCTCGAGACACTACATACAGAGGACTGTAACGGCCAGTACTGAACCTGTTAACACACTCACTCCCGGGTGTCTCGAGACGCTACATACAGAGGACTGTAAAGGCCAGTACTGAACCTGTTAACACACTCACTCCCGGATGTCAAATTTACTCTGATTGATTTTCAAATGATGAAAAAAGTCAAGTATGTAACATCAGTTTTACCGTGAACCCACAACATAAAAAAAAGAAAAATCATGCAATGATCTTAAATTCGAACAAAGAAAATGAAGACCAGGCTCACTATTGAACATGTAATGAAATGGAAGAATATAAAATAGAAACGAAAGTCAAAGAAACATATATTTTTTGAAATAGGTTTTTTACAAACTGTTTTACCTTTTGGTGAATCAGTTTATTTTAAAAAGTCTTAACTTACAGCTATGATTATCCAAATGCAACTGAACTCAACTCAACTGAACCAATTTATTGTTTTATCCATCGTTTAATCTTTAAATATGCAGTGTTAAAGTAGCCATGTTTTAGGATAACAACTCTTCCAGTCTTTAAAAAATGTAGCTTATTAAATACACCTGTAGAAATGTCTTGTTACAAACATGAATAAAAAAATAAAAAAATATAGCATCATAAATTAAGGTAATGCAAACATATAAACAGACGGAAATCTAGCTACAAGCCGCTTACTTCAACAAAGCAGCCTCTTTAAACAGCTGACTGCATTGTTGTACCAACCACCGTCTCAGCATAAACCGTATTACTAACGAAATTTGAGTGGCTCGTTGTTGTTGATTTACCTTATGTAATGATTTTATTATTTGACAAATCGTTTGGTAACTGATAGATTTTATTAATACTTCCAACATACTCAAGTAAAATTTCAGTTGGAATGATATAACAATATCGTAATTTAAATTAACTGCACGATTAAATACAATTAGCAATTAATTGTGACAAGAATAGTAATGATTTGGATTGTATAAAAGTGTATTTTAGTGTTATAGTAGTATTGGTGAGTCGTTGGCGCAGTTGGTAGAGTCACGGACTTCCAGTCCAAGGCAGCGATGTCGTGGGTTCGGATCCTGGTCACTGCCGCAAACATTTTATCAGTAAAGTTCACCTTCGTACTTTAACGGCTTTGCTGTATATGTTCCACGCACAGATCTGTAGTCTATGTGGACGGGCAAATGCAAGTTAAAAGAGGCCGCTAACCAAAAAAAAAATTAATAATAAAAATAACTAGATCTAATTAGTATAGTCAAAACTCTGTTACACTCTACACTAGTTAAAAAATAACTGAACGATACTCACAATTATAAGTAATATAATTATGTATAAGGGATATAATTCAAACTGTTTTAATCGGTAGCTAAGCAACACTAGCAATGAGTTTGAGCTTCCACACAAGTCGTTCAGCAGAAGAAATAAAACGAAACCCAAGCACCCTGCATAACTGACACCGCTGCCCTTTCATTACTTTCTGGACAGGAAGACACGATAAATACAGGGTGGTCCGTAACAACCACTAACATTTTATTTTTTGACAGCTCAGCTAATTTATGGGTTTGAGAGATGATTTTTGTGTTTAATGGTTCCTTAATTATTAGAATTTATTGTAATTATAAGTTGTTCAAACTATTAAACTTGTCTATTGTAGGTGGCATAAAAAATGTATTATGGGTGAAATTTATGCAATGTTTGTTTTCAGGGTGTAAAGTAATAAACAAAACAACGATGGGTAAAATTACAATTACAGTTTATCAAAACTCAAAAAATAGCATATTTAAAATATTCACATAGCTAAACCATTTTTACTCATGGAATATGACATCCCTCATATGATGTTCACCCACATCCCAGCATGTTTCCAATCTTTTTTGGAAACTCGCTAATACCCGGTTGTAGCTGCCTGGTCTCCAGACCTAAGGCCTCGTGATTTCTGGTTGTGGAGTTGAAGAGCAAGGTTTTCGCCACGAAACCCCAAACTATTGCAGATCTTAAGAACAGCATCCGTAATGAAGTTGCTGCAACCAATGTCCATGACACGACGGATTATTTGGAGTTATCAGGTACGGTTGAAACCTATTCAACAATCATTTTCGTTGAATGCAAAATTAGGCTGCATCCAATTAAGATATCTTTTGTTTGGTATCGGCTATTTGATCGGTTTATTAATACAATAGCTCACTTAAATAGGCAAGCTCCTAGTGCAGAGGCGTAAATATAATCGACGACATTTTTTCTAAATGGTTGATTCGGTAACTAATTACCTTTAAACAATAAAACCTTTTTTAAGCTAAAATTACCGTAACTAATTACAGTTTTAGCGCCGATTGCGTACCTGTAAGACTTGACTTCTCCAAAATAATGATCAGATGTTGATACTCCAACCACCCTCATCTCTTGAGAATCTGGGGGTTGAATGAATCACATCATCAGAGGTTATGTTATCAGGACACTGTGTCTTACAATAACATCATCATTGCCAACCCCTGCTGTGTACTTTTGGGGATCTGGATACAGATTTGTCTGGAATAATCTTGAGGACAATTCGTTTATATTTCATGCTAATAAGGTATTTTTGAAATACTTATATCCCTATCATAGCATATACTATAATTACTTATGCGAGAATATTTTACAATAATGTTAAGCGATTTGATAAAGCTTGAATGAATAATTTTACATTTAATACAGTTATGATTAGTGAGTAAGGTGAGTGCTCTCGCCAGCATTCGATTAACAGGATTAAAGTACTTTAGTATATAAGGAAGCTTTAATTTAAGTTTTAACTGCTTTTGATATAGGAAAAATTAATATATTAAGAAGATTCGCGGAAAATATACAATTACTATGGCCAACTTTAATTAGATTGACAGCAAAGTAATAATACATAAATAAGAACATTAATTTATAAAAGTATATTTGATTTACTTTGAAAATAAAATCGAAGAATTCTGCGCGCCTTACGTGTCAACAAGCTTTAAAGTACACTTATGAAGCTCAATTTGTTTATAAAATGTTTTCTTAAAGTGATGTGATAAATGATCCCAGGTTAGTACCTAATGTCTCAGGACAAAAAACCTGTTGGTTTTGATAAGAAGTAAGCACTTTCTATAAGCCTTTGATGGTCTGAGTAGACGAACTAGTTTTTTTTACACAAAAAGAACTATTCTGCTGTGAAATCACCAATGTTGAGACAAAAGAACTGCAACTCACGTCGGTCGACAGTGATGTATGATGTGGATCATTTCTTGGATAATCCCTCTCTTATTGTTTTGTTTTCCACTTCGAAAAAGTCGTGAGCTTTTTATCAATTTTTAATTTCCTTAGGTAAAAAAACTGTAATTATATCTCATAAACAATCTTTGGTTTTATCACAACAGTGAGCTTATCTTTTTAACTCCAAAAAAATGGCAAAATAGTACTTTATCAAAAGTTATGGCTCAAAATCTATTGCAACTTTTGACTTTTGATTGGCCAAAAGCTCATTGAAAAATATTTTAAGTTAGGTTGCTGATACAGCTTATTATGTGATATAGTATTTTAATGTAATCTAGGTTTTTTTTTTTACAAAACTGAATATAAATTTTTATCTTTTTCAATTCAAAGAGTATTCATAAGATATATTTATTCAATGATCGAATAATTTTTCTAGTACATAATTAATGAATTTATTTTTCACTTACATTACAAACAAATTATGAAGAATATTTAAATATTATTTTAAATATTTTGTTAGTTCATCACAAAACTTAGTTCTTGAACATATACAAGTAGAGTATACTATTTAGGTAAAACCTTGCACGTATGTCATAATTTCAGTGAGAACAAATGTTTCATTGAGCAACGTTCGTGCCATGAAAGAAACATATCTAGTCATCCTAAATTATAAAAATGAAACAAAGTCGTCAAACAGTGTCGATTCTGTTATTTTACGAAACATTATTACATTTTCTTTCCCTTGTATAACGAATACATTATATGATTCAACGCACAAAAATAAAACATTCATTATGACGTCAATCCCATGTCACCGACAGACCTATGATTACTTTTCTGGTTGACTTCAATCTACTGCCCTCAATGTTTTATTCATATCCTCTGAATATTCTCTAAACCTATGTATTACTAAATGATCAGTAATACATACACTTTATTTTAAACGTACCTGAAATGCACAGGTTGAACATAAATAGAACACTGTAAATACATTTTTTGTTTCGATTATACACATTTAAGTTTATTTCGTGCTCATTTTGTAAAGACTACAGTTTAAGGGGTAGAATATCTAGTGTATCTAGAGGTAGTATGAAGTATGTAGTTTCAGTGGTAGTATGTAGTATGCAGTAGTAGATAGTATCTAGAATATATACCTTACTTGATATTTCATCTTTATTGGCCTTGGTATCTAAGATTTTATGAGACTTTAAAGTGTACAAATCCTCTTTAACTGTATAAAGAATGTTTTAAGAACAAGGCCACTGGTTCGATTCCAAGCAAGGTCGATACAATACTCAGATGCCATTTGTCATTGTGCTATCGATTAATTATGTTTTCCCAACAGCTCGAGGTTAGATAGAAACGAGACCAGGGTATGGACCGTTCCCTTATACATAACTTTATATAAATGCCACCGGCGTAGACACAATAATAAAATGGAGTAGTAGCTATTTGGAGTTGTAGTTTAACCATTTCAAGTAGGCTTTTAACCACACAAAGTTATCGTTATCGTATAGATAGATGTTTTTTTGGATAGTTTAACTCCAAAAAAGGGAGTTAACATCACCAACAGACTAACTAACTGACCATTATGACATATTTTAAACCTATTGTTATTGGTGGAATCTAACTCAACCCTTCTCGACAGAATTCTAGCCAGTATTTTGGGTTCTAGACAAAAACAGTAAAATACTTTCACCAATAATGTGTATTATAAAGTTGTAAATCAATGTAATCTAAATTGTCTAAACAATATTCTAATCTCGAATACAGCCGTCACTATTATGATTGAATAGTTAAGAAAATCGTAGTAAATTTGGGCCTACACATAAAGATGTAAACAAACCAAAATCCCACTGCAAGCCGCTTACTTCAGCAAAGCAGCCTCTTGAAACAGCTGACTGCGTGCATTGTTGTACCAGCTGATTCTACCTCTGAAATTAATTTAACTGCTTAAACTGTATAGTCCAGTCAATGAATGATCCAAAAGTAGGTGTAGAGTGCGTGAGCAGGTAACTAAGCGATTCCTTCAGAAACTTGTTCAGGGGGCTTAGGGTGTTAACATACCAAAAGTCCTGACTCCTAGGTGGTGAGCCAGGGGGTGGAGGGGGGAAAAGGGGGGGAAAAAGGTACGCATTTTGGGTTTTTTGATTATATCTCGAAAACTATCAACTTTTTGTATACTATAGTAAATTATAAAATTGAAGACGATTAAATTTTCTACAAGAAAAGTATATAATGTGTTTATTTTGGTTCAACAGATTACGAGTTATAACTTATTTAATTGATATCTTATTAAAATACTCCTTCCATAAGAAATACATGTAAATTAGTATGCGAAATGGGGCGAATCCTATCCGCCCAAAGGAAATATAACTGATATTCTGGAAATCTTGACCAAATTTCAAGTAATTTGACACTTAAATCATGAAATTTTGTCAAAAATTAAAGCGAGGGTGAGCGTTTAAAAATGGGATGATTTAAGGTTTTTTTTATATTTCCAATAAAAAAACACCAAAACTTCACATTTTGTTACCTCGCCCTCGCCTTAATATTGGATCAATTTTAATGATTAAAGTGTCAAATTACTGGAAATTTTGTCAAGATTTCCTGAATATCATTTATATTTCTTTTGGGCGGATATGATTCGCCCCATTTCGCATACTAATTTACATGTATTTCTTATGGAAGGAGTATTTTAATAAGATATCAATTAAATAAGTTATAACTCGTAATCTGATGAACCAAAATAAACACATTATATACTTTTCTTGTAGAAAATTTAATCTTCTTCAATTTTATAATTTACTATAGTATACAAAAAGTTGATAGTTTTCGAGATATAATTAAAAAACCCAAAATGCGTACCTTTCTCCCCCCCTTTCCCCCCCCCACCACCCCCTGGCTCACCACCTAGGAGTCAGGACTTTTGGTATGTTAACACCCTAAGCCCCCTGAACAAGTTTCTGAAGGAATCGCTTAGTTACCTGCTCACGCACTCTACACCTCATTCCTTGACTGGACTAGTATGATTAACTTAAACTGTGTTACTTATTGTTGTGCACTCACTTCTTGATAAGTATTTAATTTAAATTTGTTGCGTTACTGTTTATATTATAAGAAGAGGAAGATTTTGTCACAAAAAATCGACCCTATAATTATATACATAAATTTTTTTATTCTTTGATGTAAACTTGTTGGCCAACTCTAAAGGTAGGCAATTACACCTAAGGAACAACTAACTAAGATTCGGAATGTAATACATATATGTCCATCAATACAAATAATATATAATTTACATATTGACGAATCAAAGATTTTTCGCTAGGCTATTTGATAGCTTATTGGACTTCTGCAAAATAGGAATTGGTTTGACGCCCTAACATGCTAAAAATTTTAACTTATATGAGTACATGCATTAATATTTTATCTTAAGGATTTGTGGTTCCTCAACTAAAATTCAGCGTAAACAAAGAAGCAAAATGTATTTTAATAATTAGTCAACATTTGTGATAATGTTGAGTATCATTTACCAAGTTTTGGAAATAATAGATCTGTTTGAATGTGTAGCCATAAAGATAGCGTCTTAAGGCCAAAGTCGTTGAACAGAGGGAATAACAAGAAACTTAAGTGCTTAGAATATTTGAGACGCCTGTCATTTTATTACTGTCTGTCGGAAAAGACAAAGGAAATGTCATTACACTTAATAAAGCTATACATTTTTAATAATTACTTATGGTTAATATTCATGCATGCATATTGCAAAATGAAATTATTTTTGCAGATAAGCTGATTGACAAGCTGATTAATTAAAACGTTATATAATGATAATCATCCTAAAATGGCTCAATTTGAACAAAGTTATCATTTTAGAGTATGTAGATGACTTGATTTCATAACAGAAAAAATTAAATAAATAAATGGAATCAATATTTAAACGGTGCAAACAATGAACCGTCAAAATCGTTTGGTTATAAACTATATGGTGATAGAAATCGAGATATTCCTGAATATTAAATTTGAATACTTCAAGGACTGACGTTATTCAACCCACATATATTTATAAGATGTCTGATAAAATACAGTTTTGCAAATACAAACGTGCCTAGCAATTATATCTGTCAAATATAAATAAATGAATAGTGATATCAGCACAGGGAGATTAACCTTAACCAATTATTAATATTAAGAACCATAACATAATTGTCAAAAAGTAATTAACTACAATGTTGTCAAAATCAAATCTTCTTTCAATATTGGAAATAAACTGTTGCACATTGTTTTAAATTATCCAAGAGTAAACTTTATATGTGTTAAATACAATTTGATTATCATAAGAAAAATTTTTATGAAAATCTAACCAACCCATTCACCGGGGTTTAGCAGAAGCATGAAACTTTTAGATTATGAGATTATTCCCCAAGTGTTATGTTTTAGTATTCTAACGGCGACGGTTAACTCGTCTGTTCAGAGAAATGATCAATTTCCACGCAAACCTGACTTGAATGTCAGGTTTTGTAACATTCGTTTGTTTGGCTTTTGACAATATTAATACCTAAGTTAAACCGGGTTTGTTACTATTGGTAACGATGTTAACAACTGTTTTTATTACACATAAAAATGTATAACTATAAACAATATGAGTTAAACTGGAAATTATTACCGTACTGTACTTAGGTGTAAAATAATTTTAATAGTAATAAAACACTAATCAACATAATATATTTACAAATCGAAAAATTGAAAAAATCTATAGCAGTTAAAAGGGGTTTTTATTTTCAAAAACATAAAATAATTCTTCATCTTAAGCTGTCTTCCTAATTTTGACTTTCCTAACTTGAATGTCAAGTTTTGTAACATTCGTTTGTTTGGCTTTTGACAATATTAACACCTAAGTTAAACCGGGTTTGTTACTATTGGTAACGATGTTAAAAATTGTTTTTATTACACATAAAAATGTATAACTATAAACAATATGAGTTAAACTGGAAATTATTACCTTACTTAGTCGTAAAATAATTTACGGGTGAGAAACTTACCCTGTATTCATTTCTATTTTCGTATACCTATCGAAATGTTATTTATTTTTTTAATTTGTATTATGAATAATGATTTTTGTTCAACTAATAAACCTGCTCATCTGTTTCCCCAATACCATCAAAATAAACTAATACTGATTTCTTTAGTTCAGGATGCTCAATAAAAAAATTTAAATTCATTTGTAAGAATAAAATTTATCTTTGAATTTAAGACGTCATTAGTTATATCCATATTTTCATTTGACTATTCAATATTAACCTTAATGTAAGCATACAGCCTACTATTGGTTTTACACAGATTAAAATATAATTAATGTTATTTACTAAATAGTAAGTAATATGCAATTTTGTTGTTAGGTTTAAAATTGAATTGATCTTATTTTAATATTTTTAAAGCAACCAAATAATAAATACAAAATTATATAATATATAGAACATTTATTTAGTAGGTTAAACTGTCTTAATGTCTGAAACGATGGCGGTGTGGACAATATTTTTGATTGGTTTATATAAGTTTACATGATTCGTAAGCCAAACACTACTACGCCCTCTTGTCTTATTATATATTTTCCGATAACATTTTAAAACAAAAAAAGTGGTAGTAAGAAACCATATTTTAACAAAAAATGTCCGTAACTAATTAAACTTTTACGAGAATAACTAAATGCTACGAGAATAAAGTATTCGTGGTAAACACAATCCGTCAGTCTCAGAGTTTTCTTGAAGGTTCTAATTAACGTCGTCTAAAATTATTTCTCAACATTCTAAAAATACAGAATAATTTTTAAACTTGTTGAAAATATCAATAAGCATAAGATTTTATGAACAAAAAAAAATAATTCTATATGTGAAGCTTTTAATTTTCAACCAATTTTAGGGAGCCAGATGTTGCTTCATATTATTTACATAAAGGAATAATTTTAACTTCCAAGGTTGGTTCCTCCTAAATATCTGAAATGATTAGAAACATATTGTTAAATAGTGTTTTAGATAAGACAAATTCAAAATTTTGTCTACACCTCTGCCCTTTTATTTATTGCATTTGTCAAGAATAGCAGAACGAAATCTATGAGATAAAATATTATACACAATAATTAAGGCTGGACAACGATATTAAATGCATTTCTAAGCCAACTACTAATATAATACAGGGTAGCGAAGAGTAAGAATATTAAAAAACCGCTACACGATTCCTTTAAAAATAACTATAGGCAGCACATACATAAGTATTTCACAAATACATATTTGCTATACGATGAGTTTACTACTCGGTAGACTAAGACTTGAAGATAATGATCAGATAAGGGTTGATACTCCAACCACCCTCGTCCCTTGAGAATCTGGGGTTGAATGAATCACATCATCAGAGGTTATGTTATCAGGACTCTGTGTCTTACAATAACATCATCATTACCAACCCCTGCTGTGTACTTTGGGGGATCTGGGTACAAAATTACTTTCTCCGGGATTATATTGAGAATAATTTGTATACCTTTTGCATCAGTGAGATACATGTTAAAGTGTAGAATTTTACTCTCAAGAATCGCAATTTCTTTTAAGTACATGTAAAAGAGTCATATAATACAATTATATTACATTTTTCAATATGGGTAGCCTCCAAAATCCCAATTACCAAGATTTACCGTAAAGGTTTAAAATCGATAGACCAAGTATATGATTAAAGGAGTTATCACGGTTAAACATAGTATCATAGGGTTTTTTGCCTTTTAAACTTGAAAAATAAACTAGGAAATGTTTGAGAGAGAATTGTCATATTGAGTTAGAAATAAGAATCATATAAATCATATTGGTGTGTCATATGTTAGGTTTAAAAAAGTCAAGTTCTACACAACTTAAGGATTTTTTGACAGACTCCCATATGAAGCCCTTATCCCGAAACATTTTAAATCAACACCGGAAACCTTTTATTGGCCAACACTGTATTTATTGAATGACTTTTTTTAATATACAAGCAGAATTTGTAAGTACCTATTTTTGACCTTTGGGTTTTGCCTTTTGATAAAGTTTTGCTTAACATGTCTAGACAGACCCTTCATGTTTTAGCTTGAATTGCATTAGTGGTATTTTGAACATATATGTACATACTATTTATTTAATAAACTGTTGAAAGCTATTTGTAGAGGTCGGTAATAGTTGTCGCAGAGGTGTAACTTAACTCATGATTCCGAATAAATTATTATGTTCAGAGGAAAATAAATAATCTTATTCAATGAATTACTCATATACTGAATGTCCAAGTATTTTAACTAAATTAATCCCGAGTTTGTTAATTACCGAGTGAAAAACATTCAATGAGTTTTCTAATACGTACTATGAATAATCTACAATCGAAAAAAGAGCAGCGCTTAAGCAAATTGAAATATTTACGGTTATTGACGAACATATTTTTTTACCAAAACTATTATCTTACAATTTCATATTATTATTTAATGTGTAATTTATATACACTAAAATAATTAAATTTCCTCAAATCTTTTTGTACTCTAACAAAACAAACTCCTTTTTTGACCTATGTTTTCATGACAAATATGAAAACATAACAATGTTTTATTCAACAAGAAACAAGACACGTTTAGATTAAAAGTGACACGGTAAACGTAGGTTTCATTCGCACAAACAAACCCCATTTCTGTTTTTATCCTTCGCTTTTCTCGTCGTACTTAGGCGGATTTCCCCGAGGGTCTATAACATACAAAAACCCGCTTGCCACGGGTATTCTCTTAGAGTTGTGCTAAACGCTGTACAAAACATTTCACCGTTCACTGCCTGGGAATAATGCTTTCTTTACAAGTAATAAAATTATCTTACCTTCCTTCTTACTGACGTAGCTGTGTTCGTAAAATAATATGGTATTATTAATACCATACTTAAAAATACAAGAAGCAACCTCACATACGCAAACGATGGAACGATATATAACTAAATGTTAGTTTGGAATTGTAATAAAATAGCTAATTAGGTTTTATTTATGATCACTATATGTTTCAATGGCTATCACTATCTCTCTTCAAGTTACAGTTGCTCAAGTAAAATAAGTTTTGACTTATTTATAATTATTATAATTACAATAATTATTCATGTCAATATTATTTCTATAAGAAAACCTGATACTCAAACTTCAATTATAAACCACCGTTTTGAGTTCATAAAATTGGCAAAGTAGTAACTATACCCAAGTATTATTGTTATCACATTGTTGCTTCTAAATACATTGTACTTTGGTGTTTGGTTGGCAGTGCTACGGTCATCATATTTTCTACTTAATCCAGTCAAGCCTTTAGTAAATTTTATCGGTATCACCAATTTATAAATGGAATGAATTGGCAAGCTTTAGCTAGTTATCTGGAAAGCACTTAGAAGTATAGGCTGGGTGGGAGATAGAATCAAGATTCAATGTTTTTTAATAGTCGTGATTTAAATATATTTCCAAAGTATATTTTTAAATCCATTGCACTGCCATATAAAACTCGTCTATGGATAAGTTAAGAGCATTTTGTTTTTGTTTAGACTTTTTTATTAGTTCTTTTTATACTATTTTAATTTTCATTAATTTAAACAATCATAGTGCCAGCAAAACATGCGGCACATATTGCCCAATGAGTAATGTGTGTTTACGAAAAAAGTATGAATGAATGTTTTAAATTGTACAATAAAGCACATTTCCATTTCATTTGATAGTAAATTTAATCAGATAAAATTCTGCATTTTAAGTAAAATGTTTAGCAAGTTTGATTCTTTGTAAATAAGGCTGAATAATTGCTTTGTATATACAGTACCGAGGAACACAAAAAGTAATGTCTATGAATTCGGAATAAACATTTGAATTTGATTGTACAGTATAAAGCTGGCTACACATAATATGCTAAGAGCCCATAAACCATAATATGCTAAGAGCCCATAAACACTCTCAGGTTGAATAAGAAATCTATGATATTTTGTTATGCTTAGTTCAGCTATGGCAAAATATACAATGTATATCGATTTTATCAGTTGTAAACGTGACCAATTATGCACCCAAACAATTTTAATGTGTCCTTTGAAAAACTCCATTACAACCTAGGATGGATTCGTTTACAGAACTGTTATTCTAGAAACTTTTTCAACTTGGGGGTTTTTCTGGCACTCTAACAAAAAGCACGAGGGAACTAACTTGTTGATTATAATCCAAAATTTCTGTAACTAATTAAAGTTTGAGAAATGTTGCAAGAAGAAATTATTCGAGGTGTACACAAGCTGTCAGTCTCAGAGTTTTCTTGGGGTGTCTGAGTAATTACCATTACCTAATTAACTTTCTTCTAAATATCCCGAGGGGAAATGTTTGCGCCGTTTTAAAACTTAAATAAGAAGAGTTTACAGAATTTTAACTTTACTGTATTTTACACAGTTGTTTTGGAAGCTTTTAGAAAATTCTTTTGTGCTTAAATGTATAAATAAGTTTGACTGTTGTGAAACTGCAAAACTAAAAGAAACTAAAAAATCAATTATGTAAAAAGTTAAGTAAGTGTTTTTTTTTTGCGATTTTCCCTATAGAGCCAAAGGTGGAACGGTGGTTTTATAATTTTTGATCCTCAAAACACAAAATTTCCCAATTTATTTCTAGACTTTTTTTAAAGAGCTTAAAGACAAATAATTTTATATATTTAAGTAACAGAGACAATTCAAAAGATTGCAAATTTAAAATTCCATGTTATTCTTAAGGAGAATATTGTTAAATGTTGTGGTTTGCTTGTTTATGGATATATTTTGATCAAACTTGGAAAATACTACTAATATTTTACAAAAAAACACACATTTTTGATTTCCCTGTAGCAGCAAATCTAGGTTAAACCTAATGTTATTTTAATAGATTTAATTGAAAATAAATTTAGGTAGATGAAAATCCGCTAAGTCGGCTGCAGTGGGGGTATTTTCTTCTTGTTTAGTTAGAAGACCCAGTGAGCTACATTTTATTCCAAATAACACATATTATAATACTGGGAGTGACTATTACTATAGACTGATGCAAAATTCTTATTTGATGATAGCTGAATATGTTTGGTATTTTAGTATTTTGTACGATACAATAAAGTTAAGCTAAGCCAAAATGGTCGAGTGATTACCTTTTTTTAATCTTCATAATCTCTAGGAAAAGTCTCTAGGAAATTGTACTAGACAATCATATTATCCGGACTGCAGATAGCCGTCGAAAGCTCCTGGAATAACATCTTGGAAAGCAAGGCCGATCATGATGACTGCCATAGTCTTCAAGAAAAATACTAAGACACCGAAGACTAGGTGCTGAGTATCCTGTGAAATGCCGTCCAACAAGAATACTAATATCATGTTGATCAAGAAATGAAGAAGGAATCGTAAAAAGTCGCATAAGGATATCATTGTTGTATCAAGTGAATCAAATACGTCAAAGTGTAATGAGGATGTAAATGAACATACGTCGGTGTAGTCAAATCAGGGAGCAATAATAAGAGCGAGAACCAAATAGATGTACTACATTACCACTTGTGTGATCTGCTTTACTGACATTATTAATCGGTAAAGTGTGTGTGTGTGAGTGTTTAACGATGCCGAGTCATCGGGAAGTGTAAGAAAATTAAATATATTGTAGTGATATGTTAATGTAAAAATGTGAGACAAGCAACACAATACCTACGTTTTCGTAAAATGATTAGATTAATAGCACTAATATAGATTAATACTATATAGATTAACAGTAAATACATTTCTATACTAGTTTATACGTAACTAAAGGGAAATAAATTAAACTCTTGAACAAAAACTCAGTATAGAAATTATTTGGTTTCGTCAATTTCACTGTGTCAATGTAGCTAAATGGAGGCCATTACACACTCTGCTCTGCCAATCAAAATTTGAATACGGTGGTTGCAAGTTAATGTCATGGAAATGCCATTTAAATCGAGACACCATTCAGAAGACTGACTACATAACGTCTCATATACCTACCACCTCCCAGTCTCACCTTCACATATACATGTAACGTACTTATTTATACATATACAAGTAAGTTTGAAACTTGAATAAATTGATAAAAAATTTGAAATTACTTATGGACCTAACAACAAACCAGCTGTGACACATATTTATAAATGGTTTTTATAACCTAAATTTAGTAAGACATAATACTTTTAAAGTGTTTATTGTCACCGTAAATACTCTAGTTGTATCAGCTCTGGTAGTTTCAAAGTTTTCCTTTGTAAAATAGGCCTAAGTTAAGCGTGTAAGCCATTTAAGTTATTTGGTCCATCGTAGTATTGAAAATTCTGGTTTGGTAATCTAAGTTATAGATATTTTAAAGATTGTTTTGATGGCCTGTTGGTATGGATTGTTTCACATTGTTTTCATAGATTGTGTATAGATATTGTTTTATAGTTTGTTTTAATGGATAGTTTATTCATATTAAGGACAAAAGTTATTTTGAAAAGCAGAATCATTAATGTATCTGAAAAACGCTTGCTCAAAAATAACTTTTATTTATTTATCATTTAATCAAGTATTTACAGCATAGAAAACATAATAATTTGACGAAAATCCAAAAGTGTTTAAGGCCTTTTTTAAGTTAATCTTATTGAATCTAGAATAAGCAACTTTATTGGTTTGTTTGAGAGGATAATATCAATTTGTTAAAATTGTATAGCAGTTTTAATGTTTTATTTTACAATTAAATAATTAGAAAGAGTGGATTTGACAATGAACTGGTTAGTTTTACCTGCCAGGTTTACAAAACACTTACACGTTTAGGAATATACAAAATTATTGAAATATATGAGTTAAAAATAGGCCTAACTATAAACGAACTATGAAGTAATCATTGGAATTTAAAACCCAATTATTTTCGTATGAAAAGTCCAGATATAGATAATGTATGTAATACTACACAGATACATGTAAAAGAGTTAATACAAATCATTGACTAAAAATGTACATATTAAAATATTACAAAACATATAGAATGGGGGTGGGAGCTCTGTATGGTATTTAAAACCACAAAAATATGATTGGAAAAAATATGTACCTTTTTCCAAGTATTGCACCATCATCGATCTTGCCTTTACCACCATATTTATATCACTTGACACACGCATACACTAATCACAAACACTAAACGGCCTGAACCTAAACAAGTAGGCAATGGAACCCTACGAACCACGAATACTAGAAAAATACCGGTATGAATCATAAACATAAAAAATGACGTTTTTGGCCCGAAAATAAACATGATTTAACATTGCTTAAATGGAACTGCCAAAACATATGTTCAATGCTATTAGTATGGGATTCGGGCCAACAACGTCATTTGTTTATGTTTATGATCCATACCGGTATTTTTTCTAGTAATCGTGCTACGAACACTGCATGTAGTAACAAGAAGGACGTCGAACCGTTCAACGACGCGAACAAGACAACAATGAGCCAATACGAAATCAACTCGTCATGCGAGTAAAGGACTCATCAGCTGTTATCCGCGTAAGGATAAAATGGCCTTTGGTTTAAACACAAGCCAGCATTTGTATACTGTATTCTAAAAAAATAGTGGATTATGTTCTTAAAATTATTATTTATACGCAGGAAATAATTATAATGTTTAGCTACGTTATTATAGTACTGCAGCAGTATTAGCAGTATTACCGGTCTCACTTTCCATACATGTAACTTTGTATTTACCTATACTGTGTTACCGAATGTGTCAATGTTATTAGATTAGATCTATAATCATATTTATTGTTGTTAATATTGTGTTAACACAGTATTAAAATAAATTTATAAAAAAAACTTATATTTATGAATCGTAAGCTCAGGTAAAATGGTAAAGGGAGTAAAGGTATTTTTCCTACACTTACCTATCAATGTACATGTTCTCTCACTGATTTGAGAAAGCAAAGTGGCCAATTTGCTCATCAGTGAGACAATGTTAACATTGTCTCAATCTAATTACTTTGACTCACTCCAGTTTTGCAACGTGAAGGCACGAAATAGTGAGCGCGTAACATGCAGGCAACGTCGTATGCGCGCGGAACACGTTGGCAGCACTGGCTGTAAATCAGCTGGTCAGCTGTTGTACTGTTGTATTTGTCACTTCACAAAAAGTATAATGTGCAACTCGAGTTCAAAGTACAATTGCCTCACTCGAGAAACCATTCCTCACTCGCCTACGGCTCGTGAGTAAGGATTTCTCTCGAGTAAGTCAATTGCTCACTTTTCTCACTAGTTGCACAAATAACTATTTCATGCATTATTTCTGAGGTTTCTTATATAAAAACATAGCTTGAAAAATTCCGTTTAGTAGACCTTTTTCTTTAATTTTCATAGAAGTAAAACTACTCTCTTGGATTTTAAACACTGTTTTGGCCATTCACTTCTAAATTCTATAAAAGAAAAACACGGTAGGAAATTAATTGTAGATGGGTGAAAATGTCTTTGAGTCTTCCGACAGATGTAAAAGTTACTTTGTTGCTTATAACTTGAAGTCATTATTTTGGGGGATTCATCCTTTGTGTTCTCATTTTATACTTCCTACTACATTTGTGTGGAAAAATCTGTAAAATAAATTCCTCATTTCGTAAGAAATCCTGACTTGCGTAATGAGCTAACTTAAAGCTAAAACTATGCACGAGCCCCATTTTTCTACTCTCAAACGCACATTTTAATCGAAACATAACATATACTGTGCATTTGATTACTTTGTCTGCTTTTAGCACTTGTTCATCTTACCGTATTTTAATCAACTGCTGTTGTAGTTTACAATATAATACAAAAATATCCTCCACTTTAAATCCTATCAACAAATTCTAACTTTTGGGGCTACCTACCAAATATACACATAAGACCACAAGTGTAGATGTACAGTAAATTAAAACCAACAACTAATAGAAACATCTTAACAAATTTGCCTATTTTCGTTTTCCTAACACAAGTAAAATCAAATCAATTGTTAGCTTGGATTAATATATTCTTCAATCAATTATTTAATTTATCCTTCACCCAACCTCGTTATTTTATAACTATATGCAAGCTATACGTGAATGCAGGTCCTGGATCTCGGGTTAGGAGACACATATACCCTACAGTACTTATGAATATTTTATAATTCAAACTAAGAATCAGCTCGTATTGTGCTTTGTTGGTAATTCGATTCAAATTCAACTCAAGGGTAGTTTCATTAGAAGGATGTTTTAAGAAATATCAATGACAAGAGGTGTCGAATTCTTACAATTTATGTATTTCAATTATCGATCTTGCAGTGCACACTGTAATGATTAAAGTTTTTACAGGGAAAAATTTCAAACTATGAATTAAATTTTGTATTTGTATCTTGTTTCTGTGTCTGTACTCAATTACAATATAGTCTAAAATCTAAACTATTATAAGGTAAATAACACACAGAATTGTTGTAAAATATATATTTCGTTTTCATTAGCTTTAGAACAAATTATGAGAATAATCAATAGTAATATTATTAACAACTATACAATGCACGTAGTCCCTCGGACCTTGGTCACTTGGTAATGTCTTTAACCCCAAAGCGATACGGAAACAACGAAACATACAATCAAGAGAAATATACATAGTTACACAAATATGGCGACGATCACCGAATAGCTAAGTACAAACGAAGATCGAAAATAAATAATACTAAGGAAATAACTCGTATGTAACAACTATTGAAAGCTTGGTAACGAGTATTCAGAGCGGTCTAGGTTTACTCTTAGTTATAAATATCACCGACTTTCATACACCTCTGTACAAAACCACGAAAGCAACGTGAAAAATATTCTTTCGTTGTATAAAAATTACAATCCCGTCCCACAGAAAACATTGAAGCGGAAACGAAACACTAAAGAAACATCTAACGGCGAAAAGGAACTGCTGTCAGGAATGTCTTGTAACAAATATATCAGTCATTTACCACTATTTCCTCAAAATACTTTCGATATTTCAGATACAAAACAAGCTTTACAATGTTCCCCCTGTTCCCCACGAATTTGCCCAAAAGGGGACAACTATACACTCTCCCTTACATCTTACACCAAATAAATACGAAAGCGGTCGTACACCAAATGAGTACAAAACGTCAAAGTCCAGGAAAACATTCTAGCTTCTTATTTTACACTTTAGCACCATCACGTTTCCATTGTTTTGAAAGTCTCCCTCTGACGAACACTAAACTAATTCGGCTGTTCCATTTCTTCCTGGATTTGTTACAATGTCGGCGTTAGTATAAGGACGACCTGTGGACCTGTAGAAGGACGTGTTGTTAAGTGCCGTCGAAGCCTCCTAAGTAAGCATAGATCAGTTGGACTATGTTGAGAGGGTGGAGGAACTAGCATCACCTCGCTGATAACAGAGGGCTGAGTAGTGATAATGTGACGGCTAGGTACAGTAGGGGTGGTAACGGCCACAGCTTACCCCCTCCGGAGTCACATTTGCCTGTAACAGTTAACATTGTGTTTTAAATTAGTAATACCTTTGACTATCTGTATAGCCAAACCAATAGTCAATGGTAATACCTTTTAGATATTACATCTCTCTTTAAAGTTGCCACTAATTTTTTTTATTACGTTTTAAAATTACTCCCCTTTTTTTTGTCCTAGGCACGAGCCTGGGATTGCTTTTCACATTAATCCAGGCTAGACCTAGGGGTTGCGGCAATATCACTTGGATAACATCCATTGGTGATTGGACGGGATTTGAACCCGAGACCTCAGGGACTGAAGTCCCGCGCTCTAACCACTAGACCAACTCGCTCCCCAGTACTCCCCTGTGGAATAATATATTTTAGAAATTCCATCCCCTTGTTAAAGTGGTCACAAAATTTATTATTACGTTTTAAAAGTACTCCCCTATCATCCCCCATGTTAAACGAGTGTCGCCGATGTTTTAATAAAACTCGTCCTAGTTTATGTGAGCCGCCGACAGATTGTGCTGATCCAAATTACTGATTTCTGTAGAATACAAAAACTGATTTACCAAGTAAACGATGGAAGTGATGGAATTATTGCGAGCTATAGCAATTTTTATGACCCATAAACTTCATCGGCAAGAAAATATAATTTTATACACTATTATTCTGTAACTGTCTCCCAAAACTTCTTGTGAAAAAAATAGTGACAGCTGGTACATATAAATGAGATGTTAACTTCAGTATCCAATTTTCTAAAACTATCTACTCATTATGCTAAATATAATGCGGTGGAGAGTATCTATCTTGGAGAATGTCTTGCCTCTAATACAGTTAATGTTTAATTAGAATGGTAATTATGTGTACATGCACCTTACTTTTGAATTAACCGTAGGGGACACACATAGGAGGACAAACATAGTAGGATTCAGTATGAGTTCAACTCATACTGAAATGCACACTTTTGTAAAATCATTTGCTAACACAACTTTCTAGGCAACATTTCTGAAAAAAAATTCACCAAAACAATCGACTAAACTCACCGAACTCTGTCATGTTGAAGGACCAGTACTGGCCAGCTGCACCTGAAAACACATGCCTATGACAGCTCTCAGTGACTGTGGCAACTTGTAGTAGCGCAGTTTGTCCACTCTCGGCGGAGTTGTACATGACGAAGCAGATCCTGTGCGCGCCGCCGGACTTGCGACTCTGTGGTGAAGCTATCAGGTATCTTGTGGTCGCGTTGGTATCCGACCAGACTGCGTGGCAGGAGAAGGCTGCAGAAAAATTCAAAGAGTTAAAATACAATTGAGTATTTTTTAAATGTTATCTGTACTTTATATGGAAACGACATTTGGATACTGATTGATAAATAAATAAATTTGATAAACTTTTATCTATCGGATTGGTGTATTCCAAACTTTGTGTAACTTCCTGTTGTACTCCTAAATTAATTTTACTTTGGGGCAGGCTAAGCAACAGAATGATTAACACCTAATGATTCGTAATCAATGCTTTCAAAAGTATTTTGTTTCTTACGTTTCTAAGCACTAAAGTAGCAACTAAGGAGACCCTTTGGATGATTCCTAAATATATATTGAGGTTTATCAAGTTGTCTGACTATTCTATAAATTCTGTATCTTCATAAATAAACTACCACTGCGAAAACCATATTATTCACACACCTTCTTTTAAGATTTTAGTCAGAATAATGTAAATGAAATGTAAGCAAATAATACGTTGGTTAAGTTATTGGTACAAAACTGACAGTTTTCATTAACATTATTAGAATTACTTATTGATTTAGCTCATTTGGACTCCCTATAAAATGTGGAAACTAATCATGTTCACAAACTCTAACGGGCTTCCATTTTGTAACGAATTAGACATAATAAACAAGTATTTTAATTCAAGTGTACCTGGAAAATGGTTTATACAAACACTGTCGACATGAGGATACTAAACGTTTCGAATTAAAACTGAATTAGTATAGAGTGAAGTCACATTTTGCTCATCTTTGAGAGTTGTACCTACCTGAGACTGCCTCGGAGCTGCATTGGGAGTAGAACTTCATGGTGTGACCAGGGCCACAGCCCAACATGGCCCCCTGGTACTGTTGGTCGCAGGTGATCTTCTCTTCCAACAGCTGTTTGGAGGCGCTGGGAGCGTTGCCCTCTGTGACTAGGTAACGTCCCATGAAGGGACATTGGCGCACTTCAGGTGTTGCCGCTGAACAAGGAAATACAAATGAGGAGGAAGCTCAAAATCCTACTATTATTAGTATAATATTATAAAATTGTCTGTTGCACTATCTCTATGCAATTGTTATGTAACAATATGCAATTAAAGGTTTTAGTTAAGTCTTGAGAAATCCATCCAACATTTAACACCAAATAGGATTTGTAAATTGTTACTGAAGCATAGATTAAAGGACTCGTTTAAACTATGATAGTTGTTCAATGTAGAAATAACGTAGTTCTAGTGAATTAATGGGAAATGTTTTGTAATTTTGAAACTACAGGGCTAAAAATGAGTTTGGAAACTCAGGATCAGGTTCCAAACTCTACACGAAGTTGAGGGAACATAAAACGCATACAAAGTAAAAGCACTGTCTTTCGTCTAAAATATTAAATCACTTTTATTTTATAGATGTATTATTGATCCAAAAAATGTAAACTTCAAAAATATAATACCAAGCAAGATAAAATAAAAGCTAAATGTTAAGTTGAGGTTTACTAATGAAAACAATTATACAAAAAAATTCGCCCTAATTTTATTTTACAGCACGTTACAATACAAAAAGAACATCCATGCATTAAACATTTAAATAATAAAAATCTTAATGACATAACGTTCGATTTGCACTTTTAACTCGTTGTTATGACTGAGGAGTCCTTAAAAATCAACGCTAAAATCCCTTTTATACGCTGTCATGTATATATTTTTTCTACTATTATTTAATTCTTTTAGCTTGAAATGTATATTGTTTAGTAATAGTTGCTAAGCAACGAAAATAACAATAAATGGTCTTTGTCACCTATTTGTTGTTGAAACCTATAACATCGTTTACATTTTTGAAATCCAACAGTTTGAGATACTCTGTAGACTGCTGAAAAAGATTTTTTTTTCGGAAAGGGACAAATTTTAAATTTCAACTGATAATTAATTGCTAGTCTACAGATGATTTTATTATATACGCTATTACATTTTAAGATGTGAATTTTGTTTGCAATGAACATAGTTTGACTAACCCATTTCAAGTTTCATTCTAGATTACCCGTTGAACTGGAAATGGGATCAACTAGTAATATTACGAAGTCTTGTGACTTTATAAGTATGATAATAAATTAAACTAAAAAATTCTAAAATATATTTATAGTTAGGTATTGTTGATATAAAAAAACAAAATTGTTTATTTAACTGTTTGAACTTTCTTGTATCGTTACATTAAATGTGTTTTATCAAATAATAATAAAACAAGTTACTTAAACCAAAATCTAAAGAAAAACTTCATAATAATAATAATATAACTATATCCATGAATTGGTAATAATAACCAGCCTGTCCTATTGATGTTAAAGCCTTACAAATCTATGTTAATATGTTTCTGTATAAAAATAATTATGTACAAAAACTTACTTATTAGAGTTGTAAACGGTAAAATTTGAGGGTTAAAGTTGGATGGACTGCATGCATCCTCTGGCAGAAACGTCCTGTTGGCTGAAAAAAAATAGATTGATAAATTATGCAAATAACATCTCAATATAACATGCAACTGCCATTTAATAAAAAAAAAAACTACGAAATAGGATTCAAAAAGGAATTAGTACGAAGATATTAAATTTTACAACTAAAATCATACAGGTTTGTAGCTAAGATCAATTCAAATTCAAATATATTTATTTAGGATATTACAAGCATGGCCTCGCCAAGTTTACAAAACTAGTCGGCGAGGACCAATAGATTCAAAAAAATAACAAAACAAAGTTTACAGGTTTTTCTATTTTTCTTTTGTTTTGTTTCCTAAGTACAAAGAATTATGAAAACTAGTTCTAAGGCGGTTCGTGGCAGGCACTTATTAATAGCAAGAGTGTTTTGGCAGCTAAACTTAATTCTAAAAGCGTTAAAAAGTAGTGTAACGAATAAACAATAAATAAAAGGTAGGAGTGAAAGCTCATGTAACGGCATTCACCTAGATTGCAATCTTTTGTTGTCTTTGGATTTGTGAGTTTGTGTCGTGTGGTGGTGGTAGTGGAGCGAGTGAGTGTCGAGAGAAAAAAAGAGTTGCGTGACAAGCTTGAGTCTTGTTTGTTCGTTTGTTGGTTGAACATAACCTTACACTAAAAATGCACATTTGTTCATAAGCAGAAAAAAATACAAATTTTATTAGATTAAAGCTTTCTTTTCAGTATTCTACCCTGAAAATGTATTTTTGTGTATTGTGGCCTTAATCTTGTGGGATTGGTTTATGTTTTGGAGTGTAGTAATAGTGCCAGCTAACAAAGTTGTATGTAGTTGATTATGTGGTTTATGTTCTAGGCTAGTGTAAGAAGCAAAGTTTTGTGTATGTAGAGTGTCTATGTTTGTGTATGTTGTGTTATATGTAGTTAAATGCCACTTTGGCCTAGAATCGTATTTTTAGGCTGGGGGATTTAAGGTAAGTCTGTCTCACTGCTTGTAAGCCATTCATAGACTGCTATTTTGTAGGCCTTATAATTCTCAATACCTTCTATCCTTGTTGGTAGCCTATTAAATAGGTATGGTACTAAATACTCTGCAAGTCTCTTCCCATATAAAGTATTGAGTATCGATGTTCTGTATTTTATAGCATTCCTCGTATGTACTGGTCTTTGAATTTTGGTTTAATAAACACAGTTTCCATGATATTGAATTAAAATATTGAATGTAAAAATTCCCTTTGGAGTAAGTAATTTACCTATACTATATTTAATATCAATGTGGTTAATATGGTCCATGGTTAATATGGTGGTTAATATGGTTATTATGTGGTAATTGGATTTAGAATTCACTAAACAAAAAAATACCAGCTGTTAAAATAACAACTGATCAGACTTTAAGTGCAGGCATAAGTTATCTAAACAATTAATACTCGTAATCAAGGGGATAACAAGAGATGACCATAAACATAAACAAATGACGTCACTGGTATGAAGTAAACAATCGCAGCCTCTCCGTTAGTTCTGTTTCGATATGCAAAAAATTACGTTAGGGCCAGTAACGTAATTGGTTTTGGTTATGTTATGATTCCTTTCACTAGTCGTTCTATTTGCATATACATATTCATATAATTTACTAAACAATCTGTATAACTTGATTCTGCTTTAAATTATGATAATATTTGGTTTATGCAACTTATCATTGTGCTTTACTGCTAGAAAGTGCATTAGTATTTAGGCTTGTAAATACATTGTCTTACATGATTGCTGGAGCTCAATGACGTGTCCGTCCCTCTTGTAAAATAGGAAACAAGAGTATCCGCTGTGGCTGTAAAATAACTAATAGTTATTTTTATGTCACTAATATTTTAACAATTGAAGACAAACATTATCTAACTGTATCTTCTACTGACATTTATCCATACACGTGAGCAGGCTTGGTAAATCTCCTGTGAATTGTGTGCTCTAGTGGTATTGTCCAGGCACGTAGTGACATGAAGTAGTGCATTAGCCAATATCTTTATACAGGGTGATTAATATAAGTGTGCCAGCCGTTTTATTCGAAAACCATAAGAGATATCAAAAAAAGTTAAATGGTAAGTGCCTTGGACTTTTTATTTAAAAAATTGTAGTAAAGTCGAAAAAATTTTTTTAGTCGCCATTTTTCCAATATGGCCGCCAACTTTGATTTTTCTTATGGAACACCCTGTATTTTATGATGTATTCTGGTAGAAAATGTGATTTTAAGACGATTTTATTCTTGTTATTTTTTAAGATAAAAATGGTCTTGTTATTTTTTTTTTAAGATAATAATGGTTTAAGTTGTGAAATTTTGAATGGTTTTCGAATAAAACAGCTGGCATGCTTGCTTAGGCCTGTATCGAAACTCTTTCTCATGCAAAAATTTCAAAACTTTAACCATTATTATCTTTGAAACGGTTAGGTTTATGAAAAAAATTACAAGAATAAAATCGTCTTAAAATCACATTTTCTACCAGAATACATCATAAAATACAGGATGTTCCATAAGAAAAATCAAAGTTGGCGGCCATATTGGAAAAATGGCGGCTAAAATAATTTTTTTGACTTGACTACAATTTTTTAAATAAAAAATCCAAGGCACTTACTATTTAACTTTTTTTGATATCTCTTATAGTTTGCGAATAAAACGGCTGGCACACTTATATCAATCACCCTGTATATCCCACTGTAAAATTACATTAAGAACACAACCTAATCTCTTTCTTGACGTGACTAAGATAATAATAAATAATACCTTATATCAGTAAAAGTTTGTAGTTTGAAGTAACACATTCAGTCCTTGAAGACACCCCTTTAACAATAGTTAAGTGTTCGCATATGCTGAGCTATCCCAACAACCTTAAATTCAATGAACAATTACGTTCCAAAGAAGAATTATTACACTGTATTATGTTGTAGAACCAAATTTGTAGATGTGCAAATACTGGGTAATAACTTGTTATACAAATAATAGGTTGTAGTTTAGACCTTCAGAGCTAGATAACCATTACAAAAAGTCAACTTAAAGACTCGACTCTGTTTTGATCTTTTACCCTGAGATGTTTTATGCTTCTAATCATAAACGTTCCTGTAACTTTAGACTTACTATGCTCAGGTGGAATAGGCTACTGCTGTACTTTGGTTCTGAGGCATTCTATTGTGGTAATAAGCCTTAAATCCCCAACAAACACAGATCGTAAATCATGTGGTATAGTTTGATTATGATATATCAATTTTGTGACATATGTCACTAACTGTGGCATTAAGCTAGTCTCGTAGGATTGCAGCTCTTATAATTTCCAGTAACTATAAATTAAGAGTTCCAATTCTTAGAGTTGATCTTTCGTGTTTCGTTATAAACCCTACAATCGTTTAAGACTTGGTAACTAGTTGTAACTAAAAAAAAACATGATCTTAACCCCTATTTCATTAGCACAGCCTTATATGACAAACCCCTTTCTATATCCAGTTCCTAAGCTAATATTTGTGGACTAATATACTTAAAATTCGTCACAAAATGTACCATGACGTTCTACTTACCAGCCTGTAGTGACGTGAGCTATTATCTTGGCCTGTGTATCCGAATCTGTTTCGTAAGCATGACAGACTGCTCTCATCTGCACCTTGGAACTGCTTCCACTGTCGCTCTCCTTCAGAGTGGCGTTCCTCGGAGAGAAGTGGAAGGTCTTCTTGTGGTCGAGGGTGTGCCACTGGTGATGCTCCGTGAGCCATCGTGGAAACCTGCATGACTTAGACTCTGCTCCGTGGTGGTGTGACTCGACTGGAAGAAAACGTAATTATGAATACTATAGTACATTACAGGTACTAAGCAATCCAACATTTAGTCCAAGTCCCTTCTGTAATTTCATTCTCATGAAGAGTCGTGAATTGACTTTCATGTTAACATATTGGAGATTCACGGTCTTTGGGTGCAACAGGGTCAAAATCAAATAACTCACCAATTTTATGGGTTTGATTTAAAGTACATTTAGAGAGACTTGGCTTCTGTACAGTTATGAACTAATTATAAGTATAGACGTGCTTCGACGAATTTGACATAGATGTCACAAAAATACTATGAGTCTATTTTCAAGATTTATGTAAACACCAGTTGTTAATATTACCTCTAATTACCTGTACAATGTTTTCAGAGGAATTGTTCAAAGATTTAGTTATTATAATGAATACTTCTGAAAAACATTTACAATTATTGAAAGTATTGTTCTTACTGCATTGCTGACTATAATAGACAGTTCCTCGAGTTTAAAATTAAATATAGACACGAGACCGTTTAAAATATGAAAATTTTTCGATTATGATTTAATTTACTTTTTACAGTCATACAACTTTAGATTGAAACATATTTTAATTTAGTTTAAATTTGGTTATAGTTATATTTTTACGTTATGTTTACCCAGAAATATCTTCCTAATTGACTCATGGCATGGTTTTTTGTAGACATAGTTCTTAAATGTAGAAAACATACTGTAGACTAAAAGGGTTGTCTTTTTTTGTCTTTTAGATTGTGAACCACTTAAGGTATACTTTGAAACATCGAGTCACAGCTCTTCTATGTTAAACGTCATTAATAATTTAAATGATGAGAAAGTATGTTCCAGAGCGATCTGGTCTAGCGGTAGAGCTAAAGGCTTTGGAACCCAATGTCACAGGTTCAAATCCTGCCAATCATTAATGGGTTTTATCTACAGCTTGTGATAATGCTGCAAGCCTCAAGTACTCGCCTGAAATAAAGGAAAACACAGTTCCGGGCTGGAACCTAACGCCCTAGGATGGAAGGTGGGAAAAAAGAGAGCTTATGATCCCAACCGACTACATGAGATTCCTGGCCTATAACCCCAGATGTAAGGGTTTACACTCACCCTTGGTCAGCCTCATGGTCCTGGACCCCTCAGTTGGCGACAGTAGTCCATTACACGTAGCATCTCCAGACTGCGCCACGTCGAATGCCACCTTGGTCTTGCTGTAGGCTCGTCTCTCCCACACGAAGCAGCGGTACCTGTCCTCGTCAGTGGTGGCCATCTTGTGCTGCAGCTGGCCAACCAGATACCGCGTAGAGCCGTCCTTCCAGTAGGCGAGACACACCAGCTCCTCCACTGTGGAAGAACGTTTTAAGTTCTCGATTTTCCAGTAGTAATTGAGTAAAATACAAAAACCCTAGTTTGGAAATGAATTAAAGTGCATAGTTTAACTAAGAGCAGCGACCCCTGTGATCCTTTTATAGCCAGCAGAACCTGCCGAAATACTAGTATCCTAACGTCCTTATGTCGTTCACATTTTGATCTTAAGGGTAAAGCGTGTCATGGTTATCACTAGTATTTTGAGCTAACGTTTTCGTTTTTATTGAGTAAAATATACTCTGAAGACCTTTTATGAAAAAAATTTCAAGTCAAGATAGTGATAGCCTACCCAAGTTCATATCTGCAACTACTGACCTGTACTTTCAGAGTTGTGGACGTCCGCACAAGCCTGGTACCTCAATAAGAGTCTTGAGTCTTCCGTGCAAGCGTCGGCCCTTGACACTGGTGAACTGTTGACAAACAAGTCCGTCAGATAAAGTAAAGTAAAATTTTTTATGAGTCAGCATCTGCATTCCAAACTGTTTAATAATGTTTGAAATAGTTTAAACTATTGACCCAGATATGATTTTCATTAACGAAATTGAATGCTAGTGCATATTTTTGGAACTTCAGATCATTATTTAGGCTTTAAGCATGCGGGAAAAATTGGGTGAAAGTTGATAAATTTTCTTGGAATATCTTTGAATTACGTATACAGCCATTTTAATATTTTAATTAAGTCCATTATAAATCCACCACCAAACCACCAATGTTAAGTACCTACCTCTTAGTATTTACAATTAAAGTTTTCTTTTAGAATCTTATACTTTAACCCAATATGTCCTAGCATGGTTTGAAAATATAAAAGAAAAAAAAAACATATTTAAAACATTGTTGCTTGAGGTAGATCTTACTTTCTCATTTTTTCACAGTTGTAGACAATAGAACAACATCATTTGATTCCGGAAAGCGTAGCATATTGTATATAATTTGCGAGTTATTTAGTACAGAAGTCTGAATTGTTTATCCTCTTTGATCTAGCAAACGCAAGGAATAAGTGTAGAGTCCAAAATATTTTCTAAACACGCTGAGCGAGAAATGTGTCAGAATAACTTACTTGCAGTCGCCAGACCCCCTGTTGTAGGTGAAAGTAAAGGGGGGCCTAAAGGGGCACGGGGTGGGGGTAGCATCATATCGGAACATGGAGTAGAGAGGAGCATCTCCGGTGATTTGCATGCACAAGTCATCCAAGCCGCCATGTTTGTTAACACAGAACGCTGAAACAAGCATAGAATAGTGTTTTGATGCTATGTTTGGAATAATCAAATTCTAACACTAGGTCTTCTAAACTTAATTACCTTAGTAATTTTACCTACTTATTTGTTTTAGAGTGTACCAATACATTTGGCATAGTGCAAGAATTTTTGTCTAAACCTATCGAAATTAAGTTTTGTCCTTTTTGTGAATCTATTAAATTAAAGATTATAAAAAGTTCATTGTGGATTGAACTACATATATTTAAATGAATAAGTAATTTGAAACGATGATTGAAGTAAGACTGTGTGAAACTGGGGCGGTTGTTAGTTTATCAGTTATTTCAAAATTCGTTTATGGCTGAAGATACATGTCTTTTAGTCCTACTACATCTCCCTTTTAGTGTGCACTACATTTCTGACGAATAATTTAATGAATAAAGAGAGGTCTGGAAAATATTATCAACTGAAAAGACCTTTCAACATTATAATATGTTTCATACGTTTTGTGAACTATGGTTGACTTAACTACTTGTACGCATTGTGTACATAAATATTTTTTTGTCAATCCAATAACGTAAACGTAAACAAATAGAAGTGAGACTTACTTTCTTTGTATTGTAGAACGTTCGGGTGTTTTTCGTGAATAACGACACACCTATAACACCTATCTAACCTGAAAATAACAAAAATGAAATTAGACTTACAGTTGGACATTTAGAAAAGATAATTTACAAAACACAATAACTATTCACATAGGTGTGAGTAGAATAAGAATTCTTAAAGTAAGGAGACCACATAATATTTGGTTTAAAATTAACTACGTAACATATTCAAATACTACTCCACTTTAGGTTTTTCCTATTTATTTCAATTTCTCAAATTTACAATTCCACCTTTCTCTTCGCAAAATAATTAAATATATTTTTTTTTGTATTACATAAAGCTACGCACTGATGAAAAGATTAACCTGTGCAAGTGTCTACAACTTTTCGGTAGGTTTTTAACTTTAGTTATTTTACTAGTAGAAAGTGATTTGGCTTACACATAACTGATCTTCTTACTTTCTACTTATATCTTCTATGTCTTTTTACTTATCTTCATACTTAACACTTACTTATCTTCTACAAGGAATTTGTCCCCTTCGTGGTAGACACAGTTGCCTTTGGTCTCTATAGACGTGGAGTTGACTATGAGGTGATGCTGGACACCACTCTGGAACCAACGTCCGGACCAGGAGGGTGGGAACTCGCATGCTCCTGTGGGAATAGAAAATATAAGTTGCTAAAACGGATAATTGAATATTAAGTGACGAACTGTAGGCCCAGAGCAGGAATTAGAAAATTGATTTGCCAATCACATCAGAGCATTTGCTAGACACATTCGAATTACACAACATATCTTCGGTCAAACATCTCAATAACAAACATTTTAAAACAATAATATTTATTGGTTAGCTTTCCTAGGTTTTCTGTAAAAACTTAATACGCTGCCTTCATCGGATCCACACATTTGCT
Organism: Macrosteles quadrilineatus; assembly: GCF_028750875.1. Classification (NCBI taxonomy): domain Eukaryota; kingdom Metazoa; phylum Arthropoda; class Insecta; order Hemiptera; family Cicadellidae; genus Macrosteles; species Macrosteles quadrilineatus. The sequence goes on along the minus strand of NW_026542598.1, from coordinate 35,210,995 downwards.
AACCTTGAATCCTTGCAAATAAATCAGGATACTATGCAGAGGTATACGAAGACTATCTTAGTTATTCTTATTGAGAACCTGATTTTCTTTTTATGATCAGAGAGAGTCTGGAAATATATGATATAGTTTTTAGCTAGTCTAGATTCTTAATTATAGTATGGATATATGATAGATTATGTTCCTTTTTAAGTATTTCTAAAGCACGTAATCTTATATTTGAATTATCTGTCTTGATGGCAAGAAAGTCTTTTGACAGAATTCGTTGCAAGTGTTTATTTATTCAACATAATTGTTCACCCTATCAAAGAAAGGTGTTACTTATTTGAAAAGATATTTTAAATGTTATTTTGATACGCTTTGAAAGTGGATTTACAACCTTCTATACCCTAACGCACAGATGTAGACGTTATATTCCATTCTTCTTCATCGAGTAAGAGTTATGTCAGGTATAAAAGCAAATGGTTGTTGTTAATATAATATCACATCACGTAGAAGCATTTCTGAGAGAAGATTACGCCTGAAGCGGATTGCACGGAGTTACGGCCTTCATGATTTCTGCTGTAAAAGATGTTAAGACCACGCTATTGTCATCTTTATGTATGTGGCAATTACTTATATCAGTGCAGAAAATTCTACATTTTATAGGGAATAACGTGTGATTTAGGATCGTTCTTTTATCACTACGCGCATGCTGTCATATGACTTATTTAATAACTTTATGACCGTTGTTAAAATAGCCTTTTCAATTCAGTTCTCAGAATTGAAAACACTTAACAGCATTGTTTACTTAAGAGCATTGTTTTGTCACTTAACAGTACAAGTTTGGACCAATGAGGTTCTAGGATTGAGAGAAAAGAAGTAAAATTGTAATACCTCAAAACTTATCAGCTGTTAAATCCAATTAAATTTATTACACATTGTGGTTGGGACTTACACCACAATGAGTAAGTACAATGAGTAAGTATGAATCACTACAATCAGTGGTAGTGAGATAAACGAAAAACCCTCTCTTAGAAGTTGTGAGTAGTGATTGTTAGTTATCAAATTTAGTTCGTAGGTAAAGTAGAGTATAGAATCTATTCCACTATATACCATAGGGCCATTGGCTGTATAGGCTATTAACAGCTGTGTCTAAAGAATATGTCGGCCTTAGTCACTTACAAGACTACAAGATCGCGCCACTCATCCTACACTTATCTCCATTCATACTTAACTTAAAATACCTACTTTGTATGGTCGCCATTTCAATGAAAAAGTAATAAAGTATTAAAATGTATTGTCGTTGTTTACAAAGGGAGACGTTATTTTTTGTGCCAATTTAAATGTAAATTTAACGAACAGTAAATGCAAACATGAGTCTTGTAAGAGTATAAACAGAAGAACAACATAAAATATATGTTTTACTTCTTACAACAATTTTAAGTTACCTACTTTCAACTAATGCATAAGTAATAGCCTAGACGAGTCATTTATATTTCTTGGAAACGAAACTCTAGCCATAACCGACGACCAAAGTAAAAGTGAAGTAGGTTACAATGAACAGTTTAGAAGTGCTGTTGGTAGATATAGCAAGTTTGTTGAGAAATCCACCACTTAGAACTTTAGTAGTTAAACTAACTTGTACTGGGGCAAGAAAGTCTAATTGTTTTAGGTTTCTCTTCAAAAACACTTGTTTCTAGGGAAAGTGTTTAGGCTGTCTATACTTTCAGTTTTATATGACATAATTAGTTTGATTGGTGATTTTACAAACCCTCCTTTAGGATATTAATCAAAAGATTGCATTGCCTAGTGTGGAAAACATAATCTTTACTTTCTCCCCACATTAGTATATGAAAAAAGTATTGTTTTCGTCAAAATTTTCGAGTTTGAGTTTAGAAAAAATAGATTAAATATATATTCGTTTTGGGTCCTCCTGAACCCAAAAAAGTTGTTTTCAAAATTATGTCTGTCCGTGTGTGTGTGTTTGTGTGTGTGTGTGTAGATGTGTACAGAGCTACAGGCCACACATGTCGTCCGATTTTAATGATTTTTTATGTCGGATGGTACTAATCCATGGTATCTCCAAGTTAATTTTTCTTAATTTTTTTTTTTTTACTCAAATATATTTATTTACGTGCATGGCCTAACCAAGTTTACGAAACCTTTCGGCGAGGGCCATAAGAATAACAAATGTCAAAGAAAGTATGTCGTTTTCTTAGTACAAAAAGATTATGATACTAGTTCTAAAAATTCAGATTTTTATTGGTGATTTTTCCATAAAATAACGGAAAATGGATTTTTAACAAACTTGTTTTGATTGAATTTCGTCTGTAATTATATAAGGATATAATAGTCCCAAGTAATTGATAATGATTGTAATTGTAATTGCAATTGATCAAGGATATAATAGGATGTAATTAGTAGTAATAGGATATAATATGTAAGGATATAATAGTCCTTATAACTCTTGACAAAATAGTACATGGCTGTAAAAATTTCAGCTCAAAAGCTATTGCAATTTTTAGATTTTCCCTAAAAATATCAGAGTTACTCCTATCACTTAATGACAAAGGTTGTTGAAAATTAAATAGGAGAAAGTATGTGTCAGATAAATAAACATTGGAAAAATGTCAACATTATATTTAAATTTAAATTTAGAGGTTAAGTGGTAGAGAGGACTTGCAAGTCACCTCTTAAATAAAAACATTTTTTTTTAATTTCATTAAATCCAGCTTTATTTGTAACATGTCAATGAAACATTTCAATTCGGCAAGAGCAGTTGGAAGAAGCAGTTCAGTAAACATTTCACCGATGCGTGAGTTTCTGGCAATTATGGATCTTCCGATGTAATTGTCCTCATTCAACTTGAATGAGCTCAAGAATAAACAGATAGCCTACTCTTCGGCAGCACGCGAGGTAGGGAGTAAACGAGATATAAAAAGGTTTATAATTGTGATATAGCGTGCTCACCGGGTATGCCCGAGCATTAATATTATATGATATGGATATAAAAACGTAAAGAGGGGTGCTGAAACTGTACTACAGTGGTTTAGGATTGCTTATGCATTAAATATGGTGAAAATTAAAATATTTCTGTGTTAACGTTGAATCTAGAGTTAGAATAAAATTTCACTTTGCTGAATTTGTCACAGATATATTTTTTCGGCTGTTGATTGCTATTCTAACTGTTGGTTTTTATTTATATATTTTTTGTGACAAGAACTAGAAAATTGAATATTTACCTGGTTTTTAAGCCTTTATTGTTGCAATTTAGTTTTTTCCCCAATATGTTACATACAATTCCCCCTTAAAAGTTCCACACACTACGGTGAAAAATACACAGTAGAAAACAGAATTCTGCAAGAACAACGGCTCAAAACAAGCCAAACAATTTAATAACATTTTTGAACTGGATAATTTTATTTTATAATATATTTTTAACTACAGTATATTCAAAAATGAAATATTCGAGCTCCAAATTTTAATATATTAAATTAGCTTATAATTAAATGTGATTAAAAGTTGTGAATGTCAAAAATGTATGTTTGGTTTCCAGTCTTAAAATAAAATATAAATCATCCTTTTTAATGGTGATTGTTTTTTTAAGATTGACAAATCATTCATACTAATAGCTTTATAAAAAAGAAATATATAGTTAAAGGACAACATTGATCTACAGGGCAAGTAGCAGTAGCTTTATAAAAAAAATTCATAACGTTTAAAAAATGCATTTTTTTACTTTTATATAAAATTAGAATTGTTTCCAAATCTATGTTACATAATTTCAATAATCCTACCACATGTATTTGAGCTATTAAGATTCTCGATTGCATGTATTTTAGAGTCAGTAATCATGGTAAAGTGCAATTGATCGATCCACATTGAATGCGTGTTCTACTCATGAGGGACCTGTCATCACTATAGCAATATATCGACATGTTTACTGAGCGATCAGGTATACCGTTGTTAGAAATGCTGTGTTTCCTTGTTATTTCTAAAATACATCTGTTATCATGCAGCTCCTCTGATGTAAGGTGTGTATATTCATAGTACATTAAATAGCTCTGTCATATTATTTATTTTTATTTTGCAAAAACAGACATTTCTTCTCATCATGAATAGAGAACATTTATTATTATTACCTAAAAAAAAATCTCTTGGCTTATTTTATGTATTAGAATTATTATGTATGTCAAACCATTAACATTTTCGTACAACCTTCCTTCTTTCATAATGTAATTTAAAATGCAAACAATCATAATTAATATTTATACTCATGGTTATAATTTCTAAGTCTATCATTACTAAGTTAGTTAAAACCTGTTTTTTCCTACATTGATGTGATTTGAATGTTGTCAAAAGCTCTTAAGAAATACGATAACAATCCAAATAAATATCATCATATTTTTAGATTTACTTAGGTTTTTGGGACTTTGTATTTTTTTAAGGAAGGTTTCATGTACACTTCAAATGCCATAATTAATTTTAAGATTGTATTTCTACTTTTAATATTTATAACACAATAATATTAGTAATACACTAATACTATTAAAACTTTTTATTCATGATGATAAGAATGCAGGCATGGATACTACACACAGCATTAAGAAAACGATTAGCGATACTAAGGTTATAAATAAAGATCCGAGTATGGTTGAAGTACTAGCCTTCAAATGTGAAGGCCACTGGTTCGATTCCAAGCTAGATCTTTTTCAGACCCAGATGTCATTTATCATTGAGATATGAAAACAATCATGCTATCTAACAAATCCCAATTCGTAGCCAACCTTAATACATCAGTACACATCTTAACGAATATTGTTTTTGACCTCTGGGTATATCAAAATGAAAAAAGTATATCAGTCCCGGGTCAAGGTCTTATCATGAGACCTACGAAATAGCTACTACGAGGAGACTACTTATAGATCGACTTAAGATCCTAACACCAGGGTTTCTAGTGTTCCCTTTTAAAATCATAAAAAAACCGTTGGCTTAGAAAACACACAAAATAAAACAGTTCACATCTTTTCAGTCTAAAGTGAAACATTCTGCTTCCAATGATACAGATCAGAAAACACTGTAGAAGAAGTAAACATACATCGATTCAAGTCTAATGCCGTTTAGAATTGTACTGCGATCAGAGAAGCATTAGTTAGTTAATATTTCATAGGACGTTAGCGCGTGCTCCTCGGGCTATTAGGGAACTTTGCTAAGTTGAATGAGTCGTAGACAAACAGAAGTACTTTGTTGCCACGCGACTGAAGGGGAGGTTTTAAAAACATTCTTTGAATTCTTATCAGTCTTAAAATTACTGTAGAAATATTCACTAAATGTGATTGGCTTACTTGATGTTACGCGATGGGAAGTAAATTCTCTTTTTGTAATTTTATACTATGGTGTCCATTGGATTAGCCTTGTAAACATAAAAAAAATATTTATGATTTATAAAATAAAAACAGAATGTTAACAAGATCATATCTTATTCTTTTTAATCAAAAAATAAATTTTACATGTTACTTGGCTCATTAATACCTTGAACATAGTAGGCCTACTACAAACAATTAAGATATTTTCAAACAAAGGTTTTATAGGATATGTTAGAAAATGACAAATCAACTGTGTTAAACTTTTGAATAAGCATGAATTGAGAAATATCTCAATTTAGGGTGATATCAAAAGTAGTTAAATATACATATATATAGTAATGAATATACAACTGTCCTGATATAAGTAGCTTATTTCTGTTAAAAATTCAACTTTTCAACCAAGCTAAACTAAAAAGATAACTATAAGCTAATGCCAAGATGTAGCATCCGTTTTGTTACATTAACACAGTAACAAAAACTGAGGGGGATCAAATAGTAGTTTTTGCGTACACTACTTTACCTACGACAGTGTTTTAATCCCTAAAATCACTACTCATAACTTCTAAGAGAGATTATGTTTTCATGTATAACCTCTCATTGCTACTGACAGTGATGCAATGATACATTGTACCAAACACTAATTGCAACACACAGCAATTAAATTGGCTTGAACAGCTGATAAGTTGAAGTTCGAATCATTAAAATTTACTTCTTCTCTCTCAATCCTTGAACGTCATTGGTCCGTTGTGTTGTTATGAGTAAAGCTATGCTGTTATGAAAGTAAACAATGCTGTTATGTGAAACTTTTCAATTCTAAGAAGTGAACTGAAACGGCTACTTTAAGAAAGGGTAGGTAAAACATATTATTGCAGCACACTTCATTATTAAATAATATTCAATGGTATTCAATAATATTATACATTATTTTAAAGAAGATTTTATACAACCGATCCATTACGGATAAGATCTCTTTCAGTATCAAAAAGTCAATAGTCGAACTCTTTTAACCTACTGTGGTTGGGAACAACTTTATATCTACCTACTAATTTAATATGTATACAAGTGTGTAGTTTTTACAATAATTATTACGAGAGGTCGTCCAGTGGTCGAAACTCGACCAAAAATATGTAATGTACTCACTTATCTATTTTCACCCCACACTGTAAATAAAACATGTGATTGGAGTTTCCTCCATTTGTTTTGATTTTCTGTTTATATTTCGTTGTTATTTCGTAACCAGCATAGCAACGCATAAGATCCATGTTAATTTTTTCAAATTTTTAAACTCATTTTTTGTGCTTATCTTTGAGCCTATTTAAATTTATAAAGGGATTCTGCACACCTACAGGAAAATAGCTTTCCAACGGTATGCGTAGATTTTCCCTACGATTCACACGAGCTGAGAAAAAAGGTTTTAAAGAAACATGCTTGCCTATTAATATATAGATAGATAGATAAACCACTAATTACTAGGGAGTGTACAAACGTACGATACGCTTTTGCTGTTGAAAATTGGCCTAGATCATTCTGGGCACTTACCAATTCAGTAAACATAAACAATACTTTTAACAAATACTTCACTAACTCATTGGACATTATTTAATGTACGGGCATAACTCAATTTCAAAATTTGAGCCATAAGTCTTTCACTTAGCTCAGTATTTAGGCCTACCTTATCAATTTTGATCAATTACGTTTAATGTAAAACTAATTTATTATGTTTGTAAATAGAACCTGTTCGGTGATACATCCTACATAGCATATTTGGGACTGTCTTTTCGCATTCTTAACATTGTACATAAAATCTGTTTTTAATAAAACTGATTTGTTTTTAATTTAGTCAGTGCTACCAATTCTGCAGTAATTGTGGTTGCTGAACCTGAAACGGTTTCGTCAGGGGTATGTTGTTGGGGTGGGTGGGATTTAGATTGGCCTTTGAGCGAGGGTGGAAGGGCAGAACCCGCGTGTATACCGCAACAACCCTTGAATTTGCTTCTTTGTGAGGAAACAAATAATTCCTTTGGTGTTCACCTTAAATACCTTTAATACCAACAGATAGGCAGTAGATTGGAAAAGTTTGCTTTTTATGTAAGGAAACATTTACAATCTATTCATTGAGGGTAGTAAAGTTGTTTTTGTGTATGTTGTTCAGTTAATTAAGGCTTGATGTAAACAGAAAATACTTAATCTGTTGATTGGTCCAAACCTTAAATTAAATTTCAATGCGTTTACGTAATTTTATTCATAAAAATATGTGGACAACGAAACATTAATTGTTGCAGTGTTAAAATATACAATTTTAATATATAAGGTAGTGATTTTTGAACGTGTAATTTTAAGTCCAAGTAATTTAACACCACTGTAAATCTGAATGTTGGTAGGCACATCGGAACTATTGAGTGATTTGGGATTGTTTAGATGATATTTATAACAGTTGGAGCTTTTTGACTGTTGAATCGTGGTTATAATTTGAGTATCAAAGGATCTTCAAATTATGTGAGATGGTGACTCAGTCAGCAGCTGCGCGGATTTTGGGCTCAAGTCAGCGATGTCGTGGGTTCAGCTCATGATACCTGTCACTACTTTTTATCAATACAGTTCACCCCTGTACAGGATCGGATCACCCCTTGCTTTGCTGGATACCTTCCACACACATGTCTCTGTGGCTCATGTGGATGGGCCAATGCAAGGTTTATATCGAACCGCTTGGATAAATGAAAAATCTACGAACTTATTAATACAGAAACGTAGCCCTTTTCTAGAGTCTATTCACCTTTAAGGCCTATTAAATAACTATGCAATAAAAGATAACAGTTAGGTTTTCAGAGTAGGATTAACCTTATACACTATATCGTCAAAATTCAAACTATTGATCCCAAAATAGATGTGTCCCAAATGACATTGTGATTTCACGGTAATGTGTTTATGGCTATTGTCTTCTTCGTATGTGAAGTATACAACTAAATACTGTCTAAAATCAACAATTTCGCATTAAATTGGTATTTAACCATATAATTAATTTTACTTAAAGCCAATCGTATCCAGCAATAATTAGTTTTGCAACGCAACAGCAACTAAAATGTATACCGCTTACTAAGCTGATCTTAAAACAAAGGGAAATAATATGGTCTCTTAATGTCAAACCACTAAGGCTAGCGTTTGCCGGAGGCATTAAGAGAGGGAAGGATAGGGGAAATGGTAGGAATAAATATTTAATTTGGCCCCGACACATAAAGGGGATTGGAAACTAATAAAAGCGGCGGCCGGCCCGATGCGGTGAGCGGGAGTGGAACTTTTGTGTTCCTTCTGAATTCCTCCATTCTTATAGCTGATATTCCAAACAAAACATACGATACGGATGTATAGAAAGAGTTTTCTTCGCTGTGGCCAAGATAGTATTTAGATGCATTTTAAGCTTTGAAATGTAGCTCAAAATTGAGCTTAGTAAAGTTATGATACAGAGTTGACCTAAATTTTAGCAATTGATTAAAATTTTTTCGTACAAATTAAAATCGCGGAGATTTAAGTGTGGATTTATTTTAAATAGGGTTGATGAAAAACATTTTGTTGTCCCATTGCAATCTTTTGTACTCGATTTTTGGAAAATAAAACAATAGTTTAGTCTCTAAATCTGTTCCTAAGCTCATTATTTTGAAACAGTAACATTATGTATAATATAATGTAGGTTTCATGTTTTCTCGCCCTCACTTTCCTTATATCGAGACTTAAGGTGTAATATCATAAATCCACACATAATAAAATAAAAGTAATAATTTATTAACATTTTGCCACAAACACCTTTTGTCCGTCTTCAGTCTTTAAATATAGCCTTTAAATATATTTAAGGACGACTAGTTCGGGGTCAAAGACCTATTTTCGGATTCATTGACTTTGGATTCATGGACGTCGGGTTCATGGATGTCGGATTCATGGACGTCGGATTAATGGACGTCGGATTCATGGACGTCGGATTCATGGACGTCAGATTTATGGACGTTGGATTCATGGAAGTCGGATTCATACGTCTTAACCTATTTGATGTTGTTTTGGCCCCAAACTAGTCATCCTTAGAATATTTTTTTTACTATTGTCTATTTAGAGTAATTTAGGGGCTCTTATTTAAATCTTAATGTCACTGGTTCAACTCTAAGTAAGATCATTTTTTCCCCAGATGACATTTGTCGTTAGACAATCAATTACTAATGATTTTCAATCAACGTTGACGTAAAATAGTAAAACGACCGGGTTTGGGAAAGATACTTTACAAACAATGTAAAAACGCCAACGTCGTAGATAAGCATAAAATAAACATACTTGAGGAAAAGTGTGTATTTTCATTTCTAGAAAGCTTCGAAGTCCCCAACAGAGCACTCAAGTTGGAAGCAATCGTTACTTTGTATGTTTATTACTGTCCGGAAGCTTAATGGCCCGGTAGTCCTGAGTGTCCGGTCGGCAAACTTATGCATAAAATACGTGACAAGTTTTTTTATTCACTCATAACACAGGGCAGTTCCAGGTTTTAATTTAAGCTTCTGTGCAATATAAGTGTAATTTTTTACTCCAGGGCTTAGTAGGTCGAAAATAAGTATTTTACACAAATAATAGTTACTTAGGATCCAGCGGGAATATTACAGTATAATTTATCGTAATTAGTGTTCATTTATAGTTATATTTTTTTTTTATATAACTAGAGTTATCTTTCTAGTTATATTTTAAGTGTCCTATGTATACATTTAGACAATATTGCATTTCAGACAAATTCCTTTACATAATCATGAGCCATTAGAATTAGTGTTCCAAGAACTGAATTGCAAAGGATAGTTTTTTTTTTTTAATTGTCTTAGGAAAAACGATATTTTAGGAATAAACAAAACCAAATACTGCATATAAATGGTACATGGCATGACAGTTTTAAAATCTATATAACTCATGCTTTAACAGAACAATGTGAATGATAAGTTTTTCTAAAACGTCGTGACTAGGTTAAGTAATTTTTATTTCTAGCTAAAGTAATGTTATTTCCCACTTTTTCTGTAGCGTGTAATCATATAAAGTTACATGTAGGTCAGCGTTGTTGCTTGTGTGAGGCAGAAGAGATGTTGGACGTGAGTTGGATTCTACTTTAAACCATCTGGTTTTTACTTGTGTTATTATTTATTATTTAATAATACTATAAGTTGTGTTCTACACCATTTTAAGACTTTTAAGGGATACAGATATTTTTTCCTTGTTTTATTCCGTATGTTTTAACTGTCTCGATATATTTTGGCTAAAGTAGTTGACATTAGGCCTATTTGATACAAACTGGGGTTCCCATATTTAAATAAACTCCAGGAAACAGTTGTATACGACAAAATAAAGGAAAATAAATTAAACGTTTTCCGAAAAAGCTTCGTTAATCCGCCATTTTGTATTTTACATCAACATTTTTATCTTAAAAATTTTCTAACCGATCTTTATGAAAATCAGTATGTATTGTAAGGTGGAAATTATGTTAGAACAAAATTGTTAGTCCAATTTGAAATTTATACGTGGAACTTTTACTTAGCATTTAGAATTTCCTATCAAGCAACGTTTTTTCTAGGACAGGTTTCTTCTAACTTACAATAAATTGCAATTTTCATACGGATCAGTTGGTGTAATTCAAAGATAAAAATTTGTATTTAAAAAACCGCGGATATCTGGTTAAAAAAGCGTTTTAGGGAGAAAAAATGTATTCTTGAATGTTCACTTTGTTTTGATCCCTACAACCATTTCTCGGAGTTTGGCTGTTCACTTTCGATACTCCCTGTATTTGCAGCTTAAGTGTCGATGGTGTAATCTTACTTACAGCTATGGGATTGAAGTTCAAACACAAATAAAGAAAACGTTTGTAATTGCACATGTGTGTTATTCTAAACAGTATAAATGAAACTTTAAACAGTAATATACTATATAACCCATCCCAAAGGAGAAACTAATTAAGATGTACCTAATTTATAATCACATTTTATAAACGGATTTCATCCTTACGTATAAGATAACCATTTAACAATTTCTAGATCCCTTTTTCCTTTAGGTTTTTTGTAATAACCTCAGGCAAAGAAACTTTAGCGGAAAACTTAGGACAGCTAAGAAACTTTTAATTAATTTCTAGAAGGTGATTCCCCATGGTTTAACATAGCTTGTCGCCTTTCCTGAGACTAATGCTTTGTGGATGAGTTGAAGACATAATAATACAATGAAGATTGGCGTACCATGCTATCACTTAACACGACAAAAGGCATGTAATTGTTTAATTTTGGCTACAATCATTATAGTTAAGTGTGTTAATTTAACCCTTTTCTCTCTTGTTATAAAAAAGATGTTTGAATAAACATCTTCTCTCTATTTTCAAACATTTTTATATATATATATATATAGGTATATATATATTATAGTAGCCTACCTAATTGGGTTTAAATTGGCTTTTCATCTTTTTCTTATAAGATTTCTTCTTATTTTTTGTGTGGATCATCAACACAAGAAGTAAGCTAATAAAACAGTCTGTATGGTGTAGCAAACGTATCAATTAATCAAGACCGTTGATATGACCAAGAACTTCGGGAACTTTAAAGTATTGTTTTGGGATCTGGAAAGTTTGAAATTTTATTGTAATAAGTAATAATCAAACAATGTGAAAGAATTAAGTTACAACTACTAAACTCCAATAAAATTGTATTCCAAAAAAATATACTTTGAAATATATTTGTCTCTTAAATGTATCCTTAGATTTGATGATAAGCATTTTCTTTGCTAAATTTGCATATAAATAGACAGAAGGAACAAAATCCTAGTGAAGAGGGAATGTGCTGAAAACATCCGGGGTTTTTATTAGTTTCCAATACTACTGTGTTGACCCAAATTAAATGTTTTTCGTAGATGAAATGTAGCAAAGTTTTAATGGTTTTAACCTGGTGTAGTACTGACTCAGCGTTTAATGAATTGTTTAAAAGGTTCTTATAGTTGGTTATGATTAATATTGTGATATACAGCTTTATTAGCTGTAAATAAATAATTAAGCTGCACTAGCTAATATGTTAAGACTCAAGGTTTAAACGGGACTCTACAATAACAATTTCCAGGTACAGTAATGGATTTCATGCTAAAGAGAGCGTACACAAGATTTAATTTACATTTCAGTGTTAAATATTAATTTGTAAATTAAATAAATTTACAACGAAAACCATATTTTGTGATTAATTATTATAGTGAAGTATATTGCGGGAAACTTTTATAAACTTAGGTTATAACCCTATACTAATTTCCTACAAAACAAAATACGTTTGGTTGTGAATCATATTAACAATCTATATATATAATTCATTCATATATAATTATAAGACAAAATTTTTACCAGAAAATTGTAGACGTCTGGTAAGTCGCAGAAAAGTGGGAAAGGTCTTAAATTAAAGGTCTTGACCCAAGGGACTCGGGAAAAATAGCAGAATTCCCATAAAGTTACCAGAAAACGAGATATAACGTAAAATATCCACCATAAGAAATGCATGGGGACTGAAAAACGTCTGCATTCTATCAGCTGTTACTTATTTTTTTGCAATGTTTACATTTATTCCGAAAGTCAATGTTGGTAAATAATGTTTTAAATTAGTTGTGTTTAATTTTTTGGTTTTCTGTTTTATAATGAATGAAGTAGCTAGACAGGGTAGGGGAAGACTTGCAAGACGTGGAAGAGTGCCCAGGAATTCAACAGACTTAAGAAATGCCAAAGAGAACGTCATGTAGGGCCTATTATAACTGCGAAAGAAATCCAGAAGCTGTTTTACAACCTGTCATAAGAAGAACGCTGGAAAATGAGTTGAGTGTTGTTTCTCGCAATCTAGGTCCTCTTAAACACAATGTTTTCTGTGTCTTAAAGCACTTGCATGCATTGTGGCGCATGTCACTTCGCAGAGGAGGCACAAAATGGACATTTCAACGCATGTTGCCACAATGGACATGCCACAACCACAAGTAAATGACGAACTAAAATACCTAACTGTTTTTACATGATTCGAAATTCATAAAAAAACATACGGCAATACAACAGTAAGATGGCTTTTGTGTCGCTTTGCGCTACACAAAAAGAGATTCCGGGAAATGGGCCTTACTGTCTTAAAATTGAAGGACAAATATAGATATATTTTTGACTTACTACCGCGAAATGGGGAATTGCCTTCATAATAACTAATAATAATTTTAACCTTTACATTTGATTCTCAAAATGGAAACTATAACATAATTCGTAAGATTACAAAACAAATTTTCAATTTCAAACTAAAAAAGATGTGCAATGTTTGGCTGTATGATTTCAGCTCTGATTCGTCGTTCTCCGGGCTCAGGCCAAACCGTGTGCACGTTTCCATTTGTTAATACAGTAGCCTATGTTGTGTTATTGATGTAATCATTATTTTACAATTGTATTTCAGTGACACATCAGAAGCAACTAATATACGACTCCAACGGAAGGAAACCCAAGATATAAAACAAGAAACACTGTTAATTTTAAGTAACATAAAATTAAAATTGATAATTTTAAAAACATATTTCGAATATCTGTCTTTTTATATATGTTTTTTTTTTTTTATTGTAGTCTAAATTAGGGGCTATGGCCCCTACAGGCCACTAGTTAATTTTCATTTATACAATTTTAAGTCAAATGTTTAAGACTTTGAAACCAACTCCAAGAGGAAATTATTGCAGCCAAAAGTTCTGGTTTATGATGCTATGGCACAACATGTATGTAGATTGGCTAGAAATTCTTTGCAAACATCAACGTTCTTTTTTTCATGACAATTTGTTCATAACAGTTTTTGGCGAAGTATGCTATAAATTTGTAATTGTATAACGATGTCCCTTCCCTTAGGTATAGGTTTTAGGAAAATTTATAGTATGCATTAATTTCACAACGTCCAATGATATAAGTCAGTGTATAGACGTCCAAAATATAATTCTTGAGCTGTCTCAAGACGCCCAATATTTTAATATTTGACTGTTGCACGACGTCCAAATCTCATTATGTCCAAAAGTACAGGTACTGCAATAACTATAGTCTGTCTCAAGCTCTAGAGGTCATGAGATTGGTCGTAGTAAAAAAGCGCAATTTACACTCTTAAAATGTAGCAATTGCACCACGTCCAAAGCCGCTGCCAGTTGCACGACGTCCAATATCTCAGCGCTGTTCCACAACGTCCAGAGCGCCTGTACACTGTGAATACTGTTTTACCGACTGTAGTGCATACTAACCCAATCTAGTTAGATAACCTAAATAGTTCCCAACCTAGCTCCGAAGCTCTGGAAGTCGTGCGACAGCGCTGAACAATTGGACGTCGTGCAACTGGCTATACGTCATGTGTATGTTTTATTAAAACTAGCCTCCGAAGTTTTACAAATCACCTCAGAATCATATCACATACGACATTCCTCACATTCCTCACAAAAGTATTAGTTTACAAGTAATATCACAAAGGTAAATTAATTTAGATGATATCACAGAGAAGTAACCTATGTGATATTATTATAACTTTTTCATATAAGATTCTTTATATTAAACAAGTAAAGTTCATAATGGGACCTGCGAGGAATAACTTCAAATTCATTTGAATGGCGCCTTATTATCACGTCTTCTCTCACAGCCAATCAAAACTCGACTCTGATTACGTTCGTGATATGGCTGCTAATTCAGGCTCTGTTCCCTCAAAATAGAATGTTTCGTCTCCTAAGTTTAACTTTAATTTATCATAGTCTATCGTTGCTTATATTTTTATTAAAGACGTGATTTTTCACGAAATGTGTAAAAAATACTTTTGTACCTGAGTTGAGAAGGAAATATATCTTTAAACATATATCATTGTTTTTTAATTATATTAAAAGAGGAGCTTTTTAATATATTCCGAATATGCATATTAGATACAGTTTTAAATGGTATTAGCTTATTAAATTGTCGAATAACAGTGGTACATTTCGGAAAAACAAGTATGTCAAATTAATTTATATATGCGAATCATTTCGATTATTATTTGTTTAGATTAATATAGATAGATTTAAACCAGAAAGAATCTGGTTACCTGTAGAATATTTAACAATTTCCAATAGTCACATTATTATTCTTGCTTATGAAATATTTCTTTTTCAACTTACAATTCATTATCGTACTAGCTGAGAAACTTAGTTAAAAAAGAAGTAGGAAAATAAAATCTGCTAAACTGGACAATGAACGTTCAGTATATTGGTCGAAAAGCGGAACTCCTTTCTAGAAACCTTTGTGGGCAAACCTTTCACAAACCTTGTGGGTTTTAGGAATTGATTTGCGATTTAACGGGTGAGTAGACGAATTCCATGCACTGACAACAAATGTGACATAATAGTTATTTGTGTAACTAGTGAGCAAAGTGAACCGTAGGCGAGTGAGGAATGGTTTCTCGAGTGAGGCAATTGCACTTTGCACTCGAGTTGCACATTATATTTTTCCTACAGTTACCGTAAAACAAATAAATTGGTAAAGAAATGTAACATATTTTTACACAGAAGTGAACTTTTAATATGACATTTAATGATACAACAGTACAACAGCTGACCAGCTGATTTACAGCCAGTGCTGCCAACGTATTTTGCGCGCATACGACCTCGTCTGCATGTTACGCGCTCACTATTTCGTGCCTTCACGTTGCAAATCTGGAGTGAGACAAAGTAATTAGAGTGAGATAATGCTATCATTGTCTCGCTGGTGAGCGAATTGGCCACTTTGCTGTCTAAAATCAGTAAGAGAACATGTACATTGTATTTTCTTTTAATTTTCTGTATTTTCCTTTTTTTGTATTTTCTTTCTACAGTAACTGTAGGAAAAAAAAAATTGTTAATCCTACCAATAACCTTTATAGTGTATGGTTTTTGAAGTAATATGAAACGATCATATCTAAATGTCTACGGAAAATTGAATCAAATCGAATTATACTGCTTCATTCTCGAGCACTTCTCAGTGCAAAAGCGTTTAGAGAACTCACGTCACCAAAACTAAATGAATGCAAATAAACAATAGATTTACTAAACAGTATATGACAGTATACAGTATATATTATGAACATATATACAAACAGATTTTAAAGTATGCGTTCTTAACATTTTTGATCAAAAGGCTTGTTAGACAAGTTTAAGTTAAACCCGCTTGTTAAAAAAAAAAAAAAAAAAAAAAAAAAAACTATAAAATGGTATCACGCTAAAAAGGTCAAATTGTCATTTATAAAATTAGTTTGGCATACTTAATTTTTAATTATATCTGATATTTACTAATATATCATTGCTGCCATAAATGAAAACGCATCTACATGTTAAAAAACCCCATCTGTTTAAAACCAGATTAGTGTCAATTTTTGGAAATGTTTTTAAATATACTATTAAAAAATGTGAAATATTTAAAAGGAAAATAAAAAGAAATCGGGAGGTAGAGACTGGCACCGAAGTCCTCATTCTATCGATTCTGAGCAAGCCATGAATATTTAAAACTTCTAGTGACATTTAAGAGATGCCTGTCTTCGTCCGTTGAGACGTTTAAAATGACGATCATTTCATTATTTATGATGCGAATTTAGCTTTGAAAATTCCCGGAGAGATGATTTGTGATCGTGACGTTTCTAAGATAAACCTTCGGTTTAATACATGCGGATTTGATCATTTTTGGTAGTAAAATATGCAATATGTGAGAAACGGAAGTATTTGTTTGGTTTTCATTTTAAATTCTTGAACATTCAGAAGGTTAAGAAACATTTTCGGATATCAAGAGTTTATTTAGGTTGAAAATGAATATTAACCAACCCGTAAGCTCTTTTACACCTTTGAATTTCATATAACAGTGTGTAGTGTAACATAAACAATCATGTACCATTATACAAAAATCATTGTAGATTTTAGCAACAAGCAAACCTGCCATCTAAGTGAATTTACATTTCTCTGGTTGGATTTTCACTAAAATATTACATTAAAATTGTCAGATTTATTTCCTACTAGCAGAGTACCCGTCCTTCGTACGGGAGTGGCATATAAGTATAAAATGCTTAGTACAGTTATACTCAAGCTTAGCGTTTGCAATGAGGGAGGACAAAGTATGATAAAATTTGCTTCTTTAAATTTACGGTATACTATAAGTATTACACATCTACCATAGCCATAATGTTCTACCACTTCACCCAAACAATAGAAAAAAATAATTATTAAAGATTCACAAAATATTACAAATTATTCGTGAAATTAAAAACATAAACGTAACTGTAAACAGACAGTTCTCATTGTGTATCATAGTTTTTTGTTGCTGCTTAGTTCAAATTAGCTGTTTTCATAAATGCTGCATCCTGTTGGTAAATCTTATAACGTTTAATGCCTTTGCATATCACAGAACCAACCTTTTTAGTTGAAACAGCTGACTAAATTCTTTAATTCCATTTAAATATGAGTACTCATAAGGTTAACATGGGAAACTCTAGAGCCACTGGGGCGGAGCTCGAAAGGATTTTTGAGATAAAAATATGCCTATATGTTAATCGGGAATGTGAGCTATCATCATGCAAAATTTGAGCCCAATCCATCCAGTAATTAAAGCGTGATTGAACTTCAAACAAACAAACAAACACACAAACTTTCACATTTATAATATTATTAAGATTTCTATAACATCAACTTAAATAAGTAGTAGTAGTACTTTTGTACAGGAATGATGATAAAGCGTGACTCTATAGAAAATATAATAGCTTAGTATAAAATAAATAAATTAAGCAAATTTAATAAAAATATATCCATTAACAAACCTTATTGCAACTGTTTATTTGTTCACCACACATAAGATATTTTTATTTTAAAATAAAACTGTTTGGAATTTTCTCCATTACCATCAGGAGTACAACGCTTCAATGTACTATATTTTTAGTTGTTTAAGCTCTAATAAAATCATTTAGAAATAAATTGCAAGCATTTATGCCTTGGGGGGTCAAAAATGGGAACCTCAACATTTCCCAAATAAAACCCCATATGACAACGTTCCCATAGTCTAATTATGGTAATTCTATAAACTGGTTAAAAAAGGTAATTTTTCATATTTGTAACATATTTAATCGAAATCAGAACATATTTACTTGGGATACAGCGCAGATGGACACATACATAAAAATATACTATCAAATGAATTTGAACAGATGGTGGTGGTGGGCTCCTGGAAACAACCAAACGAAAATGAATAGTAAAATAGGTATTACCACGAAACCTACCGTAATAGCTAGGCATATTCCCTATAGGGGAAATTCGCTTGGATAGGTTTAAATAAGGCAATCCGTTAGAAGATTTTTTCAGTTATATAAACAATACTTTGTACCAACTGATGTAGGAGCTGAAACTAGTTGCGTTTGCAATTTAAAGGATAGACTAATAGCAGGTATACGTTATTTAAATTTAAAAAAATCCTAAGCTTTACTATAGGTTATACATGTATTAATTTTATTTATTTGAGTAGGTATTGTTACTTTTCACATATAAAGTTAAAAATCAGCCATCAACACACAAAGGAGAGGTGAAGTCATTTTAAAATTTTAATGTAAATGCAAACATTATAATCCAAAAATAAGTAACATAATGATTAAATTGTACTTTTCGTCGTCCGTCATAAGTATTTCCTTTTATCTTAGTAACATAGATTCATTGTTTGGCCAAAGTTAAAACTAAATCAAGTAGTTTGTTTTGATAAGTGAAACTGTTTTGACAGAAGGAATGGCATTAACAGCAAGATTCAGCGGGCAAGGTGGCCGACGATCAATACTGGAGAGGTCTTGAATATTGTAACATCTCTCTTAACATCTCGAATAACTGTCGCGGTGCTTCTTCCGACTCAGCTGACTCGATTCACAATCATTTGGAAGATGTAAATGAAGAAATGTATAAACTGTAAACTCACTTGCTTAGTAATAACTATTTTAACACATATGTTAATAAATAATAACTTTAGTACCCTTATAGTAGTTAACACAACGATTACGATTACGCATAAGACTGTTTACGCAAGTTGCGTACACTACTTTACCGACAGTGTTTTAATTACTAAAAATCACAACTCATAACACTTCTAAGAGAGGTTATCTCTCATAGCCACTTACAGTGATGCAACGAAACATTGTACCAAACAATAATTGCACCACACAAGAATTCAATTGGTCTAAACAGCTGATTAGTTGAAGTTCGAATCATTAAATTTGACTTCTCTCTCAATCCTTGAACCTCATTGGTCCGTTATCCGTGTTGTTGAGTAAAACTATGCTGTTATGTAAGTAAACAATGCTGTTTTGTGAAACTTTTCAATAAGAACTGAAGTGAAATGGCTACTTGAAAAACGGTCGTAGGTAAAAGTTCTTATATTATTAACAATCTTAAACAACTTTCAATACTTGGGCCCCCCCTCTTCTACAAATATAGAAATCAATTACACACTACTACTACTATTATTATTGTTACTAATATTATTATTAAATAAACCATGCAGGCTTTACAAATACAACACCAAAAACCAATCAACAACAAGCAATACAACTGATTATCATACCAACACCAAACAGTAAATTTTAGGTGAACTCTTGCACACAATTTTACAAAACCAAGTTAAAGAACTTATATGAACTTGTTGTATGAACTTTGTTATATGAACTTATAGAATTTTAATCATACAATTAAAAAAACAAACCCCCTTAAAGAAGCACCTATACACAAAATTTAACAATAACATTTAAAATGAACACTTACACATAATAATACAAACACCTTTCACATGAACATAAACAAATTAAATTAGTTTACATGATCCACAAAATAATTTTCTATCATAACTACAATAGTCAAAAAAGCTTTTAAGCCATAACGTAGAAGGCAAATTTGCTGTTTTCCTAATGTAAAGCTCCCATTCAGATAGTTGGGGTTGTTTTTATTCTTACAGAATTTATGGAGTGTGAAAAATAAATTGCTACAACTAAAAGCCACATTAACAAATGTGCTAGTTTGGCAATAGTTGTAAGTACAAAACCAGTCTCACTTCGGATTAATGTTATTTTATTTCAACTCTTTTGTTGAGTAACGAAGAAATTAAATTGAAGTACGGCGGTAAATGTATGTTACAGGAATTTTTAAAACAGCTGTAAAAAATATAGTCCAAATAAATGTGGTCCATTTTATTAAAATTTAGTTTATTTTTAATTAATTATCAAATGAATTTTGTACATAAAAATAAATGTTCTTAGAACATTAACAAAATAAAGGTACGCTCGCCAAATAACTGAGAATCAAGAAAAATTTACATTGACAAGATTTTAAGAAGAAAGCTTATTTGGATTAATGTGTATTTAAAGAGGTTGGAACAATCAAAAAAAATATTTATGTCCAAATACAAAATCGTGGATATTAAATAAAAAATATTATATTTACAAACATTCTTAATCGTCCCTTTATTTTGACCCATATAACCATTTCTTTAGCTTTGGCCGTTTACTTACGAGGCACTTTATATAAGAAATATTTTTTTTCTTTGCCTCAAATTAAAATGTATTTAATTTATAACGATCATACTATATATAATTAATCAACAAGTAAAGCAAACGAAAATTCGAAATTCTATTCTAACAAGACTTGAAAATGTAAAGAGTGTGGGAAAATACAGAAATAACGCGTCTGGAATGAGACCAGAGTCACGTATCCAATCACACTTGATATTTGTTGATCTGCACAATCCTTGTTATTACAGTAACTGAGAGCGCCGATATCTAGCAACCGATATTTCTTATTTAACTTTTGTTGAAACTCCAAATATCGAGGCTGAAGATGCGTAGTATGACGGATGATATAGTATTGTGTCTGCCCCTGATCGATCTGTAGGAAAGGGATATTTTTATAAACTCCTGGGAAACCCTGTGAGAAATGATTTGACAAAACGAAGAAAAATCTATTTTAAACAGTAAATATGAGTAATTTGTTCGCCCTATATATCTATCCATCTATATATCCATCCATCTATCTATCTATCTACCTATCTATAAATCTATCCATTTATCCCCCTATCTATCTATCCTGTTCATCCATACATCCATCCATCCATGCATCCACCCATCCATCCATTTATCTATCCATATATCCATCAATCCATCCAACCATCCATCCATCCATCTACCTATTTATCCATCTATACATCTATCAACCTATCTATCTTTCCATCTATCTATCTATCTATCCACCTATCTATCTATGTATCCATCTATCCATATATCTATCCATCCATCCATCCATGTCTCTATCCATCTATTTATCGATCGATGTATCTATCCATCTATCCATCCATCTATCTATCTATCTATCTATCTATCTATCCATCTATACATCTATCAACCTATCTATTTATCAATCTATCAACCTATCTATCTGTGTATCCATCTATCCATCTATCTATCCATCTACCCATCTATCCATCTATCTATCTATCTATCCACCTATCTATCTATGTATCCATATATCCATATATCTATCCATCTATCCATCCATCCATCCATCTATCCATCTATCTATCCACCTTTCTATCTATCCACCTATCTATCTATCCATCTATCTATATCTATCCACCTATCTATCTATGTATCCATCTATCCATATATCTAACCATCCATCTATCCATCTCTCCATCTATCTTTCTATCTACCTATCTATCTATCTATCTATCTACATACTCGTTACAATAAGGATCTTTTTGTTACATCCCTTTTCCAACTTTATTTTAGGAAAATTTTATCTTGTTTATATTTACCAACATTTTTTATTTTATTTATGAGATACACTTAACGAGCTTGCTCTAATACAGTTTTATGTGATTTGTATATATTTGGCAGTAAAATCATATATCATTGATAAAATATTTTCTGGATTTGTTTGTTCGATAAAAAAATTTTAATATAAAAATATTTTAAGTTATAAAAACAGGTGTAATACAGCACTTTGAAAAGCCTAATCTAGATTCACTCAAACGGAAATAATCCACTCCAAAATGTCACTTTACAAATGCTTATAAAATATTCAAGGGCCTGCGAGTATTGGCTCTTGGATCTTTAGATTTTACTTTGTGTTTTGTGACACATTTTTAACTGATGTGTTAAAAAAAGGGAATAAATATTTAACCATAAATTACCTAAAAGCACTCGTTGCTGCAAAACATACTCACCCAATTTATTTGAACAAACTTGAACTCCACAGAGTTTTTTAAGGTTTTTAATGCCCAATTACTCAAACAAGAAACATATAACTACTGAGCAATATGTATATATTGGTATTCATAGGTAAGTATAGGTGATAGGTTAAATTATAAAATTTTATTAAATATCAAAACATTTTGGGGACTTACAAGTCAAACTTATACCAATATTGCAAGTGAAATACTATTTATAATTTCATAAATTAGAAAATTGTGAATGTCTTAATACACCACATGAACAAAAAACATCGTGGTTTATAATATAAAAACTGGGTCACCATAAAAGTCGGACACAATACAGGATAAGAATTTAGAATAGTGCGATCTAAATAAATATTTAATTTGGGCCAGGGCCGTAAAGGAAATCGGAAACTAATAAAAGCACCAGCTGGCCAGTAAATCAGACCGCAGAAATTGGACAATTCTGAGTCACCCGTGGTTTGTACTAGATTATCAAAACCTATATGTGGGATTAGCAAGACCTATATAAACTACTCGGTCCAAATACACTTCTGGCTGTAGATTTGGTACCTCTATGTTCTAGTGATCAAATTGTGCCAGACAAAAAATAAATATGATCTATTAGGTCAGCTTTAGCCATGCAAAGATATTTGTTACATGTGATTTTTACAAAGATGTTTACATGTGACTTCATTTATATTTTAAGAAAATTTACCAAAAGTTGAATGAATGTAGGAATTAAAATAATCACTAGTATTATGTATTGAGTTATATTTATGGTGAACGTTTTTTTTTTAAACTTATACAAGGATTTAAAAGAACAACAATGTGTTAGGAATGACTTTTAAAGTGTGAATAATCTCTGAAAACACCATGTAACTGTTATAAATAGGCCCTACTACACAATGATTGTACATGTTTCTATTTCTATGTCTTACCGATTTTGATATTTATTTTAAATTCCCAATATATTTTGTTCTTTCCAAACAAAGTTTTCACGATATTTCTTTATTTATCAGATGTGGAAAAATAAAGCATAATATACAGGGTGATCAACTCAAGGAGGCCACCATTGGGATATCGGAAACGGTAAGAATTAGAGAAAACTTTAAATGGGGGACATTCCTTTATTTTTTGTGGCAGTTAAAAATATGATTTTATTTTTTCGAAATTCAGCCGCCATTTTCCAAAATGGCGGCCAACTTTGAAATTTCTTATAGAACACCCTATATTTTATCATGTTTTCGGATAGAACAGGCAATTTAAAAACTTTTTTATTCTTGACATTTTTTCGATAAACCCACTCGTTTAGGAGTTACAGCCTATGGAAAAATGACTTCCGATGTACATTTTACATCATGTAGCTCCTAAAAAAGTAGGTTTATAGCGAAAATGCGAAAAGTAAATGAGTCAAATAAGTCTTAAAATTGCATCCACATTCCAAAAAGACCAAAAAATACACAGTTATCCACTTTTAAAGTTTGCCGCCATTTTGGAAAATGGCCGCCATTTTTGAAATAATAGAATTAATAGTTTTAACGAATTTTTTGGTCTTTTTGGAATGTGGATGCAATTTTAAGACTTATTTGACTCATTTAATTTTCGCATTTTCGCTATAAACCTACTTGTTTAGGAGCTACATGATGTAAAATGTACACCGGAAGTCATTTTTCCATAGGCTGTAACTCCTAAACGAGTGGGTTTATCGAAAAAATGTCAAGAATAAAAAAGTTTTTAAATTGCCTGTTCTATCCGAAAACATTATAAAATATAGGGTGTTCTATAAGAAATTTCAAAGTTGGCCGCCATTTTGGAAAATGGCGGCTGAATTTCGAAAAAATAAAATCATATTTTTAACTGCCACAAAAAATAAAGGAATGTCCCCCATTTAAAGTTTTCTCTAATTCTTACCGTTTCCGATATCCCAATGGTGGCCTCCTTGAGTTGATCACCCTGTAGAGTTCAGAGACTGGTTGTCGTATATATATATTTACTTCAGCTAGTTTTAATTTTTAGATCAATGCCTATAATATTAAATTAAGTGTTAAATGTCAACACTGTTTATAAAATAAAATAAAAATCAACAAAACACCTCAACTATCTAAATTAATGTATAAGATTCTTTAAACGTATAATGTATCTGTAGTTATGTATTTAGGAGCTATAAAACCCCAAGCGATAAAAGATTGTAAGAGAAGCCATCATGTATTTCGTACATGGAAGGCAAATTCGGTTAACCAAGTTTTAACGCGGCCATAAATCACCAAGTGCGAGGCGAGTTTTATCTGCCTTCCTAAATCTGGGTTCAACGTGTTGAATCTTATTCCCTGGGGAATAGCGATCAAGTCAAAGTATCCCTGATTTGCAATAACACTGTTCCCGGGATTACTTTGAACATTGAGTAAAATTATTGAATATTTTGAGTAAACTGTCTTGCGTTTCAGTTTAGATATTGTTGTTCACATGCATAGCTTCCAATAGTATCATTTGTGGATTATTTGGCTTAAATAATATTGCAGTACAGTTTAGTTCATCACATGGGTTGAAATTTTGATTTCACTTTGATCATAGCTCTTGTAAAGAAGTCACTTTTGTCCCTGAAATATATTATAGCCTAATATTGCTACAACAGGTTCGTATCATAATATTTTAAACCATTAGATATAAAATATCCATATGATACTCCTAATATAATACAACTATACCAATAATATTATATGGGCCTATTAATATAAAATATATATGGGTCAATAGAATAAAGACTCTTAACTTAAGCTAACTTACCCTTAGGAATAAAATATTACCGTAATATGAGATATTTTTAAAGGAGAATCATTTGGTACACTGCTTAGGAAATATATTCATTCACAATATTTTAAACTTTATCAGGAATAAAATATCTAAGAAAAACTTAAATGAATTAATTTGTTACTTTATTATCCCACAAATTACTTCGACCACTATATTTGTATTCCCATTGCTATGGTGCTAGATAGTTTTGAGAAGAAAGAAGAAAACATCCATCCAGATCTAAGGTCTTGTAGATCAGCTCTGTTGAAGCTCACTTTTATCGCTCACCGTAAATCTGGTGCGGAAGTGTTACAGTTCAGCTCGACCCGTTTGCTGATCCCAACATATATCTTACGGTGTGAAACTTCGCGCCTTAAATATTTGAAAAAGTCAATAGTATCAGCTCTAAAGGTGTTAAACTTGAATGAAGTATACAGAGTTGGATACAATAGATCTGTATCCTTCTTGTTAGGGAATAATAAATTTGCATTTTCATTAATATTTGAGTTGGTAAGTTGATGTTTGATGAAGTAAGGAATCAGTTAAGATTTATGATAAAATAAATCTTTAGAAAACCATATACGGATTTAAAGCTTAATGCTTGTATAAGATTAATAAATATTTATAGTTTTATAGCTTACGATTAATGGGTAACCCTCTCTGATAAAACATTTATGAACGAATATTTAACGTATACTGTTCTAAAAAACCATTTATACTACACTCATAAAAATTGTAATACATAGTTAAACTAGATATGTAAATAAAAACTTTTTAAAGTAAATTGCCGAAACAGTTAGAAACTGTTAAAAGGATGGTTCTGTATAGGTTTAAAACAAAATTAAAGATAATTAGTGGTGTACTTATTGATCTAGCCTATGTAGTACTAATCGGTGGTATATAATGCACAGAAGTGAAAATGTTAAATCTATTATTTGTTTTGTTTTTAGATAAAGATTTTTACCTATTTCATATTTAGTCTTCAACTCTTTTTTTAATTTTTTGTATATTTTTCACGTCAAAGGATTTTTTGTTTTAATAGGGAACGGTCGAAGTACAGGTCTTGTTACTAACATAAACCTTTTTGTTAGACACCATCATTAATTCATAGCCTACTGCATAATGGTATCAGGGTTTGAAAAAAAACATCGCTGGTAATTGAACTAGTGACCTTTCCGTCGAAGGCGAGCACTATAGTCCTCGCCACCGTAACTTGAGGCAGCCCAATGCCGCACTAGATATACGGCGTCCAGCCTTGGGCTGCCTCAAGTTAGGGTGGCAAGGACTATAACTACTCAGCTACCCAGACAATAAAATTTAGTAACTAATAACTCTTATTATCTCTAAACACGGTGGTCATTTGTGAACAAAAGTTCACCAAACGATTTTACTCTAAGAGCTCATAAATATAAAATATACAAGATTGTTCTCAAAAGCTTTTCGTGTCATTGGAAATTGAAAGACTCTCAAACACCTGGATTAAGAACCTCGATTGGCATCCCAAGAAAGGCTAATTCAGAATCATTCAAAGGGAAATAATTTACTTCGAATGTCACTTGACGAAAGCTTATAAAATATTCAGGGGTCTGCATGTATTGATTCTTGGTTCTGTAGGAGGGTTGGTCTGTTTTCAGCAAACTTATAATAGCTTCGATTTGTGTTTTACATTCTTCTAAGGTAAATTTGTACCTTTGACTAATTCATTGATGTTTAAATATTCGTAATAGATGTCTGCAGAACTATTATGTTTGTAATTTTGCCCATTTATTAAAAATAATTTCAAACTATATAAACAGGATGTTTTTATGGAAAAAAATCTAACGTGTAATTGACTTTTAATTTAATTTAAAGAACTAACTATAAATAGATCGGATTAGATAATTTTTAACCTATAATTTCTAGCGCAAGCTTTAATATTCCATAAAAGATTGACGGACGTATCTCTTATTTAGTTTTAATAATCAACTGCACAACTTTTGGGACAAACTTATTACTCGACCAACATTTAATTCAATATATAATAACATTTTCTATTTAGTAACTTTTGTTTACAAATTCTTATTTTAACTCCCACTCCTACTAAATTAAAAACCATTTATTAAAATTTTTCAAAGTGTTCAGGAATTTGTAATTTGTAGAAGTAGTATTAGTCATTGGCGGTTTTTATTTTAAAAGGACAGCCGTAAAGAAATACATAGTTAAGACGTTGACAGATGTTTAATAGCAAACTTATCTATATCCAATTAGCTCTTGCTATTTAGTTTAAAATGGATCTCGCAAGCCACATGCAGCAATGTCGTGGGTTCAAATCCTGGTACCTGCCACTATTTTTTATCACTACAGTTCACCCTTGTATTGTATAGGCTTACCCCTTCCTTTGCTAGATACGTTCTACGCACACATATGACCTATGTGGACGGGCAAATGCAAGTTAAAAGAGGTCGTCTGCCTCTTAAAAAATTGCATCGCAAGAGCAAAGTTAAAATATGAAATAGTTGAACGTTACGATTTATTTTCATATGAAACACGTTAGGCCAATTGAAAATAACCATTAACACGTCAACCTGTAGAGAAGTAAGCCTTTTCAACCCACAGAAACTATAAAAAAGGTTAACTGAGAAAAAAATATAGATAAGGTAAAGACCATTGGAAACTTAATATTATTATATGAGGGGTAAAATTATGTTTTTGTTCCTTGATGCAAGAATGTAAAAAGCACGGTTCACTAGAGTATGTTTGAAAATGTGTATTCAAAAATAAATATTCATGCTCAATCTCGGAATAATTGATCTGAATACAAATTGTTGTATTGGGTATACCCCATGAATTGTTCAAGATTGGAACATGCATATTGATGAGAAATACAAAAACTTTGAACTGAAAATATTTCTATTATCTAAACTAGTTGTATTGAAATTATCTTTAATTCTTTATTGACAGGCTGTCAAAATAGTTAATTGAAGATTTTTGTACGTTAATCTTTTAAAATCTTTTTATGTTTTTTTATTACTTTTTAAAGTGTACTGAATTATAAATTGGATTTTTCAAAAGTAAAGGGATTACACTGTAATTTAGGTACATTACATTTTGCTTGTTTATTTACTTACATAAAATTTCAGTTTACAATGAGTTAAAAGTCATACTAAACCTTTTCATTTGAGTTAAACCCACTTAATACCTGTTTGTTTATACAATAACGTTTAAATCCAAGACGTGGAAGAGAATGTTCGAGATATTTTAATCCCAAAATTACTAAAAAATCCCCCTATTACGAGTAAGTAGGAATGGTATATCTTATGCAGCAATATTTGACCTGTCTATTACAAGCATATTTTCAGGTCAGACTATTCAATATCTAATTCCTAGAGTGGGTCCACTCTAATTCCTAATTCTATGACCCAATCCAGTCAGAAAATAATTTTAGCTACCCTTATCGGATTTGAGCCTTTATTTTATTATTACAAGGTGAACACTACAGCTCCTCATATAGACCTAGATCATATAATGATTGTCCCTCAAAGTTCTTTGTGCAGTACATTTTATCGTGGTTGTACGCTGGCCCCGAGGCTATATAACTAATCTCATCTCCCCTTGCTTTATGGGCACAGTCGATATTGGAAACGTGACGTTTGCCCGATTACTCGGATATTTTTGCTTTGCAATATTTTGACGAGAGGTGCAAAATATTATTCGAGATATATGTCATGGCAAATATAGTGTGGTGTTCCGTATTCAACGGAAGATATATATATAATAGAAGGGTTTAAAATCGTTTATTGGACAGATTATTTCTATAAAGAATTTCAAATATTTTTTAAGTATATTGTATGTCATTTAAAAATACGTTTTAGGTGTTAAATATTAGAAAAATTAAAAAAGAAAACTATAATTATTTTTTAAATATTTAAAGTTTTAACGGTTCTACTAACTATAGAAAAAGAGTATTCATGGTTACTTACATGTATATTATTGGAAGTAATGTTGTATATAACGTTTGTGTACATTTTTCTTATGTAATTTGTTTATGAACATGTCATTGTACATCAACTAATGTAGGTTTAGATTACCAGGTTGCTGTCAAAACGATCCTTGTTATCACGAATATTATAGTATAATTTTCAATGTATTAATAAACTATGATTATTTTAATAAAAGGTGGTAAAAATTGACTTTACAAGTCCTAAAAATCACTAAAAATATATTTGTCCAAAATTTAACATAAAAAAAACTAACATGGATAATAAAACGTGAATAGACAATTCATAAATGTATAGTATTGACAGTAACCCCAAAAGTTAATAATACATTAACGAAGGAAAATATAAAACTGAGGTAATACATAAAAGTGTTCTCTTCAGTTTTACAGAATGTATAAATCACGTTGGAGGAAGCACATTTTTATCGTGTTTCGTAAATATTGTAAAAGTGTTTAGTGTCCAACCTGACTGATGTTTTAAGGTAAAATCTGAGTACTATGTGGTTTTTGTAAACAAGGAATATTGTGCAGTAAATATGGTGATGGTGTTCGGGTAATTAATTTTGTTTTTCACATTTTATTCTAAGACCGTTTTAAAATTATGTCAGGATAAGCCTAGAGGTTGCAGCATTGTCACTCTCGTCCCTTTATAAAAAATACACAACTCTTTATAAAGAAAAGATATGATATCTATGTTAATGACAAATTTATAGATAGATACATTTTTTTAATTCAATTCTAGTTCAAACACTTGATGTTTACTCTACTGTTTGAGAAATGTTTGGAGTGCCAGAAACTAAACGGAAAAATAAATATTTAATCTGTTCTCAGTGTATTTTGGACCCAGAAACTAATAAAAGCAAAACTGAGATCAGTGTTATCACCAGTAGTCCTTAACATGTCAAACAAAAATATAAAGCAAAGCTGACTGAGAGAGCATTAGCTATTTATTAAATAAAATCTACTGATTTGAAAGTAACACATTTTGGCTTTTACTTTTTGTATTAGTCGTAATCACTCGACAATAATAAAATGTATTTTACACAAATATCATTTCTATCGTTAATGTTTGTTTAATTCACTAAAAGCATGTTCAAAACGTATCCCAAGTGCTAACTTTCATTAGCCCAAAAATGTTAACAAGTTCACAAACTCTGGAATCTTAGATTAGAAACAATTATTGGAAGATAATCTAGGAAAATATGGTATATGAGTATATTGAATAGATCGCATAGTATAAGAAAAAATAAAATAACAAATAAATAAATTTATTCAATAACAACTTTTGAATAATCTTTCTTTAGACGATTCCCTGTTTTGTCTACTTTTTAGACAATTCTTCACAAAAGTCAATTTAACGAATCATGAAAAGGAGGTCATTAGATTTTGATTTGAAACATTCTATAGTTATGTAATGTTTGACAACACATACGAATAAATGCAATAGAGAATTTCAGCAATTTCAGCAGATTAATGTATATTTTCATGGAAAATTATTTATTTAATTGATTCTTTAAGATATCGCCTTATAATATTGTTTATTTTTTATGCAGATTGCAGGGTTATCTATATTAAGTTGTATCCGTTAAAATTAGCTTTAAATGTAAAATATATTTGTACGAATAAAAAAATATATTACCGAATAGTACAATAAATTAAATTAATTTAAGCACCCAATACTGCATTATAAACAGCTAGTTTAAGGTGTTAGAGGGAAATTGAAAACTTTTCGGCTGTGTCAGACAACACATTTATTATTCCAGTTAATGCAGCAGTTTAATATGCATAAAGCAAACTCCATATTCCTCTCTGCCTAATGAACACTCTCATATTAGCTCAGGTATTCCTGTGGGTAATTCTATATTCAGTCGGAATTTTTAACAGCTTAAACCTGTATGTGAAATCATGTGCGAACGTTAATTTAACTTGTAGGGTAAAACTGTGCCCAAAAATATACTATAGCCTAACAAAGTTTGTTATATGTAGTTAAAAAGCTATTTGAGGAATTATTATAGCTGCTGAGATCGTGTGAAGTAGGAAAAATGGGTGGTTAAGGTCTACTTACTGTTTTAACTCACTTTTTTAGTTAATGTTTGTTACCAAAAAATAACGTTAAAATGTAATGTTGATTGTGTTTACTACAAGCAGTCAACCAATTTAATTTGAGATTTAAATAAATTGTTATACTTGTTGAGGACAGCAATTACTTATAATCGAGATTGTGCTGTTGTGACACTAATGTGTTGAAGTTGGTACGTATAAGAAGTGGATATTTTGTCATAATTTCATAATTAACTTTCTAAATGTATTCATTGCATACGAGTCTAATATTGTACAATTGAAAGCATTACCAGGAAATTTATACTGAT
This sequence comes from Macrosteles quadrilineatus, assembly GCF_028750875.1. Taxonomy (NCBI): domain Eukaryota; kingdom Metazoa; phylum Arthropoda; class Insecta; order Hemiptera; family Cicadellidae; genus Macrosteles; species Macrosteles quadrilineatus. The sequence continues at coordinate 35,179,282 of NW_026542598.1, read as the reverse complement.
TCCATAAATCAACATTATTTCAACGGTGTTTCTAACATTGACTATTCATTCTACAATAAAAGATTAAATATTATTAAAACGTGTACTTTATGTTTGTCTAAACATTTCGTGTACCTTCACTGTTATCTGTTTATAATTACGATTTTACAATATTTTTTTTATAAAAAAAGATTGTAAATATTATTTGTTTCAGCGAGGAAATATTGAACTGATTATTCTTACATTTCTTAATTCATGGAAATTAATTAGTGAATTATAACGAAATTTGTTGGCTTCCTAGGAAACCATAAAGATTCAAAACCTTTGAAGTAATGTGTTTCACAAAGTGGTTGTGATAAGTTATAAACCGAAAATATTGTCCAATTATTCATTTTTTTGTATATTTAAGATTATAATGAATTGCTGGTTCACCTAGATGCAAAAAAACCTGTTCGCGCATGTTCAAAAAAAATCTTTTCATGAATTTAGAGAAATACAGCTGCTTGTTTACTAAGGTGTTTTTCATATTTTTTGTACTAAGTAAATTATGGAAGTCAATGCCTACTACAAAAATCTACTGTTAAATACTATAATAGTTTAATTTACTCACGAAAAGACTCAAATTTACATGATCGGCAAGTGTACCTGAAACAGAGATTAGAAATAACATATTATTAAACAAAATATTAATAAAAATAATAGGACTGTAGGCCTACCTTTTATCACGACGATCTAAAGTAAGTCCTTCGAGAGGAGATCAATGGAGTTGACGTTTGCCATTCAACATACAATATCATAACACAATTATTATTATTATAAAGTTCAACTGAAAGAAGAATACACTACACAGTCTGTCCTATTTTGTGTATTTCCATCATACTAAACAATGCTTTACTGAACTCAAGTAAATAAGTATTTAATATACTTAATTAAAACTGATTATGGGTATCCTTTTCTAATGTAAATGAACAGCAGTTATTGATGTATTTAACTCTTTTGTCTGTCATTTTTGCGTTCGATAACAGTTCTGGCAGATATAAAAATGTGGTCAGATTTAGAAATGAATCCAAACTAGAGCAACGATTGGCAACTATTATTATTTATTTTCAACGATTGACTAACCCCGTATTTTTGGCATAGTGAAATTTTAAGCAGAATAATATACAGCTGTTCATGACTCCAACTTGTTATTTTCATTTGTCTTTAGCAATAACTGCTTTGGCATCCTGGCGTATCCACTAAATATTTTTCAAGGCTGAAGAGGACCTCGTGCCATAACAGCCCCAGTCCGGGTGAAATATCACGATATTTTTTTAGCTTCACTACGCACGTATAATTGGTGACCAACAAACAAAGATCACAACATGGTCACCGTGAGCTAGAACACTCCGTAAATTTATAGTATCTGATAAAACTTCTGTCTACAAGGTTTTATGTTTACATCGTCTATGGCATAATGTGTTTTGTCCCACCTTTATGTGTTTGGTTCTTTTACCTATTTATAAAAATACTGTTACTAATCATCTTAATAAAAAAATATACTGGTTTTTTATACTTTGCGATTGTACAGTATTTTTGATTAGTCTGTTAGCTGCTTCTTGAACTTAATTTAGCATATAAATATAGTTAATTATCCCTGTTATACTAGCTGTATAGTCTCGCTTCATTGAAATGTATTACCCACAATTAAATATTTATAAATTATTATACCTAGAAAGTCAAAGTTATCCCCAAAATCCCCCCTTATTGGGGACACTCAAAAATTTTAAAATCATAAAATTAAACTTCCTGCTAATATTGGACGACCACCATAAGGATATCTCTGTATTTTTACTTAGACAAATATTAGAGAGGGGGGGGACTTGACTTTTTATTTACCCTGTATATTAACTATAAGCGGTTAAGTTAATCTTTTCCGCGCTAGTAATCACATATTGTGGATTACAGGGACAGAAGAGTTTACGCGATCTCTTGTAGATAATTGGAGAAGTAATTCGAAAAGGAATACAGAATCATAACAGAATTATTATTCCTGAAATTAAAAACTCGAAATAGACACTAATCGAACAATGCAATTCTAGGCTACAGACATTTCTGTAATACAGACTGCTAGAATGTCATGTAACGGATACTAGACGGAAATAAAACTTAATTAAAAGCTATTCGACTCTTCACTAAAGTACCAATTTCTTGAACCAATCTAATAACTAGTATCAAGTGTGATTGGAAAGACTAGACGATACTTTGTCCTATTTTTATTTTCCGTTATCCGTTCATTCTTTCAAAACATATTTAGTGGATTCGTGCTGCACAGATGACTACAATTAAATTAGAATATGAAGGCAGTTAATGTTTGCTGGGTTGTAAAGTTCAAACAGTTTTTGCGTATCAATTTGCTTTATTGTGTGAGCATAGGGGAAACGACGTTACGTATTAAACGTGTAAATAATAATTGATTTTAGAAAGGGGTTTTAATATAAAAGTTTTAATAGATTAATTTATATATATATATATATATACTTTTCGGCTCCTTTAACTGTGCGGCGCACCGCACGACGCTGCCTTCGACGTTCGACGGCGTTGCCTGGCATCGGTGGGGGTATCAGGGCTACCAACTTTGGAATTTCTATATTTACTTATATCGTAGTAGGGTTCATCATTTTGCATACACAAATTTTGCAAACTGATGCTATAGGAACTCTTTATAGCTTACTATGGTTGTTTTAGCGAATTTCCCATATAGGGAATAAGCTATTACCGTAGGTCTCATGGTAAGACCTAGACCCGGGACCGATTTACTTTTTCGTTTTGAGGTCCCCAGAGGCCAAAAACACCATCCGTTCAAATTCATATATATATATATATATTTATATAGGTGTCCGTTAGCGCGATAACTCGAGCAAAATTGATCCGATTTTGATGAAATTTGGTACAAACGTGTAAACCTACATTTATTCGAACGAGTTCGCGAACCAGCATAATCGGACCATGGGATCAGGGGTTTATGGGGGGTTTTATGGGGTAAAAATGGGTTTTTCTAGTTTTTTTACCCTAAAAACTTTAAATTTCTAAATTTCTCTCTAGACCATTTTGAAGAGCTTAAAAAAACAAACAATTTAGTATATTGAAGTGTTTTTGAATGTTCATTGACCACGGAGAAAATTTAAAAAAATTGCAAATTTAAAATTCCCATATTATTCTTATGGAGAATAAATAAACTGTTCTAGTTTGCTTGTTTATGGATATATTTTAATCAAATTTGGCAATTTGGTTTATTTCATACTAAGCTATCAATATTTCAATTGAAAAAACACGCCTCAACATCTTCCCCGTAGCAGCTAACCTAACTACTCACTAAAATTAATGTTATTTAAATAGAAAATAAATCTTAAAATTTATAGGGAATATTTCAGTAGAAATCAATTCGGGTAAATGGAAATTCGCTTAGTATGCAGGTTTGCTGCGACGGGGGTGTTTATTCAATTGAGGGATTTGCTTCAATACAAAATACATCTTTAAGATTAATATGAAGGAAAAAAGAGTGTTTCTACAAACCATACATTTGACAGGCATAACTAAACAAATAACTACAATAAAAAAACGAAATATATATAAGACTATTTATAAATTGTTTTTATTGTCATTTAAAAGTATTTAAAAGGCTCGCCTGTTTCATAAAAAAACTTAAGGAATTATACGTTGCTGCTTTTAATTATATCATTGATAAATGTAAGGAAAATCAATAACAAAAGTTGTTCCTCGAATGGTTTTAATTAGCTTCATTAGCAAAACAATGTTACACTTTAAGTTTCTGTTAACATTCTGGCTAAACAATTTTAAACTTTAGTTTTCCTATTGATAAAAATAGGTAGTCAGTATCATTGGTTCAGGTGCTTTAAAAGGACGTTGTGTTAAATTTTCTGACATAATTAGAAGGTCAGATTACTGTTGAGTTAAAAAAAAAACTTGATAACATTGTTTGGAAGTAATCGATATTTTGTAGTATAATGATCGAAACTCAATGAAATTGAGTTATGGCTCAATTGTATTTCTCCCTTTGCGGTTCACGTTTTCCTCACATGTCTTTCACGTAAAAATAAACAGATAAAGTCACTAAAATCTTTGCTTACAAAGCTCCACTTTTGACTATGGATATAACTAGACATTTAATTCCAATGAGGAAGTCATTGCCAGTATTACGAAAAAAAAACTACAGTAACTTAGTTTTAGTGAATTGACGACAGATTGCGCTGACATCAATATTATTATCACAACGACTTCTGTCGCACATAAAGCACGTATATAGAATGAACCAAAAGGTAAAAACTGTTTGTTATAGCTACTAAAGTGAAACTTATAATTGTACGTTATCTGCAAATTTAAAACTCTGTTACGCTCACAAATAATTGTTAGCGTCCTGAAAATACCTTAATAGGCAGGCTCTGCTCGTTATAATATATAACGGAAACGCAGTAGCGTTCTCAAGCACCTTCTTAAGCCTTCCTTCAAGTGAAGGAAGACGATACTTGAGCATTTTGTGAAGCCGAGTATTACTAATTAATTATATTAAGCCTCTACTCTCTTGAACATTGTAGGTACTTAAGTTACAAATTTAAATGACTGTTTAACTAAATAAACCTGACCCCGAATTGTGTTAAATTAAAATAATAAAAAAACAAAGGTTTGTTTTAAAATAAAAAGTTACAAATGCCTATAAACATTGTTTACACACAATCAAATGTTTATAAGAGGCAAAATTAATAATAAATATGTATAACACAATATTAATACACTTTAAACAGACTAATGAGGGATGAAAATTAAACTAATGTAATTTTGTCAGTAGACGTTAAGTGTCGCTAGTACTATGCTAATCAAAAATAATATATATTTTATATTTCATAACCAGTTGAGATAGGGGCGCTACCTAGGTGCAAATTTAAACCCTAAATATGAGGGAAGGATGAGTGTAGAATGGTGTGTGATGATCTGTGTAGATTTGTCACTGACTAAGATCAGCTGTTTCATTAGTCATGACAGCTGGGTCCAGTTTCGAACCATCATACCTTATACCTCAGTATGCATACCTATCTCAGGATCGAACCAGCGACCTTTCAATTACTAGGCAAGCCTTTTCATTTTGATTACAGAAATGAGTTTGTTTTTTTCTTTTACTTAAACATAAAACATTTGTATTTTGTGTTGCACCAAAAACAAAAAAAGTGTAATCTTGGTTTCTTTGGGACTTTCGTATTGAATATGTAAAATCAATTATTTTAGTAAACGACGTGACGTAGCTATCAGTTGATATTGAGACAGTGAACCCCTTTTAGCTGATATATTACATTATCAGTTCCCCTAAACAGTGAAGTGTTGAGATCAATGAAGTGGAAGATAGTTGTACAATAGGCTGAGTCATACTCAGACTTTCCCTCCTCCACTTGAAGGGTGAATAAATGCGATCCAACAAACTTATGTCCTGCGTCCGCCTTCGCCTTTACTGACAAATGATAAATTTGTTCTGGGTTCAATGGGAGGGAGCTTAAAGTTGGCGTTCGCCAACGCCTTATATCCAGAGAGAAATGTATTTATTTGAACAATAACGTAAAATTTGGAAAAGTAACATGTTTGGAATTGTATTAATTTTAAGACACTTATTAAATAAATATTTATCAGGATTCGTTGATGGAATATTTTATTTTTATTTTTCGTGACTACCCTTTTAGAAAAAAAAAACTATAAAATTAAACGACTGAGGCTCGTTTAAAAGCTTGATAGGAATCTCTAAAACTACCTTTTTAACAAATGTTGAGGTTTTACATCATTAGTTATTTACGGTTGATAAAAATCCACTTTTGATAAAATCGTGATGATGAAAAAAGCACAGTACATACACATATTTTAAAAGGAAGAAATTGTAAGGAACTACAACTGGACGTTTCAAATCAAAACAAATGTTTACATGAACAATTTATTGACCAAGCTGTCTTGCTGGAGTGCTAATATATTTGTATTACGGGTGGGGGGGGGCGAGCTGGTCTAGGTTAGAGCACGGGGCTTCAGAGCCCGCGTTCCTGGGATCAAATCCCACCAATCACCAAAGGATTCTATCCATATGATAACACAACAGACCTCTAGGAATAGCCTCAAGTAATGTGTAAAACAATTCCGGGCAAGAAATCTAGCGTGATAGGATGTGGAAAGGTGAAAGTATACGTGTATGGATTTTGATTAAAAAAATAATGTATACTTTACTGACAGACCAACTCAAATAAAGAGAAACATTTTTTTTTTGTAAATGGTCCAACTCTATTCTGGTTGGTTACCGGAACAATGAAATATTATTTATGGAGCTATTTATTATGTTTATCCTACCATCCATGAAGTATAATTTGTAGCAAATATACTCTTAGATCCTTAACACATTTATTCCTAAAAGTTACTAACCAAGTGTTAACTTCCAAAAATTCTACCTCCGAAAACGTAACATGAGTACACACACATAAAACTTGAGCAAATAAAGAACCTTATCACTTGTGCGTTATATGAGAGCGTGTAACGAAATAACAAACTTGTTAAATATATTTCTCGGGGTTGTTTATAGGCCAATAAAGTGTTTTAAACACCGTTATGAAGTAAACACAATTGTTGTTTAATTTCTGATAAGACTTACCACGTGAGTCATGACTTAGATAGCGAAGGTTTGCACGCTATGACGCCATTGTTTAATGTTGGTTGATTTAAGTACTTTATTTTCACCACTAAGCTTTTAGGTTGAGAGCGATTATGTCATTTGGTAAATAAAACCATTGATTTCGTACTATTATTGAAATAGTGTTTTATGTTTTTTTTTCTCAATGTGCATCATATAGGTTATGTTTTGGTTTTAACGTATCTATCACTAAATTTAGGTTGCACATTATACGTAGTACCGTGGAGTTTGAATGATTTATAAATTTTTACTTATATTGAAGAATTTTCATTTTCCATTACAATATTTATCATAAAGAATTAATTCTTAAACCCTTGTACCATAGATTGAACCCTACGTTATCAAGCAAAGCAGTAAAGCCTTTAAACATTTACAGGGTAAAAACTCAAGTTTTATTTAAGTTTCCTAATTGAAAACGTGATGGGGAAGCCATATTTGGGCTTTTTAATATTCAAAGCTCTTAGCCAGAGTCTGCATAAAAGCTTTCTCTACAACTGGCACGTAGGACCGTTAATTACTAATAGAAAGAGCTTTTTAAACTGATGGAAAATTATTAAGTTTCAGAATAAAAAAATTGGCAAATAAAATTAATATAAATGATAAAGTAATCAATAACAACATATTTAAAGTTGTAAGTTCAATTATTAATAGTGTTAATGGAAGAATAAATGATAATTGATGAGTGATAAATTTGTATTTACAATAATATTTATAAATAAACACGTTTCAACAGAGTTTGTTGTATGTGATATAACAAGATTTAATATATCGAAAATTTGGATTGGAAACTATTCGATAACAACAACAGCGATAACAAACATATAACTTAAATCAAAAAAACTATTAATTCTCAATTAAATATTTTGGAGAAACTTGCCCTTTGTCCTATAGAACATAAAAAATAATAAAGTCTAACAAATTTACTTGAGATTAAATTATTTCAAGGATAAAATGTGAAAATAACTGATTATTTTCATCAGACTGAATTTGTAATCATTAAAATCAATCTGGGTATTTAAGATTTGAGTTTTATTTTAAGCTAAAAGCTTTTATAAGATTGTATCATATAACTCATGGGATACATATTTATATAAATTAATATCAAAGTCTCACCGGAGCACTACGTTTAATTTAAGGCACTTGTTATACCTTTATTGAAGATTTAATGATTTACTCATAATCCATTATAGTGTTAAGTACCGCTATTATTTTAATCGACTTTTACATCAAAAGAGATAAAATTTTAAATAATAAAAATCACCAATATTTTTGGACTTAACATTTTTTGATGAATTATGGCAGCGATGAATGATACTGGCCTGACTCATCGTCAGGCCAACAAAAACTGAAAATTGTATTTACAATAATAAATTTTCAAATCTAACATTTTTGTAGTTAAATATGAACAAAATATTATGTCAAGTACGTTTAGGTATAATTATACATATTTAAATAATATAATACGTATAAAAATAAAATCAATAGTAGGTTTTTAACTTATTAATTTGTAAATTTGGAAATTAGTAATGTTGCATTTGATTTGGACCATTATTATTATTTTAGATTGTCATTTTTGTTTATTTATAATGACTCCCATGCATTAAGTTGGGTTGTGTTACAAAAAAAAAACGTTTGCTATTGCATATTTTTGTGATCCGTTGTGTGCTATAAACTTAAAATTTTTATAAAAGTTTGTAAAATATTGATGACATTTTTATTTTAAAATATATCGAACCCACGTTAACAGTTTATATAGATCAGATTTAATAGGGTATTTCTAATTTGGATATTGTAACGTGTATTGCATTTAAATTAAAGATGTTTTAAGTTCGAAATTATGTATTACGAACACATTTTTAAATAAACCAATAAGACTAAAATTATCATAGGTATTTGTAATATCAACAAAAATACATATTACTAAAGAAAGGTTTATTGGTAAAATAAATGCAAGGAAAGCTTAAGAAAGGGTAAAATTGTTACCTAGAAGCGTGGAAAAGAAATATTTACTTTCCTTCGCCTCTGTAAAAATGGACTCCTTTGTGAAGTGATCTTTTCATCCTTTTGGTTATGAAGCGTAATCTTCCTAACAACTTTTGGTATTAGGATAAAGATAAGCTAACTTCTTGGAGGGAAATCAATGGTTTTGGTCGTTAGGTTAATAAGTGTTTCATGTTTGATGAGCTAAACCGATTTATTATCATTGGGTATTCGTTTATAGAAAAATTATCATCAATTACTTTACTTTAACCGTCAAGACCTGTTATTAGTTATAAGGTAGCTTCTTACTTAATGTCTACTCTACGTTGTTGATTAAAAATAATTGCATACCAATAATATAGAAAAACTTAAAAACACTTGCATAGGAATCTTTATTATCTATATATTAATACGTATAAATAAATATACATACTACTACCTATTATAGTAATTATAATATGTACGTTAAAATCAACTCTCATTAAGAGATTTCGTAGGTTTTAAATTTTTGTAGTATATTATTCCGAATAATAAAAGTATAAAATTCCGAAATAAGGTATCCTTTTTTTATCATCTAAATCTTAGTTAGAAAACATGCAAATTATGCATATTAACTGATATTATTTATTTTTTACGTGAAATAAAATAAATATGTGAAAATAGATGGTAAATAGCAATCTTCAATATTTTTTTACACGCATTATATAGAAGATACAATAGAATTATATTAAATATAGTGGTCGAAAAAATAATCATTTATTTACCAACATACAAGATGTGTAGGCATAACACACACACATGGACGAAGCATTCGAGCAATAGAGTAAGTTTATACTAATTAAATCGTATTCATTTTATTCGTACATAAACTTAAATTACATTTTTAATATAAATTTAGTGCTTATAATTTGAAAAGATTACTAAAAAGGAATTTCAATCCAATAATGATGTAAATGATTAAGTGAAAATGGTCTATCAAAATATGTAAAATAAATCAATGTATTTACACTTTTTACCACTGAAGGAGAGATAAACAAGCAAGCAGTTAGATTTGTTCTTACACAAATAACTTTTTGATCAGCATAGTACATGTTATTAAATTTACGGAAAGTAAATAAAAGAAACGTCTTATAACACTTAAACATATATTTACGCTTCAACTGTCACTCACAAGACGGTAAATATACAAAAAATATGGTAAGTGGTGATTGATTTCGATTGGACACTCCAATCATCATCAGACCCAATAGGTGAATCCCCCCTAGGGTCATTCACATATTAAGAAGAAAAGCAATTAGTCTTGATGAAGCATTACCTAGAAATAACTTAATACTCGTACAACTTATGAACACTTTAGGGCTAAAATTATAAATCCAATGATAGAATGATCCAAACAAGTGTGGGCAGCTTTTAGTAACATTCTTAATTAACTGACCACTTTGCGTAGTAAACTTCATCTTGTTACAACGAGTGCCTTGTTAAAATCTATTTATGATGGTAAGGTAAGTTATGACGACTCCGCTATTTCATCTTCTATATGATTATTAAATAACTTTCACATTACGTATGTTACAGAATTTGTCCAATAAAGTAACTGAACCGTATTATTTGAACAGTCTTAAAAGTATTAAATAGCCTAAGTTTTAAATAATTATAAGTGTTAAAATTATTTATCACCACTTACTGGTAACAATTATTTACTTGTGGTGTTGAACTATGATAACATATGCCGACTAAACTGCATATTAAAAAGTGCTATTAATAATCTAGTTTATCTTTCATCCATCGTTCATTATTATAAGTTTTAAATGATAAAGCACATTTTAACAAGTCTTTACAATTTAACGTTATACTAAGTCTATAAGGTTTACACTAACGATTATTAGATAACAAAATAAATAAAAATCTACCAAGCACTGTCGAAGACAAAGTCAGAAGAAATTAGTTAAATAAAAATCGCCCAATGCTTGTGAGCTAATTGCAAATATGAAAATATTGAAATGGTAAGCTTAATGTCTCCAATGTTATTAACATAATTGAATTGTGTATCTTCTTGTCAGAATATTTGAATTGGTTAGTAGCAATAGCATATATTTGAAATCCTTAAAATATATCAAAAAGCTACGGACCAAGTAAATGCACAGACGAAGGAATGAAAATGTCGTATTTTAAACGAAAATCGTCCTAGCTTAGGACCTAAGTAGGCTAACAAAATATAAAACCCTTAGAGAGAATATGTATATAATTCGGTACGTTGAATGCAGTTAGTTGCGTAGATATAGGGTGAAATTATTGAAAAAAAAACTCTTTAATTTAATAATTAAGAAAACTTACGTAGCAAAATAAAGAAAATTAAATGTTTTAATTCAAGGGATTTTTTCTACCTAATTAAATGTTGAAGAGGTAAAAATTACTCGTTTACTCATTAGGTCTTCAAAATACAAATGGTGGATCAGAATGAAGATATTGTTGTAAACTTTGAAGTTGTAAATAAAATGAAATAAATATAAATGCAACTATAATGTAGTTAAAATTGAATCTCGTAATACGTAAATATATAAATATTATTAATTAAAAACAAACCTCCCTTCATAATAACACTTGATGTTTAAAAGAAATTATACAACTGTGTATTATAATTTTCAGTCAATTCACCGACTATTTTGTGGGGACGGTCGTTTCAGTGGTGAGGTTAAACCTTTTACTCTATTAGTCCGGAATTGGTTTTGTGTTCCAACTAAATTAAACTTTTATTTGCGGCACAAAAGCACTCAACTTCATTGTGGTTTAAAAGCCAGTATGAATCGATTGTAATTTATTATGTTTTAATGCCACGTTTAAATTAACTGAATTTTTAAGTAAAATAGGGAAGTTTATTTTGTTTAGTTAATTTAAATAATAAATTAAAATTATTTTGATTTATATTATTCTAAGAACGTTTGATACGAGACATAATCATTTTATGTAATAATTAAATTTCAGAATTCATAAAATTGAAATATAAAATTACCTTTAAGGTAGTGTATAGTTAAATCATACTTAAAAATTCGCATTGAATACATAAAATCACAATTGGTCATGGAAACAATTACAATATAAAACTATTAAGGATTTCCTGATATAAACAAAATAACTAAACATAAAAATTGCCATACATAAAAAAACACAATGTCAAAAGTTGTGAAATGTAAAACAAATTGGTTCCTCTAAATTTTTCATATTAAATTATGTATTTATATTTAATTACAGTACTTACTGACTTTTCATGTCTGTATTGACTCTCACATACCTGTAACAAGATACAAACTTTACAATTGGGAAATATATAACTAAAAATATCTTCAATATGGCTGTCGAATTTCAATACAAACAAAAACATTATACACGGTGATAAAGCGAACAAAGATCCACGGCGTAGTCACATCTCAATATTTACGACAGGTATAAAACTCCTCGCAACAATAATTTATGTGTACTTTTGATTTTACATGTTCTGGTTGGTAATTTTTATGTCACCTGTATTGGATTTGTGGCGTCGCAAAAAAAATGTTTTTTTGTAATTTAGGAACTAGAGTATTCTATTTTTACTTGTCTAACTAATTAATAATGCATCACACTTTCTATAGTGTGTTATTTTGTAAAATCTTTATGATTGCTTTTCAAACTCTTAATTAGTATGGCTCTTGTTTCTACTTAGATTATTATGTATACCTAACGTATAATTACAGCAAAATCTGCCATGAAAAAAAATCTTACGAGGTTAAGTCGAGTTTGATCTTTCAGCCTTGTTCTAAAATATATTCTTAAGTAGCTACAGTTAATTTTTGGTAAAATAAATTCACCTTAGTTCTTATCATTTAGTGGCTAGTAAAAATATATATTCGTTAAGTAGTACCTGTGACTTTATCCTTTAATTGAAACAAATAAGCCCCAGTTGTTGGAAAAAGCGTCAAATATTACCATCCACATGCAATCAAATTGAACATACCCAAGAACAAAACATGACCGAACTCCTCCACATACCTATTAAATTTGTTAAATTATAAGTTTAGTCCATTGTAAATACCAATTAAAACTGCTTAAACAAACAATGATTTCCATTAGGGTTGTTGTCCCATCTTGTACAAAATAAGCAAATATGTATCTCTCATTTTTTTAATATATCAAATAATAGTCCACTATTTTTATGAACGGAGTAATCCATTAGGGCATGTGCAACTTGGGTGTCACTATACCCAAAGGCACAAAATGGACAGTTGAAAGTATTAAAACATACTCTTCTTATTTCAACACATTTATATAATTCCTATAGTTTTATTGTGGTTGTCCAGTATAAGGCCCATCCATTTATTCTTCATTTAACGGGAAACCAGGTCATAAAACTATTGCATTTTACTAGTTTCTCGAAAAGAAAGTTTAATTAGTGCATTGGTTTTTTGACAACACTATTGTAGTACTTACATCTTACAAATGCACCAAAATTAAGTAGTAGCTCTATCATTTTAAATGCTGTAACTTTATTAATTATTTATAGTAACATAGTACTTTGCCAAAAAATTTAATAAAATGCTATATTTTTATAGTTATTTCAATAACTTTGACGAAACGTGATAAGCTTGTTATCATCTTTATATAACAAGGTCCTTGGTCGTAAGAATACGTTACTGAACAGTATTAGCGTTTCCAAGTAGCTTCTTAAATCTTCCTATTAGTGAAATCAGTAGAGTCTTAAATATTTTGGGAAATCTGACTCTGTTAATAATGTTGTGCTTCCATAAATGTTCTCTTGAACAATTCAATTGATTAAAACTACAAAGATAACTAAGCTTTGTAATTGTTTTAGCCTACTATTGCAAAATTGACCGCACTTTAACGTACTAATTATATTCCTTGTAGTTTTCCTTTTCTCCATGGTGTAATATTATTTTATACAAATGTAAAAAAGGTTTAGCTGACCAAGGTACAGGGCAAGTATATAATGTGGTAAAGATAATTAATTTTACAAACAATATTTTTATTGGATGATTGTTGACCTTCCAATCCCTCGAGGGCTGACATATTGGTTTCCCCTGATGTTGAAGTGTTGAGCTCAGCGAAGTGAACGATAGTTGTACACAATGGACTGAGTCATAAGACTTTCCACCCCCATATAGGGTGAATTGATGAATTGACTCTTAGATCCGTAGTAAAAGATTAAATCTGTCTAACAAACGTTTGCCAAGTGTACTCGTCGTTCTCTTTACTTAAACACTATGTACAACGGTGCAAGAAAGAGTGGGAACATCCTAGTGTAGGCAATCTGCCACAGCAACCTATAAAACCACTTATGATCATGAAAGTATATTAATTTTATTACTATTACTATCTATTGAGATGGAGACGCCCCCTAGGTGCGTATTTTAACCCAAATATGAGTGAAGGATGAGTGTAGAATGTTGTGTGATGATCTGTGTAGCTTTGTTACTAATTAAGATAAGCTGTTTCAGCAAAATAATTTATGGCCCCACGATCAGAGACAGCTGGGTCCAGTTTCAACCTTCAAAAAAGCCACTGAATGTTCTAAGGATTGAACGGACGACCTCTTTGTTGCTATACGACCTCTTTAACCACTCATTTCCTCGGCACAAGAGTAAACACCTTAAAAAATCTATTCTTAGTTGACCTTTGGTGTCCCAGTTATTGTAGGATGCTAGGTTTTTAGCCCAGGAAAGTTTTTCACGTTACTTGAGGCTAGGAATGGAGGTTGCTGCATCATCATTTAATATGAAATCAATTATTGATTGACAGCACTTTAACCAAAAAAAATCATTTTCTGAAGCACCACGCTCCCGGATTGCTATCTTAAAAATTAAGCTAATTTCTTATGATCTTTATTATACCATTTTATTGTCAAATCGACTTTTTTCCAAATTAATCATAGTCATATTTATGTCAAAGATTAGAGCCGTTTAAACATTTTCATTCCGTTTTACCATCACAGGCTTTTATAGTTTTAACAACCAATCATTTAATAGTATTACGCTTTTAATTATAAGGTCTTGCATAGCTTTAAATATTTTATAATTTAAATTAATTTAAAAAAGTTTTATCGATTTTAAAATTATTTAAAAACAACGGTTCACTGCTTTTACACAAGGAAATGAACCTTTTTGTATTCAAGTCAGCATGTTTGGCCACTGAAGGGAAACCTTTCAGAGTTAAGGTGAAAAATCTTAACTTTAGCTAAACTCCTGTAACTATGTTTCCATTAAGAACTTTCTTAGACTTTAGAAAAGGGTATAATCTTTATATAGATACTTTTAAGGGTGATTAAATTGATGACACACAATGTGTATATATTAGTTGAGATACTTAAAATATCCTAGCAACGTAATGGCCACATTTTTTCTTAACTTTTTTTCTTTTTAAATATACCATATAATACTCCATACTTGTGTTAAATTAATAAAAACACTTCTCTAAATACAATTTTAAGTACGCTTCCTAGTTGATATTTTCGTGAAGTATAAGTCTACAGAAATGAATACAACACACCTTTATTACTTCTTTAAACTATTTTTCCATTAGTACTTTCGTAAGACTCTGATAAAAGGTGTATTATTAATAGACACTTCAAGAGTTTGAAAAAATTCTGCATGATAGTAAACTATTATTGTAAAATTTATTTAAGATACTTAAAAACTATATGAGAAAAATATTTACTGTAATTTTTATACAAATAATTATTTTACGTACAAATCTAGAAACAATACTTTTCAATGTGTTTAACGATTTATTTTTATATTTTGCGTTATATTACTCTACGAAAATAAATAACGAAACTATATTGTGCTTTAGAGTTCCATTAAAGTTAAGTTAATGAAAGACTTAATTATGATGTAATTAAATCACTTGGAAAAAGGTAAAACTCGAGAAGCATTCTGTTTACTGAGTCAATCAACTAACTCTTGACAAACATTAAACATTTCGTCAAGAGTCTCGTTCACCAGTCGCCACTTATCAGGGAAAATACAGTATGGTCGTTTACTTTATCCTTGTTTTATAAGTACCTGACCTTATAAGTTAAATAATCTATGACTGAAGTAAGATTAAACTATCAAACTATCTATCGTACATTTATTTTAAAAATATTGTCTAAAAATGGATTGTGTCAATTTGATCAAAAGCTATTGAAGAATGTCCTATCTTACAAAAACCCACTCAATATCTCTTGAAAGTAGTAAGTATTAAAAGTTGCTTACTTTATTAAAATAGAAAAACAATTAATATATTGGTTTGATTTGAAAACATTATCGGTACTCTGTCATTTTGCTTACTGCCATTCTGTTGCTTAACAATAGGTTGTTCTCGATTGAAGGTTTGTAATCTACATAGATTTGCAAAATAAATTCAGACTATCGGGTTATGTATACACAACTGGTAACGCCTATGTTGATGTATTAAATTAGTTGCTTCCTTGCTATCTTATTATATGTTCACTAAATGTATCGATGTATTAGCAAACTGATGTACGTTAGTCAAAATTTAAATTTTTAAATATTTTAGCCCTTAAAATTTAAAGGTAGAAGTTATGGTCTTATTTGAGATTCTAAAAAAAAATGATTAAGAATCTAGTTTTGAGCTTTTAAATTTTCAAAGGTCTTATCTAGTGTATATGATACCCTAGTCCTAGTTCCTACTAGGAAATTGTGACATGTTTAAATGGATAAAATCCATTAGTGATTTGCGGGATTTGAACCCACGACCGACCTCGGGCTAAGAAGCACCGTGCTCGACCACCAGACCATCTCGTTCCCAGAACCCAAAGTCAATTTAAATTTCTAACAAGAACCCACTAAAACAAGTTTAAAATGTATAATTGGATTATCTTTCAAGAAAAGATATTAGTCAATTTCAGTGAAAAATACATGAGTAAACGTGTACAAAATATATACGTAATTATTTGTTGTATTATGATTAATTGGGATCAATGAATAAACAGATTTAGAACCTTAGCTAACACTTCTCCCAATCGTGTACTCGTATGTATTCATTTTATTACCATTGATTATGTATTAACTTGTACTTACACAAGTGTTAGTGATTACTCGCAATAGCCTAACATTTTCCCATATAAAACGAATACTAAATAATAACTATGAAGACAGAAAATCTCTATTCAAGGTATAAATGCAAGGAAAGCTTAAGAAAGGGTAAAATTGTTACCTAGGAAGGTGGAAAAGAAATATTTACTTTCCTTCACCTCCATAAAAATGAACTCTTTTGTGAAGCGATCCTTTCATCCTTTTGGTTAAGAAGCGTAATCTTCCTAACAACTCAAGGCATTAGGATTAAGATGAGCTTGAGTTTGCTTATAACAGAAATTCATAGTTTTAGTTATTTATTCAATGCGTATTTAATTGACTTTTTAATTCGGGATATTCTAAATTAATTTTGAAACTTATTGATCCATATCTAACATATGTTTATATAGTATTTTTATTGGATCCACTGCTACGCAATTTTCACAAACATATATTAGTTTTATAGTAATCTTTATTTAGTTTAGTTTTAAACTAATTTGTTTTGTATATCATTTATATTTTAACATTAATGTATTATATATTACTTTATCATATAAAACTTACGTTATTGCTCATAACATTATGACATTTATATCCATAAACTAAATAACGACAAAGTAAGCAGTTAAAGGCAGTTTTAAGTAATATTTGTAACGCAACTATTAACATTACAAGCTTTGCTAGATCTTGTTTTATTAATTCCATTGTTACAAGATATTTATAGTAGTAACCAAAGTTATGCCAAATCCACGTTACCAACATAATTTATTTAACAAAAAATGCGTCTTACCATGTGTATCAAACCCTTAAAAATGTCAAGAAAATAACAACATCACAAAAATTACTTTTTAAATATTTTTTGAAGAATTCTTTTGATGGATACGACTATATCTGTAAATTGTATACTTTCTCATATGTAAAAAAATACAGAATGTTTTATTATTCTTGCTATTAGCAAAATAATACATGCACCAATTGGCATTGCGTAGCCTATAGAGCGACACAATAGGATTACATATTCATTTTACTGTGTTTAATTTTAATCTAGAATGTTAATTAAATAAATGATACAAAAATTAATTTGTAAATTTCATGTTGAAAACAGGCATATGATAATTTTCCAGTCACATTACCAAATGTTTGGTGGGCAGGGTCGTTTTAGTGATGAGCGTAAACCTTCGCTCCATTATTTTGGAATCGGTCCCCATCTGTGTTTAAAATAAAGTAAACTTTTATATACTGTGCAAAAACACCTAATTTCATTGTGGTTTAAAAGCCGATAGGAATTAATTGTAATTTATTTATAATTTAAAAATTTTGCAGGCGATGTTTTAAGTTTTATGAACAAATATACTATATATAGAGCTTAGGCATATTTAGAAAAACTTATACTTAACGCTCATTATAATTTGATATTAAATTGATAGCGGTGTAGAAAATGTAAAAAAAAAATATTACACAAAACCAGATATTATCTTGAGATAAACTTGGTTCAATAACGATCCCTCAACAACGATATGGAATTAAGTTTAGTTTTACTTCTTTACTATCGTTTTTACTATTCTATTATAAGTCCTTTTTATAAAAAAATCCATTATGTGCTCGTTGAAAATTCCCTATGACAACGTATTGTAACGGTACGTATTTCCTCTTTGAACTACCTACTGTTACTTTGGGTGACGTAGCTCAGGAATGAAACTCAGCACTCGCTTACAAAACCCAACTTTATTAATTACTCAAAACAACACAAAGAAAACACAGATTAACTAACAATCAAAAAGGTAGAGTAGACTGGAACTGTATAAATAATTTAGTTAGAAACTGAAACCCCAATTGGGAAAAGGCCCTAAACCCCAATTTTGGAAACCCTTAACATTTTCTTACCTGGACCCAAGGCCAAGAGCCTCGGGCTCCAGCTCCCCAGCAGGACCCTGTCCTCTGGTGCACCACACAAACACTACCCACCAAAACTGACCCCTAGATCAAGTGCACTGGCCTACTTAAAGCAACAGCCTTCAGTAGGTCAGCACAACAAGTTATTGTTTAACAACACTACCAGCCTACTCACAAAACATTGCCAAACACTTCCTCTTTACAATATTTGACCCTCCTATTACAGTATGGGCTATTATTTCCCATCTTTATTAGTTGACATATGCTATACGTTAGTACTAATTACATAGTAAATCTTCGATAAACAAATATTTAATTACCATTCATTAATTATTTTTCATTTGAGAACAGCTAAGATTAACGCCTTACAAATAATAACAAACAAGGAAAACATTTTAGAAATGTCTCCATAACATCAAATAACTTTTAAATTCCTTTAAACTGTTTTTTTTTTCTTTCTGAGAATTATACTATTTGCATATTTACAAGTTCGTTAATCACTCTTAGTATATTTACTTTTCCATACATTGATGTACATATGTTTTTAATTCATAAATAAATAATGATCAAGATTAGAAGAATGTCTTTTAAGGTTAAAGGCTAATTACTGAAAGTTAAGTACGTATTTTGATGTGTTAGGTCCTTTTGAATGTAATATTGCATTTTACAGCAGGTGTCTCTAATCAAAAAGTTATTCTAGACGTATACACACCTAAATCCAAACAAGTACCGTTTAAAATGATTAAACTACCACTTAAATTTTTCCGAGTCAGAAAGTTTTCAAAATTTTTGGAAAAACATAAATGTTGTGTTTACGACTACAATCCAAACAAAGATCACACCACAGACTCCGTAAGCTGAAACACCGTCTAAATTTACGGTCCGTGATAAAACCCCTCTCCACAACAATTTATGTTCTCTTCAGATCTTACATCATCAGTACGGTATGTTTTGTTGTTACCTACATGTGTTTTGTCAGACTGTACTAGTATCAAATGACTTCTCAGTTTTTAGGTAAATTTGATTTCTTATGGGAATAATCAAATCGCAAAATATTTAAAGTAAATTCTTCTAAGAAAATGAAATAACACTTTAAAAAATATGTCTTTCTAATGAACATGTTTTCTTGCGCAAATTTTGGCAAAATGTAATAAAGTTGGACGAAAACATTGATAAAATATCACTAATTATGTTTACTGTTTCTGATTACCAACAGATTAATAAAATACCAAAGAAGATAGGTTCTGTACGGGAAAGTCAAAGTGATTTATCAAGCTCTGTGGGTGTCACTCTATCTACGAGTGCATTTACCACAGTATTATATTGCCACACTTTCTTTTTTCTAATTATAAAATGTGTCTAAAATACAGGTTTTCTTATAATTAATTATTAATTAATGTATTCATTCAACTGGCTGAGTGGTTTAAGTGCTCGCCTGACAATCAAAAGGACGCCGGTTCAATCCTGAAAAGTCAGTAGCTATTGATGGTTCGAAAATGGACCCAGCCGTCCCTGATGGGGAAATGACCCTAATTGATGAAACAGCTGATCTTAGTCAGTAACAAAGCTACACAGATCATCTCACAACATTATACACTAATTATTCACTCATATTTGGGTTAAAATACGCACATAGATGGCGTTCCCAATTCAATCAATTGATAGTTGATATTCTATAATGCATTAGGTGATAAACCCATTTACGTTGCTTAACTATTTTGGAAAAACATACAAAAACTTGTTAAACTTCTACAATATTAGAATAGGTAAGCACATTTCGTTATAGTATAGTACTTAAATGGAGGGAAATTTCGAAACAAATTCTTGAGTCTTCCTTCAAATGAAACTTCAAGTGTGCAAGGAAATAAAATATATTAAAATTATATGAAGGTTTAACTTATGCTCAAAGTAATTTAACGATGACTTCCTTTATCTACTATTTTGCCTGTACCGTTTTGTATTTTTCCTTATTTCTTATTACGGTTTATTTCAAGCTTTCTAAAGCCATATTCTTGAAAACAGTACTCACGTATGATTTTTATCTACATTACGACGTTCTTTTTGATAACAATGTATTCATTGCTATTTTCTTTCAAAAATTGTGTTGCATATTGAAATTAAATTACATTGCATATTAAATTACAAGAGTAGTAGCTACGAAACTATCAAATATTCGAAATATACAAAAGTAAATACATAAAACACAAATAGACTAAACACAAGGCATGCCTGTTACGTAAAAAATGAGCCATCTTCTATTCAAGTCAGGTTGTTTGGTCACTGAAGAGAAACCTTTTAGAGTAAATGTAAAATCCTAACTTTGGCTTAACTTAAGTAACTATTCCCATTATAACCCTTCGTAGGATTCCGAATTGCATTAAACTCTTCACAATATGAAGAATATACAGTCCAATTATGATAATGTAATTAAATTAAGAACATGTTTCAATGCTTGACAACAAGTATTACCATAACGCATCGATGTGTAACTGGACATAACATTTTGCGGGGAGGGCTTTAACTGATCCGTAAAACCATGAACCTTTGAGGGATAAGTTTTATATATATAAACCAACTTCAAACTAGAAATCTTGTACGGGAAGCAATAACTAACTTCACAAACTCGTATGAACACATAAAAAAAGTAGATAAAAGTCTTTTTGAACCCAGCCAATCCTTAAAACGAGTAAAAACTATTTCAGTTTTCTTGTTACATCTCATGATTTTCGTAATATATTAGGATGAAGTATTCTTACAAAAATTTAGATCACAAAACAAAACGAATTTAACCTACCTTATCGCTTATAACATTTTTTTGCCTATTTCATTTCAATTGTGTAGCATTAATTAATGAAAAATGTTATTATAAACATAATGTTAAGTTAAATATCCTAAATGTACTGAGTAACAAGTATAATTCATGGTTGTGCTGTGAAAATTACAAATTATAAAAATATATTAAATTGAAGTTGGCAGGGAAACACGCCAGAGAAATTCTGTTGACTGAGTAAATAAGCCAAACTTGACAAACATTACTTTAGGAGCATCGTTCACTTATCTTAGACAATCTAACATAAATTGCGAAATGTTCTGTGAAAGAAACTTAAGCAATGTTCCAACTGTTTTCTCATTCCTATACAGTTGTTAAACTAATTAGTTTACTAATTAAATAATGTAATAAAGGAATAATTTTAAAAACTTTTTTAAAAGTTGTGAATGCTTACCAAACAAAGTTGGGGGGGGGAGGGTCGCTTATTTAAACTATATTTTAAACGTTTAGTAGTTGAAAATAGACACTGCAAGTATCTTGTTTATATTACAAAACTTGATAAATTATACAACACTGAATTAATGAAAAGAAAAGTTGTTAGAAACAACCTACAGAACAATAGTCCAACGAGTCACATACAAATTTTGTTTATACGTTTTACGCATAAATGATTCAATTCAATTCAATGCCGATTTATACATTTGGACTTTATTTACAAGTTTTATTACTCTATTTTTTATCAACCCTCATTGCATAAAATAAGAAAGTGTTACAAATACTGCTACAAAATCTCTAATACCGTTTGCGCAGTCCAGTTTCTTTAGCACACAGTCTTTCAATGTTAATTATGGGGAATATACTTGAAGGGTTTAAGTATTAAACAAATTTTACATGAGGATGGACAAGTTTGTTGGTATTTTATTAGCTGCAACTAAAAGACCGTTTACATTTTTACGATTAATTAAACCAATAAATCAAAAGTTTGCGTTTTCACACCTGTTCGTCTGTTGTTTTCCCTAGTAATTCATATCAAGCTTTCTTTTAAAAACGATTTGTTAAGACCTGAGACTATTTTGAAATCATAGTTAAAGTTTTTTGAGTCTGCTAATTGAAAACGCGATGTGGAAGCCATATTCGTGATTTTAATATTCAAAGCTCTTAGCCAGCGTTTGCATAAAAGCTCACCTTCTTTCCAAGCGACACTTAGTCCGAGCATTTATAGTAATGGAAAAATCTTATGAAACGATTTCTTTAAATATTGGAAACTGTATTACGATTTGTGCTGCCATAGTAATTTAAAGAATAAAAAAACTTTATATAACAAATCGTTTCTTTGGAATATACAACCAGATAGATGGCTGTTTCTTCATTTTATTATTTCATTTTAACTTTTAGTTGAGATTATTTCACTTTAGGTTTTGCAAGCTAATTATAAGTTTACTTAAAGTTCTTTCTTGGATAAAAATACATACAAGTTGAGAACTATAAGCTCATAACATAATAAGCTCATAATATTTCCTAACATGATATCCCACACTAGTAGTTTCTTTGAAATCCACTTAATATACAGTATTTCAGATAAAAGAGAATAAAGAGCAATTTACTGCATTCAAAACAAGTCATCGAAGTACATTGTACTTATTTATGTTTTATACAATTACAATGATTTCTTTTACGAAAGCACTGAGGAGATAATGCACTTATATCAATGACCTTAGGGGTTTATTTGAGATATAATTTATAAGGAAGCTTAAGAAAGGGTAAAATTGTTACCTATTAATAGTGGAAAAGAAATATTTACTTTACTTCGCCTCTGTAAAAATTGATTCCTTTGTGAAACGATCTCTTCATCCCTAAGCGTAATCTTAAGCACTTTTCGTACTGAGATTAAGATTAGTTTGCTAAAACAAACACCCACTTTTAGCTATTTGTTCTTTAAACTTAAATAGTTTCAAACCAATAATATTCCTTTCTAATTTCCACAAAAATAATTCTCCTTATTTTCTAAAGCCCTGAGGTGAAAAGTTCTTTCTCAAGGGGTTTTTTAATTTAAATCATGAAGAAAAGCGGTATATCGAATCTAAATAACGACAAAAATAAGGTTATCGGTTTACTAGGTTAAGCTTCATACTTAGAATCACGTGAATTGAATGAGTAATAATTAGGAATGAGCACCCATTATATAATGACTTTATTTTAAAATCATTGATTTCTTGTTAAGGTTATGATGATAAATAGGTCGTAAAGAAATACAATTTGCTTAAATGTTAACTACACATATGTACCTAATAAAATAGAACACGCTTTCATTCGCTCATTATAGATTTCACATAATGATGAAATACCGTGAAGACTGACAAAATCTACATTGAGTAATTGGTAAAGTTATTAATTTATTTTTTTTACTATATATTAGTTAATTCAGTTGTATTACGAGGTAAAATGAATAATAATTTTTATCGAATGAAAAGTGTTTTCCGGCGTTTGAGTCAGACTTCTTGCAAGGTTGAATGACCAACAAATATTTAAAGTCACTTAAAGAAATCCCCAAAGGAGATATTTTCTCAGAAAACATTTAACGTTAGGTTTCAATCGGGGATTTACTGTGTTATTTTTTTATTTTTGAAAACCCTAATAAATTTGAATTAATTTGAAGTAAGTTTAAAAACTGATAAATAATTAAAGTAGGAAATAATAGTTAAGGAATATTTTAAGTAACATAGGAAAACCTGTAATATAAATATCTAAGAATATCAAGTTAACATTTAACTGGATTACTATATTTAGCCAAGTGCTTGGATATCAATAAAACCGACATAATTTATCAAGAGGAGGAGCGAACTCGTAATGTGATACAGCGTGGGTTTCGGTCCCTGAGGGCACGGGTTCGAATCCCGCCAAATCACTAATGAATTTTCTCTAAGTGATAATGTCGCATCCCCTAAATGTCATGAAAAACGACCAAGGGCTAGAGCCTTGCATACTATAACAATAACATCTATTTAAAGTACGATCGATTTTCAATTGCGATTAATCATTAGGCTGTTAATTATATTAATTATAAGCGAAGCTTTTAAATAACAAAAAAGTGTCATGTGTTTCGTTTCATAAAAAACCCAAAAAGATTTACCATATACATTGAAAATAAAGGTAAACAGGATTTTAAGAGGCCTTATAAATGAAAACATAATTTTTATACTCTTTAGACATTCGCGAATACATGTTTTATATCAATGGTATTTTCATGATATTTCTTATTTTCTTTTGATTCTGTAAAGGTTTCTAACTATTCTGAAACAATACGTTATTGATCTTGTGTTGTGAGAATAATAGATTTGATGAGAGACGGTCACAACTGAATTATTGTAAAAAAAAAGATTTATAATCATCTAAAGAAAAATATAACCCAAACCAACCCTTTTGTTTCGGCCATATTGTGGATCAGACTTGAATATGTTTTTCCAGAGCCACCCAATTGGTGGAAAGTCATGAGGGAAATTAAATGTTGTGATGAAACCGGAAATTAAACATGACAGGGGATATTTTGGGCAATTTTTTGGGCAATTTTTATTCGTTCTGATCAAACTTCTATAAGGTGAAGGTCAAAACCCTTTTTTTGCTATTAAAACTATTTTTTCGGTTCTTTGAAAAGCTCGTACAAAAAAGGTTTGAAGAAACATCGAAAATAATACATTACTAATATACGTAAATTATTAATTCTACAGTACTTATCCAAAGTTCTTAAAAAGAAACACAATTTTTTATGTTTGCACACACGAATAAATCATTATTAAAAAAAATAAAAAGAAAAGGAAGTGCATAAGAAACGAGTTGCGGCACACCACGTAACAATTAATTATGTTACGCCAAATAAAACAATTTTTTTAAACTCAACGCTACCTGAAAACCAAAATAAAAATATATCAAATATTTCAAATTCTTTCCTAAAACGTCAAGATACGTCAAAACTACGGTTGTGCAAGCATAGTTTGTTCATAAAATAATATAATAACTTAAATATATAACTATCATCAAATGAGATTGAAACCTATATTATTCAGGGTGTTTCCAAATTGTCTGGACATATTTTATGGACTTGTTCCTTTGGCTAAGGCAAACATAAAATGCCGTATAAGTATGGGTCTAAAATGCCTAGGTGCCTGTTTGTCGGTCTGTTTATGATTATTTAAGAATTATTTTAACTCATGGGCATTTTTCAATATAGATATTTTTTAAATTGGTATCAATGGATAATTTAGGAGGTAAAAAGAGCTTAAAGAATTTCGTTCCAATATCGTTTTCATACTGCTCTGTAGAAACAAATAATAAACAGTATGGTAGTATATTAAATTGCGTAACCGAAAGTAGAAAAAAAAAACTGATAACACGGTTGTTTGTCATTTTAACAAACAAGGTCTCATTTGATTTGGAGTTAAATTCCTTTATCTTTTTGATACCAGAAACTATTTTCTTAATTTTGATAGTTTTCATGAAATTTGGCATTAAAGATTTTAAATAGCCGCCATAATAAAACAGCTTGAGATATTAGAACTACATTTTAAAAGCTCTTTTTACCTTCTAAACCACATATTTATAGCAATTTTGAAATTTCTATCTGTAAAAATGCCCAAGATATAAAACAATTCTTAAAAATCACAAACAGACCGATCAACAGAAATTTAGGCACTTTAGACCCATAATTATATTACATTTTATGTTTGTCTTAGCCCGAGGAACAAGTCCACAAAATATTTCCAGCAATTTGGAAACATCCGTATAAAAAAAAACTGTATACGCCATATTGAAAACCAGACAATACAGGTGGGAAAATACAAATCATAAATGCCATGAGAAAGCTGACAAATTGAAATCCCTGGGAATCAAAATCGGAATATAAACCAAGTCTAGCACATTACCGGGGTACTGGACTTGAATAAATAAACCTAATAACTTTATAGATGCTCATTTCACACAGCGTCGCATGGGAAATCAAAAGTTATGATGAAACCGGAAATTAAACACGGCGCAGCATATTCATTACTTCAGGTTTGCAACAGCCATATTAATTTCAGCCTTTAGAAAATTAAATAGCTTGAAGAAATGGTAGATGTAAATGCAAGGGACATATAAAAATTTCGAGGATAAGTATATTTTAATATACTTGAACTCTTGACTTGAAAAATTATAGGGTATTGATTGAGTAGGCCTAATTCATTGTCAATAATAAAATAAATTGTACCTAAAATTAAATTAATGTTTATGAATGTTCAGTGTGATAAAAAAATCAACGAAGATTAACCGGCCATATTTTGTCATATATCGAACACACTGATGCTATTCTATAAGTTTTGGTTAGGTTAGGATGAAACGGTATTTATATGTCATATAGACCATACTGATGCTATTCTATAAGTTTATTTATGTTAGGTTAGGTTAGGTCAGGATGAAACGGTATTTATCTGTCATATCGACCACACTGGTGCTATTCTATAAGTTTATTTATGTTAGGTTATGTTAGGTCAGGATGAAACGGTATTTATCTGTCATATCGACCACACTGGTGCTATTCTATAAGTTTATTTATGTTAGGTTATGTTAGGTCAGGATGAAACGGTATTTATCTGTCATATCGACCACACTGGTGCTATTCTATAAGTTTATTTATGTTAGGTTATGTTAGGTCAGGATGAAACGGTATTTATCTGTCATATCGACCACACTGGTGCTATTCTATAAGTTTATTTATGTTAGGTTAGGTTAGGTCAGGATGAAACGGTTATTATCTGACATATCGACCACACTGGTGCTATTCTATAAGTTTATTTATGTTAGGTTAGGTTAGGTCAGGATGAAACGGTATTTATCTGACATATCGACCACACTGGTGCTATTCTATAAGTTTATTTATGTTAGGTTAGGTTAGGTCAGGATGAAACGGTATTTATCTGACATATCGACCACACTGGTGCTATTCTATAAGTTTATTTATGTTAGGTTAGGTTAGGTCAGGATGAAACGGTTATTATCTGACATATCGACCACACTGGTGCTATTCTATAAGTTTATTTATGTTAGGTTAGGTTGAGTCAGGATGAAACGGTATTTATCTGACATATCGACCACACTGGTGCTATTCTATAAGTTTATTTATGTTAGGTTAGGTTAGGTCAGGATGAAACGGCATTTATCTGTCATATCGACCACACTGGTGCTATTCTATAAGTTTATTTATGTTAGGTTAGGTTAGGTCAGGATGAAACGGTTATTATCTGTCATATTGACCACACTGATGCTATGCTATAAGTTTCGTTTGGTTAGGTACTTTTAACGTAGCCTTATAGCATAAAGATAATTGAAAAGTACACGTTTAATTTAATTAATTATATGAACCTAAACTTTTCTAATACAACAAAACTTGCAATACAATCGGTGTGGCAATGTAACAGAATAGTGCCGATACTTGAAATAATGGGTTTTACTAAAAGATGTACAACTTACTGCTTAATTTGCAGAAAATGTGATATTTCGTAAACCATAATCAAATCTTTATTTATATTAAACTCATCTTTATTAATAATATTTTTAATTTTCGCACTTTGTCTTTATAGACTCCCAGATGTGCCAATAGTTTTTTTGTAATAAAGACTATGTTAGCTTTTTTGAACTAGTACTTTTATAAGATTTTTTGAAAACTCATAACTCATCACAGTTCAGTATCAGTAAATACTAAATATGCCACGGTCGTGTTACAATATATATTCCAACAGCTGATGTTGTTTATGACCCTTTAAAATCTTTATTACTTTAAAATTAAACATAAAATATGTTGTTTAAAAATTTAAAACTGTTATTATTTACAATTTTAAATTTTAATATTTTGTACAGTATTTAAAAATAAAAATTCAAAAACACAAACAATAACTACACCGTCTATTACGTGTACACCTATAGGTACATTATCATAATGGATATACGTTGTCTGTTTTTGAACGTGATATTAGAGTCCCCTGATAAATGGTGGTTTTAGGATTTCAGCATCAGTTTAGTAATCAGGTCACCTGTTTCGATAATGGCTTTACCTTGGCAGCTGGAAAACGAGCTCCCTACAGAGTTATAACATAAAATCCCTAAACCCCAAACCCATGATTGGAACCACCTTTACACACCGTCCGTTCCAATTAATGTTGGCGGTAAACAACTTGAGTTAATTTATGGCAACGTTGAAAACCATTCGGAATCGTTTAACATTGATACAAAGTATGAACTAAGTGATATTGTTACGTGAGGAAAAGTTTAATTTCCAAAGCTTATACATGGATTTTAGGTTACTTGAAAAAAATTTGAGATCAAAAAGAACTTTAATACAACAGTTTTCCATAATTTGTTCCGTTAGGGTTTCCATCATTAAGATTCAAGCATTCTGCTGTTCAAGCATTCGTAAAGTTTATCAAGATCACCTCGAATCTTAACATCGATAATGTGAAATTGAAAAAACGAAAATTGATAAATAAACTTGCATACATAAAATACATCTACTGTAATCGTAAATCGTTAAAACGTGTTTTACATGCAAGACTTTTAGATCCTGCAATTTCCTTAGATCAAAAATTTCGTAAGCGTAAAATATATCAAGTATATTATTTTACCCAACTAAGCATTCTATAGGGTGTCCATAAAAAACGTTTCAGGACTTTGAGAAATGGATCCCGATACTAAAAGGAAGAAAAAGGTTTTTGGGAAGGTATGTCCGAAAATGCATATTTACCCAGATATCCGCCATTATGCTTTTTATACAAAAATATTTTTATCTGTGAAGTTTTTTATTCGATGATTATGAAATTTGGTAAACCTGTTACCATACACAAGAACTATTATAGAAAAAATAATAAATCAGTTCCGATTGTAAATTTCAAAATGGCGGCCATTTGAATTTTTCTAACTTAAATAACTCAAATACGGCTAATTCTATGAAGAAATGACAGAAATACTTTTTTTTAGCATTTTTTATTGCCTATCAAACAATACCAAGATCAAAAAGATCGGAAAAAAGATAACTGAAATATTAAGTTTTTTCTGTAAAAATAAGGCAAAGTTAGTCGGGGAACCCTTAATTTTTGCCTTATTTTTACAGAAAAAACGTAATATTTCAGTTATCTTTTGTCCGATCTTTTTGATCTTGGTACTGATTGATAGGCAATTAAGAATGCTAAAAATAGTATTCTTGACATTTTTTCATAGAATTAGCCGTTTTTGAGTTATTTAAGTTAGAAAAATTCAAATGGCCGCCATTTTGAAATTTACAATCGGAACAGATTTATTATTTTTTCTATAATAGGTCTTGTGTATGGTAACAGGTTTACCAAATTTCATAATCATCAAATAAAAAACTTCACAGATAAAAATATTTTTGTATAAAAAACAAAATGGCGGATATCTGGGTAAATATGCATTTTCGGACTTACCTTCCCATAAACTTTTTTCTTCCTTTTAGTATGGGGATCCGTTTCCCAAAGTCCTGAAACGTTTTTTATGGACACCCTGTATAATGTAAAACAGTTATATCCATACAGGGTGTCCCGGAACTCTCTACCAATATTTTAGGGCATTGATCCTGGGTAAGAAACGTACCTAAATATCATATTTAAATTGTCCGGAAGTCCTTAGTTACTCACACAGCCGCCATTTTGTTTTTTTTAGTTATTATTTTTTTCTATAGAACGGTTAAACATACGAAATGGAAACTTTGCACGAACATTTATGACAACTAGACAAAGCTACAAAAAAATTATGAAGATTTTTCAAATTCATAAAACAAAATGGCCGCCATTTAAAATTTTCTTTCTGAAATAACTCAAAAATCATTGATTTTACAAAAATGTTAAATCACCGCCATTTTGTTTTATGAATTTGAATAATCGTGATAATTTTTTGGTAGCTTTGTCTAGTTGTCATAAATGTGTGTGTGAAGTTTCCATTTCGTATGTTTAACCATTCTTTAGAAAAAAATTAATACATGAAAAAAACAAAATGGCGGCTGCGTGAGTAACTAAGGACTTCCGAACAATTTAAATATGATATTTAGGTACGGTACGTTTCTTACCCAGGAGCAATGCCCTAAAATATTGGTAGAGAGTTCCGGGACACCCTGTAGAATGATCAAACATATTTCAAACCCACTACTAAAAAATTAAGTTTAAAGTTCCCAGTTAATACCATGTTACGATTAAAATACCAATTTAAGAAAAAAACTAAAACTTCAATTGCCTAACAGCTGTTTAAGAATTTTTGTATTCCAACAGATTGAAAAAAATCATTCCACGATATATTTTTAGCCCACTAGGTTTAAGTAATTTCTAGTTCTAAAATCTATAGTTTTCAAAATGTTCACTTTGGTACAGCTAGAAAAAAGACGTCAAGAATTATTTACTCTCGAGAACCTAACACGTAGCAGAAAACTCACCCTTGGAGATTAGAACTGCTTAACTAACAGAAAACTTGGTTTCTCCTGAGAACAACTTATCACTCCGCGACTACTGATGTTGAATGTGGGAATTACAGGAAAAGTAGTTCTTTATAATGGTTTCAAATTCATTTACCAAACTGCAATTTGAAATCCAAAACATATCCAAATGTTACATTAAGTTTAAAGGTGATAGTTTCATTTTTTCTCTTTTCTGTAAAAACCTTTTGAATGAAGGAGGTAACATATTGCACATGTAATTGATTTGCAATCACAAAAGATTGCATTTTGTTGATATAAATAAACTACACGTGCTGACTAAAACAATAAAACAGATCAAGGGGTTTTTAATTTTGTCTCTGTTTATCTTTTTAATATGTTAGGTCAAAACTTCACATTTTTATGATGTAAATTATACATTTGATTTACTTATATTATGCTAACTACACATTTACATGTTTTTTATTTGTGTACCAAACGATAAACACACACCTAATAAGTTTATGGTGAATATTTATTCAATAGAAGATTGAAAACATTGTTATTTATCAATTTTGTATGGCGGAAAACCTAATAGGATGGAAGACAAAATTGTAGTAAAATGATAAGTAGGCTAGTTATTTTAATTTTGTTATCTAATAAAAAAATACATGGTTGAAGAAGCCTTCCCCTCATTAACTTTACATACAATTTTAATTTTAAAATATTCAACAAAACAAGTAAAAATCCGGATGAAGAATATTTAAAAATATTTTTCTCCTTAGATAGGTATTTTAAATAAGGTATTTCGCGAAATTTCCGTGGAAACATCATTATTGTACAGGCTGGGAGAGTGCTTAAACAGAAGGTTTGGTAATTTATGCTCTCTTTTGCTCAAGACATCCATTAATTTTCTTATAATGCGGGATTTGTTTTTAATTAGCAACTTCCCCTCCAAGAAAAGGGTCATGTTACATCAGATCCAAAGCGGGTTTTGTTTACACATTTAATGAGCTGGAGAATGCCTGTCAAAGATTAGGTCGTGAATAATGTACATGACCTGTTTGTATACCGGATCATTAATCATATTATTTTTGTGATGAAAAGACGATTTTTAATGATATACCTGATTAAATTGCTTGTTGGTTGTATTATTGTATGGTTATTATATGGTTGTATACAAGATCTTAATAAGATTGCTAAAATTCATTTTTTTTGCTCGTGAATTTAACTATAGATAATTACAAATCACTAATAGTTTGTGTAGTATGGTTCACATTTAGCTTTTTGTATGATTTATATAATTGTCATTTATATCATTTCCCTTTTTTCTACTATGCTTATTAAAATAAATAAATTGCATACGCACCAAACAATTAACAACTATATTTAATTAAACGTAAATATTTTAACAACTTATTATGATCAGAATAACAATAGGCCTATAACAGAAATTTAAAACGTAATTTGGTAAACATGTTTGACATACATTAATTAACATGCACATGTTATGAAAAAATATTTATAAACGGGGATTTCAATATAAAGTCTGATTTATTCATATATTCACAGCTTACGTACACAACCATGGCAGGAATTCAAATCTTGACATACACCAAGAGATTTTAGACTGGAACTAACACATTAGAGGCTTGGAGCACTCTATTGAGAAAATATAAAGAGGGATGAGAAATCTTTTTATATTTCAAAACTTTTTCAAACGTATCACATAATCTTAAATTAACTTGATTATTTTCCCTGAGTAGATTTGGACTGCGTTCTCAGATGTTTGTGATATTTGTACTCAGTTTGCGTCTCGTCCTTAATGTGGTGTCTAAATGGTGCTCCAGCCCCAAGCTCCCAAATATCTGAGGGGTTGATACCCTGTTGGCATACAAAGTAGAAACACCGAAGTCTCAGATATGAAAGGTATTATATTCAGGGAGAAATCGCAGTTTCTTAAATGCTCTCAAAGATGTACTATATTGCAGGATAAATCAAAAGTATGGACATGCTTTTTTTGCGTTTCACTAAACTCCAATGGGGTATTACAGGGGTGGCTTAACAGTTTTAGACCCGATTCCTCATCCAGTGGCACGTAACTTTTAAGTTCTATATAAAAGGATATCAGCGAACTAGAGGTGTCTATTTTGACCCGATGTAAAGATGATTTCAAAATGTTTCGAAAATATATTCAAGTGGGTAATTAAAGTTGAAGAAATTTAAAAATATTCTTCCATTAAATGAGCTACTACAGGAAAAAACTCCATTAAATCTTTATTTGAAATGAAAGTGCACATTTTAGTCAGAATTGAAATTGTGCCACAGGACTTAAAAATATGGTATTTTGGGTTGGCTAAAATGTTTGATGTAAAGATCCGTCAGGTTTCACTTTATTCAGAAAGGTCTTAAATAAAGAAGAACATCAGCGAAACCTTGAAGTCATTATCTCAACGCAGTACAAACAGGGTGGTAATTTTATGTAGTTTTTTTTAGCCTGAACTCACACAAATGTATTTTCAATGAATTTTCAAACTACCTCTATGTCGTACGTAGCAGAGATAGATATGTGTACTTTGCACTGATATTCTCCTTGTAACTGACTGTAAAATGATGCATTGCTTGTTGGTGCTTTACATTGAAACATATTTAACTGCCCCAAAATACCCTATTGTAGAGACTAGGCAAAGTATCAACCAAACAGTATAATTTTATGTCACGTAAGGGTGTGCAGATTTTAGTTTTTCTCATGTACCTGATTGAAACGTTAAGAGGGTGTATCCATACTTTTGCCTAACCCTGTATAATCTTTTGTGACTCTGTGTAATTATTATAAAATATACGTAGCTTGTTTCAGTGTCTTATTGTTACTAGTCAAAAGCTCATAAGGATTTGCAGAGAAATCAGTTTTAAACTCATTAAAAAAAATAATCTCCATATTGTCTTTCGAAGTTATCGTAGTAATAATTTATTGTACAAGCTATATAATAAATAAACACTTTGTTTTACAGTGGGAAACATTAAATAAACAGTTAATATCTTCGATTAAAAAGGACTTGTACGTATTGTTGGGTTGAATTATTTGTTTAAAACGAACTATAAGATGGATAAAATACAATTCTTCTATCCATATGCCTTTAAAGATTTAATTTTTAATTTCGAATCATACTTATCGAAATGTGGTTATGATATTTCCGGCGACCTAAGGAGTGGCTTCTGAGTCAATGTATTAAAACCGGAACGCTATTTTCATTATCAAAGTAGGATGTGGCCAATCGATACATGTGTCTTTAGACAGAAAACATGACATTTTATTTTTATTCACCATATTGTTTGTGTATTGAGTAAAGTGTTTTCGTTTTAGTATTTTTATCAACAACAATGTTGGCCTTAAAGGGTTAAAATGAATGTTGAATCATTATTGCATAGCACACGTGTTGTTGCTTATTCCTAAAAAAACAAATGAAGTATCAACACTTCAAAATAAATGTTCGTCAAAACGTAAATTTCCTCAGATTGATAGCCTCCGAATACGAAAATATCGTACACTTGTTATATCATATGATACTTATTATACAACATAACTTTGGTGATTATGAAATAGAAGCCTCAGTTAGTCCCTACTCCATGGCTTAATCATTAGTCTCTCGGCTTCGCACAACAACTAAACTACAACGGAGTAGATATCAGGCTGTATCAAACTTGCCACTTTGTGTCAAACTTTGGTCGACCTCCAATTAAAAACTTGTCGCCATGTTTGGAATAGGCTTGTCAATTGTTCTATTTAGGTAAACATTTTCACATTTAGTATTATTTAGGTATATTTTGTTCGATAGAATGTGTAAAGTCAATCGCCCCTTTAAGATGAATACCACCGCGTAAACTTACACTATTTGTAGTTTTTTTTATGTTGATTAGATAAAAATCTATGGGTTAAGTTTGGTCAATGGAATGACTTTATTTACACTAAAATAAGTAAACACTTAGAAATATTAACAGGGGATGCTAATTTATACCCAAAGTACCCAAAAGTATATGATAATCAATCGTAGAAACTTTATAAAGCCAAATTGAATAAATAAAAACAATCAAAGACATTACTCAATAATTAGAAACAACTCATTACTCCCCAACATGGAAATACCAACCCCTAACAGTATTTTAAATACATCCCCAAACCATCTTTAATTTTTTTCATTTTTTAAGGATTTATTTTGACTGATGGAATTTGTTTGAAATAGCTAGAGAAGGGTGGTTGCGACAGTACGACCGTATCTCCCCTGACAGCTCTTTAATGGGGTGGATTTGCTTTTAATTAGAAACGCCATTCAGGGCGCGTGATGGCCTTATAAATATTGCATTATGCCCCTCAACTCTGTCGCTAGTTTAGTAATACCAAATGACGTCTTCTATATTTGTGCGATGAAGCGCGGCCCTCTCCCTTTGAGCATGAAATACATGACTTTGTTATGGAAACAACAATTCATTGGGATTTAAATGTGAAATTCGTTTTAGATGTACTGAAATTTCTTTAATGTATGCTGAAAAAATTATGTAGAAATCGACTATTTTTTATTTTGATTCTTAAAACCCTACATAGTTCAAAATTGGTCTATATATGATTTAATTATGTTCCATCCTGCCTATGTCAAGTACAATGCCAGTATTGGTATGTTTTTATACCAATACCAATAAAAACCCTCGAAAATTAACTACTCCTGGAGAAGACGGGTTTTAGGAGCGAGGCAAAGCCAAGATAGTTGTTTAAAATAGTCATTTGATAGTTCCAATGGGAGGGGGCCACCCTAAAATATAAGCCTTTCCTAGCATTGGCCCCTAGAAAAATAAATTTAAACATACAGTTCTTGCTAGAAACGTTACGGAAGTTTTTTGGAAACAGTTCTACAGTATACATTAAAATAGCTTCACCAAATGGGTGCTAAATACAAAATGTTCCAGGGGAGGGCCCCTGAATACCCAATTTTCTTTGTAAACCTCCTAAAACCACCACTGATAATGGCAATTCTAGAAAAATTAGTTGAAAACCTAGATTTCAATATAAACTGCACTTAGCATTTTAATTAAAGTTTATTATGTCATGGCCCTGTTCACTTAAAAAAAAAACCCAATACGATATCAACCTCTAATGCTGTAAAATTACGGTTATAAATGCATTGCAATTTTTCCCAAAATATCATAGTTACCCTACGGTTAATCATTATAAAAACTGTTTATTACTCACAGTTGGTCACTTATTAAATTAAATTGAATTACAACCCTGGCTACAGCTTTACCCATGATTTTGGGATTATGAATAAAGGGAATGCAATGGAACCTAAATATAATTAGGAGCCCACAGCTACTAATGAGACACCCTCTGTAATGCTGGGTAATTCCCATGTCGGGTGAACAGCTGTTTAGGCTAATGTCCTGTTTGTACATAGGCGCATCTGTGCACACCAGTTTATTCTTATGTGACATACAAGGTAATTAGTTTAGTGTCAAAATTAATTAGTACTATGCAAAACCCGACATATCCATGCTTGAAGGCTGTAGATACTGAGAAACACAAAATAAAATGGGTCGTCAAAAAGTGGCACTACTACAGTAACTCGTACTATTGCGTTAAAAACTTTGTTGTTGAACAACACGCACAATGTTTTATTTTAAAGACTACAAAAGATGTTACACAGTTTAAAACAAACTCAAAATAGCAAACACTGTTTATTACATGTATGACGAATATTTGCTAAAAACGGTTACTTTATTTTCTAGAATCTTTTGTTGATAAATTTTAAAACTTTACCATTACAAACCACTAGTTGAACTTCTAGTGTTTTCGCAAAAAAAAAATCTAAAATTCAACATAACAATTCAAAAATAAAATAATACAAAAATTTCCTGAAGCTGTATTACTAGATAAAACAGTAGAAAAAGCGGTTGCATACTATTTAAAATAATTTAAATTAATTTAAAAGGTGTAAACATCGTTAAAAGGTATTTATGTTAAATAACTTAAATTATTTTTATACGTACCTAATCGTTCCTTCTTTAGGTATAAACATTCCAATAAATCGGTAGAAGAAAATTATAAAAACCGTGAAAACTCATTTTACATTGTAAAACTATTAAACTAGTTTGAATAACTGTTTGCATGTATATAACAGACACAATAGATTGTATAGATAATAGATTATAGATTATATACTATTGATTATAGACACTAAACGATCTAGCACGTGGAAACGAGAGACCGCAAAGAGCACGAACTACCTAACTAAAGGCAAACTTCTATACCCAAGAGAACAACTTTTTAGAACACTGAGGCGTCGTCGAACGAGTTTGTAATTGAATTGTGTTTTCTATTTACTCAAACAATACCAGGTAATGTTAAACACCTAGTTTTATCCTTTTATATTCATAAAATAGCGCTAAATCTTCATACATTTTTGTGAGTCAAAGTTTTTTGAACTTTAATTGGAAAAAGTTTACTTAAGGGTTTTATTCTTTATTCAAATGATTTAAAACTTAAACTATAAGTAGGTCTATTTACGTTGTGCTAAAAGGATTTTTATCCCAGGCTGAACTTTATTTAAAGACTAGGAACGTATTCTTTTGTAAAACTTGACTGATAAATTACTTTGAAATTGGTTGGTATAATAATCATTAAAAATAAAGCAAAATAATAAATTTAGGTAGCCTACATCAAACTACAAACACAATACAATAAAAAAAACACTGTGAAACTAAAATTGTGGAATTTAAATTGTTATAAATAGTTTTACAACATATTTTCATGGACAAAAAATGACAATAATTATTCTTAATTTACGGATAAGAAAAAAAGAGAAGAAAAAATGTATACTGTTTTTTTACGTGAAGAAAAAAAGCTGTTGGAATGAGCCGATTTTACTGCGAAACTAAATTAAATAATCATTTAAATATTATCTGATCTATATCTTATATTTTAGTATATTGGGGTGGTGAGGAGCTTTCTATTAAATTAGAATGAAAATAAAACAGCCATATTTATAAGTAAAAAAGTCATAGGGTACTAGGTCAATTGCAAAATAATTTATACAACCTTAGGGATTAGTTGGTATTGTAAACCAGCTATAATAGAAAGAAACATCTTTACATATATACAAGTATATACAAACTAACTTCAATAATATAAATTGTTAATATATATATATATATAATGTTTAATATTTACGTGTACCTACTACTGATTCTCCTTTTAAAGTGTTCGAAATTTCTAATACCGGTATCCATCTTGAAAGTTTGATATTAATCTACCTTTTCATGTCGA
Organism: Macrosteles quadrilineatus; assembly: GCF_028750875.1. Lineage (NCBI taxonomy): Eukaryota > Metazoa > Arthropoda > Insecta > Hemiptera > Cicadellidae > Macrosteles > Macrosteles quadrilineatus. The sequence goes on along the minus strand of NW_026542598.1, from coordinate 35,141,134 downwards.
CCACTTAATTTTCTGGATTAAGCCCTGTGACTTGCTAATGCAGCTTTGCCTAAATTGCTGGCTAAGGAATAATGGAAATCTCGTCCAGAAGCTTGGGTTGATATTAACATTATCTTGGCGCATAATCCTGGTCCATTATTTATAACACACTACAATTTGCATTATGCATGGTTTGAATAATGGTTTTGTTATAGTCCATGTTGGGTGTAGCTTCTTGAATTAAATGCAAACAAATGTGTTTCCTTATTACATACCCACGTCTGATTCAAGTAAAACATATTCAGCGTCATAAAGCTGTAAGTTAGACTATTCAATATAAAATTAATTATTGTAAGTATTTGTAGTAAAACAATACGCTCATATTGATTAACATGTATTAACCAAACGTAGTCCTGATGTAGTCTGTATTGTTAAATAAACATATGCATTTCATATAATTAGAGTGTTAAATATTAAAAACAAAAATTATAGTGGTGAATATTAGTAAATGGGTTAGTAATATTAGGCAAATTATTTATGAAAAATCTCAAAAATTTTATCTTAGTGCAGCTTAAAAAAACAATGAACTATATATTAAATAAAAAAATATTTTTGAAAAATTAACTATCCAAAAACTGAATTGTATATTTGTTCGAATATACATGTGTAATTGTTCTTGTAATTTTTCATATGTAATTATTCTTTTGAACAAACGACCCTTACTCTCGGTAGCATAATTGATTAAAAACACAAATTTTCCTAAGCCTCATAAAAAAATGAAACTAAATAGTATTTAGACTGATATCTTGACATAACCAGAAACCTATGACATTACACAACAAATCAAATTATTTATTACAAAATAGGATTTTTAATCTTACTCCAGCAGTTATAATAATGTTAGAAGGAGATAATTTGCATATAAACTCGATCATAAACAGATGCACTTGTTATTTTATATAACTGAAATTGAGTTATTGGAGGGAAAGACACTTCACTTAGAACACCATTTCGTCCCTTTAATGGGAGAGATTTGTTTTTAATTATAAACGCCATTCAGGGCGCGAAATGGCCTTATAAATATTACATTATCTTCGTTCCTGCAAGTAGTTTTGTAATAGCTTCTATTTATTCGATACGTTTTTCTAGCAAGTAGGAGGTTCTAATTGAATTTTAAATTGCAATGATTTACCTGAAACCAAACACAAAATGTAAAATGTGTATTTGGCGTTATGTTTGTAAAACATTCTTTAATCATAAATATCAACAAAATGTCTAAATTAATTAATTAGTAATTGATATTTCTGTGATACAAGTAATTTAGGAATAATCTAAATTTCATAGCATCGAACCCTCAACCTCTACATTTGAAGGTACAATAATCAGTAATATATCCAGACAATCAAGAAAACTACGGAAAACTAATGCTTGGTTTTATTTTAGTCATGGAGAATATATTTCTATCTATTAAACCCTTACATTGCATATCCTTCACTTTCGGAGTAATTTTGCCTCATTCGAAATAGTATATTTCGTAGCTAGGGCCGAAAATAAGAGCTTCAAAACCATTTCGGTCCGTGGTAAGAACGCTATTTTCCACCACACTATACCCTATTACCATTATTCACCACAATAATAATGCACACATATAGTCAACACAACTACAACTTTAAGATTGTGAAGAAATAATTTGAGGAATCAGCAAAAATAATAATAAATAGTTGCTAGGCAGCATTGACAATAAAACAATTCTATTGCAATGCTATGGATACTGACGACTGTCTATACAGTGTGTAAATTAAGTATGGAAACAAATCTGTATTTTTAAAACCGAAATAGATAGAAATATTCTATTTGTAGCAATAATAGTTAACAAAGATTCCGCAATTTTTCACATGAAAAATATTTTTTTACCCCCCTAACAGGGTAGGTAGTAGGGGGTGACTTATTTTTTTCAAATAGCAACCCCTATTGAGTGACCCCTCATTTTGAAGAGTTTGTCAAAAGAAACACAATGACGCAAATCCGAGGTGAATATCTCACTCCTAGCCCAAATGGCGGATATTCCAAAATTTGATTTATTGTACGTGAAAAGCACCAATTTCACAAATAATGGAAAGAAATCTGTATTTTTAAAACCAAAATAGATAGAAATATTCTGTTTGTGGAATTGATTGTTGACATAGGTTCCGCAATTTTTTTAATCAACAATATTTTTTCAACCCCTTTAACAGGGTAGGGGGTGGGAGTGACTTATTTTTTTCAACAACAACCCCTATTGAGTGACCCCTCATTTTGAAGGGTTTGTTAAAAGAAAAAGAATGACGCAAACCCGAGGTAGATATTTCACCCCTAGCCTAAATGGTGGGTAATGAAAAATTTAATTTTTGTAAAAAAAGCCCATTTTGGAATATCCGCCATGTTAGCTAGGAGTGAGATATTCACCTCGGATTTGCGTCATTGTGTTTCTTTTGACAAACCCTTCAAAATTAGGGGTCACTCCATAGGGGTTGCTATTTGAAAAAAATAAGTCACCCCCTACCACCTACCCTGTTAGGGGGGTAAAAAAATATTTTTCATGTGAAAAATTGCGGAATCTTTGTTAACTATTATTGCCACAAATAGAATATTTCTATCTATTTCGGTTTTAAAAATACAGATTTGTTTCCATACTTAATTTACACACTGTACAATATGTATTCATGTTTTAAGTAAGTAAGTGGTTAGCTGATTTTGCGGCTCTAGTGATGTAAAAACCTGCTCGGTCCCCAAATGACGATGAAAGATGGCATGGCCAGCAAAGCGTTACTTTCAGCCACCAATTAACATATGTTAAACTAGCTTTATTGTGTGATGAAAATATCTTTTCACCACACCATGATGTTTTAGGCTGTATTATATAAGTTAATTGGTGGCTGAAAGTTACGTTTTGCTGGTCATGCCTGCTGTCATCGTAATTTGGGGACCGAGCAGGTTTTTACAGGCCGGGGCCGCAAAATCAGCTGTCCGCTTACTTACTTAAAACATGAATACACAATCAAAATCCATAGCATTGCAATAGAATTGTGTTATTGTCACCGTTGCCTAGCAACTATTTATTTTTATTTTTTCTGATTCCTCAAATTATTTCTTCACATAACCTTAAAGTTGTAGTTGTGTTGACTATCAGTGTGCATTATTATAGTGGTGAAAAGTGGTAATAGGGTATAGTGTGGTGAAAAATAGCGTTCGTACCACGGACCGAAATGGTTTTGCAGCTCTCGATCGATTTAAAAACTATCTCGAGCCGGCAAAACCTCATTTTCGGCCCTAGGTACGAAATATACTATTTTGTAGAATAATACAACTAATAATTCCCTGACTTCAAAAAAGTGAACGAAATACACACTTTCATAAACTCACTAATGCATTATCGATTAAAACCTTACAAATGCTTCTCCGTTGGCCTGATTTCAATCAGAGCGATGATAAAATATATCTCCATTAACCACAAAGTCCGGATCAAAACGCATTACGGACGTGAGATGTGCTAAAACCAGGCCGACGGACGTAATCCGATCACAACGCTAGATGGATTACCGGCAACCATCGATATATCGATACCGGCAACAGGCGAGTATCGATTTTTTCGCCATAACGTAGGTCTTGGACCACACGCTTGAGTATAGGAAACATTCAAACTCCGTGGTAAATATCTGTATAGACATTTGTGTTTGTTTTAGTAGTAAATGTTTTTACCAGGAGATTTAGTAAATATTCCCGCCGCAGCAAACCTGCAGACTAAGCGAATTTCCGTTTGCCTGATTGGATTTACACTAAAATGTCTCCTTAAAAATAACACATTTATTCCTTACTAGCAGAGTACTCGTCCTTCGTACGGGGTTGGCATATAAGTTTCAAATGCTTATTGCAGGTATACGCAAAGCTTTGCGTTTGCGATGGGGGAGGGCAGAGTTTGATCAAATTTGCTTCTTTAAATTGATAGTATACTATGGTATTACACATGTTCCATAGCCATAATGTTCTACCACTTCACCTAAACAATAAGGAAAAATAAATTATTATAAATTGGTAAAAGATCACAAATAGGCTAATTCATGACATTAAAAACATAAACATAACTGTAAACAATCCTATTTTGACATAAAATATATAAATATATAATATATAAATAAAATATAAATATATAATATAGTTTTACGAATACTTGCAACAGGAAGAGTAAAAAAGTTTTTTTTTTCAAATATTAATAGTTTAGTAAGATATGAATGCATTTTCCAAATTTTATCAAAATATTTTCATAAAGAAGCAAACTGCAACAGTTTACTTATCATACTAATATTATAAATGTGAAAGTTTGTGTGTTTGTTTGTTTGTTTCAATCACGCATTAACTACTGGTCGGATTGTGTTGAAATTTGGTATGATGATAGCCCACATTCCCGATTAACATATAGACATATTCTCACCTCAAAAATCCTTTCGGGCTCCGCCCCAGCGCCTCTAGAGTTTCCCATGTTAACCTTATGAGTATTCATATTTAAAAGGAATTAAATAATTTTGACAGCTGTTTCAACTACACAATTTGTTTCTATGGTATTCAATAGCATTAAAAGGCTATACGGTTTACCAACAGGGTGCAGCACCATTAGTTCTTTATACATTTACCAAGCAGCAACAAAAACCTGAGTGTGTGAACTTTACTTCTCTCTATTGTTTAGGTGAAGTGATAGAACATTATGGCTATGGTAGATATTCTATACTATAGTATGTCGGTATACCGTAGATTATGGTAAATTGTAGTAATTTCCTCTCTCATTGCAAATGCAAAGCACGAGTATTTAACTACAATAAGCATTGTATACCAACCCCGTACGAAGGACGGGTACTCAGCTAGTTCTCCATAAGAATAACATGGAAATTTTAAGTTTTGTAATTTTCTCCGTAACCATTAGGCGCATAATATAACTCTTCAATATTCTAAATTATTTGTGTTTTTATTTTATTTTATTAAGCGCTATAAATTGCTTTAGAAAGAAAACCAATTTTTACCCCATGAAAACCCCCAAAATCCCCCGTTCCAATAGTGTGATCAGAAGGCTTGGATCAGGATATACGTAAGCTTTTGATTTAACTACATAAGCATATGTTTTCAAATTGTTTTTGAACTGTCTATTTACTGAGGCTTATTCTAAGGAAAAGTTACATGTTAGTATTTAATTTTCAACAGCACCTACCTCGTATAATGTGCACTGTGAATTATTAATGGCATAATGGTGTGATGTTATCGGCAACTAGGGGAGATAGATTGTAAATATTGATTTGGCTGGACTTGGTCTTAGTCATCAGCCAATCAAGAGTCATTGGGATGTTTTTTCGTACAACTGAATAGTTAATACTTTTTAATTTACAACTATATAACTATAATCAGTAGCTAGATATTCAACTGTTCAATATTCCTTGCACCTTTTATTTTTAGCCCTTTTTCCATGTTTAAGTCAAACAAAAGGTTCTAATTAGGAAATTATTTTGTTTGTAATTCTATGTTTGTCTACTAAACGTGATCAAAAACTGTTTCAACCATATTTTTTCCTAGGGCGATAGGCACGAGCCCGGAATTGTTGTTCACATTACTTCAGGCTGGAGGGGTTGCGGCATTATCACATAGCCAAAATCTATTGGTAATTTGGTAGGATTTGAACCCGGGACCTCTGGAACCGAAGTCCCACGTTCTTACCACTAGACCACCTCGCTCCCTCTTTCATACATATATCCGATTTATTAGCCAATGTGATAGCCATGTCTCACTCAGTGTAGTTAGAAGTATCGAACAAAATATTGTATGAAACAGGAGGTTAGAGTGTATAGGCTATATACCGTAGGAACAAGAGTAAACATATTTAGTTTCTACATTTGTAAAATTCTCTTGTGATGTATTTTTTTATTAATTATCAATAATCAGGGGCGTTATTAATGAAGAAGATATTTCTAAAGAAGTTTATATAAAATATTAAACGTCAGTAAGGTTACAGAAACGTTATTCACAACAATAATTTACTTTACAGCTCTACACTTACTGTATTGTCAACTTAAAACTTCACATACAATGTTATTACAATTATAGTACTTTTGTGGCCCAGGTACTTCTAATACCAATCGATCTGCCACATTCAATTTCCACAACTGCATTATTCACCCGATATTCAACAAAGGAGAATCATATTCCTCTCGACAATTATTTTCCTATAGCACGCAATCATCGCGAAATAATACATCACTTATCGCAATAAGAACCGTCGTGCTGTGCAGCCATAACTCAGCGATGACACAATGGCGTTATTGAAGTGCTCGAGTTATGGTTCCAGTGGCTGCCACCACAATGACACAGCGCTAGTCTCGCGTATTGATAAACAAACATCGAAACGCGGTTGGCTTTAATTATTCATCCTTCCCGGCGTTTTATCGCAGCCATAACTAATGCTTCCGATATCCCTCTTGCTGCGGTTGAATTGTCACAGTTATTGTGCTGTTTTTAGTATAATGTATGTAATGATATTGTTTTGAAACGTTAAAGTATTGTTTTAGTTATATATATTTTTGGTGAAACTTATTTTGGATCTCGATTAACCTGATACTTCTCTGCAATGTTCTACCACCAGTTACATTATTTGGAAATGAATGTATATCCGTGTAGAAAAAAGGTTATTGCAATTTCCTTCTAATCTTAAGGGCACTGGTTCGATTCCAAGTGCAGAATATCCTTGACCTAGATACCACTTGCTATTGGACTATCAATCGATGATAGTTAAAATATTTTTTTTTCTAATAACATTTCATAGTAGATATTAATAACACTATTTCTTACAAAACAAACCAGAACATTGACTATAGCATATATAAATACAAATATGCTACAATAAAAATATAATTGGCCGGAAAATATGCAATTGTTTTACTGACCAATATTGGCATTTGAGCTAAAACCCTAACGAAAAAATGGATGTACAAAATAAGCTTTACTCAAAGTAGAGCTTCTTCGTGGCTAAAAACTTAGTAAAAACAAAAACTGGTGTTTCAAAGTTAACCTCTTGGGATAAAATGGTATAAAGCACAATATTCAGGATGGTTAAAACGCAAGCACGTAAATTATGTTTAAAAACTGCCCAAATACTGTTGACAGTCATCTTTGTTCCACAACTTAATTTTCTTTGTTCCCTCCAAATGGGGAATCATAACCGTGGCTAAGTACAATTACAGAACGTGAATGGCATTTACTGTCCACACCCCCTCTCCCCCTCCTCATTGAGTTCCCCTCGCCTTTGTTGTGATGGTTCATCCCCTTCTGAGCACTTCCAGCTGTTTCGCCCTGTCTGTTATCTGAACACCTGTCTCGCCTCACAATGGGCATTTCCCACATTCCGTGCTGCATAATTTAAGCTGATCGCAGATAAATTCTAAACACGTTCAAACCACAACACGTTTTTACAATCACGGTCACCCTTTTTGAGTGATATTCACCAATATAAGCTTTGTTTATATTAACTGAGGACCCGTATATGTGCATAGTCTTTAATGTATGACGAATGTTCAATGTTTGATTTTATATCATATTTTATAGTAAACGATGGGGTTTTGAGGTTGAGATGCATTTGTTGTCCCACCTTGACGTCCTATGACGCTAGGTCCTAGCGTGGAACTTTTTTGTACATTACTTTAGGTCAGTACTAATAGGTCATAGAATTATTACTTAATAAAATTAATCAGCAATTGGCAGGATTTGAACCCGGGACCTCGGGATCCGTACTCTACCATTCGACCAGTTCACTCCCTCTAGCTCGGCCCCCCTTAAGTTGTATTACTATAATTTGTAACGTTTCACATACTTTTAAAACTGTGTGCGGAAATAATACGATTCATCATTAATGTACCTACTTTTTATTATATCTTTTTTCATTAAAAAATATGACTTGAAGCCGAAAAAGGGGAGGATTTTGAATGATTTAACTGGTGCCAAAACTTGGCTTTTAGATTTTTTTCGAGGAATAAAACAACTTAACATTTTACGTAACAAAATGAATATAAAATAGCATATTTGGGTATACAAGATACAAAACAATCATAAACATTCAATAAAACCTTACAACCGATATAATTTATCTAAGTTCCGTGAAAAGAATCTCAAATATTCAGCACGTAAGGTATCTAAAATGGTGAGTTTGACCCTTTCATCTGAAGGGTCGGGGATGTTTTTAATATCGACAGTATTGGATATCGGTTAAGGGTGAGTAGGCGAGACCTCGGGTGGTGGTTATAGGGGGGGAGGGGGGAGTATGTATGGACCAAAACACGCATCATCATACTTGCCACACCTGGTCTTGTCGAAAACGACCATCTTACCTCCCTCCAAGTACAAAAATTGCAAAGCTGGGAAAGCATAGAATGTAAATTGTGGTTTATGTTTTTGCAACGACTGTGTATTTTAAAACACGTATTAAAACATATTCAATTTTTTGTTGTTGAAGAAAAGCATATTTAATAATTGGTTACACAATTTTTGGAGGCAAACAAAACCTCTTACCTAATCTTATATGTTTCAATTTCAGTAGCTCACCGAACCACATTTATATTAAATTTTTTGATATTATTGTGTTGAATTATTTTTACATTTATAAGGTAAGATAAGATAATGATGGATTAAGCTTAGAGCGTAGTGCTTTAGCATGAAGATTGCTCATTGAAGAAAATAGTTTATTTTATGAGTTCGGTTAACAAATGTACTGTTAACATATTTACTTAGGATTAGATTACAGAACAATCAATGCACCTAATAACTGACTTGTAGTACTTCCTTCTAGGCTACATGCATACAACAAATGAAAACCAATAATCGTAAAAATTCAAACTAGGCCTACTTCATTCGTAAAATCAAGGTCTAGATTTTTAAGATGATCGCATTGGTCAAAGAATTTCTTTGGCAATGTCCGAATGCATATAACTATGATGTAATATCAATGATATACTTATAAAACACCAAGGCCACATAGCTGTTTATTAGAAACAGCTCATAACATTTTCACATAGGCCTAATGTTGAAAAACTTATTACGTTTTTATCATAGTATTATCACAATAATTTAAAAACTTAGGATTTTTAGTAAAAAAAATTCAAACTTAAACTGAATTTCAAACTCCCAGCTCCTTATAGCAAAACATTTAAAGTATAGAATTTCACCAATTAATCTATTTCATTCTTTATCAAAACCATGTACTTTAAGAATGTAAATTATTAACATCTTGATTTGTTGCATAAACTTTGAATATTACCATCATGGAAGAACATTTGTAAGGCATTTAAAAGGTCCATAAATAGCACTCCAGCCAAGGCAGCCAAATAGCTTAAAAGGCTTGAAAGCTACTCAACGCCCTCTTAGCAAGGAACATTATTTATTATGGAACGTTTACTTAGGTAAAATATGAACAGACGCTACATTATACGTTGTTAAGATAATGAAAAATAATTTAAATTCGATTTGTTAATTAAGTCAATAAAGTAATTGTGAACAAATGTTGAAAAAGTAGTTTTCATCACTAGGAGCGAAGGTGTCTCTTTTTGACACCCGAGCTTGGAAATACTTTTAAGTAGCAACAATAATCTTTGCTCTATGTGATGAATAACTATTTTCATCGTACTGTGGAAAAACCTTCTAACCGTTACAAAATTAGACCACATAACTTGAAGTCGTCATCAAAGTTTACATTACTGTTGTTTACTAACATAACTTCAAATATAGTGTGATAAGTAGCGTTTTCATAATGCACTGAAAACATTTTAAGGGTAGCGAGCCGAAAGTTTACCATATGTTTTTTTCTGTTACCGTACCTATTTGAAGAAAACGATGATTTTGCTGACGATTTAGAGAACTAAAAATTGCTGCTTTCCGTATGGTTTAATAATTTAAGAATATATTCCTTGTTATCTAAGGATGCAACTATGGGTTTCCTATCTCATGCTATTTCGATTTAAAATAACAAAAGAATTGTTTCGTTTCAATGAAAGCTACATTTTGTTGACAACACAATCAATTTCCCACTAATAGAGTCAGCGGTTTCGTTTTTCCATTGAAAATACATTAACACCCTTGTTATATCGTAACACTCTGATATTCTGGTTGAAATCGTACGTATATAAAAAAATGGGTGATAATCAATTAAATCACTGTCATGGGTTACTTTTGATTAAAAGTAATTATATTCATAATGTTTTTACAAAGAAAACCTACCCAGAACCTAATTAGTTTAATAACTATAAAATATAAGTAGTTTTTATCCTTAAATTTTCAAAATTTATAGTATTCAAATTATATGTACATGTTAACTGGTTTTCTTGCTAATAAAATAATGTAAAAATGTTACATTAGCCCAATCAAATTTAGTGGTTGAAATGTTCTAAAGATAAAAATCACCTTCGCTGAAATAAAAATCTGTATTTGTTTGATGTTTATAAGTGGGCTAATAGTAAAATGGTTGGCTCCAAATAACAGGGTCACTTAATTTAGTTATCAGCCATTTGCAATTTGTGGGTTTTAATCCAGAGTTTGCAAAAATTGTCTATTGACATATTTACTAGCTGGATTAAATTTTTGAATAAACATTACGAAACATGATCGTTATCAAATATGCCTATACAGTAGCGTTTTTTATCGATCTCTTCAATTTCGTTTCCCTGAAAGTGCAAAAAAACTTCACAATACTTGTAATAAATATATTTACGCGTATAATGTGTGTCATTCACCTTTTCGGTGTCCAATCAAAATCGGTCACCACTTACCTTCTTTTATGTGTATTTACCATCTTAGTTAACAATATGAGTCTAAATATATTTATTACAAGTGTTATTTTTTGACTAATTTTTGTAAGGTAATTTAATAACAAGTACGATGCTGATCAAGAAGTTATTTAATTTTTTTGTAGAGATGGTATGGAAGTTTTTCATATAAGCAGTATCGAATATCAGGTGTATGGGAGGAAAAAGGGGAGTAAAAAAGGAGGGAAGGTGTATTTGAAGATCTGACCCTTGCTCCTTCTTACCCCGATTGAGACTTGAAGAATTTTAGTTCAATAAGAAAAGCCAAATACTGGATAGAGAGAGAGAGAGAGAGAGAGAGAGAGAGAGGAGAGAGAGAGAGAGGGAGAGAGAGAGAGAGAGAGGGAGAGAGAGAGAGAGAGAGAGAGAGAGAGAGAGAGAGAGAGAGAGAGAGAGAGAGAGAGAGAGAGAGAGAGATTTGTATATTAAAGTGATAAAGTATTACTTGGGTGCCAGGACATTTTTGCTGAAGACTGTGGAAGGATTCGGGCTCAAGAATATTGGCTTAAAGTGAGTGGTAGGAAACGTTAGGAAGGGATTAAAGAAGTGGTTATTTATTTATTTCAATTCACATGACTTGCAAAAAATGGCTAAAAATATAACAAATGTCTTTGGGCTTATGAATTCAAGTTGAAAATATATTTAAATAACGTCAAAAACATATAAATTGAAGCAAAATTTGACTAAACTATTGTATATATATTTTCTATGTCATTTCTAAAAAAAGATTTTTAACTTAATAATATACGGTCCACGTTCCATACAATTATGTTTTAAAAATTCGCTCACAAATATTCTATAACTTTTATATCTTGAACATAGGAAATGTGGAGTCGGTGACATAAAGAGCAGATCGGGAGAAATGTAGTGTAAAGATGTATTGGATATTTTCAATACATCCTTGAGATATACTCCCGATTGCGGGTGAACTTTACACCCAAAAGCTTGCACTTGTCACTAGTGTTCAAGTGGTTTAAGTTTCACTCTAACTAATACACAAACCAAAAGGAATCTTTTCTTAAAGTAATACTCAATCCATTTAGATGTTTAAGATTTTTGAGTAAACAACAACCACATGTAACACATGTAAGCAAATAAATATTTACTTCAAATTAGCTGTTTTAGAATTTTAGCCCAATTAAAAACGTTTTGTACGTTGGGCTTTAGGTTCAAATATATTCATGACTTACTATTATTTAGTTAAAATAACTATGCACTGTATTTTAATAAAGAATGTTTCTCTTTCTACCATTAAAAACACCTGTTAGAAAAATATTTAAAATTTATGTTTGGTTATAGAAACCTCTATACAATTCTCAAAAATAGATAAAAATGAATCTAATAGATATACTGTCAAGTTAGCTAATTCTTGTAATTTTACAAGATTCATGTAAAAGTAGCAGATAGATGATTAAAAAGTAGCTTTTAAAATACTCATTCTCACCTGTTTATTTTTAATTATAACCTAGTATGGTGAATGTAACTTTGAGACCCTTTGCATATAAAATAAATATGAAACAACTGAATCCTCCATCCAGTTTCTAACAAATAATAAAAAAAAACTTTTCAAATAACAATAGCTAACATCATGACGCTAACACACAACGTAGACGACACGAATAGGAAAGGAAGTTTGAAAACAATAATACTTCCGGTTCGGAAAGACATGAACTATCTCTGAATATTACGTTTCGTCTGCAGTTTATCAGTGAACTTTCGCAATAATCTTGCCCAGGATATTCCGTAGAATGGAACATTCTATTTTACTACACATTCTATTTTTACTACCCCATACTACTTTGGATGTTTTTAAATGTTTCTTCTTAAAATATTTGTTTGTTGTTTTGATATAGCTGTTTACATATGTGACATGATTCATTTCTATACCATTTTAAAATTAAATCAATTAGTTTTTCATTTCATGAATTATACATAATATTTACGGTTATACAAGTTATGGCATATAAACAAACTCATCATAATATTCTTGCTGTTTTTAAGATAGGTTTGCCAATTAGGTTTTACAAATTACATACTACTTCAATAGTTTGTCCCTTTTATTTCACACTACTGTATGTACTTATACACATTATAATCAAACCTAGATACATGATAATAAATACAATTTACATATATTAACCTATTCTAATACAGGTTTATTCGTTCGCTACGCTTTCATGTGTCCAATATTGACTAATATACATACTGGACCGAAGTTTTTCTAAAGGTAGATATTAAACCTGGCCTAAATATAGGGAAAAACTTTTATAATTTGGTTTATGTGTTAACGAAAGTAACAGCTAAGATAAAATAACCTCCTTTTTAGTTTACTTTGTTAAACTATTGATGAAATTACAATTTTATTCCCCAAGAAAGCTGATATAATCCAACTGGGATGTGTACCCAAACGAAACGATATAGGCCCTATAGGCCTAGTCGAGAATTAGTTCTATAATCAGTAGTAAGTATGCACCTTCTTTTATTTAATGTTAAGGCATTAGTTGGTTGTTCATTGGTAGGTGAGTTGTTGATTATGCGTTTGAAGCACTAGTACTTTCTGGTAATAGTATTCGCACAAAAGGATGAAATAATTACATGTATTTTTTTGTAGAAACGTAAGACAATCTTAACTTTACGAATATAATAACACATCTCAAGTTTTGTATCGTAGCAAACAATATACCGAGGGATAAAATGTTGTGCATGTGCTATAATACTACCCCATTGATCATGTGACGTTTAATACTACCTATTACTTATGTGGTTTCCATTCGGAGAACCACTCGATCTAGTTATGTCAGTAACCAAACCTCAGTAGAAAGCAATATAGATCGCCCCCTTGGTCAAAGCAGTACCAAAACATCCAAACAGCTTTGGTATAACTCTTATTTGGAAAAGGCTTTATTTCTATTTCTGTGTAAAAGGAACTTCTCGATCTATTTCTGTTTTATGATGCAATTTTCATTTTTTCCAAATTGTCAAGTGAAAGATAAATCTCATAACATTGTGTATATACGAGTATCATCATAACTTAAAGCTTTGAATTGTACATCCTAACTTCATATTTTATGTAAGCTTCATAATGGCTTATATACAGAGACGTTCAAACAATGTATGGCGTGAATACTGATTATTGTAGTTTTATTTTGTAAATACTGAAATACGTAATTGAATGCAAAATGAAAAAAAAACGTAATCCTTGGTTTGAAATTTAACATCCTTTGGATTTAAGCATCATTAAATGATTGAATACCCTATGGATGTTTATGTGAATATATTTATGCTTGGTAGATGTGATCAATCGAATTTGCACAAATCTTTTGTCCACTGCATGGAAATGGTCACATTGCCATACCTGTAAACAGTACGCAAAATAGCTCGTTTACGCTCTAGAGCGGGAATGGGTCATTCCCACTCGCTAAATCAGCTGATTACACGGTTGTCGGTACGTTACTTAACAACCCTGGTAAGCCAATAACATAACCTAAAAAGAAAACATAAGTGACATTTTTGATGCATCTAAAAATAAATCTTGTGTGTATTACAAACGCAACCAGTAATTGCGCTCTTAATACACACAAATAGCGAAATAGCTATACTTTTGTTTTCTAACAACATCCAACGGTGAAAAAAATAAAGGTAAACAAGGAAATCCCTATTAAAAACCCGGAGGCAATGTACGATTGCAAACACAAAACTCAATTTGAGTATAATTTAGCGAGCCTTTTGTTTAAAATCGAGTTAGCGTTGGGCAGAGAGTGGTTCTGATAATACAATAACATGTGTGGATAATGCATTGGCTCGGCACAGGTGGTCTCTAACAGTCGAACATAGTGAAAAGGGGAGGGGAGAGTGGGGGGGGGGTGAAAAGCCTTTGATAGAGGGATGCATTAGCAGTAAGAATGGCAGAAGGGTCGAAAAGACGGAAGTTCTAAACATTTACTAACAGTTTTTGAAGGCGAGTGGCCATTTTAGGGTTGAGAGGGTCCTAGTACTTTTCGACTAAATATACCGTCAGAAAGTAAGCTATGTAAATAAGTAGGTTGTGTTTGTTTAATTGTTCTATGTCATATAGTTAAATTGTTTAAGGTTTGATATCTGTAAATAGAGTAAACCTGTATGTACAAACAATATTTCAAAGTAAGATATTAGGCTACTATCCAATTCTTAATATTAGAGGTTGGTGAATGAACAGTCCCTTATAATAGGTAAAATGTCTTTAACTTTAATAACAGGCTAAATAGGTTTTATTCTACAGTAGAACAAAATATTATTATTATCATCGACTAAAATGGGAACACATCCTTGCTACGTGTTTTAACCCAAATATGAATGAAGTACAAATGTAGAATAGTGTGAGACACTTATGTAGCTTAACTTACTAAGATCAGCTGTTTCATTAGCCAGGACCATTTTTTAAAAGCTTAATGATCAAGACAGCCGGGTTTAATTTCGACCCAAAAGCTCCAAGCTTTTTTATAGTAGTCTGTCAACCTTTTTTATTGCTAGGTGAATACAATAGCCACTTAGCTACCTAGCAACAATATTTATATAAGAGGGACATTTTTAAAGTTTCTAAAATAAAAAAAAATTAACTTGTTAAGGTTATAACAGCCTGAGCTTTAAACTTAAACTTTTTATTTGAGTTATTTTTCGTTGCGAGTGTATAAGTTGATTGCATGCCAGTATTACTCTATATACAAAATACAGTTTTCAATCTACAAAAAAATTAATACGTACACTGTGGTACAAAAAGTACTTACGTGAAGTCATTTGGATATCACTCACCTGGAAAAATCATTTAGATAAGAGTAATGTATGAGAAACGATGATTAAATTTATTTGAATACACATAAGATATTATGTATTTATACAGACCTAAGCCCACAATAATGTATCTTGCTAGGAAATAAAGACCGAATTAAATATCTAAACTAAATAACAGACTAAGCTGTAAAACCCGAGACGCATAATGATATCTCTACAGACTTAAACCCTGGCAGTTCTAACTATTGATCGTAAAAACAGCGACGTGTGTCTTTAGATCCTCTAAGGGCCGTATTAAAAGCAGGGAACGCAATCGTCCGTTATGACGACAATAAAACCACAGGGGAGATGAATAATTTAGACTCACTGTTTCAATGTTTGTTTATCAATACGCGAGACTAGTGCGGTGTTATTGTGATGGAGGCAAATGGAACCATAACACGCACATTTGGAAACCATCTATTTTGTTTCAATACAAAACGAGACACTAGCACTTATTGTATTGTAGCTGGAGACACAGATTGGATGGCTAAGAAATCATTGCCTAGTTGTATGCGTAAATAGTTATTTGTGTTAGTGTGCAAAATGGGAAACGTTGCACCAGCTGATCGTAGTTTTAGTATTTTAGTGTTGAAAAATTTATTTTCAAGTGAACACGTATTACGTGCCTCATAAAAGTATAATGTTTTGTGTCTCTTAGCTAGAATACTGGAGTGCGGCAAAAAATATGAGTGCGGCAAATGTAAGTAAATGCAGCAATGAGCTACTTTGCGTGCTATATCAGTGTGAGGAAGCCCACTTTGTCAGGTAACCGTAGGTAAAACGATTTTGTAATGTTTATGGAGGCGCAATTGTGTAGGCAGAATCTAGAACACGTTTAAAGATTTATATATTGTTACGTAAATTAAGTTAAAACATAAACATAACACTAGCACTTAACCTTTGAGTAGGTAAAATTTTGAACAACTCAATACCGTAACACCTTCGTGTAATTTATGAGTTATTTCCCAACACAATAGGAACTTTATAGTCTGTAAAATATGTCTTCTTATCGATCATTCCTCTACCTGTGATTGGCCTTAAATTTGGACCTTGGGAAGGAAATGGGATTTGGACCTTAAATCATTGGGTGGTCCCAAGAAGGGCTAGGAGACATGTTCCATCATACAGAATATAGCTTATACAGAATATAGAATATAGCTGTACAGAATACAGAATATAGTTGTGACTTGAGTTCTTCGGGCTCGTCCTACCTGTTGTGTTCGACTGACATTTTGTGAGGCATATCCTCGACTTTGGAAGTAGCCTCGTCCTGGGAGGTGAAAAACCTAGCCCCCAAAGGGGAGGTAACTGCTCGGTGTTGGTATCGGCATTTTCAAGTAGGCCACAGACATGGACGACTGGGCATTGGGTCCCAGTGACATTCCTTTATCCACGATGGAGGGGTGTTTAGCTCTAGGAGAGATGGAAGTGCATCATATTCTCTAACCTACCTGTGTCTGTGGTTCTTTGGGCTTCGGCCTGCTTGTTTGTGTGCGACCAGCATTCAGTGTGGCAAATCCTCGACTTTGGAAGTAGCCTTTCCTGGAGGTGAAAACGGGCAAGTACCCGTAGCTCACGGGGACACTCAAGGGAAACGTAACTTTCCGCAGTGTGAGGGTAACGGTTTGTAGGCACTTATGCAAACCAATCCCTGTCTCTGAGCACGGACGGTATGGTTATCTTGAGTGTGGGGGGTTCTTCCCGGAACCTCAATTGAGTCAAGGGTGTCGCCACCTCTGGTGGATAGGTTCATCCGGGTGGGTCCCACTTCTATACCTGCCTCCTTTTGGGAAACCCTGATGGCCTGGCAGTGATGTTGGGTCTGACAGGCAAACGAAGTAGATCGGGTGCTGGGTCCGAGCCCGCCAGGGGTATCTGGGGATCTATCGCTCTGGTTATCTCTGGTTTCCCAGCAACTGGGTAAGGCCTCGATCGGGTAGTGGTGTAAATGGGAGGTTGGGGTTCCCCCGTCAGCGTGCTGACGGTCCCCTTCCTTCTGGCTATGATGGCGGGTTCTGCCTGTCAGGGATTAGATAGGTCCCGAGTGTTGCTTGCACTAAATGCGTCAGGGCGCTCCATTATGGTCCTCTAGGGCTTTGTACCTGGTGGAGCCCAGGTGGAGTGACGCTTAAACAACCAGCCGGAATCCCTGGTTAGGATTGAGGGGCAACCCTCTTTCCGAAGGGTCTGCTTCGGCAGCCGGCGAGCCTGATGACCTTAAGTCATCCGCCCATGATGTGCTAAAGGTTGATGCGTAAGCTTCGGCCTACATCATGGGGCCCGGGTATGTCTCACGATAGGTACCGGGTACGTAGTCAGGGGGCTTCGGCTCTCATGACAAAGAAATAATAATAATAATAATAATAATAATAATAATACAGAATATAGCACCAAATTAATGACAGTGGGTGGCATTTTAGACGAAGAAGTCCATGCAAATTTTTCAGAAAACCTGTTCAAACCTGTAAAATCTTTAAAGATAATATGACGGAGTTCAAATCGTTCCACATGTTACGAAGTTCGAAACAATGACCACACTAGTGCAACACACCCACTAATATATTTTATGGTAACACACAGAACGTAAGACCTGCGCTTTATCACTTTGCAAAAAACTTAATAAAATTACCTTGGTACTACATCAACATCCTCCTGAGTCATCATTGATCCCTACAGGCAAGACTATTCCAGGGCCAAGTATAATCAATGATTCCCAGTTTTCAGTAATCCCGCACGCGTGGTGATGGGATTATGGACGCTGGTCTGGTTTTAGCACATCGCGAATCGGTAATGCGTTTTCATCCGGACTTATTGGATAATGGATTAACATGAACTGATAACCAAAATATTTATATTCCAGGAATCAGAGTTATGTTTTAACAATGTTTCGAGTAAAGTTGTACGCGTTTGCAGTAATAGGATTTCAAAAAAATATATAGCACGTAGGATTAAACTTTACGTGGATTTACTTAAATATTTTCATCACTAAACGTTGAACACAGGGAAATCCAAAAAGAGATGTTTTAATAAAAGTTGTGTATAACGAAATATAATTTTCTAGTTGGATAAACTAACCTTACAAGATAATTTTTATAGCCATTTTCAGTCATTTTAGAACGTTGGTTTAACACTTGATTATTCATGCGTGAAAACCTGTAGCTTTACAATTGTTCATACAGTTTTTCCATTTTAAATTCAGAGAGTAATAAATAAAAATACGTCTAACACTTGAAACATACCCACTGTCTTAACAAGATTATAAATATATATAAAATATGGTAATAGTGATCGGTTTAGATTGGACACTCAATCATTATCAGAACCAATAGGCAGATATGATAAGAAGTTATTTGTATACTAATAGGCAAGCATATTTCTTTTAAACCTTTTTCTCAGCTCGTGTGCATCGCAGGCGCATACTTTAAGATATATATTTTCCTGTAGATGTGCAGAATTCTCTCATAAATTAAAATTGGCTCAAAAATAAGCTCAAAAATAAATTTGAAATTTTATAAAACTAAGATGGACCTTATGCCATGCTAGTGACAAAATATAACAGAAAATAAAAAAGGAAAGAAATTACAATTACAGGTTTTATTTGCAGCGTGGGTAAAAATAGAGAAGCTTATACATTACATATTTTTGGCCAATTTTTTGACCACTGGACGACCTCTAGTTCATTTAAAAACACCAACAGTAAAATCCCATCTAATCCTTGATTGGTGTATAAGTCGTCCGGATGAAATTAAGATGCACGGTTCTTAATAAAAAAATTTCATGACAAAATCCTGTTATAAATTAAAAAAAAATGCAAACAGTAGCAATGGACTTACTGTAGAGTTACTTGTAAAAATTGTTCTTTGTACTTTATCTGTATTTAATTGTTATACATTTTGGCAGTCTATATTAAGACAGGCCTGTTTCGACGGAGTACGGTGTATATTGGGTAAATATATTTATTTCTGTCTACTAATAAGCTTTTTAGGAGGTAAAAAATATATGAACAATATAACTGCAATTTTGATACAAACACAAGTGCTTAGGAAATAATATTTTAGCAGACAACGAACAATTGCAGGTTTAGAACTTGTCTTGGTAACAAAGAGCACATTTGCAGCCAGGGGGAAAATACGTAGTTAGCCTTAATGTTGCCATAAATACAAATTGCCAATTAGCTAAGTGTAACACACCAAACAAAGCAGTATCACATGGTTCGCTGACTTATATTGCACAATGTCTGAATATTTCTTGAGTGAACCAAGTTAGTCGAAGATGTTTATTTTTATTTTTAACAAGTGTAATATATTTTTTGAAACTATTTGTGTGCATCAATCAAAATAAAATTACTCAATTGCTTGAAGGATAAAACTGAGAATTTCTAAAAATATTTTGTAACGCCTTTATTTATCTGTTTATCGATTTCAGTTAATATGTACTGTATAACGTCATAGGAAATAAGGCATACGGAGAAATATCTAGAGAATGTATTATTGCATTGCATACATGTATTTTTTCATTGATGCTTCGTCTAAATTGTAAGTGTCTTAAATCTAATGTAGTATGTAAGGCATAACCAAAAGATTAAATAAATAGCAAATTGTCTATTAAGAGCGCAAAGTACGTCATTGCCGCTCGAGAACCAGAGATGTCCGCAAGAAGATTTTCGAGAGCGGCAATGACTGTTTTTGCTCGTAATACACACACGATTTTTCCTACCACCATAACTAACTTATGGTAACACAGATACATTTTTAGTTATATAAACATTTCATTTTGGTTACGTCGTTTGCTTACCGGATGGTAGTGTTTTATAGAAACGCTATCAGTGATATTAGTTGATTTAGTGAAAAGTCAGGGAGAGAGATTGAATAAATTGGAAATGTGCTATTTTGCGTATTTTAAAAAGGCGTGGTAATGTGATCATTTCACTCAGCCAAAGCTTCTTCCGCCTACCTACAGTTCTTAAGCAGAAATTGCGTACTTTGCGCTCTTTATAAATAGCTATTGTGTTAATAATATTAAGAGTATATGTAGGCTAATTGTATATAACAAATCACGAATCGCACGATAGATTAAGGTGAGTCGGTGGCTCATAGCGTCACGGACTTCGGGCCCAAGGCAGAGATGTCGTGGGTTCGGATCCTGGTCATTGCGACAAACATTATGAGTACAGTTCACCCTTGTACTGTACAGGCTCAGCCCTTGCTTTGCTGTATAGGTGCATTCCACGCAAGGGCGCATATTCTATGTGGACGGGCAAATGCAAGTTTAAAAGAGGCAGCCAACCTTTTTTTAAAAAAAGAACAAGGCTTCTCAAGACATAAGCACAAAATGATGTTAATTATTAAGTCCTTTAACTAGTTTCATTTCTTATTTTACTAAGTAAATAAATAAGTTGTATTACTTATTTCATTTACTTAAGGCTTTTTAAACATTCTTTGTTCTAATAATTACTTGGAAAGCAGACGTTTACAAGAAATCACGGCCAATACAAGCAAAGAAAGCCGAAGGGTGAAATTATTTCCAGTGAAAAAAACATTTAAAATTTTAATTTGTTTTAAATAACAGAGAGAAATCTACGTAAAAGAAGTAATGAATTAAAACATTCCTTTTAAATACACATGTCGGTATTTACACGGGCATTAACTCTCTCTTTAGCTAATGATGCCAATGTTTCGGCAAACATGAAAATTAACTGCGGTTCTGATCAAGTTTATTCTCTGTAACATTTCCTGTTTATTAACTGAATGCGATTTATTCGCTTTACAAACCAAACTATGATATTGATTTAACAATCAATACTAATCTAATACTTGCTTTTGCATGTAATCATGTGTCTTAGTTATATTTTACGTTGTATTGAGAGTACGTTTTGTAAGAGAAAAATATGTTCATTCTTTTTTTCTAATTAGATATACGGTGTCTTTTTGAACACAAACATATTTTTGTTTAAAACAATATAAATTTTGCTTACCAATATATGATTAAAAATACATTTTAGCAAAATATTCCTTTGCAAAGAAACGATTTTGTATAAATTCCCCACTGAGCTCATTATTACTTCCTTGTATGTGTAAAAGTAAGTTTGGGTGGAGGAAAGGAAGGGTCACTTTAAGGATATTTGGCACTCTCAGCGTCCATTCCTACATCAGCTGATGGCCTTTTGCCAACGTCCAGGACCCAAAACGCTATTTTCCCGCTCTTTTTTATACATTTCTTATCCAGTTCTTACACTTTTTTTACAGTTACAAATCACAAATGACCAATAAGGAAACCAATCATTATTTACAAGAGAAGTTGTATAAGTATATGGGAAAACCAATTCTACAAAGGCAACAACTCTAAGTTAATCTGGTTTGTTCCTCATGGCAATTTAATTATTTTGTTATACACATAATTTATTTTTTATGATAAATACAACTCATTTTAAGGAATATTACCAAGTTAAACAGATATGGAATTTTGATAACTATCTTTTAAAGCATGTTTTTATGCTAAAAGACAACCCTTGAATTATTCCATTCATTTCTTCCATACATTTGATTTCGAGGTTAAAATTATCAACAATAAAGTCAAAAAATACCCTAAAGTGAACATGTCATTGGAATAAACATGTAAAAAAAACTTAGTAACGAATCCCGTGAAATATTTGTCTTAACAAACAAGCCAAGATACAGCCACAGAACGATGTTAATTATAAGGTTCATTAAACTAGTTTCATTTACTTATCTAAGGATTGTTAAACATGCTTTGTTCTGAAGATTACTTGGAAAGAAGACGTTTACGAGAATTGATTTTTATAACAATGAATGAATGAATGAATGAATGAATGAATGAATGAATGAATGAATGAATGAATGAATGAATGAATGAATTATTTCTTTATTCCAACAAATTACGGTATTTACAAAATATGTACACAGATATTTAAAGGAAGAACAAAAACATGAGTGAATTTAAAAGAATAAAATTAAATAAACCTTTACATTTTTTCTATGGTAAAAAAAAGCGTACATGTTAATATGGAATGAGCCGACATGGGCAGCGAGCCTGTGCGTCGACTGCAGTTGCTTCCAAACATACATTATGTATCAAATGCAATAAATAAATAAATGACAGGAGAAATGATGAGGTGAAAAAAATGATGTGATGAAGTTACAAGAAAAAAAAAATTAAAATTGTGAAATGAATGACTACGTGAAAAAATATTAGGTGGCATAACTAAGTTTAAATAAAAATAAATGAAATGTAATAGTGACAGGAATTCTACGGCTTCGAAAGTGTGTCAACAAATTGAACTCAAACTTAATGATTTGTAAAATCATTTATTAGGATGTTTTATTTTTTTATTTTATTTCTTAATAAGAAATAACACATTTTAAGCTTTAGAGTATCCTTAAAATGCTAAATAATATCATGTTAAATGACTTTGCCTGTTACACATAAAATTATGATACAAGTTAATTTAAAGATACATTTTAACAGGTCATACGCAAGCAAACAAACTGTACTTTTGGAGATAAATTAATTATTTTCATTAAATAAATGTGCATAAATCAGCTTTTGACTTTATAAAATTCAAAATCACTACCAACATATATATAAATTAACCGGGGAAATTTATAATTTTACTATTTCAGCGATTGATGTAGATTTTTATTTAACAAGAATAATTGTCAGACTTTAAAATGTTTTCAGGTGACATATCAATTTGTACTACTGACCCAAATAATCGCTTTAATTATTATTTGTCCGAATTCATACATTTAAAACTTTACACCTCAAACAGGACAAGCAAATAGAAAACTTACACAAGAAATTTGCTCAAGTAATTTAGTTTATATAACATCGTGGTACATAGTTTTTTTATTCATAGGAAGACATAAACTATATCTAGGAATGCATTGTTTGCCTAGTTGTAAAGGAAATGTCAGATTAAAGACGTGTAGAGAAACGAGCGAAGTGAACTAATCTGTGCTAAACCGATGGCTAAACCACAACGAGATTACATCAGCTGTTGTGGTTAGGGACTTGCGCGCGCACACACACGCACGTGGGTGCACAAATACGTTTTAATTGTAGTCTACAAATCCTTTAAATTTCAGTACAAACAATAACCAACATAAAAGAGGAATAACGACTACACTACGTAGCATTTTAGGGTTGAACAATAATAAGTGTTATTTAGGAATATTTTAGTAGCAACAGTGCTATTGCCGTTCAAAACCACTTGGGTTTTAAAGGGAATTGTGATGATTTCTTTGGTTAATAGCACTTATAAAGTAGGTGAAACAATAAATAAAGTGGGATTCCTGTAGTAATCATAGGCTCAATTTGGTGAAGAAAACCTTGATAAGACCAGAGAAATCCATAAGCCATTTTTTAAAAATGTAATTCAATTTAAAATCTAGCATATGATTTTTAAAGATTAATAAACAAATAATAATAGTCAAACTATAAGGGGTATATTCAAAACTGGTGGATCTAGTATAATTGCTTAAATCCCTGCGATTGCTAATACATTTGACTTATTAAGTTTTTAGGGGCTGGGACTCTGTGGTTCCGAAATTAAAAGTACAATGAGACCCTGTTTAACGAAAAAAGCTCACATTTTGGTATCCTTGTATTATTTATTTCATTGGCAATCAGCTGATATGCATTGTCGTATAGTTATCTATGAGTTATATGAGTGGGAATATATTGTGAAGAAATTGAGAAACTTGGCGTTTTCGCAAGTTATATTTGAGCAAGAAAAACCCCCATATTACGTCTTATTTACGATTAATTATCAATAACATTAACCGTTACAGATAACTTGAACAAAGCATATCAGCTGATTAACAATGAAGGAAAGAAAAAAGTGATACCAACATAACCACCTGGTTTCGTTGGTAAAACTTATTTCGTTGGTTTCGTTGGTAGGTGTAATTATTTGGGTTGTGTTTAAAACACACCCTGTATTTGAGGTGAGATGAACTGTGTTTTTCAAATCTCACTCAAATCATTATATGGCCACACAAAATGTTTTATAGACTAGAATCTGACCAACTCAACAATGGTTAAATTTGCAATAACTAAATAAAATATTTATAACATTTTAAATAATTTACATACCTAAATTACTTCCATTACACTGATAAACATGATTTGAACGCTTTTAAACCATCACTTAAATCAAGCGTGATTTGATTTTGATCAATATAACTGGATAAAACGGAAGTATTCCTGTGTAATTGAGTGTATTAAATGATTTCCATCAACTGCTGGATCAGGCCTCGCTAGTAAGTGAGTTAATTCGTACATCAAACAGAACCTTCAGTGATTTCAACTTATCGAGTTTGAGTATTATTTTGTAAGGGTTTGATGAACGATTTGGTTACTTAATAGATATATTTTTAAATACTACCTGCTGCTTACTATTTACCTATTGAAATTTAGAATTTTATCACTATTTATTTGTTATATTTATATTCATTTGAGATGGGAAACCACCTATGTGCGAATTTTAACCAAAATATGAGTGAAGGATGAGTGTAAAATGGAGTGTGATGCCTCGTGTATTCTTGCTACTGACTAAGATCAGCTGTTTCATTAGTCAGGACCATTATTAAAACCCATTGAAGGACAGCTGGGTCCAGTTTTGAACTATCAAAAAACTACAAATACCATACCATACTACCCATATCACCTCTGATTCGTCCTTTGTAGTGGATGGGATTTGGCTAGTCACATCTATCATGGATAAGCACCCCTCAACTAAATTCCATCTGGACATAACTATATTATTTTTAGTGTTATGTTCCAAAGTAAATGGTATAAATTACAAAAACTATTAATTATTATACAATTCATATTACAGTATGCCGATCATCAAAAATCTATTTTTGTTATGAGATCTAAATAATGTTGCCTGAACAAAGAATAGTTCTACATTATTGCCTCAAGTTAAACAAAAATACTCAACAACAATTTAAAAGCGTTAGTGGTAGAATGTAAGTGAATCTTTACGTGTAATAACAACATTCAATGACCTCGGCCGTTAAAAGAGCCAAGGGATTCTGTTGCTAGAATGTACGACCAATTTGTCACGTTTTATTGTTTCATGGTTCATCGGTTTTAGCCCGCTTATTAGGGCCTGTTAGACAAATTAAATGCCAGTAATTTCTACAGGCGTTATAGCGCAGTTTACAATTAAAAACTCAAAACTGTCACCTAAACCTTGCCGGGGGAGCAAGCTGGTGTAGTGGTTAGAGCGCGGGACTGCGATTCCTGAGGTTCTGGGTTCAAATCCCACCAAATCACCAATTGATTTTATTTAAGTTATAATGCCGCAACCCTTAGATCTAGCCTGATGTAATGTGAAAACAAATTATGGGCTCGTGCCTAGCGTCCTAGGAAAAAACCTTACTTGCTATAAACTTAGTTACACCTTTAAAGAAATAAAAGAATGATAATCCCAAAATGGTTCAAGATTTACCAACAGATTTTTTTACTATTGAAATATATACAAATGTATATAAATGTATATGTAACATGTATATATAACATGTATACAAATGGTATTTTAGTTATGTCTCAATTTTTGGATATCCTACTTTTCCTAAAATTCACGTTCTTGCAATCAGGCCAACATTCAAAAGGTGGCTTGTGTCAAAATTTGCTTTTAATAGCATTCTTTAACACAGAATAGACGTAAAGAAAATCCACTGAATCCAATTTGTATGAAATCTCTCATTTTTCTTCATAAAAAATATAAATATAACTGCCCGTTAATTCGCAACTTATTTAACATAACTGAATTTTTTTCTATTATGTTGTGCTTGTACGAGAAGAATTTGAGCATGTTTGGGATCAAAAATCTGTATGATATTTTATTTAAACCGTCCAGAAAACGAAATCTTAAGTCAAGAAACATAATTAACTCAGCAAAAAAAAACATATTTGATACGTCTAAATAAAACTTTACAAAACTAGTGTTGCATAATTATCAAAACTCCTATTCTTCCGTGTTTCTGTGTTTATTAAGAGAATATATGTACGCGAAATACAATGATGCATTTAATAACTTACGAGAAGTTGAAATAAGGAATTTGATAAATAAGGAATTTAATATTCTAAGTGACCATTTTGGAAGGAAGGACTTGTTAAAGTAAATAAGCTTTTCCTTATTCCGTAATTTATTATGATTTAACACGACAAACGGATCCTATCTTATAAAGTGGCTACGAAACGCCCTCTCTGATGACATAAAAAAACAAATAATAAATAACAACAATAATATTATTTCAATTGCAAAAATTTTAATTTAAACTCATCCAAAACTTTAAAGGTATTCTAAAACAGCGTAGATATAATCTAAAAATAATATCAAGCGTCTACTTGAATACATATTATAATAAAATATGATTAGGCACGAAATATTTGAGCAAAGTACCTTTTTTTTACTTACACGAACAATTTTTGGATTGCAAATAGTTTGGTTAGAATTTCAGGTTGAACTAAGACTTGCCACGGTTTACTTACAAATTTACTGGGAATTAATTAATTAATTAATTAATTGAATTAATTAATAGACTGGGACGGTGGCGTCTTCCTGTAATCCAGCTACTAGGAGGTCACGAATTGTGGATATTTATGGGCATGCACTGTTAATGCGACACTCCCTGGTGTGGATTAACATCCGCACGAGTGAGTACTACGACTATCCGCAGTACTATCCTGTTTATAGACCTATTCGTTAGTACCAAGGCAAAATGTGGTTGGGATTCCACTTCAAACTCCTTAGTTGCCATTAGCTGTATGGGCTATTAATTAATAGCTGTGTCTAAGGAATATGTCGGCCTTAGTCACTAACAAGACTACAAGATCGCGCAACTCCTCCTACACTCATCTCATTCATACTTGGCTTAAAATACCTACATTCGTATGGTCGCCATTTCAATGAAAAGTATCGTAAAAGTATTCTCACTAATTCTTAAATTCAACGAAACTTAATATGATTAAGAATATTTTTATAGAACAATCATTCCCGTCGATAACATATCAAAATAATTTATTATTCTAACATGAAGCTAGAAAATCCACAAAATCATTTTAATGAAAACATACCCAAACATACGAAATGAAGATGATAATGATTTCCAATTGGTAAAAGAATCAGTTGATACGTTTAGTGTTATTTACACAGCCATAAACACTCTCTTTAACTAATGATGCTAATGGGTTGGCAAACATGGAAATTATCTGCTCTGATAAAGTTCGCTCTTTGTTACATTTACAGATTATTAACTGAATACTATTCATTATTCAACATTGATTCACGATCAATTTGAACTTTGAAAGTAGAGGCAGACATATTCGCATGGATTAAATATATTCAGTTAAATTTTCATCTTCATTTTTTTCTGGAACTTTAATTTTAAAACAACATATTATAATATAAAATTCATTTATGTTTAAAATATTCTATGTTATAGGGAAAGATAAATACATTGTGTAGGCCTACAGCTTAACTAGGACAAACTCCGGGAAATAGTTCTATGGGGCAAAATGGAAAGAAAATCAAGAAACACTTCCCAAAATCTCTTCGTCAACCACATATATTTTGGTATTTTTACATACATTTTCTTTCATCGTATTTTTCCAATTCATCATTGTAAAACTTGGTATGTATGTGGCACGTTAGAAAAAATATTTTGGTACAAACTGAAATATCAAAATGACAGCCATAAAAAATAGAATCAACTAGCAGTATTTGGATCAAGGGACCAGAGATGACAGTTCAATCGTTCTCGTCTCCATCCTCATCTGATTCAAGGATAAACCTTTATATGTGCTGAGATATTGGCGTTGGAGGAATTGATTCAAATGAAGCCATAGACAAATTAACTCTATCGACAACCCTTAGCTCATCTCAAATAACTTTTACAGTTTAAAAATCAATACATAAGCAAAAATAACTTTAAATGTTCTCAAAAATTCAATAAAATGTTAATAATATGGAGTTTAATACCCTCTACTGAAATAATTTAAACTTGAAATAATTTAAATAAAACTTCATTATATTGAATTTTAGCCTCCTGATCACAGTTAAATACTAAATAATGGTGTAAATACCTGCATTCATGTGATCAATTTGTTGCTAAATTGCAACCGGTTTCGACTCACAAAGGAGTCATCGTCGGGCCAGTACAGATGTCTTCTCGCTTCATTTGAAGGTCGTCAATTCATGATAAATAAATACATTTAACACGCACACGTACACGAACATAAAAACAAACATTTAGGCCTAAAAACGAAAGATGATACAATACGGTGTCCCGTTACCGTATTGTATCATCTTTCGTTTTTAGGCCTAAATGTTTGTTTTTATGTTCGTGTACGTGTGCGTGTTAAATGTATTTATTTATCATGAATTGACGACCTTCAAATGAAGCGAGAAGACATCTGTACTAGCCCGACGATGACTCCTTTGTGAGTCGAAACCGGTTGCAATTTAGCAACAAATTGATCACATGAATGCAGGTATTTACACCATTATTTAGTAAATAAAACTCATCAACAACATTCCATGAATGCGAAATGCAATGTAAATGATGACCACCGTTATAGGAATGCTCGTTTACTTCCGATGTGACAAAATGGCATTTTAATATATTTCCTAAAATATCTCAGTCCAAAGGATAAATCATAGATGAATTTGTATACATTATTCATATTTCTTTTATCTGTTATCACTTATACTTAACGCACATAAAGACTAGAAATTTATTGGAGTGTTATTGATAATAATCCACAGGTAGGTTTAATTCCAACAATAAAAATTTCATATGTTCAACAGGGTATGCTGCAAGAACGTTTAAATTTTATGGAAAATGTTTGTTTCGTTTATTTATATTTTCTTAGACATCGTCAGAGAAATTGAATGGCAATCAGTGTGAACTAAATTGTTAACCGCAACGAGATTACAACAGCTGTTGTGGTTAGGGACTGTCTCACACACACAGACACAACCACACAAACACACTCATACAAGTTGCATAAATGTAACAGACATATAAACATCAATAATTAACATGAATGTGTAAACTGTGATTTAGAGACTGTTCTTTACAGTAAATAATTGTTTATAGGTAATTATAAATTTTCAAATTGAATTTTAGTTTGTAAAAGGAGTATAATCTGAAAATAATTAGTTGTGGAAATAGCAAATAAAACTAAAGCTGTCGGAGTGATGACAAATAAAAAATAGGTAACCGTGACCAATGAGAAGTTGTTAATTCATTTAAAGTAAGGCAACATTGCAATTTTCAATCCAGTGGCTTACCCATCACTAAATGTGGGTGGTAGAAAATTTGAAATTTTGGCTATGTTTTAATTTAGAATCAAGGCTATCATTAGATTCATTATAAGACTGGATCGTTTTTAATTTATTGTACTTAAATATTAATTTTATTCTAAATTATAATTAATTTTCTCATTCTGTATTTTTATTGTTTTAATACCTACATAGTATTTTACTACTTTGGTTAAGAAAAACTAGGTTTATAAAAATCGATAAAATAATGATCGAAAGGTCATTGGTCAAGATTTTCCATTAATTGTGATCCGTTGTGATTTGAACCTATTGTAGTCATCATAGTTAAATTTCTTACATTTTAGGAATTTAATTTTAACAAGCCCTTTTAATTTTGTTGATTAAAATCAAATACTAAGGTATTACTACCATAAATACATTTTAGTTCTGAGGTTTTGTCTTGAAAAGCTGGCCATAATTCTTTTTACTTTTAGCGAATTTTCCATATAGGGAATAAGCTATTACCGTAGTACTCATGGTAAGACCTGGACCCGGGACCGATTTTTTTTTCGTTTTGAGGTCCCTAGAGGCCAAAAATAGCATCCGTCCAAATTCATATATATATATATATATATATATTAACATTTTACATAAAAAAAACACTTTAACCCTCCCTGTTGCAGCAAACCTAAGTATGTGTTAAACTGATTTGATTTAAATAGGGAATAAATGTGATATTTTTGAGGAGACATTTTAGTGTAAATCCAATTAGGCAAATGGAAATTCGCTTAGTCTGCAGGTTTGCTGCGGCGGGAGCATTTAAATGTCAAATTGCAATCCAAGAAATAATTTACACAGACTATTCTTATTTACTGTTAGAACCGGCGCGAAAGTTTTTCAATTATTGTATATTTTTATTGGTGAGTACAACGAGTAAAACCACCTAACATACGTCGATCATAAATGTTTTAGAAGCAAATTAAAAAAAACTCACTAACTTAACTTTTGTTGCCATAGTTTGTACTACGATTTTTGTAGTTGATCTCTCCGTTTAAACACTTAGTTCACACATGAAACTAGAGTCCCAAAAGCAGAGAATGATTTGATTCAGCCTTTCATCATTTTAACAGAATGATCTCTTTGAATACCTGATCCTGTTGTTATCAAACATTCTCAGATCGTTTATTGTGTAAAAGGCTTGGAGCCATATCAATGAAAAACAATAACCAGAACCAATTAATGTTAACACTATTAGTGTCAGTTTATTTAAAAATTAATATAATTGTAACATTTAAATCAAACAAACAAATAAAATAGCATGACCATTTCAAATATTTATTTAATACAATATACAATATAAATATATATATCTAATAATCCTACAATAAACTATATTTTTTGTAATTTGGCTCATTTAGATCAATATTAACAGTATTTATTTGATGAAATAAAAACTAAAGTTTGTCCATAAAATTTACCATCAAAAGCACTTAAAAAACACCAAACTAGGTTTCCAACTCGTTGACTAACCATGAAAAATCTACTGTACATGACTTTTTTGAGTTCACATACAAATATTGTATGCTATAAGACGGAAATGGCACAAAAGGCTTTTGATGCATATACATTTTGTTTTTAAATCATAATTGAACGATAAAGTTTAACATAAACTTCATAATATTATCTAATATTTTAGAATCACTCATAAATTAAAGTATTTTTATATTGTTACCTACCTCACTTAAAAGTGAAATTAATGGTAAAATAACCATATATTTGTTACATTTTATGAAAATAATGCCCAATTTTCCAAGTTTTCAAACACTGTCACCAAAGTTCCCAGCAAATATTTACACTAACTTGTTCACACTGAGAGATTTTGAGTTGAGGGCCCAACATTGACCCTCTAATTTGGAGTTGAATGTTTGTAAAACACTTGTGGTGGGTTCCCCTAACAATCACTAATCTCTAGTAGTTCAAATTTAAATCTACCACCCCAATCTCTAACTTTAAATTTAATAATATACATAATGAATTGGTATATTGTTATTCTTTATTAGTATCAGAATATTTGAACGCTCCGTGTAGGATTTTATTTAAACATTATGGTAATTTCATGTAGACAGAATTGTAATTGTATTGAATGAATTTGAACGCCTAATCATATTGCTGATTACAGTTATGGAATAATTTTATTGTGATTTCTATTTTTGAAAAGGGAATCCTTTAATTCAGACTACACATATTTCTAAAATAACTACTTTTTAAGTGTAACTGTGGATTTGATGTTCCAAGAGGTTATAATTAAATGAATAAAATGAAAAAAAATAAGAATTTAAAAAAAAGTAACCTTTATTTTTAAATTAGAAAGTGGTGTATATTGTACAGGGTAACGGTTCTTAAGAAGGCAGTGTGGAGCACATCGTAAATGCTATTGTTTTCTATAAATGTAAAATACTTATAGTTTATTACTCAAATAAAATATTAATATCAGATATCAGAAAATATTTGCTTCATATGTCAAAAGTATTATGTTATATATTGTAAATATTTTAATACATTTGTTTTTTTACTAAATGATAATTTATTTGAAATGCAAGATTGCAATATAGGCTTTGAAAATAATAATATAAAATAAATTTCATATATGGAAAATGTGTAAAGGGTTCTTGGAGAAATAAATTCAAAGGGAATATTTGTTTCCGAAGAGAGAGGAAATTCCGTTATCTTTGATGATATTAAGCAAACGTCCTTTTGTGCATCTAATGCACATAACCCCAAATCCATCACGTTTAAGTAATAGTTATACATTATTTACACAACCAATAACTTTTACGATTATCATTATTATATTTAATACCCCAAATAGGTTTTTCCTGTCAAAGCAAAATATACCAAAAATAAATATAAAACATTAAAATGACCAATATTTCTCTGTAACAAATCCTAAACAAAAGATCCACACTTTTATTTTACTACGTTAAGAATTAAAAATATTGTTATAAAAAAATATCTTCCCCTTGAAATGGTTAAAAGTTAATAGCTAGTCCTTAAAATCAATCTTTGTCTACTATCGAATGAAACTACACGTTGAAATGAACCTAGAGTTACCTTTGTAATAATAAATCACTGTATCAAGTGTATTACATTAATGAAGCACTCACTTTTTAATAAACTCCTAGTAAATAACTGGTTATGTTTAGGGATACTCCCAAGGTGACAGTTGGCTATGTCCAAATTAAAAATACATTATGATATACGGTATTTTTAACCAATTTCACCAGTTGGCGAAATTTGCCTTGAATACTTTTGGACGATTTTAAATCCATTTCATATAAGATTATTTTTACCACATTTCAAAATCTCGTTGACTAAAACATCAAAACTACTAATTATTGTATTCTTTTTTGGGCTTCTCGGTGTGGGTGACTACGTTGATGAATCTGGAGGAAGAAGGGAAGGTCAATTTCAGGGAAAATTTGACAACCCCCCTTCCAACCCTTGGGATAGCATCAGGGGGGGTGGCTTTTAGCCAAAATTACACGACCTAAATGTTATTTACGCTGAGTTCTTTAACAGTTTAAAATAGGATTACACCTTACAAGACTTGTTTTGTACAGATCTACTTTTGTACATGTGATATTAATTTGTATACAGCCCGTTTCCTGAAAAGTGATTAATTTGTGTAAATAGTGTATAATAGATTGTTAAATATTTTGATAAATCAACTAGGGAGAAAAAAACATACGGATAAACATAAATATATATAAATCAAACACTTATTATTTTAATGGTTTTGCCAAGGGTACATAGTGCTTTCTTTTTTAGTAGCGATCCAGGGTTGCAATAAATAGATATTAAAATAAACGAATTATTGTATTTGATCGTAAATCTAAATAATTAACAACTATTGTTGATTTATTGGATTTTTTGATATTATTAAAAAATAATAAGAATTCATATAATTTATTTCTATAATTTTAGATTGTACGTTTCTTGATAAAACATAATGACTGCAATTTTTAAAAGTATATTCTTCGTTCTACCTTAATCAACTGTACACAAACTGCATAAAAATAGGTTTAAAAACCATAAATTTAGGTTAAAATATCATAATTGGTTGAATAATTAGTTGAATACGTTTAGTGGTATTTACACAGTCATAAACAAACACTCTCTTTAACTAATGACTCTAATGGGTTGGCAAACATGGAAATTATCTGTGTTTCTGATAAAGTTCGTCCTCTGTTACATACAGAGTAATAATTAAATCATGAATATTGATTTGAGATTGCTTTGTTCGTATTATTTTAGTTTTTGATTTGTAAGTTTTCGACTTAACCAATCTTAACTGGACAAATCTCTTTGTAAAAATATCATAAATTTGAAATAAATAGTTTTTTTTATTTAAATACTTTTTATATGATTAAACAAATGCATAACAATACCATTTATACAGCTATAAATTGTTAACCTTTTAAGGTTAAATTAATGTTTCCAATTATTAATACAATATTTTCTAAATATTTATGATAAAGTATAAACGCCAGTATTCCATGCAAAACTTACATGAATTTAACATGTTTTACTAAACCAAATTCCATTAAAATTTAGTTTTGTCTTTTTCAATGAGGATTATTAAGCTGGCTAATTACATGTTTTATCAATGAAATTCTATTCAATTCACAACTTAGAGAGGGTTTCGCAGGGACAGTTCAGTTAGCAAAATTTACCACGTTTTTTTTATTTAAGTGATATAAATGCTTGTAAGTAAAAGAGGTTAAATACACTAGATATTCCGAGAATTTAACTAGTCTAGAGGGAAAAACTAAAAGAATTGCTAGAACGAATATTTTTTTAATACATGTAAAAACAAATAAATACGTGTGTTTGTTTGAAAACATGTTTATGGTAGATCTGAATATTATAAATATTAGCTGTTATTTCTCATCATTGCATTTGTCAAAACTATTTTAAACGTATTAGATTTAAAAAATATACATCTGTAAAGTTATGGGAGATTTAGTGGTTATTTACCATCACTGATTTTGTTAAAGACAATTATAGGTCGTTAATAACATTTTATGTGGTTATAATAACTTTTACCTACGACCGTTTTTTAAAGTAGCCATTTCAGTCCAGTTCTTAGAATTGAACAGTTTCACTTTACAGCTGTTTACTTTCATATCAGCATAGTTTCATTTCATATCAGCATAGTTTTCTCATACCCACACAGGTAACAGACCAATGAGGTTCAAGTATTGAGAGAAAATAATTAAAATTGTAATGCTTCGAACGTCAACTAATCAGCTGATCAGTTGACCAATTTAATTGTTGATCCGACTTGTTTATGTACACTCGCGTATTCTTAATTAAGTTGGTGGAAGTCCAAAAATAAATGAAATATTTGCCGAATTGTATCTGATACAATATTATTTATGGTAAGAATGCTGCTAGCAATGTAATATTTAACGAAGTTTAACAAACACGTAATTACAGGAAATCAGCTGATTATACAACAAGTCGTTGCATCACTTTCAGTGGCAATGACAATACACGAAAACATAACCTCTCTAAAAAGTTATCAGTAGTGATTGTTAGTAATTAAATCCAGATTGATAGTAATTAAAAAACGGTCGTAGGTAAAGTAGTGTACGCAACTCGCGTTAATAGTCTTTACGACACTCGCCAAGGCTCGTGCCTTAAATTTTTTACTCGTGTCGTAAAGATTCACTTAACGCAATCGTTGCGTAAACTACTATTAAGATGTACCTCGATAAATTTAGCTGATATGTCTCATTTAGTAGTGAGCATCAAAATCACCAAAGTAAGTTGAACTTGTAAAAGATTGTAGACACTCCCACATTACAGGAGATATTTTATAGGAAAAGAAGGGGATATTCCCAGTGTAGAACGTAATGGTAGGTCAGTCTCCAAGGATATTTTGACTCCCTCCCTGTCAACAAAGGGTGGCTAGCCGCCAAAATATAAAGCCTAAACGTTATTTCCGCCATCTTGCAAAAGATATTTACCCCATGGATGTAATATAACTCATGTAACATATCTTTATAGTGGTTGCTTTTTTGCAACTCTCTCAAATTAATGGCAAAACTTTTTATTGTAAAGAAAATGTATACTTAATTTATTATTTTTTTAATAAGACTTAGAAAGATTTAAGACAATGTAAATAGATTTGTGACTTTTAAAATCCTTACTTATGAGCTTATTGGGACCTTTTTCGTTAATTCACTACCACTAGTCTTTAGAGCAATAGATTATTAGTAATAGAAGTGGTACTGAATTAAAATTTTGTTATGTTAGGTTAGGTCAGTATAGAAATAGAAAACCTCAACCTAACCACATTCCACTAGTGGTGACGAATTGACGGCAAAGGCCCTTTTATCGGAGCGGTTCGTAAAATAAAATTAATTAAAGATTAATCGATTTTAATACATTACAGAAAGACAATCTACTAATACTTTGCAATGAAATTGTTTCTGAAAAAAAAATTATAATTGTATTTAGATTAGTGTACAAAATCTTTTACTTATCCATACAGATATTTTGTTTAAAGACAAATCTTCGTTGATTTGCGAGTAGTGGTGAACTACCGGTATGACCCCACTTTAGGCACGTTTTTCCCATGTTATTCTTATGGGGATCATTTTTTAGTCACCAAATCCAAAAATCCTGATCTTCGCCTGTACACCCCAATATAAATGTTCAATACCATTGTATAACTTCATTACTATTTCAAATCCACATCCATTCACAAGTATATTCTCAAAATCATCAACTTGACAGTGCGAGGTTTGCACGTGCTCCCAGCTCACGGCGCGCTCCCTTGGACATCCTTAGTGGAAATCCATGAATTCTGACTACTTGGGAACCCAAGCCATTTGACATACAATAAATCACCCTTCCTTCTAATTACCTTTTCTATTAAATACATGTCTTTATATTTGGTCTTTAACAACTCCTCTGTATAGAAGCCTCCCCTGATTATATTGCCATTTTCATCTTTCAAGATATAAGTCACAGGCTTTGTATTCTTAACTTCTGCTATTGTAAATAGCTCACCTGTCCAATTTGGGGTATAACCTTTACTAAAAACATGTTTATACTTGGAAATTCTCACTCTATCACCCACCTTATATCTTGGCTTCTTAACTTGCACTACTTTAGAAGTCAACCTCTCATGCACATATTTACTATTCTTAATATTCACTTGGTTAGGCTTCATTCCTATAGATCTATGCACCTTATTATTATATTTTCGAATTAACTTTGGAAGTAAATCCAACCATTTATAACTCCCCTGAGCACTAAATTCCCTATATAACCAATTCTTTAAAGTTCTCTGAAACCTCTCCACAATTGCAGCCTTAGTTGTAGAAAATGTGTGATAGTGATTAATATTTAAGTTTTTCATTAGTTTGCTAAAATATTGATTAAAAAATTCTTTTCCATTGTCAGATTGAATGTTTTTAACCCCCTTTGGTAGAATGGTTTTAATCAGGGGTGCCCATCCCCCCCTAGACTCATGACGCACCCCCCCCCCAATTGAGCAACAGCCCCCCCCCTTAAATGATGTACACAACCAATGAGAAACATTATTCCCCCGCCCAGCACTATTTGTAAAACTATAAAAGAAGTTTTATAATTTTTTTTAGATATTTAAAATTCAAACCCAGTTAATATATGTCAATAAAGTTATAGTTTTGTCTGTACATTGTTCAGAATTATACATATTTTGGGTTATTTATGTTTTATACATTGAAGAAGCTGAAACATGTCTTATATCCATTTATGTCCGTCTGTCACGGCCCAGAAGGTTTTATGCAGCCTACTCATGGCCTACTCTGAAGAAAACTAGAGTACCGATTATGATTCTAATGGTTTAATTGTATCCACAGGATTGGCGAGAGAGTCCTTAGAGCCATTAAAATATGGCCTCACTATTTTGGAAATAAAATAACGGACGATCAAAAATACAATTTTGTGTGATTTTTATAGTTTATTTTCTCCATGTTTACTACATACGTCATTTTTTATGAAATACTAATAATCTGTTAAGAGAACACGTCATATATGAAATTACGAACAGCTGTTTTGATAAAGATTCCTTTTCCTAGCTGTCACTGATATGTTTACATAAATGTTCTTTAATAATACTGTGTAGGCCCTATAACCATTTCCGATCACGTTTGTAAGCAAATCCAAAACGAAGTGAGATTAATAACCGTGTGGCTTTGGGTTACATAACGGGTTTGATTTATCACGAGTACTAATATGTAACTGTAAATTAAATTAAATAACTAGCCATCATCCAGGTCGGGAACCGGAGATTCTGTGTGTATCAAGTTGTACTTGAATTTTGATTATAGGGAAAAGAACGTGAATCAGTGTTGTACAGGACTGGAAAAATTATCTTTCTATATAAATAAAATTAGAGTTTTATAAGTCACCTCAGTTTAAGGAATTTTTTATTGCCAGAATATCCATAACGAACTGTCAGCGTCTTTCTCGATATAACGATCCCCTCTCCCTCCCTTTAGAAACATCACAGCTCCTTTGATGAAAATGAAATGGAAACAACGCTTGCGCCAACAATCGTCTGCTCCGTTATACACTTCTGTCTGCTGTGCGCTATGTTACAACAGATTTCAGATACAACAGCTGGGGAATGATGACGATAATGCTTAGTACACTGTGATTGAGTGATAACCATGGTAACTTTAGTAAGGCTGTGATTGGCCAATGAGTAGGTCTAAATATGGCGACTTGTTGAATTTGTGTATGAATTGAAGAGAAACCTATTAAATGAACAGAAGAACAAAGAAATAGAATAACAAGATTGTTCTCGTTACATTCTTTTTTAAGAGTGTTTTAACTATCTCTAAATATAATTTTACACTTTTTTATTACTTATCTATAAATTCCTATGCTGTGATACAGCACCTATCGGTAGCCTATCTGTCTATCATGAGCAGTACCTTATAACACTTTCTAAAGGTTCCTTTAATATTTACGTTATTTATAGCAATGTAATGTTTATGGCTAGTGATTAGTTGAGTTTGAGTTAGCTACAATTTTAAACGTTGCCGTTTGTACAAATGAACCAAGATAAATGATTTGAAATTTACAATAATAATGATTGTGCAATATTGAATTTCGTTTATAAAAATGTAAATCGTGACTTAATGGATGTTTACAGCGTTTTAATGAGTTTTTCATCTGTTTTTATACTATATTGGATTAACCGTATTTTGTATCCCCCCCTCTCCATATTAACTCAGGTAATCGAGTATACACAATAGTGTTAAGTATTGTAGCCTATGCTACTTGCTACTTGATTGTATTTTAACGAGCTTTATGTCAACAAAGCGTTTTGCTGTGCTTAAGTCGCGGTCTTGTAGCTGGACGTGTCTGTACCACGCGTTATCTTTTATCTATCACAGCAATTGAGCCATCCCGTGCGCTCCCTCTCTTAGATCTCACGTCTTGCTAATCTTAAATAATAACTTTCTACACGAATCCTAAACAATCCTAAAGTCCTATTTTAACTAATTTAATTCAATAATATAACTATTGTCATTAATTATCCACTTTCTATCTGGCAATTTCGTAATGTATTTTGGATTGTCGTCACGTTGAACACTGTTGCAATTAACTTAAGCCCCCCCCCCATTTGAATTTTTGAGCCCCCCCCAAGAATTTCAATGACGCAGTCTGCGTCACGGCCCCCCCCTTGTGGGCACCCCTGTTTTAATGGCTTCTGTAACCACCAACCCTGTCTTATTCTTTAGCGGAGCAGCATAAGCTTTTTTAGAAAATGTATCTATTAAAGTTAAAATATATTTATTGCCAGAATTTTCTCTAGCATAGTTTTGCATATCAATTAAATCTATTTGTAAGGTTTCGTTTATACCTAATACTTTAAAAGATCTTCTAGTGAAATTCTTTCTTGCAGGCTTATGAAGTTCGTATGCAATTTCATTCATTTTTTATAACATCACTCTTTCCTTGTACTGTAAATATATTACCATTAGCCCCAATCAATAGATTATCTTCCATTCTTTTAAATACATAGTTTTCTGGTATATAAGGTCTATTATCTATATACTTAAATCCACTCAAAGATGTAGGGTCGGCAACTAATAAATCAGGATTGTATTCCATCAAATTAAATTTTCTTCCTGCATATACAAATTTTGATCCATCATAATACATAGCTTGTGACATTAAACAAATATCATCTAAATATTCCCCCTTTGGCAGATTCCTTATAAATTGTTTTTTGGCATCCCAACATTTTTCTTTTTTATCAAAAGTTATAGTCTGTTCTTTTGTAACACAGTCAGTGTCATCAACGGCGGGTTTTACACGTACTAACCTTTTATTATTAAAATCCCAATAGCCTGCTTCCATTTTTGGAACTTGTGAAACATTCACAGCATCTTTACTATCTGTACCTTCCATCAAATTGCTAAGTTTCTGTTTCTTAGCATTCCAAACACCATTCTCAGATTCTAAAAATTCATAATTATTATCATCTTGTATAAATTTACCATCTTCTTTTCGTATTAAAGTCTGTTGTAAAGTGGGCACATCATTTAAACTTTCACCCTTTTCCACATTAGTAATTTTCCGTTTCTTAGCATTCCAAACACCATTCTCTGATTCTAAAAATTCATAATTATTATTGTCTTGTACAAATGTACCACCGTCTTTACGTATTAAAGTCTGTTGTAAAGTGGGCACATCATCTAAACTTTCACCCTTTTTCACATTAGTAATTTTCTGTTTTTTAGCATTCCAATTTTTATTCTTAGATTCTAAAAACTCATATTTAGTTTTACCTTGTAAAAAGACATCACCTTTTCTAGTTAATGTCTGTCCCAAAGTTGATACATCATCTACAATCTCTCCATCTTTAACATTACCAATTTTACGGTTTAAACAATTCCAACTATCGTCTTTTAAATTTAAAGTAGGTTCATGACTAGCCCTGGGTTCTGCAGGCTTATTATATGGATTATATAAACGATAAAATTTATCTATAAACATATTTTTATTTAATAAATAATACCACTTTCTCTCAATTCCTCAATAATGGAATCTATTTCATTATCCACTCCTGAGTTACCGGCTTGGCGACTTAGCCAAAGAAGTCTTAACCTATCTACAAGCTCATTAGGATCATCCCAATAAATATAGTCTATTTTATTACCAGTCACTTGTCTCAAACCTTCACCAACAGATTTAAATAGAGGTTTAATTATATTAAGATATTTAGTATGTCTATTACTTGAAATTGGTGCACCATCTTTGTAACTCTTTAAATGCCCATTTGTAGCTTCCAAAATTTCTTTATAATTTTGCAAATCAGCCGGAGTATAATCCTCAGGTTCTTTTAAAGTTAACAATTGCCACAAGCCTTTTGTCCCCTTGTAAGTTTTATTTGCAACTGTAACATCATCATTGGCAATATCAACTTCCTTATTTCCAATAAAAAATTTATTTGCTTCTCGTCTAATACCATATGTAGTGTCTGTCATACTACTTTTACTGAGGTAATTTCCTAAATAGTCTGATGCTAAAAGACCAAAATCTAATTTCTGTGGGGTGGATTGTTGTAATCTTGGTATCATTGATATTCTAGATGGAGTCATTGGGAGTATCTCCATTCGAGGCCTCTCTGTTTTGGCGATTTTTTTTAATTCTTGTAATGGCTCTATTAAAGGTTGGAATGTTTGGAACCTCTCTTCAGCCTCTAGAAACTTGCCACGTTTTAAAGCTCTATATTTCTCTCGTATTTGATTTGCAGAGTCAACCAATTCTTGTTGAATGTTTTTCATCTTTTATTTAAATTTTATTTATCTCATTTGACAAAGGATTGTACTCAAACACTTTATCATGTATTATCAAACAATATGCAGATGTATTTGCTGGTACATTTTCTGCAGTTTCAATCTCTAATTTAATATCAACAATTCCTTCCTTCACTGTTTCGTTCTGCCTAGAACAATCTATTACAATTAGTGGATATTTCTTCATAAACTCAGCCCTACTAATCATAGGATCTGGGATAGTATTGTAGTAAGTCTCTCTAAACCTCATAAACATCTCATAAGCTTTAGAGACATCTCCATTTTCAAAATCGAGATTTAAATCACTATAAGGATAATATTCAGAGTTTAGAAATACTTTGAGATTTTTTAACTTACAGTGATCAAATTCATCAGTTCTTTTTCGTGCACTATTATCCCTAGCTGTTTGAAAACCAAATATAATATACCTAGGCTTCTCCAAACTTGAAGATGTCTTTACTGACCATGTATGTCTTGTAGTATTGGGATATGATGGAAGTTCATGCAACTCTAAACTTCTAAATGCAATTTGCAAATTTTTATTTTGCAATAACATCTTTTGTAATTGTAACTTCTCCCCATCTGATGGTGTCACATGTGGCATCACCCATTGAATTGAGTTAAGTGTAATTTTGGGAATCATATCAGCAGTGCCACTGGCTGGAGCACTAGCGGTTGTTAATATACAATTCAAATCATTTTTGGATCTTTTCAACACCAATTCTTGTTTGACATTTACTAATACCTTATTAAAATCCTCAAATACACCCATTAACAGCTCTAATGGCAAACATGTACTAAACTTACCACCTTTATGGAACTCTTTTAAATTTGTGTCAGAATCAAATGCCACATTTGACAATTTAGTAGTTTTATTGTAAGAGCTCAATATTTTCATAAGACTAGAAATTCCTGGGTTTCTTACAATGTCTATTTCTTTACCTGCAACTTCGTATCTAATTTCATCAAATAAGAACGCAAATGCATTATTTATAAAATGACCTTTATCATGATTTTCAATTTCTCCCTTAATATACAGATAACTCCTACATGGGAGAGTTAGCAAATCTTGATTATTAATACATATTCGAATTTCATCAGAATTATTTATTGCCAAAGTGTTGTGGGGAACATAGGAGTGATTTGTAATTTTAACCACACTATCGTCGAATTGGGATTTCCCTGTAACATCTAGAAAATCTTCCATTTTTATTAATAGAAAATTTTAACTTTAGTCCTATTGACTTTAGGAACCTAGCATTTTGTACACTTATAGATAAATTCTTATAAATTCTCATATCTTTTTTATATGACAAGTAATTGTAGTTTCTTCTCCGTTAAAGTCAATTGCCTTGTCGTGCTGATCGGCAAATGTAATACTGACAACATCTAAACTTCTCTTATTTACAGGAAAATATATAATATTTCTTGGAACTTCAATAATTTTGTAGCCAGGAGGAGCTTCTGGATAAAAGCTATGTATGGTGTGTGATTTGTTGCCATTTAAATAGGACCCATTTGCAATATTACATTTTACTCTAATCACATTTACATTATTAATGTTTATTTTATTTGTAGATTCAAACTGAACACCAGGAGTAGAAACACCTTTAAATCCCAATAAAACAGACCCTAAACACGGTTTTGTAAAATCAAACACGTGGCTAGAAAGTAGTGTAGCTTTCATAGTTTTATTATTAGCTGTAAGGAAAAAGTCTGGGATTTGCTTTTGAATTTCCTTTGCAAGCTCAACCACCTCATATGTTCCTTCAGAAATTTCTATTGTAACTGGAGCATTGTGGTCATAATAGAAAACATCATCACCTTCACTAATGGTTAATTTGTTGCCCTTAAGTTGATTTAATTTTGGAATAAGCCCTTTAAATAAAAGTTTGGATTTAGTATTAATTAATGCTTCTCCATTTTTATCTATTATAACTTTAAGTTTACCATTTAATAACTGGTTTAAATCATCGACAGAGATCTCTCCTTTTGGTAATGTCATTTTCTCTACTTTGTAATATGTTAAAGTATTTAGAGGTTTTTTAACA
Organism: Macrosteles quadrilineatus; assembly: GCF_028750875.1. Taxonomy (NCBI): domain Eukaryota; kingdom Metazoa; phylum Arthropoda; class Insecta; order Hemiptera; family Cicadellidae; genus Macrosteles; species Macrosteles quadrilineatus. Next base: position 35,097,264 of record NW_026542598.1, on the reverse strand, counting down.
TTAAATATAGAATTATAACTTTGAAAATCTACTAATCCAATTACATAATCATCATTTAATTCAATTGGAGGAAAGAACACTGACTTTAGCTCTGGCTCTGTACCCGAAAATGTTATTGTAAATGAATCCATTTTTATAAACAAAAATTTTTTATGAATGATAAACATAAAATTCCACAAATAGAACTATTTAAATCTTGTATTTGATCAGTTGTATAGAAAATTTTATGTCCCTCAAAATATTTAATTACTTCTTTTGGAGGTTGGATTCCAAATGGGTCAAAATAAATTACAATATCTTTATTTTTACGATATGCTGTCCAATGTGTGCCAGATGAGCTATCTAAATTAACTATTCCGCACTCTTTTACTCTTGGTGTTAGATTTTTTAGCTCGCTTTTTAGGTACACTCCCCGGAAGTGAGGCACGTCTTTTGCGGCCTCTAACAGCTGGTAGTTGTCCATCTTTTTTATTAAATTTTAATCCCATTCCCATTTTTGCTTTTGCCTTCATCAAATTTGTCACGGCATAAGCAGCTGCTCTTTCAGCAAGATTTGCGTCCTTGGCCGTTACTCTAGTCCAAGCTAAGTCTGCTAATCTCATGTCTGCTTTGTTCCGAGCAGCGGTATCAGGATTATTCATGTAGAATATGTCATGCTCTTTACAATAAGAGTCTAGTTTATTTTTTGGAGGTACATTTTTAGCTAAATTCTCACGTACATTCGTCCCAGGTCCACAGTATTGATATGATGGTATGTGAAGTGGAAATGGAAGGTTATTTATAAGAGTATTCAATAACCCTCGACCCCTGTAAGGCTTTAGGAATAAACCTTTGCCCTTTTTACATGTTTTCTTATTATCATTTTTTACCATTTTTATTATATAAAAAATGTCTTTTATTCAACAAAAACATAAATTTAAAATATCACATACTAAGGAGTATATACCAAAGAAGTTGGGTCTATTTCCTACCAATATTCGATGTGTTATTTGTGGTCCAAGTGGAAGTGGGAAGACGGTTGTAATTTACAATTTAATTGTAAGAAAGGAAGGATTAAAATTTACTAACTTATATTTAATATCTAAATCTTTAGAACAAGAAAAATATAAAAAAATAATTGAAATATTTAGTTTGTGTGATGAAGTGAAATTACACACGTTTACTGACTGTGAAATCACACCAAATGATGTAAAATCACAGTCAGTTGTTGTATTTGATGACATAAATAGTCAAAATATTACACAATTTTTCTCAATGGGTCGACATAAAAATATTAACTGTTTTTACTTGTGTCAATCTTACAGCAAAGTACACAAACATTTACGTGATAATGTAAATTTCCTAATATTATTCAAACAAGATGATTTAAATTTAAAACATGTATATAACAATCATGTTGGTAATGACTTTTCATTTAACCAATTTAGAAATCTCTGCCACCAATGTTGGGATAAAACTAAATATGGCTTTTTTGTAATAGACAAAGAAAGGTCAAAGAATAATGGCAAATATAGATTTATGTTTGATCAATTTTATAATGACCAAGAGCAAGGGTGTTGATGCCATCTTCTAGAATAAACCTCTTGTCATCGTCAAAGGATAGTACTTTCTTGTTCATGGTCAAGGTTTGAAGATGATGATTTGTAGATTTAATTCTTGTCACATTCTCATAGTAATCTTGCCCAGTTGCAAGACAGTTTAAATAATGTTGATGTCTAAGGAGATGTTTAACTGTAGCACTATCAGCTCCTTTAGCTTTTTTGACCTCTAAAGCTTGCTTGTCTTCTTCATATAACCATTTTAGAGGAATGTAAGAGTATAACTTTGGTCTTAAACCACAATATTCATACATAATATGACCATCTAATTCGTCTTTAAACTTTCCACTAACTTTTTTATTTTTATCAGAGTATAAGAAATGGTCTTTACTATATCCAGAGGTATCAAAATAGTGTAAGTCACATTCTATTTCCTTGTAAAAGTCCTCTGTAACTATAGCATACATTAAAGAATCTGTATCTGTCATTAGAAATCTTTTATTCTTAAATTTTGACATATAATTATAGTGGAAATCATACATTATTACTTTACTAATATCCAAAATGGTCATTCCCAAATATATTGGTTTATTAAACTTTACAACTAATTTATTTAAATGTATAGCATGTAAATTGTTATCAAACTTTTTGCTACAGTCAAACCTTGGATTAGTGACATATTTTGTTAATAGTGACTCATCCTTGAGATGTATGTCACGAAACTTTCGTTGATTCATAATTGTTCGACCAAAGAGACTATTATTTAATAATTTGTAAAAGTCTTTTTCAAAATCATTTTTAGCCCATTTTCGTTTTTCAATATTAAAATTAATATAGGGCGCAAGCCATTTTGATTGTCTAAATTTTAAAATTTTGTGGTATTTTGTAACAATCAAACCCAATTCCTCATATTTTTGTAATGCTTTGTAATGTAAAATATATTTAGTTTTGTCATTTAAATTAGGTATTAATTTGCCATTTATTTTCTCTGGTGCTAATGGATAGTCATTATGTAAATCATGTAAGCTTTTATCATATTTTAAATCAACTTCTAAAATGTATCCAAACTCATCATTTTGATTATTTTTGTATATTTTGTAGTCTATCTCATTAGTCCAACGAAATCCATCCACAGGTAGTGGCTCACACATAGCTGTGGAGTATAGCGAGTTACAATCTAAATATATTAAATACACACTCTCTTGATTGGGGTCATAGTGTTCGCCCATATATCTATTATTGGCTTTAGCGTAACGTGTAGAAATCATACTGACTCCTCCTCTAATCGCACTTTCTATAAACAAATGCATGTCAATATCTTGAAATAGTTGTAATTTTATACCAGTCATTCTAAGACAGGCCTCCCACGTAAGTCCAGGAAGTGAATACATATGTACGGGGTCAAGTTTGTAATCTTTTAAGCACAGGTCTCTAAAAGTCTCAAAGACATCAGCCAGTAGCAACACATCTGTTTTAAGATATAAATCATGATATTCTTGTAAATTATTTATATTAAAATGTGTCCAGACATTTTTAACATGTTCATATTCATTGGGAGAGATATGTTCTTTAGTTAGAGTACTGTAAAATGCTTCTATAGGAGGGAGATACTCTGCAAACTTATCTGGTCCCGTCATATATTCATAGGGAAATACACCTTTGCGTTGTAGTAGTGGATTTTGTATGAATCTAAATGTGTTTAAATTGGAAGCCAATTTATATAATGGAAGGGACAGAAAGTTATAGGAATCTAAAAATACTAAATCATCAACTGAGAATGATATATATTTTTCCATATCTTTGGCTATGCAATTTAATTTACAATTATTAAATTTTCCTAAGTGTTGCATTATTAAATGACCATCGTAATTTTTTAAGTTATGGAAGAATACTGGGATTTTCTTTGTTACTTTATAGTTTAAATTACAATCATTGTGGGCAGCTCCACGGTATTGCCCAGAGGAATGGCAATGATCTCTCACCCTATCAAAATATAGGGGTTTTTCACAAATGTGACAATGTGTTGAGTTTTGGAAAGATGCCTCTTGCTCTGGAGTTATTACAAGGGGAATATATATCGACATTTGACTTTTAATGAAGTCATAAGTCTCAAACAACCTTTTGAAAAACACATCCATAACATTTGCACCACTATACAACTCTTCAGATATTATCTTAGAATCTCTTACTACAACAAATGCAAATCCAGATGGAGTATGGTTGTTAGAGTTTATAAAGCATTCAAAATCTGCATAAATCACAAATAGGGCTTTAAGTTGATATTTATAATTTTTAAATTGTAATGTATCTTGTTTAGACATTTCCACTCGTTGGGCATCAAAGTTTTTACAATATGTTGCATGACGTTCCAATATATCATTAGTGTAAAAATGTTGTAAACAAAATTTGCAAAAATGCTTCTTATGGTCATCTTTTGTAGAGTGGAACATTAACATATTAAAATCACGAATTAAACAGTAATGTGATTTACGACCTTCTTGTAATAATAATAAATCTATGTGAGTATTTCTATTTAGTTTGGTTGTTCTTAATGGATATATACATTTCTGGTCTTCAACTCCAAATACATTAACACTTATATTATTCTGTCTTTCGAATTTATCTATATCAGATATTTTTACGGGATATTTTATATTTGTCATATTTAACTGACTTACGTAGGGTACATAGTTAGAGACCCTTTCAGCATGATCATTAGCATTCCTTGGATATAAAGCTGCTAAAATTGACCAAAGAAAGCATTTATTATCCAAATTTTTTATATTTAAAACTGCTTTTGTCAATTTAATACTCTCTGGTGTGGGAATGTATGATTTTGGAGTTAAGGGCTTATACTTGTAAACATGTAACTGCCAATATTCAGTATGGTCATAAATCCATCCACTGCCTTGGGCTTGATATTTGTGTATAGATGCATCAATCTTTAAAAGAGCATTGTCAATTTGAGGCTTTAAATCTCTCTTCTCAATAGTTAAGGTGGTAATGCTTCTAAAATCTGCAATACATTCTTTCTCATTAAGTAATTTTCCATTTTGATCCATAGAATATTTTATAAATTTGATTCTCCTTACTAAAGTCCATTTTATCGGCAGAGGACAAGAGTGAAGAGTATTTTTAAGTTTAGTTTTAATCGATTCACCAACAAATTTAATCATTGTATATGGACATTTGTTGCAAGAATGTACATGTCTTTTAAAATGACCAACAACATTTCTTTTACAGAAACTACAAGTCTTGTGAGTTATTAATATATGAGATTTTAGAGCTATGTTACTATCACAGATTAAATTACAAACTTTACACAGTTTTACCTTGATTTGATGTATCAAATTGTAGTGGCGAATCAGGTTACTTTTGGTGGAGAATGACACAGAGCAGTGTTGACATGTAGCCTTCATTTTATATATGTAACAAAAAACTAGGTTGGCATCTTCTATATAGTTGAAATTACATTTTAACAATTTCAATTAGTGAGAAATAATAATTTAAATCAGAATTTTAAATGTTAATATTCAAAACAATTTTATACAATAAGATTTTATAATTGCAATTTTCAAAATCAAAACTAGATCAAAAATTAAATTTGTTAAATAAAAAATACTTTTTAGCAATTCAGAATGTTGAGTCTACATTTATACAGTGTGTGCTATAGAGAAAACTACCTATGTTACCTGTGTTACCTTAATGAGTGAAATTCAGCTAATTGTATAAAAATCAGGACTTGTTATATTTTAACATAGTGGAAGTTATACAAAAATGACAAAGTGTCATGAGAGAAAAATAATATAAGTTTTAAAGAAAAATCCTGTAAAATTTTTTCTAAGTTCAAAAATAAGGATTTTAATGTTTAAGTTTCACTGCCATAGTAACTGTTGAGAAATACTCTTTAGTATAAATTACATTTTGACAATTTCAATTAATGAGAAATAATAGTTTAAATCAGAATTCTAAATTTCAATATTCAAAACAATTTTATACAATAAGATTTGACAATTGCAATTTTCAAAATAAAAACTAAATCTTAAAGGTTAAATTTGTTAAATAAAAGAATACTTTTTAGCAATTCAGAATGCTGAGTGGAGCGACACAGAGCAGTGTTCATGTAGTCTTCATTTTATATATGTAACTAAAAACTAGGTTGGCATCTTCTATATAGTTGAAATTACATTTTAACAATTTCAATTTGTAAGAAATAATAATTTAAATCAGAATTTTAAATGTTAATATTCAAAACAATTTTATACAATAAGATTTTATAATTGCAATTTTCAAAATCAAAACTAAATCAAAAATTAAATTTGTTAAATAAAAATACTTTTTAGCAATTCAGAATGCTGAGTCTACATTTATACATCGTGTGCTATAGAGAAAACTACCTATGTTACCTGTGTTACCTTAATGAGTGAAATTCAGCTAATTGTATAAAAATCAGGGCTTGTTATATTTTAACATAGTGGAAGTTATACAAAAATGACAAAGTGTCATTAGAGAAAAATGATGTTTTAAAAATAATAATAAAAATAATAAAATAATAATAATAAAATAATAAGTGTTAAAGAAAAATCCTGTACAATTTTTCTAAGTTCAAAAATTAGGACTTTAATGTTTAAGTTTCACTGTCACAAGTCTTTTGAAAAATACTCTCTCTAAGTTTCAAATAATAAATACACAGACAGGCAGTCACCTAACTAAGTCATTTCCGCACGAGCAAGCAAGGAAGTGTCCATACAACTGCAATTAATTATACAGACAGACCAGTCTCAGACATTCTATTCGCTACCGAGACAGGGGCGTGGCAGCGTAGGATGTCTAGACAGGTCCACAGTGCCGACGCCTTCCACTAGCCCAGCCCCGCATGTGAAAAAAACTTACCAGAGGAGAGAGATCAAGATGGCTGCGCTGGCTGCGACGGAAGGGGACTTACTGAAGGAACCGGTTTTCCCCGCCTTTTTATATAATTCCCAGCGAGTTAATTCATAAAATAATTTTTAACAATTGCAGTGTATTTGTAAAATTTATTTTAACAATTTCTGGAGAAAATTAAAATATGAAAGTACAAATTTAATTTAACACCTGTCACCTGTCATCACATCAATCACTGTCAATACGTCCGACGCCGCGCGCCTGTCTAGACATCTGGCACCACGCACCTGTCTAGACGTCTGGCACGGCGCACCTGTCTCGGCAACGAATAGAATGTCTGAGACTGGGCTGTCTGCATAATTAATTGCAGTGGTCTCAACACTTGCGCATTCAGGATCACCGAACCTTGGCGGAGGTACCCGAAGTAGCCTTGATGTGTTGTTAGTGTCGCTGTTGAAAGTGAGAAGACCGGTCGCACTCAAGGCCAGCAGCATGCCCGAGTTTACGCAGTAGTTATATATCAATGGTTTACGTACAAACCTCGCACTGTCAAGTTGATGATTTTGAGAATATACTTGTGAATATATGTGGATTTGAAATAGTAATGAAGTTATACAATGGTATTGAACATTTATATTGGGGTGTACAGGCGAAGATCAGGATTTTTGGATTTGGTGGCTAAAAAATGATCCCCATAAGAATAACATGGGAAAAACGTGCCTAAAGTGGGGTCATACCGGTAGTTCACCACTACTTTTGCGAGCTTTGAGAAAGACAGCCATCAAGAGGATTTACCATCAGAGGCCAGAGATGACAATATAAACGCCATTGTCTCCAGAAGGCTCATCTTCACCTGATTTGGGGATAAACTCGATATCTCCTGAGATATTGCTTGATATTTGCTTGAAGAGTTTATCCGAACAAAACTACCCAAAGTACATTCTTCAACTCTTAAAAGTTTTTTCGTACGGAAATATTAAAATTAACAAGATTTCAATCAGTATAAATCGACAGATTTACGATAATTAATTAAAGCTAGAATATTTTTGTGGTTATTTGGAATGAAATGAGTCAACAGCATTCCACGAATAACAAATGTATTTTGAATAATGACCTCTGGAATGGGAATGTTCATTTCATTTCAAAGGTTGCATTGCATTAGTTTGATAAAATCGCCCAAGTATTTTGCTTGTATTGTTACACGACCACCAGTTTAAACAGTCAATCTTACATCCAATGTATTAAAAATAATATTTTTAATTTATACTTGATAGTGGCATATTTCAAACTGCAGTTAACGTATAATAGATCTAGCATATACCATATGTATAGAATATGTAGCAAATAAATAATTAGCCAGATACATGAATTAGTGTGAATGTATGCCTTGCCGCACGAGATCTTAACAGCTGCTGTGGTTGGGACTGTACTTACACACTCAAAGACAGTTGTACACAACTAGTACATAAAACACTTACACACACTGGATATGTTACAAGTATTAATTTAAGAGTAAGTCAATTAGATTTGTGTGAAAAAATGAAAGGCGATTCCTGGATAAAATTATTAAAGTGGTATTCCCATTTTTTGCGGAATCAAAGGTTTTTGCTTTCTAGTATGTCGAGGGTCAAACTTTAGTTTTGAAATTGCTATGATGACCATTATTTTATAACTAGGATCTTTTTTATTACGTATTAACATTGGAAAGCTCATCATATTCAACCCGTGAACGTTAAGCAGTCTAAATAGTACAGATTTCTAGTAAATTTAAAACATGAAAATTTGATAAAATGCAGAAGATCTGGTTATTACTAAGTTATACCTTAATTAATAAACTTTTCTTGTTTGCAAAATACCGAAATATGGTTATAGAACCTTGCATGCTGATAGGGATGTTTCCATCGTAAGACGAACGGAGTTGAAGTGTTTGAGGACTTTTTTTAAACATACTCCACTCTTAGGCTTTGTGGAGAGGGTGGTTGGGCCACGGAAATAAGGGGCATTTCTCAATACGAATAATCATATTTTTGGTGTTTGGTTTTTTTGGTTTCTTGTTTTTATTTTTGTTTCTTCATTTGCTTTACATTTTTTTCCTGGTATACCAGGAAAAACCTTTTTTTAATTCTTAAAGTTAAATTCCTAGTTCAAGACGTAAAGCTGTTTTGTTCAATTGTATTTTAGGATATTTTGAGTATATCTCAAAGTGTATACAAATTGTATCTGTAATCACTTCATTTGTTTGATGTTTTAATGACAACAAACTTTACAAAGCTGGACGACTGACATTTTAACTTGCAACTTTTTTTAAGTAATAGTTTCTATAAGAAAATAAGTGGATAAAATATTTAATCAATAGCTTTATATCAAAGCTTCTTTAGGAACCTCATATTCACCACATTGCCAAAGCAGACCGACTTTAAATATTGGGTCAATTTCGATACACATCTGCAACGTAAATGTAGATAAATCAAAAGGATACTATTTTTGAAAGTAAAATACTACCAAATACGAGTACAATAATATTGTTTTCCTACAGATGATCCAGAAGTGTTAGAAAGGACCAGAGATGACAGTTCAATCGTGCCCGTCTCCAGAAGGCTTATCCTCATCTGATTTGGGGATAAACGTTGATATGTGCTGAGACATTGCTGCATTTGAGGAATCGGTTCCAATAAAACTTCCTGAAACCCCTTTCGTTACGAGCCTGATGCAAAAAACAAAATTAATCTTTTACCGATTATTGTTTCAATACTACATTATTTAAACAGTAGTTCATACCAAAAGAGATGTTAAAATCCATCAACTACATTCAACAAATACCAAAAACAAATTGGGAATGATAACTACATACATCGAAGTGATCATTTACTTTCAAAACCACATAATATACCCTTTACCACAAATATTTCACGTGGTTAAATTTTTTTTTACCTTAATTAGTATTTTTTTTATTCATGCAACATTTAGTATTATGACATTTTAAATTAGGAGTCAAGGTACAACTGTAGGGGTATAATTTTGTGCAAATCCGTTAGGGATAATTATGTAAAAAAATTCATGAGATCATGTGATTGTATGAGATATGTTTGTGAGATCTTCATTGTGTGATATTCATACAAAGAAACAACCCGTTTGAGACAGATATCATTATGTTTAAAATTTTCATGAAATCTTGTGATTTTATGAGATATGTTTATGAGACACTCATGAAGAGTTTGTAATGAAGAGAAACAAATTGTAACAAACATTGAAAGATAATCAGTGTGAACTAATTTGCACTTAGCCGCAACTAGATTACAACAGCTGTTGTGGTTAGGGACTATCACACACACAGACAATCCTACACATTCATATACACACACTCACTTACTTAAAAACGCAATATTACACGTACGTTCTACTGTCTCAAACCCATCAACGACACGCAAAGTTATGAATTTAGGTGAAATAATGTTAGAATTACCTTAAAACTAATAATACTGGATGGATAGACAAAGGGGGAAAAAGAGGTAAAAAGAGGTAAAATAGGTAAAATAGGTAAAATAAGTAAAATAGGTAAAATAGGTAAAAGAGGTAAAAAAAGTAAAAGAGGTAAAATAGGTAAAAGAGGTAAACGAGGTAAAAGAGGTAAAAGGGTAAAAGAGGTAAAAGATGCAAAAGAGGTAAAACAGGTAAAGCTGCGATTGCATTGTTGCCTTCGTAATAAATTGGTTTTATGAATACAAGAGAACAATAATTTTAAATAAAAAGCAGTGTTGAAAATATTAGGTTATTTCCATTTAACATATTTACAAAAAAGTGTTGTGAGTTACCTTGGTAAAAAATTTTATAGAAAAAGTGTGTAGGCATTTTAAAATAAATAATAGATCTGTTTAATTATTAAAAATTAAAACTACTTCAAATTAAATAGATATAATAAATAACTTTAATTTAGGTTTTTTTTATTTTCTTATGAAACTGTTATCTAAAATTAAATGGTCTTTAAATATGGTTCTATGAGAAAAATATTAAACCTTACATTAAATTTAAACTTACTGTCTTATTTGGATGTAGTTATTCTTTACCTGAAACAAATAATGATTATGTTATAAATGACAAGGGAATAAGTTGCTATTTTAATAAGACTAGTGGTCGTCCTGTGGTCGAAACTCGACCAAAAATAATTAATGTACAGACTTCTCTATTTTCTCCCCACACTGTAAATAACACATGTGATTTGAATTTCTTCCATTTGTTTTGATTTTCTGTTTACATTTTGTTGTTATTTCGTCACCATCATGGCAACCCATATGCTCCATGTTAATTTTTTGAAGTTTTCAAATTAATTTTTTGTGCTTATTTGTTAGCCTATTTTAATTTTTAGAGGCATTCTGCACATCTACAGGAAAATATCTTTCCAACAGTATGCGTAGATTTTCTCTGCGATGCACACGACCTGAGAAAAAAGGTTTTAAAGAAACATGCTTGCCTATTAATATATAGATAACACATTAATAGAAATAATTTCATTGTGTTTGACAAGAACATCACAAAACACTTTTTATGGAATCGTTCACGTTATCGGAATAAAACTTGAATCTGTTGAGCTGCTGTAATCACACTCGATACAGGATTAATTCTTAGAATACCGATATATTAATTAATCATGCAATCATGAAAGGGAAATCTTCAATTGTAATTAATATTATTTAAGATTTGGCTCGAAGATATATTGTATTCTAATGAATAAACCTTTACAGCAATGGATATTTTTTATTTAAAAGGACTATTTAAGGAACTATGGTTGATTCATACATTTTATTTGAAACAAGTTACGCAAAAAGGTATTCCTAGTGTTGTAATTTTTGTTATATTGTACCGGATAGCTTTAGAAAATCCTTGAAATTGTACATGCCTCGTCCTTAGTTTAAGGCATTCTATGTATGTAAGTATCAAAGGAAAGTATACCATATTGTGTTTTATCAAATTTTTTGATGGCCATTAGAAACGATATATTTTTTATCTTTCGATATGATATATTTTTTATTTTAGCTCAAATTTATTGGGTTATGCAGTTTTTTATAACTAAGGTTTTTGTACTTTCAGAGAAAAAACCTTGTAAACACTCTACGTAAGTACTTTGAGCAAACAACAGTACAAAAATAAAAACTTTGTTTACAAGCAGCAAATGAAAAACCTGTTTATGGTTCCAAATACATTTAGGAACGTTTAAAATGAACATTTGCAATAACACATTTTCACTAAATTTAAAATCAAGGATCAACTTTTTACCTCCTATTTCGATAGCATTATTTTACAAATCTGTTAGTGTATTTGCCAAACAAATTATATTTTTTGTGGTTGAAATGCAAATTCATAACCTTTGCTTGTGCAAGTACAATGAATAAAACTGCAAACAATGGTTTCACATTTTTTTTTACCTAAAACCCCAAATTTCTTGAAATACTGAAAATACGTGAGATAATAAACAAGCTAATTGAATTTTGGTTAAAAGCAATTGATTAACAAAAAAAGTAAATAGTGTCACAAAGATATGTTGCATAAGTTTGAAATACATAAGAAACTGTTTTACAACGATACTAGGCCTATAGGCCTGTAAAACTTGTCTATATTTAATAATTAACCCAATTTTATAACTAATATTTTTCAAACTATTTTCGGAATTTCTTTTACATTACCTTCCAATTTAACAGTTAAACGCTATTATAAAAACCCCATATATGTAAGAAAACCTATTGTTGAGTATGCAAAAGCGTTACAATACTCAAAAAGAATCGTACGGAAAAATTATTTAAGACTGCCGAGGGATAAGCCAAAAGGAAATATTTGTTTCCTAAAGAGAGGAAACAGTTTTATCTCGGTGATTACTTAAAGTAATCGTCCTTTTGTATTTCCGATGAGGTTAAACATAAATCAGACTCAATCTCGAACTTTGTAGCATTTCTGATTGTTGTTTTGAATGACTCGACCAAGTTTATTTTCTATGTATAAACGTATTTTTTCAATCGAAACATTTATCTTTAAAATAAGATATTTACGAAAAGGTTTGTCTGAAAATGTAAGTTGTATAACCGTTTAATGTGTACTTTTGATCTTTGTAAATTTAATTATTTCATTTCTACATTGACATTTTATTTTATATAAATCTTTTGATTGCAATTTTCTGCTTCAATTGAATAATGGTAAAGCCTCGTTTTGTTTAAGGTTTGAGGGACTAAGATTCAACGTTCCTGTCACCCTAGTGGTAAAACACGTTTGTTCCCCAGGTTACGGGTTCAAATCCCGCCAATCACCAAAGGATGCAATCCATGTGATAATATAGTAACCCGCTAGGTTGAGAAACCTTGAAACTGCAATCAAATCATGTATTTTAATAGTAGCCTTTTTAGGCAAGCAAGACTTGTTATTTCGTCACGGTTAAATAAATATAATACTTATAGAGTTTGAAAACGTCGTACTCCTTTCAATGGCTCATACATTTATGAATGGGTTCCCACAAAACAAAAATATAAGTGACTTTCTTGTAAAATGAAACGGAAATATATCAGCAAATCGTCTAAAATTTTAAATAGGGAATAACATGATCAAGGGTATACTTCAGTGGAAATACGATCTTTGCTTAGTCAGCAGGTTTGCTGTACGGGGTGTTTTAGTAGAAGTTTGTGTGTATGTAGTTACTTTGTGTGTGTGTGACATTCCCTAGCCACAACATCTGTTGTAATCACGTAGTGGTTAAGCACAAATTAGTTTATCCTGATTGTCTTTTAATGTCTCTGACCTTTTTTATCTGCATGAAAACATTATAACATATTCATTTTAAACACATTTTCATAAATAAAATTATTGGTTTAAACGTAAAATTTATAAAGGTAATAAAAATAAAGAGTTACAACTGCCCTAGCAAGTAATTATTTTGGTATTAAAATGCCGTTATGCGGCTTTTGGAGTAAATGAGCATTCCTATGTCAGTGGTCATCATTCATAATACATTTGGAATTCGGAGAATGCTGTTGATGAATTTTAAACCAAACAGCACCGCTATATAAAAGTAACAATATAATAAATTATCATTAATTATTACAATTAGTTACAGTCGAATTATTATCCTCAAATTATTTCACAGAACAACAATTAATCTAAATATATTTAATTAATTTTTGCTGTTAGTTTTAGGGAATTTCCCTATTGGGATGTATGGTAAGGGGCACGGTAAGGGGACCCGGGACGGATTTACTTTTTCATTTTCATGTCCAAAGAGGCCAAAGACAATATTCGTTCAAATTTGTGTATATATATAGTAATTTTGGTCCAATTTTGATCAAATTTGGCTTGAAGGTGTATGGTGGGATGAACTTGAATGAGTTTGCAAACATCAAGATCGGGTGATAGGAAAGGGGTGTTATGAGTTTTTTTTATGAAGTTTAAAAATTTAATTTTCTTTAATGGTTACCCCTAAAACACGAAAGATAGGGATTTTAATTACAGCAATGGTGTAGAGGTTAAAAATAAATAATTTTGTATATTGAATCTTTGTTGTACAATCTAAAATTACGGAGAAAAACACTTTATATCTAAGATTGACATGTTATATTATGGTATGGAGAAATACAACTTCTGTAGTTTGCTTGTTTTTGTATGTAGGTTTATTTTATTACTTAAGCCAATAATCAAACTTGGAAAATGTATTTCTTTAACTATACTATTAACATTTGGTCAAAAACACATTTTACTTCCCCCTTAGCAGCAAACCTAGGTAGGCTACTAGTTATATCTAATGCTATGTAGAACAAATTTGTCTTGTTTATACGAATATTTGAGTAAAAATCCAATTAAAAAAATGAAAATTTGCATAACAATAGTTTGCATTAACAATTGCAGGTTTGTTGTTGTGGGGGGTATCTTCCACGTTTGTCCTCTAATGCCAGAACGTACACAGTACATTAACGTTTACCCCAAATCAGATGAAGGATAAGCCTTCTTGAGACAATAACGTATTATAATCTCTATCTGTTTGTCCAAACAATTGCACACGATTTTATGTTTGAAGTACCATTAATACTTCTTCTTATACTAAAATTAATAATATTTATACTACTTTAGGAATTTTAACTTATGTTAAGGCCAATTACAACATTTGTTACAGCCAGTTTTCGAAAATAGCACAGAAAATATACTACTATTACCAGTACAGTCTAACCTTGATATAACGAACCTCGATACAACGAATTCCTTGATATAACGATTTTTTTTAAATCCCCTAGAACTCTCCATAAGACACAATGTATATTTTACCTCTACATAACGAACAAACCATAACAACGACCTTGATTTAACGAATTTTTCGTGATTTCGGCTAAAATAAGACACCTCAATATAGCGAATTTATCATTGTCAGAACCTCTACATTGCGAATTTAACCTCTGCATAACGAATTGTCTACGTCTTTCCCTCGATATAACAAATACCCCGACCCATTATTGTTTTTGAAAAATCTGTTTCTTTATCAAATGAAATGAAAGGTGACGTCATCGCTTGCGCTAACATTCGTCTGCTCCGTTTTACACATCTCTCTGTCTGCTGTCGCTGCGCGCGCTATGCTGCAACTGAGAACTGATTTCATTCACTGAGGACTGATGACGACGTAATGTTTAGTAAGCTGTGATTGGGCGATAAGTAACTATGGTGAATTGTACAATTTTTGGATAAAGAGAAACCTAAGATAGAATATAAAAACAAAACAAAGAGAAAGAATAGCAACATCGTTATTATAACATTCCTTTTTCGAGTGTTTTTATTATTTTTAAGTTGGTAATGCTTATACACTTTTATAATGACTTACCTAATAATTTATTGTTTTCAATACGATTTGTTTCAACTAGCAACACCAATGCTATATTTAATGATTATTAGTGAGATTCCTCTGATGTGATAAATCAGTACTGTACTGTAAGTAGCCTACCGGCCTATCACGGAGCAGTAGCTTACAAAACTTTCTACTACTGTTTTGTTTTGTTCTTTACATGGTTTATGACTACGGAATACAGTGTTTGGCTAGGTGTTAAGAGGGTTAGAACAAGCTGTGATTTTAAACTTACAGTTTTTAACCTGTACCAAGGTCAATTTGAGAGGGGCCATTATCATGATTGCGCAATATTCAAGATCCCTCCCCTTTTTTATGCCGGATAATTTAGGGTTTACTGTACAATGTAAACACTGTGCTGTAAAGTATTGTAGCATATGCTACTTTAATTGTGTTTTGTCTAATCCCCCGACCTATATTGACCGACGCTGGTTCTGAACCTCCACTTAACGAAATTCCTGCAAACATAACCTCTATATAACGAACCTCGTTTAAACGAAATCCTTGATATAACGAATATTCAGTTCGGTCCCTTCAGATTCGTTATACTGAGGTTGGACTGTAGTATATTTTCTGTGACAATAGGTAAGCTAGACTATATAGTGCATGATTTCTGTACTGTAAACCTGGGTTATAATCTTACCATTCAAGAGTTGCCAGATTATAATGTGATTAGCTAGAGTCCACATATAAAGTAAATATAGAAACCACAACTGAAAAGCATTTTCTCGGTATTTCAGAACACTTCTTCTCTAGCCATATTAGGTATGGTTTAATTTTAACTAATTGGGACGATTAAATTATATGACTGAATAAACTCACCACTACTTCCCATGTGTATTATTAGTTTTATTTAAGCAATTCTGTTTAACGCTTGGGTGATTCAATATAATGTAATTAAGCATGGAAATTTAGTTCAATAATAACGTTAAAATATTTATTAATAATGGATTCTAAAGCAAGTGCTGATTAAACAAATTTATCTTATTAATCAATGTAAGAATTCAAAAATACTTGAAAAATATATACCATACCAACATATAAAAATTGCATAAAAAAACAATTTACCCTTGAAAAAGTAATGTCGTTTTAAAAATGTATTAATATTCAAAGAAATTCCACAAAAGAGTGAATTTTGCCCTAATATGGCCTTACATATTTATAAGGTTCCATTGGTGTTATGAAATAGCGGAAACGACGTTTAGGCCTTGTATTTTGGCGTTGGGCCACTCTTTTGTGTCCAGGGGTGAGAGACCCCAAATATCCTCAGAGACTGGCCACCCCTTGCTTCCTAAACTCAAAACACCCCTACCCCACTCTAGTGGTATTAGGGGTGCATTCCTGATGATATTTCGGTATCATAGAAGGTTTACACATCTTTGAACATCTTCACACGAAATTGTTTACAGTTTCTTATATTTCTTAATATAGATACAAAGTACAAGGTCACTAATGATTCTTTAGGTTTTGATGTCATGTATCTCACTCATTTCTTATCCCACGTTGATAATTTTAACATATGATTAAAGTGCATGTTTACAGGTTTATAATCAGCTGTTTAATACTAATTCTTGCCATTTTCTTGGGTTTGCTTTGTGTATTTTTAATTATGGCTCTAGTTTATCATTGATACATCTGCAGCCTGTGTCACGCAGGTGTTTTTTCTCTGGGGCTAAAATAAGAACAAAGTGTACCACCGATGTCCCAAAATCTTAAAAGCTACGTGAAGGCATGTGTATCGCTATAGATTCAACCAGCCTCAATATTAGCCGGTGTATGTGTCAATTAAAGACATCGATTGGAAACTTGTTCGATGGGTAATGGATGTCACATCGAGCACTTGTAAGGGTATCTAAGAAACGTGAAACTTTCTTTCTATTTATGTAATTTTCATCAATATTTATTTGTTCAGTATTAAGGCCAATACACATTTTTAAAACCTGATGAATCATTTATAAACACTGTATATGAAGATTTATAGTATAAAGTTATATCAAATCAATAAATTGTATTCACTTATTTATCTGTAAATGTAATTTATAACTGAGTGGTCTATGTTTACCAACCCATTAGCATCGATAAGTACAGAAGGTGTTTATGAATGCACTACAGAGTAATAATTAATTCCCTAACCAATGGCTATAAGTATCTTAATTCTATTTAATCAACGATAGAACTTGTGTTGTATAGCTTGGAAATATTAAATATAATAAATTTTCGTGCATAAAACACAATATAAACAATCAATTTAAACTAAGAAATCAATGATAAATTTATTCAAGTAATATACTATTCCCACAAACTCTGGTTAGAGGCGGGAGTTTTGGCGGGAGTTCACCAGCTGACGAAGTACAGCGATCAAAAGCTGCCAAATGGCCTGAGAGACGGAGTAAACTTCTTCATATTACATATGTTAGGAACATAGTCTGGAAATAAGTTTGTGGAGTAATTCATTTAAGTTTTGCAGTTACTAATCATCTATTTTATGTGGTTTAGTTAATTTTTATAGCTTAGTTAATTTGTATAGTTTAGTTTTTAAATTATGTTTTAGAAATAGTTCTCGTTATTTCTTTTGTTAATGAATCCGTGCTTATATTAATCGTGCGACCATTTTCAATTTCACCTGTATATGTACATGTCAGTTGAAAATATGTTTACAATATTTACTTCTTGGGATTTTACAAGGGCATGCATATATATGTTATTTATAACAATCCATTATCTACAATTTTAAAAAATACGATTAATTCTGTAATGTAAATTTTGTTTTGTTTTATGCTTGTTGCTCTTATTGTCCGAAAAAGAAGGAAAACCCTAGTAGCATAGTTTAAAAGTCCTAGCCTGAAGTAATGTGCTAAACAGTTCCGGGCTGGTGTCCTACGAGATGAGGGTTTTTTTTTTGAGCATTGAGCCCGTGGGAGTACGGGCACTGAAAGGCCATTGAGCATCTCAGTGTGCGTAAATGCATTTTTACCTGCTCCCCCAAAAAAGTTTCGAAGAATAAGAGCACTCTTAATTTTTTGTGCTATTTACATAATGAATTGCCTTAAAAAACTTACAAAAATATTTTTTGTTATAAAAAGCCTTTACAAGTAAAACCAATGTACCAAGACACAATAAAACGTGACAAATTGGACGTACACTGTGGGAACAGAATCCATTGGCCCTTTTAACGGCCTAGGTCATTGAATGTTGTTATTACACTTACAGAATATCTTAGATTCTACTAACAGTTTAGATAGTGTAAAGTGCTGCTTATTAATAAACATGCTGTCAGAGATTATTGAAACTAAATATTTACTAAAGTAATTTCTTTCACATAATGAAAGGTGGAATGAACAAGGCTTGAAATAAGTATATCGTAACGTCTTTATCTATACTATTTTTAAAAAATAGGTGGTTGCTGTATCTCAGTAATCATAGTTAGGTAAAATAAATAATTCAAAATAAATGAAACTTCTAATGTAATTGTTGCTCAGAGCCAATAGTAAGAATTGTTAAATTCTTCTCATTTAACATCCAAATAGAACCAAAACATTTAAAGCAAAATCATAATTAATTAAGAAGATAACAAATAAGCTGTCATCAAATCAAATGTAGCCTATATATATTTATTTATCAAAGAACGCATATTGGTCTATAATTTTGAGGCTTTATAAACTCTAAGTGAAATCTCGATCTTGAAACCACATAAGCAGGCTGCTTAAAATTTGCTGATTCAAACTTTAAAATATATTTCACCACTTACCGTATATAATTGATCAGCTGTTGGCAGGGGGCACTGCCTAATATAGTTTAACCGTCCCTGAACGATTTAATGAATCTAGAACCATCTTTTAACAATTTAGGTCAGAACTTTCTAGATTTACTCTAGCTTGTACATTTTAAATTGTATTTATTTTAGTTATCTCGTTACTAATTATTGAGTTTAGTGAAAAATAGCTACTTCCCTATAGGGACATTTGTTAAAAAGTACATACTGTACCTAAATTTAAATTTCCTTATGCCCTAACATCAAATAATACACGTAAAGAATTGTCTGTTCAAGTTACAATAAGATTTGTAATTGAGTTGTTTGAACTTGTTTGGATTGCAAAATACATTTTTTTACACATAATTCGAATTTTTAAATTCGAATTTAGGAATTTTTACAGGAGGTAGTACTTAAAAGCTTTCTTAAGAACCCATGAGTGTTGGATGTGACCAGAATTGGACCACAGCCTTCTCAAGTACGCATAAGTTCACAAACGTACACAATACGTACACATATGTGTATTAGAGGTAGCTATGGTTGAGCCCGTACTGAAGTCCGAGACGCTATTAACGAACTATATTCTCCTATTCACACCTATATTCCCAATCCTGTTGCTACTTTAATGTTTACCATTTTTGAATAAACCACTCGAAATATTTTTAGTTGATTTGTAAACAGTATCTTTTCAAAACAATGAGTGTAATGGGCGGAAGGGTGGGGCTTGTTGCCATTATATGAAATTACAACCGGACACAGCGGAAACTGGGGCGCTGGCTGTACATGCATGATAACGTTTATGTAATGGTACTAGGGTACCGGAGTTACTGATATGCGATAATTAACTAATACATAAATTACTGTTTCGAATATTCATTTTTAATGGGTAAATTACTAGGTTTTTCAACAGGATTAGGAACGATAGTATTATTTATGGATTTTATATAACTTATATAATTGCTGTTATGTTGGATTTATTTGCGATAACTTTACTTACCTTTTAAGTATCGTAGAACCCATTAGATAGCCATAGAAATTTTTAACAACTACAGATTTTACTTCGACGATATAAACTGTCTTGCTTGCCTAAAAAGGATACTGTATTTAGGGGTTTCGGTTGCGGTATTGAGGGTTTTCTGCTAGACACCCGTAACAGTTCTTACAAAATACTTCAGGATAGACCTTAAGGGTTGTGGCTACATGATGGATGTACTTGAAATTAGGAATTTCTATGTTTTAGAAATAATCATCAAAAAAGAAATTCGAAAAAATCTAATCTCCATACCAACCAGTTTCCACATCCCGATCTTGTTGGTTCGAGAACACAATAAAGACAAACACGCTTTGAACATATATGCTGAAATTCATCAATACTAGACTAAAAATACTCGAGTTATCGTGTTTACGGACACACATAAATTTGTAAATGTGAAAGAACATTGTTTTTGGTCAATGGGACACTAAAAAGCTAAATCTGCCCCGGGTCAACCTAGTTTGCTACCTACTAGTCTGACAGGGAAATTCGATAGTAGGCCTAACATTCATAAAAAAAATTCAAAGTAAACTTACTTCATCGTTGTGTAAGGAATTATCTCGAACCCACAACTAAACAACGTATGTGAAAGATGATGAGGGATAGACTAAGTAAACGTATTTAAACTGTACCATTAAATTGAACCTGAATACATAAAACACTTAAGGATAGGAATAAACTCCTTTGTACTTGATTCTCAAAGTTATCGTGTAAAACGTGAAACTATAATCCCTCGAATGCAGGGTTTGATTCGATTCCTTTGATCGTTTTAACAGAATCATCCCTTTCACTCCCTGACGCGAAGTTTTATTGAATAAAAGACGCAAATCGATTTAAGTGGAAAATACAACAAACAGAACTGAATGATTTATTGTAGTTCAGCTTGCTTTTCAGTTTAAAATATACATGAGCTTTGATAATACTATTTTGAAAGTTGAATAGCTTCAGTTAAACTATCGGTCGAGGTAAAATGTATATCGTTATGTATTAAGTAAACCAAAAGTATATGCAATGTTCTGATGGCTTAACGAAATAAAATAAATACAGAAACTACATTGTAAAATAGGTGTATTAGTTGATATTTGTATTAAAGATAAAATTTTCCTGCACAGCTATATTATTTAAATCGTGCATGTTCGTTATTATTTGTGGTTTATGATAACTGAAAAATAATTCTATGCCCTTAAATACCACACTGTATTACACCATTTTATGGCAATAAAGCATCATTTAAATTGATTTCATTTGAAAATTACTATCCGGTTTAAGGGAAAGTCACAAAAATGTATGCACAACAATATATTTAGTCGAAAAATTAACTAAAGAAAATAATAGTTCTTAATGCATTTTCACTTACTTTAATAATACAAATATAAAAAAAATAACGTTGACTAATTTCCAGCAAATTAAAAATAAATCCAGCAAACATTACAACACACAACGTTTACAGAAATACTTACACAAAATTGTTCACACTGGGAGACATTGAGTTGAAGGACCCAACATTGACCCTCTAATTTGGAGTTGCATGTTTGTAAAACACTTGTGGTGGGTTCCCCAAACAACCCCTTACAACTAGTGGCTTGAATTTAATCCCAGCACTAGCCTTTTATCATTATAATGGAATACAAATATAGGCACTATTAATTGATTATCCACTAGAAAATTTATGTTTTTTTATTTCAATAAACCTTTAATATTTTCATAGTTTAAGAGCTATAGACAACTACATCATGGTCCAAAATATTTGGGAAGGGAGCTAGTCTATTAGTAGAGTGGTTCTATTCTCCTATTGGGTCTGATGATGATTCAAGTTGATGAATCGAAAACGATCACCACTTACCATATTTTATGTATATTTACCGTCTTGTAAGTAACTGTAAAAGTATGTTTTAAGTGTTATAAGACGTTTATTTTATTTACTTTGCGTAAGTTTAAACATGTACAATGTTGATCAAGAAGTTATTTAATAAATTCAGGAAAAAAACATAAAAATATATTTATATAATGGGTTCTCAAAATATTCACTAATAACATTTTTATTTTTTTGCAATATTGAAATTTTATAGAATTCTTAATTTTTAGTTTTATCGGAGAAAAAAAAATCGTAATTTATTCTGGCAGAATATTACAAAAGCTAAAACATAAATAAGGATGGCCAGGACTATTAAGTACTGAATTGCATTTATATTTTCAGTTTCCATGAGTAAATTTGATAACTCACTTCTATAATATTCTAGTGTTTAAATTTTTCTCACGTAGCTAATAAAAAGCTGACTGAAATCCTATTTAATATTTATTGAATCATTGCACTTTCTAGACTAAATTGATTTTTATAACAAACCTTAAGTGTCGTAAATTTAACACAAACATTCTTTCTTAGAGTTATATTAGTAACTTTTTTTAATCTTAAGTCCAATGGGGGAGCGATCTGATCTAGAAGTAAAGCGCAGGACTTTTATCCTTGAGGTCCCGGGTACTAATCCCACCAATCATCAATTGGTTTTATCCAAGTATAATGTCGCGATTCTCTATTCCTAGCCTGAAGGAATGTGAAAAACGATTATAAACCTAAAAAGCCTAACGTCCAAAGATGTAGAGGTGGGGCGGTGAAAGTCTACTAATCGAATCTAAAGTCTACTAATTGTCATTTTAAAGTTGAAATATTAAGCCCAATACATTTGCACACACCTTAGGGTGCAGGAATTTAACCAAAACCGTGTTTCATTCAACTAAACCATACATATAAAATATTATAGTACTGTAAATAAATTCAGTACTGTACTAAACAGTTAAAATATATATCTAGTACATTTTCAACTTTAAATTCTAAGGCTAATAAATTTGAACTAGCATTTAGTTACTATGGCAACTATCATTACATGAACGTTATCGTGTATGATAACAACTACTGTCCCAGTCTCTATGTCCGGTTGTAATATGATATGATGCTATCAAGACCCGCCCTCCCAGCCATTAGACTCATCGTTACAGAAATAAATACTTGTAATAGAGAAAAAAATACTTTTATGAAAAAGCGAAGTGTGTTTGAAGACTAAAAATTAATGCAATCATCACTTACATTTCGGTGTGTTTTAAATTTTAAAAACGTGCAGATAAAAATTTTTTTGTAAATGTTACATTTTATTTGTTTATTATAAACATCTAATGTAGAAGGTTTTTTCTTACTTTTTTTACTTCCAATGGTTCAACAATTTGGGAGAGAAATGGTCTAGGGGAAGAGCGCGGGATTTCGGTCCCTTAGGTCCCGGGTTTAAATCCCACCAAAACACCGATGGATTTTATCTAAGTGATAATGCTAAGAACCCTAAATCTAGCCAAAAGAATGTGAAAAAATATCCTGTGTTAGAGCCTGACGTATTAACACAAAAATGAATAATAAACAAAAAAATTCATAAAAATTAACATCCACTATAGAACAATAAATACACAATGACTCACTAAATCCTATACAAAGCCACAAAAACAATCGTACATCAAATCCGAGTTTCCACACGACTTAATGAAAGAATGAGCAATACTAATATATTGCAATTAAATTAATTTTACTGAAAGTTGTTTGTGTCCATTAACTACCGGCAGGTGTTTATCAGTTCTGCACACAAAAAAACAAAACAGATTCCTTGAACATCACTACCATCCCAAATTAAAAATTGAAAAATGGCTCGGATGAAATTTGCTTTGGCTACTTAAGAATTCATTTATGTACGGCTTGAAAAATACAACTGAACATTTCATTTTAATATAATCATGGAAATGACACAGCCCGTCTCTCAAGTAAACAAAAATGTTTCTCACAACGTTCCAAGTATATTTTTCTTTCCTGTTTTTCCTTACACATTCTTTTACGAATACCGTTGTCCTTAAAAATAAATAAATAATACATAGCTTGTTGTTTGCTTCATTCGGTTTTTATTTTCTCTTTATATTTATGGTTAATGTAAATATTATATGCAGTTAAGAAGAAACCTACTAAAACTTACTAACGTGTAGGTTCAGGATGTTTGACAAAAACACACTATTTGCCCTCCCTGTAGCAGCAAATCTAAGAACTCATACAAAAATTCTATATGAATACGAAATACATTTGACAGGTCTAGGTTAATATTTATGTAAAAACCAATCACGAAAATGCAAATTCACTTAGTCTGCAGGTTTTCTGTGGCACTTCCGGGGGCATTTTACTATGTAACACCTACTATTTATCCAGGCTCACTTCAAGTAAATTTGATAAGCAATGAGGAAAAATAATACTTCGCACTATCTTTGGTTTGATTTTAATGTTAAAAAAGTTCCTAATTTAGTGTACGCAATCTTTTAAAGTTTTAAAGCAAGGTTTTAAAGCAAATTTGGACTTATTTTAACCAATAAATAATATAGAAGACAAATCTTCGTTTTAAATCTAGTTATAGACTTATGAAGTAGGTTCGCCTTAAATGTAGTTATGTACGTAAAAACAATTAATTCTGTAATCACAGGATATCGTTAAGTTCAATGATGCCTAATATCTTAGCTTTTAGTCTGTTCTTGCGTCGGAATGGAATGAGACAAAAGAACAGTTTCAAGCTAAAGCGGGTCATTCTCGCGTACCAATCTTTTGTTCCTTCAGGAAAGAAACGCCTTTGAAGATTGCAGAGGCAGTTGTAATACTTGTCGTTAAATACGTCACTTCCAAGTTGGAAAGTTGCTCACTGCGTCTTGTAACTTGAGAGTATGATTGTAATAAACGATTTACTATGTTTATTGTAGTTTTAAAATAGTAAAACGAATATTTTGTATGTAATCGTAAAAGTAAGTAAACTACGTAAGTAAGTAACTATTTAAAATTTTATTACTTGTAACAGCCTGTTATATTTTAATCTTATCTTTACAAATCTTACCATTACATCAGAGAAGTTAAATTAAAATTAACTACCCATCAAGTACCTGTCAATTACTTTATCTGTTTCAATAAATGGGTAAGTTTTCAATTAGGGTTAAATTGAAACATAGCCTAAATTACTGTTTGCGTTAAGAAATAATTTCCAACTGTTAAATTGGTAGTTTCCAATCCTAATTAGGACAATTATATATCTGAAATAAAATTGGTCAATCTCGAAACTATAATGGTAATAAAAACACCACCTTGTCTAACTCCAACTACTATGTCTAGCTCAACTTTTGTAGTGGAATGGTTGCTTATCTTAAATCTTAAAACTCCATAACAACTCATCAGTTTATAAATGAGATTTATTGCATAATTTGATTAATACAAAACAAGATTTTTGAATGGTGATTGTTAAACAAGCTTTTATAAAAATTATAAATACCACAATCTTGCCGTTTACAACTCAAATGCCCCAACGATCAGGTCGATGGTTAAGCCTAGTTGAAGACTTTGAGAGGTGTAAGCGCCTTGGCAAATCCCTTCAACATGTCTTATAGTGAATCTCAGTTAAGCATCTTCTGTTGTTGCATTAAACTCTGTGTAAGTAGCTTAACTATTACAGTACAGTCTGGATTTATTTAGTCATAAAGTCACTTATCGATCAAATTAAACTTTTCATGACTATATTATGCACCTAAGCTAGCTTATAATCCACCAATACCGTATAGAACAATGGTAGTTTTTCGATTTAGTGTAGCTAAGCATTCTAAGCTTTGAGTAAAGACAAGTTTGGAATGATGAGGAATTATTCACACTAAATTGAAAACATTGAGTCAGCAAGTTAGTCGGTAGCGTCACGGACTTCGGGCCCAAGGCAGCGATGTCGTGGGTTCGGATCCTGGTCACTGCCGAAAATATTTGATCAGTACAGACAACCTTTTATTTGTACTGTACTGGCTCACTTCTTACTGTATACGATCCACGCACGGGTGGTTAGTCCATGTGGACGGGCAAATGCAAGGTTAAAAGGGGCCGCCAACCTAAAAAAAAAAAATAAAATAAATAAATACAAATTTACCAATCAAAATGTTTCTTCTCACGAAACCATACATGTATACGGAATGCGATAGGACACATAAATTACATTTTTTGTTTCTTTTGACATGCTGAATAACGTGACAAAGTTTGTTCATGTGGTTGCAAGACACCTTTTATATTTATTTCAAACAAAGGAAAGCCCGACAAAATAGTCGTAGCTGCTCTAGCCTTTCCCATCAAATGCCATTGTGAAAATACATAAAGTTTAATCGCATTTCGTTATAACTGGTTCCATATCAGGTTTTGTGACGTGCTAAAGTCTTGTGGTAATAACAAAATTCAATGACCGAAGCCGTTACATGGGTTCAACGCCAGAATGGACGACCAATTTATCACCTTTATTCCCTTTGTACTACATTGGCCCCATTTACAAGTGTTACACGTAGATTATTTATAGTTAGAGTGTAAATCACTTGAAATAAGTATCTATAAAGCTAACAATATCATTTTAAATGTTATTATTTTAAAATAATACAAGACAGGTACAAGTGCTATTCAAAAGTATTAGTGATGTTGTTTAAAAGAATTTTAAAAATGTAACCACATTCATACAAAATCTTTAAATATTTGTTCTGTAGCTATTTTATTCATAACGTCATCAATTCCTTCAAAATTAGATAAGTTTATATATTTCATCACAGTCTTAATTTTCCTTTACGATAAACATACCATATAATAATGTTTTCTATTGATATATGTTAATTTCAACTTTACAACTATTTACCCTAACAAATTATTCGCTTTATAATATATTTCTTTCAGTGTATTAGGGTACAGATCTATTTCTTTCAGTTTCTTTCAGTTAAGTACATACTGTATATTGTTTACTAAAGTTTAAACATAGATGAACAAACATAATTCATGTTTGACTTTAAAATAATTAGTCTAATTAAAGTGGCAATGCTCTTAATATACAGGGTGAATAAAAAGTCAAGACCCCCCCTCTATTATTTTTCCAAGAAAATATACATAGATATCCTTTTGGTGGTTGAGCAATCTTAGCAAAAAGTTTCATTTTATCATTTTGAAATTTTTGAGTGTCCCCCAAAAAGGGGGGATTTGGGGGGCAACTCAAATATTGTAAATGTAAAGACCCTTCAAGTGACACCTCATTTTGAAGTGTTTACGAAAACTTAAAGAATGGTGAAAACTACAGGTCGCTATCTCTTCTCTATCCAAAATGGTAGCCCGTCAAATGTTGTGGAAAATCAACGGTAAAATTGTTAATTTTGGAAAGAGAAGAGATAGCGAGCTCTGGTTTTCACCATTCTTTAATTTTTTGTAAACAGTTCAAAATGATGTGTCACTTGAAGGGGTTTACTTTAAAAATGTTTGAGTGTCCCCCAAAAGGGGGGATTCGGGGGACAACTAAAACTGTTTCAATAGAAACCCCTATCAAGTGACACCTCATTTTGAAGTTTAAAAAAAAAAAAACTTAAAGAATGGTGAAAACCAGAGCTCGCTATCTCTTCTCTATCCAAAATGGCAGCCAATATTAACAATTTTACCATTTATTTTCCACAACATTTGACGGGCTACCATTTTGGATAGAGAAGAGATAGTGACCTGTAGTTTTCACCATTCTTTAAGTTTTTGTAAACACTTCAAAATGAGGTGTCACTTGAAGGGGGTTTACATTTAAAATATTTGAGTTGCCCCCCAAATCCCCCCTTTTGGGGGGACACTCAACAATTTTAAAATGATAAAATGAACTTCCTGCTAAGATTGCTCGACCACCAAAAGGATATCTCTGTATATTTACTTGGAAAAATATTAGAGGAGGGGTCTTGACTTTTTATTCACCCTGTATAAATACTTAGAATGTTAAATTGTCACTTGCCTTAAAGTTATTTGAACAAGTTTCAAACAAACTCTTTAAAAAACCAACGTCACTATATGTTGTATGAATGACATCAATTAAAACACCTAAGTGGTGAAACGAAATAGGTATTAGGCCAATAACAAGAGAGAATTTATTATTAATTTATAATATACTTCATATATGTTAGAAGGAAAACTTAATTCAACTCAAACTGACTTTAAATTATTTAATAACATACTTATAACTTTTAACATCCACTTTTGAAAGATTTGTGTGTGGAAAAACAAATATGTAACTGTTTTAAAATTTAGGTATTAAATTCAAATATTGTGTACGGAAATATAAAATAAAGGAGTTTAAGATCCGTAAGAACTGTCCCAAAATGCAAAACAAGTTGTAAAAAATATTTTGTTGTATTTTTTTTTTTTTTTTTTAAGAGGTTGGCGGCCTCTTTTAACCTTGCATTTGCCCGTCCACATAGACTACAGATCTGTGCGTGGAACGTATCCAGCAAAGCAAGGGGTGAGCTGGTACAGTACAAAGGTGAACTGTACTGAAAAAGTTAGTGGCAGTGACCAGGATCCGAACCCACGACACTGCTGCCTTGGGCCCGAAGTCCGCGACGCTACCGACTGAGCCACCGACTCACCACTCACAATTATATTTTATTGAGATTTATTGGTTATGTAGTGACAGGTTTAGCTATCGGAAGTTTCGTGGTTGGATCATAGACTTAACAGATTATTGAGGCTTCAGCAGGATTTGCTGAATCGGTTGTAGATAATGCATGATTGTGGCTAAAGGAATATTTATTTTAGCTTAGCAATTACTTATTTCTTGTAGAAAATAAGAGGCTGGTATAGTAGGTAAGAATTTGGAACCATTGTTCTAAAAAAGCCATTGTTAACATAATGTTAACCCTGCTTAATAATATTGCAACATTAGATGTATTTAGCATATTTGAATAGATACATGCCAATTTTGTATGTTGTAAGTTTAGTTCAATGGTTGGAAAATATGTGATTGCAAATAAACCTTTATTTTATGAGGCAGTAATGTAATCATGGAAATATATTGGTAAAAAGTTATACGTTGGTGCATGTATGAATAAAATAAAACAGATTAAATATAGCCACACAAAATGTAACTTCAAAAAACTGTATTTTCAGTAATTACAAAGATCCCAAAAATATTTTTATGACTTTTGGTTTTAACCGTTATGCAATAAAATCTACTTTTTCTACTACGTTTAATAGTTGTTTATGGCATCAAACATAGCATTATGTATGAGATGAAAACGTTTAATACGTATATAAAAATCCCGTAGGTCTCGTGTATTTCTCCAACTAAATGTTGGGCTGAAATCGTTATATATAATTTTACATTGGGTAAATAAACAAAGCTTCAATTTTTTTAAACTATTAGCAGACAGTTTTATCATATCAATACTGCAGATGTCCTTAAATATTAAATTCGTGTTCTATGGACTGCATAAATCAAAAACATTAAACATAAAAATTACAAAAATAAGTTTAAGTCCTTAAGAAAATCACTTAAACTGCTAGAAGGCATAAGTTTGATCTTTTTGTGACTGGATAGCTTGTAAATGCTTTTTCATGTCCTGTAGTATAACAACCCAAAGATTTAGCAAAATTAAAAATATACTGTGTATTTTTTTCGAATAAGGAGTATGTTGGAAAAACAATATTGTGTATAATTGAAGCAGGCCTGAAAGGTTAGAGCTAATGTGTAACCTGAAAAGCTGAGCAAACAAAGACCACTCAACGGTAATTAGCTCTTAATTGCCCTGTTGTTGTGAGAATGGACAATGGTCGGTGTTGGAACTCAGCAAATACACTGCCTTCTCTGTTTATGATTTGTAATAGGTATCATTCGCAGTTAGATCCGTTTTGGTCGCTTAGGTGGAACTAGTTACAGAACTTGTTAAGAGGTGAAAGATAAGTAAATGGTGGGTGCGAGAAATGCAACGTTGTGATTTTGGTTTTGATAAAATAGTTTTTCTGCGTTCCCTATACTTGCAAATGTGAAAAGGAGACTCTCCTTGTCTTGTTGTCTATAAGACCCTCTTAGCACCCTCTCGGTCTCAACTAACACTCTCTGTGTGTTAAGTTATGCATATGATGACAGCTTATTTAATGGTTGGGTGGTCAGGCCATTCGTCATATAGCTCGGTTGAGTTCCGAAATAGACATATATAATTAAATATTGACCGACAGCAGTGCTGTGGATAGCTTAAGTTAAGGCATCCACCAGCTTAGAGTGCCGTGTAGTTAAGTAGCGCGTGCGCCGTAACTACACGACTCTCCAAGCGTTGGACGCCAGAACTAATGCTAACCGCAGCACTGGTGTCGGTCTATATTCTATTTAGCTATGGTTCCACTTTCTTAAAACTAAGAGATCTGATTAGTGATTTTTTTTGTAATCCAAATATTTTTAATCCGAATTCATTCAAAACGCTACTGTACGCTAAGCGTAGGGTGTTACATAATTATTTCATGCCTAGTCCGATTGATGATTTCCAGAATTTGAACCCGTGTCGTTGGGGGCGAACCCCCGTGCTCCATCAATAGACCATTTCGACGCCTTTCATCCAAACTAAAAAATCCATGACCGCGAAGAATCA
The DNA here is from genome assembly GCF_028750875.1 of Macrosteles quadrilineatus. Classification (NCBI taxonomy): domain Eukaryota; kingdom Metazoa; phylum Arthropoda; class Insecta; order Hemiptera; family Cicadellidae; genus Macrosteles; species Macrosteles quadrilineatus. The sequence continues at coordinate 35,066,746 of NW_026542598.1, read as the reverse complement.
TGGGTTTAGAACCCTGCTTGAGCTTGGGTCTGTAGGTTATGTTATTAAGTAAAATGTCAATCGATATCTTAGGAGGGCATGACTCACTTTACCTCAACGGGAAAAATATTGACAAATTATTACAGAACAATGATTAATAAATTGTATAACAATCTGTCAAAAAGAGTTATATACCAATATAGCAAAACTTCCAATTACGACAAAAGTTACTTTATCGTCATATAATTTTTCTCTTCGAATCCTTCTATTACGTGGTTTCTAAGAGGAAATTCCTTTTTTGTAAAATATAGGAACCAAGCGGTTCCTTAGGCAGATTTACTAACCGTACACACTTTATGGACACAAAAGATGACTAAATTACTATTAACAATCACAAATACAATATTTATCGAGTTACTTATAATGTTACTGTATGCACGATTGGGGTAAAATTAATATTTCTTAACAATAATAAATTGTCATCTTGTGTTTAAAGTTACTCTAAATCAAGGTAGTTCTTGGATCTGATCCAATCACAAATATTATAATTGAATAACTATGCCAAACGGGAAAAATTATACTTAAAACCCCCTTAGGTATAAAAATCCACCACGTCACCTTTAAAATTTTAAAATTGTCTTCATTTAAAAATTTTAAAAATTACATATTTACAATTTTAGAAATCCTCTTTAACCTTTATACTTACACTTCACTTGATAAACTAATTCCTATGTCCCGATGCATATGAAAACTTTAAAGAGAAAGTCAGAAAACAAATTTGTATGCATTGTTTGTTCAGCATTGTTGTTTGTTTGAACGAAAAGCGCTTTGGAGTTGTTATTAGATTTACTAAGGGGGTGACACAAACAATTCAGTTAAAAGTATTATGTTCTCCTTGAATTATATTTGGTGGAGTTAGTGTATGGATTTTCCAGCATGCGACGACATACACAATGTTGTTTAAACCCGAAAAATATCATTGTGACGAATATTCATTGTTTGAAACTCCGTTTAGTTTAATTGTAATAGGTATTCGTTGTATCATAACCTAGTAAACACAAGTAGACTTCCCATCCCATTGCACACTGAGAAGCTCGTTTACTTGTTTAGTTCATGTCCGGTGACACTGATCGCTAGTTTTGACAAAGTTTTTTTTCTATTATTTTAGGGTTAATTTAATGATTTTTTATTTACTCTTTGGCTATATAATTAGGATTATGGTTTATGATTAGATCGTGTTATTTGGTTAAACGAGGTTTTATACTACTGAAATGACAAGAAACAAATTGTAAAACAAAACACGACCTCTACAGTGCACCGAACAGAACCAACAATACCATTGGCATCAGCTGTCCATTAGGATGAGATCTACTAAGGGAGTATGTTTTATCTAGAATTGTATATTCGAAGGTAAACCGCAATATTAAAAGTAATTATAATGCATTTTTATGTTGATTTTGTAATGGTCTCAATTGTTAAGGGCAATACTTTGAAATTGTCCCCGATTGCTGTGAATATCAAATTTTCCTGCTGAAGAACTTCAAATGTCAATACTTAACAGTTTCCACAAAAGAGTTGGTATTTCAGCCATAGCAATAAAATGTGAAAACCCTCTCATAACCTGTAAACTTTATTCGGGTTTTAAATGAATCTACTGACATTATGGGACTACATATACATAATTAATTTCTAATGATATAATATGATAATGCCACAACCCCTATGTCTAGCCTGAAGTGATGTGAAAACCAATCCTAGGCTCGTGCCTAGGACAAAAAACTATATAGTCCAATCATCCTTATGGCTTAGTAGGCGTCCTTAGATGACTTACACAAAGAACAACTGTGACAATCTTTCATTTATTAAAAAAGTATTAAATTGTAAGCCAAAGTTCTGCAAGTTATAATTCAACATAAAAGTACATTGATAAAAAAAAAAATTGGTTCAAGCAATAAACCGTAAACAAGACCATTTTACAATGGACATACAAAACAATTACAAACTGAAATTAGTTTATTTTTTTTAGAAAAAGATATATATATATATACTTTACAAATGAGATATGGTTTTTTTCCATTTAAACTCTATCGATACAAAGGACCTGTTATAATAAGAATTTTGAAAATATGTTTTATTGTTTTAAAAAAACGATAAACGATTGAATATTTATTAATCTTTATTTTTTATAACGTTGAATGTTTTGAATCTGCTCCAGATTTCCTTTTTGTTCCTGATAAACGCCTTAAGGGTACCAGATCAGGTCTGTACACAATGCCATTGAGCTGAAAACTCCCCCGATATCTGTTATTTGATCTCTATATTTGAACAACTAAACTCCGTAATTACTGAGAGACTTTTACTGTTTACAGTCAATGCTTTTGTGTTTGATTTTGATATAAACTGAATTGACATGTTTGATGTAAAATATTATCTAGGATTCTTTACTTTAAAATACTTAAAGGTTTTTCATTCATTAAATTGCTAATGTTGGTGTAAATAAATTTTAAAATCATTACCTCACTATTTTTGTAATTTATTTGCATTTTCGTGTTTTATAAAATTATAATTACACAATATTGGTGAAGCATTTGTTTACCAATTTATTTAAAGGTTTTTATTCAGATTTTACGGGGCCTTAATACACACAAATCTTGAGTTACGTCCCACATTCATAAGTCAAGTTTAGTAGTTTTATGTAGCAAGTATTATTGAAAGGACTGTCTGGTAAGTATTAATCTTATAGCAATTCTCGATTCATTTCCATTTTCAATGCTCATAAGGAAATGTAGAACATGTTATTTTATGTGGTAAAAGCAATTGCAAAATTAAAAAAATCATCTAATTAATTGTTGTAAGTAATTATTCCAACCATTTGATAGGCGTAAAGTAAGCTAGGTAGAATGTTTCAGGGATATTTTTTAAGTAGTAGTTATTGAAGTTTATTACAAAATAATACCTAGCTTTACTTCTTATAATGTTTAAGGATTTGTTCTGGTTGTTGTTTTTTAATTCCACAGTTTATTATAATATAAATTGATAGTTGCATAATTACGTTATAATTCCCTATTATCACGTTATAAATAACCTATCAAGATATAAATTTAAGACTCTAAACAAAACATTTGTTCTCATAATATTTCTCTAAGATAATAACTTAACTTTGTACATTGCTTGTTAAAAAAACGTATCTTCAAACATTTAGAAATGTTATTTCTTCCATCGTAAGCTTTTTAACACTTATAAAATAAAACTAAGTGAAACACTACACTACAGAAGTCGGTTTCTCAGAGAATACGTAGCAGCGATGTCTTGGGTTCAATCATGGTGTTCACTGCTAAATTTTATCATTTACAATTCACTCTTGTGTTGTACTGGGCCACTTCTTGTTTGCCTTATGAATTCAACACAAAGTCCCAAGGCCTAAGTTGACGGGAAAATATTAAAGTAGCCTTTGTAAAGAGGTTACCACCGAACTTATAAAGACGTTTCTCTTTTTTTAACCGACTTCCCCACTACCAACAAAAGGAGGAGGTTCTCAATTTGTTTGTGGCGATGTTTTTTTTTTCTATGTATGTTCACCAATTTCTCTGTGATTCTTTTACCGATCAGTGTGGTTCCACCACCAAAACAACCAGGAGAATTTCTATTTGGTACCTTATATATTATGTTTAAGTATAATATTTGTTTCGGTGAAAAATTCTGAAAACCTTAAATATTCAACATTTATTTTGTTTACATTTGTGCATATTGTTTACATTTGTGAAGAGAAGGCAATAAATAATGATAACATTCCTACAGCTGTTAGTTGAAACCATTTAAATGAAGCTAGAGACATTTCTTCATGAAACAGTTTCTTCATATTGATCAATAAACTATTTCTTGCCATGCATTTTGTTTTGGTTACTATAAAAAATGTATTTTAACGTTTGATCTGATAATATTATTTATATTTTTATTTATTTATTTATATATTTATATTTATATATTTATGTTTTTCTGATAATATTAGTAATATATTCTCTACCCAGTTACTATAACATATCAATAATATTATGCCTGCTTCGGAAAGTCCTAGAGGAAGATGATTTGCAATTTCGACTAGGCTATATCTTGAGCAAACAAAACCCCCTACATGACTTACACCACTTTTAGCTGAACCAATCTTTCATATAATATTTTCCAAAGGTACTATACGTGTTATCAACCAATTTTCCACTTTTGAGAGATTTTTTAGTGCTGGTAGCTGAGGAATATCTTTCATATTGTTTCAAAACGCTTGAGACGTTACTGTATTTATTTTTATAATGTAGAAGCACACCGATTTCAGGAATTGATGATGTCTGACATTTCAATGTATCAAGAAAAGACAATTAGTTTTTCATTAGGCCTAATGTAATGGACAACACTTTCTTTCTTAAGGAATATCTAAAAATGTTCATTTTCATACCCATTGATTGTAACCTGAACAGGTGACTCAAGCAGTTTTAAAATAAAGATTGTTCTGTGGAACTTTTGATTGTTTCAAATAGTTTTGCTTGTCAAAAAACCTCAAATAATTAATATATAAAAAATTATACAGTCACTAAAAATCATGAAATAATTTATTTTTGTAAAAAAATACAACCGACTTCAAACGCTCTAAAAAGAATGAAATAATTTCAATAAAGTAAACTTATGTATTAGGCAAGATCACGTATTTCAAGTCGGCGCGGCTCAAACTGCAAATATGATTGAAATTAAATATTGTGTGTGTATTTTGAAAATCAATAAATTGCAGCTGGATAACATAAACATATATAAAACATACTGAACTGTTTTGTTTATATATTAAAGGAAATATTTTCTTGTATTTTATGTTAACTTCAGAATAAATGCATTATGAAAATAACACACACAAATGTTCTATATGAATAGGAAAATAATTTAGTTTGATATTATGATAGGGAAAAGAAGCTAGTTTGGTATTAAAACGTTACTTTTCCATGTTAGAATCATTTAAATGCGTTATAATCTTTTTAAAGATGCTCGTTAATACCACTATAATGCCGATCTCTGATTACGGTAATAAAATGACACTTAACGCATAACTATGAAAAAGACATGCAGATTAACAATTTTAGTTATAGATAGTCACCTGCAATATGGACACCCTCTTTCAATTTTGTATCAAAAATCATCATAGAGCCGCGCCGACTTAAAATACGTGAGCTTTCCTAATACAAAAGTTTACTTTATTGAAATTATTTCATTCTTTTTAGAGCGTTTGAAGTCGGTTGTATTTTTTTACAAAAATAAATTATTAGCAGTGGGAACTACTTTTAAAACCACTATTTAAATTAACATTCATTATCTGTCGGAGTAAATAAAAAATTATAGTACCTGCAAAAGTATCGAAGTACAGAAAACCTTTTTTTGTTTTTGTGATTTAATTATAATTAAGTAACCGTTGTGTCATACCTTTACATACTTCTAAATGTATTAGACAAAACACATGGTATAATATGTGCATGAGGGTAAAGCTTTCATAATAGCATAAGTTATTAAATCAGGATGGGATTCAGGGTCCTGTTATCAAGTCCGGCAAAGTTTGCATACATTAGCTGAGGAGGGATAAACAACCCTATGTAGAAGCTTTTAGTTTACGCTTGACCCAATTTAATTCCTCCTCTAAATCTGTTTGGGTTTTGTAAAAGTATTTCTCTCTTATAAAACATTTTCTCCGGTATAATTTGTAATGTATTATTATTAATATATTATAATATATTATTAATATATGTAATGTATTATTATTATTCCTTCGATGACTTTGAAATTTACAACTGGGGAAATCTTTCATTGTACAAAACAATACTAAATTTTAAGCCAAAATTCTACAAGTTATAATTCAACATACAAGTACATTGATTCATGAAAAAATAGGTTCAAGCAATAAACCGTAAACAAAACCGTTCTACAATGAGCATACAAAACAATTACAAACTGAAATCGGTTTATTTTTTTAGAATATCGATACAAAGGACCTGTTATAATGAGAATTATAAAAATGTGTTTTATTATTTTTAAAAATTATTTTAAAAACTGTAAACGATTACACATTTATTGATCTTTATTTTTCTAACGTTGAAAGTTTTGAATCTGCTCCATATTTTCTTTTTGTTCCTGATAAACGCCTTAAGGGTACCAGATCAGGTCTGTACACAATGCCATTGAGCTGAAAACTCCCCCGATATCTGTTATTTGATCTCTATATTTGAACAACTAAACTCCGTAATTACTGAGAGAGATTTACTGTTTACAGTCAATGCTTTTGTATTTGATTTTGATATAAAGTGGATTGACATGTTTGACGATGTAAAATATGATCTGGGATTCCTTACTTAAAAATATTTAAAGGTTTTTCGTTCATTGTATTGTTAATATTGGTTTAAATAAATTTTAAAATCATTACCTCACTATTTTTGTAACTAATTTGAATTCATATGTTTTATAAAATACAAGATACAAAATATTGTTGAAGTATTTGTTTCACAATTTATTTAGAGGTTTTTTTCGGTTTTTATTTAGAGTTTCCTCCTACATTCATAAGTCAAGTGTAGTAGTTTTATGTAGCAAGTATTATTGTAAGGACTGTCTGGTAAGTATTAATTTTATAGCATGTCTCGATTCATTTCCGTTCTCGATACTCATCAGTAATGCATACACGTATATGGTAAAAGCAATTTCAAAATTTTAATAACTCATCTAATTAGTCGTTGTAAGCAATTACTCCAACCATTTGATAAAGGCGTTAAGTATCCCGTAATTAGGATGTGTAAGAGCTATTTTTAAAGTAGTAGGTATTGAATTTTATTACGAAATGATAGTTAGAATTACTTCTTATAATGTTTAAGGATTTGTTCTAGTTGTTATAGTTTTCAACCTATTATCACATTATAAATAACCTACCGAGATATCAATTTGAAATTACAACACATAATTTTGTCTAATATTTGTCAGAGATAATAACCTAACTTTGTAGATTACTTGTTTAAAAACGTATCTTCAAACATTTAGAAATGCTATTTCTTCCATCGTAAGCTTTTAAACACTTATGAAATAAAACTAAGTGATAGATTCTAGAGTATAGAAGCCGGTTTCTTAGAGAATCTGTGGCAGCGATGTCTTGGGTTCAATCATGGTGTTCACTGCTAAATTTTATCATTTACAATTCACTCTTGTGTTGTGCTGGGTCAATTATAGTTTGCCTTATGAATTCAACACAAAGGCCCAAGGACCATGTGGACGGGGAAATATTAAAGTAGCTTTTGTAAAGAGGTTTCCAAACTTTAAAAAAATCTATTTTAGCATTGGGGACTACTGTAAATACCACTATTTATATTAACATTCATTATCGGTCGATGAATGTAATAAATTATGGTACCTGAAAAAGTATCGAAGTACAGAAAACCTTTCTTTGTTTTTATGAATTACACATCATTAAGTAACCGTTGTGTCATACCTTTACATACTTCTAAATGTGAATGTGCATGAGGGGAAAGCTTTCATAATAGCATAAGTTATTAAATCAGGATGGGATTCAGGGTCCTGTTATCAAGTCCGGCAAAGTTTGCATACATTAGCTGAGGAAAGATAAACAACCCTATGTAGAAGCTTTTAGTTTACGCTTGACCCAATTTAATTCCTCCTCTAAATCTGTTTGGGTTTTGTAAAAGTATTTCTCTCTTCTAAAACATTTTCTCCAGTATAATTTGTAATGCATTGTTGTTAAGTTGGGCTCGTTTTATTTTCTAGATAGGAATGCTTTTAGAAGCACAAGTGTGTATTTGGGCTTTCCTATTCCTATTTAATATGAAATTCTATCACTACAACCATTAAAAAAAATTAATATAATTTATCACGTTTTATATTTTGAACGGATAAACTTTGGACCTAAAACTTCGTAAATACTACAATAAAAAAAATACTAAAATGCAATAATAAAGGAACCTTGGACACCTAAACCATTCCTGTAGAATTTAAGTTTTTGTATTGAAATAATTATATAAGTTGTATAAGTAATTGTATAGTTGTAAATAAGTCGTAAACAACTTCAATTACACTAATATTCTAATAAAAATACACTAAAATTAAGTAACGTTTAAAAAAATACCTGTAATGACACAGTATAACTGTTAACGTAAAAAGTAAGCTATTCGTAAAGCAGTTTGTAAACCTTCAATATTAATCCTTTACTAAAAAGCTATGGTAGATGGGGCTGTCTGTGTCCAGATATATGAGTCATACTGACCCGAACACTAATATATCGCAGGGCCTGTGTGTTCTATGCGACCAACTACTGCCATAACTCTGCTTTCGACAGCTAAGCACTGGCTTTCAACAGTAAAATACTGGGATGTTTATTTACGTTCCATTAAAATTTGAAAAACTGATCATATTCAAACAATATCATTAATACCTTAAGAAATAATGGAATTAAATATAACGCATATACCATACGCGACTACCCACTACTACTATATGTATTTATGCTGTATGTATGTAGTGTGCGACTATATGTATTTAATTTTTGAGGCGGCCACTTTTAACATACGCATAATTGTAAGAAATTTTTTATACTATGAAACTAATGCTATGTTTAAAACGATTTATGGCGTATAATATTTGTCTATTGATACAAATAGACATTCCATCCCCATGTTTAAGTTGTCGGCATGTTTTCAATAAAAGTCTTCATAGTTCGTGTGTTGATCGATAGTTTAGGCTGACCTATATTACTAATTTCTGTCAAATCGACACACATTTTTACCAATCAAACTGACAGAATGAGTAATTGTGAGCCTTAGAAACTGTTAAGACCCATCAACTTTGTCAGCGACGCGAAACAAGGTGTAGAACATATAATTTTAGACACTAGTGCATTCTGTTACTGGCTCACAAAACTAAGTTTTTAATAAAAATTGGCAACAGCTAGTCCATATACTGTAGATGTCTAATTGAGTATACCATAGTCAATGGTATAATATCGTTTAATGTAATAGACTGTAGCAACAACATACTGAGTAAAGTTACTACACTATGAATATGGGTTTCCCCTATAATGTATTATTTGCTATAGTATTGGCAAAGATAATATGTTTTATGTTTAACGATAAATTATTAACACAATTATTGAAAATAAGTCATATACTATTGTAAACATTAATTTTCAACAAGTATTTGAAAATTATTAATCTAATATACAATAATTAAAGTCCGGAAATTTTATTTCCAAGCTAGAGTATATTAATAGAGTGATAAACAAATAGCTATGCTGCATACAAGCTGTGTATGTAGGTTAGCACTGTTGGATGAAACAAAGTTTGCATACATTGACTTTGAAACGACAAACAACCTAGGTGACAGAAGCTTTCAGTCCTGGCTTGACCTAATTTTATCTATTTAGATTCATAGACTCATAGAAGGTTTAATCTCGTCTCTTGTCGAACTAGTCATTTGTACACGAATAAACATTCAAGAGTATTGAATATGCATACAACAATACAATTTCAAAGGATGTGAGAGACATACAGTATGACTGTATCTTTTTACGGTCATTACTCGAGTCACTAGATGAAATACTTAAATAAATAGAAATGAAAGAGGATGAGAGATCTAACAGACTTTCCATGAGTAACCTAACACAATACCTACAGCTGATTTGCAAAATTTATCTTATGATATTGAAATATTGCATCTCGCATAGGAGCTTCTAGCAAATATTTCAAAAATTTGTATTTTACAATCAATACAATCAATAGTTCATAAAAAGTAATTTGCATTAACCATTGTTCATACTTTTTTCATTTCATCATAATGTCTATTAATATCAATTAAAAAAGCCTTTAGTAAATAAATTGAACGAAAATAATTGAATTATACGCGAATTGACCATGTTTACTAAACTATCATTTTCATACTTAAAATTTTACACATTTCTGTTTACTTAAAACTTTTTTTACTATTCTTTATATTAAAATCTTATTGTTTTTTTATCGGAATAAATTCAAGACTATGTAAAACAAATCCAGGTGCCGATAGCTAATTTGAAACTTGAAATATCTCAGTCTTCGAATAATTTATCAGCAAAAATATAGCAAGGAAGCTTAGAGAACCCTAAAGAATCAGATTTAACACGGGGTATATTTGGTTATGGCGGACAGGCTGCTATAACGACCCGAGATTACGTGTGAGCTTGAGTTTGCATACATTACTTTTTGTCGACCAAACACCACAACGTTGCAAACCTATGTTCAACCTTATCTCCCTCGGTATAATATAAACTGCATTTACCTAATCGGGTGAATCTAGTTGGAAATAATCTTCTTTATCCCAACAATATTTTTATAATTTTTTTTGTCCCACCTTCACATCCTAGGATGCTAGTTCTAGCCCGGAAATGGTTTACACATTACTTGGTTTACTATCTACTAAATGGTTTACTATACTAAATGGTTTACCATCTTGACTATAGATGGTTGTGGCTTTATCACATTAAAAACTCAATTGGTGGCGGGATGTGAACCCTGGACCTCAGGTGCCGAAGGCCCGCGTTCTACCACTAGACCAGCTCGTTCCGTGTATAATGTTCAACCTTACACATTTGAACATCGTTTGCAGGAAAAAAATGTTATAGTTGTTTGGTGTGTTGTATTTGTTTAACATATTTAATGGTCACCTCACTAATATCTATCGTCAACAGTTTTTTTAAATAAATGTTTAATTTGTCAAAATATACTTTAAGTACTTGTAGAATTCATGCTATGGTGGCTTCTTTTAACCTTGCATTCGCCCGTCCACATACACTAACTGCCCGTGTTTTTAATTGCACGTAAGTGGAAAGTATCCAGCAAGGCAAAGGATGAGCCAGTACAGCACGGAGGTGAACTATAGCCTACTGATATAATGTTTACGGCAGTGACGGGATTCGATCCCACGACAGCCTTGGATTTGAAGTCCGTGTCAGCACCGACTCACCAAAATATATAGTTTTCAAAATTTTAATTAGCAATAAATTTATTTGAAGTTTACTTTTGCTTACGCTTTATCTGCGTAATAGATTATTTTAGACAATTTCTATCACCTTTTTTATTGTTATGTAACAAATTAGCAATAATCCCTATAATCACGTCACGTATTACACTTTTGCTTCTGTATATTTTGAAAACTGTCAAAATACAACAGGGCTGTTTTGATCAAGACGTATAAGTTAAACTTATTGCAAGTGAATAAAAATATTTAAAATAATTGTTTACTAATTAGGTTAAAATAAATAATTATCAAAATAAGAATACTTTATTATTTGTCGATGTTTTTCCTTCCTCCCATAAAAAATAAATATCCTTCATACAAAATGTCGTCAGCAAAGAAATATTACTGATTACCGTTCTTTATATACTAGTTGCATAAAATACCGTTCCAAGGTACAATATTTTATTTCATAATTGCAAGAAGGCATGCAATTGGCAGATAAGAACTTCAACGAAATATCCTTGGCCTAGATAAGTTTAAACCGGAACATTATTGCCAAGAACTTTGTACCTTCAAACAAAATACTACCATTAAATATGGCGTGTTATTTGGTTCAACAACTGCTTGTAAGTTTGTTGATTTTATTGATCAAACTTATGACAATGTTTCGATTGTAATGATGTCAAAAGGGACATTAACATACCTTCTCATGAGGATGTTTCAAAAATTTTGCTCGATTACGACAGGTTTTCGAAATTTATTTTTACTTTTCAACCAATATTTAAGATAATTAGATAAATTATCATATAATATACTAATAAAAACATTACACATAAATTTTTAGTTTCAACCAATCTTTTGTCAGCTAATGGTTTTTCCTATTTATTACAACATATGTAACATTTATTGTTATACATTTTACCTTCATACTAAAGTACACATAACTCTTATTTTCCTATTTTCATACTTTTAAGTTCAAACTACAAACGTCTAGTGCTACAGATTACAGAATTCTCTAGGAAAAATCAGAGCTGCAAAAATGATAACTTTAACAAACACTTAAAAATTCAATTTAAAATTATAGTTATAAAAACACCAGTACATGAACAACTTTAAAATTGAAGTATTTCTTAAATGTTTAGGTAACAATAAAATCTAAACTTACTTTGAATACTTGAGTTTTATTTAAAACAGCAAAAATGAGGTTTGCTTTAGAGAATGCTCGATATTGTTTTGACAACGCCATTCTCTCGTGAGTCGCACAATTGAATAAACAACACAGTTTTTGACATACCACTCTTGGAACGGAGCATTGAAAATCATCGAACCAATTTTTGATTTGTGTTCAGACTTTTTATATTTCAAACAAAGCAGTGAAATCAAATATCAATAACTGCAGTTGTCGTTTGGACACGAATGAATAAAAGAGTGTTTGGAATAGAAAATATTTTGTATTTTTTGTCACTGCAACAAAAAACAGATTTTTATAATGTCTAGTCACTATAATAAGTTTGCATTTAAAAAGCTTAAAGTATTATTTTTTCGTTCAGGAATATCTGAAAATTCTTAGTTAGTCCAAACGTTTTCCCGCATGAAATGCATGAATAATTTTGAATTTATAGTTTAACGATTATTGTTAGTATGCGGTTTATTCATGAAAACACTCAAAATGCTGTATAACGAAACCAACATGCAGCTCTCTCTCCGCAGTTTTTTTTATTATTATCTTACTATAGTGTTGGTTTATTAATATATCTTTAAACCCATTTCACATATTGGTTAAAAATTATAATTAGCTTGGTTAGGTTAGGTAAGGTTAGTTTAGTTTAGGTTAGGTTAGTTTAGGTTAGGTTAAATATCATTAACATTGTTTTTTACCAAATCACAAAGTGTTCCTAAGAGTTAGGTTAGATAAGGTTAGGTTAGATTAGGTTAAGGTTAGGTAGCTAAGGTTAGGTCGTGTCTTCAAGTCAATCAGGATTTATTGAACACACTTTCTTTGATCAATGCACATCCTAACACATAAACATACCATTTTTAGATATAGGTACTAATTTACTCGGAAAAAAGATTATACCAAATTCAATATTTACTTTTTACTTTATACCTACTTATGCATTTTATTTTAATCATAAAGAACGTGTTTTATTTCTCACGCCATTCTAATAAGAACCTTGTAGCCTAACTTTAAAGACGTATTTATTTATAGATTAATTGCAAAGCGACATGCAAATCCCAATCATAAACTTCCCCCGTTGTCCTTGGCACAGAAAATAACTATTTTTATATACAGCAACGGAGTAATATCACAGTTAATTATATTATTTAAAAGTAATCTTTAGGTAGATGGAAACAACTAGTCTCTTGGAAGCTTTTAAAGATGGAAAACTAATTACAATGAGTTTAATATACGGGGATCTTGCAGCAGTAAGCGCAGTTTTTTTTATGTAAAAAAAGTTTAAAATAAACCAATAACGTTTAGTCTTTCCTTTGTCCGTCCAGATAAACTACAGATCTGTGCGTGGAACGTATCCAGCAAAGCAAGGGGTGAGTCGGTACAGTACGAAGGTGAACTGTATTGACGGCAGGAACCAGGATTCGAACCAACGACATCGCTGCATTGTCCTCGAAGTTAGTGTCGCTACCGACTGAGCCACTGACTCACTAGCTAATTCGTGTTATCGTTTTTTTACAATAGCGTTATAATAATTAAACATCAAATTTAAAAAGTGGCATGCTAAACAAGATTTTCTGCTTAAAATAACAAAAATTCTATAGGATTTCTCAATTGTAAATAGCAAAATATAAATAAGTTTAAGGATCATTATTGTGAAATATAAATAATACATCACATTTTCGCTTCGCACGACTGCGGAAAATAACGACCATAATAGGTAGGTACTAGTTTATTATTGTTTATTATTTCTACTATCATCATAAATATTTATATTACCTTTAGCTACTCTTGATCCAAGGCACTGTATGAGAAGCCAGACGACACATGCGGTGATAGAAGTCGCCATTCCGTTCATCTTTCAGCGAAACCTGAAACATATTTTTACTTGTTTAATCTTACTGCATCCACAATCATTAATTCAATCAAATATAATTAATTGAGATGGGGACGCCACCTAGTTGCGTATTTCCACCCAAATTGAAAGATGAGTGCAGAATGGTGTGAGAAGATATTTTGTGTAGCTTTGTTACTGTCTAAGATCAGCTATTGAATTGGCCAGGATTTGTATGTCCCAATGATCAGGGACAGCTAGAAAAAATCCCTTGATGTTCATACTGAATAACTATACACGCCAATCAAAATATAAAAAAATTAAGGTAATTTTCAGATATATTAGGAGAGTAAGTTTTTTAGGAATCACGAAAATACAAGAAATATACAGTTTCAGCCAAACCGTTTCGTACCAAACGCATTAATTCTGAATGATGTGGGTGCATAATTAACCAAAAGCGTTTAAATTATGCCGAATTTAAAAAAGAGACATTTGAATAAAAGCTCCATTTTGTGAAGGTTGAGTGCAGCTGCGTTGGTCACAAAGGTTTATCAGCTGGAGTGCACAACAATGGCGACGAGCTATGGAGGTAATTATGCGCTCACAATCATTTAAGTAAAAAAAATACATGAAGAAAGTGATTTTACGGTTGAACAAGATGATGTAGAAATGACAAAACCAGTAAAGTTCCAAAATTCTATAAAGGTTTTAGTTTTGAAATATGTCAATAATAGTTTCCAACCAAAAATAGGTCACCAGGGGTGTATAACAATTAAAAAACTACAAAGACAATTTTTAACCCTACAGTTTACTAGCTATTTAAATAACAACAAGAGGATCGACCTGCGAATTCACGGGTGTACATAAGCCAAGATTAAATTAATTTAATCAACTTTTACTTTATACTTCATTTAAAGCGGTCAAGTACGAGAAATTGTCATCTGAAAGGATGTTAAAAGCAGTGGAACCTTTTGGCTGAGTTGGGTACGGTTGTACCTGAACTCGCCGCTCTCTTTCACAACGTCTTTAACACGTTAATACTTTACTTAAATACTTTTCAATGATATAACGACCTGTTAAAGATCGTGACAACCTCTTGGAACGAACAACATACATGGTTTGTTAATGTCATATTCATCGTGTTTCGAACACCTTTAATCACTCACTTGTATCAAACAGCTAGAAATATCACTGTTCATTCACCGCACCTCTTTTAAGAACATAAAAGTAAATACTAAAATAAGTAAAAAAAATGTAAATAAACAAACTATTGTTAATTGCATTTGCCAGCTGGCGTTCACTAAATTAATCAAATAACTTTAACTTCCAAAACATGCAAGGCAAAGCCCTTTGGAAATCAGCCTGTGGGGCAGAGTCCTTAGGGAGTTCGTCTATATCAATACTTTTCGGCAAATCTACACACTCTCACCTTCATTTTGATATGCAATATGCCTATATTTCTTTTTGGTAAATGGCCTTTAACAATTTACATAAAATTTGATTGTATCACTTAAATAATATAATAGATTATAGATTACTCTGGTGTTAAAATATTTTGAAATGGTAAAAAAACTCATCGGCGGCTGTCCTCGCTTACTCACCCCTTAATCCAGAAGAAGGTAGGAAAACTTAATTGAAGATTGGATTCAGTCTAGGTTAGGTTGGGTTAGGTTAGGTCAAGAAGAAGGTGGGCAAACTTAATTGAAGATTGGATTCAGTCTAGGTTAGGTTGAGTTAGGAGTTATTTTCGTTTCACTATTCAAAAACAGACAACGACACTTTGCCACTTATCCTATGAAATGTGTTTGGTAATTGATATTAACGTAGCTTAATATCAATTACCAATTTTAAACTACACAATCCAAAATACAATACGATATCAATTATTTACGCACTAATGACGTCCACGTTATCTAACTGAGTTGGCTGCATGTAACGAAATCTATAGGAGAGTAAATAACCCTATTGAAGGGGGGGGGGGGAAGTGGTCTTGTTTTGTTAATTGAAAGTTAATCACACTGGCCAATATAGCAGCGGAAGCCTGGCTTTGTCGACCCGTCCGTTTATACGTGTGCATTGACCACAATAGTATGAGATAGAAGCTTTACTGCCATGGAAATGAGCGTGTTCGCACTATATGGAAGGCATAATGCCGAAAATTGTCTTAAAAGTATTGTTACTTAATAATACTTAGGTTCAGGAAATTTTTTTTGAAAATAAGTGGCCATAGGTAAAAAGAATGTTACAGTTCAATTGGTGAAATGGTGATGTATTAAGATTAATGTGTTGTGCTAAAATATATTGACTGCAAGTTGTAAAACGTTAAGTTCCAGAGTGAGAGCACAACGTGTATATGTGATTTTGAAAACTGACTTTTATTATAATGTACAGATGGATGGATTTTTTAAATTAAACAAAACTTAACTACGTTAACCTTTCATAGAGTGAGCTACTTAAAAATATATTGTATCACAAATTTTCTTATAATAAATCCTATAGTCTAAAACAAGCGCGTATACAGACAAACTTTTATTTTCGTTCAAGGATGTTTAATATTTTGTTTAGACTGAGATATTTGGCCACGAGAAATCGATTGGGTTTGGTCACAAGGCTGGGAAAAATCCCGCTTTCACCCTACAGCCCCAAGTGTCCATGCTATCGTCAATACATTTTTTAAACAGCTGATACAGGTAATTTTTATTGCAATCTATGAATTTACAAAGGTGTCTTAAAAAGTTTCTTTTGTATCATCCACAATTTTTCTGCATTGATTACTGGAAATAATAAATAGTTATTTAGCTAAATAACTTATTGAATAAATTTAATACTTAATCAAATCCGAGCAAAGCTCGATCTCCTGGTTCTAATGTAATACTTTGTAGGATAAGCCAAAGAGTATGGGCTTAGAATTTGTTGAAATGTTATTTGTGAATGAAATAATGGTTTTTGTAGAGTATGAAAAAAGTAAACATTATTTTACAATGGTTACAGATGGGTTATATGATTTGATGGAGCAAAACAGAATTCGTATGTTTGACATGTGTTCCAATTTTAAAAGAAGGACACAGTTATTCTTTTTTTTAATTTATTCAAGTATGCCTACATTTAGATGAGTGCCCACCGAAACCCACGTAGTATTATTACTTTTAATCATTAAAACTATTTTAGGGTTTTTAATACTGTAGTAATCAATCTAAAATTGTTTTGTAACTAGCCAAATAAGTAGTTAAAAGGACTGTACACAAGCCAGTAAAAAGATTACCTGTTGTATTACCGTTTTTATAATAATGTAATAATATGGTTAGCCGAAGTAAAAACAATAAAAGCATATACAATATTGTTATTCTACAGCCATGATCCTACTACCGCTTTTAAAAAAGAAACTTGACACAGCACATATGTTTTAATATAAATATTAATCTGGATTCAGAACTTGCGAAAAAGTACCAACCATACTTTTATATAACATGAATATATTTAAAATTAATGTACACGAGCCACGTTTAGTATTTGATTTGAAACAAAAGTGGAAATATAAATTGAAATATAGTACTTGCACACTCCATTAATATCTTTTTCTACGGTTGGTAACTAAAATTCTGCTTAGCTATTTAAAAATTGTCAATTCTTGTTTGAATTTAAAATAACAGGACTTCCTTAAAGTATTACTTACTAATCACCCGTTTTAGGCGTTAAATGTCCTATTTGGATGTAATTACTCTGTTAAGCCTCACACACATAATCATTAATACAAAAACTATATTTTTAAGTTTATGTGGTTAGCAAACCACCAAAATAGGATATACATAGTTTAATTAGTTTTAAAATAAAACATTTCAATCAAATTGATAGGCAATATACTTTTTATTAACGAGAAAATTAAACAGTTACTGCATTCAATTTACAGGCCGAGTTTTGTTAATTGAAAATTAATCGTAACGTTCAATACCCTCTGAGAGAATGTTGGCCGTGCAATCAGATGCAACAGTTTTATTGCGAAACAATTTGGGAGAGAATTTATTTTCAAATTGTTTCAACACAATGAATGGCATTCCAATCAATGTGCAATATTTTCAAATGACCAATTAACCAGCTCATTTTCCCACTAAATAGTGTTTAATTTGTTATAAAGTAAAACATCTTATATTTTCAAGATGTAAATATGTTTCAACATTGATTTTGTATAAAGTTTCTAGATTTTGGTTGTGATAATAAGTAACTCCTATAAAATATGCCATTAATATAACAGAAATATTGTATAGATTTTTTTTTAATATCCCGATATTGAAACTACATTTGAAACATTTTGTAGGTTAAAACAATGGATAATTTGGCGTAATGAGGCGTTGCTGTAAGCTTAATTAATGTTCGGGGAGAAAATTCCAAAACATTTCAATTTAAATCACTACAGTGTTATTCTTATAGAGAATAAGTAATGATTGTAGGTTGCTTTCATTAAATTTAAGAATGAATAATCCTACGACATAGTTATGTAAAATATATTTACCTACGACCGTTTTTTAAAGTAGCCATTTCAGTCCAGTTCTTAGAATTGAAAAGATTCACTTTCCAGCTGTTTACTTTCATATCCGCATAGTTTCATTTCATATCCGCATAGTTTTCTCATATCCACACAGGTAACGGACCAATGAGGTTCAAGTATTGAGAGAAAAGAATTAAAATTGTAATGCTTCGAACGTCAACTAATCAGCTGATCAGCTGATCAGTTGACCAATTTAATTGTTGATCCGACTTGTTCATGTTGATACTCGCGTATTCTTAATTAAGTTGGTGGAAGTCCAAAAATAAATGAAATATTTGCCGAATTGTACCTGATACAATATTATTTATGGTAAGAATGCTGCTAGCAATGTAATATTTAACGAAGTTTAACAAACACGTAATTACAGGAAATCAGCTGATTATACAACAAGTCGTTGCATCACTTTCAGTGGCAATGACAATACACGAAAACATAACCTCTCTAAAAAGTTATCAGTAGTGATTGTTAGTAATTAAATCCAGATTGATAGTAATTAAAAAACGGTCGTAGGTAAAGTAGTGTACGCAACTCGCGTTAATAGTCTTTACAACACTCGTAGAAGTTTTTAAGGCACTCGCCAAGGCTCGTGCCTTAAATTTTCTACTCGTGTCGTAAAGACTCACTTAACGCAATCGTTGCGTAAACTACTATTAATTTCTTTGGATCAGCTGTCTGAAATTTTGAAATATGAGCATTTGGCAGTTCTGGTTGTTTACATTTAAATGCCAATGCAAAGGTAAACATTGGGAAATTTCTCATGTTTCCATGGAGTCCAATTTATATTTACTTTTGAAAACCTCACCTGAAGACTTTGGCCCAAGATGATCTCAGGGAAGTCAATAGGTCTATGATATTCTTAGGTATGTGGACAATCTTTGTGCTATGTTTGGGCTGTGTCGGTTTAGTATTTTAGTCGTTGCAGCCGGACAAACAGACACCACCTCAATTTTATAATAGTATAGATAGATAAGTAAAATTGTAGGTTGCTTGTTATAGGATATATTATTTTGATAAATTTGTCTACCTCATTTATATCCCAACTTTCTAAAGTATTACAAAAAACGGACTTTATTACCTCCCCTGTTGCAGCAAACCTAAATACTCGATAAACCTTATGTGATTTAAATAGGAAAGATATTGGACATGTTTCTGGAAATATTTTAGTGTAAGTAATACTCAAGTTATGGCGTGCACTATTGTCATCATATATGTATATATGGTTTTTTTACGGATGACGATGATTTTGGCCTATGTGTACATCAAAATGTAAAAACATTCCCCGGTCTAATAACATTAGTACCTCTACGTCGATATCTAATTACTTGGAACATTTTAAAAAATATTATTATATTTGATGTATAAGTACCTAAAAGTCACGTGAATATACTTTTCATATAATTGTAATGAAAAAAATCCGGTTTTAAGATTTATATTTACAATTTACGAAGACAAGGGATTAAGTAAAAGAGGCTTATCTGGAAACAGCGAGTCAGTAATCGTAACTTTTAATGTTAAGCAAAGTGCCTTGTGAACCATCCGCTCTAATGGAATGAGCGAGTTTACGGCGTAAATGATAACAAATAATTTACAAAGATATTTTGTAAGCTTTTTAAGTATTACTGGCAGAGAAATGTGTTTTACGTTGAAAAATAGCAGGCAGTAACAACTCGTTTAAATTATGATCATGCAAAAATATATGCGAAAAAGAAGGTGCTTCTTTTCACATTGCATACAACTCAACTTGAATAAAAAATTGTTTCCAAAAGTCATTTTATTGGTTTGCACTTTAATATATGTATTATGGTAACCAAGATGATATTTTCTGACATTCTGACTTTTGACAATATAAAAGCTGTTAAGGGAAAGAGGAGAAGCATGTGTTGTGGTGTATTAGACCACGTCTGATAACAATAACTAAAATATATTTGTGGACCACTGAAGGCAAACAGAACAGTAGTAATGGAATATCAGAGTGGAGATATTCTAGATCAACAGGGTGCAGTATTGATCAGACTACGCTCCACGTCTACTTCACTTGAACACACATTGTTCATGTTCAATGTTTATATGTTGATCCACCACTCACTTGCTCTATGAGGTTTGTCATTGTTGTTGCATGACTAGGTATTACAGCACAACGAAATTATCTAGGAAGTGATGGACTTGGAAGCTAAATAAAAACTGAATCGTCGTCTTGATTTAGGCATACTTCAACATACCCATGATAAATTTATTTTTGGTAATTCTCTACCCCCATATTTTTTCAAGTTAAAACGCCATAAGTATCTTCCAGTACTGTAAACGGGTGGGTCAGGATAGAACTAAGGATTAGCCTAAAACTAAGATTCTGCAGTGTTACATACGGTGCATAAAACATATATTTCCTATAACTGAATGGAAATGATCACATTGCCATACATGCAAACAGTACGCAAAATAGCTCACTACAACTCTAGAGCGGGAATGTATCATTCCCGCTCCCTAATCAGCTGATTTTACAGTTGGTATTTCTACACCTGCCACCACCACGGATCCGATACGTTAGTTGACAACCGGTAAGTAAATAACATAACTTTAAAAAGCCTAACATAACCTAAATTACTTTTGATATGGGTACATCTAACAAGTTAATTATGGAAGTAGGAAAAATCTTATGACATTACAAAAATTGCTTTTGTGGCGATGAATGAAAAGATCCGATAAATCAATAAGTGTTATACTACATCACTAATATATAGTTAAGTGGTAACTTAAACTAAAACAAATAAAAAGCTTATGAAATTTGGAATTTTCATTACGAACTGGCAAAGTCAAAATTGAGTTCTGTGAAAGTAATCTGAGCAAAAACGTCTGGAGAACGCAAAATCGTCGGAAAGTATCCCGGCTCATCACAATGTAACCCTGGACTCGCTGAGGGCACTTAGCATTGAAGCACAGTTAAAATGAGACATTCCAACAACTAGGTATTACTTATTCATGAACTATTTTACATTTTATCTTTCTTTCTCAAGGACACTATATACATGAACTAAATGGAATGTTCGTTGACATAAAATCTGAGTGTTTTTGTACGTGTAAACTTTTGTCGTTGGTTTAGTTAAGAGGGGGGAAAGACTCAATATTAGTTAAAATGTAATCAATGTTAAGATTTTTTTAAATTGGATACAAACTTATATCAACGGTTATTTGAACGAGTTCATGAACTAGCATGATCGGACTACAAGAACGGAGTTTTATGTGGTAGACATTTATTTTTTTTATGTTGTTGACCCTAAAACCAAAACATTTTTAATCTCAATTTCTTTTCAAAAACTATTGTTGAGCGGAATAACTCTTAATGATTACCAAAAATATTTTTTTTTACTTTAAATTGTAAATACCCGTGTTATTCTTAAGCCGGGTTTTCCTAGGCGCGGAATCGGCGAGCGGAGAGAGGAACGCGGAGAGCGGACTCCACTTGTCTTAGGCAATTTAATGTTACTGTTTTCCTAGAAGCGGAACACCATGTTAATCTCATTTTACACTGACTGGTGTAGTTTGCTTGATTATGGAAATTGTTTAATCAACTTTGGCTAGTTTATTTAAATCATAGTGAGCCATTAACATTTCACTGAAAATACATTTTATTTCCTTCTTTTAGGCCGTCCCTTCAACCTAAGTTCTGATTAACCCTAATTCTTTATTTGCATAGGGAAATTAAATGTGACACTTTATTAGGAAATAATTTAGCCAAAATCCAACCAGCAAACAAAAAATTAGCTCGGTTTGTAGGCTTCCTGAGGCGGTGGTATTTTATTAATAAATAGTTGAGTAAGTTTTCGTACTTCACTCCTACCAATACGTAAGCCTAGTGTCAATTACACAAAGACCTTCAGTTGTGTGGTTAATGGCAAACCACCAGCAATTATGGCAGTCTTTATCGTATTTCAACATGCTAGGCACACTTCATGCTACAAAACTTTCACTGAATTACTTCCCAATTGGCTTTTAAGGTCCAAATTGATTTTAGTAATTGTTCGGTAGACCAAGTTAAAGACATTTCCTTCATCTATGGTAAGTAATTTTGGACGTGATTATGTTTTTTTACACGTTTACCGTGTCGGTTAATTAAAAATAAACCAATTTTAAAAACGGCTACTTTGCAGTTATCTCGTTGTTATCAACCAAGAAAACTTTTTTTGCCACCTATGTGACCCATGTGGAAATTAACTTAAGAATCCGGTCTATTACAAGAATTAATCCAACCAGTAGTTTCATGTACTTATTGGGGTTAAGCCCAATCGACAGAATCCTTCTTTTGAATTCTAGAAAACTAGTCAATACTTCTTACTTTCCTTACCTAACGTCAACTTGTTTTGAATAATCTGTACCTTTTTGAACACGTTTCAATATAATGATAAACTGATTGCCATTGACCCGAACAGAAACAAACAATCCCACATAAAATAAGCCTTTGAGGTTATAAAATGTTGTTCACCACATTATGATGTTTTTAGCTGTTTATATGCCTTAATTGGTGGCTTAGAATTACGTTTTGCTGGCCATGCCAGCTGTCATCGTCATTTGGGGCCCGAGTGGGTTTTTACAACCCTAGGGCCGAAAAATCACCTGCCCGCTTACTTTCTTAATACTCGAATGCATATTAAAAATACAATAGAATTGTTTTCTTGTCACCGCTGCCAGGCAACTATTTATTATTATTTTCACTGATTCCTCAAATTATTTCTTCACATAACCTTAAAGTTGTAGTTGTGTTGACAATCAGTGTGCATTATTGTTATATGAATAGGGTATAGGGTAATAGGGTATAGTGTGATGAAAGATAGCGTTCGTACCACGGACAGAAATGCAGCTCTTGATCATTTTAAGTTCTCATTTTTGACCCTAAGTACGAAATAAACTATTATATTGACCTTAGGAATAACTATTTGAACAATCTCAACATATATTCATCATGCAGCTTTAATTTATTTTTAAGTATAAAAAATGTATGATAGCTTGGTTAAAAAATGAACGAAATCACAGACTTTAAATATAACTCTAGATTTATACGTCTAGTGCTATTGAAGAGAACAAATAAAGGTGCCAGTTCCATACAGACAATGGCTAGCCCATCAAGTTGGTAATGACAGACGCTAATAACAAACGGCCTCCCCCACTACCCTCCCCTTACTCGTTTCCTACCCCACACTTCATTCTGGCTGCTTAAAATCCCACTATAATTGATAGAATTACGAGTCATGTGGTTAAATATTGTAATTGAATCATTATCTTCTCTTTTCTTTAGACTAAGCTTCTCTGTTTCATTAGTAGGTAAACCAGTAATGCATCTAGTATCATGCTTGTCTCTAATTTCACAATAGCAAAGCTACTTGGTTCTTTAGTCATACGTTTCAAATCTCGACAAAAATGGGGTTAACTATAACAAAATTTTTCCCCCTTTTTTAATGTATCTCTAACAGAGCACCACCTAAATTTCACCCCAATAACTGGACGCCTTATATTTTAGTCTGATTTACTGATATCACTATTTCATTTTTTGCATCACAAAATAGATAAAAATCCAAATTCTGATTAAATTTGTTATTCAATTATAAGGTACTCGTCATCCAAAGCTGGTAGGAAAGTTTCTGTTTAGCAGACGACGCCCGGGGACGTGTAGGCTACATGTCAGGTACACAAAGCCTGCCAGGTCGAGCACAGTTGTGCCTGCCTACGTGCTGTGTACAACCAGTAATTGTAAACTGCTTTATACTTTTACACGAGTGAAGTAGCTTAACGAGTTGCTTTTTTCATCAACAAGCATAGTTCTTAAGCACGGATTTATTACAGTTGTGTAGGACTAGAGCTTTTTATTATTGACAAAATTTGCATGCACTCTGATAAAGAGGACTTTGAGCGATACAAATTTTATTCAACCTTTAGTGTAAACAAGAAACTTAACAATTGCTATCCATATTAAATAATTAATAAACATTTCCTATCCATCATTTGTTTTCAAAGATCTTTTCCTAAAAACTATTTTTATCATTGATATCGCTTAACAACTTAAACCCAAAATATAAAAACGGTCAATAAACGATTTTAACAGCGTCTGCAATGAAAACAGCAATATTAAATAACAAATACAGAAATGTTTTTGTGTAATACCTCGACATGTGCACTTTCAAGGGAATTATTATTTTTCCAATCGTATAAAATAAACAATGCTTCAATTTTATTGTTTACCCAACAGTTATGAAATGTGAAATAAATCCGGCTCGAGGGACCAAAATAACAATACCTTCTGAACACATGAATATAGGTTTATCCTACATGTCATCAATGTATACACAAGTAGATCCATTGCAGCAACCCTTCTATTGGTGCGCCCATTCAGATGCATTAACGCGATGCATCGTTGCATCATAAAGGCGGATAGATGTAGATAACACGGTTCGAAATCACCATTCAACCCACAATTGCCCTCGGCTCAAGTGTTCTGATGAAGGGGAAATATCAGGGGAAGGGATGTGTTTCCTCCCGGAGGCGCATTTCTCAAGTGGTACTTTCAAAAGTGGTTTAGCTTGTAGTGGAACGATTCTTAAATATTCTGTAATACATTAATGTTTTTATTTAACAGTTTACATTTATCGTAACATTATTTATTTGAATAATTAAAAGGGATTCAACAAGTAAATTCAAACGATTTTAGGGAATTGGTTAGTTCATTGTGCATTTATTATGGGCTTGAAATAAAAGAACGTATTTTTAAAAGTAATGCTTTTTTGGAAAGAAGGGCGTTTAGAGTGGGATTAGGTTATCTAATTTTCAATAATTTTGATAGTATTGTGTCATATTTTAAATTGAAAAAAAAACCACAGAGTTTCCTTCCATACAAATTTAAAATATAATAGTAGAAAATAATGTTTATGGTTTATCTGCCTGTGAATGATTTCTTTAGAAACTAAAAGATTTAACTATACTTGAACCCAATTTTATTAAAGTTATTTTAATTATATGTCTACTTGCACTATTAGCTTCTTAAAATATATTTTTTATGAATTGTTCAAAACCTACATATTATTACATTGCCATTTGTTGACAAACAATCGTTAGTTAAATAACAAAAAACAATGGAAACTGATCCCAAGTAGGTTCATTTTAAGATTTAACATCCACTATCCGGTCTTTGAATGAAACACATACAACTCATAAAGCGGGCAAATTTTATCGTTTACAGATTTTTTTAGACATGTGCTGTGAACAGATATTATTACAAAAACACATAATGTAATTACTAGCTACTACTAGCTGTTCTATGACTTGCCTATGTTTCCATAGTTTGCAAATCGGCTCTTTAAATTATTACTATGAAATGCAGCACAGTGTTAATTCAGTTTTTCTTTTAGTATATAAAATTATCCAGGCTCTCTCGCTTTTTTCCATTGTAATATTTACGCTAACCCAAATTCAAATAGTAAAAATTTTATTTCAATCAAGCCTGTAAATGTTTGTAGCAAACTAAACTGTTTACAATTAACATATGTTATCATTCTTACTTGTAATTTCTGTCAACAGCTGGGGTTTCATAACAATTTTTGTTTCCCATAATAATCTTATAGAGATATACGGAACTTTAAAGGGCCCCAGGGCCTCACTCTCTAATTATTTCCCTGTACAACTTCACGTTACGCTCTTCCAATGACACCAAAAACATGTCAATCGGTTCAGTAGTTTCGGAGGAGTAATTGTCACAAAAAACCTGCTTGCGTATTAAATAAGTATAGATGTAAGGATTGATTAAATACTAAACCAGAACACCTTTGTTAACCAAAGAAGGTTATTTTCGTAAAACAGATATAACAAATCACAACAAAAGTATTTAAATCAAGTTTTCTTACGGTCTACCAATATAATAAAGTGCTTTGCCATTTTGAATTGTATTTTTGCCGCAAAATGTCGAAGAAAGGTGACAAAAACTGTGACTCAGTCACATGGGGACCGTATTCAGCAAACAGCCGGAAAAAACGATATTGATGGATACACGGAGTTGATTGTTGGTCCTTACGTTCCCTCTCACATTTGTGTCTCATTTTCAAGAGGGCGGATTTTATTTTTATCACCTTATAGAATGTCATATTTATTTGTTTAAGAGGTTGGTGGCCTCTTTTAACCTTGCATTTGCCCGTCCGCATAAGACTAACTGCCCGTGCATGTATCGTTTGCAGCAAAGCAAGGTGTGAGCTGGTACAGTACAAAGGCGATCCGTAGTGATAACATGTTTGCGGCAGTGACCAGGATCCGAAACCACGACATCGCTGCCTTGGGCACGAAGTCCGTAACGCTACCAACTGACCTACATGCGGATACAAATGCTTGGTATTTCAATATTGATCAACAATGCCAGGAAATGAAAATAGTTTTAAAGTAAATAAAAATTGTTGTATAAGCTGTAAGCACAACTAAGTTATAAACATCTGAATAAATAGACTATGCCTATTTTTCTTCATAATGAAAATTAGTCATTAAATTTGTCAACGATAAATTTTCAGTATAAAATGACATATTTTTGTTTTTGACAATAGTGAGGTTTGAACTGATCCACGGGGTTTGGTACACCCTGTATTTGAAAATAATTTTAAAATGTGTTCAAGTTATTTTTAGGGTTTAGTGGAAGACCCTTTAATTTAATAATTCACAGACCATCGGTTTATCTGTAATCAATAGTGAAAACCTTACGTGATTTACCCTGTATTATATTATTTTCATAATTTCTTTTTACCTTTTTTGCCTTTTTGCATTCTGTAACCGTTGTTGCATTAGAAATAAACGGTATCAGCAAACCGACACGTACTTTCTTCCATTAGTTTGTTAACAACACTTTAAACGGCTAATGAGGGTAATTAACTATGATATTTAACGGGGAAATCACAAAAGTTGCAATAACTTGTAAAAAGGGGTTACAGCATTGGGTTGTATTATTTTGTTAAGAATTAAAAAGAACCATACCATACTATTTTTTACAAATACTAATAAAATAGTTCGAGCACTTTATGCTGCACTATTTTGTTCTGTTATTTTATGAAAGTTAAGGAAAAACTCCTATAGATACTTTTTTATCCCAAATTAAATATTGAATTACCTTCAACAAGTTGTTTTGCAAGTTGCACTATGTGAGATTGAGCGATAAATCAACTAGGAATTCATACGTAAACAACACTAATCAAACTATACGATATATTTGACCGCTGAGCTGAACTTAGTGTTGGTTCTCTGGCGATGTTTTGTTAATTGAAAGTTAATCACACAGGTCAATATGGATCGGATACAATCTCTGCTGACCAAGCAACGTACATATTCATCAATCATGTTGATATTTATTTAATCCTTCAATCATCCCCGGAGGGTTTTAAAAATGTTTAAACAATATTCCAAAAAAAATTTTTGTGAATGTAATGTTCTTGCTATCGAAAAAAGTAAATTCGAATTGTTGATGTTTTAGCAGTAACTGTAAATAAAGGTAGTTTGGTAATTGATAATTAAATTTGTTTGCGATTATTTGTAAGATTATTTTTTGTAAATTTTGTTTAAACGTCATGTTACTGACTGTTATTGTGTGTGTAAACGTTATCATTTAAAACCGTTCTTTTGTGTTATTTTTCAGCTATGTATAGTATTTAGACATATTGATTGCTCACTTGTAATGTAAACGTATTTTTAGTCTTCAGAATGCTTGTGTTTATTTACATTAACTTTTGATCTCCTAGTCTTAAACTTGTTAAACTGGAATTTCATTTTATACACCAATCTTTTAGAAAATTTATGTTATGACCGGTAGTTACATAAAAATATCTATGTCATCGTTTTTTGATAAATATTTGCTTTTAGACCTCAACTAAAGAATC
The DNA here is from genome assembly GCF_028750875.1 of Macrosteles quadrilineatus. Taxonomy (NCBI): domain Eukaryota; kingdom Metazoa; phylum Arthropoda; class Insecta; order Hemiptera; family Cicadellidae; genus Macrosteles; species Macrosteles quadrilineatus. The sequence continues at coordinate 35,038,322 of NW_026542598.1, read as the reverse complement.
TAATAACTCAAATTTTACTACTGTTAAGTAAAACTAAAACTTAAGTACTCAAAGTACGGATTAAAATTATCTCGAATCGTCAAAGCATATATTAACTTGTTTTATCGTGTCTTGCAGGTTTCGATAGTTAGTAACAATGACCAAAACCTTACTATGAATGAGAAATAAAGGTAGGAGGTTGGGACAACTAAGTCTATATTTGTTATATCGTTAAAAACGCAAATATATTGAGACAACGTAGGAGTGTATATTTTTTAAACTTATTTTCGGAATATGTTTATGTTTATAAGTCGCCGACTCAGTTGGTAACGCCACGGACTTAGGGACAATGCAGTGACCCTAATTAAATAATTAGTGACTAATTAAATCAGTACAGTTCACCCTTGTACTGTACTGGCTCACCCCTTGCTTTTGCTGGATACGTTCCCCGCACAGGTCTTAGTGGCTCATGTGGACCGGCATACTAGAAAAAAAACAATTTTTAACACAATATAGGCCTGCATAAGGTGCTTTTTTGTGAGTCATTACATTTTGAATTTTCTCGTGATGAATGTAAAAAATAGGTCAGTCAATAAGCTGATTCGCAAGTTTTAATCTACAAAATGTTATTAACCAACGTTTCCTCTCCAAATACATCGATTTAAAAAATATATATACCTGTCTACCCATGTCACAATAACCAATTAATCACCCAAAAGACCTCTTTTCTCCCAAAAAAGTGAAACCCCTAATCCCAAAGTAGAAACCTAATTCCACCGAATGCCTATTGTTCGGGTTTACAATTGAACAATTACGAAAGTGAGAAAAAGGGAGTAACTAAGAAGTATTAATATATACCTGTCTTCTTACCCATATCACATTAACCCATTAAATCACACTCTCCAAAAGAGATCTACTCCTAACAAATTAAAATCCCTAATCCCTAGAAACCTAATTCCTATTGATTCCGCCGAATCCCTATTGTTCGGGTTTGCAGTTGAACAATTACGAAAGTGAGACGAAGGGAGTAACTGAGAAGTATTAATAAAATAGCGACTTCCCCTTGCCCTTGACGTTGTGACAGTCTTGACGTTTAATCGGGTAAAAAGCCAAATATACGCCCCAGTGGCGTAGTAGTGGCGTAGCGTAGTGGGGAGAGGTACGCTACATTGTGCTGGATCAATACTGCACACTGTTGATTCTGGTCCTCGATCTCTACTCTACCCTGCATAGTGTTTATTGGTTTGTACATAGACCGTGCAATGCTAAACTAATGTGGTTCTAATAATGGTTCTATTTGACTTCGAGACGTATACGATAGCTATCTTAGGGTTGTGAGTTGGTAAGTTTTTGTTGTGAAGTAATTTCAGACTAAGTTCGGGTAGTTTCATCTTCGAAATATTTTGAGTTTTGTGTGGAAATATCCGTTTTGAGCCCCCCCTGAACTGACAAAAGTGGATTTCGATGTGATGTCGGTGTGCCTGCATGTGCTGGACGTGTACGTGTACAAAGCTACAGGTTAAACCTGTGGTTCAATTTTGACAAAATTTATTATTCGGGTACAAATCCATGGTATATCCAGGTGTGTTTTTTTTTATTTTTTGAAAATGTTTGTCTTGTTAGTGATTTTCTCATAAAACCCTTATAGTAAAAGAAATTCAAATTTTTACTAAAATGGTTTAAACGATTAAAAAAATTAGTATGTAAGGGTACTTTAAAACTAAAATGATGGTAAACCCACCCAAGCTGTAAATATTACGCGTCAAAAGTTTTTTTAAAGTTTTATGATTTTAAATATAAATAGCCGTAGCTAACCCCACCGTTTACCCATTATTAGGAGTAGACCAGCGAGCACATAATAATAATAATAAGTAGACAAGCTAATGGGAAAATGTGTGTGTCAGTTCACTGATGTTGTTTATTTTATTACAAGGTGCAAAGAATGTGTGTATATTAAAATCTTTCCCAGCTCACTTGCCTGTTATTTCTTTTTGTTTTAAACAAGTAAAATTCAATCGATATTAGAAAATATCTAACCTTTTTTAAAAATAAATATAACAAAATTGTATTTTTACGCATTTAAAACATATGGGCTAAGTCAAACAAATAAATCAGTTTACCTACGCCACTTGAAGAAAATCTTAACTGAAATCACAATAATCTTTTCCAACAATCAAAAATATGCTTCTTAAAAAGATAATATTCGAGATCAATTTCAAAGATGAACCGAGTAAAGTCATGCTGTACTCAAAATTATATATATTCTAGTTAACTCATTTCAAATCCAAAACAACTTACGATTCAATGAAAGATTTAACGCCAACCATACAAAGGCAACATATTTCAAGGTTTTTGTTACGACTAAGAGTTGCGACATTATTACTTCGCAAAAATTTATTTTCGGCGGGATTCAAATTCAGGACCTTAGTACCGAAGTCCCGCGCTCTATGACTAGACCAGATAGCACATTCTTCGAATTAAAGATGGGTAAATAAGGTTGTTAAACGAATTAAATAATTATGTAACCAAAACCAACAAATTCCATAGTCGGAGCAGTTAATTTAAAGCCATATAACTTAGAAAAATTTCCACCAAAAATTCCCAAAATAATTCCAAAAAGTTCCCTCCAAAAGGTACTCCGGGAGAAAACCGATTACGCTAACTACTAACCAACAAGAAAGACTACCAAACAACCAATAAGTGATGTGGAAAAAACTCATAAAACTAGCTCAGCCATCTTAATCTGAATATCAACTTATCTGGTTATGAAAGTCACAGCTGCCACGTTATGGGCTTTGACTGAACGACAGAAGCTGTTTATAGAAACAACGCCATCAACTCAGTAACGGCAGGCGCCAAAATGATCTCTTCCCCCCAGACTATGGCTACGTCATTTGATAAGTCTGTGTCTCCCGTTTCTTCTACATTAAACTCAACAGTCACAGTTAAAGATAAAGTATATATATATATATATGATATATATATGATATATATATGATATATATATATGATATATATATGATATATATATATGATATATATATGGTATATATATATTGTTATTGAACATCTGTATATGTTTGTAAGATCATCCTTAGAGATTAAATCGATTCGCATAATGATTTTATACAATTATTATATTTTTATATATTTGACAACACCTTTAGTGTTTTAGTTACTGTAGAGTTTTTAAGTGCTGCTTTAATGAATTTCCCTATAGGGAAGAAGCTTTTACCGTAGGTGGCACTGCATTAAATAGGCCCGGGACTGATTTACATTTAATTTTGATGTCCCCTGAAGTCAATCACACTATAGGCTTAAGTTTGTAAATACCATTATGTATAGATAAAGACATGCAAACTATATAATTCTTATACATGCAACAATATAATCATGACCAATCAACTTTATTGTTTATGATCTGTTCTTGTTCACTTAATTATTTTGAAATTGGCAGTACTTGGGCATATTATCTTGATACTTATCATGAAAATATGCCCAAGTACTGTTAATAAAAAAAAAAACATTTAAGTTTGGTAGGTCTCTAAGTTCAACGACGCCTTTACTTTTAATCTACATGGCAACGAACCCTTAAAACTCTTATGAGCATCACAGTAAAGGCTTTTTTATATAATAAAAGTTGCAGCCTGGGTTTCTATATGGTAGAACTACAGGTTACGGTACCATCTAAATACCACGACCAATAATTAGATTTCTAAGAGTTTCTTAGAGTTTCCTTGTGATTCCGCAAACAAATTATGAACATAGAAAAAAATTTTCGTTAAAGACTATATAACAACGATAAATGGCCAAACATGTTAGATCGGTATCGAATATCCTCAATGCACTTACCGTATACACTTTGCGTGCAACGCATACTACACCGGCTATTACCATAACTGTGGCGGAACATGTTTGAAAGTAAAATAGAGAACATGTTGTGAATGTGAATGTGACAAGTGTCTACAAGGTGGTGTTATTGATCCTCTGGTGTTAGGTGATGAAAGGGTGATGCAGACAATATCGTCTGGAATGCCTAAGTGGCTGTCACCTTCGATATATGTTTGCTGAGACCTAATATGCTCGAAATATTATCTCCCTGGAATGCTTGTCTTTTGTAAACTTCCAAGATGATTTGTTTAACCTTTACACATAAATGTGAAATATTTTATATTAAGAAGGAAAGGATCCTTTTCTTTATGAAAGTAGGTTGAAGGGAGGGTTCAATAGTGGTATGGAAAGTTTCAGAAGAGGCTTCGTAATATTTTTTTAACAGAAGTAGAAAATTTACCACAGCTCAATAGTTTGCCTTAATATAATTAAAAGTCCTTTACACAAACTACGTGCTTGATATAAGTACAACGTGCTTAGTATAAAGTCTACCAATTAGACCATTATTATGATATAATTTAGCTCCACACATTTTTTATTACTATTTTTACTGCCGTAACCAATAAACAATTAAATAGCTAGATGGGTGAAATATCTTAAATACCCAGCGTTCTTCGGAGTTGATATCGCTCTGATCGCATTAGTCCATGTTAGAGCCCATAAACAACTTTATTACCTTTTATTGCGTCGTTTATAAGGTCCACATTAAATTTCCTTAATTGCTACTTTTACTGCCTAAAGATATTAAGGGTAGTCTTTTGTGATGATATTAGATTAAAATTATCTTTGAAATTGCAAATACAATCATCATCAATTCCTTTAATCGTATTTTGTAGTTGGCACCTAATATTTGTTGTTAAATAATGCTGTTGTCAACTTGCAAAATTCAATGAACATGCATCAGGTTAGTTTGTAATGCAATTTTATTGCATTTAACATATACAGTAATACCCCCGCTAGGGCAAACCTGTGGACTAAGTGGATTTCCAATTGATTGAGTTTTCACTAGAATATTACTCGTACAATAATCGTGTAACATTTTATTCCCTATTTTTTAGGTCTCTAGGGTTGCTGCTACAGGAAAGGTCAGTTTGGTAAGTTAAGTTGTAGCCTTTTTGTGAAATGTAATAGCTTGGTACGAAATTGATACATTTTGCAAGTTTGTTTAAAATGGAGCCAAAAACGTTTAAACAAAAAAAAATTTACTTATTCTCTATAAGAATAACATAAGAGTTTTACATTTACAGTTTTTTTGTATTTTTTTCTCTGTACTAAGTAAAAAAATTGAGTATTAAGCATACAAAACCACTTCAATGCATAAAACTATTTGTTTTTGAACGAACCAAAAACTATGTTTAATTTCTTTCCGAAACATATTTTTAGTTTACAGTATCAAAATAAAATAAATAAAAACCCATTTTAGCCCCCTCAACCCCCCATAAAACCCCATTCTCATTGTCCAATCATGCTAGTTGGCAAACTCGTTCACATAAACGTTTATACTAAATTTAATAAACATTGGATCAGTTTCACTCGAGTTACTTTTAAACGAACATAAATAATGAATTTGAACTAACGGTGTTATGGCATTTGGGTACTGGGCACCTCAAAATAAAAATGTATTCGATCCCGGGTATAAGTCTTAAAATAATACCTACGGTAATAGCTTATTCCCGATATGTTAAATCCGCCGAAAACACCATGCATCTAAACTAATCCACATATATTTCGCATTATCAAACTAAATCACACTTACAAAATACTACAAATAGTTAGATTTTTCTCTTTAATCTGATTTTAAAAACATTTTCTTAAATTGACCAAATATATTATTGTGCTTTTGCCAAACAACGTAATATAAAATACCTGTTATTTATTAGTCAAAGCAACAAAATGATTATTTAACAACCGCCTTATATCAAAAACCTTTTGGTTGTTTTGCAAAATGTAATTATTTGAAAAATTGCAACTTAAAAGATATACAGGAGTACTAACATGTATTTAATTAAATAACTGAATTTGCAAAATCCGATAAAAATCGTAAAAGCTACTTATGGAGCATTTTAAATTTTTAATACGTAATTTATAAATAAATTTATATTGAAATTTAAAATAATCGCGTACGTATTGTAGTTGAGTGCCTGCAAAGATATAATAACAAACCAGAATTAATTCTGTCTTAGTTTTACCAGCACGTCAAAATAGTTATCTTCAAACATCACAAACAAAGTTCTCCTCGGCACCAAAATATTTTTACCGTCAACTACAACAGTACTTTCTTCGTTACATGTACTTTTTCAATATAACTAAGTACAAGAGAAGGTAACACTATAACTCTCATCCAATGAGGAAGCCTCTGCTTCGTCCATCACACTTGACTGAATTGGGTGTAGAGTTACCGAAGGGAGCTTCAAGCAGGCAAAGAGCACGTGGTGATTTCAAACTGGTGATACGTTTAAAAATGAACCTTCAGAAGATAAAAGAATCGTATTAAACTTAACTTGAATAATTTCGATGCGAATACTCTTATCCTATGCTTTGTTGTGCATTTTAATTCATATATTTGTTGGACATGGTGCATGAATTTAATTATACTTATTAAAAAGTTTGCAAACATAATGAGATCAAAGTTATGAACGGTATTTACGTTTCAAGTACATTTAATACTAACTTAACTAAGTAGGTTCCAATTAAACTAATTATGGCTGGCAAATGGTATTATCATTATTAATAAACGTGTAAAGGTATTTATGCATTATACATACAGGGTCGGGGAAAAGTCCCGGGACGGCTTAATATTTTTTTTACCGTTACCGATGGAGCTATACAAGTTGGTACACGGTTACTGGGCATAAAAAACTATTTTACTACAACATTTTTCATTGAGCCGTTACCACTTCAGGAGGACGGACCATAAGGAGTTGGAAGAAAATCTTAAATAGATGCATAGGTTGATAGTATACTCTTTAGGCAAATAGGAACACTAAGTATGAATTCTAAATCTTATACTTTGATAGATTCCTTTATACGATCAAATTTACAAGCAAATTAAAAAGTCTTCGCTTGCAATTGTAACTTTTTGAATTCATCTTCCTTCTAAATAACGTTAGAAATTCCAGGACGATTTTGGTTTGGTAAATTGGACCAAAATTCAAATTGGAAGACTTGAAACAAACTTAATAGTACATCGAATTTAAATTAAACTTTTTTGTTTTCGAGGTGGCTGTATTTAAATTAAACTATATTGAAATCAAAATTGTTTTATTTAGAGGCGAAGTTAATGCCAATTTTTCTCTTCTTAAACTAAGCTGGATCTCGTCAAAAAATATCTCCCGCCATTTAGCACCCGTGACTGACGTATTGGCGGGAACAAGATAAGGGTCATGGGCGAGGGTTGAAAGCCCGGGAAACCCTTGTTATACAGTCGGGCATTGTATCGTCACCGGAACATCGAGATCACTAAAACAATACCCACTTGACTAACGTTCTATGGGCCATTGTAATGGGCTACATCGGTAATATAAGGTCAAAGATAAGTCTTGTCTTTCGTCTCAGAATAAGACAAGTCTGTAATTTGGTAAAACAAAATGGACGATTCCAATTGGTGGATGTAGTTAGGTTGAAACGATCATGGGTTTAATTAATCACATGTGAAATTCTTATAAATATAACTACTGTGCTTCGATGGTGACGTAATCCTTTTTATAACATTAAATATTCAAGTATTTAAACACCTTTCTTAAAATTTCTCGATAAAGAGTGAACAAGGATGGATCATAATATTAAGAATGCCCTATTATCGGTTGAAATAGCCCTTTCTAAATGTCATTGGACTAAAATTTAAATTAATGGTAGCCCATATACTGATGATAATGAAGATAGAAAGACGACGAGGAAATACATAGTATAGAAATGTTTTTTTACAGAATTAACGTAGACAATTTCGGGTTTTAATTTAAACTTACACAAACTGGCATTTTTACGAATAGTAAATAGAATGGCACACCTTTTGTAATCATTACAACATTTTTTTATGAACGTGTTATCGTCCATCAATGCAAATACATTCATTAAGTTAATTTTCTCTCATTATTTTCATATATGTATCATAGAGTCATATATGCTATAAACACGTAAATGAATACCATCGAATATTACCTAAAGAGTTAAATATTACAAACTCTTAATGTTATTAGTTGTTCATGTAAGCAAGTTGTGTTAGTTGTTTTTATAAAGTTCACAATATTACATAGTTTAATTGTTTCTCAAAACTAGTATTAAATTAAAATATAAAACTAATCATTTCTCAGTAGAATTTAATTTTTTTAAACCTCCAGACAAAGCCGATTTGCAGATAAACAAACTTAAATTTAGGTCAGCATAATATCTGCAAAGAACAAATCATGAAACCGGCATGTGCCGACTACACAAGTCGGTAGATATAAACGGCAACATATTCTTTGATGACATGTCTGTGCTTTTATTTTCCTTGAACACGACATTTCACATGTCTACAGCCACTGAGACATGCCGATATAGCACGGGAAGCGGTTAGAATCAGTTTCTCTTTCTCCGAGTATTGTACGAACAATACTTTAACAGTTAATTTACTACTATATATTGAGTTGATTGATATGATTCTAGTCATAACCTCTAAGAGAGGTTATCTTTTTGTTTATAACCACTCATCGCCAAATAGTAATCACCATGCGCTGTTTAATAACTGCTTTAAAAAATGGAAACTAAGATATATGAATAGAAAACGAAGTAAATAAACTTAATTGTTTAAAGGTGAAACTTGGTTTGTACGTTAAGCTTTGGTCCTAAACATTTGCGAAACATTTTTGTGACTATTGTACTTTTCATTAATTAAACCTCACATTTCAATTTCCGGATTTGTTACCCTCAATGTTACGTTTGCTATTGTAAACATCGTTCAAAAGTGTTTGAACTATTATTTAGCTATTTTAAACAACAAATTAAACATTCAACATCCATCAGTTAAACAACCAATTTTTTAACATTACGTGTTTTTGTCATTCTGATAATTACGACCTCAAAAGTGCTAAGCGCAATTCGTTTTTCCCTACTAATTGTGTTTCCTGTTCTTGTCTTAAAATATTACGCCTACTATTTCAAGCCAGGCCGATCATGAAAAAGATTTTAGCTATCATTGGTCTAAATTTTAAGTAAATCGGGAGTAGTGATTAAACACCATCACTTCTACCTAGAACATTCAGTTCGTAAGTCAGTCTTTCACCTACTGGAACCGCCCAACAATAAATATTACTTAGTAAGCAGGTCTCCCGTGACAGGGGTATAAAAGTGCGTCACCACTGCGACACACCCTTGTATTCAGATCTGTTTCTAGATCGCATTGACATTTCACTGTCGACATGAACGTGTACGTGTCGCAGCTTAATCTGGCTGGGGATGAACTGCAAAGCCCGCCTAACTCCGGGGATGCGACTAACTAGTTTTGTATCACATAATCTCGTCAACACTGCAATGCCTAGAACTGATTCATCGTAAGCCGATGTGATCCGTAGACTTACAAGATCATTGTGAAGTTTTTATATTTCAAATCGAATTTGGTTGATTTATAGTGTTTACTTGTAGATTTGGCTTACTGTGGTTAATGAGTTGAATGAGAATGTTTATGCAATTATTTACATTATGTAGAAATCGCTTAATGTTATTGAGTTAATCGATAAAGGTGTGTTTAAAAACCTAAATTTGCACTCACAAGGTTGAATTTGTTTTTATGATAATGGAACTGCAACCCGTTATTGAACGATTCTTCACACCGTAATTCATTACAGCTTCTGCAATCATGATAGAAAACAAGTTCGAAGTAGTTTTTAAAGGTTACCTTCAAATAAAAACTACTTTAGTTCAGTAACACAGTTTATTCTAATAATGGCGCAATTTTACGAAAAATATAGTTCATCACTCGAGCAAAATGTGTCTTATCGACTCGCTCATTTTCTGACCTTTTCTTCGCATCGATCTCAAAACTTAATCTCAGGTCAAAAAGAGTCTCTTTAGGCTCTAGTGATGAAATATACTATTTATTTTTACAAATACTGGGTTTTAGGTCAATGGTATAAGATAAAGTATTTAAAACTTTATAGCATAAAGTTATAAACAATATTCCCCACAAACTTAATTGATCGATTAAAAATGAGACCTTAACAAAACCTAGTAGAACGACTATAGTAGACTCCTATGACGTATATGAGTTTTAAATCAAATTGTCTTCTAAAATAATGAACAAAATTCGATCGATTGCATGGATTAATGGGATTGTTATTGAAAATCACAAACACTAGTTTGTTGTCTGATATTAACCTAATCGTACCTTTAATCGTAACGAAGCTTAAACCTAAACGTTCTAAGAAGTGGTTTGTCCAGGAGCTATTTTAGGTGTATACATAAAGTGAGTATAAGTACATGTTCTTTTCACACTCTAAATTCTCAATCCAGTATACAAGCTTGTCTCATATGTTTACCTACGTTAGACCACGATCCTGTGCTCGTATCCGTATCATCTCGTAGGGGGAGTTTTTGTTCCGGATGTCGGTCGTGGTTGGACCTATGTCACAAGATACGTGGGGATCGGATGACGGCCGCGTGAATCATCCAAACTCACCGGTACATCAGCTGAAATTGAGCTGTACGGTGAAAGAGTGACATTGTATGCATTAAACTGCATTTTAAACGTTTCATAAGTAATGTGTGATTCTTAAAATGTATGTAGACTTTTAACCCGTTATGGTGGTTTTTGCTAGAATTTAAATATTTCAAATCTTGTGCGAATTAAAATCATATTAGATAACAGTAAGATCATGTTTGACAGAGTTCGTGGTTAACGATTAAAGGGAATATAAATACGATTTTTAGTAATTTGATTTAGAATAATTTCACAGTATGTGTGTGTTTTGTAGATGCAAACAAACGTATTCTGTGTAAAATCCGGTGTTATGAAGGCATGCTTATCTATTAAAATATTTTAACATTTCACTTTCTATATTGTGAGCTTAACATTTAAAGCTTAAAATTATCGATACACAACAATATATTTTAGTTGTTGAAAACCCCTGTTACACAGTATACTATTAAAAATATTTGTTTATAATAAGAAATGAAGTTTAAAATACATTAAACATTATTTTTTATTAAATTTTAAAATATCGTTATCCAATTTTCTTGAAAGTTCAAGTTTGTTGTGCAAAATAGCAATATAAATTAATTTTTAAGCACTTAAAATACATACATAAAAACTAAATAACCGTCTCAAATAAATATAATAAGTAATAATAATCAAGCAACTATAACGATTTCAAGCCTCGTCACACCGTTGGCATTAAGCAGAGCTTGGAGTAAAACAATAAGACAAAATGGTACCCTTCTCGTAACATCCAATGGGCCAAGCCTAAGGGTTATGGTGCCGTGAAGCCGGAGCGTCTCATACCTTCAAATTGATTCCGTACGATAAAACCTTTATGGGTATCCTCAGTTTCATAACATTATATATAAAAGCTGTAGAAAAGGTTTAACTTTAGGTTAGGAAGCATAAAAAAGTGTAAGCTAAACTCAATGGAGGGAATACGTTAGTGAAGTTGAAAAATTCAGAAAAAATCAAACAAGTGATAATATTCAGTTCTCAGGTTTTTTTCAGCTCCAAACGTGAGTTTCCGAAATCATGAGGGTAAAGGTTAAATTTGTTAGACACGTTCCTAAAACTGTTTATTTTGAAACAAGAAACAAAAAGGAGGGCTAGTATTGAAAGAGTTGCTCAAATAAAAAGAAAAATTGAATTTGTAATCAATTGTAATACCTGAACATTTAAGACACAATATTTCATAAGGTAACGTCAAAATAATTTCTAACAAAATGTTAAACAACAAAAACGTTTGATTTTTTCATTAAAATCCATCCATATTAATACACACAGAACATTTATCCAAACTAAAAGCTACGGATGTTTTCATAAAGTTAACCATAATTTACTGACAATTGTTGGAGTAGCACAACTCATGTTCGTTATGCTGAAGTCATAAACAATGTACCAGGGAAATAAGGATCCCAAAAATGAAAACAAAGTAGCACTAGAAAACAATTTTAGGACAGTGAAAAAACTTGTAACAAAAATTATAAATAAAACAGTTGAGATACAAAGCATGTTTGAAATTCCACAAAATACAACAGAATGTGTAACACATAAATAACAACGGATCCTTATTAGATTATTCCGCTAGGTTTACCGTGACAATCGTTATTCCAGAGGCAGATCGTGTACTGGTTTGTTTTACTTCTTTTTTTACATAGAATATAAAACACTTCTAGACACCTGATATCATAATATACATGTAATTCTCTAAGCTTGAATAACAGCTGTTGTGTTTTACCAAACTTTTTATTATCGCCATGTTTTATCCGAAAACTTAATTTGTAATATTTACTATTTTTAGGCTTAGTTTAAGTAGCTTTGCTTACAACAATATAATATACATTCACAACTTGTATCCAGTGGAGTTCATATTATTTAACATTTTTTTACAAATGCTGGCCTTGATAGGATATTATTTAAATGTCCTAATACCTGGATTGATCTGACTTCTGTAAAGCAGTTAGTGTGATTGGCTTTGTTTTATGGAAATGTAAATTAAATTAAGGAAACAACCATTCAAACCGTGAATTCGTTTATTTTTATAATTTTTTGTAACTTTAAAATTAGTACTTTATAGACTTAAGACATGTTAATCAACACTTTAAACTTGAAGAGAAAGTGTTATATCAATTTGAGTACATCAATACCTAAACCTCATTTTTACCTTCTTCTTTTTAAAATAAAGGAAATATCTTACTGTTTTTTCTTTTCACTAGATGCTCCAAAATACAATATTTTTTTACACTCAAAGCAAATCAAACAATGGAAGCCGTTTGTATCATCTTAAAGAACAACTAATTATTCGTACCTTAATAAATTGAGTAGAGAATGTTGATATTATTATTCTACTCGTTAGCCAAAAAGATACATTTTATGTAAAATAAAATGTTAGCAATTAACGCCTTAGTTAGATCTACAATACTCTTAGTTATTGTACTCTAGGAAAAACTTTTGTCTTGTTAAAAAATAACGAAATTACATTTGAGAATTTTAAGCATTTTTTAAATGTACAGTAGATAGTTTGTCAATACATATTTTTCTAGCTGATTTTACCTAAATTGCAAACAATAATGTGAAAGGAAATAAATTCACTTTTGATAAAACAAATGAAATGTCGACAAGAGAAGAGAAGGCCTTTGATATCACGTGATATTTCCACTTTCCTTCAACATGCACTTTACTACGCTTTCAACGTCTTTCGGTGGAATATGTCTTCTGGTTTTGACTATTTCTCTTCCTAACATTACATATATTGTATACAAAGTGCAGTTAACATTTCCCATACCAGATGGAATTTCACTAACCAGTTTAATGGTTGAGAGGAAGTTGGATATAACATCTACAAACATCTCTACAGGCTTGGTACCGTGGAGCTGTTCTGTATATATACGGAAATTCGTTTACGATAAAATTGCCTAATGATGTGAAAAAATCTTTATCCGAATAAAAAATTCTAAAGTTTTATTTTTTCTAACAGCTTATCTTGGGATTTAAGATTAATCTTCACACAAAATATGTAAAATTAACCACGTATTTCGGTTTGTAGGTAGTCTATAGAGCTTTTGTATGTAGCTAAATGATTATTGATCATAAAGTACTTCAGTGATGCTAGAGATTTTCTGTGAAATTTTGTATAAATGAGTAACGAATAGAGGACGCCACATTGATAATTTTTTTTTTTATTCGACTTCTTATAAATAATTTTAACTTTTGAAAATTCTTTACCTTCAAGTTTGCCAAAGATAAATGATCTGTTTAGCAATATGTTCAAAAATGCATTTTCAAAATAAAATGTTTAGGCGACAAAATGATTCAATAAAATAAAATAAAATGGACAAATATTACTATATTATTTGATGCATCATAGATTTTCGCCAAAAATCACAAATACTAGATTCTCGAATATCACAAATACAATAACCGACTGGTATGGATCATAAACATAAATACACGACGTAACTGGCCCAAATCCTATACTAATAACTTTATCATATGGTTTAGACTTATTACATTCGTGCCTGTAACATCATTTGTTTATGTTTATGATCCATACCGGGTCTGTTCTAGTATTCGTGGTTGACATTGTGGTCTTAAATAATTTTAAGATCGTAAAAACCGAATCATGAATATCGTACATAAAACGTCGGTGGTTTGAGGGATTGAACCTGAGCTATTTTTGAGCCTGGGCTATGGACAGACGATCTGCGATTTTATGAGTAGACCATTTCTGAACCACTATCTTTTATCATTAAATTGTAATGTCAACCATTTATAAAATCATACAAAAGTACAAAAGTATGAAAAACAATATTTTAAAATGAAATGCATTCATTAACTAAATATCAGGTAAAAGCTTAGATAAAATCTCTGGTGGTTATATTGTGGGTTTATATGCTCCAATTGTCAGGTAAACGAAAACTGTTGTTTCAAAAACTGGGACTGAGTAACTTTATAAAGTTTATCACTTCGACAATTCACTCAAACAGTTAATATAAAATATGAAAAGCGACTGCAGAGTGAATGGAAACAAAGACAATAAAGCGAAAACAAAACAATGTAGATTGTTCGCGACATTCCAAGCGTGGTCGGGGCTTATTTTATTGTTTAAGCCGCCAACCGAACCATGGCTGCAACACCGACGGGTTTTATTGAGAATTTACTTCCTGAAATTATAAAATAACCGTCAAACAATGTTAGGTTTGGGTTTGAAAACAAACTTTGTGTAATTTTGTTTTAATCTGTATTTTAGGCTTATGTGCATAAATAGTATATTGTTCAACTAGATTAATTATATACATTGATCTACCATACTTCGTTTGGGGAACAAGCTGGGCAAGTGGTTAGAGCGCGGGACTTCTGTCCCTGAGGTCTCGGGTTCAAATCCCGCCAAATCACCAATGGATTTTATCTAAGTGATAATGCCGCAACCTTTTTTAGGTCTAGCCTGAAGTAATGTGAAAAACAATCCCGGGTTGTGCTTAGCGTTCTAGGACAAAAAACTATTCCGTTCACAGGAAGAACGGATTGGGTTTAGAGGAAGAAAGCTATCCCCTCCACTTGATTCCTACCTTTAAAAAATAGATTAACCCCTTATATTTACCAAAACACCAATCAGCTACATTATATACATTAAGAAAATATCGGTGGGACCTTCCATCAAGCCGCTTAAATTTTTAAGAACAAACTTTTTTAAAGCAATTTATAATTGTGAACATTTTTAAATACAAAACATTTGAATTAAGACTGTAGATAGTTACGTTAAATAATTTGGACTCTTTGACGCAATGTATTCATTTTCAAATCGCCCAGTTCCTTTTGCTCATAAATATATAGATAAATTTTATGAATAATTTACCGTGAATCCTTTGCAAAGCGTATGCATGGTTTTATGTGTTAAATACCTTATATAATAAATCGTGACATACAAATCAGGCTGGAAACTACGTCACCGACCCCTCGATGACGTCATATAGCCTGTGGTCTAATCCTGATGTCAGCAGCTCAATGCTGCATGTGTCGTGTTACAACGATTATTCCATTGATAGATTTCAGCTTTATATTAATCCAGCTACTGTCTATCTAAATAGGTGTTTTCGCTGAAACTACCCTTTTTTCTTCAGTCCTCCTTAAACAACTTTTCGCAACACTACACTGTTTTTAGACTTTCTACACATTGCCTTAGTCGAAAACTGTCTGTCATCTGCTTATTCAAATGATGAAGATTTATTACAATTACAAGTAACGGAGAAAATTAATTTAAAAATCTCTACATCTTAATTGTTATGTTATTTTTATTGAAAAAAGAAAACTGCTATAATCTACTTGTTTATGGATGTATGTTCATAACACTGTTTATCCTACCTGTAGCAGCCAACCTAAGCACACGATAAACTATTATTTAAATGGGGAATGTCATAATATGTCTTCTTCGTGGAAATACTTAAGTAAAAGTAGTCTGCAAGTTTGCCACGAAGGGGGTATCTCAGACAGATTTTTCCTTTATGACGTTGAACAAAATATGAAGAGCCTATTTAACGCCCCATAAATAAACATAGAACAAAACCCAGGTTTCAACACGATGGATTTAAAAGGTCCATTGCGCTGACATTCAATTTTTCAAAATATGAATGTTCCTCTGACTTGCTTTCAATCTTGCATACCAGTATTTCAGACAAAACGCCGTTGATCTTGACAATTTCAACATACAACGTGTATATTTCTTACGGATTGTTGATATTCATGACATTGTGCGTGCATACTTGACATGTAATGGATGAAGTGTTAATAATAAAATCCTCATCTTTATTAAGAAACATTTCCTTCGGTTTTCGTCATGTCTGATGATGGATGGCATAGCTGGCAAAAGCCATCATGGAAATAAAAGTTCATATACTATTGGTTAAGGTTTTATTTTAACTTTGATAGAATTTTCAGTTGATCAAATCAAACTGATAAAAAGAAGAAATCAGTGTAGCCTGGATGTACTTCACACCATTCAATGCTTTCAAAGTCAACATTGATCTAAGAGCACCGCATTAACACTTAGAAATCCTCTGATAACCTTTTAAATGAGCCTGTAAAGGTAATTGATCACTAGTACTCTTTTAAATGTTTCTAATATTTTTACATCGTTTTCTGATAACTTTATTATCTCTTAAACTATCGTGCTTAGTGTTTAGTACGTGTAAGTATAAATATTAATAAGGTAGAATTTGTACAATCCTCCTGTTTTGTATTGGTATTTAATTAAACTAAAAATATTTAGTGTAGGACCTACAACAGGCAAAAATATGTGTCCTCACTATTTCTGATTTGGCTCTTTTTGGAAACAGACAAGAACCGACCTTTAATTAAGTTCAAATTTTAGGTCCTACAAAAAAACATTCAGTTTTAGCTTCATAGTTGCCATATCATATATGTATCTTTTAGTTTCAGAACAACCAAAAGTTTTCACAACATATTTTCTAAGCATTTTCAACCCAACAACCCAACAGACTATCAATACGGACATTATAATGATTATTAAATTGCTTGTCCAACTTGACTTTTCTAGAAACTTAAACAATATAATAATCGGTTTTACATTTTCAAGCAATAAAACCAAGGACGGGTAACTTCCCCACAAAACTTGGCTGGAAAGTTTGTCATGACACATTCCGTGACTGGCGAGGATTTCAGTCGGATATGACGCGAGCGCCCGCCACAGATCTGCATGTATTGCTGGGACTTATCTTTGTCATAATTTTAGAGAGTAACTCTTTTACATATTTTTAATGTTTCATATTTGGAAAATTCATTATAGTTGTATTTAAAAAATGTATTATGGTACACAAGATAATTTTAACAAAACTGTTTTTGTTTTATCTAGTAAATTACTATAGAATATTTATTTGTTTTTGTAAGTAAGCATCGGGTAACCTATCTAATACGTTTTCAAAAGTGTAAAAGGTTTTATAAACATAACAATGTAATTTATCTATAATTAAACAATATTTCAGTTAGGCCATTAAAATGAAGAACGATATTGAAGATTTGTTTACCATGTTGGTTTGAAAATCATCAGCTGAAATTAAATATAAAATACTTGTGGAAGGGATTATAATTAAAAAAATATGAGGGTGTAGTACTCAAATACAGGGAAATTTCTCTATCACAAAGAGATATTTCCTTATTTTTTCTGGGTAGGTGAACTGACTGTATTAAATTGGCTTGGAAACCACCAGGTTATGGCATTATCGAAATGCTAAAAGCTAATTGTCATAGGATTTTAACCCGGATATTTACCACGAATACTACCTAATAGCATAGACAAAAAGAATGAAATAGTTAGAACAATTACATCCCAAGGTACAGAAAAATATAAGGTTATCCCTCTAAGCCCATAAATGCATATACAGTACCTTAGAAAATGAATCAAAAAGAAAATAAATCACTTCAAGTCCAGATTTAGCTAACTTATCAAGGACCAACTTCGAGGTATACAAATCTTAGAATTTATGTTGAATTTTAAGCTATGGACTAGGTTTACATAACCATTACGACTTTACAGAATATAACATTGTATCGTTAATTACGTATTTCAACAAAGTCGCTGCACAGTGTTCATATCTGTTAGCATTAATTAATATAATGCTTCTGTATTTCCAACATTAAACATTTTACCTAATGAATGCACATTCGCGGATTAGAGCACTATTTGTACGGACTGTAATAATCCTATTAGACTAATTAACATAAATCAGCATTATACTTGCTCTCTTACACTACGGATATAAGTTTACGTTAGCTAGCTTTTTTGAATTTAATTAATAGTATTACGTCAAACTTATACTATTACATCTTACATTTAATTAATGTACGACTGATAAAAGCAAGAAAACTTTTCCAGTAGCATTTATGTTTTAAATTTATAAAATGTGTCTGAAGTACATTTTATTTATCTTTTCCTCTAAATTATACCTCACTTGTGTCAATCAAGTTTGATAGTGTTTGAGGCGACGGACGATAGCTAGAGTCTATTGAGAGATGATGATCAATATGGCCTCCTCAAGTCGAACGCCATGGGGAGACGTGGCAACGCCGCAGCTCCGGCCTACTGAAACAGCAGTTTCCCTAATGCAAAATAGGCCGGCCGTTGCGACGTTGCCACACACCAACGCCGCGGCCACGTATCAAAGTAGGCTACGCTAACGGCTGTGGCAACAGTATACTTGTCACGTACTAGCATTTTATCTCCTAGAGCCTGTTTTAATTGAAAAACGTTTCTTTACATATACTAGTTCTGTACCTATATGTTTACTTTTTTATCATATTATCCAAAAAAGGAGGATACTTAAAAAAGTAAGCATCCTAATAGACGGTCAGTTCTAATCACCTACAGGCCTCAAAGAGAACTTGTACATATTTCGTGTCAAAAATGTCAATAGATTTATGTAATACATTTTTATACAGGAAGAGTGTTTATTTTTATGTAAAGCAATAATAACATTGCACTACGTAAACTAGCTTATTAAAAAAACAATCTTAATATTTAAATGTTTTAATGTTGGTTAATTCAGTTATTTGAAGATACTATGCAAATGTAAAGGCGGAAAGGTACTAAGCTTAGCTCATAACCCTAATACCTGATCCGGAAACTTCTTCTTCGAGGGATAAAATCACGCTAGATAATGCCTTATTACTACTTTTTCGACGGTTGTTAATATTGCGACACTCCTTACTATATTTTCACAGGTTTCAAAATACGAGGTTGCTCTTTGTATTTTTCCTAGAGAAATGTTTAATGGTAATTTATTTGTAGCTGATCTTCATAAATTGATGTGTTGAAAGCTTTTTAGGAATGTCTTGTGTTAAAATATTTATGCCTAACCTAAACGTTAGGCAAATTACCACGCATTTTCCAGTTAATATAAATTGAAGATTAGCAGAACCTCTTTAAAATAATCGTGCTACTGTAAAATACCGTTTCCATTTTTAAACGTCAATTTTGTTATCATAACGCATTTAATGAAATTTTATCCTACAACTTTTACAAATTAAAATTTCTGTGAACAACGTTCAAAGCTTAACAATAATTCAGATAAAAAAAGTTTTGTTAAGCACTTTTTTGTAATAAGTAAAAAACATGATCTCAACATTTTCCTTAAAATATCGAAATACCACCACGACTTTTACATCAGTTCGCCAATAACGAAAGCTGAGATCGTAGCTTGCAAAGTGGTATATTGACAAACGGAGGTCTGTAATAAGGATGACGAATCACTTATACGTGTCACTTTGGGATCTCCCCTCGATGTCAGGGGATTTGGCTAACGTGACAGCCTTAAGATGGCTGATTCGAATATTCATGAACAAGTTAAAATACACACAACCTGTTCAACAATTCTCGTCTCTTTCATGGTAATTAAATATGCTATAAGTAACACCAATGTTTATACTTAGGTAAATATACAACTAAATCATGTGCTAAGCCACAAAGTCATCACAAAAGATGTCATTCAAAATTTGGAGGGAGGGGGGTTTGTTAACTCATGGTTTGAAACAAAACATCTTGCTTTAGACACTCCCTTAAAAAATGCTTTCGAACAGGCTTTAAGGCCAAGTGCATTTGAAAAACAACAAGGTAGGATAATTTGAGTAGTCGTAGGTGCGTAAAATATTTTTTTGCAATTTTCAAGACTTTGCAAAACATCGGTCATGTCAGTAAACGAATTGTTAAGTTAATTAAAAGTTTATTTTCTTCATATTATATGACCCTAGTATAATACTGAAGTAATACGAGCAATGTATGGAACAATTACAACATTAACTGCAATTAAAATTAGGGTATTCCAACGGTAAATTTTACAAAATGTTCACAAATATTTTTACCTAGATTCAACTTGCAATAACGTATTGAAGAAAAACTACGTGACTAATTACCATATGAAATATTCAACAATTCAAAGTATCTTAGTCTTTTTGTTTTAAGATTTGACTATCGTGCTTCCGCCAAATATAACCATAAATATCATCCTTTTAAGGATTACATCATCGATCTTCTACTGGTACACAATTCTACTGGTTTATGTAAGAAAATGTTTATAACAGTAAATTTTTCTGTCAGATTAAGTCCTGGAGTAAACCGTTTTATGCTTGTAGTGCGGTTTATGCATTGCAATAAGGTCGGTAAGAAAGCATTCCGTTTGCCGCATTATGATGAATATGACTATATGGAGAACGAAGTGGTGCCGCAAAACAGCACACGCTTGAGCTCAATTTATTGGCCATGTAATATTGTATGAATATCATATGTAGTTTTGTTTGGAAATAACGTCGTTTCATATCTATATAATAACGATATAAACAAATACCTACTTATTTTTGGGGATTTTTTATAGCTGTGATAACATAATTAGTACCGGGGGCCGAGCCTCGCTCGGTTGTGATTAATTGGGTTTAATAGTTAAAACAATATCGTAAACAAACATTTTATCATTTATGAAAAAAAATTATTACAAACCTTAAACTTAAACACCGCTGAAATAATAACAACTCTGTAATGTATAATATGAAGCAAGTAAAAAAATACACTTTTATGGTTTGAGCTACTCGCACAGAATTTTTCTCCCCTCTAGTCATTGAAACCAGTTTTTCGACTTTTACGCTCACAAATGACATCAGATAAAACTTTGATATGAACAAAATTATGTAAAAATGGTTGGTGACAAAGATTTTTCTCCTTTTCGCTACTACTTCTAAAGAAATTTATATTCTGACTATTTTTTTTCAATGGGATTTAGGTAATAGTTTTATTCCAATTAAAACCCCCAGATGAAATTAGTTTACTTGCAATACCTCAGTACTTCAGGGATTAGATTTTAATGGGAGAGGGCTAAGTAAAATAATAAGTATTTGATCATTACTATTTTCCCCTATTTACTATTTTCCCCTATATCGATCAAATAATCCCCAGTGTAATCTTTGCTCAAAAGTTACAAATGATTTGTTTCCCTTTATACTGTATGTTGTAATTTGCTAATATACTGTGGATGCTTGTTATAAACACATAAGCCAAGTCTCTTGTTTACTTTTTCCTTGTAATTTTGTTCAACCAACATAGTTACTTAGCAACCCATAAGGTCATGTTTTTTTTTTCTTTTAAATGAGTTCAAATGAGCGAAATACGAGTTTTCCTGAGGCAATGGATGCCACCAATCACGTTTTTAGGGCTGGAAGTCCCTAAATCCAAAATTTAGTCAAAATCCTTCTGCTTGATTTCGAGATGCATATTACAGAAGAACAGACAAACAGACATTGCTCATATTATATAATAGGATTTATAAGTAACTCTTTCATGTTTTGGTTGATAGAATTCTTAAAATCGAGAATCTCCGTGAATCATGACTACACCCCCCCTCCCCCCCACTACCAACAATGGATTAGGATCAGCTGTTCGTTCTGCTTCAGGCGAGAGTAAAACCTCAATAGGCTCGCCTCTGGGCATGTAGCCCTAATGTCAGTTGCACAAGGGACTACATGTTACTGGTAAATCGTAGACTACATATATTGATCATTTTTACAATCAATGACACATACTGATAGAAGCGATCTACTAAAAAATGTTTAATGAAAATGAAGATTTTAATACACTAGTTCTTAAGGTCCTAGTTTTAGCCACAATCACGACCACCTTATTTGTACAGTCCTCTTGATTTTTTACGTCATAAAGGGTTCAAGATTCAAGAGATTTAATTTATTAATACATAAAACTAAAGTCACATATAAATTAAAAAAATTTTTAAACAGCCAAAACAATCATGGTTACTTTGAAAAAATCACTGTAATTTTTCCGAAAATAAAGTAATAGCCTATATGTAATTTAAATTTTAAGTTTATAAAATGGTTTTATTCAATATTAGATTAGTTGCGGTATTTCATTTTCTTTTTGTCCATCAATAAACACCGATACCCCCATCTTTCCAAAAATTTCCAAAAATCCTCTTCTTACAAATATTTGTTTAAGAAAAAGCATTATGCGCTTAAATAACATGCGTTTCAAATGCAGTAATACCTTACATTTACGGCTTGCATTGGGAAATTTCTAAAATTTTCCAGCTAACACCACAATAATAACAAGCATCATGGATAATACGCCATATGAAAAACGTACATCAATAGTGATGATACATTTTGAATACAGCTAAAGCAAAACATTTTCAGGAATCCAACTGAACCAATAAATGGAATAACAGTGTGATAACACAATATTCAGTATACACGTTTCGCATGGAAGAAATAACAAATTAAGATAGTTTTGTACGTAGGTGCGAGAGTGTGCAGTGTGGCAATTGAGAGTCATCATTCATGTTCATTTGCTTGGTGAGCACGAAATGTCATGTGACCTTTTATTACCTGCATTGTCTCATTTTCCTCGAACTGTAGCTTTTTTACCCTAAATTTCATTAAATAAACTTTTCGTTTTAAGCATTTAAATCCAGAAAATTACTTTCATTGGAAAACAATATGGTGGAGTCTATCGCCAGTGTTATCCAAATAAATTACAAAGGGATTAAATTTTGATTTTAAAAACATTTACTAATTCAAGGACACTTTATTTCCATAATTAGTGAATGATTAAATTTAAGAAAAACAAATGTTCAATTTTAAGATTTATTACGTGTTCAGTGTATAGTGTATTGAATTGTAAGCTCGATCTGCTAGAATAGGTAAAAACTATAATATCTTTTATTGTAACAAAATGTGGATTTTTTTAACACATGCCTTTAATATTGTTTTTAGAGTTAAACAAGTTTACAACTTAAAACTGTTCGAATCTTACCACTATCGTCCTAATCCTGTAAGAAGGACTTACCTGAAAAAAACAAACACATCATTATGAACATGTATAAATACGAAATATGCTGCAGTGTAAATATTTCGAAACATATTGTACAAACAGTGTTAACAGTGTAATCAGTTAAACCGGAAACCCTAGTTTTTTATGGCAATAAATAATGAGTGTCGTAGTAACAAAATAAAGTTGACTTTATAATATCTGAAAACCCTTTCGTTATTTATTAAAACGTTCAAAAATTAATTCATATTTATACAATTTATATCTTTTGTTAATTTTTTTTAAATCCCCGATGCAGATTTGTATTTCATCCTTTTTTCATATTTTTGATAGAACAATGGTTATAACAGTGCCAAAGGAAACACATTTCGTCTATTTTTAGAGCGGCCATTGAACACTGCTATTAAAAAACTACAATGGTGTTTCAATTCGTATTGACAACACTATTGTTTTACCATAAAACTGAAAAATAATACAAACTCAATATTTAAACGAAGAATTTCACAAAAGGACCACTTCTTTATAGGTACATGTATTTTTGTTATTTTTATTCGTTGCTTGGTACAAAGAGTGCACCAATAAAATGTACGATGAAACAAAAAAGGATAAATCCACGTCAAAACCATTTTTACGATATTTTTTTGCAACAGTGACTCATCAATAATTCTTCGAAAAGTAAAGAATACTACTTAGTTTCATCATTAATTATACTTTAACTTCAAGTACATTTTTATTGCTCAAAACGGACTTCTAATAATATAGACTACCCTCTACGTTTTATGACTACTTGCAAAGTTATAAAAGTTGACTATAAAAGGAAGAACGTAATCTAAAATGACTTTTATCGACAACAGAGTAACTTTGCAGGGTCAGATTTCTAGAGTGTCATAAACTAAAATGATGTCATAGCCTTTTATCAAAGTCCCCTTACTTTTAGGATTTTCTCTATAAAATAACAAATTGTCAGGTGCTTCTTTGCAGTTTGATTTAAAGATTAAACATTTGAATGCACATCTCTAAGGATACAAGTATTTAAGTAATAATTTAATTAATTTATATTTAAGATTAATTTTTATTTTTATAGTAATAGAGAAAAGGGGTGTGTTGTTAGTCTAGTTGCTATCATCTCTGAGGAAAGGGTGGGTTCAATTCCCGGCACATCTACAACACATGGGTTCTTTGGACCGCTTTCCACAAAAGCTTTATTTGTGTTTAATTTATGTTGCCTTTCCTATAAAATAGAAAATTCCCGATATTATGCTTTTTGCGAAACGCTGTACCTTGCTTATTTTTAAATATAAATCACTTTGTAAATTATTTTGTCAGTTAGTTAAATAAATCTAATAACGCAATACTAAATATATATTTATTTTCACTTAGGTCTGCTAAGGGATAATTTAAACTAAATTCCCTAAAGCCGTCATCATTGTTGTTTATATTGTGTTTGTTGATTAAATGGCTGCGACCATCCTGTATTAATGTTATTGTTAAGAAATACTTTATATAGTACACTATTTACATTAAAGAACTTAATTATTTAGTCATATTTTCCATACATCATTAAACACTAGTAGAAATAAATAGAAGTAAATCTTAAACCATGGTTTAACTGTGTTTCCCCCAACGCAATCCCAAAAAATAAACCGCAGAAACTAATGATGAGTTTGTGTGTTTTTATTTAATTTTTTTTATTTAGTGTTTTATATTGCTGTATTTAAGTGGAAAGAGCAAAACATAAATGCTCGGTTTGCTGGTTCGATCCAAAAAAGTGCCGATTTGTTCCTGATAACAGGTCCCATTTGTCATAGGATTTTTAAACTGATAAGTCATAAGTCATAAGTCATTTATTTGGCCAGATTTAAATTAATGCATTGGCTAAGTCAATATATTTTCTACAATTTGAGCACATATAATAAGAAGAAGAATGTTTAATCTTTTCTCTAAAAAAAATAAATTAAGATATTACTAACTGTAAGTCTGAAAAAACCTCCGTCACATTAGGTACAAAAATAAAACATCCCTTACCATTTCGCGTGTTGCATGAGGTAAGTTTATAGTACTATCTCACTACAATTTTACAACCACTGAGGCTTTACTAGTGTTTATTGATCTGCTTCAAGTAATAAGATAACCTTTATTGCCTGACTATTCAACTTTCATTGGGCTATGTCAAAAATATACTATTGCATGTAGACAACATTTTTCACAGTGCTTGGAAATGAAAATTGATACCAAAATGTGATGCTGCGTTCAAATATAGTTTATTTTGATAACAATGTTGGCAATTTTTTTTAAGAATGGTTTTTACCTTATTACGTGTTTATGTTTCGATAATTGTGGCCATTGCTGTGAAATGGTTATTGGGGAAATAATAAGAGTTTTTGGGAATATAATTCAGCATTTGGCTCGAACAACAACAAAATGATATGTGTTTAGTGTTTAAAAAGAGGTTTTACCTTTTAAATATTATTTAAATAAAGTGCTGATCAATTTCTTCTTTAAATTAATCTTGGGGGTCTTGAGGTTTGAAATGTAGAGTTATTAAGAATAATTAGAGAGAAAAGAAAGAAAAACTATGTTGAATATTTTGAAAGAGAAAAAATGCTAAAATAACTAAGAGCAAATTGATTTGGTACAACAATTATACATTTTAAAAATGAACACTAAAACACATAAACAAACCACCAATTAAAATCACATGTCAATATTCTAAAAAACCAAACAATGTGTTTGAGCCAGTCTTAAGGCAAAAATATTTAAATGTCAAATCATATTATATCTTGGAGACAGACTAAAGGCAAAATATATTTTCCATGAATACTCATGCTGTATG
The DNA here is from genome assembly GCF_028750875.1 of Macrosteles quadrilineatus. Lineage (NCBI taxonomy): Eukaryota > Metazoa > Arthropoda > Insecta > Hemiptera > Cicadellidae > Macrosteles > Macrosteles quadrilineatus. The sequence continues at coordinate 35,012,111 of NW_026542598.1, read as the reverse complement.
AGCGTTTTGTGTGCGGGTGACTTGCACTTTTTTAGTTTAAAAGTAAAATAGCACGGTGAAATTTTTTGTGAGAAATCTATGAAAATATTTGATAAGACATTTATTGTACAGTATCATATAATTAGATAGGTAATAATGTAAACAATAATAGTAATTTATTAATACAACCACTGAGTATAAATGCTTGATGTGTATACTAGGCTAAATAAGTGGTCAATTTATTAGGACCAGCTAAATTGTTGATAACAACTGTGGTTTGAGACACATACTTGACAAGATTACCCTTTGAATTTAAATTTCTTTATATAAATAGATAGGCTAATTGGTAAGTTCTCCATTTTAGCTAAGATATAATTTTAAAGATCATTTCAATTCATGAAATAAAATAAATCTTAGCGTTCATCTGTAGATGACTCACTTTTGAAGATAGTAAAAGAGATATAATCAACCAAAGCAGTGAACACTTATTTTATTACATTGGCGCATTTTGAAGTTAAACTTGGAAGATTGTTTTATTGTGTACTCACCATTAATGAAGATAAGTGCAGCCACTGTTTATGATTACATTAAGGCTGTAAAAGTGGATTATAAAAGCAACAACATAACCTAAAGTGACTTTTATCGGTGATTCGCCAGGTTTACAAGGTCAGATAATGGAGCCAACGTTCACGCTATGGTGTTAAACTTTCGTGTTAAAACTTGCCCAGTAAAATCGTAATAAAATTAACCCCAGGCTAGTATTTGGGAAAGAAGGATTTGGAATCTTAAATAAAGACAGTAATATAGTACAAGTTTTAATGGTTAACAGAGTGCTTTTTTTACCAAAACTAAATTAAAGTACGGTCAGAAATATTTTAATGACAGAAAAAGCTTATGTTGGTATCCCTGTTTTTTTTTCATTGCCAATCAGCAACTGATATATAACTACTTGATAGTAACTGATATAGTAACTGATATATACAACTGTTGTTCAATTATGTATGCGGTTTAGTGTAATTGGGAAATTATTGTAATTAAGACACAACATGGTGTTTCCCCAAGCTTATCAGTGAATACTTTAAAGGTAAATTATTGGTTTTATGCCAAGAAATGTTTTAAATTAAGTTTCCATGTGTTATTCCAGTACCTAATGAATCGAATACTTAATAAATAGACTGTGATATTTGTACTACTGTACTAGGTAACACCGTTCTCTCTTAGCTACACACTATTTGTTATTGGTGGGTTTTTAACTCATGTCCCAAAGAAAGAATTCCTAGACTAACCACTAGACCACCGTAGGCCATTGTAAAAGGCAAAAGTGACGGGTGGTGTCCTAAGAATCCTATAGCATACCTCCCTCCTGGCTGTAAATTTTACCTTCTAGTTTAGCCAGACTACAACCGTTCTAGGATTGCAGAAAAAATACTTTTAGTCCTGTCATTGTCCACTACGATATACTAAAAAAGGATAGTCCAAGTATTAGTTTCAGTTTAGTTTAGTATTTAATAGCTAAGACTCGATATTATCTCCTTTTAAAAATCAAACGTTTAGAATCTTAAAATAAAATTTGTATTCAAATAATAAAACTGTTTTGCAAGTCTTTTATGGTAAACAGTTTTATTCCTTGTAGTTTATGCTTAGCTATAAAGACGGCAGTACAGCATTCCGTTTGCCGCATTATGATGAATATGACTATCATTGAGAACGAAGTGGTACTGCAAAACGCCGGAACATATTCGAGCTCAATTTAGTGGCGAATAATAGCATATGAATATTGTTGTTGTGAGGTAATGACTTATATGTTCCATGGATGTTACACAATATAACAAAAGGTACTTTATTCGTAATGTAAATAATGATTTTGATGATTCCATCGTAAAAAATGTACTGCTTATATCGTAAAATTGCTTTATGTAAATTTAATGCAACATGTCTATTTATACATCATGTCTTGCTACATAATAATAATAGAAATAATATAGGGTTGGTTAGAAATTTTGTGATCTCTTGAACAGCAAATATCAAGATAATTAGATTACAGTACTTGTAACCTTTAGTCAATATAAGTACCTTCTTGATCAGCATTGTGAGTGGTATTAAATTGATAGAAAGTAAAGAAATACGACTTATAACACTCGCACACGCTTGTTGGATCTGACGATGATTGTAGTGTTCAGTCGAAATCGATCACCACTTACCATCTTTTATAATGTATATACCGTCTTGTGGGCTAACAATGGGCGTAAATGTACGTTTCAAGTGTTATAAGACATTTTAATATACATTCCGTCAATATAATAGGGGAAATAATGAATTTCATCTAAAATATTATTTCACCAAGAGTTGTTGAATGTCAAGGGGGTATTGTTTAACAAATAAAAAGCCATTTTAGTCCAATTAAAAAATTACTAATTATTTGATTCCAAACTTTTAATTTCAATCTTTTCATTTAGAATCTAGTCATAACAATAAATATACTGTTATTTTGATACCATACACTACATTGTACTCTGGATTTGCACAGGCCACATGCTACCTTCAGCGAAAACATTTCCAAAATATTATTTTTTAAGTTCTTTCTCCAAAATTGAATTGTGTTTTGTAAGCAAATTAAATTTTGAAATCGGTTAAATTGCTCTAAAATGGTGGATTTATTATCAAAACCACTATAACAAATTAAATACTTGTAATTTTAGATGAGTTAGTAAATAGTTCATTCATTATTGTTTTCTATACATACACAGCAGTATTTATGCGTACTAGTTTATTATTTTACAATCCTTATGACAAAAGAAATCACGTGTTCTAAAAAAAATCGTGTAATAAATAATATAGGAGCAGTATATAAAAACAATATTACATTTAGTTTAAAAATTCTCTTGATAACTAAAGTTTGATAGAGTCTCTGAATGTACTACATACCATTTGAAATATGTTTCATTTCGATAAAAACATTTAAAACGATTCCGCACAAGTTTGTTGGTTTTCAGGATTCACAGAACATTTAAATTATTCAATATTAATCCCAGGAAAGTGTGCGCTAGTCCCATTGCGTGTTGCGACAAGATCGATTCCACTGCGTTACTGCCCATCTCTTGTGTGTATTTCTTCTTCAAATTAAATACTAATATCAATACTAAAAACATTTACGATAAACATTCTTGCAACTAATCTTTGGGAATTGAGAGTGTATATTAAATAACTTCAACTACATTTTTATTTTATTTTTATTATTTATGAAATATAACCTTAAATGTAGCATTATGTTTTTGTGGAGACTTAACTTATTAGTGGTTTAATATTGAAGCAAATTATATAAAATGTAAACATATAGTTTTTTTTTTCTCATGCAGAAAACAATGTTATGTAAATTACGGAATATTTATCTGACAGCCTACACATTATAGTATTGTATTATTATTTGTTATGTAAAAACATGTGTTTCCATAGCTATACGTTATTATTTTTTAATAAATCAAAGAAATAATACCTAAGTTAGGCCTGAATCTGCTTTTCTCCCATTTCTATAGATAGTGCGAGTGTATAGTTGTATATTTGAAAACCTTTCATCGACTATGTAAATACTATAGATTAGATCCGTTACCCATAAAAACTGCAATACCATATACAGTAGATTTACTATATCTGTACTATATCTCACTATAACTATATACCATGGTTAACTACTCACGAAAATTTTTATTATTTAATAAACGATTATATTAAGACTACATAAAAAAGTTATAATTTATTAACTTATTTTAAGTTACTTCCCAACTGAATAAATTTCTTGAAATATAATGATAATACAACCTTCTTCGATAATTAAGCAATAAATTAATTGGTAAGTAAATAAGTAGTATTTAGTTTATGAAATTTTTCTAATATATGCTCTTATACAGGGTGTTTCAAAACTCTCTCCCGAAACTCCGTGGGCATTATCCTTACGTCAATTCAAACAAAAAATATGGTATAAACATATGCCCTATCTCGCTTCGTTTTCCGTCTGTCAGTTTATATGTATTTCTTACATAACTTCCTACAACTTTGGAACCACTTAAAGGTACCAACTTCAAACTTAATGCCTAATAAAAACAATTTTTTCCGCAGAGCAAGTTTGGGTTTTGTATTTTTTTAACCAATTTTATTTTTCAAAGCTTAATAACTCAAAAACCATAGGATTAAAAAAATCTACAAATGACAAAAAAAGATGCAAATTAACTTATTTTAGAGAAATGAAAAACTGTTATAACGTCATAACACAAATAATGGAGAAAATAATTTGTTACACAAGTAATACATAATTTATTAAATTTGCCCAAATTTGTAGTTTTAACTTAAGAACTTATTTTATTGATGTTTCAGAAGAGAGTTTCGAAACACACTGTATATGCCGAAAGTATTTTCTGATATAATTTACGTGTGGTTTCTATTAAATGTTAATCGATGATGAAACATATCTTTGAGCCTCCGTCAAAGAAAATATTATTTGTTATACAAAAAGTTCACATTATAACAAAACTGCATGTATATACTTTCAGGTTTATTTACATTATATTCTACTCGTGATATTTCTGAGAAGAGTAGCGGTGGCCTTTGTATACAACGTCGCCGGCTCAATTCCCCCAGGAGGAGATAAAAGTCACGTCAGATCAGGCTAGCTTTTATGACTCTTTTTACAGCTTTTCTTAACGTTGTAAATATCACAGCTGTCCTTTTCATTATTACTTTTCTTATAAAGTACGTTACCATGGGGGATAGAAAGACGCTCAGGGGTTTTGGATACTAAATAATATGTTTGGACACATTATTTCAATTATTGATTTTTGTGGGTGTTAAACGATTTTCTCTAAGATGTGAATATTTTTTCAGCAGTCCGCCATCCAAAAATAGGCATTGCCAAAACACATTTAGTGCCACATGAAGATTATTTGGGTCACAGTTATCTGCGTTGGGTGGGTGTTTACTGTATTTATAGGTGTGAAGTATGCAGAAATTTAAGTACATAATACCAAACTCTATTATACAAGAAAAAGGGATAATCTATTATAGCTGAGAACAATTAATTATTGTGGAACTATATGCCCCATTTCAATTATTCTTATTATATTTACATTAATACTGGACTCTTTTTGTACTTATATATGTATGTGTATTATTTAGAATACCCACATTAAACAACTACGCCCTTATAACTTATAAAAAAAAATAGTCAAGAGCATTAATATGAGCTTTTACTTACATGTCCATTACAGACATCATATTAAAAAGCTTTATTCCATACTGTTTATCTAATATTCTTGTAAATATTTTTAAGTTATGTTATAACCAGGAAATTTAGTTTTACTGAAATTTCCTGTAACAAAGTAAAGCTAAGTCACTTACTTAGATATTCATACTCTTCGAGTTCACTTGTTTTCCAACAACTCTTTGCACATTTACACTTCAATTTCTCCCCCTTTTTACCTAAAAATAATAAAAGATTTTCAATATTGTTACGCAATATCGAACATTTATTATACCTAATAAGTAAACAATCCGTTGTTTATTTAGGAACTCCCTTTAATTTTTATAATTTGAATTTAGAAGTAACTAATATATAATACTCTATAATGAAAAAAAAAAAACATTTAAAGGAGGCCTATACAAAGTGCAAAGTGGTAAATATTTTCATTATGACAGGGTATCACATCTTAGCATCACCCACAACTACAGTTAACATTGAATTTTCTCTGGATCAACTAGAAATTGACAAACATGAAAAAGAAAATGCTAAACATACAAGCAGAAGATTGCACTGGAATTTATCATATGACAATCCTGTATTTTTAGTAAGTAAAAAAATATGTTTATAAAGTATACTGCAAAAAACTAGGGTCCTTTCACCTGACCAGGCCGGTTTCTTTGGATGGAACAATAGAACAATAGGCTACTTAGAGAAGGGATCCACAGCTACTTAGACAATACAGTACAACCAGCTGGGCTGGGCTAGGCTGCTATCTTATTTATATTATAAATGCAAAGCCTATAAAATACAAAGAATATAAATTATATTTTATTAGTCTTGCATTTTGATTCTGTTTCTTTGCAGAGATACTTATATAATACAAAAATTCCAATCCAAAATAATTAGAATACCCTTTTTACATTTATATTAAAAGGAATTAGGCATTCAATTGTGAATATTACATATAAACTGTTATATATAAATATTAAATAATACCATTTGTACGAGCAAGATTTAGTTCTTGATTAGTTATTTGTTGCACTAGTTTAAAATATTTTTATCATCTGGGAGTATGAAAATGAATCTTGTGAGACAAATATTAACGCTTAGAGCTTAAAACATTCAATGTTTCTGTTAAATTTACTCGACGAGTAACCGTTTAAGATAAAATTACACGTGTAATATGTAATTTACGTTGCACGAAAAGTTAAAATAAATTACATAAATGTATCAATTGAATACAGTACTAAATCTCCAGGATTCAAAAGTGTAACTTGTTGTGTACCTCACAGTCTTTTGACCTACAGTTCTAAAAAAACAGATCTAATATACATTTCAAATAGTAATTTTTGTTATTAGATAGTTAGATCTATGTTACAGCAACAACAAAAATATGAATGTTTACTTGTACAGTTTCTATCTACCATTAATCAGTTAAAAAACCGATTAAATAAAAAACTGAAACGCCTTGGTGAACTTAAAACATCGAATTGTCAAAACCTTAGTTACAGGACACACTCAATTCACAACAGACCGTACATTGCCACAGTGAACAGACATTGAGTTATCCAACCAATTTAATCTGAGAAGATTATTCCAAGTGAGGGAAGAGAAATCATATTTACATCGATCTGTTCAGCAAATATTGAATACCAGCTGCTCCACTTAACCCCCCCCCCTCCCCAAAGAGTTTTGTTGGTCTAACCATTTTAGAGTTTGGTAGTGAAACTGACGCAAACTAATGTTCTCTGTTTTAATATGATATTGATTTAACAATGAATACCATAGTCGAGTTGTCATTTAAGTCTATCATTCTTTCCAGTTATGCAATGTTTCTTTTTTCGCTGAATTTTTTGTTTTTCCGGTCATTTTGACAGTTTTTAATGTACATAAAGGAAAACTAATTGTTTTCCGTACGCTTTGCTAGAATCTAAAGGCACTTACTAAAATAGTCAAATGTTCATATTGCTTGAATAGATTATTTATTGGAGCAATTTTTTGAAAAGTTCTGTAAGTATATTGGATACATTGAGTATTAATTTTTTCGAGGGTTGTACTATAATTTATTTTTAGAGCCAGGTGGTCAGACAAGACTTACATGCAAAATAATGTATACGTACAAAATACTTTACAAAATAATCAGTAATATTAACACAAATCCAATTCTATCATTTTAATGATAATATACCTTCATACAGGGTGTTTTCTATGGACTATGGAGTATAACTAACAAGAAAATAAAATAGTTGTTCACCGCGACAAACCCTTTGGGTTTTATTCCAACAGTACAAAAACTGGGACCTAACCCCATATAAATGTCCAAGATTTACCCCAAACGCCATCAGGTCAAAATCTGTAGAACAAATCCAAAATCTTCAAAAGGATATGCAAGTTATATGCTTATATTATTGGATCTAAGGTTTTAATGGCCCTAAATGGTTAAACCAGATTGGTATTTCTTTTTGTAGCCTGTTAAATTACGGAATCACAATTTTTTTTCTGAAGGAAAACTGAAAATAAGATATGTTCAAACGCCTTCCTTGAAATAGCCCCAAAATATGACAATTGGCTGCATGGGCTATTAATTAACAGCTGTGTCTAAGGAATATGTCTGTTAATACTGTTAATACTGTTCTATGAAATGGCGACCATACAAAGTAGGTATTTTAAGCCAAGTATGAATGGAGATGAGTGTAGGATGAGTGGCGCGATCTTGTAGTCTTGTTAGTGACTAAGGCCGACATTCCTTAGACACAGCTGTTAATTAATAGCCCATACAGCTAATGGCAACTAAGGGACCTACAGTTTATAGTGGAATCCGAACCACATTTTTGCCTTGGTAATTACGAATTGGTCTAATTATCAGGATAGTACTGCGGATAGTCGTAGTACTCACCCGTGCGGACGTTAATCCACACAAGGGAGTATCGCATCCACAGTGCATGCCGATAAATATCCACAATTCTGTCGGCCTTAGCATAGACGAAAAATCTTTTTGTCTTTGGCCTTAGTCACTAACAAGATAAGACTAGGCTACAAGATCGCGCCACTCATCCTACACTCATCTCCATTCATACTTGGCTTAAAATACCTACATTCGTATGGTCACCATTTCAATCAAAGTATTAAAGTATTAAGACACATTTGGTTGTATCTGTAATTTTTAACATATTTTCACATTTTGCTGAGTTAGGAAAAAATATTCTCTCTCAAAAGTCATCGGCTATTTGAAATGACGCATAACGGAAAGTATTAAATTACTTAACAAATATCTTATCGTTAGAAAAACGCTTTAGAAACTAAATACATACATCTCTACTGAAGATACGTACTATACATACATACAAACTACATAAAAACTAACTTAAAGATCGTATGATTGTACAGCTCAAAATGTAGTGGATATAAGCACTGAAAACATATTTCTAAGAAATTATGTTGAACAGTTTCCAGGGTAATTGATACACAGCGATGACAGAGTTCGAACACAGCAAAGTGAAACAAGTAGCAAAACAAACGTTTGTTCAGAAACTTTAGAATTAATGGCTCCCACAGCTGAGAGAACTACAATAGAACATAATTTGATTAATAGTTCAGTGCCTCTCAGTTAGTCTCGAAATGCACCTCTCTATCATGTCTTTGTTGTGATTTAATTAAACATTGCGTGTATATGCGGGAAATACTATTTACTCCAATGTTACGTTGTTCTGTTGTTTCTCTTTGTGTTTTTACGTAGAAGCGTTTGGGTCAAAATTATATATATCTAGAACTTTCTTTCTTAGGGTCATCAAAGTGGTTTCAAAGAATAGAAGGGAATGTTGTATGGTTTGGTTTGTTATTGCCTCTAGAAGGTGGATACTTATTTATATAAAAATATTTATGTATTTTCACGTATTCTGCAACACTCAAGAACCCTCCCTTATTGATAGTATATTTTAGCCAACAATAAGTGCATACAATCATTTTAGTTCCAGCTTTAAACTTTTCTAAACAACATTATCACCTTCGTAAAGATTTTCTCATTAAAAGATTTTCTGTAATTTAAATGTGTAACAGTTTCATCATAATTTACTATTACCCATTTTAGTCTTTAAATACAAATAAAGAAAATATTATGCCTGGAATTGGTCTTTTTGTATACTTAAGTAGCAATGTTAAAGCTGAATTCATATGATGAAAACATTGTACCATTTATCCCAAAAACATGTATGGGAGGGTCAATAATTTTTATTATTAGAATAAAATAAAACAAATATTTTACTAGTTATTGTTTTTGTGAATTCTACAACGTTTCTTGTGTTTAAAAAAAACACAACGTTTCTTTCTGGAGGTGGATAAACTCAATCCTTTTTTAAGCGAAATTGATATTCTACACACTAAACTACTTATTGAAACCACTATTTACAACATACGATACATTAATACAACAGTAAAAAATTAAGTATGTAATGAAACACAAAGTTCTAACTAAATTCAAAAGTATAAAATTGATCAAAAAAGAATTTCTGTTATTACACTATACCCTCAACCTCCATAAAACGTTGTGCAGTTATAACACAAAACATTTTGAAAAGAAAATATGGAAACATTATCCAACCAACGTCATAATGAGTAAAAATATGTTAAAAACTAATCGAGAAACAACTGTGTTTTCATTCAGAAACGTGGAACAAAACATAATATCGTAGCAGAAGTATGGCCGAAGAAGCGACTCAAATGTTGAAATACATTACAATACTGGCCCCCCGGGTCTTTGGTATTTCATCATCGATTTCAATATATCACTTTTTGTGATGAAGAATGTCCTTTTATGTTCTCCTTTTGCCTCAAATGTTACTTTGTGATGAACGCTTTCGGATATATTTTACTGTTATTGTTAAATATGTTGTTTGATAGTAGTTCTGAAAACAAATGTACTTATAAGTGTATATTGTACAGTATTTATACATTACTTGTATATGTTATATACACTTATATGCATATACAACCATTGGGTTGTGGCATTATCACTTAGATAAAATCCATTGGTGAGTTGGCGGGATTTGAACCCGGAACCTCAGGGACTGAAGTCCTGCGCTCTAACCACTACACCAGCTCACTTTACTCTTTAGAACCAATGGGATAGAATTGATGAGAGTAGTTGTATCAGCGGAACTGAAGTAAAAGAGGAATTTAAATAGTATTTAAATTAAAAGGTAATCTTAAAATAGAATGGTTTTGTGACGTTGTTAAATTTGATGCCGATGGACTGACGTAACTGAAGTCGTATCAGATCCGACACAAGTTGATAGCATCTTCAAATACGTTTAAAATATCTGTTTTACGTCACTTCTCTCTGTTACTTTCTGTTTAAACTTTTCACATTTACCTAAATCATATTTAGCTAAATCACAATGTGGAGTAACCAAAAATAAATTATTCTGAGGAGGAAAAACACCGTGGTTCTACTGTATAAGGTCCTCTATAGGGTTTGTTTTAAAAAACGATACTATCGTTTAACATTTTTACACTATCCTTAATTTATTGAAGTCTTAATGCGTCTATTTCTTCATCTATTTTGCTTCCCCTTCTCTGGTCAACAAAATATTGCATTGTTTTTCCACAGGAAAAGTTTGATGTTTAATATCCTTCAACAAAGCTATATTATTTTTGTTCAAAGAAATCTTTTACTTTGTATCGGTATATTGCTCCTTGCATTAAACAATACTAGCTGCTGTACCCGTGTCTCACAACAGGAAGATGTACCATACCGCCTAATCCAAACACTTGTAAAGTAGATCAAATTTATAAACAAAGAACCACCCAATTTATACAAATAAGAATGACTTACATTGTAATTGTCCTACTGTTTACATTAAAATATATCAATAACATAATTTTCATTACTTACGGTTATAAAATCTTTCTATATTTCCATAATCGATGTCATAAATAAGCCTGTCTATGCTACTACATAGTTGTGTAAAATATTTTTAATTTATTTCTTTGGATCAGCTGTCTGAAATTGTGAAGTAAGCATTTAGCAATTCTGACTGTCTGAAACGTCAACGCAAAGGTAAACAAAGATTGTGAATTTTCTCATGCTTCCATTAATATTTACTTTTGAAAACCTCACCTCAAAACTTAGAAAATCCAAGGGTGCCCGAGAGGAACTCAGTGAAGTGAATAGTTCCATGATATTCCTAGATATGTGGATAATCTTTGTGCTTAGTTTGGGCTGTATCGGTTCTGTATTTTAGTCGTGGCAGACTGACCACCTAAATGTTATAATAGTATAGATAGATGTATGTAATTTTTTTACAGCTGCTAATAAAAGGCATACAAACATGTACAAGAAATAGCTTTAGCCGATTATACGTTTAAATACTACTCGTGGGCCTTTAAAACTTGGTTAACGTAAAAGTTTATGATACAGGGACATTCTACCAGTAAGATGGCACAAATGCTAAAAGTTTATCGGGCTTGGTATTTGCATTGTAAAGATAACACAGCCCGTTAACGCTCCGGCGAATTTACAACATAACATGATACAGATTATCCACTACTATGACCCTTACAAACGAGAGGGAATAAACGTGAAAATACTTTATGAACAGGGGATGTGGGGTGGGAAAGTAGGATAATGAGGGGTAAGGGGGAGGTTGCACTCAACCCTGTTAAGCTCAGATACACTGAATGTACAAAAACATATATTTTTTTAATATTTTAGCTAAACATTTATGTCCCAATAATTAATAGGCTATATTATCGTTATATAGTAAATTTTTAGGTAGTAAGTGACGAATATTTTATTTATAAAACTTATAATTTTACAATAACGTTTGCAATGTGGGATTAATAAAAAAAACTTGATCAAAGGTTTGCATAACGCAGAGTAAATTATTACCCGAGTTTAGTTATTATTTCGGACAAACCTAATTCTGGAAAGAAATTTGTTTAACTGGATCACCCTAAAGTCTTATTAATCGAACCAAACTCATTTTTATCGAGGGTTTGTTAGTGCCTAAAATTTTTATAAAACATATAATATGATATACTGCCTAATTGATATTTAGTACTATTATTATTCTCTCGCTCCGCCAATGAATTTTTATAACTGGAACTAGTAAACGTAATTTTTTTGTAAAAGATTTAGTGATTGAAAGCTAAATCTCATTTTACCAACATTTATTTTAGGAATGGTTTCTAATAAACAACATCTCAATGAAAAACACTTTAACAAGAGTTAAAAAAATATTTGAATAAATGATTGAATCCAGTTTAGTTGTAAATAAAAAAAACTGTGAATTACCGGTTTCATCCAGATTGTACAACTGATTCTTATTCCCTTGAACTTGATTCAACATTAAACACAATTAAGCTATACAACAAAAGTAGGTTAAAATTGCATTTCTTATTACCTCAAGTAATTTATTTTCCAGATAGTATTTACTAACTAAGCATAAGTGACGAAGATGAACAAGGTTTTGCAAATTGAAACTGTATTATTTATGTTAGTTCCTTTTAACAGCTTTTGTGACATCTTTGTAATAGTTCTGAAAACTACTCGGTATTTGTTGTAAAACCTGAGTAGTTCAATATAAACTGTTTAAGAAAGTAGAATACTATTTAACTTAAATATATTGGTTGACGAATACGAAAGGATCAGTATGCAACGGATTGTTAATATTACATTTCCATTATGGTTGAAGAACGTACAAAGAAGTTGCCCTAAAGGAGAAATATACAAAGCGATGCTGTTATCAGTCCGTGTTCCATAATCGATTTAAATAAATCACTTTTGTTATGAAGAATGCCTTTTTATGTTCTCATTTTTCCATATCGACCCTAATTATTATCTTTGTTGTATTTTTTTAAAACTGTTGCTTGAATATTAGGCTTTCATTTTCCTACCATGTATAATTTACTCTAGTGTATTTCAGTTGTATTGCTTGTTAGCCACGCATTAATGTGAAAACGTAGAGTACAACACTTATTCATAAACAATGTCATAAGTAATCAAATACAATGTCATAACTTTTATAATACAAGTTAGAAGAAGATACCTTTTGGTGTAAAACCTGCATTCAAATTAACCATTACAGTAGATTATATTGTCTAAACATTGTCTAAAAACAATTTATTATATTTTTTGTTGTAATACACTGAATGTATGTAATGGAAAATACGTAATGCCGTATTTTTATATAGCTTCAAACCATGTCTAAATCAGTCATAAATTTAACAACTAAAATCTTTTCTCCGATGAGGATTTACGGAGGGAAATGGATATAGAGAAATTCAATCCTTTCATAAAGGTTTTTTGAAAAGCTTATGTAATCGAAACTACTATGTATCGATTAGATAGAATTCTATATTATTTCCCATACAAATTAAAACAAGAAGAGCTGTATCAATTCGCTTAAACAAGAATTATGTTTAAATCTTAAAGATTATTACATTTTAACCCTTCAGAAAACACAGAATTGTTGTTTTATTTCGGAATATTTTTAATATACATGTAATGTTAATTCTTCTGAATTTCTTTTTAATTATACTTTATAAATGTTACATAATTGTTCAAAGACCTATTAATTTAGGTATCCAACAGTCTTGATCAATTATCGGCCCTAATAGCTATTATAAGTTACACATGTTTTTTTTACCCAAAAACCATTTTTTTATTTACATTCAGATGCCAATGACATTCTGCACACTTAGTAAAAAAATGATGGTTTCTTTTTACATTCTTCTTATACCCTTATCAGTTAAAATATTTCGTATTCACTGTGTACTCGATTTAGATTAATTACTTAACCTAAACAATAAAATTTAGATTATATCCCTGAAACTAACATTATTCTTCATTTTCATCCAGAATTTGTTTAGTTAAAATAAAATACAAGTCACACTACTTTTTTCCAACTATATGTTTAACATGTAGGCCCCATAAAATATTAGGTAAGCACCTGTCAAAGACGATTTTTGGTTTGGTCCTGGACAAAAACATTCTTAGGGACAATCGCACCATTGGGTGGGCTGAGGGTGAAAACAGGCTTTTGTAATTCCGATTTTGATCCGCCCTTCTTAACTCCCCCCTCACCACACCCGCGTGGATTGTGGACGGGAAATGTTGTATACAAGGTGGTACTCACTGATGGCTGCACATGGTTCTCTCGATTTCCTAACAATATTGTCAATGTAATACACTCTCGTAATTTTTTCTACTCCAGAAAGCCTAACTGTTTTACATTACTTCAGGCTAGGCGTAGAAGGTCAAATCTACCGTAGAAGGTCTAAATCAGGTGTGCATTAGGAAAAGTTTATTGGTTATTAAAGTGGGTTAAACCTCGAGCCTATGGGACTGAAATTCCAAACCCTACCATGAGACCAACTTGCTTCCTCAATTGCCACGTAATAAGTCAGTGAGACTAAATTGTATATTTACACATTGAATATTGACTTAGAAAAGTTGGTTCTGATTAGATTTATTTTGAGCCCATTAAATATATTACTATCACAAAACTAGAGTTCCATTGGATTTTAAAAAATGCGTTAGATTTATCTTAACTCTTTTCAGATCAGCCAATTGCCCTTTTTTAGGGAGAGGAGGGATAATGCATTTACGCACACAGGTGGCCAACGTAGTATAAGACTCCTGAGAAGATCATACTCCTCACTAAAACAGCCCCCTACTCTGTTGGACACAGACCTGGGATTGTTTGTCACATTTCATCAAGTCAGGCCAACATGTGACCTAGGGCTCCCACTGTTTCTGGCATTCTGTTAGTTTTTACCCTAGACCGCATCTCGATCAAGGTCAATCTTCTTCGCATGGAGAATACCCTGGACGAAATGTGACACACAGGTCCAATCGTCCTCACCCTCCGTCATCATCGGTATGACCGTGTCCACCGACAGCAGTCCTATGTTGTATTGAGCCTCAGGTGGGGACTTCCCAACATGGACAGCGGAAAAAGTGTGTCCTGCCAAATCAGCAATGAATTGTATAAAAGTCAAAGATTGTATCTAAGGCATAAAATCTCACCCCATTCTCCTAGCCTAAATTAATATGAAAAACGATCCCGGGCTTGAGACTAAGGAAAAACCTGTAAACTGTATCCTCCAACCTATTTACATAGATCAACCTTCCCTTAGTAGATTTGCCATCCCTATGGATCAGCTACAATTTTATTGATACCACGAGGATAGTATTTTTTATTTACAACTTGTTCTTTTTATTTTAGTTATTTAAAACTCTTAACCAAATAAAAGAATCTAATCACAAACAATAACTCATCCCCTAATAATATAACTAAACAGTTAAGCATAAATCATGAAATTAACCCTAAATTATTTTAAACAATATTTTTCGACACTAGCGCTCAGTGTCACAAACTTGAACTAGACACGAAAATGAACTGAAAAATTTAACAATTGAATCAGGAGTCTAGTGAGAGGTGGGTGGGTTGGTTAGTATGCTGTTATACCCCACCACAGGCATAGTCATTTTATTCCTCCATATTCATCAAACTATACACAGTGTTAACATAAATATACCCAATATTCATCCAGTTCATTTAACCTTAACCATAGAAAACAAAGTAAAAGTAAGCATTGCATAACGACCGGAATGCTTACAAACATCAACCATTGTCCCTGACACTGTTGATGGTTTCATGATGAGAGGTGGCAAAAAGTGGAAGAGCGAAGTTGAGCGCAGTTTCAATGCGAGTGACTCTGTGTTTAACAACTCTAAACGCCTGAATGGTTCTGAAAGGCTGAGGTTTACAAAGTGTTTCAAACTCCATTATAATTAATCTCTCAAAGCTTACAAAATCCTGATTGTTCTTGTTATGTTAAACACAGTTCTGCTGTGGTTAGAACTTACATTTTCTATTGGAAACTGCTTTACGTTTCATTGTGGCGCCTTTGATGTTGGTTTTACTTGAGGAAGTTTGAGTATGTTTAATTGAGATACAAAGAGTTGGTATTAATTGCAATTTTATTTGGTTATACGTGTTTTAGGGTACGTCAACTCCGCATATTAAATAGGTTGACGTAATAGACCTTCTATTTAATTAAATTGGTAGTAGGCTATTATACCAACCACACCGATAAATTGACTTCCAAATAAGATTGCAATTTAGTTTAAATGACAAAATCTTCCTAACCTAACCTGAACATAGTCCACCCTTAGGTTAGGTTAAAGTTATTAGGTGTGGTTGGTAATCGGGTGTAATACCATAGAGTATAGTCTGTAAACGGTAATTTATCAATAGTGTAACAACTACGGATCAAGAATTGTTTTTAGGGTATTCTTATGAAATCGACAGAGACATTTTGAATGATGATAGTTAAATGGCGTCAAAAGAAAATGTCCATACCTTTCAAATTTATCGTTTTGATGCGAGTGTCCAGTTTATCAAACCAGTTTGTAATTTGACACACATATTTTCATGTTAACAATGCTGTAACAATATAATAAAACACAATAATAATGATAGATGATTAAGTTGTTGTTGACCATTCAACTTTTAGGCTTACTGTGTCATTGCGAGCGAGCTAGACTAATGGTAGAAAAAGGGGCTTTGCAGCCCGAGGTCCCAGGTTCAAATCCCGCCAATCACCAATATATTTTATCTATGTGATGATGCCGCAACTCTCTAGGACTAGCCCAAAGTACAGTATTTCCGGGCTGGAACCTAGCGTCCTAGGATGTGAAGGTGGGACATAAAAAACTGCATTTTAAATATCCAAGGTAAAAAAATACATAAAAAACCCATAATTCCTTCATCTCCAAAGTAATCCATAATCACACTACAACTCACAATACAATATTAAACTATTATTGTTTTTATTGACTTCTTAAGCAAATATTCAGCGATATTTAAACAACATAAAAATAAAGTAGGCAATATTACAAAGTTATGGGTAGAAATAAAAGGAAATCCCCCTCGTTCCGCCCGAAATAATCCGGTTTCGCCATTATCGTAGCGTTTATGTTAAATACCACGAAGATCCCGGGATTATGGGCTAAACGATAGAGAAGAAGCTCTTTTATACAAACTGAAGTAACCGACATTCACACAATGGCTGAAATCCTAGGCTTGTATAAAATAACGGGATAGACTATAGTAGCAGTATGGAATTCCATTAGGGTAACACTAAACTGCAAATAATCTATAGCAATATCATCAGATGTGTCGGTAAATTTGTGTATGAAAATATAACTACAGTCTTATAAAGTTTCATGTATTTAGAATGGGCCATGCAAGTTATGGATAAGAAAACGATGCATTTATTTGAAACAAATAATACATTTCAAATTAGAACCAAGACCGCTTTATGTTGTATTTTAATGTATAAATTACCTAGGCCTACATAACTTATTATATGTAACATGTGTTACATGTGTACTTGTTACATGTGTGTAGCTATTACATGTAACTTTTCCATGTACTGTACCAGTTTGACCTACTTAGTCTCTTAATCGCTAAGTTATCTTTAGCGAATAATTAACTTGCACAAAACTACATCTTGAATCACGTCTCAAATCTTGTAATTCAACTGATAACCTTATCTTCAATGGACGTGTTGCAAGAAGGTGATTCATAGTAAAGTTTGCGACTCGGTTCTGTTTATAGATGTTTAATCATTCTAAATTCCAAGAATTTTAGCTTGGATGGCAATAATGTTTTTATGTTTCACCTTATTATATAATTATTTTATTGATATAAGTATTCATAATCAAAATGTATAAGATTTTTGTAACATTTATTTAAGAGTAAAAACAATATTGCTGGTTGCTCTAGAAAGCAAATTTGTTTGTTACTAAAATATTAATTTTAATATTTATATTTATTGTTGCTAATATTCTTACCAGGTGACTTATTAACCAGACGAATAATGAAGTTTACAAAAATATTACAGCAAATAATTATTTTTCAGTAGGGTGGTTTACAAACGAATAATATAATGAGGAAACTAAAACTAGTAAAAGTAAAATTATTAAAAACATTAAACAACTTTAAATAATATGTGTTCTAGACTTTTAGTAAGATAAAATACTCAAACTGTATATACTATTAAATAAATATAATACTGTAGTTATTTATATTTTTGTTTAGTTTTTTATGGTCAACATAACAAATTATAATTGCAGACATTTGTATACGTTTGATGACGTTTCGATATAAAGAAAATGTATTGTCGATATGGTTGTTTTATTACACAACGTAGTTAGCACATACGGAAGATTGTCATCACATGTCATGTATAGTTAGACCAGCATTGTTGACATTGTTAAGAGTAATTTACCAATCAACAGACGCCTTAAGAGGACATGCCTCAAGTGAAATATTAACTAACCTCATACCATAGCTTATATAATGTGGGTACATTTATTATTTTCATCAATTGGGATGAGCACGCCACCTAGGTGTGTATTTTAACTCAAATAATGAGTAAGGATAAATTTAAAACGGAGTTAGACTATCTGTGTAGTTTTGTTACTAAGATCAGCTGTTTCGTTAGTCAGAATCATTTATTTAAAGCCCAATGATCAGGGACAGCTGGGTCCAGGTTCGAACCATCGAAAAGCTACAGATTTCTCTCAGTATCGATGCGGAAACCTTTTGATTGTCAGGCAGCACTATAACCTCTCAGTTTCATCTATTTAGAAGAGATATAAATATTTAATTAAAGTTAATTTTGTTTGAGGTATTTAAACAAAATAATCATGTAAGTTAGGTTTCACAATCCTATGTGTTTAGAGTTTTTGTAAAATATTTTTGTAAATAACTTCTTGATCAGCATTGTACGTGTTATTAAATTTACGGCAAGTAAATAAAGATACGTCTTATAACACTTAAAACATATATTTACGCCACCATCTTACCATCTTACCATGGTGGTCCACTTACCATCTTTTGTATATTTACCGTCTTGTGAGTAACAGTATAAGCGTAAATATATGTTTTAAATGTTATAAGACGTATCTTTATTTACTTTCCGTATATTTTTGTACGACCTTCACATTCTAGGATGCTAACATTTCTCCGGACTATACCTAGAGGGCCACACTAATATCTTATAGGAATTTGAGTTTAATGGAATCTGAACCTAGCGTCTCAGAGAACAACGCTCTGCACCCCTCAACTAGACCAGCTTACTCCCCTTTAGCTTATAAATACTACCTGTACTTTACAAAAGCATACAATACAAATATACCATCCGAAAAACGGTTAATGATTCTGACGATTTTTTGATAAATTATTTAGAAGTTCATCCATTTAATATTAAATGGTTTAGGTAAAAGATGAAATTAACTGGGAAACACTCAGCCCAACTTCGGCTGTTATGGATTCGGACGTTATGTCAAATTTAAATTCATTGTTAAGCCCCTGAGCTGTAGATATTATTGTAAGACTAGATTACTTACGTCAATAGCTCATTGAATTTCATTTCATGTTTCAGTACATGTTTCGACACATTGTCATCCTCAGCTGAGTACTAGTGAAGTTTTTATTCACCATATGGTTTCGTCAATGTTCAATGTGTTTATTTAATTGAACATTGACGAAACCATATGGTGAATAAAAACTTCACTAGTACTCAGCTGAGGATGACAATGTGTCGAAACATGTACTGAAACATGAAATGAAATTCAATGAGCTATTGACGTAAGTAATCTAGTCTTACAAAGTTATGTCAAAGCCCAAAACATTTACGTCTGTATTCCATAAACTGATATAGACGATGATCAAAATATTTTTCAACATAATAATGACATAAGATTAGGTAGAATATAAGAATATGTGGTATATACCATGTAAAAACGAGCAGTTCTCTTAAAAAGCGCAGGACTTAAGTCCCCGAAGTTCCAGGTTCAATCCAAACGCCCAGCCAGTAGTAATGTATACAACTAGCGCCCTAGGATGTTAATGTGAAACATATTATAGGCCTACCATTTTAACTGTAGTATATGGCAGTATACAACATTCATGATAACAATTTATTTTAAAACGGGTAAATATGCCATTCTTTACCATACAGTTTTAAACACTTTTTGGGAGACAAGGATTCTTATATATATTCTTCAAATGCGATATAGCAGTAATTGCATAATATTCAATTACAATAATAATAGAATAAATAGAAAAAATATAATAAGGAAAATAAACAATTAAATTAAAGGTACAAAGTCCATTTTACACAAACGAATATTTTTAGCTGTGGTTTACGGCCATTCATTAGGAACACCGCTGCAAGCCTATTTAAGCTTGGAAATTAAGCCAACGGATTAGACCGGTCGGATATCCGCTAGAGGTTTAGGCGGAACTTTGAAGGAGCTTATTTCTCTTTAAATATACATAGAGCTGGGGAAATGCATTAGGATACTCTAGGATTTGGTGCTTTTGACTCCTTACCGTGATGTAATGGAAAGATTGAGGAAATTCTTCGTTGAGTAATCATTCTACCTTATTGAAAAAATATTGAATTCAGGCTACCAGAAACTGTTAGTACCTTATTATAAATAAATCTTATTTTCTGAAAATAAAATTGAATTCAAAATAACTTAAGCGTAGTATTTCTGGGAAAGCCCAAACATAAACTAAAACTGTTGCGTAACTATTCTCAGTAAGAAAATTTAATAAAGTAAAAGTATGAATCATGAAATTAAAATAGTTAAATTTTACACGTCATTTATACTATATTGAATAGTATATTGAAACCATATAAGACGAATTTTGTATTACTGTGTATAGATCCTTATTATCCTAAAGACTAAGTGCAAATAAACCAGGACGAAAATCTTAAGAGTTAATTAACAGATGAGTACAGGAATTGTTTTTCATAAATAGTAAAATATAAAGTTTTCATTACGTTTCCGGGTCTAAACTCAGATTTTTGATATCTTAAATCCTGGAGAAAGGCTACTAACATATTGTCTCTTGATTTTTTTCGGTAGACAATGTACTTTATTTATCCTATAAGAAGTAATCATACGAAGCGATGGCGTGAGAACTAGCATGGCCGAAGTCATCGATTGTATTTACTAGTCTCTACCTTTTCGATTGTTGGTCACAATGGGATGAAGATGAGCTTAAGTTTCAACAATTCAATTATGATAAAACTAAACTTTAGCACGAGGCCAATAAAATAATCCAGTACAGTATCGCTAGAATACAAGTACCAGTATCGCTCAAATTGATGAAATTGTACCAATGTTTTTTGGGCACCCGATGGATCATTGAATCTTGGATTAAAATACCGCACAAACGAGGAACAAAGCTATTTTAGTGGTAGAGTGAGAGGTTTATACTGGGTTACCGGGATACCGGGTTCAAATACAGTCATACAGTTATATGGGTGTGATGATACCAAGGCTTAACCTGAAGTAAACTATAATAATGTTCTAGGTAAGAGCCATGCGTCCTAGGATTTGAGGTAGAACGATAACAAATCGACAAAACTTGTAAGCTAAATTAAAATATATAACATTGCGAACTCAACACTTTTTTTAATACCAATTTTAATTTTTATCCAACCCCTAAAGCTATAACCCCTTTTACTGCTCCAGCGCGCTTTAAAACACTCGAAACACAATTCAACAGGCTGTACTGCCTTTACGTACGAAATTGAATGAAAGAAAAAGGACCGGAAAGAAGAGCCGTATTGAATTTAAAACAGAGAACACCAGTAAAACTCCCCCAGCCGTTAACAATAAGACAATCCTATAAAGGACGAGGCAGTGTTAAATTAGGGTCCCTCTCTCCGGAGGCTAGCCGCGTAGGGGGTTGTTGATGGCCCGTTTTACATGTTTCCCTCCAATATCAAGTGGAAAATCCCTCCTTTACTCCACATTTATAAACTTTTATAAAAAAGTTCCAGCCAAAACATATTTTTTTTGTTTATTTAAAAACAGGTTGGGTAGCTGATTGGTTATAGTGCTCGCCTAACAATCAAAAGGTTGCCGGTTGAATTCTTAGAAAAATCAGTAGGTTTTTGATTGTTCAAAGTGGATTCAGCTGTTCCTGATCATTGGGCTTTAAATAAATGATCCTGACTGATGAAACAGCTGATCTTACACAAGGCATCTCATTCCATTCTATACACATCCTTCGCTCATTTTTGGGATAAAGTGTGCACTTCGAGGGCGTCCTCATCTCAATAGATAATAATAATACTTAGAAGTCGAAGTAGACTATTAGAAAGTAATGCTGCTTATGCCCACAAATGTCTGTGTATCATACCCAATCATAAAATACCTTAAAGATTTCCCCAGAGCTTTAAAGGATAGAAGTAAGGTTTACCTTGCAATACGAGTAGTCTTATTAGAATTTTTTATTGATTAGTTCACATGAGAATAGTTAGAAATAACATTATCGATAGTTTTATAACCATCCATTTGTTACGTCCAACCTATTACCATTGACTATTGGATACTGAGGTAGACATCCCATCTATATAGACCAGCTGTCACAAAATGCTTTTTTATTAAAAAAAGAGCGGCGTAGTTGTGTGAGCCAGTCAGAGAATGTATTAGTGTTTCAATTTATATTTTATACCTTATTATTGGTTGCTGACCAAGTTGATGGTTCATAACAGTTGCTATAGCTCACCATAAGTCATTCCCTAAGTTTTACTTGGTAAAAAAGTTTGTGTATTCGACAGAAATTAGTAATTTAGGTCAGCGCAATCGGCGGCTCACATCAACTACGACGATTTTGATAAGAAAATCTGTCTACAAATTAAACATGGGGATGGAATGTCTATTTGTATTATAAGTCAAAGCTAATACTCTACTTGGATTAGTTTATTCACTATATGATTGCGTTGGAGAAAACGGGTTTTCAAAGTTGCAAAGGCTTAGGTTACTGTAATACATTTTTAGTCTCCCGGCGAAATAAATAGAGGGAAGTTTTTCTGTTATTTTTGTAAACACCCCAAAACTAGATGTGTTGGTTACATACCCCCTCGCCCAAGTTTTCAGATAGTTTGTTACAAAAGCATTTTAGTTTAAAGGTTTAACCTGAGGTATCTACAACACCCAACACCATATTTTATAGTGAAATTAAAAATATATAAATACCGGTACCTGAAAAATATAGTGTTCTCAAAGTCTATCATTATCTGTAAGTGTTGGAGCAGAATTTTCTTTAATTAGAAATTTTAATTTATTAGAAACACTCAACACCTCAACTAGTTAGTTCATAATATTTCACTTGATTATGAGCCGACGTCACACTATGGGAGATGTTTCTTCATGGCACTTATTGCCCTAATGATTATAAAATGAAGACTAATGGTCCAGCAACTATTTGGAGTTTGGACTAGTTTCGTCAACTAACCTAATTGATTTACCCTAACCCACTTATCATCACGGTTTCGTTTTAGTTTTGTTGTTTCGAGCTCGGGATTGTTTTTTCACATTACTTCTTGCTAGACTTAAGGGTTGCGGCATTATCAGATAAAATCCATTGGTGAAATCCCGCCAAATTACAAATGGATTACCAAGTGATAATGCCGCAACCCCTAGGTCTAGCCTGAAGTAATGTGAAAAACAATCCCAGGCTCGTGCCTATCGTCCTACGACAAAAAAAGTATCGTAATTATGATTTGACGTTATACTTTACGAGGAATCAGTAAAAATAATCTTTTACGAATATAAGAAAATGTAGCCTACACATGTTTGAAAAATACATCTTAGTTTTGTTATATAAGAATAAATGGACTTAAATGCATTGCCACAAAGTAATAATGTTAGGTACTAAATTTATGTTGTAAAAAATAGGATTATTTTAACTCAGCTGACTTTTGTTTGATTATGTTGTATGGAATTAGATTATGATTGTTAAAATCTAAGTACTGGTAGATTGTAAGTTTTCGAAAAGCAGCAAAATCTAATTTTATAGATTTCTATTCACTGTAGATGTAGATTCTCAGAGATAAACATAAAGTACTGTGATAATTAAATAAATGAAAATATTTTTCTAAATTTGTTCAAGCCATTGAATGTTGATACTGCTTCATGAAGTTACTTAATTTTTTTTATTTTTATTTACAATCATCGTTAGGAAAAGTAAATGCAATGCAGACCAACCCCACGATGTATTTCTTTTCTAATCCAATCATAAATACCCGACTCTCACAATACAAATCCTTTTTCCTAATAAAGAAACATCTTCCCAAAGCAAAAGATTTAACAACGTCGTAACGAGATGAACGAAAATACGGCAGAGACGATCAAAATCGCAATAACAAGCCCATTAAATCTTCCGAGAATATATTTCAGCTTTTTAAAGCATTACCCTAACGATAAACATTTAAAATCTTACCTCCAGGGGTAGATAGAATATCCATCTAATTAAAAAGTTCCAGTCTTTATACACTTGTTCAGCACTAACACTGTAGTTTCATTGTTAACGACACTGACCTACACTGAGTGATAACGTTTATCACTTCAATAGGTTCGCACTCACTATAGAGGATACAACAGGCAACGCCAAAGCGGGGAAATACACCGGTCGATGAAACGGCGAGGGGAGAACGAAACCCTCACTCCGCACACTTCCCGACTCAACTGACAACGACAGTGATATAGTGGGCGGTGGGAGCTCCACTGCTGCCACCCCCCGACGCGAAAATACCCTGCGAAAAAAAACTAATAACGTAAAAACACCGTCACAGTCTACAATGGGTTTCACCGACGATAAACAACATGGCGATTTAACTATTCAATTAGACGGTTGCTTGTTTTATTGCGGTATTAACGGGGGTTATCTGGGATCAGGTGTTAATAAATGTGCTGGAAACTGTTTTGTTTTTGTAGTTTTTATCGTTTTATCAACATGTTTTGTGGTGGGTACAATGGGTGTGTTTAAAATCTGTTGCAGGATCACGATAGTAATATGTTTTGGGGTTGGGAAATCAGAATTAGTATACTGACATTTGTGATAATTTCTTTTGTATTTTGCAAATATAAGTAGTTAATTCTGGGAATTTTATTAAAAATAAAATTCCATTAAAAAAAATATATATATTTTCCTACAGTCACCCGACAAAGTGGGCTTCCTTGCACAGCTTATGGTACAGAAAGCCTTACTTTGGCGCCCTGTTTTTACTTTGGAGTGCAATTTTTACTTTGGCGCACACCAGTGAGCCGTGACTAATTCCACCGGGCGAATG
Source organism: Macrosteles quadrilineatus (assembly GCF_028750875.1). Classification (NCBI taxonomy): domain Eukaryota; kingdom Metazoa; phylum Arthropoda; class Insecta; order Hemiptera; family Cicadellidae; genus Macrosteles; species Macrosteles quadrilineatus. The sequence continues at coordinate 34,986,730 of NW_026542598.1, read as the reverse complement.
TCACGACTCATGATCAATGGTTCAAGTGTTTTTTTTATAGTAGGCTAGTTCAGTGTTTCTCACTCCACGACCCCGAACAAGGCTGTGGGTTTTGTTCTTATTACTCCCACCGCCGACGATTCAGAGGCTCCGAGACTTTCGTTAGCGCTGCATCGGCATAAATTTTGCATCGTCTTTCATCTTAATTTTGTAGTATGTTTGCGTTGTATTTTTGCCTTTTCCTTACTTGTGTGAAGATATTCTCTACTATGCAGTAAATTAAGAGCGCCCAGCGCGCTTGATGGGGCCCGTGAGGAGGAACATGGAGTACCGGTAGTCTGCATCAGCCTTGGCGGAGTGGGAATTACAACTCTTGGCCACCCCTGGATCTTGGCCCCCCTCTTCCGTCATGCCTGCTTCCCCTCCGGTGCTGCTCGCCCAGAAACATGAACTAGTACCGCAAATTCCGCAAGTTTTAGGCCTAATTAATTATTGCTAACCACCGTCCTGGACTTGGAGATTTCGTTACCTATTTGTTAATTTGTGCACAGAGATTTATTAATTGTTTTTCTTTTTAAATTTTAAATTCTTTAGCCTAGGCTACTTGTTGATCTTTTTTAAATTTTATAATTTTATTAAATATTCTATTGTATTCTAATTTGGGGCCCCTAAAGTTTCTATAGTTACCAGATGAAATGAATTTATTAAAAGAGTCATTATATATATCATGTTGTAATTTGTTAATTTAAAGTTTTTTGAAAGGTAAAAGCTAGTAAGATTTATTTTTGAAATTTAGCCTATTTGAAAATGATTAATGAAATAATTGTAAGTTAGTAGGGTAAACGGGTATCAAAATTTTTAAAGTTTAATTGAGAGTATTTAATTCATGTATTATTGTTAATTATTGTTGTTGATGTTATTGTTGTGTTATTTTTTTAAATGGTTAATTACAGCTCGTTTCTCTCAAATGGCGTGTTGTTCTTGAGCCTCCATCCATGGTTCTCATTTTATGTAAAGTTTTGTGAGCCGCTCCTCGGGCCTGCGCATGGATCACGCTTCCTTTTCGTTAGTCTGGGTGCAGGCGCGAGGGCATGGTTCATCTGGTAGCAGAGCGTGGTTAGTGGGTTGCGTCCTGGGTGCCTTGTCGTGAAACTTGGTTTCACGACTCGGATACTTAGAGATGCGATCACTGTCCGCGTTCTGTTTTTTGTTTTGTTTTGAAGAGCCGTGGATGGATTGGTTTCTTGGAAATGTTCTGGCCTGGCAGTTTTGGAAAAAGGTCTTGTTGTTGTTGTGGTGGGGCGTAAACACATTTTTATTAGGAGCTCGCCCTTTGGCCGAGGCACCGGGTGGAATCGGTGGTAATGACTTGCATCCTTCGGGAGCAAGAGTGTCAAAAGCATGGTCATGTGTAAAAAAAAAAAAAAAAAAAAAAAAAAAAAAAAAAAAAAAAAAAAGGTTTGTGTGTACCCCCCATCACACAAGTGTTAGGTGTTGTCTAGTGTATGTATCGGTGTATGTTTGTGTGTGTGTACGTTCGTGGGTCATTTGTTGTTGTTTTTTCTTGCGGTACTTGCGGTATGAATGGGCAGGTTCTTCTTTTGGGCCCCATCAGGTGCGTAGGCATCAACGTCCAGAAGCCTTAGGAATTAAATTTCTGTGTTTGTTTTGTGAAAAAATTTTGTTGGCTGTTATTTTGAGTCAAGTGCTGGTTGAGACTCGGTATGGCGTCAATTGTGCCGGAATATTTGAGGAAGCCGGAGCTGGTGTACGAGGTGCGGTCCCGGGGGGAAACTCCTGGAACTGATGTACGCACTTTGCGTACACAGTTCAGACAAATTGCTAGCATGCCTCAAGCTTGGGTTGAGTCGCTCAGTTTGGATGAGGAACTGGAGGCATGTAAAGAGAGGATGGAAGAGCTAAGTGGGGAAATTGATAGTTGGAGTAGTTTGCCTATGGGCTCAGCTAAGAGTTCGGCTATCACACAGCTGACGCACTGGCGTAAGCGTCTGCTCTTGGTTTCAGGGCAACCTGAAATCCAAGATGAGGACAAGAGCTGGGTGGAAGCCAGAATTCTTGAGCTGGAAGGAATTTTGGAGAGTATTAAGGCAGGAAAGTCTGTCAAGGAGAAAGTTGAAATTTTTGAAGACAACCGTTCTTCGGAAACTTCAAACGAAGTGCCAAAGTCTGTTGTTGAAGTTGTGGCTCCAGTGGGTACCCCCCAGGCTCCGCCTACGCCAAGTACACTGCTCCGGTTGCCTGCAAATGTTCAAATGTCAAATGCAAATGTCACACCGTCCCCCTCTCACACGTCCACCTTGGCTGCGGCTACACTGAATGTCCAGTCCCCATCTCCCTTTCCTTCTCAAGTTCATAGTTCCCCTTCCATCTCTAACTCCTTTGGCAAACTTCCCCATCCCCTTGCCTCTGTCCTGAGTGGTTTCCGGCCGGTGGACGGGTTAGATGTGAATGGTCTTTGTTTTTTTCTGGAGAGTGTTTTGCGCATGCGTGAATACCCTGGCATGTCAGACGCAACTTTGATGGAACTCATTGCTCCATACTGTCTGAAACCGTTGGGGGACAGATTGCTTGATTGTTTGCGCAGAGGCGTCACCTTTGATGTTTTCCATAAAGAAGTTTTGGAGCTTTTCATGCCCCGTCGGGTCATGGAGAAGCTGAAAGTTGAGAGAGTTTTTCGTCCTCAGCAGCCAGCCGAGTCTCTCAGCCAGTACGTGGGGGACATTCGCACGGTGGAAAGGGTCTTGCGTTTGGGGATCAGTGAGCTTGAGCTCATTGACATTGTGCTTCAGGGGTTGAAGCCTGAGGAACGCTCCCGTCTGGTTTTTGCACCACGGCCTTCTTCTTTTGCGGATCTGGACAGACTTTCCATCCTTTCGAGATCTGTCCAGGACGCTGATTTTCAGAGAGACCAAGCGGCGGGGCATCTTCCCCTAGCTGGTCATCATGCTGTCGTAGCACCCGTGGGAGTGTTGGGTCCTGAACCGCCGCAGTGGCAGAGGCAACCTGTTGTTTGTTTTGGTTGTGAGCAACCAGGTCACATTCGGCGGCATTGCCGTCAAGGTGGAAATTTTGGACGTGGTCCAAAAAACTAGTTTGCTCACAGGAGGAAAAATTGCCCAATCCTTCCTGTGAGGTTGTTGGTGATAATGTAAAGGGCAATAATTTGAATGTTTTTTCAAGTAAGTCAAAGTCTAAGTTAAAGTCAGTTAATGTTTCTGTTGCCTCCCCTTCTGGGAGTGTTGTGCCTGTGACCGAGCCTCTGCTGCGGGGGATTGCGGGCCTTGCTACCATGGGCGTGAAAGCGGCGCGCTCAACTTGCCCACGTCTCAACATCTTCATAGGTTCCACGGTGCAGAAGGCCCTAGTGGATTCTGGGTCAGCCCGTTGCCTCATTTCCTTGTCCCTTTTTGAAAACCTTGAATCGTCTGGGCTTATCAAGCAAGTTGAGCGAAAAACCCCTATCTGCTGGACTGCGTCAAATTCACCCCTTCCCATCATCTATGAAGCCCGTTTCAAGTTCAAAATTGAACATTTTTCTTGGGTTTGGAGTTTTTGGGTGGCTAAGGACCTTTGTTTCCCTGTCATTTTAGGAGCGGATTTTATCAAGCACACTGGCCTAATTTTGGATTTAGGCAGAGGTCAGTGTTTTTTCCGATTTGCGAGGCGGGTATTAATATCTTTTGCTGATGAAATTGGTGGTGGTGCTGCGGTAGTCGAGCCTGAGATACCCAGCAAGCCAACAATTGATCCGTTAGGGCATCTGACTACTTGCGAGGCTGAAGCCATCAGAACCTTGTGTTCTCGTTTCCCAGATGTGCTGACGCCAAAGCTTGGAGTCACTAACCTGTTGGAGTACGAGATTCGTCTAACAGATACCCGTCCCGTTCGCTCTCACCCATACAAATTAGCTCCACCCAAAATGGAAACTCTCAGAAAAATCATTGACGAACTTCTGGAAAATGGTGTCATTGAACCTTCCCGTTCGAGCTACGCTAGTCCAGCCTTTCTCGTCCCAAAACCCAATGGCAAGTCCCGAATGGTTTTGGACTATCGCAAATTGAATGCGCAAATTGAAATCGACTCTGTGCCTCTCCCCGATTTGCATTCTGCGTTTGATTGGTTCGGTAAGGCCAAGTATTTTTCTGTTTTTGATCTGAATCAGGCCTATCATCAGATTCCTTTGAAACCTGAGTCTCGACCTCTCACTGCTTTCTGCGTTCCGTGGAATTTGTATCAGTTCACAAGAGTTCCGATGGGTCTTGCTGTGGGGGCCCAGACTCTCACCAGACTCCTTGATTCCATCTTTCATGATGTCAAGTTCAAGTTTGTGTTCAATTACCTCGACGATCTCTTGGTGTACAGTGAGAGCTTCGAAGATCACCTGATTCATCTTGAAGAAGTCATGAGTAGATTGAATAGGGCTGGCCTTACCGTGAATCCTGACAAGGTTAGTTTTGCAAAGCCGGAAATTTCGTTCCTTGGTCATCTTATCTCTCATAGAGGCGTCTGCATCGACCCCGCTAGAACCCAGGCTATCAGGGAGTTTCCTCCTCCCAGAGATGTCAAGGGTATTGCTAGGTTCATCGGCATGGTAGGTTTTTACCGACGCTTCATACCCAATGTTGCTGAATTGGCGGCTCCTCTCAATGAGCTTCGGAAGAAGGGCGCCAAGTTTGTCTGGGGTGAAGCGCAGCAGACGTCTTTTGATCTTCTCAAGGAGGCTATCATGCAGCCCCCTGTTTTGGCGATGCCGGATTTCAATCAAAACTTTGTCTTGCAAACAGATGCTTCCTCCGTCGCAATTGCGGCTGTGTTGTCACAAGAGGTGGATGGTGTTAGGCAGCCAATTGCGTACGCCTCACGCACTTTGAGTCCCTGCGAAAAGAAAAGCTCTTCGGTGTATGAACTCGAGTGTTTGGCTGTCGTGTTTGGAGTCAATAAATTCAGACGCTTTTTGGAGCACAAGGAGTTTTTATTGGAAACCGACAACCAGGCACTCTCGTGGCTTCTTGCACATCCACGCCAGCTTGGGAAAATTGGTCGTTGGGTTGTCCAAATATCGTCCCTTAAGTTCCAAGTGCAACACGTTCGAGGCACTCAGAATGTGATTGCGGACACACTATCTAGGATGTACCATTCACCCGACGATCCTCCTTCTGACCAAGAGCAACCGGGTTGTGCCGTGCTCTTGGAGTTTCCACTCGCCTTTTCTGATTTCATTCCCCATCAGCTGAAGGATCCTGAGCTGGCAAAGATCATTGGTGAGCTTCAAAATGGGGGAGCCCACCCCCCATATTTTCTGTCCCAGGGTGCCCTTTGCTGTCGCGCTCGGCAGCGAGGTAAACCTAAAGTTGTGCTGCCTAGTCTTCTAATCCCTATGGTCTTTGAGTATTTTCATTCGTCTCCTGTGGGTGGGCATCTAGGTATCCACAAGACCATTGCGAAGGTTAGGGAAATGTTCATCTGGAAGGGTATGGATCGGGATCTTGCTGCTAGGGTGCGTTCTTGTCAAATGTGCTCACTGAGCAAGCCCGCTCAAAACTCTAAGTTTGGTTTGTTGTCATCTGAGGTGGCGGAAAGACCTTTGGAGAAGGTTTTCATTGACTATGTAGGGCCTCTCCCGCGTAGCAAGTCAGGAAATAAGTTCCTACTTGTTTGTGTGGATGCCTTCTCCAAGTTTTGTTGGCTTTTCCCCTTAAGGAATGCCACTGCACAGCTCACCGTGCAGGTACTTCGAACTCACCTTTTCCAACATTTTGGAATACCCGCCACCATTGTTTCCGACAACGGAACACAGTTTGTTTCCCATCTGTTCAAAAGAATGTGCTTTGGGCACGGAATCCGCCATGTGACTACTTCCCCTTACTATCCACAGCCTTCTCATGCTGAAAGGTTCAATCGCAATCTTCGCTCCGCTCTCATAGCTTTCCATGCTGACAAGCAGACCACCTGGGATCAGGAACTCCCTTGGCTTCAGTTTGCTTTCAATACTGCTCACCATGAGAGTCACAAGGCGGTCCCTTTCGAGCTGTTTCTAGGCTATCCGCCTAACAACCCGTTAGCGAATGTGTGGGGAATTGGCGACCTTCTGCCACCTCCTGGTGCGGCTGATGTCAAGGCAACTTGGCAAGCGGCCAGGAGAAACTTGATCAGAGCTAGGGAATTGGTCCGGAGGAAGCACAATCGTGGTAGAGTAGACAACCCTTTCCAGGTGGGGGATTTGGTGTTTTGTAAAGCTCATCCAGCCAGTTCGGCTGTGGACAAGAGAGCTGCAAAGTTGTGTCATCGGTGGTCAGGTCCCCACCGCATCCTGAGGTTTTTGACGCCTGTCACGGCGGAGCTTGGAGATCCGCGGACTGGAAAAGTTTTCCGGAGGGCGCACATTTCTCATCTCAAGCCCTTCCGCGGAACTCTTCCGTAGGCAATTTTCTTTCCTCTTGTGTCTGGGTGGGAAGTGCACTGGGCCAGAGAACCTGATCACTTCTCCTGTCCCCTGTGTTCTGCGAAGGAATTTCCCTCACAAAATTTGCCAGCTCTGGCCAGAGCAAACCCTGGGGGTGAGTTTTCCCCTCAGTTTGGAAGTCCCTTGGCGTTCCCCACCACAGACACTTGAGTTGTCTTTCAGGTCAATCTCTTTTCAGGAAGTAGGGGAGAGGCTTGTTTGTTTGTCCCTTTTGGAGAGGAGTGTCCTCTTTTGGGGAGGGAGGTTGAGCCGTGACTAATTCCACCGGGCGAATGTCACGACTCATGATCAATGGTTCAAGTGTTTTTTTTATAGTAGGCTAGTTCAGTGTTTCTCACTCCACGACCCCGAACAAGGCTGTGGGTTTTGTTCTTATTACTCCCACCGCCGACGATTCAGAGGCTCCGAGACTTTCGTTAGCGCTGCATCGGCATAAATTTTGCATCGTCTTTCATCTTAATTTTGTAGTATGTTTGCGTTGTATTTTTGCCTTTTCCTTACTTGTGTGAAGATATTCTCTACTATGCAGTAAATTAAGAGCGCCCAGCGCGCTTGATGGGGCCCGTGAGGAGGAACATGGAGTACCGGTAGTCTGCATCAGCCTTGGCGGAGTGGGAATTACAACTCTTGGCCACCCCTGGATCTTGGCCCCCCTCTTCCGTCATGCCTGCTTCCCCTCCGGTGCTGCTCGCCCAGAAACATGAACTAGTACCGCAAATTCCGCAAGTTTTAGGCCTAATTAATTATTGCTAACCACCGTCCTGGACTTGGAGATTTCGTTACCTATTTGTTAATTTGTGCACAGAGATTTATTAATTGTTTTTCTTTTTAAATTTTAAATTCTTTAGCCTAGGCTACTTGTTGATCTTTTTTAAATTTTATAATTTTATTAAATATTCTATTGTATTCTAATTTGGGGCCCCTAAAGTTTCTATAGTTACCAGATGAAATGAATTTATTAAAAGAGTCATTATATATATCATGTTGTAATTTGTTAATTTAAAGTTTTTTGAAAGGTAAAAGCTAGTAAGATTTATTTTTGAAATTTAGCCTATTTGAAAATGATTAATGAAATAATTGTAAGTTAGTAGGGTAAACGGGTATCAAAATTTTTAAAGTTTAATTGAGAGTATTTAATTCATGTATTATTGTTAATTATTGTTGTTGATGTTATTGTTGTGTTATTTTTTTAAATGGTTAATTACAGCTCGTTTCTCTCAAATGGCGTGTTGTTCTTGAGCCTCCATCCATGGTTCTCATTTTATGTAAAGTTTTGTGAGCCGCTCCTCGGGCCTGCGCATGGATCACGCTTCCTTTTCGTTAGTCTGGGTGCAGGCGCGAGGGCATGGTTCATCTGGTAGCAGAGCGTGGTTAGTGGGTTGCGTCCTGGGTGCCTTGTCGTGAAACTTGGTTTCACGACTCGGATACTTAGAGATGCGATCACTGTCCGCGTTCTGTTTTTTGTTTTGTTTTGAAGAGCCGTGGATGGATTGGTTTCTTGGAAATGTTCTGGCCTGGCAGTTTTGGAAAAAGGTCTTGTTGTTGTTGTGGTGGGGCGTAAACACATTTTTATTAGGAGCTCGCCCTTTGGCCGAGGCACCGGGTGGAATCGGTGGTAATGACTTGCATCCTTCGGGAGCAAGAGTGTCAAAAGCATGGTCATGTGTAAAAAAAAAAAAAAAAAAAAAAAAAAAAAAGGTTTGTGTGTACCCCCCATCACACAAGTGTTAGGTGTTGTCTAGTGTATGTATCGGTGTATGTTTGTGTGTGTGTACGTTCGTGGGTCATTTGTTGTTGTTTTTTCTTGCGGTACTTGCGGTATGAATGGGCAGGTTCTTCTTTTGGGCCCCATCAGGTGCGTAGGCATCAACGTCCAGAAGCCTTAGGAATTAAATTTCTGTGTTTGTTTTGTGAAAAAATTTTGTTGGCTGTTATTTTGAGTCAAGTGCTGGTTGAGACTCGGTATGGCGTCAATTGTGCCGGAATATTTGAGGAAGCCGGAGCTGGTGTACGAGGTGCGGTCCCGGGGGGAAACTCCTGGAACTGATGTACGCACTTTGCGTACACAGTTCAGACAAATTGCTAGCATGCCTCAAGCTTGGGTTGAGTCGCTCAGTTTGGATGAGGAACTGGAGGCATGTAAAGAGAGGATGGAAGAGCTAAGTGGGGAAATTGATAGTTGGAGTAGTTTGCCTATGGGCTCAGCTAAGAGTTCGGCTATCACACAGCTGACGCACTGGCGTAAGCGTCTGCTCTTGGTTTCAGGGCAACCTGAAATCCAAGATGAGGACAAGAGCTGGGTGGAAGCCAGAATTCTTGAGCTGGAAGGAATTTTGGAGAGTATTAAGGCAGGAAAGTCTGTCAAGGAGAAAGTTGAAATTTTTGAAGACAACCGTTCTTCGGAAACTTCAAACGAAGTGCCAAAGTCTGTTGTTGAAGTTGTGGCTCCAGTGGGTACCCCCCAGGCTCCGCCTACGCCAAGTACACTGCTCCGGTTGCCTGCAAATGTTCAAATGTCAAATGCAAATGTCACACCGTCCCCCTCTCACACGTCCACCTTGGCTGCGGCTACACTGAATGTCCAGTCCCCATCTCCCTTTCCTTCTCAAGTTCATAGTTCCCCTTCCATCTCTAACTCCTTTGGCAAACTTCCCCATCCCCTTGCCTCTGTCCTGAGTGGTTTCCGGCCGGTGGACGGGTTAGATGTGAATGGTCTTTGTTTTTTTCTGGAGAGTGTTTTGCGCATGCGTGAATACCCTGGCATGTCAGACGCAACTTTGATGGAACTCATTGCTCCATACTGTCTGAAACCGTTGGGGGACAGATTGCTTGATTGTTTGCGCAGAGGCGTCACCTTTGATGTTTTCCATAAAGAAGTTTTGGAGCTTTTCATGCCCCGTCGGGTCATGGAGAAGCTGAAAGTTGAGAGAGTTTTTCGTCCTCAGCAGCCAGCCGAGTCTCTCAGCCAGTACGTGGGGGACATTCGCACGGTGGAAAGGGTCTTGCGTTTGGGGATCAGTGAGCTTGAGCTCATTGACATTGTGCTTCAGGGGTTGAAGCCTGAGGAACGCTCCCGTCTGGTTTTTGCACCACGGCCTTCTTCTTTTGCGGATCTGGACAGACTTTCCATCCTTTCGAGATCTGTCCAGGACGCTGATTTTCAGAGAGACCAAGCGGCGGGGCATCTTCCCCTAGCTGGTCATCATGCTGTCGTAGCACCCGTGGGAGTGTTGGGTCCTGAACCGCCGCAGTGGCAGAGGCAACCTGTTGTTTGTTTTGGTTGTGAGCAACCAGGTCACATTCGGCGGCATTGCCGTCAAGGTGGAAATTTTGGACGTGGTCCAAAAAACTAGTTTGCTCACAGGAGGAAAAATTGCCCAATCCTTCCTGTGAGGTTGTTGGTGATAATGTAAAGGGCAATAATTTGAATGTTTTTTCAAGTAAGTCAAAGTCTAAGTTAAAGTCAGTTAATGTTTCTGTTGCCTCCCCTTCTGGGAGTGTTGTGCCTGTGACCGAGCCTCTGCTGCGGGGGATTGCGGGCCTTGCTACCATGGGCGTGAAAGCGGCGCGCTCAACTTGCCCACGTCTCAACATCTTCATAGGTTCCACGGTGCAGAAGGCCCTAGTGGATTCTGGGTCAGCCCGTTGCCTCATTTCCTTGTCCCTTTTTGAAAACCTTGAATCGTCTGGGCTTATCAAGCAAGTTGAGCGAAAAACCCCTATCTGCTGGACTGCGTCAAATTCACCCCTTCCCATCATCTATGAAGCCCGTTTCAAGTTCAAAATTGAACATTTTTCTTGGGTTTGGAGTTTTTGGGTGGCTAAGGACCTTTGTTTCCCTGTCATTTTAGGAGCGGATTTTATCAAGCACACTGGCCTAATTTTGGATTTAGGCAGAGGTCAGTGTTTTTTCCGATTTGCGAGGCGGGTATTAATATCTTTTGCTGATGAAATTGGTGGTGGTGCTGCGGTAGTCGAGCCTGAGATACCCAGCAAGCCAACAATTGATCCGTTAGGGCATCTGACTACTTGCGAGGCTGAAGCCATCAGAACCTTGTGTTCTCGTTTCCCAGATGTGCTGACGCCAAAGCTTGGAGTCACTAACCTGTTGGAGTACGAGATTCGTCTAACAGATACCCGTCCCGTTCGCTCTCACCCATACAAATTAGCTCCACCCAAAATGGAAACTCTCAGAAAAATCATTGACGAACTTCTGGAAAATGGTGTCATTGAACCTTCCCGTTCGAGCTACGCTAGTCCAGCCTTTCTCGTCCCAAAACCCAATGGCAAGTCCCGAATGGTTTTGGACTATCGCAAATTGAATGCGCAAATTGAAATCGACTCTGTGCCTCTCCCCGATTTGCATTCTGCGTTTGATTGGTTCGGTAAGGCCAAGTATTTTTCTGTTTTTGATCTGAATCAGGCCTATCATCAGATTCCTTTGAAACCTGAGTCTCGACCTCTCACTGCTTTCTGCGTTCCGTGGAATTTGTATCAGTTCACAAGAGTTCCGATGGGTCTTGCTGTGGGGGCCCAGACTCTCACCAGACTCCTTGATTCCATCTTTCATGATGTCAAGTTCAAGTTTGTGTTCAATTACCTCGACGATCTCTTGGTGTACAGTGAGAGCTTCGAAGATCACCTGATTCATCTTGAAGAAGTCATGAGTAGATTGAATAGGGCTGGCCTTACCGTGAATCCTGACAAGGTTAGTTTTGCAAAGCCGGAAATTTCGTTCCTTGGTCATCTTATCTCTCATAGAGGCGTCTGCATCGACCCCGCTAGAACCCAGGCTATCAGGGAGTTTCCTCCTCCCAGAGATGTCAAGGGTATTGCTAGGTTCATCGGCATGGTAGGTTTTTACCGACGCTTCATACCCAATGTTGCTGAATTGGCGGCTCCTCTCAATGAGCTTCGGAAGAAGGGCGCCAAGTTTGTCTGGGGTGAAGCGCAGCAGACGTCTTTTGATCTTCTCAAGGAGGCTATCATGCAGCCCCCTGTTTTGGCGATGCCGGATTTCAATCAAAACTTTGTCTTGCAAACAGATGCTTCCTCCGTCGCAATTGCGGCTGTGTTGTCACAAGAGGTGGATGGTGTTAGGCAGCCAATTGCGTACGCCTCACGCACTTTGAGTCCCTGCGAAAAGAAAAGCTCTTCGGTGTATGAACTCGAGTGTTTGGCTGTCGTGTTTGGAGTCAATAAATTCAGACGCTTTTTGGAGCACAAGGAGTTTTTATTGGAAACCGACAACCAGGCACTCTCGTGGCTTCTTGCACATCCACGCCAGCTTGGGAAAATTGGTCGTTGGGTTGTCCAAATATCGTCCCTTAAGTTCCAAGTGCAACACGTTCGAGGCACTCAGAATGTGATTGCGGACACACTATCTAGGATGTACCATTCACCCGACGATCCTCCTTCTGACCAAGAGCAACCGGGTTGTGCCGTGCTCTTGGAGTTTCCACTCGCCTTTTCTGATTTCATTCCCCATCAGCTGAAGGATCCTGAGCTGGCAAAGATCATTGGTGAGCTTCAAAATGGGGGAGCCCACCCCCCATATTTTCTGTCCCAGGGTGCCCTTTGCTGTCGCGCTCGGCAGCGAGGTAAACCTAAAGTTGTGCTGCCTAGTCTTCTAATCCCTATGGTCTTTGAGTATTTTCATTCGTCTCCTGTGGGTGGGCATCTAGGTATCCACAAGACCATTGCGAAGGTTAGGGAAATGTTCATCTGGAAGGGTATGGATCGGGATCTTGCTGCTAGGGTGCGTTCTTGTCAAACGTGCTCACTGAGCAAGCCCGCTCAAAACTCTAAGTTTGGTTTGTTGTCATCTGAGGTGGCGGAAAGACCTTTGGAGAAGGTTTTCATTGACTATGTAGGGCCTCTCCCGCGTAGCAAGTCAGGAAATAAGTTCCTACTTGTTTGTGTGGATGCCTTCTCCAAGTTTTGTTGGCTTTTCCCCTTAAGGAATGCCACTGCACAGCTCACCGTGCAGGTACTTCGAACTCACCTTTTCCAACATTTTGGAATACCCGCCACCATTGTTTCCGACAACGGAACACAGTTTGTTTCCCATCTGTTCAAAAGAATGTGCTTTGGGCACGGAATCCGCCATGTGACTACTTCCCCTTACTATCCACAGCCTTCTCATGCTGAAAGGTTCAATCGCAATCTTCGCTCCGCTCTCATAGCTTTCCATGCTGACAAGCAGACCACCTGGGATCAGGAACTCCCTTGGCTTCAGTTTGCTTTCAATACTGCTCACCATGAGAGTCACAAGGCGGTCCCTTTCGAGCTGTTTCTAGGCTATCCGCCTAACAACCCGTTAGCGAATGTGTGGGGAATTGGCGACCTTCTGCCACCTCCTGGTGCGGCTGATGTCAAGGCAACTTGGCAAGCGGCCAGGAGAAACTTGATCAGAGCTAGGGAATTGGTCCGGAGGAAGCACAATCGTGGTAGAGTAGACAACCCTTTCCAGGTGGGGGATTTGGTGTTTTGTAAAGCTCATCCAGCCAGTTCGGCTGTGGACAAGAGAGCTGCAAAGTTGTGTCATCGGTGGTCAGGTCCCCACCGCATCCTGAGGTTTTTGACGCCTGTCACGGCGGAGCTTGGAGATCCGCGGACTGGAAAAGTTTTCCGGAGGGCGCACATTTCTCATCTCAAGCCCTTCCGCGGAACTCTTCCGTAGGCAATTTTCTTTCCTCTTGTGTCTGGGTGGGAAGTGCACTGGGCCAGAGAACCTGATCACTTCTCCTGTCCCCTGTGTTCTGCGAAGGAATTTCCCTCACAAAATTTGCCAGCTCTGGCCAGAGCAAACCCTGGGGGTGAGTTTTCCCCTCAGTTTGGAAGTCCCTTGGCGTTCCCCACCACAGACACTTGAGTTGTCTTTCAGGTCAATCTCTTTTCAGGAAGTAGGGGAGAGGCTTGTTTGTTTGTCCCTTTTGGAGAGGAGTGTCCTCTTTTGGGGAGGGAGGTTGAGCCGTGACTAATTCCACCGGGCGAATGTCACGACTCATGATCAATGGTTCAAGTGTTTTTTTTTATAGTAGGCTAGTTCAGTGTTTCTCACTCCACGACCCCGAACAAGGCTGTGGGTTTTGTTCTTATTACTCCCACCGCCGACGATTCAGAGGCTCCGAGACTTTCGTTAGCGCTGCATCGGCATAAATTTTGCATCGTCTTTCATCTTAATTTTGTAGTATGTTTGCGTTGTATTTTTGCCTTTTCCTTACTTGTGTGAAGATATTCTCTACTATGCAGTAAATTAAGAGCGCCCAGCGCGCTTGATGGGGCCCGTGAGGAGGAACATGGAGTACCGGTAGTCTGCATCAGCCTTGGCGGAGTGGGAATTACAACTCTTGGCCACCCCTGGATCTTGGCCCCCCTCTTCCGTCATGCCTGCTTCCCCTCCGGTGCTGCTCGCCCAGAAACATGAACTAGTACCGCAAATTCCGCAAGTTTTAGGCCTAATTAATTATTGCTAACCACCGTCCTGGACTTGGAGATTTCGTTACCTATTTGTTAATTTGTGCACAGAGATTTATTAATTGTTTTTCTTTTTAAATTTTAAATTCTTTAGCCTAGGCTACTTGTTGATCTTTTTTAAATTTTATAATTTTATTAAATATTCTATTGTATTCTAATTTGGGGCCCCTAAAGTTTCTATAGTTACCAGATGAAATGAATTTATTAAAAGAGTCATTATATATATCATGTTGTAATTTGTTAATTTAAAGTTTTTTGAAAGGTAAAAGCTAGTAAGATTTATTTTTGAAATTTAGCCTATTTGAAAATGATTAATGAAATAATTGTAAGTTAGTAGGGTAAACGGGTATCAAAATTTTTAAAGTTTAATTGAGAGTATTTAATTCATGTATTATTGTTAATTATTGTTGTTGATGTTATTGTTGTGTTATTTTTTTAAATGGTTAATTACAGCTCGTTTCTCTCAAATGGCGTGTTGTTCTTGAGCCTCCATCCATGGTTCTCATTTTATGTAAAGTTTTGTGAGCCGCTCCTCGGGCCTGCGCATGGATCACGCTTCCTTTTCGTTAGTCTGGGTGCAGGCGCGAGGGCATGGTTCACCAGTGACCCAACAAAACAACACAAAACAGCGTGATTTTATTATGCATGTAATCTGTGTACGCTTGAAAATAAGCTGGCAACACCTTAAGATGCTGGTGCAGCGTTTCCCATTTCGTTCAATGTTTGGATTAACCTTACCTAAAAACGTGTTGTACGGTGTTTGAAAGACTAATTATTTATATTCTTTATAGTAACTGAAGGACAAATATAATGTGTAACATGAGTACAAACTGTCTTTGCTGCACTCGAGAAACTTTCCACACTCGTTCTACAGCTCGTGCGTAAACATTTCTCTCTAGTTACAAATTTGCTGCTTCACCCACTAGTTACACATACTCTATTTCTCTATATTTATTATATCTATTTAATACTTTTAGTTAAAGTCTTTTCCAATTTTTCAGTCTCATTTTCATTTTCTTGATCGGTCCCAAATTCATAAATTAGTCTAGTGGCTAGAACATAGTTGAAAAAGATTCTTATTAAAAAAACTCATAAAGAATAACATGTTTTCTTAAGACTACACTAAATTCACAAAGTTTTCACCGTTTAGCCTGCAGCAAGGTAAGTGATGTGGATGACGACATGAGCATCTGAGTGGTTGAAGGGGTTGAGATGAGTGGTTGTCAGAGTGGGGGGAGGGTTGGAGGGGGGGGGGGTACCTGAGACACTTAGCTCAAGTATACCGCAAGGAGTCCAAACTTGCCTACTTTACACGTCTCACAGAGGCCTTTTGTGAGCCACCTGTTAATTTCTTATCTCGTGTTGTGATTTTAAACCGAATTATCTTCCCTCAAAAGATTCTGTTATTTGTTGTCTTGAGGTTGTGATGAATCTATGTGTGTGAGGCTTATTGAATTAGCTGTAACTAATATTTCCTATTCTTTTCATCAAAGATCCTTTAGTGGTTGGTTAAACATTTCCTCAAACTTTACTTTTGGTTTCTAAGCTGTTAAGAATCAAATTTAAATTTTACCAAATAGGTTGATAGACACTTGCCATTATCTCAAATTTGAAGAAATTTTAGGAATAAATCTCACTTAAGTTTATGTTTGTGATGATTATTAATTATTTGTGAAAACTAATGTATTGACGTTCTGTTACATATGAGACATACAAACATTACGTAATTGGAATAGTAATTTAGGTTATTTTGATATTTTAGGTATCTGCTTGTATCATATTATTGGTAAACTAAGTGTAATAACATATTCCCTACTAAATTCTACCCCCCCCCCCCCACATAAAAAAACTAAAAATAAGTTACATAAAAACATTTTGTCTTCACCTCAACAATTTTAATTGTATTTCGTTTTACATAAATTGAAATAAACGTTTAATTTCGCTTTTCTCCTGTAAACCTTACAAACATTTTATTTCGGGTCTATTTTGTTTTATATATCATAATAAATATATAAAAAAAATAATTTAAATATTGACATTTAAATCGATATTTCCACAAAGATTGTACATAGCGTAAAACCTTTACAAACAAGATTTTTGTACTTTTCCCTAAACCATTCCCAACTGTCAACCCTTTAGAAATTAACAACCCCTATGAAAAATTAGCGGGTATTTTTCACCGGAGCCCATATAGTGACTAGCTGTCACATCAGCAGTTTATAAAGCCATAGGACTGAAAGCGGCACCCCCTCTCACTACCAACCCCCTGCAGCTGTTCTAACTACCAATGATAAATAGTCGTTGGCTCTATAAAAATACCGAGGTTTGGCATTATCCCGTAAACACTTCCCACGAGTCACTCCGCTCCAATGAGTCGCTCTCCATTAATCTTGGGCAATTCCCTGTCATAACTAACCGTATTGTGAAGGAGAGCTGCTGTGTCATGCAGCATGTGGTAAGGTTAAAGGTCACGTGAGTGATTGAGTTATGGAATAGATTAGTTCTTTGATTCGGCTCGATTAGGTTTATTATATTATATTGTTCACTTTTACCGTACCCATACATCATAAATATTTTGATTGCGTTTTAAAAAGCAGCATTTTGTTTTCGTTTTATCAAAAAAGTATTGATTTTGTGTAAATAATGTGTTAAATTGTGTATTCTATTTTATATTTATAATATATATTAATAGGCAAGCAAGTTTCTTAAAAACCTTTTTTCTCAGCTCGTGTGCATCGCAGGGAAAATCTATGCATACTGTTGGAAAGATATTTTCCTGTAAAAGTGCAGAATCCCTTTATAAATTAAAATAGGCACAAAAATAAACACAAAAAATAAATTTAAAATTCTGAATAATTAACATGCATCTTATGGGTTGCCATGCTGGTGACAAAATAGCAACGAAATATTAACAGAAAATCAAAACAATTGAAAGAAACTCCAATCACATGTGTTATTCACAGTGTGGGGTGAAAATAGAGAAGGCTGTACATTACATATTTAGGTCATTACATTAAAAATTTAGTATATTTATGTATTATTTTTATCTTGGCTTGTATTAATAACCTAAAAGAAACGGGTGTATTACATAGATACAAAATATACCCTTTTTAAAACACTGAATCTTTTTAATCATACATGTCATATTTTATATCCATTCAACAATTATCTATGGTATATTTTACAAACAAATTAAAGTACCCATTATCACACTTTGTTCTACACATACATATCTTCAACTCGTGTTTGTTATTTGAAACCGCAGTGGGTGTTTATAAACAATTAAATTACATTAGTAAACTAATAAAATATCATAAGTACATACCTATGTTATTTTAATAACAGCCAACCGTAGATTATGAGCCCTGATTACATATTTTTATATTTCATACTTACTGTTATGAGTCCAATCCGGAAAGTGCAAACTTGAATCGTCAACACATCAACTTAAGGTATTTATAAATTTATTTCATTGGTCAACGTTTGTATTTTAATCCAGATAAAATAAAAAATAAAGCTTTCTTTAATGGGGAATATAATTCATGTTGACGTTGATTAATCAATTGTTGATTGATCACAGTTCAATTACAACAATAACAAAATAATCCCCCTGGGAAATTTGAATAATTAACAATCATTAATAAATTTCTTTTAGTGGAGATATAGCGAAAAAGTGATTATATTTACGTTTGAACTAGCAAAATTTCAATTTGGATATAAACACTTAAATTGTTAAGATAGCAAGCCAAAATTACTAGTTTAAGACAAACATGATATTTTGCATCACCTTTTTGTGTTAAATGGTCTTGAAGCTGTAAATAAACACCGGTCTTAATAGGTTAGTAGGATTCACTTTCATTAGATTCTATTGTTATTGCAATTTTGTATCTAGTTTTTCGGGTTTTTATTCAGCCTTATTGTTTAAAAACTATATTTTAATCGAAGTATTTTAAACCTCCCAAATGAATCGTCCTAGACGCTATAAGTTTGACTGACAGTTATATTTATTGTTTGAGTTTTAGTAGATTTTTCCCTGCCTAAAAGATTATTCATAAGATAAGTGTGTATAAATATTGGAGCTAAAACCAATGTTATTGGAGGGATTAGAACCAATATTCTGGACAAGCTAAAATATGGGTTTATCTTAAGTATGAAAGTTCTCCCGTGTACCTTGAATAACCTTTCCAGCTCAAATCAAATCAATCAAATCAAACATAATTTATTCCATGATAACAAAAATTACAAAAACTGCACTACCACAACATAACACACACACACACACATAATACACACATCACATAACATAGATCACATACGGGAAATTTCCATAGACGAGTACTTTTAGAAATTATTACTCAAGAAGTGTGACAAAAAGTGTTCCTACCAAAGGTTTCACAAAATATGTGTTTTATAGGTACGGCCAATTTGTTGATTGGAGTTCATTGCATCAAAAATATCTGTAGGAATTATTCCTCAAGACATTGACTCGACGGGTCTTCCAATGCATATTTCATATAAAGGTGCTATTTCTAGGAGATACTAAGCAGATATCTCCCGCCAGGTGCTAGGGGGAGTGGTGACAGCGGGGGGGGGGGGGGGTAGGCGCAGGTGATTGATCTCTCCATCAGACTGTCTGTAGGCGAGGGTTGGGCAATTAGGAAGTAGAACTACTCCGGAAGTAGTATTGCATAGAAGAAGATTGAGTAAACTGCTAAAGCACAAACTGATTCCAACGTTGGCCAATCCTGATGACATAAATTCCGGATGTTTTACGGATAAACTGACTTTGAAGTGATTATGAAGGTTCTTGAAATTCAGGAATAATGATATAGTTAGCAGATCATTATACAAATTGCGGATGTTATCGAGTCAGCCATAAGAGGGTGCAACAAATCAGTAAGTATTTCTGCCGCCACTATGCCAATTATTAAAAAGTTCTACCCTTTTAATCAATATGGAACCTTAAGTAAATACCTCATACAGTACTAACATTAAGATGTTTTCACCAGCAGGTTATTTCACTGCGATAGGAATTATTTAACTCACATCACTAAATACAAAGTGTGTATACATCTAATTGATCGCTTTCTGTAGACTTTGTAGACAGCAGTACGCTAATTGGTTTGTAGTAGGCTATAATAGGTGGTTTGGGAAAATTATTACTAAAAATACTGATTATTATCAATTAAATGGAATAAAATTCTATAGATGGAAGATTTATCAGACTTGTCCAATATGGAAAACAATTAGAAATCTACGACAATAAACTGAGTACTTTTCACGATGTTTTCTTTGTTATTCAATTTGCACTCCGTTTGATCAAATCAGATATTTTTGTGTTTGACCCCAATTAATCTGCTACTAGTAGGAAATTTGTTGAGTGATTTAGAAAACAACATTGCACATTAATTATGGGTTCCCCCAACTCTTTTGATTTAATTAATTTAACATAAGATGTATTTGCAATTCGTCTGACTGAGGAGTAAAGTAAAAAGTTACATGAGCATTGAAAGAACTAGGTTTAAACTCTATGGGGCTCTACCAATAATTATTTTTCAACACGATGAAAGTACACAGATAATGAAAAATATTAACTTATTTTTATACAAACAACTAACAAATTAAAACTGGACCACCATTCGTACCTTAGAAACTATTAAATTTATATAACATGTTAAAATAGAACTTCAACTTGTTTTATGGCATAAAAATGTGAATTTAACTATTTAAAAAATTACCACCAATTTCCAATATGGCGACTAGCTTAAAAAGGGTTTTACCTTATGTAAAAATAAACGTTCGTTTGTTATGCATTCTAAAATATTGATTTATTGTTTCTTGTTACAATTTTATATTGTTATAACAATTTTGTGGAAATAAATTGATAGTATAAAAAATAAGCACAATTCCATAAATAAGATTTCTTTCTTTGATAAACGTCTTAGAACAATATCTTAACCCCTGTCCCATAAAAGAGTATAGACAGTTCTTGTTGCCTGTTTTCTTGTCCTACATTCAGTACATTATACTTCTTCTTGTTTTCCTTATATATAGCTATGCCATATGTTACATTAGTTTGTCGGGCAATGCACCCCGTTCTGCAGAGGGTTTTATTTGAACATATTATGCGATCACTTATAACTTAAGCTTTTATTTTACTAGGAACAACGGTTTTCTACTATATAACCAGAAGATATGCTGCTCATAACATAATCATACTCGATTTGGGGTAGACTTCCGTATCTGTTGGCACAAACAACCGAATGAAAAGATCGATCGATATACCGTTTGGTTAGTTAGGTAACATTAACCTAACCTAACTAACCAAACGATATATCGAGTGAAACAATCGAATTATCAATATTTTCATTCCGTTGTTTGTACCAACAGATACGGAAGTCTACCCTGATTTGTCCGAGAGAGCTGAATATTTTGAATTTGAAGCCATATAAATATTCCTATACATGGACACACTTATTAACTTCTTAATAACCATTGCGCAACGTTTTGTTGATAAACACTCACATAAAATCGGTTACAAAAACACAAAGAATTTAATATATATCGGTCTATCTTTACACCAGCAGATGTGTTCCTGTTTTGGCATTGATTCTGTTTTATGAGAGTATTTTTTTACAAATAAAAGAAAGAAAAGAATAAAATCGGATGAAAACAAATAGAATAGAATTATTAAAATAAATAAGACAAAATCACTCTCAGAAGGGTGAGGTCGAAAGTTTGGTCCACAGAGATTGCAGCTTACGGCAAAGTAAGCGGAGTTAGGTTTGGTTAAGACTCAGTCTTACTTGGTCTCCAAGGAGAGTTGAAACTTTGTAATTATTAACTCATATCTCTTTATGTAATTCACGCGTGAAGCATAAATTGACACTCTAGTTATATTCGTTGACATCGTTAGTTGGGAATTTAAATTGTTTAAGAGCATGACAAGTTTATAGAGTTTTTAAGAACTTTAGTGCAAAAAGGGTATTTAAAGTGTTTTTTTTAAGTATCACGTAGCATGTTTAAAAAAAATTAATTGAACTTTCTTGGGAAAATAGATTTTTGTATATTTATGATAACTCTTGTTAGTAAGTTTTTTGGCAATAGGACTTTGTTAATTAATGTACTTAGTAAAATCTATTATGATATATCGTAAACATAATCACATGGTAAAATAGCTAATTCCCTATAGGGAAATTCGCTAAAAGCAAATCGCTGATCAATTTATTAAATTGTAAGTGTCATTTCCACTTGTCAAGAATACATTTCTCTGTAAAGATAATGTCTCCTGGAAAATCAGGAAAATAAAACACATTTCTTCCATCAGTTATATCTTCAAGGAAAAGTAGGCAGAGTGGTGTAGCTTGCTAGTACTGTCTGTTGCTAGTGTACCTGGGTTTGCTACTAATCAATTTGGCTAAGACCAGCACATTCAAATATTCGTGTCATAGATTCAATTTTATATAACCTTTTCATACGAATTTTCAGTAATTATTTTTTAAACGTCAGTGATTTACTAAGTGAGTTAAGGAGAAACTGAACAGCGCCAAGTGTAGCAGTTTACCGACAAACACCAGCTGACCAATTAGTCAGAACAGTTAGTAAATAACTCAATGACCAAAGACATTAGAGGTGGATGCAGAGTAAATATTGACAAACTTGTTTCTAGGTTTTTGCTTAGGATCACTTTATTTATCTCGAGGCACTCCATATTAACCCAGGTCCCTTGATCACTTTTCAACCATTGTTTGTGTATTTTTGTTTAAGTATTATACGAAAAGTGTAAAATTTTTTAAATAAAGATCTGTTTTTTTTTCTTTTCAACCTCTTATTACTTTAGGCCCCCTATACATAGTATATAGAGAACGTATTGATTTTGTCAACATTTTCAGTTTGAATTTTGAGTGGATATATCCGATTTTGGTTCCCCTAAACCCAAAAAAGTGGTTTTTGAAGTGATGTCTGTGTGTGTGTATGTGTGTGTAGATGTGTACAGAGCTACAGACCACACCTGTAGTCCGATTTTGATTAAATTTGTTATGTAGGTACTAATCCATGGTTTCTCCAGGTGTTTTTAAATTTGTTTGAAATTTTGTTTTTAATGGCGATTTCCCCTTAAAACCCGGATAAAATAACGAAAAATCGAATTTTCTCAAAAATGACTCTGAACGATTTTAATAAAATTTTAGTATGTTGTAGCCCTTAACATCTTGAAGGAAATAGTAGAACTCCCATTCCTGTAACTTATGTTATTTTTCCGTTTACAAAAAAATAATAAAAAAAATTAGAGAAAGTAGAATTTTTGAAAAAAGAAAACTATTCCTGTAAAAATTAGGGTTCAAAATATAATGCAACTTTTGTGATTATACCTATTAAATATCATAGGTACCCTCCCATCGCTTACCCATTATAAAAGTTGTTGACAAGCTAATGGGAGGAAGTATATGTCAGATTGTTGATACAGTTTATTTTTATTCGTGTAGTTCTGCAGATACAGTTTGATCTTTTGATCAACTACAAGAATTTAAGAATGTAATTCTTATCAAACTTATAACAAAGTTACCAGTAATCAATTTGACACACAATTTAGTACTAACAAAACTAATTTTACTAATTTTCATTATGAAATACCATTTACAGTAATACCTTGCTCCAATACGTTGCCGTTTTTAAATTTAAAGTTTCCAATAGTGGCTACTTTGGCACATAAGAGGCTTAAGGATGGAGCATCGTTCAAAATGCATATTAATCCGTCATTCTGTTCAACACTAAACCTTCCCAGCTGCTAAAGCATTCTTGAACTATTAGCTACTGGCTTTCTCCCTACCCAAAATGGCTTAGGCCTTCATACCGTTTTATTATTTATAATCTAATTAACCATTACTATGGACTTGTTAGCCCAAAACAAAACATTGTTCTCATCCTTAATGACATGGTCTTCTAACATCGCAGTTGCATGTTTGTATAGGTTGTTTCGAAATCGTGTGTATGTATAATGTTTGTTTGGTTACTTTCCTGCTAAAGGGAACATTCATTATTATCGATGATTTCTTTCCGATACATCGATATTCTATTTTTGATCCGATAATGAACAAGATGTCAGCTGACAACTACGATAAGTAAATATTGTTCAGTATCAACAAACAATTTAAAAAGATTATCAAATATTATTTATTGAAATGAAAATGTTCTAAGCTAACCTTACCTAACCAATCAAACTTGCTGTAAAATTTCCAAATCCTGTTTCATATACTCACATGCCTTTTCTGTTATCAAACGAAATTTTGAAATGATACAGCAAACCCAGCAAGTTTGGTTGGTTATGTTAGGTTATGTTTTGCCTAAACTAGATCAGTTGTCTATTTTTAATTTAAATGTGTTTGAAAATATTAAAACGGAAGGCATGGACCGTAAAGGAAAACAAAAATATCGATATACCGAAAGAAATCAGATCGATAATAATGAATGTTCCCATTAACAGGAAAGTACCGAATTAAGTAAGCATATAACTGTAATGTGTTTGTGTGCGTTTATATTGTACATTTTATGTGTTTGCTTGGTGTTTAAAGATTTCAAACATAAGAAAAAAACATAGGTGGTTAATGAACACGTAACATACATTTTGCTATACAACTTGTCTGATGTTACATTTTCTAACAAATTGTATAGAGAAAGTAAACTAGTGATTGAAATTTTATTCAAAATCTTAGCTACATTGGTTTATAATACACAGAATTTAAATTGGGGCCATTTTAACTTTTAGGTTAACAAACGGAAATGTTAATTCAATTATACGTCCCAACAATCTAGTTTCTTTCACCAGGTTTAAGCATATGTTTAAATCACTTTAATATGTTTAAATTAATATACATACATATATTCACCAATGAGTCTAAGGTTAAAATCTTGTGACTGGGAGTTGTTCAATAGAAAGAGCTTAAAAGCTAAAATTATCATAAATATTAATTATAAGTAATATTAAATTTCACCGGAGCTTTTTAAAGATAGCTATATGCTAACAAAACTTGGTTTGAAATGAATAAATTTATTTGATTACTTCTGCCTTTATATCTTAGGAAAAAAATATGCTGCACAGCGTAAGTACTTGCATCGATACCAATTTGAAATTTTATAGCAATGGAAAAGAGAAATGAAGAAATGATATACTAAAAAATTAGGTTTTTAATGTATTACTGCATTAGAAAAAGATTTTTAGAGGACTCGCTTTGCTATGCAAAACTTAGAAAAACGTGGTTAGAAATTCACGATAAAACCAACAGCTTAGGTTTCGTGGATTAGTAGCAATAATGCACAAGAAAGTCATAAATCCACTCCAGCTCCTAGTGCTAACAATTAATACACAATTCTCTGCTCGTGAATTATGGGTTGCTTAATCAACAGTTTAACCGAACAAACAAATTGCAAATTGTATTATTTTCAAGTAAAATTTATTTTGAATATACGTAAGACTGTATTTATTCAGAAAATACAGGATAAACTCTATCCTTTACCGCATGATATTATCCTCTAAATATACATATATTACTAGAAGTTGATTGTACTAATCATTCAGCTCCCGGATCGAACCTTTCTAGAGTTAAAACCTCTCCATCCACTGATGTTAACGCAGAGCTATTTTAGTAATGACTATAAACAGACACCGCACAGTTTCTACTTAGTGCAGTTGTGGTATTTGTGGCAGCAAACCTAAATGTTTGTAATTTCCAACTTACAGAAAGGGATTTTCCTAATTTGACTAGGTACACCCTTTTTGGAATACTTAACGGATTAATAATTAGCAGAAACATACAGTTCGACGGAAATTTTTAATTTGATGCCAATTAAAATTATTGATATTTATATATTAAAAAAAAACTAAAATATATCCCGGAATTCCTTAGTAATTCTATCAGTTTTATTTAAATTCCATTAAATATCGAAAGTAGGAAGAATTTACTTAATTCTATAAAATTGTAATCCTATTTAACGTTGCAGGGTTCTACCGATTTAAATCCATTGACATTTTAGAGTTATTTAAGAAACAGTCCTAACTATGGTCTAGTAACCATCCAAATCAACCAGTTGAAATACACCGTTAGCTGGCAGCCCAATGACAAAGGAAATTTCAGCACAGATTCGATCTCTAGCTGTTAGTTGTTCGTTTTTTAATTGTCTATATGTACCTAACAACTATGTAACCTTTCTATATGTAATAAACATATGTCCTTTCTCGTTCCATTTAGCGTCTGTCTGTCAGTATGAGTGTTTTTTACAAAATCATACATAACTCATCAGAGAAGTTAGCTACAGCGTTGAAATTCTATAATTTTTTTATCTTTTTAGTTGCTATATTTGTGCTACATATGAATCAAAATTCCTTAACCGTTTTTCAAAAGGAGGTTGTGTTAAATATTTGATACGCAATTAAAAAAAAA
Organism: Macrosteles quadrilineatus; assembly: GCF_028750875.1. Taxonomy (NCBI): domain Eukaryota; kingdom Metazoa; phylum Arthropoda; class Insecta; order Hemiptera; family Cicadellidae; genus Macrosteles; species Macrosteles quadrilineatus. The sequence goes on along the minus strand of NW_026542598.1, from coordinate 34,961,353 downwards.
ACCATTAGTTTTGACAAAGAGCTGCAATAAATATAAAACTTTGTATATTGTATGCAGATTCCGACGATATTTTATAACGCTTAACCCTTAGTTTGGACAAAGAATAACTGAGAATATTTTTTATACCTACAACCATTCTCCATCTAACCAATTTTAAAATGTAAAAAAGTTAAAACTACCTTTTAACATTGTTATCATATATTATTTTTGAGATAATGCAAAAAAATGTATATGCAATAAAAATACATAAAACTTTCTTTTACTCACTAAAATGAAAAAAATGTATGGCTACGTTACCAGGTAAAAAGTTAAAAAAGTCCTAATATATTGAGGTTTGTAAAGAAACCAAATGAGTTTGATGATTTATTCTAAGTGGTGTGGTAGTCACAACGGGTTTGGTGGAACAAAAACCGTCTAATAGACACCACCCTAACTAGGCGTTGACAGCCCCACGTGTAGAAAGCCACTAATATCTGTCAGAGGAAGCAAGATGTGCTGCTTAATTGGGTAACACTGTTGGAATTGCCTCCAAAATGGGACTTATTGCCACCAAACAGTCTGGCCGGAGCTCACCTTTCGGTGGTGTTATTTAAGATTTCTGTAGAGGAGGTCTGATTCAACGAACTACTTGTGGGTTAGCAGTTCGTCTGCTTCTTTAAATCATTCGCTACAAACGTTAGTATTTCATAACTTTGATGTTACTTTTCGCACCTATCTTTAGACTAAGAGTGTTTAAGTGTTAACACATATTTTATACATAACATACTAGTTCCTACCTAAAAGATTTAGATTTATTCAACCAACAATTTTTTATGAAACAAATTTAAATAAAAATTTTCTATGGAAAAAATGGTACATTTTTTAAAACTTCAAAAATGTCACTTAGAGTAAATACATTTGTTTTATCTCACATCAGGAACTAAATAAACATTTCATCTTTAAAATAAAAAAAGTTTAAGCTTTACCTCAAATAGTTCTCTAGATATGTGTAGCATATAGTTGACATTATATAAAATAGGCAGTCATAGTCCCATTAAGTAACAAAAATGAACAAGAAAGTCATAAATTTACTCTAGCTATTAGAGATAACAACTAATACACCATTACAGGCACCTGCTCATGAATTACGGTTTGCTTAATCAAGAGTTTTACCGAACAAACAAATTGAAATCTATATTATATTCAACCAAGATTTATTTGAGATATAATTCAAATTGTATGTCTGTGAGCATATACAAATAAGTGTTTTATAAATTAAATTCCATTCTAACCTTATCCTCTATATATTTATTGGTACTAAAACCCTGGTTGGTTAGATTTACTGTTAATTTAACCTATTAGATTGGGTACATAAACATGGGGCCATAAACAACACAAAGAACCCAAGTTTTCGATTTTTGTTAGCAATCTCGGCGGCACGTACACAGTAAACGCACGGACGACTTTGACTAATTAAAGCTACTTTATGTCCTTAGGAATGTCTTTGGAGAAAACAATAAATTGGATTTTACCAGAGAAAATACTTTTAGTACTAAATATAGACTGTTATCCTCCAGATGTAGACTTGCTTGGTTTTATTTTATAGAATTTAATGATCCTAATAACGCTATATATCATAAATCAAAATTCATTGGTGATTGACGGGGTTCTATTACAAGAATCTTGTGTAGTCGTTCGAACTTTTTTTTATAATCTTCGTTTTCATTTCCAATTACAAAAGAACTGAAGAGACCTGCAAGTATCAGTTTCAGCCCATTACATCATTGGGATTCAAATATTTCGTCAGTCTCTTTCTTAAAGATAAAAAAATGGTATTTTACAGAAAAAAAAATATAATTTACACTAAAACAAGAACATAGTCAATATACAAACCTTCAAAAGTTTGGTTTAAGTAGCGCTAGTACATTATAGTAGGCCCTACATACGTTACAGTAGTACATTACAATGCTGGTTTTAGCAGATCTAATAGTTTTAACGTTGCTGTTAAGTTAACCTCTTACGTGTTTACCTCTAAAATGTGTACAGAACATTTAATGCGTAAACTACCAATTGAGACACAGTTTAGTTATTGGCTTAGCTCAAAACACTCAAAAACAAAAGAAATGTGATTTTCCAAGGCTCAATATAATCAAGCAAATTAGGAAAGTTTTATTAATGTTACATTCCTTAGTAGTTTTGCCGTATTTAACAGACATTTGACTCAATTGGTCATTTCTGTTAGTGAAAAGTAAATTCTACGAGAAAGTACCAAGATTGTTATGTGACCTGGGACAATTTGAAAAAATATAAGTCTTTGCTTCTGTTTTAATAATTCTCTCACATAGCCTCTTAAATTTGGAACAATTACCAATAATGTTTTGATAGAAATGTCGTTTATGATGGAAAGTGACCCAATTTTTAATTGCCTAAACCTAAGAATAGATTACTGTTAGATTTACAAAAACATCGAACTATTAATACACACAATGATAGTGAGTTATTCTATCCGTGTCTTGATGAGAACACCTATTTTAACCAAATGCCAGTTATTACTTTTCTTTTATTCAGGCTAATGAACTTTATAAGAAAGCTCCCAGGATCGAAATGATACCTCGAGGCACCAAGCCGGGATTTGGAATTAACAAACTTTAGCCTTTTTCTGTGGAGAAGGGATTAAATACGTTGATTTTTTTAGCGGACTCATTTTGCTAATTTACGTTAGGTAAACTGTATTTTGATTAACTTAACTAATTTTCAATCGTGTTTCGATTATAATAAAATTACTTTTAACAACGTTTGTTTTGATTGAAAGTTAGAAAAAAATAATTGAAGTAATAAGTGTGTGTGGTAAGCTTTTGATTCAATTATAATGTTTTTTTTGTCCTTGTAATAGGAGGGTTGTTTTGAGTAATTAATAAAGTTGGGTTTTGTAAGCGAGTGCTGAGTTTCATTCCTGAGCTACGTCACCCAAAGTGACAGTAGGTTTTCCAAGAGGAAAACGTACCGTCACATCCTTCTACCTGGAAGAGGTCCGATCCTAAAAAAAAATGGGCCAGTCCCCTCCATTTAGACGGAGGACAAAGAGACAAGTTCCATCTTACAAACTATATGGTATCCAGATAAGATATTAAAGGTTTCAGGTTTTTCGATCCTAAAAAACATGGGTTTGACATGAAAAAATGTGTTATTTAGCGCAATTAAAATACCTTATGTGCTAGATAAACTCAAATCTACCCTACCGTAAAATATCTGTAAAATATCTAAATTGTTATTTTATGTAAAATACAAGGATTTTGTTTTTAAAGAACAAAATCAAATTGTCACAGTTTAATTTTTATAAGGTATATTTTCATCACATACATATCACCTGCATAGTAGTGTTAACATTGTTTAAACCTTAGTTTGAGTATTATATTTTTATGCATTCATTATTTATGATTAAAAATAGAACCCCCGTACTATCCGTGTGGCCCAAGGCAAATCCTTGTCATAAACATCCTGCTCTAAATGTGTTACCCCGCTCAGCCCCAGAACGTTAAATCAATTATGATAATGGAGAACCCACGTATATCAAACAAAGCTGCTCAAAGAGTATTATCTTTATTCGTAGTATCATAAAGTTTTGTATCATTCTAGGTTTCATTGTAAAGCCATAAGGTATAACTATTGATCGACAGTTTTTTTCATCATACAGTCTTTAGGTAATATCTTCACCTTATAAATTAAAAAAAATGAAAATATGACTGTAAACATGTATTGTATATTGTATTATAGATGTGTTGGTTCAAAGGTTTCAGGGAAAGACCTAAGGACTGATTTTACTGCAAAAACCACCGATTAAAATATACCACCAACCATTTTAACGCGCATTAAAAATCTGTATGCGATTTATTTTATAACGCATTTCAAGTTCCTAAACATTTGTTTCTAAAAACCTCCCAGCACAAATCAGATTATAACAACGATGAGCTAAGGTGTCATAATATTCAGCCACGGTGTGTAATTTGATGTAAAAACCCCTAATTACAGAAATTGGGAAAACAAAAAGACACGGGAGCGTTATGAACAAATTTGAACGAAATTTGACCTCTTATGAAATCAAACTTGTTAAATAATTTTGAAGTTTGTATATAGCTGGTGTACAAACTAGTGATTTTCTTAGTGCTTAATGAGCGGATTTTCTGGTTACTAGAGTTCCTATTTATCTTTTACCATTGAGTATTTTTTACACGTACCTGAAAATTGTAGAAATATCTTACTGCCATTTTAAGGGCAACGTAAATATCAATAAATATGTCAGTTAGCTTCAGAAAGATTAGTCTGTACTTTTCATTACCGGTATTTAATTGAGGATTTAACATTTCGTAAATATACCCTTTGCCCAGGATAAAGACTATTGAATGGATACCTATTTTGCTGTGGTAAACTGGCTATTATACTTCTCAATTGTTTGCAGGAAGTTTAAGATATTATTATTTTGTGAAACATATTGAGTGTACCAATAGATATCCACGTTTGAACATTGGTTCACTAATGTGTGGAGATAAATGCTCAAGAAGCGTATAGCCAAACCAACCCATTTCCTTTAGCCACAAAAGTAACACCACCTCTCCCCCCCCCCTGGGATGCAGGTTTTTACCCCTCTGATCCGGTAGTAAAGCTGTCCACAGATACACCAGATTGTATTCAAACTGTCCAAGCGTGGTCAGACTTCCGTAAAAACCACTGAAACGGAACTGATACGGAGTTTGGGTGAAAATATCCGTGCGAAATTTCTTTGATCGTCCACAAACATGAACATAAAATTTGTTTCACTTCGGTATTCGTCAAATGTGGTGAAGGGGCTGTTTTGGGGTTAAAATACAAAACCGTAAGATGCTATTACAAGTTATGGTATATGTTATAAGATTCAATTTGGAGCAACGGATAACAACGCATAAAGCAACAAACACCTGCATAAACGCAACAAGCACCTTATGGTCATAAAAAGATAATGTTTAAATCAGAAATCAGAAAGTCTTTATATTTTCATATATTGATCTACAAAGCTTACACACAGAGTAAACTAAGACTAACTTTCATTACCTAACTTACACAGGTGAACTATTCAACGATGAAACAATTCATCCCTAAGTCGAAGACCTGTGTTTGGGATGTTCTATTACGTATATAAAACAGCTCAAAAGATCGGATCACCGACACCAATGAATAATACACTCTAAACTAAAGCAACTTTATAATAAAATCTCTTTATTACCATATCACAGAGAAAACGGGCATGGAAAGTCAAGATGGGAGCGAAATATTTGATAAATCACAAGATTGGTTTGACTAGTTCTACAGAGTTCCACAAAGAAGACACGGAACGAGTTTAGCATTATTCAGCGTTTCTTTTAAAATCACGTGTGACAGAGAAATGGTAAATGTTTACTGAGATAAATAATACAACAGCCAAGTGTGAGCCGTGCAGTGTTAGCTGTTGTATTACTCAGGATTTTAATAGTGAATGTGTTGATTCCGGTTAAACTATTGAAGATTTACAAACAAACTAAATTGTGGGAGATCAGTTATCTTTGTTTACCCAAAATAAATAAAATATGACATAAAAGTTGAAGTTTCTTTAAAGGCATAAAAAGGTGTGAAGTTTGTAGTATAGTTAAATTGTAGCAACAAAATACAAAGCCTAAATGAAACTTACCTGAGACCAAAAATTATTAAATTCCATGTTATGGCCCCTGGATTACTTTATATGACTATAATAATGGTACAATACCTCGTCAAGTAGTCCAAATGATGATTGAGGTTAGCAACCTACATGTTTCGCCGTAAATACGGCATCGTCAGGGTTACAAAAACGAAGACATCGATGTCACACGCACACAATAAATACACGGATACGAACATTTAATTACGGAAATACAAAGTAAACATTTAATTGACATTGATAGGCCTATCACACGCACACGACACGGACGGTCCCGGCGCAGGTAGTAGACTGCAGTGTCAGACTCCTTCCTCGTTGTTGTCCATGTCTATTTTCAATGTGCTAATTCACACAAATAACCGGCCACAAATAAACATACCTGACCTTTGACCTACTGTTAACATGGACAACAACGAGGAAGGAGTCTGACACTGCAGCCTACTACCTGCGCCGGGACCGTCCGTGTCGTGTGCGTGTGATAGGCCTATCAACGTCAATTAAATGTTTACTTTGTATTTCCGTAATTAAATGTTCGTATCCGTGTATTTATTGTGTGCGTGTGACATCGATGTCTTCGTTTTTGTAACCCTGACGATGCCGTATTTACGGCGAAACATGTAGGCTGCTAACCTCAATCATCATTTGGACTACTTGACGAGGTATTGTACCATTATTATAGTCAAAAATTATTCTGACATATTCTTGGTGACTTATAAAATCTTCTCAGGGACCACTAACAAGTATTTATGTGGCGTCAAGATCCTGAAAATGTCAAACATTAATTGTCTAATACTATTTTTGTAGATAATTTATTTTGTATACCCTACCTTAGCATTCTAGGAGTAAGCTCTACCCCAGAACCGTTCTACCCAATCCCCAGGCTTGAGGGTTAACAAATTAGCACTTAGATAAAGTTCATGGTGATTGGTGGGATTCGACTCTGGGACCTTGAGGACCGAAGTCCTCCACCCTTGCATTCCATTTGCAAAATATTAATGTACATTTATTTAAATATGTGAGGATCACAAAGCCAAATTTAAGTTAAGGAGAGGAACGATAAGCACAAGCTTTGGTGGTATAATAATGGGATGAAATGGATTAGTATTTTTTTACTAAACATTTTTATACAGGTCTTAATCAAGTCAATAACCTATAGATTAATCACGATTAAAAATCAATATATTTTTCATCTTATCCAGACAAGCGATAGAATAATCTCACCCATTAATTTTCTAGCCAATCCAACCAGTCTCTTACATTAAACTATCAGAAAAAAATTTTTGTTTTGAATCAACCCTGCAACTCGATTAACTAAATCTAAACAGAGAACCTTTGCCAGAAGACAATTAATTATGATTAAATTGGTCAGTATGGTATTGACTACAAAATTTAGTTCCTCTACTCATATTGTTCTCCGGGGAGCGAGCTGGTCTCTTAGTAGAGCACAGGGATTCGGAGTCCGAGGCCTCGGGTTCAAATCATACCAAACACCATAGGTAGGATACCATCTCTACCATCCTAGGATGTGAAGGTGGGAGATAAAAACTCTTATTGTTCTTCAAAAGTTTATCACGTTACCTAATTGTTATTAAAGCTAGTCTTGAGCCGAGAGTGGTTTCCAAGACTCTTGACTGTTTTATTCACTAAAATAAACTATTAACACTCGCATCCTCTAGTGAGGAAGTGCTGCGAAACAGAATAATGTATGATGTCTTCAGTCTTCATCCCGCTGCATTTCTAAACTAAAAAACACACTTCGTGCTTTTATGTAATTTAATGTCGACTTGGGACATCAATAGGGAAACGGAGCAACGTTTTTTTTTACAAAATCTAAGATTTCATACTAGTTTTTATGATTTTATTGAGTAAAAACATATTTCGTCTCATTGTTTCTGATTTGTTGTTATTATTTGACTACTTTGTCACTTTTACAGTTTCGTAAGGAAACGGTTAAAACACTCATCCTGTAGAGTACTTTATTTAGACGATACAATAATTTAGACGATTAAAAGTAGCAAACCATTTAAGTAAGGTATATTGGACTGACTATAAAAAATACCTAAGAGTAAAAGGAACACATAGCACTTGAACGTGACTAAGGATCCTAATAGACATTTAAAAACACCCCCGCCGCAGCAAAACTGCAGACTAAGCGAATTTCAACTTGTCTGATTACATTTTTATTAAAATATTTCCATAAATAAGACATATGTATTCCCAATTTTAATACTGTAACATTAGATTTAACAAGTGCTTAGGTTTGCTGCTACGGGGAAGGTAAAAGGTGTTTTGAACCATTGTCAATAGTATAGGATTATATAAATAAATTTGCCATATTTTATCAACATAAATTTGCCATCCATAAACAGGTACTCTACAACACTTTTCATTTTCTCCATAAGAATAACATGAGAATTTTAAATTTATACTTTCTTTAATTTTATCCGTAACTATTATAAACAATGCTTCAATATACTAATTATTTCATTTTTTGAGCTCTGCAAAATGGTTGGAAAAGAAATTACCAAATTTAATGGCCTCTGGGGACCTCAAAATGAAAAAGTAAATCGGTCCTGGTAGCAGATCTTACCATGAGACCTATGCTAATAGCTCATTCCTTGTATGGAAAATTCGCTAAAAAGACTAAACAAAAAGTTTTTTGGTATTTGGAAATTGCTTTATTCAAATCACATGAAAAAATACATTCTAAAAAAAAGATTTTCATTTTCGTCTTCGTTTACCACTGCCTCCCTTCCACTTTCCACTTTTACCCTTACGCTTTTACGCTTTTACACGTTGACACGTTAACATTTTTGCACTTTAAACTTTTGCACTTTTACACTTTTACACCTTTACACTTTTGCACTTTTACACTTTTATACCTTTACACTTTTGCACTTTTACACTTTGACACCTTTACACTTTTGCACTTTTGCACTTTTGCACTTTTACACCTTTACACCTTTACAACTTAACACCTTTTCACCTTTTCCCCTTTACGCCATAACGCCTTTACGCCTTTACGCCTTTACGCCTTTACGCCTTTACACCCTTACGCATTACCCCTTTACACATTTACACCTCTACACCTTTCTCACCTTTACACTTTTCTCAACTTTACACCTTTACACTTTTCTCACCTTTACACCTTTACACCTTTACACCTTTACACCTTTACACCTTTACATCTTTACACCTTTACACCTTTACATCGTTACACCTTTACACATTTACACCTCACATACACTTTGATACTTTTACACTGTTACACTTTCACACTTTCACACTTTCACACTTCACACTTCACACTTCACACTTCACAACATTTCCCTCTCTATACCTTTTTTCCCTTTTACCTTCCCATTCCTTCTCTTTTTTCCCTCCTTCCATAACTTTCCCCCCTTTCCATCCCTTTCTCCCTCCCTTTATCCCCTTTTAACTCCCTCCCTCCATCCCTCTTTCCCTCTTTCCATCCTCTTTCATCTCTCTGTCCCTCCTTTAATTTAATCGATTGTTTTTAGAAAGTTTCAACTTAATATCAAAAAGTTAATATAAATTTAACCTTTAAAGTTTTAGAATAAATGTATTTCCAATGTATCAATGTATATTGGCTAGTGTTTCCAGATTCAAACATATGCACAAAACACTAAGAACGTTAGCCCTACACACAGACTGGTGTACCCTTTGACTACAAGGTAGAGTTACCAATTCCCGCCTGGGCGTCTCACAGCTGTTGTTTTATTCATCTCAGTAAACATTAAAACATCCTTGTGCTCACAGAGATTCACAGGCACAAGTAGATTATTTAACACTATATTAAACAGCTTGCTCTAATTAAAAAAGTGGTCGTAAAATGAACGAAATATTTATTTTTTGTGTGTGATAAGATTAGCTGATTATTTTGTCTTAAATAATTATTATTTATTAATATTTTGATTGAAGTTATTCGTATTTTTACCGAAAATATAAACGTGCGTTGCTGGCTTACGAATTTAAAGTGATTGTGGGATTATTCTAACCAATAGTTGCCAAACGTGTGCCTCATTAGATGTTTAGTTAGATAAAAACGTAAATATCTTTTACTTATATCATGCTATTTTTACACAAATTTATTTAACCATGGTAAATTGATGATTTAAGAACGTATGCTTATTATATGTATTTTTTTAATTTTTTTTTAAACACACTCACTTCCGTGTGGGGATAGACCTTACATACAGAGGAGTGTGACGGATGGGACTGAATCTGTTAACATTGGACATAATAAGTTGGCTTTCTTATCATGATCATGAGATTCAAAAGTGTTTCAAAATATGTGTTTACACAGTACATTAATTTACACTGTTTATATAGCAAAAGGGAATGTTAATATAGATAAAAAGTGTTGATTTAGTTTTCTATTTTGAAGCTTTTTTATCGTTATTTTTTTCGTTTTATTTTTTATCGTTTCATAGCAATATATTTATAGTTTGGGAACTATAAATTTATATGTTTTGCCAGAATATGTAAATAAACACATTCCGCAATACAAAACAATGAAAATCTTGAAGCGTCAATTTGCAATATACAAATCTCTAAATAAATTAGCTTAGGTAATCTAATAATAATTTAGGGTGTCAATACTAAAGCGCAAAAATAGGAAGAAAACCTATAAGTAAAATTTAGACTAGTAACACTAGTTACCTAGTGAAAACATTATCATCCTAGGCTTACTAAACAAATAACCAGAAACATACTTTACGAAAATTAGGTAAAAATAAAATAGGAGCAACTGAAATAAAAATATTAAAAAACAGTGAAACAAAATACATTTATAAACACTTATACTAAATAACTGTAAGTAGGAAATACAAGGCTCAAAAAGCAATACAACATCTATATACAAATTTACAACCATACTATGCTGATTAGAATCACACGAACGTCTACATGTTTTTAACACAATTTGTTTTTCGTCACATTAAAGTCATCTCCTCCAGCGTTGATTTACATCAGAAGCCATAGGGGCTCTGTGACCTTGGCTAATTCAATCAGAAACCCTCAGTTGTAAGTTGTAACCCGTAATTGAACAGTGATTTATAGCATAGGGCTTGACTGGATGGTAATTGCTTGTAACGTAAATCAAACTATTTACAGTACATGATTTAGAATAAATAACATTATTAGCATTTATTCTGTTACGATTTTGTTTTTTTAAATAAATCGTTGGTGATAATCCAAAAAAAAACTAAATATTTGTAGATAGTTTACTATGGAAAAATGTTGTGGGAATGAGAAAAAACTTTAAACTGCACACAAAAAATATTACAAATTAATAATACAAAACCCCGTGAAAATGATTACCTAATAAAAATCTTACATCAGTCTTACACCTCTTGAGCCCATTAAGGGGAAAATGGTAGAATTACGTCGTTTCGGCATTTATGTATCCTAAACATAAGGAACCACGTGTAATATGTCATAGTTTAGATATTACACAAATGATAATGACGAAATCATATAAAATTAAAAATAACAGATGTTATGATACCTCCGCGTTTGGATCAAAGAAATTTCCCACGGATATTTTCACCCAAACTCCGTATCAGTTCCGTTTCAGTGGTTTTTACGGAAGTCTGACCACGCTTGGACAGTTTGAATACAATCTGGTGTATCTGTGGACAGCTTTACTACCGGATCAGAGGGGTAAAAACCTGCATCCCCGGGGGGGGGGGGGGGGGGTTACTTTGACGGTTTTAGGAAATAATATTTACTTACATGCTTGCAGCAAAGGTATGTTATAATTTGTAATGCATTATAGCCTTCTGGTTATACAATATTATATATGCTATATGCCTGAGATGTTATTATTAGCTAAAAAAAATATTGAATAAATAATAAATAAACAAATAACAAATATTTAATGGAAAATCTGTTTGCAGAGTATACGTAAGTGTAGCTTTAACATGTATGTAAATACATATCACAAAATGTGAGCATTTTGACTTCGGAATTAAAACATATTTTTTTATTGATTGTTTGAATATGCCCTAACACACTGTTGCTTTGTTTGATATCTGCAGTTAAGTTTCATTTTTGATATAGGAATGTCTTATAAAGTTTTACTTACAGGACAAAATGTACTTCTTCTTTGGTGTTTAGAGATGGGGAATAAATATTTGTTATGCAAAATTTCGAAATGAATTGTAATTTTTTATTTAATAATTATAGTTCATTGCATACGAACTATTGATCTTCAAAGATAATTGTAATATGGGTAAAAAAGATTTGTTAGTCAATAATAATAACTACAATAATAAACATGAACATATACTTTTTCAAAAACGTAGTAGGGGGTAATGAGTGTAAACAAATCTTTAATTTTATTTATAGCCCTCCTAAGCTTTTGCAAATATTTAACAATATGATCTCCAACACACTTAATCTTACTCACAAAAAGACTTTGATGTACAATTAAGGATGCTGTTGGAACAAATTTCTGAAAAAATGTATATTAATATGAAATCTTAAGTAAAAAGTTACTTGTACTCGTATTCTAAAGTCACTCGTATTTTGCTTATTCTAGCAGAACAACAGTCTACTTGCTGTATTTCGAAGATGAACAGGTTCACAATATCCGCTTGGCAACACATCCCTCCAACCTCCGATCGTTGAGGCTTGTACTCGAATTACATCCGGTAAGAATCAGTGGCAAATCACAAAGATCAATTGTCACATAGCAGCTGAAACAGCACATTTATCCTGTCAGAAACAATTAAGGGTAATCAGTTGGAGTAACATTAGTAATTTAACAAAAGTAAAATTTGTAATATTTAATGGGGAAAAGTAAAAAAGGTCTATTGTTTTTGAATCCTAATTTCCACAGCATAAGGTAAACGCACCAGTAGCTGACAGTATAAGAAACTATTAGCACTTAATAATCCGTGGTTTTGAATAAATATGAACTAAAGAGATATTACGGATTTCATGTGATTCTAAATTTAGTGTAGTTTTCAAATTTGTCATACAAAAAGGGGTTTTTAAATATATTTTATAAAATTTTTAAACTTAATTCAACCTTTGTACGTGTTCCAGTGGCTGACAGTGAAAAAAGTGCTTGTACCAGTAGCTGACTGTCAATTGTCCCAGTAGCTGACACTGGCACTATAAATGTACTAGCTGCTAAACCTAAGGGTATTATAATTTATAAGACGAATACAATCTAACTTAATAATTAAATTATAAAATAATGTAAAACGTTATTAAAAAAATTTATTTTACATATTTTAAAATAAAAAATATTTACATTAAAAAATATATACCTATATATTTTATATATATTTAAAAAAATATACATTTTTTAAGATAATTTGGCTTATAAATTAAAAAAGTAAAATCATTTTATAAAAATGTGAGATCACATAAATTATAAATAACATGCAAATGTCGATGGGTAAAACCAATTTAATATTGTGCAAGTAGCAAATATCCCCTGTCAGCTAGTGGAACTTGTATGGCTTTTGTGTACCAAAGCCTGACATTGATATAATTTTAAATCCGAAACCCCTAACACCCCAATTTTTCATGAAATTGTCAACAAAGGTATAATTGATAAAAATAATGAGCCTAATCATTAATACTATTTAAGAAATTTAGCGAAATGACAAAAAACCAAACTTACTTTCTTAACAATTTCATTAAGGGAATCGACTAAATGTGATGTGTACAGACAGGGTCGCTTTCAAACCACCACCATTCCGCGAGTATGGGCTAAATTTCACTGATTTTTTTGTAAACAAATCAAGGATAAACATATGTTCTTCTAACAATGCAATCATGTGTAAATATTTTTAAGAGACCACATTACAATGTTAAGAAACTCAAACTGTCAGCTTCTGGAGCACTGTCAGCTACTGGTGCATTTACCTTAGTATGTTGTACTATTTTGTTTGAGTTTACAGAACTTTAATAACACCCATTTAATCAAAACTATTTCGGTAGTTTTTTGTAAAAATTTGCTCTTCTATGGGTCTTATAAAAAACAATCTAAAGTTGAAAAAAATTAAAAGAAGACCACGTAGTCCAGGCGCTGAGGGGGTTTGAGCATGCATAAAAGTGTAACGAAATTTGACTTTTGATTGTTGCTATGGGTACCTAGTAGATGAAGAAAATTGATGTTGTCGCATTTCTAGGTGGTTAATAACATGGGGGGAGGGGGTGAAGTTGGGGGGCCGCCCGGGGGGCCGCCGCGCACAAAATAGCTTATATCTCGAGAACCAAAAGTCATATGAATACGTTAGACATGTCAAACTGTGCAGAAAAATGCATTCTACAAATGGATTATGTAGTAGTTTCACGGAAATTGACAAGAAGTTACTAAAAATTATATTTTTTAAATTTACGATAAGAATAATCAGGAATATAATGGTTTTTGTTGTTGTTTAGAACCACTAATTTTTTAATTGACAACTTTTGAGAGTAGTACACAATAGGTAAATAGTACTTCTGTATAATGAAACTATTGCGGTACATAACTTAACAGCTATACAATCCTCAGATCCAATAAACATAACACAAACAAAGGCGCAAAACGCGTCGCAGTCATTGTTCCTGCTGCCGTAACTTTTAATGGGGAATACAGTTCAAGCTGAGACTTATATTATACTTTTAGAAAGATGGAGATTCTGAGGATTCATTTTCATATATATATAAAATAGTATTGAGCGACCATTATGTAGCGGGAAATATAGTTTGTAAAAGAAGAGAGTTCAAAATATATTTTGGTGGTGGATCGTTTCCATCACCATCTGAAACTGCAATAAATTCCCTACAATTTATACATCTCCGAATCTGAGGTTGGTTATAAAAATTTTATGTAGTTTTGAAAAGGTCATAAAATTATGTTTTCGTAAAAAAATGTTAACATTTCACATTCTGACGTAAATTACTCAGGAAATTTCGATTTCAACTACATTTAACTATACATTTTTAGAAAGAGCTTTTACTCTTAAATTATGCAGTGTAACAAGGCTACAAATACAAGCTAGGAATACAATGGAAACTCCATGTACAGTATCTAAACTTAAATTTATTTCATTACAATACAAAATTGATGGTAAAAGAAAAGAAACTAAGGGTTCACAATAAAAGTTTACAAAGGGTGGCAAATGAATTTACTAAATTAAGCTTTAGGCTAGGCCTATTACAATAGTTCTAAATTAGGTTGAGGGGTTATATTTCATGGATCTTTATCTCAGGTGGGGTGATCGAGCGGCGTTTGAATTTAATCTTGTGATTATATATAGCCTAATTACATTTTGTTTTGAAATATAAATTATGTTCGAATTATTTTCTGAAAGGTTAATTAATTTATGTTCTATATAAGCTTCTATTAGTTTCTTGACTTTTAAATTCTTAAACAAAAGTTCAAAAGTTAGGCTTAAAAGTGTTGTAATGGCTTCGATCCAAGGAAAGAAAATGTCTACTGGAGTGATCTCACCAAAATTGATGTCTTCTTCACAGTTAAATTTCTTGATGTTGTGTAGTTATTAATGTTTGTAACAAGGACGGATCCTCTTTAATCAAATTTCACTAATTTATTCCAAATATATGCACTTAAAAAAAAAAAATTATATTCAAATATGCAGTTTACAATTTATATCTTCATACTAGCTCAGCACTCTTAGAAGTGAGGAAGGTTTGATGCATTGTTGCATTCACATATGTCAATGCTGACTTTATCACGGAAAATTGTAGGCCACTGTTCACACATATATTATAACGATTTTCATTTGCCATAGAGCTAAATTTGAATTTTGACAAGTTATTTAAGTAAAATTATATTGAAATTGAAGCAACTTTGTTACAAAAAGTTATAGGTTATTATATATTTACATGAAATAAGGTTATTTGAAAATGTTCTATATTATAATGTATTGAATCAATTACCTATTGGTCTGTTTGGCCATATATTATACAAGGTTTGATAAAGAGAGATGGATTGACATATTGATAAAAGTAAAAACATATGGTAAAAATTAAATTATTCTATTGAAAATTTTTGTGAAAATACTAAATTGTTACAGCAGTATAATATTTATTTACTGTTGATGCAATAAATTTATTTTTCATACAACAATTAAATACAATTTGGTGATTAAAATAGTTTGGTAGTTTTTTATAATTTTATTTTTATAGTATTAAAAAAAAAAACATTGATATTTCTACGTAAGGAATCATATTTTACACAACCTTAACATTTGGATAATATGGATAAAAACATTATTTTTATGATTTTTGCGGGTTGATTTAGACATTTCTAAGTTGAATAATCCAAAAATTTGCAAACCTCTTGCTATTACGCCTAAAAGCATTGCTGAAAAATATATATTTTTATATTATTATATTCTACATTTATCACTGAAACATAATATATAATAGATATCTACTTATATGGGCATGTAACTGTTCTCTGGTGAATTATATGGTACCACTACAAAAGGGCCAAAATATAACCACCACTGGTACCCAGATAGGGTCAAGGATTGAGAGATAAGAAGTAAAATTATAATGCTTCGAACTTCAACTATAACTTCAGCTGTTCAGGTCAATTTAATTGTTAACGATTGGTGCGATGATTCGTTGCATTACTGTCAGAGACAATGAGGGGTAAAGAAAAAATAACCTCTCTTTTTAAGTTTTGAGTAGTGGTTTTTGGTAATTAAAATACTGTTGCAGGTTAATTAATGCACACAACTCGTGTAAATAGTGTTAACGACACTCGTAGAAGTTTTTAAGGCACTCGCCAAGGCTTGTATTTAACATTTTCTACTCGTATCGTTTACACTACCTTTACGCGATCGCCGAAACAGCTGTTGCACCAATTGTGCAGCCTGGTCAGGTGATGGAAACGTTTAACTACCAAATTTTTTATAAACTCTCTTCTTTTACAAACTATATTTCTCGCTACATAATAGTCCCTCAATACTATTTTATACATATAAAAATGAATCCTCAGAATCTCCATCTTTCTAAAAGTATAATATAAGTCTCAGCTTGAAATGTATTCGCCATTAATAGTTACGGCAGCAGGAACAATGACCGCGACGCGTTTTGCGCCCTTGTTTGTGTTATGTTTATTGGATCTGAGGATTGTATAGCTGTTAAGTTATGTACCGCAATAGTTTCATTATACAGAAGTACTATTTACCTATAGTGTACTACTCTCAAAAGTTGTCAATTAAAAAATTAATGGTTCTAAACAACAATAAAACCATTATACTCCTGATTATACTTATCGTAAATTTAAAAAATATAATTTTAGTAACTTCTTGTCAATTTCTGTGAAACTACTACATAATCTATTTGTAGAATGCATTTTTCTGCGCAGTTTGACGTGTCTAACGTATTCATATGACTTTTGGTTCACGAGATATAAGCTATTTTGTGCGCGGCGGCCCCCCGGGCGGCCCCCCAACTTCACCCCCTCCCCCCCATGTTATTAACCACCTAGAAATGCGACAACATCGATTTTCTTTATCTACTAGGTACCCATAGCAACAATCAAAAGTCAAATTTCGTTACACTTTTATGCATGCTCAAACCCGCTCAGCGCCTCGACTAACGAGTTACTATCATAGACTAAGCAACAAAAGTCTTTATTTATTATTTATAGAAGTTTCAAACAATCCTAAACTGAATGCTACTGCTTCTCTGTGATAAGACACGCAGACTTTTGACTGTTTTGGCTTTTTATAATAACGAATTTAATTCCGCAAGCTTATGCCTACTGTTCTTGAAACTGTGCTTGCGTTAGAATTTCCAAAAAATGTTATTATCCTTCAATAATCAAGATTTATTTTGCCCATTAAGTTGTTTACAATAGTCTTTGTTTAACATATTGAACTAAAATTAATATTTCAGTGTTTTCCTGATAATATATATAAAATAATCCACTGCAAGCTAAACCAACAGCACTTCTGTCAAAACTTCACACAGCAAGCCATGCAATATATAATTGTCAAACAAACATACCTTTCAGTGGACATAATTAATTATTTACAAAATAAAAAAAAACAACAAACAGACACAAAACAACAAACAAAAAATTTTGTTCGGGTTGTCATGGTAACGGATACACATATATATAACACATTGTACGGATGGTGCTTTTGGCCCTCACCATAAGAGACTAAAATTATTATAAATATAAGATGTCTGAAAAAATGTCAATAAACTGACCTGAAGTCATCACACTATTAATATTGATTTAAAAAAATATTTACTTCTCTCAAATAAACATATAGCTTATTTATTTTCCATGTTAGGTAATACTTAATCGTTTGGTGAATTTCCCACACAGGGAATAAGCTATTACCGTAGGTCTTATTTTAATCCCTGGAACCGGGGCCAATTAATTTTTTCGTTTTGATATCATCAGAGGCCAAAAACACCATCCGTTCATATTCATATATATTGCATATATGTGTGTCCGTTTGCATGATAATCCGAGCAAAATTATTAGATTTTGTAAATAATTTGGTAGATTGAACTGTTTTTGCATGGTTATTGGTTTAGAGAAAATAAAAAACATTAAAATTTAAGTAAAATTTTGTAATTTTCTTATTGATATATTTATATATTTTTTTGGATGCAAGAAATGTTGATTCACGTTTTTCAAACAGAATATTGATTAGACTTATAGCTAAACTATTCCTTGTGTTACAAAAGTGTAGTCTACCAACACTGACTGTGTGGAGTGTGCAAGTCATGTGTTCCCAACGCGGGCCAAAACCAAGTTACTATTTGAATTATTCAATCCTTTAAGCATTACCTGCAGCATTCTATCTCCAAGTTCCAGCTGAGAATAAACGTGCCATTGGCTGTATTTACTTAGCGTAAGTCATTCCAGGATTAATCTTTAAAAAAAATAAACTCATAGTACTGGTTACGAAACTGTATTATAGATGTTTTAAAGGGTGCTAAAATTCTCATTGAATTGGAATCTTGACAGAGTATAGCATTCTCATATGATCGATATTTGAAAGTTTGACTATTTTAAAAGTTATAATTAATCCAACCGACCTAGTTTACTCATTCAAAGACAAGATTCATGAGAAATTAATAGGATTTTGATTAGTACTTATTTATTTATTACTTAATTTTTAAATTGTCTACTCAAAAGGAGAATTTAACAACATAAAAATCGTCAACCGTTTAAAATATAATCAGCAGGAATGTATATCCGTCTTTTAGTTTCGTAAAAGTAGGTTTATTAGGGAACACGAAATACTGTACTGTACCATTTATAAGAACAATTAAATACTCTATACACGTTTAACATTATCAATATTTTTCTTAATGCTTACGGTATATAATATGAGGTATATAATGTCAATATACATTCTGTAAAACTACCTCAAATTACCTATTTTATTAAAGAATTTTTAAACACCCATAAACAGAAATATTACCGTAAGATAATTTTGTCTGGCGATTTACAAGATACGACATTTTACCAGTTTTGGCCATCGGATGTCCTTTGGTCACCCTCTAGCTCATTTCCTGTCCACGATATCCCCCCGGACCCTTGGGAACGTTATGGATGACCATTATGTCATGGTTTTTCTGAACTTGAGTTATAATTTATTAGCTTCAATCTTAAAAGTTAAAACTAGCCATAAGTACTCGGTGTATACATTTCGAACTAAACTATGCAACTAATTAGGTTGCCCTAAAAATTTACAGTATGATGTAGAGTCTCTGGATTATAAAAATTTTTCTGAGTCTATTATGTCCTAGATTTTTTGGAATAATTTAAGACTAAATTACTTACAAAATTGAATATGACATATGTTATTGAAAAGCCCTTTTTTAAATACTTCAATGTCTTTTTTGTATTTAATTTAAATTTTTTGTGACGTGGGTTTGCCTTTTGACGATATTTACGATTGATTACTTGAAGGGGACGATGGTGTTTTAACATCAAAATATGTACTAAATTTACATATTTTGTTGACAAATGTTGCAAATTTATTAATCTAAAGATAGCCCGTTCCTATTACTAGACCTTGCATGTATACATATTCGATTTTATTTTATGCAATAGCAAGAATAAGATGTTTGTTTCACTGGAAGTGTATGTTTATATTTTATATTGTTCTATATTTTTGGAAATAAAGTATGTTTTTATTTGATTTGATTCGATCAAGGCCACATGTAACTAAAATCGGACAAAAAAGCCCAAGTGCACATCTATATAGGTTTTAATTAATAGTGTTCTGGCTTCTAGGAACGGTGTCTCTAAGGAAGTCGGTCTTGGGCCTAGGTATATTTGTGTAGCCTAGGGTATTTATAATAGCTTTCCCCCTTTATGGTGATTCGCTAACACTAGTAAATAATCAAGTATTTTAAAATCTTAAAGAAAAAGAAGGAATTGCCTAAGCAAAGTTCTTAAGTTTTTTAATCACTTTTATAATGCTTTGCAAAAAATTAAACCACTAAAATAATGAACCATATATAAATATGTATTTTATTTCTACCTTTCATTTTAATTACTCCGTGCAAAATGTCAACAATTAGTATGTTTTTGCTGTATGAGTACATTACATGTGAAGCAGAATTTTACAACCACGCAATGTGGTTCAAATGAAGTTACATTACATTTTGGTTGTCTTGCCCTCGGCATGTTGTGTCAGGTGATTCTAAATAATTGCTTGTTTTTGTTACATTATGTTGCAAAATAAATAACGTTGTTTGCAATGGAAACGATTTATAAACCAGTTGTTGTGTTAAACTTCAGGGATGTTATACTAAAATATTATACAGTTTGGAGCAATACCTAAATAAATAATAACATTTGGTATTTTTGCTGAAATTTAAATATCACTCAGATCAAAAATAAATTTAAGATGTTAACGATTTTGCAAAGCAAATGAGTAGTGAATCGAGGGAATTTATATTAAATCATATATCCACATGTACAGATAATTACAATTTTATTATTTCGGAAACAAAATTACATGTCTTGTAGTTTACTTTTAAACAAGAATATGCTAGTAATTTGTGGATTAAGGTCCAAAATTTGATTAGTTAATCCATCACTAATGAATGAACCATTATATATAAGACAACCCCAAGTCGCGTCAGCAAAGTCAACCCATTTATCATCGATGTTTAAAGCTCTAATCAGCTTATGCTGTATTTGTCGTATCACGTTGGACAATTTATGTTTGCAATTAATAACTTCAAGGAAAAATACGTAAACAACGTTCTGACCTTAAAAAAAAACTTTTTACATTAAGGCGCTTATGCTTTCCAATGTTATTGTCCAGGGATTTTCAGGGTATCCTTGATGAACATCTTGAATGAGATTTTTTTAGATAGAAATACCCCTTGAAGGGGTATTTACCTTTTGCTTAATATGTAACCTTCCATTCCAACTTCAAACATAGTATGACAGTTTTTGCCTCAAATCTTTATCACCAAAGCAAGGGAGACTGAATTGAGAGAGAGTGGTGCTCAGTATCCCTCGCGGTCGAAAAGAAGTATAATATTACATTTATCTAGCAATGAGATCCCAATGACCAAAGTCAAAGCTCGATCAAATGTATGGTTAAAAAATATTTGTACGTCACTACAGACACTTCTATCTAGTGGAATCTGGTATTTCTATCGGCAAATAGTAACAAACATTATTACATGTATTTGACTCGTCAATACCACCTTTAGATAAAGCTATAAGAGTAATGTGCATATGTATTTGGACTTTATCTAAATCCATTACGGAAGAAAAACGCACAGTGATTATACGTTTTGTATCTCTTTCAAATCCTACACTTGCTTCTCTGTAGTTAGTTATAAAATAGTACGTTTTAAAAAATACCCACATTATTTATATGGTTTACTTGGTTTTTGGCCATAAACTACTAAATACTGTTAACACACTTTATAAATAAAATTATCTAAAACATTAAATTTGTTACATAGTCGACGTTACAAGTATAACATTAATATCATATACTCAATAGTGAGTGATTTACACGGTAATCAGTCAAGATTACCTCGGGATGGGTGCACAGATAACCTAATCACAGACACATGATTAATGATAGGGACTGTGTCATTAATAAGCATATACTGAAACCTAACATCCCAAGGATACAATCATTATGTTGACGCAACTATGGCAAACACATTACTACACTTAATAACCTTTCACATTTAGTATGCAGAGAAATCATTGATAAGTATTATGGTAATAAGCTACAAAATAATAAAGTGTTGAAATACATTCAAAGATGTCTGAAACTTATTAAATCACGATTGGATTCCAACTATAGTTTCGTCCAGCAAACGAAGTGTAATTTAAGACCGTTAAGGGCTTTATATGTAAAAGCAATAAGGAAAATTTTCACATCTGGGAGCTTAATACAATTATATTTATAGCTGAAAAGCTTAATACAGTATAAGATAGAGAGATTTTTCGAGCCTACATACCAAATACAATCATCAAAATGTTTTCTGCCAATTTAACCATTCAAAACGTACATTTAACTTTAAAACGTGATATTTTTTGCGTTTTTTTACGTGAAAAAATAAAGTTTGTACTTCTATACATTTAATCATAAGCGAGAAAAGTATACCACCTGTACGTTATGTCAATTACTTAAATTATTGTATTGTTTTTTAGAAGCAAACTACAACTATTTGTAGTTTTAATCGCAGCTCTACAATTTTCACTTAGAAAATCTTACTTATCATTTTTTTTTGCTAATTTGTTGTTGTTGTTAAGGTTTGTTTGCATGACAATTTATTAAGATACTGAAAATAACACAATGTTTATTTGATTAGTAATTTCAGTATTTAAAGTTTAAAAAAAATCGAATTTAAGAATATTTTGACAGGTATTATGTACACTATAATAATGTTAAAAATTGTTGTGAATTTTTTAAGTAATAAAATGTTAATATTTTAAAACTATTTTAAGGTCGCCCTTTTATTTAATTCATTATGAAATAAGTTTGTACATCCATATTTCTATATCTTTATTCTAAACTGAGTACTATTGTATAATCTGGACCAGTATGTACTCTAGATACGTGTATACATTTTATTAATGTAGCAAATGTAGTGAAAAACGAGCGTTGGCAAAGAATCCGACACTAAAATCTGTCGCTTGATGTATGATCTTATAACTGTTGTTGATGATGTCGAGTCTCAGGCTATAGGTAGAAGTGGATTAAAACATAATAGTTTAAAAAATACGATTTGGTGGATAAAAAAGGATGTTTGCGATAGTTATTTTACCTCAATGACATTGTATCTAGGTTCAAAATAGTCTAAAAACTGTATAAACAGATTGGTTTTATCGCTTAAATTTTTTTATTCTAATATAATTTTGTAATATAAGTTTGTTTAAAATAACAACGATTGGATACCCTAGAATAACATCCAATATTTTAAAATATGTATTTCATATAAGTTTTAAATGTTTTAGGGGACATGAGGATGTCATTATTAGAGACCTAGAGAATTTATATTTTAGGGTAATTACTTATAGTCAAAGGTATAAAAACAAAATGTCATAACATGCCAACTATTAGGCGGAGAATTTCCAGATTTTCCAGGTAAATATTGGCTATCAAATAGATGAGAATTGTATATATGTAAATCATGATTCGAAAAAAATACTTCAATGTATACAAGTTATCCCATACAATAATATTTAGTTGCAAAGAGAGAAGATCTTTTTATCATACATCTAACTTGACCATACTTTACTGTAGACCTAGTTTGACTCTCTTAAACAAATTATACTACACAATTTTTCTTTAATAACTTTCAGGATATTTGAGTTAATATACTGCATTACAAATGTTTTGTGATCCGGCCAATTATAATGTTAAGCTTTACGGATGTGGTAAGATTAATTATGCATAAAGGAAAAGTCAGTTTTGAACAGTTGAGTACAGTCAAAGGCCATTGGAGAATTCTAACAGGAAAGACAACGTCCTAACTGCGTCTCTAAACAGTTGTAGTTCAAAAGTACGTTTAAAGTTCATTATTAATAATTGGTAAGATAGAAATTAAACCCAACTAATTGTAAAATAAAATAAATGTAAATCAAAATTTAAAACCACATTTTCTTTATAAAAATGCTTCACTACTTAACGTTTATTAAATCTGGTTTCTGTATGATTTCCAAAAGGATTTTTACATTTTCATTGGTGCTGTCTCGACTCGAAGTGGGGCCGGACAACTTGTATATATTTAGACTATCCGTGACTCGATGAAAACTCATTTTTGCATAATATTGTTATGTATCAAGAAATAAGTCCATATGTTTTATTTATAACATCTGTCAGATGACTGTTTACATTATTATGTTTTATTTACTTTTTAGTTTAGTTTGATTTGTGAGTTCAATAAATTCAGTTGTGTTAATTATGTTTTAATTTACTAAACTGGCGACGAGGATAATTGGATAATGGATCTCAATAAGCCTGATCGTTTTGACCCCCATACAAATCCTGCAAGTGTCGCACAGCGTTGGGGTACATGGATTAAGCAATTTGAGAGGTATGCTTTAGCTGCAGACATTACCAGTGATGTAAGGAAAACTGCACTAGTACTTAATCTAGCTGGTGAGGAAGTGGCTTACATTTTTGACAGTTTACCACAAACTAATGAAATAACGTACAAAAATGTTATAAAACTATTAACTGACTATTTCGCTCCTACCAAAAATGTCCTTTTTGAAATATTTAATTTTAGGAAGTGTCATCAAGCAGAATCAGAGTCGTTTAACTCTTTCTATTCTCGACTAAGAACATTAGCTGTGAACAGTGAATTCAAAGACTTGGATAGGGAATTAATTATGCAAATTTTGATTGGATCTAGAAGTGATGAGTTAAGGAATAAAATTTTGAAAGAACCTACTATTAAACTTCAGGATGTTGTTATTGCAGCTAAGTCAAATGAATTATTTCAAACTCAAAGTAAGGAACTTTCTTTCAGTAGCTCAAGTTTTGCTAATGCACATAAAATTGACCATTCAAACAGGAAATTTGTTGCATTTAACAACAATCCAGCTCACTCTGTTACACCTAATGTTTGTCTTGGTTGTGGACTAAGACATTTTAGAAGGGATTGTCCCCATCTTCAGACTACTTGTAATATTTGTAAGAAAATTGGGCATCTAGCATGAGTTTGTAAAGGAGGGAAACCACGCCCCAAAGAATATTTTAGCCAAAAACACGGATCAAAGGGACAGCGGGCTCATGAAGTTTTGTCAGAGGAAACCAATTATGAACAAGAAGAAACGTTTCCACCTCAATCAAATAACGAAACAACTCAATACGTCCAGGAAGTTAACTGCACTAAAGTACCGGAACTGTATACCACTGTCAACATAAATAATCACAAAGTTCTAATGGAAGTTGATACTGGTGCAGGTGTTTCTATCATAGGAGGAGAACTATGGAATTCAATTTCTCATAAAAACTGTAAACTACAACCTTCTCCTTGGAAACTCAAGGATTACAGTGGTAAACCTGTAAGTGTTTTAGATCAGACTAATGTTTATGTGAAATACGGTAAGTTCAATGGTTTCCTTCCGTTAGTCATAACTGAAGGTAATAGAAATAGTTTATTGGGGCGTAATTGGCTAAAAAGTCTTAACATTGAAGTAAACGGAGTACTTTCAATCAACTGTCATGAATCTGAAGTTCTTAATAAAGCTCAGCTGGATGTTCAACATCTGAAAAGTGAATTTTCCGATGTATTTTCAAATTCTTTAGGGTGCTATAAAGGACCTCCAATCGAACTGAATATTGACCAGAATTATAACCCAATTCACTTAAGAGCGCGCCCTTTACCTTATGCATTGCAGGCCCCAGTAGAAGAAGAGCTGAATAAGTTAGTTAATCAGGGAGTGTTAGAACCTGTTCAGGTATCGGATTGGGCCACACCAATTGTTGTTTCCGTAAAAAGCAATGGTAAAATACGAATTTGCGGTGATTATAAGGCAACATTAAACAAAGCTATCCAAGATCATCTGTACCCTATTCCACCAATCTCTCAGCTCTTAGCAAACTTAAACCAAGGGAAATATTTTGCTAAGTTAGATTTAGCCCAAGCTTATCAACAACTGGTTGTTGACGAGAAGTCGGCACTAGCTCAGACACTAATTACACACAAGGGTGCTTTTAAACCAAAAAGACTACAATTCGGTATTAGCTCAGCTCCATCTATATTTCAACATTTTATTGAGGGTTTGCTTTCGGGCTTGGACAATGTAATCCCTTACTTTGATGATATTTTGGTTAAAGCAGGAACAATAAACGAATTGATTACCACATTAAGACAAGTATTCACTCGTTTTAGAGATGCAGGGATTACACTCCAAAGCGAAAAGTGTTCTTTGTTATCTACATCAGTTGACTTCTTGGGATTTGTTGTGAGCTCTGACGGAATTCGTCCTAACCCGGACAAAGTCAAATCCATTCAAGATGCTCCTGAGCCGACTAACAAGGAACAACTGCAGGCATTTTTAGGTTTACTTAATTTCTATCACTGTTTTTACCCAAAAAAGCCAATGTTGCAGAACCTTTACATCGCTTATTGGACAAAAATGTTAAATGGCGGTGGGAGGAAAAACATAAACTTGCTTTCAATGCTTCAAAGAAGCTCCTTTCTTCCGATAGTATACTGGCTCATTACAATCCCTCCAGCCATCTTATACTAACTTGTGGTGCATCTCCTTATGGTATTGTTTGTGTGCTTAGTCAGGTTCGAGGGGAAAAGGAAGTTCCAATTGCGTTTTATTCCAGGACACTGAGTCAGTCAGAACGAAGATATGCTCAAGTAGATAGGGAAGCACTTTCCATCATTGGAGGGGTTAAAAAATTCCACAATTACTTATATGGGAGGCATTTTGAAATTAGAACAGATCATAAGCCACTTCTGGGTCTTTCACTGTGGATAAACAAACACCAAACACACTGTCACCTCGAATGATTCGCTGGAGTATCCTTTTAAATGGATATGACTTTGATCTTGTATACAAACCGGGGATTTCTATTCCGAATGCTGATGGTTTGAGTCGTCTTCCATGTTCCTCCAATGTTGTTGATCAAGAGATAAATGAAGTCTTGAATGACGTGCTATACATTGAATCCGATGAGGTTAAACCAATCACCGCTAATATAATAGCAAAAGAAACAGAAAAGGATCCACTTCTATCTAAAGTACTATTATGGACTCAACGTGGTTGGCCAACTCATAACTCAGATCTCAACCTTACGCCTTTCATTTCTCGTCAAAATTCAATTTCTCAATACAAACAATGTTTACTTTGAAGGACTAGGGTGATCATTCCATCCACTCTCAGGCAACAAGCTCTGAAGCTTCTACACATGGGACATGAGGGCATTGTTCGAACAAAGGCGTTGGCTCGAAGCTATTTCTGGTGGCCAAAACTTGATCAAGACATAGAAAACATAGTGAATTCTTGTCAAGCATGTCAACAAAGTCGTCACAACCCTCCAAGAGCAACAGTTCTTCCCTGGGAGAAAACGAAACAACCCTGGTCTCGTCTCCACATAGATTTCGCTGGGCCCTTCCAAAACAAGTTGTTTTTGATTGTTGTCGATTCTTTCAGCAAATGGTTAGAAGTAGTTTTGGTGCCTTCTACAGATTCAAGATCAACTATAAAGGTCCTCAGAAGCCTTTTCGCAACACATGGTGTTCCAGACACAATAGTATCTGATAACGGGTCGGCTTTCACTTCACAAGAATTTCGATCGTTTAATGAAAGCAATGGCATCCGCCACGTCGTGGTTGCACCATACCATCCGTCATCGAATGGTCAGGCAGAAAGGATGGTCCAAACGACAAAAAATTCTTTGCGACGAATACTTCAAGGAGATTGGCAAAAAAGATTGGCTCAGTTCCTAATATCATCTCATATAACGCCAAATTGTTCTACTAATATGTCACCGAGTGAACTGCTGTTCGGAAGGCGTATTAGAACCATCTTAGACAGAGTTCACCCAGATTATTCTTCAAGTGACAAAGAAGAGAAAATCTTGGATAAAGCGCTTCACGATTACCAACAGTCACCTCAGAGGAAATTTAAAGAAAATGACTCCGTATTTGCAAGAAACTATAATCAGCGAGGACCAAAGTGGATTCCTGCTAAAGTCACTAGAATAACCGGGCCACTGAGCTACCATTTGATAACAAAAGAAGGCATTGAAATACGACGTCATATTGACCAATTGACACCTCGCTCAGAAACATCAAAAGCATCTACTAACTCACACTTGGATAATCCTGAATCTCCAGTAAACCCACCATTCCACCCACTACTCCAGAATCCTATTCAAATGAGAACACCAGAAGCACATCATATCACTCCAGTGCAACCACCATCAATGGTTCGCAATCCTATTATGATGAGAACACCAGACGTACAACCAATGCGACCATCAGTGATGCAACAATCTCGCAATTCCTTTAGTGGTATAGAAGGTTCAATTAACCCTCATCAAGAAGATGCTGGTTTCAACGTTTCTGGTTTAATTCAAGACTCCACTAGCATGAGCACGAGTCCACAACCTGTTCGGTCACGTGTCTCTAGATCAAACTCCCAAAACACTTCAATGAGCATGAGTCCTCGACCTGTTCGTATCCGTCGACCACCGGCATATCTGAAGGACTACCTAACGGGGGGAGGAGTGTTATGTATCAAGAAATAAGTCCATATGTTTTATTTATAACATCTGTCAGATGACTGTTTACATTATTATGTTTTGTTTACTTTTTAGTTTAGTTTGATTTGTGAGTTCAATAAATTCAGTTGTGTTAATTATGTTTTAATTTACTAAAAATATGAAACACGTAAAACAAGGAAGAACAAAACATATTTTATTGGTTCAATAAAAGATGACACATAGTATTGAGCGAAGCGAGCGAAGCTCTTATACATCGACTCTTATGCATTTCGTAATACGCAAACTCCTCCTAGACGGCTGAATCAATCGTTTTCAAATTTTGTACGGTGATAAAGACCATATTGGTGAGTGCCAACATCTATATGGCGTTAAAAAAGTCTCTCAGGAATACGCCCAACTGGGTCTCAAAGTTTCAATGTAATCCTTATGGAAGCAGTATTTGACACATAAACAAAGACATATGATCAGCTGTTGACTTTTGAATGCAGTAGATAAAGAAATAGCCGATAGCATTATTCCACAGATATTAGAACAGAAACGGTATGGATCATAGATTATAATCAAACGACGACACTAGCATGAGGTCCGTGACGTATGAAGTGGTAAAGGAAGTAGTAAAGGTGAGCAGTCTGGAGTGGGGAAACTGTTTATGACGATTAGATGAAGGTATCTGCATTCCTAAAATTCTATAGGAAGGGAGGAAAACAGGTCCGTGACGTAGGAAGTGGTGAAGGAAGTAGTCAAGGCGAGCTGTCCGGAGTGTGGGAACTGTTTATGACGATTAGATTTACGGATCTACAATCTTAAAATGCTATGGGAAGAGAGCGAAACAGATCCGCGACGTAGGAAGTGGTGAAGGAAGTAGTAACGGCGAGCAGTCTGGAGTGTGGAAACTGTTTATGACGATTAGATGAAGGTATCTGCGTTCCTAAAATTCTATGAGAAGGGAGGAAAACAGGTCCGTGACGTAGGAAGGGGTGAAGGAAGTAGTAAAGGCGAGCAGTCTGGAGTGTGGAAACTGTTTATAACGATTAGATTAAGGTATCTGCATTCCTAAAATTCTATCGGAAGGGAGGAAAATAGGTCCACGACGTAGGAAGTGGTGAATGAAGTAGTCCAGGCAAGCTGTCCGGAGTGTGGGAACTGTTTATGACGATTAGATTAAGGTATCTGCAATCCTAAAATTCTATGGGAAGGGAGGAAAACGGGTCCGCGACGTAGGAAGTGGTGAAGGAAGTAGTAAAGGCGAGCTGTTCGGGGTGTGGGATCTGTGTGTGACCATTAGATTAAGGTATTTTTGCAATCCTATGATGCTATGGGAAGGGAGACGTCTCAGTATTTTTGCGTATTACGAAATGCATAAGAGTCGATGTATAAGAGCTTCGCTCGCTTCGCTCAATACTATGTGTCATCTTTTATTGAACCAATAAAATATGTTTTGTTCTTCCTTGTTTTACGTGTTTCATATTTTTAGTAAATTAAAACATAATTAACACAACTGAATTTATTGAACTCACAAATCAAACTAAACTAAAAATTAAACAAAACATAATAATGTAAACAGTCATCTGACAGATGTTATAAATAAAACATATGGACTTATTTCTTGATACATAACACTCCTCCCCCCGTTAGGTAGTCCTTCAGATATGCCGGTGGTCGACGGATACGAACAGGTCGAGGACTCATGCTCATTGAAGTGTTTTGGGAGTTTGATCTAGAGACACGTGACCGAACAGGTTGTGGACTCGTGCTCATGCTAGTGGAGTCTTGAATTAAACCAGAAACGTTGAAACCAGCATCTTCTTGATGAGGGTTAATTGAACCTTCTATACCACTAAAGGAATTGCGAGATTGTTGCATCACTGATGGTCGCATTGGTTGTACGTCTGGTGTTCTCATCATAATAGGATTGCGAACCATTGATGGTGGTTGCACTGGAGTGATATGATGTGCTTCTGGTGTTCTCATTTGAATAGGATTCTGGAGTAGTGGGTGGAATGGTGGGTTTACTGGAGATTCAGGATTATCCAAGTGTGAGTTAGTAGATGCTTTTGATGTTTCTGAGCGAGGTGTCAATTGGTCAATATGACGTCGTATTTCAATGCCTTCTTTTGTTATCAAATGGTAGCTCAGTGGCCCGGTTATTCTAGTGACTTTAGCAGGAATCCACTTTGGTCCTCGCTGATTATAGTTTCTTGCAAATACGGAGTCATTTTCTTTAAATTTCCTCTGAGGTGACTGTTGGTAATCGTGAAGCGCTTTATCCAAGATTTTCTCTTCTTTGTCACTTGAAGAATAATCTGGGTGAACTCTGTCTAAGATGGTTCTAATACGCCTTCCGAACAGCAGTTCACTCGGTGACATATTAGTAGAACAATTTGGCGTTATATGAGATGATATTAGGAACTGAGCCAATCTTTTTTGCCAATCTCCTTGAAGTATTCGTCGCAAAGAATTTTTTGTCGTTTGGACCATCCTTTCTGCTACGGGCCTTACAGAAAACTGGCTTAGAATTTTCTTTTAAAACAATATTCACAGCTTTACTTTTAATTTCCCCAGGTGTCTTATCAAATACAGGTGCATAAGCTCCCTTAAGATCATCCATAATCTTAGCAATATCTGGAACGGACTCACCAGCTGGGATCCGAACGTCTATTTCTCCAACTTCATCTGTCTTGTCGCTACTCCTCCGTCTCAGTAGTTTCCAGTCTAGGGGTATCTTCTCCAACCAGTTGCGTCCTAATAGAGTAGGTTGACCAGTTCCGGAACTCTCAATCACAACTACAGGAAGTTGCGTCAAACCATCGGGCGAGTTTACTGTAGCATGGAACTCTCCGAGAACCCCAATTCTCTCTCCTGTGTATGTTTTTAACCTTATGTTACTTGGCTGCAACAAATTGGAACGATTATGAAACTTTTCAAAATATGTCTTATCCGGCATAATTGTCACCGCAGCTCCAGTGTCAATGGTCATATCTAAAGGCACTTCATTTACTAGCATCTTCACAATAAAATTATTAGGCTTAGAATTATTACTAGCATAGGCTACAGTAAAAAGCTCAAACTCCTCTTGCATGCTCGTGTGGGACTTGGAACTAGGCCTATCTCCACCCCTATCATCATCGTGTCCACTAACATCATTATCAGAGTCATCCGACTCGCACAAGAATATTTTATTTGTAGGCCTAAGCCTAGAGTTACCAGACCTACATGCACTTGCAATATGTCCCTTTTTGTTACACGAGTAACATGTGTAATTTTGATAAGGACACTCGGTACTGTCATGATACTTCCCACATTTGTAACATCTCTGCTTATTTACAAAAGGACTATTCTGCTTCCCTGCAGATCCACTTGACCATTTGGGCTCATGCCCCTTTGGCTTATACTGACCTTGGCCTAACTGATACCTAGGCCTATTAGACCCTACAAAGTTTAATTCACCTGAGGATATTTTATCACAATTAAATGATTTTACATTCTTATCAGCGTTTTCAATTACTAATGACAACTCCAATGCCTTGGAAAAAGTCAATGTGTCACCCTCGGCCAACAATTTACCTTGTATTGTGGCTGAGCGCAGCCCACACAAGAACCTATCTCTCAATGCTTCCTCTAGGAAGTTACCAAAATGACAACTAGAAGCCAATTTCTTCAATTGACAAGAATATTCAGTTATGCTTTCACCTTCTTTTTGTGAACGTTTGTTAAAGACAAACCTTTCATACGCAATATTACTCTTAGGGACAAAATGCGTCTTTAAGGTGTCAATGATAACATTATAACTACTATCTGAAATCTTCTTGGGATGTAACAAATCCTTAAGAGTTGAGTACAAATTTGGTCCCATAATGGAAACAAAAAATGAAACTTTGTTCTCATCTTTAATTGCGTTAATTGAGAAAAAATGTTGTAACCTCTCTGCATAATTTTCAAAGTTCTCTACTTCACTATCAAACTCACTTAATTTTCCAATCATCTGTTTGGCCATACTTAGGCCTACTAATTAACATAAAATACCTTACATTTGAAGACATATAATTATCAAATTATAGTTCCGTATCAAACAACTCCGTTTCTTGGTTCTTGAAAATTTTCCATCCCTTTCAAGCTTTCAAGTTTCCACACGGCACTGTTCGTTCAAATCCAACGGTTAGAAGACAATGTGCTTGTTGCACACGGCACACTGGAAACTGGGCAAACCTATTGCACACGGCACGGAACGGACGCACGATGAGACACAATTTTTCCAAAATCCTCCAAAGTTTCAATCAACTGTTCCACTTATAACGTTTTATTAATTTCGCGTGAATGCGACCGTCCTCGTCGCCAATATTATACCCGTACTCAATAAAGAATAAAACTATGCTTAAGGCCGACACGCACTATTGAATAATTACTATTATGCAATACGTACTAACTACGACAGGCGGAAATGACATGTGATCATACCTGCGTTCTCTAGTCGACTGTCCGTCCTTTCGTCTCCAGAGTGGGGATGGGGGTTGAAGGTTCAAAGTCCAGACTTGGCTATTATTGTAGGCTATTGTATAAATGAACTAAAATATCTTCTGTTATACTTCAAACTAAATAATCACTTTACTACAGTCAGGTACTGTAGGGAAAATATGTTATTTGGTTCTTAAATAGCTCAAGTGAAAAAACATCATTGAATTGTTTTTGAAAGCACGTGTTGCACTTTAAAGCTTATATAAAGCTTTTAGATCAATTGACACTCGTACACTTGGCTCTTAGCGTCAAATTCTTACTTTATTTTTAAATTTGCTAGTTCGATAGACATGTATACGAGACCTAAGTTAAGTTGGGAGTTTTTTAAACGTCATTGTTAGTCATGGTAACAAATTTGGGGATTCATTTAAATCGCTAACTCATCACTGTATTTGTTATATTATTTAACTCATACAATCATCCAGGTATCATTATGTATTTTTAATGTGTCAATTTTTTTTATGTAACTTAGTTTTTAAATCTTGAACAGTAAAATAAGTCAATCCATGTATAAAACGATGTTTTTTCGATATTAAAAAACATGACTTTACTCACATAATTTTATACTTAGATTCTGGACTCATAGGTTTCGTTTTTAGGCCATTGAAATGCATAAAAATAGTTAATAGCAGAGGTAAAGAACCACGGATATAACCATATGTGAACAAGTATTTTCTCTAAGGAGGTTTCAGTCTGGAATAATCCGATTCGATGGTTTATTGCTAAAGACATTCCTAAAGTCATAAAGTAGCTTTAATTAGTCAAAGCCATCCGTGCGTTTATTGAGTATGTGCTGCTGAGATTGGTAACAAATACATCGCAATCTTGGACCCTTTGAGTTGTCATGGTACCAGACGCTGAGATCAACTTATTTGTGAGCTGGGTTGAACGGTTATGTTATTATTAGGAACAACACATCTTGAAAAATATATAACTTACATTTTTGATTGTTAACATATGTTCAGGTTAAACCAAACACAGACTCAGTAAACAATGGCTTTATTACACATACTACTAAGGATATAGTTATTTGTGCAACTAGTGAGAAAAGTGAGCAATTGACTCAATCGAGAGAAATCCTTACTCACGAGCCGTAGGCGAGTGAGGAATGGTTTCTCGAGTGAGGCAATTGTACTTTGAACTCGAGTTGCACATTATATTTTTCCTACAGTTACCATAAAACAAATAAATTGGTGAAGAAACATAACCTATTTTTACACAGAAGTGAACTTTTAATATAACATTTAACGTGAAGTGACAAATACAACAGTACTTAACAGCTGACCAGCTGATTTACAGCCAGTGCTGCCAACGTATTTCGCGCGCATACGACGTTGCCTGCATGTTACGCGCTCACTATTTCGTGCCTTCACGTTGCAAATCTGGAGTGAGACAAAGTAATTAGAGTGAGACAATGTTAACATTGTCTCACTGATGAGCGAATTGGCCACTTTGCTTTCTCAAATCAGTGAGAGAACATGTACATTGTTAGGTAACTGTAGGAAAAAGATTTTTTTACAGTCACCCGACAAAGTGGGCTTCCTTGCACTGATTATAGAACACAAAGCTGCTACTTGCTGCGTTTATTTATTTTGCCTCACACGTTTTATTTTGTTGCACGGGTTTCAATTTGTCGCGCACCAGTATTCAAACTAAACAACACAAAACAGCGTGCTTTTTAAGTGTTGCAAATTTATTTTCAAGCGTACAAGTATTACGTGCCAAAAGCAATCTTTTTTGTGTTGTATGGTTGGACAACTGGAGTGTGGAAAAAATAGTGAGGCAAAAGAAAATTAGTGTGACAAGAATAAGTAAATATATCAATTAATTAGCTACTTGGCGTGCTATAATCAGTCCAAGGAAGTCCACTTTAGGTAACTGTAGGATAATTATGATATTTCGTTCTTAAATAGCTCAAGTAAAAATAGCCTTCATTCCTTGAATCGTTTTGGAAAGCACGTGTTGCACTTTAAAGCTTATATAAAGCTTTTAGATCAATTGACACTCGCACACTTGGCTCTTAGCGTCAAATTCTTACTTTATTTTTAAATTGGCTAGTTGGATAGACATGTGTACGAGACCTAAGTTAAACGTGGGATTTTTTTAAACGTCATTGTTAGTAGTGGTAAAAAATTTAGCGTTTCAGTTAAATCACTAACTCATCACTGTATTTGTTATATTATTTATCTCATACAATCATCCTGGTATCAATATGTATTTTTAATGTGTCAATTTGTTTTTCTAAATGTAACTTAGTTTGTAAATCTTGAACAGTAAAATAAGTCAATCCATGGATAAAACGATGTTTTTTCGATTTTAAAAATCATGACTTTACTCACATAATTAAATACTTAGATTCTGGACTCATAGGTTTCGTTTTCAGGCCATTGAAATGCATAAAACATAGCCAAATCACTACGGATATAACCATATTTGAAAAATGTCTTTTCTCTAAGGAGGTTTCAGTCTGGAATAATCCAATTCGATGGTTTATTGCTAAAGACAGTCCTAAAGTCATAAAGTAGCTTTAATTAGTCAAAGCCATCCGTGCTTTTACTGAGTATATGCTGCTGAGATTGGTAACAAATACATCGCAAACTTAGACCCTTTGTGTTGTCATGGTACCAGACGCTGAGATCAACTTATTTGTGAGCTGGGTTGAACGGTTATGTTATTATTAGGAACAACACATTTAGCAAAATATATAACTTACATTTTTGATTGTTAAGATATGTTCAGGTTAAACCAAACAAGACTCAGTAAACAATTACTTTATAACACATGCTGCTAAGGAGAAATAAATTGTATGATTAAAGTTTCGAACAAAAATTACTACAACTATTAGCATTGGCTATACACAGAGTAGACTTTCCATCCAATGAAAAATCTGAAGCCAAGAAAATATATTAAGTGGTTCAGTACCATTTCACCAGACGATAGCATAGACAAATACATAGATCGACAGCAGTGTTGCTATTAGCATACGTTCTGGCGTCCACCGCTGGGAGCACAGTGTAGTTAGGGCACCCTTGCCACGTAACTACATGGTAGTACTAGCGGTGGACACCAGAACGTATGCTAACCGTATTACTGTTGAAGGTCTATATTTAATTATAGATGTCTATAATTGTGTAATGGGTTAAATCAGGGTGATTTGTACTCAGTGTGACAAAATTTGTTTGGTTTAAGTACAAAGTAAATGAAGTGTGATGATGCATATCAAATGTTCCAAGTCTCAAAATTAGCGTCCCAAAAAATTATTTTATATTTAAAAAAAATAACCATGCTTTTAAACTTAATACAGCGATTTCTCAATTACCTGTATATGGATTTGAGTAGATAATGTCATTTTCGTGTTCTACATTACATTTTGAACAAGAATAATAGAAAATGACGGAGGATCAGTTGTAAAAACTCCATTGTTAATAGATTCAAAGATAACAATTAATATGTTTGATAAAAATTGTAAAAACAATAGTCTATTCCTTTTTTCACACCCTGTATACAAGAAAGTGTCGGAATATATTAAAAACTGCGCCATTTTATAAGCTTTCCAACGATATGCTACACTGTTGAGGTTTATGTCTGCTTATGTACGCTTTAATGGTTTGAAGGCTACAAAACATGGTGTCTTTAGCATTTAAAACATAGAAAGTTGGCATGTATTAAGCAAAAGTTGTATTTTTGATTCAGCTTGAACAGTAAAAACAGTAAAAAGTTCCCTGTTTTCTGGTATTCAAACCACTAAAACAAACAAAAAAATATCTAAACCTCAATAGTGTAGCATATGGTTGGAAAGCTTATAAAATGGCGCAGTTTTTAACATATTCCGACACTTTCTTGTATACAGGGTGTGAAAAATACAATAGACCATTGTTTTTAAAATGTTTTTTAAATATCTTAATTTTTATCTTTGAATCTATTTACAATGGAGTTTTTACAACTGATCCTCCTTCATTTTCCATTATTCTTGTTCAAAATTTAATGTAGAACACGAAAATGACATTATCTACTCAAATCCATATACAGGTAATTGATAAATCGCTGTATTAAGTTTAAAAGCATGGTTATTTTTGAAAAACATAAAATAATTATTTGGGACGCTAATTTTGAGACTTGGAACATTTGATATGCATAATCACACTTCATTTACTTTGTACTTACATCAAAAAAATTTTGTCATACTGAGTACAAATCACCCTGTATTCATTCAAATCGATGTCAATAGCTGTGATTTATCACTTGACACAGAATATTGTCATTAGGCTAGTTGGTAGACAACTTGAACAGATTGCACAACGTTTTTTGGCTACAATTTGTTGCATTGCATGAAACGTCTACTCTGTGTATAGTCAAGGGTATTAGAATTCTTCACCTAACACTACTCATTACGTAATTTATGTGGTTAGAACAATTATGATGTTGAGTTGTAAAGACGTTGAGATTAGGCATGCATAAAGTCAAAGTTAGTTTTGAGTGACAGAGCAAACTCGGGGGTTGTAAAAGGAAGAAAAAAGTCATAATTGAACCCCTCGGTAGTAGATATTGTTGTATTGAAACTATCCTTTGCTATAATTTTCAACATTAAATCCGTTTTTGACTGCAAGTTAAATATTTTTTTATTCCAAAATAATTAATCCCGATAAAATAATATATTAAGGTCATTTAAGGTTAATATAAAACAAAGAAGATAACAATATTGTAATTCTTTACTGGTGTTAAATATTATAACAGTTTGGATTGTTTTAATTTAAAATACTTTCCTTGCGTATGAAATGTAATGTCTTAATTTGCTTTTAGCATGGAAAACATGCATTGGAATCGTCAATGTTAATAAGTAACTCATCATTTTTTTATATTATATTATGGTCTTACTCTTTTTAACGTAAACGTTTTATCATAATTTAGAATTAGACCGAGTCACTATTAATTTGTAATAGGCCTACTTGCGAATATTTTACAGCTATTGAAGCAAGTTAAGCCACAAAATGGTAGCCATTTGTGAAATTTAAGCCTAGTTGAGATCGAAAGGAACTGTTGTAAAGTACAAACAAGATTTTAAAAACCCATGTTTTTTGTGCTATTTTAAAACTAATTTGCTAAAAAAATTTCACCGTTACTACATGCAAAACTTATTTACTAGGAAGAGACATGTTTCCCCAACGTGGAGTCTAAACAAGTTTGCTGTTTGCATTATTCAATGTTACAAATGTTATGTACCATTCCTTTGAGAAACAGTATGCAATGCTTAAATTTTTCATTTGATTTGTCACAAGGGCTGGTACCTTGCTATTAAAAAACAAGTTATGGGTAGGGGATTATCTCACAAATTTGTTAGCCGATTTTAAATTTTTTCACCCAAAATTTTCTTTTTTCATGCTCTTTCATTTCATATGTCACAAGGGGTACCTTGCTTTAAAAAAAATTAAGTTCCCGGGGGGAGGGGGGGAATATCTTACAAATTTATGAACCGATTTTCAATTTTTTTTCATCAAACATTTTCTTTTTTCGTGCTCTTTTATTTGATATGTCACAAGGGGTACCTTGCTATTTAAAAAAATTAAGTGTGGGGTGGGGGGGAAAGGGGGGGAATGTAAATGTAACGTTGAATTAAAAAAAAATTTGCCCCCTACGTCAATAGATGATTCCCGCCAACTGAATATTTCTATCTATTGCGGTTTTTACATAAATAAAGATGCAAGTTTAAAAAAAAAACACCCTGTATAGGTTTCATTTAATAGTGATCTGGCCTCTAGGAACATCAAAAAGGAAATCGGTCTTGGGCCTAGGTATTTCTGCTGCCTAGGGTATAATAGCTTTTCCCCATTATAGTGATCCGCTAACACTAGTAAATAATAATGTATTTTAAAATCATAAAGAAAAAGAAGGAATTACCTAAGCAAAGTTCTTAAGTTTTTTAATCATTTTTGTAATACTTAGCCAAAAAAGAAAACCACTAAAATAATGAACCAAATATAAATATGTATTTTATTTCTACCTTTTATTTTAATTACTCCGCGCAAAATGTGAACAATTAGTATGTTTTTGCTGTATTAGTACATTACATGCGAGAGAAAGAGTTTCACATCCACGCAATGTGGTTCAAATGAAGTTACATTACATTTGGTTGTCTTGCCCTTGGCATGTTGTGTCAGGTGATTCTAAATAATTGCTTGTTTTTGTTACATTATGTTTCAAAATAAATAACGTTGTTTGCAATGGAAACGATTTATAAACCAGTTGTTGTGTTAAACGACAGGGATGTTATACTAAAATATTATAGCGGTTGGAGCAATAACTAAATAAATAATAAAATTTGGTATTTTTGCTAAAATATAAATATCACTCAGATCAAATCTAAATTTAGAATGTAAACGATTGTGCAAAGCAAACGAGTAGTGAATCGAGGGAATTCATATCAAATCATATATCCACATGTACAGATAATTACAATTGTATTTCTGAAACAAAATTACATGTCTTATTGTTTAATTTTAAACAAGAATATGCTATTAATTTGTGGATTAAGGTCTCAAATTTGATTAGTTAATCCATCACTAATGAATGAACCATTATATATGAGCCAACCCCAAGTCGCGTCAGCAAAGTCAACTTATTTATCATCGATGTTTAAAGCTCTAATCAGCTTATGCTGTATTTGTCGTATGACGTTGGACAACTTATGTTTGCAATTAATAACTTCAAGGAAAAATACGTAAACGACGTTCTGACGTAAAAAAAAACTTTTTACATTAAGGCGCTTATGCTTTCCAATGTTATTGTCCAGGGATTTTCAGGGTATCCTTGATGAACATCTTGAATGAGATTTTTTTAGATAGAAATACCCCTTGAAGGAGTATTTACCTTTTGCCTTTTGCTTTTATGTAACCTTCCATTCCAACTTCAAACATAGTATGACAGTTTTGGCCTCAAATGTTTATCACCAAAGCTACCCCAGCAAGGGAGACTGAACAGGGGGTTGTGCTCAGTATCCCTCGCAGTCGAAAAGAAGTATAATATTACACTTATCTTGCAATGAGATCCCAATAACCAAAGTGAAAGTTCGATCAAATGTATGGTAAAAAATATTTGTACGTCACTACAGACACTTCTATCTAGTGGAATCTGGTATTTCTATCGGCAAATAGTAACAAACATTATTACAGGTATTTGACTCGTCAATACCACCTTTAGATAAAGCTATAAGAGTAATGTGCATATGTATTTGGACTTTATCTAGATCCATTACGGAAGAAAAACGCACAGTGATTATACGTTTTGTATCTCTTCATATCCTACACTTGCTTCTCTGTAGTTAGTTATAAAATAGTACGTTTTAAAAAAATACCTACATTATTTATATGGTTTACTTGGTTTGCGGCCATAAACTACTAAATACTGTTAACACACTTTATAAATAAAATTATCAAAAACATTAAATTTGTTACATAGTCGACGTTACAAGTATAACATTAATGTCATATACGTAATTATTGTGAGTGATTTACACGGTAATCAGTCAAGATTACCTCGGGATATGTGCACAGATAACCTAATCACAGACACATGATTAATGATAGGGACTGTGTCATTAATAAGCATATACTGAATCACAACATCCCAAGGATACAATCATTATGTTGACGCAACTATGCCAATCACATTACTACAGTTATAACAACCTTCAACATTTATGTAGAGAAATCATTACAAAGTATGCCTACTATGGTAATAAGCTACAAATTAAGAAAGTACCGTGTTGAAAAACATTTAAAGATGTCTGAAACTTATTAAATCACGATTGGATTCCAACTATAGTTTCGTCCAGCAAACGAAGTGTAAATAAAGACCGTTAAGGGCTTTTTATGTATAAGCAATATGGAAAAGTTTCACATCTGGGAGCTTAATACAATTATATTTATAGCTGAAGAGCTTAATACAGTATAAGATAGAGAGATTTTTCGAGCCTACATACCAAATACAATAATCAAAATGTTTTCTGCCAATTTAACCATTCAAAACGTGCATTTAACTTTAAAACTTGATATTTTGCGTTTTTTTATGTGAAAAATAAAGTTTGTACTTATATACAATTAATCATAAGCGAGAAAAGTATACCACCTGTACATTATGTCAATTACTTAAATTGTATTGTATTATTGTATTGTTCTTGTATTGTTCTTAAAAACAAACTAAAATTTTTAATCGCAGCTCACAATTTTCACTTAGAAAATCTTACTTATCATATATATTTTTTTTTTTTTTTTTTTTTTTTGTTAAGGTTTGTTTGCATGACAATTACTGAACATAACAGAATGTTTATTTAATTAGTAATTTCAGTTTTTAAAGTTTAAAAAAATTTGAATTTAAGAATATTTTGACAGGTATTATGTACATTATAATAATGTTAAAAATCGTTGTGAATTTTTTAAAGTAATAAAATGTTAATATTTAAAAATTATTTTAAGGTCACCCTTTTATGTAATTTATGATGAAATAAGATTGTTCATCTATATCTCTATTTCTTTATTTTAATGTTGTTACAAATGTAAATTGTTACTGGCCCAGTATGTACTCTAGATACGTGTATACATTTTATTAATGTAGCAAACCTAGTGAAAAACGAGCGTTGGCAAAGAATCTGACACTAAAATCTGTCGCTTGATGTATGATCTTATAACTGTTGTTGATGATGTCGAGTCTCAGGCTATAGGTAGAAGTGGATTAAAACATAATAGTCTAAAAATACGATTTGGTGGACAAAAAGGATACCTATTTGCGATAGTTATCTTACCTCAATGAAATTGTATCTAGGCTCAAAATATTCTAAAAGCTGTATAAAAAGTTTGGTTTTATCGCTTAAAATTTTTTTATTCTAATATAATTTTGTTTGTTTAAAATAACAACGATTGGGTACCCTAGAATAACATACAATATTTTAAAATATGTATTTCATATAAGTTTTAAATGTTTTAGAAGACATGAGGATGTCATTATTAGAGACCTAGAGAATTTTTATTTAAGGGTAATTACTTATAGTCAGAAGTATAAATACAAAATGTCATAACATGCCAACTATTAGGCGGTGAATTTCCAGATTTTCAAGTTAAATTTGGCTATCAAAATAGATGAGAATTGTATAAATGTAAATCATGATTCGAAAAAATACTACATGGTTACAAGTTATTTCATACAATAATATTTAGTTGAAAAGAGAGAAGATCTTTTTATCATTCATCTAACTTGACCATACTTTACTGTAGGCCTACTTTGACTCTCTAAAAACAAATTATACTACGCAAATTTTCTTTATTAACTTTCAGGATATTTGAGTTAATATACTTCTTTACAAATGATTGTGGTCCGGCCAATTACAATGTTAAGCTTAACGGATGTGGTAAGATTAATTATGCATAAAGGAAAAGTCGGTTTTGAACAGTTGAGTACAGTCAAAGGCCATTGGAGAATTCTAACAGGAAAGACAAAGTCCTAACTGCGTCTCTAAACAGTATAAACGGTTGTGGTTCAAAAGTACGTTTAAAGTTCATTATTAATTATTGGTAAGAGAGAAATTAAACCCAACTAATTGTAAAATAAAATATATATTATTCAATCTTTAAAACCGCATTTTCTTTATCAAAATGCATCACTACTTAACGTTTATCAAAACTGGTTTCTGTTTAATTTCCAAGAGGGTTTTTACATTTTTATTGGTGCTGCCTCGACTCGAAAGTGTACAACTTGTATGTATATTTAGAATCGTGATTCAATAAAAAAAGCATTCTTTGGTGAATTTGAAACACGTAAAACAAGGAAGAATAAAACATATTTTATTAGTTCATTGAAAATCGACACATAGTATTATTACAAAGACGAAAATCTTCAAAAATAAAATAAGTTTCTTCCAATAGTTTGATAAAGTGATAGTAGTTTTCTCAATAGTCGGTTGACAAGTATTATAAAAAAACTTCGGGTTTAAATGTTCATAAAAAAAACAAGTGACTTGTATAAAAATTAAAATACCTAACATAATTGACATTCAAGCTAGAATACTCACGTAACAGAATTCAATGGTTCAAATAACGCTTTGCTATACTTGTGAAGTGGTTACCCAAATACAAAGGGATTCCAATGGAATTATATGTCAAAACAGGCCTATACGGTCGTTTAATTGTGTATTTGATATCGAGTACAACTTCCCTTAAACATCATTTAACTAGGAAACGATACTTAAATTGAATAATATGTTGTTTGCACCAGTATTACGAATTGTTTTTGTAAAACATATAATTATAGTAAAATTGTGTCTCCACTGTAGACAAGATAAATATTAGTGATATTACACCTGGTACTTATTATAAATTAAGTGATTAATATAAATTATTAGGTACTGTTAATTAAGTGGTACATTTTAGTAAAAAATGTATACAGGGTTTGAAGTTACCAAATAGTAACGAGTCTGTTGGATTAATCTCGTGAATAATAAAAAAAAACAATTATGGGGAAATGTTGAATTCATCTATATTTTAACATCCCTACGCAGTTTAAACCCCGCCATTCGAGATAGTAAGATGGTTTTAAAAACGTAACCTTCCATGTTAGTAAGTGTATAATATTTGTGTTATATGTAGGCCTATGGATAATATTTATAGGTTACAATCCTGAGTGCAATGTTGAGATTGTCTAATAGGATCATCACAACACTGGGCAGAGCTGTCACTTCTGTCTGACAATGTTTGTGTTTTGACAGTTGACGTAAAAAAGTTCCAAAATCTCCCATTAAAGATAGAGAAGCCATT
Source organism: Macrosteles quadrilineatus (assembly GCF_028750875.1). Classification (NCBI taxonomy): domain Eukaryota; kingdom Metazoa; phylum Arthropoda; class Insecta; order Hemiptera; family Cicadellidae; genus Macrosteles; species Macrosteles quadrilineatus. Next base: position 34,917,644 of record NW_026542598.1, on the reverse strand, counting down.
GCTTTCCGTAGTGTAATAACGGTTACAGAAGGAAAAGTTTTTTAGCTCATATTCATCGCTTTTAAGTTTTAAATCATGCATGCTATGGTTGATCTTGATGGTCGATGGGGTGTTTTCAAGAAAATACTTTTTAATCCTATACGCATATTTGCATTTAGACTCCCTCTAAACAAATCCTTGAAATGATTCAGTAATCACAGTGTATCTGAGAGCCAACAGCACAAGGATGTTTGTTAAATGTTTAGTGAGATGAATAAAACAACAGCTTTGAGACGCCAAGGCGGGAATTGGGAACTCTACCTTGTAGTCAAAGGAAATGTAAGTGATTTAAAATAACAAAATCAGTGATTATAATCCATAAAATTTAATCTATAATACCGCAAAAAGCTTTTTGAAAAGCTGTGATCGAAGAGATATGCCTAATAATAGTATAATCATTTCTCATGTCTTTTTTTTATACAGTGTAAATATTGGATTTCGTTGTTCAAATAACTAAAATAGCGTTCGGATAAAACATATTATCCGGTATGTTCATTTTATGTAATACAAAAAACATCTAATGATAGTATACATTCCGTCACTACTTTCGAGACTAGTGTGTTGCATTTACACATTTAACAAGGGAGAAAAGGAAAACTGTTGTAGTTTGCCAGCTTCTCTACTTACATTTTAATAAGTAGGGCAAAGTTATTTATTTCATCCCATACTACAAGCGTTTGATAAACTATCTTTTACCCTCCTCTTAGGAGTAAACCTTACATTTACTTAAGGATTCCTTTATTACGTTTACTTATTAAATATTGGCATTTAAATATGGAATGAGTACGTCTTTGTGGAAATATTTTAAAATCCATTGTTGAAGAACCAAAACTGCTATTAAGACTAAAATAAGGTTAGGTTGCCTAAAATAAAATATTTTAGTAAAAATCCATTCGGAAAATTTGCAATCCGCTTTTTTTGCAGTTCTGCTGTAGCGGGGGTATTTATGTAGTGGAAGTGACTGAATAATAGGTTTGCCATTAACCTCAGATCTCTCTACTCTTCACGACAGTTCCACCTCCTTGCAATTGCATAATTCATCTCAGTTAACATTAACAACTTCCCTTGCATTGCGTGAACAAAAAAAAAATCACTCTTTTAAACTTTTACCCTATTATCCGCAATGCTAACCCGTGGTACACTCAATCCTTGGCAAAAGACAGTAGATAGTCTTATTATAAAATTTGTAATATTATTTTTAACAGCACCTCAGTGTATTTGTATATATTGTAAACATGCTTAAGACTAAAACGGCATTGTAGAATTTGAATAACTATATTAACCTTTACAAATATGTTTCCATTTTTTGAAACAATAACATTTTAAAATTGCATAATAATTATGAAGTAATAGGTTTTAGTGTACACGCAGATTACCATACCCGTTTCATTCAATCGTGGCCACTCACATTTAAGACAGAGTTTACAAGATCCGAATTTCTGACGAAAAACATTTAATTAATGATACATTTAAAATAATTTGGATTATCCAATAAAAAACAATGAATTATACAGAGTATGATATTACTATGATAATGTTTTTACTGCACATACTTACGAGTAGTGGTAGTTGCCACGTTGAAGACAGATAACTGGGTTTTGTCGTGAAATAAACCTCTAAATATGGTGTGTATTCTAATCTTATCTTAGTTTAAACAATAATAATTACGAGGACAGAGGCTTTAAAGTACAAGGTTTAATGGTACAAAAATGGTTAAAATAAGGTTACAAAAATTGTTCAGGGTTGGGGATTCGTGCTGGCTGAATCAAAAGATTTCGTTGATGCCTAATTTAAATTTTCAATAAGTACGGTGAGTTATAAATTTAATAATCTTTTAAAACAATAAATGGGAAGGATTTTGATTTTGATGAATGGAGGTAAGTTGGGTCCAAATGGATGCTTGAGGAGTCTATAGTCTGAGTTAATAAATTAATAAATGGAACGTTCTCACCAATCTTCTGTAATAATAATTTTCTTCTTAATAATGTAGGCCTAAATTCTTCTTTCTTCGGTTAATTTGGATATTTTGCCAATACTTTATTTTATAATTTCACAATTTATTTCACAATTAATATATTCTGTGTGTTCTTCTTGGATACCTTCACTGCACTGTCCTATTCATTGTTGTAAATCCGTTCAAGTTATGGGGTTCACATAAATAAAAACATGGTTGAAATTTACTTATAATCTTGAACCCAGATGCACTGTATTTTAAATGGAGGAATTGTTTTGAATAATAATTTTGGATAAGCCAATGAATAAATTTTGATTATGAATTATATATATGTTGAGACAATATGGTTTTAATAATTAACAATGAACATGAATAAATATTAAAAATATAACAAGATTGAGTTTGGAAACTAAACAAGGACTATATTTATAAACATTGAATTTTGAGTCATTACAGTCGTTAAAAAATCATAGCGTCTCTCAGATTCTTCGATATATGAAAAACTGGCCATTCTGGTGAGGTCACACCATCAAAAACTGCTCGACCAAGTGTGTTTTCGTCGTAACTATTTCGGAATGTTGAGAAATGATTTTATACACATTTCGTAATTTTCAAAAGATTTGTCCACTACATGACAATAGTCAATTAAATGTTGTATTTTCATGGTTTATTTTGTTCTATTGTGTCCTTTTATTTTATTTTGTATGTGTTGACGTATGCTATGCAATCTTTGTATTGTCTGAAGCAATAAAGAATATTATTATTATTATTATTAAATATTTTTATTGGACACACTAACTGTATTTTCCTCTTCACATTTAATTCCAAATCAAATACATTAAGAAAAGTTAGGTAGTTAATCAAAAATCCTCTCAAAGGCACTCCTTCACAATAATCGTCAATATTAGATGACAAATGTACATAATAGATAGCAGTCTAGTTCCCTTCCAAATGATATTCCAAATCTCATCTCTAGACTCATGTTCACAGCATTACATCATTAACAACTGTCAACAGATTATAATTCACCAGACTGTTTGGTTTGTTCTATCTTTCCAACCTGTTGAATCTTGTTTCATATGCTCTAGATCGTGATTTTTGTAATTTCATTTCTATCTTGGATTTAAATACGATTTACATCCATACGAGATTAAGTGTTGGATGTGAATTGATAATCGGTGGTGTATAAAAATCAATCGTCTACATTTTTCAACCTACAAAGCCCATCAGTCTTTTCTAAGAAAAGGATTTTTTCTACAGTCACCCGACAAAGTGGGCTTCCTTGCACTGATTATAGTACAGAAAGCTGCTAATTGCTGCGTTTATTTACTTTGCCTTACACGTTTTATTTTTTTGCACAGTTTGCAATTCGTCCTGCACCAGTATTCCAACTAAACAACACAAAACAGCGTGCTTTTATTATGCACGTAATCCGTGTACGCTTGGAAATAGGTTGGCAACACTTAAAGATATTAGGACTAAGATCAGGTGGAGCCAAGGTGGAGCAGCGTTTCCCATTTCGTTTAATGTTTGGATTTAAACTATCCTTAAAATATTTTGTACAGTGATTGAAAGAGTAATCATTTATATAATTTATAGTAACTGTAGGAAATTTATAATGTGTAACACGATTGCTGCACTCGAAAAACCACTAGTTACACAAATAACTATTTATTTTCCCTGGAGACGAGTTATCAGCTGTAATACTTTGTGAAATTAACTAGTCTTGTTGGTTACGATAAAATACCAAGCTTGTTTATCTATACATCTTGAATAGTTATTTTTGTAACTAGTGTGTGAAGTGGCACTTTGCTGCACATGAAAGAAACGTTTACGCACGAACCGCAGGTGAGTGTGGAAAGTGTTTTGAGTGCAGCAAAACCATTTGCACTCGCGTTACACATTATATTTTCCTACATTTACTAAATTATTAGTCTTTCAATCACTATACAACACGTTTCTAGTTTAGGTTAAATCCAAGCGTTGGACGAAATGAAACACGCTGCACCAGCTGATCGTAGTCGTAGAATCTCCAAGTGTTTCAAACTTATTTTCAAGCGTACACGTATTACGTGCCTAAAAAAACATCGGTTTCGTTCTTAAATAGCTCAAGTAAAATTGCCTTCATTCCTTGAATTGTTTTTGAAAGCACGTGTTGCACTTTAAAGCTTATATAAAGCTTTCAGATCAATTGACACTCGCACACTTGGCTCTTAGCGTCAAATTCTTACTTTCTTTTTAAATTGGCTAGTTGGAGTGACATGTGTACGAATCCTAAGTTAAGTGTGGATTTTTTTCAACGTCATTGTTATTCATTGTAACAAATTTGGTGTTTCATCACTAACTCATCACTGAATTTGTTTTATTATTTATCTCATAAAATCATCCTGGTATCAATATGTATTTTTAATGTGTCAATTTGTTTTTCTAAATGTAACTTAGTTTTTAAATCTTGAACAGTAAAATAAGTCAATCCATAGTTAAAACGATGTTTTTCGATATTAAAAAACATGACTTTACTCACATAATTTTATACTTAGATTCTGGACTCATAGGTTTCGTTTTTAGGCCATTGAAATGCATAAAAATAGTTAATAGCAGAGGTTAAGAACCACGGATATAACCATATGTGAAACATGTATTTTCTCTAAGGAGGTTTCAGTCTGGAATGATCCAATTCGATGGTTTATTGCTAAAGACAGTCCTAAAGTCATAAAGTAGCTTTAATTAGTCAAAGCCATCCGTGCTTTTACTGAGTATGTGCTGCTGAGATTGGTAACAAATACATCGCAAACTTAGACCCTTTGTGTTGTCATGGTACCAGACGCTGAGATCAACTTATTTGTGAGCTGGGTTGAACGGTTATGTTATTATTAGGAACAACACATTTAGCAAAATATACAACTTACATTTTTGATTGTTAAGATATGTTCAGGTTAAACCAAACACAGCCACAGTAAACAATTACTTTATAACACATGCTGCTGAGGAGAAATAAATTGTATGATTAAAGTTTCGAACAATAATTACTACAGCTATTAGCATTGACCATATAAGGAGTAGACCCCATCCAATGTAAAAATCTGAAGCCAAGTAAATATATGATATGGTTCAAGACCATTTCACCAGATGGTAGCATAGAGAAATAAAATTAAATATAGGCTGACAGCAGTGCTGCTGTTAGCATACGTTCCAGCGTCCAACGATGGGAGTACCGTGTAGGTAGGGCGCCCTTGCCACGTAACTACATGGCGCTCCTAGCGGTGGATGCCAGAACGTATGCTAACCGTAGTACTGTTGTTGGTAAATATTTAATTATAGATGTCTATAATAGTGTTTTGGGTTAAATATTCATTTAAATCCATGCCAACAGCGGATTTATTTATCACTTGGCACAGAATATTGTCATTAGTTGGTAGACCACCTCAACAGATTGCACAACGTTTTTTGGCTACATTGCATATTTGTTGCAGTGCATGAAAAGTCTACTCTGTGTATAGCCAAGGGTATTAGAATTCTTCACCTAACACTACTGATTACGTAATTTATGTGGTTAGAACAATTGTGATGTAATGATGAACAATAATATTGTAATATCTTTACTAGTGTTAAATATTAGAACAATTTGGATTGTTTTAATTTAAAATGCTTTCCTTGCGTAAGAAATGTAATGTCTTAACTTTTAGCTTGGAAAACATGCATTGCAATCGTCAATGTTATGAAGTAAAAAAAAATTGTATTATGATCTTACTCTTTTTAACGTAAACGTATTATCATAATTTAGAATTAGACCGACTAACTATTAATTTGTTATACTTGCGAATATTTTGCGGTTATTCAAGCTAGTCAAGCCGAAAAATGGTAGCCGTTTGTGAAATTTAAGCCTAGTTGAGATCGAAAGGAAGTGTTGTAAGGTAAAAACAAGATTTTAAAAGCCCATGTTTTTCTTGTGCGATTTTAAAACTGATTTGATATAAATTTTTACCGTTAATACAACACAGAACTTATTCACTAGGAGGGGTCGTGTATCCCAAACGTGGAGTCTAAACAAGTTTGCTGTCTGCATTATTCAATGTTAGAAATGTTATGTACCATTCCTTCGAGAAACAGTATGCAATGCTGCCATGTGTGCTATTTATGTGTGCATTAAAATTACACATAAGTTCAAAATATTTTTTACTGAGAAGAATTAAATGATAGAAATTTACATCGTTGTTGACACCACTGCCATAAAGTAATTCTATGAAAAATGTTATGTAGAGATGATTAGGTTAAAAGTGTTTTTTTTTTTTTTTTTTTTTTTTACTAAAATATTATCATTGTGTGATTTATTGATGTTGTAATATTTTGAAAATACAAATTTATTTTGCTTTTTTCCCTTAATAGATTTGTTTTATATAGTTATTTGTGCAACTAGTGAGAAAAGTGAGCAATTGACTCACTCGAGAGAAATCCTTACTCACGAGCCGTAGGCGAGTGAGGAATGGTTTCTCGAGTGAGGCAATTGTACTTTGAACTCGAGTTGCACATTATACTTTTCCTACAGTTACCATAAAACAAATAAATTGGTGAAGAAACATAACCTATTTTTACACAGAAGTGAACTTTTAATATAACATTTAATGTGAAGTGACAAATACAACAGCTGACCAGCTGATTTACAGCCAGTGCTGCCAACGTATTTCGCGCGCATACGATGTTGCCTGCATGTTACGCGCTCACTATTTCGTGCCTTCACGTTGCAAATCTGGAGTGAGACAAAGTAATTAGAGTGAGACAATGTTAACATTGTCTCACTGATGAGCGAAATGGCCACTTTGCTTTCTCAAATCAGTGAGAGAACATGTACATTGTTAGGTAACTGTAGGAAAAGAATCTTTCTCCTATGGCGAGTTAGTTATCTGATATTAAAGAACCTGTTGTTATATGAAGTTAGTTCTAAGTATTTCTATACACAAGTAGTTTACACATGTATTCTAGTTACTTATTTCTTCTTCAATTGTTCTTTGTAGTACGAAGCTTATTCAAACATAGTACCAGGAGACCGAGCATTGCTGGTGGTTTTTTAAGTTTTTTATTAAGAGGATAACAATGTAAAAGATACATGGATATGATTTTCAAAAGATTTTGGTTTTTATTAGGCCTAATAATAATAATATTTTTTTATATGTTATAAAAAGAATGTTATGAAAATATTTGATTATACCAGTGGAGCGATCTAGGCCGCATTTTATTCACAGTTTTCTTACTCATTCTTAGTTATTTCTTACTTATTTTTAGTTATTTCTTACATTTTCTTAGTTATTTCTTACTTTTATTCTTAGACTTCTTCTTCAGTTTGATGGTCCACGCAACACAAGGAAGTTGTTAATGTTTACCGAGGTGAATAATGCAATTGCAATGAGGTGGAGCTGAAGGTAAAACCTATGTTTAGATACACAATCATGTCTAGTCATGCAGCTAAATCAACTCGGGTTGATATTTTACTTCCAGAATCATATTATCCAAAGAGACTTTTATTTGACATAAATTACTCAAGACCACTATCAAAACTTATCTAGCATAAACTAGGTATAACCTAGCACTAGAATTTAGGTTTAGAATATTCTCAATGATAACAAAGAATATATAAAAATAAATACTTTACGTCTTAAAGCAAAACAGTGCCTATAAAATGCTAAATGCTATAACTAACAGGTTATTATGCACCTGTTATATTAATTTGTCTGGTAACACTATGCAATGATATCAGCAAACTGACACATACTTTCTCCCAAAAAATGTGTGTCCCAAAACCTAATCAAAACTCCTCATAATAAATTATTCTTGGATTATGGATTACGAAATCATTCTGATAATAGTGGCGAGAGAAACTGACGTATTTTATGGGTACAATCACAATGAACAAACCACACTAATTTCAATAAATTATGTTAGAGTCGCTTTCGTAAGGGTCCAAATTTTCTGTTACTTTATGAAAGTTTATATAAAAAAAACCATTAAAATTAAAGTAAAAAATAGCCTGGATGCACTATAGTTTAGTATCTACAAACAAAATTTCATCAAAACCAATCCACAGGTGTAGTCTGTAGCACACATCCACACACACAAATTACACTACAGTTTTAACAATAGTGTCCTATTAATGTATCTAAATAAATAAACCTAAAACTAACTTATAATACAATATCATACAAGTGCTTGTATCCTAATCTCGGAGCGATTAGAGCTTTTGTACGTCAACTGTCAAAACACAAACATTGTCTGACAGAAGTGACAGCTCTGCCCAGTGTTGTGGTGATCCTATTAGACAATCTCAACATCGCACTCAGGATTGTAACCTGATTGTCAACAGGAAAAAGGTTAACAATATTGGAAAATAAAAATATTAGAGCTACAATATGTTAAAAGTGTGCACGATTAAGGCTAATAATAAATACAATACAATACAATAGGGCGAATAATTTACACAAAAAATTTACTTTGAAGTAAGTAAGTAAGTAATTTTTATTTTACTGTAGCAAACGTCATGTACTATATAAATGACTCCAGGGATACCAAACGCAATTATAACAATCACACGACCGAAGCTTGTACATATAATTCCATTGGAATGCCTTTGTATTTGGGTGACCACTTTACAAGTATAGCAATGTGCAATTTGAACCTTGATGTTCTAGTGTGTGTATTTCTGATTGAATAGTTTGTGGAAAAACTCCAACAATGCTAGGTTGTAGCAAAGTATACTAGCTACAGTGTATAAGCAATAAGTAGAATTAGTTCTTAAAACAACCACAATAGTGTTGAGGCAGCACTTGCCGACATTGCCATAAAAATCTAACTTTTCCGAAAATTGAGGTGTTAAATATTACACACACTCAGACACGAATTTTCGAGAAAGCCTCATCGAAAACAAAATGTTCCAGTTCATCGTTGGTTTACGTTGGTGTGCATGTTAGATTTACTACTAATGTGGGCGACTTTCGAATGAAGGTTCAAGAATACATCTCGTATATAACCACTATTAAATCGAAACTAACCATAACGCATTATTACATATATACTGGAGGTATTTACATCAATTTATAGAATCAAATAATTGTTAGTTCTATTTAACGCATAATCATTTCAACTGTCCTAAGGGCTCAGTAAAGACTTTGTCTTTGCTGTTACAATTCCCCAAAGGCCTCCAATGTCCTCTGCTATTCAAAACCAACTTTTCCTTTATGCATACTTAATCTTACCATCTCTTTAGCTTAACATCGTAATAGTCCTAATTACAGAGAATTTATAATAGAGTATGTTAATTATAATGCTATTTAGTTATTTTAGCAATGTGATGATACACATTTGTATGTAACTTTTAAGATAGATTAAGTCATCTTGCATACCATTGTAAATTGGTTCTTTACCGTGAAGGTAAAATAAATAAAATAAAATAAATATATTCAGTATAAATTAGAACCAAAATATAGTAGAAACTTGTATAACTACTCATAAATAGCTAAATAGGTGTTTTACTACCATTTCAAACTAAATATCGTTCTATGGAGTTATTTGAAATTTTATATTACACCCTAAGCACATTTTCAGATTACATGCCACAATATATTTGATACCTTTACTAAAACTTACAAACTCCTAATGAAACATGTTGGCTTAACTGAAATTGATGATTTTATAACGATACGAATATAATAATTTCGAATATCGATGTGGCTTAAACCAAATACTATAAATAATTGTGAATATCTCAGGAATAAAATGGAAGATTTTTTTTATGTGACTACAAAATATTAAATTAATATAATATTATCATAGGAGTCAAAAGATTCGGGGTAAAATACACAGAGAACCCTCCATTTTGACAAAAATAAATCATATTTCCAAACTAGTATTTTTTTTCCTCTTCGATCTATAACATAAGGCTCGATCATCAACATGGCTGAAAGGTCATACATCATGAGACAAATTTAAGTGTTTTTGCCAATGATCGTTTGCCTTGTATGGTTGTCCTTGTACAGTAATAGATTGCATATGTGTGTCTATAGTTTCCATACAAAATTAGCAAGGCTTTATATAAGGTGCACTCTCTCCTATGAATTATTTAATAACATCTATATATAAAGCCAAAAGTACCCATGAACTTTTGAGAAAACTACAAGTCACACCCCCATAAACCATATACTTAAAATGTTCGTCATGACGAGAAACCTTGCGCAAAATTATCCATTATTTCATAAATTGCCCTATAAGGTCGTAATTGCTTTCCAAAGGGAACTTTCCATTTACCTAATGTTAAAAATACCTCAGCTGTTATTATTTGTTTGTATTAACATTACTGTATTCTGTTATGTTTACTTCAGCTTAAAACTTAATCAATCAATAGTTTTATTAATACTTCTATAGTAAAACGGGGTAGAACCCGTGGGTAACAGCTGGTTTTTATAATACTTATATACTATTACATTAGTAAATTATCATTTCAACGACAAAAACGACGAGTTAACGCGTTAACTCTCATCGAAAAAGTAAAATAATAATAATAATTTACTGTTAGGTGTTGTGATTTAGGATACCTGCTTATTAATGACACAGTGCCTATCATTAATCATGTGTCTGTGATTAGGTTATCACTGCACACATCCCGAGGTAATCTTGACTGATTACTGTGTAAATCACTCACTACTACATATACGAGTACATCATGTAAACGGCAAATTTTATCGACACAACACCAGTTTTGACTCTCAGGCAATGTAATTTCTATTCAGCAATACATTATTTTCCCTGAACCATATACTTCTACGAGGGAAAATAAAAGTGAGAAACGAAACTACTTAACATTCTTAAACCTGTAATATAGTTATTGGTTCTATCACACATTGTATATTTTAAAAAGTGCTGTAAAACTTTTGTTTTGTTTATATTTAGTACATCAGAGCTTAAATATTAAAAAGAACCATGTGGTCCTAATGTTCGCCTCAATTAAAAAGTATTTTCAATCTAAAGTTTTTAATTAAAATAGTCTTTTCCAAGTAGTGAAAAAGTCTTTTTAAAAGCTTTTAATTTTTTAAAAGCAACATCAACCCATACATTTTGCTGGTTCCCAGTTAAAAGTACGAATATATGCTTAAAATAACACACCCGACGTTTAAAATGCAACCACTGTTTGTTTATAGCATAAATAAAGTTTAATTAAATGTATTATAAATTGCAACCCATCAATCAAATTACTACATTCATGTATCCAGTTACAGTTAGCCTTTAGCAACATACACACCACACTAGAAGTGTTTGTAGTGGTGTACAATCATTTGATATCCACACAGTTGATTAGCTTTGACTTTGGTCATTGGGATCTCATTGCAAGATAAGTGTAATATCAGACATCCTCTTGGTAACAGAGATATATAGTACAATCTAAGTGGGTATTTGAAGTGCAGTTACACTTGTGGCACAAAGGTTTAGGCTAAATTAGGGATGGAGTATGGATAAGTAGGTATGAGAAGGTTAGGGCGAATCACTTCTAGTTCATAAGGATACGTTTCTCTAACACAAATCCCACATAACGCAAATAGTTGTACCCCCGAGGCAGCAAACCTACAGACTATGCGAGTTTATATTATTATTATTATATAGTCAAAATATTTCATTAAAACTTGTCAGATTTATTCCACTTACTAGTATTTTTTTTCCTTATACTGTATGACTGGGACGGGTGGTCCTGTAATCCAGCTACTAGGAGGTCACGAATTCTGGATAATCATAGGCATGCGCTTTGCATGCAATGCTCTCTGGTGTGTATTAACGTCCGCACAAGTGAGTATGACGACTATCCGCAGTACTATCCTGATAATTAGACCAATTCGTTAATTAGAAGGCAAAAATGTGGCTCGGATTCCACTATAAACTGTTGTTCCCTTAGTTGCCATTGGCTGTATGGGCTTTTTTAACAGCTGTGTCTAAGGAACATGTTGGCCTTAGTCACTGACAAGACTACGAGATCGTGCCATTCATCTTACACTCATCTCCTTGGCTTAAAATACATACATTCGTATGGTCGCCATTTCATAAGAAAGGTATTAACAGTAAAGTTTTGCTACGGGGAAGTTTGTTAAGTGTTGATAATATAGTGATAATGAATGTTTCAATCTTGATATATAACACACTTAATAATACTTAATAACATAAAAAAAGCCAACTACACCCGTTTATAAGAACAGTATGACATTTTTTAATCTATTGTTTTAATTGTATCCAAATGCCACAGTATATGCATAAAAGCGGTTTACTTTTAAGATCTACATAATGGTTGTAATAAAAATTGGCCTTTTTATGATTTATGGATAATAATGGAAAGGAAAACAAATTTTTGAACTATTTCAAAGAGGTTGTTAATTTCATACAAACCGTTGGTGGCTTCAGAATCAAATTGCATCATAGGCTGTTTATAACTTTGAATATACAGGATAAATTGATTAATGTTGCTTGCGTTGTTTGGGTTCGCTCACCTAGTACATCATTACTGGTCACTCTGATGGATGATGTAATCAAATTAGGTGAGACGTTAATTCAGAAATTACCAGTACCACCGTAATTAAATATAATTCAATATAGCCATATAAATTTGGTGATGGAATTTGTGAATATAAAATGTTATAGTATGAAAAAAATAATAATTATTGCAGTTAATTTCAGTATCTCTTAAATGAAATGGTTCTTTGTGCAGGAAAATCTAGAATAGTTTCTAAAAAATAGAATCAGAGGTAAGCAAAGAAGGTAAGAAGTAAAGTGATAACAGTTAATTGATTATTTAGTACGAGTAGAAAAAAACCATTTCACATAATTTTGTAAAAAGAGTAAAATATGTCAATGTTAAAACCCGGTCCAAGCATGTATGTATAGCAAAACTGACATGCGACTTTGTGTTTTCTACCTCTGCTTAATTATTTCACCAGCACATCTCTTTGACAATTAACACAATGATTGTTTTAAAATTCATATGTTTTCATTACAAACATTGTTATTTGTTTTGCAACATAATGTAACAAAAACAAGCAATTATTTAGAATCAACACACAATATGCCAAGGGCAAGACAACCAAATGTAATGTTACTTTATTTGAACAACATAAACACTGGGTTGTTGTGAAACTGTCCCTGACATGTAACGTACAACAAAAAACATTTTAATTTTCGTATCATAAAAAATCATTAGGTTTTTATTGTTTTTAAATGGTAAAGGATTAACAATTTAAAAGATAGAAATTTATCTTTTTATCTTATTAAAAATTTTGATTTGAAAAGGATTAATATTATGTAGCTAAACATATTTTAAGCCTTTTATAACCTTGTTTTTGCTTTATAACCTTTTTTATAACCTTTTGAACTATATCATAAAAAAATTCTTAGATAGCAAAAACCTTCTTTTAAACCCTGAAAAATCTAATTTTGTATCATTTTCTACAAAACAAAACAAAAACAAATTAAGTCCAGACATAATCTTAGAAGATTATAAATTACAACAGGTAGAACATACAAAATTTCTTGGTTTAATAATTGATAAAAATCTAGCCTGGGACAAACATGTTGATCATGTTATCAAAAAAATGTCTTCAGGAGTATCTGCTTTAAGACAAATGTATAAAGTTTGCAGCTTAAAAACATTAATATCAATATATTATGCCTTAGTTCATTCTAATTTAGCTTATGGAATCAGTATATATGGAGCAACTACATCAAAAAACTTAAAACGGATTTTATCGTACCAGAAAAGGGCAATTAGGGCAATGTTTAATTTGAAAAGGAAAGATTCGGTAAAACATATTTTTACCGATCTTGGAATACTAACTGTTCATGGACTATATATCTTGGAAACTATTATTTATGCAAAAAATATTACAAAAACTCAGGTATCAAACAAAATTAGTCATAATTATAACACTCGTTCTCAATCTCACATTGATAGACACAATCTAGAATTTTATAAAAAGAAAACAAAATTCGCAGGAAATAAATTTATGTCCCATCTTCCAAAAATACTTCTAAATGAAAATGATACAAAAAAGTTTAAAAATTGTCTGAAACAGTATTTGATTAAAATTTCCCCTTATTCTCTTGAAGAGTTTTGGGAGAACAAATAAAATAAATATTCTGTCTTATTTTTAGTTCTTAAATGTAAAACATTTTATTTTGTAATATCTGACTCTATTCCTGTACAATTGTACTTACATGAATAAAGGATATTTTGATTTGATTTGATTTGATATCCTGACACAGATTGAGTATTTTGTACTTTCAGGAGATAATGTTCCCACGAGGGATTTTTAACAGTTGAATATATTTTTGAGGCTTAATATCTACAATTAATACAATTTATCTACAATTTGTGTGTTTATATTTTTTCAAACAGTTCTCTATGAACTTTTTTATAAAATCATAGCATATATTTGATTTAAAATTGCCTTAAGAGGCTTCCATCCACCGGCTGGCTACAACGTAAACATGGTCCTACAAAAAAGAACCTCGTGGCATTATTAAAGTTTTTATCGAGTTGAAGTAAACTGTAAAATGTTCACAAAGATCCATACTGTGTACTGAATTAACTGAAATTCGTGGTTGTTTCTTTGGGTATTTACAAAAGCATTGTGAAAATCCATAAATTAGTCTTTTTTCACTTGTCATTTTAACTTCTAAATAATAGTTAAACATTGATTTTTCCCCATCCTGTGCAATATCTGATATGTTAAGAGCACAAAAAACACACATTAGAAACAAACTATTTTAAGAATGAGAGCTTGTAAACTTTACAATAGAGGCATGCTCAATCTCAAACTATATTTCAATCCATATAATCCGCCATCTTGAATTGAAATTCAGGCTGCCGGGTAGAACCCTCTTAACTGAGCTGAACTGACACAAATTTAACACACTTCCAATTTCGTGAGGTTTTTCTCTCTTAAACACAATTAACGATACAAATATAGGTTAAATAAAAAAAAGCCCCATAATGATTTTTTCTGGTAAAAATACCATTTGAAGCACCAATGTTTATTTTACGGAATGCCTATTCTTAGTTAACAGTTACACCAGATGTATAATTTAGTTAGCAAAGTTAATATAGTTAACATAGTTAATCTAGCTAACATGTTTCTATAGCTTTGTAACATTTAGTTGTACTTAAAGTTTATTAGGAGGAGGATATTAAGCTTTAAGTAAACCCCAAGTAATAAACCTACAGGAACACAGCTTGCTTGTTTACATTGTACAGCCTTGTTAACAAAGTAACATCAGGTAAATGAACTACTCTAGAAGAATAAAAGAACATTTTACATTTTCCTCTGTTAACTGCAAACAAAAAGAAAAGTACAAACCAATAAAACTAAATTAATGGTATCAGCAGTCTGACACAAAATTCCTCTTATTTTCCTGACGAAAACAATTATCATAAGCAATCATTGGTATTAGCAATGGATATTTTTTTTAAGGAAATTGGAAAAAAAAAGTTGCAATAACTTTTTGAACCATAATCTTAACAACATTGTACGACTTCGTTGGGAGTTAAATGGACCAGTACAAATAATTCAAACTATTTTTATAAAAACCTGTTTTGGAGGAAAACACCACCAAAAAGAATATTTAACAAAATGAAAACAAACTCAATGAGGTTAGGGCCTACATACCAAACTTCATCAAAATCGGACTACATTGTGTAGTTCTGTACAAATCCACATAGAGACATCACTTCAAAAGCCACTATTTCGGTTGCAGTAAGACCCAAAACTGTTCCACTCAAACTCTATAATTTTGACGATGACAAAATTTTCTACATTTGTATACTGTACTGTTTGTACAAGGAGAGAATTTTTACGTTTGATGTTCATCATATCTATTTGTTAAAATGTGTTTAACCATTAAACTGATTTAAAGTATACAATCAATTATGTGCATATTTCTTACAAAAAAAAAACTAATTTATTGGAAAATGACAATCTTTAGAGTAGACTCTAGGTGATGGTAAAATATAAGCGCTACTTAATTTGTTTATTTCCTTACTTAGGCCTAATTAGTACTTGGTACATTTTAAAATACCCAATATTAAAACCATTTTCAGTTGCTACGGTTAACGTCAATATGAACTTATACGTACACATCTTCAGAAAGGCGACAAAATAATGGACTCTATAACGTTCTCCTGGGTCAGAAGATATCGGTGACATTTTTTATTACATTTTTACTTACCATACGCAGGTGCGTTAGATCCTAATATTTAAAATGACACGTTAAACGTACAAATCGGCTAAGCAGAACGGATAGAAAAGGGATGTAACCTTTATTATAAGTATATAGATTCATCGTTGACCAGACAGGGTCATTAAGGTAGCATCTGAAAATAGATTTTCACACAACATGCCATTTAAAAAGTCAGGTCAAAGATTGTGTGTTATATTTTTGTCGTTGCGGTAAAAAAATATTATTTATCTTTAGTTGTTTGGTTGTGCACGATCAAAGTTATCCATTAGTAACATATATGTATTTATCCATGTATCATATATTTTAGTTTTCCTATATAAGATTAAAATACCTAGCATCATTATTTAATTGTATTAAATACTATATTTTTTCAGTTTTGTCTTCTTACCTAATCAATAGACATTCATTAATTAATAGTTAGAAAAGATTAGAATGTAATTTAGGCTACGTTAAAAAAAAATTATCAAAGAATTCGTTTACTATCTTCGCTTTTATAACTTAGTTGGATACTTAATTTTGACACAATAAAAACCAATATCATGATTAAAAAAGTAAATTAAAGGGTTTTTTTCGTAATTTATTTTAAGTGCTACGGTAAGAGTTATAATATATTGTACGTCCTAGCACAGTATTGACTTTTTATAAGTTTTATTTACCAACATTTAAACAATAGCATTTAGTCAATATCATTTATTTTTTACCTGAATGTTATATATAACGCAAGGTGAAAGATATTTTCAGAGGTGAGTGACCTGGTCATATGATAATTCCTGCTCTAAGGGTGTTATAAATGACCTTATCTGCATTTCAACATCCCCCACATGATGTTTCCAGCCTATAATTCTCTTTTTTGCAAAGTGAAGTCTATACTGCAAATGACACTTTCATCCTTTCGAGCAGTATAATGTTTGGAGTTCCAAATAGCTCTTAATAAATAACTATTTCAACAACCTAACCGTAATCCCGTCTTTTGAGTTTACAAAATCGCTATGTTAAGTATAAAAAATCATTACCTAATTTTAAATAATGTATTTGGTATACAGTATCTCACAATTAGAAATATTGTTCATATAATAGTGTTTTTCTTTTCTGTTTGGATTCCAAATCAACTATAAATTAGCTACAAATGAAAAGATTTACAAAAGACTTTTGTATCCTGTTAAATTAGTATGCATTTATTTTTTCTATTAAAAGATTAATCCTGGAACGACTTACGCTAAGTAAATACAGCCTATGGCACGTTTATTCCAGCTGGAACTTGGAGATAGAATGCTGCAGGTAATGCTTAGAGGATTGAATAATTCAAATAGTAACTTGGTTTTGGCCCGCGTTGGGAACACATGACTTGCACACTCCTCACAGCCAGTGTTGGTAGCTAACACTTTTTAACAAAAGAAGGTACCAATAGTTGGATTTGTATTTTATCATAAAATGTGTATCTTTTCGGGATTTGGTCAGAATGGGTATATATATATTTAGCCAAAATTACTATGCATTACTAACAAATTTGATCTCTATAACTAAAAAGAAATTTTACAAAACTCAGAGAGTACAAAACTAGGAGGGGGGAGTAGAAAAGCACGATTCCTGATGCTACACAACTCTATATTGGAGGATTTGTAGTTTGTACCATGTTAGAAAGGAGGTAAGAAGACAAGAGTTCAGATGATACACAACTCTATATTGGGATGTTTGTAATTTGTATCGTGTTACAAGGTAGTAGGAAGACACTATTCGAGATAATAAAAACCTCTATATTGGAGGGTTTGTAGTTTGTATCGTGTTACAAGGTAGAAAGACACCAGTCCAGATGCTACACAACTCTATATTGGAGGGTTTGTAGTTTGTATCGTGTTACGAGGTGGTAGAAAGACACGAGTACAGATGCTACACAACTCTATATTGGAGGATTTGTAGTTTGTATCGTGTTACAAGCAAGGTAAGACGACACGAGTCTAGATGCTACACAACTATATATTTAAGGGTTTTTAGTTTGTATCGTGTTACAAGGGAGGTAAGAAGACAGGAGTCCAGATGCTACACAACTCTATATTGGGTGGCTTGTAGTTTGTATCGTGTTACAAGCAAGGTAAGAAGTCACGGGTCCAGATGCTACACAACTCTATATTGGAGGGTTTGTAGTTTGTATCGTGTTACAAGCAAGGTAAGAAGTCACGGGTCCAGATGCTACACAACTCTATATTGGAGGGTTTTTAGTTTGTATAATGTTACAAGGAAGGTAAGAAGACACGGGTCTAGATGCTACACAACTCTATATTGGAGGGTTTGTAGTTTGTATTGTGTTACAAGGGAGGTAAGAATACACAGGTCCAGATGCTACTCAACTCTATATTGGAGGGTTTGTAGTTTGTATTGTGTTACAAGGGAGGTAAGAAGACACAGGTCTAGATGCTACACGACTCTATATTGGAGGGTTTGTAGTTTGTATTGTGTTACAAGGGAGGTAAGAAGACACGGGTCCAGATGCTACACAACTCTATATTGGAGGGTTTGTAGTTTGTATTGTGTTACAAGGGAGGTAATAATACACAGGTCCAGATGCTACTCAACTCTATATTGGAGGGTTTGTAGTTTGTATTGTGTTACAAGGGAGGTAAGAAGACACGGGTCTAGATGCTACACAACTCTATATTGGAGGGTTTGTAGTTTGTATCGTGTTACAAGGGAGGTAAGAAGACAGGAGTCCTACACTACTCTATATTGGAGGGTTTGTAGTTTGTATCGTGTTACAAGGGAGGTAAGAAGATAGGAGTCCAGATGCTACACAACTCTATATTGGGTGGTTTGTCATTGTGACAGTTATTGAGACGCAGCATCCCTCAGCGTATCTTTTAATGTATGACTTACTTTGTCTGAACCTACAAGAGAGACGCCTAAGTAACTATATGGCTGTGACATAATACTTTAATGCATATCAAATACGTATCAATAAAATGCCTACTAGCAGTGTTTAGCTAAATAATAATTTGTGAACAGTATTAGTTTTGTCATTGGACAGAACTCTTTCACAAATTATAGTCTTGTGTTATACTAATACTTTTCGCATTGAAATACGAATTACTCCCTAGGCTATCTGAGAATTCAATGTGAACAACAAATATTTAATGTTTTCTATTCCTGTACAGGCTGCTATTAAAATTTTCTGGCCTTTTTGGATAGTTCACTACCACTAGTGGAATGAGGTTCGGTAAGGTTATTATAACTCTATAATAACTTAACCTAACCTAACCAAAGTTTAATTCACCACAGCTTCAATTGCTAATAATCTATTACTCTAAAAACTAGTGTTTTATTACCGTAAAAGGTCCAAAATATATTTTTTCAACGTCGTTTATCTAAGTTGCTAATCATTTATAAACAAGAACAGCTATAATTTCGTTAAAAACAGAATCTGTCGGAAATTAAATTTATGATTTGGTCCAAAGAAATATTTTGATTAAATTATTTGTTATAAAAAACTTCAGGAATGTAACCAGAACAAATTATTTTATTAAAGGCGTTGCTACTAGTAATAAAAAATAAACATATCCCTATATCTTGAGGTCATATTTCATTGGGACCATCGGAAGTATATTCGACATATACTTTACCCAGAATTGCATTCATATAATTAACCTTACTTCCAATTAGTCTATGTAAAGACTGCAATTCTTTTTTAAACAAGACCGCAATAATGGTATATATTAGATACAACAAATGACATTTCCCAGCGGTAGGTTCATACAAGATACGACATGTCGCCAGATTGGTGACCGGATGTACTTTGGTCACCCTCTGGCTCATTTCCTGTCAACGACTTCTCCCTTGACTCTAGGGGTTGTTATAAATGACCATTACCCTGTTACCTTCAGGGGAAATACGGATTTTTTGTTGGTACGTGAACGATTTTTTTTATAAGCATTGAAATGTTGTGTGGAATTTTGTTGACTAATTTTAATTTACACACTCAGCTTGCCAATCAGTAAAAGTATACAAAATGAAAATGGACATGAAAATAATCTTAAGTATTTATTACTGCACTGAAGACCGTATTTTATTTCTAAAACATTTGTTATGTTATATTAACGTGGTTTGTAATTGAAACACGAGCTCTGCGTTACTAGTCCAAAACACACTTCACTGCCTTGTTGTTGTAAAAATATTCACGATATTAAAAAAAGACAATTTACCATGTTATGTCGTGGTTAATGAAGTAATGAGCTGTACAAATAATTGTAATTAACCAATCTGTATATTATGTAAACTAATAATATATTTTATTCACGAATTATTAGTCATGAAGCATTGTCTTTTGTTTTACCCAAAGAAACTTAATAAACTCCATTAAAAATCGCTAAATATCATAAAATATTATTAATTATGACGCAAAATACAGTTTTCTCTAAGACGTGGTAAGTGGTTAGCAATAACTTCAAAAGCATCAAACTTCATTACATTACGTGTAATCCCTTTTTAATTATAATATATGTAACTAGCTGTGTACCCGTTCTACGCACGGGGATCTTATAGTATTCAGTTAAAACCTTATATAAAGAACATCAGTTGGTTTGCATCTTTTCAGATATTCTGGCCAAACTATTATACATAACTTCTTTTTATGTTGTTTGTTGATGTTCCGGATCGGCATGACAATCAATAAAAGGTTAAATTACCTGTGTCCGCCGGTCGATCCTAATGTATTATATTACAGGAGATTAAATCGCCATCATCCCCATTAGGTGCGTCTTGGAGTTTTTGAAACACGTACACGATCTGTACACTTATACACATGACGAATAAAACATAAATACACGGTAGGCCTACTTTTATTTTTACTATGGACATGTAGACGCGCGTCGGTCGTGTGCCGAGTCTCGACTGAAAACGCTCATTTAAAAAATGTAAGTTTCCCAGCCATATACAACACTGGTTCAAGGTCTTTTCCCCGGTTATCAAAACTCAAAAACAATTTTATACACAAAGAATCTCTATCTTCATTTACGGTTACCCTACAAATTATTGCACTTGCGATTAATTAAATCCGTTATGTAGGCCTAAGGAAAAACGTTTTTAATCTTACTTGGTTTGGATTTGCTTTCAAAACGTGATCGGAATTGGTTGCGGTATTTGTAAACAACATTCAATGTAAACATATCAGTGACAGCTAGAAGAAATAATCTTGATTTGAACAGCTGCTCGATATTTCATAGATGAATATGTGATAAATATTGGGAGAAAACTTTACAAAAAAATCTCACAAAATTGGGTTTTTAAACGTCCGTCATTTTATTTACAAAGTAGTGAGGCCATATTTTAATGGCTAAAGACAATCTCGCCAATCCAGTGAATACATTAAAACGATTTGGAACTTCATAGGTACTCTCGTTTTTTTTTTTTTAGGAGAAGGTCTTGTAAAATGGCTCTTGGGCCGTGACAGACAGGAAGACAGACAGAAATTTGGATGACAATTGTTTCGGTTTCTTTAATGTATAAAACTAAAAAATAACCTAAAAGTTTATGATTCTGAGCAATGTACAGACAAAACTCTAATTTTATTTATATAGATACATTATGTTTTCGGACTTGATTTGGTCAATAATGTGATTTGTGAAATCGTGATTTATATTTTATAAATATGTTAGCTTTATTTTTATGTTGTTGTATTAAAAGTCAAAGTTTTTATATTGGTAAATACATAGTTTTTTTAGGACGCTAGGCACGAGCCTAGGGGTTGCGGTATTATCACTTAAAATCAATTAGTGATTTGTCGGGATTTGAACCCGGGACCTCTGGAACCAAAAACCCGCGCTCTAACCACTAGACCAGCTCGCTCCCCTGTTAAATACACAGTAATGCATTTACCGTAATTAATTTATTTTTCCTCAATTTCCCATATATGTAATTTCACCGAGTTAAAGGATACTGAGAAGGGTAAAACATGTATTACCCCAAGATAGAATTATGTGTACGACAAAACGCACACAAAGATGTAATTGTGTGCTTTATATTCAAGGTACACGAGTGGTTTATTTTATGCTGACAAATTACACTCATATATTCAGAATAATGTGTGTACTCTGCTGTCTGCACATACATTATACGGGTCTCATGTATGACGGAGTATTATTTCTGCAAACTTTTGTGTTAGGTCTCGAGTATATATTGCAGCAAATAAATATCGGTGTTATCTTGTAGCTAGACCAGATTTAAAAAGCTTAAGCTAGGACCAGGTTCCGAAAGCTTAAAGATTCTTATATTTACTATATCAGGGTAATATTTCACTTTTTCCCTTGCAAGTGATTTTGTAGATTTGAAAAAAAACTAAGCATATCTTATTAGTAATGTTAAAGTCAATTGCTGACTAAAAATATATTTAAGGCCAATTTTATTTTTGTTCATCGTAAATGTTGTTTATGAAACAGTTGCTTGCTTTTTTCATCACCCTTGTAAAAAACGTGAAAATTAATCAACAATTCCAATTAACATTTTAATATGAGTTGATGCAAGTATTTTATTAAACATTTTCCATAATCAAAATACAAATACATGAACAATCAATAGTACAAAATCTGAAAATTTTTTCAAAAATGTTTTATGGACCTAAATTGTTATTAATCTATGAGAATAAGTGTAACATTTACTTCATTTTAACTATCCTTATTCGATTTAAAATATTTCAACTTATAACGTTCATGTTTTTATCAAGTAACCTATTCTACCTAAGGTTTTAAATAAAAAACCTATACATTTGTTTTTCAAATAAACAAAGAATATTTAACTCAATGATCAAACTTCAATAAACCTATACTTTGTGATTAAAATTTTAAAACTACTTACAATTATTACTTCTCTAAGCAGTTAGGTAATATTACATTAATTTTGATTAAAAGCATTCTAATATCAAATTCAATTAGGGTTGATCATTCGGCTTATTAATGCCTGAACTGTTGGATCAACAACTAACTCTTGAACAAAACGGTAAACAGCTCTGTTGTCGCCCAACTTGTTTCTCTGTAATTGTTTCAGTTTCTCTGGTGGAAGTAATGTCCAAGAGTGTTTCTTTGAATGTGTGTCTATTTTAGTTCCTAACTCTGCTCCTTCTCCATTTTCTCCTACTTAAATGTCTCTTAAACACTTTAAAACTAAGAGGGTTCTGCTATAATTTCAAGAATTTCGTCAACAGCTCTGTTTGCAACTATTAGCCTGATAATTTGGGTTAGTAAAACAATAAAAAAAAATTCACTGAGATGATATTATTTAAAAGGTTTGCAAAGGTACTACTAACTACTCCCTGCGCTGTTGTTCTCTGTTTTGGAGCTATCAAAAGTTTTCCTATTCTTCCCAATCTAAAATAAAATAAAATAGCTCGTAATTGCATGATCAAAGTTATTTTGAGGAGATGATTTATATGATGCATTGATAGTTCCCCCCCCCCCTTTATAACCAGATGAAAATATGTTATATAGTGTTGATAGAAAACTTGTACACACATAGCTGTGTCTGAACTGCGTTGTTTACGGTGCGTAACGCATTTGCCCCCATGGTCTTATGGAGATTATGGGGACTTTCGCAGATCGGGGCCAAAATGTGTCGGATTGGCCCGGGCCCGGTTTCCTAATGCAGGACGCTATTTGTAGAAAATGTTATATTTGGCCGTAAGATTGATATTGGAATATACTATATCTATATGGACTAATATAGACTATAATGACTTTACTATATATATATATATATATATATATACTGTATATGATAGTATGTATTGCGAAATTTATAATGATTTACATTCATCTGTTAGCTTTTTTAATTACTATTTGCTAAATAAATTATTGGATGTTTTCCAAACTTATTAACGTGTTTTATCACACTCCTTTTAAATAAACAATTTATTGCTCAATAAGTTTGAAATTGAATTGAATATACAGAATGGGAAAAGAAATATGTTATATGTATGCACACAAACGACCCATTAGGTTACCACTTTTATTTCATTTTCCTACATCACCATAGGATTTGTTAAGTATCGCTTGGAGAGCCCCTAAAAAGGGTTTACTTGTTTCATTAATTGCGTGAGATTGAAAGAGATCCTAAGGCATGGGATGAAGGGATTTTACCATATATTTTGCATTACTGTTCATATAGCTGATTATTGTTTATGTTAGGAATTCAAATACAACTTTAGGCCGCTCCCTATGTATTGAACACAATTGATTTTTGCACTATGTCGAAAAGTCTTTTAGGAAATCTGAGGTCTTCAAGTCTTCTAGAGCCAAATAATGAAATATTATTTTTCAGACAAACGTTTTTAGTAAAAATGTGTTTTGAGTATAAAGTAGTTATTTTAGGTACTTAAAAGCATTTTCAATCCCTAGGGACTAATAGCCAGCTGTTGTAAACTCAATTGTACACTTTGATAGTATGCAATAGCATGTATAAAATTAGGTGTTGATTTATTTTATAAGTTTTACCTATTAATTGCTTCATAGTTGTCAATAGTTCGACATATCAAAAGTATAATGTACACTGACACAATAGACGAAATATTTTAGCTAAATTAAAATCAATTCGAAATGAGAGATTATCTGTTAATGAAGAGATTAGAACGTTTTCGTTTTCTAGCTAAGTTTGTAAAATAATGCTGCAATATGACGAAACATATAGTTAATTATACGCACTGTGACTTTTCAACCCCCGATCATATTCCGGAAACTTAAACATATAGGTGGAAACGAAGTACTTTGCCCTAGTGATGAAATATACCACTTTCTTAATTTCACTCCCAATAATCTCTATTAACAACAGTTAAAAAGTAATTTGAAGTGCATACTGCATGAACACATATAACGTTATAACAAGATGTTTACAGTTTCTTAAAGTACTCAAAATATCAATTTTAGTCAGGAACCCAGGTGCTCTACAAGCAAAATGATGTATCGTGGCAGGCAAAGCCACCAGTCTAATAACAATCTTAACTTGAAAACTTCTTGTTCATTTATTATTCCATCTTTACAACATTTTGTTTTAATCGAGTTGGTTTTACCAAGCCAATCCTTTATATTGGGACTATATGATTAAAGTTGCATCTTGTTGTAATATATCTTAATAAGTGAATGTATATATTAAATTAACTTTCACACGTTTTAGACAGACGATTTTACCTGAGATATATCGATTTATTATATTTTTAGTGTCTAACCAGAATACGCATTTTCAGAATAATATAAATGTCCTTATTTCTAAAAATATTAAATAAAAAAATTTTCAATAAGCAGAGTAAATTATTTATTTGAAATTTAAAATGGCCTTAAAGCTCGTAATTCTCTTGAAGAGGTTATTTTAGATTGATTTAAAATATAAAATGTTATATTTTCAATGAGTGGACACTTTATTTTTTATCACGTCTAAGGTTTTTATAGTAAAAAAATTAATAGCTATACCAGATACAATGGATTAATCAATGGGAAATAAGAAGGGTCATAGTATATTTCCTATGGAATAAAATAATGGCATTAGACATTTTTCTTTCAAAACTGACATGTCTTTTTTAAAAGGCTTCGAAGGTATTGTTAAACCTTGCAGTTATTAATATTGTTTGTGTTGTGCACTTAACTCATCTTTCAACGTACGATAAACAGATAAATATTAAATTCTGTATAAACTATTGCCGGAGTGCTAAGTGGTTTACGGTGTAAGCTAAGCCATCCAAAGCGATGATTCATTCTAATTAGCTAGACTCATTTACATTCATTAGCCACCATTATATCACCAAGAGAATTATAGTTGCAATCTTCTAGACGTACCGAAGTATATTCTGTGTCGTAGCTTAACACAAAACCAATAACTATTGTAAATCAAACAGTTTGTACACATTTATTTGTTTGGCAGTGATAAACTCAGACACCGCTGAACCGATTGCCACGAAACTTGGTACATACGTGTAGAATTTCATGGAATAGGTTTATACACCATCAATTTCGTGATCCGTCCAATCGGCTCCGCCCCAGTGGCTCTGGAGTTTCCCATGTTAACCTTATGAGAAATGGAATTAATGAATCTTAACAGCTGTTTCAATTAAACAAGTTGGTTCTGTTCTATGATGTTCAATAGCATTAAAGTTACAAGGATTACCAGCAGGGTGCAGCACTATTATTTCTTTTACATTTATGACAACAGCTAATTTGCAACCAAAAGGTGAGTGAGCATAGCGAACGAACTTCAACATGGAGGCGAGTTAGCGTAGTGAACGAGCTAACCTGAAAGCAAGTGAGCGCAGCGAACGAGCTCCAACCTAAAGGTGAGTGAGCGTAGCGAACGGACTTCAACCAGGACGTGATTGAGCCGAATAGAAAGACCACAAATATTGTCTACCCACTAGCATTAATATAAGAGCAATAATAAAGAATCGGTCATCCTTTGTACTATATGTGTTTCATTAGTTGTCGTACGTATTTTAATTTAGTTATAAGCACTTCATATACAATAAGACAATTAAACGTTACGGTACTTAAATTATAAATAGTCAAAGGCAAGACAACGTCTGCCGGGTTCAGCTAGTTTACAATAATTCAATTCGTTATGTCCAACCATATCTTAGAAATAGTTTGCAATAAATATTTAATGGTAAGCAAAATCGTCCAAGCGTCTATCTACAGTAATAAAAAATATATATTTTTAATGATAGAAAATTATAAAAAAATTTTAAATTTTTAAAACCTTTTTTAATTTTTTTTTAATAAAATAAATGTTTAAGGTTAATTTAAAAAAGTTTAGTATTAGACATAAAGAAACAGCCAAAACACCGGAGACGTCTTGAAAAATGATAAAACATTCTGAATTACAATAATGTATGTAAATCCCTAGCAAAGACTTGACAAACACGAAAACATCACCAAAATAGGAACCATCCATTTGATCATCGTAAAATCAGACTGAATAAAACCGGTCTATTTCCATTTCAAATAATTCCATAAACTTAATACAGCAAGGGATGTTTTTTTTCTTACATCTCTTTTCCCCACTCTAAACCAATTCTTTTGTCGATTTAGGTGTTATTTTAAAGCTTTTGATCAAGCGAAGGGACGATTGGCAAGTGGAAAAGTTACTATCGAATAGAATAGCAATAAATAAAAATTAGAAAAAGATATAAAACAAATTGCCATTGAACAATAGGATGAGAAATGAATATCATTTTTAATGAATCCGTTTCTCTGGTAACGCACTGCAAAAGTTCTTCATGGTGGTCAAAAGAGAAAAAATGAGATATAAGGAGAAAGAGCAGGAGAAGTTAATTTTAAGCTCTATTAAAATATTATAGATATTAATAATTATTGAATTCGTTATATTTTATGGTAGATATATAATTCTTACTATGCGAGGAGTAAACCCGTTTTTGACGTGGGTTTTAAAATTTAAATTGCAGAAAGAGTTACGCGTATAATATTGAGATGAGGTAAAGAATAGTTTAAAGTGTAATATTTTATACAAAGTCTGTTTGAGGGGAGAAAGTATGTATCAATAAAAGTCAGAATGACAAACCGTCCAATACACAGAGTTGTGTACCAGGTGTTCCGATGTCTCCCCTAACATACAACGTGGGTAAAACTAACCATCAGTGCACTGCAGGGGCCTTTAGTTTATATAAAGTACTCCTGACGCAGCAAACCAGCAGACTAAATTTTTCCTTGCCTGATGTATACTTTATGTTCTTAAATAAGTCAGATTCATTTCCTATTCAGACATTAGGTTATACTAAGGTTTGTAATAGGTAATAGGGTGACCTTTTAAGTGAAATTATAAAGGTTTAGGATGTAATAGGTAAATCTACCAAATGTGATCAGAATATATCCATAAACAAGCAAGCTACAAAGTTTACTTATTTTTTATATGAATAACGTGGGAATTTACTTCGTAGCCTATCCATTAACCGTACAATGTTTGAATATGTTTTTTTCCTTAGACACAAGGCACGATGAATTGTTTTTCAAATTACTTTAGGCTAGACCTAGGAGTTGCGGCGTTATCACTTAAAAAGATAAAATCCATTGGTTATTTGGTGTGATTTGAACCCGGAACCAGCTCGTCCCCTGTTCAAATGTACTAAAATGCATATACAGTAATTGCAAATGAAGATTTTTCACATATGTAGTTTTTACTAGCTTACGTTAGCAATCAAGGCAAAGAACTCTCTGATAACATTTTAAACCAGCAGCAAAAGAATCCTGTAAGAGAAATATTGTATGGTCATTAGCAAAATGTTTTAGCAAAACGTTGGCTAATTGAGTGACCAAATTTAAAAACTAAAATTCTGACAAATGTACTCAAGTTACACTACTAGCCTAATTTTATTTATCAAAATTAATTCACCAAAATCGTATTACAGCCTACAACATCTCCCCAGGTTAGGCTCTGATGGACCTTGACCAATCTATAGTTGATTTCCTCAATTTGATCCCTAGTAGGTATTTGCTCTAGGGTACGAGGTTGAACGTTTGAAACCATCATCAACCTGTTTCCTTTCTAGATTAGCGTTTCGGATTGATTTAGTTTAATTATATGTATAATAGGTAATAAATAGGGTCAAAGTTGTGCTAGTAGTATTATTCAATGTTAGTGAAACGGTGGCTCAGTAGGTACTTCCACGGAATTCGAGCCCAAGGCAGCGATGTGGTGGGTTCGGACCTTGGCCACTATTTTTTATCAATACAGTCACTCTTGTACTTTTTTTATTCGTAAATGTACTGTACAGTCACATCCTTTACTTTGCTGGATAAGTTCCATATACAGGCTTATGTGGACGTACAAATTCGAGGTTAAAATAGGTCCTCAAACTCCTTAAAACTAGAATTATAAATTTTCCCTGTATGTAAAAATATTCTATTTCATTTCACATGGTTTTTTTAATTATTTCCACGGGAATTTAGTTAGTTACTGTAGTAATACTAATTAGTTTAATAGGCTACAATGAATTTTCAACTAGAGCTATGCAAACTAAGTACACCGTAATTCGTGTAATAATTTATTTTAAACCAATCTACTTGTAAACTAAATAGGAAGACTTAAATTGTATTTTTGTACACATTAAGAAGTATTATATTCATTATTGGTAGATTCTTTTGGTTATTATTGTGTGAACAAATCATTAATATTTATGTGTACTTGTATGTGTATGTGCACAATAATACATAGGTGATAGAGTAAGGTAGACCTACATATAAAGTAAGAAATAAGTCAAAAGTTAGTAAATGTAACACCCAGAGATTTTTTCGATGATGATCTCTACGATTTACAGCTATATCACAGGTACGGTAGTGAATAAATATTATAGAGTTTACAAATTTACCCTGGCGAAGAGCAGGCAAAACGCTAGTATTAAAATATTGTTTGAAATAATACAATTGATTGGGAAGTGTATTAGTTCCAAAATAGATGAATAGTCAGATTAAAAAGTTATTATAAAATCAGTGTCAAAACCTAACCATAAAATCAGTACCGTAATCTAAACATTACAAAATTGAAAGCCACTCATTAAAAAAAACCATTGCAGTTGTTTTCATCACTACAATAACAGTTCGACACAGGTTAACCTACGGCCGTAGAGTGAGATAGAGAATCAACAATGTAAAAATCAGCTGACAGCCACTACCGTCTGGATCTTAGTCATTCGTTTATAGTTGTGTTATATTTCTTTAACGTTACATTTCGTAATTTTTATATTTCGTAGTAACTGGAAATAAAATGTAGCAACTTGGAAATGCTCCTTCTATAAGGAATATTATTTGGACATTTCTACTGCAATTACTATAATTATATTCGTATTGTAGCCTACAATTAAAGTCAAATTGTATTTTGGAAACTGAGCAGCTTTGTTTTGTCGTAGAGTTTTACTTAACAATAACAGAATTAGTATTTTAATTAATTAACCATTACTTCATCTAGGCCTATGCTATTAGTACTTAGATTTAAAGTGTCGACATACTAAACTATCAAAATTGTAACACATTTAAGTGTCCAACTCCAGCTATGTTATTATAACATTTAGAGTCTTTAAACCTACAAGTTGAAAATAAATTATAATTTAAATCCATATTATAGTATTGTAACAATTGATTTACCTCTTTCCAGTTATTGCACTATCTCTAATTTCTTTTTGATTTCTTCACACATTTGCAACTAAACACAAACTCACGAACTTCACACAAATAAAAGTGACTACAATAACACTAAGCTTGACTCGACATACAACACATCGTAATACGAAAATACGTCATTCCAACGACTCAAACAATAAAATACTAAACAAACCAATCCTAAGCTAGTAACTCATACAAGTAAAGACGTGCAGATCAGCTGTTCTGTTCAGCTGATCAGCTGTTATCCATTTCAGCAAACGACAGCCTTAGGTTTAAAACCGAAGCCAGCATTCACGATTACACTGTATTAAGTGTGTTTATTTAAATGCAAATAATTTAAAAAGATACAAAAGATACACTAGCATCGTACTCTAATTGTTGTATTATTAATTATTATTATTTATTTCCCTGTTGTTAAATATACTGTAATACAGTATTTTCCTAGGCTAAAAATTATGTAGGTAATATATACTCGCATCGCACTGCATTATTATAACGTATATATTATGCATTTCTATCATGATTTTAGCATCGTATAGTATGTAAAGAAAATGTAGTACATACTAAATGTAACATAGCTTATTTTATTGTGTTACACTTTCATATTGACCATGTCTTTTTCGCTGGTCTAGATGGATGAAAAACACAAAATCAGATATCATGATTAAAGTTAAATGAACTTCAGTTCGGTAGTACAATACTCACTATACAATTACGGTACTAAGCAAATTATAACTCAGTAAAATAATACATTGGATAAAGTGATTATTTTATAGTGAAAATAACAACTCACCAAATTACCTTACGATTACGGTTGCGATTTTTTCTTTATTACTAGGTTTTTTCCTTATAGTTACTAGTATATTTAGATAGTAGATATTGACCGACTTATCTTTCAATGACAATATAGTTTTAAAATAGATATTTGTTGACTTAAAATAATTATTTTAGTGTCATAGACAATTTAAAAAGAGCAATGAAATAAATTAATTTTAATAATAATAGCAGCGTACACACGCAGAATGTAATCTCAATGCAAATCAATGCTAAGTGTGCTTCAATCCATACGAGCTGGTCGGATGAGGTTTTCAATGTCTGATAAGAGTAACATAACACTGAATTAAACCACATTCTATTATGTTATCTAAAACTACCCGTGTAACAACCTATGTATAGATATTAACTTCAACTATAATCACAGTTTTTTTTTTTCATTTTAGAAATGTCACTCTTTATGTAAACCGAATAAAATAATAAATTGTCCATAATATACTTAAAAAACGCGTAAATAAATTTAAGCTTACAGTTATGTATACCGCCAAGGCCTCCTCTACTCCAAGTACGCGGAGACACATGTGGCAACGCCGGTGAACCGTCCTACTCAACAGCTGTTGCACTATCGTATCACTGTTATTACCATGACTGTAAGACGGCCGGTGTGACATTGCCACACACCATTGCCACAACATTGTATCACTGGAGGCTATGGTATTGCACAATGTAGATAAATTCCAGTAATCATCAAAATATATACATTTATAATTTAGGCCTTGTGACAACATTCGTACAGTGATTTTTGTTTGTTGTACAAAATTTAGTGTAGGAATAATATTAAAATGCGTAGTGGCAATGTTTTCAGTAACCCTTTATTATGTAAGTACAGATCAGTATAATCTTGTATTATATTAGTAATCTAGTTATGGCATTGGTCCAGAGAGTGTCCAACCCCTTGAGTCAGGGTGGATGTTATATTTTGAACATTTATTTTTATATTAAGTTCTAGTAGTTAAAAATATTTTATTTCTATAAAATAAACTTAATACCAGTAGTAGGGCCTAGTATATATTTCAATCGATTTATTTTGAAGTCAAAACAAAAAAAATATAAAACTTTCTAGCCTAAGTCATGGCAGTATTTCAGTTAGGCCTACAGATGAAGAGGGGGGAGGTTGTATGCGTGGATAAATGGGGGAGGAAATAAGGGGAGGATCCAATCACATAAGTGGTGGCTCCAGGCCAGCTCCTATTGTCATCCAATTAGTAGAACAAGGACAGGGGTAATATACTGAGATGATCATAGTAGCCTATGTGTGAGGTAATAATCTGTATTTCAAATCTTGATAAACTTGAATAAAACTAGTAAAATAACCTGGAAAGTAGTCGTAATTTATGCCAGTAAATATTGCTATTATTTTCTTCAAAATCTTTTTTTTAGATTTTATTATACTGTTATAAAACTGTTTTTTAGCAGCTTAAAAGTATTCCAACCTAGTATAAAGAGTGAATGATAATTATGATGCATATTGTATTGATTCGCTTGGTGATACTCTAAGGACACTATCACATACTAAACCAACCAACAATAATGCTTTGATTCATTCTAAGGTTAATGTTTTCAATGTCATCATTTGCTCGTTGGTGTTAGCATTTAATATCCTGATCAAAATATTATGTTCAGTCTTCGATTATATTATTAATAACATATACTTAATACTATATTAATAATCATGTATTATAATTATAATACACGATTAGCAATCCGGGAACACCCTAAATAAATTACCGTTTCACTTGTACAAACGAACTTTAAACTCCGATCATGTTATCCTTTTAACAGCAAAATAAAGGGTTGGCTTCGTTTATGAAAACGACTGGTGTAAGGTTTTGTTGTAAAAGTTAAATAAAATTTAAAGTTCGATTAGTAATATTTATAATGTAAATGTCGTCTAATACATTGCTCGGGAGCGAGCTGGTCTAGTGGATAGAGCACGGGACTTCGGCCCCTGAGGTATGGGTTCAAATCCCGCCAAATCTCCAATGGTTTTTTTATAAGTGATAAAACCGCAACCCCTAGGTCTAAACTGAAGTAATGTGAAAAATAACTCCGAGCCCATGCATAGCGTCCTAGGATAAACATTTGCTGATTTCTATAAAGTTTTTCAATTAAACAAAATGTTATTAAACAAATTTCACCTGGTACCTAAAGCTTAGATGGGTAGGCCTATAAATAATACAGAAACGGGGATCGAATCAGTCTACCGAAATACGTATATTTCAACCACTTACGTACCGCGAGATACCAAAGACGGAATTACACACACAATAGAACATCAAAGACGACTGAAGACAATGGTTCTATCATCATGCTTGGAGAAGTCTTATTGACATAATAATAATTATTACGATAACGATTACTTCCACGCTTCTTACGTGAATTTTACGGTTAATTTCTTATCTTTGTTTTCAATATAATCATTATTTAATGCATTTAGTAAGGGTTAGATTTAGACAAATGTAAAAAAGTTAGATACCAATTGTATAATAAATGCCTTTATGTGGACTGTTTTGGCTCTACGTAATATGATATAACCAGCAACAGAAACGAACTCCCACTTATGAGACAAACTCCCTATTATGAGACAAACTCCCTCTTATGAGACAAACTTCCTCTTATGACACTAACTCCCTCTTATGACACTAACTCCCGCTTATGAAACTAACTCCCTCTTATGAAACTAACTCCCTCTTATGAGACTAACTCCCTCTTAAGAGATTAACTCCCACTTATGAGACTAACTCCCTCTTATGAGACTAACTCCCTCTTATGAGACTAACTCCCTCTTATGAGATTAACTCCCACTTATGACACTAACTCCCTCTTATGAAACTAACTCCCTCTTATGAAACTAACTCCCTCTTATGAGACTAACTCCCTCTTATGAGATTAACTCCCACTTATGACACTAACTCCCTCTTATGAAACTAACTCCCTCTTATGAAACTAACTCCCTCTTATGAGACTAACTCCCTCTTATGAGATTAACTCCCACTTATGAGACTAACTCCCTCTTATGAGACTAACTCCCTCTTATGAGTTTAACTCCCTCTTATGAGACTAACTCCCTCTTATGACACTAACTCCCTCTTATGAAACTAACTCCTTCTTATGAGACTAACTCCCTCTTATGACACTAACTCCCTCTTATGACACTAACTCCCTCTTATCAAACTAACTCCCTCTTATGACACTAACTCCCTCTTATGAAACTAACTCCTTCTTATGAGACTAACTCCCTCTTATGAGACTAACTCCCTCTTATGACACTAACTCCCTCTTATGAAACTAACTCCCTCTTATGCGACTAACTCCCTCTCATAAAATAAGTTTGAGTTTATTCATTTCCAACAGTAGTTTAGTATATTTGGATTATTTTTGAAAGCGAGATTTTCATTTATACTTCTATAGACAAATTGAAACAGATAAATGAAATTATTCGATAGGATGGACAGGTTTGTGGTAAGTTTTAAAGTACACTATCGAATCACACAGTGGTTCACAGTGCGATAGCAAATAATGTTCATACTAAAAGCTTTCAGATACTAACGTCAGATAATGTTGACACTGATGGGTTTAGACGTATGTTTTCATTCTAAACATCGATTTAAACAATGCATTCTGTTCCTCGCCTGTTTAAGTAAGGCAATTCAATAGCTTATGCAATATTTGGATAAGAATAAAAAATATTCTTTACATAACAAAGAGAACCATAATTTTCATTATTATATCCGTAGGAGGTTGCTTCCTAAACTATTAACTAGGGATACACACCATAATGAAGTGGACATTTGGTCATTTAGTTTGTATTCAGATAGAAAAAGTATTATTACTTGGCAAATATTTTAGGCAAAATCGTTTTAGTAACACAGGAGAAACCCCAACAATATAATAAACTATAACTTAACTATGGGCACGTGAATCAATATCTGCAGAAAAACATAATATGCACATATTAACAGGTTTGGTAGCAGGCTCAAACAGCAATAGTGCAAAAGATACCTTGTAAATAAATATCACGTGGTCACATTTTTCTTAGATTATAATACATTTAAAATCCTATTACTTTAAAATAAACATAAACTTTACTGACATCCAGGAAAAGCCTAGAACTAAAATTGGGGATTAGTTTTCATGGTGATTTTTTAGGTAGTTTCGGCTACTAGAATTAAATGAAAGTAATCGCGTAGATTTTCAGCTAAAAAAACCATTTCTATTTTCTTCGATTAGTTTATTTTCTCTCAGTATGAGAGTCTGGTAACTTACCTGTCATATCAGAAATTTTCACCAAAACAAAGGAGATTTCATAGTGCCATCAGACTGCGAGAAGTAATGCCTTTTCAATGCAAATATTCCAGAGTGGACTTCAATGTAGCCAGGCCTGTTGTGATGGGATTTGGATTATTGCATTGAGTTGGACACAAAAGAGAAACATTCTGGTATACTGGTATCAATAATGTATTCAACATACATTAACCTGGCTAGCTTGTTCAATTATTTTATGGTATTTTGCTACACAACAACTTTGATTACGAATAAAAAATATACAGGGTGATAATAAAGTCCGAAGACAGTTAAATATTTTAAAAAATTATGTAGATAGAGCTGCAATACTTGGTACAAAGTTACAGAGCATAAAACTGTATTTTAACAAATATTCAGTAATCCAATAACTCTTCAGGGGGACGGCCCACAAGGAGTAGGAAGAAAATCTTAAAGGAAGCATGGGTCAATATGCACATCAAATGAAAGGTATTTTTTAGTAGAATACAATGCCGCGAACCGCACTTCAAAAGGTTGATCCTGCGCAAAATGGACACAGTTCAAAGATTTCTTGAATCTGCCATTTTGAATCTTTGAACGACTGCCATTTTGTACTCAGGCGTTCTTTTGAGCTTGTATTTAAGGCATTGCAAACTGTTAGTAAAGAACTTTAATTTGATGTACATATCAACCTATGCTTCTATTTAAGATTTCCTTCTGACTCGTTGCGGTACGTCCCCATGATATGACAGAAAACTGATATTTCCTAAAAAAAAAGTAGATTTTTAGGTGTGGTGTTGATGTACCAAATCTTATTGATTTATCTGTTGTCGTTTAGAAAATATTTAACTGTCTTCAGACTTAATTACCACCCTGTGTGTATTAAAAGATTAGTGATAATATAATAATAATAAAAGTAATAGTAATACAAATAATTATTTATAATATACAGCTATGCGAAAACCAAACATGGAAAGTACCCGTTTCAGTAAGTAGCATACAAACAACAAAACACGTAAGTATAGTAGTTAAAACAATTCAAATATATTTTAGACTTTGTATTATCATGACATTTAAAATGTTGTCAAACTATTTTTAAACACATAAACATTGCAAACAATTAAACATTAGGCACGATTTTTTTGTACCTTGTACAATTTGCTTAAGTAAAAAAAAACTATACTTTAGTCAGTTTCTTTGATAAGAGTTATGACTCTATCAACCCATCAATACATATTGTGTTTTTGGAGTTTATAACTGCGGAGGAATATGAACCTATTACGTGGTCAAGGTTAGTTAGGGTGGTTAACCAAATATAACATTTAGTTATTTATAGTGTAAAATTTTTAACTTGTAACCCGGAAGTTGTTTCCTTACTTTTCGAAACGTAGTGTACTCAAAACTCAGTGTATGGTTTAGCTTCATCTCCTTTAACTAACATTAAGGCATGCATATTTTTGGACAAACGAAACAATTATTCGATTAAAAATTACGCTATTTCTCCTATCCTAGCTATGTTAATTTGAACAAGAGAAATATGATTACAAGTAGTACTGACTATTGTAAGTATAATCATAGATAAAACGTATAAGGATAAACTAAGGATAAACTGTCTATCCATCATCCATTATGCAAAGATTTGACCCATTATCCATTATCGTTTTTTCATTATCCGTTATCCGGATTCGTTTTTCATTATACATTAGTCATTAAAAATCATAACATTAATCATAATTATTCATTATTCATAATTATTCATTGTTCATTATTCATTATTCATTATTCATTATTGGTTATTCGTTATTCGTTATTCGTTATTCGTTATTCGTTATTCGTTATTCATTATTCATTATTCGTTATTCATTATTCGTCATTCCTTATTCATTATTCGTTATCCATTATTTGTTAATCATAACTCGTTAATCATAATTTATTATTCATTATTCGTTATTCGTTATACGTTATCCATTGTCCATTGTTCATTGTTCACTGTTCATTGTTCGCTCATTACTTTATACTCATTATTCATTAGGTTAGTTAGGGTGGTTAAACAATATTTAGTTATTTATAATGTACAATTGGTAACTTGAAACCACATTATTGTGTTCTATATTAAACCAACAACAGGCGGCAATAGCTAGGTATTATTGAATCAATCTTAGGAACAAATACAAACTATGACACCATCAAATACTATTTATTAGTCTATACATTAGCACTATACAATTAAAATGTGAAATACTAACTAGCGCTACATGTACTACAATATTTTCAATTAGTAGGTATGACACTCCTTTAAGAATTACTAACATACCTATGATAGTTCTAAATAATAATTGTTTTGTAAAAATGTCATATTAATTTTTATGTTTGGGTAGGTTTATATTTAGGAATATAAAATCTAATCCTAATCATTTTCGATAACCAATTTAAAATGAGTATTTCTTGACATGTTGGTTCTACCATATTTAGATTTTTAAGCTAATTTAGACTATAGGCCTACTTTTAAGTGCAATGGATTTCTATATTTTTCAGTGCTATGTTCAAATCATGTAGGATGGCTAATATAATGTTTCATTTCTCCTAATTTTTGGCTTTAAACAGAAATACGTCTTAAAAGTGCAATTTTATTTTTTCATATTATATTAAATTATTTGTGATAATGTGATCAATTTAACTTATAGGCCTAAAATGGAAACTCCAAATTTACAATACAAAAACTTAATTTTATTTAATAACAAAATTGATTAAAAATTTACTAAATTTACTAGCTAAAAGCTTTAGTACAATATTTTAAATTTAGGCTCCGTGGTTTTATTACATGTTCTCTATCTCAGGATGGAATGATCAGGCTGCGTTACAGTTTAATTTTGTGATTTTACAATTAAATTTGGTTTTGAAATATAAATTATTTTAAAATTCTTCTTCTGAATAGTTAAATTAATGTCCTAGAACCAGTTTCTAATAGTTTCTTGATTTTAAAATTTTGTATAAATGTTCAAAAGGTTATGACCAAAAATGTTATAATGGCTTCCAA
Organism: Macrosteles quadrilineatus; assembly: GCF_028750875.1. Classification (NCBI taxonomy): domain Eukaryota; kingdom Metazoa; phylum Arthropoda; class Insecta; order Hemiptera; family Cicadellidae; genus Macrosteles; species Macrosteles quadrilineatus. The sequence continues at coordinate 34,879,132 of NW_026542598.1, read as the reverse complement.
GTAAGCTAGATGTTTTACAGAAATAATCTCACCAATTTCGATGCCTTCTTCACAGGTAATAAGTAAAATACTTCTTAAAAGTTTTAATTTTACAGGGGGGATATTCTTCTTTTATATAATTTTTACTAAGTTACTTTGTTCAAAAATGTTTTATGATGACAAAATGTTTAAAATATTCCAGTATACAATTAATATCTTCACACACTCGTTCATCTCTCTTGGAAGTCAGGAAGGTTTTGTGCATTGTTGCACTCAAATGTCAATGCTGACTTTATCACAGTAACATTTTAGGCCACTATTCACATATATATTATAAAAAATTACATCTGCTAGAGAGCTAAACTTTGGAAAAGTTATTTAAGTAAAATTATATTAAAATTGAAGCAATTTTGTTACAAAAGGTTATAGGCTATCACATATACATAATTAGGCTATTTAAAAATGTTTCTATATTACATTGTATTGAATCAATTACCTATTAGTCTGCTTCGGCAATTATTATACATGGTTTGAAAAATGAAGATAGATTGACATATAGATAAAGAGACAAATATATGGAGAAAATTAAATTATTCTATGGAAAAATATCAGTGAAAATATACTGAATTGTTACAATAAAATTGAAGAAATCCTATCAAATAAACAATAGTGCTATTCTCTTCCTACATTGTGCATAGCATAACAATGTAGATGCTACAGCATAAAGCATACAGTCTAAAACCGAAAAATGTTTGATACCACTTGTAAAGACAGGCTCAGTAATCTTACTTATTCCGCAATTCTCCAAAATTGAAACTGAAATAAGAAGTACTTTCAAAAGATGGTGATTATGAGTATAACTCTTTAATGTGGAACGACATCAATTAATACTTCGAAACAACAGCAATACTTCATACACAGTTGGCGCCATCTGTAGTATCAGCACACTGACAGTCGCCATTCCACTCATCAGCTGTGAAAGAAAATGTTAATAATATTACATTTATTGTAGTTTATAAAATATTACTTTTAACATCGTAGGAGGAAGGGAAAAAATGAAAGTTCTCCTTATACTGCAATGCACGTGGCTACTTTCAGTTTATTCGTTGTAGGGCTACAAAAGCCCTTTTAATTCCTACAACAAAAGAAAACTTAATGAACCAATTTGTCAGAAATCCAAAGATAACGATTGCAGTTTTTTATTATCTGGTCACATAGTATGTACAACTACATTTGTTCTATGACGCTAGGCACGACCATGGGAATGTTTTTCAAATTCCTTCAGGCTAGACCTAGGGGTTGCGGCATTATCACTTGGATAAGATCCATAGGTGATTTGGCGGGGTTCAAAACCGGGATCTCAGGGACCGAAGTCCCGCGCTATAACCACTATACCAGCTCGCTCTCCTAATGCAAAACTACAATAGCTTATATATACTGCACTTAATTTAGTTGAAGATTCAACAGGAAAATAACTTTTTGAAATTACCCTGAATCCACGACTTGGCTCTATGATACGTGTAAAATACGGAAACTTAAGGGCACTTACTGACAACATGAAAGATCTGTTGTAGGGGAAAAGTCCACAGACTGAAACTTCTAATGGACTGTCCACTTGTAGCCAAAGCATCTCCACCTGAAAGTTATTCTTGTGAAAACATCCGGACACGTACTATAGTCTCTATGGTGGAACCTGTCTACTGACTTTCCGTATACCTGGGGACCGGTCAATGGTTTAAAGCCTGGGCCAGTCCCAGGTTCTTTAAGATCAGAAGTCAGATTCCATCGAACAGACAATATTCACTACCAATATTCATAATTTCTGGAGCACATCAGATTGCGAAGAGTGGAAGGGTTTATTTACATGCAACCTTTAACTATAGTTCGGCCGCTTAGAAAGCGACCTCCTCCAGCATTGGTTTAGCATTAGCGCGCAGGTCGTTTTCTAAGCGGCCGAACTATAGTGATATAACGAGAGATTTTCCATCTCAGTGTTGAATTTTTAAGTATTGTTTTCAAAAAAGGAAGTTGTTGTGGTTGTAGTGAGTCACTGACTGATTCCTCTGATTTAAATTACTGATTCCCCTCAAATATGCAAAATTTAAACCAAATGAAACCGATGGGGTAAGACCAATTGTAAGCTCAGCTGTAGTCGCAAAACTCAAAAATTCGCGGCCGGAATTTTACCCTCTGGTTTGTGGCGTCACGTTTGCCCAGGGGGCAAAATTCCAGGGGGATAAAAATCCGCTACCCCGTATTAAATATAATGGTTAGCTTATTAAATTAAATTAAAGGTTGTCAGCTTAGAATTACCTCAACATTAAATGCTTACGAACAAACCTGAACTTTCCTTTCCTCATCCATTTTTCTTAAACTCAGATGTTTCAAGCGGTGTATAAGACCATGGCTCTGTAAGATAAAACATTATAAGAGCTGGTATACAACAATAATAATACTGTTCGCAACCAATACTCGTTAACAAAGGATTTGGACTCATGTTTATCGTTCTAGTTAGAAAACACAAATTATAACATAACTAATCATATTTATAATGCCGTAAGTAAAAGCAATAGTAGTAACTTTTGAAGAAAGTTTGCACATATTTGATTACTAAGAAATCAAACTGAAAAATTGAACTACAAACTACAAACAAACTACAAAACTACAAACTACTGAACTACAATTAAAACATTTTCAAGTAGAATGTTTCTCACATGTGGGGAGCCTGTGTATTGGGTAGCAAGTTAATATCAGTCATTAACATTGTTTTAGGATATTATTTAGTACCTTATAAACTATCAACTTACTAGGCCCAATACTTTTGCTTAACAACACCGTTTGACTCTTATTTGATTAACAGACAGATCTTATGATTTGATGGGGATGGATCATTTTAATTCGAAGTGCAAATTAATCTTGTAGTAAATTATACTTCAGAATTAGCTACAATTGTTTAAGAAATAAAATAAAATGCTTAACGAGCTACTTTACCATAATTTCCAAGTTGTCTGAAGCTGTCGTTGACGAGTGGATACAGTAATAGCAGTGTGCCGTGTAAAGCAAGAGAAAAGGTAGGCTGTTCTCTTTTTCAATGACGAAAGTAAACACGAAAAATCGTGCAAACTGTACAGACATCCCGACCAAAGTCATGAAAAGGCGAGGTCCGAAGGCACAACTAAGGCTTTGGACTGTTTCTCTGGTTTCCTGGTAGAGTAAACGGACTTGCTCCATGGTACGAGGATCCTCCAAACTCCAGACACTCTCTATCAGACGAAACCTCTCTCTCAGCTGGTCACAGAGGAACTTGTACCTACAATGTAACATAGAGTATACGAACTTGCTCCATGATACGAGGAGCCTCCAAACTCCAGACAGTCTCTATCAGACGAAACCTCTCTCTTAGCTGATCACAGAGGAACTTGTACCTGGAATGTAACATAGAGTATACGAACTTGCTCCATGGTACGAGGATCCTCCAAACTCCAGACAGTCTCTATCAGACGAAACCTCTCTCTTAGCTGATCACAGAGGAACTTGTACCTACAATGTAACATAGAGTATACGAACTTGCTCCATGATACGAGGATCCCCCTTGCTCCAGACTCTCTCTATCAGACGAAACCTCTCTCTTAGCTGATCACAGAGGAACTGGTACCTGGAATGTAACATAGATCAGATGAACTTGCTCCATGGTACGAGGATCCTCCAAACTCCAGACAGTCTCTATCAGACGAAACCTCTCTCTTAGCTGATCACAGAGGAACTTGTACCTACAATGTAACATAGAGTATACGAACTTGCTCCATGATACGAGGATCCCCCTTGCTCCAGACTCTCTCTATCAGACGAAACCTCTCTCTTAGCTGATCACAGAGGAACTGGTACCTGGAATGTAACATAGATCAGATGGACTTGCTCCATGGTACAAGGATCCTCCGTGCTCCAAGACTGTCTCTATCAGACGAAACCTCTCTCTCAGCTGATTACAGAAGAACTGGTACCTGGAATGTAACATAGATCAGATGGACTTGCTCCATGGTACAAGGATCCTCCGTGCTCCAAGACTGTCTCTATCAGACGAAACCTCTCTCTCAGCTGATTACAGAAGAACTGGTACCTGGAATGTAACATAGATCAGATGGACTTGCTCCATGGTACAAGGATCCTCCGTGCTCCAAGACTGTCTCTATCAGACGAAACCTCTCTCTCAGCTGATTACAGAAGAACTGGTACCTGGAATGTAACATAGATCAGATGGACTTGCTCCATGGTACAAGGATCCTCCGTGCTCCAAGACTGTCTCTATCAGACGAAACCTCTCTCTCAGCTGATTACAGAAGAACTGGTACCTGGAATGTAACATAGATCAGATGGACTTGCTCCATGGTACAAGGATCCTCCGTGCTCCAAGAATGTCTCTATCAGACGAAACCTCTCTCTCAGCTGATTACAGAAGAACTGGTACCTGGAATGTAACATAGAGAGTAGACTGACTTGCTTCACGGTACCCACCCCTTCCCTTACACCCTTTCTTCGAACAAATAACAATAGAACTGATATTTGTATATACGTCTGTATTCATCTTTGTTTCTAAGTAAACTAAATTAACGGAATAGGTATAGCAAACATTATCAAAAGTTTTACCAGAGGAAGATAATTCTTCTTTGAAACCCCGAGACGAAGATGCTGAGCTTAAACAAGTAGCTTGATTTATGTGACTCTCTGAAATGAACAATTGCAACAACCCAAAGGAAATGCAACGTCATGAGAGTGTACAGTTTGACCCGCTGGCGTCGATCATTGATGGTAGTAGTTACCCCGAGTCCTCTCAGGGAACTGTCAATATCTTCCAGGGAATTGAACAAGTCTCTCACATGTCTCTCTGTCCACATGCAAACTAGGAGGAACACGAAGCTGAGGAATGCAGGAAATAAACACGTGAATGAGTGGATGGAACATCTGCTGATGAACTGGTAGCAGTCATAGGACCAGAGTATCCACCCGGGGATGTGGCGTAGAAGGAAGAAATTGAGTCTGTATCTGGAGGAGACAGGTTTGCGATCTATATAGAATAAACAACACATCCTCAACACTGTGGTAAGGGGAGCTGCTAAGTTGTAGACACTGTCTGTCTCCGGTGTAAGTGGTATGTGGTTCGTCACGAATAAACTGATGCGTGCAAATATCCTACTGACAGCCATGTATATGTTGAATGCAATACAAGGCAATTCAGAGGGGATCGAAATAGTACGTAGGTATCAACTTGAATTTGAAGAATGGCTGTTTCATAGTCATGGTAATTTATAATTCATCCAGGCCCTGTTATTTGATTGGTCTTTATTTTCAATTCGTTAAAAATTTAGAAAGAATTGTGCTTTCTTTTTCGTCCTTATCTTTTTCATTTGTTGAATGTTCTTTCCTAATGTGATTGATGTGTCAGACTGTAAAGATATTCATCTGATTTTATCTAATGTTCTTTCATTCTTATTAATAAATATTCGGGAACAGGATATCTAGAACAATTTCATTTTCCGAAGAGAACTAGAAAATAAAACCTCAAAAGTAAAAATAAAACTACTAATTCAATTGCAGTACATGGATCCTTTTCTTTTATGTCAATTAATTGTTTTCGTTTTTATTGATTTTCTTAATCACCAAAATTTCCCTGCTCAACAGAAAAACTTTAAATTTTCATCGTATGGTAGAAAGAGAAAGAAGTTTTAGAGAACCTTTGAAGTATGTTCTACAAATTTCCATACAAAATAGTAAAATGTTTAAAAAAACCAAAATATAATAGTTATCACAAAAGATGTATAAAACACACTGTTCCTTTGCTTAAAACACTAAATTACTGTGAAGTTTCTTTCTAACAAAATTATTTTTACACGGATAGACAGGTATACAGGTGACAGATATGTTGAAATACATATTGGTTTAGTTTTCCTCCTCTATTGAAGACTGTTTACATTAGTAAGATCCTCACCTAATGGACCATTGTACGAGGGAAGCTACTTTGAACATAGACTTATTGATGTAATTCCATCTTTGAGAAATAAACCTTCTACATTGTTCTCGTTTAATTTATATCTCCATTATTTCTAGGATAGCGCATACTATTCAAACCTTCGGCAACAATATACAACCAGAAGCAAAATACAAAAGACAAAATACTCCAAATTTGTAGGCTTATATGAGATAAATATTGTTGTGATTGACCAAAAACTATAAAATGATATACTTAAGTTAAACTTGAGGGGGGTTTTTAGAGGACTATTCAAATTTGTGCCTGTTTTCACTATATTTAAAAAATTACATAAAATTCAAAAATTATTAAATCAGATACTGAATTTGGTACAAACCCAGTTCAAAAATGTTATAAGAAATTAATTATGTAGTGAAGGTGAAATGATTAGGTTTCCAAAAGTTTCCTTTTAATAAACAACAATAATATATTATCATTCAAGACACAGGTGATATTGGAGGTGATTTATTAAGATACTTTGAGATGTGAACCTGCCTAGAGTATAGAGTTCTTGTAAATTGTCTTGATATATTTATATCTCGAGGTACACGGGTTCAGGCACACTAAAACGATGTTATAGAAGGATCAATTTTGATTCACTAGACTTAGTAACACACAACAAAATTTAACATAAATCTTATGTTTAAGTAATAATTTAACTAAATTATAATGAACATAACATTCTGTTTTGTGTTTGAATGGGTAACTATGCATTTTTATATATACAGGTTGAAACTATTTAACTAACTCATAAACTGTATTTATTACAGAAAAATTAATGGTAATCCCTTCCTAAGTTTTGCCTTATTTTCTGAATTTGCATACAATGTATATCCAATCTTAGGTATTAATTTGATTGTAGGATAAATTATTATTTTTTGTTTTTAAGATAAACATTTTTACAGGCCAGAGATCTAAAACCCCTGATACTCCATTAATTTTTTTGGAAGCACAAACTACACAAGGCTCAATTTGGTTGAATAAAAAGAATTGCCCAAATTTATAAAATCCTATACTTTAATACGAGCTATTTGTGTTAGTGGGATGGTTTTTTTTTATTTATATCTAAATCCATTAGAAAACAAGAATCCAATAAACTGAGGTGCACATAAATGCATAGTGTCTAAGAACAAATAGAAAAGGTGTTGCTGAACTTGAGTATAACTATATGTAAACCATTAAACATAATTAATTTACTATTCATGTCTACACATCTACTATATGTGTATTTTTTAATTAAACATGAAACTGATAATCATGATTCAACCCGATATTGAAATCTAATACTGCAAATAACCACACAATGATTGATTAACACACCACAGTTAAGTTTAATTGCAAAATCCCATCTTAACCTCAATGTACAGTGTGTTTTATCAGTAGTTAATGAAGGTATACAATACTTAATTCAGACTAAATTTAAACATTAGCTTGAGATTTTTAGAAAATATGAGGTATATCAAAATTAAAAAAAAATAATTTACCTTAAAGAATATTGTCCTGGAGTCTTTCAAAGTTTTAATTTTGCCGTACAAGAAATTAGTTTTGTTTGATAATAATAATTTAGATTAATTTAATTTGGATTAAATCGTGGTTATGAACACTACGGTCACTGCTACTAACTTTTATCAGTATAGTTCACCTTTGTATTGTACCGGCTCACCCCTTGCTTTGTTGGATACGTTCCACGCACAGATCTGTAGTCTACGTGGACGGGCAAATGCAAGGTTAAAAGAGGCCGCCAACCTCTTCTTTAAAAAATGCTTATAAAAAGAAGTTTTTTTTATCAGAATGGTGCGTTGTATCATAGACTAACCAACACTATGTTTTATCTATGGTTGTATCTAATGTTAGGCTTAATACACAGCCACAGGGTGATGACAGGATCACTCAAAGTTTGAAGCCTAACCCTAACTTCAAACAACATGTGCTCCTTCCCATACAAGGGTTATACATGAAACTCTTGTTTGAGTTTAGCCTAAAGTTTAAATTCATACATTCGTAATATTTTTCATCTATTTATAATCCTTTGTTGTATCGATGTACTGTTAAAACTACTAATATCACCAAGGGTAGGAAAACCCTTTGTATAGAGTCAATTGAACACTTTTAAAAATAAATCTACCTCATACATGAGTAGTTCTCGTACAGGGAAAAATTAAAAGCAATGATCAAATGTAATTTTGTAATCAATTTTAAAGCAATATCCAAAATAAGAGGTGGATAATAATACTCTAACACAAGGACTAAATATCATAGAACAGATGTCAGTCTACTCATAATCATAATTATAAATGGATTATCAGTAATCGTGTAACTATTTGATTAAAATTTGCTTATTCAAGTAGTATTAAATTTTATTCTTAAAATCTGCAAATAGGCATAGTTTTTCCTATATGAACACTATTTGGTGTTTTACCTGTTATAGTAAAATTTGGGTTCGGTTCACAATAGCTGAGAATTGCCTTTGAAAACTTTCTGGCAATCTATTGATTGACAATTTCAATTGTCAAACGTCGGACGGATTGATATGTCACTGTGCAAACAATACTGAAAACTCTTCCAAATTGACTGTCAATCTTTCTCGTCAAGAGGAATTGTAATTGTGATATTACAACACAAATAGATTAAGAAATCGTTTTTACTTCGACACATCCTGCGTTACCATCTATTTTTAAGAAAACGGTTAAAGAACTAGGCTATGATTATTGCTCACTGTTCATCAGGTGAAGAAGGATCTATTCTTTTTAAGTAGGATATACAGAGTGTCCTGTAAGTAAAATCAAAACTCCTGGAAAAGGTTTTAAGGTGAAAATAAAACAAAATCGAGAATTACGTTTTTCAAAATTATATCGTTAACTGTATATTTGCTATTATTTAATGCTACCTTTAATCTATGGTTTTTTTACCCGATCTTTTTACACTTTTGCCACGTATGCTAAGGTTCAAAAGACTTTTGTTAGGAAAATAAATTAACTTGGTCCAATTCAAAGTTTCGAAATGGTGTCCAGTTTAGTTTCTATCATTTAAATTATACCAAAAACTTTCATATTTTCTAAAAATGTTTCAAGAACACTACTTTTGTTTAGTATTTCAAAGTTCATATTACACAACTAAAAAAACTGCAATGAAAAATAGCTGAATCATTACGACTTACTAGCTGCTGTGCCCTGCTTCGCAAAAGGAAGATGTACCAAACGTCCATACTGCCTAATCCAAACACTTGTTAAGTAGATTGAATTTATAAACAAAGAGACACCAAATAATGGAAAATTTGGTTTACCTGGCTAGTATAGCCTTATTATACTATGCTTTAAAACTGAAAATTATTATATATAATACTTTATATTTTATATTTTTGTATTTATTTTTTACTAGTACCACACGCTTTATACGCTTTTGGACGTACAAATATTATAACTATTTAACAAACCAGGCACAATTTGGATGGATCATATTGCAATAAGCCTTTAATTTAACAATTAGTGACTTTATTCAGCATTACTCAGTGAGTCCGTCTCAAGTATGTAAGTCTTATACACAGGGATTTTAAACACAGACATTGAGCTCATTTCAGAGTAAGGGTTAAGTTTTTACCTTCAGGCAATGTTTTAATAACTTAGAATTAGTACACTAAAACTACTGTTTTTCATGTATTTTTGTATTTGCAAACATGTCAAAGCTTTTGTTCAGTTAAACATACAAAGTGACAGTTTCAGATGTCTGCTACAACACGCAACACGAGACGAATGTGACGTCACACTAACCGTCTTAAGCTGATTACAACAGCAACAACAGATGCGACGCATTGGGAGGAAAAGGTGCGATCCTACGTTTACTTTGAATTATAAGGAAAAATCTTTATCTTATTCATACAATTAATATACAGTAGTTTTGTAAATTAAATATTAATAAAATTGAATAAGAATTCTTATTTGCCTGGTTCCCTTTTTACTTACAGTTTATTGTAGGAAAAAATATTTATGAACACCAAATTTCACAATAAAGAGGTTACATTTTTATTAATGAATATTTCATTAATTTTACTAAAGTTGGGTATTAAACTTGGACAAATATTCATTAAATCTTTTTAAAGCAGTGTTATCTAGGTCCTACGTTTTTATAGATATATAAAATTAATTTTGTATCCATACGCTGCTTATGTATTACTTATTAGTGCAGAGTAAGACTACAAGATTGTACAATGTCGAGTAGTGGAAGCAAATGTTTTCTCTTAACATGTGGAACAAGCAATTGCTGTTATTACCATACAACAGTTTTATTATGAGCAATTATCAAATATATATTCATGTTTCGTCTGAACAAACAAGTAAAGTCTGCTTAACTATGCAAAATTAAAGATGGACATTTTTACCAGGAGTTTAACTAATTAAAAATTTTCAGAAATGTCAAGACACGCTCCAACAATGTGTTTTTCTCTTAAAGATTTCAAGGGAAAAGATTTAACATTAATAAATTCGTTCAGAAGAAACTCTCTTTATCCGTTCTATTGAACGGTAAAAATAAAGTTTTTAAGTTGTCTTCCTCATCGACACCGAATTTCGAAAGTCTTTCTCAATAAAGAAAATGTGTATCCAATTGTTTTTATACCATTGGCACTATACTATTTATATATGCTTAGACTTATTTTGTAAAAATAAACCATCTTAAGTTGGTAAATGTCTTACAATAAAATAACTTTGTTCTGTAGGTGATGATAGCCTAAAGGAGAGGAGTAGTAGCCTGTGTCACACTTGGCTACTTACTAGCAGCTACCTAGTAGCAGCTACTGAAATAGCAGCTACTTTTCTTGTCACACTTATTTTGGTAGCGTCTATTCACTAGCTGCTACTACTAGTTTAGCTCAAGAGAGGTTATGTCCCAAAGACACGGATATTTTCTATACAGGTTCAAAAAATTAATCACATCTCCCCCACCCCACTTCGGATCACTCATGATTACTTCAGAAATTATTCAAAATGAACGAGAATAAACAAATCAAGCAGACAGCACGTGGTGCAAGTAGCCGCTAGTCTGCTATTGAAGCTGTCACACTGGGCGACAGTCGCTACTTGATAGCTGCTAGTTGGTCACGTGACTCACTAAGCTTAGGGAGTACATATTTTGTGATAATAGTTTGAAAACGCATAGATGGAATCAATGCCCTCAACTAATCATAATAGAACATTCGAAATGTTTCAAGCTCATCTTTACGGGTGATTATTCTATGCATATTATTTCTGATAATATTTAAATCAGGATTATTCTAATTGAAATAAAATTGATATGAATTCATCTTCATAATTATCAATCTAGAATTACTCCTCTGCTGTATTGACCAATACAAAATGTGTGCATGTTTGTTTCGCCAGTTGTATGGCTTGATATCTTCGTGTGTTTAGGCCAGTTGGGTCAAAGTTTAATAGTCAATGTTGATCTTCCTTGTTGGTGAAGTTTGCCAAGTTCTGCTGTAAACCTTGACCTTTGGTAACAAAAGTAAAGTTTCAGGTAAACGTTTATATTAGATATAATGAAAATATTCTTCGTGGTGTTCATCAAAAGTTGGATAGTAAATAAATAATAAAACACATAACACAGAAACACGAAACGAACCATTTAGCACTGGTCGACCACACGGTAACAAAAAGACCTGATGATGTGATCCATCCGAAGCATGAAACAACTGTTGCTGTAATTATAGTAAGTTTAATTTGTAGTTACAAAGTATTGTTTTTGGACAGTAACAAGGTGTTTTAAACCACTGGAGTTAATTCAGATGTTACAGAGGACATTCTATAGTGAAATATAGTACATAATTTATCCGGGTACAGATCTTGTACACTTTTATCAATTTATGAGTTTTATTAAAACTGTACTTTAGTTTAATTTAAGCCTTATTATAATTTTACTTTTCACTTTAGAAGACATTAAACACTGTTAGTGGTAGTAAATAGGAACTAATGGATGCAACTGTTTCTAATTGTTAGATAATGTTAGATAAATGTTAATAAATGTTAATAAATGTCTAATGTTAGATAAAGACAAACGACATAACAGAGCGTGGGAAGGATTCGTTGCAGTTACTTCGTTTGAATATGAGTGTTATTATCTGAAAATAATGTACATGATTGTAAGATAGTTTTTCTTATGAAGTTTGATATTAGTAAGATAGGTATTATTAAAGTTAAATCATTTTTAGGTATTTTTTCGTTATTAATTTAATAATATGACCATCGGTTTCATCGTTTAATATTTTTTATTTACGTTTTTGAGACATTCTTCAGAATTGAAATGTTAATATTTTAAATAACCTTAGAACAATTTATAAATACTTTATCAATATGCTTCAAACACTTAAAATGTTGGACAATAGCAAATACTTGCCAGATGTACTCTGCACTATAACAGATAATATTTAACTTAACACACATCAGAACAAATTAGACTTTCTGTACGTTCAACAAATGTTACGGTGCAAATGGCTGCTTCAGTTGAAGGGGTTGCAAATTGAACAAGAGGTTGACGATGTCAAAGATGGAATTACACCAATGAGTCAGTGTTCAAAGGAGGCTCCCTGGTACAATAGTCCTTTATATAACACGCTTAACAAGTAAAGGGGTAAAGGAGTCAAATGCTAAATAAATGGAAAAGTACGTTTATCTGGTTAGTTGTGAAAAAAATCCTTTCAAACATTGTTAGGGTTTGCTGTAAGCTATTGTGTAGGTTCTATGAGTCTAATGTTCATTACAGTCTTGCTTAAGTTGGGGAGCGAGTGGTCAATTTTTATAGAGCAGGACTTTGGTGCAAGAGGTGATGGGTTCAAATACTGCTAAACACCAATCAATTGTATCTTAATTGCCAAAGCTGTGACTTTCTTATCCTAGTCTGGGGATGTAGGTCTCGAGGTCCCGGGTTCAAATCCTCGCAAACACCAATGGGTTGTCTCCAAGTGATAATGTTGCAACCTCTAGGCCTAGTAGTAATGTGAAAAACAATTCCGGACTTAAGTGAAACATTTTTCGTCTACAGTCTCTAGAGTAATATAAAAACTGGTCCAGGCTGGGTGTCTTGGATGAGAAAGTGAAGAAAGACTAAACAACTAATTTTAAATTTGAAAACTAACTATGTAGACAATATAAGAATGGCTATTTTCAAAATTTAAAAGTTTTAACGCAGAATAAAGCTTTTTAAAACGGTCTGTTGCTCAGGCATTAAAGGTCTTGTTAACAATAGATTCAATATCGAAATTGTTTGCTCAGTAATTCAATTTAACCATTAACTAATGTATGTTGTTCACAAACTAAACACAACAGTTCAAACAAATATTTACTACGATGTGATAATTGGACATTACTACCGTAATATAAGACCTATTTCAATTCAAGATGCTTGTGTGTTTGGTTATGTTAGAAATTGTTGGTAAATTGGAAAAAATAGAAACCCGTCACATTTAGTAATTATAGATATTTTGTTGGGTTATATTATTAGTAATTAAATGAATTTACAGGGAAATGGCAATACAACAATGTATACCATTCTTGAAGATTTCCCTTAAATATTTTTAAATGAAACATTCTCAATTTTACTTTGCTCTCCTTTTTAATAGTCTAAGTTATAATAAAATTGTTTGCGTTTTGTTTAGAATATGTCATTCACGACAAAAACATATCCAATATCCTTTTAGCTTTGAACAAACTCAAATTAGAATATTTTAAAAATCATCTTGATGTAAATCTACATCTTGCAAAATAAATAAAAGATTAGATTGAATTAAAGAATATTTATCTTTACATCCATTTTTAATAATCATTAAAAAGATTAGACGGATTATCATCTTGGCCCCGTTAAAAGAAATTATGTCTTTTAAAATGTACAGCAAAATGATTTTAGACTAAAACAGTCCATGATACGACCAAAATAACTTATCTTGTCACAATATCTCGGCTTTCATTCAAAGGGTACGATTCATTTGTGAGATTTTAAAATAAGATGGAATTAATTACCTTTAACTATATATGCATATTCAAAAGAATATGTGATAAACTATACTGATCATAATTTTATTTTTACATTTTTTGTTTATAGTGAATTTATATCTCCAAGAAATGTTGGTAAATCCCTGGTTGGAAATGTTGCTAGATATTAATTTTATACTAATATTCAGATTATAAGTAAACTCAAGTGAGCATGAAAAAAATTATTTTTCAATTAGCCTAATATAATTAAGGTAAGTTATATGTATAAAAAGTAATAACAAAGTTGTCAAAAAGGATAATTATGGTACGGCTGCATTTCATGTAACATAATTTAGATTCAAAATGATTCAACAACAAAAATTAATTAATTAACTGTTTCGTCAACAAAAAATAATAACCTGTTAATTTCAATGAAATTAAATTACCTGGGTTGGTTTCAGTCTACGTTGTCAACAGTTCTTTTACTGTTGCAATTAGAAACTTGTTGACAACAGAAACATTGGTAATTTTTTTATTTTTTTCCAGAATTTTAATTTTGTTGTTTATTAAAACTTTAGGCGCCGAAAAGTGCAGAGTTATTTTGTTACATTTTACTTTTTAATATAGTCTTAAGTTCATTTTGTGGATTATTTATCACTAAGTATATTTAACCAAACCTAAGTGAAGTAAAGTGTTACTATCTAGCCCTTTAGAAGGTAAATGGAGAAAGTATTTTCAAAATTTCGAGTTTGGTTTTTGGATGGAAATATAAATTTCGGGTTCCGCTTGGTTTTCGAATGAATCGAAACGTGTGTATGTAGCTACAGACTACATGTTTAGTGCAATTCTGATGAAATTGTGGTGTCAATAGTATCCCTGCAGGGATGTTTTTAATTTCGAAACCCACAATTCGTTTAACATTAATGTTCAAAGGTGTTTGCAATTTTTGAGATTTCATGATAAAACACCATATTTACTCATTTTGCCAATTTTAAGAGTTTTTGACAAGCTAATGGGAGAAAATATGTGCCAGTTTTCTGAGAAAGTATATTTCAATATCGTGTAAGGAGCATATGGTTTACATTTAATGTAAACCGTAGTTTCTTTGTTGTTCAATACATTATACATTATTTTATTTATCCCGTAGATACAGTACAATAGTCTAATACAAGTAAGTATGATAATTTTAAGTAGTAACCCATGTTTCATCCCATTAGGGTTTTTAAGTAAAATCCTTAAACTTTATAAGAATCAAAGCACCATATTTTTTTAACTTATAAAACTGATTACCCGATGAAACTTAACATTCGATCATGTCTTCAATAGTCTTCAATATGTACACCCATTTTGACTGTAGTTTCACTTATTTCCAAAATATTATCTCAACATTTTATTTACCAAATAAAACAATAATAAATATTAATAAATAAACAACTTAACAATAAACAATATCTAGGGAATTTCGTGTTGATGTACAAATTGAACATAGCACTATGCAAATTGATACCATATTCACTGTAGTTTAACTTATTTCTGAAAGATTATCTCAATTTTTTTATGGACCAAATAAAACACATAAAAACATTAATAACCAATCAATTTAAGAATAAACAAGCTCTAGGGGATTTTGTGTTGATATACAAATTGTACAGTGTACTATGCAAATTAATGTGTTACTGCCATGGCATGCTGTGTTCTGCTATTTGTAAGCAAATAAGCACATTTCTAGGTAGCAACAGAACCATCCCCTCCCCTTGCTGTATGTTAAATGCTAATTACAATATTACATGATTTCTGAGCTATATTCAATGGATGGTAAATTATTTTTCATGGTCGAATAACTATTTTTATTGTTTTCGTAAGTTACTATATTCTATTATAAATATATATACATATATTAAAATATCTTGCTTTATTGATCTTAGTCCTAGTCTGAAATTAATGTAAATATCCGTGTTGGGCCTCAGCTGGGTTTTACAAGTTGGTGTATTTACGTGTGTATGGATGTGTACCACACCTGTGGTCTGATTTAAAATACATTTGGTATTTGGTTTAATAATTTGGTACTAATCCATAGAATCTCTAGTCGTATTTAAAATGTCATTAAATTTTGAGTTAATGATTTGACAAAACGGGCTGGAATGATTATTATAACAATTCAGCCCCCTATGACCCTTTTGAATCTAAACAAATGGTACAATCATAAAATCAATGTTGTAACATTACTCCCACTGATTACCTAATTTAAGGGTTGTCGACAAGCTAATGGGAGAAAGTTTGAGCGAGGTTGATGTAACCGTTTATAGTTTATAGAGTTACATAACCTTTATAGATGGTTAACTATGGTAAGACACTCCATAAAATAATGTATGTATGTTCTTGCAAGTGAAATCAATTTTGCGTTCTATTTAAGAACTAAACTTTAAAAAATCTCATATATTTTTATAAAATTTATTAATATTGGTATAGAATAATTCTAGATTATGTACTTCTAAACTTCTTTTCAGTGTATATATAAAATAATTTTGAAAACGACTTTGTATTAGTGCAAAAAACATTTCCTTGTGCTTCTTAAAAAAAGGTAATTATTTACATTTAACCAAATAGTTTAACTACATATTATCTTGTTTATGTTAAGAGATCCTTGCAGTACATCGATATCGTTTTATACGTTAAAAGTTATAAAAGACATGAGAACACCAGCTACAATACTTTCTGTATTTGACAGTTTGTCAGTTTTAATTTTATTGAAACTTTATCGACAGAATCATATGTTGAGCATACGATATATAGTAAATAGGAATTTATAGTAGGCTTACTTCTAATAATATGCTTACTATTACAAATCTTGTTAAATACTATTACGGTTATCATTATTGCAATTATGACAATGTATTTAATTCGACAAAAATCACATTCCTACACTAGTGAATTAATTCCGCTATGTAAATAGTGTCATTTTTCAAAAACGCCTCCAATTGTATAAAAAGTCACTGATCTTTAGTTTGCAAATTTTGATGTTTTTACTTTGCAGTTTTAAACAAGAAACGAATCTCAAACAAATTATATTACATCATGGTTCAATAAATAAAAATAAAAATAATGCACTGTTCAATAAACAGTAGTAAACAACTAAACAATCAACCTACTATAAAAGGTATATTACAAATATTACATTACAGTATTTCAAACCATATGCAAAGTTTTCCCTGTGAGTTATTCTTCAGGCAGCTCAAAGTTTTCAATATTTTGTTTAGTTATGATTTTACAATCAAAGGATGAAATGTTGAGCATTTACATGATGATTTTCTGGCTAGAGTAAAATAAAGTAAATTGTATTTTACATTTTCCCCAGGCCTAAAACTAAAATATAAATATGTAAATGGTAGACAACAACATATTTATACTCTTTTGACCTTATTGAAAGTATAGTTTGTCTTTCAATTTATAAGTCTTCTTTAGTTTATCTCTATAAAAAACATTGGGAAATATTTTTTGGCTTTTAATGTGATACCCTAAACTGAAACCTTATATAAGCCGAACATTGTATACAATATTTTACTTATGATACGGATACCATTAAATATGAAAAAGGATTCCATTAACTGTTAATTCAATATCATCCTTTTATTCTTTCGCATCTTTGGTTTTCCTTATTATTTTTTTAACGTTCAATTGTTCGCAAATGTTACCTTTTTGCCAAGAGTGTTTTTCTTTTTTTTCCTTAGAATGCCTAGACACGAGCCCGGGATTGTTTTTCACATTACTTCAGGCTAGACCTAGGGGTTGTGGCATTATCACTTGGATAAAATCCATTGGTGATTTGGCGGGATTTGAACCATGGACCTCTTGGACTGAAGTCCCGTGCTCTAACATGGCCACACTATACTATTGTAGTATCAGTGACGTAGCCAGTATTTCAAAATAGGGGGGGTCGACCGACCGGGGGGTCAACGTAAAGGGGGGGGGGTCCGGGAAAATTTTTAAAAATATAGGCCCTAAAAAGGTATTTTTTAGCTCTCTTAGCATTCAAAATAATCACCCCCATCGTCAATACAGTGTGATTATATAATTTTACATTTAATTTAACAACAAAATATTATATTCAAGCCTGGAAGGGGGGGGTCCGGACCCCCAGGACCCCCCCCCTGGCTACGTCACTGGTAGTATAGTGTGGCCTTGACTCTATCCACTAGACCAGCTCGCTCTCCTTTTTGCCTAGAGCAATGAAAAGACCCTAAGAAACAAAAAATAAAAGCTTAACACATTTACCACCAAGTGTCAGTGAACTATACAGACTAGTGTGACGACTGGTAAAATGAAATGATAATGAATATAAACAACCTTTAAAAAGTTTGAAAACATAATGGTGCAAAGAAAATAATTTAAATCAATGCTGGGACAATAACATGTTAGGTTATTGGTGTATTTGCTATTAATAACCTACGATTCCATACGGTTGGCATGTACATTCAATAACAGAATTTGTACATGAGTGATTAAATTTACTGATTATTGACTAATGAATCTTGTTTACCGACCAAACATAGCGTTTTAGGCACAGAATTACAACAGTGTGTTTATTGACATCCTTATCCATTACATCGAGGAAATATGTATGTTTATTTTTCTTGTATTCCTAGTTAAATTTCATAATATCAATCTTTGATTGAAATACATCTTAGCACTAACTTTTATTTCATATTAAATATTTTTAAAAAATAATTTAAACCGTCACTTAAGTTTATGGTAATTTCTTTTTTTTATATCTACCAAACATTTTCATTTGGAAAATATTTGCTAGAGATAAATGATAAAATGTATTCTGAACATTATGCCACTCTAGGATTACTGCTAAACAAACCAATTGATTTTTTTTATTTAGTTAATTGTGTGTAATGTAAATTGTACCTAGAAGCGTAGAAATAGTTGAACCTAATGAGCCTTAGAATAGCATGTACATAGTAATTGAAAACGTAAATTAATAAAATGGTTCTTTCAAAGAATTACATTAATTTAGTTATGATAATTATTCAGAAAATCCTCACGCATTTGTTGTATATTTTTTAATTTTATACATACAAAAAATATCATGAAATGATAGGTTTTTGGAGTCATAACGCAGAGTGTTTTAGCCTAAAAGCATTTTGCTGTACTTCTAAAAGGCATAATGCTTTAAAGAGACTCAATGATACAATCTGATTAAATCCTATTGATGTTTTTAAAATATGGATGGAATCTTAATCATATTTATTTATTCATACATCAATAAAGTAGCTTATAAGATTTTCAATTACATTTGTACACTGTTGTATTTAAATCCAGTTTCGTTTGGCTGATTTTTTATATATTTTTTTATATATTTTTTATTTCTTTTTGAACTTGTTTTTTTATGCAAATAGTCTATTATGACGACAAAAAAGATTTTCTGTCTATTTTTTTAAACAGGTATAGTAAACTTAGGGCAAGTTTGGAGCTTTTTAGGTCAAACAAACTCCTGAGTAGACTTTTAAATGTTCCTGATATAAGTTTATTCTTAATCCAACTGAATTCTGTACGAAATAAAATTACAGTAGAACCTTGATAAGAAGGCTGACATGGGGATGATGAAATATGACTTGTTATCAAGGTTGACTCCTTATAGAGGTTTGCAATAACATGCATTTAAGGGCCATATAAAATTATGGGTATTTAAAAATGACCCTTGTTATCGAGAGCCACTTGTCTTCTTATCAAGGTTCCACTGTATTTATGTTTATAGACCTTTTTAAATTGACACGTTTTAAGTCCAAGCAAACAAATAGTCCCACTCAATTTCTAATGGATGAGGTGATCAATAAACAAAGTGGTAACTATTTGCTTGAACTGCCGTGTTTGTTTGGTAAACAGCATACATTAGTTGACGGGCAATACAGTGAATTACTCATGATCAAATTTCGATATTGAGTCTAATATTGACTCGGCAACTGTATCGTACCGTTAATGAAATACGCATCGGTTGTGATAAACAAAGCAATGGGTTATTGAGTTTGTAAAATAAGAACGTTTTTTGATCAATTTTTGAGGAAATGTATTTTTATACACAAGGTTCTAGCCTAGAATAGTTTTTCAAAATTGCTTCAGGCTAGACTTAAGGGTTGCGGCATTATCGCTTAGATCAATTTATTGGGTATTTGGCAGGATTTGAACCCAGAACCCTAGG
This sequence comes from Macrosteles quadrilineatus, assembly GCF_028750875.1. NCBI lineage: Eukaryota > Metazoa > Arthropoda > Insecta > Hemiptera > Cicadellidae > Macrosteles > Macrosteles quadrilineatus. The sequence continues at coordinate 34,858,974 of NW_026542598.1, read as the reverse complement.
GACCGAATTCCCACGCACTACCCAGGGCTACAGATATACAAGGGCTGGCTCACTCGTTTGATGTTAGCGGTAGCCGCCTGATCCTACTTCCCCTCCCCCGCCCCTCCTCAGTGACGTAGCGGAGATACACAGCGAGCACAGAATAAAAATAGAGAGGACATCCGTGCGCGGCGGTGAAGCCAAATTTTCCGCGGGTTTGACCGAATCCGGAGTGGGGGGAGCGATGAGTCACCCTAGTACCGAGCGTCTTGAGCGCTGTCACGAGGCTCCGCTAGACAACATTTAGTCGGTTGTTGACATTGCATTCAGCAGAGCTGTAGTGTTTAATCAGTTGAAAATGGTAAATATCACTGAAGTAATCATTTCAAAGGTTTTAAGCCAGATCATTATATCAGATTATATCAGATCATTACAACGATCAAGAATTTGAACAAAACCATCTGATCTTACTGCTGAAATCAATTTGCAGGAAGTATGTGAACATCAGACTTCATCATTACAGTAAAATATTCAATGATAAAGTTCATTCCTCCCGAGTCAGGCACCACCTAACCAAAGTTGTGACATTTCTAGGCCAATAAGGGTAGAATTGTAAAACCACCGACACTCAATATATGAACTTATAATATTGAACTATATTTACTTGTGAAATACAAGCTTAGAACTAAAGCCTGTTTATTTCTCCACACAATAAATCATCTACAATCATTACCTGAAGAGAAAAAGTGCCAGTAAGTACAAAAATATTTATGTAGGTTAATTAGATAAGTGTTTCATTACTCGAATCTTAGGGCAGCAGTAGCAGTGAGTGACGAGACACGGTCGCAGTGACAGCGTGCAGTGCCCGAGTCGCGCCGCCGCGCGCCGTAGGACGGATTTTACTGCCTCTTCAACCTAATTTATTTCCTTTACCAGCCATCACAGAATTCTCAGAAAAATATATGTTAAGGTTCAACTAATGCTCTCAAACTTTGCCGCAGACGAAACTTTCCTGACCAAAAAATAAAAAACTTCCTCGATTACTAATAATTTCATGTTTTCACAAAAGAATTAATAATTTCTTTCAGTTTTATCAATTAATAAAAACAAAATAGGATATATATAATATTTTAAAGCTTACTATCATTGAGCAGTACTAATAAATTTTCCCTGTTCCAAGTTTGGTAATTTTAGGACTACTGTAAGTGCGTCTAATCATCGAGTATCATAAAAAGGGTTTTTGACGCTGTTTTACTCGGTCACGGCGAGTTGACCGAATCCGGAGCGGGGGAACTTGGCGTCACTGCCTATAATGTTATTTAAATACGCATGGCCCCTCTATTTTTATTCTGTGCTCGCTGGAGATACATCGGCGCGACGGTAGCCTAGCACCAAGATGTATCGAGTAAATGTATCTTTTACTCCATGCATCTTGGCCTAGCAAGGCATATTAATATATGCAAATATTAATAATTGTGTTAATAATAATGTAGTTTTATAGTGTGATTTTTAAAGCGGGTTTCGTTAACCCTCCAACTTGCAATGGGCGAACTCTGTAGTGGCAAAGCATTTTTGCCGATTAGTCATATTTTCGAAAATTCATATAAACTAATCCAACAGATCAAACCTATGAATCGTATTTATTATTTCCAACTTGAAGTGTTCGTAATGAAATGAAGAATTTGAAAATGGCAACAAAATAAATCTTAAAAATATTGTAGAAAAATTGCTGCATGAACCAAAAATGTTTCATAAGATATACAAATTGTTTGGAATTTATTTCCCTACATGGAAATGTAAAAAGATTCCAATTACCATTTATACAAAGTTATGGCCCAAAAATAATAGAATGACAATTTTCACGATTTTGCACAACAAATGTCAAATAAAACAGAATAAATGTATTATCAAGAGATAAAGTAAAAGTAAACATTTTTAGGCAATAATATTGGACATCAAATGAAGTAAGAATCGTTTATGTATACTGATCATTTCAATAGATGTTTATGACTTTTAATAAATGTTTATATTTGTCTAGAAAAATATTTTGTTATTCACACGAATATATTATTTTTAAACCCCCACAAACCAACTATATAAAATGAAAGTAATCTTATTCCCCTACATGAATATACATAGTTATAAAGGCAAATATACAAAAATAAATATTTTAGTTTTTTCTATAAAATGCTGCTGTGCCTTTTTCATTTGGCGATTACATCGTTTGTTAATTATGACGAAATGTTTCAAAAACGGGCTAAATGTAATGTCCCACACCTTAAAGTAAGTAAGTATATCAACATAAAACAGTTTATAAACTAAACAAGTACAATTTTTACAACTAATAAATACGATTAAAGTGATAAAGTCAAACCCGCGATATTCGTTGTTGGTAAATCAAAATGTTGGTAAAGTCAATGAAGTTCACAAAAACTGGATAAAAAATAGTGTCTCAAGTTTCTAAAAGTAATGTCACATTACAGTCGAGGCACAATAAATAATATCGTAACTAAACATTTACAACTTATAATCACGATGTAAACTGATAAAGTAAAATCACACCAAAACTCGACTTGTTAGTTATTGGTCAACAGAGATTGAGGTTAGTTAGTCAGGCAACTTAATGTATTTTTCCAACTATATGATATTTTAATGTAATAAAATATGTAGGGCCTATAATAAAATGTAATTGATCAATTGAAATTATTTTCCTTCCTGTAAAAGTTACAAAATACTAAGTATAGGTAATGTATTTTTATACAACCTCAATGTATTTTATATAACCTCAATGAATCCTAAAAGGTATGAATAAGTAATAAATAAATACAATTAATAATCCATAGGTTAAGCAATTCGAGCATTACGAACACAGATATTACACAGTAACTTAATGCATTGAATCAATAACTACAGTATTCTTAGCCATCGCTTTCCATCCTTAAATATCTACTAAAGTTAATTTGTTACTTATTAAAATTTATGTTATACGTAATCCTATTTTAAAATCAATTACTTTTATAAAATACATTAATATCTAATAAAAAAAGTCCAACATAGAGATTAATAAACGCTAAATGTGCGGTAATACCAGCGCTCACACAGGCCTATGGTACACAGGGTATCACCGTGACGTCACAGCGGCGGAGTGGTGGGGAGTGGTGATGCCACCTGGCATCACTTTCTGAGCTTGCGTGGCCTTGTATATCTGTAGCCCTTACACTTAACACTTAACACTGAACACTGAACACTGAACACTGAACACTGAACACTGAACACTGAACACTGAACACTGAACACTGAACACTGAACACTGAACACTGAACACTGAACACTGAACACTGAACACTGAACACTGAACACTGAACACTGAACACTGAACACTGAACACTGAACACTGAACACTGAACACTGAACACTGAACACTGAACACTGAACACTTAACACTTAACACTTAACACTTAACACTTAACACTTAACACTTAACACTTAACACTTAACACTTAACACTTAACACTTAACACTTAACACTTAACACTTAACACTTAACACTTAACACTTAACACTTAACACTTAACACTTAACACTTAACACTTAACACTTAACACTTAACACTTAACACTGAACACTGAACACTGAACACTGAACACTGAACACTGAACACCGAACACTGAACACTAAACACTAAACACTAAACACTAAACCAACTATATACAGTGCCGGGAGCCCGAGGTATCACCGTGACGTCACAGCGGCGGAGTGGTGGGGAGTGGTGATGCCACCTGGCATCACTTTCTGAGCTTGCGTGGCCTTGTATATCTGTAGCCCTTACACTTAACACTTAACACTGAACACTGAACACTGAACACTGAACACTGAACACTGAACACTGAACATAGCACCATATAGTTTAAAAAAAAATATATAAAACAATGTAATATTTTACATGGTGGTAAACACTAAACACTAAACACTAAACACTAAACACTTAACACTTAACACTTAACACTTAACACTTCACACTTCACACTTCACACTTCACACTTCACACTTCACACTTCACACTTCACACTTCACACTTCACACTTCACATAAGTCACTTAAGACTTCACATAGTCTTTTATATAATAAGTAATATTAATATATTATTAATATAAGTAAAAGCCCGGAATGATTAAAGCACCCACAATGGTATTTCTTATTGTTTTGACACAATAGGTCTTTTATTAATATTAGTATATTAAAATTATTAATAAAAGTAAAAACCCAAAATGATTAAGCACCCACAATGGTAAGTACCCACAATGATAAAGACCCACAATGGTAAAACCCCACAATGGTAAAGACCCCCAATAGTAAGTACCCAAAATGTTAAGTACCCACAATGGTAAAGACCCACAATAGTAAAAGTCACAATGGCAAAGATCCATAATTGTAAATACCCACAATGGTAAAGGCCCACAATGGTAAACGTCACAATGGTAAAAACCCACAATGATAAGTATCCACAATGGTAAGTACCCACAATGGTAAGTACCCACAATGGTAAAGACCCACAATGGTAAAAACCCACAATGGTAAAACCCCACAATGGTAAGTAGCCACAATGGTAAAGATCCATAATTGTAAATACCCACAATGGGAAAAACCCACAATGATAAGTATCCACAATGGTAAAACCCCACAATGGTAAGTAGCCACAATGGTAAAGACCTACAATGGTAAAACCCCACAATGGTAAGTATCCACAATGGTAAGTACCTGCAATGGTAAAGACCCACAATGGTAAGTATCCACAATGGTAAGTATCCACAATGGTACAGACCCCCCAATAGTAAGTACCCAAAATGGTAAAAACCCACAATGATAAGTATCCACAATGGTAAAACCCCACAATGATAAGTAGCCACAATGGTAAAGATCCATAATTGTAAATACCCACAATGGTAAAAACCCACAATGGTAAGTATCCACAATGGTAAGTATCCACAATGGTAAGTACCCCCAATTGTAAGTACCCCCAATGTTTAAGACCTACAATGGTAAGTATCCACAATGGTAAGTATCCATAATGGTAAAACCACACAATGGTAAAGACCCCCAAAAGTAAGTATCCACAATGGTTAAACCCCACAATGGTAAGTAGCCACAATGGTAAAGACCCACAATGGTAAGTACCCGCAATGGTAAGTAACCACAATGGTAAGTACCCACAATGGTAAGTACCCACAATGGTAAGTACCCACAATTGTAAGTACCCACAATGATAAGTATCCACAATGGTAAAACCCCACAATGGTAAGTAGCCACAATGGTAAAGATCTATAATTGTAAATACCCACAATGGGAAAGACCCACAATTTTAAAGATACACAATAGTAAAGACCCACAATGGTAAAGACCCAAAATGGTAAGTATCTACAATGGTAAGTACCCACAATGGTAAAGACCCACAATGGTAAAAGTCAAAATGGTAAAGACCCACAATTTTAAAGATTCACAATAGTAAAGACCCACAATGGGAAAAACCCACAATGATAAGTATCCACAATGGTAAAACCCCACAATGGTAAGTAGCCACAATGGTAAAGACCTACAATGGTAAAACCCCACAATGGTAAGTATCCACAATGGTAAGTACCTGCAATGGTAAAGACCCACAATGGTAAGTATCCACAATGGTAAGTATCCACAATGGTAAGTATCCACAATGGTAAAACCCCACAATGGTAAGTAGCCACAATGGTAAAGATCTATAATTGTAAATACCCACAATGGGAAAGACCCACAATTTTAAAGATACACAATAGTAAAGACCCACAATGGTAAAGACCCAAAATGGTAAGTATCTACAATGGTAAGTACCCACAATGGTAAAGACCCACAATGGTAAAAGTCAAAATGGTAAAGACCCACAATTTTAAAGATTCACAATTGTAAATACCCACAATGATAAGTATCCACAATGGTAAAACCCCACAATGGTAAGTAGCCACAATGGTAAAGATCTATAATTGTAAATACCCACAATGGGAAAGACCCACAATTTTAAAGATACACAATAGTAAAGACCCACAATGGTAAAGACCCAAAATGGTAAGTATCTACAATGGTAAGTACCCACAATGGTAAAGACCCACAATGGTAAAAGTCAAAATGGTAAGTTTCTACAATGGTAAGTACCCACAATGGAAAACCCCACAATGGTAAGTTTCCACAATGGTAAGTTTCCACAATGGTAAGTTTCCACAATGGTAAGTATCCACAATGGTAAAGACCCACAATGGTAAGTACCTACAATGGTTAGTACCCACAATGGTAAGTACCCACAATGGTAAGTACCCACAATGGCTAAAGTCACAATGGTAAAGACCCACAATGGTAAAACCCCACAATGGTAAGTACCCACAATGGTAAAGACCCACAATGGTAAACGTCACAATGGTAAAGACCCACAATGGTAAAAGTCACAATACAAAATGTGGTAAAGACCCACAATGGTAAAAAAGACCCACAATGGTAAAGTATATCTGTATATCTGTATATCTGTAGCCCTGCGCACTACCACTAGATCAGCTCGTTATAAAAGATATTTTTATTAATTCAGTTTTAAACAGTTTAAAACGACATTTGGTAATTTAATATATAGTTTACCATTATATAAGCTTCTCTTAACCTCACTAGCCCTATTACAATCCAATGTGCCATATGCCGATCTTAACCTAAAGTACATATATATCCGTAATATTTGTATACAATAAACAGTAATACTTTTGATTAAAAGATTAATTAATGTTATTTCTATCATGAGTTGAATATTATTGATTGACATGGCCTAACCAAGAGAGTGTGTTTAATGTTAGTGTTAATAGTTCTAAAACACCCTCTCGGCAGCAAAACCAGCAGACTCAGCAAATGTCCTCATTTGATTTTCATTCAGATATTTATTTAAAGTCAGTAATTATTCCCTATTAAAAAGCATTAATTTAACTAAGTTTGCTGATACAGGTTAAGAGTTTATAAAGTGTGTTTTTGGTGAAATACTGATAGCTTGAGTATGAAAAAAACAATTTGCCCAATGTTATCTATTTATATCCAATAAATGAGTGATACAAAACAGTTGACTTTCCCCCTTAGAATAAAAACAAAGGGAATTTAAATATAAAATTATTGATATTTTCTCATTAACCATTCAGCGTAAAACAACTCTTCAATATACTAAATTATCTTTTGTAAGCTCCACAAAATGGTTCATGAAGCAATTGAAAGGTTTTCTGTTTCAATATTCTTAATTTTTAAAATCCCATTATTGCTACATAAAACCCCGCCCCATAGTCCGAGAAAACTAGTTCGTGACTCGTTTGAATAAATGTAGGTTTAAAAGTTTCGAATTGAATCAAAATTGGATCAATTTCAGCCAAGTGATAATGTACACACACATAACATTATGCAAAAGTATATTCATTGATGTATGGTAATCATCAGAGCTATTAACTACTATGATAGGGCTAAAAAATAAAACATTTTTTGACGTATATAAAAAATAAAATTTGTTTATTTGGTAGGGATTTTAGAATGAGGTATATACGAGTATATTTTATCATTGGTCTCTTACAAAAATCTTAGAAATAAAAACAGGTTATGATACAAATACACTTTAAGAATTTCATAAGTCCATACCTCCCTCTCAAGAGTACTACTTGTTAAGCGTGTTATATGAAGGACTATTGTGCCAAGAAGCCCCCTTTGAACACTGACTCATTGATGTAATTCCATCTTTGACATCATCAACCTCTTGTTCAATTTGCAACCCCTTCAACTGAAGCAGCCATTTTCACATACATTTCCTTTGAATATGCAAGTTTTACAGTTGTATCCATTATACAACTAATGAACTTCTTTGGAAGTAATATAATAAAATAATTCCAAAAAAACATAAGGAAAACTTAATGATTTAGAATCTACATAAGAAACCCTGTGTTTTTCCAATATGATTAAAAGAATTTATATGAGAATTTAATTTCGGAATTTGTTGTAAAAATTAAATTACCGTAAAGTTTATAAGTAAATTTTATAACTTTTATGCAGTAATGATAATTTTTACGCTGGATTAACAATGTTTATAATATTTTGGTGCTCTGAGGTACCTGGGGACAAACAAATAAACGTGCAAAGAACTTCATTACAACTACTAAAAAATGTCTAGAGGCTTAATAAATTATGTACCTTCAAAACAAATGCCAATTATCTGCACAAAACTACATCATTATAAACTAGATATTGACAATGAAACGTACACTCGTAACCATAATAAATCAGGTTTGCGATTTTAGTTATGTAGTTTATCTGTATTATCAAGTAATTGAGAACAGTTATAGATACATAAGTTCTCATTTATACAGTTATGATGTCAAATTAATTGAAACTATACCGATAAAGGTCAATTTTGCTTGCTTATTTCATATCACTCATGAGTTTACGGTAGTTAATTCGATTAAAAATTAAATTATAATCAAATTGTGTACTTTTCCAAAGTTTGGAAGGAGTAAAGATAAAGTTGGAGGAAATAAAACACTATTCTCTAAACATATTCATCATTCTAGATACGACTAAAACCGTATCCTTTATGTTTACTATTTTAAACAGCCATTACATGTCTTTGTTGTTTTAGCAAGTATAGCCTAACTTAGACCTGATTATAAAAAATATTAATAAATCATGCATAAGTCACAAACAGCAATACGTGTCTTATTTTATTTATGTTTTTTCATTGTATGTTGGACCCTGCGCTAAAATTTTAGACAATTATTTAACGTCCATACAAACATATACAATTATAATTATTATTATAATAATTTATCTTTGAAGATTAATATCAACTGTCAAACTATGAACTGACTCACTGGTCTAAACGTGAGACGGGTGCAATATCAATAAAAAAACTGGGCTAAAAAGCAGCTGACTTGGAGGCTAAAAAATCTAAAACGTTATTGCATTAGATAGGGTACCAAGTAAGTCTTGTTTTGTTTTTAATGGGCCTGATGATGACCAAGAGTGGCAGGTTGAAAGTAACTCTTCCATATGTAGGGCCCTATATATTTTAAACTTAGGTAATCATGTTTTAATAAAACATGAATGGATAATTAAGATAACATAGCAGCATTCGTGACAAAAAATAAACATTGTTTTGGAAAAGTTGAATTCTATGACACAACCTAGCCTTAGGCAACACAGTTAGAGAAGTTTTAATAGAATGTATTTATTGCTGGAGATACATAACAATGTTTTAATTGAAGTTTAGCTATTTTGTACGGTTCATTAAATTCATGCACGTTTCTGCTTTTTCATGCGTAAACAGTTCATGCTTTTAGTTCAGTTTTCATGCAGTTTAATATAAATTGATTTCAAACCCACTCGATTTTAAACAACAAATTCTAATAGACTAGTTTTGTTGTATTATATTATATATTTTAATGTTCAAGTTTTTTTTAATTATATTCATGTTATTTGTTATTTTTACAGCTTCATTATATTCCGTAAATATTAGCAAAGCAATAAAACTATTTATTTCTAGGTTTTTAAGTAATTAGGTAATGTAACTCAGGACTTTCTTATTGTAATCAAGTCATTTGTACTTTCTTTTTGGCACGATCCCTGGACCATTTTTCAAATGTTGGAATGCAAGACAGTTGAAAAAAAAATCCATATACATGAGAACCTTATGGGATCGTTATTTTATGAAAACTATGTAATCTCACTTTCAAACAACAAAATTAAGTTATCAAGTGGTATGGTTAATAAAACGTCTTAAGGAAACAAATTCTTATCAAAATCCAAATAACGTGTTTTTGAAAAGAGCAATATAAGTCAACATGACAAACCATCCGATACATAGAGTTTTGTAGGTGATCTGATGTCTCCATTAACTTAAAACTTCCATAAAACTAACTATAAGCACTACAGGGGCCTTTAGTATAAAATAAATATATTTCAGAAACAACGAGACTATTATATATGAGGTTAGTCAATTATGCAACAATTTTAAATTAGCAAGCTGAATGGTTTAAACATTTACAATCACCTACGTAATTTTATTAATTTGTTGACATTCTCTAAATACTTGTAAAGTAGTCGAGATGATATTTTGTGGATAGTGGTAGGAAGCTTAAAATACTTTGACCGTATCAGAAGAAATTCTTGAATAGGAAACGATCAAAAATACATTTACCAATAATAGAATACTCACAAACAATGTATGGTAATAATTATTATTATGAAATTACGAGATTAATGTATAATAAGATAAGATGTTTTGGGTTTAGTTTTATTTCTAAGTAAACGTAGGATCGCACCTTTTCCTCCCAGTTTGTTGCATCTGTTGTTGTTGTTGTAATCAGCTTAAGACGGTTAGTGTGACGTCACATTCGTCTCATGTAGCGTGTTGTAGCAGACATCTGAAACTGTCACTTTGTTTAACGTAAGAAAACGTCTCTAGAATAAATATACAAAGTAATGCAACTGTCTAAAATATTGAATGTAAGACTTAACTTAAAATTAAATCAAATCTTTTTTAAATTAAATTACACTAAACCAAACTAAACTTAACTAAACTAAATAAAATAAAAATTCAAAATTTGTATTCTAATTTATATATAAATTCGAAATGTATAAAGATCAGATATTATACCAACGAAGCATTTTCTCTTCATTTTCGTTTCATTTAGACAAATTGAACCTATTCCTGAAATTTTCGTACTTCGGAACACCCTACCTATTTAAAACACTTTATCATAAAGTGATTAGGGGAAAGTAATTAACTGCCAGATAGTAAGTACTCTTGAGTTTTGTTTGCATATAAATTACATCCCATTTGTTCGCCCACGTTTCAAATTGGAAATTGTCAAATAACTGACTGACAGGGTGTTTTTAGAGAACTCAATATGGGTTTATTTAAAGTTTGTGATCACAAAAAATTGACCTCACAACATAATAAGTAATTAGAAAATAAATATTATGGTACGATAAAGACTAAGCAATGTATTATCACTATAAATATACTGTGATTTTTAGTGCCACATTGTTTTAGAAAAAGCACATTATTGCTATAGTTATCTACTATTTGACACAATAAAATTGTCTCCTGTCTTCAAAAATGAAATTATTAAGAAAAACTATAATATGTATATAATTAACATCCTCATGATACTTATAAGCTTTTCAGCAATGTATGAATAATATTATTCTTTTACGGGTTTTACTTGAGTCACAGAATACGATTATTGGAGAATCTGTTGTCATATTAGTCTACAGTACTTTGGGTTGGGTTCATAATTTTATTATTCTTGAAGCTCTTAACACATAATAGTGTCTATACTTGTGCGTTTTAGCATCCTTGGGTTGCAGCAAAGAATATGAATTAAGTAAATGGCAGTGAATACACGTCAAAATTTCAAACAACTTTGTAAAAAATTACTGTTTTATTTGGGTTTTTTTCTTTAGAAATTTGTATGTACACATGAGCATAGCCTACATAGTTATTTACAGTGTGTAAATTTAGGGTTTGGGTTCTACTTAAATACAAGAGTTTAATGTACAACCATGTCTGGGAAACAACATCTGTTGTTTGGAGTTGGGGTTAAGTTTAGTTCTACAATCTGTGAACGATCATCAAAAAAGAGTTACACAATATCCCCTACGAATAGCATTTTTGATCATCAAGGTATCTTTTATTTATATGTTGTGTCATCCTTTTATTGTTTAGGTGTTACAGAATACTTTAAAGAAATATTTTGTTCTTTTGCCTGTTATATTGCTAAAAAATATAGCCTATATATCCTAATACAATTTCGACATTGCTATCGAAATTAACACCACGGTATCTATATTTCACCCCTATACTTTTATACCAAATAAACCAAAGAAAAAGCAAAAAGTATTGTAAACTGTCAAATGTGCACTCAATTATATTTGAGTACGTTGCAAAAGTAATCGTCTAATAACGTAAGTTCGTTTAAAAGTTCTTTCATATTTAATTCCACATACGGACTCTGCAGTGTTTAAACATTGGATGTGCTGATGTGCTTGACTTCATTGCTTGCAAATGAATTGTATTGTTATGAGAACTTTTATATAGATATGTTTTTCTACTTACCTTTAGACAAGTAAAAGGGGATTTTTAAAGTTTTGGATGATTTTTTCCAATGCATGAGTTGGACCAATCCAATCCAACCTAATACAATCCCACCCAACCCAACCCAATCCAACAATCATACTTAACTTAACCTAACCTAACTTAGCCTAACCTAACCTAATTCCATGTGTTAACCTATTTGGCGCAATGCATAATTGGGCCAAAGCTCTAAACTGCCTAGTCAGGGCATTATAGCATAGCTAAAAGCCCAGCTTAACCTAACCCCCTTCTGGGTTTTTGAGTGACAACCACCATTATTTGCTTTTAAGATATTAAATAAAATGTTTAATGTGTTTTATGCATTTTTCAAATATGTTATTTTGACTATGTTTAAAGGCAAAATGATATCTTTACACGTTTTTATCTGATGTAAAAGATATTTTGTAAATTTAAAGAATTTGAGGATAGAGTTTACAATCTGGTATTTGTTATAAATACCGAGAAATATTTCAGTGTTTACCCTGATTTGCCCCAATGTATTGCCTACAGTGTGTTTAAATTAATTTAGGTATTCATTTTCTAATTGCTATTAATTTAATAAATGTCAGTAAATTACAAGGGATATTGAAATAGTGCACGAACTGAGTAATTCTGAAGCAAATAAAGTTTAGCTACTTGTAATGTACCTTTTAATGTATCTAATGAGTTTTAAGTTTAATCTTAATGTTTGCCTTCAGTCTTCCTTTTTCCTACTCTTTTTAAAGGTGCGACTCTTTTTGTCAACACACTGATCTCTTCAGGGATATAATATCCACCATCCACATAACGAAATGTGTCGCGAACATAGCAGCGAATAGGAACGCCAAAAGGTAAAAATTAATATTCATTAATATTTGACATTCTAGTAGTGGGAAAGGAACTCTTGCTTAAATTTCGTGAGTTGAGTAAGTTTAATTTCTTATTTGATTAGAATTACGGAAGATAACTAACTAATACGTTTGAATAAAAAAAACATTACCAATAAACTAACTAAATGTATGATTCAAATTTTTTTCAAATTATATGTAGCTTGTACAACATATATTTACTGTCTGCGCATCTATTTATCCACCACATCTAATGATTAGTACCTGGGGACCAAGCATTGCTCAGGGAAACTTATTAGTATCTGAGAGCTGTCTTTGGTCAATGTAATTAAATTACATAAATAATTACATTAGCTAAATTTTATCTTTATCTAGTCTGTCTATTTTTAACAGTAAAATAATAATATAGCCCAATTTGGGCTTACTTAACCTAAGACATAGTTAAGTTTTATTTTAGTTTATGTAGTTTACTATTACCATGTTGGCACTGTACCAAATAAAAATACTATTAATGATTGTAAAACTTCCCCTCTCATTTTATCCTCCAGTATTTTCCTAACATATTTATCCCTATTACAGCATCAGTGTTTAACATAAAACCTAAACTTGTTTCCATGTACACAGTCTTATTTACAATAAGCAAAGATTTTACTACTTTCAGATAGAGTATAAACTGAGCAATGTATTTAATCGTTTTTGCAAACGTGTGTCTAAAATGCAACCAGGAAATTGCGTAAGTGAAAAAAATAAAAAAGGGATCGTCGTAGAAGGGGTGGTTGATAGGAAGGGATGATAGGATCCAATCACATAAATGGTGGCTCCAGGCCAGCTCCTATTGTCATCCAATTAGTAGAACAAGGACAGAGATAGGCCCTATGTACTGTAGTAATGTGTGAGGTAAGTACCGTATGGAAATCGAGAAAATTTTCATCATAGCATAAAAATGTAAACCATATTTATAGTATCAATACAAAAGCCCAAATGGGTATGATTTCATAAACTTAATTATTTTAAGTTTTGCTCTTTAACTTTTCCAGTTGTCATACAAAAGCCTTTGTCAAAAACATTTCAATCATATGCGAGTTCGTTGAATATAGTTGTTCTTAGGAGTGGTTCTCCTTGGGGGTCTAGTTGTTAAAGCGCGGGATTCGGTTCTCAAGATCCCAGGTTCAAATCCCGCAAAATCACCAATGCAATAATTCGTCCAAGTGATTATGTCGCAACCCCTAGGTCTAGAGGAATGTGAAAACCTCTCGGACTCTTGCCTAGCGTCTTAGGACGAAATTGGTTCTTAGGACCGCTTGAATGTAGTTTTCCCACCTCTCATGTAGAAATTTGGTGTTAGTAATGGAATATTATCATGATTGGTTCGATTGCACATCTGTTATCAGATGGGACTAAAGTAAACAGAAACTAATTTGCGTGATCACTGTTGATGCTTCCAAGAAACTAGATTTTCTGCATTTTCACTTTCATTTACCCGCTGCTTCTATGTTGATTAGAATAATCAGAAATATAACTTTGAGTATTGTAAACTACTGACAGTGCTTTAGGGCTTCAAAATGCTTGAAGTCTACCAATTATAAAATTTTCTGTAAAATAGTCCTACACATTTTTAAGCCTTCAGGGCCAGCATATGATTTCTTCGTATGAAACCAAAGTTAGAGACGATAAAAACCATTACTTTTTAAACTTTTAGATGTTTTTTCGTTATCTTTAGGCTAAGCATTATACCTCCTGTATTATCAGATATAATATTTGTTATAACACTTTTGGTAAAACTCAATAAAAGGTCATAGGCCTATAGCCTGTGTTAATCAATGTGTTTGTTTTTAATAACACAAAGGCTATGAATAAACTCCTGAAAATATCCATTGTAATAAAGTGCGTGATTATAAAATCAATTTTCGTATGAGTTGAACACAATTTCAAAAACAATTCACTGTTATAATATTATACGGAAATTGATTCAAATTTCCAAATTTATTACGTCAATTCAAAGTAATTCTGCGTTTCAGTTTTACAGCAAAAAGCTTTTAGGCAGAATCATTCCCCAACAGACGGCTATTGATCATGATATCTTTGCTTTACATTGTATGGCATATTCATAAGTTTTTATAGCCTATTGTCTAGCGAATGTTTCAATAGAAAAGCTCGCTCTGGTTGCTTTGAAAATCCACCAAAAATTATAACCTAGAAAAAAATGGAATTTGAACGTTTTGAAACCTAATATACAATCAAAACTCACATTGATAATTCGTTTTTCATATTAAAAACAAGCTTATAAATGGTATTTAGTATATCACATTATATAATTGATTCCTAATGGCAATTTTAAACTGGAATATAGTTCTTGGTCATATCATAAAATTAATTTGTAATATATTTTTAACATAAAACATATTTATTTTCCAAAATATATTTTTTTTTAATTAATGTATTTGTTTTTCATTTACAAAAGAGAGTTGCATAAATTATGGGGTACACTAAACATAGAACAAATCCCACCTCAACAGGGTTTGTTTTTCCGAAAAACCCCAGTCTTATCTAGTTATATCTAGACAACATTTTATTATGCTAATGATATTCATGCATATAACTTTTTGTTGTGTTTCGTCATAATATATTTTAGGTAAAATATCTTTTTCAATTATTTTCATTTTAGCAAAATTATTACGCCTTACGATTGTCTACTTAATACCTAAAATGATGGTTCACATTGCTTTGGTCTTTTATAGTATAAGATTCTTAAAGCATGCGTTCCAAACAATTAACTATTAGGAATAAATGTTCCAAATACATTATGGAAAGTAAATAAAAGAAACGCCTTATAACACTTAAAACATATATTTACGTTTATACTGTTACTCACAAGACGGTAAATATACAAAAAAGATGGTGAGTGGTGATCGATTTCGATTGGACACTCCAATCATCATCAGACCCAATAGGCGAACATACGCGACCTATAAGCGTAAATGTATGTTTTAAGTGTTATAAGACGTTTCTTTTATTTACTTGTAAATTTAATAACACGTACAATGCTGATCAAGAGGTTATTTAAATATATTATGTAAATCACTACTCTTATACAGTTTGTTAAATTCAATAAATATTTGAGTTGAACCTTCATTAATAGGATTAAAAAGTTCGTTAGTTTCTAAAGCAAATTCTAAAGATTACTGGACAAACCTCGTTGGATTTGAATTTTTTTTGGCACCAAACGAACATTGAATGTAAATGTCGTATACACTATTTTCTGGGTCAATTTGTATTAAAAAGGTTGCATGGCTTAATATAAAATATATCCTAATACATAAAAAAATAGGTTGCACCAAATAAACTTTGATTATTTAATTCATTCATTGATTTTGATTCAATGACAATTGGTGTTAATCATCATTCAGCAATATTAAACATTATTTTGCATACAAATGGAGCTTATTTTTTCAAATTCAAATTAAGAGTTTATTAATTAAATTATGATTGTCACCTAGCGTTATCAAACATCATCCCCGGTAATTACATTTCATTCAAATTTTAATTAGTGAATGTAATGTGTTCATTAATATACAGTACGGTTAATTAGGTTTTTTACATTTGGAATAATTTAAATTTAATGTTAACAATTTCAATATAATGGTTATTTTTGGCAAGTTTAATCTTATTTTCATTGCCCCAAGAATGCGTGATTTGGCGAAAAGTGTGTGAAATATTTTTAAACATTATGATCAACTAATAACTACTGTACATCTAACTTGATATAAAACTAAACTAAAGTAAGCATAGCTATGTATAATGAATTATTGACACAAATACTACGATTTCCCTATCTCTAATCCGTATCTAGAGATCAACGCAATAACCCAAATCCCATCACAACAGAGTTACATTGAAGTCCACTCAACAATATTTGCATGGAAAAAGCACTACTTCGCGTGATTTGTTGACACTTTAAAATTTCCTTTGTTCTTGTCAACTGCTTTCAAATTGTAAACACGTCAACCACAAGCTTAAGTATGCACATATGATCCATGGTTTGTAATATTACATGTCATTCATTCATCATTAACATTAATTTCTCTTTTATTTTGTATATTTTCTCTCATAATGTCTGTTAATGCCACTGATAATGTGTTATCAGTTATTTAATTTGTTCCCCTTGTTAATGTGTTATTTTATCCAATTTTGTTCAATGTTATATAATATCCCATCACCCCACAGAAACATCATCTCTTTTTATGTTACAATATAATAGTTATGCAAATTCTCTCCATACCTATTAAGTACTCATCAAAAACCAACAATAATAATTTATTTAGAATAATATACAATTGTAAGAAAATTGCAATATAATAATAACATCTCAAATATAGTATCACTTTTCAAAATTATCCAAAGAAAATCAAAATTACTGTGGCAAGTGTCATTCATGTGAATTAACCAGCTGTACATCACTTCAACAATGGACATGGACTTCCTGAGCTTCTACCATTGCCTCTCCCCAGATCCTGCCAACTCTTCACAGTGTGAACATCATTTATTGGACATTGTGTTTGATTTAAATTAAATTCATAATCCTAAAGTATAATCTAAATTTTAAATTTCTTATCATCCAAAAGTATGGGACAAGTGCCTTGAAGAGTATCAAATTTTAACGAACCCCTATTTCATTTACTACATACTTAATGCTACAAAGGTGAAGACAGAAAAGACACTCCAAATTTGGTAACCATCATCCATCTTGTTTAACTAAGGACAAATTTAATCTTCATTGGACATTTAATCAGCATAGCCTAATAGGCCCAATTAACTTAACTCATCAAGATATACATATTTCAAATTGAACTTCTATTCAAAATTTAATCTTCAAATTCTATTTTATTTCATTAAATTCAGTGAAACCATTTGGAATCTTTCTTTGGACATTAACATTATTATATTAATAGCATCACGAACCTAGTATTTCAGAATAATAACTAGGCTAAATTAAATCATCTACATTTTAAAGAAGCCTAATGTATCATTCGAACCGGCACGACCACCCCTCCCTGAGATTAAGAGCTCATAGCCTTTTTAAATATTAATTATTACTTAAGAAGAAACCAACCTAATATAGGCCTAAGCCTAGAGAATCTTTTCATCCACTTTGGAACACCACCATTTTGAAAATTTACCATTGTTAACTTACCCTGTAGCTAATTCAACCAATAACTTATCTTATATTTGTATTTCATTAATAAATTTTATATTGTAACTTACCAAATATATTTATTCTTAAAATAATTCATAGTTATAAGATTAAGACAAAGACTTACCTTATTAGACAGAAACAAAACACAAATTAGGAATTATCTTTATTAAGAAAGAAATGACTTTAAATTTAATGTGGGCTAACTTAATAGCCAAAGGAATTTTGTAGGCCTAAGTTAATGAAAAGTCTATAGAAAGCTTTATGGTGCGTAGCAGGTTAGTGTGTGTATTTACGGTAAAATTAAAGCCCCCATTATTCACTTAAGTATTTTAAAGAATATAATATGTTATCCTTAATACATCAAGTGACAGTCAAGATGATACATAGAGACAAGTTGAGATGTGAACGTGTCTCGGGTATAGAGGTCTTGTAAGTTGTCTTGATATATTTATCACAACAATGTGTTATCACTCGAGACTCAGGTGAGAGTCAAGATGATACGTAGAGACAAGTTAAGATGTGGACGTGTCTCGGGTATAGAGGTCTTGTAAGTTGTCTTGATATATTTATCACAACAATGTGTTATCACTCAAGACTCAGGTGAGAGTCAAGATGATACATAGAGACAAGTTGAGATGTGAACGTGTCTCGGATATAGAGGTCTTGTAAGTTGTCTTGATATACTATTTATCACAACAATATGTTATCACTCAAGACTCAGGTGAGAGTCAAGATGATACGTAGAGACAAGTTAAGATGTGGACGTGTATCGGGTACAGAGGTCTTGTAAGTTGTCTTGATATATTTATCACAATAATGTGTTATCACTCAAGACTCAGGTGAGAGTCAAGATGATACATAGAGACAAGTTGAGATGTGAACGTGTCTCGGGTATTGAGGTCTTGTAAGTTGTCTTGATATATTTATCACAACAATGTGTTATCACTCGAGACTCAGGTGAGAGTCAAGATGATACATAGAGACAAGTTGAGATGTGAACGTGTCTCGGGTATTGAGGTCTTGTAAGTTGTCTCGATATATTTATCACAACAATGTGTTATCACTCAAGACTCAGTTGAGAGTCAAGATGATACATAGAGACAAGTTGAGATGTGAACGTGTCTCGGGTATTGAGGTCTTGTAAGTTGTCTTGATATATTTATCACAACAATGTGTTATCACTCAAGACTCAGGTGAGAGTCAAGATGATACATAGAGACAAGTTGAGATGTGAACGTGTCTCGGGTATTGTGGTCTTGTAAGTTGTCTTGATATATTTATCACAACAATGTGTTATCACTCAAGACTCAGGTGAGAGTCAAGATGATACATAGAGACAAGTTGAGATGTGAACGTGTCTCGGGTATTGTGGTCTTGTAAGTTGTCTTGATATATTTATCACAACAATGTGTTATCACTCAAGACTCAGTTGAGAGTCAAGATGATACATAGAGACAAGTTGAGATGTGAACGTGTCTCGGGTATTGAGGTCTTGTAAGTTGTCTTGATATATTTATCACAACAATGTGTTATCACTCAAGACTCAGGTGAGAGTCAAGATGATACATAGAGACAAGTTGAGATGTGAACGTGTCTCGGGTATTGTGGTCTTGTAAGTTGTCTTGATATATTTATCACAACAATGTGTTATCACTCAAGACTCAGGTGAGAGTCAAGATGATACATAGAGACAAGTTGAGATGTGAACGTGTCTCGGATATAGAGGTCTTGTAAGTTGTCTTGATATACTATTTATCACAACAATATGTTATCACTCAAGACTCAGGTGAGAGTCAAGATGATACGTAGAGACAAGTTAAGATGTGGACGTGTCTCGGGTATAGAGGTCTTGTAAGTTGTCTTGATATATTTATCACAACAATGTGTTATCACTCGAGACTCAGGTGAGAGTCAAGATGATACATAGAGACAAGTTGAGATGTGAACGTGTCTCGGGTATTGAGGTCTTGTAAGTTGTCTTGATATATTTATCACAACAATGTGTTATCACTCGAGACTCAGGTGAGAGTCAAGATGATACGTAGAGACAAGTTAAGATGTGGACGTGTCTCGGGTATAGAGGTCTTGTAAGTTGTCTTGATATATTTATCACAACAATGTGTTATCACTCAAGACTCAGGTGAGAGTCAAGATGATACATAGAGACAAGTTGAGATGTGAACGTGTCTCGGGTATAAAGGTCTTGTAAGTTGTCTTGATATATTTATCACAACAATGTGTTATCACTCGAGACTCAGGTGAGAGTCAAGATGATACATAGAGACAAGTTGAGATGTGAACGTGTCTCGGGTATTGAGGTCTTGTAAGTTGTCTCGATATATTTATCACAACAATGTGTTATCACTCAAGACTCAGTTGAGAGTCAAGATGATACATAGAGACAAGTTGAGATGTGAACGTGTCTCGGGTATTGAGGTCTTGTAAGTTGTCTTGATATATTTATCACAACAATGTGTTATCACTCAAGACTCAGGTGAGAGTCAAGATGATACATAGAGACAAGTTGAGATGTGAACGTGTCTCGGATATAGAGGTCTTGTAAGTTGTCTTGATATACTATTTATCACAACAATATGTTATCACTCAAGACTCAGGTGAGAGTCAAGATGATACGTAGAGACAAGTTAAGATGTGGACGTGTCTCGGGTATAGAGGTCTTGTAAGTTGTCTTGATATATTTATCACAATAATGTGTTATCACTCAAGACTCAGGTGAGAGTCAAGATGATACATAGAGACAAGTTGAGATGTGAACGTGTCTCGGGTATTGAGGTCTTGTAAGTTGTCTTGATATATTTATCACAATAATGTGTTATCACTCAAGACTCAGGTGAGAGTCAAGATGATACATAGAGACAAGTTGAGATGTGAACGTGTCTCGGGTATTGAGGTCTTGTAAGTTGTCTTGATATATTTATCACAACAATGTGTTATCACTCGAGACTCAGGTGAGAGTCAAGATGATACATAGAGACAAGTTGAGATGTGAACGTGTCTCGGGTATTGAGGTCTTGTAAGTTGTCTTGATATATTTATCACAACAATGTGTTATCACTCAAGACTCAGGTGAGAGTCAAGATGATACATAGAGACAAGTTGAGATGTGAACGTGTCTCGGGTATAAAGGTCTTGTAAGTTGTCTTGATCAATTTATCATTCCCGCAATTGATTTCCACTCGTTATATTACTAAAACAGCTGATTTCATTGTTGGCGTTTCTATAAAACACGTACATATTAAGCAAATAACATGAGAAAATTAAATATTTCCTTAATGGCTTTTTATATACTTTACATCTGAAAGGTCAATGTGTGTTATTATGGGTAAGTCACTAATGAAAAATCTTAATGGTGGTAGAAATATTTTGTCTGTATTACGAGCACAAAATAAATACACATAGCCGCTCGAGAATTGTAGATGGTCGCACGTACTCGCTCTTAAAGACTAATAAACAAATAACCATTGAAAATAGTGAAAATTAGAGTTTAATTCAACTTTGAACGGTACCCAGCAGGAATATAGCTAACGTACAACGGGAAACGTACATTTAACACTCAGTTTAAAGTTTCTCCGACAAAACAACTGTGTGCGGACCAGACCGATCCGACATTTTGTCTGCCAACTTGACTCATTAATTATGTAGCCGATTTATTTGTTTGACTGTGACACTTGGGTGGGACAATAAATATTAAATATACATTGATATTCTCCTTGAGTAGGGAACACTCAACATGTAAAACGTATTTTATGTTTTGTTGGTTATTTTTTAATCATGTTTGGGTTTTAAATTACAGTTAACTGTTAAACCATTACATTGAAGACAGGATTGTTGATTCTAAACATTTTAAAATGTTTTCCTTGTATCGCTATAGTTAAGTCTGTGGTTACTTAAGTCGTCGTGTTGGTAATATTTCGTATTTACTTTGATAATTAATTTTTTGAATATTTTTTTTAATCTTTGTTAAATCAATACTAAGATCCACCATTCACTGTTTCTACGTTATGTGTGTAAAGTGTAGAGTATCGTTGTAGAAATTAGAAAAAAAAACTTATTATGAAGTCATTTAAAACTAACACGTCGAAATATATTAAGAAATAAATAATATTTCAATATTGTTAAAAATACTGTAGTTCTCTTTAAAGAGCCAATAAAAAGTTCTTGGAATTGCCGTTTTGATGAGTTTTTGAACAACCAATTACGAATAACATGTAATGTTAAAATGTGTAATAAAATTCCAATTGCAGTATTAAAGTTTTGTCTCCTATAAACAAATAAAGTGAGTTTACTAACAAATGTACAAAGCTAACAGTTTAAACTTCGAACTCCCAGTTATAACAATTAATTAAAAAAAGTATAATTATAAGCTTTTTTTAAGTCAAACAAATTTGAATAGCGTACAAATGATTAATGTTTTTTTTTTACAAACAACATTTTATTTCAAATGGTCTAGCAATAAACTTTTCCCTTTTTGAAACAAAAATTTTTGTTACATCCTAAGATAGAATTAATTGAAATATAATAATAATCCTTATACTATTCCCTATAGAATTTCTCATGCGTCAAATCAGACCTATTGTCCTCAGCCATCTTTGATGTTCTATTGTGTGTGTAATTCCGTCTTTGGTAGTTCAATGAACTTAAGTTGTCGAAATGATCGCATTTACAATAGGCCGATTAAATCCCCCATGCAAGGTAGGTAATTACAAGATCGTGTGGTATTAGACATTATAATTTAGTTTACCAATATGTTGTAAATTTTTCGGGGGTAAATAATTAGAAAAACTACTTTTACTCCGTAAACCCTGAAATAAAACCCCATTTCCATAGGGTAGGTCTTGTCATAAAAAGATAAACACTCTAGCGAGTTATTTCCGCTGGCGTATTTGAAACATTTACAGATTTTATGTTTCAATCATGTAAAAAGATTTGTTTACCGTTCAGAAGTCTTGATAATTGATATATTAAGTTATTATAGGCCTATATATCTCTCTGGTAAAAAGACGTAATCTTAGTATGCAACTTTCTGTTTTTTTTTTTTTTTTTTTTTTTTTTTTTGTACGGCAACGGATATAACTAAAGTAATATTGGTAATTTTAAAAGAAATTGTTTTCATTTGATTGTGTATATAATCCAAGTTACTTCCTCTACAGTCAGTTAAAATAAGTAGTTTCAAGAAAAGCCAATTAGATAATATTATCCTTATGAAATACATAAAATATATACCTAAGATTCATAAATTAATTTTAAGCTATGATTTTTTGCTTCAGTTTTTTTTCATACATCTGCAAATCAAAAACTGTAATATGGTTTCATAACCTTAAAATCGCAAAAGTTTTCTATAGTCTTGATTTTTGCCAACTTCGCCAACATTTTACTCTTAAGAACATTCTATAGCCAATTATCAGTTTTACTTTTGATGAAAATGTATGTGTTGTTCATCACAAACGCATCTATAATCTTCTTCAAATACAGTATGAAGCTTTAATATACGACTCGTTAGTTTTATAGGAAAAACAAATAAAGGTTAACATTTAATCGAATAATTAAAAAGTTACACAAATATAACACATTTACATCTTTTCTCTGTAATATAATACGTAATTTAAGAAATGTAATTATATCAACAGGAAGTCTAAAACTACTAATGGTCTAACTACGGTATGTGTAAGTGGTTAGTTTAACTCTAACATATTACACCCATATATTCAGCGTAATACGTATACTTTGCGGTCTACAAAACGCCATTTTCTCAATCTGCCTTCTACATACTATTTCCAAATAGTTGGCTTTAAGTTCATAACACTTATACTCTTAGTATATTAGTGCGTGGTAATGTGTACCAAAATAGTAAATCATCTTTAAAAACTCCCAAACTCATTAGTGTCTCAGTATAAAACAGAAAGAGCATGTGAACAAGCATGTGGTGTTTCTTACCCAGTTTGTTCTTACCCGAAATAACGAATACAACTAGGTAAAATTGAGATACAAACTTGCTATTCTATCTTACTCAGTTTGTTCTCATCCTTTACATTAAATTATACAACTAGGTAAAACATCAAAACTAGTAAATTTGGTAGTAATTACTTTGGTATGATTAAAATAACTTAAAAAACACATTACAAATGTATTCTGTGGATAATGTTCATTTGAGTGGGATTTCACGCGAATAAAAACTACTAATCCAAAAAGGTAAAAATTGTGATTTAAAACTCGTTATTATCGTCAAACTATACGTCGTTGGAAACGACGTGTGAATTAAGTGCATATTGTGACCAAGCTTTTGATATAATTTTGTATCATTTCATAATGTACTATTGTTACTTAGTACTTGTTCTACTCTTGTGTTAATGTAGAAGAGACCTATGTTGAAAAAAATTTTATCTTGTTCAATCCAATTTTCTAAATTGTGGCCATTTTAATTTTTATAATTTTAAATTACTAAAACTCGGATTATTTCATTAAATATTGTCAAGAACATTTTATTTAGCATTTGAAAGGTACTATCAAACGACACAAAGCTCAAAAAGATTGAATGGGAAATAGATGAAATAACGGTTTTTAGTAAAGTTTATATCAATCACATCAATTAAATGGTTTTTTAATTATAAAGAAAACATTTAGATATTGACCAACCTAAATGTAGAAAGTTAATATTAATAAATAGGTGTACTCTTTTTTAAATTAAATGTATTAATCCCTTGGGTCTGGTAAAGGAACTCTATAATAATTATTATGTTCAACCCCTCGTTATCTATATATCTAATTCCGTAAGCCCAAAATTTTACAATGAAATTGTGAGCAAACGGGAGGCCGTAGAAAGCTGGGAGAGGTCTCATTTTAAAAGTCTGGGCATGAAATTTTGGGGAAAATTATTCATTTTTCTTAATTGTGCACCTAAAAGTTGCTACGGAATAAAATAATTCACATTTAAATAGCATGGGAATCTAGGTCATGTGTCTGCTTTGTTTACTTTAAAACATGTGGTTTAACTTTATTTAAAGCATATGGTAATATTTAATATAATTACTGTGATATGTGTACTATTTATAAAGCTGAAATAAACTTTTTCCCAAATTTAAGGGTCTGGATTTTAATTAAGTACGATTGGTTGTGTTAGGTATGTCTGAAATAAGTGTAAAGATAGAAGTAATTACTGGAGTAGGCAAAGGGAACATATTTTTCATGCCAAAAATTAAACTAATATCTACAGATCCTGAGACTAATACATGTAATTTATACAAAATAGTTACTAGAATATACATATAGGGGCTATTGCCCCTACAAGCCACTAGTTAATATGTGTTATGATATATTTAGAAATACGAATAATGTACATAGTAAGTATTGCAATAAAAAACAAGGAGTTCTTTGTTTATTACGGGGGAAACACATGTTACATCTCATAGCTTATTATCACTCTCATTTCGTTTTTATTTACGCTAAAGGCCCCTGCAGTGGACTGATGGTTAGTTTTATACTCTATGTAATACTCTATGTAAGTGAGAAATAAGAACACCTGGTACACAACTCTGAGTATTGGACGGTTTGTCATTCTGACATTTATTGATACATACTTTCTCTTCTAAAACTTAAATTTCCTAATACTCTTTCAAACATCTGTTTCTTTATGTAATTTAAAACGTATAATTTTTGTTGTTTAGTAACCAATTTAAAATCCAATCAATAGGAGAAATAAATGAGAATTCCATCTCCATAACTGTCACAATTACAAACTGATAAATATTGAAAGTTTTGTAGCCCTTTGTAGGGTCCTAAGTCATCTTGCCTGTTTAAAAAAAATATGCGTAGCTTACCGAGTATTCGTATAATATTTAAAAAAACATACTATACTACTGTTTGTAAAATTTTTCTTAAACAAGACTATTATTATATAGACTATACAGTATACTTATTTATACAACTTAATTTGAACGGTCATTCCTGTCCAGTGATGTGTACAACAAAAAATTAACATAAACATATAAACATGAAACTATGAGTTTTCTTTATAGTACAAATTTATACTGTAGCATCATTTGAGAGGTTTGTTTGAATAATGTTTTTTCTTTTATTTATTCAAATTAAATTGACTGTACATTTTTTAAATAAAAACTTTGTAATTACTACTACGTATAAATTTATGTTTAAGAGACATGAAAAACTCGGGGAAATAAAGATGGATTATGTTCATTAACAAAACAAGCCATAGGCAACACTAAAATATCATGCAATGTTACATGAACCAGAGTAATGCAAAAACAGAGTTATTTTGATAACAAAAACACTGTACTGTTTGGTAAGTAAAAGAAAACATTAGCTATACACTCGTTTTATAATGTGACTTTGAAATTTGTTCAAAATAAAATATTTCTGATATTAATACATTACCAAATATTGAACAGTTTTTGAATAAGAACTATAAATGTACAAACCAGCGATTGAAATTAAAATGTAAAATATAAATTTATGCCAAGTAAAAGTGTTCTAGACATTTTCTCATAAAAATAGCATCTATGTAACATGTATCTATAGTAGTGACATTATAGAAGGAGATGGGTAGATGGGCTTATATAAGTTAAAGGGGATGGTTAGATGGGCTTATATAAGTTAAAACGTCTTTTATTAAAACTATCGTTTGAAGTGACACTTCTAAAAAACGTAAAAATTACGTTCCCGAAACCGTGCCTTATCTCAGTGAAGCATCAATATCATAACAACTGCGGTAAATTAAGCACTGTAATCTGCTTGTGTAAAAAATGGCTCCCATAAAAAAATAAATTTGTTTTATACAATTGATATCAACTAATATAATAGGTACCTTTCTGTTGAGTATATCACGAAAAAATTACAGTACTTAAATACAACGTATAATGTGATTTTTCATAAAACAGCTCATAGAGCATGATTTATATCTTATTTTAATCAAGCAAAATAATTAACACCTAAAGTTTTTAAAAACAAATAAATTACATAGAGGAGTTGAAGAGCTTAAATAACTGTAACCATAAACAAAAAAAATTAAATATAGACTGTCTGCTGTGCTGCGGTTACCTTAGGTTCTGGCGGAGACCGCTAGGTGCGCCATGTAGTTACGTACGTAACAACAGCCAGAACCTATGGAAACCATGGTAACCACAGAATCGTTGACAGTCTATATTTAGTTCTTTTTGTCTATGCTATAACAATTGTTACGTATTTAGAGGGTGTCTTTGATTTTACAATACAGTACCATCCTTAACATTTGAGGATATTTTCTCCACAAGGAGTTACATGATAGTAGAATTAAGAAAGGAAATGCAGGAAGACTTATATTCTTCAGTCCTCCAACACGTGTTTCGCATTTGTTTGTGTTGCTGTAATAAGCTTAAGACGCTTAGTGTGACGTCACGTTTGTCTTATGTAAAGTATTGTAGCAGACATCTGAAACTCTCACATCTTCTATTGAATAAATAAGAATCTTCTGGATTTTCCTTATTTCGTGACCATATTGTATGACGATTAATTGTTAATTGGTGTCTAATTATTATTTAGGCTAGATTAGATGGAGTAAATGAATAGTTGGAACTTGAAAACAAGAGTTCCCTAACCTCCCGAAACTTAGTGTGGTCAAAATACTTAGCGTAGGAAAAGCCCATAAACTAAAATTTAAAATTCAATGATAAAAAGGACTATTGCATTAACACCCTAGGGTATTAGAACATAAGTTATAAAGAGTGTCCAGTAAGTAAACAGTCAAACTAAAAGAAATATCAAAGAAAAACATCCAGAAATATGCTATACAGAAATGGAAATATCAACATTTTTAGTTGTAAAATGATGTTGATCAAGCTAGTCAGGTTTGCCTCATTTTACAACTAAAAATCAAAATCATGATATTTCGGTTATTTATTATTCGATCTTTTTGAACTTTTTGGGAAATGTCAAATGCTAAATAAAAGTGTTCTACAGTAGACAATTTCTCATAAAAGTAGCCATTTCTTAGCAAATTAAAGTTAAAAGATTAAAATGGCCACCATTTTGAATTTTTTCGTATTAGGATCAAGACTTTTTTTGGAACGTGGGTCTGTTTACTCATCGATGTAGGCTTACATCGATGGTTTTACTTAAACATACATACCATGTTATATATTGATTGGTTGAAAAAATCAAAGATAAAAATGTTTATGTGAAAAAAAAACAAAAGGCAGACATCTGGTTAACTAAGCAATTTTGGAAAAATTTTATAGTTGATTTTCTCTTTATTTTTATCAGTAGAGGTAATACCAGAATATGACCTCACTTTCGGCGTTTTAGAGGCACTTTTAGGGCACTTTTTATAGGGGAAAAATGAGAAAAAAATGGAAGAGCTTTTTTTGGCCACTTTTTTAAAGATCCAGCTCTCGACCTATACACCCCTATATAAATTTTCTACTTTTTTAATACTGAAAAACACGTCTGGAATATGGCTCATTTTTTTGGCCACCCGGCTCTCGGCACGCGAACTCGGGCGCGCTTATGGCTATGCGTAAACTATGCCTGACTCAAATGAATGACTGTGAGTGTAACCTAATGACCCCAATCAAAACCAATTGTCAACATTCTCTGCCTGTCTGGCGCCAGTCTGTCTGGGGCAGGTTTAGACAATTACCAAATATGTTTGATTGATTGACCTTAATTATTCAATTGTTCAATTTCAGTTTGTTCAATTTCCATTGTTAAGTTCTAAATTAATTTAGACAATTTTGTGGTATATAAGGGGGGCATTCTACGGAATCATCACTAACTCTTCCACCTGGATCTTCTTGTTTTGGTAAGTCTTTGACATCTAAGCTAGACTATTGTAATATGTTGTCGCGTGTCGGGTCATGGGATCAATTGGTGACGTAATTGATGCTTCTCTACTCATACTCTGTATTTCTTTTAACTTAGGAGTGTAGCTAATTTCCCGAGTCCATTTTTAAAAACTTAGCCGAATTGAGTCACTAAGGAACTTGTAAAAAAATGTATATAAGTCTATTTTTAAACACTTAGAGTATTTTGAACAGTCACCAAGGAACTTAAAATGTATATAAATCTATTTTTAAACACTTAGAGTATTTTGAACAGTCACTAAGGAACTTAAAATGTATATAAGTCTATTTTAAAAAACTTAGCCAAATTCACTCATGAGGGGGACTTTGAGTCAAAAGTTTGCACAAGTTATTATTTAAAAACTTAGCCAAACTTCATGCACTGGGGGACTTTGAGTCAAAAGTGTGTACAAGTTATTATTTAAAAACTTAGCCGAATTATACTCACTATATAATTTTTTCATAGGTAGTCTTCTCTATAACTAACACTCACTCTGTATATATGTAGACTCAGCAATCTGAATTGCTAAAAAGTATTTTTATTTAAGATTTTGGATTTAGTTTTGATTTAAAAAATTACAATTGCCAAATTTTATTGTATGAAATTATTTTGAATATTAAAATTTAAAATTCTGATTTAAATTATTATTTCCCATTAATTGAAATTGTCTAAAATGTAATTTCCACCATATAGAAGATGCTAACTTTGTTTTTTAGTTACATGTCAACTGTGTGCTGCTTCTCTATCAAAAAAAGTAACTTATTTTGTTATTACTATTTTTAAGTGAGTCAAAAATATATACAAGTTATTATTTAAAAACTTAGCCGAATCTCAATCACTGGGGACTTTGAGTCAAAAGTGTACAAGTTATTTTTTTTAAACTTAGCCGAATCTCAATCACTGGGGACATTGGGTCAAAAGTGTACAAGTTATTTTTTTAAAACTTAGCCGAATCTCAATCACTGGGGACTTTGGGTCAAAAGTGTACAAGTTATTTTTTTAAAACTTAGCCGAATCTCAATCACTGGGGACTTTGAGTCAAAAGTGTACAAGTTATTTTTTTAAAACTTAGCCGAATTTGACTCACCTGGGGACTTTGAGTCAAAAGTGTACAAGTTATTTTTTTAAAACTTAGCCGAATCTCAATCACTGGGGACTTTGAGTCAAAAGTGTACAAGTTATTTTTTTAAAACTTAGCCGAATCTCAATCACTGGGGACTTTGGGTCAAAAGTGTACAAGTTATTTTTTTAAAACTTAGCCGAATCTCAATCACTGGGGACTTTGAGTCAAAAGTGTACAAGTTATTTTTTTAAAACTTAGCCGAATTTGACTCACCTGGGGACTTTGAGTCAAAAGTGTACAAGTTATTTTTTTAAAACTTAGCCGAATCTCAATCACTGGGGACTTTGAGTCAAAAGTGTACAAGTTATTTTTTTAAAACTTAGCCGAATTTGACTCACCTGGGGACTTTGAGTCAAAAGTGTACAAGTTATTTTTTTAAAACTTAGCCGAATCTCAATCACTGGGGACTTTGAGTCAAAAGTGTACAAGTTATTTTTTTAAAACTTAGCCGAATCTCAATCACTGGGGACTTTGAGTCAAAAGTGTACAAGTTATTTTTTTAAAACTTAGCCGAATCTCAATCACTATATAATTTTTTCATAGGTAGTCTTCTCTATATAACTAACACTAACTCTGTATAAATGTAGACTCAGCATTCTGCTAAAAAGAGTTTTTATTTAAGATTTAGAATTTAGTTTTGATTTAGAAAATTTTAATTGCCAAATATTATTGTATAAAATTGTTTTGAATATTAAAATTTAGAATTATGATTTGAATTATTACTTCTCATTAATTTAAATTGTAAAAATGTAATTTCTACTATATAGAAGATGCCAACCTATTTTTTAATTTCATATATAAAAATGAAGACCACATGTCAACATTGTTTTGCATCGCTCTCCAAAAAAAGCAACCTTATTCGCCACTACAAGGTAATACATAAAATGAAGGTGAAACTGTGCAAAGTTTGTGATTTAATCTGTGATAGTAACATAGCTCTAAAATCTCATATATTACAAACTCATAAGACTTGTAATTTCTGTAAAAGAAATGTTGTTGGTCATTTTAAAAGACACGTAAATTCTTGTAACAAATGTCCATATACAATGATTAAATTTGTCGGTGAATCGATTAAAACTGAACTTAAAAGTACTCTTCAGTCTTGTCCTCTACCAATAAAATGGACTTTAGTAAGGAGAATCAAATTTATAAAATATTCAATGGATCAAAACGGAAAATTAGTTAATGAGAAAGAATGTATTGCAGATTTTAGAAGCCTTACTATCCTAACCATTGAGAAGAGAGATTTAAAGCATCAAATTGAAAATGCTCTTTTAAAGATTGACACTTCCATGCACAAATACCAAGCCGAAGGTAGTGGATGGATATATGACTATACTAAATATTGGCAGTTGCACGTTTACAAGTATAAGCCCCTAACTCCAAAGTCATATATCCCCACACCAAAAAGTATTAAATTGACAAAAGCAGTTTTAAATATAAAGAATGCTGATAATAAATGCTTCCTTTGGTCAATTTTAGCAGCTTTACATCCAAGGAATGCTAAAAATGCTGAAAGGGTATCGAAATATGCACCCTATGAAAATCAGTTAAATATGACAAACATAAAGTATCCTGTTAAAATATCTGATATAGATAAATTTGAAAGACAAAATAATATAAGTGTTAATGTATTTGGAGTTGAAGACCAAAAATTTATATATCCATTAAGAAGAACCAAACTGAATAGTAATGCTCACATAGATCTATTATTATTACAACAAGGTCGTAAATCACATTACTGTTTAATTCGTGATTTTGATAGGTTAATGCTACGGTCAACAAAAGATAACAGTAAAAAGCATTTTTGCAAGTTTTGTTTACAACATTTTTACACCAAAGATAAATTGGAGCGTCATATAACATATTGTAAAAACTTTGATGTCCAACGAGTGGAAATGTCTAAACAAGATACATTACAATTTAAAAATTATAAATATCAACTTAAAGCCCCATTTGTAATTTATGCTGATTTTGAGTGCTTTATAAACTCAAACAAGCATATTCCATCGGGATTTGCATTCGTTGTAGTGAGAGATTCTAAGATTATTTCTGAAGAGTTATATAGTGGTGCAAATGTTGTGGATGTGTTTTTCGAAAGATTATTTGAGACTTATGATTGTATTAAAAGTCAAATGGCGATATATATTCCCCTTGTAATGACTCCTGAGCAAGAGGCATCTTTCCAAAACTCAACACATTGTCATATTTGCGAAAAGCCTCTATATTTTGATAGGGTACGTGATCATTGTCATTCAAATGGCCGATACCGTGGAGCTGCCCATAATGATTGTAATTTAAACTATAAAGTAACAAAGAAAATACCAGTATTCTTCCATAACTTGAAAAATTACGATGGACATTTAATAATGCAACACTTGGGAAAATATAATCGTAAATTAAATTGCATAGCCAAAGATATGGAAAAGTACATTTCATTCTCTGTTGATGATTTAGTATTTTTAGATTCCTACAACTTTCTATCCCTTCCATTATACAAATTAGCTTCCAATTTAAATACATTTAGATTTATAGACAATCCACTACTACAACGTAAAGGCGTATTTCCCTATGAATATATGACAGGACCAGATAAGTTTACAGAGTCTCTACCTCCAATTGAAAAATTTTACAGTACTTTAACTAAAGAACATATCTCTCCCAATGAATATGAACATGCAAAGCATATCTGGACCCATTTTAATATACATAATTTACAAGAATATCATGATTTATATCTTAAAACAGATGTATTGCTACTGGCTGATGTGTTTGAGACATTTAGAGACCTGTGTTTAAAGGATTACAAACTTGACCCCGTACACATGTATTCACTTCCAGGACTAACATGGGAAGCCTGTCTTAGAATGACTGGCATAAAATTACAATTATTTCAAGATATTGACATGCATTTGTTCATAGAAAGTGCAATCAGAGGAGGAGTCAGTATGATTTCCACACGTTATGCTAAAGCCAATAATAGATATATGGGTGAACATTATGATCCCAATCAAGAAAGTGTCTATTTAATATATTTAGACTGTAATTCACTATACTCTACAGCAATGTGCGAGCCACTACCCGTGGATGGATTTCATTGGACGAAAGAGATAGACTACAAAATATACAAAAACAATCAAAATGATGAGTTTGGATACATTTTAGAAGTTGATTTAAAATATGATAAAAGCTTACATGATTTACATAATGATTATCCATTAGCACCTGAGAAAATGAATGGCAAATTAATACCTAATTTAAATGACAAAACTAAATATATTTTACATTATAAAACATTACAAAAATATGAGGAATTGGGTTTGGTTGCTACAAAATACCATAGAATTTTAAAATTTAGACAGTCCAAATGGCTTGCACCCTATATTAATTTTAATATTGAAAAACGCAAATGTGCTAAAAATGATTTTGAAAAAGACTTTTACAAATTGTTAAATAATAGTCTCTTTGGTCGAACAATTATGAACCAACGCAAGTTTTGTGATATATATCTCAAGGATGAATCACTATTAACAAAATATGTCAATAATCCAAGGTTTGACTGTAGCAAAAAGTTCGATAACAATTTACATGCTATACATTTAAATAAATTAGTTGTAAAGTTTAATAAACCTATATATTTGGGAATGACCATTTTGGATATTAGTAAAGTAATAATGTATGATTTCCACTATAATTATATGTCAAAATTTAAGAATAAAAGATTTCTAATGACAGATACAGATTCTTTAATGTATTCTATAGTTACAGAGGATTTTTACAAGGAAATAGAATGTGACTTGCACTATTTTGATACCTCTGGATATAGTAAAGACCATTTCTTATACTCTGATAAAAATAAAAAAGTCACAGGCAAGTTTAAAGACGAATTAGATGGTCATATTATGTATGAATATTGTGGTTTAAGACCAAAGTTATATTCTTATATTCCTCTAAAATGGTTATATGAAGAAGACAAACAAGCTTTAGAGGTGAAGAAAGCTAAAGGAGCTGATGGTGCTACAGTTAAACATCTCCTTAGACATCAACATTATTTGAACTGTCTTGCCACTGGACAAGATTACTATGAGAATGTGACAAGAATTAAATCTACAAATCATCATCTTCAAACCTTAACTATGAATAAGAAAGTACTATCGTTTGACGATGACAAGAGGTTTATTCTGGAAGATGGTATCAATACTCTTGCACTTGGTCATTATAAAATTGATCAAACATAAATCTATATTTGCCATTATTCTTTAACCTTTCTTTGTCTATTACAAAAAAGCCATATTTAGTTTTATCCCAACATTGATGACAGAGATTTCTAAATTGGTTAAATGAAAAATCATTACCAACATGATTGTTATATACATGTTTTAAATTCAAATCATCTTGTTTAAATAATATTAGGAAATTTACATTATCACGTAAATGTTTGTGTACTTTGCTGTAAGATTGACACAAGTAAAAACTGTTAATATTTTTATGTCGACCCATTGAGAAAAATTGTGTAATATTTGGACTATTTATGTCATCAAATACAACAACTGACTGTGATTCGACATCATTTGGTGTGATTTCACAGTCAGTAAACGTGTGTAATTTCACTTCGTCACACAAACTAAATATTTCAATTATTTTTTTATATTTTTCTTGTTCTAAAGATTTTGATATTAAATATAGGTTTGTAAATTTTAATCCTTCCTTTCTTACAATTAAATTATAAATTACAACCGTTTTCCCACTTCCACTGGGACCACAAATAACACATCGAATATTGGTAGGAAAAAGACCCAAATTCTTTGGTATATTTTCCTTAGTATGTACTATTTTAAATTTGTGTTTTTGTTGAATAAAAGACATTTTTTATATAATAAAAATGGAAAAAAATAATAAGAAAACATGTAAAAAGGGCAAAGGTTTATTCCTAAAGCCTTACAGGGGTCGAGGGTTATTGAATACTCTTATAAATAACCTTCCATTTCCACTTCACATACCATCATATCGGTACTGTGGACCTGGAACGAATATACGTGAGAATTTAGCTAAAAATGTACCTCCAAAAAATAAACTAGACTCTTATTGTAAAGAGCATGACATATTCTACATGAATAATCCCGATACCGCTGCTCGGAACAAAGCAGACATGAGATTAGCAGACTTAGCTTGGACTAGAGTAACAGCCAAGGATGCAAATCTTGCTGAAAGAGCAGCTGCTTATGCCGTGACAAATTTGATGAAGGCAAAAGCAAAGATGGGAATGGGATTAAAATTTAATAAAAAATATGGACAACTACCAGCTGTTAGAGGCCGCAAAAGACGTGCCTCACTTCCGGGGGGTGTACCTAAAAAACGAGCTAAAAAATCTAACACCAAGAGTAAAAGAGTGCGGAATAGTTAATTTAGATAGCTCATCTGGCACACATTGGACAGCATATCGTAAAAATAAAGATATTGTAATTTATTTTGACCCATTTGGAATCCAACCTCCAAAAGAAGTAATTAAATATTTTGAGGGACATAAAATTTTCTATACAACTGATCAAATACAAGATTTAAATAGTTCTATTTGTGGAATTTTATGTTTATCATTCATAAAAAATTTTTGTTTATAAAAATGGATTCATTTACAATAACATTTTCGGGTACAGAGCCAGAGCTAAAGTCAGTGTTCTTTCCTCCAATTGAATTAAATGATGATTATGTAATTGGATTAGTAGATTTTCAAAGTTATAATTCTATATTTAATGTTAAAAAACCTCTAAATACTTTAACATATTACAAAGTAGAGAAAATGACATTACCAAAAGGAGAGATCTCTGTCGATGATTTAAACCAGTTATTAAATGGTAAACTTAAAGTTATAATAGATAAAAATGGAGAAGCATTAATTAATACTAAATCCAAACTTTTATTTAAAGGGCTTATTCCAAAATTAAATCAACTTAAGGGCAACAAATTAACCATTAGTGAAGGTGATGATGTTTTCTATTATGACCACAATGCTCCAGTTACAATAGAAATTTCTGAAGGAACATATGAGGTGGTTGAGCTTGCAAAGGAAATTCAAAAGCAAATCCCAGACTTTTTCCTTACAGCTAATAATAAAACTATGAAAGCTACACTACTTTCTAGCCACGTGTTTGATTTTACAAAACCGTGTTTAGGGTCTGTTTTATTGGGATTTAAAGGTGTTTCTACTCCTGGTGTTCAGTTTGAATCTACAAATAAAATAAACATTAATAATGTAAATGTGATTAGAGTAAAATGTAATATTGCAAATGGGTCCTATTTAAATGGCAACAAATCACACACCATACATAGCTTTTATCCAGAAGCTCCTCCTGGCTACAAAGTTATTGAAAATCCAAGAAATATTATATATTTTCCTGTAAATAAGAGAAGTTTAGATGTTGTCAGTATTACATTTGCCGATCAGCACGACAAGGCAATTGACTTTAACGGAGAAGAAACTACAATTACTTGTCATATAAAAAAGATATGAGAATTTATAAGAATTTATCTATAAGTGCACAAAATGCTAGGTTCCTAAAGTCAATAGGACTAAAGTTAAAATTTTCTATTAATAAAAATGGAAGATTTTCTAGATGTTACAGGGAAATCCCAATTCGACGATAGTGTGGTTAAAATTACAAATCACTCCTATGTTCCCCACAACACTTTGGCAATAAATAATTCTGATGAAATTCGAATATGTATTAATAATCAAGATTTGCTAACTCTCCCATGTAGGAGTTATCTGTATATTAAGGGAGAAATTGAAAATCATGATAAAGGTCATTTTATAAATAATGCATTTGCGTTCTTATTTGATGAAATTAGATACGAAGTTGCAGGTAAAGAAATAGACATTGTAAGAAACCCAGGAATTTCTAGTCTTATGAAAATATTGAGCTCTTACAATAAAACTACTAAATTGTCAAATGTGGCATTTGATTCTGACACAAATTTAAAAGAGTTCCATAAAGGTGGTAAGTTTAGTACATGTTTGCCATTAGAGCTGTTAATGGGTGTATTTGAGGATTTTAATAAGGTATTAGTAAATGTCAAACAAGAATTGGTGTTGAAAAGATCCAAAAATGATTTGAATTGTATATTAACAACCGCTAGTGCTCCAGCCAGTGGCACTGCTGATATGATTCCCAAAATTACACTTAACTCAATTCAATGGGTGATGCCACACGTGATACCATCAGATGGGGAGAAGTTACAATTACAAAAGATGTTATTGCAAAATAAAAATTTGCAAATTGCATTTAGAAGTTTAGAGTTGCATGAACTTCCATCATATCCCAATACTACAAGACATACATGGTCAGTAAAGACATCTTCAAGTTTGGAGAAGCCTAGGTATATTATATTTGGTTTTCAAACAGCTAGGGATAATAGTGCACGAAAAAGAACTGATGAATTTGATCACTGTAAGTTAAAAAATCTCAAAGTATTTCTAAACTCTGAATATTATCCTTATAGTGATTTAAATCTCGATTTTGAAAATGGAGATGTCTCTAAAGCTTATGAGATGTTTATGAGGTTTAGAGAGACTTACTACAATACTATCCCAGATCCTATGATTAGTAGGGCTGAGTTTATGAAGAAATATCCACTAATTGTAATAGATTGTTCTAGGCAGAACGAAACAGTGAAGGAAGGAATTGTTGATATTAAATTAGAGATTGAAACTGCAGAAAATGTACCAGCAAATACATCTGCATATTGTTTGATAATACATGATAAAGTGTTTGAGTACAATCCTTTGTCAAATGAGATAAATAAAATGTAAATAAAAGATGAAAAACATTCAACAAGAATTGGTTGACTCTGCAAATCAAATACGAGAGAAATATAGAGCTTTAAAACGTGGCAAGTTTCTAGAGGCTGAAGAGAGGTTTCAAACATTCCAACCTTTAATAGAGCCATTACAAGAATTAAAAAAAATATCCAAAACAGAGAGGCCTCGAATGGAGATTCTCCCAATGACTCCATCTAGAATACCAATAATACCAAGATTGCAACCATTACAACAATCTACTCCACAGAAATTAGATTTTGGTCTTTTAGCATCAGACTATTTAGGAAATTACCTCAGTAAAAGTAGTATGACAGACACTACATATGGTATTAGACGAGAAGCAAATAAATTTTTTATTGGAAATAAGGAAGTTGACATTGCCAATGATGATGTTACAATTGCAAATAAAACCTACAAGGGGACAAAAGGTTTGTGGCAATTGTTAACTTTAAAAGAACCTGAGGATTATACTCCGGCAGATTTGCAAAATTATAAAGAAATTTTGGAAGCTACAAATGGGCATTTAAAGAGTTACAAAGATGGTGCACCAATTTCAAGTAATAGACATACTAAATATCTTAATATAATTAAACCTCTTTTTAAATCTGTTGGTGAAGGTTTGAGACAAGTGACTGGTAATAAAATAGACTATATTTATTGGGATGATCCTAATGAGCTTGTAGATAGGTTAAGACTTCTTTGGCTAAGTCGCCAAGCCGGTAACTCAGGAGTGGATAATGAAATAGATTCCATTATTGAGGAATTAAGAGAAAGTGGAATTATTTATTAAATAAAAATATGTTTATAGATAAATTTTATCGTTTATATAATCCATATAATAAGCCTGCAGAACCCAGGGCTAGTAGTGAACCTACTTTAAATTTACAAGACGATAGTTGGAATGGTTTAAACCGTAAAATTGGTAATGTTAAAGATGGGGAGTTTGTAGATGATGTATCAACTTTGGGACAGACATTAACTAGA
This sequence comes from Macrosteles quadrilineatus, assembly GCF_028750875.1. Lineage (NCBI taxonomy): Eukaryota > Metazoa > Arthropoda > Insecta > Hemiptera > Cicadellidae > Macrosteles > Macrosteles quadrilineatus. The sequence goes on along the minus strand of NW_026542598.1, from coordinate 34,820,034 downwards.
AAAGGTGATGTCTTTTTACAAGGTAAAACTAAATATGAGTTTTTAGAATCTAAGAATAAAAATTGGAATGCTAAAAAACAGAAAATTACTAATGTGGGAAAGGGTGAAAGTTTAGATGATGTGCCCACTTTACAACAGACTTTAATACGAAAAAAAGATGGTACATTTGTACAAGACAATAATAATTATGAATTTTTAGAATCAGAGAATGGTATTTGGAATGCTAAGAAACGGAAAATTACTAATGTAGAAAAGGGTGAAAGTTTAGATGATGTGCCCACTTTACAACAGACTTTAATACGAAAAGAAGATGGTAAATTTATACAAGACGATAATAATTATGAATTTTTAGAATCAGAGAATGGTGTTTGGAATGCAAAGAAACAGAAAATTAGTAATTTGATGGAAGGTACAGATAGTAAAGATGCTGTGAATGTTTCACAAGTTCCAAAAATGGAAGCAGGCTATTGGAATTTTAATAATAAAAGGTTAGTACGTGTTAAACCTGCCATTGATGACACTGACTGTGTTACAAAAGAACAGACTATAACTTATAATAAAAAACTATATTGTTGGGATGCCAAAAATCAATTTATAAGAAATCTACCAGAGGGGAAACATTTGGATGATATTTGTCTAATGTCACAAGCTATGCGTTATGATGGATCGAAATTTGTGTATGGAGAAAAAAATTTTAATTTGATGGAATACAATCCTGATTTATTAGTTGCTGACCCCACATCTTTGAGTGGATTTAAGTATATAGATAATAGACCATATATACCAGAAAACTATGTATTTAAAAGAATGGAAGATAATCTATTGATTGGGGCTAATGGTGATGTATTTAGAGTTACAGGAAAGGATGATGTTATAAAAAATGAATGAAATTGCATACGAACTTCATAAACCTGCAAGAAAGAATTTTATTAGAAGGTCTTTCAAAGTATTAGGTATAAATGAAACCGTACAAATAGATTTAATTGATATGCAAAACTATGCTAGAGAAAATTCTGGCAATAAATATATTTTAACTTTAATAGATACATTTTCTAAAAAAGCTTATGCTGCTCCACTAAAGAATAAGACAGGGTTAGTGGTTACAGAAGCCATTAAAACCATTCTACCAAAGGGGGTTAAAAACATTCAATCTGACAATGGAAAAGAATTTTTTAATCAATATTTTAGCAAACTAATGAAAAAATTAAATATTAATCACTATCACACATTTTCTACAACTAAGGCTGCAATTGTGGAGAGGTTTCAGAGAACTTTAAAGAATTGGTTATATAGGGAATTTAGTGCTCAGGGGAGTTATAAATGGTTGGATTTACTTCCAAAGTTAATTCGAAAATATAATAATAAAGTGCATAGATCTATAGGAATGAAGCCTAACCAAGTAAATGTTAAGAATAGTAAATATGTACATGAGAGGTTGACTTCTAAAGTAGAGCAAGTTAAAAAGCCAAGATATAAGGTAGGTGATAGCGTAAGGATTTCCAAGTATAAACATGTTTTTAGTAAAGGTTATACTCCAAATTGGACAGGGGAACTATTTACAATAGCAGAAGTTAAGAATACAAAGCCTGTGACTTATATCTTGAAAGATGAAAATGGCAATATAATCAGGGGAGGCTTCTATACAGAGGAGTTGTTAAAGACCAAGTATAAGGACATGTATTTGGTAGAGAAGATAATTAGGAGAAAGGGTGATTCGTTGTATGTCAAATGGCTTGGGTTCCCAAGTAGCCAGAACTCATGGATTTCCACTAAGGATGTCCAAGGGAGCACGTCATAAGCCGGGTGGCCAAAAAAATGAGCCATATTCCAGACGTGTTTTTCAGTATTAAAAAAGTAGAAAATTTATATAGGGGTGTATAGGTCGAGAGCTGGATCTTTAAAAAAGTGGCCAAAAAAAGCTCTTCCATTTTTTTCTCATTTTTCCCCTATAAAAAGTGCCCTAAAAGTGCCTCTAAAACGCCGAAAGTGAGGTCATATTCTGGTATTACCTCTACTTTTATCCATAGAACCATTTACCGGAGTTTGGCTGTTTACTTACGGGACACCCTGTATAGATCATAAACATAAAAAGATATTGTCGCTGGCTTGAAAATAAACATTTTTGTATTATTATATAAATGGAGCTGTCAAAACAAGATGTTAAGTTTATTAACATAAGATTCGAACCAGCGCCGTCATATTTTTATGATCCATACCTTTCTGTCCTAATATTCGTGATTCACAGTATATCTTTTTGATTCGTCCATGCTGTAACATTTAGTTCACCAAAAACGTCTATTTTTTACTGTACCCTCATTTAAAACATGAACACATTATTATTTTTCGTATAAATGAGTTCCTATTACTCAGTTTTTTAGTGTAACCGTTATTTTGTAACTTTGTTTGTTCCGTGTAACCGCTACAAGAACCTTGCACGTGCGATGTTCTCCCCAGCTATCACAGGTCCCCGATCCATCTTAGTTACTGGTATTAAGCTCATTTACATTCATTAGTTGATCCCTAACAATTGCATCTACCTGACCCTCCATCTTAAGCCCCAACACCACCCTAAAGCTGTCAGCGAAGCATGTTTTGCAACTGACTGCTGTCGTTACCTGCAATTTCCCTTGCAGGGATTAACAAATCGAAAAAATTCCATTTTGGGAATAAGTTATTATATACCGTAGATATCGATTGTCTTTATGTGTGTGTACAAAACTACAAACCACACCCGTGGTTCGGTCAATATGTACTTCTTCGGTTTTTCTTTTATTAGCGAATTTCCCTATAGGGAAGTAGCTATTACCGTAGGTCTCATGGTAAGACCTAGGCCCGGGACCGATTTACTTTTTCATTTTGATGTCCCCAGAGGCCAAAAACACCATTTGTCCAAATTTTTATATATCTATATGATATATTAATAAATGAAATGAATAATTAAAAATTTAGTACCCTTTAAGTTATTAATTTATTGAATAGTTTATTCAATAAATTAATTAATTAAAGGGTACTAAATGTTTAATTATTTATTTCATTTATTAATAATAATAGTAGCCCTCAATAGTGAACAAAATATTTATTCAAGATATATATATATATGTGTGTGTGTGTGTGTGCGTCCATCCGTACTTGAGTAATTTTTGTCCGATTTTGATAAAATTTGGTTTGAAGGTGTAAGGCGGGATAAACTTGAATGAGTTCGCGAACCAGCATGATCGGACTGTGGGAACGGGGGTTTATGAGGGCTTTTATGGGGGTAAAAATAGGTTTTTCCCATTTTTGACCCTAAAAACACAAAATTTCACAATTTCATTTTAAACCATTTTGTAGAGCTTAAAAAAACAAATAATTTAGTATATTGAAGCGTTATTATGCGCCTAACTGTTACGGAGAAAATTAAAAAAAAAACAGTAATTTTAAAATTCCCATGTTATTCTTATGGAGAATAAGTCAACTGTTGTAGTTTGCTTGTTTATGAACATATTTTGATCAAATTTGGAATATACATTCATTTTTTACTAAACCACAGTACATTTCAACGTTTTACATTAAAAAAAACTTTTTTACCCTCCCTGTTGCAGCAAACCTAAGTACTCATTAAACTAATCATGTTTAAATCTATCTATATATATAAAAGGCAAAGCCCTCACTGACTGATTGACTGACTGACTGACTGACTGACTCACTCACTCACTCATCACTAATTCTCCCACTTCCCACTTACCTAGGAGGCTGAAATTTGGTACACTGATTCTTTAGGCATTAAATAGGAAAACTAAGTGGTTTTTATTCTGATCGGACTCTCGGGCTCTGCCCCAGTGGCTCTGGAGTTTCCCATGTTAACCTAATGAGTACTCATATTTAAATGGAATTAATGAATCATAACAGCTGTTTCAATTAAAAAAGTTGGTTCTGTTCTATGATATTCAATAGCATTAAAGTTACAAGGATTACCAACAGAGTGCAGCACTATTATTTTTTTAAATATTTGACAACAGCTAATTTGAAACCAAAAGGTGAGTGAGCGTAGCGAACGAACTTCAACCCGGAGGCGAGGTAGCGTAGCGAACGAGCTAACCTGAAGGCAAGTGAGCGCAGCGAACGAGCTCCAACCGTAAAGGTGAGTGAGCGTAGCGAACGAACTTCAACCAGGACGTGTGAGCGCAGCGAACGAGCTCCAACCTAAAGGTGAGTGAGCGTAGCGAACGAACTTCAACCAGGACGTGATTGAGCCATGCGAACGAGCTCAAGTATGAAGTTAAACGGGGCAAAGCCCGCGGGTACAGCTAGTAGGTAATAAATGTGATATTTTTAAGGAGACATTTTAGTTTAAATCCAATCAGGCAAATAGAAATTCGCTAAGTCTGCAGGTTTGCTACGACGGGGGTATTTTAGTTTGATTTTATTAGTGATTTTTCCGTAAATACTCACAAAACGATAAATGTTATTATAAAAAAAACTTCTGGAACGATTAAAATGAAAATTTAGTATATTATAGCTATTGTAACACTAATAAAAACAGTGTCACCCTCATTGCTGTAACATCTAATGTCAAAAGTTATTGCAAATGTTGAGATTTTTCCCATGAAATACCATAGTTACTCCCACCTCTTAACCATGATGAAGGTTGTTGAAACGCTAATAGGGGAAAGTATGTGTCAGATTGCTGATTCTGTTTATTTTACCTAGTGTAGCTTTGAGATTTATCTTAACCAACAGTAGTGGTGGGCCTGGAACCTCCTTCTTGTGACATTATCACAATATCACTTAGGTAATTGGTCCATTGATGATATGGGGGATGATCAGGTCTAGTGGCGGGAGACTTCGGTCCCGGAGGTCCCGGGATTAAATCCCCCCAATCACCAATGTCTTTTATCCAAGTGATAACGCCACAGTCCCTACGACTGGCCTGAAGTTATTTAAAGCAATTTGATTAAAGCATTGGGGGTTTTAATGTTTTGCTTAGAGATAAAAGTCTATAGCATGCTAAATATTACTTAAAATCGTTCGAGCCGTTTTTGTAAAAATTCGATTTTCCGTTATTTCATGGGGTTTTATAGGAAAAGGACAATTAAAAGTCAAAATTTAAAAAAGGAAAATAACGTCTAAAGATTCCATTGATGGACGTTATTGATGGACCTTCATCCCAAATTTCAACAAAATCGGGCCATTGGTGTGTTCTGTAGCTCTGTACACAACCATAAATACGGACGCAACATCACTTCAAAAATCACATTTTTATTCGAGGGGGGCCCAAAACAGATATACTGTATCCACCTAAAAATCAAACCCGAAAATGTTCACGAAAACAATACTTTCTCCATATCTATACAGAGGGAGAAAGTAAAAAAGGTTTCACACGATCTTGTACACACAACACGTCAACATTTTAACCTTAAAGCAATAAAACATGAAGGTAATTCGTGACAAATATTGAAAGTTTTAACTAAAAAGTGAACCGATGTAATTCAGTTGGAGTTCGGCGGTTTAGAGTGTAAAGCCAAGCCAAGCCGTCTGCCACGATGATTCATTCTCATTAGTAAGCAGTTAGAGTCATTTACATCCATTAGCCAACATTATATCACCGCACACTTCCGTACAATAGCTTCTCTAACCGTTTCTATTTATTTATCATTTCAAGAAATAATCTATCAGAGATTACAGGTAAGTAAACCTTATTGAGGTAAAATCATGAAATCGAAAACTCTCTCAAATTGAGTCCACATGATGAGATGTCTTGTTTAGAGCGGTTTTGGTTTAGCAAAATCGCCACGAAATAAATTAGAGTAAATAAAATTGTTTTGAATTTCCAGCACTGTAAAGTGTCTAATAAAATAAATCCTTGTTATTAACTTACAGTCATAATGTTCACCATGATAAAAATTTAGAATTACTTGACACAACGTACGGCACTGGGCCAAGGTAGAGAATAGAGTTTTTTAAAGTACGATGATGTTATGGGTATTCTTATAATATTAAATTAATATCTTACATGTTCTAATATTTTGACACTTCTACTTTTAAAATGTACAACAACTTTTTAAATGAGCCTATTATTTGAACATACAGTATTTTGCAAAATGAAAAGTCTACATTTTGTTTTATTAAGAACTGTGTTACATAAAATATTAAATGCACATAGTCTTACTTCTGTATCTTGTTCAACCGCTCCAATGGGGTTTCCAGGTGGCAATGTCCCAGATTTAATAGACCATTATCACAATTATATAGTATGCATTTTCTGGTGTATAAGGTGTAGCAAGTGAATAATCAATTTTAAAACTTTCTTTTTAAATGTTACTTTTGAAATGATAAAATAGATTCCTTCAACTCTGGTATGAGTCTGACATTCAAAACATGATCATAACATACTACGTAGTCAGATTGTATGAAATTACATATTTTCTCAATACCAAACAGCAACGGAACGGTTATTAAATTTCAAACCGCTTTACCATTACTAAATTGATTGTTGAATAATAAATGAATCGTCAATTAACATGCTTGATTTATTCAATCGAATGAAAACAGGGCTATCAAATTGTTAATCTGCTGACTTCTGACTTTAAGATTTCATATCATCAATGTCTGTTACAGACTTTAATAGATTATGAAACCTTTTAGTGGATGAAACGTGCGTCAGCATCTGATTTTGTACATTAAACGTTTCAATAAATGATATCGTTATATTTTATTTAATCAACGCTCTCTTGCCAAACCGAGATCGGATATTTACTAACATCATTTTTACTTTCTCTTCCTATGGCTTGTAATTTACAAGAGCCAGAACTACATTCTGGAGAAAGCTTTGTTTTTGACGATTTTTTTAAATTTGAGTCATGGGTGGAACCCTTTCGGCCCCCTGAACCCAAAAAGTGGGCTTTGAAGAGATATCTGTGTGTGTGGATGTCTATAGAGCTACAGACTACACCTGTAGATCGACTTTGATAAAATTTTGTGTGGGTACAAATCTATGTTGGGTAACACCAGGTAAGTTTTTCATCTACGAAAAATTTGATTTTTACAAAAAACGCTTTTTAGCTCAAAAAAACTAATTTTTATTTACAAAATAGTTCAACCCCCAATCCTGTATAAAATTATGGTTCAAAGGTTATTGTAGTTTTTGTGATTTTACCCATAAATTGTTACTCCCACCACTTACCCATTATAAGAGTTGTTGATAAGCTAAACTGTAGTATCTGTTTTAACAGTCCCTTTTCATGTGTGAGACTTTGTAGCTAAGAACACCGATAGTAACTTAGGGCTTATCAAACAAATTCGAAGGAATATCGAAAAAATTTTCGTGACTATACAATAACAACACTAACAACAAAAATATATTGTAAAGCCTACAAATACACCCTTTTAACTTATAATTCTTCTTATCATTCCTTAAAAACTGGCCCTTAAAAGACCATGAATCCAATTCTTTTTTTCAAATCTAGACTATATGCAAACAAAGTGGTAATCAAATCGATGCAACAAAACTATTTAATTGTGATTTCTCTAACACGTAGTTTCTGTGTAAAGTCCATTTACTGTCTGATAGAACTGTCCGGTGACCACACAGACCCAAGTGTCACTGACAGACAAATAGATCGACTACATAATAAATGACTTAAGTTGGCAGACAGCGTTGAGTTGAGAACTAAATGTGGCTCACTCGATGTGTCTAGCAGTTATTTTGTTAAAGCTGTAGTAAGACATGCTGTGCAAACCAGCAATATCCATGCATATAGAGGTTTTAAGATTAATCAAAATAACTGAACCTAAACCAACTATTACGAAAGAAAGGAGATTTGAAACATGTGTATATGCAGAGGGGGAGGTGGATCTTCCGAAAACAAATGTATGACAAGATAGGCGTCACAAGAAGGGGGGTTTTATGGAAATGGGGAAAACATGACATTACGCTAAGTTACACTAACTAGTAGCTAATACCCCAATTCATTTGATCTACTATAGAGTTGGCTGTCAACCAAGTAATCTTCGCCTTCTTTGACGGGATTGTTATACACTTGATTTATCAGTTTTTGTAGAAATATTGGGAATTCCTCATCCACTTAAGCTTAAAAAAGTCAAACAAATGGTCCATTAATTTTATTCTCACTATATTTTGTTATTAAAGGTATTCGCTTACAATATATTTACTTCGTACAAAAGAGTCGCTAAAACTGACAGTTTAAATTATTATTTGCGTGGATCAAATTACATGGTTGATTCTTTTTTAAGAATATTATAAATTGAATCATTACACAATATAAATTACTAAAGACTTTTTCCATTTGCTAATGGTTGTATGTTTGTTTGTATTTTGTTTGAATATTGTCATTACTTTTTTATCATAAGCAAATTAATGGTGGTCATAGCACAATAGTCGACAGTAGATCAGCACCGTTGATAGTTTTAATTCTATTACATTATTGTGTTAAAATAAAATGGTTACCTTACCCAACCAAGTTGTTGGTATGATGACTAGTTTCATTCCTCAGAACTTGATCAGTTCATTTTGTATGTAAACACATCATCAATGAATTAATACATCGTGGTATGTCAATAGACTCTTTAAAAAAACTGTCACCATCACAATAATTGAAAATTCTAGTGTTGATGTAATAGTTAAAATGGAATAAAAATTGATAAAACTGATTAAAACTGTACAGGCTGGCCAGCACTGTCTTATCACTGCCAGTGACTAAATAAAACTGTGCAAATCATCATGTTTCTTCTTCTCTCCAGTGCCACCTATGTTTCAGTTTGTTTTGTTCTTCTTATTTTATACTTCTTTGATTATTAACTTATCAATATAAGTAACAAAATTTAATCAAACGTCACGGTGCGTGCAAATAAATTAATGTTATGTCTTTTATTAAATACGTTTGTCCTGTGTTTTCAATTTTAAGTTAACGCCAAACCTGAGGAGAGGATAGCCCTAATGATGTGGTAGTTGCCACTAAACATGTAGCTTACTAACAACAAATAAATATATTGTAAGGGACCGAAATGGTTTTATTAATATAAGCAATATCCATAATGAATTTTGAACAATTACATTGTTTTACAGTTATCTATTAATTATTACCGAATATAAAAACATTTTTTACGCCGCGCAATATAACCAGCTAAAAGATTAGTCACGGCTAGAATATATATTCCAAACGGTGACGGACGGGTTTTATTAGGACCGAGTTAACGGTGATGAAATGGACGTCCCTTGGTGGTGTTAACATATTTATTGAGTCTGCTTGAGATTTACATGGATCTACTTCATTTGCAGGATATCTTGTTACCTTTAAAGCCTTTCCTAGTTTCGCAAACCATTGTCCTTTATCAGTTGACACTAAAATCTACTGGGGTTCCTTTATTATTTCTCTCGCTGAAAATTTGTCAAAATGGAAAAATTGTTACTTCAGCTCTTTATGGTTATTGCATGTTTCAAAACAATACATTGTTTCATGTAATTTCCTTTGGAGTTTATATTGTTTTATGCCCCTTTTGAAGGAAAAATCCATGATGAATGATGATGGTAATGATTATATGGAAATTTTATAACAGTAATTAGCCTACCAACTTAACTTAGACGTGATACTCACTTTCCGCATGGTTAAGTAAATTTTACACAAAATATTTCTTTACTGCTCTATCTCTATATATACAAAATTGGCTTACAGCTCTAAAGTTAATCTACAAAAATCAAAAACATAATATAGTTGAATTCCCAATTTATTTTTGTAAACACTTACATATTGCGGTTATATTATAAAATATTCTATAGCTATATTTTCGTAGCAAATTTTTGAAATAACTACAATGCTTTTATTTATTTTAATCGTCTGGGGAAATGGTGTGTCGATGTGCCTAATGTTATAGGATGACATTCCCCTCGGAAATAATCAAATATTACGTATAAAATATGTCCTATGTTTGCCTATGTGTACTTTTATGTTTGCACAAAGTATATCTGTCATGTCTACGTGTGTGGCAAAGTAAGCTTCAATTTTGTAGAGTGAGCATTGCAGCAATCCAAATCTCATCAGCCTGGCCAGGTATTCTAAACTCCATTCTGCAGTATTTGCATGAGAATGGTAATACTACTGTCCTCATTGTGGGATATCGTTTTGAAATGTAATTACTATTAGTTGTAGGTATAAATACAACCCACACAAATTGGAGTGCATTTTTTTAAATCTGCATTGTATTTGGTTATTTTGTGTTTTATCGTTGACTGTAAAAAAATCCTTTTACAGTCATTGGTTTTATATTGGAAATGATGATGTGGAATCTCTTTTATACGGATGATAGGAATTAGTTAGACAATCTTTTTTTTCATTTAAATATTTAACTGGTTAAAGAGTGCCAAACAATTTAATATCGAATAAAGAAAACAGAGTTTGAAAGGATGGGCATACTTTTGTTGGTTATAGCTCAGATAGTTTCAATAAATTCATATTGAAAATAATGTTTGAAGATCCTAAATTTTTCTGAACGATTATAGAAAGTGTATCTATATACCAGTGCGATTCCCTGCAAGTGATTGTAAATAAACATTGCAAGCTCTATCAGTCACAATTGTTACATTGTTAGTGAAACACAAACAAACTACATTGGCTATCTTGCTGTTGTGTAGTTGTAGATTGTGCAACTCCCAACAAGAGATTGTAAATAAACATTGCAAGCTCTATCAGTCACAACAACTCTTAGTGAAACACAAACAAACTACATTGGCTATCTTGCTGTTGTGTAGTTGTAGATTGTGCAATTCCCAACAAGAGATTGTAAATAAACATTGCAAGCTCTATTAGTCACAATTGTTACATTGTTAGTGAAACACAATAAACAAACTACATTGGCTATCTTGCTGTTGTGTAGTTGTAGATTGTGCAATTCCCAACAAGAGATTGTAAATAAACATTGCAAGCTCTATCAGTCACAACAACTCTTAGTGAAACACAAACAAACTACATTGGCTATCTTGCTGTTGTGTAGTTGTAGATTGTGCAATTCCCAACAAGAGATTGTAAATAAACATTGCAAGCTCTATTAGTCACAATTGTTACATTGTTAGTGAAACACAATAAACAAACTACATTGGCTATATTGCTGTTGTGTAGTTGTAGATTGTACAGTTCCCAACAAGAGATTGTAAATAAACATTGCAAGCTCTATCAGTCACAATTGTTACATTGTTAGTGAACCACAAACAAACAACATTGGCTATCTTGCTGTTGTGTAGTTTTAGATAGTGAGATTCCCAACAAGAGATTGTAAATAAACATTGCAAGCTATATCAGTCACAACTGTTACATTGTTAGTGAAACACAAACAAACAACATTGGCTATATTGCTGTTGTGTAGTTTTAGATAGTGAGATTCCCAACAAGAGATTGTAAATAAACATTGCAAGCTATATCAGTCACAACTGTTACATTGTTAGTGAAACACAAACAAACAACATTGGCTATATTGCTGTTGTGTAGTTTTAGATAGTGAGATTCCCAACAAGAGATTGTAAATAAACATTGCAAGCTCTATCAGTCACAATTGTTACATTGTTAGTGAAACACAAACAAACTACATTGGCTATCTTGTTGTTGTGTAGTTGTAGATTGTGCAATTCACAAAAAGAGATTGTAAATAAAAATTGCAAGCTCTATCAGTCACAACTGTTACATTGTTAGTGAAACACAAACAAACTACATTGGCTATCTTGCTGTTGTGTAGTTGTAGATTGTGCAATTCCCAACAAGAGATTGTAAATAAACATTGCAAGCTCTATTAGTCACAATTGTTACATTGTTAGTGAAACACAATAAACAAACGACATTGGCTATCTTGCTGTTGTGTAGTTGTAGATTGTACAGTTCCCAACAAGAGATTGTAAATAAACATTGCAAGCTCTATCAGTCACAATTGTTACATTGTTAGTGAACCACAAACAAACAACATTGGCTATCTTGCTGTTGTGTAGTTTTAGATAGTGAGATTCCCAACAAGAGATTGTAAATAAACATTGCAAGCTATATCAGTCACAACTGTTACATTGTTAGTGAAACACAAACAAACAACATTGGCTATATTGCTGTTGTGTAGTTTTAGATAGTGAGATTCCCAACAAGAGATTGTAAATAAACATTGCAAGCTATATCAGTCACAACTGTTACATTGTTAGTGAAACACAAACAACCAACATTGGCTATATTGCTGTTGTGTAGTTTTAGATAGTGAGATTCCCAACAAGAGATTGTAAATAAACATTGCAAGCTCTATCAGTCACAATTGTTACATTGTTAGTGAAACACAAACAAACTACATTGGCTATCTTGTTGTTGTGTAGTTGTAGATTGTGCAATTCACAAAAAGAGATTGTAAATAAAAATTGCAAGCTCTATCAGTCACAACTGTTACATTGTTAGTGAAACACAAACAAACGACATTGGCTATCTTGCTGTTGTGTAGTTGTAGATTGTGCAACTCCCAACAAGAGATTGTAAATAAACATTGCAAGCTCTATCAGTCACAACTGTTACATTGTTAGTGAAACACAAACAAACGACATTGGCTATCTTGCTGTTGTGTAGTTGTAGATTGTGCAATTCCCAACAAGAGATTGTAAATAAACATTGCAAGCTCTATCAGTCACAATTGTTACATTGTTAGTGAAACACAAACAAACTACATTGGCTATCTTGTTGTTGTGTAGTTGTACATTGTGCAATTCACAAAAAGAGATTGTAAATAAAAATTGCAAGCTCTATCAGTCACAACAACTGTAACATTGTTAGTGAAACACAAACAAACTACATTGGCTATCTTGTTGTTGTGTAGTTGTAGATTGTGCAATTCACAAAAAGAGATTGTAAATAAAAATTGCAAGCTCTATCAGTCACAACAACTGTAATTACTAATTACTAGTAAAACTTTTAGGAAATACTAGTAAAACTAATGTAGCAGTCTCAACGGTTACATTGTTGGTTTTACTATAAGAAAATATCATAATCCCTAGGAAAAGTATGGTTACCGTAAGAATCCTCGCAAGGATAAGTTTACTATTAGAGACTGGATTAGTGTTAAGGCTATGGATGTTGTTGCCTTATCAAGTCAATAACAAAAAAATGTTCTTCAAATTGAAACAATGAATTAAAATATGCTGTGTTTATAAAAAATTTCATTAATATAGCCTCTAACTCCTCTTCCACTCCATTTAATACTTTCTATGAAGTTCTACTAGTGCTAGATTAAAAAACAAAATCTTTAAAAGTAAAATGGTACATTGCATTATTCATTTTGACTTGAAAACATGATTTACTCTATTCAAATGCGCAATTTGCACTCCGCTCCCTTTTTATTGGTATTGTTCACTAAAATGACAAAGTGTACAAAGTATACAAACTAATAGTTGTCAGCAGGTGCGCCGATTTATTGGGAACACCTCCATAAATCTTAGAGGTTTTGGCCACGATTGTCTTCTGTGGTGATATAATGTTGGCTAATAAATGTAAATGACTTTAACTGCTTGCTAATGAGAATGAATCATCGCTTTGGATTGCTTGGCTTGGCTTACACAGTAAACCACTTTAGCAACTGGCAATATTTCGTACCGAATTATATATTTTTTATAGATAAGGATAATATATCCCATATTTAAATAGGCCTATTGAACAACTGCTAGCAGTGTATGGTTGTTCCATAGCTTGATATACAATTTATTGGGGAGAAAACTGGGCTAGGGGTAGAAAATGGGACTTCAGTCCCTGAGGTACCAGGTTCAAATCCCACCAATCACCAATGGATTTTATGTAAGTGAATATGCGGCAATCCCTAGAGGTCTAGCCTGAAGTTATGTGAAAAACGATTTCGGGCTAGAACCTGGCATCCTAGGGCAAAACTATCTAATATCATTTTGATAACTTCTTAGAACATCATTGTATATGTGTCAACAATTAATTATTAGTATCTATCATAACATAAGAAATATTCGTGCAGCCGTCACAGAGCAGAGCTCCTCGTCTGTGGTAGCTGTGAATAGGAAAAACTCTTCTTCATAGCCTGTACAACATCTATAGTACCTAAGTTATTCTTGTTTTATTGTTTCGTGGACTAATTTCAATATTTTATAGTTAGGTTGTTTATGGATACATTTGGATCAAATTGATTTATTCCTTACTATACAAATTCCTACCATACAAATTTTCCATCCATGTACAGCAAACATGTAACATCACCATAAAATGTATTATTTCAAAGAACATTTTTAGTACAAATCTAATCAGAGAAATAAAAATTCACATCGTCTGCAGGTTTGCTGCGGTGGGGCAGTTTGACCCATCGCAATACACGAACTCTGATAGATACAGTATATTATTTCTGTCCTTGTTCTACTAATTGGATGACAATGGGAGCTGGCCTGGAGCCACCACTCTCATGATTGGATCATCTCTCTTCCCTCCCCTTTAATGCCAGCTGTATCCTTTTTCCCTCAAGCGAAATGCCAGCTAAATATATCTTGCAGTTAGTTGTCATTTGATTGTGTTGATTTAGCAAGATTTGCACTATTGTGAAATAAATGAAAAAAACATAGCAGCAAACATGCAAATTAAGCAAATAACCTTTTGCCTAATAATTGCATTTGGACTAACATATTTCCTTAAACATGTGAGATTCATTCCCTGTTTTATCACTTGGATCAAATCCATTGGTGATTTGGCAGGATTTGAACCCAGGACCTTTGGGGCCACGCTCTAACCACTAGCCCAGCTCGCTCCCCCGTGTGAATAACATTAGGTTGAACGAGTACTTAGGTTAGCTGCTACAGGGAAAGGGTAAAGTGTTTTTTGTTTGTGTTTTGTTTGTTTTTTGTTTTTAGTTTTTGCTTTTTCGTAAAATATTAATTGTGTAGAATAAAATAAATAAGTTTGACAAAAACGGCCCAAAATTAAATATTTTGATTAATTGGTATGTTAAGGTTCCCTGAAACTCCAAACAAAACTATACAACCCCTAATCCTGCAAAAATTGCAATCCAAAAGTTATATTGCACATCTTATAAATTCCCCTTAAAATATCACAATTACCCCCACCACCCATCAGTTGTGTTAGAATGCTGATATTGTTTATTATTAATTGTGTTCAGTCTCATAATTTTTACGAATATTACATTAAAGTATTTTAACTTTAAGGTATCATTCGTACTCGTATACAATAATTTTTGGATTGCGATTTTTACAGTCGTCATTATACAATGTATTCTATAGAGTATGATTCCCCAATGATAGTAGATACAAATTACAAAATCGATATATTTAAAGAATTGCAAAACCCATACAGCTTTAATAATTTAACGACTGTCAACTTTGCTTGTTTCTGTATCATTGTAGAATGTAGATACTCGTCCCAAAAAGCGATTGTGGATTAAATTTGTGAGCTTCAACCACAACCAACGACATCGTTGGTCACAACATACTGAAACGCAGTTGGTTAACCAAAAACAAACAGCAATGCTGTAGTAGATAGTACGATTTCCCAAGAGCGAACGTGGATAAACATAATGCCCGATCAGTCATAACAACTGTAACAATATTTGTTAACAAACAAATCCATTTTGGTTGCCGTCAAGGGATACACCAAACACCAAGCTTTTGTTAGTTGTTAATTTTTAGGAAAATGTTATGGAAAAGCCTTATCTACTTCATTGTTTACAAACTAATGTTATCAAAATAACAACACTGTCATTTTACAAATGAGTTGATGGTAATAACTAATAGTCTTTAATAAAAAGCCTGTTTTAACCAAATAACTGCTAGACACATCGAGTGAGGCACATTTAGTTCTCAACTCAACGCTGTCTGCCAACTTAAGTCATTTATTATGTAGTCGATCCATTTGTCTGTCAGTGACACTTGGTTCTGTCTGGTCACCGGACAGTTCTATCAGACAGTAAATGGACTTTACACACAAACTACGTGTGTGGAGCAATCTCAATAGCTATAACTACTTTGTTGAGTAATTCAAAATATTTGACTTATTAGTGTTAGTAGACTGTCTATAGTTACAAAAAACTGATTGAATATACCTTCAAATTTGTTCGGTGAGCCCGTTAATTAACAATAGATGTTCTTAGTTAGGTCTATAAAATACCAAATTTTAATCAAAATCATTCGAGCCGTTTTTGTAAAAATTTTCTGTTATTCAATGAGCTTTATGGGAAAATCACCATTGAAAATCAAAATTTGAAAAAATCTAAAGATCAACAAGGGATACCATGGTTTAATGTACCCCTGTTCCAAATTTCGTCAAAATCGGACCACAGGTGTAGTCTATACCTCTTACTCACTTAAATACACACACACGCACCACTTCAAAAACAAATTTTTTGGGTTCAGAATAACCCAAACCGGTTACTCGCACTCAAAACTCCAACTCGATTATTTTGATAAAAACAATATTTTCTCCATGTGTACAGGGGAGAAAGTAGTACTGTATATGAAATACAAAAACACTAAAAAAACTTTTGCAAGTGAATGTTTGAGACAAATTTCCACATTGTGAATGTTATGGAGAGCTAGTTTTAACAAGGTATATAAATAAACAAATAGATTTTACATTACAATAATATTATGAATCCAGCATATTTTCATCTCTTTAAAAAATAATAAACCCTTTTCTTTGAGTAAAATATTTACCTTAGCAAGTGAAAAGTTATAGAACCAATTGAATACTCTTTATAAATTAACCACTTGTATGACAAACGTCAAACACACAGACAACTCAAATGCAAGTTCAAATACAAATAGTTACACGCAATGTCCAATAGAAGATCAATAACCACGATGTGGCTGTTTACATAAACCTCCATGTTTGATTAGTAAACAACGCAGAAGAGGTAATGAGAACTAAATTGAATCAGTCATGATGCATTGCAACATTTAACTAAAATGCCGCCATCTCGTATAAGACTTTTACTACTGCTTCTTGTATATTGTGTAAAGATTGCATTTTTCTAATATATAATAAATTGCCAACACAATGTACAAGTGAACGAATTTTAATCAACACAACACATTGTGCACTGTGAAATAATTTTAATCAAAATTTCAAACATCTTTGGTATAAGGTTCACTGTGCCTTAATGTTGAGATGTTACGATTGCCCATGAGTAACTTTTAACTTGGAGCCTAGACTTTTTAACTCACTAAACACAATTACAAAACTACAGAGACAATTTCTAATCCCACAGCGCCCTAGATATTTTAGTTACAATCACTTTGGTATTTGAAAAAATATTGGGAAGATAAATAACTTTTTAGCAGCTGTTTGAAATTAATCCAAGATTGCCGATAGCCTCTAATGACTCTTAAATGAGAACAAAAACGGTTTACAGATACAGTATATCTATTTTAGCAAATCTCTGTTCCAAATGATGTAGTTCTATCATTACATAAAGCAATACAAAGCATCAACTTTAACAGGTTTTTAAGGTAAGAAGTTACTAGCGTAACATGGTGTGGTAATTTTCTTTGGCATAAACATCTATCAAACATGTTTTACATCAGGTGCAGAGCCAGTTATGATCATGTTAAAAACTTGTCTAAACTTTGTTGAAAGTCAACTTTGATTAATTGCCCCAATTTACTTCGCAAATAACTTTATATCTAAATGTTTGTAATTTGTAAAGACACTTTTTTCTTTTTATCAAGAAGTTGTCGGCTTTTAAACTTTATTTAGCTTTTCACATCGACCTACTCTGTTGCATTGGATTTGTCACATTTGTAAATTAACCCTTCCCAGATGGCCTATAGTATGTATACAGACAGCAAAATTATTTTATTTAAATAAAAACTAAAAAATATCTAGTTTACATCTATAATTTAAAGAATGTTGTAAATAGTTAACCTACGCAGCACTTTTGTACAAAATATTTTTGTTTACTTTTTTTTATTAAGCACTTTTTTGCATAAAGATTTTTCTATAAATGAAATTTCTTATTCTTCTAGAAAAACCCTCCAAGTACATCGTTGAAGATATAATTGAATAAATGGACGTTTTTTTACGAAGATTAATGATGCTATAGACAATCAACCATAACAATAGCTGTAGTAATGGCAGATATACCCGCCAACTACTGTCCGCGGACCGCGGAGCCCAAAAAGTTAAGCGAATATATCTGCCTACCGTCCCAGCCCCTTCTGCTATGCACAAAATGCTAGCGGATATATCCCATTATAGTCCTGGAAGGGTTAAATTATTGAAGACAGCTAATTGAGTGTGTTTTTAACCAACATTCAATGTTTTCTCGTCTGAAAATATTTTAAAGGCTAAAATGGTTGACACAAATGAAAATAAACATAATTTTTATTCGAGAAGTCATACAAATAACATGAGCACCCACAACAACGTTTTAGTTTTTAGAATCATCACATGCTACTGCTTTACTCAACAAATTAAATAATATTATATTACAGAGCACTGACCATGTTTGCATTTCATAATGAAGCGAAAGTTTATTTTGCATAACACATTGTGTGTATTTATTATTATTGCGGAATGAAATTAAATGTTTTCTGAAATAACAACATTTTTACAAACTTAGCTGCTAATGGACATAGATACAAAAAACATTTTTATGTAATTTACTGAGGATTGTTACTTGCATTACATTTGTTTTCCAGGTAATGAATTTTGAATTTAATAATTTGATGGAATAATTGAATAAATAGGATTTACAGTACAATAATATTCATAAAAGTGACAATACGCTTACACAAAAACAATAGGCCTACAAAAGTAGATTTTTATTTTAGTACAAAAAAAGTCATAGCTTCTGAAGATATAAAATTGAATATAAATTAATTTGTTTCTATTATAGGAAATTAATTACATATTATTTAACAAGGTAAAGAAACTTATAAGAAAAATCAGTAAGGAATCAAATGACTCTAATTGGGCTTATTTATTTCACAAAGTGTGTTTCATGTAGAAAAAGGTGTTGTGAGCAAAATAAACAATCAAGAAAATACATGTTGGTATGTAACAATCCAACAAACATTCACATTTAAAAATAATTCTGTATGATATTAGGGATCACAGTAGTACAAAAGTATTAAAACACTTCCATATTTGATCAAGGATTTCTAACTAGTTACAATTAACATTTTAGTAAAGATCACTTGGGCTCAGGTATAAGGTGCCTTATACAAGTTATATTTTTATTTACCAAAACCAAATTAAATTAAATCTCTATTTAACAACAATCTTTCTGGGTAGATGAGTTGATAAAGTGTTTGCTTTCAAAAATAAGGTTGTTGAGATTGATTCTGGATCCAGATGGGATTTTTCATTAGGCTCTAGCCCGGAACTGTTTTCACACATTATTTCAGGTTAGACCTAGAGAGGGGTACGTGGTAATAACATGGGTAAAATCTTTGACTGTCAATGATAAAATCCATTGTTGAATGGCAGGATTTGAGCCTTGAACCTCTGGGTCCGAAGTCCTGCGCTATCACTAGACCAGCTCGCTCACCGATATCAATTATTAACAACCACTACGCTAAGGTTCACTTAACTTGAACTTAACTTTTTGAATATTGGTTCTTTCCAATATTCAATTTTTTCTCTAATTTACAAATGGTCTATGTAAGAAAATAACAAGTCCATCAGGCTGGAACTAACCAAAAATTCTGTAAAGGTAAATTGAGACATATTGAGTCATCTAGAGTCATATTTTTTACTTTTTAATAAAGAAAAATAAAGAATTTGAGAATTTACAGATACAAACCAAATAATGTTTATGTTTTACGTGACTAAGTACATCTCAATTCCAGAAAGACCATATAACATAACTGTAAAATGTTATTATTTTATTAAATGTACCTATGTCAAGCAATCTTATGTATGCGTAAGATTAATACTTTTCACTATTTAATCTTGTTAACAGCACTCGCTGCAGCTGGTTATGTTATATGATCTGTAAAATAACTATTTCAGTGCTTGGTATTGCACCCTACAACCACTTGGTTTTGTAAACCATAGTTACAAAAATAATTTCAATCGGTGGTCAAGCACTAAAATCAGATTCTTACCAATTAAAAGCATAGAGATGTTGTTCTTTTTTTATTCAGCTTTAGGCGTAAACATATAGAGGTGATTCCAGAAGTTATAGCTACTAATTGGCATGGTTATTTCACTCAAATACTTACTCCATCTTCATCAAAAATATACAACTTAATTGTATTCTTATAAAAATAGACAATACTTAACCACCTTTATCACTTTCGTACTGATACTAGTATAAAACTTTAGGCACATTATGAGAATATAGTTGGTAACTATCAGATGGAATCCAGAGTGTTTAACCCTCTAGTTCTTTGGAGGGAAGCTGGAGCCGGCTTTTTGGAGGGGACTGGTAAAGCCTCAAGCTTGAGAGGTCTTCTTACCAACTCCGGGGATGTTCGGAAACCTCCATTCTTGGAATTTTGAACTATAAACAAACATTTCCATTTAAATTCAAATCCAGTCTCTTGGACCAAATAAAAAACATTACAAGTAAAAATAAACCAAAAAAGCTTAAGAAATAAATTTAAAACAAGTAGAACTAATTTTATAAGAGTAAGTTGTACTTGAATCACTGTTTTATATAGTTTAGAAACACAGTGTATAATACAAGGAGACTATTTTTTTTTTTTTAATTTACTTTGTTATAGTAAAAATCCTACTAATATCAAAATGTGAAAGTTCGGGTGTTTGTGAGTATGTCATATTGCAGGGGGATTCACATAAAACTACTGTTTTACTACTTTTTTACTATTGATTTTAAATTGCAGCCCACTTTTTAAACTTCAATACTGCAGAGTGCAGGCAACACAATGATACTCTGACAACTGGACTCTCATTGAGGAGAGAAACCTGTGTAAGAAATCGTAATATTAGCGCTTGTCTATCGGCGTCGGACGGAAACATTCCCTTACCTTCTAAACAAACCCGTGTACATAAAGATAACTTTACTGTCACAAAACATGTAAACCTGTGGCGTACATTTACAGGAGGCATGAATTTCTTCCGAGTTTGGGATACCCCAATTTAAAACAGAACAGCTTTTCATACCTGCCCAAGGACTTGTGATCTGGCCTGCACCCCAGGAACTGTTGAGGAACATCTGACCAGGTAGGGGGTTTAGTGGACCCGTGGGGGGAGCAGGGACCCCTCCAGGCAGAGGGGGAACTGTGGCTCCTGGAACTGGCTTGATGAAACTTGTCTCTGAAACAATATAATAAAATATATCAATGAAAACTCTAGACTTCCAGGGTAGTACGCACAAAAGATTATCTTGTTGTCTTCTAAGTCAGACAGCGTCGGATAGCTGTGTTTCGATGCCGAAGTTTCTATACTCTAAATTAGTAAAATATAGATAGTGTAATAAGCTTTTTCCTTCCTGAAATTTTTTTTTGGCCCTCTTCATTACCCTGTTATGCAAGTGTAACCGATATTAAATCAATTTCAGGAAGAGTTGTTGGTTGGTGAGTCGGTAGCTCATTCGGTAGAGTCACAGACTTCGAGGACAAGGCAGCCATGTTGTTGGCTCAAATCCTGGTAGCAGCTACTTTTTATTAGTGATGTTTACTCTTGTACTGTACCGGCTCACCCTTGCTTTGCTGGATACGTTCCACGCACAAGCCCAAGACTCATGTGTATGGACAAACGGAAGGGTAAGAGCCTGCTAACCTCTTTAAAAATAAGTTTTAAAATGTTATCTACTTTACCTCTCCATCCATTGACAGGCCTCCCTGCTTCCTCCTTGAATTTAATCAAGAGTTCCGTTGCTCTTTTTGGCTTGAAGTAGTTTCCAGCAAAATCCTCTTCATCGCTTTTTTGTAGTCTCTGTATTAAAAAAGGACAACAACATATAGTAGGCAATCAAAACAACAAGATGTTTTGCAGATTTTTATGCATACAGAAAAAAACTAGTTTTCCCATTTAATATTATTTTGCTAGTTTCAAGTTCCAACCATTATTGATGTGATAATTTGGTTTTTCTAGCAGCAAGACAAAAATACAACCTTGCATATTCTAAGTCCATCTTTTGATCATATTTTTGGCTTCAATTATTGCACCTAGCTGAAAGTTATTACAAAAATATATTATTAAAGATTCATAAAATATCTGAAAAAAATTATTTGATTATTTGAGTTAGTGTGTATTGTGTAATGGGGAGCAGTAAAAATATTTAAAACTACTTTATTTAAATTTCATTATTGTGTAACCGTTACAATTTAAAATCTTCGCTGAAGGCGTTAGCAATCGAAACATGTTAAATCCAGGCAACAGTATAGTACTTTGCAGAGTAGTAAGGTATTTGTGCATGTTTCAAGAAGAAAAAGCTTGATGCAAAACGGTAATTGTGTTGTGAGTGAAATAAAAGTCTTACACTTGATCCCAAAAATGTAAAATTACTTTTAAAGGAAAGGAATTTTTAAACATACTTTTAATAAAACTCAGTGGTAACTATAAAATAAAATGTGGTAATACAACATCCTCTATTATCAGTTGCAACTTTGGCTGTAAAATATTACTGAAAATATTCAATTGAGTTTCAGTTAAGGGGTTATTTTGTGGTGTATAGCTTAAGTCTGGTTGCCATCGTATTTCGTAACGGTAAATGACAGAAAGCAGTTCATCAATCAAACACATTGATAGTAGCCAGAAGGATGGCTGTGGGTATAATCACAGTTCAAGTTCACTTGTTATTACAATGAACAAAAAGATCAATGTGAACCAATAGGCAAAGAGTTAAGGAAAATCCTAATATTCAATTGCAATTTATTTTCTTGCTTTCCACTCAAACTACTTATGCTCTGAAACAAAAGTAGGCTTTTACAACACACTCACAGACACAAACAGACTTTGCGGCAGGGAGAGGCCCTGGCCCAAGGATGTCCCCAATCAAAGCGAGAAAATAATGAATTGTAAAACGGAGGAAAGTTTGTAAGGTAATGCTAACAGTATTTGCATAGAAAAAGTTTTTATTCCAACAGTTAATGTAGTGTTGTTATTCCCCAATGAATGACCATTGCAAGCTAAAAATAGAAAAAATCATGCTACTTTCAACTGTGCTGTGCATTATGCTCATTGTTAAAATTGCTGGACAGAAACAATGTCTTACGCAAAGTTGTGATTAAAGTGTTTAAGTTAGTGAAATCTACTACTCAAATTCAAATTGTAGCATTGTCTTTTCATCTACAAAGTTAGGATCAAGGGTAAGATTCTACAAGTGTACCTGAGAAGGGTTAGGAGGGTCTGCCTCAGGGGATGACTGGGGGCTTGTCTTATCACTGGTGTTATCGCTCTTATCACTGCCCCCACTCCATGCAACGCCTGCATGCAACAACCACACATGCTTACAACAACAATACAACTTTGCTTCTACACACATATGGATGTTGGACAAAGACTGTGATTGTTGAGCAGGACAGCTGATAAACAGGATGGTCAGTGATGATTCTTTGAGTATGAATAAAGGAAAAACAATCCTCAAAAGTAAAATTAGAAGGGCTTATCAAATTGTCATCCTACTATAGGCTCGAGTCCTGACACCTTGTACAATGATTGTCAGTAAATGAAGATCTCCATCGAGCTCTCGTAGCAGACTAAATCAAATTTACGACCAATACCGTGCTCTTTACTTCATA
This sequence comes from Macrosteles quadrilineatus, assembly GCF_028750875.1. Lineage (NCBI taxonomy): Eukaryota > Metazoa > Arthropoda > Insecta > Hemiptera > Cicadellidae > Macrosteles > Macrosteles quadrilineatus. The sequence goes on along the minus strand of NW_026542598.1, from coordinate 34,796,357 downwards.
CTCTACTATTCTAACAAATTTCCCACTTCTACGCACAAAATATTTTTGTTATGGTAGTCGAGAACTATGAGAAGGAAAATCAAAATTCCTACTGTAGTATTAAATATGACTTGTGTTCTGTGAAATCCCTGTGGGAAGGAGGTAAACTCCATTTGAAATCTATTGTCAGTTGACAGATTTGTATGGAAACAAGTCTCTTGATGTAGAAAATGTGTGTAATATGCTTAAGAATTTACAGAATAAGGTCCCAGGGTTGCTTTAGTAAATGGGGGAGGTTTTAGGTTTGTTGGGGGCACAAGGAAGAGAAAAATTACCCTCAAAGAAGGGAGGAGGGAGATGAATATGTCTCTTGGAATGCTGTGTCCGCTGTTAGGCAAATACCACCCTGCCCCAAACTTTTTCCTCTCCTCTTAGGGTGTACAGTTTAAAAAGTACCTAGCTCCTGAAAATTGTGAGTAGTGGAAGAAGGATACTTGTGTGCATGCGAATCTCGCTCGCCACTCTAAATTATTTTATCTAGAAGTGTCAATAGATGGGATTTCTAAGTCAAGATAACATTGTAACCAGATGGAAAGAGCAACAGTTGGAAAGTTTGATGAAATGAAGGATGATTCTGAGAAACAAATAGCAAACTCAGCCCACGTGAAAGCGGCGACAAACATGCTTCGCTTGATGCTTTGCTCATGCTGCCGGACCTTTCTCCAAGCATCAATGATGGGTTTGACATTGACCTCAGCTGAGCTACTTTTGGCCGCCGGATCCGGGACTGCAGTTCCTATGGGATCGTTCTCCAAGCGTCCAGGAGCAGTCTGAGAAGGCAGTCGTGTACCCCACTGGGGTCCTAAATTGAGATTTTATGAATATGTTAAAATCTGCTTTTCTTTGCATTCTGCATATGACAGTAATATTCGTATTGCGGTGCTTATATGTTGTAAGTGTAGAAAATACTTATCTAAATTTATATTTTTAACTTATTACTGTACTCATAGTTATTGTTATGAGATTGTTTCAAGATGGGCATAATAAAAGATCCTAATAAAGACAGAGCAAATTTAATAGTAATAATTTGTTAGATTATTAAGGTATTTTATTCATTAACAATAACAAATAATCTTTTTAAACTAGAGGTTGAACTCAAACTTAAATTTAATTAAAACCCCTCCAATTTTAACACAGAAAAACATTTATTGACCTAGCCTAGTTTTAACAGATTCTTTTGGGAGAAATATTAAATCTGAAAATAAACCTAATATCATATTGATGTTTTGTCTAAAGCTAAGTTGTAATTTGTAAGAACAATTATGAAACTTTGGTAAATGATGCAGGAAACAAATGGAAAATAATTTCAAAAATGACTGTGTATCACAGAGAAGTAAGGAACAGAGAATACACTCCATGGTACACTAGTGAGGTGTCTAGCACTAGTATTGGTGTCTAAGGAAAAGTCCAACACCTCGCCCTTGCCCTCATGTACTACAGCGCTCATGGTGGTAGAAGACCCTGTGTCTTGTGTGATAGTAATTTCCACACAGTGCTCGCTCGCCGTTCCAGCTCTTCCTTGTTCGACACAAGTATATTTCCAGCACAACATATCAGAGCTGAAAGCACACGGTTGTCCCATAAGCGTGTTTCCTCTGTACCTTACTTCTCTGTGTTGTTATATAAAGAATTATGTGTATTAAATTAGTTTCTTAATACTATTATAGACCAGCTGATACCTGCAGCAGGGGGTAGTCTTGTGTGAATGGTAGATAGATCAGGCAGGTTCCACGTTTTAGCGTCTTCACTCCAAACTGCTTCTGCCCTTATGTTTTCCAGGTTACTACAAAAAATAATAAACACACAATTTATTATTTATATTATTATATCCATGGTCTGGCTTTTAGTGAAGGAGCCGTCCAATCTCTTGACATCACCTAATTTCAGATAGAGGTGACTCTTTAACATCTCAAAATATTTATATATCAGTTGGTGATATTAGCCACATGAACTAAAGTCATAAAGCAATATTTTGTATTTTGTTATTGATTTTGGGAAGGCCTGGCGTAGTTGGCACACAAACAAGCGCTGATACTCTAAACATACAAAACATCCTTCAATGAAAAAATATTTACTTACCTGTAGTTACAGTCCTTCTTAAGCGTAGGAAGGACTTTGTCAAGGACTTGCTGGTAAAAGCGACATTCCCTCTGTTGTTTACGAATTGTCTCCAAGTAGTCCGTTCGCTCATTCTCAAACTCACTTTGTAAGTCGGTTATTTCCCTCTCCAGAGCTCGCAGCTGTTGACAAATTAAAATCTTTTCAAATATAGCTTATTTCTTGGTTATGAGTTTAGTTAATTATAATCTTGACACTTGGGTGATAGATGACACATTTTGAAAGACTACAGAAAAATTATTAAAATGATTTGATATTGGTCCTGATATCAACATTTTTAAATGTCTTCAGTTACTTTTAAATAACAATTTTAAGGAGTTTAAGGGTGGTATTATGGTTTAAATTCATTAATTTAATGTATAACATGTGCACTTATAATCCTGATACAAGAAACTTTGGGTATTCTGTTTATTCTGTTTATTTGACATAAATCAGTAGCATACTCATTGGACCTATTCTAAAACTCACTACAAATTTAGAGATTTTACATGGGAATTGAGAATACCTAGATCAATCTATATTCAATGGTTGCAGTTAACACACACAGCTCGTTAGAGTCTCCAAAAATTTCCAAGTAGTCTCACTTTCAAACTCCCTCCTGTGTTGTAATTTCCCTATTGAACTTAAAAGATGTTGACAGCATTTCCACATGTTGCTGCTAAATTGTACATGCAATTTTTGTTCAGCGATTGAATTACTATACCACGAACACATCAGGGTAAAAGACAAGTGAAGACAAGGGAAAGAAAGATGCGTGCCGAATGGATATTAAAGCTTTGTTACTAAGATATGCTTCTTTATCAATTATTATTTTAATAGCTCTGCCAAACAACGTCGCCTCGTTGCAAGTGACCTATGTTATTTTCAGAAACCACAAACATGTTCTGGCCGCACCTATGCCGACACAGTCAGTTTCCCGTTAATTCAATCACTTGTACCAACCTATGGTATTTTTAAAATCCAAATAAGTTATCCCACGCAGTAGAGAATGTCATTTGTATCGTTATTCTTCAAAAATCTCAATTGCCCAAAATATGTTGTTTCCAACAATTTCTGGTAGAGACATTAATATTTATCTGCCCGAAGGACAGCTGGATCCTGTTTCAAACCATGAGAAAGCTATGTCTTTCCATGGCATCAAAACAGCATCCTTTTGGTTGAACGAGAATCTTAACCGCACAGTTGCCCAGCTATAAAAGGGTTTAGTAAAGCCTCGTACCTTCATCTTGTGTTTGCGGATGGCTGTTTTCATCTCCTCCTGAATGTCGTCGTAGACTCCCAACATCAGTCCGCTCTTGTCCTCGTCCTCTACTCGGGCCAACACTGTCGCCAGCGCCTGCAGTCTACGCTCAGCGAGCCTCTTCTTGCGCAGACGCTTCTCCTTTAACTCCTTGTCATTGGCTCTCTCTCCTCCAACCATGCTGGCCTGCAGTTTCTGTAGTCTGGCAAATTTATATAGGTATCATTCATTTTTTAAGGATGATTTTTGTATGAGAGTCTGAACATTTCTGATCGATTTGATTGGATAAGGAGATATTATACTACTTATTTGGTCAGTTAATGTTAAAAAGAAAACATTTCAAATAGTAGTATAAACGCTTTACATAAGGAAAACTAACTAATTACCGTATTTAAGGGTGTAATATCTTAAGGGCCTAGGTTTTTAGGATTTTTTAGAGGATAGCAGGCTTACCTGAAAGGGAAAGACTACTGGCACAGGAAACAATAACTTTACACTATATACACAAAACATTATCATATTTAACTGTCACTGACACCATTTTCAACTAAGGAGGAGAGAGTTTTCTTTATGTCCTTATGATTTTTGGACTCTCCCTTAGTTTAAAATGCTGTCAGTGACAGTGAAATATTCTAATGTTTTGTGTATATAGTGTGAAAATGATTAATATTATAACATGTTTAGCCTCTGGATCATGTAATTTACTAATAAAAAGGTTAAATACCTGTAGTACTTGTCAGTGATCCTGGAATTTAGGTCAGCGACCCAGGTTTCGAACCTAAAGGTTATTTTCAAGCTGATACCAGGTTGTGTGTTTGGAATGCGTGTTCAACTTGGTATCAGCTTGAAAATAACCTTAAGGTTCGAAACCTGGGTCGCTGACCTAAATTCCAGGATCACTGACAAGTACTACAGGTATTTAACCTTTTTATTAATTAATATTAATAGGTACGGTAGCATTACGGCAGTTAAGTTAACAAATTATAAATTATAACTAAAATAGTCACTTACCTTTTTAATATTTCTTGTTGTGCAGCATTTAATGTTGCAGTCTCACTGAAAATAGCGAAATTCATCAATAATAGAACTTGGTATAATAGTCCAGACACATTTATTTGTAATACTAGATGACAAAATGCTGGACACCCCGAGATAGTAAAGGAATATTGTTTGATACAATATTTTTACAGTTAATTAAACTTGTTTCAGCTTTAAATAATCCAAATAAATATTACTGTAAAGACAAGATAATGGTGTAATTATCTTTTGTTACTTTCTATGTTTAAACTTTGGCACTAAACATACTTTTTAAATAACCATCCTCATGGATCAGCCAAACAGTTTCAGGCATGTAATGCACCAAACATAATTATATACTTTTACACTACTTACCCTTTGGTGCTTAAACCAAAGTACCTGGGGACCGAGCTTTGCTCGGGGGAATTATTAGTTTACTCTGAAAAGTATTGCAGATACATTAATCCACTCCCAATCTCCACACTGCTCACCTTCACTACTTACTTCACCACTCCCTACGTTGTGGACCTGTTTTCCCTCCTTCCCTATACCATTTTAGAATTGCAGATACATAAATGCCACAGACAGTTCCCACACTCTGCACTGCTAGCATTTACTACTTCCTACACCATTTCCTACGTCATGGACCTGTTTTCCTCCCTTCTCGTAGCATTTTAGGATTGTAGATACCTTAATGTAATTCCCATAAACAGTTCCCAGAATCCAGACTGCTCACCTTTACTACTTCCTTCACCACTTCCTACGTCGCAGACCTGTTTCTCTCCCTTCCAATGGCATTTTAGGATTGCAGATACACTAATCTAATCGTCATTAACAGTTCCAACACTCCGGGCTGCTTGCCTTTACTACTTCCTTCACCTCTTCCTACGTCGCAGACCTGTTTCCCTCCATTCCCATAGCATTTTAGGATTGTAGATACCTTAATCTAATCGTCATAAACATTTCCCACACTCCGGACTGCTCACCTTTACTACTTCCTTCACCACTTCCTATGTCGCAGACCTCTTTCCATCCCTTCCCATAGAACTAGGATTGTAGATCCTTAATCTAATCGTCATAAACAGTTTCCACACTCCAGACTGCTCGCCTTTACTACTTCCTTCACCACTTCCTACGTCGTGGACCTGATTCCCTCCCTTCCCATAGCATTTTAGGATTGTAGATAACTTGATCTAATCTTTATTAACAGTTCCCACACTCCGGACTGCTCACCATTACTACTTCCTTCACCACTTCCTACGTCGTGAACCTGTTTCCCTCCCTTCCCATAGCATTTTAGGATTGTAGATTCCTTAATCTAATCGTCATAAACAGTTTTCACACTCCAGACTGTTCGCCTTTACTACTTCCTTCATCACTTCCTACGTCATGGACCTGTTTCCCTCCATTCCCATAGCATTTTAGGATTGTAGATTCCTTAATCTAATCGTCATAAACAGTTTTCACACTCCAGACTGCTCGCCTTTACTACTTCCTTCATCACTTCCTACGTCATGGACCTGTTTCCCTCCCTTCCCATAGCATTTTAGGATTGTAGATTCCTTAATCTAATCGTCATAAACAGTTTCCACACTCCAGACTGCTCGCCTTTACTACTTCCTTCATCACTTCCTACGTCATGGACCTGTTTCCCTCCATTCCCATAGCATTTTAGGATTGTAGATTCCTTAATCTAATCGTCATAAACAGTTTCCACACTCCAGACTGCTCGCCTTTACTACTTCCTTCACCACTTCCTACATCGCGGACTTAATTCCCTCCCTTCCCATAGCATTTTAGGATTGTAGATAACTTGATCTAATCGTTATTAACAATTCCCACACTCCGGACTGCTCACCCTTACTACTTCCTTCACCACTCCCTATGTCGTAGACCTGTTTGCCCTCCTTCCTTATACTATTTTAGAATTGCAGATACATAAATGCCGCAGACGGTTCCCACACTCTGCACTGCTAGCCTTACAACTTCCTTCCTCATTTCCTACGTCATGGACCTGTTTTCCTCCCTTCCCATTACATTTTAGGATTGCAGATTACCTTAAAAACAGTTCCCACACTTCAGACTGCTCGCCTTTACTACTTCCTTCACCACTTCCTATGTCGTGGACCTATTTCCTCCCTTTCCATAGCATTTAAGGATTGCAGATACCGTAATCTAATCGTCATAAACAAATCCCACACTCCACACTGCTACCCTTGACTATAGAATCGAGTAATCTTCAGTATAATCTTTGCTCAATAATAACAACTGATGTTTTTCCTTTTGTACTGTATTTTGTTTTGCTAGTATACTGTGGATAGACAAATTACAAGTCTTTTGTTTACTTTTTCCTTGTTATTTAATTCAGCCAACATGGTTACCTAGCAACCCATAAGACTAATGTTAAAAAAATGTGCTTTTCAGTTTCATTTTTCTACGTAATTAGATTTTTGTTGGCAGTTCTATTTGCAGTAAACTCGTTTTTAGGCCAGAAATAAACTATATAGGCCTACAACATTTGAAGAAAATCGTCGGAGCCGTTTTCGAGATCCTGGTGCAAGCATACATACAAGCAAACTTTGCTCGTATTAGAGTATAGGATAACATAGGTAGCACACTGTAAAATGTATGTCCAGCAAAGCCAATTTTCTTCGGAGGTTTATTTTATATTTTAGGCCTATACATAAACCCGCGAGAATACTTAACTAGGCAAATCATTGTAGAGTACAAAAACTTACCTATTCAGGACCTCCTCCACTATCTTCTGGGTTGGTGTTTTTGGTAGCATATGCTGTTTATTCTGAGACTGAAAAAATATAATAACTTTTTAATCTGTTATATATGTCATCAAATCAATAGTTTAATCTAAAGGTTTTAATTGGATAAAGAATGTCCACTTTGCCAGGGGACACTAAAACTATAATAAGGATAAAATAGTGGAATACCTGAAAATAGTTTTCATAAAGAATACACTGATATCAACTTCCATAAGATTACACCGTTTATTTTAAGTAAACCTCCTTTACCAAGTTCTGCCTTATAGGCCCGCCGCACATTGGAGCGAGGCGAGGAGCAGACTAGGTGCAGGCAAGGTGTAGGCGAGGCACGGCTGGTTCTGTAATACAAATGTTTAAATGGAGCACCACACATTGAGCAGAGGCTGCATGCAGCCTCTGCCAGGCCTCCGCAGCGTTGTAGTTGGAATACAGTTTTCCTGCACCTCGCTCGCGCCTGCGTTGGTTTTCTAGTGTTTTGTGAGTAAAAGATATAGTAATGTAGCGTTTAATGCAGCATTGCAATCCTTTCCATTAATGTCACTTTCAATCAACTTAGGATATCGTCACCTGTTGTTTGTTCACACGTAAAACATTCTCTAAAATACCGGTCTGGTAGTTCAGTTGTTCAAAAATACTCTCCATGGCTTAATATTTTTTTTGTGTACGGTAATCACATTTTCAAAACAGCTTTTACAATTTTTTGGATGGCAAATAGAGTAAAACAAAATTTTAAACTCACAATCAGAATCAACTAAGGTCCAAAAAATTTTCCTCCTACTCGTGACAGAATTACTAAAGCTAGGAAACCTCTGTCCCGCCTAGCTTCAATGTGCGGTGACACGAAAAAGTCTTCGCTCCCGCCTGCACCTAGCCTGCACCTCACCTCGCTCCAATGTGCGGCGGGCCATTAAGTTGAACTCTTCATTTGCTTCACACCTGACGGAAACAAGGAGTCAAACCCTCAATATGTAGTACTGCCTCCCGGCAGGAGAGACAAGGCATGTACCTACAGGGTGAATAAAAAGTCAAGACCCCCCCCCCCTCTAATATTTTCCCAAGTAAATATTCAGAGATATCCTTTTGGTGATCGAGTAATCTTAGCAGGAAGTTTCATTTTATGATTTTGAAATTTTTGAGTGTCCCCCCAAAAAGGGGATTTGGGGGGCAACTCAAAAATTTTAAATGAAAACCCCCTTCAAGTGACACCTCATTTTGAAGTGTTTACAAAAACTTAAAGAATGGTGAAAACTAGAGGTCGCTATCTCTTCTCTATCCAAAATGGTAGCCCGTCAAATGTTGTGGAAAATCAATGGTAAAATTGGTTAGTAATGGTAATATTGGCTACCATTTTGGATAGAGAAGAGATAGCGAACTCTGGTTTTCACCATTCTTTAAGTTTTTGTCAACACTTCAAAATGAGGTGTCACTTGATGGAGGTTTACATTTAACATTTTTGAGATGCCCTTCCAAATCCCCCCTTTTGGGGGGATACTCAAAAATTTCAAAATCATAAAATGAAACTTCCTGCTAAGAATACTCGAAAGGATATCTCTGAATATTTATTTGGGAAAATATTAGAGGGGGGGGGGTTTAACTTTTTATTCACCCCGTATACTGCTTGGCCATAGATCAACCCTATTAACAGACTATTACACTAGCAACGCTGGCCAACCAAAAGTCCAAGCATCAGACCAGCCAAAGAAGGCACTTTGCAGATCAGATGATAACGCTCTACTATTCTTGAAGTTAATGTTAGATCGTCTATTAGTTGTGATGAGGGCAAGTCTCATGTAGCTGGCGATTCGGAAGTAATGTCAATGTTTGTAACACAATGATATTTTCCACCATAATCCAGTTAACCTTGAAAACCCACTCCGAGCATATAAAGTGCCTTTTTTGGTTGGTCGGACTTTAATTATTGACTCTCAGACTGCAATACATGTCGTGCACAGATTTAGTAGGTTATTTTTAATTTTTAATTATTTGCACATTTAGAAGTGGGAGTTTATATGTTTTGAGTTCTATATATAATAGCTGTTGGCGCTCAAAGGTTACCTAAATGAAACGATATATAACTGTTGCTGCTCTTCTATAGTCCGTTCACAAAATTTAAGCGGATTGAGGGGAAGTTCCCCCACTACTTTTATGCCTAATGGATCTGTTGCAGCTGATTGAAGTTTTGGAAAACCTTGTGAGCTGTTGAGCTATTGTTTAAAGGTGGGATCAAGAGGAGGGGATAGATTTTTCCCTCTAAAACCATCTAAATTTTGTAAACGGAGTATGGTATTGTAATCAAAAAGTAAATTGCTTCCTGTAAAATTCACAACCAAATAAGATAAATACACTAGCAAACTCAAATACAACCAATCATACTTCAGAATAATCACAAGGTCATACCTGACAGTTTATCCGGGCCAAGTCTCTCTCGTATTGCTCTTTGAGAGCTTGAAGATCGTTCTGCACTTGAGTCTTGGACAGCTGCATTGCCTCATATTGTTCTCTCAGAGAGGCCATCTCTTTCTCATACTCTGTCTTGACTTTTTCCTTTTCTGCTTTCACAACCTCATCTTCTATGGCTAAAAGATCAAATTGTCACTTTTTCAATTGCAAAGATCATTTTTAATTTAAGAAATATACAGGCTTGCTACACTTGACCTAATACTGTGATGAAATTTGTGACGCAATTTTGAGAAAATAATTTATCAACAGCTTTGCCGCTGAAGGAAATCAACACTTCTTTTAAGATAGCTGAATTTCATCAAAAGGTTCTTTTAAATCTAGGAAAGTTCTTAATGTCCAACAAAACAGAATTAGGTGGAGCAAATAATCTAATAAAGATTACCTGTCTAATTCTGAGCAAAATGTTTTTATGACCATTTAATCTATTCTATACTTATTTAATACGCAAGCAGGATTTTTGTGACAATTACTCCTCCGAAACTACTGAACCGATTGACATGTTTTTGGTCTCATTGGAAAGAGCGTAACGTGAAGTTGTGCAGGAAACTTTCTTTTTAGGGAAATAATTAGAGAATGAGGCCCTGGGGCCCTTTAAAGTTTCGTATTTCTCCATAAGGATAACATGGGGAGATAATTTTTATTTAGAGAAACATATGTTTGTTACTTGAAAATAGTCAAAGTCTACAACATAATAATTGCTGTGTATTATGACTGTTAATGTATACTACATTTCAATCAAGGATTGTGTACCTTAAAGTTTACTCATAATGGATCTTACTACTTTATTTTAATGCTAGGAATAGTAAAATTTAGTTGAGAATAAGTTACCATGATTAAGAAAACTTTACGGTACTATAATAATTCGTGCATTTTAAATCACAAATCTTTGAAATTATTAATTCATTTGAAACTAAACAGCTGATCGACAAATCAAACAAATCATCTACTTCATGTGGATTATGTTGTTACACAAACATAGTATTTTTTTACCAATACTGTAACTTGATTCTTTAGCACCAAGCCAAGTAACTTTTATCTTATTTTCTTTATAAACTAACAGTATTATTGAATTACTACATGAACTTGACAAGTTAGATAATTAATTGTCAGTATGGCAAGGGGAAGAAGAGTGGGTCCTCGAAAACAGACGAAGGCGGAGACACCCATCTAGAAAATCAAACTGGGTGTTTAAATATAGGCCTAGAGGTCAGTGGATCGCCAAGACACAGATTAGACTAATAAAAAGGGGCAGTGGTTTTATTGATATTAATACATCAAAAAGGGACTCATTAATGAATCAAGGCTTCATGTGGTCAGAACGGGTTTAACAACAATGTAAAGTAGAATGTAAAGTCCTAACTGGAACAAGTGAGTAGGGACATATTTTGATTTCGAGGATAATAATTTGGCCGTCTGAAACAAACTTACCTTTTAAAATGGAAAGAATGCTAATTTATGTTTTTTTTTTCATTTGCAGCACAAGCACTTTAATTAAAAAGCAGCACTGTTCTTAACCAGACCAATTTCAGTCATGAGCAAATATATATACATTTGTTGTTTTAAGTAAGGCTACATCTTTTAATAGGATACGCATATTCATTACGGAAAATTCTGACCAGGGTAATATTCCCGAAGGTAACTTTAAGACTAAAATCGTAGTATTCATGGAAGTGCTTTTGTGATAAAAATATTGTTTTTTAGTGTTTATTTTTAAAAGTGTTTTCTTCAAGCAGCATTTTATGACCCTCAAAATATGCTACATTGGCCAATTGGTTTGATATGATAAAATGTTTTGTTAAATTTGTTTTTAAAAATCTTTAAAAAAAGAACTACACTATAACATACTTAACCTTGAGCACTTATTAATTATTTAATAAATATAATACGCATAGAAAATGGCTGGACTGCTTCCCTTCTAAGGTTTTATTATTACAGAATTTAATTTTTGACTTCGAGTCAATATATAACACGATGAATTTGTTTTCTAAATTAATATCTTTTTTGCGGGGCATTGAGCCGCACAGGTTCACTAGTATTAGTTAAATGGCAAATGACAAGAGTTAGGTCCTATCCTGTAAATCAGTATTCTATAGTACGTCTACTAAGGAACGTTTTTCAAATAAAGGATTTTTATTATTAATATTATTTTTAATATTTTAAGAATAGTGTTTACCTAGTAGTTTGTTACAGGCATATTACAAACAATATCTAATACAGACAAAACGCCTCTACTAAGCCTCATACCACTTAGGGCTGAATTAGGCCTATTCTATAAGAACTGACCAGAAGATCCAACAAAGGCGTTCTTCTCCAGCAGATTCCTCAGTTTGTAGATCTCCTCCTGGTACTCTCGCAGCATGGTGTCCTTGGGGTCCTCGTTGATGTGGGGTTTGTTGGTGATGTTCTTGGCTCGGTTGGCGTACCTCAGAGTAGATAAGGTCTCGTCATAGTTGTTATCCGCAGGAGACAAACAAGCCACCATCAATGTCTTGGTATTTCCTCCCAAAGAGTCCTGAAAAATTTCACTGACTTTGGATACTGAGATGTACATCCTACCTTTAATTATGATGGGGAGGGGGGGGCGCTCATGTCTCATGTTAGTACAAAGTTGTTAGTAGCCAGTTTAGGAATGAAAAATGGACTTGAATTGAGTTGCCAACAGAGTGCAAGAAGTGTGGATGTTAATTACCTAATCCTAGATTTTTGTCCCCGACGTTAGGCACGAGTTCAGGATTGTTTTTCACATTACTTCAGGTAATACTAAGGGGTTGCGACATTATCACTAAGATAAAATCCATTGGTGATTTGGCGGTATTTGAACCCGAGACCTCAGGGACCGAAGTCCTGCGCTCTAATCACTAGACCAGCTCGATCCCCACCCAATTTCCAGCTTTGGGTTGAATTCGTCGACTGTTTCGCCAAACAAAACTGAACAACTTTACTGTAGATACTGCAGCATCTTCTCAAGCCATATAAACTATCATAGGTATCGAAAACTTATTGAGAAATTATAGAATTTTGGCAATAGTGCATTATGTGAGTGGCTCATGTTTAGCTGGGTATTTTTAATTGGCTACAGATAATCTATATAGACGGGACGTATTTCTACAATAGCATCCAAATGTGGTGGTGTTAACAAACTTGGAGTAGCGAACAAATGAGCACAATTAAACAGTTTATATGAGCAGAGGCTATTTTGTGACAAAATTTAACTATGCTGTCTTCAAATTCAAACAAACTAGAACTTTATATGTTTGATTGTATGTTAACTTTATGGCAGAGTATTCATCACTTTTAAAGTTTATAGTTTGTACATTGACTGTAGTTCACAATTTGCAGTTTATATGCTGTATAAAAAAAAAACTTTTAAATATACAAAACAGAGGATTAAAGTCACTGCATGTTAAAAGAGAGAAGTAAATTTTGGTGTAAAGCTAGTTCATAGACCTGCTGGTATGGTCATGAGGTTCTTAGTTCAATTCTGAAATCAATCTTAAGGTTTTTATTTGCATTAAAACTAAGCTCCAGTTGGTAAAAATTAATTATTAACCGATGTCTGAAACTAAGGAAGTGAGGACTTGTCATTTATTGATTGTTACTTGAACTAATGACTTTAGTTCACTTCAGAATACATTAACTGGTTGTTGACCTTATTGCTTACCATCAGTGGTATTGCTTGACCTAGACTGTAGGGTGGGCTGAATCAGTTGGTGGGGAGGGATTTATGTCAAAAAGAATGTTCGGGAAGTAAACTAATTTTCTATATAGCTGCCAAACGAATTGGGGTGATTATCGGTGGATGAAATTTAAGATTCCTGAGTTGAAGAATTCAGCCCCTGTGTACTCAGCCAAATGACACTGGATTGGAGGTCATTGTCGTTATTCAAATAACTGTGTTGCTAACAAAGACTTCTTTTTGGTAAACAAATTAGTGAAAGTCACTCAGAGCAAGGTATAGATTGAAGGGTGGGTTGAGGGAAAATTTCCCATTTGAACGATTAAAGAAGACTGTGAAGGAGACGATTTGACGTGTGAGATTGGGCATTGTCATACAAAAACAAAATTTGTGACTTCAACTTAAGTTCTACCATTTCGGGACAGAACTTTAATTTATTACTTTTTCTGTACACTTCACACCATTGACGATAAGTTTCTGTGTCCTACAGTCCTAATCCCACGACTTGCGGGATTTACAGTTGTAGCACACTTTTTAGAAATAATGTACAGAATATTGTGATAACGGGTAGCATAACGACACTTCCGCTGTGACAACTGGACAGTCATTGAATAGGTAAAGTACGCCACCAGTGTCAACTATTGGCCTATTGGTCAGCCGTAAACGTTCCTTACTATCTGAAGATCCCTTGTATTAAGCTATACATATAAACTTAAGCTCAAATTTAAAAAATAACCTCATGATATGATTTAGACTCAAAATATAGGTGGGCTACGTGTACTAGGCTTGTATGGAAGTGTACTTTTGATTATCATCAAGGGCAGCATATTCATTTGTGTCTATTCACTATTCACAATTCACCTGAAGCATGCGTGTCAGCTTTGAGTCTCTGTAGGGTATGTGTTTAGCCTTGCCGTCCACTAGGGCAGAGATGACATTGCCTAGTGCTGACAGGGACAGGTTGATCTTGGTTGCTTCCTTCAGTCTGTCACCGGTGGCACCTGCAATCAATATCAACTGATAAACTTGGAAACTAAAAGATTACGTGCAATTCATAGATTGATTGTATGGATCACAGTCCAATCATTTGTCTTGACATTTTTTGTGTAATTTAGGGAAAACAATGACTTGTATTTAGAATTTTTTTATGCATTTTTCCAGACAAAAATACTGATTTTGTTTGCCAGAACCTTTAAAATACTTTATAATTTAGGTATTATCACTGCAATTTGGCATTTTTTAATATCAAATAATTTCTTGAAATAACATTCTATAACAAAATAGTTTCAAAACTGTTTTGGTAGATGTAGAAAAAATGTTTAAAATGCCTCTTAGGTCTTGAGTGGATTTCTTTCTAAGGTAACACCAGAACATTAGAATACACCATATAGGATCTTTCTAAAACAGTGAGAGTTTCAACTTAGCTACTGAATTACCACTGTAAAGTAGGATCAACACTTTTTAGCCAACAGCTTGAAAACTGATATAATAATTTTACCTCATGAAACTCTAACTTCTGCGCCAGAGGCCCAAAGTTATTAAAATACCTGTCTTGGCCTGCCGCTCGCTCCCCGCCAAGTCAACCAGACTCAGTTTTCCGCGCCGGATAGGACTAACTTCCAAACACTCGCTCAACGGCATCATCTCTACAGATATGCTGAATATAGAGTGGCTCCGGGAACTGTCGGCGTTCATGAGAGTCGCTCCTGTGGAACGATTCCTCCAACCGCGATCCATCAGCTCCTGACAGTCGCTCACACTCGCCACAGTATGATGGGATAGCTCTGAGATGAAACAGAAATAAACATTGTATTTGAATAAATTTAGGAGTTATTTAAGGTACTTACCTTATTTTAATCACATAATTTCAAAATTTATATTTTTGTTGCGTTCTAAACTGTTATCTATTGTTTTAAAATACTCAATAGAGATATATTGCTGTTACAGTCCTTCTGTCCTTTAAAGGGGACCTTGATTTAAATGGGATCTAGTCTGTTCATCTCTAACCGCCAATTGCATTTAGCTAAAGCCAGGATTTTCTAGGCGCGGAAGCGGAGCACGGAGAGAGGAACGCAGAGAGCGGACTCTTCCTGTCTTAGGTAATTTAATGTTACTGTTTTCCTAGAAGCGGAGCGGAACACCATGTTAATCGCTTCACTGCTCTCCGCCCTCCTCTTCCGTGTCTAGGAAAACCTGGCAATATCCCTTATATTGTTGGGACGGCAATTCGGAGCCCAAATGTTTAAGTCTATCACCCACCTATTTGGGAAATAATGAAATAAACATGTGTTTTCTAGTGTGCAAATTTCTCTGTGTGTAAAATATCCTGCACTTAAAGTCATTCAAACAACACCACAGTAATGTTTATGTTACAACCCAAAATTAACAACTAAAGTCAATGGATGTTCACCTCTGATAGGTATCTAAATAACAATGAAAAGAATTAAATATATCCTGAAAAATAAAATATCGAGCTGAACAGCGATGTAGCTTAGCAAAAAGAACCTTTTAGTACTCCCTCTGAAAAGCGATGAGAGACTTGCACTTGCTTTTCCCCTTTCAAATTGGGGACATAAAACTACTTTAAAAGTGCTATTGAAAATTTATCTATAAAATCAAACATTTTTTAAATTTCACCAGTAACCCATATAATTTACCATTTAGAGCAGAGTTGCCACCTTAGGTCAGGGAAAAATCGGGACATTGCCCTCCCTCCCTACCGGATTAGCCTAACATAGGCTTAAACACGGGCATAAGGAACTCAAATCGGGACTGTCCTGGCAGAATCGGAACGGGTGGCAACTCTGATTTAGAGGTACACGTACAACAGCAAAATCCAAGCAACAAATTAAAACTATATTTATATTTACCATTGACATAAACGCCTCGATCAAAGTTCTCTTTTAACTCCAGTCTCTTCCTAGTGTCATTTCCTAGAAGGTCTCTGATCTCTTCGTTGTAAATTTCCAGATACGACGCCAGCACCAGGTACTTGACGTTTTCCGTGAGAGACATCGACTCAAAGAGGTGTTCGAAGGCTCGGGGGATGATGCCCCTCTGGGAGGGTGGGTCCTCCACCCCCTGCATGGAGAAGCTTTTTCCACACCCTGTTTGTCCATAGGCGAACACGGTGCTGTTGTATCCTTCCAGGACACCCTGGAACAGTTAACTTTTTCACAAGAGTATCAAATCAAATACTGCATACAGCAGTGGATATGCAATTAATTAGTTATTTACAAAAGTGAGTTAAACACATTCGAATGAGTTTGGGTGTTGTTAAGTGTTAATAAAACTATCAACTTGAGATATATCCCAGCCTTTTCTAATACAAGTCTGCACTGGTCGGCCAATTAGAGGAGGCCATGCATGAATAGTTCAGAATCTACATGGATAAGGGATCAGAGGGTGTGTTCAATTTAGTTGTTGTTTTGTCCAAACTCCAAACGCTTGTAGATTCTATGAACCAAGAAGAGCTGACATTCAGTATACAAATTTTATAGGTACTGGAGTAGCATTTCTGTTTTCTAACATAGTTTGACATAATGGTACAAATTTGGCCAAAATATATAGGTACCTAGTTCACCAGATCACACAGGAAAACCTGCTTTTCAACCTCGCTCATTTACTGACCTCGGCTTCACCTCGCTCCTGGAACTCTTGACATATACTATTTCCTAACTTTACTATCAAGGAAGATTCATTCAGATTCAGAATGAATTTAAAGTTATGAGTAATTTAAAAAAAAAATCAATTTTACATGCTGACTATTGAAAAATGTTCTTTCTGTAACCTATTGAATTAGAAAATGGAGAAATACAAATACGGTCTGTACTAAAATGCCAACCTCAACTAGTGGGTAAGCTATCTCATTATAAATCTGCTCCGTTGTGGAGTTAATGTAGTAGACTCCATCGAAGGTGAAGGTCTTCGGAGGAGCCGAGCTGTCGTTGGGGTTGATGAGGGAGCAAGTGCAGCGTTCTGAGTCCATCAACACCACGTTCTGAGAGAAACATCAGCATTAAGGATAGAAATTATGAAATAATATTTGTAGGTAACAAAAATAATTAACGGTATCAGCAATCTGACACATACTTTCTCCCATTAGATTGTCATCAACACTTACCATGGGCAAGCGGTGAGAATAACTACTTATGATAAATAAGGCCAATTATATGGGAAAAATACGAAAGGTTGCAATAAAGTTTTTTACAGCATTGGGGGGATGTGCCATTTTGTTTAGAGTAAAAAAGGCCATAATAAACTAAGTTTTGAATCGGGCTGCACTTTACTTGACGTCCTACACTCATTTGAATGAAAATATCGATCGATATATCGATTAATCGATTGCTTCATTCGATATATCGTTTGGTTAGTTAGGTAAGGTTAACCTAACCTAACTAACCAAACGATATATCAATGAAACAATCGAATGAAAATATCAAATCGAAAAAAAAAACAATCGAATGAGCAGTGTAGGACGTCAAGTAAAGTGCAGCCTTTGAATCGTTTAAAACTAGAGTAGATTTTGCTATTCAACGTTGTTTAATATATAAAATGAAACTAACAAAAAGTTTATACCAAACCTACATAACAGTAACAATTAGAAATTCAAGTTCGAGGTTATGTTCATTGGCGGTAAACATCACACTCCTACCTAGTACAGAATAAAGTAACACAATGGACCATATGGTGTTTATTTCATTATTTTTCCTACAGTCACCCGACAAAGTTGGCTTCCCTGTACTGTTTATAGTACAGAAAGCTGCTAATTGCTGCATATTTATACTTTGCCGTACGGTTTATACTTTGCCGCACGGTTTATACTTTGCCGCACATCAGGATTCCAACCAAACAACACAAAACAGCGTGGTTTTATTATGCACGTAATCCGTGTACGCTTGGAAATAGGTTGGCAACACTTAAAGATAATAATACTATGAACAGCTGATTGACTATTATAACTACGATTTAACCTGTCATTTCGTGTTTATAGTTTTGGTATTTCTGAACTTTCTGGACTTTTCTTTTAAACGTTTTTAAAACATTCCTACGGTCTTAATAAACAAGAAAATACCTTTAAAGCATTTTTTTTAGGCGCGGAAACCACTTCAAATTACAAAAACATACGGAACTATATTCTCAAAAGACGGAGCACATTTCTTGCCGAGGAAAAATAGCGGAGTGATACGGACCACGGGTACTACTTTCTCCAGGGCACCATTTGTGTAATTGTGTTGCTAGCTGAACCTAAAAACGTGTTGTATAGTGTTTGAAAGACTAATTATTTATGTTTTATAGTGACTGTAGGAAAAATATAATGTGTAACACGAGTGAAAAAGGCCTTTGCTGCACTCGAGATCATTCCGCACTCGCCTGCGGCTCGTGCGTAAACATTGCTCTCGTGTGCAGCAAAGTGCCACTTTCACCACTAGTTACACAAATAACTATTGTTCTATGCTACTAACTAAAAACACATTAAAAACTATCTTATGCACATTTATATTCAGTATTCACTGTATTGTTATTATTTGTTAAAGTTAAACAGTGTAAATTTTTTTTTTTAACTTTATTTAATTTACAATCTGTTCAAGTTGAACAATAAGCAAATGATATAAATAGTAATACAAAAATAACTTGAAGAACATGAGCTAGTGATTGACCACCGTCAACACTAGCAAACAAAGAGAATTTTGATAACACTTAGCCGAATCTGAATGGTAGGTCCAATATCGTATGTCGCTTCAGTCTGTAAATGGTGTTGTGATTGTCCAATAAATTAAGTGCAAGATGATTTGAATGATTTTCCAATTTTATAATGTATTTTTCACTAGATTTTGTAATTTCTTCTTTGACTGTTCGAATTTGTAGATCATTGTGAAGTGTTCTGTTGGTAACAAAAAAACCAAGGAGCGTTGACAATTTTACGTAATAATTTTGATTGGTAACGTTGAATAATTTCAATGTTTGAGGTACTTGCTGATCCCCAAAGCTGAATACCATAAGTGCAAATTGGTTTTAAAACTGTTTTGTACAGTAACAATTTATTTTGTGTTCTGAGTTTTGATTTAGATCCAAGAAGCCAATTAAGTTTAGTTGTTTTTAAATTTAGATGTTGCCTTTTAGTCCAGATATGTGCCTTCCAATTAAGCTTTGCATCTAAGTGCATGCCCAAGTATTTTATTTCCGTTACTTGAGGGAGGTGAATATTGTTCATGGATACTGGAGGACATGTAGCCTGATTTAAGGTAAAAGTAATGTGTGCTGATTTATTTTCATTAATTTTGAACCTCCATGTTTTAAACCAATGAGAAATTTCATCCAAGTTTAGCTGTAAATTTGCTGTAGCTTGAGCTGGATTGTCGTGGACAGATAAAATCGCCGTGTCATCCGCAAATGTAGCAACCATAGTGTTAACACTTTCTGGTAGGTCCGATGTATAGAGAATATACAAGTATGGTCCAAGCACGCTTCCTTGGGGGATTCCTGATTCTATAGGGTAAAGGTCAGTTAAGTAATTTTGATGTTTAATTTGGAAAGTTCTGTTGGTAAGATATGATTTTAAAATAGGAAAAACTGAATGGGGTAGTAACTTCTTAATTTTGAATAGTAAGCCAGAGTGCCATACTTTGTCAAATGCCTGACTGACATCAAGGAAAGCAGCAGAACAAAATTGTTTGTTTTCCAAACAGTTTCGAATTGTATGAACAACCCTATGGACCTGCTCCACGGTGCCATGTCTCCGTCTAAACCCGAATTGGTGTCCTGGAATGACGTCGTCTTCTTCAAAAAGAGCTTGTAGTCTTTTGAGGAACAATTTCTCAAACAACTTGGACACTATAGGCAAGAGACTTATAGGTCTGTAGGAAGTGATTTCATGAGGAGGTTTTCCTGGTTTTGGTATAACAATTAATTGGGCTTTCTTAAATTGAGTTGGTATGTGGTCTAGTCTCAATATAGAATTAAAGAGAAATGCAATAAAAATCATTCCTTTCCTTGGCAGTTCTTTTAACATTTTCCCAGTGATAGAATCGTAACCAGGAGATTTTTTTCGGATTTAGCGATTTGTCAATGGTTGCCTTAATTTCTGTAGGTCTGAATTTTTCCAGAGGAAAGTCAAGTTGAAGTGGAGAGTCCAAGAATTCTATTATTTCTTCTTCATTATTGACCACACCTACATTTGGCTTGAATACATTGGAAAAGTAATCCCCGAAAGCTTCAGATTTTTCTATGTCACTCTTAGCCCAGCTTCCATCCGGTTTACGAATTGGTGGGATTGAAATTTGGGGTTGCTTCAGCCTTTTTGTTACTTTCCATAACGAGTAATCCGTAGCTTCCGTAGCCGACAAAGATTGAGTATATTCTTCAAACCATCGGTTTTTTGTGTCGTACAATAATCTTTCCAAATTCCGTGCTGCTCGGTTAAAGTTGGCCTTATCATTTGGGTTTCTTGAGTTTTGCCAAATTCTTCTGAGTCGTCTCTTTTCTGCTATCTTTTTCTTGATATGAATTGGGTAGCCTAGGCCTATTTTCTCTGATTTTTCATGATTAGGTAGAGGTGTGGATTCTTTGGCAGAATTTTGAATACAGTCAACAAAGTGATCAACAGCAGCTTCTACATTTTCAGGACTACGTAGCTGTATGTGTAAATTTAAGTTTTGATTTATAAAATTTCGAAATTGATTCCAGTCCGTGTATTTATTGAAAAATACGTCCCCTGGTTCTTTGTGAAATATTTCGGTACTTAAATTTAACATAACTGGTGAATAACAGTGTAAAATAAATAACAGCTTATCAATAATGAAAAAATGTAAACAAAAACAAACACTAGCGCTCGCTGTGGGCACATGGAGAACTGATTGAATCGAGAGCAATAAAAAAAATCAGCTGATTGTTTTTTCCCCTTGCTCTTTAACTAGGGCTAGGGAATGTTTCATTCGTCCATTGATTTACAATCATCTGTTTGGAGTACCTATCCTATATATTTGCCTACTTTCTGTACGAAGTGGTGAAAATTAAAATTACATTTTTGAAGAAAACATTACAAAACGTATTTTAGTCACACCACTGAATATAGGTGTGATTCAGGGCGTTCAAGGCGTAATCTAAGATACTTATTAGGTTACAGGCCAAGGGTAAGTGTTCACGCAAACTTCACACGCGAACCCCCTTGACCTTGTAGATCTGATAACAGCTGGCTAGTGGTGGAACTAGCATTACGTCACAGGATCGATGACGTCATGGGATCGATCCTGACTCACGCTGGCCCAATTACATCGAACACCATCGATCATCGACAGTTCCTAGAAGCGTTATTGTCGCTCACACAACAAGTTAGTGACTGGAGTCACTTTAAGGAAGCATCCTTTGTGTGGGTTCGATCACTCCTCGAAAGAAACTTATCCTTGGTTGATCAAGACGCAAAGTTTTGTTACAATTTGGTTATTTGTAAAAACCTAACAAGTAGGAAAGTATCACTTTGAAGTCTTAGAAACACTAAGGAATTTCTAAATTACTCTTGGACTTACTTTGCACTTGAGCTGCATTTCCCGTGTGTTCATTGGGCGACATCTTACGATGACTTTCACTGTCTCTGCCATCCTGCTCCTGTAACAAAAAATTGCTAAAATATAATTCTATAAATAGTGTAGAGCTTTTTTTGTTCATATATATTACACAGGCTAAGGGTCTTATCGAGCTCTCGTCGTGGCCAAGCGAGCTAGTTAAAATATGACAAACATCATGCTCTTTAATTACTTCTTCCGCTGTGTAGTCGACTTCGACCACTATATATTGTACGTTTGTTTTTGTAGCTGGAAGAATTGAGGGAAGGTTGACGCTCCCGCCAGTATCAATTGCGTTGTACTCTTTCAGAAATTTCCGTTTAAAATGCCCCTCGAAATTCGTAATCTGTAGCCTAGATTTGATGTGACGGTGATTAATGAAATTTTCAACAGTTATATTCCTTTGGTCGTTGATTGCCAAGAGTTCTGGAGTTAACTGCCAGGAGTTCGGAAAAACTACTTTCCGAAACGTAGTGTAGTCAAAACACTTAGTAGGAAAAGTCCTTAAATTAAAATAACCATCCCTTCGAAATGATGAACTAAACACAGGAAGACTGATTCGAAACGTTCAAATGCAGACTCTATCCAACCGTGACAGTTCACGAATCATCCCCCTACAATTTGTTGTGGCGCAACAAAATGACACTGTAAACCACTTAACAAATTTAAACGAGAACCGAATGACGTCATATCGGTCGATGACCAAATCATATGATTACCAACCGTTTACATTGTTGTGGCTGTGTACTTGTTATTTTGCACTCACATTGATAGGTCGTAGATCGATGTCAAAACAATTTCACCAAAGGTCAAAGTGCTACAACGGTTAAGTACTTCCGTTTGTGACCATCCCCAATCAGTTTCTACGCAACCGTTCTTATAAGTCAATACAAGGTATATATAATTCAAGAGAGAAAATACAGGTCTTGTTTCTCACGATATATTTATGAGGAACGGCTATAGAGGGGGTTTACCTTGATGTGTGACAAGGAATTTTTTATAGTATACATTTTTTATAGGTTCTTGTAGGAGTAGTTGATTGTTGAAATCAGGAGTAATGTCACTGTACTTTATTTTTATCCCCGTTAACAAACTGTGATTTTGAAACTTTTCAAATTTTTGACCATAAGCATGGAAATGCCCAATTTTCAGCCATTGTGTAGAGCTTATTTAAACAATTTCATACATTGTATCATTTTTGTAAATTTTACGGATAAGATCTAAAAATAACTATACATTTAAAACTTTCTTGTTATTCTTATGGGGTAAAACTTCTGTAGTTTTTATTTTCATTAAATTTGGCTAATTTGTTTATTTTATCCAATTAACAATTGACCGAACCCCCTTTTTCCCATTCCCCGTAACGGCAAACTTAAATACTTGTTAAATCTAAATAGGCAAATGTGACTTGTTTCTGGAAATATTTAAGTAAAAATCGATTCGAAAACGCAAATTAGCTTAGTCTGCAGATTTGCTGCGTTGGGGGTATCATAGTTTTGTATCGGACTAAGATAAACTATTTCTTTATCAAAAACGTTTATAAAAGCCCATTACATCGTTTCTAAAACATGATTCAACCCTAGTTAATGACCGGAACGTTAATTCACTGGTTATACCATACCCAAAGTTGTGATCAGTAAATGCTCTTTAAATAACACGGTTGTTTAAGATTTTGATCGGCGAGTACGCGAGTTGTGCCAACATGTTTACTTGATTCACAGAAGTATGTTGCAGTGCCCATCAATAATCAAAGAACCATGTTCGCGAGACAATATAGATAAGTTGAGTTGGACTGGCTCGAAAACTTAATTTTGTTCATGATACGAACTTTCATTTTGGTACAGTGTAGATTAGGCTCCAAAGTTACTTTTTAAGACTGTTTTTGATAAGGTAGACATCGCGGATGGGCAAAACAAAAGGCTTAATATAATGTTTTAATGCTAAAACGTTCATTCACTGGTGCTTTCACCCCTTTACGACCAAAAACTAAGATTGAACAATAATATATTAATGTCATAGTGATATTAAAACGGATATAAATTGATGTAAACGCAATTCCTTTTTAAAACTAGCATACACAAAGATATAAAGATTTAAAACAAGTTAGATGGAGGGTCTAATTTTACACACTGGTCAAGGACTATCGACTTCGAGATTGGAGCTGGACATGTTTATGCTAAATAGTAGTTGAAATATACTCCGGGTAAAAATCCGTCATTCATATATTTTTTTCTAAATTAAGTGTGTTTATTTTTTCCATTAGTTCTATCGTTTCTTCATTATCAAACCTACATTGTGAAATTACCAATTTTTACCATCATTTTTTACTAATTTTATACAGTAGAACCTTGATAACAAGACTCTCAAGGGGATTATTAAATAAGACTTGTTATCAAGGTTGACTCCTTATTGAGGTTTGCAGTAACATGTGGTAAGGGGTAAAATGAATTCAAGGGGTTTTGAAAATGACACTTGTTATCAAGGGTGACTTGTTATCGAGGGTCTTCTTATCGAGGTTCCACTGTACCATTATATTTTTAAAAATTATAAAGATAGCGAGAGCTAAAGAACAAAGTTACCATTCACGAAAACTATTTTAAAATAATTATTTGGCGATGCGATAAAGGAAGAAAATCATTAATAATTTTTATCAATGGTTGATATGCACGTCACACAAGAGGTATTTATTTATTAGTAGAATATATTTATTTATTAGTAGAATACAATTCAGCAAATTTGAGCTAAAAATGACTGAGTGAACATACTTATACCGTTTTATCCATATATAAAGCCCAAAGTACCCATGAACTTTTGAGAAAACTACAAGTCACACCCCCATAAACCATATACTTAAAATATTCGTAATGACGTGAAACCTTGCGCAAAACTATCCATTATTTCATAAATTGCCCTTTAAGGTCGTAATTCCTTTCTAAAGGGAACTTTCCATATACCTAATGTTAAAAATACCTCAGCTGTACTTATTTGTTTATTTCAGCTTAACTTAACCAATCAATAGTTTTATTAATTAATACTTATGAAGTCAAACGGGGTGAAGCCCGTGGGTCACAGCTAGTTTACAATAGTTGAAAATTACTAAACCGTTCCGAAACTTTTCACATGCACTGTGTAAAGTTATAATTATTGGTAATAACAGTTAAAAATAAAATATTGTTTTTTAAAAAGTATTGAAGAAACACTTTACCATGTAAATTAATTTTACTTTACTTATTTAAACGGCGACGTGTTGGAAATTAATTCAAACTAATTCCAAATTAACACACACGTCAAATAATGGACAACGCCACTCAAACCATCTAATCAAAGGGGATGAAGACGATATTCAAGGGTAGCATTGTGCGGATGATAAAGCGATCCAGGTGTAATTACAGTTCAAGGTCACACAACAATGGTTTGAAGGTCAAACCAGTGTCATTGGTCAACCGCTGCTTGGCAACGTGTATAGATTGACACGAACACGCACACCGCAAACACTAATCAGCTGATCGCATCAACACGAACACGTGAACGTGTGGGAAGTTAATTTTGGCGTAAACGTAAACGACATTCCTAGAAACATCATTTGTTGATAGGTTACAGGTTGTGTTGTATGTCATGTTGTAATAGAGTAGTGGGTAGAGAGGAGAACGTGTATGTATTTGATTTTATAGGAAATCCCGTTTTTCGTTTAGAACCAAATCTTTGACTTTGCAGCGGTCCGTGAAAGGAAGACACCGGTATATGTGGATAAGATTGTAGGACAGTCCAAATTCTGCACCAATAACGGGCTCAGCAGCAGATAAAGCGGAACAATTTAGGCGTGTTTGGTAAACAAGGCAACCTAGCATGATTTATGTAAATAAACGGTATCAGCAAACCGACTGATACTTTCCCCATTGGATTGACAACAACTCCTATAATGTATTGGGTGTAACTTTTGGACAGTGAGTTTTGCAGAAATTGGGGTTGTACTATATCGTTTAGAGGTAAATAAACAGACTATATTTTAATCAAAATCGTTGGAGCATTTTTTGTACAATCAATTTTTTTTCTATCTTATAGGGAAATCATCATTAAAAATCAATATTACTGAAAACCTAAACATACACTTGGAGATACCATGAGTACCAAATTTACCCACATACCAAATTTCATCAAACTTGGGCCACAGGTGTAGTCTGTAGCTCTGTACAAATACACTCACACACATAAATAATATTTTCACAAAAGTGGCTCGAATTATTTTGATTAAAATATATTAAGTAAAAGAAGTACCATATTAAGTAAATACCATATTAAATAAATACCCCCGCCGCAGCAAACCTGCAGACTAAGCGAATTTCCATTTGACTGATTGGATTTACACTGAAATGTCTACTTAAAAATATAACACTTATTCCCGATTTAAATAGAATTAGTTTTAACAAGTACTTAGGTTTGCTGCATCAGGGAGGGTAAAACTGTTTTTTTTTTTTTTTTTTTTGTAAAATGTTAATAGTTATTTAGTAAGAAATAAAAACATTTTCCAAATTTGATCAAAATATGTTCATAAACAAGCAAACTACAACAGTTTACTTATTCTCTATAAGAATAACATGGGAATTTTAAATTTACATTTTTTTTTAATTTTCTCCGTAACCATTAGGCGCATAATAGCGCTTCAATATAATAAATTATTTGTTTTTTTAAGCTCTACAAAATGGTTTGGAAAGAAATTGCTAAATTTTATGTTTTTTGGGTCAAAAATGAGAAAAACCTATTTTTACCCCATAAAACCCCCCGTAAACCCCCGTTCCCATGGTCCGATCATGCTGGATCGCGAACTCGTTCGAATAAACGTAGGTTTACACGTTTGTACCAAATTTCATCAAAATCGGATCATTTTTTCTCGAGTTATCGTGCTAACGGACACACACACACACACACACATACGGGGTTTTACCGAATACTCGCAAACACCTAATTGTGGCATCTTTCAACTTGCGGCCACCAGTGGATGAAGGAAGGTGGTAGAAACATGTCTGCATCGATATTTTTAATGAACACTCCATTTTAACATCTAACATTCCAGTTTTTAAATTGTGGCACCATGCCACAAAACGGTATATATCAACAGTGTGTGGACAGGATGCCACTAATGCGTTTTAGTGCTTGAGCGGTGTGTGCGCCCCCCCTACTTCTCGCGTGCGCTGTTGCCAGTTCTCCGTTCTAGTTCCTTCATTCCGTTCTGTATTCATGTGGCTATGCCCTAGCCGCTGTAGCTCATTTCCCGCGCTCATGACGTCGTCTTTTATTAGTGTAAGGATTTCATATGAAGTTTTTTTCAAAGCTCCAATAATTTTTACAATTATTGGATTTAAAGTCAATGGACCAAATGAAATGTCGTGAGGATTACATAAAACTACATGCTATTTTGTTGATATTTTATCGTCACATTGTATGTATGGTTTATGAACTGAGATACTTGGAATAA
The DNA here is from genome assembly GCF_028750875.1 of Macrosteles quadrilineatus. NCBI lineage: Eukaryota > Metazoa > Arthropoda > Insecta > Hemiptera > Cicadellidae > Macrosteles > Macrosteles quadrilineatus. The sequence continues at coordinate 34,768,996 of NW_026542598.1, read as the reverse complement.
AGGCCTTAATGTGCTGGGTAAATTATCAGTTTCATGGGAATATACAAGAAATCTATTCTATCTATATATTAATTACATAAGCCGATTCTTTGCGTCAAAATTGTGGGCGACTGGGAAGTCGTAGAACGACGTGAGAGGGCTCAAATTAAAGGTCTTTATCCCGTGACGGCGGGAAAAATAGTGAAATTCCCAAAATCTTAACACAAAATTAGATATAACGTACAATGTTCTCCATAAGAATAGCATTAGAAGGCATTTACTGCTGATTTTTGTTTACTTCAATCCAGCTGATCATGGTTTTATCATTAGCAAGTAAGCTTACATTTGGATTACTCATTTGCCAGTCAATTCTGCAATGTAATGTATACTATATAAAACCAACTATATAAAGGGATAACGTTACCTTTAATAATCAAGACTTTTTAGTTATGTCAAAGTTGAAATAAATTGTTTTCAAGATTTAAGAAACGATTCAAGATTAAAAGAATATCTTCTTTGTTTTTATTTCAAAACATATGTAAAAAATTTATTCAAATTTTTTTTTAATTTACTAACATTTATATTTGAGATTTATTGTAGTGTTTAATCAATATTTTGTATGAAGTGGAATAACCTCAACGGTTACTCTTAGAAAACAATTTGGGAATAGAGATGAAGTAGGTTCGTACAGGTATTTAAACGAACCAAAAATATTTATGTCGTGATTAGTTTCGATAACTGGGTAATGGAACCCTAACTAGCCGCAAAATAGTTAGTAATTAGACGTTGACTAGGCCCTTTTTTGGTAGAATATGTAAATCAATTGCACCTTTAGGTGGATTAACACCACATACTTACACTAGGCTAATAGTGGTTTTTTAATGTTGATCACAAACAAATTTAGGTCCAAGTTCTGTCAATGGGATGCCTTTACTTAAGAATAATTTTGTTAAACCTTTACAAAATGAGCATAGTCTTAGAAATAATAATTGGGTAGGGTATCTCAACACACCATTTTTTGCCTTTTCTTATTTGACGAAGACAATTTCCAATACTGTTCAATCGGGGAAGCCTTGTTATCAGCATTAACCAAAAAACCAAAGCTACCTTAATAAACCAATATTTATTCATAAACATGTTTGCTGCCTTTAGCAGTTAAACCTCTGAAATCATTCAAATTCTTTATTGAACATAACGTTATCAACAAAAGCAAACAAAGACAAACAACAAACTGTTTTGTTTTTTTTGCACAAAAGATATGTTGTAGTGGGATATCTAGGCCTATCCTGACATATAGATAATTTGATTCTGAGTTTGTTTAAATATTCCAACAATAATTCCTTTTCCGTAGCTTTTTAGGGACTATGTCCCTACAAGCCACTAGTTTACGTTAAAATACGCAATAAGTATGACTCCGTTTTTTCTGTATGCATATAATTAATTCATGGTAATGTAAAAGTATGCGTAACGAATTTTTCACCTCACTATGATGTTTTTAGCTGTTTTACATACGTTTAGCTGGTTTATATTGGTGGCTGAAAGTTACGTTTTGCTGGCCATGCCAGCTGTCATCGTCATATTGGGACCGAGCAGGGGTTTACATCCCTAGGGCCGCAAAATCACTTTTTCGCCTATTTACTTAAAACATTAATGTATATTAAATGCACAAGCTGTATCCATGGCATTGCAATAGACTTGTTTTTTGTCACAGCTGCCTAGACAGCTATTTATTGTTATTTTTGATTTTGCTGATTCCTCAAAATATTTCACATAAATAAGAGGGACGTTATATTGCAAAACATACTTGGGTGAAAAATAGTGCTCGTACCACGAGCCAAAATGGGTTTGCAGCTCTCGATCGTTTCACGTTCTCGACTTCGTCCCGAACTTAAAACCCGATATCGAGTCGGCAAAACCTCACTGTAGGCCCTAGGTACGAAATATACTATTTTTTTACGGTGGATTTAGAGACCCAAAGATTCTCACCCCGTTGCGAAGCATGGGCAGATAGTTAGTTATAAGATTATAAAGTCTTTACTGTTTTGTCTGTACATTGCGTAGACTCATGAAGTGTTTGGTTATTTCTACGTTGTATATAATAAGATAGCCGAAACGAGTCTTGTGTATATATCTGTACGTTTATTTGATTCTTACTGTCATTGTGCCTGTAACGCCAAAATTTCAATTCACGTGTCCTACCTTGGGAAAACTAGAGTACCGTTCATGATCCAAATAGTTTTGTAATTGTTTGAATAAATTTGCCAAGTTTGATCAAAATATATCCATAAACAAGCAAACTACAACATTTTACAATATTCTTTATATGAATAACAAGGGAATTTTAAATTTACAATTTTTGAATTTGTCCTGTTACCAATAACCGTCCAAAAACACTTTGATATACTAAATTATTTGTTTTCTAAGCTATTTAAAAAGGTCTGGATATAAATTGGGAAATTTTGTATTTTTAAGGTGACGTTTTTCTCCATTTCATATATTAGTAACAATATGTATAGTATCAAATTCAGTAATAACATTGACTACTGTATTTAAACCTTAACACAAGTGTTTATATATTCATTGAGGCTACTGGTGCTAACGCTGATGGCTTATGCATGTGTACGTTAGTAGCTAGCAGACAATTTGCCAACTAGGAACATGAAATCAGCTGTTCCCCGTCCTCACTGTCGCGGTTGCTCGCCTAGCATGTCAACAGCTGACTGCTGTAAAAATTGGATGAGGCGACAGTCACTTTTTCTAGTACGCTTCTTTACCATGGCATCAGCCAATTCAATTTTGTCCTAAAAAATGTATACACATCTCTAAGATTTGTTGCCAACTAACAAGCAATTTAAATAATAAAAAAAAAAAACTATTGTTAATCATCCTGCAAAACTGCTAATAATTCATGATCAAATTTTCATCAGAATTCCGTTAGTTTAAATCAACGATCACATAAGACCAATAGATGGCGCACATCTATATAACTAACATACAAGCAGTTGAAGCCAGGTCCGCCATCTTAGTGCAGGTTAGAAGTGGTAGATGCCTATGAAAACGGCACCAAAACTCAATGTCCAGCTTCAAAATAACTTGACATTTAGACTAAAGGTAAATCGTTGACACTTCGTGTGAAAGATGTCAATTAGTCTAGGACACTATTGGTTCTAATTAAAAGCTCAAAAGTTTATATTTTCTATTTTAAATCTTGAAATAAAGTCGGTACTTTTAAATGAGTTTTTAAATATGACATAACAAAGTTCGTCGGCTGCCACTGTTTTTATTTCTTCGTCAGGTAAGTAAAAAAACGGTGGATTTTTTGGCTAAAGAACCCAATTTCTTGGATAATTTTTTTTTTTTATATAAATGAGAGTTGTATTAAGTGTTTCAGAAACCATCTTGTGACTTTGAAAATGTTTACATTCTAAACCAAACGCTAAACCTTTAACACACTTTAATACGATATAGATACATATATTATAAATTAATTTGTAGCTTTTTAGAATTTTTCTTTCGCCCAACAAGTTTTTGTAATTTACGGTAAACGCTAGGAAACAAATTAAAAGCGTATTTTAAAGGCCATTGTTTAACCGTCATGAATTGTTACATACCAACCTTTAGGGCCAATTGGTGACATTGGGGGGTGGAAGTCTAAATTTAGTTCATTACAATTATTACGTCAATGACCTTGAGCTCTGCTAGTAAGATGCTGTGGTATGGTAGCGTGTCGGGGAGAAGGGTAAAATTATTGTTCATGCTTACTCATTCGCTCTTACCCACAAACAAATTTATTTCAAGCCTAAAATGAAGAATGTAGATCTAACTTCTATATTCGTTTGGAAAACGTCAGTAAGAGGCAAGTCTAGACTGTTCCTATGTCTGCGCGGTCCATCACTAGTTACTTTCTTTACTTATTTTTTTTTGAAAGCCTATGTGTCGATTATGTATCTTGAGCAATGTAAAATCAAGATGACGTTGTTCAAACTAAGATATAAGTTTGGACTTCCTTGTGTGACCAAAATGGTCGCCTACAGAGCAACAGAAGAATCTACAATTTCTTATAAAATCAGTTTTATTGACATTTGCAGACAGTTTTATATAATTGTTTTAAGGAAACCCAAAATCTATTGGCAGTCATAAGTGAATATGATTTGAACTTTTTGCCTTATACAAATGAAATACCATGTGCATATTGGTCCTCTGGTCCTGTTAATACAATTTTTTGAAGGGTTTCTTTTATAATTTAAAACTATATCATTGCACAAGCATTTTCAAGGACTCTCTGCAGTTTTGCGTACTCTTGCAACTACTAATTCAAGAATCAGTTTGATGACCGATTAAAAATAATGTGTTTATACGTTATAAAGATTCAACTGTTAAATATCATAGTTTTTTAGGGTGGGACTGGAAATTTAGACTAGATTAAAGATTTGCATTCATAGTAGAACATTATATACTTTAAGTAAACCAGCAGAAAAAGATTGTTTAAAATTTGCAAGTTCATTTTAGAACAAACTGTTTGCTCCGCCTCCCAGTTAACTGAGAATTTCAAGAAGTAAAAACATATTAAATAAATAATAAGTGAAGTTAAATATATCCCACAGTGATTTTAAAAAAACATTACACAAACTTCACGGATGCCAATATACTTCTAACAACCTTACTAGGAATTTCCTAAAACTGATATTGTACGTTGAAATAGGTTTATCTATCTATCTATTCTATTCTATATTCTATACTGTTATAAAGAAGAGGGGGTGTCTGTGTGTGTGTTTGTATGAGCTAATCTCAAAAAATACTGATCCGACTATGCTCAAATTGCACACAAATGAAGCTACAGCTCTGAGGATACATATAGAACTATTGCCGCTTCGATATTCACCTAGGGCTTTGCCCCGTGGGCTTTCAAAAATCTGAGATGAGAGATTTAAAAGTAAATGTTGATTGATGGTATCCATGGTAACAAAGAACAAACCTAGTAAGTTTAAAAATGTAAACAAGCAGAACTAACTAATTAACTGTCAAATTGATTTTGATTTCACAATTCAACACAGCTGGTTCAAACCTTATTAAATACTGCACGAATATTAGAACAGAGGGGGTAAGGATTATAAATTTAAAATAATGATGTCACTAGCCTGAATGTAAACATTATTTAACATTACCTAAAGGAGCTGCCAAACCATATGTAAATGTAATTTCATTATTATAGGATTGTTTCGGTAACAGTACTTCATTTGTTTATGATCTAACTATACTGAGTCTGTTTGTTAATTATACTTAAATATACTTAATTTTGTGAAATGTTGTAATAATATTTATTTATTTTTATAATAATTCATTGTAAAAGAAATCATTCGATGGATATAGGAAATAATCAACATTCTATATTGCCTTATCAACCTAGGCCCTTATTCTGAGTTATGAGGTATATTCTTTTGATTTATTTGTTTGTAAACAGTAATATAATCCCCCTGCCCCAGCAAACCTATAGACTGAGCGAATTCCCGTTTGCCTGATTATAATTTCACTAAAATATGTTAGAAAATTGCCCTATTAACATGTTTGGAACTATTGTGATAGGTTTTCGTTTACAGTGCAAACCATTAAACACATTCTTTTATTATAGGTATATGTGTGCTACACTATAGGATACCGTTGGAATACTCTGAGAGTGAGAAGCAAAACATAACTTTCAGCAATGATGCATCGAAATCTACCTTTACTGACTGATTCAGAAATGTAATTGCAAAATATTTTGTCAACATGACTAAAATGTAAAAAAATAGATGTATCAGCACGAAATAGTTTGTAAGATAAAAAAAAGCAGTCTAGGACAACTTATATAGCGTTCTAACCTCAAACATTGTTATTGTTTCAGTGTACAAATTCAATTGATACAAAATAACTACGTTACCAATTTATGTTTGTAAACAAAAATCAATTTTGTAATGGTTGCGTAATAGCTATTTACATTACAAGTGTAGTAAGAGCGTTTTTACTTCACGCAAGGTGAATGTTGTGCAACGAGCGGAAGCGAGTTGCATAATTCACCTAAGTGATGTAAACAGCACGCTCTTGCGTAACGTGTAACGTACAAGATTTTACCTGACCCGACAATAAACATGGGTTTACGTACAATATTTTTCATTATCCATTTCACTCATCTTCTATCAGTAACGTTCTTTTACTAACAAAAGCTAGGTTAGGTAGGAAAATACTTTAAAGCATGATAATAACATTCAAGCGCACAGCTGATTTCTAGCGTTGAACATCGTTGGCTCCATAGAGTTATATTTTTTAAGTTAAGCACTCAATGTTATTTAAATGGGTTTCTTTACATCACCGAGTGAGTTTTTGATACTTTACATCACTCGAGAAGTAAGGAAGTTGTATACATCACGCTTGGGATAGGGAAGTTTAACATGGCGGGTTAGGTAAAATCAATTTAAATTATTATTTACTACACAAATTTTTTGTAATGTAAAACATTGTTCAGCACTCGGAGCAAAAGTATATTATTTATGGTACTTAAATTGTTTTATAGTACGTGGCAGTATAGTATTATTATTTTATTAGTTGCTTGTTGCACTGTTCTACACACTGCTCAAGCTCTACAACTCATGAAGTGGCACCCTGTCCACACACTGTTGATATATACTGAATTGTGGCATGGTGCCACTATTTTGAGTGTAGGCTGGCGCGAGAATTGGCAACGTAGCATTTGGAAAGTTATAGTTCTGGCGGACGGCGCGAGGCGCGCTAGCTACCTGTATGGTTTCGTGTTCCACAATTCGGTGTGTACCTGCGCTACTTAAACTCACATCAACGAGTTCAAAAATACTCAATTGTGGCATGTGATGTTTAAACGACGTAATAATGCTGGAAAACCTCAAAAATGATCGAATTAGCTGTGGCACCCTGAAAAAGGTGCCACAATTTTTGAAGGTGCCACAGTACGGCCGTGTGCCTGTGAAGGATGCCACTATTCGGTGAATACAAACACACACACACACACACACACACACACACACACATATATATATATATATATGAATTTGAACGGATGGTAATTTTGGCCTCTAGGGACCACAAAACGAAAAAAGAAATCGGTCCCGCGTCCAGGTCTCACCATGAGTACTACGGTAATAGCTTATTCCCTATATATGGGAAATTCGCTAAAACGTAATATCATGTTTAACATATAACGGTACAACCCCCAAATGTTGTATTTATGGGTTAAAAGTTATAGTAAATTATGTGATTTCCCCCATAATATACAAGCTACTCACTAATTATTATTCGTTGTAAGAGTTGTTAATAAGCTAATGGAAGGAAGTGTGTCCGTTTGCTGACGTCGTTTATTTTCGTACAGCAGAGAAGTGGGTATTATCAATGATTTTTTCGATATATCGATATTTTGTCTTTCCTTTACGATCCATAGGCTATTACTTCTGTTTCAATATCTTCAAACGCATTTAATTGACAACTGATCTTGTTGTGGCAAAAATAATATACCTATTTGGATTAAGAAATGAAACTGTTCTAAACCTAACATAACTAACCAATCTTGTTGTACCACTTCAAAATTCAATTTGATAATAGAGAAGGCATGTGGGGAATTATCAAACGGAATTTTGAAATGTTACATCAAGTTGTGTTAGTTAGGTTAGGTTAGTTTAGAACAGTTTCATTTCAATGAAATATCCTTATATACAGGGTGTCCCGTAACTCTCTGGACACTTGTATATAGCGTTATTCCTTAGGTCAAGACAAACACATTTCACCATAGGAACATGGGTTTGTGGTGTCTAGTTTACCGACTGTCGGCATTTATGTGTTTTTTACATAAACATTAATAACTCCTAAACGGTTTGAGATACAGCTTTGATATTTTGCAAAAATGTTAACCTTATTAAGACCTATTATCGTTAGAAATTATACTAAAAAATCATTAACCGTTTCAAAATGGCGGCCATTTAAAATATTTGATGCCAAATTTCACGAAAACCATTAACTTTAGAAACAAATTGCAAGATACAAAAAAGTTTGTAAATTTGATGTAGTTTTCAATGATACCTTATTTGCTAAGATTGGATAAATAATAACAGAGAAACGTGTTGTTTTCGTAATGTATGACCACTTTTCTTCTTTTAAACAATGCTAATACTCCTTTTACGTTGTTTAAATGGAGAAAAGTGGTCACTATAAAGCATATAAATAATTAGTCTTTCAAACACTGTGCAACACGTTTTTAGGTTCAGCTGGCAACACAAATGGTGCCCTAGAGAAAGTAGTACCCGCGGTCCATATCACTCCGCTATTTTTCCGCGGCAAGAAATGTGCTCCGCGTTTTGAGAATATAGTTCCGTATGTTTTTGTAATTTGAAGTGGCTTCCGCGCCTAAAAAAATGCTTTAAAGGTATTTTCTTGTTTATTAAGATCGTAGGAATGTTTTAAAAACGTTTAAAAGAAAAGTCCAGAAGGTTCAGAAATACCAAAACTATAAACACGAAATGACAGGTTAAATCGTAGTTATAATAGTCAATCAGCTGCTCATAGTATTATGATCTTTAAGTGTTGCTAACCTATTTCCAAGCGTACACGGATTACGTGCATAATAGAACCACGCTGTTTTGTGTTGTTTTGTTGGAATCCTGATGTGCGGCAAAGTATAAACCGTACGACAAAGTATAAACCGTACGGCAAAGTATAAATATGCAGCAATTAGCAGCTTTCTGTACTATAAACAGTACAAGGAAGCCAACTTTGTCGGGTGACTGTAGGAAAAAGATTTTTGTTTGCTTAACAGACGAATTATTTGTATTAATTACAGCTGTTCATAGTACACATGATACACTCAAGAGCGTTCGTTTTCAGAGTGAGTTAGTCTTCAGTTTCGATAACCGGAGTGGATTGTTTTATTATTATCTTTGAGTTGACTCTTTTAAGACATCGGAAATTATGACTGTTCGTTTTGAAATAACGCCTGTAATTCTTTGCAATTGCTCGAATTCGAGCAACAGGTGAACTAGTTTTTTTATAATTGTTTGTTGATACTGAACAATATTTTTATTTTATATTCTTGAGTGTGGCAGATTGCGTGAAAATATAATAATAATAATATCTAAATAATCTAAATAATAATATCTACCCCTGATTGCGTTGGCGGTAAGAACCATAGATATTATTATAATATTTATTTATCGCAGTTATCAGCTGATATGTTTCAATTCGTTGATATCGGATCAAAATATAAAATTTCGATATATCTAAAAACAATCATCAATATAATAATGAATGTTCCCTATAACAGGAAAGTAGCCTACCGGACTATTGGATACAGAAGTTGTTGTATTAATAGTCAAAGGTTCCGTTCTGCACAAAACTTGTCCACCACAATGTACAAACTCGTGCGTGTTTCCTTTAGAAGTGCAAGGTGCGAATCAGGGCGCCGATGTCATTAAATATGCACTGGGTATCGATTGTTGTAATGTAGCCGAAGTACGGTAGTCGCAGTGTGTCACGTGGTGAATTGTTGTTGACAGTGTTGTGTTTGCTGTTGTTGATTATGATGTTGTTGTTTTGGCTATGATGATTTGTTGCTATTGGTGTTGGTTTTTTTGTATTTTTTCCTGTTGTTCTGTTGGTTCTCTTAACTAAAGCCGAACGGGGTTTACTGATACAAAAATACATTGGAAGTTAACGATAATACTTCTGTTCGTTATTGTTAAAATATGTCTTAGTTATTGTAAACACTGTTAATATAAATATTTGTATCGTGTAGCAAATTCCATATGAAATACACCATCCATTCATTCAGCTGAATAATTTTCCGGTTTACATTTGGTGACAGATTCAAAAGTTATATGATTTAAAAAATCATATTGAAAAATCATAATAAAAAAATAGGATGTCCTTTTGTAGAAGGTAAATAAATAAATAGGAATACAACAGATTTGTATTGCAAAAATGTTCTTTTTATAAGTGGTTGTCCTACACACAACAGGAAAATCTTTCGCGATTATATTTCCTTACAACAATCACTATTTTTTCTGCACAGGCTTAAAAATCGCACCAACTATGCCAATTTAGAAGACATTCGATAATATTTCATTATAATGATACCACTTAAGTTGATTGAACGACTATTGAAGATGTTACTTGCAGGAGGTTGCTCAATGCCAGCCCATACCCAAGCCAAAGCTACCTGTACAAGAGGGGGGTAATTCCACCCCGTACACGTTTGGTTTTCTGACGGGGGGTACAATTCCACTCTGTATATAAATAATTTGATGTTGGTAAGGGGTACAATTCCGGAGGGATACAATTCTAGGGGAGTACAATTCCAGGCCGTATATCCCCTGCTCTTTTAAATTTCTAATATAATTATCCGGTTCACTGATCACTTTCCCAAATTAAAAATATTACATTCCGTAAGAATCAAAGTGTACGGGGTGAAATTGTACCCCCTCTAGGTGCAGTGACGGATCTAAAGGAGGCGAAGGGGGCGACCCCCCCCCTCAAGCATACATAATATATATTTTTTTACTGCATCCACCACTGTCTAGGTGTTATGTGAAAATTATGTCGACGATCAGTGGGGGGTACAATTCTAGGGCAGGGGGGTACAATTCTGGCGACCCAAACAAACCGTATGCTTGTTTTGTATACATTTAGATTGTGCAACAATGAACAGCTGATTTAATTCGTTAACATAAAAAAGTAGTTGTTTCCCAAGCTCTAAATTAAAGCTTGGGAAACAACTATACTTTCTTTTATATCAGCTGTTATCGATAATAACAACTTTCGGTACGGAGATATAAAACACCATTTAAAAGTCAGTTAAAGTGTTAAATTGCAAAAATACCCTTTCCGTGAATCTAAATGACAATAAGGCCTAAGCACGATTAAAAATAAATATGTACAAATTCGTGAAACCACTAAGCAAAACTGACGTCAATCTTTGAAGCCAACCTTTCTCTTGTTGGTTTTTATCGTTGTATTTGGCGATTTGTTTACAAAGTGGCCATGCAATCTACGAATCGACGTATTGACTAAAGCATTGTCTAACTCCTCCATGTAGAATTATCTATTCAACACGCCACTTATGTCACGTGATTATTGATCAATTCATTTAGCTTCTGTTTGTTACTCACGCTAGTCCGATCACATTTCGTTATCAAATGATGGGGTAGCTTCAATACAATACACACCCTTCAAAGGTTATCCTATACTAAGAAGAAATAAATTAAATCCCTTGCTGTATTAATACGATTGTAGCTGATTGCTACTGTTTTATTCTGAGATTGTATATTAATTCTTACTAATATCAAAAATACTTCTTTTATTGTTTGAACATTTGTTTTATTTATTTACAACGTAAGAAATGTGTGAGATAAAAATAAATTCTAGAGTTGGATTGCCAAGTTAAAATTTCCATCATAATAAATTGAAATTCCACTGAAACCTAAATAATAAAAGCAGAAATTAGTTAACATTGCGTTTACACCCCCGGTACTGTTTGTTAAATACAGTTATTTTGTTATCAAAACTAAACCGTTTTAAATTTGTTGATTGCAGATTTGTAGCAGCTACCATAAGGAGTGATCTGCCTCGAATTAGGCTGCGATAAACCTATTAATAAATATAACCTATTTGAAATAGTTATTTGTGTAACTAGTGGTGAAAGTGGCACTTTGCTGCACACGAGAGCAATGTTTACGCACGAGCCGCAGGTGAGTGCGGAATGATCTCGAGTGCAGCAAAGGCCTTTTTCACTCGTGTTACACATTATATTTTTCCTACAGTTACTATAAAGCATATAAATAATTAGTCTTTCAAACACTATACAACACGTTTTTAGGTTCAGCTGGCAACACAAATGGTGCCCTAGAGAAAGTAGTACCCGCGGTCCGTATCACTCCGCTATTTTTTCTCGGCAAGAAATGTGCTCCGCGTTTTGAGAATATAGTTCCGTATGTTTTTGTAATTTGAAGTAGTTTCCGATCCTTAAAAAAATGCTTTAAAGGTATTTTCTTGTTTGTTAAGATCGTAGGAATATTTTAAAAACGTTTAAAAGAAAAGTCCAGAAAGTTCAGAAATACCGAAACTATAAACACGAAATGACAGGTTAAATCGTAGTTATAATGTCAATCAGCTGCTCATAGTATTATTATTTTTTAAGTGTTGCCAACCTATTTCCAAGCGTACACGGATTACGTGCATAATAGAACCACGCTGTTTTGTGTTGTTTCGTTGGAATCCTGATGTGCGGCAAAGTATAAACCGTACGGCAAAGTATAAACCGTACGGCAAAGTATAAATATGCAGCAATTAGCAGCTTTCTGTACTATAAACAGTACAAGGAAGCCAACTTTGTCAGGTGACTGTAGGAAAAATCAAATTACATAAACTTGTTGTCTTTTGTTTTACAATTTGACTGTGGTTAAACATTCAAATGAATGATCAGCTGTTAAATTACAAGAAAATTCACATCTCAATCACATCTAAATACTTTCACTTTACAAAGACTAGCATTCAAACTTTGCAAGTGAATTCTAAAAACAAATAAAAGGCAGGGGGCGATGCCCGAAAGGAAATAACTTGATAACCATTTGTAAATTTAATAACACGTACAATGCTGATCAAGAAGTTATTTAACCATTCGTCACACATCTAGATCATAAGCTTTAAAACGACGCCCCAATCGTAAAAATAGGTTAAGTAGGACAGTTGGAAAAGGGCATGGTGGAAGGATAAAAAACAGGGTTGCCGGAATTTTATCCACCTGGAATTTTACCCTCTGGGCAAAGTTGACGTCACTATGACGTAGTAACCCGAGTGGCCAAAAGTTTGTTCGTGGCCGGAATTTTGCCCCCGCGGATTTGGAAGTCTAATGAAAATAGCCAGAGCGTGATTAATTAGATTAGCGATAGAAACCGAAATTTTACCCCCTGTCCATATAACTAGCGGTTAGGCAACTGAAGATGTACGGGCCGGATTTTTACCCCCGGATTTTTACCCCCGGATTTTTACCCCCCGGAATTTTACCCCCTGACCGATTTTAGAAATTCAATGATCGATTTTCTTATTTCTGATTTTAATTAATTGTAAACATTTTATTATTTAGTAGCCTATCTTTATTTATTTATTATGTAAAGAAATGTTTGAAACAATACATTCATTTGATTCCTGGGGTAAAAATCCGGAGGTAAAATTCCGGAGGTTAAATTTCCAGGGGTAAAAATTCCGGGGGTAAAAATCCGGGGGGTAAAATTCCGAGGGTAAAATTTCGGGGGTAAAATTCTGGGGGTAAAATCCGGTAGGTTTTTATAATTTGATGTGTTCTGATTAAATTCACAACCGTGAAAATATATGTTTAATTCCGCGTTTAATCCATCGAGCTGATGTCACGAAACTCAAAAGTTCGCGGCCGGAATTTTACCCCCTGGTTTGTGACGTCACGTTTGCCCAGGGGGTAAAATTCCAGGATGATAAAAATCCTCTACTCCAAAAAACATAGGTGTGATAGGCATACTTCCGTTAGACTGACGTCACCCAGATTGCAAGCGCCAGCAACTGCACAAAACACTATTTCATGTGTTAATTCTCATACACAGTATAATCTTTACAGCCAGCAAAAATTTAAATGGTCAACGAGAGTTTTTTATGCTCATTTATGTATTTTAATAGAGTTAAATTCGAGCCTGACCAGACGTTTAGGTACCGATAAAATTAAGTATCAATCAATGATGGGACACATTACAAACAATGTGCTATTTTTTCTAAGATAATACGTAGCAAAAAAACATTAACTAATGCTGACAGCCCGCTAATAATACGCAATTATTTGTAATAAGTTTATTCCTCGAATATTTTGTTGTAAAGTTTAATAGTTACAGGAATAAATTTAAAAATCATAATGGCATATATTTTCCTGTTTTTTGCTTATTTATAATTAAATGTTCCTCCTCCCCATCCAAAAACAATTTTCACCATTACGTAAAACAGTTTATTGATAAACAACCCTTTTATCCTTATAATATTTTCTAAGTAATTTTAATGTTTCAAAATTATTTTAAATCTTTAATGTGGTAATCCTAGTATTTATATAATCGGGTTTGTATTATAATACGGTACTACAACTAGTAATATGGAAAAAGCGTCACGCTAAGAATCACTTGATAAAGAAGTTAATTTATTTTTTTATATTATAAAATAGTGAAACTCGTACATTCACTGTAAAACACTAAAACCTTTAGGAGTACAGTATGATCTATGCTAAAACACAACAGAAACATATCTTCGACATTAACGCACTCGTTTTAACCAGATAAAAACACATTGAAAACTTCCGTATTAAATTTTACCGTGTATAGTATACTTAAGTATCCAAAGTCAATAGAGCCTACCTGTTATCTAGTCTAGTTGAGTCTCAGTTCCATTGTTGTGACAGAAGCGCCTGGTAACGCGAACGCCTGCAACTTCAAACTGACACCTGTAAAGCTGTTGACCGACTCAGGGCCGGGCATGCGCCAGTGGACGTTTACTTTGCCGGTAAACGCAGAACGTTCAACTGAAATGTGCGTGCACATAATAATACTTGCTAGGCTACATGACAACAAGTCAAAAAGCCTGTGGGGTAAACAAGAAATAAGCAAACAGGATGGCAGGTTCTTGAGAAAAGTGAGAAGCTGAGAAGCTATTGACGATTCATTGATTCAAAACTGGACCCAGCTGTCCAGTGTCGGTCCCGAAGAGTGGCTACAGGACCTTCTTTGGACCCTGGAAAAATTAATTTAAACTTTTTGTCATAAAAACATTACGGAGGTTTTTAAATCTGTCGTGATCATTGGACTTTGTTATTAATTGTACTGCCCTCTGGCTAAAAAACAACGGATTGTAGGGGTAGGTATATATAGTCAATGATTTTAGTCAGTAAAAGTAAGACACACATATCATATCCACTCCATTTTATACACTCGTCCATCATACAGAGTGACAATTTTAAAACTTTAAGACGAAAGGAGATATCACACCCAAATTTGGCATATCAATACTAGTAATAGTATTAGTAAGCTATTTTTTAGTGTACATGGTGATCAGATGTCACGTATGGGGGACGGCCCATAGGGAGTAACGGAGTAAGTTAAAATCTTAGGTAAGCATATAGGTTGATATGTACATCAAATTAATTAAATTTCTTGTCCGAACTAAAACTAATATCACAAAACGGACCTACAATGGACAATCGAGTAAAAAATTACACTAATAATGGTTAAAAACGTAACGTACCTTGTCAGACAATCCTTGACATGTTTTGTAGTGTCGAAAATAACTTGCTACATGTTTCGGTGGTTATTAAATTCCACCATCGTCAGGCACAAAAAAGGATCCACTTCTTGAGGTGTCGTCAGAGTTGTTATTTGTTACATACATTTATCACAAACACAAAACACGAAACGATTAAATACACGGTCGGTAACAGATAGGCCTATCAACTTATGCACGTACATTGCCGCGGGCAGGACTAGAAGTAGACTCCAGTACTAGTCCAGGAGCAAACTGCACATATCCAGCTTCCGTGGGATTTTTTGTGAAGGGAATGTGTGACTATGTGGAATCTCTTTATTATATGTCACATAATGGTGTAGTACCGGGTGTTTACCCTCAAATTGCGGGGTTTGGTTTTTATGACGTCGTAAATCCAAGATGGCCGCCATGTGTGACATCTATTCATTAAATTAATAATAACTCTTTTCAGAGTAAAATAATCGAATTTTAATTTACACCATTGAATTCAGCTCTAAAAATCAAACAATTTGGTGTTTTGAATCATTGTTCTGTGACCATTGGTTACCGAGATATTGAAGGCGGAAAACACAGAACATGGTCCCCATGTTATCCTTATGGGGAAAAAATAAAATTGTATATCTAGCATATTACTCAGCATATCTTAATAATAATTGGTATGTGGCTTCATTTAGTAGAGATCTACTTGATTATGGCCTAAAATCCCCCATTTTTACATTTCCGTGGCAGCAAACCTGCATACTAACTTCCAATGTTATTCTAATGGACAATGTTTTGCATGCTTGTTCATGAACATACTTTGAGAAATGATGATGTGTGGCCCCATTTTAATTATTTATTGAAGCATTTGAAATTCGTTGAGTATACAGGTCAGCTGCTACGGGGGTTTTGTATCTATAAAAAATTTCACAAATTATAGGTATAAAATAAAATAAAATATACTATAGTTTTGGGTCATATGTAATTTCGTGTGACTGTATGATTGGGTATGATAGATAAGTGACATATAGAATCGGGTACTACCGGGTGTTTTGTCTGAAATTGTGGCATAGCTGGTGTTTTTGGCCCGCCGTCTTGGATCCACTTGGATATTAATATAATTTTTTTAATGTAATGCTGGTGTCGTGACTCATCATTATAAACTATATGTATTTACGCTAATTTCAATTCCGAAAACCGTGTAAATATCGTCTTTCGTTTCGAAGATATATTGAAATGAAAACTCCCCCCATACATTTTTTACGGACGTTTCGTATTTTGAGAATTTTTCAGATTATTTTTCTCATATATCCAGTTCTTATTATCGCTTGCAATTCGTTATAGTCCTAAAGTATTCAATGATGTAAGGGCTTTTATTTAAGCTATCGATCATTAAAATTTGACGAGTTATAGTTGAGCTATGAACCGCAACACAATATTAAATTTAACTTTTTCCAAATCAGTTATTATTAGAAGATTTATATCTCGGGTTATTAATACGTCATACGGTTCATTCTGGTCTCAAATTACTCAGTAAATGTTTTGTTTAAAATTTTGTTAATCGCTAAATGAAATCTGATTAATTGGAAATGAGTCATGGGCCTTTATTTAACATTAATAATCATTTTTATTTTGAAATTTGTCTTTGGTTAAAGCAATTAAAGACATACAGGGCTGGTCATCAGGGTTACAACATTTGTTTGGTGTAAGTACAAAGTAAATTATGTGTGATGAGGCATGTAAGACTAAGCGGTTCCACGTCTAAAAATTGTAACACTGATGACCAGCCCTGTATGTCTTAAACCAAAGAAAGTTTTGGACATAAAAATAATTTAATGTTAAATTATTTATTGGTTCATGACTCATTTTAAAATAACTCAGTCAGATTTAATTTAGTGATTAATAAAATGTAAAATCAAACATTAGACAAGTAATTTGAGACCAGGAAGAACTTAGTGACGTATTAACAACCCGAGATATACATCTTAATTAATTAATAACAACAGATTTGTAATAAGTTAAATTTAATATTGTGTTAGGGTTCGTAGCTCGACTCTAACGCTCTAACTCGACCAAATTTAAAGATCAATAGCTCAAATGAAAGCTCATACATCACTGAATATTTTAAGACTAGAACGTACTGCAAGCTTTAATAGGAACTGGAGATATAAGAAAAATAATCTTAAAAATGTTCAAAGTACGAAACGTCCGTAAGAAATGTATGGGGGAGAGTTTTTATTTGAACATATCTTCCAAACAAAAAAATATATTTAAAAACATATTTCAGCATTGAAATCAGCGTGAAAATATAGTTCATAATGATGTGTCACAACACTAGCATTGCATAAAAAAAGTTATTAATATCCAAAATGGCGGATCAAAGATGGCGGCCAAAAACACCAGCTTGGCCAGACTTTCAGACAAAATACTCAGTAGTACACGGTTCTACATGTCCATGTCCATTACCTATCGCCAACAATCATACAATTGCTTAATTCAAAATCCTACAAAATTACATAATGCCTCACAACTATAGTCTAATTTATTTTATTTTCTAATTCCTGTAATTTGTTTATAGCATACCTACCCGTAGCAGCAGACCTGTATACTCAACGAATTGCAAATGCTTCAATAAATAATTAAAATAGGGCCACTCATTAACATTTCTCAACACGTATGTTCATAAACAAGCATGCAAAAAATTGTCCATAAGAATAACACTGGAAGTTAGTATGCAGGTTTGCTGCTACGGAAATGTAAAAATGGGGGATTTTAGGCCATAATCAAGTAGATCTCTACTAAATGAAGCCACATACCAATTATTATTAAGATATGCTGAGTAATATGCTAGATATACAATTTTATTTTTTCCCCATAAGGATAACATGGGGACCATGTTCTGTGTTTTCCGCCTTCAATATCTCGGTAACCAATGGTCATAGAGCAATGATTCAAAACACCAAATTGTTTGATTTTTAGAGCTGAATTCAATGGTGTAAATTAAAATTCGATTATTTTACTCTGAAAAGAGTCATTATTAATTTAATGAATAGATGTCACACATGGCGGCCATCTTGGATTTACGACGTCATAAAAACCAAACCCCGCAATTTGAGGGTAAACACCCGGTACTACACCATTATGTGACATTTAATAAAGAGATTCCACATAGTCACCCATTCCCTTCACAAAAAATCCCACGGAATACAGTTTGCCCCCCGACTATACTGTATTTTTTATGAATTATAAAAAATTACAGCTGTTCAAAGATTTCTTGAATCTGCCATTTAATCTTTCAACAGCTTCCATTTTTACTCCGTTGTTCTTACTTCTGTCTTACAATCTGACTTCTCTGTGATATACTTGACATTTTTTAAGCTCTCTATTACATGGTTTCAAAATAAGAAATTTAGAAATGTTATGTTTTAGGGTCATAAATGGAAAACCAAAATTTTTACCCCATAAAAACCCTCATAAACCCCCATTCCCATAGTCCGACCATGCTAGTTCATGAACTCGATCAAATAAACATAGGTTTACACGTTTTTACCAAATTTCATAAAAACCGGACGATCTTTTCTCGCGTTATCGTGCTAACGGATACACAATTACACATTTATATATATATATATACCGAAAACATATACCAAAAAGTTCAATTGGTCCCGGGTCCAGGTCTCTCAAATCATAAATTTCTACGGTAAACGTTTATTTCGTTTATGGGAAATTCGCTAAAAAGTTACGGCTGGTGACCTTATTATAAATTCTAATAGCAAACTGAGCAGCAAATTTTAATAGGAAACTGCGCAGCTCCATAGTTTTTGTGAAGCTTGGGAAGAAATAAGAAAAAAATATTATTAAGTATAAACCAAAATTATATTTTTAAGGTTATGGTTATGTTTGGTTTGGTTGGAATGGAAGTTTGGGTTTGGCGGGAATGAAAGACAGGACAGAGTTGAAGAGTTGGATAATTTAAGTTATAGCAGCATAGGTAAGCCAATGATAATAGATATGCTTACGGTTTAGATTATTTTGAAAAAGTAATTTACCCTTGATTGGGTTTCGTTCAATTTGGATATGTGGTTAATATAAGTGTAGAAATAAGAAAATCACTAGTAGCCGAACTTACCTCTCAACCACTGTGTGGTGTATATTATCTGTGGTATGGGTCACAAATCTTAGAAGTTAAGCCTATATCAAATATATGCTTTCATGATTAACTTGACACTTTACAGCTTAGTTCTCAAAGCACCAGATCTAGTACAGTCAAGGTAGCCTACACTTTGGCTTAGTCGTTACCTAAATGCTAATAGTTATCGTGGAGCTTAGAGGTTGTCTAGAGTAAGTTATCTTAACTAGCCTAAGTTTGCAAATAGAAGACCTTTAGCAATCTTTGTGCAGGGCCATTTTAGCACCGCCCCCCCTCCAAGGAAAGGTATTTTTGAACAATCAGATGCAAACTGATGTGGGTAAGTTTAACCCTAGTGTTTAAATAACAACTAATCATAAGAGTACAATTCCTTAATTTTGGCTCTATAAAAGATGGCAAGGCACATTTTTTTAGGTCAGAGGTGAGGTTGTTGTACAGTTTTGGGCCAAAGTACGAGAAGCTTTCTTTAATTAAGGATATTAACGTTGGCTGCACTTTACTTGACGTCCTACACTCATTCGAATGAAAATATCGATCGATATATCGATTAATCGATTACTTCATTCGATATATCGTTTGTTGTTAGTTAGGTAAGGTTAACCTAACCTAACTAACCAAACGATATTATCGAATGAAATAATCGAATGAAAATATCGAATCGAAAAACCAATCAAATGAGTGTAGGACGTCAAGTAAAGTGCAGCTTTAACGTTTAATAGGAAACATTTGCTGGAGTATAAACAATCAATACTTGTTTAGGTTACCCAGCTGTCCCAAAAGTACATTTTTAGACTTCAGTCCTCTCAATGAATATTGTGTTTGCATTCAAGACCATGTTTCCAGATAAAAGATGAGTTCTCAAAGAAAACTTTCTCAGCATACAAAAAAGAGCCGAATAGAAAACTCACAACTCAGCCAGTCTCAAGCGTCCCAAAGTTTATCTCAGCGCAGCAGGACAGACAACCTAACAGAGGAACAGCTAGAAGCTGCTGTTCAAAATGTGACAGCATTCCTTCTGTGTGAGATGAGTAACAAGAGGAAAATCCGCAAGGATGATGTTGTCGCCAATGCGTTGAATAAGTCAGCTCGTCAGTATGCTGAGATCATGAAAAGGTCTCAAGCAATTCTTGATAATGTAAGTACCTACAACCTATTCAACCCAGTAGGCTAACGCTGGAATATTTTTAAATTTTTCTTCTAGATCTTGGTTGGTACCGACAACCATTTTGAAACGATTCGTCCATTTTAATTCAAATTAGAAGCCAAAAATATAAACTCCATGTTCTCCTCCTCTACCAATGTTAGAATCAAAACAGGTGTTGCACATGGGCTATTCAACTTACTACTGTAAGTTAATGCCTTAGGTCCTCCACTCCAGTCAAACCACATATTAACTTAAGCTTAACTTATGGATTGCACATGCAATCCTGTAACCTTGTAGGCCTACAATTCACTCAATAGTGCAAGTCTTAGACAATTGAGCTAGGCCACTGTTTGCCGGACGGATCAATTTCCACCACAACACCAGCACTTGTAAATTTAGATTCTATTAACTAAAACGCCAGTAAAGCTACTTAGCCGCAAAATGCGGTGACGTGCTACACGCTGCTGAGTCAATGGGTTAAGTTTATTTAGGCTAATAATAAGGAAAAACAATTTTAAGATTAGATTGCTGACATAGATTGTAGCGGCATTATCCAAGGGACTTTGAAATCAGCTGAGTTATAGAATTAAACTAACCTGTAGTAAGTTATTAAAACAACAAGATATAAAGGGATTTTAATTTTAAATACCTATGAACACACAGAAGGCTAAAATACATCAATTCCTTGAATGTTGACTTCAGCATTACGTAGTAATTATTTTGGTACTTTACAGGTATTTGGGCTGCAGATTGCCAGAGATCCAGACCACAGCGATATTTTTATAATATTAAATAAACATCAAGCAAGGTTTGTTGACCTGACTTTGGGTCTTTCGACTGACGGGGATGTACAGGACGACCTCATACTCACTTTAGTATTGGGATCTATATTTATGAACAGAGGGCAAATGTATGAAAGTAAGTACTGTAGCCAACTGATTAGTCCTTAAAAAAGACCTAAATTACCTTAGTCACCGTTTACTTTACTAATGTTTCACTTTTAAAGTAGTAAAAAATGGGGTGTGCTGCTAGTGGAGTTTAGCGTATCACAAGTTTGGCAGGAGGAAATTTTTTAATCCCATTTTATTCACTAAATCTTGAGAGAATTGGACATAGCAAACACAGAAAAACAATATAGAACGGGAATGCAATTCAAACGAGCACCACAGATGCCAAAACTGCCATCTTGGTTTGAAATAGAAGCGGTGCAACACCTTGGAATCGGTAGAAATTAGTAGTGCTGACGTTACAAATACTACATTTTTACACCCCTGTAATTAAGATAACATTTTACAAATTGTATCCAGTTTCGAACCATCTAAAGGCTACTGATTTTCCTCAGAATCAATCCGGCAACCTTTTGATTGTTACACTATAAACTACCCACGAAACATGTAGGGGCCGAGTCATCTAAAAAGGTCCATAGATATGGCTTCTTCAATTGACATTTGAAATCAATCCTAATAATCAGAACTTAGCAACTAAAAATTAGCTGTTCTTTTTACGCCATATACACTGGTTGTAAACTGCTTAATTGGGAAGTTTTCTTATTGCTATTACAATTAAGTTCAATCAAGTAAATTTTGTAGTAGATAGACAAGATTTTTGTCATCCTGTGTTTTGATTCAAGGTCTCTGGAATTTTAACTAGGCAACAGGTCACATGTAAGGAATATCAAATACTAAATAAGCAATACAATCTCAAAGGCAAAACCCAACACTAAACTATTACTTAACAAATTGTGTTTTTTTTTTTGGGGGGGGGGGGGAGTTTAAACTTTCTGTAATCAGATACTACTATTATGTCTGTAAATGACGTTCAAGCCTTTGTTCCAAAGATTAACAATGTGGTCCTCGAGGAGAAAAGGTTGTTGACCCCTGCTCTAGGCTATACTAGTTAAAAAGTGAATTTAGTTGTGGCAGTTTGGATAAAGACAAAACGAACAAAAATTAGATTTTTGTATGATCTGAAATTTCCTTTAATAAAAAAAAAATTAAGTCCCCTACAAGGTACCTACATTGTTTTTATTCATGTTTTTTCCAGGCCATTTGATGACAATTTTAGAAACAGTTGGTTTTCTCAGTGATAAATTTTATGGCTCTGAAGGTGCACACAAAATGAAAGACCATGTCGCAAACTTGGTTAAAAAGGTGAGTAACAAAGAAAGTACCTACCTATTGAACAATTTTTAATTTTGCACAAAATATGGTTGTTATTTCAGATTCTTTAACCAATTGCTTTTGCTCAAGGTCACATATCAGTTTTTGAGAAATCTCAAATTAATAAAGCCTGGTATTATATGTTACTAACTTCTGAACATAATTTTAGTAGCATCCAGGACTTGAACTAGGCCTATTGATTTTAGTGAATGTTAAATAACATAACAAAACCTTTCTGCAGTTTTAACCACAGTGGACAATTTTCTGGTTCTTTTTTAGATATTCATAATATGCTTTTTTTTTGTAAAGCTGTTGTGAAATAGTCTACACTGATAGAATCCATTCTAAAACTATTATTAAGGCATAGTCCTTCTTTTAAGATTCTAAGACTTTCAATTAATATTCAAAAGATTCTAAAACTTTCAATTAATATTCGAAAGATTCTAAAACTTTTAATTGATATTCCAAAGATTCTAAAACTTTCAATTGATATTCCAAACTGTGCTAAATGCAGTGATGCATTGATGTGAAGTTCTTGTCCTAAAACCCCCAAACATCTGGCAACATTCCCAGGTATTATTTCACACAATCGTGATAAAAGAAATCACCATCCCCTAAAAATCCCTAAACTGGGTACTACGGTGCCACCTTAAATTTAAATTTTGTAGATCCTTAGTGAAAATAACTAAAATTTTTTGATTTGTCATCTCTTGAAATAATTGCCAATTGAACAAACGTCCAGGTTGTGGTAGCCTGGGATAGCGGTAGTAGCTAAATAGTGCCTTGGATTTTCAAATCCATCTGATTATCTCAAATCTCTTGAGACTAGGTAGATTCAAAATTCAGCTTTTGACATTTCACTTGTTTTTTTTTTGTAGACGTTTGTGAAGCAGATGTACCTAGATGCAGAAGTTGTTGCTCGGCCGCAGCAACAACAGCGACCTCCGTTGCCTGAAGGTGAGATGAAGGTCACAGTGTACAAATGGGGCTACCGAGCAATGCTGGAGGTCAATCTGGACAAACTGGTCGACTACTTGGTAAAGGTAAGCCAATCACGAATATTGTTCGATACATAGGCCCTAATGATTTTTGAATGTTTCACCTTTACATATTAGAATTTTAGGCTCTAACCGGAACATTACTTTAGGCTAGGCCTAGAGGGTTGCGCGGCACTATCACAATCCATTTGTGATTGGCGAGATTTGAACCCATAACGTCTGGGACTGAGTTGGGTGCTTGACAACTAGACCAGCTTTCAATGTTATGATTAGATACATAACATCAACCTCCTCTGCCAGTAAATTTGAGTATTTATATTCCAGTATGGTTTGATAATCAAGCGAGGAAGCGATTTAAGACATTAGCAGAGTATAATGAATGTTGTGATAAATTAACCTAAATAACCATGTACCTAAACAACATTTTGTGAATTAAATTGATTTTGCTTTGTTGTTTTAGACCTAGGCCTACATCTATGCTTTTTTAGAAAACTTTGGTCAGATGTTTCAGAACTTGAATCTAGCTAGGACTATGCAAAACTTAATTTCATTGATATCAATAATCACACTTCAAATTTTGGTGGGAACTGTGAATTCTGAAGTGTAGTATCTTAACCTCAATAACACTTATAAACCCAACCCCTCTTTTCAAGCTGGAAAATTTTAAATACAGTACTCAATTAGTCTCCATATTTTAATACTAAATTGAACAACAGAAATAATGAGCAAACATTAGCAACTCTTCAGGCTTTATTCAAGCACATTAGTTGTAGGGAAATTCAAAATTATAGAATATGTGCTTAAGACATTTTAATAACTTATTTTCCACAACAAACAACAAACATTATATCCCGTATTGTTAATATTTAGGAGATTGATTTAAGTCCACGATACTTAAAAATTTCAACCCCCCCTTTTCTAACTCCCTCTTCTAACCCATTTAATTTTCTAAGTTGATATTTTCTTACTGAACACCAACATTGTTCATTTAATTTTGTTGGTGTGGTGTCTTCAGACCAATTGATTCAAATAAATAAAAAGGTTAAATAGGTACCTGATTGTCCCCTTGTGGTCCAAAGCTTGTCCTACCGGATTACGCGCCGAAATGCGCATAGTCAAGAATGACTATCAGGTATTTTAAGCTTTTTATTTATTGTTTATTTGCATTTAAGACAGGTGTGGTGAGAATTCCTTGCTCAGCTCAATAACTTATTTTTCGCTACACTACTGTGAAATGACCTGTTTTTGTTATATGTTGATCACCTGTGAAATTCATTATTACATTGTTTACTATTACTATGCAAAAGTAATGTTTACTATCTATTTTTGGTTTTGCCAATGTAAAAGATTTTTTTAGTGTAGCGAAAAGTAACGTTCTTAACACGAATGAAAGTTGGTCTATGCATATTCTCGACCATATTTAGTGCTCGATAAATCTCGCACTTCAAACATGGTCTCAAATATGTAATTACTCACTTTCTCTATTCTTGTTATGAAATATACTATTGTTGATTTTTACCTGTCGATATGATTTGAATTGTTTCAGATGCACGATGGTAAGGTACCACAAGGGTTTTCAAAGAGCTACTTCAATGAGCTGAAAAAACGACAGTTTGAAATGAAAGTCAGCTCCTTTTGATTCTTTACTTTATTGTAAAAACTCATCTATTGTAATTTTGTAAATAAAATGTAGGCTACGTTTTTGGTCCCTAAAATATTTTTTGTTCCTGAAATTTTGTTAATTAGGTATTGCACTCGATAAAACTGACTTCAAAATTAATTTCCATCAATTGAGATGTCATTTGTTAATGTTTTTTTTCTTTTTAAGAAGGGAGTCAGTCTGGACGTTGTATAGATTTATGTTGCCAAATAAATTACCAAATCTAGGCCTATGTTGTGAGTCCTGGTTTAAAGATTGCCTTGATAGTTTTTTGAATGAATGATACTCCCAAACCTGAGATAGGTCTACAATTTGTACAGTATCTTTGCTAGTAATCGTTTGTACAGGATTAACGGTTTAAGTTTAGACATTTTTCCAAAAGTAAAAAAAGCTATACAATATTGTTTTTTTCAGTTTTAAAACACTTTATTGAAACTTGTTTAAATAATTCTGAACCTTAAGACCATTACTCAGGCCAACAAGTTAGAAAATTAAAGTATGTGTACTGTATTGTTTTTGAATTAGTTTTAGTAACTACTTCAAATCTGAAAGACAAAAAAAATGTCAGTGATAACTAGGTACAGTACTATCTCGATTAACCGAGGTCGTTGGGATGGAGACTACCTAGGTTACCGAGAACCTCGGGAAACACGGATGTCTCTTAGATTTTTAGCTTAGGGATTACCTACATTAGGAAATCAAATACACTTGTAAAACATAACAATAAAAAGCAAATAAAATATTATTAGTTAATAGTTTTTTGTAAACATGAAAAAATGTATAGTGTTATTAAATAAAACAACACTAAAATATGCTCATTGCTCACTCACTTCGTCATTTTATAAAATATAAAATTACTTTTCCTACAGTTACCTAACAATGTACATGTTCTCTCACTGATTTGAGAAAGCAAAGTGGCCAATTCGCTCATCAGTGAGACAATGTCAACATTGTCTCACTCTAATTACTTTGTCTCACTCCAGATTTGCATCGTGAAGGCACGAAATAGTGAGCGCGTAACATGCAGGCAACGTCGTATGCGCGCGAAATACGTTGGTAGCACTGGCTGTAAATCAGCTGATCAACTGTTCTACTGTTGTATTTGCCACTTCACGTTAAATGTTATATTAAAAGTTCACTTCTGTGTAAAAATAGGTCATGTTTTTTCACCAATTTATTTGTTTTATGGTAACTGTAGGAAAAGTATAATGTGCAACTCGAGTTCAAAGTACAATTGCCTCACTCGAGAAACCATTCCTCACTCGCCTACGGCTCGTGAGTAAGGATTTCTCTCGAGTGAGTCAATTGCTCACTTTTCTCACTAGTTGCACAAATAACTATTCTTTGAGTTTGACCTGATCAATAATTGACACACACAATCATGTCAATATAAAAATTAAAACCATCATAATGACAAAGACTGACAAAAGGAGATTACGTTTGGCAGACAACTAGTCCAGCTTGCCATTTTTGGCGTCCAACCATAGTACTGCCTAGGTTATTGCGGATCATCTGTACATTAAAATTATAGTTGTAATTATTATTTCAAGTAGGCTTACTAATTTTAACAAAACACAAATTACTGCTGCTTATAATGTACATTCAACAGGAACATTTGTAATCTAATAATGTTATTATTATCCTTTCCAACCAAAATAAAATATATAAAGGCCTAAAAAGTAAAAAGACCTCGAATAACCCAAGGGTTTGGATAAAGAGAGTACTGTATGACTATACCTTTCCCAAAATTTTGTGATAAAATTATATATAGAATTCTAATTCATACTTCCATACAAGTGCTACCAAAATACTAAATTTAAACCGATAATCCAAAACTGTGGGGTTTAAATCAAACCGCTATTTCAAAAGAATTTCTTTATAACTAAAAAAGGTGGTAAGTATAACATTACAATAAGCTGACGATTCAAATCCAACATTAATGTTTAAAACAAAATATATTATAAATTAATATCTCAATACACAATATGGTATAACCGGGAATTATGTACAATTTCGTCACGAGTATGGCGTAGATGGATCGTATACTCGAAGTGCATCAGATGATTTCTACAAATGCACAGTGCAGTAGGCACTGACTGCCTGATGCTTCACTACAGCCCCAAAGATTCACAAGTTCTGTACAAGATTGCTTAGGAAGTTTAACCGAAGTTGATCGCTTTGCCGAAGTAAGCTGCTAGATGCGCCTCTCTCAAGGCTTCGGAACAAGTCTGCAACAAAATGAGTTATAAGTAAACATTAAACCATGAGGTTAAGTCGTTTACACACAGAAGTAAAACAGAGAAAACTTCCTCATGGGAAGACTGTGCGCTTTCAAGTCTAGCATATTGTGACGAGCTAGGAAGAGCCTGAGCCGCAAGCATTGTGCGGAAATTTCTATGGCTTAGTCAGTACGACAGACTGCAAAGCCAGGTTAGAATGTCTTTCTTTGCATCTCAGTGCATTCATTTAGAATTTATCATTATGCTCTACAGCTCATCCCTGGTTTTGCCTGATAGGTTTCACACAGGAGCCCGAAGTCAAAGCAGACAGACACATTCAAGGATAAAAGAGATCATTAACCTGTTTAGTGTTTAGTAAGAAAATTTAAACTTACCGGGTGGGCGTGACACACTCTAGCTACGTCTTCTGCAGATGCTCCGTACTCCATTGCCAACACGGCCTCGTTGATCAGCTCTCCAGCTCCCTGAAACAAATTACGTGTCAAGTGCTGTGGTGTTAGCTTAACTTAAAGACATTACCTGTTAATTGATGTAAAAATCTTATTTATCACTTGGTGTGCATATTTTAAGCCGAGAATGCACAATGAGATTAGAAAAGAGTAGATAATGTGTGTATCGTTAGACATAAGTAAGCAACAGTTTGTTAAGTTGTGACAATGAATTGAAATCCTAACAATAAGACAACAGGGTCCAGTTCCAAAACCATCAAAAAGCTAAAAAGCTTAAGATTTTCTTTAGGATCACACCCAGACCCAACTGTTCTATTATCAGGCTCACGCCATATAACTAGACGGGAATTCATCTGTACCGATTCAACTATTCATGTATCATGTTAATAAAAAAAATACAATCATTAATTGGCACAAAGTACTAGGGTTTTCAGCTAGCTAGTCAACATGCTTTAACTTTTAAGACTTAAAAATGTAGAAAAAATTATAATTATGACCTCACAAAACCAAAACATTTTGGACAGAGCCATTCTATAAAGCCAATTTTCCAAATAATCAATGTCTTTTATTCAAAGGTATAGTTTGGAATTGAGTATTCTACATAATATTCGAGCCCAACCCTTAAAATCAACTGGCAAATGTAGGTCAGGATGTCAAAACAACACCAAAGTTCAAGGTCTGACTTTCGCAGTGTCTTGGCCAGTGAGGTAAATATCTTCCACTGTAACAGGCATAGAATTTTTATTGTCATCCCAAGCACTCTGATCAACATCAGTAGTGTTAAATGAGGTGCAGTAAAATGAAATACTTACAGGTCCGATGATATGGACGCCCAGGATCTTGTCGGTCAGTTTGTCAGCGAGCACCTTGACAAATCCATCTGTTTCGTTGTTCGTCTTCGCTCTGCTGTTGGCAGCGAACGGGAACTTTCCTATTTTGAAGTCAACACCCTGAAAGAAAAATGTCTTTAGCCTACTTGCATAGAATGCTGCTACATTCTTGGACCTTGTCAAATTAAAATGTTGTACGGTTAAAACACTAAATAAATGAGATAACTAACTTAGTAAGTAAGAATAATCAGTAAATTTGAGGTTTCAGTTAATCCACATACATTATCAGCAGTTAATCCACATACATTCTCAGCAGTTAATCCACATACATTCTCAGCAGGTTAATCCACATACATTCTCATTCTCACAGTTAAAATAAAATTTTTACAGTTAATGTTACAACTTTACATTTTATCGATTAAACCGGAAAATGACTAACAAAGTACTTTTAGTTGATGGTAAAATCTTACAGTTATCGATCAAACTCCTACAGACAATGATACACTTCTTACACTTAATTCTTATTTTCTCAAGTATATAATAATAACATCTTACAGTAGTTGTCAATGTCATCTTACATCATTCTTCAGGTCTTCTTCAGTACGGCCGACCCAGCCGACCTCGGGATGAGTGTAGATGACGGAGGGAACACAGTTGTAGTCTATGTGCACTGGACCTCCCGCAATACCTGTAGTAGAGTATTGATCAATCAGCCTCCACAATATAACGTATTATACCAACCACACTGATAAATCGACTTAAGATTTTACAAATAAGATTTTAATTAGTTTAAAAAAACAAAATCTTCCTAACCCAACCTAACCTAAAACATAGTCCACCCTTAGGCTAGATTAGGTAAACTATTAGTGTAGTCGGTATAATACCTAAGTATGACAATTTTATTTATTTATATGAAGAAAGTATTGTTTTTATCAACATTTTAGAGTTTGTTTTTTGGGTAGAGGTATCCGTTTTGGTCCCCCTGAATAAAAAAAAGTGGTTTTCGAAGTTATGTCTGTATGTGTGTGAATATGTACACTGTACTAAAAATACCTGTACATTTTTTTATGTAGGCAGTTCATGATATCTCTAGATATAAAAAAAACCAGAACCTTGGGAATTGAAGTCCTACACTCTGACACTGGACTCGTTCTCTCATTAAAAATACTAGCAGCTAAGAGCACTCCAAATATAGAACACTACCACTACACTAAATTCTATAAGTGTTTGACATGTTTTAGCTAAGATTTTGATATTGTAGGTTATGTAGATTCTCTAACCTAAGGTTTGAACTACACCTGTAGACATTCAATACTCATGTTCATGAAATGAATGAAAATAAACATAGCTGAATTAAGCCACTAAACGCATACAAGTTTTTTTTTCAACCATGATACAAAAAATAAAGCTTCTCTAAAAAAAAGAGCTAAGAAAAATTAGGACACTTTGAACCATGGCCTCACTAAAAAAACCAGGCCGTAATGCTCGTCAAGCATGACGTCACGATAGAAGACGGCAACGACGTAATGTTTGCCGTTTGTGATCAGCTGCTTGTTTTAATCTTTCCTTGGAAAATAAATAAATAAATACCTACGTCATTGCCGTCTTCTATCGTGACGTCATGCTTGACGAGCATTACGGCCTGTTTTTTTAGTGTGACCTTGTTTGAACGCGTTTATTCCAAAAGTCAAATTGATTTTTAAAATCAAAATCTTCTAAATTAAACATTATATTGCCTTACAAAAAATTACTACAGTATCTTAAGCTTTGAATTATTTCAGCAATAAAAATGTAATTGGAACTAAATTGCAAGATATAAAAGCTAGCAAAGTTATGTTTGTGATAGGAATGGAGAATATTTTATATTACCTTCTACACATACAATTCCTTCGTCTTCTGCCTTATGCGCCAACATGGGTCCGTGAATGCAGTCGCCGATTGCGAAAATGCTGCAACATTGATTTGGTTTAGCTTCCAATCAAAATTAATGAACTTCTAGTACTAAGACATCCATTGATTGTTTGAAAATAAATTAGGTTATAGATGTTTCTCAAACTCTACAATTCACCATTTTGGTTTAGTTATCTCGGCACACCAAGTACACATCTGCAAAGTGTATTGGTTCAAACTAAACCTTTATCCTGATTTATCATTCCCCGATGTATACTAATTAAATTTATTGTTTTCTTTAGGGATGTTGTTTATTTTGACTAAGCCTACTATAAAATTCTCTGAGAGGTTATCTTTGAGATTTTTTATTATTTACTGGGTTTGTGAACTAATCTTGTTATGATTTAGGTACTTCAAAACCTGAGGACAGGATCAGAATCCAGATCCTAAAACGTTGTGAAAAGACAATCTGCAATAATTCCTTATTCATAAACTCGTCATAACCAAAAATGAACGAAGGTTTGCAGTTAATTCTCTCACCTGGGAATGACAGTCTGGAAGCGTGAGTTGACTGGTATTCTTCCCTTCTGGTCTCGCTCAATACCAATATCTTCCAGCCCAAGGTTGTGTGTGTATGGTCGTCTACCAACGCACACTAGCAACACATCACAGTCCAGCTGGAAAACAATGTGTTGCTCATTTTAAAATGTAATGTGAAATATAACCTATAGCGTCAACAATGCAATTGATGGTTAAACTTGGACGGCAAAAAAGACCATATATCCAAACAAAAGCTAATCAAGATTTATCATCTCTATGAACCATCTGATGATTTAAGATATTTAATCATTTATAGCTTTTAAAAATTTCCAAAATATTAGGGCCAAATAAATAGACAAATTTTTTGTGATAATGTAGCTTGTTCTTTGGCATTATTAACACTGTAAATTTCATATAAAAAAGCAGATTGAAAAGCAGTCAAAATCAAATAACATTTAGGATGACAAGTCTACTTGAAATATTCAAATTCAACAATCTCATTGGTTAAGCTAGTTCTGTATAAACAAATACATATAGGATGTTACAACATCAAAGACGAGATGAATGACATTTTTTAAATATTGACTTTAAAAGATCAATATTTACATGTTTCAAATCCTGTTCATAATTAATGTTTATTTAATTTAGAAGTAAACTAAAAATCAAGAGAACAAGTAAGCCTAGTGTTTTAAGAAGTGAGAAGAAAGGATTCGGGATTTATGTTGTCACAGTAAAATATCATCCTAATGCCCAACTGTAAATATTATATACATGGCACATGGTGTTTTAGAATGCTCACCTACATATTTTGGGCATTATTTCTGGGAACCAAATATACATTTATAGATAAATAAACTGTTTGAAAGAACCAAGCTAATAACTGAACCACAATTAATTAAGGTTTTTGTCAAATACAATCCACAGATTCCCATTGCACAATCTTTAAGGAATTTCTCAAAGACTTTTGTCAGGAAATATTCAAAGAGTTTTCACATCTCATTTTGAAATTGTGGTGCTTTCAAAATAATAAATGGACATAACAAGTTGACAAAATAAATTACAGAAAAAAAGCAAAGAGTAACTATTTTTGGATGGTTTAATTACCGTACAACAATTCAGGGATAACTTACTTATATCAAAATACTAAAATAGTTTTGAAATAGTAAAAATGCAAATGTAATGCTTAACAATAGAAATTTATCCTAACTTTTCCGTAGTTTTACCCAGAAATAATGCCCAAAAATATTGACAGAGTTTTGAAAACCGTGTGGATTACATGAATGAAGCCAACTGTTACAAATACTGAGTGCACAGAAACAATTTACATGAAAACACAACGATTAAGTGAATGAAAGCCAATCAAGAATAACTATTACGAAAACTTTAAAAATTTGAAAGTTTGCCAGGCAAATATCTGAACACAAGACATGTGAATACCTCGGTTTGAGAAGATGTCTCTTTCGAGCTCTCACTATCGGATCGGAAGGCACCAAACAGTGTTTGTAACAGTCCCGTTTGAGCGCGCTACACAAAACACGATAGTATCAGCGCAACATTTGATTAATCTCGTAGCATTTAGTACTTGTACCTACTAATTTAATCTTTTAAGTTAGATTCATCCACAATAAAAATAATTTGTGTAAATCACTGTAATACAGGTAAGGTAGTCCTCAAAAAAGTCACCGGTTTAATGAGTAAAGTAGCTATTTGATCATTGGGACTTTCAAATTATCAAGAAAAATGATGATGAGAGAAAAAGAAATAGATCTTAGTTTGCTGTTTAATGATATCAGGACTTTGCCCAAGTAGACTTGAGAAATTCAATGTATCTTGATTAGGATTAGAAAAGGTTTATTTATTTTTATCACAAATATATGCTTCCAAAATTAAATCAGTAGCATAATTGCTGTTTTAACTGCTACAAGTAAGGTTGGGCATGAATTTTCAGTGTTGCGAATTAGCTGACTCCAACAAGATATAAAATAAATTTACTAAAAACTAAGTTTTCCCCAAGAACAAGAACCAATATAATTATAGTTGCATAACTGATTTACCAAGGGTTTATCAGACCTAGCATGCTAACCATTATACAAAATAATTTGTTTTCTAGTAGGTTCACCAATTTCAAAGAAGAACCATGCATGACCAATGAATTGGAAAAAGTTCTTAAGCCAGGCCAAAGCAAAATAACTTAGTCCATAGTTGGCGGTCTTTGATGATTCTTCTCTTCAATGCACAACCCTCCACCAAGATTGAATAAGCAAACCAATTAATGCACAAGTTAAGTTACCCATAAAAATATTCACATAATTAAATACTCCAACCCATGCCATTAGTTGCCCTCTCACCAACCAGCCACAAGGTCAATCAATCTTTTGTATCAAAAACTCCCATCAGACCCCAAACAGCCGAATTACCCTTTTTTCAATGAATTACCATGGAAAAATTCATTTAAAAAAGCATATTACGATTCTATTTGAGGGAAAAGGTTTAATTTGTTATCCAGAACATAACTTACCTCTTCTTTCTTAGCTGCGTCTTTAACGTTTTCCACACTGACTTTGATGGTAGAACCTTCCTTCCGTGCACCCATAACCTTAGTTCCCAGCTTGAAGTTCATTCCTGGAATCCAATTATGGGATTTCAGTTTATTATGGGGAAGAATCTATTTGTAACCATTGATATTTATATGCAATAGAGAGATTATAAAACAAATAGCATATTTCTTGAAAATCAATGATCTTGCGTACCCTGCTTGCCGAGAATCCTTTGGAACTGTTTGGCAACCTCTCCATCAATACCAACTCCCCCAATGGTGTTAAGGAACTCCACAGCAGTGACCTGAGATCCCAGTCTGCCCCACACTGAACCCTGCAGACGAAAAAACAATCAATGCGCTGAAATCCAATCACTAGTAGTTTTTTATATTGCACATATAAATCTACATTGAATGACCTCTACTAAAAACTAGACTTATGCATAAAAAACTTGCTTTTACAAGTATGCACACAAATAAAAAGCAGTCTGTTTTCATTAAGTAAAAATATAAATAAATTGATACAATGTCAGTATCCAACAGTCAATGGTTTAAGTCCATGGATAAGAAAGTGAAAAGAGTTCATGGTACTTTCGTATTATATGGAGGCCACTTATGGGTCAATCCATATCAAGTCATCCAGGGCATGACACCCATGTTCTCAGATTCTAATGATTTTTTTGTCATGTGTTCCTTTTGCTATTCTAATTATGAATACCAAATTTCATTTTGATATCTTGAATACTTTTTTAGTTATGAATTTTCAAAAATTGTAAAAAATAAGCGTTTTCCCGTTCCCGCCGATTATTTGGAGTACGAAAAGTTTTTAGTAAAAAAATTATTACTCAGTCAGTATTTATCATATCACAATGGGACTTTCACTAAAATGTTCAGAAAATCTTGTAGAATTAAGGAAAATTATGTTTATGGGGGTGGTCATTTTATGTTCCAGTCAGTAATCCATCCAACTTTAATTTTGGTCTAATCTTTAGCAAAAAACACAAAATTTTGAAAAATTTATGAAAATTATAGGCACTATGTAAACCAAAGGTTTTTTATCATATTTATATTCCTAAGGACATATACTAACAGGTTCTTAAAGAAAAACACTGGGATTTTCACTGCCTTTTAGTTTGTACCTCAATAAACAGAAAAATATAATTTTCATAAAAAAGGCAGAGTGCGGACAGTTAAACCTGTACTAAGAATCAATAGCTACTTCAGAAAGTGATATTAAAAAAATTATCAAGACCCATTTATAATAAAGTAGAATTATAATTTTGAAAGGCAATAAAACTAAAGTTTAAAAGCACTGACCCAAGTTGGTAGGCCTACAATGTCAAGCTTAGTACAAAAAAGACGCTTGAAAAAATATGTACAGTATTAAGAAAATATGAAAACTTCTTACCACTAATCCTTAATGAATACAATTTTTGGAGATACTCAATCTGCTTTTTACATGAAGCACTTAATTTTGTACTTGGTTTTTTGTCAACATGTTTTGGCACTGTTTTTCAATTAAATCCATTTCTTTTTTCGGGAAATAATACATTTAGTCAGGTTGGGTAGCAGGAAAATATGTCAGTTCTGGTAGAGAGGCTGCAATTTTAGGTTGTTATAGTATACAAGTTTCTGAATCTAAAACCGCCCAGACCTCATTATTATTTTAAATTAATTATTTTAAATATGAAGGTGGTGTTGTGACCCATCATTTTAAACTACTTTTTTATGCTGAATTCAATGCCGCAATCCGTTTTTCATTGTCATATTTGGTTTTTGAAATATTGACATTTTAAATCAAAATAATTTTAATATTTTATCAAGAAAGCTTGATAACAAAATACTTATAAAATAATTGATCACATTTCAAAATGGCGGATCCAAGATGGCGGCTGAAAAAAATACATCCGTCATAACCGAGTGAAAATAAGTCAACAATGAATGGTGGTGTCCACTTATCTTTATCTAGCACTATTTTGAGATTATGACCTTAGTTTGTAAATGCACATTGTTATAATGGACTAAAAATTAATTTATAAAAAGTTCTTATTACCTACTTTAGAATGGATCAACATTTTTTTAAACGAATTGCAGCATCGTATTCAGCGTAAAAGTCTTGTTTGAAACCGTGGGTCACAACCCTACCTTTACATTTGAAAAAATAACTTCGTATCCAATATGGCGGAACCAAGATGGCGGCCAAAAATTTAAACCCAGTCAAAATGAAGCACTTGCTACTCTACAATGATCTGACGTGGTTCGAAGTTGATATCTTAAGAAATGTATAAAAAAGTAGGGGGGGGGGGGAACTCATTTAAAACTCACCCTGTATAAAACAATTCACAATTATTTTCCTCATAATTTTTTTAGTTTTGAACAGCCGCCATTTTGAAATGACTTGATGAAACTTGACCATTTTCAACCCAGGCCGAGATAATGTATTCTTAAAGCACTTGTGTGCCAAATTTCATGAAAATCTATTAAGGCATTCGGTCGTTATAGCCAATTCATGGGGACCCAGCATCCTCTTACGGCCGCCATTTTAAAGACGTCATTACGGACGACCAAGGTCCTTAAAAATTGGGATCTGGGCGGTTTTAGGTTCAGAAACTTGTATAGGCCTACTATAACCACCTAAAATTGCAGCTTCTCTGCCAGAACTGAAATATTTTCCTGCTACCCAACCTGACTAAATGTATTATTTCCCGAAAAAAGAAATGGATTTAATTGAAAAACAGTGCCAAAACATGTTGACAAAAAACCAAATACAAAATTAAGTGCTTCATGTAAAAAGCAGATTGAGTATCTCCAAAAATTGTATTCATTAAGGATTAGTGGTAAGAAGTTTTCATATTTTCTTAATACTGTACATATTTTTTCAAGCGTCTTTTTTGTACTAAGCTTGACATTGTAGGCCTACCAATTTGGGTCAGTGCTTTTAAACTTCAGTTTTATTGCCTTTCAAAATTATAATTCTACTTTATTATAAATGGGTCTTGATAATTTTTTTAATAACACTTTCTGAAGTAGCTATTGATTTAGTACAGGTTTAACTGTCCGCACTCTGCCTTTTTTATGAAAATTATATTTTTCTGTTTAATGAGCTATAAATTAAAAAACAGTGAAAATCCCAGTGTTTTTCTTTAATAACCTGTTAGTATATATCCTTAGGAACATAAATATGATAAAACACCTTTGGTTTACATAGTGCCTATAATTTTCACAAATTTTTCAAAATTTTGTGTTTTTTTGCTAAAGAGTAGACCAAAATTAAAGTTGGATGGATTACTGACTGGAACATAAAATGACCACCCCCATAAAAATAATTTTCCTTAATTCTACAAGATTTTCTGAACATTTTAGTGAAAGTCCCATTGTGATATGATAAATACTGACTGAGTAATAATTTTTTTACTAAAACAATTTCGTACTCCAAATAATCGGCGGGAACGGGAAAACGCTTATTTTTAGCAATTTTTGAAAATTCATAACTAAAAAAGTATTCAAGATATCAAAATGAAATTTGGTATTCATAATTAGAATAGCAAAAGGAACACATGACAAAAAAATCATTAGAATCTGAGAACATGGGTGTCATTTTCTTTTTTTGCTGGATGATTTGAAATGGATTGACCCTTATTTAACAGTGCGCTGCGGCGATTATGTTAGGTTGGGTTATCGTATGTTTGTAGGACTTTCCTCGTTTCATTATGAATCGAATGATACCAGATGAGTCACAAAAAATGTATGATAACCCAACCTTACATAACCGCCGCAGCGCACTGTACAAGGGTGGCCTTCGTATAATACGAAAGTTTCGAGCCCATCAAAAAAATAGATGAGTTTTATTTTAATTCCAGAAAATTTTGTAATTTTTCTTTAAATTTTGTGTAATTTTCTTTTTTTTGGTATTGTATTTAGGTAAATGCTTTCACTACAGAAATTGGATTCTTTATATAAAAAGTTAATTTATGATGCAATGGAATAGTTGAATTTTTTTATGCCTGGCCTATTGTACATGTGGCTTTTAAATTTAAAATTTGCCTGAATAATTTTTTGCGATAATAGACGTAGGCCCAAGATAAACTTTCCATAAACTTTAATAATATGTAATTCTTTGAATTCATCGTTTGATGTTCCGATCGCACAATTTTCTTCATTATAATAGGCCTACCTCTATTTCATTGTGGGCCTACTCGTAATAGCCCATTTTTGCAGTTTTAGTGTACTTTCATTTGATTTTGTGGTACTATAAAGGAATAACCCATAAGCTAAAGAATGAATATTTATGAAATAAATATGAATGTTTTTGTATGTTATGTATTACAAAAGGATGATATCCTAGAATGTGACTATATTACAGAACCTAAATTTGATTCAATTTTGAGTAGGTTTACTTGATTTTACTTAGCCCACAACTAGCAAAGTGTGATATTAACCACACAAAATTTCTTTAGGCACAGCAAAGTTGCTTAGCTGCTTGTTTAGTTTTATAATCACAAAAAAACTTACCAGTTCCAAACCAATAACTCCTGCTCCAATCACAACCATCTTCTCAGGGACTTTCTTCAGTGAAAGCGCTCCAGTCGACGACACTACAGTCTCTTCATCAATCTGGAAAACAAACAAAAATACATGATCCAATAATGATTTTCCCGAAACAAAAAAAGAATCACTATAGAAATCAGGAGAAAAATCAGTTCTTCGAATCATAGTGGTCCCAGCCCCCGGTTAATATGGGGTTTCTTTAAATTTTTTGCCCTTCGGAACTCGCCAAGTGAATGATGTTAGAACATCTTATAATGTCTTAAGTCTCATTAATCAATGTTCAGAGTTTGAAATGTTATTCAAGATGACAAGGGTTAAAGGTTCTTTTGATCAGACTTAAAATTGGAGCAATGCAACTTCAAAACCTAACATCCGTAGGTTAAAGTAGATGGATACATGACAGCAATGTAGGCATAATGTACTGATTCTTATGTCTTGTAATGCTTAACACTTCTCTATCACACTTGACCATTGTTGGTAGACAAATCCTAAGCTCGAAAGATGCCACTAATCTCTGATTTTTCCCTACCAGATTTAAACTTTGTTGAATATATCCTAGGTGTTCTACCGTGACAGCTAGAAGGTGAGGTAGAAGGTACCCTGAGGCTACACAGGTTATCCCAAGATTAACTTTATGATAGGCTACTAATAAATGCAAAACCAAATGCAGTCAACAACTTTGAACTGTAATGGACTTATATTACCTCGATTCCTGGGAAGGGCGTGACTTCCGAGCCTGTCGCTATCAGAATATTCTTCGCTTTAACTACCTCACTGCTGCCGTCAGCCTTGATAGCTGTGACCTCGTTGGGGCCTGTGATCTTTCCATGGCCACTTATCTGAGTAACCTGGAGAAAGATCAAACATTTGCTGAGAACAATTTCAAAACTCGGAACTACTTCTAAACACTCAATGTTTTGATGGAAAATTGTCGGTCTGAGTTAAGCATATCAATTATTTAAGATAGTACACCATTATGTGTGCGTATTTTAACTCAAATATGAGTAAAAGATATTAGATGAGATAGCCCTAGGCTACATTTAACTGAACAACAGAAAAGTTTGACCTACCTTGTTTGACTTGAAGAGGCTAGCAATACCACCGGTGAGTGCTTTCACAGCTGTTCGCTTGGCGTCCATCATTGTCTCAAGGTTCAGAGTTACTCCAGAAACTAAAAAAAAAACAATAAAATTATGCATTCCATCTACATTACGACATTACCCTCTTAATGCACTCACTTATGCATTTCATGTAGATTACATTTATTAAACCCTATTAATGTAATCACAGTACTGTAACAGAACTGTAAGCTTCAGTGTGAGCATCAGGCCAAATTATTTGTTTATTTATTGAGTTACATGTCAGTACATCATAATAACAGGACATATTGTCAATGGTTAAATAAAGACTTACAACTAATAGATAAAACTAATAGGCCTACATCTGTATTTACACAAAATCAACAGAATCTTCCCAAAATACAACATTGTTTACATGACAAATAGAGCTAGAAAGAGTGGGAAGGTTTACTTATACATAATTCCAACAGTCCTCAAAATAATCTGCCAATGAAAAAAGACTTGAGCCATTATTTTAAAGAAAGTCTAAACTTAGAGGGATTTTCTAGAGTAATTAAACTTGTTGGTAATTTAAGATTTTTTGACCAATGTATTGTGGTGATGACTCGAATACTTGTAAATTATGAGCTACAGGTTTGATAATATTCTTTGTTCTTGTGTTGTAATTATGTTGAGTTTGGGACTTCATAAAAGTGGAGGGGTTTCTATGGACCCAGCATACTATTTCCAAAATTTACTGATCGTAAAAAGTTAGAACTTGAAAGTTTTGAAACAGTTTTTTACTAGGGGTTCTAGGGGGAACTTTGCCAATAATTCGAATTACTTTTTTTGTAATTTAAAAATCTTTTTATTTTGAATAAGGAGAGTTACCCCAGACCAAGATAGGCCTACCATATGTCATTAATGATGAGAAATATGCATGATATATTATTAGCTGGGTTTCTAGATTCGTTACTTGTGAGATTATTCTTATATCTTGAAAAAATGAAAGGGTCTGATTTTTTTCTTACATTTTCAATTTGAGATGCCCAGTTAAGATTTGTATTCAAAATTAATCCGAGGAATCCCACATTTTGTTGTGGAGATAATTGACGATTTAAAAGGATAATGTGATTTGAATCATCTTCCCTGTAGTCAGCCAAAAAGTTTATAATTTGTGTTTTTTTCCACATTTAGGGCTATATTTTATACAGATGGCCTTTGCAATAAGTCCAAGCACTTTTTGAATGGTTGG
Source organism: Macrosteles quadrilineatus (assembly GCF_028750875.1). Lineage (NCBI taxonomy): Eukaryota > Metazoa > Arthropoda > Insecta > Hemiptera > Cicadellidae > Macrosteles > Macrosteles quadrilineatus. Next base: position 34,728,266 of record NW_026542598.1, on the reverse strand, counting down.
TTAATGATTGAGTTCAGTCTGAAAACTTCAAAATTATTGATTATATCAAGGCAAGATGTTATTAGAAGGGACGGTTATATAAGTCTTAACCAAATGTGAAGTAAGAATATTATAATGCAACCGAAGGCCAAAAATCCATTGAAAGGACCAGTCCGCTGAGTGGCTTACAGGCTAAAGAAATCAGTGGAGGCAGTGCTTACCATTACCATTACCAACTGGCGATCGTTGACCAGTTGTCTGGATTGATCTTGTCAGATAAAAATTTACTTTAAAAAAATGATCTAAGCTAATATTCACAATATTTACACTTGATGGCGGCTGGATTCAGACTCAAAAGTCCATTGCAGTGATAAAGTACTCCTCGATGGATTAGAAGCAGGCCCGCTTTTATAAACGGGCAGACTGGGCATATGCCCAGGGTGGTTGAGGGGCGCCGTACAACTACTGCCCACCCTAAGCACTAGGAAAATACCCCCGCCGCAGCAAACCTGCCGACTAAGCGAATTTCCATTTGCCTGAATTGATTTACAATTAAATGTATTTAATAAACATTAGGTTTAATGAGTACCTGGGCTTGCTGCTACAGGGAGGGTAAAAAAGTGTATTTTTTTAGTAAAATATTAATTACTTAGTAGGCTATATAATAATTGAATTTACCAAGTTTGATCAAAATATATCCACAAACAAGCAAACTACAACATTTTACAATATTCTCCATACCGTATTTTAAGAATAACATGGGAATTTAAAAATAACATTGTTTTGAATTATCTCCGGAACCAATAATTGTACAAAAACTCTTTGATATACTGAATTATTTGGGGTTTTTTTTAAGCTTTTTAAAAAGGTCTTGAGAGAAATTGCGAAATTTTGTATTAAGAGGGTCAAATATTAGAAAACCCCATTATTACCCCGTAAAACCCCGTTCCCATGGTCCAATCATGCTGGTTCACGAACTCATTCAAGTTTATCCTGCCTTACACCTTCAAACCAAATTGCATCAAAATCGGCCAGGAATGAATAATAACAATAGCCTACCTACTTTATTTTTAGTTCTTACAATTATGTGTTATAATTATTTAATTCAATAAGTACATAACAATGGCGACTCAGAGGTGAAAATAAAGAGATTAGCACTTACCATCTTTTGTGGTACCGTCTTGTGAGTAACAGTAAGCGTAAATATGTTTTAAGTGTTATAAAACATATCTTTATTTACTTTCCGTAAATTTAATAACATGTACAATGCTGATCAAGAAGTTATTAACCAATATATTTCTTGCAGAGCACAGGTTGTACTTGTGTAGTTGGTCTCGTGTAATGTGAGGCAGCCTAGGGTAAGCTTTTAAGAGAAGAAGGCATTTGAGTAACTTATGTATTTGGCTGTGCACGGTGAGAATGCCGAGCTGTTCAAAAAGTGGTCTGGCATGATCTCATCTAGGCTACCACTCGCAAATATATTTCTAACAGCAGTCTTCTACATAATCAGAGCTCTCTCGGTGTTCGGAGCATGGCCCAATAGGACCAAGCCATAGCTCAATTGGCAAAGAAACAAACTAAAGTAGGCTAGTTTAAGATATTCAGACGTCACCTGGGATTTTAGTTTTCTTAAAAGGCAAATTTACACAAGACAATTTTTTAGCAAACTTCATCAATATGAGTTACTAACTAACCCATGGTTATATAGGTAGATTAAAGTAACTTAATAGCAAAATTACAAAACAAGGCCTAATAGAGAAGATAGGCTACCCTTAAGTCAAATTGTTCCAGCAAATTTTAAAATTGCCTAGACCTACCTTCGATGCCTCTGCCCTTGAGATCCCCGGAATGAGCCATGTGGTAGTAGTGGGAGTTGTTTAGTAGAGCTTTAGAAGGAATACACCCAACGTTGAGACAGGTTCCTCCCAAGGTTTCATTCTTTTCAATGCAAACCGTCTGAAAGTACGGAAAATAAAATTAGTACAAAATTTTTCTCTGAAGAGACGTTGGTAACTCATATTCCAGCTAGTTGGACAGTAGGTAAAAGCTTACGAAACTGAACAATAACGTAATGACGATATAGGCCTACCGTACCCTCAATTAATGTGTTGAATAACTTGTATTACTGAATGTTGGTCCAAGTCAAATGGAAAGGATAACTTTACTTTGGTAAATTATTGTGAAGTAGGCCTACGGCATTAGTGAATTTTATTTTTAACTATGACTTTAAGCATTGAGCAGTCTCTAACTTATAACTAGAAGCATGATGAAAAAATTACCAAAGTGCAGGGATGTAAAAAAATTTCTCTTATGACTGATTTCAAGATAAAAAGTGTTTAACCCATGTTAAGTTCTATCACCTAATAATTTTCTTTAGCCTTTACTTAGAACAGCTGATGATTTAAAAAATGATTCCTACTGTACAAATAAACATTATTCCTTTCTGTTCTTCTTGAAAACATGACTTATTTTTTTCTCTCTTAATTTTTCATTTTTATTCACAAACACTCCACAACCCATCCCCCTTAACCAAGAAGTGTGGACAAATTAAAGATAGAATCACAAGAAATTAACTCTGAACATAACTTAGCCTATTTACTGTCTACGCCAGTGACATTTTGAATAAAATAATAACAAAATGCTTTGAAGGGAAAGCAGTAAAAATCGCTAAAAAACATTTTTATGGATAGGCCAGGTCTGAGACACTACCAATAGCTAGCAACGCACCTAAACAATATCACAAAATTTATGTTGTGTTCATAGAAACACTATCATTTTGAAAAATATAAACAAAGATTGTCGACTCACCTTCATCCCCAGCTGTGCCGCCTTGATAGCAGCAACATAGCCTCCCGGTCCTGAGCCGATCACAACAATATCAGCCTCATGGCTACTGGAGTACAGTCTGTGTTGTAACACTGACAAGAGTGCTGGGAAGGCGTGTGTGTGTTGAGTGCATGCTGATGGCTGGAAATAATAGGCAGTTTAGCTCTTCTGATGAAACAGAAATCCTTTATTGTCCTTAGGCAAAACAATCTTGGAATAGACATGGTAACATAGGGTTACTCAGTAAACCCAGTCAGACTAGATAAATAAGTTAATATCACAGACAATAACAGGTAAAAATTTAAAAGTAAAAGGAATGGGATATAGCCTAGTATACAATAACCTCAATATCCGGAGTTTTATCATGTCTCACAATGTAAATACTCTTATATAAGTACTTTTTAATTTAATTAATGATAAGTTGTTTAGTTATAAGTTGTGATCACAATGAGCTAAGTTAATGAAGTTTTCTTACCTTATTTTAATAGAGGGTACAGTTTCTTAACTGGGCTATGCTAATATCAATTGAAACTATCGATTCGATTAGTAAACCTTCATACGTTTTTTTCACCATCAGCAAGTTTGGTTGGTTAGGTTAGGTTATGATAGACTTTATAATAGATATAGGCTATTTAAAAATATTGATTATTAATCAATATTTTCAATTCGATAGTTTCAATCGATATTAGCATAGCCCAGTTAAGAAATAGGGTACCTATCTCCATCGTTCCGTAAATAGGCCTAGGCCTAGTCAACATTTTTTTCATAACTAGGCTAACTTAGGTTAGGCCTATTCTAATATAGGCCCTAGCCTAAATAATTTAACTTATAGGCTACTTTGTTTGTTGTTATTTAATAAATTCTTAAGCCTATCTGAATTTATAAATTATAATTTAAGCTGGATTGGGATTAACGGTTGTCATACTATTAACATTTTAGCATTTTAGGAGAAAATAATCAGAGCTAAGGTCTTAGGCCTACATTGATAAATCGTTGACCTATCTGTGGAGATAGGCCTAGTGAATGGCTTGCAAGAAAATCGAAAATGCAAAATATTTTGACATTATAATTAGTAAATATGGTTTATTTTATATTAGTAAAGTTTAATATGATTATATTACTTACTTTGATTGAATTGGAGATCCGATTTAAAATGTTTGCTTGCATTTTTAACCATAAATATTCGACCTACAATCGGAAAAAGAAAGACATAAAACGAGGTAGAGAGGGAGAAGCAGACGCAGACGGCAGACTATACAACTGCAAACAGATGTTTACACATTGTCTGCCAACAGATTAGAAAAACTCACTCGCAGACTCGCATCTGTGGTGGATATACTATATAAAGTTTTGGACCAGTAGATCAGGGGTTTTAGCATAGACTAAACATACTATAGGTAAGGTATGTAAAGAAATGAGAAAGTTTTCCATCAATAAAATGAAATAATACTAACACATAAAATTAGATTTCCAGAATCATAACAATACCTACGAACAAAATCTAAAATGCACACTTTGGAAGACCGTTTAAGTATAGTGTATGTAACCATAGATAAAATACCCCCGCTGCAGCAGACCTGCCGACTAAGTGAATTTCCATTTGCCTGGATTTATTTTCAATTAATCTATTAAATTAACATTTATGTTTTTAACGAGTACCGGTTTTTAGGTTAGCTGCTACAGGGAAACTAATAAAGTGTGTTTTTTATTAAAATATCAAAAGCTTAGTATGAAATAAATAAATCCGCCAAGTTTGATCAAAAATATATCCATAAACAAGCCAATTACAACAGTTTACAATATTCTCCATGTAACATATGGGAATTTTAAATTAACATTGTTTTAAATTAGTAACCAATCACCGTACAAAAACACTTTTGATATACTAAATTATTTGTTTTTTAAGCTCTTTAAAAAGGTCTGGAGAAAAATTGATATATTTTGTTTTTTAAGGGTAAAAAATGAGAAAACCCCATTTTTACCCCATAAACCCCAACGTTAAACCCCGTTCCCATGGTCCGATCATGCTGGTTCGCGATCTCATTCAAGTAGACTGATGGCCAGGAGAGAGCTTATTAATTATACAGATAGTGGTTTTAGCATAAGTAAGATTTTTTACATTGAATCTCCAACAAGAATTTGAGGGGTTTATGGCTTGTAATTAAAGCGGGGTTTAATTCTTCTATATATAAAATAGCATCGGCTAGATAGGTTACTAACAAATAAAAGAAATAAACAGGCCCACTTTTATAAACGGGCAGACTGGGCATATGCCCAGGGGCGCCGGAGGTTTGGGGGCGCCCACCGGGTGCTCCTCAACCACCACCTGCCTGCACTAGGAAAAAAAGGGGCACTGCTTTTGGGTTTGCCCAGGGCTCCACTGACCCTTAACGCAGCCCTGGAAATAAATGCAATATTGGTTTTGGTTTTTTTTTAGAAATATTTACACAACTGGTTTATTGTATGTTATTCTTAGGTTGTCGGTTACTCATCACTAAAATAAATTAATCACAATTATTTACTAAAAAATGGTTTATTGTATTACTGTCCTGCAGGTGGCTGTGAAACAAAATTAAGGTGTAATGGTAATCCAAGTGGGGTTTGGTAACACTCTCTGAGCTTCCTTAGAAATAGAGATGACTCTTGACAAAGGAGTGAGGATGTTCCAGCTTCAACTTTTGTTATGTCAATCCATATAGAAACCTCCACAGCCTCATCGTGTCTATCCTTGATCTAGAGTGCAGAATACTAAAATAGGGATTGTATGTGTTTTCGCCTCAGATTTGATTTTGAAGGTCTGATACAATACCAGCAACCCTTTCTCTTAACACTATATAGTTGGTTCTGCTTGAGCTGTCAGATGCAGATTGTATTTTCCAATTAAGTTGGTGGAATCAGCAAAGCAGATCATTTAGGTCTAGATCGTTATCATACTGAACAAAGAAGACAGACCACTGATCCCTTTGAAGCCCCCGTGGGAATTATTCTGCACTTTTGAAGAGGGTCCATCAAGTTGGCTCTAACTGTTATAGTAAGGCCAACTGCTCAGTAATCAATAGTAAAACTATAAGTTTACCGTCATTAAAAGAACACAAATAAATAAAGCCGAGAAAACCGAATGGTTGACACCTATCAACTGCGTACCTATATTCATATAAAATTTCTTGGGGTGTCTAGGAAAAATATTATTTGTTGACTACAGAAGGACACAAACCTTTATTAAACGGTTATATATAATAAAATTTAAATCCAGGGAGAAATAATCATTTGAACTGTCAAAATAATTATTGCAAAGTGACATTACAACACTGTAATTGCAACTATTGTTTTTTTTCTTTTTATTAGGGTGGTTGAGCAGGTATATTCCTCTTCCATAAATTTGGTAGATGATGTCTGTGATAAAATCTTCTATTATGGTCATATTTTGGGAAACAAGCAAAATACCCCTTACCTTTTGATAACTACAAAGCGCGCTATTTTTGAATGATAGGGCGGTATAGCATGACCGGTGGGGTGCAATAGAGGGAGGGCAGTAGGCCCCGAGGCCACCGGTCATGCTATACCTGTCGAGTTGTAACAAGCATACATTTACAGCATTTATGAAAATACTTGGGGTCCATGATTTAATGATTATAGTCAGTTGTCAAAGTGGTAATGTGAAGGCATATTAAACATTACCGTTCTTTACATAAGTTACTTTTTGTTTCTTAATCAAATTCATAGTTCACCCTTGTTTATTACCTATTAATTTTTTAAGTACTTCTCCTTTTTTTGATAAAATTTTGGAAATTATGACATTGGTAAAAAATATACTGAAGCCAGTAGGAAAGGCTAAAAGGCTAAAAGGGTGTGTATTAGAGCAAGAACAGAGTTCGGCAGATTATGGCCTGAGCCATTCCCGGGGAAGGGTCAGAAGACAGCTTCCACCATACATACTATAGCTTCAAACATTCCCAAATGTGTAGCAATTTGTACAATCAATACTATATTGAAAACCACTCCTACAATGTATGGGTGAATAAAACAACATCCTAATTTATGTTGTAACGTAATTTTTATAACATAATTTTGTTATCCAATGACATAAGAATCAACAATATAGCTTTCACAATACAGTATCAACTTATTTGAATGTTAAAAATCAAAATCTCTATTATTTACAGAACTATGTTACAATATTTACATATTCGAACGTTTTTGTGCTGTTTTAATAAGACTTGTTGTTGACAAACAATCAATTGATAAATGTACTAATATTAAGAAATATTTATAAACAGGAGACAGTGGTGTAGAGCAAGTTACAAGAACTAATAGAATACTGATTGAGACATATAAAATATGGAATGTAAATCTTAATAACAATGTAAATTCTATTACAGTTTAAAAATTAACCATATCATTCAATATGTTCACATTTTCCAACATAATTTACTGCTCAATCCAGAGTCTTATAACAATTTATTCACACAAGATGAAAACATTAAATTTTATTTCAGTTTATATTTTGTTGACAAAGATTAGAAGCAAAAATAATCGCAGAACTTCAATATTTAATTACGTAACTTTTTGTTACCGGTACTAATTTCTTAAAATATTTGATACTAAGGAGATGAAATGCATTATAATCACATCATAAGGAGGCAGAGGCAGTCTGAAAACCTCTCAGAAAAAACACTTACAGGTTCAAATATTTTATTAGATTTTAACTATTTCCAACTCATGTGTAATTAAAAGATTCGGTGTGTAGTAAACAATAATACGAAGTAATGTGTAATTTAAATATACTAAATAGGACATAATACAGTAAAATAATATAGAACTAGTTAAAATAATAATAAAATTTGATAATTTATCTAATTAAACTGAATATACACTCAGAGTTTTAATTTTCTGTTTATTTGCTGAAAAGAAAAGTTCAGATTCTTCAAGGTTAAACATTGAGATAAGATTACTTTCATAGTAGACATCTTTTCTAAAATTGAATGCTTTGACCTTTTGATAAGCATGGCATAGTAAAAATAGCCAAGGTCTTTCTACTTTGTATACATTTAATGCCAAATATGATAAAATTGTGATATTCAACGAGAACTATGAAAGTGAAAGTATTTTCAGTAATAATTTTTTGCAAATATTCTAATTAAAATTTCCAAATAGGTTGTTGAATAGAGAAATTTTCCCTCAAAATTTTATCTGTTACAAATCCATACATTTCTGGATAAAAAATATGCTTTTAACTAAGATTATATGGTGAAAAAATCCACTTTTCCGGTTTGTGAGCTTATCCGATAGGTAGATTTTTACAATTTAAGAGGTCTGTTTTATAAACCACAAAACTATTAGTACTAAAACAGAGTAAACATTATTGCATAATTGACCTGTTTTTATATAAATCCATCAAACTATTTTATAATACAACCTACCTACTATAGAGTATTTATGTTTTGACCATTTTAATAATTTAACTACTAGTGACATTTTTTTTAGTGACTTTATATAAACATATTATTTTTATCACTACAGATAGTTTAAAACATGGAAAGGTTTTAATAAAATGTTAAAACAATTATTTCAAGGAACTGGTCTTCAGTAAATAGATACCGATTAAATAGCAAGTTATATTAATTTTGAATCATAATAGGTTCCGTTTCAGCCATTTAAGGACCAGTGTGTAAAGCTCCAAAACAAATACAAAAAAGGTCGAATCAATTTCAGAAATATTTTTTCCTGACTTTAGAAATCCTAGTGTACACTGTACATTGACTACTAATCACAAATTGAAATATTTTATTTAACTCACATAGGTTTGAACTTTTAAATCAACATTTCTCACCTTACTCCTAAATAGCACAATAACCAGTAAAATAATTCAACAAGGTAAAATTATATGCCACAACGAAACATTTGACTAGTTATGTATTCACAAAATTAATCCTTTTTTTATTTAATAAGCTAAAATTAAATAATTGTAAAAATTAATTGTTGAATTCTGATTGTACTCTACTCTTTTTTGTAAAATTCCCATTGTAATAAATTCCTATGTTATCATTTTGTGAGAAAAAAATAATAAAAAAGATAAAATAAAAATCACACTGTTGAAACTTAAACCCACCCTATTTTTAATTGCGCTAAATTATTTCGCTTTACTTTTGCAATTGAATATTTATCTATGTTTTTGTTTAATATTTTAAAGAAAAACAACAGTTTTTCTCAATATCACATAATGATTTTCATTACAAGGCGTGTCAATATAACATTCACCGTAGTTTGTCGATGTAGTAACGTGTAAAACAGTGAATAAAATTTCATATCCGAGCACATCTTCTATCCTACTGAAATATGTACATTACATTGTAATAAGTGTCTTAGGTACATTCTATAGACTAAGATCTATAAGTGCATAAAATTTTTCAAATTCAACACATTAATAAATAGTTTTCCAAGCTAGTCTTGGTCTCATAGCACCTTAAAATTAAGGATTAAGTTGTAACAATGCGTAAAATATATTAAACTGAATTTTTTTTAGTTGTTTCACAGAGCCACTTTATTTCTCAATTTTTAAATAGTGTTTTTATTTAAATAAAATATTTAGGAGCCATAGTAGAATATTGTTATAGTTCTAGATTTTAGTTACAAACTTCCGCTTAGTTAACTTTTTGGTTATCATTATAAAAATGTTTGTTTTGTTTCAGTTTTATAGTTAAATAAGTTGGTTGAAATGAATATATTCAATATTTTGCACAGAGAGAGAGAAATACCGGTAACAGACGAAACACTCAATGACACACTTCAGTGGTGTCTAGCACTAGTGCTGGTGTCTAAGGCAAAGTCCAACATCACCCTCTTGCTATCATGTACTACAACGGTGGAGGAAGACCCTGTGTCTTGTGGGATAGATATTTCTGCACAATGAACTGCTCGGGCTCTTCCTTACTGGTCACAAATATAGTTCCGGAACAACACGCTAGAGTGAAAGCGAACGGTAGTCCCATAAGCGTGTTTCCTCGGTACCTTATTTCTCTGTGTCTTTTGCCTTTGGAACTGTCAAGCAGTTAATAAATAAATAGTTTGGGATAGAATTTATTTTGAGATAGTTAAATCGAATATTTTGTAAGATCGTAAATTTTTTCACCCCAACTGTAGAAAAGTAAAATGAATTTTTGTTTTATCTTTCACTGGTTTTCTTAATCATATTGTTCGGGTTAACCCCCCCCAATAAATTATCATTGGTCCCAACAAAGAATTTCCGTGCAAATTTCTATCTGTCAAAGGCTTCAAATTTGGAATACGGGTTTTCTGATGCAAACCCAGAAAAAAACCCAGAAGAGAAAAAAGGGGCCCTGGTACCACTTGAGTTGAACAAGGAATTGAAGACTACTTTTAGTAAAAATATACAATAAATAACTATTTAAATTGCAAGGCATCTAGGTCTGTCTACAAGTCACTTAATTTGATACTTTAGAAAACATACATGCATTGGAGTCGCGCTTAGTATCTCACTATCCGTATGGTCTAAACCTAACTACTAGATTACCACTGGGTAGTATATACTATACAGTGAGTTTGGATAGCTGGCAGAGTTCTGGTAACGTCTATAAATTAGATTCTTTTCATTTAAGTGAATAATTTGTTGCTCTTAGTAACCAGATGACTGTGGGACAAAACACTGAAACCACAGAAGTTTAAATAAGAGTTTTCTTCATATAAGATTAGTTTGAACCTCACTTTGATGTTTTGGTAAAAGTTACATCTGAAAGGGTTTCCAAATTTTCAGTTTATAAAACTCTTAATTTCGTAAAGTCACAAAATAAATTTCTTAATTTTAGTGTCAGCTTGAGGCCAGTTCAAAAATATTTCCACTCGGTTTTGTATAGGTCCAATCTTTGGAAACCCTACAACAAACTGTTTTTAAATTATATATGAGATTTTCAATTGACTATAAAATTAAAACAAGCAGATTTTTTTACAAACATAATTGGAAGTTTTTTTTGGCTGGGAAAGAACCAAATGCCAGATTCCTTAGCTGTTTCATGGGTACACAGTAACCCACTCCATTGGTCTACAAAAATATTGCTTACCATAAAATCACATGAGTAAAAATATCAAAGAAAGAGAACAATTGCCTACGCTCCATAACAGATATTAGTGAATGAGCGCTATATTAATGTTAAAACTCTATACATGGCAAAGTGGAACAATTCCACCAGTTCGCGCAACTTATAAACATCGTTGGTGTCATCATAAGAGGCCCCTGCTTGCTATCGCTCGCTGCGTAGGCGAGTTACGCACACGAGTTACGTACACATAAACAGTCTGTGAGATTCTTCCTCAGGTGGGATCTCTGTTCTCAATGGCCTCCATGAGTTTCCGTTTGAGCTCATGTTCGGGTATCTGCGACAGGGTCATCAGTTCAGCCCGTGACAGACGACTAAGCGGTGTTGACTCGGGAAGGAACACATCGCAGTTCTCTACGACACTCATGTCACAAGTCTCTGGATTAGGTTCCTCTGCTCGCAAGATCGAGTCTGAACTCGCTCTTTTTCTGGGTTTGCCTGTAAAATGAGTTTAAGTTTGAACTGTGTTTACTAAAAAAGCTGTTGTAAATAGTATTTGTACTTGCTTATGGTAATCTGTCATTTGCATTGAGCAGCTATAGTTTCTGGCAATGCAAAAAATCTGCCAATTTCTTAATGTAAGTTACAGGTTCCCGTGTCATTTGTGTACCTGTGTATTTGTTCAAGCAAATCTTTCTTTTTTGCATGTAGGTATTTAATTCACAGGAACACAAAAGAGAGAAGATAGAATATAGGTACTGTATCATTAAAGCTGCAGGAATAACTCTATAGAGGTTGCTCCGGGATGAATGGCTCATTAAATTATGTTCTTTTTGAACGAAATTGGCTACAGCTGGTCCATATGGGATAGCTACTGTCAAAAGTCAACGATACTACACTATCTCTGGACCAATATTAGCAAGAATTATTTACCTTCAAGTTTGCCTCAGTTCTTACCTAGCGTAACCTATAGTCATCCAAAAACCAAAGCATAAAGGGATATTATTCAATAACTTTATCATTAAATTGAAACCTACTGTTAACTTTTCTTTGTCCCGCTTCCGTGCTCAGTTTCCTGTGTTTCTTCGGCAGGTAGGAGACGATCTTGGGCTTGGGAGCTGTGGGAGGTCTCGGCGTCTGCTCCAGGGAGGAAATCTGCTCCAGGACACTCAGTCCGATTAGACTTCTGGAAGGTTGTAGTGTCTCACCCGAGGTCAGTCTGTCAGAGGCCACAGGCGTGTTATCCGGGGGGATGATAATCTCTATGAGATGTTCCTGAGAGGCAGTCGAAGCGGAAGTAGTGCGAGGGGGAGGAGTGGGGGGAGCGGTTGATGTTGTGGGAATTTCGGTGTCACAGTGAATAACCACCTTGGGAGTTTCTTCCTGAGGTTCTTTGAAGCGAGACAGTTTTGTCTTGAAGGACGGAGATTTGATGTCGACATATCGGAAGCGGGAGGCGGCTGAGGCATAGTCTGGCGACTTTGGCAGTGTTTGCAGCAACCGCATCTAGGAAAAGATATTTTGTATATATATCACAATTATCTAGGTACCGGTAGCAGAGTATAGTGCTCGCCTCCAAAAACCAAGATAACTAGTTTGGATTCATTGCAAGATGGGTTCTGGACTTGAATGCCAATTGTCACTGGTATAATCAATAGTTAGTTGTAATGGTTGTACAGAAAGTAGTTGTAGGGGAGAAAGTGTATACATAATATAGATTATAGCTCTTAATTAATTAGTGCTGTAAATTTGCCAAATGTATAGTTATGTTTATTCTTGACTTGACACAATTCATGTATAGAAATGTACTGTTTGAATAAAGGATTTTTTGATTTGATTTGATTGATGGAAATGATGGTAATATACGGACCACGTTAAATAATTAGGTCAGAGTGGGACTACCAAAACCAAAACCACCAAAAGTCCTATGGTGAAAGTTAAGTGCAATTATTTTTCTTCTTTTACAAATTGAAGTTATTTTTTTCAATCTACAGGAATTGTTGCTTGAGAAAGACGTTATGGAAAGAGTCAAGGCCTTTTCTTGGCATGACTACTTACTTTAACTCTATAAATATGTGCATTCTGAAATTATTTTTTTTCTCTTGGCTTTTATAATTGTTACACAAAATATTCCATATCTTACAATAGAACATAGTTTGTTGGCAATTTAGACGGTAATCAGTAATTTAATTATATCAACATGATCTGCAATGGTGGTGCAATTTCACTTACCTAATTTTTATTCTTTACCAACTTTAGGGTGGATATGGAATGTTTAGTTCTCTCCATACGAGTCCTTAAAGGGTAACTAGCGACAAGAAAACACATACTTGAATGATGACACAACTAACTTACCGAGGTTGACTGCGTATTGATCAAGTTCGGACTCCTAGGAGTCATGCTGACGTCTGACGAACTCTCTGCATCCGAAGGACTCAGAAACTGAGACGAAGGCTTGCGGTTGATAGACAGGTGACTGGCCCGGCGAGAGTTGATATCAGGCGGACTCAGGTTGGTATCCCTGCTCAGCCGTCGACCAATCGCCTGCGAGCTGTGGCAGTCGAGGAACCTGCCCGCCGCCATGTTGATATCGGAACTAAGCCGACGGATGCTCAAGTTACTCGAGCTCTTAGATCTGAACACGTCTTTACTTAGACGTCTCACCAAGTTGAGCCTACAACCAGCGAGGGAACAGCTGAGGGAACTAGCTTCTACTGGGGAGGAACCATCATAGGGTCTATAAGCTGCTATATGTACAAAGACTGCAGGGCTATAGCAGGGGTATTGGTATTGCGTTTACGTCTTCAAGCAAGACAGTTTGGCCAACATAAACATTTACTACATAAATAATTCTTTAGTTTCATCGTTTAAGGCGTCAAGCAAAACAGTTCTGCCAACATAAACATTTACTACATTAAAAATTTGTGTCTCATCGTTAACGTCTTCAGGCAAGACAGTTTGACCTATATAAACATCTACTACACGAATAGTTCTATATAGTTTAAAACCATTTAATTACAAGCAAGACAGTTCGACCTATTTAAATATTTAATACATACAAAATTCTATGGTTTTACGGTTTCATAATCATTTATGTATTCAAGCTAGACTTTGGCCTTTATAAACATTTACTACATAAACACTTCTATAGTTTCATCGTGTACGTCTTCAAGCAAGACAATTTGGGTTAACATATAAACATTTACTACACATAATAATTTTTTTAGTTTATTTCATTGTTTACGTCTTCAAGCAAGACAATTTGACCTAACCGTCAACTACACTACTACCGACACATAGGCTAAAAACAATCTCTAAGTTAACTAATCAGGTAAAAGCCATATGGATCGTAAAATATATTATTCTATACATCATATGGCATTATTTGGTTATCAGCCACTATACATTCTGAAGTAAGTTGCTAGAGGTACAGAGTACTACCTTCAGTTAAGCTAGATCCGTAAAAGAATATAAATACACAGTATAAGTTTTCCTCGGCTAAACGTAAGACGCCAAGCCAAAGTTACCCTCTTTTTGTGTTGGGTAGACAAGCCAATTCCTGTAAAAGCTGTATAAGACAGCACCATTGCTATTTACTCCAAAATTTTGAGACTGCTCAAAACACAAGACCTACAATTTGTCTTTCTTCATTTCAATAAATACTGAAAACATACCCCCATTGCAGAAGCTTTATATTAAATTTGTTTGGACAAAAACATCATCCCAAAAAACTTAAGCGAAAATACTATGTTAAATTTTTTTTCTTAAATGCCATAAATATAGGAAACTTGGTATCCATATTTCTCACACTTTCAGACAGAAATTATGTACTAATTTCCACGAGTATATATTTTATGATATAACCAATACATTTTTTAGCTGCTCTATATGTACCACCGACAATATACTTTACCTAGAATGTCTTCTCTGTTCTGGAGTGTGCTTCTTGACTTTTGGACTTTTCTCCTCCGGTAAAGTCAACATTGGAACTGTTGCGTTTACTACTTTCTCTTCTTGTTGTACTCTGTAATCGATGTAAATTTTTTTAATTACTGAAAAAATGTCACTAACATAGTCAAGTCTAAAAATTTTCTAAATCACAGTGGGGTTTTATTTTTCTTATAAGTAGAATATGACGATATGGCTGTAAAATATTCAAGTCCCCCCAAAAGTAGTAACAATAAAATTCAAACAGTAATAAAAGTCACACATTGAAATTAAGGAATTTTTGCGTATTTCGATAAAAAAACTTCAAAAGACTATAGTTTTACACTACTACCCCAATGGTGTAGTACCATTGACATTTAAATTCAAGGGTAGTACTTTGATAGAAATGTAAAATTCTTGATATCCATTGATAAAAATAAACTAAAAAAATGACATAAACTATTCGTGTGCGGTTTTGTGTTTGGGGGAAGTGTTTCAAAGAATGGTTTGACGCAAGGGTTAGCTTTGATCCCGAATATAAAGTTGGTGAATAATTTACGGCTGAAATCCCTTTGTCTTTAAGATGACAATGCTTACAGCCTCTGGCAGACGTGCGATTTGCATCTCGATAACAAGAAGTGTTTCTGTTAAACAGATTCTGGTCGGTTATGCTGAATTTGTCAAGAAATTTTAGAACACTATTATTTTTAATAGTTATCTCAGCTTGAAAGTATCAACGTTGAGGAAAAAAACATTTCTGTGATTACAATTTCTTTTAACAGGAACAAAAATGGTATTTGAAATAATTTAGAAGTTTCTTTTTACTAAAATAGTGACAAACAACCTCTTTAAAGAGAATAAAACAAATTTTAGAAACTAACAAAGAAATTTAGTGTTAATGTGTAACTTTGGTGTACCGGTGTATATTTTTAATTGTTCCTGGACACATTTTTTCAGGTAATAACTGAACTCCTGTTCCTTTCCATGGAAGAAACTTATTTAAACATCTAAGTTGTATCTTAAGTTGTCCTCCTTCAAATATGATTTTAATCATTATAATTTTAAATATTTTTGGAAAATAATTTTATTTTATATTTGCGATGTTTTAAAACTGAAATCAGCTGGTCTTCATTTGTGGCCTTAAGAGATCACTTATGTAGAAACAGCTGATCTTAGTCAGAAACAACACAAGCTTAAAAGGCATCGTACCTATCCCAAAACAAGCTTTTATTTAGTGTTTGAATGAATATTCCGATTTACTAAGACTAATTAAGACTTCAAAGCAATCGTCAGGTATATTAGTGCCTATAATTTTCCTTTAGTTGTGCCTGGACTGTACAAAACTGGGTCTCAATACTTAATAGAAAACACAGTAAAAATAGTTACTGTATCTGATTTATTAATTACAGAAAACATAGAATGATATCAACAAAAATGTTGTTGACCCAACAAGAAAATCTGCTCCAGATTTTCAAAGATTGTATTTTCATATGTTGCCAAATAAAACCTAACAAATACTGGTACTTTAAAAAAATTTTAATAAAATTACCTTCTAATTTCTTGTATCATTTCAAAAAATTGTGCTTTACTCCTTCTTCTGCGTCTTTGCTCGTGTTCCTTCTGGAACAAAATACAGCATTACGGAAAAATATTTTAAGCTAATGGAAATTTCAAAATATGTTTTTATCTTTACCTTACTATGTTAGGTGAAAATATCAGTATCAAAGCTATTTTCTGGACACATAAATTAATTACAGATAAAATTTAAACTCGTTGATTCAAGTTTGTCAAAACAACTCTTGAAATTTTGTAAACTAGAAAACTTAATAAGCATTTAAGTTAAAATAAATACAGTTATAAAATAAATAATGTATTTTAAGTTAGGCATGAATAAAATATTTTTCTGAAAAGTAGTAATCATGAAGAGTAGTTTAATATAACTCAAATTACTTCAATAAGAGAAAGTTATTTGATATTCTATAGTCTGCATGATGGAACCTGTTTCCTGGCCCTCCGTTTACCTTGTAACTGGTCAATGGTTTAAGGCCAGGTAATCATTTTTGTACCATTTACAAACTAACTGTATTTTCTCACATGAAATTAACAACAGCTTAACTTTATACATGCAATGCATGCTTACAAAAATGCTTGAAGCTGGCACAAGGCATTAGAATTCATGACACCATATTAGTTATAGCATACTATTTATTAAAAAAAATACTGTATTTAAAGCCTTCAATAATTTGGTTTTTATTAGGGTTTGAAAGGTTTCATATCTTTGTAATATATTATTTTATACTTTATAGCAAATTATTATCAATATGTTATACAGATTACTGTGTTATTTTTCAATAATTTTGTTTTTAGATTCAATTATTTTTATGGTATAAAAGATAAAGAGTTTTTTAAAGCACTTTATTTTTTATTATAAATTACTAAAAGCGATCAGCAATTGGCAAAGCAAAATGTTTTATTTGATCATCAGCACTAATACATGCTGAGGAAGCATTAAGCGGCTATGAAGCATGTAAGGAGTAATACAATTTATATATTTTTGAAATTGTAGCTAATTAGTGAGAAGAATAATATAAGATAAAAATTACTGTATATAGAGTTATTTCAACGTCAGAACAGAATTAAAGAGTGATTAAAGCGTAAAAAATTACATAGAACTTAAAACTAATCAACAAAAATAGGAAAATGTACAAATATTGAAGCAACACACTCGAGATCAATTCTGCTCTGGAATTTAAGGAGGTTTTAAAGTACTTACACTTACAAAAGTTTGATAATGTTGGGTTTTCCAAAGTGTATAATGCAAAAGAATGAATTTTATTTATCCGTTAATAATATAATTAAATTTATTAAAATATATTTCTTAAATATTACTCCATTAACAATAACATAGTTGTGTGGGTACCATTGACATTTTAACCATACAATCATTAATAAAGATCTTCAAAAGCAATGTACATATTGATCTACATATAGTTCTAGTTAAAACAGTAACAATTCCAATTATTTTACATCTTGGCAACATCTTCAGTCTAACCGTAAACAGGGTGAAGATATTCCACCTAAAATTCTTGTTATAATTTTATTAACAAATGCCACTATACAAAAGATTCAACAAGTAACAACCAGAAAACTAAAAATAACATAGGAATTTATTACAATGGGAATTTTACAAAAAAGAGTAGAGTACTATCAGAATTCAACAGTTAATTTTTACACTAAAAAAATTTGAATTCCGAGCTCTATCTTCACATTCCCTCACTGACCGCCATTTCTTTCTAGTTTTTCTCAGCCACAAACACATACAACCAGAAAACTTAGTTACGGCTAGGAGCTGTTAGATATTTGACTTTAATACTGTTATAAAAATAGTTTAGCTTTCAAACTACACTAAAATAAAAATTCTATTGGTCCAGGATTTTTTTTGCTCAACAATGTCAAATAAAACTCTTGAACCAATTTTGTACAACATCTTAAATATTATAACTCATCTGTTTTGAATTATAATTCTTTATTCCATTGCAAAATCGCACCAACTTGGATGATTAGTATCCAAGCACAATTTAGCATTTCAAAACTTATACAGGATGGTTTCATGTGTGTTTAAACCTCTTTGAAAACATAACTCTTAAAAAATTTTACATTGTCTTCTTACCAAACAATATGCTTTAAATTTATGAAGCTGAAATGTTAACTTTTCAAAGCAAATTTTTTAACTGTCCCACACAACTATCTTATCGATATTATGAATGCGCTAACATGGACGCAAACACCAACCCTTTTTACACTTTTTTGGAAGAGGCTCGTGATCTGCCCTTGCCGTAGAGTGTGTACAAGCTCCCGCGCAGCGTGGTGGGGGGACACGAGTTCTACGCAGTTGATGAAACGGTAAAGTTTCTGAAAAAAAACTTACAAGATGAAAAATGTCATGTATAAACGTTCAAAATATATACAGTATATATTGTACAGTAACATACAAACTCTGAAAAAATGGTTCTACGGGTAAAAATAATACAGTCGAACCTCGTTAGTGCGAACCTCGGTAGAACGAATTCCTCGATAAGACGAATATTTTTAAATCCCCTTGAAACGTTCATAAAGGTCAATGCTAAAAACACCTCTGTACAACGTATTAAATTATGTTAAAAACCTCCATAAGACGAATTTGTTTGTTACATGGGCTAGGACTGATTAACCTCCGTACAACAAATTTTCTTAGAACAAAACCTCTACAAGACGAATACGACCTCTATAAGACAAATTTCTCATGATCTTAACCTCCATAGTACGTAGTTTTCAAAACAAACAGAAGCTTGTTTCAACATGAGACCCCCATCCACCCCTCTTCTTTCCTCAGTCATTGTCTGAGAGCGAGGAGGAACCTCTATAAGACGAATAACCGCAGTATTCGATAAAACGAACCTCCTTTATTAAGAATACCTCAATAATACAAAATTTTCCCTCACCTCTTGAAATTCGTCTAATTGAGGTTCGACTGTACCAAGAATGGAAATTTTCCCAAAAATGCTGAACTTAAAAATACCAACCCTTATAATCCTTTTTGGTTAAGTGTGTTTAGGTGAGGATCAGCTATTATGAATGTAGTCTTTTTCTTTTAGGGAATAATAAGCTAATATATAGGGAATAAGCTATTATCGTAGTACTCATGGTAAAAAGACCTGGACCCGGGACGAATTTACTTTTTCGTTTTGAGGTCCCCAGAGGCCAAAAACACCCTCCGTTCAAATTCATGTCCGTTAGCACGATAACTCTAGGAAAAATGCAGGTGGTGTCTTGTTGGAGTTGATTTGCACCATGTTGAGCTAGAAGAGTTAGTTTTATGTTTTTGGGAGGTTTGTTTTTTTGTTTAATTTTTCACAGTTGAATACCAGAGTTGCCCTACAAAAAGTAAAATTAGATGATAGATTGAAAATATAACATTTTGGTCTTGTGCACAAGTCTTTATTACCTGGCTGAAAAACATGATGTTTCTACTCCTCCAGATGGTCCCTTTGGGCTTATGTCTCAGAATAGGCAGTGTGTAGCGGTAGAATAAGTGTTCAATGAGCAGTATAAGGCACCCCACTACCATACCCATCCCTAGGAGCAGGAACACACCTACAAAACAACAAATGTTACAATCGTCGGAATTTTAACTGATTTCTTCTGGGTAGCATCCTTGCAGTCTTTCATGGAAGAATTCATAGGTATGAAGAATTGCAAAACATATTTTGAAAGTATCTAGACATCTTCACTACAAAATGTAAGTAGGCTACCTTTGTTGCAAAAGTGCCATCTAGCAGTGAGGTTGATAATCTTTTTGTTTGTAACAATAAAAAAGTTCCAGTTATTGAGTTTCTAGAATTCTTTACCATCTAGAGTATAATGACCTCTACCCACCACAATTTCATTTTTTCATCTCTAATTTTATAGAAAATCTGTGCTAAGGAGAAAATGTAAAGTTTTAGGTACACTAAGTATTGATAACACTGCAACATCAACTGCTATTAGCTATTTTTATTTACAAATTAGTATACAAACTAAAAAATTTCCCTTAAAAATAGAACCATGTTTAAAATACTGTTTCATTCTCTACCTCAATGAATCAGCAGTTGTAGTTAACATCAAAGATTCTGTCATTCGAAAGTGTTCGAAATAAAAATGAAATTTTTTCTACGTTTAAGAAGATCATTAAGTGTAAGTTTACCCGTGACAGCAGCAACCCCCAATGGCCGAGGTTGAGCCATGTCTGTCGCCAGTTTGAAGCACGGCAAGCCTCCGTACCACTTCTCCTGCAGAATATCCATATAGCCGTTGCTGGAATACTTGGCTATCACAGCAGAAATGCTGTCCTGAAATATGTTGAAAGGTTAGGCATTACAGTTTGTCAAACACATTTATAATGGATGGATGAAAGATAAAATAACATCAGGATAACAGATATGAAATGTAAAATTTTACTACAATTTATTTAATGAAAAAAAGAGTACCTTTAATACTTACTTTAAGAGGAAAGCCCTTGGTCATGCCTACAGCGTAGGTGTCTTCGTTGATTGCATCACCAATTTTCTGAAGTTTACACCCGTGGTCGGTTGCTCGGTAATAGTCCAAGATTGGGGTGTCGGCTATCAGAATGTCTAATGAACCGTTTCTGGAAAATATGACAATTTATTTTTTCTTTGCGTTGGGTGACAAAAGCAATATGTTAGAATCTATGCACATATTTGATTTTTGGTAACCAAAGCATTTTTGAAATAGTTCAATAGAATGTTTATCGATATTGTAAAATATATGGAATATATTCCGTACTTAATTGTAAACAAACATTGCGACAGAAGTACATAATGTCCTACAGACAGTACATGGCAGCAAAATATAAAACACACCCTTGTTACAGTGAACCTGCACACCCATCGTATTCCACAAGATAAATTAAAATCAGGTATCAATAAAAAAAAATTAAATGATAAAAAAAATATAAAAATTAAAAAGCGTAATTTTGAAGAATTTATTTATCAATTTAAGATTAGCTAAACTAATTCCTTAGTAAACAATTGTGTTGATTAAAGGCAATGGAGGTGTAAATGGGTAAAAACTAATGGATAAAAAACAAGAAAAGTAGGGGTTGAATCCAATTAATGTAATTTCTCGTTTTATGTTATAACCTTCAGTAAGTATTTCATATTTGTTGAATTTATGTAATCATAGAAACAATTTAATTTTTGTTGCACTTTTTAAAAGTATGTATATAACAATTATAAAGAATTATTTAAATAAATCATAATCTAAATATCACACCTCACCCCCCCCCCCCCCCGTAAAAGGTTTTCATTTCAGTTCTTGAAGGAAAGTCTCCTTCAAACAAATAATATGAAAGTGGGGAAAATCATATTTAACTCTGACAAATACGTGAGGAAAATCATCCTAGAATCATAATTATAGCTGTTAATCCGTTAGAGATTTGATGGTTACCTTCACTTTATGGAAAATAGTATTTAACGCTACTGCTAGTGAAATTTCATTTTGTAAATTTGCATTTTTCAGTTTATTTTGATTTAAACAGTGATTGAAAAAATCTGTGGTTTTAACTAGTTTATCCATTATAAAGCTATAAATTATCAACACAATACAAGTCAAGGAACCTTTTATTAGTATTATTTTATTTAACGGGTGTATCACACTTTTGTGTAATAGAGTTTTAACTTTAAAACATAAATTTTCAAGAAAGAAAACAAACCGTGGAGATATAGTGGTTAGTCATCAATAAAACTGAATCTTTAACATTTCATCACTGGTGTTATGTTTAGCTTTAGATATATCGATGCACACAAAACTCTTACAACTATTTTTTTAGAATCAAGGGAACACCAAAACAAAAACTTGTATCAAATGCTCTAACAATTTTTTTTCAAAACAATACGTTCCCCTGTATAACAACTCTAGAAGAGTAAGTAAACATTGGTGGTATAAGTAGAGTGGTATTTTTGGTACATACTTGAGGTGCTGCACTCCCGTGGCAACATCTTTGACAGAATACCTCTGCATATGTTCCCACAACACCTGATTAGCTCTGTGTACGTAGTAGTCCGCAGCAGATGCTCTCGGAGTGCCTACTCTCTGCGAAAGAAGCTGTAACACAGGATTAAAGTACTTTCACTTGGATGATAAATGGGTTTCAGAGTTGTTAGAAGACTGCTGTCGAGAGTGTTGAGTATTGTTGGGTGTGTTGCTTGCCTAGTGGTTAGCGTCTCAGACTTTGGTGTGGTAGGGATGGATTCGATTCCCGGCACACCCTCGAAGCGTATGGGTTTGGTCTTTCCCAAAAAACGTTTGAATATTACTCTCTTTAATCTCGTCAAAAAGATTCCAACAGCGACGACAAGAAAAAAACAATAGCAACAAATAAGTTATATTTTTACATTGAAATCAGTTGAATGTAAGTACATCACTAGATTCAGTAGCTTTTAAGTTTTCATTATTGCAAGTAAATGAAAAATCAAACAGCTAACTTATAATAACCTATACTATCATCAGTGATTTTATAAGTTGTGCTCAAACTAGCCTGCTCTAAGCAAAGGGATCATGTAGTTGTTATACTAAGTTAATATAAATATAATTAAGTAACTATATTTTAGTACTGTACAAAGTGACGGATTTGAGATTTTTTCATAAGAAAATGGCTCGTTAACACCAAATAATTAATGCAAAATTTTAAGGTTAAATAAAAATGCAAGTCCTTGGACTGAGAATGAGTTTCATAAACGTGAGACATAACGGAGATTACAACTTGAGGGGATCATATTTTTACCAGCCCATGAGCTGCAAATATCTAAAATCCATCAACTATAAATTTGTTCTATCCTTTTATTTCTTTCCCCAAGATCGGATATTTTATTTCATAGGTGAAAACTACTCTAATTTTAAACAATGTCAAACATCTACTCACACTCCGGTCGTGGTAGTCACCGACGGCATTGTGGAAGAAGAGTCCAGCGATGAGGGCAGCAATATTGGCAGTGTAGGAGGCCACAAAGATGACAGAGAATCCTCCCCAAACGTTGATGAGGAACTTGTTGGGCCATGACTTGGGAGCTTTGAAGGCCACAAGATGTCCACACAGCAGACCCCAGCAAACCCACAGGGCGGACGACATGCTGGGGAGAGTAGAAGATGAACGAGGAGTACGGTGGAATTGAATGTACCGGTAAGGATTAAACTATAGACACACGTATCTTGTAACTTTGAATATTGATAGAAGCAGACATCTAATTGTCATGATAAAGTTGTAGAAAGTTTTTGAATTAAAATTGACATTGAGAAATTGAGCCACAACCCACAACAGATGCATGTGTTGTGGATCCAAGTGATGGATGCTCTTGATGCTTTGTCTACCTGGGACTGGCCCAGGCCTTTAACCATTGGCCAGTCTCCAGGTAGAGGGTGGGTCAGGATACAGAATCCATCATGCAGACTATAGTACACTGCAAAAGGTATAGTTTTCAACATTGCTCATCATTTTATTATTGTAACTCAAACTCTAAGGCTTTCCTTGGTTGAAGATCTTTGTGCTAGGATAACTGGTGACATTTTAGTTTTAAACTATGGCTTCCCAGCATTCTAGACCCTAACAGCATTTCTTACCTTCCAATCTGGCATGATGTTCTATAATAGTATAAGTTAATGTTTATGATTAATGCTAAGTTAAATTCTTTAGGGATGAATAGTTGTTATTACAAAAGTTACATCCTTATTATACAAAGCTATTTTTTATTAAATAAATTTTGCTACAGTAATAAGTAAACAAAAACAAAAGTGGCAGTTTTCCATTACAAAAATAATTAAATAATCTGAAACTATTCATTAGCGGACTTAAGAAAACCAGTTAAAAAGAGCTTAGCTTAAAACAGTAACAACCTGGTCATAGTTTAAATAAATACTTGAATGGTGGCATAACCTAAATACAATAACTAAGCAAACCTGAAGTTCTTGCTGCGCTGACGGCCCCAGGGGTTGAGTCCAAAAGGGCTAAGCCACTCGTAGATAGCAACGGCAACCGCGGTGACGTTGAGGGATGTGAAGATGGCTATCCATAGCTCGGGAGAGAATGGAAGTAGGAATGCCAACAGAGGAATATCTGTGCGCTGCCGGGGTGCTGCGAGGAACGACACACCGCTGAAGAAGTAGGGCACTGAGAAGTCTATTACTTGGGACCTAGAGCAGATCATTCACGATCAAAACCTTGCAAGTAATAAATTTTACTTAAGGAAGATGGATGGCGTACCATAGGTACCTGTGTCCCTGGGATATATTGCTGAAGATAATCCCCTAACGTATAGTCTTCCCCAGCACTTTAAAAGTAAACCAGTTATAGTTTTACGTAGGTAAGTATAGGAACTCTACACTATCCACCCAAGACAACATGATTTTTAGGATCTTTCAGTAAAAGATAAGTGTTTTAATGAACAGCTAGAATAATTTTGTTACCATCAAAAAGTGCAACTCAAGTACCTATACATTGGTGTAAATTGGTAGTTGGGATAGTATAGCTATACTCTGTTTGATGAAACCTGTCTCTTGACCCTTCGTCTACCTGGGGACTGGCCAATGGCACGGATCAGTACCAGGTAGAGGAAAGGTCTGGAGACAGGATATATATTACAGACTATAGAATCCTATATGGCTGAATAAGGCAAGTGCACATTAACGCTCTGTGCTTACTAGCGTTTCTTTGTATCTGTTTACTTCAAATCCTCTGCTCCTCCTTCTCCTTATCCTCATCCTCCTCCTACTCCTAAGAACAACTAAGCTAGGGAAATTTTGTGTGAAATAAACATAAAAGCTTTTACAAAAAAAAACATAAAATATGAAAATAACCAGTTAAATTTAACTTTGTAAAAAGGTTGTATGTTGTTTGAGCTATAAATCATGAACAAGAGTTTTAAGTATGGAAGCGGAAATTGTCCTGGTTTGATCAACATATATCCAGAAAGAACAGTTTACTTATTCTCCATAAGAATAACAAAGGAATTCTAAATTTTAAATTTTTTGGATATTCTACGTAACCGATAATCACACAAAATAATTCTACATACTAAATAATTTTTTATTTAAGCTCTTTAAAATGATTTAAAGAGAAATTGGGAAACTTTGTGTTTTGAGGGCAAAAATGAAATAAATTAATTTTTCCCCCATAAACCGAACGCATTCGAGTTTATCCCACCTTACATCTTCAAGCCAAATTCAATCAAAATCGGATAAAAAAATACTCAAGTCATTGCGTTCACAGACACACACATAAAATTTGAACGAATGGTGTTTTTGGTCTCTAAGGACATCAAAATTAAAAAGTATATCAGTCCCGTGTCCAGGTCTTACCCTGCTCCCTACAGTAAATAGGTGTATAGGAAATTTTGCAAAAAAAAAAACTAATAATATTTTGTTTTATTAATCCACTTAGCTCTTACATACAATGAATAAAACAATAACAGTTTGAAACGATTTTGACAAAATATGATAATGATTTTTTTTTTTTTATTGTATACTTATCCAGTTTAATTCTTATAAGTGATTA
The DNA here is from genome assembly GCF_028750875.1 of Macrosteles quadrilineatus. Lineage (NCBI taxonomy): Eukaryota > Metazoa > Arthropoda > Insecta > Hemiptera > Cicadellidae > Macrosteles > Macrosteles quadrilineatus. Next base: position 34,702,397 of record NW_026542598.1, on the reverse strand, counting down.
AAATCTATTTTTACCACACTAACCTCGACCAAGACAAGTTATTTATCTTTATAAAAAGATCTTCATAAAAGAATATTCAGACTAAGAACGGATTAAGAAAATTAAGTTCACACAAACGTCTAATTGTTTAAAAACAAGTTGGATATTGCAAAAGTTTGTAAATACAAAGTTTTCTGATTTTGTTTTAAAAGAAACAGCTGACAAAAGAAACACTTTCTGATTACATTTAAGTTTTCCTAGAATATTTCTTTGGGTGATGCGGATTTCCTTACTGTCTATCTTCTAAACTCGCTTAGAATAAATTGATAAATTTATCTTTGTTCCTTTAACTATGCTATTTTTCTATATAAACTCCTGTAAGAGAAATACAGCTTAGTTATAACTGAAAGTGTTATAGAAACTTTTTTTTAATAACGAAAACATTAAAAAAATTATACCCCCCCCCCCCCTCTGCAGTAAATCTGCAGACTAAGCGAATTTCAATTTGTCTGGTTGGATTTTTACTCAAATATTTCCATAACCAAGACATATTTATTCCCCACTAGCAGAATACCCGTACTTCGTACGGGGTTTGCGTATAAGTATAAAATACTTATTGCAGCTATACTCATGCTTTGTGTTTGCAATGGAAGAGGACACGGTTTGAGAAAATAGGTTCTTTTAATTTACGGAAGCTATAGTATAACACATACCATAGCAATAATGTTCTACCACTACACCTAAAAAATAAAAAAGTAAATTATCGAATATCTGCACAATATCAAAACATTATAAATCAAAAACATAAACTTAACTGTAAACAATCCTACTGTAACAGTTCTCATTGTGCATCACAGCCTTTTGTTGCAGTTTGGTTCAAATTAGCTATGTTGTCATGAATGAAAAATCAAATAATAATGCTGCACCCTGTCGGTGAACCTTATAACTTTTAATAATATTGAATATCATAGAAAAAATTAGGTAATTGAATCAGCTGACAAAATCCTTTAATCCCTTTTAAATATGAATACTCATAAGGTTAATATGGGAAACTCCAGAGCCACTGGGTCGGAGCCCAAAAGGATTTTTGAGATAAGAATATATCTATATGTTAATTTGGAATGTGAGCTGTCATCATACCAAATTTCAGCCCAATTTGACCAGTAGTTAAAGCGTGATTGAACTTCAAACAAACAAACACACAAACTTTCACATTTATAATATTAGTAAGATTTAAATAACAATAGATTTAACGAGTATCTAGGTTTGCTGCTACGTGGAAGGTAAAAAGTGTTTTGTGACCTATGTTAATAGAATAGGATGATATAAATAAATTTACCGAAATTTGTATTGATTTGTTTACTAGAAAAAAATTATTGATCAACATACATCCATCAGCCAGAAAAATACAACAGTTTTTTCTCCAAGTAGCATGAGAATCTTAAAAATATTTTTTTTTATTTTGGTGGATCTTAATAGCTTTTTTTCCTTATGGGAATTCGCTAAAAGGTGACTTAAAAGCCAAGTTGATGCTAATTACATGATAACTTTCCCGTGAGGAAATGTTTGACAGTAACGTTTCAACTGGATTGGCACTAATCCTTTTGTGATGAATCGCACCTGAAGAGGATTTCATCTCTAAAGAATAAAGCACTTTTTGATACTCTTTGACAGCCTCATTGTAAGAACTATTTTAAAATTTTATATTAATTTGAAGTCTTCTTTGTTGTAAAATTTATTTTTATATTTATGGACTATTTTGATAGTTAAATGTTGATTATACTTTGAATTGTAATTATTTAAAAACGAATTCAGTTGTTTAATTAAAAAACCCATTAAGAAGTATGTACTATAGATTGTCGTGCTGGTGTAAAGATATCTGTTGGTTGAACTTTTTAGGGAATTTACCATGCAGAGAATAAGCTATTACAGCAGGAATCATGGTAAGACCTAGGCCCAGGACCGATTTACTTTTCCTGTTAATGTTCCCGGAGGCCAAAAACACCAATCGTTCAAATTCATATGTATTTTTGTCATATTTATATAAATAATTCATATATGCTAACATGTGTCCGTCTAGCACGATATTTGAGTAAAAATAGTCAAATTTTAGTGAAATTCAGTGCAAACGTGTAAACTTATATGTTTATTCAAACGAGTTTGCCAATTTCTCTCAAAACTATTTTGTAGAGCTAAAAAGCGAATAATTTAGTACTTTGATCCTCCATATCAGCACAAACGGTAAATTAATAGTGAAACCCATCTCTAGATCTAATAAGATGGCTAAAAGATTTTAAAAGTTTAAATCATTATAGGTCTGATAAATGTTCTAGAGATCAGACCGATTTTATACTGTCCAATTAGTCCGAGAGTAATCGGATATCTATTAGTGTGTCAAAGTCATTGGATACAGAGCTATGAGAATTAAGCGTGTATCAGTTAAACAAATAGGAGTTATGAGAATTATATTTAGCTACATCGGAATCCAAGTGGTGTGATTTACAGTAATTTCCATTGCTGTTTTCAGAATCAGAGCTATTTAAGATTTAAATGTGCGTGCATTTATTGGAGTAATGGGAATCGGAGCTATTGTGGTAAAAAGTGTGCATCAGTTATAAGAATATGAGTCTTGAGAATAATGAGTAGCTACATCAGAATAATAAGAATACTGTACAAGCTTTGAGAATTAATTATGCATCGGTGTTATAAGAATGGGAGCTATGAGAATTGAGCGTGCATCAGTTACAAGAATAGGATTAATGATAATTATGAGTAGCTGCCTCAAAATAAAAATAATCTTAGCTTTGAGATTTAATGGTCTATTGGAGTTAAAAGAATCGGACCTATGAGAATCAAGTCACAAGTGTGCACGAGTTAAAAGAATTGGAGTCCTGAGAATTATGTGTAGCCACATCGGAACAATGAGAATCCAAGCTTTGAGAATTAAATATGCATCAGAGTTGTAAGAATCGTAGCTATGAGGATTTAGCTTGTATGAGTTACACAAATCGGATTTGATGAGAATTATGTGTAGATACATCGGAACAATGAGGATCCAAGCTTTTAGAATTAAATATGCATCAGTGTTGTAAGAATCGGAGCTATATGAGAATTAAGCTTGTATCAGTTACACAAATCGGATTGATGAGAATTATGTGTAGCCACATCGGAACAATGAGAATTCAAGATTTGAGAATGAAATATGCATCGGAGTTGTAAGAATCGGAGCTATGAGGCGTGTATCAGTTAAAGGAGTCTGAGTGATGAGAATAATGTTTAGCAGACATCGGAGTAAGAATCCAAAATTCGAGAATTAAATTTGTAGGAGTTATGAGAATCGGAGCTATGACACCCCGGCACTGTGCATACCTCGGACTACTGACGCTGAGGGCTGAGAATGACATGTGGGCCGCCCCCGAGACAAGGTCACCGACGATGCCGTTCCACTTGACCTCACCATCACTCTGGACCACCCTCGACCCGTAGGCCTCGTCCGCCACGATGTACAGGTGGAAGTCAAACTCCAGTTCTTGGGCGACGTTCTCTAGAAGGTCCATGCTCAGCCCGTAGCAGCAGTTGGTTCTGTACTTGTACCTGGAAAAGATTAGAGGAAAGTCAGTAGATTTTTTGTTTGAAACGGGACCCAGCTGTGGTTGATTATTGGGATGACTTCCATTATTATAGGAAAGATATAATTCATGGTAGGCTATTGACTAAAGAAATAACTTGTTTTTGGAAGAAAAGGCTAAACACATGGAATCTCCCTACATTTTATAGCTGTATCGGGTGTCCATGATCAATTAAACTTTTAATAAATTATTCCGGCAAAGAAACAGCGCTGATCAAGTCAGAAAAAACCATGCAAGCATGTCCATCTCCTAAAAAGCCCTGTTAAGACAAAAACGCAACGCCACAGTCCCGGCCAACTGACACAGATGTATACGGTTCTAATGTATAATGAAGCATCTGTGCAATGTTTAAGTTTAGAGGTTTGATATCCATTCATATATAAATCCCAAAAACACCCATGAACTTTTGAGAAAACTACAAGTCACACCCCCATATTAACCATATACTTAAAATGTTTGTTATGACGAGAAACCTTGGCCGTAATTCCTTTCTAAAGGGAACTTTCCATATATATGTTAAAAATACCTAAGCTGTACTTATTTGTATGTTATTCTTCCGATTTGTTACCTTACTAGCAGAGTACACGTTCTTCGTACGGGGTTGGCGTATAATAAAAATGGTTATTGCAGTTACACTCTAGCTTTGCATTTGTAATAGGGGAGGACAAGGCTTGAGAGAATTTGGTTCTTTATTTAGGGTAGGCTATAGTATTACAGATATAGTATAGTATATACAGTATAGTATATACAGTATAGTATATAAAGTATAGTATTACACATTTACCATTACCATTCTATTCTACCTTTGCACCTAAACAATATAAAAAAGTAAATTATCATATGACAACGTCATATAATAATTTAACAAGATAGTTTGGCATTTGAAACAAACAAATACTGATCATTGTCTTTACAACCTTAGTAATAATCTAGATAGAATGTTATTTCCTACAGCAATAAAGAAAAGTGTTACAGTTTTATCCTCAAGACTCTAGGCAGATGATTTGTTGAGGCAATGGACCAGATCTGGGCCTCATTTGTTATAAGGCTCAATTTTTCCTTTCATTTACTTCATTGGTGCCAATATTTTACGGTAAAGGATAAAGTCTTCAAAGAAAACTGTGTGAAAAACAATGTAAGAAAGACTTGAATTATTTATAGTTTGGTCGTTCATTGTTTAATGTATAACCTAAAAGACTATGTACTATAGTCCCGTGTGTTTCACAAATATCTACAAATAACTACATTTTGTGCCTTCGTATATCGCAAATACTTAGACTGACGGTGAGTATTTAAAAGTTAAAAACAAATTAGGATAGACTAAATTAAGGTCAGGCTATTTCAATAATAAGGTAGAAAACGAAGTGCCTTATGACTAAAGTGATAGAACAAGACTTAGTGTCAATTTTACTTAATCTTTACTCGAAGACTTGAAGTTTAAATATTACGCCCGAAGTTAGCCACAACACATTAAACTTTGGACCTTGTAAAAGATGTTTAAACTATAATGCTTGGCTACTTAACCCCATACATTAACGTATATGAACGATGAAAATGATTTCAGTACTGCATAAAAGAATATTGACTTGTAGTTCAAGTGAGTTAATGTTGACAGCTCACACTTTTATGACAAAACCCTTATGCTTTTATGGTTTTAGGCTACGAGATAAGTATTTGCATTCCTCTACATTCTTCCAACGATATAAAGTTGTCTGATATTCTTAGTAAAAATATTTTCCGATGACGAATGAAAATACTGTTGATTTATGTTTATTTAACAAAAAATACACCCAAATGCAAGGTGTAGGAGATTGTAGTAATGTATATTAACAATGCACTTTTAGAGAAAATGTAGTGTATACTAGGAGTTTAAACGATGCTATATATCATAACATTCCGTTTACTTTTGGTTTTAGGACATTTCTTAAATTTTTAAGGTTTTAATTGATACTAAAGTTTATTTTTTTGTAGACAATTTCATATACAACACTATTGGACCTAATCAAACTTTTTTTGTAATTTTAAAATTCTGTGCACCTTTACAAAATACATGTTTATAAATTTTAAACAGGGAGTGGGAAAATTGCATTTAAAAAACGACCCACACAAGAAATTTCTCCTTTGAAAAATTACAACTCCCGAACGACTCTCAGAATTGAAAAATTTTAAAATGCTATGGACTGGCTTTGAAACATGCTTTGCCTTCATCTTGTATTGATTATCGATAAAATCGATAATCTGTATATAGTATTTTGCCTGGTGAAAGGAAGCTATTATGGCCCCTTTATCCAACAATATTCTAGATTAAATTCTTGATAAAGGCTATGAAACAAACGTGCTGTAGTTATTACATGCCACGGTGTTAGGAATAATTATATTCTTAGACAGCTGAAACTTGCATGCGGTATTGGTATTACATGTAGCAAAGAAACTCCCCTTACTAACTGGGAAACCACTAAAAACAACATAAAGGTAGTTTGCATTAAAAAAATACATTTTCACAAGTTTTTAAAAATAAAACCGTAGTTAAATAAAAAAAAAATCAGTAGCAATTGTTAACAATTAAAAATATTTTTTGCAGTACGATTCAAATCTAAATAGCTTTACTTAAGCATTTGTACGTTCCCAGAATGAGACCCGGTTAGACCGGTTGATCAGACTACAATAAAAGTAATATCTGCAATAGTTTCGTGTGTCCTAAATAACGAAGTCATTAAACCTTGATAATAAATAAATTAATTAATTCGTTTACAAAAAGCCTACTTCAGTGAAGTGTGTAGGCAAAGTTTAAATTAACAGAGTTTTAAAGTATAAATTTTGACAGTATCAGAAAGATATTTATACCTTTAAGTATCAAAGTTAGATAATTAAAAAAAAAATCCGGAGTTAATATAATAACCTGTGTGATATCAGTGTACTGGGGGTGGTTGAGATGTTTTTGCCCCCAGACTTAAATTAAAAACGGCAGCGTGTCCGTACAAGTTTACTTCGGCTCCAGCTGTGAAGTTTTCAACATACTTTGATCGATATCTTGATATTAGATTTATCCTCCATCTTTAGAGGAATTCACGGATATCATTTATGGTTCTTGCTATGAACAATATGTGCACTTTAACTGGGCTTATACTGTGGAATAACTATCTATTGTTGACGATTAGAAGATTGAGTAATAGTGTGATATAGATTGTAATAGCTCTTTGGACCCAAATTAAATTCGAAGGTGATTCATCAATAATGTTTGAATGCTCCGCCCATTTTGAAATAGCCTAAATAAGTTGTATAGTAAATATATTTCAACTTTTAATTTGGAGCATCGAGATTGAATACAACATTAAAAGACTATCTAACTTTTGCCAGTACTAAACCACTGTACATAATAAATTAATTTGTTGATTTTTATTTATTCAACAAAAAATTAATGTATACATTTTAAAGGAAAAGTTTCAACTTAGTCTTTCGTTAAGTCTATGAAAAAAAAGAGTGGAATCAAACGTTTCCTTTAACGCCTTTTTCCATGGATAACTTTATAGTATGTGAAATTTTAACTAAAAAAGTCTCACACCCGATTTTAATACTATTAATGATAAATACAATCTATAAATAAAATTAGGGGCTTAGGGGTGCTATTTTTCTTGATTTGATGAATTAAAAAAAGGAGTGAAAAATATCAATAATAATTATATATTTTTATACAATTTACAAAAAAAATCTGGGTAAAATATCCGTTACTGTAATCCGTAATCTTCAAGTGATAATCAACTTTATTTTGAATGTTTTTAAGTTTAGATATGAATACATAACCTAACAAATATTGTATGTAGGCCTACTATACGTTTTTTCTAGATTATAGCAGTGGGCTTACATAGGCTACATAGTAGTTTTTTTAAATACAAGCTATGTGCGTCACAATTATGTTATATAGTTTTATGCTTTATAGAGAAAAGTTGATATTTTTTAGAAATAACACAGCTACGACACAATATTGTACCAAAGCGCTTACACGTTTCACTGGTATAGAAATAGCAGAATAACGTTTGTTAGGGCATAAACAGTTGATGTGACTCTTTATTGAGTCCATGTGTTTCTGATGTAATTTTTTAACATCCGCGACTGTTTGGAAGTAAATTTTCGTAACATATTTTCACTCTACCACTTTTGATACGATCCGCGATATTGTTACAATTAAACTGTTTCTCCCAATAACTAAAACACAAAATATTTTCTGGAGATAAAATACAAGATTTTGTAAATATTTACCAATTTTATAAAATGTAAAAATTATATGGTGATAGCATAGATGAATGTTGTACTGGTAATATTTAATTGAAGTTGAAACAAATTTAAATGTACTTTATATTTACAGTGGTTTTAGAATGGTTTTTGTTTTGTATAATGCTAAAAATATCCGTAACCTATTATTACCTTTTTACCTCAAAACGAGTTGCCACTATTATGACTATTTACCACATTAATAAACGATCTTTGATAATAGACGAAACAATTTATGTGTATAATACAATTATTATTAATAACCTAAAGCAAAGTTAAAAAGTAAATGATGTCATTGACTTTATAGCTGGTAGTAGTATTCCCACCCCATTGTAACATTGAAAGCGGGTAATTCAATGCACTACGATAAAATGTTTTTATCTAAAACGAACGTCCTAACTTTAATAAGGAAGTTAATAAGGTAATTTAGTGGTATTACAAATTTATATGCGCACACCAAACGAGAAAAATACACTATTTGCTACTTTTCCAAAACAAAATTGATCCCAAATATTAAATTTAAAATTCATGATCAAAATCACGTAAGAGACCACTTTTTCTTAAACAAATAATTTTAGCTAAAACATTTGACCATGGATACAACTATTGGGAACTTCAGTATCCATAGTCAATGCCAAAACTCTGTAAGTCTTATACATTAACCAATATGTTGTTGTGTTAAAGTTGGCCCGAGATCAAAAGGGGATGTTTTCCACAAAATACGATCGATAAATACCACTGGAGGGCTACAGCTCAGAATGTGTGGACATCAAAACCCCTTTTATTAGAAAATAAATTTTACAATCGACCAAAATATTATCAATAGTTAAAAGGTTTTGTAACTCCAAAGAGCTAAACACTTAAGCGGTCAAATTGCACTTTGCCATTCTTCTTTGGATTTGCTGCATATACATATACATTTACATATACATATGCATATACATATACATATCCCATATCTAAACTTTCAAACAAGTGTGCAAAAGGTGTATTTGGATGTGTCTATTTATAAAATCCATGAAAGAAGTTTGTCAATCTATGACATATTAATTGGGCTAGTATTTTTAAGAGTTTCTAGCCCTTCAGAGATTAATATAAACATATCCTTGATTCTGTAATATTTTAATTTGCAAAAACAGTACATACTTAGAATTTTTAACAAATAACTTGTTCGATGTTCAATATGATAACTGACTTGCATAGTAAACTTTTGTTATTCAAATTTACCACATGGTTCATCAGCTGCGACTATTTTTTATTTTTAGCAAAATACCCAATGATCAAGAACGTTAAAGTCCAGCTAAAGACAAAACCTTTCAGCATTGAACTAGGCCCATCTATACCCTGATTAGACTAAAAGTACTATAACCACGTTATAGAAGATCTCTTTATCTGGTTAATTTAAAAAAAAATCGATTCTAGATCTACGAATGATAACATATACAAGGAAATATGAATCTTTGCTACCTAGAGTCAGCTGTATTGATTCAGCATAAACTGTTCTATAAACTTTGGTCTCCACGTTCGAGAATCAGTAACCTAGAAATCAAATAGTCTGTGTAACCGTTTGTTGCATTGCCGTATACATACGGAATGTCATTCGTCCAAGAATAACATATTTTTAATGGAGATTGCAGCGAAAAGTGTTTTAGACAAAGGTTATATTGCACTTACGCAAATATTTTGCTTACGCTTCACATTCAAATCTCTATAATGATTACAGTGAATCTTTGCATCATCCTGAATGGGACGGTGGCGTCGTCCTGTAATCCAGTTACTAGGAGGTCACGAATTGTGGATATTTATAGGCTTGTATTGTGGATGCGATGCTCCCTGGTGTGGATTAACGCGGGACTAACGTCCACACTAGTGAGCAGTACTACAACTAACCGCAGTGCTATCCCGATAATTAGACCATTTCGCTAATTACAAGGAAAAAATGTAGTTCGGATTCCACAATAAATGTAGTTCCCTTAATTGCCATTGGCTGTATGGGCTATTAATTAACAGCTGTGTCTAAGAAACATGTCGGTCTTAGTAACAAGACTACAAGATCGCACCACTCATCCTACACTCATCCTTTACTCATATTTGGGTTAAAATACGCACAGTGGCGTCCCCATCTTAAATAATTGATTGGTAATTGTTGTTTTAATAAAATTTAGGTTCTTTACTACCTTAATCCAGAAGATGATCAGGAATTTGGTGTTTTGTGCGATTACGATTTATATCCTTTGGGTTTCTAAACTAAGCTACATAATAAGAGCAATTAACGATTGTAGTTACCTATTCGTAAAATCAGAGAAAGATACTTGGTCAGTTACGGTTTTAAAATTGAGGTTAAGTTAAAACATTCCAGGTGTAGAAAGCCTTACGCTATATTTAAGTAATTTAGAGAAAGGACTACTCTACATTTAATTTACTACAACTTACAACTATTTTAATACAACTACATACAAGCGTTGTGAGTGGTGAGGCACTGTTTTAAGCTCTGTGAGAAGGGAAAGACCACGTCATATTTCATTCTGGTATTTCCCTAGTGGGAGAGATTCTTGGTGACGAAACATTGTCATTTGTCAAACTCTTTTCTCGGTTGTCACATCGTTTCTCATCACAACTGGAAATGAATCTTCCTGCTTTTAAAATAGTTTGTTAAAAACTATTACTAGTGTTCAAAACGAATTCACGTGATAAATGTATGTGAAAGTTGTTGTTTAAATTAAGTGGAACCTCAATTTGTCGTATATTAATTGTGCTAAAGAGTTTTTTAACTGCGCCAAGCCCTCAAAGGGACCCAAAAGACGTACCTTAGTTGTGCCAAGCCCAAGACAGGTAGGGGCGAATTCTTGCAGAAGGAATAACATTGTTTACGTGCCATCCTAACCTATCCTAACCTAACCGTACCTAACCTAATTAATGAACTTATCGGGTGGCTCCCTGGAGTAGTTGGCGCAATTCAGAAATACCCGACTACCTGACTCAGGTGAGTTGTCGCAATTAATTCCCGCCTAATAAGAAGTCCCTCGATAGTACAAACCCTTGACAATAAGTGTCATTTACAAATACCCTTGGTTATATATTACCCTTACATTTTATTGCAAATCCCAATAAGGGGTCCTTGATAACAAGTCATTTTTGATCACCCCCATTAAAAGACTTGTTATCAAGGTTCTACCATCGACTATTTGATACTGTATTCAGAGTTATGTCTAATTAAGTATTTATCACATCGAAATGCTAACAATAAATTCTCTAGACTGCATTTATTGGTAAGAGTCTGTAAATTCTATAGTTTCTTCAACTTGTGTATCTTTAGAATCAACTCACTTGGACGACCAACAATCCAGGACCCGAATTAACCAACGTAAACATGTTTAAATACTGTACCATATTGGGTACGTAATACCCCACCCCTATGCGTAAGGTCCACTTGATAACCGAAAAGGGGCCAACTAAAAATGGAACGTATTTTACACAAAATTGAATGACACATTTAAGAAAACTTACACATTAAACTCCAAACGCAATGGGCGGAGAAAATAATTCTTGTCACCATAATCTGCCATACGAAATACTACATTGTAAAATATAATTCAAACCATCAATCTCTATGAGAGTCCCATTGAAAAATGTTTGTGTTACAACTGTTAACTGTTGTTTTATGTTATGTATATTAAGGTATCCATAATCAATGATAACCATTTTTTTAAGAGGTAGGCTACTAATACGGTACAACAACACGCGAAAACATTACCACTAATAATAGTTTACGCAACGATCGCGTAAGAATAGTCTTATCGACACGAGTAGAAAATTTAAGGTCCGAGCCTTGGTGAGTGCCTTATAAACTTCTACGAATGTCGTAAAGGCAAATTACGCGAGTTGCGTACACTACTTTACCTACGACAGTTTTTTTAGCGAATTTCCCTATAGGGAAGTAGCTATTACCGTAGGTGGCACGGTAAGACTTAGACCCGGGACCGATTAACTTTTTCATTTTGATGTCCCCAGAGGCCAAAAACACAATTTGTTTCTCACTTTTGACCCTCAAAATCACAAAATTTACCAATTTCTCTTTAGACATTTTTAAAGAGCTTAAAAAACAAATAATTTAGTATATAAAAGTATTTTTGTTCGATTATTGGTAACGGATAAAATTTAAAAAGTTGTAAATTTTAAATTCCCATGTTATTCTTATGGAGAATATTGTAAAATGTCGCAGTTTGCTTGTTTATGGATATATTTTGATCAAACATGGCAAATTTATTTATTTTATACTAAGCTATCAATATCTTACTAAAAAACACACATTATTAGTTTCCTTGTATCAGCAAACCTAGGTACTCGTTAAACCTAATGTTATTTAAATATATTTAATTTAAAATCAATTCAGACAAATGGAAATTCGCTTAGTCGGCAGGTTTGTTGCGGCGGGGGTATTTTAATTACTAACAATCCCTACTCATAACTTCTAGGTTATTCTTTCGTTTATAACCTCTCATTGCCACTGACAGTGATGTAACGACTTGTCCCAATAACTCACGCACTGTTTAATCAACTGAATTGGTTTTAACAGCTGATACGTTGACGCTCAAAATATTTTAATTCTTTTCTCTCAAATCTTGAACCTCATTGGTCTAACATTTTACTGTTAAGTAACAAAACAATACTGTTTAAGTGCATCTGTTTAATTCTAAGAACTGAATCGAAATAAAAACTTGTTTGAAAAACGGTCGTAGGTAAAAAAATAATTACAATCCTGAAAAGCAAACATAGAAACGAGAAATGCATTTGTGAAATGGTGATGACCTATGCTTCGTTGTCGCTGAAATGCAGCGATGTTATGGCGTAGAGTGAGCAATAAAGACAAAATATGTTAAGCAACCTAGATCAACGATGTACATAAACAATACGACTTCAACTTATGTTCTTGCGATGTTTTATGTTGGTTATGATTTAGTTTGTTCAAGATGTCAACGACAACTTTAGTTGTTCTAGACACTAAATAAGAATATTGCTAGTGGATTTCTCATCGCGTTGAAAATATGTTTATGTTTCGAACTTGTGTACGGATTTGGTACCCTGCAGTAAAAAAACATATTGAACATATTTTTATGTTTTGGTTGATTTGGCGAGAAAGTTTCTAATTTCGTAATTGTTAGACCAACGGATGTCTAAAATCGTTAGTGGACACCTTACGATATTCACCCTGTATAAATAATTTTAAAATGAAATAGTTTTGGTGGGATAACAAGAATAAAAAAAATAAAACATCAATAACTACTGGACATAAACTGGGACCATCTATATAATTAATACGCTACATGAAACTTTGTCGGTTGAACTCCTCCGCCATTTCTTAACCGATTTTATCCGTTGACGTCTCATTGGAAAGAGCGTGTCGCGTAGATTTGCAAACTGACCTTACATTTTTGAAAAAAGTCCCTTGGGTTCTGCCCCAGTGGCTTTGAAAGTTCCCATGTTATCCTTATGAAGAACATAATTGTTAACATTTTGATCAGCTGTATAATTTAATTGCTGTTATTTATTTTTCAATCCAATGAAACGCATTGAGTACATATATTTACTATTTGAGTTTGTGTAAACATAACCCCCAAGACAGATCGTGTTAGTATGGTTTTATCTAAAATTTGTGTATTTATCGTCGTTTTGTGTAGCTATGACGAATAGTGTTAGCATGATTGTAACTTAAATTTGTGCATTTATCGTTGTTTTGTGTAGCTATAATTTGTTTATTCCCAAAACGACTTTTCGTTCTCAATTGGCCCTCTATCAATGACCTGTGTTGCCTGTAAAGCGAGGCATTTTGAGAAGGAGAAACCTGGCCGGAATGCTTTAGGTTTATCAATAACGAAGATAAACATGGCCTGAGTTACACACCGGTAATATTTGAGTTGACTCTTTTAAACTCATTGTAAATATGACTGTTATTCGTTTTGAAATAACTCCTGTAATACTTTTCAATTGCTCGAATTCGAGCAACATGTACACTAGTACTAAATAATTGTGTTAACCTGTAAAATAAATATTACACACCGGTAATATTTGAGTTGACTCTTTTAAACTCATTGTAAATATGACTGTTATTCGTTTTGAAATAACTCCTGTAATACTTTTCAATTGCTCGAATTCGAGCAACATGTACACTAGTACTAAATAATTGTGTGTAATATTTGTCATAATGATTACCAATTAACAAGGGAGAGTATTTGTTTCGTTAGGTATTTATTTATTGTGACTAGAGGTCGTCCAGTGGTCGAAAGCTCGACCAAAAATTTGTAATGACTTCTCAAACTTATATATTTTCACCCCACGCTGTAAATAAAACATGTGATTGGAGTTTCTTCCATTTGTTTTGATTTTCTGTTAAAATTTCGGTGTTATTTCGTCACCAGCACCAATAAGACCCATGTTAATTTTTTAACATTTTAAAAACATTTTTGTGCTTATTTTTGAGTCTATTCTAATCTATAAAGGGATTCTGCACATCTACAGGAAAATATCTTTCTAGCAGTATACGCAGATTTTTCCAGCGATGCACACAAGCTAAAAAAAGGTTTTAAAGAAACATGCTTGCCTATTAATGTATAGATATGTAACATTGACGTTTTTTGTGGTAAACCAACCGTATGAAAATTGAATATATCAAAATAATTGTGTGGCACAACTGTTGGAGTAAATGTAAATTCGTTTGATGGGTTCAGTACAATTTAAATAGGGTGCGGCTTATCCGGTATTTTGTAGAAAGTGGGACTTCGGTGGTTGGGTCCCATTTTCAAATCCTACCAAATCATAAATTTATGGTATACATACATTTCAGAAATCAAAATTTTTTCGTATCAACAAGTTTCCCCCAATAAAATCCAGATGAAAATTCGACTGAGTGCTATACAAGCAATGTACGCCATTATTATAAATCTCACACATCCTAAACTCAGACAAATGAAGAATATAGAGTAATACGATGCTTAGTTGAAGAGTAATCTATCTGATCCCCGGTATTGCAAAGCAATTGCAATCTTTACAGCCACAAAATACAGTATTGCAACACTGAAGGTTGGAGCAGCATTGCTGTCTGGATGGTTATTGTGACTGTGATTATCAAACTTTGTCGAGCTTTCAGACCAACAGAAATCTTCCTCTGGAGAAAACAAACATTTTCTCGATTTACTTTACTTTGTAAACTCTGAAAGGTTTTTATTATGATGAATACACTTGTTTTTATATCTAGTCTGTTGTTTTCGTGGCAAGTTCTCTTTGTTTAATGACACATAATGCAGTTTTAATTCGAACTTGCTTAGCGAGCATAATGGTTTGCGTTACTTAATGGGTGTGTATCCCTTTTTTATGAATCTAGTTGCCTTAACTATATAAATAAATAGCTACCACGGCCTTTCATTTGCATGGTTGTTCAAAGGATTTATTTCTTATTCAAGTATATTGCATTTAATGATTACTTAGGTTTGCTGTTCCAAAGGATAATGGGTAGTTTTTAGTAAAATGTAATAGCTTGGTAAGCTTACCAAATAATAGGCATGCTAGCATACTACAAAAGTTTACATGTGAATTTTAAATTTTAAGTTTTAATTTTCCTTCGTACAGATTTGGCGTTTAACAACGCTTCAATATACAACATTATTTGTGTTTTTAGGTTCCAAGAAATGGTTTGGAAAGAGATGATAAAATGTCATGTTTAGAAGGTCAAAAATGGAAAACCCCAGTTTTAACTCCATAAAATCCCATTCTCATAGTCCGATCATGCTGGTTAGAATAAACATAGGTTTTTATGTTTGTACAACATTTCACCGAAATCAGACGATTTTTACTGGAACTATCGGTTTGATGGTGGTTTAGTAAAGGGAATGATTTACTAAGATCATCTAGCTCAATACATTAATTGCTTAACTAATAAATAATGTAATATTAAATACAATATTTACGATAGAATTGTTGAAATTGAGTATTGACTCCTCTTAATACATACATAAGCAAGTAATCTACATACACATTTGACCCGTATGAACGAACAGTCGACTTCGTAAGCCAGAAGAGCTATAAGCAGTTTATGATGCTATAAACTTATGGAGCTTTAGAACTGACCCAGTGTTCAAGGGTTATTCTTATGACCTACTTATGGTGCAAGCTATGCAACAGTAAAGTAAGTTTTTTTGTAACAGTCATAAGTGTACTAAGTGTTATGATTGTTTGGGTTTTAAAAGAAAGATTTTTTGTGGAGTAAGATGGTTTAGTAGAGTGTGGGATATTGATCCTCAAGGTCGTGGGTTCGAATCCAACCAATCACCATTTTTATATCTAGGTGATAATACCACGATCCCTCTAGACGTAGCCTGAAGTAATGTGGAAAATAATTCAGGTCTAGAGCGTAGAGGAATAAACATTTTAAAAAAAGGAGAAATCTTTCTTCTTCTAAGAGTAGATAATTTAAAATCTTTAACAATTTCAACATAGGAAAGGATGAGTGCATTTTCACATGTATTGTATTTACAGGACGAATCTAGCCTGAATTTAAACTCTTAACTAATCAAATACTTATGTTTATACTAATCACGTAAGATTTCAATCAAACAGAACCGCGTGTATTTATGTAAAAAATATATTTATAAACACAATAAACACGTAAGAAAGCTTAAGAAAAACTCCAACAAGACAAAAACGCACTATAAATAAAGGACAGGTTTATTTTACAACTTATTTCGGATCATGAATGGATGGCCGTGTACAAGCAAACACCAAATACAAGCTATTTCCTCACAAGTAAAAATATCATAGAGGAATTTCAAGACCTAAGTATGTGCAACTATGTTAAATTGTTTGAAAACTAGGTTTGTGTAGTCTGCAATTGAAGTTACTTCAGAGTTATGGTAGAGTTTTGTTTCATATGTTCTATAATAGCAAACTTTCTCGGTTGCGACATAGCTCGGCTTTAACACTTAAATTGTAACCTATACACAATGAAACCTATTAAGCTGTTTAAGATAGTTACTTCTATCTAACACTAAGCATATTCCGAATCATAAATAACCAAGTTGTTTTCGGCATAAAGGATAGTAGACAATCTTGTGTAAGATATCGCCACTAAGTGTGGTTGAAACAAGTATTATTTTGCATTTGGAATTCCACCCAAGGTGGCGAGATTTTCGGTGACGAAGCAGTCACATTTGTCAGCCGTGCAATCTTCAGTGGCATTTCTCTTTGGCTTTCGACACCAAAGATTTTTACCTTGAAAACAATGTTGAAGCCATCAAATAAAATTTTGATAAAAATGTTTAACTAATAGAACAGTTAGTAAGAGTTTCTTTATCCGTACGATAGAAAGATAAAAACAAAGTTGAGTAAATCTGAAGTAAAACTATTTCCAAGCTTCAAGTTTTACTTACAAAAAGAAAGTTTTATACAGGGTGTTTTTTTATAAACTAAAATTACAACCACAAATCTCTGCCTTGGTTGTTCTGTACTATTGACAGAATAACAAAACTTCGACTTGTTTTTAAGACAAAACAAGCTCACATTTTCATACCCCAGTATTCTTTGCATTGCCAATCAGCTGATATGCATTGTTGCAGAGTTATCTATGAGTTTTGGTGTTTTTAGGAATTTATTATGAAAAAAGTCAATGAATATTGTACCAAACACTAATTGCACCACTCAACAATTAAATTGGCCTGAACAGCTGATTAGTTGAAGTTCGAATTATTACAATTTTACTTCTTCTCTCTCAATCCTTGAACCTCATTGGTACGTTACCCGTGTTGCATAAAACTATGCTGTTATGAAAGTAAACAATGCTGTTATGTGACACTTTCAATTCTAAGAACTGAACTGAAATGGCTACGGTAGTAGTTAGTATTTAAAACAAATAAGCGCACTAAGAACTAAATAACATGAGCAATTGTGTTCTAAAGACTTTGCGTGTCGATCACAATCAAACGTTTTTAAGTGAAATTAAAAGAGGACTATCAACTGAAAACTTTGTATCTTTGAGAGAATTTAGAAACCTCGTTGAGCCAATAAAATTTCGTAAATATTTTTATACATTCATTCAACAAATTTTAATCGTAAACAAATATTGTAATTTATTCTGTTACTTAAACAAAAAAATTAAGATTTCCTTTAAGTTTCATTTTTGTAAACACCGCATATATCTTGTCCTTTTCACAGACAGTGGTGAATGATGTTATATCCATCCGCTGTCTGTCTTTACATCTCTACTATGGAAGAATTGCCCCATATTTCTTACTGCAAATGTCGTCTCTTCCGTGATGGATGGGGTGAAAATAGTGAAAACTGTACAAAAAATTCCACTTCCCACTGCACTTGCGTGAAAAAAGAAAGAAGCAAAAGAAAGAAGGAATTGAGTATATGGAGGAAATTGTAAGAATTTTGCATGTGTTTATTTTACTTGAATGGGTTTTATACTAGAGAAAAATTTAGCAGGAAAATATCCGTCCTGAAACCAGTGGATAAAATGTGATCAATATTTTAGAAACAAAGGAACTTATCGACATTTTATGAAATGTTTAAAACGTTTATATAATGGTTTCAAACTAGTTTCAACGTGGTTTCAAACATTTAAACCGAGCTTTTTTTCTCGTAATTCAGTTTATTTTCTCTTGTTCAGTGAGCAATGCAATACTTAACTCTACAGCATATAATAAACGAAAGATTGTTAACTTGGAATTTTATAACATGGAAAAATTGTTTAAAAGCTCAATAATCATTGATATCTTACTCAACTCCAGTGTAAAACCAAAGTAGGCCTATTGTATTTTTATTGAGAACTTTAAAAGTAGCTACTGTACTTAGGTACCCTAAAACAGTGTACTATTAATTTTACAGAATTGAGACATTTTCTAAAAGGCCAATAAACAACCATAGTTTAGCTAAAATCCAGTAAAGAATAACAAGTCTCTAAAGCATCAATCAACTTGTTATAACTTTTATGATGGAATTGCCTAAAAAAGGATTCTCATACTTTGGACCCAAAGCATACAATAGGCCTACCCTCCCAAGAAACATGTAAAGTCTATCATGAAATTCATTATTCTAATCATGTTTAAGGCCAAATTAAAGCTAGTTTAGTTTTACTTACGGTTTGTACTGTTTTCGTGTCTTGAGTTGTCTTGAAACCCAGTTTTTACAAAACCATTATTTATTTACAAAACTTCTAAGGAACTCTACGAGGAATATTTAAACACATGCATTGATTCTGACCTAATGGTGTGCCACATCACCAGCACGAAACGATTATAATCTATGCATACTACTAGAGATCGTTTTGACAGTAACCAGGTAAATGAAACATTCGTTAGTTAACCTTTTATCAGACTAGTCTTATAACTCATCCATCCGCATTAACAAATTGGACCTTTTCCGTTAATTCACTACCACTTCAACATTATTGGTTTATTGGTTAGGTTAGCTTAGGTTAGGTTAGATTAGGTTTGGTTAGGTTAGTTTAAGTTAGGACTATGTTAATGGTAAAGGCCCGTAAACATAGTCCTAACACAACCTAATATACTAATTAGTGGTAGTGAATTAACGAAAAAGGTCCAACTCACTTTGATTACTTAAGTTCAAAGTCTACCTTGAGTTTTGAAAGATCGATCCCATCGCCCAAACGTCTCTCTCCGGAAGTTCGTCCTCTTCGGCGTCCTCCATTCGTTCCATCTCGTTGAAGACGAGGGTGAGATTGTCCTTGTCCGAGGTGAGGAGTCGATGACACTCCAACCCCCGGAGACACTGGCCGTCCTCGTCCAGCTCACCCTCCATGACGAAGGGGGGTGCCAGGGAGGTGACGACGCGGAAGACGCTGCGAACTCCGCGGGAGGTGGAGACAGGAACGAGGTCCCCCCCTGGCCAGACCACGGTGTCTAAGTGGACGTTCTGTCCCACGATGTCTCCCACGGGCCGCCACGTTGTAGACTCCTGCACTACCCCTGGAAAATACGGGGTTGTTATGTCTGGGGAAATTGAATATTTTGTTAAGTGAAGAAAGTGGTGACAGATTTCTCCATTACACTCATGGCCAACTCCTCAGAAACCGGAAGGACAAAGGGGAAGAAGTATTGTAGATTTTTGAAGAAATATTATGGACCTTTAGTCCAGACTTAGGATTTGCGAGACGTAGTAAGAGTAACACCAATCCACCTAAACCTAAGTACAGCTGAGGTATTTTCATTAGGTATACGAAAAGTTCCCTTTAGAAATAAATTACGACCTTAAAGGGCAAATTATGAAAACATGGATAGTTTGGCGCAAGGTTTCTCGTCATGACAAATATTTTAAGTACATGGTTTATGAGAATGTGACTTGTAGTTTTCTCAAAAGTTCATGGATACTTTGAGATTTATATATGGATGCTGGGGATCTAAAAAAGGTTACGCCAAAGGCTGTCGATTTGGAGGACTTACTCTCCCATATGAAAACACTCATTTCCCGACGGCGATGGCCTTGAATTAACGGTGAGAAAAAGTTAAATAGATTATAATTCTGCACATAAGCAACGATAAATCCCAATCATATAATTCTTAACAGATTAGTAGTTAGGCTAATGGTAGTGTATCCATAGACCGTATTGTCGTAACAAAACTTCAATAAAATAATAACATTGAACCTCCCCATCGTAAATGATTTCATTTCACTACACAATTTCACGGTGACACTCAAATGCTAAAATTATAAATCAAAATCCAAAAACAGATAATTCATCATAAAAATGTCCTTTTGAACTTTCTGACTAAAGCTATTACGGAGAATTTAGTTCAATAAACAGACCAGATTGACTAATGGGGCAAAGTTTTGTTGCCGGTGAAATGGATTAATACTCCAGACGCCACAAGGGCGATGAATGAATAAGGCGGGAAATTGGTTTAATTAAATCTGGCGGGAAATGTTACAGCTGCCAATTACGTAGATGAGTTGTTCCTTAATGGCGGGAAAAATTGCTGTGACGAAACAAAATAGTTTCGTGACCAGCTTGGTCTATTGTTTGATGGTGAACGATTTTGTCTTAGAGGAATCGTTCCTGTACGAGTTGAAAATAGAACATACATAATAGATTTCCTATTTAAGGAGTTTTAAAAATAAAAGTACTTATCACTTTATGTATTTTTACTTATGTAAATTGGCAACAATGGTAGACCTCATGGAATAGCTCAAAGCAGATGATTTGATCTCAATTGTATATTTGGCAGTACTGTATCAATCAGCTGTTCGAATATGTAAATGATCGCGAGCTCCACTGTAGGGATCAGAATATTTGTAATGTTTTCCAGCAAAGGTTGGAATTTGATATTTTGATTTTTTTATGAGGAAGAATGTGAGTAAAAAGTCCTCTGTTGCAAAAATAAATAAGTGGGAAAAAGTTTGGCTTTGATTAATACACTTTATAGGAACTCGTAAAATGTACAATTTCATTGTTTGATATAATAAGAGTGTGTGTCAGAATTAAAAACGGTAAAGGGTTTGCAAGTCAAATGCAATGAATTGATAAACATTTCTTGATCCATTAAGTGTATTTTAAGTCTACAGAAACATTTTAGAATTATTTGCAAGAGAAGCAATTGTTTTTTTTTTTTAAAGTTTGCCATATCTATAAATATTAATAAAACTAGAAATTCCATTCCATATTAAAGCTGTGGCTTGTTTTACAGTACTAATGGACGTAGTTGATTAAGCCTCCAACAGATTGTGCTGAGGTGACTGATTTCTGCAGATTATACAACTTATTAATCTCGCCTATGGGACGACTTATTTTACATGTAGCATCATAAGCGTTGAAATATTTATTACTTAATCAAAACTTAAGATACAAAATTTATGTTGACAGTAGCATAACCTATGAATTGTTTATTCAAATACGTCGTATAAAAAAACTATTTTTCGTCATACTGAAGCAAAAACAGCCGTTTTTAATGCATGCGTTGCGGGTCTAACGTAACATAATCATTTTTAGTCCCTAGGGAGTAAAAATCAGCTGTTGTAAACAGTTGTAAATTTCGATTGTGGCAATCGTATCGATAAAATTATTTATCGATTGCTATATTAGGTAAGGTGTTAGCATATTGTTGTTAATCGCTCGACATATCGATGAGCACATACAGTCCTCAATAATAACATTTTCGTATTGTTAATTTGCATAATGACTATGTAACGATGGCAAATATTGTTTGAACAATTAAATTGCATACATTTGATACAGAAAGAAATGCGTGTATATTTCTTAAATTTCGGAATAAAATAATCATTAGGAACTAATAAGAAATAGAGCAGCAGCAAATCATGGTAATTTAAAACCAACGAGGTAATTAGCATTGCGTACTGCTAGACCATTTGTTTCTTTAATATGAATCGTGCATTCGAGGATATCTAGCCATATTGGGCGAAACAAAACTGCTTTAACATGCAAAGTAACTTTTGCATCATAATATCTATGCATAAGGGCATCTCTGCATCAGGATGCATTGCAGCAGTCATACATTTACATTATAAAAACTGATCTAAAACTAAACGTGCCAATTTATGTGCGTTATTTGTTTTTTGTTTGCCATGTATCCTACCAATTTGGTTGCAACAAAGGACCAGTTGGTTGTATTATCAGTTAGTTTTTTGGTAAGATGGTAATTTAAAATCCCAGGAGGTATCGTGTTTTTATCAAACGTGGTTTTAGTACATTCTTTAGTAAAAACTATAATTTAAAGTGGACATTCGTTTACTATTCTTCTAGTATTGTAAGGCTAGTTTTGGAAAACACAATGGCGATTGTCTTATTTATGGGTCAAGATAATCAGATGGTGAGAGGTGTAAAGTAAATATTCTGGTATAGACAAATTTAATGAAATGAAGAATAGAGAACGTAGAATTTAAACCCAAGTGCAAAATTAGCAAAGTGAATGTTCAAACGTACTTTAGTTAACATATTTGCACTAAATAACTTCTTGATCAGCATTAAACGTGTTATTAAATTTACGGAAAGAAAATAAAAAGAAACGTCTTATAACACTTAAAACATATATTTACGCTTATGTCATTCGCCTATTGGGTCTGATAATGATTGGAGTGTCCAATCGAAATCGGTCACCACTTACTATCTATTTTGTATATTTACCGTCTTGTGAGTAACAGCATAAGCGTAAATATATGTTTTAAGTGTTATAAGACCTTTCTTTTATTTTCTTTGCTTTTGAAGGAACATATCTTGACTGACAACCCTAAAATTCCAGTAGTTTGAACTCATAACAAATAACAATAAATATTGTTATTGTAAACAAATAACATATCCAACCAGATGTACAAAGATATTAAAGACGCCACAATACAACACAAATATTTGATATATAAATTGCAAGTTAACCTTCTTAAGAGGAAAGTGTAATGCGGTTAATCTTGCGTTTAACAGTCTTAAGTCTATGTAATTAAAACATATGTGGGGACAAGAAACAAGCATAGTTTTGTAGCGCAGAGATAGAGTTCCGACAGTCCAAGCAAGACAAGGAGCCATGTTGTTTACGTTACATTAAATGTTGTTTAGAATAAACTTGCCTCTGGCTTGCAAGCTAAGATATCTAAAACGTTTAATTATTATTAAGTTGTACCAGCCCACACAAATGGGTTTGTAAAGTATTTTACCAACGACCGTTTTTTTTAACTAGCCTTTTCAGTTCAGTTTTTAGAATTGAAAAAGTTCACTTAATTGTTTTCTTATCTATATAATTAATACGCTACGTTGTTTTGTGTAGCTAAAATTTATTTGTTGTTTTTTCTTTTAAATGCCTCCGACGCGACGACAACGAAACATAGCCAGGAGCAACGATCACATAAGACCACTTGGTCTTATGTGATCGTTGGCCAGGAGGAGTAATCTTGATAACGACCGCAGCTACAGAACAGTGACACGTAATAGGCTCAACTATTAGGTTAAAAATGCGCCCTAACACTACCCCAAAACAACTTTTCATTCTCAATTGGCCCTCTATCAATGACCTGTGTTGCCTGTACCAACAGCGAGGCATTTTGAGAAGGAGAAAACCGACCGGAATGCTTTAGGTTGATCAATAACGAAGATAAACATGGTCTGACACCGGTTTTGAGTTTACTCTTTTAAATTCATTTAAATATGACTGTTATTCGTTTTGAAATAACTCCTGTAATACTTTGCAATTGCTCGAATTCGAGCAACATGTACACTAGTTTTACTTAACACGGGTAACTGGCCAATGTGATTAAAGGATTGAGAGAAAAGAAGTAAAATTGTAATGCTTCGAACTTCAACTAATCAGCTGTTTAGGCCAGTTTAATTGGTGAGTGGTGCAATTAGTGTTTGGTACAATGATCCGTCTCTGTCAGTGGCGATGAGAGGTTAAACGAAAACATAACCTCTCTAGACATTATGAGTAGTGATTGTTTAAAAAAGGTCGTTGGTAAAGTAGTGTACGCGGCTCGCGTCAATAGCCTTTAACATACTCGTAGAAGATTAAAGGCACTCGCCAAGGCTAGTACCTTAAATTTCTCCTTCTTCTCATGCTCGCAGAAACTCTTTCTACTCTCGCCAAGGCTGAAGGCTCGTACCCTAAATTTCCACTCTTTCTACTCTCTTTTAAACTTTATCTACGCAATCGTTGCGTAACTACTATCCTGAATTATACTTACGCATTTCGAAATCCTCCTGAACCACCTGGGGAGAATCAGGGACTAAATTCAAAATTTGGAACCTGGGCGCCAAAACTCGATCTGTTTTCTCTGAGCTGGCGTTCACCTGTTCAGGCTCGGCTTTGAGCTCTCTGGAACAAAAAAAAAACATTCAAATAATAATATGTCATGACTAGGGAACGAAAATATTTATGAAATATACACTATAACGTTTATTAAAATTAAAATGAAAAACTATTGATTTAGACAGGCAATAGTTAGGGCCACCTACTTACACTCAACCTGTACAAATGAATCTGAAGTACTTACATTCAAATATATGTATAATTTATTGCAGATTTAGTTTTATCAGTTTTTTATTTTATTTTGTGAATTAAATCATGCTGTGATCTTTTTCATTTTGACGTTCATACAGTATAAGTAGTTTTCTATGTATTCTAGTTCTGTTTTCTTCTTCGGTAGTGCCAAAAACACCTATCCTCTTACAAACAAATGTATATGACATATATTTCTTAGATCAGAACATATTAAAGAAGGCAAATTCTATTTCATAAAGTTTCAGCAATGGAAAAGGGAAATTAAGAAAAGCAAACAGGAAGTCGACGGCCAACATCCGGGGAACGGACACGTAGGTGACGTCACAAAACCAACTGTCGTCAAAGTTTACTGAAATTGTTCACTGCAATTCCTTGTCGGTACAGTAAAAATATAGAGAACAGTCATTAATATTTATGTTTGTAAAGCCATTTCGAACCATGAACTGAAATTGGGGCTTAGGCCAAAAGTTGTTTTTCAAGTTTGAGCGTAAACGTAAAAATATTAAACAGACACTTCATAGAGCTCCCAACTAACTAATGGTTTAACATACTACCAATTTCAAATGAACTTTTGGAGTGGTATTGCGTGGAAACACGACAACAAGCAAGACCTTTCTCTACCAAAAAAATCTTTATAATGGCCCCATTAAAACGCTAACACTAAAATGAAGGTGTTCACGAACAGCTAAGGTATTTTATGCATGGAATAAGTGTACCTTATTCAACAAATGTCCGTTGACACTCTTATCTATCAATTCAGCCCTTTTCCCACAGTAAGAGTTTACAGTGTCTGACATAGCCAGAGGTCGCATATAGAGGTTGAAGCAATTGCAGATTTTCACTCCAATTTTCCTGTTCACTGATCTTTACTCAACAGCCCAATCTTGAGCTTGAATTTGAAAAGTTTTCCTCTGTCTTTTAATGTTTTGTCCAGAATACTTTGCTATTTGACTACTACTAAGAAGTGTTTGGGTTTGCAAAGATATTTTCATCCTTTAGTGGAAAGATGGTAAGTAGGTATTATTCTGAGTGTGTGAATTTAAGAATCGTAAACACTTTATAGACTACTTAAAACAGTGGTTTTCTACGGTTATAATATTTCCACCCGCTTTTAACCAATTTTTACGATTTATGTGTCTTTTTAAAGCTTATGATTTTGAGGTACAAATGTCCCTAAAAAGATCATTTCATTTAGGACTTTGCCCTTCCTAGCGTTTAATTTTTTTCTCAAGTTCACTTGAATATACAGGGTTAGGCAAAAGTCTAGAACCCCCCAGTTAACTTTTTAACACGTTGCAGTAGGAAAACCAAACTCGGCACATATTTACAACATAAGAAATTGCACTTTTTCGTCAAAGTTACAATTTTGCCCCAGCCCCCAAAATGGGGTATTTCGGTGGCAGCCCCAAATTTTAAAATGTATCTATCATGTAACCCCTCATTTTAAAAGGGTTATCAAGATAAATTGAATGGTGCAAACCAGATGTCAATATCGCAACCCTAATCAAAATCGCAGCCATTTTTTAATATCCCCTATTCACTTTTTAACAGGTTATTGCAGGAAAAACTAAACTCAGCATACCATTATAAAAAAAAGAGAATTCACCATTTGGTCAGTATAAAAATATTAAATTTTTAATGTTAACTAGGGGTGTCCAGACTTTATCATGCTTGCTATCTTTAATAATTAAAATGGCTGCTATTTGATTAGGGGTGCAATATTGACCTCTGGTTTGCATCATGAGGGGTCACATGATACTGTTTACGTTTGAAAATTTGGGCCTGCCCCCAAAATACCCCATTTTGGGGGCTGGGGCAAAGTTGTAACTTTGATGAATAAGTGAAATTTCTTATATTGTAAATATGTGCCGAGTTTGGTTTTCCTACTGCAACGCGTTCAAAAGTTAACTGGGGGGTTCCAGACTTTTGCCTAACCCTGTATACAGTGGCGATGACGAACTATCTTTATAACAGTTTAATGATACTTGTAATATAAAACAGCCGATCCTTCGGTTGAATGTTTAACCACAGTTAAGACAAAAAGTTTATGAAAACAGATTTTGAATAGTAATGGCTACTTTCAGTGAAAATATTGACCTCAGGTAAATTACTCTTTATACAATCAAAAAATTTAACCTATGCCATTATTAGATCCTCCTAATAACTGTCTTAAGCATAATATTTGAAAGCTGCATTGCACTATTCATTTTTCATTGTAAGCAATTTTCTAACTCTATTAAATTGCTCAATTTGCGCAAGGGTCCTCTCGTTTACTATTTAGAAGTTATTACCGCTAGATGAATTGCTATTCAAGGGGCACCCCCAACATGATTTTAACGAGTCGATTGAAATATAAAGTCCTCTTCATTTGAGGTTATCTATGAAAGTACAAGTAGAGAACAGACCCCAACAAATTTGTATTTAAACTTATAAATCAGTTTGCAATAGCATGGAATAGAACTCTATGGACATAGTATACTTTAATTGATAAAAGTTGTAGCTATATTTGACAAAAACTACTTGTGGCATGGATAGTTGAGATAATGGTAACAACAACTACTTTACAACGGTTAACAATCATGTGAATTATGATGAATTTTAATTTGCTAATGGCTTAAAAAAGCAATGAATTTTTTGTTGAAATACAAAAAAAGTATTTTATAAGAGATTATTTAATATAATAAATTACTATTGTATTGACATACACATCTCGTTATTTGTTGTAGAAATTCTGTAAAATGTATATTACTTAAAGACCAATAATTATCTAGAATAGTAAATCTTTAAATACTGAGACCAAGGGCTTTCGTTGAATACTTTATTCATCAACCTAATGAAAGGAATATATAAATACTAAGCTACGGCTGATATAAAATATACAGTTATGTTATCAAAAAACTTTCAATGCACTTAGGGAGGTAATAGCTATTTACATTACAAGTGTAGTAAGAGCGTTTTTACATCACGCAGGTGAATTTTGTGCAACGAGCGTAAGCGAGTTGCATAATTCACCTGCGTGATGTAAACACGCTCTTGCGTAACGTGTAACGTACAAGATTTTACCTGACCCGACAATATACAGGAGGTTACGAGCAATATGCTTCATTATCCATTTCACTCATCTTCTAACAGTAATGTTCATTTACAAACAAAAGCTAGGTTAGGAAAATTCTTCAAAGCATAACAATAAAATTCAAGCACACAGCTGATTTCTAGCGTTGAACGTCGTTGGCTCCATAGAGGTAGATTTTTTAAGTTATCCACTCAATTTTATTTAAATGGGTTTCATTACATCACCGAGTGAGTTTTTTTCAACTTTACATCACTCGTGAAGTGAGGAAGTTGTATACATCACGCTTGGGATAGGGAAGTTTAACATGGCGGGTTAGGTAAACTATTTAAAGCGATATGCTTATTCAATTTACAGTATTCATTCCATGTTTACCACCGCCATAATCGGTATTGTTTCCATATGAGAATGACATTAATAAAAAACATTAGCTTTACGTTAAATTTGAACACAATTTATTATTGCAATGATTTAAAACGGTGTATATTTATTTAAATATTTTATGCAATGAGTTGTTGATATAAATTAGTAATAGGTTTGAATGACTTGAGTTCAAATATATTGTATAAAATTGTTACACATTTTACTACTCATATAGGCCTATATATATTTTTTATCAGAGTAAGTGCTCATGGTTTTTTTATATTAAAGTTGGAGTAAACCTTTAAAATATATTGGTTATATCATTGTTTAGTTAACTTACAATTTCGTAATTAAATGTATTAAAAAACAATTGTCTTGCTTAGTGGTCATAATTTACTTAATAGTGGCTTTATTTAGATAATTGCGCTTTAAAAACTTAGCCGGATACAAATTCCATTGTAGTGCTATATTTAGAAATTCGTTAAAGAAATGTTATAAATAATAAATTCGAATCATACCATATAGACAGATTCATTTAAGTAGTGTTAAATAAGGTTATTTTCGGGCCAGTTACATAATTTGTTTTTGTTTATTATCCATACTATACTAATTATAACTATTTTCTATCAAAAGGTGGAGTTGATACTAATTAACGTAGAATATAACTATTGTTATCTAAATATATAAAAGGCAAAGCCCTCACTGACTGACTCACTCACTCACTCACTCACTCATCAAAAATTCTCCTACTTCCCATTTACATAGGAGTCTGAAATTCGGTACACCGATTCTTTGGGCATTAAATAGGAAAACTAAGTAGTTTTTATTCTGATCAGGCTTTCGGGCTCCGCCCAAGTGGCTCTGGAGTTTCCCGTGTTAACCTTATGATTTTTCAAATTTAAAAGGAATTAATGAATCTTAACAGCTGTTTAAATTAAACAAGTTGGTTCTGTTCAATAGCATTAAAGTTACAAGGATTACCAACAGGCAGCACTATTTTTTTTTTGTTTTTTTATGACAACAGCTAATTTGCAACCAAAAGGTGAGTGAGCGTAGCGAACGAACTTCAACCTGGAGGCGAGTTAGCGTAGCGAACGAGCTAACCTGAAGGCAAGTGAGCGCAGCGAACGAGCTCCAACCTAAAGGTGAGTGAGCGTAGCGAACAAACTTCAACCATGACGTGATTGAGCCATGCGAATACGGAGTGTTGCATATCGTTGGTGAATACTTATCAAGTTAAACGGGGCAAAGCCCGCGGGTACAGCTAGTATTTGATATAGTTGTGCTGTATTTATTCTTCTATTTATCAAATATTTAATTTAAGATGGTTGCTAAACGCTTTAAAACTATTCCTTTTCTTAAACTTACATTACGTTTAGTCGTATATTTATGTATTGGCTGTTTGGCCGTTGGTATGAATAAATAAAAACTAGATGATTTATTTTATTTATCGGATTATATTTTAAATATGAGTTAAAATAATGATGTAAAACATCCAAATTCATTTGTAATATGTTCTTTTAAAACATGAAAATATTTTGCAGATTCGTAAAAAGTTTATGTTTAGAATTGTTGAATAGAGAAAAAAATATTGTTAAATATTTAGTAATTCAACTAAGGACATTTAATAAAATATTTATTTAATAACATATGAACTATATACAGTCAAATATAAACAATTAATCAAGTAGTATTAACATCCAAGTCAAGTTTTTAGTTCAGTTATTGAAAGGATACAACAGCTGATATGATGACATCACTGTCCAAAGTTCACTACAGCACTTCGTACTAGTCAGTTCAGTTTAGACTCACCTCTCTCACAGTACACAGTGCTTACCTTTTGGTTTAGTTCATATTAAATATTTTAATCTCTCTTTCTCTCTTACCGCTCCAAGTGCATTATTTCATCATTTCTCATTTAAATATGGATTCCAAATTTATAGTACCAAGTGTCAAGCTAGGATCCAAGAAGATATTTTTATTTAAAGTAGATGTGTTGTAAATTTTCGTGTACAGTCCAGAATATTCATGAGTAGTGAATTGCTTTCTTTTTATTAATGAAGAAGAGTTTTAATTTAAATCAGTGAAGAATTACATACTACACAACAATAGTCATTTCTCAACATCATCTTTCATCTGTGGTCCTTCGATTCTCGTCACTCTGGCCAGAGCCATCGCTTCTCTGCTCATCTTGTTCCTGTTCTACCAAAACCCTAATGGATCTTCAGTTTTAGGATCTAAAGGTATTTCTCACAATTTTACCTCTTAATACCATATTTAACATGGTCCTTCGAGCCGGATGTTTCCCAGCCTATGGAAAATAATCTACTGTGACTATTAAGTTTTGTATTTATTTGAACTGAATAAATTAATTGAATAAATCTGTCATCAACATTAAGTATCATTAACAAGAGGATTAAATATTTTTGATCACATTATTATCAATTTATTAAATTGTTGCAGTAATTTGTGAAATAACACATAAAGTTTTGTTGTCCCAGACAGAAAATTTTGTTCTCAGACTGTACTGTCTACAACTCCTGTATTTTCATGCATAGTTTGTCTATTCTCTATTGTGCATTATCGGGCTGCATCCTGTCTGCCCCCCTCTCTCCCCCCTGTAATGTGAAACAAGTTTCTCTCTTGTTGCTGAATATTCAGAAAATCATGGAAGTCATACCAACTTCACAGCTGATCAACACTAGCGCTGCTGATGGATAGAAATGAAAACTTAAATGTCATTATGCAAGACTTTGTTTATGTTTTCATAACCTCAATTGTTTGCTTACACTTTTAAATTAAAGTGACAGAAGAATGTTTATTAATACGGATTGAACATTTAATTACAGTTTGTGTTTGAAATAACATGTTTTATTGAATTTCAAATTTATTATCTGGAAATAATTGCAGGTAGATATTTTCTGGGACTTAAACTTTTTATAGGCCTATACTATGGCTGAATATTTCTCTCTGATTTCAAGTTGACTAATATTAATATTTAATACAATGAATCCTGGCTGTCTTTAAATAAGTTTTGCTCATTATAAACTTATTTTAATCTGCATTTATTTTTATTTTGGAATTTTATTGAATTTAAGACTTATTCAAAATGAGGTTCTCAACTTTTGTGAAGCAATCTGAGCTTGTGCTAGCCAGGCTTAAGTCAATTGAAGCAAAAGTGCTTGCTATCGAAAAGGAACCTATCACTCCTCAACTTATAACAAAGCTCACTCTTTTGGATTCCACCGCTACAGCCAAAAATAATGATTTTGACAAATTAGTGAATAAGTTGTTCGGCACTGTGCCTTTACCTGAGGAATTAGATGAAAGTGAAAATATCACTACAATTTCAACATTACAAGATGAAATAAGTGATCTCTATGTGTCTATTCACTCTTTGTGTGTGAACTTGATACCTTCCCCAAGCTCTAACCAGTCGAGCCAGCCAAACCTGGATGATTCCAATGCAGCTATCAGCCAAGTAGCTACAACTAAGGTTAGTGTACAGCTTCCTAAACTTCAACTTGGTACCTTCTCAGGTCAACATGAAAAGTGGATGGCGTTCAAAAATTTGTTTGAAAATACTATTCATAAAAATGATAGTATTTCTGGTGTTGAAAAAATGAGTTATTTGTTAAGCTGTCTTGAGGGAGAGGCACTTTCAGTTGTTAAAAACATCCCTATGACTAATGCTAATTATTTTATTGCATGGGAATCTCTACTTAAAAGGTATCAGAATACAAGATTACTAATCTCTCTTCATGTCAACAATGTGTTAGACTTACCAGTTCTTCACAATCCCTCAGTGAAGCAACTTAGAAGGTTTTTGTCTGTTTTAAATGAAAACATTGAAGCACTTAAAGCTCTAGATGAAGAAATTTCTCAGGAAAATTTAATTTTGACCTCTCACTTGTTAAGAAAATTTGATTCTGATTTTCGCCATCATTTTGAACAGAGTCGAAGTGATAACTCTGTAACTCCTAAGTTAGATGAGTTAACCAAGTACATTGAGTCTCACTGTGTAAATCTTGAAGCAGCTAATCTTACTAATGTGGGATCATCTCTTAAGGGTACCTTAGGCCACCACACTCAAGTAAAACCCCCTCAGCGCTCAAATAAATCGGCGCTTATTGCAACTCCTCGCACTGTTTGTGCATTTTGCGCAGGTGCAGATCACAAAATCTATCAATGCAAAGGTTTTCTTAAATTGACTTCACAAGAAATGTATAATTTTGTTAAAGGCAAAAATTTGTGCACCAACTGTCTTGGCGATAAGCATAAGGTAAAGGAATGCAATTCATGGCGTACATGTTCTACGTGTAAAAGAAAACATCACTCTCTTTTGCATTTTATGGATTCTGAAAATAATCCCTCTCCTAATGTGTCTAAAGGTAACACAGACAAACGAGCTCCAAGTTCTGACTCAAATAAAAATGAATCTGGTTTTGTTGGTTTGACAAATACAGAGAACACAGTTCTTCTTGCCACTGCTTTAATTGTGGTAAAATCAAGCGAAGGTAAGACCCTAGTTTGTAGGGGAGTTTTAGATTCTGCTGCTCAGTCTACCTTCATTACTCAAAGATGTGCTCAGTCTTTAGGGATTAAGCGCTCTCATGCTAATAAAACGCTTATTAATGGCATCTCGTCTGCTCAGGTGAAAACAAAAGGGTTAACTCATGTCACTCTCCAGTCCCTTAGTGGATATGTATTGGCAAGCTCTCACCCTGTCTTCATTTTGGATAATATCACTCCAGATTTACCTCGAGCTAAGATCACTCCTGAAGTTCGCTCACAGATGCAACATTTAATGTTAGCCGATCCTACTTTTGATAAACCCGCTCCTATTGATGTTCTAATTGGAGCTGACCTTTTTGCCTCCTCTGTGAAAGGCCAGTTTTTGTCACTTGGTGAGAATATGCCTGTAGCAATTGACACCATTTTTGGATATGCGCTCTTAGGATCGACCCCTGTCGCCTCAACTTGCAAAAATTCATTTCATGGATTAGTCACACTCTTAACCACCAATAGTTTGGATCTTCACACCTCTATCCAACAGTTTTGGGCTGTAGAGGAACCCCCTCTTACAAGCAAGCAATCCTTAGCCGAAGAAAAATGTGAAAAACATTTTGTATCTACGCACTCTCGCACTCCTGAAGGAAGATATATTGTCTCTTTGCCTTTCTCAGACGATCCGTCAACATTAGGCAACTCGAGCAAAATGGCAAAATCCCTATTCTGGTCTCTGGAGAATAAATTTCGTTCTAATCCTGATTTCAAGGAAACTTATGTTGATTTTATGAGAGATTACTTGTCTTCGGGACATATGACACTCTGTCAGTCACCACGTCTTAAAAATAATCCTCATTACTACCTTCCACATCATGGAATTTTTAAAGATGGAAAATTAAGGGTAGTATTCAACGCATCAGCACCTACATCAACATCTCTGTCTCTCAACAGTATTCTTCATCAAGGACCAAAACTCCACAACAACATATGTGACATCATTCTCAATTTTCGCCGACATGCGGTTGT
This sequence comes from Macrosteles quadrilineatus, assembly GCF_028750875.1. Lineage (NCBI taxonomy): Eukaryota > Metazoa > Arthropoda > Insecta > Hemiptera > Cicadellidae > Macrosteles > Macrosteles quadrilineatus. Next base: position 34,668,546 of record NW_026542598.1, on the reverse strand, counting down.
TTTTTCATGCGACATCAAGCAGATGTTTCGACAAGTCCTTGTAAAGGAATCTGATCAGATATTTCAACTTATTTTCTGGAGAGAGAATGATAAAATGCCTCTTCAAATCTATCAACTAGCGACTGTCACTTATGGGCTCACATCATCGCCCTACTTGGCAAATCGTGTCATTCAACAACTCATTATTGATGAAGGAAAAAATCATCCTCTAGCCGCAACTGCTCTAAAGGATCAGATTTATGTCGATGACGCCCTATTGGGTAGTAATTGCGTAGAAAACGCTCTTTTGTTGAAAAATGATGTGGTTCAGTTACTCAAAAAAGGAGGTTTCGAGTTAAGAAAATGGTCTTCGAATAATCCATTACTCTTACAGTCGATCCCTGAAGATCACAAAGAAAAACCTATTGGTTTTCGAGCTCCCGAACAACCAGTTCATAGTGTTTTAGGACTTAAATGGATTCCTAATGAAGATGTTTTTTCTTATTCTGTAGGAACTCAAAATATTAAGGAAACTCCTACAAAAAGAATTGTTTTAAGTGTGATATCACAGATCTATGACCCATCAGGATGGTTAACTCCTGTAACCTTCTGGTCCAAATCCTTCATGCAATACTTATGGACACTTGGTCTCGATTGGGATGAACCCCTAGACGACAGCGTTATATCAGTTTGGAACAAGTTCGCCAATGAACTTCCATATATTGAAATGCTCAAGATACCTCGCTACGTGGGACTTTCTTCAGCTAAAGATATTCAGCTACATGCTTTTTCTGATGCAAGTGAAGCAGGATATTGTAGTTGTGTTTACCTGAGAGTTGTAAATTCACAAGGAATTATATCGACTTATCTTCTGATAGCGAAGTCAAGAGTCGCACCTCTGAAGCGTATTTCCATACCTCGCTTGGAGCTCTGCGGAGCACACCTGATGTCTAAGCTCCTAAATTACTGTATACAACTTCTCTCACCTCACTGCAAGATTAGTTCATACACAGCTTGGTGCGATTCCACAATCGTGCTTTCATGGATTGGCATGCCCTCTTATCGACTCAAGGTTTATGTGTCAAATCGAGTTGCAGAAATACAGGAAAATATCCCACCTTCATTTTGGCAACATATTTCATCACTAGAAAATCCAGCGGATGTTGGGTCAAGGGGTACCGCCCCACAAGATTTGATTAACCACACACTTTGGTGGAATGGACCTGTCTGGTTGTGTAACTCTGAAGAAAATTGGCCAAAGTCTGTCTGTAAATCTTTACCTGAAGAGTCTATCCCTGAAACTAAGATTCTCACAGTTAACACTCTCTCTGCTGTTCCGGATGAACCATTTTCTCTCCTCACTCGCTTCTCATCTTGGACAACACTACTTCATGTTTCCGCATACCTGCTGCGCTTCATTCATAACACCAGAAATAAAGTTAAACAAATTGGGAATTTAACTTCTCAGGAGATAAAAGAGGCTCATAACCTGATTTGTAAATTGGTTCAACGAGAATATTTTTCTGAAGAAATCTCATGTTTGAAATCCAATAAACCTTGCTCTGTACGCATTAGACGCCTAGCTCCTTATCTGGATAAAGATGGCCTCATTCGAGTAGGGGGAAGAATAAACAAGGCTGATATCTCTGAAGATCACAAACACCCCGTCTTGCTACCTAAAGGTCATAGGTTAGTTGATATTTTGATTGACCACCATCATGTCTTATATTTGCACTCTGGTCCAACTCTAACTCAGGCTATGCTGGCAAACAAGTACTGGATTCTCAGTGCTAGAAGCTTAATAAGATCTAGGATCTTTAAATGCATAAAATGTTTCAGATGTAAACCTCCTCATTCTTCTCCACTCATGGGGGAATTGCCTATGAATCGAGTTACACCTTCAAGGCCATTTTCCATATCTGGTGTAGATTATGCAGGACACTTCTTTGTGAAGCAACATCTACTAAGACGAGTTCAACCTATCAAGGTTTATATTTGTATATTTATTTGCTTCTCTACTAAGGCGGTACACATAGAAGTAGTAACCGACCTAACAGCGGATGCCTATTTAGCCGCTCTTACCAGATTTGTCTCCAGACGAGGAATCGTTTCAGATATTCACTGTGACAATGCTACAAATTTCACAGGTGCATCCGAAAAACTCAGACGCAACTTTGAAAATTTAATCAAGGATTCCACAGTACAATGCTACGCTGAGAATTTCAATATTAAATTTCACTTCTTACCTCCACATGCACCTCATCAGGGAGGCCTTTGGGAGAGGGCCGTCAAAAGTGTGAAATTTCACCTAATAAGAGTCATTGGACAACAGACCCTGTCACTGGAAGAGTTTTCGACTTTAATCACCCGTATTGAAGGAATGATGAACTCTAGGCCTATAACTCCTCTTTCTTCTGATCCCTCGGACCTAGAAGCTTTGACGCCAGGTCATTTTTTAGTAGGTGGTCCTCTTATGACACCTCTTGAACCTGACTTGCGTAGCATTCCTATCAACCGATTAAAACGCTGGCAGTTAGTCCAACAGTTCAGTCAACATATCTGGGCTCGCTGGCAGAAAGAGTATCTGTACACTCTTCAAGAGAGAAATAAATGGGTCAACCCCAAGAAGAATATTGAAGTCAATGACTTGGTTGTCATTCATGAAGACAACTTGCCTCCACTCTCCTGGAAGCTTGGACGAGTTCTCTCCGTTTCACCTGGTACTGATGGAATAGTACGGGTCGTGCACCTGAAGACCGCAAGTGGACACCTCTCTCGTCCTGTGACAAAGGTGTCTGTCCTTCCTATGGAATAGTGAAGAGGAGTTACCACCCCCCTTTTTTATTGATTTTCTCATTTTTTGTGTTGTTTTCAGAACCCAGGGGTTCAGGGGGGGCCGGTATGTTAAATATTTAGTAATTCAACTAAGGACATTTAATAAAATATTTATTTAATAACATATGAACTATATACAGTCAAATATAAACAATTAATCAAGTAGTATTAACATCCAAGTCAAGTTTTTAGTTCAGTTATTGAAAGGATACAACAGCTGATATGATGACATCACTGTCCAAAGTTCACTACAGCACTTCGTACTAGTCAGTTCAGTTTAGACTCACCTCTCTCACAGTACACAGTGCTTACCTTTTGGTTTAGTTCATATTAAATATTTTAATCTCTCTTTCTCTCTTACCGCTCCAAGTGCATTATTTCATCATTTCTCATTTAAATATGGATTCCAAATTTATAGTACCAAGTGTCAAGCTAGGATCCAAGAAGATATTTTTATTTAAAGTAGATGTGTTGTAAATTTTCGTGTACAGTCCAGAATATTCATGAGTAGTGAATTGCTTTCTTTTTATTAATGAAGAAGAGTTTTAATTTAAATCAGTGAAGAATTACATACTACACAACAATAGTCATTTCTCAACATCATCTTTCATCTGTGGTCCTTCGATTCTCGTCACTCTGGCCAGAGCCATCGCTTCTCTGCTCATCTTGTTCCTGTTCTACCAAAACCCTAATGGATCTTCAGTTTTAGGATCTAAAGGTATTTCTCACAATTTTACCTCTTAATACCATATTTAACAAATATGATATGTAAAACAAATGATTCCACTTCCGGTTTCTATCCGAAACGATTTCAAGGTATTTTCGTTTTTGGTGGGGTTAGAGCAGGTAGGGATTGCCCATTGTATCAAGTAAGCAAATATTAGTCCAACTAAACCAGGTTAAACCATGATTAACCAATATATCTGATTTAGTGTATTGGTTACAGCCAAACCACACCAAAGTAACGGTTGCAACCACATCAAAGTAACAGTTATTGGTATACGTACTATTGAGTTTGGTTAATTGCTTAGATGATTAGTATCCCTACGATATGCTTGTTTCAAACAGTTTTAATAAATTAATGAAAAGTCAAAATGTTTTTATAGATGTTTTTAAGAGGGTGGTGGCCTCTTTAAATCCTGCATTTGCACGTTCACATAGACTGCCTGTGTGTGGAACGTACTCAGCAAGGGTCGCCGGAAGACTGCCCCCCGGAAAACTACCCCCCCAAGCAGGTTTCTACGTCATATTGACGTCAGAGACCGGGGGGCAGTTTTCCAGTCACGGAAATTCAAATTTAGTTGTCAAACAGTTCTAATCTAACCTAACCTAACCAACCAAACTTGCTGTAATATTGCTGGTAGTATTCCAGTCGCGGACACGGCTTCCATATTGGTTAGTTGGCAGATTTTGTGACGTCACGTTTCACCTGGGGGGTAGTTTTCCGGGGGATAGTATTCCGCATCCCCCTCAGCAAAGCGAGGGGTGAGCGGGTACAGTACGAAGGTGAATTGTACTGATAAAACTTTTACGGTGGTGACCAGGATCCGACCCCACAACATCGCTGCCTTGGGCCCGAAGTCCGTGACGCTACCAACTGAGCCACTGACTTATCAAACATGTCATGGTTTTATGAGCTTTTTAAATATTTTATAAGTTTTATGAGAAAATCAACATTAAAATATAGATTATTTTTTCTAAAAATTAAAATGTTTAGAGATATGGTACCATTAATTGGTACTCACATACCAAATTACATCAAAATCAGACCATAGTTGTAGTCAGTGCCACTGTACACATCCAAACACACAGATGTCACTTTTAAATCCATTTTTCGGGGTTCAGGAAGACCCAAAACGGATATCTCCACCAACAGTCAACCTCGTAAATTTCTACCAAAACAATACTTTCACCATATACAGTACTATGTATAGGGAGAGAGAGTGAAAAATAATTCAAGAGGATGAGTGGTTTGTTTTGTGTGGTTAGAGGTTAGACGCTGCTTCTTGTTGTGTGGTTAGACGTTGTACTGTTGCGAAGCCCTGGGTACAAATCCCGAAGAAAACCAATGACGTTTTATTTAAATCAACACAATGACTTCATGGGTCAAATCCACAAAAGGGCTTAAAATTATTGATCTTTGGCCAGAGGACCTAGGTACTAGGTTTCGGAGGCTTCCTACTAAAAGCCTTACGTTTTTCTGGAATAATGTTTGTACTTATGCAAATAACTACAAATCTTTAAATTTTATATTTCAGTATCAAACTGGGTAGTCAAGATGAGTTACTGAAATAATTTAAATACGTTAGTCGTCCCTTTAAGAGAGTCCTACCCCTTAAAATAAAAGGTTTCTTAAATAAAGGGTTTCTACAAATGGTTTGATTTAAAATACAATTTATAATCCATACAAACCATCATAGCTCCATGAAAATATTGAATGTTTAAAGTCCTGAACACAGCAAAACATTAATAAATCACTAGGTGCTGATGGCGATAAAATACACAAAAGATATCCATCAAAATATTGACGGCTTCTTTAGAAAACTGCTGCTGGAAGCTTATCCTTAACACCGTTATGCTTTCGCATTACGGCGAGATTTAAAACTTTTCTGATCATCATGGTAATAAATCATGAACTGGCAAACATTGCATTGTGTCTTTTATTACTTTCACTTATTGTTTCAATCCAAATTTTAACTTGACTATCGGGATTAATGCTATAAATTATAAGTAAACGGTATCAGCAATCTAACACATACTTTCTCCCATAGCATATAGCTTTATAATGGGCATGAGGTGGGAATAACTAAGATATTTTAAGGGTAAAACCACAAAACTCAATCAACTTTTTAAGAGTAATTTTACAGTTCAAGGTCGTATCATTTTGTTTAGACTTAAGGATTGCAGCATAATAAATATTAAACAAAATAGATCAAGCATTTTTGAAAAAAATACTTATGGGGTTTTATGGAAAAATCACCATAAAAAAAACTCAACAAAATGCCTAAGGATACAGTAGTAGTTATATATCGATGAAGGATACCATCGATGGAACTACCAAATTCCGTCAAAATTTTACCTGTGGTCCGATTTTGACGGAATTCGGTTCGGACCTCGTAGACGTAGACAGTACAACACACACACACACCCACACACACACAGTGAACAGTACTTGAAATCATAAACAAATAATAAAACCTGTTGAAGTTCGGTAAATTGGCTCTTTAAAGGCCGTAGTTTGGGTGTCAATTTAAATTCTTTGGCCTATTCCAAAAACCAAATACATTAGAGAATTAAAATACTTTCGAAATAAATTTCTAGATATAAGTATTATAGTGGTTCATGAAAATTATTTTTATATCTGTATATTACGACCTAATCCTCCTCAGTTCAACTTATTCAATTTGATTTTAGAGAACCTATCGTACTCGCAGTGATATTGTGCTGAAGTATTTGTTTCGACTTCCCCGTAACAGTAGTTCTATATCGTAGAAGTCAAAGTTTAGATTCTCTAAGCTTCAAGCTCAAGAAATCCGTTCTCTAATCAACCAAACAATGTATTTAATCAAATTTTACACCCTTACTAAAATCATCATATATATTGATTAGGATTTATATATTGAAATCCTAATCAAATAACCCCGGGGTGCCGGGGTGTTGTGGGGCGCCGGGCTGAAGCCACCAGCAAGTACTAGGTCACCGCAACCCGCAACACGACATGACTTCACCGCCATCGCATAGTCAGCACTCGCAGTCCATTCAACCCCGACGCCGTGATGCTGCCCATTTCACCGTCCCAGCTGTGCTCGCCGCTATCCTTCTCATATGGCAACCTACTCTTATCAGCTGGCGCGGAAATTCCAACGCATATCGTGACCGGAATAATTTAATGAAGTCTCATAAATCGTAACTCCATATCATTCTGTTGCGCCACTAAAATAACCCAATCGATCCCTAAATCTCATCAAACATTTTATTAGTCTGGATAATAATATTAACAATCTTACTCATTATTTCATCCACATACTCAATATTAAAATGAATCTAATCACAAAACCTCAAACCCCTCAAAAAGACTATTAATATGACAAAGTGTTACCTAGAATAAATCATTTATAATCTCAACATATGAAAATAATTTATAATAATAATTAAAAAAATATATTAACAAACAGCTAATATTTAATTAGTTCAAAATTAATGAAACAATCAATTAACTTAAGGAGACTCGATGGGGCGAAAGAAGACGTGAGCGACTATGAGCTATACACCACCAGCTCATTCTACCGCGTCGCTGGAAGGGTCGCGAAACAAGAAAATGCGCCGATCCTCAAGATCGCGTCGCGTCGCAGGAAGGGGGGAAGAAGAGTCGGAACGCACATCAAGATATCCGTTCGATTCCCACCTTCGCGATTGATGTTTCCGTGTATCTCCTTAAGTTGTTTTTTTTCTTTTTTATTGTCAACCGGTGGTAGGTTGACGTTTTAACCAGGGGGGTGTAAGAAAGGGGATTAACCCCGTACCCACGGTGCTCATCTATGCAGACACTCTGTTCACATTACACTTAGTCGACCAGTTGCTGTGAACAGAGTTGAACAGTAGCATGAGCATCGATTTACAAATTCCTTTCCCAGCTGATGTGAGCTAGGCGATGACCGGTAGGGCTGACTTCCAAGAAACACCGTTAACCTATAAGCCACACACCCTATCGGTAATCAGCCAATGAGAAGGGCTAATGAAGAAGATGGAGGGGTCAAGACTCTTGGAGCTGGAGGATCTGAAGGAAAACATCGAGGAGATCACCACGGGCCACCGGAGAAAGAAGATCGGGAGTTTGGGAGTGCGTGTATCGGTGCGTGTGCTTCTGGGACAATTAACAGTATGTAAAAAGAATAAAATATATAACTAAAGTTTTGTCAAACATACAAGTCATGTAATTTGTCAGTAACTAATTCTTTTAAATTTTCAATTGATTTTCTTTTCTTGTAAATTTAACGTTGTAAATTTATTTATTTTATTATTGTTGATTTTTGCCTTTTCTAAGTTTTCTTTTGCTGTTGTAACACTTTGTTACTTTTGTAGTTTTTTCTAAATTTAAGTTTTTGTTCATTACACGTTGAGTAACACCCTTAAGCAGTCTTATGTCTCATTAACCTAACACCTCTTGACTAAGCTAAGCGAGTGAATCATTTTAGGAAACTTAAACTTAAAGTGAGGCATGGGACTCGCAATATACATTACGGGAAACGGAGCTAGTGCCGTCCTATTCTTTGCCATAAACTGTCAAAACCGTCAGGTAGGCCCGAGTGCCGTTTACTTTACTTTACTTTTCTTTGAAATGGCGACCATACAAAGTAGGTATTTTAAGCCAAGTATGAATGGGGATGAGTGTATGATGAGTGGCGCGATCTTGTAGTCTTGTTAGTGACTAAGGCCGACATATTCATTAGACACAGCTGTTAATTAATAGCCCATACAGCTAATGGCGACTTAAGGGACCTACAGTTTATAGTGGAATCCGAACCACTTTTTTTCCTTGGTATATACGAATTAGTCTAATTATCAGGAGAGTACTGCGGATAGTCGTAGTATTCACTTAATATCGTTTGACTATCGAGAGCTCAAGAGTGATTCAAGGGGGGGTTATAGTGGAAGGGGGTGTAGTGGGCAAGATGTAACAGAGACCGGGTACAGTTGCTACACTCGGTGGAAAATATCCATTCGATTAGTAAACCTTTATTACATTTTTTCATAATCAGCAAGTTTGGTTAGGTTAGGTTAGGTTATAACAGTTTCACTAAATCCCTCAAATAAGTTTTTCTCATCCTGACTCTCCCCCCCCCCTCACAGTCGATATTTCCAACGCCATACCCGCCGCACAGTGGAAACGGTCACTGATACCTGGCTGGCACTCGCCCTCCAAGCCTCATGATCCTCATCAAAACTTTTGGGCAAACAGCACTCGGCCCTGCACTCATAAATTACGTTCTATCTTAAGTACCTATTCAATAGTCAATGGGGCAACCAACGTGGTTCTTCTTGACTATATAAATTTAAATGTCTAAGTAAATAAGTTGAGTTTCTAAGCTTGGTATCACTTGAAGCAGCTATCTAGTGTGTATTTAGGTAGTGGGGGTTGTGGGGGATGGAAGTGCTGTGAGGGGGGGGGCAGGCGCCGGCTACGCTGACAACAGCTGTGTTATTTCCGGATAAAACGCCTTTGTAAACAAGATTACTCAATCTGTGAACCTAGAAACCCAAATAAACAAATTGACTTCATTTCAAACGCTTTGTACATACTCCAAAATTGTCTACTCTCAGATTGTCTTTCAATAAAGGGTTTCAAAGGATTGTAAATTTTAATTTGTTATATCTGAATCATAACAGTAGAAGGGATACAATAATTGTTGTTTAGTTTTTAGTGTTTTGCCGTTTAGCGAATTTACCACATTAAAATGAATGTTATAATGTGAATGTCTCACATTATAATATGCTTCTAGTGTTGTTCTCATTGTCAGACTTTAAATTCTATCTGAACGAATGAAAATCTTTATAGATCCGGAAAAAAATTAAAATAATTGTTTATACATTAAACATTTTTTACATAGAAAATCTTAGAGCCGAAACCGATTTACGTTTTCGTTTTGATTTTAAAATAGGCTAATAACACCATTCGTTCAAATATATTTTGTCCGTCAGCACGAAAATACATCAGATTTTGATGAAATTTGGTATAACGTGTAAATCTTAATTTAGTTTGAAGGGTTTGCAAACCAGTATCATCGGACTACAAACAATACAACAATACAAGAATGTCTACCGAAGTGCTAACAAAATATAGAACCATTTTGTGATAAGAAGAAGATGAAGAAAACGTGTTTTATTGAAACAAAATAATAATGATACAGTGTTTACAAATACACAAGAACAATGGTCAAAGACATGGTTTTGTGCAGAATGGTTTTGTAGTTGACATACTGATTTACAGATTTAAAACACTTTAAAAGAGTCCATGAATCACACCATACAATTCTTCATAAAATACACTGTCACAAAAAAGTATGTATACACATACTAAAATAGAAGAGATTGTAATTGAATTAAAAATAAAATTATATATAATGAGAAACATAATGTATCTTACAAAATTTATTATTTATTTTGTAATCATTGCATAGGTACACCTTTAATGTGAACACAACTGGTACATCAAGGATATTGAATCTGTTTTGCCGTAAAGGTCAAGTGATTTCAGAAGAATATGACTACACCCAAGACAACTATTAGAAAAACTTTCATTGAAGGAGACAATTTCCAGTTAGTCTAGGAAAATAAAAATAAAAACTACCTAAACAACATCAGGCCTAGGACATCAGGACTCTGTATTTGAGGGAAGATATTATTTGTAGAAAACACAAAAAACAAGCTCAGCTTCTGAAGTGTAAGATAAAAGTAAAGAAAAATATGTGCAAGTAATGTATATTATATAGAGCGTTTATGCACATTGTATTTCCATTAGCTATATAGTCTTTGATCTTACAATTTTTGAATACCGGTAAACTAGTTAACAATGAATATGAGATTTATTTGTTTTAAAATGACTCCTAAAACTAACTGCAATTTCTCGATTTTGAGCAGGTACAAGAGAAAGGTGTTCCCAATATAATACATAAGATAATATTTTCATTGTTTTTATTGTATAAATAATGAGCATTTTTAGTTTGGCATAACGCATCGAGAATAACGACTCAAAAATCTTTTTGAAAAGGGAACACGTTTAAAATTGGCACAATGAAAACTACCTCTGCAAAGATAATTGTGTTACCAAAAGAGGGCATTATATTGATTATTTGAAAATACATCGGCGGAGTGAGTGGTGAATTTAAACATATATTGGAACCAATCACAGTTCATATAAAACCCACGTGTTCATAATATAATGACTTTATTTGAATAGGTTGTGATAATTTCGCAAAATGCTTGTCAACATGTTCCACAATTAAATTCAAACTGTTTCATTCTAATAGTTAAATATCGAACAATAGCGAATGAATTAAATCGCTGCAGTAGAAATACTCCGATAAGGTAGTGATTTACCTCGTGTGTCACAGATATGCGTTACATTTGTCACAATACGCAATGTTATTAGGCTTTATGGGGCAACGTAATGGACTTTGGTAGTTTTTTGACATTATGTCACTGATAGCATAATCGAAAATCTGGTTTTGTATTGAACGGATATTATATGTTGAAATCTAAATAGTTTATACACAACATCAAAGAAAATAATTGCAATAAAGCTAAGTAAATATTAATACTGCAATCCCCTAAGCTTATTTTGGAGATTTTCCACGATCTATTACTTTGATGAATACAGAGAAAGTTTTTTTTCCGGACGAGATACATAATAGTGTATTCATTAAAGATTTTTAACTTTCTTTGGATATTTGATCCTGCTATATTTTTATCAATATGTTTTGGAGCATTATATGGACAATAACTGAACAAATAAGATGATTTCCTTAAACAATTATATTTATAATGAAAGGAAAAAATATATTTAGTTAAATTTGTAATCAGATTTTTATTTGAACGCGCAGTTGTTGAATATTTACGATAAAAATTGCAACTGTTGTGTTTTTGCTATTTATATATAATACTTTTTCATAAAAAGTACAAAAACATTTTTAACTTTTTCGGGAGGATTTCTCAAAATTTCTAGATTTAAGAGAGAAAATCTACCAGTTACCTTGTGCCTACTTAATATTCTGTAAACGCTTGGGAGCAATTTACATCCTACAGTCTTTTCAGGTTTTATACTTTTGGAATTTTGATCTCGTCCAAACACGGAAGAAGAACTGTTTAAAAACATGCAAAGTTTCATGAGAGACAATTAAATCAATTTTACCAATTAGCTTTTGGTACAGTCTTGTACAACGCATTTAAATAAACAAATAATACGACAACAACAACGTTATTCAAATGACTATTTAATAATGATTAGTATGATTTGCGTTAACCAACTATGACAAAAGTTGCCTATTAGGTACTACAAACATAAAATAAATTTGTCTATTATAAAGGTGTTATGTATAAGGCAATCAACAAAGGAATTGCAAATTTTTGGTACGTGATTAATTACTTCAGTTGACTTTGCATACTACAGATGAAACCCATTGGATCATCGGTATATACTAAAATCTTTTACGTAAAATGATGTGATGGTAGGACGACTTTAATTTTTGGGGAAGAATGTAATTTAATAATAAACTTAAAAATTCATATTGTAAATGATTTTCAATCAATCAAACCCATTGTAAAAGTAACCTTATTCCCTCTTCAACTATCCCATCTACTACGTTGCTCAGGGATCTCGTAAATTTAAGCAACAAACTTGCAACAATTAATTACACCTTAGCTGTCCCTACTTCCGAGATCCATGAATATTACGACCTCCCAATAGTTAACTGCATATCCTCTCCCACTACGACAGTGATCAACATTCGAGTTCCAATTCTTTCTGTCAACAATACCTGGTCTATGTATAAATATTTGCCCGCTCCACTGGCGTGGCATAACCAAACTTGTTCTTTGACGCAGGAACCTTTATTAATTGCAAAATCTTTATCACAATACCGACTAATCAGTGGCGAACACTTGCAATTTTGTAATGTAAAGGGAGACAAAATGTGCCTTCTCCCTCGACAAACAGGATCAGCTTCTCTGACTCAGGTTTGCGCATTGTTACTTATGACTTCAGCACGGTTAGATGATATCATGGCTCACTGTGACTATGTATGTCAGCCAAAATCCCACAACACCATTATAACCACAATAGATCAAAACACTTTCATCCTTACCCATCCCACGAATTTTTTAAAGATTACATGTGAATCTAGTTCTACTCAAATCCCTTCCATTCCGACGAACCTCCCTGGGGCTTTCAAACTGCTATTACCTTGTCACTGTAACCTTTCCGAAAATTCAACTCTACTGATAGCCAGGTCCTATCCATGTTCCTCATCGTCAAGATTGGTACCTTCCATAAATCATATCCTTCCTGCATCCTGGTCAAAACTCCGGGCCTTAAATTTACACCCTACATCTGCAGTTCATTTTGAATGGACTAGTCTTGATTCAATCCTTGATCCTGATTGGCAGATCCAAACTCCCTCTTTCAAAATCCGTACCAACATTGCCTCTGATGCTTTCACTCCAGTAACTCTTCCCAAATCCTGGTATGACATACATGGGGACAAATCATTTTATGTCCTTCCATTAGTGTTGATGTGGATGATAATACTAACTTTAATCGTAATCTACCTTTGTTTCAAAATTTATGTATTTAAATTAACTATGCAACCAAGACCTCCCAGAACAGATTATCCACTAAATTATATGAATTAGTTTTCCTAAAATCAGGCTGGGGGTGAATTGAGTAGCTTTCAGTCTGTTGTCTTTAACTTTCCTAACTTAAAGCATAGTTTGTTTTGTCGATTTTTAACTATATTTTGGTATATTGATTTGTAATTTAATAATAAATTTAAACATTTTGTAATTTTAGTGATTTTAAAGTTTTTAGTAATTTTGTGTATAAGTGTGTAGACATGGGGACCATATCTCCCGGAGGAGGGGGCATGTGATGGTAGGACGACTTTAATTTTTGGGGAAGAATGTAATTTAATAATAAACTTAAAAATTCATATTGTAAATGATTTTCAATCAATCAAACAATTGTAGAAGTATCAGTTACAGCAGTTGGTTGTGTAAAGTAGATTGCTGAGTGTAAGCAGTTTTGTGCTGCTTCTTGCATTCAGTAGGTTCAATACCCAACAAATTGCTGATTATGGCCTTACCCTCTCTCTTTGCATCCAATTGAAAGTACCATCGGTGGTAGACCTTTTACCAATAATCCACTCTTCCTTAGGAACCAGCACCGGCTGGCCAAGGTAAGGCCGTTATACTCTTTTAATATTTTTGGACTTAGAGCACAGATAGTTTTGAAATACTAATAAAGACACTTAATACTTTTCATATTAAATTCATAAATTTCTTTACATACATTTATTTAAAACTATATATATATATATATATATATATATTAACCAATTTCTATTGCCTCTTTGGTTGAATAGTTATTTTGAGAATAATAACATAAACAATTATATTTGATTGAAAATCATTATTTTGTCATTTAGTATTTGCCATTCATTGATCTTGATATAATATCTATTTTCTATTTTTCCCTTTATCTCTGTAATTATAAATAACGAGAGGTCGTCCAGTGGTCGAAACTCGACCAAAAATATGTAATGTACTCACTTATCTATTTTCACCCCACACTGTAAATAAAACATGTGATTGGAGTTTCCTCCATTTGTTTTGATTTTCTGTTTATATTTCGTTGTTATTTCGTAACCAGCATAGCAACGCATAAGATCCATGTTAATTTTTTCAAATTTTTAAACTCATTTTTTGTGCTTATCTTTGAGCCTATTTAAATTTATAAAGGGATTCTGCACACCTACAGGAAAATAGCTTTCCAACGGTATGCGTAGATTTTCCCTACGATTCACACGAGCTGAGAAAAAAGGTTTTAAAGAAACATGCTTGCCTATTAATATATAGATAGATAGATACTTGTGTTGACAATATAATATAGAATTTTGTATAATCGAATCTCGAGTACCTTTCTTTGTGCTCACTGCCAAGCGAGTTCACCCCCTACAATATACTATATAGTAATAAACATCATTTAAAAGAAGTAACACATAAAAACGAACCGTTACAACGATCAATGCAGAATAAAAAAATAAAATAAAAAAACTTGTATGATCGTCTCTTGCGGTTTAATTGTAAAAAAATATAAAATAACATAATAACATTAACATTTTTGAAACCAGAAAGTTGTAGCTAATAATTAGGGAATATGGTTGTGAAAATTCACGTGATGGTGTTGTACATTTTTTATTAATAATTTATCAACAAAGTTAATAGCTATTTACATTACAAGTGTAGTAAGAGCGTTTTTACATCACGCAGGTAAATGTTAACACCTAAGTGATGTAAACACGCTCTTGCGTAACGTGTAACGTACACGATTTTACCTGACCCGACGATATACATGGGGTTACGTACAATATATTTCATTATGCATTTCACTCATCTTCTAACAGTAACGTTCTTTTACAAACGAAAGCTAGGTTAGGAAAATACTTTAAAGCAAAACAATAACATTCAAGCGCACAGCTGATTTCTAGCGTTGAACGTCGTTGGTATATTTTTTAAGTTAAGAACTCAATGTTATTTAAATGGGTTTCATTACCTCACAGAGTGAGTTTTTTAACTTTACATCACTCGAGAAGTAAATAAGTTGTATACATGACGCTTGGGATAGGGAAGTTTTACATGGCGGGTTAGGTAAAACACTTTACTCAATTATTCTATTTAAGGTCAACAAGTAATATCTCTGGAATAAAACAAATGATTAAATCTTTCGGAAAGCATTACAAATTCTCACTATATTATTTATTTTGTAAACAATGCAGCATTTCATGTTCTAATTTTAATAAAATCTCATTTTGACTATTATTAGGCAGAAAGTACGGCTTTAGTTATCCAACAAATCTTGTTATTGTTAGCAAAGTGTTTCCATGTGTAAAAAATGTATTAAAAATCAATTTAACGGTTTTGATAAGCACTGACAATGTTATGTATCCTTTAAGATTTCAAATCACTAGGGTCAGTAACAGTACGCAACTCAAGATGAATAAAATGGAGGGAAAATCTGTTAAGTACCCTTAAACAAAGGGCTTCTATTATACGTCCCAACCACGTCAATAGTCCTGATATAAAACTTATAGTTTAGCAAAGTGTGGTTGCATCAACTTATGTCTTTTTTATCTCGCATTAATCTTTG
Source organism: Macrosteles quadrilineatus (assembly GCF_028750875.1). NCBI lineage: Eukaryota > Metazoa > Arthropoda > Insecta > Hemiptera > Cicadellidae > Macrosteles > Macrosteles quadrilineatus. Next base: position 34,652,813 of record NW_026542598.1, on the reverse strand, counting down.
ATCTTTCAACATCTTAAAATATCTATGTTTATGACTTTTAACAACCTTTAAATAGTAAGCTTTTAGTTTTAACAACCACAGTAAAATTGAAAATACCCCCGCCGCAGCAAACCTGCAGACTAAGCGAATTTCCATTGTCCTGACTGGATATCTACTATAATATTCCCTTAAAATTTTCAGATTTAGTTTTCTATTTAAAACATTAATTTCGATGTGTACTTGAGTTTGCTGCTACAGAAAAAGGTATTGAGGTGTTTTTTGTCGAAATGTTGATAGCTTAGTATAAAATAAACATAATTGCCTTATTTGATTGAAATGTAACCATAAACAACCAAACGACAACCGTTTATTTATACTCCATAAAAATAACATAGGAATTTTAAATTTACAATTTTTGAATTATCTCTGTAACTTTTAGGCATATAACAATGCTTTAATATACCAAATTATTTTTTTTAAGCTCTACAAAATGGGTTGGATGTGAATTTTTTTGTTTTAAGGGTCGAAATGGGAAAACCCAATCTTTACCCCAAAAAACCCCCCATAACCCCCTCTTCGCATAGTTTGATCATGCTGGTTCGCGAAATCGTTCGAATAAACGTAGGTTTAAACATTTGTACCACATTTCATCAAAGTCGGATCATTTTCCCTCGAGTTATCGCGCTAACGGACACACACACACATAGGCTACATATATATGAATTTGAACGGAGGGTGTTTTTGGCCTCTGGGGTCCTCAAAACGAAAAAGTAAATCGGTCCCGGGTCTAGGTCTTACCATGGGATCTACGGTATATCTTATTCCCTATATAGGAAATTTGCTAACATGTAAGATGTTTTACAAATATCACCGGAACGTTAAAAGTAAAATTTAAAACAGAGTAAAACATAAAGTTTTTCACAATATTGATAAAAATAGCTTACTCGTGTGAACGGGGAAAACTGCGTACACGCCCTTGATAGCAGAAAGAAAAATCCATAATCGGATTTGTATCACTTTGTGACATGGGTAAAGCCTGTACTCTGTTAATGTTTCTTGTCAAAGTAGATTAATCAATGAACTAGTGGCCCTAGTAAAATTTAGTAGTTTGGCGGAGCTGCAGAGTAGGATACACTTTCGGATTAAGGATACGGATATTAAAAATTTAATATTTTATTAAGTTCCTTCTTGTGTGTACTAAATTTAATTGAAATCGAACCACTTTTACTCGAGCTATTGTGCTAATAGACATTTTCATATGAACTTGAACGGAAGGTGTTTTTGGCATCTGGAGACATCAAAACGTAAAAGTAAATCGGTCCTGGGCCCAGGTATTACCACGAGAACTGCGGTAATAGCTTATTCCCTATATGGGAATTTACAACAAATATTTTAATCTTAAAAGCAAAATTCTAAAAAATGTTAAAGTCCCTGTCGCAGATGAGGTGATTAGTGAGACTTGGACTGACGATCCACGCCCATGAAATGTCTCGCCTGGCTGAGCTATGTTAATTTTATACCCGCTAATGATAGTGCCACTAGTATTGGGAGCCATCTAGAAAAAATACATCGTGTTTTATTTCAATCTAAAAAAATATACAAAACTCTGCCAGCTACCACCTAATACGATTTCTTGTAGTATCTCTTTTTCAGTAGTTGTTATTCTTAATCGATTTTAACGATAGTGTCATTTAAAGCTTTTTATCCAGCGGAGGTTAGGATGTTAATTTCACCCCCTAGGGGTGTACGAAATTTGCCGTCACGACTGGTAAAGCTTTCCCTCCAACACGTCGTGATCAAGATTTCAATTTGTACTCAGGTGCTGAAGTACTTAATAATCAACAAGAATATTATACAAACCCGATCAATAATAGAAAACCACAAAAAAAACTACATAAAAATAAGAAAAACAAAAAAATCAAAAACAGGAAACCAAAAACCATTAAAAAGCATAGTACACAGAATAGTGAAATAGTCAAAAAGGTCCTCAATTCTCCCAATAAAACCCACTACTTAATAACTAATAACAAAACAATAAATTAGGCTTTGTAAACCCACATGGTGATAGATATAATTAAGTACTAAGTGCATCACTTATGTAGCTTGTGCTACTTCGCTTCCATCGTCCGAGTATTTCTCGGTCAGCTTAGTTTTGCACAACACTAAAAAGTTGTTTTTGTTGACACACTAACAGACACCAACCAACAACCTAGTTCAGTGCACACACAGATTTGCACAATGACAGTGTGTACAAAGCTTTGCTCTTTCCTAAATAAAATCAGCAGCTGTTACTAAGGGCTACTGTGGTCACATCAACCTAATGCCAAACGTACGGACGTTATTTTCTAATATTCATACTATAAAATAATACCGAATGATTGATATAGTTATATGGTATAATGTATAAGCTACACAATGTTGATGTTACTAACCGACTGTTTTTGATTGGATGTATTCATTATACCTTACGCAGATCATCTCATACACTTCTACACTCTTACTTCACTCGTATTTGGGAAATACGCGCCTAGGTGGCGTTTCCATCTCAATGATTGGTAATTGATTGATATTACCTACTATTTCCACACAACACTTCCTTTTACTTCCTTCCATACAACAATGCCTACAAATTACATAAAGATAGTTCAATATTCACAACGTTTTTTACCATTGTGTTCACAAAGGTTTGCACAAATAAAAATCTGCTGTTTTGCTAAGAGATGCTTATCACCCCCTCCCCCCCAACACTAAACACCCCTCAGAGGTCAACTTAATACCGTCTTTTGTTCATCTTGAAGGAAAGATATTACGCTTTTGTCTTTATGGCCATTTATTCTGACTCTGGTGTCAGCTTTAATTCTATCAGACAGTTTTTAGTGAGAATCAGTTGTAAGCTTTCTGAGATAGATTGCTTTCTTTGGTAACCTTTTGGTAGAATACGTGACCTAAGATACCTTCAGAGAATATTTACAATTTTTTGTATGGTAAATTTGCAATATATTCTTGAGGAGAAAGCATTTTTCAGGAATGACAAGTAGCATAGTGGTAAATTTTGTCTGTTCATCCCATAGTGCTGCATCATCACAATATATATTAAATTTGAATGGAAAGTTTTTACGGACTATTTCACGAAGCATACAGTTTAAAACGTCAACTCACAACAAGGGTTGGCTTAACCACATCCTAGAGGCTAATTATAGAACCCAATAATGAAATTAGTTAATTTTAGCATGCGGTTACTTAAAGGGCGGATTCTTAATTCAAACAAACGAAACCTTTTTGACTACTTTATCCACTTTTTACACTAATGAACTGTTAAAAAATACATCTTGTTTCAAAGCTGTCAAACTCCCCCAAATTACTTGCGTTAATGTTTACAAGGTATTTCTTTTTATAGAACTCTGTAATAAAACATTATTCATATAAAATACAAGTCATATTGTTACGGCGATAAAAAATAACTGATAAAAATAATGGTACTATATATGGTGATTTGGTGGCGAAATTAAAAAAAAAACTTGCTTTACCTACAGTTTTCATTGTTAAATCATTACTTTAACTGTATATCCCCCCTCCCCCCGCCATGTTGACACAAACACTACGTAGATTATGTCCCAACCTCTTTTGAACACCCTGCATGTATTTGCAGTTACTTCCCAGTTTACAATGTAGACAAGCTAGTTAGGGAAGATATTGGCAGTTGCACACTTGAAATTCAGAGCAGGCTTAAGACCAATTACTTCTAAAGTCTTTCTCACGGTTTACATTCTAAGAATGTTGATCAGTTAAGGTAAGCGTTGAAAATGGGAATAAAGAACAACTTTTGTTTAACAATCATCACAATAACAACAGCATTGTTGCATCACGTACCTATTGATACAGATAATTTTATTGTTCGTATGCATCTTAAATATATTAATGTTTTTTGAATGTAAAATAGATTTCCACTGCAAAAATATGAACAGTTACATCTGGAAAGGTATGAGGGGTTTGTCATGTCACAGTGATAAATATAATGTCATTAAAATTCAAGACCTCTTTAAAATGAAGTTCAATTACTCGTACAGTAAAGTTAAAATAATTTGATACTTTACCTGTATCCCATTAGACACATCAATGTTTAAATAAATTATCGCCACAAATAAATACGAGGACATTTATGTAGCTAAGCAAACACAACTGGTGATAATGTATACATTTATACGCAATTAAATATACCAAAATGTGATATAGGAAATTGTGGCGAAAAAAATCGATTTAACAGCTTAGTGGTATTGGCAATTGGACAATCAACACTAGGTATTCAACAGTTATGGGTTTGTTCGATACAGCCATATGCACTTAGGCGTTGATCAACAGAATGGACTTTGGAAATCAGTCGATTGTTACAAGCAATAATCAGTTCAGGTATTTTGAGTTCAATGGAAAACTATAAGGAAAATTATCAATAAGATAGTCTAAGGAAAGTTTTTATTCACAAGATTGAGACTACATTATTATATCCTATTTAGGAAATAGCAAAAGTACGTGAATGCATACCTATACTTCCTTTACAAAAGCATATGGGAAAAATTTACTAATAGTTCTTCGTATATTTTAAAACAGAGTAAGGTGTACTGAAAAATATGTATTAAGGATAAGCACCAGTGTACGCTGAATCTAAGAAAGGGATATTAGAACAGTAACTGAATGGATCATAAACATAAAGAAATTACGTCACTGGCCTGAACGAATATAGTAATAGCAGTAAAAGCGGGTTTGGTTGTTTTCGACAGTTCCATTTAAACACATTATCAATAAAACATGTTTACTTTCAGGCCAGTGATGTTATTTTTTTGAGCTTACCATCCATACTGTTTTTGTTGCAAAATTCGTGAAAAAGTTGATTTTCGAAAAATAAGACTATGGAAATAAATTTTATTTAATATCATTTCAATGACAATTAAAACATTAAAACATTATTATGCAATTAAAAACACAACATACTTTGTACATTTAAAAATTAAATGGCCCCTTTCGGAATAATGCGAACCACAAAATACGCCTTTAATTTTACCAAGCAAAAGGAAAATATAAATTAAATAATTAATTATATGATTAATAATTAACATAATCTAAAGTACAACATAGAACCATAGATTACAAGAAGTAGACACTCCTTTTCCTGTCTATACTCATTTTATCTATGATAGAACAAACTGGCTGGTTCCAAAACACTCTCTTTCTTTATTGCGCTGCATAAAAAAAATGCAAAATTTGAAAAAAAAAATTAAAATATCATTTAAAATCCAAATATGCAGCCCATCTCATTAATGAAAATCATAACTACAGTATAAAAATGTCAAAACAAACATGACATTCCTAAATTTTTGTACAAAAGGAAGCTTCATGAACGCCATAGAAGAATACGAGATATATAAAGCAACAAAAAGCCATAGTTACCATACAACACGAGGCACAAAAACAACCTAGTCACACCTCAAATCAGACTTTGAAAATCGTTAAATAGCCATTTATACATCCAAAATATTTTCTTCAACAAGCTACCTACTTTTTTCGTGAACTACCCTTAAACCAATTTAAAAGAAAAGTTTTTATTTTATTAGTTTTATTACAAAAATCTGAGTTTTTTTTATCAAAGGCATTTTACACGCAGGAAGAATTTTTAAATAGTGACATATCATTATGTTTAGATTATAAATAGGATATTGTATATATTGAAATTTATAATTGATGTATTCGATCTATTTTGTAAGTACTATTGTAACAATGCTTATTACAAAATGTTATGTTTAATGGCTGCAATAAATCTTATTGAATCTATTATTATTGAATCTTATTGTTATGACCTAAAACAACAAACTAAATTTCCAGTCAAATGCATTGTATGATACCATAATAGCTAACCAGGAACAGCTAACCAGCAAGGGACAACGTTCACGATACCAACGCTCAACGTCGCAGTCATGATAAACCTGTCTAAGTGCGCGCACGCGGTTCGTAGGTCTACTATCTTTCCGTCCATGTATTTTTGTAAAAATTATATTTATTTAACGACTTGTTAAGTGAAACATGTTCTTGAAGACCTGATGATGGAGCCAATAGTGTTTCGAAACGCGTATTCAAAAAGACAACCATTGGATTACTCTGGCAGACCAAGGCAACATTATACCTTTTATAGTCTAGAGAGAAATTGGGAAATTTTGTGTTTTGAGGGTCAAAATGAAAAACCCCATTTTTTACCCCATAACACCCCGTTCCCATGGTACGATCATGCAGGTTTGCGAACTCATTCAATTTTATCCCTCCTTACACCTTTAGACCATAATTTCATCAAAATCGGACAAAAAATACTCAAGTTATCGCGTTCACGGACGTACATATATATAAATTTGAACGAATGGTGTTTTGGCCTCTGGCGACATCAAAACGGGACCTACGGTAATAGCTCATTCCCTATATGGGATATTCGCTAAAAAGTTAGAAATGAAGCCGTATGATACCGTATGACCATCGAAGTTTTATATACTTCGATGCGTATGACGCGCTGTCGTGTTCGTTAAGCTTAATCCTTGTCATGTCTCATACAAATCTGATGTGGAACTTTTATACCTACGATATGTACAACATTTTATTAAACGGACGATAAAATGGTGCGAAATAGACTGTTACTAAAATCATTGAGCTGTACATTACAATAGTCTTCCAGAGTTTTCTTTTGAACCTCACTTTTCAGTTGTTATAAAAACTTATCATTCCAAATGAAGCGAACTAAGAACTATTCAAGGTTTTTGTTAGTTTATATATCTTTGGAATCTTTTAAGAATTTAATTTAATCCTAACCTTTAATTAATCCTAATTGTTTTCTCACATTATTGTTTTCTTACGTATTGCAATATAATTTACATATTAAATAATATTAATATTTATAAATAATTATTTTAGATTCATTTAGTTTCATAAAGTTATTCAAAAGAACAGTTTTATTAAATTTTACACATAGCTAAATAAATTATTTAATCTAAAAATTGTGGTAAAATTTTGTTATGAAGATCAACAAAAAAAATATTGAAAATTAAATGTTACAGTTTATCAACTCTAAAGTAGGGGCCTACATATAAATTCATTTCCTGTAAAAGGTATTTGTAGGTTGTTGAAATTGTTAAACTAAAGCCTAATAGGCCTGAAAGGAAGTTAAGTACTTAGACATGTGCGGAATAATAGGGTGCGAAGGTAAGCTGGCAAGCTTGTTTCTTTAAGCGAAGAGTATTACACGTTTCATCTAAAATCCCAGTTGTCATAATACTAACATTTATATATGATAATGCGGTTCCTAGTGGTTCATATCCCTTCTTAAACTGTAGTTCCCTGAAGTCAAACGGGGTGAAGCCCGTGGGTAACAGCTAGTTTTTCTCTAGCAACTGCACTAAGGTAGCACGTAAGAAAGTTTGGAAATATGAAAAGCAGTGTATGTAATTAAAGAGAGAATGCTAACAATTTATAGTACGATTGTTTACATAGCTGTTTATTTATTACTTTTGTGATTTTTTTTTTGTTTGCAAGATTATTATTTGCTACACAACAGTTTGCGAAGTGAAATATCACGGATTCAACCAAGAAAATAAGAATTTACCTACGGTATGTCAATGTCAGTGTTTTGGGTTGTTCTTAATTTATTTATATATTTTGATGTTTTGGTGAGTAGCACGATCGCAACGAAACTTGTTACCTTTTGGCAAAATTTTACTACAGATGGAACACCTGGATTGTTACAAAAATTAAGATTAAATAATTTACTGTTTGAACATTAAGTATAGCTAATATAACAACTTTTGACGCTAAAAATAAAATATATTGTTGGTTTTATCTGTTCTTCTAGTTGATGACGGATTTATTTGTTACCACAAAAGTTAGATATGTTTTAGAGATTTGTAACCTGATTGAGGTAGGTAAATTACTTTTAGCATAGGCTTGGATCTAAATTCAACAAATTTAACTTATTGTAAATTAGTAGTTTTATTCACCTAATAAATTTCTTATACAAACATCTTTGAAAAGTAAATATGTATTGCATTATTCACCCTTGGAAACAAGTTGTGAACCCTTATCAAAATCTCTACACGGCCCCTCTCGTTAACCTATAAATAAGGATATGTAATCCTTAATACATAATATATTGTGACAAATATGATTGGTTGACCTGTATACATACAGTATGTCCAATGCAGAACGAAGAATGTGTAAAAAACAAATAATAAACTGGAGTGACTCGTCGACCGCGGTTGTTGGTCTATAAGTCACAGAGATTTACTGAGGGCGGTCAACTTCATTTAATGTGTGATTTTGAAAGCTGACAAAGCATTGTTCCAGCTGAATTTCCACTTCTCTCCTTCTGTGTTTCATTTTATTAAAACGCAAAATACGCGATGTAAATTTGTCTCTTGGACTTTTTTTTATTATTATTTCAACGTTTTTTTTACTGCTGGACATGAAAGATGTACATAGTGTTCTTGAATATGCAATAAAATGTAAGTTTAGCAAACGAATTAAAAATGATCTTGATTTTACGATAAAGGTACCATGATTACTCTATTCTAATGCAGAACAATGTCTTGACAAGCTATAGTTATAAGTGAATATTCAAGATAATGTAATACATCTTGTGGTTTCAGCTTGGGAAGAATTTATTTTTTACTATTTATCATGGATTAAAATAACACATACTGTACAGGAGAATTAAAATGAACGTTTATATTGGAATCTGAGATTTACTTAGTCGGAACATTGGTAAAAAAAATCGGATATTCTAAGTATAGGACATTTTAACGAATTTCCCATATAGGTTATGCTATCACCGTAGGTGGCACGGTAGACCTAGACCAGGGACCGATTTACTTTTTCATTCTTATGTGCCCAGAGGATAACACTACAATTCGTTAACGTTTATAGATGTGTGTGTGTGTGTGTGTAAATCCGTGAACACGAGTAGTTTTGTGTTCGATTTTCATGAAATTAGGCATGAATTGCTTAAAAAACATGAGCAACTAAATCTACTAAATCAACTATAAACTATATCAATGAATTTCGACTAAATACAGTTAGTAGAAAAGCTCACTTTTAACTTTCTTCCCTAAACAAATGTATTATTAGTATTTAAGCTGTGTGAAGTGGCCTTAATCTAATAACTTAGGTGTGTGCGCTTTGGAGTGTTGTAACTGTGCGCTATCAAAGTTTTATTTTATAGACTATTGGTTTTGTTCCGATAGCTATGAAACATTTAAGCATGTGACAAGTTTGAAATGTTGTACAATTAAAGGTTACGGACAATCTTCCAAGAAAACTTTAGATTTAAAGCAATAGATTGCTTATTTATATATATTTCAAACAAATTTTGCAAATTTATGTATTCCCAAAAAAAAAAAAAACATATTTTCTTCCCCTATAGAAGAAAATCTAGGCGTTCGTTAACCCTAACGTCATTAGGTCCTAGGAAACAAATCTGACATACTATAGAAATCATTTCAGTTAAAATGTTTTCGACAAATTAAAATTCTCTTAGCCAGCAGGTTTGCTGCGACAGAGGTATTATAGTGCCATACTCAGAAATTAAGTAGCAAATCCCTATAAAAGTAGTATAATATACACTTTTAATTTTTGTATAAATGAGATATATATTTTTGCATTGATTTGAATTTCAAATAATAATAGAAATTACAATATTAGGGATATAATTGTTATACACTACCATTTGGATGAAGGGAGGTTTCAAAGAGAGCAAAAGACTGTGTTATCCCCGCGGATGTTGTTGAATAAAGGTTTTTAGGGATGGTCAGAGGCGCCACCAGCAGTCTGCACTGAAAACATTTAATATTGTATCCGGAATGAAATCCAGTAAACAACCCTAATCTGTTTGCTAATGAAGTTGTTAAATTTCATCACATCTTTGTTAAACCAATTCTGTATTGTATGACAATTTTTGTACTGCAATCTATGCATATTGATCATTGCTCGTAGTTTGTTCTTGTATTACAAAATGGTAGTTGTAATGTATTTTATGAGTAAAAATTTAAATGGTATTTTAATTATTTTTTGCCTAGTGTTGTACAATTTATTGACTCACAAATTTAGTAGTATCATTGTTCTATATAGTATATATCACTATCGAAAACATGATTTTATCTTTTACGTTTAACAAATCGTGTTAAACTGATTAGTATCATTCCCAGATATTAGGTTCATATTTGTACGATTATTATTATTATTATTACAATGGGAACGAATAGGAGCGTACTCTAAACCCAAAAATGAAGGGGGGGGTTTAGAATGGTGGGAGATGCTTGTACATTTTATCTGGCGAAAGTTAGCTGCGTGTGTCTTTAGTCAGAACTATTGTTTAGTAGACCGACGACCTGTCTTTGAAATGATACTGACATTAAGTTAAAATAGGTGACCTTTTGATTGCTAAGCGAAAACAATTATGTCAAAACTACTAATATACTCAACTAAGACAAAGCAAATGACCAGAATTGACATTCATTTTTCTTTAATTTACCAACACTAATAAGTATGGAAGTTAGAGACTAATCCTTAGTTGTAAAACACACTACGCATGTTGATTATTTTTATTTACTATGTTACGTCTAGTAATCATTTTTCAAAGTGGTAGGTGGCTTCTTGTAACCAAGCAAATTGCCTGAACTAAGCATACGTCTCTTTGACAGGCTTGTCAAACAATTCAACCAAAACACAAAATGTAAGTTAAAACATAAAAAATTAAACTGTTGATAAATTAAGTGGTTTCACCGGGACTCGAACCTAAAACACCACTGCCATGGTGTTCACAGCCATAGAAACTCAATGAACTCGCTTTTAAATGTTTTGACGAATTAAATTTAAGAGACTTTCAAAGGTTCAGGCTCTGCTTTCATAAACTATATGAGAAGAATAATGCAAAAACAAAACCTATTTTTAAATACCAATAATTTAGCTATAATAGCTATGTAAATAAAATAAACGAATGCATCCACGAGGCATGGGTGGGCAGATGTATAAGTAGGGCTCAGAGAAGTAATGTTATAGGCCATATTACTCATTGGACAGTTATGCTTCACATTAGTCAGCCGTCCAAATGTACTTAGGCTTTATGTTCTGCTGTAATAGACTTTGGTAGTGTGATAGACTTCATGCAATTTCTGATATAGAAAGAACCTGTTCTTTAAACTGTAAAAGTGTGGTAAAATTGTAATAAACGGTATCAACAATCTGACACATACTTTCTCCTATAAGTTTGCAACAACCTTTATCATAAGTGGTGGGATTAACTATGATATTTTATAGGAAAAAATCACAAAAGTTGCAATAACATTTGAAACGTAATTGTTACAGCATTGGGGGGTTGCATTATTTTGTTTAGAATTATAAGGACCATAACACATTAATTTTAATCAAAACCGGCTTTTTCCTAAAATCAGATTTTTTTATTTTTTTGGTTGTTTTATGGGAAAATAACATAAGTTACCCGCACTAAATAACTTAACTTATAAATAACTTTTGAACCGCAATTTTTACGGAAAATGGGATGTATACAATTTTGTTAGGAATTAAAATGAATATAACATCCTAAATCTTTATCAAAATCGTTCGGACCATATCGGAGAAATCCTATTCTTTTGTTATTTTATGGATTTTTTTGAAGAAATCACCATTAGAAACACAGTTTCTAAAAAAAACCTGGAGATACCATGGAGTAGTATCTACATACCAAACTTTATCAAAACAGGAGTGGTATGTAGCTCTGTACACATCCACACACAGACATCACTTCCAAAACCACTTTTTTGGGTTCAAGGGGACCCAAAACGGATATATCCACTCAAAACTCAAATTCGAAAATTTTGACGAAAACAATACTTTCTCCCTATACTATGTATAAGGCGAGAAATTAAAAATAAATTGTGGACAGGACTATTTGCTACAGTTGCTTTTAACATTGACGATATATAGTCAATGATTTTAATAACCACAAATATTATCTTCTGTGTCGTCCCCCCAATTACATAGCATGATAGTTTAATGGATACGAATGATTCTCCGGAAATATACACAAATTATATGCAATTAACTAAATAAAAAGGTCGAATGAGGAGGTTAATAGTCGAACAACCAAACACTTAACATTCTTCTTTCTTTTATAACATTGAAATTGATTCAACTATAACTTCAAGTTACAGTTTGTTGTAGCCTATTCTTGCAAGCAAGCTGAATGGGAAAACTTTAACTGTGCTAAATGTGATTAGATAGAACTCAGTAAGCAGGAAAATTGAGTCCAACCTCATTGTTCACTGCCCAAGTCTTTACTGACAATTAACTTAGCTCGGGCGTACTTTTACTTAGGAAGAATTGTTTCTTAAATACACTTTTTTCCAGAGTTATATCCAAAATACTACAATTTAATTGTTATACGATTCATGTGGATCGGATGTGGATACTTTTTTTTATAATGATGTAATACCGATATTTTAACATTCTAGAAAAGTAAAGGTCCAAAGACAGTTGAATGATACTTTTCGTTATTTTGGTAACATCATATTTTTGTTAGTAAAATTACCATTTGAATATATATTTGGAATTGGTGCGTTTCCAGTGACTTCTGATTTACAATTTTAAGATGATTCTTCGGCGTTAAGATTTGGCCCAGACTCCAGATCTTAGACAAAAACTTCGTAGGAACTAGGGTGTAGTCGTAATAGGACGTCCACTTAATGCCCCTTACATAATGTAAATAATACTGTAAATTTTTACCATTGTAGACTATTGGATGAATATGCTCATACATACAAAAGTAGCAACATCTATCGTCAAAAATTTAAATTCATACCTGACTAAGTATTGTGAAAAGTCCTTCTGCCAACTGGGTGATGGGTCCCGACAAGATGGCGTCTGCCGTCCTTCCTGTACGTCCACGTGGCACTTCCGGTGTAAAGCACGTTTCAACGCGTCCACGACTAACCGCACAGCACTCCGCACAAGATGGCGGTCGAACCGCAGCGGCAACGCGCGAACGCCCAAAACTCCTACGGGTAGAGGAGGCACCATATCAAGCTCTTTAGCCGACCGCCTCACCCTTAGTGTTCTATCACTATTATTGCTTGCAGTAGTGTTAAATGAATCCGACGTGGTTGAGTTTTCAAACACGTGCAACGGAAAAGGTTCAGACGTTTTGTCCTTGGAGAAAACCGTAACTCTCTCATTCGATATCCAAATATAATCGTGCGACACAGACGTATTCTTCGAACTAAGGCTACTTTCGCTTACCCTATCTAATTTATTTATTTTATCGTTTACTTCAGTGCGGTTATCGAGATTTATTTCGTTATTGTTTATATTTGAGTTATTAACAAGACCCGTTTCGTTCGTTCGCGTATTTAGTTCTCTACCCGTATCACTTGTAGAGTTTGTGGAGTTGGCGGAACCCAGCTGTTTGATGAGGTTGTTGAAGTAGTCTTCACTGGAGGAAGTGTCGTGGTGGTCTCCACTCTCGCGCGCTCTTCTGTCTTTGATTCGGTCGTCCAAGGGGTAGAAAATGTTCAGCTTTGATTCGTTCCTGGCGGTAAGAGATGACCCAGTGTCGATCCACAGCCAAACAAAGTTGCCCTGGACCATGTGCAGTCTCTTGGCTTCGTCCATCACCCGCTTGGCAGCAGCACTGTCGCTCATCATCACCACCACTCCCTTGGTTAGGTGGGATACGTCCGACAACATCCTGAAAACAGACAACACGTTTAGCATTATCATTATCAATAAATAAAGACAACATTCTTGCGTATAACCTGCATGTGATAAAGCATAAGTGTAAAATAATGAGTTATGAATGCGACTACGCTACTCACTATTAGACTAGCTTTTTATTTAATCAATGCCATTGATCAAGGCCATACAACTATAAGGGAAGGATGTGTCTGGTTTACAACATCAAAACGCTACTGATTTATCCTAAGGTCAGCGTACTTGTTAACTAGTTGGTCACGTCAACCACACAACTACCTAACAATACACAAATTCACCTCCCTCTGTAAAAAAAAAAAAAATTCCAAGACATAGAAAACGTTACCAACAATTATCAATTATCAATCAATGCGATGGGGACGCCACCTAGGTGCGTATTTTAACCCAAATATGAGTGAAGGATCAGTGTACAATGAAGTTTGATGGCCTGTGTAGCTTTGTTACTGACTTAGGGTGGGTTTCTGAGTCAGGGATTTATAAGTCCAGAACTAGGCTAGTCAGGGATTAAAATTAGTCATGTACTAAAAGCTCACTTTCTGAGTCAAGGATTAAGGACACACGGACTAATTTAAAGCGGGTACTTAGTTTAGTCAGAGATTAAAAGAGCTCATGATTTTCAAGGGGAATGTAGGGTAATTCGTGCCGCCGTGCTGGCAACACTGTCAATTTGATGTGCGCACTGCTCTGAAAAAGTAAACAAACAACGATCTCAGTCAAACCTTGGTTTTGACTGTTTTGAGGTTTATTTCTGTTTTAATTCATTTATCATTGTAATATATTTTATTATTGTTATAAACTAGTTGTATCGTAAAATTTTAAAGGTGTTTTAAAGGTAGTAACTTATTGGTGTTTCATCCTATTTCTTTTGGCTGCACTTTACTTTACGTCCTATACTCCTTCGAATTAAAATATTGGTTATTCATCGTTTGGTTGGTTAGGTTAGGTTAACCTTACCTAACTAACCAAACAATATAACTTATCGAATAATCAATATATTGATCGATATTTTCATTCCAATGAGTGTAGGACGTAAAGTAAAGTGCAGCCATAGTTTGAATAGGCTTATTGCAATAATGCTCAGGTAATATCAACAGGGAGTCATAAGTTACCGGTACTAGCTTATTGGCCTACCCTAGCCTTTAAAAAAAAACTTGCCGACCAGGTTAATGAAATAATTGAAATATCGAATAATCAATTATTTCATTCGGTTGTTCTTGACAACAGATAAGTTACGGAAGTCTCTTTACACACTGTCTAACTTACTTAGATACTAGCCACTTGAGGCACATAGCAGCATGCCGATGATTCTGAAATATTAGTTAGATAAATATTAGGCTTCCCGCAAAAGTGTTCCACTTGCAAAAAAGCACAACGCTACCAACACTTTCTTCCACAAAGGTAACCTAGTTCCCCTTGTGGAAGTGCCTTCCAAACTGGGCCTTATCAATTCAATTAGTTCTCTCACAGAGTTTTTTGAAAAATCTATACCTAACTTATCCTTGAATTCATCCTCACTTAAGTCATAAAATGGATTATTTTCCCGCTCACAACGAATTCGCGACCCACGAAAACGGTAAAAATCATGATAGTCAATGTAATCCATAATCACCTTAAACTTTAACACAAAAATGGCTTAGGTTAAAAGTAGACGACTAAAATTAATCCTACCCCAATGCAGGATTAAAATCTAGCATGTTTTAGTCCGTGGACTAAAGCATAATTTCTTTAGTTTAGACTTAAAAACTAGTTCTTGACTAAGATTAGTCTCTGACTTATAAGTACTCGAATCAGAAAGATATTTTTCTTAGTCCAGTACTAAAATGAGCTTTAGTCTAAGACTAGCGCTAATACCTGAATCAGAAACCCGCCCTAAGATCAGCGGTTTCATTTATTTAAAGCCCAATGATCAGGAACATCTGGGTCCAGTTTCAAACGATCAAAAAGCTACTGATCTTTCTCAGGATCGAACCGGCGACCTTATGATTACTATATCCACTCAGCTACCCAGCCAGTTGATAACAGCTCATAGCAAAGTTATCCTGGTCATACTAAAATTTACCACACAATGCCAGACAAAGTTGAGTTAAATTTACAACAAATTAAAAGTCCTTTTTGCCAGCCAATTTTGTTTTCACAAGTAGTTCAAACTAATAAACTTTAGCATTGACTAGTCAATGATTTTAACATTAGTTAGTGAGGCACTTTCTTTCATAAAATTTGTCCCTTTTAAGTAGATTTTCGTAAGGAATGGACAAAGGTTCTGTTCCGTCACAGCACAATTTCTGTTGGAAGAGAGCGGTTGTAATACAATTATTCCAAAATCTAACAAAAGTTAACAAATTAACAAAAAGTTTAAGAAATCAGGAAAACTTCTTTCCTAATTATTTTATAGAATAAATAATTTTGCCATTTAGCTGTGAAATGCAATCGATGGTTTTGGAAAAAAGTTTTTTCAATTAATAAATCTTATTACTGGTACGATTTGGAGAGAAAAACAATAATTCACGATTGATATACAATATCTGACTAAAGGATTTCTTGTAAAATTAACACGAACCTAAAAGAAAGATAACTTTTTCTACCACTCTTGATCACTCTAAATTTTAATATCTTAAAATACAAATGAATGAAACTTCACAGAGTATAAGAGCATTCCGAACAATTTACACAAATAACAATAGCTTGTCAAGAGTGTTAGCATTTTTATCCAAAATGTTAACTTAATTAGCATTTTAATTAATTAATTTCCAGATATTTTTAGCATTATCATTAAGTAGTACACTGTGAATAACCGCTCAAATGATTAGTTACTGCATTAAAGCATTCACAAGCAAAATGCTATCTCTGGTTAAGCCGGTTCAAAAGCCTGATTCCGACACATGTCATTTGGCTGATGTGTGAATCATCCCTACAATTATCGAAATGCACATGTGAAGCCGCGCAAAACAGACATTACACTGGCTGTGTTAATAAAGTGTGTATTTATATCCCTATGCAAAATAGATGTGCTTTTCCACTAATTTTTAACGAGTCAAATTTATTTATTAGTAGTGTAAAAGTGGTACCTATTTAATTCATTTATTCAATTAATCTGAACATAGAAATAAATGGTAATCTTATACTTTCTCAGAGATTGTCAGCACCCCTTATCATGAAAACTCCTCATGGGGTTGGGAGTAGCTATGTTAATTTTGGGAAAAGTTAAAAAAACTGCAATAAATTTTGAACCGTAATTAATAAAGCATTGTAGGTGTACTGTTTTGTTTAGAATTTAAAGGATCAAAGAATTTCCCTTATTTTATGGTTATGTTTTTAGGAAAATCATAATAATACGTGAAAAACACCTGGAGATCCCAGGGGCCCATTTCATAATAAACTACAAGTTACAAGTTACAACTTGTAACTTGTAATTTCCATTAGATTTGCATTGGGCGATCAGCTGATTTACTAATAATATTAGTTTGTACTTTATTATGAAATGGGCCCCTGGGAATAGAACCCATCAAACATGGACCACAGGTGTATTCTATAGCTCTGTACACATCCACACATAAAGACATAAAGATCTTCACATACAGGTATCACTTCGAAAATATTTTCTTTTTGGGTTCAAGGGGAGCCGAAACGAATATTTCTGCCGTAAACTCAAACTCAAAAATGTTAATTAAAACAATACTTTCTCCATTTATAAATGGGGAGAAAGTAAAAAATATTTTTGAAATTTAGCAAATGAGCAAAAGAGTGATAGGAATCTAACAACCGCATATCCCAATTGGATCGGACCTTTTGGTCAACGTAACAACACTATCAAATCAAAACCAAACCATTATCACAGCTCCATATAACTACAATATAGCTCCATATAGCTTTATGACTACGAGAAAATGAATACCTATAACCTCTATAACTTGTTTTGAACGCAAAAGAGCTAAATAAATATCTGGATGTTGAAGCAACATATATCAAACGTTTAAACGTGAGACGCGTCGTTATGTTAGAGATTTCTGCCAGACTTTTCGGTCTTTCGTTGAAAAGGCGTCTTCATTGGTTAGGCTAATACCAAGATGTATGGGGGTAAAAGCAATAGAATAGGATAAAATTTTAAGAAATGTTTAAACGTCTGGCAGGTAACTCTACAGATCAAACGATTGATGCAAAAAAACTAAGTTGTCTAATGACTACTACCGCGAAAGCTGATTGAAAAAGAACTATTGTTTTACGAGTAAACTAATCTCTTGTGTGTCTTATCAACACTAAAATGACAGCTGAAATTCATGCAGGGAATACAAAATAATCTACAGAACAATTCAAAACATAAAAAAGTGTCAATCTGTACGTTTAAACACTACCTGAATATTGCTTGCCGAGCTGCGTCGGGCCGTAGTGGTATGAACTTGGGCTGGAGAGGAGGGGTGGAAATGACGTCAGCCACGTCCTTACGGAGGGGGAGTCCTGTATAAATGAGGGTGAAGGTGTGCCAATGGGTGGCCAGCATGAGGGACCTCAAACCTCGGAAGAGATCTTGGACTCCAGCGTCCAGGCGAACCTCCAGCGGGCCCAGGGACTCCTGTAACATAATAAGGGGAAATGTACTTCCAGCTATTGATAACTTGATAACTTGTTTATTTTACCCGTGAAGGTTTAGACCAAAGGTCCACTCCACCACCTTCACAGGCTATTGAGAGAGGATGAAGCTACATTCGGATATTTAAAGAGGATGAGTAATGTACTTCCAGCAAATCTAAAAGGAGGCGTAATGTACTTCCAGGTATTTAAAAAGAAGTAGTAATGTACTTCCGGGTATTTGGAGTAATGTACTTCCAGGTATTCAAAGAGGAGGAGTGATGCACTTTCGGCTATCTAAAGAGGATGAGTAATGTACTTCCAGCTATTTAAAGAGGAGGAGTAATGTACTTCTGGTTATTTAAAGAGGAGGTGCAATGCATTTCCGGTTGCTTAAAGAGGAGGTGCAATGTACTTTTGTTTTTTTAAAGAGGAGGTGCAATGTACTTTCGGTTGTTTAAAGAGGAGGTGCAATGTACTTTCGGTTGTTTAAAGAGGAGGTGCAATGCATTTCCGGTTGCTTAAAGAGGAGGTGCAATGTACTTTTGGTTTTTTAAAGAGGAGGTGCAATGTACTTTCGGTTGTTGAGGAGGTGCAATGCACTTCCAGCTATTCAAAGAGGAGGAGTATTGTACTCTAAACTGTAGGTCCCTTAGTTGCCATTAGCTGTATGGGCTATTAATTAACAGCTGTGTCTAAGGAACATGTCGACCTTAGTCACTAACAAGACTACAAGATCGCGCCACTCATCCTACACTCATCCTCCACTCATATTTGGGTTAAAATACGCACATAGTGGCGTCCCCATCTTAAATAATTGATAATTGATAATTGATAATTGATACATCCGAATATTTAAAGAGGAGTGGTAATACACTTTCAGCTATTTAAAGAGGAGGAGTAATAAGTGTAATGTGAAGACAAATAAATCGTGTTCTAGAAAATTATTCTATTCACATCAAACATTCAGAAAACGTTACATTTTTTGGTAGTATGTTATTTTTAACACTTATACATTCTATTGATTTTCTATTTCAAAATATATAGTTAGTTTTTGCTATATTTAGATACGACCGTTTAGGGAAAACACTTTTCAGAATTATTTAGATTTTAAACATTGAGCTAAGCAAACATGTTTAAGCCTGAATATGAAGTGAGAGTGTATAATTGAGGTGAGATGCCTTGTGTGCAAGTTTATACAGCAAGAGCCATTTATTGTAAAAGAGTGAAGTTTTAAACTATCAAAAACCATTTTATCAAAATCCTGATCACCAAACGAGCACTGACAACTAAGCTAACTAGTAACTTTTTTAAACTGTCTCAGAAGGCATAAATGTCCGAGAACTAAAAGCAATATTTATTTTTGACCTCTATTTAGTAACCCTCCACATAAAATATACTGTGAAAAAAAAATACTAAATGCAATTAAAAAAGACCTGCCGAAAAATTATATAGCTTCAAATTAAATTTAAAAAAAATACAGCTTATATTTTATTTTATTGAAATCGTATAAAAGCTGTATAAGTAGAGAATAAATTGGTATAACGCAGGTTTATCATTCCGCACGGGTTTGAGGGTAAGCTGGAAGGTTTTTGCTAGTCAGATAATAGCAGTAAGCAATTAAGGGATATCTGGCCAGACCGTGGCAGGAAACATTGGGTTTATTTATGGTCAAAATCCCTCCTTGCTTATCTGGTATCGTGTGGTGAAGACGCATTACATGAGTTTTATCCTCCTTTGTTCCACCCTATTGTCCTTTTAAAAGTTATGTGAGGTATAACGTAATAGTTAATAAATAACTTTAAGAACCCATTTCATTATTGGTGTTTCACAAGTATCGGCGTAGTAATGATAATGGAAATTTTAAAATTGTTATATTTTTTACCGAATACGTACTTGATAGACAAGTGGTTATAGTTCTTGCCTTCACGATTTTTTTGTTTTATTCAGAGTTATATTAGGCCTAAATAAATCTTAACCTAGTTGCTTTTTACAACTGGACGAAGAAATTAGTGACGCTATTTTACAATAAGTATATTTTTATAGTAACTAGACCAGGGTTTATATCATTTCTTTTAAGCTATGTACAAAACACATATCATATAGACCCAAAGTGAACTTATTGTAACAATTCGTATCGAATACTCTGAAAACAACACGAAATATACAGATCACATTAGTTGGTAATTTTAAACTCTATGCTACAAAATATTTTATTAACTTTATTAGGATAGACTGGGACAGTGGCGTCGTCCTGTAATCCAGCTACTAGGAGGTCACGAATTGTGAATATTTATAGGAATATACTGTGGATGCGATACTCCCTGGTGTGGATTAACGTTCGCACTAGTGAGTACTACGACTATCCGCAGTACTATACTGATAATTAGACAAATTCGTTAATACCAAGGCGAAAGTGGGGTTCGGATTCCACTATAAACTGTAGGTCCCTTAGTCCCTTAATCCCTTAATTATCACATGTGTCTAAGGAATATGTCGGCCTTAGTCACTATAAAGACTACAAGAACGTGCCACTCATTCTACACTCATCTCCATTCATACTGGCTTAAAATACCTACTTTGTATGGTCGCCATGAAAGGTATTAAAGTATTAGGAGGAAATTAGCAATAGGTTGTCACCATGTTTCGCTGGTTTGATTATACAAAGTCATTACATACACTATTTAGATCTAAATTTGGCTCAGCTGTCTTAGATCATTGGGATTTTCTTAAATGTTTATTTCAGTGAGCAGCCAATGTAAGTCGGGGACAAACCAATATCTCATTTATTTGACACCCATCTTCATACCCCTTCGCTAAATAACGCCCTTGGTAGTAACCTAACCTGATTTACTTAACCTAATATAGCATAGCATTACGAAGTAACCTAACCTAACCTTTTCAACCTAACCTAACGTAACCTAACACAAACTAACCTAATCCGACCTAAAATAACCCATCCTAACCTAGCCTCACTATGGTAAAAATTTAATTCTTAATATTTAATGTTCTATGTGTACTACTATAATTTCTACATGCTAACAGACATTATAAGGTGTATTCATATAGGTTCAACTAACTATATAAATCTGTTTGATTTTTACTCAGTCGTATAAGTTTTTGTTCAATAATGGATCTAATACTGAACATATGATGTGAGCGCACTTCACCCAACAGTTGACGTAATGTGGATGGTAAGTGCTTTGTGAAATGGGCTGTAGGATGAGATTTATAAGCTTTCCCTGTCGTTATTCGTCTGTGGCATGTGTGATACGAAATTGACAGGATTTTTACAAATCTGTCCCTAAAACTGTGTGATATTGTGTATTAATTCAAAATTTTGCAGTTCTTGTTTTTTTTTACTTCCCCCCATACATAAGTATATGGAGAAGATATTGTTTTACATTAATGAGTTTGAGTTTTGAGTGGATATATCCGTTTGGGTATCCCTGAATCCAAGAATGTTGTGTTTGAAGTAATGCTGTCAGTGTGAGTGAATTTGAGCTATAGACTGGGGTTTTACAAAAACAGTCCAAACTATTCTGACTATAAGTAGTATGTTATGGCCCTTAAGACTCCAAAAAAGTGGATTAACCTGCAATGATGGAAACATTTCAGTTCAGAAGTTATTGAAACTTTATTCCCCTTAAATATCATAGTTCCTCCCAACGTTTGCCTGTGATAAGGGTTTTGCGCTAATTGAATAAAGTATGTGTCAGATTGCTGATATCGTTAATTTATTTGCCTTTTTGCTAAGACTCTGTACAGTATGATATAAAAAGGAATTCTTAATATTGGTATTCAATGTTGATTATTCTTCTATTTAATTTACTCTGGGTTTTAATAATTTTGTTGTGGAATAAAATTGTAAGCTTTATAAAAATAGCAACGGAGTAAATTTAAACAATGCAAACGTAACAATATGTTTTTTTACATTATCTGGTAGAAAAAAATATTAAAATTCACTTCCAGAAACCTCAACTCAAAACGGTAAACCCCGAGGTCAGAACCGTTAGAGTACGAAACTTAATGTTTCTAATTGCAAGATTACAGTGTATCATGAGTGTTGAGCAAAATCTTAATGTTTCTGAAGTTCTTGGCGCTACTTAAGCGCTAATTTCAATTTAAATCAAATGTATTAATTATTAGAATTTAAAATTAAATAACCATCTGAAACCGTCATTGACAGATATTAGGCGAACGATAAAAATGTGTATATATATTTTAAGTAAACCCCACAATATTCTGTAATATGGAGGAAACCACAATTACTAATTTGCGGTTTTATTTGAAACCGCAAACTCGATACACTTTTAGAATAACCATGGTGCTATGAACGGTCCCCAATATGTTTGAACACATTTTAAGCCCCTCGCTTAAATAAATAAATCTGACAGTATGGTC
Source organism: Macrosteles quadrilineatus (assembly GCF_028750875.1). NCBI lineage: Eukaryota > Metazoa > Arthropoda > Insecta > Hemiptera > Cicadellidae > Macrosteles > Macrosteles quadrilineatus. The sequence continues at coordinate 34,630,082 of NW_026542598.1, read as the reverse complement.
AGGACTATTTAGCTTAATTTTTAAAATTAAAGTTTTTAAATATTTTAATATAGTTTTAAATTGATATTTTTTAAATTTACAAATTTTAATTTTTTTTTATGTAAAGTTTTTAGAATTTAATATTATAATTAGCCTATTTAATTTTATTTTTAAATATTTTAAGCGAATGTTAAACATATTTTAAGATAAAAGTCAATCCATATAGCAAACTGAATTATATATTATGTAATAAATAATTTACCGGAGTGAATTTAATTCAGTAAATGTTACAAATTACTCTAATCGCTCTGTTATTAAGTGTTCCGTGGTGGAAATACAAACAAAAACCGGTCGCTAACTGCAGACACAAAAAATTCCAAAACAAAGTCATTATTTAACTGGGCTTGGGTGGAGCTTTGGCTGTGACAATGATAAATATCAAAGATCTTTAAACCTGCGAGGAAATATATAAATTTTGTACCAACTTTTTGTGAGTTATTGCTGGCTGTAAAAACGTTGTATCGAAATCCATGTGATTACTAATTGCAAACCAGGTTAGTTGAGGAAACTGTTTCATCTAAGCTGGATGGGCAATTAGACATAAGTAACGTTGTTTATATTTAAGTTTTATCTCATATGGTTATTCTTAAGGTTGTTAAGCTACCTACACATTGTAAATATCCATAACCGGAATAAATATGTCGGTTTAGTTTTATTGATAAAAATACAATATATAAAAATATCTCCAGGATAATTTATCTAGGTTTGTTACAAATTAAACATTTAAATCACAAACAGTTATTTACAAACATTTTTCAACCCTCGTTTTCAAATTATCTTCAAGTATTTAGTTTTTTATACGTTTTTATTTACATTTGTCCTATTTAGTTTGACTTCTGGTCATCCATTTCAAATTTTGTTAAATCTACAATTATGAGGCTTTTATTATTTTAAAATATTTTAGTAAGTATATTATTATTGGCTTTATTTAAAACAATTGATGCAGTGAAGATGTTCATATTGATTCATAAAACTGTTTTTTTTAAATTTCTAAAGACCTGAAAATTAATTGTGTGTGTTCTATTTACTGGTTGACAATTATAGTTGAAAATATCAGTTATGAAAGTGAATCACTCTCTTTTAATAAGCAAAGTAATTTCAAAATTAAAAATTGTTGTACACAGCCCATTAGTGTTCCAACGAGATTAACTCAAGTGTAGTAAACTGCTTTTACATTTGTAATGTTTTTAAAGTCTCTATGTCGTAATGAGTTGGTCATTAATGAAAGCGGCATTAAGGATGGGATTTTAATGTTATACATAAAATGACATATTTCAAAATGAGTTTAAAGATTGAAATTTCCATGATTTTGTTATAATAAGCGCACAACCAGGAATTTGTATGGAAGTCACTTGATAAATCCTAGATATTAACACAGGCTATATATTAACAAAAAAAGCTTGGGATACTAGTATAAAATTTATTGCTATTAGCTATTTATTGACAATAAGCAAGAAGTGTTGCGTGTCCCTGCTTAAACTAGGTAAGATATAAAGACGAATACAATGGTAATGTTAACACATACAAGTTTGTACTATTTTACACGAACGCTGAGTTTTGTCATAAAAGCTACAAATAACATAATGCATCAGATACGTATTTGTATATAAGAAATACATTTATTTTAGCGAATTTACCGTATAGGGAATAGGTTATTAACGTAGGTCTCACGGTAAGACCTGGACCCGGGACCGATTTACTTTTTCGTTTTGAGGTCCCCAGAGGCCAAAAACACCATCCGTTCAAATTCATATATATTGATTCACATATATCATATATGTGTCCTAGCACGAACTATAGCAAAAATGATCTGATTTTGATTAAATTTAGTATAAACGTGTAACCTTCATTTATTCGAACGAGTTCGCGTACCGGTATGATCGGACTATGGAAACAGGGGTTTATGGTTTCACTCTGTAAACATAAAATTTTTCAATTTCTTTCCAAACCATTTTGTAAAGCTCAAAAAAAGAATTAATCTATAATGTTGAAGGATTGTTGTATGTCTACTTACGGAAAAAATCACAAAAAGGGTAAATTTAAAATTACCATGTTATTTTTAAGGAGAATAAATAAACTGCTGTGGCTTGCTTGTCTATGTGCATATTTTAATGAAATTTTGTTTACTTCATACTAAGCTATCAATATTTCAATTAAAAAATCCCTATTTCCTTCCCTGTAGCAGCAAACCTAGGTACTCATCATTAAGGATATTTAAATAGGAAATAAATCTAACAATTTTAAGGGAATAATTTAGTGGAATTACAGTCAGGTAAATTAAAATTCCCTTAGTCTGCAGGTTTCTGCTGCGGGAGTATTTTTCTACCTTCACATTCTAGGACGCTATCATAAGTATAAAACTATTGTTTCTCTAGCCCAGAAACGTCTCTCACATTATTTCAGGCCGAACCTAAAGAGTCGTAGCTCTTTGGCAGGATTTGACCACGGGACCTCGGAGACCGAAGTACTAAGACCAGCTCGCTCCTCTAAAAATAAATGTATCGAAGCAATGAATAATTGATTAGGGTGGGTGGTCTACTAAGTGTTCAAACTAACACCGAGAGATGTTTTCATAAATTTTCTACCACCTAGATAAGAAGAATAAATTTTGCAGAAAAGACCTCCCTCCGATAATCTGTAATTTTATTTTTCAAAATTACAAATTAATCACTTAAACAATTTCCAACAGTGTAATGTATTCTAAACTTACCTAAATTATATACTATGGTCATTGTTGGACAACCACTCTTTTAAATTAATTTTTATTAGTTTTATATACAAGGAAAAGAGATTATTATATTTATATCAAATTATTACAGAACCAAAATAAGATACGAACCAATCACAGATTCTTCTACAATTCCACAAAGATGACAAAGAAACCTCCAAGGTACCCAGAGAGCGACTTTTATCTTTTAATTACAAACCTTTTGTTCTTTGATGCTGGAAAAGTTTTGTCTCATTTTTAGTCATAAAACATTTATTTATTAGTGGAGTTTGTGAAAACCTTAAAAATATGGTCTGAATTGCAAAATATCTACTTAAAAATGGTACACCTGATACACGTTTTTAATTTAATGTAATCTAATTTAACGCAGACAGAGAACAAACACAAGTTAACATATTTTTCAATAATAAAATTTGGCTAAAACTATTTAAGCTATTTTTCCCCCGTCTAACTTAAAGAATCAATTGCACGATAATATAATTTTTGTTTCATTTTATCACACTTAAGCATGTAGTAAAGTTTTTTAGTTTTTTCTAAGGAATGAAGTGAACAGAGCAGATTAATTCAACTGTAAATACTCGAAGACTCACTAATTAGTGGTAGCGTTGAAAACATTTCCATCTACACTCAGCGCTAACATTCCAAAGCGATACGTTTAACTAAATGATTTTTGTAATATTTGTAAATGTGTGAATGTGCATTATTACTTTTAGCCAATTGTCCCATCTAGAGGATATTACCGCAGGTCTGCTAAATATGAAACAGCAAATTTATTTATTTTATTAAGCTATTACACTTTACTGATAGAAATCCGATTAAACTCCCTGTAGCAGCAAGCCTACGTACTTTTTAAATCCAACGGTTAAATCTTATGTTATTTGAGTAGGAAAATCAGTCTGGCATTATTTTAAGGAAATATTTTAGTTAAGGTCCTATCTGGCAAATGTAAATTATCTTAGTCTGCAGGTTTGCTGCTGTGGGGAAATTATAATTCAGTTATTATTACGTTTAATAACTTCACTCAAGGAGTACTATAATTAAGGTAAGATATAAATGGAAATATTGCACCTTTAATGTCATAGTCACAATTAAATTCTATTCTATTCGTTCCAAAAGTTTTAAAATTTAATGTTGTAAATACGGACAGATAAAATAGTCGAGTTTTAAATGTTTCTGTCGTGGCACACCTGCAATAATAGTAGTATGTAAATCTGTTAATTATACCGAACGGTTATTAATTGATAATCCGAGTGAACCCCTTATAATTAAGGTCAACTATGATGATTTTTTCCCCAACCAATATGTCAATGATTACTGTACATTGAACCTAAACAAAATAGAGACATGGATGTTTAATAAAAAATAGCTAGTAAATGTAGGGAGTCAAAATATTTAAGTCTAAAAATCAAATAGAAATAAAAATACAATTTTATTGTTCAAGTTGTAAATATATAAATAAATCATCATTTTATATTTATAGTACGAATTTGTGCTTTTTAAGTTCAAAATTATGAAGGATAGTTTATTTGTTTTTCTTCATTAAGTGTGTTTAATACACTACCTTAACCTAACCACCCAAACTGACCTGATCTGAATAATATTTTTTTTCAAAATTTAATTACGAAATCACTGTATTCCTTAGTTCCACCACGCAAAACATTCAAACTATGTATTCAATATTTGTGAGAACTGAAATTGTTTTAAATTTAATTCAAGTTTGTGTAACCAACAAATATAGTTGATACACGGAGGAAGTGGAATTTATTTTTATTTTTTACATACCAACGGACAAACTCCATTTTTACCTTTTTACAAGATGGAATAATACTGAATACAATGTTTTCAATAAATAAAACAATGTAGAGAATGAGAGGGTATTAGCACAACTAAGACAGCAGAAAAAGTGGCAGACCTAAACACCGAACTTAGAGGAGATGGGGAAAGAGGAATGGGGATAGTAGGGGAAGAAGAGGGTGAGTTAGGGGGGAAACTGGATACAATTACACCTTCCCCTCCGACCTAAAGCCTGCCACTTGTATCAACCTTAGTGTGCTTGACTTTTTGACAAATTTTAAGATTCATATACTTCATGTTGCATTTTACTTTTTAATTACAAATATAACCATGTTATTATCGTTAGTAACTACATAATTATCGATAATTGAACGAACATAGTATTTGTAAATAATGGATGTTTTTATTTACATGTTTCCTTTCAACTGATTAATTGCATGCAATTTATTACTTTTATGTACGTATTTCAACATTAAATAACAGAATATTTTACAACAATATCAGTTTGCAAAAGAAGGTCGATGTAAAGACAATGTAGAAATATGCTAAATACACAATGTTATCCAATCTGAGTTATTTACCAACTGGCCTCAATTAACAAGTCTTATGTTAAGGTAAAATAATTTTAAAACCAAGTTAAAGTACGTTGTTTTAGTAACAGTTACAGTCATCATTACTTACCTATTGTTTTTGGTCCATTGATAATTTCTAGTCGTTAATTATACAGGGTGTTTTTTTTTAAACTTGCATCTTTATTTATGTAAAAACCGCAATAGATAGAAATATATAGTTGGCAGGAATCATCTATTGACGTAGGGGGCACAATTTTTTGAATTCAACGTTACATTCACGTTCCCCCCCTTTCCCCCCTGCCCCCAACTTAATTTTTTTAAATAGCAAGGTACCCCTTGTGACATATCAAATGAAAGAGCATGAAAAAAGAAAATGATAATAAAAAAAATTGAAAATCGGTTCATAAATTTGTGAGATATTCCCCCCCTCCTCCCCCGGGACTTAATTTTTTTTAATAGCAAGGTACCCCTTGTGACATATCAAATAAAAGAGCATGAAAAAAGAAAATTTTTGACGAAAAAAAATTTAAAATCGGCTCATGAATTTGTGAGATAATCCCCCCCTTTTCCCCTACCCATAACTTGTTTTTTAATAGCAAGGTACCCGCCCTTGTGACATATCAAATGAAAAATAAATTTCACCAAACATTTTCTTTTTCCATGCTCTTTCATTTGATATGTCACGAGGGGTACCTTGCTATTAAAAAAATTAAGTTCCGGGGAGGGGGAGGGGGAAATATCTCGCAAATTTATGAACCGATTTTCAATTTTTTTTCATCAAACATTTTCTTTTTTCATGCTTTTTCATTTGATATGTCACAAGGGGTACCTTGCTATTTAAAAAAAATTAAGTTGGTGGCAGGGGGGATGGGGGGGAATGTAAATGTAACGTAGAATTCAAAACAATTGGGCCCCCTACGTCAATAGATGATTCCTGCAAACTGCATATTTCTATCTATTGCGGTTTTTACATAAATAAAGAAGCAAGTTTCTAAAAAAACACCCTGTATATATATATAAAGATAGTATATAGTCCTCTAAATAAAATAACATGATAACCATTAAAATATCCAAGCGGCTACGTTATTTTAATCTTAAAACATAATGAAATTGAGAAACAGAGATAAACGACTTAGGGTAACAAGTTTCTTTCTTTATTTTATTAATAGTAGGAAAATACTCAGTTTCCCAAGCACACAAGAAAATAAACATACAGGCGAAAATCATATGATTGAAAAACATCTTACAACGGTATACGAATTTTGCAAATAAAATATTTGTAAGCATGGAAAACATGTGAATTAATTTAAACAAATATTGATATCGAAGCTTAAAAAATAGAAGTACAGGATGTAAGAATATAAACCCTTTTGGCCTACAGAAATAAATTTTCACAGTATTATTTATTCAATTAGTCAACTTTAAATTAACTCAGACGTGGAAAAATCTACCTGTATGCTTAAAACTCTACCCCCACTATGCAGAGGAAGCAAATTTATAATGTATTACCTGAAGTTAGATAAATGATCCCCTAATTTTCATTTGTTTGCACATCCTAAATCCTTGTAGTACAACAAGTAAGGTAATAAAATGGATTATTAATTTTTTAACTGAAATGTAAATAGCTAAGATTAAGAAAAAAATTAGGACAGTTTACAATAGTTGATTTCTTTTACAAAAACATAACATGAGAACTTTATATTTTTCAGATCTCTTAGCAATCATTAAGGGTACAACAACGCTTCAATATACACAATTAATTGGTTTTGAACTCTGCTTAATAGTTTAGAAAGAAATTGCAAAACTTGTTTTGGAGGTCGAAAATGGGAAAGTCAATTTGTATCCTATAAACCCCGTCTGCATAGTCAGATCGTGCTGATTCGAGAATTCGTAAAATAAAGGTACAGTATACGCTTTTTACAGAATTTTATCAAAATTGAATGATTTTTATTAAAGTTGTCGTGTTAATCGACATATATAAATTTGAACGGGTGATGTTTTTGGCCTCTGGGTACTTCAAAACGAAAAAGCAAATCGAACCAGGGGCCAAGTCCTACCATGATACTTAATGTAATAGATAATTCCTAATATGGGAAATTCCCTAAAATGCATGTCCAAAATATTTCACAGCTAAATTAAAATGTCGAATAGTTTACTAAAATCAGCTAAACTTTTGCTTGTTTTCTTTTAGTGTAACTGAGTAAAAAGCTGACAAGAACTCGGGTTTTAACCGGAGAGAAAAATAAATCAGGCCAAAAGAGATAATCAGAAGGAAACAAGCGATGGCCGGATTTGATAACATCTTCATCTTGAACGGTCGCCATTTGTCTGCATTAACTAAACGTCTGATGTTGGCGTTTTATAAAACCATTGTATTAAAATTTAAAATAATTTAAAACTCTCTTCAATGTTGAAATAATTTATCAATGTATTGTGTATGGACGGATCAGTAAGGGTAAACATTTTGTTTTAATAAGTTGATTTATTTGGACAAGTATTCTATAATAGGGGATTGTAACTTATTTTTTCATATTTATTATTTTGTAGTTTTCTATATTAATTTTAAAGGCGTAAATCGTTTATATAACTTACTAAAACCTGCCTATTTGGGCTTTACAGTCATGTGTCGCTTATTAATTATTCTATGCACTAAATTGATTCAATGTCCCCTATTAATGCTTTGCTCTAGCCATAATTATTTGCAGATATTAATTCAACAGCTCTGTCTATACATGAGTGTTTATATTTCAGATTTTTCTGCCACAATCGCTTCCTAACTAAAACTCCCTCAAATGCGTTCAAGTGTTCAATTATCAATTATTTCAGATGGGGACGCTACTAGGTGCATATTTTAACCCAAATAAGAGTGAAGGATGAGTGGCACGATCTTGTAGTCTTGTTAGTGACTAAGGCCGACACGTTCCTTAGACACAGCTGTTAATTAGCCTAATAGCCCATACAGTCAATGGCAACTAAGAAACCTACAGTTTATAGTGGAATCCAAACCACATTTTTTCCTTGTAATTTACAAATTGGTCTAATTATCAGGATAGCACTGCGGATAGTCGTAGTGCTCACTAGTGCGGGTGTTAATCCACACCAGGAAGCATTGCATCCACAGTTCATGCCTATAAATATCCACAATTCGTGACCTCCTACTAGCTGGATTAAGGAAGACGCCACCGTCCCAGTCTAATTATTAACTGTAATTAACTCTAATTAACTCTGTATTAACTCTAATTATTATATGTTATTGTAAACAATCTTTAGCTGTATTTAATGCTAAGCCATGGATTCAACTTTGATGAAATAGGAAAAAGCTCAAACTTATGTGGAGGGCAACACCAAAAAACATTTTAATGAGACAACTGTTTGGGAAAAGATTTCTGGTTTTGTTTTCATTAGGAGGTATGACTTATTTTAATGTAAAACTTTAAAAGTTCAAATCTACAAACCTATTTACTTATGAAGTTTTACTAAAACACAAATTTATGGATTTCAATAATGTAAATTTTGCCAATATAATGCAATTAAATTTTAGTCTATTGACTCTCTAAAGCTCCCGCTACCGTATAAAGTTATATAATATTAAATATATGAACGCATGTATGGATAATTTTGGATACATCATTTCGAATGTAAGCACATGACTTTCACAAGGATTTATTATTTCATAGAGTAATGCTATTCAAGGAACAATTCTCGGACTAAGAGATAAGCAAACTGAGCATCGAGAAGTGGGAGTGACAGTGATGATTTAATTATTCCGTAGGTTTCCAGTTGTGAAGTTTACTGTTTAAACTTGACTGTTTCTGCAGTTTATACCGCATTAAAGCTCATCTGCTATTAAAATTAGCTAAGATAAGTTCGTTTCTATATTTTAGTATAATCTTTGTTTTTCTCACTGCTAAATAACAGTCTCTAATACAAGGCCGCAGGCGCAGTGTGGGTGTGTGGCAACGTCGCACCGGCCGGCCTATTGCAATGGTAGTTATAGTAAAACAATCGTGTAAACATATCGTGCAGACGCTCCATTATTGCAACAGCTGTTTTGGCAAGCCGGGATTGCGGCGTTGCCACTTTTGTCATGTATTTTATTTTTTTTTAGTTTTACACTCCTTTTTAGAGACGATTGTAAAATATTGATGTCTTTAATTAGTTGTACACCCAAAAATAGTTTTGATTCAATATATTTATCGAATTAAAAGTAAATTTTACGGAATCTCACTTACAATTTAATCATTCGATTATGGAGCCGATTTAATGTAGCTAGTGTGTATGTGTATGTCTTCTGTAGAGATATTTTGTAATTTTTTTAAACATTTTTTTCTTAAACACATTCAATTAAATTTTTTTTATATTTTTGTTGCGTTTTAATGTGTTGAAAAATACACATTTTTAATGCTAGAAATTTGTTAAGCACCTTATTTAAAATTATCAATAGCCATGCCACAGAAATAAGGAGTAAGCGCACAAACAACCTATAAAATCAAAGTACAGATAGATATCTAAAATTAAAAAAATGTGACCAAACACCCATACATAAATTAAACGTAGTAACACAGAATAAGCTAATCTAAATATTTTGTAGTAAGTTATAATTTAGTTGTATTGTATACGTTTTTTAAAAATGTAACAAAACACGATGTATCATAACGGCAATGTCACAACCCTAACTTAAATACCGCTTAACCCTATTGTGGAGCTAAAAACCTCGCTAATTATGTAGTGTCAACGACCAATAGCAGAGACAACCGAATGATCTATCGCTCTTCCACTTTAGCGGTCTCTGGAACAGCTGACAGCTGATAGATGACCTCGCCACTAGATTCAATCTTCCAGGCTCAACGCCTTTGAATTGGGCCTAACGCGAACCATTAATTGTGCTAGTAGATGAAGAAATGACACAAAGCTAAATCATATAGGGGGTTTTATTGTTCTTTTAGGTTAAAACAAACAAAAATCTATTGAAAACCTTCGAGGTAAAAACATTCTAAGAATTTGAAAAGTGTATCTTAAACATATATTGATACTTGATTTATCAATCACAGTAGCTTAGCGGTGCCATCTTGGCATGGTAAGCTGGCAATGGCTTAGTTCCAAAATGCACTGCTACGAAACTACTCATTTTCGGTACAGTACCTTCCTTTTCCATTCTTTTCTAAGTAGTGTCTTTTGGAGTTACTAGTTCACATGTTGCTCGAATTTGAGCAATTTCAAAATTTTAAAGGCGTTTTTTAACGAATAACATTCAAAATTTCCGTTGACTTAAAAGAAAAGAGTCAACCCAAAGATAATGTAATCAATCACTCCAATCCAGTTATCGAAACTGGAAACGAACTCACTCTGAAAACGAACGGTCACTCCACTCCATCTATCGAAACTGAAAACGAACACTCTTGTTTGTACCATGTGTTTACTATGAACAGCTGTAACCAATACAAATTATTTGTCTGCTTAAGTAAACAAAATCTTTTCTTCATAAGAAATACATTGGGATTTTGATGGCCTGTGGGGCAAAGGCCGAAGACTTTTATTACAGTAATTTGTGAAAGGGGGCGTCTACACAAAAAATACTTAATTTTGACACCTCGTTTGTAAAAATCCGTCAATTATTAACGGAGGAGTAGTGTTTCGTAGATATCGCCTTCACGTATTATATATAAGGATGCCTTTTAAGAATAGTGCCTAGTGGCACACACTATTTCGGAACAGTGTCTCAGCGATGCGTTATGTTTTGGAACAGTTGGTTTTTTTGCTCACGGGACTAAAATACAACGGAAATTTGCTGTGGTGGTAACGAGCAGTTCGGGTTAAACATGTTGTTTAGATTTACCACAGAGAAGTAAGGTATATAAGAAACTTGCTTATGACCCTACGCTATCAGGTCAAGTATATTGTGCGGGAAATATACTTGAGACGAGAAAGAAAGAGCTCGAGTATAAATTCTTATTGCTCAAGGCACAGGGTCTTTTCCACCATGAGCGTTGAAGTACATAAGAGCGAGGGGGCAGGGTCAATCTAGTCCTAGACCAGCACTATAGTGATAGACCACCAATTAAAATTACCATTGAATGTTTCTTATGTACCTTACCACCCGATGGGTATACACACATATCGATGATTAACTTTTAGTCAAACCTGCAGCTAATCTAGAAGAAGCTACAGCTAACATTGAGAAGAAAGGCCTTGTATAATACCCAATTCCCCAGTACCAAATTGCATTTTAATAGTCATTGTGCAAGATCAATTCTTTAACGTTACAAAATCTTAATACTGTACTTATTAATCATTTTGGTTAAAACACTTAACACTTTAATTTTGCTTGGAATAAATACAAAATGGTTCATAGTATAGAATGAACAACAAAAAAGTATCATCAATCATTCATGATGTTTTGTTCCCTTGGATTGTACCGCATGAAATATTTTTGGTGTTCAAGAAATCGAATGTGGAGTTTGGGAGGAAATGAATGAAGTTTCGTACGTGTTATGTCACGGTTAAAAGGCCGCCCCAATTATTCGTCATGGAACTGATCACTCCATGTTAAATATCTACACTGTTTGACGCGTCACAGTGGACCGAATATAGTATCCAGCGGAGTTTAATTGTGTTGGACACCCTAAAACCATAATCAACGCTAGTACGGTACTGAAACGGAGCGAGCTTTCGAACAAGTCAGGACAACCAATCAGAGCGGTGGTTCGAGACAACTGTCAGCTGACTCGGAACCTTGGAGTGGAGATTGAAAGTGAAGACGCGGAATCATCCTCATTTGGCCGCCATCAGACTTATCGTTGAGACAAGAAATCTCTGCAACTTCTGGACGCCGGTCTACAATTTTGCCCTCAGATTCTTAAGGATTTATATACTGAGGTAAGACAGTCGGGATTCCAGAAAAAGTCTTAAATTGCTTCAGGGTTCCAAATTCTATTAATTTGTTTGTAATTAAAATCATTTCCAGTTGTTCAAACAAGTTACAGATTGCCGTAGTCATCATGAACTTGGTTTTTCTCAAGCCAAATTAACACGAAATTATAATTCCAGGGTTGACCTTATGTAGGTAATTTAGACAACTGTGGGTAAGACACAAACAATGTTGATAATTTTATAGTTTTAAGTACATTTTCCCTGTTTTATGATAGAAATTGTCTTGTAATTTTCATGTTGGTGCAAAGCAATAAGTTTGCAACAGGAGTCAGTCACATGGTCTCAAATTTTGCAAAATCGTTTAAACCATTTGTTTACAATCAGTTTTGATTTCTCAAAGTTAGGTTAGGTTGTCCAAAAGGAAGAAATGATATATTTAGTAGTTTTTAGAAATTTTTGTCATTCTTGGCCTAGGCCTACCTTGTACTTGTTCACCATGCTTTTGTTCATATGTAGTTCAGTGTTTTAAATATTTCTTGTTTAGCTTAGAAAATGTAATCAACCTACGCTCACTAAATTAAATATAAAGAATGTATTTTGTAAATTATTTATTTTGTAAATGTCAGAAACCAAATTGTTGCTCAGTTGTTCTAAGATAGGCCTAACTTGAGGCAAGAACAGTTTAAGACCTAGTTTCACTTACTGTTAATGACCTTTTGTCATAACAACTACAAAATGGATTAAAATTACAGCTAATCAAGGCCTAGCCTTCATGGAACACATGACTTAAGTTATAGGACTACTGTTAATATTTAACCAGAACAGAAATTATTCACGAGGAATTACAGGGTGTACGTTCCGGCCTGCAAGAGTTCAGACCTACGTCTTATGAGAGATCCTACCTACGGCTTGTGAGAGATCCGACCTACTGCTGGAGAGACGTTACCAGAATTGGCCCACTTACAACCTTGTCCTATCCAACATCGTACGGGGCTGTGGACCTGGACCACGTCCACCCCTACCACCTGTCATCGCAGCGGACCTCCACTGTCTGATAAGTCCTAGGCTAGCCTTTACCGTAACTTTCATCTGACTACAGTTCAACTATCAGCCTACTAAATCATTTTAATTTGGCCAAATACAAAGACTAAATCAATTTCTCTGGACATTTAACTTAACTTACTCAACTTCTGGTGCATCAAGATTCAAATTTCATTCAAATTTCAATCCAGTTATCTTCAGACTGTATTTTGTGCAACTCCAAGTGCCGAGGGAACTAGACGCAACTAAACCATCGACTCAACATATTCTGTAGGCTAGGCCTAACTTTTAGAGATATATAGATTACGGTAATCGTTCGGATTGTAGCCGAAAGGGTAATAGTGTCTTTGATATTTGTCGCTGGTGTTACCTAGTTTTAAGATTGTCTATTTTATTATTTTTGTGTATCTAGTATTGTGTCACATTATGCTCTGCCGGATTGATTAGAGACCTGATATATTTTGTCTCTGTTGTCCCCTGTTTAATTGTAAGATTGTCTATTATTATTGTGTATTTTGTGTCATATTATTGCTTTGTCGGATTGATTATTGACTACGGTCGAACATATATTTTGTCTAATGTGGTCTTTTGAGTAAAAATTAATTGCTGCTTTTCTGTAAATATACTTTGCTACCGTCTGCGCAGTCGGAAATTCCAAAAGCTTTTGGTCACAAAAAAAAAAAAAATAATGTAAATAAATGAATAGCCTATTTGAGTTATATTTTAGGTTCAAGTGTCTTGGTAGTAACGAATACTGAACGAAGAACGTTGTATGTAGCATTTTGATTGATTATTATTTCGTACCGGACAGTTGAGTCAGGCTTGTCTGTGCAAAATATTTACTTGTAATAAACCTTCGCTTATTTTGTCATATCTTGTGTTATTTTTGAAAACCAGTGTATTTGTCATAGTGTATTATAGTGGGCGTAGGTGGGTCAACCCCTGAATTATCCAGTTTTATTCACAATTTTCTCAAAATTGAAACTCACCCCAACGCTAAGTCAACATAGATTTTAGGGACCTGTCGAACCTCATGGTATATAGGAGCATAGGTTAAGACACTCAATACTACAGAGATCTGCAAAATCTGTTACCATCCTGGGGCTGGAACGTTCCCAGTTTATCGACCAGCATCATACCCCGAAACTGGGTGGCGCCCTGCAGCATCACTGAAGTACTTGGTTATTACCCTGGTTCATAGGCTACCTATACACAGTTCCGCCCACGACCCGTCACTGACTGAGACCTAGCCGTGGAGTGTGTCATTTGGCGCCCAACAACGTGGGGCATTGTTTAATTCATACTATTCTATAAATATATATAGAGGCCTATAAAAAAAAAAAAAAAAAAAAAAAAAAAAAAAAAATGAGTTACCGATTGCGCAAAGATGAGGTGCAGCATGAACTCCGAGTCCGTGGACTCCCTGTTGAGGGTGATGTTTATGAATTGCGCAAGCGATTGCAAACAGCACTTACGAATAAAACCGCTGTTGACACTGAGGCGGTAGGCAAACTTAATATTAATTCTGAGTTGGAAATTTGTGAGGAGAAATTTTCGGATTTAAGTGAATTGGTGGATGCCTTTGACGCGGGCGTGAAGAATAATGAATACTGGCGGATAGAGGCTAGACTTCAGCACTTGTTGGGCAGACTTCAACTGGTCAGGGATAGAGAAGGCAAAGAGGAGACTATTGCAGGGCGACTGAGTAATTTAGAGGGAAAAATTAAAACGGCTATGGAGCAATTGGAACAAAAACTAACCCGCACACCTGAGGTCAATAAAACCGAACCACCAGTCTTTCCATTAGCAACAGGAAGTGAAAATAAAATTACTCTACAGGTACCAACCCCGAAGGAAATATCCCACAGTAAAGCCACTGATTCTGAATCACAAAGTCAAAGTCAAAATAGATTAGAATTTTCCCCTAAGCCTACAGAGTCACAACGTAGGAGCGTTCCCGTCTACAAGTGGAATATCACATTTGATGGTGGGCCTAAAGTTAGTGTAGGTTCTTTTCTGGAGCGTATTGAGGAATTAAGAATAGCCCGAGGAATATCGGAAAAAGAATTGCTGGACTCTGCAGTGGACCTTTTTGCTGGATCAGCGCTGATATGGCATCGTTCAAATAGACAACGCATAGGATCATGGGAGCAACTGAAGACAGAACTTAAGGCCGTATTCCAAAACCCAGATTATGATCATCTGCTGTTGAAAGAAATTTTGAACCGAACGCAAGGAGAACATGAAAACATTGATTTGTACCTAGCCACGATGAATGTACTGTATAGTCGCCTCACTGAGAAGATACCAGAAGAAAAACAACTGACACAAATATTAAAAAATCTTAACAACTACCTGCAAGATAAGTTATGTATGTTGAATATCACCAGTTTGGAGGAATTACGGAACTTAGCTCGCCGTGCTGAACTTGGAAGGATCCGCTCGACTACTCAACACCCGCCACCAAAACCTAACATCGTTATGGAACCTGACCTAGCCTATTGTGGACCCAGACGACAACACGGGTCACAGTATGTCTCAGCGATTCAATCAACTCCCAGATTACCGAACCTAACCTGTTGGAACTGTGGGGAAGGAGGCCATATGTCGAGATATTGCCAGAAACCGAGGAAAACATTTTGTTATGGGTGTGGCGCACCTAATGTAAAGCGAGCTGAATGTCAAAAATGCACTCCAAAAAACTTGTAAGGTTGGGAGTTGACAACAACCTTATCGTTAACTCCCAGAGAGATAAAACCAGTACTGAATTAGGCCTAGATAAAATAAATTATTTATTTGAACCAGTAGAAAATGATCCGAGACCTTATCTAAAAATCAAACTTTTTGGAAAACCAATGCGAGCCTTGTTAGACTCCGGAGCCTCTCAATCTGTATTGGGCCAGGAAGGATTGTGGGTAGTTCAGAAATTTCCAAATTTATTGAACCCGATCCCTGATAAGTGGATTGAAACAGCTGATTCACAAAAACATGAAATTAGAGGTACAATGAAGGTGCAGATTACTCTAGCAGGACGATCCAGAGAAACCAGTGTTTTGGTAGTTCCTTCATTAAAGCATTCTTTGATTCTAGGGATAAATTTTTGGTCCGAAATGCAAATTATTACAGATTTTCACCAGAGAACCTGGGACTTTTCACCTGCCACCCTTAAGCTATCTTCTGTGAACGTTCCACCCCATGGACTGCAGACCGAAGAACATCTCACTACACCGCAACGCTTAGAATTAAATAGATTCATGAATGAATTTCTTAAAGGGACCGATCAGCCTATCCTAGGGAGGACCAACTGTGTTGAGCATGTTATTGATACTGCGGACGCAACCCCGGTTAAGCAACGTTACTATCCGATGTCACCGGCAAAGTTACGGGAAGTCAACGAAGAACTAGATAGGATGTTAGAACTGGGAGTGGTAGAGAAGAGTAAGAGTCCATGGTCATCTCCTATTGTTTTAGTGGACAAACCTGATGGGTCAAAAAGGTTTTGTGTTAATTTTAAAGCTCTTAATTCAGTTACCAAACGGGACGCTTATCCCCTCCCGTATGTTACCACTATTCTGGACCGCCTTCGTGATGCAAAATTTCTTTCCTCATTAGATATTAAGTCAGCATACTGGCAAATACCGCTTAGTGCAGAGAGTAGAGAGAAGACTGCGTTTACAGTGCCTGGTAGAGGATTATATCAATTTATAACCATGCCCTTCGGACTCCATAATGCCCCGGCCACCTGGCAAAGATTTATTGACAATGTGCTTGGTGCTGATTTGGAACCATCGGTATTTGTATACTTGGATGATGTAGTAATTGTAACTCCCACTTTTGAGAAACACCTGGAGGTGCTGAAGGAAGTAATCACCCGATTACGTGGAGCAAAACTGACCTTGAACACCGAGAAATGCAAAATTTGTCGTCCTGAACTCAGATATTTAGGCTATGTTGTCGATTACCGAGGGCTTAGGGTAGATGCAGAGAAGGTCGAAGCCATTCTACAAATTCCGTATCCAACATCACAGAAAGAAGTCCGACAATTTTGTGGCACCGCCAGCTGGTATCGGCGCTTTATCCCCAATTTTGCCTCCCGTATATATCCGCTAACCCAATTGCTAAAACGAGATCAGCGTTTTAGATGGACAGGTGAATCCCAACAGGCTTTCGAAGACATTAAAACTTGTCTGGTGTCTGCACCAATTCTTACTTGCCCAGATTTCGGCAGACCATTCACTGTCTCCTGTGATGCTTCGGCTAACGGCCTCGGTGCAGTCTTGAGTCAAGAGGGTGAGGGTGGCGAGACAGTGGTTGCTTATGCAAGTCGCACTCTAACAAAAGCGGAGCAGAAATACTCTGCCACGGAAAGGGAATGTTTGGCCGTGGTCTGGTCAATTGAACGCTTCCGACCATATGTGGAAGGGACTAAATTTCAAGTAATTACCGATCACTACAGTTTGCTCTGGTTATATAACCTTAAAGATCCCCAAGGCCGTCTTGCGAGGTGGGCTTTACGTCTACAACCATATGATTTCACTCTAGTTCACCGAAAAGGCAAGGACCATGTTGTGCCTGATTTGTTATCTCGAACGACAGCAGAAGAAACCATTCCACCTAGTACGAAGGAAAAGGAGCGGGTGAAAATTGGAGTGCTAACGGAAGTAGCCAATACGACTGACCAGTGGTATGAGAGAATGAAGAAAAATGTTCAACAGACCAAGAATTTGTATCCATTGTGGAAAGTAGAAGATGGACAGCTATGGAAGATGACTCGAGACCGACTACGCCTACCTGAAGACGAAGAAGAATGGAAGATAGTGGTTCCAAAAGATAAGAGAGAAGCGCTATTGGCCCAAATGCATGACGCCCCGACCGCTGGACATCTGGGATGTAATAAAACTTTCCACCGACTCCAAAATCAGTATTACTGGCCTAAAATGCGACAAGACGTAGGGAGATATGTGGGTAGATGTACCACTTGTCAACAAGTAAAATTTGATCAAAATAGGCCTAAAGGGTTTTGCGGCTTCCGTCGTGGAGTAGACAAACCCTGGAGCATGATTTCTGCCGATTTGATTGGACCATTACCTCGCTCTACCTCAGGATTTAAATATATATTAGTTGTAATAGATACGTTCACAAAATTTCCGATTCTTGTGCCTCTTCGTGCTGCTTCAGCAAAGTTAGTTGCAAAACATTTGGAGGAAGATGTATTTTTAATGTTTGGCATTCCAGATTACTGTCTCTGTGACAACGGGGCAGAATTTGTTGGAAAAGAATTTAAGCAAATGATGGAACCATATAAAATTCAAATACTTTACAATCCTAGCCGACACCCTCAGAGTAATCCAACCGAACGAGTGAACAGAACGATTGGAACTATGTTACGGGCCTTTGTAGGTGAAAACCACAGGTTGTGGGATCGAGAACTGCCTAAGTTAGGATTTGCCCTGCGATCTGCACGACATGAGGTCACCGACTACTCCCCGGCCTACTTAAATTATGGAAGAGAATTGTACACTCCAGGACTAGAGAAAAACTTGGACCCAACCCCGAACGAAGTACCGGATGTGGAAGCAGAAAATGTGGATAGTTATGGAGCCAAATTGTCCAACTTGAAGAAAATTTATCGATATGTGGAGAGTCGTTTGAAGAAGGCCCACGAGAAGACCGCTCACAGATATGATTTGAGGAGACGGGAAGCAGAGTTCCATGTGGGAGATAAGGTGTGGAAGAAAAACTATCAACAATCAGACGCCCAAAAGTTTTACTCGGCTAAACTAGCACCTATCTATACCGGACCGTACTGGATAGCAAAGAAATTATCTAAGTTAGTATACACACTTAAGGACCAGAGAGGCAAAACCATCGGCAACTGGCATATAGGAGACCTAAAACCATGTATATAGAAAATTTGGGAAATTTTCTGGTGGGTAGAGGGGTGTTTGTCACGGTTAAAAGGCCGCCCCAATTATTCGTCATGGAACTGATCACTCCATGTTAAATATCTACACTGTTTGACGCGTCACAGTGGACCGAATATAGTATCCAGCGGAGTTTAATTGTGTTGGACACCCTAAAACCATAATCAACGCTAGTACGGTACTGAAACGGAGCGAGCTTTCGAACAAGTCAGGACAACCAATCAGAGCGGTGGTTCGAGACAACTGTCAGCTGACTCGGAACCTTGGAGTGGAGATTGAAAGTGAAGACGCGGAATCATCCTCATTTGGCCGCCATCAGACTTATCGTTGAGACAAGAAATCTCTGCAACTTCTGGACGCCGGTCTACAATTTTGCCCTCAGATTCTTAAGGATTTATATACTGAGGTAAGACAGTCGGGATTCCAGAAAAAGTCTTAAATTGCTTCAGGGTTCCAAATTCTATTAATTTGTTTGTAATTAAAATCATTTCCAGTTGTTCAAACAAGTTACAGATTGCCGTAGTCATCATGAACTTGGTTTTTCTCAAGCCAAATTAACACGAAATTATAATTCCAGGGTTGACCTTATGTAGGTAATTTAGACAACTGTGGGTAAGACACAAACAATGTTGATAATTTTATAGTTTTAAGTACATTTTCCCTGTTTTATGATAGAAATTGTCTTGTAATTTTCATGTTGGTGCAAAGCAATAAGTTTGCAACAGGAGTCAGTCACATGGTCTCAAATTTTGCAAAATCGTTTAAACCATTTGTTTACAATCAGTTTTGATTTCTCAAAGTTAGGTTAGGTTGTCCAAAAGGAAGAAATGATATATTTAGTAGTTTTTAGAAATTTTTGTCATTCTTGGCCTAGGCCTACCTTGTACTTGTTCACCATGCTTTTGTTCATATGTAGTTCAGTGTTTTAAATATTTCTTGTTTAGCTTAGAAAATGTAATCAACCTACGCTCACTAAATTAAATATAAAGAATGTATTTTGTAAATTATTTATTTTGTAAATGTCAGAAACCAAATTGTTGCTCAGTTGTTCTAAGATAGGCCTAACTTGAGGCAAGAACAGTTTAAGACCTAGTTTCACTTACTGTTAATGACCTTTTGTCATAACAACTACAAAATGGATTAAAATTACAGCTAATCAAGGCCTAGCCTTCATGGAACACATGACTTAAGTTATAGGACTACTGTTAATATTTAACCAGAACAGAAATTATTCACGAGGAATTACAGGGTGTACGTTCCGGCCTGCAAGAGTTCAGACCTACGTCTTATGAGAGATCCTACCTACGGCTTGTGAGAGATCCGACCTACTGCTGGAGAGACGTTACCAGAATTGGCCCACTTACAACCTTGTCCTATCCAACATCGTACGGGGCTGTGGACCTGGACCACGTCCACCCCTACCACCTGTCATCGCAGCGGACCTCCACTGTCTGATAAGTCCTAGGCTAGCCTTTACCGTAACTTTCATCTGACTACAGTTCAACTATCAGCCTACTAAATCATTTTAATTTGGCCAAATACAAAGACTAAATCAATTTCTCTGGACATTTAACTTAACTTACTCAACTTCTGGTGCATCAAGATTCAAATTTCATTCAAATTTCAATCCAGTTATCTTCAGACTGTATTTTGTGCAACTCCAAGTGCCGAGGGAACTAGACGCAACTAAACCATCGACTCAACATATTCTGTAGGCTAGGCCTAACTTTTAGAGATATATAGATTACGGTAATCGTTCGGATTGTAGCCGAAAGGGTAATAGTGTCTTTGATATTTGTCGCTGGTGTTACCTAGTTTTAAGATTGTCTATTTTATTATTTTTGTGTATCTAGTATTGTGTCACATTATGCTCTGCCGGATTGATTAGAGACCTGATATATTTTGTCTCTGTTGTCCCCTGTTTAATTGTAAGATTGTCTATTATTATTGTGTATTTTGTGTCATATTATTGCTTTGTCGGATTGATTATTGACTACGGTCGAACATATATTTTGTCTAATGTTGTCTTTTGAGTAAAAATTAATTGCTGCTTTTCTGTAAATATACTTTGCTACCGTCTGCGCAGTCGGAAATTCCAAAAGCTTTTGGTCACAAAAAAAAAAAAAAATAATGTAAATAAATGAATAGCCTATTTGAGTTATATTTTAGGTTCAAGTGTCTTGGTAGTAACGAATACTGAACGAAGAACGTTGTATGTAGCATTTTGATTGATTATTATTTCGTACCGGACAGTTGAGTCAGGCTTGTCTGTGCAAAATATTTACTTGTAATAAACCTTCGCTTATTTTGTCATATCTTGTGTTATTTTTGAAAACCAGTGTATTTGTCATAGTGTATTATAGTGGGCGTAGGTGGGTCAACCCCTGAATTATCCAGTTTTATTCACAATTTTCTCAAAATTGAAACTCACCCCAACGCTAAGTCAACATAGATTTTAGGGACCTGTCGAACCTCATGGTATATAGGAGCATAGGTTAAGACACTCAATACTACAGAGATCTGCAAAATCTGTTACCATCCTGGGGCTGGAACGTTCCCAGTTTATCGACCAGCATCATACCCCGAAACTGGGTGGCGCCCTGCAGCATCACTGAAGTACTTGGTTATTACCCTGGTTCATAGGCTACCTATACACAGTTCCGCCCACGACCCGTCACTGACTGAGACCTAGCCGTGGAGTGTGTCAGTTATAGCAGCAGCACTTGAAACCTCTTGGCTTTTACTTTGTTGTTTGACGAGGATGTAAAGACGTTTTAAACTCAACAACCGACTACTTCCTATGTTTCTAATGCATATTTAAAATTGGTTATCTATTAAACTATAAATAAACGTATACCTTCATAAAAAGTTGTTAGTTTGTCCATAAACATAAATCAGGACTAATAAATTATCTGAAATAATTGAAAAGGAAATTAAATTTTCGAAAAAGAAGACAAAAGAGATAAAAGAGAAGATTAAGGGCTTAATTACACCCTTTTAGACTCCAAGCACTTGTCTTGGTGTTCAACAACACAATTGAAACGTGTAGTGTTTAATTACTTTTGTTTCTAAAGCCATGGGTTTATAGTAGAACTACTTGGTGTTTCAGGCGAGAACCAAAACCACCGAACATAATTTATGGCTAATGTTATTGTTTTTTATTTGCAAGAGGAAATCCTTTAATGCTGGTATTGTAAATGATTTTTTTAAACACCTTTTGTTCAATAGTATTATTTATGTTTATTTTAGTTACAGAATAAATAATAAACTACACCAATTTGGAACGGTAGAAGGTAAAATTATATTATTTATTAATAATTGACGTTCCAGTAGTAGGAAATGAATTCTAATAGTAAACAGGCATTATAAGAATTATAAGGAATTATAAGAGTACCTAATTTGAGTTTTATATTTTCTTCAAAACAATGACTATGGTTAGTGCTAGGATCAAAGTTTGAACATGTTTCATTCGCTTTTCCAGAAAATTATAATTTATTTTACCGAATTACATTATAAACCGTATCATTAAAAAAAGTTATCCCTTTTTTCTTAAAAATACTATTAACTAAAATAATAAAACATGGATGTAATCCAAACCTGGCTAATTCAACTATCGATTCCATTATTAGGTATAAACATGCCATGCATCAAAGACCACCAAATGATGAATGACTTCACTTTAGTGGTCTGTGAACAAATGCCAGTTGATAAATTATATTACCACCACAAACCGTATAGAACACATAACGTTTAACCGAGTAGAGTGTTTAGTCCATTCTCGGGCATTCAAATTGATGAGAAAACCATATAGGGTGTTCCAGTATTTAGGTGGTAAAACGGATGGGGAGCGAGCTGGTCTAATGGTAGAGCTCATGGCTAAGGTCCTCGAGAGGTTCAAAATAGAGTGTTCTATGGCAAAAGAAAATTAGGTTCGGTGGTCTGGTACCCGATTTGAGTTGTACTTTCATCTGATAACGAGAAAATGGCAACCTTTTCAAAGGTTGTTTCCGTTTTGAAATTCTCTTGGCATGACAACACGCAATGATACAAATCTCAAGAATTGTACCTCAAGTTAATGTATTATATACTAGCAGAGCACCCGTCCTTCGTACGGGGTTGGCATATAAGTATAAAATGCTTATTTGCAGTTATACTCAAGCTTTGCGTTTTTAATGGGGGGAGGACACAGTTTGATAAATTTTGGTTCATAAATTTACTGCATGATATAGTATAACACATATCTACTATTGCCATAATGTTCTACCACTGCACCTAAACAGTAGAAAAAATAAATTATCAAATATTCGCACGATATCACAAATTATTCATTAAATTAAAAACACAAACCTAACTGTAAACAATCCTACTTTGACAGTTCTAATTGTGTATCACAGCTTTTTGTTGCTATTTAGTTCAAATTAGCAGCAGCTGTTGTCATATATGAAAACACAAAATAATAATAGTGCTGCACCCTGTTGGGAAACCTTATAACTTTTTAATGCTATTGCATATTATATAACCAACTTGTAAAGTTAAAACAGCTTACTAAATTCATTAATTCCCTTTAAATATGAATACTCAGAAGGTTAACATGGGGAACTACAGAGCCACTGGGGTGGAGCCCGAAAGGATTTTTGAGATAAGAATATGCCTTAATGTTTATCGGGAATGTGAGATATCATCATGCCAAATTTCAGCCCAATACGTCCAGTAGTTTATGCGTGATTGAACAACAAACACAAAAACACACTCACAAACACACACACAAACTCACAAACTTTCAGATTTATAATATTAGTAAGATTACACCACGTTATATAAACTTCACATATCCGACTAACAAGTCGGCAAGGGTGTGATTTGTAACTTCAACAAATAAAAAACTGCAGCTAATTAAGTCATATAAGGAATTTGCTAATGATCTTAAAATTCTTTTTATGTTCGTAATTACCTGCAATTAATCTTTTCTTAGAATCAAATTTATGATTTGCTTAAAAACTACGGTTCTTTTATATTGCGTTTTAACTAACGCGTATAAACTATTTTAGACTAATGAAATATTTAGAATATCTAAAATAGTATTTAAGATCTAATTATAACAATAAAACGTTGTTAAAAATATACATACAACGTTTCTAAATATTTCGGATCTGCTAAATACAGTTAAATATACCCCAGAAGCATTCGCGTCGTCAAACATTTTCGGAGGAAAATAACATTAAAGAGAGTCAGCTGGTGGAAAAAAATTAAAATCCCGTAAGGTTACATAGGATTAATTTACTTTTAAGATAAATGGTAGTGTACTCTTGCTGTATAGATTAAATACCCTTATATCTAACTTGGGAAAATTAAAAACTTAATCTTTCTAGAACATGGCTTGCTTATGTGTTAAATATTGATTCAACAACAAATACAATATTATTTTTGGCTAAAATTGTGTTTATGGAAAACATGCAGGATAATATAAGTTAAGAGAGAGATTTATCTGTTAAGGAACTTGACGGTTTCCAGTTTGTTATTTAAATTAGACCTCTACTTGGTCCACTTCAATGTGCGGCCAAACAGTACGAGATACCTATGTAGAGCGTACAAGCCAACTGGCCGTATTCTCTATTAATTTGGTTTTGACAAAATTAGGGCACATTTTTTAAAGATCCAGTTTATTTTTTCAACTTATTGTAATACGATAAATTTGCATTTCCATTCGTAAGAAACGGATTGATTAAAAACTGTATAGACTTATCCGAGGAATTTATTGCAACATTTTTTAAATTACATAATAATAAAATGTCAAAAAGTATTCCCTATAATAGTGTTATTTTATTTACATAATTTAAGTGATTATGCTGAGACTAAATATTTGCTGTTTCGTGTTTTGTAATATCTATCTGTAATATATGTTTACTTTTCGTACCTTAGGTGAAATTAAGTTTTACAAACACAGGTATTAGTTGTGCTTAAAAGTGTGATAATATGTAATGGATACAGAGAGTAAATGAAGTATAATTGTAAGTATAATGTAAATCTCTGCTAAAATACATACAATAGTATTTAATTTTGTATTACAAGTCATGCTACGAACTATTATAGTTTATTATAGTAGACTACATTTAAGTTCTTCAAAGTTTACTCATTCTAAAATGATTCAAGACATTCATAAATTTTATTCCTAAGAGACGGCAGTAATCTGATTAAAATATGAATAATTCATCCAAAACGAGAAATCATACTCCCATTCTAAATCTCTGTATAAATCAAACCACAACGGTTTTAAATTACCTTGCTTTAAACTGTGGACCTAATATGAATGTTACAGATATGGGGAACCACAATGTGCAGGTAGATGCCATTAAGTGCAGGTATGTGCTATAGAGTGCATGTAAGGGATATAGGGTCCAGGTATGGGTTATAGAGTGAATATAGGGACAATAGAGTCCAGGTAGGGGCTACAGCGTCCATGTAGTAGAGTGCATGTAGGGTCTATAGGGTCCAGTTAGGGTCTATATGGTCCAGGTAGGGGCTATAGGGTCCAGGTAGGGGCTATAGAGTCCAGGTAGGGGCTATAGAGTCCATGTAGGGGCTATAGAGTCCATCTAGGGGCTTTAGAGTCCGTGTAGGGGCTATAGAGTCCGTGTAGGGGCTATATGGTCCATGTAGTAGAGTGCATGTAGGATCTATAGGGTCCAGTTAGGGGCTATATGGTCCAGGTAGCGGCTATAGGGTCCAGGTAGGGGCTATAGGGTCCAGGTAGGGGCTATAGAGTCCATGTAGGGGCTATAGAGTCCGTGTAGGGGCTATATAGTCCGTGTAGGGGCTTTATGGTCTATGTAGTAGAGTGCATGTAGGATCTATAGGGTCCAGTTAGGGCTATATGGTCCAGGTAGTGGCTATAGGGTCCAGGTAGGGGCTATAGAGTGTATGTAGGGACTAAGAAATGCAGGTAGGTCCACCTCTATTACCGACAAACACAAACTACATTTAGAAAGTTGATTACCCTCAAGGTTATCAAAAAGTAAATCCACATCAAAATTGAATATAGTTTTCATTTTATTAAATTTAGATTTTAGATTTCGGCTCTGTAAGGTAAATTACTGCATTTTATGTTTTTCAAAGTTAAACTAATTGGTAGAGGGCAATATTATCAATAAAGCTTTTTACAGATTGATGACACTTAATCAAATAAAATGTTTTCATGGATAATTCAATTTAAATATTTAAAATTTGGCTTACGATTTAAGTATAATAAAAAAAGCGTTTTAATATTCTTATCGTAACTTTTACTAACGACAATCTTTTACTGTATTATTGTGTAGTTACGGTAAACAACCTCTGAAAATTATATATATTTACGTATTTTATCTTCAAACTCTGTTGTTGTAATTTATTTTTATAGTGAATTCGTCCAGTTAAATTAGTTAAATTTTCACCTCTAACAGCATGACTGTAGAGAATATTACTTGTGTTATACTTTGTGAAATAAATCAAATTTGACGTTGGATAAATAATCATTGCATTTAGAAGTCCAAAAAATCCAGTGAGCTTCTTCTAAAATCATTGTTCTCCTAACTTGACTAATGAAAGCAGCTGTTGTGCCGTTGATTACTTTACAATAGACTCTCAGTTTTGCAGGATATTGTTTGAGGCCTAAGACGGATGACGTCATCGGCTTATAACAATATTGATGACGTCCTCAAAAACTTGGATTAATTAATTAGCAATATATTAGCTTGGTATTCAAACTATCAAATTAATTAATTGATTCATTTAATTTATTATTAATTAAATTACTTATTATTAATTAATAATAATTTAATTTAATTTATTAATTTATATGATTATAGCTTAAGTTATAACGAGATATGGATTAATTTGCTAATCAAATAATTAAGCTGTAACCTATCACTTTAATAGTACGTTACTTCTAACTACTACCATAGACAATAGACTACATTACTCAAAGTTGCGTTATTGAATCACTAAAATAATACGTACTTATCAGAAAAAAATGTTCCAAAAGGTTGTTTCACATAATATCTTAAACTGGAAACACATAAATAAAAAAATATCCCTCATTATTGTGCGACTTGAATAAAAAACCCTAAAAACATTTTCCAATATAAAAAAATATATGTAAACTGATATTAAACTATGTTTTACAATTACTCTCTTTGACAAATGATATTTTTTATGTCATATTAAATATCTTATTAAGGATTAACAACTATCTTCATACTATCAGGTAGTATTTTTAATTAATTAAATTTTAAAATTGTATTACACAGATTTTATATGTGGACACAAGACAGTAAATTGTAATGTACTTTCAAAGCACCGCAAGCGATATTTTAATAAAATAAAAAAGGTTTTAAGGAATTATTTTTCGTTCTTTTTTTAAAGAGAAATTCTAATTGAGCAGTTGTTCCTACTAAAAAACGTTTAAAACAGTATAAAAACTTATAAAAACAGCCTGCAATAGTAAAAAATATATAAAAAAAACTAAGGTTTGCGATTAGAATTTTAATTATAGATTACAGTTATATACACGATATCTTCAAATAGAAAATCTACAAACAATACAAAAATAACTTGTAAAAAATAACGAAAACAAATATTTAAACAGAGCGTTCAATTTACTTAAAAGTTTGAAGCATTGTTTTAAAGACTTTATACTATGTGAATTCAAAATACCACATTTTGGTAACAAAGTTGCAAAGATATTTTCGGATTTTCAACATTAAAAACTGTGTAGAATGATATTATTTGTTCATGGCATTTATATTTATTAATAATAAAGAATAAGAATTAAAACTTTAAATCGTAAGTCGCAATATTTTTTATGTGTGTCCAAAAAATTGGTTTAAGCCTAACACGAGTGTTAATAACTCAATTATTCTTTATATTTTAAGGTAATACACATTTTTAGTAGTATTCAGTCCCTTTTGTCTTTGTTGGCTACAGAGCGTTCATCACTCAGCAGAACAATGTTATCTTTTAATCTACTACAGCAGGTGGAAGGCCCTTCATAATTTGACCAAGACTCTCGTGCTTCCAGAAAGTAGTTATAAAACAAAGGAAATAGCAGGGGGAACTGTATGTATTTTTGAATTACCTAAACTAAACGCATAACTTTTTGTTAAATAAATAACCCGTTTATTGAAAATCGAATTAAAGAATAAAAGCAAAATTAAAGTTTTACTCAACAAAACCAAACATATGTATTTTATATTTAAACGAGCAAAAAAGTGGGATCTTACTGTGAGCCATGGTTTTGGTTGCAAACCCATTACTGTCATTACAATAGTAAAATATCACCAGGCTTTGTCGTAGGAAGAAGTCTATTGATATAAACTATTTTAATATTTATCAGAATTGCTATTTAAATAAACTATCTGTTACACACGGGCTTCATCCCATTTAACTATATAAGTATTAATAAAACGATTGATTGGTTAAGTTAAGCTGAAATAAACAAAACAGAAAACAAACAAATAATCACACCTGATTTTGATTAGGTAGTGGATTTTAATAAGGTATTTATTTTAAAATCTATTTATAATGGAGTGCTTTTATTAAATTCCAGCCAGTGTGGTTATTTTTCAGAACATTTCTTCTTTAATCAATAACTGGAAGCGATTTCCGGATATTAGTTTGCTGGAGTTGTTAACGATCTGCTTAAGAACCCTCGGATGCATTTTGGATAGTTTCAAACAGCTGCTGAAGAGTTAATTATCGTCCAAAAATATTTTTTCAAACACAAAAGTGATTATAATTTAAATATCTAGGACACTGTGAAGTTAGAAAATTTCTTTGTAGTTTTGAAAATATTTCCAATAGATTCCATGAAAGCAAACTGCCATCTTGGATTTGCCTCCATAAGAGCAATGTTAATTTCGTTAATTTCAAACAGCCGGCGAGTTATGTACCATCTCAAAATATGTGTTCAAATACCAAAGTAATTGTAATTGATATGTCTGGTGCACTGTGTGATTATAAATTTACTTTGTAGTTTTTTGATTATTTTATGAAGGCTTCAAGGACTCTTAAAAGCATTTTTAACTGTTGCAGTTGCGTGATATTCTGTGTTCATTTCGTACCATATACGTATGGATGCAAGTGCATGGTAACATAACAATTTATGAAAGCTACTTTAGTGGAACTTTTTAGATAAAAGGCATATTCCATATATGTGTAAAGAATCGTCTATATAACACACCAAGGAAAGTGTAAGCACATTTTTGATAAAGTTTTACATCACAAGTAAAAATGTTTTTTTTTAGTTACAGTTACATTTTCAGATTTAAATTTCCCTTGAAATGAGTAAGAGTACCTTTCCAAAAAACCAAATCATTTTAAAAGGCCTTTAATACCCTTTCAATTGCATGAAATCACTTACAAAACAATAGCACGCTTGAGTTGCTTAATGACTATCATTAGCTACGTCAGCAAACACGTTGGCATAATCACTTGTGTGATTGATTGGTTGAAGGGCTGAGATGAAGGTGTTGTTAGATAAATGAAAGCCAATTATAACTTGGTGACACCCAGCCAATAAAGTTTGGACAACTCTTCTCTGGAAATTCAAATATCATTTTAATAATTTATTGCTGGTGCGAATTTTTTTTTATATTGTGGCCTTGAAGTTACATCTATAAATCTTAAGTGTCCTACAGCCTAATTTTATAACATGGATTGAGATTGTTTTATTTCGCTATGTCATTACACAAAAAATGCATGGTAATAATGTTGAGAACTATTTTATTAGCATGATTGAATGTCAAATTTGTCATTAGTTCGTATAAATCATTGTTATCGCATGGTTGTCGTGCGTTGCTCAAACTTATCGTCGTGGAATCTCAATTCTTTTTTGAACAATTCATCGAGCAGTTTTTCTATCAAAGTGTCTATAGTTTTTCGCTTAGTCACGGACATTAAAGGAAGTCAGACGATGTTTATGGACTTGACAATAGCCTCTGATTTAAGCCTTATATTTTTATGTTTCTGACACGACTCCTACAAAGGGAGTTTTGCTTCAAGCAATATCTGGATGTCCAACCACTTACTGGTTGTACTGGAGTACTGGCTTATACTCAACTGCAGAGAAAATTGTATTTTAATTCATGTTCATCTAGTAGGTCTGTCTCCTTGTGAAGGACAATGTTTAAACTTAAACTATGTTCGAAGCTATTAAAACCAGGTTCTTTTTAGGGCACATGGTCATAACACCTATTTTTCCAAATTAATTGCAATGAAGCTATATAGGCCTAATCAAGAAATTTGAAAAGGGATTACAAATTAAACCTGAGTGTCGTTACAGCCTATGCTGCTTATTTTGTTTGCCACATAGGTTATATTTGATAAAATAAAATATATTGTGGATTAAAAAAACTTTAGGCAGGTTAGGTAAATGTAGATTAATATCGCAGTTCTATTTGTCATTTTGTTTTTATTTCACACATACGTTAGTCAGTAAAATGTTTTCATACTTTTTTCTAGGCGTGCTTTTTGCTTTTAATATTTATGATTTTCCACACAACTGGATGAAACCTAACCAGACACGTCAAAGAAGGTTCTTGATGCGATTCAGTGGCTTAATTCATTGATCCATTTTTCCGTTTCAAAAACAAAGCGCTCTCCCTTGCTTTAGAGCGGTCCTCTCAGCCAACCATTAGCCATTAGTGTTTCAAACGTCCAACCATTACTCTTCCTAAGCTTCACATTCAATTAATGGCTTGCGACGTTCATGTAGCACTGTGAACCACCGATAGTTGTGATAAATTACAACTAAAATCTGATCAGAAGTTGTCGAATACTACATTGTAAGATGACAAAATGTGTTGAATGGTTTTACCTTAGGTGAATTATGCAACTCGCTTCGCTCGTTCGTTGCACAACATTCACCTGCGTGCCTGCGAGATTTTAAAAACGCTCTTCCTACACTTTTAATGTAAAAAGCTAGTTTTCATATACGTTTACCTCAAAGTAGGTTTAAAATGTTAAAATGGTTACCATACTAAAACCATTCAGTAAAAATCTATAAACATACACATTCGAAACCCACCATAAATATCCAAAGTATAAAATTATAATTTATCAGTAGCACTACACATACATAACTAAATACATATACATCGATTGCACCATTGTTGGTTTTTAAGGCTGAGTAGGGAAAATGCTTTTACGCACACATGTGGCCAGCCTGTAGTGTGATACTCCTGAGAGGAACTGACTACTCACTAAAAACCCCTCTACTCTATTGGACACATACCTGGCATTGAGTCACATTTCATCAAGTAAGACCAACATGAGACCTAAGCCCTAGCGCTCCCACTGTTTCTGGCATTTCTTTTATTACCTAGACCCTAGACCGCATCTCGATTAAGGTCAAGCTTCTTAGCGTGGAGAATATCTTGGACGAAATTTGACACAAATGGCTAGTTTTCCTCACCCTCCGCCATCATTGGGATGACCGTGTCCACCGACAGCAGTCCTACATTGTATAGAGCCTCCAGACGGGGCCTTTCCCAACGCGTGCAGCGGAAAAGGGTGTGTACTGTGTCGTCGGTGTGCCTGGGCAGAAGATACAATAGGGCGACACAGCTTTGCCCATCCTTTTTATATTTCTATCAACCTATCAACGAATAACCATTGGGTGTGTTGCTAGCCTAGTGGTTAGCGTCTCGGACTTCAGTTCGGGAGGGATGGGTTCGATTCCCGGCACATCCATTAAAACTTTATTTCCAAGTCAACTTCTTGTAAATTACACTGACGTAGAAAAAAAAAACGTAATCAACCCTAATTATGTGAAACCCCCAGAGAGGCTAACAAAAAAGTCAACAACACAGTCATTGAAGAACTCATTCAGCTATTTAACTAACAAATCGGCTACAGGTCCATATATAGAATATCAAATTTAGTATAAAAATGCATAGTTTATTCTTTGCATTATATAGTAGCACACTAGTGTTCACATGTTATATAGAACACCAAGCATGAGGGTGTAAGTAAGGTGCACCACACATGTTCACTAATCATCAACTACGATCTAGACTCTGAATTGAGGTTGCCCCAACCCTTACCCAAGATAAATTACCCCAAAGGATCCCCCCTTGTTCTACTTCTTTGTCTAGTTTCAGCAGAAACTCATAAACCGAAGGTAATTTATAACCGTGCTGCCCCAATGATAAAAATAACTCATGTCTTGACAAAAGTATGGTTTTATGTTTTTTAATGTGGACAATATGAAACTGCCCTATATTTTTCACCACTAATTGATTACGCTAAATCTAAAAAAAACTGTGCAATAAAAGAAGCAGGTAAAAATTATCAATTAAAAAATGTTATTTCAGTTTTATGTATTTGAAATATAATTTAATACTAGTGAACCTGTGCGGCTCAATGCCCCGCAAAATAACATATGAATTTAGAAAACAAATTCATCGTGTTATATATTGACTCGACGTCAAAAATTAAATACAGTACGGTAATAATAAAGCCTTAAAAGCGAAGCGGTCCAGCCATTTTCTAGCTGAATGTGTATTATATTTAGTAAATTAATAAGTGTTGAAGTTCAAGTATGTTATAGGGTAGCCTAGTTATTTTTTAAAGATTTTTAGAAACAGATTCAACAAACAATTTGATCATATCAAACCAATAGGCCTGTGTAGCATATTTTGAGGGTCATAAAATGCTGCTTGAAGAAAACACTTTAAAAAATAAACACTACAAAACAAAATTTTTTTTCACAAAAGCACTTCCATGAATACTACGATTTTAGTCATAAAGTTACCTTCAGGAATATTACCCTGGTCAGAATTTTCCGTAATGAATATGCGTATCCTATTAACAGATGTTGCCTTACTTAAAACAACATATATAATATAGTTGCTCATGCACTGAAATTGGTCTGGGTAAGAACAGTGCTGCTCTTTAATTAAAGTGCTTGTGCTGCAAATGCCAAAGATAACAGAAATTAGCATCTTTCCATTTTAAAAGGTAAGTTTGTTTCAGACGGGCAAATTTTTATCCTCGAAATCAAAATATGTCCCCACTCACTTGTTCCAGTTAGGACTTTTCATTCTATTAAGTTGTTGACCGTTCTGATCACATGAAGCCTTGTCCCATTAATGAGGCCCTTTTTGATGTATTAATATTCCTCGTCAATAAAACCACTGCCCCCTTTTATTAGTCTAATCTGTGTCTTGGCAATCTACTGACCTCTATTTTATATTTAAAAACTCAGTTGGATTTTCTAGATGGGTGTCTCCGCCTTCGTCTGTTTTCGAGGACCCGCTCTTCTCTCCCTTGGTATACTGACAATAAATTGTCAAGTCCATGTAGTAATTCATTAATACTGTTAGTTTATAAAGAAAATTAGATGTGTATGTAATCTTAAAGGAAGGGATAACATTGGCTCAAACTGCGCGGAATGGTAGTGAAGTTGACCACTCCAGTCATGATCATGTTAGTGAACAAACCACAGAATCTCACAATCTGTCTGACATTATAAAAAAATGTTTCTTACGTTTTGAGGGCATATATTATCTAAACAAACAGAACACATTAATACTTTACTTAATCTTCTTACCACCGTTATTGCCCGCATAAAATTAATATTCTCCTTAAAGTAGCATTAAAGTTACTTGGCTCAGTGCTATCACAACTGCAAACTCAAAATACACCCACAAGTAAAAAAGAATCAAGTTATTGGTTAACAAAAATTATGTTTGTGTAACAATATTATTCACATGAAGTAGATGATTTGTTTGATTTGTTGATCAGCTGTTTAGTTTCAAATGAATTAATATTGTCAAAGATTTGTGATTTTAAATACATAAATTATTATATTAAAGTTTTCTAAATCATGGTAACTTATTCTCAACTGAATTTTACCATTCCCAGCATTAAAATAAAGTGGTAACATCCATTATGAGTAAACTTTAAGGTACACAATCCTTGATTTAAATGTAATATACATTAACAGTCATAATACTCAGCAATTATTAGGTAGTAGACTATGACTATTTTCAAGAAACAAACATATGTTTCTGTAAATAAAAATTATCTCCCATGTTATCCTTATGGAGAAATACGAAACTTTAAAGGGCCCCAGGGCCTCACTCTCTAATTATTTCCCTAAAAAGAAAGTTTCCTGCACAACTTCAAGTTACGCTCTTTCCAATGACACCAAAAACATGTCAATCGGTTCAGTAGTTTCGGAGGAGTAATTGTCACAAAAAACCTGCTTGCGTATTAAATAAGTATATAGATTACTTTTGGTAATTGCATAAGTATTTTTGCACACTGAGTTTATTTTTCAGTTTTATTAATTTTGCTTGACTCTGTTGAGAGATTTTACCTATAAGATAAGACAATAACACTGATGACATCAACTATGCTATAAAATAGT
Source organism: Macrosteles quadrilineatus (assembly GCF_028750875.1). Lineage (NCBI taxonomy): Eukaryota > Metazoa > Arthropoda > Insecta > Hemiptera > Cicadellidae > Macrosteles > Macrosteles quadrilineatus. The sequence continues at coordinate 34,595,708 of NW_026542598.1, read as the reverse complement.
ATTTGAATTTGGCCAATGATTTATAAATCTTAAATTATGAGTTTGTATTAAAGTCAGCGGAATGTTAAGCTTACATTCGTAACTTTAAAAATCACATTAATAATATTTGGGTTAGCGGAAGAGCGCAGGACTTCGGTCCCTGAGGACTCGGGTTCAAATTCTGCCAATCACCAACTGATTTTATCTCATTGATAATGCCACAACCCCTACGTCTAGCCTTAATCTTGAAGTAATGTGAAAAACAATCCCGGGATAGGGCTTTGGGTCCTCGACAAAAATAATTTAAGCTTATGGACTGGTAAAGTGGTTTTAATCATTTAAGATAGGATTAGAATTTTATAATTACCAATGTTGCTATCCATGTTATGATATGGCGATCCAATTGGCTGGAGCCCTCCTTAGGTTCGCCTTTATGGAGTTAGAACATAGGAAATGTCTCTTAGCAGGGTTTACGTGAAGTGCCCCTATTACATAACACCCCTTCAGTTAAAGGACTAATATCTTTTAGCTATGACCTAGTAACATTCATATTGACTGTTAAAAAGAGTTAAACAAAAGGACAATTTTAAGTCAAACAAAATTATTTATACTGTATTATACGCAACGAAAACAAAGGTAATCCAGTCATAATTAGGGAATAAAAATCTTAACCCTAATCCTTTAGAAGTAATATTTTTACAGAGTTGAAGAGTATTATTCAATACGACTTAGCTTAAGTTTTAATTTGAGATCCATTTACTTTACAATCTAAATCTCTTAATCGTAAATTCTAATTATTTTCTTTCACCGATGATAACCAATGGTTGAACCCTTTGCATGTACGAGTTTGATAACTAATCTTGTAAAATTATGGGATTTTCAAGTTTACGAATACTCTAGTGGTGTCTGCAAAAAAGTAAATGTATTTCAATGAAGGTTTGAGATGTAAATCGATTTTAAAGTTTTCCGACCCAAAATGGAGGACGATTTAAGGTTGGGTTGGGCCCTGTGAGTTGTAATTATAAGGCTTGCCGCAATGAGTGGTGGACATCCCCGACCTACCCTACTGAAACTTAGTTAACCCTCCATGTATAATATATCGCCTCCAAAGACTTTAGTGTATTATTTAAGCGCTAAGACTACATAAAAAGCAGTAGTTTCAATAGCGAGATTAGGTTTCGCATGCTATGTAATTCATTCAATATTTTGGTGGTTGTTTAAAAAATATGGCTACCAAACAAATGGTATATCTATTATTTAATCTATTCTGTGCTATATATTGGGTTTCTTTGTAAAATAAAGATATTTACTGGGGTATATGTTAAATATGTAAATAAACATCTTTTAGTTTACTGTGCAAGTTAAACCCCTCTCAATCTTAAGTATTTTAAACAATAAATGCTGTAAAATGTAAATTAGTTATTTAAATAAACAAATTTGTTCATGAAATCGTAATGTGACATACATTTTAGTAGCCTAATTAGTTCAGGAATAAAACCTAAGTTAAGGGGTCAAAGTAGACTTAAAGTATAAATGCAAGCCTAATTTTAAATTTTAAATTTCAAACCTTTTTATGAATTTAAAAACATTTGACCTTAGCTGAATCTAGTTACCTTAGGATTTGCTTGTATATTCTTTTTATCAACGAATACAATCAAACCATTGCAAATACGGTAAACACAGACCGATTTCAAATTCATTAAAGTTGCATTACATAAACAACATTTCCATTATTGCATGTTGAAAACGATGTAATGAATTGATCAAAGTGATGAAAATGTTATTATATTGGAATTTTCAAGCCAATTAAAAACTTGCTGGTGCCAAATGAATTGGCCCAGACGGTTTTAATCTTTACATCAGTGACTTATTCAATGCCAATAGCCTTTATAACCGTAATATTTCTTTGTGTTTGGGTAGTATTTCGTACTGTTTAAGCCATGAGTAAGGCACAATGCGTGATATTTTGGTCCATCCATATGAATATTTGTGTTAACAGTGTTCTTTATTATCACCATGCATATCACTGTATCCAAAAAGATCACTTTAAGACGGATAAATTAATTTCAAAACATATAATTGACATCTTATTAACACCGATAAATATATTATCGCAAAATTCTATTTTCTTAAACATACTTTCGTAGAGATTATTCAAATTTTCGAACATTGGAAAAGGTTTATAATTTTTTTGTCAATTAGTATTTATTGTCTGGGTTTGTACTGATCGTGATGAAATGTATAGTCTAATCGTCGATCGTAACATGAAATTTTACTCTATAATCTACATTTTCAGATTAGATCAATAACTAACTTAACCAATGAAACTAATAAGTTATCAATATAAATCAATGTTAATAATGTAAAATCACCATAACCAAATATGAAAGTTAAGAGTCCTTGGAGTCTAGACGTTTTAACTCGTAAAACAGTTAAAGAACTACAAAGAACATCTCTAATCCCACAGTATGCTAGATATTTACATTAAAATCACTCTGATGTTTGAAATATATTTGAGATGTTAAATAACTCTTCAGCGGCTGTTTGAAATTAACAAAATTAACAAAGCTCTAATAGCAGGCAAATCCAAGATGGAAGTTAGCTTCCATGGACTCCCTTGGAGAACAATTCAAAACTACAAAGAACATTTATAATCTCCCCTTAAATATTTAAATTATAATCGGTTTGGTGCATGAAAAAATATTTTCGGGAGATAAAAAAAAAACTCTTCAGCAGTTGTTTGGAATCATTTAAGATGGCCGCTAGCCTCCGATGACTCTTAAGAAAGAACAAGGACCACTTAAAATGTTGTCCATTAAAATGTTTATACCATTGATAAACTTTAACCTATTCAAAGACATATTTCAAGCCTGTAAGTGATAACATAATAAATTCAAAGGTTGAGCTTAGAAATAAAAACTCAAGACTTACATTGTAGGTCTATGTAGTAAGATATAGTAGTAATAATAATTATTACTGACGCTGGATTGCTCCCGTTAAAAATATTTACTAAAAAGAATTACACAAAAAAAGTCACAACCTAGATAAATTACTAATTTGGTTACAGTGTGGTTTTTATTTTAAAAGAGCTAACTAATGAAGACGTTTTTAAAAATATAGATTTAATTTTTTTCTCAAATATTTATTGTATATCAACTTATTGAAATCGTAAGAGAATTTTTTTCACAACCCTCCAGTAAAAAAGCTACTAAAAATGACTTGACACATTTTTTAAAGTACAAAAAGCTGTGAAAAATAGTCCGATCACATGATGTAAAGAGATTAGTGGCTACCCTTTAGAAAGGTTTAGTTAGGGACCAGAAATGGAATTTATTTACAGTCTCGGGTCGGTTACCAAAAGCGGTTTTCCGGACCCCAGCTGTAACCACACATTATAAATATGTGATTCATTTTTGCCACATTCAATGGACACATTTACGGAAAACGCACGTAATTTGAATATTAGCTCAGTTAGAAATCTATTAAATCACGAGGAGTTATAAGAAAAGTGTTTCGAGTTTTCGGTAAATTATTAATCAATCACTCCAAGACGTTTCGGTTTAAAATTATTCATTTTGAACAGTTAGTTACCTTATATGTTTATATTTTTATAATTTGTACACAGAATGGATGTAAGGAATATTTTCTCTACGAACGCGTCAGTCCTACTGAGAGTACTTTTTCAATTTTAAAATCCTGATTTCTCCATCTTTCTAGAATCTCTATCATTCTGGAAACAAAACCTTTATCTTTTTGACTTTACTTTTCTACTTTATACACAATTTTGCGATCCTTAAACAAATGTATATTTTTGGACACAAATCGTACGTTTGCATTAACTGTTTAACTCGCTTCCAGTTTCTCTTAAGCTAGAACCGAGCCTTTCAAATTTCAAAGAAAAGAACCTGTTACAGCGTCCACGAGTTCCTAATATACTCTGAAAGGTGCAACTTTTAATTATTGTAAGTTAGTAACAATTAGTATACGTAATTTTGTATTCGGCCTAGCTAATGTAAAATTTATTACTGTTCGTGTGACCGAATAAACAGTTTTATTTTATTTTGTTTTGGTCTGGAAAATGCAGAATCTCTTATATTAATACGTGAGTGCTGTTTTTTGTGAACAAAACTCCTCCGTTATTTCTGGACCGATTTTAACGTTTGAGGTGTAATATAATTCTTCTCAATTCGTAGTTTTATTATTTAAAATATCTTACACTCAAGGGCACGAGACTCTCTCAAAGGTCGCATTTTCCCCATAAGGATTGCATTGAAAACAAATTTGAAAACAAAAACAGCTGTATATAAAAATAAACTCACCAGCTTTTTGCGAGTAAATATTGATGTTTGTAATATTTAGGAGGTTATAAACAAATCTAAACAGTTAACCACTTTTGTTGGAAGTACAGAAAATGTCTTGAATTTAAAGGAGAAATATTGAAAACAGGAGGAGGAGACAATTAATAGGAAATCTTATACTTATGAGAAGAGTAGAGGAGATGCTTGGTCTCACAGTAAGGAATCCAGGTACAAAATCACTTGGAGAGATGAATCATTTTTGCCAGTTAGTTATGCTAAGCAACTTATTTTGCAACATCATGTTGTCACAGTGGTAAAGTAAACCTACCTAAATTCAGATCAAATAAATACATGCAAGAAATGTTTACTGGTAACAGCTTTAAGTCGGGAAACATTAGTAGGAAACACTAAAAAATAAGGCCGGGTCCAAAAAATGCTAAAATATTTTTTGGGTCTTTTAAACTCATTGAAAATTATGACTGTAGTTTTAAAATAACTTCTAAATAATACCGGTAGGCCTACTCGACAATTGCTCGATTTCGAGCACCAGGTACACTAGTGTATTATTGATAATTTAACCCAATAAGCTACTTGATTTAATCAAAAATATGACTTACCCTCTCCAGGTAGCCATAGTTGACCTCACTGGTCGCCCACACCACAGGAATGCCCGCCGCGGCGGCAGCGAGGGCCGCAGTCATCCCTTGGACCTCCGGGGCGAAGACGAGGACTCCGACGACGATCCTCGGTCTGTCCCAGGCTGCGGCCAGCTCGCCCAGCATGGGAGGCGAGAACCCGTGGGGTAGAGGGTGATAGAGGGTGGCCAGAGTGAGTCCAGCAGCCGTCAGTTCCGGGGAGAGAGAGGCGAGAGTGCGGTTGACCGCGCGGGACACAACGGACTCGTGCTGGACTGAGTAGGCGACCGCAAGGTGGAGCTGGACAGGCGGACCCTTCCTGTAACAATCGAGAATTTGTATTAATTTAGGTTTTGAGTTTTTATCTAAAAGGTACTGGAAGGAGGGAAAGGAACGCAGTAGATCAATGGCGGCAATCCATAACCTTGTGCACCAAGAGTGCGGTTTTTTTTGTTATGTCGACCATTCACATCCTAGGACGCTAGTTCTAGCCCAACTGTTTTACACATTACTTCAGACTAGACCTGGAGGGTTGCGACATTATCACATATATAAAATCCATTGGTGATTGGCGTGATCTGAACCTGGGACCTTGGACAATAAAGCCTCGACCTCTACTACTAGACCAGATCGCTCCCCAAGAGTCACTGCAGTAAATTAAATACAAAATTTCATTATTTAAGAGGCAAATTTAGGAGGCAAGTTTTCTCTACCACTTAAGGTCTAAAAAAATATAAATCTATTCGTGAAAACCATAGACAACCGTCCGATGATCAGGGATAAAATCCGTTATTTTGAGCAATAAGCATGAAAAGGTCTCTAGCACTGGTAAGACGGGTTGTTGGCGGCTTGTGTGAATGGATCTTTTTAGAATCAGTAAATTATATTTTTGTCATGTTTATAATATGGTACTTTTGGAAAGATTTAAAAAATACCCAAGTGGCTGTAAAAAAATACTAAACAATACTCATATTAATAATATGATAATATAATTTAATTTGTTCTAAATTGAATTGACAAGGTGAATTTATATTTTCAATCATGACGTTGAGTTTTGTATATTTAATACAGTATTTATACATGTAAATGATTGTGTGTTCAATGTCCTTTAATGTTTTAGAATATACTGTAAAACAGCACGAGTATCAAGCATTGTTGAAGAAAATAATATGCAAAATTGTGTGACAAAGGTAGCCTTATGAAAGCATTGAAAATGAGCATAGTAACAGAGTACAACGAAATAATATCATATTATTTAGTTGTACTCTTTTACTATGCTCATTTTCAATGCTTTCATAAGGCTACCTTTGTCACACAATTTTGCATATTATTTTCTTCAACAATGCTTGATACTCGTGCTATTTTACAGTATATTCTAAAACATTAAAGGACATTGAACACACAATCATTTACATGTATAAATACTGTATTAAATATACAAAACTCAACGTCATGATTGAAAATACTAAATACACCTTGACAATTCAATTTAGAACAAATTAAATTTCCTTATGTTAACAGTATGATTTAAACATTACAAAAATCATACCTGGTATGTTTAAGAAACCCCTTAAAATAAATAAACATAACAACAACAAATAAAATATTTCTGTAACGAAAGTGTTTTATAATACTAGTAGTGGTTTGGTATATAATTTATGTAGCATGAGATAAAAGTTACCATCACACATCTAGCGGAGGCTCCGCTATCTCAACTGTAATGTATCATACCCGCATCCCGTCGTCTACAGTAATTAGTTTTGTTTACTTGAAAACGTATGTTGCTTTTACCACACACTTAATGTTAAATGATAATACTCTTTCCCTTCCTTTTGTTTTCCTTTTATTTTCCTAGTAAGTTCAGTCCTATACATTTTTGTTAAGTATACAGATCATGATTATAAAATGATTAAGAATTGTCCGTCGGAACAGTTTAAAAGATGGTTTTTGAAACCTTATAGTTCATATTCAAATTCTTTTACGCTAGACATAGTGTGAATGATTTATTTTTTCAAACACTGTCTTAGAAGTAAGGATGAAATAGTTTTTGTTCAAGGACGTTACGCACGAGCCCGGAATTGTTTTTCTCATTACATCAGGCTAGACCTAGGGGTTGCGGCATTATCACATGTATAAAATCCATTGGTGATTTGGCTGGATTTGAACCCCCGACCTCTGGAACCGAAGTCCCGCGCTCTGACCACTAGACCAGCTCGCTCCTTCGAGGGCAATTTAAAATATCTTATAGTCAACTTCGATTGGTGTTTCCATCAGGGAACCTCGGCAGAGCTACAGTTTGAGACGTATTAAAGTAAATACGGAGTGCTATTATATTAGAGGGGCAGGAACTGATTGGTTCAATCAGTCTTTAAAATCGCCTTCTGGCAGGAAACATTCTACACCAACTGATTTCCTGAAATCTAGTTTTAAATCTAATCGTTAGCCGTTTATGCTTTGTTTTACCTTTTTCAATGAACCCAAAAGAATACAATAGTTCTCAGAATCACTGTATTTTTATTCCACCGAAACGATACATCAAAAGCATAAAATAAAATGTATACTAGCTATTTTATACAAAACAAAAAAAAAAATATTCAAAAGGATCATGAAGAAGAAAGAAAGTTTAGAATTTTGGAACTGTGTTAATAAGTAGTTTGGAACTGTTTCCAACAAAGCACAACATAACGACATACTAGTTGTAGAAAAAGTTTTACTGTACGTATTTTTTAAAGATTTAAACATATCCATGAGAACGAACAGTATAACAGTTTGAAAGAACAACAGTTTTACCTGTAATTTGATACTTAGTCCTAACAAAAGATGCTAGTAAAAATAATATCGATGGTAGTAAATTGCATGAAAAGTGTTTCTTAAAAATAAGATGCATTGAATGATTTTTTTTAGATTAAATTCAAACAGTCGTTTAGTTGAAGGAATATGTAAACCCCTTGATGAGATTGAAACCTCATAAATGAAGGTCAAAACCAAATACTCACATTAAATATGAATTGCAACTCCAGAAAACTATCCAATTAGTTTTTAATTACAAACTTTTAATCAAGAATTCTGTCCACAGAAATGAACAAACTAAAGCAAACAACGATTTTAATTTGGATAAAGGAGTTCACAATGTAAAAATGTAAGAGAGACACTGATTCAGTTAAGTTCCGTTTCAGAGTTTAAGAGTGCGTAAACTGTCTGATAACGTTGTCCCATTCATTATGAAAAGTACTGGATGAAATGTTTGAGTTAGGATTGTCACACTTTTACATCAGTGGCAGGCTTTTCTGTGGAATACTTTGGTAATATTTTAAAAATAAGTTATGAGGTAGGTGTAGTAGCAGAGTGCAAAACTTCGGTCATCGAAATCCCGGGTTCAAATCCCACCAAATCGCCAATTTTTTTTTTTTTAAGACGCTATGCACGATCTTGGGATTGCTTTCACATCAATTCAGGCTAGACCTAGAGGATGCGGCATTATCACTTGGATAAAATCCATTGGTGATTTGGTGGGATTTGAACCCGGGACCTCAGGGTCCCGCGCTCTAATCACCAAATACCAAAGTGATAACTCCGCATTCTGTAAGTAAAGCCTGAACTACTATAATGTAAAATACTATGCCAGATAAGAGCCTAGTGTCCTAGAAAAAAATACTCATGATAAAGTCAGCGTATCCAATTATTAGACGTATCATAGTTTTTTAAATGTAATTTTCACTTCCTATAAAGGTACCCAATGGAAGAATCTTTTAAAGCTAATAATAATTTATATGTAGTCCTTGACTGAAATCCTCGATCAGCTAGAGCCTAACCTCTAAGGACAAAAAAGTGTATAGAGTTCGATACTTCCATCGTGAAGACCTGGGTTCAAGTCTAACCAATCAGCAATGCCTTTTAAATACATAGTAATAATGTCACTCTTGTACAAACAAACATGCCGTCTTTCACATTTATAATATTAGTATGAATATAAATAAATTTTAATGGAAAATAAACCTTGTGAACGCGCATATAATTTAAATTAAATACTCACAAAAAGAAAAAATACCCCCACCGCAGCAAACCTGCAGACTAAGCGAATTTACATTTGACTGATTAGATTTACACTGAAATGTCTACTTAAAAATATAACATTTATTCCCTATTTAAATAGAATTAGTTTAACAAGTGCTTAGGTTTGCTGCATCAGGGAGGGTAAAACTGTTTTTTTTTTTTTTTGTAAAATGTTAATAGTTAGTAAGAAATTAAAACATTTTCCAAATTTGATCAAAATATGTTCACAAACAAGCAAACTACAACAGTTTACTTATTCTCCATAAGAATAACATTGGAATTTAAAATTTACAATTTTTTTGGAATTTTCTCCGTAACCATTAGGCGTATAATAACGCTTGAATATACTAAATTATTTGTTTTTTTAAGCTCTACAAAATGATTTGGAAAGAAATTGCTAAATTTTATGTTTTTTGGGTCAAAAATGGGAAAACCCTATTTTTACCCCATAAAACCCCCCGTAAACCCCCGTTCCCATGGTCCGATCATGCCGGATCGCGAACTCGTTCGAATAAACGTAGGTTTACACGTTTGTACCAAATTTCATCAAAATCGGATCATTTTTGCTCGAGTTATCGTGCTAACGGACACATATATATATATATATATATGAATTTTAACGGATGGTGTTTTTGGCCTCTAGGGACCTCAAAACGAAAAAAAAATCAGTCCCGCGTCCAGGTCTTACCATGAGTACTACGGTAATAGCTTATTCCCTATATGGGAAATTCGCTAAAACTATATCGATTGTTTTATAAGATTTTATATTACTTACATTGTAATTCTACAATATAAAACTTGCTATAACTACTCTATTTAATTACCTAAATAAAAAACATTAGTTATTATTACCGATTTTGAAACAATATTTCATTGAAAAATTATTTCTCGTTAGATCTATAAAATGTTCATTAGGAGAATTCATTAAAGAAATTTGGTTTTTTCGTTTAACATTGTATAATTTCCAATTAAGATGACACACAACACCATACACGTTCAACATAGAACATAGAACCAGGTATTAACTATGTTTGCACAGACACCAAGAGCACAAACACATTTCATACTAATTAGCCTACAAAGCCAGAGTACATCAGCAAACATGACAAATATTTATGTTATATTTGCCTACTACTTAGTAGTTTAAAGATTGCCTTTTTCCCATTGTAAATAAAGACTACTACGAGTAAATCATAATTATTTGATTTTAGAAATATAAGTCTCAAGGTTTTACAAAACGTGGCTATTTTAGGTAATTGTTCATACTAGTACATTTCATGACAACATTGATTGAATCGGGCTCAAAAATAGACTAACAGGAAATTCTCTGAGTAGGCAGGTTGGTTGTGAGTGGGTTATTCATCACATCAAGAATAGGATACGCTTCAATTTCCTACACCGTAACGCAATTTTAAAACTTTCATTATTTTATTTCTACTATTTTGAATTTTATTTATCAAAAAACATGTTTAGAAACAAAAAACAATTAATAGCGTTTAGTTATTAGGTTTGTAGCGAAAAGTTTTGCACTTAACTCATTCGATGCAGGGCTGTATTTTTCATCCCGATGGTACAACAATCTGCTGGAGTCAAGGACGTTATCTATACATATCCTGATTTTAAAATTCGTCCGTTAATTTCTCCGATAAATAAAGAGTTTAGAAATATATATACTATCTTTTGTCATTGTGGCATTTTTTGTCATACTACGGAATAAACGGTTGTTTTCAATTCATTATGCAATACGGGTTAGGGGGGCAAAACCAAACATTTTTTGGACAAATTTTTTTCTGCTGATTGTTATTCTCCTTTTAATCCCTTTTACAATGGTACAACGTTTATATATGTTATTATTATTGTAAGTTCTTTAAAAAAACGTCGCAACAGCTAGTTTCCAGTCCACGTTACTCCAAAAGTTGAGGTAGTATACAAATTACATTTAGAAAAAAAAAATGTTGAGAAAAAGTGACAAAGCAGCTGAAAGTATCATGAAGTAGACCAGAGTAACTAGAAGAAAAAGAAGGCTCGTGCATAGAGTGGATAAAGAGGTAGCATTATAATCCTCAATAAGGACGGGCCTATTCTATGATAAATATTGCTTGCGGTAGGTGATACAGGGTTGTACCACCTGTGTTTTCCGAAAGTTCAACTTTTTTATGACAAAGGTACACATGTCTCTGGAACTAATTTACCTAGAGACTTGACATTTTTATACATAATTTTTGTGTTATAAGTAACATTTATACCCATTTTTGTTAATTTTACATTGCTAGTTTTGAAGAAAAACTACGTCTTGTGAAATTTATAAAGCTTTTAATGTCTAACAAAAAAAAAAAAAAAAAAAAAAAAAAACTTGTTAAAGGTAATACCATTGACTTAAATTAAAATTCTTAAATTGGGTCTGTTTACACACAAAGAGTTGATAATTATAGCCTACAATTTTGAAAGCCATAGCTTTACACCTTTTGAAGAAAGGTGTACCCAAAGATGGCAAATTTAACATTGGCGAGATAGGCCGTTCCCGCTCCCCTTAGTATTTTTTATCTTTATCTTTAATTAGAGGAAGAATAAGATGGAGTCAATGAAACTAACGGTACATTTGGATGATTGTAAACATTCTTCCACTGAATTTTCCGAAGAAACAAAAAACATGTCGTAATATTTTGTTTAATTTATCACACCCTTAACTGACTTATTTGCTTTAATCTCGCCTCTTTACCTTTATTTAGACAAATATTCAAAAGGTACAGTGATAAAATATGAATTTATAATAGCGAAGAGTTGCATCCAAATAACTTCAACAACGGTTCGTGTATAATAGCGGAACAAGAAGGAACCTATTTCGTAGGCTATAGATATAAACAATTTACAAAATTTACGTTTTGTGAATCACTTTGCTCGAATAATGGTGCAATGTGACTTAAATATAGTTTGTTACACGAGTTTAAAAGTGTCTTTTTCGACCATTTCTATTTCCTATAATTACACTAGAGACCATGTAAAAATTTGTTATTTTATCAACTTGGCCGTGCAATATTCATTTTCTTTCCCAAATTTAAGAAATAAATGAGAACAGTTCAATAAATAGAAAAACATCTGCAGAAACATAGATCTGAACAAATGTAATTACTTTATTCTAAGCAAACACAAATGACTTATATAAACCATATCGATACAAGCACAAGTCACCTGGGAGTTGTGTAGGATTCTATCAGCTGATTTATTACCCCTTTGATGTTCCATGTATAAAGTGAATATTCAAACTTCACACGAAGTGTCTCCAACGAGAATTTCAGCTTAAATTTTCCCATGACAAAAATGAAACACCCACAATAGCAAATTAATTATTTAGTAAATTTTTAGTTACAATATTTAACTGCATGTCCTTTTTTATAAGTTTTAATGATATAAGATATAAGACGATCGATTCAGCTATTTCTTATTCGATATTTTTTAACTTGGTATCGTTTGATTGGGGATTAAAAATTCCAAATAAAATTATAATTGACTTTTTTTTATAAAATCAGCCATCTTTGGAAAATTTAAGTCTAAAAGTTTAAGATGGCCGCTATTTTGAAATTTTAAGTTGCATCAAGATGATTTTTCTTTTAACATGGGTCTCTTACCAAGATTCAAAAAGATTGGTTAAAAAATTCAAAAATAAAAATGTTTTTGTAAAAAATACAAAATGGCCGATATCCAGTTAACAATGTGATTTTGAAAAAAAAAATATTCTTGATTTTCTCTTTATTTTGACTCAAGGAATCAATACGTAAATTATGTCCACACCTTTTTTAACAACCTGTATAATTCACAAGTATGAGTTTCTAAATAAAATACATTCAGAGTCCAAACCCCCTTCTAGAGGGACACTGTAGCTTAATATATGATGAAATAAATGCTATCTGTTGCTGAATTTCAAAACATCTTGCTTTGAAATTCATCTGTATGTTATTCTGAGCAAGTTAGAAATTTTGATTGACATAAGATTAATGGTATCTACGAAATTTTGTACGATTTAATCTAGGTCTAATTGATAAAAGTGTTTGCAACAGCTTGCTACAGTTGGTATCAAATTAACATGGTTTAAACATTCCGCTATACAGCCGAAATGTATGCAGAATACTTTTTTAAATCCCCAAAGCTTGGTGAACCACGTCTTTAACCAAATCCCTATATTGTATGAAAGTGAATAAAAATATTTTTACACAATCTTTCAATAAAATGTTTTAGTTACTAGATTTAAAATTTGAGGGTCATTTTATTTCAACCACCATAAAATTAAAGCTAAGGACAACATCCTAGTTCTGTGTTACTCACCCATGGACACCAGCCGTGGTTGACCTGCCAGGAGGTTGCTTGTAGGGTTGTGGCGGTGGTGTTGGGAGGGTTGGGGGTGATTTGTTCCACACGGCACACAACAACATCTTAGTTAGTTCTGTGTTACTCACCCATGGACACCAGCCGTGGAGGACCTGCCAGGGGGTTGCTTGTAGGGTTGTGGCGGTGGTGTTGGGAAGGTTGGGGGTGATTTGTTCCACACGGCACACAACAACATCTTAGTTAGTTCTGTGTTACTCACCCATGGACACCAGCCGTGGAGGACCTGCCAGGGGGTTGCTTGTAGGGTTGTGGCGGTGGTGTTGGGAGGGTTGGGGGTGATTTGTTCCGCACGGCACACAACAACATCTTAGTTAGTTCTGTGTTACTCACCCATGGACACCAGCCGTGGTTGACCTGCCAGGAGGTTGCTTGTAGGGTTGTGGCGGTGGTGTTGGGAGGGTTGGGGGTGATTTGTTCCACACGGCACACAACAACATCTTAGTTAGTTCTGTGTTACTCACCCATGGACACCAGCCGTGGAGGACCTGCCAGGGGGTTGCTTGTAGGGTTGTGGCGGTGGTGTTGGGAAGGTTGGGGGTGATTTGTTCCACACGGCACACAACAACATCTTAGTTAGTTCTGTGTTACTCACCCATGGACACCAGCCGTGGAGGACCTGCCAGGGGGTTGCTTGTAGGGTTGTGGCGGTGGTGTTGGGAGGGTTGGGGGTGATTTGTTCCGCACGGCACACAACAACATCTTAGTTAGTTCTGTGTTACTCACCCATGGACACCAGCCGTGGAGGACCTGCCAGGGGGTTGCTTGTAGGGTTGTGGCGGTGGTGTTGGGAGGGTTGGGGGTGATTTGTTCCACACGGCACACAACAACATCTTAGTTAGTTCTGTGTTACTCACCCATGGACACCAGCCGTGGAGGACCTGCCAGGGGGTTGCTTGTAGGGTTGTGGCGGTGGTGTTGGGAGGGTTGGGGGTGATTTGTTCCGCACGGCACACAACATTATCTTAGTTAGTTCTGTGTTACTCACCAATGGACACCAGCCGTGGAGGACCTGCCAGGGGGTTGCTTGTAGGGTTGTGGCGGTGGTGTTGGGAAGGTTGGGGGTGATTTGTTCCACACGGCACACAACAACATCTTAGTTAGTTCTGTGTTACTCACCCATGGACACCAGCCGTGGAGGACCTGCCAGGGGGTTGCTTGTAGGGTTGTGGCGGTGGTGTTGGGAGGGTTGGGGGTGATTTGTTCCGCACGGCACACAACATTATCTTAGTTAGTTCTGTGTTACTCACCCATGGACACCAGCCGTGGAGGACCTGCCAGGGGGTTGCTTGTAGGGTTGTGGCGGTGGTGTTGGGAGGGTTGGGGGTGATTTGTTCCGCACGGCACACAACAACATCCACGGCAGCAGGCACGTCACTACCAGTAGAGCGTACGGGCGGTACAGGGACATCGTGCTCACTCAGCCGATCTCGAACTCCAACTCCTGACCTGCGGAGAAAAGTTCCACATTTTTTTAAATTTTCTTAAACTCAAAACAGCAGTTAGTCCATATTTTTTAAAAATTCTTAGACTTAACACAGCAGTTACATCAAAATACTACTGATACTAAGAGAGTAGTTAAACACTTTTCCGAGGCTCTGAATTACATTATTTGCCGGGAATTGTTCGAAACATATTATGAAAACATTTTGAGATTTGATAGAATGCCCTTTCAAAACTATATCACTCTATGTTTATTTTATATTTGTGCTATAGTATGTTAGATGAAATTGTTTAAAATATATTTACTGACAGACAAATTGAAATTGGGTACTTAAGTCTTAGTAAACTAGTCATACTTATTTTTTACTAGAATAGAACATAGTTGGGTCAGCAGGCATGTTAGTCTTTCCTATTTTAAAGTGTGGCACGATTGAGGCTCTATCTTAAAGATGCTTATAGAATGATAGTTGATGAATTGGAGGAATAAAATAGGTAATAATAAGTACGCCCTTTCAATTTAACACGATTCAAAAACATTTAATGTGCAGGTATTCTACATTTTACAGCTGCAAACCTTCTGAAAAGGGTGATTTCAATATGTCCGATTATTTGTTAGGTTAGGTTAGGTTAACTGGCTACTTTCGTAACACTAAGAACTTAACATTAATGTATCTCTAGTCAAATCTTAAAAAAGTACATGTAAAAAATAAAGAAAACACTGTAGAATATTTCTTTACCTCCCATCGTGCCCTTAGTCGTCACGCTCCCATCATACGCTGTACTTCTTCAGTGTGTAAACACGCAGAAGGTGGATGGGAAAGTTCTTGCGTCGGACTACTTTCTTTCTCCAAATGAAGACGACCATGGTCAGAGCAGCCCTCGAGTTGAGTCCCCTCAGTCAATCTGTAAGTGGATAAATAAAAAAAATATATCAAATAACTATAGGTAAACCCACATCCAGAACACTGGTAGTATACACTTACAATACCATATATTTAAAAATATCTCAGAGATAACTTAGGTTTGAGGCTACTAATCAGCTGAGGGAAATTAATCAGACCTTATAACATACTCCTCATAAATTACTTTATTAACAGTATACTTCTTCCTGTATACAAAACTAGCATAGTACCCGTCCTTCGTACGGGGTTGGCAAAATGCTTATTGCAGTTTACTCGTGCTTTGCGTTTGAAACGGGAGAGGACACGGTTTATGAAAATTTGGTTCTTTTAATTTATGGTATGCTATAGTATAGCACATTACCATAGCAATAATGTTCTACCCCTGCCCCTAAACACTAAAAAGTGAAATTTTCTTTTTTCACAGATTTTGTCACTAATTGGTTTAAATTAGCGGTTGTCATAAATGCCAAAAAAATAATAGTGCCACACCCTGTTGGTAACCCTTATAACTTCGTAATGCTGTTTAATATTATAGAACCAAATTGTGTAGTTGAAACAGCTGACAAAATTCTTTTATTCCTTTTAAATATGAATACTCATAAGGTTAACATGGGAAACTCCAGAGCCACTGGGGCAGAGGCCGAAAGGGGTTTTGAGATAAGAATGCGTCTATATGTTAATCGGGAATGTGAACTACCATCGCACCAAATTTCAACCCAATCTGACCAGCATTTTCACGTTTACTTGTCAAAATCATCCATCCATCCATCCATCCATCCATCCATCCATCCATCGATCCATCCATCCATACATACATCCAAACTTTCAAACTTATAATATTAGTAGGATTGAAATTATGTTGTTAGTTGTTCATTAAAATATTTAAACCAGAGCGTTTGATTTTTCGTCAACCACATTCTTTTAATCTTAAATCTTCAACGTAGACATTTTGAGTGGACGCCATTCCTTCCAAAAACCCCATTTTTTAGTTTCTAATGTTCATTTAACAAAGAGATTGAAGCATATTCCGCCAACAAATTTGATTCTTTCTTCCATCGTTTGGATTTAATCAATGATTGTGAACCTTTTTCTGGAAACTTGTATTGATTAACACATGTAAAACAAATTAACCTCAAACAAACAATAAGTGAACAATAAACCAAATAAGTTAAATAAGTGAGTACCAACTATATTCTGTCAATACAAGCAGAAAACAAAGTTTATAATTTAAACAGTTAGGCTAAGCAAATGATCAGGAAATAAGTATATATTAAACACCATATACACAATTTAAAATGTTTTATGAATATAGCACAATGTCTTTGGCACTTTAATTCCTCATTTACAGTGACATATCAATTTTACATGTACAATGTAAATTAATTGTTCAATCTGTATGATGTAACCCCTATCAGTGTCAGTTAAAATAGTTTATTGAACAGTTCATCAATTTTATCCATTTATTGAGATGGGAATTTTGAGGGAGTGCTGTGGGAGAGGGAGAATTTATTGAGGGGAAGGGGGCTTTTATTGAGGGGGGATTTATTGCGCTTCTAGATGCGTATTTTAACCCAAATATGAGTGAAGGATGAGTGTAGAATGATGTGATCTGTGTAGCTTTGTTCTTGACTAAGATCAGCTGTTTCATCAGTCAAGATCATATTTAGCCTATGAATCAGAGTGCCCAGTTTCGAACCATCAAAAAGCTACCAACTTTTCTCAAGATCAAACCGTCGGCCTTTTGATTACTGGGCGAGCACTATAACCACTCATCTACCCAGCCAATTTATTAAAAATAGCCTTTTCCAACCTTTACGATTCATCGCTCTCTATTCAACCCATATAGGCCTACAACCTATTAAAAGTAAGAATAGATCATGCTTTTACCTTTTAATGACCCCTTACAACTACATATTTCCAAGTTTTTCATTTTATTTCACCCATACCGTTGTTCACTGCAAACTGACTGACTGGTTTAAAATAAGTTGCCGTGAAAAGTGGACGACCCAAAGGCAATAAAAAGTGGACAGAGGTTTACGTCTGATAATAAAACTGGTCTGTCGACGGTTTTATTGCCTGCAAACTGTCGACCGATTTACGGTCTTTAATACCTCGTAAAGGCCATCCTTCAGGGCCAAGCTAAAATAGTCTTTAAGATACCCTTTATGGCGATAACGATAACATCTCTATTACTGACCTTCATAACGAACTTGTCGATCAGGTCACGCATTTCTATTTGATTCACACAAAAAATGTTACATGAACAGCTCACCTAAAACGATTGTGTTTAATGATTTTAAACTCTTAAGTTAAAATTTTATTAAATAAACCCGTAACTAACTTTAAAACAACATTTTAAGATGCAATCTGGCATAAATAGTTACCAGATATCAGCCAAATACCTGGAATAAAAATTGTCAATATGAGAAAGTGGTTTCTTGTATTTGTTTAAGCCTATGTATGTAATCATGAAAAGGATGCTACACTGGATGGGTAGCTGAGTGGTTATAGCGCTCGCCGAACAATAAAAAGATCACCGGTTCAATCCTGAGAAAAGTCAGTGTCTTTTTGATTGTTAGAAACTGGACCCAACTGTTTCTGATCATTGGGCTTTAAATCAATGATCCTGACTGCTAAAACATCTGGTCTTAGTGACAAAGCTACACAGATCATCTCACACCATTCTACACTCATCCTTCACTCACTCATATTTAGGTTAAAATACGCACCAAGGTGGCGTCCCCATCTCAATGATTGATAATTAATAATAATAAATTTTGATGATCGAAAGAAGTGGGGGCCGAAGCCAAATACCGCCTAGGGTATCGATGGAGTAATTCTAAAAGTATAATATATGTATATATTTACGCATGTACGGACGTATTTATTGTAAGCCCATACAACAATTTTAAAACCTTTCATTTGGTCACGGAGTTCATTGATAAGACTTAAAATTTAATCAAAGTTAAATTTAATAAACCTGTATACAATTCTCCTAATATTTTGTAGCGCGTTTTAAAAGTCCCCTCAATTATGAATGTTAAATGTCAACAATGCATCGGAGTCTATCAGTGATTGGTGATTAATGATAGAATATTGACTATAAAACGATAACAGAGGCGTCGATGATCCAGCAATTCATCATTGTTGAGCTTGTTTTTGGAGAGGGATTCTGTTAAATATTTAAAACTTTCAATTTAGATGTTTAACAGTTTGATCATTGTATCATGTTTTATAGGCTAATCAGCTTCCAATAATTTCTTTCTGAGTTTTTGTTAGCGTTGTTTAATGTTGTATGTTATCACCTTATTTAAAGGAGAGCATTTTTTTACTTTAGAAATCAATCTTTAAGAACAGTTTATTTTTGTTTCTGTGGAATACATAGGAGCTAGAAATTTGTTTCATGATAGGTTTTCATGTGTTTCGTGTAATCCAATAGCAAAAACGTGGTGTATGGTAATTTGTAACTAGTTAATACTGTTTTTACAGTATTATTTTTCTGCTTGATTAACTCTAAGATCAACGTAATTCAAATTATATAAATCCATTAGTTGCAGATATGTCAAGATTCTCACTTTAAAATTCAAATGCTGCTGGATTACTTTCTAGAAGAGTCGTTGCTTGTTTCAATTAACATTTGTAGTTTTGCATGTCTTTAACACGGTGACTACTGGCATCACTCTCCTCTTTAAAGGATGCCTTGAGTTGCCTGTGATAATCAAATCGAAACAAAAATATAACAGTTAAATTATTTTTAAAAATATACTAGAATACTTAAAGATACTACAACTAATATTAGCAGTGTTTCCCACCTTTTGACTATTGATACTACGACAGTATTTAGTACCAGTTTTGAAAATCAATAGTTATTAAAGAGTTTGGTAATGTTATAAAATTAACCAAATTTTACTTAAGCATGTGAATTTATTTACAACAAAAATGTATTATGAGTAAAATGTCATAATTTTGCTTCGAAATAGCATAACTATCGGTAATGTTTTTTTAGTTTATAGGGGTTTCCTCGTAAATAATGTTTGTATTCAATCATATAAACGCGCTGGTCAATCTAAGCGACTTATAGATGGTTCTACAAGCACTCGCTAGATTGAACATTCACTTTATTACACAGAAAAGGCTTAACTCTGACTGAGTTTTTACGATCAACTTTTGTAAAGTGCTTAGATTTTATTGCTACTGTAAATCAAGTGATCTTTAAGATGGTTCGGCAATTGCGGTTGTAATATTACTGCTAAACTTTGTTTAACCAGAACAAACACATTTTGATCAAAGAATGAATTGTATCAAAATATTAATGAATTGTATAAATAAATTTTTAGTTAAATTTTGACAAGTCAATACTATTAATGAACTACTAATTTGGAAAAATTTAGTAGTATTGTATAAATACATAGTATTTTATAAATTGATTGTAAAGTGTAAGGGAATAAGTAGGTAAAAATTTATAATGATAATATTTACCTTAGGTTTTTTATATGTTGTATAAATAGTTCGTTTCGCGTAAAGGATTTCAGTTACGCACTACATAATTTGAAACCTTATAATAAACTTTAAAAGGTTCTTCCATTGGATACGTTGATAAGAGAAGTGAAAACTTGAAAACGCTATGTTCGAAGTGACGCTTTGCTGCACTTGAGAGATGTTAACACACGAGCCAAAGGCCAGTGTGGAAAGTTACTTGAGTGTAGCAAAGGCACTTTGCCCTCGCGTTACACATTATATTTTTCTTACATTTACTATAAATCGTATAAATAATTAGTCTTTCAAACACTGTACAACACGTTTTTAAGTTAGGTCAAATCCAAACATTGAACAAAATGGGAAACGCTGCACGCTGATCGTATTCGTATAATCTTGAAGTGTTGCCAACTTATTTTCAAGCGTACACGGATTACTTGCCTAATACGTGTATTAACATATTAGTGTTGTTAGTTTGAAATACTGGAATGCGGTAAAAATGAGTAAATGCAGCAAATTGGCTAATTTTATGTGCTATAATCAGTGCAATGAAGACTTTTGTGTCAGGTAACGGTAGGAAAATTATATGATATTAATGAAAATCATCTAAAGGAATCTATTGGTCAATATTTATCAACGTAGGATAAGAAAAAAGTTATTTAAAATATACTTTAACTAAAACATTTTCATTTGCAGCTTTTTAAAAACACATGGCAAAATCGTTAGAGATCAAATGAATTATTAAAACCTGAACACAGCAAAGCATATTTCCAAGGATGTGAACTGACGGGTTGGAAATAAAGGAAGAAAGGTTTGTTTGAGTAATGGAGTCCTGCTAACTAATTCGGTCTGTATTAGCTACACAAATTCGCCTCTAACTTCAATAACTTCGGGGGAAACTTTTGGCTAACCGCTTACTACATTCATAACTAAGAAACAATCCAACCATTGTCAGATCTGGTTATTACAAATTAATTTTTCGTTAAAAACACACAACTTTGTCACATTATCTCCTTAGTTTTACTGTTGACTTTTAAAATACTGAAGAACCTCTATGTAAACCTCTATGAAAACAAGCTATAGAAATCTTTACATATTTAAATTTTAAGACGGTAGTTTAATGAGCTCTCATACAAAGTAGTAAGGTTGATGATCAATTATCTTTTTTTTAATTACGCAGTATAATAGTTTGGTAAACTGGGTTGATAATAACAAATATCATAATTTTACAATAAGCTTCCATAATTCACTTTAATGTCCCAAAATAGTCGATGTTTACAAGAGCCCTATGCTTCATAACTGTACACTGTATTAGTGGATAATTAAAACCACTTTTTAATTGTTTACATAAATCTATATAGTTAAGTTTATTTGTCTAGTGTGCGAAGTGGCTCTTTGCTGCACACGAGAGAAATGTTTAAAGAGGGTGGTAAGTTTCTCGAGTGCAGCAAAGGCAATCTGTACTCGTGTATATTTTTCCTACAGTTACTATAAAGCATGGAAACAATTAGGCTTTCAAACACTAAACAACACATTTGAGGTTAGGTTAAATCCAAGCGTTGAACTGAATGGGAAACGACTGCACCAGCTGAATATAGACGTCATATCTTTTACTATTGCCAACCTATTTCCAAGCACACACGGATTACGTGCATAATAAAAGCACGTTGTTTTGTGTGAAAAATAAAAAGCGTGAGGAAATAGTAAGTAAATGCAGTAATTAGCAACTTTCTGTACTATGATCAGTGCAAAGAAGCCCACTTTGTCAGGTGACTGTAGGAAAAAATAATTACAAACTTTAAAGGAAAAGAAAGTCTAGTTCACGTTTTTTGTATTCCAGAAGTTCTTACTTAGACCGAAAAAATCTATACTCGTATTAGATATATTACAGTAGTTGATAGATAACAATTTTGATTTATAATTGTTTACTGTTATGCTTGGCGAAACTTGACTGTTTTCATTTACTTATATTTTGCATGTATGTTTATATTTAATTTTTGCTATAAATTTAAGCTTTATATATTTGAGAATTAACAATTTATTGTAAACAGAAAAAAATTAATACATCCTAGAGCAAAATTAAAATTATCACACATCTTCGCAACGCAATTAATTGTATTTTAATTATATCTCTTACAACTATATTGGTCATAGTAATTATGTTAAAGACTTTCAGAGTTGTCTTTATTTGCAATTTACTATTTCGGCATTGCAAATTATGTCAATAACGTGCAGACCAAGTAATAGGTATTTAGTCGTCTTTTTTTCAGATGAGTAGGGCAAGTCTTTTATCCGCTGGTAGTGAACCAATTCCAATTGTTCCTAATCAAAGTTGACCATATCTGGAGACTTACTTTTGATAATTACACTCAAGAAGATCTATTAGTGATTTATAAACCCAATTGGAGGAGTAAAGGATTAAAAAAATCTTGGTTGTATATTAATTTAAATTTCAAAAACTAAAATTTTCATAAAAAAGAATACGTGGAGTTTAAACAGATACTAAAATCGTACTGAAATATGTGCTGTTAAAGTTTACATGTTTATTTGACCTGACTTTTTTTATTTAAAGTTCATATTTAACACCGAGTTACTGATATATCCATCCAGTACTAAGTCTAACCTATGTAATACCATACAATGTTGGGCTGCTAAATGTTCTACATTACAGGGGTGGGGAAAGCAGCGTTGGTGATATGATCGAGTTACCTCTAGCTCCAGGATAGCTTATCTTGAGTTACCTCTAGGTCTGTAATAATGCTCACTCATATCTCAACCAAAGGGGTTGGTGTAAAGATAGGTAATGACCGTTATTTTTAGATTTGTAATGCTTGAAGCTTCATCTATGTGCTGTGTTTCAATAAGAGAACAGATTATATCACCTCAAAGAACTCATTGTACTGTATTGAAAAACGAATATATCCACTCCAAACTCAAACTCGAAAATTTTGACGAAAACAATACTTTCTCCATATACTATGGTATAGGGGGAGAAAGTAAAAACTAAACTGTAAAATCAAAACAAACAATCATAATAAAATAATGATCAACTATGCACTATGCTTCTCAAATAAGTGTGCACTTGCCAATTGAAATGCTGCAAAACTAAGACAAATATAGTTACGGTATAGAGTATTTGTAATTTCATGTAAAAAAAATGTTGATGCCATAACCGGTGTAAATGTAATAAATGTATTAGTTTTAAGAGATACTCTATTTGATTGCCTTATGAATCGCCCTCCACTTATTACAGAATGCTAATCACAGATAGCGATTCAAACGGCGGAAATAGCTATTTATATATAAGAGCGCAAAGTACGTAAATGCTGCTCGAGAACAGTAGTTAGCCACAAGCTCAGCTTTAGGTCAGTACGGCAATACATTTCGAGAGCAACAATGACTGTGCGTGTACACACACAATTTGTATCTACCACCATAATTAACCTATAATAACACAAGTATTACCATTTTAGTTGTATCCTATATAGAATTTCATTTTGAGTTAACTGTGAAAACAGTTGATTTGTGAGCGGGAATACTCCATTTCAGCTCTAGAGCGTAAATGGGTTATTTTGCGCACCGGTACATTGCAATGGTATGGCAATGTTATAGTTTCTATGAAGTGGTAGGAAAATTATATTTTCTCATTATTAACTAGGCTACTACAACAAAAAGGCTAGTTGTCACATATGCGTTGAAACTAGCAAGGATAGAAAAAAATATTTCTTTCCACGATTTTTACTAAATTACTGTATAGTATTTTAATATGGGTTATAGAAAAAATATCCCTGAGTAGTTATCAGAATGATCGTGAATAAAGTAAAGTACGTTGCGTAGGTGTAAATTTAAAATTTACTGTATAAAATTCAAAAGTATATTCCAAACAACCAATCCTACCCGCAACGGATGAAGATAGCTCGATGTTTTCTTAAATATTATCACGTCCATCTGTTTCTGATGGTTAACACGGACAAAGACAATCTATCTTGTCTAGTTTTGTACACTCTAAATTATTCCATATCCACTTTCAGACAAACTTGTATGTTACAAGGAAATACTAGGTCATGCTTGTATAACACAAGATACAGGATCACAAAGCATTGCCCAGCTAGATAAACGCGGTGATGGTATGTAATTTAGCTTTGTATCTCCGTTAAACATGTACATAGCCATTATTTATTTAACGTTGGTTTGGTTCTACCATGTAACATTTACGTTCCTATTAAAATACTAATATATTCCTCTATTTTTGAAACTATTTGACTGATAACAAAATGAGTCAACTGAAATCAAATAATAAAGGTCAAATCGTTAAGGGGGGGGGGGTTATGGAACATCTATATTAAACTCATTTTCACAAAATTTCGGTTTAAAATGCCCCTAACTATCGTTTATTTCCATTAAAACATTTTATATTAATGTCATTAGCCTTGATGAGGTGGGGGAGTTATAAAAAAATCTTCTGATGGCTATGAACTTTCGTTCTTTGTGAATGGCACTAGGAATACACATGCAAAGCATTGCTCCCAATAAACATGATCCTACTAATATTATAAATGAGAAAGTTTGGATGTATGGATGGATGTATGGATGTATGTTTGTGACAAGTGAACGCGAAAAATACTGGTCGGATTGGGCTAAAATTTGGCATGATGATAGCTCACATTCCCGATTAACATATAGGCATATTCTTATTTCAAAAATCCTTTCGGGCTCCGCCCCAGTGGCTCTGGAGTTTCCCATGTTAACCTTATGAGAAATGGAATTATTGACTCTTAAACAGCTGTTTCAATTAAACAAGTTGGTTCTGTTCTATGATGTCCAATAGCATTAAAGTTACAAGGATTACCAACAGGGTGCAGCACTATTATTTCTTTTACATTTATGACAACAGCTAATTTGCAACCAAAAGGTGAGTGAGCGTAGCGAACGAACTTCAACCTGGAGGCGAGTTAGCGTAGCGAACGAGCTAACCTGAAGGCAAGTAAGCGCAGCGAACGGGCTCCAACCTAAAGGTGAGTGAGCGTAGCGAACGAGCTCCAACCTACAGGTGAGTGAGCGTAGCGAACAAACTTCAACCAGGACGTGATTGAGCCATGCGAACGAGATAATCTTGAAAATTAAGAAGTTAAACGGGGCAAAGCCCGCGGGTTACAGCTAGTAAATATATAAATTAAAAACAAATTTTTCAAAAATATACGCCAAGTTTAAGATAAAGGCGTTGTTATTTAAAAAAAGGCTACTTAAGGGGAAATTAAGTTAAAAAGGTATAGGTACATGGTATACAAACCAAAAAAATTCGTCAATGCACCACTTATCGGTGACGTTTGAAATTTGAAACTAGGCAGATCTTGCAAAAGATTGCACTGTGCGAATTACGAAATATAAATTTATAACATTGTTGTGTGTTTAAGTCTCTTAGTTTCATTAATAAACCTATCCTTGATGTAGACATTATTGAAGCAGTATTTCTCTCCTAAAATCTCCTATTATTCCTTTTATCACACATATAAAATCTGAACCATATTATTAATCATGTTAGAGTATATTAGCCCGAAGTTAAATATTTATCTTTAATTAAGAGACATATTTTCAACATATCCTTGACTATTGGTCTATAATACCAAAAGACAAGCAATAGTTCACCAGTATTTTGTTAAAAATACTGTTTTGAAAGTTAATGTAATAAAATATATTTAAACTTTACGACACATTTCGACAGAAAAACATATCGAAAATGGATTTAGCCTATCCTAAAAAATCATTGTCAGTGAGTATGTTAAATTCACGACATCATAGCGCAAATAATTTATTTACACATCAAACTAAAACTAATTTCATAAAAAATTATCATACGAATAATAAAATAAAAGCGACATTTAAACCTCAATATTATTAACATGCAGCCTACTAATGCCAAGTATCGTCCAAACTCATAATTCATTGCCATCGTTGTAGTTCATTGTTTTATGGTTAGCTCATTAATTTGAGCGTTGGCCATCAATACCACATTGAAAGTGGTACTTTCCATAACGATAAAAAATACCACAAATAACTTATTGTGGGTGAATATTTTGTAATTGATATTTTGTGGTGGACCATATTATAAATCATTTTAGTAAAATAAATATCACCAATAATTTTTACTGTACAATGACATCAATCAGTTTTCCATTATCTATTTGAATAATTATTAATGAAACATAAAATAAACTACTATTGATTGGAAATAGTATAATTATGCTTTCTCTCTACATTTAGTAATAAGTACGGTTGAGCTTTTCCTGAAAAAAAAAATCTTTGATAAATTAGGCCAATCGCACCATCTTAGAGGCCGATTCTTTGATCATTCCATTAGGTTAGGCTAAGCTAGGCTAGGTTAGTTTTAGTTAGGATATTTTAGGATGACACGTAAACAAGTTATTCCTTCTGCCGGCAACTCACCCCTACCTGGCTTGGCGTAACTAAGGAACATATTTTTGGGCCCTTTGAAGGCTTGGCACAATTAATTCACGATCTTTACACATACTCTATAACAAAATCACTAAGGAAAAACTTATAACTAGCAGCAAATACAACAGTCCTCTTGGCATACATGACAAAAAATATATTTTCCCTATAAAATTTAATGCTTTAATTATATTTGCTGTTGTTGAGCTTATAATACGTTATGAAGTAATAAGGTAAACAGTTTGTGATAATGGAAAGTGTTGAGTTAATCTAGTAGCGTCTCAATTACACTGTTGACCCTTATGTAACGGCCATACTCAACAACAATACATTATATCATTGACTTTAATAACACTAATGATGTCACAGCTCACTGGTATTCATTTGTTTATATTTAAACTTTATTTTTTGGAGAATTATAGAATTTAATAACAATAACTTGAATTACCATGTGTTGGTTTTAATGATTCTCCAAGTTACCTTACTTGGATGAAAACTTGAATTTTAAATTTATATAATTAAAAAAAAATAGATAAATCATTCAAAAGTATAAAAAAGGAACTTGGACACGTTTTATTTATTATATAAATATTTTTAGGCTTGTTGTAGATTGATTCGCATTTATACAAATAATCAATGTAACATAATACAGTGTCTTGATATTAAAGAAATATACCTTGCCTTAAAAAGAAAAAAAACTATGTTACTTCGGTTTTGTTAGATATTGAATTGGCAATTAGAAAACTCTTAACAAACTAAGCTGAATAAAAATAAAATTTAGAGGGTAAAATATTTATGATAGTTACTATTATTTACAACCTAAAAATATTTGTAAAAATACTCAATTGTTGAAGCAAATATAAAAATGTTGCCTGGCAATAATTTATTGTTTAATTTTCAGAATCTTCCAGTTTCAATTTTGAAAAATAACTAAATAAATAAACTACTTACTAATATCTAAATGAAAAATATCCAGTTGAACTAATTGTTATTAATTTTTCACAATATATTAACTATCTCTTTCCAACATCTAGGTGCCACTTTTTTATCAAACTATTTTTATCACAAAACCAGGTCATGAACTACGAACTTCTGTCTCGGCTTCAGTGGATTAGTTTGGTTGGACGCAACCGGATGTCAGCTTAACGTCATTTCGTGTCTTAGGAAACAAAACTCCAAATATCGGTATATAATGTTATCACATTTTTATAATAGTATTAATTAAATCAACACTTAATACAAAAATATAAGATCAACAAATTGTTATGGTTAAAATATAAATACTCTACCCAGAACCTTGACAGAAGTTGAATTACATGATTGATTCGAGGAAAAATTTTAAAATTTATTACATTCAGTCTTTTGGCGAATTGATTTTATTTTTATGGTAGAGTATTAGGTATATATTTTTTACTATTTGCATGTAGCTTTAAAATGTATTTAGTAATTTTTATTTCACAAATTATTTAATTATTTTTATTATTTTTATCGTCATCTTATAGTGCGTTGATGTATATTTTATTTTATAAAGATTTATGTTGTATGACGGTTTCTTAGAGAGGTTTTCATACTTTGACTTAAAAGTAAAGGTAAAACTAGGTAACTTCAATATAGTTTATTATATTACATATTTAATTATTAGATAATTTAAACCAATTATTGGTGTTTGTTAGGGTTTGAACCCAAGCCACCTGCAAATAAACAACCTGATCCAACCAACAATAAGGGTATCAATTACGTCACAATCAAACTTAGCTTTGTTAAACTGTTATACATGTTAATCAGGTTAACCATTCATAACAAATACGCTAATATTTAAATCGGCATTTGCCAATCAAATCGTTTTCCAATATTTGCTTAAAGCCTATTACGACGAACAGTTTGAACAGATGGCTCCACTAATATACTTTAATAGGTTTATCTGGTGGATAATTAACTAACATGCTCTGATAATGCCCCCACTCTGTACATCTGAAATAGATCCTAAATTTAATTTAGTTTGATTGACACAATTTTCACCGTTCCAAATTTAATTTTTAAGTTTAATTGACTAATTTTTGAATCGAAACAAAATATTGCGTGGAATAAAAAGTAACTGAACATATTGTGGAAATGAAATTACCAATTGTATTATATTGGTCTTTTTGGGCATTGTTTAGCTTAAAAACGTCAATATTATGCAGTATTGCATTTAACTTCCCAGTGATACAAATTTCTCATTATATTACTATTATTTACATTGCGTATGAGATATCTTCGAGGCATCTTAGAAATTTTTAAAATACTAATAAAACATACGATGAAAATACAAAACCAAACATAAGTCATTTTATACAAATAACATTGCAATATTATACTTCAATTCACTAACACATCACCAACTGGAACGATAACCCCATGTTTGTATGGATGTAAACAAAATTGGATCATGGTCATCTGCTTTGATGTAAACAAATGTAAACTTTAAAAAGTTCATATGATTGACAACAGAAATAAGCACAAACTCTGAAATTGTAAACGCCTATGGGACGAAGGGCTTTCGCGGGATATCATCCAAACCCGCAAAAGGCACATCTTGAGGATAAGAGCTTTAAACTGATACCCAATATACCTATGAAAATAAAATACTTAGGAGTCGATTTTCTGCACACAAAAACCCCACTAATTCTTTTAATAATATAGATTATCGTAGATCTAATTAAGTACTTGTGAAAAAACGAGGGAGGCCAACTTTGAAATACATACATATCTGTAGCATGGTAAAATCAACTAATTGAAAAGCAGAAAAGGCTAAGATGAAACAATATAAGGCATAACCTTTTCAGATACTGTTGTTTCAAATATAATTTCATAAAAATCAAGTCACGATGATTGATTGTGTATGAGATTACGATCAATAATTACTCAAAACACCAAAAACCGAATAGTAGCTAACAATAAAAATATCTCGTAGCTATTTTAAGTATTTTACTCTTTTATAATCTGACAACAACAAATAATGACAAAGAAAGAATGAGGTTGCTACATTTACTGCAAGGAAAATAAGGATACGTTGATCCTAGCAGATAAGTCCATGTATTAACTAAATTGAATCTCACATGTCTACTGTTATCTCTGTCGTCTGTTCTGTTCATTCTCTGGAGTTAAAATGATTACTTTCGTTGAGACATAATATATCTAGGAATGAGAGGGTTCTTAGAAAAATTCGTTTAAGAAAAGTGTAAAAGAACTAATTACAGATTGCTAATAACATAACCAAAAAATATTTAACGTAATTTACAACAGACCATTCAAGTTTAAAATGCTAAAAATAATAATTATAAGGTACAGAAACATATAAAATTAAATAGTTTAAAATGTCCTTTGCTAATTAGCTAATAATTGTTTTACCCGTCGAGCGACTGATGTTAATATTGCATCAATCGATCGATAACGTGTGTATTACGATAATTAATTATCCTATTGAAATTTACCAAACACGATTCATTGCAATGTTTTACTTCGCGGATTTTCTGTTGAAGCTTTGCTAAGAAAATATTGTCCTAGGTTGCTTAAGGTTAACTGAACTCTAGTTGACTTATTACCAAATTCGTCTGTATGAACTTTGCTGTTTCTCTCATTATTACTTTTAACATGTAAACCTAATATACACACATGGGAGTTTAAATTCAATTTGCAATTAAAAAAAACCCCTGAAACTGAACTAAAAACTACTTATTGTCCTTAAGTGAAACGGGTTTTCTAGAAGAGATTCTAGAATCAAATGTTATTTATACCCAAGATGTTAAAAATATCAAAGACAAGACTTTAAAGACAATTAATAAACTGATCTGTATTTAACCAAAGGAACAATGACAATATTTACAATATAATTAATTAATAAAGAATAAAACATATGTATAGGTATCAGTTATTCAGAAAGACCAAGGCATAAACTATAGCACAAGAGATCGATGGTTTTTGTTTTCTAGTTGAATAGATGACAACTTTAAGATATGCTATAATTATTCTCATAGCCACAGCATTTTCATAAAGCTACAATAATTAGCCATTAGTAAGGTTCGAACCTGAGCCTTCAAGACGGAAGTCCTGTCCATCAACAACTTGACTAGCGGTGTTTCTAAAAAATTAGCTTTTAAAAAAATACCTCGAATCACAAACAAGGGACATCTGTGAAGAAACATCAAAGAAGGAAGAACTGTTAACATATTTACTTTCTTTGTTATGTGCTTCGCAACGGGAAGATGTGCTATACCGCCTAATCAAAACACTTTTAAATAGTTTATACAACAACAAAAAAGTTATAAAAAAGTTAGGTTTACCATACCAAATTTATACAACAAATTATAACATACATTGAAATTGTCCCACTGTTCGCATGAAAATATAACAATAAAATTATTTTCATTGCTTTAACACTTTAATAAATCGAAAGCAGAGCCTGTGTTGATACAGAAACGGTTATAGAATCTTTTTTCTATATTCAATTACATAATTTTAGAATAAATACACCTAATTCCTTTGGATAAGCTGTCAGAAATAAATTGTGAAATAAGCAATTAGGCAGTTCTCATTGTTTACATTGAAATGTCAACGCAAAGGTAAACATTGTGAATTTTCTCATTCTTCCATGGAGAAAATATAAATATATACTTTTGAAAACCTCACCTCAAAACTATGGACATCCAAGGGGCGTAGCCCGAGAGGAACTCAGGGAAGTGAATAGGCCTATGCCATTCCTAGATATGTGGACCATCTTTGTGCTTAATTTTGGCTTTATCGGCTAAGCAGTTTAGTCGTGACAACTGCCCAGACAGACAGACACAACATCAATTTTATAATAGTACTAGCTGACCCGGCGAACTTCGTATCGCCTAAGTTATAGGTTTCCCCTAAGACAGACCGATGGAAAGAAAGTACCGTTACGTTTAATTTTCAAGATGATCTCGTTCGCATCGCTCAATCACGTCCTGGTTGAAGTTCGTTCGCTACGCTCACTCACCTTTGGGTTGGAGCTCGTTCGCTGCGCTCACTTGCGTTTAGGTTGGAGCTCGTTCGCTACGCTACGCTCACTCACCTTTTGGTTGCAAATTAGCTGTTGTCATAAATGTAAAAGAAATAATAGTGCTGCACCCTGTTGGTAATCCTTGTAACTTTAATGCTTTTGAACATCATAGAACAGAACCAACTTGTTTAATTGAAACAGCTGTTAAGATTCATTAATTCCATTTCTCATAAGGTTAACATGGGAAACTCCAGAGCTACTGGGGCGGAGCCCTTTTAAGAATTTCGAAACGGAAAATAGTTTACGTCCGATTCGCATACCTACAGAATTTACACACCAAATTTCATAACGATCGGTGAAGTCGTTCCGGAGGAGTTTGCAGACAAACACTGTGACACGAGAATTTTATATATTAGAAGATAGATTCAATGAACCCTTCTTTACACAGTTAAATATAAAGCTACAATGACGAGTATGTAAAATCGCCACTAAGCGTAGGACGAGGACGTTGGCCTTTTTATCCCTTGATCCATCTTGGACCTGCCTCTGGTCCCAAACTAATATCCCTCCACATTGTGTAAAATGGAAAACGTTTACTGTCTAATCACATTTTAAGCAGCCTCTAAATTTATTAAGAACTATATTTTTATTATTAATTGAAATCAACTTAAAAATTATTAAAAATAGTTAATTATTAATCTTTTGCTTTAGTTTTTACAATCGGTCTAAACATTTTGTAATGTAAACTCATCAGTTTTGTATCATTATAAGTTCATTGTTAAACAATATGTAGATAGGTTAAAAACTATACATTAACACGTCATTTGAGTAAAAAAGAACTAATTTATTTACCAAGCAAAACATAAGAAAACGTCCAGTTTACAAAATTTTTTATCGTTGTTCTTATCTTTTGCTGAGTCAATAATAAAGATAATAATAATAGTGAAGAGTCAATTAAAAATAAGAGATAAGATGTAACAAGTTATATTGGAAACACAAAATCGAGTGTATTGGCATTTCGGTAAAATTAAGCTGGCGCCAAAAGTTTCCTAAAGTCATTGATGTTATCGTCTCTAAATATTCTCTAACTTCCTGGTTCAAAACATTGAACAACTTAACCAAGTATTATCGTAAGCACCTTAAAAATATAGTTATGTCTTGTTTATGGGAGCTATTTCACATGGAGTAAGTACATTGTATTTACAAAAAAAGAATGCATTTATTGATATAAAAAAAATCTTAAGAACCTATAATCTTAAGTATTCAGCTCGGGTATTTTAAAATAGGTCTTAAAATCTATTCTCTACCGAGTGTAAATCCTAAAATCTATCCTTTTATACACATTGCTTTAATTTAAATTGTTCTACTTACTTTTATCATTCATAACAAATTAAACATAATGGTTTCGTAAAAAATATCTAATCTAACTTTTAACTCTAACTTTTTAAAACTACGTTTTTAATTCGTTTTCATACCGATACATAGAATATGAAGATTTTGCTAACCTACGCGATGGATTTAATAGTACAATTGATTAAAAGATCTCTGGGCGAGCTAAAAAATACGTAATAAAGTTCATAGTAACGGTTTGCTATACTTGGCAGCGTTTATATTCCTTATAACTCTAACTATCTTTTTAAATCCTCAATCAACTTATGATAAAATTAGCTTTTTCCTTGAACATTTGTTATTCAAGCAGAGAAAAAAGTGGAAATAGTTATAAGACTGAGTTACACTTTAGGAGTTTGTAGAAAGATATTTTTCTGTGCCGCATAAATATATGTTTGAAAAGTTACAAATATTAGTATTTTTTGCACAGTTTATAGCCCAGTCAATAAATGTTTTTTATCGCAACTAAATGGTGGAAAGCTGGATTTTTTATATGTGATAGAACCACATGAAAGGTGTATTTTCCCAAAAGTCCCCACTTCTACCCCTTGAGCTTTCCCCCCCACCCCCCTCCAAACATAGAAATTTCAGTGATTTACTTAATTGATCATAATTCGAATAATATGTAAGCTATCGAGCTGCAATTTGTTTTGTTTTATTTCTGATGAGTTTTCCTACAACTTTTGTATTTACAACACTTTTCTAAAACCAATACTTAGGGAGATATAAAATTTAAACTTCGTTAAAAGCTTTGTTTCAGAGTGCAAAATCTTGTTTTTCTCTATGTATACTTTTAAATATAAATAATACGCAAATATGGTTCAAACAAAAGTTTTAGTACGTTTTTCAAGGTTTACAAATATATTATTAGTTAGTCATCTAGGTGACCGGGTGTAGAGCTGAGCGTCGGCAAAGTGAGCGCGTGCGCGCTAGTTGAACACCTCTGCGCTGCGTCATCGCATCTAGCCCAGCCAATAAACGCACCAACTGCCTTTTTTCGTCGCTAAATAGTGGGAAGCTGAGTTTGTTACATGTGATAGAACCACTGAAGACGTGTATTTTTCTAAAAGTTCCCGATTCTCAACTGTTTTATATAAATCCTAAGACTTCCTAATTTGTAGCCTACATTACTACCAAAACAATCTGTTTCCAAGCTAAACCGTGACTAAATGAATCAACTCACGGTCAGTAAAAAAA
Source organism: Macrosteles quadrilineatus (assembly GCF_028750875.1). Taxonomy (NCBI): domain Eukaryota; kingdom Metazoa; phylum Arthropoda; class Insecta; order Hemiptera; family Cicadellidae; genus Macrosteles; species Macrosteles quadrilineatus. The sequence continues at coordinate 34,561,501 of NW_026542598.1, read as the reverse complement.
TTTCGCCGACTCACGAATCCTTGATACAAACCGCGTCCTATCGTTGATATGTCCCTCTCTTCACGCTTCCCGCTAGCAAATAAAATATGGCTGCTCTGCCATGAGTTGTAAGCCTGTGTTAAAATAATATCACGAACAACGTAGAAAACTGTCGGTAGTATTTATAAGCCATTTTTAATCATGGTAAGGAACACAAATTAAAACCAGTCAATGTTAAAACTAACTTTTTTATTAAGTCTATATAGAGGAGATTTTAAAACACCTAATAAGCGCCTTTATCTTTATTAGCGATGTTAAACGTTTGCATAATGTCTACAAAAAACCAATAAAGAACTTTATGCTGACTATTTTTTTTAGATAACATGAAAACAATAAAATATTAGAGAACAGAACCTAACCAAGATTCACAGTATAGAGTCTCTAAAAATGATTGATCTGGACCACTTATTAGTGCCGTAAATCAGATTCGTAATACATTGCTGCCAATTTTTACGAAAAAAACCTCAATTTGATTGACACATCCACACAATATGTTAAGAAATTTGAATAATCTGCATGTATGTATCCCGTAAATAGTCTTGCCTGCATGTATGGGGACACAAATAGTTTTTTACTTACTTATTAAAACATTTTGGATATATGCCTTATTACATTAATTAATTGGAAAGTAAATAAAAGAAAATACGTCTAATAGTCTAACACTTAAAACATAAATTTACACTTATAATGTTACTGACAATACTGTAAATATACATAAAAGATGGTAAGTGGTCGTCGATTTCGATTCGACACTCCAATCATCCTCAGACCCGTAGGCGAATTGGATCATCTCATCATTGGGTTCAGTATGTTTCTTACCCAGCTTTATGTAATGTAATATATGTATCCATGTATATTATTGTCAATAGGTTTAGCCATTGACAGAAATAATTAAATAAATTATTATTTTAAATGATAAACGAGTTAAAACCAACAATAAATTTAAGAAATGTACAAATGATTAGGTTTTATCTAATTAGTATTTTTTTCAGTTTACTATTTAGATCTTTACTGACCGCGAGGCGCAGTTAGTATAAATCTTGCGGGGAACAAAGCGATTCCTATTGGTAGTCGATAATGGAAAGCACATTGTAACGTAAGGAAGAGCAAAGAGTATGTTTATAGTGATTTTTAAAGTATTCATTAGGCCTAGTGTTCTATACCTCAATCTATCAAACTTTCGTTGGTCAAATATGAAGAAATCAAGTATTAAAAGAACTGCAAGTATAACAAGTAAGTAGGTAGAGATTAATTTACCTGAACCAAAACTGGTTATAAAAAAATTATTGGGTTCCATCTAAATAATAATTTTTTTTACTGTTAACGGTTAAGCTTGGATACAGATTGTATTGGTAGTAAACTAAAAAGTACAATGCCATAGTATTTGTATAAAACCTTTGAGAGCTTAGCGATGTCGGTGCCTATGACGCGACGCATCGACGGGCGGTGCTGCGCTGCGCGGAAGCCTGCACCCGGTGTCTTTGCCGACAATGCCGACGCCCCACACTACATCAGTTTTTTTCAGATGACTAATCAAATATATATTTATAAACCTTAAGAAACATACTAAAGTTTTTGTTTGAAACATTTTGCGTATTTTATTTGGAAAAATATATATAGAGGGTAAAACAAAATTGTGTACTCTTAAACATAAACATTGTAAAAAATGTTTAAATTTTATATCTCTGTGGATAGAGTTTTATTAGAAAATCTTTAGTACAAAAGTTGTAGATAAACTAATTATAAAAAATACAAACCAAATTTCACCACGATGGCATGCGTAGAATTTGAATTATATACAGTACAGTGAGCGACTGTAATTTCCAGGTTTTGAGGGGGCTTGGGGGGGGGGGGGGGGGTTGGGGGGAGAATCGGGAACTTTTAGAAAGTACACGTCTTAAGTGGTTCCATCACATATAAAAAATCCAGCTTTCCACCATTTAGTTGCGAAAAAGGCTGTTTTATTGCATTCATTGACTGGGCTAAACCGGTAACACTTGTCGAAAGTCTCCTCCAAACAATACAATTTTCCCTCCCATTAGAATGTTTTCATTGATTTGGTTTTCAAATTTCATTATATCTCTTAACAGACGATCAATGCAATCTATAGAGGTGGCAGGGACCATTGATGCTTCATATATTATAATAATTTTTGATTTTCTCAGTACTTTAGCTTTATCTAAATTAATTTTAATTGAAGATACTGATCCGGGCTGTACGGGGACTGGTAGTCCAAATAATCGATGAAGTGTTGTTCCTTCTTCTAAGAGCAGAGCAGCTATTCCTGTCCAAGCTGTATCTCAGCTTTCCACTATTTAGCTACGAAAAAAGGCAGTTGGTGCGTTTATTGGCTGGGCTAGATGCGATGACGCAGCGCAGAGGTGTTCAACTAGCGCGCACGCGCTCACTTTGCCGACGCTCAGCTCTTCACCCGGTCACCTAGATGACTAACCAATAATATATTTGTAAACCTTGAAAAACGTACTAAAACTTTTGTTCGAACCATATTTGCGTATTGTTTATATTTAAAAGTATACATAGGGAAAAACAAGATTTGCACTCTGAAACAAAGCTTTTAACGAAGTTTAAATTTTATATCTCCCTAAGTATTGGTTTTAGAAAAATGTTGTAAATACAAAAGTTGTAGGAAAACTAATCAGAAATAAAACAAAACAAATTGCAGCTCGATAGCTTACATATCATTCGAATTATGATCAATTAAGTAAATCACTGCAATTTGTATGTTTGGAGGGGGGTGGGGGGAAAAGCTCAAGGGGTAGAAGTGGGGACTTTTGGGAAAATACACCTCTCATGTGGTTCTATCACATATAAAAAATCCAGCTTTCCACCATTTAGTTGCGAAAAAGGCTGTTTTATTGCATTCATTGACTGGGCTATTAGGACATTTTTCAAGATACACTTTGTTTTATACCTGTACATATACTTTACTTTAGACAGAATAATGAGTTTAAACTCCAGAGAATTAAAGGTTGGACGACAGATATAACAGTAGCCTTGAGAGATTCAATTTAGTTAATACAGAGACTTATCTCCCAGAATCAAAATCTCCTTGTATGCTAGCACCAAATGTAGTGGCCTCAATTTACTCTAGATTGTTTCTTTTTCTTTTTAGAATATACATTGTGACAATAGTTATTTGTTTTCTCGAGTGCAGCAAAGTCACTTTGCGCTCGCGTTACACTTTATATTTCTCCTACAGTTCCTGTGTGGTATATACAAATAATTAGTTTCTCAAACCCTAAACGACACGTGCTAGGTTACGTTAAATTCAATCGTTGAACGACAATAGAATTTTAACACGCAACAATAGGTTTACAAATTCAGTAAGTCGTAGTATCAAAATATATATACTGCACCAGCTGATCGTAGTCGTAGTATCTTTACAAGTGTCGCCAACTAGTTTTCAAGCATACACGTATTATGTGCCCAACACAAGCACACTTTGGGTTGTTTGTTTGAAATACTGGAGTGTGGAAAAGTAAAATGAGTGCGGCAAAGTAAGTAAATACCGAAAGTTAGCTACTTTTCGTGTTATAATCAGTGCAAGAAACCCCGTTTTGTCAAGCAACTGTAGGAAAATATATTAATTGTTAGTGTTTAAACTAGTATTCTGTAAACCAAATTTAAAATCTGTGATACAAGCTAAACAAACAAGTGGTGGTAATAAATTATTAAAAAGTCTTTATAGAATCTCAATTATGGAATTTTATAGGCACCTTGTATAGTCCTAACTATGCAGAACCTGAAAATGCTATATCTAACAAAAGGTTTCCTATAAGTTGAATCTGTAAATTTACTAGTTCAGTTCAAGCCTATTAAAGTAGATATCACTAATTAATATGCTCATAACTAATTAATATACACTTATTAATAATTATCTTACATGCTTTTTTTAATTTTACTTTATAACAATTAACATTTAAAAACATTTAAGATACAAATAAAACATGAGCTATACAGATTTTAATACCCAAAAATAATAATTACTCAACAGAATGCATACAAAATATATTTTATTTATTTTAAAATGTATCAAGCGGACGGACAATATAGCAAATTGGTAAACCTATGCATAGTATTGAATGTATTTTATACCTAAAGAATAATCAATTTCAGTCCATCTTCTACGTGACTAGTACAAGTTAAGCCATTTTGTTCAATTAATCCTTATAATGATGACAAGTTGTGCTGTTGCAGCCAAATAAGCCGACGTACAACTGGCGAGCGACAACCTTAATGTTTTACCTAATTGAAATTACTAAGGCTTAGAATAAAACTTAAGGCTAGTCAAATCAAGTAAAATAACCTATAGACATTGTTCCATACAATTTTGTATTGTTGTTTTTGAAAGTTTAAAAAAATTGTATTGAGGAATATGTTTTATGGATCAAAATAAAACTAATACCAAGAATATCATTTGTTTCCAAAGACGCTTTGTTAGAAAGACATAAATTTTTTTTTCGTATCTAAGATTTATATCTGCAAAGCTATCAAATAAAAAAAAATTCTGATTTTATGAGAAATGTCAAGAAAAAGTTATGTTATCTGAAATTTCTTGTCAAACGGCATAAAGTTTAAAAACATCTCGATTTTTAGTTATATTTTTGGACGCGTGTCCTAACTAAATAGCCAAATTTACCTCATCTGTACAGTTAAAAATCGAGATTTTAGTTATTCATAATTCGTTCTTTTTGGCCTTGGTGTCGTTTAAAGGAAATTTTTTAACGGTAAAAGTTGACTTGATATTGTTTCATGAAATCAACTATTGTATAGTAATTTAAGCTATACATTTACAGTCAGTTTGGAAGTAAGTTTATTAATATTAAAAAAAGAAATTTCGAATTTTGTAAATTTAATTGTTTGAAAGATATTAATTTCAAATTCTAAAAATGGCACATATCTAGCTAAGAAGATGTTTTTGGATATATCGTTCATGAATATTGTCTAATTTATATTTATAAAACCTATTCCTAAATGTTTTTCACTTAATTACGGGACACTCTGTACGTGTAATACCCTATTGAAACGTATTTTGTGTGAAAGCTTCTTTAATGGGAATTATCTTTATTTTATTCAACCAAACGTTATTTAATTTTACATTGTCACGATTGACTTTTGAATACTGAAGTAGACTTTTCATCTTAAAAACTCATAGTTAAGAATTTCTACCCACAGAATGTCCCACATCCCTGCCAATCTATTTATCCCTTAGTTGTTCCTTAAAACATAGATATTAATTAAGATTTGACATCGGTTACTGTTGATTCTTTAGTTTGGCTTGGTGAAATACTTTACTTATTTAACAGAAACCTGCAAATGTTATGCTAAAAGCGAACTCAGACCATAGTCTAAAATATTACCAATTTATTTTAACAAGGAATATTATAATCGGTCAAAACTAAAGCTCATAAACACACACAATTGATCAATATTAAGTTGTTCTATTACCGGTGTTTGCTATATGATACAGGTGTAGTGTTGTCGGGTACGGCCGTAACATGATACGAGGGTCAACAATATAATAGAGATGCCGCTAGATTAACTCAACACCTTCCATTATGACAACATTGTTCAGCCAACCATTTCATCTAATTTAGTGGCTTAACAAGGAAATATCAAATACAATCTAACCTAACTGTTTTTGAAGAAGGAAAAGCCAGTTATAAGATCATTGACGTAGCTTAGATTTTTTTCAAAGGGGCTACTACAGTATATGTTTCTGCAAATCAGTTTGGGTTATTTATTTGATTTTAACTCAATTCGTAAGACTGTGACTACACTTAGCTGTGTATTTGAAGCTGAAGAATAGTGAATGGTGGGGAGAAGGGGGTGAGAGGATCTGTGGACATTTGTGACCAACTGCTTCTTAGGAAAACCAAAAATAAAAGCCCAACGAACAAGGACTGTTCGGTCCAGTTTCGAACCATCATAAAGCTACTCTTTACTCAGGATCGAACCGACGACCTTTTGATCAGTTTATATGATACGTCCTCAGCTATATATTGATCCATTTACCCATCAAAATGTGTTTACGTACATGTAACTGTAAACCTTACACTTACAGTAAAAGTAAGTGATATATATATTCAATCTAGTGTCAAATAATAATATTCTATTTCCCTATATTTTAATACCAGCTGATTGGTTAATTATTTATTGTTTTCTGTTGTGAGTCAGTTGTACAATTTAATGTTTTTGTTTTCTGTTGTTTAAATGTTTAAAGTTTATTTAATTTAGGCACAATAGTAAGAAACACTTAATAACATATAGTTTACTTAAACGTTAAACTAAAATACTTAAACTCCCCCCAACATCTCTAAAAGTAACAAAGTAATAAAGTATAAAAAGTTCTAGAGCTGAAACCACAACGAATGTCGGGCACGATGTAATTAGTGGGGACGACAGTTCGGGCTATCCAAATTATTTGCCACATGACTAACTTGTTTTCCCAACTTTCCGTTGGCTCTATAAATAAATTCACTTGCAACTGAGTACTTTACTAGCTCTTAGTGTTGAAAGCAGAACTTTGCCTTCTGCAAGTTTGATTTATGTTTGCATTTTCTTCCATTTAATTAGCCATAATTACTATATACGAGGTGTCCCTTAATACCTTGTGGTTAATTTTTGAACGGGTGTATATATTCAAACGAGCTTCAATACACGTTACTAGGGTAAAATTACTTTTTGGTGGTGTTATGAAATTCATCCCCACTCTCAAATAGGGGTTGCTCGTGGGGTTTTGATTATTTTAATACCAACCCCTATTTGAGGGTGGGTAATGTGTAGAGGGTTGGTTGGTTCTGTTCAAATTTGTGGCATTGTATTCTACTAATAAATGCCTGTTATTTGATATGCATATCAACCTATGCTAACTTTTAAGATTTTCTTTTGACTCCTAGTGGGCCGTCCTCCTGAGGAAGTAGCGGATCACTGAATATGTGACAAATATATTTTATGTCCAGTAACTTTGTGTTAAGTTTTAAGATCTATTTTAATTATTATTTCAAAAAAATATTAAACCAGTCTAGGACTTTTGGGACAGTCTGCACATTTAAAATAGGTAATAATATAGATTCAACAAATGCCTTAATACAGTATTTAAGAATATTTTGGTGGCTAAGTGGATAGCACTTGCCCTCTAAGCAGAAGCTTGCAGGTTCGATCCTGAGAAAAGTCTGTAGTTTTTAAGGTGCGAATTTGAACTCAGCTGACCTTGATAAATGTTCCTGGCTAAAAAAAAAAACAAAAACCAGCTGACATTTTTCAACAACGTTATCATCTCATATTTCAATAATAGAATTTTACTTTCGTCTTGAAATAAACGCCGTGGAGTTTCAGTGTACGTACTCGTATCTTGACTAAAATGTTTTAAAATAATAACCACAGCTGATAAAGTAACTTAAGATTGTACAAGTTCTCATGGTCAGGCTTGAAAACATATGACAACACACTCAGTTATTTTATAGTATTCTATCCACCTTATAATACCATATTGTTATGGAGCAAGATTTGGTTGCCATAAGTTGTGTGTAATCTTGGAATGTAAATGAAAATTACAGCTGATTCAGTAAACCAAAATACTAAATAACTTCTTGATCAGCATTGTACGTGTTATTAAATTTACAAAAACACATTTTTTACCAAAATACTGTACTTAACTATTAACATTTGTACCGTAATGGCTTTAAATTGTACATAAAATTGCAGTATCTGCATAGTTTCTGTTTCCAAACAGCCTTGTCCTCAAAATGTCCAAAACAATTCAGAGTAAGAGAAAGTGCTTTAATCTTTTCTTCTTATTCTCTCTTTCTTTTTCGGATAGCTACAGTTTTCATATTCTTTATTTGGTAATCTATACATTATTTATGTGCAGTGAAAATGTTGGTTTCCGCTCTGAAACACGCTTTACATCCTCCTAATGGTCTCAAGTTCCCATGACCAGAATAAAGTCTCAACACCTTCTCAAACTTGCGAACAATAGGCCTACGGTAGTATGACCGAAACATAATATATAACCATTGCTAAAGTGAATTATCACGAAACCGTACACATAAAAAAACTTAATTAATTTTAAATTAAGAAATACACAACCTATGAGCAGGTTGAAAATATTTATCTCCCATATGAGAGTAAAGAGAAGATTTATGTACTAGACGCTATAACAGTGGAAACAAAGTTAGCTAACAGTTAAGTTAATCATTGAAACCATTTATACCAGTTAGCTGACGGTTTCTAGTTCCAGCAAAATACATAAATCACATCCTATCAACATTGCGCCAAGTCCTAGTTGTCAGTTAAATCCTCAAAGTCCAAAACAAAACCTTTTAAATTTTTAAGTAGTCGTTAATCTGTTATAAACATAAAACTGTTACAAATTTTTATTTTGTAAGATTTACGTAATTTTTTCATATTATTATTTACTTTTACGTAACAATTGACCATAAATTTCCTCACTATTTTTATCACGTGGTTAACTTTAAACACACGAAATCGTTATAAACTATTTGCATATTTGAATCTTAGTTTTCTGTAGTTGCAAACTTATAATTCATTGAACAGTTTAGCCACTCGTTTCCGAAAACATTATATCATGCTTACATAAACATTCGCCATTTATATACAATTGTAGATAACTAAAATATTGTAATTAATGGTTGATCTGTATTTTGTTTCAGTCTTTAGTTTTAAGTAAGCATTAGTAAATTGACAAGAATCATTCTGTAAAACAGTTTGTACTGAGGAGCGCTTGCTAATAAAAGGTAATTGTATTTATTTTTTTATTCATATGAAATATTTACAATAGATAAAGACTTCCACTAAACATGCATTATTACTTCAAATAATTAACAGGATTTCATATAATTTTTGTTAGCAAATAACTAAAACATCACTTCTTCAATTTATTTAACAAACTACGCCTAGGGGAAAACAAAAGTTTTAACCCTGCAATTTTTCATGTTGGCCCCAAGTTAGGTAAAGTGGTCTTTAGGAAATATCCAGAAACATTAGTTACTAGACGGGGGAGACAAAGTCGAGGTCCAAAACTGAGAAAACATCCATCCAGATAAACCAAGCATTTGTTATTCTTTTCTACTTTGTCCCTGGCGCATTTCAGATTTAACTTTATATCGATTCAACTATGGTTAGAACACTTAGACACTGATATTTGTTAAGCTTAAAAAACAACATAATATTATTGATCTGATCAACTCCCATATCATTCATATTTCATATTTTTTTAAGATAACCTGTTTTGAACCTACAGTACAAGTACCCTACAAGTAGGGATAAATCGTACTGCTTCACTTGGATAAACTATAGGTCTAATTAAAAACTGTAATGGTGAATTAAATATATCAATATATTACGGTAATAAACTATTACTGTAACAGGCTATCATGATAATTATTGATCATTTACTTATTTCATATTATGGTTACTTTCTGTTAATACTAATCTTTATAACATTAACAAGCTATCATTAAGTGGAAATTTCGCTAAAACAGACTTTTCTGTGAACGATTTATTTATATTGTTTCTACTAAGAAGGACCATTTAGCTAAATATTTAAAATTTGCTATTGGACTGTAGCTTTTACCATAAACTTGGTAATGACAATGAGCAAAATACAATACAAAAAATGTTTAGAAATATAAACGCTCTTTGAACTATAGAGCTTACTTGAAGAAGAAGCAAAAGGATGGATCAGTAAGAAAGAACACAATAGATCGTTAAGCAAGGAATCAACCTCGAAAGGTACTTGAGATAGTGCTGTACCACTATTCTTTTAAATTTCACCTAAAAAACTTAGTCATTTCATATGTATGAAACATAAAATTACAACCCATTTTTGTGTTTAGTTGTATTGTGATAAGTGTGGTTAAAAAACCAAAGATTCTGAATTGATTTAGTTGGAGTGAGTGCACACTTTTCGAATACTTCAGAAAAAAATCACTGATATTGATAGTTTTCTAATAGCAACAATATTTTCTTTTAGTTTAAGTATTTCTGTTTCATTAAAACATTAGCAAATTCACCAGGAAAATATTTGTAACTAAGCCGGTATATTGTTACTAGGGAGAACGATTGTCTTCTCAATGCCGTTTAAATCAGGTAAAACATATTAAAGTTAGATTGAGTCAAACAACGTATTCTTATAACAACATAATATTAACAAATAAACATCATAGGCATGTCGGTTTTACTTACTAATCATAACACCAGCATATGTACCTGTAACAAAATGAAATAGTAAATACAAATTTTTTCTCAAAATTAATCTTACTTTTAAGATATTTATGTATGTAAAACAAATGTCTAAGTCTTTTAAAAGTGTGATTGTCTTAGGGTAGAAACAGACAGACAGCGAAGCAAAGCGAGGCGAAGCGAAGCGAAGCGACGCGACATGATCAGTCACATGTTATCAGGTTAGCGCGAACAGACTAAGCGCGACTGAGAGCGAAGCGAAGCGGAGCGAAGCGAAGCGAACTTCAGTGGAACAAACTATTTTGTTTTTCAAGCGCGATTTGGAGCGAAAACAGGTGGTGGTGACCAGTACAACAGTGCAATGGACATCGAACTACTATTGCGTGTGTTTATGAAAAACCACATATATAAACATATGGCAGAATAAACACAAGAACCACAACAACCGAGGGATCATGGACAAGATGTAGGATGAGCGTTATTTTAGAATTCAGCGTTCAATTTCGAGTAGAATGAAAAAAATAAATTAAAAAATCGGGTGCAAACCCTAAAATGCATATTAACCAAATCGTCTAAAGTATTACAGCTTTTACGCCTGTAGTCATTGTTATTACAGAAAGAATACCATAAAATATTATGAGCATTAACTGGCATTACCTGGTACAAAAAGGGTCTTTAGTGTGTTTGTAAGTTATTTTTACTGGCTGATCATGTGTAGTGAATTTTTGTGTAAGTATGTAAACTTATTCATAATATTACTATACAAACTGCGCTATACGCGTATGCGCATATACTGAACAAATCGTGTTTTTCATGCTTCCTCAATACAGGAAATAAGTGATGATATTCACCATACAACTTTCTGCCGGTATTCACTTCATTCACCAATTCACTTATGTTATGCATACTCAAGATAAACGATTAAAAACTGTTTTCGAACTCTAGAAATTTAAGTCTGTTCTTTGAGAGGGCCATTTTGGTACTGACTTCGCTCCTATCTCGTCGCTTGTAATCGCTGTATGTGTGCGATGTTATCGCTTCGCTCTCAAACATTTCGCTTCGCTTCTCTTCGCGTCGCGTCGCCTCGCTTCGCTTCGCTGTCTGTCTGTTTCTACCCTTAGTATGTGCTGACTTATGCTTTATGGACATCAAACAATTTTTTGAATTGAATATATTGCTACACTTTTGAACTATTTTTGGTTAAAATACTTTCATGCCATTAGTTTTTCATCTTCTTAATTTTCATCTTCAGATTTTTAGGATAAATTATTTATATGTACAGCAATTTCTTTCTATCCTCTACGACATTTTGGTTACATAACCTACTTCGTCATTGGCACAGCTCTAAAATACTCGGCGGAATATAAAGCTCTCCCCCCCCCCCTCTTAATCACAGTTAAACCTCCACGACTTCATATTGCACCCCTCTCCCAGACTATTTTTTCACTCTTTTAAGGGCATTCCGACTTCCATAAGGAACTAAATGTTAACTTTGGGATACATATATAAAAAAGCTATTGTATGTAGAGTCACAGGGTTTGTTTTAATGTTAAGTTAAACCATATGTTTTATAACAGGCAATGCTTTTTTCTCTTCCTTTTTTAAATCGCACAGTTTTACCATAGGAACCCCACCTAAGATCATTATGCAAACTTTCATGATCTTACTTTACTAATAAACTTCTAATTCGTTATACAGTGTGTTGTAAAAAAATTTTAAAACACTAATTACAAGTACCATAAGGCACTTTTAAACAACAAAACAAACTCATATTTGGAATTCCTGTATTTTTTTTGTGAATCAGCTGATGCATTGATGTATTGGTTACCTATGAGACTTAGTATGGAAATTAATTGTAAATAAGTCTCAAATTGGCATTTTTCAAGCTCTATATGAGCTTGGAAAAACCGTATTGAGTCTTATTTCAAATACAATTTTCAATAACACTAATACTCATAGATAACTATGCAAAATAATCTATTACTAAAATCTATGCAATTACTGTGCATAAAAATGCACTTAGCATTTTTATTTCGAAATACATCGTTAAAGGTACCTATTAAAAAAAAAAATGTGTTACTAGATGAGGGATGCCAATCGGTCCTGAATATTGGTGGCCCCTATTTTTCAATTCCTAAAAAACTTTTTTATACGGACGAGTTTAACCTTTTTACAGATTTATGTGAGTTTACTGTAAATTTTTAAACCTGCCAAAAAAGCATAACTAAAACACTTCCAAGTTTCAAGCCTAGAAAACTATCCAAATTAAACTTATTTTCAGGTGTTTTTGATGTGTGTAAATAATGAAGCAACCCATTTCATACTTGACATCTCACTTGATAAAACAAGGCCGGGTTAATCTGTTAAGGTCGTCTTGTAATGAAAGAAAGACGTAACACCGTTTAATTAAATACTTGAAAGTTCTTTAGCTCAGCCAAGTCCTAATGACTTAACAGGTGAAAAGAGTAAATCGTGTAATTTAATTTTTCTCTAACGGGAGAATACGTGTCCTTAAAATCTTGCAATTTACAGTACTATTAAACGTTCAGGTATATTTATATAAATTGTCATATAAAAAGAAACGAATATACTTTTTATCAAATTGCATATTATATTACAGGATGTAAATTATCACAATCCAAAATTACAGTAACGTAAGATAATTTTTAAGGACAAAACAAGCTCATATGTTGGACCAGTTCTTATTTACTTAGTTGCCGATCAGCTTATTTGTCTTTATATTTTTTATCTACGAGCTTAATGGGAATTTATTCTGAATAAGACAATTAGCTATTGGATACTAAAGTAGACATCCCAGCTATATGGACCAGCTGTCACATTTTTTTTTAACATAGTTGGGTGAGCCAGTCACAGAAATGGCTGGTATCAGAAATTCTAGTTTCTACCTAATTTATTGTTGCTGACCAAGTTGATGGGTCTCAACAGTTGCTATAGCTCACAATAAATCATTCCATTAGTTTTACTTTTTTACAACAACGATTTTGGTTATAAAACTGGGGACATCTTTACCATGAGGATGGATATAGTTGTATCAATGGTCAAAGATAATACTCAACATGGTGTTTTAGCAACTTCGCGTTATTTTATTCTCTGTGGTACTAGGGGAGCGAGCTGGTGTAGTGGTAAAAGCGAAGGAGGTCTCGGGTTCAAATCCTACCAAATAACCGATGGATTTTTATCTAAAGTGATAAAGCCATAACCTCTAAGTCTAACCTGAAGTATTGTGAAAAACAATCCTTGGCTCGTGCTTAGCGTGATAAGGGGAAAAAATTCTGTTGTACTACCTCGAAGGCAGTGACTTGGTGCGATGGCATACGTTAGGCCTAGTTGTGGCAGAAAATGAATTGTGATGCGTATGTTAGAGACGAAGATTTGTCACTTAGGTTTGTAGTATTCACTTAGTTTATAGTTAAAACGTAACATAAAAACCTATTGTTTGGTTTATATTTAGTACAAAAGAGTTTAACTGTAAGAAAATTCCATGTGGTCCTAATGTTCGCATTAATAACAAGTATTTGGATTTAATATAAATTTTCTCTAAAACTTTGTGAATGAAAAATTACTTTATTAGATACAGATTTTTAACAATGAATTCATTTTGTTTATAAGTAAAACGTTATAAATCTCTTAACGCAATAACAACGTTAATTTTTGAGTTCTTAACACAAACAGTTAAACTTCATTTTAGAGGGATTAAAATTAAATTTTTCTTGGAACTACCTTAAGAATTGTATTATCGTTCAATATGTCTTAGACTAATTTCGGGTTATCACAACGTAACATGCCCCATCAAAAAAATAAAAATTATGGTATAATGAAATTATGTTGAACCAACACGGAGTGTGTTCTATTTGTAGAGTTCATGTTTGCAAAGTCCCTTGTGCGTTTCAAACAACAAAGTGTATCAGACTGAAATTGTGTTAAAATACTTCACTGAATTGGAAGCACAGAAGAAGAGGCCTAGTTTATGACGGGATATTAAAGTTTAATTGTGCAGAAGAGACAGGCGTCCAGAGCTTTACTCAAAAATGCCCGAGGGAGAGGATTTATTTTTCAAAAACACTTTTTTCTGTAATTGTAAAATGGTTTACTTGTTTTATACTGTTTGTCATACCGATTTGGTTTATTATTTTATAGTAATTAGAATACGGGCAAACTGTAAAAAATTAATAGTAAGTCGACCTTGTGAACAAGTCAATATTATTGACATAGGTACAATGTATGCGGATTTACATGGTTTATTTATGAATACAATTATACACTAGTATGTTCATACTAGATGTATCTTTATTTCTTTACATTTTCGATTAATATTTTGTAAAAAAGATGTTGGGTCTACCTCAGTTTCAACCAAAAGATATTCTACAAAAATATATAACAGAAATCTATGCATATATATACTAAAGAATGATTGTAATTAAATTTTATTTAGGTATCACAATGTTGACGTTTGCATTCATTTCAACATTAAAGTAATTATGAAATACACATGAACATCCGTACTTTATATTTAGTTTACTTAAAAGTAAACTAATAAGCTGTAAAAACAAGATAAAACAATGGGACTGTAGTATAAATTAGTAGATTTTCTCGTACTTCACAATGGGGGGGGGGAAGGTGAAAGAGAAGAAAATCTCCCTAAGATAATTAAAAATAAATAAATAAATAAATGCCACTCATGATATTAAAATAAGCAAAAGCCCCTCAATGTTAATAACAAAAATATACTGTGCTACTTAGTTTCACACCGATAGCTCGAAAAATAATAAAAATACATTTACTCATTTTTAGCGAATTTCCCTATAGGGAAGTAGCTATTACCGTAGGTCTCATGGTAACACTTAGGCCCGGGACCGATTTATTTTTTCATTTTGATGTTCCCAGAGGCCAAAAACACCATTCGTTCAAATTCTTATATATGTATATATATATATATATATATATATATGTGTGTGTGTGTGTCCGTGAACACGATAACTTGAGTAATTTTTATCCGATTTTGATGAAATTTGGTTTAAAGGTGTAAGGCGGGATAAACTTGAATGAGTTCGCGATCCAGCATGATCGGACCATGGGAACAGGGTTTTAGGGGGGGTTTTATGGGGTAAAAATTGGTTTTTCTCACTTTTGACCTTCAAAACACAAAATTTCCCAATTTTCCTCTAAACCTTCTTAAAGAGCTTAAAAAAACAAACAATTCAGTATATCAAAGTGTTTTAGTACGGTTATTGGTTACGGAGAAAACTAAAAAAATTGTCAATTTAAAATTCCCATGTTATTCTTATGGAGAATATTGTAAAATGTTGTAGTTTGCTTGTTTATGGATATCTTTTGATCAAACTTGGCAAATATATTCATTTTATACTAAGCAATAATTATTTTACTTAAAACACACACTTTATTAGTTTCCTTGTAGCAGCAAACCTAGGTACTCGTTAAACCTAATGTTATTTAAATAGATCAATTTAAAATCAATTCAGCCAAATGGAAATTCGCTAAGATAGCAGGTTTGCTGCGGCGGGGGTATTTTAAATTCTGTATACATGGAGTACTATATATTCGTAGCCATACTTTAATCCTAGTGAAGAAAAATATTCTATTTATTTATAAAGTAGCTTACGTAAGTTAAAGTTTTAAGTTAAAAGAAGAAATTTTTTGGTACTGTACAATTGAATCAGTTTCGCACACACGTACAAGGTCTGTGACCTTAATAAAACAAGTGCAATATTATATTCCATTTAATTTTCATAACAACATATAAATAAAGTAAAATATCCACTAATAATCTTCTAAACTTAATACAACTGAAAAGGTCTTCGTAGTAATCGTTATCCCCTCGGCACTTAGGTGAAGATCACTCGAACAGGATCGATCCTCCGTTCTCAACTCTGCCTTCTTTGTGAAAAAGAAGCACAGTGAACCTTGGCTGGAGCCTGTTTCTTTATGCACGAGACAAATTTACGTTTAAATACGTTTTAAATACGTAAAATTTACGTTTAGATATGTGGTGTCCAAAAATTTGTTTAATTACTTTTATGTGTAATTTTTTATGGACTAGTAACGAAAATGAAATGTAAATCTTGAAATCTATTAAAAGTCTCCAGGTTAGAAGCAGTTCTATGATTAATTTCTTCAAAGTTTATTTTTTTTCTTAAACAACCATACAACTAGCAAACATAAAATACGTTATGTAAAACCCTTAGAACGATGTACATCTCTAAAACCCCGACTTAACTCTTGATTCTTGGAAGGATCAGTTACAAATTACATTACATAGAAAATGTATATTCATACCGATTTAATTCGCTGATAACTGATTTTAAAACATTGTTTACAGCATGAAAACATAAGTGACTTTTTTACACTGAACGGCGTAGTTTTAAACAGATGTTTCGCATGACATTACATTTATTGTTTGGTTTATATTTAGTGCATAAGAGGTTAACTGTATGAAAGTCCCATGTGGTCCTAATGTTCGCCTCAATAACAAGTATTTGGATTTAAAATAATCCTTATCTTAACAGTTTTGAATAAAAACTTAAAACTTTATTAGATACAGATTTTTAACAATGAATTCATTTTGTTTAAAAGTAAAAAGTTACAAATCTCTTATCGCGATGACAACGTAAATTTTAAAGTTCTTAACACAAACGGTTGAACTTCATTTTAGTGGGGTTTAAGTTAGGATTTTCTTGGAACTACCTAAAGAATTGTGTGTTATCGTCCTATATGTCTTAGACTACTTTCGGGTTATCACAACGTAACATGCCCCATCAAAAAAATAAAAATTATGGTATAATGAAATTATGTTGAACCAACACGGAGTGTGTTCTATTTGTAGAGTTCATGTTTGCAAAGTCCCTTGTGCGTTTCAAACAACAAAGTGTATCAGACTGAAATTGTGTTAAAATACTTCACTGAATTGGAAGCACAGAAGAAGAGGCCTAGTTTATGACGGGATATTAAAGTTTAATTGTGCAGAAGAGACAGGCGTCCAGAGCTTTACTCAAAAATGCCCGAGGGAGAGGATTTATTTTTCAAAAACACTTTTTTCTGTAATTGTAAAATGGTTTACTTGTATTATACTGTTTGTCATACCGATTTGGTTTGGTATTTGATAGTAATTTGAATATGGACTAACTGTAAAAAATGAATAGTAAGTCGACCTTGAGAATAAGTCTATATCATTTGACATAGGTACGATGTATGGGGATTTACATGGTTTATTTATGTATACAATTATGTATATTCATACTAAATGTATAGTTATTTCTTAAAATTTTCGATAAATGTTTTGTAAAAAAATGTTGTGTCTTCCTCAATTTCAACCAAAAGATATTCTACAAAAGTATATAACAGAAAGCTATGCATGTATATATACTAAAGAATGATTGTAATACAATTTTAATTAGATATAACAATAATGACGTTTGCATTCATTTCACCATCAAAGTAATCAAGAAATACACATTAATACCCGTACTTTATAGTTAGTTTACAAAGTAAGATAATGACCTGTTAAAACAAGATAAAACAATGGCTGTAGAATAAATTAGTAGATTTTCTCGTACTTCACAATGAAGGCAAAAGAGAAGAAAACCCCCCTAAGATAATTGAAAATAAATAAATAAACAAATGACCCTTAAGATATTTTTAAAACAGCAAAAACCCCTCAACGTTTATAATAAAAAATTTAACTGTAGGGCCTACTACTAAGTTTAACTCCGATAGCTCAATAAAAACTAAAAATACATTTACATCATTTTTAGCAAAGAAAATTACGTATACATAGAGTACTATAAATTCATAGACGTACTTTAATCCTAGTGAAGAAAAATGTTCTATCTATTTATAAAGTAGCTTACGTAAGTTAAAGTTTTAAGTTTAAATAATAAATTTTTGGTAAAATTTAATCAGTTACACACACACGTACAAGGTCTGTGACCTTAATAAAACAAGTGCAATATTATATTCCATTTAATTTTCATAACAACATATAAATAAAGTAAAATATCCACTAATAATCTTCTAAACTTAATACAACTTAAAAGGTCTTCCCAGTAATCGTTATCCCCTCGGCACTTAGGTGAAGATCACTCGAATAGGATCGATCCTCCGTTCTCAACTCTGCCTTCTTTGTGAAAAAGAGGCGCAGTGAACCATGGCTGGAGCTTGTTTCTTTATGTACGAGACAAATTTACGTTTAAATACGTTTTAAATACGTAAAATTTACGTTTGGATTTGTGGTATTCAAAAATTTGTTCAAACTACTTTTGTGTGTAATTTTTGATGGACTAGTTATGAAATTGAAATGTAAATCTATAAAGCTATTAAAGTTCTCCAGGTTAGAAGCAGTTCTATGATTAATTTTTTCAAAGTTTAATTTTTTTAACAACCTTACAACTAGCAAACATAAAATACGATATGTAAAACCCTTAGAACGATGTACATCTCTAAAAACCCGACTTAATTCTTGATTCTTGGAAGGATCAGTTACAAATTACATTACATAGAAAATGTATATTCATACCGATTTAGTTCGCTGATAACTGATTTCAAAACATTGTTTACAGCATGAAAACATAAGTAACTTGTTTACACTGAACGGCGTAGTTTTAAACAGATGTTTCGCATGACATTAAGTCAATTATAATAATACCTGTGAAGCATCGATGACGTTTTATGCAGTCAGTTAAGACCCTAATATACAATCATAAATGGAATAGCTGTTGGTTATGACACGCATGAGAATCCGAAGGTCGCTGGTTCGATCCTGTTAAACAACAGTAGTGTGTATATGGATCTTAACTTGACCCAGCTGTGTTTGATCACGATATTAAAGGAGTAATCATCCTTTAAACAATTTTCCTATTTTAGCCAGCTAACCTTAGTCAATAAAAAAGCTACTCATCTTTAAAATGGTGTCCTAAAATATGCACCTTGAAGGTATGCTGACATCGAAGATCTAATATAATATAAAATATTGTTCACATGGCTTGAAGGCAATAAAACAGTTGTAAAACACGTTTAACAGAATAAAGTTGATAGGGGTAGTAGGGGGAGGCTTCTGGTTCTAGGTCTACTTCCTGTAACAATGGTAATTTTACTATCTTACAGCACATAATTGCAGTTTCATATTTTAATTTATTTGCAATGCTTTTTCATACTGTATCAGTTTATCCGATAGTAGTAATTGGATTTTCATCGTATTTTTTTCTTGGAATAATGAAATGCGGGACATACGCTTACAAATTCTCTTTTGTAGTGCTTTCTTACTCTACTTTGTTCAATTTGTTGTTTGCTTCGATCGACTGATGCCGTAGAATGGATCTCATTTGAGCAGATTTCCCATACAGTGGACAAGCTTTTACCATGAGCCTTAAAGTAACCTGGACCAGGGACCGATTTACTTTATCGTGTTGATGTCCCCAGATAAAAAAAAAACAATCCATTCAAATGCATACATGAAGAAATCAAATTGTTCAAAGAAGGTATAAGTAACTATGCAAATAATTTGAAACATGCTTTACATGTTATTAAGTCAATTAAGTAACATGCTATGCAAGGTATGAAGTCAATTATGAAACATGACAATATAGCATGTAGTCAACTATATCTGCTACGTACATGCACATAACTGTTAACAAAGGATTAGATTAAATTTAATTAACAGAAAACCCAGTTGAATCCGTTCTGAAATTGATGTAAACCATTGCTTTTACAAAATAACGACAATATATTTACGTTAATAACACTCTAATGCACAAACTCGCTGAAATTATGGTTTTATCGCTTAGTTTGTGTCAGTTGTTTATTTTAATACGATACATATTAAGGTTTAGATTTCTGTCAGTCTAAATGCCTGACAGTTTCATTTTGAATCATAAATATTTAAAGTCTGCTTGGTATTTGGCGTTCTCCAAATGGGTTTGTTTTTTATTCTTTATAGTGAAATCATAAGATTTAATGTAACGTATTTATTAATTTGTTCAGTATAAGCACCAACTAGAGAGATAATTTTGTAGTTAACCAATAATAGCACCTCATAAAACCTCATAAAATTGGTAAAACTTGGTACAAATAAATAAACTAAATAAAATCGCCAAATAAAATTGTTAAGTAATAGCTACAAATTAATTTAGGCCTTGAAAAGAATTTTTAACGTAAAAACCCACACTAGTTGATATATGAGAAAAGTTTATTATTATGTTGTATTATCTTTTATCATTATTTAGGTAGTCAGATAAAAAATATTCGAACATAATTATTGCTATAATGACTTGCCCTGCGATTTCCACGCATAATATAAGGGGCTGGCTCGTCGATGCAGAACACTTTAATGAACTGGGGAATTATTATCATATAATTAACCCTTTGAGATGGCAAGACCATAATTACATTTTGTAAGTAGTTAGGTAGGCTACTGAGGTATAAGGAAGACATTTTACACAATAATAGGATATTTTATACTATATTTTGCATGAATTGGCGCGTTGGATTTAATCATTAATGGTTTTTATAATGATATTGATATGGAAAGCTTAA
Source organism: Macrosteles quadrilineatus (assembly GCF_028750875.1). Taxonomy (NCBI): domain Eukaryota; kingdom Metazoa; phylum Arthropoda; class Insecta; order Hemiptera; family Cicadellidae; genus Macrosteles; species Macrosteles quadrilineatus. Next base: position 34,540,669 of record NW_026542598.1, on the reverse strand, counting down.
TTAGCTGTATCAAAGTATTTATTAATGCGTTAATAGCTCTTAAATGAAAATAAAGGGTACGTGAGTACTGGATAGTGTAAAAATTTGCTTATAATTAACTAATTTTTATTTTCGTTGTATTTCCCCCAGTGACATTCAAGATAGGGGAAGAAATATTTTATACAAATGGTTTACTTAATTATTCAATCACTTATAGTTATAGTTTTTTTTTTCTGGCTCGAGATATTTTTTTGCTCGAAACGAAGGCGAGAACGGTCGAGAGCTGCAAAACCCTTTTGGTCCGTGGTACGAACGCTATTTTTCACGAAACTATACAAAATTGAAAAAAATATATACAATATGCACACCTAGCCAACACAACAGCAACTTTTAGGTTATGTGAAGAAATATTTAGAGGAATCAGTAAAAATGATGATAAATAGTTGTTAAACAGCGGTGACAATAAAACCAGCATTTTGCAAAGTATATGGTTACAGCTTGTGTTTTAAATTTACATTCAATGTTTTAAGTAAATAAGCGAACCGCTCATTTTTAGCCCTAGGGATGTAAAAACATGCTCGGTCCCCAAATGAAGATGACAACTGGCATGAACAGCAATACGATGCTTTTAGAATCCAATTAACGTTTGTAAAACGGCTAAAAACATCGTAGTGTGGTCAAAAATATATTAAATCATATGAACTGTTTTTATTTTATTTCACATAGATTTAGGAAATCACACTGCAAAACTAAATCGCAACATATTCTGTATTATCAGCACTATACAGGGCACTAATATAGGGTGGCTGAAAAGTAACTTGCACCCCCACTTAACTTTTCAACCATTTGAGATATTTGAAATCGGTTTGCGGCAACCTTTTTAGATATAAGGGGCTACAATAGTTATGGTCAATTTTGAAAATTTTGCCCTTAGGTGTAGCGGGGGTAGGGGGTAGCTCAAAATTTTCAAATGGCAGGTATAGTCGAGTTTGGTATCATTTTAGAGGCCTTGAGGAAACATGAACATTGACATAAAGAAAACCAAAATCAGCTCACTAATAACAAAATGGTGCCCTAACATGTTTCAAATCCAAATAACCATGAGGGTGGCAAAAAATTAACTTGCACCCTCTTTAACTTTTTAACTATTTGAGATATTTGAAATCGGTTTGCGGCAAATTCTTTGGATATGAAGGGCTACAATAATTATGGTCAGTTTAGAAAATGTTGCCCTTAGGGGTAGCGGTGGTAGGGGGTAGCTCAAAATTTTCAAACAGCAACTATAGTCGAGTTTGGTATCATTTTGTAGGTCTTGACGAAACATAACAATTAACATAAAGAAAATAGAAATCGGACTAATAATAACAAAATGGCAGCTAAAAATGATTGAGACGATGGTTATTTAAAGTAATTTTGAGCTGCCATTTTGTTAATAATGTTTAGATTTCTATTTTCTTTATGTTAATTGTTATGTTTCGTCAAGACCTACAAAATTATACCAAACTCGACTATACTTGCCATTTGAAAATTTTGAGCTACCCCCTACCCCCGCTACCCCTAAGGGCAAAATTTTCAAAACTGACCATAATTATTGTAACCCTTTATTTTCAAACAAGTTGCCGCAAACCGATTTCAAATATCTCAAATAGTTAAAAGTTATAGAGGGTGCAAGTTTATTTTTTTGCCACCCTCATGGTTATTTGGATTTGAAACGTTTTAGTGTGCTATTTTGGTTATTAGTGAGCCGATTTTGGTTTTCTTTATGCCAATTTGTATGTTTCGTCAAGACCTGTAAAATGATACCAAACTTGAATATACTTGTCTTTGAAAATTTTGAGCTACCCCCTACCCCCGCTACCCTTAAGGGCAAAATTTCCAAAATTGACCATAAATATTGTGGCCCCTCATATCTAATAAGGTTGCCACAAACCGATTTCAGATATCTCAAATGGTTAAAAAGTTAAGGGGGGGGGGGGTGCAAGTTACTTTTCAGCCACCCTGTATATGAACATAGTGTGTAGAAATACTTGTTAATCTTTATACTATATTCAGTTACTTATTTACGTATCTATTCAAAACATATGAAGAGAAATATAGGAAGTTTAGGAAGTTTGTAGTTTGAGGTAGAGCTAGAGACAGAATCACAAAGACATTCCAGAGTCAAACAAACATTCCACCACAGAACGATCCTGAGTAGGAAATGCTGAACGTGTCTGTGATCGTGATGCTTGGTTAGATCCACATTGTAAACCTAAAGAGGAAAAAGCCGAAAAGAAAAGAACACTAACACCATGTAAAAAATTGTACGAATGGGGACTTGTGCGCAAATGGTGCATTTTTAAAGGTACCAAAACTTGTTTCTAAATGATTTAGTGCAATAACAATTTACTGTTTTCAAGATAATATAAGCAGTTATAAGTTGAATAGAACTATTAATTTACAATATTTTTTTATATTTTATATCTACACAGGTCATAGTGATTTACCTACCTTAATTAGACTATCTAAAATAAATTTTTTGAACTGTTTAGACTCTTTACAATCTGACTGTGGTCAAACATTCAATTGAAGGCTGTTAAATTAAAATTCACATTTAACCCGTTATAAAGAAAGTCGACTGTACACTAAAGCATGACTGTATCTTTGAAAATAGACTCTAGAAATCAATTAAACGTGAGGGGAGAAGCCCTGAAGGAAATTTACCTTTTTAATTACCATTTACAAGTGCACATAAGCTTTATAATGACACCTTAATCATAAAAATCTGTTAAGTTGGGGGGCTGGGACAGGGATGTAATAGGGAAACCCCTTATTTTAAGTTATGTAGGGATAGACTCAAATTCTAAACTGCTAGCAATGATGCAACTCTATTGTGTAACGGTGTAAGTAAAAATATTTATTTGTTTCTAATATTCTAAAAAAAATATTTCTACATATTTTAAACCCTTTCATAGAATGTAAAAATATTGAGGCTCTACCTTTGAAATAGTCTTCATGGGATTTGATAGATATATATAAGTTTGGTATTACCTGTATTACTTAAAAAAGTCAAAAGAAATACAGTGGTATTTACGTCATCAGAGTGTGGTACTGAATAATTTGCTCCTTCAACTGGTTAATACATAAACACATGATTTGAATGTCTACGTTTTGGTGATCCGTTTTTTTTATTAGTCCAATATCCAAAATTAAGTTGGCGGGGCCTAAAACCTAATATAACACTATTAGGAGCTTTTCTACCTTAGTTTTATATTACTAAATGCTGGGGAAAAATATCTTATAGCTTTCCTACTACAAGATTGGTGAAAATGTATCTCTTATTAACTTAATCATCTCGAAAAATAAATATACAATGCATGCTCAAAATACTATCTACAAAGTTTCCGGTTTATTAAAAAAATCAATCGATCAGAATAAGAAAAAAATCCTATTTATGATGAATCCATGTTCTTTGAAGGATATCCATTCTGCAACGTCAAGACGAAAACAGGTTTTACGCCAGTCTTTACGAAGCAGATTACAAGTTTCAACTTGATTATTGCGAACCAATTTCCTGGTAGTTGAGCGTTGCGGATTCCATAAATGCGTAATTTTCTAACTGTAAACTTGGTTAGCAAAGTTGAACACACCATAAGTTACCATGTACAGCTTTACATTTTGTTGTCCAAACATTTCAGCGTGTTACAACAATTAAGGCGGGATAGTTATAACATTATTACACGGGTAGAAATAAACAAAAATTACTTTGTTTTGACTTACAGTCATTATGCAATCTGTCCATTTATATATTAAGATGATATTTGTTGCCATATATTAGTTTTAATAACGCCTGGCAAAGATGTTTGATACCCAAAGATGGCTGAAGAATACATGGTCCAAAAACAGCCTCAGTCCCGTAGTGTTTCAGCTCACTGGACTGGGACGTGACGAGAACGAATGCCTAGGTTCCTAAGGTTGGCCTGTTTTCAAAACATAGGAAACTAACGATTGTCCCCCTTAAATTAGATAAAAAATAACAAGAAATTTAAATAACTTTATAAATAAAGTATAAAACATAAAAATCAATTATTTATTTATTCTTACAACGGTGCATACCTATTTAAATAGTTAAACAGTTGAATAGTTTAACATTTTACATTTAAACGATAATAATTAAACATCAATTTAAACATTCAACTGTTAAATTTTACACGGTTTTACACATGGAATAATGATACTCAATTAATTATCTTTTCTATACATAATTTAAATAGTGGCCCTGTCACACTATCCATTCTAGACAATACAATATAATAAAATATAATATCATTTTAATTGGATGAATAAAAAAATAAGGAATATTCCTCTTAGTGGAGCTTAAGTAAAGAAACACCCTTTGTTTTCCTTTTCTTCGGTAGATTAGGTGTTTATCTGCCAGTTTGTGGGAGTTTTTTGGCACAGTATTTACAACAACTGTTCTATAATGTTTTTCTCTGCAATGGTATAGTTTATTTTTACTACTTTCTACTATTTGAAAACAACCAGTAACATCTCAATGGTCACCGTCTTTTTTATGTCATGGAAAAATCGTCGTGATTGTCTAGGTCTACCAAAAACGTTTTAATTTCAAAAAAATAATGTGTATTATATATATTTTATCCCAAAATATTTACTGAAAACCCATATAAAATATTACACCACAGTAGAGCTTAAAAAGCTACGTATTTGGCACATAGAATACAGTTATGAATAACTCATACTAAATAGATCAATGCAATGTTTCAATTTATCAAACAATAAACTGTTTACTTGCAAGACTTCAATAAGATTAAAACTCAAACGAGTTAGATATTGATTGCGTAAACGATTGAGATGGAAATGGTTTTCAGCGTGTCAGTTTTGCAAACCTCATTAGGTCTGTGCCATATGAAGGCTGTCAATAAACTGTACATCCATCACACGGCTCTGAATACAACTTGCAAAGCTTCACACGACTTTCTCGGTGATTAGAAACGGGGCTGGCGTCAATTCTCAAAACAGGGTCGAAAATTATCTAAACAGGGTAAACATAACTCTACCACCATTTGTATCCAAGAAACTATTCGATTTAGCACTTTAAACGGGGGCTACAAATTGATTAGTGGACACCTAGTGATCAAAAGGTCACCGGTTCGATCCTAAAAAGTCAGTAGTTTTTCGTTGGTTCGAAACTGGACCATGGTCCCTGATCTTTGGAATTTAAATTAATTATCCTGGTTAATGAAACAGCTGACCTTAGTCAGCAACAAGCTACACAGATCTTACACCATTCTACACTTATCCTTCACTCATATTTGGGGGTAAATACGCAGTACGCAACTAGATGGCGTCCCTATTTCAAATTATAATGATAGTACACTTAATTATTCATCATAACAAATAAAAACAATTCCATTTCCTTACAAATATCTGCTGTTTTGAAAATGCTGGATAGATTAACAGTTTCTCATGGGGTACTCTGTAAAATATGGTATTTTCAGAATTAAAATGCGATTTTAAGACTTTTTTTGTTTTCAATGATTTTCCTCCAGGCCTCGTTTAAGTGGAACATCTTGCAGAAAGTGGGTTGCCGCGTTGTTTTGCGAGATAAACATGGTATGTGACCCACATTTTCCAATGTGGAGCATGTAGCAGCTCCCAAAGAAGTGTAAGAAACCAAATTTGAAAATTAAAAGAATCTTAACAACGCATTTTGATTCTAAAAAATCATATAATACAGGGTGCTTCATAACAAGTTTTAAGTTAGCACCTTCTCCACGACAGAGCAATAAAATCTATAATACAAAAAAAACACAATGATCAAAAACATTTATTTAGTTTTCATTTTTCAATCTAAAAAGAAGAAAACGACAGTGGAAGAGTTGCAATAAACGGGTGATACAAAATATCTTATGAATTTAATTACTGACTAGCGCAGCCGATATTCAATTATAAAATCAATCATTCCCAGTTTTTCATTCTCTCTAACCGTCGGCTATATTCATCACCATTATGTAACTGAACATTTCTCAGCGCAAAACAAACTAAGCAATTAGTTAATCAGGAAAGCTTGAATATTGTGTTTGTGTATTAAACCCGTAAACAGGATAGTTGATTTACGAAAACAACTAATTACAATTAGTAATTCTGTTAGTATTGGACTAAGTTACACTGTGTTTTGAACAGCTGTGTTAGCGTCTGCGGACTTCAGGGTTACAGGTTACAGGAACAAGTTCAATTCCCGACATACAGGAATTCGAAGACATGTTCAATTCCGAATATATTTGACCAGTATGAACCAATTTATCAATTGTCCCAATTAATAAAGTTCATCTGAAAAAAGTTTGCAAATCTAAATATTTCAAACAATTTAATATGTTTGAAATAAATATTACAGTACTTAATTTAACCGTTTAGCGCTTCGTGTACGTAAAGTACAAAAAAGGTTACGTTAATTTTTTAAAGATAAATTACATAGATGCCCTACTAAACTCCTTCCTTCTGATAAACTTTTTAAAAACTTTCTGCTCGTAAAAATAAGCTTTAACCAACGCTTTAACAAATCAAATGTACGAATTAAGACTATTAATTATTATCTAAAAACAGTAAAACTAAAAACTAAACTCCAAAAAATAATACCGTAAGAGTAATAAAAAAAAAAATTTCAAGAGCTCAAATGTGTACCTAAAAGATTTCAACAGGGTATGAAATTGCCATCTCTTGGGTATAAAACTAGAATAAACTCTGAATAATCTATTAGGAAATAATTCAGTTGGAAATAAGTGTCTAAGCTAGCTTAGATAAGACATGAGACGTGATGTACTTAAGGTTTTAACTACCTTAGTCACTTCACAATATCTACCTAACTACAGTACAAGTGAAGTTAGTCATATAATTTATTGCATTTTAACACTACACTATCAACATTGTAAAATTTACGTCCTACAAAACATTTATTCATTACCGTCAATAAAAAAATCAGGTTAACAGGACATTATGTATCTAATAATTTTAGAAAATTTTATTAAAGAATTATATTTTCCTACAGTTACCTAACAATGTACATGTTAGGTTGCTCTCTCACTGATTTGAGAAAGCAAAGTGGCCAATTCGCTCATCAGTGAGACAATGTTAACATTGTTTCACTCCAGATTTGCAACGCGAAGGCACGAAAGTGGCCAATTCGCTCATCAGTGAGACGATGTTAACTTTGTCTCACTCTAATTACTTTGTCTCACTCCAGATTTGCAACGTGAAGGCACGAAAGTGGTCAATTCGCTCATCAGTGAGACAATGTTAACATTGTCTCACTCTAATTACTTTGTCTCACTCCAGATTTGCAACTTGAAGGCACGTTTCTTTACCAATTTATTTGTTTCATGGTAACTGTAGGAAAAATATAATGTGCAACTCGAGAGCAAAGTGCAATCGCCCCACTCGAGAAACCATTCCTCACTCGCCGTCTCTCGAGTAAAGGCAGTTGCTCACTTTGCTCACTAGTTGCACAAAATAACTATTCCCTTGTTTATTTATATTTATGCAGAAAATGTAGTATTTTCGTCCAGATTTTATATTTTAAAAACCTATGCATTTTATTATTTTATAAAAAAATACTTAGGCCTAAATAATGTTTTGGTCGTAAGGTGTTTCCATATAACAAACCCGTTCCGCTAATACTAATCAATTAAAATAATCTTCTTTAAAGTTATTAAATATAGTATGAGTTTAAATTTATTTGTTTGAAAGGACGAAAAACAGTGGGAAATGCTAAGATTGGTCTAAAAACTTAACTGTTATAAATACAGCCTGAAAAATGTTGCTCAAAATTCTAATACAGATTACGTAATATTTTAATAATGCTATAATATACATTTTGTTTTTTTCTGAAATTTAACAAATTTTGCATAGGCTAAATGTAAAATATAATTCTTCATTATTGTTAGTTTAGATCATAAAATGGTTTACCAGGTTGACTATTTTCTTTTTTTTATTATGTGTGGATTTCCCTTCTTATATTTTTATTTGTGGTAATTGCCTTTAAATTTGTAAAGTGGAATTTAAGCTCGACTGACTGGTAAAATTGTTCATTTTTAAGTAGTATCTTCAGGTCTAAAATTTATTAAGAAGAAAGATTTGGTCTTATAACAGTTCTATTAAATTGTCTATTTTGTTTCGCCACTAACAATATTTTGGTTTTCAAACAAAACGTACACAAAATTGATGTCAGATTATTTTTTATCGTAGTTATCATTGGTATGAATATATGTGCTATGAGCATAATACGTAGCACAAAAAAACCCATACGATAAAAAAACCCGATTATTCTAAAAACTACATTTACCATTACAAACACACAAATTACAAATTGTTTTGCTGTTAGTTTTTCTCCAAAAGTAGTATTGGGGCTAGAGAATGATGCAAAGATCCATTTATTACCACTGGGAACAAAGGGATGGCCTGCGTTTGGGACAAAAACCCCGGATCTGAAGCTATAACCGCAAGTTAACCCGTCCCTTAGCTTCGAATACATTACAGTATCTACTAGGATCTACATTAGGTTTATCTAGAATAGCTTTTGCATTAGGAAAACGTTAGGTTGTAATGTGTACTAAATTGTATTATTATCAGTAATTTTGCATTAAAATAATGTGCAAATTTTAGCCTTTGAGTTTACTGTGAATTTACTACATAAAGGTAATATAAAAGCTACTTATGCGTTGCTTTTATGTGTTGAATTTTGGAAAGGGATTAAATATACTAGTATACAATTGTTTAGTTGCTTAATACAAGTAAAACGCATCACACAAAACACATAAAGGTTTGCCACCATTTTATAAAAAAAACTTTTTTTCATTGCTAATTCCTGAAGGTGTGGGATTTTGTGTAAAATAAGTAGTAGGTCAAATAACATGTATTTATTGCCAACGTATTTACACCCATTTTACAGTTGTTGAATTACATGTTGTAAAATTCTCATTATGACTTATGGCAAAATCAAGCTCTCAAGCTTATGGCAAAAGTCGAGAACAATACTGAGTGAAATAGCTAAAGTAACAAGCATTACAATAAGAGTACAGTACATGCGAAGACCTGGACGATAAAAGAAATCAAAAATAGATACATAATTTAATAAATATTAAATTAAAGTTTAAGGCTAGAAAATATGTATATAACAAAATGGCACATTAGACTAACCTAGAAAAGATTACAATAAATAATGGTTGATATTTTTAGTGAATATATTAAACACATTCAAACCTTCGTAGAAACACCGAATTAATGGTTAATGGTTGGGATATTACAAAGAATAATGGACTAAACCTTCAGCAGAATATTTTACGACTTAAAGTACGATACATTAAGGGCCGGTTGCTGAGCTCCAGATCTATAAGTCCTGGACTTAATGAGTCCAGGACTCAAATAAGCTCTCGGATCTAAATCGTCTTGCTGAGACGCGGATCTATCTCTGAAACTCCAGGATCTATAAGTCCTGGACCTATTTGAGTCCAGAACTTAAAGCAATAAAGATTGAGGGAATTGTAGAGTATTTGGCGTTGTGATGTTGGCAATGGGTGACAGCCGGGCCGGGCTGTCTGCTCCGCGCTTCGTAAACAATAGACATCACCCCACGATACATACTCGCGATTGGCCAATGCTAGAATTTCAAAGTGACACTTTCTTCAAAACTACTTATATCGTGCGTTTTTGGTCACTTTTGACAGTTAGACCTATCAGCTGAAAGTGACGGAGAGAGTGACAACGACCGAATCATAATATATATTTTTTTCAATTAAATTGAGTGGCAAACTTATTATTTTAATTTTTTTTTTATATAGGGTCGTAATATTTGTAACGAAAATATTATAGTTAGAGGTAATGGCTGAGAAAAGCGTTATAATGAGGTTGAAATAAAAAATCAATGCAAATCCAGTTAAATGCGATTTGGAGTACCAAGGTCAATACTAAGCTCATGTTCATTCATAATATAAATTAATGTTTTTAGATAAATTATGTTATTAGATCAATTATTATTTTTATAAATTATTATTTAGATAAATTATATATATTAGATAACCAAAATCGAAAAGAGTAGTTTTATAATGTGTTGATTATTCTAATTTAACAATTTCTGGGTAGGTGCAAACTCACAAAAGACTCAATTTACTGGAAACTATTTAAATGTCAAAACTTGTAGAGCCGAAATATGATAGCTTTTGTACAGGAAATACAAATGATATGGTCCATGTTATTTTTCAACATAAAATTCAGCATGAACAAAAAAATGGCCCTAAACAAACACAACATATAAACTAAAACTAAAAATACCAGGTCTGGGACCTGTTTCATAACAAAATACAAACTAATAATATTAGTCTTGTTATTTGTAAAACTGAAATTTTGTTTTATAACAGGAAAATACTAACTTACAAGCTACACAAATTACAAAATAAAGTAATATTGTATGCTTGTAGTCGCCTGGCCCAAACATTTTCAAATTTGTAAAATGTTTGAAATCAGTTCAAATAGACACGTATCCACTCATGAATAGTACCAACCCTAACACCTACTTGAAAAAAGTAATCTAAAGGCAAAGTGGCTAACAGAAAAACCTTTACAGTTAGGAGAGGGTAAAATTGGGCTATGGACTTTGTAAAATGTGTGTGGTATAGAGCTTGTGTAGAAAATAAAATGTAAATATAAGGTTAAGTATTGTGTTTTTGTATATAGTTAAATCAATTACATGAATAATATTTTAAGGGGAGATGCCCACTTTTTAGATTTAATGCATTTTATATGAGTAAACCTCGTATTGCTTAGGTACCATTTAAGGAAGAACCCTTTTAGCTATGCATATCAAATTTTAACTACTTATTTGTATTGACATTTAAGACAAACTGTACTAATTTAAATATGTTCTACCAAAAAAATCATATTTTATCAAGATTTTTAAAATATATAATTTTTTTCACTATTTTACAAATATTAATTAATTTTATTGTTAATGTTTTTTTAAACATAGAAGCAAACTTTTAGTACACTTTGTGGGCCATGATGTCCTAAGTAACAGAAAAAAATTTGAAGTCAGTGGTACTTATAGTAGTCTGGAAAATGGTACCTAAACATTAAAAAACACAGTTTCGGAAAAACTCATTTAAAGTCAAGCCTAGGCCTACCCTATGCCACATTATTCCTCATCACAAACAGCACTATGATTATATACACATATGTTATGAAGAAAGAAAAACAAACAGAAAAAGATTTTTGTTGACTATTTAACCTAGCAACAACATAAATTCAGTGCTACCATTCAACAAAATTAAATTTCAAACATAAATTTAATTGACGCTAATTCAGCCCATTGTGACTAAAACCGAGTGTGTAGTACTATTTATATTATTTTTTATGATTGTTAGACTGTAGTAAATATATTAAAATTATATATTTTCTGAATCAGGAAAAGATGAAGAATTTTTCAATGCAATAAACAAAAAATTAATTTTTTGACCGAAAAACTGGGCATCTCCCCATTTATATTACTATTTATATTACATACTCTTTTTCCAAGTAGATTTTTGTAAATTATAAATATGGTTACAAATGGGACTGGTCGAATATACTGAGTTAAAAGTATAATATGTAATGTTTTAATAAGCCCATGATAAAATACTATATAGTACAGTCGTAGTAAAAGTTTAATATAGTACATAAGTGCATGTCGCATTTAAGTATGAGTGAGTACTACCATTAGTTCACAATCGAGTATGATATTCAATAAGAATGGAAGTCATAACTCTAACCCATTCGACTCTGCATGTTGGGTGTCTCAAACTACTTATAAGATAGAGCAGGAATTACATTTACTAAAATTTACTACAAGGATTTTTCTAAAACAATGTTTTATTGCAATATGTAAAAATTGAAACATTGTCGTTTTTGTAAATTAAACACATCGGTTTCGTAGTAAAAAAATCACGGGCAAACAAATATTCTTTTTTGTTAGCGGATGTTTGTCAATTAAAAAAAATAGGATGTCTTAAATTATCAATTCCAGTTTCTAGGATGATACATAATATGGATACCTAATATATACGTCCTAATATGATGATGATATAACGCGCAAACAAGGTTAATACACTCTGTTAAGTCTAGAATCTAATTTAAATCCTGCCCTTGCCGAGGATCTAAAATCGTAGTGTTTTAAGTTCTGGACTTAACGGATTTTACTAGATCCTTGTCACAGCAAGAGCCGAGAATCTAAGTTAAGTTCTGGACTTATAGGTCCTTGTCTCAGCAAGTCATTTTTTAAACTCCAGAGTCTAACCAGCCAAATAAACTCCAGAGTCTAATAAGTTCTGGACTTCGTTAACGCCCTATCTCAGCAAGCCATTTCTTAGACTCCAGAGTCTAAAGCCGGTTTAAGTCTAGAACTTAGCTAAATCCCGAGCTCAGCAACCGGCCCTTAGATATAATAGATTATAACAACTTAGATCGCTTATGAATGTTTATACATTTGATTTTACCGACAAACAAGTTTCAAGAGAATCACTTATGTTATATTTTCAGTCTTTTGCGCGATACAAGCTTTACAACATGAAAATGTCTACACGAGCGTTTGTCATATTTTACGAGAGATATCGGTCGAAGGAACCGCTTTGCCACTAAACAGGTTATAAATCAACTGAGAGTAGATAAAAGATGTTTATTACTAAGATTCAGCAGCTCTCTTGCAGCTTGTTTATGGGCCATCAATGTTATTCATCGCAGTTTTAAAGTTGTTAAAACCAAACAAAATGATTTATTGCCATTAAAAAGATAGTCAAACTATGACATACGGTTGAACCGATTTAAATCGACATATGCAGATGAATATTTAGATTTTTTTAATAGCATACAAAAATGTTTTTTGAGGTAATGGTTGAAAAGTGAAATCTTTATCGTTAAATGTTCGGTATACATATTTACCGCCAAGTACTATTCTACAAACCTCCTAACTATACACTGTTAGAAGTTTGATTAATATAAAGTCTGCAGAACGAAAAATAACAAAATCTTACAATATCACAACCTAAAATGTATTACATGCAGACAATACAAAACTATTGCAAAATAACTTTTAGTTGTAAATAAACTGTTTGTATGTTCTAATGTAATTTTATAATGTTTATTTATTTTTTTTTATGCATAGTTGTTTTATGATTACTGCAATACATAGAAAACACTAGACCATAATAAAAGAATCAAATTCAACATCAGCATCGTAGTTAATAGTCAATGATTGAAGAGAGTTTAAGCATAGATAAAAAATATAATAGGTGTTTGATAAAATATCAGCTGGCCTATTTAAAAACATTACCTTTATATTACCTTCTCCCACCAGTTTTATTTGCGTTGAGTAGTTTATGGTTTAGCTTAACCATCGGCCTTGAGTTTAACGCATATTAGTCGTTTTGCATTATCAGCTGTTTGGAATAAAATTTGAAATGTGAAGGGCATTATTGAGAAATTATACAGGGTGTCACAAAAAAGTGTGATGGGCTATACAGGACCTAATTCTACATGCAAAAATAAGTCAAAAATGAAGAATAAAATTTTTTGGATTTTGGCTTAGTTTAGCCGTAATCCGCCATTTTGTTTTTTGGGTAAAATATTTATTATTTCAAAATCCCTTTGAGATATTTTTACGAAACTTGGCAAAATTTTTTACACTATAGTAAGTAACATTTATAAAAAAAATTATTATATTAACTTTCCAAATTTCAAAATGGCGGCCATTTGAATTTTTTAATGCCAAATTTCATGAAAACCGGTACCTAAATCAAAATTTTGTAAGACACAAAAGTTTTAGTATTCATTATGACAAATCCAACAAAATAAAAATGAATAAAATCGGTTCATAAATAAAGAAGCTGTGTTTATTTTAGTAATTTAGACTGAAATTATTAATATTAAAATGTATTAAATGTAATGTAATAGTTTATAACGTATTAAGTAATTTCAGTCTAAATTACTAAAATAAACACAGCTTCTTTATTTATGAACCGATTTTATTCATTTTTGTTTTGTTGGATTTGTCATAATGAATACTAAAACTTTTGTGTCTTACAAAATTTTGATTTAGGTACCGGTTTTCATGAAATTTGGCCTTAAAAAATTCAAACGGCCGCCATTTTGAAATTTGGAAAGTTAAAATAATAATTTTTTTTTAAATGTTACTTACTATAGTTTAAACAATTTTGCCAAGTTTCGTAAAAATATCTCAAAGGGATTTTGAAATAATAAATATTTTCCCCAAAAAACAAAATGGCGGATTACGGCTAAACTAAGCCGAAATCCAAAAAATTTTATTCTTCATTTTTGACTTATTTTTGCATGTAGAATCAGATCCTGTATAGCCCATCACACTTTTTTGTGACACCCTGTATATTCGCATTTTAAACGTACGACGGCCCTGAAGGGACACTCATTCAACTTTGTTTCATTCTCTTCGACTTTTATCTCGAAGTACTTCGACTTTATCTCGAAGTACTTCGACATTATTCTCGAAGTACTTCGACTTTATTCTCGAAGTACTTCGACATTATTCTCGCTCGAAGTACTTCGACTTTATTCTCGAAGTACTTCGACTTTAATCTCGAAGTACTTCGACTTTATTCTCGAATGTGCTTATTAGAGTTTGTTATAATTTTACGGCAACGTCGGCAACCACAACCCAACTAACTGTTGATGTAGGGGTGTTTCTGCTGTAGACATATTTTTGATAAGAATTGGCAGATAGAAAGGGGGTTGAGCTTTAGGACACATAATGGAATATGACATTAATGAACTGATTGAACAATATTTTAGTTTAGGCCTTCAACAGCATGAAATGCTTGCAATTTCTTTTATTGAAGCATAACTTTTGCATAAGTGAGCGGACACTTAAAAGGTATACCAAGAAGCTCGGACTTCATAGAAGGAAACACTTTTCTGATATTGACTCTGTAAAGGATTTTATTACGTCTGAGTGCGACAGAGACGAGAGACAGTGGAGACAGCAGACAGAGAAAGAATCAGAAAAAGAAACAGAATAGGGAATGACCGTATTCGTATTGAAGTTGCGTTGAAGTAAAACTAGTAGACTAGATAGAAATGTCGAAGTACTTCGAGAAAAAAGTCGAACTACTTCGAGAAAAAAGTCGAAGTAAAATGAAAGACAAAAAGAAACTGGAATGTCCCTTCAGGGCCGTCGTATAAACGAGTTTTGCGGTTAATTTCGTTTTGTTTGTCTAAGTAAACTAAAGGCATGACTTGGCTAAAGTGCCGGAGCCTATTTAGTTTATCCTAAGCCTTTCTCGAGTGCCAAAGTCAGGGCTGACATGTGATCCAACTGTCATTAAATTGACATTGTTGCTTAGAAGTAGATTATTCTACGAGTATTGAGTTTGAAAACTATGTAAACATTTTATATTTTTAAACTTTTTTAGCTTTTTATGTTTATTTTTAGCTTGTTTATTGTTAGTACATAGGGCGAGCGTCATTGTTATTGTTTTTGCTATTGGTTATTGTTGTTAATTACAATATTATTGATATTTATTTTTGTTGTCTAAGTGTCAAAATGTTATAGTTATTATTTAATATTAGTTATCTTGAACTGTACATTGTATTACTATTATATTAATATAGATAAAGTTTGTAAACAAATAGCCCCACATTAGCATGATTTCATAACAATATGTTGGAGGTCAAAGATTGTGTTTGGGATTATTATCAACCACGTAGCCAGTGATACCTCTTATCACGCACAGGCAGAAATTCATGTGAAAATCTTTAGTTGCATTTTGCAATAATGAAGTATTATATACAAAATTTGTTTATTTAAAATTTGTTTATTTGTATATTAAAATTATTTGTTTTTATTTTGAATTTTGAACATGATTTAATAAAATCAACATGCATCGAACTACACATGATTTTATACTAGTTAATCAAACCAAGAGCTTCATACGTGTAATAAACCCACTGGACCAGCTACTTCAATTTGGATGCATTCCAAATACGGTGCCAAATTACTTTCCTGGGTTACACCAGGGATAGATATATTACTTTGGCTCACATAAGACTCTTTGGTAGACGCTGCTCTCTAATAGATTCACTGTGCAAGGCTAATATAATGGTTAATTGAATCATACTCACATTTGTCAAAAGTATAAAGTGGTTGTAAAATTGTTGATAAACTTTTTTGCCTAACGATGCACTCAATGGAAAATCCCTTTTAAGTGACATCTGCACATTTTAAGATAAAGCGTTAAATAACACAATAAATAGAAGTGAGATTAAATTTCTATTTTGTTAAGATTTATCACTATCAATTCTCACTGTAATTTATGTTACTTACCCCAAATTGTTCTTTAGATATCTAATATTAATTAATTAATTAGTAACTGAAAAATCCCTACAAAGTTTCGTTTATATCTGTTTTCCTCATTAGTTATTGGTTAAATCATATGCGTAGCCAAAGGAGTAAACTTGTAATACCGTAGTTGTGTGAGCTTAACTAAGGTTATGCAAGATTTAGTGAAGGCTTGCCTTTCCCAAAGTTTAACTTTAGCAAGCCAATAATAATTTTGTCCATGCGAACATAAGCTAAGAATATCCATATTAATTAGGTTTAAATTAGATGTACCTAAATTTAAATCTATTTTGGAACTTCCTAAATTTTTACCATGACCATAAAAGTCTTATCTGATGATTAAATATATTGGTAGAATAATTGAAACTTCGATTCGCTAAACTCCAGTGACCTAAAGTGAAAGTAGCATTGGTGTTATTTGTACCTTTTCAATATCTATATATATCGAAGGGTTCAAAAATATCATCGAACAACGAATCTCTCTCCAATTTATTAAGTAAATGTAAAGGAGGGCTGGACAATCATTCAAATTTATAACTTAATTGTATAGAATTTAACTTGCCGTGGTTAGTTTTCTGTGAAAAGTTGAAAAACTGTCTAATAAAGTCGTTAATATTGCGTAGGTGAAAACTCACTCTTTGACGGAAGTCGTTACAGTTAAGTCGATTGCTACTAAGGTCTTAATAATCGAGTTTACCTTCAACACGAAAACTCTCACTTTCATTTCTACTTTCAATATTATGTGAATGAGTTTGTAAATTTATTAATTTTGGAGTAAAATTACTAGATACTGGTGAAAATAATTTAATAAATTAATTGTCTCATTATAAAGGGTTTCATTCCTCTACCTTGATTTCAATAAAGTATTTATAGTAAATAGTAATTTTAACTTCGCTGAATGCATTAGTCAATTAGATAAGAAACAATTTACACAAGTTCTGAATTTTACAAAGATATTCCCCTTCTTTTCGACTACTAATCAGTTACATAATATGGTATAGCCTTACTCAAATGATCAAACCTTTGTACATTACCCTCTGCGATATTCTAAAACAGCTACAGAATGTTTTTAGTTTATCGTCAAATTTGTTTTCAAATAAACCCAAAACGTATCACTGATATTTAACTATTTTCACAATAACCAATTAAAAATGTAACCCTTGTAATTTAATTTTAGAGATACAATTGTTATAATTCCCTGTATACGTCGACTTAAAATGGCCTCAAAAGTTATTTATTAAAACATTAAAAATCTACAGCGACAACGGTGGATTAGACTTTTAATACAGCTTTTTAATAAGGGTTGCTGAACTAAGATATTATGTAATCATACATAGTATAGTATACTTATGTAAATTTTAAAACAATATATATTTGAAAACTATATAATTAATTTATACTCTGTGTGCCAATCAATTCTGTTTATAAATGTGGTTTGTTGAAACTAGAACCGAAGCATTGGTGACCACAAGTTCAACATTGAATAAGCAAGCAGGATACACGCCGTAGGAGTCCCTGGGGTGCGTACCCTCAAACACTCCGACTCATAAATATTCCATTTCCAAATAAATTTAGATTTAATCGTTTTATATTAATTTTGAATCACCGGACACAACAATTTAGTTATTTTGTTGTTTTCAGGTCTGGTATTTTGGATTATTTTATTATGTTTTATGTAAGATGAGAAAATCATACGGTGTTAAAGGTTATCTGTTCTTCCCGTCATCTAAACAATAAATCTTAGGTTGCATTCAAGCAATGACATTAAAAAACCTTTTCTGTATATAGAATGCAAAAAAAGTAATCTGAAAGGGGTTGAATCTGATCGTTGTCAGAATTGTTAAAAATCGTGGTTTTTAGTATATTTCGTACCTAGGGCCGAAAAACGATCAAGAGCTGCAAATCCATTGAAGTCCGTGGTACGAACGCAATTTTTCACCACACTATACCCCATTACCACTATTCACCACTATAATAATGCACACTGATAGTCAACACAACTACAACTTTAAGGTTATGTGAAGAAATAATTTGGGGAATCGGCAAAAATAATAATAAATAGTTGCTAGGCAGCGGTGACAATAAAACAATTCCTTTGCAGTGCTATGGATACTGATCGTGTATTTAATATGCATACATGTTTTAAGGAAGTAAGCGGACAGCTGATTTTGCGGCCCTAGGGAGGTAATAGGGTATAGTGTGGTGAAAAATAGCGTTCGTACCACGGACCGAAATGGTTTTGCAGCTCTAGATTATTTTAAGTTCTCGACTTCATCTCGAAATTGACTCGAGCCGGCAAAACCTCATTTTCGGCCTTAGGTACGAAATATAGTATTAAACCCTCTCGTTATTCTCAATCAAAGGAAGTTTTAAGAAAGTTTAGGTAAATATTACAAACTCTCAAATATTCAAATTAAGGCACAAGGTTTTTTTTACTTGAATGTTATTTTAGACGAGTGAAAACTATACAGCTTGGTGGCCTATATTGTAAAAGAGAAGAGATTATCTGTGCAATATTAAGACTAAGCAGATGCCTGAGATCTTCGTGCAATAAATGGGAGTCACCGAGATAAGTCACAGATTGAGCTGGCATTTATTAATTTTTTTTTTTGTTCGAACAAATTACTCCAAATGTAATGTATAGTACCGTAGACGGATAGAATAATTTAATTCTTTTGTTTATCATAGTACATATTTTTGTAAAATGTAAATGTCATATTGAAAGTATCAAATGAAATGCAAACAATTGATGTTTGAGTAGCCTTATTATGCGTTAAAAATCACAATTTACTCCTCACTAAGTAGTTATGTACATTCTTTCTATTGAGAACTGGTTTACTACAGAATTAAATATTTATTTTAAATTATACATGAAGCGTTTCTTTTAGAAAATTTAAACATAGATTTTAACATTTTGTTACAATTATATGGTAAAGAAAGAGGCCCTATCTAATTATTCCAAACTCGGCGTAGAAATAAGATTAATAATTATTTAAGGTGATTTAATTTTTTTTTTTTTTGGGAGAGGAGGGAAAATGCTTTTACGCACACAGGTAGCCAGCCTGTAGTGTGAGACTCCTGAAAATTATCAGACTACTCACTAAAAAAAAACCCCTCTACTCTGTTGGACACAGACCTGGAATTGTTTGTCACATTACTTCAAGTCAGGCCAACATGTGACCTAAGCCCTCAGGGCTCGCACCGTTTCTGGCATTTAGATTCTTAATGACCTACACCGCATCCCGGTCAAGGTCGATCTTCTTGGCGCGGAGAATACCCTGGATATAATGTGACACACAGGTCCAATTGTCCTCACCCTCCGTCATAATCGGTATGACCGTGTCCACCGACAGCAGTCCTATTAATTGTTGAGCCTCCAGGCGGGGCCTTTCCCAGCGCTGGCAGTGGAAAAATGTATGTTCCACGTCATCGAGAATGCCTGGGCAGTATATGCAGTCGGGTGACACGGCTTTGCCCATCCTGAACAGGTACGACCGGAAAAGAAGGTGATTTAAATATTACGAAATCAATACTTTTCAGAGATGCATTTGAAAGTGGTATGGGCTTAACAATTCACACTAAGTATATGTTTAGTTAATCATTGACATATGAATTAGAAAAACTGTTAACAGACAAAAACATTCTGTAGTCACCGCAAAATTGTAACAGTAAGTAGCTGTATTAATCTCTGGACCTATTTGCCCATGTGAAACTAACTCTTTAGGAACTTTATGTTTTTGTGATAAGGCCATTTCACTTGGACCGTAATAAGAATAGGGGTAAGAAATAAAGCAGGCTACAAATCACGTGTTGTCGAAGAAAGAATATATAGCGGCATTATACGCACAGCGTTCGGCTTAGAATATGTGCTAAAGAATACGACCAGACTTCTATAATGCTTCTATGCAAAGGAAGTTTTACCATTTTACTTTCTCTCTATATATACCATAGTATATGTAGAAACTATTGGCTTCGTAAAAAATTTCGAATTTTGTTTTGGTTGGATATCTCCGTTTTGGGCCCACCTGAACCCCAAATATGGTTTTCGAAAATATGTATGTGTTACTATGTGTTTGAATATGTAGATGTACAACTTTGGTTTGATTTTGATGGAATTTAGTGTGCAGTTACTAATCCGTAGTATCTCCAGGCATTGTTTTAAATTTATATTTTTAATTGTGATTTTAGCATAAAAATCCATAAAGTCACGGAAAATATGACTTTTTCACCTACTACAATTACTTGAACGATTTCGATTAAAACTTTGTATCTTATAGTCCCTTAGACTCTAAGAAGGTGGTATAGCCCCCAACTTTTGTGATTTCTCATAAAAACACATCAAATTTCGATTTTTAAATCGGATTAAAAAACTACCAACCTTGATTAAAATTGTGTATATTATAGTCCTTATAACTATATAAAAAATTGCGTAACCCCCAATGCTGTAAAAACTTCGGTTTAAAATGGAATGCATATTTTGTGATTTTCCCCATAAATGATCAAAGTTACTCTCACCCCTTGCCTATGTGCCATGATAAGGGTGTTTGATAAGCTAATGGGAGAAATTATGTGTCAGATTGCTGATGGCATTTACTACCTTTGTTTAATATGGCATTTTTGAATATACAAAATCAGGAATAGCAATAATACGAGGTGTTAGCCCGTCCTACGTACGGGAATTCAGTAGTCAGTTAAAACCGTGTACAATTCAGATCAGCTAGTTTACACAAATAAAGGCAAAGTTTCTTGCAGTTTTAATGTGAAAAATCATCTTGTAAACAAATGTTGTGTGACCAAATATGTTTTTATTCCATCATAGGCCTATACGATATGCATTTTAAATCCGGTAATTTTACAATAAAACAGCAATTCTGCAATTTTTACGATGTGAAAAGCGTTGTTTAAGTGAGATTTGCAGCCGATTCACACAGACGCACTCTGATTAAAAGTAGCCTTAGGTAGAGAGAGTAATAGTCAATTGAGAAGTGTATTGACCTAGTCAACGATACCACCTTCCATAGCATACATGCCTCTTCCATAATTATTATCACCACAATACAACTACTATACACAATTTCCAGTAGGTCTGAATAGAAACAACCTAAAATAAAACGATAATATCCAATAAAATTCACAGTACACATAATTTAACTTTGGTGTCCTAACATCAAAACTAATCGTCACACCTATCTCCTTTATATCAATTTCACTACATTAATTGCTAAATAAACCAAAGTGTAAACAAAGAAAATTAAAAACAATAACAGTTAGTTTCGAAACAGCTGTTTGGTTCAAATAACATTCATTTGCAGAAAAACTGGTCACATGTAGCAGGAATGTAAAAAGTAAACACGCTAGTAAAGCTAATGACGTAATTGTCAATGTTTATTATCCATACCGTTATCAAGTTCTATCCTTAAAAATTACCCACCCTCATTGAATAAACGTACATTGTAATTTCCCATATTAGTTCATTTAAACTACAATATACAGGGTGTCCGGTCATAAGTGTTAAATAAAATTTTGGATTAAACTACATGGTAATGGTGACAGAATGTCGCAAATTTGAGGTTCCCAACTTCAACAGTTAGAGAATAACAAATAAATTAAGATTTTTCAAAAATTATTGTAGTTGTTATGAAAAAGGTTATATTACTCTGTTAAAAATGCACTTACTGTCAGTTTCAATGTCATTTTCAGAATCCTCACAAAATTTTAAATAAATATAACACATAATCGTTGGGGTACGTAAAAATATTCTATTTAAAATTCTTCGTTAAACAAATTATTTTTATATCGACGAAAATGTAAATAACATACAGCAATTTATTTCTCGGTTGTTGAGTTCCGGAGAGGTTTTCAAATATGACTAAAAACTTCCTCCCTTTACGTACCCCAACGATTATGTGTTATATTTATTTAAAATTTTGTGAGGATTCTGAAAATGTCATTGAAGTTGACGGTAAGTGCATTTTAAACAGAGTAAAATAACCTTTTTCATAACAACTACAATAATTTTTGAAAAATCATAATTTATTTGTTATTCTCTAACTGTTGAAGTTGGGAACCTCAAATTTGCGACATTCTGTCACCATTACCATGTAGTTTAATGCAAAATTTTATTTAACACTTATGACCGGACACCCTGTATTCATAGTTGAAATAAAAGTGATATTTTCACGTTTGGGGGCGCTGATATCGGCCCCCCTAATCTTAACTACAACTGAACACGATTTCATAAAAGGATGGTTTGTCTAATTGCAGTATCCTAGGTCAATGTTGACGTTGTGTTCAATCTATGTCATCCATCTGTTTATCTTTGTATAAATCCGGCTGAGGTTGTGGTGGTAATTTAAAATCGTGATTCCTGATTATTCTTGATCTTCTTTTTATGCCATCAATATTTCCGGGCCTAATCCAAATAAAGTTAAAGCAAACAAAAATTAATTGTAAACAAAGAGCTACCATTAAGAATTAAAACATGTAATCATTGTTATTTTTCTAATCTTTCCTTGAAAAGTGGGGCAGTAAAATAATTTGCATCTATCCTTTTTTATTAAGACTCGTGTACAGAGCCTCGATTTGTACTGTGGTTTAATTAATTTTGGTTAAAACTGTGGTCTAATTATTTCTACTAATCTGACTTATTTCCTATAATCAATGACTGAAAATAAGAGTAAATAAAATAACCTCATAGTTCCATAGTTTATATTTAACCAGCTGTTAGCTAAAACAAATCGAAGATTACAAAGATTGCTTTAAAAAATAATAGAAACATCTTAGTATTTTACTATGCATATTTAATTAATCTGTCACCTCTTAGAGGAGAATTGAACGTATCAATGATTAGCATTACACATAGTATAAATAAGTCAACCCTAAATATGTCTTTACATTTTTATCCAAATGCTGAATTTGTGACACAAAAGCTGAATGTTTACAGCTGTTATGTTAAGCAAATTATTTTATGCCAAAAGCTAGTTTAGAATCTTAGCGTCGGCTGCTAGACTTTTTCAAAATTAAAACTTAATTTCTACAAAACTGAGACCCTAAACTAAAATTATGGCTTCGACATTCCCTAGTTCTCAAAATTATCTTTCTTGCAACACAAAAATCATGAAAATCCGTAGAGTGGTTGATTCAGACTCGTGAAATAAAAAAAACACTGTTTCGTTTTAATATTATAGATTGTTACTATAACCACTCTAATCACTTAGCTGTATTTAAATTGAACTAAATTGCAGTTAAAATGTTTCATTTTGGAAAGAAAGAAAACAATTTCGACTCGGCCTAGATGATGGGCACGCCGCTTACGCTCTACAACTCTGCTTGAATACACAACAAGTTAGGGTGGGACTTACCATGAATATAAAATAAAGATTGTGTATTCCCAGTAAACATTACGTAATCTAAACGTCACGAAGGGTTTTTGATGGTTTAAGGCTAAAAAACTTAGTTTTTACAAATGTTGTGTTTAGAAATCCAGATCAGATTGTAATAAGTTGTTTTACTAACGTTTGTTGAAAAAACGATAAATTTGTTGCGGTTTGGATAGTCTTAAAATCTTAGGTTTTGTGTTATTTTATAAATTTTTGAAGGGCCTGAAAGATTAATTTTGCTAGATCGGTCCTATAAAGTGGAAACCGTAGATTTACGTTACACCTATAAGTAACTATTTTAGTACGTCATTGAGATTGAGAATGCGTGACAAGGAACTAGGATTTTCCATCAGAAGTGAAAATAAATAATACATCTACCACAAACAATCTACAGTTTAAATGTCTATGTGATCTATTAAAGTTTTAATTGAAATAGGTTTATACTACTAGGTAATCTCCTAGTTAGATGCATGACTATTATTCCCCTAGGACGCTAGACACAAGCCCGGGATTGTTTTTCACATTACTTCAGGCTAGACCTAGGAGTTGTGACAAAATCACTTTGATAAATTCTAATGGTGATTGCTGGGAATTGAACCCGGGACCTCGGGGTCCTAAGTCCCGCGCTCGAACCATTAGACCAGCTTGCTCCCACCAGAGGAAAGAGATACGTTTGGGTCAGATTTTGTGAACTCAACCTATAATAATCGTAAAACTAAAAAGTATAGTATTATTCTCAAAACTAAAGATTGCGTAGATAGATAGGGTGACACAATAGCGGACTTATTAAAAAAGTTTATTTTTTTTGTGTTTAGGTGCGGCTAAGTAAATTTTTAGTTTGGTTGGCAATGTTGTCCTACCAATGTTTTGGCAATATAGCATTTTAATCTGTATAATACTAAAATATTAAACTAAATGATAATTAAATATTTTTACCTCCGTTTGTGTTCAGCATAGTGTGAGTGTGTAGTACCAATACATTTCCTCGATATTTTAGCGTAACTGATTTAATAGGTGGACCACTGTTTGGTGTCAAAATAGTTATCAAGCTGGTAAACAAAAAGGAACAAATAAGGAACACCTACCCCTACACCATAGAAACATGCCTTCAAAAAATTGAATTTGATCAACAATGATGACAACAGTACATTTTTAGGTCACACACAGCAGTATTTCAGTATTGGGCGTTTAGGGACGACCAAGTCTCCCAAAAAGAAGGTTAATCAAAGGACAGTTCGTTAGAGTTGTGTAACTAAGTTGCAGCGCTGTGGGGATGATGACGTCAGCAAACCAGTCAGACCACTGACAGAGACACATCTCTGAATTATTAGTTGTTGAAATAACTTAAATGGTTATCAAGGTAATTAGATTTTACAAAAAAAAATATTATGAAAAAAACATTATGTACCTTTAATTCATTCATTTTGTGCAATTGATCTAAAGAGTCCAAAATGCAATCCTATAACCGTAAAAGAATTGTGGTTTATTTCAAATAAAACCTATTTTTACTAAACCAGTTTCTGCAAAATCTTGAATTGCTCAAAGTTAAACTGAAGGTTAGTTAATTCCATTTGTTTTGCAAGCATACAAAATTAACAAATTCAAAACATTCGGCTAAAAGTTTATGGAACGTTTGTGACTTTTTCCTGGTACGCACTTGAACCTACTCATTCAGTAGGCTTCTGAATTTACCCCAAGACGTCTTGAAACTGTGCATACACTTGATTTAACAGACCCATGTGGACGCAGCTCACTTAGGCCCATACAAGATAGTTTAGCTCATGAAGCTTCTTCCCCTACTCCAATATCAGTTAAAATATCAATTCTTCACAGTGGAGTTTGGAGCACGGTTGGTCTTTTGGTTTGGTTGGTTTCAGACTTATTCTCTTTAGAGGTTAATTAGTTGTTGATTTAATTTTAGTTCCTACTTGTTTAGTTGTTGTTAATTTAGTTGTTGTTAATTTAGTTGTTGGTTAATTAGGGACTTAAAAGTAGTTTTCAAGCTAATTATTGCTAACTAGAAAAGAAATGTTAAAACAAAAGCCTTATGAGGTTTTTATTGTAGAAATAGGACCACGGTTAGCCTTTTAGTTGGTTCCAGACTTATTCATTTGAGATCCAGGTTCGAATCCCGACAAAGGCTATTTTTTGAGTTACAACGCCGTGGACTGAGGTCCAACACCCACCCAAAACTTTAAGTCAACCATTGAATTAGGAATTAAGCTAGGAAAAGCTTACAATTCAAGTGAGTAAATCTGAACCAGTTTTTGGAGATATCTATTTACAATAGTCTGTATAAAAAAATTTTGAATAACGCGTGGGGTTGAATTTGAGTATTGAGTAGCCTAATAGGATTTGAGAGTATTGAAAACCCAACAGCCGTGGTTGTTTCGGTGGATAAAGGGAGGGACTAAAGGCCGGAATTTAAATCATGGAAATCGCCAACAATCTAGCTATCGTCATTACTCTGGATTTTAGAGTTTTATTTGTTCTATAATGTTTCTATGGGTCTAGGAAAAAAACCTATGTCTCTCAAATACAGAAAATGACATTAGGAATATTTACAGTGTAGTAGCTAAATACTAGAAATAAGTATAGTAACACTGTGTACAGAATTATTCCATCACTTGATAAGTTTTTTTAAGGTGAAGCGAATAAAAAATATTGTCATGAGCTTAAAATTATTTAAAAGATCTAAATGTTTCTTCTAAAAACTTATTTTCTTATTTAATGAGGAAACTTTTTGTTAACTAAAACAATTATCCCAAAATTGCTAAAAATATTTAATACAATTATTTAAATCCATTTCCTAATTACATACTATAATAATTAATTATATTAAATCCGATAAAAAAATTAAAAAATTTAATTTTATGGTAGAATTAAATAACATTTTAAAATTGCTGTATAATATGTAATGTATTATGTGCAAGTAAGACTTAAAGCTCGAATTTTGTTGCAAAAAATATTTTATAAAAAAGAGTGCGGTCTCGCGGAAAGTGTTGCCTGGGGCTACGCGAGCAATTTCGACGAAATTGTTTTATTGCAGTGTCACCAATTGGTTTGCTGCAAACACTATTTCTGCAGAACATTTTTATTCCATTTTCTCAGTTTGGTTTTAAATGTTTATCTTTTACAATGTTGTTTCTTAATTGTTTGTCGTTATGGAAATGGATTTTAATAGTTAGCAGGGAAAACAAAAAAAATAACTTGATTTTTCATTTGTGTTATAAATGATTTGATCTTTAATAATATAAAATATTTTTAGGAACCGGAAAAATTAAAATATGGTTGCGAAGATAAAAAATACATAATAGCTTAAACCAAATGTTTAAATGAGTCAAAGGGATATAGAATACAACTTTACGTGATAAGCTACTAATTAACATAAATTGTGTTTATAAAAAATTGTGGCTCTTTGGTGTTAGCAAAACACACAAATCTGTAAAATAAAAAACCACTTAAAAATACTTAAACGGGTATATCTCTTAAAGGATATCGACGATATAAACACTATAGAACGTTGGTAAGACACTAGCTCACTTTCTCCTCTTAAATAAGAGGGATAGATCATCATAAAAATGAATAAATATCCATTAAGATTTTACAAAATTCGATCTATTAAAACGTTTTTATTAGCTCGCTTTCTTGTCCGGTGCAAACTTTGCAATCAATTTTATACTAACTTCCCGATGAGCTAGAGACTTTAAACTTGAAACATAGCTCACACATGGATGACGACACAATATTATATAATTTAATTTTCATATTTCCCTTGGGCTACGTCCCATGGGCTTGTTTTTTAATCATAAGTTAGTAATAGAAGTGAGACTGTGTGTTTGTGTGTGTGTGTTTAGACAAAAAAACACACTCAATCGCGCTAGAACCACTGAACCAATTAAAATATGATTTTGCATGGAGGTAGGTTATATACCTGGTTAAAATATAGGCCTGTTTCTGTTCTCATATTTCCCTTCATCTACATGTGCTTCCAAAGTTTTAATGTTTACATTTGAAGAAGGCAAATGGTCTAACTTGAATTTAAGTCACCTCAAATCTTTCTAAAATGCAGAAACAATTCGAATTATCAAAATTTGAATTTTTGTTACTAGTCTGTGTGGAGATAGTAACAGTCTTAATTTGACGAAAGTATTTAAAGTTTTAGTTTCACTGTGTGTCCCAATAGTTGTATACTCAGCGTTGATATTCTGTGTTGAATCGTTATTGTTTTTTTCTCGTTCACTCATTGACTTTATTGGTGACTTTATATGCGATGGTTTAAGTAAAACCATACAAAATACTATATATATTGAAGCAGTCCCTCCTTAATTTGACTTTTCGTTCCAAATATATTACTTTTAGCTTCGCCCTTAAATTAAATATCTCCCCCATAGGTACTTCAGCTAGTACCCTATTTACTATTTACTTCATGCACACTAAAATGAATTGTAAGAAATAAAACATGCTTCTTCAAGCTTAGTATGCCTTGTGATGTAGACATGACAGTAACAAATGGCAAACGCTCTCTTAGCACATTACGTATTATGGTCGACGACAAGGCGGCAACATCAACAAAAGTTATTAAAGAGCGTCAAAACTTCTAACTACATGGCATTATGGGATTTGTTGTTTGGAACTTAAATACACCTCTAGAATAACCCGTGATATTTTTAACACAGGGAAATTACCTGTGTGATTATGAATTTAATTTGCTTATTTAACAATAGGGGGAAAGAGGAACGAGGGTATAGTGGCTGGAGTTCGTTCCCTGAGGTTCCGGGTTCAAATCCTGCAAAATAACCGATGGATTTTATCGACCAGTTCAATTGATAATGCCACAAGCCCTAGATATAACCTGAAGTAACGTAAAACCATATCCTAGGATAAAGCCTAGCGTCAAAGGACGGAAAAGGTAGAAAATCTTAATTTTGTTTTGCATTGATTTATTCTTAAGATTTAGTTGAAAGATATTGTTATTGGGCTTAATTTCGATATGCAAACAAATATTAAAAATTCTAAAAGCTCACTTAGGATTTATGATTTTATATATTTTATTATTAAAAAGAAACATGAGTACTTTGGTATTATACCGCCCACACCTATCGACAACACCTTATAATTATAACCATAGATAAAACATACGTGTTGCTTAGTCTATGTTATAACCTTACCTAAACTAACCCAACCTAACCCAACTTTTATGGTGGTTGGGTTAGGTTAGGAAGATTATGTTATTTTAACTAATTAAAATAGACTGGGACGGGTGGCGTCATCCCGTAATTTTATAGTGAAGCTATTAGGAGGTCACGAATTGTGGATATTTTTAGGCATGCACCGTGGATGCGATTCTCCCGGGTGTGGATTAACGTCCACACTAGTGAGTACTACGACTATCCGCAGTACTATCCTGATAATTAGACCAATTTGATAATTACAAGGAAAAATGTGGTTCGGATTCCACTATAAACTGTAGGTCCCTTAGTTGCCATTAGCTGTATGGGCTATTAATTAACAGATGTTTCTAAGGAATATGTCGGCCTTAGTCACTAACAAGACTACAAGATCGCGCCACTCATCATACACTCATCCCTCACTCATATTTGGGTTAAAATACGCACATAGTGGCGTCCCCATCTTAAATAATTGATATAATTGATCTTATTTGGAAGTCGATTTTTCGGTGTGGTCGGTATAATACCAAAGTATCGAAATAAGAAATGTGTACGATTCATCTGTTTGGTATGTTTGTTTATGGTCTAGGTTGATTTCTTCTCGTTATAAATGCCGTACTAGATTTGATAATTTCTCATTTAAAGTCAAATAAGTATTTAATAACTTATTATTTACAGCAGTACTTTGGATATGATGTTCAACGAAAAACGTAAGCTTATTGTTAAGCTGTTAACCAACAAACATTTTGGAGTTATTTAAAAAATAGTCGTGTCAGCCGAGAAATATATCTCTACAAGACAACCCTCAGAAAAGTGAAATAAGATAAAAAGTGCATCACTGTTATACGTGTCGTAGATATACTGGTTTATACGGAGTGATGAATGAATCTAT
Organism: Macrosteles quadrilineatus; assembly: GCF_028750875.1. NCBI lineage: Eukaryota > Metazoa > Arthropoda > Insecta > Hemiptera > Cicadellidae > Macrosteles > Macrosteles quadrilineatus. The sequence goes on along the minus strand of NW_026542598.1, from coordinate 34,510,861 downwards.
GTTTGGTGCAAGAAGAGTGGCGTCACAATATATCATGTACACTACATTTGCTCAGGAAACATCTGCATGTATTATAATAGTTGCATCACTAATATACGTGCAGTAGATATACTGGTTTATACGGAGTGATGAATGAATCTATGTTTGGTGCAAGAAGAGTGGCGTCACAATATATCATGTACACTACATTTGCTCAGGAAACATCTGCATGTATTATAATAGTTGCATCACTAATATACGTGCAGTAGATATACTGGTTTATACGGAGTGATGAATGAATCTATGTTTGGTGCAAGAAGAGCGACGTCAAAATATATCATGTACACTACATTTGCTCAGGAAACATCTGCATGTATTATACAGTAGCATCACTGTTATACGTGTCGTAGATATACTGGTTTATACGGAGTGATGAATGAATCTATGTTTGGTGCAAGAAGAGCGACGTCAAAATATATCATGTACACTAAATTTGCTCAGGAAACATCTGCATGTATTATACAGTAGCATCACTGTTATACGTGTCGTAGATATAATGGTTTATACAAAGTGATTAATGAATCTATGTTTGGTGCAAGAAGAGCGACGTCAAAATATATCATGTACACTACATTTGCTCAGGAAACATCTGCATGTATTATACAGTAGCATCACTGTTATGCGTGTCGTAGATATACTGGTTTATACAAAGTGATGAATGAATCTATGTTTGGTGCAAGAAGAGCGACGTCAAAATATATCATGTACACTAAATTTGCTCAGGAAACATCTGCATGTATTATACAGTAGCATCACTGTTATACGTGTCGTAGATATACTGGTTTATACAAAGTGATTAATGAATCTATGTTTGGTGCAAGAAGAGCGACGTCAAAATATATCATGTACACTACATTTGCTCAGGAAATATCTGCATGTATTATACAGTAGCATCACTGTTATGCGTGTCGTAGATATACTGGTTTATACAAAGTGATGAATGAATCTATGTTTGGTGCAAGAAGAATGACGTCACAATATATCATGTACACTACATTTGCTCAGGAAACATCTGCATGTATTATACAGTAGCATCACTGTTATACGTGTCGTAGATATACTGGTTTATACAAAGTGATGAATGAATCTATGTTTGGTACAAGAAGAGCGACGTCACAATATATCATGTACACTACATTTGCTCAGGAAACATCTGCATGTATTATATTTGCATCACTGTGATACGTGTCGTAGATATGCGAGTTTATGCGAAGTGATGAATGAATCTATGTTTGGTGCAAGAAGAGTGACAACACAATATATCATGTACACTACATTTGCTCAGGAAACATCTGCATGTATTATATAGTTGCACCACTGTTATACGTGTCGTAGATATACTGGTTTATACGAAGTGATGAATGAATCTATGTTTGGTGCAAGAAGAGTGACGTCACAATATATCATGTACACTACATTAGCTCAGGAAACATCTGCATGTATTATATAGTTGCATCACTGTTATAAGTGTCGTAGATATACTGGTTTATACGGAGTGATGAATGAATCTATGTTTGGTGCAAGGAGAGTGACGTCACAATATATTATGTACACTACATTTGCTCAGGAAACATCTGCATGTATTATATAGTTGCATCACTGTTATACGTGTCGTAGATATGCGAGTTTATACGAAGTGATGAATGAATCTATGTTTGGTGCAAGGAGAGTGACGTCACAATATATCATGTACGCTACATTAGCTCAGGAAACATCTGCATGTATTATATAGTTGCATCACTGTTATACGTGTCGTAGATATGCGAGTTTATACGAAGTGATGAATGAATCTATGTTTGGTGCAAGGAGAGTGACGTCACAATATATCATGTACGCTACATTAGCTCAGGAAACATCTGCATGTATTATATAGTTTCACCACTGTTATACGTGTCGTAGATATACTGGTTTGTACAAAGTGATGAATGAATCTATGTTTGGTGCAAGAAGAGTGGCGTCACAATATATCATGTACACTACATTTGCTCAGGAAACATCTGCATGTATTATATAGTTGCATCACTGTTATACGTGTCGTAGATATGCTGGTTTATACAAAGTGATGAATGAATCTATGTTTGGTGCAAGAAGAGTGGCGTCACAATATATCATGTACACTACATTTGCTCAGGAAACATCTGCATGTATTATATAGTTGCATCACTGTTATACATGTCGTAGATATACTGGTTTGTACAAAGTGATGAATGAATCTATGTTTGGTGCAAGAAGAGTGACGTCACAATATATCATGTACGATACATTTGCTCAGGAAACATCTGCATGTATTATATAGTTGCATCACTGTTATACGTGTCGTAGATATACTGGTTTATACGAAGTGATGAATGAATCTATGTTTGGTGCAAGAAGAGTAACGTCACAATATATCATGTACACTACATTTGCTCAGGAAACATCTGCATGTATTATATAGTTGCATCACTGTTATACATGTCGTAGATATGCTGGTTTATACGGAGTGATGAATGAATCTATATTTGGTACAAGAATATATTAGTTGCTAATTGCTGCATTCACTTCTTTTGGCCGCACTCATTTTATTTTGCCACACTTATTTTACTTTGCCACACTCTAGTATTCTAACCTAACAACACAAAAGGGAGTACTTTTATTAGGCACGTAATATGTGTACGCTTTAAAATAATTTGGCAACACTTTAAGATACTAGGACTTCGATCAGCTGATGCAGCGTTTCCCAGCCTTTGAATATGGATACTACGTCCTAACTTGTTACGTGTTAACACTATATTTTCGTTCGACGCTTGGATTTAACCTAACCTAAAGCGTGTTGTTTATCGTTCGAGGAACTAAATTCTTTGCACTAGTACATTGGAATACTATTCTCTCTCTCTCTCTCTGTAGCTACATTAGAACTAACGGACAGAATGATTTTGTAAATAATATTTTATAAGATGTATGCTACAAAATTTTCCCAATTATAAAACATTTTATATATCTAATATCCTTTCAAAAGCATTACTTATTTATTTTATAATGAATCGTGAGATTGTACTGTTATAAACAATTCTGACTATGTTTGCATACAACTTCTGCGTATCTTGCAATTAGGAAAAACAAGCTGTATCAACTGAACAATATTTGAGCAGGGAAGGTCTCAAGAAAGTACGAAGCTCAGACTAATACGTCCTCTGGGTTCTTATTATTTGCCTGTGATGTTTCCTTCTCATTTCCACTCTACATTTCTGAGACAAAGTTAAACATGTGTATTTGGGACGAGGAAAGAGAAAGAAAAACAAGTCTCTTTCTTTATTTGGGTTTCCTTGCTTTATATTCTCACTATGTATTACCATTTTGTGTTTATTTACTTCGTATATTTTTAAACGTGTAGATGTGTATAATTTTCTAATTTGGATGTAACACCAATCAATGTATTGTGTTACAATGTTGTAATGTTAATACATCAAAATTAACAACTAAATATATATTGTTGTGCTTAAAACAATAACATTTCTACAACTCTATTTAGACATATCACGCAGAATGAAAAATAAACGTAGTTTAAACAATTCGGCTGAAATATGGAAGTAAAATATTTTAATGCTATAACAAAAACCATAACGTATATATTTGTTTTGACAATAAAACCTAGCTTTCACACCACCACTAGACATTATTGAGTATGCACATTTAAAAACACTTTTATTTTCAAAGCAAGTTTAAAATTCTCCAGCGTCTTGAAAGAGAACCTGGAAAATTTAACCCTTGAAAGGAGAAGCTATAACCTATCCCCATCAGTTATGAGTACAACGTCTGTAACTTCAGCGGCAACAGCAACAACAAACCAACAACAGTGATTAAATGTAACTTGTCCTTATAACCACGGAGAGGGTGATGGGTTAGTTTTGGAACTAGCTTATGGAATCATAATATCAAAAAAAATTTTATAAATTATAATGTAAGGTTGGCAGAGTGTTATTTTGTGCATTATTGTAACCCTGTATTATTAGGAAACGGTTTTAGAGGTCCTGGGTTCAAATCCTACCAAGGATTTAATCTCAGTGACAATGCCACAACCCCAAAATATGAAAAAAATCCTGGGCAGCCTAGTATCCTAGGACAAAAAATTAAATTGTTTTGTCAAATGTAAAAAGATTATTTTAGTAATAAAAATTATACCCCTTAATTTTTATTTTTTTTATTTTTTTACCCATACCTCACAGGCTGTACAAAAGGCGAGTAGGTTCAAGGGCCCCTTACAAACCTCTCATTTCCAATTCATATCGATATGAATAAATTCATAGACGGACTCCAGTCCACCTAACTTGACCTTTGCAAAGAGAATTCGATGTTTTGGCCAATATTAAATATATCGTATAGTATATAGGAATCTTCAATAAAGTTAAGCAAAGTAAGTTCTATAATCCTGAGGCCTGCTTATACTATGAGCACAACTACGATGTTTATACACATTGAAAATTCAAATATAGCATGTAATGTCAAGAGGTAGATTCATAAAGTTTGCTCGGGAAAATGTACTTACCAAAATCTTTCGTTTTATTTGTATGTCTGAAATATGTCTATTCAAAATTAATCTGCAAATATTTTTAATTGTCGTTTCTATCTATTGTTTGGATGTTCTGTTTATAATAGTACACATTGAAGTTGAAGTATATTGCTAGTGTTATACGATTTTATAAGTATATATTTAATCGATAATTTCAAAGACATTAAAATAATAATAAAAAAACATTATGTTGTATCCGGTTTATTAGCTTAAAGTACATTCCCAAATTGGATTTATCAATCGTAAGCTAATAGGTTAAATTGGTCAAAAGGTGAATAATATTACATAATTAAGTAGAGAGGCCAAATGTTTCAGTGGTTTTAACGGATGTATGAATAAAACTATAATTTATACTGATCCAAATATAAGCTCTGTTATAATATAACAGCTCTATAACTCCTCTCTATAATACTCTGTTTTAAAATAAGTGCTTGCCACAAACCGCTTTAGAACTAGTAATTATGTTTGTGTGCTTAGTAAAAAAATACTGTACAATTTTTCATTTTTTACAATTGGACCTCGCCGACAAATTTGGTTAACTTGGCGAGGTCAAGCCATATTTAATATTGTGAATAAATATATTTAAAAGTAAAATTCTGATATAAAACATAATTTTAGCTGTTTTGAATTATTTTTACAGTTTTGATAGCAACAAATGCTCTAATAACATCCACCCGGAGGTCAAAATTTAATTAAAATTTTCTTTGTTATTTATATCTAAATTTTGATTAAAAAACATACCCGGGGTAGATTCTAACAGGGATTATTACTGAATTAGCAGCTCCTCGTTTGAACTTCCTTCATTTCCTACCAATTTCCATTGGAGGAAGCACCTTTACATGTGATTAGTAAAATCATCGACCGTTGGATACCGAAATAGAAATTTTAACTCTATCAGTATTTTAAATTAAAACTGATCATATTTCAAAGAGCTATACCATTGACTATACACAGAATAGACTTCCCATGTTATATGAAAGTTTGAAGCTAAGAAAATAAGATGAAGTTCAGGACCATGTCACCAGAGTTTACTAGTGTATTGGGTTGAATATTATTAATTAAAACCAATCAGGGAAATACCTTTTAGTTTATGTTACCGGTATAGTTTATTTCACATAAAAGTGTCTAAAGACTACGATAAGTTGTCCATTTAGTTTAACTTCAATACGTTGGAGCGTTCGATAGAAATCAGCAATATACATCAGTTTATTTTGTCGATAGCTCAATTTGACTACCTTGATTTTTTTCAAAACTGGCTACAACTGGTAGCGCCGGTAGCGCCGGTAGCGCCGGTAGCGCCGGTAGCGCCCGTAGCGCCGGTAGCGCCGCACGGATATACTCGACGCCCAGGCCCGAGGCCTAAAGACGAGCTAGTGCAAGGTTAAGCAAGGTCATCAACTTCTTATTAAAAATCACTAGAAAATCTGTTATTTAAATTTTTAAACATTTATTCTGAACCCAAAACTTGATCTAAATAACTAAAATCCTACTTATATTGGCTTTGTTTTTGTAGTCGAATTGAAGAAATTGAATGAACATTAAATGCGTAAACCTTTATCAACGTGCAAACAGGCACTTACTAGTTGAGTTAATAGTGGCGTTGAGATAATAGTGGAGTTAATGACGTAAAAACGTAAAACGAAACTTTTATTACGTCGATTAATCATTTGAGTACAAATCTTGGACAGAATATTACTAAGAATCGTATTTTAGTATTTCAAAATAACATTATTCTACGTCCCAGAAATAAACTCTAATATATGCTACTCTGACTCACTTATTGTGACAACACCTTACTGGATTCCCTCCTATTAGGCTCACCATATCTGTACCTGAAACAAAAATAAACAATAATATTATGCTGCATGTTCATGGTTGTTAGATAATGTTTTTATAACGATTTAATCAGGTATCCAATAAAAGCAAACTGTAAATAAACAATATTAGCAAACTGACCCATCCTTTATGTAATATTTGTTCAGTAGTTAGTAGTTTTCAAAAACTCTTATAATAGCTAAGCGGTGGGAGTAACTAAGATATTTTATGTTCAGGGAACGATCTGGTCCATTGAAAAACGACGGTCCCCCATGTTGAAAATCCCAGCAAGTCACCAATGGATTTTATCTCAGTGATATGCCGCAACCCTTAGGTCTAGCCTGAATGTAAAAAACTATTCCGGACTCTTTCCTAGCGCCCAAGGGAAAAAAACCGTTGCAAAAACTAGAACAGTAAATTTTACAGGATTGGGGGTTGTATAATTTTATTTCGAGTTAAAATGACAATAATGACAATACTTTCTCCATGTACTATTTTATAGGGAGAGAAAGTAAAAACATTGTATAACAAAAGAGGGGTTACAATGAATCAAGCTACAGACACCAGAAGTGGAGTGAGGAAGGGTTCAAATATATTTCAAGCATAATTTCGAGGTCAATCAAGTTTCCAGTACCCAGACTTCTGGACTATGCACAGTAATGAATCCACTTCAACAACCAGAACAATCCATGCAATATTGGCCAATATTCAGAACAAGGTAATTAAGACTCTCATGTTATTGCATTCACTCTAAGCTCTTCACGTATTGATAAATGCGAAACTATTAATGTTGTTGTGAGCAAAAACTACTAAGTTTTAAAATATTTAGGCAATTTTGGTGAAGTTGACGTTTGGGACCCACCATCTAACCCCGCTCTCAACCATCAGTAGGTGGACTTTCTCACTGGAGAACGAGACTAAATTGTACATTACAATACGTAATATAAACTTAAATTTCACTAATTAATTTGATGGGAAATGTCCCAAACAATCTCTCAAACATAAATGTACCATCAACGAAAATGTACCATCAACGAAAATGTACTTTCAAATCATCCAACATATTTTACTGCGAATTTTGACAGTGGTTAGCAGATTGTGTTGTAGGTCGGTCAAAGTGCCGAGCCGTTAGTGTTATGTATAGTATAAGCAGTATACTATTATAGCAGTATGTATAGTATTATCAGTTAGTGTTGTTAAAGTTTTAGTATTTCCGTAAAACCTTGCAAGTCTGATTTGTTTCGCCGCCATTTTCCAAGATGGCAAATTTTGCTGAAGTGCGATTTTTTGGGAATTCTCAGGAAATGTTGAGTGTGCCCCAAACACATTCCAGATGAGTTTACCTTTGAACTAATTTCACCTAGGTTTTTATGCACAACTGTCTGGTACTATAAATGGAACTGTCTAAACATGTGTTATTTGTTTATGTTTATTATCTAGCGTATCTGTTCTAATAGTAGTGAAACGTAGGCTACCAACTACATGGATGGTCATTATTTCTAGTATTTAAATTTTATGTTGAAATATTGTATATACATGTATATCAATTCCCGTGAGAGATCTGAGCTGAATTTAAACGACGTTTTATTACGTAACCACTGCAGAGGGGAGAATGTACTTCAATACTCGGAGAGAACGAAGGAAAATAAAATCTCCTCAGGAGAGCTTGGACTGTCTGCCTCATCACACTGCAGACGCTCGCAAACTGTAAAAACACGTTTCCTTAAATGTTTTAAACCATCAAGAGACATCATGGGAACCACATATTTATATTAACGCATAGTACTATGTACAATAATATTATGACACAATAAAGTTCAGATCAATGTTAATTTACATTACGTAATTCTTTGAGTAGAACTTAATTACTAAGATTTCAGCTATGAAAGGATGCATTGTCATTCTTCTAGGTACCACATAAACAAAACAACAAGATTTTCTAAAATATTCCAAAGACGTTGTTTTGAATAAAATACCCCGCCACAGCAAACCTGCAGATTAAGTGATTTTGCATTTGCCTCATTTAATTTTAAATTCTATTTAAAAAATATTACATGTAATGAGTACCTAGGTTTGCTGCTACAGGGAGGGTAATGAAGTGTGTTTTTTTGGTAAAATATTTGTAGATCAGTATGAAATAAATAAATTTGAAAGGATTAATCAGAATATGTGCATAAACAAGCGAACTACAACAGTTTAGTTACTTCATAATACTAACATAACAATTCTGAGTTTATTTTTTTGAATTTCATCCTTAACCAATAACCGTACAAAAACAATTCAATATACAAAGCAAGGGATGAGCTGCTACAGTACACGGGTTTACCTTTGATTAAAGTACAGTAGTGGTAGTGACCAGGATCTGAACCCAAGACATCGCTGTTAACCACTGAGCCACCGACTCGCCGAATACAATGTGTTTACTATGTTTGACCAACAAAGTAAAATCTAAATGTATGTTTGCTTTCTCACTTGAAATCAAGTATGAATTGGAAATATTGTCATGAATATGTGTAATCTTGCAGCGAAAAGTTTAAGCGATGTTAAGAGTTTCGTTTATTCCATCAGGTACTTAGTTTCGAGTAAAGCCCGAAATAAATCAGTCAATGTCGATATCAAATCTTATTACTCTGATCCAAACGCTAGGAACTACTTTGTATGTGTTTCTTTTTATAAATGAGTGATAGGGTAAAGCAACGGTTTATGAACAATACCAAGAACTGGCTTTTATCTGGTTACAGATTATATTTAAATAGATATATCTGTATCGAGGTACTTTATTTAGTCACTCTCAAACGTCTTGTTTGGACGGAAGATTCCCTTTAAAAAATCATCGATATTAAAAATGGAACACTAATTTTGTTCACACTGATCATGGACATCAAGCAATAAGTTTTCAGAAAGTCTTTTTAGCATAGCTGATGTGAAAGATTATAAAAATTTAAACTCCAATACGTCCAAGATACGTCCAAGATCGCACCACTCATCCTACACTTATCTCAATTTATACTTTACTTTAAATACCTACATTCATATGGTCGTAATTTCAAAGTAAAGTATTAACGTATGTTTTAACCTGTTTACGGACAGTTATTAAATTAATGAGGTTATGGAATTTCAAACTGATGAAAGACTTTTTAAGGAGTTTAAAAGTTGAGAGGGTGGTTGGGCATTGGAGATATAATCAATCAACGAACCACATTGTCTTGACACAACTGCAATATAAAAGTGGTTAATTTATGTTTAAGGTTTGTAGCATATAATTGCTTTGTTCATGCAATATTTTTTTAGTGATCTTGCGATGGATACTATTTTATCAAATGCATGACGTTTTACATGATATTTTTGCTAGTATAGTACCATCTCTATACTTATGAATTATTTTTGGTATCCCCCACAATTCTTGAACGAGAAACCCGTAAAAACAGCTACTGTTAATAGGTAACTTTTGACAATGATATTTTCCCACCGTCCTTGGAAATGAATGAGCTTTAAAATGAATCCTTAACAGCCATGCTACCTTTTCCTAGCTCGAGATATTTCGTGGAAACCGATTCACTTACGGAATTAAATATATAGATGTTAATTGGATTCAAAAATTCTCCTTATTATGTCTCAGTCATCTGTTCTCTATCATCAGTGTACGAATAAAAACTTTCAAAATAACACATCCGTAATGTTTAATTTAGTTTTGAAAGTTAAAGACGTGGAATGCTCTGCGCTCCCATCTCGAGAGGAAGTAATAAATTGCAAACGCTTCCCTTATGACACTCCCCGGAACCGTAGATAAACTTCGGGGGTGAGAGCGTGTTTTGCTGGGCTCATATTGGGCCCGGGGCTGAGTTGAGCTTTATACTGTTTTCTGCCGACTTGTCTGAGTCATTTTGACCAGTTAAACCTTGTTGCCAATGTAATATGCGTAAGAAATCTGGACCATTAACTGGCTGGCTGCTCAATATCCAGGATTAAATATTACCGTTGTAACACCTGTACATGTGTTTTCGCGTAAAAATGGTGTAAACGACACGAGTAGAAATTTAAGGTACGGGCCTTGAAAAGGCCTTAAAACTTCTACGAGTGTCGCTGAGACTATTCACGCGAGTTGCGTAAACTATTTACATACGACAGTTTTAGCGAATTTCCCATATAGGGAATAAGCTATTACCGTAGTACTCATGGTAAGACCTGGACGCGGGACCGATTTTTTTTTTCGTTTTGAGGTCCCTAGAGGCCAAAAACACCATCCGTTCAAATTCATATATATATATATATATATATTTATATATTTATATATATATATATATATATATATATATATATATGTGTGTGTCCGTCAGCACGATAACTCGAGCAAAAATGATCCGATTTTGATGAAATTTGGTACAAACGTGTAAACCTACGTTTATTCGAACGAGTTCGCGATCCAGCATGATCGGACCATGGGAACGGGTGTTTACGGGGGGTTTTATGGGGTAAAATTAGGTTTTTCCCATTTTTTACCCAAAAAACATAAAATTTAGCAATTTATTTTCAAACCATTTTGTAGAGCTTAAAAAAACAAATAATTTAGTATATTGAAGCGTTATTATGCGCCTAATGGTTACGGAGAAAATTCCAAAAAATTGTAAATTTAAAATTCCCATGTTATTCTTATGGAGAATAAGTAAACTGTTGTAGTTTGCTTGTTTATGAACATATTTTGATCAAATTTGGAAAATGTTTTTATTTCTTACTAACTATTAACATTTTACAAAAAAAACAGTTTTACCCTCCCTGATGCAGCAAACCTAAGTACTTGTTAAACTAATTCTATTTAAATTGGGAATAAATGTTATATTTTTAAGTAGACATTTCAGTGTAAATCCAATCAGTCAAATGGAAATTCGCTTAGTCTGCAGGTTTGCTGCGGCGGGGGTATTTTTTAATTACTAACAATCACCACTCATTATTTCTAAGTGAGGTTATGTTTTCGTTTATAACCTCTCATTGCCACTGACAGTAATGCAACGAATCATTGTACCAAACACTAATTGGACCACTCATTAACAATTAAATCGGTCTTAACAGCTGATTAGTTAAAGTTCGAAGCATTTCAATTTTATCTTCTTTTCTCTCAATCGTTGAACCTCATGGGTACATTAACCCATGTTTTTAAGTAAAACAATGCTTTTAAGTAAGTAAACAATCCTGTTAAGTGTATATTTTCTAATTCTGAAGAACCAAAATAAAACGGCAAGTTAAAAAACGTTTGTAGGTCGAGTATTTTTACGTAAATGTTACATTTTTAATGTTTTAAACCAAAATGTCAAGATAGACCCTGAATCTGCCAATAACTATGCTGTATTAGGCCTATGTTGTATTATGCTATATTAATCACTGTGTACCTATCATTTTCATTGTAGTCGTTTTAAGAGTCCAACCATTGGCATACAAATGTACCAAATGCTTCAGAATAAATTCAAATGCAAGCCCCACGGGAGGTCGGGCATTTTAGGTTGGTTTCAAAAACTGTGCATACCCTCCTCTGAAATCTGTTTTAAACTGAAAACAGATACAAAAACGCGTTATTCGTTCCACTACATGAAACAAATTTCGTTTCTTGTGTTTATTATTGTTATAAAATTACTCTAGCTAACATTTGATGAAAAAAAAACACTCATTAAAACATACACATATGAATGTAGTGTTAATACGTATTAACAGTCCAATTAGTAAAAGAAGCGAGCTGGTTTGAACCCAGGTCCCGGGTTCAAATCCCGCCAATCACCAATGAATTTTTGAAGTGATAATACCGCGACCTCCTTTAGCCCTAGCCTAAAGTGATGTGGAAATCATTCCGGACAAGAACATAGGTACTAAACAATTTATGCAATTTTCAAATGTAGGATTTTTATAGCTGGATGGAGAAAATATTCATTTTGGTAGTCCACAGCTGCAATCGCCGTGGCTCACAAACATCCCAGGATATGAAGTACCCCTTCAAGGGCTTAAAGGCCTAAGATAAAATCGATCATGGCTCCGCGCTACAAAGGATATACTGCAACTCCCATCCCTCTTTGTGTTTAACACGTGGGGTAAAACCTTCAATTAGCCACTTTGACTAACAATTTTTTTTTTGTGTATTGTGTTTTTTTTACGTGTATTGTGTGAAAATTTCACGTTTTGGCCGCATCATGTTAATAATGATAAATCGTGTATTGCACTCGACGAATATACATTACATATTTAATGTTTGTGAAAATAATCCATGCATTGTATACATTTTGTATTTTGATAAAAGTAAAGTATTTTTTTACACCGATGCCTGATTTTTTTTGGGATCCATCCTTGAATTTAGATGTCCCAGGTACTGTTCATAAAACGTTGATAGAGTGCAGCATGGACACCATGCTTTATCCTAGATTTGAATTAGTTTTTGTTTCAGCTGGTTTTATACCATCATAGAGTTTGTTGGGGATTATGATGCCAATCTTGGGTGTGATGCTAACCTAGTTGTTAGCGTCTCGGACATCGGTGCGGGAGGGATAGGTTCAATTCCCGACTCATGCAAAAAACATTTCATGGGTTTGGACCGCTTTCTCTTGATAGCGTGTTTGACTTTACTTCATAACAAAATGCCATAGGAGTAAACACGAGAAAAAACTGCTAAATCAAATTGTCTCGCCCCTAGTCTCTTAATCATGAATGTCACTGACCTCAGCTGCATTAAGTGAGCATTTATACTTAGTGCATATAGGAGAGTGCATGGCCATTGGCCACATCCAAAATGCAGATACAAGTACAATGAGAAATCCTAGGACTTTTTGTTACTTTTTGTTCTACATGGGCTTAAAACACCTCTAGTCGCTAAACATTTTTTTTGTAAATATTAAAATGACTTGCTATAACAAGAGACTCATGAAATATCTATTTACCTTACAAGTGTAGTAAGAGCGTTTTTACATCACGCAGGTGATGTAAAAAAAATGATGAAAATGATGAAAAAGGTTTGTTATATTTTTTGCACATTTAAATGAGCGTTTTTTTTTTTTTTTTACTCTTCTTCACAAAATCATAACACAATAGTTTTTATTTATTGTTAAGTTTTAAAATCAAAGCTTTTATAGAATTTGTGATATAACTTTTACAACTTGGGATAAAAGACTTTGACGCTACGAAGTGGTAGCAAGTTAAACCGAGCTATAGGCAAGACTCTGTTAAGTCCCTATAAGACTTTGACTCTACCAACTTGAAATACTTTCATCTTGATAACACGATGTAGGCTTATCGAATATAATGTTTTAGCGCCGTATTTATAATCAACGGTATAATATTTCCATGATGTGTACTAGGTACACAGTTATAAAGCACACTAAATTAAACTACGACCTTATTGTCAAAGTTAACTTTAACATGGCTTTCACTTGAACGTAGCTTAAACTTTTACATTTGAATTATTTCAAACTAACCTCTGGACTACAAAGTGTTATTATAGTATTACAATGAAATAATACATGAAAAATTCGGAATCTTAAATTCAGTCAATAACATTGAATCAATTGTTTAAACATTGAAAAAAAATTATTTTTGTTACCACTTAAAATTGTTACAAAGTTGTACTAATATGGGCAGTTGGTCGTTAATATTTTATTCTAATCAAAGCTTAGAATTCCTCAAGTAAGAAGTGCAGAACTGCTGGCATCAAGATAAAAGAATGTAAATTTTAATGCATGCACAAAAAAATATATTGGAAAGCTCATAAATATTTTCTCAAAGATAAAATAAACACTTTTCAAACTTCTGATTAATCAGACGATCCCGTATATTGATTTTTCATTTCTGTTCCGTTAATTATTTGGTTTTAAGGGTGAATTTCTTTAGGACTCCCTCCTTCACTAGGGTTTGTTTTTTTCCATCCAGTGCTGCTAACCAACTTCCTTTATAACGGTAGTTTAACTACCATTAAACTATTTAATTGAATTTAACAGCTGATCCGTTGAATATTTAACCATAGTCAGACAGTAATCAATACACAAAAAGGTTTATGAAGATGGATTTCAATTAGGTTACATTTATTTTGGTAATTATCACCTGAATGAAGATTGTAAATAACTCTTTAAGGTCCTACAAACTACAAATTTCATTTCTTGTCAATAAGTAGGTTTACTAACATTAATTACTCTATCAAACAAACATTATCTTTGCGAGGTTAAAGTGTATAAAATCATTTATTTCACCTGTGAAAGTAGTGTGTGAATCTTATTAACCTTATCGTTAGTGATTATCGGGGCTCCAACACGAGACCTAGGAAACTGAAGCCCCGCGTTGTATTACTCTCCTTGCTATCAAATAGAAGCGTACAATCGTTAAAACATCTTTATGTTCACCGTATTTAACATGCATTTTGCCACGTTAAGGGGTGAATATAAATTCCAACGAGAGTTAAAGTGCGTAAATCATCTGTCAGTGCGCGCTAAGGCTCTCAGAATAACAACAGTTTTAAATCTTTAACAGAGCCTGAACACGGACACCGTTGAATTATAGAGGAGGTTTTCGCTAGATTACGAGTCCTAAGTAGAATACGACAGAGGATTTAGTTAAGATTATATTTTCTTCGCTCTGTATATGTAAAGACATTTTTACGGCCGTCAAATAATTTTCTCAAACTCTATCGCCTCTTATTGTTTCCGATCGATCGTTTCTCAAACCCTAATTTACAGCAAAGTAAAACCATAAGATTTTATCTTGCTCTTAGTTTACTACCTATTACTACTGATCAGTCTTTATTTTCCTAATGCTTTTGTTGTTTAATAAATAAAAATGGTTTCAAAAATAATAAAAAGGAAATAATGTTTTTAATTTTAGTTGGTTCCATTTTTCTGCATTTTGAGAATTACACATGCTTAAAAAGCTGCCTTTTGGTGGTAGTTCAATCTTATGAAGTTTCATTTTATGATTTTGAAAATGTTTAGTGTCCCCCAAAAATGGGGGATTTTGTGGGCAACTCAAAATGTTTAAATGTAAACCGCCTTCAAGTGACACCTCATTTTGAAGAGTTTATAAAAGCTTAAAAATTGTGAAAACCAGAGTTCGTAATCTCTTCTCTATCCAAAATGGTAGCCCGTGGTATAACTACCCGAGTACCCATGGGCTAAAATGGTACCTGTGTTGGTGGCTCCATTAGCAGCAGAGTTCGAACCACGATATGCAGCGCCCTTGCATGCACACTAGCGGTTTAGAGTAACGCCGGGGTAGACGTGGTCCTTGATCTATCATGCCGCAAATTAATATTCGTAATGTTGCTCTCAGTGTACTTTTAGTTTGTAGACGACGCGGGTCACAAAAATGTGCCGTGCGCGTCACTTTTATATATAAATACTCAGCGCGCGAGCAATAACTTGGTCCATTTCCTATCCTGCGACTGTTACGACTCTAGTCGCGCGGCTGAAATAAATGACTGCTTTAATGCAAAGTAAATGCAACCGTTTCCTATCGAGCGTCTACAGCCGCGCGACTGAAGCGACTCGAGCCGCACGGCTAGAGCCGTCACGACTGGACTGCTCCGTGAGCAGTTCAGTCGCTTCAGTCGCGCGGCTGTAACGAATTTATAGTTTATACATACAAAGTTTGAGGTGTGTACCTTCATAGATGATTCAAAGTTAATGGAACTGGTTCGTCACCACCCATACGTTCACCCCCAATACTTGAAGAAGATGTCTCTGAATATGAATACTCTGAAACCGCTGTTTTCACCGTACCAAGAACAATGGATTACGTTGTTCATTGTTTTTTACCATGCACATTAATAATTCCTTTTCCTCCCTTTCTCCAAGTAATATATTCGCTGCCAACTGTGCTTATTCCATGACGGTCAGTAGTGCAATTTCACAAGTCACTAGTCGTGGGAGTCGTAGGAGTCGCGGCATAGGAATTGAGACAAGCGTCTCCAGCCGTACGGCTCTAGACGCGCGGCTAGAGCCGTACGGCTGGAGTCGTAACAGTCGCAGGATAGGAAATGGACCTTACTGGCGGAAGCGTATCAGCTGTCAAAGGCAATAGAACTAAAAATGTCTAGGAGCCAAAAATCCTTCTTGTTGAGCTCGCCGGACATCCGGCTAAGTCTAACTGCAACTCAGCCCCTAATTAAAAATAAGTATTTAAGTATTAGTAGTTAAACTAATTATCAGGGGGACGTATTAGAAATTATGAAATAGTTTGATCTTTAGTTAGGGGTTGCCAGGTAGAAACCAGGGGCTATAGGATAGTTTTCCAATTTAAAATGTCGGTTTCCTCCTTAAGAGGAACCGGCATTCAGCTAGTTGAAACAAAGTCAAAATTCACATGGTTCTAAATCGTTTCATTATTCTGTGCTGTCAATCCGATTAATTTATTCTCATATTACCTTTTTTCAATCAGGTTTCATATTCCATGGTTAGTTCATTAATTAGTTCTTTATGTCAACGCAATTCTTAAATTTCCAGGTAGTGTTTAGTTACAAGATTTTTATGTTATAATCACAGCTCATCAAAAGCTGCCTTAAGGTGTTTACGGCAATGGGCACGATCAACCTCAGGGTAAAACCCTTCCTTTAAAATAGACAGTTGCAGCCCTTTCTAACTCTCAACATTGTAGTAAAATTATTATACAGGGTGGCTGAAAAGTGACTTACACCCCACCTTAACTTTTCAACCATTTGAGATATTTGAAATCTGTTTGTGGCAACCTTCTTAGGTATGAGGGGCTACAGTAACTATGGTTAATTTTGAAAATTTTGCCCTTAGGGGTAGTGAGGGTAGGGGGTGGCTCAAAATTTTCAAATAAAAGTATAGTCGAGTTTGGTATCATTTTACAGTTCTTGACAAAACATAACAATTGACATAATAAAAATCTAAACCGGACCACTAATAACAAAATGGCGCCCTATAACGTTTAAAATCCAAATAACCATGAGGATAGCTGAAAATTAACTTGCACCCCCTTTAACTTGTTAACTATTTGAGATATTTGAAATCGGTTTTTCGGCAACTTGTTAGGACATGACGAGCTATGATAATTATGGTCAATCCCAAAAAAAGTTTCCTTTATGGGTAGCGGGGGTAGGGGTAGGTCAATAATTTCAAACAGCAAGTATAGTCGAGTTTTTTACAGTTTTTATTATTTTACAGGTCTTGACGAAACTTTACAATTAAAATAAAGAAAATATAAATCGGACCATTAATATAACAACATGGCAGTTAAAAATGTTTAAGACAGTATATTATTAAACAGTTATTATTAAAAGTAAGTAAGTTAATAATTGTTTTGTTTCGTCAAGACCTGTAAAATGATACCAAACTCGACTATACTTGCTGTTTGAAAATTTTGAGCTACCCCCTACCGCCACGACCCCTAAAGGCAAAATTTTCAAACATGACCATTATTATTATAGCCCCTAATATTTAAGAAGGTTGCCACAAACAGATTTCAAATATCTCAAATGGTTGAAAAGTTAAGGGAGGGGGGGGTGTAAGTTACTTTTCAGCCACCCTGTATACATTGCCATGTCCTAACCAGACCACTATTCTATTATTCCACCAGGTTCAAACAGTAACAGCCAGTTACAAATTAGCTCCGTATCGCTACAAAAAGAAGGTGTTAGATTAATATAATTGCTCCGCTCAATATTGTAAGCAGACAACTACAGTTTACGCCTATTTCAAATTGATCGTTCTATTTATATTTCGTTTATTAACAGTTGACCTTGGCAAGAAGTGTTACAGGTGATACACGTGTCTGTTAACACTTGGAGGGCGGGGTTTGTAAAATACTGCTCTGCCTGATTGGCAGAACACCGACTTGCGTAGCCCACTAATTACAGTTTGACGTTTTAGCTAACTGTTCATTTTTAAACTGTCCAATTATGTTTCCAACTGCTCGCGTCACACCATTTATCCCATTGACGTAGATTCAATCGCCCAAAAATAACCCCAGTTGGAATAGGTTCAGAGCAACTTCAAACTGTCAACAATTATGTCTTCCCTGCCTTTGAGTGTTCTTCTGCTGATTGCGGTAAGCATAGATTCTATATTTCTAAAACTGAGTTTGATAAACTATTAAATACTAGTCACTATACGTGTGATTTGTAACGGTAAGGTCAGAAGAGAAACGATTGGTTCTTAAAATCGATCGTATTAACAAAACTCAGTTGCACCGCTTAATGATGATCAAAGTATATAATTGTTTTATATGGTAAATGGTGAATTCTTTGTAAGATACCTAGTAAGTGCGATATGAGCAGTGCAAGGTTTGGGTAGCGCTGATTCACGTATTCAATTTTGAAAAGTTACGCTTACCTAAAAGTGTATTTACTTAAAAACCCATCTGTTAACATTTTCAATAACATTACAATTTCCCTTTTGTTCCCTTCAAGTATTAGATGTAAGTGATGGATAAAACTAGGAGCAAGAGAAAATCTTATGGTTTCCCTTTGCTGTAAATTAGGGTTTAAATAACGATCGATAAGAAACAGTAAAAGGCGATAGAGTTTAAGGAAATTATTTGATTGTCGTAAAAATGTATTTCCATAGAGAGCGGTGAAAATATAATCTTTACTAAATCCTCTGTCGTATTCTACTTAGGACTCGTAATCTAGCGAAAACCTCCTCTAAAAAGCGAAAACCTTCAACGGTGTCCGTGTTCAGGCTCTGTTAAAGATTTAAAACTGTTGTTATTCTGAGAGCCTTAGCGCGCACTGACAGATGATTTACGCACTTTAACTCTCGTTGGAATTTATATTCACCCCTTAACGTGGCAAAATGCGTGTTAAATACGGTGAATACAAAGATGTTTTACCGATTGTACGCTTCTACTTGATAGTAAGGAGAGTAACACAACGCGGGGCTTCAGTTTCCTAGGTCTCGTGTTGTAGCCCCGATAATCACTAACGATAAGGTAAGTAAGATTCACACACTACTTTCACCGGTGAAATAAATAATTTTATACACTTTAACCTCGCAAAGATAATGTTTGTTTGATAGAGTAATTAATGTTAGTAAACCTACTTATTGACAAGAAATTACATTTGTAGATTGTAGGACCTTAAAGAGTTATTTACATAATTTGAAATCCATCTTCATAAACCTTTTTGTGTGTTGATTACTATCTGACTATGGCTAAATATTCAAAGCATCAGCTGTTAAATTCAATTAGCGTTAAATTACCGTTATAAAGGTAGTTGGTCAGAACCACTGGATATTTTAATGCGAACTCTGGAAACAAATCACACCCTAAGTGGGAGAGGGATCCCTAAAGAAATTCACCATTAAAAAACCAAATAATTGACGGTGCAGTAATGAAAAATCAATTATGCGGGATCGTGTTATTAATAAGCTGTTTGAAAAGTGTTTATTTTAATCCTTGAGAAAATGTTTTTGAGCTTTCCAATATATTTTTTCGTGCACGCATTAAAATTTACATTTTTATCTCGAGGCTAGTACTTAACGAATTCTAAGCTTTGATTAGAATAAAATATTAACGACCAACTGCCCACATTAGTACAAATTTATACCCTTGTAACAATTTTAAGTTAACACTTTTTGCTATGTTTCAACGTTGGTGTTGACTGAGCTTCATATTTCCTATTTTTCATGTAGCCTATTCTTTCATTGTAATAAAATTATATTTTTTTGTAGTTCAGAGGTTAGTTTCAAAAAATTAATTTTTACATACTTCAACCCTACAAGTTTAAGCTACGTTTAAATAAAAGCTATAAATGTATTAAAGTTAACTTTGACAATTAAGTCGTGGTTTAATTTAGTGTGCTTTATTACTGTGTACCTAGTACACATCATCTGGATATATTATACCGTTGATTATAGATGTTATATATACGGTGCTAAAATCATTATAATCGATAAGCCTACATATTGTTATCAAGATGAAAGTATTTCAAGTTGGTAGAGTCAAAGTCTTATAGGGACTTAACCGAGTCTTGCCTATAGCCCGGTTTAACTTGCTACCACTTCGTAGCTGCAAAGTCTTTAAACCCAAGCTGAAAAATTATATAACAGATTCTATAAAAGCTTTTATAAAGAAAAAGACAACAATTACCCAAAAAAGTGTTTGATGATTTTGTAAAGAGTCAAATATATAATTGAAAATCAAATCAGGAAATGAAAATTCACTTAGCGTGCAGGTTTGCTGCGGTGGAAATTTATGTAAAAATCTGACTTAAAAAAAGTCGGGTTTGATTGAAACTACTATGTGATTGTCCTTATAATTTCTAAGCAAAATAGTGCAACCCCCATTTCTCTAAAAATTACTTTTCAAAATTGAATGCAGCTTATAGTGCAACTAACGCAAATAACAGAAAAAGTTGAAAAAAAATTATAAATATACTGAGAGAATAAGTACTTGTAAGATTTAAAACGAAAAATGTGGGGCTCATGCTAATTTACAATAATTAACTTCACCTATTGAACTATTATGATTTATTGCATGCGGCCCACTTTTTTCGTGTTAAATCTTACCAATATTTATTCTCTAAACATATTAAAAATTATTTTCAACTTTTTAGTGCGTTTAAAAACGTGTCATTTTTAAATAATATTTTTATTTATAAATTATTTTCTACTTTTTTGTCTTCAATGTGTAAATATGTTGAACCAATTTGATATGGCCTGTTAAGGTAACACAGTAGTCAAAAATTTAAAAATATATATATTTTTTTATAATTAATTCTAGTTTTAAATTTTATCCTGAATCCATAGATACCAAATATGTTATATAATAAAATTTATTTGATAGATTTTTGTCATTTATTATAAATCTTGCACAGCTGTTTCAGTGATCGCATGACAGCGACTAAGGCTTTATATGCGATTTACCGAAAATTTACTTTTTTCTTCGTCCGGTACATTTTTTTGACACATTTATGAACCGATTTTAATGAATTTTTTTACAGACCTTCTGTGTATATTAACAAATAATAATAGGAAGTGAAATTACAAAATCATTTATACAACCCGAGTTTTAATTATTTTTAAATTTAAAAACGCGATGAAATATTTGTAAAAAAAAATCATAAACAAATTATTTTTTACTTTATAACAAAAGTGGTTCCTATTATCGTTGAGAAAGGTGTGTAAGACAATGTATAAAAATTTCAGGTTGCTAGGATACTTTTTAAAGAAGGTTGGTGTACCTAAAAATGGTGAAATTAACATGAATAGGAGTAGTAGGGACTACTGTGTTACATAGCCAAAACCTTATTATTTGCAATCAGATGTTTTATCTATACTTTGAAATGCTTGTTTGATATTTTTTAGAATATCTCGGGAGCAGAACCCTTACCTCTTAACCTCTGTTCTTCTAACTGTCAAATTTATAGTATTTACAGCTGACTTAAATTAATTGATATATTTACCTACATTCTTTCAAAACGTAAACATGGAAAATTTGAAAACCCATTAGGCTTAGCCAAGAGAAATATGAAAATAAAACGATACAGTATTAATTGCATTGGCATCCATTTGTGACCTATATTTCAAGTTTCAAGTGTCTAGCTCATCAGGAAGTTAGTTTAAAATCGATATCAAAATTTGTACCGGACAAGAAAGTGAGCCAACAAAAACAAGCCCATTGGGCGTAGCCCAAGGGAAATATGAAAATTAAATGATATAATATTGCATTGTCATCCATTTGTGAGCTATGTTTCAAGTTTCATGTCTCTAGGTCATCGGGAAGTTAGTATAAAATTGATTGCAAAATGTGTACCGGACGAGAAAGTGAGCTAATAAAAACGTTTTAAAATAGGCAAGCACGACTTTTGTCAGCATTGTTTCTCCTCCATGGTTTCTTAACCGATTTTGTTAGTATACGGTTCATTGAAAATATCTTATTGAGTAGATGTCATAATAAGGTCTTAGTCTTACATGTTGAAAAAGTCCCCTGGGCTTTGTCCCAGTGGCTTTGGCTACAGTGTCTTGTGACCCATGTTATCATTGTTTGCTTATAATATGATTAGCTGGATTCAAGAAAACGCGCATTTACTGAGTTAGTTCAAATTAAATATCTACTAATTTAAATCTGAGGTTGCGTACGAATTTCAATGAAAACAGTGCGAGAAGCCTGGCTACACTATCTAAGATAAAGATAAACAAGGACAACTTTATGTGGTTATGGGTAAGTCGGAAAACATTTGTGAAAACACTAAAAAACAAAGTCAGCTTCTGAAAAACCAAATATTTACAGGAAATGTTCATTATATCAGTTGTTATAAACAGTTGACATGTGGTTCGGATTACACTATAAACTGGAGGTCCCTTAGTTGCCATTAGCTGTTTGGGCTAGTAATTAACAGCTGATGTGTCTAAGGAATATGTCGGCCTGTAAATACTAACAAGACTACAAAGATCGCGCGGGAGCGTTTCATAAATCCAAATTTCACAAACTCCAACGGTTAAAATATTAAATGAACAGCGCGTTTCATAATGTCCAAATTCCATAAGCTCCAAAACTATAACATTCAAAAAATCACTGTTTCACAATGTCCAAGTTTCACAAACTCCAACGTTTAAAAATTAAATAAACAGAGCGGTTCATAACCTCCAAATTTCATAAGCTCCAAATCTATAACATTCAAATAATCACTGTTTCACAATGTCCAAGTTTCACAAACTCCAACGTTTAAATATTAAATAAACGGAGCGGTTCATAATGTCCAAATTTCATAACCTCCAACGGTACAGTCGCGCCACTTATCCTACACTCATATTTGGTTAAAATACGCGCCTAGTGGCGTCTCCAACTTAAATAATTAATAATTCAGCTGGTGTCATCAGCTGATACACGTGTGCGTTAGGTGTAACACTTAGGAGGAGGGGCTTATGAAATACTCCTCTCTGATTGGCGGAATATCTCGCATAACCTACTATCGACTCACGATTACCAGAGTTCTGTTCTACACCTGGTCATTAATTACTTAACATGAATGTTATTATCATTAAATAAACAGTTTGACGTTACAGCTAACGGTTTACTGTTTGTTTTTCAATTACGATCCAATTTGTTCTTAAGTTCTCTTACGTCACACCGTTTATCCCATAACATACCATTGCAAATGTTAAAAACCAGTCGGGAAAGGTTCAATACAACTTCAAGCATACAATAATCATGTCTTCGCTGACGCAAATCTTTACACTTGACGAATTCCACTACTGAAGTAAGCTTTATTAAACAGCTGGGTTAGTATATCTTTTTCATAAGAAATACATTGTGACTTTGATGGAATGTAGGGAAAAGCCGTGGGGAGGACTTTTATTACAGGAATTGGTGAAAGGGGGCGTCTACACAAAATTACTTAATTTTTACCCATCGTTTGCCTTGGATTTTTTACTAAAGAAATTTTGGTCAAGTTGAAAAAACAAATTTAACCGTCATTTTTCCAATATGGCCGCCAACTTAGATTTTTCTTACGGAAGACCCTATATTTTATGCCTGTTTTAGAAAGTAAATGCAATTTAAAAACGTTTTTATTCCTGGATTTTTTCTCTTAAGCTACTAGTTTAGTGGTTACAGCGTGTTACAACTAAGAAAAAATTACTTGCGGTGTACATTCTGTATCATGTAGCTCCTCAACGAGTACGTTTAAAGCAAAAATGTAAAAGACTTCAAATTGCTTCTAGATTCTAAAAAGACCATAATCTACACAGTTTCCCCATTTTAAGATTTCCCTGCCATTTTGGAAAATGGTGGCCATTTTGTGAAACTATGGAATCAATATTTGTTAAGTATGTTATGGTCCTTTTAGAATCTAGATGCAATTTTAAGACCCTTATTCGTCTTTGCATTTTTGCTCTAAACTTACTCGTTTAGGAAATACATGATGCAGAATGTACCCAGCAAGTAATTTTTGAAACACGCGGTAACTACTAAACTAGTAGCTTTAGAGAATAAATGTCAAGAATAAAAACGCTTTAAATTGTATTTAATTTCTAAAACAGGCATAAAATAAAGGGTTATCCGTAAGAAAAATCAAAGTTTGCGGCCATATTGGAAAAATGACGACTAAAATTATTTTTCAACTTGATTAAAAATTGTTTGATAAAAAATCCAAGGCAGTTACAATTTAACATTTTGTTATATCTCTTATAACTTTCGAATAAGATAGCTGGCACACTTATACCAATCACCCTGTATGTGCTGATGTTTGATGTGTAATCTGCATACTAATCTGCATAATCATGCATACCTTCAATTTTGACATCAATCATGAAAATCGGTCGGGTACAAGAGCCAAACGAACTCCGAAAATAAAACCAAATTTAACTCCCATAAGAAATACATGAGGAGCAAATTTCGTTCACGTACGTAGATACGTACGTGCGTGAACGTAGATGGGTTCACTGTGGATATTTAACTTAACTGCGATCCCACAGAAATGTTACTGCACATGTTTCACATCAAGCATCAGCATTTAATTATATATGAACCATGTGCGTGCCCTTCAATTTGAGACCTCAATCATGAAAACCGGTCGGATAGAAGAGCCAAACGAACTTGGAAAAGAAAACCAATAGTTTTTAAAATATAAGATTACCATAATAATTTATTGTTTCAGGTCCAAGTATGGATTAGCGGTGCCATCACTGGTGAGTTTTACTTAAACGGCGTTTACAATAAAACTCTGAGCAATCAAAATGCACAATTTCTCTTCGATTGTTATTAATTGTGTAAAAAGTATTTCTGTATGTGATATTTAATTAAAAAGCTGTGTGCCAAGATATTCACTTTCAGAATATTATCTTCTACTTTGCTCGATTCACCACCATTAAAAGTTAATTGCAAAATACCTAATAAGAAGCTTCCAAATTTATAGTGGGGAGAAAATACAGAGTTATACATGTTTTGGCTAAACTCTGTACGACTAAAGTTATTTGTGTAACTAGTGGTGAAAGTGGCACTTTGCTGCACACGAGAGCAATGTTTACGCACAAGCCGCAGGCGAAAGTGGAATGATCTCGAGTGCAGCAAAGGCCTTTTTCACTCGTGTTACACATTATATTTTTCCTACAGTCCCTATAAAGCATATAAATAATTAGTCTTTCAAACACTATACAACTCGTTTTTAGGTTCAGCTGGCAACACAAATGGTGCCCTAGAGAAAGTAGTACCCGCGGTCCGTATCACTCCGCTATTTTTCCTCGGCAAGAAATGTGCTCCGCGTTTTGAGAATATAGTTCCGCATGTTTTTGTAATTTGAAGTGGTTTCCGCGCCTAAAAAAATGCTTTAAAGGTATTTTCTTGTTTATTAAGATCGTAGGAATGTTTTAAAAACGTTTAAAAGAAAAGTCCAGAAGGTTCGGAAATACCGAAACTATAAACACGAAATGACAGGTTAAATCGTAGTTATAATTATTATAATATTATATTATAATTTTATCACTTCCAAAGTAAGTTGCATAGCAGAGCTGGCAAATATTATTCATCTCACCAAGTGAATGTGTATCTGGATGGGTATCTGTTGGACCTCTCTTTTTCTACTCTCCTCAGTCCTCATACACCTAACATATCTTATCATTAATGAATTGTCTCATCCTACCGTTATCAATATTTCTTCTTTGAACTTGAGGCATTTTCTGTTCTTCCAACAAAACTGATTAACTGTTTAACTTGGTCTTAACTTACTGAATATTACAAACATTAATATTTACTCCCAAAAAGCTAATGAGTTTCTTTTTATAAACAGCTGTTTTTGTTTTTAAAATTGTTCTATGTATTTCTTATGGGGGAAATTGGCCTTTGAGAGGGTCTCACGCCCTTAAGAGTAGGAATTGAAATTGGTCAACAAATAAGGGAGGAGTTGCGTTAACAAAAAACGGCTTCTCGTATTATATATATAGATAGATATGGTCACAAGTATTGTTTAATATTGCCATTTAGACTTCCCTTATGATATGAAAGTTTGAAGCCAAGAAAATAGATGGAGTTCAGGACCATCTATTTATCTATGTATTGGGTTGAATATTAACTAAAACCAAAACAGTATCATATCAAACAGCTGATTGATTTATCACTTAACACAGAATATTGCCAATAGTTTGTGACCATCTCAACAGATTGCACCACGTTTGTTTGGCTTCAAATTTTACATTACATGGGAAGTCTATTCTGTGTATAGTCAATTATATTGCTAAATATTAAACACTGCATATACTGAAACAATACATGTTAAACATTGTTTAAATGTATGCATACGATTTATCAACCAGTATTTTTTCAGTCACACGCGTGCTGGGAACATCGGAGATGCAACAGGCTGGTTATGTGCTCACTGGTTACAGCACTGAGTTTGAAACCACTGTAGACTTTTGGGTTCTGCAGTGCTACGACACGCCTCAAGGGATTGTCGGGCGATTGACCGATTCCGACGGAGAAACAGTGTATTTGTTCTTTAACGAGGAGTGCTCAGAGGACGGTCTCAACGGATTCCTGTCTTTGGACAAGGAGAACAAAAAGATGAGGTATATGGCAAACGGCATAACCAAAGAAATCTCTCTACAGCCACCAGTTAACCTTGACAACGGTGTGAGAGTGGACCTACCAGGTGATAGTGGTGGGATCAGGGGCCTACCAGCCCACCAGTGGAGAGGCAGGGTAAGCCTTAACTAAAAGTGCAGTATGGCCTTTTAAAAAAGAGAGCTCCTACTAAAATTTTGCTACATATAAAGTTAATGTAAACAAACCTAACATTACCTGACTCAATCTAACTCTACCTATCTTAACCTAACTTACCCCTAACTTTACCAGACGTAACCTACCCTAACCGAACATAGCTAGCAAATTATAATGGTGGCGGCCCTCTTTTTTTAAGATCCGTGCAGTTTAAGGCGTGTTTTCCTAGATGCCAAATACGGCTGATTCTTTTGGCACCTACTGACAACAACGAAAAACAAACTATGAAAAACAAACAACGGTTAAAATAGACGGTTTTCCGATAAGGAAACTCAGTGCTTAAAGGGCTCGGACGACGGCATTTCCGCAGTCGTATTCGGCTTCTACGAAAACCCTGCTCAAGTTGTTAGTGAAAGAAGTAAAGGAGTTAATGAACAAAAGGTTTCTTCGCTCCCAAGTGAACATGTTGACCATTTGACCAGCCATTGCAAGTATATAGTGAAACTACTTTTTGTGGGTTGAAAACATACTTGTAATACCTATCCAATGATGTGAGTTGATCACGTTGATTACCTCTAGAACACCTAACTATTTACCTACGTACTAAGGAATGAAAAGTAACGGTAATATATTATATATTCAACCCTCTTAAGCTTCTTTCCACCACAACAGAAATCGGCGAGTCTAATAAAATAATTCTGTTATGTTAATTGTTTCTGTATCTATAGATATGTGGAGAGGATAAACACTTATAAGATTTAAAACTAAAAACTTGAGGCGCTTGCAATAGCTTTTTTACGATTATCTTCACCTATTGAATGATTTGCTATTTTACAGTACCGCGATTAGAAATATAGATGTAAATCATACACTCAGGATGTACTGTGTGAATATGTTTGTTTCCTTTCCTACTACAGAGTCACTGGGGCGGAGCCCGAAAGGATTTTTGAGATAAGAATATGCCTATATGTTAATCGGGAATGTGAGCTATCATCATGCCAAATTTCAGCCCGATCAATCCAGTAGTTAATGCGTGATCGAATTTCAAACAAACAAACAAACAAATAAACAAACAAACACACAAACTTTCACATTATTTATAATATTAGTAAGAAGTAAGATTTGACTATTGACATTCTTCCAAAATGTAAAAATTGATATTTTGGAAGCCCATGGGGCGTAGCCCAATTGAAATATGGAAATGAAATGATTTAATATTGCATTGTCATCCATTTATAAGCTATGTTTCAAGTCTCTATCTCATCGCAAAGTTAGATTAAAATCGATTGCAAAATGTATACCCAACAATAAAGCGTGCTAATAAAAACGTGTTAATAAAATAAATTGTACGGCAGCTGGACGGCATAATGCAAAACACTTTTAACTGTATGTAACTCCATTGTGTAAGTTTTTTTTATTACTTTTTTTTACTAAATAGATGTTATAGCCTCATGCTCCAATTTGTATTTTCACTGTTCCAGCGCGGGACCCAGAGACTATCTAGTACTAGTTATGGAGTTCCACCCCGTGTTGGACTCTCTGTTTCTGGGAGGACAAGGAGGACTTTTGGAGTTCCCCATACCCCATATTGATTTTGCCATAAAGGTTAAGTCGACTGCTGTTTGATTCAAATACAAACTATGCATACATTGTTATGTTCGTGTCTATTTTTACCTGTTAAATTATAAATACCCCACCACAGCGAACCTGCAGACTAAGCAAATTTCCATTTTCCTGGCTGGATCTATACTAATATATTCCCTTAAAATTGTCAGACTTGCTTTCTTATTTAAATTACATTAAATTTACTGAGTACTTAGGTTTGTTGCTACAGGGAAGGTATTGAGGTATTTTTTTATTGAAATGTTGACCTAGTATGGAAAAAAATTACAAATTTAATTAAAATATATCCACAAACAAGCAAACTACAACAGTTTATTTATTATCCTTAAGAATTACATGGGAAATTTAAATTTGTTTTTTGGATTATCACCGTAACTGTTAGGCATACAACAACGCTTCAATATACATAACTATCTCTTTTTTAAAGCTCTACGAAATGGTTTGGAGAAAAATTGTTTTTTTATGGTCAAAATAGGAAAGGTATTCAGGAGATTCTAGCTTGTACACACAACTCCCGTTAGCATCAGCAGTTATTTTGAGTGCAGTATCGGCATTTAAATTTTGAAAGATCTCTAAATGTAAATGAGTTTGTATTTGAGCTTCGACCCTTTTTTGTCTTGCAAGTTACACGACAATATATCAGTTTATGATCAGTCATCCTCATTCCTCTGTGGTCAACTATGCTGGGGGTGTCTACGACTCCAACTTTTTTTTTTTCAAAACGAGGTTCGCGGCCTCTTTTAACCTTGCATTTGCCCGTCCACATAGATTATAACTGCCCGTGCGTGGAACGTATCCAGCAAAACAAGGGATGAGCCGGTACAGTAAATAGGTGAACTGTACTGATGAAATGTTTGCGGCAGGTACCAGAATCCTCAATCCAGGATCTTTAAATCTCGGCTAAGTATACTGATTGATTGACCGTTCTTCGTCTGGAGTTTATGAAATACAGTTACACACTTTGGCCCAATTTTTAAAATTGTCGTTTTTAATTTTAAATATTTATGTATCAGCTTACATTCGTAGCTGTAAGCTGAAACATAAATATTTAAAACTTTAAAAAAATTATTATTCCAACAGCAAGTTAAGGATGCTTGTTAAAAATAACACATTTTAAGACCACGAAACGCTCATAAAAATTTTTATTTTTCGAATGGAATGTGAAATCTTCGTGAATTATCTAAAGTAAACTGCAGAGATCGGTAGCCACTAACTCTGGATTAGAAAGCGCCGTAACTAATTGGCGGTTGTAATCTAAAATTATTATTTAAAAATTTATGAAAAAGTAAATGAGTTAAATATTACGCCTCTTGAATTATACAACTACGCAAAAATAATATACAATTATCTCTTTGTTTTGGAAACACACTTTTTTATTTTTTAAGGCGTGTGCTTTAATCTAAACACATGTATAGATCTTAAAAACCACAACATGTAGTGCACAAGTACGGTCACCATTTCTTATGAATGTATCAAAGTAAGTAAAATATATCGATTCTTAAATTAGTTTAACGATTACAAGTAGTGTTATGCAGTAACACACAAATTTATAAGCCACAAAACAATGCAGTTTTCTTTTCATTTCAACCAATTAAATAAAACCAGCTGTTCCCATAATGAAGTGAAATTCTAAAGTATAATGATATGCTAAAGTGTAAACAAATCTTATCCCCATGAGGATAACATGGGAACTTTAAAGGCCACGGGGCAGAGACCTGATGGAATTTCTAAAAAAACGCTTTTTATTGCACACCTAGAACCTTCATTCCAGGTTATGGCTTTTGAAATATAGTGATCACTAATTAGAGATTGAGTGAATATAGATGTGTAGATGAGAGGTACTAGATGTTCTTATTCAAATCTGAAGGTCACTGGTTCGATTCAGGCATTATATAGAATGCCTGACAAATAAAGGAAAAAATGGGTAAAATGCAAAAAAGCATTACATGCGCTACATATACAGCTGTATATAAAAATACGACACTCTATTACATTACACTTACTCCACTCTGAATAATAACTGTATAATTTAGTTGTATTTATATAAGTTATGTTTCATCAAAAAATAAACTGATAAACATTTTGTAGATCCAAAAGTAATAAATATCAAAATTGACCATCCAGCGGATCCTGCCAATTGAAAAGACACATTTCATTGGATCGGACTAACAAAAACTGACACAAAGAGAAAAAGTACAATAAACAAGTTTTGGCGGGCGGATTGGCGGCGCCAAGCGGAATTCTGGGTATTCGGAGATCC
Organism: Macrosteles quadrilineatus; assembly: GCF_028750875.1. Classification (NCBI taxonomy): domain Eukaryota; kingdom Metazoa; phylum Arthropoda; class Insecta; order Hemiptera; family Cicadellidae; genus Macrosteles; species Macrosteles quadrilineatus. The sequence continues at coordinate 34,479,944 of NW_026542598.1, read as the reverse complement.
CGACTGACGCCACTCTATTGCTCTATACCACCTCGTGCTGCGATATTAAAACTATCTAAGAATATGAAGACGATTGTTTGAGTGAAATGGTATGTTGACAATGGTGAGTTTATGTTATTGTATATAATCAGATGATTTAAACTAAGTCGTACAGTAACTAAGTTCAACAGATGACGGGATTTTTTCAAGCGTTGTCAATGATCAAGGTTAGCTGGGTCCAGTTTCTAACCATTAAGTCGCTTTTTAATCTTTTAAGGATCGAATCGGCAACTTTTGATTACATGCGAATATTTAACACTCAGAGAGCTAAATATTTTTTATCCATGTTTTGCCTCTTGGATTTATAAAGAGTAATAATAATAATATAGTCAGTGTACAACCACAACGCTAATCATTTTTGTTTAGGCCGGCCAAAATACCAATTTTCAATGTTGCTTGTTAAGTGGTCAATAATAAATGTTTCGTGTGTGAGTGTAGGCTATGTGTACATGTGAACTTCAACAATGACCATTTCATTTCATTTTCATTTCATTTCGTTTTGTCATGAGAGCCGAAGCCCCCTGACTGCATACCCGGTACCTATCCTTTAGGACATACCCGGGCCCCATGATGTAGGCCGAAGCTTACGCATCAACCTTTAGCACATCATGGGCGGATGACTTAAGGTCATCAGGCTCGCCGGCTGCCGAAGCAGACCCTTCGGAAGGAGGGTTGCCCCTCAATCCTAACCAGGGATTCCGGCTGCTTGTTTAAGCGTCACTCCACCTGGGTTCCACTAGGTCGAGACCTAGAGGTCCATGGTAGAGCGCCCCGACGCATTTAGTGCAAGCAACACTCGGGACCTATCTAATCCCTGACAGGCAGAACCCGCCATCGATAGCCAGGAGGAAGGGGACCGTCAGCACGCTGACGGGGGGAACCCCAACCTCCCATTTACATCGCTGCCCGATCGAGGCCTTACCCATTGCTGGGAAACCAGAGATAACCAGAGCGATAGATCCCCAGATACCCCTGGCGGGCTCGGACCCAGCACCCGATCTACTTCGTTTGCCCGTCAGACCCAACATCACTGCCAGGCCATCAGGGTTTCCCAAAAGGAGGCAGGTATAGAAGTGGGACCCACCCGGATGAACCTATCCACCAGAGGTGGCGACACCCTTGACTCAATTGAGGTTCCGGGAAGAACCCCCCACACTCAAGATAACCATACCGTCCGTGCTCAGAGACAGGGATTGGTTTGCATAAGTACCTACAAACCGTTGCCCTCACACTGCGGAAAGTTACGTTGCCCTTGAGTGTCCCCGTGAGCTGCGGGTACTTGCCCGTTTTCACCTCCAGGAAAGGTTACTTCCAAAGTCGAGGATTTGCCCACTGAATGCTGGTCGCACACAACAAGCAGGCCGAAGCCCAAAGAACCACAGACACAGGTAGGTTAGAGATTATGATGTACTTCCATCTCTCCTAGAGCTAAACACCCCTCCATCCTGGATAAAGGAATGTCACTGGGACCCAATGTCCAGTCGTCCATGTCTGTGACCAAAATGAAAATGCCGATACCAACACGGAGCATTTACCTCCCCTCTGGGGGCTAGGTATTTCACCTCCCAGGACGAGGCTACTTCCAAAGTCGAGGATATGCCTCACAAAATGTCAGTCGTACACGACAGGTAGGACTCAGTCACAACCACAAGCTACAGGCAGGTGAAAGATCTATGAACTTAATCAACACTAGCAGAGCTGAACACCCCACCACCCTGAATGGAGGGAATGTCACTGGGTACTCTCACTTTGGGTAAACCCAAAGAGGCTGGCTTGTCCAGTCGTCCATAGCTTGTGGTCTACCTGAAGTGCCGGTTCCAACACCGGGCAATTACCTCCCCTCTGGGAGAGCTAGGGTCCGCGTGGTCGCCCAGGCCACGAACCCACGCAAGCGTGAGCCCCCTGCGGTTCAACAATGACCAATGCTATTAACAGTAATTTAACAAGACAAGAAGATTTGAAATTTGAGCTGTTAGCCCCGAAAATATAGTAATCATAAATACCCCCGCCGCAGCAAAACCTGCAGACTAAGCGAATTTTAACTTCTCTGATTACATGTTTACTAAAATATTTCCATAAATAAGACATGTTTATTCTCAATTCAAATACCTAACATTAGATTTAATGAGTGCTTATGTTTGCTGCTACGGGGAAGGTAAAAAGTGTTTTTTGACCATACGTCAATAGTATATAATGAAATAAATATTATCAATTTATATCCATAAACAAGTAAACTACAACAGTTTTCATTTTCTCCATAAGAATAACACAGGAATATATAATTATTACACTATTTTTTAATTTTCTCCGTGACCGTTAGGTATACAACAGCGCTTCAATATACTAAACTATTTCTTTTTTTAAGCTCTACAAAACGGTTTAGAAAGAAATTGCAATTTTTTTTTGTTTTTAGGAGAAAAAATGGGGAAAACCCATTTTTACCACATAAAAGCCCCAATAAACACCCGTTCCCATGGTCCGATTGTGCTGGTTCGCGAAGTTGTTCGAATAAACGTAGGTTTACACGTTTGCACAAAATTTCATCAAAATCGAATCATTTTTGCTCGAGTTATCGCGCTAACGGACACACATATATATACAAGGTGTTTTTATTTAATCTTGCATCTTTATTTATGTAAAAACCGCAGTAGATAGAAATATGCAGTTTGCGGGAATCATCTATTGACGTAGGGGGCCCAATTATTTGGAATTCAATGTTACATTTACATTCCCCCCTTTACCCCCTACCACCTACTTATTTTTTTTAATATCAAGGTACCCCTTGTGACATATCAAATGAAAGAGCATGAAAAAAGAAAATGTTTGGTGAAGAAATTGAAAATCGGCTCATAAATTTGTGAGATTGTTCACCCCCTTTCGCTCCCTTCCCTTAACATAAAATTTTGGAATTGCGAGATATCCCTTGTGACATATTAATTGAAAGGGCATGTAAAAAGAAAATGTTTGATGAAAGAATCTTTGTAATCGGCTTATACATTTTTTATATAACCCCCTTTCTCTCCCTTCCCTTAGCTTAAAATGTTGAAATGTCAATCCCTTGTGACATTTAAAATGAAAGGGCATGAAAAAATCATTTCTGGTGAAATAATTTTTGAAATTAGTTGATTATTTGTGAAATATTGCAATAACTATCTCCCCCTACCCTATAATTTTAAACTTTATCAATATTTTAATACCTTATTACGTGTTAAAGGAAGTTTTCAAAATTTCTACCAATTTTCGCCATACAATGGTTAAGCCTGTTTTCAAACTCAGCTCTCACTTTTTGGAATGTTTCTCTTCTAAGAGCCCTGCATTCAATTTCTATTTGATTTCTGAGATCCATTAAATCAACGGGTGGAGTTTTGTAGACTACGGTTTTTAAATGCCCCCACAAAAAAAAATCCAATGGCGTAAGATCTGGCGATCTCGCGGGCGACTCGATTGAACCCCTGCGTCCAATCCATCGGCCAGCAAAACGTAGATTCAACCAGTCCTTTACGTTCTTTACGCTCCATCTTGTTGAAAGTAAACGAAATTCTCATCATGCTCCGGCTCACCATGCTCATTTACTGTGTTTTAAATTATATCCGTGATGAGAGGCTCGATGGACTCTTGCAGCAAGTTTAGATATTTGTCTCCGTTCAAATTACCTTCAAAGAACAATGGACCGATAACAGTGTCTCTAAAAATCCCTGCCCAAACATTAAACTTAAGGCGCGTCTGGAAATGTCCTTCAGTAAATGTAGTAAATGAGGATTGGTGTCACTCCAGTAGCGACAGTTATGTTTGTTAATAAAACCGTTAAGAAAAAAAGTGCACTCATCTGAAAAGAAGACGTTCTTCACTGATATTTCGTTATTTAGTATCATTTGACACATCTGTTCGCAAAATTGCAGCCTCCTATCCGAATCGTCTTCGTACAACTTCTGTAAAATCTGAACTTTGTAGGGATGAAATTTGTGCATTTTGGTTACTTTACGTACAGAGCTAATTGATAACCCAGTTTCGGCAGCAACTTTACGAAGAGAGCTTGACGGATCTGCTGTAAAGTGACCCAAAACCTCAATTTGAGTTACATCATCAAGAACTCGTACTCCACTCCTCTTAATGTTACCTACTGGTCCAGTTCCACGAAATTTACAAACTAATTGTTGTACATATTGATGGGAAACATTTCTATTTCTACCGCTCATTGAACACTCTTGTTGTAATTATTGCACTCTGGTTCTGAGAACCGAAAAAAAAAATATTTGGTTACGTTCCTGCAACGTGTACACCATTCTACAACTAGACAACTTCACAACCAATAAATAAAATTTTAATTAGATACAGTTTAATTAAACATCGTACAACAATTAAGTGAACAGTTACTTAAAGAACACAAGAATGCTAACTAATCCCACTTGTATTGGCTTGCAAAAGAGCAAGTAAACTAAGGTTGCTTGGACATTCCAAAAAACCTCAACCAGTAAAAGTGAAAGTTGATCCTTACCACACATTGTCATAGCAATTGTTATCTGTTTGTTTTTTTTTTTCACTTTCAAAATTACATTGTTATTAATGGTACATTTTTCTTCAACAGTTTTTAAAGTTTTAACCGTTAAAGTAAATTACAGTTAATGGCAATTACGTAATATCTAACAACACAATATGGCTAAAGCTGTAAGTATTAATAACACATCCTAAAATATCTTACAATTTTAGAACACGACTTCAAAAATTGTTTAGTTAAAAATGTTATTTTTTCGTGCTCTTTCAATTGATATGTCACAAGGGATATCTCGCAATTGCAAAATTTTAAGTTAAGGGAAGGGAGAGAAAGGGGGTGAAATATCTCACAAATTTATAAGCTAAATACAAATATTTTTTTCACCAAACATTTTCTTTTTCATGCTCTTTTATTTGATATGTCACAAGGGGTACCTTGCTATTAAAAAAAAGAAAGAAGTTCCGGGGAGGGGGGATATCTCACAAATTTATGAGCAAATTTTAAAATGTTTTCACTAAACATTTTCTTTTTTCGTGCTCTTTCATTTGATATGTCACAAGGGATCTCTCGCAATTTTGAAATTTTAAGTTAAGGGTAGGGAGAGAAAGGGGGTGAAATCTATATCTATAAAAGAGGAACTATGTATGTATGTATGTGTGTGTGTATATACGTTATGGACTCCGAAACCACTCGACAGATTGTAATGAAACTTTCAGGCATTATTAAGCCTCTTTCAAGGATGGTTCGAGTGAGGTTTGGTGCAGATCCGTCAAAAGGGCTCTGCCACAGAGGGTTTTTTTTATGTGGGCCAATGTCAGACTTTTTTATCTACAATGTTTACAAATAAATATAATTTAAAAGCAGATGTTTACTTTCACCAACTGTTTTGTAGGTTTGAATAATCACAACATTCTGTATTAGCATTAATCATGATTTGAAATAGTGCCACAGTGTTTCTACAGAGTGCAGCACAGAAAACTATTTTCCTTTTGTATAAGTCCAAATGTATTAAACCCCAATCGCAGCACACCTGTGCACTTAACAACGTTTACATTCTCCAATTTTAAATATTAAAACATAAAAACTTTTATCAAAGTATTAAAAACAATAAAAGAGATGACTTTTTAAAATTATGACAGCTAATTTGCAACCAAAAGGTGAGTGAGCGTAGCGAACGAGCTAACCTGAAAACAAGTGAGCGCAGCGAACGAGCTCCAACCTGAAGGTGAGTGAGCTTAGCGAACGAACTTCAACCAGGACGTGATTGAGCCATGCGAAGACTTATGAAGTTAAACGGGGCAAAGCCCGTGGGTACAGCTAGTATCTCATAAAATTATGAGCCGATTTTCAATTTTTTTTCGCAAAACATTTTCTTTTTTCATGCTCTTTCATGTTATATGTATTAAGGAGTACCTTGCTATTTAAAAAAATTAAGTTGGTGGCAGGGGGGAAAGGGGGGAATGTGAATGTACGTTAAATTCAAAACAGTTGGGCCCCCCTACGTCAATAGATGATTCCCGCAAACTGCATCTTTCTATCTATTGCGGTTTTTACATAAACAAAGATGCAAGTAAAAAAAAAAAACATTCTGTATATATAAATATATATATATATATATATATATATGAATTTGAACGGATGGTGTTTTTGGCCTCTAGGGACCTCAAAACGAAAAATTAAATCCGTCCCAGGTCCAGGTCTTACCATGAGTACTACGGTAATAGCTTATTCACTATATGAGAAATTCGCTAAAAGACTACTTGGATTGAAGATGTAAATAAGGTATTTAACCTATTATTATAATTACTAAATAATTACCATTCATATCCGTTTTGGGCCCCGTGGACCCAAAAAAGTGGTTTCGAATTAATGTCTGTGTATGTGTGTGTGTCAGTATATGCAGATGTGTACAGAGCTACAGGCTACACCTGAGGTCCGATTTTGATGAAAATTGGTATGTATGTACTATGTAGTAATCAATGATATCTCCAGGCATTTTTAGCGAATTTCCTATATAGGGAATAAGCTATTACCGTAGTACTCATGGTAAGACCTAGACGCGGGACCGATTTTTTTTTTAATTTTGAGGTCCCTAGAGGCCAAAAACACCATCCGTTCAAATTCATATATATATATATATTTATATATTTATATATATATATATATATGTGTCCGTTAGCACGATAACTCGAGCAAAAATGATCCGATTTTGATGAAATTTGGTACAAACGTGTAAACCTACGTTTATTCGAACGAGTTCGCGATCCAGCATGATCAGACCATGGGAACGGGGGTTTACGGGGGGTTTTATGGGGTAAAAATAGGTTTTTCCCATTTTTGACCCAAAAAACATAAAATTTAGCAATTTCTTTCCAAACCATTTTGTAGAGCTTAAAAAAACAAATAATTTAGTATATTGAAGCGTTATTATGCGCCTAATGGTTACCGAGAAAATTCCAAAAAATTGTAAATTTAAAATTACCATGTTATTCTTATGGAGAATAAGTAAATTGTTGTAGTTTGCTTGTTTATGAACATATTTTGATCAAATTTGGAAAATGTTTTTATTTCTTACTAACTATTAACGTTTTACAAAAAAAAAAACAGTTTTACCCTCCCTGATGCAGCAAACCTAAGTACTAGTTAAACTAATTCTATTTAAATAGAGAATAAATGTTATATTTTTAAGTAGACATTTCAGTGTAAATCCAATCAGTCAAATGGAAATTCGCTTAGTCTGCAGGTTTGCTGCGGCGGGGGTATTTATTTTTTTTTTAATTTTGATTTTAAGGCTGATTTTCTTATATATAAAAAACAATAAAATAACGGAAAATCGGATTTTCTCAAAAATTGTCCGAACGTTTTTTTGAAGAAAATTTAGTAGCACCATACTAAATTGTTTTTTTTTTGTTTTTTTTTTTAAATAGACGTGCCCTGGATCTATCACGCCGTAAATTAATATTCGTAATGTTGTTCTCAGTGTACGTTTAGTTTGTAGACGACGCTGGTCACAAAAAGAAAATATGGTGGACCCACCCAATAGTAAGTAACAGAAAGTCTGAAGGTGTGTTTCACACATTACATACCAAACTACGAAAGTTACCAAATATACCATTGCCTTTGGATACTGCATGTATACATCTCATTTACGAGAAACAGTTTCAGCATTGACTTTGGAAAGGTATTATATTAATATATTTGCTCCGCTCAATATTGCAAGCAGACAACTACATTTTACGCCTATTTAAAATTGAGATAATTCTATTTATATTTCGTTTATTAACAGTTGACCTTGGCAAGAAGTGTTACAGGTGATACACGTGTCTGTTAACACTTGGAGGGAGGGGTTTGTAAAATACCGCTCTGCCTGATTGGCAGAACACCGACTTGCGTAGCCCACTAATTACAGTTTGACGTTTTAGCTAACTGTTCATTTTTAAACTGTCCAATTATGTTTCCAACTGCTCGCGTCACACCATTTATCCCATTGACGTAGATTCAATCGCCCAAAAATAACCCCAGTTGGAATAGGTTCAGAGCAACTTCGAACTGCCATGTCTTCCCTGCCTTTGAGTGTTCTTCTGCTGATTGCGGTAAGCATAGATTCAAGTAATTCTAAAAATGTGTTTGATAAATTATAAACACTAGTCCCTATACCTGTGCTTGGCAACGGAGAGACGACCGAAATAGAGACGTTAGGTGGTATAAACCCCTTATTTTTAATTGGTGGCAGTTGTCATACCTATACTATAGTATTAGGGGGAAGTACTGTTTTTATTTTTCAAAATTGTTAAGTTAAAGTTTTGGGTGTAAATATTTGTTTTAGGTCCCCCTAAACCCCCAAAAATTGTTTTCAAAGTGATATCTGTATTGGGGTGTGTGAGAGTGTGTTAAATTCAAACTAAACTTTTAATATGTCACCAAATATAATCTGGAATAGGTTCCCTGTAACAGCAAACCTAAGAACTCATTAGGCCGAATACAACTTAAATAGGTGATGAATTTGATATTTTAAAGGAAATATATTCAACTGAAAATCGAATCAGGCAAATGGAAATTTGCTTGGTCTGTAGGTTTGCTGCAGCGGGGTATTGAGTTTTTTACACCATCGACATTTGTTTACTTTTTGGTATGCGATTATCTGAGTTATTTGTTTTATTTTACTTAGAATGTTTTGAAACGGAAAACGCACCTAGATACCTGTAAAAGGAGGTTGCCAATTGTATGACGACGTTGGTTCAACATTTCTAACCAACCGTTAAGTAATAAGTAATTTACCATAGATACTTTTTTCAGGTCCAAGTATGGATTAGCAGTGCCATCACTAGTGAGTATTACTTTAACGGCTTTAACAATAAAACTCTGATAAATCAAAATGCACCCTTTTCTCTTAGTTGGTATTAAAAGTGTAAAAAGTATTTCTGTATGTGATATTTAATGAAATAGCGTTGTGCCTTTTTAGAGAGGGACTTCCAATGCGTGGACAGTTTTGTCTTTCAAAAACCTTTTTACTCAATAGATGCTATAGTCTGTATGATGGAACCTATCTTCTAGCCCACCGTCTACCTTGGACTGGCCTGGGTCACCATTGACCAGTCCGCAGGTAAACGGTGGGTTAAAAAACAAATCCCATCACACAGACTATACAACTTTAGGTGGGTTCTAAAGAACAAGGTGACAACATAATTTTGTTGCTGAAAGCCATTCATGGTTGACCAAAATTGAGCATGGGACCTGAGTACTATCTCAAACATTGACCCATAGGAAAATCACACCCTGCCCTTTTAGAGTGTGTATGATGGTGGCTGTGTGACCTGTTTGTTGTGGGCTTAAGCCAGTGCCTAGGTAGATATAGGTTCAGGAGACAGGTTTCAACATACAGAGTATAGTAGAATTAGGAGCACGCTAGTTTAGTTGGAGAACATGGGGTTTCAGTCTCAAGGGTTCGTGGCTCAAAACCCGCCAACCACCAATGGATTTTATCCATTCAATGCCGCGTCTCTTTAAACCGAGCCTGTAATGTATTTTATGGTTTTGGCCTTTATGCGTTCTTGAGAAAGTAGGACATAAATAAGTAGCTCATCCGTAATACCCCTAACCGGTTCTATTAACTTTAAGTTATTCGCATTTACTCTCGCCCGATTGCATCCACCCTTATGATCCATCCACTGTCAAAAATATTTTTTCCGTTCGCTAACCTAAAAATTTGTTTATATCACATTGGTTAACGCTGCTAATCAAACGATATTACCACGATATTGTACCATCATTTATCACCTCTTAAAGCTTTCCACCATTTCTAAAAACAGTTACTTTGGATATATCCAAGTTAACGTTTCCGTGTGTCACAGTACCTCTCCAAATTGTTGATCATACGTAAAACTGTAGATGTAGGGGCGAGTAAGACGATGTCGTATACATACATCAACATATTTATATTGTTTTCACCAAAATCACAGCCACCTCCCATTACTTCTGGCAGGTCGTTAACAAACTAAACATGCTAGGACTACATACACAGCCTTGCCTCAAACCTATAGAGTTGTCAAAACTTCCATATACAACGTCTTTGCATCAAACTCCAGTTGATGTACGGTACCTGTGTACTAATCCCGTAGAATCACTGTAATTTTCGTTGATACCCCAAAGCACGATGATTTGGAAATTAATGCCCCTCGGTCATTTGTATCAAAAGCAGATTTGAAGTATAACAATCATATGAATATTTTATTATACATCCTAAATTAAATATGTTGTCTATTGTTGAGTACCCTTACTTAAATTCCACTGTAATTTTCAGATTAAGATCACTCCAGTCTAGGAGTCCAAAAATCAAAGCTAAAAATAATTTCTCTAGACAATCGATAAAAACCCCTCTAAAATTCTCGGTGGAATTTTTATTCCCTTTTATGAACAGCGGAAAAATATTCGACCTTTTGAAACCCTCAGCACCCCTGAATATGTTATAAATAATCAATAAATTCAACAATAATACATTCGCCACGTGAAAAAAATCATAGTGTTCTGTCCCTACAAGCCACTAGTATTGTTTAATATTGTTAAATATTGTTTAACATGTCTTGTTTCAGTCACTAGTTTTTTAACGGTACTGCAGTTCGATGCATATCCCGAAAATAAGTTTGGTACGACTACACAATCTTGGGTCCTGGCATGCCACGAAACAGGTCGAGGAAATATTGGAAAATTAACCAGTCCCAAGCTATTTGGGCAGGTGTTTATGGTCTTTGACAAGAAGTGCTCAGTGGAAGAGCTCAACGGATATCTGGCATTGGACGATCAAACCCTAAAGATGAGATATATTGTAAACGGGATCGTCATGGAGACTTCTCTCTTACAACTACCGACTAACCCCAATCGCGGTATGAGAGTGGAAGGTATCAGGCACCTACCAGCAAACGAGTGGAGACTACTCAAGGTTAGCCTTAGTTTTAAAAGTGCAGTTATGTTTTTTCAAGAAGGGAGCACCTACTAAAATGGTGTATATTAATTTAATGGAAACCGTCCTAACCTAACTTACATGGTTCAATATAACTCCACTTAACCTAACATGATTTAACCTGCCATAAAAGAACATTTAAGCAAATTATAATAGTGGCGACCCTCTTTTTTAAAAATACGTACAGTTATGTAACAACGATAACCCTTAATGTAACGCCTTAATGTAGTTTAAGGCGAGATTTCCCAGCTGCCCAATACGGCTCATTTTTTCAACACCAACTAACTACATGAGGACTAGCTGCTGGCAAGGGAAACTCTGTGCTTAAAAGGCTCAGATTACTTAAATCCTGCAGTCAAGTTCGGCTGCTAGGAAACCCTCCTTTAGTTTTTAGTAAAAGAAGCTCATTAAAAAGGTTTCTTAGCAAGTGAACATTTTGGCCATTAGATGACCACTCATTGCAGGCACAGTAACACTGCCTTTTTGTGGATTGCAGACATACTTGTAATACCCTTCTAATTATTTGATTCGATCACTTTAAATAAAATTGTAGAAGAGTTTACCTACGTACTAAGGAATTTTGGTTAGATATCAGAGTAACTGTAATTGTAACTGTTACCAGGCTAAAATAGTTTGCATTTAAAGATAAGATCTCAAAACTACTAGTTTGTTTTCAATTTTTATTGCTAATGAAACTATCAGCTGTTCAGTAAATGATTCAATCATTTCGTCTATTACGATTTTGTTTTCCTACAGTTACCTAACAATGTACATGTTCTCTCACTGATTTGAGAAAGCAAAGTGGCCAATTCGCTCATCAGTGAGACAATGTTAACATTGTCTCACTCTAATTACTTTGTCTCACTCCAGATTTGCAACGTGAAGGTACGAAATAGTGATCGCGTAACATGCAGGCAACGTCGTATGCGCGCGAAATACGTTGGCAGCACTGGCTGTAAATCAGCTGGTCAGCTGTTGTACTGTTGTATTTGTCACTTCACATTAAATGTTATATTAAAAGTTCACTTCTGTGTAAAAATATGTTATGTTTCTTCACCAATTTATTTGTTTTATGGTAACTGTAGGAAAAGTATAATGTGCAACTCGAGTTCAAAGTACATTTGCCTCACTCGAGAAACTATTCCTCACTCGCCTACGGCTCGTGAGTAAGGATTTCTCTCGAGTGAGTCGATTGCTCACTTTTCTCACTAGTTGCACAAATAACTATAGTGTACATTATACTACTCTCTAGAGAGTAAAAATGCTACTCCAGACCCGCAATGCATGCATTAAAAACGGCTGTTTTTGATGCAGCATGACGAAAATATCATAAACTTAACAACAGCTGGCCGACATAATGCATAACATTCTTGTCTGTCTGTAACTTCATTGTGTACGTGTTTAAAAAATAATACAATTTCAGCCTATATACTACTCTAATGTCTTGTATATCGGCAGGACAAGTAGGTCCAATTCGAAGAGGGTCCGCTTCTGGGAGGAACACTAGGAATAGAGGAGGATACCCCTACACTCGTTCCTAAGCTTAAGCCGACTGCTGCTTGATTTAAATACACACTAAACATTGTTATGTTCAAGTCTATTTTTACTTGTTACAACAGTCTTTTACCTGTCTTTTACTTTCCTTCCATTGAAAGGAGTTCACATTGGATGTGATCCCCTTACAACCAGCTCCTTCCTCAGTAAGGCAGTTGTACCATTCGATGAAATGCAAATGACATGGACTCGCCCTCTTACTAAACTCCTCATAAATAAACTTAGCATTCACAAATACACTAATCCCATAAAAACATTGTTTTGCTGATTACAAGTAACTTCATCGTTACTTCAGAACACACATCGTTCAGAAAAAAGCTTTCTTGTAACTTTATTCGCTGTGATTGAGTTGGTGTTATTGAAGGAGTCAAAGTGAAAAACATTTGTTGAAGCCACATTAACAAACAGTAAGCTCCAATGGAAAACATCAGAGCTCAGAGCTTCTTGTGTGCCTACTGGATTATTACAAATGCAGAAAAATGCATATCATAAGCAAAGAAACGCAATTTGGATTCATTTACATCAACACTTTCAGGTTATTAATTTGACTCAAAGCAAGCCCTAGGAAAGCATTTTTTACATAAAAATATAAATATTTTACATTCTTACGCTTACTCCACTCACTGTATAATTTTGTATTAGGTCAATGTTTCATTAAAAAATAAACTGATAAAAAAACTTTACATCCAAAAGTAATAAATATAAAAATTGAACATCCAGCGGATCCTGCCAATTGAAAAGACACATTTCATTGGATCGGACTAACAAAAACTGACACAAAGAGAAAAAGTACAATAAACAAGTGTTGGCGGGTGGATTGGCGGCGCCAAGCGGAATTCTGGGTATTCGGAGATCCCGACTGACGCCACTCTATTGCTCTATACCACCTCGTGTTGCGATATTAAAACAATCTATGAATATGAAGACGATTGTTTGAGTGAAGTGGTATGTCGACAATGGTGAGTTGATGTTATTCGATTAAATATAATCAGTTGATTTAAACTAAGTTGTACAGTAACTAAGTTCAACAGATGACGGTAATTCTAAAGCGTGGTTATTGATCAAGGTCAGCTGGTTGAGCCATTAAATCACTTTAAAAATCTTTAATCTAACCTAACCTAACCACGAACCTAACCTATTAGTTCTTCGTCCTATTTCATAGAGAGTACGGATTTACGTGCCAGATTTCGTATCCATAATTTAGAAAATGGTATGAAACAAAACCATGGATACACAATAGTGCCAGTGGTAACGTGTACAAGTGAAGGTAAAGACAAAGACACAAGAATCCGCCACTCACAGGAAGAGCTGTAAACCCGATGATCACTTCTGATCATCGTCTACCTGAAAGTCGCCGCTCACTGGAACCATTGACTATATAACCACATAGTCAATGCTGGAACTCACGCTTTTAAGGATCGAACCGGCAGCTACTGATTAGCGAATAAGTACCCACTCAGACAGCTAAATACCTTCCACTCATAAATTCACAGTGCACACTTCCAATGACTGTAATTTAAATAGTTGCAACCACTTCAATCGTTGATGACCAGTTTATTAAATTGATCGTAAAAACATAACACATATGATTCCAATAAGTTCTTGATAAACTTAATATTTTCTAGTAAATTTATTGTATCATAAACAATTATTGTTTTTTATAATTTAACTAAAAATTGCAAACTTGAACGACAACTAACTGTAGACAAAAGAGTATTTTCACTTACTTAAAACTTGTTACTTAACATTTATTTATTCAGTACAAGTTAGTAATTTACCATTATTGTTCTGAATATAGTTTCTTAAAAAAATAAAATGACTACCTTCTCCAACCACGGTTGTTGGTATGACAACTAGTTTCGTTCCTTAGAACTTCATCAGGTCATTTTGTAAGCAACATCATTGAGGTATGTCAATAGAGTATTTTAAACAAACTGTATTTAAACAAACAAAAATGTTTAAAACTGCACAGACTGGCCAGCACTGTCTATCACTGCCACTGACTAAAAAACTGACTGAATAATGTGTCTTCTTCTCTCCAGTGTCACCTGTATTTCAGTTAGTTTTGAATAAAATATTTTTAATAATATTGCCGTATACGAACTCTACCTCACAAATAAATAGGCCTAATAAGTCTCGAAGAAAAAAAACCTATTGGGTTAAATTGTTTTATAAACCAAACTGTTGTTATCTTTAAAATAAATATAGTAAATCTGTTATCTTGTGAATGGGATTTTAAAATAATAGAATGATATATTGAAGCACTTAGAACCATCTGAGGACGTCAGTTGTTAGAGTGGCCACATTTACTGTCGTCATCCAAGTAAATGTCTACCTCCACTCCTTATTGTGCTTAGTTTTCATGTGAAAAAAAGTATTATTATATTTTTATTCGGTTTAGCTTAGAGACAGAAAATTGCATAATTTCTAGCTTAAACGTTTTATTTTATATAATTTTGTATAATTATTACAGGGCAAGCACGTGTTTTACTACAATTTCACACTACAACATATTACCCGAACTGATGATTTGCATGGTGATGTGCATTATAGATAATTATAGATAATGTATTTTGGTAAATCCACCAATATTTTTTTTATTTATCTGCATACAAAATGTATTTTTTATTTGGTTTTCTATTACGGAACTTATTATAGTTGGATATTATTAAGCATAAATTCGCTTAAATGAGAGTAAGTTTTCTGTGTTTGGGCCTAGTAAGCACGTTTGATTTTTTATCACATTATTGTTTTCAGAATAGACTCGCTGAAATGCAATTCCATGGACACAATATAATCTTTTGTTAACATTTGGCAGTTAACTTATCCGAAATATATTTAGAGGGAAAATAATGAAAATATATTTTAAAACATTCGTATATCTATCCTTCAGAGACTTTCTATTCAAAAAAGATTCACTATCACATTAGAAATTTAAAATGCTATTTATTCATTTTATATTGTCTTTTTAACTATTATGTATTATAAAAATTGGTAGGCAAGGTATTGAATTTTGAATCCCACCCATTTAAAGGAATATCGTTTCAAGATCAACGTTTTTCTTTGATCCGACAAGGGAATTGTTCCAGCGAACCAATTATATTGATCACACTGAAATGAACAATGGCGCTTCTAACGACTCCTATGGGATTAGAAATATTACATCCGTATCTTTACATCCATGCCAAAACCTAAATATATCTTAAAGTATTGCAGGGCCAATCTAATCTTTAAAAATTGTTTTTCATCCTACAAATGTGTATTCTTTTTCAACCTATAAATCTGTTATTTTTAAAGATAAGTCTATTTTAACAGGATCATAACATTTAAGATGAAAAACTGTGCATGCTCTGTTTGTGCTAAAACATTAAATTTATTTTTAGTTCAGTCAATCATTCTCACGAATTGAATATTGTCCACATTTTTATCGGTTTATAATTAAATAAATGCGAATAATTTTACTTACGAGAGTTTTCCAGTAGACTATAGGAATAACTTTTCCTACCTGAAACGTAAAAATATTCGTGTTACTTTATGAAATAGTCTTCATGTTTTAAGGAAATGAATGAAAACCCCTTGTAGTCATTCTATTAAAGGCAATAGGACAATATGACCCCACTTTAGGCGTTTTTACATAAGAATAACATGGGGATCATTTTTAGCCACTTTAAAAAAAAACCCTGATCTTTGCCTACATATCCCAATAATTGTCCAACCTAATAAATATTACTATTCCTTACTTATTCGCTATAAATATTCAAAATCAAGTTAAAAAGCTTCTTTCATTTATTGACCCACACACGTGTAAATGTAAAGAAGAGGCAATAACACAAAGACACCTTACTTTAGGCCTTTTTTCCCATAAGAATAACATGGGGAGCTTTTTAGCCACTTGTTTAAAGACCCTGCACTCGGCCTATTCAAGCCCATACAAATCTTCAACAATCATGCAAAGAAAAAAGTACTCGAACTTTTAGATTTTTTTCTGTATCGTACACACGAAAAGCGTTATTTTGGATAGCTAAAGTTATATACAATTTATCTTTATATTCATAAATATTTGTTTTAAAAAAGAACGTTGCTCAACATCAAAAACCAATAAAATAATAAGCTTGAGAATCGATACTTATATGTTTATTATTCGTAAAAATTGTGTTGCGTAAATAAAACCATACTCTCATATGGATATACTGCTAAATACCTTATTGACACGATCTATAACGTGATAAAAAAAACATGTAAAACAGGTAAACAGGTAAAAAACAGATTTAATAACCTTTCTGATTGGTTTAATGTATTTCTTAAGCCCTGATGTTAAAGAGAATCATCATTAGTCCATCAAATCACCTGTGCATTTTTCTCCCTTGTAAACTTTGATTGTAAATAATAATATCCCAGATAAGAACTGTTTGATAAGAATTATTTCAAAACAAAGCGGAAGCAATTTGAAATGGTTAACTATAATAGTAGTCTAATATAGGTGATTAAATATTTATCTATAGGTAATCAATTTACAAAACTGTTGTTTTTAATTGGTTCGTTAAACATAGTTCATCAAACAGACTGAAAGTGACCTTTTGTCTCTAGCTTATTTTCCAACCAAGGTTTTCCATGGGTCTTTGAACTTCAGGTCTTGCCGAATAAGGTAACTTTAGGTCATAGTGACGCGAAATTGATCAAAGATCAATAAATTATCTGATATGGGAACTCCACCTAGGTGTGTATTTCATCCCAAATATGTGTGAAGGATGAATGTAGAATGTTGTGAGATGATCTGTGTAGCGTTACTGACTAAGATCAGCTGTTTCATCAGTAAGGACCATTTATTTAGAGCTCAATGATCAAGGACAGCTGGGTTCAGTTTTGAACTGTCAAAAAGCTATACCTTTTGATTGTTAGTCGAGCATTATAACCACTCAGCTACCCACCTAGTGATTACTAAATTTGTCCTACCTATTCCACTAAAAATCACGAAAAACTTAACCTAATAATTGTTTATGAATGAAAAACTATACACCGGATCAAAAATTTTTAAAGTCTATTGCTGGTGAAAGGCCGATTTGAAAACATCAAGCATATATTTTGTAATATTTCATGAGTTGGTGGACTATTGACCAAATGTTGAACTTAGGTGCATATTATTACATTTACAAATATACTTCGCAACCAAAACCCAACTACTTTAAGGAAATCTGTACATTGATTTCTACAACAATTCGATGAGGAATTATTCCAAAATCAAAATATGCAAAAAGGAAAGCTCTATTTTAAGCATAACAGCACATTTTTAATTCAGTCAGTCTTAATATCGCGAAAATTCTAAACTGAACTACAAAACTGATACGAATTGCCTCTTCAACGGCTGTTCGAGCAATGAGAAAGCCACTTAAAACTTTGTTTAGTGCACAGCAAGAAGATGGGATTGCTAAAGTATAAAATTCACTTGAGGTGGACCTGATTATTTACCGTCAGGGATCATGATTAATTGTAAATGTAGCAAATTATATACGCGTATTCAAATTATTGTAGATTGTATTCATCACGTATTCCAACAAAATATTTAATACAAAAACTAAAATGATGGACATAATTTGATTTAAAAAATATAGCTCGGTCGGAATCGAACCGGCGATTTTCACACTAGAAGGCAAACACTATAACCACTTGGCTAGCCAGACAATAACGTGACAAAATGTAACTACTTTTATTTTAACAGCACTATAATTCACACATGACAAACGAATATTATAGTAAACGTTACCATTTCCTGGCATTCCTGGATTTCGGATCCTGGCATTAGGGAAAAACCCATAACGTGAAATTTTATTTTTTACTAACCGTGATGTGAAACTTCCATGATAATCCCTTAAACACCAGAAATGTGTATTTTGTACAAATTACACGAAAGAAATGAACACATAAAACGACAAAGTTTAAATAAAAATAATCAAACTTTGCCCAACAATTGCTGTTAAATTGCTATTTAAACCTCTGGTAACACCTTGGAATCACGAGATTGGCTAAAACGATATCTATATTCTTTGAGATTCCAGAGTTGTGCGATAACACTGATCCCAGTTTAAGACTTGTTACTCCAAACTCCCAGTTTATCACTGTCTTCCCATATAACGCCTCCCTAAAAAACACTGGTGAAATACTATTTTAGTTTCCATCCATGTAGTCTTTATTGATACGAAAAAAGATATATTTTTAAATTTTTT
This sequence comes from Macrosteles quadrilineatus, assembly GCF_028750875.1. Lineage (NCBI taxonomy): Eukaryota > Metazoa > Arthropoda > Insecta > Hemiptera > Cicadellidae > Macrosteles > Macrosteles quadrilineatus. The sequence continues at coordinate 34,461,181 of NW_026542598.1, read as the reverse complement.
CATATATTTTTTTATTGCCTCTTAATTTTTATCCAATGGGCATTAAGACATAGATACAACCATTAGTAATTAGCGGGATTTGAACCCAAGACCTCGGCGAAAATCACCCAAGCTCTCTCTCTGCATAAAGCGAAACAAAAAAGCCGCAGCCTCTTATTTCCTTATTTAATCACTATTCATAAATTGATTTAATTTATTTAAATTTATTTTCCTTATTTGTTCACTATTTTCTACAAGTTTTGGTACACTGCTAAATATTCCGCCGGAAATTTTCAATTTTTTTTTATTTTTAATCACTCTTTGTGATTGTTTTTAACGTAATTTGTTCTAAAAAGAATCTCTTAAGCTTCTTTTCAGCTTAAAGGCACTTTGCTATACTTTTACAGACACCTTTTCATTATTTAAAAAAGTATTTTTGTATAGTTAAGCTGTTAAATTATTATTTTATTATTAATAACAAAGAGCATGATTATTAGAAAATACAGAAGAAAAATACATTAATATTTACAAAGAATTAATTTGGAACCACAAGCTAGTGTCTCGACTGTTTATTGGTTCAATTCTTAAAGATCAGAAATTGGAAATTGTTGGAAGCAAACACAGCGGAAACGACTGTATTTATTTAAGACTAAAAGACAACATTGGACGAAAATGTTGTTCAAAGACCAGTGGAGAAGTGGATCATAACAATAACTGGGTACTTTTGTCTGGTTTCGGTCCTGAAATACAAAGTTATCTGGCATATAGTAAAGGGATTTTACCCGACGATTCTGTTAACACTTGGGCTGGGATAGAGTTTACTTTATTTGTCGTTCAATACATGCAAAATGTTAAGTAAATGGTTCATGATAATTGGTATAAGTGCATATCTATTATGGTGCCCCTGACTAAATTGTTGATCTAATTTAAATCTAATCAAAGTATTTTCCTACCACCTGCCACACATGTAAAATCAGTACGCAAAATAGTTCATGTGCGCTCTAGAGCGGGAATGGACCGTTCCCGTTCGCATAACAGCTGACTTCACAGTTACGCCAACTGTGAAATCAGCGGATACATTCCAACTCTAGAGCGTAAATTAGGTATTTTGCGTTTACATGTGTGGAAATGTGACCTTTTTCATGCAGTGGTAGAAAAAATTGCTATTTATGATTCCAGTGTTTGTGCAAGGTAAAATATACAGGGTGTTTTTTTTTTTTAACTTGCATCTTTATTTATGTAAAAACCGCAATAGATAGAAATATGCAGTTGGCGGGAATCATCTATTGACGTAGGGGGGACAATGTTTTTTAATTCAACGTTACATTCACATTCCCCCCCTTCCCCCCTGCCCCCAACTTAATTTTTTTTAATAGCAAGGTACCCCTTGTGACATATCAAATAAAAGAGCATGACAAAAGAAAATGTTTGATGAAAAAAAATTGAAAATCGGTTCATAAATTTGTGAGATATTCCCCCCTCCCCCCTGGAACTTAATTTTTTTTTAATAGCAAGGTACCCCTTGTAACATATCAAATGAAAGAGCATAAAAAAAGAATATTTTTGGTGAAAAAAAATTTAAAATCGGCTCATGAATTTGTGAGATAATCCCCCCCCTTTTCCCCTACCCATAACTTGTTTTTTAATAGCAAGGTACCCGCCCTTGTGACATATCAAATTAAAAATTAATTTCACCAAACATTTTCTTTTTTCACGCTCTTTCATTTGATATGTCACAAGGGGTACCTTGCTATTAAAAAAAATTAAGTTCCGGGGAGGGGGAGGGGGAAATATCTCGCAAATTTATGAACCGATTTTCAATTTTTTTTCATCAAACATTTTCTTTTTTCATGCTCTTTCATTTGATATGTCACAAGGGGTACCTTGCTATTTAAAAAAATTAAGTTGGGGGCAGGGGGGGAAAGGGGGGGAATGTGAATGTAACGTAAAATTCAAAACAACTGGGCCCGCTACGTCAATAGATGATTCCCGCAAACTGCATATTTCTATCTATTGCTGGTTTTACATAAATAAAGATGCAAGTTTTTAAAAAAACGCCCTGTATAGAGCTACTACTTAGTTTTCTCCACGATCCCAATCTATTGATGTTGATACTTAAACCTAGTTACACATTCTTATGTGGTACCTTTACATCTTAAGGATGTAACCTCTAGCCCAAGGCCTTTTCTACATTATTTTCGGCCAGACCTAGGTGGTCCAAGAAATATAACATAGGGAAAATTCATTAGTGGTTGGAAGGATTTAAACTCAGGACCTTAGAAGTTAAAGCCCTTCTCTTTCTAACTAGACCAGCTCGCTCCCTCAAAAAGAATTTGCTGGTCGAGGTAGCGTTAGGTTAAGTGAAAAAAGTTATGGTTAAGTCAATGTTAATTTTTGAGGCAGACTGATAAGCTTATTTAACTTAGTAAAAACTTAACTACAATCTAACCTTGCTTAAAAAAGGACACAACATCTGTATCAAATTTTCAGTCTCATCATCTTTCCAACATTTTTATATCGAAAACCAATATATGTTTTACATTTGAGCCTAGGGAAATATATAGTTTGTCACACCATCAGTCCATAATCCCCTAATAGTTATTTTACACTACTTAAATGTATAACGAAGAAACATTGGCAACGCACAAACATTTCCCGCCCATTTTTCCCGCGGTTCTTACAGTTGTGTAACAACATGTCGTTATCGTTTGTGACAGTTGTTTCATCGGACTATTACAAGATGGTGACGTCATTCCGAACTCGTCTTGTTCTGGCATTTTGACAAAACGCTTTCTGAGACACAACACTATGTGTAAATGGTTGAGACTATTTTTTCATTGTTTAATTTTTGCAATAATAAAATAGTTATAGCGTTCTTCATCATTCCTTAAAGATACTAGCGATGACTTAAATATACAACGTATTTTTACACAGCAAAATTTTGTAGTAGGAATTTTGACAATGGTAGTGTAAAGAGTGGTGATTATTAGGTAGATGGTGGAATCGATATGTTTTTAATTTATATTGTAAGAAACTTTCAACGAATAGGTATTTTATATTTTTTTGTCTATGACCCATCTGTCTAAAGCTATGTGTTTCTCGTATTTGGGGTTGTTTTGGGTTTGAACAGTGAACTACACAAAGACAAGTAAGTCGCGGTTTGTAAATTTAATCTAGTTACACATCTTCGAATTTAGTATTTTCATTATGTAAATTACTTCGATGTTTTATTCTATGAAGTAAGGAAACGTACGTATAAGAAACTCCACTTCTAAACTCACTCATATTCCAACCTACAAAATAGTTTCCCGACACATAACAGTATCTCAAGAAACTTTATTTTCACATCTTTTTACACAGCTGTAAAACTCTCAATCATACTTTAAGCCGGAATGATGAATTCAAGCGTAATTGTCCACTTTAAATAGCACTTGAATATGAGGTTTTCAAAATCTCCGATTCTTTGAAAATTGATTTTCACGATGTGTTGTTTTGCGATAGGAAAAAGTTTTAAAGTGAAAGTTAAACAAACAAACGACAGTTGACGAGGGGTTTGGACAGTCAATGGACCAATCAGCGTGAGCTAAAGGCTCATGTAACAGACAGGCCTTTTAGGTAGGTTATTAGCGTTGCATTATCTATGCCCGGACTTGGGCGCAGCGAATATAAATAATAAATTGGACCTTATCCGATAATTCATCACCACTAGTCTCTAGACCAATAGATTATTAGCAATAGAAGTGGTAGTGAATTAAACTTTGGTTAGGTTAGGTTATTATAGAGTTTAGTATAGAGTTATAAAACCCTAACCTAACCACATTCCACTAGTGGTAGTGAATTAACCCGAAAAGGACCAATAAATTAAATACAAAAACTTTTTTATTTGTCACACTGTCCTATACAATTACCCAGCATAAAGGGACTGAAAGATTGTTGATATTGGTATGCTTATGTGGAGTTAAAAATAATAATTATTGAGAAATAAATTAAAAATTAAGCATTGTTACTTTTTGTAGCAATGTCCTATCATTCCTTGCCAATCTTCACACAAAATTCGTGTATTTTTTTATAAATAACCAAACGGACGAGTTAAACGAGATGAATAATTACTCAAATTAATTACCTCTTAAACACTATACTCATAGAACTCCAATCGTATTTTTCCAATGAAGATCGTTTCTGTATTTTATACTTTTAAACTAAGAGTATTCTCACGTGCCTGCCAAACATTTTAGAGAACCGATTGCATTATTTGGATCAAACGCCTTCTTTAATCATGGACAAAACGAAAGAGGGAAACCGATTGAACCTAGTAGATTAGCATATAGTGACACATTCAGACCGGCCAACCAGCAAAGCCTCTTATTACCACTTAAAACCTTTAATCTCCTGTCGGTTCTTTTCCTATACAACACCAATTGTTGCGTAATCGTTGATTATAATCTGTAAAACGGACAACAATTCACAGTTTTCAGAACCAATAATTTCTAATCATTATGGTTCACGTGAAGAGAAAAAATTAGTACTTAAAATCTTTCTTGTGGATACAAATTTTAATCAGGTCAACATATTCTATCCGTGCTGAAGAAGGCACTCTTTACCATATTTTTAGGTTATGAATGTGTGAATTGATGTTTACTTAAATTAATACAAAATGATTCATAATTACTATGAGCCCACGTTTTCAAACAGTTTCGGCACTATTTATTTAATCCATATAATTTCCAATAAACCCAGAACATTCCAATTTTTCCTTAAACTACAGATTTAAATCAAATCCTACGTGCAAATATGAACATGAGTTTAGAGCCAAAACAAAATCGATTGCAGCTACTGTAATAACATCATTCTACCATAGACTAACCAACACAAGAGAGTATGTTTAATCTATGATACTCATGATATGATCCATTAAAATAGTCTACTATATACTCTTAGAATATCATACGGTCTGTAAGGTTATAGCATTGACTATTGGATACTGAAGTAGACATCCCATCTATATGGACCAGCTGTCGCCAATTTTTTACTAAAAAAGAACGTAGTTGTGTGAGCCGGTCACAGAAATTGCTAGTGTCTAAAATTCTATTGTATACCTTATTTTTTGTTGCTGGCCAGGTTGATGGGTCATAACAGTTGCTATAGCTCACCATAAGTCATTCCCTAAGTTTGACTTGGTAAAAAAGTGTGTGTACCAAACAGAATTTAGTAATTTAGATCAGCACAATCTGAAGGAGGCTCACATCAACTACAACAATTTTGATAAAAAACCTGACTACAAATTTAACATGGGGATGGAATGTCTAGTTATAGCTAATTGTAACTATTAATATTAATCAGTGAAGAAGGGGATTACTCCTTGCAAGTAAAAAGAAACAACTTTTAGCATTCGATCTGCATGGTTCTAAATATGTCATAAAACTTTTTCTGGTTACACAGTAAATAAACTACCAGATCATTTATCCTGTTATTTTTCTCTAAAAGGTTTTAAAGCAACAACAAATTTTAACAGTTCAGTGTGGCTATAGAGAGCCTTGCTCTTCTTACTCCCAGCCCCTTTAATGTATTGTTAAGCTCAAAACGACGTTCAATACTGTTTAACCAACAATTAATGCGTCTCAAGATAAAATTTTCTACGAATAAAACTACATATGCTAAAACTATACTAATGTTGTGTCACTAATACAATATCATTGTTAGTTTAACTATTGATTATACCTAATGTATCATACTTAATTATACAAACCATCATTGAAATATCATCAGTCTCTGAAATGTTTTGCTTCAAACTAGACTACCACCTGATTTTTAAAACGTGTTTATTAGCTCGCTTTCATGTCCGGTACAAATTTTGCAATCGATTTTATACTAAGTTCCCAATGAGCCAGAGACTTGAAACTTGAAACTTAGCTCACAAATGGATGACAATGCAATATTATATCATTTAATTTTCATATTTCCCTTGAGCTACGCCCCATGGGCTTGTTTTTATTAACTCCCTTTCTTGCAAATTTTGATGCTTCCCGATGATCTCTCTACTTGAAACTTGAAACATAGCTCACAAATGGACGACAATGCAATATTATATCATTTAATTTTCATATTTCCCTTAGGCTACGCCCCATGGGCTAGTTTTTATTAGCTCGCTAGTCGCTTTCCTACAAATGTTGATATCAATCTTAAACGAAGTTCCCGATGAGCTAGAGACTTGAAATTTGAAACATAGCTCACAAATGGATGACAATGCAATATTATATCATTTAATTTTCATATTTCCCACGGGATACGCCCCATGGGCTTCCACATTTTCCATGTTTACATTTTAAAAGAATGTAAACATATCAATTAATTTAAGTCAGCTGTAAATACTTAAATTTGACAGTTTGAAGAGCAGAGGTTAAGAGGTACAGGTTCTGCTCCAAATATATTCTAAAAATATAAAACAAGCATTTTAAAGTAAAGGTAAAACATCTGATTAGAGATAATAAGGTTTCGGTTTGTTGTATTTATAGTCAAAGGTTATATATTAACAGGCCATATAAAATATATTTAACATATTTACACATTAAAGACTAAAAAGTTGAAAATAATTTATAAATAAAAAACTTTTTTTAAACAAAACGTGTTTAAACGCCCTAAAAAGTAGAAAATAATTTATAAATATGTTGAGAGTATAAATACTTGTAAGATTTAAAACGAAAAACGTTGGGTGCATGCAATTAATTGATAATAATATATTAGTTTAATAGGTGAAGGTAATTGTAAATTATCTATTGCATGCACCCCACGTTTTTCGTTTTAAATCTTACAAGTATTTATACTCTCAAGATATTTATAAATTATTTTCTACTTTTTAGTGCGTTTAAACACGTTTTGTTTTAAAAAAGTTTTTTATTTATAATTTTTTTTATGAAAACAGACACTGCGAAAACCACAACAATAAAGGATTTTGTAGTTGTGTTGTCAAGCTTAAAACCTCTGTCGTCTCCTATTGTGATGAGGCTTGGTGGTATGCCTACTTGGGGAAATGCTTGTCTCTGGTTTTTGGTTTTAATTTGAGAATTAACGCTTCCGGATTATCTGTGTGATAGAACAAAATTTAAAAACAATTTGGAAGATAACGGGAAAGTTTCATGAAATATTTCAAAAACTATTATGTAATGTATTATTGTTTGTGCGTTATGTACCCATTTAAAAGATCTCTTTTTTAATCACAAGTGACTTATAAAATATTTCACAATTATAATTCTTAATTAGGTAAAAATCACGGGTGGCTCAGTATTATTTCTAGCATGCATGACAGTTTGCCTACAGTAAATTATTTTAACATCCAAACAAGAATTTTTAAATATTTATTCTCATAAATATATTACACTAGCTGTTACCCGTCAGCTTCGCTCCATATAATTTTGTGCTTTATTACTACTAAGAACCCGGTGAAGGATAAAATTGCCTTTTGCATTAATTTACTGTCTTACTGTCCTTTTACTAGGAGCATAAAATTACTCTCTGTGGAACATCCTGCATAATGTTTTTCACCAAAATACTATTCCCGATGTACCTCCTTTCACTTAGAATAATTATAGCCTACCCTTGAACTTAATTTGCCAGAAGTGCAGTTAGTTGCCTTTTTACTGCACTTTGACAGTTTCAAATGAAATGTTGTCATAAATTCAAACAAAAAAGTGCTGCCACCTGTTGCTAAGCCTTGTAAATTTGTAATGTCAAGATTCATTAATTCTTAAAAAAAATGTATACTCATAAGGTCAACATGAAAAACACCAGAGCCACTGAGGTGAAGCCCAAAAGTCAGATCAAAATAAAAATTACTTATTTTTCCTATTCAATGCCTTATGAATCAGTGTACAAAATTCCAGCCTTCTAGGTAGTCTGAAAGTTGGAGAATTAGTGATGAAGAATGAGTGAGTAAGGGATTTTACTTTTATGTGCTTAGATTTTGAATAGTATTGGTAATGTAAAATACCGTGCAATCAGCACTCTATTACGTACTACTACTTATGTACCATATTTGATCATATTTACTCAGGTAAAATAACTTCTTTCTTCACAAATCATGGTATTTATTAAAAGACTAATAAAAATCTCTTCACCTTTACATTTCATTCTTCACTTATCATAAAACTGAAATAATTGTTAGTTACTTAAAAGGCGTAACAAACCTATAATCCCACAACATTTTTATAATGGAGTATCAACAGAAATTGGAGAATAAATAACAACTAAGGCTGCAACCCTCTAACACGTTTTCAATAAAGATTTAAACACTCGTATCAATAATCATGTACAAACAAATGTTTCTGTTATAATTAGTATAAAGAATTTGTTTAAGAATCTCGCACGACTTATAATTGAAACGTTAATATCGTGGAAATAATTTCCCCGGTTGATATATTCTGGCATCGTTCCGAATAGAAATAAACATTGACATAGGACCCTGTCCAAAGGCTTCCAGCATTCACAAGGTTTCAATTTAAACTGACAAGACTAAACAGTGTTTGACCAGAATTCGTGTTTAGTTCTTATTTTGCTCTAATACGTAAAAATATTAATAAGCAAGCATGTTTCTTGAAACCCTTTTTCCCAGCTCGTGTGCATCGCTGGAAAAATCTACGCATACTGTTAGAGAGATATTTTCCTGTAGATGTGCAGAATAACTTTATAAATTGAAAGCTCAAGAGTAAGAAAAAAAATTGATTAAAAAAAAATAACATGGGCCTCTTGGGTAACATAACACATACTCTCACACACTCTTGGGTAATAACATGGCGACGAAACAACAACGAAATATACACTGAAAGTCAAAACAAATGGAAACAATTTCAATCACATGTTTAATTTACAGCGTGGTGTGAAAATAGAGAGGTTTGCACAATATATATTTTTTGTAGATTTTTCGACCACGGGGTGACCTCTAGTACTTAAAAATCTATGCATGAGCTTCATTGATGTTATACTGTGAACATTCTGTAACATCGTATTGAAACTTCGCTTACTCGACATTGCAGCTTTGTTACATTTTCAAAAAGATTACCATAAACATTGGAATTAGAACAAAATCAATTACACGTAGATTGAATAATTCATAGCAATTTAATTCATATTTTTGTCCTTCTTAAATTTAGTTACCGTTGTGGTAAAATTATTGTTTTGTTTTTAAAACCCCATCCACTACCAAATACAAAGATCTATACGTAGGCTACCCCTTTGGCATTAGAACTACTCCAGGGAGCCACCCTATAAGTTCATTCACGGACTTTTACTGTATAATTGAGTAGGTTAGGTTAGGTTAGGTTAGGATATATGAAGTTAGGATGGGTTATGCTACGTTAGGTTAGGTTAGGTTAGGTTAGGTTAGTCAAGGTTAGGCTGGGTTAGGTTAGGTTAGTTTAGTATATGTTAGGTTAGGATATTTTAGGACGAAACGTTAACAAGGTTATTCCTTCAGCTGGCAACGCATCCCTACCTTGCTTAGGCATGGTTAGATTAGGTTAGGTTAGGCTAGGCTAGGTTAGGATATGTTAGGTTAGGATATTTTAGGATGACACGTAAACAAGGTTATTCCTTCAGTGGGCAACTCACCCTTGCCTTGCTTGGGCTTGGCGCTACTAAGAAATATTTTTGAGACCCTTTGAAGGGCTTGGCGCAAGTAAGGAACCTTTGGCGCAATTAATGTGCCACCAAATTAAATCACACTCTATAAAATTTACCCTAAAATAAAACAGAAACGAATGACAATCTCAAACGTGGGACCCATATAATAAAATCAAGGCTACTTGCAGTATCCCAATCCATTTTTATCGGCTCACTTAAATCCTTATATAAATCCCAAAGTACCCATGAAATTTTGAGAAAACTACAAGTCACACTCCCATAAACCATATACTTAAAATGTTCGTCATGACGAGATACCTTGCTAAAAAACTATCCATTATTTCTCATCAATTGCCCTTTAAGATCGTAATTCATTTCTAAAGGAAACTTTCCATATACGTACTGTTTAAAATACCTTAACTGTACTTATTTGTTTGTTATTCTTTCAATGTATTATTACCATTGGATTTATATCTACATCTGTGTAGATATAAAGTCAATGCTATTACCTTATTAAAATCAGGTGTGATTATTTGTTTGTATTGCAGTATTCTGTTTTGTTTATTTCAGCTTAAAATTAACCAATCAATAGTTTTATTAATGAAGTCAAACTGGGTGAAGCCCGTGGGTAACAGCTAGTACTGTATTAATAATTAGACTGTGTCTGTTCATGTATCGTTATAGTCACTAACAAAGATACCGCTTTGCTTTGTTCCTATGCTGATTAAGCGGATAAACATTTTGAAATTGGAGCAATAACTGTATTGTTTGTTTAACTGTGAAACAACTGTTGTCGCTAACATGACTGTGTATTGAATGGGGATCGGCGAAATGGGTTAAACGATATCGTTACAGTGTATCCAAACCATTCTGTATTCGTAATTACAATATGTGATTTCTGATTTATTTTTGAGTTGTTCATGCCATTTTATTATAATTTAATTTTTTGACTTATTAGTATATGATTGATTGATTTATTGATAATTGATATATTTTACTACAAATTATACTTATTTCTCTCTGATTCGTTTGTAAATTCACCTTCCTCTTTCGGCCCTTTTAATTGTTGTATCCGGTATATAATTAAATTATAAAATAGCTAAGGCATCCGTTTGGAATGTTAAATGAACCAATTAATTGTGCTTCGTTTCGGTAATATAATTTTCCCCTTTTAAGCCTCTAGAGGTCAAATGACATTTTAATATCTTTTAACTGTTTACCCATATGTCTATACAGGAAAGATTTTACATTGCGAAATTAGCTTGATTTATTCAAACATGTGCTCTAACCAAAGGTACGATACACATGTTTTAAACTATCGATTTAGGCCCATGACCTAGGCCTATCAAAACGTTTGATAGATGGCAAACATTATTTGAATTTCGAACTAAAGGTCAAACATAAATAAAGTTTCAACTGGGTATAAACCTGTTTTTGTTGTGATAGACTAGTCTGCATTTTATCTCTTACAAATGATAAACTGTTGAATATCCCGCGCAGCAAACCTCCAAACTAACTGAGTTTCCAATTGCCAGATGGATTTCACTAAAATATTTCCTGAAATTTGACAAATTTAATCCCTGATTATTTAAATAGCAATAAGTTTTATGAGTTCTTAGGTGTGATGCTACAGGGAAGGTAATAACGTAAAAAATAAATAAATTTGCCAAATTTGCAAAAATATTCCATAAACTCGCAAACTATATTTACTTATTCTATATAAGGATTAAATGAGAATTATAACTTTTACAGTATCTTGGGATTTTGTTTTGTTTTGTGTACTTTTAGAGCGCGGGTCTTCGGTATCTGAGGTCACGAGTTCAAATCCGGCCAAATTACCAATGTTTTTTATCTAATTAATGATGCCGCAACCCCTACGTCTAGCCTGAAGTAATGTGGAAAAAAAGATCCCGAACTAGTGCCTAGCGTCCTAGAACAAAACGGACAAAAATTCACTTTTAACAACACAGAACATTTGTCCCACAAATCACTCTGACTAGACAAATGTTTCTAGTTCTGAAGAGTGAAGGTAATACATCTGAAAGTTTCCTCCGTTGTATTGATTGCTGAATCCCTCAGTAGATAGCACTTCTGAATACTGATTCTCCATTTCAATCTTCGGATGAGAGAATCGCCTAAAGAAATCTTACCCGACTCGGCTACAATCCATGTTTAACCCTTTAAGATGAATAAAATGTTGAAAGAAAACTGTTCAAAAAAATTTCTCGGAATAGGATTCTAATTATTTTTAATTTTTTAATGGTGATGTTGGTTGGATTTAGTTGATAATGTTTGTAACCACAGAAAAAAATTGGAAAAATAATAGAATCCTGTTGTAAATTATAACATTTGTAATTATTAACAGATTACACTTACGCACATGATGTGAGAATCTTCTGAAGGAGTAAAGTACTGATTTACCTGCAACACAAAAAAAAATTAATTTTTAATAATAATGTTTCAATGGGAGTACTAAAGCCTGAAACTATTTTCAGATGAATATGGAAATTTTCTGTTTCATTTCCTAATAAAAGGCTTGAAATAGATTTAAAAATCACCTTCATAATCGTAGAAGTTTAAATAAAACGTTTTTTGACATCTGTGTGAGAGTCTATATACAAACGCTGATTGTTTTTGGAACATAACAAATACTTTTGTCTTTAGATAAGACCGTAAGTACGAATTAATATAGTCAAATAAATGGCATACACATATTGTAAAACTCCATCCATTCTTCATCATCGAGTTTAGATATGCTAAACATTTGAAATGGGGTTATTTCTGACAATGGGTAAATGTGACATTTCGAATGCAGTCGTGAACACTTGGATACTTTGTCAATTTCTTATTTTATCGTGTCTCTTACACCTGGTAAAAGGCATAGATGTGTTGATACAGTAAAATTTAAGTCTTAGTTAAGTGTCCATTTTACAACAAGTACTTTCCTCGTTGGTTAAATAATTACAGAAAAAGTGTAATGATGACATGTTTAGTTTTATATTATTAGAATACAAAAATTTATAAAAATAAAATGCAGAAAATGAAAATGTACACTAAATAGAATAATTGTTTAAATCCAACAAGAAAAATCTACACACGTATGTATTATTACATTATAACAACGTGTTCATCTTTTATACGTTTGCAGAATTTCTACACCAAGGTCGTTGTCAGAATAAAATAAATAAATCAACAATATAAATGAAAAGTTTACAAATCACATACAAATTTATCTTATGTACAATTTTAACTTAAATTTTCCAAGCGTCAAATGAGGAGTGGTTGTGAATTCTTAACTAATGTGTTTTATGTATCTTCTATATATTAATAGGCAAGCATGTTTCTTTAAAACCTTTTTTTCTCAACTCATGAGAAATTTATCTTATGTACAATTTTAAATTAAATTTTTCAAGCGTAAAATGAGGAGTGGTTGTGAATTCTTAACTAATGTGTTTTATGTATCTTCTATATATTAATAGGCAAGCATGTTTCTTTAAAACCTTTTTTCTCAACTCATGAGCATCGCATGGAACATTTACGCATACTGTTGGAAAGGTATTTTCCTGTAGCAAAATCCATCCATAAATTAAAATAGACCAAAGATAAAAACAAAAATTTAATTTTAAATTTAAAAAAATTATATTGACCTTATGGGTTGCCATGCTGGTGTAACAACGAAATATAAACAGAAAATGAAAACAAATTGAAATTCCAATCACATGTTTTATTTACAGTGTATGGTGAAAATTGAGTATGTACATTACATATTTTGGTCGAGTATTCGACCACTGCCTGTAGTATTTATATATAAACGTCTCAATATATATACAAAATTAAATATTTTTATATATTCAAATAAATATTTTTATTAATATATTATTATTAATTTTATTAAATATTTTAATATTTTAAAAGCATTTTACATATATTAAAAATAACTTAGATTATACCAAACATAAAACAATAAAAACAATAAATAAGTTATAAGTTATAAGTTAAGGTAAACTATGTGTATGAATTTTACATATAATATGTTTTCCTTAGGAATTGTTTCCACTCTGAGGCGATGTTTGTGAAACTCAGTTTGTTTCCGCAATCAGTTTGAGAGTTCAAAAACTCTTCTGCGTGTACTTATTTTCTTTTCTCCTTTCTCTCCTGTATTGTTCCCTTTTATTCAAAATACAAAGATAAACCTTACAAAGGTAAACTCTACTACTACATAATATTCCCTCGACGCTAAGTGCTTACAAGTATCATGATTGTAATTTGAAATGATCGTTGTACTTGCATTTTTACTTTCGGACCTTAAAAACCTCTAATTACTTTTACTTTCGTTTACTGCTTGGACAAAATAAGTAGTTTATTTGTTTAATGTGCATTAGGAAATTAAAATTTGTCCAGAAAAACGCTCCATCAAGTGCTAAAAATGAAAAAGAACAGCAAACAGATAACAATTATATTACCGGTATCAAATTACCGAGGAATAAATGTGATACTCACAAAAAATTATTGTTGTAAACAACAATTATATACACGTTAATATTTATTAAGCCATAACATAGCGTTGACAATTTTCAGCAAAGTCGTCATAATTATAGTTTTAGAAATATACAAAAATTAAATCTTTATGACAGACATTGTTCATGATTTTAATTATGGCTATTAACTATATTTTCAATAGCTTCTTTGCGACAGTCTTTTCATTATTTGTTGTTAGTATTTATAGTACAAATGTACGCTATCCGATAAACTATGTGTTATCACCTAAAAATAGTATTACGGTTCAAACAGTTGGTAAAAGTTATTGAACATTTATGGATACCGAGTATGGATTAAAATACAACCACAACACTTAACTGAAGAATAAAAATTGTCATCATTTAATCCAGTTATTAGGGCACTTTTCTTTTACACCGACCACATCAGGTTAGGTTAGGTAGCCAAACATTTACAATCAATATAAATGTATTTTTTGTATAGAAATAACCTGACCTAACCTAGCCTGGTATAATTAATTTTCAATTGATGTGGTGACGCCACCTAAGTGCGTATTTCAACACTAATATTGAAGGATGAGTTTAGAATGGTGTGAGATGATCTTTGTTGCTGACGATCAGCTGTTGCATTAGCCAGGATCATTTAGCCCAATGATCAGAAACAGCTGGGTCCAGTTTCGAACTTTGAAAAAGCTACTGACTTCTCATGATCGATCCGGCAACCTTTGGATAAGTGAGCACTATAACCACTAGGCTACCCAGCCTGTATATAACAGGTATGGTGTGAATAAACGTATATCAATACAGTTCCTTTAGTTCACTCAAAATGATTAAACGAATGAAATCAGTTTGTACGCGATTTACATAGACTCATAAATACCATGCTTGTTCCAAAACCAACCCACTTAGCTGAAGAATAGAAATACGTCGTTTTGAAAGTCAAGAAGTGTCCGAGGTATAAATTCTTATTCAGCCAGACACAAGTCACTGTTATATTTCTCGGCGACTCGCAGAGCAAACAAGATAAATCTAACAAGTTCAGACAAAACTTTGGCGTAACAAAAGTTAAACTGGGATTACGGTTATCAAAGAACATTTCTGGAAACTACGTAGAAAAGTTACTGTCCTACGTAACTTTAAAAGACACGTTTTTAATTCACGTATTAAATGTGTAAATGCTAATCGCACTGTTGTGTTATGGAACACCTCTATACTTCGTGGTGAGGGGGAGTAAATATTGATTAATATTAATTGAACAATTTTGTAGTAGTAGTAGGTATATTTCATTATTAGTACCGAAAGTGGTATTTTCCTGTGCGCACTCAAGTTTCACGTGCGAGGCGAAACTGAGAACAGGGGAGCAATTGCAGGGAAATTACTTTCGGTACAAGTTACGGATGTTCTTTTCATCACGACTGAAAAATACTCACATACCCCAAAATAACATAACAGTCCCCATAACATAAATAACAGTCCCCAGTAAAAATAAAAATATTATATTTTCCAATAAATAATTTTTAAATAATATAGCAAATGGGTTATACAAACCTGCCTGGCAAAGTATAAATTGTAAGTTCAATAGTTATTTGTATAACTAGAGGGCGAAGTGAAGCTTTGCTGCACACGAGACAAAATGTTTACACACGAGCCGTATGTGAGTGTGGTTAGTTTCTCGAGTGCAGCAAAGGCAGTTGTACACTCACATTACACAATATATTTTTCCTACAGTTACTATTATTCATATAAATTAGTATTTCAAACACTATACAAAACGTTTTTAGGTTATGTTAAATCCAAGCGTTGAACGAAATGGGAAACGCTGCACCAGGTGTCGTAGTCGTAATATCTGTGTTGCCCTACTATTTTCATGCGTACACGGATTATGTGCATAGTAAAAGAACGCTGTTTTGTGTTTTTTGTTGGAATACTGGTTTGCGACAAAGTAAAAACTGTGCGACAAAGTAAAAAGTGTGCGGCAAAGTAAGTAAATGCAGCAATTAGCAGCTCACACAGCAATATACTCTAGCGTGCACAGTGGGAAAGTGGATAACTGATTGTGAGCAAAGGAAGGTAAATTTAGCATGGGGAAAACAGCTGAAAATTGTTCAAAACTCAAGTAAGAGAAAAATATACACTAGTTGCTTAATCTTAACTCTGGCCACTTGAAATATGGGTATGTTAACATATAAATCATTGTAGAATAAATTGATCGATTTATTCAAATCGGATACGACGGCAAAATAGCGTCACCATGCACTAATAAACTTGATATACCATACAGCAGGCACTGTAAAATGAGAAGATCCATTTTGAACAACCGATCATAAATTCAAATCAGAGAAGGAACAAAATATGACTCGCCAGACAACCTACTCCGACACCATTTGTAAGTCTCTATTCCCATAGGATGGCTTATTTATCCCAAAGGGGAAATATTTTTGCAAAATATTTACCCTATTACAGTAGTAGGTTATAAACAATCCAAACTTCTTAAAGTAATATGAAATAAATAATTTTTCTAAAATATTACATTATTGGAAACTTAAATGCACTTCATATTGAATTGTGTAGTTTCTGTTTTTTTCTTTTTACTTTTATTAACTATTTAGAAGAACTATTAACCATTTAGATATAGAATGTTAATATTCCAGGACCTAAAGGTTGAAGACTTCATTAGCCAAACATTTAATGATAGTATGATTTAACATTAATTAGTATGATAGTAGCTTTAGTACCAAAGAGTCACCGATAAAAACCAATTATTCTCTTTACCAAGTTATAGTAGCAATTTTATTTTCTTCTATGACCTGAGGAGGTTTTAAATTTTTTGGTAAGAAAAGGAGACCCTGGTCTTGTATACTTACAAATTTTGACATGCTGGACAACACCAGCTACAGTATTATCCATAATCATGGACAACACCAGCTATTATCCATAATCAATCATCAATCAATACTTCAGAAAACTACAGAAGCGATAACATATTAATGTTACATTTAAACAATGTGATTTATTTTGTCATATGACATAAGACACTTTAGTGTTAAAAGTAATCATAATCAACCTAAATTCTTGTTTTCACAAATAACGAACAAAATCGTATTGAAAGCAATATAAAGCTTAGAGAAAAACATGTTGTAAGCGAAGAGCAATAAATAAGTTTTGGTGGTATGTTGGCAACGCCAGTAGCCTGGGGAGTAAAGCTTTCAAGCATTACTTCTTGCTGAACATGAAATCTTTTTTTAATTTGTTTTTTATTTTTTATGTCCCACCTTCACATCCTAGGACGCTAATTCTAGCCCGGAACTGTTTTACACATTACTTCAGGCTAGTCCTAGAGGGTTGTGGCATTATCACATAGACTACATTGGTGTTTGGCAGCACTTGAACCCGTGACCTTGCGCTCCGAAGCCCCGAGCTCTACCACTAGACCAGCTCACTCCCCAGAAGTAAAACACAGCATTGTCTATTGTTACAACAGGCAATTTAACGTGAAAAACTGAAAATAAAACACCGAGCTGAATAAAATTGCAGCTTCTGTTGTAGTATACTATAACTTAAGCTTGTCTCAGGAAATATTTTAAAAACTTAAAATATTTAAACCCTCTCTCCTAAATTAAAATTAACATATTTCAGTGACTGGTAAAGAACTTGTTTTACTATGTTAATAGTAGATTACGTTACTAGTCCTGAAAATAAGTGTTTACCGGAAGAGTGTGGTCGTTCCCGTGCGAGACGAAGTCGAGTACGGGATTACCATACGAGTCCGGTACACACATTTTGGACGAGTTACGTACGATAGTTTACGCCATACTACTAAATCTGTACAAATCCTTATACAGGGTGACAAAAAAGTCTGGAAACGGTTTAATATCTTTTTAACTAAATCCGTTAGAAAATTCAAACCTTTCACATCAACTTACATGTATAAAAACGACTTTTTCCAAGAATTTTCATTTTTTTACCTCTACCAGGGGACGACCCATGAGGAGTAGGTACATAATCTTTAATGTAAGCATAGGTTGATATGCACATCATTTTAAAGGTCTGGTCAAGTGGAGTTCATTGCCGGAAACCGCATCAAAAAAGGTTCATCCGTTACAAAATGGTGGCTGTCCAAAGTTCTTGTTCAATATACCTGCACAGGCCTTACTATTGGTAAATACTCGTATTAAACATTAGCTTGAGAGCTGAAACTGTATTTTAAAGTCAACTAGCTCATAGACTAATATTATTCAACCTTCAAAACAAATTTAAACGGGTTTCAGATTTCCCAGCTAATGTTGAATATAAGTATTTACCAATTCTAAGGCCTCTGCAGGTATTCCGCAAGAACTTTGGACTGCCGCCATTTTGTAACGGATGAACCTTTTTTGACGCGGTTTCCAGCAATGAACTCCACTTGGCCAGATCTTTAAAATGGCGACCTACTCCTCATGGGCCGTCCCCTGGTAAAGGTCAAAAAATGGTAATGCTTGCAAAAAGTAGTTTTCATACATATAAGATGATGTGAAAAGTTTTAATTTTCTAAAGAATTTAGTTAAAAAGATATCAAGCCGTTTCCAGACTTTTTTGTCACCCTGTATATTTCCACCAACTAAAGGACTAAAAATCACTAGTCATAATTATTCATTGTCACCTAAATACAGTATAATCAGATGATTGGTATCCGGCAAAACTCATTACAGTACAGTAGTACGCAATGAAACCCCATTTGAATAAGCTGGCGGCAAACAGCTGTTTTCTGGACTAAATCCTTGCGTGGGAAGTTCGTCAAAATAATGTAGTGTGGCGTAAAGACATTTTACAGACTTCGTTCCCTTATAAAACAGCATGCTGTTTAAAAAAATAAACGGTATCATTAATCTGACACACACTTTCTTCCATTAGCTTGTCAAGAACCCATAGATAAGCTGTGGGAATAACTATGATATTTTATAGGAAGAAATCACAAAATTTTCAAAAACTTTTGAACTGTAATTGTTTCAGCGATGGGGGTTGCAATATTTTGTTTAGAATTTAGAAGGACCAACACATTAATTGTAATCAAAACCGGTATTATACATTGTCATTGTCTATTACCATCAAGCTTCATAATTATTTTCCCTATAATTTTAAATGTACATAATATTCTAGTCCAACTAGTGATAAATGATTGGGGTGATTAAATTAGGATTATATTATATCCCACTGAAAGGAAGTCAAAAACCCATTTGAGACATTAATATGTATTTTTATAAAACTGCTACATATTTTAAGCTTACAACCTCTTGGGTGGTATATAAACGCGTTCTCAAACAGGGTGGCACTATTCCAGCTAGTACTAACCTATAATTTATCCCAAACACTCTCGGTTTTATGGATAGCTGCATATAGGTTTAAGTATATGTGATGGTAAGCATATAAGTAAAAACACCTAACCTAATATTATTTCTTACATCCAAGGCCTTCAAAACTAAAACAATTAATAATTAGCCGATTAGATGTGAATATATTCTGTAAAACAATTTAACCTTTTATACAATATGAAATTTTGAGTTAAACTCACTTTTTTTCGTTCGAATCACATATTTTATTTAGTAATGTATTTAATTAAAGTAAGGTAAACTCATTTGATCTAATTTAAACCTAGCTTTCCTGTTTTGACTCCATTACGATGGTTGAATTAGTTGAATTAGTTCCTCCAATCACCTATCAATCTAAATTAGGAGCGTAAAGTCACTTAATTAATTGATTCATTAGTGGTCAATAATAACAATAATGAGTTGCCCAATAAGCCTTAGTAAATTGCTACATTTACCATTTAAAATATTTTTTTTAATTTTAATTTTTGTAATATTTTTGTAATGCTGAATATCAAATTAAAGCTTAGCACACGAGAAATGCAACATCTTAATCATATGATCTTTATATCTGCATTTTCAAGAAAAATATAGTGTATTTAAAATATTACCAAATTTTTTACAAAATAACATAAAAAAACACAACCACCATTAAAAACTAACGAAAATAGTCTGATAATTCTAATTCCACCAAAATGTTTGTATTAACAGCAGCTTTAACTAAATGATATACAGGGTGAGTTTTAATTGTCCCCCCCCCCCAACTTTTTTCTACATTTTTTCAAATATCAATCCCAGACCACTTCCAAACATTGTTGGGTAGTAAGTACTTCATTTTGACAAGGTGGCCATTTCCGGCCGCCATCTTGGATCCGCCATATTGGATGCAAAATTTTTTTTTCAAATGTAAAGGTGGGGTTGTGACCCATTATTTCGAACTAAATTTTTACCCTGATTACAATGCCGC
Source organism: Macrosteles quadrilineatus (assembly GCF_028750875.1). Classification (NCBI taxonomy): domain Eukaryota; kingdom Metazoa; phylum Arthropoda; class Insecta; order Hemiptera; family Cicadellidae; genus Macrosteles; species Macrosteles quadrilineatus. Next base: position 34,440,785 of record NW_026542598.1, on the reverse strand, counting down.
AAACCGTTAAAAAAAATCTTGATTCATTCTAAAGTTATGAGGGCTTTTTAAAACTTTATTTTTAGCCCATTTTAACATTATGCATTTACAAACTAAGACCATAATCTCAAAATAGTGCTAGATAAAGATAAGTATACACTACCAGTAATTGTCGACCTATTTTCACTTGGTTATGACTGATGTATTTTTTTCGGCCGCCATCTTGGATCCGCCATTTTGAAATGTGATAAATTATTTTAAATATGAAGGGGGCGTTGTGACCCATCATTTCGAACTACTTTTTTAAGCTGAACTTAATTCCATGATCCGTTTTTCATTTTCATTTTTTGATTTTGAAATATTGACATTTTTAACAAAAAAATTTCAATATTTCATAAATAACACTTGATAACAAAAAATGGATTGCGGCATTGTCTTCAGCTTAAAAAAGTAGTTCGAAATGATGGGTCACAACACAACCTTCATATTTAAAATAATTTATCACATTTCAAAATGGCGGATCCAAGATGGCGGCCGAAAAAAATACATCAGTCATAACCAAGTGAAAATAGGTCGACAATTACTGGTAGTGTATACTTATCTTTATCTAGCACTATTTTGAGATTATGGTCTTAGTTTGTAAATGCACAATGTTAAAATGGGCTAAAAATAAAGTTTTAAAAAGCCCTCATAACTTTAGAATGAATCAAGATTTTTTTAAACGGTTTGCGTCATTGTAATCAGGGTAAAAATTTAGTTCGAAATAATGGGTCACAACCCCACCTTTACATTTGAAAAAAAAATTTTGCATCCAATATGGCGGATCCAAGATGGCGGCCGGAAATGGCCACCTTGTCAAAATGAAGTACTTACTACCCAACAATGTTTGGAAGTGGTCTGGGATTGATATTTGAAAAAATGTAGAAAAAAGTTGGGGGGGGGACAATTAAAACTCACCCTGTATGTTTGTATTTGAAAATTGCGAGATTTGAACTAGTGAACCTCTAGTTTTAGTAAAACATTTACTAAAAAAGCATTTAAACTATTTTTGAATTATCCCTTGGGGTTGGTTTAGTAGGGAAAATTCTCTTTTCATCACTGTAGGACCAACAGTTTGTTTGAAATCAATAGTGGACACCTTACGTAATTCGCCCTGTAGATGTGAAGGTGTGTAGTAGCACAGAAAACATACTACTATTTAGTATGTTTTCTGTGGTAGTAGTTACAATAATATTGAAATTATTATACTATTATTTTAATTATCATATTAATAATGAAAAGGATGTTTCTGATGTATAGTGTACATCAGTTTATGGTTAGAATTCTTTTGTAGTTATACTTTTTTGGGCCCAAAATGGCGATAGAATTTGCTAATACGTATATTTAATTACAAAAACCAGACAAACTATGTAGATTGTAATAACTACCCGAGCGAGAGCTTATATAGGGAAATCCGGGTGGTGCGAATAGAGCTGCATATGCATGGGTTATGCAGATGTGTGATATTATGCATTGGCTTAACCTCATAACAATAGTGTGACAACAACAATGCGTCGATTGTTGGCTGTGACATCGTGACAAAGCCCAGTGACACGTCACTGTGACAAATACCGACACAACATTTGCTATTATTTTGTTATGAAAAAGGAAGTTTTAAAAATAAGATGAAATTATTATTTTTGATTAGCAAAGAAGAATTGGGATTTTTTGTTTGTTTTGAGGGTAACAAATTCTAAAAAGAATATTCGTACCATGAAACACTGTTTCCATGTAGGCTATTTATGTATGTATGTATTAACACTGTTCCCATAGTCCGATTATGCTGGTTCACTAACTCATTCGAATAAACGTAGGTTTTAACATTTTTACCAAATCTGATTAACGTAGGATTGGTTTTACGAAATTTATCGTGATAACGGACTTGTACATACATACAGCTTAGTAAAGACATTCAGGCCAGTGACTTAATTTGTTTATGTTTATTATCTAAACAGTTTATGTTATAATAGTAACTGAATTTGAACGGATGGTGATTTGGGCGGGCCTAAATTGCGCCAACTACTCCAGGGAGCCATCCGATACGTTCCGATTAAGCCAAAATGCAACCCTTTTTGACTGTATAAATGAGTAGGTTAAGTTAGGTTAGGTTAGGATGACAAATAAACAAGACATTCTTTCTGCCGGCAACTCAACCCTACCTGGATTGGGCTTGGCGCAACCAAGGAACAATTTTTGGGACCCTTTGAGGGCTTGGCGCAATTAAGGAACTCTCTAGCGTAATTAATGCACTACCGGTGATTCAGCCTCTGCTGGCATCAAAACGAAAAATGAAACCGGTCCCGGGCTTAGCCAGGTCTTACCATAAGGTCAACTATAATAGCTTATTACATGAGAATTTTGCTAAAACCCAGTGCTAATGTAATAATGCCCTGAGTTACTTATGCACAACGTTACCTACATTAAATTGAACATAAACCCCCACAAACAACGGGTTTCACTTAGTATGCGAGTTAGCATGGTTATAGTCTAACTTATAGTTACCGCATTGCTATTATTATCAGTTAGTAGCATGAAATATTCTATAATATTACTATCCGTATTACAAATTCCCTATTGAATAAGAACAATTATTTATTAGGATATCCTTTAATGATATTTGCACTTTTTTATGTACCAAACTTATGTACTTTTATGTAACATAAAAGTTTGAGGTATACAATATTTATCATCTTTTAAATATTGATTATGTATATTATTTAAATATTTACGGTACTTATTTAAATAGCTGTTGCATTTTTGGAGGGCTTTTATGAGGTAAAAATAGGGTTTTCTCGTTTTTGTCCCCAAAAACATGGAATTTTCCTATTTATCTTTACACCATTTCATAGAGCTGAAAAAAACCCAAATAATTAAGTATATTGGAGTGTTTTTGTGCAGATATTGATTACGGAGAAAGTTGAATAAATTGTAAACTTAAAATTCCCATGTTATTCTTAAGGGGAATGTGTAAAATTTTGCAGTTTGCTTGTTTATGGATATATTTTGATCAAACTTGGCAAATTTATTTATTTTATACTAAGCCATTCAAATTTTACGAAAAAAAACTCTATTATGCTCCCTGTAGCAGCAAACCTAGGTACTAATTAAACCTAATGTTATTTAAATATTTAAAATCCAATGCTGGTAAATAAAAATTCGCTTAGTCTGCAGGTTTTCTGCGGTGGGGGTATTTATTCTATTCATAATACATCATAATGCACTTCAAGGTGCAACTGTAGTTTGTTGTAAATACTTTTTTTTTTTGTGATACCAAAGATTCAAACTCGTATTTTTATTACAAATATTGTTGTTGTAACAGGAAAGAAGTAGACCAAATTATCTGTAATTATTCATTAAATGCAATTGAAACAGTTTGATGTATTTATTAACATGGTGTCTAGGTTTTGGCATTGATGGTTTTTTTAATTACTGTATTGGTTCTTAGTGTAAAAAGGATGGGGGAGCGAGCTGGTCTAGTGGTTAGAGCTCGAGACTTCGATACCTGGGGTCCCGGGTTCAAATACCGTCAAATCACCAATGGATTTTATCTGCGATAATACCGCAACCCCTGAAGTAATGTAAAAACAATACCGGGCTCGTGCCAAGCGTCTTAGGACAAACAACTTATAAAAAAGATAAGAAAATTAAGCTATTTCCGCCAATGCCTTATGTCTGATATCAAATGTATGACGCATGATGTATTATATATGAAGTATGGATGTGACGTCATATTCATGATGTATGACCCTGACATATGACTATGATGTATGACCAAAGGCATAAGACGTATCACGTCTAAAATTTTGAAGCTTAAGATATGATGATAATGTCGTATTTTTTCCGTCTAATTTGTGTCTGATTTTTATTTTTGGTCCCAATCTAGTCACTCTTTAAATATTTGCCTCGTTGAAGGAAGCATCAATAGATAGGTTTAACAAACTAGTGACGTAGACAGTTTTTCCAGACGCGTTGAAGATGCTATAAACCAGGTATTGGGCGTAACTTGCAGCCGTTATGTTGTAAGTAGCCAGGGCAACCCTGATAATGTTGTGCAAGCCTGGCGTGCCTCCAACAAGGGAAGCTCTGGACACTTTACTTTGATCTATAACATACCACAAAAACCCTGGAGTACATAGAATTAAAAAATGCCCAGTCGAAGCAAACCTGCAGACTAAGCGAGTTTCGATTTGTCTTGATTTGATTTTCACTTAAATCTATTTAAATAAAATTACGTTTAACGAGTACCTAGATTTTCCGCTACAGGGGAGGTAATCAAGTTTGTCTTTTTAGAAAATATTAATAGCTTAGTATAAAATTAAATGTGTAAATTATATCAAAATAACCAATCAAATTATAACAGTTTACTCCATAATAATAGCATAGGGTTTTTAAGTTTGCATTATTTTTAATTTTCTACGTAGCTATTAACCGTACAAAACACTTCAATACTAAATTGTTTTTGTTTTTCAAGTTATTCAAAATTTTTTCTAGGGATGACGGGAAATTTCATGTTATGGGGGTCATAACAATGAGAAACCCCAATTTTTACTTCATAAATCCCCGTTTCGATGGTCCGATCATGACGGATCACGAACTCGTTAAAATAAACGTAGGTTTAGACGGTTGTATAACATTTTAACGAATGGTGGATATTTATAGGCATGCACTGTGGGTGCGGTACTCCCTGGTGTGGATTAACGCCTGCACGAGTGAGTACTACGACCCAAGATGCATGGAGTAAAAGAACCTTTACTCCATACATCTTGACTACGACCATCCGCAGTACTATCCTGATCATTAGACCAATTCGTATATACCAAGGAAAAATGTGGGTCGGATTCCACTATAAACTGTAGGCCCCTTAGTTGCCATTAGCTGTATGGGCTATTAATTAACAGCTGTGTCTAAGGAATGTCGGCCTTAGTCACTAACAAGACTACAAGATCACGCCACTCATCCTACACTCATCTCCATTCTTACTTGGCTTAAAATACCTACTATGTATGGTCGCCATTTCATTGAACAGTATAATAGTATATTTTATCTTAGTGAATTTCCTGTATTACCATAGGCCTTATGAAAAGACCTAAATCCGGAACCAATTTACTTTTTCGTTTTGATATTGATATCCAGCATAATCGGACTATTTGAACGGTTTTTTTTTGGGAAGGGGGAGACATTTAACTTTTCCTAATTTTTAACCCTAAATACTTAAAGTTTTGCAGTTTCTTTCCAAACGACTTTGAAGAGCTGAGAAAACAACTAATTTATTTAGTACATTGCTGCGTCGTAGTACATCTTTAAACTAATGGTTAAGGAAAAGATTTTAAAAAAAATTTCAGGTAAATCGTATGGAGTGTAATGAAATTATTGTAGTTTACTCGTTTATAGAATATTTTTTATAAGATTTAATTACTGTAGTTAATAAATGTTATACCAAGCTATTAACATTTTAATTAAACCCCACTTTCCACTTTATGACATTCCTTGTACAGTAGCAGCAAACCCATGTACTCATAGACATATTAAATGGGAAACAAATCTAACGTGTTTATAGGAAAGTCAGTAGAAATCCGATCAGGAAAATGGAAATTTGCTTAGCCAGAAGGTCTGCTGTGGGTGGGATAATTTACTTATAAAACAAGGTTTTTTTTTCATTAAGTATACAAAAGTGTATACCTAAGAAAGATGAACTCTTATACAACTTAATTGATAAAATAAAGTTGTGTCTTGAAATTACACAATCCAACAACAAAATATATTAAATTACATTTAAAAAAATGCATTACCGTAAAGGGTATGAACTAAATTATAGCTCACGATAGTTCCAAATTATTTGTATATAGCTCTGAAAAACGGAGTTTGAATCTTTTAACACTCCAACGTCTTTAGCATCGATAAAACGTCAGCAGAAGAAATCGCTGAAGTAAAACGCTTGCATAATTAAGCAATAAGGAAATATTGTATTATCCCAGGCGAAATTTTATGATAAACGTTAACTCAATTACTTTGGGGCTAAGAAAAGCTTAAATAAATCCCTTATTATTCTCAGCGTAAAGTTCATTCCTATAGACAATATTGTAATGACTACTGCAGTTAGTAGTCGCTCATGGACCATATAACATTTAGTCAGTATTCAAAGGAGTATTCGTCTACTACTATTCAAGCTGTTTTCTTTTTGTCTTGGTGAATTTCTTATAGGGAATAAGCAATTGCCATAGGTATCATAGTAAGACCTAGACCCGGGACCGATTCACTTTTCCTTTTTGATTTCCCCAGAGGCCAAGTATACCATCCGTTTATGATCGTTTGTAGGGGATTTTGTGGGGTAAAAACTGGGGTTTCCAATTTTATTACCTCCAAAACATACTTGCTATTTCTTTCTTAACTATTTTGTAGAGCTCGGAAAACAAATAATTTATTATATTGAGGTGTTGTGCCCCTAATGGTTATAGAGAAGATTAAAAACAAACTGTACATTTGAAATTCCTGTGTTATTCTGATGAAGAATAAAATAAACCGCTGTAATTCGGTTGTTTATAGAATAATTTTGATTAAATTTATAAAGACATTTTTATATGAGCTATCAACATTTCTTAAAAAGAAAAAAAAAACAATTCATTACCTTTCCTACAGCAGCAAACCTAAGTACTCATTAAAGTTTATGTTATTAAGTAAATATATCTGACTATTTTAGGGGAATAAGTTTTGGAAAATCCAACCAGATAGATGTAAATTTGCTTAGTCTGCATGTTTGCTGTGGCAGGTGTATTTTTATAACTGGTACATCATAGAACTGGAGTAAGTTAAGTGTTAATACATATATATATAATACTAGCAGAGTACCCGTCCTTCGTACGGGGTTGGAATATAAGTATAAAATGCTTATTGCAGTTATACTCAAGCTTTGCGTTTGCAATAAGGGAGGGCACAGTTTGATAAAATTTGTTTTTTTTTAATTTACAGTATTCTATAGTATTACACATCTACCATAGCCATAATGTTCTACCACTTCACCTAAACAATAGAGAAAAATAAATTATCAACAATTCACAAAATATCACAAATTATTCATGAAATGAAAAACATAAACATAACTGTAAACAATCCTACTTTGACAGTTCTCATTGCTAATCACAGTTTTTTGTCGCTGCTTAGTTCAAATTATCTGTTTCCATAAATGCAAAAAAAATATAGTGCTGCAGCCCCGGTGCTGCACCGCACCCTGTTGGTAAATATTATAACTTTTTAATGCTTTTCCATATCATAGAACCAACTTTTTTAGTTGAAACAGCTGACAAAATTCTTTAATTCCCATTAAATATGAATACTCATAAGTTTAACATGGGGAATTACAGAGCCACTGGGGCGGAGCCCGAAAGGATTTTTGAGATAAGAATATGCCTAAACAACCAATCCGTCCAGCGGTTTATGCGTGATTGAACTTCAAACAAACAAACTTTCACATTTATAATATTAGTAAGATAAAATATATATAATAAAACACAAATATCTAAAATAGTAATATCGATTGTCAAATAAGCTCCAAAAATGTTTTATTTTCACTTCCAAAATCAGCTGTTCATATTATTTTTAGATCTTACCACTACTGTCCAACATCAGCGTTTCTTCTTATTTTAAAGTTTTTTTTTCGATGCGTGTTAATTTAAAGACAACAGAAATTTAAACAGCATTCACTTATGTCAAATACTCCTAAACAAAAGCCAACTCCCCCAATAGTATATAGCTGCTACGATGTCTTGGACACGGGATACCGAGTCTATAAACAACGACTTGGCCGTTCCTATAAAAGCCATTCTGCTAAAGTAGCCGAGCTTTCGTCGATAAAGTTTGGACTTTCTGGCGTTTTTCCAAGGTAAACTTTTCAATTCCGGTATTGCTCCGTTAATGTCATACGTTTTAAATGATTATGCTTAAAAAGTTCAGACATGACATTTACTATGTATGATGACATTATGATTATTAATAACAGGCCCAAAATACCCCAGCTGCAACAAACCTGTAAGTATTCTTAGAATTTCCATTTGTGTGATTGGATTTTCACTAATATATTAAACTTTAAACCTTTAAACTTCAGATTTAACTTATTCCCTATTTAAAGACCATTACGTTTAACGAGTGCTTATGTTTGCTGAAGAAAGAAAATATTTGTGTTTTTAGTGAAATATAAATACTGTATATATATTTATACTATTTTACACTATTTTATACATACATATTTTCGTGTAGTAGGTAGTTTAGTGTGCAATAAATAAATTTGCCAATTGTATCGAAATGTATCATTAAACAAGCGAATACTGACAGATTACTTATTCTCCATAAAAATAACGTAAGCATTTTTAATTCACAGTTGTTTAGAAATGTTTGGAACAAATTTTAAATACAAAACCAGTATTATTTACCAGCTCAAAATCAACATAGACCTTACAACCAGCTAAGGATTTTAAATGTCGTTAGAAGGTTTCGACACTGAGGTAGAGCGAAGAATTCAGCTTTTCCCTAATTTTATAATAAATATCCTCGCCGCAGCCAACCTGCAGACTAAGTTAATTTCCATTTGACTTTTAGGATTTTACTCATATTTGCTTATACATGATGGATTTATTATCTAATTAAATAACATTGGATTTAACTAGTACTTGGGTTGCTGCTACTGGCAAGGGGAAAATTGTGTTTTTTAGAAAATATTAATAGTATAAAACAAATAAATTTTTTCAATTCGACCAAAATTCCAAAACAAGAAAACTACAAGAGTTTTAATTTTCTCTAAAACAATTGCATTGATATTTTAAATGCAAAGTTTTCTTTTTTTTACTTCTCTGTAACCTTCAGTTGCACGACATCGTTTCAATATTATACGAAATGATTCTTTTCATGCTTTACACGATGGTTGTAATGAATATTTGGAATTTTATGTTTTGATGGTAAAAATTGGGAATGAATATTTGGAAATGTCGTTTAATCTTAACTCTCTGTTCCCATGGACCCAATCTTGCTGGTTCGTGAACTCATTCGAGTAAGTGTACTCACATATTTATGACGAATTTAATCAAAATCCTACCAAAATTAATCGATTTATGCTGGTCACGAACACGCATTTTGTATACATATATACAATTATTCACGAATAGGGTTTTACACCTCTATGGACATAAAAAATTATAAATTAAATCGGTCCCCGGGTCTAGATCTTACCATACCACATACGGTAATAACTAATTCCCTGTGAGGAAATAAACTGACAATAAATAAACTTTATAAGTGTATCCACAATACATCTTCCTCTACTAAAAAGTGTTTATATATTTTGAATAATTGTTTAAGAAAATGAATAACAATTTCAATAAACGGTATCAGCATTCTGATACATACTTTTTGGGATGAGTACAATTTTGATCAGAATTTAAAGGACTATAACATACTAAATTTTATAAAAATCGTTCAGACCATTTTTGTTAAAATCCAATTTTTCCGTTATTTTGTGGGGTTTTATGGGAAATAACATAATTTACAATAACTTTAGAACCATAATTTTTACAGAAATAGGATTTGTACCATTTTGTTCAGAATATAAAGTACTATAACATACTAAATTTTTATCAAAATCGTTCGGGCCGTTTTTGGGGAAAATCTTATTTTACCGTTATTTTATGGGGTTTTATGGGAAAATCCCCATTAAAAATCAAAATTTCTAAAATATTAAAAAAACTATCGAATTTTTAAGGACCATAACATACTATGTTAAATAAAAACCGGATTTTTTTTCTAAAATCCTATTTTTCGTTATTTTACGGGGTTATTATGGGAAAATAACATAATTTACCATAACTTTTGAACCGTAATTTTTAGAGAAATGGGATTTGTACCATTTTGTTTAGAATTTAAAGGGCTACAACATACTAAATGTTTATCAAAATCGTTTGGGCCATTTTTGAGAAAATTCGATTTTTCCGGTTTTTTATGGGTTTTTATGGTAAAATCCCCATAAATAATCAAAATTTCAAAAAAATGAAAAAAAAAGCCTGGAGATACCGTGGATTAGAACCTACATACCAAATTTCATCGAAATCGGACCACAGGTGTGGTCTCTAGCTCTGTACACATCCAGACACACACACACACACACACACACACACACACACACACACACACACACACACACACAGACATCACTTCGAAAAACACTTTTTTGGGTCCAGGGGGACCCAAAACGAATATATCCTCTCAAAACTCAAACTCGAAAATTTTCACGAAAACAATACTTTCTCCATATACTATGGTATAGGGGGAGAAAGTAATAAAATTAAAATAATTTACAATCAATATGGCTCAATGTTATAGAGACAAGTAACTTATACCATGTGCTTGAGCTTGAAATTTAATTATTTACTGTTTAACCATGTTAAACTATCTAACAAAGTTACAAGGTTAACCTCGGGTTATGCTATGAAGAGAGATCACCAATTAACATCAGTGTATGTAGTTAGTATTACTTTATTTACAGTAATTGTAAAAAGCCTTGCTATACGCAATATACTTAACGAAAATAAACTTAAATCAAGGACTTTGTTAATTAATGTATAATAATTTAATTTATAAGCATTTTTATTCATCCAGCATTTTTTGTGAAAACTGTTCAGGAATTAATTAAAGGTGAAGCTTGAAACAATATTTCGTTACATTGCAGAGAAACTTCGTTTTATCATGCGTAGCTGGGACAGGATAGGTAATTTTATTTATTGGACAAATAATAATAATCTGGAGACATGGTAATTATATTTCTAAACCATCGGCTAAACATTTCTTTACCTTTAAAATTAGTCCGCTAATTTTTACTGATCTTATATTGATCAATTATCAATTATTTGAGATGTGGGCGCCACCTAGGTGGGTATTTTAACCCAAATATGAGTGAAGGATGAGTGTAGGATGGTGTGAGATGATCTGTGTAGTTTTGTTACTGACTAAGATCAGCTGTTTCCATCAGTCAGGCTAATTTATTTAAAGCCCAGTCAGAGACAGCTGTGCCCAGTTTCGAATCTAAAAGTTACTGATTATCCTCAGGATCGAACCGGCAACCTTGTGATTGGTAGGCGAGCACTTTAACCACTCAACTACCGAGCCATATTTGGTCAATGATAGTATACAGAACCACAACCACCGGCGGCTGCCACACTGATTGTTGTGTATTATTTATGGGTTTGCTCTAATGAAGTTGATATCAAATGTATTCCAACTGACAAGCAAAACAACACTCCGGATTTAAAATACACAATATTTTGTTATGAAATTTGGATCACACAGTATAAATGACTATTGTGATAGGATGAATAATCATAAGTATAAAATGACCTGAATTGTGATAGGATTCGTTTATAGATACTATACGCTACAGCTCTACGGTTTCAAGCAACCGGCCCAAGAGATAAAGAATTAAAAGCGATTGGTGATTGCCAGTGCTTGAACCTAGGCCTCAAGGGAAAAAGCGCCGCGCACTAATCATACGACTAGCCGGGGTCTAGTTACATACAACCCAGTTACATACAACAATGGTTTACTATAAATAAGCAAAGTTCCACCAAATGGTTTCTAAATAAAAAGCAACATTTTATGTTTTTAAGTGAAAATAGGAAAAAAACTTATTTTCACCCCATAAATACTCGTTCCCATAGTCCAACCTAAAAAACGTAGGTTTACACGTTTGTGTTTCATCAGAATCGGATCATTATGCTCAAGTAATCGTGCTAACGGACACGAAAAAACATACGAATTTGAATTTGAAAGAAGGGTGTTTTGGCCTCTGTGTGCCTCAAAACCAGTAAATCGGTCCCGGGTCCAGATCTTACCATGAGACCTTCGGTAACAGTTTATTTCCTATATGTGAAAATCACTAAAAGGCTTAAAAATTCGAACGCCAACACAAAAAATGTTCACCAATATTCAGCCGATATAGCAAAAAAACAGCAGATGTTTCACCTACCAAAGCTCGGTCCCCAATCTAATCTCGTACGTGATCTTACAACCAATGTCTGTATGATTTACGTAGCTACGTGTACCCTTGTGCAATCAATAACCAGGCGCAATTAATGCTGAGCTGTCGTCATGTGGCTGCACGCACAGGATTGATCAGTGCTCAACAATGTAGGAGGTCAATTATTCATACCCCTCCCTGATTAAATTGAATTTATCTATGTATGTTGAGCAATTCTTTCAAAGCAATTGGGGTATACGTTGTATGGGAAATTCACTACTGATGAAATTGTTCAAGAGGTATCATTAAGTGTTACGAATTGTAACTTTAAGTTAAATCCCTTCTTATAACGGGGTCATACGTTTTTACACCGGTTGCATACGTTTCGGAGGAAAAGAGGATGTTCATAATGAGAAGGATGCTGTGAACCCATATTATGGTTATGTTAGGTTACATTCCATCTTCCGCCCGGTTATCCGGCTACCTGGTTACCTGTGGTAGCATTGGCGCAATTCCGGTGCGTGTTAGGCTGACAATTTTTAGCCCTCACAAAACTGGCGTAATCCCGGTCTACCCAACCCAACCTACTGGGAAGACTAAGTCCAGTACCGAATGGGGTGCAAGTGGACACTTCATTATTAAGTAGTAGGTTGTATACCGGTACTTTTAACTAATATCTAGTTAGTACACTTAAATGCCTAAAATGCCTACAACTATTGTAGCACGACCTCGGAATTGTTCGTCATACGATGTGCGAGAACATGCTTTACGGCACAAGGTAAAAGTAGTTTTCGGTGCTGGACCAAAAAGGATAAGCTGATAAAAAAAATATTAGTTGTTTAATGTTTTTTGTATGGTTTATTTCTTAAAGTATGTGTACGATAGTACGACTGCTGAAAATAATAAATAAACCAAACTTTTTTTGAAAGCACTGCTCAATTAGTGACATTAATTAAAAATTATTTTTTAACTGGTATTGTTTCCCACATTGTTTGTTGCACTCGAGTCTTAGAAACACGATGAGTAATACACGAAATTATGATAAATCTTTGAAAATATTCCCAAACGTAACTGTCAAAAGTATAAATTCAATTAAAATAGACCACAGTCTCTTCGATGTATCAAATCTTAACATTGCAATAACTAAACGTTTAATAAAAATTGTACAGTAGTAAACCTTCAGAATATCTTTATTTTGAGATAGAGATAGTTTTGAATCCAGGATTAAATTATAAATTAACAAACATTATAAATTAACCACACAATTAGTTGGCTAAATAATTTGAATTATTTCCCCGTTGGATCATATGTACAGAAGAAAATAATTATATTAAAAGCCCGGCATTAACCTGGGTGAGTATTACTCACTAATATTTCGATGTCGTACCATCTGACCGATAAGGCTTGGATCTAAATCTTCCATTTTGGTCCACATACTATTTTGAATCTAAAGACTAAATGGCGAGTAGTCATTGTTTGGCTAATGGTGCAAACTGTAGTAGCCTTACTTATTTGTATGAGAATACCTGTAATTCTTATTGACTAGCAGCCAGCCTCACTTCGTGATTTCAAATCCGTAATATATTTAAATTAATTTACAGTTATTGCTCTGAGTTGAATTACAAATTCTATATTTTTACGTAAGAATCATTAAAATATCGCTGACTTGTAGTTGTTTTAAGCAAACCCTGAAAAAAATTAGTTTTTCATGAAATCGTGCATAAAAAGTAAAAAGAATTTCTTTGGATAAGTACGTTATTTCAGCCAAAGTCTTTAATTTCTTACAATATTTTACCTGAACTTATTAAAACATCAATAAAACATATGAAAAAATAAAATCCTTTCAACACACAAAATCTAACGCAAGTCATTTTCTTCTTTACATTTTATACAAATGGCATTACAATATTTAACTTAATTTCACTAAAACATCACCAACTGAAACGATAACACCATTTCGTATGGATGTAAACAAGCTTGTATCATGGCAATTTTGATGTAAACAAATGTAAACTTGAAAAAGTTTAGATGATTGACAACAGAATTACGGAAATTGTAAAAGCCTATCAGACGAAGGGCTATTACGGGATATCATCCAAACCCACAAAAGGCACATCTATACGATCTATAGCTTTAATTGATACCCAGTATGCCTATAAAAATATTTAGGGATCGATTTGCTGATTACAAAAATTCAACAAATTATTTTAATAATATAGATTAGTAAAATTGTATTTTATAGCTACAGTCAACTATGTACATCTGATGATAACAGTTTTGTCTACAAAACATTGTCCAGACCAAAAGTTTAAACATTACAATCAAGGGGTCTCGTTGCTAGTAGCCCGAAGTATTAGTTTAATTAAATTAAACATCACGATACGATTCTGACTGGTTTCAATTGGAGAGTTTCTTGGCTCTTCCCGACTTTAAAACATTTAGAGATTTTGCAGACATAACTGATAGCTTAGGTACATACTGCCAATAAATGCTTAAACTACACATGTTTGAACCATACGTTGTTTGGTTAATTTACAAAGCAATATAGTGATCTATACAATCATTTCTAAGCATGCTTATTTGTTTCAATCGCGTTTAACGTTATTAAATTTTCCAATTCGGTTTTGCAGTTCAGGTATGGATTAGATTACACGTGTAAATCAAGTTTTATGAATCACTTAAAACACTAAGTACAACACTTATTACTAGCATAGACAACAAGGATATTTTAATTATAACAAATTCTTTCCGGTTGTCTTTTTTATTTTTATTTTTGTATCAGTTTAAACAAAATTTAAGTTTGTGTATTGGAAGGCCGATACTATGTGGATGATACACATTGTCAACAAAGTACAAACAAACTACCATCAAATTTGAATGTAGAATCCAATGCATAGGCAGTTTGGTAGAAGTTACATTGTGATATAAGCAATATAAATGCAATGTCCTATTTGTCCTAGAAAATGTCCATATAGGGAATAAGTTATTACCATTGACTATTGGATACAGAAGAAGTATAAATTGTCAAAGCTATTACGGTAGATAAGTTATTACAGTAACACAATAAGACCTAACCCGGAACTTACTTATTTTTTGGTTTTGAGGCCCCCAGAGGTAAAAAAGACCATCCGTTCAAATTCATGCATATGTTTGTGTATGTGTATGTGTTAAGATGATAACTGGAGCAAAAGTAATCCGATTTTCATGAAACTTGGTACAAACATGTAGGAATAATCCTACATCATTCGATCGAGTAGTGAACCAACATGGTTGGACTACGGGAACGGGGTAATGTAGTAGGTTTTATATGCCTTCTCGTATTTTTTAATATATAAAATACTAGCAGAGTACCCGTCCTTCGTACGGTGTTAGCGTATAAGTATATAATGTTTATTGCAGTTATAATCGTGCTATGCGTTTGAAATGGGAGAGGACACACGGTTTAAGAAAATTTGGTTCTTTAAATGTATGGTATGCCATAGTATAACACATCTACCATAGCCATAACGTTCTACCATTGCACCTAAACAAAAAAATTGAAATCATAGTTTCCTTTTTGTTGCTAGTTGGTTCAAATGAGATGTTGTCATAAATGCATAACATTTATAGTGTTGCACCCTGTTGGTAAACCTTATAACTTTTTAATGCTATTTAATATCATAGAACCAACTTATGTAGTAGAAACATCTGACAAAATTCTTTTATTCCTTTTAAATATGAATACTGATGAGGTTAACATGGGAAACTCCTGAGCCACTGAGGCGGAGCCCGAAAGGATTTTTTTGATAAGAATGCGTCTATATGTTAATCGGGAATGTGAGTTATCATCACACCAAATTTCAGCCCAATCCGACCAGTATTTTCGCGTTTACTTGTCACAAACATCCATCCATACATCTAAACTTTCTCCCTTGTAATATTAGTAGGATAGGATAGCATGTTGTGGATCTAAAAAAACAAATAATCTAGTATTTTGAAGCGTTTTTGTAGCCTTAAAGGTTACGGAGACGTTTTCAAATAGCTGTACATTTTAAATGTCTATGTTATTTCTAATAGTATATTCAAATAAAATTTGGCAAAATTTATTTCATTTCATACTAAGCTTATGATATTCCGTAACAAACACTATTTACTAAAATTCCTGTAGCAGCAAGCTCTACTAAAACTAATGTTTTGTTTATTATATATTGAGAATAAATCTTTCAAGTTTAAATAAATATCTTCTTCTAATATATAAAATTCTCGTGTCACAGTGTTTGTCTGCAAACTCCTCCGGAACGACTTCACCGATCGTTATGAAATTTGGTGTGTAAATTCTGTAGGTATGCGAATCGGACGTAAACTATTTCCCGTTTCGAAATTCTTAAAAGGGCTCCGCCCCAGTGGCTCTAGAGTTTCCCATGTTAACCTTATGAGAAATGGAATTAATGAATCTTAACAGCTGTTTCAATTAAACAAGTTGGTTCTGTTCTATGATGTTCAATAGCATTAAAGTTACAAGGATTACCAACAGGGTGCAGCACTATTATTTCTTTTACATTTATGACAACAGCTAATTTGCAACCAAAAGGTGAGTGAGCGTAGCGAACGAACTTCAACCTGGAGGCGAGTTAGCGTAGCGAACGAGCTAACCTGAAGGCAAGTGAGCGCAGCGAACGAGCTCCAACCTAAAGGTGAGTGAGCGTAGCGAACGAGCTCCAACCCAAAGGTGAGTGAGCGTAGCGAACGAACTTCAACCTGGAGGCGAGTTAGCGTAGCGAACGAGCTAACCTGAAGGCAAGTGAGCGCAGCGAACGAGCTCCAACCTAAAGGTGAGTGAGCGTAGCGAACGAGCTCCAACCCAAAGGTGAGTGAGCGTAGCGAACGAACTTCAACCAGGACGTGATTGAGCGATGCGAACGAGATCATCTTGAAAATTAAACGTAACGGTACTTTCTTTCCATCGGTCTGTCTTAGGGGAAACCTATAACTTAGGCGATACGAAGTTCGCCGGGTCAGCTAGTCTATCTATAATATTAAAACGAAACAGTGTTTTTTTTTCATGATTCTGAATCAACCACTCGACGGATTTTCATGATTTTTGTGTTGAAAGAAAGATAATTTTGAGAACTAGGGAATGTCGAAGCCATAATTTTAATTTAGGGTCCCAGTTTTTTAGAAATTAAGTTTTAATTTTTTTAAAGTCTAGCAGCCGACGCTAAGATTCTAAACTAGCTTTTGGTATAAAATAATTTGCTTAACATAACAGCTGTAAACATTCACTTTTGTGTCACAAATTCAGCATTTGGATAAAAATGTAAAGACATATAGGGTTGACTTATTTATACTATGTGTAATGCCAATCATTGATACGTTCAATTCTTCTGTAAGAGGATGACAGATTAATTAAATATACATAGTAAAATACTAGGATGTTCAAATTATTTTTTAAAGCAATCTTTGTAATCTTCGATTTGTTTTAGAGCAATATAATTTGTTTTAACTAACAGCTGGTTAAATATAAACTATGGAACTATAAGGTTATTTTATTTACTCTTATTTTGTCATTGATTATAGGAAATAAGTAAAATTAGTAGAGATAATTTGACCACAGTTTAAAAGAGTTTAGACCAAAATTAATTAAACTACAGTACAAATCGAGGCTCTGTACACGAGTCTTAATAAAAAAGGATAAATGCAAATTATTTTACTGCTCCACTTTTCAAGGAAAGATGGTAGCTTTTTGTTTACAATAATGTTTGTCTGCTTTAACTTTGTTTGGATTAGGCCCGGAAATATTGATGTCATAAACAGAAGATCAAGAATAATCAGGAATCACGATTTTAAATTACCACCACAACCTCAGCCGGGTTTTATACAAAGATAAATAGATGGATGACATATATTGAACACAACGTCAACATTGACCTAGGATACTGCAATTAGACAAACCCTCCTTTTATGACATCGTGTTCATTTATGGTTACGTTTGGGGGTGCCTATATCAGCGCCCCAAACGTGAAAATATCACTTTTATTTCAACTATGAATATATTGTAGTTTAAATTAACTAATATGGGAAATTACTATGTACATTTATTAAATGAGGGTGGGTAATTATCAAGGATAGAATTAATAACGGTATGGATAATAAAAATTGACAATTACGTCATTAGCTTTACTAGCGTGTTTACTTTTTATATTCCTGCTACATGTGACCAGTTCTTTTTTTCAAATGAATGTTACAGTATTTGAACCAAACAGCTGTTTCAAAACAAACTGTTATTGTTTTTACTTTTCTTTGTTTACACTTATTTATTTAGCAATTAATGCAGTGAAATTTATATAAAGGATAGGTGTGACGATTAGTTTTGATGTTAGAACACCAAAGTTAAATTATGTGTACTGTGAATTTTATTGGACATTATCGTTTTATTTTAGGTCGTTTCTATTCAGACCTACTGGAAATTGTGTATAGTAGTTGTATTGTGGTGATAACAATTATGGAAGAGGCAGGTATGCTATGGAAGGTGGAATCGTTGACTAAGTCTATACACTTCTCAATTGACTACTCTCTCTACTGTAGGCTACTTAAAACCAGTGTGCGTATGTGCGAATCGGCTGCAAATCTCACTTCAACGCTTTTCACATCGTAAAAATTGCAGAACTGCTGTTTTATTGTAAAATTATTGGATTTAAAATGCATATCGTACAGGCCTATGATGGAATAAAAACATATTTGTTCACACAACATTTGTTTACAAGATGATTTTTCACATTAAAATTGCAAGAAACTTTGTCTTCATATGTGTAAACTATAGCTGATCTGAATTGTACACGGTTTTAAATTCCCGTACGTAGGACGGGCTAACACCTCGTTTTAATGAAAACCCAATCAGGTAAATGGAAATCTGCTTAGTCTGCAGGTTTGCTGCAGCTAGGTGTGTTTTATCTTTAGTATGTTATCGCACTGGTTACGAATGGCAATAAAAACTAAATATGGCAACTGAAATCATCTATTAGGTTAAATAATGATGCATAAAGTGAAAATAATGGTTTCTGAAAATATTGAAGATAAAAGATTAGCTAGTGTATCTTATAGCATCAAAAGGAAGTTTAAGACAATTAAGTTATTATGGATATTAAGTCCACATGTAGTAATTGGCGACAGATAGAAATAAACCCTAAACAATACATCAAAAGTCTAATTCTGCATTCGAAGAAAAGATCGTTTGTTTCTGACAATAGTAAATCAGAGATGAACAACCAATTGTAACTTCAAAGAAACAAACTTCGCTTCTTATAAAACGACTACACTCAGGTTATTAATAACCTTCAATTATTGAGATATTTCGCAGACATTTCACCCCAAGACTAAAGCTTCTTGGCCGGCGTTTCATGCCCAAAGCTACTTAGGACTTAAGTCTCGTCTTTTGTTTGTCTACTACTTAACTTTCAAGGTCCGAGCGTCTTACTATTCACTTGGGACTTCATGTTTTCTCTGACTTTTCGCTTACATTAAATCGTGAAATTATACTAATCTTCGTTAAGTTTATGTTAAATTAATAATTGGCAAGAAAGAAATATTTTATTTCACTTAATCTAATTAAAACTGGTTTAAATTAATTTCATTTAAACTTTTTGTATTTCCGTTTGAATAAAAATATTTTGTGTAATCAATACTAGTGAACATAAATATAGCAATAAAGCGACTAGTTGTTTAGAGCTACACTAGTAGTTTTCACAAAGATGTCTGCACGTAAAATGTCTATAAATATATGTTCAATTTATGTAAAAGTGAAAAGTGTCATAGTAACATTAGTTACATCACACTACCAAAATATTTGTGTATGTGTTGCTGTATACGACCCATTAGGCTTAGGTGATATGGGGGAAAAATGATTCTAAAAATAAATTCAATACCAATTAAGTTTTATGAATGTTAAGAAAAATTTCTTTTAGTCTAATGATTACTGACCAAAAGTTATATTTTTTATCCCCCAGCAAAATTGTTTGAAATTATTTTTCACCTATGTCAACTATATCTAAGTTTTGAGTCCTCGCCTATACATCTGAAGGTTGCCAGATCGATCCAGAGGAACGACCAATTCTTTTGATGCAACACTTTACCCAGCTGTTAAATTGGAGTTTCTATATATGGCACTGATAAAATAGTGAAAACTTAGTCAGTAAAACAAATTCAAGACTTGTTTTTACATTGAATAATTAACATTGCCTAACTCATTGTTTATTTTAGGATCTTTTAAAAAGATTAGGTTCGTATACTATCTTAAAAAATATACACTAAAGTAACCACCAAATTATTAACATACCAAACTAAAACAAGCACTGCAGTTTTGATGAAATAAATCATTGCGTTGACAGATTTTCAGTCATGTGGATCTTTAATCATGTTACAAGACCAATTTGAATTTTTTGCAACACCATTGATTGACTAGCTTTTAGAAAACGTCTTAGTACCGGTATTATTGTATTTTATGATTTATTTAGGTATTTAGAACTATTTTAAATGTTGAAATTTTAACGTGTTTGAAATTTAGATTCCTTGATAACTTCCTTCCAACGCATGCTTCAATAATAACACCAGTACCTGGGGACCGGCTGCCGGAGGAGCGGATTTGCTCGGAGAAAATCATTAGTATACTCTGAGAGTAATCTTTGGTCCAACATTTTCCTATCTATATTATAATCAAAATCCAAATCCGAACCGAAATCCTAACGTTATCTTAAAAAAGTTTAAAGTCGGAGACAAAATAACAAAGATACTCCGAGATGGACGCGAAGATTTAAAGACCCACGTGGACAATAACCAGCAAAGACAAAAGACTCGCTTTAACTCGCCGTAATAAACTAAACTGATGGAGGGAATTTTAATGAGAGACCGGGACAAAACAGGGTAGCAAATGACGTCCATTTCTTTGGCGTCGCGGCGATTTGCTGGCTAATTCTTCTGCGCATTACTACCAACTAATTGAAAGTCCAGAATATGCAATTAAATCTTTGCACAACTTAGCCGAGATTGTTTGTTATCTTAGGGGATGAGAAATTACCCCCAGAAACTTTTCCTACTTTGAAATTTTATTCCGTTTGAAATAGCCTTCAATTTTCCTTCCATTTTTATACAAATTTTACCTAACGTATCTTTGAACGATCCTTTACAACATTCACTATTTGAAAATTCCAAATCGTCTAATTGAATTGAACTGATTTAAATTGAAAACGTATTTTTGATTACGTATACAATGAACACGTTCGTAGAATAGCATCTAAATATCATTTCAAAACTAAACAGGTGGGGCCTGTTTTAATGACTCTGTAGACTTTACAGAGTTCATCGAAGTCATGAAGAAACCAGGCAATTATTTTAAATTGTGATGTGAAATCTATCTATTATGCTTTTGAGCATCGTGAAGTGTCCTTGGGTGGATTATGTGTTTAAAATCAAATTCGATGCTTAAATATGGATGGTTCCAAAATTGTTGCGTATTCCATTCAACATATAATTCTAAAGGAAATGTGAAAAGCCCAATTAGGCTTGAATTTAAGGTTGTTTCATTCGTAAAGGCAAGCTGTAAATATCAAACATCAATGTGACCTAAAATTACTCCCTCCGATTTGAGCTCAAGTTTACGTCTGTGGTGACGTCAGGGTAGCATAATGTAACAGCTGATTTACTGTAACAGCTGATTATGTTCCACCCTGGGGAGAAAAAGGGTCTTTTTAGCCCCACAGATATGGATCGAAAACAGCAATTTTTTATGCAGTGTGACAGGTAAAAAAGACAGGTAAAAATCTTAAATCAACCAAAGTAAGTTTTTGACATGTCCAATAAGTAGTTTATTGGAAACCCCCCTCCCCCAGAAAAAAATCTAAATTTCGAAAGTTATAGAAGGTAATATAAACGTAAACAATGAGTACAAAATGGGGATACATAGGTAAAATATGTAGTAAAAGACTAGAAGGGGGGATTGACACTTTGACTACGTTAGACAACTAGTCGTCTGCTCAGAAATCGGTTCTTGAGGCGGACAGAGAGGTTTGACCCAGGTTTGACCACGCCTTAATATAGGTTCTCATTAAGACACGCATATAGTGAGTGATTATTTTTGTTACGGACTTTTTAGCTAATTTCCCATATAGGGAATAAGCGATTGCCGTTGGTTTTATGGTAAGACCTAGACCCGGGGCCGATTAGCTTTTTTTCGTTTTGGGGTCCCCAGAGGCCAAAAACACCCTTCGTTAAAATTCATATATGTCCGTTAACACGATAACTTAAGCGATGATGAAATTTTGTACAAAGTGTAAACTTACATTTATTCGATTGGGTTCGCAAACCAGCATGATCTGACTTTGGGAACGGAATTTATGCGGTAAAAGTTGGGTTTTCCCTTTTTTTTTACCCTAAAACATAACATTTCTTAATAGCCTTCTAGCCATTCTGTGGAGCTTAAAATATAAATGATTTAGTATATTGACGTGTTGTTGTATGCCTAACGATTACGGAGATAATTCAAAAAAATTTTAATTTAAAATTCCCATGTTATTCTTATGGAGAATAAATAGACCGTTGTAGTTTTTTTTTTATGAATATGTTTCAATCAAATTTGGTTATTTCGTTTATTACTTTTCTTGTTTCTTTCGTAATTTATTTTACTTAGCTATCGACAATTAAATATAAAAAAAAAACTCACCTCACTACCTTTCCTGTAGCAGCAAACCTAAGTACTCAAAAAAAGAATGTTTTTAAATTTTTAAAAATTTGCCGATTTTAAAGGAATAGTTTAGTACAAATCCAGCCAGGTAAGGGAAATTCGCTTAGTCTGCAGGTTTTCTGCGGCGGGGGTATTTGATATTACTGGATTAAAACAGATGAGGTTAAAGTTTTAAGGAAAATAACTCGGTTCAATTTTTACAAGATAACATCACTCAAATAAATGGTTACCTTAACAGCTCTGAATGCTCTTTTTATATTGACAAGCTGTTAGAGATTACCGTGTTCTATGTTACTCTTTGTACAGCGTACTAAAAAGACACCGGAGGACTACTATCTTTTCTTACTCGCGGAGAGAAATAAACTTCTTTGTTGCAATGGACAATGAATACCTTTTTCAGATTTTTAAATACAATTTAGATCAAATATTAAAAATTTTAAAACCAATTTTCAGCAAAATACTAGGCTACTTTAAATATGTTTGGAAAAACCCCCATTTTTAAAAATGGGAGGGATACACGCAAAATAATATGTATTGTGTTAGTGAACATCATTTGTATCCGTAGTAACAGAATATTACTTATTGGACAGTTAACTTGAAACAAAAACTAATTCCCCAACTTGTCAAAACCCTTCCAAAAATGTCTACTTATTTACATTCCCTTGTCCCATTCAATCCAGTTGTCACAACCGTAAATATGATGGAACAGAATCAAACATCCAGGATTTACTTTGTGACAAAACAAACCTTTTGTTTCCTCCGTGATTGAATCAGAATCCAAGAGTTTATTGTATTTGTTGGAAACACTTGAACTTGCATACAGTAACCTTTGAACACTGTAACAATTGTTTTACTGTTCTAAAGTTGCGTTGTAATTTTATTGCAATTATATAAATTGTAATTTTGTTTATTTTTTTCGATTAGCCTACTTAACTTACATAAACTAAAATATTAACATTTTACTACTAAAATCTAACTTCAACAACTAAATCAGTGATTGGCCCAAACTAAACTTAAAAACTTCAAGACTCAAAAATTAAACTCTGAGGGTTCGCAAAGTATAAACTTAAACCTATTGACGTCACGAGAACAGGTGAGAGCTAGGGCGGACCACACCTCGTGATGACGCGCGCACGCACACTCTCACACGCACACACACCACCTCACCTGGTCTAGCGCATTCCTGGGGTATCCAGGGGATCAGCGGTGCGAGACACCATGAGACGTTATCACTACCGAGAAAAGGGTGAGATACGAGCGACGAGCTACGCGATCGCGGCAGAGAGCTACTGAGCTGGGTCGGGTCGCAGACCGGGCGGTAGCGCCTGCCTCCCCCAGCACCCTACTGGCACTGGCACTAGTGTTTATCACAATTTCAAATTCAACTTACACTGTCACGGCGGTGAATAAACCAATACAATATCATAAATTACATAGAGCTAAAAATTAAACGTTGTGTCACATTTTCAATTACACTGATACACACATTAATACGGTCAAACCCACTCTGTTGTACAGAATACCACGGCAATACTGTGTCATTCCAATTACATACTGATACACTGAACTACACTAAACACTGTGTAGTGTGTACCCACTATGATGGGGCTGCTACAATGATGCACTTTCATACTCTACCACGAAATTATAGTGTGATACTACACACGCACTACAGAACTATTGCACTGACAAAGTGTAAAACTACAGTGTCACCGTTTCAATTGCACACACTACTTACAGTGCTCCCTTGACAATCAAAAGGTCGCTGGTTCGATCCTGAGAAAAGTCAAAAACTTTTTGATAAATCGAAACTGGACCCAGCTGTCCCTGATCATTGGGATTGAAATAAATAGATGTTACCCACGGACATCACCCAGTTTGACTTCATAAGTATTAATAAAACTATTGATTGGTTAAGTTGAGCTGAAATAAACAAAACAGAATGCAGTCATACAAATAATCAAACCTGATTTTATTAAGGTAGCCCAATAAATTGAAATAAAAACTTACAAATAAGTACATGTGAGGTATTTTTAACATTAGGTATATGGAAAGTTTCCTTTAGAATGGAATTACGATCTTAAAGGGCAGTTGATTAAATAATGGGTAGTTTTCGCAAGGTTTCTCGTCATGACGAACATTTTAAGTATATGGTCTATGGGGGTCTGACTTCAAAGTTAGTTTTTTCAAAAGTTCATGGGTACTTTGGGATTTACATATGGATGATCTTGGCCTATGAAACAGCTTATCTCAGTAAGTACATAACAAAGTTACACAGATTACCTCAAAACAATCTACACTCATCCTTCACTCATATTTTTTAGTTAAAATACGCACCTAGGTGACGTCCCCATCTCCTAATGATAATGATACTATTTATTATTCGCTACTAAACTGTGTCTCATTGGCTGTTTGTTAGATTTTATACGCAGAGTGCCATAATCTACACAACGAACTGTAATCCCGTCAAACAAAGTAGGAATAATCCGATGTAAAAAGAAATAGACACGATTCCCTAAATGTTTTGATCTGAAAAGGGGGTTTACGTTTATATTGTCACCTCGTAAAAATAAGCATGCAGATTACAGCAATGGAATAAAAATCTCAATATATTACAGCATTAACCACTAATCAATAGAAAAATATTTACGAAATATTATTAAACTCTAGGTCTTTTTTTTATTTATCATGCCACATTTATCATCAAAAATTAGAGTTACTAAAGCTTAAAGTAGGTACTAAGTTTGGGGAAGCTTTAAGTACACACTGTTGTATTAAATTCCCTGAGCTACTACAAGCTACTACACAAGTCCTTCAGGGCGGCTTATTTACGGCTCTAGTGTTTTATGTTGAGTCGCCAGCCTAAATATTTACCCAACAAACACTTCTCACATTCGCGTGGGAAAATATCAAACACTTATGGAGTTATATCTACAAGCATTTTAGTATTCTTCAATGATTTTGAAGTACACGCAATTGTTTGGGATTGATAAGAGGTTGATGGGTTATGTAATATTAAATATATGCGGTTTGAAATTTAAGACTTTTTATGTTAGCTAAATACTTTTTACAAAACGAAATGAATAATTTTAATACATCTTAACTGTCCAAGCACATCTTGTTAAATACGATATAGGCCTAGCTAAAAAATATATTTATTATCAAACTATTCTAATTTGAGCGCCACACTAATATATTTTCGTGTTATGGAAAATTATAAAAACTATTAAAAGTATAATGACTGTAGAAAGTATTGTAAAAATTATATTTCTGTTTAGTAACATTAATTTAAACAATTGTGATTTTCTTTTATTTTACAAAATAAGTTTGTCCTTTTCGAAGGTTGAGTTTTAACGCTATTTATTATACATAAATTTATGTCAAAAATATAACAGATATCATTTAATTACACATTTAATATCAACTTGGTTATAAATGTACAATTTTTGAGCAAACATATCGTAAAAATAAACCAAACTTTTGCGCCAACGCAGCACCTATTGTATGATTGTAAAATTAAATTAATCTTGTATATTACTTTTGTTGGTACAGCAGCTGAACAATGCAGTTGCTGATTTGCACAATGTAAATATTGTTATTGTAAATATTATATTAACGAAATATATTAGTGTATTAGTGAAGGATATTAGTGAAATATTTGAACAGTATAATATTATTGAGCGGAGCGAGCGAAGCGAGCGAAGCTCTTTGGGATCAACTTCAATGCAAACAATATAACACCATCACTCAATAACGGCTGAACACATTTCAGACAAACTTAACAAGACTACTTAGACTAATAATGAGATGGTTTGTAAACAAACAAATTTCAATTAGACAATGCTAATGCAATTTAAAACGAAATTAAAATTTCAAATTTTTAACATTAGGCTTATGGGACTAAAGTAGCTATGACAGTTTTTTTGTTTACAAGAAAAATGTAAACAAGAGAATCATAAGGTATTTCTGAACTTTCTATACTTTTCTTTTAAACGTTTTTAAACCATTCTTATAATTTTAATAAACAAGAAAATGCCGTTAAAACATTTTTTAAGGCGCGGAATTCACTGAAAATCGAGAAATTATACGGAACTACTTTCTCAATGCGCGGAGCATAAACAAGGAGCGGAGGGATACGGACCGGTGACTACTTTCTTGGGAACCTATTTGTGTTGCCAGCTGATTAGAAACAGCCAATGTTAGAAATCAGGATTTAATAAGCGATATATCGAACCGCATCGAAATCGGTATTTAATCCGAAAATACCTCATAGGTTATATTGAGTTGAATTACATCGACGGTACAGTAAGTTATTACACTTATTGATAAAACGCAGATTGAACACTGATCTAATTTAGGCAGGTGGGGAGGTAGGTCGGGGTTTATGAGTATTCGTGACTACATTAAGTGTTTTGAAGTAAGGTTAGATTAGGAAGGTAAAGTGTAGGTTATAGGTAGGTGATCGGGTTGTTTATTTGTGTTGCACCATATAATTTTTATCTTTTGGAATGGAATAGTTGGTTAAGGTTAAACGGGGAAACGATTTCAAAAATGCTTGCATATGGTCTTAACTTAACAAACCATCTACAGTATTCTAGCTTTGACTTTATATGAAGTCAATGATTCTAGCAAATTATTACATACTGACCAAAAGAAAAGAGAACATTTGGTTTTGGATCTTTGACCATAGCAAAACTAACATATAATTTATGGAATGTGAAAAGTTGTATATCATTATATACTATTCTGTAATATTAATAATTGTTCGGCAAATCCTCATTTTAATGGCTCGGCTGAAAATGGAATCTGCATTTTGTGAAACAGTTATTTGGTAACAATTCAGTCATTTCAAATGTTGATAAAATTTCCTTTCTCTTTTTTATACTTTAATGCCCTTTTTGGATGTTAATATCAGATTCCAACTACTGTAATATTTTCCTGGTCAAAACTACCTTACACTTCTCGAAGAGGTAAATTTTAATTATTATTATTATTTTAATCTTTAAAACCAGCATTAGTAAATAAATCTATTGACCTTTTTGCATTTAGTTACTTATACAAATATCAAATCACGTTTGTTCCGCTCAACTGGCTTTCACCTCTCTGAAAGCAACCCTAGTTTTACTTTGGAGTTTGCAAGTAGTTCTATACATGTAGTTAATCTAATGCTTGTTTGTTGTGGTGACGTTTGAGTAAGATTTGTTGACCAAATATAACAATTATTTAGGATCAATTTTGTTGGGTACACATTACAGTTGACTGGGAAGACTTACAAGAAAGAAGTTACAGTGGCGTCGTCCTGTAATCTAACTACTAGGAGGTCATGCAGTCTGGATATTTATTGCTATGAACTGTATATGTGATATTCCCTGGTGTGGATTAACGTCCGCACTAGTGAGTACTACGACTATCCGCAGTACCAATCTATTGATTAGACCAATTCGTCAATTACAAGGGAAAATGTAATTCGGATTCTACTATAAACTGTGGGTCCCTTAGTTGTCATGGGCAATCAATTAACAGCTGCGTCTAAGCAAAGGAACATGTCGGCCTTAGTCACTAACAAGACTACAAGATCGCACTACTACTCAACCTTCACTCATATTTTGGTTATAATACGCACATAGTGGCGTCCCCATATTAAATAATTGATATTGATTGATTTTATTCTCTTTGGAAGGGGTAAAGGAGTTAGCCTATTTGATTCCGCCAGAAAATAAGAAGTACTTTACAAATACATAAGTTGGTATATTTTTTTGTAGTTTTAAGGTCAGTAAACTAACCTAAAAATAAAAAATAAATTACTCGAGCATTACCGACCCTACAAACAGGTTTGCCAATAACAATTGCCAAGATAACCAGAATGTATTTACGAGTGTTATTTTCAATAGACATAATTAATTTTCTTAGGTTTTTTGCAAGCAAAAAGACAGACGGAACATCGGTTTGGTTTCAAAAAATACGAGACAGGCATACAAATTTTCATCTTGCACTAATTAGATCATAGAGGCTGTGTAATCATTTACATAGTCCATATCCAAACCTTTGTGTGATTAATCGTCATTAAACAGCAGAAAATAATTATACTGTTTGTTCATTAATTATTATATAGCATATGTGTAAATCAATGATTACTAATTATTAATCTTTTCGTGATGATTTAGGTGATTGTTTATCGACCACAATGAGAGACTTGCAGGGGTTTAAAAAAATCAAACACGATTTGCATTTGAAGAATTCCTTTAAAACCAGGAAAATGTGTGCAATGTTTAAAAATATTGTTAAAAACTACTCGGATAAGGGTACGTCCAATATGAAATTATAAAATAAATAAAACTTAATTTTTGACTCGTTGTGGCGCACCCTTCCCTAAGCCAATTCTATTATGGCTCAATTCAAATGCAATCATTTTCGTTTTCTAAAACTAGATACAACTTTAAGAATGTGATATCTATTAAAGTTTATAGTATAGTCAAATAATTTTTTATTCTTGACACTACCAGAATAATTTACTGTTTTACAGATTCAGATTCAACCAGCCCGTTGACGTAATTAATACGTTCACCAATTTTACTACAGCCTCTTAATTATCATTATTAAAAAGCTATGTTTTGTAAGTGTTTTCTGTGCATAAAAAATTTATCCTTACATTTTTAACAACTGTGTGAAATAAACTGTTCAAATTAGATTCTCAAAGTATGCGGAAAAATCTAGGAAAACTACATTAAAATATTTTTAATGACACAAATAATGTATTTTTACCATACAATAATATTTGGATTTACTATTTCTAACTTCTAATACCCTCTCCCTTATATGTAAAATCGTTAAGAAAGTATTTTTTTGTAATAACCACCTCTAACTTAGACTAATTGAATATAACAATTCTATACAACATAGGGTTGAATTTGTTTTTGTAAACGGCGAATACCTCACTTTGGAACATACTAATATTTACACACAACATTAATGTAACATTTGAGGTTAATTCCTAACTCAGTTTCAACGTTAACTTAAACAGGCTTAAATCATTTGCCTAATGTTTCTCTAGTTCCTATTGCACCGTGCTCCGCCATCTTACTTTTGATTGTATAATTAGTTTGTGGCCATTTAAATTGGTAATTAAATGTATTTTAACTAGCTGGCTCAAACTTTAACATTTAAAACCCAACCAAGTCTCTTTGAGTCGAGCATAATTATCATTATTAAATTAGATTAAAATTAAATATGTTTGTATTTTTATTGATTTGAAACGGTTAGAATATCTAGATTCAAACCATCACCAAATTAATACCAAGAGACCAGCTATATGAGTAAAATTCTGAATGTGGATGTTGTTTGAACGATATGATAAGTCTAGGTTTAAAATTTAAAATGATGTACCTATGTTTTTTTACCTTTTTATTTCTAATAGGTTAACGCAAAAGATAGTGTGTCTCTGTTGAATAAGATTGTTTACAATATTTCTTGTAATATTTTTAAGATTTAAATATTATTTTTTGTTCCTCATTTTAATACTATTCAATTTTACAGTGTTTCACTTATTACAAGATTGTATTTATTAAATATCCACAATAATTAAATGGAAATTTTTTCTGACACTATAAAGCAGATTAACAATTGTACCCACAATTGTTAAAGCAAAATGCTTGGTTTCGTTATGTAATTTTTCTCTTTAGTTTTGTAGCTGTGAATAAAGTTTATTCACAAAGAGTTTGTCCATATTATATATATTAACTTGTAATCACTCCATTTAACTATCAAACATAAAACCAGTATAGTTTGTACCAGTATAGTACAATATAGTTTGTATATTGTTCGTTGTATGTGTACGCTTTTAATTTGTATACTTTTATGTATTATTATTCTATTGAGTATTTATTATTTGTCATTATAGGTGTTTTGGGTTATATAACTTAAGCTATTGTTAATTGTTTAAATAAATAAACATCACATTTCCTACACTTGTATGTATTGTTGACAAAAACTTTAAAAACCGGGAAAATGGCTTATAAAAATGTGTGTTTTTTTAATAATGTATATGAACTCTCTAACCTTGTTAAAACGCGAGAATGATTCATATAAAGGGGGTAGACTTTAAATAAACTCAAAAAAACATAGAACTAACAAATTCATCAAAATTTTAATGAAAGCATCACTATCCAAGGGCAACTATAACAATCAATCAAAAGAAAAACTGTAATTTTGCAAATGTAAATAAAACATGCGATCCATTAATTAATTTAAACACTCATCTGGAAACAGTCCATTCGCAACAAACCTATTTCTTAAATTAAAATCAAAGCAATTCAACCTCGTAACCATTTTAAACAACCATAAACCTAATTTGGTTAGCAATAATTTCAGATAAGTATTAAACCTAATTTTTTTCACTAATAATATGTTTTCATCATTAACAGTTTCAAAACATTATTTTTAGATACAACACAACACAACGGCATAAAGTGGGAACCAAATCTCAAACATATTTTTCTTGTTTACAAATTTCCAGAACACGAGATAGGAAAGAAAACAACAAAACTGAAATCACAGTTGGTGAGAGAGCGTGGTAGAGGGGAGGAGGGGATGTTACTATTCCCTGAAGGGGAGTGTTTCGTTTTAAAACTTATCAGATCTCGGCTATTTAATTAAACGCTGTACAAAATATTATCGTAAGTAAAGCAAAGATAGCGACCTAAAGCGGCTTCATTCTGGAGATTTATTTTTTAATCTCAACGAAGAAGGTTGTTACTTTCTTTACATGCCATAAAACCAGCTGTTTACAACCAATTTGGCCCGAATTGCCGATAAACAACTGACTGACTTTGTAGCAAAACAAATCGTGGGTTCAATTGATTTGTTGAGCAAAAATGTATAAACATCGGGCTTAAACAAATATGTAAACGTAAAAAATAAACCTCGATAAAAATCTATGTTTAGATTTATATTTGGGTTTAGATATTATATACAGTCTCAGTTCAGTGCAATATTTGACTTAGTAAATGAGTCTCAGTAATTATTAGGCTACCGTAATTATAAGTTACTAGTGTCCCTGTTGCTCGAATTCGAGCATTTGCTAAGTATTAACAGTCATAATTTCTGATGACTTTAAAAGATTCGACTCAACGATTATGGAAATACTCAAGAAGAACCTAACAGTGGCTCGCCACCACGACTGCCCAAAATCCGCTTTTAGCGAGCCGTGGTATCATCATCGATATATAACTATGGATCCTATTAAGGGGAGTCGCTACTGAAATCGCTAAAATTGTTATTTTAACTAATTTTTATTTTGTATCAGGCTTTTATACCTAAGATAGACCTAAAACAAAAAAAAAAACAAAAAATTTTAATAAAAAATATTTTTTTATGTGCCCTAAAAGTAAGTTTTATTGTTTTTTCGGAATATTTTTAAAATTTATATTTAAAGAAAACCATAAACCTTACACAAATGGAAATGGTATACTTTTGTTCAGCATTAAATTTTCTTTAATATTACGTATTTTTATTTTATTACAGAAACATTTACTATTTTTTAAATAACAGCAAATTTTAAGAATATTTTTAAATTTTTAAAATTTTTTGTTAATTTATATATAAAAAACAAATTTACCAAATGGATTCAAAATACGTGTTCTTTTAGGTTTATATATGCAAAAGGTGTGTACAAAATTTCAGAACTGTAGCTCAAGTAGTTTTTTTGGAATATAAAAGTTTTTAGGCTGAAACGTAGAAAAACACAACTTTCGGGAAACAGATGTTTTCCGGCAGATGTGTTTTACTATACAAAATAATTAGCATATGTTAAAAAAAAACCATATTTGGTAATGTTTTTTTTTTTAAATGCCATGGTAACAAACAAATAAGAATGCAAAAAGCTATAAACTACAATTTATTTAGGGCTAAGTTGTGAATAACATATGCACATACCTTTTTATAAGCCTTTGGTTACATTAGCCTACTTGTCTTTGTCGCACCGTAAAACAGTTTGTTTTATTTTTTTTCTCCTAGGTACATGTATGTAAAAATGATTTTGGGTGGTTTTTATGATGTTAAAAGATATATAAAATAATTTAGGAACAAAATTTGTTTTTTGAATTTTTGAAGATTTTTCACTAATTTGAGTAGCGACTCCCCTTAAGCGACGTGACAGTTGCCGAAATTAGCCCATCGAAGAAAATATTAGCTACCCCAGTCGTGCACCCTCACTACTGGTGAGCCCGAGCGACTGTCGCGCAACCAGCGGCAGGACTACAAACTGCACCAGCGGGCCATGTTCTCTTATGTAAATCTAAAACTGATACAGCGTGTAAATATTTGTAATGAAAAACGTTTGTGAAATGAATTCAATTTAGAGTTTAATTTCCTATGCAGTTAAACACAATCAATAATTTGTTTATGTGTTATCATTGGCTATTGGATAATAGACGAAGGTTTAATCTATAATATACATTAAGTACACACAAATTAAGAAAAAATTCAGTGTCAGATTTTCGGGAAAAAGTTGGTTTTGATTGAAATTAGTACCTATGTGAGGTCCTTTTAATTCTTATTAATTCTCATAGTGCAACCCTCATTGCTGTAAAAATTACGGTTCAAAAAGTACTGTAGGTAACTTGTACATGTTATTTTCCCATAAAAACCCGTAAAGAACAGAAATGGATCTTAAAAAACCTGTTCTGGTTCTGGCCTACCTTTTCTCCATTTAACAATTACATTGGAAATTTTTTTTCTTCGTAGCATTTTGATTGTGCAAAAACGCTTCAATGTACAAAAATCGTGATTTAGCTCTACGCGATGGTTGCAATTAAAATCGGACATTTCATGTTTAAAATATAAATTTGAAACGCAAATTTTTGAAAAACTTCAAAACCCACCCAAATGTTGTTCCCATTCTTTCTAGTTCTGGTTCGCAAACGCATTCAAGTTTATCCAGCCCTACAAATTCAACAAAATTGGACCGAAATTACTCAAAATACTTTTACTCAAAACACTATTTTGATACTAGTTATCAAATGGTATGTGAACGAATTTGTTGACTGCTAGGGTCATCGTAAAAGTAAATTGGTCATGGCCTTGGTCTTACCATAGACAAAAAGAATTAAATATAGACCGTCAGCTGTGCTGCGTTTACCATAGGTTCTGGCGCACACCACTGGGAGCGCCACGTTAGTTACAGCGTACGCGCTACGTAAACAACAGCGGTGTGCGCCGGAACCTATTGTAACCATGGTAACCGCAGCACGGCTGACAGTATATATTTCATTCTTTTTGTCTATGGTCTTACCCAAGGCTATACAGTACTGAAAAATGTCAACAGATGGACTAGACATACATTACACAATACACCTAGCTAAGGATCCCTCATCTCTAGGACTATTGAACAGTTCAGTTTTAAAATCTCTTTGACTTCCGTATCTGGTGTCAAAAACAACCGAATGAAAATATCGATGGATATATCGAACTAAACAATCGTTTGTAATCAACAGTAAACTGTTTCAAACTAATAACCGAATTACAAGGATTAAGTTATTTACTTACTCGTTTGCAACAGTGGGCGATTGTTTACATAGTTCTTCGTCCAAGGGTATCTTTGATCAAAGAGTTTAAACCTGTCACCACGAGCAACTCGCGAGTTTTATCTGTCTATTGATACGCACTGTGTTAAAACATCACCCACGAGAATCACTTTATTTGACTAAAAGTATCAAATTAAACAACAAAAGTTTACAACGCACAGAACTTGCACAACACAAACAATAATAACAACATTTGACAGGTGTCAGCTGTTTGAATTAAAAGCAGTACCGTCTGGGTGGGTGACGTAATAAGAGCGTTAGGCAACCTCTTTTTCATTAGCCGTGGGTTTTACCAAGCATACTCCCCTATTGAAATCTAACTGAAACCAACATTAATATTTTAATCTGTTTTTCAGGGAATTAAAAAATACTTAATAGCCAAAACCAGACTCAGAACTACCTCAACATTTGCTATAGGCTAATGTACTATATAATACAATACTTACACAGTTAATATGCTCTGCCGATGTTTCACAGTTCCATGTTACAATACCACCTGCCAGGCTGCCAGGCGCCCGATACCACCTGCCTTACCTGCAAGTAGCTAAATTGCTGTCATAGCGCCGTGGGTTCTTTTATTTCCTTATAAGCCTAATGTATTTCTTGGGCTGCTTTGAAATTATTCACTCGTTGTTGTAATTGTTTTAAAATTATCATGTGTATGGCAACTGTTATAATGAAGGTTCTCATCCTTATGGGACAGCTGAAGAAAATTAATGTTAGTTCTGTCCGGTGCACTGTAGAGATCGTGTTTTGTTTACTATTTGTCTCTTGCTATTTCAGTCATTTAAAACCTCGTTTCCAAATCAAACGATCTAATCATAAACAATAAATTGTCCACTAGTTATATGACCAAACAGTAAAGCACAAATCAAGAAACTAACCCTAAAAAAATAAAAACTCAATTTCGTCGACACTAGCGCCCAGTGTCACCGTACATGAACTAGACACGAAAAACGAGCTTCAAAATTAACAATGGGATGAGAAGTCTTCTTGGTGTAATAGCTTAATAAAAAAACTATTTACTATAGCTTATCGTTTTCGCTTATGCGGTAGGAGCATAGGTGAAATTCTCTAAAAGACTGACAGAGAGATAGAGTAAAATTGATTTGTGGTAAGTTTTGTATCCCTTTAAATCTGTACAAAACATATAAAACTTAAGAGATACCAGCTAATACAGATCCAATTTTGATCGGACCGTAATGCTAGTTTTATTTTATTTTAATTTTAATTAATGGCTTTTGACGATTATATCATTGTGTGGTATAGTTATTCTAAAGTTTACAGTACAATAGGTAAATTTATTACATTTACATAGCTGTAATAAACTTCCGACCCATCAGACCAAAAAACAAATGTAGATAGTTTACATACAGTTTTGATTGATTTGTTGCCTTTGAAAATAAATATAGATATTGGAAACATCAAAATTTCAAAACATAATAAAATATAACGGCTACTTTAAATAATGCAATAAAATAAACGTAATTTAACATTTTGCTACATTAGAGGATTCTCAAAATTAATGAGATATTTATATT
Organism: Macrosteles quadrilineatus; assembly: GCF_028750875.1. Taxonomy (NCBI): domain Eukaryota; kingdom Metazoa; phylum Arthropoda; class Insecta; order Hemiptera; family Cicadellidae; genus Macrosteles; species Macrosteles quadrilineatus. The sequence continues at coordinate 34,404,944 of NW_026542598.1, read as the reverse complement.
ATAAACATTACAAACAAGAAGTTCAAAGAGCTAAAATAATAGCATTTAGTTAGTTAATGTTCAGATAATTTTGTATAGGGTCAGCTTAATATTCCATTACATTGACAATGAAGCAGTGCTGCTTATTTTAACCTAGATTTTAATGAAACATGAGTGTATAAAGACTACACATAATTCTCTTATATTATATTTAACTCACCTTGAATAATGATATAGGTTGACAATTACCTAACACAACACTGAATTAATTTGATTAGGCTAACACTTTCACCAAAACACTCAAGCACACGAAACTGTTTTTACAAACCCCGACTTGAAAATAAACCGCGCTGTATGATTGGACGCTGTGCATTGTTGAACGCGGCCAATAGGCGCAGCGCGTTTTGATGTGACATCATATCAGCTGATTGCTGATCAGCTGGGTGAATGTCTTTGCGCCGTAACGTTTCGCTTTCAAAAGAAAGATAAGGTTAGATTAGAAGGTTTAGATTTATTTTCCTTTTCTGAAGATAATTTTATTTAACTAGCCTATATTATGTCGAGCATATTCGAAATGCGTTTTGTCGTTTTAATTGAGGCTGTTTCACCAAGTCTAAAATCAATTTAGTTTTGAATTACTAATAAACGGTTGCTTGACACTTGTAGAATATATAACTAATAAAGCAAGCAAATGAATCCACCCGCCACAGCAAGCCTGCAGACTCGAATTTCCATTTGCCCAATTATTTTCCTTAGCTTGTCAGACTTATTTCCTATTTAAATAACTAGTTTTAAGGTGTAAAAAACCCTTAGGTTGGCTGCTACAGGTAAAGTATTTTTCTTTTTTTGTTTGTTAAATGAGCTTAGTATAAAATAAATAAATTTACCAAACCTAATAAAAATATATCCATAATTACCGTATAGGGAAACAGTATACTTTTTCTCCATGAGAATAAGTTTTTTTTTAATTTTCTCCCCAACTTTTTAGCTCACAATACATGCCCACAGGAGGGTGCAAGGGGGTGCACTTGCAAACCCCCTGGCTGAACAAATTAGGAAACAAATGTGATAGATAGTATTATCTCTGATTACATTTATTAATTAGACATCACGAATTGTGGATAATAATGGGAATGCACTGTGGATGCAATGCTCCCTGGTGGGGATTAAATGTCCGCACTAGTGAGTACTACGACTATCCGCAGTGCTATCCTAATAATTAGACCAATTCGTTAATTACGAGGAAAAAATGTGGTTCGGATTCCACAATAAACTGTAGGTACCTTAGTTGCCATTAGCTGTATGGGCTATTAATTAACAGCTATGTCTAAGGAACATGTCGGCCTTAGTCACTAGCAAGACTACAAGATCGCGTCACTCATCCTTCACTCATATTGGGTTAAAATACGCACATAGTGGCGTCCCCATCTTAAATAATTGATAATTGATAAAAGTACATTACATTAGTCCTGACAAAAATTTATTTTAAAAAATCGTATTTTCAAAAGATATCCAGAGGCCCCCCCACGGATTTTTGTTATCTTTTGAACCCCCCTGATCTAAATTCTGTAGGCGCCCATACTCACAAAATATACTTCAATATACCAGTTATTTGTATACCGTACCTATTATTAGGCTCCAAAAAATTGTTTGGGGAAATATTGCAAAATATTATGATTTATGGAAAAAAATACGAAACACTCATTTTTACCCCATAAAACCTTGTCCCTAGTCCATGCTTAAGCTGAATTTAGTCCAAATTTTTTAATTTACTCGTTTGTACCAAATTTCCTCAAAATCATATGACCTTTACTCGAGTTATCGTGCTAACCATCTCACACACACATACCTGCAAATACTAACTTATATAAATTTGAATGAAGTTTTGGCCTCTGGAGGATTCAAAGCAAAAATTTAAATCGGTCCCAAGTCTAGGTCTTACCTACCTTGATACCTAAGGTCTTACTCCCTATTTGGAAAATTCAAAATATTATTTGGGAATTTTGGCAATATACACAAAACAAAAAACTTTTCTAATAACAGTTCGCCAATTGTGCCCATATTTAAGATCCATGCGATAAGATTAAAAATTCCGCCGGCCGAGTTATGGAATGCTTCAGTCCGACATTGCATTGTTCTACATAGAAACTTCAGCTTTGAAGTCTGGCTTTGGCTTTGTTCAAACATTTGTGTTAAGAATTGTTTTGCGAATCTCAGATAGAAACCAAGCTTGTGGCCGGTGGTGTATTGGTTTCTTGATAATAAGTCAACACTAAATGATTTCTAAAAAAAAAACTACTTAATGTGTTTTTTAGATGTTTAAACATTCTTTTTTTATATAGCTTGTAGCTGAATAGTAGTACTGATGTACTTATTAGTTCTCGTCTGATGCTGTGAATGTCGCCTGTTTCATTGTAAGAAAAGTGTGTAGCTTTTTTAACCCCATTAGCTATTTTGGTCATTGGACTACTTGCTCATTCCAGACGAAAGGAAACATCTGATCATCTAGTCTGTAAAAATGCAGGCATATCGCTATTATTTGCATCCCCACATCATAAAAGTGAGTTGGTCTACTTTAAATATTTGTCTCATCTCAAGCAATGTAAGCTTTTTGTGAGAGCCACCTACACAAGTTTTAGTAATTTAATTTAAGCTTAAATTGTTACAAGTTTGAAGTAACTACCGACATTAATTGTCTTTACAGCAAAGAGAAGTAAGGACCATTTGATTAGCTAAATTGAAATAACCCTCAAATCATTACCTCCAAAATGTATCAAAATGTTAAAAGGTTTCTTGCAATCATTTTGCTTCACTAAGTAAAACCGATAAAATAGAAGAATTACCTTATCCAGCCACAGTTGCTGGTATGACAACTAGTTTCGTTCCTTAGAACATCAGGTCATTGTATGCAACCACATCATCAATGTTTAATACATTGTGGTATGTCAAAAGATTCTTTAGAACACTGTTAGAATTACTATAGTAAAAACTAGTCATGTTGATCAAATTACTAAAATTGAATAAAAAGTGATAAAACTGGTTAAAACTGTAAAGGCTGGCCAGCACTGTCTTATCACTGTCACTGACTAAATAAAACTGACTGAATCATGAAGTGTCTTCATCTTCATCTCTCCAGGACAACCTGTATTTCAGTTTGTTATGTTCTTCTTATTTGGTACTTCTTTGATTTGTAGCTTGTCAATATATGTATCAAATATAATATTTGACTGGAAGGAAGTCTGATCATTTATATTAGTCAGTGACAGTGCTGGCCAGCCTTTACAGTGATATCCAGTTTTATCACTTTTTATTCATTTAATAATTTAATCAACATGACTAGTTTTTACTATTATGATTCTGGCAGTGTTCTAAAAGATCATTTGACATACCACAATGTATTAATACATTGATGATGTGGTTGCATACAATGACCTGACGATGTTATAATTAAGGAACGAAACTAGTTGTCATACCAGCAACTGTGGTTGCTGGATAAGATATTCTTATATTTTACCAATTATATATTCCAACCAAGGGTCACAATGAATAACATAAGTAAAACCATTGACTATAAACCACACAAGTTTTAAAGCATTATATGTAGGGTACATTCATAAATGTGAAATCTAGATAAAGAAAGGTGTTGGATTCTGAAAAGGTTGGACAAATTAACATATTTTATTCTTAAACCTACACAAATTGTACTAATTGTAAATACTGTGGTACAAAGTAGATTTTAATACTTAGTCTAAGTACTGACCTTACAATCTTCTTACTTAAAAACATTTTAGAGAAGTAGATTCGCACTTCTCTTCTTGAAATCAAAATCATTAGACTTTAAGATAGTTTAGCAGTTTACTAAGCAATTAAAAGTCTTCAAACAGCTTATCGACATTTGATGGAACCTCTACTATAGAAAAAGGTTTGGTGATTTTTTTCAAGTGAGGAAATATTCCTTTCTCAAGATTTACTTGGACGGGTGGTATATAGGGAGGAACCACTCTTCTATTGAAGAGTTTGAGCCAATCAATTTTCTCAAACCACTTGTGTTCTTTGATTTCTGCGATTCCGAGCCGCAGATTTCCCAACCTCTTTGTCACATCACTCTGTAAGAAACGAGACACAAGATCTGCTAGTTCAGGGGTAAAGTCTGACGGCATGCCATAATCCACCGCGACGATCCTCTTATAGGTCTTCAAGTGGTCTTCATCAGTAAATGGGGATCTTCCTCTGACCATTTCAAAAGCCATTACTCCGAGAGCCCACCAATCAACAGCATTGGAATACGGATTACCTAATATAACTTCAGGGGCAATATAGTCTGGAGTCCCACAAAAAGTGTACGCCCTTAATTTCCCCTTTAGCTCTTTAGCGAAACCGAAATCAGCAATTCTTATGTATCCAAAGTGATCCAAAATCATGTTTTCGGGTTTGAGATCTCTATGGATTGTGTGACAACAATGTAAGTATTCCAAAGCTAAAACTATTTGGGCAATGTAAAATCTGGATAAGCGTTCGTCGAAACGCTTCTGCTTTTGAAGAAGTCCGAAAAGATCACCTCCTGCTATATAGGGTAAGAGGTAGTATAAGTTTGATGGGTCAGATGTGAAATATTCCAAGCGGATACAGAAAGGATGGTTGAGACCCTGTAAGATACGCTTCTCATTCAAGGCAAATTCAATGATATTTTTTTCCACGAGAGCTTTCTTATTTACAATTTTCATTGCGTAGTATGACTTAGTGAATACTTTGTATTTCACCAAAATAACTTTTCCAAAGGCACCCTGCCCGAGAAAGTAGAGGGGCTCGAAGTTGTTCAGGTTCAGTCTATATGGGAAAGGAGTCGAGGATCTTTTTTTGTAATAGGTGACTGCCTTCTTTAGAAACTCTTTATCGTTTTTTATATCCAATGGTCCGAACATAGCTAGTCTTCGATCTGCAGAAAAATCTATGCTTGAGTTGTTAGGAGAATCCGCAGAGAACGAGGAAAAAATTGCCGTTTCCATATGTTGGGTGTTAAAATATAAACTTAAATTTAAGTTTGTTTTTTCATCTTAGTAATTGATTAAATTTAACTTGCCCATTGTAACTATTCACACCAAAATAATCAACTTGTCAAAATAAATTTTTAGGTTAGAACAAGAAATAAAACACCACATGGGACTGAATATAAATATTTTGTAGGCACAATCATCTGCATTCAAACTAAAATTGGGTCATAGATTACATTCTTAATAAACAAAAATTATCAAGGCTACTAGAACAATGAGCTACAGTTCAGTAATTATTACCATAATACTCCCTGCCGTAGCAAACCTGCACACTAAAAGAATTTCTAAGTGACTGATCAAATTTTCACTAAAATATTTGCTCAACACTATCAGATTTATTCCCTATTTAAACAACATTAGATTAAATGAGTCCTTAGAATTTCCAAGGAATGTATATTGTATGAGGTGTGTTTTTAAGTGAAATTTTTATAATATAGTATGGAAAAAATAAATTTACTTAATTTCAATAAGAATAACAAGAGAATTTAAAATTTAAAGTTTTTTTTATTCCCTTCCTAAGCATTTGGATACAACTACCATTCAATGTACTAAATTATTTGGTTTTTTAAGGTCAATACAATTTTTGGAAATTCAATTCAATCAATTATTTAAGATGGAAAATAAATTTCAAGGGGGATTTATGGATAAAAAATATGAAAAACCAATTTTTACCCCATCCCCATGCCCATAGTCTGATCATTCTGGTTAATGAAATCGTTCAAATAAATGTAGGTTTACTCGTTTGGACCAAATTTGGTAAAAATCAAATTATTTTTCCTTAGATTATTGTGCTAACTGACATACATATTTATATGAATTTGAACATGTGGTGTTTTAGGCCTCTGGGGACCTCAAAAAAAAGGAAAGTTGTTCCAGGATCTAGGTATTACCTACAATAATACTTTTCCCTTTAAGGGAAATACGCTAAAATTGAAATAGATAAGTTTTAAGTTTGCTGGTTCTAATATGAAAAAAATTATAACTAGTTTGTATTAATATATGATTAGTAATTTTACTAACTACAGTGTTACAAATATACATGCTTTGGTTTATTCCATAATTAAATTTAATTACTTTTTTTTTTTAAAGACAGATAAATTATAGCCATGCATATTTTTTCATAAAACATTAAGTTACTGCCATTATAAAATTGATAACACCTTCATAAAAGACTTTGCACGTAAAACATTTTGACACATATTGTCTAAAGCGTTTTTTTTTTTTTTTTTTTTATATCCTGAGGATTCCAGCATTGTATCTTTGCTTCCTTTCTTTATCCATTTTCTAGGTTCACCTTAAGACAGGTCTATTATACACTGGTAATAAACAAGACCCAAAAAAGGTCACAAGATTAATAACAATATTAGTAGTTCATAGTTTTATTTGAAACAATGCATTTATAAAATTGAATCACAAAATATATCTTACATTATGGTTACAGGCACGACATTAATTAGGCATCAACATTCAAACAGATGTGATTAAAGGACGTTAAATCCACGTTATTAGAAATAGTGGAACACGGAGAAGTAAGGTACAGAGGAAAGATTCAATGGTACACTAAAGTGGTGTCTAGCACTAGTGCTGGTGTCTAGGGCAGAGTCTAACCCCTCCCCCTCACCCTCATGTAATACAACGCTCACAGTGGAGGAAGACCCTGAGCTCTGTGCGATAGGAATTTCTGCACAGTGCTCGGTGTCAGGCTCTTCCTTGTTCGTAACAAGTATATTTCCGGCACAAAAAATAGAGCTGAAAGTGCACTGTCATCCTATAACCAAGTTTCCTCTGTACCTTACCTATCTGTGAGTGGAATCTTTATTTAAATGACAGCTCACTTGATGTATATATGATATGTATGAAATATATGATATAAAATGTATGACGTTAAATAAACCTCTAATATATGATTTACAAAAGGACATACAGCTTCAATAGTCTTCACAAACAGGCTTGCAATATCAGAAACCACCGGAGAATGGTGGGATTTGAACCACGGGCCTTAGAGGACAAAGTCATACGCATTACCAGGCCTAAAATACCTAGATTTGTAAGAGAATATGATTGTGTATGCTCTTTATATATAAATATACTTAGTATAGGACATTTCGTTAATGCATGCTACTTTATAAACACAGGTGGATTAAAATTCTATTATATACAATGTTTTCAGATTTACACAAAATTGTATGGTTTTAAACTTCATTAGATGTAAAATCATAACTAGTTTGGGAAATGGGTGTGAAAAAATCATCAGTATAGCCTAATAAGTACAGTAAAACCTAGATAACAAGACTCTCCATAGGGATTATTAAAGACTTCATATCAAGGTCGACTTCTTGTCGAGGTTTGTGATTAGGCCGATTAGGGTAAAATAAATTGTAGGGGATTTTAAAGTGACACTTGTTATCAAGGGTGGCTTGTTATCGAGGGTCATATCATCTAAGATCCTCAGCAATCATCAACTAACTTAACTGTGGTAAAAAAGAAAAGTTATAGCTAAAAAAAATCTGTAGCAATATCTGTGTTTTGTAAGTTTATCATAAAATTGTTCTTATCAATAATTAAGGTAACACTTTTTACGATTAAACATTTACAAATATAGAAGTTATTTCATTTACATGAAATTTCATCCTGGTGAAATTTATTATCTGTTCCGATAATTGTATACCCTGTAAATAACATTTAAAATTAAAAAATCATGACAATAGTATAAGTTCAATTTCTACACTAACCTACGTAAGCTTAAGAAATAACAGGAATAAATATATCTTAATACAGCTAATTATAACTAGATAAAATCACAGAACAAAAATGCAAGCGTGCTATAGCAATATTTCATAGTTAGGAGCTAAAGGGACTCTTTTTGGCCAGAGGTCAAATTTTTAAAAAACTTTTTTTTAGTTTTTTTATGAGGTCGGAAAACGAGCGATGGTTAAAAAGTCACTTTTTGCCCGTGTGGTGAACTATATTTTCCGCCATATTGCATCATTAATTATTAACAAAAACAAAGCTAGAAAACGAAATACAGTAATTTTTATGTGAAGATAACCTCTCAAAACGACGTCCAGCTTGTTTTCAATTCTGCTGATTTAAATAATCAGCTGTATAGTAAGTGATTCAATTATTTCGTCTATTACGATTGTGTTAATATACCATCGATATGTCGAGCAATCGACAACAATAGGATAAAACCTTACCTAATAAATCAATCGATAAATAATTTTGATCGATACGATTGCCACAATCAAAATTTACAACAGCTGATTTTTACTCCCTAGAGAGTAAAAAACCCACAACGCATGCATTAAAAACGGCTGCTTTTGCTGCAGTATGACGAAAAAGAATAATTTTATATAACTCAACCCTTGTAGTTAAAGTGCAATATTTAAACGGAAATAAATTTAAAATTATTTGCGTTTAAATATTGCACTAAATTTTTTAATAAAGTTAATATTTAATCATGCTGAGGGGGGTTAAAATTTAACATTAACAATTTCATTAAAAAAGGATTGAAAAAATATCAAACCAACATTCTTTGTAGGTGTTAAAAAGTTTGATGAGAAACATTCATGATATAATCCTTCAGTGAAACTTTTTAGAAACTTTTTCATTGTATAAACAATTCTAAGCACAAATATAGTACAGTATTTATTATTTACTTTTATCAAATGTCATACAGTTAAATTTACAATTAGTAGAAAAAATTGAATCGTTTGATAATAAATTGAAATAGTTGAACCTCTTGAAAAGACTTTTTTAAACACATTTTATAAGAATGATTACATTAATGTAATCATTTTGGGTGATGTAGCTGAAACAAAACTATAAAAAATTTTCAGTAAATTCCCAACAGCAGAAGCGTTTTTTGCAATGTAGTTTTATCCGTTTATTTTAAAGCTAAATAGACAGCCCTTAAATAGACAGGTCATGGCATTTTTTTTATTAAAATATAAATTCTTGGCAAAGCCAGTTGATATATTTTTATAAAATGTAACATTAGTTCCACCGAAAACTGCTATAAAATATGTATAGCGATAACTATTTAGTAACAACAGAAAGTTAATACTAACAAAATATTTGCTTAAACTGATAGGCCTATTTGTAACATTTAAATATGCCACTCAGAAATTAAGAAGTTAAAACTCTATGTGCATTGAACATGTTGCATGCAGTTTTATTTTGCATGTCAGATATAAATTATCATTTTAAGGAAGCCAAAACCATGTTTCTAGCTAAAAACAGTAAAGCAAAATCTATTCATTTTCTAAAAAAAAAATACCTCTACGTCATCATAATCACATGCGTTTTCTGGACGTCAAAGAGCACATTTCTGGACTACTGAAATGGGTAAAAGATTCATCTACTGGATCACTATGCAATTTAGGCACTTAATAAAATGTCAAATGTCTTATGGATAAAAAATATACATATATATTGTGAATTTTTAAAACAATATGAGTGCTAATATAGAGTATGAAATTAATTTTTGCAGAGAAAATATTTAAAATGAAATCACATATCAATTTCTATAAAAATAGCGATGTATTTCCTTTATATGGAAATTCAACCATCTAAATATATAAAAGGCAAAGCCCTCACTGACACACTCACTCACTCACTCATCACTAATTCTCCCACTTCCCATTTACCTAGGAGGCTGAAATTTGGTACACCGATTCTTTAGGCATTAAACAAGAAAACTAAGTTGTTTTTATTCTGATCGGACTCTCCGGCTCCGCCCCAGTGGCTCTGGAGTTTCCCATGTTAACCTTATGATTTTTCATATTTAAAAGGAATTAATGAATCTTATCAGCTGTTTCAATTAAACAAGTTGGTTCTGTTCTATGATGTTCAATAGCTTTAAAGTTACAAGGATTGCCAACAGGGTGCAGCACTATTATTATTTTTTTAATTTATGACAACAGCTAATTTGCAACCAAAAGGTGAGTGAGCGTAGCGAACGAACTTCAACCTGGAGGCGAGTTAGCGTAGCGAACGAGCTAACCTGAAGGCAAGTGAGCGCAGCGAACGAGCTCCAACCTAAAGGTGAGTGAGCATAGCGAACGCACTTCAACCAGGACGTTCGCGTTTGAGTCATGCGAACGAGCTCATCTTGAAAATTAAGAAGTTAAACGGGGCAAAGCCCGCGGGTACAGCTAGTTTTATATAATTGTCTTACCAGTTCAGAGGCAAGCCTCAATATTATTTTATTAAATTTCTACTAATGTTTTTCACAAGAAGTAAACTATTTTACATCTACAGTACATATAATAAATGGTTTTCAATATTTGTTGTAATTGAACATTGTAATGATACAAACTACTCTTATATCTTTTCCAGGGCTAATAATGGAAAACAAGACACAACACTTCAGTTATATCTGTTCTAAAATCTCTAAAATTAAAATAAACTATATCTACAAACTATAAACTTTCAGTGGAATATTTTCTGGTGGATTAACACCACAAGGCTGACTTATAGAATCACAGCATCTGTTACAATAGACTAAAACTATAACAAGGTTCATAAATTGAAAATATAAAATATTTAAGTAACTGATGTTTAAATTTAGCTATTTGAGGTAGCTATGAAATCTAATAAAAAATTTATGTTTAGAAGTTCTTGTTGTGTAACCATAGATTAGTTAGAACTGTCTGAAAACGTGGTTGTAAGTTTACAAAATCACAATAGGGGTTTTCTCTGAGCTCTACTTTAAAAATATATAAATATATATATAAATATAATATATATCTGAGGGCGTTTTAAAAATGTATAAACTTATGACTTGTATTTTTTTGTTTTTATCAAAACACTTCACTTAATCTAAAGGTAGTGAATTGAAACAAGTAAAACAAACTTGGGGCAGAAAATAATAAAAATAATGTCTTTTGCAAAAAAAAAACACTTTACCAATCTCAAACACTAAGAACTCCAATGGTAGCCATTCTATACAAAGATATAAACTAACAAAAAACAAATCAATTAACATAAAAAACAATGTTAAATCGTGACACTACTTAAATGTGCAAAACATACTCAATTGTCATGCCTTAAATGCTAATGTTAAGTCACAATTCTGTATCGAATTTATATCAATAATTATGTATAAAATATTCATTTGTAGGACTCATAACTTTCTGTGGGTGGATATGTTTAACATAATTGTGTATTCTTGCATTTTCTACTGAGTTGTCTTTGATACTTTCTTATAAACTACGACATAACAATTTTTAAAAGTTATGAGTGAATGCGGAATTGATTTGGTACGTTTTTGATGAAATACGGCATGTAAAATTAAAAACTGTCATGATTAAATGCAGAATCATTTGACATCCATGATTAAAGGATGTGATCCAGAGATCTAGAGTGATATTTAAAATCACGTTGAGTTTCAACGCACAGTTGCACTAGCTAGGTTTGCTATCATCACTGGAAGTGTCTTCTAGGCTCAGCTTTGTGAGAACATTGTCAGACTGAGTACGACGCAGAGCCAATGGCGATAAAACCTGAAAATATATATATTCAAATTTCGTTCATCAATACCTATCAAACTGTGTTCGTAATCTCCTGCAACTCATTATGAAATTGATAAGACCAATAAAGAGAAAAACTAATTAGTCTAAATCTAAATATTACTAGCGTTGCATACTTCTGTGCAAGGGGGGTGTGTTATTAAATTCCTAGCACTAAAATTTGAAGGTTTGGACTACTTTTCCTAAAAGCGCGCAGGGTCGTATTTCCCTAACGGAAAACACTGCGGCTGTCCTGGTGGCAATAATGTTCGAAATATCAAGGGATGAGAAGTACTTTTCTATATTTCCTTCAAACAGACGCAGACTTTTCAAAATTGGAAACATGGATTCAACAGTGACAAGTAATTTTACACAAAATATCGCGTTCTCATGAACGCGCAACTGCACTTAAAGCACCTCTCTATTACATCAAACATTTTTTAACTACTTCAAATTTTGCGGCACACCTACAGGGGCCTACCGGCACACCGGTTGGGAAACACTGCTATAGAGACACATAATTGAGTCACAAAAGAGCTACTTTTGTGTTGTCTTGTGTTGTATATATTATGTCTCTCTATGGACTTAAAGGTAAGCCTGCTTTCCTGTTTTCCTGTTGTGTTATTTCCTCAATAACTTTCTAAAAGTGTTTAACATTCCTCGAATTCCAATGCATCTTAACTTACATATTATAAGTCAAACCATACAATATTTGCAATGGTCAACTCAACACTTTGGTGGCAAAATTAACCAAGAGGAATCAAGAATAACAAAGTATTTTATGTTCTCACTAGTCTTACCGACTTAGTAGGAGGTATGTCGTCCATCGTCTGTACTCTTGGAACTCTCTCCTTCACTTCACCACAGGGTCCATCCTTCACTCTGACCTTCATCTGGCGAAGGATCAAACATATCTTGTCTGGGTATTCACTGTGACCTGTTGTTAGATAAGTTTAGTATTCAACATCAAACATATCTTAAACACTCACAGTTACCTAGTGCTAAAATAAATGTTCAGTACTCAACCAAACATGACTTATTATGTCTGCGGGCCCAGATATTTTCAGTCAGGTCGGGCCAATACTTGGCATTAGGGATCGGACTGAGCCAGGAACAATTTCAGCCCAAGCTAGGGTCGGGTCTAGCCGAGCTTTTATTTTGGCGGTTGCATACCAATTATGAAGGTGCACAATCGAGAAATTAATGATTTTGCTGCAGTCGCGTGTGATGTACAAGGTTTTGCCGCGATTACGGGAAAAGATGTTGATGTCACCGTGGCGAAGGAAGACATTCTTGATTAAACCAAAACCGCAGATGTTCTAGATTATACCGTTGGGCCAGAAGATAATATTTGTGACCATAGAAGATTTTCACGATTTTGCAAGACTGCAAAAGATCTTCTTGATTTCCAAGACTGCGGAAGATTTCGCCAAGACCTCGAAAGATGTTATAGATTCCCCCATGGCAGTAGGAGATAGTCAGAAATTACTTCCATGACATTATTATGTATAAATTTCTTGTACTACTGTAAAACAATGACCATTTCTTTAAATCAATGCTTTGCAAAGCAAAACGATTTCAGCCCGATCTGATTTGGTCCCAACCTGACTCAAAATTAAAAAGTCTGACCTGCAGACCTTCACTTAAATATTCACTCATTGTGACGTAACATTACGAGATATATATTGACAATTCCTTAATAGTACCTTTGAAATTGGAAATATTTTTGAATCAAGAAATGGAACAGACTCATTGTGTTTATAGCTGCAAAATTTACTTCTTGATGCAGATTTTTTATGGTTGGTAAAAATTCACATCTCATTCACGGTTTTGAGGTTTTTTAGGTTGAGTGGGTACACTGAACGACCAAAAATAGTTCCAGCATTTTCTAAACATATTTTTGAGACTAGGCCTACTCGTGGATAAAGAAATTAATGAGTGTGAGAAAAAAGAACCTTTTTGACAAGTGGCAAAATATATATGAGTAAACCGTTGTGTGTGTTAACTATACATACCAGCTACGATGTCAGTAAGATCTACGTTCACCATTCTTCTATCGTCCAGTTCTATGGGATGTAGTCCTGCCACACCGTGGCTTGGCATAGACAATGTCCTGTAGAGGAACTTCAGCAGCCAGTCATTCCTGGAATGGAAATAATATATAGGTTTCTGTCAGTATGGTAAGGAAACTTCAGTTACAAAGAATTGAAGTTTTGTCTACACAATTATTGATTCAAAATAAATTTCATGGCTTTCTCTAAATTAAGGTCTCTATCAACCTCATGTTGTAGCCAAGGGATTCAAATCTCGTTTTATTTACTTCCTACATTATTGCCAGTCAGGTCTCGTTCTCACCCTATGTGTCTGGTCATAACAGAAAAAGATGTGAGAGAAAATCGAAGTTCCTGCCAAATATGAATCGAACACCTATCAAAACCTGTTGCCAGTTGACAGATGTATATACAGAAAGTGTTTTGGCATACAATTTTCTTAGGGTGTTTGCAGAAGGCTGTGCACATTTCCACAAGGATAGTAGCTGATATTCGTCAGTTTCATCAAGAACCCATAGGAGTGCCACATTTTCAGAAGTGAAACCTATTTTCAAAAAAGGATAAAAAACAAATATACAAAATTATAGTTATTTCTCTACTTAGTAATTTTTCTAAAATATTTGAAAAATTGATTCACCATCACATAACTGAATTTTTGGAGAATAATAATTTACTGTCGCCATTTCAATTTGGCTTTAGAAGAAATCATTCAACAACCTTGGCTCTCAGTAAATTTGTTAACTCAGTTACGGAGGCTCTGGATGGATCGCAAAGTGTTGCGGGGGTTTTCTACGATCTGTCCAGGGCTTTTGATTGTGTGGAGCATCAACTTTTAATCTACAAACTAAGAAACATTGGTATAAGAGAAAAGGTCTTCTCTCGAAACACTTACTAAATAGAAAAGTAGTTTACAAACAGAACAAACGGTTTCCGTCTGGAAGGGATAGTGTTTGCAGTTCCAGGGTTGAGCAACTGACGCGCAAGCTCGATGACGAAGCAAGGCTTCTTCACTTCTTTACTATTTTCGAGTTTTAGTTTAGTTTAAGTTTAGTTTTAGTTTGGTTTTAGTTTAGTTTTAGTTTGGTTTTAGTTTGGTTTTAGCTTGGTTTTAGCTTGGTTTAGGCTTGCTTTAAGCTTGAATTTAGTTTGGTTTTAGCTTAATTTTAGTTTGGTTTTAGTTTGGTTTTAGCTTGGTTTTAGTTTGGTTTTAGCTTGGTTTAAGCTTGGTCTTAGCTTGGTTTTAGTTTGGTTTTAGCTTGGTTTTAGTTTGGTTTTAGTTTGGCTTTAGTTTGGTATTACCTTGGCTTTAGCTTGGCATTAGTTTGGTTTTAGCCTGGTTTTAGTTTGGTTTTAGCTTGGTTTAAGCTTGGTCTTAGCTTGGTTTTAGTTTGGTTTTAGGTTGGTTTTAGTTTGGTTTTAGTTTGGCTTTAGTTTGGTATTACCTTGGCTTTAGCTTGGCATTAGTTTGGTTTTAGCCTGGTTTTAGTTTGGTTTTAGCTTGGTTTAAGCTTGGTTTTAGCTTGGTTTAAGCTTGGTTTTAGCTTGGTTTTGGGTTGAGAACTACCGTAAAACTCCAAACTTTTGTACCTTGCGCATTATAAGATGTGATGAGTTCAGCCTAGCTTGAAGTACCGTAATAAATATGAGTTAGGGACATCTTGGAAAAAAAACTCAGCTTAATTTTACGCAATTTTCGATCAAGCCAGAACAAAACAAATTTTTGTAACAATGCTGGCTGTAGCATGATTCACATACTTGCAATATCCGTTAACAAGTCTTCCTGCTACAACTCTAGTGAACTTCTTCCAGTATTCTGCATTGCCAGAGCAAGGAGCTCCGATTAGAATTGCATCCTGAATTATTCCTTCGCAGTTGCCCCTCTCAGCCATCTCCTAGAAAATATAAGTAAATTACCCTCTTTGTACCTGTTACTTGTAGAATTAATCTGTACAATAAGAAAGAGAACTGCACCTATCATGAATTACAGTTATTTTGAACTAGAAGGAAAGTTAAGCACACAAGACCATTTCATTACAAAATAAGTAAAGAGATCCGAGTCCAGTCTTGAACCATCATGGCCTAGTGATTTACTTTCAAAATCGAACTGAACTGGTAATCTTCTGATTAATAGCGAGCACTATAACCACACAGCATTACTTAATTCCTTGTTCGCCGTCCAGTACAGGTTTTATGTGGTTTAATCTGTCTGTCGTCTTATTAACCCTTTCGATACTAATTTGTAATTTTCCAAAAAATACTAGAGCTATTTACTTATTTTGCCCAAAAAGAGCTAGGCCACAAGGGTGAAGTCTAGTGTGCGAGAAATAAAATCAATAAAAATAAAACTTTTCATCTCAAAAGTGCTATGGAACGATATATTGGGTCTCAGTCGTATGCGGAATTGAAAGAAACCATCGCTGTTTCAAAACAACAATCAAGTCAACCGATATGCCCATTTAAACTCACATGATCGAAAGTCGCGCCTGCACGATATATCGTTCCATAGCACTTTTGGGGAAAAAGACCTTCAGCGATGTATTGTTGCATAGCACTGAAAGGGTTAATAATACTGGAAACATAATTTTTACTGTTACACAATTTTTGTTAACTGCCTTGACGACAATTATACACTAGAGTACATTCTAATCATTTCTGCTTATGCTTTTATATACATTTAAAAATGTGTTTTGCAGTTCCTGATGTTTTTGAAACTATCAGTGTTGCGGAGAATATTTATAATACATGGTTTGGACAAATTTGTACTGGGTGATTGTGGAATGAGGTATAGAAACTCACCGCGAGACAGTAGTAGATGACGCGGGCTCCAATACTGAAGCCTACCAGAGTGACTGGGCGTGAACCCTGCTCTCTGGCCAGTAATACATGAGCCAGTTGTCTGCCCACCTGATAACAATTACATATTATCATTTACTTTCTGAGATAAAACATGAATGTACTCATGTGAATTGTAGCTAAATTACTTTCAATATTTATTAATTACTGTATTTTCAAAAAGAATATTTAAATTAATGAGATATAAATTAGTGAAGAAGAAAAACTATATTCAAAAATACTATTCTAAAATTAAATAGTGTCTAGGTAGGAAATATTTCTTTTGTACTGTCCAGTGTCCAGGTGTGAAGTAATTGTTGGAAGGAAAGCTAAAGAAAAGGAAGAAAATGTGCTTGTGGTGGAAGATATAGAGAGAGATGGATGTGGGAGCCAAGTCTCCAGTGATTTAAATATTCAAAAGTAAAATTAACATTCAGGATAATATATAAATATTGAATATAAAGAGACATTAAGAAAGAAGATAATCACTATTCAACAAAATTTGGTAATATCAATTTCAATAAACATTTTAAAAACTCATCATCAATTTCCAACCACCATCACACCATTGTGAATTGACTTAATTCAAGTGACTTTCAAATTAAGAACTTATAGCATAAATTTGTTTGACTCATTATTAGCCTATCTCATATTATTTAGCCTACTTTAGTACTGTATAAATAAAGTTAATTAGCCTATCAGAATTTCATACCCGGCACGAACCAACCCCTAGATTAAGATAATTTGCTCTCCAAATTGTTATCTAGCCTGCCTAGCCCATCAAAAAACCTAAACCAAAATATAATTTCACTATCATAGCCCAATGAGATTGTTGTAATAGCTATAGAACCTAAATATATTTTATTGTAACTTTATTGGAATTTTATTACAGTATCTATTTTAAGTAAATTCATATTTTGAAATCCATTAATAAAGAGGAGTAGGTTGCATTTCGTATAAAGTAGATATCCCAACTATAACATGGTAATGGAATGTATCTTACTGCGCTCTTGAATCAAATTCTGCCAATTGCCGATGACTTTTTGCTATTTAATAATGCCGCGGCTCTAGGCTTAGCATGTGAGTGATGTGTAAAACGGTCCGGGGCTAGAGACTAATTTTCCTAAGATGTAAAGGACATTAATGACATTAAACAAAACTACTACTAGTACTCATATAATAGTCAAATTGTACAGATAAGAAGTTTGCCAATGTTGTGCAAGTAGAAGTAGCTTTGTTTTTCTTCCTAAAAACAATAGACAATTTAAAATTAAAACACATTTTTTTAAATACATGGTTGTTATATTTTTGATCTTCTGTAAAGTAGATCAAGATTGTTAATTGGTTTGTTTTTGATACTTATAGATTAGTAATAAGATTAGTGACAAACCTGCGCTGCACGTCCGCAACAAACGCTCCACGGGTTGTCTATCATGTTTGCCAACCCGAGCAGTGCTCCTGGCCAAGTAATGGCAGACAGCAGGCCTACCACAACACACAATGTTATTAGTCCTACTGAATCTTAGCTTATTTGATCAATAAAATTCATATTGAAAAAACTAAGCCAATATAAAAGTTTTCAGACTTGTCACTAAGACAGCAACACACGCTTGGTTGCATATTTTAAACAAAATATCTATATATTAATTTGAAACTGTTTTTCTTTGTCACAGCTATTTTGAGAGAACGGCTGGGCGTAGAAACTCGGTAGAGGTGTCTAAAGAAAGGTCTTGGTCTGTAGATGAGCCATCAAAAGAGAAACATCGTGAATTCCCTTGGGGCTTTGCCCCAGTGGCCTTTGAATTCCCATTTCATGTTAGTCTTATGGAGGAAAACGGGGGTTTTGTCACAGCTAATTTGAGAGAACGGCTGGGCGTAGAAACTTGGTAGGGGTCTCTAAAGAAAGGTCTTTGTCTGTAGATGAGCCATCAAAAGAGAAACGAGGTAAATTCCCTTGGGGCTCTGCCCCAGAAGCCTTTAAAGTTGCCTCTTCAGATTTGTTTACATTGCGACCATATGCATAATTCTACACTTCTTTTTAATGAAACAGCTGTTAATATTTAAATTGTGATTTATTGAATTTGTCAAAATGAAGTACAGTATTTTCAATGGGTTTTTCTGATTTTAAAATGGATTTTCTTCTGCATCGTGTCATGTTTTGCAATATAATGTTCTATTACCAAATCAGTGGAAAATCCTAATATCACAGTAACTCTTAAAATTATTTCTTTGGGAGTTAACTTATATCTATTGTATGGGTTGGTTTCTGCCTTTTTTACCGCTTCTTTGGAGATTGTACGTAGGTGATATTCGTTGGTATATTGCATCTGTAGACGAAACTTGGGTTGGTGTAATTATTAGAATGTAAAAGGGCGAGAAATCCTGGACAATTTGATATAGGCTAAAAATAAAACTGAATTAACACTGTTCTACATTTCTTGAGCAATCATTGAAATAACCGATTTGCAAACAATGGAAACAGAAAAAGTCATAGAACACAACCAAGTAGAAGAAATAGAAATAATGTTTTTTTTTTCATTTATAAT
This sequence comes from Macrosteles quadrilineatus, assembly GCF_028750875.1. NCBI lineage: Eukaryota > Metazoa > Arthropoda > Insecta > Hemiptera > Cicadellidae > Macrosteles > Macrosteles quadrilineatus. Next base: position 34,385,973 of record NW_026542598.1, on the reverse strand, counting down.
CGTTATCATAGACAACCTAATGCGGCTATGAGAGGGAAAAATTTTTCGAAAACACTAAAAAAACAAGATCAGCTTTTTGAAAAAAGATAAGATATTTACAAAAGATTTTGATTATATCTAACTGTTGTGTAGATTGTGAGTATTTCCATAATCTTTGAGTCACCTGTAATGATTCGCAATTGCTCGAATTCGAGCAACAGGTACACTAGTGTTATTTAATTAAATAGATTTAATTGGAAATCCGATCAGGCATATGGAAATTCGCTTAGTCTGCAGGTTTGCTGTGGCGGGAGTATATTAATGTTTTGCATAAAAGTTGTTTCTCAAATACCAAGTAATAATCGGCTATTTACTACAATGCACCATCTCATACAGTAGTTCTCTTTGGCTTTAGTCGATTTATACTAGACTTTATTATTTAGGTTTAAAGCAGTATCCTAGGTGATAAACCAGAATCGAGGATAAATGAATACCGGATAACCGAGGTTTTAGTGCTATACTACAATTCTGTCGTCTCTTATAGACTGTTATATCTATTACCTATTATCTACCTATTATCTATAATCTATTATAGACTCTTAAAAACTGTTGAGACAGTTAGTTATGGTATGCTGCATGTTGCATTTTTACATTAAAGATGTCTTGTTTTCATTTGATTTTTTCTTATTTAAGATTTTACAACTATTTAAGTTCTGTAAGCTTTTGTTATTTTCTACACTCTTTTTGTATCGACTTTTGTAATAAATTATTAGTTATTGCACTTTAAGTTTTTGTTTTATCATAGTTTTATTGTTATTTATTAACCATTGTAAATCTGTGCATCGAATAATTTCCTAAATTAATAAGATCCATACAGATCTATAACATACATGTATCCAATTTTTGTTCAATAAACAAATTGATTAATTGATAATGTTATCTCGATCTCGTCTTGAATTATGATGAAAAAATAGAATTTTGTCTCAAACTCAAAATCCAGTCTCGTCCAACCCTATTAAATAGTTATGTATACTTTGGACAAATGTGCCATGTAGCAATCTTAGTGTTTGATTTTTTTATTAGAATAATTTTGGAAATTTAGAGAAGAATTCTGATATCTGATATCGAACCAGAGTTGTCAAACTGTAACAGAAAACATTATCGTATTTTCAGAATTAACCTTTTTACATTTAGAGACAAAAAGGAGTGATTGTGTTTTTGTACAACACTATTTTAATTTAACTGAGGAGAATATCGCAAAACTAAGCTGTACGCAATAGAGTTTTGCTCCTAAAATAAATTAAATATATGTTAGCATAGATAAATGGCATCTGGGTGTGGTAAAGATCTCACTTGGAATCAAACAAGAGACTTGCAGATTTAAAGACTAGCAATAATGTTTTTGAACTATTAAATACCAGTTTGAGTAGGAAATTTATTGATCATTAAAAAAGTGACATTATTAAATATTATGATTTATACTAAACCTAGCCAAACTATAACAATAAAATAAGTATCCATAGAGACAGCTCATTTTCATTATTTTGAGAATTGCCAACACAAGCTAATTTCTTTTACTAATAATTATATTCTACTTTTTTGACACGTAAGTAATTACAATGAGTCATATACTTTCTATTGCGGTAGGTGTAGGTGTTGGGTTGGCAGTTAGTTGGCTGTTGGACCAAGTTTTGGGATCTTCTCCTCCTCCTGTTGCTGCTCCTCCTGTGTTAGGTGGGGCAGTAGAGTTTCACGGCCACCCTCAAGCAGCCGGGGGGTAAAAGAGCAGGGACAAGTGCGGGGGTATGGCAACGTAAAACAAGAACAAGAACAGAAAGAAAGACCCAGTAAGGGTAAATACCCCCGCCGCAGCAAACCTGCAGACTATTTAACAAGCCACGCCTTAAAGCTACCTGTAAAATGAGCATAAAATTGGTGAGCCGCTAGATGATCAATGGAGTCATTACTTGGAACTGTAGAGGATGGAGAAAAAGCTGAGGAACAAGAGACTGCTGAACAACGATTGAAACAGATCACAAATGGAGGATTGACAAGATAGAGGAGGATTGACATCTTGATCAAGGACTTGAATCAAACCATTAAAAAAACATAATTTGTCAAGGTAAATTAAACCAAGAAGACGAACAATGAATTTTGCAAGACTTGTAATGACGACAATGCATGGAAAGAAACAAACAAGGAAAATCCAAACCTGCTCAGTCTGTGAACGTGAGACCTACACCAACACTCCAGCTGAAGGGAATCCAAACATGTTTAAAGAAAATATACGTTGATACATTGTTCCTTTAAAATATGTTTTTATTGTGCATAGTATTTGGACCCGAGCAACAGGTTTCTCTGCTAGTTATTTTTATTTTACACCAACAGTGGCGGTTCAAAGGGGGGGGGGCTATTGGGGCTAAAGCCCCCCTTCATTGGTCCCTAGAATAATCAAACTAAACTAAAACTAAAACTTAAAAACGTAACGGAGGATTTGAACACGGATCTAGATGTTAAATAATGGCTTCAGAAAGTCACAAAACTGCGTTAAAAATACAAAATTTTCTCTGGGAGGACCCCCGGATTCCCTTCCTTTCTTATGGGTGAGGGGAGGATCCATACCCCAGGTAGCCCCCCTGACAAGGTCCTAAAAACGCCACTGTATGCCAATAAAATTGTTCCATTTTTAAACCCTCATAATACTAGCAAAAATTTCAACATTGAGTAAAATAGCATAAGTTATTGACAGCCCAATAACAAATGCCATCTGCGTCCAGACTTACCCCACAACAAATCCAACTAACTTGTAACCTTCAGAATATGACTATGTAGCTTTCATATTGATTGAGTGTAAAGGACTAAATTTATTTAAGTCCAAAAATCATGGACAGCAAGGTTCAGTTTCAAACCAGTAAAAAGCTACTGGCTTTTCCCAGGATCAAACTGGTGACTTTTTGATTGGTCAGCGAGCACTATAACTCAGTTAGAGGTTGTAACAATCATAAAATCATACAATAAAGTCTCTATTAGGCTATTCACTCTTTAGTTATCTGACCCTACTTGTCAACAATCAAGTAAACAAAATTAAGGAATGGGGATTTATTGTAAATTAACATTGAATTAGTTTAAGAATGTATCCCGAGAATGTATGAAAGTTTTATGGTGACTCCCCCCCTTTCGCAGGCACTGCTAAACTAGATAGATAATAAGACAATCTTGTTATCCAAAGTCAATGCTACAACTTAAACGTCTACCAAGTGTTATTGGCCAAGGTGCTCACCTGACAACGCTGTATACTTAAGCACTTCCTGAGTAGCTATGCTGAATGCCAAACTCAGTATGTACTCTATGGCTCTCCCGAACTGTAGCAGGTATTTACTCTCGTAGCGTAGGTAGTATTGCTCTTGCGAAGCTCTCACACACATCCACGGCTTCACGTAGCTGTCCGCTCTGTCCAACATACAGTATAAAATACAGATGCATCATGAATAGAAACCGTTTACCGTCCTAACAATATTAGTAGGAGAACATATCAAGCGAGGAAAAAGGCGAGCCGAGCAAGACAAGAATGAACTGCACTGATAAATGTTAAGTGAGGAAACCAGGACACGACCGATGATTATAAGGGTATCCTCACAACAAACACTCACCCTTCGTCTTTAAGCCAGCCGGATATCACGATGGAGATATGCAGTTGCTGACACCTGGTGATCGTTTCTGGAACTTCCGGAGGCTCATTGTTGTTGTCCATCTGCTCAACGTCCAGCCGATCAAATTCAAACTCTTCAATCTCACCGACTCGCTTATGCATCTTGTATCCTGCAATAAAATTAAACTCAAGTATATAAAATAGATTGGAGATATAGGTCAATTACATACATCTTAATTTGTGCCAATACAGTTTTATTTAATTAAGTTTTTTTATTTAATGTCAACATAGAATTTGTAACTTTTCTTGTTAAAAAAGATACTTTGTCTTTTTAAGAAAAATTACAATCATATTTTAATCATCGCAAACAGTGAATGATTGGTTATGTATGAATGAATGATCTGGTAAAATTGTTTTATCTTTGTCATCATTATTTCATTATATGAAGAGAAGGACTGAATACGTGAAAGATGGGTGCGAATTGGAGGTCATTGTGTGGTTATTTAATAAAAGATATTGGACAAACTAGATTTAGTTTAAGAATTAAAAACAATCAATAAATTTAGCTACCAAATTTATCTTTGCTAATAAAACTCTGCTACCACTTTTTACTAAGACAAGCTAGTTCTTAAAGTCAGAATAGCTGTTTAGTGAAATACAGTAGACTGAAGATTTTTTATCATGATTTGTAGTTTGAAATGTGTTTATTTTTGCTAAAATCTTTAGTTGTTTAAAAAAACCAGTTGACTCCCGATTAACCACGCTGCTAATTGACCATGATCGCAAAAAATAAAAATAAAAAATGTTATTATGCAAATTAAATTTGCGTTTAAAAGCAACATGTCCTTCAATATTATTTGTTTTGTAAATAGTTTGTAAAGATATATAACCTGTATTTAACACATTTTTCTATTACCTAAACCTATGTCAAAGCTTAACTATACAAAATACTCGTATATTTAACTCTTCAAAATCAATGTTAATTATTTTCCGAGCATTTTAGGCTAGCTTTGCATTATCCACGATTTTGATATTCCACAATCACTCAGACGCTCATCATTGTGGACAATCTTGAGTCTAGTGATTACACACAAATCAATCAACCTATTTTATCGTCATTAACTATTATTCTGTATTCTGTATGAATCCTCAAATTTCTGTGGATACTGGATATTCCGTAGATGGAACTCATCTCTTTTGAACCAGTGTAAGAGACACTAACCACTTTTAACATCAACACACTTTACTGACATATCAGGTTTATAATAAAAAGTAAACATCTATAACCTGTGAGCCCAGCGCCAGCTGCACCGAACAAACTTCCGACAACTGCGACACCAGCGGCAGTACTCAGCATGGCAGCACCGCCCCCCACCACACCACCCAGGCCGAGAGAGGCGATGCCTGCACCGATGAAGGGAGCCGCCAGTCCACCCGTCAGACCAATCAGAGCCCCGCCACCTAGACCTGCCAGCCCCACTAGAGCGTAGCGGCGAAACTTGTTGGAAGTCTTACCTCGGCTGGTGTCTGCTCTGTCGATACAAACGTTAGTGTAAATACTAGGTGTACAATGCAGTTGTCTGCTTGCAATATTGAGCAGATCTAAAATATTCATTCTATGCCAATGATATATTTGGCTCGTATAAATGGTATGCCTATTTACAGATTCTAAAGTCAATGGTACGTCTGGTTCACGTAAACGGATTGTTTAAACTTGCCGTATCCAAACTTAATGGTACATTTGGTTCATGTAAATTAGGGATGGTCAAGTCTCGAAATTTCGGGAAATTTTCGGGAAATTTTAAATCTCGTTACACGAGACGAGATTTCTTTTTGGCCGAGATTTTTATCGAGACGAGAATAAAAAAAAATTTTAAAAAAAAATTAAAAACGCCTGCAGAAAGTCAATGCAATACCCGCAATACAGGAGCGTGTTGTAGTTGCGTTTCCTTTGCGAAGGCGTTCTTATTTAATTAATTCTTCAAATGTAAATATTACTTTGATTTTAATTATTTTACTTTACTTTTTACTTTTACTTTTTTTTTATTAATTATTTTAATAACATTTGAGAAGTCTTTATAAGAGTTAGCAGTGTGAGGAATGTTTAATTAAAAAAGTCAAAACAAGTAACTATTTTATAAAAATTAGTATTTTATTTTATGATTTATTTTATTTTAGGATAAGTTGAACTCTATCCTAACTGATATCACTATGTTTCCTAATCGTAGGCATTTTTAATAAATTAGGCGTGATTAATAAAAAAATGTTATGCTGATGTTTTTTTTAAAAAAAGATTGTAATTATTCTTGCCTATTATCATTATTTTTGTATTTAAACAGTCATCTAACAATGTTACAAAATCAGGTAAAAATTCCGAACGTGCATTTCCCGTTGTGTATGAGAAGGGAAATCCCGTCTCGATCTCGTCTCGAAATTTTATGAGAAATAAAAAAATCTCGTCTCGTCTCGTCTCGAACTAAAAATCCAATCTCGTCCATCCCTAATGTAAATGAATAGTCTACTTGGAGTATCCTAAATCAATGGCCAATTTATTTGGTTCACATAAATAAAATGCCTAATTGCAGTATCCAAAGTCGATGGTAGGCTTACTTTTGCTTCACTTAAATGGAATGTACATTTGCAGTATTCTAAGTCAATGATACGTCGGGTTCACGTAAACGAATTGTCTACTTGCAGTATGGAAACTCAATGTTATATTTGGTTCACATTAATGGAATTCCTATTTGCAGATTTAATGTTTGCAGATTTCAAATAGGAATTGCAGTACCTATTCAAAGTCTACATTAATATTAATGGTACCGTACGTCTTGCTCACATAAATTGGACATTTTTTACAGTATCCAAACGCAACGGTAGGCCGATATTTGGTTCACATAAATGGAATGGATATTTGGAGTATTTAAAGTCAATGGTGCATCCGCCTAATTCCGGCGTCCCTAATAATTATTGGTTATTCATTTTGTATTTAATTATGCTCAATGATATTAATCCGATTGTTCTTCTCTTTTTCTCTGTACGGATTGTAATGAGCTATTTTAGATGATTCGTTGACTAACATATGTTTTGACTCTTGTTTACCTTTTTATTGTTATCTCGCAAATAATGTCATGGCAACCAATTAACCCATAAGGTCCATGTTAAATTTCTAAAAGTTTAAATTCACATAGGGAAAAGCCCTGTGGTCCGATTTGTACCATTTCAGATCTATACCTTCCCATGGTTGGTTACTATGACTGTGCTAAATTTCGTGCAGATCGCTTCAGCCATTCAGGAGGAGTATTTGTAAAACAAAAGCAGGAGTGTAGTATTAGAGCTTCGCTCGCTTCGCTTCGCTCCGCTCAAAAAATGTTCAGAATTCTCTTAAGTAATGTAAATATTTCACTTTCAATCCAATTTGTTCAATTCAATCCAGATTTATAGTCGAACGATGCAAAGGAAATTTTCTGGAATTATTTATTGCTTTAATTATGCCTATGAATAAAATTCTCTCATTTTATAAGCCACAAAATCTATTTTTATTTTTAGAACTAAGGGCTAATTTACCTTAGAAATAGTCCAGTTAGACTATAGTACCATCAAAAACGCACACTATTTTGTCCTTTCAAAGACTTTGTCAAGTGTCACTTGCCAAAGTCACCTAGGAGATAATGGCCTACCTTGACTTTTACTAGATAAGTTAGCTGCTGCTATCCCTTTAAAAAAAGACTTAACAAAATACTAGTTCAGTAGTTCTAGGCTTGAACCTTAGGTTGCAGCACAAGTCAGGTACAGTGTTAATGTTTCAGTATCTTTTAGTTATTTATTTTTGCCTGGATACAAGCATAGATTAAAAATACTCCCTCAGCAGATTTGTCATCCTTATGGATCAGCTGAAGACAATTTTATGTTAGTTACGTTCGGTGCTGCTAAGAGTGTAATTGTTTACAATTTTCTTTTTAATTTTTTCAGTTATTTCAATACTAGCTTAACCAAATAATCCGATTAAATTCCAAACAATAGTTTGTCCTCTTATTTTATAACCCTAAGTAAAGAACAATTCATTAAATCAATCCTAAAATAATAAAAACAAAGTTTTGTTGTCACTAGCGCTCGGTGTGAGCAAAATGAACTATACATAAATTCAAGCTCCAGATTTAACAATAGCATGAGTCTCCTTTAGCTTGTCTATGCACAGAGAAGTAAGGAACAGATTATGCAAGTGGTACACATGGTACACTTAAGTGGTGTCTAGCACTAGTGGTGTCTAGGGCAAAGTCCAACACCGCCTCTTTGCCATCATGTACTACAATGCTCACGGTGAAGGAAGACGGTGAGCCCTGTGCAAAAAAGGAAGACCCTCCTCCTTACTCGTCACAAGTACATTTCAGAGCTGAAAGCGATTGGTTGTCCCATAAGCTTGTTTCCTCTATACTTAACTTCTCTGTGGTCTATGATAAAAATGAGTAGAGGTTTGGTTATATCTGTGAGTATATTTCCGTATATAATCAATTCTAGGCAGTTCAGTTTTTCAATGATCTCATAATTAGTTTATAGTACAAACTCTGATAAAGTCATACTCTGCGTGTCCCGGTGTTCTAGTCAAGCAAGTGATGACAGACATCTCGTACTGCTCTATGGTGTCCGAGGGAATTCCCAGGTTATCTGCCAGATGTTGCACTAGCACTCGCCATCTTGCGTCGTAAGTCCCTGTACCACAAACAAAAGAGTCACTTTAGGCCGTAGTGATGATATACTAAAGGAAAACAGGGTGTCCCGGAACTCTCTACCAATATTTTAGGGCATTGTTCCTGGGTAAGAAACATATCTAAATATCATATTTAAATTGTCCGGAAGTCCTTAGTTACTCAGATAGCCGCCATTTTATACTATTACTACTACTTCTTTATACTGCAGTGAAAACAGCCATCTTTCATACATGCATTGTGGTCTAAAGTAGCACTTTTACTCCCTAGAGAGTAAAATGCCTCTTTAGTCCCTAGAGAGAAAAATCTGCTGTTGTAAACATTGATTGTAAGCAATTGCAACATGTATTGAAATAGCGTATAGATTGATTTAATTGGTTGTAGCTTATTGTTGCATTCTTGTGAATAGTGTGACATATCGTAACAGACAAATGCTTGAATCACACAGCTGCTTGTTCGCATTAGCAAAATTGGAAACTTGGACATTGGAAGTTGGAAGTCGTTTTGAGAAGTTATCTTTACATGAAAAGTATTTTCATTTTCTAGCTTATTTTGGCAATATGAGGAAAAATATAGGTAAACACACAGGCAAAAAATGCCTTTTCAACCCTCACTTATTTTCCCACCTCGGCCTCGCCTCTATCATGAAACTTGAGCTCGGGTCGAAAAGAGTCACTTTACGCCCTAGTGATGAATATACTATTTCTTGTTAATTGTCTCAAAATAACAAATAACCTAAAAATACAAAATATAAGTAATTAAATCAGTTTAAATATTCAACAAGGAAGTCTCACATTTTCTCATTAATAATTTATGTAAAAATGGTAACTTTTTATAGTATAAATTAAATTATGTACAGAGTGAGATTTTTTTTCTTAAGTATATGGTCTTATATGTTTGTTTATAAATCCTTCAATTTATTATTTTTGATATTCCTTAACAAAATTTACCCGTTTATAAATCTCTGATGTATTGATAGTAGTTTTTCCTAGTGAGACTATTTTTGTGAAGGCACATTTTGAATCATAGCAAAAAAATTTGAAATGAAAATCAATTCAAACATGAAAGTTGAAATCTTTAAGGCAAAAGTAATTAGCCTATTTTTCAGTAAACACAATAAGACATTGAAAGTTGAAAGTGTCACAAGTTATAAGTAAGAAATGAACTTAACCATAATGTCAAACAAATTGTAAGAAAGCATCCAAGACATGCAATTTGTATTTTAATGGTGCATGCATCTTACGATAGAGCATATCCACATGCTTAGAGAGAACTTATTAGGCTACACTAAGTGAATTGAAAAAGAACAACTTCCCAATGCAGCAAACCTAAAGACGAATCATACTTCCAATAGCTGGATCGGATTTTCGCTGAAATATTCCCTTAGTACATGTAATTTTTCCCTATCAAAATAACATTAAGTTTAGTGAGTACTTTGATTAACAATACTTTAGTGAGGTTCCCTGTGTGTTTTATACAAAAAAAAATTGAATTTCTATGAATGAAATGAATAAATTTACCAAATTTGATCAAAATACAGTTTTTTTTACTCTCCATAAGATTGACATGGTAATTTTAAATGTAAGTTTTTGCAATTTCCTCTTTAATCTTTAATCCTACAACACTTCAATATAGAAAATAATTTGGTTTTTTTTTAGCTCTTTTACACGATTACTGTAGTAAAAATTGGGCATTATTTTGTTTTAAGTGTAAAAATTTGAAAAAAAAAACCATTTTTGAAAAACTTACAGCTGTTTTAAACATCAGCAGCATAAAATGTAATTTTCTTCGTTTCATCCATAATTACCGTAATGTACACATCAACAACAAAATAAATATGTAAACAGTTAGAACAACTACAAAAAGTGCTATTAAAATAAACCTAGTTTTGAAAAATATTGTCAGTGTACAATCGAACTGACTGGTCTGGTCAGAGTCACCCTGTTACTTCGATTTGAATGGTCCGGCGCAGAACGGAATTACGCTTCTAGGGGAAAAATCAATAGTGTCTGACTGGGTAGTGCAAATAATGCGTTGTACGATGGGTAGAAAGTGCGTCGCTAGGAAACACGGCTTAAGTTAGTACCAATCGTCACCCTGAGAGGCAATTTTTATATGAAAAGAATCTACATTTTTGTTGAAAGTAGGCTTTTAATAAAGACAAAAAATTTAACCTTTAAAACATGCATACTTAATAAATACACCACCAGTTATAGAAATCTCAACTCACCACACCTAAGTCCTAGAGGCAGCAACATCAACACATGTTTGAAAAGAATCACAAATTAGCCCTTGCAAAGAAAATTCTGATAAAATCTCTGTTCTGCGAAAAATCACTGATCAACAACTGTTATACAACCGTTAAACATTATTATTTTGAAATACAGTAGTCTCTGGATTATTAACGCGAGAGGGATTAATCAAGCTGTCGATTAAAACCACGATCGCAAAAACTAAAAATATAAAAATAGATTATGCAAGTTAAATGAACCCAAGCAACGAACAAAATATTAAGTGTGTGTAGGACCACAATCTAGCAAGCAGACTAGAGTCACCGAATACAAGCTTTATAGCAGTAAAGCTTAACTTAAAGTCAATGTTTCCCATTTATTTTAGGTTAGGTTTTTTAACATTATCTACGAATTTGATGATCCAGGATCACACTACCAATCTTTATTGTCGATAGTTTCGGTCTACGGTATATCATGATCAGGAAGAGAAACCTTGACAAGGTATACTGTATAACAAACTTAGTCGCAAGATAATAATTTAATTTTTATTTTTACATTAGTTTAGGTTTATTAACACCATAACCTTACCTTCTTTGACAGCAAGCAAGATGAAATCGTAGAGTATTGCCGAGCAGTTTGATGCTACTGCTTTCTCTTTTTTCAGAACCTCCAAACAAGGATCCCACGACTGTGTATATTCTCCGGACAGCAGCGATGACATCACAGGTTTCACCTTGAGAAAACAAATCCCCTTGTTTAAAGATTTACTTTACACATCACCTCAAGCCAATTTTAAAACAGAGCAATCCAAACTAATTTGAAATCATGTTTAGATTAGCTCAGAATGCATTAAAATTGCACAAAAAATACAACAATATATTTATGGTAGTGAAAATTGCCACATATAGCTTCCGCCTATAACAATAAAAATGTATTTCAAACAGGTTACTTTTATTATGATTGTAACCTGAAGTAGGTAAATTTTTCTGGTGTGGATCAACAATTAACAAATACATATATATTAAATTAGTAGATTTAATCAAAATAATAACAGTCTGAAACAAACACAATACCGTATTTGAAAGGTAAAAAGGTATTGTATTGCCAATAAGTTTTTGTTTTGAACCCTACTGAAATGTGCTTTTTTTGCACGGGTCCCCTCCTTAAAGTAGGCTAAGCATTTAACCTATTTTATTGTTTGAAGTAAGTTTCATCCTTTTGCCTGTTTTGAAGCAACTGATTGACACAGTTGTTATCAGTAGAGATGATTACATTTACTTTTCACACCAAGTATTAGAATCTTCACATTACAAGTAGCCTACCTACTTACAGTAATTATGATTTATGACGTCAAACACTCAATAGAGATTATAGGAAGTGTTGCCAAACGTAAGTGGATGACTCATTATGAGATAAGCAAATAGGAGAAAAGTTATTTGTTGAGCGGCAAATAGTCCATTTTTAGCAGACTAGCTGCTTTAAATAATGGGGTTACAAAATAAAGTTACTTAGTACAAAAAGACTAACTTAAAGGGATTTTTAAATTTTAAATCTGTTCCATCCCCTGCCAAAAAAAATTCCCATCGCCCATGTTCTATGATAGTTTTATGCAGGGATGCAGTACCGGTATTAGATAAATACTAACAGTGTTAATAAACTGCATTGTTCACTTTTGTTGTCCCGAGCAGCAACATAGGTACATAATTTGTATAAACCTGTTTAAACATTCTGTTTACCAAGACAATATCTAGTGTTAAACTTAAAAGACATTTGTGGCACGATCTGAAAATATTCTTCTGGAAATAGACTTCTTCTGCCTATCATGATCCTAAAAGGCTTAGCTCTTTTGCACAACTAAAATATGACCAAAATTACATTTAGGAGCCTATATCAGCTGTCCTTGATTATTGGGCTTTAAATGAGACCCCAACTGATGAAACAGCTGATCTTAGCCAGTAACAAGCTAACACAGCTCATTTCACACCATTACACTCATCCTTCCCTCATATTTGGGTAAAAATATGTACACCTATGTGGCGTACCCATCTCAAATAATTGATAATGATTGCCTAGGTACTTTATTCACTCTTCCAGGGTTTGCAGGCTGACAGAGTAAAACAGCTTGATTTTGATTTGCATGGTTGCAAAGTTCCATATGTTTTCTTAAGCTATATAGCCTGTATGTAATGGTTAACACTTACGGATTTAGGTAGCTCTAAGTGAATTATCAGCTTGTCCAAACAGTTTTCTGTAAAAGACCGATCCCACTCGTTGTTGTATAAATCGTGCAAAGCGATGGCGCACATCGTGCAATATGAGTATTTGCCTGCATCAGACAAATGAGCCGGCAGCAGCGCATATTTCTCTGAAATTGAATTAAGGTAGCCCATATCATTTAATTACACATAATTGGCCTTTAATTGGTCTTTAGAAATGGTTTGGTGAAGAAACCTAATTTTAAGCATACTATGCATAGAAGATATTCAGAGATAATTAGGTACCTATAAGTTAGGTCTAATTTGTAATTTTACATATCTTATATTAACTTGAAGTACGGTATTAATTATTGAGCCTACTCAATTTAATTTCAAGGTTTGGCTTAATAATTATAGACCTACCTATAATAATCTAATTCAGACCAGTATTTAAGTTTCTTTTGATAAAGAATATATAGGCCTAGAGCCTTGTGTTTAGATACCCTACAAGTTAAAGTGTTGAACAAATTAAGTTGTATAAGACTGTTATCTATCTATATATTAATAGGCAAGCATGTTTCTTTAAAACCTTTTTTCTCAGCTCATGTGCATCGCAGGGAAAATCTACGCATACCTTTAGAAAGATATTTTCCTGTAGAAGTGTAGAATTCCTTTAAAAATCAAAATAGGCTCAAATATAAGCCCAAAAACTGGATTTGAAATTACAAAAAATAACATGGGCTTTATGGGTTGCCATGTTGGCGGCGAAATAACAACAAAATATAAACAGAAAACCAGAGCAAATGGAAGAAATTACAATCACATGTTTTATTTACAGCGTGGGGTGAAAATGGAGAAGTCAGTAATTTTTGGTCGAGTTTCAACCACTGGACGACTTCTAGTACAGATAAAAAGCCTACACTGTTTTCCTTTTTTTACTAACGTAGGTAATTTACTAAGTGCACTATTACTATAAGCCCACTTTATTGGTTCAATTCGGTTCATCAATTCGAAGTGACCAAGTCAAACTGACAAGTTGAGTAGACCAAGTAAAAACATTTGCAAAAGTTTGATGACTTCAAGACAGAAATGTTATGTACGGTACGTTACTGTTTGACTGTATATGAAAGTGTTAAGTGCCTTGTGCATTCTCAGTCAAATACAGTATTCAGGGGAAAATAAGTTTCGGTTTTTATGACCTATTGCCAAATCCGAGATCAAATCGACAGAATTTGACAACAGATTGTATGACCAAAACTAAGTTATTTTAGTTCCTCTGAATAACTTACTTTATGACAAGCCAAATTTAGCCAAGTTTTAGCGAGTGAGCTCTAGGCCACCTGTAACTAGGCCTAAAGTTTAGCTGATTATGTTGTTTAAAAACTATATTTTTCCCAAGTGATAGGCATGCTCACGGTTTGAATGTAACGTGTTTAAAACATCGGGGCCCAAGTTGCACCACTCTTCATCTTCCTTGTGGGGGATTTTTTTCTTCCCATTAAACCTAAAACCTCTTGCATCCCAGGGCCCATTTACTAAAGCGTCCCTGGCGATAGGCAGGTCAACGCACATAGGCCTTGGCCTAAGTTTAGGTTATGGAACTGTTTCGCACCTACATTTAAAGTTATTTGTCTTTAAATCTGTTAAGAAAGGTAAGTTAGTAGGCTTAATATAGGTCATAACTTAGGTGCACAATTAACTTAGCAAAATGTTGTTTTGGCCAGCTTAAAGATAAAGTAAGATTAAGTTAAATTGTTCTAATAACTTACCTGACATGTTGTTTTCTACTGCCATTGCGTTCAAAAATAGGCTGCCCTGTATGATTTAACTTTGTGTCACCATTAGACTTCCTAATTTGTGAACTGGTAACTTAAGACTTTAAGTTTAAAAGTGACTCTACTAATCATTTGTGTAATTAATATTATTTATCATCTGATAGTAATAAGCCACACACTAGATTAGAATTGACTGGAGTATGTTACATAAAACAGGTAGATTTTTCTTGAATTATACCAGGTTAAAAACAAAAATGAATGTCTTGTGACGTTTAAAACCTGCTTTATAAGTATGGACTTATCAACCAATACAGTAGGAAACTAATCAAAATTAAAACACCACAACTAAACTCATGACAATACAACCAAACAAAAACTAACCTAATAATACGTATGTTAAAAGGTCAATCTAAAAGTCGTAATAAATTAAAGGCTGTCGCTGTCATGTAATTTGACAATGACAAGTTAACAAAACAATGATTTTTAGAGGCTAGAGTTTTACTACGTAAACAAAAAACACAATGTTACAGCAACAGCTGTGTGTCTTAAGCAGACGACAGATGGAGTGAACTTGAACCAGGCGACAGTAAAAAAAGGATCATTGATAGACAAAACTGAAAGGAGTGTAACAAAGCATTGAGTATAGGACCTAAGTATTCTGTATTTAATAAAAGCAGTACAGTATAATTTATACTGTACTGCTTTTATTAAATACAGAATACTTAGTATAATAAAAAAGCAATGTTTCATGACATATAGTAAAACATAGTTTCAACCAATCTTTGCATCTATTGTACTTAGTTTTGGCTACAAAAAACCCGTATTTCCCGCACCGAAGTTTGAGACGCTAACCACTAGACGAGTATAGCAACACACCAAATGATAGTCTATCACTCCATCTTAGTTTCACGGAGTATGTTTTATCTATGGTTTCACGTTGGAGATATGGAATTGCAGTGTTGGACTCCACATCTACCCAAAACCCAGCATGAATACTAATCCTACAAAAAATACCCTATAGGAACAATAGTATACTAGGCCCTAAGATTTTACCCACAAAAACATTGCAAACCACACTCATCCACCCAACCTGTTTGACAGCATTGAAGTCCGGGAACTTAAAAACCTAATATCTAGTTTTGGTCTTCACACTGCAATTAATGAAATCACTAGGCCTAATGTTGCAGCTGGAAGTGTAAACAAAGGTACCTGCTTGGACAATATTGTGACCTCAGTACACCCAGATAGATGGGAAGCCTCAGTTATACACACTCCTGTCTCAGATCATAATGTGGCCTTTCTGTCAATGAACATTGAGTCATATTCTAAATCTAATCCAATTTCTTTACCGAGAAAAGTTACTAGGAAATTAAATCCTCAGAATTCTTTAACATTTTTATCTAACCTTGGCCAGTTGAATTGGTTTGAACTGTATGACCATAGCCTAGACTTAAATGCTAAATTCAACGTGTTTTTTGACAAACTGTTGTGGGCCTTAAATAGTGTTCGATTCCTTTGAAAACTGTCGGTTCTAACAACAAACCTAACAAAAGGTGGTATCATCAAGGACTTGTAAAAATGAAAAATGAGCTGGACCGGCTATATTTTTTGTTTTGTAATGCAGGGACTGCTGAAATTAAAACTAAGTACAACTCATTAAAGTTGCAGTACCGCAAAGAAATCAAGAAAGCCAAACTTGACCATAACAACAGTTTATTGCAAAACTCTAGTAATATTTCTAAAACATCCTGGTCAATCATTAATGAATTAAGCAACTGTAACAGTAAGCCTTTGTCTATTCCTGACTGCCTAACTGCCGATGGACTGAACTCTTACTTTGTCGACTGTGTTGAAAACCTGAGAAGTAATGTTCCCGGCTCTTCTAATGGTCCTGAGCAATATCTAAGTAATTTGACATCTTGCAACGTTCTTCCGACTATTGAGGACAACAATGCTTTTAGGCTTGAACTATTTACTGTAGAAGAGGTGTATGCAGCCATCAACAGTCTTAACAATAGCTCTTGTTTAGATATTTACGGAATTAATGTCCCCATCTTGAAGTTAGCTTCTAGTTACATAAGTGAAGTTTTGACATACCTATTTAATCTCTGTATAACACAAGGTTGCTACCCAAACAAGTTCAAGATTTCTAAGGTTATACACCAGTCCATAAAAAGGGGCCTAAAAATGTTATTGCTAACTATAGGCCTATATCTATTATCCCTGCAGTGTCGAAGGTCTTGGAACATCTCGTACATCGTAGATTTTCTCAGTATCTTGAGGATAGTAACCTTTTAGCAAGTAGTCAGTTTGGCTTTAGGCCCAAACACAGCACTGTCCAAGCAACCCAGGCACTGATATCAAATTGCTTTCAAAGTTTAGAGGCCAAAAGTGGCATAGTGTTTAGATCGTACGACATGTCTAAGGCCTTTGACACAGTGGCTCATGATCTCCTTGTGGATAAGCTTTCTTGCTATAACCTTGATGCAGTTTTGGTTAAGTTCTTTCAATCTTATCTAAGTGACAGATGGCAAAAAGTCTATCTAAACGGCACTTATTCTAGCCCTGTTCGAGTGCTCCACGGAGTGCCCCAAGGCTCTATATTGGGCCCTACCCTGTTAAAGCTGCGTTGTCCAAGGCGCGTCTGTTGCGTCTGACGCAGAGCGATGATCACCGAGCGATGATCGCTGGGCGTCGATCGCTTAAGAGGCCCGTTGTCCAAGAACGCGTCTATTCAGTTAAACAGTTGGTTGCTGACTGTGTTAAAATTTATTTTGCTCTCACTATTGAGCCAAGTGTTGAAGATCCTATTCATCGAAGAGATAGAAAACGAGGAAATTCTGGACCTTTAGTGAACCTCGATTGTGTACCCATAGTGTTTTCAAAAAGAGAAGTGAGGAAGGATATTTTAAAATACTTATCAAAAACCACTTTAATAAAGACAAGAGGCTGTTAAGTGATTTTTTTTTTTACTTTTAAAGGAAACAGTTTAAGTTCCTTTAAATCATTTAAAGTTCCTTTAAAGTTTAAGTTGTAATAATTTAACTAAATTATTATTATTTTAAAATCTTTCTTTAGTTAAAGACACATATCCCCTATTCTAAATAACTCCCAATATGTAATCCATAGCTAAAAGAAAAGTCAATACTTTGGTGAATTATTTAAGACTATAAATTATTTAAGAGTTTTGTGAGTTATTTTAAATTGGGGATATACGTCTTTAACTAAAGACAAATTTCTAAATAAAAATAATTTAATGTTAAATTAAGGTCTATGACTCATTTTAAATTTGTCCGATTCTATTTAGTGATTAATCAAATTAATGCCAAACTTTTACTGAGTAATTTAAGACCAGAAAGAACTTGGTGGCGTATTAACAACTCGAGGTATAAATCTTTTAATAAAAACAAATTTAAAAAAAAAATTAAATTTAATTTGGCGTTTTGGTTCGTAGCTGGTCTCTAACTCGGCCGATTTTAATTATCGATAGCTCAAGTGGTAGCCCTTACATTACTGAATATTTGAAGGCTAAAACGAACTGCAAGCGTTAATAAGAACTGGAGATATAAAAAAAATTTAAATGATTAAAGTACGAAACATTTATAAGAAATGCGTATGGGGGAAAGTTTTCGTTTGAATATATCGTTAAAAAGAAAAAAAGATTTTTATAAACATATTTTGGCATTGAAATCAGCATGAAAATCTAGTTTATATAATGATGTGTCACAACACTATCATTGCATTAAAAAAATATGTATATCCAATATATCGGATCCAAGATGGCGGCCATAAACGTGTATCCTATCGTAATGCAGTACTAACCACCCAATAAATACTGGTAGTGGTCCCAAGTCAATACCTCAAAAAAATGTGCATAAAAATGCATGTGGAATAATTTTTTATTTGTCTAATGTTGGGAAAAGCCGCCATTTTTATCATGATTTTAGGGGGTTTCCCATGGACCGATTTTTGGCAACTTTTAGTATGTCACTCAGCAGACCCAATACTACAAAATAAAACCATAAAACATTTTCTTGAAATTTTTTAAGGTCATATCCTATATTTATTTGACTATAGCCATTTAATTAAGATACTGTATAGTATGGAGTATACGGGAGAACACAGAAACAACAATGCAATAGACGCAATAGACGCTGGCCGTCAGCGATCCCGTCTGCTCCCGGAGCAGTGCCCCGCGTCAAACGCTCAGCGTCTCAAGCGCCAGACGCTAGAGACGCTCCCTTGGACAACGGGCCCATTGAAATCAATGCTTAGCAGTCACTGAGCGTCCATCGCTAGCGTCGATTACTCAGCGTCAGACGCAACAGACGCGTTCTTGGACAACGGGCCTTTTTATACTGTATATAAATGACTTACCTTGTAATATTAATGACTTATCTGTAAAAAGCTTTCTTTTTGCTGATGACTTGGCCTTGTGTGTACGGGGTAACTCTTTGAATGACGTTACAGATACTTTGGATACAAAATCTGCTGTTATTAATGACTGGTGTAATGCAAACAAGTTATGTCTTAATGCTGATAAGACTCAAGACCTAACTATTAGTCTTAGCAGTAATGGTAATGATGTAAACACTCTGAAGTTTTTGGGTTTTCACTTGCAGTCAAACTTGAAGTGGTTTTCACATGTAGATTTTGTAGCTTCTAAGATTGTAAAAGGCATATTTATGATAAGAGCACTTAGGTCCACTGTTTCAGTTGATGTCCTTATTTGTATATATTATGGCCACATTCATACCCACATAGCACAGAATATTTATTTGATATCAAATAAACGTTCAATATATCAAACTATGTCAAATCAAAAATTTGATATTTATTTGATATTCATTTAATGTTCAAAATGTCAAAGTCAAACAATGTCAAACTTTGAATATTTATTGTATCTTCAAAATATCAAAGTCAAATAACATCAAATTTAGAATATTATCTAAATATTCTTAATGTTAAAAATTTGATTTTCTCTTTGAAAATTTCCAAATATACTAGTTTTGAAATTTTTTAGATTTAACTTTTTAAATTTTTTAGAGTAAAGAATTAGTCCCCAGCCTACAGGGGCCCATTTCATAATAAACTACAAGTTACAAGTTACAACTTGTAACTTGTTATTTCCATTAGATTTGCATTGGGCAATCAGCTGATTTACTAATAATATTAGTTTGTACTTTATTATGAAATGGGCCCCAGTTTGTAACATGGAGGTCGGAGGTCAATTATCTCAAAATAATTAATAATAGGAAGGAACACTGAACACTGTAATTTTTAATTAATTGATGATGGATTTTGACTTTTCGCGGGGGGGGGGGGAGTTGTTGGAACATCTGATATTTTTCTGAATCTAGGCTTACTACACATTTCAAGAAGAGTGAATAGGAAACACAGCTTTTTTAAAAGTTTTGTTTATTAATAAAAAAGTCAAACTCTTAACGATTGGCCTTATCATTTTATTTTTACTAGTAAATTAAACCAAACGTAAATTTAAATTTTTTTAAGTTTAATATAACTCTAAAAATATGTTAAGTATCTAGTTTGAGCTTGACTTGGCCCATTCGTATGAAAGGAAGAGAAGAAGACTGAAGACAAAACACCAACTTAATTCTAACCTAACTCAGCAAACAAAACAAAACATTACAATACAAAACAAATTACAAAATCCGTCGCGCGAGTCGCGACCAGTGGTGGCCAGTTTACTCACAGTGTGGATTTATTTATTTATTAACCAACAAATTGCCCATTTTGAGGGAAAGTACACGATTTATGTAAAATGTACCTATGACAACTAACTTGTTGAGTAGGCTACACAAGTAGTGAAAATAAACTATGGAAGCAACAAGAGTATCAAGATTCAAGAACAAGACATAACCTCAAATCAGTTAACTTAAGTGTGCTGATATTTTGTTTAGTGTGTGTCACTGTTAGTTTAGAGTTGTTATTTTTGTGACTGGGTATTGGCATAACCTACACCGAAAATCTTTTCACGTTTTGATCCTTGGAGTATGTAAGTATAAGTCACTATACCTAGTAACATAGACGTATTTTAGGCCTTGGCCTTACCTAGACCTAAGTTAAGCTACTGTACAAATTAAATTGGCCAAATTATCATTCCTAATGCCTTAACTTAAGTATAAATAGATAAATCTGAAACCTCAAAATAGGCAATATGTTTTAGAGGAAGTATTTTTCTGCATACTAATTAGGCCTAGGCGTAAGCTACTAAGTTAGGCGGCTTGCTTAGTTCTTACTGAACCAGTAGTTTATTTGGCTTCAAAGGGCAACTTCCGGATGAAAATAGTGTTCAATGTATAGGCTAGTAAGTAGGACTAACTTACTGGTTTACAAGGCAAATGGAATACCATACTGTGTTGTAATACCTTGTTAGGCTAATTTTGAAATATTACTAAGTTATGTGGGTTATATTTTACGTCAGTCACTAACTTAAGTTTATGTAAATTCACCATCAAGAATAAGTTAACTTAATTTAGGCTAGCCTAGGCCTAACATATTCTACCTCAACCAGGTTACAATTTACCGGTATTATAAAAGATATAGACTAGCCTATTTGAAATCCATTTTCCTTTATAACTGAATTGGGGTACACTTCCGTATCTGTTGTCAAAAACAACTGAATGAACATAGGCTATAACGATCGATATTTTCATTTGGTTGTTTTTGACAACAGATACGAAAGTCTACCCCTGTATTGTCTCTTAGTCTTTTGTATTTTAGTTGTTGTCTGCTTCCTTTACCAACCAATGATTAGGCCTAACTAATCTTGATACATATTTAGGCCAGAGAAAGGTATGCATGAATTTAACTAAAAGCAGTTTTCTCTCCATTGTTTCAGTTGATAACTCTGCAGCTTTGGTGGAAGTTATTATTTGGTAGCAGTGAATAATTTGCCTACGGTACCAATTCTCCCGAGTGACAAAGTGGCTGTCTAGCAGCCTGTAGGCTGGGAAGGAGGAATAAATTTTTCTTTTGCAATCTGCATCTGAAGCCAGCTATCTTGCGTAAGTTTTTTTTTTTTATTTACAATCAGACATTAATAATAGGTAGACATACATATATTTCAATTAGGTTTTCTCAAAGTTAAAATAAGTTAAAATAAAGTTTCAATCTTAGGTGTTTTTATTTCAATTTTTCTGTTTGATTCGCCATGACTGTGTATGTCTTTTTTGCCATAACGGGTACAGTTCCGCAGAGAACCTGCGATATATTATCGGATGAATAACATTATATATCAATAATTATCCGATTCAATACATCGTTCCCTATGTTTTTTCACTATGTAAACATCAAATTGAGTTAGGCCTATGATTTGCAGATTTGGTGAATTGGTTTTGCAATATTAATATCAAATCAGATATATATACCGTTCGATAACATATCGCAGGTTCTCTTAGGAACTGTAGATAAGTTAGGCTCTACCACCAAAACACAACCTAATTCATGATAGGTACCTATTGGGTAATAACGTAGCCTAAGGTTCATCACACAGTTAAGAGAGTTTCTCTTTTTTGTGACCCACTTATATAGGAAGTCTTTGATTTACACTATATAAATATTCCGGCAGTGCTAACTTGTGTAAAAGAAAACTGTATTAGTTGAATTTTTTTAAACGCACACATAGGCCTATACACACACCAAACTACATCCGACCGTTGCACTCATTTCAGTCAGTGCTCACCCCAATATTTGTCCGTTCAAGTGACTGAGGATTACTTTTACCACTACCTAGGTCAAAATTTTCAATTTTCAGATTTAGATTTAGCTTTAACAAGGCTACTCAAAAGAAGCAAATGCCATCAAAATATAAAATAGATTTCACTAACAATTTATTATGTGTACCTAGTTGTACGCTATCCTGGGTGTTGATCAGGAAAATTAAAATATATACAAATTCTAGTGCTAATACTAATCTCTTTTATACAGAGGCAGAACCGGTACGCAAGAACACTAGGATCGTGGTGTAATAGAAATATATGTTGTTGCTACTATAGGCTAATCAAGAATTGGCTTCGCCCAGCAAAGTTTAGGATTGTTGCAAGGTAAATTTATTGTGTTATTTATAATTTAGGTTAAAGAAAAGATTGCTTATCTAATTACCTAATATAGAATATAATTAACAGATTAGGCCAACATCTACCTACTGTGATGTTTTCTTTTCAAATTGTGAATTTTCAGTGACAGGCTATGCAAATGAGCAAAACTTAATCTGCGGTTTTATCCATCTCTTTTTTCTTTATTGTCAAGAACTCAATGCCTTATCGACAAATTTAATTATAAAGTACAGGTATAGTAAAAAAATAGGTCTTAAAAATGCCTAACGAAGGGGTCTCCAACCTACAGCCTGTGGGCTACATCCGGCCCTCTTGCAATTTTATTCCAGCCAGCAGAAAGCCAGCATACGTTTTTGAAAATTATTATTTTTTATAGCAAACACCAATTATATTCTCCCACGATTGCGTAAACACGTGTGGTCAGGTGGTCTCAGCTATATCGTGATCATCTCCCGTGATCTCGCCAAGACTCACGAGCATATTATACTGCAGTCTCGACGGTGCCGTGATTGTCTTTTGCAATCCCAGCAACACCCTTCATTGTTGACCGTGATTTCCTTGAGGTGTAAAAAGAGAACTTTGTCAATGAATGCAGGCTCAGCCATGGGATATTTATTTACCTCGCGGCTCATACCATAATTAAGAGCAATTAACTGTCTCTTCCCCATTCAACAAAATTTGTGTACAATACCCTGTCTCCAAGTTGGCAGGTTAACGTATTTAAATAGGAACATAGTAAATGTCTCTCACTTGCTAATTTTTTCTCAATAGGCCTAGGGGAATACTAGTAGTAGTCAAGTAGCGGCAGATTAATTTAAATATATATATTTTTAATTGATCCTAATTGGCAGAACTACAAATTGAAATCTTAAACTAGCTGACATTTTAAGTGTCAAATTTTATAGCCTACTAGCTGTACCCGCGGGCTTTGCCCCGTTTAATTTCTTAATTTTCAAGATGAGCTCGTTCGCATGGCTCAATCACGTCCTGGTTGAAGTTCGTTCGCTACGCTCACTCACCTTTGGGTTGGAGCTCGTTCGCTACGCTAACTCGCCTCCAGGTAGAAGTTTGTTCGCTACGCTCACTCACCTTTTGGTTGCAAATTAGCTGTTGTCATAAATTTAAAAAAAATAATAGTGCTGCACCCTGTTGGTAATCCTTGTAATGCTATTGAACATCATAGAACAGAACCAACTTGTTTAATTGAAACAGCTGTTAAGATTCATTAATTCCTTTTAAATATGAAAAATCATAAGGTTAACATGGAAAACTGCAGAGCCACTGGGGCGGAGCCCGAAAGCCCGATCAGAATAAAAACTACTTAGTTTTCCTATTTAATGCCCAAAGAATCGGTGTACCGAATTTCAGCCTCCTAGGTTAATGGGAAGTTGGAGAATTAGTGATGAGTGAGTGAGTGTGTCAGTGAGTCAGTGAGTCAGTGAGGGCTTTGCCTTTTATAAGTATAGATTCTCACTAAAAAATCATTGAACTTTTTGTCAAAGATTTAGCTTAGAATGTGATTACTTCTTAATTGCACATCTTTCGTTAGAATTAGAGGCATTTATAATTTTATTTTATGAACAGAACTATATTTTAGATTATTAAAAAAGGAAACTATGTAGTTTATTTGTTTATGGATAGATTTTGATAAAATTTGGCAAACTTATTTACTTTATCCTATACTATTGACGTATGCTCAAAAAAACTTTTTATCTTGTATATTTTTTTATATTATCAGGAAGTTAGGTTAGCTTATGACAGTTTAATTTTATAATAGAATGCTCTCATTTTGTCCGTAGTAAACCTTAATTCAATTTTTTCACAATCAGCAAGTTTGGTTAATTTGGTTAGGTTACGACATTTTAATTTTATAATAGAATGCTCTCATTTCGTCCGTATCACAAAAAGCCTTTACCTTGTGACAAACGACAACTACAATCGCATCGATAGTAGATGATGTTGTGATTCGATAGAGTAGCGAACAATTAACGTTAGTCGCTAAATCAGTGGCGTTTTTAGACAAAAAAGTGCTCACCGAGGAAAAAGGGTTGGAGACACCTTGTCTAACATATTATATTTTATCTATAGCTGTCTTAGAAAATAACTCTGTTGAACCTCTTTTACAGGAACAATAGAAAACTCAAGAAGGCCATTTGGGAGATGAAGAAGACCAGAATTATTTTTTTTGTAAATTGTACATATCTTTTTTATATTTGTGTTTAAATAATTTTTAATTAAACTTATTTTATCATACAAACAAAGTTTTTTCTTTAAAATGTTTTCCTTGAATGCAATTTTGTTTTAAACAAATATGTTTTGTGATACTTTTGTTAATGTTTTGTCAAATAAGAAATATATATATATATTTACATTTTTGGGTCACCCAAGAACTTTAACAAACTACCTATAACTTCAGAATAATAAGTCAAATAAAGGTAAGAACAGTGAAGAAGTCTGAACTGATATTATTTTAATCGCCATGAAATTTGAAATGTGAAAAAATGCAACCTAATTCTTCTAAACATATTTTACCAATAAATGTATGAGACATTTATTTGATATTCAATTTAATATTTATTTAATGTCAAATTAAGTGAGGTTGAACTTAAATTGACCATTTATTTGATATCAAATGAATGTTCGCGAATATTAATTTAATATTCGAATGTCAAAAATGTTATATCAATATTTATCACCATCATATTTAAAATGTGAATGTAAATTCAATCATATTCTCTTTATTATATTTTACCAATAAATTTATGAATGTCAAATTTGATATTTATTTTATATTCAATTTGAATATTTATTTGATGTAAAATTGAGTGACGTTTGAACCTAAATTGAACGTTTATTTGATATCAAACGAATGTTCGTGAATATCAATTTGATATTCAAATGTCAAAAATTTGATAGCTATTTGATATCAAATAAATATTCGGTGCTATGTGGGTAGCTATTTGTCCTATGGTACCTCACTGTGGGCCAACAGTTTTTATGCTAACAGGTTGCTCTTTACTTTACAAAAGAAGGCGGTGAGGTTAATTTGTAGTGTGAATAGAAGAACACATTGTAAGCCCCTTTTTGTGGGTCTTAACATTCTCACATTTCCATCTTTGTATGTTTTGGCAAGTTTGTTATATGTAAAAGAAAACATTTCTCACTTTGAAAAGATATCTGATGTGCACAACTACTGTACTAGATCAAAAGATAATCTGTCTACACTAAGGCATAAGTATACAGCCACTCAAAATAGTTTTGAGTACCAAGGTGTTAAAATGTACAATTTCTTGCCTGCATCCATCAAAAACCTGTGTGTTTTAAAATTCAAACATGTTATAAAAACTACTCTAACCCAGGCTTGCCTGTATAAACATAAAGAGTACTTTGGTTTAGAGTTTTAGATATTTTAGTTGCCAGAGCCATCTTGATTGTTTAGTTTTTATTTTGACGATTGTCATGAACTTTGTACATAGTTTTAACGACAATAAATCATTTCATTTCATTTCATTTCAACCTCATCCTTAACATCAGAATCTCTTTACATCCTATACACCGTTATTTGCTCTACAAGACACAAAAGAAAAGATCCACCCCAACATAGACTCTCGAAACTCTACAATATACCGTGCAATTTACTAGCTCAAAATTCTACAATTTGCTACCCCAATAATTAAAACGTTTACAATAATACATTTGTCCAACACCTAAAAAAATACCTGCGTATATCCCGCAGCTAGGAAAACCCGCCTAACCAACCCGTCTTCTGGTATCTTGTGTGACACCTTGGGTGATTTATAATATAATCAATGTCATTGTCTATACCCATAATAGATGGGATGTCCAATTTGTATCCAAAAGTGCATTTAATACCGCAACATCTTTATAGCTCAATAACACTACAGTTATTATTTCTCACCCCCAAATCACCTTAAACGTTCTAAAAACGCTCTTAATATTTTAAGTATTTTATTTTTATATACATTTTCTCTTCCAGTGCTGTTGGTAACCTTTCTAGTAGTCTGCCTGCCACTGTTGCAGACAGGTGCAGCCTGTCTGTTCTGTAGTCAAGCAAGCAAGCTAAGCAGACGAAATGTAAACACATCACTATCACTATCACATCGGCAGTATGCAAATTGGAGATAAGTTTGGTGGTGATAGATAATTTCAGTAAAATCAATGTTGTTAATTTATAACTATTGTAAATAATACGATCCAACTAATCGTCTAAGTCTCACCACTATGCGCTTGTCTCAAGAGTTACCATAGTCAAAATGAGTATTATATTATTGATAGGCCTACACTAATAATTGTCAATAATTCACTTTCGTCAATGGATAAGATTTGTTATGATACAAATTATGTCTCAAATGCAGAGTAAGTAAGTTCGTAGCTCAGTTATTTTTTGTGTTCTTGTTTTTACCTATCCTATCTTTAGGTAGGTATCCTAAGTGTTGTAGAAGCAGAAGGTAAGTTAGGGTGTAAAAGCGTAAAGCAGAATATAGATTTTATGAAGTTTTTTCCTTCCATTATCATGTATAGGCCAATACATTGGACTCCCTCTTATCCGGATACCTTTTAACTTTTAACATCGATTTAACCGGACTAAACTTAATCCTAGGCCTACACTCTGCCGAAGTGACATCTTTTTAACTGGACAAATGTTATCAGCACATCTAACTTCCCCATTTAACCGGACGATTTCTATTTCTACAGGAAATGGGTGGGGTGGTACTGAAACAAACTTTTCTTATGGGAAAGATTTCAAAGAAGTGATTTAAATACAATGCTCCTCACAAATTTAAGTAAAATATTTGGGATGTTTTTTGAGTGATTGATAAAGTATGTACCTAGGCCTATATTATTATTTTAACGAGTATTAGGGGACTTCGGTTTAAGTTAGGGCTGTCGAAACTTTTTTTTTTAGTTTTTTCTACGCCAGTGTCATTTTTTACTAGAAGTCAACGTTGTTGTACTAGGGTCAAACGTTTTAAGGGAAATCGGTCCAACCCCAAATTAAAGCTTTGTGGATATGCCGGAAAATTGAACCTGCCCCTCCCATACCGAAGTCCATAGCGCTAACCACTAGGCTAAACTTAGCAACACAACCAAATGTAAGGCCTATCCGGACTGGCCTTGTCCCAATGGAGTCCGGATAATAGTAAGTCTACTGTAGTTATAAGTACCGTAGGCCCACTGAAAATTATTGGAAGAGCCTACTTAGAAAGAGTTCAGAAAAGGTTAAGTTTGCGTACACCAATGACTTTGATTTGATCTTGTGTTGTAGCATCTAAAATTTAAGTTACCGTAAGTTTAGTTCTGTGTAACCTTGTAATTTACCTACAATAAGTTAATATGTTTAAATTTGTTTTAGGAATTACATTGAAAGCGAAATTCCGGATCAAAATGTAGGCCTAACAGAAGATAATACCTTTCCGGTAAGTTAACAAATGGTTTGACTTCAATAACTTAATTGAATGGCTTTTTATTCAATTTTCTTCATTTTATGGGCAAGATTAGACCACTTTAAGTCAAGTTCTTCTTTTGTCTTGTCTCTGTTTTATGTCCCAGTATCTACTATCAGTTATCAATAATTATTGAGATGAGTACGACATCTACGTGCATATTTTAACCCAAATGAATGAAGGATGAGTGTTAGAATGGTGTGAGAAGATCTATGTAGCTTTCTTACTGACTAAGATAAGCTGTTTCATTAGGTAGGATCATTTATTGTAAGCCCACTTATCAGTGACGGCTGGGTCCAGTTTTTGAACCATCAAAAACCTACTGACTTTTCTCAAGATTGAGCCGGCAACCTTTTGATTGTTAAGTTAGGCGAGCACTACAACCACTCGGCTATCCAGCTAGTTTAGGCTACTTTTTCATATGGTCGGTTGAATGGCTTTTTATAAGGAATTCTAAACTTAAAAACGACACAAAAATCCAAATTCACACCTTAAAAATGTAACTAAGATGGTCTGCAGATTTGAAAATGGTGTTAAGGAGTGAAAGATCAAAATGATTGATACAGTCCTAAGAAAAGTTGGTAGCTTATTGATTGTTGTGGTTCAAAACTATCTTCGTGTTTTTTTTTTTTTATGATTGATGGTTCATGGCTATTTTACAAAAGCTAAGATAATTATATCAGGGTTGTTTTCTTGATTCCAACAAACAAAATTAGTAGTAGGCCTAGTCAAGGACTTTAAACTGTATCAACTTAAGTGGTCAGAGAAAAAAATATGTTTGATTAGGCCTACCTTACATTTTGATTTCATCAAAACGTTAAATTCATATTTTATTTTTCCTTAGAAGAACTTTTTTTACATATACCCATTTGTCTTTTAGGATTGCACAAGCAACTGCAGTTCTTCTTCTAAAGAGGTCCTTTCAATCAAAACAGAACCCATTGATGATTATGAAGAATGTGCCGAAGAAGACAGTGATTTTCCTCTTGACGTTCAGGTAAATGCTAATTTCAAACCTGATGATCAAGGACAGCTGGGTTCAGGCTCAAACCATTAAAGAGCCATGGCTTTTCCCAGGATCTAATTAACAACCATATGATTATCAGGCAAGCACTAAGCTCCTAGATACGATGCTGAGTATTAGTAGTTTAAGACAGGTGCCGGGATTTTAACCTATTCAATGTGGTTAGTACCTATTTATGCCAATATTTTTATCTATCCGAAAGTGATGTACACCGGAATGCCGTTCCACCTCAAATCGAGCACTGGTTGTAGTACAAACTAGCTGTGTACCCGTTCTACGCACGGGGATCTTATAATATTCAGTTGAAACCTTCTTATATAACGAACAGCAGTTGGTTTGCATATTTTAAGATATGCTGGCCAAACTATTATACATAGCTTCATTTTATGTTGTTTTTTGTTGTTCCGGATCGGTATGACAATCAATAAAAGGTTAAATTACCTCTGTGTCTGCCGGTCGATCCTATAACGGTAGGCTTACTTTTATTTTTACTATCTGATCTCGTTTGCATGGCTCAATCACGTCCTGGTTGAAGTTCGTTCGCTACGCTCACTCACCTGTATGTTGGAGCTCGTTCGCTGCGCTCACTTTCCTTCAGGTTAGCTCGTTCGCTACGCTCACTTGCCTTCAGGTTAGCTCGTTCGCTACGCTCACTCGCCTCCAGGTTGCAAATTAGCTGTTGTCATAAATGTAAAAGAAATAATAGTGCTAGTGCTGCACCCTGTTGGTAATCCTTGTAACTTTAATGCTATTGAACATC
This sequence comes from Macrosteles quadrilineatus, assembly GCF_028750875.1. Classification (NCBI taxonomy): domain Eukaryota; kingdom Metazoa; phylum Arthropoda; class Insecta; order Hemiptera; family Cicadellidae; genus Macrosteles; species Macrosteles quadrilineatus. Next base: position 34,356,114 of record NW_026542598.1, on the reverse strand, counting down.
ACAGAACAGAACCAACTTGTTTAATTGAAACAGCTGTTAAGATTCAATAATTTCATTTCTCATAAGGTTAACATGGGCTTCCAGAAATTCCACGTCAAAAATCGACAAAAACTTGATTTTCAAGGGTTTACTGTTAAATATCTAACTGTCTCATATTCGATGAAATACGTCTAAAACCATCTCATATATGTATAGTATTTGGAAAATAAGTTTCAGGCGGGACAGTGCTATAGTTATTGAGGAGTAGTTGTAATAAAGTGCGTATTTTAGCGTTACCAAGAGAATGACAGATAGACAGACAGACAGACAGACAGACAGACAGACAGAAATTGAGATAAGGTTTGATTCGGTTTCTCTGACCTATGAAATGTAAAAATAACCAAAAAGTTCATTATTCTAAGCAATGTACAGACAAAACTCTAATTTTATTTATATAGATTATTTCTTAGATTGACATCAAATGAAATAGTTTAATTATAGGCCTAGGTTGATTCTGATATATATAATCAAATTTTATTAAATGGTATTCTTTGTAAAATGCTGTTTTTGTGCGGAATGTTAAACGTAATGGGAATTTTTATTTACCATTGTGGGGAATGTGATACTCGAAAGGTAAGTAGCCCATTGTTGATTTGATAAACTAAATCTATAACACTTACATAGAGTGTAGTTTTAGTAGTTTTTAAAACAATTAGCTAAGTTGGTTTCTTTGTGTTGATTCAGTTAGTTACCATGTGTATTTTGTTACCAGATATCTGAACCAGAAGAAAACAGTGGTGAGAATGAAAAAAGTGACATAGAATGTGAAGAATTGTCAGAACTACCGGTTAAAACTGAACTTATTGAATGTAAAGAAGAATGCCAAGCTCTTGATGACGAGAACAACACTAATCCATTCATTAAGGTAAGTTGAAACCGGTTCAAATCAAATCAAAAGATCTTTATTCACATCATGTAGCCTAAATTCATGTTTATTGAATAGTGTTAAACAAGTTAACTTACAAGAATATTTAGAATGTATAAGAACAGTACACTATTTAGTCAACTATCACTATGATTGGTACCTAGTCATACCATTACCTTATCATGAGTTTTGCTAATAAGATAGTATTAGGTACTCCTACTACTTTAGGTCATGCTATTTTCTAAATTTTAAGATCTACTATTATTTGTTTAAAGTTAAAAAGAGTCTTCAAATTAATGAATTGCCTTCTGTATCATGGTTGTTTTGCCATCTCGTAATTTCTCTAGTTTTTCAACATATTTATGGATATTAGGCTAATTAATAAGAATGTTTTTTTTTTGTTTCCGTTTTCTACGTATTTTTTCAATAATGGTATGTAGGACTAATAAAATTTGTAATGTTCAGTTTTTTAATCAAATTTAAAATGTTTAACAAACTAGAGTAGGGTTGTGCAAAAAATGGTCTGATAATATTTCAACATATGTTTTATTAAACTGCATTGATAAACTCTTACAAAAACATCAATTGATTGAGTCAGAGCGGACCTTGTCCTGATGCTCTTCAGCCGCATATCGGCTGAAAACAAACATTTGTATGCAGGGAAATTTGATAGGTACTAGTTAAAATGCTGGCTGATCATTACTAAATAATTAAATTAAATTAAATTATTTAATAACCACAATGTGTAATTTTATAAGTGTGTTTGAAATTTTAGGCGGAACCTCTTGAAGAGGGGTATGAAGATCGCGTAAATGATTTCATTCAAATTGTTACCAAAGAAAAACTTCCAGTTCAAATGTTTTCCAGTGATGATACAGTCACAAATTGTTCTGAAGAAAATGAAGCTGAAAGTGGTCATTTTCTGTCTCAGGTATGTTGTACTACTCATCATTAAGTTAAAAGTTGTATTATAATAATATTTTTTGATCAACCACAAATGTATGAAAGACTGTTAAATAGTCCCTCCCGTTCCTTAACACATGTGCTAGCGATCATCACATATTTGCGACGCTGAGGTCATTGGCACGGCCCAAAGTATAGCCTACTTTTTAACAGTACACACGGAACGCAGGCCAGTGATGCAGCAAAGTAAAAATCAGTTTTGCCAACTATCATATGTATGTCACTAATCATATCCACAGACCAAATGACACACATATGCAACAGACATCCCTGTGGACCAATGCAGAGAATTCTGGGCCTTCAAATAGACCGTTAAGTTACGAAGATATAAGCTTTTTAATAACATTGGAAACCGATGCAAATATGCGACGTCACATCAGTCTATTTTAATGTGACCCATGGGCAGTCTATGGGCAGAAACTGGCCGTCGTATACGTGCTTCGCTGGTCCATATGAATGAAAAATTAAGTACTATTGCCGTAGCGAACGAGTTAAAATATTAGACTAAATAGAAACAGAGAGATACTATCCCTAGAGATTTATTAAGTCAAATTTAAAGCAAACATTTTTTTAAAGCAGAAAAAACAGCCGTTTTAATTCATGGGTTGCAGGTCCAAAGCAGCATTTTTACTCCCTAGGATGTAAAAATCATCTGTTGTAAACAGTTGTAAATTTTGATTTTGGCAATCGTATTGATAAAATTATTTAACGATTGAATTATTAGGTTATGTGTTAGCCTATTGTTGTCGATCGCTCAAGATATAGATGGTATAATGTACTGTAACACAATAGTAATAGACAAAATCAAATCATTGAATCATTTTCTAATTACTAAACAGCTGCTTATTTGCATTGCAGAATTGAAAACAAACTGGAAGTCATTTTGAGAGATTATGTTTACATAGTTTTGATTTAACATAGTATGTTATGTTATGGTACTTACAATTTTGATAGTTTTTTCATTTTTTATAAATTTTGATTTTTAATGGGGATTTTCCCATAAAACTCCATAAAATAATGGAAAAATCGGATTTTCCCCAAAATGGCCCGAATGATTTTGATAAAAATTTAGTATGTTATAGTCCATTAAATCCTGAACAAAATTCTACAAATCCCATCTCCGTATATTTACTCTAAAGGTTGTTGACAGACTTATGGGAGAAAGTATGTGTCAGAATGCTGATACCGTTTATTTATTAATGATGCGATATGACAAAAATTATAGTTCACCACACAGGCAAAAAGTGTGTTTTTAACCCTCGCTCATTTAACAACCACGGCATTCATTGAAAAGAGTCACTTTGGGCCCTAGTGATGAAATTTACTATTTTTTAGTTGACATGCAAATGTTTTAGGATTCATTTATTTCCATGGTTAAAAAAAAATGAAGACTATACAAATCCATTTTTAAAGAACCTTTCATGTAGATAGTAATGTCTATGTCAATATTATATTTCCTATTTTCATAGATTTTTGGTTAGCCACTCCCAGGATAACCTTTTCAATGTTTCAAGTAAATCATGTGGATTAAGAGGGTTCCATCCGCCGCTGTTTACCGCGTAAACATGGTCCTACAAAAAGAACCTCGTGGCATAATGAAAGTGTTTATCGAGATGAAATAAACTGTAAAAAGATCCAAACTATGCACTGGATGAACTGAAACCTCGTAATTGTTTCTTAAAGTGTTTGCAAAATCATTTTGAAAATCCGTAAATTAATCTTTTTTACATGTGATTTTAACTTCTAAATAATAGTTAAAAACTAATTTTTCCCCATCCATATACAAGCTCTGATATGTTAAGAGCACCAAAAACACACAATCGTTGGAAACAAATTAGTTTTAGAATGTTGAGAGCTTGTACAATAGAGGCATGTTTATTTCTTAACTATATTTCAATCCATATAATCCGCCATCTTGAATCAAAATTCAGGCTGTCTGGTAGAACCCTCCTAAACTGATAACATACAAATTAATAAGAATTTAAACTCATTCTATGAATTTATTTTTTAGTTTAACAGATTTGGCAAAATAAATTGCAACAGTTTGTTTGAGATTTGTGTCTATAACAGGTTGAACAACGTAAAGATATGATACTGTTGTTAAGAAATCTCAATCTTTCTGTAATATGTTTGTTTTTGTTTGTAAAAATCTTTACCTACGACCGTTTTTTAAAGTAGCCGTTTCAGTACAGTTCTTAGAATTGAAAAGTATCTCATAACAGCATTGTTTACTTTCATAACAGCATAGTTTTACTCATAACAACACGGGTAACGGACCAATGAGGTTCAAGGATTGAGAGAGGAGAAGCAAAATTGTAATGATTCGAAATTCAACTAATCAGCTGTTCCGGTCAATTTAATTGTTGATTGGTGCAATTAGTGAATTAGTGTTTGATTCCTTGCTTCACTGTCAGTGGCAATGAGAGGTTATAAACAAAAACATAACCTCTCTTAGAAGTTATGAGTAGTGATTTTTATTAATTAAAACACCGTCGTAGGTAAAGTAGTGTACGAAGGCACTCGCCAAGGCTCGTACCTTAAATTTTCTACTCGTGTCGTTAACACTATCTTTACGCAATCGTTGTGTAAACTAGTATAATACCTTCCTTACGCCTATCATAGGTCTATATAGGCTACAGTGAATTTACATTTCAAGATATTTTGGACTTATTAAAGAACTTTATACTATTCTTTGAATCTCAAGTTTTTTTAATTCAACCAAATTTAATTTAAATTTAATTGTTTCACAAACAGATTAAGCCAAAGCGACTCCGCGGTGGGATGCTGCAATGTGCCAAGTGTTTGGCCAAGTTCAAGTACAAAAGTACGTACGATTACCACGTCAAGTCCGCCTGTGGTACTAAGATGATCGCCCGTGACCATCTGGTGAAAAAGTCTGGGAAGAAGAACCAGTTTGATTGCAACGTTTGTCATAAGAGACTGTCAAGTAGGACTAGCCTCATGGTTCACATGCGTATACACACAGGTTGGTACGATTGTGATATTTGCAAACCTTCTTTTATCTACTAGAGTTAAACAGTAAAAATACACAGGCAGGTTGAACCTACTCAGGTAGGATTTTATTTAACCCATTCTGGTCAGAAAGATTATTAAAAGTAAAATTATATTGAATTTTAGCCTCCTGATTGCATTTAAAATTTAAATACTATAAATTGGTGTAAAATACCTGCATTTATGCAATCTTTTTTGTAGCTGAGTTGCTACCGGTTTCAACTCACATTGGAGTCATCTTCAGGCAGTTATGTCTTCTCGCTTCATTTGAAGGTTGAGAAGACATCTTAACTGCCTGAAGATGACTCCAATGTGAGTTGAAACTGGTAGCAACTCAGCTACAAACAAGACGCATAAATGCAGGTATTTTACACAAATTTTTAGTAAAAGGAAAAGTTCATTGCCTATTGCACAGTAGGTAAGATAAATTTCACTTTGGTAGTCCATGCTCACGAATTGCCAGTGATATTGCGTGACATATAAACATTTGAATACATAAAATCCACAATTGGCGAGCAGTCCCATTAAAAAAAAAATTTTTTGTGCCTGCTGAATGGTGATTTTTAGTAGCAACTGTGAAACTAAATAAGATAATGAATTCATAATGGATAATATATATGTTTGTTTACTAAATAACTTATTGATCAGTATTGTACGTGTTATTAAATTTACAGAAAGTAAAAAAAAATAAAATTTGTGTTGCCTTAAACATTTTAAACATATTTTACACTCATACTGTTAAGGCTAAACATCCCTGAAAAAGTTGTGTTTCTGGCCCGATAGATAGCAGCACCTCTGCGGCAAATTTGTACCACTTATAATTTCCGTATTTATTATTAGATTTTTGTTTTGTAAACGGTTTTGTAAATGATATGATTAAGACATTCACGCTATTTTGCTAATGTTTTTTAAAATTTATTAACAAAAAAGTTTTATAAAGAATTTTTTTGCTGTAATTATTTTTTTAAATCGCAGGTAGTCATTTTGTAAAGAGAAATTTTAAAAGAATTTTGCCGTTTTCAGATATTAATTCGGCCAAATAGTTGTATCGGAATCCTTTTTTAAAGAAATTATCATTATTTCTCTCGCGCTCCGGTCCCCTCCCCCTCCCCCCCCGCATAGCGCAGCTCCAGTGCCAGCCGCTCTGCCCGGCCCTGCAACGCGACTGTAGCTTCGTCTTCTCACAAACACCTCGCAGTCATACTCTGACCGGACGTCCCGGACACACTTACTAGACTGGACTCCTGATTTTAACAGATACCAGTTTATGATTTAAAAACAAGTATTTTCTGTAAGTCGGAAAGAGACATCCATTCAAATAAAATTGAAGTTTTATCTGTACATTGCTTAGAATCATGGAGTTTTTGGTTCAATGTTTTGTGGACTGTGCATTTATTTACTTACTAGCTGTTTGCCCGTTCTACGTAGGGCCTACGGGAATCTTGTAGCAAGTTGAAACCTTATATTCTGAACAGGAGTTGGTTTGCATATTTAGTGTGCATTTTGCATTAAAAGAAGGCCTGCAATTGAAAGTTACTTTTCACACAGGTTAAAAGTAGTTAAAATACTACCTCAACCTCACTATTGCACACTTTATTCGGGTTGAAATTTTCATTAACAAAGGTGCTCTTGTCTTTTCCACGAAACAATGAGAAATAAGGACATTAATGCGTTACCAACAGACATACAAACAAAAATACAGAATTGAATTAGGGGATTTGCTACGCTTTAACCAAAGCAAATTACAAACAAAGTAATTATTTGAAAGTTTTGATAGTGTCATCAGATTTTATCATAATCGTTTTTAGGCCTAATCAAACTGTAAAATTGGTGTAAATCCGTTGGCAAATATATAAGTATTTGCGGCTGGAACTGCAGTCGTTGGATGACAGCCGTTGAACGATAATCGTATAGAGATAGCTTAGCATTGTTTTCAATGGCACCGTTGTCACTGACGCGACTGTAGCCGCAGTCGTACCGTAGTCGTGAACGTCCATCGTACGGGTCTGCTCCTGGAGCAGTCAGTGTCGCAGTCGGTGGACGATTTTTTAGGCATTCACAGCTTTTTCTCGAGTAAGAGCCTCGAGTGTACTCAGCCCCAATCTTATTCTTGTGGAGAATAATTAAAATGTTATACAGGGTGTTCATTTGAAAACTTTCCATATCTGTTGTGTGCAAAGGTAAGGCTTTTAACACTTGTTTGTTCTCAATTCCCCCTAATTTGGACATGCCAAATCCAATAAAATTTTTTTCAATTTTGAAAAATGCCCCAAAAGGGCCCAATTTGGGGGGTAGGGGTGCTTTTTGAGAAATTTTCAAATGTAAACATGGGTTGTGTGATACATCAATTTAAAGGTCTAATCACCCCGATCATTTTGGTGCAAAAAAAGATTAATTATCTTTAACTGTATTTACAGGGTGGGTCAAAACGTTTTAAAAAAGGACTTTGAAGTTAAGTACCGTATTACCCTAAATACTGAACGGAACAGCGCCAAATTTCTTTCCAAGCTTATTCTTGAGCTACTCTTTAAGATAACTTGTAGTAAAGGCATTTTCCATGTTATTTTCTAATCAAAAAAAAAATCTCAAATTTTAAGAATAAAAGAAAGCTGAAAACTCAAAATTCTTAAATAGCAAGGTATGACAAATTTCATACCACGTTAAAGGTCCTTTTTTAACAAACATTTTACGTATTTAAGTTTTCTTTCTATCTCTTGCCGTTTAAAAATTGCAGTAGAGAAACATAATTTTCTATGGTAAAATTGTAACTAGTTTTCTAATAATAAAACAGCCAAAATTCGTCTCTAGACACATTAAATGGTGCAATAACTGAAGGAAACAATTCATAATTATTTTTAGGCAGATAGGCAAACAAGTCATTACGTTTTACTTTGTGAAAAACAAGTTTTATAGCTGATGAGAAAAACCCAAGCGTGGGCCGCTTTCTGTTGTACCATTGACTAGTCAATGGTAGTACTAATTTCAAAAGTACCATTTTCTGTAGTACCTAATCAAATATGGTGTAAACTTAAAAAAATAGACTTTATTTTTACTTATTGGTCATAACAAAAGTGTTCCAGGATAACTACAAAGTGTTTAACAATAGATATATGGCTGTAAATGATTTAGTTAGGAAGTTTTCTGAAACTGGCTCAGTTACCAATGAGAAAAGAACAGGATGAAGAGTCCAAGATGAATTCTGACACACGTTAAAGTAGTCGATCAATTTGTTATGAATCCTACTACATCGTTGTACAAAGTGCAATGTGTTTTATTAGAAAACTAGTTATAATTTTACCATAGAAAATTATGTTTTTCCACTGCAATTTTTAAACGGTAAGAGATAGAAAGAAAACTTAAATACGTAAAATGTTTGTTAAAAAAGGACCTTTCACGTGGTATGAAATTTGTCATACCTTGCTATTTAAGAATTTTGAGTTTTCAGCTTTCTTTTATTCTTAAAATTTGAGATTTTTTTTGATTAGAAAATAACATGGAAAATGCCCTTACTACAAGTTATCTTAAAGAGTAGCTCAAGAATAAGCTTGGAAAGAAATTTGGCGCTGTTCCGTTCAGTATTTAGGGTAATACGGTACTTAACTTCAAAGTCCTTTTTTAAAACGTTTTGACCCACCCTGTAAATACGGATAAAGATAATTAAACTTTTTTTGCACCAAAATGATCGGGGTGATTAGACCTTTAAATTGATGTATCACACAACCCATGTTTACATTTGAAAATTTCTCAAAAAGCACCCCTACCCCCCAAATTGGGCCCTTTTGGGGCATTTTTCAAAATTGAAAATAATTTTATTGGATTTGGCATGTCCAAATTAGGGGGAAATGAGAACGAACAAGTGTTAAAAGCCTTACCTTTGCACACAACAGATATGGAAAGTTTTCAAATGAACACCCGTATATAGCTTAATTGTTAATGCATTTGATGAATGATGATGATACTTGGTTAGTGGCTTTATGTGATAGTATTAAGACACACATTAATGAATGGAAAGTCCACGAGTACACAGGTTTGCTGCAACAGGGCTATTACTATTTTTTATAATGAACATGTCTTATTCTGAAAAAGGAAAACATAATACCAAAGCATTGTATTAGTTTATTAGCTTAGTAAAAAAATCTAACGTTTATAAATAAACTATCCTACCTTAACGTAAGAGCAAACTTCTCATCTCCTGTGATTGGATAGGGAATGTAGTTTTAAAGTAAAAATGCTCATTGATCAAACTATACAAAAACTTAAACTGAGATTTTGAAAGTCTGAAGAACTCAGATAACATTCTCCCATCAGCTTGGAAATTATTGTTTATTAATATTTTGAAGTACCCCTCTTCTGTTCGTTTTGTAATTATACTATGTGTGAATTTGTGCTAAGTCTTTGAACACTTATCACTTCCAAAGATTTTCCATCTTCTAGATCTTCAACCAGCAAATAAATGAATAGTATTTTGTTACAGCCTATAAACTAATACAGTAATTCACTATCCCTACTTCAACTCGGCAACCGTCAAGAATTTTAACTGAACGATTGTATAATAATCGCACCAATGACAATGCCTACTGCAACGATTATCGCCGAGCGATAATCGTGCGACGACGATCGTCCAACGACTGCAGTTCCAGCTACACCAGTGATAGTACGGCACCACCAAGGCCGCACAACGTTATTAATCTAACTTGGTTTGGATGTGCTAACAAAACTTGATCGGAAATGGTTGCGGTATTTGTAAACAACTTTTAATTTAAACATATCAGTGACAGCTAGAGGTGAGAACTAATCCAAACAGCTGATCGTTATTTATTTCATAAAATGTAATAGTTAACATTGGGAGAAAATTGACAAAATTCGAACCAAATTGGGTTTTTGATGGTTCGTTATTTTGTTTTCAAAGGAGCGAGGCCATGTTTTTATAGCCAAAGACACTCTCATCAATCCAGTAAATACGGAAAAATTATTAGAACCTTGATCGGAACTTTAGTTTTCTAGGAGTAGGCCGCGCAAAATGACATTTTGGCACAGATTAGACAAACAGACAGACAGAAATTGAGATAAGACTCGTTTCGGCTTTCTTAGGCTATGAAACGTAAAAATAACCAAAACCTGCATGATTCTAAGCAATGTACAGACAAAACTGTAATTTTATTTATATAGATTTATATATTTGCCAACGGATTTACACCAATTTTACAGTATGATTAGGCCTAAATACGATTATCGTAAAATTAAAAATTTATGACACTATCAAAACTTTTAAATAGTTATTTTGTTTGCAATTTGTTTTGGTTAAAGCGTAGCAAAACCCCTAATTCAATTCTGTATTTGTTCGTGTATGGAAGTGCGGGAAACCGTCATCCACCGGTGTACAAGCAACACCCCAGCCTTGTTTTGGGGGGAGGGGTAGCAAATGTGAGTGTGACCTTGGAATGAGTCACAGCGGCCCTGTCCTGCACCTGCTTCATGTCTCTCTCGCGTTTGTTATAATTACTGTAAATGTTTAAACAACGATACCGACTGAACAAGCCAAGCGATTTTAAAAATTTAAAAAGTAAAATTAATTAAAAATTATTGTCTTTAAAATGACTACCTGCAATTTTCATTTTTTATTTTGTAACACAATTATTTTACCATAATTTTTTTAACCAACAACTTAATTCAAATTTATTGTCAATGGCGTGAATTGTTATTTTATCCCGTTCACAAATCAGTTTTCAAAATGAAAATCGGATGAAAATTCCACCAATAAACACCAACACAAAATGACTCCATTTTGGTGATGCGACGTGGTGGCAGAATTTGGAACTAAACCTGGGATGTTTAGCCTTAACCTAATATGGTAAATACATATGAAAGAGGGCAAGCCATGATCAATTTTGGATTTGCCTACTGTATTTTGGATTTGGAGGTTTTGGGGATTTGAACCCAGGAACTCCAACACCAAAGTTCTGACATCTATCACCAACCCAGCTTGATCCCTTGAACGAATAATATTGGAGAGCCTATGTATAGAGTAAAGACCTTGTGATAACAAAACACACACAGAAGGTAACTTACCAACTTATCGGTTGTATTGAAATCGGCGACTCATCGGTTTTCTGTGAAGTAAACGGCAACCCTATAGTCTGCCCATGAGATGATAGTCCTCCTCACTTTAAGCATCTTTGTGTTTGCTGTAACAGCATTCATTTAACTTGTATAGGCCCCTAATATATCTTAGTTTTGATAGTTTGTGATTGTGAATAATCTGCAGCCCGTACATACTATGCTAATGAAGAATATTTATCAGAACATTAATGTTTCAGGGGAGAGACCATTTGCTTGTGACATCTGCAGTCGGTCGTTCTACCAGAAAGCGCATCTCAAAGATCACATAAATAGCCATTTGTCCGGCAAACCTATGAGTCCACTCTACTACACGTGCGCAGAGTGCGGGAACGTCTACCCTACAAAATCTCAGCTTACTTCGCACATGAACGTTCACTTTGGCGACAGGGTGTTCGGGTGTAACGTATGTCACAAACGCTTCCGCACACGGTCGAACCTGAGCAACCACAAAATGATTCATTCGGGGAGAAAGCCGCACTGCTGTACAGTTTGTGGTAAAGATTTCCTACGCAAACCCAGTCTGGACGACCACATGAGGATACACACCCAGGAGAAACCCTTCGAATGTGAGATCTGCGGGAAACGGTTCGCCGAGAAGACGCGGAGAAATACACACGTCAAACGACACACTGGGGAATTGACGCAAGTTTGTCCGACGTGCGGGAAAAAGTTTGCTGGCTCTTACGATCTGAGAGTTCACCAGGTGTGGTATGTCTTGAAAATATGGGCTTTTAGGTTAAACTGATATACGGGAGTGGAATACCGTACTTGAAATTGTCCACTGTTTGAATTGGAATTGTAACCACTGTGTGTTGAAGTATTGTACAACATTGCATTAACTTTCATTAGACAATATAATCCAATCAATTGTGGAGAGAATGTCTAATCTCTAAAAGATCAGCCTTTGATCAGCCATCCCAATATATGTAAAAGATGGAACATCAGCTATCCGGCAACACTGGTCAACATTAAGCCCAATCCAATCCAAGATTAAGTACCTAGTAGTGTTGATTTTTTATTTTTTGCTTGTTTAATTTTTCCCCCAAATCATAACAAAAACTTGCAGTGAAGAGATTAAATACAATGTTTCCATAAGCGATGCTCTGGTTTGGCTATTATTTAAAGTTGTTTTACATAAATGTTTTATTAGATTGAAAGTGTTTTTATTATTACAGATCCTGTTTGATATTGGGTTATTTCAGGTTGGGTTGGGTTAGGTTAGGCTGGAACCAAGACGACCTACATTTTGAATTGTGTATTGGAAAGTGCAAGTTATACAGTGGTAAAAAACTAACCCAAAATATCCAAATTTTCATTTTACTGTAGATCATTGACATTTAATCATGTAATGTCTAATTTGCTTGACTTGATGTGACTGTTTTGACAGAGAATGCACACTGGGGAGAAGCCATTTTCCTGTAACATCTGTGGCCGAATGTTCAACCGCAAGTCCATCATGGAGACTCACATGACAATACACACGGGACGGAAGGACTTTGTGTGTACGGAGTGTGGAGAAGCGTTCAACCGAAAGTCCAAGCTGGACATTCACCTGACGACTCACACGGGCGAGAAGTTCTTCTGTGAGGTCAGTTGTCAGTTTGAGTTCTGTGATTCTCAAATGCCTAATTTGTACTTCAAGGTGAATAGTTTTTGGTTTGGTAGGAGTTGTAGAGAACTTAGTTATGGGTGTAAACCGAATGAACGAATTATTTTGTGTTTAAAAACGTAAACGTTTCAAATGAGATTCGATTTGGTTGAAAGCGTTAGGCGTAATTAATATGTTTGCCTAATACATTGTTGAAAATAATGTAAATTTAAATTCCAATAAAATTTGAGTTAAACCACCAACACTAAAAGGACAACTTATTGCAAACTATGACATCAGTTGTCTTATTCACTGCCATGGTATCAGAAACTAAGAGAGGAAATAGAATGATGACTGTAACCTTAAAAATTATCTATAAAAAATCCATGGATGGGATGTCTACTTCAGTATCCTAATTCTATGACTATCAGTGGAACTAAACATTTCATTCCCATGTTAGAGTTGTCTCCAGTTTGAAATAAAAATTGATTGTGATGATGTATATTAATGATTTCTGTTGAATTTGTAGACTTTTAAAGAAGTCAAACTGATAAAACGACTTATTGTAAGTTATAGCATCTTTCATGTTACGTCATCTATCTCAGTAACAAAAAATAGGGTTGAAAATATAATTTTAAACACTAGCGCAATCGATGACCTGGCTCATTCAACTATGATCTTTTTTTTAAGAACAATTGGAGACAACTAATCCTTATAGGTACTTCTGTATCCAAAAGTAATAAATTTCCAATAAGGTGTGTAATGATTCAACAAATTTGGATGAAGCATTTCAAGGCTTTAGCCCTTTGGTAAATATAGGTAGCCTCCAAAATATATTGCCTAAGGTCAATTCTAACACATCTCTGGATGCTTCAGATTTGCCACAGAGTGTTCAAGTGTAAAGCGTATCTCGTCCCACACATTCGGACACACTTCGGCATCAGCCGTATGAGAGGGAAGACCTGCAAATGTCTTCTGTGTCGACAGGAGTTCCCGAACCACCAGCTGTTGCAAGATCATCTGGCCAAGACACACCCCACATTGTTCCAACCCCCCTCCCCTGCCTCAGCCCCTCCTCCAATCACGTTTGTCAAGGTAGAGTCCGATCAGTAATGTTTTTTACGCTAAAGGTGTGTTAGGTATTGAGTATCTGAATGTGCTTTTACACTGGGCAATGAGTGAAGGGACTATCGTTAACTTAAGTTTGTGTATTATCAATCAAAAATAACCTTAGATTATTTAAGAATCAACCCACAACCTAATCAAATAAATATAATCAAGTTTTAAAGCTGGCTGATAAGATGAGTTGTATGTTTACTATTTGATCAGAAATTTGCTAGTTCAGTCCTCTTTGAGTTGAGCTTTTTGATGCTTTTTAAAACTGGTATCAGCTGTTGTTATTATGTTATAGGTTAATTTTATTGTCTAAAGAAACAGCTGGTCTTATTAAAATTAAAGCTACACTAGATATGTATCTCCGTCTACACTAGTCCATGTACTAAACAACATCAGACTACACAGTGATTTTTATTATAAAAGGCGGCCTATACACTATACAGTGCAGTTTACAGGAAATTGAGCATCCATATCAGAAATCATATGTACATATCTGTTATTTGATTTTCTACAATTATTATTCATCAGTGTTTCTAAAACGTTTCCAAATGTTGTCTGACACGATTAAGAGTTATTGACAGGAGCAGGTGTCATGTGCTTATCAAAAAGTCATGTCATGTGCATTGCCAAAAGGATTTTTTTTTGTCTGAAAGGGCTTTTGCTTGGTGATCATTGATTAAAATATGACATACCTTGGCCATATGGTTTTACAGTTACTTTTGTTGTTTTGTTACGGATGAAATCCAGCTGATTTTTTTACCAAGAAATTAGGTTAGACCAAAAGTATGCAATTATGTTTTTTTTGGGAATGATTTTTCTCAAACTCTCTATCACGAATACTAGAAAAATACTGGTATGGATCATAAACATAAAAAATGACGTTTTTGGCCTGAAAATAAACAAAACCCCTATACTAATAGCATTATTAACACATGGTTTTGTTTACTTTCGGGCCAAAAACTTCATTTGTTTATGTTTATGATCTATACCGGGTCTTTTCTAGTATTCGTGCTCTTTACTAATAGTAAATATTTTCTTTTACTCCATCGCATGAAGAATATATCATTCCGGTTTTGTACTTTCATATTTCTTTACTCATATTCTCACATTTTTGTTTATAGTTGGGTAAAAACATATTTGTTACTCAATGAATTTGTATTTACTTTTTGACAATTTTCACTTTGCCCAGTCTTTCCCATGAGTGTCTTCCTTTAGAGCAAGGCCTTGTTTACTTGTGTTAGAAATGTATTGAGGTATTGATACAGTTAGAATCTCAAAAGCATCGTTTCTTCATTTCTTTAAGATATTTAGTTTTTAAGTAATGTAATAGAAACCTACTAGTCAATATTTAGTCTTGATAATTTTTGATGGAAACACTAATGGTTCTTCTTCTCCGTGATAATTATGTTCAGTTTGTGTAGATCTTTTAAAGGCTTGCGTTTTTCAAACTGAAAAGTTGAAAAGGAAACATTCTTATTGTTACATACATTGTTAATTGCTAGTTTGTATTGATCACTATTCATAGTCATACATATGTGCCGTACCAAGTGCAATATAGTTTTGGTTTCATTATGTTCCTATAGCTCGGGTATTGAGTACTTTATAAAATAGTCAGTATATTTTCATGTTTATATATTTCAATTTAAGTTGAAGATAAAGTACTATTTCAGTTACCGGTACCACAGTAAGACTTATTTTAATGTCATGTAGCTAGTGTTGTGCATTTTTTTTTTTTGTCAACACTAAAGAGTTAGTTAATGGTTGGTTTTCAAGTTTACTTGTATTGTGATTTTTGTTTGTTTTCTAGTCGATATGTTAGTCATTTTTCTAGGCCTATATATTTATACAATACAATTGTATAGTTTTTGTTCCTATTATGCTTATTGTTGACGTTTGTGTATTGCTATATGGGAGAAGTAGTGTTTATTGTGTTCCGTGTTTACCAATTACTTAACTTAGTTCTCTTAAGTTATTGAATAAAACTTTTGTTATAGCAAGTGATGTGCACTTTGATACCTCGTAGTAGTATAAGTTGATTTTGGATATAACCTATTTAGTTTGACACCTAATGTTTGCCATAAGACGGTTCATAAAGCTATTGAGATGGATTGCGTTTGATTTCAAATAATATTCTGAATTCCAAAATATCACTTTATATTGTCCAATGCACATGGTTTGAAAAAAAATCATTTCTAGTCCTCCTTGAAAAAATGCTTGCTTACCCAATCCAACCCCTTAAATGTGAAGCATGTGTCTGAATTTTTACTAACTTTGAAACCTGAATAGAACGTGAATTCGGATGACTGGGAAAGTGTCTGTGAACTGTACATGAATTATGTGTGGGATTGAGAATTATAAGATTTTGGGGGGAAACGGAGCGAGTGCTGTTTAATTCTTTGCCATGGGTGTTATAAACTGCCAAAACTGTCAGATAGGCCCGAGTGTCGTTTGACTCCCCAGAGCGTAAGAGTGATTCAGGGGAGGGGTGTAAGTGGAAGGGGGTCTAGTGGGTAGGATGTAACGGAGACTGGGCTACCCTAATATCGATTGAAAATTAATATCAACTCGATTAGTAAACCTTCATCCATTTTTTTATAGTTTGGTTAGTTTAGGTTATAACAGTTTCATTTCATCCCTAAAACAAATTTTGCTCATCCCCACCTGGTCGATGTTTCCACCCGCATCCCCGCCACACTGAGGAACTTGATACCGTGGTCACTCGCTCCGCCAAGCCTCAGGCTGTAAAATGTTTACCTCGTTTAAGTGTTTAGGCAAACGGCACTCGGCCCTGCACTCGATTTTAGGTAGTTGACAATAAAAGGTGGCAAGTCAAGTAATACAAATCCCAATTAAACTTCAAAAACCCCATTTGAAGAACCATTGGTCGTGTCTATAGAGCCTAGTCTATTTCCAAGTCAAAATTCAATCCTTTAGCTGATTTTGTAGACTCCATCTGATATGTTGATGCTCGTAAAACCATTAATGTGTTTCACTTTCGGAATGTCATCTCCAGTAACATGATTGGTCTGGGATCTGTTCAAACTTGAATTTCCAGGACTTGCACCTTCCCGTATCTTCGTAAAATTGGCCTAGCAAAACTCACTCCTTACCACTTTAAACCCAATTAAACTAAAAACAAAAATTTTTTATACAATTGCTATAAAAAGATACAGCCATTTGTAAAGAATGTGTTTTTCCACTGTAAACCCAATAAATCTGCAACTATAAACTTGTTTAATTGTTTTGGGAAAATTTATTTAATACACAATTCCGAAATTTCTATACACCTTAAGCGTTTAATACAATACATACAGATATCACATAAGTAGTGGAGCATCGATTATCTAAAGTCCGGTTATCCGAAACGTCAGTTAACCCAAAGGCTGATCACCGTTGCTGCAGTGAACGCAAATGACGATTAGCGATGGGGCCAAAGCCATAAGATATGCTCAAGGGTTTTGCTGAGATTGCGAGAAACAATCACGGATGAAGCCGAGAATGCTAGATAGATATGCTCACGATTGTTGTGATTGCGATAGACGATCAGCGGTGTCACCGACAGTCAATGACCGATCATGCAAAAAATCAACAACTATACGAACACCCCAATCCCAAATTGTTTTGGATAATTGACTCTACTGTATCCTCTTTCACTCCTGAGTTTGGGAATCCACTAGGACTCTTGTCTTTTTTTCCCACAGTTCAGTTCCTCTGCCATCCCAAATCCTCTCTTCTTCATGTTCCTCTTCATTTCATCTTTCATCTACTTACTTGCTTAACCAAGCTCTTAGTGCCCTTTCATAATTTAACTCTTCTTGCATGCCAAACCATCATACTTTTGCTTTCCTCTCTCCTGTTATCTCATTCCAATTCTTCTCCACCAGATATTTACGAATTGGTGTAAATACCTGCTTCAATGTAACTAAAATGTTTCTCAATAACTCATTTATTTAAATAGTATAGATTTATTTATACATGTATTGGTTCTGTCAAAATAATATACTGTCATTGAGCTCACAATAATAAAATATGGTAATGCCACAACTGACTTTCTTCAGACGTCAAAGGTTGCCATGAGTTCATAGGACATCAATTCACATTAGTATAACACGGACATTGAAACGATAAAACGGTATATTTAAAATAAGTTTGACACCTAAAGATGATTCCTGTAAAGTCAAAACTAGCATTACCAATTTTTTGGATAACATCAAAGAAGGTATAAATTATCAACTATTTAAGATGGGGACGCCACTATATGCGTATTTTAACCCAAATATGAGTGGTACAATCTTTTAGTCTTGTTAGTGACAAAGGCCAACATGTTTCTTAAACACATCTATTACTTAATAGGCATACAGATAATGGCAACTGAGGGACCTATAGTTTTTTTTTAAAGTGGAATCCAAACCACATTTTTCCCTTGTAATTAACAAATTGGTCTAATTATTAGGATAGTACTGCGTATAGTCATAGTACTCACTAGTGCAGACATTAATCCACACCAGGGAGCATCACATCCACAGTGCATGGCTATAAATAACCACAATTCGTATTTACTTAGACCAATTCATATATTCGATATAATTGGGAGGATAACATAAAAAATTAGATGTTTTTTCTTCTTCAATCACACAATTAGCTAAACCTATAAATTAATTATCAAGCAGAAATTGAGGGGAAATCTTTTGAGTAAAGTTTGGTAAAATCTTTAAAATATTTATTCGCTTTTGAGCTAAAATGTAAAAAATTTCATATAATTTGCTATGTACATGAAATAAATAGCCTATTCTACTACAAATAACTTTAAAGTTACATTCATTTGCACAATATTATTGTGTAGTTTAACTACTAGTTTTGCTAAGTTTATCATCTGAAATTAAAATAATAGAAACGCTAATCTACCCGTGATAAATACAACCGAAGAAAAAGTCATACAAGAACACCTTAATACTTATAAACATTTGCTAAAACTATTTGTAACAAATTTCATAAGTCTTACCTTACCTTTCATACGCATTTATTACTTAAAGCTGTAACTGGGGATTGAAAAACTTGATCACACCAAGAAACTTGTCTAATAACTATTCATTATATCCAAGTTTGATTTGTAATGAATCAAATATTTAAGAGCAAGGAAAAAGTTAAAAGTACACTCAGCACCTATGCAAAACAGGCCTACTATTGTTATGCGATAGTTCACTGTTGAATATACTGAATATAGTCGTCTAAGAAAAACCTGTTACACTCAAATGTTCCGGCACAAGTTACTCTTCAGTTTATACGTTAGTTTTGATTAGGTTTATAATGTCAAAAACCCCGAGAAAACAAAACAAAAGTTTGGCCAAACCCCAACAAATATATTAATTATTTTGGTTATCAGTAACGATTAGTAGTTACTATTAGTAAACACAAGAACACAATCACATTGATGTATATAATTTCCGTCTGATGACATTGTTAGATTTTGTTTGGATTGCAGTAAAAATACCGTACAATATTTAAGTTGAAAGTTTGGTATGAAGAAAGAATAAATTATCTCACTGAAGCTATGGACTAAAGTTGTGGTCTTCAGATTATTAATAACAGAATGAACATTAATGCACGTGAACATTTTGGCCTCGATACATGGTGCTATCTTCAGGGCGAATTGACTCCATATCTGCTGGAAAGATGGAGTAAGCTAGTAATAATTCTGTTGTGAGAAGTTACCTTAAAAAAAAGGTTGGTAGCCTCTTTTACCTTGCATTAGCCTATCCATATGGACCAAAAAGGACGGTGCGTCGAACATATACAGCAAAGCAAGGGGTGAGCTGGTACAGTGCAAGGGTGAACTGTAGTGATAAAAAGTAGTGGTAAATACCAGGATCTGAACCCACGACATCACTGCCTTGGGCTTGAAATCCGTGACGCTACCGACTCGCCTAAAGACCATCAGAACTGTTTAATTCCAAATTAATTATGTTTGGGAATTTATTCCACAAATCAAAATTTAAACTAGGTATTAGGTCTAACGGCGAATTAAATAATTTACGTTGAATTTTGTAACACGTAATTATTCCTTGTGTTTACTAACAGTTATATCACAATTAGCTCTATAATTGGTTAAGTTTCAATGTTTCTTCTTCTTGATGTATTTGTCGTATTTTTGTACCCATTTCTCAGAATCTTTGACACTCTCACCGCCTGGTGGGTGAAGACGGACCTAGAAAGAATATAAAGAATATAAACTATAGGTTAAATCTATTTCCGATTAGATTAAATCTGCTGGAAGTCGTTTTATTGATGAAAACAGTAAATATGTTTTGTAATAAAAATTATGAAGTGTTCTATAAAGACCACAAACAAAAGTTACTATTTAAGGTTAAATTCATTAACTTGTGTGTGTGTTTCTAAAGTTTCAAAAGCATATACTTTATGAACTGAGATTGGAATAGAAGACTTATTTGAATGGGAAAGGGCCCATTCTGGCATAAAAACACAAGGAATTCTCTGAGACAATAAGTAATCAGAATATTTCACTGCCACTGAAAGAACTTTGAGGTCATTACTCTCTTTCCTTATATACCTTTCTTGTTTGAAAATGATGACAGTGGTAGTAAAATGCAAATATTTTGTCAAATTGTATGTATTTTTTAGTAACACGTATGTTAATTTTTGCCAGGACAAACTCTTTCCCATTCATGTAACCCTAATTTTCATCAACACTGTTTTAAAATTTATTTTATTTCGTCCATCTTAAAGAATGGTTATCATATATTTATAATTTAAATATATAGGCCTACCGTAGTTCTCTCATACATTTTACGTAGTTACATAAATTGACATAAATTTTTTTTAATTAGGTTAACCTGAGATGATCCATAATCAAGATAAAAAAATAAGTGCTTATAACTTTTGACAAAATATTGTAAAATGGAACTTGGTATAAAATTGTTTTCTGAAAATTCCCAAATGTCCAATGACCAAAACTTTTTATAGGCTAGTTATTGAGATCGGAATTTAACCCTTAACACCCACACTTATGAACAAAAGAAAGTTAAAACCACTACTTACAGATACCAAAAATATTCCAGATCGTACAATTACACACTACAAATACAGTAAAACAGTTGAATGATACTGAAGGGAATAAAGAACAAACATGCTTTCAAAGAAAAAAATCTAAATAATATTCCAAAAAGAAAAAATACTGGAAGATAGTAGATAAACAAATAGATTCATGCTACAACACTTTGCAGAGAAATAAATATATTGCAGAGATAATGAAACTGGATAGCTGAAATAGAAGTGAAAGTAGGTTCTTAGTGAAGGACATGTCCATGCTGTACGAACTACACATTTTTATGCCAATGTCTAATTGCTTTACAGTGTCTCCTCAGATTAATTAATTTTAATCCAACGAGGGGGCGAATGCAAATTGCACATTTTAACAAAGTCATGTTGTGTAAAACAGTTAGTTATAAGGCAAATAAAACTACTAATCTACATGAAATTAAATTCCTTGATTGAATATTTATACCATAAAGAGTTATTTATCTCAATAAGGTTACATTTTACAAAACAGCAGCCTATTTAAAATTCATTTTTTTAACTGTTTTATTGTTTCTTGTTTACTATCTGACTGGTTAAACATTTAACTGAAAAATCACCTGTTCACATTTAAATGCTTTTGGTCAGCATCAATGAATCTTTGAAAGTAAAGTTTATTAACAAATAAAATGCTAGGGGGGCAAGGGCCTAAATGAAATGAAATCACCGTTTTAATTACCTACAGTTTTTCACTTCACCGCTAGGTCACAAGCTTTTAACAGACAACTAAATCGTAAGAATCGGTTCAGTAAGATGTGTGGAAAGGGAATGTTACAGGGAAAACCCTAGTGTATTAAGGATAGATACTATTTTTCAATTTACCTATATAAGATCTAAACAGATATAATTGCACTATTTTTTTTTAAGATTTCTAGTATACTAAAACAGTAATTTTTTCAAACAGATGTAAAGATATATTTTATTGTCATATTTTAATTTTATTGATGAAATTCATAAGGAAAGGCATATTCCAATGATTGTTATTGAATAATATTAACTCTACTTGATTTCAAATTGCCCTCACAATATTATTTTTTAAATTCTAAGCAATATATATATTTTATATTTAAAATCTGTTCAAAGGTTGACTCAAATTGGAATTTGGAAAAATATCTTGCTATTTTTTAACAATATAATTACTCAATGACTCAAAATTGTAGATAAAGGACTAGAAATAATATAGGTAGCATATTTACAGCCAATTATGGTTAGTATCTTATCATTTTTATATTATGAAAATATAATGAAAGCAGTATTGAGTTATATTTAGTAATATTGATTAGAGGGAATTTTTTAGTGGAATTTCACTATTGATGGTCTTAACACTTTACTACATTTATCCAAAAAAGTCTTAATATAAATGAGAACATTGCTCTAATTATATGAAACTCAAAAGATTTTTTATGAAAAAAATTTTCTACTTAAATTGAACTACAAACAAAGTCTAAACACTATTGATTCCCAGTGCTGTGTTTCCACTCGACTTTTCAATAAAATCCTATATTATCAATAGACTGCTCGTGGTTTTTCCGAGATGTCCATAAACGTTCTCGTACTGGAAAATTTACGGTGACACCACTATTGATCTCTCATTTATTTTTATGTTCTTGAGTTGAAAAAATATTACTTTTCTTTAAGTTTGTCTACAATACAAAAGGAGTGTGTAAATGTAATAAAAAGGTTATTTGAAGCTTTTTGGAAGTAGAAATTAAGCAGCTTAAACTGTCTCTTTGGGAAATTCAAAACAAATTTCACTATAGCCCGTTCACAAAATTAAGGCGGTTAGGGGTTCCCCCACTACTTTTTTGCTTAATATATATGTTGTAGCTATGCAGCTGATTGACGTTTTGGCAAACCTCAGCTGATGAGCTATTGTTTCAAAAGTAGGATCAAGTGAAGCGGATACATTTCT
Source organism: Macrosteles quadrilineatus (assembly GCF_028750875.1). Lineage (NCBI taxonomy): Eukaryota > Metazoa > Arthropoda > Insecta > Hemiptera > Cicadellidae > Macrosteles > Macrosteles quadrilineatus. The sequence goes on along the minus strand of NW_026542598.1, from coordinate 34,333,407 downwards.
TTCTCTAAAACTGCTTACATTTTGTGAACGGAGTATAGTTTTAAAGTTCTATATGGTAAACATAAGAATACACGTCATATAAACTAACAAAAAAAAAAAAAAAAAACAATAGTTGAGTTCAAAACTGAAAACACATCTACCATCCTCTTTAAGAATTACAAGAATATAAAAATCAGCTAGAGAAAATACAGAATAAGAACAAATTACATAAACATGAAAGAAGAGACAGGGTGCTTCAAAGATAGAAGTGCAGGTAGAGAAAGAACAAATGCTGTAAGAAATAATATACAACATGAAATGCGATAATCATGCAGGTCATTAAATGTCGACTACCTATCCTAGTCTTCGGCCTTTAGGTCTTCCTTCTTGATCCGCTTCTGAAAATCATGATTACTCTATAATGACATGTTTTAGTAAATTGGTGGACTAGTACTGAGTACAGTTGTACAAATAGTGAGTTGAATAAATATGGTGGTTAGAGAATATTACTACTGTAGATCCTCCTAAAAATAAATTTTAGTTATTTTGCGAAGTGACATTGTGTGTAAGTCAAGGCAATTAACTAGGAAGGAGGATTTGTAAGTGACAAATATTCATTTTGAAATATACCTTATGTAGCTTGCGGTATTTTGATATACATATTCCATTGATTTTTCTACATTAAAATAAATCATATGCCTACTTTGGGCACTGAACAGTCTTTATGATATCAGTCCAATTTTTAAAATTTGAACAGCTAAAAGAACATTTATTCAACGCTAGAGCGTGGATTCTTGTTCTTAAATCAATATTCTCACTACGGAAGAAATTTTTTTTAAAGGCGCATGTATGAAATTGTTTATCGAGGCTAACTGCTGTCTGGGTCCATGGATAAAAAACACCCTTCCCCGCAAACAATATTAAAACAAAATGATTTAAAACCTATTTTTTGACTGCATAAACACCAGAATTCTCTTTTAAAATAATGTCTACATACTTATTTGCCTATATCATCTTTAACAATATTGTAAATTAATTTAAACAAATTTCCAAATTAAAATAGGGTAAAGGAGAATAGTAAAACAATTTTGATCAAGAAGGCTTAAAAATATCTGATCAGAGATCACTATTCAAAAGATATGATTTCAACAACAAACAATTTTATACCTGTCAATTATTCATTGCAAATTCAAGTTAGGAGTTAAGGTGTTTTCCTAGCAACCAAATTCAACTGCTGAATATGGTTGTGGGATTGTGAATGACTAGTGATCTTCTATATTCATGGTACAAAACGCATTGAAGGCAGCTTAGTAAACCTGCCTTAACAGTGTCAACTATACCCTTCTGTGTTTTACTTTTACGGAAAATTTATTAGTACACTCAGCAAAACATAAAGACAATAGTAAAGTATTAATTGTTATCGTTGGTCAAGTAAACAAAAGGGACAAAGAATTAACATCAATTATCAACTAAAACAAGAGAAAACAAAAAACCTAGTTTAGTTCACACCATAGGATGATATACAATAATTAATTAGTACAATAACACCAAATTAATTAGTCACAAGTGAAAGTAACCGTGTGAATAACTCACCATGATTCTGGCCTTCTCTTTGCAAGCAAAGTCCGTTTCGTCAACGTCGTGGTAACAATCAGACTTGTAATCCTCGGGGATCGGACCTCCGTCAAACTCACAAAGTTTGTTTAGTGGTCGAGCTCTCACGATCATTTTGTCAATACCTGCACAATAGTATGAGTTACTTCAAAGGATGTTGTGGTCATAGAATAAAGAGTAAAAGTCTTACTTTTGGAGGTATAATTTCCAGTTGCTTCAATGTTCCATGTCAGAAAATGTAATTCAAGTTCTGATAAGAACAACAATTAGTGTAAACTCCTCCTGGACCTGGATCATCTTAAGCATCTATGTTCAGTTGTGGTTAACTGGTACTTTTAATTGTTGTTGGGTAGTTAATTCCAAAAGATATTTTGTTAAACTTTCTTTCTATTAAGAAACATTCTATGATCTATCATTATTTCAATTTGATGATATGGTCCATATAAAACTTTTGTTTACCCAACTATGCTGTGAGGGGCCACAGAGAAGAAAGGTACATAGGAAACTTGCTTATGGGACGATCGTGCTTTCAGCTCTAGTAAATTGTGTCGGGATTATACTTGTGACAAAGAGGAAAGAGGCTCCCCCTCACCACCATGTGCTACAGCGGTCACAATGGAAGACCATGAGTTCTGTGCGATAGGAATTTATGCACAATTGCACAGTGCTCGTCATTCCAGCTCTTTGAAAGCACAGGACTCGGGCACAGGATCTTCCTCTACTGTTACCGCTGTAGCACATGATGGTGAGGGGGGGGGGGGGTGTTGGACTTTGCCCTAGACACCAGCACTAGTGCTAGGTTTCCTCTGTATCTTACTACTCTATGGAAGGGCCAAAAGCTTATCTAAGACCCCTCTTTGACCGCGTTTTAAATGCTGGTGCAAATGTAGCTCTGATTTTTGACCATGCAATACTTATAATTGTTCTATAAATAGACACACCGGTGGGTTTGTGCTGAGGACAGTAAAATACTCCTGGTGTCTTCTTGTCAAACACAATTGACTTCTTCAGCATGTCTTTAGCCTCCACTGCCACCTACAAAAGATGTGTTAAGTTTTGGATACAAAAGATTTACTTCCATTGGACAAAATTTCAGGATAAGTGAATTTCACGTTGCTTCATTGAGTTTTTATTCAAACAGATTAATAATCACAGGTTTTTCCATTATAATATGGTATCGACTCAGTGAGAACTTAAGTTGGTTATGAGGGTGAAAATATCAATGGTTCAATTGTCCTTGAAAGCTTAATATGAAATTGAGATGTTTTTACCAAATTTTATAAAGGTATAATATCCATATACGCTGGCTACAGCACTAATATGAGAAAAACATGGGGGACAACTTACATTATTTAGCACTTCATCTTCATCTTGGTTTCCATTAGTATGGACATGTATTGTGTTAATTTGTTTGTTTTTTAAGATGGTTTGAAAGGTGAAAATACATTTCAGAAACTTAAAAATATGGTATGGTACCTACTTTAAACAATTTGAAACAAAGAAGGAAAAGCATATTTTTTAGTACAAAACCCAACATACTACTTTAAATGGTAACCAAATTACACATAAGAAATCAATACCAAGATTTTTATTTTACCACCTTCACCAACTTTTTTAAAATTCAACACATTTTTTACGAACCAGAATAAAGAGAAGAGCGACAGCTAACCCCCTGACATCTGGAACAAAAACAAAACAAATATAAAACTTTATTCTAAATTGTTTGATAACAAAATCAAATTGCATCGTTCTTCTAAATAACAGTTATGTTAGAGGATTGCATGCAATGAGACGTCACACATGATGAACATCAGATGCTTGCGTTACTTCTTGTGTGGTATGTTTTGTTGACTCTCGGTTTTGGTGAAATTGAATAGAAAGCGTGAAGTTATAGTTCAGTTTTGGACCAAGATACAATTGACTTTATGATGCAAGTATAAGACGGTTGTTTAATCTTTTCCATATGTCTCATAACGCTAAAGTGTGTTTGTATGGACAAAATAGTTCTATTGTTTTTATTCAAAATATTTCAGTGATGGGCTCTTTAGTTAAACCTTTTAGACATTCCATACCCATATTTGTAGACAGGTTTTTTATCAAAATTGTCGTAGTTTATGTGAGCCACAACCAGATTGCGCTGATCTAAATTACTAAATTCTGTCAAGTACAGTACACACACTTTTTTACCAAGTCAAACTTAGGGAATGACTTATGGTGACCTATAGCAACTGATATGTCCCACTCCCATCAACCTGGTCAGCACCAAAAAATAAGGTATACAATAGAGTTTTAGTCCCTAGCGCATTCTGTGTTTGACTCACACAACTTTGTTTCTTTTTTAGTAAAAAATTGGTGACAGCTGGCCCATAAAGATTGGATGTCTACTTCAGTATCCAATAGTCAATGGTTATAGGCAGTGGCGGTCTCTCCCCCCCATGAAATATTTTATATTTTATTAGCTAACATAAATACTATTAACTCGAGCATATTTTAGAGCTTAAATAAGTAACTTCTTGATCAGCATTGTACGTGTTATTAAATTTACGGAAAGTAAAAGAAACGTCTTATAACACTTAAAACATATATTTACGCTTATAATGTTACTCACAAGACAGTAAATATACAAAAAAGGTGGTAAGTGGTGATCGATTTCGATTGGACACTCCAATCATCATCACATTCGCCTATTGGGTCTGATGATGATTGGAGTGTCCAATCGAAATCGATCACCACTTACCACCTTTTTTGTATATTTACCGTCTTGTGAGTAACAGTATAAGCGTAAATATATGTTTTAAGTTTTATAAGACGTTTCTTTTATTTACTTTCCTTAAATAAGTATAAAAATATGTTTTAGGCTTTAAATTCCACATTTTTTTCAGGGGGGGGGATCCCGGACCCCCTTTTCTCTGGGGGACATTCAATACCCCCAGACCCCCTGGTGGTCATTCCCCCCGAAGTGAAATTCTGGAACCGCCACTGGTTATACGATACGTTTATATAGTCAATGGTTTATACTTATTATACCAGAGAACAAGAAGTATTTTAATGATGAACTTTTGACGTTCTCCCTCGGGGTACATAGTTTATGGAGGAAGTATTGATTTGTGAAAACATTTTAGTTTGAGTTTCTGATGAAATATCCTTTTTGGCTCCCTCTGAACCCCAAAAAAGTGGTTTTAAAAATGATGTCTGTATGTGTGTGTGTGGATCTGTAGAGAGCTATGTACTGACTACACCTGTGGTCCGATTTTTATGAAATTTGGTTTGTAGGTTCTAATTTAATTTATAGCATCTCCAAAGTTTTTTCCCCTTTTTTGGAATTTTTTTTATTCAGATTGTTACATAAAATAACAGAAAATCTGATTTTCACAAAAGAACTGTTAGAACGATTTGTATTAGAATTTAGCATTTTAAAGTCCTTTTAACTCGTAACAAAATGTTACACCTATCATTACAGTGCATGAGAACAGTAATGTAGTAAGTAATGAGTATAGAAAGAGTACCTACCTACTTATTAATTAAGAACAGTAGTAGGACCTTATACAGCTAACTTTCAGGTGCTGCAAATAAACTGATGGTGTTGCAATTGGGTGTGATGTGAGTTTTTTAAGATTATAAAAAACTTTTTTTAATCCTAAGATGGATTCAAGATTATTTCCTATCTAAACTATGTGAGGTAGGTTTAAATAATAAAAAGTGAGTTAAGTAGAATAGAAGAATAGAATAGAATAGAACAACTGCTTTATTGATTACATATTATGTACAGTACATGAAATAAAAACAGTAGTTTTGTTATATAGCACACATACAAAAATGGTCATATGACCAACTGCTGGGTTGGCATAGTGTCCATTCAATATTATTTGTCCCATATAATTAACATATGAAGCACTAAAACAAAATAAAATACCCTTCTTTAGGCAACATATATACATAGGCTACATATATACACATACACATGTATGCATACATGCACATATATGTATACTTTAAACACAGTTGTATGCTTTAAAAAGTGAGTTTATAGTAAATAGTCCACATTACTCTGCATTAACTTAACCTACTCCATTTTAGATTAAAAAAATCCTTTTTTGAAGAGGACATTGAATGGAAACTAGATGGGTCATTAAATTATATAGACCATCTTCCGAAGGCTTAACTTGATTTTTAATGTTTACTTAAATTTTGATTACATTGAGTTAAAATTGTCATCAATCTTATTTAGAGCATTTCAAACAGCATGTTTTAGTATAATTATAACATTGATTTAAATCTTAAATCATAGAAAAACTCTCTTGGTGTTGACAATGTCAATGCAAACTTTGATGTTAGTTTGATTTCAGGAGTTTAATTTGGTTTTGAGTGCCATTATCATTATTATTTTCACAATTAATCATGTTAGAATATCTTAACTTAGACTGCCTGTGTTGTTGTTGCCTGTGTTGTTATTGCCTGTATTGTGGCTGCCTGTATTGTGGTTGCCTGTATTGTGGTTGCCTGTGTTGTTGTTGCCTGAGTTGTTGTTGCCAGTGTTGTGGTTTCCTGAGTTGTTGTTGCCTGTGTTGTTGTTGCCTGTGTTGTATTTGCCTGAGTTGTTGCTGCCTGTGTTCTTGAATAGGTAGGATGTTTGTGTCTCTCTATGCATTTTGCCAGCTTGTATTGTACTTCAGGGATCTTCTTAATTTATCTTCTTATCACTAACAAAAAAAATATTTGTAAATATAGACTATGCCTACACAGTGTTAGTAGTGGTACGTATGTGATGAGGAAGACCCCTGGATGCCACACATAGTGGGAAAATGCATAGTGAGTGACACAGATAACGGTCTTAACTGCCTACAAAGGTAATCAAATTCAATTCAGGTTGTTAAAACTGTGATGGCAAAACACGTGTTTAATCATTTATATATTTTTTTATCATTAGGACTAGTAAGTTATAATTTCAACGTGGGATATGTCCAGAGTTATTAGGTATGTAACGAAATGCATTTACTCAAATGTAGCAACTGTATCTGATTTCCCAAAGAAAATTTTGTACAGCAAATGATGTAATGCAGTGAGCAAATATTGCCCAGACCCAGGCACCAACCATAACCTCCTTGACATTCTATATAAGGTCATGTAAAGTTAGTGGGCGCTGGTGACTGGACAAGATTACGTGTATGATAAAATTACCACATCCTTCAACAGACGAAGTCAAATAAGAGTCTTTTTCTCTTTTAATATAAAATATTCACAGCAATAACGTAATTCGCTAAAGCTAATTCAAATCAAAGGCAAAATTAGTCTTGAAACCTTTGGAGAGACTTCGACGAACTATTTGTCTGAAGAACGTAGAAAGTTCAGAGTTGACATAAAGTTTGTGATTGATTATAAGAATAGGTACTGTACTTACTCGAAACCATTGTAGTTGTAGAGTTGGTTTTCTTGCACGTACAAAGGAATACACTTTTGACACTAGGTGTAACTGATAAAACTAACAGAACAAATCCACTCAGATGTACAACACTGGAAAGGAGCGATAACTGAAACTGAACTACTACTGAACTGCGGACTCGCGGAGTGTGGTGGTGGAGTGGAGGTAGGAGAAGGAGAATGACGTAGACGTGACAAAGACGAAGACAAAAACGAAACAATCTCTCTCCTCCCTCTCCCACACTCTCTCTTTCCTTAGTCTCTAGCCAGGTAAGATGGGACCATGGTGGAACTTGGGAGAGGAAGGTGGGGGAACAGAGAGAGAAGGCAAGGGTCAGATGGATTTGGATGTGGATAGAGAGAGAGACTGAGAGACAAGATAATCTTTGAGAGACCACGTCATCGCACACAGAACAGTTGCCACAAAAATAGTATATATTTCATTATAAAGTACTGAAAGTGGCATTTTCCGATGCGCGATCAAGTTTTAACGTGTGTGGAAGAGTTTCATGAGTGAAGCTGAGGACGGGAATGATATACAGCATTTTATAAGCAATTTCCTGAAATTTCCGTTGGTAAAAGTTATGAACGATGATTTTCACCACAACGAAAAAATATAACTAATAACAGACCTAGATAAAAAGGAAATACTGTACCACCGTCTTTTGTTCCTGGATATTTTTTCTCGTAGGGTAAAAAAATATCCCAGGTTCTCGTGGGGTAAAATACATGTATTGGTACTTGTTTGTTGTCACTGTTCTTGGTTAATAGATATGTTCATCCTCAAACCATTTAGGTTCTGTCACAAATGTGTATATTTATTTCCCACAAAATATGTTTTTCGTTAAGTAACTTTTTTTCTACTATGCACACTTTATCATTTCTCTCATAATGCATTTCTTCGTCCAAACTATCTTTATATACTTCAACACCGCTCCAAAGTGCATTTATCAATTTTCACCAAACTCGTTTTTTTCTAGACTTTACACTGTGTTGTAGTTATTAGTATATCATACACGGTCTCATTATATTCTCGACGCGAAGAACGAATTCCGGATCTTGTTAAAAACTTGTAACTGAATCGTAGGTAATTGTTTCTGATTTTTGTTAGAATTTCATTTGAACGTGCTCAAGTTGATATTTTATAAACATCAAACATTTTGGTTGTGTTTGGGAGGGAAGAGGTCTAAAAAGGGGGCACCCACTCACCCCCTTCTGGGTCACTTAAGTTTCAGTTCCTGGTTATGTAGCTTCGACGCCTACGCTCTGGCGAACATATTTTGCAAATCGAATTAGACTTTCAGATGACAGCTTTCTCTTATAAATAATGAGTATTGAGTATTCATACCTTCCGTAACTCTTACTTTTCAAACGAGTTTAATTCATTGCTATACATGATCTCAGATTCTATAAGCAAAAACATGATTATAAATTAAACCAGAACAGAAGAAACGATAGAATTTGAATGAAAATGAAATATATTAGATTAGTCGTAGACTACTCGATAACTCGAGTAACTTTGATCTGATGTTGATAAAATTTTACACAGATGTGTAGACTGGATAAACTTGATAGAGTTCGCGAACCAGCAAGATTACGAGATTGAAACTGGGGTTTTGAAGTGTTTACCCTTATAAAAATGCCCAATTTCCTTTCAACCATTGTGTACAGCTCGAAAAAAAATAATTTTGTATGTTGAGCGTAACGCAACAACGTAACGTTGTATAGTTAAAGATAACGGAAAAAATTCAAAAATCCCTCATTTTAAAATGTTTGTGTTATTCTTATACATTTGTACTATTGTACTTTGCTTCCTTAGAGCTATGTTTTGATCAAATTCTGCAAATTTAGGTATTTCGCACTATACCAAGTAAACACTTTTCTCATTCCCTGTAGTAGCAAAACTATAAATACTCGTTAAAATGTTATTTAAATAGGGAATAAATCGGACATGTTTAAGGAAATGTTTTAGTGCGGTGGGGATATCATCATTGACTAGGGTGTTTCCAAATTGTCTTGATATATTTTGTGGATACATTCCTTGGGCTAAGACAAACATAAAATGCCATATAAGTAAGGGTCTAAAATGCCTAGATTTCTGTCTGTCTGTCTGTTTGTGATTTTTAAAATCAGTTTTTTTTCTTGGGCATTTTTCAAGTTATAAATTTCAAAATTGTATAAATGTGTAGTTTTGAAGGTAAAAAGTGCGTAACAAATTTCGCTCCAATACCTCAAGCCATTTCAATATGGCGGCAATTAATCTTTAATGCCAAATTCCATGAAAACCAAAAATATTAAGAAAATGGTTTTTATAATAGAAAAGATAGACATTTTAAATCCAAATCAAATTAGACCTTTTTTGTTAAAATCTGATGACAAACAACCGAGTTATCAGTTTTGTATACATTCGGTAGCACCTAAAGAGCAGAAAAGTTCTTTTAAATTGCGTAACCGATTGTAGAAAAAAACTTATAACTCGGTTGTTTGTAATCCAAGATATGAAATATTAAAAAAAATTACAGACCAACAGAAATCTAGGCATTTTAGACCCATACTTATATGGCTATGTCTTATCCTAAGGAACAAGTCCACAAAATATGTCCAGGCAATTTGGAAACACGTTGTATACCATCTATGGTATAAAGTAAGAGGTATTATACTCTCTTGCCAAATTCCAATATATCGCTCGATATGTTAGAATGAACACAGCCTTGCAACGTCGTTAAATGTTACACCATAGTTTATAGCGTCGTAACAGTAACTGCTCTAATCTCGCTCTAAACCTAGATATTGCTGTCAGCTGTCGTATGAATTGTCGCATATTGGCCGCTGCTGAATTGTTCCGCTAGCAATGTAACTTTATCGTACATTTGTGTGTTGACAATTATTGATACCAATTGATAGTGAAGTTGACGTCTCATATATGTGGTCCGGGAGTCTACAAGATCGAAAATTTACTACGTAGGTTTACACGTTTATACAAAATTTCATCAAAATCGGATAGTATTTGCTCGAGTTATCGTGCTAACGGACACACACATACATATATATTTGCCTCTAGGGACCTCAAAACGAAAAAGTAAATCGGTCCCGGGTCCAGGTCTTACCATGAGTACTACGGTAATAGCTTATTCTTATGTGGGAAATTCGCTAACAGGTTGTAGTTAGCTGAAGCCTGGTCCAACTTCCAGGTTCCAGTTCCAGTAATGTTTGTTTCTAGTTCCGTTACAAAACTGGGTCTATTCAGTGTTCAGAGCAGGGAACGAATGGTAAGCCACCGTGTCGGGTCGGGCCCGTTGCCGCCGTCTGCAACAACGAAAATGCACAACAGCTGTTACATTGTCGATGCTTGGATTTCAAGTAGCCTGTATGATGGGTCATATCTACTGGCCGGTCTACTTGGGACTGTCACGTGCTTTCATAAGTCAGTCCCAGGTAGACAGGGCCAGGAGACAGGTTCCATCGTACAGACTATAGAATTTTGAACATTCAGTGCAGTAAACACCCTCTCAACCGACCCTCACGTGGAGTCTTAGGTCGTAAAACGAATAGGTCGGTTGAAACTCGAACAATACAATAAAGTAAACAACCGTACAAACATGTTTATGGATTGTATAATTGAAAACCCTAGCTGCAATCAATGCTTGATTGTGCTACGTTTTACAATAAAGTGTACCCAAGTAAAAGTATGCAAAAATATCGTGTACTAACATATTATTTTGTTTTAAACTTCAGAATAATATTGTACAGAATAACATGGGAATTTTAAATTAAATTTTTTTTTGAATTTTCTCCGTAACCAATCACCGTAAAAAACACGTTGATACACAAAATTATTTGTTTTTAAGCTCTTTAAAAAATCTGGAGAAAAATTATAAATTTTGTGTTTTAAGGGTAAAAAGTGAGAAAACCCCATTCTACCCCATAACACCCCTCGTTAAACCCCGTTCCCATGGTCCGATCATGTTGGTTCGCGAACAAATCCAAGTTTATCCCGCATTACACCTTCAAACCAAATTTAATCGAAATCGGACAAAAATTACTCAAGTTATCGTGTGCACGGACATATACAGCGTGTTAAACTGTATCAGTTTAGTACATGCCTCCGCTCTCATGGGTGTCTAGAGTCTATAGTCTGTATGATGGAACCTGCTCCTGACCCTTTATCTACCTGTGGTCTGGCCAGGTTTAGGCCCCAAGCAGACCTAGGGTCGGGAGACAGGTTCCATCATACAGACTATAGATGTTTATGCAAGACGGTGACGTCATTGTTCCGTTACATAGAGCTACAGACCGTATCGAGTAGACCAGTTACCCCAGATAGTTACATAGTTGAATAGGAAGACTTTAGCACTGCATCAAACCTCAATCCATTGATTATTTTTGTGTGATTATGTTAATTCTATCGCGAAACACAGAAAACCTGCTGACTAAATTATTTCCACCTGCCCTTAAACATGTTGTAGTGTTTGCATAGTAGAAATTGAAAGGTTGCCGGTTCGATCCTGAGAAATGTATGTACTTGTACTTTTTATTGGCCCGAAACTGAACTCAGCTCAGGCTTTTAATAAATTACCATGACAGCTGTTCGTAGTCAGTAACAAAGCATTATACTCCATTCCTTAAACTTACAAAATCTTCCTTAACTTTTTTGGGGTTAAAATACGCACATAAGTGGCGTCTCCATCCCAATGATTGATATTGATCATTGAACTCCTGTTGACATATTCACTTGTCAATAATTTAATAAAAATCAAAGCATTCCGTTTAAACTGTGTGGTTGTAAAACACTTTATAAGTTCACACCTCCAATGATCTTCACCAAGGTAAAAAACGTGTTTTAGGATTTTTGGTTGTATGAATTTCACATTTTACTAATTTATACATCCGGAGCGAAGCGAAACACATTGACAACAGCTGGTTATCACGACTTTGCTAGCGCCTTCTTTTACAACACTGCTATTTAAGTTACAGTAATGTGTTATTAGCACGAGTTTGTACTTTACAGGAGCAAATTTAACACCAGAAAAACTAGGTTTGTGATGATTTGGCTAAGAAAACTTAATTTGCTCAATTGGCTTAAAAACATTGCAATAGTTACTTAACTGAATAAAACATAATACCAAATTAATTTATGTGGTTAATGAGTGCAGAATGAGCTGAATGAAAATATAGCCATTACTACCAAGTTTGGCTGGTTCTTTAACACAAATCATGGGCAATTTGGAGTTTAAAATGTGTTTAGTAATAGTAAAAAGTTCAATGATCGCAACTGCAGTACCACATAACATTACTAAATAATGATTGTTGCACAGAAAATAAAATAATATCTGATATATAGATGCAGCCGATAAAAAAAATGTTCCCGCCGCAGCAAACCTGCAGAGTAAGCGAATTTTCATTTGTCTGATTGTATTTTACCTCTAAATTTTCCTTATACATGTTGGATTTTGTCTCTTTTTTATATAATTTTTAATTGGTTTAATGAATACTTATTTTTGCTGCTACAAGGTAGGGGAAAAATGTGTTTCTTTGATAAAACTTTAATAGTATAGTATTTAATTAATATAACAATGCTGATCAAAATTTGTCTATAAACAAGCAAACTATATACAACATTTAACCTGTTCTTCATAAAAAAAACATAGGAATTGTTTTTTTTTATTTTCAATATATAACAATTAAGCTCAAACTACCACTACTAATTCATATGTTTATAAACTCTTCGAAATAGTTTGGAAAGAAATTGCAAAATTGTATGTTTCGGGATTCAAAAATGGGAAAACCTATTTTTCACTCTACAAAATCCCGTTCTCATAGTCTGATCATGCTATACAAATGCGCGGTTTTTTGGAATTTTCTCCGTAACCTTAAATCCTACAACAACGCTTCAATATACAACATTATTTTAGCGGTGCACGATAGATTCAATAAAAAATTCGGCATTTTGATATCTTGAAGGGTAAAGCTATACAAAAAGCCAATTTTGAAACATTTCAAACCCCATAACAACTCGTTCCCATGACCCGATCTTGCCGGGTCACGAACTCATTCAAAGGTTTCCAGCCTTATGCATGCTTGCCAAATTTCCATAAAGTCTAACAAAAATTACTTGAGCTATCATGTTTGTTTACGGACACATAGATATATACAAATTTTAATGATATTGATTTGGCCTCTGAGGACATCATAATAAAAAAATCTGCTCCAGGTCCTAGGTCTTGCTGTGAAAAATTCGGTTAACTTATTCCCTACTGAGAAATTCAATAATCACGTCTTTATTATTCCTCAGAAAATAATAAACGTCAAAATTCATATTTGTTTAAGTTATAGTTATCTAAGTGATGAAATGTAGTTATCTAACTCAAATTGTTTTAGTATAACGTATACTGTAACAATTCTTTACTAACTTTTTTATCTAATTATTCCGAAATTAGGTATTCCCAATTAACAAGTTCGCTCAGTAATTGGATAATAATTAACAACCAATCAACGGAGGTTCTTGAAGCCAATTACAGCTAATATAATCGCCCAATGTGTTTATGGGGGTTTTACCTTAATACGTATATTAACAGGGTGTCCAAAAAATGTTCCAGGACTTTAGGTTATAATTTCTCACGATAAAGCAAAGTAAAAGGTCCATATAAAGGTATGAGGAAAATCGAAAATGTACATTTACCTAGACATATGCAAATCTTTATACACAAACATTTTTATCTTTAAGATTTACCAACCTATCTTTATGAAACTTGGTATGTATATGATTGAAGAAATCTGTGTTGGAAAAAAATAAGTTGGTCCAGTATGAAATTTTAACATTTTAACATTTCAACAATTTTAACATTTTACTAGTTAATTGACTTCAAAATGGTCAATTTAATACAAAAATTTCTAGGACCCTTTTATTTTATTTTGTATACCAACGGACATCTCCAATTTTATAGACTAGACATAACAATATTTCTCTTAAGTGACTGTAGAATTTAAATACATTTTTGTAAACATTTCAACCCAGCAATAAATATGTACATATGTAACAATAATCATATCCCCCTCTCATATCCCTTTTAATCATAACTCAAAGTCCTGAAACGTTTTCTGAACACCCTGTGTATGAAAAATCCCATCGGACTGTGGAAACGATGTACTTTTGGACAAAGATTCGTTTTTGTCATAATTTTTGTCAATAATGATTTAGTGGTCAAATAATTACCAACCCAAACCATGCCTATGCAGTTTTATAACAAAATCAGAACATGATAATCCTTTTAGTACAAATGTCTGATCAGTCAGTGGAAGAAGGCTACAATCCTTCTTATGCGCATCCCTCATACAGGGTGGTAAAAAAGTCCCTGGACAGTTAAATATTTTAAAAAATAATGAAGATAGAGCTACAATACTTAGTACAAAGTTACAGGGCATAAAACTCTATTTTAACACATATTCAGTGATCCAATAACTCTTCAGGGGGACGGCCCACAAGGAGTCGGAAGAAAATCTTAAATGGAAGCATAGGTCAATATGCACATCAAATTAAAGGTCTTTTTTAGTAGAATACAATGCCGCAAACTGCACTTCAAAAGGTTGATCCAGCGCAAAATGGCAGATGTTCAAAGATTTCTTGAATCCGCCATTTTGAATCTTTGAACGACTGCCATTTTTTACTCAGGCATTTTTTTGAGCTTGAATTTGCGGCATCGTAATCTACAAGTGAAGACCTTTAATTTGATGTGCATATCGACCTATTTCTACGTTAACAATTTTCTTCCGATTCCTAGGGCTGTGCCCCCTGAGGAGAAAGCGTATAATAGCAATGTTAATTAAATGAATCTTTGAACAACTGTCATTTTGCGCAGGATCAACCTTTTGAAGTGCGGTTTGCGGCATTGTATTCTACTAAAAAAGACCTTTAATTTGATGTGCATATTGACCTATGCTTCCATTTAAGATTTTCTTCCGACTCCTTGTGGGCCGTCCCCCTGAAGAGTTATTGGATCACTGAATATGTGTTAAAATAGAGTTTTATGCCCTGTAACTTTGTACCAAGTATTGTAGCTCTATCTTCATTATTTTTTAAAATATTTAACTGTCCAGGGACTTTTTTACCACCCTGTATATATCTATGTATACCTCATATATATAAGCGCTCTACTTCTTCATATACTTTGTGCATTGTGAAATAAAAATTCGAACCTCTATTGGTAAAAAGTACTTAATGTGTTACCCGGCATCGTATACAATCAATTTAGCAATGCAAATTTTAGGTAAGTCAGATTTTTACGAGGGGAAATGTTTCGTGAACAAATCTTTCTCTATATCAAGCCTAATAAACACAGAAACCCCCCCATCTTTATATTAGGCCTAGTTCATTATCTCATCGATAGTTCAAATGAACGTGGGTTTACACTTTTGTGCCAAATTACATCAAATTCGGAAGATTTTAGCTCGAGTATACTATTTTCATCTTAAAAAATTAAATATATGAATTTGAACGGAAAGTATTTTTGCCTCTGGAGATATCAAAACGAAAAAGTGAATCGGTCCCGGGTCTAGGTCTTAACTCCTTAAGGGAAAACTCTACCCAAAAAACTAGAAATTTTAAACAAAATGTATAATTTCAGTTATTTACCAAAAAAGTTCTACAGCTCTTCCTCAACATTGTGATGTATGACACATAATAAAAATATTTTGTATACGATGTTGTTTTACAAAATAAGTTAGTACTACATGTGTAATACCCAATGGTACTAGACTGGTTTTCTACAACCTATTTCGAGAACCAGCCGTGACAGACAGTTTGCCAAAAGTTGACTTATTCAGTGGCTTGTAAACTAAAGCTGAAGGTTGACTGTGGAGTCTTAAATTTTCTTTTTGTTTGGAAGCTTGTAACCATAGCTACAAACTATAGCATGTGTTTTATAAAAATAATAACAATGAGTTTTTTTTTTACTATTGCTGTATATAAAACCCCAATTTTTAAATTGATGTGTTTTTTAATAAAAAAAATATAGTTCATAAAGTATTTTTTTATTTTTCCAAACCCAGGTTTCAAACCCATGTTACAGTTTAAAATCATGACTCTACCTGTTTTACAACTTAAGTAACTACCGTTCATGTGAATTCAAATTGTCAACAATTCCCCTAATCCCCCCCCCCCACAGAGTTAAAGTTGTTTTTATGTATATACTCTTAAATAATAACAATTTAAAAAAATTCTAAATATGTGATGTTTGTTGTTTTGGTTTGTGAAACTAGTTCCCTCAAACTAGAAACTTAAAAATAACAAAAGGTGAACAAAGTCCGCTTCTGAAGTGTAAGGGTAAGAGTTGGGCCCAACTCTCCTGGGGTCGGCCTAACTATGTTAGGCTCCAACCTCATCAGGTCGCCCGTTACTACTGAGCTATCGCTTCAGTAGACAGGGCTTTGTTTAATGATCAACGAACACGTCCACGCATATCTGCTGTTTCAGCTGTTCGCGATGACACTTAGAAGCATCGGTCCACCCAATAAATGAACAACTGCAGCACGTATATATGCTCTGACAATCTTACTTGTTTCTAGCGAGACCCAACTAATTCTAGTGGATATTACATTTTATAGAAATGATCAATTATGCTCATCTTTGGTATTTGCACTTATTATATAAATATACACGCTCCTAAACAATTCATTTTGATTTGAACGCGATTTTCATACTGGTTTATACGTAGACACACTGTTTTAGGAATCTACGTTACCGACGGGTTGGTTCCATTGGGTTCCGGTAGGTAGCAGCGCAGCACGGCATGTGCGAGGACACGAGAACGCAGTACGTTGTTTTAAGCCAGTACGCCTTGATAAACTTTTCATATCCTAATTATTGTTGTATTCATTGTTGTAAACCAATGAGCAACTTTTGCTTGTTGTATGATTGTATGCTTGCTTGCCTGCACAAAGATCTCGAAAATGGCTTTGAAGATTTCCATCAAATGTAAATAATTTATTACTGGACTAAAAACGTGTCTATTGCAGTTAAAACCGCCAAGAAACATCTAATTAAGTATGAAAAATGAAATTGAAAGTCAACATTAACATTGGTGTTAACCTTATGGGTTGCCAAGTTACCATGTTGGTTGAACAAAATAACAAGGAAAAAGTAAACAAAAGGTTTGCAACATGTGTTTACAACAAGCCATTCACAGTATACTAGCAAATTGCAAGATAAAGTACAAAAGGAAAAACATCAATTTTTACTATTGAGCAATGAATACACTGAATATTACTCGATATAGGGGAAAATAGTTCCGTTCAAATACTGATTATTTTACTTGGCTCTCTCCTACCAAAACTTATCCCTGAAGTACTGAGGCAATTGTTAGCAAACTTAGGTTTAGCAGTGAAATAAATATTTATATAATGAAGAATAATTTATTAGAATCAAAACAAAGATTTTCAGTCAGCAGTTTTGATTCAAACAAACAGTCAAAACAATGATTACAGTAGAGGCTATTACAAACGAGTAATTTTTACCATTGACTGTAACATAAATTAATGTGTTGTGGATTGCCAAGCTACAATTTCCATCATAGTATATTAAATTGAAATTCTGCTGAAATTTAAATAATAAATCCAAAATTAGTTGTAAATAAAAAATGCGTTTCCTTTTATTGCTTTTACAATGGATATATAATCTATACCGATGCACGGCTCGTTCCCCAGGTACTTGTAAAATAAATACTGTACTAGTACTGGAGCTTTTAAACCTTATAGTCCAGTAAATCTGTCAGAAAATATAGGGGTTGCTGTGCAAAAGGTCGGGTAGTTCTGATTTTTGGATATGTTGTTAGTATTGGGCCCATAACATAAAATCCAAGTTATCCACCTCGAGATACTGCCGCTCGCCGTGGGGCGCGCCACTTGTTATCGAAATATAAAAAAAATGGCAATTCCTATTGTTTTTCACTCGTTCTCGCGAACCGTTGATTTTACCGAAAATTTTATATTATTACATTAAAGAAGAATAAATTTGTGACAGTTTAAGCCCAACAGCAAGTATGTAGCGCAAATAATGGTCAAAATACAGACCATCAAAATAAATAAATTTTCCAAAGACGTATAAAAATTGTGGTTTTTTTAATATTTCCACAATATAGTTGTTTGAAGCAAACACCGTATTGATTTAGAGAGTATGCCAGTTTATTTGCTATTATTAGAAAATAAATGAAAGTATGAATAAAAATACCCCCACCTCAGCAAACCTGCAGACTAAGCGAATTTCCATTTTCTTGATTTGATTTTCACAAACCTATTTAAATAACATTAGGTTTAACTGGTACCTAGGTTTGCTGCTACAGGGAGGGTAATATATTATATAAAATAATAATAGTATGATAAGAAACAAATAAATTTACCCAATTTTATAAAAATGTGTCTATAAATAAGGAAAAACAATAATTAAAAATCTTCGCTTTGGAATAACTTGAGGTTTTTTAATTTACATTTTTCAATTTTCTCCGTAACCAATAACTGTAAAAAAGCATTTTAATGTTCTAAATTATTTGTTTTTAAGCTCTACAAAATGGTTTAGAAATACATTGTAAATGTTTTGTGGGTCAAAAATACGAAAAACCCGATCTTAAAAAAAACCCTATAAAGCAACCGTTCCCATGGCCTGATCATGCTTCGCGAACTCGTTTTAATAAATGTAGGTTTACATGCCGACAAACAGACCTTCAAAATATACCTTCAACGGCAAAACTACTCTTCCCAAAGCTATCAAATGTTTATACATAAACATTTAAGCTAAGCTTTGGGTACAATACTTTCATATGAAAACAAAATTAAACAGTTTAACATAGTTAACAGTTTATTGAGGCTGAAAGATCAGGCAAAAAAAGATCTTCCAATTACAATCACTCTACAGATCTTCCATGCAGCGGGTAATTTTTCCACGCCAAGTGCGCCCATCTATACAGGACATGCTGAATATGAATTGAAATACAGGATTGATATTGAAGAACACAAAAAATTCACAAAGATCGGAAATTTCACTACAAGACGTACAGACATGTTCTGGTGTGGAATTTGGTGTGATTAGACCATCGAATAGGCCCTCATAAAGACAATGAAAAGCCCTGATGGATTGACTCGAGGACGAGGGATAACAGACAAAATTTTGTAACTTGATGGGCGCTTGGGATGACCCGTCCTCATCAAATCTGTAGGAAGTTGAGAAATATTATAAAAAATGACGTCAGTTGAACATTAACAGTGAGCAACATGTTGACGTGCGCCATTATCGCATTGCTCGAGACAACGAAATTTATGAAAAGATTAAATAAATAGTGGTTTCCTCAACACACACCATTCAATATAAATGATATGCTGATTATTAGCAAATTTACTTTATAGGGAATACGCTATTACAGTAGGTCTCGTGGTAAGACCTAGACCCGGGACCAATTTACTTTTTCATTTTGGTATTCCTAGAGGCCAAAAATACTGTTGGTTCAAATTGTTATAACATATATAAATATATATATATATATATATATATATATATATATGTATATAGGCCTATACCAGGTGTCCGAAAAAGACTCCATAGTTTTAAACATACCTCACGATACTATTGTTCAAATGGATGAGTAATAATAATTTCGTGCTGTGTAGAGTATACTTCAAAGTTTTAGTTTCGTACGTTGGCAATAAGTTGCGTAAACCTATTTGACCTTGAACATAGTTTTGTTAATAAATTATAATACAAATAATAAAATATTAATGATAAAAATGAGTAAAAATAGCTTGCATGTCTGCAGGGCTACAAATGGTTCGCATATTGAGGTGTGATAGTGTTAAAATAACTTTTATTTTATTACCTTTCATTTAATGTATCAGCATAGCCTTCTCTATGGTATCAGTCGTTGAAGAGTAGTTTGTATCTAGTACAATAAATAAATAAATTTTCAAACTAGGTGAGTTTTTTTTTGAGACCCTGTATAAAAAATAAAAAAAAACTAAAGATGTTACTAAACTGTAGGCCTATCCAAAAAAGTTATTATCGTCCGTTAGCACGATGATTACCAAAAATCATCCGATTTAGTGGAATTTAGTACAAACATTACTTTTATTTGTGAATCAAGAGGTGGACTATTTATCATTTACTTTGTATTGTAAGTGACTTAGCCTATTAGTTTTGATTGATGGCCAAATAAATCATTGAATCATGTAAACGTACATTTATTTATTAAAACAAGATCGCGAAGCATGATCGGCATGATAAGACCATAGGAACGGTTACCTTATAGGTATTTTGCCAGTAAGAATATTTTTTTTCATTTTTAACCCTCAAAACCTACAATTTTACAATTGTATCATTAAAGAATTTTGTAGAGCTTAAAAACAAATAATTTAGAACATTAAAATGTTTTTTACAGTTATTGGTTACGGAGAAAATTAAAAAATGTAAATTAAAAAACCTCAAGTTATTCCAAAGCGAAGATTTTTAATTATTGTTTTTTCCTTATTTATAGACACATTTTTATAAAATTGGGTAAATTTATTTGTTTTTTATACTATTATTATTTTAC
Source organism: Macrosteles quadrilineatus (assembly GCF_028750875.1). Classification (NCBI taxonomy): domain Eukaryota; kingdom Metazoa; phylum Arthropoda; class Insecta; order Hemiptera; family Cicadellidae; genus Macrosteles; species Macrosteles quadrilineatus. The sequence continues at coordinate 34,312,828 of NW_026542598.1, read as the reverse complement.
TAAAAGATATACAGTACTATACTACCCTACCTGTAGCAGCAAACCTAGTTACTAGTTAAACCTAATGTTATTTAATAGGTTTGTTAAAATCAAATCAAGCAAATGGAAATTCGCTTAGTATGCAGATTTGCTGAGGCGGGGGTATTTTTATTCATACTTTCATTTATTTTCTAATAATAGCAAATAAACTGGCATACTCTCTAAATCAATACGGTGTTTGCTTCAAACAACTATATTGTGGAAATATTGGAAAAAACCACAATTGTTATACGTCTTTGGAAAAATTTATTTATTTTGATGGTCTGTATTTTGACCATTATTTACGCTACATACTTGCTGTTGGGCTTAAACTGTCACAAATTTATTCTTCTTTAATGTAATAATATAAAATTTTCGGTAAAATCAACGGTTCGCGAGAACGAGTGAAAAACAATAGGAATTGCCATATTTATGATATTTCGATAACAAGTGGCGCGCCCCACGGCGAGCGGCAGCATCTCGAGGTGGATAACTTGGATTTTATGTTATAAGCCCAATACTAACAACATATCCAAAAATCAGAACTACCCGACCTTTTGCATACCAAAATGTCTTATTTTACTGGACTATTAGTATTATGAACATGTTTCCTAACTTTTTTCACTGAAAAATTTTACATTACTGAAGTTTATTATTGAACACAATTAATTCCTTGAAAAATTAATTTCTTGTACCTGCGCAGATAAAACATACGAGAAATCTTTGCGTGAAAAAAACCTATACGATTTCCATCCATACAACACCTTTTTTCGCTAGAAAAATTACAAAAAATGGAAAAAAACCTATATGTTTAGCCATTTAAAGTAAAATCTTCGTGAGAATAATTATTTTAGATCATACAATTTTTTTTTGTTTTACGCATAATCACAAAATTACACTCGACGAAAAAGCGTAAACTTTTATCCAGATTGACACTAATTGATGGGATCAATCAAATAACAGCTGATCGATTGCTCAATTGAATGTCAAACAGTTTATTTGACTAACGTTTAATGTTTTTAACCAGTTTTGTGTATGATTTAAGTAATCTTGTGCACTCATGGAAGTCTATTTAATATTGTCCAAGTGCCATAAGGTCTGAGACTACCAATTATCCCGTACCATTACCGGGTAGTTTTCTAAAAAAATAAATATTGTTTTGGTCATTATTAGATTAAGGTTTTACAACAAACTAGTTCAGATGCTATTTTTATTCTAGTTGCAGCAGGTCTAAATATTCATTAATTAATTACCTTTAAAATAGGAAAGAAATTAGACTATTTCAGGGAAATCCTTAATTGAAAATAGAAATTTGCAGGCTTGCTGCGGCGGGGGTATTTTGTACACTTATCGTACTATTATTATGATTACAATTTGCCCAATAACCACTTTGCGTTCAATTTAATTAGTTTGCAGCAAATGGAAATTCGCTAAGTCTGCAGGTTTGCTGCGGCGGGGTATTTTACAGATTTAGTCGCGGCCCCCTTTCCCTAACACTATATATCAACACATAACAACACTGCATTACACTTCTAACCTAAAAACAGAACACTAAAATCAATAAACATACAAATACGCAATGTTTACATCAGCTGGTATATTTAAAACAGCTTATAGGAACACTAGCAGCACTTCCATTAGAAAATTACTGGATCTTTGACGGCCTGTGGGGCAGAGCAGGGGTGATTTTTGAAACTTCTACAATTTTTCCACTGTCCTTGGACCTTAAGCTTTAAAATATTAACAGCCACGCTACCTTTTTTCTAGCTCGAGATTTTGCCTGGGGACCGATTTGCTTACGGAATTATATATATATATATATATAGATGGGCCTCTTTTCATACTATTTTTAAATTGACAGTACAATACCGTATTTATATGATAAGAAACTGAAATGAAACCATAATTATTCCCAGTATTTATATTTTACATATTTAATGTTAGACAATTAAACTATAACTGTCCTCTTTAACGTTTTTATTGTTATTTTTAATAATTCCGCTTTATTCAAATGTTTTAAACTATGCTTACAATAATATTATTTTACATGAAAAAAGATAATTCGCAGAACATTGATAAAACCAGCAAAGTTGATAAAAACTTCAATTCTCGTCCATTTCGTGGTTTCATTAGTGTTTGATTACAATGTATGGTTTCAATTAGTAGCGGACCACATTTATGACCAATATTTGTTTCGTATAATTAGCTAGCAATTGAAACTCGGTAATCATTCAACTGTTTATAGAATCCAAATTTAGTTGTGGGTAATTAGGTCTGGATACTTTGATTACCTTTTGCTAATTTTAGTTATTCTTATACAGTCAATATGGCCGTTATTATCATTTATATACTTTTGAGCTATGCCCTAATTGAATTACTAGATTAAATATATTACTAATGAATCACTAAAAGTAGTGCATTTTTAAATACTTTCGATTCAGCAAAGAAGCACAGTTATAAATAATGTATTGTATTAGCAAACTACGGCACAGGGCGTTTTAAAATTAAAGAGCAGATTTTAACTTTAAAAATGTCAAATCTGCTCTTTGATTTTGAAACACCCTGTATATGAGAGGATTATAAAAAAAGTTGCGAATCATATGGAGCATGTCAAATTTTTATGGTATCAAAAATCAAAGATAATAGTTTTTTAAATATTTTAAGATAACACTAACAATATTATCTGAAACTACTTCCAAATTTTATACTGGAATAATAAGGCTTATAAGCTATATATTCACAATCTTATGTAAATACGTTACTACAAAATGTTCTTCTAGTGGCATTTTTAAACGCCACGTCTAATTTTCAGGTTTAAAACACGCCAAATGCTGAATGTACGTTAACGATTATTTCATGTTTCTTTTATGCACTGTCCTTGAGATATCTGAAATTATTGTAAAATTGGAAGAGGGTGCTGTAACTTGAGTTTTTCATTATTTCTTGAGTTATTATTATACTTGCAATTCACGATGTTAAAATGTAATCACACGAATGTTTAAATATCCGTGAATACAACAATATTTGTGGGATTTTTACTTCCATGGTCATTTTTGCAAGTTGTGTACTCTTTTTCTGGTTTTTATGCCCCACCTTAACATTCCAGGACGCTAGGTTTCAACCCGGGACTGTTAAACACATTACCACAGGGGAGTATGTTTAATCTATGACATTACTTCAAGGTAGTCCTGGAGGGTTGCGGCATTATCACATGGATAAAATCCATTGGTGAATGGTCGTATTTGAACCCGGGACCTCGGGCACCGAAGCCCTGAGCTCTACCACTAGGACAGCTCGCTACCCCTTGTTTTCTAGGTTGGGCCACATATCTATAAGAGCTTTATTTGATTGCTCCATTCAAAAACCCCTAACTGCCCTATACCTTCACCCTGTACCTTCACTTTTATATTTAATCCCTGATGATGAAGAACTGCATCGAGTTCGAAACGTTGGCATTCAAATACAGATCGAAGACACTGTCTAACCCAAGAGACAACGAGTTTATACAATTTTGATAATAATACAATTTTGTAAAATTCTACATGATTGTGCACTAAAAAAATCATCATATAGTGTCATTATTAATATACAATTTAACTATTAGAGTACAATAGTTGGTTAAAAGATAAAGATAAATAACTTCTTTTGAGGGTTATAAAAATAAATCAAAATTACCGAGAATATTTTACAAAAAATATTATATTTCATTTAGCTTTGGATAGTCCAAATAACGAATGCAACGTGAGCATTTAATGTTCGGTCGTTTGCGACTGGGTAATTCTGATAATGTCCAACCTCTCCTAAATTGGGATTTAGTCGTATCTGTTGAAATGCCACAGCAACTTACGGTTTGTTTAAAATCTGCAAAAAAGTGTTTATTTAAATCCAATTTTACTATAGGACCTAATATGAATCTTTTCAAAACGAGAGGCACTTTTGACATTTTTTAAACCCGTGTACCTTACAGTATAGAATGTTTTATTACTGTTATTATTATTCAAAGAGATTGTTTCTAATAGTCTGATTGTTTCATAGATTGTTTAATAAATTGTTTTTATAGTTTAAGTAGAATAATGACAAAAGTTGTACTGAAAATCAGAATTGTATCTGAAAAACGCTGGCTCAATAAACACCTTTTTATTTATTAATTATTTATTATAGTATTCGTTATACTGCAACGCAAACTAATCAGAAATGCATAGGAATACATTTCGTAAAAATAACTCCCCCACGAAACAGGTTTTCATGTTGTTAAACTACAAAATACGCATTGGTTGAAAAAGGTATTACTCCGCCAACGCAATAACACATATATATTTAACTTTAAAAATGCATTCATACTTTTTTCCTAAATGTTGTTAAAGAGGTTCATATATTGTGGTTGATGTACAAAGTGACACGATATATGACACAAACAAAACTCAATGAGTTATGGGATTGAGATGATTTTTCGCAAAAATCAGCGGACGTATTTTAATACAATCGTCTATTAAAATAACCATATTACCTTTTTTGAATAGGGATATTTTAAAAAATAAAAGGAAGAAATTATCTTTTGTTGGTGTTTTGTAACGCAGGTATTTAAGTAGTACAGTAATCTCTAAGTAACTACATACACAAGTACTTGTGTCAGGATGCAATTTAACCTAAACAAACAACTAACCGAGTTAGCCAAATAGTGCATCAAAGCTATGCTAATTTAACAAGACACATTACAACACGAATTCAAACATGTTTCGAATGTTTTACTTACATTCAACTTTATGAGATTTCTCATTGTTTGTGATAATATTTAACGTACGGTATTCTAACAATTAATCAATTAATTAATTTAGTCTCCAACTGCTCAGCTATTTTTACAGGAAATAACAACAAATAGTTTTCAGGTGAAAAGTATGGAACACTAGTGCATTATGATACATAAGAGGTTAAGTTATCTTTTCTATGACGTAACTTCAAGTTGGAAGTCATGAAGTCAAGTTTAAAACTCACGACGACCTTCTACGAGTGTTAAGATTTTAGGTGTTTCATTGTGAAAATGACGTCATACGTCTAAAATAAATAAACGAATTGTTGTTTACTTGGATAGAAAATGATAACCTAACCTCTAGTAGATGATAGCTAATGTTACCTTGACAATAATAAAGTAAGTTACAATAAATGCTATCCTTTTTTGCAAAAATTCAAATAATCTGTAAACTTTAAATTGCCATGTAATTTTCATAGAGAACAAGTGGCGCGCCCCGCGGCGCGCGGTGGTATCTCGAGGTGGATAACTTGGATGTTATGTTATGGGCCCAACACTAACAACATATCCAAAAATCAGAACTACCCGAACTTTTGCACAGCAACCCCCTATTTTTTTGACAGATTTACTGGACTACTGTTGGGAAATCTTATAACTTTTTAATGCTATTGCATATTATAGAACCAACTTGTAAAGTTGAAACAGCTGACTAAATTCTTTAATTTCCTTTAAATATGAATACTCATAAGGTTAACATGGGGAACTACATAGCCACTGGGGCAGAGCCCAAAAGGATTTTTGAGATAAAAATATGCCTTAGTGTTAATCCGGAATGTGAGCTATCATCATGCCAAATTTCAGCCCAATCCGTCCAGTAGTTTATGCGTGATTGAGCAACACACATACAAACTCACAAACTTTCAAATTTATAATATTAGTAAGATGGATACACAAACTTGGCCCCAAACTCTATCAGAAATGAACGGCTTTGTAAAATATATTATCCACCTTGTTATGTCATAGCGTTGTGGATTCATTCAAATTTCATTATCCGTATATTTTGTACTTGACGATCACGTTTATCACATACATCAACAATCGGATTGTTTGTAGTCAGTAGATGGCTATAATAGGTATATGCAAATATTTTAGATTACAAAAGCAAGAACCATTTCTTAAAAATAGCGTAAACAAAATACCCTCACCATTTTGCACATTTTACACAAGCCTATGACTTATAAAGATGTGGTTTTTATATACCTATTCTTTTTACGTTCTTTGCTAATACAATATTAAGACACAACATTAATCCAATTAAGTAACAATGATACATTCAGGAAAAATCACGAAAGGAAAATTAAGAAAAATATAATATTACTAATACTGCTTCCATAAAATTGTAATAGAATTAAATTTACATTTATTTCCTTTAAATAAATAATACATTGAAGAACATAAAGCACATTATCATCGTAAATGCTGGCTTATGTTCCTAACCAAAGGTCAATTTATGCTTATTCGAATAACAGCTGATGAGTCCTTTGCTCGCATGATGTGCTAGTTTCTTATTGGCTCATTGTTGTCTTGTTCATGTCGTTGAACGGTTCGACGTACTTTCTTGTTACTACAGACAGTGTTCGTAGGGTTCCATTGTCTACTCCGTGTGGTGTTCGTATCGGATTTATGATCTATTTCGTGTGGTGTTCGGTTAAGTTTGGATCGTGTTTGTTTGTGGTTAGTGTATGCGTGTGTCAAGTGATATAAATATGGTGGTAAATGTAAGACTAAGGATTGTTGAAATACTTGGGAAAAGGTAAATAATTTGTTCGACTATATTTTATTGTTTTAGATCACCATAGGCCTAATGTATGCTTTTGTGATTATATGTTTTTACAACCAATGCTTTGTATTAAATCACTGAACTCAAATTCATTGGCAGCCTTCAGTATTTCATTCATTATTTACATATAAATTTGAGGAAAGTAAATTTAATAACAAGTACAATGCTGATCAAGAAGTTATCTAAATTTGCCATACATTGTTGATAAACTTTTAAATTCCATAACTGCTTTTTAAATTTTTATTAAATAGTAGTTAAGTTAGAAATTTTAAACTCATTATTAAATAATGTCGTATTTAATAAACGTGTTTTGTAAAATTGGCAGGTAAAACTAACCAGTTGATTGTAACTTTATTCTTACTACTGTATTTATTACAAAATTAATACATTATTAACTGCTATCCTACAGTATTGTAGGTAATTGAACAAGTAAACACTAATAAAGAAACAAATAACTGATTGTTATGTTTTAACACGCAAAGTCTTTCATGCAGTGAATAGTATAATAGTTATTAAGAAGCAACGTTAACTGATTCATGCGGCAGTGGCAGTCAGCTGATTATAGCATTGTTGTTCTCTGTCTCACTCTACGGCCGTGTGACGAACCATTGCTGTGACGATTCACTAGTAAATTATAGCTAGACAATTTTGATTGGTTGATTACCAAGTGACAATTTATCGTGTGCCCATATTTTATTTCGACTATTTGTGTCTCTGTTAGGCTACTGTAATACGTGTTCAGTGCGTAGAGACCAACAAGAATAATAATAACGTCGTTAAAACAGCTTTAAAATTAGTAATTATTTTAATACTTTGAATTATTTTAGCAAATTTCCCTATAATGAATGAACTTTTACCGAATGTGACACGGTAAGACCTTTGACCCGGGTCCGATTTTTTCATTTTGATATCACCAGGAGCTAAAAACATTAGTTTTAATTTTATGTTGTATAAACAGAGTGTCCCGTAAGTAAACTTTTTTATAATTTAAATTACTAAAGAATGGCAAATTTCTAGTCTATATTTTTTATAATGGTTTCATTTCCTAGAGAATTTTAAATGCTAAATAAAGGTCTTGGAATTTTTTCCATAAAATCAACAAATTTGTTGTAATTTAAATAACGAAAATTGAAATAACCGCCAATTTCAAATGGACCAAGTTAAATTTTTTCTTACATAGGTCTCTTCTAACAAGTTCAACAACTAGCTGTTGTACCCGTGCTTTGCAACGGGAAGAGAACACAAAATAGAAACGTTTTGATCTTTACATCTGTTTATAAAATAGTTACACATAAGCCTTTTAAAAACAAAGTTTAACCTTTATGGCCTTTTATAGGATGGATGTTGTCATAAATGTAAAACAATAATAGTACTGCACCCTGTTGGTAAACCTTGTAACTTTTTAATGCTATTCAATATCATAGAACCAACTTGTGTAGAAACAGCTGACAAAATTATTTTATTCCTTTTAAACATGATTACTCATAAGGTTAACATGGGGAACTCCAGAGCCACTGGGGTGGAGCCTGAAAGGACTTTTGAGATGAGAATGCGTCTATATGTTAATCGGGAATGTGAGTTATCATCACATCAAATTTCAGCCCAATCCGACCAGTATTTATTTTTCGCGTTTACTTGTCACAAACATACATCCAAACTTTCTCAATTATAATATTAGTAGGATTTCATAGTTTTTCTGCTCTTAGCACCATTTCTTATCAACAGCTGTTGTGGTTTGCAATGTAATAAAAAAATATCCTCCATTTCAAATCGTATGAATACAAAAACTAACTTTAAGGGTTTCCCTTTAAATACACACACCACCAAGGAGATAATTCAAGAAATATAAAATTAACAATTTAAAGAAGTTATTTATACGAAATTACCTATTTTAACCAAACTCAAAATCCATTAACAACAATCGTCAGCTTCGATGAAAACGTTTTTGAATCAATTATTAAAATTATCCTATGGTTAAATATTTAATTATTCGGTAATTAGTTATTTTATTACAACTTTATGAACGGTTTACGCTGAGCGGAGTCTTGGATCCTGGATTAGGTTAGAGCCATATTTATATCCTACTGTACAATAATTCTTGACCGAATATTTATGATTTTGTTACTGCTCATGTGTCTAAATATATTGAGTAATCCGGATAATAATGTAAATATTTAAACGAGAAGGGGGCATTGATGTGAAAAGCACTGAAACACGGGATTAACAACCATTGAAGATGGAATATTCTATGGATATCGAGTAAAGGCTTAGCAGTATTTGCAAAACAGCGTATCACTGTGCCTGTGATAAAATCCTAAACATTAGACAGGCTTTTCAAGCATATCTTCCTAAAAGATTGTATTTTTATCTCTCTAAGTAATTGTTTTACGAGGATTAAGTTTTAAACAAACTCTACGAATGGATATGATCTACTAAACATACTTTTTCACTACACTACCATGTTTTTAGCCTTTTTACAAACGTTTATTGAAGGCCGAAAGCTACCTATTGCCGTCCATGCCAGCTGTCATCGTCATTTGGGGGCCGAGCAGGTTTTTACATCCCTAGGGCCGAAAATCAGCTATTTTACGACCTTGTAAACTATTTCAAATGTACAGTAGTTAGCAATATTCCCAAATACAAACAGTAATTTTCTCCCCATCGCGAATAACTCTTGCAAGTTTTAAATTGCTCATCCACTGTCTTAAACTAATAGTCACATAATGTATTTTATAGGTATTATTGGCTTACCTAATGTTCTGTTTCATTAAAAACCAAGCGTAAACTTGTATCTAAAGTGGAAGTAGAGAGCATTTAGCCACAAAGCCCTCGAGGGATGTACAAACTTTCGTCTGGTTTGAGCTACAGCTCTGTTTGCAGGATATAATATAGTATGAACTATCTCGAATACAGATATCAGGGAAAACACACAGCTTCACTTGCAATACTAAATCTTTGTCGTGTAATATAAATTTGAAGTTTAAGTTTTTCTATAGAAACTAAAGCAAGTTATGAAATTATTTAGAATTTCACACGCCCTATACAACTTTGGTCACATCTGTTTTTAATTTATTAAACTGAAACTATTTTATTTGTATTTAGATACCACTAAATTTTTATAGTAGGCCTACTTGTATTTAGATACCCCCGCCGCAGCAAACCTGCCGACTAAGCGATTTTCCATTTGTCTGAATTGATTTTCAGTTAAATATATTTTAATAACATTAGGTTTAACGAGTACCTAGGTTTGCTGCTACAAGGAAATTAATAAAGTGTGTTTTTGAGTATAATATTGATAGCTTAGTACAAAATAAATAAATTTGCCAAGTTTGATCAAAATATATCCATAAACAAGCAAACTACAACATTTGACAATATTCTCCTTAAGAATAACATGGGTATTTTAAATTTACAATTTTTTTAAATTTTCTCCGTTACTAATAACCGAACAAAAATACTTTTATATACTTAAATTATTTGTTTTTTTAAGCTCTTTAAAAAGGTCTAAAGAGAACATGGGAAATTTTGTGTTTTGAGGGTCAAAAGTGAGAAAAAACCAATTTTTACCCCATAAAACCCCCCGTAAAAAGCCCCGTTTCCATGGTCCGATAATGCTGGTTCGCGAACTCATTCAAGTTTATCCCGCTTTACACCTTTAAACCGAATTTCATCAAAATCGGACAAAAATTACTCAAGTTATCGCGTTCACGGACGTATGCATATAAATCTATATATATATATATATATATATACATATATAAAAATTTGAACCAATGGTGTTTTTGGCCTCTGGGGACATCAAAATGAAAAAGTAAATCGGTCCCGGGTCTAGGTCTTACCGGTCCACCTACGGTAATAGCTACTTCCCTATAGGGAAATTCGCTAATAAAACAGAAGTATAATTTATACACCAGTTCTGTCGTGAAATAATGATATGAGAAAATCTCCGTTAAGAATGTATCAAATATGTTCTGTACATTGTAATTGAATCAAAATCCTGGTGAAGTATATTTATTATAAGAGAGCGAGTTTTAGTACGATCTACAATTGCCTTCGCTAAATATTTGTAGCCAATAATACCTAATTATAGTAACACTCAATAGTTTAACGTTTTAGGACATTTACACCACAAGTAAAAAAGATTTTAACAGTTCATTTGGATTTTATTCTTGGAGTGTGTCATATGTATAATAAACATAAATTAAATACACAAATTGTATATTAAACATAAATTAAATTTATCTTACAATGACAAATAAGAAATTTCAATCACAGTATAATGCAATATTTTTCGTGAAAATAATTTAGACATTTGAAATGAAATAATTAAGGAATTTTCGATAGCCATGCAAAATATACTTTTACACAGTTACTATTGTTTTATACGTTTTGAAATCTTTGAACAACTACGGAACAAAACGCAAATTATTTGAATGAAAACATATTAAATCATTTGTTAATGTTTTATGTATAGATTAAGTGCATCTTGTAATCCCGAGGAACCAATTAAAGGTTACTCGTTTAAGCTGTAACGTGAAGCTGTGGTTACTAAGAGTGTATTTGGAGTGGAGCGTTGAAGTTAATTGGTAGTTAATTGCTATCCAAATTTATATGCGTTTTTGTTAATAGGAACGTTCAATATAAGCTAAATAGTACTGGATGACTTAATTAGCTATTCTGTAGTGGTTGCAATGTTCTATAAATTATAAGGTAAGCATGTTTCTTTCAAACCTTTTTTTCTCAGCTCGTGTGCATCGTAGGGAAAATATACGCATATGTTATAGAAATACATTTTCCTGTAGGTGTGCAGAATCCCTTTATAAATTAAAATAGGCTCAAAAATAAAGATAAAAAAATTATTTAAAATAAAAAAAAAGACATGGGCCTTAAAGGTTGCCATGCTGGTGACAAAATAGCTACGAAATATAAACAGAAAATCTAAACAAATGGAAGAAATTCAAATCACATGTTTTATTTACAGCGTGGATGAATATAGAAAAATCTGTACATTGGATATTGTTTGTCAAGTTTTCGACTACTGGACGACCTCTAGTTTACCTAAATAAGTATTTGACAGCCACTTTATATAGTTAACAATAATGGAGTTTCGAAAGCTTCAAAGTTAGCAGGCTTCGAGCTAAATTTGATTGACGTAATCTGTTTAAAGTTAGGTTATTAATATGACGAAACTGAAAACTGATATAGGCAATATTGGCAGTACATTGGACAGCACATTTTCTTACTCGGTTGTTGCTTTAAAATCATATAAAGGTGAAAATATTATAATTTAATATGTAATATTTTTTACGAGATTAATGTTTATTAACACTAATTTTTAGTAACGTGTGTCCGTTGAAGCTTTAGGAACTATTAATATATTTCCCCAGTTCCCCACGTAGGCCTACATTAAAACTTTTGTTACTCAATAATTTATTAGTTTAACAAAATCCTTTTTGAAAATATGTGTGTTTTATACTATAATCTGTAAGATTGGACTTGCTTCCTGTCCCTCTATCTGCCTAGGACTGGTCCGGGTGTTATACCATTGTCAATTACCCAGGTAGAATGAGGCTAATGGACAGGTTCCATCGCACAGACTATAGAATAGAAATTCGTTGATTTCTCCAGTTGTGTCGTTATAGAAAACATTCACAGGAGTTACATTGCATATTAAATAGTAATTATTTATAATCATTTAACCAAAGCCTCATACTAACTTAGCTATTCCTCGAAGTGTTTTCAATTTAATTAACTAAAATTAAAATCTATTTAAAAATCATCCATCGTAATTGACGAGCTACAAAGAGAATTTCTGTCTTCAAAGGAAAGGAAAAGAGACAAATCTAACAACTAATTAATTGTGTTTCATTATTTTCCGTTGTAGCTCAAGTTCAAAAATCTAAAATGCCGTTCTTTCTTTGATAGAAATTTTATGCTCAACTATTTTTTTTTTCAATTTACGTAATCTAATATGATAGGGTAAATTGAACATGCAACAAAGTCACACCACAGTCATCATAAATACACATGGAAAAATGTATTCGAGTCTAAAATGTATTTTGATTAATCAGAACAAAATGGGGAAACAAAAGAAATCAGTCAATCAGTGCGTGCGATTTATGAACATCGGTTCTATTTAAGGGTTGTTATTCAAATTTCATACACACTTTACCACTTTTCATTCTCTTTAATTATACTATATTTATTTACCATGTAAAAAATCAACTTTAAATTTAAATGTTTTTGCCAATAACAATTCTCTTAACGAAATTGAACCATTATAATTTTGATTTCCGTGTTTTTTTTTCATGTGATTATTATTGTGGCTTTAAAGTTTAAGTCTTGTAGTGTTTTGGGTCCTTGGATTATTAGTTTTAAAAAAGAGTCCTCTTAGTGACACCCGTTCGTTGTATAGTTCTGTTTTTACTATCATAGTTCATTATTTAGTGGATAATGTTTCAACTTCGTATCTTCAACTACTTTTTAGAACAAAATAATGAGTGAAACAAAACAAAATTGTGGCTGTGTTAGTAACTAAGGATTTCCGGACAATAAATATGATAGTTAGATATGTTTCTTACTCAGGAACAATGCCCTAAAATATTGGTAAGAATTCCGGAAGACCCTGTATAATTTGGCTGCAAAAAATGTTTCTTATAAAATACCAAAAACGTAGAATCTTTAAAATAATCAGGCAAACCGTTTACCAACAGAGCCAGGATTTGCCCAAGACCAGAAAGCTTGGCAAACAATAATTAGTTCGTTAGCAATGAAATCCCTTTAAAACTCGCACATTGTTGAAGTGGAAAGTCATAACTAAGAGTTTTTATTTTTCATCGGATTATTAAAGTAATTTAAAAAATATGTTCGTAACAGGTATGTAGAATACATTGAAAAGTATAATTATTCATCCATAACTTTATATTACACTAACCAACAGTCAACCGTTACAAATATTTCTTATTCGCCTGTGTGATTTAAATTTCTCAAACGTTTGTCAAATGAATACAAATACTCATTTTTCAGTAAGAGTATTTAATTCAATATTTGTCCTTGAGATACCTTACATAAACTAAGTACTGATAAAACTACAGTAGTTTAGTTTTGGAAAAACTTTAACTTATTTTTATTATAACTTACAGAATTATATATATTGATTTACTTGTACAATTTTTTATTGAGGGTTTATAGATTATTTTGTGTTTAATTTTTTTCATCAATGAAAGTAGTCGTTTCACAAGCTCTAATTTAGGGAGAGGGAAAATTGATTAGCTGATTTTCCCTTGCTCCGCTCTCGATTAGTTCTTCATTTACTCACTACGCGCGCTAGTGTTTTGTTGCGGTTTAGTTTAATGATTTTAATCACCTGTGTGTATTGTTAAAAGTTGTTTTATTCTTTTATTTTGATGTTTGAAAAATATTGAGAAATATACGTAGGTTTCCTTTTAGAACATACTACTTTATTTTGATGTTCAAACAAATTAATTGAGAACTAATATTACTGAGGTCTGTTATTCTGTGTTTGTGTATTTTTGCAGAAGAAATTCCGCATAGACTTTAATACTTTAGTTACCTGGCAACTAAAATATTAAAACTAAACAGTTGAATTCCAAAATAGTTCCTTGGTGTTATTTCTCTTATTTTAATGCATAAAAATTCTATTATTATCAGTAAATAAAAAAGTTCTAAACCCGTTTGTAGAATCAGATATTACGTTTGAAAATCTTAACGGGTGAACTTGGAAAATACAATAAAGCGGCTGAAAATGTTCTAATCATAGAGATTTGCTGCAAAGGCAATACTTATTATGATTTTGAGATATAACTGTTTGAGTTCGATAACTAGGTCAAACGTAAAGTACTTGTGGCAGGATACAATTTACCCTACACAAACTACAAACAGAGTTACACAAACAGTGCATCAAAGCTATGCTAATTTAAGTATACACAATAGAGCGTGAATTCAAACATTAGTTGAATGTTTTCCTTACACTTCGGGTGTTAATAGTCACTGTTTCATTTGTGGGTTTAATTAATTGTGAACATTTTCACAATGGGTCTATATTTGTTGTATTGTAAGTTCTAAATTATATTTAGCATCATTATGTTCTGAGCCAGCTACTGAAACAATCTTGATTACTATATACTTGTTTATTTATTTGTTACATAAAGTATTAACCTGATCTTTTGATTCCAGTAGTGAAAAAAATACGATCTATCTTTGAAGTAGTGAACTCATGTATAAATCTAAGCTTCTAAAACCCATATTTAAGTGGTAAAATAGTAGTTTACACGCAACGATTCCGTTAAGTTAGTCTTTACGACACGAGTAGGAAATTTGTGCACGAGCCTTGGCGAGTGCCTTAAAAACTTCTACTAGTGTCGTAAAGACTATTAACACGAGTTGCGTACACTACTTTACCTACGACCGTTTTTTTAAATTACTAACAATCTGGTTTTTAATTACTAACAAACACTACTCATAACTTCTTAGAGAGGTTATGTTTTCGTGTATTGTCATTGTCGCTGAAAGTGATGCAACGACTTATTGTATAATCAGCTGATTTCATGTAATTACGTGTTTGTAAAACTTCGTTAAATAATATGTTAATCTTTTCAGGGAATAGGTTCTGCCACGAATACCGTGGGTTCTGCCACGAGGGTTCTGCTAGCAGCATTCTTACCATAAATATCAGGTACATTTAGGGAAATATTGCATATTTTTGCAACAACTGAATAATATAGTGAAACAGTTACTTTACAGTTAGATTTCAACATCGAATATGTGGTCCACAACGAGTTGGTTGAAACAGTGGTTAAGAGGTATTCAAAATAATCCAGAAGCACATTTATTTTCATTTATTAATTTAACCTTATTTTGTTTCGTCCATTTAATGAATTGCTGGTATGTAATTTCATACATTTGTTTCGATTTTGGTGGCAAAAGATTAGCACAAACAGTTTGTGCTCTCATTTCAATCTCGTCAACTTCACTTTCACTAATTGACATTTTTAAATCAGTTTAATCTACCTTCCTTTAACTTCCACCAACTTAGGTTAAGAATACGCGAGTATCAACAGGAACAAGTCGGATCAAAAAAATTGTCAACTGATCAGCTGATCAGCGGATTAGTTGACGTTCGAAAAATTAGAATTTTACTTCTTTTCTCTCAATCCTTGAACCTTATTGGTCCGTTACCCGTGTTGTTATGAGAAAAACTATGCTGTTATGAAATGAAACTATGCTGTTATGAAAGTAAACAGCCATTAAGTGAAACTTTTCAATTCTAAGAACTGAACTGAAATGGCTACTTTAAAAAACTGTCGTAGGTAAACGATATTTTTACCATAATCATAAAACCTCAATACCATAAATCTTAATAAGGAAATAAATAAACACATGAATTTATAAACAAAATTTCCCTGAAGATTATGTAGCAATTTTCTTGCAAGTGACCGATAACGCCATGCAGTATCTTCTGTGTTTTGTCATAATACATTTTGATGCTGTTTTGTTTATTCATACAAACAATCTGCTGATTCGATAACGCAGGTCTTGTATATTCAATGCATATAGATTGAGTCTGTTTGCTTGGACGGTTCTAAATCAGTACTGGATCAATGAAGAGCAATAGGGTTATCAAAGCTATATCGCCCAAGGCTATATCAATTTGTAATCCTATTTATATCAGTTTGATAACACGTTTACTCGGTTTTATATGTATTTTAGTATGAGTCCTTAGTGGTTGGTCATATCAATAATACATATAAAACATATACTGCTGGACGTAAAATTAACAATGACCTACCGCACTTATTTGGGAATTTACGATCAGCGATTTTAGTACTTAACTAGAAAGCAGAGGAATTAAACTAAATCGTGGCACTACTGTCCACCTTTTTCCACTTTTTCCTCCAATACATAGTATATGGACAAAGGTATTGTTTTCGTCAAATTTTCGACTTTGAGTTTTAGGTTGAATAAGGTTTGGTTCTCTCTGAACCCACAAAAAGTGTTTTTCGAAGTGATGTGTTTGTGCGTCTCTATATATGTGTGTGTGTGGTAGATGTGTACACATCACCTGTGGTCTGAGTTTGAAGGAATTTTGTACCTATTTGTGTACTTATTAACAGTATCTCCACGCGTTCTATAATTTTTTTAATGGTATTTTTAAAAAACAAAAACCTAAGAAACAAAGGAGAATCAAATTTTCACGATAATTGCTTGAACAATTTTGATTAAAGTTGAGTATGGTATGGCCCTAGTAACTCTGAAAATAGTAAACCCCCAATTTCTGTTAAAATTACGGTTCAAGGTTACTCCTACTTTTGCAAGAGCTTTCCCATAAAATTTCGTACCACCACTTGCCCATGAGAGGGGTTGTTAGATTGATGATACAGTATATTTATGTTGTTCACATACACGTTAATATGATTGTCCTGCATTTGCTGACCTGATTTACACTTTTATTACAGCACTGAGTGTTTGAACCAGAAGTGAAGAAGAAAACATCCAACCGCAGCCCCGGGACTAAACTATCTTCAGAATGGTTTTGCCCAACAGAGCTACAACTTCGTTCGCAAAACCCAATCCTCCAAATTGACTTCAATGAAGATAAAAAAGGTACTAATGATACTAAAGTACTGTTGATACATTTTATTATATCCTTTGCATGTTATACAAGTAGACTAGATAAGTCCAAAGATCCTTCCTAGATAAGTAGATCTTACAGATAAGTCCAAAACGGACAAATTATGTATAAGATCAAAATGAAGTCAAAAGACGATGGATACTGGTTTTTCGTTACAATATTATTCATTTTTATCAAATTAAGAAACCCAAAAGGAATAGATAGCGATGTTTTTCGTTTCTTTGACAACAGGTTATTTATGTGTTGCTAAACCGATTTTGTAACATGACTGGGTTGTAGGCATTGGCACAAAGGTTGCCAATAATGTGCTTGACATGAAGTGTTGTAGTTAATTAGTAGTTAATTGCTAGTTAATTTACGACGCAGCTTTGTTAACCGAAGCACCTCGCGTAACTGGAGTTAGCTAGGAAACTATAATTTGTGTAGGGATTCTAAATTTAAAATTCAAAAAGATTAAGAATACTTTTTAATGTTAGAAATGTTAGAAAATGTATTTTTGTTTGAATTATATTTAAACACAACATAACGTTTACTAATGCACTATCAATTAATGTTTTGACACATTGAAACATAAAACTAATAATGATTAACTATTAACTAAACCCACTTGTCGTTTAAGCATAATTACAATAAAATCCAGCACGAAGGAGGATCAAATTTTATCCAAACTGACACTGATTACTGCTATCAATCATAACAGCTGATCGATCAATCGATCTATTAACTAGCTGATTGAAACAGATCAATGTTTATTTGATATTTTAATCTATATAATTAATACGCTACATGAAACTTTGTCGGTTGAACTCCTCCGCCATTTCTTAACAGATTTTATCCATTGACGTCTCATTGGAAAGAGCGTGTCGCGTAGATTTGCAAACTGGCCTTACATATATGAAGAAGTCCCTTGGGCTTTGCCCCAGTTAAAAAAGTCATATAGCCTTGTCAGCCCCATGTTATCCTTATGAAGAACATAATTGTTTACATGTTGATCAGCTGTATAATTTAATTGCTGTTATTTATTTTTAAAGTTCCCATGTTATCCTTATGAAGAACATAATTGTTTACATGTTGATCAGCTGTATAATTTAATTGCTGTTATTTATTTTTAAAGTTCCCATGTTATCCTTATGAAGAACATAATTGTTTACATTTTGATCAGCTGTATAATTTAATTGCTGTTATTTATTTTTAAAGTTCCCATGTTATCCTTATGAAGAACATAATTGTTTACATGTTGATCAGCTGTATAATTTAATTGCTGTTATTTATTTTTAAAGTTCCCATGTTATCCTTATGAAGAACATAATTGTTTACATTTTGATCAGCTGTATAATTTAATTGCTGTTATTTATTTTTAAAGTTCCCATGTTATCCTTATGAAGAACATAATTGTTTACATTTTGATCAGCTGTATAATTTAATTGCTGTTATTTATTTTCACTTCAAAGTCTTTTAAACTCATCGGACATTATGATGACTTTTATTTGTTTTTAAATAACTACTTTACTTCTTTGCAATTGCTCGATTTCGAGCAATGTGTTTACTAGTATTGTTTAAAGTACTAAACACAATTTACCTTCTAACTTTGGGATTTTCCGTTAATTCACTACCACTTCCGTTAATTTACTACCCGTAATTATTATGTTAGGTTAGGTTAGTTTAGGTCAGATTAGGTTAGGTTAGGACTATGTTTAAGGACCCATTCCGTTAACATAGTTCTAACCTAACCCAACCTGTGGTAGCGAATTAACGGAAAAGGTCCTAACCTTGCAACACTGTATACCTAAAAAAGAAATACATTGTTTTTTATAAATACATCTATTATTCGATTACAAGGAATGATAAAATTTACATTTTCAGAAACTGTTCCTTATGTACGGCTTGAATGACATTATGTAAATCATATATAGGCCACTTGCACTTGAGTTCTGACCTGACTCTCTGAATAGTAAGATAATCAATGCCCCCCACAGCAGGGAAATTCATTTAAAGAAATTCCAATCACATCTTTGTTTTACTTACAGCGTGGGGTGAAAATAGAGAAGTTTGTTTGCATAATACATATTTTTGGTCCAACTTTCGACCACCGGGTGATCTCTAGCTTAAATAATAACTCAATTGCAACTGTAGCATGAACTAACTCGAATTGAAACGAAAATATACCGATTCTCAGAACTGTAACTTTATTAATTTAAAGAAAGCCCAATAGATTTTAAGCTAGATAGACTTTTAGATCTAATAGATATTTAGATAGATAGAATAATCAGTAGATTTCCCTTTTAATCTTTACAGACAGACACGCACACAGTCACAAAGAAAGATAGAGATACACCTTCTCTTCTTTATAATAATTATATATGACTTCAAAGTGAAGAACAAAAACAGATCTAGGTAATTGTTAATTAAATGTATTTCGTTAGTTTGCGTTTTGGCTCTCTAAAAGGCAAACGCTGTAATAAACTTCAAAAGACACAATTAATTAAGTCTCCTCTAATTGATATTTTATAATTGATTGAATGTCATTTTACGTCCATTTAATTTTGTATTTACTGTCTCAGTAACTTTATTATTAAAACTACATTTTATTCTCTAGTCGTTTTAAGTACAAAGAGATCTTTCACCGTTTGTAACATTTGAAGATATTGTTGGTAAGTTATTTTTTTTTTCAAAACCGTTTTAATTAAATATGTACACATGTGTACATATTTAACAACAACGGGTATTCATGTAAGGATATTCACAGATATGTACAGTGTACTTTTTAAAAGTCAACTCTAAATTGGTTAAATTTATATAACCTTACCATTGCAATTATAAACATTTATCCAAAAACAACAGGCACTGTAGGAAGAAGAGGGTTTTCCGTGTAATAAAATAGCTGCAAATACCGATGGTTGTTACAAGTTAGTAGTTGTCCCTCATCATACGTCATTTAAACTATTTCTTTGACTAACAAATCGACCACTATTAGACAGTATCAAAACTATCATCTTATTTTAACACTCATCCTTCACATAACAGTGCCTCAACATAGGCAACATAGGTACCATGGTTGGTATGTCAGCATTGTCTAAGCTAATCAAATATAAAATGAGTTTTTTTTTTCAAAAGCCAACAAATAAATTTTAGTTATTTTTATCCACCTTATCCATTTCAATTTCTATATCATGATTTCTGAAAGCCAAATCAATAATGGAAAAATAATACTTTACTAAATACTGGTAGCTTTATGTGATTGGTTTACTGGCTGGGTAGCTGATTAGGAAAGGTACTCGCCTTACAATCAAAAGGTCACCGGTTCGATCCTGAGAAAAGTCAGTAGTTTTTTTTATGGTTTGAAACTAGACCCGTCTGTACCTGGTCATTGGGATTTAAATAAATTATCTTGACTGATTAAACAGCTGTTCTTGGTCAGTAAAAGTTACACAGATCAACTCATACCATTCTAAACTCATCCATTGTTTTTATTTGGGTTAAAATACACAATTAAGTGGCGTCCCCATTTCAATTGATAGTAATGATAACAATAGTTATCATAATTAAAATATAATTCTAATTTACAGTTTTTTTTCATATACTTAGTTTGCATGCATATAACCATAACACATTACTACTGTCAGTGTTTCAGTTACCATAATGATTTAACATTGCATTGTTACAGAATGCAATTACGATTTAATTGCTGTTCAAATGCCTTTACACCAAATCAATGTTTGATTAAATTTTACGCTTATAACCATAGACGAATAGAATTTAGACCGACAGCAGTGCTGCAGTTAGCATAAACTCTTGCGTCCACCGCTGGGATCGCCGTGTAGTTACGTATCTCATGCGCAGCAACTACACGGCGCTCCCAGCGGTGGACGCCAGAACTTTACAGCAGGTGGAAGTCGTACTTTACAGCATTAAAGATCAAAGCTAACAGGGGCGGAAATGTTTCTCGAGTTCAATAAAGGTAGCCTACTTTACTTACGAGTAAATCATTCCTACAGCTTAAAAAAACAACTAAATAATATAATTTACTGTTCGTTTTCTTATTTTAATTACATATTAGCTTAAAAAGAACAGATTAAATTGTGTTAACGTGACGTTAATAATAAAAACACCTCATAGGTATTACATGAAACTAAATTATCTTCTATTTCTGTTAACCAATCGATGTAATTTTATTATCACTACAACACGTGGGAAGTAGGAGTGCTAAGTAGGAGCTAAAATAAGTAGTTGTAAAAATATTCTTTACCTGAGACTGTTTTTTAAAGTAGCCATTTCAGTCCAGTTCTTAGAATTGAAAAGTTTCACTTTACAGCTGTTTACTTTCATATCAGCATAGTTTCATTTCAAATCAGCATAGTTTTTCTCATATCAACACAGATAACGGACCAATGAGGTTCAAGTATTGAGAGAAAAGAAGTACAATTGTAATACTTCGAACGTCAACTAATCAGCTGACAATTTTAATTGTTGATCCGGCTTGTTCCTGTTGATACTCGCGTATTCTTAACCTAAGTTGGTGGAAGTTAAATGAAGGTTGATTTTAAAATATCAGTTAGTGAAAGTGATGTTGACGAGATAGAAATGAGAGCACAAACTGTTTGTGCCAATCTTTTGCCACCAAAATCAAAACAAAGGTACCATATGCAATTACATACCAGCAATTCATTAAATGGACGAAACAAAATAAGGTTAAATTGATAAATGAAAATGTTCTTCTTGTTTATT
This sequence comes from Macrosteles quadrilineatus, assembly GCF_028750875.1. Taxonomy (NCBI): domain Eukaryota; kingdom Metazoa; phylum Arthropoda; class Insecta; order Hemiptera; family Cicadellidae; genus Macrosteles; species Macrosteles quadrilineatus. The sequence goes on along the minus strand of NW_026542598.1, from coordinate 34,290,847 downwards.
TTGAAAACCTCTTAACCACTTTTTCACCCAACTCGTTGTGGACCACATATTCGATGCTGAGATCTAACTGTAAATTAACTGTTTCACTATATTATTCAGTTGTCCAAAAATATATGCAATATTACCCTAATTGTACCTGATACAGTATTTATGGTAAGAATGCTGCTAGCAGAACCTATTGCCTGAAAAAGTAACGTAGGTATTATTTAACAAAGTTTTACAAACACGTAATTACATGAAATCAGCTGATTATACAATAAGTCGTTGCATCACTTTCAGTGACAATGACAATAAACGAAAACATAACCTCTCTAGGAAGTTATGAGTAGTGATTGTTAGTAATAAAAAAACCAGATTTTTAGTAATTAAAAAACTGTCGTAGGTAAAGTAGTGTACGCAACTCGCGTTAATAGTCTTTACGACACGAGTAGAAAATTTAAGGCACGAGCCTTATCGTTCCGTAAACTACTATTCCCGCACACAATATTTATTTACAATACTTTCTTTAGCGTTCGAAAATCATCTTTACATCTTACTTCTTTGTAATATTCAAAGTTCTTTCTTAGTGTACATTAACATTTTAAATCTCCGGTGCTATAGTTTTTTTGGCTTAAAATATCAGAGAGATGAAGTAAAATCATCATGATAATTGTACAAAATATTCTAACAACTAAGAAAGGACTTACTCATACCTTATTGTATTATTATGTATATAAAACATAGATTTCCCTTTATAAATGAACATTATTGAAACTAAAAGTCAAAAACATATCTCCACCAAAGAAAGATCAATAGTTCAAAGAAAAACATTAAAATCAACATTTGGTTGCTTAAGTTTTTTTTTTTGCAAAAATATCAGAGGGGTAGGATCATCATGATAATTGTACAAAAAAGTTCTTCCAACAAAGGAAGGATTTACCCAAGCCTGGAAAGCTCAGTAAACAATGATCAGTTCGTTAACAGGAATATCCTCGGCTTTCTATTAAAACTTGCTTTTTGACAGAATTGAGAGTCATAACACTTTTATTTTGTTTTCAAATATTTCCTCAGATATGTAGAGCGTTTATCAAAATGATTTAATAGATAAATATACGTTTTTTTTATATAATTTTGATTTATTATCCATTCGGATTATCTTAGTAATCGAGCTTTTTAGGTGAAATTTTGGAAACAGAATCTTACTTATTTAGTCTATTTAAATTAGTCTCAAATTTAAAGCACCTTTTACAATTGCAGATATAGTATATCAATTGAGAAGACGTAAATTTATAATTATTTGTGCCTTTTGGAGATTCGACTTTTGTTAAGTCCATTTTTTAAGGTCTGTGTTAAAATGTGTATTTTGAATAACATTTTTATTGAAGCCAATAAATATATGTATTCAGAACGTTAGGACTATTATTGTAACATAATTGCTACTTGTAACTATGCAACGTTATTACATTCTAGTTTCAGGAGCAACATTGCTAGTAGAAACATGCCACGTATATGTAAACTAATTAAGTCAACGATATGCAGCTAGTGGGATTTGCCAATTAGTTTTAATGATAAGTTCTTATTGTTACTAATATATTTGTTATTTCAAGAAAATTACAGTATCGAAGAGAGAGCACAATTGAAGTACCGGTACATGTTTTTAGATTATGAGTTGTTGTAAGACCTAAGACCTAACAGAATGCAGGTTACAATTAAAATGAAAAATAAATCTTACTTTGCGAATCTAAGATCAGAATGAATAAAGTTTTACATTTTTAATACAAACGTTGTTTGAAATTCAAAAGCAAATATGTTCTGTAATTTGTATTTGTTTGACAGAATCCAGCGAATTGAATATAAACTCTGAGGTTAAATATATCTTGGTTAATTTATTTAATATTTATTACTTCTTTACCAAATCTTCTGAATATTTAAAAAGAAAATACTGGACAACACATTGTATGCACCACATTTTTAGTTTCGTTGTAGCCTCAAAAATATGTACTCATTGAATCAATTATTTTTGTGAACGCAGTTAAACGTGTAGAATTACTTTTATAATGGGCGCGTTTGGACAAAATCATTAAGATTATAATCGGGTTGACCAAACTGTAAGTTGTAAATCTGAAAACATTTTTATGTTAAGTTAGTTAGACGGTTAATTAAATTTTTGTGATCAGTCCCGTCAACAGAAATTTGCTGCAATCAGAGTTAAATTTGATTTCTCTCTCGTTAGTCAAATGATGTAAATCCATCAAGATAATTCGTTTTGACTCATAAAACCATACAATATGATTGCTTGTATCAAATCAGCAGAGCTGGATCATATTCCAGCCACAAAGCCAATTGCTAATTCGAAAATTAAAAATATTACCACCACGCATCTTTGTTAAAACAGTTTATCACGTTTTCAGATTATATTAAAGTTTTAATTTAAGATAATATTACAAATAATATGGTTTTTCTGAGCTCTCCAACGCCTTAATTTTGGAGTAATTTGTATGATTAAAGCGACAAATTGCTAGAAATTTTGTCAAGATTTCAAGAATATTGGTTATATTGATCTTAGATGGATAGGCTTTGCCACGTTTAGCATTTATTTTTTCTTACAAATTTACATGTATTTCTTATGGAAGAAGTATTTGAATAAGATATTTATTATATATCTTGTAAATAGTTGAACCGATTAGTTACATCATATCATTTTCTAGCAGAAAATTTCATCTTCTTTAATTTGCTAATTTAGTATTGTATACTATTGTACTATTGTATTGTATAGTATTGTATTGTATTGTATTGTAGTATTGTATGAAAGTTGATAGTTTCGAGTTATTTATGAAAAACCTAAAAAAGGGACCTTTAGAGCCCTCTAGCCTCCTTAGCTCTACTCCCACCGGTCGGTAGTTTTAGTATGTTGTTTAGGGACTCTTCTCCTACAATTGTACCAAATTTGGCTTTTACATGAATTTTTTCCTTTATTTTTTTCGTCTTCGTTGCCTTAGACTAAGGAAAGAAAGCATTTTCGGCTGTAGATAAATAAGTAGATACTTTAATACATACTTTAAATAGAAAATTTGTTATGGCTGGGCCATAAAAGGGATGTCTAATTTCTATTGTCTACTTTAGTATTAAAAGTCGATGTGTTTGCCTATACGTTTTGCTAGTAACTGCTGATTTTGTTAGGTCTTCAAACTATGGATGGAAAATGAATAATTAATCATAAAAATGATCACCAATAGAACTTTGATCATTAATGTTCTTTTTTCTTATTTAATTAAAACCAATTTGAAGATGAGATGCCATTAGTACAGCAAAGTCGTTTTGAAGCTTCAACGACTTAAGTTAGTTTGCCTAAGTCACAAATCCTAAGCCTTGCGTAACCTAATGTTTAAAACAATGTACAGTAATACCTTAGTGACCAATGATTAAATTTATATTACTTAACGTTTCCTTCATGGGTAAATCTCACAAAATTAAAAAAATCCTTGGAGAGAGCATAAATTGTTGTTAAGATTTGAATGTGCATGTTAAACAAAGTACAAGACTTATGAAAAGGTCAAATTCCCTACGTTTATGTAAAAAATATTTAATGTTTGAACTACCACCAGTTATATTTACATCATAACGGATCAATTCCAGCAAATAAATAAATCCCGACATCTAATACAACCCAATATTATATCACAATGTTAATTGAGTGCAAAAGGCAATTATAAAACACAGAAGCGACTAATTTAAACTATTCCGAAACTAAATGTAAAATATATTTTTGATGCGCTGATTAACTAGATTACTTTGCCATCAAGGTTACTTGAGATGTTCCAATTAACAAGCTCGCTTCACTAATTAGTTGGCAATTAACTCCCAATTAACATCACCACTTCAGTGTTCGGTTCAAGTGTACTCTTGGTAACTGTGGCTTCCTGTTGTGAACTTGTATTGAGTTTTAACAACTTTTTTACTGACAATTTGGGAGATATGGTTTTACTTAACCCATTTCTTATGACAATTTCCAAAATTCTTCACGGATTTATATTGTATCTTCTCTTACTAATAGTAATAACTTTGAATTTATATCTTTAAATCAGGTTTTTTTATCCCATAAAAAACAATAATTTTCTTTCTAGATGACAGCAACTTATTATTAGCGGAACACAGGTAGCACTGTCTTGCTACAGTACATAGTTCCTTTTTGTTGTGTTAAATGTTTAGGCCAATTAAAACACAAATGTGTTTTTGAAGTCTCTGTCAAACTGTGCTTAAAAATACAGATTATTATTTATAAGCACAATTTGTGGCCAATGTTTTTTTGGAATAAACTATATATTCATTCATTTATCTACTTCTCGCTTGGGTGTACCTTTATACTGAGAATATCACTTAGTTTTGTTCAAATGTATACTTGAAGTGTATTGAAAGAAATTGTATCCATGCGCGTTCGGTTTAATGATTGAAATTAAAGATATCCTATTTATTTTAAAAGATAATTACCAACACTTTTTAGAGTTATTTTAAGAAATGGTGTAGAGAAAAGGTTAAACTAAGAAACCTATAATTTGTTTTTCGTCTCTAAGTAGCTTTGGTTGGATCCCATGGCAAAAGCGTTATTAGCAGAAAATATTTGTAATTTGACGGGATTAGGCCTCTCGCCCACTATACGATTTCGGTCGTACGACACTGTGTCGTACGATATTCTTATCATCTGTGTGGTCCTCGCCCACTTTACGACACTTTGTCGGATAAATGGCCAGTTGCTCGGTAGCCCTGGAAGAGTGAGGTGTGGGTGTATTGCGCAATATCTTAAAACAGTGGTTCTGTATCAAATAGTAAAACAATGATTCCGTTACGTGTTGTTGCAATGTGGCTGCTGTGGCGATAGTGGCCAATGTAGGCCTACAGCATTAAAGAAACATTTATTTTTATGTGTAAATTATTTTTTAAGTTAATGTATTTAAAGAAATTTTCAAATTATATTAGTCCATGCATTTTACAAGTTTTTAAATTTACCATAACTATCATATGGTTTTGGGATAGTCTGGTAAAAAGTATGTATGTTAAATTGTTTTGGATTAGTTTTTAAATAGATTTAATTTTATCAATATAATCTACAAAAAATTATATTTATAGGTTTTAGTGAAACTTTTTTACACAATATAATTAATAATTAAGATTATACAATAATAAATAATAGCCAAACTAGCATTGTTTCAATAATTATTTTGGTATATTTACTCATAAGTGATGCAATATTTAGACATAATATAAAGAAAAATATAAACAAATTGTAAAAAATAAATAGGAATATCAAAATTACGCAAAATAATGGTTGAAAAATAAGACCAAGTGATATATCAAACATTATAATAAAAAAGTATGCATGAATTGTAAAAAATATTTATTCACGATTAGAAATACGCAAAGTGATATAACAACTATAATAATGACGAAGTATGAGTTAATTGCAAAAAGTATAGGCCTACAGTATATAAGACTACTGGGGAGAACGCACGACATACGATAAAAATCGTATAGTGGGCGAGCGCCCATTTGATCGTACACGCCACTGCGAGTTAGATAGTCGTACGACAGTCGTGTATCACAGTGGCAGTGAACGACTGCTTCACGACAGTTTGTCGTAGTCGTGAGATTATCGTACAGTGGGCGAGCTCTCATAAGATCCAATGGTTCACTGCGGAAATGTTGTCGTTCCGACACAGTGTCGTACGACCGAAATCGTATAGTGGGCGAGGGGCCTTAGAGCCCGGCAGCAGAAGTTCCGCTTCAATACTCACTAGATCAGACGCGATTCCCATAGGCTCAAATGGCTTTGGTTGATGGCTAACGGCTTAATGGCTATTGGCTAATAGCGAATGGCTTATGACTTTCCCATTAGGGTCCACACACACATGTAAATTTTGGATATAGTTACAATGCGTGATATATTTTAGAATTCATAGTAGTTGTTAAACAATTCTGATGTCAATAACGTATTTCAGTTACTAATACATGGTTATAGATATTTTAAATAGTATTAGCATGTCATGGATAAAAACGTTCACCAAACATTTTTGGTATCAGCAAAGTATATAATCTAGCATTCTATACAATGCCTTAAATGGTAGTTCCCTTATCTGAAATAAACTAACCTAACTTAACCATATAAAAATATTTCATTATTGTAAAGAAAATTCTTTTTGGACAAATTTATTGTATGCTTTGCCTTAAGAAATTATACACACTGCCTTTGCCAAAGGCAAAGTGTACAAAATCTTATCTTCATTAATAGATTTAAAACTTTGCGTAAAAGGTTCAGGCAATGTCTAATCATTCTATAGAATGCATACATTATATACTAAGCGTGTAATATACAGTATACACCTAATGATGTTGTTCACCCTTAACTTGATCAATTTAACCCCTTTTGCGTGATAAATTTCATCCTGAAGCCTGATGGATCTCAGAATTGTGTCCTGCAAACAAAGTTGTAGCTCAGTCGGGCAAAACCAGACCAAAGTTTGTATAGCCCTCGAGGGCTTTGTGGTTGAATGTGCTTGCTTTACCGTTCTATGATAAATAATTGTGTAGGCCTACCAGAAATGGAAAAGGCTGAATGTGCCAAAAAGTAAAATTTTCAGTATTCAATAAAAACTGTATATAAGTTAAACTGTGTGCTTAAAAAATCTGTAAAAATTATAAAAAATACATCATACATTTTTATTTGATATACATACAAAAAAAAATTAACTAAACATATTTAACTTGATTTTAAACAGGAAAAGCTGAAAGTGCCATCGTACTTTTTTTTGTAAACGCTGTAAGTGCCATGCCTTGTTTGTTAAAATGCTGTAAGTGTAGCACTCACTACCCAAAATAAGATGAATGTTCATAGTGGATTTCCATTTTATATGCATAACAGCTATTTTTTAGGTTTTGCTTTTTTAACCATAGTGGGAAAACAATGTTAAAAAATGGGTTCAAAAAAATTTAATTAAAAAACTTTTATTAATTACATTATTTTTAAAAGGTATTACAAAGTTGTCAAGAGATATTATAAAGTTGTCTATGTATTAAACTATTGTCTCTTTCTTACTTGTCCCCTATTCTTCATAGTTTTCTTAAAAACAACTTTTTTTATAAATTAAAAAAAATTATTTGTTACATCACTTTTTAAGAGGTTTTATTACGTATTGATTGAGGTAAGAGGTATTAACTATGCGCACTAATGCACAAAAACGCTGGAAATACACGACGCTTTGTTACTCACTCGCGACAAACCGTATACTGCTGTGCAAAGGCACATACATCATGGCGAGCGGCACTTACAGCCTTTTCCACTGTCGGTCAGCGGGCACTTTCACGGTGCTGCTCCTTGCGGCTGCTCTAGGAACTACTAGGAATTTTTCCGGCACTTACAACATTCTCTAGGCTATTGGCGATGTCGCTTACTACACATTCCAAGCAAAAACTCATTTTTTTTTATTTTTTGGCACTTACAGCCTTTTCCATTTCTAGTACACAATTTGGTTACACCATCTTATAGCTCTACGTTATCTTATTTGGTCTTGTATATTATATCTGTAATCGGAAATATTTTTGGTTAAAACATCAATAATACAGCTATTATTTTCATTAATAAACATTTAGGCATTAACTTTGTTTACGAATCAAATAGTACACACTAGGATGGGTTTTCCTGCTGCCAAGCAAGTAATTAATTAGTTTTAGTGAAGACAGTTATTATTTTTTTCGTGGAAGTGGGAAAGCACACTTAATTTTGCAATAATTTATTAAATTCCCGATAATTCTACAGTATAACTTAAATTTGGTTTATTTAGCTTATAATCCTCAACAATGTTTACTTAAATATAAAATACCCCCGCCGCAGCAAATCTGCAGACTAAGCGAATTTCCATATACACAGCTGGAATTCCACTAAATTATTACCTTAAAATTGTCAGATTTATTTCCTATTTAAACATCATTAATATTAATGAGTACTTAGGTTTGCTGCTACAGGGAAGAAAATAGGGGGTTTTTATTGAAATATTAATAGCTCAGTATGAAGTAAACAAAATTTCAAAATTTCATTAATATATGTCCATACACAAGCAAGCTACGACACTGAATGTATTCTCCATAAGAATAACATGGTAATTTTAAATTTACATTATTTTGCAATTTTTCCGTAACCGTTCGGCATGCACCTATGCTTCAATATACTAAATTATTTGTTTTTTTGAGCTCTACAAAATGGTTTAGAAAGAAATTGCAAAATTCTATGTTTTCAGCGTGAAAAAATAGAAAAACCCATTTTTACCCCATAAAACCCCCCATAAACCCCTGTTCCCATAGTCCGATCATGCTGGTTCGCGAACCCGTTCGAATAAATGTAGGTTTACACGTTTATACCAAATTTCATCAAAATCGGATCATTTTTGCTCGAGTTATCGCGCTAACGGACACATATATAAATAAATATATATATATATATATATATGAATTTGAACGGATGGTGTTTTTGGCCTCTGGGGACCTCAAAACGAAAAACTAAATCGGTCCCGGGTCCAGGTCTTACCATGAGACCTACGGTAATAGCTTATTCCCTACATGGGAAATTCGCTAAAAAAAAACATAATAAAATCAACACAATGACTCTTTATTCGTTTTTATTTCAATTCTGATGTTAGTTTTGCTATTTATTGAACTTACCATAAAAAGTACGCTAAAGTCAAGAACGATTTTAGTGACATAAACCATAGATTTATCTACACAAGTATGTTTAATCTATGGTTTAACTTTAATATTCTACGGTCTAATATTTAAATCGTCCTAAAATGAAGTTGCTTAATTGTGTTTATATCTTCCGAGGATTGATATTAGAGTATTATTTGACTGTAATCGTATGATTAATTGTTATATTGGCCATAGGTGTATTTTAATTGACAGGGCTTAAGATATAAGAGTATTTGTGGTTTAAAAGTCAACTCAAGAAGTTATATATGATAAATGGTTAGAGCAAGACAAAAACGCTCATTTTTGCTATAGCAATTCTACTGGTTATTTTCGATATATCGTTTCATTAAAATATAATTTTTAACCCATTTGTCTGTAGTCTTAAATTGGTTATAATAGAGTACAATATTGATCCTACGGTATGCAAACAATCAATCAGATATGTATGCAAGGGAAGCCCAATATGCTACATATTGCCAATATGATAGTCATGATTTATGCAAACCTTAACCGCTGTATGATATTGTGTTCAATCGGAAACGTTATGTTTTGTGTATGAGCTCACACACAGGCAATTTAACTAGTGTAGTAGATATACAACGTAATATATTTTTATAACTAAAATTCTACAAAATATATTTATTAGTGATTCGTTACCAAAGTTCTACTAATTGTAAATAAAAATATGTCTAATAACACTCTCGGAACATATATTTACACTTATAATGTTAAATCTCAAGACGGTGAGTCGGCCGTGGTGAGTATACAGGGTGTCCTATAAGTATATACAAAATTTAGGGATTGGTTTAATGGGTCAAAATAAAACGAAAATCAGAATATTTTTTCAAAAAACTTCAACGCGAGATATCCGTTATTTTATGTTTGTGTTTTAAATGGATATCTTAAAAACTATTTAATTTCTTTATGAAATTTGGGTAACAATCCTATCAAGTCATAATCAGTTTCAAGGTTACAAATCATATAAAACATTTTTCAGTTTCAAAATGGCGGCCATTTTAATTTGTATAACTTAAATTACTGGAAAATGGCTGGTTTAATGAGAATATGTCTAATACAAATGTATTTAGCATTTAATATTCCTTATCAAACAGAATTTTATCAAGATACCTTATTTAGTTCATAAGATATAAATTTTAACAACAAACGAAAAATAGTGAATATGACGTTAGCAAGGTATTAAAAAAACCCCCGTTATTCTGGTTTTTCTTTATCTAAATCTAACCTAGTTATCCAATCCTAAATCGTCAATTTAATCCAAATTGTTAGTACTTTTACAGGGTATAGTATATTATATATATAGGGGACAGTATTTGATATAAGAGATGATAGTGGTGATTGATTTTGATCACGCGCTCCAATCATCATCAAACCCAATAGGTAAATGATTTAATTTTAAATTTAGAATTCTCATTTTATTCTTATGGAGAAGATGCTAACAGTTTTAATTTGCTTGGTTATATTTTTATAGGAGTTGGTTTATTTCATCCTGAGCTATTAATATTTCACTAAAAAAACTTTGTTCCCTTAAGCAGCAAATCTAAGTACAGTACCTGTTAAAACTAATGTTATTGAAATAGGTAATAAAATGTAAGTAAATTTATATTTAAGTGAAAATCAAATTAGGATGAAAATTTGCTCAGCCTCCAGGTTTGATGAAGTAGAGTTATTTTTAATTTTAGACTGTCATTGCAACTCAATATGCACCTCCTCATATTGACATATTTGTTTTCCAAAGTTAACCAACAACCCACACTAAGTAATTATACAACGTAGGGACTTCATTAAACTGTCACAAGTCTGATCTATGTGTAGGTCATATTCAATTTGACGTGTGTATCACGTCAAAAATAACATTTTCTAAAAAGTAATTTAATTTAAAAATAATGTTTTAACTTATGAACACAATAGCTTAGACAATAACCATAATGTGAACTATTGCTAAATTAGCATTAATTATATTATTATAGGTCTGGAAATAACCTACACGTTTGATAATATTTACGGTACTATACAGTTAACCAATTTAACTTTCGTATACTTGTTTTTGGATACCAAACAGAGCTAGTTCACAAACATATTTTTTAAATATACGAATATCAAAGATATTTTTGCCCCAGTTAACTTCAGAAAAATTAACGTGGTCTAAGTGTTCTGCATGGAAAAATGGAACCTCCAAATAAGTGACTAAGTTTGAAGATAAACGTTTAAAAGGATATCTTTGCGGGAAAGGGAAAATATTTTCAACTCATCCTCCTGCAAGATTGCATCTTCAATAATTCAAAGTAAATGATTTATTTTAATTTTATGTTTCAAGGGTCTTGCTACTTCTAAAGTTTAATATTATTCGTCTAGTTCTTTCTGAACCTAATAAAAATTCTTAACATCCCACCACATTTATGAATTCCTCTCGACATTTATTGTTATAAATTAATACATTTGGAAATTTGAATACGTAGTTTCTGCTATTCGACTGTCATTTCTGTCTGATAAACGTAATAAAATATTTATAACAAATATTCAACAGAAAAATAATTACAACTGAGCAGTCAAATTCAATATTAACAATATAACTATTTTTTAGAACAATCTAAACAATAAGAACATAAAGAACACAAAAATTAAGAGTCTTTGATGTGGACGTTCACTCGTGGATTTGTCCAAATATTCCTGTTTCAATACTTGTTTCAATAAGGAAAATACGGTAATTTGAAATAATAATGAGTAGCTATTGCCCTAATAGAAGTAAAATGTAGAAATATTTCTTGTTATATGATCATCTCCTGGCTTACATCAACCTGCCAAACTTTTATCTGCAACTGTATCCCATCGTGTGCTATGTAACTCCATTCCTCTGTAATGAGGGTAAATATAGTTTTTGTAAAAATAATGTTGAAGAAATGCACTCAAGAAATTGAATGCATTACTACTTATCGTATTTACACACATATTATTATGTAGAGGTATAATAACATTCTAAAATTTACATTATGGTTTGATTTTGGTTTAAATTTTACGTCAAATAATAAAAAGATGCAAGATTTACTGTTTACTGAAAAAATTTAAAACAACCAAACCGCCGATAGATTACAAATATTTACCCCTCGTACACGCTATAATCTGTAGAGTAAGTGAGCCATGTGTTTAAAAAATAAATGCTTAGAGGTTCAAGTGTCTATGATTTGTAGTGTAAGTGAACCTTAACCTTATCAACACTCTACATGTTGTGAACACGTCTTTGAGTTATAGTTCTAGTTGATACCAGTGCAACACTAGAATGCCTAATAGTACTATTAATATGCAACGAGGGTAGGCGACGGAACATGTCACATGTAGCCTACTAATTACTACTTCCGAAGTCAATTACTGTAAATCTATATCCAACCCTGATGTCTTTATTTAGCTACTTAGTAATCGGATAACGAATTTCCTAGAAATATTTTGTCACCAAGCAAAAATGGTAATTTATTTAATTTTGATTTAATTTCGGGATTTTTTCAAATAATACAGGCTACGTATAGAGGGGGTCGTGGAATAGTCACTTGGATATAATATTGGTGTTTTGTGGTATTTCAACCAGGGACCTTAGGGACCGAAGTCCTGTGCTCGACAACTATACATAGTCATTGAGGGAAAAAATTGAATTAATTATTGTAATCCGTTTGTTAGGAAATGAGCAATCTGTTGTTTCATTTGTATATTTGAATTTAAATATATACTTACGACAATCAACGTGTATTTTTGCAAAAATTTGGTTTTCTATTCTAATGAAACAAACTTTACATATTTGCGAGATGTCGTTATTCCTTATATATAATACGTGAAGGCGATTTCTACAAAACACTACTCCTCCGTTAATAATGGACGGTTTTTTACAAACGACGTGTCAAAATAAAGTATTTTTTGTGTAGACGCCCCCTTTCACCAATTCATGTAATAAAAATCCTCGGGCTTTGCCCCACAGGCCATCAAAGTTGGAGTTTCTCCCATAAGATTAACATGGGGTAATCTAAATATTTAATTGGAAACTTTGTCCCCACTAATTTGAGAGAACGGCTGGGTGTAGAAACTTGGTAGAGGTGTCCAAAGAAAGGTCTTTGTCTGTAGATGAGTTACAAAAAGAAAAACCAAGCAAAATTCCAAGCAAAAGGACTCTGCCCCAGAAGCCTTTAAAGATTCCTCCACAGAGTTGTTTACATTTTGGTCATGTGAATAATACTTTTTAATGAAACAGCTGTTCATTTTTATTAGGGAATTTCCCATAGGGAATAAGCTATTTAAATTGTATTTCAAACAACACACATTTATTTGGAGTTACTGAATTCTACCAAATAAGTATTTGCAATGTTATTTTCTGATTTTAAAATTGATTTTCTTCTTTATCATGTCATGTTTTGCAATATAACGTTCCATTACGAAATCATTGGAAAATCCTTTTATCAGCAATTCTTAAATCATTTCTCATTGAACTATCTTATATCTATTGTACGGGTTGGTGTCTGCCTTTTTCACCACCTTTTCCTACATTTTATCATATTATTCTACACATATCAAATATGTATTTATGTAGAAATATCTGCTCTTATCGTGTCTAATAAAATTAAAACATAGAAACCTTGCCTAAAATGGTACCCATCTTGACAAATTTTTTGCACCTGCCTATATTAAGGACTTTGGCGCACTGGGTTGGTAACATTATTGAAAATAACACGACATTTTGGCTGTAAAATATGGTACAAAGAGAAAATACTATTTAAGCAGCTACTGTCATGCCAGAAAGGTCATACTGTATTCCTTTTAAACTAGATCGCATAATCCTTTATAAGATACGTTGATTAACAATATGTAAACGTCAATATATACGTAACAGCCAATTTACAGTATTTTTGCTTTTTGGAAATGTCCCATTGCTATGTCATTTGCATTATTTGTTGCCAATGAAGCTGCAAGGCCATATGGACCAGGAGGCCCCTAACAGTTCAAGAATAAAAGCCAACTTCACTTCAAGTATTACTACACCTAACATTCCGTAGAAAGATTATATTGAGAACTTTATGTCATTGATAAGGCTGAAACAACTAACTGACATCCCTCATGTCAAGGAATTCCAGCTTTTTACAGTAACCCCACAATCAATTTCTCAAAACTATGCTAGAGGGTTCATTCATTGGCACAGAAGTACGATATGAACTGACGCGACACGCGACGTGACGAAGGAAAAATCAAACTTACACTGTAACGGATATACCCTCCTTTGAATTTAGAATATGTCTTCCCAAAAATTATTTCCTTTTGAAATAAAATCATATTACACTGATGAAATCACGGAAGTAATTTCATTCAATTTAATTTCATTCAACGCAATTAATATAATTATTGTTTTTACACTTATTACTCTTTAAACAATGCTAAATCCTCAAAATATGTATATTTCACCCAATTTATCGCAGTTGGATGAATTAACGTAAGCCTTCAAAGTAACCGTCGATTTCGACGGGTTTCACCTAGTCTGTAATTATTTTCTGAATAGTCATAAATATAGAAATAGTTAATTGATTTTCATGTTTGATTACTTGTTGATGGAAAGGGGGTTTAAATATTTTAGATAAATTACCATGACCAAAAAGCTTTATGATTAAGGTTTGGCCTACCCTTTTACTTTAAACCCATAAAACATGAAAATCTTACACAATACTCTACATTAGGATCAACAAGTTTTAAGTAGTCTAACTTAAAAAAAACTTCATTATCAGATAACTAGAATAACATTATCAAAATATTATTTATAAACTAAATTTAAGGGGCATTAATATAATTCACTAACAGAAATGTATTTAAGTAAAATATAATATCTTGTTGAAAATACTAGAAGTTAATTACTACATATGGGGATCCTCAATTATTACCATTTTACGAATTAGATTAAAAAATCTGCAGGCATTTTCTTAAAAGTGTTTATTGTGAATAAGAGAGAACAAACCTCAGACAACTTTAAAGTGAACCAACTTTGTCACTCGCCGAGAACCTAAGTGTAAACATTTTCACACTCTTAAGCCCAGGCTCATCCTAACCGCTTGTTAAGAACACTAAAATGTTTGAGTGCTGCTCTTTCTTAGTTCTTATTTCAAAGGGAATAAGCGATCTTGTCCCTTGTTAAACAAAATAAATTTGATGTACTTGAACTAGCATATCGACATTTAAGAACGGTTTGGTGTACACAACCCCTGTTGAATAACGTAGTAATTTTATTCGGTTAACATAATCAGTACTTTTACCTCTTAGCTGGGCAAAATATACACCCTTAAGAGTTTTATTTTAATGAAAATGAAGACAATAAATTATACATTTTCAAAAGTATAACCCCTAATTTATATTTTTTTTCATTCAAAATATAATTATTTACTTGATCGTTACATTAATTATTTACATAATCGATAATAATTTGAATTAATTTCAAAATTTCATATTGTTAACTTTCACATACACACAAACAATGTGAGGGAAAATGCTACCTAAATAAATACTGCAAAAAGGCTTTTCAATTCCTTTTCAAAGTATGTTTTTGTTGCTGTATATATTATGTGAAAATAAACATATTTCTTTCTTTCATTCATTCATTCTTTCCTTCACATACTACTATCAGCCATACGTGTATATTATTTATTGGTAGCGTATCATTCTTTATGATTTTTTCCCGCGTATCACTGCTATACTACATAACTAAATATGTCTTATTAATGTCATACAAACAATCTATACAAAATTATTTGAGACTCCACACACAAACACTCTCAATTTCAACTTTTAATTAGTAGGCATACAAAATGGGGAGCAGTTTGCCAAATTCCACTATTTTTTAGAAAGTTTCGTGAAGACATATCTGTAGTTGGGTCAATAGCTAGAAGATAATCTTCTTAAAACATCAAGAACAAATCGAGCAGTTTTTTACGTTAGTCTCAATCAGAAAAGTTGTTTCTAGTTATTTGGGAACCTCAACTGCAAAGGAATGGGTGGAGAAGAATTTAGTAGAGTTCCATTTAATTATCACATGATTCTGTTAAGTTTCTCGCCGATCTAATATGCATACACAAATTACGCATTGTTAACCCTAATATAAGCATTCAGCAGATTTGCCGTTGTTAAACCAATGGCAAAACTTCAAAATAGACCCCATAGACTCACTATTAAATATACTAATCGGCTATAGAATAGAATGCGGAACCCTTGTGTATTTTTAGAAAATGTATACCCATGTTAAAATGTTGGTCCTGGTTCGTACAATTTATTAGTGAAATTATAGAACGGAAAATATATATCATTGAATGAACATTAACTATATGATCGGATAAACTGTAAATTAAATTTTTATCATCAACTTGTTGATAAACATCTTTCAACTTTTGACAAAATATGTCCCAAGTTGTGAGAGTCAACTCAAATTACAACTTGCCAAGTTTCAAAAGCAGTTAGCAGCGTAAGTTGAAGAAGATGTCTGATAACTTCCGAAGTTGAACACTCGTCGATGCGTTTTGAACCATTTATGATATAGAAACGACACTTATTATCTCTTTGTGCCGATGCTCAATACTTTAAGTTATATTATTTACCTTGTTTACAAGATTCAATTGTTAATTTCATTGGATCGACGCGTTTTTTTTAATTTATATAAAGTTGAAATTTATAACTTGATTTATATAATCTAAGACATCTTGAACATAAGTGAAGTATTAGGCCAAATATTTACTGAATTTGGAAAATTAGTAGTTACAAGAAATGGCTTCAATATCATTGTAGGTTTAAAATGCATGATTCCTGAGCATTGTTTCTAACGATCTTAAATATTTAAAAAAATGGATTTTCTTTTCCGAATTCGTTTGGCTCTTCTACCCGACCAATTTTCATGATTAAGGTCTCAAATTGAAGGTATGCACGCACGGATTTCACATCAAACATCGGCATATATTTATATACTGTATTGCTCGACAAAAAAAACATAAAATTGATTTATTTTCTAAATATTGCTTCAACTTAAGATGTATTTCACCAGTTAAAATTGTACAATCCTAGAAATTTTGGTCTAAGAACCTTCAGTGAAATACCGGCTTCCATTAGTTGTTCAAATCAGACGAGTTTCAAGCAAACTCAAGGTGAACGACCAACATAAAGATTGTTTTTATAGTTTATCTATGGTTAAACATCAATAGCTCTAGTATTGTTAATGTGTTTTTTTTTATGTGTTTTAGACTCAAAATAAGCAGATAGAGTTGGTGGCTTTAATTTGAATTATTGATCGTTTGAATCAGTTAAGTCAAAGATACTGAATTACACAATCAAAAATCATAAATTTGATTACTTCTTTCTAAACTTTATATGCTATTTATTTCAACGCTGTCACAGAAAACATACGGTTGTAGTAGTATGTTTTCTGTGACGCTGTGGAGCAGCATGGGTGTTCTATAAGTACTATAGTACTCTTATGATTGTCAGCTCAACTTCTAATTAATTATAACCAGTTAGTGTATGCAGATAAACTTGGGTTGAAAATTTTGAAAATTATATAAACTTTGGGTTTAGGAAAATTAATCTTAAATCTCATAAAAATGCCAAATTAATTAGACTCAAAGATCTTTTTTGCCATTCAGATTTTAACAACAGGTATCATTAATACAATAAAACGGAAAATAAATATAATGCAAACCAAAAAACACTGAAAGTATACCCAGCGATCTATAAAATAAAAATCCTAAAGTAAGCATGCCTCGTTGAGTACTTAAATTGCTCGATTTTGTTCAAACTTAACGTCATCAAAAATTCATTAAACCACGCAGAACAATTCTATGAATTGAATGTTATTAATCAAGCAAAGCTCGGTCCTCAAGAGTTAGGATTAAACGTGTTAAATCACTCAGTGAGGAGGGGCTATGTTACTAGGGTAATAGCTTTTGTTTGGTGATCTTGTTTAACATGACAACATGATGTTAACGCTGCACTGATCTACAATGTCAGGTCAAGCGTAGGCTGATGAAAATGTAAACCACTTTGAGAATTTTCCATCGACAATGCACAATTTTTCACAGTTGAATAAGAATACATTTTACAGCCTGTGCTTTCTCTTTGAATTACCAGAGGACAATAATAGATGTGTTTTTTACTTTCTCTCCATGTACATTTTGGATAGATTACTAACATTATTTAATGGGGTTTTGGGCGGAAATATACGTTTTGGGTCCCCTCTAACCACAAAATAGTTTTTTGTGTAACTAGTGGTGAAAGTGGCACTTTGCTGCACACGAGAGCAATGTTTACGCACGAGCCGCAGGCGAGTGCAGAATGATCTCGAGTGCAGCAAAGGCGTTTTTCACTCGTGTTACACATTATATTTTTCCTACAGTCACTATAAAGCATATAAATAATTAGTCTTTCAAACACTATACAACACGTTTTTAGGTTCAGCTGGCAACACAAATGGTGCCCTAGAGAGAGTAGTACCCGCGGTCCGTATCACTCCGCTATTTTTCCTCTGCAAGAAATGTGCTCCGCGTTTTGAGAATATAGTTCCGTATGTTTTTGTAATTTGAGGTGGTTTCCGCGCCTAAAAAAAATGCTTCAAAGGTATTTTCTTGTTTTTTAAGATCGTAGGAATGTTTTAAAAACGTTTAAAAGAAAAGTCCAGAAAGTTCAGAAATACCGAAACGATAAACACGAAATGACAAGTTAAATCGTAGTTATAATAGTCAATCAGCTGTTCATAGTATTATTATCTTTAAGTGTTGCCAACCTATTTCCAAGCGTACACGGATTACGTGCATAATAGAACCACGCTGTTTTGTGTTGTTTCGTTGGAATCCTGATGTGCGGCTAAGTATAAACCGTACGGCAAAGTATAAACCGTACGGCAAAGTATAAATATGCAGCAATTAGCAGCTTTCTGTACTATAAACAGTACAAGGAAGCCAACTTTGTCGGGTGACTGTAGGAAAAATTGTTTATCGAAGTTGTCTATCTGGGTGTGTGTTTTTGGATGTGTACGTTACAGAGCTACATGCACACCTGTAGTCCGATTTTGAAGAAATTTGGTATGTGATATATTTGTTATCTCCATGCGTGTTTTCATATTTTGGAAATGTTGGTTTTCAATCGTGATTTCCATACTGTATAACACCCTTTAAAATTACGGAAAATCTGATTTCCACAAAGATGGCCCAAACGATTTTGATTAAAATTTAGTATCTTATTGTCCTTTTAAACCTAGACAAATAGTACTAAAATTACAGTTCAAAAATTATTTCAGTTTTTGTGATTATCCCCATAAAATATCATAGTTGTTCACAACGCTTACCCAGGATTAAGGTTGTTGAAAAGCTAATGGGGAAAATATGTGTCAGATTGCTGATACTGCTTTTTTGTACTTAGGTGAAATTACTATAACTAGGTATTTGTAAACATTGAAATGGACTCAAAACTACCGAATAGGAACACATCTAATTTATCTTCTTAAATAAGTACGACACATCTAAAAGATAGGAAGTGCAGGGAGTATTTTCAAGAGGAAGTTTGCCACCATATTTAAGTTCGTTACGGTGGTTAGTTTAGGTTACTAAACACACGAGAAAGAGGAGCTAAATAACTCTATTTGTAAACTGCTATTAACTAACTACACAAGATCTTAACCTTTTTCTGCAAATTTAACTTTGTTTGTCACGATAATGAACTAAACTAATCCAACCTAACTAAACATTTACTTAACATAACCTAACCGTCATAATGCATCGTAATTTTGTGGTATTATCAGACAATACTTTCAAATATTAGACATTACCAACGGCTATTTACTTTAGTTTTTAAGTCTTCTTTAATTTCTTATATACTTTGATGCATGACACATGATTGTATTTCTTGCAAAATTCTAGAAAATATTGGTTTGATATGTGTAGTATTTTTCATTGTATGATACCTTTGACTATTAATCATAATACATTTAAAAAAGCCTATACATATTAGAATGAACTCGTAAATATTTACAACTCAACAGCTACTGTGTGGTCGGGTTATCCTGATTGGTCGTCAATTCAGACGATAAGCCAATCATCGGCAGCCAAAAGCAAATTCTGATGACGCAATCAGCTTCTATTGTGTTTAGTAGGGTTTGAGTTGTTACAGGTTTTGGCAATGATCTGTCAAAAGCCTTTATGTCACACTGTGAAGATAATTCTAACATGTTTTAGGGAGAATGTAACTAAATTTCAATGTTTTCTATCAGTTGGATTCAGAATAATAATGGGTTTTCTACACAGACAGACATTTTGTACAGCGTAAAAATAGACCACTTTCAGTACATTATTGAATTTAAATGTGGTTAAAATGAATATTTTTTACGCCTTCAAATAATATGAGTAATTCTTAGAATTTTAATAACTTACTATGAATACAAAGGCGTGATATAAAATATTGTACCTGGTTGTTCTATGAAAAATATTGTGCATGTAATATTTTTTTCCATATTTTAACTACTTAAAGTTTTTTACGATAA
This sequence comes from Macrosteles quadrilineatus, assembly GCF_028750875.1. Classification (NCBI taxonomy): domain Eukaryota; kingdom Metazoa; phylum Arthropoda; class Insecta; order Hemiptera; family Cicadellidae; genus Macrosteles; species Macrosteles quadrilineatus. Next base: position 34,270,590 of record NW_026542598.1, on the reverse strand, counting down.
TTATTCTTGGTTAACTTATTAATAAATTCATTTTTAATTAAATACATGGCCAGCTTTAAAACCCATAAGACTTTGTTCGTTAATGTATTTAAATCAGGTTTGAAGAATATTCCTTATAAATAAATCTTGAATAACAACAGCCGATTTTGTTTTCATTTAGTCAAATAAATATTAACATTTATAGTAAAAAACCTATACAGGATTACATATATTTCGAAAATATTTCTACTAAAATCTTGCCATAAATAAACTATACGATGCTTGACCAGTAGTTATCATCCTCATCCATCAACTGGACACCATCCATCAAGAGTTCTACAGCTTGTAGCTGAAAATGTAATTTATCTCAAAATATCTACATGAGTATGAACCCAATAAACATATTTCTCAAAGGTTCAAAGAGCATTTCAAACAGAAAGCTTCCAACTATAGTTCGTGGATATCACCAGACTCCAATCGGAACTGAGTATTTAAATCAGAATTAAGTGAGAGCCTGGTCTTTATAAAAGTTAGCTTGTAGGCAAATCCAACTTTCTAAGATGTCAGATAAAATATATACAATAACTCCGTAAAAACGAAAAATCTTTAAAGAAGCTCGAATTATGATACACTTTGAATAAGGAGAAGCCAATTTTAAAATTAGTCAATAAGCCAATTTTTTTTCTCGAGAAATCGCTAAAATATAAAAACATTATTTTATATACGTATGTTTATAGGTAAAAAATTATTTTTACCATAAAATTTATGATTTTTTTAATTCCTTACTTCATTAGCTTTACAAACATGTATATATCATTATTAGTATATAATGATCTCGTATCTCGTTTCTAGATGGGTGGGCCATTCATCTAAGTATATTTCTATTTTCGCCTATATGAGAAAGATTGATGGTAAGTGATAAATGGAGTAAACTAAAACATTAAGTATTGCCATTTTGAAACGAATAAAACAGCCAAATTCTAATATCACCAAAATACGTGTATTAAAAAAGCTTGGGAATTATGTATAATAATGTTTTTATTTGACCTTTGAGTTTTGAACATCCTGTGCTGGATAAAAAAATAAAAAAATACGTTTACGTTATTCATTAAAATTGGTTCAGATGGAAAAACTTATTTTATCATTGTAGCTATGACCAACGGTTTGTCTGAAAACAAAAATTGTACTACTAGATTCACTCTGTATATAGTCTCTACAAACGGATTGAACCAAACTTCACTATGATTGAAATGTATGAACTGTTCCTGTTACTAGGTTAATCTTCTTTTCTGTAAGTTGATAAATTAGGTTTGAATCTTCTTCCCTACCTCTCTGCCTTTCTCTGTAATCGAATTCACTGGCAATGCGGCAACTGCATTCATCTTCTGAAAGCGATTCAATTTTCCGAGAAAACCTATCGTTATCTCAAGTGAATAATTCAAATAGATTGAATAATATAATATTGTTGATGGAGACCTACGTACTTTATCATGGACTTTGAATACCTTATCGCAAATAGAATTTTCGTCATGCTGTAGCGAAAACAGCTGTTTAAATGCATGCGTTGCGGGTCTAAAGTAGCATTTTTACTCTCTAGGGAGTAAACATTATTTTTAGTCTCTAGGGAATAAAAATCAGCTGGTGCAAAAAGTTGTAAATTTTGATTGTGGCAATCGTATCGATCGAAATTGTTTATCGATTGATTTATTACGTATGGTTTTAGCCTATTGTTGTCGATTGTTCGACATATCGATGGTATAATGTACTGTAATATAATCGTAATAGACGAAATGATTGAACCACTTACTAAACAGCTGCTTATTTGGATTAGCGGAATTGAAAACAAGCTGGATGTCGTTTTGAGAGGGTATCTTTACATACAAATTATTTAGTTATCTAGCTTTGTTTGTTAACTAATGATGCGATATGACGAAAAATATAGCACACGGGCAAAAAGTGACTGAGTCACTTTAGTGGTGAAATATACTTTTTTATGTTTAGGCATGCTGTATTATTGTTTTTAATGCATTGAATGTTTAAATGAGAATAATCCTTAAAATCTTTTAGAGAAATCATTCAAAGAGTTTCATCATTGATACAAAATATAATTTTGTCTTGGATTTGATAATAAATTTTACTAATTTGAATATTATGTAGAATCAATATCGTGTTATTTTGAAGAGAAAGAATGATTGCATAATTTGTCTTACCATTAATATTGACGTTTGAAAATGATTCCTAAAATGCAATATAATAACAATAAACAATGCCAGTCATATTTATAGTACCATACTGGGGAAGTGAGCTGGTCTAGTCGTAGAGCATGGGACTTCGGTCGACGGTTCTGAGTTCAAATCCGGTCAACCACTAATGAAATTCTAAGTGAAAATGCCACAGCCCCCTCTAGACGTAGCCTAAAGTATTGTGGAAAACAATTTCGGTAGAACCTAGAAGGAAATACTATACTAATTACATAATACTCCAAATTCAAATGTACTCTATCAAAAAAAATACTCTATCAAGTACAAGAACAAGAATTCAATTAAGTAATAAATAAATTGTAAATAAAATCCTACTCTCACTAAACAATCTAACCTACAAAGTATTTTAGCCAAACAATAATTAGATGCTACAAAGATATTTGATATTTGATTTTTCATAAATTTTCGAAAAATTTTAAACAAAGTAGAAACACGAAGCGATTCCAAGTTTGCACACCATCAGTCACACGCGTATCTTGTTGACGTTTTATCGCAGAGAATGTCGCCAACATACCCGAGTTTGACGTCCCAACAAAGCCGGGTTTAGTTTAATCTTTGATAGGTTTTAATCCACAATATTGATTAGGTAGCGTTTCTAAATTATCTTATTCGTACGATAATTGGTAAATTTGCAATTTTAATACATGCACCAGGAAAAAATGTCTTGCATTTTGTGTCTCGATTATCATATTTCGATCTGGTGAAATTGTATTATATAGTATAAAAAAGTGCATTTAAGTATGCTTGTCGCCTTTGTACTGGTCTGGTACTTAAATACCACTGTGAAAAGTTTTAATTTTATTTGATCATTTCCACTGGCCAAGTCATTCACAAAGTATTTCAATAAAGTAATTGCTAAATGAGTATTATTGACAATGATACGATGGAAACCCACCTTCAGTAGTATAATAATTTATAACAAGCAATAAATACATATAAGATCAATAATAACAAAGATAAAAACATAAAACATTGTAGATAAGCTTATAATGTACAATCTAATTCATCAGGAACGCTCGCCTGGGTTGGAGAGGAAATATTTTCTAAACTGTTGGCAACTGCTGAAGGAAAACTCGAAATGATTATACATATTGCATAAAGTTAGTTTAAATTTAGTTTTCCCACGGTGAAACATACAATAAGTTGGGAAACATACACGAAGTTTAGTTTTTCATGGTGAAACATACACATTTTTTAGTTTTTCCATGGTGAAACATACACGAAGTTTAGTTTTTCCATGGTGAAACATACACATTGTTTAGTTTTTCCATGGTGAAACATACACGAAGTTTAGTTTTTCCATGGTGAAACATACACGAAGTTTAGTTTTTCCATGGTGAAACATACACAAATTTAGTTTTTCCATTTTGAAACATTAACGAAGTTTGGGTTTTCATTGGGAAACATACACAAAGTTGAGTATTTTCATGGTAAAACATACACAAAGTTAGGGGGTTTTCATGGTAAAACATACACGACACCAGTTCCGTATACTGGACATCATGACGTCACAAGGTCGACCTTGTGTCCAGCGCTGGTAGTTCCAGCGTTGTCCGCCAGGTAGCATCAGCGCGGCGCGCCGACTCCCGCCGTTTGTCTCCAGTCGCCCTTCCCGTTCCCGCCAGAACTGTGCGCGCTCCGTCGCTGTCGCCACCGACCGTGTACCGGCGTCGTCCTCCGCTCGGCTGGCTACGTATTTGGGAATGTGGATTAAACAGTTTTCCGTAGAAACGCGTGCGCCCCAGCTAGTGTCAAAGTATTGTAAAGGCGCTCGTCTAAAAATAAACCCGTGTCCATCTGGTGTAGTATTTCAACGTAGGTTTTAGGTTATACATAGTGGATCGCGAATGTAGAATAATTCAACAGTTTTAGAAGTTAGTAAAATATTCGTCACCCAAAAACGAAATACGTTTTTAGATTGCCAGTTTTTAGAATTTTGAGGTTAGCCGGCTTGCTATTTCGGCTTTGTTTACGTTGGTGCAGTGTTGCCGGTTGGTGCGGGTTTTGGTTTGTGATGTCACTTTCTGAGTGAGTGGGTGAAGTGTACAGCAAGATGCCCTCCAAAAAGCAGTATAATCTTGTGCAGAATGACGACTACGACACCAGGATTCCCCTACATTCGGACGAGGCTTTCCAACACGGAATCACATTCCAAGCAAAGGTAAAGAGTCACTGAAACTTTGGTGTGCATTAATACCTCGATAACAAGCACGATAACCCCCCCCCCCCTCTTTGACATGATAACGATATCAATGACCCAACGCGTGTCGTTTCGAAACAACCCTTGATTTTGTACTACCGGCACGGCGGTACCCCGATTGTTTTAATCACAGGCTAATGCTAACCTCGATAAAATGTCTACCTTGATAGCAAGTCCTTTGATAATATCCATATCATAGAGACTTACCATCGAGACTAGTGTACCAACATTCTAACATAACAATGTAAGCTATGCAGTGTCAAATCCAAATGTATGTCAAGAGAGTGTAATGTATGTAGAAGGTAACGTTATAATTTGTTATTACTATTAGACAACGAAGAGCACAGTAGACAGAAGTGATTTTCAGAGAATTTTGGAGTAGTATACCTACTAGTTGCTACTATGTCACTATGTAGCACACCATTTTGTATTTATTTACGGGAAGTAGTTTTTTTTTTGCCAATTTCTTAAATCTTGTTTTCTGTAGTAATTTTCACCGTACTTATGAATTCAACTAGATAAGTTGTTGCGCAGAATTATGTTTTAATGTATGCCTACTGTTAATGGAAAATCCGTTTACAAACAAATAAAAGGGACATATTGACAAACTCCAGTTCACACTGTACGTTGTTCTTTACGGGTTGACTAAATTATTGAGGCTAATCCATACCTTTGTTGCATGTTACAACTTTTCATCAATTAGGGTTTGTTTTAAAATAATAACACACAATTAACTTTTCACCCAAAATTGAGGCCGCGCAATTTAATAGTAGTTTCAATCTACCATTTCGTTACATCGAAATAATGACACATGAGGGATACTTGAAAGAAAGATGCCTTAAGTTAAGCATTTTCTCTAAGACCGCGATTTCCAGACCATTTATTAAAAGTCAAGTTGAATCCATTTTGCCTGGTTTGAAAGGGATTCAAAAACTTACTTGGGTTTCACCACTCGTCACAATGAGTGTACTTCCAGTAGTTGAATGTAATTTCAAAATTTCTCCTTAGTTCTCGCTAGAGTTATGAAAGCTGTTTTCTGCGAGGACTCATACACTGATGACTAAGCTATGATTCTGTCTCGCTTCTAAAACCTCACCTCCTCGAAGGTCGAGCGTGCAAAGACCTCGGTTTTACAACTCCCAGCGAGCACGAAGAGATCCGTGCTTATCGACAGTCTAAAGTCAATGCTATTGGTTACTGAACTCATATGTAATTAGCCTATGCTATTTAATAGGTAAAATCACAAAAACTGCGGGTTTTGAATCGTAAGTTAACAGCATTTGGGGTTGTACCATTTTTTTTAGAGCTAAATGTATTATAACATACTGAATTTTGAACTTACTTACTTGTATGCTCCATTTTTTCGGTTTTGACATGGAAAAGTCACTATTTGATATACAAATTTACAAAAACTAAAAGAACGCGTGGATTGTGGACTTGTACTCACATACACAAGCTTTGTTAAAATTGGGTCAAAGGGGTCGTCTGTAACTCTGTAGCCTACACATCCACACACGAGTGCACCACCTAAAAAACACTTTTTTTTAAGGGGGATCCAAAACGGACATAGCAACCCAAACCTCAATCTAGAAAATTTTGGGCGAAAACAATACCTTAATCCACCCACGTAACATTAAATGTTGCATGTTAGTTCAGCTGAAAATATTGTACGGTATAAAACTTGTCCTTCATACGTTGTTGATGGTCATAGCCAAACAGACAGGTGATCTACCTAATTAAGATATAATTTCCTTAAAATATCCACCATGTTTCAAAAATGTAAATCTAAATTTGTCTCTCAAATTTCTCTCTGTAGCCCTTCAACAAATCTCATACAAACAATTAACTCAGCAAAACTACTCATCACAGATTATAATATGATTCCGTATGAGCATGAAGAGAGTAAATTGGCCAAGAGAATTAAGTGGATAAGCATCGGTCATAACTCTTGTAGATGGTAGACGGTGGACAATGGGCGCGGAACAATGGGCTAAATTAAACAGAGTGACGTCACGGGCGAGGCGCGGGCAGGACGTGAGCCGTAGGTGTGCTAACTGGTGTGATAACAGTGTGATAGCACACGTGGAGTCGCTATCAACAATGACCTGGGACTGGCGTAGAGGAAATGTCGATACATAGGGACAAACTATTGTATGGTTTAGTCAGCTGTTTGTCAAGAGTTATTTAAGACTGATGAGCGGTTTCGATTTAGTTTAACAGTTTTTCACTCAATCTTTAACTTTGAACTAAAGATTTTTCATCTATTGTAAAATTCGCAGGTTATACAGGGTGTTTTTCTAACCTAAACCAAATTAGAAGTTCTGTGAGACATTTAGGCTAAACAAATCACATTCAAACAAATCTATGATAAGGAATCAAGGAGTGTTATTTCATTGTTGGTTAAACAATATTCCTATAATATAAAATAAATACCCCCGCCAGAGTTACCCCCGCTGCAACAAACCTGCAGACTAAGCGAATTTCCATCTACCCGGCTGGAATTCCACTAAATTATTCCCTTAAAATTGACAGATCTATTACCTATTTAAATATAATCTATCTATGTATTAATAGGCAAGCATGTTTCTTTAAAACCTTTTTTCTCAGCTCGTGTGCATCGTAGGGAAAATCTACGCATACCGTTGGAAAGATACTTTCCTGTAGAAGTGCAGAATCCCTTTAAAAATAGGCTCAAATATAAGCACAAAAAATGGATTTGAAATGTAAAAAAATAAACATGGGCTTTATGGGTTGCCATGCTGGTGACGAAATAACAACGAAATATAAACAGAAAATCAAAACAAATGGAAGAAATTACAATCGCTTGTTTTATTTACAGCGTGAGGTTAAAATAGAGAAGCCTGTACTTTTACATTCCACCTCCATGTTAAAGTTGTCACCAGTTATTTTCTTTAATAGATGGGGTGGGGTGTCTACTTCAGTATCCAATTGTCAATACGTGTACATTACATGTTTCTGGTCGAGTTTTCGACCACTGGACGACAGATAATAATTAATTTTAATAAAATAAAAAAAACACCACTAGGCAAATTTTTTAAATTAAATTTTAAAAATTAAAATTAAATTTTTTGTTTTTTTTTTAAATTTGTTTTTAAATTAATTTGTAGTTAATTTTAATGAGTACTTAGGTTTGCTGCTACAGGGAAGTAATAAGGGGATTTTTATTAAAATATTAATAGTTTAGTATGAAAGAAACAGAATTACATTAAAATATGTCCAACAGCAAGTTACAACAGTTTATTTATTCTCCATGAAAATAACGTGGACATTTTAAATTTACACTTTTTGGGATTTTTCGTAATCGTTAGGTATACAACAGTGCTTCAATATAGCCTACTATATTATTTGTTGTTTCTTTAGCTCTACATAATGGTTTCGAAATAAATTGCTAAATTTTATGTTTTTAGTGTAAAAAATGAAAAAAAAACATTTTTACCCCTTAAAACCCCCTATAAACTCCTGGACTTTACAAGCTGACTCCTGGTTTTTCACAGTATTTTCACCTCAAGTTTATGTTCGTGTGACAATAAGTATGCTGTATCTCACCACAGATTGAAGGAAGTGGAGTAGGTCTACTTATCTGTGATTTGACAATAAATCGTCTTATCAGTTTGACTTATACTTTGGTAAAGAAGATTGCGTATTCGGCAGAAATAATTAATGCAACCCATTTTAATTTTCTAGCGACAGCTTTAACTAGGGATGGGGATTGTGAATGGTTCAAAGGTGACAAAACAATAACAACCAATACATTTTCAGAGTACTGGAGTTTTTCGTATTACCTCAAGGAACGACAGTTTTCCTTTGATCTCCAACTCCAGCATCGCCGGCCACCCACTGTTTACTATGCCGGGTATGAGGTACATTTCCTGTTGGACGCCGTGGCGCCCCTCGTCTTTGAAGTCAAGGTCTTCGCCACATTTGCCGCCTGGACAGGTTTGGAATCGAATATTGTTAACGAGAAGTGGGTGCCCGTATCTGGAAGCTGGTGTTGTCGTAGAGTGCAGGACTTCGTACTTCGAGGTCCCGGGTTCAAATCGAGTCGACGTTGGTTGAACGCAAAACTCTATTTAAAGTCACGTATTTTTCACCTTTATCGACTTGGTTAAAAATGTTTTTAATGAAAATCGTGTTTATAGTTTTAAGTCTAAATTCCTTTGGTCGTTAAATATTATCAAGCAAAAATCCGATACAAAGAAATCTTGGTGTCACTAATGTTTAAAGTGTCAAGTCGTTAGACAGAGATCCAACCAACACATGACTCTTTGCTGTGGCAGTAATTTTTAATTAAAATGAGCCGAGAAAGCTTTGTGTTTCAATTAACAGCTCGAGTTAATTTAGTATAATCAAAACCTCTTTGCAAGCTCCCGAGACTGTTTGCTTCAAAAATTGGTTCAGTGAAGTTTGTTATGTATTAGGCTACTTGTGTTATGTGTTGACTTAAATTTGTTAGAAGTTGGCGACAAATTTATACAATTTTCAATTTTGACACAGTCTCCTCTTTAGTTAAAAAGTTTGTAGTTATAATTTTAATTTCTAATTAATTTAATGCAAAATTTCTACTTCTGTCTTTCACTTTAGTTTTAGGAACGTTGACATGCTGTTAACAAAGATTAGTTATTATTAGTTCAATAGTTTTTCGTCAACGATCAATAGGCCTAATGAAAGTTATCAATGACGCAAGTTGTGTTAATTACTACTGAATATTAGTGGGCGAGACTTAACTATATCCTCATCATTGTAAGCTTAACATCGGTTCATTATTGCAGTAAACGAGAAAACTGATGAAGGTTCACTCGTAGAATCGTAAATCCTAACCTAACTTTATAAAACACCATAGAATGCCAAGTGTTGAAGACATGCATTGTTGTACAATACAATACACTCTTAGTCTTAAGTTTACAATACGTTATGACTTGCATTCGAGAATGCTAGAATACATAGTCAAACATTCACTATCAGAATACTAAATGCCATATATAAAACTATAGATCAGAATGTCGGACCATAAACGTCGAAGTGTTGCAAGTGAATGTATTTTAAAACGGCATAAACTTAGACAAATGTGTAAAATTAATTCGTAATCCCTATTCGAGAAAACGAGAACACCTTCGAACAACTTGCGTGGTAATGTCAATAAAACTACAGATTTCAATGTTGGGCTATCTATTGAAGGGCGCAGTTGAATAAAGATTACTGCATATTTTCCGGACTTACCGTAGTTATTTCCGGACTATAATGTATATTTCCTAGAATCTTGGAGCACAACCAATCTCTTAGCTATGTCGAGTACGGGGATCATTTCCTGCCAGGCCTGCGGGGAGATTGAAGGTCTTTACGGGGCAGACTCAACTGGTCCCGTAAGCCAGGTACCCTACTTCTACTGGTCCCAGTCTCAAGTAAGGTCTCTTAATCCGCACTTCCACTGGTCCCGTCGGCAGCCCCTTTGTAATTTGTCTAACAGGATTACGGCTAGTGTATGTATAGCTATCAATGTCCATTCATCAGTAGGAGGGAGGGACCTGAGGTGCTTCGTTGTCTCTAAAAACTCATTTTTGGAGAGTGTTTGATAGATTTAGATAGTGTTACCAGTAACACTAAAAAGTACAGCATTAATGTTTATATACTTTCAAGGGTTTAAATGGTGATTCAGCGAATGAGTATCAGTAATATGGCATGTTATAGAATTCATTCGGTTTTAATTCCTAGGGATACTAATACACAGTGTTGGGAATAATTTTCGATTATTTCATGCTGAAAACAGTTATTATAAAATACAAATGCGTTAAGAAAAGAACTGAAAAAATATACAAATATATGTGTTAAAAACAATCTATATAAATAAAACTCTAGAGTTCTGTATGTAGGCATACATTGCTCAGATGAATCATAAACTTTTAGGTTATTTTTATGTTCTGTACATTAAAGAAGCCGAAACAAGTCTCATCTCAATTTCTGTCTGCCTATCTTCCGTCTGTCACGGACCAAGAGCCATTTACGCGGCCTTCTCCTGAAAAACGAGAGTACAGTACCTATCAAGATCCGAATCATTTTAATGTATTCACTGGATTGGCGAGAGTGTCTTTGGCTATTAAAATATGGCCTCACTACTTTTTAAATAAACTTGCGGACGTTTAAACACCCAATTTTGTTCGGTTTTTGTCAAGTTTTCTGACAATTTTTATCACATAATCATCTATGAGATAGCGAACAGCTGTTCGGTTCAAGATTATTTTTCTCTAGATGTCACTGATATGTTTACATTGAATGTTGTTTACAAATACCGCAATCATTTCCGATCACGTTTCAAAAGCAAATCCAAACCAAGTTGGATTAAAACAGTTTTTCCTTACATAACGGATTTAATTAATCGCAAGTTCAATAATTTGTAGGGTAACCGTAAATGAAAATAGAGATTCTTAGTGTATAAAAGTTTTTTTGAGTTTTGATAACCGGGAAAAAGACCTTGAATCAGTGTTTTATACAGGGTGATTGGTACTCAGTGTTTCAAAATTTTTTTGGTGTAAGTACAAAGTAAATGAAGTGTGATGATGCATATAAAATGTTCCAATTCTAAAAATTAGCTTCCCAAAAAATTATTTTATGGTTTTCAAAAATAACCATGCCTTTAAAACTTAATACAGCTATTTCTCAATTACCTGTATATGGATTTCATAATTTCGTTTTCGTGTTCTACGTTAAATTTTAAATAAGAATAATACAAAATGACAGAGGATCAGTTGTAAAACTCCATTGTAAATAGATTCAAAGATAAAAATTTAAAAAAACAATGGTCTTTTGCATTTGTTACACCCTGTATACAAGAAAGTGTCGGAATATGTTAAAACTGCGCCATTTTAAAAGCTTTCCAATCATATGCTACACTATTGAGGTTTAGATATTTTTTTGTTTGTTTTAGTGGTTTGAATGCCAGAAAACAGGGAACTTTTTTACTGTTTTACTGTTTTACTGTTCAAGCTGAAACAAAAATACAACTTTTGCTTAATACATGCCAACTTTCTATGTTTTAAATGTTAAAAGACACCATGCTTTGTAGTCTTCAAACCACTAAAGCGTACATAAGCAGACATAAAGCTCAATGGTGTAGCATATGGTTGGAAAGCTTATAAAATGGCGCAGTTTTTAACATATTCCGACACTTTCTTGTATACAGGGTGTGAACAAATGCAATTGACCAAGATTTTTTTAATTTTTATCAAACATCTTAATTTTTATCTTTGAATCTATTGACAATGGAGTTTTTACAACTGATCCTCTGTCATTTTGTATTATTCTTATTCAAAATTTAATGTAGAGCACGAAAATGACATTATCTACTCAAATCCATGTACAGGTAATTGAGAAATAGCTGTGTTAAGTTTAAAAACGTAGTTATTTTTGAAAACATAAAATAATTCTTTGGGAAGCTAATTTTTAGACTTGGAACATTTTATATGCATCATTATACTGCATTTACTTTGTACTTACACCAAAAAATTTTTGTCACACTGAGTACCAATCACTCTGTATACCTGGGAAACTTACATTTTTTTCATAAGCGTTACCAATCTATAAGTATAAAAGAGGATGTTGGTATATTTGGCAGTGATAAACTCAGACACCGCTGGACCGATTGCCACGAAACTTGGTACATACGTGTAGAATTTCATGGAATATGTTTATACACCATCAATTTCGAGATTCGTCCAATCGGCTCCGCCCCAGTGGCTCTGGAGTTTCCCATGTTAACCTTATGAGAAATGGAATTAATGAATCTTAACAGCTGTTTCAATTAAACAAGTTGGTTCTGTTCTATGATGTTCAATAGCATTAAAGTTACAAGGATTACCAACAGGGTGCAGCACTATTATTTCTTTTACATTTATGACAACAGCTAATTTGCAACCAAAAGGTGAGTGAGCGTAGCGAACGAACTTCAACCAGGACGTGATTGAGCCATGCGAACGAGATCATCTTGAAAATTAAGAAGTTAAACGGGGCAAAGCCCGCGGGTTACAGCTAGTAGCTTACATAAAAGGTTTCAACTCATTGACGGCGCTTCAATGGTGGTTGTGTAAAGTGTAAAGTGACAACTGCAGTCCGGGTGATTGAAACGGAGGTTTACGGATTATGCTCAAATCGCTTTTCCAATGTGTCTTCTCAACGCTATGTGCTGCTCGCTGGACCATACAGCCAATAGACCAATTGCCTATCTCTTGGGTTCGTAGGCCTGAACAATTATTATTCATAAGTTGGTAGCGCATATTATATTACTCAGTGTTCCGTACGGACAGGACAAGAACACCTTTGATAGTGTAATTTCCAACCTGAATGTTAAATAGCGAGGTTGAGGTATAGTATTTTAACCACGATATTTTAAGTAAATATCGTTTGGTTAGTTAGGTAAGGTTAACCTAACCTAACTAACCAAACGATATATCGAATTAAACAATCGATTAATCAATATTACTCATTACTGCTTACTTACTGCTTACTGCTTACTGCTGTTCTTCTCCTCCTCAGTCATCAAGGGGTTCTTTTCTGTTTTTTCAAGTCTATGTTGCGGTAGATTCAGATCGGGGTTTTCCTGGTGTTGTAGTTATGTGTTTCTGATCGTTTAGTGGGATTCAGTTTCATTGTTTGGGTTATCACTTCAACCAAGTATAAGGATGTTAATGTGAGAATTTTGTTTTTTATAAAAATTGGTTTGCAATGTTCTTGATAGTGGGTTTAGGGTTCTTATTGCTACTTTTTGTAATATAAAGATTGATTGGAAAAGGTCATTTGGTTGTTTGTGCCAACAGATATGGAAGTGTACCCCTTATAGTGTTCTATTACGCGTTTTTTTTTACTTGAAACTGTCGGATACTGTATTTGTTTATATATACTATTTTGGCCAGCATATTTTAAAATATGCAAACCAACTGCTGTTCTTTTTATAGGAAGGTTTCAACTGACCACTATAAGATCCCCGTGCGTAGAACGGACACACAGCTAAAAGATGAATATTTCCGATTAAATAATTACTAAATACATTTAAAAACATATATCACAAAAAATGACATAAACATTGATCAAAAACCAGATCAAATACGATGATATATGAAATTAAATTGCGGAAAAGATATATTTACAATTGATAGCAAAACAAAAAACTAATAAAATATACGAAAAATACGACAAACTAAATGCTTACAAAGATTTTACAAACAAACTACCATATTACAAATGACTAAAAACTATATTTACAGACTCTATTCCCCTCGACTAAACCTCTCTGGGTAAGGAAACGTTTGATACACATTTTAAAATACCTCCGCCGCAGCAAACCTGCAGTAAGCGAATTTCCATTTGCCTGATTGGTTTTACACTTAAATGTATCCTTTAAAATGTCACATTATTCCCTATTTAAATAGCATTAATTTAACGACTATATCTACTTAGGTTTTCTGCAACAGGGAGGGTAACAATGTGTTTTTTTGTAAAATGTTAATAGTTTAGTATGAAATTAATGCATTTTCCAAATTTGATCAAAATATGGTCATAAACAAGCAAACTACATAGTCAACTTATTCTCCATAAGAATAACATGGAAATTTTTAAATAACAGATTTTTGAATTTTCCCCGTAACAATTAGGCGCATGATAACGCTTTAATATACTAAATAATTTGTTTTTTAAGCTCTACATAATGGTTTGAAAAGAAATTGCTAAATTTTAAGTTTTTAGGGTCAAAATGGAAACCCCCAACCCCCCATAAACCCCTGTTCCCATAGTCTGATCATGCTGGTTCGCGGACTCATTCGAATGAACATAAGTTTACACGTTTGTACCAAATTTAATAAAGAATCGGAACATTTTTGCTCGAGTTATCGCGCTAACGGACGGTGTGGTGTTATGAATTTGAACGGATGGTGTTTTTTGCCTCTAGGGCCCTCAAAACGAAAAATAAATCGGTCCCGGGTCCAGGTCTCATCATGAGTACTACGGTAATAGCTTATTCCCTATAGGGGAAATTCGCTAAAAGTGAGCCCATGTTGAAAGAGATTCTAGCTTTTTGTCGATGAAGTATTTCATTGCTACAGTCTTCTTTTTCCTCCACGTTCCTTCTCTCCCCTTAACATTTGAGTTTGAACATAAATATCCCTACTAACTTCACTTATTACAGTACTACCTCTCGTACTCCATTTTTTTTACCTCTTATCGATGTTTAAAGGTATATTTATCGACTTCCCCTTATGGTAGGTGAGTGCATCAAAACCCCAAATTCGCAACATTCTTTGATGCCGAGAGCGCTGCAAGTATTTGCTGTTGTTGACGTGTAGAGTGGAGTGATGCATTGTTTAGAGCTTCGCGATGGGATGATGACCTGGCGGGGGAATTCCAAAATTCGCACCATTCTTGCCGAGGACAGGACCGGACAGGACTGCAAGTATTTATTGTTTGTTTACATCACGCTTCATGCCTCATTGCCCCACTGGATTAGCCGCCCCAAAACTACCTGGACCTCTCGGGACCAGTGGAGTCGTTTTATTGCCCCAACCTTTTTCGACCCTCGGATTACGGGACCAGCTAACCATTACCCGTCTTTACCAGCATCGCCAGCCGCTCACCTGTCTACAGAATCCCAATAAGGGGTCACGTGACCTCCCCCCTCCTCCCACAATGGACAACAATGACCGGTTACGCATGCGTTGTTGTCTGGCGCTGCGTCGCTGCGTAGTGCAGCTGTCTGCTGCATCCTGCGTTGTCACTGAAAGATTTCAGAGTTTGATTCATATTTCAGTGTTCATAACGATATGTATGTTTAAATAGTTTTAACCGATTTTAACCAATTTAATAATCAGAGTAACTGATGTTTCCAAGACACCTTTGCTATGATTTGTTCGCCCAAAAAATATACATTTTTTATGCTCTATACAATTTAAATACTAAAAGTATTACTTGTTTGATGTTATGGGACTCGTTGGTTTTTGGGCATTATAAAATGCCCTCGTAAATCTTTTATTGATTACTAAGCTCACACTTTTTAAATTATCAAATGCTGCGATGTTTGACGTTGTAATAAAAAGGCTGAGGGACTTCTTAAATGTCTAGATGCATTTTAAAGGACAGATGTCATTGCTTTGAAAGTTTTGACGTAGGAAAAAAACAGCCAACTTCATTTGGTGGGTGAAAAGTCCTCCAATCTTCCTTCATCGTGTAGTTAGTTTTCAGCCTGTGATAGAGCAAGAGCTTTGACAGGTGATGTAAAAAACAGAGTTGATAGGCAATTGTGTGGATATCATTTGTGTGACTAATGCAGTCTATTTGGTGTGAAATTACTGGTTTTGTTGAAATTGTTGCTGTTAATGACCTCATGAATCAACTTTCTCTTACCTAGGTGCTTCTATTTTATGACGGTGCATTGAAAAGTGTGATGCAGAAGTAGCTAGCCTCTTTTTATAGGTGGAAGTCCTCTGCTTGTTTTATGGCAAAGTTCCTCTTAAAACATTGTTTAGAGTATGATTTTGGAACGAGTCTGTTTGGAAGGTAAAGTCTTAAGTACTTGTCGCAGAAATCTTTGGTGTGAATAATGAAAGTGATCAGTTTGCGATTGTGTAGTTTTTGGTATTGTTGCTGTAGAGGAAATTAAGAATTGCCTTGTCCAACAGGAATACACCTTTTTGGTTGACCTTCTGTCTTCGTCTATTTATTTCCTTAACCCGTTTGAACGGTAGACCTTGGCTAGACGACCAACGTCCATTCGTTTTATATTCCTCTCAGACTCACGACTGGTTTTACCGGATTCTTTCCTTCAAAGACCATTGTCCTCAAACGAAAGTGTCTTTGTTTCTCAAGTCAGGACAATGGCTCGAGTGATGAGAGTAGGAATGAACACTATTTGGATTGAGGGAGGCTCTTCGGTAATAATTAAACTTATAAAATAATTAATAATTAATGATTTGATCGCATGAGTTTAACACGTTCTATTTCAGGGCAAGAATCTTTATAAAGACTGCACAAAAATGAGCTGAATAAATAAGATGCATTAACTGCAATGTAAGAATTTAGTCTACAGCGAAGTTTTTTATAGATTAAACATACTCCATTAATAGACTTGTTATCCTAATGGATCAACAGAAGATAAGTTTAATGCTAGTTACGTTCGGTGCCTCTAGGGTCGTGTTTTTGTTTAAAATTTGTTTCTCGTTATTTAAGTTATTTCAATACTAGTTTTTGAATAAAAATACGATGCCATTATAAATAATAGTTTGTTTTGTTGTTTTACAACCTAAGTAAAGCACAATTAATTATCCCTAAAATAAGATTAACCAATTTTTGTCGACAGTAGTGCTCAGTGTCACCAAAATAGCTACACATGAGAAACAAGTTTCGATTTATTTTCGGATGAAAATTAGTTAATACTGTGTATATATCCTACATTTTAGGAAACACAATTTCTTTAATATTTTAATACCGTTCTAATTAAACTTTAGTACATTAAAACATTCTTTAATTTGTTTAATACTAACCATGGATTTAGTGTATTTGTCTTCAAAAAACATAATTCCAAACTTATACAAATAAAATAACGCAATTGAAATTTTAATTTTTTTAAATTTTTGTAAAGTACATTTGTTTTTATCTTAAGTTTTGTTTAAGATCTGAACAATAATATTAGAACACACACTGTAATACATTCTTCAATATTCTACATTGTGATCCATTTTTTGTAAACAATGATTTTTACTATTTTTAAAATGCTGAGTGAGGACAAAAATTTCATTTACTCTAAAATGATAATGATAGTAAAGTAATATAATATGAAGAGTAAATAATAAAACATATATTGCTTGAGAGCATATTTATTAATTGATAATTTAAACATTAATAAGCCTATTAATATAACCAAACAACATAATTATTATTATCTAATTTCTATAAAAATCACTATTATTAATATTATTATTATTCTTACTATTATTATTAATTGTTATTAATATTTAATAAAAACAGTTATATAATAATATAATTTTTACCTATAAGCTGTACATATGAAGTTGATTTAGAAAAATTATCTTCACATTTACTTTGATACAAAATAAAGAATATGCATACGGTATTTGATTATATATCAATCAGGCTTTAGATTCTTCAATATCTTCTACGGTATTTCCGGTCACAAGGGAAATTTATAACAAAACCAACCATTTATATAGTTTTCACGTATTCATCAAATACATTTTATTTAATCGTAATTTTTATTTTTTACTTAAAAATCTGAATTAATAATATATTTTTTTACTTTGACGTTAAAGGATATATTACTTAATCAATCGCGATGGATCATACGATATTTGAACATCAGGAACGTTAAATTTATTCTTAAGTATTTTTTGGAAATTATAAAAACAGTTTCAACATTATATTCTTTGCTCAACTAGGTATAGATTTTCAACAGACCATTATACGTAAATAAGTGTCAATTAATTGTAAACAATGATTAATCTAATAGATGGTACTCAAATATATCTATTCTAGAGTGTTAAATAATATAATGCACCCAGTTAAAAAATGTTTAAAAATCGTCCACAAAACTGTGAAAATAAATACTTCAAATTTTTGATTCTTTTTGGTGTATCAGGTATGATTTTTTATTATTTATTTTTATCCTGTTGATTCGTATGCGATTGTCATAAAACAGACGAAAATCGTCTGTTTTAAAACGAGAAAATACAATGGATTGTTTGATTGTAGTGTTGTCAGCGGACCCAGGCCGTGAAATCTTGTTTGTATTTGTATTTGCATTGTTTTCCGAGTTTTAACGCTCGAAAGTCCATGTTTTACATTTAGTATTTTATTTTGTGCTAGTTCCCGGGGTATAGCCATAAAAAACGTCATCTTTGGATGTATAATTAGATGATAAAATATGTGATAAGACTATAGGCCTAAGTGTGAACTTCTGTGTTGTACTATGATTACCCACTAACAATTAAATAATGCTAGCAATTAATTTAACTCTTTCCGCACTTGTCCATTCTTATTTCCCCAAATTAGTGTCTCCATAATAGTCATATGGTAAAATAATATAAAAGGAATTAAACCATGTTGGGAATTCATAGCCCTTTAATTATTTAATGTAAAGAACTGTTTACTTATTTATTTTTAGCTTCTTCGCAACTAGGAGTAATTTGAACCGAAATTGAGTGATTAATTTGTGTAGAACGGAGTGAAAGGCTTTTCTAGCTTCAAGACTGAGTTAGATCAAGATTATTACTGGTCGGTTTACTATTCTTATTTTTTACAATAATTAATAAGTAACAACGTTAAGCTTATGTCACTAGGTTAACTTACAAACAAATATAAACTACTAAGACCCAGTTTGGAGTATATAACGTGTTACAATTTAAACTTAAGACATTTCCAGGTTCGATAAAAACTGGTTTATGTGTTTCCAGTAGTTTCCTAGAGATTTATACTCCATTCATACGACGAATGGGTGATTTGAAAAGGTTTAACATCCATCTTCTTTGTGCTATAGATGTATTTTGTCCTTTAGTTTACATGTTACTGTCTGTAACATTTAGGCCTATTAATTTTTTTACGATTTTGCGTTTTCAAACTAAATAGTTTCATAAGTTAGGAGTTTATCTCAAACCTTTAGGGACCTCTATGCCAGGACCGTCTTAAAATATAAGTGATTTGATAACCTAACAAATTTAGTATTTAATTTTTTTTTATTTAAAAATGTCATTAATTATAATTAATTAATAAAAGACTCATTTATTTAATTTTAATTAATGTAGCATAACAATGTCAAAAGTACGTGTGAAATATGAATTTTGTAACTTTTCCCAATCTTATTCTGGATGTGTTACATGTTAAACGAAATACCTACAGGGTGTTTCAAAAAGAATCGTCCGATTTTGAAAAACCATAGCTACTCATCTATGAATTCGATTTTATCGAACAATATACTGTTAGAAAGAAGAAGTTCTCGAGTTTAAAGAAAAATATCCAAAAGTCCCATTTCCAAATTTTTTAACCCTCCCAAAAATCCAAAATGACGGACATCTAAAAATGACAAAACACTTTTTTTTGGCTATAACTAAAACGCGGTAAGAGCTAGCAAAGATTTGAAAGCATTTTCATGGCCAGGAATTATATTTTCTAAAAGACACCCTTATGCGTTTATCGAAAATCACACCCCTTCACCTCAAAAATGCCCTACTTTTAAAAATTGGTATTTATTTTCAAATTTCAATAATTTTCACAACCTTTTTCTACCTAAGTAAATTTTTATTGCAAGTTGCACATATGCTGTGCATCTAAAGGGGGCCATATTGAGCACCTGTAAATGGAATGTAAAAATTTGATTAGTTACTCTTTAATATGAAATTAACCTCATGCCCAAATATTAGTTTTCAAATTATAAACCGACGAAATCGGATGATTTTTTTAAACATCCTGTATTGTTCAACCAATCCCCGTTGTATCTTTTTTCATACGGTATGAATATTATACGCTAAAGTGAGAAAAAAACTTTCTGAATTGCTAAACTCAACGTTTGCTACGTAGATAATTTACTACTAGAATCCTGTCTGACATAAAATTAATGAAGAGCTTCTCCGAGAGCTCATAGTTGAATCCTGTTTTAATACTTGCAATTCAACAAAAGGATTCAAGGGACAGCACCGGTCCCTTGCCTCCCCTGCACTTTTATTCTGAGTAATTAATTTAGGTCTCATGAGCTTAAAAGTTTAGCTTTTGTGTTGTAAAACTTATTTAGTTTGAAATTTGTTTTACCTTTTAATATTCAATGCTAAAAGAAACATTGTGCAATACATTTTTGCGTTGACTGTCTTAAGTAAGATTTTGGGGTTCTATTATAACGTTTAAAAGGTTTTTTTCTATTATTGTGGATGCAGCCTCCGGATTGCTAAATAATATTAAAAAGGTTTAAATACCTGCTATCAAGCAATTAAAATGCAATTAAATGGATTGCTTGATAGCAGGTATTTAAGGGTGAATCTCACTGAATAATATAATATCAAAAAAATAAATTTTTTTAAATAATTTTTGTTTTTCCACTTTATTACTTACCTGCACCAATTGTTATTTCATCAGGAACAATGTTTGATAAGCAGCAGAGCTGAATTTCACTTATTTCTAGATTTTTTATGTGTTTTTAAGGTGAAGAGACGCTTAATAAAGTCCAGTCGTTCCCGTAACAAAATGTTTAAATATAAAGTAATACACAATAAATTAGACTCAGTGGGATCTTAAATCCAAATCTAAATGTAATAGACAGTTTAACTAAAGTTAAAAAAATATATTTAATACATTTAAAGTAATATATTAACAGTTAAACTCAACCTAGCCTAAAATTGTTGGTTTGACAAACATAACTTTAATATTAGATGTTAAGCGGTTCGAAGTCATATGAAACTTATATCAAGGAGCGAACTCTGAAATATTGGGAACAATAAAATTCCATAAAGAATAATTTATGATGAAAAAACCTTCTTAATGTTTTTTCTATGCACTCAAAATTTACTTAGTTCTTACTGTTTGCAAAAATAGCACGCTTTTTTTACCCGTGTAACTGTTGTTATTGGGATAGATTTTTAAACCGATTAGTTCCAATCTTTTGATTAATAATGTTTTTGAGCAATTTTACATAAAATAGGAATCACAAAGGAAAAATCGGAGCGTTTTACGTTAAGGTCCTGATGGCATATTTTAACGCATCATCTTGAAGTAGAAGTGATAGACATTCAATAATGGTATTATAGGTAGTTGATTTACCTTGAAAGTCCGTACCGATAAGCTGTTACAACTTAAAATCAGGATTATTTGTTTCCAGAAATATTTAACATGTCTGTTTCGAGATAATGTCGTTTATTAAATGGTTAATCCATCTTGCTGTGCTAGAATATGTTGTTGACTTCAAATTAAAATAGTAGCATGTAAAAAACAACATAACATTCTTTTACCATTGCCAGTTACATCCACATAACGATTTCCATCGATCGTCGATCACAGTTGTAGTCCGTAACTACACATACCAATACATCCACACACATACACATGCATACACTTACAAAGATATCACATCGAAAAGCACTTCAGGATCAGGAGTAGTTAAAACGTATATTAAAACTCAAACTCGACATTCTTTATGAAAACGAAACCTTCTCTATTTTATACTTTATACATGGTGAGTGTGAAATTATGAGAGGTAATTTTGTAGTAACTAATAGTGGGAAAACGTTTCATCTATTAAACTCTTGTTATGCATTAATAGCTAATTTGGTATTGACACTGATCCCGGTATGACATACAAAGTACCATGCTCTATAGCAGGGTCTTTGTACTCTATGATGTTACAATGGCCAGCAATGTCCGGTTTGTAATACTGTATCAATTTCCGGTTTTATTCTCTATCTCCCTCAAGAGCGTATTGAAATGAATTCCCACCATCCGACTTGTACAAATCTAGTATAAAAAAACGTATTAACGTGAATTGATTTATTCAACCAGTTAGGTTTTATGTGTCGCCATTTACATAGCTTATTTATTTAAGCGTGAAGTTTGCTGCCTGTGTCGATGAATGTGTGGAATTAAACTACTTTCTCTACTAGGCCTATAGGAAAAAAATAATTTCGTAAATTTAAAATCCCTGAAAAGTATATTTCATCACAAGAGTACAAAGTGAATCACTGCATGTTTTAGACCATATGACTGTTTGATGTGCGAGATTTATCAAGCAATTTAAATATGGTTAAGAATTTTACTCGTATCTTAAACATCGGTGTATTCACTACACTACAAAGACTAAGTTAAGCATTAATTTTTTAATAAAAAATATACATTGAAATATTTCTTTAATAAAGTTATGCACATTAAAAAACTAACTAGTGTACATGTTGCTCGAAATCGAGCAAAGAATACAATTGCAAAGAAGTACAGGAGTTATTTATAAACAAATAACTTGTTTAAAAACTAATAACAGTCACAATTTCCGATGATTTTAAAAGTGTCAACTAAAGATTATTAACTAATGGAAATACTCACAATTTCACACAGTCCTATTCCAGTTTAAAGGGTCATTTTTTAACAATCAAACTGCCCATGGACGGGAAAAGGTAAACTTACAATTTAAGTTAACCGAGGCTGTCAGCTTTTATAAAGTACCGTACCCAAGTTATTTAGCCAATTTGTAGACAATAAGGTGTAGGCTACTTTAAACTCTACAGGACAGAGATAGGCAAAAACTGGCAGAACTCTGAAATGGTGTTATTTATCATATGGCTTACTCATATGCCAAATCCTTAAAATAAAATTCAATAACTAATAACTTATATCGTTAAACACAAACCAACAACCAAACCCAAAACTATACACATTTTTAATACAACATAGATAATTTATACATTGACTGTTTACAATTAACATGTGTTCTTCTTCTCACTATTAATTTTTGCTTCGCAACGGGAAAAATTTGTTTCATAATCATTGAAATAGATCTATAATAAATAATCTATCGTAAAGTTAAAGATTAAATAAACCTACCACATAGTTGTTTTATTTTTTTAGATCAGCTGTCTGGAATTGTAAAATAGGCATTTGACAGTTCTGGTTGTTTACATTTAAATGTCAAAGCAAATGTAAACATTGTGAATTTTCTCATGCTTCCATGGAGACCAATTATTAATACAGTATTCAATTTCTGACAACAGCTGGAGTTTCAAAACAATGTTTGTTTCCCATGTTAATCTTATGGAGAAATACGAAACTTTAAAGGGCCCCAGGGCCTCACTCTCTAATTATTTACCTAAAAAGAGAGTTTCCTGCACAACTTCACGTTACGCTCTTTCCAATGACACCAAAAACATGTCATCGGTTCAGTAGTTTCGGAGGAGTAATCGTCACAAAAATCTTGCTTGCGTATTAAATAAGTATAGATAACATTTTTAAGGTCGTTGTTTTGAGGATTGTGCAGTTTTTTGGTTGTTGCAAATTGAAAATAAATGAAAATGATGTTGATGAAACAACGACAAATGTTTGATAGTTTATGTCGGCAACATCCAAACAACATTTTTACGTAATAAAAATGTACATATAACGAAAACAGGTTATTTCACAGCAGTGTAGCAAAATTTTAGTCAATCCTAAACCCAAAAATGTCCATATTAATATTAACAAATCCTATTTTTAAATAAATTTAATCAGGTCATTGAACGTATTTTGGATAACATTTGTAAGTCTTTTATATTGTTTATATATATATTTTTTTTATTACTTAATCTATAGAACTACTAATCATCAATAAATATTCAACACTGCCTCATATTTTGTTAATATTGAAATGGAATTCGCAATGTAAAAAATGACTTCAGAGAGTTGTTAAAGAGAAATTATCGGGAAGTGGCTTTCGTTGCGTTAAGCTAAAGTTGGATTTATTTCCGCTAATTAAATTAACTGCTTGCCACTGGAGGTTAAATGCTTGTAATTTTACAAATGGATTTAGCAAAACAGATGGTGTCAGATCCACCCTTGCTAGCTCTTTTACTCTTGTTTGGGTTTTATCTTTTTATTTAGAAGTGACTGGATATTTAATGTTTTTAATGAATTAATCTCGTCATTTAGTTGTACAGTATTTGTGATGCATTTACATGTCTTTATTATGTGTACAAGATATTTCATACTGTTAAATTTTTCTTGGTTTAAGGTACATTAGTCTAGGCTACATTGAAATATATAAAAAACTTATTCGTATTTTTCTGTTTCAGGTACGAAAGCTGATTAACTATTTATCGAATGGAGATTACTTATTTTTGTAAGTAGACGAGACATTTTTTATGCCTAAAAATAGTATCTGACTGAGGTTGTAAGTCTGAAAAGTAATAAAGTAATAGTAGTAATTTAATAGTAGATCTCACTGATTAGGTATGTCCAAAGTCGTGTTCAAAGAGCCAATTGAAGGAGCCGGATTCCAAATATTATTATACTCTTCAATTTTTGTAGTGAATTATCTACAACGCAATTAAGTATTCATTCACAATTAAGTATTTACATATTCAATGCTTGTCCTATGTTTATTCTTGGTATATTGCTGAGTCTTCATCTTATGAACAAATATATAAACAGTGTTAGTTTTGTAAAGTTTTTATTAGCTTTGTGGATTGACTATGTAGATTTTAACCAAATATCTTAAGCTTAGTTTCCTAAATATAGCCTACTACTTAAATTATTCACTGCTTTACATATGCATATGCGTACGTATGATTAAATCAATTGTTTTTCCAAATCATTTTATAATTTATACTATTTTAAATACCTTTCTTACCTATACAAATTATTATTGAATCCAAAAATTCTAGCATGGAGACCCCAAGTATTAAAACTTATTTTGCATTCAACAGTTTGTCAAGTTGTTTATTTTATACTGTAACCACAATCTAGTAATATGTATTCAAATATATGCAATACCCTCAGAGTCAATACTGATTTCCATGATAAACTAGACTGATGGACTGGACTGATTTGATATAGATTAAGCTACAAACTTCGGAGAAGTTATCCATCATGACGTTATCCATATATAAATCCCAAAGTACCCAAAAACTTTTCAGAAACTAAAAGTCACACCCCCATAAACCATATACCTTAAATGTTTGTCATGACGAGAAACCTTGCGCGAAACTATCCTTTATCTCATAAATTGCCCTTTAAGGTCGTAATTCCTTTCCAAAGGGATCTTTCCATGCTAAAAATACGTCAGCTGTACCTATTTGTTTATTGTTCTTTTAATTTATTACATTATTATAATCAGGCGTGATTATTTGTTTGTATTACTGTATTCTGTTTTGTTTATTTCTGCTTAACTTGACCAATCAATAGTTTTATTAATACTAAGTCAAACGGGGTGAAGCCTGTGGGTAACAGCTAGTTTCAAATACCGATGAATTTGTATTACCTCTGACTACAGTAACATTTTTATTTAAAGTAAAACACTTCACGCTGAGGAAATAATGTCTGATTTTTTCCTTATATGCTGTGAATCTTTGAATAACATTTAATATTTTCTGTAGCTAAATATAGACTCAAAAAATTTAGTTTATAGAATGAGTAATTTAGGCTAAACGAACAATGGCCTTATGTTGACATTTATTTTAAATCTAGTGTTTAAAATCATATTCTTCTCAAATTCGTAAGTGGTTGATTTGATAAACAAAAATCAAGTAGCTTAATGTTAGTCACATTTCACACTAATTTAATAACTTTTATTTGAGCAAAGATATTAAAACATAATCAAAAACATTCCTTTCGATGACATGTCATGCTACTTGTTAAGGAAAAGGATAAAACAGCGTATATTAATTGGTTCTATTATATTAGATATTCATTGTAGTAAATTCTATTATGTATTAAATAGCTGTGAAAATATTGAATTTTATACTTCCGTGAATTATAAATAGTCGTATGCTACAAATAGCAGATGTTATCGGTTATTAGGCTTTGGCCAGTCGCCAGAAGCAAGCGTTATACGACCGATATTCTTTGTGTAATTGGGAATTGTGCTGAAATACCACCGTAATATTGTATCTGAGCCATATTACAAAACCAATTCCACTCTTTATGAATTGATCGTTCTATATGTTGTAAGCGATTACCTACTTCAACTATATCTTTGACTTTGCATTCAATATTGTGATTTATGCATTTCTTTATTTGCCCACGTTAAAGTTAATGCTGATAATTCTTTAACTTCAATAGAAATATTTTCGTTTATGAGGTTGTTAAACTTTCAGGTCGAAAGCGTGTTGCAACACGACATGTTTTTAGTAGTACTGACCAGGTTTCGTACAAAAAAACACTTTCGTGATTTAAACTGAGGTTGCGTGCTTTCGTGTTAAAATTAGCAATTTCCGTTAAGTCTATTTTACCAACCAGCTGCGCATCAGATCCGTTATTAGTATTGGTCTGGAGTTTCTCTAGATATAATCTTTAGTCCCAGTAATCTGTAGTATGTATCCTCTAAGCAATGGAGATGTTTCTCTTGGGACCAGTTGAGTATGGGAGAATTTAGGGATTTCAAAGATAAAAATAAAAATTATGATCAACACATTTTTCATTTTTAAAACTAATTTTGAGGCTTAGTTACACGTTGGACAACAAAACAGATACACTAAACAAATAATTCACAAGATTATATACTCACGTAAATGCGCTACCTCAACCATATATCATGGCGATACTCTTAGCTTACGCCAAAGCCGATGAAATAAGGACAAGGCAGCACTTGACAACAATATCTATTAAAATTAAACAATTAATTGAAAGTAGACCTTTAAAAATCACAGATATTTGACACATAACCATTTTGTGTGACGTTTATTTTTAGTAATGTGGTTTATGTTACTCCAGGTATTATACTCTGTATGGTGGAACCTGTCTTCTGACTCCTCGTCTACCTTGAGTGTGGTCAACGGTGTAAGTCCGGACCAGTTTTAGGTCGGTCATGAGACAGGCCCCATTATACAGGCTATATTTCCCCTTATGATTGAATGTTCGCAATAATTCGTCAAACAACACCAGAATTAGCAGAAAGTCATTATAAATATTTTCCACGTCAATGTTAGACGTGTGGTAAGCCTAATAAGATAATCGATGTTATACATCACCCTAATTTAACAGAATGGCTTGATCAGACTGGTTTGCTGGTTGTTATCGGTTAGTTTTATGGTCCGTAAAGATGGTTCAATCGACCGCGACTGTCGCTGTGTCAATATCTTAATGGCAGATCTATGTTACGTCCTCATCTATCTGGGTACCGTGCAGTGAAATAACCTCACTACCGTGTTTGCAAGAGCTGATACCGTACACAGTACCGACACTGTCGTGAGCGCTGAGAGCACAAGGCTTCCGTCCTGGGGTTCATGGTACGAATCCCACTAATCTGGATTTTGGCAAAACATTGCTTGTCAATGAAGGTCTGCTTCCAACGTAGAAGACTATAGTCAGTATGGTGGTACATGTCTCCTGGGCAGGTCTATGGTCCAAGCCAGTACCAGATAGACGAAAGGTCAGGAGACAGGTTCCATCATACAGACTATTCGATCCTGAGGATCTAATTTTTCCGTATGTCTTTAAGGCCAATTACCTGGTCGTTGATATATGACATAAATGATATTACGTTGACTTGGTGGTTTAGTGGTTAGCCTATAGTGTTCGCCTGGCAAAAAAGACCGGTCCCATTATGAGAAAATGTAGTAGATTTTTGATTGTTTGAAAATGGGCCTATCTGTCCTTGATTTGAGTCAGTGACAACCCAGATTTTCACCACTTTCTTGAAGAAATAATGTCTCAGTTTGATGCATAAATAACGAAATTGGTCATTTATGTTTAAAGCTTTGTTGTATATAAGCTCCATTTATTTAGCCTTATTGTAGTTTCGTTGAAAGGCTACTGAAGTAACTCATTGTCTTTTCGAAAAAAGTCTAGCGCAAAAGTTCTCAGTACATTGCTTTGTCAGAAAATAAATTATCTACTTCCCTAAAGGGAAATTAAACAATCACTACAAGATTCCACTCATCCTACACTCATCTCCATTCATACTTGTTTAAAATGCCTACATTCGCATGGTCGCCATTTCAAAGTTAAGTAAGTATAATTAAATTTAAAAATTCAAAAGCAGAAATCTACAAATCAAGGTATTCATAGCTCGATGTTTACATCTGTAGTGTTTTAAACTGTGTGAGTTCGTGTGAACGGTTTGTCCGCTGGATTGTACGGTGTTGTGACGATGACAATGGTCAATACGGCGTGGCTACATGTTACATGTTCACTGTTAATAGACCCTCCCTTTCACATTGTACACAGGATTGTGTGTCGTTTAGTTTACGCTTTATCTAGATAATCTTGTCAAAATCTCCACACAATTTGTGTTAGGCCTGCTCATTGTGAGTTTTCATTTGTTTTCCTAAATGATTGGCATGTTTTTTTTAAAGTTTTTGTAAGGGAATTGTCCAAATCATGTTCTTGTTCTAACGTAGATATTTTGTTAAATAGCATCATCACCCAATTACAATGACATGTGGGTGCAGAAACTCTACTTTTGGATCAAACCAGCGACTTTCATGTTTGAAGGCTAGCACTATAAATTATGACTTGGCTACACATATGTCTACACAATAATTCATGTATATTAACTTATTCTACTTAACCTATTAACCTATTACTTAAACTGAATCTATTATTATTATAAATACGAGCTGTTGGCCCGTCCTGAAATAAAAAAAACAATGTCACGTTTTAATATATATGGTGAGCCTACAAGTTCTCAACCGAATAAAGTGACGTTCAACACGAAAATACCACCTTAAATAGACGTAATGTCGTTTTCCGTTTAAAAAGTGGTGTATCGTTTATTTATTTGACTTAACCAAGAAGGATGCAGTCTTCTTCATGATGATAGCGCGGAAGTTTCACCAACGTCAGGGAAAACCTTGCCAATTGATGGTGGATATACGGTTTTAGAATTTAATCCGGCATCTCCCATTTTGGTTATTTATAGTAACAAGGAAAGTGGTATATATTCTCTCCTAGAATCAAAGCACTTGTCAGTACATAAATACGCATTCTTTGCGTGAGTTACAACTCTAATGAGTCACTGACATAAATTTTATTGATGACAAACTGAAAAGGAAACGCCACAACCCCCCTGAGCAGTTTTTATGATTTTAATAAGTTTTAACAGTTCTGGAAGTCGTATCAAGCACTTGTGGAATTATTGAGTCAAAGTACTTATAACTGAGTAGTCAATAGTTACAGCTCTAAAATAGTATCAATTTGTACGTATATGTGTGCCTAATATTGTTAAAGAATGTTGAAATTTGAAGCTATTACGTATTATACCAACCACACCGATAAATTGACTTTTAAATAAGATTTTAATTAGCATAACAAAATCTTCCTACCCTAACCTAACGTAAAAGTATATTTTACATTTAACCAATTTACGTGTGGTCGGTATAATTCGTAAGTACTAAATTTGATTACAATGCTACAAACAGCTGATTTAAGCCATCTAAGCCACATCAGAATGTTAACAGTTTAAATACTGTAGAATTTAATTAGTATGATAAGTTCTTCTATGGCCACCTGAAGTTATTTTAAATATCCAATTTTGCAGTATTTTAGTAAAAATCCTCACTATAGTACTCCGTTATCAATATATATACGGTATATTTTGACTCTAACAGTATATTTTCATTTCAACGTTCATTTAGAGCAAAATAACTGTAAAAATAATTTCTAACAATTGTTTTGTCTTGGTAGCAGTGTGGTTATAGTGTCGCCTAGGTCGATTTTAAGGGTGATCGATTCGGACCTAGATGCTATTTGTCAATAAATGAATGACCTAAAAAGGTTTACGTTTGATACAAGACTAGGGTGTGGACTGGAAATTTCTAAGGTTGTCGAAAAAACAGAACCCAATACATGAGATCGGATTAGTTTATAATACTGTTGCGTTTTTGTCATTTCCATTTTCATTTGGAACAATGTTTAGTTTAGAACATTTTGCCTTATTGTTGGCTCTACGTCATGAAGCTCAGCTGCATTTGTGCTGCAGCTGGGACCTTGACAGAAATCAGCTGATGCAAACAGGTGATGCAACCCGACACGATCAGCTGTTCCGCTCTCCTACAGTGTCGTCAGTCCTTGGGTTTGTCCACTCGGTCGTCTTGCTTGTTTTCCAAAGTTGTGTTCGAAGTTCTTCAACGTTGCAAAAGCTTGGATTTTTTGTTTCTGGTTAGTACAAAAGAAAATTACACAATCTTGTGGTTGACTTCTACCCAATCTGTTGGTGGGTTTATCGAACTGCGTTAATTTTGGTAAACATATTACAGTAATAGGTTAAATTGAGGACGGGATGTTGACCTCTACTGATGCCTAATGTTGTGATGAATGTGAAAGACAGACGTGGGTTGCACTTTGCTTAATTATATGTTAAGTACTTCTAGTTAATTGAAATGTTTAAAATCGTGTCAAAACCAAATTTTAGATGTAGTCACAATTCAATATGTGGACATGCAAAGCTCTAACAGTATACGGCGACATTTTTTGTGAATTAAAAGTAAAATGAAATATCAAATAAAATATGGAATTGCATATTCAAAAGAACGTACGTTATTTTCTTTCTCACATGCATTCACTCATTTTGGTTTGTAGGCCTACATGAATAAATGTTGCTCTTGGCCTAATCCGCATAGTTATATTAGTTGGAATAAGTTTTACCAATACAATTTTTGGCAAGATGTAAATACATCAGACGTTAGAACGTTGTTCTATAGCGAATTTAATCAACGGCTCGCAACAAAACGAGGAAGCGTCGTTAAAACGTCACGTTATCTGAACTGGTTTATGAACGATAAAACTTAACGACCATGTCCCAGAAGTTGGCTTTATAACTGTCAATCTTTATTATTTACTTTACACCATATAACATATCATGTTTTTAATTAGTCATATTTTTATTATTGTTATTGGGTAATGGCAACCAATTTCAGAGTGATTTGTTTTAAAATCGATTTTAAAAGTAACCAGGTTTATCAAAATAGCAAATTATTTATTACTGGAATTGTCTTAAAGGTAATACCCATACAGATTTGTCATATCAGTTCTAAAAAAGTTGTAATTTAATTATTATAATTTAAAACAAACTTACTTGTCCTTCCAATAGTTAACGTAATTTCTAACAATCTAGTAGTAGGCCCTAGTTGTATTTGTGCTTAATATCTCGGCGAAAAGATAAAACCATGAAAAAGCTGTATAATGCTGCTGAAAAAAAAACTATTAGTTTAAATAATAATTTTAGAGTTTTATAATATAAAATTGTTCCATAAAATCAATATAAGATTAAAAAATCAATAAATTAATAACCATATCAATAAAAACATTATAGGCTATATAAAAAATAACACATGGTTTCAACAAAATGTTACATACGATACTGAATTTCTCGTAAAGAAAAATTCTTAATGCAAATATCATTATGTAATTGCTGTGTTAAAGGAAACCAGTTTGTCTAAAAATTTTATAAGTTTAATGGACTTGTTTGTTACATTTATAATACTAATACATATTTATAGATGCATACTTACCTGTATGCATGGTACTACTTTAATCACTTAATAGAAATATAAGTTTTATTTTCCTTTATTTTAGTCCTGTTTTATTTTTCAGCTAAATAACCTACAGCAATTCAAAGAAAGTAGCCTGTATATCTGTGTTCCGGAAACCAATAGAATTAGTTGATAAAATAATTAATCCAACAAGAAATTTAGAAAGCTTAAAAAACATTTAAGTTTTTTTTTATATTATAAAACAACAAAGTACATAGAAAGGTGTTCAAAAACAGGAATTTTATAAAAAAAATTATTTAGTTAATTTTAGGTACATACCTTACTTTAAATGATCCAACTTTTTTTCCCAGATTTTAAAGTGTTCCACATCATCACTGGAGACTCACATCTATCTAGGCCGCGTCAGACGCTATCATATGACGTCATCGAGCTATTTACATCAGCTGTTTGATGTTGGTTCCGAGCCATTGTCATATTCAATTCTTTGTGCCGCTGGGTCGTAGCTTATCATGTCCTCAATCTCAATCTCTTGAAATGCGTCTTGGTTTTCAATCTTCTTTTGTGGATGGACAACGTTTCACACAAAATCTTTTTTGCTATGGGAGTCGGAATCGAGAATATTGGGTTTTCTTTGAACGGGTTTTAATATAAATTATAATAATTAGAAATGAAATCATTTTTGATATTATTAGCATGTAATTTATTATTATCGTTGTTATTTAAATACAAATTTTACTCTAAATTAATCAATACAACCAAATTTGGTAAATCTTAGAATTTTTGATCTTAAATTAATACTTTTATGATGCATATATATACAGTCTGAAATTGTTTTGTTCGTGTACAGGTGTTCTTTAATGTTTAGCCAATGTTTTCATTTCAAAACTGAGACCTTTGTTTAGTAAATACTAACTGCAATTGTTATCAATATCGGTTGAAATCATCTATGTAAATAAATTCGCTTCTATCTCAGTTATATCTGCTAAGAAATCGATTTACTAGTAAATATTATTGCATGGGGTGGTTTTATGATGAATTAAGGTAAACGCAATAGCCTACAAAATTACAGTAAAATTTACTAACCATTGTATCGAAAAATGTACTTCCTTTTCCAAATTTCACTCAAAATTTCAAAACTCTAAAAAAATAATCAGTTGTAAAATCTGAAAAGAGTTCCAGGCAATCTTATTTTTCATTAAATGACTTCATTAACCTGTGCAGTGTGAGGAACGTCTAACAGCTGGATACAGTGTAAGTTTATGGGCTATAAACAGTGTTATCAATCTCACACTGTGATGATAACTTTATGTGAAGTTGTTTGCTAATACTTCTCAGTTGTTATCATTGAGTATTTGGCAAGACAACGACTATTGGTAAATACAATAATATAAATGTTTACAAACATGATGAGAAAATTGGCGTGGTTTGGAATCGAATGAGAGATTCAGTTTCAAATCATTTAGAAAGCCTTTGTCTTTTTTATTGATGTGGAAAATACCTTTTGTCAAGTCACTGGTGTTAAACAATATGTCAGAAAATCGTTGTGGTTCATAAATGAAATTTGATATTTTTTTCAACTGTAATAATAAAAAATGAATATTTTAGTAATTATTTACACATTTTTGTTGGACGAGCTTCAGTTGGAATGCAACGTACTTTTAATCGTAAGGGAGACAATTCATCTAATTTCATAAAAAATTATCTATGAACATTAACTATGAACTAAATCCTTAAAATGAATACATAAGAAGCATTATTTGTTCTTTTAATTATTATTTCCGGTTACTTTCTATACATTACTTTCAAAATTAATCTTAGTTGTAAAAGAATTCCAGCAGTTTATTTTTAGAGACTTTATTCTGTGAATTATCCAAGGTAAAAAGAATTCTTTAGGTTACCCAGATGGGAATATAAAGCCAGTTTTTACTCTGAAAATAGTTTTAAAATTCGATCTGACAAAAAATAACTATTTAGCAATCGCTAGAATCAGTTGATTAACTACAAAAATAATATCGTCTGTCATTTTCTGTTTCACAAAAAATGCTACAGCTGATAATAAAAAGCGATCTTCCTCATTATTCTTTTTACGTTCACCATGAAATAAACTGTAAACGAATAAAAAAGCATCGATCATGAAATTTAAAATATGAAACAGTTACTACAGTAGTTGTAGAAAAGGTTTTTATACTTGTGTCATCAGAAGCATCAAATCTACCACTTTTGTATTATTACATACATTAATAATTAATGCTGCCAACTTTTTTACAGCTACAATCCTGAAGGATTTAAGTTATTTTTTAATTAACGTTTAGATTTTGAGGTACAATTCAACTTATATAGGATGTCCCACCACGAATTTCAGTCTTACCCTGATGCAAACTCTAGAGCTGATACTGTATGAAATGTATCGTGGTATCCTAAGTTAAATAATGTTCCAAGTGTTCAGAAAGTAAACGGAAACTCGCAAAACGGAAAAGGAAATCGATTTTTACACGTAAATCAACCATGGTTGAGGCCACGGCAACGGTGCTGTGTTGGAATTGACCCAAATAACCCTCCTGTTTTTTATGTTTTTTTTTTTCATTTATAAATTTCTTCAGTTGTTGGACTAATTGACATTCCATAAATTCTGCTGTTATTTAGTGGTTCGGTTGGAGTTTTCATTGACTTTTTTGTACATTATGCCTCAATATTCACAAATGGGTTTTTATTTACAGTATTTAGGTTTTATAATGATACAAATACGTGTGAATTTAAATTGAAGATATGTTTTTGTGCGCAACCAAACCTTTGATAGCTTGTTTGATTGGAACCCATTGGCGATTGGCGGTATTTGAACTTTAACCCGATATAATTCTCCCAAATTTAACTTTAATCCGACACATATCAAGAGAATGTTGTAGGTTTGGAGTTTTAATAAAATATTCCTTTACTAAATTTTTACAACATTATTGAAACAACTTGTAAATTAACGTGCAGACCTGTATGTTTTATATCCATTTTTCTTTATTCGTGAAAACATATGGTGAAATAGAATTGCATAGTAGTGCCCCCTAATAATTAGTTGATAGCAACAATGTTAACAATATATTGTATTTATCATTCTGTAAAAAAATACTGCATTTGCGTTATAAATGCAAATAAAGTAGGCATACACTGTTTCAACAGATTTATCAAACCGCAAAATTATAGCTATTTGTTCGATCGATCAATTACCCATAGAGGATGTTCCCATAAACCCCATAAACAACGCCTGTTATCCCGTTACTGCACCATAACCTATCCCACTCGGTCCTCTGTGGAGGTAATGACCTTGTAGTTATGTAAATTGTGATGTGACGTCATCAGATCAGGTCACGTGACCTAGTATAGGTCAAGTGTAGGGGATGTGGGAAACTGAACGGTTCAAAACTAAACAGGTGTATGTTCAACTAAACAGCTGTTTAAGTAAAACAGATGTTATCGACAACAATTGAAAAAGCTTGATTTGTTGTTATTTGATGCGTTAATTGATTTGTTGGAAAAGTTAATAAAAACAGCTGGCAAAATCAGCTGGGGTAAATGGTTAGTTATGCAATACAACAATGCTATGCTGTCGACGAAGCTACCTCCCCCCTCCTGTACCTGTTAACCCCAACAATGCATTCCTGGTTTGGTGTATCACTTCCAATGGAGAGCGTTCCAAGTGTAGAATTTTTAGATAGATTACTTATTTTAGAAGATACATTACGATTGAGAATATAGTGTACCACATGAAACAACGGTTACGTCGAAAGAAATTAGCTCAAATCTGCTTTGTGATGGATCTAAACACAGGTGTGAGATTATTCATTGTATAAAAGTGGTGAAATGATAGTATTATAATGATAGTATTATCTTTAGCTAGTATAAACTAGCTAAAGACTTTTGCTGGCAGTGTGGTGAAAAGTATGCGCAACTCACTCGATAAGGTGTTAAGTACGAGCATGATGGTTTTATGCTACTTATCGTACCTATTAAAACTATGAAAACCATTAACACTTTACCAACTTAAACAAATCTCAATAAAAAAGTTATCTTTTTCAACCAATGATAGTAATGGTAAAATTGATTTAGATTTTTATCAAAACCCATGTTTATATAACTACTGTAACAGTAACCCCAAATGCATCGTATCTCAACCTTAGACCTTGTTTATATTTGTGTATATTTATGGTAAGACATGTTTGACCTATATATTACATTGAGTGGGTTTGCTAAGCTTGTGACCCAAACCGCAAATTGCTAAAGTTATCGAAGTTGGTTTATTTGTGATAAATATAACACCCTTATCGTCCAATACAAGTTTGGCTAGCAGGATGTTATTTAACAAATTAATTAGGAACAATTTATCATGGACTCTTTTAGAAAATGCACATTTTTTTATTTTTGCTTAACTGTGCTAGTGAATTTGTTAAGTTTATACTTATTGAAAATTTTGGATAGCAAACAATTGAAAACATATTCACGAATCGTCATTTTATACTGTTAAATTATATGCCTAAGAACACAGAAAACTAAAAAAAATCTCTGTACAACGTAGTAATTAGGTTAAAAACCTTCACAAGACGAATTTGTTTGTGACATGGGCTATGACTAAATAAAATCTAACCTCTACAAGACCTCTATACGGCAAATTTCTGATGATCTTAACCTCCATAGTACGTAGTTTTCAAAACAAACAGAAGCTCGTCTCAACATAAAACCCCCACCAATCCTTCTTCCTTCCTCAGTCATTGTCTCAGAGTGAGGAGAAACCTCTATAAGACGAATAACGACAGTATTAAAACTTGACAAACAAACCTCTTTATTACGAATACCTCGATAATGTGAATTTTCCCCTATCCCTTGAAATTCGTCTTATAGAGGTTTAACTTACTTGAAAAATTAATAGACATAGTTTTTATCTGTACTTTGATAATCTCTAATTTGCAATGTGTCAATATTTGGGGAATATATTTAATGTATTTGGAAATTGTAAAAAATACATATAATTGAATTAAATGAATGTCCTTTCCTTGTACATATCACAAATCTGTGTGAAACCCCGTGTTGGACTCCCCTTGGGTTTCTAGAGGGTTGCAAATAGTGTCGTGTGATAGATGAAGAGAATGATGGATGATTATTAGCCTGTATAAACAACCTGCTGTGTACTGATGGCTGACCACGTACAAGTCTGCTTGCACTTGTATATTGTACGTACATAGAATATATTTTGTACAATATATTGGTGTTGAAGATGGATTGATTTATACAGGGTGAATCAGACCACCCGTGCACAACGGTTTGGTCCAACAAGCGTTAAAAAACGACATATTCATTGAAAATCCGCTATTTTAATGTTTTAGTAGGTTATAATTATAAAATCCCACTTTAGGCACTTTTATTTAAATGTTGAGATCATTGAAAGTACAAATATATGTACGAAAAGTATTTTTTTTTTAGATTCAAAACGCCTTTTAGAAATGTTAGAAGTAGGGAGTTTTTTGAAGGTAAAGTGGTGCGATATTCGAAAAACGCTGTAAGTGCCTTGCAGAAAATTTAATTCCTGACCAGGAAAATTCCTTCAAATCTTTGTCAGCACTTTCCGTTTTTTAAATGTACAGTAGCAGTTTTAAATACATGTTTTTCTAAAAAAGGGGGAATTTATGGGATTTTGTTTGTGGGGTTGTAATTTGAAAATGTATTTTTTTCTGGGTCGAGACGGACCTCCACAAAACATTTCAGATCCTTATATTAGCTAATCTAGAAGTAGGTAAACATTTGTATACCTAATCATTGAGTCACCGAGAGTCACCAGCGGCTGTATATCCCGTTAAAGTATGTGCACAGGTGGTCTGATTCACCCTGTATATGAAACGCAGTTTAGGAAAATTAAGGTTATACACTTTTTTGAAAGACCTTGGGAAAAAATTCTAATAAAATAGTTTCTCATGTTGAGAATATGTTATTATCGTAGTCATGGTAGAACCTGGACCTGGCGCCGATTTACTTTTTTGTTTTGATGTCCCCAGAGGCAGCAAACACAATCAGTTCAAATTCATTTACTTAAAGAATAAGTGTCTGTTAGATATAACTCGATATCAAAATAAAAGTAACCCAATTTAAGTGAATTTTGGTACAAAAGTGTAAAACTGGATTTCATCAGTTTTATAAGTCATAAGTTCATCATTTTCATCATTTTTTCATCAGTTTTCATCATTTTCATAAGTTCGCGAACCTGGATTATCAGACTACGGGGAACGGGGTTTTATGGGGGGAATTGGGGTTTTCCATTTTTGGGCCTCAAAACATAGAACTTCACAATTTCTCACTGAATCATTTTATAGGGATATAATAAACAAATAATTTAGAATCCTGAAGTGGTTTGTACGGGTTTTACAGAGAGAATTAAACAATTTTAAATTTAAACTCTCATGTTATTCTTCTGGAGAATAATACCGTGATAACACTCGTTATTAATGTAATCCTTCTAGACTTTGTTATATTAAAGCATTATCTGAAGGGCTTATTAAGAATGGACATCATGTTTCAAACATGTTAGCAATAATTTTAAATTTTTACAATGAAACCTTTTTAGGAAATTAAATTCATCACTTCTACGATCTAATTACGGTTGCTTATTTCTTGGAGAAAAATATTGAAACAATATTTTTAATTCTAGCTTATATTTTAGCAGGGTTCGGCTTCATTCATAAAGAATTCACAAACCCTGCAATGGTCTATAAAGGAAGATATAACATTTTACAACCCCGTTACAAGTTTATTGATCGTAAAGACTACAGATTGCCTGGATTGATAGGGCTACTACAACTTGACTATTCCTATAAATGTAATACAGTAATTTTTTTATCTACAAGTCCTTGTGACCGTTATTGTATATGTTTAGATTGTAATAGTAGGTTGAGCTATGGCTTAAAAGTTGTAACTTTTCAAATTTGTCAGCTCCGGTGAATTTTCTATCAATACTTTTGTTCTATAATATATTTATATTATAGATTTATAATATATTTATATTATTTATATTACCCATCAATAAATGGAACTGGCCTTTATTTTGTAGATACAACTTCAACATTATAAAACTGTTTAGTTTGCAAAGTGGCACAAAACTAGTATTGAGGTTTTAGATTATTGTTTAACATATTCATTTGATAACAATAGTTTTCTAACCTTTTTATCTAAACTTAATAAATTATGTGATCAATTAACAAAATTGCACGGTGTATTTACTTCCAATACTTCACTTCTAAGCCATGAGCTGGATGCTCGTAAGCCGTGTATTATCGCACTGACCGATCATAATGTAGCATTACCGTTACCCGGTGCTTCCCATGCTAGGATTCGCCAGTATAGATAATTTGTTTGCACATTGCCATTTTTGAATTATCAGATTGTATTTTTATTTCCTCGTATATATATGAATCGTGCCAATTAGACTGACGAGCATGCGCATGCGCGTAAGTTCCCACATAAACGTCGCATATGTTTTGTACAACAGCAATTAACTGTCGTTGGATAAATTTAATAAACAAGTGTTAATTGTTGCGATTCTCAGTGCTGTTTGGAAGCCAATCCCTTAATACCTAAACGCCATCATCAGATGGCACCATCTTTACTTGACCTTTGCTAGCATTTTATCGAAATAAAACAGAAATTTTTTAACTCCTGTGGTTCAACAAAAAATATATATCATGTTGGTATCCCTGTTTCATTTACTTCATTGCCAATCAGCCGATATGCATTGTTGCAGTGTTATTGGGAATTTATTGTGAATATGGTGTTTCGTAGGATCAAAAAGTATGTATTGTACATTAAAACTAAATGGCTTTATGCATAGAAAGGTTTAAAATTAAGTTTCCTGTTGTGATTCCAGTACCTAAAAAATCAACATCATAGAATTGTCAAATTTATGGAAACCGTATCTGTAGAACAGAAACAATCTTTACGCCACACCACACTATTTTGACGAACTTCCCATGCAAGGATTTAGTCCAGAAAACAGCTGTTTGCCGCCAGCTTATTCAAATGGTGTGTCATTGCGTACTACTGCACTGCAATGAGTTTTACCGGACACCAATCAGCTGATTATGTACTGTATTTAGGTGGCAGTGAGTGGTAGTGACTTTTCGTCCTTTAGTTGGTGGAAATGTATAAGGATTTGTACGGATTTAGTAGTATGGCGTAAACTATCGTACGTAACTCGTCCAAAATGTGTGTACCGGACTCGTATGGTAATCCCGTACTCGACTTCGTCTCGCACGGGAACGACCACACTCGTCCGGTAAACACTTATTTTCAGGACTAGTAACGTAATATACTATTACAATAGGCCTACAGTCTCTATTTCAGCTGCGGAAATACCATGTCGAGTCATTTACAACAAACTCTCAATAACACTAAAACCTAATAGATATGCAGAAAAGCATATAATAAAATCGTCAATGGTATGTAGAAAACAGGGATACCAACATAGGAGCTGGTTTTGTCGGTAAAAAATGTCTAATGGTAGTTGTAATTATTTACATTGCGTTATAGATATCACCCTGTATATTTGTATACTGTCAGTCCTTCGGTATTATCATTGACTAATACGCAGAAAAAATTGCACGTTGTAACATTTACAGTTAAATGCAAACAAATTAGTCGATATGAACGCATTGAAATGTTTCCAAAAATAAACCCCATAGAAAGATAATATACAATAGAATACACCGTCCACGTGCGGTGTTTTATTCAGTTAGTTTTATTGTTTATTTGAGTATTGTTTGCGACACCAGTTTTTGATAAAAGGGGTTTGTTTGGTTTTAGCGAATTTCCCATATAGGGAATCTGACCATGGTGACGATGTTTTATGGGGGCTTAATAGTTTTTTTTATTTTAATTTTTGGCGCTTAAATCATAGAATTTCCTAATTTCTCTCCAAACCCTTTTGTAGAGCTTAATAACAAATTAAGAATGGCAAAGTGTACGGTTATTGCTTATGAAGGAAAATAAAAAAAAATTTAATATTCCTGTTTTATTCTTATAGAGAATAATTAAATTTTTGTAATTTGCTTGATTATGGATATCTTTCGATCAAACTTGGCAAATTTATTTATTTCCCACTGAACTCTAAATATTTTACTAAAAAAGATCGCATTTTCCACCCCTAAAATATAAGATTTTGCAACCTCTTTCCAAACTATTTTTAGAGCCTTAAAACTCATTACTGTATTTAAGTATACAGTATTTATGTAGGTGTATGTCTAACGGTTACAGATAAAATTCTAAAAAATTTAAACTAAAAATAACACGTTATTTTTATGGAAATTACTCACTCAACTGTTATAGTTAGCATGTTCATGGAATATTTTAATCAAAATTGGCAAACCTTTTTATTTCATACTAAGCAAACAACATTTTAATAAACACACATCTTACCTCCCCTGTGACAGCAAACCTACGTAGGCAAACTCATAAAAATTAATGCCATTTAAATAGGTAATAGATTATAGATCCTAAGGTAATATAAGTAGATAGTAATGTACCAATCCTAGACCAAAAAAGGAAGACTTTAATAATTTAATGAAATTTGTTGTTTTTCAATACTAATATGTTAAATTTTTGCCTCTTTTAGGCCAATTTCTAACATTTTCATATTTTTCTAGAAAAAGTATATAATTTTGATGAAATTTTCATGAATATGTCTATATTTTCCATAAAATTGAGTACAAAACAAAATGTTTTTAAAAACAAGTAAAATTTTAAAATTTAATGAGTAGTTTTTATACAAATTTAACTAAAACAGTTTCTTTATCTTTGAATGTTTTAATTTCAGTAATAATTAAGTTTAAATCTTTTTTATTTAATTCTTTAATTGTTTTTTCATCAAATATATTAATAAATCTATGAGGCAAATGAACTTTGCATTTTTCTAATTCAACAATAACTGTTGGTCCATATTTATCTTTAACTTTTTCAAATTTTTCTATTTTATATTTTGCATTCAATTCTAAACTTTTTATTGGTTTATATTCTTTGAATTTACATTCTCCAATATTATTAATCTCTTCTAATAGATCCATTTATTACAAAAATAATTATAGAAATTTTAAACAGTTAATAATTGAAATATATGAAAAGAATTTTAAATATCACACAACAGTTTGTTAGAACTGTTGTGTGATATTTAAAATTCTATTTTTTTAAATAATATCTGATGTATCACTTATGTTATCAGAAAAACCATTATGTTAATTTATTATGCATGGATCATTTAAAGTTGATAGATGTTTTAAGAATTTTAAAAAAATATCAAATTCTGGTTTTATATAAAAATTCAATTCTAAAAGTTTAAAAATCATTGGTAATAGTTTTTTAAATGATATATTTCTTTTTGTAAAACTGAAATATGCATTAAAAATTACTGTAATATTTCTTTTATCTTCAAAATTTAATTCAAAATCAATATTGAATATTTTGTTTAAGAATTGATAGTAAAATATCCAGTTTGTATAATTTCTTTGTTTTAAGAATAATTTTATATTTTTAGGTGTTATTTCAAAACTATTGTCTAAAATACATAATGTATAGATTTCATTGATTAATTGTTGTGTACGATATGGTTGAAAATGATTAAATTCTCTTAAAATATTTATAAGATGTTTGTTCTTATTCTTTCGTCTATTAATCTTTTTTTCAGAAATAATTCTTTTACATATATTACATCCTATACAATTTTCAATAATTGTAAAGTTATTAAAATTATGACATCTATAACATACATACATTTATATATAAAATTTTTATATCTAAATGGAAGAACTTATTCAGTGTCATAAATGTAAGAAGAAAACTAAAAATATTAATCCAGAAATTGTTGAAATGAAGAATGGTTTGTTTAGAATTGCTACCAAGTGTTCAATATGTAAAACAAATAAAAGTAAAATAATTAAAAAAGAAATTAAACCAATAATAAAAAAGGAGTTAAATAAAAAAGATCAAATAATTGAAGCTAAAGAAATTCATGCTCCAATAAGAAAAAAATTTCCAAAAAGAAAGATAGTTACATTAGGTATTGATGATTTATGGGCAGCTGATTTGATCATTATGAAAAGTTATGAAAAAGAAAATGATGGTTATAAATATATGTTGAATGTTATTGATACATTTTCTAAATATGTTTGGTCAAAACCTTTAAAGAAAAAAGATGCAAAATGCGTATCTATAGCATTTGAACAAATTATAAAAGATGCAATAAAAATTGGTCATAAATCACCAAACTTATTACATACAGATAAAGGACTAGAATTTATAAATAAAGAATTTAATGGAGTTTTAAAAAAGTATAATATTAAATTGTATCATACAGAAAATGAAGAAAAATCAAGTATTATTGAAAGATATAACAGGACTCAAAATGAAAAAATGAAAGTTCTATTTGAAATTAATAAAAATTTTAGATGGATTGATATTCTTCAAAAAATAGTTAAAGAATATAATAATTCATATCATTCAACAATTAAAATGAAACCAATTGATGTAAATAAAGAAAATGAAAATGATTTATTGGATACAGTTTTTAAATATATCCCACCAAAAATAATTACAAAATCTAAATTTAAAATAAATGATAGAGTTAGAATAGGAAACAAAAAATCAACTTTTTCAAATAAATATAAAAACAATTGGTCAAGAGAAATATTTGCTGTTTCTAGAATTAATAATACAAATCCTGTTACATATAGTATTAAAGACTTGAATGATGAAGATATAATTGGTAGTTTTTATGATTATGAATTGAAGAAAACTAATTTGTAAAATTTTATACTATATAAATGGAGAAAAAATGTATAAGGTGTAATTTATATAAAGATGTATCTGAATTTTCAAAAATGAAATCAGCAAAAGATGGTTTATATTATTATTGTAAAGAATGTTATACAAGTTATAAAAAGGAATTATTTGATAATATTAAAGTAATTGAAATAAATCAAAAAGAGTGTTTGAATTGTAAAGAAATTAAAGACATATCAAATTTTTATAAAAATTACTATAGTAAAGATAAAAAGTTTGCAATTTGTATTGAATGTATTAGACATATGTTTTTAAAACCACAAATGTGTGAATGTGGAAGAAGTATTAAATGGGTCAATAACTATTCAAAACATTTAGAAACTAAAATTCATAAAGAAAATATAACAAATAAGATGAATTAATAAACTAGTTTATAAAAGTTTTATTGAAAACAAATACTCTAGAAAATATAAATTGACTAGTTGATTACTAATTTTATAAAAAAAATACTCTAGAAAAAATAAATTAATCATTAATTTGGGTATATTACTTATATTTTATAAAAACATATTTTCTAAGTAAAAATTATTTTTATTAAATAAAGGAATTTTTTCTCATCTAAATGGAAAGACGAAATGAAAATATATTATGTCCTTATTGTATTAAAAATATATATTCTAAAAACTATGCAAGACATTACAACTCAAAGAAACATTTAGAAAATAAAATAAAATATGAAAATGAAGCTAATAATTTAAAAATATGGTGTAAACAAAATTATATTAATGATTATAAAAACAAAAATCTAGATAAATTAAAAGAAATAAAAAAGTCATATGATCCAACAAACTATTCTTTATTTAAAGAAGAAAAATTAAAGGAAATTGCTAACAAACTATCTGTTAGAAACTATACAAATTTAGTAAGAAATGAACTGATTAAAAGACTAAATAAAATTAAACAAAATCCTAATAATTTAAAATATAGATCATTGAAATTTATTCGAGATTTAGCTGTTAAAAATAATATTAAAATTGTAAATAAAACTAGAAAGGAATTGACTGAATTATTGACTGATCATCTTAAAAATAAACCAATTCTAAAAGAAAATATAATAAATATTCAAGAAGCTTCTTCATTAAAAGGTTATTTTCAAGAATATATTCTAACAAATTCAAATGATGGTTTGGATATATCTGATTATTTAGAATCACAAAGAAGTGAAATTCAAAAATTAATTGAAAAACAAAAATTTAAAAATATAAAAGGACAATTAGCTTTAACATGTGAATATCAAAGAAAATTGGTTAGTGGTGAAAATCAAACCAGTACAATGTATTTTGCTCTTAGGAGTTCAGATATCTTAAATATTAATGAATTTATAAATGATCAGTTTAAAAAATTAATATTAAGAGAAAATTTGAATCAACCATCAAATGGTAGTGGTTGGTCATTAAGTAGATGTTTAGAATTAAATCTCAAATTGTATAAAGTTAATTCATTAAATGCTGGT
This sequence comes from Macrosteles quadrilineatus, assembly GCF_028750875.1. NCBI lineage: Eukaryota > Metazoa > Arthropoda > Insecta > Hemiptera > Cicadellidae > Macrosteles > Macrosteles quadrilineatus. The sequence goes on along the minus strand of NW_026542598.1, from coordinate 34,225,683 downwards.
TCATATATTGAACTACCAAATAAAATCAAAAACAAGAAGAGTTGTATAAATTTTAAAAATAAAGATGAATATTGCTTCATTTATGCAATTAGATGTGCGATTGATAAATATAAAAATAGAAAATTAGATCATCCAGATAGGGTTAAACAGTATCAGAGTTATATAAATGATGAAATTTTTAAAGGTTTTGATTATCCAATAACATTAAAAGACATAAAATTGTTTGAAAAAAGATCATTTGATCCTAAATATAACTATCCATCCATGTCAATTAATGTTTATAGAATTGATGAAGATGAAAAGATTGTTCCATTACAAATATCTGAAAATTATGATGCAAAATTAGACATTGATTTGTTGTATTATAAAGATGGTGACAACTCACATTACATATTAATAACTGATTTAAGTAAATTAGTTTCTAACCAAGTTTCAAAAGATGGTCATAAACTATATATTTGTAGACGATGTTTGACACATTTTTATAAAAATAGTGATTTGAATAATCATTTAATAATTTGTAAATCTCTTGAACCTTGTCGACCAATTATGCCATTTTCTGGTGAAACTGTTAAATTTGAAAATTATTATAAAAAACTTGAACATCCTTTTGTAATTTATATGGATTTTGAAAGCATTCTGAAAAAGATTAATACTTGTGAAAATAATCCAAATAACTCATATACAAATAAAATTCAGAAACATATACCTTATGGATTCACAATTTATTTAGTTTCTAGAGTGACTAATAAAATATATAAACCAATTTGTTATAGAGCAAAAACAGATGAAGAGTTGAAAAATGTACCAAATAAATTATTTGAATACTTAGATGAGATTTCAAAGTATATAGCTAAAAAATATAATTCGAAAAACAAAAAGCCTATGAGTTTAACTAAAAATGAAGAAATTGAATATCATAAAGCAAGTGTTTGTCATATTTGTGAAACTATTGGTTTTGATAATGACACAAGACGAAAGGTAAGAGATCACTGTCATTTAACAGGAAAATTTAGAGGTGCAGCACATTCAAGTTGTAATTTAAATCTAAAATTTCCACAAAATATACCTGTGTTTTGTCATAATAGTTCAAACTATGATACACATTTGTTTATTAAAGAATTAGCTAAAAAATATGGTAAAATTGATTTAATAGCAAATACTGATGAAAAATATATAAATTATTCAGTTAATTCAGGATATGGTTATGAATTTGAAGATGATAAACCTAGAAAATTTGTAAAATTCTCATTTGTAGATACGTTTAGATTTATGGCCTCATCAATTGATAAGTTAGCTAAAAATCTGAAAGAATTTAAACACTTGACTAAATTTATAAAAAACATTGATATAATTGAAAAAGATGATGAAACATTTGAAATATTATCTTCTAAAGGTATATTTCCTTATGAGTTTATAGATGATATTGAAAAATTAAATTATGATAAAATATTAGATAAAGCACAGTTTTATAGTTCTTTAACTGATGAAAATATTAGTGATGATGATTATAAATACTATCTAAAAGTTTGGAATAAATTAAAAGTTAAAACATTAGGAAATTATTCTGATTTGTACAATATTCAAGATGTGATGTTATTAGCTGATATATTTGAAAATTTTAGATCAGTTTGTTTAAAGAACTATCAATTAGATCCTGCACATTATTTAACATCACCATCATTAGCATGGGACTCTATGTTAAAATTAACAAAAATAGAATTAGAATTGATAAGCGATTATGATATGTATTTGATGATTGAAAAAGGTATAAGAGGTGGAATTTCTCAATGTGTTACAAGGTATTGTAAAGCAAATAACAAATATACCAAAAATTATGATCCTAATAAACCTGAAAATTACATGTTATATGTAGATGCAAACAATTTATATGGATGGGCCTTAAGTCAAAAACTACCATATAAAGATATTAAATGGATGAATCCAAATGTATATACAACTAATGAATGGAAAGAAACTATATTAGAATTAGATGAAAATGCTGATTATGGCTATATATTAGATGTTGATTTAGAATATCCAAAGGAATTACATGATAATCACAAGGATTTACCATTAGCTCCTGAACATTATAATAATAAGCTTTGTACTACATTATTTGATAAAAAAGACTATGTGGTTCATTCAAGAAACTTAAAATATTACCTAAAACAAGGTCTAGAATTAAAAAGAGTAAATCGAGTAATAGCATTTGATCAAGATAACTATATGGAAAAATATATAAAACTGAACACAAAATTAAGAGCTCAATCAAAATCAGACTTTGAAAAAGACTTTTTTAAGTTAATGAATAATTCTGTATTTGGTAAAACAATGGAAAATGTAAGGAATAGATGTAATATAAAATTAGGTGATGAAGAATATTCATTAAAACAAGCTAAAAAACCAAACTTTAAAACGTTTAGTATATTTGATAAAAATTGTATTGCTTCACATTTGATTAAAGAAAAAGTTAAATTTGATAAACCAATATATGTGGGATTTTCAGTTTTAGAATTATCAAAGCTATTGATGTATGAATTTTATTATGAAAAATTGAAGAAATTTGATCCAAATATAAAACTATTATATATGGACACTGATAGTTACTTTGTGGAATTAAAGAAAGATCCTTATAAAATTATTAAAGAAAATATAAATGATTTCGATACAAGTGATTATAAGAAAGATCATGAATGTTTTAATGAAAAGAATAAAAAAGTAATTGGAAAATTTAAAGATGAATTAAATGGTGAAATTTTAGAAGAATATTGTGGATTAAGATCAAAGCTATACAGTTATGAGTTTGATAAGAAAAATCCAGTTAAATGTAAAGGAATCAAGAAAAGTGTTGTAAATAAGTCAATTAATATGAATGATTTTAAGAAATGTTTGTTTGATGATGTGGAACAATATAGAGAGATGACATGTATTAGAAGTTTTAAACATGAATTATACACAGTGAGAATTAACAAATTAGCTTTAAGTAATAAAGATAATAAAAGATTTGTATGTGAAAATAGAATTGATACATTACCTTGGGGACATAAAAATATAATTTAAACATAAATAAATGGAAATAATAATCATACCAAAAGAATTAATAGACATTGAATATGATCAAAAATTGTTTTTGTTTAAAACTAAATTATCAAATAAATATTTAATTTATCTTTTTAAATATAAAGGATATTATGTTTATCACAATGCCTTTAATTTTAATATAAAACCATTCTTATATAAAGTAATACAATATGTTAAAGAAAGTTTTAAGGAAAATGATCAAAATGTAATTAATTTAAGATTTTAAAATTAGTGAATATAAACCTGATTCATGAATTAATATATTTTTATTTTTAAATATAAAATTATTATTAAATAAATCAATAGTTGTCATTATTTATATAGAAAAAAATTTAAGTTAGAAATTTTGTTTTAATCTTAAATACACAATATTCTTAACATTTTTATTATTTATCAAATTTCCTTCATTATCTTGAATAGATATTACAATATTTTGAATTTTATTAATATTTTTTAAAGGAACATAGTCTATTTGATTTGGTTTTTCACTTATTTTTGAACCATATTTAACATTTGGATAAAAAGTATATAGAATTTCTGATTCTTTATGTAAATGCGAGTGATCATTATGATTTTCAAAGCTAGGTTCAACCAAATTACAATGGATTTCTAAAACATCAAAAGATCTTAATTTAGGTAACTTAATTCCTTTAATTAAAGTGTCTGGTTCAATCATTTCATCCTTTAAACCTAATAAATCAGTTATAATAGCTGTTACTATAATTTTAACAGGTGATTTTATCACAATAAGAGAACCCTCATTTTCTAATAAAAACTCATTTTCATCAAAATTATCTGTTTTCTTTTTAAATTCTTTTAAGCTATTTTTAAAGTTTTCTTTTATAGTTTCTAATGTGTGATATCCTTTGTTTAAATTAAAATATTGATTTATTTCTTTTTCACCATTCTTAATAGTAAAACCATATACATTTTTATAATCATTTGGTACATTTAATACAAAATTATCTGAATAAAATCCACAAAGACCAATACTATAATTTCCATCCAAATGAATTGGATGTTCTAATCTTAGTTCAATCTTTGAAGAATTGCCTGTAATTTTAAATAATTTCATCTTATTTAAATGGAAAATTTTTTAAAGGAAAAAAATAAGATAAAATTTGATACATATGATGAAAAAATCAAGAATAATCAACCAATTAGATTGTTAATAATAGGATCAAGTGGTTCTGGTAAAACAACATTACTATTAAATTTCATCTATAAAAGATTGATACCATACACAAATTTATATGTTTTTAGTAAATCACTAGAGCAGCCTGCATATATAAAATTACAACATAGATTTAAAAATATTGAAATGAACATTAACAAAAAAGTTGCAAATTTCTTTGGTTCATGTGAAGATATAATTTCATTAAATGATTGTAAACCAAATTCATTAATTGTTTTTGATGATTGTATTTTAGAAAATCAAGATAAAATAAAAGAGTATTTTTTAATGGGTAGACATAAAAACATATCATGTATTTATCTTTCACAATGTTATTCAAAAGTTGACATTAAATTAATAAGGAATAATTTAAATATGTTATGTATTTTTAAGCAAAATAATCATTATGTAAAACAAATTTTTGATCATTTTGTAGGTTCTGATATGTCATTTAATGAATTTAAGGATATTTGTAATGATTGTTGGAAAGAAAATTATGGATTTTTAACTATGAATTTGATATTAAAAACAAATGAAGGAAAATATATGAATAAGTTTTCTAATATAAAATTTTCTTCTAAATAAATGTGGTGTATGCTTGATTTAATTGTTGATAAAATATTTGTTATAATAATATTTGCCTTATCTTTAGTGTTTATTTTTTTTATTAAATTTACAGAAAATAAAAAATGATGTGTTTGTGTTTATTTTTAGATTTACTTATTATTTTTGTTTTATTTATATTAATCATTAGTGTAGTGTTGATTGTGCTTAATCGACATAGTTTATGTTTATGTTAACATGGTTTATGTTTGTGTTAACATCATTTATGTTTATGTTAACATATTTTTTCTTTTAATAAATGGATAACATAACTGTCGACAAGGCTAAGAAGTTAGATGAAATTGAAAAAAAATTAATAAAAGAATTTAAAAATCAAATTAAAATTGATGAAAATTATGAACAAATTAAACAAAAAGCATATGAACCAATAACATCTGCAATTGGTAAAGTAGAAAATAAAATTGGTGAAGTTTTAAATGAAAATAAAAATTTAATGGATTTAGTACCTATTGTTAATCAATTTGCAAACTTATCAATACCACAATCTGAAGAAGAATTTATGTTACCTTCAAGTACTCCATTTAGACCAATAAGAGAACAAATTATTGAAGAAGAATCAACATTTATAGATCCAAATATTGTTTCACCTCAAATATTAAATAAAATCATTGGTCCAATTGCACAAAAATATTTACCTAGAGCAAAAGATGATAAATTTGGTTTGTATTGGAATAAACATAAAAAATCATTTATGATTGGTGATAAAATAACAGTAATTGATAATGATGATTTACTTGTTAATGGTAAAACATATACTGGCACTCAAGGTTTATGGAGATTATTGACATATAAAGACAAACCAGATGATAATTTATATAGTCAAGATGATTTAAATAATTACTCAAAAATTTTATGGGAAACAGATTCAATTTATAAAAATAATGATCCAAGTACTAGAAAACCAAAATCAAGTAAAGGTAATAAATATATGAATTTGATTAAATTTATTTGGGATTCTAAAGGAAATATTGAAGGATCTGGTATAAAAAAATATTCAGAAAATAAAATTGAATACAGATATATTGATGATTTAAACAAATTAGAAAGTATAATCAATTATATATATGCTCAAGAAAAAGCTGGAAATAATAACTTTATCAATGAAAAAAGGGCTATTAAAGATTTTATTTCAAACAAATTAGATGAATTAATTGAAAAACCTGATGGTATAAAATATTTAAAAAGAATATTACCAACTATAACATCACCAATTATAGGTTTAGGATTATTAAATGATTTTATAAATAATTTACCATTTGAATTGCATGTACCTGGTTTTCAATATCTAGGACCTGGAACTAAGCTACAAAAAAGATTAAAAAGAGGTGATCCTGGAATAAATGATTTAGATAAAGCTGCTAAAGAACATGATATATTTTATAGAGATCATAAAGATACAGAATCTAGAAATGATATTGCTGATAAAATATTACAAGATAAAGCATGGGATATAGCAACATCTAGTGATCATGATATAGGTGAAAGATTAGTTGCTTTACCAACATCAGGTGCTATGTGGTTAAAAAGAAAATTTGGAATGGGATTAGAAATAGGATTAAAATTTTAACCTATATAAATGGAAAAAGTTAAGATAAATTTAACTGATTATCAAAAATCTAAAATTAAATCTGCTTTTAAGAAAAATAAAAATTTGACTATACAATTTGAAATAGATCAATTTAAAAATGGTAATGATATATTATTATTAACTAAAAGACAATTGAATAAATTAGAAAAACATAAAAAATTAAATACTGGATTAAGACTTGAATTTTCTTACAATCAACTTAAACAAATAAAAGATGGTGGTTTATTAAATGAAATATTAAATGTTGCTGATTATATTCCTGGCATAAATAGTTTAACACCAAAAGTTAGAAGAGGAGCTAAAGTAGTAAAAGACAATGTTATTCCTAAATTTAGAGACTTTATTAATTGGTTAGATCAAGAATTAGCTAATGTAAAAGGATCTGGATTAGATGAAAAAACATTAAAATATGTTAAGAAAAAAATTTCAACCCATTGACTTTAGCTGATTTAGAAAAATTATGTCAAAATATTAAGAATTTTAGAGGTGTTTTTATGAGAGATATGCTTCCAAAAACTGTTAATAAATTTGAATGTGGTATAGTCAATTTAGATTCTTTTTCTGGTAATGGAACTCATTGGATATGTTATTATAAAAAAGATAAAATTAAATATTACTTTGATTCTTATGGAAAAATTGTTAATAAACCTTTTAAGGAAATTGTTAAATATTTAGGAAAAGACGATATATTTTTTAATGATTCACAAATTCAAAATTATGATGATCCACCTATATGTGGTCATTTGTGTGTTTTTGTATTAAATGAGTTGAATAAAAATACAAGATTTGATAACATAATCAATAAATTAATTCTTAATAAATATGGATTCATTAAATATATTTGATCTATTTGGTAGACAGAAAAAAGATTTAATTGAAGTAAAAAATGATTATATTAATTCAAAATTAAATTCCATTTTTAATGATATTAATAAGGATTTAAAAAACCATATTAAGAAAACTAATAATTTGGTTAATGCTATTAGTTTATCTAAAAATTATTTAAGTATTAATTCTAGAAGAATTGTTAATGTAAAACCAAGTATTAATGATTATGATGTTGTTATAAAATCTGAGTTAAATGAAGTTTTAAATTCTATTATTAAGATTGGTAATGATCATTCAAAAACTAAACAGGATTTAAATGAATTGGTTAATTCATTATTTAATCTAAAAACATATGTTGAAGATTTAGAAAAACAACTTGAAGGTAAACTTGCTGAAGTGATAAGATTAGTAACTACTGGATTAGCACAAATAGCAAGTTTTACATTAGAAGATAAACTTAATACAGAAAACCAAGAAGATGAATAATTTTTACTATATAAATGGAGTTAATTTACTGTCTTAAATGTAAACAAAAAACCAATTCTAAAGACATTCAAACAATAAAATTAAAAAATAAAAATATGGTTAAAGCAAAATGTTGTATATGTAATTCAAAGAAAAGTAGTTTTACAAAAATTTCCTCCTAATAAATGGCTCTATATAATTCATTTGATTATTTCATTATCAGAAACCAATTTCTATTAACCAATGAAGATTGGGATATTATTTCAGAAAAATATGAATTGAATGATGAGATGATTAGATTGTTTCAAAATAAATTGAATTGGGAAAAAATTGCTAAATATCAAATTTTGAATGAAAAGATTATTACTGAATACATAAATTATCAGTTAAAAGATCATATTGATTTGATTTGTAAATACCAAACATTATCTCAAAACTTTATTGAAGAATACAAATATATGTTGGATTGGGAATTACTTATTGAAAACCAAAACTTATCTGCTAAATTTATTGTTGATAATGTTAAAGAAATTCAATATTTTAAAGATAAAAATGATTATGATACTGTTGATTAAACATTTTTCAGTTGATTAAATAGATTTCAGTTGATTAAAATTCAAAATTAATAAAATTTTACTTGTTTTAAAAAACCTTTTTCTTTCCATATTTTTTCATAAATTTTTCCTTAATAAATGGCTAATACTTATGAAATTGAAAGAGCTGAATATAAAAATTTTTATCCTTTATCTAAACTACATTTGAATGAACCAAACAAAAAAACTGAATTTAATATTGATTTTGGTGATGGATTTTGTTCATCTAAGTTTCAATTTTATATTTCAGGATCATTAAAAAAATCTGATGATAAAGACTATAGTGCTACAGATAATGTAAAGTTGATTAATAATTTTATACCATTCTTATTTTCAAAAATTGAAATTAGAAAACATAATAAATTAATTGAGGAAATTGAATATCCTGGACAATTGAGTACAATAAAAGGTACTGTTACTTATTCAAAAACAGAAGCAGTATCCAACATTTGTAATGGATTTCAATCAGATTTCAAAAAAACATTTGAAGCTGTGGGTAATCTATCACATTTTGGATTAGGTTTCTTTGAAAATGTTAATGTTCCAATATACAAAGGAGGATTCAATATATGTTTTGTTAGATCTGAAGATAATGATGCTATTTTTAGATGGAAAACTAAAAAAGTTGATGGAACTTTTGATGATACTACATTACCAGGTGTTGGAAAAGTAATTATTGATGACTTTTTCATTAGAGTTCCAATAATTGAGTATAAAACTACAAGTAAAATTCAATATATTAATGAAATAACTAAAAAAGAAAAAATACTATTTCACTTTAATCATTGGCAATGTATTGAACAAAAGACAATAACTGGAAAAACAGTTAGTTTTGATATAACAAATATTTATCGAAACATCTATAATCCAAAATTTATAATAATTGGTTTTCAAAAAGGTAGAACTAATGATCAATTATATGACACTTCAAAATTTGATAGTATGTATATTAAAAATATTAGAGTAAAATTAAATGGTCACTATTATCCTGATGAATTAATAAATCTAGATATAAATAATGGAAAATTTAGAATTGTATATCAAATGTATCAAGATTATAAAAAGGTTTATTATAACAATAGTGAAATGTATTATGATCCAACAGAATTCATTGAAAATCGACCATTGTATGTGATTGATACTACAAAAACTACTGTAAATATTTCAGGATCAAAAAATGATATAATAATAAATATGGATTTTGATTATGATATAACTGTTGCTAGTAAAACTAATTGCTATGTGGTTGTTGTGTCTGAAAGATTATTAGAGTATAATGTGATTAAAAATGATATAACTGAAATCAAATAAAATTATTATAAAACCACCATTTATTTACTACTTTTTGACATATTTTTCAAAATATTATTATATTTTATGAATAATGAGACTACTATTGTTAATTTAAAATTTGTTTCATAAAAAAATATTAATAAATAAAAATTTTTGATTTTCAAGGTAACAAGAAATAAATATTTTAAATTTTATTATTTAATAAATTTGTACTTACCTTATAGATATATCATACCAAATTTCATGAAAATATCTTTAAAAACAAAGAAGTTATTAAGGTTTTTAGTTTAAGGGTAGTTCACCCTAAATTGGAAAATTTTAGTAAAAACATTGATTTTAAACATAATTTTTCATAATTTTTAAGTTTTAGAATTATTCAATAATTTTTTACATTTTTATAAATAAAATACAAAATAAGGGATGAAACTACCCTTAACATAAGTCAAAAACATTCTTTAATATTCAATGAGTGTATGTTTCAAATTTGGTTAAGATTGGTTTAAAAACACTCAAGTTATAACATACAATATATTTCAAATAATTTCATTCGATACTAACAATCGAATAATAAGTTGAAACATTCGATATTAACAGTTAAATTACTGAATAGGAATTCAAAATAACTCACACAAACATAAACAAATAATATTTACTGAACATTTCAGATTTATCAAAGCGTGCATTCAATGCACGCTTTCGTTGAACATCATTTGGTTTGGCAAAAAAAAAAAAAAAAAAAAAAAAACTGTCAAATAAAACAGCACAGTCACTAAAATTTTTTTACACAAAATATTTACTGTACAATTCAGATTTATCAAAGCGTGCTTTAGAAGCACACTGTCCTTGAATATCATATGGTTTGGCAAAAAACTATCAAACAAAGCAGCAATCACTTGACCTTGAAAATTCTGATTGTTTTATAAACAAGTTATGATTACAAACAATAAAAATAGTCTATAAATAGTTCAATAAATCACTTTTACTTATTAAAATATTAGTTAAAAACACTTGAACAATCCAAATATGGTGATGAACACTTCAAACACATTTCACTTCACAACACGATAGTTTCACAATTTTCATAGTTAATCTTCTTTATACTTCATCTTCAATCAATAAATAATAAACTTTTACCATCAATAAACTCTTATTTTAAATATTTCTTCATAAAACAAAATGAGAATATACATAGAAAATCAGCCAGTCGACAGAGCCACACCCATTATGATAGCTAATGACGAGATTTTTGCTAACTTGACACTTTTTTTTGTTCAATCGGCTAGTTTCATTAGCTAACTATTTAACCATTGATTATACATTTTAAGCATTAATTATAAAATACTTTTCGATTAGTTTAGATAAATCAAAATAATTATTTTAATCCACACTGCAATTTACTAACATTCAACTGGTTATTATTTTATTCAATCACTTATTTTCATAAAAAGATCGACCAAACAAATTAGGCCATAGACTAATATTCCTTCAATAAGATTATATTTACAACACAATTTATTTTTGTTGATTTTTACATTATCTTTAATCGTACAGAAATGTATAATATATGAAATAGCATTAATTTTTAACAAGCTTTTCATTGGTGATATTTATTTTCAATTTAAATCAATACTTATCTTTTTATCTTAAGATTATCATTTTGTTAACATTTTTATGATTTCACAATTGAAATATATAAAAAGATATTTTTGATAATTAAACCTTAAATAAACCTTTATAAACTTGTTTTTTTAATCAATTAAACTACATCATGATTTTTATGATATAAAAAACTTTAATAATTTTAATAAATTTCATGTTTTTTAATAGTTTATTTAATAATTAAACCTTTATAAACTCATTTTTAATCATTTATTAACGCGTCGCAATTTTTGCAACGCGTCAAATATTTAATAAATTCCATAAATTTAATAATTTATTTGATAATTAAACCTTAAATAAACCTTTACAAACTTGTTTTTTTAATCAATTAATCTACTTCAAGATTTTTATGATATAAAAAACTTTAATAATTTTGATAAATTTCATGTTTTTTAATAGTTTATTTAATAATTAAACCTTTATAAACTAATTTTTAATCATTTATTAACGCGTCGCGATTTTTGCGACGCGTCAAATATTTAATAAATTCCATAAATTTAATAATTTATTTGATAATTAAACCTTAAATAAACCTTTACAAACTTGTTTTTTTAATCAATTAATCTACTTCAAGATTTTTATGATATAAAAAACTTTAATAATTTTGATAAATTTCATATTTTTTAATAGTTTATTTAATAATTAAACCTTTATAAACTCATTTTTAATCATTTATTAACGCGTCGCGATTTTTGCGACGCGTCAAATATTTAATAAATTCCATAAATTTAATAATTTATTTGATAATTAAACCTTAAATAAACCTTTACAAACTTGTTTTTTTAATCAATTAATCTACTTCAAGATTTTTATGATATAAAAAACTTTAATAATTTTGATAAATTTCATATTTTTTAATAGTTTATTTAATAATTAAACCTTTATAAACTCATTTTTAATCATTTATTAACGCGTCGCGATTTTTGCGACGCGTCAAATATTTAATAAATTCCATAAATTTAATAATTTATTTGATAATTAAACCTTAAATAAACCTTTACAAACTTGTTTTTTTAATCAATTAATCTACTTCAAGATTTTTATGATATAAAAAACTTTAATAATTTTGATAAATTTCATATTTTTTAATAGTTTATTTAATAATTAAACCTTTATAAACTCATTTTTAATCATTTATTAACGCGTCGCGATTTTTGCGACGCGTCAAATATTTAATAAATTCCATAAATTTAATAATTTATTTGATAATTAAACCTTAAATAAACCTTTACAAACTTGTTTTTTTAATCAATTAATCTACTTCAAGATTTTTATGATATAAAAAACTTTAATAATTTTGATAAATTTCATATTTTTTAATAGTTTATTTAATAATTAAACCTTTATAAACTCATTTTTAATCATTTATTAACGCGTCGCGATTTTTGCGACGCGTCAAATATTTAATAAATTCCATAAATTTAATAATTTATTTGATAATTAAACCTTAAATAAACCTTTACAAACTTGTTTTTTTAATCGACGCGTTAATAAATGATTAAAAATGAGTTTATAAAGGTTTAATTATTAAATAAACTATTAAAAAACATGAAATTTATTAGAATTATTAAAGTTTTTTTATACCATAAAAATCTTAGAGTAGATTAATTGATTGAAAAAACAAGTTTGTAAAGGTTTATTTAAGGTTTAATTATTAAATAAATTATTAAATTTATGGAATTTATTATTTAAAATTCTTTTCATATATTTCAATTATTAACTGTTTAAAATTTTTATAATTATTTTTGTAATAAATGGATCTACTAGAAGAGATTAATAATATTGGAGAATGTAAATTCAAAGAATATAAACCAATAAAAAGTTTAGAATTGAATACAAAATATAAAATAGAAAAATTTGAAAAAGTTAAAGATAAATATGGACCAACAGTTATTGTTGAATTAGAAAAATGTAAAGTTCATTTGCCTCATAGATTTATTAATATATTTGATGAAAAAACAATTAAAGAATTAAATAAAAAAGATTTAAACTTAATTATTACTGAAATTAAAACATTCAAAGATAAAGAAACTGTTTTAGTTAAATTTGTATAAAAACTACTCATTAAATTTTAAAATTTTACTTGTTTTTAAAAACATTTTGTTTTGTACTCAATTTTATGGAAAATATAGACATATTCATGAAAATTTCATCAAAATTATATACTTTTTCTAGAAAAATATGAAAATGTTAGAAATTGGCCTAAAAGAGGCAAAAATTTAACATATTAGTATTGAAAAAAAACAAATTTCATTAAATTATTAAAGTCTTCCTTTTTTGGTCTAGGATTGGTACATTACTATCTACTAATATATATATATATAAGTGAAAATCCAGAAAGGTAAATATGAATAAATTTAAGCGGCAGGTTTGCTGCGGTAGGTGAATATTATTACATTAAGTCCGTAACACAAATTAAAAATCTCGTAGCTACTTCCTTGAGCACCCAATGTAGTACCTACATTTTGTGCTACGTCAGTGCGTATTTCTGGAGCCAATAAACCATTTACTATAAAGTTAACAGTTAAAAGTTTGGCAAAGTATATTCGTAGTCATGTATTGTCCATACAATAGTTGCAGTTATATAAAGCCATTGGTGTTGAGTTTCTACACTAGGGGAGATGAATGATGACATAAAATTAGCCAAGCTCTCAACCGCGAACAGACGTTGCCTCTGCCAGGCGCCGCCGTCCTCATATACAGGCAATCTTCTTACTTGGTGGTTGACAATTACATGGATTAAACCATAGCCACATCTAAACACACTACCACGAACTGGACGTTGACTCTGCCAGGCGCCGCCGTCCTCATATACAGGCAATCTTCTTACTTGGTGGTTGACAATTACATGGATTAAACCATAGCCACATCTAAACACACTACCACGAACTGGACGTTCCCTCTGCCAGGCGCCGCCGTCCTCATATACAGGCAATCTTCTTACTTAGTGGTTGGCAATTACATGGATTAAACCATAGCCACATCTAAACACACTACCACGAACTGGACGTTGACTCTGCCAGGCGCCGCCGTCCTCATATACAGGCAATCTTCTTACTTGGTGGTTGGCAATTACATGGATTAAACCATAGCCACATCTAAACACACTACCACGAACTGGACGTTGACTCTGCCAGGCGCCGCCGTCCTCATATACAGGCAATCTTCTTACTTGGTGGTTGGCAATTACATGGATTAAACCATAGCCACATCTAAAAACACTACCGTGAACTGGACGTTGCCTCTGCCAGGCGCCGCCGTCCTCATATACAGGCAATCTTCTTACTTGGTGGTTGGCAATTACATGGATTAAACCATAGCCACATCTAAAAACACTACCGTGAACTGGACGTTGCCTCTGCCAGGCGCCGCCGTCCTCATATACAGGCAATCTTCTTACTTGGTGGTTGGCAATTACATGGATTAAACCATAGCCATATCTAAAAACACTACCGTGAACTGGACGTTGCCTCTGCCAGGCGCCGCCGTCCTCATATACAGGCAATCTTCTTACTTGGTGGTTGGCAATTAGATAAAACAAATGACAATATGACAAAAAACTTATCATAGCACACAGATTACCTTTTAGTTGTTTATAAAATGCTATTTAGGTTATGTTTACTTTTTTGGTTATGTTATTTGCTTTGTTGACCAGAATTAACATACCTCAACCGTGGCTGTGATTGGTGTAGAAACGCCAACAGTGAAATCAGCTAATTTGCCAGCGGGAATGGTCTATTCCCGCTCTAGAGCGTAATTGAGTTGTTTGTGTCCTGTTTACAGCTGTGGTAATGTGATAATTTCCATGCAGTAATAGGAAAAATTGTAAGTTTGATCCATTGCATAATTGATCAGTTTTAGCTCCTTCTAAACCTCTGATAAATATTGAATTTAGCTTATAAAATATATAGGCCATAACACAACACAAAAAACCGCAAGCGATATGTAGGAGAGTTTATTTATTGGTAATAAAAGTCGTCCTCTGGATTATTGTATTAAAGGTTTTAATTGTAGGTGTATGATCTTTTTCGTTGTTAGTATTTCGTGGTACTTAAAAAAATAAACATGTATTTGTATAACACGTAGTTATACGTAGGTAATAATACAGGATTGTAATGTAAATATCACTGTGACTTGTGTGAAAATCGTGTTGGATGCTCTACTTCCATAAAAATTTTCCTATGTAAAACAAATGTACAGAAGTAGTCAGTCGCGAATAACACTATTGTTCGGTACACAACAATAGTGTAAACGTCGGCTTTGATGAAGGATTTGAACACGAATTTGGCTCAAACAGCGACGAATTCAAACTACCGCGCGAAACTGTTTATTGCTGTGAATTTTCTTTGAGCTAATTCAGTGTTTTGGTCGGAAGCCATGCGATTGTTGAGTCTTTATATGCTAATTCGTCCGAAGTAACGGAGAGAGTTCACAATGTGTATTAGGTTAGTGTAAATTGTGTCACATTTTACAAGCAGGAAGAATGTCTACGTACAGAAAGTAACTGTACAGAAGAATTTATGTACAAAGCGATTCTATACGGTTAGTTAATGTACAATTACTAAATGTACAGCCCACTCTAGAATCTTCCTGTTTAGCTTTGCCGTGTGTTAATGTTTGTCATTTTATTTATTAACAGTACAGAATATAATTTGAAATGGTTCAAATGAGTTTACAGGAGCTAAAACATAGCTCAGTTTCGACTGAGTTCATCGTGTTTAGCTGGTCTTTATTGATGTATAAATGAGTTGATTTTTTGTTTCTCCTTGTGGTTTTTGACGCTGTTTTTCGTCCCAATAAAAAGACACCCACATCAGTGAAAAACGGCGTTTGAAAATAAAATATCTTTAAAATGATCAATTTTTTAATAAGTTTTGACTTTGTGTTCACAATATTCAATTTTGTACTCTCGTATTTGCGAAACAAATTTCAATGTGTTCAATGTTGAGAAATACTCTGTGCTAGTGACAAACGTAATATTTCCTTTAAAATCGTTTGTAATATGTAAAACCTCTAAAATGTTTCACAAACCAAGCATTTCCTTCAACATTTCCTAAAATATGTTACTTCATCATTGGATGTACAACATCTTAATCAGCTGCAACAGTCATTGTTTACCATGAAGCCTATTGTTATATTCCATGCAGCTGTCTGGTTCGCCTGCCAGGAGATGCATGAGTGGTGATTTGGCAGACTCACTGTTGTACTCGTCTAGCCTACACGGCCTAGTTGGGTCGTCTAAAAATACCTGTCTGAGATCATATCCAAAGCAATCCCCGACAGGAAGTTTGGCAATAACGTCGATAATACTTTATATATGTTGGAATACAATTAAACGTGGTTGTTTGTTGTTAGAGCGTTTTTTTTTTTCATTTGGTCTTAGCAATGATGTATATGCATACTTTGTGTATCGTTGGATTGTCAAATGTATGTATTAAGTAGGCCAATTCGTAATTCCAGACTGTTACCCTTTAGTTTGCCTAGCGGTGGACACCAGAACTTTTGCTAACCACAGCAGTGCTGTTGGTCTATATTTGATACTATTTGTCTATGAATCAGGTGATGGATAAAGTAACATGGTCGATGCCATAGCAATAAATATTTCCTCATGTTTGGCTTGGTTAAATGTTTTCATAACGATAGGTAAGTAAATTACACTAGCGCAATCTGTAGATCAATTAAATTACCGTACGTTCATTTTGGTTCTAAAACAAGCCATAATCGTAACATGGGGAAGAAATATATAGTTCAATCATTGTCAAAGCATATACCCAATCCGGAATTTCATTCATATATTGAGTTTGCATAACACATGAACCGTACATGCTCAACGCTCAAATAATCGACATATGCAATAATGACACAGCACATATAAATAACGATAACACATTTTACACATGGAACACATATTACACATGAAACACATATTACACATGGAACACATATTACACATATTACACATGGAACACATAAAACACATAGGGACACGTAGGCGATATAGAACGCATAAAACACATAGGGATATGTAGGACAAATAGAACACATAAAAAACATAGGGACATGTAGGCCACATAGAACACATAAAACACATAGGGACACGTAGGACACATAAAACACATATAACACATAAAACACATAGGGACATGTAGTACACATGGAACACACAAAACACACAGAGACATTTAGGACACATAGAACACATAGTATTCATGGAACATATCGAACACATAAAATGCAAAGTAACACCTGTGATTGCCGTAACAATTCCAAACCAGATAGATAGACGAGAACCGACACGGACATTGAGTGATACAGCTGGGAAGTAGTATGGTGCTACTTCTACTTACTCTAGGCGGTAGCTGTCGGTGTTTCTACTTATCTTTGTCAACCCTACAAGGCTTGACAGGTTTATTGCAGAAGAGTCAATGCACAAACATAAGGCATGCTTACCTCTATACGTTTCTGTCGGGAATAGTCAAGTAAGTTTCTATGGTTTTCTTTACGCATTTAAATTTGAATAATCAATTTGCACACTGTCAATATGTTTTTAGATTCATGTTTTTAACCACTATTTTATTTTACAACAGTTCAGGTGTTGAAAATTTCAAAACCTGTTAGCGATTTCCCGTGAAATGCACTATTTTTGTCGACGATCAGTATACAAGTTGACGTGATCTTTTTGTATCAGTTAGTATCCGATAATGAATTAAAATTAAATGCAGCTCTATAAACATCTGTTTTGTTTGTATGCGAACATAAATAGTCAGCTGTGACAAGATAGCAGTCGTGATGTCACTGGCTCCATCGCTGGCCACGGATTAAACCAAAGTTAATCGCATTTGAGACTGTGACGGTCTCAAGCCATGGTCGATAGCAACGGCATTTCAGAGACACTTCGCATTAGTAAAGCTGATCAAAATGTTATACGCATGAGATCAAGATATTTGTTTAGTTTATTTTATAGTTGATTATTATTTTCTAATTGTATAATTGATTGTTTAGGTGAAAGGTGACAGTTTTACGGATTGGTTAGTGGAACACGGCTTGTTAATATTCAAACATTGTTGTAATAAAAGTCTCATTGCAGTTTTAAATGGATCCCGTAAATCATTACATAGACGACACAATTTTAATTAACACCTTTTGATGCATCGTTCGCGGTGACATAAATGGCAAGATAAGTAATTTTAGGTAACACGGTAGAAATAGATATTTACGTGGGATTAAAAATAACTATGCCATATTTTTTTGTTGATAACCGATTTTCACCAATAACTAGGTGTACAATGCAGATGTCTGCTTGCAATATTGAGCGAAGCAAGCAATTTAATCCAATACTCAATCAAGTTATTGCTACATCTGGTTCAGATAAATGAGATGTCTACTGTTATTTGCAAAGTCAATGCTAAATCTAGTGCACGTTAATTGAGATGTCTCCTTGTATCCAAAGGCAATCTTGCGTCAGGTTCACGTAAATGGAATGCCTACTTGCAGTATCTAAAGTCAATCGTGTATAAGCCAAATTGGTTATTAACTTTGTAGAAAATTATGCTCAACAGTTCTGCATTTGTAATGTGCTATTTTAGATAACTTGTTGGTTCAAATTCAAATTCAAATTCAAATATTTATTTAGGATGTTACAAGCATGGCCTCGCCAAGTTTACAAAACTTGTCGGCGAGGACCAATAGATTCAAAAAAATGACAAACAAAGTTTACAGATTTTTCTCTTTTACTTTTGTTTTGTTTTCTGAGTACAATGAATTAATTATGAAAAACTAGTTCTAAGGCGGTTCGTGGCAGGCACTTATTAATAACAAGAGTGTTTTGGCAGCTAAACTTAATTCTAAAAGCATTAAAAAGAAGTGTACGAATAAACAATAAATAAAAGGAAGGAGTGAAAGCTCATATAACCAACGGCATTCACCTAGATTGCAATATTTTGTTGTCTTTGGATTTGTGAGTTTGTCGTGTGGTGGTGGCAGTGGTGCGAGTGAGTGTCGAGAGAAAAAAAAGAGTTGCTTGACAAGCTTGAGTCTTGTTTGTTCGTTTGTTGGTTGAACATAACCTTACACTAAAAATGCACATTTTGTTCATAAGCAGAAAAAATACAAATTTTATTAGATTAAAGCTTTCCTTTCCCTATTCTACCCTGAAAATGTATTTTTGTGTATTGTGGCCTTAATCTTGTGGGATTGGTTTATGTTTTGGAGTGTAGTAATAGTGCCAGCTAACAAAGTTGTATGTAGTTGATTGTGTGGTTTATGTTCTAGGCTAGTGGAAGAAGCAAAGTTATGTGTATGTAAAGTGTCTATGTTTGTGTATGTTGTGTTATATGTAGTTAAATGCCAATTTGGCCTAGAATCGTATTTTTAGGCTGGGGGATTTAAGGTAAGTCTGTCTCACTGCTTGTAAGCCATTCATAGACTGCTATTTTGTAGGCCTTATAACTCTAAATACCTTCTATCCTTGTTGGTAGCCTCCCAGATAGCACAAAAACGTTATTTTCACGTGAAAAAAACATTTTTCATTTTACATTTTCACGTTATTTTGATGTATAAAAATGGGGAAAATTACGTTATTATCGTGCGAAAATAACGTGAAAATTTCACAACTTTTCACATAAAAATAACGCGAAAATAAAACGCGAAATTTTCGTTTTTACAATACAATATTTTCACATTTTACACTTAGGCCCCTATTAGCCGTGAGCAACATGTGGCGCAGCTAGTGGAGCCGCCGGTGGAGCCGCCGGTGGCCAACAGCGTTTTGGAACCTGGACACTAGTCGCGCGACACATTCGTAGCTCGCTCAAACCGCGGAATTCACCACAACACTCTAGTACCAAACATGACTTTGAGCAGTTCGGAGCTCCTTCTTCTTGTTCTCCTGTTATAAAAAGAGTTGCGATTTCTTCTACTGCATCCACAATTACCACGTCAGTATTGGCACTAGACATTGTTTTTTCAAAACTAAAGACAACTAAAAACGCTAATGAATACACAAAAAGGAAATAATACACTGTTAAAAAGGTCACAGGTAAACAAAGGGAACAGAAGTAACTAATCAATAGACCAACAATATGGCGATGCACGTCTCAATCGACTCAAACCACGATGTATACTGTGTGGCATGCTCCGTTTTCACGTTTTTAACGTATGCGCGAGCAGTCAGTGGCGTCGCATGTTGCACACGGCTAATAGGCTCCATATACCGCAATGCCCCCCGACTGCCTGGACACTAAAACGGTCGCGACACATGTTGCCGGGCAAAATCACTCCCGGCAACACCTCGGGCAGCTTTTTCGGCGGCGCCACCGGTCTCCCCGCGGCTAATAGGCACCATTTGACTCCATGCCCCTCTACACGTCCGACACCGGCGGCTCCACTAGCTGCGCCACATGTTGCTCACGGCTAATAGGGGCCTTAGTATTTACGTTTTTTAAACGATCCTGCTTTTACATTTTTTACATTTTTCACCTAATGAAAATGTTTTTAAAACATTTATCTTTTGATTTTTTAACCATAGTCATGCAACTTTCATGTTTTGTAAACACTAATATTAGGAATTTGTTTACATTTTCAGCAAATTTAAACTGTGAAACTCAATTAGTCTAGAAAACAAAATCAATCAATCACAATATCACACATAATCAATAAAAATTTAAGTTGGCTCAAAGGTGTATTGATACTTTTATATTACTTTATATATATATATATATATAAATGCATTATTAATATGTATTATTATGTAATTCTTTAACCTGTAATAGGTACAATTTTATAAGAACAATAATCAAATTCTTTAATATGTGGTTATTAAATTGACGTGAACATATTTCACGAATAAAGAGAAATGAAATGTTGCTATGCAAAAATGTTCAATTTTCATTAAATGTTCAGTACTTTAAACACATTCCTACTAATAAATTGTTAAAATATAAAATTCATGGATATAGGAGGAATAACTCATTCATTAATCTTAAAGCAAACACAATCTTAAAGAAAAAAAAATAATAATAATAACTGTGCCATTAATAGTACAGGTTTTTTTAACCTGTCATATTTTTATCATATTTTTTAATATTACCATATCTAATATTAATTTACCTATATTATTTATTTCAGGATTTAAATATAGAAAATACAAAATAAAATATAACCCTAGAATTTTTTTTAATAGGTTTATGGGGTGCTAAGAAGATAATAATGTTTTTACTAAAAAAATTGTGTAACCCAGATTTCAATTTTTTTAAATTTTTTAACTAAATATAATATTATTAATTCATCAATAAATTTTATGAAACTTGGCAAAAAAGTAAAAATAAAAATAAAAATAATGAAAATAAATTAGCGTAAATTAATAAATAAATAAATTAGCATGAAAATAAAGGATTACAAAATTTAACCCAGTTCAATTTTAAATTTTGGAGGGGCACCGATTACACTTTTCAAATTCATGCGAATTTCGTGGGGAAACAACAATAGGAACAGTTTTTTTTTTTCTTATTGCAATGGAACAAGTTCAAATACAAGTAAAAAATAAAATGTAAAAATAATGTGAAAATGGTTATCATATTTTAACTTTTTTACATTTTTCACTTTATTTTTACGTGAAAAAATATAGTATTTTTCACTTTTTACATTTTCACTTTTTTTTCACGTGAAAATAACGTTATTTTTACATTATGTGCTGACTGGGCTATTAAATAGGTATGGTACTAAATACTCTGCAAGTCTCTGCCCATATGAAGTATTGGGTATCGGTGTTCTGTATTTTATAGTATTCCTCGTATGTACTGGTCTTTGGATTTTGGTTTTATAAACACAGTTTCCATGATATTGAATTAAAATATTGTATGTAAAAATTCCCTTTGGAGTAAGTAAATTCCCTATACTATATTTAGTATCAATGTGGTTAATATGGTCTCTTCTAAGACCCAATGCCCTTAAGCATCTTTTTTGTAGGCTATTTATTATTTTTAAGTGGCTATTAGCAGCAGTTCCCCACACATTTATGCCATATCTCATTACTGATTCAAACAAAGATTTGTAAACAGCTATTTTTACCTCTGTTGTAATTTTATTCTCTAGATTATACATCAGTCCTGTACATGAGCCTAGTTTTTTACTCAGCACAGCTACATGCTCTTTCCAAGTCAGTTTATTATCAACTAGGACTATTTTGTTTACCTTCTTATTGTTATCTTGCAAATACTGTCATGGTGACCAATAAACCCACAAGAACCGTGTTAAATTTCTTAAATTTTTAATTAGCGCAGGTGAAGCCCTGTGGTTCGATTTGTACCATTTCATTTATACCTTCCCATGCCTAAACGTGTGAATTGCTTGAGCTGTTCAAGATGAGTATTTTATGTAAAACAATTGCTAAAGTGTAGTATAAGAGCTTCGCCCACTCCGCTGAGTTAGGGTTAACGAATAAGTATTATAATATACTTAACTTGGTTAAAATCACCATCCTGATTAATACTATTCCCGACCCAATGACACTCGCAGTATTCACCAACTTTGGAACAAGTTTATTACCGAAAGTCTGCACAGACCTTATCGGATTAATCATGTGTTTACAGAAACACAAACAGCTGTGAGAAAATAGACGCGAACTTCAATAATCAACTTAACGTCGCGAGTTTGTATTTGTGTGAGCAATCAAGACTTATTCCCAAGTTTGCCGCGGGTTACAAACTTTGTGTTTTCGTTTAATTACAAACCTGACGTTTCCATAGAAAGCTAAAATGTTTAAATAACTTCTTGATCAGCATTGTACGTGTTATTAGGCGAATTGTTGTTTAATTTCTGCTCAAATGTTAATAAATATATTTTTTACTCAACTTATGCTAGAATAACTTTTTATTGCTATGAATACGCTAGAGTCCTTCTTGGAGACTGCTGGTTATTCTTATAAAAAAATCCAAAACTAAAAAGAACATTCCTAATTTCACAGTGCCCTTTAGATATTCCAATTATAGCATTGTCTTTAGTATTCGAAAAACGTATTTGGAGATGGTAAATAACCCTTCAGCGACTGTTTGAATTTTAACATTGCTCTCATGACGGGCACTTTTATGAGACCTTTTAATCGAATTAAATTTTTTCTCATACACAGTTTGATTTAATTATTTATTAGACGAGTCGAAGAAATGTTTGGCGATTAGGGAATACATAGAATAATAATATAATAAAATACAGTTAATTATTAATAATTAACTTAGTTGTTCTTTTTATCCTTTGCTCTGTAGCCAATGTTGTTTGACTAGTAACAGACCTTAATCAGGATTAACAACTGACAGGTCAATTTCTATTTGCTTCACATTTGTATAATGTTTAAATATAATGTCCACCATAATATTACTTGGTAGATTTTTTTTCCTAATTCGTTTAACATTCGTGTTCTATCTAGCTTCGTCCAAACTCGGACGAGTAAAAACTATTTTCACAAAACCACGGGAAAGGCAACGGTTCCACTAGATTTCTCTGGGTTAACAGATTATTGTAAACCACTTTCGTTCTAGTGCAAGAAACCCTTCGACAGAAATGTTTCATTTCAACCGAGCATTAGTGGAGAACTCTCAGTTAACTGATCGTGTCTAAAATTCTCTAGTGAAAATAGTAAATACATCACTGATTTTAAGTAGATGATGTTTTGTGTGTAAAAAAACAAATACTTGTGTAAATGTGATGGTATATTTTTCGATTCTTAACCTTTTTCATTTTAATGTAAACATCTATTCATTAGCTGACTAAGAACATCTACCAAAGAAGGTATTTAAATATCTTTGACACATTCTCCCTGTTTGATCTGACGAAACATCGCAGTGTTGTTGACTTTGTTGTTGTTGTTTTTGTTGATGTTGTTGTTGCACTTATGAGAAGGAAGCCTTATCTTGCAGAAATGCAGCTGCAGCAGCAGTCAAGGACGGCTTATGCAAGCTGCATACCTTTGCTCACGACCACCAATTGCCCACCTGCAAATACAAACAACATAGGAGAGATTGCAACATAGTTTACTATTTTAAGTTAACTGTGCTTGTGCAATTTACATAAAGATATTTTATTGAAATTTACAAGAATAATTTTTTGAAATGTACAAGAATATTTTTTCCAAATTAGTTATCTTTTCATTGAAGGGGTGAGGGGATTCCAACGATATACAACACTCCTTCAAGTTAAGCTTTGGGGGTGAACGTAAGGTTTCAAAAACTTAAATTAACTCTTATGTTAAGAATATATCCACTAACAGCAGCGAGCATTTACATTTAGCCGTAATGTCTATGAAAGTTGTAAAAAATATTTAAATTCAAAATTACACATTGATATATTTATATTATTTATTATTCTGTAAGGAAGGTCAGTATAAATAATCATTTCCCTCTGGGGTATTTCTTAGCTATAACCTTAGATTCGTATACAAAAGGGAGATACACCTTCAAATGTAAAACAGCAAATCAAGATTATGATTGATCTAGAACTGTAATTTTTATAAATTTTTTCATTAAAATGATGGTTACATATTTGGATGGTTTCCCAAGGGAGTTTACCATTTTACCATATGTGCTTCAGTGATATTTGCAACAGGAGGGAAAGTCACATCGTAGGACAGACTGACGTATATTTAATTAATCCAATTCTCCCTCTCTCTTGCCACATGTTTTAGTGTCTACATTTAGTCGTAGATTAAATTCTTCTCCTCGGTTTCTTTTCTACATTTTGTTGTGTTAAATCAATTTAATTTCTAGGTAGTTTTTCACATACTATTTGGATTTTAGTTTTGTGGATATTTCTAAAAAATTTGGTTAACCTGTCGTAAATTAATCCTAATTTGTCGTTGATGACTAGTTTCGGGGTTAAAATCCAATTTTCAAACCCTTTTCCTGTCAATTGTCCGTCAGTTTGGTCCTAGGAGGATTAAACATGAGGATTCTAGGTCTGGTCTCGTCCTTGGCCCCCGGCCTCGGGCATTTGTAATTTTTTTTAAATCTAAATGTTTTGTTTGTTTTTACGTAAATTTTTACAATTTACACAAATAAATTTTACAATTTATTTTTATTTATTTAATTTTTTTGTAATTTTGCAAGTGAAAGAAGGTAATGTTTGACAATTTACGAGAAAAGGATTTAAAATTGGACGTTTAACCCCGGAACTTGTCATCTACGACAAATTATAATTGGTTGACGACAGGTTGGTAACCTATTATTTTTCCCATATAATCAATCCAGGAGGCAAATTATAAATAATCTTATATTTCTAATTTAATTTAATTTTTCTATATTTTAGTAGGTTGGCTGTATGAATGTGCATAACTTCCACATTATTTAAATAGTTGACGAAGCTGGTCTAGTGGTAGAGTGCGTTACTGTGGTCCCTGAGGTCCCAGGTTCAAATAATTCCAATCACCAAGGGATTTAACTAATTTATGATGCTGAAACCCCCAGACCTGCCCTGGAGTAATTTCAAAAAAAAAAACAAAAACAATTTCGTACCAAAATTTAGCGTCCAAGGGGGAAACACTCTATTTATTTTAACGTTTTGATTCCTCGTTTTTCTTAAAGCATCTTTGTTTTCTTAATCCTGCTCGGTGCAGTCACAGACAAGGGGATGTCTTGGATTAAAATGTTGAATACCTTTGCCTCCGCTGAGCGGGGACTTTTCAGGAAAAATCTTGATTAACTACTATAATTTCTTAGTAATATAATTTCTAGTGATGTAATTTACTACACAATAATTAATTATAAAGGGTTTATTTATATGTGATTTTATGTTGCAGGTATGAATCCGTTATTGTTACACGTTTACGTGAGTATTTATTCTCTTTATCATTGGATGAATTAGCTGAAAATTCATCGGAGTTGACATAAATCATAGGACAGTAGAATCCAAGATAAATTGGTCATATAAGCGATTGGAATTTGCTTACTCTACTAGGTGGGGTAACTTGAATCATAGACAAATGGAATAAATATTTGTCTATGCTCGAATGCAAGGCGGAGTTAAAAAAAACCCCTCGACACTAAATTTGGGTTTAAGGATTAAGTTTTGCTTTATAACGATAGGATTTCTGTCTGAATACCTGTTATAATTGCTCTATTATGTTTATTTTGATTTAAATGTCCTGCGTATTTTTTTAACTGCATACATAGTTAGTGACAAGTGTCATGCATGTTATTATGACAACGATGGGGACCTATGCGCAAACTACACATTCTAATAGGGTTCGCCATAAATTAAATTAGTTCATAGTCAATTCACGCAATTTACAGTGTTTTAGCTACTTCAATCAGGTTACAATTGTCTAATATACAAATCTATTTTCTCAAACTTTTTGCTCTCTTGTTTACTATCTGGTTGAGATTAAACAATAAACTATCCAGATAAAGAATCAGCTGTTAAATTGAAATTTACAAAATCAATAAAGAAACTGTCAGCATCACTGGATCTTAAAAACCAAATTTTCTAATAAATTAAAAGGTAGGCAAAACCCTAAAAGAAATGACCATTGTATTCACCATTTATTCCTCCGCAAGATCAAAATTGTTTAAAATTACATCTCAATTGTAAAAGTGAGTAAGTAGTGTGATTGATAATGTTTTGTTACGGAGAAACACCTTGTTTTATCAAGTACTAGCTGGCCCAACAGACGTCGTCCTGTCCTAATGTAATTTTATGTCAAATGCTTGTTCATTTTCAAGATCCTGGTTGAAGTTCGTTCGCTACGCTCAAGATGCGTGGAGTAAAAGCAAGTGCTTTTACTCCACGCATCTTGCGCTACGCTTACTCACCTTTAGGTTGGAGCTCGTTCGCTGCGCTCACTTGCCTTCAGGTTAGCTCGTTCGCTACGCTAACTCGCCTCCAGGTTGAAGTTCGTTCGCTACGCTCACTCACCTTTTTGTTGCAAATTAGCTGTTGCCATAAATAAAAAAAAATAATCGTGCTGTACCCTGTTGGTAAACTTATTAACTTTTTAATGCTATTGAACAACACAGAATCGAATTGCTTAGTTGAACCAGCTGTTAAGATTCTTTAAATTCCATTTAAATATGAGTACTCATAAGGTTAACATGAGAAACTACAGAGCCACTGGGGCGGAGCCCTATTGACGGATCTGCACCAAACTTCACACAAACCATCCTTGAATAATGCTTAATAATTCAGTATGATAATATTTTTGTTGGGCATCACTCACCTTATTGAAGTCACGAGAACGTAGTCCTTGTCATGTCACAATCATACACAGTTCATTGCACATAAAAATATACAAAAATAAAAATAAAAATAAATATAAATCCAAATTTAAAATATCAGACAACAGTTCTTGATATTTGATAGTAGTTGATATTTTAAATTTGGATTTATATTTATTTTTATTTTTATTTTTGTATATTTTTATGTGCAATGAACTGTGTATGATTGTGACATGACAAGGACTACGTTCTCGTGACTTCAATAAGGTGAGTGATGCCCAACAAAAATATTATCATACTGAAGTATTGACCTCACCTAATATACCATGTCGTTTAAGAATAGAATGCTTAATAATGCCTGAAAGTTTCATTACAATCTGTCGAGTGGTTTCGGAGTCCATAAAGGACAAACAAACATACATTGGATTATATATATATAGATATGCTTTACGGACATACGCTTCAACCCGTTTTCTACTACAAAATGTATACAAATTCTTTACAAATTGCATTCTAGTCTTATAAGTTTGGCGTCTGTCAATGTTTGGTTGTTCAGTTTTCGCCACTTTACAATAAACAGTAGTGATGTCGTAATGACCACAATGGCCAGAATTTATAACGTGTAGGCCTAAATATAACCGTAACGTTGGCAGACTAATCTAGTTGGGACATTGTATATCTTAATCCAGATATATCTCTAGCAAGCCTTTCTATTGTTTATACAAACATGTGTTATGAGTTTTTAAAAACTTAAATTTAGTTCGATTAAGTATTTTTTTAGCTGCAAGCCTGTTTAGTCATGGACATAGAGCAAAGATGAAAACTGTTTGAGAGAATGAAAGTACTGTACGTGAAATTGTATGCTAAAAATAAAAAAAATAAACAACTATGATCTTGATTTTTAGATGTTTTAAATTAAGCCCAGAAAACAAGGGAGGCTGGGTAGCTTTTTAGCTAATTTCCACACAGATTGGGGGGGGGGGGGCACCAAGTTAGATTATGATTGTACTCGTAGGACGGAAAGCTACTAGGTTAACGTAAATTCTACAACAATCACGAGCAGACAAGGTGATTTTTGCAGTATTTATTCGAAGACCCTAGACCGAAGGTAGTGATACTTTTAGCGAATATGCCCAAAAAGAAGTTATTCCCTAAGACGTAGGTCTGGTACAACTACTGCCCTGCTCTGTGCTGCGCGACGCTGCTCCGACTGCGTCTCTCACCCTCACGAGCCGTAGGCGAGTAAATGATTTTGTTGTAGGTTCCCCTAAAGCCCAAAACGCAGTAATTAATTTTTTGTCGTTAGGTTGTGTGTGTTGGTACGATAACACTAGTAAGTATTTTCTCTATTTTTATGTTACATATACACTTATTTTTAAATAAATTTGCGATCCAACCCGATTCATGTTGGGGGTTGTGTGTGGGTTCAAACCCTCTGCTCTGCCCATTCACCTAAAATATAAACTAATTCACTATTGTGACAAGTAGGCTACAACGCTAACTAGTAAATTTTGAGAATCATGTCACCTGCTGCAGATATTATAGAAATAAGTATACAATTGATAATATACATAAATATCAACAAAACTATGATTGATCTCAGGATAAACATTTTTTGCTCAAAGTCAACGAATTTCACAAACAAAAAGTTTCGTTTCGAAACTGCGAACTCAGAGGAAATTTCTTTTGTTTTTGAATGCAAACAAAGGAACAAAGTTAAAATGAGTTTGACGTCGAGAGTGACTGTGACTGTTAAATAAACGTCTTTATCAGGCTTTGGATATCAAACCATTAGCAACTGGTTCATCAGACATTGGGTATTGATGAGGAATTTCATAAGAAATGTATTCTTTCACTGATAGTTCAGCGTTTGTCTTAGAGATTTTCTAGAATAAGTCTGCTATTGTTGGTTATAACTAATAGTAGTTAGATATGGTTTATTTTCTAATGACAAATGTATGAGCAAAGAGATTAGAACGATAATTGTTAATTACACTAGACAAATTAGTGAAAACAATTAAATTTAATTTAAGGGCTTCAGTTTTGTCGTTAGGATAAGCTATATACTAAACCCATACAAAATACCCGTTGAAGCTTTACATCAATAACAATTGAAAATTCATCATGTAGGTTTAAATCAATAGGTTTCAACATTATATCATGTTACTTATTTTGAGCATATCCGAACTGCAGTAGGGTGTACCAATTTTGAAATAACTCAATAACTCAATCTCTATTGAACAAATCTTTCTTAGCTTTACAAACCTTACCTTAAGTATTATTTTCGTGTACATTAAATCCAATGATATGAATTACCTACGTTCATAGAGGAAAGTTTAATATAACTAGTGACTTATCTTGTAATCATTCTTTGATTTAACTATTTCCCACGTTTAGTATCACTTATCCTCCCCTTATGGGGGAGCGAGCTGGTCTAGTGGTTAGAGCGCAAGACTTCGGTTCAAAAGGTACCGGGTTCAAATCCCACCAAATCCCCAATGGATCTTATCTAAGTGATAATGCCGCAACCTCCTAGGTCTAGTCTTAAGTAATGTGAAAAACAATCCCAGGCTCGTGCCTAGAGTTTGGGACAAAAAAATTCTCTCCTTTGTAATTATGCTATAGTTAATTGTGCCTATAATATTGTAAACGTCTCCATATTTTATACTAAGCACATTCATAAATCAACGTGCGACATAATGAACATACGACAGCGTGATGTAGCGGTAGCGGAATATCGTTCGCAATAATGGCACATTAACAGCGACAACGCGGCCTGAACTGCAAGCTTAACGACCTCAAGCGACGTGCATTGTAAATAATGCCGGGACTGCATTATAACAAGTCTGCGTGTGAAAAAATATTATTTATAACCAAAGTAAACATGTTATATTGATCAATAAAATATCAAGTCTGTAAAAAATCGAATGTGTGTGTTATGTTTTTGGGCAAAAATACCATCCGATTGCCGTGAAACTGGCAGCGTGTGTGATCTTTTCCCTCAGTTTCAAATTTCATAGGGATACATTTCAGGCTTAAAGTTACCAAGTTAGGCTTTTGAGAATTATTTATTTACTACGTGGAAACAGCAAGAGATTAACAATGTTATAATCTCCTCTAATACAAGGCCGTGGCATTGGTGTGTGGCAACGTCGCACCTGCTACCATGGTAATAACAGCATAAACGTTAACATTGTGCAGAAGCTCCATTATGAATTAGTACAATAGTTTCGGTGGGCCGGGACTGCGACGTTGCCACTTTTCTCTTGTAGCGGTTGCGGTTTTGTAGCCGATGGAGGCCACTACGGTGTCAAAATAGTATGCTGTGATTAATAGCTAAATTAGCATATTTATGTCTTTATTTGTTAAGATAAAATACAATTTTGGACGTTATCACACTTCGTGATTAGCTCATTCAATAATATATAATTGGCTACAACTCCGTTTTTAAAGATAGGATGTTCATCACCTATATCTGTGATTTTAACTAGAATAACTAGGTCTAGAGTTAAAATCGCGTGAATATGCAAATATTGAAATATTCAATGCTTGGTAGATAATGCAACTCGTTTATTTGCGATCCACACGCATCGTCTGGCGTGCACAAAACGGCGGGAGTTCTAATTTTACCCGCCAAAAACACGTGCGTGGTCGGCAACACGACATGATGGGCGGGGTTTGGAATTTATAAACAAATGTTCAAAATATTAACAATGGTGAAAAAAAAACCTTTTAAACATGCACACCTATTCTCAGATGTTCATTCTCATTATTTTGTGTAATGTACTGATTGTTTGTTTGCAATCGAGAAAGTACACGTCATAATAGTAACATAAATGTATTCTACAGTTTACGAAAATATTACAGATAGGATCTAATGTGAAAGGTAATTTAAACAACGCAACACATGTCTGATGCCGTTGGAAAAGTAATCGAAAGACTTTATTTAAATGTGAAGTAGAATTATTTGATCAAATTCAATTGGAAATTAACTCTTGTTTCACCAGACGAATTGGTTATACATTAATTGACATACAACAGCGTGAAAAATGCAAACAAGCTTTTTTCTTTAACTATTTATTTTTAGTTTCAAACCATAACTTTATTGTTAAAGCTAACTTGTACAAGAGTTTGAATATTTTTGAAAACACAGCCAAAATCCTCTTAAAACCAGCAAACTATAATAAAACACTATGAAAGACACTTTGCGGTTTACATTGATGTATTCCAAACTTATCTGTAGGCCTTATATCTTTACAATCTGTCAAATGCATGTTCGGATTAAGCAATGTCCTTGTTATGGTTGAGGATTCATGAGGGTCACACACATTTAAAATGTCTTCAAATTTAACCATAGAATAAGACGTCTACTTGCAAGATCCAAAGTCTAGTGAATTTACTATTTAAGTTTAGTGAATGTACTAGCCACACTAACTTGGTCGCAAATATAGTCTGTGTGAAACAACCTGTCTCTTGACCCAGTCTACTTGAGGGCAGCCCAATGGTTTTAGACGGAGGGTCAGGAGAAAGGTCTTGGACGTTGTAGTGATGTTAAAACCTTCTCTGACTTTTTAAGGGCTACATTATGTCCTATTCAGCCTAAGAAGACAGGTTCCATCTTACAGACCATAGTAGTGCATTGGATGGATTTTGCGTTGGATAATGGTGGGTGAAGTCACTCCAATGACTCACGTCGCAACAATACTTAACTTTCTCAACTTGGTTATTCACACGACTCACAGCCACCTGTAGAATCACTTCGTTGAATCACTTTTTACTCATCACATTTCCACAAATCGTACAGCTTTTTTTGGACTGACTTTTACGCTGGAAGTGACTAAAGTCATGACCTGATCTCTAGGTTTCCTAACGCTGTTATAAGGATTGTGAAAAAAATCGTTTCCGATAATATTAGTTTCGCTACATTTGCGATGTCAGGAGTTATAAGTAGTTTTGGTCTAGGTTTGGACGAAGCAGTAATGGTTCTTATCATCATACTCCTTTTAGTTGTTGTATGGAAAATGATTCAACTCTATACTACAATCCTATTGAATTCATGGCCGCTAGAACCACAGTAGATCAGTAGGCCTGTTGTATGAATTAATGTTGGGAAGATAAATTAAGGTGTCTAAATGACCTTCAAAACTAAATTTCACCTTTCATCGGCTTCTAATTGCACAGAGCTGCAGATCTAGGGTTCTAAGTGGGAAGATGACGTCACCAGCAGGAAAGGCGTGGTTCAGAACATGTGTATTGTGAATTGCGGAACCACACTCGACTGAAACAGTCAGGCAAAGCAATAAGCATGCGCACAACCAGCGCGGATGGCCTAGAGTTGGCCTATGAGGTTATTTCCTCTTGACCAAGACATTCGATCCTTACTCGGGCTTGTTTCATCACTTGTTCTTCTGACTGTCTTTTACAATCCTGTAATTCTGCGACGGCAAGGTCTATTGCTTCATTAGACCTTTGAAAAATCTATCTAAGGAATTACTGTTTATCGCTTTTGGTAAATAATATACAAGGTGTTTGGAAACTGAAAGTGTCAATCTGTATGTTGTGTAGGAAGTAGAAAGTTACATGAGAAAACTGAATAGGTCTACTTATCCAATGCGCACTGCACATGCGCAGTAATAGGTTGCGTAATTCTTGCAGTGAACCAGATGTTATCCACCATACAGCTCGCATGGGTTACGGGGGAACAGCTGTGCGATCAGCTGATCTTAGAGTTCTAGGTGCTGTCACTTGTATTTGCGTTAGGATATTTTAAAACGAATTATAGTAAACTTTTTTATCTGAAGTACCATTTTTGGTTAAGAACGTAACACTAGATAACACGAGATATAACTCTTAACACTATAGCGTTTATTGGTTGATGTTTTCCAGTCAAGAAGGATAATTTGATTTACAATTTACCATGCAATATTATTAGACAATGTCCTTTTTTCTTCTCCAAACACATTCAACTAAAAATACGTCATAAATGTGTGCATTCATATCTTAAACTACAATAAATCTAATCTTAATACATGGCGTGAAACTTCTTGTAGCTGACGTTTTCTTCATCTAGGCAAAGACAACATTTGACATAATTTGTCATTGGTTCTGTCGCAAATACGAATGCGGCCTATATCTTGAATGAAAAATTACAAATGGTAAAAAATGCATGCGGCTCTTTAAACTTAAAACCCCGCTTGGGCGGTGTAGCTGAGACTACAGTCCGACCGGCGGTATGGGCGGCAGATGCTGAAAGAAGTGGTTGTTACCGTATAGAGATAAGCTGTCTGTTCACGGTCAGACGATGGTCGTTTGGTCGTTGCCTCCTCACACGACGCGGTCGTTCAAGGTCGAAGGATCATCTCCTGGCGAAGACTCGATCATGCCAAACAATAGAGGTCTCATACTTGAGAATATCTGTGGAAATATTAAATAGATTTACATATAGGTCGACTTGTGATGGTATCCACTATTTACATTGGACAAACCTATGTCCTAAAATGATAAAATTAAAATTTAACACGTTCGTAGTTTAATGACGTATTGTAAAATACGTTTTGTTGTAGTCGGAGTTTGCTTGAACTAAAAACGTTGCCTGTTTAACAAAACTAAAGTAAAAATTCAGGGGGATCTTACGGGTACACCTTGGTCATGCTTCCCATAAACCTTTGATTATGCTATGATCAATGTGCGATGACCTTTTTAATTCGCAGCAATGAACGAAGTAGACAAAAGGACCTTAAACTTAATCGATCACATGACGTATGCAGTTTTTTTATTCAATGGTCTTAATTTTGCCACCTTTGACGTTAGTTTTTTTTATTTCCTATCGATAGATTACATAAATTATGCTATATTTTTATAGTTGAAACGGTTTTATCTAAGTTTGGCATTGTTAAATATTATTATTATTAAATTATTAGTAAATTATTTGTAAATAAGAAGTGTTACGAAAGCATAATACAGTACGTGTGCAGCGCTCTCTGTTATTGCCTTATATGAACCATAGAGTAAATAAACTGTACAGTATTATGCTAGTGTTTATTTATTCTATGATTGAACTAAGTTCTTTCTATCGCAAAACTTTAAATTGTTGAATGAATATCACACTTTGCGCTAGTGGGTCTACATGTTTAAAACTCGGATCGATGGCTTTGTATTGTGGACAAAAATACACTTAATTTGACAGTTGCAGATTTATATCACTAGCACGTTCGGTTGCTATTGTGAACATTGTTCACTCACTCATACAGAAAGTTGTACTTTATACTAGGTGGCGTTCGCAGAGGCATCCACAAAATTGAGCGGAGTCATAAAGGGTTCATATTATATTGTTTTTGACATACTACAGTTAAAACTGTCGTTTTAATGCATGCGTTGCGGGGCTAAAGTAGCATTTCTATATAAGTTAGGCCTAAAGGGAGATAAATTAGAGTAATGTTGTCAATCTTGGATTTCATGTAAAACATATCCTGTTCATGACAAAGCTGAACTAAGTTTTTTCCTTTCAACTTTTCAAAAAGAATAATTTTTTTTCTTAGTTTTTCAAGCCTACTTTTTTATTTCAAAAACAACTTCCTTTAATTATTTATTTTACATTTTCAAATTCTCTATCATAAAATTACGAACAAACCAAGCATATGGTATAATAGGTTAGCTTTATTGGTTGAATTCTCAAAATTATGTCTGCACAGTCGCAAAAATTGCCTTATCACTACAGAGTTTAGGCCTATTATGCTCAAGTTAGAAATTAAATTACAATTTTTAAAACCATCATAAAGAAATTTGATCACCATCACTGGATCTGTAAAAGTGAGCTCTAATAATAAATCATACACTAAGGGCAAAGACCTAAACAAAATTTGCTTTTTAAGCTGCTAATCGTCTCTCTGCTAGATCATAAGCTTTTTTACTCTTAAGGGAGTAAAAATCGTTTTTAGTCTCTACGGAGTAAAAATCGTTTTTAGCCTTTACGAAGTCAAAATCAGCTGTTGTCAACTCAGTTGTAAATTTCGATTGCAAACGATTACATGTATCGGAAATATGTATCGATTCGCGCTTCGTAATCATTTTAACCTACAGTCTACAGTCTCTTCCCATAGCATTTTAGTATTGCAGATACATTAATCCATTCCCACACTCAACACTGCTCACCTTTACTACTTCCTTCGCCACCCCCTACGTCATGGACCTGTTCACTCTCTTCCATAGCATTTTAGGATTGCAGATACATTAATGTAATTGCCAAAGACAGTTCCCGCACTCTGCACTGCTAGCCTTACTACTTGCTTCATCATTTCCTTCGTCTTAGACGTTCCCTTCCCTTCTCATAGCATCTAAGTATTACAGATACATTTATCTAACTGCCCAAACAGTTCCCCCACTCTGCACTGCCAGCCTTTAATAGTTCCTTCGTCGTGGGGCCTGTTTCCTTCCCTTAGGATTGAAGATACATTAATCTAACTGCTACAAATGGTTTCCAGTTTCCACACTCCAAACTGCTCACCTTACTACTTCCTTCACCTATTCCTACGTCGCGGACCTGTTTCCCTCTCTTCCCATAGCATTGATTGTAGATACCTTAACCTAATCGTCATAAACAGTTCCCACACTCCGGACAGCTCGCATTGACTACTTCCTTCACCACTTCCTACTTCGCGGACCTGTTTCCCTCCCTTCCCATAGCATTTTAGGATTGCTGATATTTTAATTTAATCGTCATAAAAAGTTCTCACACTCCGGACTGCTCGCCTTTACTACTTCCTTCACTACCTCCTACTTCACGGACCTGTTTCCCCCCCTTCCCTTACTATACTGGATTGCAAATACCTTAATCTATTGGTCATAAACAGATCCCACACTCCAAACAACTCGCCTTTACTACTTCCTTCACCACTTCCTACGTCACGGACCTGTTTCCCTCTCTTTCCATAGCATTTTAGGATTGCAGATACCTTAATATAATCGTCATAAACAGTTCCCACACTCCAGACAGCTCGCATTGACGACTTCCATCACCACTTCCTACTCGCGGACCTGTTTTCCTCCCTTCCCATAGAATTTTAGGAATGCAGATACCTTAATCTAATTGTTATAAACAGTTTCCACACTCCATACTGCTCACCTTTACTACTTCCTTCACCACTTCCTACGTCACGGACCTCAAGCTAGTGTCGTCATTTGATTATATTTATGATCCATACCGTTTCTGTTCTAATATCTGTGGAATAATGCTATCAGCTATTTCTTTATTTACTGCATTCAAAAGTCAACAGCTGATCATATGTTTTTGTTTATGTGTCAAATAATGCTTCCATAAGGATTACATTGAAACTTTGAGACCCAGTGGGGTGGATTCCTGAGAGACATTTTTAACGCCATATAGATGTTGGCACTCGCCGATGTGGTCTTTATCACCTTGCAAAATTTGAAAACGATTGATTCAGCCGTTTGGGAGGAGTTTGCGTATTACGAAATGCATAAGAGTCGACGTATAAGAGCTTCGCTCGCTTCGCTCGCTCCGCTCAATTATATTACAAACTCGTACCAAATGGGGTTGAACGTGATGGGGTTTACTGCAGAATCTAATCCATCAATTTAACGTAACTTAGCGTAATAATGTGTTTCTATGTGCGATTGAGTTGCTTTTTTGAAAAAACTTAATCCCACGTAATGAAAAAATTCAGAAGATAATTTATGATCTTGACCAACGTAAAATTATTTTTTTATGTTTATTTTAGTTCACAGTTTCACATTTTGTCGATGAGTAGTTTTAATGTTTTTAATGCTAATTCTATGGTTACTACTCTGTTTTTTACATCATATGTGTTTTTGCAATACAAACAATTTTACCAGGACAAAATTTTTTTGGAGCAAAACCTGTCAGTAGATTGGATTCACCTTCTTGAAGTATTTAATTAAATAAAAATAATTTACGATAACAAGGAAGTTATTATCCCAAAAGATCATCTCTTGTGAAACAAATCTCATAAAGATTGACCATTCAGTAAATAGAGAACGTTTTTGAAATGATACTTTGTATTTTCAAACAGACGTTTGAGAAGAACCATTGAATTTGAAAAGTGTGAGTAACTTCTCATCCCATCAAAATCTGAAGCCGGTTGTATGTGTGTTTCATTTCGGCGTTGTTGAGCGACAGTGTTGTCGAAATTGAGGTGCTCTTATTGTAAAGTACATCATATGGTTTGTAGGCCTACTTGTCTCTTTAGTTTTAAAACCACAGGACGTGGAATTTCTTGCAATTATATTGTATTTGGTGTAAATAGTTTTATAAATATTTGCTGCACCAGAATAAAATAGTAAACGAAATCACAACCTCTACAACTGGATGAAAACATTAAAATGGTCTCCAGTACCAAATGAATCACCCTGTGTACCAACATAAAGGTGATAAAACATTAAAATTGTCTTGAGTACCAACTGAATCACCCTTATGTACCTAGATAAGGGTAATATTTAAGGGAGCATTTTATTCTATACTAGCTGTGTGCCCGTTCTACGCACGGGGATCTTATAGTAGTCAGTTGAAACCTTCTTATATTAAGATTAAGAACAGCAGTTAGTTTGCATATTTGCAGATATGCTGGCAAAACTATTATATATAAACCTTCGCAAATACAGTATCTGACAGTTCAAGCCAAAATAAATGCTTCGCAATTAAATGTCACCCGGATCGTTATGGTCCATATGTCCAATGATTAAACTAAAAAATGTTTTATAGATCCATGAAGCGTAGCCCTAAAGTAGGCCTATAATTTAAAGTTACTTTCCACATCGGTTAACTTAAACGTATTTAAAGTACTACCTCAACCTCACCATTTAACACTTTATTCTGGTTGACATTTTCAGTATCAAAGGTGCTCTTGTCCATTCCGTGAAACACTGAGAAATAAGGACATTAATGCGTTACCAACAGACATACACACAACAATCCAAAAAAGACCACGAACTATTGATACATAAACAATATAAAAGCGTAAACAATTCATG
This sequence comes from Macrosteles quadrilineatus, assembly GCF_028750875.1. NCBI lineage: Eukaryota > Metazoa > Arthropoda > Insecta > Hemiptera > Cicadellidae > Macrosteles > Macrosteles quadrilineatus. Next base: position 34,187,172 of record NW_026542598.1, on the reverse strand, counting down.
ATGGTTTGCCCAACAAATGTTCTACTCAAATAGGTTATCATTTTCTTAGCATACCGGGTAAGCTAAGATTTGGAATCCAGATAGAAAAAGCAAAACTTACGGACGGCTCTAATAAATAAGGTGCAACACCAACGATAACTAATTTGTAAACTACAGTGATGTGTTGGTACCTACGTAAAAATGATTCTAGCAGCTACCAACGGTTCTAAGGAAAAGAACCAGTACCTACGTAAGAACCTACCTAAGAACTATAGTACATCCGACCAATTAAATACATTAATATCTAGTCCCGAGGTTATTGATCTCTTGCTTTTGGATTTTCTCGTAAAAAGTTATAGCGTAAACTTATCGGTGTCAGTTTGAAAAAAAACAACCTTACCCAAACAACTTTTTGTTATTTAATAGATTACGCATTCTCTAAACAATGATTAGTATATCTATTAACATTAGAAGGAAATGTGACGAAAATCACACAATGTTGGGGTTTTGGTCATTTGTAATTATATTTCTTAAGTAGGTAGGCCATGTATTCTATGGAAAAGTACCGGTATCAAGGATCGTCGTCAAAAAGGTTGTTATGAATAAATATGTAGGCTTACGTACCCAAGATATGAGCTATGGGCCTATTGGCTGTATGGTCCAGCGATTGCATCACACGGTGAGTAGAAACAGAAAGTGACACATTGGAAAAGCGAGTTTAGCACTTCCTCTGTTAAACCTCTGTTACAATCACCCACTGCAGTTGTGATTTTTTACTTTACACTTTACACAACCGCCATTGAAGCGCCGTCAATGAGTGGAAACCTTTTTTGTAAGCTATTGGTGACGATCATTTCAGTGTCCAGCCCTATACAACACTGATTCAAGGTCTTCTTTCTGGTTGTCAAAACTCAAGAAACATTTTATACTCAAAGAATTTCTGGTTCCGATTTGGACGATGTCTAGTTATTTAATTTCATTTACGGTTACACTATTAGACTATATTATTGCACTTGCGATTAATTAAATCCGTTATGTAAGAAAAACGTTTTTAATCTCACTTGGTTGGGATTTGCTTTCAAAACGTGATTCGAAATGGTTGCGGTATTTGTAAACAACATTTGTAAACATATCATTGACAGCTAGAAAAAATAATCTTGATCCGAACAGCTGTTCGTTATTTCATAGACGATTATGTGATAAAAATTGAACGAAAATTTGACAAAAATCGCACAAAACTGCATTTTTGAACGTCCGTAATTTTATTTACAAAGTAGTGAGGCTATATTTAAATCACTAAAGACACTCTCGCCAATCCAGTGAATACATTAAAATGACTTGGATCTTGATAGGTACTCTGGTTTTAACGGAGAAGATTGCGTAAAATGCCATCTTGAGTGTTACAGACAAAGGGAAAGACAGACAGACAGAAATAGAGATAAGACTCGTTTCTGCTTCTTTAATGTATAAAACGTAAAAATAACCTAAAAGTATATAATTCTGAGCAAAGTACAGACAAAACTCTAATTTTATTTATATAGATATGAAGTAAGCATACTGCCTAATACCGTTCTAATACCATTGACTTTTAAATATTCTAAACTAATACCAACAATTTATTTCGACATGTTTAGTCCAGCCTAAAACTATATTTTCGGGTGGACATTAATTGCGCCAACTGACCTGAGTCAAATGACTAGTCGGGTATTCCTGAATTGCGCCGACTACTCCAGGGAGCCACCTGATAAGTTCATTAACGGGGCCGCAAGTGGCGGCCCTCTTTGACTGTATAATTAAGTAGGTTAGGTTAGGTTAAGTTATGTTAGTTTATGTTAGGTTAGGATATGTTAGTATGACACGTAAACAAGGTGGCTGACAACGAACTGCACTCACGGTCAAAGGAATTTACAAGGGTTGGAAGGGTAGCCCGCCTAAGCCATATGGAACTGCACTCACGGTCAAAAATCGGTCTTTCACGGCTGAACGCTTCGCTAGCCCCTTAGTCATCTGTTTATTCCGTCCTCTGTCTTACTTTATCCAATACTTTATTTAATACACGTTTTAGTGTCTGTCCCAATAAATACAACAATAACTAACCTAACCTAACCTAACCTAACCTTATCAAAAGAAGCTTCGTTATAATAAGAATATAGCCTATCATGTTATCGTAAATACTATGCTAGAATTTTCTGTACACATGTGTATTTTTTACAATGTCAGAAGTAAGTTTTTTTTACGTTTAGATTAATTTAATCAAAACTTTTCAATATATTTCAACTAATTTAATGAGTTTTAATCAATTCAATCATGGTGTTGCACAATGTGATATAGGCTAATTAAAAACTGACCGTGGGTGCAGTTCCGGTACCCCCAGAAAGGCTCAAAGTGACCGTGAGTGCAGTTCCGTAGTTGGATTAGGACCAGGGACTGACCGTGAGTGCAGTTCCAGCCCTCCCAACAAGGGCTATCCCTTCTGCCGGCAACTCACCCTACCTGGCTTGGGTTTGGCGCAACTAAGGAACATCTTTTGCAGCCCTCGGGCTTGGCACAGTTAATGCGCGACCATATTTACCTAGACTAGAATCCGTTTATAAATCAGTCAACAAAATCAGCGTTTCGGTTTATAATCATGTTTATCCAAACATTTGAACTGCTCAACCCAATAACCTCACTGGAACAACTCGGTTTGTTGCTAAATGTGAAATTAAAACGCGGTTTCATTGTTCAACTCGGAGTCGTTATTGCAAGTTTTCTCTTTGAAAGGGATTCACCACGCTTTGATATTACTGTTGGAAGCTAAGTTTTATTAAATTGGATTTCCTTTTTCATCTGGATGAAACCACGTAAATGTGCATAAAACATTTGTCAAATAAAATTATATTTTGATTGTTATAGCGTTAACCTTTACAAACTACAAGTAGTCTTGTCATATTAAAACATTCATTCACGCTTATACTGTGAACTCACAAGACGGTAAATATACATAAAAGATGGTAAGTGGTGATTGATTTCGATTGTACACTCCAATCATCATCAGACTTATCATATTGACTCTTATCATATTGTAAAATCTAAGGAAGTTTTATGTTTCATGAATGGTCATATGCGTTGATGACGTCAAAATGTTTCTTTTCAAGATAAGTTTATTTTATTCTCGTTTGATACTAGAAGGTACAGAATTACGGTTTGAATCATTTACCTACAAAAAAGATAAAATAAAAATTGGGTAGATAACTTACAAAAAAGAATCAGAAATACAGTTTAACATAGTGTAAAGGTTGTATTATCTGATCTACTCAATGACGATGGCAAATCTATGGTCTATACATAGTTTAGTCTTGCTTCTGGTTGAAATTAACTAATTTCGTAGTTGAAGGAAAACAAATAAAAATTAACGTCAGCTCGGTTTTGTTTTGAATACCTCCAAAAATGACGAGGATTTGTTCTCATCGAATATTTAACCAATGTGTAATTTTTTCTTATATTTTTCCATTACGTTTTCCGCTCAAAGTAATATACGTTTTGTCAACGTCTGCTACTCGATCTTTACAACATACGAAGTAGCGAGCAAACACAAATTAAGTTACAATGTCCGTATAAAATAAAAGACAATAAACAACACACAATCCACATAGGCCAGATGTTCCTGGTAACGAAAGTAAGGCCAACCGGTTGGGTAACTCTGTGCAGTAAACTCAGCAGTAAAACTGTAACTAAATGGCGCAGGAGAAACTTCCAAATGGGGAGTTAACAGGAAAATACTGCCATTTATTTGGAGTTGTTGTTTGATTTGTCTCAGTTCTGGGAAGTATTGTCTATTGTTTTGTCCCTTAGTTTCGTTAGTGATGTAGAGTTTTGATTTGTAAATGTTTGCGCTTATCTCAGTCATTATTGGCTGATGCTGGAGAAGTTTTTAAAATCCTTTTCACTCACAAGAGTTTTTAACTCCTACCTCTTACTTACTCTGAGCTCGTACGCATTACTTCAGGCTCAGAGTAATACTCTGAGCTTCAGGCTAGTTGTATAGGGTCATTATCACATGGATAAAATCCATTGGTGATTGGCGGGATTTAAACCCGGGACCTCGGGCTCCGAAGCCACTAGACCAGCTCACTCCTCCATTACCTCACAAGAGTAACAAATTGATTTACAATATTCATTTCATGAATTTTTATTAAAAAAGTTTTTACTGCCTGTAGCTATAGAACGTAAACTTTGGTTGTAGACAGTTTATATTTTGACTTGGATATAACTGTACACTAAGTAATTGAATAAGCCCCTTACAGATCTTATAAATAATTTATTTCTGTTATATAAACAAAGACCCAACCCTAACCAAATAAATATCATAATCACTTTAACATTTTCAACATAGTTAACTTCAACATATTTATGTCATATCAACTATAATTGTGTTGAAAAACTACGATGGTAAATATATTTTTGGCAATTTGTTTACTCTGCGAATAGCGTTCGTTATACAGTATTTGAATAACAAAATTCGCTATATCTGATCCATATAAATCGGTTTGGATATAACCTGGAACTAAAATTCAATGATTTTCATCTCTGTTTCCCTCTCTTCCCATAGCATTGATTGTAGATACCTTAACCTAATCGTCATAAACAGTTCCCACACTCCGGACAGCTCGCATTGACTACTTCCTTCACCACTTCCTACTTCGCGGACCTGTTTCCCTCCCTTCCCATAGCATTTTAGGATTGCTGATATTTTAATTTAATCGTCATAAAAAGTTCTCACACTCCGGACTGCTCGCCTTTACTACTTCCTTCACTACCTCCTACTTCACGGACCTGTTTCCCCCCCTTCCCTTACTATACTGGATTGCAAATACCTTAATCTATTGGTCATAAACAGATCCCACACTCCAAACAACTCGCCTTTACTACTTCCTTCACCACTTCCTACGTCACGGACCTGTTTCCCTCTCTTTCCATAGCATTTTAGGATTGCAGATACCTTAATATAATCGTCATAAACAGTTCCCACACTCCAGACAGCTCGCATTGACGACTTCCATCACCACTTCCTACTCGCGGACCTGTTTTCCTCCCTTCCCATAGAATTTTAGGAATGCAGATACCTTAATCTAATTGTTATAAACAGTTTCCACACTCCATACTGCTCACCTTTACTACTTCCTTCACCACTTCCTACGTCACGGACCTCAAGCTAGTGTCGTCATTTGATTATATTTATGATCCATACCGTTTCTGTTCTAATATCTGTGGAATAATGCTATCAGCTATTTCTTTATTTACTGCATTCAAAAGTCAACAGCTGATCATATGTTTTTGTTTATGTGTCAAATAATGCTTCCATAAGGATTACATTGAAACTTTGAGACCCAGTGGGGTGGATTCCTGAGAGACATTTTTAACGCCATATAGATGTTGGCACTCGCCGATGTGGTCTTTATCACCTTGCAAAATTTGAAAACGATTGATTCAGCCGTTTGGGAGGAGTTTGCGTATTACGAAATGCATAAGAGTCGACGTATAAGAGCTTCGCTCGCTTCGCTCGCTCCGCTCAATTATATTACAAACTCGTACCAAATGGGGTTGAACGTGATGGGGTTTACTGCAGAATCTAATCCATCAATTTAACGTAACTTAGCGTAATAATGTGTTTCTATGTGCGATTGAGTTGCTTTTTTGAAAAAACTTAATCCCACGTAATGAAAAAATTCAGAAGATAATTTATGATCTTGACCAACGTAAAATTATTTTTTTATGTTTATTTTAGTTCACAGTTTCACATTTTGTCGATGAGTAGTTTTAATGTTTTTAATGCTAATTCTATGGTTACTACTCTGTTTTTTACATCATATGTGTTTTTGCAATACAAACAATTTTACCAGGACAAAATTTTTTTGGAGCAAAACCTGTCAGTAGATTGGATTCACCTTCTTGAAGTATTTAATTAAATAAAAATAATTTACGATAACAAGGAAGTTATTATCCCAAAAGATCATCTCTTGTGAAACAAATCTCATAAAGATTGACCATTCAGTAAATAGAGAACGTTTTTGAAATGATACTTTGTATTTTCAAACAGACGTTTGAGAAGAACCATTGAATTTGAAAAGTGTGAGTAACTTCTCATCCCATCAAAATCTGAAGCCGGTTGTATGTGTGTTTCATTTCGGCGTTGTTGAGCGACAGTGTTGTCGAAATTGAGGTGCTCTTATTGTAAAGTACATCATATGGTTTGTAGGCCTACTTGTCTCTTTAGTTTTAAAACCACAGGACGTGGAATTTCTTGCAATTATATTGTATTTGGTGTAAATAGTTTTATAAATATTTGCTGCACCAGAATAAAATAGTAAACGAAATCACAACCTCTACAACTGGATGAAAACATTAAAATGGTCTCCAGTACCAAATGAATCACCCTGTGTACCAACATAAAGGTGATAAAACATTAAAATTGTCTTGAGTACCAACTGAATCACCCTTATGTACCTAGATAAGGGTAATATTTAAGGGAGCATTTTATTCTATACTAGCTGTGTGCCCGTTCTACGCACGGGGATCTTATAGTAGTCAGTTGAAACCTTCTTATATTAAGATTAAGAACAGCAGTTAGTTTGCATATTTGCAGATATGCTGGCAAAACTATTATATATAAACCTTCGCAAATACAGTATCTGACAGTTCAAGCCAAAATAAATGCTTCGCAATTAAATGTCACCCGGATCGTTATGGTCCATATGTCCAATGATTAAACTAAAAAATGTTTTATAGATCCATGAAGCGTAGCCCTAAAGTAGGCCTATAATTTAAAGTTACTTTCCACATCGGTTAACTTAAACGTATTTAAAGTACTACCTCAACCTCACCATTTAACACTTTATTCTGGTTGACATTTTCAGTATCAAAGGTGCTCTTGTCCATTCCGTGAAACACTGAGAAATAAGGACATTAATGCGTTACCAACAGACATACACACAACAATCCAAAAAAGACCACGAACTATTGATACATAAACAATATAAAAGCGTAAACAATTCATGATGGTTTGCCCAACAAATGTTCTACTCAAATAGGTTATCATTTTCTTAGCATACCGGGTAAGCTAAGATTTGGAATCCAGATAGAAAAAGCAAAACTTACGGACGGCTCTAATAAATAAGGTGCAACACCAACGATAACTAATTTGTAAACTACAGTGATGTGTTGGTACCTACGTAAAAATGATTCTAGCAGCTACCAACGGTTCTAAGGAAAAGAACCAGTACCTACGTAAGAACCTACCTAAGAACTATAGTACATCCGACCAATTAAATACATTAATATCTAGTCCCGAGGTTATTGATCTCTTGCTTTTGGATTTTCTCGTAAAAAGTTATAGCGTAAACTTATCGGTGTCAGTTTGAAAAAAAACAACCAAATAAAATTATATTTTGATTGTTATAGCGTTAACCTTTACAAACTACAAGTAGTCTTGTCATATTAAAACATTCATTCACGCTTATACTGTGAACTCACAAGACGGTAAATATACATAAAAGATGGTAAGTGGTGATTGATTTCGATTGTACACTCCAATCATCATCAGACTTATCATATTGACTCTTATCATATTGTAAAATCTAAGGAAGTTTTATGTTTCATGAATGGTCATATGCGTTGATGACGTCAAAATGTTTCTTTTCAAGATAAGTTTATTTTATTCTCGTTTGATACTAGAAGGTACAGAATTACGGTTTGAATCATTTACCTACAAAAAAGATAAAATAAAAATTGGGTAGATAACTTACAAAAAAGAATCAGAAATACAGTTTAACATAGTGTAAAGGTTGTATTATCTGATCTACTCAATGACGATGGCAAATCTATGGTCTATACATAGTTTAGTCTTGCTTCTGGTTGAAATTAACTAATTTCGTAGTTGAAGGAAAACAAATAAAAATTAACGTCAGCTCGGTTTTGTTTTGAATACCTCCAAAAATGACGAGGATTTGTTCTCATCGAATATTTAACCAATGTGTAATTTTTTCTTATATTTTTCCATTACGTTTTCCGCTCAAAGTAATATACGTTTTGTCAACGTCTGCTACTCGATCTTTACAACATACGAAGTAGCGAGCAAACACAAATTAAGTTACAATGTCCGTATAAAATAAAAGACAATAAACAACACACAATCCACATAGGCCAGATGTTCCTGGTAACGAAAGTAAGGCCAACCGGTTGGGTAACTCTGTGCAGTAAACTCAGCAGTAAAACTGTAACTAAATGGCGCAGGAGAAACTTCCAAATGGGGAGTTAACAGGAAAATACTGCCATTTATTTGGAGTTGTTGTTTGATTTGTCTCAGTTCTGGGAAGTATTGTCTATTGTTTTGTCCCTTAGTTTCGTTAGTGATGTAGAGTTTTGATTTGTAAATGTTTGCGCTTATCTCAGTCATTATTGGCTGATGCTGGAGAAGTTTTTAAAATCCTTTTCACTCACAAGAGTTTTTAACTCCTACCTCTTACTTACTCTGAGCTCGTACGCATTACTTCAGGCTCAGAGTAATACTCTGAGCTTCAGGCTAGTTGTATAGGGTCATTATCACATGGATAAAATCCATTGGTGATTGGCGGGATTTAAACCCGGGACCTCGGGCTCCGAAGCCACTAGACCAGCTCACTCCTCCATTACCTCACAAGAGTAACAAATTGATTTACAATATTCATTTCATGAATTTTTATTAAAAAAGTTTTTACTGCCTGTAGCTATAGAACGTAAACTTTGGTTGTAGACAGTTTATATTTTGACTTGGATATAACTGTACACTAAGTAATTGAATAAGCCCCTTACAGATCTTATAAATAATTTATTTCTGTTATATAAACAAAGACCCAACCCTAACCAAATAAATATCATAATCACTTTAACATTTTCAACATAGTTAACTTCAACATATTTATGTCATATCAACTATAATTGTGTTGAAAAACTACGATGGTAAATATATTTTTGGCAATTTGTTTACTCTGCGAATAGCGTTCGTTATACAGTATTTGAATAACAAAATTCGCTATATCTGATCCATATAAATCGGTTTGGATATAACCTGGAACTAAAATTCAATGATTTTCATTTAAAACTATGAGCTATATCCATACCTCCTCTAAAACCAGGCCGCGGTGACACAAAGTGGCAACGCCGCACTCCCGGCCTACTGAAACAGCTGTTGCACTAATTTATAATGGAGCTTCTGCGCATGTTTATGTTTGCATGTCTGTTGTTACTGTTATTACCATGGAGATAGACCGGCCGGTGCGACGTTGCCACACCAACGCCGCCGCGGCCTTGGGGTTTATGACCATTATGACCATTACAACCCAAAGGTTGCTCTCTATTTATTTAATGTTTACGATTAAGTGGAGTCGCAGCAATTATGATATTTTCTGTCACATTCGTGTAGGATTCGAGGTGAGTGAAAATTGGGCAACGATTTTAAATACTTTTCTCATAAAAATACGTCCAAATTTAAACCATACAACTGAGTCAATTTATCCGTTATTGGGTACAACTTCATTTATTTCTATAACTTGCACTGCAAAATATATTCATAAAGATGAATCAAAAGTCTTTAGCATCACTATTCTACTAACGAATGGTGTATTTCTAAAGCCAATGGTATAGGCTAACAATGTTCCATTTAAAATCACGATTCACTCGTAAAAAATGACTACAACGCGCTGTTGTAGACATGACATGAAGTTCAGTATTCATAGTCGATGTCTGTTGTGAATTGATGGATGGCGTGGATTTGCATTTCACATTTTGTATCAGTAAATATCTTGTAAATTCCTTGAAATCTGCTATGATACACGTTGGGACTAACTGTATGACTCTTATTTAACTGGTTTCCTTTGAAAATATCCTTACAATAAAAGGAGTTTCTTAACCCTCCTTTTAAACGGTGTGAATAAAAATAATTACTACATTCAAAGAAATCAATGTTAGACAACAAAACAATCTTGGAATAGTTTTGAATTTAGCAGCATCGAGAGAAATGTGTCATAAACAACAACGTTTCGTTTCGTTTGAGTAATCTGATGCCAAAACTCAATGTTATTTTTTAATATTAAGCTGGTCAAACACTTACTTCGCAGTTATAATGCCAAAGAATAAACTACGTACATATATATTTGTAGCTCGATTTACATAGTTAAATACTTCAGGAAGGTACTATTTTTGAGAACGCTAGGTACTAGCTCAGTGTCGTTTTAGACATTTTCACAAGCTAGACCAAGCGGTTGCGGCATTATTGGCCAGATAAAATCCAACGGTGTTTCGGCTGGATTTGAACGCGGAACCTCAGGAACCGAAGTCTTCCGCTCTACCACGGAACAGCTCGTTCCCCACAGAGAAGTAACCTTGAAAAAATAATCATTAAAACTCCTTGTACTCACATCATACAGACATTTCCCACCGTGGTCATTTAATCCATCAGGATGATATTCTTGGTACAATGTTCTCTCTATGAATCATTGTGATTTGCATGTAATAGTCAGGCGGTTCGACGAACACTGTAGTCAAAGTTCTAGTGATGATGACGTATTAGAAGGAGTGTCGGATGAGGGCAGCATTGCTCAGAAGAGCTGCATTGCAGTGTGTTATGTACGATTTCCCCAAGGCGTACAAACACAGTGTCCGTTTAACTGTTCCCTCAAGGTCATTCAATTGCCACTTCGTAGTAACATGCAAATGTCCAGTCCTAGGATTTAAGCTTATGAAGTTAAACCTTAAAAACCCTTTTTGCAGATGTGTTGAAATTGTATGTTTACTATAAGGTAAAAAACAAATACGGTTGCACATTTTGTTTATTTAGTTCATTAATGATCATAATGTAGTTGTAGGAAGAAAAACGTAACCGTTACACCCAGTGTTTTTGTAAAATATTTATTTACTTTAAAGACTTGTTATGCATAACGGTTTCAGGTGTAAAAATTAACCAGCACTAATGTATTGCTAAAATATCGTTTAAATCAGATATATTTAGAGGGTTGGCTATAGAATTTAACACATTTTCCAATCGTTAAAACGGTTAAAATTTATTAATCTGAACAATATTGATTGGATCACACACAGTGCAACAATTGTTTAGAAAATCTGGGTTTAGAAATTGGTTTGTTATTTTTCTATATTTTTAATCTTTTACGCTAAGAATAAATAGCCAGGCTACCACACTGTTAAAAAGTCATCGTGGTCTTTACTTGAGACACAAAAGCACTTTTGTTAAGCTGTCCCTGCTTTGTACTCATAATGTGATAATTTCTTATTTACAAAATGGGTGAAGCTTAATAGCAACTCTTTGTTCATGTGGTAAATTATTTATTGCAGTACAAACTAAATGCAAATTTTAGTCGTTAAAGGTTTAAGTCGAGCGAGTGACATTTCATTACTGTATTTATAAGGGAATATGTCTATTTCGCCCACAAAGAAAGCTCATAATAAGTTGTAAAAATGTTTTCGCTACACTATTGTGAAATGACCTGCTTTTGTTACATGTTTATCACCTGCGAAAATTCATCATTACATTGTTTACTAAGCCAAACGAATGTTTACTGTGCGAAAGTAATGTCCACTATCTTTTTTTTTATTTTGCCGACGTAAACAAAAAAGATTTGTTATTGTTTTGTCAACTGTTTAAATTTAAACAACCAAAACTTTACAACCTAAGTAAATATTAACCTTAAATTGAAGTTATAACCTGAAAATCCTATGAGTTTGTGATATTAAAAAAATAATAATTAGTCTTTGTAGTGTAGCGAAAAGTAACGTTCAAAACACGAGTGAAAGCGGGTCTATACATATTCTCGAACATTTAAAGTGCAAACATGGTCTCAAATATGTAATGACTCACTTTCTACCCTTGTTATGAACCATTTTCTTTTCAACCTTCTTAGCGATTTCAGGATCGAGGTTTCAGAAGTAACGCAATTTAGTGTGTTACTGGTTTGCTAAGGTTCGTGACAAATTGGCAAACGTTTCCCCTTTCTTCGCTCTGGGCTTTCAATTTCCACCCTGAGCTCGCGTGCTACTGCCCTGAGGTATACAGTTTTTGTTTTGTCATGTTGAAAATAATTGTATCACAGTGGTTTTTTACCTATTTTTTCACATGTGTAATGATTAAATAAAATGAAATGCTTTGTTGCTTGAATACGAAAACAAGTTTGGGAAATGACATTACACTAAGATTAAGAGTAAGTTATATACATAATTGATTTGTTCCTACAACAATCCTTGCATAAACAATTAAATTTGCAAATGTAAAAATCATAAATTAAAAACCATAGTTACAGAGGGACAAAAGCTCAAAATACTCCCTCCGCAGCAATCCTACAAACTAAGCGATTTTCAATTCGTCTGATTGGATTTTTACAAAAATACGACCTAAAAAATTCTTATTTATTCCCTATTTGAATAAAATTATATTTGACTCCTTAGGTTTGCTGCTACGGGGAAATAAACAAATTTAGGAATAAACGGATAGTGATTTTGGCTTCTTAGGGCATCAAAAAGAAAAATCAAATCGGTCCCGGTTCTATATCTTACCATGAGCCCTGCTGTAATACCTTTGACTGAACCTAAAACCATTGACTATTGAATACTGAAGTAAACGTCCCATCTATATGGACCAGCTGTAGCCAACCTTTTACTAAAAAAGAACATAATTTTGTGAGCCAGTCACAGAATGCGCTAGCAACTAAAACTCTATTTTCTACCTTATTTTATGTTTCTGGCCAGGTTGGATGGCTCATAACAGTTGCTAAAGCTAACAATATGTCATTCCATTAGTTTAACTTGGTAAAAAAGCTTGTGTTCGACAGGATTTAGTAATTTAGATCAGCGCAATCTGTCGGTGGCTCATTTCAATTACGACAATTTTGGTTAAAAAATCGCTACAATGTTAACATGGGGATGGAATGTCTAGTTGCAGCTGTAACTAAAAACCTCACTCTTTATGGGATATTCCCTGAAATTAGTACGTAAATGGAACTGTATCAGTAAACGTTTTGAGATTTAACCAGCAAAACAATACCACTGAAGGCTTCTTTGGGCGGAACGACCTGTCATAACTGAACAATAGAGGAGCTAACGTATATAGACAAAGCAGTGGACAATACACCTAGAACAATGGACTCGGTGTTCATTGAGTGTCCCTCGTGTATGTTTATTAATTAATTGATGTAATTAATTGTCTACGTTTAGATTCAGTTAGTATTGTGTCTAGCATTTGAATGGTTTCTATTTTTGCGTAATGTATTGGATAAAAACCCGCCGCAGCAAACCTGTAGACTAAGTGAATTTCCACATGGCTTGAATGATTTGCACGTAAATCGATATAAATTACGTTAATTAACGAGTACCTAGGTTTGCTGCGTCATGGAGGGTAAATAAGTGTGTTAATAGTATTATATATTTATATATGAAATACATTTGCCATGTTTGATACACATATATCCATAAACAAGCAGACTACAAAAGTTTATTTATACTCCATAAACGGAAATTTTAAATATTCCCAAAACCGCTAGGAATACAACAACGCTGTAATTAAATTTTATATTTTTTTTTGCTCTACAAAATAGTTTGGAACAAAATTGCAAAATTTCATGTTTTTAGTGTAAAAAAAGGGGACAAAATCTTTACCCTACAAACCCCCTATAAATTCCTGTTCCCATAGTCCGATCATGCTGGTTTGCGTTTTCGTTTGAATAAATTTAGGTTTACACTCTTTAACCAAATTTCATCAAAATCGATTCATCTTTAATTGTATTGTTTACGTTGAGTATGTTTCCTTCTTAACTATGGTCATAGAACATACTCTGACAGAGTTTTAGTAACCTAAAGAGAGATAATTTAAGGCTTAACTCTGCCTGATTTATGTAATATGTGTTTTGCTATATACTCTTTGTTTATTGTTTAACCAGATTTGAATCTACTTAACTACTTTAACTGAGTTTGACAATATATTTGTAAACTATTACTCTTTCTCAAGTGTCATAACCCAAGACTGAAATACAAATGGTAAAATGTACACGAAACTATGTGAGAAACAATTTTAGACGGACATACTTTCACATAATGATTGCAAACGATGAGTGCAATAATGTAATATGTACAAGTAGAATCATATCTCGCAAATGGGGAAGCACACCATTATCATAATTAAGGACCTTCCATTAGAACTAATTCAGCGTGATTACAATTATAAGGTGGTCTATTATAAGTTTAATATGGAATATCAAGTGATTGCACATTTATCATGCATTTCAAACGTGATGTAGATTTTCTTCAACATTGGTTTTTTACTTTATTACTATTACTCCTATAGTGGTCAAGTAGTTAGAGCGCAGGACTTCGGTCCCCGAGGTCACGGGTTCAAATCCCGCCAAATCATCAATGGATTACCTATATCTAAGTGATAATGTCGCAACCCCTAGGGTAGCCTGAAGTAAATTGAAAAACAATCCCGGGCTCGTGACTAGCGTCCTAGAACAAAAAAGTGTAGTGGAGGACAACCTAAGTTATACCATGAACTAAAAAATATTTTTCAAGAAAGTAAATACATAAATAGATTCAGTTCATATTACGAGATTTTTTTATTAATTTTCAGCCCAGAACACTGAACAACATTTTGTGTTCCAAGCAACACAAAATTTAAAAACTTTGAGAATTATTTTATTTATTCTTCTACACATGTTTTTACGACTTCCCATATAAATTAATACTTATCGCGTAGACCTTTCCTTGGTTTTATTAGGTTTTTTTCCACCTTATTCTATACAGTATATAGTTTGTGTTATCTAAATAGTAACATTTATAACTTTAAAAAATCTAAGTACTTTATGTTTAATTAAATATGAGGAAAATAAAATATTACTCGTATTTCATATAAATGTATTTCTTTTTTTACCCTTAAACATTTTAAATTATGTTACCCTACAATTATCATTCTTTTTATCAGGATTGATCGGGAAACTTCGTCTTAGTAAAGTTGCGGTCGTTCTTTAAAACCAATAAGAATCATAATTTGATTTCTATTGCTTCAAGTTTTTGTCTCTGATACTGTATTGTGAATTGAGCTTGTTCAATACTTTCCTGTTAAAAGGAACATTCATTATTATCGATGATTTTTTTCGATATATCGATATTAACAAATTGAAACATATCAGCTGACAACTGCGATAAATTTTGTCCAGTATCAACAAACAATAATACAATGAAACTGTTCTACTAAAAAAATAACCTTACATAACTAACCAAACTTCCTGTAACATTTAAAAATTCCGTGTTTTACTTGCCTTTACTGTTATCAAACGGAATTTTTAAATGGTACAGCAAGTTTGGTTGGTTATGTTAGGTTAGCTTATCTTACAACAGTTTCATTTCTTAATCCATATAATAGACTTTTAGCCTAAACAAGATCAGTTGTCAATTTGTAATGTAAATCGATATATCGAAAAATAAACCATCGATAATAATGAATATTCCCTTTAACAGGAAAGTACCACTTGTTCAAAAGTTTCTGAAGAATTTATCAACTTTGGAGGATTAAAATTCTTTATTTTTTTACATAAGATAATCATTATTTTAACGAAATCGCCATGAAATTTAATCAAACAAAAGGAATTAAAAATAACAAAAGTATTGTTTCTGAAAGTAGTTGCCTAAGAATATACTTTGTTTTGGTCTTTAGTTTTGTGAATAACAGTTAAATATCGCAAAGATCGGGAAATAAGAGAAGATAAAGTCCAACGCGGGGAAACACAATTTAATATTCACAACAGTGTCGTTCGTCAGCGTCACAGTTCTAAGCACATCTGCGCCATTTTTCCTGCTGAGAAGTTGGTTTCCTGATATATGCGTATTAAACTCCGACATTTTTGTTTTGACATATGCTTTTGGACTAATAGGATCCAAAATTAATCTCCAAGGCAGAATAATATAATGCCCTTTTGCCTTTAATAACTTACTTTTGTGTTAAAAATTCCAAGAAAACATCATGATATGAGATAATCTGAATGTTTGTTCAAAGGACGCAATCCAAATTAGGCCTATTAATTATAAATAACGATAGTTTAAATAAACTAAATAAACAGTCTAAAATCCATATCAGTGAATCTTAATAACAGTAGATATAGACACTAACAGATGCTTTAGCTAAAAATAAGTTCTACTTCTTGTTTGGTACAATAAACTAAGTAAATAAGAAATACAACTGTATGTATGCTATCATCAGCACACTGGTTCGGTGTTTCAATCAAACTAACTTTTTTAAACTTTCAATCTGTCAACAACTTTAACAGGAAATAAAATATCTTCAACGTAAAACATCTTAAGTTAAAGACACGATTTTCCAGCCAGTTTCACTGAAGCAATTGCAAAACATTTTCTCTGTACAACCTAGGGCCGATCTTATGCTACAACCAGAGCGGAACTATTGAGCCTGGTTTACTGTTATTGTACCAATTTTCTCCAGTTGTAAATCGTTAAGTGCGTGGATTGCAGGGCAAAGTGCAACGCATCAACAACAATATTTCCTGGACTGTTACATTCTAGTCCTATAGAACTTCCTTTATCGTGGAGTTGGTTACGGTTGTTTGTAAGTTGAATGGTTTTAGATTTAAAGTTTCAACTGTTAAATGCACTTATTAACACTAGATTTTGTAGGTGTACAATGTATTGTTATAACTCCTGATGGTAAAAGTATACTTTTGCATTATATTGTAAAAGATAGGTTGGTTAGGGTAGTTTGTTTTAAGCCTGAAAACGTCGATTACGTATGCATACGGTCCAAATATGCACTCACAAATAAAACTAATTGATCAAATATATCTTTAAGCGTATTTTTCAATAATTGTGAATAATATTTGAGCTGAAACCTCTTGAAGAGCAGATCTACTCGGCAAAGTTTTACAGACTTAGATATCAGGTCACTTTTTAATCAAAGTTTGTGAGGACATGAAGAACTCTCCAGATGGGGAAGTTGAATGAAACTTTAATGGATCTCGAACTGATCGTAACTCCGTCCAAAAATAGTGAGATTTGATTAAGTTGTGATTGTTGTGATTTTAAGTTTATTAAATGTTTGAATACGCTATTGCTTAAACGTTTGTTTAAATTCACATATAAATGAAACCTAAATGGTCCCACAATTAACACATGTAATGGAAATATTAGCTCAAGTATAATTTGGAGATGTTTTATCAATTTTCACATCGTAATATTTTAGCTCGTATTTAAATACTGTATGCTAATAAATGCTTTATATCATTTAGAGTCATACTTAAATATATATTTGGTCAGGATTTGGACGGGCGCGTTCACCTATTTATTGGATATAAATTTGCATTTTTTGAGTTCATAGAAATTATTATTTAACGATATATGAAAAAAAAAAACAGACACACAAACATAAGATAGAACAGTCAGCAATTGTTTAACGATACTTAATCTTTGTTTAACTCGATGTTTAAATTTGCTTTAGTTAACTTGAGTTAGAAAGCCGTCCCTATAGTACAAAACTGCACTGCACTTCAGGTACCTAAACAATGGGCACAACTTTGTTCCATCATCCTGAGCAATGTTTTATCATAACATCATAAGTGTTGAGTAGTGAATACGATCACATGTCATATTATTTGAGTTTATTGTACTGTACAAAATTTCACACCCGATACTTTTGACAACTTGTGACAACGTTTCATGTTTCTACATATTGTATGATAACAATCGTGTTTTCATCTGTGATGTTTCCCTCATAAATTCTCACTGCCTGATGTTTTTCAAGACATATTTGTTTATTTTTGCTTAATTTATGTTACAGTATTAAGTTTAACTCGAAACTTACTCGTATATTAGTAAATCAAGGGTTCAACATGTGAAAATGCAATGAAGAATAGAGTTATTTAAAATAACGATTCTTGTGCGGCTTTTTGCACTTGTTTTTTGTTATAATTATTTTATGATTTAGATAATTAATCATCTGAGGACGGAGTCAGACTCTCGTGTTGTGAAAACTTATTACTTGTGTTGAAGATTTTCGAAATATTATATCAAATAACATAATTTACCATTACTACAAATTAACTTAAAACAATTAATCATTTGTAAATTGTATAGATTATCTTACTTAAATGCATTCAAACCCTAGAATATCGTCTGACTTAGGATAGGACCTCTGTAACTAGACCTCTCAGTCTAATTGTTCATTCAACTTGTTTTTGGCGTTATGTTTGAAAAGCTTAGTACGCTAGTCAAATAATGCTTTCAAGGGGAAATTTTATTTTTCAAATAACTTAAGTAATTTATATTTTGTTTTGTCCCAAATCCCAGTAGTTTATATGGTCAGCGGCCCCAGTCGCTAACGCATAACACGTGTTTCTGCGGGTAAAATTAGACGCTCGCTAGCGTGTGTGAGCTCTCGCCAGCGTGTGCGTGCCGTCACGCTAACACAAGTCGTCCACAACACGCCCAGTGAGCTTAACTAAACCAGGCGTTGCTTTGTAAACACTGAGTGAGGAAGGTTCTGCTATTATAAGTGTTTATAACCTAGATGTGAGGTGTGTTGAATTGGTTAGTGTGACGAATATTCGAAGAATGAAGAATGAATTTATTTCCTCAAAACAATCCAAGAATTAACTGACCATTTTATCCAGTAGTCTCGATCAGTGTAAACAAAAACCTATCCTTAATCCTTATCAACATAAAAATAATCGTAAAATGTTAATACATACATAATTATACTTATAGGTTTACGTTTTCATTTTGATTTTTTTTTTAAGTATATTGAGTGTTAAGTCACAAAATTCCTGAGAGTTTATTGGTTATCTTTACAATAGTTTACATACACTCAGAGGTATATTTATTTAGAACACACAGGAATACCTATATCTTGGGTTGGGTCCACTCTATAGGCGTGTGGCTATAGCATCAATAGCTCTTTTAAATGTGTCTGATTTTAACTAAATCAGCGAAATAAATGGATCAAAGTTGTATTGAAAACTACTTGAATCATCTAGCAAACCGAGTCCGATTCGACCCAAGAGTGGGTTGGATTTCCAAACGTTTGTTTTTGTACCCATGGATGTGTTTGTTAACCAATTGTATAAAAATAATACTCTAGCGAGTTCTATAGGCTATCACTGTAGTATTCACAGTATTTTGTACAGGTCTAGACATCTGTGAATTTCGTTTTAATCTCGCAAGAACACTGATTGTTTAGTTTTTTACATTTATAGGTGTCTGTAACCAAGATTATGATATTTTTATTAAATTTGGATGAAGTGTTAATTCACCACTTCTTTTCTGAATTGACAAACCAGCCCAACTCGTCTAATAAAATTGAATTTTTATTGGGTATTACGTTGTATAAATAGTCAAAGGTACACGAACGAATTAGGTACGTTTCATTAGGAAATTTTTATTCAAAATCACATGTGTCTTTTCGTCACAATTTATTTCCGTTAGGATGTCATTGTTGCTTAACATTTCTATAACATTTGTATTAATGTAACTTTACAAATACCCTAAGTAAAAACTGCGTGTCCTCAAAAAGAGGAGCCAAAAAAGCTGTATACTTAAGTAATTACCCTACAAATAAGAAACTGGTAATATCAATAAACGACATGTAGGCTTGCAATGTGATGAAATGTATATTTTCAATGACACACAACTATGCAGAATGTGTAACAAAGAACTGCATGATTGATTACATTGGCAGAACAGCTGTGTGGTTTTGCAACAACAATCTGCAATATCAGCTGATTTATAAACTGCGAGCGCGTTTCTGCAGCTGCAGCACAGCTGATTCTTTGAACTGAATAACTGGCTTGTACACACCGTCTCAGGAATGTTCAGGCTATACTTATCATTGAACAGTTCAGATATAATTTAGTATGCACCAAATGGAGATAAAGTTGAATTTTTTAAATCTTTACGTATGAAAAGTTTAGTTAACTTCTGAATTATTGGAAACTCATAGCCTAATAAATGTATAAGTTCCGTTGCGGTAATTAATTTACATTGTAAAGTAATGGTAACAAAAGTGTTAGCCAAAGTGTTTCGTTTTCTAATAACTTCTGGTTTTGCCTAAGCCTTATTTAACACTATTATGTAAGGGTATAAAAAATACGTCTTGTTTTGAATATATGAGTCTATACATTTACACTTACTAATAAATAATGTTTTGAATTCATTTAGGCTTACAACTAACTAGCCTTATATAATTTTGACTAGAAACTAAAGGTTCCAAAAATACATCATAAATAGCCTTTCTTGAATAGATTAATAAAAAAACGATAAAAGTATTTTAGTTTAAAAAATCTTCATCGTCGCCTGTTTTGTGATTCACATTACGTTGTTTTATTAATCTTACTTAATTTATATGGCGTGGTTTTAAAATTACCTGATTCATAGACGTCGTTTTAAACCTATTAAATGCAATGTACGTATTTGTAAACGACGTATTTTAATTTTAATTTTTATATTTAATTTTAATATTTAATTCACGACGTATTTTTAAAGTTTTTAGACACAAATGATGTAGGCTAGTTGTATTCCTATCCGGCCAATCATGAAACGGATTTTCTATTACTTATTCAACCCATATAGCATCTTTTCTAACATCAGTCAGTCTTATAATGTCGTTTTGCGTGATTTTATGTGAAATTTGTTAGTAATTGTATAGGAACGGTCCAACCCCGTATTTTTAAACTTAAAAAGCCATCACGTCCTCCAAAAACGCATCTCATTACATTGTGTTATTTTGTTTTTAATTTCCAATTATGTTAATCAACAAACACACTTTAAAATAAACAATTGTACAATAAATGCAAATTTTGCACTGTAAGCTGGCGAGATAACACTACTGGTATGTAAATCTAGATCACCTCGTCAGTCTATTCCAGCTGAACACAGTGTAACAACTGTAATCAACTAGTTACATTGTTGCAATGTAACAATACACGCCGGGCTTCTGTGTCTAATGTTTCTAAGCCGTTTACTTAAGAGTCTGTTACATCGTGTTCATGTTTAAATTAAATGCCCTGACTGGTCTTGAAAATTGCCTGGAGAGATTTGCATGGGGTGTTTCCAAATTGACTGGACATATTTTGTGGATTTGTTATTTGTTCCTTGGGGTAAGAAAAACATATGCCATATAAGTATGGGTCTAAAATGCCTAGATTTCTGTCTGTCGGTCTGTTTGTGATTTTTTAAATTATTTGATATCTTAGGAATTTTTCAAGATAGAAACTTCAAAATTGATATAAATGTGTAGGTTAGAAGGTAAAAAGAGTTTTAAAATGTTGTTCCAATATCTCAAGCCGTTTCTATATGGTGGCCATTTAAAATTCCTGATGCTGAATTTCATGAAAATTGTGAATAATAAGAAAGTTGTTTGATATGATCACAAAGAGAATTTAAATCCAAATAAAATGAGATCTTGTTTGTTAAAATTGGCTCAAAAACAATCGAGTTGTCAGTGTTTTACATTCTGTCACTCAATTTAATAAGACCGCTCCTAATTTGGGTTTATCAAGAAGAACATGTAGAAAATGTAGAGAAAAAATGATGACTCGGTTGTTTGTGATCCGATTTTAACAAACAAGACCATTGAATATTGATGCTCAAAGAAATTTGATACAAGATCCCATTTGATTCGGATGTATATTCTATATCGTTTTTTCTGATAAAAACAATTTTCTTAATATTTACGATTTTCATGAAATTTGGGATTGAAGTCCAAAGCTGTGACTAGACCAGCTTGATCCTCTAGTAGGAGCTTGCTCCACAATTATATTAATCAGGAGATTAATAAACTTTTTGTATAGGTCAAGCTGCTTGTTCTAATTACTAACCTCAGTAAAAATCTCATATTGCCACTCCTCGATCTCATTCATGCTTAGGTCTATGAAATAATAAACCATCTACGTAGTAAGCATTGGATACCGCCCATTCGCGTTCGCATAGTAGGTAGATGTAACTGTTAAGACCCCCACCGCAGCAAACCTGTGAATTTCTTTTGAAAAATATTTTTTTACCCATGTTCCCGTTCTTACCTCACAAACAGTTCGTATGTACATGTGGTTTACCTCCAGTTATTTTTATACGTTATATATTTGAACAAATAGGGTTTTATTCTCTGGAGACTTTAAAACTACAAAAACTATTGGTCCTGGGGGTAGGTCTTTCCATGCAACGTAATAGCGTTTTTTTGCATAGGGGGTAATTTGCTAAAAGTAAAGTAATAATAGCAGTGAAGCAAGATCAATCAAATACCTTAGTTACTGTTTCTTTATGCTACTACTAGAGACTGTATGACGGAACCTGTCCTATGATGCTACGTCTTGGTGTCTGTCCAATGGTCCTCAAGTAGAGGTTCAGAAGCCAGGTCCCAACATACAGACTATAGGTCACCGAGTCCTACCCCAGTGCAGTACTACTTTGGACGCTTGGGTGCCCCCGGGTAGATAAAGATCCAGAAGCCAGGTTCCATCATACAGACTGTAGGTCACCGATTCCTACCCCAGTGCAGTACTACTTTGGACGCTAGGGTGCCCGTTGTAGCGACCCCGTAACTAACCCATTCGTCTCACCTCGACCCATTGAACCGTTGTTTTCCCGTCACAGTAACGGCAGCGTCTCTGGCGTAGGGAGCTTTTTGTCTCATTTCCGCTGTTTTTTGGGTCACCAGTCGTACACTACTAATTCTCTACGGGATTGTTTCATTTGTTTCTTTGATTGTGATTGGAAGACTTTTTTGTACTTTCTTCTATGTAGTGGGAAGTTCAACTTTACACTTAACACCGAATACAAAACCATCCTTTATTTAAATATGAATACGTATTTAATTTTTTTTTTCAATTAAAGTCACGTATAATTTACAAAATTTAATACCTAACGATATGAACGACGACACGAACGATTTGAACGATTTGAATATTTGTCTACTGCTAATGTTACCTAATGAGTTTTAGAGTAATTTAAGTAAATAGTTGTCTACAGTTAAGATTTGTTTTGTTACAGGTAACGCAGTCAAAAAGAGCAGAAAAGTGTGTACCCATAAGTATGTAAGTTTTTAAAATATGCTTTGCTTATTTATAGCTTCGTTTTGTCTGTGGTATTTATGTTTCGTTACTTAAAGTAGCTACTTGATCTATTAAATATACCTAGATATTTTAACATAGTTGATGTGGCAAATAAATTTGTAAAAGTTAGTTTCTACAGGAACTTTATATGGTAATCTCAATATGATATTGGACATCCTTTTTGAATATACGAACAATTGGATATAACAGTATTGATAACCATTTTACTTACTAGTAAAATGTCGGTTGTTATCTTAAACAAAAATTACTGTAACAATTCAATAATTCATGAAAAATGTACTAAAAAACGTTATCTATGGATGGTTCGTTTCCGCACTTTTTCAATGTCCAATTCACAATATTATATTTCGTGTCTAAATGTACTAACCAATATAGTAAAACTCATTAGGGAAAAAGCCTTTACAGTACAGAATTCTTATGGCTTTAGAAAGTTGGTGAAATTGAATTAAGCTTTTTTTGTGTGGCAAGGGAAATTCGCCACAGTGGTTTAGGGGTATCGAATTTGCATTGTATAGAAAACCCTGATATTTCTAATCGCAGTTGAAAGCTTCTAAGTAAAGAAACGCAAGAAAATTTAAACCTTTACAAATGCATCAGCTTTACCTTCTACCTTTTCGTCTGGCAATGCAAGTTATTTGAAAGATTACCGAGACATTCTACACGCAACAGTTGCACACGTTTTATACACGCAATGACGTAATATCATTGACTAGAAATGCTTAGTATTCTCAATAATGCAGCTTCTATTCAGTCAACGATTAACTGATCGTTTAAGTAAAATACCAACGAACTAATTGAGCTTAAATTATTCTGAGAATGTGTGGAGTAGAAAGATCAACAATGTCACAAAATCATATTTTGTAATTTAAGGACGAGTCAGCATCCTTAAATAAAAAGAAAATAAATTAGTTCACTAAATATCAACAAACACCAAAACAGGCTTTGGGTTTTACAGAAGAACGAGAAATCTGTTTTGCAGTATCTAAAGTCGATGTTGATAGTAATAGCAATGTGGATATGGGTTTTTTTCAAATACATAATTAATCAGTAGCTACATTTTGACGTGTTTTCATATTTATATACCCAAATCTCGGTTTACGTAATATAATTATTTCTCCATTCTAGCAATCTAAATGCCTAATGACATTGAAATGCAATCCTATAAAATAACTTTGCGTGAGTATCTTGAACGCAAAGGTCATTCAAAGTGAATGCAATAGTGCAACATGTTTAATTCATGTGTTGCACAATGAACGAACAAACGTTCTCTTCACCTGCAGAAAAGCTGTGTGAATTGTAGTTGCGTGTTTCTTTCTTTCCTTCTTGATCTGTAAATTGTAGGCTTTAAAAATCACACCTTCTAATTCACTCGGGACCATCCCAAGATTGTCAGTTGTTTACGATGTTGAAAGACCGTTAGACTGTGTACATTTAGCTTTGAAACGATGAGTTTATAGTATATTTCGTACCTAGGGCCGAAAATGAGGTGTTGCTGGTTCGAGTCGCCGAGAATTTAAAACGTTCGAGAGCTGCAAAACCCTTTTGGTCCGTGGCACGAACACTATTTTTCACCACACAATACGTAATTGAGAACATGTATACAATACATGCACACTTATAGTCAACACAACTAAACCCTTAAGGTTATGTGAAGAAATATTTAAAGAAATCAGCAGAAATAATAATAAATAGTTGCTAGGCAGCACAATAAAACAAGTCTAATGCAATACACTGCTTGTGTATTTAATATACACTAGATAACCCGTTACTCGAAATCGAGCAAAATTATAACTTGTAATGAAATAATAAAGAACAAAAACATAAACAGCAAGACCTCAATCAAAGAGTACTAAAGTTATTTCTATAAGAATATAAATTATATTATGTTGTAAAAATTATAAAAGTAATTTACATTATGTAAATACTGTATTGATCCGCTCTCATATTGTTTTGCTTATCTCTTATGTACTGTAGGCGGGTGCCCTCTATACATACACTATGACGTAGATGTCAACCACAAACTGTAATGTGGGCTTATATTGGTTATAGAGAAATAATACCTAACCAGTAGTAAAGTAGTAATTCTTTACCATAATTGTACCGTGGAATTTAAATCATTGAAAATGAAAAAAAGCCTATTACAGTATATTTATTATAATTCTATAATAAAAACAAATAAAATGTACCAGAAGCCTAGCTGTTCCGCACGTCCATACCTAAGAAAAATTATATGAATCGTACAGCCGATAAAACATTGTCCCGCACTAGAACTTATGATGTGATGAAATGTTTAAGGTGTAACAAAAGCATGTATAGAAACTGGGTTCAAGCCTTACTCATCCCAATGTCGCGTTCAAAATTAAAATATCGATTATCGAAAGAGCAAAAGCCACAGAGTATGTAAGCAGCCCCGGGACCGACAACATTTATTACTTTCGTGATATCGGAAGGATCCAATTCACTTTGTGACGTACGGGCAGCATTTTGAATCCCATGTTGAATTTGACATTTCTGCTTTTACATTGAATCCATTGAGATAATTGTCTGCGTCCCTTTTGTTGAATGTATTCATGTTTTAACTCTAAAAAAATTTTTAACTACTTTAAACAAAGATTTTTGTTAATCTGTAAAGACTAACAATTATATTTGGTTGATAACTAAGCAGAATTTTCGAATTTTTAATTTATTTTATTTAAAAAATAAACCAGCATTGTAATTTTATATATTTTGTTTAATTTTCTACTACAGCCTATAAATATTAGTAAGAACTCTCAAAGTAAATAATTTTCTTAAAATCTTGTCCATAAACTCATGGCTGTTGTTAAAACAATTAAAAAAAGGTTGTACAATTTTGACCCTTAAATATACTGTTAAAACGGATTCTGTTACTTTGAATGATAAATTGAAACATTTGTTGCTATTCAAATGTTTACATGGCAAATTTAAATAAAATGCATCAATGTACCGTACATTAAAACCTTATAAGTTATTTTATATACTTAAATTTTATCGGTTGTAGACGCAATTTGAAAATGTTAAGTGAACATAAAAAAATAAAAATTCTCACTAGTAAAACTGGAATTTTCGTAGTATTATCCGATGTCCTCTACAAAATTCCAACTTCAGTTACAAAAACAAATGTCTTAATATTTCAGAATCTCAGAATTATTAAACACTTCTCACTGGTTGATTTTATTCAAACGTACAAGTTATTCAAGTTGTTATTTTATAAAAAGTCAGCTCATGTCAAGTCCATATCTCGTACCTAATGCCTTTGGATCTGTTGCCTTGTGGGGACGTCATTCCTTATTACTTGTGGCCCCCCAGGAAAAGGGATTTGTTGCAATATGTTGTCCTAATATAAAATCGGGTATTCCTAAAGGTTTCCCTATATTTGAATGAAACATAACCTCCAGTTAATAATCTCCAGTTATTTAAAGTTAAAACACTAGGTGCGTGCATATTAGGCTTATTTTGCCAATTATTTTTACCTAATAACTATTACGGTATAGTTAAGGTGATTTATTTATACCTCTCAAACGGTTTCCCCATATTACAATAACATACATGGCATGTGTGAATGATGAATGTTAAATATACTATTGCCCTCAAATTGTTAAATCGGTATTGAAACATCATGATAAATTGCCTTTTACAGCTTCGACTTCTTAAATGTTTATTATATACACTATAGTATTAACTCTAATCTATAATATTAAAACGTGACAGGGTTTTTTTTATTTCACGATTCTGAATCAACCACTTGACGGATTTTCATGATTTTTGTATTGAAAGAAAGATAATTTTGAGAACTAGGGAATGTCGAAGCCATAATTTTAGTTTAAGGTTTAAAAAGTCTAGCAGCCGACGCTAACATTTTTCATTAGCTTTTGGTATAATATCATTTGCTTAACGTAACAGCTGTAAACATTAAGTGTGTGTGACACAAATTCAGCATTTGGATAATAATGACATGCATAGGGTTGACTTATTTATACTATGTGTAATGCTATAGTCATTGATACGTTCATTTATTTCGTGCGTAAGATGACAGACTATTTAAATATACATGGTAAAATGCTAGATGTTCTAACTTATTTTTTCAGAGCAGTCTTAGTTTATTGTATGGCAATATAATTTGTTTTAACTAACAGCTGGTTGATATAAAAATATTTTATAGAACTATCAGGTTAGTTTAATATTCTGTGATTTTGCCATTGGTTATAAGAAATAAGTAAGATTCTTAACAATAAATGTTTAACCGCTTAAACTTTGTTTGGATTAGAAATGGAAATATTGACATAACCTCAGTTTTAGTTGAATACTCAATTCCCGTACGTAGGACGGGCCATCAGCTCGTATATATTATAGTTTAACACCATATTCTATTTTTTAAGAGGTTAGCTGTCTCTTTATCTTGCGTTTGGGTGTCAACATAGGCTACAGAGTGTCGACCAGACAAAATGTTCCAATCTCTGCATATCTGATAGCAGGACTAACGGAGTTAGACATTATCCAAAGGGTCTTAATCAACCTCAATCAAATTGACTCAAATCAATCACCAGGTATTGACGTAACTCCGTTGCTTGTCTTGTATAGACTACGGTGCTTATCTGATCTAATTATGCCTTAGTTTGTGTTGAGCTTTAAGTTATACCATAATATGAATACCCCACCCCCCGTGCTGCAAACCTGTAGACTAAGCTAATGTTCATTTACCTGGTCGGAATTTCGCTAAAATATTTCGTCAAAATTGTCTGATTTATGTTTGATTTAAATAATATTTATTTTCATTCTTCTTGGGTTTACTGATAAAGAAAATGTAATAAGGTATGTTTTTATAGCAATGTCAACAGCTCAGTATGAAATAAACGAGTTTGCCAAATTTGATCCAAATATTTCCCTAAACAAGCTAACTACAACAGTTGATTCATTAGGATATCATGGGAATTTTAAATTTACACTTTTTTGGAAAATTCTCCGTATTAGACATAAAAAATTCATCGATATACTAAATAATTAATTGTATAAGCTTTATAAAATAGTTTAAAAAATTACAATATGTTATTTTTTAGGGGTCAAAATGGGAAAACCAATTTTTACCATGTAAAACCCTGTTTATGCGAATTCGTTGAATAAAAAGTAGGTTTACACGTTTGTACAGAATTTAAATAAAAATGTGATGAATTTTACTCGAGAGTAGATATAATAGGACAATATGACCCCACTTTCGGCGTTTTAGAGGCACTTTTAGGGCACTTTTTATAGGGGAAAAATGAGAAAAAAATGGAAGAGCTTTTTTTGGCCACTTTTTTTAAAGACCCAGCTCTTGACCTATACACCCCTATATAAATTTTCTACTTTTGTTAATACTAAAAATCATGTCTGGAATATGGCTCATTTTTTGGCCACTTTTTTAAAAGACCTGGATCTCGTCCAATACAAGCCTATATAAATGTTCAAACTCTATTAAAATTTCAAATCCACATCCATTCCCATGTATATTTTCAAAATCATGTGAGGTTTGTGCGTGAACTCGGGCATGCTTATGGCTATGCGTAAACTATGCCTGACTCAAATGAATGACTGTGAGTGTAACCTAATGACCCCAATCAAAACCAATTGTCAACATTCTCTGCCTGTCTGGCGCCAGTCTGTCTGGGGCAGGTTTAGACAATTGCCAAATATGTTTGATTGATTGACCTCAATTATTCAATTGTTCAATTTCAGTTTGTTCAATTTCCATTGTTAAGTTCTAAATTAATTTAGACAATTTTGTGGTATATAAGGGGGGCATTCTACGGAATCATCACTAACTCTTCCACCTGGATCTTCTTGTTATGGTAAGTCTTTGACATCTAAGCTAGACTAATGTAATATGTTGTCGCGTGTCGGGTCATGGGATCAATTGGTGATGTAATTGATGCTTGTAGGCTACTCATACTCTGTATTTCTTTTAACTTAGGAGTGTAGCTAATTTCCCGAGTCCATTTTTAAAAACTTAGCCGAATTGAGTCACTAAGGAACTTATAAAAATGTATATAAATCTATTTTTAAACACTTAGAGTATTTTGAACAGTCACTAAGGAACTTAAAATGTATATAAGTCTATTTTAAAAAACTTAGCCAAATTCACTCATGAGGGGGACTTTGAGTCAAAAGTTTGCACAAGTTATTATTTAAAAACTTAGCCAAACTTCACGCACTGGGGAACTTTGAGTCAAAATGTGTACAAGTTATTATTAAAAAACTTAGCCGAATTATACTCACTATATAATTTTGTCAAGTCCCTTTTAACATAGGTAACATAGTCTTCTCTATAACTAACACTCACTCTGTATATATGTAGACTCAGTATTCTGAATTGCTAAAAAGTATTTTTATTTAAGATTTTGGATTTAGTTTTGATTTAGAAAATTACAATTGCCAAATCTTATTGTATTAAATTGTTTTGAATATTAAAATTTAAAATTTTGATTTAAATTATTATTTCCCATTAATTGAAATTGTCTAAAATGTAATTTCCACCATATAGAACATGCTAACTTAGTTTTTTTAGTTACATGTCAACTGTGTGCTGCTTCTCTATCCAAAAAAGTAACTTATTTTGTTATTACTATTTTTAAGTGAGTCAAAAATATATACAAGTTATTTTTTAAAACTTAGCCAAATTCACTCACGGGGGAACTTTGAGTCAAAAGTTTGTACACGTTATTTTTTTAAAACTTAGCCAAATTTACTCACGGGGGAACTTTGAGTCAAAAGTGTGCACAAGTTATTATTTAAAAACTTAGCCAAACTCACTCACGGGGGGACTTTGAGTCAAAAGTGTGCACAAGTTATTATTTAAAAACATAGCCAAATTTTATGCACCGGGGGACTTTGAGTCTAAAGTGTGTACAAGTTATTATTTAAAAACTTAGCCAAACTCACTCACGGGGGAACTTTGAGTCTAAAGTGTGTACAAGTTATTTTTTTAAAACTTAGCCAAATTTACTCACGGGGGAACTTTGAGTCAAAAGTGTGCACAAGTTATTATTTAAAAACTTAGCCAAACTCACTCACGGGGGGACTTTGAGTCAAAAGTGTGCACAAGTTATTATTTAAAAACATAGCCAAATTTTATGCACCGGGGGACTTTGAGTCTAAAGTGTGTACAAGTTATTATTTAAAAACTTAGCTGAATTATACTATATAATTTTGTCAAGTCCCCTTTAAAATAGGTAACACTCACTCTGTATATATGTAGACTCAGCAATCTGAATTGCTAAAAAGTATTTTTTATTTAAGATTTTGGATTTAGTTTTGATTTAGAAAATTACAATTGCCAAATCTTATTGTATGAAATTGTTTTGAATATTAAAATATAAAATTCTAATTCAAATTATTATTTCTCATTAATTGAAATTGTCAAAATGTAATTTCTACTATATAGAAGATGCCAACCTATTTTTTAATTACATATATAAAAATGAAGACTACATGTCAACATTGTTTTGCATCGCTCTCCAAAAAAAGCAACCTAATTCGCCACTACAAGGTAATACATAAAATGAAGGTGAAACTGTGCAAAGTTTGTGATATAATCTGTGATAATAACATGGCTCTAAAATCTCATATATTACAAACTCATAAGACTTGTAATTTCTGTAAAAGAAATGTTGTTGGTCATTTTAAAAGACACATCAATTCTTGTAACAAATGTCCATATACAATGATTAAATTTGTTGGTGAATCGATTAAAACTGAACTTAAAAGTACTCTTCAGTCTTGTCCTCTACCGATAAAATGGACTTTAGTAAGGAGAATCAAATTTATAAAATATACAATAGATCATAATGGAAAATTAGTTAATGAGAAAGAATGTATTGCAGATTTTAGAAGCCTTACTACCTTAACCATTGAGAAGAGAGATTTAAAGCCTCAAATTGAAAATGCTCTTTTAAAGATTGATGCTTCCATACACAAATATCAAGCCGAAGGCAGTGGATGGATTTATGACCATACTAAATATTGGCAGTTGCATGTTTATAAGTATAAGCCTTTAACTCCAAAGTCATATATCCCCACACCAAAAAGTATTAAATTGACAAAAGCAGTTTTAAATATAAAAAATTCTGATAATAAATGCTTCCTTTGGTCAATTTTAGCAGCTTTACATCCAAGGAATGCTAAACATGCTGAAAGGGTATCGAAATATGCACCCTATGAAAATCAGTTAAATATGACAAACATAAAGTATCCTGTTAAAATATCTGATATAGATAAATTTGAAAGACAAAATAATATAAGTGTTAATGTATTTGGAGTTGAAGACCAAAAATTTATATATCCATTAAGAAGAACCAAACTGAATAGTAATGCTCACATAGATCTATTATTATTACTACAAGGTCGTAAATCACATTACTGTTTAATTCGTGATTTTGATAGGTTAATGCTACGGTCTACGAAACAAGACCACAAGAAGTATTTTTGCAAGTTTTGTTTACAACATTTTTACACCAAAGATAAATTAGAATGTCATATAACATATTGTAAGAACTTTGATGCACAAAGAGTGGAAATGTCTAAACAAGATACATTACAATTTAAAAATTATAAATATCAACTTAAAGCCCCATTTGTGATTTATGCTGATTTTGAGTGCTTTATAAACTCCAATATACATATTCCATCGGGATTTGCATTTGTCGTAGTAAAAGATTCTAAGATTATTTCTGAAGAGTTATATAGTGGTGCAAATGTTATGGATGTGTTTTTTGAAAGATTATTTGAGACTTATGATTTTATTAAAAGTCAAATGGCGATATATATTCCCCTTGTAATGACTCCTGAGCAAGAGGCATCTTTCCAAAACTCAACACATTGTCATATTTGTGAAAAGCCTCTATATTTTGATAGGGTACGAGAACATTGTCATTCAAATGGCCAATACCGTGGAGCTGCCCACAATGATTGTAATTTAAACTATAAAGTAACAAAGAAAATACCAGTATTCTTCCATAACTTGAAAAATTACGATGGACATTTAATAATGCAACACTTGGGAAAATATAATCGTAAATTAAATTGCATAGCCAAAGATATGGAAAAGTACATTTCATTCTCTGTTGATGATTTAGTATTTTTAGATTCCTATAACTTTCTGTCCCTTCCATTATACAAATTAGCTTCCAATTTAAATACATTTAGATTTATAGACAATCCACTACTACAACGCAAAGGCGTATTTCCCTATGAATATATGACAGGACCAGATAAGTTTGCAGAGTCTCTACCTCCAATTGAAAAATTTTACAGTACTTTAACTAAAGAACATATCTCTCCCATCGAATATGAACATGCAAAACATATCTGGACCCATTTTAATATACATAATTTACAAGAATATCATGATTTATATCTTAAAACAGATGTATTGCTACTGGCTGATGTGTTTGAGACATTTAGAGACCTGTGTTTAAAGGATTACAAACTTGACCCCGTACACATGTATTCACTTCCAGGACTAACATGGGAAGCCTGTCTTAGAATGACTGGCATAAAATTACAATTATTTCAAGATATTGACATGCATTTGTTCATAGAAAGTGCAATCAGAGGAGGAGTCAGTATGATTTCCACACGTTACGCTAAAGCCAATAATAGATATATGGGTGAACATTATGACCCCAAACAAGAGAGTGTGTATTTAGTATATTTAGATTGTAACTCGCTATACTCCACAGCTATGTGTGAGACACTACCCGTGGATGGATTTCGTTGGACGAATGAGATAGACTACAAAATATACAAAAACAATCAAAATGATGAGTTTGGATACATTTTAGAAGTTGATTTAAAATATGATAAAAGCTTACATGATTTACATAATGACTATCCATTAGCACCTGAGAAAATGAATGGCAAATTAATACCTAATTTAAATGACAAAACTAAATATATTTTACATTATAAAGCATTACAAAAATATGAAGAATTGGGTTTGATTGTTACAAAATACCATAGAATTTTAAAATTTAGACAGTCTAAATGGCTTGCGCCCTATATTAATTTTAATATTGAAAAACGCAAATGTGCTAAAAATGATTTTGAAAAAGACTTTTACAAATTGTTAAATAATAGTCTCTTTGGTCGAACAATTATGAACCAACGCAAGTTTCATGATATATATCTCAAGGATGAGTCACTATTAACTAAATATGTCACTAATCCAAGGTTCGACTGTAGCAAAAAGTTCGATAACAATTTACATGCTATACATTTAAATAAATTAGTTGTAAAGTTTAATAAGCCGATATATTTAGGAATGACCATTTTAGATATCAGTAAAGTAATAATGTATGATTTCCACTATAATTATATGTCAAAATTTAAGAACAAAAGATTTCTTATGACAGATACAGATTCTTTAATGTATTCTATAGTTACAGAGGACTTTTACAAGGAAATAGAATGTGACTTGCACTTTTTTGATACCTCTGGATATAGTAAAGACCATTTCTTATACTCTGATAAAAATAAAAAAGTCACTGGCAAGTTTAAAGACGAATTAGATGGTCATATTATGTATGAATATTGTGGTTTAAGACCAAAGTTATATTCTTATATTCCTCTAAAATGGTTATATGAAGAAGACAAGCAAGCTTTAGAGGTCAAAAAAGCTAAAGGAGCTGATGGTGCTACAGTTAAACATCTCCTCAGACATCAACATTATTTAAACTGTCTTGCAACTGGGCAAGATTATTATGAGAATGTGACAAGAATTAAATCTACAAATCATCATCTTCAAACCTTAACTATGAATAAAAAAGTACTATCGTTTGACGATGACAAGAGGTTTATTCTGGAAGATGGCATCAATACTCTTGCGCTTGGTCATTATAAAATTGATCAAACATAAATCTATATTTGCCATTATTCTTTGACCTTTCTTTGTCTATTACAAAAAAGCCATATTTAGTTTTATCCCAACATTGATGACAGAGATTTCTAAATTGGTTAAATGAAAAGTCATTACCAACATGATTGTTATATACATGTTTTAAATTTAAATCATCTTGTTTAAATAATATTAGGAAATTTACATTATCACGTAAATGTTTATGTACTTTGCTGTAAGATTGACACAAGTAAAAACAGTTAATATTTTTATGTCGACCCATTGAAAAAAATTGTGTAATATTTTGACTATTTATGTCATCAAATACAACAACTGACTGTGATTTTACATCATTTGGTGTGATTTCACAGTCAGTAAACGTGTGTAATTTCACTTCATCACACAAACTAAATATTTCAATTATTTTTTTATATTTTTCTTGTTCTAAAGATTTAGATATTAAATATAAGTTTGTAAATTTTAATCCTTCCTTTTTCACAATTAAATTGTAAATTACAACCGTCTTCCCACTTCCACTTGGACCACAAATAACACATCGAATATTGGTAGGAAATAGACCCAACTTCTTTGGTATATTTTCCTTAGTATGTGATATTTTAAATTTATGTTTTTGTTGAATAAAAGACATTTTTTTATATAATAAAAATGGTAAAAAATGATAATAAGAAAACATGTAAAAAAGGCAAAGGTTTATTCTTAAAGCCTTACAGGGGTCGAGGGTTATTGAATACTCTTATAAATAACCTTCCATTTAATTTGAAAATACCAACATATCAATACTGTGGACCTGGAACGAATATACGTGGGAATCTAGCCAAAAATGTACCTCCAAAAAATAAACTAGACTCTTATTGTAAAGAGCATGACATATTCTACATGAATAATCCCAATACCGCTGCTCGGAACAAAGCAGACATGAGATTAGCAGACTTAGCTTGGACTAGAGTTACAGCCAAGGATGCAAGTCTTGCTGAAAAAGCTGCTGCTTATGCCGTGACAAATTTGATGAAGGCAAAAGCAAAGATGGGAATGGGATTAAAATTTAATAAAAAATATGGACAACTACCAGCTGTTAGAGGCCGCAAAAGACGTGCCTCACTTCCGGGGGGTGTACCTAAAAAACGAGCTAAAAAATCTAACACCAAGAGTAAAAGAGTGCGGAATAGTTAATTTAGACAGTTCATCTGGCACACACTGGACAGCATATCGCAAAAATAAAGATATTGTAATTTATTTTGACCCATTTGGAATCCAACCTCCAAAAGAAGTAATTAAATATTTTGAGGGACATAAAATATTCTATACAACCGATCAAATACAAGATTTAAATAGTTCTATTTGTGGAATTTTATGTTTATCATTCATAAAAAATTTTTGTTTATAAAAATGGATTCATTTACTATAACATTTTCGGGTACAGAGCCAGAGCTAAAGTCAGTGTTCTTTCCTCCCATAGAATTAAATGATGATTATGTAATTGGATTAGTAGATTTTCAAAGTTATAATTCTATATTTAATGTAAAAAAACCACTTAATACTTTAACATATTACAAAGTAGAGAAAAAAACATTACCAAAGGGAGAGATCTTAGTTGATGATTTAAACCAGTTATTAGATGGTAAACTTAAAGTTATAATACATAAGAATGGAGAAGCATTAATTAATACTAAAGTCAAACTTTTATTCAAAGGGCTTATTCCAAAATTAAATCAACTTAAAGGCAACAAATTAACCATTGAAGAAGGTGATGATGTTTTCTATTATGACCACAAAGCTCCAGTTACAATAGAAATTTCTGAAGGAACATATGAGGTGGTTGAGCTTGCAAAGGAAATTCAAAAGCAAATCCCAGACTTTTTCCTTACAGCTAATAATAAAACTATGAAAGCGACATTACTTTCTAGCCACGTGTTTGATTTTACAAAACCATGTTTAGGGTCTGTTTTATTGGGATTTAAAGGTGTTTCTACTCCTGGTGTTCAGTTTGAATCTACAAATAAAATAAACATTAATAATGTAAATGTGATTAGAGTAAAATGTAATATTGCAAACGGGTCCTATTTAAACGGAAACAAATCACACACCATACATAGCTTTTATCCAGAAGCTCCTCCTGGCTACAAAATTATTGAAGTTCCAAGAAATATTATATATTTTCCTGTAAATAAGAGAAGTTTAGATGTTGTCAGTATTACATTTGCCGATCAGCATGACAAGGCAATTGACTTTAATGGAGAAGAAACTACAATTACTTGTCATATAAAAAAGATATGAGAATTTATAAGAATTTATCTATAAGTGTACAAAATGCTAGGTTCCTACGATCAATAGGACTAAAGTTAAAATTTTCTATTAATAAAAATGGAAGATTTTCTAGACGTTACAGGGAAATCCCAATTCGACGATAGTGTGGTTAAAATTACAAATCACTCCTATGTTCCCCACAACACTTTGGCAATAAATAATTCCGATGAAATTCGAATATGTATTAATAATCAAGATTTGCTAACTCTCCCGTGTAGGAGTTATCTGTATATTAAGGGAGAAATTGAAAATCATGATAAAGGTCATTTTATAAATAATGCATTTGCATTCTTATTTGATGAAATTAGATATGAAGTCGCAGGTAAAGAAATAGACATTGTAAGAAACCCAGGAATTTCTAGTCTTATGAAAATATTGAGCTCTTACAATAAAACTACTAAATTGTCAAATGTGGCATTTGATTCTGACACGAATTTAAAAGAGTTCCATAAAAGTGGCAAGTTTAGTACTTGTTTGCCATTAGAACTGTTAATGGGTGTATTTGAGGATTTTAATAAGGTATTAGTAAATGTCAAACAAGAATTGGTGTTAAAAAGATCCAAAAATGATTTGAATTGTATATTAACAACCACTAGTGCTCCAGCCAGTGGTACTGCTGATATGATTCCTAAAATTACACTTAACTCAATTCAATGGGTGATGCCACATGTAATACCATCAGATGGGGAGAAGTTACAATTACAAAAGATGTTACTGCAAAATAAAAATTTGCAAATTGCATTTAGAAGCTTAGAGTTGCATGAACTTCCATCATATCCCAATACTACAAGACATACATGGTCAGTAAAGACATCTTCAAGTTTGGAGAAGCCTAGGTATATTATATTTGGTTTCCAAACAGCTAGGGATAATAGTGCACGAAAAAGAACTGATGAATTTGATCACTGTAAGTTAAAAAATCTCAAAGTATTTCTAAACTCTGAATATTATCCTTATAGTGATTTAAATCTCGACTTTGAAAATGGAGATGTCTCTAAAGCTTATGAGATGTTTATGAGGTTTAGAGAGACTTACTATAATACTATCCCAGATCCTATGATTAGTAGGGCTGAGTTTATGAAGAAATATCCACTAATTGTAATAGACTGTTCTAGACAGAACGAAACAGTGAAGGAAGGAATTGTTGATATTAAATTAGAGATTGAAACTGCAGAAAATGTGCCAGCAAATACCTCTGCATATTGTTTGATAATACATGATAAAGTGTTTGAGTACAATCCTTTGTCAAATGAGATAAATAAAATGTAAATAAAAGATGAAAAACATTCAACAAGAATTGGTTGACTCTGCAAATCAAATACGAGAGAAATATAGAGCTTTAAAACGTGGCAAGTTTCTAGAGGCTGAAGAGAGGTTCCAAACATTCCAACCTTTAATAGAGCCATTACAAGAATTAAAAAAAATCGCCAAAACAGAGAGGCCTCGAATGGAGATTCTCCCAATGACTCCATCTAGAATACCAATAATACCAAGATTACAACCATTACAACAATCTACTCCACAGAAATTAGATTTTGGTCTTTTAGCATCAGACTATTTAGGAAATTACCTCAGTAAAAGTAGTATGACAGACACTACATATGGTATTAGACGAGAAGCAAATAAATTTTTTATTGGAAATAAGGAAGTTGATATTGCCAATGATGATGTTACAATTGCAAATAAAACCTACAAGGGGACAAAAGGTTTGTGGCAATTGTTAACTTTAAAAGAACCTGAGGATTATACTCCGGCTGATTTACAAAATTATAAAGAAATTTTGGAAGCTACAAATGGACATTTAAAGAGTTACAAAGATGGTGCACCAATTTCAAGCAATAGACATACTAAATATCTTAATATAATTAAACCTCTTTTTAAATCTGTTGGTGAAGGTTTGAGACAAGTGACTGGTAAGAAAATAGACTATATTTATTGGGATGATCCTAATGAGCTTGTAGATAGGTTAAGACTTCTTTGGCTAAGTCGCCAAGCCGGTAACTCAGGAGTGGATAATGAAATAGATTCCATTATTGAGGAATTGAGAGAAAGTGGAATTATTTATTAAATAAAAATATGTTTATAGATAAATTTTATCGTTTATATAATCCATATAATAAGCCTGCAGAACCCAGGGCTAGTAGTGAACCTACTTTAAATTTACAAGACGATAGTTGGAATGGTTTAAACCGTAAACTTGGTAATGTTAAAGATGGGGAGTTTGTAGATGATGTATCAACTTTGGGACAGACATTAACTAGAAAAGGTGATGTCTTCTTACAAGGTAAAACTAAATATGAGTTTTTAGAATCCAAGAATAAAAATTGGAATGCTAAAAAACAGAAAATTACTAATGTGGAAAAGGGTGAAAGTTTAGATGATGTGCCCACTTTACAACAGACTTTAATACGAACAGCTGGTGGTACATTTGTACAAGACAATAATAATTATGAATTTTTAGAATCAGAGAATGGTATTTGGAATGCTAAGAAACAGAAAATTACTAATGTGGAAAAGGGTGAAAGTTTAGATGATGTGCCCACTTTACAACAGACTTTAATACGAAAAGAAGATGGTAAATTTGTACAAGACAATAATAATTATGAATTTTTAGAATCAGAGAATGGTGTTTGGAATGCGAAGAAACAGAAAATTAGTAATTTGATGGAAGGTACAGATAGTAAAGATGCTGTGAATGTTTCACAAGTTCCAAAAATGGAAGCAGGCTATTGGAGTTTTAATAGTAAAAGGTTAGTACGTGTTAAACCTGCCATTGATGACACTGACTGTGTTATAAAAGAACAGACTATAACTTTTGATAAAAAAGAAAAATGTTGGGATGCCAAAAAACAATTCATAAGAAATCTACCAGAGGGGGAACATTTGGATGATATTTGTCTAATGTCACAATCTATGCATTATGATGGATCAAAATTTGTATATGGAGAAAAAAAATTTAATTTGATGGAATATAATCCTGATTTATTAGTTGCTGACCCTACATCTTTGAGCGGATTTAAGTATATAGATAATAGACCATATATACCAGAAAACTATGTATTTAAAAGAATGGAAGATAATCTATTGATTGGGGCTAATGGTGATGTATTTAGAGTTACAGGAAAGGATGATGTTATAAAAAATGAATGAAATTGCATACGAACTTCATAAACCTGCAAGAAAGAATTTCATTAGAAGGTCTTTCAAAGTATTAGGTATAAATGAAACCGTACAAATAGATTTAATTGATATGCAAAACTATGCTAGAGAAAATTCTGGAAATAAATATATTTTAACTTTAATAGATACATTTTCTAAAAAAGCTTATGCTGCTCCACTAAAGAATAAGACAGGGTTAGTGGTTACAGAAGCCATTAAAACCATTCTACCAAAGGGGGTTAAAAACATTCAATCTGACAATGGAAAAGAATTTTTTAATCAATATTTTAGCAAACTAATGAAAAAATTAAATATTAATCACTATCACACATTTTCTACAACTAAGGCTGCAATTGTGGAGAGGTTTCAGAGAACTTTAAAGAATTGGTTATATAGGGAATTTAGTGCTCAGGGGAGTTATAAATGGTTGGATTTACTTCCAAAGTTAATTCGAAAATATAATAATAAAGTGCATAGATCTATAGGAATGAAGCCTAACCAAGTAAATGTTAAGAATAGTAAATATGTACATGAGAGGTTGACTTCTAAAGTAGAGCAAGTTAAAAAGCCAAGATATAAGGTAGGTGATAGCGTAAGGATTTCCAAGTATAAACATGTTTTTAGTAAAGGTTATACTCCAAATTGGACAGGGGAACTATTTACAATAGCAGAAGTTAAGAATACAAAGCCTGTGACTTATATCTTGAAAGATGAAAATGGCAATATAATCAGGGGAGGCTTCTATACAGAGGAGTTGTTAAAGACCAAGTATAAGGACATGTATTTGGTAGAGAAGATAATTAGGAGAAAGGGTGATTCATTGTATGTCAAATGGCTTGGGTTCCCAAGTAGCCAGAACTCATGGATTTCCACTAAGGATGTCCAAGGGAGCACATCATATGCCAAACGCACAAACCTCACATGATTTTGAGAATATACATGTGAATGCATGTGGATTTGAAATAGTAATGAAGTTATACAATGGTATTGATCATTTATATAGGCTTGTATTGGTCGAGAGCTGGATTTTTAAAAAAGTGGTCAAAAAAAGCTCACCATGTTATTCTTATGGGGAAAACGTGCCTAAAGTGGTGTCATATTGTCCTATTGTATCTACTCTAAATGTACACTTGTAAGGGTAAATAAATGTAAGAAATAGCTTTTTTAGCTTAATATCGAATATATTTATAGGGAATAAGTAAGAAATAAGGTTTGACAATTATATAGGGATATTTAGGCAAAGATCAGGATTTTTGGTTTTGGTGGCCAAAAAATGATCCCCATGTTATTCTTATGGGAAAAAACGCCCCAAGTGCTGTTAAACCGGTAGTTCTCCACTACTCTCGAGTCATCGTGCTAAATAGTGATACATATTTATCTGTAAATTTGAACGGACGGTGATTTTAGCTACTTGGGACATGGAAGTTGGGTGTAGGTCTTACCATGAGACCTACGGTAATACTTTATTCCTCTTGTGGGAAATGCACTAAAACATACTTATTTATTTGTAATTCTAATGTGTTCTATTCGGGAATTCATAGTCTGTGTTGTTTAGTATTTATTTCTCAACATTTTCCCTTGATAACCGAAAATAAATATGCATTATTTGATAAATCATGCTTGTCCTTCAGTATTATATGAAACTATGGATGAAACCAGTATTCCCACGTTAAGGTTGTAACCAGTTCTAGAATAAAATCAACGTAATTGAATAGCTTCCGACATACTTTTCTGCTGTCAATTATCGATCTCGGTCCTACTTCAACGATTTGACCAAGCCAAACTGAATGTAAAAATTACTGAGAATCTACCATTTTCTTTTCGTCATATAAACTGCCAGAATAAAATAGAGACGAAATATAATTTCTTGAGCGGCGTTTTATGTGAGAAGCTCATCCAACTTGTTTTATTTGGACAAAACATTGGCTACAGCTAATGTAGGCCTACATAGTTAGGTTGGATGTAATGTTCATCCAAATTCACGTTCAATCTTCAAGTCTAAAGATTTATCACACATTTTGTAAATCGTCAGCAACATAAACCGTCATTCTAAAAAGAAACCTTGAAAAGACATACATATAATCCTTCCCAATCTTAA
This sequence comes from Macrosteles quadrilineatus, assembly GCF_028750875.1. NCBI lineage: Eukaryota > Metazoa > Arthropoda > Insecta > Hemiptera > Cicadellidae > Macrosteles > Macrosteles quadrilineatus. The sequence continues at coordinate 34,145,585 of NW_026542598.1, read as the reverse complement.
TCCAAAAGATTTACCCTCCTCTTCCCCTCGTCAAGTTATCAAATTACGATCAGTTTTCAATACTCATCTCATCTTAGGCGTCTTCTCGCACAAAAGCGTTCAGATCTCTCACAAAAGACGCGGTTAATGAAACCGCGCTGGAGAAAATCCCGGGTTATCTTTGTAAGCTTGGTTGGTTTAGAAATATCAGCGTTATTTTAGCATTAAAACAAACGATGTGTTTTTTTTGTGTTTTGTAATTACAGTGAACATTAAGTATAATTAATCCAGCAGGATTTAAGCCCGAATATTGAGGGCACAAGTACTACACTTAACACTGGACCAACCGGTCGTTTGATAGCAAAATTTAACCTATGTAATTAACATTTAATCAAAATTTTGAGGAATTTGCATATATTTAAACCACTCACAGACATTTGCTCGATTAATACTAATGTGCTACATGTAACTACTTCAGGATTTATAAACTGTCTTCACAGGTTAGTTAAATTATTTTCAGAAACTGTTTTGAAACGCCAACACGTAAACCTTTTTTAGCGTCAGCCCTTTTTTATTCATCCATTTGAAATCCTCAAAGTTAACCAAGCTCAATTACTACAGTTCATTGCATCTAATATTAATAAGTTTACATTATATTCTACACAAATGATCCTCATACTAAATCGGTGGATGGTATATTTTTACAGTTTATGGAAACAAGCAGCTTATTTCCATTTAATAAACATCGAAACAAAGATAATCCGCAAATACGGTAATCCCGATTTGGTTGCATAAGTTGAAATGTCAACGTTGAAAATGTCAGCAGAAAGCAAACGGCATTATTCAAATGATGGTAATGACAACAGAGTGGCCATAGTGTTCAATTATGCATAGTTTGTTGATTTGTTTATTTTTGTTCACACAAATTAAAAGTATGTCAGAATGAACGCACACGCATTGATTTTTAGAATTAGAGTACTTGTTTTTAGGAGTACTTTCGAAATAAATTTACAATTAAATTAAATTATACTCTTTGGCAGTTTTCTGATAGGAAATACAGTTATTTTTTTCGTAGTCGTTTCTCTAACGTCAGTAGTATCTAATAAATCCGATAGTCTTTAATCAGTATAGTGCTTGGGTTTTTTAAATAAACGGCTCCAAGTGACAAAAAAATTATTAATTACCTTACTAATCATTTATCTCGGGTACAGAATTAAAGAAAAATAAAAGCTTACGTGCTTGTATCATAAAACTGTATGCCAATTTGGTTAAATGTATGAGTACATCGTCAGGCGTTTAGGGGAGAAGAAAATTCTTCTTACATAGGAAACATATATTGTTTTGCTTCAAGGAATGGCTGTTTCATTAAAGTGTGTTCCGAATAGTGGGACTTGCCATTTTTGGTAGCTGAAAGACTATTGGTTTCAGTATTGAAATACCAACTAGACCAGGGCCGCCAGAATAGCCTCTAATACAAAGTTCCGGCGAGAGAAAATTGGCAACGCCGCAGCCCCGGCCTACAGAAACGGCTGTCGCACTGATTCACAATGCAGCGTCTGCGCAATGTTGTTTACATGTTTGCTGGTATTACTGTGGCAATAGGCCGGTCGGTGCGACGTTGCCAACCACCAACGCTGCAGCATTAGTGGCCATTTTAGAAAAATTATAACTCAAATTTGTCTATTGTACGAATACTCATCTACACATATAACGAAGAGATCATGGCAAGTATCCTTCATGTCTAAAAGTATAACAACATAGTAAAAATCCTTATCCATTATTAATTTACCACAGAGTTATTTAAAATACAAACGTTAAACGTGTTTAAGTCCCAAAATTACTGTACATACAAACTACATAGTATACATCCCGTTATTAAAGAAATTGGATACTTTGTAAAAATGTATGTTCTAACTCACAATTAGTGTCATAATTAAACCTAAATGATCACGACGACGTGTCAACCAATGGCAGTATTGTCAGTAATAATTGACCGTAACGACCAATTAATCTTGCGTCCGTAATAAACTAAATGAGTCAGTCATTAATCATTAATGACTACATTACCGTTAGTGGTGTCGGGGCTGTGAACGTAATGTGTCGACATTTAGAGCCTTTATTGCAATGAGATGTTGAATCACAATTTAATAATGCACACGATCGAAATGTATTTTAATTGTTCATTTATGTATTGCATTTATGTGGCAACATAAGTACAAAGTTTGCATTATAACACTTCGTACTTAGATTTTGTAGGATAAATAAGTTGATTAAATAATGCTAATTGTTAATTACTGGTGAGTATGCTTATTAAGTATTTAAAAATATTATGCTAGTAAATAAAAATTGCTACGTAATCATGCTGAATGATAAATTTGTGTACCTACTTCATGAATAATAAAAACGTATTATGACGTACGTATTAGGTATACGATTGGTTCCCAATGATATTAGAGCTGGAAAAAAATCTGCTTACTCTAACAAAATGTTACCAAAAGTTAAATTTTACTTTTCTAAGACTCTCATATGCTTTAAAACTATAAGTAAACTGTATCCTTCACATACAATTGAACGAAAAATATGTATTATTAATGTTACATATTTTACGCTTAATATATTATGTTTAAACTTTTTTTATTACAGTAACATATTTAAATTTAGGTTTGTGAAAATTCATGTTTAATTAGATTGTATTTGGCAAAGCGTATGTTTTTTAGTCTTTAGAGTTCCAAAAAGAAGGAGTTTTGTTTATTTTATGCCGGATGAACAAAGAAACAAAAGAAAAACAATAAAGACCAACAAAGAAGAAAAGTCTAAAAATTAACTTAATTGCCATTTGTTTCAGATTTGCATGGCTGTCAATTATTAGAAGAAAAAAAAACTAAAAAAATAACACTATTACTTTATGATTACTTCACCAGTAGTTAAAGAGTTGTTCGAATAAAAATACAAGCTAGTGATAGAACGCATAAGGTAAAATTAAGTGACAGGAAATACAAGCCACAATCATTTTGTACACGGCTTGCGGACCATTCGCAAATCGTCACCAAAACCCGAACGACCGAATGATTTTAATTGGATTTTACACCATTCGCAGTTCCATTTTGTTTGCGGCAGATTGGAAAAAATGACAAAATAATCTTATTAAAGAGCACATTTCAGAGTGGTACAATTTTATGACATGTGAGTTGAGTGACTATTTGTCCGAAATTACCTAAACATGTTTTGGTAAAAAAAGTGTTGAAACAATTTATCGTATTTGTTCGAATCCAAGAAATCTATAATAGTATGACTCGATAATTTTAAGCTAATTGTTCTGTGTTTCATCATGACCCAATGATATTCACTATTGAAATAAATATATTAATTGACTTTGCCATTGAATTATCCTAAAAATATTCAATGGTTTGCAATTAGAGACAATTATTAATACCAATTTCAGAACGAGAGGATTCAAAAGCGATGCCATTGGGTTCCTTCGCCAATTTTTCTATAGTAGACTTGTTTATGTATTATAATAACAATAATTGCAAAATCTCAAAAATGTTTATAGTATTTTTATAATAATTATAAGATTACTAAAAAAAACTTAACCGTTCTGTTGGTTTAATTGTCTTTCACTTTGTTTTTATATCGTTTCTATTGAATTCAGGTCTATTTTCTAATCAATTTTTTATTTGGACAATAAGTAGTTTTTCTAACAATATAGGCCACAGTAAATTTTTACCTTATATTTATAAAATAACATAATAGTTTATGTAAATAAACGTTAATAACCAACTGAAATGAACTTTTTCTCATATACACGAGAGTGTTTTATTGCATTACAACATTATGTATATAAAATAATATTTGGAATTCATTTAGCTATAGGAAAAAATGTTTCAATTGATTTTTATGGCAGAAATAATCAAACATATCGATTTGGGTGGGTTTAAGAATAAGTAAATATGCAATAGTCTTGAAAAGGCTTCGATCAGGATTGCCAATCTTCATAGGAATGTTTACCAACCACTGGTTGTTTGCTCGGTTTATTGTTTCTTATGTTGGCTCACCTGAGAGTTCCCAGAATACCTTCATATGTTTTTTCCCTAAGGTTTTCATGATCGTTTCCTTACAAAAGCAATGTTTTTTTTTTTTTTTTGATCGCTCAAAATATGCTTTAAGATTTTTACGTGGTAGTGTAGTCTACACTGTTTTTATTAGTTAGTTTTTTCCATTTATTATGCTGGATATTATGTAAAGCACACACTATAAATGTATTGCTTAAGGGATACTTAGCTTGCCATTATCGATAAATATGTATTTACGAGTATAATAATCATTGCTTTTTAATAGGATTTATTTTAGACAGAAAAGTGTATGTGTAGTCATAATTTAGTGTCGATAATATCAGTTTATCTTAAATCTTAGGTATGAAACGTCATTCTTGGTGTGCGATAAAAATTTGTAAGCTATAATTCTATAAAACATTATTTTTTTATAATGAGTTTATGTTAAAAGGAAAAAACGTTGTTTATATGATGATTGTGATAAAAATAATCTAAAGACATTTTTAAATATTTTTACATTATTAAAAATAGTCTTAAAATAAACAAGTTCTAAATGTTTTTTTTAAAGTGTTCGCATTTAAACTAACGATTATTAAACAAACAAAAAATAAGCAAGCAACCTCAAGACATACCTACAATATAATTACTCGACTCTTCCCATAACATCCGGATAACCTTTTCCCACCCCTCTGATCACTCCCTACCATCACTTCCACGCCTTTTCAACCCTCGCCCCCCCCCCCCCCCCACTAGCTAACCCACCGCACTTCCTTCCGCCAGCCTTTGGTTGGGGTGGAGCGTACAACGGTTAGAAAGAAAAACTCAATTATAACATCAAGAACTGTTTCTACAAGATTATTTGTGGTTTGTCAATTTTACTTAAGTCGCAATCTGGATTTGTTAATGCACTTTTTTTCATAGAATTATTGTAGTTTATGAAAGGTTTGAGTTTAGCCCCAGGTTAATGTAAAGGTATCTAACTTCTCTGTAGTGTAGCAAAATTGAGAAATCCCCATCGTTACTGGATTAAAAAAAAATAGGTTAATAAATCATTGAAGAACAATAGTTTTGAGCAAATGAAGCAAATTTGTAATAGGGAGATATGGTGTACCAGGGCCAGAAATATATAGGGTGTCCCACGAAGGGGTTTAAACGTTTGATTTTATATTACGCACCCATTTGGGCACCGAACTTTTTGAAACTTTACACAGTTTACAAAGTAGCTTTTAAAAATATTCTGGAAAAATGTCAACTCCCTAACCTTAGTAGAAACAAAATGGTGGCATATTGAAAAACTTTACTTTAAAAACAATAAAAAAGATATTTTTGGTTTTATAAAATATTTTTATTGTTACTTTCCAGGGCAATATGACTTTTAATTAAAAAAAACTGTAACATAGCCTAATGGAAAACTAAAAATAAATCAAATATCTAATAAATAATAATAATAATAAATAAATAACTAATAATAAATAATGAAAGTAGTTTTTATAGAAAGCACATTGGTAAATTTATCAATATGCCACCATTTTGTTTCTACTAAGGTTAGGGAGTTGACATTTTTCCAGAACATTTTTAGAACCTACTTTGTAAACTGTGCAAAGTTTAAAAAAGTTCGGTGAATGAATGGGCACGTAATATAAAATCAAACGTTTAAACCCCTTCGTGGGACACCCGGTACTAAGCTGTATTATTAACTACTGTACGACAATTGTCTTTGAATAATTTTCCGAGGTAAATATTCCATTCCTACCACAATGGATGACCTAAATGATATAAAAGATTTTTTACACAACAGAGCAATATTTTATTTTATAACACAATTTGTCCATAACTCCACAATATTACAGTTTGTACGGTTCATTTGTCTCTTACAACTTATCGTTATGTTTGCTCGCTGCCGAATTGTTTGCTGATGTCATTGTCTCTATATTGTTGACACATGAGGTTATGTTTGTATCAGTTCCCATTGTTATTGTTTTACTTCTCACTTGTTGATTGTTTCAATATCTTGTGTGTGTTGTTTGGGTAAAACTTTTACATTTCTTTATGCAAAATAGTAATGAGATGGTTGTTCAATAAGTCCCACTACTGGGAGGAACTTAATAATAACTTATTATAATAAACTCTTACTACAGTTTTTAACACAGGTCAAACTATTGAAAATAAGAGTATATTTTTGCGAAAAAAGAACTGAAGAAATACAGAATTTAAAAATGCACGATACTAGTTGCATATGAAAGTATTTCTGTTTCTCAGTTAACATGTTTACGTTGTCAGCCTCTTCTAATCGACTATTAACTAGCCATAAATTTCTTGTTGGCCTGAGAAAGTACTGAACGTAGCTACTAATGATATGTTTATATGTTTCATAGTTAAATAAGTGTGTGTGTTAGTTAATCTAAGTTATTCTTAAGTTACTCTGTGTATAAGCTTGTAAATAAATATGAAACAATAAAGATAAAAAAAATGTATGTATAGTGAGAAATTAAAAATAAACGGCAGACAATTCGGGTTGATGTTGACAAAACAAGTGACAGCTTCAACAAAAAAATATCAACTTCAAGCTTCACCAATAGGTGAACCTATAGAGGTTGGACGATTTGACTCATAATATTTACTAAACATAATCATAATAGGCACAGTTAAATTCGTGGATAATCCTTAGGGTTCAATTCAAAGCAGTGTTATAACTATTTTCAGAGTTTAAACTGTTATATATTGTCGAAAGTCATTCACTAAACTGCTTAATATTTTAAGTCTTGACCCCAGATAAAGTCTTCCTAATTGTTTGTACTATCGGATAACACTGTAGTTTAACACATGTCTTTATTTTACAGGTAAACCACCAGCCAATACCAATTTTTTACGGCATAAAGTAAGTAGACGTGTAGATGTATATTGTTGGGTATTATAATACACAATACCTGTATATCACAGGCTTAGTTCACTGAAGGAAAGCTAACCGACAGCGTGTGTGGTGTTCTATCCAGATTATTAACACACCAGTGGTTTGATATCCCTGGATAATCCTTGTATTGTTCAGCCAAGGATTGATTCCAGGCTTTACCTTTACAAAGTAGCATCAATGTCTTCCTTAATTTGAAATGCAAAGGTTACTATGAGTAATTTAAGACTGTTTTAGTATGAATAATCGTACCACTCAGCATGGTACGTATTATTGGTTTTACGGAATTTAAATATAAATATGAAGAATTATAATTGTGGTCGATTTCGATTGGAAATTATAATCGTCATTATATGCAATGGGTAAATGACATCATCATTACCTTATATTTATATAAGCTTAAGTGTAAATATATGTTTCAAATGTCATTAGACATATTTTTATTTACTTTCCGTATAAATCTTCAGAAATAAATGTACACTATTACGCTGTTAAAATATGATACGAACTTATGGAGATCTATCCGTTGATTTACAAAACACACTTTTGACTCCGATAACTCTTTATCGGAGACTCAAGACTTCCACGGATATTAGACTATCATATCGGGACAATTATTTGAATGCAAATATGCCTAACAATTGAGTGTCAACTAGATGTCATGAAATAATATTTTTTGATTAAGATTAGCTGTTTTTTTGTACAGGATAGTTTATTAAAAGGTCTAGTAATTTTGAAAAAAAAAACGTCTTTTATTAGGATTAACCAGGCAACCTTCTAATTGCCAAGCAAGCACAATTAATACCACTAATTCTTTAGCTACACAGCTAAATAAAAACTAAAATATACATTTTAGCCCCAAATGTTTCATACAGATCTAGCTTCAATGTCTTTCAGATTGTCGATATGTTTTATTCATTCGAAATAAGCCCTCTTCATCTTCTATAAATATCCTAATAGATCAGCAGTTAAGGCAATCAATAAACATATATCTAATCCAAACATAAAACAGGTGATTGATTATCTGCCGTTTTATGTTCGTTGATATTAAATTGATAACTGAAAAATTTCCGTTTACAAACTAATATTCTCAACTTACTTAGCTAATGTTGTACACGGACTAAAAGGATGTCATATATAATATAAAAACACAACTGTAACTTAAAATCTACTCTATATACATTATTCTACCTAGTTGTGTTTATTCTAGGAAATTTAAAATCTCTGATAACGGTCCAATATGCATAAAAGCTCGCTGAATTAGTCCTAATGGAAGGTCCTTAATAATGATAATGGCGTGCTCCCCCGTTTTCCTGATATAGTTTTACATGTACATATTACATTGGGGATTGCACTCATTGTACCCATTGCACTCGAAGGCATGATTATGATGTGAATTTTTGATAGTTTTCCAGTATTTTCCCTTTGGATAGTGTTTTGTTTTGTTTTATCTGATTTTGCATAAACATTGTTTTGATGTTCGTGGACAATAAATTGTTTGATTTTATTTTTTTCCTTCCCTCGCATTCAACCTAGTTTTGATTTTGTAAAAGGTAATGGTGTATCCAATCAAAAATGTAGTAATGTTTTTGAACGATATGTATAAACAAAGAAACTGTATACTAGTATGTTTTGAATTACAATTCTTAAAAAAATACGCCATTTTGTTTACAATAACTTTGGAAATACCACGCGTTAACCTTTTGGCAAAATACTCCATCGTATTATTCAATAGTTGCTTGTGCAGAACAATAGGATAGTGCTGTTTTGTCATAGATATAGCTCAAAACTTCAATTCCGAAATAAATTCATTTCAATTGCGAAATAATATAGCATGAATAGTAATTTTGTATTAAAATATATTTTAATTATTTGCCGTAATGCTGTTTTACAAAGAGTTACGATTTTCTTTAACGAAGTATGTTAGTTTAATCATCGTTTCGTTGTAAAAAATCGCAGAATTATTCATTTTCAAAATTAACTCGTGTGTATTAACATCTGCGAATGAAGCATAAACTATATTTTTAGATGGTGTAACTTCTAAAAGTTAGAAAAGAAAGATTATTCTTGGCAACTTCTTGAGAAAAGAAACAAATGCGAAAGCAATCATTGAATTTAATCCGAGATTTCCAATTCAAACAGTCTTAAAGTTCTAATGAAGTAATCAGTAATCATTGTGTTTTAGAGTTTCGCTATTGTTTCTAATGAAAAAGTTCGGCTTTTCTTTTAAAAGTTTTTTTACTTCTAATATCTGTTTAATATTTTTGAAAGATGTAATTTTTGTGCTGAATATTTTTACTACAAACCCCTTTGTAAATGATGAGTATTTGAATTATGATATCATTGACATACTAATACATTAATTTTTAACTCTAAAAATGTTAGATATAATATCATTAAATTTTAACACAATGAAATTAACTGAAATTACATGAGATTGGCGTATACCATTATTCAGAATGATCAGACTATTCCCAAATTTCTTAACTAAAACAAGTTTTTTTAAATAACAAGTTAAATTGGAATAAAATTCAAGTTCATAGAGTTATGGAATGAAAAATGCAGTACAAGCGGAAGCATAAAAACTTGGTTGACAATAAATAGAAAATTACATCAGTACAATGCACGTCATGTCTAGACGTCAACTGCAGACTCTGAACGATATTAATTTTGTTTACACAGGAATAAACAGGAAAAATACCTTCTGTTGTTGGATATTTTTAATAAACTTATCACTTTATCAATATGTACGTATTCTTATGACGTTGACGTATACAGGGGCAATGAAATACTCTAAATTGGGCGTATATTTGTAGTTTCCGCCAATACTGAATTTAAGTTAAAAATGATAAATGTAAAATGTTGAGGATATAGTTTTAATATACACCCATGTCACGGATTTAATTTCTGAGAAGATATGGTTTTGTTCTATATTATTGGTTTAAGCACATTCTAGTGAATATTTAAAAAAACTAAACAGGCGTTGAATAGAAAACAGGAACTAATATGATTTATTCTCGACCGGACAGTGTTGTTACAATATTTATTTTATATTTTTTCTTCACTGAAGTAATTTGGATCGTGTGTTTGAACTGATATTTTTTTCAGGCATCAGAGGAGTTCTTTTAGTCAAGAATTTGGCTTTTGTGAATTATTTAGATTGGTAAAACGGTATAATGCCAACTTTGGCAACAATTATAATTGTTGGTCTATTTTGACCTTGAAACGACATTTAAGATACGGTATCTCTGTCTCTATTTGCTCTTCATCCAGAATAAGTTTCTTTTTTTAGAACGAATCACTTACCACAGTACAAAATGCATACTTTTAACATTCTTAATATTTCTCAAATTCCACTCGGACCGCAGGAACAGTTGACATTTTAAAAGATCTGACGATCTACCATAATTGTTTCTAGATAAAAATTGAATTTCCTTAAATCATCACTATTTCCATTTATTACCTTGTCCCACCCTCTGGGATTAAGTTGGTATAGTGGTAGAGCTCGAGATTTCGAACCCAGAGGTCCTGGGTTCAAATTCCACCAATCACCAATGGATGTTATCTATGTGATGATGATCCTCTAGGACTGGTCTGGAGTAATCTGTAAAACAGTTCCGGGCTAGAACCTACGATGTGAAGATGTCACAAAACAAAAAAATAATACAGCCTTAATTTTTGAACTAACTGGAACACATTTTTTGCCTGATTTCAAGCACCCCAGTTTGTACCAGAGGTGGTAATTGTTTGTTCCAGTTTTAGTTTGTTCCCACTCACTGAACAACTGACAACTCTTAACCACGTATCAAAACGGATTCACGCGCCCGACAGTTGAAGGGTAAAATACGTCACGTTCGCTCTAAACGTCATAACGTGGCTCGTGTGACGTTTCTCAGTTCCGTAACGATGTCACTGTGGCATTAGCGTCACGGTTCTGTTTGCCGCTACTCAGTGAATTTCTTACAGAGGTTTCGGAAAAGAGTAAAAAAAGTCGGAAAACGTGAAAGTGATATTTCTGTAGTGAAAGTGTCACTTATTTGTTTGAAATTCCTGGATGTCATCAGGTCTAAGTAAAAATACCCTCACCCCAGCTAACCTGGAGACTAAGCGTATTTCCATTTACCTTGCTGGATTTTCCCCAAATATTCCATTTAAATATGTCAAAAATATTGACGGGTTAAGTTCGACTTATCTGGTCGAGATAAAGTCCATGAATATAGAGGAGGCCTAAAAGCGGCAATGTGATACCGTACACAAATATACCTTATAATACCGACTTAACCCGATCCATGAGAGATTTTCCAGTTAGTTAATGTTTTATAAGAAATGAACTGTACAGGAAATGTTGTAATATAGTTGATTTTTTAGCGAATATCCTATATAGTATATTACAGTGGCCCACCTATTACACTAGGTCTCAAACAGATATACTTTTTCGTTTTGTGGTTCCCAGATACAAAAATCCCATTCGTCCAATTTCATATATATTATATATATACATCATAAGTTACATTTGTTTCTTAAAGAAAACATATTTTGTAATAAATACAATTAAATCATGCCCTGAACTTTAGAGATAGATGTTTAAATCTCTCTTCCATTAAATCGAATCCCTGGCCGGCTTTGTTGAAAGCCCGGATGAATTCCCTTCTTACATTTATTGTTTTTATTACCTAAAGTGATTCTAATTTGTATTACCGTTGTGAATTTTACTTGAATGAGTATTTTAATTTTTCAAGCGTTCCTGTATATAACATAATATATATATAAACACTGATTATCTGCAAATTATGTAGATTTACTCCTTCAAATTTTTTTTTCGTTACAGAATTGTACGATTACAAATCATTTTTCCTACAGTCACCTGACAAGTTGGCCTTCCTCGCACTGATTTTAGCACAGAAGGTTGCTAATTGCTGCAACTACTTACTTTTGCCGCAAAGTTCTTTTTTTGTCGCACACCTGTATTACAACCAAACAACACAAAACAGCATGCTTTTGTTGGGCACGTTATGCGTGTACTCTTGAAAATAAGTTGGCAACATTTAAAGATATTACGACTACGATCAGCTGGTGCAGCGTTTCCCATTTCGTTCAATGTTTGGATTTAACCTAACCTAATAACGCGTTGAACAGTGTTTGTAAGACTAATTATTTATATGCTTTATAGTAACTGTAGGAAAATATAATGTGTAACGCGAGTGCAATCTGCCTTTTCTGCACTCGAAAAACTGTCCACACTCGCCTACAACTCAAATATCAACCCAAATAAGAATCAAGGATCAAACCCTATTTTTCAGCTCAATGCCGATTAGAAGGGAACTAATTATCTCTGAATTTACTCAAGAAATGAAGGCTAATGTCAATCCACTTTCTATCTAATTCATTCGAAATATTGTCTACTCGCGAAAGCAGAAATGATAGTTTTTGTTCGTGCACGTACGAGTTAACCTACCATTTTGAAAATGTTTAAGTAGATAGTATTTTTAATGAAATTCTGTATGTTTATTGCTTATGAGAATAAGGCATCCCTCACAAAAACATAACTCCTAAGACACTTGAAACACACTTTGAGCAGTGAATTTCGGAGCAGTGCCTTAGTGGTGCATTAATTTCGGAGCAATATTTTCGAAGCTATACCTATTGTAGTGACGCCTTCTGAAATAATGATTTTCCGAACAGTGTCTGACCGGACACATTCTTACGGAAGAATTCCTAAGAGACTCACATTATTTTCTAGTAATTTTCGGAGAAATGCCTTTCACCGAGCCTCACACAGCGGAGCTGCTGTACAGTGAGCTGCTCACTGTGTTAACTTTAGTCACATCTATACCTTGACTCGTATTAGAGTGACCTCTTTAAACCAGCACAGTTGACCTTACCTAGTTACCATTGTGTTACAAGTAAAGCAAATGTCAACAGTGCTAACTGTCGGAGTAACCTTTATGTCCTTGGTTAGACATGAAGCTAATTAAATATATCTTGCTCAAAATTTTCGGTACATTTTTGGTACTTAATTGGCACATTTTCGGTACATAGCTAGCTTTCAATGTGCTACTTCGTTGAAAGTCTTCAACCCGATTTGAAAGAAAATGCTTATGATTTATCCAAGTATTAAAAAAGGGGCTTTTAACTTGCATTCAATTACACTTAATGTGTATACACATTTCTAAGTACTTTTGAAAATTTCATTTTTCTAAAACATTTTTAAAAACACTTTCCTATAAATTTGAAATGTCTCGCAGATTATTTATTAAATTACATATACTTTTAGCCAAACATTAATAGAACAATACTTTAACGTAACAAAAAAAAAGGATTAAAGTTTATTGTTATTAATTGAACTTATCTAAAGATGGTCTTTTGTTCCTTTGATAAATTCAATTTGCGATGTTTAGTTACTTTTTAAAACACGTTATATTTTTAGGTATAAAGATATAGATATGTAATCATGTGCTTTTCATGATCTCATGTTCTAATATCTTCTAACTCCCTAAACATTGACGAAAGCCGTCTTGATTGTAAATGCCAAAACGTCTAGTCTACGAATAAATAAGCTGATGCCACTGGCCTTAGTCCATAAAAAAACAACTTTGAAGCAACTATTGGTGTTCTAATAGTGATCTACTGGAGTCTTCAAGTATTGCATTTCTGTTGCTAATTTTGCGTTCTGGAAATCAATTCTAAATTGGACGTCCCTTTGAACTCCTTAATTGTCAGGAGTCTCTTTCAACTCCTTGTTAAAAACTAATTAATAACAGGAGAATTTCCATGAACTTAAATCTATGTACGCATAAGAAAATGTTGGGTCTTAAAAAAAAATCATTTTAAAAGACAGCAGAAAGAAACAAAATATCTTAATTTCAAATAATAAATATAAAACGTACATAGTTAAAAAATTATTTAAAAAAATGTATCAAAAGTTTTAAAAATATACAAATATACAATCTAGGCCGAACATTAAAAAATTTTATCTTTTCTACTTACAAAAGCAACTTCAACATACACGTGTTTATGTCAACTGTAGTTATCTCATTGTTATTATTATTTATTTGTGGTAGATTTATCTTAATTTGAAACTGTTGATGTGTTCGGTAAACTCAATATATTCCGTTCACACGTTTGCGCTCTTGTGAAGAATCTTCCCTATAATTTATCACTGTAATGTATTCAGCACCCAATACACTTTATATTCTACGTTTGATATTCTAAGAAATACCAAAATTTTAACAGCAGCAGGTAGAAATACATTTAATTCAACACTTGTAAATAACTAAATACATTCATAGAATTGCGAAACGATTTGTACTGCTATGATTTTTTGATATACAAACAGTTTTCTTTTCAGCAACCTTACTTTTTTAATGTTATACTTCATTTCAATTAAAAAGTGTTAATTTTTGTTTTTTTCAATTATTCATAAATCAATCAATGTACATTTTGCTACAAGTACACGAAATGCAGTCGTTATCATGTTTATTTCAAATTGAAAGTTTTGTTAATAAAAAATCACAAAGTAAAAACCTACATTTAGGTAATAAAACCAATATAGGTTATAACCTGATGGCATTATGTAAACACTTGAAATCGACAATACTTTATTTAATGAACTAGGACAACTCTAAATGAGAACAGGTAATAATCATAATGGCATTAAACATGTTGATGGATAATCTGCAGTTTCAACAAAAGTATGCTATACAGTACTGTAGTTCTTATATAAACTAATTAAAACAAAAACAACGATTTACGTTCATTTTCTTGGCCAAGTTTTAGCTTTCGTTAGTTTTGCGTGATTTACAAAAAATCCACACAATTTACAGCAAAGTCTACAGTTTATTGTGTTACCGAACGTTTCAACGGATACATCGAGGAACCGCAATCCTCTTATCAAATTTCCCCCTTTATCGATTTCCCGCATTCTCAGTAACTCTTCATGCTTCAATAGTGTTACGTGGAAGTTCCGGACATGAAAGTGCAGAAAATATATGGCAAATAGTCGCAGAAATTCTCCCTGTTACGGGGACAGCTTATAAGCTAACGAAGCCTGGGTGTTATCTTGAGGATTCTTTTACTTATCAACATTACCTATTGATAGAAGTTAAAATCTCAAAATGTATTTTCAAGATTCGGCCCTTTTTTTAAGTAAACAGTTCGTGTATGTTTAAGCTTCAGCCAACAAAAACAGTAGAAACCCCACTTGTATGTACAAGTTTCAGACAGTTAAAAAAGTAGAAATACCAAATTCTATGATCAAGCTTTAGCTAGTTTTAAGAAAAAGATGTTCGTAGTTGAATGGATCCGCCGACAGAGTATGTAGATGTCGGTTACTTATTTCTGTGGAGTACCTAAACCATTAAGTAGGCCTAGGTAATGACAAAAAATTAACTTATTTTCAGGTATAAAAGCTGTTATGTCCAATAAAATGTCAATAGTATCAAACACTAAAGAAAATATAATTTTGACAGCAGCGCAAATGGACTATCCTGTAAGTGGCTCATTCTGCTATTTCCTATTCTTAAAAAAATCGCTGAAAAACAGAGGTCACAGGACGTTGAATTCAGTATTCAAATGTCATAGCTATAACGTTGTAAAAAATCCATGTATCTTAATTATTATTATAGTTCAATTCTATCTTACCATAAATTTGGACTGTTTGAAATTATGTTATTGATCAAGTATCTTATCTATTACTTTTGGATTTAATACCTAGTTAAGCATACAGCTTAAAGTAGCTAGAAATTTCGTCACGCCTTTACATTGCTTAAGGCTATTTTAATATTGTCTGGTAAAATGGTACCTATGTGTCAATGACAAAGATGCTGCGCTATAGCTTCACTTATTGAAATGAAATGAAATGAAAATCTTCTTTATAGAAGACTTACTTATTCGGGGAAGCGAGCTGGTCTAGTGGTTAGAGCGCGGGACTTCGGTCCCTCCCGCCAAATCACCAATGTATTTTTTATGTATATGTGATAATGCTGGAACCCCTTGGTCTAACCTGAAGTAATGTAAAACATCCCGGGCGTGCCTAACGTCCTAGGACAAAAACAACTTCACTTATTTACTTACAATAAAAAAGCAAAATGAATTAGCCAGTAATCTTACATTTCCTAATTTACTATCGATTTCGGGACAATCTGTAAAATCCCTTCGGCTATTCCAAATGTATATATATATGCCTATTTCATTTGAGTATTTAAAACTTTTAGGGTCCCTCTAATGGAAAAAACTTTTTATTCGTGGAATTGTAAAATCTAAATAAAATCAAACCCATAATCCCTTGCGGCCGCAGAGTCACGTTTTGGGGTGGTGATGTCAGATTGTGCCTTCGCAGAATACAAACTATATTTTAATATTCAAATGGATGAAGGGTCTATTGCAGGGGCGAGCTGTGTGAAATTTTAACAAAGCAATCTTTTATTTTGGTGCGTTTTTAAATAATTTCACATTTTGATGTTTCTCTTTTGGTATTACTTTTGATTAAGATAAACTTTTCTTTGAATTTGAATGGCTAAACGTTTAATGTTTTTGACCAAAACCCCCTCCAATATTTTCCTGTTATACTATTAGTTTGTAAATTATAAGGTTAATTTCCTCTCAGCAAAACTGATGTTTTCTTTTAAACCACAAAAGTCTAGAAATATTAGTATTTACGAATTTTCTGCACAAACTTGTTTTT
This sequence comes from Macrosteles quadrilineatus, assembly GCF_028750875.1. Lineage (NCBI taxonomy): Eukaryota > Metazoa > Arthropoda > Insecta > Hemiptera > Cicadellidae > Macrosteles > Macrosteles quadrilineatus. Next base: position 34,128,964 of record NW_026542598.1, on the reverse strand, counting down.
ATTTTTGTCATTGCGTGTCCACATGGTCTTAATGTAATTTATCATTTAAATTGTCTCTTCCATAGATTTTTACTTCCACCATTTCCTTACCAATGGAATATCAAATGTTTAAAGAATATAAGGTGTTGGAAAAAAGTCTCCAAATGTGCATTTTGTCTGGCTTACCTCTAACCGTAGGATTTGTTGTGTCCTTTGACGACTGCGCTATAAATTAATTCATTGGGTCAAAATTCAGTCGAATCAGTTCGTACTTTCTTATTTTGATCTTTGTCTAATTCACTAGCTATGTTTTACCTTTGAATCCCAGATGGGTTAGGTTATGCTAAAAAAGTGATTTCATTTACACATACAAAAATTATTCAATAAATAATTGTGTGTTGTGGTTTAAAGACATTCAGGCGTGCATTTTATGGGATGAAATGAGTATATAAAATAGTATAGCTGCAATGATAATAATAATCAATGATGGTAGCCTATAGTGCTGAGATCCCTATCCTTGATATATGCTGATAAGGATGGTGTGGAAGGGTCTCGTCCGTTCCATCTATTCTCGGTGATTGATTTAACTTTGCTAATGCATTATTTACACCGAGTTGGCCCTCTGATCTTGGCCTGAAAATGATAAACAATCGTTAGATGTGATTATGAACAATATTTTTATTTTTTAAAGTCTTTTCGAAATGTTTAACTAGATTCATAGGCTATGCTTGTATCACTAGTATCTTTTACCACTGACTTTGGATACTACAAGAAGATTTAACCCGATATAAATTCTTTGGGTTTTCATGTACATTTTATAACCGGTATGTTTGCCTGAACAAATGTTGACTAAATATTCTTACAATTACTTCTAATATTTTAACTAAATAATTTTAGTGTACGTGATTTACTCATTTAAATAAAAGTGTTTGCACATAAATATTAGATACATTAAATTAGGTAATATTAATTATTATATTGTATACCATTGTCAAAGCTCATCCTATGCATACACTATAAACTATTTCCGATTTTTTTTAGGCAATGCGGTTTAAAAAAGCGCATGGAATCGTGTTATGTCTCTTGTTAATTTTGTTAGTATTGCTTACGCGGTTAAATAATAATCCCTTTGTCTTATTGAAGCATTCCACTTTTAGTCAAATTATTTACAGCTTTGCCATCACTCCTTTCGCTTTATTCACAATAAAATTCCAACTCGGTTATTTGCTTGGCTGCAACTACATACACTCATTAAACAGCGTAAAATAAAGTTAATATGGGCAATACGACCGAATATTAATATTTTATTGTAATTTAAATTTATACAATGAATTTTTAAGATACCGTATGTTAGAGTTGTAAAGCATTCTTACTAGTGTTTTGGGTTTTTTTTATGGATGAAAATGTATTTACGCACACTAAGCTATATTCTTACAGTACACGTTACTAGTGGTATTGTAATAGGCTATATATTTCTCATACTATGTAATACATTTCAATATCAAAATGTGCATACTGTTACGTTTAAAAAACTGTATTATTTTACTTTACGTATAGTGTGGTCATCGTTTTGTTACCTGAGTATGTTTTGGATAATAAACATTTATTCAGTAAATTTTATGAATTTTCTAGACGTAATGAAATATTTAAGAAAAGTATCACTATCTTAAACTGAATAAATCATCCATCAAAATATCTCGTGGTATTTTACAGTTGTATAGTTGGCATCACTGCCCCACATTTCTGAATCACGTGACAGGTTAACTGAATAACGTCGCCATTGTGACTTCAGTTTCACCGTTTTTCACTTCACGCTGACCATTGTTGCGAAGTGTTTTTTGGCGATGGCAATTTTTGGGGACCGTTATTGGAAATTTGAGACAAGCACGTTGCTAGGATTTGTCTTTGAATACCTGTTATCTCTTAGGGAAATATGTGATGAAAGTTACAATGAGTAATTTTACTGTGTAAAAAACTGTTTGTGCAAATGTCATGGGTATATTCAGGTCACTTAAGTGTCTCATTTATGCCCGAAATCCGGTTTAACTGAAAAAATTACAGTGGGTGAAAATCACACTTTTTGACGGTATTATTAGCTATATACGTCTACGAATTGGGATATAAATTATGTTTGGAAAATTATTCTATTGGAATTAATTTAGTTCAAATTAAACAGCTGTTTCCACAGATTGCTTCTTGAAATGGTGGCAGGCATTGTAGGACTAGTAGTTGCAGAAGTTGCCGTTAGAACGTGCCACTGTTGACTTTGTATTTTTTGGGCGTTCAGCCAATACCGTTACAATCAACATACAAAGAAAACCAACAACGAATTCAAACGAAATTTTACATAATTATTAGTATATATGCAAAATCAAGGTTGTTTTATACTAGGTTACTTTAATTATTTCCTATTTGTTATATTATTTAGTTGGACTTTTCCAACTCGTCTTGTTTGTTAAACTACACAACGTTTCTAGAGGTGGATAAACTCCTCCCGTTATCAAGTGAAAATATACTATGCTGCATTAAAAAAATGACCCTAAAAAGGTGGCCAAGTCACAAAAACTTCTTGCTGAAAAAACAACTATTTACAAGAACTTTACAGTTGTAAATAGTTGTTTTTTCAGCAAGAAGTTTTTGTGACTTGGCCACCTTTTTAGGGTCATTTTTTTTAATGCAGCATAGTATATTTTCACTTGATAACGGGAGGAGTTTATCCACCTCCAGAAACGTTGTGTAGTTTAAAACTCAAGACGCGTTGAAAAAGTCCAATTAAATAATATAACATGTTAAAAACCAACGTCATTATGAATTTCATATTCATTGTCCATGATTGTTCAGCATAGGTAGAAACAACGTTGTCGTAATATTTGATTCTAAGATTTTTTGTTGCGGTCTTGTTAAAAGGGTGTTTTTAAACCATTAGACGTTAGTTTTTTGTCATGCGGCGCAAATTTGACAAGTGTAATGTGTTTGACAAGTTCATTGGTTCGAATCCCGCAATCACCACAAATTTATGTAGTAGGATCTAAAAATAAAAAAAGGGGAATGTCAGGCTTGAACAGACTTTCTCAACGGGAAAACGTATAAAGTGTCATGTGATATTTTTTATTGAAATAATGACCTAACTGATAAGGCTTTATATATGCTAGATTTTCCATGTATTTTTAATTAACATTCATATAGCGTGAATTTGGTAAAATATTACTAAAGGAGAATAATTATTACTAATTTATATACAATAATACTTTACTTCAACTACAGTATTAGTTTTTATTTTATTTCCACCAAAAGCGCAGGAATGAACAAGAACTCTAAAGTCAGGTGCCAATAACTGTTATTGTTTTGCTAATCGTTGTTTCCACAAACAATAGAAAGGTGACAACAATGACTTGCTTGGTCGAGCGCAAAATCACTTTCGTTCAAACAAAAAGCAGTTTTTATCTATAGTCAACTTGTAGTCAGTAGAGCGCGGCAAATTTAATTTGTAGTCGACTCCTTGACTTCTTTGTGTAAATGGAAGCGCTGGTTTTACAAACTCAATTTCACCATCGTCATTCAAAATGTTGTTTTGTAAGTTTTTAATGTTAATAATGTTTGTAAAACAATAATCACTAATTTTTTTGACATATGTTCAATGTTTTGGAGTTAAGTACCACCTTCGCAGCAAACTTGCGTATTTTCATTTGTCGGATTGGATTTTTCATTGAATATTTCCTTAAACATTACAGATTTATTCCCTATTTCAAATTAAGATTAACCAGTACTTAGGTTTGCTGCTACAGAGAGGGTAAAGTGGGTTACATAGTGAAACGTCAATGGCTTAGTATAAAATCGGTAAATACGCCACGTTTTACCAAAATATATACCTAATTAAGCTTACTGCTACAGTTTACTTATTCTCCATAAAAATAGAATGGGATTTTAGATTTACAACTTTTTAGATGTTCTCTGCAACTAATAACCGTGCAATAACTCATAAAAATACTAATTTATTTGTTTTAAAATGGTTTGGAGGGAAACGGGAAATTCTTTGTTTTTCTGGGTAAAAAAAATAGAAACCCCAATTTTTTACCCATAAAACTCCATTTACATAGTTATCAATGGGAAATTTGTTGTGTAACAAGACGGAAAACGATTAATCGGAGGCCAATAATTAATTGTTCTCTCAGGTTCCTAGAGGCCAAAAACACAATTCGTTCAAATATAAATTAGATCCTAAAACGGAATGCTCTGACTTTGAGAACGCGGTCTTAAAACATAACATTTCCCATTTTTTTCAAACAATTTTGTAAATCTTGAAAACGAAGTTTTTTGTACAGTATATTAAATCGTTGTTTTTGCACTGATCGTGGTTAAGGAGAAAGTTCTATAAAACTATAATGATAAAATTCTTATGATATTCTGAGGGGGAAATAAGTTTTTGATGTAGTTTGCTTATTTAATTTTGAACATATTTTGATCTTATTTGAAAAATGTATTATTTCATACTTATTACCATTTCAAAAGTAACATTTCATTACCTTTCCCCCGTGGCAGCAAACTTAAGTACCTACTTGTTAAACCAATGTTAATTAATTATTGAATAAACCTGATATTTTCTTGGAGATATTTTAGTAACAAATGGAAATTCGCTTAGCCTGCAGGTTTTCAGTGGGTGTAATAATTAATTGTAATTTATCTTATACCTAACTAAAATTGTTTCTTTAATTTGTACTTGTATTAAACACACTTACATTGTAACAGAATTAATTTAACTTACCTCCGAGTAAAGCTAGATTCGAATAATTCCTCTCCGAGGCGAAGCAGATCCACTTCAAAGCAAGAAGTGATGCGAAAGGATTAAAGCGGCGAAATTAGTATTTTAATTGAATATAGACGCTGTTTGAAAGAAGGTTCTTGAAATTAACTATGCAAATTTCCTCTATGGATTACTTGAGGTTTGTAGAAGAAGATCTTCCGAACGGAAATTATCCGCTCTAATCTAAAACTCCTAGAGAAGAAAGTTGATGGGATCAAGAAATGTGCTTAAGGAATTTCAACCGAAGTCACTAATTTTTGTATTTAACGTAATGGGGTGTTTTAGAAAATAGACCTTTGTAATAACGAATCATTTGTAGCTGGCTAGTCTAGTTAGTAGGGCGAGCTTCTGTCCACGTGGCCTCGGGTTTAAACCCAACCGATCACCAAAAACCTATGTGATAATGCAGTGACTTTCCTAGCCTGAAGTAATGTGTAAAAAGGTTCCAGGCTGTAGCCTAGCTTCAAAAAGGTTGTGCAAAAACGAGAATTGCGTTTGTATCCTCTTTAAAGAGATATTATTAGAATGATCTATGGATTCTACAGTTTCTTTTCTCATATAGTCTTGATAGGTCTTAAGTTCTTTATTCCAACATTGAATAATAATACATTGTATTGGAAAAGCTATTACAATTGTGAAAAGTGAACTTTTTTTAAAATCCAAGATTGAAAACACCTTCGTCAAATCTTAAAACATATCTACACGTTACTGAAATAACCTACACACTATGTAGAAAACAGCAAAGCGTATGTATGTAAAAAGAAACGAGTGTTACATAAGTCAAAAGAACTTTTATTTCACCCCATTAAAATAGCTAAGAACTAAGCGATTTCCCTTAGAAATCAGTGGAAGAATTAGGTTCTTGGTAACTCACTCACGAATATTATAACAGAAACGGTATGTATCATACGCATGGTCAAACTTCGTCACTGGCCCGAAAGTAAACATATATTATTTTTGAATTGTCAAAAATGTTTTAACCATATGTTAATGTTATTAGTATAAGATTTGGGCCGGTGACGTCATTTGTTTATGTTTATGATACTTACCGTTTATGTTCTAATATTCATAAACACACCTAGTTACTTAGGACGCATGCATGATTCATATAACGTATCCGTTTTACGAACGATTTTTATATTAAAAATCCAACGTTTTTTTTTCCTAGTTTATTATTTTTCCATTTACGCATTTTATTTTGTATATCGTTATAAAATAATGTAGGCCTATACTATAACCAGATAAACCCATCAATGGAGTTTGCTCCAAACTAGTTTTCGAAACTTCGAACTTCTAATTGAAGTGGACTTGTTCCTAAACCGGGAATTTTATAATTTCAACAATAACATGCAATAATTAAATTAGTTTTTAAAACTCATCAGCAACCCAATTACAGCAAAACTCTAAAACAAGGATTACTAAAGACTTGTAAAACCAGACTGAAACAAATCTCTTTAAAATTAGAGTTGGAAGAATTGTATTGCAATCAACGTCGAGCGGTCCTTTCAAATCACGGCTGGATTTGAGTGAAATCCTCATTTACTCTGAAAAACGTTCGATATAAAAATTTACATTTTTCTTGATTTCCTTAAAACCATTTTCTAAGCGACTGATTTGACAAAAATACACCCCCAAAAAGTTATTTTTTATGTTTTTTGTACGATACGCCATATAGTTTCTCATTGCTACAAGTTTATGCATTATTTTTCAAGTTATAAGAATTAATGAGGTTTCTGGCATAAAACGTATGTTTATTTCCTCGTCGCATTCTTCTACACCATAGCTAAAACGTATTTAAAAACCTACGGAATCGCTAGTATAGTGTAACTAAGTCAGATGAAAACTAAAAAGTGTACAGTGGCATTAACTAGTATTGTTTATTATTCCAATCATTCAAAGTTTTTGTAGATGTTAAATTTGTAAACATTTAATAAAAAAATGTAAATAGAAACCCTCAGCAATTATTTTTTGTTCAAAAAAGTATTGTTCTAATCAAATATACAAATATTCAAATTGTATACCCTTAGTTGTATAATTAAACGCTGGATAAATTCATACGTTTAGAATCGCTCCCATATTGCTAAGAGTATAGATGAACAGAGATTCATGATAGACGTAAAAATTCTGGCTATGATTTTTAATCGGGAAATTGACTGATTCATACAATATTGTAACAATTTTGACGTTCCTTGAATTTACCATGCACAAGAAACAGTTCTAAGTGTCACGTTTTGTCGCAGTAATAGTGTTAGTGTATAAAAAATTAATTAAATTGTATCTGCAATCTGACACATACTTTCTCCCATTCGATTATCAACAACCCTTATCATAAGCAAGCTGTGGGAGTAACTCAGAGATTTTATGGGGAAAACAACTTTCAAACAGTAATAATATCATTGGGGGTTGTGCCATTTTGTTTACAGTTAGAAAGCCCATTACATACCAAATTTTAATCAAAATCGTTGGAGCCGTTTTTGTAAAATCAGATTTTATATAATTTTATGGGGTTTTAAGAGGAAATCACTATTAAATAATTCAAAAACATCGAAAAGCTCCTGGAGATTTCATAGATCAGTACAGATCACATTGCAAATTCCAACAAAACTGGACCACAGGTGTCTGTAGCTCTGTACATCACCACACACTCACTTCGAAAAATTACTTTTTTGGGTTCAAAGAAACATAAAATGACTATTTCCCCGAAAAATCAAACTTGAAAATGTTGACGGAAACAAAACTTTCCCCTATACTATGTATACGACGAGAAAGAAAATAGAAGAAATCAACAAAAGGAGTAACAAAATATTAAATTTACAACCATCCCCACGTATTTAAGCCAATTAAACATCAGCCCATAATTTAACCTGAAACGAAGCAGGTGAGGACAACCGATGGCAGGAGACCGTTTAATGCACGATTTACACCAAGAGCTACAAATTAGTGGTCGGGTGACGAATGTCGCGTCATATCCACGAATTAATGAGATCTCCACGAATTAGACGGCTGCAATATGACGGTTTGGAGCCAGGCCGAGACTGAAAAGTGGTAAAAGTATGTAATTTAATCGTAAGTTTGTGTCAATGTATGCTTTTTTCGGTAAGTAGACGAAGCTTATGAAGTTTGTATGCATTTTGTGAGCAATTAATTCGATTTAAATTCATAATACGAGTCATTATAACTGGAATCTTCGAAGTGTAAATAGATTTGGTAATTTATACAAAACACTATTGATCTTCATAGTTTTTCGCCACTTGAGTTTTATAAGTACTACAGTACTAGAGTTCGTCCATTGGTCGAAAACTTGACCAAAGACATGTAAAGTACTTCTCTTTTTTTACCCCACGCTGTAAATAAAACATTTTATTGGAATGTTTCCAATTGTTTTGATTTTCTGTGTATATTTTGTTGTTATTTCGTCACCAGCATGACAACCCGCAAGACCCACGTAATTTCCTTTAGTATTTTTAATTTATTTTTTGTGCTTTTTTTAGCAAATTTTATTTTCTAAAAGGATTCTGCACATCTACAGGAAATATCGTTCTAACGGTATGCGTAGATTTTCCCTGCGATGCACACGAGCTGAGTAAAAAAGTTTTCAAGAAATGCTTGCTTTTAATATAGGATAATTTTAAAAGTAAGAATGGCCAAAACCAGGAAAAACTTGGTTGGCGTGATGAGGATTTTTTTCAGTACCGTATGAAGAGCTACATGCATCACAGCTTAAAGAAAATGTGACTAAGTGTTAGAAAGTGTTCACTCTTTAATCTGTGATGCTATTTTTGCTATCCAAGTGGAATTCTTAATACTTTAATACTTTACTTTGAAATGGCGACCATACGAATAATAATCACTGGTACATGGATTCATCATCGATATATCGATATATCGATGGGATTCATTGTCATCGACTATAAACCCAAAAAATTTACTCCTTTATGTTTGTGTGCTCGGATTAGTTATGTGACTTCAGATTCAGATAGTGAGTCGTGTAGTGAACGATTCCTAACCAGTCGAATGCGCTAACATTGATTCTAGAAATGAATGTGGCTTTGTAATAAGAGAGGGGTACTTCCGTGTCTGTTGTCAAAAACAACCGAATGAAAATATCGATCAATATATCGATAATGCAATATATAGATGGTTTCATTCGATGTATCGAATAGTCGATATTTTCATTCGGTTGTTTTTGATAACAGATACGGAATGAGAGGACCAATGATAGTGATTTTTCAAACTTGTATGCGAATAACTAAGTTTTTTATAATTGACACAAACCATTTATAGTCATAGATATACGCTATTCAATTGCAAATATATTTAGTATATGTAACCTGTTTCCAGAACGGGTCAACCTGGAAACTGGTCGATTTATACAGTTCAGGTTAGTCCCAGGTAGACGGTCAGGAGGCAGGTTCCATCATACAGACTATAGACATTACCATTAGTCAAACTGTTAACTACGAGTACAGTTTTTCCATCACATTTATGTTTAAAAATATACCTAGATTAGATTACAGGTGTTAAACCAAGGGTTTAAATTCCACTACACAACTTCTATAACTCCGTTGATAAACGCAATTAATCACCTTACATATTATAACAGCCAAATTTGACTTGGGAATAAATCGTTTGTGGGATAGCAGGTATAATTCAAAATTAATGTCATGAGTGCAAATATATCACTTGCCAAGTTACATGCTGGCGTCTAGCCATATTCTGTAATTAGGAATCTAAGCGTACTGCTAACTTGTATTTAACACTTATAATTACTTTATTTTAATATTTTATGTTTTAAATTTATTATTTATTGAAAAGTAGTCTTGTTCAATTGCAGTACATGGAATAAAGATGTGGTTTTAGACTCGCTTAAAACTATTTTAATCGGATTGTTGCGGAGATAAGTGAAGGAAAACTTCACTCTTAGACATAAACTATTTATTTTGTCGATAATAATAGCAATTCTGATATCTTCATAAATGAGGACATCATGAGGCTATTAAAAAGTATAATTTTTTCTATATATAAGATTTTAGGAGAGCAAAGTGTGGTTCTTTAATCAAAATTGTATGAACACATCCGTTTTAAAATGTAATCTAGGATCCGAACCTTCACTTCTGGCAGTTCGTTTCCACATTTGAGTATGTATACATTTCGGGTTTGATTTATCTATCGCCAGGTCTACAGAAACATTAAACATTCTCTTAGCAGATTTATTTCTTTTGGATGAAAATGATTGAACATAAATTTGAGCAAGGTTGGTATACCATACCTCAAATTTTCAAAGTATGCCAAAAAGCTTTAAGTAAATTAGTACAATGGTTTGTAAAACCTTTAAAACGTAAACATGGACAAATATTTTGATAGTTTTCCTAATAGGTATTTCAATTGCTTTAATACCTATGCGCTTTAATTCAATACTCACACACTAGAGCTCATGAATCATAACAATATCCATTGTTGTATTTTAGGTCTAGTTGACCGTTGTGACCTCTATTTACAATACAAGACGTCTTACCTACTGGGAAAGAATACCAACGTAGGAAAGATTAAACATTATCCCTGATGATTATCCACATAGTTAGGAAAATGTTAAAGTACGGGCAACGGTGGGGGTTTGTCGATGTTTTTAATTTAAATACTATTCAGCTAAATGTATAGTATGCTTGATAAAGTGATTTAGTAGGAAACCTCTGATTTTTCTGATGTAAAGTAAAATGAGCAATTATTAAAATTAGTCTTGTGAAAATTCGCCCTTAAATGTGGGTTAGTTAACATCAGCCTACTTAAAAGTTATTAACAAGTAATTAAATAAAATACTATAGAGATTTTTCTGTGAGGTAACAAATTACAGTTTTCGTGGAAACTTAAGTAACTATTAAAATTAATTTAAAAAAACTTTTGTTCCTTGTTAAATTAATTAAGTTACGGTCATTTGCAAAATCCGTAAACACACACACACTGACCGTGACACTTTTTAATGGTAGTTTTCGTGTCCCATTCGTAACGGAATGGAGTAAAGCTATTTAATATAGGCTACTTGAGACTTGTTTTAATAAAGTTTATGGAGTTGACGAATCAATAAGCGCCGCTTACTAATAAATTAAAATATTTGTAGGCCTACATGACATCTTCTGGTGAAGAAATACTACCAAATGTTCTGCTAAAATTCCAAAATAAAAATACAGAAGATTATTTTTATTTGACGGTGCAAAAGTATCTGGAGGCGCCGGGTATCGATCCCGGTACCTCTCACATGCTAAGCGAGCGCTCTACCATCTGAGCTACGCCCCCAGTTGTTGGTGGAGGAATGTCAGTTTGTATATAGAGACACTTCTACGCTTTGCAGTCTAATGCCAGCTACGAATGCTACGGTTTATTGCAGTTTAGTACTTTTTTACTGTACTGAACCATTGACTTTATAAAGTCAATTACTGTACTATGATCATAACCAGCTGCTGTATGTTTATAACAATCACATTGCATTGTTAGATTCTATATTCACTATCAGCTGATTGATTGTTGTATTGGAGATTTTTTTATTTAATAAAATCATTTCATCTGTGACTTTACCTATTAATCAATTCAAAATTGTATTTGTATTGCTAACCAGATATTATTCTTGTTTCTATACAATTAATATTTAAGACCTACTTAAGGGTGTGCTAATGTTGTACAATATTGAATCGGAAGTTTTCTACGAAAAAATGTTTTCTTAGTAAAGTTAAAGACTTGCAACACTTGTAATACTTGTCGTTGTAAAAATGTGTAAGATTTTAAATATCATACTTGTTTATATTAATTCTGCTTTAACTATTGCGTGGGGTAAAAGCTTTTGCCAACAATTTAAGGGGAAAATATAACATGTTATAAAATTCATAAACAATTGATAAACATCTCTAAAATAAAAAACCCGCATTTTCTAACGCTATCTTTTAAATGTATCGAGAGCTGCAAACAGGAAAACTTTTTACATCGCAGCAAGAAAGATAAAAATACTTGAAACCTAATGCCATTGGATTCTAACTTCATTGCTAAGAGAAATAGAAACTTTCCTTTCGAACCAAGTTCATTCAATTATGTAAACAATGTTCTTGAAGAGAAAACTTCTCTTTTTGTGTGTCTAATGCATTTGTCTTACTTATTCAGTTGAGAAACAATGTAAAATGTTTAGGTTTTGGACTGTAAGGCCACACGTAGTTTATTCCTCTTCTATTTTTGTGTTAATTATTTTCTTGCAATCCATGTTTGCCACTAGTTTGAATTAAATTACCAGCAATTTGAATCCTAGCATGTTAATTTTCTGTTGCTACCACTATTGTGTAACTAATTATAACGTAATAGTGAACCAACAGTGCTTGAAAATGTCTTCTTTGCTAAAACAAGGGCTGATTTATTAAATGTGGAATGGCATATTGGCGCCAGAACGGCGAAGGGTTAAAAGCGTTGCAGAGCAAGTAGGGCGTGAAACGTTCAAGCATTTTAACACCCCTAATAGCAAGGGAGTCCCGTTCTTTGCCTGGGCTTAACAGTGTAAAAATGTTTACACTGTATTCAACGGCGAATTACTTTCATTTTACCCTATTTTGTAAAATCCTTTCTTAGGTTAGGAAAATTTGCATTAAGTAGTGTTGGCTATGTTATAAATTTGTGTTAGGAGATTTATTTTTATCCACACTAAGCTTGAAAATTTAATATTTCTAACACTTTCGCTATCAATAAGCTTACTGAAAGATAATTTACTTTACATATTATAAATTTACACAAGATTAAAGTAGGAACGAGAACAAACTCGAAGTTGAAATGTTGTTGAGCTATTTTATGTAAAAGACTAAATTAAGTCGTTACAAACCTGTCTTGAGCAGAACAAAACTGTCTTTTGAAGTTTAAATTCGCTTCGCGTCTCAGAAGTTTATTCTTTGACGTTTCATTTCACAAGTACGAAAAGTGCACGTATCATTTGAGCAGTTTTGCTCCATTTAAGTAATCTGAAGTCGACTCTTGAAGTAATCGACTTTGGATTACTGTATTGTACCACTTGTGCAAATTAAATGTCTTGGGCTTCACATTGTTTTAAAATATCACTGCACAGTGTTCAAACAAAATGACGGCGTTTGTACTTAAATACGAATTTCATGGATGCTATGGTTTTTATTCGCGAAAAAATATTTGTAACCTTATTTAGAATATGTCTGTGATGTGTAGTCAAAATGTATACGCCATGTTTTGTACCAAACCCCCAAAACCACCATAAACTGATTCATTCACACTTTTCCCGAGCTTGGAAATTGCAATTTCCCGGGTTTCTCGCCAGTGTACGGGCGCTCGGTTTACGCGGGAAAGCCTCGCTCTCCCGCCATTGTGTGGCGGTCACGGATTTGGCGCGAAACTCGAGTGTCATCCGTCTATCAGCTGATTTTCCGTTACAATGACGAAGTGTTACGAGTTTATCGCTACGCTGCAATAACTTATATAATCTGTGTTATATGGCGATTGTAACATTTCTCACATGCATTCAGGTACTACTGTTTAGTGGTATTATTTAAACACAATTAAATATAATTTGTTTTCTCTAAAACTGTTGACAAACGAAGAAAGTTTCAACTTTTAGACTATCGTTTAAAATTATCGTTAGAAAAGTGTTGTATACTTTTACAATTACCTAAGAGACCATACTAGCCCGGGGCAAAGGTTACATTTTCACACAGTTGTTTGTAAAATTGTCTTTACTATGTTGTTCTTCCCAATGTCAAATTCACTAAAAAACCCAGTGAAGCTATACAGTCATAAAATCATCATGATAAACATAAAATATAGTTGAACATCAAGTAGTAATTGAATTACACAAAATCATCTAATGGAGTTCTGCATTATCACTCATCTGAAATCTCAAGGTACAAGGACAATCATTCATCCAGCTGGACTGTTACCCGAGGGGGGGGGAGTGTGATGATGGTTGGGGGGGGGGGCTAGAGGTGTTACTGTACATAATGTTACGTAATCTTATTAGCATAACTGGTCCAGCTAAGGTAGGCCAACATGTCTGTCTGCCGTCTGCTAGTCACAGCTGGTGAACGTATCTCGTATCGGAAGTGATGACTGAACGAGTCTTTCGTTAAGTAAATCAAAACAAGAAGAGGCAATACCACTGAGCTAAAATTATAACCGGAGGTAGCACTGCCATGGCAGAAGTCTGTCAAAAGCGAGTCGCTGATTTTGTTAGGTTGGTATAGCAGTAAGTTTTCTTACCATAGCAATAACATGGCTTCTTATAACTAGGTTGTATAGCAGTGAGTTTTTTTGTCATAGCAATAACATGGCTTACGGACACCCACCTCACGCAAACATGGCGGCTGGCGACACGCATCTTTGACATTCAGTGCTACCTCCAGTTAGAATTATAGCTCAGTGGGCAATACTCACATACTCATTATGGATTTAAATTCACAGCTGGGGATCGTATCTCGTATCTGAACTGTTCACTGAACTAGTCTTTCGTTAAATGAATCATAACAAGAAGAGGCAATACTCACACACTCATTATGGATTTAAAATCACAGCTGGTGATCGTATCTCGTATCTGAACTGTTCACTGAACGAGTCTTACGTTAAAAGAAACAAAACAAAGAGGTAATACCATAGATCACTTACTCATTATTGATTTAAATTCACAGCTGGTGATCGTATCTCGTGTCTGAACTGTTCAGTGAACGAGTCTTTCGTTAAGTGAATCATAACAAGAAGAGGGACTCATTATGGATTTAAATTAGATTAGATTTCTTCTAGACACACTAGGAAGCGCATTTTAAATCAAATATGAATGTTAAATGAATGTGGCCCTAGATTTATCACTGAATAAGATTAGATGGTTATTTAGCCATTATTTGATTGAAGCATGAACTGTTCATTGTACACAAGACTGTAAAATTTCATCTAAGCTATTATATATAGATCAAGAGTTGCTATCCAGTTTCAAACCATCAAAAAGCTAATGACATTTTTTTCAGAATCTTACCAACCTGATTATTTAGTTATGTAAATTAAAATAAGTACTGATGATATGGGATATCTTCTCGCATACTTGTTATATTATGGCTATTTCGTAGAATACACTTGTAAAAATAATGAAAATAAAATAATTTACTAAATTATTATACCCCAAGTAGTATGATTATACCATGTAACTGGGTTAGTTTTTAGATTGTCCGGACATACCTAAATTTCATCAACACATTTGCAAGAGTATTTATAGGTACTTAAGTGTTGCGTTGTCTTGGAAAGATAAATCTACTTATCGGTTATGGATGACTTAAGCTCAGAGGTCAGGATTTTGACGAGGGTCACTTTAACGTCCCACGAAAGGATTATGAACAAAGCAGGAAGGATTAAATTCTTCGGGATAAAAATAATAGTTAGCTCACTTTGTTTAGCTTGATTATGTACTTCCATACGCAACATCTATATATATAAAAGGCAAAGCCCTCACTGACTGACTCACTCACTCACTCACTCACTCATCACTAATTCTCCCACTTCCCATTTACCTAGGAGGCTGAAATTTGGTACACTGATTCTTTAGGCATTGAATAGGAAAACTAAGTGGTTTTTATTCTGATCGGACTCTCGGGCTCCGCCCCAGTGGCTCTGGAATTTCCCATGTTAATCTTATGAGTACTTATATTTAAATGGAATTAATGAATCTTAACAGCTGTTTCAATTAAACAAGTTGGTTCTGTTGTATGATGTTCAATAGCATTAAAGTTACAAGGATTACCAACAGGGTGCAGCACCATTATTTCTTTTACATTTATGACAACAGCTAATTTGTAACCAAAAGGTGAGTGAGCGTAGCGAACGAACTTCAACCTCGAGGCGAGTGAGCGTAGCGAACGAGATAACCTGAAGGCAAGTGAGCGCAGCGAACGAGCTCCAACCTAAAGATGAGTGAGCGTAGCGAACGAGCTCCAACCTAAAGGTGAGTGAGCGTAGCGAACGAACTTCAACCAGGACATGATTGAGCCATGCGAACGAGATCATCTTGAAAATTAAGAAGTGAAACGGGGCAAAGCCCGCGGGTTACAGCTAGTCTTGTATGTATCGGATTTATTTTATACACAACTAACAATGATTTATCCTAATTATAAACCATCGTTCAGACTTCTTTACGAAAGCTACATTTTTCAATGTATATGTATATTTCTGTTTTGCTTTTATTCGAATTGACTTTTTTACTTGTTTTAACGCTACAGACCCTCAAAGACAAAACTCAAAAACTACTAAACAACCAGGATTTGAATTACTTTTTCAGCCTGAAAATATTTGTTTTAACGATGCATTTCAATCCATTGTATCTTCTCGGATTTTTTTTTCATTTGTTTGAAATTTGTATTTTAATGGCGATTTTCCTATTAAGACGCATGAAATAACGGTGTTGGTTTTTACTAAAATGTCTTAACCGATTTTAATAAAAATTTAGTATTTTATTACCCTTTTAACTCTAAACCAATCGGTACAACCCGCAATGATGTAAAAATACGGTTCAAAAGTTGCAATTTAATTGCTTTTATACCCATAATATTTTTGGGAGTAGTTAGTCACACTGCTTACCACTTGTAAGGGCTTTTGACAAGCGTGGGGGGAAATATGTGTCAGTTTGCAGGAACCGTTTATTTTAACAGAAGTTGTAGAGTGAGGGGGAAAGCTTCAAGATAATAGGTTACTTCATCGCCGAACAAACAGTAAGGAACGATTTGACCTCAGATGTCGATAAAATACCTTCCTTACACCAGAACATTTGGCGAGCTCAGTGATTTCCTACCTTCTAACGTCTTTGAAATAACCGTTCCAAAAAAAAACTCAGAAGGACTTATTATGACAGATATTGGAATCCAACCAAAATTATTTTCACTAAAAAGTGCAGAAAATACGCAAGAGATTAGTTGCGTCACAATCCTAGATAAATCATTTTTTATCCAATTATTTAAAGGATAATGGCGGTTTCTGCCTCACGGTAACGACTAGGTTAGATATCTGGTCAGATATACATTAAAACAGAGATCAACATAGCAGTAGAACCAGAAATTATACCATATTTTTATATTATGCCACTACTTTACAATGAGCTAAAAAGTAAAAACAATCGACTTTGTACAGGTTGCAACTGTTATATAAAAGGGCAATATAGTAGTCGTTCAAGATGAAGTGCAATGATAAGAAATTGTGATAACAAAGACTTAGTAACATGAGCGGAAAATAATTGATAGCGAGACGTTATCAGTGCAATTGCTAGTTCATCAGTTTATGACTGATATAACTGATATCAGTTTACTATCAGTTACATCAGTGCAAAAATTGAAAACAATTTAACGACTATTTGCTACAATTAACATATTGCTATCATACAGATTATATATACTCTTTCAACTAGTTTTAAGGCTTGCACAAATATAGCAAGCCTCATGGTTTAGAGAGAACGAATTAATTTTCCTACTGTTATATATTTAATTAAATATTTGGTAATTTTGTAGGAAATGACTAAAGATATTTGCATAAACTTAGTCCTTCGATTTCTTTTTTTTTCAAAAAGTTGGTCCCTGTTTACTCCAAAACTATTCCTGAGAAATCATTTTTACTGAATTTCGTCACCGTCTTTTCAACACACTGAGCAAGTCTGCTGCACCTTGGTGATAGTGTATCACATATGTTTGGATACATTACAAGCTACTATTTGCGGTTGCACTCGCGTAATCTGTTGCGGTGGAGGTCGTGGGTTAATATGCAACAGCTGACCGCATACGGGCAGACTGACCATTGGCTATCATCAAAAGCAATCGTGGTTGGTTTGATTGACACATGTATAATGTATGAGAACATTAAACCTTCTCTTTTTAAATATACGTCAAAGGTCGTCATGCCTTATAGATATGTTTGATAAAAACAATTACTATACTATTATATCATATAGGTGGCAGCCATCATCTGACCCAATCTATTATACTAATTCCGTAAGGAATTTCTTGTGCGCAGCAAAACTCTTTTATTTATTAACCGATTTTGATGATTGAATTGTCAAATTAAAGGGAATTATCTGCAGAAGTCATGGAATAATTTTTGTCACGCTCAGTTCAATGTGCTTCGCCCCATTGGACTTTAAAGTTGCCATGTATTTTTAAATTTAGGTGAAAATTTAGTAAGCTTATCAAACATATGATTCATTTCTAAAAACAAAACGGTACTTACGTATTAAACGGAGGCCACATTTTGTCAGCGCGCTGCGGCGGTTATGTTAGGTTGGGTTATCGTAAATATTATGTGTGTAGGACTTTCCTCGCTTCGTTATGAATCGATACCAGACGAGTTATACTTTCTATTATGATAACCCAACCTAACATAACCGCCGCAGCGCGCTGACAAAATGTGGCCTAAGTACCAAAAAAGCATCTGTCTTTATAAAAATAACCTCTATCCCTTATGTCATTTAAATATTTACTTTCTCTGTTTATTTATCAGTTTAGCTTCCAATACAAGGATGACTGATGAAATGGGATAGTTTATTTGTGCAGTTGCATTCAGAGTGTTAGGGATATCTATATCAGGAATTGTAAAGAAATATTATGGGATGAAGCTCATATGTCTATTAAGTAAGCTTTATCGTCTGTAGAAAGATTACTGCGAGATATTGCCAGAAGAGAAGACTAAAAAAAGCCTTTTGGTGGAAAGGTGATTGTTTTGGGAGGTGATTTTCGGCAATGTGCTCCCATAGTACCTGTCACGAGTTGCTGTGCAATAGTAGAAAATTCAATAATTAGATCACCTTTATGGCCAATGTATGAACAGATTTTACTTGCAAAAAACATGAGAGCCAATCCAAGCGAATCAATATTTGCTAAATATCTTTTATGAATAGATAATGGCCAAGAGAGCTACCATAATGATCTTGGTGTCTTGGTGAGTCTCCGGTGCTTGGTGGTACTGTATCTTTGGTGATATGTCTTCCTCCCCAATGTATTGTGAATTAAAATATTATTGACAAAATCTTCAGTTAAGGATTCTCTGAAGATGCTTTAAAAAGGACAAGAAATCATGCAATACTTTCAACAAAGAATGAACTTTGTGGCGAAATAAATAATATAATATGTTTTAACGATATTTAAATATAGTAAATATTATTAACTGGAAACAACTAGTTATTATTACTTTCCGTAAAATTAATAACACGTAATATGTTGATTAAGAGGTCATTGTATGTTTGATATTTTAATCCAAATTGTTTAGATTTTTGACTGACATATATTTGAGATACAGGGTAGCCCAAAAAAGATGCTCATCTAAACATCTGTTTATAATTGAATTATTCACAACAATGTTCAGGAATGGTTAAAACATGCAAAGACGAATGGAATGTTGGTGGAAAACATGTAGAGCACTTAGTTTTTGTGTAGAGTAAGTTTGTACACCTAATAAATAATAATTATTTGCCGTGAAATGATGAGTATTTTTGGGCCACCCTGTATTACGTCACAACATCGTATACCTTATAGATCGTTTCATTGTACGTTGAATATGTGTAAATTGTAGACAATTTTAATGATGATGCGGTGATGGAGATGAGCGGAAATTTCCGAAGTCGAGAATCAGAACGAGCTTGAGAAGTCATTAAGATTCCACCGCTTTTTGAATGAATGTGCGATCCAGCACTAGTTTAATTTACAGTCTACAGTAACTCAACTAATGGAATCATATTAACTAGAAAATGGGAGGCTAATTTTGTGAATTATTATTAGTATTGCAGGATTGTAACATACTCTTAAAAAAATAATTATCTGTATGCATTATTGTGGATATTAAATCATCAATTTTGGTTAAAAAGACTTTTTTAAGTTTTAAAGTTTCAATTGCGTTTGCCCATGCTTACCTAAGGCCGACCGGCATAAGAATTGGAATCTAGTAAAAAGAACAGACTACAAACTTAGAAGCTAAGAAGCTAAGTCTTTGTGACTGTCACAAGAATATTAAATAGAAGAAATTTCTTCTTAATTTATTTCAAAAGTGGAAAGTGGCTCTTCGTCGTTTAATTAGCTCTTTTGTCCTCCAAGAACAAAGAATCTTCGTAAATCTTTTGCTTCTATAATTCTTCAAGTGGAGTTGGAGCGAGGAAGGAGATTTAATAATACTATTCGTTCTTTAGTGGGGATATACAAATAAACTCAGTGAAAATTGATATTTTAAAAAGTTGCTGTTTGCTGATTAGTGTTGTTTTTAACCTCTGATTCCAGTATTAACGCAATAAAAAAAAGTAATCTCAATCAAATATTTACAATGCTCAGACTCATTTAAAAATACAAACAATTAAAATAATTTCAATTTGTATAGCTATACTTGACAGACAAATAGATGAAGATGTTAAGAAATACATTTTTGCAAGAATGGAAAAACTAGGGCAATTATTAACTTGGAAAATATGGGTCTGTGTGTGTGTTTGCTGATATCAAAGAGCTTAGTTTGGTAACACAGTTTGCACCGTATAATAGATTAAACATTCATCCACACACTACATCCGCTTAAGAAATAAGTACATTGTATTCAGGTGTGAATGTTTGCTAATATCAAGGGAGTTAGGTTTAATTTAATCATGTCTTTTGACAGACGCTATGGCCCAAAATGTATATACAAACAAACAATCGCTGACAGTGATATCCGATACGATATATTGTATTCAGGTGTGAATGTTTGCTAATATCAAGGGAGTTAGGTTTAATTTAATCATGTCTTTTGACAGACGCTATGGCCCAAAATGTATATACAAACAAACAATCGCTGACAGTGATATCCGATACGATATATATCGAAATAATAATTCATCCGCTAATAAATCGTAGGATTTCTGCGAAACTGTACCAAGGTTTTACACTACTAACTGTTCATCGGTTATTGAAACATATAAGGTAGCCTATACCATGCGAGTTGATATTTATCAATTCTGTAATCGGTCAAATCTCCCCTAGTGGAAGGTCAGTGACGCTTGATCAATACACGACCTTAGGTCAGTAATAACATTGAATATATAACACTCATGTAAATGTATCATTTTTTATTTTTTTCAACTAAAGTGTCTTTCTCTTGTTTCAGGTAAAAGCAGTGTTTAAATCTGTTTGGAACACGTAAGTCAAATATAGTTTGTAGTGCAGTGGTCTTCTCGTAGAGAATTATGCAAGTGTATATACTTTGTTTAAGGTAAACTATTAATATTGAGAAATTATTACAATGGGTTCAAGGTTTGTGGTTTCTTAAAATTTCACTAAAATAAGACATTCAATTTAGTACATGATCGAGTACTTTTTCATAGTTCAGAGCCAGCGACCACAGAATTAAAACTTTAATTCTGTGGTCGCTGTTCAGAGCTCTGCCACGTCGTCCCCGGAAATAGCAGGTTATTGATGACAAGTATACTTACATAATTCAAAATACATTTTTTAATTTTTTATATCCCACCTTCAACCTTTACATTTCTATTTTTGTTGGTTCTAGCCAAAAACTTGTTACTTTAGGCTAGTCTTACAAGATATTGGCATTATCACATAGATAATATCAATTGGTGGTTGGTGGGATTTGAACCCGTGACCTTTGGCTCCGAATACCCGTGCTCTACCTCTTGACCAGCTTGATCACCAACATATTAAGAAGTTGTTATTTCTTTAGATCCAAGAAACGAGGGTTTGTCTTACAATTTCACTATTTAAATGTTACATTTAATTCCAACAGTGTTCAAGATCATGTACAGGGTTCATGTCCTGCTACTAGTCTCCTCCAGTAGGAATGTGACGTAGGAAGGTCCTTCATCCTTAATCCTGCCTCTGATGTAACTTATTACCCCTCCCCCACCTCTCCTGGAATGTCCATTATCTTCACTTTTCATCCCATCTCCAGGACAAAAGATCGCCATCTTCGTTTATTACTCGGAATTCCTTCTTCTCCAGTTAATATTGACAATAACGGCATCAGCTGTTTAGAGTTTTTATTTCATACAGGGAGCTATAACTGTAGTTCTCATGTTAAGACCTCGACTGGGACCGATTTACTTTGTAGTTTTGAGGTCCTCAGAGGCTAAAAAGACAATGCGTTCTAATTCATATAAATATTTATACATGTGTCCGTTAGTATGGTAACTCGAGTAAAAATTGTGTGATTTTAATTAAATTTGGTACACACGTGTAACCTATGTTTTCGAAGGATTCGAAGCAAGGTCGAAATACGGGAACGGTGTTTTATATGGTAAAAATTAAAACTTTCCATTTTTGACCCTCAAAATATATAACTTAGGCATTTTTTCCAAACCGTTTTGTATAGCTTAAAACGATTTAGTATATACTGATGCGTTGTTATACGCTAAATAATTTATGTCATTCTACAGAATAAATTAACGGTTATAGGCCTATTTGGCTTGTTTATGGATATATTTCGTTTATAAATTCGAACTACTTAACAAATGTTTGGATTAGGCGGTATAGTACATCTTCCTGTTGCGAAGCACGGGTGCAGAAGCTAATAAGTAATATTTTTGAAAAAATGTAAGTGTAAATAAAATTAAGCAAATGGAAATTGACTTCGTCTACTGTTTTTTAGGGGTTAATTTATGTTAAAAAAACTTTGTACAGGTATAAAAATCCAGCCATTAAGTTAATTAGAGTCAGAGACCAGAAGCGAAGCTTTTGTAAAACAATATGTTTAGCTATCGGCTTTGAATGACGTTAGTAGACTTCTGTCATGTTGTAAAATCAAAAGTTTGTTTTGATGAGTGTTTCGTTCACGGTTATATTTCAGTGAGCCGATTGATGTTGGAATGTCTCTCTAGTGCCGGGTCAGTTTTACAGTTTGAATTTGACTTTTTGTTGTACATAATACGAATGGAGATAAGAGATTGTTCATAAAATATGCTCTTACATAAATACTTCCACCGCAACAAACCTGAAGATAAGCTGATTTCCATTTGTCTGATTGGATTTAAACCATTGATTATATATACTAGATTAAACTAAAACTAGCTGTTTGGCCGGCTCTTCGCTCGGGCATTTTCTTTTCAAATAAATTAGAAATGCAGCTGTAAAAACTTTGATTGATCTGTTGACTGACGTACTTGATACAATCATTGAGATACCTTCCATAGATCAAATATCCGATTGCATAAAGAAGGCATGAACCTTTTCCATATAAAGATACGTCCAAACGCCACCAAAAAGGTGTAGGTACTTTGTTCATAAAGTACAAATCCAAGATGTATATTTCTAAAAGAAAGAAAATAGATAATTACATAAATTACACACACAAATAAGCTGTGTAGTGTCAAATAGAAGTAGTAAAAACCATAGTAGCCAAGCCACAACCCTTTAGAAATTTATGGTTTTCTAAAACAGCTTAACCTAGAAATATTTTAATCTTAATAAGTAATAAACAAAAACAAACATTTTGAGATAGATGCTTAAAAAAAATGTTTTACCTAACCCGCCATGTTAAACTTCCCTATCCCAAGCGTGATGTATACAACTTCCTTACTTCTCGAGTGATGTAAAGTTGAAAAAAACTCACTCGGTGATGTAATGAAACCCATTTAAATAACATTGAGTGCTTAACTTAAAAAAATATACCTCTATGGAGGCATCGACGTTCAACGCTAGAAAACAGCTGTGCGCTTGAATGTTATTGTTATGCTTTAAAGTATTTTCCTAACCTAGCTTTTGTTTGTAAAAGAACGTTACTGTTAGACGATGAGTGAAATGGATAATGAAAAATATTGTACGTTAACCCATGTATATTGTCGGGTCAGGTAAAATCTTGTACGTTACACGTTACGCAAGAGCGTGTTTACATCTCTTAGGTGAATTATGCAACTCGCTTCCGCTCGTTGCACAAGATTCACGTAAAAACGCTCTTACTACACTTGTAATGTAAATAGCTATTACCAGATGGTATGTGGTATTGATAAACAATAAATACAAAATAAAAATCTCCTCTATATGAATAACATGGAAATTTGGAAGTCCTGTAGTCAGAGCCCTGAGGTCTAAATCAAAATTCTGGATGTTGTATTCTGGAATTCCGCCACGACATTCTAAACATAATGACCTTTAAATAAAAAATAGCTTATTCCCTATATGGGTAATTTGTTAAAAGAATCATCAAAATCCGTCTAGCGGGTGTCTCGTAATCTGCGTGAACTAACGGACCAATATTTTTTTAATACAGCATATAGGATATTTCCTTAAAATTATCATATTTATTACATTTTTTAATTACATTAGCATGATTGAGTACTAGCGTTAGCAGCTACAGGAAAGGAAATTGGTTTTTGGGTATTTTTGTTATTGTTGATAGTATAGTATGAAACAAATAAAATTGCCAATTTTTATCAAAATACATTTTTAGACAAGCAAACTACAACAGTTTTCTTTTTATCCTCTTAAGAATAATAACATGGCCATTCTAAATATACAGTTTAACATATAGTGGTATATGTTACATATATGGTAGGCCTACTGTTCTAATTATAAGTAGGAAATTAAAAGTATTAACTTTCTAAAAACACTTCGATAAATACTCATTATGAATCGCAAAGCGTTCTTGACAACACGCTGTAAAATATCTGTCAAAAACTATCAAAATATCAATTTACCTCAGCACTTCCTGTTTGTCTTCACCAGATCAATGGAAGTTGACAAAGTGTAGTGTCAGCCGCACACAATCATGGAGTAATCGCTCAACAAACACAAACACAAACACAATCGGGAACTAGAAAGACAACAAACAACAAACACGTCCATGTGACAAGCCTTAGTGGCAACACGTACATCGGTGTACTCTTTGAGAACTTATGGTTGTACTATTTTGAGTATTTATATGTTAGTAATGTCACAGACAAGGTGATAAGTATTTATTCCCTTATCCGTGGTTATAATAGAATGCGAGTTTTTAAATTAGTTTTTAATTTTAATTTTTTTAGTGAGTCGGTGGTTCAGTCGGTAGCGTCGCGGACTTCGGGCCCAAGGCAGTAGTGTCGTGGGTTCGGATCTTGGTCACTAACTTGGTCACTGTCACTAACTTTTATCAGTACAGTTCACCTTTGTACTGTACCAGCTCACCCCTTGCTTTGCTGGTTACGTTCCACGCACAGATCTGTAGTCTATGTGGACGGGCAAATGCAAGGTTAAAAGAGGCCGCCAACCTCTTAAAAAAAAAAAAAAAAATTCGCCCCCTATACCTTAGTATATTGAGAAAGTATTGTTTCGTCAACATTTTCGAGCTTGAGTTTTGAGTGGTCCCCCCAAACCCAAATATGTAGTTGTTTTCGAAGTGATGTATGTCCGTATGTGTCTGTCTGTCTATGTGTGGATTTGTACAGAGCTAAAGACCACACCTGTAGTCCAATTTTGATTAAATTTGGTATGTAGGTACTAATCCATGGTATCTCCAGGCGTTTTTTTAAATTATTTCGTAATTTCGATTTTTAATGGTGATTTTTGCCCATAAATACCGGAAAAATCTAATTTTCTCGAAAATGTTCAGAACGATTTTGATAAAAGTTTAGTATGTTATAGTCCTTTAATTTCTGAACAAAATGTTTTTAAGTCTCATTGCTGTAAAACATTCTGGTCCAAAAGTTTATTGTAACTTATGTTATTTTCCCATACAATAACGGAAAACCGGATTTTCGAAAAATAACCGGTTTTGATTAAGTTCGTATTTTATGGTCCTTATAATTCTAAATAAAATAGTGCAACCCCCATTGCTGTAAAAACTATGTTTCAAAAGTCATTGCAACTTTTTTGATTATCCTTATTTTATCACAGCTACTCCCACCGCTTGATAATGGTTGTTGACACTCTTATGGGAGAAAGTATGCGTCAAATTGCTGATACCGTTTATTTTAATAAATAAAAGGACCAAATAGTAGACATATTTTGGAATTAGTGGGTAAAGTAGTGCGTGAGGCAAGTACGGCTTATTCGCTTCACCGAAGTGTGTAGACAAAGATTGGTGTAGATCACTAGATTAGAGGTTGGAATCAGATTGACAGACGATCCATCTTGGATGTGGTTAAATGATGAATCGCATTGTCAAAGGTTGTACGGTGTACATTGATGACTTTTCCATGTGGATCCACCATTAATCGTAGAATTAAAATATATGGTCTAACTTCTTCGTTTGCTTTGCGTAAAGAGATTTATGTTTGATGTAATAATTCGATTGAACGATTAAAGATAAATTAATACATGTACTCTGATCTAAATATTTCATGCGGTTGGATGAAAAAGACATCCGAGATACGTATACACATCATCTCAAAAATGACCCTCAAAAATAAGGCATGTTGTGTACTCTTCTTGAATAACTTCTGACAAAATGAATTCCGAGAAATGTAAATTTTGAGAGGCCAAATTTCTTCTGACCAACTTTACGGCAACCAACAGTATGACAGCATCCACGACATAGGTCAACTCTTTATGATGTGCTACTACTCACACAGTACAGCCAACTGCACGGCAACCAACAGTATTACAGCATCCACGTGCAGGTCTACACATTAATTTGTATTACTACTCAAACAGTACTGCCAACTGTAGGCCTACGGCAACCAACAGTATGACAGCTCCACGACATAGGCCTACACATTATTTTGTATTACTACTCAAACAGTTCAGCCAAATGCACGGCAACCAACAGTATTGCAGCTCCACGACATAGGTTCACTCATTATTATGTGCTACTACTGAAACAGTACAGCCAACTGTGCGGCAACCATCAGTATTGCAGCATCCACGACATAGGTTCACTCATTATTATGTGCTACTACTGAAACAGTACAGCCAACTGTGCGGCAACCAACAGTATTGCAGCTCCACGACATAGGTTCACTCATTATTATGTGCTACTACTGAAACAGTACAGCCAACTGTGCGGCAACCATCAGTATTGCAGCATCCACGACATAGGTCCACTAATTATTATGTGCCACTACTCAAACAGTACAGCCAAATGCACGGCAACCAACAGTATTGCAGCTCCACGACATAGGTCCACTCATTATTATGTGCTACTACTGAAACAGTACAGCCAACTGTGCGGCAACCAACAGTATTGCAGCTCCACGACATCGGTTCACTCATTATTATGTGCTACTACTGAAACAGTACAGCTAACTGTGCGGCAACCATCAGTATTGCAGCATCCACGACATGGGTCCACTAATTATTATGTGCCACTACTCAAACAGTAGCCAACTGTACGGCAACCGACAGTATTACAGCATACACGACATAGGTCCACTCATTATTATGTGCTACTATTCAAACAGTACAGCCAACTGCACGGCAACCGACAGTATTACAGCATACACGACATAGGTCCACTCATTATTATGTGCTACTACTCAAACAGTATAGCCAACTGCACGGCAACCAACAGTATTACAGCATCCACGACATAGTTCCACTCATTAATATGTGCTACTACTCAAACAGTACAGCCAACTGTACGGCAACCAACAGTATTACAGCATCCACGACATAGGTCCACTCATTATTATGTGCTACTATTCAAACAGTACAGCCAACTGCACGGCAACCGACAGTATTACAGCATACACGACATAGGTCCACTCATTATTATGTGCTACTACTGAAACAGTACAGCCAACTGTGCGGCAACCATCAGTATTGCAGCATCCACGACATAGGTCCACTAATTATTATGTGCCACTACTCAAACAGTACAGCCAAATGCACGGCAACCAACAGTATTACAGCATCCACGACATAGTTCCACTCATTAATATGTGCTACTACTCAAACAGTATAGCCAACTGTACGGCAACCAACAGTATTACAGCATCCACGTTTAGGTCTACTCATTATTCTGTGATACTACTCAAACAGTACAGCCAACTGTACGGTAACCAACAGTATTACAGAATCCACGACATAGGTCCACTCATTATTATGTGCTACTGTGCTACTACTCAAACAGTAGCCAACTGCACGGCAACCAACAGTATTACAGCATCCACGACATAGTCCCACTCATTATTATGTGCTACTACTCATACAGTACAGCCAACTGTACGGCAACCAACAGTACGACAGCTCCACGACATAGGCCTACACTGTGTAGGCTACACATTATTTTGTATTACTACTCAAACAGTACAGCCAACAGTATTGCAGCTCCACGACATAGGTCTATTCATTATTATGTGCTACTACTCAAACAGTACAGCCAACTGTACGGCAACCAACAGTATTACAGCATCCACGACATAGGTCCACTCATTATTATGTGCTACTGTGCTACTACTCATACAGTACAGCCAACTGTACGGCAACCAACAGTATTGCAGCTCCACGACGTAGGTCTACTCATTATTATGTGCTACTACTCAAACAGTATAGCCAACTGTACGGCAACCAACAGTATTGCAGCTCCACGACGTAGGTCTACTCATTATTATGTGCTACTACTCAAACAGTATAGCCAACTGCACGGCAACCAACAGTATTACAGCATCCACGTGCAGGTCTCGTGGATGATGCATTCCAGAGTCAAGGCCGCAGTGCTGCCACCACAACACCAACACAACACAGTGCTACCAACATTACCACAGCGGTTTCGCTTTCTTTGTTCCATGACCTTGAACCCAAACCCAGCTGATGCACTACTGTCAGCTGACAGCGGCCCGCTGTGAATGGACCAAATGATTCAGACCGACAAAATTTGCAGCTTTCTGTCTTATCAACTCGCTTCGTTCCTCGTTAAATTTTGTTTGTTTCCCGTTTTTTGAACAGCTGATTACAGTACTCTAAAATCATATATTTTCTTTGATTAAGGGATTGAAGTAGGCATTCCCATTCCCAAGTTAAATCTGATTTGCACCGGATAAAAATCCTTGTTGCATTGACCTATTGCAAGAGTGCGTTGATGTAAATTACTGTTTTATTGTAGGATAGAAACATTGTTTGAACGGACTAAACAGAAAATATACTTAGATTGTAAATAGATTACACGTACAGTTTTCATTTCTCTGCTAAAATAGTATGCCTATTAAGTTTTGAAATTACCTTCGTTTTCAGTAGGCCTAAACGTTATTCTTTCATTAGCAAAATAGATCTATATCTATAAAAGAGGAACTATTTATGTATTTATATTATGTATGTACCTTATGGACTCCGTAACCGCTCAACAGATTGTAATAAAACTTTCAGGCATTATTAGGCATTATTCTAGGATGGTTTGTGTGAAGTTTGGTGCAGATCCGTCAAAAGGGCTCCGCCCCAGAGGGTTTTAAGTGGGCCAGGTATCTCAGGTATGCAAATGCCTCTCAATTTGTCATTAACCCACCACATTACTGTCATTAAAAGAAGGAACTCCAACAATACTAATGCGAAACTTTAAATCCACCAAAGCCGTGCAACGTTACCAGCCTGGCGATTTAAAAATGACACCAAAATTGATTGCAGCAAAAATTAACATTGGTTTAAAGGAGAAATAATCCCAAGAATACTGATGATTTCATCCGAATTACCCTCTGAATTTAAGAAACTACAATTTCCTTTGTGTCTTGCTCTCGCCATCACCATTATAAGACACTAGGGCAATCCCTGACTATCGTCGGTTTAAATTTAGAAAATGCATGCTTTTCACACGGACAGCTGTATGTTGCGTGCTCACGTGGTGGTAGGTACGCCTAAAAACTTGTTGTGTACCCAATGAAAAAACAAAAAATATTGTTTATCCACTGGCAATTAAGTAAAATATTATATTTTTATTTTTGCTATACACTTGTATTATTCATCGTAAAGATCAAATTACCTTGTTAAGCGCAGCAACGTGCGCCGGGTAACTGTTAGTCAACAATAAAGTAATAAATTCATAATATAATAACTTTCAATCAAATTTTATTTTAAATATGAATAACTATTTCTTCTGCTAGTTTACGGCCTAATAAAATGATAAACGTCACATAAATGTAACATTTTTTAACATCTCATAAATAATAGCTACTAATTTTATACGCATAAACAAAGATTGTTCTTTCAATAAATCTGTACGCCAAAAATATAAACTTTAATTAATCTAGACGTTCGAAGCACCGAGAAGAAAGGTACGTGATGAGAATGAAGAAGTAAGTGGATTACGGCCTAACGCCCAAACTCGATTTAAGTCCCTTGAGGTTTACAATTGTGCTGCCTTTGGTAGGGTTTAGCGCAAACCAAGTAATTTTAACAAGACCGCGACTCTCAAGGTCTGACGGGTCTGATTCGTCAGAGACTCATGTGTCTGTAGTTTTGAGGTTCTGTAATGAATCCCTTTGAACTCGGGAAAGTCGCTGCTGTGTAATATAAGGACGCTTTTGAGCACGAGAAACGAGTAAACAAAATATAACTGTATAAAATGTGTAACTCTTTTCGCGTTATTCAACTTTCCATACGCTGAGTCGTTTTAATGAATTCTTCTAACTTTGGGAGTAAGTATCATCCACATGAAGGGGAGAGCACCTAATAGCGATACATTACAATCAAAATTTTTATTTTTTTTTTGGGGGGGGATCTAATCATTATAACTATCGATTGAGGTTGGGACGCCACCAAATATTTAAACCCAAATATGAGTGAAGGATGAGTGTAGAATTTTTTGTAAATTTGTTACTTTCTAAGATCAGCTGTTTCATTGGCCAGGATCGTTACAGGAACAACTGGGTAAAGTTTCGAACCATAAAAAAATACTGACTTTTCTTAAGATCGAACCGGTGACCTTTCGGTTGTTATGCGAACACTATAATCACTCAGCTATTCGAATAATGTACTTACCGATGAAAAGAGCTATGAAACTGATCATTTTTTCACTCATTAAAATTACTGGGAGACATCAAGATTGAATTAATCTGGTATACACTCAGGATTTTACAGTATCAGAGTTCCAAAAATATTCCTCAGAGTTATAACATTCATCATAGATGAATTAAAAAATCACAGTAAGTTATTGTAGAAAGAGTGATAAAGTATAAATATTCTTCAAATCATTTCCAGTAAACAGGTTCGATTTAGAAACTTATTTAAGCTCTGATTCGATTATACTTCCGCTATAAAGCAAACTCGGATGAAAATTGAAAATCGTCATTCAATATCGTAAAATAAAAACTTGGAATATTTACGACAGTTTTGTGTGCAGCAAACAATGAGGCGTCGAGATCTGTTCGGTCTGATATCAAAACATGGAGTGAACATTGGATTTCTTTGGCGAGCTCTGTTGGATTGGATCGGATTAAGATGTCGACGGGTTCGGACTTTGGTTCTCACCGGATTTTAACACTTGTCGCGTATCTTAAACTAATTTTGTTGACGGTTTTTAATTAAGTGAAGCGATTAAAGTGACTGTACCGAATCATGAGTCTAATTCCGTGATTGGGTTTTGTAATAAAATTAGTTACAAAACATTTTCCTAAAAATTTTTATATTGTTTTTTTTATGTTTGATTTGAATCGCGAGTACCTTTTTTATGTAGGCTATAGATTATAGCAATACTTCTTAACACTTAGTATTTACAATGCTGTACAACATTATTTTTATTTTATGGGCTACAAAATGATTTTTTTAAATCCAGAAAACAGGAGTTGTTTGCTACATAAAATAAAGAATTTTAAAATTATCAAGCAATTACAGGGTGATTTGTCCTCAGTGTGACAATTTTTTTTTATGTAAGTACAAAGTAAATGCGGTGTGATGATGCATATAAAATGTTCCAAGTCTAAAAATTAGCTTCCCAAAAAAAATTATGTTTTTCAAAAATAACCATGCTTTTAAACTTAATACAGCAATTTCTCAATTACCTGTATATGGATTTGAGTAGATAATGTCATGTTCGTGTTCTACATTAGATTTTGAATAAGAATAATAGAAAATGACGGGGGATCAGTTGTAAAAACTCCGTTGTAAATAGATTCAAAGATATCAAATATGATATCAAAGATGGGATGTTTGATAAAAATAAAAATTGTCAATTGCATTTTTCACAGCTGATCCCCGTCATTTTCCACTATTCTTATTCAAAATTTAATGTAGAACACGAAAATGACATTATCTACTCAAATCCATTTACAGGTAATTGAGAAATCGCTGTATTAAGTTTAAAAGCATGGTTATTTGTTAAAAACATAAAATATTTTTTTGGGAAGCTAATTTTTAGACTTGGAACATTGTATACGCATCATCACACTGCATTTACTTTGTACTTACATCAAAAAATGTTTGACACACTGAGTACAAATCACCCTGTATGTTGCTGATAAATTGTGCTGCTAAGCTAATGATTTCATTTTATATTATATACATATTTAGACGTTGGAGCCTCTTATCGTATTTGAGAAATCGAGAACTAGAATCTGCTGGTCTATACTTTGTATGTTAACCACAAAATTCACAGAACAAGGTTTTAATGTTTTTAATGTCTAGTGGATACCCTATTATACCTTCAACACAATTAATTTAATATTACTTAATATTTTGCCTGTAAGTTAACTTATCCATTAATATTAGGCATATTCTATAACGAGCAGGTTTATTTAAACATCATTTATTTGACATTTTTTGTTCAAATTCGTATAATTTTTCTTTTTGTCACTGAAGAAATTTAACTTAGAAAAAAGTAACCAATCCCTATATTTAACTCTATAGCCATATTTTATCCTAAACACATCAATCTCATTAATTACATAGTCATGTAGGCCTACAAGTCTCCTTGTCGCTGGCGTCATAAGACTCCCAAGTCTCGCATATTACGGCCAAGAAGCTAGTTTAACGACTATGTAATAAAACACCGGACGCCTCTCTTAGTTTCCTCCACACAATCTACTTCTTGCCTCCGCCGTTAAACTTGCCCACACTCGTGGCGCTGAATTTAATTACCCAACTTAATCATGAGAAGTTATATTGCAATCCGAAATAGGTTTGAGTAGCTAGATTTTAGCTTACTTGTAACTTGTACTGGTTTGCTTCATACAGGTAAAGGAGTCCTTTACCTGTCTTCAGTTAAGACAGAAACATTATTTATAAACAAGTTTGAAGCAAAATGTATCTTGTCATGATGTTATTTGTTGTTGGACGTTTATATTTGAAACGTAAGAGCTTTACCAAGCGCTCGTCAAATCAATCATTCTCATTATGTTTTACAATAATGTATGAAAAGGTGTATTCCATTCGCAAATAATGTTTAGGTTAAGCACGATTGAAGTATGCAACTAAAAAGTTTCCTTGTATAAAAATTAATGATTTTTAAAAGTGCCTTTACAGAACTGAGGTAACTACAACCATGTAATTGTGTAGTCTACATGTACAAACTAAACTGAAGGATTTTCAGTTGAATATTAATTTACACTAACGTTAAATATGAAAATGTAATGTTATTACCGTTACAAAAAACTGCTGTTTACTGGCAGCCTCGCGAATAGATAAAAAGTTAAAGGTTAGGTTCAAAACTGCATCAATAATCTTATCATTTGAGCGCATCGTTGTCTTGCTCATGATACATATAAACGCTTACCCTTGTGAGGGGTCTAGTGTTAGTAGTGTTAGAGCTCGGGACTACTGAGACTGATGTACCGGGTTCAAATCATGGTAATCACCAATGAATTTGATCAATCCCGTGAACCCCTAGGGTTATGTGTAAAATTGGGCTAGAAGCGAGTTCCTAGGACATAACAACTGTTGAACCCCATCAATATGCCCGTCGGGATGGGGGGGGGGAACTAAGGAACAAACCTATTTGGAACAAATACATTTCAGTGCGTGCAGCAACTTAGTAAAAGCTACGTTACAATATCTCCAAGAATCCCTCCCAGCCACATGTTGTAGGTGTTATTGAGGCGTTTACCTCCCCTTGCTCCCTTTGAGAACCCCCCCCCCCCTCACCCTCACCACAGTGAGGGCAAGGCCAAGGACCAGGTTGAAGGTCACCCAGGGGCCCAGGTGGAGGCTGTGTTTAGATCAGGTTCAATAGCATCTGCCTGAAGACCGCAGCTGGTGTGCGCGACTTTGTACTACACCCCAACACCCCTTGATATTCTACATTCTTCTTCAAAATGAAATATTGTGTTGCTGTGTATAACTTGTGGTTTAAAATTTAACTTTTGAAACGTTTTCTCTATCACAATGGTAAAGTACTTAGAATTTAAAAACGCGCATTTACATTAGTAAATACTTCAATAATATCCGTGAAGAGATGTAAACACTAGGTGTACAATGCAGTTGCCTGCTTGCAATATTGAGCGGAGCTAGCATAATAAATAAATTATGCTATTATGTTATTTGGATTAGTATAATCCAATAAATCTCCTAAGTCAATCCTGGTTAACCTAAATGAAATGTATCCTTAAAGTATTCAATGTCAATTGACATCTGCTTCACATAAATGGGATGTCTATTTAAAGCATCCAAAGTCAAAGGTACATTTTATAGTACATGTAAATGTATTTTCTACTTGCAATATTCAGTCAGGTGGTATATTTGGGACACATAAATGGAATAGCTATTTGGAGTAACTAATGGTGCATTGGCCTAATTCCGGCGACCCTAATTAGTTATTAATTTTGTACTAAATTATGCCCAACGATATTATTCCAATTGATCTTCCTTTTTGTTATGTATTTGTGATGTGCTAGTTTAGATGATTCGTTGACTAAGTTACGATTCTTTTGTTTACCTTTTTACTGTTTAAAAATAATGTAACGGCGACCAATAACCCCATGATGCCCATGTTAAATAAAAAAAATTAATTAATTAACGTAGAGAAATTTATACGTTTGTCCGATTTGCACTATTTCAGATTCATACGTCCCGTAGTTGGGTACAATAACTGTGCTAAATTTCATGCGGATCGCTTTAGCCGTTCAGGAGGAGTATGTGGAAAACAGAAGCAGGAAAGAGCTTCGCTCACTCCGCTCAATAATCTTCTTGTACGGTCCATAACATCGATGTATAATAACTCTCCATAATTGTGAATCCTACAAACCCTGTACAGAATGATAGCATTACTAACTGTAACATAATTTGTGAAATGCGAGGTGGTATTTCTATTTATATT
This sequence comes from Macrosteles quadrilineatus, assembly GCF_028750875.1. Lineage (NCBI taxonomy): Eukaryota > Metazoa > Arthropoda > Insecta > Hemiptera > Cicadellidae > Macrosteles > Macrosteles quadrilineatus. The sequence goes on along the minus strand of NW_026542598.1, from coordinate 34,094,067 downwards.
CATATCTTTAGAACGGTGATAGACTAGACGAACTGTGTTAATAATGTAATTGAAGTTAAGAGGGATTATGCCCTGCTCTTCGGCATATTGAAATTGTTTTAGAAGCTCGGTTTGCAATGAACTCAAAAGGAGAAAATCTAATAACCACTTGACCTTATCGAACGAGATATTATTGTTTCGCTCGATTAAATTACTAATCAAATTCCGTTTATTGGTTTGTATTCATAAATATGTTAATATTTTTTACTTTACGAATCAATAACAACGAATCTACTAGTAAATAATAGATCAAGTTTTATTTTTTAATGTTAATTTAATTTTTTTACCTGAGTGGTCTGTTACAGAAATATATGCATTGAAACGCTTTCGACCAATTTTTTGTTTATTCACTCAGGGTTTTTAAGTGTAAGTAATTTTAATATTTTTAAGTAATTTACCTCCGTTCCCCACAATACTTCGAGCATTGCTTTATGGCCAATTTAGATATATTAAATTTTAATTGGATGTTATATTTAACTACCACTATTACATGTAGGCTTGCCAATGCAAATCCATACGTTGCTAACACATTGATTTATATTAAAATTTAAATTTTTTGCTTTTTAATTTTCCGAGTAAATGCCACGATCGAAAAACCTGTTTCACTTACAAAAAAGAGTGGAATGTCTCACATTATATCCTATCCACATTAATGTTTTGTTTGTTCTTTCTTGTACTATATACTTTTTGTACCATGTTCTTTTTTTATAACTGTCTGTTGGTCAATTTCAAGTAATAATTTAGGAATACTTTCGTCTTTCACAAAAATTCTGCTCTTAATACGATAGAAATTCAGATAAAAATGCATTATTGATGCAAATAAACCATCGATTAAGTGGATAGTTGGTAAATCAATTACAAAGACTTATTATTCCGTACAGAAAGTACCTCTGTCGATATCAGCTGATATAAAAAAAAACAATTTTTTCCCAAGATATAATTTAAAGCAAGTGAAAAACGATCAGCTGATATTCCCTTGCTCTAAATACACTTTTTCTTTATCTCTATCAGTTCTCTATTTTCCCACTAATTGTACCTAATGTTTACAATAGAATTCCATTGTTGAAATCAGCTGTTTTTATTACACAGCAATACGAATGTGAACAGGACGCTAGTTTTGCTGTGTTTTAGCTTGTTTTGCGTTTACTGCAAAATTAATATAACCTTAAACTTGAATTAATAATTTTTAAGTTGATATGTACATTTATTATAACCTATTTCCTTTTACATAAAAATAATGTCAATTAGGAAATGTAATACAGGTAATTTTAATTTTTCTGAGGTATGTTATTCTTCATGGCCATTTTGGTGTCGTGATGGAATCCCCGGCACCTTGCTTCAAATATTCCAGTAATCGGCTTCGCCTCGTACGTAAAAATAATTCTCAAATGCTCGGCCTTAGCTCGATTTGTAACAAAAATTCTATTTGAACATCAGAATGTAATTGGAATTAAAAGATTAAATAAATAAAGAAACTTAATGCGTGCGTCAACAATGATGTCGTCTCAGGGCTCATGGATCTTCATGTGGATGGTGGTGCGACCTAGCGGAGAAAGTAGGAACTACTTCGGCACCACGCAGACGTAGCAGAGTTTGAACATAGATTAAACATACTCTCCAAGGGGCACTTGGCACTTGGGGAGTATGTTTAATCTATGGTTTGAACAAATGCTAGGAATTTAGAATATGCCCCATACAGAATATATTTTTCAATGTGTAGTGTATTACATAATTACCTGAAAACTTTATTTTGGCCATAAATAGTGTTTTTAAACCTCCGTTTTCGTATATGTTAGCAGGGCGGGGGGTAGTAGCTTCTTGAAACTGGACACAGCTGAGAACAGCAGATCCCTGTTCTTTTACTAAATAGAACTCAATCTGAAACAACTGGTCTTAATTGTAAACTCTATTTAATAAATTATTACTGACGTGTCTCATATTACACTGGTGGCTACTGACTAAGAATATCCTTTTATTTTAGTAACGTCATCTAAACTGTTAAAAAAGCGAATGCAAAACAGTAACAACCCCACTGATTGCGTCCCTATTAAGATAACAAGCATCAAGAAATAATAGTACATCAGTAATAAATTACTGAGAATACGATTATTTTTGTAAAGTCAGAACTGTTAAAAACGAGCGAGTGAAATTAAATGTCCTTGCCGTGAAAATAAATTGATAGTTTTATATCACTTTTTACCGAAAAAAATTAAACTGTCTACTATTGCAAAGTAAATTTCCCCAACCTCTTGACCAACCAATTGTTCGGATTATTGGACATGGTATTGTCATTTTCATTACACTCTAGAGCTTACAGTTGGTCCATGTACATACTGACATTCCTTGAACATCAACTGGGGGCGTAGCTCAGATGGTAGAGCGCTCGCTTAGCATGTGAGAGGTACCGGGATCGATACCCGGCGCCTCCAGATACTTTTTATCCCAATTGCTCTTGATTTTTTTATTTGCTATATTGATAGTCTGTTGTTGATAAAGTTCAATGTTTTTTTGTTTCAAACAATACTTTTACTGGTATGTAATATAACGTCTTAATATAAATAATTATTATGAGGCATCTAAATTGTGAAAACATTAGGGGCCTAGAGGCCTGTAGGCCTATTGGGACAATGGTACCAATGCCAAAAGGTTTTTATTCTATTCATATAATTCATAATTTTTAATAAAAGTAATACCACATTTATTGCTTCAAAGCATAGAAGCGCACTTTGTTGGAGAGACTTTGTAACTTACTCTACAAAAGAAATTTAATTAAATCATTTTGAAACGAACGAAATTAAACTTTTCATCTTCTTGAATCTTATTCAAGACGTTTCTATCCAACCGCAAGTATTACTTTGGACTTCTTGGTAGCAAACAGTATCAAAGTATAATGACGCAAAAATGTTGTATCTGAGTTAAAAAGCTTTCTGACTAGTGATGTAGGTTATTTGGTGGCACACAAATCTGTTATGTACACAATTACATTTTATTTACTTGAATTTTTTTAATCAACCCCTGAATATTAATTTTTTCAGATATGCCACAGCAAATCCAAGACACCTTATACAGTTATATAGGGTGTCCAAAAAAGGTGGGGATATAATTTGCGTAGTGATTCCTTAGGTCAAAATAAAGATAAAATAAAAAATAACATTTTTTCCAAAATTGCTTTGTTAACCAAATCCGTCATTAAGTATTTTTTACATAAACATTTTTATCTTTGGATTTTTTCAACTGATCTTTATGAAACTTGGTATGTATGTTAAGGTAGATAAGACCCATTTTAGGGAAAAAATCATCTTGATTCAACTTACGATTTCAAAATGGCGGCTAATTTTATGTTTTATTTAAATTTTACTCAAAAAACGGCTAATTTTATGAAAAAATAGTGAACCATTTTGTAATTTTTTAAAGCTTTATCCGATAAAGCTTTAAAAAATTATCAAATTGTTAAATCCTCTTATGGGATCAGTGATCAGTCCGGTATTGTGATTCGTCTTAAAATAGGGCGTACATGAAAAGAGCCCAAAAACTCAGGCAGACGCTTGAAAAGCGCCCAGACCTCCAAGGTCTTCCCAGGACGGTGCGAAAAGAGCTCGGGCTCTTCCTAGAACTTTCACAACGGGTCTTTAAAGAACCAATAACACAGTTGAAATACATGAATTTATTTACAATATTAACTGATGCACTGTTAAAAGATCCATTATTAAAATATAGATTATTAAAAGATATTTACATTACTAAAAGATATAGTCTGTTTACCTAGCCTAACCTAACCTAATTTAACCTAACCTAACCTAACCCAACCAAACACAACACTATTTACTAAAACACTACTATATATACACAGAATTTAAAAATTATATCAAACAGAGACTGCAGAGTATGTGAAATTTAAGGGAAAATAACGACGGTACAAGCATGTCATGCTTAAGATTAGTGAACCCTTTTGGGGATTAAAATTTCGGGCTCTTTTCATGTGCTCCGTTAAAATACGTAATCTTCGTAGTTCGTGTCATCAAAACCTAATCTAATCCAAAACTTACTCTCAAAATATCAAATGTTATTGAACTTTTATTTTAGATGAAAATAATCTAATTAATTAGTAGCATCAAAACAACAAGTTCCACGGTCCGAAACTTCAGCCAGTCGCTCAATTCTACTCCCAATAGATTCAGTAACTTAGTTTAGAACTGGCGTGAAATCTCAATGGAAATAACATTATAAGTTGTAATTGTTTAGTCTTGGACCTTTTTGCACTTTGACATAACTAATTTGTAACCTACCGCATAACTGTTATAGGTTCCAATAACAATTTTTCTCCCAAGGTCCAATTCCTATACTGCGACTGTTACGGCTGAAATAAATGACTGCTTTAATGCAAATCAAATGTAGGTATCCGATTCCTATCGAGCGTCTACAGCCGCGCGGCTGGAACGAATTAATTTATAGTTTAACATACTATAGTTTTGAAGTGTGTACCTTCATAGATGAAGGAACTGGTTCGTCACCACCCATACGTTTTCAACCCCAAGAACTCCCAATACTTTAAGAGGACGTCTCTGAATGAGAATACCTTTTTTCGCCTTACCATGAACAATGGATTAGGTTGTTCATTGTTTTTTACCATGCACATTAATATTTCCTTTTCCTCCTCTTCTCCAAGTAATATATTTGCTGCCAACTGTGCTTATTCCATGACGGCCAAGAGTGAAATTGCACTAGTCACTAGTCGTGGGAGTCGCAGGAGTCGCGACATAGGAATTAAGACAAGCGTCTCGAGTCGTACGGCTCTAGACGCGCGACTAGAGTCGTACAGTCGCAGGATAGGAATTGGACCTTCAAGGTTCTAGGTTATAGCCCAGAATGTTTCTCCACAAAGTCTACCTATGTTTGCTTCAAGGTCTAGAAGGGGTCGTAGCATTATAATTTAGATAAAATCAATCGATGATTGGCGGGAGTTGAACGAGGTGCTTTTGGGAACCGATAGCTCATTCTCTACCACTAGGCCAGCTCCCCCTCCAAAAAATACAGTTATGTACTCAAATAATTTATTTTGTTTAGGAACACTGAAAAGCAATTTCGGATATCGATTAATACATGTAAAAATGAAATTATTATTTTGAATAACTTCTTGATCAGCATTGTACGTGTTATTAAATTTACAGAAAGTAAATAAAAGAAACGTCTTATAACACTAATTTATTATTTTTATAAATTATGTAAGATAGGAACGCCACTATGTGCGTATTTTAACCAAAAAATGAGTGAAGGATGAGTAGTACGATCTTGTAGTCTTGTTAGTGACTAAGGCCGACATATTCCTTAGACACTGCTGTTATAATAGCCGGATACAGCTAATGGCAAGGGACCTACAGTTTATAGTGGAATTCGAACCACATTATTGCCTCGGTATTATTGGTCTAATTATCAAGATAGTACTGCCGTAGAGGGGAGTGTTTATTGCTCGTTTCCAAAAACATTCGGCCCACACGGCACACTGGGGTTGTTCAGCGCCTCACTGCTGTCTTCATGGCTTTGGCGTGGGGGACGGTTAGTACACAAGGGTCCGCGCGCCCAGACTAGCTGCGAGAACTGTATAATAACTCCCTTAGAGTATTATACATCGTAGAGTATTTATACATCGATGAGTCCTGCGGATAGTGGTAGTACTCACTAGTGCGGACGTTAATCTACACCAGGGAGTATCGCATCCACAGTGCATGCCTATAAATAATATCCACAATTCGTGACCTCCTAGTACCTGGATTACAGGACGACGCCACCGTCCCAGTCAATGCTATATGTATGAATTTTTACTAGAAGTAAAGGAACAATTATTTCGCTTTGGATTTAGTTGCATTAAACAGACATTTAAAAAGATTTTCCTTAAGCTAGTTAGATTGTAATATGTCTCATAGTTTTTGTTTTAAAATTATTTACTTAATTAATTTATTTGCACTTAATTGGTTTGTAACAGTCCAATTAATATTTTGTCCTAATGTTTTCGAAACTGGTCTCATACTTTACAACGATTAACAATACATCATAATTTGTTTTAAAATTGTCTAACCTTGATGTATGTAAGAAAGAGATTAAACCCTGTATTTTTATTTTTATTGGGTCTTATTCAATAGTTTTAATACACTTTATGATTTTTCAGGTGAGTAAGCTGAAAACACGCCTGCTTAGAGTGATTGTGAGTAATGGTGATGTAAGAATTGTAATTAGTTAGAGTATTACATTTGAAACACCACTTGTATATTACAAATATCTTTCAAACATGGCTACACTAATCGTAATACGACATTTTTTAATGTAATGTTAAATATTTAAACAACAATTCATTCTAAGGTGTTTTAGAATCGAACCTTTATCCATCTCCTCGAGAGTATTTTATTAGCTAGTAAGTGTTTAAATTCGGTAGATATATGTTTAAATCTACGTCCATTGAAAAGGGTTAGCCAACCTTGAACCGACCGTGGAAAGTGGGTTTTTATGGGGTGAAAATTCTTTTTCCAATTCTTACTCCTTAAATAACCTCCTGCAATTCCTTTCCAATTACAAACAACTACAAAATAATGTAGTATATCAAAGTGTTGTTGTGCGCTTAATGGTTTCGCTTAAGGTTAAAAGACTTTAAATTTTATATTACCATGTTATTGTCTTATGGAATCGTTTTGTTTCATTCGCCCGTTGTTCTAATTACAGTCGTGCAGAAGTAGAGGTAGTCAAAGGTTAATTATTTGAACGATATTTTATCCGTCAGAGCAGGTGTCTGGCTACAATAGAACACATTAATCGGATGAGTAACACGACTATTTATAAACTCTGACTCGTTATACGGTATAACACCACCTGAAAACCTGCCTTGGGTCTGTTGTTCATCCCTGTTATTGAATTAATAACTTTAAACAATTTTGTTTTGCTAAAAAAATTGAATAACTGCATAAGATTTCGGAACACTTCTAATCAATAATGACTAAAGTTTTTTTTTGGAAATGCTCTAAGAGATAACATTGAACACATTTTTCATTGTAAAGTGTAGTTTTTGTCATAAAAGCGTTTTAATACTTCTCTTGTTCGCACTTCTATGTTAGTAATTTATTAAGTTATGATTTTAAAATAGTCAAGCGTTAGTGGTTCAAATATACTGCAAACACTTCACAAAATGTCCAATAAAGGGAATTACATGGGTAACAATATCGGATTTTTCGTTGAAATCTTTATACGCATTTTGCCAATATTAAATTCCATACTTATTTTTAGTCATTTTATGAACTCCATTACGTTCTGAGTGTTGCTAACTAACATTCCAAACAAAATTATACATCCGTTGACAACCCGAACATTATAAACGGTTCGATAAAAATAATGTTCGGATTGGATTTAAACTTTGTTATAGATACAACTGTAATACAATGCGAACAGATGTTCTTGAAATATTTCGTGGAAACGACGGATTAATCCGAAATAATGGAAATGACGAGCAAGTTAGTTTGTAAAGTTTCTTTGTCTGAATGAACCACTTTTGGAGTTTCCGTTTCTTGTATGCTTGTTCTGAAACAAGAGGAACCCATAATTTCTATCAAACGAAATGGGCATCGTTGTTTAATATTTTTTATTTTATTTTATTTTACTCACTGCTTTATATTATAAACTATTTAACCTTAGCTTTTTTTCTTACGTGCTTTTGAAATGCCTATGAAATAATTTACCATGTATGAAGTACATTGATTGTACTGAAGAGTTTGGATTGTGTAGGCCGACTGTTAAGTTACCATTGGCATGAAAAAAGAAAACTACATGTTCACAAACTGATATTCTCTATTTATGTACAAGTGAATACATTTTCATGTAATTTTGTATCAAAGAAAACATTTATCTGCGAAAGCACTGTTTAATTTATATGTAATCAATGTATTTTCTGTTCGGTTTTTATGAGTATTACACATTTGAAATATTCAAGACACATAATTAAATTCGTATTGGATATTATTCAATGTTAACTAAAACAATCATGTAATAATGTACGAAAAACACTTACACTAGTTACAGTACAAAGATTATCTCAAATACCTTATACAATCTGCAATACCTGAAACACGTCTTAAAATAACAAAAAATTGTAAAACTTTGTGATATGTGCAGTGTCTTAGAGGCAAAGTAGAATTCCATGTTGTTTAGATATTCTCTGAGAAAGCTTTCTTGGTTCATGCAAGTACCAGAAAGTTAGGACCGAGGAAATTTTTTTATAAAAATATATACATAAATTACTTACAAATTAAATTGATTTTGATGCAATTAATTTTATTAGAAGTTTTAAAGAGCTTTAATTATTCTTTCAACGACTCTTTGCAGTTTTTTTTTGTTCAACTAGAATTCTATTGCTACATATTTGATTAATTTGTATTTTAAATTATATGAACATTTTATACTATAGAAGCTTAACTTAAATAATCCAATTATTATATTTAGGAATACATAGTTAAACTTCATGTAAATCAATTGCCACTCGTTCATTTATTATGGATCACATTATTGTACGGCAAAAATTATTTACTTTGACGATTTTAGTGTTTTTTTAATGTTTTGTTTGTGTTCTGTACATTACCAAGCTTCTTGATTTACTCATCCAAGTGACCCTAACCCCCCCCCCCCCCCTAAAACCCTTAAACCCTGACATTAAGGAGGCCTTACTCTCTTCATAATCTGGGACATTTAAATGTTCTAACACTCAGATGTCTTTAGTACACAGTCTCTTAAGTTCTTCACAAGTCTTCATTAGTCGAGATTGTTTTAGGTTGATTGAAGTTGGTTTATGGAAACGGTTCGAACTTATGTAAGAATTTGGTTATAAAACACCATTAAATATTGGGCAAGTAAAAATATCGATTTCAGGCACGAAAATGCTCACTGTCTAACCAATACTGTATAAAATGTTTTATTAATATAGGATACCCTTTCTAATAGTTTTAAAGTGCGAGAAGAAAGAAACGAAGATATTAACATTTTGTATTATTTATAGAATGTATCAATGGAAAACACAATGGTAAAATTAATTATACCCTACAATAACTATTTTTTAAATGAAATTGTGAAAAGTAAATTGTGAAACTTTATCAATATAACAATTGGCGTACTAATTATATTAATACTAAAAAACAAATATTGTTTGTTGAATAACATAAGTGGCACGGGAAGACCTAGACTAGAGACCGATTTACGTTACATTTTAATATTGTTCGGAGGCCAAAAAGACGATTCCTTCAAATTTGTATGTCCGTGATCACGATAAATCGACTAATTTTAGTCCGATCTTGATTTGGCACGACTGGGGTGTTACGTGGGACTTCGATATTTTTCGTTTGTTAATTTCAGACTTTTGACCTCAAAACATATAATTTCAAAAGTTACAGCCATTATGTAGACGTTGAGAACAACAAATAGTTTTGTATGTTGAAACATTGTCTTGCAAATTGAAGGTTTCGGGTAAAATTACAACAAAAACAGTACTTTTAAAATTCCCTCATTACTCTTAAGGAGAAAAACTGTTGTAGTTTGCTTGTTTATGGATACATTCATTAAATTTGTAAAAATTTATTCATTTTACCCTATACTATTACCATTTGTTCAAAAACACCTTATACCCTCATCTTAGCAGCAAACCTTGTTAAATCTAATGTTATATAGTGTAAAAAGGGGATAAATATGCATTTTTATAGAACTATTTTAGTAAAAATCCATACTAATTGAAATTCGCTCATTCTGCAAGTTTTCTGCAACAGGGGTATTTTTCACTCGTACTTCTCCTTTATATGCTAAACAGAAATCCTAACATACTTGTCCGTCTGCACATAAGATTACCTAATAAATCGTATGATCCTCTAAACTGATGCATCGATATATTTATCAATCATTAATATTAATTTAGTTTAAAGTCTATATCAATATTACTTACTACGAGCGTATTGGTTGAGAAAATGTTGTGTTCCGGGTTAAGCAATTATTTAATACATTAATAATACTAATATATTTAATATATTAATAATACATTAATAATTATTAATAATTAATAATAGCAATTAATAATACATTTATTTTCATACCTATCATTATAATGCTTAATCAACCAGTTGCCATTTACTCAGGCAATTCAAAAGTATATTGGGTATAGACTGAAACAATAAAGATACATTTATCCAAGTGATACATTGCTAAACAAGTGTTTAGCCTCGGACGAAAAGCAAGCAGAAAGACACACATTGTTATATTTACTGACAGCTCTTTGATTCGATGTTGGTTATTTGTAAATATTGGCTTTGCCGGCGTTTTGATCCTATCTTCTCATATTTACTCGTTATTAACTTAACGTTCTAAATATTGCTTGTTGAAACCTCCAAATGGCGGCAATTTTTATTTATATTACAAAAAACTCCACGATAACTTTTTTTGTATCAAAAATTTCCTATTGAACGACACAAAGATCTAAAATATCGAATGAAAAATAGCAAAAAAATTAAGATTTTGTTTGCAAAATATAACAAAGTAAGTTGCCACCTGACTAGTAGTACAGGTAAAATAGGGTTTTTTAAACAACAAAATTTGTACATTCATGAAATTTCACCTGTGAGTTACTCATAATACGAGAAATGAAGATCCGATGAGTCCCCAAAATTTTGTGCGTCCTAAGGCCCTTTTTGGGGCCCTTTTTGATCCGAAGGGCCCTTGTTCCTGAATAATTTTGTTTTTACGTTTAAGGTCGAGTGAGGTGTGGTTTTCGATGGTTTTAGTTATTTTAAATCGATTAGGACTAGTTTTAAGCGTATTAAACCACTCCATACAGGGTGTTTCGAAATATTATTAATTTTTACGATATTTAAACATTTATTCATAAAGTAATCAAATTAGTTACCTCCATGCTCTATATAAAAGGGGATTATTGAAAATAATTGTAACTACGTAAGGGGAAAGGATCACAAGGAGTAAGAGAAAATATTAAATACCCCCGTCACAGCAAACCTGCAGACTAAGCGAATTTTCTTTGCCCGATTTTCAATTAACTAAATAACTAATAGCATTGAGTTTAATGAATACTTAGGTTTGCTGCTACAAGGAGGCTAATAAAGTGTGTTTATAGCAAAATATTAATAGCCTAGTATAAAACAAATAAATTTGAAAAGTTTTATTAAGATATATATATATATAAACAAATAAACAAAATCATTTTACACTATTCTCCTTAAGAATATCATGGAATTTTAAATTTAAAATTTTTGAATTTTATTCGTAACTAATACACTTACAAAACACGTTAATATACTAAATTATTTGTTTTCTTTAAGCTCTTTAAATGCTCTAGAGAAAAATTGGGAAACTTTGTGTTTTGAGGGTCAAAGATTACAAATTTATACCACATAAAACCCTGTTCCAAGGACCGATTATGCAGGTTTCGTTAAAATTGAACCAAAATTACTCAAGTTATCATGTTTACGTATGTAACATGGATATATTATATTATATATATGTATATAAACACATTTATAATATTTTGAGTTATCTAGCAACCCTCTAAACAACAGTCCTCTAAGGGTGCTTTAGGCTTCTGGGGGCATCGAAATGAAAACGTAAATCGGTTTCGAGTCTATGTTTTACCATAAGACCTTCGGTAATAGCTTATTTCCTATATGGGAAGTTTGCTAAAAGGGGATGGATTAAGTTTTACACTATAACATAATAACATAGGTTACTACGCAAAAATTTCAACTTTTAAGGTGGTGTGAATAATCTTTCAATGTGTTTTCCATTCAAATCTATTAAGACCAATTTCAAATTGATATGTATTTTTCTGAGGTAGTTATTTAAGTTTTTTTTACATTTATTAAAAATCAAAACAATTGTTTTTGTATAAAACCTTACATTACATATTAAAATTAAGTACTTAAACTAAAGCTATTTTTCTACAATTTCCGTAGTATCTCTCTTTACAATTCCATCATCACAATAATTATTGTCAACTCATTAACAATTTTATTATTCTTAGCAACTTGTCCATCTTTACTGATTTTGTCCATGTTGGTGTTCAAGCAGGATTCCCCTTTACAAACCTTGTATATTGCAGAACAGGCAACACCAATCTTAAAGCACGAACAATGTGGTGCAAAAACACCTTTCATACATACTGACGTTTGCAACTTGTACCTTAATTTCCTCAAAATTATTTTCAATCAATACAAGTACGGTTGTCTTTCGTGGTTATGACGACCAGGACAGCACTAAGACATCAGAGCAGCATTGTTGGTACAAGCATTTTTGTTCTGAACAATGGGAACGATGTTTATGGGGTAAAAATTGGGTTTTCTGATTTACTTCACCCTCAAAACACAAAGTTTCCCAATTTTTCTCTAGAACATTTTAAATAGCTTAAAAACAAATAATTTAGTATATTAACGTGTTTTTGTATGGTTATTAGTTACGGATAAAAATACTAAATTTGTAAATTTAAAATTCCCATGTGTTCTTATGTAGAATAGTGTAAAATGATTTTGTTTGTTTGTTAATAGATCTTGATCAAACTTGTCAATTTTTGTGTTTAATACTAGGCTATTCATATTTTACTATAAACACACTTTATTAGCCTCCTTGTAGCAGCAAACCTAGGTAATCGTTAAACACAATGCTATTTTAGATTTAATTGAAAATCTAGTAGGTAAAACGGAAATTTGCTAGGTCTGCAGGTTTGCTGTGACGAGGGTATTTAATATTTTCTCTTACTCATTGTGATCCTTTCCCCTTACGTGGTAAAGAATTACAATTATTTTCAATAATCCCCCTTTATATAGAGCATGGAGGTAACTAATTTTATTACTTTATGAATAAATGTTTAAATATCGTAAAAAGTAATAATATTTCGAAACACCCTGTATGGGGTGGTTTAATACACTTAAAACTAGTCCCAATCGATTTAAAATAACTAAAACCATCGAAAACCACACCTCACTCGACCTTAAACGTAAAAAGAAAATTATTCAGGAACAAGGGCCCTTCGGATCAAAAAGGGTCCCAAAAATATGGAGTGTTTTTGTATTATTTTACCTGTACTATAGGTTAGCCTTGTAATTTTACCAAATATTTGAACCAAAATCGTGATTAATCGGCTTATTTTATTCGATTTATTTTTCAAATTGGAGTTTTTTAATAAGGAGATTTGTTATGCTTACTAAAAGTGCTCTAGACATGCTATCGTAAATTCAATTTTTAAAGCAATTTGATTACCAAAATTAATATGGCTACTAATTTGAAATTATCAATTGGACCAAATTATTTTTTCCAACATCTCTTCTACCCTAACATACATACCAAGTTCTATAAATATCGGTAGGGCCTATAAACAATTAAAATGTTAAAATTTTCATGAAAATAATACATTTAATGTACTGTGAGACACTTTAACGTCACAAGTGGTGCGAAAACACCTTGTTGAGACATATTCACAATATAATTTTTGTTAACTAGATGTCCGCCATTTAGTATTATTTTCATGAAAATTTTAATATTAATTATAATTTGGATTACGCCTAAATCATTCTGTATTTAATTAAAAAAAGTATCGATTTCTTCACGTTTGGTGTAAAATCGTGGACAGTCTGTGGTTATTTACTTGTCAATGTTAGTTCCTAAGACGACAGTTCCGACCACAAGTACAACCACGCAGTAAGGTCAAAAGCAGGTCATCAGTGTATCAAGTTTGACATTAATGACCCAAGTCGTTTGTAGGCTTAGATACCAGCTACTGCCCGTTTATATTCGCTAAGATTTATTGTTTTATAAATTCAACATTATATTTTTGGATGATTTCATAACTTTGTAACCTATTTTGACTATCAAAGTGGTTATACAAACACTATTATTTGATTTATTTTGTAAAATAATTAAAATAATTTTAAATTCCATTTATGATTACAGATCAAACACATTAGAAGAGTTTTAGAAAAATCTTTATTCTTTCAATAACACATATATTATTGTACAATTCAGAAATATTACAATAGCCTACACGAAACAATAACGACCAAGGTTAATCAACCTGATTTGGTGGATTTGCACAACTTTGATACAATATACTCAAAGACTAATGGTGGGCGGCTGTGTGAGTTGTATTGGTAAAACCTTGAATGAATAGTTATGTCAATGACTTTTGTTATTTGAATGATAGAATTTGTATGCCTCCATAATTTCTAAATACTTTGTAACCATAAAACTAAATACTAGGACTAAGCTGTAGGATAAATTTTATTTAGATAAATTGTATGGATCATTTTGTTATTACGGTTATGAAATAACTAACAACGTTAAAAATATAGAAGCATGAAATGGCTCAGTCTATTTGTGACTTTTAACTTGTGAGTTTAGGGTATTTTTCACCTGTAAAATTGTTTTATTTTATACTGATATTTGAGAATAATAATATTCATAATTTAAATAAGTTCAGCTTTAAATTTTCAAAAGAGGATTATATGTAATTAATATTACAAGTTGTTTCCGATGTTAGCCATGGAATGAAGTAATTAACTGAAGCAGATTTCTTGTGTAGAGACGTTACAATAAAATAACCCTTCGCAAATTGTTCTGTTATATTTACAATATTTACTGTTACAACTGTCCTTATAAATCTGTTTTTGGGGATGTTGTAAAAGTCTAGTCCATTACCGGAAGATCCATAGGATTCGGCAAACACCTTACAAAAACAAGGGTCTTCACTTTAGTGCACACGTCTGTGGAAACAGGGTTCCCAAAATATATTCTTCCATGGCTGTATTTCCCCTATGGTATTTAAAATGATAGAAATCTCTAAACTTTTCTTTCAAAAATTGAATTTCTTTGTTCGAGTCATACTATAGTTTTAAACTATTTTGTTTCCTAAGTTTCTGCGTTTTTACTAAATAAGTTTCTGCTAACTAA
Organism: Macrosteles quadrilineatus; assembly: GCF_028750875.1. Taxonomy (NCBI): domain Eukaryota; kingdom Metazoa; phylum Arthropoda; class Insecta; order Hemiptera; family Cicadellidae; genus Macrosteles; species Macrosteles quadrilineatus. The sequence continues at coordinate 34,079,067 of NW_026542598.1, read as the reverse complement.
GTTTTTACGTTAGACCATGAGTACTAATTAATTGTACATGTATTATTTGCAGGTCTAAGTTTTCATATCCTGTCATTTTAAACTTTTAGTTGAATGAAATACAATAAAGATAAAGATAAAGATGGATGGTAATCCGCTTAGTATAAAGGTTTGCTACCACAGGGGCAATTTATGTGGTCCCATGTGCACCCAGGGGTGCATTGCATTACAATTAGCAAAGTATACAAATTATATTAAAGATAGTAAATACTAAAAGAACATATTGATCTTCAGTCAATTTTTAACTTGTTAAATACTGTACAATAATAAATTTTAGCCTCTGTTTTATAGAGTCGATATAAACCTCGAAGGTCATAAGATGTTCCAGTTAAACCTAAGACTGTTAAGTCGCGACGCCCGTTTTATGGCAGCCTTAGGCGCTTATGACTACTACATAGCTTATGTTTATGACACAAGTAAACCACTTCATGAAATATGTTCTTGGTAAAAATGTTACGGAGGGAGTTTTCCAGTTAAAATGCAAACAGTCGTGTCTAAGCTGGCCTTGTAAATTTTATTAATTTTTGTATTGGAACCGTAAACACATTTTTCATTTTGTGTTTGAACAGTACCTATCTGAAAAAATATGGGCTAAAATACCCCCGCCACAGCAAACCTGCCGACTAAGCGAATTTCCATCTGCCTGAATCGATTTAAAATTAAATATATTTAAATACCGTTAGGTTTAATGAGTACCTAGGTTTGCTGCTAAAGGGAAACAAACCCAAGTTTGATCGAAATATATTTATAAACAAGCAAACGACAACATTTTACAATATTCTCCATGAGAATAACATGGGCATTTTAAATTTAAATCTTTTTAATTTTGTCCGTTACCAATAGCCACACAAAAAACTCTGATATACTAAATTATTTGTATTTTAAGCTCTTTAAAAAGGTCTAGAGAGAAAAATGGGAAATGTTGTGTTTTTAGGGTCGTAGCCCCGCGCGCACTGCGCCGTCACGGCCGTCACGGACGCCACGGCCGGCCTTTTCCAAAAGTCATTCCCATGTAATGTAATGGAGGTGCGCGCACTAGGACGGCACGGCCGTCACGGACGCCACCGCCGCCACCGACGTCTGTCAGAAAGTTCGGAGGAGCGAATCTCAGGACAATTCCGCGGCGTCCGCGACGTCCGTGCTGTCCCAGTGCGCGCACCCCACGGCACGGAAATTTGTATCATGTCTAGAAAGACTCTCCTCTAGGTATCGAAGTAGACATTCGAACTTTTCATGGGTCATACTAAAGTACTGGAAAAATTTGTCATCGTCCTCTACAAGATCGGGGAATAATGTGTGAAATTCACCAAAACCTAGTCGTTTTCTATTTATATTATGTATCCAAAATCTCGCTTTCCTCTTCCTCTTCCTCTCCTCTTCCTCTTCTCCTAAAATTAATCCAACTACCACCACGTCTTCGTCGATATCCATAGCTCCCACACTCTCACTGCTCACAGCAAAACAACTCAATTGCAAAATACATCAGTCCAAAATGCTGTGACGGCCGTGCCGTCGCAGTGCGCGCACCCCCCCTGAAAAAGGCGGTGACGGCGGTGACGTCCGTGACGGCCGTGACGGCGCAGTGCGCGCGTAAGTGAGAAAACCCTATTTGACCTTCATAGACCTCGTTCCCACGGTCCGATCATGCTGGTTCGCGAACTCATTCAAGTTTATCCCGCCCTACACCATTTAGACGAATTTCATCAAAATTGAACAAAAATTACTCAAGTTATCGCGTTCACGGTCACATATGTATAACTCTATATAATATATATCTACGGTAATAGCTACTTCCCTACTGGGAAAATCAGGTCTTGGGCGAAAATAAATTTCTTTGTACCGACAACGTACTTAATATCCTTAAGTTAATATTCAACATGATATTAAGCAAGGGTGTTGTTTCATCAGTAAATTTATGGTTGGATATTCACCAGTTGATTAAACATTCGGCTTTAATGTTCAATATAGAGAAGGTCGTACATTATATCTCAGCCTAAACACGCCGCCTGCCGTGTTATCCCAGCGAGCTACTTGCTAATAAGCTAAACGAAACAACAAACAATGCAATTTATGCCTTGCAACGTTTATGACAGTTTTGGTGAATAATGAAAGTATCAGAAGATTTTTTTAAATCTTCTCCCGCTAATCAACTAAATAATCAATTTTTATGATAGGCTATATTAACTGCTTTTAGGTACACCAAAAATGTTTTTATCGAGATTCTAGGGGAAATAAAAGGGTTTACTCATTACACAGTAAATAATATGAGGGGACTTTTAAATTTTCAATAGAAATTAACAAAGAATTATAGAATAAATATTTGTATCCTTCACATACACTAAAGAATGTATAAATAACAGCTGTAAAGGTAAAAAAGTAATTATTAAAAATTGGCGTAGGGATATAACCAATCTTCACATTTTATTTTGAAAAGAGTTATAAATTTATAATTATACTATTATAGATTGAGGGTGTCTTGAAAAATTACTAGTACCTGGTTAACTATCCAAATACTGTAATTAAAATATGACGAACTTTATTTAAAATTGAATTGTTTTGTGATTTCTCTAGTTTGATAAATTTGACGACTAATTAATGAATTTACTCCTAGAAAATAAAACTCATAAATGTTCCTGACTGATAAAACAGCTGATCTTAGTCGGTAACAAAGCTACAGATAATTACACAACTTTATACACTCATATTTGGGAAAAATACGTACCTAGGTGGCGTCCTCATCTCAAATAATTGATGATCGATAATTATTATAGACTTTAGAATCAAAAATTTCATTTTTATATTGTGAGATTAACGTATAAACAACATAACAGACAGCAGGTTGAACTGAGAAGGTTTGTTGGTGTTTTGACTGAGCGTCAGATATTTGTAAATGTTTACGGTTAACCGAAATGCTTTGATGTTCTGTCGGTGACTTTCATTTGTGGACATTCGTTTCCACGTTTCACGGGCTTCAGTTGATTTTCCACGTTATTCCAACGTGTTTACCATTTACTGCCGGAGTCAAGAGCGAGTTTTCAGAATCCTGGGTATTTCGAAGTACAGCGTATTTGTACTGTAAGAAGTGTGTTTATTTATTTGCTCAGTTCATATTATAATGCTTAAAGAATTTTAATCCTGTTTTACAAAATCGATTCTTTACTAATAATAAGGTGTAACACTATTTTGCCTTTTTAATGTTTACGTACTTATTCATAAAGAACTGTAGATAAACTTACTTTTACAAAATGTAAAAGTAAAACATACTCTCTTACTGATACTTTGCGATTACACAAAAAAAATCTACAACTTTTTATATTATAAACATTTTGGCGATAAACGTTTTAGTGAATGGTGTAACAATTGTATATACCATATTGTATATCCATTTCAAAATAATTTATCTCACTTTTAGCTTATTGCATATTTTTGTTTCTGTTCGACTATTTAATAACAATAAAACGCACCATTGTCTTTACAGAGTATAAATGTGCTGCTAGGCCCTATATGTAAATTCCATTCTCGTCGGGACTGACACCTTAATTAATGATATTTGATAATGAGAAGGGATTCCAAGTTTATTAAGCATTATTTTTTTACATTTGACAAGAAATGTATTCAGTAAATATTGTCTATAATATTGACGATATCACATAATACTTGACGATCAATGTTACGCTACATTTAGAATTATCGTGATCGTTTGTACAGCATTATGTGTACTTAACGTGGTAACATTATGTGTAAAACATGTTGTGATAATGTTTAGCATATTTCCTAAATGAGGAATGCTCTTCAACCCCTTCCACTGTAATTACCCTTCAAACAAACAAAAACAGTCATTATAAATGATAAACAGTCGTTAGCGTTGTGACGCTAAATACTGTGAAAATACACTTTTTCACTAGTGTAATTGTTTCATACTAATTTTTTTGCAGATTGTTGAATTGCGCGTCTTAGATTGGAATTAACTATTATGTAATAAGTTTTGCTGTACATATAGCTTATAAAAAAATCGAAGATTACGTCGATCAGGTGTGAATAGAGATGAGCAGTAGGATGAGAATCGATTTCAAAATATTTTGCTAACGTAAGCTAGGCGATGACTGCTAGGGCTATTTTCCAAGATATAGATATCCTCTTAGGTAATGTAAATAGTAAAATAGGTAAGCATAAGCCAGACACCCTGTGGGTAATCAACTAATGCGAAGAGGATTGTGTATAAGATGGAGGGGTGATGAGGGGACCTGTGGGAAAAAGGGACTGGAAGCAAAAGGATCGGGAGTCGTGTGTGAGTACTCAGTGTGATACAATTATGTGAAAAATGAAATAACTTTTCATCTAAAGATAACCTCTAAAAACTACTTCTAGCGTGTTTTAATTTTGCTATTGCAAACAAGCAGGTGTTTAAGTGATTCAATTATTTCGTATATTAAGATTGTGTTAGCGTGCATTGTACTATCTCCGAGCTGGTCTAGTAGTTAGAGCGCGGGACCTCTGTTCCAGAGTTACCAGGTTCAAATCCTGCCAAATCCATGGATTTGCTTTAAGTAATAATGCCGCAAACCCTAGGTCTAGCCTGAAGTAATGGGAATATAATTCCAGGCTCGTGCCTAGTGTCCTATTCCAAAAACATGTCTAACTATTGCTAGGAATACAACAATAAGCTACTCATTAAATCAATCTGTAGGTAATTTAGATTGCCTACAATCGAAGTTTACAACCGGGTTTATATTCGTTGACTTTTACGTAGGGGAGACATTTTTGACCAGCAACGCACCTATGGCTCTTATTGCTGCAATACGATGAAACATATACAAATTGTTAAGGCATTTTTGAGGACGTGTTTTGTAAAAAAAAACAACAAAAAAACAACAATGATTTGTTGCAGTCCTCATTTCAGCTGTAAGTATGATGTGTGGAACGTATAATAGAAAGCCTTCGTAATCATCTGACTCATTATTCAAGAGATCTCCACCCCCCATCCCCCACAACCCTCACTGGATGAGTTATATTTTGCTCCGCTGCTACAAAAACACTCATTTTGCTCTTTTACAATGGACGGCCTTAATTGTAATGTTCGAAAAACAGACTTTTTTGTATCAAAATATGTAATGAGTATGAATCGTTTATTTTGATTCCTGAAGGACTTGAATTATCTAAAAAAAGAAATATGTTAAAAAATTGGATGGAATTAAAATACAATTATAAATTCTTTCTATTATTTAGAAGCATTTTTTTCGCATAGGCTATGTACTACGATCTTATGCTAAATATAACTTCAAAAATTAGAAAATACACACGCTAAATAGATACTTACTATCATAGTATTAATCGTGCTAAATTGGTTTTTTTCTGATAGTTAAGATCCCTTTTATTAAAAAGTTAATCTAGTTTTATTTTACATATGCAATTGAGATGTTCCAACAAAATTGCACATACAATCTCTATTTAAAAGACCGTAATTTGCTACGGATATTCTAGAATAGTCTAGAATATACCATCTTTCGGCATAAGTAGTGAAATCGGTCTAAAGTAATATAATACATTCCCACAGGTTATTTTTGTCCACATAAATACTTAAATATAAAGTTTCTGTTTCAGTATTTCAGCTCAATCACGATGCGGGTTAAAGTGATGCATTGAATGTTGTTTTTGAATAATATTTGTCGTTTACATTGTATTGTATGTAATGCAAATAAGAGTTGTAGCTTGCATGATTTCTAATAGGTACTTTAGGCGAAATTTAAAAATGCAAACATTACACTACTAGATATGAATTACCTACAAAAATAATTTCTTTATCGAACAATCATTACACAATTTGATTTATGATAAAACCTGTAGCACATAGTTGAAAGAGTTCTTATACTTAGACCATATTCAAGTTAGTCTACATAAGTCAACACAATTTTTAAATTCTTTGGTTATAATTTAATCCTCGGAAATTATATCGTTGGTATAAAACAAACACAACACACGTTCTTATTTGACGTATTTCATACGAAAGTTATATCTCCCTACAGAACCGCACGTGCTGTTTTCCATGAATGTAAAATAAAGTCATGATGGTAGTTTTGTCCCTTGTGTAAACATGCTTAAATGAGTCTCCGTTATGGTTATGAGCTCAGGGACAAACGTGAAGTCAAGCAGAAGCTTGAGTCTTAGCTCTTAAACTTTACCTCATACAGTCTTTTTTAGAAATTTAGTTTTCTAACTAAAATATACAGAGTGCCCCGGAACTCTCTACTGACCTTTGCTTAATATATCATTCCTGAATCGAAGACAAACTCAAATATAACGTTAACACTTTTCAAAACGCAAAACATACCCGTTTAGTCGCTAATTGTCTTTTTCATAATACTATGTTTAATTAGATAACATATTTTTGTAGTTAATTGCAATATATTAAATAGATGAATAATGCAAAATTATATTCCTCGAATTTTATTTATGATCGTAATAAAATTTGCATACATATAATATCATCAGAGTTGTTACTTTATTTCAAAAATATTAAATGACCGCCATTTTTGATATAAGCACGTAGGCCTAATGATAATAATATTTTTACTCAAAATAGGTCTTAGGGATATTGTTCTATGTACAAAATATCAAGTTATTACAAAAATACTTAATCTAGTTAAAATAGTTTTCTAAAATATAAATTTTGGCTTTTTCTGCGCACCCTACTTTTGAGGTTAGTAAATTTTCAACGTAATATTTCAGTAATCCAGGAATGATACCTTAAAGGATAATTGAGAGTTCCGAGGCATATGTTTGCATGTAACATGTTCTATTTTCATAAGTTCCACTTTTACACGATAAATATTTGTTTATTCTACGCTACAGATCGTTTTACGAAGAATAGTTTCGTATGAAATTAATTGCGTGCCGAAAATTAATTAATTGCGTACTTGAAAATGGTTTGATCTGAAAGTTAATGTCTTAATGATGACATGCTGCTTCCATTAATAATGGAATTCTAGAGGTGTATATAAAATGATAGAATACAATATGTTTAACATTATACTAGCTCGATCTTTAATTTGTAGGGTTTGGCGAGAGGTTAGCTAAGAACAAAAGTCCTTGTTTTTATTTTATTTGCGAAAATTCATTCACAATTAGAATTTCCAAAGGGTTTTGACAAGGAACGGTCCAAACACTGGTCTTGATTTCGGCGTTCAAAGTTCGCAAATAAGATGCGCTTCATTCTCGATTCTTATAAGAAGGTTAATTACTATCTCAATAAATTAAAACGATTCCTATATACTCAACAATTATAAAACACTACATTTAACGTTTGTTTGCGAAACGTACAGTCAAGATCTTCAGTTAAAACATAGTCAATGGTAAAACTAACACACTTGATCTAAAACTTAAGATATTTTCGGTATCAGAATTACACAAAAAGCATCCTTTGTACCTGGTTCAGCGGGTAAATACCTGTAACTATATGAATCATTATAAATGTTTTCCCTATTGCCTGGCAAAGTGAGTTTCCTTGCACTGATTATAGCAGCAAAGTAGTTAATTGCTGGATATACTTACTTTTGCCGCACTCCAGATTTCTAACCAAACAACACAAAACTGTGTACTTTTATTAGGCTCGTTAAAAAATGTGTACTCTTGAAATTGAGTTTGCAACCCTTACTAACGAATACGATCAGCTGGTGCAGCGTTTCCCATTTCGTTCAACGTTTGGATTTAACATAACCTAAAAACATGTTGTATAGTGTTGGGACTAATTATTTATATGGTTTATAGTAACTGTAGGAAAAATATAATTTGTAATTTGTTTATTTGGCCACTTTGTACTACACAAATAACTATTGTAGATTGTTTACAAAATAAGCAAATTAGATTTTCATCTAGACCGATCAATCTATAAAGTTATTTTACTTCAAAAAATACTCGTATTTTAATCTCTCTAAAAGAATCACCAGTGAAATAAAAGTACCTTACTTTTCCCCAAACACACTCACCGTAGCCGGCAAAGTTACTTAGTACTTTACCACCGATCCGATTTCCCTCTCTTACTTTACGTGTTGGTTTTATGGAAGTTTAGAGTGCTCTGGTCTACCTGCACCTTTACTGTTTTTAATGCGCTTGAAATGGATTAATGCGTTGATTAAGAATTGATTCAACATTATAAAGCTATTATATATGTTTTTTTTGTGATCAAACTTAATAATTATTTACAGGTTTTTAAGTACTCTGTGCGACTCTGTTGGAATATTTATTTTTATTATATTGTCTTATTAAACTTAACTTAACAATCGTAAACATTACTTGGTGAATCAATCGAGATATTAAAATAAAAATGCATGCATTTTCTTCAAATGGAAATTAATCATCATAAAAAAATATAGTACGTTTAATTTTGATGCCCAAAATTTTTTTTATAAATTATTTTATTTTTATATTGAGAAATCTTGATTTGGTCCTAATATACATATTTTGTAACCTTCTGGTATGGATTGTTTACTAATGTTTGGATATTATAAAAATAGTGCATAAAGTTCGTTTACAAACCTATATATATTTTTTTATTTAATTCGTCTTCCAATTAGAATATTTGTTGTCCTAAACTGAGGTATTTTTTCCATGATCAATGCGATTTTAAATTTACCCTTTCCATTTTAATTCAGACCAACCCCTGCTAAAATGTTAACAATATTTTATTTCTTTAATTTGCTTGAAATTCTTAATGTTTAGTGATAGTTTTTCTTTTAGGTGAAAAATATATATTATCAACTTAAACGGCTTTTTTGTTTGGTTGAAAACACAATAACTTCATTTATTTTTTTTATTTAGCTTATTTTGAAATTTTGAAATTTATATTGACTGATTATGTATTTATTTATTAAGCGAAATGTCTAACGTGATAGTAATTTGAAACAGTTAATACAAATTAATAGTTATTCTATCAGTTGGTTATATATTTTTTTTCAATATTTATAAATAAATGAAATGTTTGGATAAAATTTATTTATATTTTTTTCATTTGATGAGATACAGTTAAAATTATTTATAGGATTATTAATAAAATATTAGTACATCGTTCAATTTTCGACATTGTGAAGTGGTTCAACTTTGTTGTTTGATTCGAACACTCGAATAAATAAACTGCAGTTTGAACGAGCACAAAATGCGAGTAAACAAAACTCACAGTGGAAAATCAACACGAGTTAACGTCATCGGCGAGATGGGAACTGTGCCATTGGCAGCACAGTGGTTAGAGGGATTTAATTTATTTATGTTCAAACGAATTCCATTATGCCTTTGACGGATGAAACACTTTTTGTATTTATTTCAATGTTCTACAGCGTAGTTTTATCAACTGGATTAGTGTATAGTTCAATAGTTAAAATATTTTATTTAAATAACTAGTGAAACAATGTTTATACGTTTAGACGCAAGCAGAAATTAACTATGGGCATCGTAATCAAACCCCTTTTCCAAAGGATTATACAAACAATATGACTAGCTTTTTACTCATTTTTAATGTAAATCCCGAATTAAGGAAATTTGAGATTTAATCTGGTATTAAGATTTATTTGTCTTAATTTAGGACTGGTTCAGCAAGTAAATAATAATCAACCTACTTTTAAAATATCTGTATACTATGTTAAATACCCCCAGAAGGTTTATTAGCCTATGCGTATCTATGCAATAATATTTTTTTGAAAACATATTTAAATATTTTGTATAAACGTATTATTTTTTAATCGTGTATATTTTACTATTAAGTGAAATGTACATATAGCCGCAATCCCTTAATCTAAGTAATATTTGAAGAAAACTAACGTAAAATAAAAATTACATAAAATATAATGACAAAAAAAACATTTTTTCAACAACTCTCATATACCATTATAGAAATTCATTTGTTAAAAAATTATCAACCTTTCAGCCGCCACTACAATGAAGTTCTAGTTTGTTAAATATATTTCCACTCAAAAGAAACACAAACCATTTACAAGGCCCTTTAGCAACAAAACATGCCATTAGTATTGTGAATAGCTCAGACACTAAAATAGTGTGAACAAGCGTGGACTTGGAAGGGGCGTGGACAGATGAAAGCAACAGAGATAAACAAGGGATTAATGCGAAGCAATGATGAAGCCGTTGTTACGTAATGGCCATTGGTTATTTTAGGTTTTTAAAAATACCCGATGATATTTTGGTATATTTTTAAATAGATGAACTGTGCTTGTTGGGACCAAAAAAAGGTTTCTAATGAGCCAATTGGTGTTTCGAAATTTGGATTGTTTAGGGAATTTTTTCATGTAATCGTATTCTGAGATGAATTTTGTATTGTTATTCAAATTTTTTTTTTTATTTTTTTTAGATCTTTTCAATCTTCTGTTATTTTCATTAACTTAGTAATTCGTTTTGTTCACCTAGAATAGTATGTCATAACATCATCTTTACTAAACCAATGTTTTTTAAGTTTAAATTTGATCCAAAACGTAAAACATTTGTTGTGATTACCTGTTTTGTATTTTTTTTACGGAGGAACCTTCCAAAAAATCAAGTTAGGCTGAACCATACTTCCTCTACAAGGAAACACAAATGGCAACGCCGCAGTACCGTCCTATCGGAATAGCTGTTGTACCAATTCATGACAATGTTTCTCCGCAATGTTTATGTTTATCCGTTATTGTTGTTATTACTAACGCAGCGGTCTTGTATTAGACGAGCTACCTTACTCCTCTTTCGGTAAGACTACAGACAATTTAATAAATTAATCAATAATTAAATTACTTGCTATTTACCACCTTTCCGACTGGAATGGTTGTAACACGTCAATGATGAAAACTTACCTATACACTATTTTCATAAGTAATTGAATGAATTTACCTTGTTGATACATTGATCGATTTGTGAATTAATCTAATCTTTGTGTTAATCCCACTATCCGAACATCGAATGACAAACAAACTCTTACACCGATGTCAAGTTTCATCGTTTAAAGTTTTCTGAAGTAATAACCTCAAACGTGGCAGTAGAAACTTCAACAAGTGTTCACAACTTGTTTGATATGTTATCAGTCCTTCAAAACATATATGATGTTTAATCAGTTACATGTCTGTACATAGTCGGATTTAGTTTTGCACCAAAAATACATCAAAATATATGTCTTTAGTAAAAGAAAAAAAACCCCGCTGCAGCCAATCCTGCAAAGTTAATTACCATTTTCCTGATTGGATGTTATGAAATATTAATTTAATAATGTCAGTTGTCCCCTACCTAAATTACATTTTATTTAACGAGTTCTTAGGTTTGGGATGGTAATAAAGTGTGATTGAAGGTAAAATGTCAATACCTTAGAAGTAAATAAATTAATTGGTGAAATTTTATCAAAATATATTCACAATCAATCAGTCTACACCAGTTTACATAATCTCTTTAAGAATAAGAAAGCCCAATGAAACCTTTAGAAATTCACGCTCCTATAGTCCAATCATTTTGCAAACTAGTTCAAATAAACGTTTATACTGTAATAAACTTCATAAAAGTATGATAATTTCTGCTCGAGTTATCGTGCTAACATAATTAATCAAATATACACATTTTAACAGATGGTTTTTGGTCTCAAGGGTCATCAAAACGATAAAATCTGCCTCGGTTTTACGTTTATAGCTTATTCGCAAAAACACTTCACATAAAAATTATTCATAGAAAACTATTTACATTAGCTGTACATTTTATCCCACGACCTTAATCTATTCCTTCTAGCGCCTTAGGAAGTAGTAGCCTGTCTAAATAATATTAAGTAAAGTCTTTTAAGTGGTTCTAAAGCCGACCTAACTCCTCTGAAGCGTGTATTTGTACCATTCGTAAAAAAGGCAAACCATATGGCAAAATGTTTTTTCTTCAGTTTTACAAGTAATTGAATTCTAACTGTGTAAAATTAAATTTACACTTTTCACCAATGTAACTTATCTACAAAATGGTGAGTTCCTTTATTGTGAAACAAATCCGTAAATCGATTAAACATCAATATTATATCGCGTCATCCACCACATTCTTCACCATGCATTATCAGCTGTTCTTCCCTCTAGATATGAAATATTGCTACGTCACTCAATATGTTACCCGCCAATATATGAGATGTAACATCCTTACTTTGTATGCATTTTCTGCTGGCAATATTCTGTAATAGGGTGAGGTGCTTAAGCTTGTTTCTGTTCAGGTAACATTCAAGGAAAACAGTAAGTTTTTAACCAGTTGTGAAATTTACTATTTGTTAGGATTCAAACAATTCGTAAGAAAATTTGTATAAAATTTGTACTTGTATATAAATGGATTTTTTTTCGGAATGGTGAATCGTTCAAACCTCGGTTTGACAAACTTTAATATCTGGAATTTCTGTTGTAAATCAATTTTCTTTTGGTAGATATTGTAATGTATTATCAGCCAATAATGAAATGGCTTCTTTGTATTTATGGAATTGCCACACCAAATAATTCATTTTTCACAGGGGAACGAGCTGGGCTAGAGGTAGAGAGAAAGGATTCGTTCCCTGAGTACCCGGGATCAAACCCCGGAAATCAATAATGGGTTCATCCACATGATAAATCCGCAACCCCTAGCATGATAGTAATGTCTTGCAGGATAGTTTCTAGACTTTGGGGTTGCGGAATTATTATTTAGATAAAACTCATTAAAGATTTGACGGAATTTGAACCCTAGAACTCGTGCACCGAAGTCCCGCGCTCTTCTTACTCCCTAGAGACCCCCCTAAGCTCTAATAGTTTAATTTATCACGTAACAAATATAGGTTACTTAAAAAACTTTTTTGAACTAAAGTCTCCTCCACAAAAGGCACACATTTATTTTACATGTGTAAAATTTGTTGGCCCTGATAAGTTTTATTTGAAATCAAATGTGTTCGAAATACTCTACGCTACAGCAGTCCCTTATGTGAGATAAGGCAGGAACACGTAGCCTCATATACGTGCCGACACATGCAAATACCTAATACGACGTGAAAATGTTTGGTGCCAGGAAAAATAAACACTCCATACCGATGTTAGTTGTATTATATGATATTGTTGATAACTTGATGATATTCTTATAACTAGATAAAATATATGTCCAAGAACATCTTTTTGTGTACATAAGATCTAAATTAAGTTACATAATATGTTTGAAAAATGTATCTTATGATAGTTTTTGTTGGTAATTCTCCACATATAATTTTCCCTCAGAGACTTATTGTTTTTCTTTTCAATTAGAATTAATCTGGTTTATTTGATTTATTAGTTTTATTATATTTAATTTGGTTTATTATTATTTATTTTATTTTCAATTTTCAATTAGGTGTGAACCTGGGACACATTGTTGGTCGATTGCCTTTATCTCTGACTATCCGAAATGAGATTAAGTTAAACTAGCTTGTTACCCACGGGCTTCCCCCGTTTGACTTCATAAGTATTCAATCAAATATTACACATTCTAAGCAATATTTTGCGTAGCATGTGTAATCTTTGGTATTAATAAAACTATTGATTGGTTAAGTTAAGCTGAAATAAGCAAAACAGAATACAGTAATTACATTCAAATAATCACACCTGATTTTAATAAGGTAATAAATTGAAAGAATAACAAACAAATAAGTACAATTGAGGTATTTTTAACATTATATTTATGGAACGTTCCCTTTAGAAAGACATTACGACCTTAAAGGGCAATTTATGAAATAATGGATAGTTTTGCGCAAGGTTTCTCGTCATGACGAACGTTTTAAGTATATGGTTTATGGGGGTGTGACTTTTAGTTTTCTCAAAAATTCATGGGTCCTTTGGGCTTTATATATGGATATTATTTCCTAACATCTTATGACGCACAATAATGCTGAGTCTGTTCGAGCCCTTCTCGTCAGTCGATCCCAAGTCTATCTGAAACATGTTTCGAATGTCAATACCCAACCTGTCAGATCGAGATGTTCTGTTTGCGCTAAGGAAGATTTCGTGTTGCGGACTTTTAAGGAAACTGCGGTATATATATACAGAATGTATACAAACTCACTGGAAGTATTTTAAGTGTTTCTTTTATATATAAAAAAAAACATTATTTGAACATGGCTTTAAGTGCCTGACTTTTGTCTGTTCATTTGTTATGTTTTCATACTTCAACCTAATAATCTTATATAACCTTATTTATAACTTCATCAGCTACGCTTTCGTAAAACACCATTAATAGAATCTTATAAACTTAAAAAATAATAAACTTAAATAATAGTTCACTGTTTGTGCACATCTAGAATTTATTTAGGTTATTTTGTACTGTTTCGAAAACCATTTTTTTTTTATACATTTTTCATACCTAATAAAAAAAACAGAGATGAGAACCTTGAGATTAAATTCATGTTTTCTTGATGAATTAATAAAGCTGTTGGCTAAAATTGTAATTAATAGCAATACCGATATTTAAATAATTGTAATTAATTAATAACAATATTAAAATGTGTTTAATCCATAACGAAAACGTAGGTTAGTGTTTCATGTAAAAGATTTAGTAAACTTCCAATCCAATAAAATTAAATTAAATTGTCTGCCGGTAAAATATAAAAACTAGTTAACAATTGTAAGTAAGTAAAGTCCACAAAAGTACCCTAATTAAATTACTATTGTGGTAGTAAAAAATAAAACTTTACCATATATAGATTTTTTGCAAAAAATCCCTTTAGTATCGAAAACAACATTTTCGCTTTCCATTATTTCTTATAGATGTGTTGGTAAGTAAGTACTCTCAATGCCACACTCAACACCAGTAACTAGTATTTGTTGGCTGAGCTATGTCGGTGAAGTGGTCTCAGAAGCGGTCTTCTAAGCGGTTTCTAGTCAAAGGGAATTTCCGTGAAATCCTTAACAGCACAGTGAAGTATGATGTCACCTTTTCGTGTTATTATTTAATTGGCTATCGCTGATCATAGTTGATATAGGCCTATAATTTGACTGTTTATAATTATGTCTTGTTAAAAAGTTAAACAGAAATAGTAAAACTAACGTATTGTACGTAACAAGTATTGAAAAATTACTATAAATCTTGATGAAGTACTGAGTAAACTACTTTGTACAGACAATTTAATAATAATTAAAGTTCGTCGATTCACCTGCGATAACAATTTTATTTTATATATTTTTTAGCGAATTTCCCTATGTAGCTATTACCATAGGTATCATGGTAAGACTTGGTCCCGGGACCGATTTACTTTTGCATTTTCTTGTCTCCAGAGGACATCAACACTATTCGTTCAAATTTGTGTGGTTTTATGGGGTAGAAGTCGGGTTTTCTTATTTTTACCATAAAAACACAAAACTTCCCAATTTCCCTCTAAATCATGTTAAAGAGCTTAAAAAGACAAATAATTTAATATATTTAAGTGTTTTTGTGCGGTTATTGGTTACGGAGGAAATTAAAAAATTGTAAATTTAAAATCCCCATGTTATTTGTATGGTGAATATTGTAAAATATTGTAGTTTGCTTCTTTATGGATATATTTTAATCAAACTTGGCAAATTCATTTATTTTATACTAGGCTATTAACATTTTACTAAAAAAAAAACTTACTTTATTAGCCTCCCTGTAGCAAAACACCTTGGTACTCGTTTAACCGAATGTTATTTAAATAAATGCGAGAAGGGATGTTAATTATTATGTAACAAATTGTTGATTCAAAAACGTAATCGTGTATTTAGTTAAGAAGTTAGGATTATTTACTAAATTAATTACTGAGTAATCAGAACCAAAAGGAAAAGAGGTCTAATGTTTAACTTCTCAGTGGTTACCCCTTAATATTGAGGTTTCCACTTAACAGCAATTATACGTAGCCCTTGTTATTTAATGTAATTCAGTAAATGTTTACTTTACTTGTTCCTGGTTTTCAATTAATGGTAAGTTTCTTCTCGCAGGAAAGAAGAAACTTCCAGAATCTTCCAGCATTTTTACAACGTTACACAATATCTTGATATAATATTTTCATTGATTTCGGCAGATTTATTTGTTCGTTAAACCTAATCTAATTTAAATAAGGAGTAAACCATTCATTTATGAAGAAATATTTGAGTGAAAATCAATTTGGGAACATAAAGCTGAGTCTGCAGGCTTGCTGTGGCAGGGATCTTTAGTTTCCTAAATATACTTCATACTACTATATTTTCATGAATTTTTTTAAGTTTTTCTAAAAATATTTCAACTGTAATAGAAAATGTGGGTGAAAATACTTGCAATAGATCTACTTCTGAATACCATTTTTAATTTTCAAAGTTGATTTCTAATATTTAATGTCTCCATTTGGGACGATATTAAATACTGCGTTGTAATTCTAATGTTTTCTGGTTATAATGAGCCTTGAATGTTAAATGATCAATAGAATTTACGAATCGGCACTAAACATTCCTGATAACAACTTTCGAATATTTTATACTTCTTATTGTTAAGTTTTTGGCTCTTGGTACCTACATAATTTGTAGCGCACATTTGTTAATAGTTTATTAATTAGGATATAACGTCCTAGTAATCATAAGGGAAGGAATAAAAAAAACGTCTAGAAACATGTATAAGTTGTTTCTTTCCAAGGGCACTAGGCTCTAGTATAATGTCAATGGCTCTAGACTAGGATGGTTTTTAACGAAACTTCAGACCAGGATCAAGGGTTGTTACATTATTACTCAGATGAAATCCGTCGGTGATTGGGGAGATTTGAACCCGGGACCTTAGGAACCGAATCCCCGTGCTCAACCACTTGACCAGTTCGCTCATACTTGAAAACGTATAAATGTAATGAATTGAAAATTAGTTGTTTAAAATGTTTTCAGGGTTTTTAATAAGTTAAATACAAATTAAATATTTACGTTTGAATATTAAACGTTTGGCCATTAACAACGACAACATAAACTACCCTAGTGCTACATATTACTAGAAGGAGACATATTACTGGTTATACTAATGGTATGGTTTAGTTCTTTTATATTTATGCAAACTAATATTTCAAATCTCGGTTGCATAAATCGTTATACAGAACACTCACCAGATGAAGCTCTATCTACATTCATCTGTCAACGTTTGACAAATGATATGAAGAGCATCATTTGTTACTATGAAATCATGGTTACTACTCTTACCATGTGACAGAGTTTAGTGATGTATAAATAACTGTAAACGTTATAGTTACTTTAAGTAGTATAAAATAATTATTTTAAGTAAACACGCAACTTCATTCTGATTAAACAATTTTGCATCTTCTCGCACGATTTTGAAAACTTTAATAGTAATTTTTATAATAAAACGTGTTTAATAAAACGTGTTTCTACTATATTTGGAAGTTTAGTTCATACGCAAAGCTACATACATTATATAATTAAATGATTTGTGATATCCAAGCCTACTTATAAGTTTTGCAAAGAATAAATATTTTATAGATAATTGTACTAATGCAATATTATCTTATATAAAAAAAACAAAACATTTTAAACTAGAAATATAACTTTAGTGGTTTGTTTGGATTGTGAAATGCATATCGTTTGACGACAGCAATACCACTGATATCAAAGGAACGAATTCATCCCGAAGGGATTTTTGTTACCTCTCTTAATCCAAATGTCAGGGAAATACTTCACTAATAGCGCTTCTATTTGTTTTACAAAGCCACAGTGACATCGAATTGCAACAAAGATATTTGGGTTTAAGTATCCTTTTGAATAAATTTATCATTTTCGAATTGACGGCATTGCAAAAACGGAATTTGAATAGTTTTTTTTTAAGAATTTACTATCTAAATTTGCCTTTAACTTTAACGGAATTTACTTTAAATTTGGCTAAACAAATTTTTCTTGGCAGAAAAAAACTTTCAATTAATTTGACTAAATTGTTATTTTGTGCTAATTTTAGTGCTAATGAATGTGTTTTCCCAGTTGGACCTTAAACGTTTTTTGAAATGTTAGCTATGAAAAAGGTAATACTCATGGTTTTTGTTATGTTCTGTTTTTTATTAATGTTGTACCGTAATTTATAAAGTAAGAAGTAATCTACGATGTCTACCCACTTTTTGTATTATGAAGAAATAAGCACCGATACTGAAAATGTACGTTACGATGATACAAGTATTTTTAACTCTAATATTTACATATCGACGATTATAAATTCGAACGAACCAAGAATATTTTGATTCTCGTATGCTACATGGCGACTCAAGTTCTATTTGTATTGTCACGTATCGGACATCCGCAATGCTCAGCACAACGGGCTGCATGACAACTAACCGTCTACATGTTGATGAGGTGTCACTGATATCGACACACTCGCATCTTACATGGGTTACATGTTTAAAAATATCACTGGGATATGTTGCCGAACCTTTGTTTCCCTTGTTATGTAAAGTAAAAATACACGGTAAGATTCTTCCTAATTTATATTTATTTGTTATTTGATGTAACAATTTCACTGTGATTATTTTTGTCTACCTTTAAAAACCTTTGAGTCTGAATTATGTTAACCGTAAAACGATTTGCAATTCGCCGGGAATGTCGCTGTAAAATTGATAATCAGAACCAAATAAAACTGTTTTTTTTTTTTTTAAACGAATTATGTGTTCGAAACGTGTGGTACATCAAATCAAAAATAGCTACACTTTCGTGGTACACCCGGAATAAATATCGAGTACTCAAGTAATTCCGGGGACTCAGCCTAATTGCTTTTAAAGTTCCTTTGTACTTCAAATGCAACCAATCAAATCAGTAATCAAAATTGCATTCGTGCTAGAAAATTGGCAAAACTAATTGTACGTTCAGATTTGAATAGTTTTCTGATCAAACGAAGTATTTGAATACAATTTAACATAATTTTTTATTTTACTTTTTTATATCCTACCTTCACATCCTAGGACGGTAGTTCTAGCAAGAATCTGTTTTACATACAACATCAGGCTAGACCTATTGGGTTGCAGCGTTAGCATATATAAAATCCATTGGTGAATTGTGGGATTTGAACCTGGGACCTCGGGCACCGAAGCCCGCGCTCTACCACTAGACCAGCTTACCTCATACAATATATACAATATAAAATCATAAAAATATGCAAATGTTTATTACAGTTAGAAGACACTGCGAAGTACGCACCATACTGATTAAATAACTCAGTTTTGTACCTTGGTAATTAATTTAATTTAAATGTATTTAATTTAATTTAAATGTAAAATCCACCAACATAGGTTTTTAACCTAAGGTGGTTATTGTTTTTTTTTTTTTTTTTTTTCATGTGTGTATTTTTGTGTTTGTTGTTGCATGGAAAAACAATAAATATTTCTAAAAAAAAAATATAATGAGAATATTTTTATAAGGCATGATTAGTTGATAAGTAATAAATGGAGGTGTAATTTAACCCTTTTTACCCACCACACATCACTTTTAACACATTAAAACCCATCTTTTCTTATTATGTGTATGTTCTATGTTCTAGTATAAACACAATGAAGCCAACAAAAAGCATATTCTTTAAAAGGATCTTACTCTTGTCAAGTTTGATCGTTTAAACTTTTCTCAGAAGATACTTTAAACTTGACAACAGTTTTGACATGAAACATCTTTCATCGTTTATACACCGTTTATCGAATACTAAAATACTTGTATCTTCAATTTCCCAGTGTTATGTTTTATTTTCAATTTTCAACCTGTTCAGTTACCCCAAAGGAATAGTTATACTGTTTTTGTGTTTTATTAAGTTCAATATACAATGTTAGTGTCTTGTGTATTTTTAGTAATAAAAATTAAAAATCAGATTTTTTATGGACGATCTCATACCCTAGTTTTCTATTGATAAACACACTTATGTAAGCTGTTTTTGGTTAAATTTTGATTTCATAGATTTCGTGTGACAATTGTCAAACGTGTTGTCTTGTGGCGTACAATTAATTGTGTAAAAAAACTGCTAGGGAAAGTTGTCTTTGATTGAATTATAGTTTTAAAATTACAAACATTCTTCCTATGTTCGAAGACAGTTTGTTTCTTTTCACAACCTTGGGTTTGTATGAAAATCCTACTTTAAGTCATACCTTATTTTACAAGTGTTTAAAAAAAATCAGAAACCGCAATAACTTAATGTTTCTACCTCAACTCGGAAAAACTAGTAAATACCCCGTCACATATCCTAAGAATTGCATCCATCGCAAACTTGGTAAAACAATTATTTAAGAATGAAATGTTAAAGTTGATATATTTTTGACTGTACAAAGTGATCCCTAAAAGCTCCCTACAGACGCAGCCCTAGTGATAAGTCAGGTGGTCGCCGGCGTCTTTCCCCAGTTTTCTACAAAGATTTATCTATGTTTGCGCCGCCTTCGTGGTTACTTCGCGTTAAGTCGTTAATCATTGTTTTGACTCGAAGATTCAACTTCCGTGGCTAACTTATAAAGTCATCCATTTTCATTTTATAAACAAAATACAAACTTATCTCTCTAAAATGTGTTGTTGTTGTAGGATTAAAAATTTACTTATTTTAATTTTTAAATGGAGCAAATTTAGTTTCATTTTTAGAATTTTTTTATCACCAGATTTACCAGAACATCTATATTTTCCACGTGGTGTATTAATATAATAGTATTGAAACTTAATAAATGAAATTTGGAAACCAAAACCACTGTGAAAATTATTACAATAATAATTTATAAGAGATAAAATGTAATAGTTACGAATCGTTAAAATACTTGCAATATATTCACAAATTTTTAATTTACACCAAAGTGTTATTTATGAATTTAAATTCAAAAATTAATTTAAGACATACAGGATTTTATTTTATACCTACAACAAGTCTCCATTTTCAGATGAAAAACTTAAATGACATCTGACAGACAGCGTGAAATGTTTCATTTGTTAACATGAACAAGTGATCTTGCACGGAAAAGGAAACCATTTTGTAAATTGCATTGAATCTCATACGAGCAAGTGCTTGCCAAGTTTTTCTATTCATTTGCTTACTTTTTTTACTTATAAAATTATAAATTAATAAAACATAGGTGATCCATTTTATAATTTGTTTGTTTGTTTAAGTCAATTCGTGCCAAATGATAAATCGTTTTGTATTGGATAAATGTTTCACAAATGTTTTATGCATTTCATTAGAACCACTTAAAAAATAACATTGGTATCATGTCAATGTTAATTAAGTTTGTTAATACAGAAGTTAGATCTTATGGATAAATCTTTACTACTAATTAATTGGTCTAGCTTATTAGGTAAAATTTAGTACTTTTTACATTATTTCAGTACCACTAGTGGAATGAGGTTAGGTTAGGTTAGGTTTTTCTAACTCTTACCTAAACTCTATACTAACCTAACCTAACCAAAGTTTAATTCACTACCTTTTATATTGCTAATAATGTATTCCTCTAAAGTCTAAAGTAGTGAATTAACGGAAAAGGTCCAATATTTAAAATATTCAAATGATATATTCTGTAGATTATTATGTTTTATGTACAACTTGACTTTCTGTTTCAGTACATCGGTACCCTAGACGTGCCCAGGCCTACAAGTAGAGTGGAAATCGTCGCCGCAATGCGTAGAATACGTGTAAGTTTTTTTTTTCAATCTATCCCTTCTATTTGTAATTTTTTATAGACATCAAGTGTTTAAATAAACTATGCTTAGTCAAAGATTAAACACACTTTCGGACCTTTTCTGTTAATTCACTACCAGAAATTAGAATATTACGTTAGGTTATGGCTGGAAAATGTCCGTAAATATAGTCCTAACCTAACCTAACCTAACCTAACCAAACCTAACCTTACCTAACCTAACCTTTCCCTATAACCTAACCTAACCTAATGTTACCTAATATACTAATTAGTGGTAGTGAATTAACGGAAAAGGTCCACACTTTCCTTAACATTTACAAGTAAAAATCAGCTTTCTAGCATTGTCTCTTTTGAGACATTATGGTATGTTTGTGTTCTGTAGAGCTTTGTTGCATTGTTTTTTTATTTTTAAAATACTACGTCCCAAAAGAAGGACAATTGTATATTACACGCTAGAGATTATATTACCAAAATAGTTAAGTGCATTTGCTTACATTTAAATTTAAGAAACTTATTTAGTCGTTTCCGAAATTAAGCACAAATACAAACAAGCTTCAGATTTTTAAATCGCGATTGAAAGTACACTTGTTGTATCTAAAGTCAATGGTAATCGATAATGTTTAATATTCTGTTAAGATTTTATTTTTTCTGTGTTTTTTATCTATCATTTTAACTAGAACTAACAATTGTATATTTAATTTGCTTAGTATTTTACCGACTTTTTGTGTAAATAATAATTGTTTGGTGTATAAGTGACTTCAATTACCTTTAATTAGTTGAAGAAGAAACACCCAGTTTACTTAACTTTCTATCAAGGATTTTCGTTGGCATTTCTTCCATGTTAACTTCTAACATTTTGATTTTGCGTCTTAGTTTTTCACTAGATTCTTTATCTGTTTAAAAAGAGTTTCTTAACTAGGTAAGAATGGTTAACATTTCAGAATTTGTTCAAAATGTGTTAATTATTTATGAGACATTAGCGAAAAAATATTTCTACTGCATTAAAGTAAATTTTAAATTTTTTTTCCAAAGCAAAACTAATTAAAATAATGAGTAAATCAATTTAGAAGCAAATATATTTTTTCTAGAACGTGCCAAGTCCAGATACATAAGTTGCTCTGCACTTTTAAGCAGTTTATGTAACAAAGCTTGTTTGTACTCCCACTTCCATTTTGTGACTATTCGTCGATATGATTTATTGTATATTGTGTAACTGGTTGACTTTTATGAGCTCCTGCTTAGCTTGTAACAATGTTAAGATTTAAAATTGGATATTTAAAATTCTTCCCGCCATAAATCATGTGTATTTTCAAGTTTATGCGCTCATTTTGGGACCATTTATGTTTCAGCTTGTTTGTGACTTTTCTACGTACTAAAATCTCCCAAGTACGTACTTTTGTACTAACTCGTATAGTTCCTAGTATAAAAGTCGACAACTTAAATGATTCAAACGTTATTAAATCGTTTAAATAAATAATACTAAATACGTAATTATACAGGGTGATTGACTCCAAAACATGGTGTTTTTAACATTTTAAACATAGATAGTCGGCATGTATTAAGTGAAACTTTTATTTTGTTTCAGTTTGAACAGTAAAGACAGTAAAAAGGTTCCTTGTTTTCTAGTATTAAAACCACTAAAACAATCAAAAGCAGATCCAAACCTCAATAGTGTAACATATGGTTACCTCTAAAAGCTTATAAAATGGCGCAGTTTTCAACACATTTTGCTACCTTATTGTATACAGAGTGTAGAAAAATGCGATAGACCAATGTTTTTTTATTTTTTTTCCATCAAAGACCTTAATTTTTTTCTTTGGATCTATTCACAATGGAGTTTTCTTACTATTGATCCTCCACCATTTGTTCTGTAAAAATGTAATGTAGGACACGAAAATGACATCATCTATTTAAATCAAATAACAGGTATTTGAGAAATTGCTGTATTAAGCTTATAGTTTGTTTTGAAAAACTTAAAATAATTATTTGGGAAGCCAATTTTTGACTTGGCACCTCTTATATGCATCAATTCACTTCATTTACTTTGTTATTAAACGAAAAAATATTTTGTCACACTGACTAACAATCACCCTGTATTGCTAGTTGCATTGATAAGAAAAGTCGTTTTTGTACTTTTAAAATTTTAAAATTGGGCAATTGTACTATTTATGTAAATTGTATGTAACTCTTTATGACACTAAAGGTGTACTCCTTTAATCTATGGTAATACAAATTTATTAATATAATACTGCTTCCATAAACATTTTACTCAAGAATTATAGGAATTTTAAACTACGTATCATATGGATAATCCTCGAAAATTTGAAAGATTTGAGGAGAAAAGGTAAAGTAATAATGAAGACACTACGAGCCCGCACGTTTAAGATTTACAACCCTTAATGTTCCCAGCTAAAACTCTTACCTTATCTTCTACACTCCTTCCGAGGTTTTTTTTAGTTAAGTTCATTATTTATGTTTACGATTATAAATATCACGACTTTACGGGGTAAAAAATGTAAATGAGTAAGAATTTGCCTCTTTTTAAAATTGTAAAAGTACTCGAACGACTTTTCTTATTATTTTTCAACGTAAGTTGTAATATAGCTTTTGTATTTTAAAGCCATGTTGTATAATGTACAGCTGTAAACATTTCATAAACGGTAGATCTTAATTAGTTTCAAAAATACAGTTTGAAATTGCAAAGGTGCAAAGTACACACAGGTATTTGGGTTAAAATACTTACATATTGGCTTCCCCATCTTAAATGATTGATAACTGATGATTGATAGTATCTTGTATTTTGTGTCTTAATTATATGTAATTTACATTAATTCCAAATAATAAATTATTGAGTAATAGCTATACGATAAAAAAGAAAAGAGGTTTTCTGACAACAGAATCAAAGTGAAAGTAACTACATTACCATTCAAAAGTTATTCCACAAAATGCATGTCTTATTTATTTGGCGTCCTGAGTTTTATCAATAAAACGGAATTTCAACCAATGAATTTGAAATGTTTTGAAGAAATAAGCATTGAACTTTGAGTTACTCTTTTGCATGAAACATCACATATAATTTTAGTTCATTCATTGCAGACAGTTTTCGTTTCAACAATTTTCTTCGAATTTTTTTTAAATTTAATTACACATTGTTTGTATCGAAGAAACCTTTTTACAAATTCTCAATATGCGAGCTTGTAGTTCATTTTAGGCAGTTTCCTAAAAAAAAAAATCAAAATCCTGGATTATCACCATGTTTATTCTATTCATTGAATACATTATTAATTTTTATGCAGTAAAATGTATTCTAATTACACGCGAGGCTTTCAGGTCTAATGGCAATCGATTAACGAGACATTGGAGGAAACTGCAATAATTGCAATACAGAACAGATGCATTAAACGATGAGTGCAGACGCAGCGATAATACAGTGTTCCGCACCGTGCATCGATTAATTTTTCGCTCTACATTTTATGTGGTTAGCATACTTAAAATTCAACCCTTCTGTTTATTTAACCGTAATAATTCATATGACCTTTCATTATGGTTGAATTTTTAAAAAATTCTCCGAGGGATTTTTTACCCCCCTACCTACAGTGACTTTTTTCGATGATGTTATAAAGACATTTTTTGCCCGTGTGATTAACTCTGTGTGTTCATATGCACCTTTATTTAAACAAACTTTGTTACAAAACTTAAATAATTTTTATTTAAACTCCGAAACTACTTTAAGCTTGTTTTCTATTTAATTAAATGAAAACGAGCAGCTGTTTAGTAAGTGATTCAAAATTTTCGTCTATTACGATTGTGTTAGTGTACATTCAGGTATCGATATGTTGAACTACGAGTATTTACAATAAGGCAACAATCAACTAAAATTGATACATTTGATTGTTTCTAATCTAAATTTAAAACTGAGTTTACAACAGCTGATTTTTACTCCCTAGGGTCTAAAAACGCTTTTTACTCCCTACAGAGTAAAAATGCTACTTTAGACGCATGCAATAAAAACGGCTGCACGAAAACAACATTTTTACTGAACTCAGTTTTAGTCAATGGGACCCGTTTGAACTTAAACATTTCGTCTGTTTTGCTGACATTGGTTAATTTAATGGAAGTGTTTGAACGGATGTGTTCTTCTCTCCGACAAATGGTCCTCGTCCTGACAAATAGTCAACGCCACGTAATACATTTCCCGGCGACATCCACCATCATTATATTGATACTGCGCTTCATCAACTGAGTAAGTCTAAATTCTGCCAAGTCCATTTAGGGTTTAGCTGAGAAGAATTTGAATTTAATTTTTGTTTACGGAGACAAAAACGTCCTATAGGGTAGCAGACACAAGAACAGCTAAAAAATAAAAACTGGTTTGTGGCAACATTTTTCGTTACTCAAAAAGTTTTTCCTTCAGTATCCGTCTAAGGACCAACTTTTTCTTCCTATTTTAAAACTGCGATTCGTAAAATTTAGAGTTCCTTAGGCTCGGCTAAGGTCTGTCCAGTGAACCTTCGTCTACCTGAGACTGACTAAGGTATTAGGGTCAAGAGACAGGTTCCGTCATACACACTATAATACTTAAAGCCCAGTCCATCTGCCGTGGAGGTAATTAACAATTATTATGGTGTGTGAAAATGCCTTTAACAATATGATTCTGAGTCTACGTGAATTTGTAGATTTTCTAATGTAGAAAGTATAGCCTAAGGTAAGTTGGTATATATTGTATAACTCATTCGGTAAACAGCTATCTACTCAATTGTTGTGCCCTAAATTTTCTGTTAAAACAGTTTTTCTTAAATCAATTTTAACCATTAAGATTACCGCCTATTTTACATACGTTGGCCAAACTCCTCAAAAAAACTTTTGGTGCAATATTTTTGTAGGATATGTTTGCAATATTCTAATTTCATGTCAGTTATCAAATGACATTTTAAAGCTGCACAGAAACGGATTTTTCATTTACGAAGAGCTGCAACATTCTTTGTAAGGAAGTTATTAGTTCCTCCCCCTCGGTAAAACGTAAAACATAACTCAATAACTGATTCTCCGTGTTCTTCTATAATAACTTTCTGACAGAGAAAACATCCCTCCCTTTGAAGCACGGTTTCAATCTGTTCTAAATTTCCACATGCAGATATATTACTTTCCTAAAGAAATATACTTTTTAATAACGTCTGCGTCATAATTTCAATATCAGTAAAGCTCATTTAATTTAAATTTCGTTTATACTGTCGCAAACAGAGTATGTTAATTAAAAATTATTTTAAGTTGAAAGATGTCAATTTATTGATAACTAAGATTTGTTAATTTGTCTTGCATGTTTTTTGCTTAAAATGTTTTTAAGTTGCCATGCATTTTAAACCTTCTGAAACCCATTTTCCAATAAATATATAACAATTGCATTATTTGTTCTGTTTCAAATATGGAAAACAATAAAAAAAAAACAATTGAATATACTTTATTTGAAATTGTACTATCACTTCTAATTAAATTATTTAAAAACTACTGATGAAGGTTTAGTGCTATTTCTAATTTCCATTTATTATAATTATAACAATTGATGGTTCATGTGTCCATGTGTTTTATGATGTGTGTACATAGAATTTAATCAGATTGGTATTTTTTGCTATGTAACCTAATGAAAAAATAGTATAGACACCAATGTAAAACTGAAAGCTACGAAAATAACCGCCAAATATTTTATAAGATGAATACAAAAAAAATAGCAATCTACGTAAATTTACTTCAGTGAATATTTGCAATGATACTGTTTAGAAGAGGTATTTAATTCATACAAGGAGCAACACATGTACAGAATCATAACACATCGTTGCAGTCTCGTCATTTCCATTACAACAAACCAAAGTTCAAAGTTCACTCAATCTTACAAACAGACTTTCCACAATACGATTTCATGGAACGAATAAAGAAGCATACAACACGGTTTTGTTGAATTACATATACAGGGTGGCGCAGAGAAACGGGAAATATATTACATGCCTCAAAAACACTCTGGTAGATATATTTACTACTAGAAATTTAAAGTATGCTGAATGTTTTAAAATAAGTGTATAAATAGTTTTTCTACAAGTAATTTTGCTACAACTTTTATTCACAAAATACGTTTTACTGTAAACAAGCTCAACAATGAGCTACAGAAGGGTAAAGATAAGAAAAGCGTAAGACCTCCGTCGGGACATTATAAATCTTGCTCTTGCACACTAAGTTTCTTTATTACTTGATTTTTTTGATTTCACGATAATAAATTTATATTTTCAGTGGTAATTAATTTGGTTCGTCACTATATAAAATTGAAGATTTAAAAACGAAGTGACTAAATGATATGTCTATTTATGTAAAGTGTATGTAACTCTTTATGACACTAAAGGTGTACTCCTTTAATCTATGGCAATAAAAATATATTATTATAATACTGCTTTCATAAACATCTTACTCAATAAGTATAGGAATTTAAAACTACATATCATATGGGTAATCCTCGAAAATTTGAAAAAATTGAGGAGAAAAAGTAAAGTAATAATGAAGACACTACGAGCCCGCACGTTTAAGATTTACAACCCTTAATGTTCCCAGCTAAAACTCTTACCTTATCTTCTACACTCCTTCCGACGTTTTTTTAGTTAAGTTCATTATTTATGTATACAATTATAAATATCACGACTTTACGGGGTGAAAAATGTAAATGAGTAAGAATTTACCTATTTTTTAAATTGTAAAAGTACTCGAACGTTTTTGCTTTATATTTTTCAACGTAAGTTGTAATATAGCTTTGGTATTTAAAAGCCATGTGTACAGCTGTAAACATTTCATAAATGGTAGATCTTAATCAGTTTCAAAAATGAGAAAAGTAACAATCTTTACAGTTTATTAATGATGTAAATATAAGTTTGACCAATGAAATGCTTACTAGCTGGATAATTGCAAAGGTGCAAATCACACACAGGTATTTGGGTTAAAATACGCACATAGTGGCGTTCCCATCTTAAATTATCGATAATTGATGATTGATAGTATCTTGTATTTTGTGTCTCAATAATATATAATTTACATTAATTCCAAATAATAAATTACTTAGTAATAGCTATACGATTTAAAAGAAAGGGGGTTTTCCGACAACAGAATCAAAGTGAAAGTAACATTGTTATTTTGCGTCTTAGTTTTTCACTATATTCTCTATCTGTCATGACCTGATGTACCTACATGACCATTCAAAGGTTATTCCCCAAAATGCATGTCTTATTTATTTGTTTTATCAATAAAGCAGAATGTCATCTTATGAATTTGAAATGTTTTGAAGAAATAAACATTGAATTTTGAGTTAATCTATCACATATTATAAATTTAGTTCATTCATTGCAGACAGTTTTCTTTTAAACCATTTTCTTCGATTTTTTAAATGTAATTACTGTTAACGTATGGTTTGTATCGAAGAAACCATTTTACAAATTCACAATATCATAATGCGAGTTTGTAGTTCATTTTAGGCCGTTTCCACAAAAAAATTCAAAATCCTGAATTTTCACCATAGTTTATTTATTGAATAAATTATTTATTTCTATGCTGTAAAATTTATTCTAATTACACGCGAGGCTTTCAGGTCTAATTGCAATTGATTAACGAGACATTAAAGGAAACTGCAATAATTGCAATACAGAACAGATGCATTAAACGATGAGTGCAGACGCAGCGATAATGCAATGTTCCGCACCGTGCATCGATTAATTTTTCGCTCTACATTTTATGTGGTTAGCATACTTAAAATTCAACCCTTCTATTTATTTCACCGTAATAATTCATATGACCTTTCTTTATGGTTGAATTTTTCAAAAATTCTCCGAGGAATGTTTCAGTTATGAAAAATTTAATCACTAGGGCCTAAAGTGACTCTTTTCGATGAGCGAGGGTTGAAAAGAAATTTTTTCCCGTCTGATGAACTAATTGTTTCATCATATGTAACTTTATTCAAACAAACTATGTTACAAAACTTAAATATGTTTCGTTTAAATATGACCTCTCAAAACTACTTCTTTGTTTTCTATTTAATTAAATGGAAACGAGCAGCTGTTTTGATTAAAAATTTTCGTCTATTACGATTATGTTAGTGTATATTAAGCACGATTATTAGAAAAATACCGGTATGGATCATAAACATAAACAAATGGCGTTGTTGGCTTGAATCCTATACTAATAGCATTCAACATATGTT
The DNA here is from genome assembly GCF_028750875.1 of Macrosteles quadrilineatus. NCBI lineage: Eukaryota > Metazoa > Arthropoda > Insecta > Hemiptera > Cicadellidae > Macrosteles > Macrosteles quadrilineatus. The sequence continues at coordinate 34,049,221 of NW_026542598.1, read as the reverse complement.
TTGGCAGTTCCATTTAAGCAATGTTAAATAACGTGCAATGTTAAATAATGTTTATTTTCGGGCCAAAAACGTCATTTGTTTATGTGTATGATCCATACCGGTATTTTTCTAGTAATCGTGATATTAAGTTATTGATATGTTGAACTATGAGTATTTTAAGGCAACAATCAACTAAAATCGATACATTCGATTGTTTCCAATCGAAATTTACAACCGAGTTGACAACAGCTGATTTTTACTCCCTAGGGGCTAAAAACGCTTTTTACTCCCTAAAGAGTAAAAATGCTACTTTAGAACCGCAACGCATGCATTAAAAACGGCTGCAGTATGACGAAAACAATTTTAACTAAACGCAGTTTTAGTCAATGAGACCCGTTTGAACTTAAACTCTTCGTCTGTTTTGCCGACATTGGTTAATTTAACGGAAGTGTTTGAATGGATGTGTTCTTCTCTCCGACAAATGGTCCTCGTCTTGACAAATAGTCAACGCCACGTAATACATTTCCCGGCGACATCCGCCATCATTATATTGATACTGTGCTTCACCAACTTAGTAAGTCTAAATTACGTCTCTAAGTCCAAGGTTTTGTTGAGAAGAATTTGAATTTAATTTTTGTTTACAGAGACAAACGATTCATAAGGGTTGCTGACACAAGAACAGTAAAAAAATAAAAACTGGTTTGTGACAACATGTTTCGTTAGTCAAAAAGTTTTTCCTTCCGTATCCGTCTAAGGACCAACTTTTTCTTCCTATTTTAAAACTGCGATTCGTAAAATTAAGAGTTCCTTAGGCTCGGCTAAGGTCTGTCCAGTGAACCTTCGTCTACCTGAGACTGACTAAGGTATTAGGGTCAAGAGATAGGTTCCGTCATACACACTATAGTACTTAAAGCCAAGCTCATCTGAGTCAACGTGAATTTCAAGAAATACCAATGTAGAAGGTACTAAGGTAAATTGGAACGTATTGTATAACTCACTACGAAAATAACCATTAAGAATCCTTGGAGCCTAGACGTTATAACTCCTACAACAATTTTAAAAATACAAAGACAAAGAGATTTATGTTTACAGTATACTTCATGTTTAAATTACAATCACTTTGGTATTTGAAAAAAAATATTTCGAGATGGTAAAACACTATTTAGCAGCTGTTGAAAAATAGCGAAATTAACATTGCTCTTATGGTGGGCAAATCCACGATGGCCGTTGGCTTCCATGGACTCCCTTGGAAATCAATTCAATCAATCAAGTAAATTGGTACCTAATTTTTGTGTCCTAAATTTTCCTTTATAACAGTTTTTTTAATAAATTTTAGCCGAGGATCACTCATATTAAATACGTAGGCCAAGCTCCAATTTTCTTCGTGCAATCCATAGTTTTCCACAATATATTTGCAATATTCTTATTTCATGTCAGTTATCAAATTACATTTTAAAACCGCATAAAAACGGATTTTTCATTTACGAAGAGCTGCAACATTCTTTGTAAGGAAGTTATTAGTTCCCCCCCTCGGTAAAACGTAAAACATAACTCAATAACTGATTCTCAGTGTTCTTCTATAATAACTCTCTGACAGAGAAAACATCCCTCCCTTTGAAGCACGGTTTCAATCTGTTCTAAATTTCCACATGCAGATATATTACTTTCCTAAAGAAATATACTTTTTAATAACGTCTGCTTCATACTTACAATATCAGTAAGGCTCATTTTATTTTTAATTTTGTTTATATTGTCGCAAACAGAGTATGTTAATTAAAAATTATTTTAAGTTGAAAGATGTCAATTTATTGATAACTAAGATTTGTTAATTTGTCTTACATGTTTTTTCCTTAAAGTGTTTTTGAAGTTGCCATGCATTTTAAATCTTCTCAAACCCATTTTTCAATAAATATATAACAATAATTGTATTGTTGGGTTTCAAATATGGAAAACAATAAAAAAACACAATTGAATATACTTTATTTGAAATTGTACTATCACTTCTAATTAAATTATTTAAAAACTACTGATGAAGGCTTAGTGCTATTTCTAATTTCCATTTATTATAATTGTAATAATTGATGGTTCATGTGTCCATGTGTTTTATGATGTGTGCACATGGAATTTAATCGGATTGGTATTTTTTGCTATGTAACCTAATGAAAAAATAGTATAGACACCAATGTAAAACCGAAACCTACGAAAATAACTTCCAAATATTGTATAAGATGAATACAAACAAATTGGTTATCTTCGTAAAATTAATTTGCAATGAGACTTTTTAGAAGAGGTATTTAATTCATACAAGGAGCTCCACATGTACAAAAGTATAACACATCGTTGCATTCTTGTCATTTCCATTACAACAAACCAAAGTTCAAAGTTCACTCAATGTTACAAACAGACTTTCCACAATATGATTTCATGAAACTAATAAAGAAGCATTACAATACGGCATTGATGAATTAAATGTATTACTCGTCCCAAAAACACTCTGGTTGATATGTTAACTACTAGAAATTTAAAGTATGCTGATTGCTGAATGTTTTAAAATAAGTGTATAAATATTTTTTCTACAAGTAATTTTGCTACAATGTTTATTCACAAAATACGATTTACTCTAAACAAACTCAATAATGAGCTTTAAAAGGGTAAAGATAAGAAAAGCGTAAGACCTCCGTCGGGACATTATAAATCTTGCTCTTGCAAACGAAGTTTCTTTATTACTTGGTTTTTTAAATTCATGTTAAATTTACGGTGTTTACAAAAATAAATTGATATTTTCAGTGCTAATTAATATGGTTCGTTGCTATATAAAATTAAAAATTCAATCGAAGTGAATTTAATAGTGATGTGTATATTGAAGTGGAGTATTTGTTTAAAAATTTCCCCTAAAGTTGATATAACCAAAATACCCCTGATCTGCCGGTTAATTTTCTCAGGATTCATTTTTTTTATAAATAGATACATGTTTAAATTCGACATCCTGAGGGAAATGTTCTATGTGTGATATCGTCTTTGAATATTTACGAATCGTGACTAACTCAACGGAATTATTTTACGATGTAGAACATGGATCTGATGTGTAATAATACTTTTCCAATGGAAAAATGCATGATCAAACTACAAAATTAGTTAAAATCATTGATTGATATATGGGCTTTTTTGTCCTGGGACACTATGCACGAGCCTGGGATTTTTCACATTACTTTAGGCTAGACCTAGGGGTTGCGGCATTATCACATAGATAAAATCCAACGGTGATTTGGTGAGATTTGAACCCGGAACCTCTGGAACCGAAGTCCCGCGCTCTAACCACTAGACCAGCTCGCTCCCCAGCATTATAACTTATGTCAAATCCATTGGGAATTTGGCAGTATTTTAACCCGGGACTTCAGGGACCAACGTCCCATGCTCTAACCACTAGACCAGCTCGCTCCCCATTTTCTAAACAATGGTGCATATTTACTTACATAAATAGGTTATACAAGTTGAACCTTCAACAGGGAAAAAACTATACTTAAGCTAGTTAAGCTACACATTCAAACAAATATAGGCCTAAACATAATTTTTTTTAAGTGAAGTCAATTGTGTCACTTGGAGACTAATCGCATTCTCAAAATGAAGTACAAGTGGAGCTCAAGAAAGCGTATTATGTGAATTGTGACTATTTGTCGAAATGGAGCACATTTGTTGTCAAGAGCAATTTGGCTCTCAAACACTCGCGATGGAAATACTACTTCATGTCTTGACTTACGTATAAACGATAAATGTATACCTCTAGTAGATTTTTTCAATGCAGGTTATACTGGGTTTGTACAGGATATGGGCGGTGTATATTTCTAAACTTTTTTGTGTGCTTACGTAAAATCGTGTTAGAGTACGGAAATAGGTTATGTAAATTTTATCTCACCAAAGTGTTTATGTGTGCAAAAGTTGCTAAGAGATTTATAAGAATACAGTATACTTCATATCCCCGCAGTGCGCTGTAGTTTATATGATGTATTATGTACCGTCTGTGGCGCAGAAGTCCGCTCTATGACATTGCAGTTTCATCCTGTAGTTTTACTGGTAATTAGTCAGAGTAAAATCATAAAATCATCAAATGTTATAATCATGAATTAAGATAAATTTTTATTGTATTGTACATGTACACGTCTAGAACGTCCAGATGATGGGCTTTTAATACGGTTCTGCCAATTTGAATTTAAATTATTTTTCATAAAAGCTCACGATGATTAGAAAGTATAAAGGATAGTTGAATACTTGTAAAAACATTTAGTATTTATCTTAACTCACCTTAGTTAGTTTCTTTACAGAAAGGTTATTTTTTAACTGTGCGTAAACCAAATATAGTGAATTTCATATAAATACTTATAAAAAATACAGACTTCAATTAAAACAAAAAGGCTTTTAGGAATGACATATTTTGATATAATTTGTGTAAGAAAATGTATTAAAGAACTGTGGAAGATAGGGTACTAATTAAACTATTTTTTAAATACTGCATATCACGGTGCTAAAAGTAAAATATGAGTTAGGATCGAATATGAATGAAATGTAAAATTATTCATTAATCCTGTCTTCCCAATAACACGATGAACATGTTGTATGTCAATATAGCTTCAGTGAGATATGTTACCAACCTACATAACCTAAAATAAGTTAAATTTAGATTTTAGGTCCTTTCTTAGATAACATGTTAATAATTCCTTTGGTACACATTTTTTTATTTGTCTTCACGTACTGATATTTAATTTTTTTTTCTTGAATCATTAGGCTAAGTCAGTTTTATTTACTCATTAATAAAATTATCTTAATTTTACCCACTATATTTTATTTGATAGCTTTTAGTCATTTTTATACTAGTTATTGCTACAGAATCAGATATGTTTCACGTTTTTAGTAAACCCCAATCCAAATAAGGAGAGTCTTACATGTATGTGCCTTATTTTGTGTGCAATGATTTATTTTAAAAGGTTATACTACACACTTATATCAAAGCCCAAAGTTAATTTTGGTTCTATGTGTAAAACTTTGGTTCACTGCAAAAAAGAAGAGGTTATTATTCTTTTTTTTTGTGGAATTTAAAAAATACTTACATGTACTTTATTATAAACCAGTATAAATAAAAATCCAATAAACCATCACAAAATTCGATTAATATTCACATTCGCTGATATAATGGAGGTATATAAAACGTGTTTACATTAGGAAAACCGGTAAAAAGTATTCATCATAACATTTTAAAAGTAAGAGGAAACTTGGACGGATAGCTTCTACTAACAAGGCTATGTGTTCTGATGCATGCAATTACTGAATTATCCGTGTTATCTTTAATATGCTAAAGTCTCCTCTCTTTAGAATTGATTTTAATTTCTTCAGTTTGGCTCCATGTCCATTATGAATGGTGTCAGTACATTTGAGATATCAATGTTAGCGATGCTTGTACTTTTAATTCTCTTGAACCGTATGATTAATTAGTCGATATGTTTTCAAAAATTGTATACATGTAAAACGTAAAAATTCCTCAATTAATTATTCCCTTTCTATTATTTTTAATTACATAGGCTACGTCACTTGTTGGTCTATTTACATTGCACGGACAAATATTTTTAAACTAATTAATAATTTTCTTAATAAGTATATTTTATGCTCATTGTTCAAAGATAAATTTAACGCTACTCTAAAAATTCTATTTTCAACACAAATGCCATTTACGTACACCAATTCGTTAATTACAAGGCAAAAATTTGGTTCGGATTTCACTATAAACTGTAGGTCCTTTCGTTGCCATTAGCTGTATGGGCTATTAATTAACAGCCATGTTTGGAACATGTTGGCCTTAGTCACTAACAAAACTACAAGATCGCACCACTCATCCTACACTCATCCTTCACTCATGTTTGGGTTAATATACGCACCTAGTGGCCCCATCTTAAATAATTGACATTGCTACGAGTATATTTCTTTGTATATTTGGCAAATGATTGAAGCTAGTGATATGTGTCTTGCTCGTTGAAAACGCAGAAAAAGGTCTTTCCTTTGATGAAAACATTCCAATAACATCTTCCATCAGCTCTTTACCAACCTCGACTTGAGTGATCGGTTTATCGAACTGACCAATGAAATCGCTCATCTGTCGAATCGTTCTATTCGTTTATTTTATCCCTCGATTTTCAACCGATGATCCATTTTGTAAAGATAAATATATTATTGTTTTTATACTTAGGCCGTCCAGAAAGTAAAGAACGTTTCGTTATGACGCCGCTAGGCGCGCGCCGATCTCGTACATTTTGGTATGTGCGTACTCGGCAACTCAGTCGGCATCCAGCCGTGACAATTGGAGCATTCTAGCGCTGCCCGTTTTTTCACAATTTCAACTTAAGATGAGCTCTGCAATAAAAAATCCCGCCAGTTAAGGAGTGCGGTCAGTGATACGGTTTTTGTTGGAAAACACTTAAAACCGAAACTTCTCCTCAATTTTCACGGACTTTGTTGTTTAAAATTGTCACGTAACAAAGCGAAAGACCCGTTATCGGGAATCGGCGGTTTTTGCGAACCTTTTCATCAACTTTACCAGTTCCATCAGTCATAATGCTCGGGCGTCCGCCCTTCGCTTCGTCATGACTCATGAGCGTCAGATCGGCCATTTTTAATCTGAATGCACCATTTTCTCAGAACTTTCAATCATTACGTTTTTTTCCTTAAACTTCATACCCTTGGCGATAAATGTCTATCGATTTTAAGTTTAATGCCAACACAAACCGTATCACTGACCGCACCTCTTAACTGGCGGAATTTTTAATCGCAGCGCTCATCTTAAGTTGAAATTGTGAAAAAACGGGCAGCGCTAGAATGCTCCCGTTGTCACGGCTGGATGCCGACTGAGTTGCCGAGTACGCACATGCCAAAATGTACGAGATCGGCGCGCGCCTAGCGGCGTCATAACAAAACGTTCTTTACTTTCTGGACAACCCTATAAGCAATTTGATGATCCAATATGTTGTATTGTCAACTATTTACTATCTTTCTTGTACAAAACACATTTGACAAAAATATTTTTCTCATCGCAAAGATGAAATCGTATGAATGAATACCCCCGCCGCAGCAAACCTGCAGACTAAGCGAATTTCCATTTGACTGATTGGATTTACACTGAAATGTTTACTTAAAAATATAACATTAATTCCCTATTTAAATAGAATTAGTTTAACAAGTACTTAGGTTTGCTGCATCAGGGAGGGTGAAACTGTTTTTTTTATGTTAATAGTTAGTAAGAAATAAAAACATTTTCCAAATTTGATCAAAATATGTTCATAAACAAGCAAACTACAACAGTTGACTTATTCTCCATGAGAATAACATGGGAGTTTTAAATTTACAATTTTTTGGAATTTTCTCCCTAACCATTAGGCGCATTATAACGCTTCAATATACTAAATTATTTGTTTTTAAGCTCTACAAAATAGTTTCGAAAGAAATTGCAAAATTTTATGTTTTTTTGGTCAAAATGGGAAAAACCCATTTTTACCCCATAAAAGCCCCCATAAACCCCCGTTCCCATGGTCCGATCAAGCTGGATCGCGAACTCGTTCGAATAAACGTAGGTTTGCACGATTGTACCAAATTTAATCAAAATCGGATCATCTTTGCTCGAGTTATCGTGCTAACTGACACACACACACACACACACATATATATATATATATATATACAGGGTGAGTTTTAATTGTCCCCCCCCTAACTTTTTTCTACACTTTTTTAAATATCAATCCCAGACCACTTCCAAACATTGTTGGGTAGTAAGTACTTCATTTTGACAAGGTGATCATTTCCGGCCGCCATCTTGGATCCGCCATATTGGATGCAAAATATTTTTTTCAAATGTAAAGGTGGGGTTGTGACCCATTATTTCAAATTAGATTTTTACCCTGATTACAATGCCACAAACCGTTTTTAAAAATCTTGATTCATTCAAAAGTTATGAGGGCTTTTTAAAACTTCATTTTCAGCCCATTTTAACATTACGTATTTACAAACTAAGACCATAATCTCAAAATAGTGCTAGATAAAGATAAGTATACACTACCAGTCATTGTCAACATATTTTCTCTTCGTTATGATTGATGTATTTTTTTTCGGCCGCCATCTTGGATCCGCCATTTTGAAATGTGATATATTATTTTAAATATGAAGGGTGTGTTGTGACCCATCATTTCGAACTACTTTTTTAAGCTTAACTCAATGCCGCAATCATTTTTTTGTTATCAAGTTTTATTTATGAGATATTGAATTTTTTTGTTAAAAATGTGAATATTTCAAAATCAAAATATGAAAATGAAAAACGGATCATGGAATTGAGTTCAGCTTAAAAAAGTAATCCGAAATGATGGGTCACAACACCCCCTTCATATTTAAAATAATTTATCATATTTCAAAATGGCGGATCCAAGATGGCGGCCGAAAAAATTACATCAGTCATAACCAAGTGAAAATATGTCGACAATGACTGGTAGTGTATACTTGTCTTTATCTAGCACTATTTTGAGATTATGGTCCTTAGTTTGTAAATGCACAATGTTAAAATGGGCTAAAAATAAAGTTTTAAAAAGCCCTCATAACTTTGGAATGAATCAAGATTTTTTGAAACGGTTTGTGGCATTGTAATCAGGGTAAAAATCTAGTTAAAAATAATGGGTCACAACCCCACCTTTACATTTGAAAAAAAAATTTTTCATCCAATATGGCGGATCCAAGATGGCGGCCGGAAATGACCACCTTGTCAAAATGAAGTACTTACTACCCAACAATGTTTGGAAGTGGTCTGGGATTGATATTTGAAAAAATGTAGAAAAAAGTTGGGGGGGGGGACATTTAAAACTCACCCTGTATATATATATATGAATTTGAATGGATGGTGTTTTTGGCCTCTAGGGACCTCAAAACGAAAAAAAATCGGTCCCACGTCCAGGTCTTACCATGAGTACTACGGTAATAGCTTATTCCCTCTATGGGAAATTCGCTAAAATCGTATGAAAATGATAAGCGTATTTATAGGAACTTTGAAAACTCTAAAGAAACCTTTATTACACCTAATTAGTAATTTCCACCTAATCTGTAAAAATATAAATCCAATATAACGGAACATAAAACTAACCAATCATTATATTAGGAAATTAATTGGTATGTGATGCATTTGATTTGCTACGCTGTTCAAAGTCACTTCACGTATGTGTCAATACCAATAGTTTAACGTATTTCTACTCCTAGTGTGGATTTAGCCATAGACTATTTACCAATGCTTTAACTTAGTTTTACATCTGTGTTGACCATGATTACACTATTGTTGTTGTTTTACCAGTTAAATTAACGCCCTCAAACAGTTAATTGTGTTAATTAACTATTTATAATGATTAAGCTGTGGGGGGGGGGGTTAGTTTATTAAAGCACGAGGCTTCGGCCCTGAGGTCGTGGGTTCAAAAATGTGCAAATTGCCTATGGCTTTTAGCAACGTGTAAAATCTCGTGAAGTTTAGGCATACGAATAGCCTCCTAAAATATGAGGCGGACAAAATAATTAGCAAACGTGCAAACACAGATACGTAAACCCTAAACGTGAAATGTATAACATTATGATTGATTTATTTAATTATCAACATATTCTTTCATTGAAATATTTCAATCGTATACAAGGTGAATTAGACAATCCGTGCACATACTTTGGGATACACAGCCGCTTGCTTAACTCTCTGACACTGATCAGGTGTACAAATGTTTACCCTATTCTAGAATAGCTAGGGATCTGATAGCAAATCTGAATGAATGTATGAACATTCGGAGAGCACCGTGTAGAAAATTTAATTCCTGACCTGACGTAATTCCTGACTTGACGATTTTCGAAAATCGCACTCCTTAACTAAAAAAAAAACACCCTACCAACAAAATTTGTAAAAAATCTTGGATTTTTTACGCGTTTTAACTTTTAAAATTACTTTTTCGGACTTATAAATTATACTTTTAATCAACCCAACATTAAAAGAAATCTGTCCAAAGTGACATTTTAAAATTGTAACCCACAAAAAAAATAAAATGGTGGGTTTTAAATAAAAGATGTAGTTTTAACGCTTGCCGTGCAAAACCGTTGTACACGGGTCTGATTCACCCTGTCCATACGATGACACTTAAACTTATTATGACGTCACTCACGACCCTCGTATAGTGGGGAATGTGTGAAGGTGAGCGTGTTGTGGCCAATTTTCGTCCCGGAACGTTTGTGAACAAAGGCGTTTTTGTTTCCTAAACAATAAGGAGTAATTACTCAGATCTCGATTATTTAGTTGAATCATAGAATTGTCTGATTCACTCACGTTTTACAGTATTTTACGTCGGCTGTTCTATTTATTTGTGGAAGACAATATTCAGTTTTGAATTCATAGAAATCAGACTAAATTAAGTTGAAATTTTAACATGAATCTGTGAAGATTAAACACCACTCGCCACTACAACGTTTATAACATTTCTTGCAATTTAGACTTAGCACTTTGGTAGTTGTAGTTTTTTTTCTTTTTTTCTTAGGACGTCTAGGCACCAGCCCGGAATTGTTTTTCACATTACTTCATTTTAGACCTAGGGGGCATTATCACTTAGATAAAATCCATTAGTGATTTGGTGGGATTTGAACCCGGGACCTCGGGCACCGAAGTCCCACGCTCTATCCACTAGATCAGCTCGCTCCCTAGGGAGTTGTAATGGTAATTGTTGGTTATAAAGTAGTAAGTGCAAAATATTCTATAGTAAATCGTACCACCAACGATATACAAAGCTCTATCGGGGCGTACGACGAGATATTAAATTTTTACAATCAGATAAATACCTCTCGTTGATATATACTAATTTTATGAGTAAATCGCAACAATAATAATCATTATCAATAATGACAGTTCTAATAGAGTAGAGATATCCACAGTACGATTACCACTCGTATTCAAATATGTATTGGAACTAATATTTGTGTAATGAGAAACACTGTTCCAATGATATTCCAATCAAACGTGTCCTATCATAAACAGAATACGGTTCATACACAATCATCATTAGATTCAGTAGACTATTGCACTTTGTACGAAACATTTGTATGCTATAAATGGAATGGGTTTCTGTGCACTACCATTGAGTTTAGATAGCGCAAGACTGATTATCCTGTAAAAAGCCTGTTTGTGATGTTAACCTTTTGCCCTTGTCATATCAATCACACAGTTCTTTAATCTCTTAACAGGTGATTTTAAGGTATAGTATATTTCACAGCAAAAGTAGAAAGTGAGTCATTACATATTTTTGAGTGCGAAATTTATCGAGCACTTTAAATGGTCGAGAATTTGTATGGACCAACCTTCACTCGTGTTTTGAACGTTACTTTTTCTCTTAACTACAAAGACTAATTATTTTTTAAATTAGAACAGACATTTGATATTTTTTCTTTTTTACATGGAACATTAGAAAACTCATAAAGTTTTTTTTTAGATTATGCCTTCAATTTAAAGTTTCATTTACTTTAGTACTTTAGTACAGTTTTGGTTGTTGAAAATGGAAACAGTTGACAAAACAATAACAAATTTGTTTACGTCAGCAAAATCTAAAAAAGGTAAAAACAGGTTCCGTTTTCGTAGTACACAATGTAATGAATTTTCGCTGGTGACAAACATGTAACGAAAACTGATCATTTCACAGTAATGTAGCGAAACTTTTATTGTTTTAATGTATCAGCACAAAATGTACTTTTTAAGCACACAACTACTGGATAAAGCAGCAATGTAATAGTGTTTCTGCGCCAACGACGGTACATAATTCATCATATGAACAACAGCGCATTGCGGCTATATGGGTACATCATGCATCTCTTTTGACAGGGAAATCTCTTTTAAAGGCCTCTGTTTGGGTTGAAATAGGTTAAGGCGTGCTTCAGTGTGTGTTTGTGTCTGTGGTGGGTTCTAATGTAATATTGAGTAAAATTCTGGTTAAATAAAAATATTAATTGTCAATTTTTCTTAAATATAAGGCTGTAGGCCTTAAATCAAAAGTAAAGGTTAAGTAGATTGTATTCTTGGCAGTGAGCTACTAAATCTGTTTTTCTTTTTATGTCTGCAACTAAATAGCGTTTAAAGTTTTTATTCATTATTAGTTGGCTGCATTACTAATGATTTAGATTCCCTGGCCTTTTCAAATTGCTGTATCATCAAATTGGACCACTTCACCTTAAATGAAGACTATTATGTCATGTGTAAGAAACAATGAAAAGAGTTGTTGTTTCATTACTTTTTAACCAGTGTCGAAAGCGAAGAATTTTTTTACCGATGGTAGATATTATAGAAGAATTGGGTTTCCTTTATATAATACAACATTCTAATAATCTAATATTCAAGTACTTGTGATCGGTTACCACTAGAAGAGGAATCAGGGAATTCTTTAAATTAATTAGTGGCAAGCCACATCTCAGGGATTGAAAATGTTCTAACGAAATCATAAGGCAGCTTATTAAAAGGTCTGATACATTATCATTAGGGAGGCCATCTGTTGTGGCCAAGCAGTGAGATTTTCATGTTGTATTTGCTTCCAGTGTTGAAGTCAGAAGTCAATAATTTCATGAACAAGAATGGTTGCATACATTACTTAAATCTTTATAAATCGCATCGAACTTTACAAATAACTGCTACAAACTCTTTAAAAGAATAAACATTTTCTTATAAAAAGGGCGTTTTTTAAATAAGGTTGTTATAAAATATCGATAAGTATTTCGAATAGAAATCATCGATAATAATGAATGTTTATAACAACTCAATTGATGTTTGTATCATCATTCGTGTTAGTTCTTTTTCAAATTGATTACTTTGAGGATTTGATCTTTGGTGTCGCTGTATACAAAAAAATATTCAACCTAAACGTTGGAAAAAATATATTAAAAATCTAAAAAAATTTAAGTTTTTGTTATTATTTATATATATAAAAATATATTCAACGTGACATGGGCTATGTCGTAGGCTGTCTTGAGCTCAAAAACAATTTACTTGACACATCAAATAACTTTTTTGCTGACAAAGAATCTTTTTTTCAGTACGAATTCAAGGCGAAAGGCATCAAAAAGAAGAAAGTGACGGTGGAAGTGTCAGTGGATGGAGTGCGAGTCACCCTCAGGAAAAAGAAAAAGGTAATTTAAATAGTTTAAACATTTAGTTATGACGCGGGCCTATTATCTCTTGACCAATATGACAAACTGCTAGCTATAGTATCTATTCTCCTTAATTTTTGTTAAATTGACCTTATGTTGTTTAACTGTTGTATTGTCAGAGGATGTTTTATCGTATGGATCCATTTTATTAAAACTAACAGGTCATATTAAGCTTAAAATTACTTTTTCGGAAGGTTGTGTAGTTCGTATTTATCTGCTAGTACAACTTTGGCTCCATGTGATATAAGTGTATGCTAATTTATCGCTACGATATCTTATTTTACCAACAAAGTGAATTATAAACGCTTGAGTAACAACAAATAATAATTAAGACATTGAGCATTTTCAAAACAAATTACAAGAAACCTTTTACTCCATAACATATAATTCTTGAAGTAAAAAGATATACAGTCTATTCTTGACCAGCGTAATAGCGCTGTTACAATAAGCACAATAAATACAGCTTCGCAACTTATAGTCTCAAGGGTAGAAACGTTCCACTTCAAGAGTTATTTGTCTCATTTGTCTCTTAGTAACCCCATTTCGTCCCAGTTCCTTTATCAAAGTGCTCTCCGCTTCTTTGTAACTTTGGTAATGATTGTATTACACCATAAGCAGCTGAATTGCTGTCTTACGTTGTAATCAGCTGTTTTATGATGTAAATGTGTTGTTTAAAATAATTTACCATATTTAACTGCTTAGTTTATTTTCATGGCTTAGTTATTTAGTTGACTCTATTAGTAAAGCATGATTAAAGCTTTGTTGGTTAAATTGTTTACTTATGAAGACTTTTGAAATTTTGATAGCAGGGCAAAAAGAACTTTAATCATGGTTTCCATCCATATTATATTGAAAGGAGTTTTCAGATTTTATTATAAACATTTTCATTGATTTAAAAACTATAGTGCTTTTAATAAATAAGATGTTTACATAGGCCTACATAATAATTAACAGCTCAAACCCAAGCGCAGACCACCTAGATTTATTTATTTAATATTTTTAAAGCATTTTTTATTTTATTTTGGTTTAGAATTATATAGGTTGAATAGGCCTTATCAACTTTTTATTCATTAACCATCATTTCATTTATTTCTATTCATTAACTTATTTAATACCAGACAACTTAGTAGGAAGTATTCTAAAATGCGGGAAACACGGTATTTAAAACATCTGTTTAAATATGTAAATCAGACCATCTGTTTTGAATACTAACAGATCAACAAGTTATCAAACTGCTCCGGCTATTTTAGGTTTGAAGTTTTCCCTATTTTATTTAACTTTATATGAATATTATTCATTTTAAGCTCATTTGACGTTTCTTAAAAATGTATTTAACACCTTGATGGGGTTTTGTGAGGTCTACCTTTTGTTTCAACCCTTTTTTTTGTGCTTGTCAAAATTAAGTCATGAAACTTTTTTTCATCCTTTTATAACCTCCTATTGTATCACCTTATATTATGTCATCTATTTTTTTATCATACTTTCTTATTTCTCTCAACTAAAGCTACCCAATACAAGAAGATGTAAATAATACAATACTACAATAATTTGTAAAATTCTTTCCTCTGTTATAGAAAAAACCTTGGATGGATGAAAACAACATGGTTCTAATGCAGCACCCAATTTACCGGTAAGTTAACTGTTTAGTGTATAGACATGGGAAAATACTGTTTGTACTTAAATACAGTTTTAGCCGAGAAGTGTTGCGGTTGAAATTACAGTTTGAGTAAGAAGTTAAACTAGAATATCAATAAAATACGGATAAGGTTAAGAATTTACTAACTTTTTAATCTGCCAAAATGAATTTCCGTAAACAATTGCCTGGGTATCCGGGTGGTTATAGTGATCACCTTCAAATCTGTAGGTCGCAGGTTCGATTCCAAGTGATACGGAATCGTCACCAAACCAAGATGTCATTTGGTCATTCAGCTCCAAATGATGTTTTCTAAATATTGGTTCGACGGTAGTAACAAGACCAGGGTCTGGATCGTTCACTTGCAAAAAAGTTGATAACGCCACTTGCATAAAGAGCATTAAAATACTATACCACCTCGGTTTACTCGATATACTATTAACGAATAACAATGGAATAACTAAAAAGCTCAGTTTTCTATTTTACAGTAGTTTTATTCAACGATAACAGGTTTTCACATGAAATAGAATAGGAAGTTACAATGTGTTTACTAGCCAAACCATGTGCAGCGTATCTCTGAACACTTCTGAACACTTAACCGCTAATGGCTTCTAATGAACCACCCACTTTGAACAGCCAAACAATATGCTACATATTGCGAGTCTCGGTTAGGACAAAACGATCGTTTGTTTGCGTTTAAATTGTTTAAATTCACTCGTTTCGTAAACTTCGTTAACTAATTGTTATTTTGAGTTAAGTTGCGTAATTGGTTTTGTGGTAATTTAGACTTTCTCCGTGTTCATTATTACTGTTCGTTAAAAACAAAATTTGAGAGTTTTTTAATTACATTTAGGAACCATGAAACTTCATTAAAATTAAAGTAAAAGAATTTTTGAAAAGATTTTGTGTTTAAACGTTTCCATTCTAGTGGTAGATCCTGGGAGTTTCACTAAAATGCTTTAGACTATTCAATATTGGATCAATTGTCCAAGATATTATCCTCGTATAAATTTAACACACAAGCACACATTTCAATATTTCTTAGAATGTAACATTCTAAACGGGTATAGTTGAGTATTTTTTAATTTGTTATGTATATGTTATTATATTTACTTGTAAAATCCAATAATAAATTTGTTACCATTTAAATCAGCTTCTCAAACAAACAGTTTGGTATCGTGCAGTTTTACAACCATTCTTCACGATTATTAACTATTGATTTTCAAAAGTGATAAATAAAATATGTGAAATGCATGATATTCCTAAAGAGAATACATCTGCATAACATATCTTTATTCCATTATATTATTATTGATTTTAATATTTATTGTGGTAAAAAATCAAAGTATCTAACGGATTGCAAAGACAATTTCTCGTGGTGTTACTACTACTCGTATTTTGTGCTAATCGCTACTCGTATTTTGTGCTAATCTTTCATAAATTTACCTTAATAATGAAAATGCTTGAATAAAATTAAATAATTAAGCAGAGAACCTTCTTACTTTAAAGGTTAATGTAACGAGAATATGTTTTTATTTCTAAAAGCTTGTCTATTGAAAACGCATCTTCTAATATTTTATCAAGTCGAATTGATTGGAATCTCCAAGTATTTATCACCCTTATCTTATACTGGCCTCCATTTCTCGTAGACAAGATTCTAATAATGTTCAAATCAAGAAATATATCAGAATACAGGTTGAAAGATGTATGGATTTATCCAATGAAAATTCAGACTACAAGGTAAATCTTGCTGAAATAATTTCCTAAGTATAACTTATAAGATGAAGAAGTCAATGCAAGTAATGTGACTCTCTGGAAGGGCAGCTTCTGATTGGATCAAGAAGCCATACGCGGGTAATCTGGACATATGAAACTCACCCCTTGCAATGCTGCGTACAATGGGATAAGTATTGGTTACATTCAGCCGAAATCAATAAGTCTGACCTAAATGATTATTTATTGAGTATAAAGATAATAGTTTTACATAACTCAATGAAAAATCTTAATTGATATTATTCAGGCAAACCCAATTAACTTTAACATTTTTCTTCTACCAGTAGTTGATAGCGAAAATGGCCACAAGGGTTGTAGAAAAACAAAAGGTGATGAGTAAATGACTTTAATTTTGATGTCGTCTGCTCCAGTTATTTTGACTGCTTGATTTCGCCAGCAAATCGATTTGAAATTAGTCACGGAAATGATAAATTGTTACTAGTCTAGATTCAATTTTGAAGGTCAAGTAATTGGAACGCGTGATGTTTGTCCTTAAAGTCGTGTTTAAATTTCTCTGCCAAAAATATTAACTAGTGCCTTTCAATGGTTCGAAACCTATCTTGAACTGTAGGTATAGCTGAACAGAAGACCAAATAAGTGCATCTACCAGATAAGAAGAACATTTTCTTTTGTAAACTTGCTCCATTGCAAAACCATTCGACGATTGTAGAAAACATTTATTTTTATAGGAGTAAGTTTTTACCCATGTATGATACAAAATAATAGAGATGTTAACGATTATTTTAAGTATTCGTCGGAAAGCACGTAATTAAATACGATATTACAATAGAAAAATAGTAATCGTGTATTATTTGTACCATTTTTGATACTTTCCGATTGTTCTTTCTGTTTGCGTTGTATAACAAAACTATTCCAACTCAATCGTTTCACGTTACTTTTTTATTTAGAATGGTGTTAAAAAAGTAGAAAATAACTTTAAAAAACAAATTACAAAATTAATCGTGATGTACTAATTGATTTAATATCTAAGTGTCAAAGCTATCTGAAACAGGTATTGACCGATACTAAACTAATACTAGGCTAATAGTGATAACTATATCCATTCTTTATTATATAAAACAATATAATTTCACCACATAGGCCTACTTATGAAGTAAAACGATGTTTTTTTTATGTATTGATTGTTTTTAGACAACGGTGTATTTGTCTACAACCTTAGAAATATTAAAATTCTAATAAAACAATTAGAACAGTCTTCTGATAATAATTTTGATTCGATTTGATTAGCCATAAAAATATTTCAGCTTTATTACGTTAACTTAAACTCTGTTGAATTCAATAGAGTGGAAATAAACAGGAATTTCAATTAAGTGTGTAGTATTTAATTCTAAAAGCGACCTAACATTAAGACGCTAGACGTCAAAGCTAAGACTTGGAAAGAGAATTCTTTAGTAGACGTTTGCGCGTGTAAACGACTCACCTTCTTCACACCTCTTTTCTCATATTCTGCCATTGTGAATAATTTCTCCTCAACTCCTTCCTCTTTCAAAAGTCGCAAAGTGTAAGACTGTAAAGGAACCTTAAATATCTAACAATGTCACCACTTTGAGCTTTTAAGTATATTTTTGCAGATGTTTTGACGATAGAATTAACTTTGATAGAAAATTAATAGAGCTCAAAAGTCTTTCTGTCAAACAACCCATAGTTGACAAATGTTTAAAATCTGCATTTTTTTTTAAACTGACATAATAAAAATAAAATGGCCGCCATTTCAAAATTTTGAGTTCAACCAAATTATTTGTTTTTATAAAAAAGTCTCTTAAACTGCCTTAACCTACATAGTTTCATAAAGATCGGTTAGAACAATCCAAAGATAAAAACTAATTCTTGATTTTCACCTTATTATGATCTATATAACCATTCCTCGGAGTTTGGCCGTGTACTTACTACGGGGTACCCTATACATATAAGTGCTAGATATTAATTTATTTTCCTTGCTGGACTGAACAACAAGTAGGAACTCAGATACTAATTATTATTGACTTTAACATACAAACAATACCCAGAGTAAATTAATAGTCAATGATAAGGGCTTTTTGTAGAAGGAGTTCTACAAGAAGGCGCATGACTCATTTCTAAATCATGTAAATAGCTACAGGAAAACTTTGAAACGCCGAATTACGATACGATGGAAAATAAATTTAAAGGTAATGCTATTACATATTTCAATGCGGTGTGTTAGGAAAGTCCCAGAACGGTAAGTTTTTAACTATTATAAATCTGTATCAGGTGGTTTAAAACACCGCCATTCTAAATATAGTAAACTTTTTGATGTCGCGTTTGCTTCATATGTTTTTACAAGACCTTTAATTTAATGAAGTTTATAT
This sequence comes from Macrosteles quadrilineatus, assembly GCF_028750875.1. NCBI lineage: Eukaryota > Metazoa > Arthropoda > Insecta > Hemiptera > Cicadellidae > Macrosteles > Macrosteles quadrilineatus. The sequence goes on along the minus strand of NW_026542598.1, from coordinate 34,030,264 downwards.
CAACCAGAGAGCACAGAATATAAATCTATTCTGTGCTCTCTGATATCAACCTCTGATCACATTTCAGATTTTCCACATGAGACGAAATAAACTGTATCAGCAATCTTACACATACTTTCTCAAGTTGCGTGTAATTAATCCTTATCATGAACAAGTGGTGGGAGTAACTGTGGCATTTTATTGGTAAAATTTCAAAAGTTGCCTTAAAATTTAAACCGTTATTTTTACAGTATTTGGGGTTTTACCGTTTTGTTAAGAATTTAAGGGGGAACTTACAAAATTTTAATACTGTAAATAAAAATTGTGTAGGTCATTTTCGTGAAAATCCTACTTTACACGACGTTGAAGGTATTTTTTGGAAGCCACCAATACAAAATACAACTTTTACCCGCCCTAAGATACCTTGGACCCTCTTAACAAGTTTCATCAAAATCAGATCATAAGTTTAGTCTTTAGCTAGTTTTGACGAAAACAATACTTTCTCCATATATTCTTATGAGTATCAAAAGTATACCAATTTATATTGGTGTATAACAGTTAACGTGATACTTTTCTAACAAACTGTATATTTTTAATAATGAAGTTCCATTAAACTCAGCAAATATTTCCAACAAACATGACTTGTATTGCCAACAGTGTAGACTGTAGAGCACGCAAATCCTGAGAAGAGAACTGTAAGCTGAGTATTACTGCGACTTAGTAAGCATTCTGTTAATTACTTGATAATAACCTAACATTAAGTCTGTTTGGTAAATTTGTAAATCAAATAGAGGCTCTTATTTTGCACAATTAAGATTTTTTCACAATGCATTAGTGACGGATTTTTTGTTGGAATGTGGGTATATCTATATACTCTACGTCTGCGTATTAAAACAGAAAAAAAAACTTAAAATTTGGCTGTGATTTTACTGTTTAAATTTAGGCAGTTTTTTTACAAATTTGCAATAAAAATGTTCAAAGAAACCTTGAAAAGATAAATTGAGTGACACCAATAAAATAACATTAGTAGATTAATTTTACGTTTACTGGGGTGTTTTTAACTGGAATAAAATAAAACTGTTTTTTTTAAAGTGAAAAATAATAGTAAAATAACTTTCATACAATGGCTTTAGTGTCGCGTGGAGTTCTTTTATGTATAAAACGGGGCGTTTTTAACACAAATTACATCTACTAACTGTTTCTGTATATGTTTATTATCAATCTTGAAATGAAATGAAATGAAATGAAAAAATCTTTATTTTACCAGGCAAAGTTAGGGCCACATGGCCCTCTCTTACACTTAACCTGACAAACTTAAATATAAATAAATAAAAATACAAAGACATTTCTTAATCGAATATAAATATATATATTTAACACATCAAGAACACAAACATTCAAAACAAAAATTCAATTTAAAAAATAGTAATTATTATAAATAGAATATACAAAAGAAAACTCTCACACGCACACGCAACAGTAATCGCGCAAAGATCTTAAACATCAATCTTAAACATTGGTTGCGTTTGGAAGAAAAAATATGTAGAATCTAATTCACAATAAATTCCTAACAACACTAAGCCGTGGACGAAAAAGTAAATATGTATAATCTAATCGGTATTGAAGTAGAAGAAGTAGGATTGCCGTGACGCTACTAATAATTAGGGTTGCGTTAAAACATGGGATAAGGGAGTCTGTAGTATGCAGCAGATTAACGGTCAGTGTAGGTAATCTCTGATTCGTTAACATATGCGCAAGGGACAGCAGCAATTACTGTAGCAGTGGAGCACCAATTAGACCAATGTGCAGACTAATGGGTTCCATGTCCCTCCCTACAAGTCCTCGGAGAATAAATTACTAGGGTAGGTAGCTAGACTGGTACATACTACGTACGTGAAAAGATTAAGGTGAAAAATGGAAATCGAATTATGACCTTAGTTGAGAAACGATGAGTTTACTATGTAAGCCAATATTGGGAAGGGACCTATGTTATTTTCTTCCAACATCCTTCTGCACAAAAATTAACTTGTATTTGAAATTGGTAGACACATCTTTATGATTTTTATCAACATCCTAGGATCAGTTTTAAGCGTCACTTACTAAGTTAACTTTTTTTGGCCCTTCGAGCCGGATTTAAATAGGACCAAATGTTAAAAGATTAAAATTATAAACGGTAATAAATAAAATTAGAATCTCTTGTTTGGTACTGATTGTATCAACAAATATTGTATGGAAATTTTTTTTAACTTCTCTTGTAACATTATGTTTCTTGGGACAGTTATAGTATGTAACATAGACTTAATTTATGGAATCTACATTAAAGGACTCGCCTTAAAGTATGAAGGATTCTAATTCAATCCCAAACGGTGTCAATTTCTACCCCATTAGCTGTTAGATAATTTTTTTGAACCCAATATTTTGACCGTTCTCTTAGGTCAATTGTAAACATAATAACTATTTTGAAACACTCAGCAAATTAAAACAAAATTGGCTATGAATTATAAGTGCAAGGAATTCATTATGTAGAAAACACTAAAAAAACGAGATCAGCTTTTGAAAAATAATAAAATATTTACAAGAAACGTTTATTATATCGAACTGGTATTGAAATCGTGAATATGATGAGCCATTAGGCACATAATCTTTGAGTTGAAATTTTTAAATCTTCGGAAATTAAGAATGTTAAGTTTTTAAATAACTCCTGTATTATTTTGCAATTGCTTGAATTAGAGCAATATGTACACTTGTTCATTATAAAGGAAACTCTTATCTAAATGAGAAATATCCATGAATAAGCAATCTTTACGAATTCACTTACATTTCAAAAGGATAATTAAAGAAACTTTCACATATTTTTTTACCGTAACTTGCACTTTGAATAACTCAGAAAGTTCATTGGAACTAATTAACGAATTAAGAATGTTAATCTTCTTTTAACCTTGGTATGCTCCCAAATATTACAACTGTATTTTGTTTACCCTTAAAATATTCTGCATTCAAGCATAAATGTCAGGGGATGTAACATGTTTAAAAAATGTAGCCTAAATTTTAATGTCAAATTATCTAAAGTTACTCGGTCAAGGTATTAATATTTGATCATTTACACACCGTCTTTAACAATACCAATACATCAGTTATAGTCCAAAAAGTTTTTCAATTTTTTTTTCAATAAACAAGTGACATAAAAACTTTTTTTTATAAAAAAGTTAGTAAATATTTTTGGAAAATGTGTAAATATTAAATCGCAATTTGAACACAAAGAATGGTAGATTCCCAGCGATGCATTAACACACGAAAGGCCACATCTGGGATATGAATTATTAATGCGATACACTGAAAGGCGATTCCTTTTGCTCCGAAGACTCTTGCCTCTTACAATCTGCAATGCAGGCAATCATGGTCCGTTCAGTGCTTTTATGATGTGTGGTTGTTAGTTTCACGTTTTTATTTTGTTTAGCAATCTTTTCTATGTGTTAATCAACCAAAATGATTTTTCAAAAAATTACTTTTGTTTTTAAAAGTAGTTTGTAGTGGTAATGTTTTTTACACGTACTTTAAGACATCCTATCTGCATTCTGATTACGTTAAGGATTTGGTTATGAGTTTTTTTTCTTATATTTTACTTAAATATTAATTTCAGTTAAAGTTTTCTAAGCTCTCATGTGCGTGATTTGCTGTTGATAAAAGTTTTAACTTTTGTTTTGCAGTTTACTATTTTAATTGGTGTATTACACTTTTTAGTACTTAGTATTGTAAAATGGTATGGTAAAGTTTGATTTCTTTATAAAAAACATTTCACAAAATGTATGTTTATTTCACCTTTGATTATAATATGTGTTTCACTTTTTTCTGAACGTTACATGTTTCTTTACCTGTCCATACATTTTCGTCGTCTAAAAAGTTATTGCTTGAAAGTTAAATTTTTGTTTGTAGATTGTGTTTTATTAAGTGGTATTCTCTAACGAGTTTTATTCTTGCAATAGTCCAGTTTTTTTTAAAGTCCTCTAATACATTCGAAATAAAATTCTTGCCAGAATTTTGCTGTCTTAGTACTTAAAACTCAAAATTGCCGAAGAAAACATTCAATTTTACTGATTTTACTATTTACATAAAAAAAACAACTAACATTCTGATAGAAAGCTTTAAACAGCTATACCTACCCAACTATAACCCTAATTAGTGGTGGGTGCCTCGTACCCCGAGGTCCCGGGTTCAAATCCCGCCAATCAACAATGGGTTCATCTATTTGATAATGCCGAAACTCTACTTTAGGACTAGCATATAGTAATGTGCAAAACAGTTCCGGGCTAGAACCAAGTATCCTAAAATGTGCAGGTGGCATATAAAAATAAAATAAAACTATTGCCATAATTTACCTAAGCTATCCTGGATCAAGATTGTCATTAAATTGATTCGTAAATTTAATGTTTGTTTTGTTGCAGGATATTTTACGTATCCCACGACTCACAAGATCTCAAAATCTTCAGCTACATTGCGAGAGATGGCGCTACCAACGTGTTCAAATGCAACGTCTTCAAATCCAACAAGAAGGTATGTTTATGCTTAAGACATTTTTGGAAATATTCATTTTTAAGAGGTTTTTATTTTTTATTTTTATTTTGCATTTCACTAATCGTTTGGACGGGCTATTTAGTAGGTTCCCAACATAATATAAATTTCTACTCGTACCTAAAGTAAACTAATTCAAATTAAAAGATGTTTTTTTTTACTAGAGAAAATCTTTTTTAGAGTATGAATTGATCAAGTAGATTTAAAAGAATTTCAAAATACTATTTGAAAACAGTTTTGTTTTTATGTATTTACGAAAACGAAAATTGTATTTCATAGTTCTGTAATGTTTAATGATTCCTTTAATGTTTTGATTGACGAGACCGTAAAACCAGAACTGTAGATGCTTAAGTAAGGAAAAGTAACCGCTAGAAAATATGAATTCACTTATGGTTTAGAAAAAAATAAAATAAGTTTTTTTATGAAATGTATTACTTAAATTCGTAACCGATTAGGCCTACAATACTTGCTTGACGTCTGTGAGACCTTTCAGTATTAATATGAATAAGACTTTTTCTGTAATAGACTTTTCGATAATCTTAATATATTATAATAATTTATTAGATTATATTAGTTAAAAAGTCTAAAACAAAAAAACCCTCCTTTGTCATTTTAGGTTAAAATTTAAGTTTAAATAGCCAGCTTAATCGAAATAAGCTCCAAACCTTAATTTTAAAGGTTTAAGTACTTGGGTTGCCTCGAACTATTTGCTCGTGTCAAATAGTTTGGTCGCGCGCAAGCTGCAAGGGGCAATGTTACATATAAATGGTGAAGTAACATCCAAATTGGATCGATGTAGGCTGTTAAGAGCGCTTTGGCCGTTAAAAGCACATACTCGGTAATTAACAGGCTCCAACCCTATTTCGCGAGAACATCGTTTGGCGACAAAGAGGCCCTAAGTGAGTTAGTGAGCGACAAAATGGCTAGACTTCTCCGCCTCTAAACCTGCCTTATGGCGGTATTCATGCTTTGATTGACTGTGTGAAAAAATTATGAAGAAAAGGTGTACAATTTTTAAAAATCTCCAGGTATAAATTTTGTTTTAAATATTGAATACCTCACTAATCAGATTTTTACGAAATATTCTTTGCGTTAAGAAATCGTTTGGAATATTATCAAAACTCAGCTTAGGGTTTAAATATTTAACTATCTGTGGGGGGTTTTGAGGTTTTTATGTGTAGTGCACACATATTGTACAACAATATTGTATTATATTATAATACAACCACATATTAAGTAAGTAATATAATTATAATTTATCCTACTAGGCCTACTACGGTTGAAAAGTCTAAACCATAAAATTTTATCAAAACCGTAAATCCATGATTTAACCCTTTTTTGAATCTGATCTTGATCTACATTTACTTTGTTCTACCGATAAAATGTTCAAAAAATGCTATCAAGCATATAGTTTGTGAAAAATTTAGACCTTAAAACCATTGAGTATAGACATAGACATAACATAATGTTAGGTTTATACTCAATGTTAAAACTAAGCTATGTTCTTAAGTAGGCACTGCTTATAAATTTCAGGTTTGCCTGACAGTGATAAATTTAAATGATTCGTAAAGGTCAAAAGTGGGTTCAAATATCCTGGAAATTTCCTATTGTGCTCTCAAAGACACATATAAAATCCAATATCACAAAACGATTCTGACTTTTCCTGAAGCCTTACTTCCTACAGACACGTTCATCTTTCCAGTGAAAGATCTCTGCTCTTTTAAAAGTTCCTTGACGACCTACTTAACCTTTTAAAATAAAAAAAGAAGTGGGGGTATAGTGCCCTTAATATTTTTTTAGTAATTCATCAAATTGGAGGCATTATAAATTTATCTTTTTCGTCTTTTTCGTATTTATAAAATAATCTATATATTATGAGAAGTTGACCGAGTTTTAAGGGCTTAAAATATCCCAAAGGTGCGGCCAGAGTTGATCTAAATTTAATGGCAAAGTGTAACTTTGTTAATATGCGCAACCCAGTTCAAATAATTAAGCGGGTTTTCCATAAAGGGAATCAGCTATGGTAAGACCTAGACCCGGAACCGATCGTAGTGGGGTCTTGGACCAATCTATATTTTCTTTTTGGACCTACAGGACAATAGCACAATTCCGTTCAAATCCATTTTCGATGACTCGAGTAGATAATATTTGATTTTGATGAAATTTTGTACAAACTTGTAAAGCTGTTTTTTTTTTTCTAATCTGTTCGTATTCAGTGTGATTGGACTACAGGAACTGGGTTTTATGAGGGTTATATAGTTTACAAATGGGGTATTCCCATTTTTAACCTTCATACATGAATAAAATATTGCAATTTAAGAATCTGTAAGAACCATCAAAATAAAATTAACAAAATCAATTCTTCAGACTAGCCGGGTACCTTCGATTATTTATATTCTTCAAAGTGTTGATACGAATTTTCATATGCTATTAAATTGTTACAAAAATAAACTTTCCAGTGTCTGTTTTTTAAGTATTTTTTATCATTTATCTGCTTATATTAATCACAAAATCTTTCAAAACAACGCCATACGACACAATTGGTAATATTAGGTTTTAACAGGTTGTAAAATATAACAATACAATCTTTAAAATTCTTTATCGTCAACATGCTTTATGACAATATTGGCCACTAAAGCGTTGAAGTATTGTATTTTCCTGTATTGTGTATTTGGTTTCCCTCAACTACACAATATCGTCCATTTCAATAGTAATTTCATTGTTACAATATTGGCGAGACTGTGGCTACTTTATTGCTACAATATATTTCGAAATGTCAGTTTAGCACTCTCTACATAACAAGCAAAGTGCTATAAATGGTGTTAAAAGTTGATATTGTTATCAATTATAACGGTGCGACAGTTGTAGTATTTATGTTATTAACATTTTTGGGGTTTTACATTGGTGAAAACCACGTAATTTTGGCCTTTTATAAAACGCAATCCAAACTACAAGTATAGTCATTCACTTGTAAGGTACAAAACTAGCCGTATAATCAGCAGGGATCTTAACTTTGCTTTTATTATTGATCAGCTGATTTTTATTGTTTGCGTTATTGTCTACCTAAAAATATGCTTTCCATGTTTACTGTTTCTAAGACTCAATATGTGTTTATTTAAAATGTAACACATGTTTTTAACAGACTCAGGATACTTAAAAACAAATCATAATGCCAATTGTTATTAGGACGGAAAGGGTTAAAATTGACTAATGCACATTATGTACTAATTAAATGTCCATAAAGTTGATGGAAATAAAATTGACTAATGCACATTATGTACTAATTAAATGCCCATAAAGTTGATGGAAAAAGTATCTTACATTTTAATGCAGTTGATTTATTGGGTACTGGAATTTCACCTTGAAACTTAATTCAAACATTTCCTGACATAAAACAAATATCCAGTATAAGATATTAATATTGTATATACGGTATATACAAAGATACAGTATATACTTTGATACTTATAGAATACCTTTTAATTTCACACGTTTTACTCCTATTGAAAACTCATATTTCTTTATGAAAAATCGCAAGACACTTAAAATTTCGGTTGCGTCCAAAATATACCTCACTGGGTATCAAGGCATGTATTAACTTGTAAATAGTGTACTTATATCCGACCCGTACAAATTTAGTTTTTATGTTATGTAACCATTGGGAAGTGTTAAAATTACATGTAGCATTAAAAGGAAATATGTGTTGTTTTGTTCAAAGACAGTTGTTTTGTCGAATACGTTTGAAGTGCTGGCAGTCTGCCGTCGAAGACAGCCAAATTCCCCGTCTGACCTTCAATTATAAAGGTGGATTTCCAAAAGCTCAGTACATACAAAAGCTCACGTTACCTACAAAAGTTACTGTTCTGTTCCATGTATAACATGTCGAGTGTATTTATTAGATTTGTTGATGCAACAAAATGCATTTCGGTTCGTTTTGACCCTCTGGATGTTGTCCTACTGATAAAAAATTACAAAATAACTACCTTATTTTCTCAAACCATATTTCTTTGTTTAAAAATATGCATGAAATATTTTATCATACACATTTAACCATTGATTTATAGTTTCTCTTCTTAGTTTTTGGGGGTATCAAGTTTTCTCGCCTCAAAATTGACTGTCTTTAACGTAAACAAAATTTTTTAGTGTAGCCTACATATAAAATATGACTTTTTATTTATTTATTTTTTATAGGTCTCCAAAGAACACATATTTTACTTGTAATAAAATTTGGAAAAAGAATGTTACGCAATCCAATAAGAAAAGCTCATTTCTTTAAAATATTTTAAAATTTGAATCTGCAGGATGAACCTATAAAAACAAACGTCATGTTATATTTAGTTTAAAATAATTACCTGGCTTGAATTTAGAACTTTTAATAGCTTTATTTTAAACTTAATAATTAAAAAATTACGTACTTTTCTCAGCACGCTGATTGAACTATGAAAGTTGAATGAGTTCTGGTCATCAGGTATGTGATGGCTGGCATTTTTATCACGTGAAAAATTAAATGTCGTGGTCAGAATAATATCGCTTGAATTCAAAGAACATTGTTAATTCCAACAAAAATATTAGATTTAATAAATTGGCATTTTATTATTAAAACTTTAAATATTTCACTTCTAGATTCAATCCCACCTGTGCCTTTAGTTGATAATGCATGGTTGGTTGGTTGGTTGGTTGGTTGGTAGATAACAAGAAAGAAAATACGAAGGTATGACATCATCATAAATCCAATAACATACATTGACGGTTCAGCGCTTTGAAAAGTGAAATGGATTCATGTGTCTATCAATGTTTCTACGTATCTCATTTATATTTAAAATTACGGTTCGCAATATTACTATTTTCTTTTGTTATGTCTCTTGTGTAATAACTTGGTACATTTATTTGTAGCTCCATTTGTTTATAGTTTGAGGAGAGAACGTAAAAATGTGTTACGCGCACAGGTGGCCAGCCTGTAGTGTTGTACACTTGAATTGCCCTTTCTAACTAAAAAGTCCCTCTACTCAATTTGTTTAAATATCATGAATAAGAAGTAACGGTTTCGATTAACGTAAGACAAATATATTATAACAATTAATTGACCTATATATGTGATTTTTCTTGGCAAATGTTTAACATAATCATTAAAAAAAGTTCATTTAGGAAATCGTAAAACTTATCTTTAAAAATACTTAAGTAATATATATGATTGTGTCAAAAATAGTGTAAAATTAATAACACACTCGCCGTTGGTCATTTTTATTGAAGAGAGAACATTTGGACAGTAATTGTATTTCCGATACCGACAGAGAGGAAAAATGAGTGAAAATGTTTCCTCCGTTTTCGTAATATTACAGAATATATTCTATTTTATAATTTTTGGTTTTTCACCATCCACTCGATTAAGCTAAATCGTAGGATATTCAGAACTATTTGAATAATTTTGAACGTGAATTTAACTTATGGAACAAACTTAGTATTATGTTAAACGCCTTCAAGATAAATAATACATACTTTTACAAATCATAATTTATAGCTTATCTGTATATAGTGATGAGACATATAATGGCAAATAGGATCTTCAACAAGCAGTTAAAACCTCCATTTTTAAAATTATTATGTACATATTTAGCAATGTAGGTGTTTATAATTCGAATGTCACGATTTAAAAGCATGTTAACAACCACATTATAGTGATTATTATGGATCACAATATACAGAGTAAATAAAAAGTCAATACAACCCCCCCATCTTATATTTTTCTAAGTAAATATACAGAGATATTCTTTGCGGTGGTCGTGCAATCTTAGCAGGAAGTTTCATTTTATAATTTAGAAAACTTTGAATGTCCGCCAAAAATGGGGAGGTTTGGAGGCAACTCCAAAGGTTTTAATGTAAACCCCCTTCAAGTGATTTTGAAGTGTTGCTTTTGTTCGTAAAATCTGTTTATAACATCTGTTCAAAAACTTATTTTACATCCTAAAGACTTCAAGTAGTTCTTTCCACCCACATGAGTGCCTAAGACGTTTTGGTAGTCTATGAATGATCACTATACAGTACCTTTAAACTAACGGTGATATGACATATCTCTTATAATTGTTTTCTATGAAGGTGTAATTCATAAAAAAAAACTTGCTGTTTTACTTAAAAGACTACAGTGAAATATAAATACACAAAATCTCACTGCTTTTTCATTCTAATTTACAATAACCGACCTTTTCACTCATTTATTTTTCTTATTTTGATATTTCTTTATGTTTTTCCAAATCAAGTTAGTTGTCCTGTCTGCTTTACGTATTGTTATTAAATTACACGTATTGCTAAATGAGATTTACTTAGTTCAAGCGTAACATTGTTTTACCTAAAGCTGGGGTTTCTGCTTATTCAGAGATCTTACATCTCACATTCGGCTAAACTAAAAACATAAGTTATTTTATTAGTGTAGCGTTAATTATTGATGAACCCCATTGAAACACTTTGATAAACAATGGCTTTCCAATTTTAAGTAGTTTTACAATTAAAAACTGAATGATTTTTATACCGAATTTGAAATACTATCAGCTAACTTCCATGCTAAATCCACCTTTCCTGGCCAAATTTAACATTAAAAGCATTCGTGGATCTTTATTGCTTTGAACCAATAAATAACCTCCTCTAGGTTATTCGAGGAGGTGGGCGTAGGTGTGACTCCTGTTTGAAGGATATTTTCGTATGTGACGTCACAAAACATCTGTGGCCCTGGTGGGGTTGACCACTGTATTTTACCTTGAGAATTGCGTTTGCAACAGAAATAGTGGGAGTTCAAAAACCCTCAAATTGAACACGACGTGACATCCCAAGGAAACGCGTATTTCCAATCAAAAGCTCTCCTACGCGTCGTTTTCGTTTAATAAAGTTTGTATTTAACTGCATAACAAGTGGTTTGGTACAACGGTGGTTGAAAACACTGTTTTTAAGCTTATTTATAGTAGTTTAAGCAACGATTGCGTAAAGATAGCGTTAACGACACGAGTATAAATTGGTAAGAGCCTTGGCGAGTACCTTAAATACTTCTACGAGTGTTAAGACTACTTACGTGAGTTGCGTAAACAACTTTACCTACGACCGTTTATTAAAGTAGCCGTTTCACAACAGTTATTAGAATTGAAAAGTATCTCATAACAGCATTGTTTACTTTCATAACAGCATAGTTTTACTCATAACAACACGGGTAACGGACCAATGAGGTTCAAGGATTGAGAGAGGAGAAGTAAAATTGTAATGATTCGAAATTCAACTAATCAACTGTTCAGGCCAATTTAATTGTTGATAGGTGCAATTAATTAGTGTTTGATACAATGTTTCGTTGCATCACTGTCACTGGCAATGAGAGGTTATAAACGAAAACACAACCTCTTTTAGAAGTTATGAGTAGTGATTTTTAGTAATTAAAACAATGTCGTAGGTAAAGTAGTGTACGCAACTCGCGTAAATAATGTTAAAGACACTCGTAGAAGTTATTAAGGCACTCGCCAAGGCTCGTACCTTAAATTTTCTACTCGTGTCGTTAACACTATATTTACGCAATCGTTGCGTAAACTACTATTACCTACGACATTTTTTTATGCCTTCTAACAAACTTATAGCTTCTAAGAGAGGTTATGTTTTCGTTAAGTAAAACAATGCTGTTAAGTAAGTAAACAATTCTTTTGAGTGAATCTGTTGTATTCTGAGAACCTTTGGTTAGTCAAACCTAAAGAGGTGAGTGGTTGGATATCAAAATTTCTGAAAAAAACTTGACGAATGTATTTTAACATATATACAAGCTTAAGAGTCTTTTTAGACAAGTCTACTGTAGGTAGATATTGCTTTAGTATCTACCTTGGCTCTAGATATTTACATTTTCGGGTCTTTTTACAAAACGTATAGGTCTACAATTTTATTAGTTATTTATTGAAATAAACATTTTTGAACTTCGGTTTTTCAAGGTGTGTGCGACATAGCGACAATATTGTTTTTTTTTTAACTAACAAGAAAAATATAAGATATTAAATCCTCACAAATTAAATTTACCAACGATTTAATTTATCTCTGCTCATGCAATTTGAACTGCCAAATACGTTCGGGATCTGTTGCAATAAAAAGAGTACCTCAACCGTTTAAACTGTCAGTTTCAGTTAGCTGAGCTCACATAAAACTATCCAGTAAAATTTTAATTTCAACCGAAACATTTTCAATCACTTGTAAATTTAACCACTGACCTGTTGTCATTATAATAAATCAATATTAAACCGGTCTTGGGTTTTATTCCCTAGTCCCGTTTGGTTTGCAGTCGCAATAAGGGATAACATATAGAGGTCTGTGTAACCAACCATGTCGGTTTCCCAATTTCCCTCTGCGTTTTGCTACGCTGCAGTAATCAAGAAACCTTTGGTTACCCTGGCAACGTAAATAAACCAGCGTATTTAACTTTTACTGGTTGATAGCATTCTTTTTGCTAAAAAAACTTATTACTTATAGATATTGACAGAGGCGGATCAATTTGTTTAGTTTAATAATAGTTTTGTTTTTTTTAGAACTGTTGCTTTTTAGTTTCCGTTAGTTATTCCTGTGTTCGTTAATCTTCGTGAAAATTGTGTAAAAAGTGGTAAATCGAGTAATTTCGCTTTCTTATTCGTCATAGAAATTTCATCTAGGGTCCATATTATTGACCACCGATTACTGAGTTGCGAGCTCACCTCTTACATTACGTACCTATTGCATTGGCTGAATAAGTCTTCGGCAAACCGGAGATATCGTCTGAAGGATAAATAAGCTATTTTCTGCGGTTTTACAAGGATTAAAACGCCAAATCGTTGACGTTTATCAGGAACTTCTACGGTAAATGATGTATTATAAGTAAAATTTTTAAATTGACCCATTTTTATTTGTTAGGTGAATTAAATCTCGGTCTTCATCTAGGGGGTTCCTAGAAATAGAAAGAAATTCCTTCTTCATTTAGGGTCCCTAAAAACAGCATTAAAGCAAAGTTCGAAAACCAATCCCAAAAGACAGACTCTTGGTGAAGTTTTTCAAGCCAGTCTCAAGTGACTGTGGAATCAAAGTTCTAAAGGCAAACCTTTTAAAATCCTTTACTCGACTGAAGGAGACGGATTGAACAGTATGGATATTGTTGTGTAAATTAATACATTATTTTTAAATCAGTAGCTGTGTACGATATTATTTTAATACATCTTACATTAAACATTTTATAAATTGGGTCGAAGGGTTGAAAAATGCAGGTTTTAATCGTGCACAATCCTTAATATAATAAAATTAACAAAAAAAAAAGAATTTCACTGAGTAAAAAAATAATTCCGTTGAAAAGCAAAATACTGGTGTTTTTACCTTATCAGATACAATTTGAAGAATATGACCCTTACTCAAAATATCGCTGATCATCAAATTTTAATTATAAAGCTAATAATTTTTATTTATTTTCAAATACTACGGTTTGTATATTTATAATTGACAAAATACAACATTGCAGTGATCCACGAAACAGTTAGCACTAAACAAAAAATATTTGATATTGGTTTGTAATTAAAATCAACATGTATACACCGACCTGTAAGCTAAGCCGGTGTAAGCCTATGCGGTGTTTGCCGACCACGGCTACCACTTTGTAAAACCAACAAATACAGGGTGTACAGGAATAGACATCTCGTACTGACGTACACTCATACATTCACCTGAGAGATAGGGAATTGACAGAGTTGTATGCGAAAACAGAATTGCAACGAGTCATGCCGGATTTCATGGTAGGTATTTTACGAGTGAGCTATCTATTTTTAAGCGCATGATAATTAAAAGGTAAGGTTCTGTTTTTTACTTTTACACAATTTTTAGTTGGACTCATGAAAAAGTTAACACTGGTTTCGCTTAAAATGACGATTGTGAAATTGTTATCATTAAATGCTTAAAGGTAGTCATTATATGAGTAAAAGTTTATCAGTAAGTATTAAAAAGAATATCATTGAATGAATATCCTAAAAGGCTATCATTAAATGCTTAAAAGGCAATAATTAAATTAGTAAAAGGGTATCATTGAATTAGTAAATGTAATCATTAAATGAGTAAAAGTAATGATTTAAAGTCAAAGAAAATTGCTCTGTCAACTCCTTTTGATTTTTCAGTTTTCAATCTTTTCGCCAGTCAATGAAAAACCCCACACTACTTTTGAGAGTAATCAAAACCAAATAATATTGGCATTAAATGTTTGTGAATATTCTGGGAACGAACCTATCACTCCGATAATGAACCCTGAGAATACGAATCTCGTATTTGTGGACGAAAATCCTACGTGGGCGATAAAAATTATGTCTCTTCTGTTAAGTTGTGATAGAAATTATAAGATTACTAATTGACTTTTTAGGATTGAACTTGTAATTTACACCGAATTATAATCACTACCTAGAAAGGCGTAATGTCAACATTGATTTTGAAACCGTCCCTACTGTTTAGGTGATATAAAAGTTGTATAGGTTTCTACCTACAAACAACCACTGCATCATTATATGATTTACCTAAAGTCATTCTCTAAAATAACACGACTGATTTAGGTTTTACAACACTTTATGAACATTACAAACCAAAATGTAACGCCGCACAATTTCCCTCATTGTCAAAATTTGCAAAGACGAGCGGAGTCTGTAAATAAACGGCGGAGTGGAGGGGGGAGCTTAGCGCCGCGGCGGAGGCAGTACACGACGCGCCGCGGGGCCTGGGGGATGCTCAAGTCGCGTCCTGGCAGTGGTGAGCCGTCGGACATGGCCGTGGCGGTGGACCGGCCCAGGAAGAAACTGTCGTTCAGGGAGCCGGAGATCATGGGGTACTACATGCAGATGAAACAGGGAGTCACCTCCAGGTTCTCCAGGAAGGGGAAGTCGGCCAAGCCGAAGGAGAAGGGCTTCCAGGAGGAAGGGGATGTCCTTACGGAAGTGGCGGATGAGGAGGAACTGGAGGTCAGTTACGTACAAATGTATCTGAAGCTTTGTCTAAACTGTGTATCTGGATATTCAAATGTGTAAAGAAAAAGAACGAGGGGAAACGTGTGAAAATTGCGTATTTTAATAGGGTAAAACTTGTTTCGAGGCAAAATTAATCCAGTTATACCCATTCACTTTTCAATGCCATCTTTGTCTAGAATAGTTATTATGTGAATAGAACCATTCTTTATAATTTTAGACACTAAGGAGTGATTTATTAACCTCAATTCCATCAGAGTTTTCAAAAAAGTAGTTTGTTAATATATTTTCACAAACTTTTTAGTATCTTGTTTACAACCTGACTGCCGTTAAACAATAAATAGAACGGCTGTTAAATTACCATTCACGTTTAATCCGTCTTGAAGAAAGTCAGTCAGCATAATTGGATATTTGAAAATGGACTAAACAAACTAAACGTGAGGAGGGTGAAGTCATAAAGGAAATCACCTTTTTGATTAACATTCGCTGATGAGCTACATCTTAAGCATTAAAATGACACCTCAATCGTAAAAATCTGTTAAGGTAGAATGGCTGGAAAAGGGATGTAACAACAACTTTTATTGTATTAAGTAAGGAGTTAACTAACATTGTGATTCCCGGAATCCGCGATGATTCCATTTCCTGAAATAATAAACTTTAATTTTTACTCAATGCTGTATCCGTCAAAACATACAAGTACATTGTCGTTGAAAAGAAGTTATAAATCTGCTAAGTTTTATGTCTATCCCCAAGAATAATATTGATATTGTTTGCTAATATTACTGTACAAGGTTGATCAGGTTATAGTTAGACATAGGCTTTGAATGACGTGAAAATCTCTTGTAATATACATGTGCACATTACAACTCTAAATCTAAAAATAAGATTTTTTCAATTTATAGCTAAACAAAAAAAACTATAAAATCACCAGACAATGTCTAACCACGTTTGATAAATTAATTGCTACTTCAAAGAACTATCTAGTTTTTTATTGTCTACGGTATTTTTTTGAAAACAAAGAAAGTATAGACTTCACAAACTTGGGATATTCTCGAAGAATAGAGAATACCTTTTTACGGTGATGTATTTCAAAAACATTTCAACTATCTCAAATAAGAGAAAATCCAATAACTATAAGCTATTTTACAACTTTCAAATAACATTTACGTTATTAGTTTCACTGATTATTAGTTGCTCGCGTTTATAATAGGTTTATAACACTAATGTTAAAATATAAATAAAAATGAATATGTTTCGACCTAGACTGTGTGTCGTCAAAGACTGCTATTTTGTGTTGTAGTATATATACAGCGTTGTGAAGTGACTGTACAAGCCACATGGTGTAACCATCTAATAGAGATCGATGGGTGTAACCGGTGGCCATTGGCAATTTAAGATATTGTACGCGGCTGGTTTTGAACCAGCGATGTTTTTCTTTTAGTAAATTGCCACCGAGTTACCATGACTGGTGAATAGTATTTTTATTACATATTTTAATGTGAAAAGTCTATCGTTACACAATAAGTAGTCTATTTTGTAATTTGATTACGTCAATAAAGTAAGTAGGCCCACGATGGTAAAATGTTTCGCGGGACTTCGGTCCAAGAGGTTCCAGGTTCAAATCCCGCCTTTGGGTTTAAATCTCGCCAGGTCACCAATGGATTTTATCGAAGTGATAATGCCACAACCCCTGAGCCTGAAGTAATGTGAAAAACAATTCCAGTCTCGTGCCTAGCGTCTTAGGGAAAAAAATAAAACAATAAAAATAAAATAGTTTTTAAACTATGGTAAAATGGTAAGAAATGAAAATAAAATGGTATTATGAAAATGTTCCATGTATGGGTTAATAGGTAAAATAGAAATATAAAAACTGATAACAAGGATAGGTTATATAGCATGACCTAACTTTGAGAACATACATCACTGTTGCAGTTTCAAACAAACAAATTTGATGAAAAAAAACAATTGAAAAATATTATTGTTATTTGAAATTTTGCAGTAATGTGACAATAATTGTGACATTACCATTTTAGAAAAAAATACGCATAATACTCGTAAATTTTAACAAATGTAATGAATCGCATTAGCATGTTTTGCTCCAACAATTTACACTAAGTAAATAAACGGGTGTTGTTGAATCTCAATAATAAAACCCCTAAACTCCTCTTGGGATACATTGTTTAGTGTCATTAATTTTATGTATTATGGGCTGTGTTTGGTCTGTAAATCGCCCAACGAAATTGCTCTACTATCGAAACAATAATTATTCAGAATTTATGTTGCGTACAATAATGGTACAATCCACATTTTGCGCGTTGCGACGATTCTGCAGTACTTCGAGTTATTGAGTTTTTGTGTTGAATGTTTAGTATGTTTCCTAAAAATATAAGTAAAATGGAAAGTACCCAAATAAATATTGGTAGGGTTAAAATGTGAGTTGTAAAATAAAATAATCCAGTATTGCTCATTAGAGAAACGTAGAGACTTATTTATTGTACCATTTTCTATTTAATTTAAATCATACGTGTGTTTAATACATACAAACTTAAAAATTGTATCTCGGAACATTAACAGTGAAACAATACACTATGACTATGTATACTTTTTCAATTATTAATACATTGATAGAAATTTCAATTCAAACGTAATGTGTTGAAAACAGATGAACTACTACATGGATGAATATTAATTACAATAAAATCATTCTGGCTTTACAGTCTTAAGCTATATGATCGCATTTATGACAATATCTCTTAAATACCTTAATCGTTGAAATAAAAAGCTTAAATCAGTTTCCACATCACTGTTGCAAAATCATAAACTATTGAGATGGTATTGAAAGAATATTCTTATCAAATTAAGGTATTATGGCAAATAAAATATTCACTAGATGCTTTATGTTACAGGCATGCAAATTTAAAAAAAATATCCGCATCAAAGCTTTTATCCACTATAAGTAGTACTTTCACGGGGACCTAGGACGATAGGCTCCAGCCCTCCATAGTTTTGTACATTACTACGCGTCATTATTACATAGATAGATAAAATCCATTGGTGATTGGCGGGAATTAAACCCGGAATCTTAGGCTCCGAAGCCCCGCGCTATATCACTAGACCAGACTACTCCCAATTATCTATTACAATGTGTACTGCAAACTTTATCATAAACAATAGTAACGGCATACAAAATTGTTTCAATGTACTAATTACTGCACAGTTTTGGAAACTCAACTGCCACCAATAAGACAGTCTGGGCAAACTAAATTCCTGAAATGACGTCTTAGTTTTGACTATATATGCCTAAACTATTTGTAGAAATTCTTATCGCAAAAAGGATTAACAAAAGGTTGCATTGTTAAGGAGGAGTGGGGACTTTTGGGAGAATACTCATCTCAACATGGCCTAACAGCATAGAAAAATCCAGCTTTCCCAAAATTACTTCCGACATAAAACTTTTATTGACTGGGCTAAATGCAGTGGTACCAATCAGCATGTCTTTCAGGTATATTTGAACGACTCTGTTCGGCGAATCTTACTCAAAGGTATTAAGCATGAATAATAAAAAAAAAACTGCACGGAATAAAATGTTGATGTTATAAAATTATAAAAACATATTGTAAACTCTCGGCGGCGAAATATACTTAAAATTTAACCTTAAAAAAGTATTAGTTCAAGGTAGAACAACTTTGCGATAAAAAAAAACGTACAGAAATTTTGTAGTTGGCTCACGGCATCCTTTTTGGCTTTTAGTTGTTTGAAATGTCATATGTTGTTTGCTCCAAAGAAAATTAAAACACAGTATTTAGTGGATTTGTTGAACTGTCGTTTATGTTTGAAACAGTTCTTTTCATATTTTTGTTTGGATACGAATTACAATCTTTAATTGATTGTCGATGTGTAATTTCAGTGGTGCTCATGTTTGTGTTGGTTAAGTCAACTCAGTTTAAAATACTTCGCAATCATGTGAAAATGTATTTTTCCATTTCATTTTAAGAGTGATTAGTACCTACTTGAACTTTCCATTACAAAATTAGGTAATTTCAAACACGATACAAAGCATTGTTATTTTAAATGAATGTTAAATACGTTATTTATTAACTTCAATAATGTTTCAATTTATATCAAACCCTTTAAGTAAATCTTCCGTACTAAAGTTAATCGAAGAAAATAAATTGAACACGAATCAAACAAATTAAAAAGAAGGGAATATTTCTCTTGAATTATAACTTAGATGAATAATTTAAATGTAAATTTCCTTTGCAATAAATTCATTGCTTGGTTAAGAACTTTCCGCTCTCGCAATGAAACATTTGTCATATTTTAAGATTCGTTTGGGAGTTTGTATTTCAAAACAATTTATTTCAGAGTTTTAAATAAAGGGCAATGTTACATTTCAAAACTGCTTTATTATTTGAAATTATGAGTTTATTTATAAATGCAAGTTAATACAGTTTCATAGCCTAAAATCGAGAGCTTTATAATACCTTATAGCAATTCATAACGTTATATCAAGAAAAGATATTATGGGTGCCCCATAATAAAATAGCTTAAGTAATGAGTATAAAGTAAAAGTAAAAAAAAAAAAATGAAATATTTTTATATGCCTTTTGAAATAGATATCCGTTTTTAAAATATCTGTAAAACTTCTAAAAATATAATTTTGCATACAATTTCAACATACATTCGAAAAACCAGATATTAAAAATACTTTTTGTTTCAAAATAAAGGGTCATTTAATTTAAAATTGTTTATATAAAATTAGAAATGTTTTTGTCATGTAATTAATAAAAAACTAAATGGTCTCATTTTTTAAACAAAAACATATTTTATTAGTATTTTCCGTATACACCTACTTTTAATCGTTTAAACCATAGTTCACAAAGACAATCATTCATTTTTTTTAGATATAAAATTGTTTTCTAAAAACAAAATTACGTATATCTAGCTAACTAGGCATTTATTAATTTTTTAACTATTACTCTTGGGTTTTTACCATTTCTCGGATTTTGGCTGTTTACTTATAAAAACTAAATACCATCCCGAGTATTTAATAGTGTAAACCGACTAAATATTCATTGCAAAAATTTTAAAATGTTAAAAAGATATTTGAAGTTAATAATATAAAGTGCAATCCAAAAAAGGGCCAAACCTGAGTTGGGAAGCCAGGTTAATGTTTAAGTTGCTCCCTGATAAATTTTAATGCTCGCGCGTTAGAATGTGCGGCTTTCTCTGCGACATTATTGCTTCAATTTGCCTTAATGCAACCTCACTTGTATTGTGTATTCAAAGGTTTGCTATTGCGTTATTTCAAACTCTCTACATCGTATTTACATGTTGTTGTATATAAAAATACGACATTTCTGAAATTCAGTACGTAAGGGTTTTTTTATGTTGACAAAACGTATGAGATTGCAGACCTGTTTCCAATTACCCGAATGACTCGGAATGTGGTCTCAAATGTGCAACTGAATAAATATATTTTAGATCATGTCTAACGCTTTCAATTTTGAAAAAACGCCTATTTGGCTTCTTACAAAACAAATATTTTAACAACAAATATTACAAATATATACAAACAAATCTTTATTGAAGGCGATTTCTACGAAACACTACTCCTCCGTTAGTAATGAACGGATTTTTACAAACGACGTCTCAAAATAAAGTATTTCTTGTGTAGACGCCCCCTTTCACCAATTCCTGTAATAAAAGTCCTCGGGCTTTGCCCCACAGGCCATCAAAATCCCAATGTATTTCTCATGAAGAAATGATTTTGTTTACTTACTGTAAACAGACGAATAATTTGTATTAATCACAGCTGTATCGTAGTAAACACATGATTCACACAAGAGCGTTTGTTTTCAGAGCGAGTTCGTTTTCAGTTTCGATAACTGGAGTGGAGTGATTGATTACATTATCTTGGAGTTGACTGTTTTACATAGGAAATTATGACTGTTAGGGTTATTCGTTTCGAAATAACACCTATAATATTTTGCAATTGCTCGAATTCGAGTAACAAGTGCACTAGTATTACTAAGACTTGTTTAAGAGCCTATTGTCTCGACAATATACATTGTATCGACATTACCATTAATTAATAATTCTTAACGTTTAGTTTTAATAAAGTCTTTATAAATTAATTTTAAAATGTTGATGCTTTTTTCGTAGAAGTCTTCAATATAATAAAATGGATCATCAGTCAGGATTTGATTTAATTTTCTTTATTAATAATTAGCTGATTTAGTAAGTCACTTTCGAATACAATTGGTTTAAATCTCAAATAAGAAACTGGCAGTGTAAGGAAAGACAATATATATATCGTTACTTCGAACCGTTTTAAAGATAAATTGAAATGGAAATATTTATGTCTAATGTCGTAAAAAAGTTTCGTAAAAATATCCTACATTGTAAAGAGCGATATTAATTTTTCAAAATTTGCCATACCAAGTCACTACCATAATTTAATACGGAAGAATATTAAAAGAACACTTTGTAAACACGGATTAAAGAACGTGCATTTTCTGTTTGGAGTATGCTTTTTTGTTTTTAATTTTTTCTAGTAATTCTTATGGGGGACAATCGACCTATGAGAGTGCCTCGCACTCTTAAGGATAAAGATTTTAAAATTACAACACCTTATTGCAAAACTACAAATTTTAAAGAATCTTTTTGATAACTCAAACATATTCACCTGTTATTTACAAATTCGCTCTCCACTGTTATTATCGTATTTAAATTAAATCACCAAAAATTAGTTACTTTCGATTTGTGTAGAGAATAACCCTATTTTTGCTGTTCCATCCCTTACTTCGTTGTCAAAAATATACAAACAAAAACAAAATTCCACACAAATTTGTTTGAGTTTTTTACAGTACTTACACACTGATGCTATTGGTAGTACTTGAAGTACCTATTTCATGTACTTCAAGCACGAAACCAAACCTATGACAATTTCACAAGTTTATGTTTGTTTCTATTCAGTTTGTGATCTTCCAAGACAAAAGACATAGTCGAGTTAACGATGCGTAGCGATGTAGTACACTCCAGACCGCATCCAGTCTACATTATGTCTACTATATTTAGATTATCAGACGTCAGTGTTCGGTGCTAGCCATCTCCGCCTCCTCCCTCTTCTTATATCTCCCTCATTTCTTCCACATCCCTCGCTTCTCCTATCTCCCTCACTCCTCAATATGCCTCACTTTTTATTTTCCTATTTGCATCTTCCTTACTTCATTCATCACCCTCATTTCTCAATCCATTCCACTTTTCATTAAACTCTAACTTTGCTGTCTCTCCCTCTTTTTATCTCTCACTTTTTCTATCACCCTCATTTCTCAATATACCTCACTTCGAGAATTTAGTGATTTATCTGTATTTCTATATTTTTTATCTCTCTTAAAATTGTAAACCACCCTCAATTTATCATTCTACCTCATTTCTCACTTAACTCTAATTTTTCTGGCATCCCCTCTTTCTTATATCCCTTCTTCTTCTATCTCCCTCACTTCTCAATTAACTCTAATTTTTCTGGCATACCCTCTTTCTTATATCCCTTCTTCTTCTATTCCCCTCATTTTTTCATTTATATCAATTCTCAGTCAACTCCAATGTCTCTGTCTTCCCCTCTTCTTCTATCTCCCTCATATATCAATCTACCTCACTTCTCAATTTAACTCTAATTTTTCTGTCTTCCCGACTTTCTTATCTCCCTGCTTATTCTGCCTCCCGCCTTTCTCAATTTGCCTCACTTCATTTCTCTTCCCTCAAACTAATTTCTCTAATTTCTCTCTTTCCCACAATTTTTTTTCATCTCTTTTTTCATCTACCTCATTTGTATTTATACCTCACTTGTTATATCTGCTTCACTTATTTCCCTCTCCCCCGGACTTTTTCCATCTCATTCGTGCTCTTTCCATTTCACAGTCATTTACTCTGCGATTTCATGTCAGACGCAAAAACGTGTGGATGTGTAAAATAGTTGAATAAATTGTAACCAACAGAAATTGTCATATGTATCATCTATCGAAAAAACTTTTATTATCCAAGATTGTAAATAGAAAAATTAATACGACTCTACCAGAGTTGTGAGGTTGAAGCTGTGATATTATTAACTATTGAACCATGAAATAGCACCCCGATCGCTGAAATCTAATGGTAATAAACTTGTTCTAATAGGTAAACTATACTTGTAGTTGTAGTAACAGTGAGTTGCTACAACAGCTGTTTCGTCCACTTAAACATGGCATTGGCAAGTTGGCATTTAAACACACAACTTGCCAAATTGGACCTGATAATGCACTACACGTGAGTTGGTAACAGCTGTTAGTCTCATAAGATCCTTTAATTGTGGTTAAAATGTAAAATCAACAAACGTTTTAATTTTTTGTAGTTTTAGCGTGTTCCAGGCAGCCAACAACAAAATATCGTCGTTGATGGATTTAATTTGTGGGCAAATTTCCTGTATCTACAATATTTACATTCATTGTGTAATCTTGATTAACCTTAAGTTATTCATTTATGCTTACAAAAACGTTAACCAAAGATATACTCAGTTAAAATTCGGTGTGAACATTTTTAGTCGACGAATAAAAGCGGTTGCGAAAAGTTAAAATAACAGAGTTAAATTGTTATCAATAGAACTGTTAATACCACATGTAAATGTTTACAACGTTGTTTAATGCTTGTTTACTTGGTTGTAAGCGCGAAGCTTCGGTTTGACATCATTGGCTGTTGTTCACATCATTTTAGTGAATTCCACATGAATGGAATGAGCTACTACCGTAGAACTCATGGTAAGCCATGAACCCGGGACAGCTTAACTTTTTTTTTTTAAACACCATCCGTTCGATTGCATATACGTATATGAAAATTGTTAGGATTTGAAGGAAAATCCATCTATATAATCGGAAATTTGTTTATGCTGTGGTGTGTTTTTAAATAATTTATTAACCATTTATTTCAGAATTTCTCAATTTCTTTTAATAATTAGTGTGAATTATCTTAGTTCGTTCTTGAATCTCTATGCTCGTTTCCACATGATTTACATTATGGTCCATGTTAATATTCGTGTAAAATCCCATCTATTTAAGTAAGTGTATGACGTTTCTTTGGAAGTTTCTAGGTTTGAGTATATGAATGATAATGATACGGAATAAATAATTCCGTACATATTCTAGTTAATTGTAATGCTATATCTTACCTTTTGGGTTAGTATCATCTATGCCAACCTGTTGTTTTCGCTTAACTCAATACGATTTGATAAGACTTGTTCCTGTCACCTAATCGTACATTTTTTTTGTACTGTATCACGCTTGCAACGATTTTGACCACAAACATATAAAACATTTGCGTAATGGTAATCTATATCTATAATATAGTTAAGCCGTTTTTTGTGAACACTACTCTTTTCATATTTGTGGACCAATCTATGTTTGAGTTGTAAACAAATTCGTCAAAATTTTTAGTTTTGCAATAATGTGTTGTCATTTTAAAATTCTTACGATGCGAGGCGCTCTTAAAGGTCGTTTTCCCCCATAATTACTAGAACAAATTAAAAAAAAACTTTTTAGAAAAATAAAATTGGCATCTTTTTTTGTGAGTAAATATTAATGTTAAGAATATTTAGAAGATCATAGCACAATGTAAACAGTTAATCAGTTTTGTTGGAAGAACAGAAAATGCCACGAGCTCTAAGAAGAAATATTGAAAACTGGAGGAGGAGACAATTAATAAGAGATCGTATGCGTATGAAATGAGAGGTCTGGTCTAACATTAAGGAATCTAGATACACACTCACTTGGAGGGATGAATAATACTTGCCAGTTCTACTATGAGACTTCATTTGAAAGAGAAAAAAATACATGAAGAACATACACATCGTGTTGTCACGGTGGTAAAGTAAACTTGCCTAATGGTAGATTAAATGAATGCTTACAACAAGAAATGTTTACTAGTACTGTATTAGCTATGTGTAAGTCAGGAAACATTGTAGAAAAACACTAAAGAATAAGTACAGCTTCTGAAAAATTATAAAATATTTACAATAAGTGTTTATTATATAAACTGTTGACAGCGTGAGTATTTCCATTAGTTACATAAGCTTTAAGTCAAGTCTTTTAAACTCATTGAAAATTATGACTGTTAATAGTTTTAAAATAATTTCTCTATAATAGTGCTACTTGACAATTGCTCGATTTCAAACAAAAGGTACACTTGTGTTGTATATTTCCTTTAACCTATGGTAGGAAGACAATTAAAGGAATTAATTTTGTTTTATTGCTCCTTAAAATACTTGTTGCCTCTAAGTAAACTTATAAACTACACCTGGAGCTATTTCTGCCCAGGAAGTTCGGTCCCCATTCATCAGTATAACCTTTACAGTATATTTAGTGGCAGTATATTCTATGACGCAAGCTGCAAGTTCGTCGCTCGGAATGAGGTTCCTCATTAATTATGATGTTCGGGAGTGAGTTGATGTCATTTAAAGGTTTAATTTTGTATGGTACGCACATGTGGGACATGCTAAACCGGGTAAACTTTTATTTCCTCCTGCTTAACTGGTGTTAGGAGACTGGTTGTTTGTTTATAGTCAAGTTAAATGGAGCGAGCTGGTCTAGTGGTTAGAGCGCGGGACTGCGGTCCAAGAGGTACCGGGTTCAAATCCGGCTAAATCACCAATGGATTTTATTTATGCGTAATGCCGCAACCCCTAGGTCTAGCCTGAAGTTATGTGAAAAACAATCTCAGGTTCGTGCCTAGCGTCCTAGGACATTAAAACACTCATTTCTTTGTCAAACTAATAAGTGTAATCATTTTTGCTTACAATCTGATCATATTTCGAACACAAATGTTCGGTTACATAATCCATTTATTTGTTGTAATGGAAACAAATTATTTATATAAAAAAAATATATTCATTTACTTATATTTACACATATTAATCATTGTAATGTATTACACTTGTAATTATCACTCTATTTTGTTGTTTGCTAACCTAATTATTTATTACAAGTGGCGCTGAACTAAATCTACCACGTTTATCCGTCCTTGCTTATCTTTTAAAACTCGAAAACTATTCTTCAATTCCATGGTTTTGCTGCACGAAATTTCCTTATTTCCTAGAATAAATTGTTTGAAAACTTGCCACGTAATTTTTGTATACAATTTTACATCTGGAAAGTAAATGACGCAGTCATAATTCAAATTCCATAAACATTTCATGGGGTATTTTCAAATAAAACTATTTAATTTACTATAAATTTAGACAACATACGCAATATTTACATGACTTTTATATGTGGGAACAGCAGATATAACACTGCTAATGTATAATGTATAATGTATAATGGTATAATGTTCTATTGATACTTTTTTGTGATCTACTTAAATTAACAAGGTTTTATGTTTGAAAGTCAAACAGATATTAGAGGCTATTTGTCAGGAAATTGAAAAAATCGCAAATTTATTACCTATAGGTAAATTTATTGTACCAAGGCAAATTTATTGTATAGGTAGAATTTTTAGTTATAAAACTTGAAAAATATTTTTTGCAAAAGTACAGTATTTACCTAACTTTTTGTCATAAGTTCAATTGATTAAACCTTCGTAAATGTGATATTTTAGCTAGAAATTGTGATACAATAAAATTTATTAATAAACCTCTCTATGTTTGCATGCAATTCCAGGATAAAATAATGTGTAAAAATTTCAATCTCAACTAAAATTTTATTTTCTCATATTGTATCCCTCACATTAATAGTTTTGAATTTATATTTTCACTTTAGCTGATTGTTTTTCGAGTTTTCAAATTTAGCTAGTTCGATATTTCAAATAGTATTTATATTGTGATATAATGTAAAAATAAAAATAAAAAATCATTTTATTATACATATTCCTTTTAAATAAGTAAATAAAATGTCAATCTTGATGTTGAATAACATAAATTGTTGTACAAAGTCCAATGTTTTAGGCCATTATATTATCCCTCAATTTAATCCTTAACACATATTTTTTGGTGTTGCAATTCCCTAAAAGACATTTCTCTTACCACCGCATGGTGTTTGCCGTTTGCTCATAATTTACACAACTTTCTGCTGACAGCTTATTGTTTTACTGCAGTTACTAATGCAGCTGTACTTCTTGTTCCTTTGGAAACCCTCTAAAGCTGTTTTGCTGAGACATTTTCACACGATTCGCTGTTAATTCTGTTTAAGTTATAAATTGGTCAAAATGGCAAAGAGATTGTTAAAACAATCTGCTATTTTATATACATTTTATTTTTTTTATGGAATTTTTTTACATTTTTGAAATTTTTTATACATTTTATCATACAGGGGGACTGAAAAGTAACTACCTATTTTGAATTAATAATTGTCATGGCTATAAATGGTTCTGGAAGATAAATAAAAATTTACAATTACAAATTGATTAATACCATTATTTATTATGGAACATGTCAAACCTCTACATATGCACCTGCATTGTCAAAACATTTTCTTAATCCAACAGATACATTTTGAACAGTTTTTTTTTTTTTTTTTTTTTATAAATCTTGTGCAAAATTACCAAGCCCATATAAAATGGAAACTTCCAATTACTTGAGAGTCTACAACAGTTTATGGCATTTTTTATTGTTCTTGCATAAAGAGAGACTGTTTTCCATTCTGTGCTTTCCACCACCTCTGAACCTGAAAGATAGATGGCCACATTTCATATCGTGGGGCAATTTTCGCCCTTTCCTCAATACCTGAAAAGCCAGTCATAATAGCAGGCTTAAAAAGTGTCAAACAGTTTACAAATGAACTACCAACAATGTATTAAATTAGCTATAATCAGCTGACAATAGGAGTTAAGAAAACCACACGGGATTTTGGTGATAAACATTTAAAATTATTTATATCCTTTTCAGCCACCCTGTATATTTATTTTCCCCATCGATCTTTTAATTCTACCCTAGAATCTTATCAAGGTATATAATAATCTTGTAAGAACTGAACAGCTAAATTTATTATTTTGAGGTAAATCTCTTGTTAATCATAAGATTAAATTGTGTCTAATAAGTTAACGTTGTTCCATTGAAATACTTTGATTGCAAATTAATTTAAAATAACCCATTTAATGTAAATAAACAAGCCATTCCTACCGAGCTTTCTTCAACGATTGCAAGGAAACTCTTCAGAATAAAATTAAAACTGCTGAACGAGTGTCGAGAGAGAAATTGTGAGGCAGGAAATGCACAAGAACGATGTTTTCTTACGAATTCATTCGTGTGTGAAGTTGAGTATGCGGCATTGAGAGATCTTGTGCTGACGTTTTCTTCAGTTCATTCTTCTGTAGAGTTACATCAAGTTTCGTCGCAGTAGGGGAATGCTTTCAAACTTCTGTTTTCTTTCGTCATTAAATTCCTAAAACAGTAAAAAAAATTGATACTGAGTTTTTTAATTTTTTTAGAATTTAATACCTCACTGCCGTAGGTTTTAAAAGAGGTTAGCCAGTGATTTTGACCAAAAAAATGTTTTCTAAAAGCGTTGAACGGGTATATTTCCGTAGAATCGTTGTGAACCCACAATAGATTATCGGATGAAACATTAGATCGATATATATATCGCATCGGATTTAGTTTTCACGCGGTATAATATCGATTGTATGCATCGAATATTTACATTTGAACACATAGGGTATTTCCAGAAGACTCTTTCACACTAAGCCGTTGCGGTTATTTTAGATTGGTTTATGACGATAGCAAACGAGATAACATTTAACAAAAATTTGGATGTTTTTTTTAATATTGCTAAGTAATAAGTTTTCAAAGACGTCAAGCTGTATTCGTGTCCTCTTTTTCGTGAGTTTAGAAAAGGGTTTTTCATAATCATAAATTAAACTAAACTAACCAAATCTAACGCCACAGCGCACTGCAACTAAATTGGTGGGCGACCTCTACTTGAAAAGAACCCGCACAGAAAATCAATACATTAAATTCAAATAAAATATTATAGTCGATATTTATAGCGAATGAAAATTTCATCCCCATATTAACGTAATATAAGATATCAACATAAGTTTCGTTGCGTTTTGTCAACAAATCATAGCACAACGTAGTAAACGTGTAGTGAAAACCCCAACAATTTATAATTCTAGGAAGGGCAGTAGTTCAACAGGTTAATTTACCTCAGTACAACAATCTAAGGCAAATAATGTTAGCTCGGGTGGTTTATTCATTGGGTACAGAGCACAGCTCGTTGATGTTCATAACCTACATATTGTGTATTGTGAGCATTGGATGTAATGTCTAACATATTCAATAAACTAACTCAATTCGCTTTTTGGAATCCTTTCCCTTTTGCTGGTAGATTTTGCTTGTGGATACTGTGAATTTGTTGTTTTTTTATTTAATTTATTTTCATACTTCATTCAATTTCTCGTCAAAAATATTATTTTTAGTGAATTTTTGAAATAGCAGTTACTTCAAATATTATTTTATTCTGTCAACATATCACTTTTTTGTTACATTTGTAGGAAAACTTTATTTTATAATTTGCTTTAAGACATATCCTTTTTTCTGAATCCTTCTTTGATGACTTTGTTGCAGATTAAGTTAAAACCCCAAATTAAACGTTGTGAATCGCTGTTAACCTACTAATACGTATATAAAATGTGCTTTAAGTGAGTAACATAGTAAAATACAGTTTGCACTGTATCTATTAACGCAATAGATCTATCGACAAAATGTGTAAGCAAGTTGAGTGTGAATGTGTTATTATGTTACTGACATTTTGGAGAGTAATTCCATTTCACCCTAGGCACTGGAAGCTCTACCCACTCACATACCCTCCAGATACAACCACCAAAAACCACATTTTACGTTTTATTAATATAATCCACCATCCTTTGTTTTTAATTTTATACTTTTAGTTTGCAAATTTGTTTGTAGCTTAAATATTTCTAAACTAGTGGACATTGTTTCAATATTAATTGTATTCTGTGAATAACACAAAGTTGTGTAGCATAGTTTAAAACGATTTGTTAAATCTTTACTTAACACAATTTTTACAGTTTAAAAGACAAATTGAGATAAAAACATTTACATCGTTACTAAAAACGTTATTTTTGTTATGAGTGACTAGACATTAAATAAGTAATTACCTAACCAAAAACGAATTTATATCTACTTAACCTCACTGTACATATTTTAAGAAGTACGACAATCTTGTTCGAGTATTTATTTATAATCATTATTAGCCCTCAATATCAGGTTGTAGGTAACCGTGTAACAATTTTAGGTTTTTTTTTTAAGTTAGTTAACTTAAACTGGGTTTTAACTGGGTTTCTACCAGTTGGTAGAAACCCTATAAGTTTTCAGTAAATAAATAAAATAAAATTCTTTACGGAATGTACCATAAATTATGTGTAACATTTACAGGTTAAATGCAAGATAGGGTCATCTTGCCCTAACTTTTGTCTGTTCAAATAAACAAAAATTGTTCATTTCATAACTCGAACATGTTCAAGGTATTCAAATTCATACCCAGGGAAGGAAAAGTTGTAACTAACGTGAGGAAGGACAAATTGAGTCGGAAACCTTGCGGGAAGCTGCATGTCACCCTTGTGGTATCATCCCTTCTTCCAACCCTCTTGTGTACCCATGTAACCTTCACCCTTCTACCCTTGGTGTGACCTTTGCATAGGTTTTACTAAAATAACTGAGGAGTTTTTTTAAACGATGAGTGAATTTTGTTGACATAGTTAAAATTTCCACAAACTTACGAGTAGTTCTGGTAAAACTTATTTTTGTGTCAGCGAAAAGGCAATTTCTTAGAGTGAATACCACAAGTCGTTACCGAATCCGTTTCTAAACTTTTAAATTAGTGTACATGTTATCAAACAATAAAAAAATCTCCACGCCTTGTACAGAATTCCCTGACGTGATGCTACCAACAAACTCAACTTGTAAATTTTCGCAATTCAATGTAAAAATTATCGTACAACTGCTTATTGTTTTGTATAGTTTAATTGATTAGGAATATTATTTAAATGTGGTACTATATCATTACAGCCTACGACACACACTATATCTAAAACAAACTGCAAACATTTGATAAGTCGCAATTTTGAAACACATTTTATTAACATTTTACACAAAGATAGCTTTAAAGATAAACATGTGTGTAGAATCCCAACGTTGTAGCTCAAACTTTTAAGGATTGTTTTTGTAAAAATCACACAGAAAGATAAACGCTTAACGAAACGATACAGGACATGTTTATGAAAACATTTTTTCACCACACTATGATGTTTTTAGCTGTTTTACATACGTTAATTGGAGGCTGAAAGATACGTTTTGCTGGCCATGCCAGCTGTCATTGTCATTTGGGGACCGAGCAGGTTTTTACATCCCTATGACCGCAAAATCAGCTGCCTGCTTACTCTCTTAAAACATGAATGCATATTAAATACACAATCAGTATCCATAGCATTTGCAATAGAATTATTTTATTGTCACCGCTGCCTAGCAACTATTTATTATTTTTTTTGCAGATTCCTCAAATTAGTTCTTCACATAACCTTAAAGTTGAAGTTGATGAATATTATTATTACTGTGATGAATAGTGGTACCTAATAGGGTATAGTTTAGT
This sequence comes from Macrosteles quadrilineatus, assembly GCF_028750875.1. NCBI lineage: Eukaryota > Metazoa > Arthropoda > Insecta > Hemiptera > Cicadellidae > Macrosteles > Macrosteles quadrilineatus. The sequence goes on along the minus strand of NW_026542598.1, from coordinate 33,998,118 downwards.
GGTACCTAATAGGGTATAGTTTGGTGAAAAATAGCGTTCGTACTACGGACCGAAAAGGTTTCGCAGCTCTTGGCCGGCAAAACCTCATTTTCGGCTCTAGGTACAATATACTATTACCTGACCCAAGGAATCACTACTTACATGTCCCCACGTATATCACCCAACAAAGAACGATGCAGTACTCAGGTAGTTATGTTTTCCTCTGCCTACTGCTCCTGTAGTGGTCTTCTGACTTTGACAACCATTGTTCCTAGATGATCCACGGTGGTTCCTGTGCCAAGTTATTTCGAGAGTCTCACATTAGATTCTAACAGCACCACTTGATTGTCCCATCTTTGATAGTCTACTTTTAAACTGTTTATGCCCAGCCTGTTGTCGCCTTGGTGTACAATCTCTGCCAACTGCTCGCAAGTGCTCGAAATTACATCAGTGTCTTAAAGTAGCATTTAAGGCGAAAGTAGTGGAAAACCGCTATATTGCGGAGGATGTTTGCTCTCAAACGGGTCACGATTTTTGGCCACAACATTTTTGTATTTTTTAATACGAGTTATGTAAGTGTGTAAAATTAGTTTTGAAATCCTACGGAAGGATTTGGGTTTAAGTTAGGAATTAGGGATATATGCCTAGAAACTTTGGGAAAACTACCTTAGGAAAACTCATATTTCGCTATACAACTTATTTCGAAATTTAAAAATTGAACATTGGCCTTATGGTTTGCCAAGTATATAAAATAACAAGGAAAAGTCACACAAATTGCTTGTAGCATATTTGTATAACAAGCCATCCTCAATATACTAGCAAACTATAGAATATAGTACAAAAGGGAAAACTAGTTGTAACACACTATTGAGCAAAGATTACAAAGGAGATTACTCGACATTGGGAAAATAGCTCCGATCAAATTCTGATTGTTTTATTTGGCTCTCTTCCACGAAAACTTAAACCAAAGTACTAAGAAAATTTGTTAACAAACTTTCGTTTAACAGTGAAATAGATATTTTAAAATATTAATATTTATCTTATGTAAATAATGTAAATTATCATTTTTTTCAAACAAACTTTTTCAATCAGCTGTTAAGCCAACTGTCAATACTCATTGATATACAATTGAGTATAGTTGAGTAGTTTTTCTACATGACAAGCTAATTAAATCAATTGCAATGACAAACTCTCTACGACGAGTTATGTGTAGAGTTTCCAACAATTGTCTACAATGTTTCCGCATCCGGTAACGACCAACCACCAGTTGTTTTGTATTCCCTCTTTGTTGAAGTGATGTATTACACATACATCTGCAATAGATTCATCAACAATACATCTGCAATACATTCATCAACACATGTATCTGGTGAACACACGTTTTAACACGTTTAACCGATGCGATTTTATACACAGGATGTTTCTGAATATGTATTTGGGATTGCTTTATGGTTTCTAGTGCGTAAAATCATTATAGTCTGTATGATGGAACCTGTCTCCTGATCTGTTTTACCTGGGGACTGTCCAAGAGTATAAGACCAATGAGGGCCAAGAGAGATATCTCATCATACAGCTTATGCTTGTAAATTATATGGAAAATAAAACCTTAAGTTACTTTTATTTTTTTGCTATGAAATCAATACAATTTTATTGCACAAACGGTTTAGTACGAGTACCTCCTAGCAAACTCAACTAACTTCTTGAATTTTGAAATTTTTTATATCGCCGCATTATGACAGGTGTTTTTCATAGCCTCATCGATCGATATGACGTCACTATAATTTGTACTTTTCGGGTTTCTAGCTAGAAACCTCGATAGTCAGACGCTGTGTACTACCGAAAGACGTGGTGTGCTTTTTTAACCATTTTGAAATACACTAATCAACAATAATCAATAATCAATAAACAATAATCAACGGATATGTTTGAGCTGCGCTGTGACAAAAGAATAAAAACTATGATGAAACCGAAATTTCGTATTTAATTTTTTTTTTGCGTAATACAAAGAAGTATTAAATATTTCATTCTATAAACTTGTTACTGTCACAAGATAGAAACATTAGTTTTCAACACACCAAGCATTACCGGGTGTAACAAATATATAGAACTCACTGAAGAAATTCCTTTAAATTAACCTTATATTCCCGTTTTTAACTAAAAATTATCATGTTTGTAAGCCTAAATATTTTTTTTCACATAGATTAAAAAATATGGCGTAAAAAATAAAATTGCCTTTCCTAATAGAAACGTGTTAGTCCAACGCTAAGAGTTAAAGGACTGTGAAGGATAAAGGTTTTTTTTATATAAAGTGTGAATGTTTAACCCGCTTAATTCTGTGAATGTATCACCCTGCTTTGCTTGGATAACGCATTGTCCCCGAAGCAGAACTGTATTTAAACCGTTATAACCCTATTTTAACTGCGTTCTTATAGCTTCAGCACTAAAAGCATGTCATAACAATTATAAGTGGGATGAAATTGTGAATGTTTAATGTTTAATCCTCCTAGATGTTAATGTAGATGTGAAGGCGTTGTTACTGTAGGAACAGTAGATATTAAAAAATTATACCAAATATTTCATTTTTTTATAAAATTGTATTTGTTTGTATTCTTATCTTTCTTCTTTAATTTTATTAGCTACGGATGAAAATGCAATTAAAAACAATCATTGACTTTAGATATAGCACAGATCAATTGTAGATATCCTCTGAAATTAAATAATAAAATACTATGATAGTTTATTAGGTGACATAAAATTATTTCAATTGAGTTTTCTTCTCCATTGAACATTCTTGTTCATCCGATTAGTGTGAAAGGGAAAGAATTTATTTGCAAGAAGCAAACTCTTTTGGACGAACTTATATTTTAGTTTAATTGTATTTAAATCTTGAAATCCGTGCTATGTTTTAACTAACTGTCAAAAAAGCTGCATCAGTTGATGGGGCCTTTAGGTTATTTGCAGAATCAAGCATTATACTTAAAGTTTTTCAAAAACATAAACGTTTGTAATTTTTGCTAACTTTGATCATTCGAATGTGAGTTGTGATTTATTCTAGTTCATTTTTCTAAAGAAAGAACAAAATAGTGGCATTTAAACGTATTTTATATTTACTACACAATTTTATATTTAACAAACTGATCTTGTAAATTTTCCAAATTAAATGTAAGAATTATCGTACAACTACTTATTGATTTGTTTTAATTGGTTTTTGGTTTTTGAAACAACAACAAATGTTTGTTAGTTTTTGTTCGAGAACTCCAAAAAAATAAACGTTACTTATGTGTAGTAAACAATGTAATGATGAATATTTGCAGGTGATAACCATATTGAATTTCAGCGAAAACAGTTAATTTCACAGTAGTTTTCAAAAAAATACCATTTTCATAAACATTCTGTTGTTAAATCTGACTGTAGTTTAAATATTCAACTGAAAGATCAGCTGTTTACATTTAAAAGATTATAAAGAAAGTTGGTCAGCATCATTAAATCTTCAAGCAAACTTAAAAAAATCAACCACCATAGAATCAAAGGAAATTGCCCTTTTTAACCTATTCGCAGGTGTGCCAAATCATAAGCTTTGAAGTAAAGCCTCAATCTTAAACTTCGGCTAAGTAAGTTGTCTTAAAAAGGGTGTTACAGAAAAAAACCCCTTGTTTTAAGTATATAGATAGAAGATACACACGCAGACGTGTTTCCAACAATCAAACCACACAAGTGAGTGACCGTATCCACTTGACCATTTTATCAGTCAACCTCGTTACTAAGCTCTGGACCAACGCCAAACACTAGTCTCGCTTCTCTGAAAACACAACTATTCTTCCTGTCTTATTAAATTTGCAAACCGCTGTTCTATTCTTGTTCTTTCTATCATGCTTAAAATTCAAAAAGAGAATTACAATATCGTTGGGGTTCTATTTGATGAGGTAAATGCGATTACAATTGGTTACTCGGCTATGTTGAATAAGATTGGATGGAATATGTTTGTAAAATGTTTTTAGCAAAAGTTCAATTCAAGATAAACAAAAGCTGTTTGTGAATTAAGAATGACTGTGCATTCACTCAGGATTTTTTTCTTTCATCATAATAACTTATTACATGACACACGGATTCATTATTTAGTTGTACTGCATATTGTATAAAATATCATTTATGCTATGTTTATAATTTAAAACCAGTATACAATAATGGTCTTACTCAGGCAGTTGTCTCTTTAGGTTAACTTTTTGGTCATTCACAAAGCGGCTCATTTGTAAAGCTTAACTTGTTTTGTGTAAATTCTCTCAACCCCAAACGTTTGTCTTACTTACCTCTTACCTCATGTCAACATTTCCTTGTTATGACTATTGTTTGTGAATCCTAATTTTTTATTACACTGTGCTTGAATTAGCATCACAAATTCTACGGCGAACAACTACAATATGTTTATATTTGGCCTACTTAATACGTTAACGTTGAACAAATGTTTTTACCTTATGTGTTGTCATTTTATAGTGAGCTTTTCGATCAAAGCAAAGTAGTTGTAAACATCTTTTTTGATTTGGTTATAATTAATTTATAATTTATAGGACAACGGATAAGAAACACAATCTCTTTCCAGCTACACAGGATATTAACGTACTTATAGTACGTGTATATGTTTTTTATGTATTTTTTACTGCAAAAAGTATTAAAGTAAGTAATAAAGCATTATCAATGGAAACATATCTTCCCTGTTTGTATTTGGAAAACTTGCAAGCAAATGTTACTTGTTTTTATTAATCTTTGCTCAACCACTATTAAAACCTTTTCCAAGAAAAAATCGTTCAAAAATGTGTCATTTAACCAAAGCAGTCAGGTGGTACCAATGCCAATGTTTGAGGTTTGTTTTAGAAATAGTATGTGTCAACTGTGAATTACCGCATTTAAGTCTGGTACTTAAAAAATGTTATAAAATAGTAAAATAGTAAAAAATAGTATATAGTGGGTCTGTATATATTCTCGACCATATTTTAAGTGCTCTTTTAATCTCGTACTTCAGACATATGGTTGCAAATTTGTAATGGCTTACTATCTATTCTTATTATGAAATTACTAGTGAAAATAGGCTATTTCTTATAACAGTAATCTTATCGAGTAACGTAAATCACTCTTCAAGTTGTAGATCTAAAAGAAACAAATTCAGTTTATTGCAATATAGTAGTTTTATTCACAAAATAGCTATATTTTTACGAAAATAATATTTTCGTTGAATACAGGTTTATTATACGGTTTATTGATATTAAATTATTATTCCCACGTCCATTATAGAGTATAAAGATTTTTAGGAGTAAATAAAACCAATCCGATTATCAAATATATAAAACATGTTTTATCTTACAATATTTTTACAATTGAATATATTTCTTGGAAATAAGTTTTAGGTGTTCCACAGCCCTAACAATAGCAAGTTTGTTGGAGATTAAGTCAAACACTGTAACGATACTTCTTTTCATCCCCAGAGTTTAATCCTATTACTCTAATGCTGTATTCTCCGTTACAGTGTTATTTTTCCGAAATTCTCCTTCCATTTACCTATTACCCGAGTTAAGGTGAGGTAAATTGAAAATAAATAATAAACACATTTATATCAGTTGGTGTGATCAAAATTGTTTGGTTAAATATAAATTTATATTTTATTGGAGTAAAAAAAAAATGAAAAAGTATTGAGGCCAAACTATAAACTGATTTTAAAGGACATTGATTCATCATAAAGTCCCATTTTTGAAAATTAAGTTACACCTATGAAAATTCCAATCGTACCACAATGTTAAATAAATTATGATAAGCAATTGAGCATTTCCAACCCTAATTAAAATCAAATGGAAATTACATATCTAACTCCACCCTACTTATTTACTTATCCAAACATTAACTCTTCGTTTACAACTTTTCAAACATCACAAATGGTTGCAACCATTTCCCTATTTTCCACAGCTAACTGTTTTTTGTTTTTTTTGTTTTTTTTTTTCAAGGTAAGCAGAATATATTGTATTTGTATGAGACGTATGCCTATTTGGATTTTGGAATTTGGATGTTGTCACAGTTTAATTTTAGTTTACAAATAGTCATAAGTGTATCCTATGACATTTAATATCATTAAATACTAATTTAGTTCTTCTTCTAGTATTTCTTGAACTAATTAAAGCGGTATAATTATTATAATTCTTGTTATTAGCACTTAGGTCTTCTTCACCTTCAATGATTAAGAAGGTTAATTATTTATTATAAATTATAATTATGATATTTTCTATCAAATCAACCTAACTTTCACGAAGACAGTATAATACAAATATTAAAATAAAAAAATTCTGAAAACATATTTAATTAACATAAGCAAAATATTCCTACTCGAATTGTAACTGTAAAATATACCTGTGTTATTTAAAATTCCGCATACCTATTTATACACGATAATTAAACGGTACGGTTTCAATTAAATTCCTCGTATATTAGTGTTCCCAAAATAAACAAGAAGGGTACAGCAATAATTAAATTACTGCGAGAGTAAGCCTGTGGAACCCAACATATCATTAATACGGCTCAGCTACTGTAGGATTAATTTAGTTCAGTTTAATCATGACTAATTGCTTCTCCGATCTTATGCCGTAATGAAATGGGTGTTTATTATTGGTGGTATAATGGGTTGTTATGGTAACTAAAATCAATTGTTTCCCATAATGAAAATAAAATATTTAATATTGTCTGTTTAAAACGTTTTACAGGACTTTTAGCAGTGTAGTAAATGTATTCGTGTTATCACCAAAGGATGGATTAGACGGCAATTTCTTAGGTTTTGCACGAGATTGCTTATGTGTTCGTAAAAATCATCTGTACCTAACTTCAAATTAATGTTAATTTATGGACTTTTCATACGCTAAGTGCTTCGACTGCACCTTTGTAAATCCCCCCGTTTACTCACTCGGTGATTAGGTTAGATAAGGTAGTTAGTTAAATTTAGAATAATAGTTAGTCACTTGAAAACGGAATTGTCTAACTTTCTTAAACGTAGTGCTGTCAATACAATTAGCGTATGAAAAAGTTCATAAACAAAAATTAAAATAGCTATCCTTCGACATTATGTTCATTTTTTATGTTGATTTTTTGATATACAATAAACCTAATCTTCCCTAGAAACTATGAAAGGTTAACTATTTTAAAACCTTTGTATACCACCGATTGTTGTTACTCACCAAGAATATTATTTTCGACACATTCAAGTAGGCCTACAGATAGTTCGTCGATTCCGCAGTTCTGGCTACAATAATTCATTTCAATTCTACTGGTCCTCAGTCCAGTTCCCCAGGGCACCATGAGTCTAATGACGACTGAGACCTCTCTTCATAGCCTCAATTAGATAAACAGTTATTTGCTACTAGCACATTTAATAAAGTGGAACCTCGATAACAAGTTGCCCTTTATAAGATGAGTTAATTTAAAATACACCCTTGATTCTATATTACAAACTTTATTGCCCAATCAATTTTTATTGCAAACCTGTAAAGGAAGTCAACCTTGATATCAAGTCTTATTTAATAATCACATTGAGAAACCTGTTATCGAGGTTCTATTGTACGCACAAAAGCAAAACTGCTGCTGAGAAATGTCTCAGCTCGTAGCATTTAAAAATTAAAATCCTTACCACTTTTCTCTCCGTTAAAATCGTACTTTTTCTTCTCAAACCATTTTGCACACTTCCTCGTGTTTTATCCTACCCTTATTTGTTGCATACCTAAACTTGAACTCCATATTATATTTTTCAATTTCTCCCAGTTCCATACAGTTTTCTATAAATTTCCCAAAATTCCTATCAGAGTACTACACTCACTTTCCCATTGTTTCTTCCAGATTACTATTCTTCTACTTTCCTTCATTTCCTCTCAGAATAGTTTTATTTCACCCCCCCTCCCCCCCACAATGTACCCCCCCCCCCCCCACTCCCTCCTTCACTCTCCCCCAGTGCTGCATGTTCTGACCTCCGCCATCTGTTCCAGAGCCAGGCGATGCGAGTGGTGCGGACCGTCGGACAGGCGTTCGAGGTGTGCCACAAGCTGTCAGTTGGAGGGCCAGGGGAAGACGACGCGGAAGCGACAGAAACCTTAGCGTCGGAGTCCCACACAGACCTGCTCTCTGAGAAGCATCGGAAAGGTGAGTCTGCAGGAGAAATAAGGAGAAAGGATAAACTGGTAGATAATCTTCAATGTTGGTCTTTAGAGATAGGTGGCCTCTTTTAACCTTGTATTTGCCCGTTGAAATTGGCCTCGAGCCTGTGATTGGAGTATATCCAGCAAGAGGTCGGACAGTAGTGCAAGAGTGAAATGTTATTGAAGAAATTTAGGAATGTGAACCAGGACGTTGAACCACAACATTTTTGTCATGAATTTGTATACTCTGTATGATGGATCTAGTCTCCTGACCCTCCGGTTCCTAGGTCCTGGCGAAGGGCCAGGAGACAGATTTATCCATACAGAGTATAGACCGTCGCGCTACCAATGTCAACTCACCAATGAAAGTTCAGGTGCTTTCTGATGATTGACTATAAAATCCGCCGTCAATTGTTTGTGGGGATGTAATGTTAGATTGTAGTTTTTCGTCTTTCCATCTAAAATAGGAATTGCACAGCAAAAACATTGGTTTTCTGATTGGGTATTCTCACAAATCCTAGAAAAAAACCGGTATGGATCATAAACATAAACAAATGACGTTGTTGGCCCGAATCCTATACTAATTGCATAACATATGTTTTGGCAGTTCCATTTAAGCAATGTTAAATAATGTTTATTTTCGGGCCAAAAACGTCATTTGTTTAGGTTTGTGATCCATACCGGGTCTTTTCTAGAATTCTAGTATTCGTGGGTGTTCTGCTAAAATATTTACGGGGTTCCCCATATTGCACATAACAGACTGGCTGAGGTTCTAAACTAGATTATCCACAGAGAAATAAATGATTTATGAAATACGAATCATGAATTAATTTTGTCATTTTCAAGTGTTAGGACAGAATACTAAGTGGTATATTGTGTTCATGAAGTTAAAGGTTTAAAAAGAATAAAACCCGATTAAATAAAAGTTAAAACTCATAGGGGACAACTCAAGGAGCTAAAAAATTAACCAAACTGCTACATTTTATTAGGCTACATTTTAAATTGTCTTCTTTCCAGTCATAATATATTTGATACGTATATCATGAAGTTACAAATCAAAGAAGTATAAAATAAGAAGAACAAAACAAACTGAAATACAGGTGGCACTGAAGAGAAGAAGAAACATCATGATTCAGTCAGTTTTATTTAGTCAGTGGCAGTGATAAGGTCAGCCTGTTCAGTTTTGATCAGTTTCTTCAATTTTTATTCCATTTTAACTATTTTTAAGTGCAGTGTTTAAGGCAGTGTTTTTAAGAATCTATTGACATACAAGAATGTATTAGTACATTGATGATGTGGTTGCATACGAAATTACCTGACAAAGTTCTAAGGAACAAAACTATTTGTCATACAGACAACTGTGGTTGGATGAGGTAATTATTTTATTTTATTAATAACATATTCCAACTAAGGGTTAATAGAGTAATTAACAACTAAGTCTTGCAACGTGTTTTGCAATTCTCTAGATAAATATTGAAGATAACTGCCATAGCAGTGTACTAGATAGTTTGAAACTATGTTCCACACCTGGTAATTTAAACTTATAATAATTGCGTCTACCTAAGTCCGAATGGGTTTTGCTCCCAAGGAAAGTTCGCCTTACTCGCTTCATACTGTTGGATCGTATACCAAAGTTTTTCATTCTGACCCTAAAAATCACATGATGAAAAAGTTCTGGCTAGCACCCGCTGAAAAGAAGTTTTAGCAATTGACTGGAATTAAATTGGTTAATCTTATAGTTTATAAAGAGCAATAGACGGATCAGTTTAAATTAACAAAGTTTTAAAGTACTCTTGGTAGAATTTGTTTTACTATTAACAGTGGCAAGAACTGTATAATGTAATTATTTATGTTCCAGTACATTTTTGTAAACTTTGTTTTTGCAAAAAATTCTTGTGTTTACTCCAATTTATTTCCACGACACGACCATTCGCACCCTAGTGAGAATGTCCCACTAAAGCTTAATGAAGTTATGCCGCATAGTTCAGTGTAAATAAGAATATGCTCCCTGAAGATGTTGTTCACACTGTTGTGGAATTTATTTGAGAAAACACAGAATTTCTGCAAGAACAAGTTCTACAAAGTAAGGTTCTGTAACTTAAATAATCCAACCCTTTAAAGAACTCAACCAAGTATGTTTTCCCAGTGATGCCGTTAAAATAAAATCATAAACGGATAGTGTATTGAGCTTGGTTAAACTGACATATAATGTGATATAACAACACCCTTAAGTCATAATGCTTAGTTCAAATTACCAAATATCGTTTCTTAGTATGGTTTGACCAAAGATACATTAATAACAGCTACAAGCATCTATAGTCTGTATGACATATAATAGGTTTGAAATAATCAATCACAGACATCAATAGGCTAAGGGTAGGTTTGCTTGCTTGGATCAATAACAGATATTCTTGAGATTGACTCTTCAGCATAAGGCCCTCAGGATGCGCTATTGACCTGCCTTCTAAGGACATTCGGATATCCATCAATACACGACAGAGTCATTGACTCTGCTTCCAGCTCTTGATATTATCCCAAACATCTTTTCTTATCAATAAAAGGTTTGAATTCGACTATTTTTTCACAAATGTACTATATTTTGCGTGTTGTTTAAACAGGTTGTCATAACCCAGAATGCCGCCGTTCTTAGTTTTTTTTTTTAATTCTCTATATACTCAAGATAGTATTTTTCCTTGGACGCTAGGCACGATCCCGGAATTGTTTTTCACATTACTTCAGGCTATACCTAGGGGTTGCGGCAATTATCACTTAGATAAAATCCATTTGTGATTTGGCGCGATTTGAACCCGGGACAATGGGACTGAAGTCCTGCGCTGTAACCACTAGACCAGCTCGCTCCCTAACTCAAGATAGTATGCTACATGTAAATATTAATACTGTACATCGTTTATTTATATCGTAAAATTATATGAACTAAGATTGTGTTATTGCCTGTTTTTGGTATTCTAAGTCGTATTAGATATTTTTTTTAATTCTTTCATTTTTTTGCTAAACCATAAAAAGGTTACAGTTTTAGATTAGTAATACAACGAAAACAAAACTGCCACGTAAAACCATTTAACTAATCATAACTTAATGTATATGATTACAAAATGGTTATTGACAATAATAACTATTATTTTGCTACAATTTGGTTATAACTGTAGTTACCCAATAATTCTGGGTTACCAAACCATATGAATTGTGCTAGTTAAACTCCTTAATTGACTTAATTGAAGTTTTAGTTGAAGCTGGAGCTTATAACTTTGGAGGGGTCTATTTCACTTCCACCAGTCTAAACAAAAATTGTTATTGACGTTAAATTAAAATACAATAAATATTGCTTTCTGAAAACATAAAATGTAATAGCCTACATCGTTGATAATTAACATTACATGTGATAATTTACGCAACAATTTGCACACGAATTGCCAAAGATCGCCTACAATACAGAATTTAAGTTACGGTTAATTTTGTAAGCAATCTATAACTTTTATTTGTAATTGTGGTGTTTGGTTTCTTTGTTTCATCAAATGTAATTTTGAATTCAGCTGATGAAATCGTAACTCAGTAAAAAATTATATTGCTCGCCGTAACAACAATTTTTTTAGCAGTCCGATGTACCATATCCTTCTGTCATAAAAGGTATGTGTGGCAACGTCGCACCGGCCGGCCTATCGCCATAACAGTAGTAACTAACTCGTAACATTGCGCAGAAGTACAAATTAGTATAATAGATGTTTCGGTAGGCCTGAAATGCAGTGTTGCCACTTGTGTCTCGCAGCGCCCTGTATCGTAGGAGACTCCGGTTGGTCGTGCTCAATCAAAGTGTAAATTAGCTACCTCAATTTTATATTATCAGTTTTGATTGTTGAACACAATATAAATATAGGTACAAAGAAAAATATACATCTAAAGGGCTATGCATATCGTGAAGTAAATATGTAAACATACTAACGAGTTTTCTATCTAAACAATGTTTATTTGGGATTATGTTTCATGTATACTACGTTAAAAATAGAATTTCAATTAAATAGTGCTTTATTGAAAATAGATTGAGATAAGAAATGCAATTTACTGAATTCAATATACTGTATAAGTTATCGTGATTGGTTTATAAAAGTCAGAGTTTATGAGTTTGACTTTATCGACAACAGTTCCAGATTTATTTGAAACGAACGTAGCTTTTATTTGGTAAAAATAAATGTTATTAGGTTCCTATAATTTATATAATTAAAACATATTTCCGAATGTACATGTTCCAATAATTTGTTTGTAACACATAACAAACAGCCAGACTTATATATAGTACCCAACTTTAAAATTTCCTGTATAATCCATATCTAGCTTCGGTCCGTCTCACACTGCTTTTAGTGGCAGTTTTAAACAAACCATGTATTGTTCTTGAAATCTTGTTGTCACCAGTTTTTTTAGTTAGTTGTCACACAGAAACCTGTAAAATGTTGTATCAGTTAACAAATAAATAAATAAACCTTAACATCACAGAGGTATGCAAAGCGGGGGTAAAGCTGTGACACACCTAAGTGTCTTAAATTTAAAATCAAGTGTAACGTGCTGTGAAAGGAGGCAAGAAGGGCATGCTGAAATAAGAAGTCTTATTATTCCAGTAAAAATCCAATATAATGAAGCAAAATCTTAAAACTAACAAATGTTCAGTATGTTAAACCTTAGAAAATAAACAAAAACTATCTACTTCACATAAACTAAAATAAACTTTACAACCATTACTAACCCCCCTCCCCTTTTAATTTTACCCTCCCCTTTCATTGATCGATCAAACCTTATATAAAAATTTCCCCTAAAACTTCTTGTCCTCTCCAAAGTCCATACTTTCCTACTTTACAACTCAAATATAGGCCTAATCATAAAACTTGAAAATATTGACGTGTAACATGGTGAAGGGTACTCATCACTTCACGGATGCTGTCTTCAATCCTTGGTGGAGCTTCAGTGAGATGATCTGAGCCGGAGACAGTCTACTGGTGAGAAGACTTCCATGGTTTGCAAACAGATTGTCCACAGACGGTTGTCAGGCCTCCGAGAAGGTGATACTGGTCCCGACTCCTCCAGACAACAGATAGGCGATGGTGTACTCTCCGACGATGTTCAACTCTGGGACTTGAACCCTCCAAATCGAGGGAACAAGTTGACTGTCGGCCACAACTACGCAAAATGAGATTGAAACAAAGTGGTTCTCCTCCAAACTATGAATCATCGCTACCCTAAGCCTAGTCTCGAACAATTGCCACCAGACTGCGCGCTTGCAGTTATCAATGCTGGTATCGACTTGAACTAAGAAAACCGGTTTCTTCTAGTTTTCCAGGATTTGTATTCACATTCAATTCTATTTCCTTATTACCTATGAAAATAAAATATAATTTCTGTCACAATCGTGACAAATCTCCCCTTTCAAACAAAAATATTGTTTTGCAAATCAAAATAAAACGCATTTTTTTGTTTTCTCCATTTTTTTCTCGGTGTCATAATCCACACCCTAAGCTCTTTAACAACACGGTTCGACGACCTCAAATCACCGACATTGAAAAGTAAACAAACCTTTCCGCTTGCATTATCTCTTATCAAACATCTGACCCAACTATCAAGCTCACGTCCTCCGCCGCGCGCTTATTTCAGGTTGCTTACATCTCCTCCCCTTTCATTACTCAACATTTTACTCAATTATTTGATACAATTGTCAAACTTTCAGTTCATTTAAAATTTCATGTTAGTAGCCTGGATTACATTGCTAACCATACTATCTCATAACATGAATTGATGAATACCAATATACTCATTACTTCCTTTTCATAGGTCTCAAAATTACTTATAAACTAACACATATCTGTTTACAATATAATACAAGAAACATTGCATTTGTTTAAAACACATCACTGAAAACACAACATTTTTAAATAGGCGCCTATTTTATATACATTGTTATTCAAACATCAACATGGCATAAGAAATGTTATAATGTTAATTACATACGCTTAATTCTACCTTTCTCTAATAATTTCCAAATTTGCATAATTATAAATACTACACACACATATTGGTCTTCTTTATACTGTTATGAAGAAAGAATCCTGGCCATGTAACTTCCTTCTTACAGACTGTGCGTGAAGAAGAGATAAGACCTTTGTTGCTTCATTCACTCGCGTCCGAGCGATAAGCAAATATTTCAATCGTATTGTAGTAAAATTCAATTCATTCATTTTACATTTTAAATGTATCTATTCTTTTACTTTTACTGATTGTTAAAGTTTACTATCGGATTTCAGTCTATTCTGCGTTCCTAACAATAATCTCGTCATGCTTCGCTCTAAAGTGTCAAGCTTCGCGTTCCATATCAATTAATTATTTGTGTCATTAATTCAGGCTTCGCTGATAACCTTCCACTTAGGCGTTCAATACCACGTTATTATTCAGGCTTCACAACAAATATTCACAGAAATCTACTAAGTTACTATGTACTTATAATCATTTCTTATCTCATGTCATCATAATTTCCCTACTTTAATCATACCATCTTTAATTGATCAAGGTGCGCTCTTTGAATGATTTTAAAATCTGATACCTTTTGCAATAATACGGTTACAGGTGTCAAGAAATGGATAATCCTAAACTTTTCGGACCATTTGTATGCAAGTTTTGCTTGGAATTTGGCTGCCTTGTTACTAATATGGTGAAGCCTTACATACACTTCATCAAACAACTTAAACGGATGTTTACTCCCTTCTTTTACTAATCTCCGTTCCTTGGTTTTAGCATGAGCAAGCCTTAGATTTCTTATCGCAGTACTAAACTTGGCCTTTATTCCTCCCTTATCAGTTGCATCGCCGAGTAACTCCTTTACCTTCCACAATGTTGACAAACTACAATTTGGCTCAAAGTTGTACATAAGTTCAAATGCCGTGTGTTTGGTTACATCATTTACAGCAGTATTTATTGCTAACTGTACATAATGCAAATTACTATCCCAGCTGTCATGACAATCGTGATGTAGAGCTACCATGCTACCTTTTACAGTTTTTATGTAGCGCTCGCTCTTATTCGATTTTGCATTATACGCCACAATCCTGTGTAATTTCACACCATATTTGAAACAGAAATTCTTAAACTCATTTCCTCTAAAGTAAGCAGCATTATCACAAACAATCATCTCAGGTGTTCCTACATGTTTAAAAACCTGTGTTTCCAATGCCTTAACAATATTGCGTGTTTTTGCATCTCTTAATGGAACTAACCAGACATACTTAGTGAAATCATCTACTACCACTAACAACATACTATTGCCTATCTTACTCCTCGGAAAACTACCTGCAATGTCAATATACAGCTTACTCATAGGTTTCGAAGCTTGGTAATCTACTATTTCTCCATGATACGTACGCTGACATTGTTTAGACCTAGAGCATTCCTCACACTTTCTTACATAATTTCTTATGTCATCTAACATCCTTTCCCAGAAAAATATATGCTTTATCTTATTCGCTGTTTTAGAAATACCTAAATGACACCCTGTGCTAACGCTGTTGTGAAAATAATGTAACACCATATCTTTCATTGCTTCCGGAACTACAATCCGACCTTTTACTTTATTCGGTGGTTTGAATAATAACACTCCCTGACTCATCGTGTATGGTGACACCTTATCACCATTCTGTATCTGACCTATAATCTTTGAAAGGTTTTCATCTTTTCTTTGGTGCTCACGTATGTCAGTAAAGGCTGCTGGATAATCAGTTAAGTTATTTATTACATTACTAAGGCTGACTTCCTTATTCATTACACAACTCAGGTTATTTACCAACTCATTTATCTGATCATCTGACATCTCACTTTCAACTTCAATATTGGGATATCCCTCAAACATCCTAGACAAGCAATCCGCAATCTTATTATCCTTACCTTTAATATGTTTAACTTTGAAAGGTAACCCCAATATTAACTCTGTCCAGCGCCCCAATTTACCTAACTTGTTGTGGTGTGATAAAACCCAAGATAAACTTTGATTGTCCGTCTCTAAATAGAATGGCATAACTTCCAGGTAACTCCTAAACTTTTGAATCGACAGTACAACTGCTAATGCTTCCTTTTCGTAAACAGTAAGGTTTAGTTCCTGCTTTGTAAACTTCTTAGAGTAATAATGGACCGGAAATCTAACACCATCGATCTCTTGCAATAACACTGACGCCAAACCTACTTGGCTCGCATCTGTTTGCAGTATAAAGGGCATGTCATAGTTTGGTAATCTTAACACGGGAGGGTTACTGATTAATTCCTTCAACTTTTGAAAATTAGCTTCACATTCATTTGTCCATATAAACTTAGCATTTTTCTTTCGTAACTCATTCAACGGGGCACATAATATTGCATAATTTTCAATGAACCTCGAGTAAAAATTTATCATTCCAATAAACCTGCTTAGGTTTTTCACAGATGTCGGACTCTTATACTCTCTAATAGCGTTTGTCCTATCTGGGTCAACTTTCAATGTGTTGTGGGAAACCCGGTGTCCTAGGAAACTTATTTCCTCCGCAGCAAACAGCACCTTACTTGGATTAACCGTCAAATTAGCTTTTGATAACCTATTTACAACTTCCGTTAAATGTTCCATATGTTCCTCTGGATCTTTAGAGAAAACCACTATATCGTCAACAAACGATATTACAGACTTGAATTTTAAGTCTCCAAAGACTCTATCTAGATAACTTGACAATAACCCAGATCCAAGGTGTAGTCCATAGGGACAACGGCGGTATTGGTAAAGTGAGTAAGGAGTGGAGAACGCAGTTAGGTGCCTACTTTTAGGATCTAAGGGCACCTGATAATACGAATTATTTAAATCTAGCACAGTGTAAATTGAAGCTCCGCTAAGATAGTTAAATGACCCTTGCAACTCTCCTATAGGGTGCACGATAGGCTCAATCTTTGAATTCAGCTCTTTATAATTTGCCACCAACCTATGACCTTTCCCCTCCCCTTTACTAACTAGGAAACTAGGTGATGAATAGTTTGACAAACTTGGTTCAATAATACCTTGCTTTAATAACGAATCTGTTATGTCTCGCATGATTTTCATGTTTGGCGGGGAAACAGGATAGGGTCTTATCTTTACTGGAGTAGCGTCCTTTAACTTTATTTCACAATCAAAATCTAAGGCCTTTCCTATTTCATTTGTAAAAACCTGTGGATTGCGTTCTACTAAACTTTCAATTCGGTCCTTGAGATTTAACCGCCCAATATTTAACTCTAAACCACCACAACTGACAGATTTCACAGTATTATTTTCATTTACATTCAAATTGAAAATATTGTCCATATCAAATGAAAAATAACCTTTATTTTCTCTTAGATTTAATACTAGTCCCGTTTTCTCCATGAACCTAACTCCTAATATTACATCCCAGGTTATTTTCTCGGCAATAAAAAACTGCACGGACCATGACTTATTTTGAATTTTTACTTTCACAATGCATTTACCTAATAAGTTTACGGATTCACTTGTAGCGGTGACACAGTTAACCTTATCGTTAGACCTGCTTATCACTAGCCTTTTAGATTCCAGCTTATCATAAACATTCTTACTTATAATGTTTATAGAGCTCCCCGAATCTAACAATGCACACTGTACCATATTGTTACTAAAATGTACATTTACTACTGGCAAGTTATGAATACCTCTTTTAGTTTTGAACCAACGCCTATTCTTTATCTTTCTCTCTAATTTCTTTACCTGATTTTTCTCATTCTTAACATGTTTCTTAACATCTAAATTACATAAACTGTTATTGAATGTTTTCTTAAATTTCTTTTTATTAAAGTCCCCTGTTTTATGGAAGGCACTCTTCCCTCTCACTAGTTTCCCTGATTGTTGGTCCCTGTAGGCCTACTCCCAACGTCTTCCCTGTTTGACACGCCACTTGTGTGACCTCCCCTAGTGTAACCTCCCCTAATGTCCCTACCTCGTTTCCAACAATCCCTTATGAAATGACCGGGTTTAGAACAGTAGTGACATAATCGTGGTTCCATCTGATTACTCCCGCCTTCTCTTCCATTAGTTGTATTTACATTATTTACATAACCACGACCAGAATTATTACCGCCAAACTGATTCCTTCTCCCTCTTATCTGTTCCCTTTCCCAGTCATTATACTCAACATTCTTAATTACCATACACATTTTTTCCAAATCTTGTAAGCTTTTAGGAAATTCCTGGAAAACTAATTTATTTCTGTCCCTCGGGTTTATTCCTACGATAATTACGTCAATCAGTTCACGTTCTGAGTAATCACATTTTAACAACTCCGCGTTGTTCCTTACCTCACACACATACATGGCAAGAGGTTCGTCTGGACCCTGGGGTCTATGTACCAGGTCACGTTTTAGCTTCTCATATAAACCCTGTGGAATGAAGTACCTTAGTAAGGCACTATGCACAGAGCTTACATTTGACCCACATTGGATGTGCGTATTTATTCTACCCAATAATGGTTCGCTTACATGACTAGCTACAACCTCTAGCACCTGTGAATCATTAAGTTTACCACACTTTTTCAACTTATTTACTACATTGAGTAAAGCTAATAACTTATTGTGGTCCAAGCCATTAACATTAGAAGGGATTTCACGTATGATTTTTTCAAGTGGATTTGTTAGTTTTGTAAACAACTCAGAAGTAGAAGATGTATGCAACCTCTTATCAATACCCAAATTGCTTATCTCTACATTAGACCCAGAAACATTGTTTTCTGTTTGGTTCTTATCCAAATTACCCATCGCTTGCGCATTTTCTGGCTCAAAAACATCCTTACTATAATCTATACTATCCGACCCTATACCATTCTCCTCAACTTCATGTGTTTCACTTAACTTTCTCAAACTAGCTTCAACTACGGTCTGGTCTAACCTATCTAAACCTTTACGCAGTGCCTTTTCCCACTGATTGGACTCATTGACCCATTCTGAAACCTGGCTTCGCGATTGATCTGGCAAACGAATATTCCCGTTTTCGAGCAAATTACCCAAACGTCGCCTCAAATGACTGACTCGCTCTTTCAACCTATGAATACCGACCGCCTCCTTAATCTCTTCAACACTCGCGAGTAATTCCCGAAATTCTTCGACCTTTTCTCGACAATTGTCTAGTTCTATTGTTACCCTTAACACAGTTAAATTTTCCCATTTCGTCGGTACATTATCCTTCAAAGCCTTCCTAAGTTGTTTTCTCAAGATAGTTACAGTATTATTTACAGTAACAGGGAAACCCCGCCATTGCAACTCGTACAACAGCTCATCTTTGTGGAGCAGATCAACATTGAAACCCATGATTTATTTACTTGACTCAAAAAACTTTAAAATCTCTATTTCATCATGCTTCTCTCTCCACCTCCCACAAACACGAACTTGATCAGCAGAGTGGCGCATCTGACACACCTAAGTGTCTTAAATTTAAAATCAAGTGTAACGTGCTGTGAAAGGAGGCAAGAAGGGCATGCTGAAATAAGAAGTCTTATTATTCCAGTAAAAATCCAATATAATGAAGCAAAATCTTAAAACTAACAAATGTTCAGTATGTTAAACCTTAGAAAATAAACAAAAACTATCTACTTCACATAAACTAAAATAAACTTTACAACCATTACTAACCCCCCTCCCCTTTTAATTTTACCCTCCCCTTTCATTGATCGATCAAACCTTATATAAAAATTTCCCCTAAAACTTCTTGTCCTCTCCAAAGTCCATACTTTCCTACTTTACAACTCAAATATAGGCCTAATCATAAAACTTGAAAATATTGACGTGTAACATGGTGAAGGGTACTCATCACTTCACGGATGCTGTCTTCAATCCTTGGTGGAGCTTCAGTGAGATGATCTGAGCCGGAGACAGTCTACTGGTGAGAAGACTTCCATGGTTTGCAAACAGATTGTCCACAGACGGTTGTCAGGCCTCCGAGAAGGTGATACTGGTCCCGACTCCTCCAGACAACAGATAGGCGATGGTGTACTCTCCGACGATGTTCAACTCTGGGACTTGAACCCTCCAAATCGAGGGAACAAGTTGACTGTCGGCCACAACTACGCAAAATGAGATTGAAACAAAGTGGTTCTCCTCCAAACTATGAATCATCGCTACCCTAAGCCTAGTCTCGAACAATTGCCACCAGACTGCGCGCTTGCAGTTATCAATGCTGGTATCGACTTGAACTAAGAAAACCGGTTTCTTCTAGTTTTCCAGGATTTGTATTCACATTCAATTCTATTTCCTTATTACCTATGAAAATAAAATATAATTTCTGTCACAATCGTGACAGCTGACAGTTATCATGTAAAAATAAACGTTTTATGAGATAACAAACCATTTTCAACTTTGATATGTGGACATCAATATTGATACAGAAACCAGAGAGTCCAGAAGTTGGACGTCCCAAGTTTGGGCAAACATTTGAGGAACGTGTCGGGTATGGAGGTTCATTTACCTAAGTATATAATGTTGACAATTTATGTTGACTTTGCTACTGACCACCCACAAACTTCAAACTTGATTAATTGGGTGTAAACAAACGGATTATAAAATTGTAGGTTCGAAATAAATGTAGAAAATATACCGATCTGACGTTTAAAATAATATTGGTTTTTAGATTGGAAGTTGTGCGAATTCCACTTAATATAGCATACGCGATATCATATTATTTTGAAAAACATTACACTAAATAAATATAAAATGTAATTGATTTAAATCTTGGAAAACATTTTTTCTTGTTATTTCTGCATTATTGCTCGATTGGATACAGCATATTTTTTAATTGTCACTGTGGGATCTAGTAAGTTTTTATTTTTAGCGAATTTCCCGATAGGAAAGTAGCTATTACCGTAGGTCTCATGGTAAAACCTAGGCCCGGGACCGATTTACTTTTTCATTTTGATGTCCTGAGAGATTACGATATGTAGATTTATATATGTGTCCGTGAATTCGATGACTTGAGTAATTTTTGTCCGATTTTGATTAAATTTGGTTTAAAGGTGTAAGGCGGGATAAACTTGAATTAGTTCGCGACCAGCATGATCGGAACATGGGAATGGGGTTTTATGGGGTAAAAAAGGGGGTTTTCTTATTTTTGACCCTCAAAACACAACATTTTCCAATTTCTCTCTAGACCTTTTTAAATAAATTTAAAAAAAAATGTAGCTTATCAAAGTGTTTTTTAGGTTATTGGTAACGCACACAATTCTAAAAATTGTAATTTAAAATTCCCATGTTATTTTTATGGAGAATATAGTAAAATGCTGTTGTTAATGGATATATTTTGATCAAACTTGGCAAATTTATTTATATTATACTAAGCAATTATTATTTTACTAAAAAAACTAACTCGATTAGTTTCCTTGTGGCAGCAAACCTAGGTACTCGTTAAACCTAATGTTATTTAAATTGAATTGAAAATCAATTCAGACGAATTGAAATTTGCTTAGTGGGCAGGTTTGCTGCGGCCAGGGTATTTATACATAAATTCTCTCAAGTGTGTTTTAACGAAACACCTCTCTAAAGAGTCATTAACCCCTCGCAAAACCCAGACAGTTCACAGAGACTCGACCTCCATTGTACATATCCTCGCGTATATGTACCGCGTATATGTATGTGCGTATATGGACCTCGCGTATTTATATCTGCACATTTATAGCGAGGTTGTTAAATAATGAACGCTTTGAATCTCGCTCATATTCGCTAAGTCGACAGTTTAACGTGTCTGTACCACGGGGAGGTGTTGATAGGATTTGGGAATTTTGGCTTATAATTCGTGATTTTTCGAGCGTGTTCTGCTGGAAGAGTTGGACATTTTAATTTTTAAAGGGTAAACATTTTTGAAAAATACAATTTTTTACAAATACCCTCATAGCACCTTGTTCCCACTTCCCTGTCTAGGTGGTTAGCGAATTTATTCTGGTTTATTGAGCCGGACACATTTATGTCAAATTTCATGAAAATTGAAAAAAAAAATTGCTTAAGAAATTGTATTTATGGACAGAATTGTTTTTGTATCCAAGGAAAAAACGGAAAAATCGGATTTCGTGTATTATTTATTTAAAATATGATTTCGTGTTGAATCACCGTATAAAATGCATACGGATAAATTAACACAACTGACACTTAAAATATACAGACAATTCTTTCGTATCCGACTTCAATAATACAGTTAAATAAAATCAACCTATTTCTTCTAAGTTGTAGTACAAATAAATTAACTCCGCCGATTTCGCGTCCGATGTTATAAACTTTCCACCAACTTGACTGGTTGTATTTTCGCGAATCCCACGGACCTGTCGGCACCAGTGGAGCTGCGCTGCCAAAATAAATATTAACACGTTTTTCACCTAATCGTAAACACAGTCGGTGGAGCCGGCGCAGAAATAGCATATGTTTACTATGTAGCCATAACGGGGGTGGGGATAATGCAGTTTCCATGTAGCCGGTGTATCAAGGCTACATGTCAGGTGAGGTGGAAAATGTCCGGTCGTAGCCAATTGTAACATTTATAAAGTCTACTTTGGAATGAGTATTATTTTTTTAATGTACGGTGTTCAGAGTTTTTAGTGCTCTATTTGACTTATTTATTTTTTTACAAATTTTACAGGAAAAAAACTACAAATTTTTTTTTTTAATTTTTACCATTTTATGGGAAACATTTTTCAGTTGACGTTACAGCTCCATATTTCAGTCAACTCACGCTGTTGTTAGTCAGAGTTATTAACAACAATTTGACGGTGAACAACCAACATGTGGATTTTAAAGTTTGAGGAATACCTTTTAATCCATCAGAGTAATGATAGCAAAATAAAAATGGATTATATGAAAATTAATTATATCACGATGAATATGACCATCCTCTTGGAAATATTTCAAATAAATCTCTAAAGAATAACGATATTATTTACTTTATCAAATGAAAAACGTAAAAAATACCACAATAGTATGACGACGATATTTTAGTGTCACAGTTTATTCAGATTAAGTTTATGTTAACCAAAATAATCAAATAAATATTATTTGCTCTTTGATACAGTTGTTACATTTTATTTGCTTAGCAAATGCTTTGGACATTTTTACTTTTTCGATTTATTTTATTTAAAACGACATTATTGTATTTAAAACTTAGTATGCGGTTTTATTTACTATAGAGGGTAGTGTAGGATTGATCTTAATATTTTTGCATCGATGAATTCATAAATATTTTAAACTCCCAGATAATTCATTATAACGTAATTTTTTTAAATGCCACCAAAGAAATATCGAAACCACCTATTTATCGCGTTTCCATTACAACCCATGTAATGTAATAAATTATACTTTAAATTTACCCCACCCTTTACCCTTTATTACCCTTTATTAACCCTTATAATTTCTTTTTTACTGGGGTGTTATTTACCCCGTGCAAACTGTTCATTTGCCTGATTGTTCTCTATATAAAATCATACATAAAATCAAACATAAAATATGTTGGTAGTTGGTGACTTATTTAGTAAAATTAAATTAGAAATAACATTATCTTGACAGCAGTCAATACAGAACGTGCACATCATAATGTTCACTTGTAACCGTGAACTTATATTTATCAATCATATGAACTAATTGTGTACTATAATACGAGTAGTTCAGGTTTAAAACTTTTACTACCCCAACAAAACTTAAAATTCAGTTGGTATTCAGGTGTCGTTTTCTTCGCATTCCGTGTCTGCCCGCCCACTATTGATGTTATTGCATCGCGGGATATTTCTAGTATCCAGACAGGATCTATCCGACGTCGCCTCAAATAAATTGTCTCGACGTGATTGCTGTAATGCGTCTGTCTAATCGTAGTATTTTGGGGAGCGAGCTGGCGTAGTGGTTAGAGCACGGGACTTCAGTCCCTGAGGTCCCGGGTTCGATCCCCGCCAAGTCACCAATGGATTTTATCTAAGTGATAATGCCGCAACCCCTAGGTCTAGCCTGAAGTAATGTGAAAAACAATCCCAGGCTCGTGCCAAGCGTCCTTAGGAAAAAAAAAATCGTAGTATTTTATCGTATTGTATCACTAAAGTTGCTGTTTCTATACACTTTTTTGTAAATTTTTTTTTACATTTCGAAAAACTTGTACGAAAATGTATTAACGGATGGTAGCAAATATAAAATTATAATATGTTTTTCTATGAGAAAAAAGTTTGAAGAATAAAACAACTTAGTGTTTATTGGCTTTGAATTAATATTTAATAATTATTAATTTTAATAATAAATCAAATGTTTTTAAGTTACCATACAATAAACATGTTTAATTAAAGGTCCCCTCTGCAGAAAATAGTTAACACGTATTTAGAAATGTGTTTCAAGTTATATAAAATTGATAGTAGAAGTACATTATGTTTATGGTTAATGGTGCTTCAGTAGGGTTCCGATCCCACTATTTCTTAATTGCTAATTATTTTTTAGCGATTATTACTGGCCCAGTGATTCGGAGTCAACCTTAAACAAAGCAACTCAATTGTAAATTATTCTCTAGCATAATGAAGACATAATTCAACCACAATTCTAGAAAGAAATTTAAATCTATTAGGTATTGAAAACATTCACTAATTGAATAACTGTCTCCGCTAAAAAACAGGTTTTGGTTTTCGATAAACTTAAACACTCATACTGATATATTTGGGGTTTCACCGTTGTAACGAAAAAAAACCTTTCATAATCTAAAATTAATTTCACAAATTTGTTTACCATAAAACCCACTATTATTCTCATTTTACTGTTATATATAACCGATACTAATTGCTGATGTTATTTACGTAACCTAAAACTGTACCTCAGAGAATATTTTTTACAGTTTCGAACATGTAAAACCCTTAAAAGCTAAAGTTAATGTTTTAGAAGACATAACCAGACCAGAACAGTTTGTAACAATTCCCCAGAGAGTTCAGTTCAACTCTTGACTTTGTGGCAACAATTTGGGTTTCACCGCTCTCGTAGGTCGTTATAACATCACATAGTACCTGTAGTATCGTATCATTTTTTTTTTCAAGCAAAATTGGTACCACACTATGTGTGTGTCTAAATCGTCATAAAACATAACTGTGAATCTAACAAACTAAACTTTACATTGATTCACACATACAAAGCGACTAACTGTTTTAACTTTTTAAGGTATAATAGATAGGTGCATACATTTTACCTGTATAAAAGTAGTAATTTTATCTACCACAACACAACTATTACCTACCGGAGCACATCTAGCTTTAGAGGTTCCATGGGCTTGAGTTGTAGATCGAGGGACTTCAGTCTGGATATCCATGCTCAAATCCAGAATTACACCAAAGGTGAATGCTGTGGTCCAAAACACATCAACGCCACAACCTAGAAAAGAAGATAATTCTCTTCCACAAATACTTTTCTAAGAAAAACTGTCTGTAAGTCATACGATTATTTTCATCCCAGAGAGCCAATGTAATCATTATTGAACCGTTGATATTTTATAGGAACGTTTTTTCACGGCAATCCAATGTCCACCATCAGTCAAACAACCAAATGCTACCTACTTAGAAGAAAGAACAATCTCTTCCGATTCTCTTTGGCAATGAAAACCTTTCCTATAGTAAAGAAATCCCGCCATGAAAATCAGACGATCATTTCTGTCAAAAAACCAATGTAAGCTTTTCTGGACAGTAATATCGGTATATGATCGGTGGTTTAGAGATACCTCGAAACTCTTCACCTATCGTTTTCTCTCATAGAAAGATTCCCACTAACATCCATTTGCTAATTTTTATCTCAAATGTAGTCAATATAAGCTTTACGTGGTAGTTAAAATCTAAAGGAACTCTGTTGTTACGGTTGCCCCGAGTTAACCTTAAGCCAAACCATCTGTGGAAAATTTAAGTATCTTCGGCAAGGATAACTTTACCAAAGAAGGATCCCACTAGAGCCATTGGATAGTTTCTTTCTGAGAGGTAATCAGTGAGAGCTTTTCTGGGCAGTAGAAATTGCAAAAGAACTTAGTTGTCACTCCCGTGCCTCTTTCCTAAGGCCACATACCCAAAAAAGTGCAAATCCTTTCGGAAAGAATATCCCACAATTGAAGCACGCCCACTAAAGCAATACGATAATTTCCCTCTGCGGGATAACCAATGTGATTACTAGACAATTTTTATATCGACTGTGTTGTCATGGTAGCATCCAAGGGGACAATGCCGGTCCCGACCTATTTTTGAACAAAGCACTGTAAAGAGAACAAGGGCTGTGCTATTCTGAGCCGGGACGGTGCTGACGTCAAACAGCTCATCCCTGGCTGGACGCCACTCACGTGTGTGTGACGCAATCGTCATGACGTCACTCATTGTCCTCCTCGTGCGGAAACTCACGGCTGAGAAGTGATTTTATACTGGCTTTCACGTGGTTCAAGAATTGATCGTTTTGTATTTAGCATGTTCCTTGGAGATAATAGGACTTGGGCATTTTTAAGATGGGCTTCATAATAGCCTCCAGAAAAGGTGCTGGGGAAGGTGTATGGACAATTCTTGGAAATTTATATTCGTCCTGAACAGTTTGAACTTGTACTATTCTGGGATTCAAGAAATATCTTGAATCCTCCAGCTCACTCGAGAAACCTTGCTAAACTATCAATATCACTTAAGTAAACACGTGGTTGGAATTTTTACGCAAAACATAATCAGTATCCTAATCCTGACCATGCGGTTCCATTGTTATAAGCAAGCAGCTTTAATTCATCAAATCAATCAAACCCAAAAATTACTCTTTTTAACGGTCCAAAGTACATTACTTCCTTGGCAGTAAGGATAGAAAACCAAGGAGACTCATAATGGACTGATTACCCTCACAGTTAGTCGGAAGTTTAGTCCAAATCATAAACATTATTTGATGAAACATTATTTGACATTATAAACACAAGTTAGACCTCACGCTATCGAATACAATTGGGAATTCAATGTTAAATCTACAACGTGTACCACCATTTTCTCTCAATGCCCTATTTTTGATTACCAGTACTCATTATAAGACGTGCTCTCACAGCAAACCCAAATCATCACAGTTGTACAATGTGTAAAAGGGAAAACGTGGCAGGTACTTCACAATTTTGACCATTATGATTGTTTACGTTTTCGCGCAAGATGTACACGTATTGTCAGGTTGGTTTGCAATTTCCACAATGTGCGACGTAGTGTTATATTTAGCTGTAGCGGCGAGGCGATCCTAGTAGTGTCTGGCTAGTGACAACACAAATACTCCGGGCACATCGTTAACAATAATGGCCTCAGACATGTTATATAGGGACATAATGTAGCTGAGAGTGCATCACTTAGTTACCAAGTGATGGAGTTTGAGCGGTGGAAATTAAAATGTGTGGTATTTAGAACCCTCTTTGTTGGTCTTCGGATACCTTATACAATTATTTGACTTTTAGGAGATGTGCACTGTGCAGTACAGAAATAGTGGTTGAGATGGGCATCCCTTGTTTTACTGTGATTTTAAGCTATTTTACAAGCTCGTTGTTGCGAATGATATGTTAATTTTAAGGTTAAATGGGTAGCTTTTTTCTAAAGTTTTTTTTTACTACACTGTGCTTTAGGGGTTATGGAAATTCGGTTTTAAACTAGGGTGTTACATTTTTCCTGCACACAAACATCACTAAATTTTTTAGGGGAGTTAGACACGCCAGTTAGGTGGTTAGGTTTGACAATTAGGCGTTCCTTTGTACTGTCAAATTTGAAATCTTATTTGCATTATGTTTGGCTGTTTTTTAACTAATGTATATGAATGTTTATCTCTTATTTTGCGATAAATTTACAAGGAGTTTTCTTCACTAAGAGATCAAAGAAGTTTCCATAAGATTACAAAGATATCGTCATATTTTACAAAATTACAAATCACTCGATTGTATTGCCACATAAAAATTGTGTATTACATCGTCAGTGTAAAAGTAAGAGCAACATATTTAGTCATAATACATTTTACACTTAGTAAAATATTTTTTTTTATATGGAAGACAATACACTTGCGCGTTATGGTGGTGAAACATCTGTTAGAGTTGTCTTCAGCTGATGAAGACCTGAGTAAGCAAAATTAACCAATAAGTGTTTGCATCCTTGTATTAAACCTATGAACGTTACTTTTATCAAAAAGATCTATTTCAAGATGTACTTAAACACTTGACTGGAAAAAATGAACATTCTCAATAAGAGGGATGCCACTTTCAACTTGTCCTATGCAAATTAGTTTAGTTCAGGTAAGGTTAAGTTAGGTTAGGTAATGTTGTGTTAGGCTAGGTTAGGTTAGGTAATTTTATGTTAGGCTAGGTTAGGTAATTTTATGTTAGAAAAATTAGGTAATGCTACGTTAGTCTTGGTTAGGTGATGTTTTTTAGACTACATTAGGCAATGTTATGTTAGGATATGTTACGTTAGGCTAGATTTGGTTAGGTTAGGTTAGTTTGCAGAACGTTAATTTGTATGGGGTTTTTAAACATTGGTGGGGTTTTTGGTCATAAAAAACAATGTTCCAAAAAATATAAGAGATTTAACCATCGTCTTGCAATTTCCAGTACATATTTCCCTATACAGCGTTAACGATAACATGTGGGAGTTCGCAAAGTTAAATGCGTAACAACAATAACGTCATAAATGTCTGTCGATGGTTTATGTTTCCAGGCCAAAGCGGTTGGCAGCATTTAACAACTCTGTACATAGATGGACATTTCCGTTTCAACATCCTTTTTAATGTAAATGCCAACAACTTATAAACGCACTGCCGCAGGTTCCTCAATTTATTTTCAAAGCAAACTGCCAAATACAAACAACCATCTGTTTATACATCTTGCTTGTGTATTCAACCATTCTTTTCGTTTGGTGAATTGTTTTCAGCATGTTTAACATTTTACTGAAGTAATGTTGGGTTTTAATAATAATTTAATGTGGCGTGACCATGTTGATCAACATGCGTAATGATACATCTTAAGATTGAGACAATTATAACTAAGGTTAAGATGAGATGTTAACCAGTATGTGATTAAGGTTATTATAGAAATTTTTATTTGATTCATCGAATCAAATTAGTATTACTGATAATAATTAATTGCCATCATTTTATACATAAATATAAATTGGAAAAAAGTTGTAGAGGTTATGAAAATAAAGTCATACTTGAGTACAGTATTATATTTCTTCCTAACCAAACGATTGTACAAACGAATTAATGTAATTGGCATTGAACATGTTGCAAAACTTTCATCTTTTAACTTAACACTTGTTAGAGAATTAATATAATTTGTATGGATGAAGAATCATGACATGGTATATTCTGGAGATGAATCAAATTAGCGGCAGGCGCATAATAAAACCCACTGTAAAATTTCAACATATTTGTTTATTATATAGTGTGACTTGTAGAGAATTTCATAAGTAGTTTAAATGTTGACGTAGCTATTAACTCCTGGTAAACTGTTTAAGACTATACATATTTCAGTAGGCTTGAGGAGAAGGTAATGAAAAATGTAGAGACTTAGAAGTTGAAATGAGAATCATTAATAAAACCCGCTCTAGTCTGCTCTGTGTCTGTGCAGGTTTGATTTACTGTGGGAATAAATATGCCACTTGGTCAGGGATATAAAGTTGGCCAAGAAAAATATCATGGCTGGTAGTTTTGTACTTACTTTTTGGTGAATAGAATTAGAGAGGCCAAGTATCAAGGGGCTTTAATTGTTTTAGATATCTGTGTGAATCTTAAAAGGTTTTCGTGATCCAATCTTTTGCTTTGGAAGAAACGCAACCCTGTGGAAATAGGCAGGGAGCACAAGTTTTTATGGATACTAGCTGAACCCGGCAGACGTTGTCTTGCCTTTGACTATTTATAATTTAAGTACCGTAACGTTTAATTGTCTTATTGTATATGAAGTGCTTATAACTAAATTAAAATACGTACGACAACTAATGAAACACATATAGTACAAAGGATAACCGATTCTTTATTATTGCTCTTATATTAATGCTAGTGGGTAGACAATATTTTTGGTCTTTCTATTCGGCTCAATCACGTCCTGGTTGAAGTTCGTTCGCTACGCTCACTCACCTTTTATGTTGGAGCTCGTTCGCTACGCTCACCCACCTTTAGGTCAGCTCACTTGCCTTCAGGTTAGCTCGTTCACTACGCTAACTCGCCTCCAGGTTGAAGTTCGTTCGCTATGCTCACTCACCTTTTGGTTGCAAATTAGCTGTTGTCATAAATGTAAAATAAATAATAGTGCTGCACCCTGTTGGTAATCCTTGTAACTTTAATGCTATTGAACATCATAGAACAGAACCAACTTGTTTAATTGAAACAGCTGTTAAGATTCACTGATTCCATTTCTCATAAGGAAGTCTCATGGGAAACTTCAGAGCCACTGGGGCGGAGCCGATTGGACGGATCACGAAATTGATGATGTATAAACCTATTCCATGAAATTCTACACGTATGTACATAGTTTCGTGGCAATCGGTTCTGCGGTGTCTGAGTTTATCACTGCCAAACATATATATTAATATATATACAAACATCCTCTTTTATACTTAGGCCTATAGATGCTAAGAATTGAACGTATTATTTTAAATATCTTAATTCTAATACTTGCATGGTTAGTATCTCGTATACTCCGTTCCCGAGATTAAGTCGGTTTAAGGGGAAGCGATTCCATCCCCTCCACCTTTTCTTAACTTTAAAACAATATACATTAAGCTAAAAGTGATAAAACCCAGGAAACCTTCCTTATACCACCTCAATTTTTTTAACTTGCTATAGATCATAATAATTCAAGGTTAACTGTAAATATTCATATCAACGCCAATCTCCACGTTAATGCCCCAGTATCATACTTAATACTTTCATACTTACTATACACTTTGTTCTGTTCATAATTTTCCAATCACCGTTGCACAATTCACTAAAGATAGCCCAGGTAAAAGTGTTGGCAGAGCAGTCTAGTTCGGTTTTGGGGTTGTTGCAACAGGCCGGCCCCTTATAGCTGGCCACAATTAGATATTTCGCCATGTTCACTATTTCCATTCGAATTAATACCAGGTGGTCCGAGAGGTGTCCACCCTGCTCTGACAAGACGTCTGGGCCGCAAATAGCTATGAAATCACACAAATTCGTTTTCCTTTGGCAGATCCACCAACTCTGGCAGAGAGAGCCCGATTGTTTCATTGTCTTTTAATCGAACAGAATTATAACTTCAAAATGAGATAATTGTTTGGATTTTAATATCTAATTTTTTTTATCATTATTATTGGAATTTTTAATGAGCAGCACTATTTTTCGTATGGATCTATTTCGTAGAGGGAAAGAAATAGAAATATTTTGACGCGTTTAGTGAAAGATGATATTTTGCTTCCTTCACAAATGGACTATAGTATAGTATAGTTTTGATATACTCTGAACTGTGGTCAGGTTTCATCTATTTGGTATAAGTTATAGTGTTATGTGAAATGTTTACCAGCGCACCAACTCCCATGAATAGAGGCCGTGTGTTTTAAAAACTAGGCTAGCCGCTCATCTAGATTAACTTTTAAGATAAGGCGTATTATTAAATAGAAGGCTGTAGCGTTGGTTTGGCAACGTCGCACCGGCCGATCTATCGCCATGGTAATAACTTGCGTATAAACATAGTGCAGAAACTCCACTATGAATTAGAGCAACGGCGATTTCAGTAGGCCGGGGCTGCGGCGTTGCCACTTTTATCTTGCCATGGCATTGGAGAAGGCTGTGGTAGTATTCATGACTTTAATAACCCAGAGAATACGTATATTTGTTTATAGTGAAACAAGCCATAGACTGAAGATGTGTAATGTTATACCATATTACCCTATAGGTTACACTCACGGTGAAAATAAGTATTTCAACTAACAAAAGTCATACAAATTAGAAATACTAACTTTATATATCATTACATCGCATTTTTATGTTGTCATAGGGGGTTAGATCAATAGTAGTCTTTTCAAGTAGGATAAAGACTGTAGTTTCAGAGGACGTTTTCTACGTTAGGTGTTATTGTAGTATTATATTACTTAATCTATTATAGTAGTTATAATAATAGATAACTACTATAATCTATATCTAGCGTGTGGTTCTATAGGATTGGTTAAAAAAAATCATAAACACAAATCCTCTTTAAATCAACCAATATTTGGGATTTAGTGTAGAAGCGAAACATATCAAGTTGTGTGATACTTCTACTCTGTGTATAGAATTGAAAATGTAGAAACAACATGCGTAAAAACCCATCAAACCAAGTCATTTTCAAAACGGCAACAAACAAGAAGACATAAACAGCAACGTATTACAACTAAGCTTGCAAGTTGTCAAAACTCAATCAGCGTTCTACAATCGGAACTAAACGTCGTTGCAATCAAGTTGTTCAATGAAACCAACCGACGCGTTTGATTGGTCCGTGACAGCTTTACGCTCTTCTCATTGGCCAGCTTGTTACATTGTTGCAACTCTGGTTGAACTACTTTATTACTCGCTCGCTGGAAATGGACCAAACACTTGTGTTGTGTGTCTGAATTACTTTACAGGGTTGTAGTTAAATATTTGTATGTTAGTTTTATATATCCATTTGTTTGTTCTAGATGGTTCTTTTAAAGAATTTGTTTATCAGTGGCAAGAATTATTTTTTTAAGTGGTAATCGCTAAGACTGTAGAGATTGTGTACGAATACTCTCGTTACTTAAGTTAGTTGAGCAATTGAAAAAAAGTATAACATATTACCACTAAATTAATTATACAAAGTAATTTCTATAGGGGTTTTCTGGGATTTTAAAAGTAAGATTCATAATCTAGCAACTATATTTGCAGACTATATTAGCGAAAAACAAGAAAGTGAGTACACAGTTTTGCCGGGAAAATATAATTAAACATACAGTAACAGTGATCATAAAAAAGGTGTTGTGGTCGTTGGATTTTTTGTCCGGGTTTACATAAATTATTGAATTAACGTGGCTGAAATTTCACACAGAGTTTGTTCCTAGACCCAGCCAAAATACAGCTTAAAACATGTCCCTAAGAGTTTCGGGGCTAAACCCCTAGATGAGAAGCTTTTGGGAGTATATATGGATTAGTCCTCATGAAAATAAAAATAATTAGCTGTATCAGCAATCTGATACGTACTTTCTCCCATTAGTTGTCAACAACCCATATTATGGGCAATCGGTGGGAGTAACTATGATATTTTATGGGGTATATCACAAAGGTGCTATAACTTTTGCGTAATTTTTACAAAATTGGGGGCTGTACCATTTTGTAGATATACCATAGACAACGTATGTTTTATCTATGGTTATACGGACCATAACGTACTAAATCAATCAAAACCATTCGAGCCGTTTTTGTGAAAATCGGATTTTATTTTGTGGGTTTTTATAGGAAAATCACCATTAAAAACTAATGGGGACAAAAATGTATACTGTATTTCCAAACAATTCTCAAACTCGAAATTTTTTTATGAAAACAATACTTTCTCCATATAGGGTATAGCGGTAGTAAGAAAAAAATCAGTATTAATACTTGAAATGTTTGCATTGACTGTGCTTACATTTTACGTCTGGTTACTTTTTGCACTAACTCATTATCACCTAGTTTTGATTTGCTCTTGAGTAGCTATTATTCCTAGAACGGGTGTCAAATTTGCCAGTCCCATAAGCGTAAAGAATCAAAAATATTCTGTCCAGAGTTTATTTACGAATTTAATGCGGCCATCAAACCACACGCCACTCTTGTCTTTCCGCTAAACACCTGTTTACTACAGCTACTACAGATAGTGCTGGCCTCTTAGTCCGCCTGGCCGCCGCCTGGAGCGCTGCCAACGCTCTCTTATGACAAGTGACGTCATGAGTTATGACGTTTGCTGATTCCCCTCTCCCCTCCAACCCCCTCAAAAACACCTGCCCGCCTTTGATCTGTACATTGGAACCGACACCGTGAATTTGTTTGCTTTTTCAAACTCCGATTATGACAACAATGGGTCTGTAAATACTCAGATTATTTCTGTTCCCGTTTCTTCTTACAACTTCTGTCAGTTTCGCTGGGTTTATTGCCAGTTGGATTTATTGTTTTGTCAGCCGGGTCTGTTTGTACATTTCTCTGTGTTAGATTGGGTTGTAAAAGAGTTTGTATGACTTTATTAGTAATAATTATTTCTTGTTGTAGTCTATGCATTAAATTATTAATTATTGATTTCAAAGATTGTCTCACAATTCGATCCTAATTACAAACTCTAGTAGTAGCTAAATTGACTTAAGAGTAAAAATAAGGTAACATTTTTTTAAGATTACAATTTTATTGAAGGGAGAATGGAGTGCTGTAAAAGGAGGATTCACTAACTATAAGGGGGCTTAGGATAATAATTAATGGGGACTCTGTTGAACAGCAAAAAACTGTGTCACTGTACAGAGAACTAAGCTACGTAGAAAACTTGCTTATGTGACAACCTTGTGCTTACAGCTCTAGTATGTTGTGGAAATATACTTTGTGCTGAGCAAGGAAAAGCTCTAGTGGCGAGCACTGTACGGAAATTCTTATCGCAAAGGGTACAGAGTTTTCCTCCACCCTATGTATTGTAGTACATGCGGGTGTTGGACTTTGCCCTAGACACCAGCAACTAGTGCTAGACACCACTAACTGTTTCCTCTGCACCTTACTTCTCTGTGGTAATTTTTGATAAGTTACAAATAAAAAAAACAAATACCTAAAAGTTACTTCTCTTGCAGATGCACCCTCAGAACCTGAGACTATAGGAGGTAACGACTCCTTGTCGACCCTGGACGCCCAGTCTGATGTGACACCCGCCCCCGCCACAGTCCCCGTCCAGCGTCCTCTCAGACTCGACATCATTCCGCCCCCGCCCAACAATCACCCGACACGGCGATCCCCACTGGTAACCATCTTTTAGCAGTTTTAAGAGTCAATCACATGCACACTTAAGTTTTTAATATAAGTATAAAACATTGTTAATTTCTAACTCCAAAAATATTACAATTACTATAGATTGTCTAAAACTGGTCTAGTGGTAGAGCACAGGACTTTGGGTCCCTGAGGTCTCAGGTTCAAATTCTGCTAAATCATCATTGTATTTTATCTAATTGATAATACTGAACCCCTAGGTCTAGTCTGAAGTAATTAGAAGTAATCCCGGGCTAGAGCTAGTGTTTGGAAAAAACTAAAATTAAAAAACCATGGGGGTTTTTCTAATTGTTCCGTTTAATAATTGTTTTCGCCAATACACTTGACGTTTAAGATCATGATAACTTATTATATTTGGTAGGTTATAACATTTCCATATATTCTTTTAAATGATGTGATAACTCTTTCAATTGTTGATAGTGTAAGGAGGGTTGCCACCTTTCGTTAGGGAAAAATATGGACATACAACCCCTTCCCCCTACATTAACATAGGCATAAACATGGATACAAGGGACTGTTCTGGCAGAATCAGAACGGGTTATTGGACAATCAGAATTGAACGAGCATCTGAACAACGATGAAAAAAGTGGCAATCCTGAGTGTAGGTAACTTTACAATCAAATGGGCTCTTTGTAAATTCTTTGATGCTGGTCTTAAGTTTTAAAAAATGTTACAAAAATATTAAATTTTCACCTAATTATCCTCACTTCCAGAGTGGAGGAGAGACGTACAGTTCGCCATTGAGTGAACCGCTCAAGTCAGCGCCAGAGTCGAGTCTGCCCTCGGCTGGTACGCCACTCAGCGCTCATCACGAACTGCAGCTGCTGAGGGAACAGCTGGAGCAGCAGAATCAGCAGACGCAAGCTGCTGTGGCCCAGGTTCATCTGCTGAGAGATCAGCTGGCTGCTGAGACTGCTGCTAGACTGGAGGCTCAGGTGTGACTGGTGTAGCTTTTATATAAATTTTACATGACATAACACATAGAAGTGAGGTATAGAGGAAATACGCTTACGGGACGACTGTGCAATATTGTGCCGGAAATATACTGACGAATAAGGAAGAGTCTGAACAACGAGCACTGTGTAGAAATGCCTAACACACAGGGTCTTCCTCCACTGTGATCATTGTAGTACATGAGGATGAGGGGGGCAATGTTGGACTTTGATCCTAGATCCTAGCACTTTAGGGGAAGAAATCTATATCTACATCTTGATCATATCGTTAAAACATAGTAAGTTCAACAGCTGAGATTTGTCAAAACGTCAATTAGCTGCAACATACATTAAGCAGAAAAAAGTGGTGGGAGAACTTCCCCGCAAACCGCCTAAATATTGTGAACAAAAAGTGCTAAACACCATCAAAGTGTACCAATGACTGTTTCCTCTGTACCTTGCTTCTCTGTGATTAAATTAAGGCAATAAGAAGAATAGTTCCTAACTTTATGCTAAACTGTAGAGTCTCAACTATCTAAACTAAATAAGGACAAAAGAAAGGTCGAATTACTCAGGAAATAAAAGCGAAGTCTGATTTCCGGACTTGGAAAGTAAGTACTCAGGAAATAACTAAACCATTGTAAACATGTTAAAAATCCTCAAACGAATAAAGCCTCTACGTTCCCTATTCAAGGTTTTAAATTACTTTGTGGTAGTCTTCTACTAAAACCTTTTTAGCATTTATGCCCTAATCACAAATAATATAAAAATTAACCAACAAAGTAACTGTAAAATGGAAGATTTATCTATATACTCTTTCACTTAACCAAAGGTGGCTCAGATATGCACAACAACTTGACAAATTTCTGGTATGCATACTTGCTCAATTTGAATGCATAAAATACATACTGTATGACTGTATAGCATTATTGTATGTATACTTATAGTACAAACAAATGCGACAAAGAGGGTTTTTTATATACCTACTACAGTGTACATAACACAATTTTATAGTACCTGATCAACTGCATGGAGCATCAGATTACACGGAAGGTCGGATAGTTAAATCCAATAATGAAGACTCTAGGTATATGACCCAGTCAACATATTAATTATTTTGTTGATAAGAATTTGGTTGTCCTTGTCTTAAAAGAAAGAAACCTTTAAACAAATTTTTTTATACATAGATCAACACTACACATAAGAGTGTTTTCTTCTACCTAAAAGTTACTGAAAAATTTGCTGTTGAAATTTCACTACATCATTTAACAAATTTGTTTTGTCACTCATTCAACCTCAACCTGACCTACAAGGGAGAGTATTTTATTCGAGCTTTTTAAAATATTATTGGGACAAGATTCTTATAACACTAAGAATACAATAAGTGAATCCATTACATTCATCTTTGGTTAAGCTAAACTTAATTGGATTTGTTGTTGAGGAACAATAAACAAGAGAACTAAGTCGAAGTTAAGTGCCTTAGGCTGAGTGTCTGAAGTCAGTTGGCAACAAGTTCATTTAGTCGTCAGTTAACTTTGTCGATCACAGTTGGCAACGAAGCTCCTAGTGGTTACTTTGATAAGCGATATTGCTTCAAAGCTTGTCATAAACTGTATTCAATTTGTCCCTTCACTTCCAAATTTAGCAGAGCAGAATTGAATCGTGATAATGGATTCACTATATTTTTCCTTATAGGAATAGTATATTTCATTACTAGGACCGAAAGTGGCATTTTCCGTCGCGCGCTCAAGTTTTTGTGTGAGGCGTAGTCGAACACATGGAACCCCAATTCCACGTACGAGGCGAAGTCGAGGACTGGAATAATGGAGCAAGTGCCGGATAATAATTTTCGGTACGAGTTATGAACGATACTTTTCATCACGACGCAAAAATACACAAACACAGATTAGCAGACCTCAGTAATATTGCAACTATTTTATTTCTCAACTAATTTGATTAAACATCAAATTAAAATAAATAAATCTTATAAAAGGAAACCTACGTATATTTCTCAATAAACTTGGTTTAAACATGAAAATAAAAGAATAAAACAACTTTTAACAATACATACATCCTATACAGCTGATTCAAATCATTAAATTAAACCGTAACAAAACACTAGCGCGCGTAGAGAATAAATGGAGAACTAATTGAGAGCGAGGGAAAGAAAATTTAGAGCGAGGGAAAATCAGCTGATTGATTTTCCCTCGCCCTAAATTAGAGCTTGGAAAACTACTACTTTCATTGATGTCAGCCATTATCAAAAATAGTTACTTTCGTTACGGAGTGATGACAAATTTTGTTTGTTTATTCACTTAAGTAGTTGGAGATTTTCCATAGTATATCATGATGGAAATTTATCATGGAACTGGCTATGACATCAAAAACAAAATGTTATAATGTTAAGAAAACAGGGATACCAACATATAAGCTTGGTAAACAGTTTTAAACAGTCTCTCACAAAACTTAAAACTTGGGTTTTGTTAAAAACACCTGGGAAAAGTGTTTTGTATTATCTAATATATAAAATTCTCGTGTCACAGTGTTTGTCTGCAAACTCCTCCGGAACGACTTCACCGATCGTTATGAAATTTGGTGTGTAAATTCTGTAGGTATGCGAATCGGACGTAAACTATTTCCCGTTTCGAAATTCTTAAAAGGGCTCCGCCCCAGTGGCTCTGGAGTTTCCCATGTTAACCTTATGAGAAATGGAATTAATGAATCTTAACAGCTGTTTCAATTAAACAAGTTGGTTCTGTTCTATGATGTTCAATAGCATTAAAGTTACAAGGATTACCAACAGGGTGCAGCACTATTATTTCTTTTACATTTATGACAACAGCTAATTTGCAACCAAAAGGTGAGTGAGCGTAGCGAACGAACTTCAACCTGGAGGCGAGTTAGTGTAGCGAACGAGCTAACCTGAAGGCAAGTGAGCGCAGCGAACGAGCTCCAACCTAAAGGTGAGTGAGCGTAGCGAACGAGCTCCAACCCAAAGGTGAGTGAGCGTAGCGAACGAACTTTATCCTGGAGGCGAGTTAGCGTAGCGAACGAGCTAACCTGAAGGCAAGTGAGCGCAGCGAACGAGCTCTAACCTAAAGGTGAGTGAGCGTAGCGAACGAGCTACAACCCAAAGGTGAGTGAGCGTAGCGAACGAACTTCAACCAGGACGTGATTGAGCGATGCGAACGAGATCATCTTGAAAATTAAACGTAACGGTACTTTCTTTCCATCGGTCTGTCTTAGGGGAAACCTATAACTTAGGCGATACGAAGTTCGCCGGGTCAGCTAGTTATTTTATATAATTTTATCTGAATGAAGAGAGTCGTATAGTTTAAACGCCTATTCATCAAAGCACTCTGATTATGGCAGTTGTTTTAGCACATGCATTCACTTAATCTGTCCAAACGTACACATAGCTACCAATGGAAGTCCACATAACAGTTCATTAAACTTTGCTTTATTTATAAACAATGAGTCGAATATAGCCCAAAGTCGTTCCATTTACACCTAAGTGTCCAGACTCATAAATCGCTGTTTACTGTGCCATAATCTAACAACAGAACATTAACACTCTTTACAACTCTACCCAGTACTTGCTTTAAAATATTCACTGGCTGGATGTAGCCTGTGAATAACAAACTTAGAAAGTGAACATATCTCTCTTTGAAAACTTTCAGCCAGATGTGATTTTTGAAATGATGAAATCTTACTGAGAAAATTAGTTGTAACATATAAATAGTTCAACAAAGTAAATAACAAACTCATCTTTTTTTAGTTGGTGAAATGAAATGTACAAAGAGATATATTTCGTTGACCATATCACTAGTTTCTCGCCTGAGGTTCTCAGATTTTCAAGATGAAATTGTTGACACAAGGGATTTTCAGAGAACACAATTACTGTGTTTTTTGTTCAGTTAAACACTCATGGTGTGTTTTTGTGTATGTTAAAGCCACATATTCAGCAGAGTTACTTACTTGGAAGTACCAGTAAATGTTTCATATGTTAAATTAAAACATTTGCTTGATATTGGGTCAATCTCAATCTTAGGTAAAATGTTGTTTACCTATCTTTATAATTAGATGACTAATAGCCTAATCCTTTTCATGCATGTATTTATGAATACACCACTTGCAGGGTGCCACAATGGATGCTATCATCACAATAATTTAATTATTGTAAATCAAATCCAGATTTGATCTACGATTTGATTCCTGCTTAAACAAACCTAGGTTCATCAAACTTTTATCCTCAAGAAAATAGAATTGCTTTCCGGTATTTAAGAAACTTAATTAAATAAATATTGTTCACTGTACAGGCTCGAACCCATCAACTTCTGGTCCACAACAAGGAGTTGTTAGACCACATCAGTGCTTTGGTAGCTCACCTGCAAGAGACTGAGAGGCTTCAACAGCATCAACATCAACAACAGCAACAACAACAACAAAATCAACATCAACATGTTACTTCTGTTCCCCAGGTATGTGCTATTACCATTCCACTTGGGGTAGTTTGAAAGAAACCTTTTTTTAATGTAGTAACTATAAATTATTGAGTGTTTACTTATTAGGCTTGATCTTTAAAATATAGTTTACATCACCTAATGTAAACACTTATAATGTCTTTATGGAATTCCTTGATGTTGGCACAAAATTAGGTTGTATTTAATTTAGTTTTGTGATGTTTCCACATGAAAGTAATCCTTGAATTGAGATTTTTATACTTTTCTTGATTATGGCAACAACTTCTTTGTCAATGTTAGAAAAGTGATTTAGTTTGTAAACTCGTAGTTTAAAGTAGGTAACTTATTCAATCTTGTATTTTTTTCAAGATTAGCGTTAAATTTCAA
This sequence comes from Macrosteles quadrilineatus, assembly GCF_028750875.1. NCBI lineage: Eukaryota > Metazoa > Arthropoda > Insecta > Hemiptera > Cicadellidae > Macrosteles > Macrosteles quadrilineatus. The sequence continues at coordinate 33,957,204 of NW_026542598.1, read as the reverse complement.
CTTTATCGAATAGTTCAGAATACCCTGCATAGTGGTTAATAATTTAGAAATTGGATTAAACATCTCCAGCAATCCTTTTACAAAATCGTTTAAACTATTCTATCTTAGTGATAGACCCAAACAAACCATGATAGAACAAATCACAAAACATTTAAAAAGATGAGTTAATTGCCTAGAAAATGTCTTACAAAATCATTTTCATAACAAGTCATAATTCAAAACAATATACAATATAAAAAATAAAATTCTTTTATTACGAGCTGCGTTTCTAGCAACGGGTTATCTAGTTACTTCAAAACAAGGTAAAGCAGATTGTGAGATAATGCTGCCTCCAGTGGCTAGTTATGGAACTAAACACAAATTCAATCTTCGCAGTGTATAGTCTGTTCCTTTTGATCACTCTTGTAATATGCAATGAGTTGTGGAAACAAAAGACAGTAATGTGGTCATATAAGACTTAACAGTTATATTATATAGCATTGTTTACAGTAAAAAAACTCAATTGTGCCACTTACTTTTATAAAATTCTACAGGGTACATCAAGTCAGCTGTGGTAAAAAAGACCAACTAACTTACTACTGATCAACTTTGTTGATACAAAAACAAAGTCAATGTAGATAGAAACAAATACAAACTACGCAAGTTTTTTTTTATTCACATGAATATGCTTGCCCTATATTCTGTTTGAGTTGTTGATAAACTTATGTGAAAAGCCAAGCCGGTACAGTGATTTATTTTATTTACCTGGCTCAAACAGATACGTTCAGACATATTTTATAATATTATGGATAGACGAGCGGTCCTGGGCGGAAATTGTGCATCATAATAGGGTTGAAAACTTATTTTCAATGTGTAATGAATAAATGGATACTTATATACTTTCCAAAGATTATATTTGCTTAAGACAAGGTGAATAAAACTACTATTATAAAATAAATTAAATCCGTTGACTTTAGATCTACACAATAAAAAGGGATTATCTTCCTCTATCAGATTATTATCATCAAAAACGTTTCCTATTATCAGTTTTCATAAACTCTTATGTCTTTACAGCTGACTGCGGTTAAACATTTAACTTAAGGATCAGCTGTTAAATTACATTCATATTTAAGGCCATAAAGAAAGTTTGTCACCATCACTGTGTCTTTTGAAAGTTATCTCTAAAGAAAAGAAAATTAAGTTTTTTGTTACCATTCGTCTCTTCACTAGAAAATAAGCTTTAAAATGACACGTCCGTTGCTGTCTGGTTTTCAAGCCAATAATTGTTTGGAACTGTAACTTTTTTTACAACATTTACTATCTCAATACTTAAAAAAAGGTTTCTTGCACAAAATTGGTTAACTGTATCAAAATATTGTACATATTAGTTAATTATCATAATGCATGGTGCATGTGTACAACAGCTAACTTTGCTTTATGATGCTTTGCTTTGGGCTCCATTCATTGGGATTCACTGATTGGTATACGGGTCATAAAATCAATAAAATTGAAAATATATATCAAATCTCCATTACTGACCTAATAAAATATTAGTCCTCAAAGTTTCCTGTTTTGTTTTAGTTGTGTTCTGTATTAGATTTTATTTTGGTTTATGAAGTAGTCATCTCATTTACATTAATCAGGTTTTTAAAATTGTGTATAAAGAACATTGTTGATTGAGCTTCTCATAGTGTGAAATTGTTAAAATATTTGTTCTCCTCTTTCACATTTGTTCATACTATGGTAGTTCATGGGGAGGTAAAAAATAATTTACAAAAAATTGTCTTTTCAGTTTGGCATGATCAAAAACTAAGTGTATAAAAGAGATGAGGATTTACAGATGTTTATGGATTAACGGAACTAAAATATGTGTTTCAAAACTCGCTTCAACATGTGTATGAAAGTCTGCTTCATGTTAAATCCAAGTTAATCCATTGTTAAATAATAATGTTTTATTAAAACTGAGTTGTTATTACTTTGAAGCCTTTTATCTAACTACATTTGAAATAGAGCTACATAAGTTGTACAATATCTTTTAGTTAGTTTTATACCTTTAATATTGTGTTGATATAATTTTGTGTTTTGTAAGTAACATCCTTTTTGTATTGATTGTTTTAATTGTGTTTCCATTTGTTTACACTGTTGTTTTCTAAAAAAAAGAAGAACATATTGAAAAAATCAAATTTCAAACTACTGTAATTAGTACAATACCATACAAAACTGCTGATTAATCATAAATCCATACTTGATTTTGTATAGAATTTAGTTCTCTAAAAATAATGTTATGTACTAGATATCCTGGTGAGTTTACGCTTAAATATTTAGATTTTTTTAAATTTGCTTTAAAAACTATTAACTTTACTTTTTTGTTAAAATTTTAATATAATTTTCCTTAGAACTACAAGAATATAAGTTAAGATGAATAAAAATAAATGTGTGTCATTGTAGTCAACACTATTTAAAAAACAACTACAAACTAAACAACAATATTCATGTTGTAGTTAAATATGCTGGGAATGTTTTACTGTTAATTTGAATGTGACAGACTAAACCCGAATTCCAATTTTAGCTGTTTGCTTTGTTTGTTTGTTGAGTTGATTGCAAAGCTGTATTGTTCACAGGTCTTGCGAGAGGATTCCAACCCTTCCAACAATAATAACAATAACAATATCAATGACAATATCAACTCTTTAATTGATTTCTTCTCTGAATAACCCAAGTAGTGTGCTTTCAGCATGATTTTAAGATTTGAAGAATTTAAATAAGCTAAATTCATAATTTGTTGAATTGAAATATCCTAGTTATTGAAGAGACTGTTCAAGATATACTTTTACAAGTACTAAGCTGCAAAATCAAATCATCATCATGTACCTTTGATTTTGGTTGAAAATTTAATTTGTTGTGAGGACGAATTTGATCAGTGCCAAAATAAGTTTGTAGTTGCTGAAACAAATATCCACTTTCATCAGATAGGATTAAAACCATGCTGTCTAATAACAAACGTGTTTGTAATTAATTATTGGGAATAAAAATGTTCTCTATATAGAAAATCAGTTGTACTGTCAAGTGACCCTTTTTTAAGCGTCTACAGTTTTAACAACCTTAACAAACCTTAAGAGTCTAGTCATGGCTGTGTGCCAGCTACATCACGTGTCAACTATCAATATATAGCGTAATTTTTTACAATTATTTTTAATCCCAGGGGTGAAGAAGATCTTTTTTAACAACTTAATATTCTGCTTGGGCGATACCCTGGTCACTTGACTGAAAGACAGCACCAATAAATGACATAAATAAAAATCATAACCCTTTATGAAATAAAATCAAATACTTCTTCAATCAATCAATCCTTTTCTTCTATCAATATCTTGTTACATACTTTTTTTCCTGTTATTTTGACCTTATAAATCTTGAACAGTCTCACAGCTGAATGTCTAAGCTAAGTTTGTGATACAGTCTCAGATGGGCATGATGTGCGAGCCTCAAACTCCGTCCCTCGGATCCGTCTACCTCCAGGACTACCCGGATATAGAGACCATCCGCCAACTGACCAATCAGGGACTTCTGGATAACCGGAACATCAACCAATCCTACCTGCAGGGTGTTCCCGGATCTCCCAGACAACAGAGGAGTATGATGCCGAACGTCTTCAACTTCGGTCTGGCTGATCAACAGTTCCAGAACCAACTCTTGCAGCGGTTGCAAAACATCACGCCTCAATATCGAAACCAGTACTACCCGGTCGGAGGAATGTATCAGCAGAACACGCAGCAAACTTCACCGCAGCAGTTTAATTTCCGGGTGTCCCAAGCTTCTTCCTACGCTAGTTCGCCAGTGCTTGCACACAAGAAGCAAGAGAGCGAGGAAGGTTCACAATTCATCCGTCCGTTGTCTCAAGGAGGATTGACGACAACTGAGACGGAAGGAAGAACGAGAGTTTTGGTCGGAGCAGACGACGATGTTGACGTGCCGAGACTTGACCCGCCTCCGTCGGGGGCAAAACGGAAAGACGGGAAACGTGATCAACTCTCCGCTGCATTCAACACCCTCAGGGTTTCTGACGAGGAAGAACTTCGAAGGCCAGGTTTTCAAAACGGACCTTTCATTACGAGGTCGACTAGTGAGAAAATTCCTAACCGAAGTGAACTAATGTCACAAGTACAAAGAACTGCTTGGGCCCGACACACTACAAAGTGATCGTTCATTACTGCTTAGGACGGACTATATCAAATTTGTAGCTTCCCTCGGGTGAAGTTTTGTATCAGGCTCTTAAAATATTACTTTTACAGGAATTAACAGTGATCTTCGGGACTTATTTACACTGACTTCACTTAACGTCCTGAATGGTAATGTTTTAATTGCTTTGGATTTTATTTAGTGTTGTTATCTCCAATGTTACGGAGTTGTATAAATGTAATATAGTGCACATTTTCTTTGTTGACAGTTTACCAAGTTACTTAATATAGAAATATCAATCTCAGGCTAGAGTCAGTAACAAGATTACCAGTTTTTGTGACAAAATAATACGCCAGAGACATATATCATAGCATTTGTTTACGTGATGGTAACTTTTCTTACTGAAACAATTTTAAAGTTCTTCCCTACACCCTAAAATTCCTATTATGGATAGTTCTTTGTTTGTGTTTTTTACCGATATTTGCTTTTATACCTATTTATCTATACCACTTAAGTATTTCCAATGTTTTTTTTTACAAACACACTTCCAGTCATGTGAATTTTAATAGCAGTATTATTATCGAGTTGGATTTTGTATTTTGACAATGTCCAAAGTATGTTTTAGTAAACAATGCAACTTAAATTATAAATTTGACCTCTTGTCAAGGTGTTTCAATTTCAACAGTTTGGATTAATTTTGTTGTTGAGTATTTTTAAGCAATCCCCTAAGTGATCCTTCACCCGCTGAACTGATCTTAGTTTTTAGATTTGTAGAAGACGTTTTGTATGAGATTAGGTAAGGCCTAAGGCAGTTGATACTTAAGCTGTACCAAGTAACTGTATTTAAAAATCTGCTCATTATGTTTCTTGTCCTCCCTACTTTTGACAAGTAACCTATAACTTGTTTTGTCTTTCTCACATGGAATAGACACTAGGCTATACCTAACTGAGATGGAAAATGTTCTCCATAAAAAATTTTTTAATTGTAGTGATAAAATTTAATTTAGTATTTTGACTTGCCAAACATTATTTTAAAATTGTTTAGCTATAACTAAATTGAATAAGACTCCATATACAAAAACATCTACCGATTATACAGTATGTATTGAGTAAGATAATAATGTTCCTGAATTTAGTTGCAATCTTTCCACATTAATCACATGTTTTGTGTCAATATCATATCTGGATTATAACTTCAGATGAAATGGATAATGATAATATACTTGATGTTTTGAACTTCACTTGTCTAAAAATTATCTTGTTATTTAATTTTCTTTATGCTAACTACAACTGAAATAAAGGAACACTGTACTAAGTGTCTAAAGTACATGGTAATAGCCTTTTTAGATTTAGTTTTCTTTTAAGAAAAGAAAAGTTTAAAGATTATGTTTGTAAATTAGACCAAACCACTTCAGACGAGTCCTCGATATATTTTTAAACGGATCAAATAGTTGACGTAGAAGTAGACATTTAATCCACATGGATCAGTTGTAGCCACTCAAAAAAAAAAAACATAATTCAGTTGAATTAAATATATATAATTTTTTTTACTGGCTAAAACTGTACAATGGAAATATCCAATTTGACTTGGTGCACCTACTGAGTATATTCAAAGTTAAAACTATTTTATATAAGGCATTTACTGCTGTACACAATTTAAATTTTGGAAGTGGATTTTTTAAATTTTTTAAATATCAACGTAGGCTAAGTTGCAAGTAATATAGTTGTGAAATCATCAGCAAATTTTGATATGATATATCATCTAAAAATATTGTAATTCCTCAAGACTTAATCAAATCACTCAGTATTCAATTTGTGCCAAAGTAGAAGATTTGATATGTAAATGAAGTTACAGTGTCTTTAAATGAATCTTGAAATTTGAGCTGCATAGTGTAGAAAACAATAATTATAATTATAATCCCATACTCGAGCTACAGTAAAAGTATTTTAAATTCTATTCGCTTGGTAATGATTATTAAGGTCAAATAAATATTCTCAAGTTCCACCTAGTGACAATTAAAAGAATATTTGAGTTAAGTTACCATTTACTTATAACAATTAGTTTTTTTTTTTAAGTTCAACCATTGTTTTCAATCATGGGGACATTTTCCTTAGACATAAGTTTATTTCCATGACTGCAATAAATGTATTTTTATAATAACAAGGTGTTCTTTATTTCGGTCCTGTGGCGCTTGCTTTGTCTATTTTTACTATTTACTCGGGTGCCAGGTTTTGGGTAACTCGACTCAGACCATTGTTCTTAACAATCCTAATAATTCTTGAATCCAACCTATTTTTGTATCACATACCTTAACGCCTAATACATCACTCAAGTAGTTCTGATATTAGCAACTGGCATAACACTCATGCTTATACCATTTTGTTAACAGAATTAGATAGCTTTAAGACATTTTTAAAGACTATTTGAAAAGTTAAGTACCTACTGTGTTTCAAATCTACCTCATATTTTTGTTACAATATTAAATTTTCAAGTTTACGCATGGTAAGTTTTAAATAAAACACTAATCACGTTTAAGGATTTCAATTCAATCTTATTCAAGCTGTTATTAGTCTATAGCCTTTTAAAGCATGTAATAATGAAAGCATTTGCAGTCTTCGGATATAAAAAATAAATATACAGTATAACGCCTTAGAAACTTACTAAAATTATTTTTAGGCCAATGCTATGATAGTTTAACTTGAACTTTAAAAATGCATGTACAGTATTCTACAGCAATTCAAAAGAAAGTCTTAACCCTTAACCCAATCTCTAACTATTTTTTGAAAAGCATTATTTAATGTCAAATGTTCTGATGTATGATTATGTATCCATCCAATTTTTTCTTAACTTATTAATATAATTGTATATACACACTGGTTATATAGAAGGTGTATACATGCTAGGTACCGGTATCTAGTCAATGGTAATATGACTGGCAAAATTATTTACAGGGTGAAAAATGCTTATGTATATAAAAAAAGTTATGGTTTTACTAACATAGAGTATTTCTAAATGTCTTGATCATAACCAAATGTGAGCTTACTAAACACAGCAATGTAGCTTCTCACAAATTCACCAGCTTCTCACTCGCTAGCTTCTCACTAACTCACAGGTGGAAGACGGCCTTGCTTGGTTGAGAAGTTTCTTGGGTGAGATAAGCGGTGGCTTCACTTCTTGGGCACGGTGAGCATTTTGTTTATAGTGTGTGTGTTTTGTATAGAAACATTGTATTACATGCAGATAGCAGTGTTTGAATTCTTTTTGTGTATTCGTGACCTTCGTTTTACAGTTAATACAGTGAATTTGACTGAGTTAGTTTATGTGTTTGCACAGAGAAGCAAGGTAGATGTCTCTTATGAATAAACTGTGCACTTTCTGATCTGTTATGCCGGAAATATACTTAGCAAGGAAGAGCTCCAACGGTGAGCACTGTGTGGAAATTTCTATCGCACAGGGCAGAGGGTCTTCCTCAACTATGAGTGTTTTAGTACATAGGTGAGGGGGGGGGGGGTTGACTTTGTCCTAGACACAAGTGACTAGTGCTAGACACCACTTAAGTGTCATTAAGTGTTTCCTCTGTACCTTACTTCTCTGTGGTGTGTGTGAAAAACTAAAAAAAATTATGTTTTGTCTTTCAAGTTGTTTATATAGGATGTTCAACCGTTTTTTTTTTTTCTGGCTATCATATGAATTTAACACTCTGAACCATACAAAGTAAATCTATACTGGTATACTTTTAGTCAATTTTCCTATAGGGAGGAAGCTATTACAGAGTTCTCGTGGTAAGACCAAGACCCGATAGTGATTTCCTTTTTGGTTCTGATGTTCTCTAGGCCAAAAATACAATCTGTTTAAATTTATGTCGATATGTTTCAGTTAGGACTATAGCTTGAATAAAAATCGTCGGATTTTGATTAAATTTAGTAAAAAAACCTAAACAATAAACCAACATTTATTCAAACCAGTTCGCAAACCGCCATTTTTTTACTATGGAAAAAGGGTTTCATGAGGGGCTTTAAGGGGAAAATGGATTTTCCAATTATGTTCCCTAAAATATAGGCCTTTCGAAACTATATTGTAGAGTTTAAAAAATCAATGATTTCATAATTTGAAGCGTTTCTGTACTCCTAATGGTTATGGAATTTAAAAAATCTTTATGTAAATTTAACATTCCCATGTTATTTTTATAAATAAATTAACTTAGAAAGATATCCATAAACTGTTGTAGTATACTTGTTTATTGATAAATTTTGATCAAAACTGGCAATTTTTAAAATTTAATACTAAGTTTGGCTACATTTCTATGAACATCCCACTTTATTACCTACTCTGTAATAAACCGGTAAACCTCTATGTACTCATTAAAATTCATATTTTAAGGAAATGTTTGAGTAAAATCCAATCAAATGGAAACACGCTTGATCTGCGGATTCGGTATTGTGGGGTATTTTTCTTTTGGCGCCTCTACATCAAATGCGCAATCAAAACTACTGCGTAGTTAATGGTGCTTGCTCCAAACAGAAAATAATTGCCCAACATCAACTAACTGAAAAGTAAAGCAGCCAAATGAGCACTGGATAATGAGCAATCGGCGTTTTGCCAGAACGCACACGTTGACAAATGCACCGATAATTGCAACACTCCTAATCCAACTGCAAATTCTGTTTTGCTCGCTTTCGTGTTTGTATTCAGTTTTCAGTTTGACTGCTGGGTATTTTTAGGAGTAACTCAGTAGTGGCATGTTAGTTTATAAATAAATGAATAATTACTCTGCCCTTATAATATTCACTTCAAGGGTAGAGAATCTTAATAAAAATACCCTTAGTACAACAGTAGGAAATTAAATTTGTTCATCATCATTTGTTCTTTAGGCTGATTAATTTAAATCTGAAGTTGTCATCTTTCCACTGAGTATTTATAAATTATTATTTTTTTTAGTTATCCTAGGCCTATGACTTGAGGCTCTAGCTCAAGATCTTTTTTCACATTACTTCAGGGTAGACCTAGGGGTTGCTGCATGATCACATAGATGAAATCCATTGGTGATTTGGCGAGATTTGAACCCGTGATCTCAGGGAGAGATTTTGGACTGAAGTCCCGCGCTCTACCAAACTTAAAATAGTTAACTATGAAAAACTATTTAGTTAAATTGAAAGGCACAAAAGAAAGTTTAGACATATCAAAAATAGCTAAACAAACAGTAAAAGTAAATTGTATATGAAAGGGCCAGTAATTAATAGCATTAATATTTCGCTTAATAAAACCCAACAATAATCATAAAATGTTTCCTATATCTATGTAGAGCTGTAAAAACTAGTGCATGACAAGTTTTCTTAATGGTCTGAGGATTATATTCAGACTTAAATCTTTCTTTTGTACACTATGTACAAAAGAATACGCAATACATATGAAGCTGTATGTATGTGTATAAGTGTATGTATGTTGTCTTGTGTATTCAAAATATTACATTCTGTAGATTTTACTGTTTTAAATATGTTCAAAGGGGAAGATCTTCTCTCAGCCTCTCTTTACATAATTTTTTATTGACACCACTGACTGTGTATTGTAAAGTAGAAATCCTATCAAAATGAACCAGCTGCAGCCATTAATACTTTGATAAATTATCTGACATATCAGATACAATCGCTTACAGTAATAATTTGCTATTTTAGTTTTAATTGGTTAAAAGGTCATTGTCATTATATAAACAACAGAAATCGTTAATCACCACTCTTTACCAGTGACTCATTTCAACTATGTTCATTTCATAAACTAGCTATGCCCTTTGATTATAAATAGGACCAGACATTCCATACCCATAAAATTCCAGCCCTATTGAGAATCAAAATAAATGCAGTTGAATTTTCCACTGAGAGTTCCTCATGGAAGTCAATTGGTTTTCTAGAATACACAAATTTTTCAACCAAGAAAAATCAAAAGAGCAACCTTTTTTTGACGGTAGCACCTTTTGAATCAAATCAACTACAGTACCACGGTGAAAGATACTGGCAGCATTTTCTGTGAGTGGCTCATTCTGAGGTTCAACAGATTATTTTAATAAAAAATGTTTTAAAGCTGGTCCATACAGATAGGTACCTATACTTCAGTATTCAAAAGTTAATGTTCAAACTCAAAGGATTTCACTGTTTAGCTAAAACCGCACAATTGAAAATGAAAATGCGCTGAGAAAATGTCTTTCTGTTTGCGGATAAAGCTGCGGTTCAGTAGAGGGGGCAGGTTACTTACCTCTAGTGTATTTCAAGTTACCTGCCCAGCAACTCGCTTCGTGTAAACGCGGCTTAAAAGAGTTTTTTTTTCCAACCACTACAAATAGTTTTATTGACAAACCAGGAGCTAATAGTGTATATCTTTGTGGTATATTGCTCTAATAAGGACTTGTTCTTCCAGTTGAGTCCAACTTCCAAAGTGACTCGATGGTTTGAGATGCTCCAGCCACTCTCAAGACCCGAGAGTGGTTTTGTGGACGCCGTAGAGACGGACGGACCTGAGATGTTGGACGTGACGGATGCGGAGGTGACGGAAGCTCTGTTGTCTCGTCTGCCGGGCCGCAAACGTCGGAAACTTCTGGGTCTGAGGATCGGTCGGGTCACCACCTTCTGAGACGAATGTCGGATGAGCCCAAGACTGATCTTTCTGGACAGAAAATTGAAAAAGCGAAAGGGTTTTTCTGTGTTAGGTATTTCCTTATATATTTCCTTATAACTTAAATTTATTAGTTGGGTGAGACCTTAGAGGAACCTAAAATGAGCCAAATATTGGTCCAAAAGTTTTAAAAGTCTTTTAGAGGTTTTCGCTATCAGATATATCCTCGTTATGTGATTCCTTCTAAGATTAATTTAATATTTGAGCTATACCTCTGAGAGATTGGATCAAAGTCTCTTAAGAGTGTGGCAAAATTTGAAAAGTCTATAAACTATCCATATTTAGGATATTCTCATGTATTTCCTTATAAAATATTCCTTATGAAATGTATACACTGACTAGGATAACAACTATATTTGACTAGGGTCATCTAAGTGTAAAGATTGCTCAAAAGCTCTCTAAACTGTATTAAAATGTCATTCACAAAAGAGAAGACCAATCATGATTATTGTTGGTTTTTTATAAATACTAATGTTTGCCTGTATAATGTGATGTCCAAGAAACAGATAAAAAAAAACTAAAAACTGTTAAAGGATATGATAATGAAATAATGTTTTACAAGCCCTTTGGTCAAGAATAACCGTTACAAGTTCTGTGGATCAGCTGTCATAATCTAGTTAAATACTCTTTTTATTACAAAACCCTATTCAATAGGTTTCAACCAGCGATTAGTAGCAATGTTATAGTCTGTATGGTGGAACTTGTCTTCTGACCCCTTGGCATTGGCCAATGGTTTAAAGCCCGGGCCAGTCCCAGTTAGACAGAGGGTCAAAAGACAGGTTCCACCATACAGACTATAATATCCACATTGTTGGCATTGCGCAACACAGTCTCGCTGCTAAATATATTGCATTAGCGTGATTTTGTATTGCAAATGAACAACAGAGTTTTCATATTCAATTAACTTATTATGAAAGTAAAACTGCCTGACTACCAAATATAAAGGTAAGCTGAAGTTTGTAGTCTGAGCTCTAAACAGCTGAATTGTGTCCTCTGAGCTTCTACTTAAATTTATTTAAGTAGAAATACAGTAGTACACTTTCAGTATTCAATATTTCTCACATTGAGATTAGTGTATAAGCTAGTTTTTATTCTATGACTTAATCTCTTATTGAATACCTATATGTGAAATTTATGTCACTTATGTTGCATTGTATTTAGCAACTATGTGCTACTGTTTAGCAACATATAAAAAGTTCAGACTATTGTATGCAATGTAAAATAGAGAAGTTTACTCAAAAACGTTTTTCCTCTTCCCATTTTTTAATTGTAGTTTCAGATATGAATTGTTTTTAGCTAAGTTACTTTAATTTCTACTTTCATGTTATTTTTCTATATTCAAACAATTAACTTTCAAATGTAAATTCAAATTTGTGTAAACACAACTTTCTGAAGTATATTGTTTTTACAACCAACCATAACGTATCATCCCTTCAAAAGTTGATAAAATTCCACTCGGTTTTCCAAAAAAAAAAAAACAATTTTTTAAAAGCTAAACTAAAAAGATAATATGTCTGCTCACAAATGTACATAAAATATGTTTTTTTAAATTATTACAGCACTTTGAAATTGTGTTTTATTAGTTGTACTTGTTATTTCAACCAGGTTTTAATAACAGGTTTTAATAACAAAATTTAGGTTTTAATAAACCCTAATTCCCCTAACCCTAATTTAATTAAACCCAAATTCAGGTTTTAATAACAAAAAAAGTACTCACTTATTTCATCTTCCATTGGCTCTCTACAAAAGCTTTTATTTTATAGTATTATTTTATAGTATTAGAAGACTGATGTCGTGTATTACTAGTATCTTTAGACTAGAAGATGTAGTATTATTATGATAAGGATCTTAATTAAAAGTGTTGTAATGAAAATTATCACTTATCCTACATGTTCATTTACTGATATTTTAAGACATTGTATTACAGAAAATGCTTATATACATTCATACATGACAAGTTTTGTAAATACAAACTAAATGGTGCTCAAATGTGTGTCTATAGATATGTTTGCATTTATACACTGTAAGTTACTATTTGCTGCCATTTTACAACCGTTTTCTGTAAAGTGTAAGCACAATAGCCTAAACCCAATATAACTTTGTATTGTGTACAAAGAAAAAGTATTAATATATTTTTAGTTTTTTTTATTATTATTATTTTAAATTAGATTTAGTAGGTATGTTTTTTTATGAAATTTACAAAAGTATCATTTGACAATCTACATTTTGTATTTATGAAGTATTTAAATTATATGTTTTGGAATTAAATATTGATAATTTAATAGTTTTATTGTTTTAATTTTACCTATTATGTGATTAGAATTTATATTTTTATAAAATACATTATTTTCTACTCAACCATACTTTTAATAAATTATCTTGCAGCAGCATAATAACAGTCGGTAACTAATTTAATCATCAAATTTCTTAAGACCTCACTTTGAATTCTTTCAAACTCAACATGTGAAACTAATGAATTAGTACAGTAATTGAAATTTTGTCATACCTTTTTAAACTTTTATCTTTGTGTCACTTTTATTTGACAATTATGTAGTATATTCTTGCTTACAAAAATAGTACAAGTTAATGAGTGCTTAAAGATGGACTTATAATCAAAAATACCGCAATAAGGGACATTTTGGGGGCTTCCAAAAATTATTTAAAAAACCCCCATCAAGTGACACCTCGTTTTGAAGGTAATTAGTCAAAAAAATACATCGGTGAAATCAGAGGTCCCCATCTCAACCCAGTAAAAAAATGGCGGAGGTTTTTAGTTTTCATCAACCTCAGAGACACCACTTAAAAATATACATTAATATCCCCTATCAAAAATCTAAAAAAAATATTTTAGTAAAACCCCAATCTGGCAAATGAAAATTTGCAAGACTGCAGGTTTGATGGCAGGGGTATTTAATTAAAAATTTGTATGAGAAAAACATTTTAAACACCATCTCGATAGGAAAAAAACAGAAAGAATCTAAAGTAGTTGAAGTGACATGGTGCGTGTGGGATCATATACACAAGGGAGTATGTAACAATGAGAGCAGTGGGGGTAATGTCCACTCCAACGCAGGACATCAACCCTAGTGTATAGCAACACAGGAACATAGGAACACACAAGTAAGGTAAGTAGAAGAGTGTTACATTTATAAGGTACTCCTCCTGGTTCTGCGGTACAAACTATGACAGGTATTATAACAATAATTGTATTGGTTCCAAGTTCATTAATCATTAAAACTAGAGGTGAAAGGACATTGTAAGTGTTAAAACTAAACAATAGTATTTTTCATCACTAGGGCGTAAAGTGACTTTTTCGATCATTGCTCAACTTAGTTGAATGTTGGTCCCTAGGGAGAAAAGAGCTTCTTTACACCACAATGCATAGTGTAACGGCTGTTTTTGCTGCAGTATGACACAAAGAACATTTTAACATGCAGATGTATTCATTTTTTTAAATCATTGAGCTCTCAGTAAATGATGTAATAATAGATGGTAGGTAACAAGACTAGGATTTCAATCATTCAAATAAGTTATGGACAAACTTTAAATGGCGAAAATTAAATCTCACGTAATCACATGAGATTTTATTTAATTTTTAAGAAATAAATAAATTATCATCCAAATATACAAACAAATAGTCTATTCAAATAAACGGAATCGGAAATCTGACACATACTTTCTACCACTAGCTTGTCATTAACCCTTATAATAGGTAACTGTAGTATGGGTAAAATAACAAAAATTACATATTGGCATTCGCCTATTGGGTCTGATGATGATTGGAGTGTCCAATCGAAATCGATCACCAATTACCATCTTTTATATGTATTTACCGCCTAGTGAGTGGAGTAAACATGTTATTTGACATATTTTTGTGATTTCACTGATTTCAGCAAAAATATTTCCAGAACCAAACAGTTGAAAGGTTCAATTAATCTATCATACTTTTAAACAGTGATGTTCAAAACTAGTATTTTTAATGATGTTGAAATACAATTAATCAAATTATTATATTCCCAGAAATAATAAGTCCAATCAACAAAATATGTAACAATGTATTTTTATTGGAAAATTACTACACTATAAAACTAATTGAAGGTCAGAATGTAATGGGAACTGTCTGTTTACAAAACAAACTAAACTTGACACAAGTCATTAATTAATTGATTGCCCTTCCCAACATGTGTTTGGGTTTTGTTGCAATACCTATCAACAATAGATTTCAAAAAGCATAATTAATTGTTAGTTCTGCGAATAAGTTAGACTATTTACTGTAATGCTATGCAATATTTTTATTGGAAAAGTATACAGTAATTAAGTGTTAATTAAAAATAATTTTGTTGAAATACAAATACTCAGATGTTGTTCAGTTGACCAATTTGAAATGGCTGTGACTAATTAACTGTACAAGAAGTTATTTTACTCTACCAAAAAGGCGTACAAAATGTTAACCTATATCCTGTAAGCTTAGTGGCCTTACTTAATTTATATCTTGCTATACAATTTTTTCCATGGTGTATTTGTCGTCTTTGAAACATAAATCAAAAATTTGGGGATTAATCTTACCAAAATTGTCATTGAATTGTAAGAAATAGTAGGTATTCAAGCAATTCCCTTACAAAAAATCGTAAAAAATTCCATTGGAGGAGATAGCATGCCAATAATAAGTAATCAACACAAATCTATTAATGCAAAAATAACTCTAAACGAATCGGTTCACTAATCTGAAAACAAAACCAAATGTGACATTATTATTACTATATACAGGCCAATTTGTTCATTTGAAAACTTTCCATATCTTTTATGTACGAAGGTAAGGATTTTAACACTTGTTCGTTCTCATTTCCCCCTAATTTTGTAAAATGCCCCAAAATGACCCAATTCGGGGGATACTAACTGTATCATTGAGCAAATAAGTGCAACGTGTTTTATTATAAAACTAGTTATAATTTTATCATAGGACTGTAAGAGATAGAAAGAAAAATAAACCTAAAATATGTAAAATGTTTGTTCAAAAAGGACCTTTCACATGATATGATATTTTTTATACCTTGCTATTTAAGAATTTTGTGTTTTCAGCTTTCTTTATTCTTCAAGTTTGAGATTTTTTTATTTGAAAATAACACGGAAAATACCCTTACTACAAGTTATCTTAAAGAGTAGCTCAACAAAAAGCTTGGAAAAAAATGTGTGCTGTTCCTTTCAGTAGTTAGGGTTTGGTTTTACGGTACTTAAAGTCCTTTTTTTTATTTAGACCAACCCTGTAAATACGGTTAAAGATAATTAACCTTTTTGCACAAAATGATCGGGGTGTTTAAATTTATGTATCACACAACCCATCTTTACATTTGAAAATTTCTCAAAAAGCACCCCTCCCCCAACAAATTGAGCCATTTTGGGGCATTTTTAAAAATTGAAAATAATTTTATTGAATTAGGCATGTTCAAAGTAGGAGGAAATGAGAACGAACAAGTGTTAAAAGCCTTACCTTTGTACACAACAGATATGGAAAATTTTCAAATGAACGTATTATCAGCGTTGTAAAAAATGTAATTAAAATCGTGTTTTGACATTCCCCTATGTTTTGTTTCGTAACAAGACAAAGAGACGTTGTTTAATCAACACAACACTGCAACAGAACGTCAGGCATGTTGTGTGACGAGCAAATGTACTCTGTGTATTATGGTACTTTCCGTGCTCAACATTTACTTGCTCTGTGTTCTCTATGTTTTGTTTTGTAACAAGACAAAGAGACGTTGTTTAATCAACACAACACTGCAACAGAACGTCAGGCATGTTTGTGTGACGCGCAAATGTACTCTGTGTATTATGGTACTTTCCGTGCTCAACATTTACTTGCTCTGTGTCCTGATGTTTTATTAAATTAGTTTTCTTGTTTAACTTCCACAGTGTAAGCTCTGACAGTTTGATTAAATTAAAATACCTCCGATTGTTACATAGTAGGCCTAAATGTTTTTTTTTTATCTATTTTCACTACAGTTAAGTATAAATCTTAAATATACTCTAACCATATTAATGTTTATTTGTTTTCATACTAACGATTATTTACTGGTTCATGAAAGAAATGCTTGTTATTATTTAAAATTGTACTGGTTGTTTTAGTGGAAATTTGTCCTTTCTTTGATTTCGGATTATGTAAAAACTAAGCTTTCTTACGAATAAATATAAATAAATAAAGTAGTCTGAGCTCTATATTAGTTTTAAAGGTGAGTCTGACCATTATGTTTAAAAATTTGTTGTAGGAATGCAATATTGTTACAATGTATGTAGTGAAAAGCGGTCTTTGCCGACTGGACAGACCTTTAGCGCATGTAAATACAAGTCTACATCATGTAAAACCTTTGTACAATCAAGCACTATTATATTCTACTGCCTGTGCATAAAACATACATAAAAACTACAATATAAATTTTGACTTGGTAGTCAGGACTCGGGAAATAAAAAATACACCAATCACATTTATTTTTTAGAATATTTTCTTTGCCGATGTGTAAATTTACAAACTTACAGTTCAACAAATCATTATTTTCTATCGTAGTCAAATTACAATTTACAAAATAAACTTCGGTTATTTTTTGTTATCTAAACGTATTTATACATACAGGGTGAGTTTTAAATTAGTTCCCCCCCTTTTTTTCTACATTTCTTAAGATATCAACTCCGTACCACGTCAGATCATTGTAGAGTAGTTAGTACTTCATTTTGACTGGGTGTAAATTTTTGACCGCCATCTTGGATCCGCCATATTGGATACAAAGTTTTTTTTTTTCAAATGTAAAGGTAGGGTTGTGACCCATCGTTTGAAACTACATTTTTATGCTGAATACGATGCTGCAATCTGTTTTTTAAAAATCTTGATCCATTTTAAAGTTATGAGAATTTTTGTAACATTATTTTTAGCCCATTTTAACATTGTGCATTTAGAAACCAAGAACATAATCGCAAAATAGTGCTAGATAAAGATAAGTATACACCACATAATATACATAAATCTACTAATCGAAAGGTCGGCGGTTCGATCCTGAGAAAAGTGTGTAGCTTTTTGATGGTTCGAAACTGGACCCAGCAGTCCTTGATCATTGGGCTTAGTAAAATTGTTGTGACTAATAAAACAGCTGATCTTAGTCAGTAAAGCTACACACGGCATCACACTCCATTCTACACTTATTCTTCACTCATATTTGGGTTAAAATGCGCGCTTAGGTGGCTAATGATAATGATAACAAAATATTATACCCCCGCTGCAGGAAACCTGCCGACTAAGCGAATTTCCATTGATTTTCAATTAATCTATTAAATTAACATTTATGTAACGAGTACCTAGGTTAGCTGCTACAGGGAAACTAATAAAGTGTGTTTTTTTATTGAAATATCAATAGCTTAGTAAGAAATAAATAAATCCGCCAAGTTTGATCAAAATATATCCATAAACAAGCCAACTACAACATATTATAATATTCTCCATAAGAATAACAGGGGAGTTTTAAATTAACAATTTTTTGAATTTTCTCCGTAACCAATCACCGTACAGAACCACTTTCATATACTAAATTATTTGTTTTTTAAGCTCAAAAGGTCTGGAGAAAAATTTATAAATTTTGTGTTTTAAGGGTTAAAAATGAGAAATACCCATCATGCTAGTTCGCGAACTCATTCAAGTTTATCGGGCCTTACACCTTCGAACCAAATTTTATCAAAATCGGACAAAAATTACTCAAGTTATCGTGCGGATTGACACATATACATATCTCTATAGATATATATATATATATATATACATATATACAAATTTGAACGAATGGTGTTTTTGGCCTCTGGGGACATCAAAATGAAAAGTAAATCGGTCCGGGGCCTAGGTCTTACCATGAGACCTACGGTAATAGCTACTTCCCTATAGGGAGATTCGCTAATAAACGGAAAATTAGCATTTTTAACATTTTTATGTGTAGAAAACTTGTTCTTTTTATCTCTATTTGTAACCTAAATGTATATTATGGCTTTATCAAAACTTACATCATTGGTCGAGTATGTATTATATATAATCTCCCCCCCCCGCCGTTTAACATTTATGTAACTATATTTTCGTCATATATTCCGTACATCCCCGTGAATGGGCGCACGCACCCCCCTGAGGAGAGATAAGGATTGTGACCACTTATAAGAATTGCCTCCCATTTCCACTAAACTGAGTTTTACACTTTATTACTGCTTAATGCTTACAATTAAAGCCCCTATTTCATGAATGAAAGGCCCATGTTGACAGAGCCAATTAAATGGTCATCCCCCTTCGCTGTATTTGCGTGTTTCGCTCAAATTTTGTTGTTAATTACTTTAATAGTGACCTCAATGTGCGTTATGAGCGATTATGTCTTCTATGGTTATCCATCAAGATACGGCTGTCCGAGAAATAGTTAATTAGTTTAGTACAGTTGTGTCATGGATTAAATGCGAAAAGCAAAAGAGATCGCGAATTTATCGAAAATATATCTATAAATACAGTACCCCAGCCGCAATAAACTTGCTGACTATGCGATTTTCTATTTACCTTTCACTTAAATATTCCCTTAAAATTGTCACATTTTTTTCATTTAAATAAGATTTAATAATAATGAGTACTTAGGTTTGCTGCTACTGGGGAGGGAAAAAGGATCAAGTTAATAGTCCAGTACGAAGTCAGTACATTTTTCAAATTTTCTAAATTTTATTCCAGAGAAAGGTATAGGACGTTTTATTGAATTGTTAATAGCTTAGTATAAAATAATCAAATTTGCAAATTTGACCAAAATATATCCCTAAAAAGGCAGAATTTGACCGTTTATTTATTCTCTATAAGATTATATGGGGATTAAAAATTAAAAGTTTTTTTATATTCTCCCCCACAATTAGGTGTACATCACTTCAACATAATAAGTAAATTTTTGTTTTTAGCTCTACAAAGAAAGTGCAAAATATTATTTCTGGGTCGAAAATTTGATCAAAATATATCCCTAAAAAAGCAGAATTTGACTGTTTATTTATTCTCTATAAGATTATATAAAGATTGAAATTAAAAGTTTTTTTTTATTTTTTCCTCCACAATCAGGAGTATAACATCACTTCAACATAATTATATAGTCATTTGTTGTGTTTAGCTCTACAAAATAGTCTACAAAGAAATTGCAAAATATTATGTTTTAGGGTCAATATTGAAAAACACAAATGTTTACGCTAAACATCCCCACAGATAAATTTAATACAGTAGTAAAATAATACTTTCGTACCAATTTTGTGTTGTTATCAATGGTATAAACCAATGTTTTGTGGGTCCTTCTTACTCGTAAAAGGTAAGTAAAACTGTTTCTAGCCTCACGGTAATAAATGTGTTTATGATTGTCACCGATGCAGTATTAGGTATGTGTAAGCGAGGTTTTTTACTTAACGAGAAAAGGAAGCCATTTGAAAATTGCGAGAACACCAACTACTCAGCAGAGTGTGTTGTTTCATCATTTAGATTAATCTCAGTCACAGGTTGGCGCGGTTGTATTAGACATTAATGTAATAGCTTTGCAGACATGCAACACGACATTGTATCACTTTGTGTGAAGAATGTCCACATTAGACTATTGTCTAATTAAACAAGATGTACAATCATATAGAAAAGTGGCAACGCCGCAAAACCGGCCTACTGGAGCAGCTGTTGCAATGAGTCCTTGGAGGCTAGACGTTCTAACTCATAAAACAATTAAAAGGCTAAAGATAAAATTTCTAATCTCACAGTGCACTAGACATTTAAGTCACTATCACTTTTTTTGCATTTGAAAAACATATTTTGAGATGGTAAATAACTCTTCAGAGGCTGATTGAAATTAACATTTCTCTTATGACGGGCAGACTCAAGATGCCGTTAGCTTCCATGGACTCCCTTGGAAAACAATACAAAACTTTCGAAAATTCCTAAACTCACAGTACCGGTATACTATAAAATATTTATAGATATCCAAATTATAACCACTTTGTTTTTTGAAAAATATATTTGGATTAAAAATTAACTCTCCTGCAACTGTTTGAAACTATCCAAGATGGCCGCTAGCCTCCATCTTGTACAACTATCTCAACTATTGTTAACTATCTTGTAGCGCAGGACTCTGTACAACGTTTATGTTTGTTATTATTATTCCCATTGGGGGAGCGAGCTGGTCTAGTGGTCAGAGCGCGGGACTCCGGTTCCTGGGGTCCCGGCTTCAAATCCCGCCAAATCACCAATGGATTTTATCTAAGTGCTAATGCCGTAACCCCTAGGTCTAGCCTGAAGTAATGTGAAAAACAATTCCGGGCTCGTGCCTAGCGTCCTAGGACAAAAAAAATATTATTCCCATGGCAATAGGCCGGCCGGTGCGACGTTGCCACACACCAACGCCACCGCGGCCTTGTATTAGAGTAGGTTATTGGGGTAGAATGGAATATTTTAAACTATAGAATTATCATAGAATAAACTCCTTGGGCGATGGATCTTTAAGTAGAAAAATGCATCCTCCAATCTAACACAAACTAACATCCAACACAAATTTATCTTTCAGAACCGTATTTAAAATAAATTAAAGAATAAATTGGCTTTAACTTGTCCGGTAAGTCGGTAATTTTTTAGTGCCTGCCTTCAATTATAAAGGTCGCTGGTTCTATTCCAATCTGATAGAGATATTTTCTGGTTCAAACGCCATTCAATCAATTAATGAATGATATCATTTAACAAAAGGTCGAAAATTGAGTAACAAAACCAGGGTTTGGACAGTTTTTTTTTACGAAAAACTGTTGGAATTCCAATGGCATAGAAACACAAACTATAAGAAGGTAAACGAAATTTATTTTTTATAAAGTTTAATTTTTAACTTTCAGAGATGAGTGATGACATTGAAATGGTCCTGAAACAGGCCCAACAAGAGTCCCAACCTAGTTCTTCCCGAAGTCGGGAACGAAGCCGCACCCGAAGAGAAAATACCATCGGTATTCTTCGTCTGGACACAACAGATCCTCGGCGATCTTCGGGCGGCTCCGTGGAACTTCGGACACCTTCGCAGCTAAGTACTCAGGTGAGTTCTGCTGTTGATATAAAATAGATAAAAAATATATAAATCAATGTGCAATAAATGTTGCCCTTAACTTATATGGTTATAATCAATACAAGTAACTTAACAATACAATGGTGTGAGATGATCTGTGTAGCTTTTTTACTGACTCTGTTTCAGCAGTCAGGATAGTTTATTAAAATCCCAATGATCAGGAACAGCTGGGTTCAGTTTCCACCAAAAAGCTACTGACTTTCTCATGATCGAACTGACGACCTTTTGATTGTTAGGCGAGCACCTCATTAACACCACTCAGCTACCCAGCCAATGTCTCCATTGCCTGTATGTGAAACGTAAAGAAAGTTGAGGGGTAATCCCGTATAGTACAAGAACCGTAGCTAGGTAGTTCAGAGGTTATAGTGCTCGCCTGGTAATCAAAAGGTTGTCGGTTCGATCCTGATAAAAGTGAGTAGCTTTGGTTCGAAACTGGGCCCAGCTGTCCTTGATCTTTGGGCTTTAAATGCTCCTGACTAATGAAACAGCTGATTTTAGTCAGTAAAAAGCTACACAGATCATCTCACACCATTCTACACACATCCTTCACTCATATTTGGGTTTTAAAAATACGCACATGTGGTGTCTCCATCTCAAACGAATATGAATATGGATATGAATACTGATGAATTTTAAGTCACGATGTTGATTTTGGTAAATTACAAAACTAAACTAACTTTTAAACATTTTTGGATGAAAATAAAACTAAAAGCAAATCGTCAAGCAGTCAAAACACTCTACATTTAGAAAAACAAACTGTATTGAGCAAGTTGAAAAAAAAAACAGTGACCTATTTTAGTAAGAAAAGAAGAGGTGCGTAGAGAAGACCTACTTTGTTTGAGTGGACAACATTTAAACGGCAATAACAATTAAGCTACACAAAGTAGGTACAAAGTTGCGTGTTTACTTATCCCCCCCCCTTCTTTGACGCAGCACGCAATACAAAGGCGTGTGGGAGAGTATATGTAGAGGGGGGGGGATAGTATGTTGGTTAACATGATAAAAACATACCACTTAGAATATGGTTTAGTCCATTTATACGCCTTGGGTTTAGTCAATGATACTATACACAATTTGTGTTGACTTTTTGCCTTTTTCCACATCCTTTTTGTGGTTTTGGAATGATATTTATGATCGTGAGTTTTTAATATTATCGAGTTTTTTTTAGCCTAATCAAAGCTACAGTAAGTTTTGTATATATTTGAACACAACTACGACAAGAACTTAAAAACTGTACGCATTAACAAACATTTAGAAAGCAATATCGCAATTAGTACGGTGCAATTAGTAAAAAAAAACTGCTGGTGAAAGGTTACACTATTTTGGGGGGGAAGGGGGGTTAAAGTTGAAATTTTTTTGTTACTATTAAATATTTTGAAAACCAAGTGGTCTATCACAAATTATGTTATTCCAAAAATGATCAATAAAAATTTAAACAAAGAAAGGTCCTCTTCGTAATCTTGTTGAAACGAATGGTTAAATAGTTACAAAAGCTTAAAAGTGGATATTCTTGACAAAAATAAATAAAATAAAAACACATCTTATAACAAAGTCACTGGACATAAAGTTAATTTCAAATAATTTATTCTTTTATGTACTATCTTCTCAGGACAAGGACGAAAATCTGTAAGCATTATTTGATGTGCACCTCAAAATAAAATTCATTTGTTAGTAAAATACAATGCCGTAAATCCAAACTCAAACCGGTGGAGTCAAAAGAGGCAACCGTTGAAATATATCTTGAATTAGCAATTTTGAATGTTTCAACCACCCCCATTTTTGACTGAAATATCCGTTTGAGTTCGGGTGTGTGCTATTGTATCCTGCTAATATAGACCTTTATTTGATATGCATATGAAGCAATGCTTACATTCATTATTTTCCACTGGCTTCTAGCGGGCGCTCCAAAATTGCAAATTTAAGAAATCTTTCAACTGCGTGCAGACGTCCATCTGCAAACAGACTGACGCCTAGGGTGAGTTGGCCTTAAAAAGGGCTATGACATACCAAATTTAAATTAACATCGTTCGAGCCGTTTTTTGAGAATCCATTTCCGTCATTTTATGGGGTTTAATAAGTAAATACCTATAAAAAAAAATCTGCATATACCATAAATTAGTACTCTCATACAAAATTCCTCAAAACCTGACCATATAGGTGTACCGTGAGTCGGGTTGTAGCTTTATACATATCCACACACACAGATATCACAGATATCAATTTTTTCTGTTCAGGAAGAGTTATTAACCCAAAACAAACTCAAAAAAGATTAATATACTTTCCCCATATACCATGAATAGGGGAAAAACTAAAACAAACCGTCTTAAACAAACAATCCCTCAAAACAACCCTCTACGAAGCCCTGTTAGTTGTGAAACTAACATCACTCCCACAATGCAATGATGAATATACTTTCCCCATATACCATGAATAGGGGAAAAACCCAAACAAACCTACTAGTCCCTATAAATTGCGAACTACCATCCCACAATGCACTATCGCACGCAGCGTCATCCATTGTGGCAAAGTTCACCTTCGTGGAACTACCCCGTCCCGTCCAAGGTCGCCGTCTTATCAGGTAATGCCACATGTCTACACGTCCACAACAAGGGGCTGCTCTAAATCAGGGGTAATGACAACACGGGGGGGGGGGGGGGGGTGAAAAATGTGATTTGCTGGGTGTGGTCGGATCGTGTAGTGCATGCAAGCAACAGGCTGAGTCCGAGACAGTGATTCAGTGATTGCCCTACGTTCGGACGATAAGGTTCGTCCGATAACTTGTCGTGCGTTGCGTATTTAAGTGGGATTTTATTGTTTTGAGTTTGTCGGAAGATTGTTGTTGTTGTGGGGTAGAATCGTCGTTATGGATCAGCCGAAGAAACGTTTAAGGTTAGTTCCGTCTGTGTACCGTTTTGTTGTTTACAATTTGATATTTTTGCTATTTAATTTAAAGAACTATTTAAAAACAAAAGTATATTGGGTTCAGGGGGGACACTAAATGGATATTGAACCACCACCACTGAAACTCGAAAAATTTGGACGAAAACAGTAATTTTTCCATATACTATTTATGGGGGGGAGAAAGTAAATATCCAAACTATTACACTTACATTTTGTTTTGCTCTGCTAAATGACTATCTTTCACGAGGACATATATTTAAATGAAGACAGAATCATTCCTGATCCATACGTCTTTATTTGTGTTATGTACTTTGTACATATTTCTTGTTGAACACTTAAGTTTTAAAATTTATAAAAGATGAACCCTCTTTTTTGGTATCAATTGAGAAAGAAAGATATGATTTGAATGTATACAGACTCGTATGTGTAAATATTACCAACTGATAGTATTTTTTGACAACGTAATAATGTACTGTAATATGAGTCAATTTAGTTAAAAATTTAAAAATATACTCAAGTCTGGTTTGCAACAGGGGAAGAATAGTTAGAATAATGTGGGTATCTAAATCTACCGTTTGTTTTATAAACATTTATAATTGTTTTGTTGAATCCGAGCAAAGTTCGGTCTTTAACTTTGGGCTATAATACACACTTAGGTGGTGTCCCGATAATTGATAATATGCCTATAATAATGATAATAATAATATAAAATAACCGACAGTTAAAATTGCATCGAGATACAGGTAGACCTATTTATCTGCATTTTGTTCTTATAATACGTATCATTTGACCAATACTGCTGTAGAGACTTTAACATCACTATCAACACGCAGTTCTTCTTCTTCTTAACTATGTTTCCACTAATGTCTATAAATGTCCACTTGACGTTGTGACTGTGCTTGTTATTTCTTTACTGATTCTATTAATATCTATTGACACGATGAAAAGTTAATTCTGCTTGCTATATTAATATTTATTGAACACGGCTTGACTGTCGAGTAGTATTTATTGAAGCATATAATCAACACACTAATTTTTATTAATAACTAACAACAAAACCCGGCATTGCCCGGGTCAATACCCGGGCAATAAATTATACTAATAAATTATTTACTAATAAAAATTAGTGTGTTGATTATATGCTTCAATAAATACTACTCGACAGTCAAGCCGTGTTCAATAAATATTAATATAGCAAGCAGATTCACCATAGTGACAATGAAATGCCGTTTTTGATTGAGTAATTCAGTATCTTAAACTTAACTGATTCAAACAATCAATATCTCAAAAAAGCCTTTATTTCAAGGAGCATTTTAAGACCAAGACATATAAAATAACTAAAATAAAAATGGAGTTACGTAACGTATCATTGATTGCAGATAAGCCCTAAAATAATTATAATTATTGTTGATTCGTGATTCAGCAGCGTGCTTCAGGTACGTCCGATCTTAATAGTCAATAGCTCAAATGAAAGAGGTATTTCACAGAAGGTTCTTAGACCAAAACACATAGGATAATGTTTTTTATCTGAAGTAAGAATTCGAAAAAAATGTACAAGGAGAAAGTTGCTTTTGTGCATAGCTCGAATATACGTAGGATAAAATGAATGTTGATGCTTGATGTCAAAAATCTGTTCGTGCTTAGACCTACCTTTAATTTAAGACAAAAATTCTGAAAATCGGTCGGGTAGAAGAGCCAAACCGACTCGGACAAGAAAAACCCAACATTTTTAAATATATACCTAGATCAATAAACTTGATCTATTTATATTTTTATCAGTAGTGTAATTTAAATATTCATAAAACAGGGACTATAGTGCGTTCAAACAGCCGTGGCACCTGACGGATTAGGAGACCTCATGGAAACCCTTGGGGCCTCCTAATCCCTCAGGTGCCACGGCTGTTTGAACGTACTATATGCATATTTGAGTTGTGACTTTTGGCACAGAAAACGTGTGCTTTTGGATACTATATTTTTAAAGATGGCAAGAAAACATAATTACAGCCTATACACATATCCGTAGAAATTCTTAAATTAAGCATATCAGTAAATTTGGACAAATAAAATATTTACTTAATGATTGTCAACCTCGGAAATGTTTAATGTAAACCACAGTTTAAAAGCAGGTTAGGTTGGTAAAACAGGTGTCAGTTGCACAGGAGAACAAACTTTTCCTGATAAAATAAAAGGATGGATCTTTTGACTTGTCACCAAAACATCCAAAGTTTTACAAACTTGTCTTGAAAACATGTAACTTTAGTAACGGACTGACTTTGCACTTTTACTGTGCTATTTTAAAATTGCAGACTTTTTATTTAGGAAAACCCGGTGATGATGATAAATAAATAAGGATAGGACGGGATTTTTGAGTTTGGACAGTATAAGTTTGTGCATCGAATGTGAAGTTACACCCTGCACCACTCATTAACAACAAAATTGGTCTTAACAGCTGATAAATTGAAGTTCGATCTGTAGAACGTTTTCCCCTCTAGATTGAAAAATTGACAAGATATTTTGATAAAACTTGCATTGATAGATAGAATGTTAAATTTCAAAGAGATTTCATTACTATTTTGTGCAATCATGGTTTGGTTGTGACTGATAAGTTTAAAAATAAAATATTTTCGAAAAAATCTTGATTAAAAATTATTTTTTGTTTTTGAGAGCTCTTCATGTGGTAACCATTCAAGCTTTTGGCTTGCAACTTTACCAAAAGTTGTAGAATTTAACGGAGAACAAGGACATTAGAATTTATGTATATCTTTTACTGGGATATTTTTTGTCAAAATCTAAAATATTTGTAAATATCAAAAATTAATTAAATTAAACTAAATAATCAAAGTTGTATATTTTTTAACACATCCTAATAAAAGTTGGTATATGGGTTCTCCTAGTTGAATATGTTTTTAGAGAAAATATCAATAGACCACAACGAGAAGAAGCCGTATACCAAGTTCCATCAGTATACGTTCACAAATAAGTGAGATGTACAAATTTTCTATTCCGAATAAAATTAGACAACGTACTGTCTTTAGCACTTTCAATATCTCGGTAACCAATTGGCGTAGAGAAATTATCAAAATACCAATTTGTGAGTTTTTTTAAGCTGTATCCAATGGTAAAAACTAAAGTTTAAATCTTTCAAACTTTAAATTTTAATTAATTAATGTCATTTAATATTAGTTAATGTCAAACTTTAATGTTCAATTACTCGAAACCCCCATTTTTGGGGCACAAAATCCCCCCAAAAAACCCCTTTGGATTAAGTGATCTGGCTGGTTTTCAAACTTTAAGTCTGATATGCTACATTAATGGTTTGTACTAAATTTCATCAGAATCAGGAATTAGACCATTTTTACGTGAGTAATAGCTTTGACTATTAATATGGTAATAGCTAATTTCCTGTAGGAGAAATTTGCTATATGCCGTTAGAACATTCTACGATGATTGTGAAATTCCCGCACACACAATATTTGAGGAACTCTTCATTTTTGTTCATTAGACGAAAGTAAAGCCATCCATGAAAAAAAAAATCCGGACTTTAATTTTTCAAAATCTATATTTCCTGGACTATAAAGCAAAACAATAAAAATGCAAGCGCACAGCTGATTTCTAGCGTTGAACGTCGTTGGCTCCATGAGCTATATTTTTTAAGTTGAGCACTCAATGTTATTTAAATGGGTTTCATTACTTCACTGAGTGAGTTTTTGAAACTTTACTTCACTCGTGAAGTAAAGAAGTTGTAAACATCACGCTTGGGATAGGGAAGTTTAACATAGGGTTAGGTAAAGTAAGTAAACAATGCTGCAAAGTGAATCTTTTCAATTCTACGAACTAAACTGAAAAGGTTACTTCAAAAAAAGGTTTGTAGGTAAACGTATTTAATTGTATCTTTATGATATCAAGTTAAGTTTCTCAAAAGTTATCTTGTCAATAACAAAGTTAAGAGTACTACTGTTCCATAAAATATAACCGCATCCTATAGGCCTAAATCCTTTCTCTTGTTAAAAAAAGTAAGTAAACCTGATATGTAGAAAACTAAATAAGTATGCCTCCAATGCAACTCTTCGAGCTTGTAAAACACCAATGTAATTCACTATAAATTTTTTGTAGAATATACAATAAATCTATATGAATCTATGCAACAATGCATATCAGCTGATCGGCAATAAGTAAAAGCAGCGATACCAACTCAAGCTTCTTTTGTCCATTTGGGCTGCGTTTAAGAAAAATACCCTGTATGTTATTGTCCTAATTAATACTAAATGACATTATTATTAATATTACAGTACTGGATCAATACTAAAGGACAGTATTAATGGATTGATATTAAATGACAAGTTAGGTATGTATAAATAAACCTAGCTTCATCTATTTGAAACTATTTGTATTATCTATTTATGACATTTATGTCCAACGTTTGATTCCCATTTTCTTCCCCTATACATGGAGGAAGTGTTATTATTTGTAAAATTTCAGAGTTATAGATTTTTTACTTTCATTCTAGGAATCCCTGATGAGTTTGATTTGTACCTAGTTTATGAACTGATGTCTAACACAGTGTATACTCTTTAGTAAATAAAATAAACGATATCATCAATCTGACACATACTTTCTACCACTAGCTTATCAACAACCTTTACCATGTAAGGTAACCAACATCACAAAATGTGCATTAAACTTTTGAACGGCAATTTTTACAGAAATGGGGGGTTGCACTGTTTTGTTTGGAATTAACTGGACCATAACAGACGAATTTTAATCATAACCAGTTTTTTAATCCATTATTCCGCTTTTTTATGGGAAACTAACATAAGTAACAATAACTTTTGAAACGTAATTTTTACAGCAATGGAAGCTCCACAATTTTGTTCCCAATTTAAATGGGCTACAACGCACTAACTTTTTATCAAAATCGTTAGGGCCATTTTCGAGAAAATTAGATTTTTCCATTATTTTATGGTGTTTTATGGGAAAATCACTATTAAAATCGAAATTTCAAAATAATGAAAAAATGCCTAGATATATCATGGATTTTTACCTACACACAAAACTGTATCAAAATCGGGCTACATGTGTGGTCTGTAGCTCTGTACACATCCACACATACAGACAGACATCACTTCGAAAACCACTTTTTTGGGGTTCAGGGGGACCCAAAACGGATATAACCACTCAAACTCGAAAATGTTGACGAAAACAATATGCCTACTTTCTTCATATACTAAGTAGGCTATTTGGGGAGAAAATAAAAATGCTAGGCACCCATAGATAAACATAAATAACATCACCAAATGAAAAAACAACACCGAACGAACCTAACCAAAATCAATTTCCCATAATTTGTAAACACCGCTGAGTCGCACCATCACACGCTACAAAGTAATCCAAGGTATCGTGATGTAACCGATTCCAACGATGTGTCAGCGTTCCATGAACCTAGTATGGCGAAGTAACATGCTACCCAGTATCTGTTACAACAAAGGACAATGTCGTCGGTCGACAAATAGCCGTCATTACAACAGATGAAAATGTGCGAGCATTTATGGCATGGGCGGGGCCTTCCTCAACCCTAGGCTTGTAAAGCATGCGCTGTATAGGTTCGTGAACCTACCTTGACAAAAAATTATGTGAAAACAAATTTTATTTCTCATCCAAAAACCTAGAATTTTCTTAATTTCATACAAATATGAAAAAGTAGGAGTATTTTTATGGAAATCCTTATTTGAACATTTGTTTTACTTTCTCCGTCTATATTTAGTAAATGGAGAAAGTATGATTTCCTCTGTCAACATTTTCGAGTTTGCGTTTTGGGTGGGAATATACGTTACCCCCTGAACCCAAAAAGTTTTTCGAAGTGATGTCTGTGTGTGTTTGGACGTGTACAGACTACAGAGCTACAAGACTACCGTACACATGTGGTCCGATTTTGATTTAATTTGGTATGTGGGTACCAAACCCATGGTATTTCAAGGTGTTTTTGAAATTGTTTAAAATTGTCATATTTAATGGTAATTTGTCCATAACATACCATAAAATAACTAATTTTCACAAAATGGCAATTTTGGAAATTTTCCCCATAAAAGATTACCCCATAAATTCGAAAACTTTGACAAAACAATACTTTCTCCATATACTATGTGGTATAGGTGGAGAAAGTAAAGCAACACTGTCTACTGTAGGCTACACTATAATTCTATTGTTGTCCCTAGGGATGTGTGGAGCCTTCTTCTCCTCACCTGTCTGTAGACAGGCTCTCTGTGACGTTTGCTGCAGAATCACCCTGTGTCGTCTCTATGGACAAAGTGCGCTTTGAGTCTGGTGGGTACAGTGTATAATAAACCTCTTCGTTACTGTTGTAAGTTTGTCATTCAAAAGTTCTACTGGCATTTGCACTAATAAAAAAAATATATTGCGATGATCATCAAATGTGACTAATATTGATGTTGTGCTGAACAAATTTTTAACTCTGAGTGTGGTACTCCAAATCTTGGCCATTTAACCATCACTCATAATAGATGAATTAGATGAATTGAAGAAGTTTATCTAATTTTGACGAAATTTGGCATGCAAACTAGCAAGATTGGGTTGTGAAAACGGTGTTAGAATTAGAGAATTAGGGGTGTTAGAAGGTTCTAAAAAATCTGCAGCTCTTAAAACATGAACATACGAAATGCCCAATTTTCACTAAAGCCATTGTGTAAAGCTTTATAAAACAAACAATTTTGTATATTGCAGTATTGGTCCAAAATTAAAAGTTACAGAGAAAATTGCCAAAAAATGTACACTGCAGGTGTGCTGTAGCGGGGGTATTCATTACTTCTATTTTCCACAGATGCTGAGGAGGATGAAGACTATTCGCAGAGTGTTAGTGCAATTTTCCAACGCAAGGCCTCAACAAGACACAGTCGCAAGCGACGTCGCTCGTCCAGCCCCAAGTTTGTGACGGATGTGGACGACGGACAAAATAGTGGAAAGGTCCGCAATAGAAGACGATCTTCTGTCTTCACAACAAGCTCTGGAGAGTAAGAAATTAAAAGTCTTTAAACATTTTGTTTAATTAAAGCAGAAAATTTAAGTAAATTATTTTGAGAATCAATACTTGAATAGTAAGGAATTTAATTGCACTTTTTTATTACATATGTCTCACAATTCCAGCTAAAATGGTAAAACAGAATGTCATTTTGATTTCCAAAATTATCTTTTTGTCTTTGTTTTAGTATTTTATAATTCCTTAACATTTTTTGGACGTGTAAAAAAGGTGATCTTTTTATTTTCTCTTTTTACTTTTAACAGTTTAAATAATGATCTCTGGACTAGATTAATGATAATGCTGTTCTGGTATTGGCCATTAATAAAATGTGCCGCAACCACTAGGTCTTGCCTAAAGCAGTGTGAAAAAAACAACCCACGGATAGAGCCTAGAGTCCTTGGACAAAAAAGTACATTTATAACAGCTGAGTGGTTAGTTTAAAAATCGGGTCATCGGATCCCATAGTAAAGTCAGTAGCTTTTTGATGTATCAAGAGTGGGCCAAACTTTGAACCTTTGGCTGTTAAGGGTTCCACCCGCCTGCTGTTTACCATATAAAATGGTCCTACAAAAAAGAAACTCCTGGAATTATTAAAGTGTTCATAGGTTAACCGGCCATTTTTGTCACTAAATCGATTGTTTATCATTTCAAATAACCAGATATACTCTAACAGAGTTAACTGTAGTACCGCCATATCTGTGGAGGACGCGGTCCAGGAGCAGATCCTCCAGAACATCAAGCTGCACAAGGAAGTCCTCAGCAGTGTGAAGCAGCAGCCATGGAACATGAGGAGGAAACTGAGGCTCGTGAGACAGGTTGGTGCAAGTCTCAACTGGTAAGATGAAAATTCTGTTTGTTTAGGTACATGGTTGTTTGAACTTATGCTAAAGAAAATAAAAAGCTTTTACAATTTATTTCTATTATTTAAATCAGCTGTTTTGATTGTTTAACAATATAAATATGAACTGAAAATGCTTAAGCCAGTTTGCTGTGTATTAGCTTCTATAGTACGGCCGCTTAGAAAGCGACCTCCTCCAGCATTGGTTTAGCATTAGCGCGCAGGTCGTTTTCTAAGCGGCGGAACTATAGTGCTTGTTTACTGTACAATGAAAATGAAATAATAAACTTAAACCTCTAATGTTTACATTCTTACAATAGCTAGAACTTGTTTCTTTTCATTTTCATCTTAAATTAATGTTCATTAGGAAACATAATAACAATTTAACTGAGGACTGTTATTCTGTACCTGAATATTTTTGTGATGAAAAGTGGGGTTCATAACTTGTACCTAAATTAGTTTTCTGGCACTTGTTCCAGTTTTTCTGGTCCTCGGCTTTTCCTTGCAGGTGAAATTTGATGTTCCTGTGTTCAGCTTTGACTTACTCCCAACGGAAATTGCAACTTTTGGTAATTAAATATTTTGTTTGAAGGCCAAAGCATACATCAGGCGTCATGAGGGAGAGTTACAGGAGAGACTGGCGCAGAGTCGCAGCACCAGGGATATTCTGGCGCGGTTCAACATTGTCATTATCAGGGTAAGTGGTCATTTTAGATAAATACAATAACGTCTACTCCTCCTGTATCCAATTTTTATAAGGGGAAAACGTTGTTATCATGGAACCGACAGACTGCAAGTTGTATGGTTGTTGAAAATAATTAACTTGAACTTATATAAAGACTAAGGTTTTACTAAAAGGTTTTACTATTGACCGTGAGTTTCATATGTGGAAAAATAAAACAACCCCATACAATAGGAAGAAGGTATTTTTAAAACTGTTGATTAAATAATGTGTTAGACAAAGCAAATTGAAAGCATATTAGAGTCAGTTTGTATTTTCTTTACTTTTATAACTTAACTGCTTATCTTTCTCATTATTTCAATGTGCTGAATTTTACTGAGCTGTATTTTGGCTTACAATTGTTGTCAAACTGACAAAAACGTCAAAGGAGCTTGTCTACGTCATGGTGACGTGTAGGACTGATTTCTCTCGGAGCAGTCGCCTCTCTTGCCTGTCATGGGATACAGTCCCTGTTGAATTCAGCAGCTAGGAAAATACTTCTGATCCTAGTGTTGAGTTGAAAAATGCAGTTGTATTCAGCAACTAGAAAATCCTGCCTATTGCAGTTCTAGAAAAATCCCTTGGCTAGACCTAGGTTAGTGGTTGAGAGTAACTGTCACTGTCAGTGGTTCTTATGTAGTATTTCTGGCCAATGAACCACCTGCTCTTGGTCAGAAGCAAGGCAATCATTTTATTCCCTTACTCATCTTCACCTTAAATACATAAATACATACCTTCGCCATATTTTGGATCATTGGCGTTAAACTTTATCTAAATCCATGATGTAAAAGCTAAGTCTACATAAATATTGGAAAGGTACATTGCAAGTCGCATGAGTGGAAAGTGCGAGCGGAACTGGAATAGCATACATCCAGAATCAATAGAATGTTCTGAAGATTCAGTCATCAGATATGTGAGTCATAATGAAATTACTCATGGGAAACATTAGTTTTAAAACTTTATCCACCAAAAGCCTTAATTTGAAAAATTATTATGTTGGTAGCACTGGCAGCACACCAAGCGGGAGTTGGCAAACCTGTTGAACACCCTGATTCCCTGGGAGATCAGGATTAAAGAGATAGAATCACATTTTGGCTCAGTCGTTGCTTCTTACTTCACGTTCCTCCGATGGCTGTTCTGGGTGAATCTTGTCACCGCTGTGATCCTCATTGTATTTGTTGCAGTGCCCGAGGTAAAAAAAAAACTTCTCTCAACAATTTAGCAAATCACTTTGCGTAGGTGAAGGGTTTGCAATAGGAATTCCATTATTCATCTTTAGAATAGGGTTTAGCTTTAGTAACTACTGTTAAGCTAACATCTTTGACTATTGATACAACTAGACATTCCATCCCCATGCTAAAGTTGTCGCCAACTTGTTAATGAAAATAATTTTAGTTTATGTGAGCCACCGACAGATTGCACTGGTCTAAATTTCTAATTTCTATTGAATACACAAACTTTTTATTGAGTATAACTAATGTATTTCTTATTGTGAGCTATAGCAACTGCCCAGCTACTTGGTCAGCAACAAAAAGAAGGTAGAGAATAGAATTTTATACACCAGTGCATGCAGTCAATGCTTTTAGTATGGTAAGTAATCAAAGAGATAGGGAAGTGGTAAATCATAAATTAAATTAATATGATTCATAGCCCTTAATTCAAACTTCAAATTAATGGCCATTTTATTGCTATGCACTTTTTAATCACACTAAGAATACCTTTTTTGCTAATTTCGTTGTTATTTTGTCGCTCCTCCAATTTTTCCTAAGGAATCAAATGAGACTTGGTTTTTTTTTTACATGTAGGTATATTTATCATAAATGTTAAGTTTCAAGTTTGTATGTTCAACCTCTTTGTGGGACACCCTAAGCTGCTAAAATGAATCATGTACTATACAAAGAACAAAACCCAATCGATGAGTTGAAAGATATATTATTTCAATGTTTGCAGCTGGTAATGTCAAATCCTGAAAAATCAGGAATGCGCAAGAAAATGCTGGAGCAAGAAAAAGCTAATGCTACCAACCTTTTCACTCTCTGGGACTTTGATGGAGTCCTGAAGTACTCTCCTCTTTTCTACGGCTACTACTCACATCGGGATCCAGAGCCATATAGTTTAGCCAAGAAGATCAATTATTCAATGCCTCTTGCCTACTTTATAACAGAACTGGTTGTTTACATTTACAGCTTTGTAGCTATATTACGCAGGTAAGTCCTCAATTGCCTTTGATAATTCCTCTTTCCATAAAAAGCTTGATTTAGCATATATCTCCTTAATGTTTTGTTCATCTTGATTTGTTTTATATTCGTTCAATGTTTTACGTCCTTGTGCGTTTGTACATAACCATTATCAATGTTTATTTCATTACAAACACTTAAAACCAATCACACATATTTAATGCCACACAACACAGGGATTTCTATGTTAGGTTCTGTCAGATTGAATCATAGATTAGATCAATACAGTATAATATTTTCAATTCCAATCAAATTAGTGATAAAAGTCAAACTTGCAAAACTATTCGAAGAAGAAAAGTTATAAAGAAATTAATACACCTACCATAGAACTAGTCCCAAATCTATTCAAATAGTGAAGCATATTATTTGTATAACGCTGTGCCAATAGCTTTTCTACCAGTTACCTTCCATTTCTACAGAATGGCAGAGAACTCACGTCAGAGCAAGTTATCAGAGAAGGACGATGAGTGTGTTTTTACATGGAAGTTGTTCACGGGTTGGGACTACATGATTGGCAACTCCGAGACAGCTCACAACCGAACGGCTTCTATAATACTTGGCTTCAAAGAGGCACTGCTTGAGGAGGCCGAGAAGAAACGGGATGAAGGCCGAAAGTAAGTTGTGATCAATTGTCGGATCTGTAGAGACTTGAAGTTGTTATTGATTGGCGGGTCAAATTGCATGGTAAATTAACTGATCAAATAATAGAGAGATTGTAGAGACTATGTATGGACAAAAACTGCTAAAGTGTGTCCAACCAGAACCACAACCCCATTCTCTTCCATTTTAATCCTCCCCTCCATTTCATAGTCAATGTTTTACTGATGTTAAGAATTTCAAAAGCATATTTAGTAATGTTTGATCACATTTATTAATAATATTTTTGAAGAACATTGTCAAAACTTACCCAAAGAAAATATAGCCAAAACTCTTAGAGTAGAATATGAGAGTACAGGGCCGCTTTAAGGGTCAGTGGAGCCCTGGGCAAACCCAAAAGCAGCGCCCCTTTTTTTTCCTAGTGTGGGTGGGCGGTGGTTGAGGGGCACCCGGTGGGCGCCCCCAAACCTCCAGCGCCCCTGGGCATATGCCCAGTCTGCCCGTTTATAAAAGTGGGCCTGTGAGAGTAGTCCGTTTCATTGTATTTTGTGTTTTCTCAACTTGGACCCTGAAGAGTATAACTGTAGGAAAACTAAACAAAATGGGACGATAAAATAGAAAAACGTTTATAAAAAAAAGTAGCTTAGGTTTTATATAAAACTTGACTTTAATTTAAGAAAATAATAATTTGGTTATCAACTTGCAGCTGGAAAGTGACGAGTTTGCGAGTGTTTGCGCACATGAATGTTTGTTGGTTGCTGGGTTCATCGGTCTACGCTGTGATCCTAGTGGTCCAAAGATCCACAGAGGTACTTTTATCAATTTTTTTCAACAATAATAATCATATATGCTCAGATAAATCATGAACAAAAAAATAACTGGATACAACCACAAATTTTCCCAAAATTGTTGAGTAATCTAGGTTGTAGGGTCAAGAATAGATTACATCTATTCAGCAAATAAGATTATTTGGCAATTCAAGAAAAAAAAAAACATTAAAAAGTTTAATCTTTTCCGTATGCTAATCTTGAATTGCAAGCAAATTTAGGGATAACCCTAAAACTGACCACAAAAAGACAACCAGAAGATGTTCATTTGCAAGCTGACTGTACTTGGCAATAAAAGAAGAATTTGTTGTTTGATAAGATAAAAATAAGTACATCCCATGACTAGTGTTTTTTTTTTTGTTTTTTTTTTTTTTTTGTTTTAGTGAATATATAGCTTACTATTTATTTCTCAAACACATTAAGTTCTATTTTTTTTTTTTTGCCATTTTAGCGATACAGAGCGCTATTAAAGCTGGGCTTTCCTAAAAGCGGAGCCCAGAGATCACTCTTCTCTTGTCTTAGTTAATTTAATGGTGCTGTTTTACACGCAATTGTACCGCCACAAAACACTTTTCCACACTCTACTCTCCGCACTTTGCATCCAAACCCAGGAAAACCCTGTGTGAGAGTGATTCTGAAGATTACAGTAACAGATTAAATGCAAAAGATTACATCAAAACATTACACTTTTGCGTAACCTATAACTTTCGAGAACATGTAAGACTCAAACAAGGTTCACCAGAGTACTGTACTGGTGGATTGAACGAACATGTGTTTTGGAAACACAACTGTACAAATGTTTTCAAAAGTCAGCTGATGAACTTTGTTTCAGTTGGAGCTGGAGCATAATCACGGTTGGTGGCGCAAGAATGAAATCACAATTGTAGTGTCCCTCATCACCTCGCTCTTTCCAGTGTTCTTTGAAGTATTCGGTATTATTGAGCAATACCACCCAAGAAAGAAACTGAGAATGCAATTAGCAAGGTGAACTTTTAGTTAAGAAAACATGACCAAACTAGAAAACCGTTTCATTTCATTGCTTTAATCATGAAATAGGTTATTTCCTAATATTATGGATACAAAAATCCAAATTTTTACTTTCTGACATAGATAGTAAATGAGGTTTTGTTTTGTCAAAATTTTCTAGTTTGAGTTTCAGTGGAAATATCCTTTTTGGATCTCCCTTGAATAAAAAAGGTGGTTGTTGATGTGACGACTCTGTGTATGTGGATGTGGACAGAGCTACAGACTAGACATGGTCATATATTCATGAAATTTGTTTTAGTGATAGTTGTACTATTTTACTAAGAATTAAGTGAATGGACTGTTTTATGTCATAACTCAAACTCAACTGACTTTATTTACCTTTTTACAAACATAGAATAACAAATAAACATATGATAATAATTAATAGAAATTAACAGGTGTTATGAAATAAACTGTTCTCACAACATCCTCCCTTTTAAGTTTGAAAGTTCTTCAACCAGCTTGGTTTGTGTATAATTCTCTTTGGACGGTTGTATGGTTCTGTTTGATGTGTATTCGCTGACAAACTTTGTTCACTGTTTTCCTCTCTTAAATAAGGGGCAAGTTTGAGGTGGAATCGATTTCTTCTCACATTCCTCTTATCAGTTTCAACAATATATGAACGAGGGCTGTCCAGGATTTTCACAATTTTGCCATGTCTTCTAAGGTCCACAATCCAAACTGGGTCTCCTATATGAAAAGGATTGAGAGTTTGCACTTTGTGCCTTCTATCATAGTTGTGTTTGTACTTCTCACGATATGTTTCTTCTCTCCCTTTAAGATCCTTTAGATCTGGTTCTCCACTAAGCAAATGTCCTGTCTGAGGCAATGTGCTCCGTAATCGCCTGTTCATAAGGAGCTGAGAGGGACTGAACCCATTCCAGAGGGGTGTCGTTCGATAGGCTAGAAGCGCCAAATAAGGGTCTTCCACATTTTTCTTTAGAATCATTTTGGCAATTTTCACTGCCGCTTCAGCCTCTCCATTGCTTTGGGAAAATTTTGGGCTACTTGTTATATGCTTGAAGCCATAAACTTTGGAAAATGTCTTGAAATCTGAATGTTCAAGGACTTGAAATTGAGACCCACAGTCAGACCTAATTTCTTCTGGAATGCCGTGTCGACAAAAAAAGGCTTTGCATCTCATTATTACTTCTCGTGATGTTAATGACTCTAATTCAGCTATCTCAAAATATCTGGAGTAATAATCTGTCACAGTCAAAAACCAAACGCCTTCAAGTTTGAACAAATCCATCGCAAGTGTTTTCCATGGCCTGTCAGGGAATTGTGTGGGAAGCAATGGTTCATGACTGTTCCTTGAATGTTTAATACAAGTAGGGCATGATTTCACCATACTTTCAATGGCTGAAGAAATTCCTGGCCACCAGACTGACTCTTTTGCACGTAAACGACACTTGGTGATTCCAAAATGACCTTCATGTACTCTTTGAAGTGCCCAAGACTGCAGAGCTGGTGGAATTACAAGTCTTGAACCTCGTAGTATCATCTCATTATCAACACTTAGCTCATCCTTAACTGAATTATACGGTTTTAGGTCATCTCGTAATGATGTCTTAGAAGGCCAACCTTGGATAATTATTTTTTTCAGTTCACGTAAAGTCGGATCTTTATTTTGTTCCTCCAATACTTTAGCAACTATGCAGTCGTTTATATCGATGGATGACAAAACCATTTGAACAAACGCTTGAGTTTCTTCTTCTAACTCACGGTCATCAGTACCTGAAAATGGGAGAGGTGCTCTTGAAAGAGCATCAGGAACTAGAAGCTGCTTTCCAGGAATATAAGTAATTGAAAAATCATATCTCATGAGACGCAATCGAATTCTTTGAATTCTTGGAGACAATTCATCAAGATGTTTGGATTTCAAAATTTGAAGTAGTGGTTTGTAATCTGTTTGTATTGTTATTCTCTTGCCAATAATAAATTCTTGAAACTTTTCACATGCCCAAGCAACAGCTGTAGCCTCCCTCTCGATGTTTGCATAGTTTTTTTCAGAAGGAAGAAGGCTTCGGGATGCAAATGATACTGGTCGTATAGAACCATCATCTTGAACTTGAGAAAGAGTTGATCCTAGTCCTTGAAGCGAGGCATCACAGGAGATAATTGTTTCCCGATTTACATCGTAAATGGCTAGGCAAGGAGAGTTAGTCAAAATGAGTTTTATTTCATCAAATGCCTTCGCCTGCTCTGGACCCCATATCCATGGAACGTTAGCTTGAAGTAGTGAATTCATTGGGGCCAAAATCTTAGCTTTGTCAGGAATAAACTTACCAAGAAAGTTTACCATCCCATTGAACCTTTGAAGTTCTTTTACGTTTTTTGGGCAGTCCATTTTGAGAATAGCGGAAACCTTTTCCTTATCAACAGAAATTCCATCGGATGAGAGGAAATGCCCGAGGAATTTAATACTTGACTTACCAAACTCAGTTTTGTCTTTGTTAAGTGTCATTCCTACATTTTTAAGCTTTTCAAGTACTTGCCGAACAACTGTATCATGTTCTTCTTTAGTTTTTCCCCAAATCAGAATATCGTCCATATGGACTGCGACATTTGACTGGTTGTCTAAGATTTTGTTCATGCATTTCTGAAAATGTTCAGGTGCTGATGTGATTCCAAATGGAAGTTTGAGAAATTTAAAACGTCCAAAAGGGGTAAGGAAAGTAGTTAGATCCTGGGAATTTACATTTACTTGCCAAAAACCACTGTTTGCATCAAGTTTTGAAAACCATTTTGCTCCTGAGATTGAGCTGAGAGACGTTTCAATTTTTGGAATCGGATGATAAGACCGCTGGATGGATTCATTCAACTTTGTTAAGTCAACACATATGCGGACATCTCCATTAGATTTAGGCACTACTACCATTGCTGAGCACCATTCAGTAGTATGCTCAACTGGTGTGATTACATTATTTTGTACCATACTTTCTAGTTCTTTTTTCACATGACACATTAGGGGTAAAGGTACTGTCCTAGGAGTGGTTATTGCGTATGGCTTTGCGCCATCCTTAAGTGCTATTGTGTAGGGATCAGGAATGACGCCCAGACCACTAAACATTTCATGGTATTCGGTAAAAAAGTCACTGTCTACCTCTGCAACTGAATTAACAAAAGTTAAAATTTTTAAGTCCTGTATTGCTGGACGACCAAGCAAGGGTGTTATGAGTCCCTTCACTACGTATACCATGTGATTTATTTTAACATCTCTGTATTGGATATTAGCTCTAACACAACCTACAGTTTCTAATTTTGTTCTACCAGCCCCAAACAACTCAACTAGAGTCGGCTGGATCCTACTTGGATCAACTATGCCAGGGGGAATTACTGTTACATCTGCCCCTGAATCAATTTTAAATGTTTGTGGTTTTCCCTCAAATACTAAATCTAGTTTCCAGGGCTTACATTTTGACCCATCCCCAAGTGTGTCTATGAATACTTTATTATTTGAAGGTCCAAGTTCACTTACTTCATTTTCGTCAGTTACTTCCTGTGCTTCTTTAGATCTGCAGACCTTCGAAAAGTGACCAATCTTTTTGCATAGGTTACATGTTGCGCTTTTTGCTGGACACGTGCTTCTTGGATGGGACGGTTTATAACCACACCAGATGCATTGCACTGGGTATTCTTGTTTCTTTTGACGAAACCTATATCCTTGATTTTGGTTTGAACTCGGTGACGTAGTTGCTTCAATTTGAACTCTTTTTTTATCACATAAATCTGCCTTCTCTTTCTTTACGTTATCTGCATGTCTTATTACTGTAATGGCCTTGTCTAAATTCATCTCGGGATCTAGCAACAAGCGATCACTAAGTTTCTCATCATTTAAACCCAGTATTAGTACCATCAACACCATTTCATCATTAAGTGAACCCCAGTCACAGGTTCTAGCCAAGGAATGGAGACTAACTATAAACTCTTCAACTGTTTCATTAATTTTTTGTTGTCTCTTCAAAAACTTTGCTCTTTCAAAAATTAAGTTCCTCCGTGGAATAAAATGTTTGTCAAATAAATCTAAGACTTCTTCAAATGTTAGGCCTAGTGTTGATTCGGTTGCTAAATTAAAAGATGCAAAAATCTCATCAGCTTTCTCACCTAATGTGTATATAAGAGTGTTGATTTGTTTGTTCTCAGACTCTTCAGATAGCCCAGATGCTGACCGATATCTTTGAAATCGTGTTTTCCATCTTGGCCAATCTGCTGGTACAAAGGAGAAACTAGCTGGAGGTTGAATAACTGAATGAGTGTTTGATACAATGATTGACTTCTTAGTTGAATTGTTGTATTCATTTTCTCTGCTTCTTTCATTTTCATTATCTTCATAGTCAGATTGTTTCCTTCTTGGATTTCTCTTCTGAGGCATAGCTCTAAACCGCTGCCACCATGTACTATTTTACTAAGAATTAAGTGAATGGACTGTTTTATGTCATAACTCAAACTCAACTCACTTTATTTACCTTTTTACAAACATAGAATAACAAATAAACATATGATAATAATTAATAGAAATTAACAGGTGTTATGAAATAAACTGTTCTCACAACAATAGTAATCCATAGTATTTCTAAACTGTTTTTTAAATTGTTTTTAAAATCCTGATTTTAATCGTAATTTTTCCATAAATACAATAAAATAATCCAAGATATTGAAATTTGGTATGATATGGTTCTTTTGACTCAACTGGGACGGGTGGCGTCGTTCTGTAATCCAGCTACTAGGAGGTCACGAATTGTGGATATTTATAGGCATGCACTGTGGATGGGATACTCTCTGGTGTCGATTAACGGCCATACGAGTGAGTACTACGACTATCCGCAGTACTATCCTGATAATTTGACCAATTCGTATATACCAAGACAAAAATGTGGTTCGGATTCCACAATAAACTGTAGGTCCTCCCCCCCCTCCACAAACAACACAAATGAAGAAAATTTGCCTCAACATCCAGAATACACTACTTCTCTTCCGCCAATGACACCCCTGCGATCTCCAAAGTATTCAGCAGTCGTCACTCGGCGAATACAAAGCTCTGATTCATACACAGTACATCAGGTCAAATATGATTAGTTGTCATTAGCTGTATGGGCTATTAATTAAGCTGTGTCTAAGGAATATGTCGGCCTTAGTCACTAACAAGACTACAAGATCGCGCCACTCATCCTACACTCATCTCCCTTCATACTTGGCTTAAAATACCTACTTTGTATGTTCGCCATTTCATCGAAAAGTAATAAAAGTTTTAAAGTATTAAATACAATGGTACAATCCCCAGTACTGTAAAAATTATGGTTTTTGTCAGTTTAGTATTGTTGGGATACTATTTTTTTTTAGTAAGGGCCCGTATGCTCTAGTGCTCTGAATGCTGCACTGGGACCCGCACCACCCAAGGCTAGCTCTGGCCCAGTAATTATACTGACAACATTTACAGTAATATATGGCAAGACTTATTTTTTCTTGCTTTTATATATTTTTTGATTGATAAATAATTTTCTCTTCCT
The DNA here is from genome assembly GCF_028750875.1 of Macrosteles quadrilineatus. NCBI lineage: Eukaryota > Metazoa > Arthropoda > Insecta > Hemiptera > Cicadellidae > Macrosteles > Macrosteles quadrilineatus. The sequence continues at coordinate 33,913,578 of NW_026542598.1, read as the reverse complement.
CCCACTTCAGGATACTGTTTCTGCAACATCCTCGTAAACATTTACATTGTTCGCATAGCACATTTCTAAGTTTTCTTCCTTCTTTCAGGATTATGGCTCTCAACCTCTTGAATATTTACACACTGATATTTGCTTCATTTTCAAAAATAAATGCAATGGTAAGTAAATGCTATTATTTTCACTACTGCAGTTGTCAAATCAAAAAATTATGAGGAATTAGTTGTCAAAGTTACTGAGTGTCTTGATGAGCTAGGGAACTGGTTTAATAAAAATGGATTGAAAATGAATCAAGATAAAACTCAATTGGTTAGATTTTTTACACCCCAGAATAGACAAAATGTAAATGCTTTCACACAGCTTTCAACTGATGAAAATGTTAAATTTGTAGGCCTGTTCATTGACAAGCATTTGGCGTGGGATAGGTGTGTTGATTATGTTTTGGGCAAACTCAACTCTGCTTGTTTCCAGATTTTATGTTTAAGGGATACAATAGACTTAAAAACTTCAGTGATGATGTATTATGCTTATTTTTACTCCATACTTCAATATGGTATTGAATTTTGGGGCTACTCAACAGATATAAATAGAATTTTCAAAGTCCAAAAAAGGTTTTTGCGAATCATAACTTTTTCACCATGGAAAGCTTCATGTAAACCAATTTATAAACAGTTAAATATAATGTCAGTTCCAAATTTGATTATTTATAAAACCTTGCAAACTGTACAATCCAACTACCCTCAATTTTGCAGCGGAAACTTTGAGCATTCGTATAATACGAGATTCAAAAATTATTTTCAGTATCCTAGACACAATCTCAAACTTGTTTAAAAAACACCTTCCTACATGGGGAAAATTTTTTTAAATAAATTAGACCCAAAATTAAAAATATTAATAAATACTAATTCTTTTAAAAGCAGCCTTGCCATTTTTTTACTAGGTAAAACTTATTACAGCATTAATGAATTTTTAATGGACAGCTCGATTCTGTAATTATTTTAATCTTTAACTTTCCATTTAATCTCCTTTTATTGTATTTTATTTCTATTCTAAGACATTGTGGATGGTTTATAATTATTAGATTAATTTTTAATTCTAGCTATTCATATTTATATTTACTTTTTAATTTTATTATTACATAATTTGACAATGTCACTTGTTTTTTAGCTATGCTACAATCAAAAAATGTTATGTGACAATAAAGAAATATTTATTTATTTTATTTATTTTATTCAACTAGTTTACAATCTCTACTGAAAAAAATTAAAGTCATAAAATTAAAAAATAACCCTAAAGCGTTATCAATATCGTGTTATGTTGATAACTATTATGTTGATTTTTATACTTAAAGTTTGATAACAGAAGTATATTTTCTTGTTTAGAGTGACTTGTTAGAGAAAATGAGAGGAAACGTGACTCGTCAAGTTCCAGAAGCACATTTTCATGAAGATGAAGACCAATTTAAGGATTATTTAACTGGGGTGTCACCATTCTGGGATCATAACCTCACAGGATCACAAGAATGGTATGAGGATTGCAGAAACATCACGATTCCTTGCTCAATGACATCCACGGTTGGAGTTCAACTAATGTTTGGTCTGTCCCTATTTACCTCAAATCTGTCTACGTTTACTACTAAATCATTTGAAGATTCTTCTAGTTCTTCACCATCTTTCTCAACAGACTTTTTCACTTCCTCTCCGATGTTCGATCGTTCCAATACTTCTGAGAAATTTCTCAGTTTCAGTGAATCTAAAGATTTAGAAGTAAACAATGTTACTTCAGGAGAGTTCGATGGGAATTTCACCCTTCCTGAATACATTGATGTAGGTTTAAGTGAGATTTATGCTGATTATAAGAACAGTTTGGATGGTAACACTAGTGAGTTTGAAAATTATATAGATCCAAGGAATGGAACCACTTTTAATTTTAGTGAAATTTCAAATGACACTTACTTTGAGACAACGACCGATATTTCAAATTTTTCGACTTTCAAAAATAGTGAGTCGACAGAAAGAGATACTCTTACCACCCCACAAGGAAGAGATGAGACACCTAGTACTATGGAAACAACATCTGAGTTTTCTACAAGTTCAACTGGATCTGCGAGTACGAACATAGAAGAACTGTGTGTTGTTGTGAAGTGTGAAACCATAGCAAAACCTTCAGAAAAGACAACAACACCGACTCAAACAACTAGCCAAAGCATGATGACTACACATACAGCAGCTACAATTGGTATGTTTGGAAAAAACTTGTTTTCTTTATTCTGTGATTCATTTCTATAAACCACTACGATACTAAGTAAATATATCATTACCTTTGTGATAGGAGAACCTTTTTTTAAATCAAGGATTCAATTAGCACAAGTTATACCAAAACATAGATATATTAGTCTGAAGCAAACTATGAACTAGTTTGTATGTGCACTGTTTTTCAGCTTCGCACAGAACTTAAAAACACATAACCATCAACATACACAATAACCGTTAAATATAGCAAAACATATGTCACATAATGAAATGTGTTCAGATTCTGGCTTAGTTGAAGCCATTGACAGGTGAAAAATATAAGATTCTTGTTCAAAATCCGTCTATTAATTGTCCCTTTGACTTCGTGGTCTGTTTGCTAATCACTATTGTTCAGTCATTTCTGCAATTCATATTTGTTTCATGATGATGTTTATACCCTACCAGGTTTAAATTAAGTCTATCAAAAGCATTTCTAATTTATGTAGCTATTTCATAAACTTGTAAGTATAAAGTTTCATAGTATGTGAATGATATTGCCTACTTTTATGTTTATGTCATGTTACTTAAATATTAATTGAGCTATTTTATATCACAACATTTGTTTTTAGGATATCTTGATTCAGGTGATCCAAACCAAAGATGGTCCAAACGTCGTCCGTATCCCAAGAAAGAGGACATGACACCTTATATAAAGTCTCTCGATGAGGAGTCTAAAAAAAAGCTTGTTCCATTATGTTGGGAGACCATGTTTGGCAGGGAAATGGTCAAACTCACTGTGATGGATTTGGTAAATAACATTTTCTTGTTAAATAAAGTAAATTTTGTTTTTACCGGATAACACTATTGACTCTGAATATTGCAAGACTTCTCATATTTTGTAAATTTAACAGTCGTTGAAATTTGTGTTTCATGTAGATTGAGTGTGCTAATTTCTGCTAAATTGTTTTCTCTTATTTCATTGTTTTACTTTTATCTTTGTTTGTAAATACCAGAAAAGACAGGTGATAATTCAAAGATATACTGTTTTTTTTTATTTGGTGAAAAGGTCATCTATTTATTAAGATAGATAGAACAAGACGTCTTTAGTTACATAGTACATGACAAATCTATAATGGAACAATTTTAACATATGTAAATTTTCATCTCAAACAAGTTTTCCTTACTTACAATAGGGTTGCATTCATTGCTAAACAAAATCTTTTCCGAAGTTCATTTTACTATTAGATGGTAATTGCCTAGGTGTTTTTGCACAACATAGGTAAATCTCTCTGAAATTTTCCTAGTAAATGTTATGAGAGTTTCTATAAACTTTTATTTTAGTGATTTTTGTTGTTGTTTCTGAATTCTTGTGTAGGCTTAGCAATAGCATCCATAACAATCATTATTCTACATACTTTCTCACACTGTTTCCAGTGGTGTGGTTGTAAGTTTTCGAGTGCAGAATGCTCACCATTGCCTTGAAAAACAGGAGACGCCTATTAATATAGGATTTTTGAAAAACCAGAATAGGAACAGGATTCCTACGCTCTTGCCTCTCTACACCACTGCCTTTTTCATAGCTTCTTGCAGATATAAATCCACATGTCAATAACAAAACAAAACTAACTAAATCAACCTAGCCACAAACTACGCAATCTTCAATCACATTTGTTTATGCAGGTCATGACTGTCATTTCCACTCTGATGGTGGACTTTTTCCGAGCGGTGTTTGTCCGTTTCATGAACAACTGTTGGTGCTGGGACTTGGAGAAGAAGTTTCCGCAGTACGGAGACTTCAAGATCGCAGAGAACATTCTCCACCTAGTCAACAACCAGGGGATGGTCTGGATGGGGATGTTTTTCTCCCCTGGGCTTCCACTCATCAATGTTATCAAATTGGCAATCATGATGTATCTCCGCTCATGGGCCGTCCTTACCTGCAACGTCCCTCATGAGGTAAAACTGTTTGGGAATGTTAAGATTTAATGTGACTATTCAATCTTGTCTTTGCCTTACTACTAGGTAGCTGAGTGCTTGTAGAAGTAGAACTGTACCTAACTGTTTAAACTATTGGTTTGATACTATTGATTGCTATATGATTTACAGGTTGTGTTTCGGGCGTCTCGCTCCAACAACTTCTACCTCGCCCTACTACTCACCATGCTGTTCCTCTGTGTTCTGCCGGTTGGGTACGCCGTGGTCTGGGTCGTACCGTCTTGGCATTGCGGTCCTTTCTCTCGATACCATCGCATCTACCACATCTTCACATCTAGTCTTAAACAGGTTACTCATCTCTATTAGTAGTGAATGCATGGGGAAAAGCTGGTGTAGTATTTAAAGCAAAGAACCTCTGTCCTGAATTTCTAGGTTCAAATCTCACTAATCACAAATGCCACTTAGCTGTCATGATGATTGCCTGGAGTTTCGGAGCCCCCTAAGCTGAAGGGCCACCTATGAAGAAATAAAGATGATAGAACTCAGGAAAGAAGAACATTCTTTGTATTGACCATAGCTCTAGATAAATGTATGCTGTGTCTAACATATAGGATTAGTTTTACAATTAAAACATTATCTTACTTACTGCTCGGCGCTACAGCTCTTGTAGAGCCCTGCCCTCCAAACATATCTGCCTCCAGCTCTCTCCAGTTTCTGCTCGCAACCTCCATATTCTTACTCCAGATTATGCAGGTCGTCCTTCAGCATCCAACCGTCTTATTCTCTGTCTGCCTCTTCTTCTCTTTCCACCTGGTCTTCCAGTGAAAATTTAGCGGCAGATGAATCTTACCTTCGTTTGGTGTACCCTACCCACCTAATTCTACCTATTAAACATACAGTACAGTAGGTGGAAATGGTAAAACTCTTAGGGTTTCTTTCCCTACCTAAATGAACTTGTGCATGAATAGTGGTATGACAAAAGTGGTTGGTAACATCTATTTATCATCAATCATTACAGGGTTTGCCGTACGACTGGCTCCACAAAGCTTTCGACTACATAGCTTCACCAAGCATCGTCATCCCTCTACTGATGTTGCTAGTGCTCATCATATACTACCTCATCTCTCTTACAAGTGCTCTCCGAGAAGCTAACAATGATCTGAAAGTAAGTTGCAACGCTTATGTTAAATTTGGCCACAGCTGCATTAACACAATTAATCACAAGATGGCAGCTCAAGCGAAACTGAGCTTACGTGTCTGACTGGTAAACCAGATCCCTGATGTGAAAACATGTTTTTACTAATTGTGATGGAAAATGTTCGCAGTAATCCCTCAAACGCCATAAGTCCAGCAACACCTAAAATGAACTTCAATCAAAGAAATGTATTGTATGTTTCAAAATCTACTAACTACAGTTCTTTTTGCTTATAAAACTGATCCGTTTGGAGATCAAAATCGAGGACAGATGGGTTCAGTTTCGGCAAACCATCTGACTGCCAAGCAAGCACTGTGCTACCCAGCTATACCACAGAGAAGTAAGGCACAGAGGAAACATTATGTATGCTCTCATGTACTACAATGCTCACGGTGGAGGAAGACCCTGTGGCCTGTGTGATAGGAATTTCCGCACAGTGCTCGCTGTTCAGGCTCTTCCTTGCTCGTCACAAATATATTTTTCCCTCCATCATAATAGTGCTGAAATTGCACGATCGTTCCATGAGCAAATTTCCTCTGTACTTTACTTCTCTGTGATATACTTAGAATAATACTGTAGAAAAATTATAGTAACACATAGCACAATAATCGAAGTCAACATGGCGGTAGTAAAGATGGAATTACGTTTTGTTTTAAATCTCACCAGATTCAGTAACAAGATATTCGTGCTACATTAGATTTTAATAAACGTCAAAGTCATAAATCTCCTTAAGTTTTCATGATAAGATACAGTAGAACCTCGATAACTAGACTCTCAAGGGGATTATTAAATAAGACTTGTTATAAAGGTTGACTTCTTATCGAGGTTTGCAACAACAACATGTGATAAGGGCTAAAATAAAATTCAAGGGGATTAGAAAATGACACTTGTTAAAAAGGGTGACTTGTTATCGAGGGTCTAGTTATTAGGGTTCCACTGTACAAAAATTCTAAGTAAAATATCGTTGTCCTTTGGTTGGGGAAAACTAAAAATACTATTGTCCTAAATAAGTTGCTCCAATGCAAATTTACATTCTAAAAACTAACAATAAAATAAAATGTATGACTCAACTTTTAAGACCTATAAAGTTTTATTGTGCAAAGTTTTATTGGCAAAGAATATTGTGATAACTTTTACAACTTTTACCAGATCCAATTGCGAAGAGAGAGAACAGAAGAGAGGAGGAAAATGTTCCAATTGGTCGACAAAAAGAGACAAGAGGCAGAAAATCCTAGTCTTAAGTGGAAGAAAGCAATGCCAAACTTTCCATATGGAAAACTGTCCATAGCTGATATTCCTATAGATCTTCTTAAAGTTGGTGCGATCAATGGAAATGCAAATTATGAATCAACAAAGAAAGGTACCGTGGGTTTTGTTTATTTTTATGTATGATTATTGTCTTAAAAGAATGTTGTGAATTATTCAATTTTATGATTGTCACAAATCCACTCTGAATTGAATATGCACAATAACTCACAACAGTCACAACAGTAAAAGAAAATGCTGCTGTGAGGTTTTGTATTTATTGAGATGTAATCAATAAATAAATTATCTTTAATTTGTGTAGCTTTTTACAAAAGAATTTTTTTTACAGATTTAATTGAAGAATTCATGAAAAAAGCAAAGAGAATGCCATCTGGGACTTCTGAAGAGGAGAATATTCTGCTTGATGCAGGAGACGGAACAGATGCTGAACAACACGACTCTCTGCCCTACGACGTCGCCAAGGACCCTAAATATGCAGGGCTCATCAAGAAAAAGGATGGTGCTGACAAGAAGATACTGAAATATGAAGAAACAAAAAGGAGGAACGGCAAGAAAAAGATAGAGAAAGAAAAGCATTCATCAAGTAAAGAAGATGGATCTGAGAACAGTGTGTGGTCAGAAATTCCAGAAATTCGCATAATCCAGACAGAGAGCAATGAACGGCTAGACATAGACAATCAGTCTGATGAGGTGAAACCTTCCAAAATCAAGGACAAATCTAGAAGTAGTTCTTCACAACAGCAAGTCAAGAAAAAGAACGAGAAAAAAGTAAAGAGTGGTCAGTCCACTAGAAATGAAACAGGAGAGAAAAGGAGTGATTCAGCCAAAAGTTCTCCAAGACATACTAAGAAGATTAACAAACAAAAGAAGAGAAGTAGTAGTAAAACAGAAGGGGAATCATCAATCGATGCAGCGGATTCCGGAAATGAAATTAGCGAAGAAACGTTACCTACAGAGAGTAATAGAAAGAATTTTGATAACAAAACAACTGAGAAGCCCAAAGTCCACAAGTTAAAGGCCATCATCACAGCATCACAAGCAATGAAGAAGAGGGAAAAATCCCAACCGAAGCAGAATCAAGATGAAAGTGAGGGAAGGACTGGGAAAGATCACAATAGAAGAACTGTAAAAAATAAAGAAGAAAGCTCTCACAAAAAATCATCCAAATCAAAATTGAAAAATGAGAGCGATGAAGACTCTGTTTTGAAATCTTCCAAAGAGAGTGGAGATGATTCTCAAGATGAAGGCGAAGAGTCAGAAAACTCAGAAAACAGTGATGTCTCTGATGATGAAAGTGAGCATAAAAGTGAAAGTGATGAAGAACTTACGCATTCAGAAAGTGATACTAAAACTGATAGTGAATCTAAAACAAGCAGCAAACACTTGAAGAAACAATCAAACAGTACAGAAACTGAAGGTAGTGATGTATCATCTCATACAGTCAAAAAGCTTGAAGTTTTGAAACAGAAGCAAGTGAGCAAAAGTGGAATGGAAGATGAGAATGATGGGGAACGTTCAAAAACACAAACCTCGAAAGAAAACAAAAGTTCTAAAAAAGCCATGGCTCGATTTAAAATAGCAAATGTTCTCTTAAAAGAGGCTAGGAGAAGAAGCAGTTCTGGTCTTGAAGAAAAGTAATATGTAATATAAAATAGAAACTGTCGGCTAGTTACTAAAATACTAATCGGTCCGGTGAAAAATTTACTTATTCGGCTGGAGAATCTAAAGATCCATAACCATACTATGGATGAAAAAATGTTTCATTCAAACAAAAACAACAAATAACTAATTAATAGTTTTAACATAGCTTTTAATACTGTAGCTTAGAATCATCTATCTAAACTCAATGTTTAGGTATATAAATGTAAAATTGTGTACCGTATTTTCTATTATTTTGATAATTAAAGTTAAAATGTAATGATGAATAAAATAAATAGCTTAGCAATTTATTAATTCACGATAAATAAGTATTTTGAAGGACCACATTATAAATTTAAAGTTTCATAATGTATTATTATTCTTATAACAGCCTAAATGTTGTAAATATTACTAAAATATATCAAATTTTATTTCCTTTTTGTAATCTTTTATTATCACTTCCATTTTTTCTCGATACATGCGAAAATATTACCAGTCTCAATATTTTATTTACCATAATAAATCTACAATATTTTCCATAAAACCATTGGTACCTAATATCTCTTTCTGATTTCGATGATTAATTTTACTGTACTCCCATAACATTGTTTGTAAACATAAAGATTTTTATGTATGTTTCCTACGACATTATAATTTTATTTGAATTACAGCAAATCATAAATATTTAAATATAAGTTATAATTTCAAAATAAGTTTTTAAATTGTTGTCTGGATGTCTAATTAATGTGGTACCTATACAAAGTTGACTAAATCTGCAAGTTTCAGGTTTGCTATCAGCTGTTGCCTTTCAGAGATAAAGGAGTGGGTGTGTTATCTTCTGATAAGAGTAGCATTTCCACACAACTCAAGAGTGTGCTTTAGTCATCTTTCGAGAATTGTTTACTGGTGTTTAGACAAAAATCTAGATTGAATTATAACAAAATAGCTACAGTGTGGTTATAATCTGCATAATACATGGTAACCATGCAGTCTCCGAGCAGTGATGTTGTTAAAGTAGCCATCCAATCCAACAACAACGCGATTTTATTTAAGTTGGCCCAAGATCAACCTTTGGAAATAGTGATCCAAGAAGTTTGTGAACAGAGTCAAGTGACTTTTGAGAAAAACAAGTTTGCCCTTCAACTCTTGTCTCAAGTAAGTGACAATGACTCGTTTACTTACATAACCGAGTTTAATCGCTACATGATCAAGAACGGACACGAGCTTAAGTTAGTATATAGCGCACCACTTTTGGCTAAAATGATCCGAGAAAAACTCGACTCTAATTCTTCAATAGAAAATTTGCACTGGGCTTTGAAAAAAGCCGCTATTTGTAGCGCTGATCCAACATTTTGCAAAGAGTTCTTCCCTCTAGGATACTCTGCTCTTAGGAAACTTTTGAACGAATCTGTTCTTACAAAGGATTTGTTCAGTAAAGCACTCCAAGTGATTCTGAACCTTATAAAGAATAATTTCTTAAAAGCCTTAGATAAGGAATTTCTTTTACAATTGAAAGACATAGTAACAAGTGATCACCATATACAAGAAAGTATAATTGAAACAGCCCTTGAAGTCTTAGAAGCAATAGTGTTAGCTAAAAATGACTCGGAGTTTTTCACTTCTCTGGTCAGTTTGGATGATATTGCTCATCACCTGTGGAGCAGGGACTCTCCTCAAACTCAGAGCAATGTTTTAGCCTTACTAAATGCAATGACTCTAAAAAGCACTAAATTGAAAAACCAAAGAATGCTGCTTCAAAAGATGAATTCAAAGCCATTGAAAGATACAATATACACAAACATAATTTCAACAAATTCTCAAGTACCTGCCTACTTATCTCATGAATTATATGTGTACCAAAGTCTTATACTTACTCTTGATAAACAACGTTACAGGAGGGTGGTAAAGAGTGATTCATTCTTGCCCGATGTAGTTCCTTACCTGAAATCAAACACTTTTGAGAAAACAGTAAAGAAAGAACTTGACGCAAACTTTTTCCCCTTGAAGACTGCAAACAGCAACGTTTCCTTAACAAAAGCAGATTATCAAGATGAAGACAATTACAGTTTAACGCCTTCTATGTCCAGCAGTGTGTTGTACGCTTCCGATGATGACGAAGAAGTTGATGACACAGTTTTTGTGCCTGAGGTCAAACGCAATGGTTCCAAAAATGATAAGTTAATTTCTCAATTGACTTTTGATTGCGTGTTCTACTTTCACACGAATCATCATGATGATTACAAAATAGCTTTGTCAGATGACGGAAACAGTTATACTCGATATTTGCAAACTTGTGAACAAATAGTGCAACTTCTTTGCACAAAGGTTCTTCGAATTGGATATATTCCGGAGAGGGACGAAACTGCTTACTGTCCACTCGTTTTTCTAACTGCATCTCCTTTCTTGGAGGAGCTCTTTTCAAAAACTGTTAACCTCATGCATAAAACCAAAAGGGAAATGAAGGCGAAAAACGCATCTGATTTGGAAAAGGTATTGTAATTTAATTTTGTAATTAAGGCAAAATATGGTTTCATAAATAAAATACTAACAATATTTTAAAACTTAACTAAGGAAATAAATCTATAAAAAAATTATGATGTGTAGGTTTTTGATTGTGATACTTTTGTTTTATGAGATATATGCTAGAGAATGGAGAAGCAGAGAGATTCTCATAGTTCTATTTCCTCTACTTATAAGTATCAAAACTTGTTTTCAAGATTATCTTTACCAACCATCTTCAAACTAAACTCCAATAATTAAGTATACTAAACTTGTAAGCTAATCAATATGTTGAACCAAAGACTAACCAACACAAGTAGACTTCCCATCCCGTTGTAAATTTTGAAGATCGTGTCTACTCTCTAGTTCATGTCTGGTGACACTAGTGGCTAGTGTCGACAAAATTTGGTTTCTCTTATTTTAGAGTTAATTTCATGATTTTTGCTTTACTGTTTGGTTATATAACTAGAGTATGAGTTGTTGTTTATGATTAGATCGTATAATTTGGTTAAACGAGATTTTGACTGAAATAACAAGAAACAAAAATTGTAATCAAAACACAACATCTACCTGTGCACCAGACAGAACTAACGATGAAATTAGCTTCAGCTGTTCCATAAGGGTGGGAAATCTACCAAGGGAGTATGTTTTATGTATAGTTGAACTTTATGAATATTTTTAAATTTAACTAACTTTTAGTTGCCTCCATCCTTGAGCTATTAGTTTATTGACCATATGATCTTAGCTTCAGGGTTCTTGTTAATCTAGAATTATATTGATTTCAATAAAATATTTCTTATTTTGTAATAAGAAGACCTGAAGATGCCACAAAAGCTGGTGAAATGTACATAGGGTGAATACAAACTACTAGCTCAAAAACACAGGTAATAAAAATATATATAATAGGCTAATAAAAATAGGTTTTTGCCCGGAAAGAAATCTTGGAAAGCTGGAAATCGTTTTTATCCTTTAGTTTTATATAGAAGTAAAAGGATTTGAAGTTTGTCCCATTTTTGCAGGTGAGCTTCTGACCTGGGACCACAAAAACCTTGAAATTTAGGGTTATTTTTTAGTTTTTACTAAAACGTCAAAAAACCGTCCAGCCTACAGAAAAACACATACTAAAGGAATTGTAGAGTATAAAATTCTGCATCCATTGAGTATATGGTGATGAATATTGAACCAATATTAAGCTATTTATAATAATTTAAATAAAGCTATTTTATTAAGAAATTATTGAACATTGCATATTTAAAATTTATATTTCTTCTAGAAAATGGATTCCAAGTACATTATTATTTACAAAGTAATTAATACGAATTACAAATACCCTCGCCGCAGCAAACCTGCAAACTAAGTGACTTTCCATTTACCTGGCTGGATTTATACTAAAATATTCCCTAAAAATTGTCAGATTTATTTCCTATTTAATTAACATTAATTTTAGTGACTACTTAGGTTTGCTGCTACAGGGAAGATATTGAGATGTGTTTTTTATTGCAATGTCGATAGCTTAGTATTAAATAAACAAAGTTTTCAAATTTGGTTTAAATATATCCATAAACATGCAAAATACAACAATTTATTTATTCTCCATAAGAATAACATGGGAATTTAAATTTACAATTTTTTTTAACTATCCCTGTAACCGTTGGGCATACAACAACGCTTCAATATACAAATAAATTATTTATTTGTTTAAGCTCTACAAAATGGTTTGGAGAGAAATTATGAAATTTTGTGCTCTTGGGGCCAAAAATGGGAAAATCTATTTTTACCCCATAAAACCCCCGCTCCCATAGTACGATTATGATGGTTCGTGAACTCATTAGGATAAATGTAGGTTTACACGTTTGTACCAAATTTCATCAAAATCGGATCATTGAACATTGGATATTTAACATTTATATTACTTCTAGAAAATGGATTCCAAGTACATTATTATTTACAAAGTAATTAATACGAATTACAAAAAACTGTTTAGATTTATTTGCCTCTTTTGTCGTGAATCATGAATTGCAGGTCTAACTTCCTCCTCCTCTGTGCGCGCTCATAGCTTATTTTTGGTTTTTCTTTCCCTGGTGGGTTGGTGCAAGAAACGCCTTTAGAGTGTTGTATATATGACTATGTACTTCCTACAAGTGCAACCACTTTTACACCCTTTAGCACACTTACATGAGATAGCGTTAAGAGGATCTGGTGGTGCAGCTTCAACATTTGTTGGTTTTGGAAGTATACCATGCTTAGATAACTTCCAGTCCCAATCAGTACTCAGTAGGCTTTACCTTCCGCGTGGTTGAATTGAGTCTTCATTGGTTTCTCCATAGGATTCCGCCGAAGGAGTAAATACATTGCAGCCAGTGTCAAGTTTGATGAAACAATGTCCCTCACCTTGCCATAAGAACACTTTCTTGCAAATGAAGGAAATAAACGCAATCTCATAGCTATAAAAATCTCAAAGATTGAAGCAAGAAAACTGTGAAGCAAGCTGCCGAGGATGCAGATACTACTATCGTCATGCAAGCCATCTAACTAGCTCAGCAGTCAGAACGTGTTATAATCCTGGGGGAAGATATTGACCTCCGTAAGCTCCTAACTGCAATTGTTCCCAAATCAGCCACTATATACCTCTTGAAACCCGGGGAAAGGGAAGCCCAGCAATACGTTTTATTCCCCAGTGAAATTCAAATATTCTTCGACTTTTAAAAGCAATATCCTGTTTCTACGTGCATTTGGTGGCTGAAATTGCTTACTGATATTGGCTGGAAGTCATCTAAGCATGGGATACTTCCAAATCCCAACAAATGTTGAAGCTGCACCACCAGATCTTCTTAACAATATCTCATGTAAGTGTGCAAAAGGGTGTAATAGTGGTTGCACTTATCGGAAGAACGGAGTCATGTACGAGGCATTTTTTTAAAGTTCTCAGTTCCAGCGCTGCGATTGGCATTTTGTAGAGCTTAAAAAAATAAATTATTTATTTGTATATTGAAGCGTTGTTGTATGCCCAACGATTACGGGGATAATTTAAAAAATTTTAAATTTAAATTTCCATGTTATTCTTATGGAGAATAAATAAACTGTCGAAGTTTGCTTGTTTATGGATATATTTAAACAAAATTAGGACATTTTGTTTATTTAATACTAAGCTATCTACATTGCAATAAAAAACACATCTCAATATCTTCCCTGTAGCAGCAAACCTAAGGACTCACTAAAATTAATGTTAATTAAATAGGAAATAAATCTTACAATTTTTAGGGAGTATTTTAGTATAAATCCAGCCAGGTAAATGGAAAATCATTTAGTCTGCAGGTTTGCTGCGGGGAGGGTATTTGTAATTTGTATTAATTACTTTGTAAATAATAATGTACTTGGAATCCATTTTCTAGAAGAAATGTAAATGTTAAATATGCAATGTTCAATAATTTCTTAATAAAATAACTTTATTTAAATTATTATAAATAGCTTAATATTGGTTCAATATTCATCACCATATACTCAATGGATGCGGAATTTTATGCTCTACAATTCCTTTATTATGTGTTTTTCTATAGGCTGGACGGTTCTTTGACGTTTTAGTAAAAACTATAAAATAACCCTATAAAACTTCAATGTTTTGTGGGCCCAGGTCAGAAAGCTCACCTGGAAAAATGCACAGAAAACGTACCACTATAACCCAGAATGCCAACCGCATGGTAAAAAGCATTAAGCGGTTTGAGAGAGCTTTGCCTGTCAATCCATAGACAGCGCCACCAGCGTTGCCATGCAATAGCATAGCAACGCTGGTGGTGCTGCCTACGGATTGACAGGCAAAGCTCTCTCAAACCGCTTAATGCTTTTTACCATGCGGTTGGCATTCTGGGTTATAGTAGTACGTTTTCTGTGAAAAATGGGACAAACTTCAAATCCTTTTACATCTATACAAAACAAAAGGTTTAAAACGATTTCCAGCTTTCTGAGAATTATTTCCAGGCACAGCCAATTTTTTAACTAATTTTACTGGCCTATAAATATAATTGGAGTTCTTAAAAACATTAATACAAAAATACTTTTGTTAAATATTACTACTATATTGGGCTTGGTAATGTTTTTAACTAGTACAAACCATATATTTTTTAACATTTAATTAAACATTACCTTAAAGTAGGTACACCAGAATAAGGCAAGCTGGCATTCCTTAGTGCTGGCATTTTCAATTATAAAATTGTACAAACTATAAACTGCACTGAAATATTTAGTGACACATTTTATTGTTCGACATACTTTTAGTACACAGTAAAATATTTATTGTCGATTAAAACTTGAAGAGTGATTTGTTTATCTTCTTTCCTTTAGATTTACATTTACTACTGGTATGTGGTAAATGTATCGAGTCAATTATAAATTCAAAATCAGGTTTATACTTATTCACTCAAGGTATTTCAAGTTCTTCAAAGGCAACTCTTGAAAG
This sequence comes from Macrosteles quadrilineatus, assembly GCF_028750875.1. Taxonomy (NCBI): domain Eukaryota; kingdom Metazoa; phylum Arthropoda; class Insecta; order Hemiptera; family Cicadellidae; genus Macrosteles; species Macrosteles quadrilineatus. Next base: position 33,898,364 of record NW_026542598.1, on the reverse strand, counting down.
CGCTGGAGACCCAACCTGTCACCTTCGATCAGTTAGATTCTGTTTTGTCAACGCTGTCTTATTGGGCAGTGAGGAATCAGTGGCAAGAAGAGCAGGTTGAGAAAGAACGCAACACTCTAGCAAACTCTCCCGCAGTGAGGCAGCTGAAGGCATCACTGGTGGGCGAGACTAAGGAAATCATCAAGAAACAAAGGTTACAGTTTGTAAAGACTGGGTCAGAGTTTCCAGTATGGAATGCTCAGAGAAATCAGGTAATTGGCAATCACTATACAGTACAACCCCAATTAACCGAACTCGGGATAACCGAAACCCGAGTTAAAAGAAATAATACAGTTCATACAATACTTCATAAAATAACAGGGATAAAATATGCTTTAACTTCAGTGGTTTAATTAAAGTATTTTCTACATTTTTACATTTTTGTAGCTGAAATGAAACACTGTATTACGTAGACATTGTTTTAATAGTATATTACCGGTACGTTACTAGTCCTGAAAATAAGTTTTTACCGGATGAGAGTATGGTCTTTCCCGAGCGAGACAAAGTCGGGTACGGGATTACCATACGAGTCCGGTAAACACATTTTGGACGAGTTACGTACAATATTTTACGCCATACTTCTAAATCTGTACAAATCCTTCTATATTACCACCAACTAAAGGACTAAAAATCACTAGTCATAACCTCTAAGAGAGGTTATGTTTTTGTTTATAACTACTCATTGCCACCCAAATACAGTATAATCAGCTGATTGGTGTACGGTAAAACTCATTACTCATTACAGTAAAGTAGTACGCAATGAAACCCCATTTGATTAAGCTGGTGGCAAACAGCTGTTTTCTGGACTAAATCCTTGTGTGGGAAGTTCGTCAAAATAGTGTAGTGTGGCGTAAACTCATTTTTCCTACACACCCTGGTAATACATAGGCTATTTTTTAGCATATGACGGGTTAACCGAAATATTGGTTATCCAAAACGGCTCTCCCCCCTTTATTTCGGTCAACCGCGGGGTTCTACTGTAAAACTGATTATTACATGAAGTAAGTTGGCAGGCAAGTTACCTACCCTCAAGTAACTTGAAATACACACTAAAGGCAATAAACCTGCCTGCCTATACTGGCCTTGTGAAAACGCAACTTTTATTTATTTTAGGTATAAATAAGCACAAGTATTAGGTTTTCTTTTACTAGAGAAGATTTATTGGATTTAGAGCCTTTATTAGCTCTCATATTTGCGTTTTTTCAACTTGACATATTTCTTTCTGTAAACATAATTTGCGAAGTGTAGGTTAATGTGAATAATACTGTGGAACTGTGTGGATAATAATGTGACTTTTTCAAGTACACTCAAGTAGGCTATGCACAGTTTGAAGCCGACAAAAACACACTGTTGTGGATACACAACCCAAAAAAGTATTTTGGCCTTGGGGATTCACAGAGTGACTTCTCAAAAATAAAATTATATTCACAAAACACTTTTTGCAATAAGCAATAGACTAACATATACACTCCATTGATGAAGAATCTGAAGCTTCTTATTCTCCAATCGTCTCACATTTTCTGAATCAAGCTTACGTTCTAAACCGATTGGGAGATTACTCATTATGTAAAGTTCAGTTATAGTTATAAACATTTTAGTACCACAGTAAAGCTAACGTTTTGTTTAGAGAGTGAGAAACAAGACATGGTTTGCGTCCCTCACTACAAACGAGAAGGCCATCCAGTATTACGAGGTCGAAGGAGAAGTTAATCAGCTGATGATGGAAGATGTTAAATCTATCGTAACAGGCAGAAGATGTCCCCACATCAAACTATCAAAGTAGGTTTTGTCTTTGACAGAGATTTACTATCTTGAAGTAGACCAGTAAATTCTGCGGCTTGATATATCTTTGACTATAGATTATATTTTCTACTAAAGGAATTAGAACTTTTTTTAAAGTTTGATGGTAAATTTAAAGGGGGTAGCAAAATCAATTTGCTACCCAATTTTTGTACTGCAAATTTAAACTAATTTGATATTTCAGATCAAGAGTAACAAGTGGAGAACTAGCGTTTTCACTCATAACCGAAGAATCTTCTCTAGATTTTATAGCTCCAACTCAAGAAGTCTACGACCATTGGACTGATGCTATTAACAGTTTGTTAGGTAAGACTATGATTATTAAGGTAAAAATATCGATGGTTCAAACTGACTCAAACATTTTTTGTTCAGTTAATTTTGACATTGGATACAAAACAATGCAGGATAGTCAATAAGTACCAGCAACCAGTAGGTTATGACATTTAAATTTAAAAAAAATTGACAGCCATCAAATTTTAAGTCATATTTCATATCAACAGGGCCGTTTTGTAGTAAATCGGCCCGAGCTCACTGCTTTAGAGGCTTTAGAGAGCTTACCAGGCCAGGGGCGCAAGAGGTTTTAGGTTTGTTGGGATGCAACAAAGAGAAAATTTCTCCTGCAGGGAAGGGGGAGGGGGCAAATATCTCTTGGGCCACATCTAGCACATAGAAAGAAATAAAAATATTTCACTGTGCGGTTAATATTTCAAAATCACTTAATATGGTAAATATACTAATTTTTTTCCTTATTTATTTTTTTCTTTTACTTAAATTTTTGTCAAATGTTAAATTATTTTGTTATCCAACTTATTCTATCAGTTTAAGTGTCTTTGAAGCTATTATAAAGATACAAAAATGTCTCTTAATTTTGACCCATTGACGCATATCACCATAGGCATATATTTTGAGTTTGGCACATTCTTTATTGGACACTCTGAGTAACTACAGCTACAGCACATGCCTTCCAGGTGGTTTTAGCCGTCCTCCTTCCAATAGTCAATTAGTACCACTGATGTCTAACATTACGGTTATTGCATCTTCTCATTGTTCTATAGGTGCTTCCTAATAAAAATATTTTTTCTTTTTTAGGGAATGAAATGAAGAGTATTGGCATGAAGAGAGACTTAAACTGTTTGATAGATATGGAACTTCGGCTGCGTTTGTTGAACCTGGATGGTATTGACATACCGGACGAAGCTCCCCCCATCCCCCTCGACCCTCCCAGCTACGACTTTTGCAATCCATGATTTATACATTCTAAAACAGTCATCGATTATAAGAGTTGTGCTTCATTTTGTCAAACAAAGTTTAAAACATTTCTTATAAAAACTAACGACATTTTTTTATCCTATTTTGCAAAACTAAATCATTTCCAGGGAATACTCATGGAAGATATAGGAAACATTTCCAGCTTGGATGTAAAGGATAAAAGTCAAAATTGACTCCAAAATGATAACTTATTTAGTCTGATCATATTTTATTTAGGAAACCTTTGCACTGTATGTTTCACGTCGACGTCACCAAAAAATACCTCAATCTTACACTACAGTATTGTGATAACCTGGAAAAATTGCCTGACAATTACATGAAATTTTCACAAATAAAGCAAGTTAATGCTGATATTTCAAAAACCTACTAGCCGAAACTTATAACTTATAAACTTAATACACCAAATTAATAGCCTGACACATTAACAAGCAATGAAATATCTCTTCAAGGGGTTACTAATGCAACTAACTCTTCTAACTTCTATTTATCCAGATTATTCTAATGAATTAGTTTATAATTTAAAATTCCATTTCCGTATATTTACTCTCACCGCTTACACATGATAAAGGTAGTTGACAAACTTATGGGAGAAAGTATGTGTCAGAATGCTGATACCGTTTATTTTCGATTTATAATATCATATATTGTATTACATAAAATTTTAACCATCCTATACAATTTACTTATTTAACAACTCTTAAGGTTCATAAACCATATTCATATATTGATTTGGAGAAAGTGCATGCAGGGTTATTTAATCTTTGTACATTTATAACTATAAAGGGGTTCGAGTCTTTAGCACAGAGAAGAAGCAGTAATTACTCTTGAGGAAACACAAATGGGACAAACACAGTGTGCTTTCAGCTCCAGTTGTGCCAGAAATACCTACTTATGGGGAGCAAGGAAGCGCCCAAACAGTGAGCACTGTGTGGAAATTCCTATCACACAGGGCACAGGTTCTTCCTCCACTGTGAGGATTGTAATAATTATGGTTGTCAGAGGGGATGTGGGACTAACCCTAGACACCAGCTACTATAGTGCTAGACACTACTTAAGTGTACCATGGAGTGTATCCTCTGTTCCAACTTATATGTGGTCTTTGGTCTTAGATAAAACTATTAGTTATGTTTTGCACTTAGATGCCTAGATGTTACACCATACCGTTGACAATATGGATACAGAAGTAAACATCCCAACTATATGGACCAGCGTCACCAATTTTTCACTAAAAAAGAATTTAGTCGTTTGAGTCAGTCACAGAATGTGATAGTGTCTAAAATTAAATTCTCTACCTTATTTTTTCTTGCTGACATAGTTGGTGGGTCATAAAAGTTGCTATAGCTCACAAGTCGTTCCATCAGCTTAACTTGGTAAAAAACATCATGTATTTGACTGACAGAAATTAGTTATATAGATCAGCGCAATCTGTCAGTGGCTCACATCAAATACGAGAAATTTGACTAAAAACACTGGCGACAACTTTAACATGGGTGATGGAATGTCTAGTTGTATCAATAGTCAAAGATGTTACTACTGAAGTACTGATAGATGATGAAATGAGGAATGACAGAGTGGTCATGTCGCTGTGGCATGGATTATAAACCACATACCGTACTCAATGATTGTCTTTTGATGGCTCTTCACAAATGGCACAGACAAGCATAAGGAATCCTTTCGTCTATCCGAGTGGGGTTGTTCAGCCTACATATTGAGAGAAAAACTGGATTCAAGAGCAATGTATTTAAGAGCATAGGATTTAGCTTTTTTAAGTGAGACGATTTTTAACATTTGATTTTTAGACAAATTATTAGCAAGTGTCAAGGGCTGAAAGAGGGGCATGAATTAGGTACCCTCCATCTCCCTGATAGGTGGCTGGATATGCCATAACCATACAATAAACAAAAACTCTTGACTTATAAAATTTTAATTTTAACTATAGCTTACTGGGCGTGGATATTTAGGTTTTAAATTAATTATTTTACAATATTACAATATAATTATTTAAACAACGATTTTATAAAATACAGTAACTATAAATTTGACTAGTGTAACATATTTTGTAATTTTTGAAATATGTGAAGGGGATAGCTCACTAACTTGTTAAGTACTCTACAAAGGAAATAATAAACCAAAATCAATGGATTTTCTAGAAAGCTACATGACATTTAGTTAAGTCTACTGGAAACGGAAAGCAAACAAGATAAGAAGAAGAAGAAGAAGATACTGTATCGTCTGTTGGTGTCGTTATAATCAGATAACAATCAGCTATTAACAAAACGATCAGCTGTTGCTTAAAAAAAATAGATTGAGATTATTGTTGTGTTTTATGAATGTGATTGTGAACACTGAACAGGGATTCATCTTAGGATTTCTTCTTCTTCCGGTCCGGTTCTTCTTGATCTTGGTTTGGATTTGTTGATTGGAATAGGCCTAGAACTAGGAAGTTGGAATTCTGACTTTGACCCAACCCAGAGAATGACAACATAACCTCTTTTCTTAACCTTACAACACTCAGTGATGACTGCAGTTTGTTAATTTACTGGAGTGGAGATAGGTCTAGGCCTAAGTTAGGCAATTGGAAGTAAACTTAATCATCTCGGATTTCACTTTGTTCAGTGAAAATGTCTGGTGTTATTTTTAAAAGTGTTACATGTTCATTATGTTTACTAAATACCTTAACTTCATCTTTACCAATGGGATTAAGGTATGTAAATTATTGCTGTTCTATGGTTTAGTTTTCAGAATTTTAGGTGCATGAAACAATTTATAAGTAGGCTATAACTTAGGCTAGCACCTAAGTTAAGCTAATTCTTTCAATTATGTAAGCTTACTGTACCCGTTAACAACTGGCCTATCCTGCCTAACTTATCTTACTTCCTTCCCTTGAGTGATATAATGTAAGAGGGATCAACTAAGTTAGATAAGGTCCACTTTAGGGGTACACTTCCATATCTATTGGCACAAACATTGGTGTGAACCTGGCAATAACTCAGCAATAAGTAGTGCGAGTGCCTTAAAAAATCTATTGCTGTCCGTTTTGCGGGAAAATACGGCCGTGAACCATATTACAGATAATGCCAACAGATAGAGGACACTTAAACGGACACGACAGTATCAATATCATGTGCCCAGGGAGTAATTTAGGGGGGTAAAGCCAGCATTAAGTAATGTAGTGTAGGCGGGCCTGATAAAATCTATTGCTGGCCGTTTGCAGGAAAATACGGCCGCGAACCACATTAATGCCAACAGATAGAGGACACTTTAACGGACACAACAGTATCAATATCATGTACCTAGGGAGTAATTTAGGGGGTGTAAAGTCAGCATTAAGAAGTAGGCGGGCCTGATAAAATCTATTGCTGGCCGAAAAATACGGCCGCGAACCATATTACAGATAATGCCAACAGATAGAGGACACTTTAACGGACACGACAGTATCAATATCATGCACCTGGGGACTTAGTTAAGGCGGGTAAATGCAGCAATAAGTAGTGTGCGCGCCTGTAGAGAGCACTTTCCGTAAACAGCCAGCAATAGGTTTTTGAAGGTGTGTGCACTTCTTATTGCTGACTTTACCTGAACTTACACCCCAGGTACATGATATTGATACTGTCGTGTCCGTTAATGTGTCCTCTATTAGGTGACAATATCGGTAATAACCTACGCGGCCGTATTTTTCCGCAAAATGGCCAGCAATAGATTTTATAAGGTGCGCGCACTACTTATTGCTGAGTTATTGCCAGATTCACACAAGTGGAATGATCAATTAACTTAAATTGTGTTAGCCAATTGTTCGTTTTCATTAAAACAACGCTCAGTTCAGACTTTTGATATGTTGGTACCCTATTTTTATTTCTAGAATATACTCTGGGATTCAAATTGTTTTTTCGGATTTTCCTCATTTCTACGAATTTATCTTTAGGCTAATTTAATTTCGGCAAACAACTAGCCTTAGCCTACTGTAGGTAATCTTTTAGATATTTTATGTCAAAAATATTTTCTTATATGTAGGTACCATAATATGGAAATTGATATGTTTTATTTTCATTTCAAAGGTTGTTCTTTTTATACACATAATTTTATGTTATTTTAGCAATTGCAATAAAGATTCAAACAGATTAGAAAGGTTGTTGGCCTGAATATAGTTTTCTGTTGTATAACGTCCATTAGCCTAGTTTGATTGTTGATTAAGATTAATGATATAGCCTAGCTTGGATCAAAGAATCGGTCTTGTGAGATCAAAGCCTTAGAAAAATCTAACTTTGAACAAGTTGTGTAAAAGGGAAAAAATTAACAAATTTGTATTTTTTTTACTTGAAAATAAAACTGTTTTTTCTCGTTAAAAAATTAATGGTCAATATAGCCTAACTTAGTAAATGAGGAGGGAGATTTCAAGTAAGTTGTATCTTCAGGGCTTTTCTTATGTGTTAGCTTCCACGTGTAACTGCTAACAAGTTTGTTGAGTATATAGCCATATACTCATTTTGAAAAGCTTTTTCTTACAACCGTTTTTTAAGTAGCCTAGCCATTTCAATTCAGTTCTTAAAATTGAAAAGTTTTACATAACAGCATTGTTTAGTTACATAACAGCATAGTTCTACTTAAAAACACAGGTAACGGACCAATGAGGTTTAAAATTGTAATGCTTCGAACTTCAACTAATCAGCTGTTTTTCAATTTAATTGTTAACGATTGGTGCAATTAGTGGTTGGTACAATGAGTCGTTGCATCATTGTCAGTGGCAACACCAACAACTAAATTACTACATAACAAAAAAACTACTAAGCTACATACATTGGTGTGAACCTAAGCTGGCCGTTAAGATAAGAAGATAACTATAACACTTAAATAATCGATAAAATCAAGGCAATCATTAACATGGCAGATTCATTAGTTTTTAAATACATTTTAGTTCTGTATTGTATGACTTATTTCGACTATATAGATACATTTTTTTTGTATGTCAATAACGAAAACATAACCTCTCTTAGAAGTTTTGAGTAGTGATTAGGCCTATTAGTAATTAAAAACCGGGGTCATAGGTGTACGTACGCAACTCGCGTAAATAGTGTTAACGACATTCGTAGAAGTTTTTAAGGCACTCTCCAAGGCTCGTACCTTAAACTTTCTACTCCTGTCGTTAACACTATCTTTATGCGATCGTTGCGTAAACAATAAATTGTCATTAATTCTCAATAAATTGTTTGTCAGCATTAAATTTTAGAATCAGTATTTATTAATTATTTTAAAAAACTGTAATCCTTATTTAAGTATACACCACTTAGACCTACGGTTGACAAATCTCATTTAGGTCGATAAAAATGGCTACATTAAGAATCTGTTACGTTTAAAACGTTATAAACCATGAGAAAAATTTTATAAGGTGTTTAAGGTTTTAGATATTTTTTATTGCAAATTAAACTGGTTTTCAGCTCTCTCAAAAGTCCTCTGAGGAAAATAAACACTACAATGAAAGCAATACAAATCCACTCGTTTGGCGGACCTTCAGTACTCAAAGTAGAGACAAATGTTCCTACTCCGATACCAACAGAAGGGCAGGTGTGTAAACAATTAGGTAACCTAATCACTAAGAAAATGTCTTTACTGGTTAATATTCAACAAGATTCATAATACCCCCGCCGCAGCAAACCTGCAGACTAAGCGAATTTCCATTGACCTGATTGGATTTACACTAAAATGCCTCCATAAAAATAGCACATTTATTTCCTATTTAAATAGAATTAGTTTAACAAGTACCTTAGGTTTGCTGCAACAGGGAGGGTAAAAAAGATTTTTTTATAAAATGATAATAGTTTAGTAAGAAATAAAAGTATTTTCCAAAATCGATCAAAATATGTTCATAAACAAGCAAACTGCAACAGTCGACTTATTCTCCATAAGAATAACATGGGAATTTTAAAATTACAATTTTTTTGAATTTTCTGCGTAACAATTAGGCGCATAATAACGCTTCAATATACTAAATTATTTGTTTTTTTAAGCTCTACAAAATGGTTTAAAAAGAAATTGTGAAATTTTGTGTTTTTAGGGGCAAAAATGGGAAAAACCTATTTTTACCCCATAAAACCCCCCATAAACCCCCGTTCCCATAGTCCGATCATGCTGGTTCGCGAACTCATTCAAGTTTATCCCGCCTTACACCTTCAAACCAAATTTTATCAAAATCGGACAAAAATTACTCAAGTTATCGTGCGGATGGACACACACATATATATATATATATATATATATATATATCTCTATATATAGATATATAAAAATTTGAACGAATGGTGTTTTTGGCCTCTGGGGACATCAAAATGAAAAAGTAAATCGGTCCCGGGCTTAGTTCTTACCATGAGACCTACGGTAATAGCTACTTCCCTATAGGGAAATTCGCTAAAACCAGAAATCTTCCACTGTTTGTATGATTCTGTCAAAGTTGGTATAAAACAAAGATCTATGAGGTTACACAATTAAGACTAAAGAGTGATTTACCTACTTCAAACATGTTTCAAACATCAAAAAAGTATCCTTACAATCCATTTTCATAAACTGTTTAGTCTATCTTTTATTTACAATCTGACTGAGGTTAAACATTCAACTCAAGGATCAGCTGTTGGATTAAAATTCATATTCAAACCTGTATAAAGAAAGTTTGTCATTAACTTAAAAATGAATTCTCGAATCGTTGAAAAACAATTGAGGCAAAGCCCTTAACCCTCCAAGTGTTAAGTGTCGCGTAATCGACGCACAACACACCCGCCGTGGTGTCATGCGTTGTTTTTGCGACACACAAACATCGTTTACGGCGAAGGCTCTGGGACTGACTGAATCAGATTGAACTGGATCGAGATTGGTATCGTTGTTTTCGGCAGATTCTAAGCTTTCTCCTGATGTCTGTTTCTAGAAGCTTTTCATTTTAGTTCCGAAAATATTGTAGCAGACAGCTGACGTGCGTATTTGTAAACAACTTGGTTAACATCGCACCGATGACTGATGTGTTTTATTACGTTTATCATTGTTTTAGTGTTAAAAATAAAAAGTAGTGATATACCTGGCACATTATAAGAAGATTTAAGTGATTTTGAAGGGCTGGTTAATGATCCTGAAGAAGTAGGTGTAGTGATATTGATGTAAATTATCGGCCAGATTCCTAGCTATGGTTAGGCTATGCATTCTTAACTAACGCTAAATGTACAAAATCTGTTTTTCACCCATAACTTATTTATTTGAAAATTTACTTCCTTATATTATTATATTTTTGTAATCCTTATAAAATTTAAAACAAAGTGGCTATTTTAAAATATTTGTAGACTTATAAATTATAAAAATTTATTGAGCGCAAACATACATTTTTTTCATTTATTTTATAATTTTTTAGAAATGTTAGCCCCACAAAAATTGTTGAAAATTTTTTTGTAATGTTTTATATATTACATTGAATCCCATAATTTCCCAAACAAAATGATATATAAAACAGTATACTTTACATTGTTTTTAAGTTTCTAAGATACATTTTAGTAAAACCCTGCAATTGCGCAATAAATAGGCGGACATTAATACCATTACTATGGACACTTGGAGGGTTGCCGCTGATCCTAGGCAAAGAAGTCGCTGGCGATGTGGTCACGATAACAGACACAGGCGATGGAAATTGCAATCAATACAAGGTACTGTGTCACTTTCTGGAAATTAGCGAAAAAGTCACTTAGAACCCCAATACTACGGTATCCATGAACAATAAAATGATTTAGATTCTATGTCAACTGGTGTGCTGGATCATAAGCTTTTTTTAAAAACAACACATCAATCGTGAAAATCGGTCAGGTAGGACAGCTGAAAAAAGATGTAACTTAATAGAGAAAACCCTTACTTTATTAAGTACCTACTAGCAGAGTACCGTACCCGTCCTTTGTGCGGGGTTGGCGTATAAGTATAAAATGCTTATTTGCAGTTATACTCGTGCTTTGCGTTTAGGTTCAAATGCGTGTTGTCATAAATGTAAAAAAAAATTAATAGTGCTGCTCCCTGTTGGTTAACCTTATAACTTTTTAATGCTATAGAACCAACTTGTGTAGTTGAAACAGCTGACAAAATTCTTTCATTTCTTTCATCACACTGAGTTAAATATGAATACTATAAGGTTAACATGGGAAACTCCAGAGCCTCTGGGGCGGAGGCCCGTTTTTGAGATAAGAATGCGTCTATATGTTAATTGGGAATGTGTGTTGGCTATGTATCATCACACCAAATTTCAGTCCAATCCGACCAGCATTTTTCGCATTTACTTGTCACAAACATCCATCCATCCATCCATACAACCAAACTTTCTCACTTATAATATTAGTAGGATTTAGATTACCTTACACTAATTTAATGTAAATTTACAGGTGTTAGTCAAAGTCCACGCAGCTGGTATTAACCCTGTAGACGCCTATCTGAGAGAACGAGCATTTTCCTCCAGTCCAAAGTTGCCGCTGATCCTAGGCAAGGAAGTCGCTGGCGATGTGGTCACGATAACAGACACAGGCGATGGAAATTGCAATCAATACAAGGTACTGTGTCACTTTCTGGAAATTAGCGAAAAAGTCACTTAGAACCCCAATACTACGGTATCCATGAACAAAAAGTGTCCATTTAGATTCAATGTCAACTTCAGTATTTTCCTAATGAATCATTTAAGTTATAAACATTAGGCTAGTCAAATTTTACCACCTAACTTCTGGGGGAATAAAAATGTGGTTCCTTTCAACTGGTGAGTCTATCTTAGGCTAATATGATTGCAGAAGTTGAAATTAGTTGTTGTAAGCCAGGTGACCGGGTAATCTGCTGTCTGCCGCATGATCGAGGCTATGCGGAGTATGCAGTATGTGATGTGGACCACACGTTGAGGCTACCGTCCCACATGAGCTATGCGGAGGGAGCGGCTATCTATGTGGCGTACTTCACAGCTTATAGAGGGCTGGTGACCAAGTAAGGATGTTTGTTGATGGTATGCTCATAGATGCTCACTTAGTAATCAGAAGGTTGTAAATTCGATCCTGAGAATAAGCAATTTTTTTATGGGTAGAAACTTAACCCACCTATCCTTGATCATTAAGTGTTTAGTAAATGTACTTTGCTAACAAACCAGCTGATCTTTGTAACAAAGATCTTTTATTTGTTCAACACTCGAATTCTTCTCTCACCTTTTCCCTAGTACATGCAATCTGGTGTCATGGTGTTGTATGATCTAATCTTTCTAAGTCTATTTAGGCCTCTGGGTATCTCCCACAAATACTCATTCAATCGTCCATTCCAAGAGGCAGAAACTGAAAAAGTACATTTTTGCACTTCTGAGGATTGAACTTTAACAAAATATTTTAGTTAGTTTCAGAAATACAAGTTTACCATTTGAAAACCTAACAATCTGGTTTACAATTATTAAATTTTTATCAGCCATTGAAAAATGTTAAGTGTGTTTGAAAAAAAAATTGTTAACACTGTTTTGTTTCTGTACATGCATTTTAAAATGTCCCTTTCCGTTGATATATGAAAACTTAATTAGTTTTCAACATTTTTTTTTATTTTGTGTATCCATATCAAAGTATGCTGTGTAGTGTGATTTTGTTTTTGTCAAAACATTGCCCATTATGTTCAAACTACATTTTGAGTCTTTTATTGTTTTAGACTAAAAATAAAGAAGAACGAGTTAGTTCTTGTGCATGGAGCAAGTGGGGCAGTGGGCTCAGCAGCTGTTCAGATCGCAAAGCATATCGGTGAGTTATCACATTTCACATATTTTGAGAAAAGAAAATGCACGTCTTACATATTAATCCACAGAAAAGGAAATTGCAGAGAAAAATTGCTTATGGGTGACCATGAGCTTTCAGCTCTGGTATTTTGTGCCGGAAATATACTTGTAACGAAGAAGGAAGCGAGCCCAAACGGCAAGCACTGTGGAGAAATTCCTAACGCACAGGGCACAGTGTCTTCCCCCATTGTAAGGGTTGTAGTACACTTGGGCAAGGAGGCGGTGTTGGACTTTGCCCCAGACACCAGCAACTAGTTCTATACACAACTTAAGGTAAACGCACCAGTAGCTGACAGTATAAGAAACTATACGCACTTAATAATCCGTGGTTTTGAATAAATAGGAACTAAAGAGATATTACGGATTTTATGTGATTCTAAATTTAGTGTAGTTTTCAAATTTGTCATACAAAAAGGATTTTTTAAATATATTTTATAACATTTTTAAACTTAATTCAACCTTTGTACGTGTTCCAGTGGCTGACAGTGAAAAAAGTGCTTGTACCAGTAGCTGACTGTTAGTTGCCCCAGTAGCTGACACTGGAACTAAATGTACTTTAGCTGCTAAACCTAAGGGTTTTATAATTTATAAGACGATTAAAATCTAACTTAATAATTAAATTATAAAATCATGTAAAATGTTGTTAAGAAAATTTATTTTACATATTTTAAAATAAAAATTATTTACATTAAAATATATATATTTAAAAATATAAATTTTTTAAGATAATTTGACTTATAAATTTAAAAAATTAAAATCATTTTATAAAAATGTGAGATCACATAAATTATAAATAGCATCCAAATTTCGATGGGTAAAACCAATTTAATATTGTGCAAGTAGCAAATATCCCCTGTCAGCTAGTGGAACTTGTATGGCTTTTGTGTACCAAAGCCTGACATTGATATAATTTTAAATCCAAAACCCCTAACACCCTAATTTTATCATGAAATTGTCAACAAAGGTATAATTGATAAAAATAATGAGCCTAATCATTAATACTATTTAAGAAATTTAACGAAATGACAAAAAACCAAACTTACTTTCTTAACAATTTCATTAAGGGAATCGACTAAATGTGATGTGTACAGACAGGGTCGCTTTCAAACGACCACCATTCCGCGAGTATGGGCTAAATTTCGCTGATTTGTTTGTAAACAAATCTAGAATAAACATATGTTCTTCTAACAATGCAATCATGTGTAAATATTTTTAAGAGACCACATTATAATGTTAAGAAACTCAAACTGTCAGCTTCTGGAGCACTGTCAGCTACTGGTGCATTTACCTTATATGTACTATTCAATGTGTCCTCTGTACCTTACTTCTCTGTGGTTAACCTAATTTACAGAGATAAATCGGTGATGTTTACTCACTTTAGTCCAACAATTTAAAGTTCAGTCAACCTAGAGTTTGTTATTTTTTACTAGAACACTCTCGTTCAGTCATAATGAGACCTAGTGCGTGCAAGACTGTATTCAGTGCCTTTGGCATGTCCTGCTTGGTCTGGTAGTGGTTTATAGATTTTGGCATGGGCCAAAAAGCCCAAGGAACAAGGAACTGAAATTTCACATGCAATCCGAATGTGAGACCCTGTACACTCTTGTTGTACTTGTGCTCATAAACAATAAATTTTCCACACTTGGTGAAATGTGGTTTTGACGTGATTGTGTCAAGTGAAAATATATGAAACAAAAACAAACTAAACCACCTTTCAGAAGCTATTATATGGGATTCTGTGCCGATTTTAAATTCAAAGATTTAAAATCCGCGCCAGGCAATGGACAAGTCAGTCCAACATGACGTAACGCGGAGGAATACTACACTCGAACCGTGTCGCGTGCAAACGTCTCGTCGTCACTCGTGGCTCAGTAATCGCGTAGTCAACATGTGAAGTCGCGTTTTGTCGCTGGTGTAGGACGAATTTATTAATATCTTAATTCGTAGCTCGGAAATTAGCGTTCGGGCGGAAATTGTACGTGCATCAAACGATCGCAATTGTCAAAATTTCGCCGAATTGCATTTGGGGGTGTGTTTTATTAGTATTAAGTCGAGACAGTTGAGATGCCGGATTGATTGTTCGCGTTCGTGATGAAAATTCGTACATGCATCATATCGATAGCAAATGTCAGTTTCTAGCGAATAGCGGGTCGTCGTGAAGGTATTTTCAATTGAATCATTAAACGCCAGCTCGAAAAAACAAGAATTAATAAGTCCTACACCAGAAAAAACCGTGTCGTGATGTTCCGCTCGGTCAGACAAAAAGTCACAAATTACCACGAGTCAGTTTTTAAATGTTCGGTACGCGTGAATCTTCGTCGGAATGAATGTGTATGTGTCGACATGTGTACGTAAGTAAATGTTTGTGTTATTTGTGTTTTAGTATTAAAATAGTCTTGCCAATCTGCCATTTTTTCACATGTTCCACTAGCTTTACAAGTCAGAAATCATGTCATAGCTGGTCTGAAAATTTCATGTTTCATTTGGTATACCTTGAGCACATGGTCGCAATTCAGGATGAAAAATGTTTAATTGAATTTTATCACGTTATGCAAAGAATTTAAGTTACATTAGTAATTATAGTCAATTGAAAATTATTTATTAAATTAAATTGAAATGGTCTATTATTTTTAAGAACAATGATTGTCTGTGATATTATTTTTTTGTGTTCTATGCAAAGGTCAAATTCTATCATCATCAGTATTATTATTTATAACGTTTTGTATCTCATATAAGGTAATAATTTTGAATAGAGTGTTACATTTTTAAATAGTGAGAGTTTGATTGTGTAACGTAAATGGGGGTAACAGAGTGCTCGGTCGAAGGCTAGGGTTGACAAAAGGTCATGAGGATAGACTCCCATTAAATTCATAAACATTAAATACTTAATAAAAATTATCAATTAATCGACTCAGTGGTCGATTGGCCCCGTTGCATTGATCAGCAAGGAGTGATGTAGATCACAAACTACATAATAGTCCCTGTTTGATTAAATTGTAAACTGGCCAGTTTGATATATACGAACATCCTTGGGGAGTCTGGTGGCCTAAACTAAATAAATAAAATTGTCAAGGCTAGGTTTTCCCGAGACTCTGCAGTGTTAAAATGTGGCAAACCACCAAACAACTACAATCAATTATCTCACTCTCTCTTTCAAATATTAATAAATTGTGCATAGAGTTTATTACATTGTTTATATTCATTATTTGTATCACAGCTCGTAATTCTGATTCATTATACAGTATTTTTACAAATCATCATCTTATCATTATCCTGTGTTTTATATTATATTATTAATATTATACTGGTAAATTTAAGAGTATTGGTTTAACTGAAGAAGTATACAAAGTATACACAATGAGTGTTGATGATCACATTTTTTAATATCAAGTTGGTGAATTCATGAATAATCGGCTTAACCGAAATCCAGTGTATACAAACATCTTGAAGTCATACTTTGATAAATAGTTTCTGAACAAACAGTTTCATAAATATTTTCAATCAATATTTTAATATGTTATTATTTGCAGTATTACAGTTTTACAAAGAAAACAATTCACATCACAATCTTTCATCTGAACTGACATTTCAATTCATAGAGTGTTCAAATAAACACATCCATTAGTTTTAAGAAGTGTTAGAATTAAGCTGAAGAAGGTGTGAAGGAGGACAACATATCAGACCTCTCACGGTCCATAAATCGGACTTCTGGGATGTTTAATTACAGGGCCCACACTTAACATCTTTAACTCCACTGCGCAGCTCTGTGATTGTAATGTCCTCAGTAGTTCAATTAAAATTAAATTAAATTCATTAAAACCCCACCAGGGGGCAACTTTTTGTTATACTCACACCTGTATGAAATACCTAAATTGTATTACATAAAGGTGTGAGATGATTTTGCTTGATGGAATGATCAATTAAGTAAAGAGTATATTTTGAATATAAGTAAAGAACTTTTTATTTTTCTTTACAAAAAGTTATTTTTTCTTTACAAAAAGTGGTAGCAGAGCGTGGTTTCCACTTTTTGTAAAGAAAAATAAAAAGAATATTTCCTATATTCTTTTTGTAAAGAAAAATAAATGTTCTTTACTCCATTTAAAACGGACACCTTTCCTCCTTAGCATATTGAGTGGACGACTAACACTGGAAAAATCTGGAATGAATTTCCCGTAATACGCTGCCATTCCCAAAAATCGTTGAACTGCTTTTAAATTTCGTGGTCGCGGGAAGTTACTAATCACTTCGGCTTTGGTTTCGTCGACATACAATTTTCCGTCTTTGACGACGTGTGACAAAAATCGAATGCCGCGTTTCGCTAAAGTGACCTTGCTTGGTTTCACAGTCAATCCGGCTTCTCGCAATCGTTGTAAAACTTGTTTCAGATCGCGATAGTGTGTCTCTGGATCAGGACTATAAATACAAAGATCATCTACAAAATTGACGACGCACTTAAACTTCAGATCTCCTAACACCTCGTCGACAATTCTGCCTAGTACCTGACTACCTATTTTAATACCCTGGGGACAAGTTCGTGGTTGGTACAATGCGTACCCTACATTGAAAGCTGCGTATTTTCGACTGTCAGGATGTAACAAACACTGATAGTAACTGTTGTTCAAATCGAGCGTAGTAAAATATTTAGCACCTTTAAAATATTGAAAAATCTTATCAACTTCGGGCTGCGGAAAACTATCCATTTCGATGTATTTGTTTAACTCCTTGTAATTGACAACTAGCCTATACTTACCAGCTTCTTTCTTTGGACGTAGAAATGCACTAGAACTGAATTCAGAAACACTTTTCTCAATGACACCTTGATCTAATAACTCTTGTATTGTCTCTCTCATTATAACCATCTTATCAGGTGGTAAATGATAAGGTCTCTGACGAAACGGAACGATGTTATCGCTGAACTTGATTTTATACGGTTCTGTTTTCGCTGTACCTATTCTATTTGTTATGACGTCGTTAAAGCTGTATAACAAATCGTCAAATTTTGTTTTCTGTTCAGGAGTGAGGGGAGAATCACCTAAATCTTGTTTTTCGCAACGTGGAATCTCATCTTCGCCTACTAAACAAAGAGAATGTTCGTTGTCAGCAAAGTTGAATTTTATTATTGACTTATTCAAATCTATTGACATCCTTGTGAAAGTCATGAAGTCATAACCCAAAATCATTTTGAACGGCAGTTGATTCACAACCCAAAATTCGTAGTTCCAGGAAAAATCGCCTAACTTCAAATGAATTGTAGCTTAGTATCTGACGGTGATTTTGTGCTGTGACGCAGTACCCATGGAATGACTTACCTTATTTACATTTGACACCAGTTGTTTATCTTTCAACATATTGAATAATTCTTTACTAATTAATGATCTACTACTCCCAGAGTCGATCAAAGCAATGCATTTTAATGAGCTGTCGAACGTAACATGCGCAAATGGCAACTTACCACTTAAGTCTACGGCTTCCATTTTGTTTTTGTTGGGGATGGTCGCGAGTTTTGTATGACACCGGGCCCCCTCGTCGATGTCATTTACCAGTTTAAAGAGCTCCTACAGTTTCTGGCTAAATGTCCTTCTTGATTGCAACGAAAACATTTTATGATTCTTTCGGCGGGTCTATTCCTGAGATCGTTGGAGTCGTTACGACGGGGAAAGGGTTGTCGGGGTCTCTGAGAAGGAATAATTTGGGGTGGGGGTGTGTGAAATTGTGGTGTGAAAACCGTCGGTCCAAAATATCGAGTTTCCGCCCTGACGGCACTTGTGACTCTTGTAGCTAGTCTACGAAGTTCTTGAATTGTGTTTGGCCTAGAATCGAACGAAAAATGAGATTTTGTTTCCGGCCTACATTTATTCAGCGCTATTTCTATGACCTCTGTTGGCCAGCCTTCATGTCGCTCACAGTGGTTACATAACATGACTCAGATGATTCATTGTTTCTCAAAATATGTAATTATGAAAATGTTTAAAACAATTGACCTCAGTTTGACTCTATTTACTCAAAATTGAAAACTATTGCACATGTAAATATAAATGTAAATATAAATATAAATAATCTCTGTACGAATATGACACAAATAAATAAACAAGTAAACAAACACAGAAATATCAATGTGGATAATTGCCTTAGAGATAACAACTGATACCCTTATCAATGCCAACCTGCCTTGGTAGTAATGCCAATCTGCTTCCTTGTTACCAGACCTCTCAAATTAGTGCTATCACTTTTTGTAAAGAAAAAATAACTTTTTGTAAAGAAAAATAAAAAAGAATATTTCCTATATTCTTTTTGTAAGGAAAATAAACGTTCTTTACTATATTAAAAATATATCTTTTTACTTAATTGATCATTCCATCAAGCAAAATCACCTCACACCTTTATGTAATACAATTTAGGTATTTCATACAGGTGTGAGTATAACAAAAAGTTGCCCCCTGGTGGGGTTTTAATGAATTTAATTTAATTTTAATTGAACTACTGAGGACATTACAATCACAGAGCTGCGCAGTGGAGTTAAAGATGTTAAGTGTGGGCCCTGTAATTAAACATCCCAGAAGTCCGATTTATGGACCGTGAGAGGTCTGATATGTTGTCCTCCTTCACACCTTCTTCAGCTTAATTCTAACACTTCTTAAAACTAATGGATGTGTTTATTTGAACACTCTATGAATTGAAATGTCAGTTCAGATGAAAGATTGTGATGTGAATTGTTTTCTTTGTAAAACTGTAATACTGCAAATAATAACATATTAAAATATTGATTGAAAATATTTATGAAACTGTTTGTTCAGAAACTATTTATCAAAGTATGACTTCAAGATGTTTGTATACACTGGATTTCGGTTAAGCCGATTATTCATGAATTCACCAACTTGATATTAAAAAATGTGATCATCAACACTCATTGTGTATACTTTGTATACTTCTTCAGTTAAACCAATACTCTTAAATTTACCAGTATAATATTAATAATATAATATAAAACACAGGATAATGATAAGATGATGATTTGTAAAAATACTGTATAATGAATCAGAATTACGAGCTGTGATACAAATAATGAATATAAACAATGTAATAAACTCTATGCACAATTTATTAATATTTGAAAGAGAGAGTGAGATAATTGATTGTAGTTGTTTGGTGGTTTGCCACATTTTAACACTGCAGAGTCTCGGGAAAACCTAGCCTTGACGATTTTATTTATTTAGTTTAGGCCACCAGACTCCCCAAGGATGTTCGTATATATCAAACTGGCCAGTTTACAATTTAATCAAACAGGGACTATTATGTAGTTTGTGATCTACATCACTCCTTGCTGATCAATGCAACGGGGCCAATCAACCACTGAGTCGATTAATTGATAATTTTTATTAAGTATTTAATGTTTATGAATTTAATGGGAGTCTATCCTCATGACCTTTTGTCAACCCTAGCCTTCGACCGAGCACTCTGTTACCCCCATTTACGTTACACAATCAAACTCTCACTATTTAAAAATGTAACACTCTATTCAAAATTATTACCTTATATGAGATACAAAACGTTATAAATAATAATACTGATGATGATAGAATTTGACCTTTGCATAGAACACAAAAAAATAATATCACAGACAATCATTGTTCTTAAAAATAATAGACCATTTCAATTTAATTTAATAAATAATTTTCAATTGACTATAATTACTAATGTAACTTAAATTCTTTGCATAACGTGATAAAATTCAATTAAACATTTTTCATCCTGAATTGCGACCATGTGCTCAAGGTATACCAAATGAAACATGAAATTTTCAGACCAGCTATGACATGATTTCTGACTTGTAAAGCTAGTGGAACATGTGAAAAAATGGCAGATTGGCAAGACTATTTTAATACTAAAACACAAATAACACAAACATTTACTTACGTACACATGTCGACACATACACATTCATTCCGACGAAGATTCACGCGTACCGAACATTTAAAAACTGACTCGTGGTAATTTGTGACTTTTTGTCTGACCGAGCGGAACATCACGACACGGTTTTTTCTGGTGTAGGACTTATTAATTCTTGTTTTTTCGAGCTGGCGTTTAATGATTCAATTGAAAATACCTTCACGACGACCCGCTATTCGCTAGAAACTGACATTTGCTATCGATATGATGCATGTACGAATTTTCATCACGAACGCGAACAATCAATCCGGCATCTCAACTGTCTCGACTTAATACTAATAAAACACACCCCCAAATGCAATTCGGCGAAATTTTGACAATTGCGATCGTTTGATGCACGTACAATTTCCGCCCGAACGCTAATTTCCGAGCTACGAATTAAGATATTAATAAATTCGTCCTACACCAGCGACAAAACGGGACTTCACATGTTGACTACGCGATTACTGAGCCACGAGTGACGACGAGACGTTTGCACGCGACACGGTTCGAGTGTAGTATTCCTCCGCGTTACGTCATGTTGGACTGACTTGTCCATTGCCTGGCGCGGATTTTAAATCTTTGAATTTAAAATCGGCACAATTCTTAACATGAAAATAACAAGTGTAATCAAAACGACATGATGCCTGGCACCAGTTGAGTTCAGATTTAAAACAAATAGTTGCGGAGTTCATTGAAAGAGGACTTATTATATTTGTATGACTCATTAGGGAAAAAGCATCCATAAAACTCTCTAATCCACCTCAGAAAGAATAAACTTAGGCATGTTGTTCTGCATTAAATTATGGAAAACCACATTGCCTGGCTACACTGGACCAAATCTAGTTTTAAAAAATTTAGGTTCTGTAGGTTCTAAGCTAATTTAGGTTCTTGTAGGTTCTAAATTAGCCTACTGATTTGTCAAATTCAACACCACTGAAACATTTCTTCCAAAATAGAGATTCATAACTAACATTAGTTTTATTTCCTTTCTTAGGAGCAATTGTAGTAGGGACCGCTGGTACGGAAGAAGGGTTAAAAATGGTGAAAGAGATTGGAGCAGACTATGTTGTCAATCATCGGTAAGTCAAAAAATGGAAACTATTCCTTTCAATAAGTGAGTTAGACATAATAAATTGATTACATTTTACCTTAAAATGTTTCAACGGGTCTCTTGTACTTGTATTGCTATAATGTTCTCCCAAGAATGAAGAAGTAACATTTTGAGAACAGATAAGCGATGTTCCGGTACCTTAAAACAAAATATAGCATTTTCTATATTAGATTTTTACTTGCTTTGTTCCTCAGCGTTTTAGTTTTATTAATATTGGATTACTTATCATTGGGACTATCATACATGCTAGTTTGATGTATCCAATTCACTGAATACAATTAAAATAAATATTGAATGTCATATGAAATTGTGAAGTGGAAATCAGAAATATTCAATATAAAATCTATTTTTCTAACTGCCAAAATTTTAATAAAATAGTTGGGAATTTTAAACTTGGAATCTATTTTTTCAGCGAAGCAACACACCTTACGCAAGCGTTAGGTATGGTACCAAATGCTGTTGGGTTTGATGCAATATTAGAAAATAGAGCTACCACTAATTTGGCTAAAGATTTAGCATCAATTGGTCCAAAAGGAAGGATAGCGGTAAGCTATTAAAATATACCTATTTTAAGTGTTTTAATACCAAATAACACTTAGTTTATCTAGGTTACTCCTGGATTACTTGGGTTAAGTTGTTCTAACAAGTAATATATTTTATTGAGACCTAAAAATAAATTTACCGTCACAGTAAAATAATAAATTGTGAGTTCCTAAGGCATATTTAATTTTACTGTGAAGACGGTGCAATCAGGTTTGCTTTACTTTATACATTAATATTTCACTTTGATGGTTAAAAGCTGAACTGTTGTAGAAATGCACACCATATGATGCAAAAATATGATAATTATTGATTTACAAACGCAGAAATCACCATTTGTTACTATGACAACTTTCACTTATTATCCTAATCGTTAGGATTAGGATAATAAGTGAAAGTTGTCCTTAAGCCACGGAAAAAGACACTAACCAGGAGTCTCACTGAGCCAATTAGCCAATAAAAAGTTGCGTCTGAATTTGCTAGTGTCTCCACCAAATTCTTGTAGCGCTGCATTTACTGTTATTATTTCAAAAGCATGCATGAAGTGATGTCAGTTCTATTATCCCCCCCCCCCCCCCAATCTGGCCTAGCTCACCAGCAATAGCATCGGTCCTATATTCTGGTGTAGACATTAGCAGATTCAAAGGCAAAGTTGGCTCAGTGCGAGTTCTGTGCTTTAAATCAAAATCTCTTCACAAACTGTGTTTGTATGTTTTTTTGTCAGCTGATTAATGTTTAGGTGGTTGGAGCTAAAGAGAGTGTGACTGTAGATCCTAGACTGTTGATTAAAACTGAAGGTTACGTCACCGGCGTGAATGTGGCCAACATGTCTAAGGTAAGCTAATGACTAGTTTTGTACACAAATAGCATTAGTTGTGTATACACTTATTTTCAAAAACACTTATTTTCCAGTGTAACCAGATCATCTGGTATTCGGTGTTCGTATATGTGATTATAGTAGGAAATATGGTATAGTATTAATCTAATACTGTATACAGTCCTCTGTAATTGCTAATACTACAGTTGTTTCAGAACTGACATTGTCAGTATTATTGTTACGTTTGCCAGATAGTTAGCTGTGAACGTGCTATACAAGTTTATCAATTTACTACATTTATGTTTACAAATATATCAGCTGTAGATTAGGCCACTTTTGTAACTTACTTGAATTTTAAAAAATCAATATGACAGCTCCAACCAAGGCTGCCACATCAGTTTAGGAATAATCGGGACATGGCCCCCCTCCCCCTCCGGATTAACATAGGCTTAAATACAGGCATAAAGAACCAAAATTGGGACGGGTGGCAACCCTGGCTCCAACTGAATCAACTATAAGGATGTGTCGAATCCAAATCTCAAATCCATCGAATCCTAAGAAAAGATTCTGATTCAAGATTCGATTAACAAGTTTCGAGGGTCAAAAATAATTACACAAAAGTCATATACTGTGACATTGACTAACCATAGAGGTTATTGTCTTAGTGGTGGTTATAAATATTATATGGTTCCTTTTTAATACTCGAGATTTGAAGATTCGAGATTCAATTTTTTTAGGATTCTGATTCGATATTCAAAATTCCTGGATTCGACCATCACTAATCAACCAGCATTTTCCAATACTAAGAAAAACGTTTACTAACTTTAATACTTGGAACCTCCAAAACACAATTTGGAAACCATTTTTGTTAAATTTTTCAGCAACAATGGAAGAAATATATTGAAGCAATAAGCACCGGCATGCAGGAGGGTTGGGTGAAACCTGTCATTGCCAGGGAATACCTCATGGAAGATATCCAGCAAGCCCATGAGGACTTGATGAAGAAACACGGACACCATGGAAAGCTTGTGTTGAAAATTTCATGACATTCATAGTTACCTGTAGATTAAAAATATTTAAAAATGTAAATAAATAAATAAATTATAAAAACAGATGTCCTTTTGATTTTCCTATATACTGTGGGTCGTCCTAGAATCTACAGTACTCATTTTCACTGGCTCATACCGATTGATAAAAAATTATACCATAATTTTGTTTGTTTGTACAAAAAATTATTAGTTGATATGGAGAGATAGAAACTTAGTCGATGGCAGAACGGCAGGCAACAGATATGTTTCTGTCAAATGTAATTCCTTCTCAGTTCACCTACTTTGAATCATGTGCCAATACTTAACGGCAAGTTATTGTAAACTTAGAAAGTTGATAGTTTGCAAAAACATTTTTAGGCAATAATGTCAACTCAATCAATAGAATCTAATCTGTGAGAGGCACGTACAGATTGCTTTAGCTGATAAAAATGTGATGTCGACTTCAGTGTTCAAAATATTGGTATAAAATAGTAAATTGGTTAAACTTAAGTTTGGAAGGATTTTAGGTTTGTGAGAGAAAATTAGAATAAGATTACTACTGTAATGAAAATAGATTTATTTTAAGTATTTTTATTTACATTTAATAGTATTACAGCAAGTTTTTGGTATTTAATCTATATAATATTCTTTAATAACTTAAGAACAAGATGAATTGTTATTTACACAGAGCTGTAAGAGCAAACAACAGTAATGTTTACAAAAAAGTGTCAATAGTATCACAGTCTCAATGATGGTGTGGTGATGATGATTATTTGTATTGCTAGGCTCAGAATAAATTGGCTAAAAAGTACGGTATGCTACTACTATCTCTCTATCGATAGACATGGCGGTTGCTGGGGCCTGACATGGATTATGATTCCTTAATCATAATTCATATCTCCAATAAATTCTGTAAGGGGTTCAATTTAAAAGCCAAGCTTTTATATTAGTGATCACCAGAAGCGTCTGCAAAGATTGTGCTATTGAAATATCAATTTTGCCTCAATCACGGTAGACAATGAAGTCTCTGCAACAGCGATATATGTTGAATGATGATTATGTTAACGTGACCACAGGAAACGTTCAAAGTTTCACTGTGATTTGGGGAGACAAAGATGATGCTTGTCTGACCGAAGAGGTTTATCCTCTGTACGTCCACCGCAACCGCAGGGGACATTCACGATTTCGGAGCGTGGCCCACAGGTCAACATTTTATAATTAAAAGCAGACGCTTAATACTGTTGCGAAAAATTAATTTTTTTATTTATTAAACTTTTAGTCTCCTTGATTGAACGAGAGCTCAAGATTAAAATATATTTATCAAGAGAACTTCTTTGCGCACTATGGCACTCAGTCATGAATGGGCAGTAGGCCTATAATAAAATCCACTATCCAAAGAATGTGTTTAAGAATTTTCTGATGAATATTATTAACATATAAAAAGGACTTTTCAGAATTTTCAGTCTTGCTTGGCTGTAGTTAATATGATGTAAATAAATTACTCACCTCAAAAATGTAGCCCATATTTAATATTCAAATGCTAAGTTAAATTGAGTATTTAAATTTTTTACATGTATGATATAGACACAAAAAATAATTTGTCAGTCTAATATCATTGTGTTCTCTCGTCCCTATCGTAATTATTGCATGAAATATAAATCTCTTACGTAAACCAATCATCTGTAAGCTAAACTCCTTTGTAGATAAAATCTTATTGAATACCAAATTAGCTTTCCTAACACAATTCCCTTAGAAAGTTTCAGTCTTACATTCAAGAAAGCTAGAGTATTTTAAGTACTAGTTTCCCATAAGCTCCATGCGATTTTATCAAGTCTGTGTGTGCTTGTTGTATTTCCTCCATTGCATATTCTTTGCCGACAACTGGGCTTAGCCATCCATTCTCCATACCAGCCACTAAAGCTGATGAGTATTGAATGAACTCTTCCTGCAAAACAATAACATTTTAACGGAAGAGTTAGACGAAGAAATTGTATTATCGTACTGCTAAAAGTTTTTAAAGCTGGTTTTTCCTAGGTGTGGAACACGGAGAGCACATGGAGATGTGATTTTCTGCTCATCCAGGGGCTGTCCACCATGCTTTTAGGAAAAAATTTCCATTAATTACCTAAAGCTAAAAGAGAGCGGACTTCGTTCTCTGCTTCCGTGCCCAGGAAAACCCAGCTTAACTTGGGAAAAGAATGTGTAAGGATATGACTTTTTCTTCTAAACACTTTTTGATCTTAATCCTATAGGGTGATTTGTGTGGTCTAAAGATATTATGAGGTAAATGCCAAACGGGGGAAGCCAGTGCTCACTAGCATATTAAATAACTCTGTTATTGAATTAGCCAACCCAGTTACAACAAAAACAAGTGCCACAAAATATTAATATTAAATGTTCAGCTCTTAAGAAGAAAAAATTGATTTCCAAAAAGTTAGATGTTATAAGAATATTGTGGGAGACGACCACCTAGAATAAACTATTAACATTTGGATAGAGTCGGTAGTGCCACAGACAGAAATTAAATTCAAATCCATCGCAGCAATATCGTGGGTTCGAATCTTAGTACCTGCCACTAAATTTTATAAGTACAGTTAAACTGATGTACTACGATATACCACCTCTGCCCTTGCTTTGCTGGATACGTTTCATGAACAGGCCTAAGCCAAATTTTTACGGGCAAATGTAAGCTTAAAAGAGGCCGCCATCTCTCAAAAAAAGAAATTTAGAAGTTATAAGTTACCCAACTTATTACAATCTTACCTCTGTAATTTTCCAAAAGTTGACCCCTAACACTGAACCTTCAGCTCTAATAAAATTACGAGGATCCACTTCTACTGGTCCCCGAGAACCAACTACCTGAGAAAAATACATTGCTGAAATCTCATCTTGTATGAAGACAAATATCGCCTAAAGTCCCTTCACAATATTTAGGCTCTTCAAGGGGAAGGTTTCCTGTGTTGCCCCACCACTATTTTTAGCTTAATCAGCTGATTAGCTGACAGCTGTAGTATCATAGTTAGGACGAGGTGGAGGCCTAAATTTTGTGAAAGGAGTAAAGTAAAAAAAGTAATTAATAGTTGTAGTATGTTCACTACTATTTGTGATTATATTATTGTACAGTCACAAATTATAAGTTGTAAATTCATCCCAATGATTATGGTTTTGAAAATATTGCCACAAGATAACTGAGTGATAATAATGAACATGATAAATCACAATGAAAAATGTAGTGAACAGGGAGAAATGGATCCTCATAACCTTCTATACATTACAGATATGTTAAGGTGGTTACCACCTTTACTGGGAAGGCCTATTTTGTTTTTACCGGAGTTGTTTTCCCCAAATTAACTCCAACGACAGAGCCTTCAGTTCTGATCAGGTTACGAGGATCTACTTGTACTTCACCCCTAGATCCAACTACCTGTGAAATGAACATGAGCGAGAATGAAATGATATGACTCCATAATATAGTTTAGACATAACAATCTATGTAAATTAGTACCATATCATTACTAAAAAAAGGGATAGGGGACCTATAGATAGGTGTTCAGGGGTTTTAGGTCCAGTTTTAAATTGCTTAACATTTTGTCTACCAGGTTCTCGAGTTTATGAAATATAAAAAAGGAAAAATAGCTTAAAAAATAAAAATTCATAAACAATATAAATCACTTAAGAATGTTAACTTTTAGGACTGTAATTTTATAACAAACCTAAATCCAGGATCAAATAGATAGCCCAATCTTTCCATATCATGGAGGTATGAGCATTTCTAAATCTAAAATTTTCTAACAGACACTGGAGATACAAAGTTATAGTCAATGGTTAGTGTAGCAGTAGCAGCCATCTGCTAAATTATACATCTTTGATCTGAATAAGAATTAGATAAGTCAACTACTAATTTCTTAGTTAGGCCTACTTTTGTCAATTTAATGCTTATAACATAACTAATTCAATCAAACAATGATTATTAACCTTAAACACATTTAAACTTACTGCAATTCTGCCACCGACTCCCAAAGCAGCCAGATCAATGCCCAAGTTTATGTCTGCTCTGTTCTCCAAAATGACGTCAAATCCTTGACGCCCAGTCTTGGCCAGGACTTTCTGTAAGTGTCCATCTTCCCTGAATTCATAACAATACTTTTTTTTTCCGAAAAATTGAAAACGCAGGCTATTTCTATGAACAGTTTATACTATCACAAACTTGAAGGTACAGTAGGTACTGTACATGACCCTGAAAAATTCCTAAAAGGCATTTGCAGACAAAAATTAGGTTTAAGAATAACATACTAAATAAATCAACGCTAAAGTTAGATTTACTTCTGCTTAGTTTTAGAACTTAACTATATAACACACGGTTTAAATAATTAGTTTTATGGCCCAACTTACTGACAATCTCACAAAACACCATAGTGGCAAATGCAATAATGTGATCAAGTAGCCTCTAGTAACGTAACTCACTTGCTATGAGTAAATTTCACATGATCCACCCTTCACTAATTTTGTCTATGCTCTTACACTGTGAAATTTAAAGATTGGGACTAACTAAATCTAATTTTACTCTTAAATAGGGCTACAAAGTGACGTAAAGATTTTCCAAGCCGTACCTGTGACTAACTACTACGTCGGCACCCAGATCTTTCAACAGTTTCATCCCTTCTTCACTACCTGCTGACCCAGCTACTGTTGCTCCTAAATGACAAATACATTGACTTAGATAATTATCAAACTTTGGAAAATATAATAAGCATACTAAAGTTAAATCTGTTAAATCTATGCCCGAGTAGCTTGGGGTGTAAGTTGGTTGAATCTCACGAGCGCTAGTGCGCTTTTTGGTCAATGGTGGCATGGGAGCTCAGTTGTCTAAGGCGTTACACTGACTAGTGAGGTCTTGCTACATGTACGGGTTCGAATACCTTACATGTGCAATCCATACTAAGCTAAATAATGTGTGGTTTAGCTGGCGAGAAAGGCCCACCTTAAATAATGTGTGTCCAGTTTGGGTGGTATGGAAGTTAATGACGTTATTGAGTTTAGGGATTGTACACAACACCTGTTTGGCTTCTTTTTTTACATTAATTTAGTATAGAGGAGAACACAGATGTTTCTTCTTTTTGCTTTTATTTCAGTTATGGACATATCGAGTTACAATAAATCTATTATAAAAGACATCAAATGACATAACATTGAAAGTATTAACAGAGAAATATAAGAAATAGGCTTAAGGCTTAAGTTAACCGAATATTAAATTTACATTGGAGAGTTTTGTTTGATGAATTTCAAGAATTATTACCATGAGCCTTTGCGATCTGTGTAGCAGCTACTCCGACAGCACCACTTGCTCCATGCACCATGACTAACTCCTGGGGTTGCAGCTTGCACCTGTGCATTTGTTTTGGGGTAGATTATTGACAATTATACAGAGCAGATAATCAATAATTATAATTTTTCACCCAAAAGTTTGAAATTTGAGTTTTAAATAATTCTATCTTTGGATTAGTTTGTTGATTTTTTTAGGCCTATACAGGGTGTTCAAAAAAGGTGGGGACATAATTTCCGTAGTAATTTCTTGGGTAAAAAAAAACAAAAAAATTTCTTCATAAACATATGACCTACCTAGTTTTGTTTAGGGTCTGTCTGTCTGTATGTGTGTTTTTTTTTTTTTATAAACACGTTATAACTCCTTAACAATTTGAGCTACAACGTTTAAGATTCCAAAAAAAAATTAATCTTTGTGTAGAATCAACCCTTTCCGGACGGGCGAAATCATGACATAGGACAGGAAAATATTAGAGGAAAAAATAAAAATTAATTTTTCATATTTGTGTTTTGTTATACAAGTATACATTCAAGAAACACAGTGGAACACATCATACTGTCAAAATAATTTTTTTATTGTTTTTAAATATGCGGATGTATCCGCTATCCGTCCGCGGATGAGTAGAAATGCAGCGGATATGTCCGCCACCTGTCTTTGAAGATATGACCATGACAACGTTAGGCAATAAATAAAGAACAATATGTAAACAATAAATAGAGACAACGTAATGTTGAGCGCGAAACGTCGAGGGGGGGGGAGCGTAGGAGTTGTGGTAGGTGCGCGGGAGGGGGTGAGGCGCAGGAGGGGGGTTAGCGCGGTAGAGAGGGGGGAGTGCGGGGGAGAGCGCAGTCATGGAAAGAGCAGGATAGTGGCGCCTTGGTTCCGGGAAACATCTGGTTACTGCTCAAGCACCTGCCAGTCTGTCTGAAAAGAAGGCGGATATAACCGCTTCCCGTCCGGAGCATCAAAAACCATATGCGGATATATCCGTCACCCGTCCGGGAAGGGTTAAAACTGTTAACCATTTCAAAAATGGCGGCTATTTGAAATGTTGCAAGATACCTATATCAATTTTAGTAAATTAACTTATATGGAGATTTCAATTATATCTTTCAAGTCAAAGAATAACTGAGAATTTAATTTCCTTCTTGCTATCCCCAATGTTTTCTTCATAAATGATCAAACAGATGAAAACTTTTTCAGAATCTCAACGCTGAAGCTCACACCGTCAAGGTGTTATGAATGTTTTAGTAAAAAACAAATACAGACAGACACTTAAGGAAACATGATAGGATGTATGTTAATAAACTTTATTGCTCTTTTTGTACCAAGGAATCATTACATAAATTTTATGTCCCTACCTTTTTTGAACACTCTGTATATTTATACTAACATTTTACCTTGCTATCAGGGCTTTGTAGGCAGTAAAATAAGGCACATAAACAGCTGCTCCTTGAGAGTACGTTAACTTGTCTGGGAGAGGTATCAAATCCCCGACTCCGCAAGCAGCAAACTCTGCGTACCCTCCATAGTTAGGGGCTCGCAGACAGCAAATCACCCGGTCACCCACCTGAAATGGAGTAAATTTGTTTGTTAATTTCTTCAGGTCTGTTTATTTAGTTTATTCAAAATACACTTAAAGCTTATACTTTACTTTGTGTTTAGAACTGTTTACAAAGTTTGTAATGGTCAGCAATTCTAGATTGACGAAAGGTGAAACTTGTGGAGGATTCACCTGTCCCATCAACTTCCTCCTGAGACTATTTTAGGCAGTGTTGGGGAAGCTACTTTTAAAATGTAGCTAGCTACAACTACTGCTACATTTCTAAAAAAGTAGCTTAGCTACAGCTACAACTACAGTTCCGAAAAAGTAGCTAGCTACAACTACAGCTACAATGAAATGTAGCTACAGCTACAATTTTAGCTACTTTTCCAAAGACGTTACTTTTTATTCCACACACATTAGGTAAATGTAAAATCAATTGTAACTACATTTTTATCGAACAAACATTTTTAAAAAATGTCAGTACGGTATTGTATCTACCTAGATACCTCTAGATTGCATTTAATTTGTTGGCATTATAAACCTCAAATTACAACAACAGAACCAAATAGTTGGGTGTCCCATCATATTTAGTACTTATTTTAAAATATTGCATTATTTTTAAGCATCTTATATGTAAATTTCATTAAGTTCAAAGGACATACAACAAAACTCTATTTTAAAACTCATTTTATTTCTTTAATATAGATTCATTTATGGATGTCTTATATCAACAATTAAGACCAATAAAACTGTAAAACGATTATTTAAAAATACTTTTTTGTGTTACAGAGACTAGCCTACTGAAATTGGAGTTATTGCCTTTCTTTACTTTTAATGTTAAAAACGACATTGCTATACGAGTAACTTTTAACCATAGTGATAAGTTACTTGTTCTATGAATAACACTTTTCAATGTCAAGAAATCGTCCTTTGTCATTATGCATAGGGCAAATTGTGCTTCAACCTAATTGGTACAGAAAACAGTATTCAGCAACTTATCCTGAAATCGGCTTTTGATTTAAACATGTTGAAATTTGTAAAGTAAAAATAACATGTAGTCTTTAATGGCTATGTAACAAGTTGGCTATAGAGATTTTCATTCATTAACGGCCTTAGAAATTATGACAGGCTTGTTCTTGCAAGGACTAAACAGGTATATATTCCTAATAATTGAACTTGGAACTTGGTATTCGTCTTAAATCATAGCATAGCCTAGGAATAGTCCTATACAAGAGCTGTTAGCAGGATTAAACTATGCTATTTTTTCAATCTAAGTTTCATGTTATATGGAGACTTTTTCGTTACAATTATCATGTAGTCTAGGCATATCTTAAATCTCTTTAGGTAATTTCCTCTTTGTTAATTTAGTAAACCTTTGAAAAATCTTCGTAATCTAACCAAGGAAGGGCTTGTGATGTGATGATCCACAATCAACAGCTGAAGCTAGACCAGACCAGTTTTCTCATTATCTCATTATTTTAAGGTTTAGTGTTGGTTTCCATTAAAACCCAAGTTGAAACACTATCAATTTAATAAAGAAACTAAATTGATTACTAATTTCCCTGTCAATCACTTGCAAGCATTCAATAGCTTTCTCTTGTCACTGGTAACGTTTAAACGTCGTCTGCAACTAGCGATTTTATTTTATCTGACAGTAATCATAGAGTAGTAAATTAAGGAAATGAGAGCCAAAAATGTGGATAACACCCATTTAATGGCCTCCATGTCCACAAAACGTTGTAATAGGGAATGAAACGGCTGCAACCAGCTGTATGAAGCCAAGAAAGTAGGCCTAATTTTTTTTTTAAATCTCAGTTTGAAAGCGGTTGTTTCACGTAAGGTTGAGGTTATGATAAAAATCACTATCTCAAACAATGTTAATGTAGCGAGAAAAGTAGCTAAAATTCCGCTACAACTACTTTAAAAATGTAGCTAGCTACTGCTAAAGCTACAAAATCTTAAATGTAGCGTAGCTACAGCTAACGCTACAAAAAAAGTAGCGCGCTACTGTAGCGTCGCTACTTGTAGCGCGCTACTTCCCAACACTGATTTTAGGACTCTTCCATCAAGGAATCTCTTCCATCAAGTTCTCCCACTAGCTATGTCCACACTTGTGCGCTTTTGTGTGCCACGCCAAGCGCATGTCTCTTAACGCATGACTAGAAACAGATGGACGCAAGTGTTCTATTGTTTTAGTTTTAGGTCTTTAACCAACTTGATCTATTGGTTCAAAATTTAGGAAGTTTGAGGGGACGCGATTTCGCCCTATTATGAAATAATAGCTAACTTATTTTTATACATAAAGCTAAAAAAAGTGGTGAGGGAATCCAAGAAACCTTTCCCTAAACCGGGTTTACACGAGGTAGTAAAGCAGGCAGGTTACTTGCCTCTAGTTCTAGTGTATTTCAAGTTTCAATTTACCTGAGGCAAGTAACCTCCCCGCTAACTGGCCACTTGTAAATACGGCTTTAAACCGCCTAAAATTTTTGAATGGACTATAACAACTGTAAGCTTTTTTCAGCGTATATTCTCACCTTGTACTTACTGCCAGTTTGGTTTCCAACTTTCACAATTTCCCCAGCAGCCTCTCCCCCCAAGATGGCTGGTAATTTGGGGTCATACCCGAACTTCTTCCCCCGAATGTATGTATCAACAGGATTCAACCCAGCTGCGTGAATTTTGACCAAAACCTGCAAATATTATAGTAACTTTTTACTGCTTATCTCATACATGTATAGGCCTAAAGAAGAAATATAAATTTAAAACTACCGTACAAATGCTAGCATATCCTAATTTCTTACAGAATTGTATGTTATGAGAGGTTAGTACTGCACCTTTCTATATAGTAAAACAGCATTTGTTAGGTATAGCCTACTGGGATGAAATTCGAGTGTCATTTAGATTGTGAGCTAGTCCAATCTCCAACATTTCTTAATGTGCCAAATTTTCTTGCAATGCTAAGTATAAAATATTTCTTTAATTCTACAGCTTTGCAGAACCCCTCTGAATCTTATTCGGTTTTATATTAAGTTACGAGAACCTTTGAGCCTAGAAAGTTGTTATCATTGAATTCAAGCCTAAACTATTCATCAACAGCTAAAGTACGGTCAAGAATCGGATAGAAAGCAATACGTTGAAATCATGTCTAATAAAAATAATTGGCTGGTAAAAAACAGATCAGAAATAAAACTTAATCACTTTGGTGCCCCTCAGGGTTCAATACTAGGCCCTGTTTTATTACTTTGCTACATTGATAAGATTCCAAATGCACTGTCGTGTGTACCTTGTGGAAATATGTGTTTATATGCTGATGACATTAACTTAAAAATTACAGGAAAAACAGTAGAACAAATCGAAATAGATACCTTTATAGAACTTGCAAATATTAAAAATTACTCACTATCCAACAATCTCAAAATAAACAAAAGTAAAACTAATTTTATATAATTTTCAACTAACTTAAGCAATGTAAAAACAAAATAGAACCGTTGATTATTTTGGATTCTGATGAAATCAGACAAGTTGAAAAAATAGATTTTTTAGGTTTAAAAGTTGATAAACATTTATCCTGGCAGGACCACGTCGATCATGTTTGCTCAAAGATAAATTCAGGGATATTTGCATTGAA
This sequence comes from Macrosteles quadrilineatus, assembly GCF_028750875.1. Classification (NCBI taxonomy): domain Eukaryota; kingdom Metazoa; phylum Arthropoda; class Insecta; order Hemiptera; family Cicadellidae; genus Macrosteles; species Macrosteles quadrilineatus. The sequence continues at coordinate 33,863,538 of NW_026542598.1, read as the reverse complement.
AAAGATGTCTTATCTATGTAATATCAGTACTTTGAAAACAATATATCATTCTCTTGTCCATAGCCACATTTCGTACTGTACGGTATATCTTAATATGGAGCTACAGCTAAGACAAATCTTACTTGAATCTTAAAATTACAGCAAAGGGCATTAAGAACAATGATGGGACTAAAAAATTATGAATGTGTTAAAATTCATTTCAAAAATTTTAAAATACTAACTGTCTTTGCCCAATACATTTTTGAAACTGCTCTCATTACGAAAGAAAGTAGGCCTATATCAGATAACGCACAATTATGCTACAATACGTAGGTAAGAGGAAAAGCCCTAAGAGAAAATAGTCGCAACCATCTTTTATTTTCAAATAAAAAACCCACCAATGCCGGAATAAGGCTTTTACGGTTTCTTCCAAATCATTTGAAACCCATTGGCAACATCAAATTTAAAAACAATTTAAAAAATTATCTCATAAGAAATCGCTCCTTACTCCATTAAAGAGGCGTTTTCTCAATTAACCTGATTTTATTGGTAGTTTCTTAGTAAGTTATTAGGTATATAAATTGTAATTTTAGCTTATATGCCTAACTGTATTTACTAGGTTAGGAATTAGACACACTATTCAATGTACAATTTTTTTTTTTTTTTTTTTTAAGGGAGAGGTGGGAAAATGCATTTATGCACACAGGTTGCTAGCCTGTAGTGTGGGACTCCAACGGGCTTAAGGCCCAGAGACTACCCACTAAAAACCTCCTCTACTCTTCGGGCACTAGCCTGGGAACACTTGTCGCACTTCATCAGAACTAGGCCGAGTTTGCCTACGCCCGAGGGGCTTACGCCGTGTCTAGCCGTTTATTTCTTATCAAATCTAGACTATGTTCCGATCTAGATCATTCTTTTTAGCTTGAAAGACATTCCGGACAAAGTGCGACCAGCAGTCCCAGTTGTCCTCACCCTTCAGCAAGGTCTCACAGATCGATTCAATCGACAGCACCCCAAGATGTTGAATGGCCTCCTGGCGAAGCATATCCCATTGTGGACAGTGGAAAAAAGTGTGTTCCACGTCGTCGGGAATGCATGGGCAGTAAATGCAGTCAGGTGAATTCGTTTTGGCCATCAAGTGCAGGTACGACTGAAAATAGACGTGACCTGACAAGAACTGCGTGAGGTAATAGTCAACCTCACCGTGCCGCCGTTCTACCCACGGTTGGACCTGCCTGATGAGTCTGGCAGTCCAACGTCCTCGAGTCTCCCTTTCCCAGCTTTCTTGCCACATCTGAAAAGTGCGGGAGCGCTCTTCTGTTCTTGCAGCGTCCTTTCCGATGTAGCCTTGTCTCTGGTAGATTGCCTTCCTCTCCGCTGCCAAGAGTTTGACTGGGATAACTCCAGCGATCACCAAAACGGCCGGTTCGGACACCGTACGGTACGCGGAAGCGACCCTGAGTGCCGCCTGACGCTGCACTCGTGCGAGCCTCAACCTATACGCCTCCTTGTTAAGCGCGTCTGCCCACACCTCAGAGCCGTAGAGAAGCACGGACTGGACTGCAGACATCAGTAGTCTTCTACGGCTGGACCGGGGACCACCGACATTGGCCATAAGCCTACTAAGAGCAGCAACACTCCTAGCAGCCTTGTCCGCCGTACGGAAGATCTGGTCCCTCCAGCTCAGCTTGTTGTCCACCATGACACCAAGGTACTTGGCGGTTCGCGTGGTTTGGACAACTACGTTACCAACTCGTAGCGGAACGATAGTTTCAATCCGTTTTTTCGTGAGGATGACGATCTCTGTCTTGCTCAGAGCGAGTGTCAGACCATGATCAGTCATCCAGGCGTTTACAACGCGCATGACTTGGTTCAGTTTCAGTTGGGCTAGCTCAACGTTGCGTGCAGCAATGAGGGCTGCGACGTCATTGGCGTACCCAACTAAAACGGTCTCCTCTGGCATCTCAGATCTCAGAAGGCTGTCGTAGGCAGCGTTCCACAAATCTGGGCCGAGTATCGAACCTTGCGCGGCACCGGAAGTCAATGTACAATGTACAATTATTGAATGAAGATATTGAAATGAAATGAAATGAAAGACTCAAAAGAATTTTTCGGTAATGGAATGGTGCCTTTAAAATTATTTTACTTGTACTAAAGCTCGTTTTCAGGCACAATCTAACTTAATTCCAAATAGGTAGGCTACTACATGAGACAGGGTTAAGTTCAGAAAGCACACATGTTCGCACAACATTTTTGGAGACGGTTAGCAGCAATAGTAGGAATATAATAAGCCCAAGTAAATTAACTAGCCTACATCAGGATATCCTACCTGAAGTACATGCCTTTATTTAAAAGCATATACTTCAATTATATATTACAAAATATATATTATAAGCATTCACACCTGGTTTGAAGTCAACTCTGGAACAGGTACGCTCTCAACCTTCAAGACGGAAACGTCCCCGGTGCTTTGGATAACTACTGCCTTCATTGTATTGCTCATATTTCTGTAAAATAATTTTATGAACTCAGTTTATGACAACCATAATGGATGAGACAAAAATGATACAATTAGACTTAGTATTTACAATGGTAGGCTATATAAATTTTGGACTAATCCTACTCCAAGGACCCCCTGGTCCAGGTTATGGTTTATTTCATTTTGTGTTGTTTGTTGTTGTTCCGGATCGGTATGACATACAATAAAAGGTTAAATTACCTGTGTCCGCCTGTCGATCCTTATTTGCTGTGTCCTATTACAGGAGATGCATTTCGGCAGAATAAATTGCCTAGGACTGATGATGGCAATTTATTCTGCCGAAATGCATCTCCTGTAATAGGACACAGCAAATAAGGATCGACAGGCGGACACAGGTAATTTAACCTTTTATTATGGTTTATGTTATGGTATATAGTCAATAGTCAATGGTTTTTTTTGTTTTTTTTTAGGGAGAGGAGGGGAAATGCTATATAGTCAATGGTAGGACTAAACAAAAATGGACTTTTATTATTTTTCTATAACTTACCGGTAAGTTAGGCCTACTGAAGCCAAATTACATACCTTTTTTGGGTGAGATGTACAAGTTTCTCTGAGTGTGAACAGATCCTACTGACAAACAATTTAAATTGCATCGTTTATATAACTTCTTCCGTGTTATCAGTTATTCTGAGTGACATCACATGTAATTTAGATAGTTAGTTCGCTTAATTATTCGGGGTTGCTTTCAATTACCAATAAATTCCCCAATCATCCTATAACTTACCGTACACAAAATGGTTTGTTTTGACAGTTTGACTCACTTATAGCCTACTAGGAAAAACTAAGATTAAGAAATAAATAAGATAAATAATATTACTGTAGTAGGAATTTCGTAGTTTGACTTAACCTATAACATAACCTATGCCATATCAATATAATAATAGTAAACAATAGGGGCAACAGCTGATTACGGGTGACCTGCTGATGCCCGGCAGGCAAATGTAACATACCAATGTGCTGGGTCCTGGGTTGACTCTGACCATTCATTGACTATATAACACTGACTATCATCACGTCTATAGTCAATAATCAGTCTATCATTAATGGCGTGCCACTGGCGGATTCAGAAAATTTACTGCAGGAATCGATATTCCTGGGGGGGGGGGGTATTATTACCCCAGATTCAGGACAAATTTGGAAAAAATATCTATACTTACAATACAACCTAACCTACTTGGCTAAAACGGTATTTTTCGGGGTAAATAATGGATCAACATCCGTATGACATATAGCTATACAGAATGGGAAAAAAGTCCTGGGACGGTTCAATATTTCAAAATGTACCTAATAAAGATAGAGCTTTAAAACTTGAAACACAGTAACTGGACATTAACGTCATTTTAACACACGATTTAGTAATACACTAATTACCTTACCTCATCTCCTCATCAGGGGGACGGCCAGCTAGGAGTCAGAAGAAAATTTCGAAAGTAAGCTTTGTTGATATGCACATCAAATTAAAGGGTTTTATGCAAATTTGAACTCAAACTGACAACCGGGGCAGAAATGGCAGCCGTTTAAAGATTTCTTAAATCTGCTGCCATTTTGAAACTTTTAACGGCTGCCATATTTTATACTCAGATATGCTGGTTCGCGAACTCGTTCGAACTTCGAATATACGTAAATTTACAAGTTAGTAGGCCTACCGAATTTAATACAAATCTGATACGAGACATATATACTGTATATTTATCACACATACCTACATATTTAAATCGGTCCTGTGCTCTTCATATGACATTCTTTAATAACTACTTCCCTATAAGGAAATTCGCTAAAAGAAATCTAATCAACTCGTATTTTACACATTAAGTAAATACAAGGAGACTAACTAAATGCGACTTCGACTTCACAAAACAAAAGGTGTAATTAAATGACGCTTGCAATGAACGAAATGAGATGATCATTACGTTTAGTCTACATTTTCCTTGACTGCATTCTTGCGCTCATTAACAACAAATCTACAACTGATCATTAGGGCGTCTTTCTTAAAGACGTCTTCAATGTAAGATTCTCGCTGTCTTAATACACTCAGCAATCAATATAATAACCCTTTAATCAAACAATAAATTTTAATGTTTTAGATCTAACGAAAAAAATACAACAAAAATGTAAATTTGAATCACGTAATGAACCTATGCATCATTATTGTATTTACTGTAACTAAACGTTAAAGATGGTCACGTTTACTACAGTAAATCATTCTTGTACTGATAAATTCACGCTTCAAAAGCAGGAATGATCCACAATTACACTGGGACAGTTCATAGCAATTACCTGATAAAAAAACTACATATCGTGCTTAGAAATTTCAAATCGTATTCGTACTGCATTTGAAATTTGTTCCAAAACTATTTGTATCGAAATATATATGGTAGGTTAAAATTTAATGAAGGTCAACACGCACATTTGGAAAAAAAATTAACGGAGCTTAACAGAGCACTCAAAGCCAACTATAGTTGTGGAATCACCAATTAAAACGATTTGTCAATTAAAACAATGACTTTATCAGATTATCGTATAGTTTAATTTGGTCGTGCATTAGTTGCTCCAGAGAGATCTTTAATTGTGCCAAGCCTTCAAAGGGTCCCAAAACATTTTCCTTAGTTGCGCCAAGCCCAAGCCATGTAGGAGTGAGTTTCCGGCAGAAGGATTGCCTTGTTTACGTGTCATCCTAACCCAAGCTAACCTAACTTAACCTATGTTAACCTAAGCTAACCAAACTTAACCTAAGCTAACCTAACTTAACCTAAGCTAACCTAACTTAACCTAACTTAACCTAACCTAACCTAACCTACTCAATTCAAACAGGGCCGCCATGGCGGAGTTAGTGAACTTATCGGGTGGCTCCCTAGAGAAGTTGGCGCAATTCATGAATAACCGACTAGCTGACAATTGACACAATTAATGTCCCCTTTAATTTCGGGAGTTTGCACGTACACTGTAAATATATATTTGTGCAAATAGTGAGTGAGCTAAGTAGATACAAATAAATGTCAACACCAGGCTTATTGAGCGGGTAAAATTTATTGATTTTAAAAGAAACTTAGATTGCGAATTGCACATTATATTTTGCCTTAAATTTGTATTATGTGACATATAAAAAATATGATGTGCTCAACAACGTTCTTAAAATATTTATGTCATTTGACAGGTAAAAAAATCCTTTATTCAACATAAACTCCTTTTTCTATTAAATTTTTATTCAATTAAAACAAACTTAGCTTAAATTTTGTTCAGTTGTCATCCTGAGTAAGGAAAAGTAGTGAGTAACGTAGTCGGCAAAGTAAAAATTACAATAAATCAGCTGTTTTTGTTAAATTCAAGTAAACATTTATTGAATCTAAATGAATCCTGCATAAAGTTATACACAATCATGTTATATAGAGTGTCGAATGGTGAGTGAAGCTCACAAAACAAAACAAGAGTAGCTACTCTATGACAAGTCCGCCTAGAGTGTTTTATTGCAGCTGTATTTGGGTCGACACAATTGGTACATTGAAGCCAAAAGCTGTAAATAACATTCTAGCCAAAAGACGGCGTAAAACATGAACTAGTGATCCCTCAGTCAACAATATACTCAATGACAATGTACAGTATATCAATTTATCTATTGAGATGGGGACGCCACGGGGGCGTATTTTAACCCAAATATGAGGATGGGTGTAATGGATTGCGATCTGTGTAGCTTTGTTAGTGACTAAGATCAGCTGTTTCATTAGTCAGGATAATTTATTTAAAGCCCAATGATCAGCTGGGTCCAGTTTCGAACCATCAAATAGCTACTGACTTTTCCCATCAGAAAGGATCGATCCGGCAACGAACATTTTATTGTTAGGTGAGCACCATTACAGCTACCCAGCCTGTTATAAATCATCATCGTGACCCGCACATTTAATTGTTAATCATAGCCTACAAAAAAATCATTTCTTGTTCTAAAAAATGTTTTTGTACAAAAAATGAGACTTTAGTAGTAAATCCGGCTCTGCGACTGCTCAAATATAGATTTTATGTGTTTTAAGATTTTACAGATTAGTGTTAACACCATTATTAGCAATATTGTTGTTGTATTAAACTGCATTAATGTTGTTGACTTTTGTTTATTCTTATGTTGTTTGTGTGTGTTTATCGGATTAAGGAGATTTAATGGTGGTTTTAAACTTTTACCAAGCGCTAAAACAATATAAATCAATACAAATAAATCTTTCTATTTGGTAATGCAAGTTTGAAATCTGGAAACAACTGTAAATAAATAGAAAACTCCCCCTTGGGTATATGTGAGGGTTTTACCTTATTGATTTATGAGTTCCATGATAAACCATTTCCAAAATTAACCATCAATATGCATTACCGTCCCAATAATTAACTGCCAATATTTTAGTCCATTGCAAAGTTACCTGTAAATATTTATCAAACCACTTCCAAATTAACTATCAATGTTTATGTATCCATAAAATTAACTAGTGTAAAGTAACTGTATACAAATCATAATAATGGTGATAAAGCAACTGTTATAGGGCTATCTGTTTCAGTTTTGGAGCTATCATCGTGTGATGAAAATGACTAATCGTCCAGATTTTATAACACTGTAAGCCCAACTGAGGTTGTTTGACTAATGATTGTCGCTTGTTTCTGTGGGAATCCTTCTCATCAATAATGTGAGATTTATTTCAGCGGGAAAATCGGAATCGTCCGTGGTGATTGTTTTGCATTCTTCTCATTATTCAAATTGAATAAACAATCCACAATCGTAGGAGAAATTTATGTTATTATGGTTGAAAACCAAATTCCCATACATCGAAACTTGTTGAAGATAGAATCATGTTATATTTGATCCCGAAATTGTCAGTAACGCGTATCCAATGGTTATAGATTTAATATATTGGATTACTTTAAAAAATTATAAACCTTTTGTTATATATTTAACTGCCCTATAACAGTTGCTTTATCACCATTATTATGATTTGTCAACAGTTTCTTTATACTAGTGATGTATTCCTTTTAGTTTTTACTTTCTCTCCCTATATAATATGGAGAAAGAATTTGGTCACTTCCAAATTTTCGAGTTTGAGTTTTTGTTGGAAATATCGGTTTTGGTCCCCCCTGAATAAAAAAAAAATTGAAATTTCAAAGTGATATCTTAGTGTGTTTGGATGTGTACAGACTATACCTCTGGTCCGATTTTGATGAAATTTGGCAACTAATCCACATGGGATCTTAAACAGTTTCTTTAATTTCTTTTGGTATAATTCTATAAACCCTCATTAAATAACCGAAAATTGGATTTTCACAAAACTACTTTTTCGGTTCAAACTATTTTATTTAGAATTTAGTATGCTATGATCTTTTTGACTTTAAGTTATTGCATTTCTTTGTGATTTTTCCTGTAAAATATTATAATTAGTGCCACCGCATACCCAATTTAAGGGTTGTTGACCGGCTAATTGGGGAAAGTATGTGTCAGTTTGCTGTATACCATTTATTTGTAAGAACCGTCTAATAACTTGCGAATAGTAATCAAATTTAGATCGTTATTCTGACACCACGACATTAAAAGATAACAAGTTTTAACTTGTTAGTGTAAAAAAAATATTTAATTTAGCAAATCATAATTAAACTGCTATAATCAAATATTTTGTCTTTGGGTAAAGTAAAACATGTGCTTTAGACTTTTTACGACACCAGAAGACAAACTTGAACCATCATGTTAATAGGGTTTTTCGAAATGTGTAGTACAGTATAAAAGTTATTTAAAAACATGAAATAAACAATAATCATAAACGCACACTCAACAAAGCTCAACACCTCTGCATTGCAATACCACAGACCTATATTAATACAACACCCGCCGGTCCTATAATGTCATTGTGTATTGTTGCTTCTAAATTGATCCAACTAGATAAATAAATTCGAGACAAAGTGTGAACCTGCAATGGTCCAGGAAAGATTCATTGTGTGGTTTGGATACACTGTGAATTTAGATTGAAACCGATTTAGAACGCAATAGATTCGGGTTTACTATTTCAACCCCGTTTTCAGAATCACTTGCGCTTTGTGGAAACAACTGCGATCCATAATGCTAAAATAGATCTTCATGACAAAAAAGTTTAATTTACTATAAGATTCATGGGTCTTAATGTCTTGTACAAGCCTTATTTAAGTTATTTGTACATTATATACTTCAAGAAAATAATTAATTTATAAAATTGGTAATAAGAGTGTTTAACACGTTCATAAATCTGTTTTTTTATTTACCCTCTAAGTTAGGTATTCTGACAATATACAAGTATTGTGATATATTTGTCTCAATTTGACTTGATCAATCTTAAGTTGTGCTAAATGGGGTTCATGTTCACAAAAATAAATATAAAAACTTACCCCGTAAAATAATATTTTTTAAGCAAATAGATTCAAACGAACTAGTTAATTAAATCAGACAGTCATAACCGGGAGTAACGGTTTATTTTATAACAGTTCAAAGTAGGCTATTTTGAACGAGAAAGATCTGTGAATACTTTTTAAAATATACCTGAAAGTTTTATTACTTTAAATAAAAACCGAATTTTTACCCAAATCTTTTCATACAAACTAATAATAAAGTAATTTGGTATTAGCAACAAACTGACAGTGAGTAAAAATATGACTGTGATATGGATATTTGTGTCCCTAATGCATTTTTCGTGTAGGCCCTATGCGTGGGTTGGATTCGGGGACATATAAAGTGACAACTTCATTGTCTTTTTTCACTTATAAAATTAATTTTACATTTAAATATTGAATACTAGCTGCTATATTTGTGCTTAGCAACAGAAACAGTAGGCGGAAGTGAATAATGCGGTTCTTTAAAGATGCTACATTAAATAATTAATCATCTATTTTAGAATCAATGAAAAATATTTGTTCATGCGACATTTGTTTACAAGATGATTTTCCACATTAAAATTGCCAGAAAATTTGTCTTTATACGTGTAAAATAGCTGATCTGAATTATACACAGTTTTAACTGACTACTCGATTCCCGTACGTAGTAGGTACAGGTCAACAGCTAGTATATGTATAACGATTTGAATTAATAGTATTTTTAGACTCTAGGGTCATAGGAATGAAAAAGTATACCGGGCCCGGCTTAGGTCTTGCTGTATGACCTGCGGTAATAGCTACTTCCCAATAGGGAAATTCGCTAAAACAATCAAATACGAGAGCCTTCGTGTAAACCATACTAATTGCCTGTTTCCAGTGAATGCAATTGATAAATTAATAACAACTAACAATCCATGTGAAGTGAATTCCATGTGAAGTGGTTCGTTCGATTGGAACCATTATTTTAAGGCTTTATAAACATAGACTAGTTCATCAACGTTCATTAAGGATCATCGAGTTTAAATTCAAAATCAGTTCTAAAACAAAGCATTTCAGTCGATTTTTTTATTCGCTCATCCAGTATTCATCATTAAAGTTTACTGATAAATAATTTCGTTGCATATGTAACGTACCGATTTATAACGCCCCCCTCAGCAAACCTGCAAACTAAGCGAATTTCAACTACCTTTTTTGAACAACCCCCTTCCCCCCATCATCCCCCCCTCACCACCCCCTCTACCCTTGTTTGTTCACTCAAATATATCCAGGAAAAATTTCAGTTATATTTCCTAACAAAATAACGATAAGGTTTACATACCTACAAGGATTTGTTGAAGTAAAAAATCAGGCAAATGGAAATTCGCTAAGTCTGCAGGTTTGCTGCCGCGAGGATATCTAGTCCTACTAAAATTTGATAAATAATAGATAGCACAAAGCTACACATGACAGCATTTGACGTTGTTACTTCCATCCACTTTTCAATTGACTGTAATTAATCATTGTTGATATAAAGGTTGTGCGTTGATCGAAGGTTGTTCGCAAGATTGTTACAAGATCTGTTGCTTGTTGTAGACGAATCACCTTGACAACCATAAATCAAATTTGACACTCTGCAAACACATCACTGAATAATCGATTTTGTCTTTTATTTCTTTAATTTTTATTTCTTACTAACTGATTTTTTTTTTTTTTATTATTTAAACCCCGACGAACACATTAGAAACAGAAACTGTATGGATCATCAAAATAAACAAATTAATTATTTAAGTGGACCGAATCCTATAATAACATATGGTTTTGACAGTTCCATTTAAGTAATGTAAAAACACGTTACTTTCGGGTCAGTGAGATCTGACATCTTTTGTTTATCTTTATGATCCATAGGCCTACCGCTTCTGTTCTAATATTCGTTGAAAACCCTAGGTCAAACTTGTTTTGAAGGCAAACCTGTACAATGTTTAATACTTTTTCTAGATGAATGCGTCAACAAAAAATACCAGTGGGAAAAATATTTAACTTCCCTACATTTGATTAACTATCGAATTCCTTGACTAGGTCGTATCCGTTAGCAATCAAAATTTTTGTTATTGAATATTAGCAAGATTATATTAAAAGCTGTCTATAACAGTCAGAAAAGTTTTAACATTTAATGAAAGTAAACATAAACAATGATGGAACAAGTTAAACATCTTTAGCAACATTAAACGTAATATAACATACTACTTTTTACAAAAACCATACCAAACATTTTGTTACTGTACTGATAGAGCCAAACTTGGATTATTATTGATAGACAGATGATTATGTTGATGAAAACTGACGTCACTCGCTAGCTTTTGTCCTGCTGTCTTGATATTGTGGTGTGGTGACAGCTATTGTGGTGGTGATATAGCACTCTTGGAAATATGTAAACACTATTTACCAAGCATAAACACTTTTGATTAGAAGGATGTTTTGCAAAGGATGATCGGTTAAAAAATACTCAAGCAAACATGTTATATCCATGCTATGTATTACCACAGAAAACATACTACAGTTGTATGTTTTCTGTGGTAGTACGTAAGGAGAATTTAAAACAAAGCTCGACCTAAATGTTCATAAAAATGTAAATGTTGGATTATTTCTCTGGAAATGTTATGTTTCCAAGTTATTTATGCAAGTGTAACCTTAAGGTTTTTATATTAAGTTTTTAGGAAGAATAAGCAAATGATAACTCTCCCATACATTAAACACCTGACTGCAATAATCACAAGTTTACTTTCTACCCCTATACAAGTAAACAATATATTATTTCGTAAATGGCGTATCCGTTGATAGAAATAAATAAATGGAGAAAGTATTGTTTTTGTAAAATTTTCCGAGTTTTCCTGGACTTTTACAAGAAGGTTTCGAAGTGATGTCTGTGTGCTTGTGTTGTTGTGTAACAATTTGCACACAGTCTGTGTCACATTTCTGTGTACTGAGCCACAGACTACACCTGTGGTACGATTTTTAATAAAATTCACTATATGGGTAATGGTAATATCCACTATATGGGTAACTAATCCATAACAATGAATACAGAACCTTATAAGGTCCATAATATCTCCCGCAGTTAATATTTTTTTTCAATTTAGATTTTTAATGTTTATTTATCGTAAAGCAACAGTAAACCGACTTTTACGAAAACGGCTCTAACGGTTTTGATTAAAACTTAGTAAGTTATGATCCTTTTAACTCTAAACACAACGGCATAACCCCCAATAGTTACATAGTTACTCCCGTCATCTACCCATTGTGAAGGTTATTTACAAGCAAATGGGAGAAAGTACGTGTCAGTTTGCTGGTACCGTTTATATATTTATTCTCAATCAATTACATAGCACCCTGTACATCAGGATAAACATTTAAATCAAAACCCCTGCAATGCTCTAATGAGCACACGGCTCACTGGCAATTATTACACGTCACTCACCAGGTTGTGTGAAACTATTATATTAGATACTGCAGTATGTTGAATCGTTGCACAGCGACGCTGCATGGCGAGTAATAAAGCTCTCCGAGTTCAGGTACATAGCAGTTTCATGTTAAGATAATCTGTGCTCTACGACCACTGAGCTATAATTCTAACTGGAGGTAGCACTGAATGTCAAAGATGCGTGTCGCCAGCCGCCATGTTTGCGTGAGTCTGGTGTCATAAGAAGCCATATTATTGCTATAACTATTATTATACTTGGCTTAAAATACCTACTTTGTATGGTCGCCATTTCAAAGAAAATTATTAAAGTATTATAAGTATTCAAGTATGACAAAAATACTCACTGCTATACCAACCTAGTTATAAGAAGCCATGTTATTGCTATGGTAAGAAAACTTACTGCTATACCAACCTAACAAAATCAGCGACTCGCTTTTGACAGACTTCTGCCATGGCAGTGCTACCTCCAGTTATAATTTTAGCTCAGTGTCTACGACACGTTGTTGTAAATGATGCCACTTAGGGAGTAACATACGCAGTCTATAAGCTGGCGTTTGCTTAACCATGCATTAACTATCAAATGGGGACTTTTCTGTCTTATTTACCGATGTCATAAAAAAATTACCATCAAATTGAGTCTACTAAATAATAAGTTGTATGATGAACAATTCCATCCATTAACCCAATTTTTATTCTATTAACCCTATGTGAAGAACTAATCGGTTTAATTTGTAATGACACTTTATATTAAATCACTATTGTTTGTAGTTTCCACAGTTTTCGGTATTCGTATCCCTTTCAAAATGAAGTAATTTGCTGAAAAGAGCTAATTTAATGCACTCAACTCCACGTGAAAAGTGCTCTCAATTTTGTTAAGCCACCCTTTCCACGCTGAGCGTTGAACCACAAATGTCAAACAACTCTCTGAAATGTCACACCAAACTATAAAGCCTGAAGTACCCTGATTCTATCGCTGATCTGTAAAGTTTAAGATATACAATGAATTCGTAATTAACCTAAGAAAGTAGTTGAGTGAGGTATATATAAGTATAGGGTCTAATTATTTAAAGGATTTTGTAATAAACATGATATCAGTTTATCAATAGTCAAAGTTAATAGCAACATAAAATTGTCTTTTAAACCAAAGAGTGATCTTGTTACGTAGGTGGTTAGACTTAAACTGTCGGAAGAACGTTATGTTACTTTCTACTCACTCATATATCTTTTTACTCATATTTTTCCTACCTTCATATTCCAGGACAATTAGGTTCTAGCCCGGAACTGTTTTACACATTACTTCAGGCTAGTTCTTGGAGGGTCGTGGCATATTCACATGGACAAAGTACATTCGTGATTGGCGGGATTTGAACCTGGGACCTCAGGCACCAAAACTCCACGCTCTACCAGTAGACCAGCTCGCTCTATGGGAGCAAATGTTACTATTGTATATTCTTAATGATACATATTATTTTAAATACATATAATCTTGCAAATTATACTACTATATTCTCAAACTAAGTTACAGTACATATTGTTCTAATGAAGGGAGTAATAATTTCATATAATTTATTATATGTGTAATTTATGAATAGTTTGTAATAATTTATTTTTGTAAGGATGCACCTCCTAGGCTGTTCAAAGGTTGATAAACATACAGTGCTATTAAGCGTTGAAATCAATCTAAACACTTAGTCTGGGGCAGAATTCACTTTCAGACCTTCATATTTAAACGTAACCTTTGAAGACAAAAGGTCCTAGAGATTGACTAGTAGCCTAAACAGACGATTCCAAACTACGAATTAATTGTTGTGTTTACTTAATTTGTTAGAGGATCAGTCATTTTCGCGATTTGATTAGGTTTATTTTCCTTATCTATAATCTATCGACATTGTAGGTATGTTAACTTAAAAACAGCGTCCATATTCTGTTTTTGCGAACTTTCTCATTGTTGTACAACTAAAAGTTACGGAGAAAAAAATTAAACTGTTGGCTTACATTTAAAATTTTCAAATATTTCCGATATGTATTCACAAAAATTGGCAAATGTATTCAGTTCATTCTATAGCAGCGAACCTAAGTGCTCATAAAAATCACTTACTGTATTAAATCACTTATTGTTGTAAATCTATCTGACAATTTTAATTGAATATTTTAGTGGAAATTCAGCTAGGCAAATGGAAATCCAAATGCTTTTGTTTTCTAGATAAGTAGATCCACATATTAAAATTAAAATGGGCTCCGAAACGACGGTTACGGCATCCCCACTTGCCATTTGAACCAATTTCCTATTTGCCTTTTGCCATTGGAGAGCCTCCAATTTTCGCGTTCTAACCACTTGACCAGCTACCAACTACAGTCCCAACTACATTTAAAACTACTATCATACTATTTAAAATATAAAAGTGGTAGGTAGTATGATAACACAGGTAGTTGACTGAACAGAGAGAAATGAGATACACGTTCAGCTCTTTATTACAAAGTAAGCAATATCCATAAAAAGTTAATACATTAGAGTACATAAAACGTTTGTATTACCACAGAAAACATACGGTTATAGTAGTATGTTTTCGGTGGTATTACTGAAATACACATGAATACAGATTGAAATAGGGCCTTGTCCCTGTATTTTTGCTGGTTTCTTATTTATGCATATTGATTAAACAGAGTGAATTACATTTCAAAAATGATTAAATACAAAACGTTGCTTTTGCCGAAACATTTTTCATCGTTAAGTGACTCTGATAGTACGATTATTTTCACAGGCTGTTCACTCTCACTGGTTGCGTTCATCGCAACTCGTGATATCCGTTTCAGTGGTTGACACTGGATATATATAGCACCATTCATGTAAACAATTTTTTGTAACGTCATCTTCTAGTCGAAACGTGTCAAAGAGGACATGGCCCAGTTCATAAGCAATTCCTACATAACGATAATCAGCTCCTTCATCTTCTGCACAAGGACTGACATAGGTAAAGGATTAGATCCTGTTCATAAACAGATCTTAAATTGCATCATTCAGATCATTAATCTCACGATCTTTTGTCCTGAGAATTATTCAGCAGAATCAACCTCACGGATAAGCCTCAAAAGATGTCAATACTCTAACGGAGTTCCTACATCGTTCCAATCCACAAGAGTGACTCAGATGGTAGTACCGGTGTCTACCACTCACAGGTAAGTCTCAGACGGTGGCAGATCCTGTCACAGCGGGTGGAGGGTTCGCAGCTGCGTGCCTGTTGTTCGCTGAGGCTGGCTGAGCACGTAGCAGCGCCGATGAGGACTGTGGTAGGAAAGCGTATCACTCACAGGTAAGTCTCAGACGGTGGCAGGTCCTGTCACAGCGGGTGCAGGGTTCGCAGCTGGGTGCCTGTTGTTCGCTGAGGCTGGCTGAGCACGTAGCAGCGCCGATGAGGACTGTGGTAGGAAGCGTATCACTCACAGGTAAGTCTCAGACGGTGGCAGGTCCTGTCACAGCGGGTGTAGGGTTCGCAGCTGGGTGCCTGTTGTTCGCTGAGGCTGGCTGAGCACGTAGCAGCGCCGATGAGGACTGTGGTAGGAAGCGTATCACTCACAGGTAAGTCTCAGACGGTGGCAGGTCCTGTCACAGCGGGTGCAGGGTTCGCAACTGTGTGCCTGTTGTTCGCTGAGGCTGGCTGAGCACGTAGCAGCGCCGATGAGGACTGTGGTAGGAAGCGTATCACTCACAGGTAAGTCTCAGACGGTGGCAGGTCCTGTCACAGCGGGTGCAGGGTTCGCAGCTGTGTGCCTGTTGTTCGCTGAGGCTGGCTGAGCACGTAGCAGCGCCGATGAGGACTGTGGTAGGAAGCGTATCACTCACAGGTAAGTCTCAGACGGTGGCAGGTCCTGTCACAGCGGGTGCAGGGTTCGCAGCTGTGTGCCTGTTGTTCGCTGAGGCTGGCTGAGCACGTAGCAGCGCCGATGAGGACTGTGGTAGGAAAGCGTATCACTCACAGGTAAGTCTCAGATGGTGGCAGGTCCTGTCACAGCGGGTGGAGGGTTCGCAACTGGGTGCCTGTTGTTCGCTGAGGCTGGCTGAGCACGTAGCAGCGCCGATGAGGACTGTGGTAGGAAGCGTATCACTCACAGGTAAGTCTCAGACGGTGGCAGGTCCTGTCACAGCGGGTGGAGGGTTCGCAGCTGGGTGCCTGTTGTTCGCTGAGGCTGGCTGAGCACGTAGCAGCGCCGATGAGGACTGTGGTAGGAAGCGTATCACTCACAGGTAAGTCTCAGACGGTGGCAGGCCCTGTCACAGCGGGTGGAGGGTTCGCAGCTGGGTGCCTGTTGTTCGCTGAGGCTGGCTGAGCACGTAGCAGCGCCGATGAGGACTGTGGTAGGAAAGCGTATCACTCACAGGTAAGTCTCAGATGGTGGCAGGTCCTGTCACAGCGGGTGGAGGGTTCGCAACTGGGTGCCTGTTGTTCGCTGAGGCTGGCTGAGCACGTAGCAGTGCCGATGAGGACTGTGGTAGGAAAGCGTATCACTCACAGGTAAGTCTCAGATGGTGGCAGGTCCTGTCACAGCAGGTGGAGGGTTCGCAGCTGGGTGCCTGTTGTTCGCTGAGGCTGGCTGAGCACGTAGCAGCGCCGATGAGGACTGTGGTAGGAAGCGTATCACTCACAGGTAAGTCTCAGACGGTGGCAGGTCCTGTCACAGCGGGTGCAGGGTTCGCAGCTGTGTGCCTGTTGTTCGCTGAGGCTGGCTGAGCACGTAGCAGTGCCGATGAGGACTGTGGTAGGAAGCGTATCACTCACAGGTAAGTCTCAGACGGTGGCAGGTCCTGTCACAGCGGGTGTAGGGTTCGCAGCTGGGTGCCTGTTGTTCGCTGAGGCTGGCTGAGCACGTAGCAGCACCGATGAGGACTGTGGTGGGAAGCGTATCACTCACAGGTAAGTCTCAGACGGTGGCAGGCCCTGTCACAGCGGGTGGAGGGTTCGCAGCTGGGTGCCTGTTGTTCGCTGACGCTGGCTGAGCACGTAGCAGCGCCGATGAGGACTGTGGTAGGAAGCGTATCACTCACAGGTAAGTCTCAGACGGTGGCAGGTCCTGTCACAGCGGGTGGAGGGTTCGCAGCTGGGTGCCTGTTGTTCGCTGAGGCTGGCTGGGCACGTAGCAGCGCCGATGAGGACTGTGGTAGGAAGCGTATCACTCACAGGTAAGTCTCAGACGGTGGCAGGTCCTGTCACAGCGGGTGGAGGGTTCGCAACTGGGTGCCTGTTGTTCGCTGAGGCTGGCTGAGCACGTAGCAGCGCCGATGAGGACTGTGGTAGGAAGCGTATCACTCACAGGTAAGTCTCAGACGGTGGCAGGTCCTGTCACAGCGGGTGGAGGGTTCGCAGCTGGGTGCCTGTTGTTCGCTGAGGCTGGCTGAGCACGTAGCAGCACCGATGAGGACTGTGGTGGGAAGCGTATCACTCACAGGTAAGTCTCAGACGGTGGCAGGCCCTGTCACAGCGGGTGGAGGGTTCGCAGCTGGGTGCCTGTTGTTCGCTGACGCTGGCTGAGCACGTAGCAGCGCCGATGAGGACTGTGGTAGGAAGCGTATCACTCACAGGTAAGTCTCAGACGGTGGCAGGTCCTGTCACAGCGGGTGGAGGGTTCGCAGCTGGGTGCCTGTTGTTCGCTGAGGCTGGCTGGGCACGTAGCAGCGCCGATGAGGACTGTGGTAGGAAGCGTATCACTCACAGGTAAGTCTCAGACGGTGGCAGGTCCTGTCACAGCGGGTGGAGGGTTCGCAACTGGGTGCCTGTTGTTCGCTGAGGCTGGCTGAGCACGTAGCAGCGCCGATGAGGACTGTGGTAGGAAGCGTATCACTCACAGGTAAGTCTCAGACGGTGGCAGGTCCTGTCACAGCGGGTGGAGGGTTCGCAGCTGGGTGCCTGTTGTTCGCTGAGGCTGGCTGAGCACGTAGCAGCGCCGATGAGGACTGTGGTGCGAAGCGTATCCACTGGACGACGTGGCGCTGCGATTCTGAAACCGAAAAAAGCAAAAAGAGGAACAAAAAAGACATAAGACTTTCAGGTAAACTTTGTTGGTTTGAGTTCAAGGTAAGTGAGAATTAATCAACATGCAATCATATCAGCGCAATCGTTTGGTGGATAATTTTTAAATTCTAAACCACAAAAATTGTTAGAAACTTTATTTTTTAGCAATTGTGATTGAAAATGGCCTAGAAAGGGTACAATACGAATTAGCTGAAAAAACTGGTTTTTAAATCAGATAAATTGTTTGTTTATGCGAAGATTTGAACTGTGTTAATGGACTTTCTATGTATTGAGCTGTAGTCGTAATTTATGTAACTTACTTTATTCCCCAATGCGACCGAATAATAATAATAATAAACGCATTTTGAATCGGTTACAAGTTATTTACCGGTATTGTATTTTAAAAGTGTCATTTAACTGTAAACACTTTGTAAGAAAAATAGTTGAACAAAAGATGTGATATCAAGGCAGTAGAGGCAATATGATGGTTTAACGCCACTTTAGGCACGTTTTCCCCATAAGAATAACATGGTGAGCTTTTTTTGACCACTTTTTTAAAAATCCAGCTCTCGGCCTATACAAGCCTATATAAATGTTCAATACCATTGTACAACTCCATTACTATTTCAAATCCACATCCATTCACAAAATCGTGCGAGGTTTGTATGCGAACTTGGGCGCGCTCCCGGCTCATGTCGCGCTCCCTTGGACATCCTTAGTGGAAATCCATGAATTCTGGCTACTTGGGAACCCAAGCCATTTGACATATAATAAATCACCTTTTCTCCTAATAACCTTTTCTATCAAATACATGTCTTTATATTTGGTCTTTAACAATTCCTCTGTATAGAAGCCTCCCCTGATTATATTACCATTTTCATCTTTCAAGATATAAGTCACAGGCTTTGTATTCTTTACTTCTGCTATTGTAAATAGCTCCCCTGTCCAATTCGGGGTATATCCTTTACTAAAAACATGTTTATACTTGGAAATTCTCACACTATCACCTACCTTATATCTTGGCTTTTTAACTTGCACTACTTTAGAAGTCAACCTCTCATGCACATATTTACTGTTCTTAATATTCACTTGGTTAGGCTTCATTCCTATAGATCTATGCACCTTATTATTATATTTTCGAATTAACTTTGGAAGTAAATCCAACCATTTATAACTCCCCTGAGCACTAAATTCCCTATATAACCAATTCTTTAAAGTTCTCTGAAACCTCTCCACAATTGCAGCCTTAGTTGTAGAAAATGTGTGATAGTGATTAATATTTAATTGTTTCATTAGTTTGCTAAAATATTGATTAAAAAATTCTTTTCCATTGTCAGATTGAATGTTTTTAACCCCCTTTGGTAGAATGGTTTTAATGGCTTCTGTAACCACCAAACCCGTCTTATTCTTTAGCGGAGCAGCATAAGCTTTTTTAGAAAATGTATCTATTAAAGTTAAAATATATTTATTGCCAGAATTCTCTCTAGCATAGTTTTGCATATCAATTAAATCTATTTGTACAGTTTCGTTTATACCTAAAACTTTAAAAGACCTTCTAATGAAATTCTTTCTCGCAGGCTTATGAAGTTCGTATGCAATTTCATTCATTTTTTATAACATCACTCTTTCCTTGTACTGTAAATATATTACCATTAGCCCCAATCAATAGATTATCGTCCATTCTTTTAAATACATAGTTTTCTGGTATATATGGTCTATTATCTATATACTTAAATCCACTCAAAGATGTGGGGTCGGCAACTAATAAATCAGGATTGTATTCCATCAAATTAAATTTTCTTCCTCCATATACAAATTTTGATCCATCATAATACATAGCTTGTGACATTAAACAAATATCATCTAAATATTCCCCCATTGGCAGATTTCTTATATATTGTTTTTTGGCATCCCAACATTTTTCTTTTTTATCAAAAGTTATAGTCTGTTCTTTTGTAACACAGTCAGTGTCATCAACGGCAGGTTTAACACGTACTAACCTTTTATTATTAAAATCCCAATAGCCTGCTTCCATTTTTGGAACTTGTGAAACATTCACAGCATCCTTACTATCTGTACCTTCTATCAAATTGCTAAGTTTCTGTTTCTTAGCATTCCAAACACCATTCTCTGATTCTAAAAATTCATAATTATTATCGTCTTGTACAAAATTACCATCTTCTTTTCGTATTAAAGTCTGTTGTAAAGTGGGCACATCATTTAAACTTTCACCCTTTTCTACATTATTAATTTTCTGTTTCTTAGCATTCCAAACACCATTCTCTGATTCTAAAAATTCATAATTTTTATTGTCTTGTACAAATTTGCCATCTTTACGTATTAAAGTCTGTTGTAAAGTGGGCACATCATCTAAACTTTCACCCTTTTCCACATTAGTAATTTTCTGTTTTTTAGCATTCCAATTTTTATTCTTAGATTCTAAAAACTCATATTTAGTTTTACCTTGTAAAAATACATCACCTTTTCTAGTTAATGTCTGACCCAAAGTTGATACATCATCTACAAACTCCCCATCTTTAACATTACCAATTTTACGGTTTAAACAATTCCAACTATCGTCTTTTAAATTTAAAGTAGGTTCATGACTAGCCCTGGGTTCTGTAGGCTTATTATATGGATTATATAAACGATAAAATTTATCTATAAACATATTTTTATTTAATAAATAATTCCACTTTCTCTTAATTCCTCAATAATGGAATCTATTTCATTATCCACTCCTGAGTTACCGGCTTGGCGACTTAGCCAAAGAAGTCTTAACCTATCTACAAGCTCATTAGGATCATCCCAATAAATATAGTCTATTTTATTACCAGTCACTTGTCTCAAACCTTCACCAACAGATTTAAAAAGAGGTTTAATTATATTAAGATATTTAGTATGTCTATTACTTGAAATTGGTGCACCATCTTTGTAACTCTTTAAATGTCCATTTGTGGCTTCCAAAATCTCTTTATAATTTTGCAAATCAACCTGAGTATAATCCTCAGGTTCTTTTAAAGTTAACAACTGCCACAAGCCTTTTGTCCCCTTGTAGGTTTTATTTGCAACTGTGACATCATCATTGGCAATATCAACTTCCTTATTTCCAATAAAAAATTTATTTGCTTCTCGTCTAATACCATATGTAGTGTCTGTCATACTACTTTTACTGAGGTAATTTCCTAAATAGTCTGATGCTAAAAGACCAAAATCTAATTTCTGTGGAGTGGATTGCTGTAATGGTTGTAATGGTTGTAATCTTGGTATCATTGATATTCTAGATGGAGTCATTGGGAGTATCTCCATTTGAGGCCTCTCTGTTTTGCCAATAGCTGTGATTTTTTTTAATTCTTGTAATGGCTCTATTAAAGGTTGGAATGTTTGGAACCTCTCTTCAGCCTCTAGAAACTTGCCACGTTTTAAAGCTCTATATTTCTCTCGTATTTGATTTGCAGAGTCAACCAATTCTTGTTGAATGTTTTTCATCTTTTATTTACATTTTATTTATCTCATTTGACAAAGGATTGTACTCAAACACTTTATCATGTATTATCAAACAATATGCAGATGTATTTGCTGGCACATTGTCTGCAGTTTCAATCTCTAATTTAATATCAACAATTCCTTCCTTCACTGTTTCATTCTGTCTAGAACAGTCTATTATAATTAGTGGATATTTCTTCATAAACTCAGCCCTACTAATCATAGGATCTGGGATAGTATTATAGTAAGTCTCTCTAAACCTCATAAACATCTCATAAGCTTTAGAGACATCTCCATTTTTAAAGTCAAGATTTAAATCACTATAAGGATAATATTCAGAGTTTAGAAATACTTTGAGATTTTTTAATTTACAGTGATCAAATTCGTCAGTTCTTTTTCGTGCACTATTATCCCTAGCTGTTTGGAAACCAAATATAATATACCTAGGCTTCTCTAAACTTGAAGATGTCTTTACTGACCATGTATGTCTTGTGGTATTGGGATATGATGGAAGTTCATGCAACTCTAAACTTCTAAATGCAATTTGCAAATTTTTATTTTGCAATAACATCTTTTGTAATTGTAACTTCTCCCCATCTGATGGTATCACATGTGGCATGACCCATTGAATAGAGTTAAGTGTAATTTTGGGAATCGTATCAGCAGTGCCACTGGCTGGAGCACTAGTGGTTGTTAATATACAATTCAAATCATTTTTGGATCTTTTCAACACCAATTCTTGTTTGACATTTACTAAAACCTTATTAAAATCCTCGAATACTCCCATTAACAACTCTAATGGCAAACAAGTACTGAACTTGCCACCTTTATGGAACTCTTTTAAATTCGTGTCAGAATCAAATGCTACATTTGACAATTTAGTAGTTTTATTGTAAGAGCTCAATATTTTCATAAGACTAGAAATTCCTGGGTTTCTTACAATGTCTATTTCTTTACCTGCAACTTCGTATCTAATTTCATCAAATAAGAACGCAAATGCATTATTTATAAAATGACCTTTATCATGATTTTCAATTTCTCCCTTAATATACAGATAACTCCTACATGGGAGAGTTAGCAAATCTTGATTATTAATACATATTCGAATTTCATCAGAATTATTTATTGCCAAAGTGTTGTGGGGAACATAGGAGTGATTTGTAATTTTAACCACACTATCGTCGAATTGGGATTTCCCTGTAACGTCTAGAAAATCTTCCATTTTTATTAATAGAAAATTTTAACTTTAGTCCTATTGACTTTAGGAACCTAGCATTTTGTACACTTATAGATAAATTCTTATAAATTCTCATATCTTTTTTATATGACAAGTAATTGTAGTTTCTTCTCCATTAAAGTCAATTGCCTTGTCGTGTTGATCGGCAAATGTAATACTGACAACATCTAAACTTCTCTTATTTACAGGAAAATATATAATATTTCTTGGAACTTCAATAATTTTGTAGCCAGGAGGAGCTTCTGGATAAAAGCTATGTATGGTGTGTGATTTGTTGCCATTTAAATAGGACCCGTTTGCAATATTACATTTTACTCTAATCACATTTACATTATTAATGTTTATTTTATTTGTAGATTCAAACTGAACACCAGGAGTAGAAACACCTTTAAATCCCAATAAGACAGACCCTAAACATGGTTTTGTAAAATCAAACACATGGCTAGAAAGTAATGTCGCTTTCATAGTTTTATTATTAGCTGTAAGGAAAAAGTCTGGGATTTGCTTTTGAATTTCCTTTGCAAGCTCAACCACCTCATATGTTCCTTCAGAAATTTCTATTGTAACTGGAGCATTGTGATCATAATAGAAAACATCATCACCTTCTCCAATGGTTAATTTGTTGCCTTTAAGTTGATTTAATTTTGGAATAAGCCCTTTGAATAAAAGTTTGGATTTAGTATTAATTAATGCGTCTCCATTTTTATCTATTATAACTTTAAGTTTACCATCTAATAACTGGTTTAAATCATCAACTGAGATATCTCCTTTTGGTAATGTTTTTTTCTCTACTTTATAATATGTTAAAGTATTTAGAGGTTTTTTAACATTAAATATAGAATTATAACTTTGAAAATCTACTAATCCAATTACATAATCATCATTTAATTCTATGGGAGGAAAGAACACTGACTTAAGCTCTGGCTCTGTACCCGAAAATGTTATAGTAAATGAATCCATTTTTATAAACAAAAATTTTTTATGAATGATAAACATAAAATTCCACAAATAGAACTATTTAAATCTTGTATTTGATCGGTTGTATAGAAGGTTTTATATCCCTCAAAATATTTAATTACTTCTTTTGGAGGTTGGATTCCAAATGGGTCAAAATAAATTACAATATCTTTATTTTTACGATATGCTGTCCAATGTGTGCCAGATGAGCTATCCAAATTAACTATTCCGCACTCTTTTACTCTTGGTTTTAGATTTTTTAGCTCGTTTTTTAGGTACACCCCCCTGAAGTGAGGCACGTCTTTTGCGGCCTCTAACAGCTGGTAGTTGTCCATCTTTTTTATTAAATTTTAATCCCATTCCCATTTTTGCTTTTGCCTTCATCAAATTTGTCACGGCATAAGCAGCAGCTTTTTCAGCAAGACTTGCGTCCTTGGCCGTAACTCTAGTCCAAGCTAAGTCTGCTAATCTCATGTCTGCTTTGTTCCGAGCAGCGGTATCAGGATTATTCATGTAGAATATGTCATGCTCTTTACAATAAGAGTCTAATTTATTTTTTGGAGGTACATTTTTGGCTAGATTCCCACGTGGTTCCAGGTCCACAGTACTGATATGATGGTATGTGAAGTGGGAATGGAAGGTTATTTATAAGAGTATTCAATAACCCTCGACCCCTGTAAGGCTTTAGGAATAAACCTTTGCCCTTTTTACATTTTT
Organism: Macrosteles quadrilineatus; assembly: GCF_028750875.1. NCBI lineage: Eukaryota > Metazoa > Arthropoda > Insecta > Hemiptera > Cicadellidae > Macrosteles > Macrosteles quadrilineatus. The sequence goes on along the minus strand of NW_026542598.1, from coordinate 33,838,801 downwards.
TCCTATTATCATTTTTTACCATTTTTATTATAAAAAAAATGTCTTTTATTCAACAAAAACATAAATTTAAAATAGTACATACTAAGGAAAATGTACCAAAGAAGTTGGGTCTATTTCCTACCAATATTCGATGTGTTATTTGTGGTCCAAGTGGAAGTGGGAAGACGGTTGTAATTTACAATTTAATTGTAAGAAAGGAAGGATTAAAATTTACAAACTTATATTTAATATCTAAATCTTTAGAACAAGAAAAATATAAAAAAATAATTGAAATATTTAGTTTGTGTGACGAAGTGAAATTACACACGTTTACTGACTGTGAAATCACACCAAATGATGTAAAATCACAGTCAGTTGTTGTATTTGATGACATAAATAGTCCAAATATTACACAATTTTTCTCAATGGGTCGACACAAAAATATTAACTGTTTTTACTTGTGTCAATCTTACAGCAAAGTACACAAACATTTACGTGATAATGTAAATTTCCTAATATTATTCAAACAAGATGATTTAAATTTAAAACATGTATATCACAATCATGTTGGTAATGACTTTTCATTTGACCAATTTAAAAATCTCTGTCATCAATGTTGGGATAAAACTAAATATGGCTTTTTCGTAATAGACAAAGAAAGGTCAAAGAATAATGGCAAATATAGATTTATGTTTGACCAATTCTATCAAGAGGATGGTAAGGGTAAATAAATAAAAGACTGGAGTTTTTTAACATTTGCATTTATTTTATATCTACACATACAATTCATGTTTGATCAATTTTATAATGACCAAGCGCAAGAGTATTAATGCCATCTTCAAGAATAAACCTCTTGTCATCGTCAAAGGATAGTACTTTCTTGTTCATGGTCAAGGTTTGAAGATGATGATTTGTAGATTTAATTCTTGTCACATTCTCATAGTAATCTTGCCCAGTTGCAAGACAGTTCAAATAATGTTGATGTCTAAGGAGATGTTTAACTGTAGCACCATCAGCTCCTTTAGCTTTCTTCACCTCTAAAGCTTGCTTGTCTTCTTCATATAACCATTTTAGAGGAATATAAGAATATAACTTTGGTCTTAAACCACAATATTCATACATAATATGACCATCTAATTCGTCTTTAAACTTGCCAGTGACTTTTTTATTTTTATCAGAGTATAAGAAATGGTCTTTACTATATCCAGAGGTATCAAAAAAGTGCAAGTCACATTCTATTTCCTTGTAAAAGTCCTGTGTAACTATAGAATACATTAAAGAATCTGTATCTGTCATAAGAAATCTTTTGTTCTTAAATTTTGACATATAATTATAGTGGAAATCATACATTATTACTTTACTGATATCCAAAATTGTCATTCCTAAATATATAGGTTTATTAAACTTTACAACTAATTTATTTAAATGTATAGCATGTAAATTGCTATCGAACTTTTTGCTACAGTCAAACCTTGGATTAGTGACATATTTTGTTAATAGTGACTCATCCTTGAGATAAATGTCACGAAACATTCGTTGATTCATAATTGTTCGACCAAAGAGACTATTATTTAACAATTTGTAAAAGTCTTTTTCGAAATCATTTTTAGCCCATTTTCGTTTTTCAATATTAAAATTAATATAGGGCGCAAGCCATTTAGACTGTCTAAATTTTAAAATTCTGTGGTATTTTGTAACAATCAAACCCAATTCCTCATATTTTTGTAATGCTTTGTAATGTAAAATATATTTAGTTTTGTCATTTAAATTAGGTATTAATTTGCCATTCATTTTCTCTGGTGCTAATGGATAGTCATTATGTAAATCATGTAAGCTTTTATCATATTTTAAATCAACTTCTAAAATGTATCCAAACTCATCATTTTGATTATATTTGTAGTCTATCTCATTTGTCCAACGAAATCCATCCACGGGCAGTGGCTCACACATTGCTGTAGAGTATAGCGAGTTACAGTCTAAATATATTAAATACACACTCTCTTGATTGGGGTCATAGTGTTCACCCATATATCTATTATTGGCTTTAGCGTAACGTGTGGAAATCATACTGACTCCTCCTCTAATCGCACTTTCTATGAACAAATGCATGTCAATATCTTGAAATAGTTGTAATTTTATACCAGTCATTCTAAGACAGGCCTCCCATGTAAGTCCAGGAAGTGAATACATATGTACGGGGTCAAGTTTGTAATCTTTTAAGCACAGGTCTCTAAAAGTCTCAAAGACATCAGCCAGTAGTAATACATCTGTTTTAAGATATAAATCATGATATTCTTGTAAATTATTTATATTAAAATGTGTCCATACATTTTTAGCATGTTCATATTCATTGGGAGAGATATGTTCTTTAGTTAGAGTACTATAAAATGTCTCAATTGGGGGTAGAGACTCTGCAAACTTATCTGGTCCCGTCATATATTCATAGGGAAATACACCTTTACGTTGTAGTAGTGGATTTTGTATGAATCTAAATGTGTTTAAATTGGAAGCCAATTTATATAATGGAAGGGACAGAAAGTTGTATGAATCTAAAAATACTAAATCATCTACAGAGAATGATATATATTTTTCCATATCTTTAGCTATGCAATTTAATTTACGATTAAACTTTCCCAAGTGTTGCATTATTAAATGCCCATCGTAATTTTTCAAGTTATGGAAGAATACTGGTATTTTCTTTGTTACTTTATAGTTTAAATTACAATCATTGTGGGCAGCTCCACGGTATTGCCCAGAGGAATGGCAATGATCTCTCACCCTATCAAAATATAGGGGCTTTTCACAAATATGACAATGTGTTGAGTTTTGGAAAGATGCCTCTTGCTCTGGAGTCATTACAAGAGGAATGTATATTGACATTTGACGTTTAATGAAGTCATAAGTCTCAAATAACCTTTTGAAAAACATGTCCATAACATTTTCACCACTATATAACTCTTCAGAAATAATCTTAGAATCTTTTACTACAACAAATGCAAATCCAGATGGAGTATGCTTGTTTGAGTTTATAAAACATTCAAAATCTGCATAAATCACAAATGGGGCTTTAAGTTGATATTTATAGTTTTTAAATTGTAATGTATCTTGTTTAGACATTTCCACTCGTTGGGCATCAAAGTTTTTACAATACGTTATGTGACGTTCTAATTTATCATTAGTGTAAAAATGTTGTAAACACAACTTGCAAAAATGCTTCTTATTCATATGTTTTGTAGAGTGGAACATTAACCTATCAAAATCACGAATTAAACAGTAATGTGATTTACGACCTTCTTGTAATAATAATAAATCTACGTGAGTATTACTATTCAGTTTAGTTGTTCTTAATGGATATATACATTTCTGGTCTTCAAGTCCAAATACATTAACACTTATATTATTCTGTCTTTCAAATTTATCTATATCAGATATTTTTACAGGGTATTTTATATTTGTCATATTTAACTGATTTTCGTAGGGTACATAATTAGAGACTCTATTAGCATGTTCATTAGAGTTCTGTGGATATAAAGCTGCTAAAATTGACCAAAGGAAGCATTTATTATCAACATTTTTTATATTTAAAACTGCATGTTTCGATTTAATACTCTCTGGTGTGGGAATGTATGACTTTGGAGTTAATGGCTTATACTTATAAACATGCAACTGCCAATATTTCGTATGGTCATATATCCATCCACTGCCCTGGGATTGGTATTTGTGCATGGAAGCGTCAATCTTTAAAAGAGCATTTTCAATTTGGGGTATTAAATCTCTTTTCTCAATAGTTAAGGTGGTAAGGCTTCTAAAATCTGCAATACATTCTTTTTCATTAACTAATTGTCCATTTTGATCCATTGAATATTTTATAAATTTAATTCTCCTTACTAAAGTCCATTTTATCGGCAGAGGACAAGACTGAAGATTATTTTTAAGTTCATTTCTAATCGATTCACCAACAAATTCAATCATTGTATATGGACAATTATTACAAGAATTGACATGTCTTTTAAAATGACCAACCACATTTTTCTTACAAAAATTACAATTCTTATGACTTTGTAATAAATGCGAGTTTAGAACCACATTATCATCACAGATTAAATCACATACCTTGCACAGTTTCACCTTCATTTGATGTACTAGCTTGTAGTGGCGGACCAAATTGCTCTTCTTGGAGAGCGAGGCAGCGCAGTGTTGACAGGTCGGCATCACGCATGAGAATGAAATATCACCCGGATGCCACTTCTATATATAGGCTCGTCCCCAGTGACGTCACCACCTGGGGATTCCCCAGTCGCATGACCGCTTCACTTGACCCTTGTGGCAGTGCCCGTAAAACTATCTAAAACGCTTATATCTCGAAAACGGCTTGAGATACGGCAAAACGGTTGAAATTCTGGCAAACGTAGTGGGTGTCAACTTTTGATTATAAACAATATTACAACATTAAAAAATCAAAAAGTAAGAAAAAAATTTAACATTATTTTATATGGGTAGAAATAAAATTTACCATGAAAAATCGTCTAAGTCCGTAAAACTATCTAAAAACGCTTATATCTCGAAAACGGCTTGAGATACGGCAAAACGGTTGAAATTCTGGCAAACGTAGTGGGTGTCAACTTTTGATTATAAACAATATTACAACATAAAAAAATCAAAAAGTAAGAAAAAAATTTAACATTATTTTATATGGGTAGAAATAAAATTTACCATGAAAAATCGTCTAAGTCCGTAAAACTATCTAAAAACGCTTATATCTCGAAAACGGCTTGAGATACGGCAAAACGGTTGAAATTCTGGCAAACGTAGTGGGTGTCAACTTTTGATTATAAACAATATTACAACATAAAAAAATCAAAAAGTAAGAAAAAAATTTAACATTATTTTATATGGGTAGAAATAAAATTTACCATGAAAAATCGTCTAAGTCCGTAAAACTATCTAAAAACGCTTATATCTCGAAAACGGCTTGAGATACGGCAAAACGGTTGAAATTCTGGCAAACGTAGTGGGTGTCAACTTTTGATTATAAACAATATTACAACATAAAAAAATCAAAAAGTAAGAAAAAAATTTAACATTATTTTATATGGGTAGAAATAAAATTTACCATGAAAAATCGTCTAAGTCCGTAAAACTATCTAAAAACGCTTATATCTCGAAAACGGCTTGAGATACGGCAAAACGGTTGAAATTCTGGCAAACGTAGTGGGTGTCAACTTTTGATTATAAACAATATTACAACATAAAAAAATCAAAAGTAAGAAAAAAATTTAACATTATTTTATATGGGTAGAAATAAAATTTACCATGAAAAATCGTCTAAGTCCGTAAAACTATCTAAAAACGCTTATATCTCGAAAACGGCTTGAGATACGGCAAAACGGTTGAAATTCTGGCAAACGTAGTGGGTGTCAACTTTTGATTATAAACAATATTACAACATAAAAAAATCAAAAATAAGAAAAAAATTTAACATTATTTTATATGGGTAGAAATAAAATTTACCATGAAAAATCGTCTAAGTCCGTAAAACTATCTAAAAACGCTTATATCTCGAAAACGGCTTGAGATACGGCAAAACGGTTGAAATTCTGGCAAACGTAGTGGGTGTCAACTTTTGATTATAAACAATATTACAACATAAAAAAATCAAAAAGTAAGAAAAAAATTTAACATTTTTTTATATGGGTAGAAATAAAATTTACCATGAAAAATCGTCTAAGTCCGTAAAACTATCTAAAAACGCTTATATCTCGAAAACGGCTTGAGATACGGCAAAACGGTTGAAATTCTGGCAAACGTAGTGGGTGTCAACTTTTGATTATAAACAATATTACAACATAAAAAATCAAAAAGTAAGAAAAAAATTTAACATTATTTTATATGGGTAGCATGCATTTTATATGGGGGAGCGCGCCCAAGTTCGCATACAAACCTCGCACGATTTTGTGAATGGATGTGGATTTGAAATAGTAATGGAGTTGTACAATGGTATTGAACATTTATATAGGCTTGTATAGGCCGAGAGCTGGATTTTTAAAAAAGTGGTCAAAAAAAGCTCACCATGTTATTCTTATGGGGAAAACGTGCCTAAAGTGGCGTTAAACCATCATATTGCCTCTACTCAAGGCAACATTTAGAAAAAGGTAAGCACAAGAGGTGTATTCACGATAGTTATTTTTACACTGCATAGTTCCTGCAATGGGATTTTGAATCAGCCACAGAATTGTTGTGCATCCTCATAATGAACGTTTTGATATAAAACGAAAAAAAAGGTGCAAACCTATGCGACAACTTAAGGTTATGATTATTGTGCAATAAATATGCAATAGGCTAAATCCCAGAAAATCTAACGTATACATATATACTTTCACATTTGTATTGTTAAAAAGTAAAAACAACTGATTTCAACAATGGAAGTAAATTCGAAACAAAACACCAGCGTGCGTATTGGGGCTTGAGAAAGAATTACTTTTATTGATATCATCTTTAATGTACATCTACTTTATGTACGATAGGTACGATGAAAAAAATAATTTCCGACTCACTGTTATTAAATGAAATACGTTTTAGATAGCAAACATTTAAAAATTAGAAATTGTATAAGCCCTACCTAAATTAAGTGGACATCGTTTGATCAAACTATCAACAAATACGCTTCTAAGAAATGTTGAGTGGAAGGTGGACGACATGAGAGAGGAGATACATCTGCCAGGTATGGAGGCTATAACAGACCACTCGTCAAACGCACAACAACAGCTATAAACATTGTTTGCGTCCCGGCGATAACTCCCAACCCGTAACATCTTGCCCATCTCACACCACTTAATGAATTAGTTCTAGTTTATGTAGAAAACTATTGGTGTTTACAACACTTTTGACTGTTACACTTTGGGGTGTACCAAAACTCGAGATTTTGATTTATTACATTCAATGTCAATTCTGTATTGCTATTTGCAACTCAACATTTCCATGTAGAAGTTTAAGGAAATGACAATAGGTGACGTAGTAACTAAAATAGCCATAGTTAACGATTACCATAGTTAGTTAGTTATTTAGTTTTACATGAATAGTACCATCGATTATACAACTAATTGTATAGCCAGCACGGCCACCTTTAACTACAGGCCGTGGCCTGGTAGAATTGGCAACGTCGCAAGTAGGGTTGTTTTGTGTCAGACAAGATAACATGGCAGACAGGTGACATCAGCTCAATAATTCGCACTTTATTGATTTAAATTTAAATTTATGGACATAAATTTATTTAAATATTAAAAATAAAACATAGTACAGAATTAAAAACCAAAACATTATGAATTGAAAGTCTATATCTGTACATTTATATTTTCATAGTCAAGTAACCAAGCTTTCGTAATAGCTATTTACCTTACAAGTATAGTGAGAGCGTTTTTACATCACGCAGGTGAATGTTGTGCAACGAGCGGAAGCGAGTTGCATAATTTACCGAAGTGATGTAAACACGCTCTTGCGTAACGTGTAACGTACAAGATTTTACCTGACCCAACAATATACAGGAGGTTACGAACAATATTTTTCATTATCCATTTCACTCATCTTCTAACAGAAACGTTCATTTACAAACGAAAGATAGGTTAGGAAAATTCTTCAAAACATAACAATAAAGTTCAAGCGCACAGCTGATTTCTAGCGTTGAACGTCGTTGGCTCCATAGAGGTATATTTTTTAAGTTAAGCACTCAATGTTATTTAAATGGGTTTCATTACATCACCGAGTGAATTTTTTTCAACTTTACATCACTCGAGAAGTACCGAAGCTATATACATCACGCTTGGGATAGGGAAGTTTAACATGGCGGGTTAGGTAATAGCTATTTACCTTACAAGTGTAGTAAGAGCGTTTTTACATCACGCAGGTGAAAGTTGTGCAACGAGCGGAAGCGAGTTGCATAATTTACCTAAGTGATGTAAACACGCTCTTGCGTAACGTGTAACGTACAAGACTTTACATGACCCGACAACATACAGGAGGTTACGAACAATATTTTTCACTATCAATTTCTCTCATCTTATAACAGTAACGTTCATTTACAAACAAAAGCTAGGTTAGGAAAATTCTTCAAAACATAACAATAAAATTCAAGCGCACAGCTGATTTCTAGCGTTGAACGTCGTTGGCTCCATAGAGGCATATTTTTTAAGTTATCCACTCAATGTTATTTAAATGGGTTTCATTACCTCACCGAGTGAGTTTTTTTCAACTATACATCACTCGAGAAGTAAGGAAGTTGTATACATCACGCTTGGGATAGGGAAGTTTAACATGGCGGGTTAGGTAAATACACAAATACCATTAGCTGCTTCCAAACAAATCTGCTGTTACAACCCTACTTGCGACGTTGCCACTTCGAAGGCCGCGGCCTGGAATTAAAGGCGGCTGTGATAGCCAGTAACGGTCCTCAAAACGTATACATATATATAAAAAATATTTTAGGCTTTCATCGATTAGCACGTTAGTATGAAATGACTAAAGAAAACTTTGTTTTCCAAAATAGAAGGTCAATATTTTTTCTATTCAATAATGCAACTTACTTTCATCCTTTGTCGTGGACGAGGTCTAGAGATGCCTGTCTGGCAGAAGAGACTGCGGACTGTGCGACGGAAGTTGCGAGTCATGAAGCAATACAGGAGAGGGTTGATGGCAGAGTTGGCGTGTCCTAGCAGCAGTGTGAAGGGGAACCACTTCATAAGCGTCTCCTGTCAAAGAGATTATCATGTTTACTATAAAATGCGTGACCAAGTTCGTATCTTTTAGGAAATTGGATATTAACATCATTATAAACTTCTTCCTAGGAAAGAAAACAATATAGCTGACAGACCGAAGACAGCGCCCTAGGCCTTGTCCTCCTTAGTATAAGTCTATGGTATAAGGTAGGACAAAAGTGGCAACACCGCATTGCCGGCCTACCGAAACAGCTGTTGCACTAATTCACAATGGAGCGTCTACGCATTGTTTATGTTTGCACGTTATAGTTATTACAATCGCAACAGACCTGCCGGTGCGACGTTGCCACACACCAACGCTGCGGCCTTGCTTTAAAGGAGGCTAATCGTAAGCATAAGAACCAAGAGAGCTTTAATTGCTGAAGATGGTCTTATGTCGTGGTCTTATGTCCGAATTCAAAATAGTAAAAAATAGACGACAATGCTAAAACACCATAACACTCCGTTTAAGACATTTCAGTACCAAATCCATACAAGGAATGAATCAAATAATTGAGACAATCAAAAGACATCTGCGTTATCATACTTTGAACTTGAAACTTAAATGATATAACTGCTGCAAGAAAGCTACATACATTTTGAGAGTAAAAAACTAGTTTTACCTGATGCAGTCCTACAGTAGGTATTATCAGGTCCAGGTCTAGCAGAAGGGACAGGACGTTATAAGGAAGCCAACAGAGTGCGAACAGGATTGCGAGCAGCAGCAGAATACGTGCCACCCTTCTTCTTTCCTTTACTAACCGCACCTGGAGACATAAGATTAAGATTACGTCGTTGAGACACCAGTATCAGTACAGCATGATAGCAACGGGTAGCAACGGTATTGCAAGGGCACAATTCTTGAGTTTCTACATTACCTTTGGTATTCAATGTAATGAACCATCCTGAATCATATTAAACCTGTCAAAGCTTTAACCTAACCCGAAGCTGAAGAGGCAAGCCCAATAACAGTCTATGTAAAACAATTTCTTAGTGGTGGAACTTCTGACAAGAGTGCGAAAATCATGAATTTTTACATTACCTTTGGGATTTAAGGTAGTGAAGTATCCTGAACTATACTACGCTTTTGTTAAAACTATGACCTAATTTGAAGCTGCAGATGCATGCCCAAGAACAGCATCGTTGGTCTTTCCACCCTTTGAAATTACATGATCACTTGACACAAGAAATGCAGCCAAGAGGGCAAGGGTCAGAAGTAGGGTAAACAATGTTTCTGTTATGTTCAGCGGAATACACTTCTTTAGGGCTTCTTTGGTTATGTTTACCTCTTAAAATTTACCTGTTGGTTGCTGACGCTTCCTTCGTCCTTGTCAAACGGCGGCCGCACCACCCAGAGTCTACGACCCATCAGCGTGTAGGCCAGGATCACCACACACCCTGGCGTCAGGTACACCAGCACGAAGCAGAACACCCCTACATGCAGCAAAGGAACATTTCTCAACGTTTATTTTCTGAATGATTCATCCTTGGATGGATACCAGTTGTCTATTCTGATTTACGTAACAGTATAGTTTACATTTTACAAGCAAAGGAATAGTTAGGGGTTGTCAAAGTAGACAAGTTATTTTGAGTGTAATATTGTATGTGCTTTTGAATATTACAAATAGCTTTGATCAATTACACAAGCTCTAAAATTTTTTAGGGAAACCGACATATGGGAATCGGAAAACAGAAAATCTGTTTTATTATGTTTGTATACGTTTTATGGGCGTTTCTTGCCAAAGAGGGATATGCATGCAATTGAGTAGCTGCCAACTAGAAAAAAACCTAACATCTAACTTAGTAAGAACTGGTAGCCTTTAACAAACCTGTGATTATTCTTCCCTATATAACTGCCGGAAAGTCAGTATTTATTAATCGTGTAATATTCATTTTAGAATCGTGAATTATAATATTTGTAATGAAAATCTAAACTGTCGATAAGAAAAATACTTTACAACCTTCATTTCAGTTTTAGTTCTTACGCTTGAACAAAAAAATTCATAAACAAAACTCTTTTTTGGACATTAATTTGTTTAAGGCATTATTTCATACTTTTTCCATCACGAGTAAAAAAAACATTCATGACGTCTAAAGGTCTCCATAGAGCTCCCATCTTGTGCAGAAGCGTCCATTGTGATCGCTTGTCCTCTATTTGTGCTAATTGTTGTTTCATTTCAGGGATTTAGTTCCTTGTTATATCAAACTACATTATAACTAAAGTGAGTGTTGTGTTTTCCCGCCTTTGGTGGGTTTGTGAACTAGATTAGTTATGTTATGGTTTAGCAACTTCTTCACATAAGGACTAGATTAGATTCCAGATCCAGAATGTTGAAAATTGTAAATGAAAATGTCAACAATCATCCCTGCTATGGGTAGACTTCCGTATCTGTTGGTACAAACAACAGAATGAAAATATCGATTATTCGATTGTTTCATTCGGTTGTTTGTGCCTACAGATACGGAAGTCTACCCCCTGCTATGTATGAAAAAAACTTGTCCAAGCACAATAGGCTTGTCTATAGAATGTAAGTTTTGAATACCCTCACCATAGAAGTGTCTGGAGCGATGTGGCCAGTCCTCTATACACCAGGTGAGACTGTACTTCCTGACGGCTGCTGACAACCGAGGATCATCCCCCAGGTCCACCAGCTCTGTCTGTCGCACCCACAACACGGGGAGGAATATGGCCAGGGACACCGCCCATAGCAACAGTATCATCTGGTGCAACATTTACCTTTTTAATATATTTTGTAGTGATTTAGGTAAAATGTATGTTGTACCGCGTGATCTTTTCGGTAAATTGACCATGTTCTATCTTAGTTTGATTCCTTGGATAGGAAGAAACTCTATAGGTAGGTAACATAAACAAATTACGTCACTGGCCCGAGTCTTATACAACTGTAACAGCTGGTTTGGAAGTTTCCTGACACTTCCATTTAATTAATAAAACAATCATTTTTTATGTTTGTTTGTTTTCACGTCCAGTGCCTTTGGATGACAGATTTCAGTCATCCAAAGGCACTGGACGTGAAAACAAACAAACGTCAAAACTGATTTAAGAACAATGAGTTAACACAATCATGTTTACTTTCGGGCAAGTGATGTCACTTATTTCCATTGTTTCTGTTCTAATATCCGTGGATAATTTTAAATTTTTAAAAATATCCTCTTAATATGTGGTTGTGAAGAGTCGCCACAAATCATATACGAACACGAAATTATTAATTAATGTTGGGCCTAGTTAGAAACTGAAGAGGACGCGTGGTGTAGCCGACGAAAAACGTGATGTCCGACCATAAATGAAATTTACTTTTGAAAACGGTCGGTTAGGAAAGTTAAAATATTGTAATATAACTTTTTAGATCTCCTATAACTAGTAAACTCATTAAAAGTTTGACTGCACAAAATGTCTTTTCATAAGTGTCATACTTAAACTAAAATCCAATGTTATTAAAATGTATGCACAACAAATTGTTAGCACCTTGTCCTATATACTGCGTTACGTGAAGCAAAATGGGTTTCCACTGAATAGGCAATCATTTTGATTAATCTATATTCATATAAGCAAACTTGGTGTTGGTTGTAGCATATACAAAAAGAATTAAATATAGACTGTCAGCCGTGCCGAGGTTAAGATGGTTACCATAGGTTTTGGAGCACACCACTGGGAGCCAGGGCTACAGATATACACTGGAAGCGCCGTGTATTTACGTAGCACGTAAGCAGTAACTACATGGCACTCCCAGCGGTGTGCGCCAGAACCAATACTAACCGCAGCAAGGCTGACCGTCTATATTCTTTTTGTCTATGGTTGTAGCCACCAACGAACAACGTATCATAAAAAGTAGGCTAACGGTATGACTTAAGTATGAAACTGTATAATCTTTCCCTTACACTCTGTATATTGACCAGCTTTAGTGAATGTTTTACTCAATTTTGACAACATATACGTCAGTAAAAAGAAAATTTTAAAATGCGACATTAGTAAAACATTTATGTAATATTCCCATGCCAATCAAACAGACTTAATACAAAGAGTCATGTAGTACCAATTTGGCTTGTTAGTTATTAAAGCCCTTTTCATTAGTTCACCATCGGTTAAGTTTGCATAGATAAAGGCTGTTACGTGAAAGTGATGACTAAATTTCAACTTCCAGAGTTATAATTTTGTATATTTAAACGCTGGAGGAATGCTAAGCGTAAATTTTCTTTTGCATAAAAAGAATGTACGTTTTTTTTAAATTCGTTTTGTACATCTAAGTTACGTGTAAATAGAAAAACATTATTTTCAACGTCAACAGAAATTTACTCTGAACTTAAACCGCGGTGCAAAAAAACCAGAGCTGGGCACTAGGAGTTGAGAAAAAAATAACGATACCTGTTACATTAAATTTTCTTCAAAATGTTTCAAGTTTCTAGATTTAATTTCATTTGAAATATTTATGATCTAACTTTGACCTCTGACTGATACATCGGAAGGTCGTGGCGTTTGGCAACGTCGCACCGGCCGACATCGCACAGACGTATAAATAAGTGCAACAGCTGTTTTAGTAGGCCGGAGCTGCGGCGTTGCCACTTTAACACGCTGGGGAATTATAATAAAGGAGGCTATGGTTAAAAAAGAACATCTATGAAGCTAAAACTAAGGGCTTTTATTCAATCTTTACATACATGCATAACACATTTTACTGAATTAGTACACTAAGGCAGACTATAAAACATCACAGATAAAAACATTCAATGTAACAATTGGGCTTCACTCACATATATTGTAGACTTGCGGTTAAACACTTTTCTGAATGCCATAGAATGTCGGATAGCCAAGTATCTATCTATGCTCATAGCGGTGATGGTGAAGACACTGGCTCCTACGCTAACACCTGAAATAATTAATTAGGTTATTTGATGATACTAAAACACAATAACCAATAATTGATATATACACAGGGTGTCCCGGAACTCTCTACCAATATTTTAGGGCATTGCTCCTGGGTAAGAAAAAATACCTAAATATCATATTTAAATTGTCCGGAAGTCCTTAGTTACTCATACCGCTAGAGGTTAGTTGCATTGCATGCTGAGATTGGTCACGTATCATTAAAACTGCCATATCTCAGTTAATACTTGTCCGAACTTAAAAAATAAGGTGTCAATCAATTTGTAGTGGAATTGCCTAAAAAAAGTTATTCATGTAAATCTTTTGTAAAATCAACGGGTTTCCAGTTATTGAAGAAACAAGGTTTTAAAGGGTCGTCATTTTGTTTTATGGATTTGAAAAATCTTCAGAATTTTTTGGTAGCTTTTTCTAGTTGTCATAAATGTTTATGCAAAGTTTCCATTTCGTATGTTAAACCATTCTTTTAAAAAAAGTTAATAACTAAAAAAACAAAATGGCGGCTGTGTGAGTAAGGACCTCTGGACAATTTAAATATGATATTTAGGTATATTTCTTACCCAGGAGCAATGCCCTAAAATATTGGTAGAGAGTTCTGGGACACCCTGTATGGATATATAAATATCTAATAATATTAAATATAACAAAATAAAATATTTAATAATCTAGGATTAAGTGTTATGGATTTCCAAGATGAGGGTTCGCATTTATCTTATTCTGATCACATGACAAAAATACAAACGTATCAGCATAGCCGTACATAAACGTATAGCCTTTGCTATGGGCATGCGGATGGAGTAACTATAAATTTTGAACCGTACTTTTAAATTACGTCAAAATCAGACCATAGGCGTAGCCCGCAGCTCTGTACACATCCATACACAGACATATTATTAAGTTCGGAAACAGCTGTTTTGGGTTTGGGGGGAGGGAAAAAACGGATATTTCCACCCAAAACTCTTGCTCGAAAATTTGTAACATACAATAATTTATCTATAGTAAAGAAATAATAATATGAAGCCACCATTAACGTATACTGCTATAATATGCCACCTTCTTTCTTTCGAACCTTTTAGTGTTTTAGTCAAGCAAAACTTAAATTGTATATTATTAACCACTGATCATTTAATTTCCTTCTAACTACTGTACTGTAAACGAAAAATTTAAAAATATATTTAAAGTCAACAGTAGATTCAGTAGCTAAATTCATAAACTTCAATGGAGACTATACTTGGAATGTGCACAATTATTAAACAGGCAACGCAAACAGTGGACCAACGTGTCAATTAACACGTCTATGAATAGTGGACGTTAACGAGAACCGTTGTTTAAACTGGGTTTACGTAAAATTTCCAGAACGACTTTCCAAATCGCAAAACTACAATACCCCCGCTGCAGCATACCTGCAGACTAAGCAGATTTCCATTTACCTGGCTGGATTTCTACTAAAATTATTCCCTAGAAATTGTCATATTTATTTCGTATTTAAAAACATTATTTTTAGTGAGTACTTAGGTTTGCTGCTACAGGGAAGATATTGAGGTGTTTTTTTTTATAGCAATTTGATAGCTTCATATGAAATAAACAAAAATTCCAAATTTGGTTGAAATACATCCATAAACAAGGAAACTACAACAGTTTATTTATTCTCCATTACCTTCTCCATTTACCTCATTAATTAACTCCGTAACCATTTGGCATACAACAATGCTTCAATATACAAAATTGTTTCTTTTGTATATTTCCATCATTTCGCAACAACCCATATAGGTTTGTGAAAGCCCCATCCACCCTACGACTTTCATTAACCGGGTGTACAGCCCATTTCCTTCGCCGTCGTCTATATCTCTTCATGTACAAATAAGTATACTCCAATACACAAGGATCCATCTTGGGTCACTGACGATGGCAAAATGAACGAAGTTGGTAGCACTAACCACCCCCACCACGGGCATCAGCGGATTCCGCTCGGCGGAGAAACTGCATAAAAGGGACATCGATTCCGCCCGACGATTTCGCCCGACCGAAAACGCCGTGCATAAAAGAGGCCTAAAAGGGTCCCATTTGATCCCATGTTAAAACACTCACCGACGGAAAGCCCGATAGATTCTGATAGATTCCGCCCGACGGAAAACGCCGTGCATAAAAGAGGCCTAAGGATATTCAGGTTTCAGTAGTGATTGCAAACGTATGAAAACTGTAAGCCTACCACAAGAGATATTTATTTGTAGGGAAGGTTTATATTGGGTATTGTGACATACCATACTTCAATCCATTCGTGGAAAAAAGTATAACCACTTTGGTTTATTGAATATCCATCAATTTGTCCCTAGTAAAAAAAAAACGAATTACCGCTCTTAAACGAGGATGAAACACATTGAGTAGTTTAGTGTTTAAGAACCAAGACCCCCAAAAAACCTTTTTCACCACACTATGAGGTTTTTAGCTGTTTTACATACGTTAATTGGTCGCTGAAAGTTACGTTTTGCTGGTCATGCCAGCTGTCAACGTCATTTGAGGACCTAGCAGGTTTTTATATCCCTAGGGCCGCAAAATCAGCTGCCCACTTACTTTCTTAAAACACGAATGCATATTAAATCAGTTCACTTGTGCAAACTAATACTGTACGTAATAGGGTATAGTGTGGTGAAAAATAGCGTTCATACCACGGACCGAAATAATTTTGCAGCTCTCGATCGTAAAAACTATCTCGAGCTGGCAAAACCTTATTTTCGGCCCTAGGTACGAAATATACTATTTTACACTTTCAAACAGTAAAGTGTATTGCAAAACTGGGTATTTTAGTGGGGCATAATGGAATTGCAAAAAAAAAAAAACTAAACATAACGTTAACCAAAAAGATCATTGCATTTGTATGGGAAATCAGCAATAATTTTCCTTTGAGAAAGTCACTACTGTGTATATATTTTCTCAAATCATGCCTGAGGAGCTGACATTGTAGTTTTGTTTCGGTTGGCTAACGCTAAACATATTTCATTCCGAGGAAATAATATTATTCTGTGTATTCACTTAACTGGTCTTAAATCATATTATGTTAAAATATATTATTAATACACCGCTTGTGTGAAAATTATTTTAGTCAGTTACTCGCTTTGATAAAAATATTTTATGCAAATCAAATCGTACTAAAATAATCTCTTCACACTTCTTCCTTTTACAATAATCTTTTATCTTTGTACCTTTAAATAAACTATTCCTAACAATATTTATATTGCTCTTATAATACTATCAATTGATTGTATTCTTCACCCATGATGAAATAAATATGGAATGTAGTGTAAAAGATTTCTCTCAAAGAAAAAAACAAAGCATATTACTAGTCTTTACCTAGTTAGTTGTACTTTTAGCTTAATAGTTTATGGATTCAATAAACTATTTTCTTCCAGATTTATGTCTAAAGTCTGAATATCTTTAACGTAATCATTAATCGTCAGCTCATCTTTGCAAAGTGGAAATCAAATGTTTTATTGGCGTTTGGTAATTTACTTTAGCCAGTAAACATCTATCGGCCTTACGGGTTTATAGGCAATAAGCGAAGGCCACATTAAGCCTAATACTTTAAGTTTCCATCATGGTTAATTAAATTTAACTGCAGGCATTTTTATTCTCCGTCAAACTTTTTCAATTTAATTTAAAATAAGCGTTTCGATATTTTATTAATCGAATTACAGTCTAAGGACTTTGTTTTAGGCGTCAAATAATAGCAACGCACTTTTAAATCTACTGATTCAGAAATTATTATGAAGTGTTAGGCCTATATTGGGAAAGTGTTGTTTTCACAAAATATTTTAGTTTGAGTTTTGAGCCCTACGCCTATAGACCACACCTGTGGAATGGTTTTGTTAAAATTAGGTATGTGGGTACTACATTAGTTTATTGTATCTCCAGGTTTCTTTTCACCTTTGCAATTTTGATATTTACTTTACTTTTTATTTCCATAAAACCCCATAAAGTAATAAAAAATCTTATTCTCACAAAACTGCGTTGTCGATTTTCAATCAAATTTAGTGTGTCGCGGTACTTCCAATTCTAAACAAAATAAAACCCCCAATTTTATAAAAATTACAAATTTATTGCAATTTCTATAATTTACTCATAAAATATCATATTTACTCCTACTGCTCACCCATTATAAGGTTTTTGACTGACTAATGGGAGAAAGTATGTCAGACCGTTTATTTAATCTGTAACTTGCCAAAGTGCGCGGTATGAGAATAAAACGTAGATTGCAAGGTAGTGCTTGATCCAGTTGTAAGGCACAGTATTAAAAAAAAAACAAAAAAATCTAGGAAAAACAGGACGACACACCACATTTCAGAGTGGCTTATAGGATCGTGTTAATTTTTCAAAGCAGTGATTTTCGGATCAACCCATTTCGTTCACCTGTACAAAGTCTTTTGGAGTAGTGCCTACATTTTTCCTACATTTCAAAGTAGTGCATGTGTTTCGGTGTAGTGCCTGCATTTCTAAGTAGTGCCTGTATTTCGGAGTAGAGTCTCTATTTCGGAGCAGTCTCTTTCATAGTGATTTCTTTCGGAGATTCCGTACATCAAGTATCTAAAAAGATTCGAGCAAGCCACCAGCAAATCTGCTAGGGATAATAAATCAATTATAGTACAGACATTGACATTGATTTCTTACAATACCTTGTAAGTATGACGTCAGCTTGCACATAGTCTCCCCATAGAGCCAAAGTCCCGTGACGGACTGAGCCACAGCCATCGGCATACAGATAAACGTCACCAGAAGATCTGCTACTGACAGGTTCACCAAGAAGTAGTTGGTCACACTGTAAGTAGAACAAAACATTAATACTTTTTTTCATCGAATATTCCATACAGGAACTAGGTACATGATCCCGGGACCGATTTAGTTTTCGTTTTGAGGTATCCAGAGGCCAAAAAACCCCATTCAATTCATATTCATATAGGGCCTACGAGAGACTGCAGTTGGGGTCAGCCTTGTGATTACAAGACAGGGCTAGTGCGACGATGCCATATCTTCTGATGACGACACAAATAAAAATATACTAAACAATGCTTTCAAATCAGCTGGTATTATTAGATTTGGAACAACGTGCGGTCCTCATTGACTCCTTACGTGGTAAATAGGCTCCTCCCTCAACTGCAGACTCTCGTGGATCGTACTGTAGTCATAGTTTCACAAAAAAGTGCCTGCCATTTTGTTGAAATTTGGTACAAAACCTACTTTAATTCGACCGAGTTCGCAAACCAGTATGATCACACATTGATCGGGGTGCGGTGGGGGGTTTACGGGGTGAAAATTAATTTTCCCCATTTCAACCCTCTATTTTGGGTTATGCATTATATATACCGGGTTTCCCATGATAGCCCCTGCTGTTAATTTTTAAACGGCTGCATATATTCAAACGACCTTTGATACACGTTACTAGGGAAATGTAAAGTACTTTTTGGGGGTGTTTTGAAATTCACCCCCCCCCCACTCCCAAATAGGGGTTGCTGGGGTGAATAGGGGTGCTAGGAGTGACTTAAATTTGTTTAAATACAACACCCCTATCAAGTAGCACATAGTTCTGAAGGCCATTAGTTTAAAAGAATATCGGCGAAAACCAGATCTGCATAAACGTTATCCTGTGACCTTTAGATAGGGCGTGGTTAATGTGTCGAACAGAATTGTTGTTCGAGAACATTATTTATTTGAAAACATAAACTATGATTCCAAGCCGATTTACTAAAAGATTTTATCCAGTAATGCTAACTAATATTTTTTCCTGTTTGTCTGATAAACTAACGTAAATCTTAAATTATGTGTTTCGTTTTCATATAAAGAAATGTTTTATGTAAAATAAGTTTTGAGACGTAAACGTATTTTATAATAAAATCTGTTTATAAGAATACTGCAAAGAAAAACATATGAGAGCCAAGGACACTGTAATGACGTCATCATTATAAAATTCACAAAGATTACCGTATACCTTTGTGTAGTTACTTTCATACTTTGCACTTCTAGGTAATATGTCATGTTACAAAGAAACGAAACAAAACAAACTCAGTTGTTTTCTTTACCTTTTGACCTTAATAATACAACAGGAAAATGAATATTTTTTTGTGTTTACAATTACAAATATGTGTTTTACAGGAAAATATTCACAATATTTTTAAATAAATCGAGTTCGTTGTAAGGATTAAGAATTTTATTCCGATAAACTTGCAATTTTATAGAATAAAAGATCTTACAAATTCTTAAAATTATTTATATTATTTATAATAAATACGACAAAATGAGTAGTTAAACACGCCATATTAAGAATGAGTTTAAATATTAAAGTCATTTTTATAATTTGATAGTTAAACCAAAGCCATTGTTTGAAGAGCTGCACAGCATATATCAATAAATGATTATATCTCTAAATGTAAGTACTTGGTTATATTTACCATTGATTATCACATACTTGATTATTTTTACCTGTGCATGTTGTGGCACTTGATTATTTATATGCGTTCGTATTACATCGCTACACCTGACTGCAAAATTTGAAATCTATATACAGGGTGAATAACAAGTCAAGACCCCCCCCCCCCCTCTAATATTTTTCCAAGTAAATGTACAGAGATATCCTTTTGGTGGTCGTGCAACCTTAGCAGGAAGTTTCGTTTTATGATTTTGAAATTTTTGAGTATCCCCCAGAAAGGGGGGATTTGGTACATATTGGCTACCATTTTGGATAGAGAAGAGATAGCGAACTCTGGTTTTCACCATTCTTTAAGTTTTTGTTAACACTTCAAAATGAGGTGTCACTTGATGGGGGTTTACATTGAAATTTTTTTTAAATCCCCCCTTTTGGGGGGACACTCAACAACTTTAAATGTAAACCCCCATTTAGTGAAACTTCGTTTTAAAGTGTTTACAAAAACTTAAAGAATGGTGAAAACCAGAGTTCGCTATCTCTTCTCTACCCAAAATGGTAGCCAATATTACCATTACGAACCAATTTTACCATTGATTTTCTACAACATTTTACGGGCTACCATTTTGGATAGAGAATAGATAGCGACCTCTAGTTTTCACCATTGTTTAAGTTTTTGTAAACACTTTAAAATTAGGTGTCACTTGAAGGGGGTTTACATTTAAACTATTTGATTTGCCCCCCAAATCCCCCCCTTTTGGGACACTCATAAATTTCAAAATCATAAAATAAAACTTCCTGCTAAGATTGCACGACCACCAAAAGGCTATCTCTGTATATTTACTTGAAATAATATTAGAAGGGGGTCTCTTTTTTCACCCTGTATATAAAATTCAATGTACGTTTGTTTGTTTCTTTCTTTGTCCTTTCTGGACTCCGAAACCACTCGACATATTGTAATGAAACTTTCGGGCATTATTAAGCATTTTTCAAGGATGGTTTTGGTGAAGTTTGGTGCAGATCCGTAAAAAGGGCTCCGCCCCAGTGGCTCTGGAATTTCCCATGTTATCATTATGAGTACTCATATCAAAATGGAATTAAAGAATCTTAACAGCTCGTTCAACTAAACGATTTGATTCTGTGATGTTCAATAGCATTACAAAGTTAATAGGTTTACCAACAGAGTGCAGCATTATTATTATTTTTTTTTTATTTATGACAACAGCTAATTTGCAACCAAAAGGTGAGTGAGCGTAGCGAGCGAACTTCAACCTGGAGGCGAGTTAGCGTATTGAACGAGCTAACCTGAAGGCAAGTGAGTGCAGCGAACGAGCTCCAGCCTAAAGGTGAGTAGGCGTAGCAAATTGAACTTCAACCAGGACGTGATTGAGCCATGCGAACGAGCTCATCTTGAAAATAAACGAGCATTTGACATAAAACCACATTAGGACAGGACGACGTTTGTCGCGCCAGCTAGTAATCATATAAATTTCTAAAATCGTGTATGTGGTGGCATTTCATAACTTTTACCAATTAATTTTAGCTTCCAATTTTTTTACCAATTTGCTTAGAATCGTACATGATTACCATACAAGTTGTTAAAATAATTATTGTGTACTTTCTGTTGGTTTTGATTAACACAGCCGTTAAAGTTAACACTGGTAAGAGTGTGTTAACAATTTGGTTTTTATGCTGATGTGTTTAGTCTTGGCCTCTTGATTAACTGTGACAGAGTTGTTTATTAAATTTCTCTTAATGAAGCAAGAATATAGCTTTTTGTGTGACATAGGTTGCTAGAAATAAAACTATTGCATCTTTTCAATGAAATGTTTTAAAAATCTGAAATGATACTTGTCGTAACTACGTTGGAGTAAGTTTCGCTGAACAGTCACAACGGCGTTGGAATATCCTTTAAATACTCAAGTAAATCACAATAAAATTTGATTGCTCTTTCTATTAAATTCAGAGCTGTTTAAATACAATTAGAGAAACTGTTTATTCTTTATTCTGTTTATTTTGAACACCCTGTATTGCCATTTTTAGTAAGAGGTAGCATTTTATGTATTTACCTGGGCATGTATTGGTAATTGGTGATATTTACCTGCGCATATAGTGGTTATTGGTGATACTGTATTTACCTGCGCATATAGTGATAATTGATGATATTTACCTGAGCATATAGTGGTAATTGATGATATTTACCTGCACATATATGTAGAATGTGAAGATATTTTATTTACCTGCACATATAGTGGTTATTGATTATATTTACCTGCACATATAGTGGTAATTGATGATATTTTTACCTGCGCATATAGTGGTACTTGAAGACGACGATGATGATAAGAGAGTTAGCAGCAGCAGCTATCAGGAAGAGTGGTACGTAGCAAGCTATCAGCACGATATGGCGAACCTCGCTGTACCTCAGCTGAGCCTTGCTGAACTCTCTAATCAGCTGATCAATCAGCTGGTTGGTTGTCTCATTGTCGCCCAGCTGGTAAATATCCTCTTCATCAGAGCAATTCATCTCGATCATGTCTTACTTCATCTTATACGTCATATTTGTTATTCTGGAAAATAATGTTAAACTTCCATTACATTTTTATAATTCATGATAATTTCTAGCAATATAGAATTTGAATACTGACTACAGTTTGGACTATTCTCTTAAAAAATCTTGTAAAAATCTTTTGGTATGTACATCAATATAAAATATATAAAAATAATGGAAACAAATCTAATTTGACTAACAACCTGAAAAAGATTTAATACTGAAATAAACGTTGGATTCAATAATTACTATGCTATATTGTTTTCAACAGTATTCAAAACAAATAAATCAATTTATTCAGAAAAGAGGTGTTAGCCCGTCCTACGTACGGGAGTAGTCAGTTAAAACTGTGTATATCAGAACAGCCAGCTTACATGTATAAAGACAAATTTTATAGCAGCCTACAGTAGAAAGAGTAATTATCAATTGAGAAAGTGTATAGGCCTAGTCAACTATATCACCTTCCAATTCCATCGCATACCTGCCTCTTCCATAATCAATATCAACACAATACAATTACTCATACTATACACAATTTCCAGTAGGTCTGAATAGAAACTCCCTAAAATAAAACAAAAACATCCAATAAAATTCACAGTACACATAATTATAACGTTGGTGTCCTGACATCATTAAACGAATCGGAAGGGGGTATCGTTGACTAGGTCTATACACTTCTCAATTGACTATTTCTCTCTACCGTAGGCTACTTATAATCAGTGTGCGTCTGTGCGAATCGGCTGCAAATCTCACTTCAATGCTTTTCACATCGTAAAAATTGCAGAATTGCTGTTTTATTGTAAAATAATCGGATTTAAAATGCATATTATCGTATAGGCCTATGATGGAATAGAAACATATTTGGTAACACAAAATTTGTTTACAAGATGATTCTTCACATTAAAACTGCAAGAAAATTTACCTTTATTTGTGTAAACTAGCTGATCTGAATTGTACACGGTTTTAAGTGACTACTGAATTCCCGTACGTAGGACGGGATAACACCTCGTATCCTTTATATCAATTTCACTGCAACAATTGCTAAATAAATAAGTGTAAACAAAGAAAAGTAAAAAGAACAACATATAGTTTGTTTTGGTAAACAGCTAAGTCAAAAATAAAATAATATTCATTTGAACAAAAGAACTGGTCACATGTTGAAGGAATTTAAAACGTAAAACACGCTAGTAAAGCTAGTGACGTAATTAATTGTCAATGTTTATTATCCATTCCGTTATCAGTTCTAATATCCTTAATAATTAAACCACCCTCATTGAATCAATGCACACCGTAATTCCCCATATTCATTTATTTAAACTATAAAATATTCAGTGCCTCCAAACGTAACCACAACTAAACACACGCCAAACAACTTTTTAGATTTCATAAAAGGGTGGTTAGTCTAATTGCAGTATCCTAGGTCAATGATGACGTTGTGCTCAATCTATGCCATTCATCTGTATATCTTTGGATAAACCCGTCAGAGGTTGTGGTGGTAATTTAAAATCGTATTCCTGAGGATTCTTGATCTCCATCTTTATGACATCAATATTTCCGGGCCTAATCCAAACAAAGTTTAAGCATTCAAAAACATTAATTGCAAACAAAGTGCTACGAAAATGAATTAAAACTTGTAAAAATGGATTTTCCTACCCTTTCCTAAAAAAAGTTGAGCAGTAAAATAATTTGCATATCCTTTTTTTAAGACTCTTGTACAGAGCCTCGACTTGTATACATTGATGGTGTTATTTATCTCGGTGGTCTACTAATCTTACTTATTTCCTATAATCAATGACAAAATCAGAGTAAATAAAATAACCTCATAGTTCTATTGGGCATTTGTATTTAGCCAGCTGTTAGTTAAAAGAAATTTATATTGCACTAAAACAAACCGAAGATTACAAAGATTAATTTTTAAAAATCCTTTGAACATCCTAGTATTTTACTATGTACATTTAATTAATCTGTCGTCCTCTTATCGAAGGGTTGAACGTATAAATGATTAGCATTACACATAGTATAAATAAGTCAACCTTTAGTGTGTATTTTAATTTTATCCAAATGCTGAATTTGTGTTACAAACGCTGAATGTTTACAGCTGTTATGTTAAACAAATTATATTATACCAAAAGCTAGTTTAGAATCTTAGCGTCGGCTGCTAGACTTTTCAAAAATTAAAACTTAATTTCTAAATAACTGGGGCCCTAAACTAAAATTATGGCTTCGACATTCCCTAGTTCTCAAAATTATCTTTCTTTCAACACAAAAATCATGAAAATCCGTTGAGTGGTTGATTCAGAATCGTGAAATAAAAAAAACACTGTTTCGTTTTAATATTATAGACAGAAACATCACATGGACTATTTACTATGTAATCACAAATACATAGATATCTATGTTTACATTGAATGGTAATATTCATATTATTGCTAAAATATTGCTGTTGCATTATCATTATTATAGTTATAATGAATAAATACATTTTCGTCTGATAACTTTTCTCCAATAAAATGAATGATTCTTGTAGTTGTTGGATTCAGTTTTGACTGATTTACACTATTAATTACAAAATTATCAAATCGATCGTATATTGATCCTATGAACAATCGGAACCTTTGACACGGTGATCAGTTTGTATATTGATCAACTAAACAGTTAGTTGAGCCTGTGACATTGGGATCAGAAAGGTAACTGATTATCTGAACAGCCCGTAAAACGTTTGCCGATGTGATCAGATTGGATATTGATCAATTAACAGTTAGTTGAGCCTGTGACATAGGGATCAGAAAGGTAACTGATTATCTGAACAGTCCGTAAAACGTTTGCCGATGTGATCAGTTTGTATATTGATCAACTAAACAGTTAGTTGAGCCTGTGACATTGGGATCAGAAAGGTAACTGATTATCTGAACAGTCCGTAAAACGTTTGCCGATGTGATCAGTTTGTATATTGATCAACTAAACAGTTAGTTGAGCCTGTGACATTGGGATCAGAAAGGTAACTGATTATCTGAACAGCCCGTAAAACGTTTGCCGATGTGATCAGATTGGATATTGATCAATTAACAGTTAGTTGAGCCTGTGACATTGGGATCAGAAAGGTAACTGATTATCTGAACAGTCCGTAAAACGTTTGCCGATGTGATCAGTTTTTATATTGATCAACTAAACAGTTAGTTGAGCCTGTGACATTGGGATCAGAAAGGTAACTGATTATCTGAACAGCCCGTAAAACGTTTGCCGATGTGATCAGTTTGTATATTGATCAACTAAACAGTTAGTTGAGCCTGTGACATTGGGATCAGAAAGGTAACTGATTATCTGAACAGCCCGTAAAACGTTTGCCGATGTGATCAGTTTGTATATTGATCAACTAAACAGTTGGTTGAGCCTGTGACATTGGGATCAGAAAGGTAACTGATTATCTGAACAGCCCGTAAAACGTTTGCCGATGTGATCAGTTTGTATATTGATCAACTAAACAGTTGGTTGAGCCTGTGACATAGAGATCAGAAAGGTAACTGATTATCTGAACAGTCCGTAACACGTTTGCTGATGTGATCAGATTGGATATTGATCAACTAAACAGTTAGTTGAGCCTGTGACATAGGGATCAGAAAGGAAACTGATTATCTGAACAGTCCGTAAAACGTTTGCCGATGTGATCAGATTGTATATTGATCCTCTAAAGTCAATAAGTCAGTAGCCTCTTATTGATTTTCCGCTCTGGCAGTTCTTAAGTGCCTGAATTTCAATCTCTCGTGATTTACTTAAGGAGTTTCACAAGTAAAGCGACTTATTTGTAAATCTCATTTAATCAGCTCTTTGATTTTATAACGCAAAGTTTTCAATCTAATGCTGTAGATGAATCTAAATACCACACAGCCGCTTATGTATGAATGAATGAATTAATATATAGTTTATTCCAAAAAACATTGGCTACAAACTGTGATTATAAAATAAAATACATTAGACAGAGACTTTTGTCACTAAAAATCCATACGAGTTTTAATAAGCCAAAATAGTTAACAACAAAACAAAGGAACTAGCAGACATAGGCAGTGCTACCTGTGCGTCTGTTAAGCTGCTGTCAAAGAGAAAAATTATTGAATTTGTAGAATAGCAAATAAAAAAGACAATTGTAACTAGGGGATACAAATTCTAGACCACTTCTAGAAGAGCTAGATACTTGAGATTTTCTGTGGTTTTAGGTCTAGTAACCCCCCCACCAAAAAAAAAAATCCGAAAAGTTTCATTTTCCTAAGTTTTTAATCTTCTTCCATGTTATTCTCATGGGGAATGCCATTGAAAGTGGCTCACTTTAGAATGTAGCTAAAACGGTTCGAAACGAGTACCCTTTACGAGCGAATCATTACAAAAGTTATATAATCAATCCTTTGTTATTTTCTTGTAAAAAACCATATAACCTAATTGAGTAACTATTCATTTTATTTAATGTTACAGTCACATGGAGTTAAATAAACTAAATTGTTCGTAAAACAGCAGCAAAAGTATATTCGAACAAAGTAGAAACTCCGATATTTTTATATTGCATATAATGTATACATTAAATATATATATATTAAATGTATTGTAGACTAGATTCCTTCATGTCAGATAACTATAGAAAACTGACATAGAAATTTGTTGACTCATCAGAGCACCGCGTACATAAAAGTAAACAAGTTTCTGTTGCAAAAGAAAATCTATGGACAATCAAACATTGAAATGACTGTATCACACCTTTTACGAAACCACTAATGTTTCTTAGAAATTATATGTCCCGGCAATAAAGGACCTATTTTTATCTTTATTTGGAATATTTAGTAGTGGGAGTTTTACCTAGGTTCAATTTGAAGGTTTGTTTTAGGGATATTATGCGCAGGTAGATTATAACGTATGGTTGCAATGGTTATTATATAAATGTAAAAATATGTCTTCTTAAAATATCCACAAATCTCAAACAATTAAACTTAGGGTTACGCTATACAAGGAATTTTATATTTTCAATTTATTATATGTTTAAAATAGTTTCTCAGTAATTTTCTAGGTAGAAGGTATTAAAAACAATTTTAAAATGTGTCCATATTTCGTAAGCTTTAAATTTTTAGTTTTACATATAAAGAAATAATGGTGAATATCCACCCATAAATCATCCAAATTATTTGTAAATGTGAACAATCAATCAAGTCAAAACTTTTTAATGATCCATAATAACGGTTATTCAAATTTATTTCATAATATGGTTTTAATTACTTTAATTATATCCTAAAACCAGCAAAGAAGTATATACAGCTAATTTAAACCTTACCTAGTACAATAAGAAGGCTATGTAGGGATTCAATTGGCTTCCAAGAATTACAAATCATTATTAATAAATAAACATAAAATATACCCTCCAAATTAAATATTTTACTCAGTCCCGATCAAACATTTTTGAAGCTTATCAAGGACAAATTTGCAATTAGGGGTGAGAAAACATCCCACCTATTGCATCTTCAGAGCATACGTTATACAGTAATTGTTGCTTTATTATTAACTTTAAACAACTGTAAATTTTTTAAAGTAATTGGTATCATTCCTAATTCTCCCATAAATAATCCATCGAACACCAAAAATACCCATGAAAATCCAAAGATTTTTTTTTATTTTCTCAATTAAATACTTTCTAAAATACCAACGAACCCATGTAATTGAATAACGAGCAAAAATGATTTATTCCAAAAAATTCAAAATGTATACACATCAACAAAAATGTATTCAAAACAGATTAAGTGGGTGAATTATCTCTGTAACCCGTTAATGAAATAAATAAATAAATAAATAAAATTATTAGTCTAAAAAAACCATTGACACATTTTGATTTAACAATGTCTGTGTAACTCGTGTATTTGGTGGTTGAATCTATTAAACAACAATTTAAAATAAACAGCACCTTATTTAGCACAAAATCACCCATTATGTTTATGTATAAAAAATAACAACAATTCGTGGTTCTATATTGCATACATAAACAAACTTACTGACCTGGGCTTAAATGTTTTTTGTTACTATGCGAAATTCCGTTGATTCCTGAATGCCAACGGAGCAATAATTAAATTTAACGAAAATACTATTGCTATTGAAAATTTATTGCAACAATACTATTGCTGCTACAGTCAAAAAAATACAACTCACAATTACGTTTGTTGTAAACGAAAGGCGCACTAGATAAACGACGCTTTAACTCAACGATAACTTGGCATATACTGAGCGTCGAGATGCCGTGTTGTGGTCCGGCGCTTGCGCCACACAAACACACAAACACTCACACCAACACACAAACTCACACACACAACCCCAACCACTTGAAACAAGCACCACTGTTCATGGAGTTAAAAAGGATAAGGTTACATGAGCAAGGCTTTGTTAAACAAAGGTAAAACAATTGCAATAGATTTCTTAGAATTGTTTGTAGGTTGCTCCGTTTATTATCCACACCGGTTTCATAATTTGAAAATGTACCGCAGCAAGACTGCGGATTAAAAATTATTTAATTTGACTGGTTAGAATTGTTTTCTTAAATTTCCTTAGACTTATTTCCTATTTAAATAACGAGGTACACCAAGTACTGAAATTTCGTGTATGTACGAAATAATAGTATATTTCGTACCTAGGGCCGAAAATGAGGTTTTGCCGGCTCGAGATAGTTTTTAAGTTCGAGACGAAGTCGAGAACTTAAATCGATCGAGAGCTCCAAAACCATTTCGGTCCGTGGTTCGAACGCTATTTTTCACCACACTGTACCTTATTAGCACTATTCACCACTATAATAATGCACACTGATAGTCAACACAACTACAACTTTAAGGTTATGTAAAGAAATAATTTGAGGAATCAGCAAAAATAAAAATAAATAGTTGCTAGGCAACGGTGACAATAACACAATTCTATTGCTATGCTATGGATTTAGATTGTGTTTTTAAAATGCATTCATGTTTTAAGTAAGTAAGCGGACAGCTGATTTTGCGGCTTCTGCCTGTAAAAACCTGCTCGGTCCCCAAATTACGATGACAGCTGGCATGGCCAGCAAAACGTAACCAATTAACGTATGTAATACAGCCAAAAACATCATAGTGTGGTGAAATAGCTATTTACATTACAAGTGTAGTAAGAGCGTTTTTACATCACGCAGGTGAATGTTGTGCAACGAGCGGAAGCGAGTTGCATAATTTACCTAAGTGATGTAAACACGCTCTTGCGTAACGTGTAACGTACAAGATTTTACCTGACCCGACAATATACATGGGGTTACGTACAATATTTTTTATTAACCATTTCACTAATCTTCTAACAGTAACGTTCTTTTACAAACAAAAGCTAGGTTAGGAAAATACTTTAAAGCATAACAATAACATTCAAGCGCACAGCTGATTTCTAGCGTTGAACGTCGTTGGCTCCATAGAGGTATATTTTTTAAGTTTAGCACTCAATGTTATTTAAATGGGTTTCATTACATCACCGAGTGAGTTTTTGATACTTTACATCACTCGAGAAGTAAGGAAGTTGTATACATCACGCTTGGGATAGGGAAGTTTAACATGACGGGTTAGGTAAATACATTTACAACATTTTATCAAAGCATATTTCCAAACGAGCAAAAAAAAAACAATATTCTCCATAAGCATAACAATAATATTTTATTAACTGTTTTCATAGGAATTTCTCTCTACAGCTATTAACCATACTACAGCTACGCTTCAATGTAAAGAAGTTTTTTTTTTAAAAGTTATGTATAGTGGTTTGGAATTAAATTGTAATAAAAATTTATATAATAAGGGTCAGCAATCGAGAATTCTAAATTTTACCACATGAATTATCTCTAAAACCCCGTTACATAGTCCAAACTTGCCGGTTCGCGAACTCGTGCAAATAAGCGTACGTTTCCCCATGTGTACTAAATGTCCTTAAAATATTATGATTTTTACTCAAGTTTTCACGCTTAAGGACACACAATATAATATGTGTTAACTAAGTTTTTTTTTACTCTATGGATATTAGAAGTAAAAAGTAAAATGGTCTAAATCTTACCATGCTACTTACGGTAAAAACCGCTTGCCTATAACAATCCGCTGATAACAAAAAAGCATCAAATTAATCAAACAAAAAGTATAAATCTCTTCCCCAACAGCCAACTTGTATTTAATAAATCCCTTGAAAATGTTTTTAATGTCATGGGTACATTTATTGTCCTAGACTGAAGGCCTACTTTTATTACTGCCTTTATTGTGCACCCATCTTCTCTTCTTATTAACCTATTACCTAATCAAGCATCTAAGATGATCTATTTTGACCTGGATACAATTCGTGCTCCACGTATTAAAGTCTGAAGTGTTACCTACTTCGGATACATTTTGTTTATTTATTAAATAATCTGTATTTTACCATGGGGATTTCTTGGTGTAGCTTTAAAAAGAGCAACTTTTCACAAAAATGAATCTGCCAGAATGGAAAAAAATGAGAAAGAAGAAATTTGCTAGAAAATACCAAAATATACTTTTAAACAAATTATTATATATTTTCCTTGATGAACTTTTAGATTTAGTATTACATTACAAAATATACTTAGTCAAAATTTTCTTGTTGGAATAAAACAAAGATTTCGTAAATTACGTTGCCAACCTGTATGAAACAACCCTTTGTCTAAATCAGGAAATCAGATAAATTCCAGAAAATCGTTACAGTGGAGCTAACGATAATAAGCAGAATGCCAGAAAACGTGTTTTTCGCTGAAGATAAAGCAGTGTTAAGTTTACACATTTTTTCAAGCCCAATAATTTTACAAACACTAAATTCAACTTTCTTTCAATTTATTTGTTTTCTAATAGTTTATTAGTTTTGCACATCAATAATTTTTTTGCATACTGTAATCATATACGGCAAGTATTTATAACACAAAAAAAAAAAATAATGGTACTGAGACCAATCTACAAACAGGTGTAAAAGTTCTAAATTTTGTACAATTTCAACGCTGAGTAATAAACCTAGACAAAATACTTTTCTATTGGGAAAACATAGAAATGTAATACTTTTTTGTTTACTTTCGTTAGCTAAAAATTAAAATTTCCATTATTTTTAATTTATTCTAATGCTAGAAAACATAGCTAATTGGTCAGTTTATTAAAAGATTCGTCATTTCCTTTACTCTATTTTAGACTACGAAGCAAACCTTGCATTTACTCGATGAGTAAGTAGAACACACGCTCAGCTGGGAAATCACTCTAACTTACTCAAGATGGTAGTTTATAGTATTAATAAGTTAATGTCAAACCACCCTTGACACCACATGAAGGTCACATCATGTATGTTATATTGTGTTAATTTAATTAAAAAGTATTTTGCGTGAAAATGTGAGTTGTGTTAGCTGACCAAAGTCGATATTGGGTTTCTGGAAATCTTTTGAAGTGCACACGTGCACAAAGCTTCAATTTTCCCCATTCGCGATGTTCACTTTCTATTTTGGCACACTCATCAGTTTGTCAACTTTTTTACAACATGCTTCCTTTGACCATGTGGTTCGATACAAAAGAAAAACTAATGAAAACTTTTTTTTCAAGTGTTTTTCATTAAAATGTACGTTTGAACGTTTCTGTGCATTTGTAGATTTCTGATTCCTTTGTCCTATTTTTACGGCTATAACTGTACAGTAAGTTAATTTGTGAACATATCAGGACTAGAGAGATATATAAATAGACAGCCACTGCTGGTATTTTTATTTCAGTATGACGTGCAATTTTGAAAACAATATACGCATTGTTACAGTGTTGTCCACAAAAATGGTCCTTCATAAAATTATACGTACTTTTCGTGAAATTTTAATAAAATGTGCAGATTTTAATCTATTAATGAATGGTTCATGTTAAAGCAATAGCAAATCAGTAACAAATCTACATACAACATTTGACCTTAGGTTTCCACGGTCAATGATAAAACATTCTAAACACACCCACCTTCTATATTTTGATCAAATTACGCATAGTAGCGTTATCGATAAAAAAAATGTGTATACATTTACATAGTACTATTCAACTCACTCAGTACAAGAATATTTACTCCTCAAGAATAACATAGGAATTTCAAAAGTATTTTTTGTCTCCATAACCTTCAATCATACAACAACTAAACCTCTACACACGATGGCTGTAATAACAATTGGGAAATTTAATGTTTTAAAGATAAAAATTTAATAAATCAATTTCTGCAAAAGTTTGAAACCCCCGTTCTCATGACCTTGGTGGTGTGGGAACTTATTCATGTTTATCCAGACACATTCATGCAAAATTTCATCAAAGTCCTTTATAATCAGAGAACAGCTAAGCTGATGAATAGGGTACATACAGCCCCCGTCATTAAACTCGGTAATGTAATTGGATCTGAAACACAGTTTGTTTCAATGAGTCGAATCAAGCCAGGCTTACATGGCAAGCTTTTGTAAGGCTTTATTTGATTTTGTATGTGCGAGTAATGATTTTATATGTCGAGCCCTTCAAATGATTATTGAAATAGTCCTATATTTGGCTCTAAATATCAAAATATACGTACACATGGTGAACGCACTAGATAAAAACTTAAAGTAAAATTAGTATGCAGTTTGTTAGCTTTGACTAAGCCTTATACATAGTGATACAATTTCCACGTACCAAAAAAATACCTTTAGTCTAGTGGCGATTGGCAGGTTTTGAACCCCACATTTTACCCAGGGATCGAGGCCCACATTTTACCAATAGACAATAGTACCAGAGGACAAAGCATCGCTCGAGGTGTTTGATTTGTTCAAGAGGTAAAAAAATCTATAAGCCTACAAATATTTTCAGTTTTGCTACGATTAATTAAGTTGTAAAGTCAATTCGTTTTCGGTAGACATCCACTCATTCTTTTTCATTTTTTTTCATTTGGACGAGCAATCTATAAAGTTTCTACAATGAACTTCAATATAACAACTAATGATACATAACATTTGTTGACCGTTGTTGCGGTAGTCACTGGGATCGCGGAACGTCACAACTATAATTACGGGATCGTGGCAATACGGCAATAATTACGGGAATAACGCATCAATTATGGCGGTGCATCGTCGAAAACTACAAAACGTCCTTGGCCTTTCCTTTAGACATTTAGTTCAATATTAGTGTATAATGTTTTGCGGTAAAACACTTAACGTGTTTGAACAGTCGTAATTATCCCTTTAGTTACATCATACAATCCAAATTTATTATACAATCAATAGCTTTCATAGAAATGTCCTTTTTCTTTGTACTGTATTTTGTAATTTGCTACTGTACTGTAGATGATTTGTTACAAGCATCTGTTACAATCCATTTGTTTACATTTTCGTAAAACTGCCATAGCTCTTGACAGTCCATAAGACTAATGAAAAAAAAATTAATTTTAAGTTTTTAATGAAAAAATTAATTTTCCCAAAACAAACCGTGGCATGAATACTTTTTTTAGCATAAAACTAAGATATTTCTAACAATTTGGAGGAAATCATAGGAGCCGTTTTTTAAATCATTGTGCGCGAACTTGAACTCATTATAGTATTATATGTTATATATAACCATATTTAATCCACAATCACATGTCTTGAAGGTTATCCAAGATTATTACGATTAATCAGTTTGTTTGGGTAGAGTCAATGGAAACTGTAATAATTACTGCATTGGTATAGCACAGCCCACAAACCTTCAACAATAAATAATTAATCATTTAGATCAAAGCATCCTGATTGTACTACTGATAACGCTATACAGACATTTCAAGAGTGGGTTTACCACTGTATTTCAATAATTACCAAACCGAAGCCACGGGTGCAGACACAATTATAAATTAATACTAATACTGAGCTTTTGCTCAGCTCTCTGGCGTTTATATTAATAAACAAAACAGAAGACGCATGTGTAAATGGTAGGTATTAATACCACTTTCAATTTTAGATGTCTATAATTTTTCACCCATCATATTTTTTTTATTCTGGGGCTGCACTTTATTTTACGTCCTACACTCATTCGAATGAAAAATATCAATATATTTTTCGTTATATCGATTATTTCATTCGGTTAGTTAGGTTAGGTTTTAACCTAACTAACCAAATTTGATATATCGAATGAAATAATCGATATATCGATCGATATATTTATTTAAATGAGTGTAGGACGTAAACTAAAGTGCAGCCCACTAACCTATGATT
Organism: Macrosteles quadrilineatus; assembly: GCF_028750875.1. NCBI lineage: Eukaryota > Metazoa > Arthropoda > Insecta > Hemiptera > Cicadellidae > Macrosteles > Macrosteles quadrilineatus. The sequence continues at coordinate 33,803,992 of NW_026542598.1, read as the reverse complement.
TTTATTTTTAAGAAGGTAAATTTGAGAATATAAAAAGTTTTTAGATAAATAATACGCCTAGAAGTAGGCTAGGTTGTATTAAAAACACAAGAAAACGGACCAAACCCTGATCTTGTGACAATCTAACGTCAACCTATTGTTAGAAATCATCAACTAATTTATAGCCCAATGAAATGGCATCGGAGTTTGGAAAGACCTCGCTTGGAATGAAACTAGCGACCTATTATTTAAAGGCGAACACTATGTCCACACAGAAAATTACCTTTCCGAAAATGCAATACCAAATTACTGAGTTTGTATATTACCCATAATTCTTTTTCTTCTTTTCATCTTGAAGCATGAGGAGATTAGCTGGATGTTGATGAAAGTTTTGGCAGCTGCTGGACAAAGCCAGTCACCGGAACTAATATGAACATCGTGCTTGTTGTGGCTGAAACAACACCAAGACACATAATTGGCTTTCGTATAGTGAACTGGACATTCCATCTATATGGACTAGCTGTAGCATATCTTTCTGTTTAAAAACAATATAATTGAATGAACAATTCACTAATTGTTCCAATTTCAATTAGTTATTTTTACAACTAGTGGACGAAAGAAGCCTTGTGCGTTAATTTTATCGAGTTTATTTTGTGTTTAGTTTATTTATATATAACAAATGTCATTTTCGTATGTGTTATGTGTCCCAGAAGAGTTGTGTGTAAATGCTGATGAACTATTGTATGAGAAAACTGTTTTTTAACGTTCCAAACCTAAAGATGTGCTCTTAGTAGCACGAAGTCGCTGTAATTATGTTGTACATAAGTACATAAGTATCAATTGACGCAACAGTTAACCTAAACATTTTTAATCCTACAATATCTTGATCGAGTGGCAATCATAACAATTCAATAGTTGACTGGGTAGTTACTGCAAGAAAAACGTCTTTGTGGAATTTTATATAACGTGGTAATTGGGTCCTGAGAATGTGTTTTTTGTTTAACATTCTTCTTTTTAACAATAAGTTGATGCTTTGTCTCAGTTATAATATCATACCAGAATAATAATTTAACTGTACACACGTCTTATTAAAATTATAATGATGGCAGCTAAAGGATTACCTTATTTTTATTGCCGTGTAGAATGTAACATAACTTGTTATAAAAGTTATTTTCCACTTTCCCTGGTCGAACCATCCCAGGAGTGTTATTTTTCAATTAGGATGACAAAACATAAGTAAAACAATATTTCATTATTCAAACCGTGCTACTAATATTACACAATAACCCACAAATATAATATTTGTGCTCTAACCTATAAACAAACATATGATTGTATGAAATCAGTATTTGACTCAGTATCCAATAGTCAATTATCCGTATAAATTAAAGGTTATTGCTTTCATACATTATAAAAGTAATTTGAAAATAATAAGATGCATGCAGAAAGGAAATTGATGGCATGGTTAGTTTATTGCTAGGAGAAGAAAATAAAACGGAAACTCATCATTAGGATGCAACGGAGTATAAAACGTCCGGCAAAATAATCTGAGATCAATTAGAATGAATTATTTTTCCATTATTCTCTTTTAAAAATACATTTATTTATCTTTTCAGTCTCAGGTTTAAAGCTTAGTATTATCATGAACTAAAAGAATGCCATAAAAGTTTAAATGCAATCATAGTTTGTCCTTAAGCCCCTAAATATGATCACATTTTTCCTTGACAAAATATTAAATTACGATTATTACATATAACACCAATCGTATTACATATTATTAAACTGTACTATTATTATATTAAATTATTAAGTTACTCGTCAAACTAAATTCTGCCTTTTCTTTGGTTTGATTTTGAAAACTAACGGTGTTGGTGTTGTACTGTAAAAGACTAGAAGACATATCAACCTGCAAATTATGGATTCATGTAATATGTACCACAATAGTTTAAGTCTCTATGCAGTTTTTAATGTTTAACGATAACAACAATGCTTAACGATGTTTGAACGATATTTGCACTTTTTACTTGTCGTTATACAGGGTGTTTATTTTTTCAACCCACAAACTACAAGAACTGTGTGACACTGTTTAACGAAAAAGAAACCTAGACATTTACGTAGGTGTCCCTGTTTTCTTTACTTACTTTGTTGAAAATCAGCTGATATGCATTGTTGCATAGTTCTATGAGTTTTTTTGTTATTAAGAATTAATTTTAAATAAATCTCAACTTGGCGTTTTCATTTTCACAAACGCTATGAGTATGCACAAAACCATATCGAATCTTATTTACTCGTACAATAATGCATATCAGCTGATCGGCAATGAAGTAAAGAAAACAGGGATACCATCATATGAGCTGGTATTGTTGTTGAAAAATTGTCTTAGGGTAGTTGTAATTATTTGGTTTGCGTTTAAAAAACATCTAGTATTAAATTGTTGATGGACTATCCAATAACATCTAGGTATGTAGAACTATGTTTTATCTATGGTAGAACCTAGAACCAACACCACGTGGGACCTATAGCGACGATTACAGCCATTTTCGTCATAGGATCAAGACAAAATAATCATTGTTCTATATGTACTTTTTGTATTACAGTATATTCATGTGTCAGGAAAGAAATTGAAAACTAATCTAAGACGAATTATACTAAACTAACGAACAAATACTACTTAAGATCCACGATTGGGTTTGAAAAATGTACAAGAAGAAAATCTTGTACATTTACCACCCTAAATTGTTGTTAAATTAACTATTTTAAATTAGTTTCATTATTTAGTTTTTTCATCAGTTTCTCTATTATCGAATGTCTGGCTCTGAACAGATACATAGAACGTAATATCAGGTTCAAGCCTCTTCTTATAACTTTATTAGATTTCGTCAAAACTTTAATAAAGCACAGTCCGTTCTTTGGCCTTTATTAAGAGCTGACGATGTTGCTCTAAAAATAACGAAAAAGTATTTACACTCGCTGTAAGCCAAGGCTTTTTATAATATAATTATTTCATTGTATACTTCAGATCTATAATAGCTTTGAATTATTGTAGTTAATTATCAATAAACAGCCAATATTGTTGTTACATGTTATAGATGAGGAAAAACAAGCTATTGATATTGGAAGTAAGGCATTGTCCGCGACAAATTGGTAACACTAAAATTATTAATTATAAATATTCAATTTTTAGCTTAATGCTTTTGAAAAATTTTGTTATATAATTTCAAATTCTGACGTTCACATTATTTTTAATGTTATCAAAAAGCTATTATTCTTAAACTCTAGTTTTCTCGTTTATAGGTTTGATGAAATTTGGCCAATTGATTTATTTCATACTAAGCTATTGACATTTAAATTAAAAACACATTTTATTAAGCAAACCTTAAAACTAATCCTATACCTACATTAAAATATAATAGGCAAGCATGTTTCTTGAAAACCTTTTTTCTCAGTGGGAAAATGTACGCATACTGTTTAATAAATATTTTCCTGTAGATGTGCAGAATCCATTTATAAATTTAAAAAAAAGGTTTAAAAAAGAGCACAAGAATAAATTTAAAATTAAAAAATTAACATGGGCCTTATGGGTTGCCATTTAGGTGACGAAATAACAACGAAATATAAACAGAAAATCAAAACAAATGTAAGAAATTCCAATAACATGTTTTATTTACAGCTTGGGATTAAAATAGAGAAGTATGTAAATTACATATTTTTGGTCGAGTTTTCGACAACTAGACGAACTCTAGTTTAAATTAAAACACTTAACTACCTTTCCTGTACCAGCAAACCTAAATATTCTTAAGGAACCTAAATCCGACAATTATAGAGAAAACACTCTAGTAAAATCCAACTAGGTAATCGGAAAATCGTTTAGTCTGCAGGATTGATGTGGCGGGGGTATTTTAGGACATTAAAATCGTCAAATCCAATCAAATTCTCGTTGAAAAACGATCGTTACGTGAAGGGAGTCCTTAAAACTTTTAACGGATAAATGGATTAGAGTTGAATGTGAAAAGAATAGCAAACGACAATAATGGTTTCAGGTGACGGCTTTGAAAACTGCTTGCTTCCAAGTTTTGGTTGGAATCACAACTTTTACAAATTAAAAGAAAATCTGAGTTTTAGTTTGGATGTAATTGAAGGATAATGACGCACCCCGAGCTCAATTCAAGTTAGTCATTGGAAAGTAAATTAAGTAATTGGTTGATTGAAATTAGATTAGTTAAAAGTATTAGTAGATATATAGTATTAAAGTTCACTGATAATGTACTGAGAAACATACATGGGCGTGAGTAATTTATAACCGTTTGTTAGCAGACCATAGTCAGGCTAAAAAAAGCTTATTTCATAAGCACAATCAAGGTTGTGAAACTAAAAGTTTATATCGATTAATTAGCTCTTTTCTTGGCATTTATGATACTTTCTTCATCATATGATTCATCAGATCAATTATCAATCATTGAGATGGGGACGCCACCTAGGTGCGTATTTTAACCCAAATATGAGTGAAGGATGAGTGCAGAATAATGGTGTGTAATGATGTGACCTGTGTAGCTTTGCTACTGCATTGACTAAGATCAGCTGTTTCATTAGTTAGGATCATTTATTCAAAGCCCAATGATCAGGAACAGCTGGGTCCAATTTCGAACCATCAAAAAGCTACTGACTTTTCTCAGGATCGAAAAGTCAAATTTTACTAAACAACACGATGGCATTGTATTGAAAGAAGTTTTAAACATAAATTACAATGGCCGATATAGAATTTTAATTTTAAAATTATGTAAATGTTTTAGAGGTTAATTAATAATATGTAATAGTGTTTACCCAACCCGCCATGGTAAATTTACCTATCCCAAGCGTGATGTAAACAACTTCTTTACTTCACGAGTGAAGTAAAGTTTCAAAAACTCACTAGTGAAGTATTATACCGCTATGAAGCCAACAACGTTCAACGCTAGAAATCAGCTGTGCGCTTGAATTTTATTGTTATGCTTTAAAGAATTTTCCTAACCTAGCTTTTGTTTGTAAAAGAACGTTACTGTTAGAAGATGGGTGAAATGGATAATGAAAAATATTGTACGTAACCCCCTGTATATTGTCGGGCACAGAAAACGTACTATTATACGGTACGCAAGAGCGTGTTTACATCAAAAACGATCTTACTCAATTCAATTATAAGGTAAATAGCTATTACCTACGTCCGTTTTGTAAAGTTGCCATTTCAGTTCAGTTCTTAGAATTAAAAAGTTTCACATAACATTGTTTACTTTCATAACAGCATTTTACTCATAACAACATCGATAGCGGACCAATGAGGTTCAAGGATTGAGGGCGACGAAGTAAAATTGTAATGATTGTAAATCAGGCCAATTTAATTGTTGAGTGGTGTAATTAGTGTTTGGTACCATGATTCGTTGCATCACTGTCAGTGGCAATGAGAGGTTGTAAACGAAAACATAACCTTACTTAGAAGTTATGAGTAGTATTGTTAGTAATTAAAACACTGGTGTAGGTAATGTAACACTATTTTTACGCAATCGTTGCGTAAACTTACTATTTAGTGGACATTTATATTTTGGCTTATTCATAACAACACAAGAAGGCTAATAGAAGAAGAAATTCTCTCAACTATTTTTATAATACGATATGTGTTATTTTTGGACCAATTTTAAATTAAAACGTTTCTCGGAAAGTCTAGTTTGCAATGTATTTAGCACCAATTAGTAACAAGCACCGACAAACACATATTACGGCATTGTTATTTTGTCTGTTGTATAAATGTTACCCTTCTTGGAAAACAGTTTCATCCTCTATTCGACGAAGCTTGTATTGTTTAGTTTGATGCAAAATATGTCATTAAAAGTATTTTAAAATAAATGAGAGATACTAGTATTTTATTGGAGGATAGAAGCGGTGAAAGAATAGTGGGAATAGAGTAGTTTTACGACAAAAAACTGGTTTGTCATAAAAATATTTAGCTAGGTATATTTACATTTTTATCCATAAAAGCACAGTATTTATTTGTATGTCTAAATGATTTAGTATGATAGTTGTTGATTGGATATCCCAAACTTTTAATACGAAAAGAAACCAACGGTTGTCAACACAAAAATAGTTAATTTAAATCTTGTAGTAAAATGTAGCAATACTATTCGGAAAGTGTTTAAGTTTGGATTTTCTATTGGTCTTTCATAATGGATTAAATATAACCAGCGGGTACAAAATTCCCTCGTTTTACTTACAAATTATTTATCTTCAGATCTGTATAAAGGCGGTTTAGCACGGGTACAGTTGTGGGTAGTGTAGAGTTTATAGTAGAGCTACTTTCTTGTCCACTCTACCGATTTTAAGCAAGCGACTCTTCACACATAGTAGAGTGTTGATGATAGTTTGTGAACTGTGTGTTCCTCCTCCATTCCCAAAATGAGTGTTCAAAACTAGTCACAAGACAGCGTCACTCTACTAGAAACTCTACTATACCCACAGCTCCACCCGTGTAAACCCGGCTTTACGAAAAGTTTTTTAGGCAATAAATATGCACTAGAATGATGTATTTAAAAAAGTTGTTAATATTACAATCAGTAATTTAGTCGTGGCAGATATTAATGATAATGGGACAAACGTGTAGTTTTTTGAAATAACAAATGATATCATAATGTATCAAACCTTAGTTACCTTTAATATCCATTTACACTCATTTTTCATACATTTTACGTTGGTTCTGGTTATAAATACAGCACGGCAGCCACATCAATCAACACTTGTGTAAATTGGCTATTGGTGTAAAGAGCGCAAAGTACATCATTACCGCTCGAGGACTGTGGCCGCACCAAGCTTTGGCTGAGCCATTCCTGCTCTAGAGCGGAAATGAGATATATAGCTACAGGTTTGGTAATATTATAATTTCCAGACAGTGGTAGGAAAATGAAAAGTGTACCTAATACCATTCTAGTACATCTTGGGAATATTACTGCTGAATAGGAAAGTTTTCCCCAACAACTTCTTGTAGCATGATCGGAGAGACTGACTAGCTGTAGTTATAGGCTGGTATAGTAGAGTGCGGAACTTCGGTCACTAAAGTCCCGGGTTCAAATCCTGCCAATCGCCAAAGGATTTTTATTTTAGTTATAATAACACGATTCCATCTAGACATAGCCTGAAGTAACGTGGTGAACAATTGCGCAGTAGAACCTAGAGGAGTTTTACAAATTTAACCCAAAGGTATACCAATGATGCTGTATCGGTTCTGTATGATGTTCAACCTTCAGTTATAATTATATTCTATGTGAACAACCCTTAAGCACGAGAACATCAAGTTTGGTTTCAAGTAGGCGTTTGCTTAGTCACTTCCAAGTAGAACTACTAAAACCCTGTGTTAAAATAGCACAATCACGGAATACACATGTAAAATTGGTTAAACTGAAGAGAAAACAATGAGGAAATTCATTCGAGAATATATTATTATGGTGATTTTCCAAAGTAATATTTTCATGGATATTTTGCCGCATAATCTACTCTTTAATATTCTAAGATTGAACAACGACTTCCTCGTAAACATACATTTTAAAAAATTCTAGTAATTCTTATGAAATAAAATAACTGAAATAAGTAAATCGGTCCCGGGCCTAGGTCTTACCATGACACCTACTCCTGACGCATGAATAGCTGCTTCCCTATAGGGTAATTCGCTAAAAGGTTGACGCTAATAGTAACAAGACCAGGGGTTGAACCGTTCTCTTACGAAACGTGAAAATGACAATAGTAGTAAACACAACATAAAAACACAAAATGAGCGAAGAGGAAATCTGAGTAAGAAACTAAATTGTGATTTTCTTTGGTATTATAACCAAACTGAGTGTTTACACGTTCCACAACAAGAGTGTTGAGATCAAAATGATCGATGCACATGTTAAAGCCAACACAGGTGTGTCTTGTCTTCCTGCGATCAATCATGACATGTTCCTACCATCTTGCAACAACGAGGAGAAAACAGCTGATGTTAACTCACTTTTGATTCAAGATTCAAGCAAGAACGGTATTTTGTGATCAAGGTCATCTTCGAAAGTGCTGATGATACATCTGTAGCTAATCGAATAAAAATTACCACTTAAACAGTTATATTCATTTGTTCGTTTACTGTAGATTGAGTTTGACGAGGAGAGCAATATTTAATTTAAATACGAATAATAATAGAGTAGTAGTTTTCTGTTGTCGCGACTAAACTGTTCATGTTTCCGTTTGGTCAGGAGAGGTAATGTCAACGTAGTACCATATCATATTAATGTAGATGTTTGGCTGTACTTTTTAATTATCTCGTTCAAATTATAATATATTATACGTTAAATCGTATTTGATACAAAATTATGTTTAATGCAACTATGCATTGTTGCTTGCACTGTGTTGCGTTCAGGGCATTCCATTATGGTCCTTCAGGGTTTCGGCCCTGGTGGAACCCATTTGGAGTGTACGTGCGACCAAGTAACCGGTATCACTGGTTAGGATTGAGGGGTAACCCTCTTTCCAAAGGGTTGCTTCGGCAGCCGGTGAGCTTGATGGCCTTAAGTCATCCGCCCTTGGTGTGTTCAAGGATGGTGCGTAAGTTCCGGCCGACACTATGGGACTCGGGTTAAGTGAAAACAGGTACCGGGTAGTCGTCGGGGTGTCTAAGCTCCTTCGACAAAATGGAAATGAAATGAAAAATGAAGAAAATGCAAAACGCTTACCACAAAATAAGTGAGGTTGAGATTATGGGGAACAATAGTTTTCAGGAATGGACATAAAAATGATATCCCATAAGAGCTATAAAAAATACAGTTTTTTTTTAACAACAATGCTAATTTAGTAATTATTTTATAATAATTATTTTTTTTAGAAGGGGACACAGCTTAATATGTTTTGTTTTGTTTACTAAGACCAAATTTTTCAAGAACTATTCATTTAAAAAGCTATGATAAAAAAAGCTGGTCCAGTCTCGAGCCCTGGAGCACAGACAATATAATACTTTAATGTTTCCATTGTCTGTGCCTGGAGGCTTGGAGGATCTAACCGGCGCAATTAGATAGTTCAATTCGAACCCTATTTTCACTAAGCTACCTAGCTATATGGCTGAGTTATTTATCGATGTCTCCTCTGATAATTAGTCTACCTATGTTGAAGCCTACAAACTATAGTTGCAAAAATAAACTTAAACAGCATAGCAATAACTAGTTGGTTCACACCTCTCTTTCGTTGATAAAAAAGTTAATCGGATTTTTCATTGGCTGTATTGAAGTCACGTGGTTACCAATAAAGTTAATAGTGCTTCTGTTTGGTCAGGAGAGGTAATGTCAACCTAGTACCATAATGTAATGTAGATGCTTTTTAATTATCTCGTTCCATAAATTGTATTTGATAAAAATTATATTTCATGGAACTACAAAATGAAACATTACATTTTTTACATTACAAAACGTCATTTCGTCTATTACGATTGTGTTACAGTACAATACCATCGATGTATCGAGCAATTGACAACAATATGCTAAAACCTTACCTAATAAATCAACCGATAAATAATTTCGATCGATATGATTGCCACAATTGAAATTTACAGCTGTTTAAAGCAGCTGATTTTTACTCCCTAGAGACTAAAAATGATTTTTTACTCCCTAGAGAGTAAAAATGCTACTTTAGACCCGCAACGAATGCATTAAAAACGGCTGTTATTGCTGCAATATGACGAATAACAATTTTATTATCTTAGCTAGACCATTAAACTAGGTAATAAAAGCCATCATTACATCTTAGAGAAGATGATAGCTACAATTCCATGTATTGGACGCCATCAAATCAGTCACTTGATAGCACAAACGCAGGAGATTGGCCACGTGGAGTTTCAGTCGGCCTTTATTTTTATTCATTCACCTTCACACTGTAAAACACACTGTGATTGCTACGCTTTTCATCAATTGAATTTCCTTCAGTTATATAAAATATAAATTACGCCTAAGAACTTGTACGGGTTAAATATTAATACCCGACTAAAAATTACAATTAATATGCTGTGTGTGTCCTAATTTACTTGAACTGCGCCATCGTCAGATCAGCACAAAATGATATTTTCATTTATAAATTAATATGGATTTATCTAACGATCAATTCCAACCAATAACACAAAACTATAAACGATTGAACAGTGAAAAATCAGGGGCTTAAACTCAATTACAATATGTTAAGGTATTTCTTATACTATACTCGTAAATCCAATTCCAAGTATTTCCTGCAAAAGTTTATAGGGGCTTTTCAATAATTTTTTTTTGTTTTTAAATTACTTGATGTTGGACAAATTAATTGAATAAAAAAATGGAAATGTCTATTATTGTTTCTTAAATTCGTTACTTACATTTGTTAAATTCGTTAAAGCATTGTAACCTCACATTTGTATTTTGTATTGGCAATTGGCCGTTTTAAGAACAATAATAAATTAATAAGTAAAACAACAAAACTAAAATATAATGATAATGAATGAAATCGGCATTGGAAATATTACCTAAACTAAAAAACGGACGAAGTTGAATGTTAAAATGTTGTTGAAGTTAAATGTACAGCTAATGATTCACTAAAATACATTGGAATTTGTATCAATTTTGATAAAAGGGGTATTTATTGCACACTGAATTATAAAATGAAAGTCTATGATAAACACAGTCAACTAAGTAAGTGGAAGTTTTTATCTCCATTATTCCTTGAACGAATGTTTAAGTCAGAAAATTGTACAACTGATTCCCTCGACTAAACATCATACTCAATCCTTGTGATGTATTTAATAATCCTATACTTTATACTAGATTGATATGGTGACCATACGGATGTAGGTATTTTAAGCCAAGTAAAGTATTTATGGAGATAAGGATGATTGGTGCATCATACAAAATATGTCCATAAACATGCAAACTGAAACATTTTACAATATTCTCCATAAAAATAACATGGGAATTTTAAATTTGCAATTTTTGGAATTTTCTCCGTAACCAATAACCGTACCAAAACATTTTGGTATACTAAATTATTTGTTCTTTAAGCTCTTGAAATGGTTTAGAGAGAAATTGGGAGATTTTGTGTTTTGAGGGTCAAAAAAGAGAAACCCCTATTTTTACCCCATAAAACCCCCCGTAAAACCCTGTTCCCATGGTCCGATCATGTTGGTTCACGAACTCATTGAAGTTATACTTCCTTACACATTCAAACCAAATTTCATAAAAATCGGACAAAGATTACTCAAGTTAATCGCGTTCACGGACTTATATCTATTATCTATTATATTATTAAAGTGATACAATCAAATTTTATGTGAATGATAAATGACCTTAACCAAATAAAAATATAGGCATGGCACATCAAAATGTGTGTAGATTTGCCGAAAAGTATTGGTGTGAAAGAACTCTCTTAGGGCTCCGCCCCATAGGCCGATTTTCGAAAAGCTATACCTACATGTTTAAGAATGTCTTAGTTTTAAAAATTGTATTTAATTTTTTCACTCAACGTAAAATTGTTCTCTTAAAGTATTGCTAGAATATGTTTTTATTTAATCGTGGACATGTGCGTTCAGTTTTCTTTAAAACTAATATTTTATTAATTGATATTGTATTGATGTTAACTATAATGCATTTATATTTTGTGGTGATGCAACATTTTAGATAAAATTAAAACCATAGTTGGAATGGTAAATTACTCCAATTCTTTAGAATTATATCGCACGGCATTTTATCGTCTTATTGCTAATTTTAGAAATTACTTTGTGACTTCAAAAATAAATAGCAGAAGAATATTATCATACTATTCTATCCACCTTTTAACTTTTTTTAAGATGATTGAAGGATGAATTTATTTTCCCTCTTAAAACAAAACATCAGATTCTAGTCACCATCACAGCCTTATAAGAGTTTTAGCAAACCTTTAATAAAGCCCGGGCTGGAGTTCCTTTGACCTTTGTTGAAGGCGAAAATAGCTTTCCTCAAAACAACGCGGAGTTAGTGTTTGAACTACCAAGATAACACTTCTTAATCATTTTAATTCAAACACTGTAATTAAAAAATTATTTCTCTGTTTTTCAGGGTTAAGGTTACTGCCAAGAATTACAAATAATCGGCATCAATATCTTTTTCAAAATTAAAGTGCGATTTTTATAATAGGTCTACTAAGGATACTAAAACTTCGCCCTTACGATTGTGGATATTTGTAGGCATGAACTGTGTGTGCGATACTCCCTGGTGTGGATTAACGTCTGCGCTAGTGGTTTTTTAATCCATTTTTCTGTTTTTAAATGGGGTTTTATTAGAAAATAACATAAGTTACAATAACTTTTGAACCGTAACTTTTACAGCAATGGGGGGTTGCACTGTGTTGTTAAAGTTATAAGGACCATCACAAACTAATTTCAATTTAAACCCGGTTTTTTCCCTAAAATACGATTTGATCTTATTTTACGGGTTTTTTTATGGGATAATAACATTTAAGTTACAATAACTTTTGTACCGTAGATTTTACAGCAATGGGAGGTTGCACTATTTTGTTTAGAATCATAAGGACCATAACAAAGTAATTTTAACTAGGTGGCGTTCGCAGAGGCATCCACAAAATTGAGCGGAGTCATCAAGGGTTCATATTATATTGTTTTTGTCTTACTGCAGTAAAACAGTATTTTTTCATGCATGCGCTGCGGGTCTAAAGTAGCATTTTTAATATTTAGGGAGTAAAAATCGTTTTTAGCCTCTATGGAGTAAAAATCAGCTGTTGTCAACTCAGTTGTAAATTTCGATTGTAAACGATTGCATGTATCGAAAATATGTATCGATTTGTGCTTCGTAATCATTTTAACATATTACAGTCTACAGTCTCTTCCCGTAGCATTTTAGCATTGCAGATACATTAATCCATTCCCAAACTCAACACTGCTCACCTTTACTACTTCCTTCACCACACCCTACGTCGTGGACCTGTTTCCCTCTCTTCCCATAGCATTTTAGGATTGCAGATACATTACTTTAATTGCCAAAGACAGTTCCCACACTCTGCGCTGTTAGCCTTACTACTTCCTTCACCATTTACTACGTCATTGGCCTGTTTCCTTCCTTTCTCATAGCATTTAAGTATTACAAATTCATTTATCCATCTGCTCAAACGGTTCCCCCACTCTGCACTGCCAGCCTTTACTACTTCCTTCACCACTTACGTCGTGGACCTGTATTCATCGCTTTCCATAGCATTTTAGTATTTTAGATACGTTAATCTAATTGCAACAAACATCCCCACTGTCCGTACTGCTAGACTTTACTACTTCTTTCACAATTTCCTATGTCTTGGGCATGCTTCCGTCCCTTCTCATAGCATTTCAGCATTGCAGATACATTAAAACTGCTACAAACGGTTTCCAGTTCCCAAACTCCACACTGCTCACCTTACTACTTCTTTCACCTGTTCCTACGTCGCGGATCTGTTTCCCTCTCTTCCCATAGCATTTTAAGATTGCAGATACCTGAATCTAATTGTCATAAACAGATCCCACACTCCGAACAGCTCGCCTTTACTACTTCCTTCGCCACTTCCTACGTTGCGGACCTGTTTTCCTCCCTTTCCGTAGCATTTTAGGATTGCAAATACCTTAATCTAATCGTCATAAACAGTTCCCACACTCCGGACAGCTCACCTTGACTACTTCCTTCATCACTTCCTACGTTGCGGACCTGTTTTCCTCCCTTCCCGTAGCATTTTAGGTTTGCTGATACCATAATCTAATTGTCATAAACATTTCAAACACTCCGGACAACTCGCCTAGACTACTTCCTTCACCACTTCCTACGTCGCGGACCTATTTTCCTCCCTTTCCATAGCATTTTAGAATTGCAAATACCTTAATCTAATCGTCATAAACAGTCCCCACACTCCGAACAGCTCACCTTGACTACTTCCTTCATCACTTCCTACGTCGCGGACCTGTTTTCCTCCCTTCCCGTAGCATTTTAGGTTTGCTGATACCTTAATCTAATTGTCATAAACATTTCCAACACACCGGACAACTCGCCTAGACTACTTCCTTCACCACTTCCTACGTCGCGGACCTATTTTCCTCCCTTTCCATAGCATTTTAGGATTGCAAATACCTTAATCTAATCATCATAAACAGTTCCCACGCTCCAGACAGCTCGCCTTGACTACTTCCTTCACCACTTCTTACGTCACGGACCTGTTTCCCTCCCTTCCCATAGCATTTTAGGATTGCCCATACCCTTATCTAATCATCATAAACAATTCCCACGCTCCTGACAGCTCGCCTTGACTACTTCCTTCACCACTTCCTACGTCGCGGACCTGTTTCCCTCCCTTCCTATTGCACTTAAAGATTGCAGATACCTTATTCTAATCGTCATAAACAGTTCCCGCACTCCGGACTACTCGCCTTGACTACTTCCTTCACCACTTCCTACGTCGCGGACCTGTTTTCCTCCCTTCCCATAGCATTTTAGGATTGCAGATACCCTAATCTTATCGTCATAAACAGTCCCCACACTCCGGACTGCTCGCATTTACTACTTCCTTCATCACTTCCTACGTCACGGACCTGTTTCCCTCTATTCCCATAGCATTTTATGATTGCCTATACTACTTCCTTCACTACTTCCTACGTCACGGACCTGTTTCCTTCCCTTCCCATAGCATTTTAGGATTGCAGATACCTTAATGTATTCGTCATAAACAGATCCTAGACTTCGCACTGCTACCCTTGACTACAATGTATCGAGTAATCTTAAGTATAATCTTTGCTCAATATTAACAAGTGATGTTTTTCCTTTTGTACTGTATTTGTAATTTCCTAGTATACTGTGGGTAGTTGGCTTATTATGAGCACATGCTAAAACTTCAAATCTTTTGTTTACTTTTTACTTGTTATTTAATTCAGCCAACATGGTTACCTAGCAACCCATAAGACTAATGTTAAAAAATGTGATTTTCAATTTCATTTTTCTAGGGATTCCTGAGAGACTTTTTTAACGCCATATAGATGTTGGCACTCACCGATATGGTCTTTATCACCATGCAAAATTTGAAAACGATTGATTCAGCCGTCTAGGAGGAGTTTGCGTATTACGAAATGCATAAAAGTCGACGTATAAGAGCTTCGCTCGCTTCGCTCGCTCCGCTCAATCAAACCCGGCTTTTGACCGGAAATCCGATTTTATGGATTTTTATGGGGAAATCACAATTAAAAATCAAAATTTCAAAAAAGTAAAAACCTTGGAGAAACCATAAACCATAAAACCATAAATTAGTACCTACAAACCAAACTTTATCAATACTTTTATTGGACTACAGGTGTGGTCTGCAGCTCTGTACACATCCACACATACAGACACACACGGACAGACATCACTTCGAAAACGGTTCAGGGTGACCCATAACGGATGTATCCACTCAAAATCGAAAATTTCGACGAAAACAATACTTTTTCCATATATAAGGGAAGAAAGTAAAAACACTAATGAATCCAATAGATACTCAATTCTATTAAAACATGATCAAGCTACGTAAAATAGCAGTTCGCTCCGGCAATACGACCCCTTCATGGGTTTGTTTTCCCAAGATTTCCCAATAAGATTTTAGTGTGAGCCATTCAAAGACCAATGCCATTACCATTCTTTGTCAATGATTTTGTATCACTATTGTAGCAACTTAAGTTAATTTTTGTTTATTTTATATTGAAATCAAGTCAGTAAATAATATTATTGTTAGTGTAACGGTTATACTATAACCGCTTCTCCAGGGGGATTAGTAACCAAGACAAAAAATTGGAATAAAGTAATACAATTGATTGACATATCTAATTTAGTATTAAAAATAAAACAGATTTGAATTAATATACTTTTATACTTCAATATACTTACCACAACTGTGAGTCCTGCTGGGCGGCCTGGGGGAGCGAGCTGGTCTAGTGACAGCGCGGGACTTCGGTCCCTGAGGTCCCGGGTTATAATCCTGCCAAATCACAGGATTTTATCTAAGTGTAAATACCGCAAACCCTAAGTCTAGCCTAAAAGTAATGTGTAACAGACTCCAGGCTAGAGGTTAGCGTCATTGGACATAAAAATCAACCGAGTAGTCTGGACTCGGAATTTTAAGAAAATCTAATTCACAATTTGGAAAAACTACATTTATTTAATTGTAATTAAAAATTGTATAAACCTAATTAACCACATAACCTTGAAATATATTTAACTCGCATTAATCCGTTATTGGCTGTTCAGTCAAGTTGTATTTGTGTTCTTGTATTATTTTAAATGTCTTTGTTTTTAACAGTCTATCTGTAATACCCATCATATCGAATCACCTCTAATAAAAACACGTACTATTTTTCTCTCGTAATGAGCCGTGACTATTTCCACCGGGCGAATGTCACGACTCATGATCAATGGTTCAAGTGTTTTTTTTTATAGTAGGCTAGTTCAGTGTTTCGTTGTCACTCCACGACCCCGAACAAGGCTGTGGGTTTTTGTTCTTATTACTCCCACCGCCAAGCACTTCAGAGGTTGCGTTACAATCAACTAGTTAACCTCGCAGACATTTTTCCATCGTTTTACATCGCCCTTTTGGCACATGTTTTATGCAAAGTCAATAATGTTTTTTAATTTGTGCTTAGTCTGCGAGGTTATGGAGTAGTTCAAGTGCGCCACGCGCGCCTTTTGGGGCCCAGGAGGACTACCGTTTGAAGTCAACCTTCTACGTTTGGAGCATGGGCGGAGAAACACTTCTTCGTGGGGCCCTCTTTTGGGATCCGGGCCGGCCACCCCCCTCTCCGTCGAACTTCAGCAGCCCTCCTGTGATGTGCGCCTGAAGACCCATGAACTAGTTATCCGTCGTACCGCAAGTTACTTGTTGTTTTGTTTTCACCACATATTTAAATCATAGTTGAATTCATAAAAAGAGGAAAGAGACTATCTAAAGTTATTATTGTTGAGGCCTACAGAGTTTATTTTTGTTATTTCTTTTTAAAAATTTATTTTAGCTAGCCTAATTATTTGTTAATCCTTAAAAAAATTTTTATAACCTTTTAATTAGCCTATCCAATTAAATTTCTTTTTTGGGGCCCCTAAATGTTAAATTGTTACCAGTTATTTAAAGGAAGAGATTTTTATATATTCATTGTTGCAATTTTACAAATTTTATTTTACTAAGGTTAAAACTGATTAAATTTACTTTGACTGAATTTAGCCCATTTTGAATTTTTTAAATTAATGTTCCTTTGTAAGTTAGTAGGCCAAATTGGTAACAAAAATTTATTTAAACTTTAATTGAGAGTATTTACTTCATGTATTGTTGTTAATGTTGTTGTTGTTTATTTTTTTAATGGTTAATTACAGCTCGTTTCTCTCAAATGGCGTGTTGTTCTTGAACCTCCATCCATGGTTCTCATTTTGTTAAGTAAAGTTTTGTGAGCCGCTCCTCGGGCCTGCGCATGGATCACGTTTCCATTTCGTTAGTCTGGGGGCAGGCTCGAGGGCATGGTTCATCTGGTAGCAGAGCGTGGTTAGTGGGTTGCGTCTTGGGTGCCTTGTCGTGAAACTTGGTTTCACGACTCGGATACTTAGGGATGCGATCACTGTCCACGTTCTATTTTTTGTTTTGTTTGAAGAGCCGTGGATGGATTGGTTTCTTGGAAATGTTCTGGCCTGGCAGTTTTGGAAAAGGGCCTTGTTGTGTTGTGGTGGGGCGTAAACACTTTTAATTAGGAGCTCGCCCTTTTGGCCGAGGCACCGGGTGGAATCGGTGGTAATGACTTGCATCCTTCGGGAGCAAGAGTGTCAAAAGCATGGTGATGTGTCAAAAAAAAAAAAAAAAAAAAGGGTTTGTGTGTGCACCCCATCACACAAGTGTTAGGTGTTGTCTAGTGTATGTATCGGTGTATGTTTGTGTGTGTGTACGTTCGTGGCTCATTTGTTGTTTTTTCTTGCGGTACTTGCGGTATGAATGGGCAGGTTCTTCTTTTGGGCCCCATCAGGTGCGTAGGCATCAACGTCCAGAAGCCTTAGGAATTAAATTTCTGTGTTTGTTTTGTAAAAAAAAAAATTTTGTTGGCTGTTGTTTTGAGTCAAGTGCTGGTTGAGACTCGGTATGGCGTCAATTGTGCCGGAATATTTGAGGAAGCCGGAGCTGGTGTACGAGGTGCGGTCCCGGGGGGAGACTCCTGGAACTGATGTACGCACTTTGCGTACACAGTTCAGACAAATTGCTAGCATGCCTCAAGCTTGGGTTGAGTCTCTCAGTTTGGATGAGGAACTGGAGGCATGTAAAGAGAGGATGGAAGAGCTAAGTGGGGAAATTAATAGTTGGAGTAGTTTGCCTATGGGCTCAGCTAAGGGCTCGGCTATCACACAGCTGACGCACTGGCGTAAGCGTCTGCTCTTGGTTTCAGGGCAACCTGAAATCCAGGATGAAGACAAGAGTTGGGTGGAGGCCAGAATCCTTGAGCTGGAAGGAATTTTGGAGAGTATTAAGGCAGGAAAGTCTGTCAAAGAGAAAGTTGAAATTTTTGAAGACAACCGTTCTTCGGAAATTTCAAACGAAGTACCAAGGTCAGTTGATGTGACTCCAGTGGGTACCCCCCAGGCTCCGCCTACGCCAAGTACACTGCTCCAGTTGCCTGCAAATGTTCAAATGTCAAATGCAAATGTCACACCGTCCCCCTCTCACACGTCCACCTTGGCTGCGGCTACGCTGAATGTCCAGTCCCCATCTCCCTTTCCTTCTCAAGTTCATAGTTCCCCTTCCATCTCTAACTCCTTTGGCAAACTTCCCCTTCCCCTTGCCTCTGTCCTGAGTGGTTTCCGGCCGGTGGACGGGTTAGATGTGAATGGTCTTTGTTTTTTTCTGGAGAGTGTTTTGCGCATGCGTGAATACCCTGGCATGTCAGACGCAACTTTGATGGAACTCATTGCTCCATACTGTCTGAAACCGTTGGGGGACAGATTGCTTGATTGTTTGCGCAGAGGCGTCACCTTTGATGTTTTTCATAAAGAAGTTTTGGAGCTTTTCATGCCCCGTCGGGTCATGGAGAAGCTGAAAGTTGAGAGAGTTTTTCGTCCTCAGCAGCCAGCCGAGTCTCTCAGCCAGTACGTGGGGGACATTCGCACGGTGGAAAGGCTCTTGCGTTTGGGAATCAGTGAGCTTGAGCTCATTGACATTGTGCTTCAGGGGTTGAAGCCTGAGGAACGCTCCCGTTTGGTTTTTGCACCACGACCTTCATCTTTTGCGGATCTGGACAGACTTTCCATCCTTTCGAGATCTGTCCAGGACGCTGATTTGCAGAGAGACCAAGCGGCGGGGCATCTTCCCCTAGCTGGTCACCATGCTGTCGTAGCACCCGTGGGAGTGTTGGGTCCTGAACCGCCGCAGTGGCAGAGGCAACCTGTTGTTTGTTTTGGTTGTGGGCAACCAGGTCACATTCGGCGGCATTGCCGTCAAGGTGGAAATTTTGGACGTGGTCCAAAAAACTAGTTTGCTCACAGGAGGAAAATTTGCCCAATCCTTCCTGTGAGGTTGTTGGTGATAATGTAAAGGGCAATAATCTGAAAGTTTATTCAAGTAAGTCAAATTCTAAGTTAATGTCAGATAATGTTTCTGTTGCCTCCCCTTCTGGGAGTGTTGTGCCTGTGACCGAGCCTCTGCTGCGGGGGATTGCGGGCCTTGCTTCCATGGGCGTGAAAGCGGCGCGCTCAACTTGCCCACGTCTCAACATCTTCATAGGTTCCACGGTGCAGAAGGCCCTAGTGGATTCTGGGTCAGCCCGTTGCCTCATTTCCTTGTCCCTTTTTGAAAAACTTGAATCGTCTGGGCTTATCAAGCAAGTTGAGCGAAAAACCCCTATCTGCTGGACTGCGTCAAATTCACCCCTTCCCATCATCTATGAAGCCCGTTTCAAGTTCAAAATTGAACATTTTTCTTGGGTTTGGAGTTTTTGGGTGGCTAAGGACCTTTGTTTCCCTGTCATTTTGGGAGCGGATTTTATCAAGCACACTGGCCTAATTTTGGATTTAGGCAGAGGTCAGTGTTTTTTCCGATTTGCGAGGCGGGTATTAATATCTTTTGCTGATGAAATTGGTGGTGGTGCTGCGGTAGTCGAGCCTGAGATACCCAGCAAGCCAACAATTGATCCGTTAGGGCATCTGGCTACTTGCGAGGCTGAAGCCATCAGAACCTTGTGTTCTCGTTTCCCAGATGTGCTGACGCCAAAGCTTGGAGTCACTAACCTGTTAGAGTACGAGATTCGTCTAACAGATACCCGTCCCGTTCGCTCTCACCCATACAAATTAGCTCCACCCAAAATGGAAACTCTCAGAAAAATCATTGACGAACTTCTGGAAAATGGTGTCATTGAACCTTCCCGTTCGAGCTACGCTAGTCCAGCTTTTCTCGTCCCAAAACCCAATGGCAAGTCCCGAATGGTTTTGGACTATCGCAAATTGAATGCGCAAATTGAAATCGACTCTGTGCCTCTCCCCGATTTGCATTCTGCGTTTGATTGGTTCGGTAAGGCCAAGTATTTTTCTGTTTTTGATCTGAATCAGGCCTATCATCAGATTCCTTTGAAACCTGAGTCTCGACCTCTCACTGCTTTCTGCGTTCCGTGGAATTTGTATCAGTTCACAAGAGTTCCGATGGGTCTTGCTGTGGGGGCCCAGACTCTCACCAGACTCCTTGATTCCATCTTTCATGATGTCAAGTTCAAGTTTGTGTTCAATTACCTCGACGATCTCTTGGTGTACAGTGAGAGCTTCGAAGATCACCTGATTCATCTTGAAGAAGTCATGAGTAGATTGAATAGGGCTGGCCTTACCGTGAATCCTGACAAGGTTAGTTTTGCAAAGCCGGAAATTTCGTTCCTTGGTCATCTTATCTCTCATAGAGGCGTCTGCATCGACCCCGCTAGAACCCAGGCTATCAGGGAGTTTCCTCCTCCCAGAGATGTCAAGGGTATTGCTAGGTTCATCGGCATGGTAGGTTTTTACCGACGCTTCATCCCCAATGTTGCTGAATTGGCGGCTCCTCTCAATGAGCTTCGGAAGAAGGGCGCCAAGTTTGTCTGGGGTGAAGCGCAGCAGACGTCTTTTGATCTTCTCAAGGAGGCTATCATGCAGCCCCCTGTTTTGGCGATGCCGGATTTCAATCAAAACTTTGTCTTGCAAACAGATGCTTCCTCCGTCGCAATTGCGGCTGTGTTGTCACAAGAGGTGGATGGTGTTAGGCAGCCAATTGCGTACGCCTCACGCACTTTGAGTCCCTGCGAAAAGAAAAGCTCTTCTGTGTATGAACTCGAGTGTTTGGCTGTCGTGTTTGGAGTCAATAAATTCAGACGCTTTTTGGAGCACAAAGAGTTTTTATTGGAAACCGACAACCAGGCACTCTCGTGGCTTCTCGCACATCCACGCCAGCTTGGGAAAATTGGTCGTTGGGTTGTCCAAATATCGTCCCTTAAGTTCCAAGTGCAACACGTTCGAGGCACTCAGAATGTGATTGCGGACACACTATCTAGGATGTACCATTCACCCGACGATCCTCCTTCTGACCAAGAGCAACCGGGTTGTGCCGTGCTCTTGGAGTTTCCACTCGCCTTTTCTGATTTCATTCCCCATCAGCTGAAGGATCCTGAGCTGGCAAAGATCATTGGTGAGCTTCAAAATGGGGGAGCCCACCCCCCATATTTTCTGTCCCAGGGTGCCCTTTGCTGTCGCGCTCGGCAGCGAGGTAAACCTAAAGTTGTGCTGCCTAGTCTTCTAATCCCTATGGTCTTTGAGTATTTTCATTCTTCTCCTGTGGGTGGGCATCTAGGTATCCACAAGACCATTGCGAAGGTTAGGGAAATGTTCATCTGGAAGGGTATGGATCGGGATCTTGCTGCTAGGGTGCGTTCTTGTCAAACGTGCTCACTGAGCAAGCCCGCTCAAAACTCTAAGTTTGGTTTGTTGTCATCTGAGGTGGCGGAAAGACCTTTGGAGAAGGTTTTCATTGACTATGTAGGGCCTCTCCCGCGTAGCAAGTCAGGAAATAAGTTCCTACTTGTTTGTGTGGATGCCTTCTCCAAGTTTTGTTGGCTTTTTCCCTTAAGGAATGCCACTGCACAGCTCACCGTGCAGGTACTTCGAACACACCTCTTCCAACATTTTGGAATACCCGCCACCATTGTTTCCGACAACGGAACACAGTTTGTTTCCCATCTGTTCAAAAGAATGTGCTTTGGGCACGGAATCCGCCATGTGACTACTTCCCCTTACTATCCACAGCCTTCTCATGCTGAAAGGTTCAATCGCAATCTTCGTTCCGCTCTCATAGCTTTCCATGCTGACAAGCAGACCACCTGGGATCAGGAACTCCCTTGGCTTCAGTTTGCTTTCAATACTGCTCACCATGAGAGTCACAAGGCGGTCCCTTTCGAGCTGTTTCTAGGCTATCCGCCTAACAACCCGTTAGCGAATGTGTGGGGAATTGGCGACCTTCTGCCACCTCCTGGTGCGGCTGATGTCAAGGCAACTTGGCAAGCGGCCAGGAGAAACTTGATCAGAGCTAGGGAATTGGTCCGGAGGAAGCACAATCGTGGTAGAGTAGACAACCCTTTCCAGGTGGGGGATTTGGTGTTTTGTAAAGCTCATCCAGCCAGTTCGGCTGTGGACAAGAGAGCTGCAAAGTTGTGTCATCGGTGGTCAGGTCCCCACCGCATCCTGAGGTTTTTGACGCCTGTCACGGCGGAGCTTGGAGATCCGCGGACTGGAAAAGTGTTCCGGAGGGCGCACATTTCTCATCTCAAGCCCTTCCGCGGAACTCTTCCGTAGGCAATTTTCTTTCCTCTTGTGTCTGGGTGGGAAGTGCACTGGGCCAGAGAACCTGATCACTTCTCCTGTCCCCTGTGTTCTGCGAAGGAATTTCCCTCACAAAATTTTCCAGCTCTGGCCAGAGCAAACCCTGGGGGTGAGTTTTCCCCTCAGTTTGAAAGTCCCTTGGCGTTCCCCACCACAGACACTTGAGTTGTCTTTCAGGTCAATCTCTTTTCAGGAAGTGGGGGAGAGGCTTGTTTGTTTGTCCCTTTTGCAGAGGAGTGTCCTCTTTTGGGGGGGGAGGTTGAGCCGTGACTATTTCCACCGGGCGAATGTCACGACTCATGATCAATGGTTCAAGTGTTTTTTTTATAGTAGGCTAGTTCAGTGTTTCGTTGTCACTCCACGACCCCGAACAAGGCTGTGGGTTTTTGTTCTTATTACTCCCACCGCCAAGCACTTCAGAGGTTGCGTGACAATCAACTAGTTAACCTCGCAGACATTTTTCCATCGTTTTACATCGCCCTTTTGGCACATGTTTTATGCAAAGTCAATAATGTTTTTTAATTTGTGCTTAGTCTGCGAGGTTATGGAGTAGTTCAAGTGCGCCACGCGCGCCTTTTGGGGCCCAGGAGGACTACCGTTTGAAGTCAACCTTCTACGTTTGGAGCATGGGCGGAGAAACACTTCTTCGTGGGGCCCTCTTTTGGGATCCGGGCCGGCCACCCCCCTCTCCGTCGAACTTCAGCAGCCCTCCTGTGATGTGCGCCTGAAGACCCATGAACTAGTTATCCGTCGTACCGCAAGTTACTTGTTGTTTTGTTTTCACCACATATTTAAATCATAGTTGGATTCATAAAAAGAGGAAAGAGACTATCTAAAGTTATTATTGTTGAGGCCTACAGAGTTTATTTTTGTTATTTCTTTTTAAAAATTTATTTTAGCTAGCCTAATTATTTGTTAATCCTTAAAAAAATTTTTATAACCTTTTAATTAGCCTATCCAATTAAATTTCTTTTTTGGGGCCCCTAAATGTTAAATTGTTACCAGTTATTTAAAGGAAGAGATTTTTATATATTCATTGTTGCAATTTTACAAATTTTATTTTACTAAGGTTAAAACTGATTAAATTTACTTTGACTGAATTTAGCCCATTTTGAATTTTTTAAATTAATGTTCCTTTGTAAGTTAGTAGGCCAAATTGGTAACAAAAATTTATTTAAACTTTAATTGAGAGTATTTACTTCATGTATTGTTGTTAATGTTGTTGTTGTTTATTTTTTTAATGGTTAATTACAGCTCGTTTCTCTCAAATGGCGTGTTGTTCTTGAACCTCCATCCATGGTTCTCATTTTGTTAAGTAAAGTTTTGTGAGCCGCTCCTCGGGCCTGCGCATGGATCACGTTTCCATTTCGTTAGTCTGGGGGCAGGCTCGAGGGCATGGTTCATCTGGTAGCAGAGCGTGGTTAGTGGGTTGCGTCTTGGGTGCCTTGTCGTGAAACTTGGTTTCACGACTCGGATACTTAGGGATGCGATCACTGTCCACGTTCTATTTTTTGTTTTGTTTGAAGAGCCGTGGATGGATTGGTTTCTTGGAAATGTTCTGGCCTGGCAGTTTTGGAAAAGGGCCTTGTTGTGTTGTGGTGGGGCGTAAACACTTTTAATTAGGAGCTCGCCCTTTTGGCCGAGGCACCGGGTGGAATCGGTGGTAATGACTTGCATCCTTCGGGAGCAAGAGTGTCAAAAGCATGGTGATGTGTCAAAAAAAAAAAAAAAAAAAAGGGTTTGTGTGTGCACCCCATCACACAAGTGTTAGGTGTTGTCTAGTGTATGTATCGGTGTATGTTTGTGTGTGTGTACGTTCGTGGCTCATTTGTTGTTTTTTCTTGCGGTACTTGCGGTATGAATGGGCAGGTTCTTCTTTTGGGCCCCATCAGGTGCGTAGGCATCAACGTCCAGAAGCCTTAGGAATTAAATTTCTGTGTTTGTTTTGTAAAAAAAAAAATTTTGTTGGCTGTTGTTTTGAGTCAAGTGCTGGTTGAGACTCGGTATGGCGTCAATTGTGCCGGAATATTTGAGGAAGCCGGAGCTGGTGTACGAGGTGCGGTCCCGGGGGGAGACTCCTGGAACTGATGTACGCACTTTGCGTACACAGTTCAGACAAATTGCTAGCATGCCTCAAGCTTGGGTTGAGTCTCTCAGTTTGGATGAGGAACTGGAGGCATGTAAAGAGAGGATGGAAGAGCTAAGTGGGGAAATTAATAGTTGGAGTAGTTTGCCTATGGGCTCAGCTAAGGGCTCGGCTATCACACAGCTGACGCACTGGCGTAAGCGTCTGCTCTTGGTTTCAGGGCAACCTGAAATCCAGGATGAAGACAAGAGTTGGGTGGAGGCCAGAATCCTTGAGCTGGAAGGAATTTTGGAGAGTATTAAGGCAGGAAAGTCTGTCAAAGAGAAAGTTGAAATTTTTGAAGACAACCGTTCTTCGGAAATTTCAAACGAAGTACCAAGGTCAGTTGATGTGACTCCAGTGGGTACCCCCCAGGCTCCGCCTACGCCAAGTACACTGCTCCAGTTGCCTGCAAATGTTCAAATGTCAAATGCAAATGTCACACCGTCCCCCTCTCACACGTCCACCTTGGCTGCGGCTACGCTGAATGTCCAGTCCCCATCTCCCTTTCCTTCTCAAGTTCATAGTTCCCCTTCCATCTCTAACTCCTTTGGCAAACTTCCCCTTCCCCTTGCCTCTGTCCTGAGTGGTTTCCGGCCGGTGGACGGGTTAGATGTGAATGGTCTTTGTTTTTTTCTGGAGAGTGTTTTGCGCATGCGTGAATACCCTGGCATGTCAGACGCAACTTTGATGGAACTCATTGCTCCATACTGTCTGAAACCGTTGGGGGACAGATTGCTTGATTGTTTGCGCAGAGGCGTCACCTTTGATGTTTTTCATAAAGAAGTTTTGGAGCTTTTCATGCCCCGTCGGGTCATGGAGAAGCTGAAAGTTGAGAGAGTTTTTCGTCCTCAGCAGCCAGCCGAGTCTCTCAGCCAGTACGTGGGGGACATTCGCACGGTGGAAAGGCTCTTGCGTTTGGGAATCAGTGAGCTCCCGTGGGAGTGTTGGGTCCTGAACCGCCGCAGTGGCAGAGGCAACCTGTTGTTTGTTTTGGTTGTGGGCAACCAGGTCACATTCGGCGGCATTGCCGTCAAGGTGGAAATTTTGGACGTGGTCCAAAAAACTAGTTTGCTCACAGGAGGAAAATTTGCCCAATCCTTCCTGTGAGGTTGTTGGTGATAATGTAAAGGGCAATAATCTGAAAGTTTATTCAAGTAAGTCAAATTCTAAGTTAATGTCAGATAATGTTTAACTCCTTTGAGAGATAACCTTATTTCTGACAATCAAATAACATTAATGTATTTGTAAGCATGCTTTAGTGAAACACATTTTAGATTTATAATACTCCTTTGCTAAAGAGAACTTTAATCAGAGCTTTACCAAAAGTTGTTTGATGTCTGACTGGGTCAAAACCAGCTTTGACTGGATCAAGAAATTAATACATCCCTGTCTGTAGCTTTGAGTGGAATGTATAATAAAAAAATGTACTTTGCATGACCTATTATGTCGGTTAACAGCTGCAGCATTTTATCTATACTATTATATAAAAATCTAATGGTGTCTGTCTGTATGTGTGTTACTAATAGGTGCAAAAACTACTGAACCAACTTGGCTAAAAGTTTACAAAAATATAGTTACCATAAAAAGGACCATTATAGGACTATTCAAATTTCGATACTGGCCGTAGGCTTTGCTCCTTTGGCTTTAAAAGTTCTGAGGCGAAGATTTTAAAAGTAATATTGAAATATTGACTCCATGGCTGCGATGAGAACACTAACAATGTTTGTTTACATTTGCTTTGACATTTAAATGTAAACAAGAAGAACTGCTAAACTGCATATTTCACAATTTCAGACAGCTGATATAAAGAAATTATATAAAAGGCGAAGCCCTCACTGACACACTCACTCACTCACTCACTCACTCACTCACTCACTCACTCATCACTAATTCTCCCACTTCCCATTTACCTAGGAGGCTGAAATTTGGTACACTGATTCTTTAGGCATTAAATAGGAAAACTAAGTTATTTTTATTCTGATCCGACTCTCGGGCTCCACCCCAGTGGCTCTGGAGTTTCCCATGTTAACCTTATGAGTACTCATATTTAAATGGAATTAATGAATATTAACAGCTGTTTCAATGAAACAAGTTGGTTCTGTTCTATGATGTGCAATAGCATTTAAGTTACAAGGATTACCAACAGGGTTCAGCACTATTTTATTTTAATTTATGACTACCGTACAGCTAATTTGCAACCAAAAAGGACGTGATTGAGCCATGCGAACGAGCTCACTTATGAAGTAAAACGGGGCAAAGCCCGTGGGTACAGCTAGTTTTTTATACAAATGATACGTAAATCTATATTTTAAGTATAAAGTAATTTTTATGTTGGGTTTAATAAAATAATTAGATGTTGTAACTTCTTCTATTGAAGTCTTAGTTGTAATTTTTACAATAATAAAATATTCCCAATGAGTAACTTTTCATTTATGGAACTTGATCATAAGTCTATTACTGGGACCGAATGGAACTTCAGCTATGGATATACTTAGTGAAGTAAAGACCTCATTATTATGCTAACATTGTAGCGAGTTACAGAATAAAAGATAACTTGAGTAGAGGCATAGTTTGCTATTTTTTATATCTTTTATTTTGTGATGATATTGTTTATTGCACATCGTAATAAAGATATTGTAGATCGTAATATTGCTAATAAGAAGTGGTGAATTTTATTTAGAGTCAAGATATCCGTATATCTTTTTTCATACTGTATTCAAACTAAAACACAAAATTTTTTACATAAAGAGCCACCCTTAAGTGTAAGAAAGGGCCATGTGGCCCTAACTTTGCCTGTATAAATAAATGATTTTTCATTTCATTTCACCCTTTTGAAACAAATAATAATAGTCAAATTCTAATTTCACCAAAATGTTTGTACTGGAAAGAGATTTAGAGTTTTGTATAATATATGTTTGTTTTGACACCGTGAGATTTAATCTAGTAAACCTCTGGTACATCCTGAATTAAAAAAAATATTGTTGCTATTTAATTTCTTAATGTTTGTTGAGTAAGAAAATTTGTATTTTATCAACAATTTTGATATTAAATTGGCTCTGGCGTTTCGTGTGCATTAATAGAAATTTTAATGTTGAAAATAAAGAGTAAGGTATTTTGAATAACGTATCTGTATCAAGTAGTAATGCCTTTCCTTGGGTTATATTTTTATATAACTAATGGAAGTGGATTTTAGAGCACTCCAATTTAGCTTATCAACGTTATTACGACAAAAATATTCAACCTAGAAAATCTGCGTACATAAAAAGCTTTTAACCTATACTTTAAATTATTCATAACTAATAACAGTATTTTAATTCTTAAAACTACACAGTTCAACTCACATTTAATTTCAAACGGTAACTTCAATATTGAATCTTTGCATTAAGGTAGAATATGTAATCAAACATGACCGTCGTTTTATATTATTCTTTGTAAATATACTTGATTATACAAACAAGGCTGTAAAATTTAATTTGAAAAATATAAATAATATGAAAGTAAATTAAATGTTTTGTCCATGGGTAAATAAATTATTCCTGTAATAGATATGTACTTTAAAAGTCAATATAAAAATATTACTCTTGCTATTGCATATTCCCAAAAATGTAAGTAACGAATCCGTTTAATTATCATGATAGGTTTTAATTACTCGGAATAAAATGATAAATGGTAACTGACAGAAGGTAAATTCGTGATATTTTTTGGTTTTGCCTAAATAATTTATTATTTGTTAAAAAATAACTTAATAGTTAAATTTAATAATTTAATTATTATTAAATTATATATTAAATAAATAAATCAATAATAAATTAATAGAATTGTGTAAATTTAATAAATATTAAATTATTTTCTTTAATTTAATAATTTGTTAAATAATTTATTACACGTAAATTATGCTAAACACCTTATAAAAATGCATTACGGCAATAAGTTGGAGCCCTCATGGTGCTCATGTCAACTTAGAGTGGAGTGGCTGTACATAATATTATAATAACCTTGCAACCTTGTATTAGAAAATATTTTCCCAATGTCTGGTTTTACATTTGTACCTCACAAACTATAGCAGTGAGCGAGTCAAGTCAGTTATAATCAGTGGAACCATTTGCTTTGGAAACTTAATCCAATTGTTCACTCTTGTGGTCATAAAAGGTGATGAAGTCAAAACTAACTCATATAATGGAAAGTTTATCTCAATTTAATTTTCAGCGTCCTCTCAGTTAAAGTGATTACAAATCGTGATTTAAAAACTGTGTAAGAAGAAAAATTATATACAAGGTATCGAAACAAAGTTTCAGGACTTTGTGATATGTGTATGATGACAAAAATAAAAATATTCATATTAAATCATGTTTAGAAATATATATCTACCCAATATCCGCCATTTTGTTTTTTATATATAAACATTTTATCTTTGAATTAGTCCAAACTGATCTGAATGAAACTTGGTATTCATTTTGAAGGTAAACAGACCAATGCTAAACAAAAAAGAAATTGATTCAATTTAAAATTCCAAAATGGCGACCATTTTCATTAGCATATGCTCAAAATTCAAAGAAAGTGTTTAAATTAATGAAAAATGGCAAATGATTTTGTTTATAATCATCCCTTTTCATAAAGGGGTGTCAAAAACTTCAGGGGCTGATAGTTCTCGCCAATCTAAACAAAAAGTTCATATAAACAAAGGATGAAAAAAATTTTGTTTAGCCACTAGCTACCATCTTGTATTTTTTACAAAACAATTTATATCTCAAGAATTATTCAATCTATGGAAACCAAACTTCGCACATATATTATTGTGCCAAGAGGAAATAAAAAGATAATTATGTAATTTTCTTTAAAATTAGTAAAACGGTGACCATTTAAAATCTTTAAACAAAAATTACTAAAGTATGGCTGGTTTTATGAAAAAATGACAGTAAAAATTTGTATTTAACATTTTTTATTCCCTATCAAACGATACTAACTTCAAAAATATCAAATAAAGAATAGTTGAAATATCACAATTTTTTGTTGTAAAATGGGGTATAATAAAGCTAATCTAGTCAGGTTTGCCACATTTAAGAACTAAAAAACTGAATATTTCAGCGGTTCTTTTTTTGACCTTTTTGTAAAAAATACAGAATGTCGACTAGCGGCTAAACGAAATTTTTTGACCTATGTTTATGCACTTTTTTGTTTGGATTGATGAGTACTATCAGCCTTTAAAGTGTGTAACATTCCTTTATGAACACCCTGCATAAATATTTTATAATTAAATTCGATTCTGTTCTGTTTAAAGTAAAGGATGTGTGTAGTAAGAGACTTGTTTAATCATGGTACTTTTTGAGACAGAGTAATTCAGTTATTCATAACATGATGAAATTCAAAATCTGTTTACACCTAAACATATTTTTAACCCACGGCTATGCCATGGTTCTTGACTATCCATTGCCAAATTGTAGGTTTGTTACTTTTATTGAAAAAAAAAACTCGTTTATATCAATTTTGTCTGCGTTTAATAACATTTATAATGTTTAAATATAAATTAAATTTATTAATTCAATGTAAAGTTAATTTAAAGAATTTATCCAATAATAATTAACAACTTAATAATAAAATGATACAATGCCTTAATTGAGTGGTTTTTATATATTACATTGAAGTAATTCGTATACTAACCATTAAAACTTTGGTTACAATTTAAAGACAATTATTGTCTGGCCAAACCAAACCAATTGCAATAATAGTCGTGTTTGAGAACGAGACTTGTTGGCGAGCTCTTGGCCTACTTTATGGTTTCTGCCAACCATTACTTAAGATTGATTTGTGTCTGTGATTCTGCTTACATCATAATTGCGATTCATTCAGTTTTATTGAACGCGTTTTTTTTTTCAACCAGTAGCTATAGAGAGATTGTAAGAAAATGTACTTTCGTAATAGTTTGTCAGGAAAACTCAAAACTATTCTTCTGATAAAATTAAATGAAATGCTTTATTTTCCATTAGGCATGAAATGTAATAGGCATCGTCAAAAAAATAACAATATACAATTTTCATAGAAATTAAAACTAAAATGCAAAAATCACATAGCAAACAAAACCAAAAGCAAACCATGCACAAAACTACAGTCACAATCTGTTACTTACATTGGAATAACTCCCTCACAGTCTCCTTGGGAATGTCGAAGAAATTGCTGGTCTCATAAAGAGGGAAAGCCAATGAAAGTGCCCGGAGATTGTTTTGGAATTTTCTGTTGGTTTGGTTCCACGCTGTAAAAGAAATGTGGTTAAGAAGCCTTATACTTAACTGGCTGGAATTAGACATCACAGGAAAAATAGATAATTCTTTTGAATATCGAACAACTATTCATTTCAATGCAGGGTTATTCATTCTTTAATAGTAGTTTACGCAACGATTGCGTTAAGTTAGTCTTTACGACACGAGTAGCCTTAAAAACTTCTACGAGTGTCGTAAAAACTATTAACGCGAGTTGCGTACACTACTTTACCTACGACAGTTTTTTAATTACTAACAATCGGGTTTTTAATTACTAAAAATCACTACTCATTACTTCTTAGAGAGGTTATGTTTTCGTTTATTGTCAGTGCCAATAAAGGAAAGTGATGCAACGACTTATTGTATAATCAGCTGATTTCCTGTAATTACGTGGTTGTAAAGCTTCGTTAAAAAAATACGTTACCTTTTTCAGGGAATGTGTTCTGCTAGCATCATTCTGACCATAAATACTGCATCAGGTACAATTAGAAAAATTTTGCATTTTGTTTTTGACAACTGAATGATTATAGTGAAACAGTTAATTTACAGTTAGATCTCAGCATCGAATATTATAAACAGTTTGTTCTCTCATTTCCATCTCGTCAACTTCACTTTCACTAACTGACATTATTAAATCAGTTTAATCTACCTTCCTTTAACTTCCACAAACTTAGGTTAATAATACGCGAGTATCAACAGGAACAAGTCAGATCAACAATTAAATTGGTCAACCGATCAGCTGATCAGCTGATTAGTTGACGTTCGAGGCATTACAATTTTAATTCTTTTCTCTCAATACTTGAACCTCATTGGTCCATTACCTGTGTTGATATGAGAAAAACTATGCTGATATGAAATGAAACTATGCTGATATGAAAGTAAACAACTGTTAAGTGAAACTTTTCAATTCTAAGAACTGAACTGAAATGGCTACTTTAAAAAACGGTCGTAGGTAAAAAAACTTTTTAAGTCAAGCTCTATCCCTCAACAAATAGAAAAGCTTGAGTTTTAGAGATATTGATACTTTTCACTCATTAAAAAAAGATTAATCAGCATTAATTTTGTGTATTCTGATTTTGTGAAGCCATTAACTGTTTCTATGCCACCCACTAAACACACTATATCATTAGTCTGATAAAAGCTAGTCACAGTTAAAAGCGAAGTTCTCATATAGGGAATAAGTGATTACCGTAGGGGTCATCGTAAGACCTGGACCCGGGGCCGATTTTCGTTTAGAGGCCCCGCAAATTTATAAGGGTTATAAGGTATATAAGGGCAATTATGTATGACCTGGTAAGTATATGATCCGGTCGATGATGCTATGAGCTATGGGTCGATATAATAAATACAACACTATACGCCTAATGTCGACATTTCTATTGGAGATATAAAAAAAGTACAGTATAATTAATTAAATCAATTTAATTTATTTATTTAATTGTTTCATTCCTTTTGGTGTACGGTACTTGGGAGTTTTTTCTCGCTGTAGGAAAACTAATGTTCAACTCCAGACACATTTTGCAGAAAAAAGCCGAGTTAAAATAAAAGTTTACCAAGAACCAATTAGTTCTGTTTTAGAAAGTTTTCCTCGTTGAGAAACTGTTCCGGATGATCTGTATTGGAGTATTGCTATATTTGGAACAGGAAACGTTTGAAACTACGCAGAGATAGTTTATTTCTGTAAAGTTTAATTGCTTTAACCAAACAATTCAACAATTAAAACTCTAAATTTGATTTCCTCGGAATAACAATAACAATGCTTGAATACAATTACTAATTATTACAGTAGGCCTACTCAAAAGGTAGCACTGCTTCTGCGCACTAATCTGGACCATCCAAGGATACAGGAAAACGAGGAAAACAGTTAGTTACTAGGGTGTTTTTTTAAAAACTTGCATCTTTATTTATGTAAAAACCGCAATAGATAGAAATATGCAGTTTGCGGGAATCATCTATTGACGTAGGGGGACCAATTGTTTTGAATTCAACGTTACATTCACATTCCCCCCCTTTCCCCCCCTGCCACCAACTTATTTTTTTAAATAGCAAGGTACCCCTTGTGACATATCAAATAAAAGAGCATAAAAAAGGAAAATGTTTGATGAAAAAAAATTGAAAATCGGTTCATAAATTTGTGAGATATTCCCCCCCTCACCCCCCCCGGAACTTAATTTTTTTTTAATAGCAAAGTACCCCTTGTGACATATCAAATGAAAGAGCGTGAAAAAAGAAAATTTTTGGTGAAAAAAATTTAAAATCGGCTCATGAATTTGTGAGATAATCACCCCCCTTTTCCCCTACCCATAACTTGTTTTTTAATAGCAAGGTACCCGCCCTTGTGACATATCAAATGAAAAATAAATTTCGCCAAAATTTTTCTCTTTTTATGCTCTTTCATTTGATATATCACAAGGGGTACTTTGCTATTAAAAAAAAAATAAGTTCCGGGGGGGTGAGGGGGGAAATATCTCACAAATTTATGAACCAATTTTCAATTTTTTTTCATCAAAAATTTTCTTTTTTCATGCTCTTTTATTTGATATGTCACAAGGGGTACCTTGCTATTTAAAAAAATTAAGTTGGTGGCAAGGGGGGAAGGGGGGGGATGTGAATGTAACATTGAATTCAAAACAATTGGTCCCCCTACGTCAATAGATGATTCCCGCAAACTGCATATTTCTATCTATTGCGGTTTTTACATAAATAAAAATGCAAGTTTTTAAAAAAACACCCTGTATAGTATATTTCATTACTAGGAACTAAAGTGGCATTTTCCGGCGCGCGCTCAAGTTTTTGTGTGAGGCGTAGCCGAACACATGGAACCCCAATTTCACGTACGAGGCGAAGCCGAGGACGGGAATAATGGAACAAGGGCCGGATAGTAACTTTCGGTACGAGTTGTGAACGATACTTTTCATCACGACGCAAAAATACACAAACACAGAATAGCAGACCTTAGTAAGTAATATTACAACTATTGTATTTCTCAATTCATTTGATTGAACATCAAAATAAAATAAAATCTTCTAAAAGGAAACCTACGTATATTGTTGATTTATTTTTTAAACATAAAAATAAGAAAAACTATTCTTAAGGAAACCTACGTATATTTCTCAATAAATTTAGTTTAAACATCAAAATAAAATAATAAAACAACTTTTAACAATACAAACAGCTGATTCAAATCATTAAATTCAACCGAAACAAAACACTAGCGCGCGTATTGAATAAATCTTACTTTGGCCCAAAGATTTATAATGATCTCCCCTTGGACCTAAAACAGCTGGGGGTCCTGGCTTTCAAAAGAAAAGTAAAGAAAATGTAAAGTATTGTATATAGCTTATAATTTTGTTTTGTTTTGTTTTGTCATACACATTGTTTTTGTATCATAATTTTTGTATATTTTTAAGTTAGTTATATTGACATGAGTTACTTTGTAAAACAGTTCTTGTACTGAAAGACGCTCGCAAATAAAGGCATTTTTATTTATTTATTTATTTATTTTAAATGGAGAACTAATTGAGAGCGAGGGAAAGTAAATTTAGAGCGAGGGAATCAGCTGATCGATTTTCCCTCGTCCTAAATTAAAGCTTGGGAAACGACTACTTTCATTGATGTCAGCTGTTATCGAAAATAGTTACTTTCGTTATGGAGTGATGTAATAGCTATTTACCTTACAAGAGTAGTAAGGGCGTTTTTACATCACGCAGGTGAAAGTTGTGCAACGAGCGAAGCGAGTTGCATAATTTACCTAAGTGATGTAAACACGCTCTTGCGTAACGTGTAACGTACAAGATTTTACCTGACCCGACAATATACAGGAGGTTACGAACAATATTTTTCATTATCCATTTCACTCATCTTCTAACAGTAACGTTCATTTACAAACAAAAGCTAGGTTAGGAAAATTCTTCAAAACATAACAATAATATTTAAGCACACAGCTGATTTCTAGCGTTGAACGTCGTTGGCTCCATAGAGGTATAATTTTTACGTTATCCACTCAATGTTATTTAAATGGGTTTCATTACATCACCGAGTGAGTTTTTTGATACTTTACATCACTCGAGAAGTAAGGAAGTTGTATACATCACGCTTAGGATAGGGAAGTTTAACATGGCGGGTTAGGTAAAAGCATTTAAATAATTAGTCTTCCAAACACTGTACGACACGTTTTTAGGTTAGGTTAAATCCTAACATTGAACGAAATGGGAAACGCTGCACCAGCTAGCTGATCGTAGTCGTACTGTAATATCTTTAAATGTTGCCAACATATTTTCAAGCGTACACGTATTGGACGCGTTGCAGAAAGTCAACAGTCCCGGAAGGTCAAATAATTTATACATGTGCCGCTAGGTCAAAAACTACAATGTTTGCAGTGTCTGTAGATCAAAAATCCCAGTAAGTCAAATAGTACAGTCCGGGCTAAAAACGTAGTCTATGTTAAAGCAATTGACTTATTGGGAATTTGACCTAATGCAACAGCAGTTTTAATATAACGAAATAAGATAAAATATAAGTTCAGTTTCGCTGAGTCAACAGTGCCGGAAGGTCAAAAGTATAATCTGTTAAAAACAACGATAGTCCTCTCGACGCATGACTTCAATAATTTCGTGTTTTGGTGTACTTAAAGTTGTGCTAAAATTTTGAAATTTGGCACAGAGCTTCTTGGTTAGTCCTACTCAATGACTATTTTGTTGGAACTTTAAACTATTTACCGATCTAATTAATAAAAATTGAAAAATGTATGGTGAAATAGTTTTAAATCGTGATTTCTAACATGAAAAAGTTAGCATGCGAGATTTTTTGTTTGTTTTTGGGTTAGAGAGGTTTTGTCTGTGGCAAAGTTGTAGCTAAAAGTGTGATGCGTAAAATATATATTTTTTAAATTTTTTACAATCAGTGGTTCAATAGATAACTTGGGTTGAAGAGGACGGCAAATTTTAGCATTTCGCAACGCATGGAAAGAACTACATCGTACGATGGGACTGCTGAGTGGACTTTTAATTTACACTTCTAAGGACAAGAAAAATATGAATATACAAATCACCAGTTCATTCATATTATTTATAAAACATCTTTCTGTATTACCAGCTTACACTTTTCACTTATATTAATAAGAATACATCATAAACAGGGTGTTAAAAATAAGCGGGGAGATATTTTACCTAGTAATTCCTTGGGTCAAAATAAACAGAAAATGAAGGATACCGTAACATTTTTTCCAAAATCGTTTCGTTAACCAGATATCCGCCATTTTGTATTTTTTACATACAAATATTTATCTTTACACTTTTCCAACCGATGTTAATGAAACTTGGTATGTATGTTAAGGTAGGAGAGACCCATGTTATTAAAAAAGATTCATCTCTATTAACCTTAAAATTTCAAAATTTAACACTTAACTACAATATAATATACCTTACTACACCACAATATTTACGTATCACCATATAAATCTTTAATAAAATAAAACGTTCACATTTTTAAAATCCAAAGTAAATCAATACAATCTTTCTTTTTTGAAAAATATAGTAAAAAAATATGGCGATGTTAAAATAACGACAGGTGAGTTTCGATCTGGGTGTTTCAGGTTTGAACCTAGGAGGATTTAACATTAATTAACATTATAGTTTAATCCTCCTAGGTTTGAACTGATTGAGAGGAATACATGAAACCGAAGGGGGAGGAATCACAAGTGCAATAGTACTTACTTTGATGGATTTAACAAAAACCTTTTCTATTTCACTTATTTTCAGCTGTTTAATTTCAAACGATACGTTTTAGCTACATCATTAACATGATTATCATCATCATCATCGTTTGAGTTTGGGTTTGCGGCAATGTATTTTTATGAATAAAACCTTTAACTTGATACCAAACTTGACCTCTGTTGCTATTAATTGACTGTATGGACTATTAATTAACAGCTGTGGACAACCTTATACGAGTGTGAGTTAGTCCGAAAACAGAGTAAGTCCGAAAAC
Organism: Macrosteles quadrilineatus; assembly: GCF_028750875.1. Lineage (NCBI taxonomy): Eukaryota > Metazoa > Arthropoda > Insecta > Hemiptera > Cicadellidae > Macrosteles > Macrosteles quadrilineatus. The sequence goes on along the minus strand of NW_026542598.1, from coordinate 33,766,767 downwards.
AACTCTAAAAAACAATAAGCAATAAATTGCAAGAACCGTTGCTTATATCATTGTGTGTAAACCACATACAGTACACCTGTATTCTATCTATTTTACCTTTTATTTTTCCAAGACTTTATAGAAAATCACGCATTACGTGATCAGTGAAGAAAGGCTGTATCCCATGTGTTTTATAGGTAAAGAAGACAAGGGCGGTCCTAGACATATATTTTGGGGGGGTCACCGGGGGCCTGGGGGGTATGGAATACCCCCCAAAAAGGAGGGGGGTCCTGGGGTTCCCCCCGGGGAAAATATATAAATAAATAAATATAGGCTATACAGGTGATCAACTCAAGGAGGCCACCATTGGGATATCGGAAACGGTAAGAATTAGAGAAAACTTAAAATGGGGGACATTCCTTTATTTTTTGTGGCAGTTAAAAATATGATTTTAGTTTCTTTTTTTTACTCAGCCGCCATTTTCCAAAATGGCGGCCAAATTTGAAATTTCTTATGGAACACCCTATATTTTATATGTTTTCGGATAGAATAGGCAATTTAAAAACTTTTTTACCCTTGACATTTTTTCGATAAACCCACTCGTTTAGGAGTTACAGCCTATGGAAAAATGACTTCCGGTGTACATTTTACATCATGTAACTCCTAAACAAGTAGGTTTATAGCAAAAATGCGAAGAGTAAAAAAGTCTTACAATTGCATCCACATTCCAAAAAAGACCATAAAATTCATTAAAAATATGAATTATATTATTTTAAAAATGGCGGCAAACTTGAAAAGTGGAAAACTTTTTATTTTATAGTCTTTAAGGAATGTAGATGCAATTCTAAGACGAATTTACTTTCTGCAATTTTGCTCTAAACTTACTCGTTTAGGAGCTACATGATGTAAAATGTACACCGGAAGTCATTTTTCCATAGGCTGTACTCCTAAACGAGTGGGGTTATCGAAAAAATGTCAAGGATAAAAAAGTTTTAAAATTGCATATTCTATCCGAAAACATGATAAAAAAACTAAAATCATATTTTTAACTGCCACAAAAAATAAAGGAATGTCCCCCATTTAAAGGTTTCTCTAATTCTTACCGTTTCCGATTTCCCAATGGTGGCCTCCTTGAGTCGATCACCCTGTATATATGAATTTAAACGGATGGTATTTTTGGCCTCTAGGGACCTCAAAACTAAAAATTAAATCGGTCCCGGGTCCAGGTGTTTAGTGGCTTATTCCCTATATGGAAAATTCACCAAAAACCTAATAGTTATATAGAACAATATTACATTCAACCAGCTGTTGGTTAAAACAAATTATATGGGACTAAAACAAATCAATGATTACAAAGATTCCTTTAAAAATTAATTTGAACATCCTACTAGTTTACTATGCATATTTAATTAATCTGCCATCCTCATACCTAAGAATTGAATGTATCAATGGTCAGCATTACACATAGTATAAATAAGTCAACTCTAAATATGTCTTTAAATTTGTGTCACATATGCTGAATGTTTACAGCTGTTATGTTAAGCAAATTATATTGAACTAAAAGCTAGCTTAGAAGGTTAGCGTCGGCTGCTAGACTTTTAAAAAATTAAAACTTAATTTCTAAAAAACTGGTACCCTTAATTATAATTATGGCTTTGACATTCCCTGGTTCTCAAAATTATCTTTCTTTCAACACAAAAATAATGAAAATCCGTCGACTGGTTGATTCAGAATGTGAAAAAATCCCATTTACGTTTTAATAATATATATGATAGTTTGGACAGGTTTCAACCCTTCCGAGGCGTAATACGTTTACACAGTTTATGTGTAGACTACATTATAACTCATAAAATAGTTCTAAAATTAAATGGATCTCCTTTTACAAACGTATATAATAACCAGAAATTTTCAAATCGCCCTTGCGTGTATTTCATGCCACAAATTTTGACGAAAGGCTTTTTATTACATAAACTATACCTATTTACAGTGTTGACCAAACAGTTGGCAAGAAGCATTAATAGATAAGCTATGTACCAAATATGATAATTTTAGCTTTATTCTAATTATGACAAAACACGAAGTAACTAAAAGCGAGTTTTGTTGGTGTAGTAAGCGTTGCAGGAGGTCTACTTTATACTGAATCGACGTTCACTTTTATTGCTTTTGATCTTCCGGCACTTTTGACTCAGCGAAACTGAACTTGTATTTTACCGTATTTCTTTATATTAAAACTGCTGTTGCATTAGGTCAAATTCCCAATAAGTCAATTGCTTTATCATAGACCACGTTTTTAGCTCGGGCTGTACTATTTGACTTACTGGGAATTTTGATCTACAGACACTGCAAACATTGTAGTTTTTGACCTAGCGGCACAGGTATAAATTATTTGATCTTCCGGGACTGTTGACTTTCTGCAACATTCCCCACGTATTACGCGCCTAATAAAAGCACGCTGTTTTGTGTTGTTTGGCTTTTTGTACTATAATCAGTGCAAGGAAGCCCACTTTGCCAGGGGACTGGAGGAAAAAATTAATTAGGCCTAATTGCTTCAAATTACGATTAAAACACATTGAATATATACAGTATACTATTTTAGCGAATTACAATACAATACAATACAATACAATACAATACAATACAATATTCTTTATTGTTAATTCGTTAAGAATTACAATAGTGTCAATACAATAGTGAATTGTACATGTTAATTTTCATAAAATTCCTTTATTGAGTAGAAGGGTCTTGCGATTAGCCACTTCTTCAACTCCTGGTGTAGCTTGTTGCCAGTCAGGTCTCTCAGGTAGTCAGGTAGATGGTTCCTCAGCTTGCAGCCGGTGTAGGAAGGTTTTTTCTCCCAAAGAGTTGTTCGGTGAACTGGTAATGCAAATTTGGAGCCATGACGGGTGTTGTAGTGGTGCAAGTCTTGGTTTCTTGGGGGGTTTATTTCATTCACATACTTAATTCAAGTACTTAGTTCAAAATTACTTTAAATAACCATTGCCTCAATAATTTTTAGCTGCCATTTTGTTATTAATGGCCCGATTTATATTTTCTTTATGTTATTTGTTATGTTTTGTCATGACCCGTAAAATGATACCAAACTCGACTATACTTGCTATTTGAAAATTTTGAGCTACCCCCTACCCCCGCTACCCCTAAGGGAAAAATTTTCAAAACTAACCATAATTATTGTAGCCCTTCTTTTCCAAACAAGTTGCCGCAAACCGATTTCAAATATCTCAAATAGTTAAAAAGCTAAAGAGGGTGCAAGTTAATTTTTTTGCCACCCTCATAGTTATTTGGATTTGAAACGTTTTAGGGCGCCATTTTGTTATTAGTGAGCCGATTTTGGTTTTCTTTATGTCAATGTTTATGTTTCGTCAAGACCTGTAAAATGATACCAAACTCGACTATACTTGTCATTTGAAATTTTGAGCTACCCCTTACCCCCGCTACCCCTCAGAGCAAAATTTTCAAAACTGACCATAATTATTGTAGCCCCTGATATCTAAGAAGGTTGCCGCAAACCGATTTCAAATATCTCAAATGGTTGAAAAGTTAAGGGGGGGGGGTGCAAGTTACTTTTCAGCCACCCTGTATTTTAATAACATTCGGCAATTTGGTTTATTTAAAACTAAGCTATCAACATTTCAATAAAAAACACACCTCAATACCTTCCCTGTAGCAAACCTAAGTAATCATTAAAATTAATGTAATTTTAATAGGAAATGAATCTGACAATTGTAAGGGAATATTTTAGTAGTAATCTGCTTGGTAAATGGAAATTCGCTTAGGCCCCGTTTATGCACCAAGTGCGGGAGCGGTGCGATAGCGGGCCCGCTCCCGCTGTAAATGAGTCTGTTTATGCACGAAGAGCGATAGCGGTAGCGGTTGGTTAAAGGAGAATGGAAGGGGGACACAGTCTTGCCAACTCAAACTCTGCCAAATAATTAACACAACTATTTGTCCTAAGTGCACGTGCGCGTGGGTCAAGTTGGCAACCCTGGCTTCAGCCCAAGCAACCGCTGCGATTCCTAACTACACAGCGGGCGAATTGGAAATCGCAGCGGGAGGTCAACCGCTATCGCTATCGCTCTTGGTGCATAAACAGCCCCATTTAACTCAATGGTGTTAGAAATCGCTCCCTCTGTCGCTACCGCTACCGCACTTGGTGCATAAACGGGGCCTAGTCTGCAAGTTTGCTGCGGCAGTGTATTTGATGTTTCTTCAATAACCGCTAGGCTTACAGCAACGCCTCAGTGTACTAAATTGTTTGTTTTAAGCTCTACATAATTGTTTGGAGAAAATTGCAAAATTTGATGTTTTGGGGGTCAAAATGGGAAAGCCCAATATTCATTCCAAAGCAACCTATTCAACCCCGTACCCAGTCCGATCATGCTGGTTTACGAACTCGTTTCCGAATAAGTGTAGGTTTTCCACGTTAGTACCGAATTTCGTCATAATCGGATATTTTTTTCTCAAGCTATCATGCTACCATGCTAAATGACTAAAATGTAGATACTCCTTTATCTATGTTAATATATATAAATACTAGCAGAGTACCCGTCCTTCGTACGGGGTTGGCATAGAAGTATAAAATGCTTATTGCAGTTACGGGAGTAGGGGGAAAAGCAGAGTTTTGTGTGGGGATCCTGATCTCAATGGATCCATGGATCCGCTTGGATCAGTCTAGCTGTATTAGGCTGGGGTCTCCAGGAGATCTATAAATAGTGCAATGCCTGAGGCTACTGAATTTCTCTTCACTAAGGAAAGTGAGAGTTGTTTTAAAGAGTGTTAAACAATATACATAATACTAAACTTTACATACCTCTTCTTGCAGTTCAAATATAGTTTTTGAAGTCCACTACATGTTTCGCCATATATGGCATTCCATGGAATTTAAAATACATTATCTAAAACCAATTTGGAGTTGATGCAGAATAGGGTGTGAGGGTGACATTTGACCTTTTTAGTGTACATTGTATGTTTGAATTATTCATTCTGAAGCTAAATTTAAATGAGCCCCAGGGATGATAAGATATACAATCTACTTGGCAAAGAAGTATAGGCTGTGCTGGTAAAACATTATATGAAAAATATATTCAATACCCCCTTGAAAGTTATGGTGTAACAGATGAAATTTGTTGAATAAACTAAATACGTTTGCTGCACAAAAAAAATTTACCTGTATATCAATCCTGAATTATATCACAAGCCAGTAATTCAAACTATTATTTCTGCTATTGCAGGTTGTACAAACATATTCCTGCTCATATGTAATTCGGCACTTGTAATGTTTGTTGTCCATAGACTCATTTGACTAGACACAAAATGTAGAAATGAACCACAAATGTCAACTTATTAAAATTAATTGGAACAATTAGTGAGTTTAACATTTATGTTTTGTAAACATAATGCCATTGCAATAAATATCCTAGTTTAGGAAACTTGCAATTGTTTTTTTCTTCAACAAAATAAATATGTTAGGATTCATTCCCTCAAAGTTTTTTATCAATCACTACTCTTTAGCGTTTTTTTATGAACTGTATGTATACACCCAACTGTGTTTAAAGCACCAAATATGAGCTTATACCTTTAGATAGTTTTAAATAGTTATTGTAGGACCACAAAAGTATGTGTTGCAATGTTTTTAACGTACAATGTGTTTCATAATCATCGCACGTTGATAAACGTAGTTAAAATAATATATTACTGGATAACATGTACACACTGTAACTGTTTTCCTGCAGTTTGCATAAATTTAGAAACAAAACATTGCTTAAAAATTTAAGTTAAATATTGGAATTACAATTTGCCATAAATAAAAACTAAACAGTTCAATCCCTCAAACATATTAAGATATCTCAGCCATGTATCGTAAACATATAATTCTGCAATGTATTCACTAAGTTTGAAGTAAGTTATAAACTCATTTGCTTCAATATCGTTGCAATTGAAACATTATATCTGTTTATATATCGTAAATGTAGATGTTAGTAATGTATTCACTAAATATTCATTTACTAAGGTTGTACAAAGTGTTTGTAATTATAACATGATCTTACTTCACATATTGTAAATTTTTAACTGTATCTATTATTTGTATTCTGTATTATTACTGTCATTTAACCACTTACTCGAAACAAATACTGTATATATAATATTTATGCTTCAAGTTCACTAGAAATTCGTAAAAAGTTAAACATCTTTTTGTACAATAAAGTGGGTTGGGTTAAAAAAAAGACATATATTTTAACAACCTGAGTTTTATTAAGAATAACCTTCTGAAACAGTATTTTATATAAATCAAAGTCATTTTCATTACAACGTTAGAACAAATTTAAGTAAAAAAGGTAAGACTGAACACTACTGAATAGTAAAGTTATATGAAATAAACTAAATTCCTTATCGTTATCGTTTCTCACCATCAAGTTATAATATAAGTAAAACAATCACAATCTGTTTTATAGGTAACGTTTAACATAATGTAACAATTTAACATAAGACCTAACATAAGACAACATGTATCTTAATTTAAAAATGTTAGTAAAAGTTTGCCAGCTCAAAGGAAAAAAATATATATGGTAAAATGTTTATATACTTTTTACTCAAGTACTCTTAGGTGCAAAGCTCTGTTAAATGTGAACAAATAGCACCCTTTTATTGCAAAAACATGGAAAATTAATTTTTACATAAAACTTAATTTACTTTTTGTAAAATATAATAATTAGTTGCTTGTTTTAATAACATTTTTATACGTAAAAATAATCATTAATTTTGTTATTTATATAAATAAATAAAATATGTAATTAGGAAAATATTTTAAAACTGATTAAAGTACTAATGCTAACAAAGGTAATAATATACCCTTAACAAAATCAATTGAATAGTATAAATTTTTTTTTTTTTATTTACAAATCAGAGAGTGAATATTCAGTGTTCAGAACTTTTTATGCCAACACTTAAAATTAAGTCTATAAGCAACTTCGGAATTTTAAGAATTAATGTTACCATACCCTCTACAAAATCAATTGAAAATTATGTTTGTATTTAAAAAATTATTTAAATCAGATAGCTAATATTCAGATATTTACAATTATTTTAAGTTAAAACTTTTTGATGAGCAATCTCGTTTTAATACTTTGGATGAATCAAAATTTAATGTTTAGAATAAATATTACTGTATTGTTAACTTTGTTTGATGAACTACTTTAACAGATATCACAGTGTCCATATGGAAGAGTATTTACACCGTCTGCACAAAGGTGGCGTTTGAAGTCATAACCACTCAGTGTCAATTTATTCTCCCACTTTGTCTTGACGTCGTGTCTGTATGACCGGAAAGTTGTGTTCATAGTATACCAGTCCTCATTTTCCATTATACATCGGCGGTAGTCTTCGGCACGAAGGATTTTTGATACTACTGGCTTGGTGATTCCTTTGCATTTCTTTATAGGATCTTGTACTTCGTCTTCTTTTACGACGCAATATACTTTAGTTCTAACACCCAAGAACTCTTGAATGTATGTCCCATTAAGTTCATCTTTAAACTTTCCTAATACTTTTGCATTGTCAGGTTGGTATGCTGGGTTGTTTTTTGGTAAACTACTAGTGTCAAGATGATAGACAATTGGCAAAAAACTGTTATACAAATCAGGAGTGAATACTTCTATGACAAAACTGTCCGTGTCCATATAAATGAGGCGTACGTTATCTTCTCCATAGTGTGGGACTATTACCTCATAGTAGAATTTGTACATGAGTTCTTTGCTCAACTCAAGGATACACATCCCAACATAAAGTGGTTTCTCAAGAACTATGTTTTCTTTCGCTAGATTTATACCAACCATCGTTTCAGAAATAATTGTTCGGTGCAAGAAATTTGGCTTTGCTATGAGTTTTTCAGCCTTTTGTTCACTTGTCGTTAGTTTGTAGTTCAATCTTTTTCTTACGTTTTCCATTGTTTTTCCAAAAACCGAGTTGTTGTAGAGCTTGAAAAGATCCTTTTCGAAATCATTTTTGGCTGCCTTCCGTAGGTTGGTGTTTAGATCTATGTACGGTTTGAGCCAGGGAGATTGGTCAAACCTTACCACTCTATGAATTTTGGTTACTTTCAGTCCATGTTTGAGTGCCTGTTTTAATATGCGGTAGTGGGCTATGTAGTTTTTCTTATTTTCTAGTGTCGTTAGTAGTTTGGGGTGTTTTGAGCCAGGTGTGGATTTCCTTTCGCAAAGGAATGGGAGATCTCTGTGCCGATCGTGAAGTGACTGCGGGTATTCCACATCAACTTCGAGTACGTAACCCACATTGCTTTCATCTGACACAGTTTCTATGTCAAGGCAGTCAATTTCGCCCTTGTCTAACCATCTAAATCCCCCTGTTGGTAGGTATTGAGATTGACCCCATCCATACAAGTTGTTTGCGTCCACATAAGTTAAATATTTGGAGCGTTTTGAAGGGTCGTAGCCTGTACAATACTTATTATTAGCCACTGATCTTCGCTTCATGCACTGTGAAATCCCTCCACGTATGCCATTTTCAAAAAATAGGTAGATATCATGGTCCTGAATTGTTTCAAGTTTTATGTTTGTGTTCTTCAGCATACAGTCCCATGAATATGAAGGCAGGGTGATGTAATAAGCAGGATCCAGCTGATGTGATTTTAGACTTGCATCTCGGAAATGTTCGAAGATGTCTGTAAGAAGGAGGACGTCAGTAAGGAGGTATAGATCAGAATACTGGCCTAAATCTTTGATGTTAAAGGTTTTCCAGACATCTTCAGCGTGTTTAAAATCCTGTTCAGAAGTAGTCTCTAAAGTGAGTTTGTTGTAGAAGGCTTGCCTAGGTGGGAGTTGTGTTTCTTGAAGTTTTTCCACTGAGGATATGTATGAATACGGAAAGACACCTTTGCGCGTGAGAAGTGTAAACTGAGTGGGATCTGGAAATCTGCGTTTAGTTTCTATGAAACATTCATTAGGAAGGTTGTCTGCTAGTTTAGAGAGGCTAGATGGGAGGAAGCGCAAGGTATCAACAAATCGAAGTTTAAGAACGCCTCTGTTTGCTTTCTTATAAGGGATATACTTGGTGAAACTAATATATTTCTCCTCAGAATTAGCAATTACTGAAATTTCTTTATCATCGTAACCAAGCTCTTTGATGATGAAATGCGAGTCATAGGTGAGGTTATGGAAGTAGCAGTTGATGGTATTTTGTTCTTGATGCCTAATATTGCAGCTGGAATGGGCGGCACCCCTATATGTAAATGGGGTGGAATGCATATGATCTCTTACCTTAGGATCTTTTTCAGAAGTATACCCCAGGCCACAAATATAGCACTGGGTGGCAGTAATGTGAGCTGCTTCCTCCGCTGGGGTTAAGGTGGGTGTCATACGCCTTTCTTTGTAGAGTTTTTCCCCAATTTTTAAAACATCGTTGTTAATAGATTCAACAAAGTGCTTTGCTGCATTTGCGCCTCTGTATAGACGTACAATAGGATCAGAACTACTAAGAGAATCTTTGATCAAGTAACAGTAGGAATGAGGTTCATGAGTATGGGTAATAGAATCTGAATCCAACATGTCATTTGGGATAAGACTGCATTCGAAATCAGCATAAATGGCAAATCGCACACGTTGGCTTCTTTCGGGATGCTTAAATGAAATGAATGGATCAGGAGAAAGATCTAGACGGAGCGGAGTTTTTGAAGCACAATAACGTTGGTGTTCAATCAATCTCTCTTCACCACTTAAACCTAACTTGTTTGGCCTGTTTTCAAAGTATGCAAAACATCTCTTGCAAATTGATATTGGATTATTTGTTTTAACCAGTTGAGATTTTATTGCTTTATTAAAATCTCGTATGTAAACATAATGAGTTCCTGAATTCTCGTTTGTCAAGAGGAGGAGATCACGATGGTCAGGTAGTTCCTTATTGCAAACCTTCAAAGGATACATTTTGCTCTCTTTATCGAGACCAAATACGTTGATACTAATGTTGTTATCTCTCTCAAATTTTGGTATGTCGTTCAACTTGACTGGAAAATCTATTGACTCCCAGTTATATTTTGTCTGTAATTCAGGTGTGTAGTTAGCGGGATATCTGGCATCACCTTGCACAAATTTAGCTAAAATTGAATATTTAAAGCAAAAGTCGTCCAAATTATAAACATTAATAATGCCAGCATATTTTCTTGGAGAAGGTATGTAAGAAGCTCCTTTTAAGGGGTTGTACTTATTCACACGAATTTCAAATTTTTTAACTTTTACAAACGACCAGCCTGATCCTTTAAAATCACATTCCTCTTTCTCTTTGACTAGTTTATGAAACAGTTCTGAGCACAAACTTTCAATATCCGTGGTCTTAAACAGGGGTGTATTGTTTGTTTTGAAGTTCTTCAAACAAGTCTCTCCATGGGTGTTTATAAACTCACATTCAAGAAAAATGTTTATCTTCACACAATTGTAGGTCTCCTGTACCTTTTGTAAAAGGCTTGTCACATGGTCGAAAACAAATGTTAAGAAAAGTGCAATTGTGAATTTCTTACTGAATTTTCGTTTCAGTTCATAAGTTACCAGACGAGATTGAAATGCCTTTTCTGTTGCTGCAAAACTATTTGTGTCATTTCCAATTCTAGTAGGTTGGTCAATTTGTAGGTCCATTTGCTCTTCTGTAGAAAGATAAACATTTTTTCCGGTCTTGGAGGGTTGTTCAACATCTTGGTCCAATGGCTTTCCTGTTGAAAGATTATCGTAGTTTTTAGTCTTGGAGGGCTGTTCAACGTCTTGGTCCATTGGCTCTTCTGCTGAAGAATGGGTTGTTGGATTGTGAACAAAAGGAACGGATGCAATTTTGATCCTTGTTGCTGGACACACAAATCTCTTGTGGTGTAAGAGTTTATCCTTGCGAGATACTACAGCTCCGCAATCTTTACAAACTACTGATCCTGAAACAAAAACAAAACGCATTCATTTCAAAATTGTATAAATATTAATTTGTTACAAGCTAAGGTGAGCAAGCGTGTAATAAATTCAAATACATTAAACAAAAATTAAGTTACATTTATATTAGCAGCAAAACTTAGAATTTCCCATGTCAAAATGAAATTCATAATTATGGTAGTAACATATGTATTTTGATTGGGTAATACAGTATCTTGAACTTAAATTCAAATTATCAAAATTTCGAATGAAAGCTTTTATTTCTATGAGTATTTTAAGATTAAGACGTACAAAATAACTAAAATAAAAATGGAGTTCCATATCATTAATTGTAGATAAGTCCTGAAATAATTATAATTATTGTTGGTTTGTGATTCAGTAGCATGCTTTAGGTACATTCAATATTAATAATTAATAGCTCAAATTAAAGCTGGTATTTCACTAAAGGTTCTTAGACCAAATCATATAAGATATTGCAAATAACTAAAAGAGATACATCTTTAATTTAAGTAATTATTAAAAAAATCAAGGAAATTTATGTTTTTGTTGTTGTTGTTGTTAAGTAATACGGTAGATAAATGAACGATTATGCTTGAAAGCAACTTTGTGTGTGCACATCTATAATTTAAGACCAAAACTTAGAAAATCTGTCTGGCAGAATAGCCAAACGAGCTCGGAGAAGAAAACCCAAATTTAACTCCCATAACAAATGCAAGGTGGAAGTTGTTTTATTGCGTAACTCAAAATATACGTCGGATAAATGAATGACGTTGCTTGATGGCAATCTGTGCATGCATACCTATAATTTAAGACCAATATTATGAAAATCAGTCGGTTAGAAGAGCTGAACTGACGCAGAAAAAGAAAATCTAATAATTTTGAATAATATATAGATTAAATTAAAACTATTTTGTTTTATAACGTTTTCTTATTGAAAGTACAGGGTGTTTATAAAAAAAGCTTTACAACTTTGCCATCCTCTCATCATCTTTCGATGTAACATTAAAACCACCACATTAAAGAGTAGCTTAAAAAGTTTTTATCAGTAGCAGTTTATCAGCTGATTGGTATATATCGTTGCTTGGTAAAAAAATAACAAATATTGATGAGTCTCATTAGAATGCAATGGAAGCTCATATTAAGCATAGATTGTGGATTGGTTCATTTAAACCAAAACTCATATTGTTGTTTAACAGAAATTTTGACCAAGATACATTAGGAATGCTTCTTTAAGACCTATAATTAGGGTGTGATACTATAAAGTTTATGAACACCGGCAGTTTGCGTCACATGTAGGGGAACGGTCAACCACTTGTCGTTGATGAAGGTGTGAGGTGTGTTCGAAAAATATTTGTGAACAACCCAAAAAAAGTCCACGAGATGTGCGGCATGTGAGTTAAAAACAAAACCCTCTACTATATAAAAAAATCCTAAAATTGCTTTAATTCCGTGCTTACAAACTTCACACTTGCAGGAATTGTCTTATTTTAGTTCGTATTAACTGGAATTTAGACTTTACTATTTGTGTGCAACTAATGGATACATATTGAAGTTCAGTAAACTCCTTGTTATGTACCAAAACGTAAATTGATTGCCTAGTCATTGATTGTTATTTCATAGATTTAAGTGGAAAAAATTAAAGGCTTATCGTTGTTTGAAGTGGTAAAGTTTTCACCCAGTAGTAACACCCTTACTATTAGTTGTGTTATACAGCAGCGTACTATTATAAGCTATTATTAAATAAAAAAATAGTTTAAAATCCATCCCAGCTTCCAGTTCCAAAATACAACAAGTAGGCTGTTTTGTGTGATGGTGCAAAAAGATGTCATCATCGAAAAAGTGTCAACCAAATATTGTTTAAAACTTTGATCAATGATCTACATTATATTTATTTCAATAAATATTCACTATTAAAATGTCATATTGCCACCCGAATAATAATATTGACACATGAGGCCAAAAATATTTTGTTTTTAATCAAATACGGTAGTTAAAAATATTTATATGTTATGTTTGAAAATGTTGACAGTTAACATTTCTTCCCATTGATTTTACTAAAAATTCATAAGGTTTCTACCTGTGCTTTGCAACGGAAAGAGGACGCAAAATAGGAAAATATTTGATCTTTACATTGTACACTTAACATTTATTTCCATTGATTTTACTAAAAATAATTTATTTTATTATAAAGTTGCTATTATTTAACTGTTTGTGAAGTTTAATTGAAAAACAAAAAGCAATTTAGGAAAATAATGGTTTTTTTACATTGTGAACGGGTCTTCATGTGTCCATACAAGTTAATTTGAAATGTGAATTTTTTTATTATAAAGCTGCTATTATTTAACTGTTTGTAAAGTTTAATTGAAAAACAAAAAGCAATTTAGGAAAATAATGTTTTTTTTTTACCTTGTGAATGGGTCTTCATGTGTCTATACAAGTTAGTTCGAAATGTGAAGACTTTATCACATTTGGTGCAAGTAAAACTTTCTGCAATGGGAGATTTAGACCATTCCTCTTGTTCTTGATTACAGGCAGGCGCAGGTTTCTTAGTTTTCAAAGTTTTGATCTTTGGTGGTAATTGTCCTATTTCTTCAACATCTAAAAATACAACCACAATTATAATGAGTACTTTAACTGTACCCCCTATTTAAGGAATAGATGTAATAGCTTGCATAACCACTAAAATACACACTACAAACAATGATGATCGTTATTTGCTGTTATAAAAAAAGTTATGCAATGTTAAAAATACCTGATTGCATTTGTTACGGTTACAAAAAAGTAACAAAAAAATAATGCCGTGTTGCAACAGCATAAATTTACATAAAACAGCAATATACTCTTAGCAAGTTGCATACAATAACTCGATGTTCTACCTGTGCTTTGCAACGGAAAGAGGACGCAAAATAGAAAAAATTTTGATCTTTACATTATAAAAATTATATACACATTTGCCAACGCTTTTAAAAAACAAAATTCAACCGAACCATTTCGTTTGCTAAAAGTTACGGCTTTTAAATCAGATAGCCTAAGTAAAGAAAACTCACTATTTTGGTTTGGATTAATTTTAAATCTTATTTAATAGCAGAACAAAACATACAATTTAAAAACCTGGTTTGAATTTTAATTTCAAATGTTTTTGAAAGTTGTTCAAGTTCAGTTGTTTGAAAATTTTAAAACAAATTTAAAAACCGATTTGTTAACAAAACAAATTGCAAATATATTTTAATTGTTAGATTACCCATATGATCAGATTTCATTCAATAACATATTCAATAGTTCTTCATTTTAATTTTACCTGATATATCTGTTGACATTTGTATATCTTGGTTTGGTGAAAGGATGTCGTTGCTTGTATGGCCATAATCATTATGAGTTTTCGGAAAGCCATCCATTTCATCGTTAAACTGTCCATGTTCTGTAAAGCAAAAACTGTATTGATTAACTAACCTCAAACTCAATCTTTATTTGTTTAAGTACTTTCACTGTTTTAGGTATTCATTCAACCATAAACAGAAAATATGTACTTCCTAAACCACGAGTTACTGAATGCATCGTAAAGTCACGTGTTATTTAAGTACCATATCAGTATCATTTTTACTAGTGTCCTAAAATAATACAGTAAAACAGAAACTAGTTTTTCCATCCTGATGTAACATTTAATTTTTTATTATTATTGCATCCAAGAAATATAAAAATATACAAGATCTGCATAAAAAATACACAATATAATTTATTACACTTCAGTAAAAAAACTGTTTAAAAAGAAAGTGGGAAATTTATATATAAAATTGATATATAAAATAGTTTTATCAACATAATATTTATTTTATGTTATGGCAGAAAACTCATATGTTATAACCAAAAACTTCATAGTAAAAAAATTATAGCTCATGCTGAAAATGTATATACAGTTTTTAATTAACTGTAATTGACACACTATTATGACTGTCGTTAAACGAATGTATTTTCTTACTTAAATGGCTTTACTTAAATGTTACAATAATAAAATATTGTTTTCGTATCAATATTGATGGACGGTACATAAAAATATGTAACAGCTTGTTTCACTACACCAAGTAATAGTGTAAGCAAGCTTTTTGAAATTTTTCTAAGCTAAAAAGAAATTATATTTATAAAACATTAAAAAATTGTCTTTAATCACTTCGTAAATTTCATGTTAGTTTATATTAATTCATACTGTCATAGCTATAAACAATATCATTATTTAAAATAAATAAATAATAAAAAGTGTCCACAATTATTGGTAATGTATTATTGACTTTGTTTAAAAAAAACACATAAGTTGCCTTAAACTAATTTTACTTACTGGAATGGATTTGAAGATGACATTGAAATGCATCTTTGCGATTGAACGTTTTTTTACATTCAGGACAAGAGAAAATGTCAATCTCAGTTGGCTCTAAATGTTTTCTCATGTGACGCCGTAGATTTGTTTTAAATGTAAACTGTGTACTGCAAATATCACACTTAAATGCCATATTCTTCTATCTGAAATACCAAGACTAGTTTAAGAGCAGTGTTAATGGACTTGGAAATAATTACTAAATATGTCAGTTTCATAAGGTAAACCAAAGTTATATGTTCAGTTAAAAAATATTTTATCTATAAAAACCGAGATATTTCTTTCAAAATAAAATACTTTTTCTGTGTATTTTAAAATTGCACACCTGGAAATCATCCTAATTTAAAACATAATTATATAAAGATTAGTATTTACACAAACTAACTTAGAAAGAAAGCCTTTTTACTATTAACTGTTTTTATCATACAAATAATTGGACTCGATTTTTTTAAAATTTAAAATGATAATAGTAATACGGTACTTATCAGTAACACTTTTTTCGTAGTTAAACGCATGTCTGGTATTGGAGTACACACACCTGTTTAAGGATTTATAGATTTTCCAAAACTTAGTAATACTATTGACTTTGTAAAATATGCTAGAAAATAATCTTTTCCTCTTTTATTCAATCAAAACAAACTTTTATGATAGGTATTGTATAATATATTTATAATAATAATTTATTTGTGTAATAATATTTATATTTATAAAGCAAACTATAATAATGTAATGCTAGTTTTATCAAAAACACTTACCTTTTTAAAAATGAACACAGTGTAAACTGATAGCAAATTTTCACCAAGACACTGTAGATCAGGGATGTTACGCACTAACGCACTACCGGAGAGATCAACTCAGCAGCAGAAACGAAGTGAAAGTGATCACAACCCCCAAGTTACATCTCTATTTATACCCAACCCCTAGCAGTGTGACCTCAATAACTCTAAAAACACCTCAGTTTGTTTCCCGTTATGATCTTATTATGGAATCACTTGACATTCCTATTAAGTTGTGAAAGTGTTTATATAACAAAGAATGAAGTTCATATATCATTGGAGGGAAGAATTATAGTTAGCCAACTATTGCAATGCTATAACGTTTGCTTTAGATTTTAATTTGTCTTTTTAAATGATCTATTTAGCACTACTTATCGTAAAAAGACACCATCACATTAAATGGCATCCCTAAAATTGTTGGGTAAATGCCATGTTTAATTTTTCAGCTACAGTATAACAAATTCGAATGAACGATTATGCTTAACAAATCATAGGTACAATTTATTTCAATTTAATTACTTTTGCATCCAAGATTATTTGGATACAAAGAATGTCAACAATTTACTATAGGTGCTTTTTAATTAAATTTACAAGATTAAAAAAAACATATTTTAAAACTAAAATAAATGTTGTCTTGGGATACAATTTCCGTATGAAAAAAAATACATTGTGTTTAACGTTACCTATAAAACAGATTGTGATTGTTTTACTTATATTATAAGTTGATGGTGAGAAAAGATAACGATAAGGAATTAAGTTTATTTCATATAACTTTACTATTCAGTAGAGTTCAGTCTTACCTTTTTTACTTAAATTTGTTCTAACGTTGTAATGAAAATGACTTTGATTTATATAAAATACTGTTTCAGAAGGTTATTCTTAATAAAACTCAGGTTGTTAAAATATATGTCTTTTTTTAACCCAACCCACTTTATTGTACAAAAAAATGTTTAACTTTTTACGAATTTCTAGTGAACTTGAAGCATAAATATTATATATACAGTATTTGTTTCGAGTAAGTGGTTAAATGACAGTAATAATACAGAATACAAATAATAGATACAGTTAAAAATTTACAATACAGTATGTGAAGTAAGATCATGTTATAATTACAAACACTTTGTACAACCTTAGTAAATGAATATTTAGTGAATACATTACTAACATCTACATTTACAATATATAAACAGATATAATGTTTCAATTGCAACGATATTGAAGCAAATGAGTTTATAACTTACTTCAAACTTAGTGAATACATTGCAGAATTATATGTTTACGATACATGGCTGAGATATCTTAATATGTTTGAGGGATTGAACTGTTTAGTTTTTATTTATGGCAAATTGTAATTCCAATATTCAACTTAAATTTTTAAGCAATGTTTTGTTTCTAAATTTATGCAAACTGCAGGAAAACAGTTACAGTGTGTACATGTTATCCAGTAATATATTATTTTAACTACGTTTATCAACGTGCGATGATTATGAAACACATTGTACGTTAAAAACATTGCAACACATACTTTTGTGGTCCTACAATAACTATTTAAAACTATCTAAAGGTATAAGCTCATATTTGGTGCTTTAAACACAGTTGGGTGTATACATACAGTTCACAAAAAAACGCTAATGAGTAGTGATTGATAAAAAACTTTGAGGGAATGAATCCTAACATATTTATTTTGTTGAATAAAAAAACAATTGCAAGTTTCCTAAACTAGGATATTTATTGCAATGACATTATGTTTACAAAACATAAATGTTAAACTCACTAATTGTTCCAATTAATTTTAATAAGTTGACATTTGTGGTTCATTTCTGCATTTTGTGTCTAGTCAAATGAGTCTATGAACAACAAACATTACAAGTGCCGAATTACATATGAGCAGGAATATGTTTGTACAACCTGCAATAGCAGAAATAATAGTTTGAATTACTGGCTTGTGATATAATTCAGGATTGATATACAGGTAAATTTTTTTTGTGCAGCAAACGTATTTAGTTTATTCAACAAATTTCATCTGTTACACCATAACTTTCAAGGGGGTATTGAATATATTTTTCATATAATGTTTTACCAGCACAGCCTATACTTCTTTGCCAAGTAGATTGTATATCTTATCATCCCTGGGGCTCATTTAAATTTAGCTTCAGAATGAATAATTCAAACATACAATGTACACTAAAAAGGTCAAATGTCACCCTCACACCCTATTCTGCATCAACTCCAAATTGGTTTTAGATAATGTATTTTAAATTCCATGGAATGCCATATATGGCGAAACATGTAGTGGACTTCAAAAACTATATTTGAACTGCAAGAAGAGGTATGTAAAGTTTAGTATTATGTATATTGTTTAACACTCTTTAAAACAACTCTCACTTTCCTTAGTGAAGAGAAATTCAGTAGCCTCAGGCATTGCACTATTTATAGATCTCCTGGAGACCCCAGCCTAATACAGCTAGACTGATCCAAGCGGATCCATGGATCCATTGAGATCAGGATCCCCACACAAAACTCTGCTTTTCCCCCTACTTACGGGAGAGGACATGGTTTAAGGAAATTTGGTCTTTAAATTTATACGGTATCCTATAGTGTAGCACACATCTACCATAGTCCTAATTTTCTACAGGGGAACCAACTTGTACAGTTGAAACGGCTGACAAAATTCTTTTATTCCCTTAATATGAATACTCATAAGGCTAACATGAGAAAATCCAGAGCCAGAGCCACTGGGGCGGATCCTGAAAGTGTTTTTGATGTAAGAATATGTCTATATATTAATCGGGAAATATTGTTTACATTCGGGCTAGTCACATCATTATTTTAAATTTATAATCCTTACCCTCTCTGTTCTAATATTCGTGCAGTATTTAATATGTTTGAACCAGCTGTGTGGAATTGTAAAATCAAAATTCATTTGACAGTTAGTTCTGCTTGTTTACATTTTTAAACTTTGTAGGTTTGTTCTTTGTTACCATGGATACCATCAATCAATATTTACTTTTAAATATCTCACCTCAAATTTTTGAATGTCCACGGGGCAGAGCCCTAGGTCAATATCGAAGCGGGAATAGTTCTATATGTATCCTCGGAACTGTAGCTTCATTTGTGTGCAATTTGAGCCCAGTAGGTTCAGTAGTTTTTGAGATTAGCTCATACAAACACACAGACACCACCTCTTCTTTATAATAGTATAGATATATATACACACACAGTATATATGAATCTGTACGGATGGTGCTATTTTTGCATCTGAGGACATTAAGACGTGAAATTAAATCTGTTCCAGGTCTATTAGTCCTACCATGAGCCCTACGGCAATAGTTTTCCCCTATATGGGAAATTCGGGAAATTCAAGTGCCGAGGCGAGCAACAGTTCGCCTATTCACCGCTAGGTCTCACCACCAAAACCATAGAGCGACCCAGTTCGCCTAGTCACCGCTAGGTGTCACTAAAACAGGATAAGTTGAATCGATGAAGTTTATTTATTTATCAATATTATTAAGGTACAAAAAAAATAAAAAATAAATGTAAGATAAACACTTACATTTAAAAACAATAATTTACATGACAAATTTGCGATTTAAAGCCATAGTAGTTTACTATGAGTCGTCTGTATCCGTCGACACTCGCAGGGATTTTTGATTACTAAGAACATGACTACCGCGCTTGGCTCAGTTCTCTATCGTTTTTTATAGCATTGCTGAATATGAATCACTCTTTGAAAAGCCGAGAGTTGTGTCTCTTACCTGAGACCGATAATTGGCTTATTAACAAAATCCTCTGCCCCTTAGAAGATTTAAATGGGATGGGATGGGCCGTAGAAAATAGAAAATCGTCAAATCTATAGGTCACTGTCTGTACTGAATTAAACTAAGTGTAACTCGTAATGAGTTCGATTTGGACAGACTCTGGTATGTAAACGTAAAAATTTTGCCAAGCCTATTTTATTGTGGTACATGAGGACAAATGAAAACAAATCTTTAATCATACCGCTCACCACAACCAACATTTTGAAGGCTTACTCGAGCAAAAAAATGATGCGATTTTGATGACATTTGGTATGTGTAAACCTAAATATATTTATTTATATATGTGTCCGTTGGCACGATAACTCGAGCAAAAATGATCCGATTTTGATGAAATTTGGTATAACCGTGTAAACCTACATTAATTCTATCGAGTTCGAGAACCAGCATGATCGGACTATAGGAATATGGGGTTTTTGTGTGGTAAAAATAGGGGGTTCCCATTCTCACCCTAAAAACATAAAATTTTGCAATTTCTTTCTAAACCAATTTGTAGAGCTGGAAAAATCCCCAAAAGTGTAAATTAAAAACTATACCATATTATTCTTATGGAGAATAAATAAACTGTTGTAGCTTGCTTGTCTATAGACATATTTTAGTGAAAATTTGAAATTTTGTTTACTTTATACTAAGCTGTAGCGGCTTGTTCTGTAGCAGCAAACCTAATTACTCATTCAAATTAATTATATTTAAATCTTACTAATAAATCTGAAAGTTTGTGAGTTTGTGTGTGTGTTGCTCAATCACGCATAAACTACAGGACGGATTGGGCTGAAATTTGGCATGACATTCCCGATTAACATTTAGGCATATTCTTACCTCAAAAATCCTCTCGGGCTCCGCCCAAGTGGCTTTGTAGTTCCCCATGTTAACCTTATGAGTATTCATATTTAAAGGGAATTAAAGGATTTAGTCAGCTGTTTCAACTAAAAAAATTGGTTCTATGATATGCAAAAGCAGGGGCGTCATTTGGGGTGGCAGGGGGGGCATTTGCCCCCCTGGATCCTGGACTAGAGAATAAAATATGCCGTACTAACCAACATACAAATAAGAAGAACACATGTTGTTAATTGTAAACAGTCAATGTGTAAAATATCTATGTTGTATTAAAAATGTGTATAGTTTTGGATGTTGGTTTGTGTTTAATGATATAAGTTATTAATTATTGCATTTTTATTTTAAGGATTTGGCATATGAGTATGTCTATGATAAATAATTCCTTTTCAGAGTTCTGCCAGTTTTTGTCTAACTCTGTTCTGTAGAGTTTAAAGTAGCCTACACCCTACACCTACAAATTGGCTAAATAACTTAGGTAGGCCTACGGTACATTAAAAAAGCTGACAGCCTTTTTACTTTGACTTAAATTGTAAGCTTACCTTTTCCCGTCCATAGACAGTTTGATAGTTAAACATTAACCCTTTAAACTGGAATAGGACTGTTATGTAAATTGTGAGTATTTTTATCAGTTAATAATCATTTAGTTGACTCTTTTAAAATCATCGGAAATTTGTTATTATTTTTTAAACAAGTCATTTGTTTATTTGTAATGTAACTCCTCAACTCATGTACTTATTTGAAATTGCTTGATTTCGAGCAACATGTACACTAGTACTTATTTAATACGCAAGCAGATTTTTTGTGACAATTACTCCTTCGAAACTACTAAACCAATTGTCATGTTTTTGGTGTCATTGGAAAGAGCGTAACGTGACGTTGAGCAGGAAACTCATTTTTAGGGAAATAATATGAGAGAGTGAGGCCCTGGGGCCCTTTAAAGTTTCGAATTCTTCCATAAGATTAACATTGGAAACAAAAATTGTTATGAAACTTTAGCTGTTGTCAGAAATCAAAAGTGGGAAGAAGAGCATATTAATTGTAAACAGTCAATAAGTTTGCTTATTTAACAGTTTGCTACAAACATTTGCTGAATTGTAATACTTAGCAATTGCTCGAATTCGAGCAACAGGGACACTAGTTATTATTTAAATGGAACTGTCCAAACCATGTGTTAATGCTATTATGTTAATGCTGTTAGTGTAGGCTAAGGTGCAAGCCAGTGACGACATTTGTTTATGTTAATGGTTTATACCGTGTCTGTCCAATATATATGTGGCTGATTCTTCCCTATATCAGAAATCCACTAAAACGTATCACAAAGTTATCAGCTGTTTTTGACTGCCATCTTGATAGACAAGAAAAGCGTTTTGTTAACCAGGGAGAAATTCGTAGTCGTAGTATTTTTAAGTGTTGCCAACCTATTTCCAAGCGTACTTGTATTACGTGCATAATAAAAGCACGCTGTGTTGTGTTGTTTGGTTGGAATTCTGGAGTGCGGCAAAATAAAGTAAATGCAGCAATTAGCAGCTTTCTGTACTATAAATCAAACAAGGAAGCCCACTTTATCGGGGTGACTGTAGAAAAATTAATTAAATTAATGTCTGTGGATCAGACATCAGATGTTAAATGATTTACCCTCAGTTTCGGCGTGTACGGTACTGCATTGCTGTCATTGTTAAACAAACATAAACTTACAGATCAGTTAGCTGGGCGGACAAGACCTTTTGTTCTCAGATTTATTTTGGTGCATTTATTCACGATGTTATTAAAAATTAAAAACATTATACCCAGTCAATCTACGTCATACGAAGATACTATTTCGGTGCCACAATATCGAGTTTCTCTATTAAAACTCTACACACAGGACAGATTCAATCATCCCATGTCTTCGGGGATTTTATCGTTATTACTTAGATCATCGACTTTGTATATTAAATTAGACAAACTCATCAAATCCAATCTATGAACTACCCTGTATGTTTTTAACTTTTACCTTCCAATAGGTAGTCAATGCTTTCATTTAAATGCCAGGAACGATTTCTTTTTCATTTTGATGTATCCAAAGGCCAAAACGCTATGAAAAACTACCTATTTTTTTTTTAATTGGATTGAACTATTTGTTTAAATTGTAATACTGTACATGTGTGTGTGTCCGTGAAAATGATAACTTGAATATTTATTGTATTCCGGGATCCGGTTTTGATGAAGTTTGGAATGAATGTGTAGAGCTGGATAAACTGGATTGAGTTCGTGAACCAGCAAAATTGGGTAATAAGAACGAGGGAGGCATCAGGGTTTGAAATTTTCTTAAATCTTTTTCACATGTTTCCCCTTTGGGAATGCCCAACTTCATTACAGCCATCGTGTAGAGCTTAAAAACAACCAATTTTGTTCGATGAAGCGTTGTTGTACAATTACAGGTTATGAAAAAAAATCCAATAAAACTGTAAATTTTATAATTTCCTGGTTATTCTTAAAAATTGAGGTTTGCATGTTTAAGAATATATTTTGATCAAATTTGGCAAATTATTTCTTTCTTTCATCCTTTACTATTGATTAAAAAAAAACACTCTTTCCCTTCCCCAACCTAAGTACTCGTTAAATATGATGTTATTTAATGGGTAGGTACGGTAATAAATATGAAATGTTTATAAACATTTTGTTAGTGAAGTCCAATTATCATACAATTTGAAATTCGCTTACTCTGCAGGTTTACTGGGGCACAGGTAACGGTATATTAAGATTTCTTTTTTGTATAATATTATAAACTACAAAAAAATTGTTAAAATATTATTAGAATCTGTACCTACATTTTCATTCTCGTAGATAAATTCTAGAGTGAAATGGATACATTTAATACTAGTTATGTATTTCCTCTTCTAATTTCAGCTTAGTTTTACCAATATACAAGGATATAAGAATCGTATCGAGAAAACAAAGTTTGTGAAGTAAATAAGCTCTTTCTCGAAAGTTGGTTATTTCATGGTATGTTTCAGACCAAACTTAGAAACTTGCACAACTAAGTTTCTAAAAGCTTTCCAATGTTTACAATTATCATGAAGTGAACAATTGACAATCTTGATTGAGTTGACAAGAACGTTTTCAACTTTTTGAAAGGTAAACTTTCCTCTGGTGAATTTACTCGGACAAGTGACATTTAAAATCTAAAAAATATGGAATTGGAATATCATTCTGTAGTTCACTAATTTAGTACAAGTTTGTTTTAAGGAAGTTGTAGTTTTTATTCAGATTTACTCACAAAAGTGTAAAAAAAATTATTTTTGGTTAGGATGGTTAATTTTTTTTTTTAATTACAGTCTGCTTAATTGCAATTTTTATTGTTCTAAAGGCAATTTTGAGATCCCAACCAAATTAAACAAACCCACAGGTTAATTCAGGTTGATGTAATAATTTTTTTAGGATTAATTATAATTATTACAATCAAGTGATCACCTTCTTGACACCTTGAGGCCTGGAGATGGTTCCATGGAACCGAAACTAATTTCCAGAAAGCAACAAAGGATTACTAACTATATGCAGGTATTGTAAACCATTTTAAGTATTTATAATGTTTGAAAGGTAATTAGAGGGTCATTTTACAAGAAATTAAAAATTCTTATCAACCTGATATGACAATCTCAGATTTTCATGAAACTTTGAATATTTGTTGTGTTTTTTGTCCTGCCAAATACATATATTTTTTAAATCTTTTATAGTTTTAGTCAATTTCCTAATAGGGCATAAGCTATAACCGTAGATCATGTGGTAAAACGAAGATCTGGGACCTATTTCCTTTTTCGTTTTGATGTCCCCAGAGGCCAAAAACCCCATTTGTTCAAATTTATACAAGTATTTATCCAATATATGTGTCAAGCACAGTACGGAAACTCAAGTAAAACTTCCAATTTTGTAGAAATTTGGCATGAAAAAAAACCTACGCTTATTTGAATGAGTCCTCAACCTAATATGATCAGCAGACTATGTGTACGGTTTATGCGGTAAAAAGTGGTTTTTCCCATTTTCAACCTTCAAACGAATTTGTTACAAAACAAAAGTATGTTCAAGTGTAATTGCATACTTAATAGTTACGGAGAAAATGAAAAAAACCGGAAAATTCAAAATTCCCGTGTTATTTTTATACTGTACCCATAAAATTGAAGAATCGGATTTTTAAAAAAAAGGCTTTTACGATTTTGATAAAAAATTTTCTTTGTTATGGACCTTTTAGCTCTAAACAAAACAGTACAATCTCCGATTATGTAAAAATTACGATTCATTAATTTTTGAAAGTATGAATTAAATGAACATGAATGTAAATTCATGTTTGTTATTTCAATTCTTTGTGATTTTACCCGTGAAATATCATAGTGTTCCTCCCACCGCTTAGGGTTGTTGACAAGCTAATGGGAGAAAGTATGTGTCAGTTCAATGATACCGTTTATTTTATATTGTTACAAACTATTTTGTGTTCCTAAATTGTATAGTACAATCATATTGTGCTTACTAACCTCATCATATTCCTCTACAACCTTCTTGTTTGGATCATATTCAGTCAATGAACTCGAGTTAACACCTAAAGCAAATGTTCACTTTGTAAACACAGTGATAGTTTAGCAGTTAGTAATTGAGTTATTTCTGACAGAATCACTTCCAGCTTGTTAAGCACTACTGGATCAATAACATCCTCTCCATACCTGACCCGTGGCATTAGACTATTCAGTAAAATGCTTATTGAAGTGTTGTAATAAAATTGAAAATCATATTACCTTTTAGTCAATACTTTCCATTGTCATTGGCTTATTGGATACTGAAGTACATCCCATCTATATAGACCAGCTGTCACAATTTTTTTATTGAGAAAGAACATAGTTCTGAGGGCCAATCACAGAATGTGCTAGTGTCAAAAATCTAATTTTCTACCTTTTTTTGTTACTGAACAGGTTGATGGGTCATAACGGTTGCTACAGCTCACAATAAGTCATTCCATAAGTTTGAGTTGGTGAAAATGTTAATGTGTTTGACAGAAATTAGTCATTTATATCAGTGCAATCTGTTGGTGGCTCACATCAACTACGATTTTGAAAACTGGTGAAAACTCTAACATGGGGATGGAACGTATAGTTGTATCAAAGCCATCGTATGTGCAAATTGAATAATGGGCTGTTGGACTTATTTGATTTACAATCTCTAAATATAAAAATATGCACCATGGTCAATATTTTTTTACATTTTCCAATCATTAAGTGGTCAAAATTCTAACTTGGTTTTCAATACTAACACCGTATGAAACTATCACTAACGACTGTAAAATATGTCTAGTGGTAATATCAAACATGGAAATGTATCAGTCAAAAACAATACAAGGGATTGTGTCTGTTCTTTGAAAAACGTTTTCCGTACTTTTTTCAGATTTGATTAACCTTTTATCATGTTTTTCCCTCATCTTTTGAACCAGAATTATTTGGGTGGTCGCTAGTTTTTACACAAGCTTCTAAACTATGAAATTCCTGGCTTGAGGTACAACACACAAAGTATTCACCTATTTCCTCAACTTCCACCTAAACCATCCATTTATTTCAGGCGGGCCTCTCCCTCCACGCTTTGCCACAATATCAGGTGAACTTCTAGTTTCACACCTGATCTGTCAGAGAAAATATTAGAACTCTTAATCTAAAATTCCATCTCCACGCCTGGGAAAATTTGAGATGGCTTAGTTCTAATGGTTCTAAAATTCTCTGGTTGCACCTTATGTTGAATTTACCTATTAGCCGTACTTGTAGAGATACTTCATTTAAGACAGCGACCACAGAGAAGTTAGGTGCAGAGGAAACATTTAATGGTACACTTAAGTGGTGACTAGCACTAGTGCTGGTGTCTAGGGCAAAGTCCAACACTGCCTCCCTCGCCCTCATGTACTACAGCGCTCACAGTAGAGCAAGAGCTTGTGCCGTAGGAATTTCCAGTGCTCGCTGCTCGGGCTCTTCCTTGTTAGTATATTTCCGGCATAACATACTAGAGCTGAAAGCGCATGGTCGTCCCATAAGCAAGTTTGCTCTATACCTTACTTCTCTTAGGCAACGCACACCTAGGTATGTGTAGACGTTTGTAAGCAAAATGTTAGTAATTTTACTCTAATGTCAGGAGTACTAATCAGCCTTAGTATAATAAAGCAACACTTCAGTTTGTAGTGATCAATACAATTACAGAAATATTACCAAGTGGTCAGGGTTAGATCCATGGTGGAAGGAAAAAACATAGGTGTGCTATTCCCACATATTCTGACGTTCCTTGGATTGCAAACAAAAGATCACCTGATTGTAACTGTCAAATTAGTATATGTATTTGTTTTGATTTGGTTATTGTTTTTATTATTATAAAAACAATAACAATCATATCAAAACAAATACATACCAATTTGACAGTTACAATCAGGTGATTTTTTTTTTGCAATCCGAGTGACGTCAGAATATGTGGGAATAGCACACCTATGTTTTTTCCTTCCACCATGGGTTAGATCAGTGTAAAATATAACGATAAAGGAAGGTTTATTACTAGAGAAAGAGTGAGTAATGGGTTTGGGTAGTAATAGTAATACAACAACAAACAGGTAAACTATAAATTTATTAACAGCCAAGCAAATAATGATCTATTACACAAACTTAAAAAACAAGAAAGCAGCTGATTAAAAATTTACAAAAATCTAAATTCCTTTTACACAGCCTAAATTGATTCGTAGTAAAGCTCAGAATTTCTTATTTATTTAATTTTTCTACATTATTTCACAATTTCTCAAACTTCGGTGTTTATTAGTGTGGTAATTGACAAGTGATAAGTGACATTGACAATTTTAAACAAGACATAGTCGAGTAAACTGAAACTCATAATAAAGTCTTGTCACCTTGTTTTGTGTTGTTTCTAGAATTATGATAACACCGTTAACATTAACCAATAACACGTTAACCGTTAACAATGTTAAGCTATATAGATACATTTATATTCCATCAGATAACTATTTTCTGAAAACTAAGCCACTGTTACCTGCATACAAAAAATTCTAGGTGAAAATATGAACAGGCACTTTCGGTAAGCTTGAAATTTACTTGGCATGTTATTAACATTAAGAAATTTTATGATATTATATGTTACTTAAAGTTTTAAGAAGGCACTGTGATAGAAGCTGCATTTTCTAGATAAAAATTGGGGTGAAAATTAAATTAACTCTATATAAAAATCCGTATTTGTATCTAACTTAATTCAAACACATTAATGATTGAAAAGTGAAGAAACTAGTAGCTCTGAAACGTCCAAAGAATTTACTTAAATTTGTTCACAGGCTATGTTCAACCTGCACAAACTTAAAGGTACACATGGTAAAATTATATATGGCTTGTAATACACCTAGAGTATAGACCGGGGTACATTGACTACAAACTACCAACAAAATAAAATGCTTAAAACTAACGACAAATTACACAAAATATGCTTTTCCCTGCCTCAGACCAGACAGTCACCATGACAAAGATTTAAACTTCAACACCGAGTTATAAACATTCATAAACATAACATATGTTTCCTATTCTACTGAATAATATTGAGCTAAAATATATCCAAAGCAAGATTCTGAGATAATATATTAACCGTCTGTTTAATTGGCTATGCCAAATCTACCACTTTCCTGAGAAAAAATCCTCAACCTGAGTAATAAAACCCAGGTTTAATACATTGTATTTCTTACTTTCGCTACATTGTCGATACTCATCATCTTGAAGGTTATCTATGACTTAATATTTTAAGCTCTACACAAGCGATGTTTCCTAAGAACTATATTATATTGATGTTTTGTACTAAGGTAGGTAGAGACTAACCCGACAGATATTCAGGTGATAAAATATCAAGCTACTAGACAAGTTGGCTTCCTGCAGGAGGGGTGGGGAGATATTCTGTAACTACAGTATATTACTAACCTAAGCAATTCGACCTAAATACCCAGCTCGCTCCCCTTATACCTCTCACAAATTATATTCACCAAAATCAAAATTAACTCATCCCAAACAGTACTATTTCCAGTTGTCTAAGCCAACAACTTATGTTTGTGCAGATGTACTTATGGTAGGTTTATTAGTCAAATATACACAGCTACAACCTATATAACTCAACTTGTAAGACCCTTAGCCAGAAAACAAAGACAAAATGGACAGTAGCCTCTCAAGAACCCCTGAATCTTCCCACTAATTGTTAGAAATCTTTCTACTGTCAAGATAAGACACAATAAAATGGTTAATAACAACATGCAGATTAACACTTAGTAAACTATATAGTACTTTAACACCATGGTGAAAAAACATAGGTGTGCTAAACCCGTCATATGCTGACGTCACCCAGATTGTAAACAAAAAATCACCTGATTGTATTGCCATATAAGTGTATATTTGTTTTGATTTGATTGTTATTATTTATGCATTTTTTTTCTAAATGGTGAAAGGTGTTTGCAATCTGGGGGGATAGCACACCTATGTTTTTCCCTTCCACCATGGTACTTTAACAACGAAATAACAATAAATTCATCATATTGTATACATATTAAACAAAGTCTTAAATAAGTAAAACATTAAAAATCAATACAAAAAAAGCCATCACAGAACAAAAATTTTTAATTACTAAGAATGAAACGCCACAGTATTAAAGTAACAGAAATTCTGAATTTAACAGAATGCACTAAACTTGAACATATAAAAAATACAATGAACAATTTTTAAGAGAAAATGTAAAACAAAAAATTGTGTTACGCACAAAAACCAATTCCTGTACCTATACTATAAAAAAATCTGATAAAAATTGTTCGACAAAATATCTGTGATGCTCAAAATGTTGGATATGCATAAATTGTACAACACAACCCTAAACAAAAATGATTCTGGTTACAAACAAGCAATAAAATCTATCTACTTTAACATACTAGAAATCTGATTCATAAAATACATGTTAATATTAAAACTTCAATCAAATAAAAGCAAATACATCTCTAGCTCTAAACACTAACTATGCAAGCTATGAAGTGCACACCTTAATACAATGGGATAAAGTTATACACATTGACAACAATTATGGTCTACTATTTGCAAGTGCAAGATTGATTAAAACTCACAATGTGAAAAGCCATAGAGCATGCAGGCGGAATGGAAACTAAAGACATTTTTGAAAACTTCTGTCCTTTGTTTGTATTGTTAGGGTTACATTAATCACTTGAAGGCAAGTCATTTGTGAGGCAAGACAATTCAGAGGGGAGGAGGTTTCAGCAACAAACACAGCCCTTCTCCAGACTGATCTGAAACATTTAGAAACAATAAATAACTAAATAAATATTAGGATTTGTTGAAAAGTAATACTAGCTAGACACCTGAGAAATTCAGAATGCAGGGCCTAATAGATACACAATAACACAATAAATAAAACAAAACACTGATGTGTCCTCCTGGTGTAGATTTCTTCACAGAGAATGTTTCTCTCTATTATCTCAGGTAAGCTCGCTGAACTCTATTCAACTCAACTCAACAAAAGAATGAATACTAATTAGATAGTGGTCAAATAAAATAAAACTGAATGTGTCTTCCTATTAACGGCGAGCATCACAAAATAAAATAGTCCCTTTAGTAATACATTTTTGTAACGTCACCTGAACTGTTAGACACAGCGAGTGAAAAAACGCTGATCGAGTTGTCTTATTATGACACATATTTCGTAGGTAATAGGTGACAAAAATAATGGTATTACTTCAAATATTACCAAAAAGCTAAGGAGTAAGGAAGGAACGTTCCTGACTATTATCTCAAGGCAACGGAATTTCCCTACTCTATTGTAGGTCATCTATGTTGCCTTAAGATGGCTCGAAATTGGAGCAGAAACCAGTTTACAGTAGATTCCCTCTTATCCGGACATTGTTTTAACCGGACTACACCCGGTAGAAGTGACATCTCTCCATCCGGATAATTTTTATCAGCACATCGGTTTAACCAAACTAGATTGGCAGGAAGTGGGTGGTACTGAATCGACTGTTCTCGTGGGAAAGATTTGAGATCAGTGATCACGTGTCTAATACAATGCTCTCCTAAATTTAAGTCAAATACTGTATACAGTATGCATTTAAAAGGTCCGATTTAACGAGTTTTCGGGGTCATCTGTTTAACCGGGAAAACTGTCATCCGGACTGGCCTCGGTCCCGAGGAGTCCGGATAAGAGGGAGTCTACTGTATATGGATTTCAAAGCGTACACTTTTTGAATAATCTTAAAAACAAAAATTGTTGGACATAGTTGTTTTAATATGTGTAAACAATTAACTTACGAATCATTATGGATCCTATCAATATATTGATTGTTGAGAAGAGTCCAAGTTTTTATTTCAAATTATTTCTCTTTTCAGGTTGGATCCAAAAGATTCAACCATGCATTGACAATCAGCCTATAGCTAGAGAATGAAAGATGCGTGTCAGCTTGTCTTACCAGATATAAGTTCAGTGGCAAAAGTGGCCTCGTCCTTGATGTTGCGCACAAGTTCATCGGTGACGAGTACGTGTATGCCGTTGGGTCCCTGCATGTACACCTGGGACAGCTGGGTTAGTGAGAGGCCGACCAGCGCAGCGGCCTTGGAGCACATCTCCCTACTGGACAAGGTAGCCAGGTACACTGCTTGGTACACCACTGGCGACTGTTGTACACACAGGTACACTGTCCTGCAAAACCAATGCTGGTTAACCCTTGTACCACAGTGGCGGCAACTCGTTGCAGGGCATTGAATTAAATGGGAGCTTTCAGATACAGCCACTAGTGGTTGGAACCATAATCGTGTCATTACCTGTTTTGGGGAAATGGTAAGTTTGCGTACGGAAACAGATACAAACATGTTTATTTTTTGGTAGGACGTGGAATGCTTTTATAAGCTCGTCAAATGACACTTTGGACATATGGAAATTTGGTGAAATTGCTTGCCAGTTGCCTGCACACCTTCAAGCAGGCAGTAACTGGCAGTACAATCTTCTGGCCAGTAACTAGCGACCACCAGTTGCAGACATTGATGGCCTTGTGAGAAAGAAACCTAGGTATGAGTAAAAAGCACAAAGAGATATCTGCGATCATACAGACTTGACCAAGACGGGGTTCTAGCCTTCAATGTACAGTGATTAACATTAGTTCTACCGTACTAACAACACCGGTCAATCTAAACAGCACTAGTATTTCTTGACTACCACATTTCAATACGGTAACTTCCAACTATTTTTGTTGAATCTATACTCGCATAGATAGTGTGAAGTGGAAGTTAAATGATGTTACTCTTTGTCAAACATATTATTATTTATAGCCAAAAAGTTAATACCTAATACACAGCTAAGATTTTATACAACTACTAAAACTATTTAGGCCTAATCTATTTTGGGTTAGAAGATGATTCTGGATAAATTACAATATGACATTTATTAGGCAGACTTGTTCAATATTTTGCACTACAACTATATACAGCAAATCTACTGGGTGCGAGTGCAAGAGCAATGTTTTAACTGATGAGTGTAGCGAGGCATTGAAATGGACTACAGTTGAACCTCTATAAGACGAATTTCAAGGGGTACGGGAAGAATTTGTACTATAGAGGTACTCTTAATAAAGAGGGTCGTTTTATCGAGGTTTAATGCTGCTGTTATTCTTCTTATAGAGGTTTCTCCTTGCTCCAAGGTTTTTCCAAACAATGACTGAGGAAGGAGGAGGGATGGGTGGGGGTTTCATGTTGAGACAAGCTTCTGTTTGTTTTGAAAACTACGTTGTACTATGGAGGTTAAGATTATGATAAATTCGTCTTATAGAGGTCACGTTCGTCTTGTAGAGGTTTTATGCTTAGAATATTCGTTGTATAGAGGTTAATCAGTCCTAGCCCATGTCACAAACAAATTCGTCTTATGGAGGGTTTTAACTTAAATACTACGTTGTATAGAGGTGTTTTTAGCATTGACCTATATGAAAGTGTCGAGGGGATTAAAAAAAATTTGTCTTACCGAGGAATTTGTTTTATTGAGGTTCGTAAAAACGAGGTTCAACTGTACTAACGTATTGCTATGAGCTATTTTATGTGTTAATTAAACCCAAAGAGAAGTATGGTACAGAGGAAACATTCAATAATACACTTAAATGTGTCTACTGTCTAGTACTTGGTGCTTGTGTTTAAGACAAATTCCTACACCCCCCCTCCCCATAATGTACTACAATGCTAACGGTGGGGAAGACCCTGTGCCTTGTGCAATAGGAATTTCTGCACAGTGCTTGCCGTTTGGGCTCTTTCATGATCGCCACAAGTATATTTTTGGCCCAACATGTCATAGCTGAAAGCACACTATCTAACCTTAATTCCTCTGTACCTTATTTGTCTTAGATCAGCAGGTGAACTAAAAGAATGGAAAACAGAAGTGTCACCGAGTAGCTTACTTTGCTCTGGGATGAAGAGCATTAAAGAGACGGATGCCGTCAGCCAAGCCGCATATCTGGATAAGGTCATCACGGGAGAGCCGCATGAGGTCTGCTCCGGAGAAGCTGGCGAATGTGTGCAGATACGCAGCAAATCTGTTGGTCTGTAGCCATGTCATAGTCTGTTGAGGTGAGGCAGATCCTACCAGGCCTCCCTGCAACACGAGCAAAGTCATTATAAAACTGGCTTTTGTCTCCTGTAGATACAATAGCGTTACAAACACCAACGTGGAAAGCGCTATTCAAGAGGTAGAGCACGGGACTTTGGTTCTTAGACCCCTTGTTTGAATTTTGCCAACCATCAATGGATTTTATTTAAGTAATAATACTGCGACCCCCTAGGCCAAAGGCCTAGCCTGTGCTTAACGATTCCGAGCTGGAGACTAGCTTCCTTGGGTGTGAGGGAAGGTGAGTCAGAGACATAAAATGTATGGTACCGTAATTTACCAGATTAATAGTTGCATTAATAATGAGTTCACTTAAACAGAAAAAAAACTGAAGTTCCAACCTACTAAATCATTTAACCACAAAACTTATTTGCCAATGACATTAAATTTCACATTTCTAAACCATTTTGAAGAACTAAAACAACATAATTTATTGAAGCATAGTTGCACGCTTAGTGGTTAAATGAAAAAGTAAAATATTAAATGTAAAATTCCCATGTTGTTCTTTTAGAAAATAAGTACATTGTTGTAGTTTGCTTGTTTATGGATTTTTGATGAAATTTGGCAAGTATTTGTTTCATCATATACTATTATTAATAGGCCTATTTCATAAAAAAAAAACACTTTTCCCATTTCAGCATCAGCTAACCTAAGTACTCACAAAACCTATGTTATTTTAAAATGAATAAATTTGATATTTATAGGGAAATATTTTAATGAACATTTAATCAGGCAAATAGAAATCAGCTTAGTCTGCAGGTTTGCTGCAACAGGAGAATTATTTTAAATGTTTGTGATTGGTTTTTGTAGTACATTTTGAACATAAAGTGTTAAATATTTCATAGGGAAGAGTATAATATTTTAAAGATACAGTGTAAGAATTTAAAGGCCTAAGTACATCAAGAAGAATGACATCAGTGTTTTTGCGTAGTTTTCAATTGGAACTAGACTAAATTTTAATTTTAAAAATATACAAAATAAACTATGCAGGTATATTAGTTAATTTTATGTCTTGGTGAGAACTGCATTACTATATTTAACCAATGCAATACAATAACTTCACAACTTAACGCAATTGTAAATGATGCAACAAAGTTGCAACAGAGAGGAGATATCATCTGGTTCAGTTAAAACTGGTTTTGATTCATTTAGAAAGGTTCATTAGTCTAACACATTTAACTGCTTAACTCAGCCAATAAACACAAAGACTGCAAAGAAGTCTCGCCCGAGTATTACAAATAAAATAAGTTATAAATTTACTTTGTAAAAAACAATTTCTCAAAGAACTTTACAAATTTAACAAAAGGACCACCAACCACATAAGTCATAAGTATTTCATTGCACAACATTCTTCATTGCAAAGGCAATGGTGAACCGCATGGTCAATTGATAAGTTAGAACAACTAAAACTTAAAAGTTACAACAAAATAAAACAAGACAATTGAGACAAAATTAGCAATTTATCTGATTTTAGTGGATTTTAACAAATTAAAAACAATTTGGAAGAAGATCTTGAAGCAGTGTCAGAGACAAAACAATAAAAAATCTGAGTCATATTTTACATAAACTAATGGCCAATTAATGTCATAGTCCTTTATAAATGAAAGCAGTTTTACATGTCGAAGTCATATGTTGTCTACCTTACTCAATTTTCTAGCCAGACTGCCCATCAGTGAGATAAACATGAAACCATAAAACTAAAACACGCAGAAATGATTGATGTATCGTGACTGCACAAGTAAACAGAAACATTATACTAGACTGTCAAATGAAGCTGTCAAGAGGTGTGATAAGCTAACTGATAACACTTGGCCAGGTGAGCTGTGTCTGGTTATCACCAGTATTGCCTTGTACAATGTACGCAACCTATAAATATCAGTCCTCACCTTCAGGCTAAACAGATGCAATTATCTATTTAGCATAACAAGTGCCGCAGCTATGCGAATTTCCATTTGCCTGATTGGATTTTTCTTAAATATTTCCTTAACCTTGTCATATTTATTTCCAAATTAAAACATTATATTTCACTAAGGTATATGCTACAGAAAAGGTAAAAAGTGTTTTTTTTTAACCAAATGTTAATAGTACTAGCTGTTTCCAGTTAATAATCTTAACTTATTTCAATATATTAAACAAATTTAAATAACCTTTAAACTTTTAACTTATCACTACTAAAAAAAAATCAAACTTTTAAGAGCTAAACTTTTAATTACAATAAATAAAAATGTTAAGCTCGATACTGTTTTAATAAAGGTTCTAACAGAGTAGGCTTACAGAATTCTGTCTGACAGACCAGTTAAAATTGTCATCTTACTTTTAAAATGTTAAATGAGAAACTCTTCCCATACTATGTTTTTTGTTAACACTCTAACGTCTTTAGCCAGATGACTTTGGTTTCGTTGTTCTTTAACCATTATTTTTAGATCATCAAAAGTGCGACATCTTGACATTGCTACGTATAATGCCCCATGCTGAAAGTAGGGCTCTTTCATATAAAGACCAACTTTTTCAAGTGTCTCTCCTTGACTTTTTGTAATGGTCATGGCAAAAGCGACTCAACAAGGGAACTGTCGACGTTTGAATTTTAGGGGAAAAATTCCTGATGGTTCTAAACTTAATTGGGACAGTAACACTTGTTTTCCAGCCGAACTTTCAGTAATAATTTCAAGATCAGGACTTTGTTATTAATCTCTTTACCATTAATCTGGTTCCATTAACCAGTCCTTTTTGTGGATTTAAATTCCTTAGTAAAATTACAATTACAGTACACCTTTTTAAAGGCATAATTTGTGAGGAGGTAAACCTCTTGGTGCTAAAGTGTGAAGAAATTCACCAGCTACATGTAACTGGTCCCCCTCTTCTTGAATCAATGTGGCCACTGAGTAGTAAACTCGACTGTCATTATTTAGATGCTCAACTATTTTATTATTTATTTCGTCACAATGTTCATTCTTTGGTGAAATTATTGCATGATTTTTTGTATTTTTAAAAGCATCTTCAGAGAATCCTTCACTGAAGATTTTGTCAATGATATTTTCATTCACAATACATTGTGGTGGAAGACGTATCAATGAATCACCAAGATCATTATGATAGCTCTCATAGCCATTCCCTATTCGTA
Source organism: Macrosteles quadrilineatus (assembly GCF_028750875.1). Lineage (NCBI taxonomy): Eukaryota > Metazoa > Arthropoda > Insecta > Hemiptera > Cicadellidae > Macrosteles > Macrosteles quadrilineatus. The sequence continues at coordinate 33,730,264 of NW_026542598.1, read as the reverse complement.
AAAGATATTCAGCAAATATTGATTCGCTTGGATTAGCTCTCATGTTTTTAGCAAGTGAATTTTTTTTAAACATTGGCCATAAAGGTGATCTATTTATTTCATCATTGTATTTGAAAGTAAACTGATAAATAAACAGAAAAATTAAATATTAAAATGACATAAGGGAAAGAGGTTATTTTTATGAAGACAGATGTTTTTAAAAGGAAATGATTGTTTGATAAACTTAACTAAATTTTCACTTATATACCTAATTAAAAATACATGGAAACTTTAAAGTCCAGTGGGGCGAAGCACATTGAACTGAGCGTGACAAAAATTATTCCATGACTTCTGCAGATAATTCCCTTTAATTTGACACATCAATCATCAAAATCGGTTAATAAATTAAAGAGTTTTGCTATGCACAAGAAATTCCTTACGGAATTAGAATAATAGAAGATAATAAAATAAAATAAATAAATTTGCCCTAATAGATCAACAATAACCATAAGCAAACTACAACAATTTTCAGTTTCTCCATACGAATAACATGGGGATTTTAAATGTGTGGTTTTAGCGAATTTCCCTATAGAGAAGTAGCTATTACCGTAGGTCTCATGGTAAGACCTAAGCCCGGGACCGATTTACTTTTTCATTTTGATGTCCCCAGAGGCCAAAAACACCATTCGTTCAAATTGTTATATATCTATATATATATATTAATAAATGAAATAAATAATTAAACATTTAGTACCCTTTTTTAAGTTATTAATTTATTGAATAAACTTACATGTTTCGGCTCTTAGGCCATGATCACAGTTATGAACAAAAAAATTTTTTTTTTTTCATAACTAATAAACAATAGTCAACTATTATTACAGGACGAATGAATCAGCCTACTGTTGTTTGAGAGGTCAAGATTGAATTTTTTCGACAATCATATTCTTCAGGATTTGAACCTGAATTCCCAGAGCCGGAGTTCCGCTTTTAACACGAGACCAGTCTTGCTCAGGTCTCTGTAACTAAAGAGAACAGTCTCTGTATTAAACACTGTATGATGGAACCTGTCTCCTGACCTTTCCTCTTCCTAGGGATTGGCCAATTGCTAAGGCCTAGGCCAGCCCGAGGTAGATAAAGGGCCAGGAGACAGGTTCCATCATACAGAACAGACTATAGGGATCTCTCATCAACACCTTTTGCTATACTAATCTTTGGTGCTAAAAACCACACCAATAATTAGACTGTTATAATTTACCTATTAGGCTAGTCTATTCTACTTCCACATTATTTCAAAGAATATTGCAAAATCTTAATTTTTTTAAAATTCAAAGCTAAAATTACTACATATTTAAAATAAAAACACATAATTCATTCAAACACAGTGTAAAATTAATTCAATAATGAAAGCAATCCAGCAAATAGAAACATTCAAAAAACCTTAAAATCTCTTAACATAATTTAATCTCGTCTCTTCTCTTCATGATGTAATTGAAAACTGCAATATTTTGTAGCAAATGTAATTCTTGCAGGTTAATAACAGATGGCACCGACACAAGGTCAAGTAAACTGGTTTAAACTGCACCACTCTAGCTTTACAATGTAAGAGCACTGTCTTTGGGAAAGAAATGATTAATAAACAATAGTCAACTATTATTACAGGACGAATGAATCAGCCTACTGTTGTTTGAGAGGTCAAGATTGAATTTTTTCGACAATCATATTCTTCAGTTGTTTTTTTTCTGTCAACTTGTCAAATTTAATGACAAGCAAGCAGTAAAATGTTTACAAAATCTTACTTAATTTTTCTTACTGAGTTTGTAAAAAACCGATTTAATTTTTCAATCATAAAAATCCTTTAACTTGTAAACCATTGCCTTTAGAGCAGAAAATACTGCCAAAGAATATGCTTCAAGTTATAAAATCTAACTTAATCGAGAAAACAAAGAACAGAGATCCTATTGAAACCCACCCAATTTGAAAGAACTTTTAAAAATGTCGTCACATTGATAGACCATTAGAAGTAGGGGCAAAAACCAACTGAAAGGAATAAGGTTATATTATAAATTAAAATTATAGTTATTTGTCAACTATAAATTTAAAAAAAATTGGGAGTCACAGAGGGGGTTGGTTACTCCTACTAATTAAAAGTCATGAGTTCTTTATTCCAAAATACTCCCTGCCACTGATTGTAGGCTCACAGTCTGACCCCATTAGTCATTGAGGCATGCCACTGTCAGTCAGCTTGGGATGAGAATAGTCGCATCAAGTTTGACTTTAATTGGATAAACGGCTGTCAGAGACCAGACATTTGTTTGGAGGCTTGACTTTGTTCTTAACTGCTTACACAAATACTTGAAAAATCAATGGCCTAAGACTAATATTTCTAAGAAAAGCCTTTATAGAGAGTAGGACTTAGGTTTAATTTTTTCCAAACAATTACCTCGTGGATTCCTTTAAAACGCTTACATTAAACAGGTTCTGATACCAATCTTGTGTATTATCTGATTTTTTAGCTGTACTCGGTAGGTACATTGTCCTACATATTCCAACAAACACCAGTTACACTACATCAATTTGTTTTAAAAAGTTACGATTTTACGAGAATTGTTGATTTTTCTGTGCAATATCTACAAATTTTGACATCTCATGCTTGAGCAAGAAGATTGTTAACACTTTTTTTCCTTGTCTGAACTGCGTCTAGTCGTAAATTTTCCAGTACGGGAACGCTTACTATTTCTTGGAGAAAACATGGGTCGCCAATAAATATAACTTAGCCTATTGGAGTTTTGGAAAAATGCATTATTCCTTCTCCATTACACCACTGAGTACACCTTTTAGATTATGTAGACTATTACTGTGGACTACAGACACACGTACCTGCACAGTGTCATTGTTCTGAGGTCTATCAGCAAGGGCTGGCATAGGAGGTGTGTGGGACGTCTTGATCATCTGTATATCACCGGACCCTTGCGGCTTAACATTGCTGGTCTGCAGTGCCCCTCTGAAACACATGTACAGTGTTGCAAAAACTAGGCCTAGATGATTAATTCCTAAGACAATACTGGATCCAGCTATCATTGATCATTGGTCTTATGATCTTCACTAAAACCAATTACTGGTCTCAGTCCAATAATTTACACCCAACCCATTGATAGTATGAATAGGTAGGTATAGCACAATTACATTTTTGTAGCCTACAATGATAGTAGGCCTACAGCTACAGGGTTGAGTTAACTACGGTACTAAAAACTGTGACTGTTAAACAATCAATAAATGTATTGTTTTGGAATTTGAGTGTGCAGATGTACATAAAATCCTAGTTCTTCAAAAATATAATGGGCTTACAGACCAAGATAAATGATTCAAATTATGTTTGCATGTTTTCTTAGGCAAATCGCAAACCCTTTGCTGAAACCAGGTCATACACTTAAGTGTCTTCAAGGAACTGAAGACGAAAAGTGACATAAAAACATGCTCAATTGGAAGCACCTTTCGTTCACAAAGATTCTACACCTTCTAAGCTGCCTGCTTTTATTTTAAGTAGCCTACAGGCCTCGGACAAGCTTTGTCTCGGACAGATGAACACATGAGTTAATACACCAGACCTGAAAACCTTCAATCTACAAGTTCAGTCTCCTGGCCGGGGAGACATAGGTAGCTTTTAGAATACTCGGCCAATGCTCAACCACACTAAGAACAATGGTCAAAACAAATCCAATTCAGTTAAGTTACTGTATTCTAATCTTGACTCTTAATATTAGGTTTCAGGTAGAACTTAACTCCTAGTTAGTTTTAGAATTTTTTGCTGCATTCAAATACTCCTAACCACAAAGTGGAAGTTTTGTCTAATCTCTTAGTGGTCGTTTAAGGGTTAAAGATTTCTAGGGGTTGTCACCTCTATACCAGGCCTATAGGCAAATCGTTGGTCAAAACAAAGAAGTTAGGCCTAAATAGACCTGGGTTACAATTAATTGTTTTTACCTACCGGTATTTATTTTTAAGAGGCCTACTATGCCAGTTTTGATTTCATAAAGAAATTACTTGCCACTTTCAGCTTATTCATAGATGACATTTTTTACGAGTTCACAGTCTAACAAGCTGAGTTATTTTGCTGCTCAAATAAATTAATAGCCTTGGTTTTACTGGTTTGTAAACCTACACTAATAAAAGAGCAAGGTGTCGAGATTAGTTAGTAATCATTAAACATAATAACTTCTAAACCTAGGCCTGTATCTCTTTAACTTAAATATCAATTTTAGTGATTCAACCTTATTTATATCTTTCTTGTCTTACTTAGCTTGTGCCTAAGTTACTATATTCCTTTTCCTCCGTTAATTACTTAACTTAGATGTTTACAAAATATTCAGATTGAAAATAGGCTATTAATGGTTGTATGATAACATTCGGCCCAACTACGAAAACTATCACCCATGCACTTTAGTAAAAACTGACCTTACTGTTTGTATGTTATGGAGGGTTTAGTTTTAGCGAATTTCCCATATAGGGAATAAGCTATTACCGTAGTACTCATGGTAAGACCTAGACGCGGGACCGATTTTTTTTTTCGTTTTGAGGTCCCTAGAGGACAAAAACACCATCCGTTCAAATTCATATATATATATATATATATATATATATATATATTTATATATTTACATATTTATATATATATATATATATATATATATATGTGTCCGTCAGCACGATAACTCAAGCAAAAATGATCCGATTTTGATGAAATTTGGTACAAACGTGTAAACCTACGTTTATTCGAAGGAGTTCGCGATCCAGCATGATCGGACCATGGGAACGGGTGTTTACGGGGGGTTTTATGGGGTAAAAATAGGTTTTTGCCATTTTTGACCCAAAAAACTTAAAATTTTGCAATTTATTTCCAAACCATTTTGTAGAGCTTAAAAAAACAAATAATTTAGTATATTAAAGCGTTATTATGCGCCTAACGGTTACGGAGAAAATTCAAAAAAATTGTAAATTTAAAATTCCCATGTTATTCTTATGGAGAATAAGTAAACTGTTGTAGTTTGCTTGTTTATGAACATATTTTGATCAAATTTGGAAAATGTTTTTATTTCTTACTAACTATTAACATTTTACAAAAAAAAAAAACAATTTTACCCTCCCTGATGCAGCAAACCTAAGTACTTGTTAAACTAATTCTATTTAAATCGGGAATAAATGTTATATTTTTAAGTAGACATTTAAGTGTAAATCCAATCAGTCAAATGGAAATTCGCTTAGTCTGCAGGTTTGCTGCGGCGGGGGTATTATTTCTATTCTTAGTTAGGCCTACTGATGCGTACATTTTGTGACACTCTGACCGGATAGGTAGCTGAGTGATTAAAGTGCTCGCCTGACAATCAAAAGGTAACCGGTTTGATACCGAGAAGTCAGTAGCTTTTTGATGGTTTAATACTGGACCCAGCTGGTCCTCACAATTGACATTTAAATTAAATAATCCCGACTGATGAAACAGCTGATCTTAGTCCTAAAGCCTACAGATCATCTCACATCATTAAATACTCATCCTTCACTCATATTTGGGTTAAAATACGCACCTTAGTATCCCCATCTCAAAATGATTATGAGAGATGGCCCTAACACAGATAGTCAGTGCGAAATAAAGATAACCAACTAACTTATTAAACCTCGTGAATATGACTTATTAAACCACTTGTAAGTTAAGTCTGATAACTTAGGCCTACAGACTTGTTTAAGGTAGGCTAAGAAAAACTAACTTAATACACAGAGTGTGAAAACAAACTTACATGAGCATTGCTTGTAGATTTTGTCGGAAATGTGGACGACCATTGAGAAATTTCGAACGACGGCATATAACCTGATTTTTGTTTCTACTCCATGCAACTCCAACGCGCTTGGAAACAAATCCCCGGTGCCGCTGATTACTTGAAGGACACATAACATGAAAGAATTTAGCAGACACTTCAATATCTGCCACAGTCATTGTTAATGTGTGAATCAATAATAGCATCGTTTTACCGACTTTTCACTCAAAGGAACGTTTTAATTCACTTTATCACTAAACAACGAGTAACTTAAGTAAGTTAGCTTACGTTGTTAGTTGGTGTACTTCCAAGTCCTAGGATGTAGTAATACGGAGCTCACGGTTCAGTTAACTTATTTTATAAGTTAGACAAATTCCTTTGTTAAGTTACAACAAAGAAATTCATTACAACATTACAAGGCATTTTCTTTCCTAAGTTAGTTAATCAACAGTCCTGCGATTCACTCAGAGGTAAATAAATAGGCAATATTTAACCTTAACACTGTTAGGTGTCACATTTTTTGGCCTTTAACTGGAGAAATCTTTCACATTTTTAATCCTTGAATGCTTATCTCATCGACTTTGAAATGTTTAAGTTAGCAACACATGGCAACAATAAGTTGAGAACAGAGTTGATCTTTGGCCTAACTAAATAGACAATTGTGTAGCCTAGCCTAGACTCACATCAAAGGCCTACAAATATGTAAAATTGCGTGTATCTTATTGGTTTATTTAGCCTTTGATATATTATGTCAAACCTGCAGCATGTCGGTACCTAGGGCCTAGTACACCAAAGGGCCCAATTCTTTTTAAAGCCGGTAATACATATTTCCTGACCAAGTGCTGGTCGTCAGCTAATGAAATGGTCCTGCAGCAGTAAAAGGGCGCTGTTTGCAAACACTGAGCGATCTTTCTGAGTAACGAACCGCAATCGAGCCACCATTCCCGTCGCGGATTGTTCACTTTGAGTGCACTTGTAAACAACGCAGTGGCAGAAACAAAATATTGGCTGTGAATCTGCCGTGATCGAGTTCTACCGTTCATTGACATGTACAGTCTGCACTACGTTCACTCACGCACTTACGTAAACGTCGTGATACGAATATCGGGCGGAGAAGGAACTAAGGGCTCGATAAAACACAAACACTGCGTATACATTAGCTTAAATAGCGAACGAACACAAACGCATAGTTCACAACAGCACAATTCCGAGGTTATAACTAGAACTGGTGCGATCTGGTTTGCACTGCACTGCCACTCAGCTGCTTCCAAGTTCCAACACATATGACCTCAGCTCACAACTTCGGCTATATCCGGTTACATTCGGAGAGATTCGTTGTAGTCTCAGTCTGTGACGTAGCACATTGTTGCACTCTTTCTTGCACAAAGCCGTGCTCTTCTTGTACTGTACTATAAATAACTTGCGGACATTGTGCAATTCCCTTAACTCGGTGCTCTCTTTCAATGTTACGTTAAATGCCTACATTTTCCTAGTAACAATACGGCACAGTATTTATTAAATGTTTTTATTTGATCTTCCAAGCACCAATTACAATGAATTATTATCATAATTATACAACTAGGCACAAGATGGCAAGAATAGGTTACATTAAATAATAAGTTAGTCTAGGTAAACTCTAATCGATGAATAAATATTATGCAATATGACTAGAGTGCAATTTCATAGTGCAATTTCAAGTCAGTAATTTATTCAAATGCAATAATGACAACAACAACAAAAAATGCAACAATAAAAATAGATGCATTTACCTCATTAAAATAAGTACTAAATCTCTTATATTAATACGTGAGGGCTGTTTATTGTGAACAAAACTCCTACGTTATTTCTGGACCGATTTTAACGTTTGAGGTGTCAAATAATTCGTCTCAATTCGTAGTTTTGCATTAAGGTTTTAGAATTTAAAATCTCTTTACTCTTAAGGGCACGAGACGCTTCAAAGGTCACATTTTCCCCATAAGAATTACATTGAAAACTAATTTAAAAACAAAAACAGCTGTATATAAAAATAGACTCGCCAGCTTTTTGGGAGTAAATATTGATGTTTGGAATGTTTAGGAGGCTATAACCAATCTAAACAGTTAAATCAGTTTTTTTGGAAGAATAGAAAATTTTTTGAATTTAAAGGAGAAATATTGAAAACAGGAGTAGGAGACAATCAATAGAAAATCTTATACTTATGAGAAGAGTAGATGAGAAGCCTGGTCTCACAGTAAGGAATCCAGGTACACAATAACTTGGGGAAATGAATCATTTTTGCCAGTTATGCTAAGCAACTTATTTTGGAAGTAAAAAAACCATGAAGAATATACACATCATGTTGTCACAGTGGTAAAGTAAACCTACCTAAAAGTCAGATAAAATAAATACATGGAAGAAATGTTTACTGGTAACAGCTTTAAGTTGGGAGACATTTGTAGAAAACACTAAAAAATAAGGCCAGGCCAAAAAATGCTAAAATATTTTTACAAGCGTTTATTATTTCAAAGCGCTATTAAATAGCGTGAGTATTCTAATTAGTTACATAAGCATTTAGTCGGGTCTTATTAAACTCATTGAAAATTGTGACTGTTATTACTTTAGTTTTAAAATAACTTCTATGTAATACCGGTATTTGACAATTGCTCGATTTCAAGCAACAGGTACACTAGTATATATATAATTAAAATAGACTTACTGCATTAGCATTGCCGGTTATAAAAACAGAAACTGTATGGAGCACAAACATAAGCAATAAATGACGTCACTGGCCTGAAAGTGCTGTAATAGTGCAGTTTTCGTGGGTACGTAACGGATTTCGACCCACTTTTCTGCCTGCAATATTAAGCGGAGCCCCGGAGCTAGAATATTATTCCAATACTTTTCAAAAATCAATACTAAATCTGCTTCCCATATATGGAATGTCTACTTCAAGTGTCCAAAGCCAATGCTTCGTCTGTTTCTCGTAAATGAGATCTCTACTTGTAGTATATCAATTGTACATTTGTTTTACATAAAATGGAAAGTCTAATTGCAGTATCCAAAGTCAATGTTTCATCTGGTTCTCATAAATAGATTGTCTGCTTGCCGTATCCAAGGTCAATGGTACATTTGGTTCACGTCAATGTGATCTCTACTTGCAGTATCCAAAGTCAATGGTGACAGCCTAATTCCGGCGACCCAAATTAGTTATTAATTTTGTAGTAAATGCTCAACGATATTAATCCGACTGTTCTTCCCTTTTGTTCTGAATTTCTAATGTGCTAGTATAATGATTAGTTGACTAACTTATGTTACGTCATAAGTCATCATTCCCGCTCGCTAAATCAGCTGCTTTCCCAGCTCCAGCTGTCGTTTCTATTTTATACCAACCACGAACCGCGTCCAGTACGTTAGTGAACAACCGGTAACCTTAAGAAAAGCAAACATAACATAAATTAAATTTTATCAGTGGCGTAGCTATGGGGGGATGAGGGGGGTAGAATCCCCCCCAGAACCCTAAAATGAAAATAAATATATGTATCAAAGCGATCCTACTTCTTTAAAATACAATGGCGTGAAGTTTATAACTGAACTGAAACTGATGATTTAGTTTTATTAATCTAATTCGTTAATTATTAGTTGATTTGTATAGTAAACAAATTTTAAAAGTTTTATTATTGAATGAATACACCCAGGCAGCGAGAATAAATTTGGAGAGTGGTACAGTAGTGGTAACAATAATAATGCGAATGCAGGCATGCGCGGTAAGCACTAAGCACTCAAGCAGATGCCAGACGGATTTTAGGTCAGTTCACATAGTAGACTTGAAACAATAACAAAAAAATATTAAATGAGCCATGTCATTCTGAAATAATGTTATGTTATTTAATAAAATGTTGCGTATTCAGCGTACTGTGTTATCATCCGGTATGGTGTCAGGGCTTTCAGGACGGTATGTCAGCCAAGTTTAAAACTTGGAGAAACTGTTGTAAGTTGAGAATCACGCAGACGGCTCGGTAAAAAACAATCGTGTGTGTTTACAAATTTGACAAAAGTTTACTATGGCATAGCCCATTTGATTCTGAACAAAACTATACAACCTTAACATCTGTAAAAATTAAGGTTTGAAAGGTCAATTATCAATAATTATCAATCATTAAGATGGGGACGCCACTTAGGTGCGTATTTTCACCCAAATATGAATGTAGGATGAGTGTAGAATGGTGTGAGATGATCTGTGTAGCTTTGTTACTGACTAAGATCAGCTGTTTCATTAGCCAGGATCATTTATTTAAAGCCCAATGATCAGGTATTGCAGCCTATGTCATTTCCCATAAAAACCCATTAAAGAAAACCTTTTACTGGAAGACCAGTTGTATAATCCACTAATCATATATTGGTAATAGAGTTTGTTAAACATTAAAGTTGTTTTTTTTATTTTCTAATTTTGATAAAATGTTAATTAATTGTAAATAAGTTGTCCTATCATCGATTCTCTTCGGTATGGTTAACCAGTTACAGCTTTACTAGTACATTGTTTTGAAAGTATACCACAAGGTATGGATCAAAGAAAGTAAGTAGGATTAGAGCTAAACGAAGAAAATATTAAAATTGTCCACTTTGGTTAAAACCCTAACAATAGAGATGTAAATTACGACATTGCCAACTATTCAATTAATTGTAAATATTTAGGAGTTACCATTAATAGTTCAAATTCTGAAGATCTAGAGATACAAAGTAAACTAGCAAATGCCAATAAGAGCGTTGGGGCCTGTTCAAAACTTTTATCATCCAAAGTTTTATCAAGGTGCTCAAAATTAAGATTATACAAGACCATCATTATATAGCCAGTGTTATTGTATGGAAGTGAAACATTGGTACTCTCTAAAAGAAATGAAGGTCGTTTGATGGTGTTCGAAAATAAGGTACTTCGAAAAATATTCAACCCAGCCTATGAAGAAGGAGTTTGGCACATAAGAAAAAATTGAGTTACGTGCCCTATGCACAGATATTTATAGGAATGAAAGTCAAAAGAATTAGTTGGTTAAGTCATGTACTTCGGAGACAGGAAGACACAAGACTCAAGGAGGTTTGTGAGGTCCTACCTACAGGAAGACATCTGTTGGATAGACCTAGGCCTAAATTAAGATGGACCAAGTTAAGAAGGATATGATCCAGTGCGGATGAGAAATCCGGATGGTAGAGGGTAAAGAGTGGAGGAGGCTACTTTACGAGGCAAGAAATCAACTGAGAATTGTGACGCCCCATTAGTAACTAAGTACAAGGTATAGCTTATGCACTTTTGTAGCAAACATAAATTAATATAAATAATCACATGAGAAAGTTTTATACCGCAACTACTGTTGATTATCAACTTAAAAATAAAACATTACTTCCTTTTCTCTCAATTATCTATTTCTACGATTATTCAACCTAGGTTTTTACCTATTTAGATAGATTTTCTTTGATTATTTGAACATTTTATAGACTGAGACAAAATTCTTGAAGTTAAGTTAAAGAGTAAATCTGTAGCTACACTTCTAAATGGTTTGACATTTAAATGTAACAAACCCCATACTAACATCATCAAAACATGTTAATGTAACTAACAAGGTATTACACACTTTCAATTGTCTTTCATAAATATCTAATTATGTACAAAATACTTTACTAGTCTAAGATGAAAGCGAGTGAGCGAGAATATCACACACTAAAACTTAGATTCTCCAGTCCAGATGGAACTGGTAAAGCTGTCATCTTCCAATCTAGATTGCTCCTGATTTAACCGTTTGAACCAAAGTTCGCAAATAGAACATAACCCTAAGATAACCCAAAACATTTTGATTAAGTTATTTCCAAACCAATACTCAAAAAATTTTCAAAATTGTTAAACATTAATTCACTTTTCAGATGTTATAGCTTGCAACAATATTTTTTTGTACTTTACCTCTATTTAGAGAAAGAAAAACATAAGCAATACTTTTTAATAAATAGTAACTTTTTCTCATGGACATTTGTTGCTGTACATACAGGGTGGTTGATATAAGTGTGCCAGCTGGTTTATTCGAAAGTGATAAGAGACTAGTGCACCTGTTGCTCGAATTCGAGCAATTGCAATAATTTAAAAACGAATAACAGTCATGATTCCCAATGACTTAAAAGAGTCAACTCAAAGATAATGTAATCGATTACTCTACTCCAGTTATTGAAACTGAAAACGAATTCACTCTGAAAACGAAAGCTCTTGTGTGTATCATGCATTTACTATGAACAGCTGTTTTCAATTAATACAAATTATTCGTCTGTTCAAGTAAACAAAATCTTTTCTTCATAAGAAATACATTGGGATTTTGATGGCCTGTGGGGCAAAGCCCGAGGACTTTTATCACAGGAATTGGTTTAAAGGGGGCGTCTACACCAAAAATACTCAATTTGTAAATCGTTTGTAAAAATCCGTCCATTATTAGCGGAGGAGTAGTATTTTTGTAGAAATCACCTTCATGTATTATATATAAGGATATAAAAAATGTTAAATTGTAACTGCAATGATTTTTATTTTAAAAATTTTGGTCAAGTTGAAAAAATAATTTTAGCCACATTTTTTCAATGTGGCTGCCAACATTAATATTTCTTTAGGAAGACCCTATATTTTATGATTTTTTAGACAGTAAATGCAATTTAAAATTTTTTTTATTCTTGACATCTTTTCTCTAAAGCTACTTGTTTTACATGGCTCCAAATTTGCCCTACCAGTTCACCGAACAACTCTTTGGGAGAAAAAACCTTCCTACACCGGCTGCAAACTGAGGAACCATCTACCTGACTACCTGAGAGACCTGACTGGCAACAAGCTACACCAGGAGTTGAAGAAGTGGCTAATCGCAAGACCCTTCTACTCAATAAAGGAATTTTATGAAAATTATGGAATTTAACACGTACAATTCACTATTTTATTGACACTATTGTAATTTTTAACGAATGGGGAAGGTCGTCTTCAATATAGATGCTGTTTACTCTCATAGATCTTTCTCTTTACTCTGGTTTTCAGTTTTCTCTCTTCATTTTACATTGCTGCATATTGTTAGTTTATTTTCCTTTTTTCCTCCCCATGCAGCACCTTTGTACCCCTAGATGTTGAGGGGGGGAGGGAAGTTTGCTCCAACCTATTGGAGCAGGTATCCGAGGAAAGGAGCTGGTGGAGGTGGACGCCCGAATACCTGCTCCAAAATCCAACATATGCCCAACCCAAAACCTAAACCTGCAAGCGCCACCAGAACACGGATCATATCCGTTGCTTTTTTAGGACTCAAAAATGTTTAACTAAGAATAAATTATTTTTGATGTTGGCTGTATGATATCTTTCAAAAAAGTGAGTTGTCTCTATGGATACAAAGTTCTTTGTTGTTTATTGTTCTAGAGATAGCATTTAACTACTAAAAATGGTGAAAGAATTATTAATTTATTTACGTAAGGTTTTCTTACTATAACAATTGGAGTAAAAGTTTACAAATTTGGTAAAATTTATTATTGAAAGAGGAGACTGCAGGCAGGGCATTGACTCCTTCCACAATGGGTTAATGCCTAGTTTATTCGAGCATAAACGAGGCAACATTTTAAAGTTTATCTTATCTGCTGCACCAGAAAAATATACAAATTACTCACATTTCTCACAACTAGTCTTTTCAATTCAGTTCTTAGAATTTAAAAGATTCACTTTACCACATTGTTTTTTTACTTGAGAGCACTGGCACTAGTGTAATTAAGTAACAAAACAATGAGGTAACACAATAAAAGATTTTGTGAGATTTAAATTTCGACCCATTAAAACTATTCCAAATTTGTTTGTACCTAATTATAAGACACCCTGTATGAAAATGCACATACATTTTGTTAGTAGACGATTTTTACAACTTTTTGGAGAGTTAAAACACAACTCATTTTCTACAGCAAATACAAATTCTTGGCTGTTTGATATGAATGTGCCAGCTGTTTTATTTGAACGTTGTCTATTAAAAGAGGAAGTATGTACAGGGTGACTGCCGGGAACCGGACGTTTTTTAAATGAATAGTACAACCTTATTTTATATAGTAAAATTATTTAATTGTTGAATATATATTGGTGAAAACATACCATTTAAAAAAACATATGTTTTATGGAACCTTTTAACCTAGTTTGGGTTTATTTCTTAAAGATGATATCATGCATGTGATGGCCGTTAACCTGGATACAGGTTTCCAACCTCTGGAGAAAATCATTACGCACCCTCATCAACATGTCTTGTCCAATCAAATTCACCTCTTCGGTGATTGTATCTTTTAGCTGCAATAATGTTTGTGGTTTGTGAACATAGACACGAGCTTTCAAATACCCCCGGGCGACAAATCTGGTGACCTCGGCGGCCACGGCACGGCACCAAAACGTGAAATCAACTTGCCAGGGAACATCTTCTTCACAACTCGCATCGATGCAGCGGCAGTATGCGCTGTGGCCCCATCTTGTTGGAAGTAAACATTTTTCACGTTTATTCCTCACCTCCGAAGTTGTGGCTTGAGATATGTTTCCAACATGTGAACATAGCGTGCAGAATTCACTGTCACTGTGACTCCATTTTCCTCAAAAAAATACGGACCAATTATCCCATAGTGGCCTACAGCACACCAAACCATTACTTTTGGAGAGTGGAGTGGTTTTTCATGAAAGTTACATGGATTTTCAGGAGCCCAATATCGTAAGTTTTGTTTGTTCACTGAACCGTTTAAGTGGAAGTGAGCATCGTCGCTCATTAACATCATTACATCAGGATTATCAGTAAACAACACCTGCATACGTACTGTGAAATCTTCTCTTTGTCCATAGTCCCTCTCTTTCAGTTGCTGTACCACCTGTATTTTTGATAGATATTTTAGTAATGTAACATTTTAATGCAGTAACTCAAGTTTTTCTTTATTTAATCACAATCATCATATATACAATAACAACTGAACAGAACATATGTTAATTAACAAATATAGTATAAGCCAGTACATTTGGAATGGACACATCAATCCTCCCCCTTAAATTTAGAAGGTAACATGTGGTTGATATGACTAAAATGTTGTCGAAAAAACATTGTACGCCATCCATACCTTGTAATAAGGAATCCATGAATTTTTGCCACAGGGAAGGAGCAACCTTAACCCCAAACATCAGTCTATTTACTTTGAACAACCCTTTATGAGTACTTAGTGTTTGCATTTTGCTACTCTCTTCATCCATTTTCATATGTAAATAAGCATTGCTTATATCAAGAGAACAGAAGTATTTGCCTCCACTCATTGTAGAAAAAATGTCTTCAATCCTCGGAATTGGGTATCCATTAATCTTGCTTTTGTATCAATCAGCATGTTTTAAATACTTTCCCTGTAAGTTAGCTCGTTTTCTAAATCTTCTTCTTCTGTATAGAAGTCGATCTTGTCTTGAATTAGGTCATACTTTGATTTAATCTCAGCTAACAAATCAAGTCTAGTTTGGATTTCATTGATAGAAAATGATCCTTTGTCCACATACTTCTTTACATTTCCAAGCTGAAACTTGACTGTTCTTCGCAATGATTTCAATTTCCTAACTTTATTTACATCTTCTGCTATTTTTTCTAAATCTTCCATTATTCTCGTCGCCATTGATAGATATTTTAGTAATGTAACATTTTAATGCAGTAACTCAAGTTTTTCTTTATTTAATCACAATCATCATATATACAATAACAACTGAACAGAACATATGTAAATTAACAAATATAGTATAAGCCAGTACATTTGGAATGGACACATCAATTTTGTAGGGATGAAATTTCAAATCAGATTTTAAAATTATTCTGACAGAATCGCGCTTCATGCGTAGCTCTAGTGCGTGTCTTCGTGCAGAGCGACCCGGGCTCCTCATCAAAGCAGTTCTCACTGTGGCGATGTTGTCTGGTGTTCTCACTGTTCTTGCTGGACCGGGTGGCTTTTTTTTATACTGTTCCTGTTGTTCTGAACTTGTGCACCCATCTTAGCAATGTATTTCGGCTTGGAACTGTGTCATTTCGCGCAATATTAAAGTGGCGTCGGAAGATACGCTGTGTTTTGATAACGGATTCGCCATTTTTAATAAATGTGTCATATGCAAAAACACGATGCTGAACTGACCACTGATCCATCGTGACTAATATGGTAAAGCTCACTCAAAACAATAACATAACCTCAATCTCCCTAGCACGTGTAGCAACAATGTAACAGCTGTTGCAAATACGTCCGGTTCCCGGCAGTCACCCTGTATGTATGTATGTATGTATGTATATAGATATACCCTATGGACTCCAAAACCGCGCAGATTGTAATAACACTTTCAGGCATTATTAAGCATTATTCAAGGATGGTTTGTGTGAAGTTTGGTGCAGATCCGTCAAAAGGGCTCTGCCCCAGAGGGGTTTAAGGAGTCCAATGTCAGACTTTTTGAACTACAATGTTTACAAATAAATATGATTTAAAAGCAGATGTTTAATTTCATTAACCTTATTGTAGGTTTGAATAATCAATAATCACATCATTCTGTATCTATATATCTAATTCCGTAAGCCCAAAATTTTACAATGAAATTATGAGCGAACGGGAGGCCGTAGAAAGCTGGGAGAAGTCTCATTTTAAAGGTCTGGGCATGAAGTTTTTGGGAAAACATATTCATTTTTCTTAATTATGAAATAAAAGGATGTTACGGAATAAAATAATTCACATTTAAATAGCATGGGAATCTAATTTTATGTCTTTTTATTTAGTGTAAACACAGCTGTGATTATATAAATTGAAAAAAAATTATAACCACACCTGAATGTGCATTATTTTGTTATTGTAAAATTGTTAGCAAAGTAGTAAATGTCACAAAGTAAAAATTAGATAAAATATTTTGAACAAACAATTTGATACTTAAAAACTTAATACTTTACAAAGGATTGTTCTTTTGCACTTGCACAGTAATAATGTAAAATTTCGGAAGACCACCACACAGAGGTAGAAGTAATTACTGGAGTAGGCATACACACTCAACACACATACTTTTTATGTCAAAAATAAAACTAATATCTACAGATCTTAATATGCCTTTTAAGTTTGCAAGGATTCAATTCCCATTGCAATTAGCTTTCGCCATAACTATAAGTAAAGTTCAAGGCTGAACCTTCGCAAAAGTTGGCATTTATTTGAAAAACCCAGTGTTTACCCATGGTCAACTTTATGTTGCGTTCAGCCGGGTAAAGCGGCCAGATGATTTTAAAATAGTACTAGAACCAAATAAAGACCAAGGAATCGATCAAAGTGGATACTATACATACAATACGGTAACAAATATTGTTTTCAGAGAGATTTTGTCATTGAATTAGCATTTTACAATTTGGAGGATGACATTATCTCTATGTGTTTTTCTAAATGAATAATTTGTCTATATTCAAATAAATATATATACAGTGTAGATTTAATTGATAGTCATTATTATTGAAAAAATGTTCCTTTAGTTATATTATGATTGATTATAAAGTTTACCTTATAAACACACCGCAAACCTTTCCTTTTGAATTTTTATTTTAAACAGAGCAGACATCAAAATGCAGGTATGTAATAAGTATTAGGCCTATACATATTATAATACACAAAAATGTGAAACAATAATTCAAGGTAGGGTAACAATGAGGCTAATAATTTATACAAAATAATTACTACAATATGGCTATTGACCCTACAAGCCACTAGTTAGTCTTAATTTGAAATAGTGCTACACTGTTTCCAAAGAATTCAGCACAGAAAACTATTTTACTTTTGGATAAGTCCAAATATATTAAACCCCAATCGCAGCACACCTATGCACTCAACAACGTTTAAATTCTTCACTATTAAATATGTAAATAATAAAAAGTAAAACCCTTTATCAAAGTATTAAAACAATAAAAGGGATGTCAATGCCCTAATATTTTTTTCTCTTGTTATATACCCACGCAATCTAACATAAATTATTAAGTTCAAATATCGTTCTATCTCAGGTATTCAAATGCCTCCCAATTTGTCACTAACCCACCACATTACTGACATTGTCATTAAAAGAAGGAACTCCAATAATACTAATGCAAAACTTAAATCCACCCAAGCTGTGCAACAGAACCGAAACTGACGATTAAAAAAATGACACCAAATTTGATCGAAACAACAATCATCAGTGGTAAGTTTAAAGGAGAAATAGGCTTACTCCCAAGAATACCGATGATTTCATCCAAATTACCCTTTGAATTCAAGCGACTACAATTTCCTTTGCGTCTTGCTTTCGCAATCACCATTATAAGGCACAAGGGCAATCCCTGACTATCGCCAGTTTAAATTTAGAAAATGCATGCTTTTTACATGGACAGCTGAATGTTGCGTGCTAACGTGATGTACTAAAAACTTATATACACCTTATGAAAAAACAAAAAACATTGGTCCAATGGCAATTAAGTAAAATACATATGCTATTTTTGTTTTTGGTATACGTTTTTATTATTTATCATAAAGAACAAATTGCCATGTAAAATAATAGTTGTTAGCGCAGCAACACGTGCCGGGTAACTGCTAGTACACTTTTAAATCTTCAATATTCCGACAACGATGACACTTCTGCTGTGACGGCTGGACAGCCAACGAATAGGCGAACTAGGAATAACGCAAACAGCCCACGCCTATTGGCGTTAGACAGAAACGTTCAGGGCCGGTTCCAGGAATTTTTCAGAGCTAAGCGAACACCCGAATCAGTGCCACATAAAATTCCCCCCCCCTCCCCCAAACATGAACATAACTTGACCATATTTGTGATTTTTTTCCCAATAATTTTGGGAAGAACTTTTTTATAAGTTTAGGTTAGAAGAATACTTGCAATAAAAGATGTTTATTATTCGCAGAAATTTAAGTTAACATTTTTACACTTTTACTCATCATAAACTTTAGCAAAACCAAGGCCACACTAAAAAAACAGGCCGTAATTCTCGTCAAGCATGACGTCACAAAAGAAGACGGCAATGATGTAATGTTTGCCGTTTGTGATCAGCTGCTTGTTTTAATCTTTCCTTGGAAAATAAATAAATAAATATCTACGTCATTGCCGTCTTCTATCGTGACTTCTTTGGGCTGACTGGACTCGCCACCAGATGATTTCAACAAAAATCTACTCATTCATTTGGCTTGTTTTTTATCTTCCTCTTCCAAATTCGCTTTCTATAATAAGTGCCAGACGGTTTCTTTTTTTCTGCCATTGTTTTCTTAGTATTGGCTCGCAAGATGTTTTACTCATTCATTCAGTTTATACTTTCTTCTTATTTAATGCGCTAACTATAAATTAAACTTATTAACAATCATGAATCATCAAAACAATGCCAATACGATACCGATACGACGTAGGTCGTAGACAACTAAAAGAGTGCAATACAACGTAATGCTCTGCTCTAGGATCAGAGGCTGAAGGGAGGGGGAAGTTTCTTGTTGTGACAAGTGGCGCTGCGCGCTTCTCAAGCATGAGTGAGTCGTGAAATGAAACCCACAGGCGCCGCGCTGTACGCTGCCGACTGCCGAGCGTCAGCTCACTACAAATCGAAACTGCAGATGGCATTGAGTCCTTGAGTTGTAGTGCTGTACAAATATACACATTTTTCAAGTGCTGTTGGTACAAACAGAATAAATGCCTTTATTGTGGGGCTTTGAATACTTGAACTCTGAGCAAAAATAAACAAAATTACGTTGTTCACGTAAAAAAAATTGTTCCGTTCGCGCCACGTCGCCACTTTTTCGTGGCGCCATATGTGGCCCCGTAGTTCGCGTATGGGTTAAACCGGCCCTGGAAACGTTCCTTACTTTCTGAACAGACCTCACATTAACATTAGAAAAAGTATACGAAGCATGGTGCATTGAGTGTTTATTGTCGTGTTACGTTCTGGACAATCCTCTTAGTCAAACTCTTAATAAGCGTTCCACTTACTTGGGCTCAGGAGAGAGATGGAGCGGGGAACTGAACACACACTCGTTTGTGATCGGCACCTGGAATATAGCAGGATATTCTTTACTGACAGATACGTTCTTCACAAGTGTTAGGAACAAAGATAATCTCTACCATTAGAATGTTCCTAACAGTAACCTAACTAAAAATTACTAAAGCCATATTGAAAGGGAGTTTGGATGAAAATTCATATTTTTTGCAGATACACATTCATTATTCATCTTGCCTGTAGGCAAGTTTATCTTGGAATGATTTAGTAAGTGTTATAGGCCTAAGTGTGCTAGCTTGTAGTTGAGAAGAATCGGTCAAAAACTAATCCTAGGGAAAAAAACCCTTGCTAAACCTATATTGAATAACTAATCCGCCCTGAGAAAAACAACCATCAAGGACAATATAGCAAGCTTTTAATCAAGTCTCTAGACAGTATAGGCCACAGATGGTTAAATGAGACAACAATGCCAATGCCATCATAACATATTTGTTAAATATGTTAACAATGCCATCAGGCTACATTTAGGGAGGGTAAAACTGGTAGTGCATAGGAGGGGCATATAAATGAGCATTTTCCTCACCAAAAAAACTATATAAATCAAAATCATATTTTAAGTATAAAAACATGCGGCTGTTAGGGAGATAAACAATCAGTGATATGTTTTGTAAACATTTAGCGCCTTGGTGTTATAAGTTTTTTTACAAATGACAAGCAAAACTTACGTCGCTGAGGACAGTACAGTCGTACGAAGGCTGGTACTTCTCTCTCTCACACTCTGGTCGCTTGAGCAGCTTGTCTCTGTCTTGCTTATGTTTGCGGTCGGCGCCCTTCAGCTGCAACACAAGAAGTGAGGTTAAATTAACTGATTTTGTACAAGTAAATTAGTTTTTGCCAAATAAAGATTGATAAACCTATTGGAAAGTATAAGTAAATAATACAACAAAGGATCTCCTAGGACATAGGTACAGGAGATGGTGATGAGAGGAAGGATATTCTCGTCAGGTACAATTGGCAGACTTCGGACTTGATCGGTGGACTTTGGGTGGGGTGGCCATCTTTACAGTAGAGCAACCAAACAAGTTTCTTTATATATAACTGTTTTTTTTTTTGTTTTTTTAAATGTCAGATATAAACTATGTATTCAAAAGCTTAAACTCAATTATCTATCACCTTTTTAATAGCCCCAATATTGAGTTTAACATAAGCAGTTTAACATAAGTCATTTTGAATCAAACACAACAGAATCATGTACTGTTACTGGCAAATATCCATGGGCAACTAAGTTATATAGATAAAACATATTCCCTTAGTAGATTTCTCATCCTTATGGAACAGCTGAAGACAATTTTATTGATAGTTCTGTACGGTTTATGTAGAGGTCGTGTTTTCTTTACAATTTGTTTCTCGTTATTACAGTCATTTAAAACCTCGTTTAAGCAAATAATACAATCTAATCATAAACAATAACTTGTCCCCTAGTTATATATGTTGCAGATTTTCTACCACTTGATCAAACTAAATTTCACTGACTTTTGGGATGGTGATGACGTTAAACGCACAACATTTTGAATCGTGAGTTTAACATGAGATAGTAGAGCATACAATATTTTGTGCCATAACAATTTGTGCTTGTGGCGTACTCCCAAAATATGTTCGCTCTCATTGATTCTGCATTATGAATTAAATAATTATCTACAGCAAGCATAGTGCAAAACAAAAGATAGTCAGTCTGGGGAACTTTATTTTTTTTAGGCCCGATTTTTCCGGTGACTTTTGGGACATAAATATTGGAAATCCGTTCCTTTCCAGTAACAGCCGTGACCCACGAGTAAAACCAGTGACTTTTTCGTTACTCAGTGATTTCTGTGACCGGTACACACCGTGACATAACTATGAGGATTGGAGGAACCATGAGGATGAGAGTTTAAACTAAGGCAATACCTGTGCATTGGTCACTCGCTGAACATAATATTTGTATTATCTCCACGAGGCATATAACTTGAATTAACTTACGATTTCCTTGCAATTTAACCTAGATTCTTTGTTGTTTAGCCTAGGTTTTAGGCTTTAGATAGTTAACGCTCTATTGTACGTTGTACTTAGCTAACAAGGTCAAAAGTGTGAGATTACCTTGAAGACTTTTATCTGACAAGACGCAGAGTGGAGGTGACGACACATCTTCTCATGTTGTAGATAGGTCTCCACCTGTATACGGAACGGAACCCCCTTCTCACCCCCGTGCTTCTTAGGGGTGAACTCTGTGCTGATACAGTTGACCTGGGGAAAAGAGGCACAACCAGAATATAACCTTTGCATTCAGTTACAGTAACTTGCATATTTGTAAAATTATTGGGTCAGGGAAATTAGACCAGGCACAGACAGAATCTCGCTTTTATTGCGACACTTTTTAGCAGAACTCAGATACAAATGGAGTAGTGCAAAAAGGCAAGCAGCAATACCTCAACATTGTCCCATTGAATATTAAAACACTAATTTTAAAGATATGAAACTCCACAACACTTTTATTTCTGATTTCTGTCAGAGTATTCAGGAGTGGTGGAGAACGTCTACACAATTGCAAGGGATTCTTGAACGTTTACTGAATTAAGTCACTAGTTTCAAGAACGTTTTGAGAAATTTATATTAATTATTGGTATTGGAATCTGGAATCGGTCCACCCTATTTATAAGGTTTAACAAAAAAAATTATATTTTATTCCACAATTCAACGCAGTTCACAAAATTCATGTCTCATTCACAGTTTTAACGTTCTGCAGTTGAGGTAAGTGCTCGGAATTCCCTTTTATAAGTTAGAATGCAGCGTTAAACTTTTTTAGATCCACGAGATTCAACTGACCTTGATGTAGACGCCAACTTCCTTGGTAGGGTCCCACAAAAACTCCACAGTGTTCAGCATGGCGGGGTCCTGGATCAGGTCATACATGCCATAAGACAACGGGAGGTCAACCTGAAAAAAACCATAGACAATCCGATTATATCTTGGATCCATTGAGTATTGATGTGTATAAATGTTGCTTACAAAACATTGCAGTAAGACCTAAGATTTCAAATATAAGACATCACAAACTATACATCAATAATATTCTGTTTATTTTTGTGATTTTTTAACAGTAACTGTTGTGGTCTTATTGAAGGAACATTATTTAAGCTGGACTTAACATATTTATGACAGTTAATGCATTATAGCGCATCTTATCGAGGGGCATTAATTCTTGAGAAGTAATTTTCCATAAAATATTACTTCTTTAGATATACTAAAAACTTGAGTAAATTAAAATCATGTCAAATTTGTAGCTCTAAATATGCTTTGCAAAGGCATATGACCTTAGTTAGAAACAGGTACAGCTCGTGACACCTAAGGCCACACACTTGGCCTAGCGCGGGCAGTGTAGGCGGGAGGAGAGTGGAGGTAGGGAAAAGACCGTACTGCAAACATTTCCGCTGCCTCACGGGGTTGACTTTCCTTGTATTATGTACTTGAGCGCCTTCATATGGGTCGCGAGGACAGTTGATGCAACCCGCATGACGGGACATAATGTTTTTAAAATAGGTACTAGTAGCGATCGGCCAAGTGCCAGCTTAGATGTCACGAGCTGTAGTTCTTTGAAGTTACTTTTAACTGTTATGGTATTATCGCTGATTATAGAACATGTAATCCCTATAATTAAAGGTGTTTCCATGATTGCGGGGAGCGAGCTGATCTTGTGGTAGAGTGCGGGACTTCGGTCCCCAAAGTCCCACCAATCACCAATGGATTTTATCGAAATGATAATGCCCCAACCCCCTCTAGATCTAGCCTGAAGTAATGTGGAAAACCATTCTAGGATAAAACCTAGAGGAATAAATTACACACAAAAAATTGGCTTGAAACATTGGATATTAAGGCTTGGTTTCATTTTAAATGCATTGCTACATCATTTGGAAGGTTTAAGATTCGTGTTCCACAGTAAATTAAACCGGCTGATAACTGTGAAATGTGTTTAAATAAATGATTATAATCTAACTGAATTACAAAGTACAAAGCATAAACATTCTCAGATCACATACCTCAACAATCCTATCCCCAGGTCGTGAAGCGCGCCAAGCCGCAATCTGCTCTTGTTCCATAAACTGAAGTCGACGCTCGTGGAAACATAATTTGACAACACTCTGTCAACCAAATAAAAAGTATGATTAAAAAGAAACATAGACAGAATAAACTTTCAAATTATATGGTTAGCCTAAATGTGCTATCAAGGAACAGTTGAGAAAAATATATCTTAAAAGCTAAAAATAAAAAAGTAGTAAACAGGATACAGTCACAAAGTGAAAAATTAAAATGAAAGAGTTCAGGTTTTTTGTAGGCCTAACACAGTCCTCTTAATCCAAATTTGTTGGGAACAGGTTCCCGGAAATGTAAATATCCACAGTGGCGGTTCTAGGACATTGTCAAGGAGGGGCTACTGGGAGGTATGGAGTTTCCCTTGACAGGAGGGGGGTCCAGGGGTCCTCACCATGGAAAATTTTAAAGCTGTTTGGTGACTTTCTAAACGTCTAGAACTGTATCCAAAACCCTCTGTTACATTTTAAGACAAAATGTATGTTTAAATGAATTTTTCCAGGGTCCAATGGGGGAGTTTTATCCTCTGTCGCTGTTTTTTGCTCTTTGGAAACGCCACTGAATGTCCATATATTGTTCCCACGATCACAAAAACCCTTATATTGTCTCCGGCAATCACCGCAAAAACATGATCATTTCCCATGATCGTGGAAATATCCAAGATTGTCTAGTGCTATTGCAGCAACACCCGTTATAATCTTATGTTCCTATTTTACTTTACTTGTGCAAGAATGGACTCTTTGCCACTGGTAAGCCTCATCCTATCAAAAATCCTTCTATATCCTTATTCTAAAGCACATAAATAGACCTGTTACCTTGAGTATCTTTCCGCGGTAGACAGTCAGGTCCCCCAACTTCTTCAACTTGATCTCGTATGACTGTCCCTGGTTGAGGTACGTCAGCGTCTCTTCATTCACTTTTGTTGCGATCGAGGTTGCTGCAGCCAGTACATATTGAAACCTGCGGAAAATATACAAGGTTAAACCAAAAAGGTATCAATGGACAATGGTCCACTCAATCCGTGGGTGTTTTCCACACAAAAATGAGATATTTCTCAATACCCGACTTTCGAAATTAAATTCACAGGTTTATTGTGGTTTTTAAGGAGATATTTGTATAGTTCTTAAGATTGATAAGGATTAATGAACATGGACCAGATACAAACGGATTGTGGCGGCATTGCATCACGGCAACACGTAGTTTAGCAAACCTTGGACACAAATAAAGTCAATGGTGGTAGTGACACACATTTGGGATTATGATGTTAGTGTGAATACAGTAAGTAATCACAACTTAGTCATGATCAAAAACGACTATTCCTTGAAACCACCATATTTTTTAAATAACCGCAAAACTCACACGCCAAAGACTTATAACACTGCACAATCCCAGTGCCTCAGGATTGGGATTTTACAATCACAGGACTATCAGAGGTGTAAATTTATCAGGGATCTTGGGATTTAGATTACTGGATTCCCTAATTTTAATTGCTCACCGACAGTCCTCTGTAACGTCCAGTGGAGGGGAGCCAGTAGAGGTAGCCGGCTCGGAGGTCACTAACAGCTTGTTGTTACGATAGTTCTCAGTTTCACCTTCAGGGTTATTGGCTGCAACACAAACACTAATAATCAATCATTTATTTTAATAGTTTTTTTAGTCCTACCTTTACAACCTAGGACGCTAGGTTCTAGTGTGGAACTGTTTTTACACATTACTTCAGGCTAGTCCTAGAGGGTTGGGGAATCATCACATAGTTGAAATGCATTAGTGATTAGCGGGATTTAACTTGGGACCTCAGGCTCTGAAGTACCGCGCTCTACCACTAGATCAGCTCACTTTTTATTGATAGTAAACTTTTTGTGTTCTGGTTCAGCCTCTGGATTAACCAGCTCTACCGGAGCAAAGATGTTGGTTTCTGCACAAAATTTTACAACTGGATGGTTAAACTGACTTTTTCAAGGAATCTATGGACATTAATTCCCATTCTTTTACAGCACTGTTAAAATAAAATCAAGTCTTTGAGGATTTAGTTTATGTTTACAGTTGTTCCCCGTTAAACCATCATTTTCAGTTAACCAACCTCGGTCGGCTTGGTCTACCTGAAGATGGCTCTAGGGCCAAAACTAGTTGTTACCACAGAGAAGCAAGGTAAAGAGGTAACATTCAATGGTACACTTAAGTGGTATCTAGCACTATCGCTGGTGTCTAGGGCAAAGTCCAACCCTGCCCCCTCACCCTCAACACTCACTTTGGAGGAAGTCCCTGTGCCTTGTGTGATAGGAATTGCTCAGTCTCTCCCTTGTTCGACACAAGTATATTTCCTACACAACATACTGCAGCTGACAGCGCACGGTCCCATAAGGGTGTTTACTCTGTACCTTACTTCTCTGTGTTGCTGTTTACAATCCAAGGGTGTATAGCAGTCTCAATATTTATCAATAATCTGAAGACTGTAATACCCCATCATGAAACTAATTTAAGAGTTTTCAAATTATGCAATTTGTTTAGCCACTGTACCTGATGAGACAAGCTGATGGGGGTGGGGGACGGGACTGTGGCCCCCGTCTGCACCTAGAGGACTGTTGCCACTGTCCGGGGAACAAGCCGAGGCCCTGTAACATTAATTCATGAAAATTAATTCAAGTACTTATCAACATCACAACATCCACAACATCAAATCAAAATAAACTTTATTTACAAAAAAGTACAGAGGAAAAAACAAACATACACTTCCAGTGAAACAGTCTTAGTGCTATTGCACAAAATAAAAAAAAAATATATAAACTTAGATAAAATTGAAAAACATATAATTAGGTTTCACAAAAAGTATTTTTTTATTTTGTTTTATTGTGATTATATGATTGATTTTAACAAAGAGCAGCGCCCTAGAAGCCCTTATAGTTCCAATGCTATTTTTATGAACATGCAATTAATTTTAGCAATTTGTTTATCAAAAACCTTTTTAGAACTTTTTTTTACACCATCCGTTTTTAATTGTTTGTTTTTTTTTTTTTTATCAAAATTGAGATATTTTTAGGTCAACCTGTTTTGGAAAACAATGACCTTCCTAAATGTTGTGTGCCTGGCTACTGTGCTCTTTATTACTTCTACAGTATTTGAAACTGACTTAGGTTTTGTTTATTTTTTCTACAGTTTTTTTGACAAATAGGTACTTTAAATTTGTTTATTTTAATGTGTGTAGTTTATTTATTTTTCTTTCTATCACAAAAATGTGGATCTTGAATTTTTACTTAAAGGAAAAAGTAACTCCACCTTTTTGGCAGCGTTTGGACGCTTCCTCATTTGGAAATGGGTTCATGCTTTTTTCATGCTATCCGATATTTGATCCATCAACAATGTAGCAAGGACGACACACAAAGAGTTGTTGACCATGTTTTGAACAACTTTGAAAGATTGAGATTATGGACTCACAGTGATATTGTATACAACTGTGTTTTGTCCACTATTAATGATTGCAAGTGCTTAAGCCTTCAACATACGGGACAACCCGTGAATTTATTTCAACGTAACTGTTTGGCTGTTTGTTAGTTTAAAGTGTCCATATGTTCAATGTTTGTGATCAATGAATGCATTTAAATGGAAAGGTGAAGCAAAGTGGTTATGATGTAGCAGCAGAAAAAGTGCCTTTGTCTTGATAAGTAGCCCGAATCCTTTCATGGCCATTTTGTCAGTGACCACTCTGAGAGTGAATCTTTTCAACAAATCAAGGAAATACAATAGTGTTTACAAAGTAAACTCATTTAGGGAGAAAACATTTTTGAAAGCGGCTTCATGCCTACTTTCAAAGTGGGAGGATAAGTATGTCATATAATTGGTAGTTTATTTCCTTCATCTGATGATAATTTCCAATTTTTACAGCAATGTTTCGCAAGTGATAAATATATTTTATTCATAAGTTTACCTGAACGAAGATCGGGCAAATAGCAGGTATGTTAGAAATTACAACGAACCATAATTTTTAACTGGTGATAATAATAATAATAATATCTAATTTTACACTATTTAACATTTTGTAATAGAGATGTGATTCTTTGTCACTGACGTTCAAAAAACCATAGTCGCAATGGTAAAAACCCAAATATGTCTGAAGATCTGGCTAACTTACTAAAATTCTTTGACAAATTTCGAGGAGAAAAAATAAAGAAAAATAGATTTAACCTTAGCCGCAAGCAAATAAAAAATTTAAATACATTCTACACAACATCAAGAAGGAGAAGTCATAGAAAAAACAACAAAATAGAAGCATGATGCAAGAATTGAACAAGACGCAAACATAGCTAACATTGGGAGCAGGCAATAGTAATTTAGTGAAGTGCTTAGGAAATTGTGAAGTGCTTACCCGCGATCATGATGATTGGAAGGCGATGGAAGTTCCTGCTTGAATACCGTCAACGACGGGAGAGAAAGTACATCGCTAAACAGAAAATTAAAAATATGTTATGGAGTTGGATAGTTAGTAGCCACCAAGATCTACTAAAGATTTAAAAAAGTTCTGCATAGAAGAATGAGAAATTAGTTTTGTTTTAGGAGATATTAGGTAGAATTAATTTTAATGAGTTGCTAGCTGTGAACTACGTAGCATCTCGCTTCCCCTGCACGATTTTCAAGTAGCCCGTTGATGGATTGAAACTAGACCCAACAATCGTTAAGCATTCTGCTTTTATTAATTGGACCTGGCCAATTAAACAGATTTTATTCAGTAACAAGGTTACCATCTCACAAATATATATATGAGTGTGTGTGTTTCTGTGATCGCGATAACTCGAGCAATTGTGGTCTGATTATGATGAAACTTTATATAAAAGTGTAGGAATGGATTAAGTAATGTTTATAATTTTGCCAACCAGCAAGATTAGGCAATTAAAACAGGGTGTATAATAATTCAATAATTTTTGTGTGTGTTTTTTTTATTTTCACCCTTAAAACATAGAAATCTCATATTTTCACCATTTAATATGTACATTATTTGTCCAAGACTAAAAATACAGGGTGGCGCAGATGGATCGGGTGGTTTTAAAATACTTGTCAAACTGTCAATTTTAAAGGTATTGGATTGAAATAAAGTGCAAAATGTGTAGTTACAATGGAAGTTTATTGACTAAAAATTGTTAAGTTAATTTTTAAAAATTACATCCATCAAATGCCTTCCTTCTCGAGCGACGCATTCTTGGAGTCGGTCGTTGAGGTTCCGCGTTGCTCGCTCAAGCACATCACCAGGAATTGATGCGATTTTGTTGTGAATTGCAGCCTTCAACTCCTGAATGGTCCGGGGTTTGTTCATGTAGACCCTTGCTTCAGGAGTTGAAGGCTGCAATTCACAACGAAATCACATCAATTCCTGGTGATGTGCTCGAGCGAGCAATGTGGAACCTCAACGACCGACTCCAAGAATGCGTCGCTCGAGAAGGAAGGAATTTGATGGATGTAATTTTTTAAAAATTAACTTAACAATTATTTGTCAATAAACTTCCATTGTAACTACACGTTTTGCACTTTATTTCAATCCAATACCTTTAAAATTGACAGTTTGACAAGTATTTTAAAACCACCCGATCCATCTGCGCCACCCTGTATTTGAGTAAAGATCCAATTAGGCAAAAGGAAAATTCGCTTAGTCAGCAGGTTTGATAGGGGTTATTTCATTATAAATTTTAAATGGCTATAATTAATTATCAAGCCTACATACATTCAATAGTTCATAGAATCAGAACTAGTTCTTTATTTTTTAATAGCCAAAAATAAAATATTTAAACTCATATTGGTAGAGGAAACTATGGCTATACTGGGTTCATAATTTATTCATGTCCTCTTTGAAATCCAGAAATATTTTACTTTTCTGGCCAGGGTAAATCTTAAATTTGGTGCTAAGAGGAACACTATTTTTGTACATTGTAGCAAAATACATATTTGAATGGGAAATATTAAAAAAATTACAATAACAATAACGTAATGGGGGAATGTAACTACTGATTCAAAATTAAAGTTTTAATCATTTTTATACCGGAAATTAATTACTATCATATTTATCTGGAGGATTAGGAACTATACAATTTTTAAATATAATCCTCTATACTGATTCTACAGTAAAACCTCATTAACAAATCTCTCATAGGAATTACTTCTTATCGAGGTTTGCAATAACAAGTGATTGGGGTAATATAAAATCATCAAGGTTAATTAAAATCGACAATTGTTACTGCGGTTGTCTTGTTATCGAGGTTCCAATGTACTGAAATGGTTGGAAGCAAGGCAATACTTTGTAACACGGATGTCCAAACAAACTTATTGTGTTTGACCTTGAGTTTAAATGGGTTCAATGATTAGATGGACTACAAGTCCTTGTAGCTCTACTACAGTAGTTTGATGAAATTAAACAAAGGAAAAGTTTGTAAACATTTAGCCATGCCAGAAGAACTGTTAAAACATTAGGATGTTCAATCTTTTAAAAACTGTAATGACATAAATTGATAAATAAGTTTAGATAAAATTGAGCATATATATATATATATATCGGATTAGAAGTATACAAATCCTTTTAGAGTAATCAGACTATTTTCCCCCTTTTTTAGACTATTTTATATATAAGGTACAGAAAAAACATTATATGTTACACCTATGTGGTGTCTTCCACTAGTCGCTAGTGTCTAGCGCAGTCCAACACCGGACTCTTTGTTTTGCTTTACTATAACGCTCACGGTGGAGAAAGTCCCAATGCCCTGTGCGATAGGAATTTCTGCACAGTGCACACCGCTCGGGCTCTTCCTTGCTCGTCAGTCGTCAAAAGTATATTTTCTGCACAACACTAGAGCTAAAAGTGCACGGTCGTTCTATAAGCAAGTTTCCTCTGTACCTATACTTCTAAGTGACAGTATCAATTATCAATAATTGAGATGGGGACGCCACACAACAATAAAGATGCCAATGACAAGATTCCCTAGAACTCTCTATAAGAATCAATGACATTTTTGCCCCTAAATAACTAAGTATTCAAAACCTCAATACCACAAATTTATTTTATCTCAGCAAAAATAAATCAACTTCGGTTTAGCTAATTTGTTGTGGTTGGATCCTATACACAAGGTCTGTTCAAAAAGTATCTGACCTAACTTTTTATTTAGTAATCAAACAATCACATTGAGCTGCACCAAGGCCCCACTAGAAAAACAGGCCATGCTGCAGGATCAATGAAGTCACACTAGTGGATGGATTTGTTGATATATTCACTGCAATATTCCATATGTTTTAGGTTTGTCAGATTTTAATAGTAAAATTTTAGTACAACTATCCACCACTGTGACGTAGTGTTGCCCTGCCTGCACTGAGCATGGCCTGTTTTTCGAGTGGGGCTTTGGCTGCACCCTGGCGTGTAGCTCGAGGCAACTGTAAAGCACGTCACGTGACCATGACATGGCGTGAAGAGGTGTTTTAAATGCCTCTGTTTCGGCCATTCCTCCCGAAACTGCAAGGGACCCGACCGAAGCAAGAACTGCCTTCGGTGCGGGGAGGTCGGTCACGTCCGTAAGGACTGCCAAGTCGAGTCCTGTTTCCTTTGCAAAGAAAATGGGCTCGCTGACAAACATTTGAAGCATATAGCTGGGTCTGGACAGTGTAGTGTATTCAAATCTGCACTACAGCAAGCGAAAGTCCTTTCACGAAGATAAGAATCCTTCAGTGCAATCTTGAGCGATCCAGGTCGGCTGACGCACTTCTATATCAGCTTGCCCTAGAACACGATGTCGACGCGCTCTTAGTCAGCGAACAGTACCAGTACCGTGATAGGGACCCATCTTTTTGGTTCCCTGATAGTCTTGGTACTGCTGCATTCTGGGCGCGTAATGCAGCGAAAGTACAAGTACGGGGTCATGCGAAGGGCCGAGGTTTCGTTTGGGTTCGGTGCCGGGATGTCACTTACTTTAGTGTCTACCTCACTCCCAACGAGGCCATCCGTGAATTTCGTGAGAAGATAGACCGCCTGGAAGAGAGCGTGCGCAATACCACAGGACACGTTGTCGTGGGTGGGGATTTTAATGCTAGGGCTGTCGAGTGGGGAATGACCCTCACCAACTCCCGGGGCAAGTACATTCTGGACTTTGCTGCCAGAGCCGGACTCGTTGTCGTCAACGAGGGAAACACGCCAACTTTCCGGCGCCCTGGGATGCGGGGAACGATCCCAGACATAACCCTTGCATCTGAGTCCCTTTTGCCAAGGATCAGAGCCTGGAGAGTTCTGGAGGATTACACGGGCAGTGACCACCAGTACATTATTTTTGATGTCCTGGATGGTCATCAGAGACAAGTAGCCGCGTTTCGTCAAGTGCCCGTTCGATGGAATATTAAAAAATTGGACGTGGCAAAATTCAATGAAGCCATCTTACGAGGAACACCGGTGGTTCTCCCCGCAACTAGGGTGGCTCATGCAGAGGTGTTAGTTACATCCATGATGGGACTAATCGTCTCCGCTTGCGATGAGTCTATGCCTCGCGGAAGATCCCGGTTCAATAAGCGACCTGTGTACTGGTGGACTGCCGAGATTGCGGAATTGCGTCGGTCAGCATTGAGAGCCAGAAGACTTGCTACCAGGGCCAGAGAACCTGTAGACAGACGTCGTAAGTCGGATGCTTACAGAGTGGCTAGGAGGTCTCTTCGTCGAGCCATCAACCGGAGTAAACGTAGTTGCTGGGAGACATTAAGGGACGAGTTCGATTCCAATCCGTGGGGCTTGGGTTACAAACTGGTAACCAAGAAACTTGGCACCCGCTCTCCACCTTCCGTCATGGATGGGGCCACTATGGAGAGGATGGTCGAGTCCCTTTTCCCGGCTCACACGTTGCGCCCACTGCGGGATTTCGGAAGGGTGGATGGCGTACCACTTTTCAATCTTGGAGAGGTGGAGGCGGCCGTCCTATCCCTGAAGAACAATAAGGCTCCTGGACCCGATGGGGTACCCGGCGAAGTTCTCAAAAAGGTTTTGACTATTAACCCCTTGATCCTTTTGCGCATGTACAATGCCTGCCTAGTCGAAGGAGTTTTCCCTTCGTGCTGGAAAACAGCTAGGCTTGTGCTTGTTGGGAAGGGGAAGGGAGACCCAGACCTGCCATCCTCTTACAGACCTCTGTGTATGTTGGATACGGCTGGAAAAGTCCTCGAGAAGTTGATACGTTCCCGACTGAATTCAGCCGTGGTCGCTGCGGGGGACTTGTCCCCTCGGCAGTATGGATTCAGGATGGGGCGATCTACGGTTGACGCTGTTGAAGAGGTGAAGCAAGCCGTGATGAGAGCTGAGGATTTTAACCATTACTCTCGAAGGGTTGTGCTGCTCGTCACTCTCGATGTGCGAAACGCATTTAATTCGGCGAGGTGGTGCGATATGCTGGATGCTCTGGAGAACACCTTCCACGTCCCGGCATACCTCATGCGTATCATAAAGGATTATCTCCGGTTCCGCCTCCTCTTGTATGACACTACAGAGGGCCCACGGACGATGAGTGTCACTTCCGGTGCTGCCCAAGGTTCCATACTCGGCCCGGACCTCTGGAATGTCGCGTATGACAGCCTCCTGAGGTCTGAAATGCCTGAGGAAACTGTTTTGGTTGGGTACGTGGACGACGTTGCAGTTTTGATAGCTGCACGTAGCGTTGAGCTGGCTCAGTTAAAGCTGAACCGAGTTATGCGTACTATAAACGCATGGATGACAGACCACGGTCTCTCGCTTGCTTTGAGCAAAACTGAGATCGTGATATTAACAAAAAACGGATTGACACCATCGTGCCGTTGAGGGTAGGGGCCGTTGAAGTCCAGACCGTTCGTTCTGCCAAGTACCTTGGGATTATGGTGGACAGCAAGCTTAGCTGGCGGGATCAGATTTTCCGTACGGCGGACAAGGCCGCTAGGGTGGTCTCCTCTCCTAGCCGGTTGATGGCCAATGTCGGAGGGCCTCGGTCCAGTCGTAGAAGGCTGTTAATGTCTTCTGTCCAGTCCGTACTCTTGTACGGTGCTGAGGTGTGGGCAGACGCTCTAAATAAGGAGGTATACAGGATGCGGCTTGCCCGAGTGCAGCGTCAGGCAGCACTAAGAGTTGCATCCGCCTAACGAACAGTGTCCGAACCCGCCGTCCTGGTGGTTGCTGGAGTCATCCCCGTCAAACTTTTGGCGGCGGAGAGAAAAGCAATTTATCAGCGCCGTGGGGAGGACCAGGCACGAACAGAGGAACGCACCCGCACCTACCAGCTGTGGCAGGAGAGCTGGGAACAGGAGACTCGGGGACGCTGGACCAGGCGACTGATAAAGCAAGTCCAACCTTGGGTTAATCGGCGGTGCGGAGAGGTGGACTTCTACCTCACCCAATTTCTGACGGGTCACGGCTTTTTCCGGTAGTACCTGTTCAGGATGGGCAAAGCCGTGTCACCCGATTGCATATACTGCCCAGGCATTCCCGATGACGTGGAACATACCTTTTTCCACTGCCAGCGTTGGGAAAGGCCCCGCCTGGAGGCTCAACAGTTAGTAGGACTGCTGTCGGTGGACACGGTCATACCGATGATGACGGAGGGTGAGGACAATTGGACCTGTGTGTCACATTACATCCAGGGTATTCTCCGCGCTAAGAAGCTCGACCTTGACCGGGATGCGGTGTAGGTCATAAAGTATCCAAATGCCATAAACGGTGAGAGCCCTGAGGGCTTAGGTAACATGTTGGCCTGACTTGAAGTAATGTGACAAACAATTCCAGGTCTGTGTCCAACAGAGTAGAGGGGGTTTTTTAGTGAGTAGTCTGCGATAGATTAAGGAGTCTCACACTACAGGCTGGCTACCTGTGTGCGTAAAAGCATTTTCCCTCCTCTCCCTTAAAAAAAAAAAAAAAAAAAAAAAAATGACATGGCGTCAGTTCGTTGGTGGCCGCAAAACGTGAAACTGTGTGTTTTTGTGTTAAGCAAAATGACGGAACGGGTGGAACAGCGATACAGGATTAAATTTAGTCAAAATCTGGGTTATACCCAAGCTCAAACGATTCTTAAGATTCAGCAAGCCTTTGGAGAAGACACTACGGGTGTAACACAGATAAAAGAGTGGTACAAAAGATTCAATGATGGCCGCACTTTGGTGGACAGTGAACCTTGTTCTGGGAGACCATCAGCAAGTCGAGACAATGAAGTTATCGATCAAGTTCACGTTTTAGTGATGGAGGTTCGACGTATTACTGTTCGTGAACTAGCTGAAGTTGGAATCAGTATTGGTTCAGTTGATTCAATTTTAACGGGGAAAATTTGGCTATCGGCAGAGTTGCTGAAAAATTTGTCCTACTTGACTGATGAACCAAAAGAATTGCAGCTTGAAGTTGCTCAAGTCATGCTGGAATACATTCAGAATGCTACCCAGGCCCCCTACTCACCGGATATGGCACCTTGTGACTTCGGCTGTTCCCTACCTTCAAGATGCCACTTAAAGGGACCCGATTTCAGAGCAGAAATGAGATAATGACAGCTCGTCTCAAGTCCATTAAGAAGGAAGAGTTCCATGTTTACAAAAGGGGCAGGAGTGCTGGTATAGGCGTGTGATGTCCCAAGGGGACTATTTTGAAGGAGATGACATGTTAAAGCAAATTGATCAATAAGTTAATCCTGGACTAGGTCGCATACTTTTTTTACTAGGCCTCGTATGTATAGCAAATTTTACCTCTAAGTAAAAAATTCCTTCGACTGCACGTTATACATTATAACGAAGGTAACATAAAAAAAACAATCTGTATCGACTTGAAAGCTTAGTCATAGCACTGTAATCAGTATTTAAAGACAAGTTTTTTTCAGTAAAGAAAGTCAAAGAAAGTTTATATTGTACAATGTGTAAGAATCAGTTGGTTGGGGACAATAGGAGGCAAAAATAATAAGAAAACAAATAAAAGACAAAGTTATCGGTATTCCATGATGACGAGGATGAACAAAGTTGTGAACTGCCCAGCTTGACAAAGAGGCTCAAGAAGTTTAAAACGTCCTAATGAGTTTTTGATTGGTTTTAGTGACAGTGTGGTGGAATTGATCACAGGTTACTGAATTAAAAATAAACAGTATCAGCAATCTGACACATACTCCCTCCCATAAGCTAGTCAACAAGCCTTATAAAATGCAAGAAAACCGAGTAAATATGATATTTTATAGAGGAAATAACAAAATTTGCAATAAATTTTTTAATGTAATTTGTATATTATTGGAGGTTATAAACTATTTCGTTAAAAGTTAAAGGAACATAACACGCTAAATTTAAACCAACATTGTTCGAAGCGTTTTGTAAAAATATGATTTTCCGTTAGGATTTTTAGGAACATCACTATTAAAAATCAAAATTTTAAAAAATGAAATAACACAGGAGGATTTCATGGATTATTACGAACAAACCAAATTCCATTAAAATCAGACGACAGATGTAGTTTGTAGTGCTGTGACGCTGTGAGGTTAAACCCAGACATCACTTCAAAAACAACTTTTTTATTCAGGGGACCAGAACCGAGTATTTCCCACCCTATCATCAAACTGGAAAAAGTTGACGAAAACAATACTTTCCCCACATACTATGTACCAGAAGAGAAAGAAAGAATGTTTTCACGAATTAGTGTTTTACCTTAAGTAAGAGCTGTCCACGGCCAGGCCTGATAGGCCACAGGATGACTCAAGGTCCACCACCAGGGGGTCAGGAAGGTCATCGACTTGCTGCCACCCATTGCTACTGACCCCACCTGTAACACATCACACTGTCAGTCTACAAACAAACCAGCCCTTTGTTAGAAATTCATTTTTGTCACAAGATCGCCCATTACGACTTCTAATATTGTTTCAGGTCTCCAGTGGACACAATTTCCGTTTCCCACTATCATCGCTTTCTCCAATACCGGTTGGACAGGTGAGCTCCATCTACATTCAGCCTGGTGTCACAAGATGGTTCTTGTGAAGACGTGCCCATTTTGTTCGTACCCACCTTTGTTCTCAGCTAATGTATTGTTTCAGGTTCCATTTAGTATTTTGCATGTTGTTCCGCCTACTATACAGATTTTGTGAGATTATTCCACGTGATTATCCAGCTTAAGCTGGGTTTGCTTACAAATCCTGTTAAGTTTTAGGTATTTTCTCATTTGAGGACGGGATCAGATTCCATATCCCGAAGCGTCTTAACAAATTGTTTCTTATCGTGATGGAAAATGTCCGCAATTATTCCTCAAATACCATAACTTATTTTTAGGCAATAGTGTGAATATAAAATAATTTTAAAGGGTGACAAAAAACTGAACATAGGAGGGAAAACATTTGCATTTTATCAAAATCTACTACTTACTGACAGTGGACACTCCCTTTGACTATTGATGTAAATAGATATCACATTCCCATGTAAAAGCCAGTCTTAAAGCTAAAATGGACGAGGCAAAATATGCTGATGTAGTTTGTCAAATACACACAATTATTAACAAAAACAAATTGAAAGGACAGTTTATTGTAAGCCATAGCATCATTTAAGTTAGACTACATCAGTTTCTTCAAAAAGTAAAGATGGATATCCTATTTGTTCAGTAACACCCGATGTCAGCTTAGTTCAATTACGTCTTTTTAAACACTAAACTAACTAAATGGAAAATTAGCTAACGCTTGTCCATAAAAATGGGAAATCTACTTCAGTATTCAAAAGCCAATGATACTTCACAATGTAATACATATCAGGCAAATATTCTTAACATTTTACAATAAAATTATTTTCCTACATTAATCTAAACCTCTTAGATAGCCTAACACATACTTTTGGCCTCCATAATCTTGGAGTCGAATCTTTTATAGTCATAAAAAAATATAACTGTTATTCGTTTTAAAATAACGCCTGTAATACTTAGCAATTGCTCGATTTCGAGCAACAGGGACACTAGTAGAAGAATAAATTAGATACAAACAAAATCCCCACTACAATTAAAGTGTATAAAAAGTTGCAATTTCTGTCACACAAATACAAATATAATACATTAGTGGGTTTAGAATAATTTGACCAAACACAATCAAGGAGTCATTAAATGAACTAACTAGTATGAAAGTCCAGGGCTCAATCCTTATCATGCAATGACAATAGAAACTTTCTGTGCAACTTTTATACGTTTATTTACAAATAATTATTTCCCATAGATATATTTAATTTACAAACTTTTCTTGTAACAGTTCAATTGGTGGTTTCTAACCTTGTTTTGGTTCATCAGCTAGGGTATCATTCTAATCAAACACAAACATAACCTAACATTTAAAACAGTAAGCTAATAAAGTGCTTGAAATCTGTATGGCCGATTCAATGATACTTAAACCAAGAGTTGTTATGATGTTAATACTTTTAGAATATATTGTTTAGTAAACAGACCTGAAAACGTCAAAGATGGAATAGGTCTTCTCATGTCTGCGGCGCATTATCAGAACAATGACTTATGACCCATCCATATCAACAACCTAATAACTTTGCTAACGTTTACACTGGCCTTTACAAGTCTCATAATGCAAAGTTAGTACAAAACTCAATAAAACTATTATTAGTCACCATCTGAAATTATTTTAGAAAATTACATTTATCTACAGTTTAAAGTTTAAAAGACAAGCGTTGTTAACCAAATTAATGGAAAAATTAAGATGACTGGAATATTTCAAACCGTAGGTCTACAAATTAAAATTGTTTCAAATAAGCATAGAGAAAAATAAAGGTTGTTTTCTTTTTTTGCGTAGGGGAAATTTTTAATGCACGAACCCAGTTGTGAATAGTGTAAGACTCACAGGGTAAACCTACTTATATTAACCCTAACCTAGATTTCTGAGCGAACCTGTCAACTCAATTTACCAAATTCAAACAAATTTCTACTCTTTCCAATTTTCCCAAGGTTTTTTTTACTGTACACTAAAACCACAATAGCAATTGAGGATTATCATATAGGACTGGTTATGACCAACATCTACTTTGACGTTTCCTATAAGATATGATCAGGGGTGATAGAAAATCAAGGGTATTTGAATATGACACTTCTTATCAAGGGTAACTCGCTATTAAGGCTCTTGTTGTTGAGGCTATACTGTAATACCCTGCAAAATATACTCACATTGTTCCCTGCGTTGCATCTTTGGAGGCTGTTCTGTCTTGTCCTCCGGTTGTTTGCGTTTGCCCGACTTCTGGTCGCCCTCCGACGCCCACTGCCCCCAACACACACCCGGCGCCTCGTCGTCCAGGAACGAGGGATCCATCATTTCAGTCATCAACAAGTATTCCATCAATGCCACGGTGAGTCCGAGGAGGGAACAGCTTTACACGTTTCACACACAAATACGACAATGTAGTAAAGATAGAGAGAAACTCGGAAACTACGCCTATACTAACACTAGCCTAAAGAAAACCTAGCTGATCGGCCGATGGGGGATCTTTACTGTTCTTCTCCGGCAAGGCAGAATGAGGTATCTGGAGAAAAGCCATCTTATAATACTGATGAGGTAGACCGACTATCATTAACAGGACGATACTTCTGGAAATGTTCAAACCCTCTTCCCCGATGTGCATGACCTCGCGCAGGGGATCACGCCATGGTCTGCGCCGCTCTGTCTAGCGTCTGCTCAACTGCGCGATGGTGATCAACCAGAAGTTTCCCCGTTGTTGAAACCTCTTCTTCTCCCGTTTAGGGATCCAGAAACAACGTTCCACGGAGCAGACAGCGTAGGGAGAGGAACTTGATGGCTTCAAACCGTCGATCATTCAGCACACCTGAAACAAGTAAATATTCTTAGTTGAGGTTAGTTGGGTGTTAAACTTCATTACTTTTATTGAATAAAGTGCAGTAGCTACATTACTAATAGTAATTTTTAAAATACTAATAATCAAGCAAAAATTTGTGTTTTAGTTGTAAGAAATAAAATAGCGATTTATTTTGCTGAAGCCAGCAGAAAAGTTTTACTTTCAGTCTTCCAAAACAACACTCTTGTCTTTACTTGGATTTTAATTATTTGAAATTCGTCATGACAAGATCGTTATCTGATGTCTATGGCCAAGCATAATAAAACACAGGTTAGAGTTTGAAAAAAGTATTTTGAAATTACAAAAAGATTATTGAAGGGTATTCTTAAATGAGATTGGAGGATTGGCCCATCAGTATCATTTGGGCGAAGAGGCGAAGCAACGGCTTTGCACTTTGAATTTATTTTGTAAAAGAAGAAAGATCTCTTTCTGAGAGTTGGATGTATTGTGGTGGAAAACTGAACCACCCATATAATATGTTGTCAGTATACTGTTAATACTGTTCAATGAAATGGCGACCATACATAGTAGGTATTTTAAGCCAAGTATGAATGGAGATGAATGTAGGATGAGTGGTAGCCTGGCTACTATATGTTTTCTGAGCGCATAGCCAAGGTACAGAGTTAAATCTGGCTGACATGATATAAGTGATGTAACCTTTTATCAAATTTCCCCCAGTGTAAAAAACAAAATGAAGCCCATTTACACACATCACAAAAACCCTAGTGACAAAAAATACTGAACCTACATTAGTAAAACATTTCTGTCAATTTAAGCACCAGCGTCCCAATCAAAAGAAAACTTAAATAAAATAAACATAACAAAAAATCTAAGTGAAATCTCGACCAAATATGAGAAAATATCACCTGTTGCGGCAGTGGCTCATTGCCCAAAAGATCTGTCATGTCACACTTAAAATGATAACTCATTGGTTGATAAAGTTAATGATTTGTATGTGCTATCAGCTGATAAGGACACTATTAAACCGACCAACAGCTTGATAAACACAATCCATGTAATAAACGAACAGCCACTGCAGTTATCACATACTCAAGTTCACACAAGCACGCTCAGCGGTTCATATTGTATCACTATTGGTAAACTGAAACTGGGCCATTGTAAATAAAAACTCTATGACTTTTACCCTCTAAACCTACGTATTATTCATTGATCCAATTGGGTCCAATTTTATCAAGTTTTTCTTTGAAGATACGCACAAAATATAACTTTCAACAAACGAGTTATTGGTAAACACTCATCAGTAACAAACTTAAGTATATGTAATCAACGGTATCAGAAAACTGGAAGCAGGCTAACTAATGTAATGAATTATATTTATTTCTGTTGTTTTTTGCCTCCTGATCACAAATATAAATTAATCTAGAGGTTAAAATACCTTTAATCTGTCAATGTGATCAATGTCACCGATGAGCGGCGACCGGTTTCAGCCCAGCTGTGGGGCCATCATCAGGCGATGAAGGAACATAAATATCACTCCGAAGAGGTCGTCATAAAGTCTATAAATACGTCACGAGAAACAACACATCGCGTTTTGTTGTTTGTCGTGAACAACGTTTGTTGTGAACAACGTTGTTGTTTGTCGTGAAGAATGTGAAGAAAGCTCAAAAACTCTGGTAACAGCTGGCGTTTTTTAATAAAAGCTTTAAGTTAAGAGGTTCTTGCTAATGAGTATCTATGATTATTGAACGTTTTGGTTATTATTACGCTTATTGGAGGTTCTGCGATTCATGTGGTAATCGAATGCACCACAAGATCTTGAAAATTTCTCACAGACGGAAGAGGTGTACCACAGGATAAGATTAAACGATAGTTTTACTCTGATTTTTCTTCAGTTTCAAGGAGTCCTATAACTATAATTAAATTAAAAAAGATCCCATTAGTTATCGACTGAAAATTATGTTACACATCTAGTGATGTAAAATACCCGGGTATTTAAAACTCAGGGTAAATACCCTGGGTATTTACCCGGGTAAATACCCAAAATCCATAAATACCCGGGTATTTTGGGTATTTATGAAATCAATTGAAATTAATTTATATTCACCCCTAAATATGTTATTGTTATCATTACATGAAAAATTAGGATAGTCTATAACACCTTTTACAGTAACTTGAAGCTTTGCTAGTACCTTTTATTTAATGATTTAGCACTTTTTTTAAATAAAACTAAATAAGAATGGGGTTTCATTTTTTTATCAAGACAACCCCTCATCAGAGAAATAATGAACCTAAACCTACTTCTACTGTTATTAAATTATGATGGTTAAAAAATTTTATCGTATAAATGGCTTGGAAAGCTAGAGAGACCTAAGGCAGAATGGCAGAATACTAAAAGTAATTAAAATTTTCTGTGTTACCGCTTAGTTGGAAAAAATAATATATTTGGATAAACCTACTAAAAAAATGTATCTCCTCTTTTTTGGTCTAACTTAATATAGTTTTGAAAGATTTATTGTGCTATAGATTTAAATGTTTTGTATCACAAGTTTATGAAATTAGTTTTTTTTTTTTTGATACCATTGATACCAACAAAAGATCTAGAACAAAAATATTATTAAATCCTGCCATCCTACAGATTGAGTTTGAATTATTTTCTTAAGTTGTTTACACGCCTAGGCCACTACTAGGTTAAATTTTTATAATTAACTAGTGTCCCTGTTGCTCGAATTCGAGCAATTGCTGGCAATATTATAGGCGTTATTTTAAAACGAATTTCAACCAAGTCAGCAAATGTATGTAGGTACTGTTAAATTAGCAAACTTATTAACTGTTTATAATTAACATGCTCTTCTTCTCACTTTTGATTTCTGACAACAGCTGGAGTTTCATAACAATTTTTGTTTCCAATGTTAATCTTATGGAGAAATTAAAAACTTTAAAGGGCTTCAGGGCCTCTCTCTCTCAGTATTTCCGTAAAAAGAAAGTTTCCTGCACAAGTTCACGTAACTCTCTTTCCAATGACACCAAAAACATGACAATCGGTTCAGTAGTTTTCGGAGGAGTAATTGTCACAAAAAATCTGCTTGCGTATTAAATAAGTATAAAAATAGATAATTATTACTTTGCAAATTATTTTTCTTCACTTTCAATAAAATAAATTCATCTATCCATCATAGAAATTAAAAAATCATAACAGGTCAGGACCAGTGCAACCATGCGACCAGGGTATTTATGCCGAT
The DNA here is from genome assembly GCF_028750875.1 of Macrosteles quadrilineatus. NCBI lineage: Eukaryota > Metazoa > Arthropoda > Insecta > Hemiptera > Cicadellidae > Macrosteles > Macrosteles quadrilineatus. The sequence continues at coordinate 33,687,364 of NW_026542598.1, read as the reverse complement.
TATGCTATATGCTCAGACCTGGGTATTTATGGCGATTGTACCCAGAAGTAAAATGCTAGTAGTGACCATATGAAATTTTAATTAACACATTTTATCATCATTTTACTATCCTTACAGGGTGATAATTGCAAAAAAACATCTCAATCTTCTATAACTTAAATAAAAATTATAAATACCCAGTTTTTGGGTATTTACCCGGGCCTGGGGTAAATTCCCGGGTAAATACCCAATTTATATTTACCTACCCACTGGGTATTTACCCGGCCCACATCACTATACACATCAGATGTTGACAGGAGAAAATTTGAATGAGGCATTGAACTGTCTTTGTACACAAATTTGTTAAGCAAACACCTTATCAGTTCACTCTGAATATCTCTAATCTTGGATGATAAGTACAAAAACATTACCTATTTTAATATCAACATATTGATAAACAAACAATTCCTGATAATTACTACTTCACCATGTAAGATCATGACTTCCAAAAGTTCTCGAGGTCATCGTATCTATTTACTGATGGGGTGCAGCTAATGTTGAGTTAAGAGTGCAGGACATCTATCCCAGGGTTGTAGGTTCATATCCAAACAATTACTAAGCTCAGTGTAATTTCCTGAGACTTTGAATGTATTGTAACATGTCTCATTTTGTGTAGTTAGCTATATTTTCTTTATTAACTGACTATGCTATAACTCGAGCTGTTCTATGATATTGTCAATAATTTCTAAAAATTCAAAGGACAATAAACACATTTCATTTAATTTCATTCATTTCAATGGCTAAGAGCATTGACTATTGAAGAGCTAACGTAAGCTGTTGGTTTACTAATCTAAAAAAAATAGCGTTAAAATAGAGTTAGTTATTAAAGCACATAAAGATATCTTTTCAACATCTATTTCTGATTTTACTCGCAGTCACTTTGAGTGTCCAAGTAGCTAAGACTCATAAAACTTCAGTTGTTTTCTGATAGTTTGAAAAAAAATCTTTTAATATTAATTTGTCGATTTAAAGAGGTAATAATCCATAAATACATGGTAAAGTAGAATGAAAAGAGTGTATTACTTTGACAAGTTATATTAACTCAAAACAGAAGGATTCAGTTAAGAGTTTCTAAATCAAAAAAGTGATTGTCAAAAGTTTTGTACGAATTGAGACTACATACAACCATATCCATTGAGGGGAAATTCAAAATGACCGTTCAATTTTATAGTTCTCTGTAAAAGACTACCGGAATAAACCAACTCGTCTTTTCAAATTCAAACCTACATTTTTCTACGAGCATGCCAATTTCTTGACTTTAGGTAAAACTATTTGTTGGAACTTACACAAATCCAAACTGCATCAGGTGGATATAAGAAACGGACTGATATAATAACTGCCAGCTCATTATCATTGCATTGATGATAACACTAATGTGACCTTTGACTGGGATTTAAAATTGACAAATAAATTTTTCCACAAAGTGAAAAAATGTTCCAAGACTTTGTTTTGTCTAGTCACCAAATGAAAACTATAATATTTGTGTTCTACAGGTAATTGACTTTCAAAGTGGTGCCACAGTGTTTAGAATTATTCACTTTTTGACTCAAAATGTTGATGGTTCAATTCTGAAAAATATTTGTATCTTCCTGGACAGGCTTCCACTGGATACGGTCACTTATTGTAGAGGTCTGGTGACGACCATGTCAAAATCGATGAATCATTATTCTTCACCATAAGAATAGTGATGTTTTGATTTTGACATAGTTGTCCCTAGAAGACCGCGATTGTAGGGTACTTTATGTTCTGCATATAAAGCCTTTCATATAAAGCCTTTTGGTAACTTTCTAATGGTAATTTTAACATCTAACTAAAACTGTGTCCAAATACCTCTGTTGTTTATATGACAAAATGTATGTTATATTAATTATTCCACCCCTTGGAATCGCCACTGATCGTGAAAGTAGTTTTTCATTTTAATTATTGTTTGGAGCGTCTGGGTTAAAATATTTGTTTGAATGGATTACAGACCAAATTACCAATTCAATATTATTATAAACAATCCTGGAAAAACCACAAGCTTTTTGATGGTTTGAGACTGGGCCAAACTGTTCTTAACCATCAGGCTTTTAATAAGTCTTGGCTAATAAAACAGTTAATAACCCGAGAAAATGCTACATAGATCATCATATACACTAATTTTGATGTTCATATTTAGCTTTAAATACACACCTAAATGGTGTTGCTACTTAATACAAATGTAATGATAATGTAAGGGAAATATTGGTAAAAATCTCTTAAAGGACGTTAAATTAACACCACTAAAATAACTACACACAAAAAAGAACTCGTGAATTATTAGAATCATGTATCTGACTCAGAGGAGTATACAACAACAGTGTTGCCCAGCTCAACATGAGACAGGATGTGACAATTGTCTAGTAATGGACCGACCACTCCTCCTACTCATCCACGAGAAATGAGAAACTAAAAAGCCTCTTTGTCTCATTAGGTGCTCTCGCATAAGAAATGAGAAAATAAACCTCTTTGTCTCATTAGGTGCTCATGAACGAGAAATAAAAAACTAAACCTCTTTGTCTCAGTAGGAGCCCTCGCACGAGAAATTAGATAATAAACCTCTTTGTATCATCATTAGGTGATCTTGCATGAGAAATGAGAAAAAACCCGCTTTTGTGTTCTTAGACAAAAAATGAGAAACCAAACAACCTTTGTCTCTGTACCCGCTCTAGAACAAGAAATGAAAAACTAAACCTCTGTCTCATTCTGTGCTCACAAATAAGAAATTAAACAGCCTGTCTCATTATGTACTCATGGACAAAAAATGAGAAACTAAACAATCTCTTTTGTCTCATTAGATTCTCATGCACAAAACTATTTAAACCATTGTTTTGTTTGTCTCATTCGGTGCTCTTGCATAAGAAATAGAAACTTAACCTCTTTGTCTCATTAAATGCTTCAAAATGTTTTCCACAATGACCTCCACTTAAGCATTAACCCCATTAAGTTATTAGTTATACTGTTGTTACCAGTGGCGGTTCTATGACCTTGTCAAGGAGGGCTACCAAGGGTGATCTACACCATGAGGGGGGCTGGGGAAAATTTGCAAGTCCTCCACCAGGAAATTTAATTTGGAATGCCGTTTGGTGACTTTTAAAAGCCATTTTAAATGTCTAGAAGTGTGTCCAAAAAACCCCGTTACGTTTTTTTTACAAAATATATGTTTAAATTTTTATTTTCAGTGTCCAATTGGGGGGTCATTAGGCCCTACAGCTTGCCCCCCCCCCTTGTAACTGCCACTGGTTTTTACCATTACATCATATTACCAATTGAGATGGGGTCACGAGTTTTTTGCATTTTAACCCCAATGAATTAAGGATATTGGAAAGAAATGACTTGCAGCTCTAGACTTTTGACAAGCTGTTTCTTTACATTATCAAGTCAAATTCAAATCATCTAATTAAATGTATTTTCTCAGGGTTCAAATGAAGAAATGTTCATCCCTTCGCAAACTATCAATAAGAATCCTCTGTCATAATTTCTATCTATAGAGAACACTATCTTCAACGAAACCAGTACAGACCATTCAATTGATTACGAGGCCAACACAAAATTTAAACATACCTGAATGCCAATGACCAGTAACACTGAGAGTTATAACACTCTGTCACATTCACAGTTTATTCTACACTGCACCAACAGTAACACAACACTAACACTAGAGCTGCTCATTATTATCTAACTGCAACCAACCTAGTAGTCACTCACTGGACTGAACACAACACAAGTTACACAATACATCCAACAACTAACCAACCAGCTTTTGATTATATTTGTAATCATTTGTGATAAGCCTTATTTAAAATAAATAAAACAAAAAATAACCCCACCGCAAAAAGTGTAAGTATTCCCTGAAAAAGTAAGCGAATCTTCATCTGTCTGATTGGATTTTTACTACAATATTTCTTTAAGTTGTAAGATTTATTTCATATTTTATTATTTTTATGAGTAGACTACTTTAGGTTTGCTGCTACAGGTAAGTTGATCAAGTGTTTTTACCATTAGGCCAACCATTTTTACTATAACCATTAGGCGTAAACTAATTTAAATGCTGATTATTAGTACTATCTACACATTATATCAAATTGAATTGATTAACGTAGGTAAATACCTTGCAGTGATTCCAAAAAATAAGAAACCCAATTCCTCACCAAATTTCTTGGAAAATGATTTTTTTACCTCTAGAACTTTAAATAAAGCACAACACTAACGCGACAATGTCTTCATAGCATCAGTGCACAGTTCCCCACATTCACACTGACTTTAGTAATGGAAATGATATCATGAATGAGCCTATTTAAACAATTATTGCCTTGTGTACGACAAATTAATGGAAGGGGGAAGCATGTTATCAAAACGGTTATAACCCAAAATTTACATGTTAGTTTTAATTTAACAAACACTATCAATTGTGGTCAAAATATTTACTCATCTTCGTTAATAAAATGATGTAGTTTGCTTGTTTAAGGATTTTGGTCAAATGTTGGCAATTATTTTTTTTTTATACTTAGCTATTAACATTTCAATAAAAAAAAATCACACCTTAAGGCCTTCTTGTAGCTGCAAACCTCAGTAATATTAGACTTAATGGTATTTAAATAGAAAATAAATCGTATAAATTTAAAGAAAATATTTTTTTGAAAATCCAACCAGGTTAATTGAAATTCCCTTAATTTGCAGGTTTGCTGCGGCGGGGGTATTTACATGAATATAAAAGATAAGTGAATGATGTTAAATACCTTGTGTAGCTTTGTTACTGACTATAACCAGCCCAACTGTTTCTTTGGCTTAGCCCTATGATCTAGGACGACTGGATTCAGTTTTGAGTGATCATAAGTCGATCAAAAACTACTTACAGTATTTTTCTCATGATGGAACTGGCTATCTAATAGACAAGTACTCTCTCAGAGGAATGAAAAGCCATCCATTGTTTCACCACACTTACATTAAAGCGACATGTAGGGCCTAACAACATTGAAACATTTACAGTTTATAATGCTCACTTTCAAATCAATTTTATCCAATCTGAGTCTGCCAGATCTGATGGTTCAAAACTAAACCCAAATGTGACTGGTCATTTCTCTTTTAGTTTTTTTTTTAATTATGATTCCATAAAAATAATCAGATGATCTCGGTCAATAAAAAATCCAACACAAAGCATCACATAAAGCCCATCCCTGTACTCGTACTCATTTCTCAAATCCACTTTGCTGATAATATGCATCACCACTGCCTCGAAAGTGACTAGGCTTAATTGAAATCATTTGACCCTAAGACTTCGACCTAGACAAGATTATTAAATTACAAACAAAGTTTATTGAACAAGTCTTAACATTTCCTGCTGCAGATATAGGTTCTGGGAAGACAACTTGTATGACGAACATATTTCTTCGCCTAATGCGATGAGCTGACTGGTTACTCGACGCTGGGTCGTAATTTGCCAATTGGTGCTCTATTTGCTCTTAGTTGACCCAAATAACTGACAATTTGTTGGCGGCATCATGGACTATAATTACACTTGCTCATGATAATTAGTGGTAGCCTATAAGAGATCGAGTGTGCAGCAACAGGACAAAACACTAGATCGCAATCAGCATCGTAAAAGCTTCTTCAATTAAAAATAGAAATAGAATATTTTAAATAAAATGTGTCTTCCAACAATCTGATATACTGATATATTATCATTTAATACAAACGTTTACAAGATGTTACTATGGCGATCAATTATGACCAGTCACACTGGCTATCATAAAGCCGAATCGTAAACTCAGTGTCCAATTTTGAGTCTCCAATTTTGGAGACACCTAGATTAGATTGGATTCATTCTCTGATCATTTTTAAATAGTAGCAAAAGATGTATTTTATTTATATCCCTTTTACTCAAATAAAATTTTATTAATTGAAATAGTGATATTGTTGACAGTGTTAACTTTTATTAAAATGTAAATTGGTTCCAGAAAATATTCAATCAATCAGTTTTTAACAATAACCATGGATTGAAGATGAAAGAGGATTTTAAATTAAGTAGGTACTCATGTAAAATAAAAAGCTTTATTGTAATTCTACTACCCACACAGGTCCAAGCATTCTTCCATAAGTAGGTTTTTAAAGACTTCGTAACGGTGGTTGAGTCCTTTGAGAGTATGAATTTTTGTCAAAGATCCGAGAGTTCCCGTCGGTCTTTCACACCCGTAAAACACTCGTCTAACTCTACTGTGCACCATGGCCATAGCACACATTGCACAAGGTTCTCGGGTGATGTAGATGTCGTAGCCAGTGCATAAATAGGGACCCACAGGTTTTTCCACCCCTTCCAAATCTCGTTTGCCGTGAGTCACAACTGGTTTTTGCACATCACGTTGGAAAACAAAGTCATCTTCTTTCACCGGCCAGACACCGCCTCCTTGAGAACGAGCGATCAGATCCACAGCCACCATGACCGCATGTCTTATAGGATGAGTTTGCCTATCATCTGCTGCTACAGCCAACAAAGATTTGTTGACGGGATCAACAACTGCAGCTCCAACTGACGTTTTACTTCTTCTCGCTGCACCTATAGCTTCTCTCATCCACCTGCAGTGCTGTTCCATCTCCCCGACCGTGAATAATGTATTGGACAATAACTTCTCCAGATATTTATCTTCGTGAAAAGAACAAGACCATATCGACTTCACTCTTGAATATTGTTTTAAAGTTCTTGGCATTGATTTGGGAATTTGTATGAGTTTCAAAGAATCCAAATCCAGTCCTGTGACGTCCAGTTTGTCATCTTTTAAACATTCCTCGTCTCGCTCCGATGTCAAGTACAGAATGATATAGTCCTGGTAAACTCTTTTCATGTGCTGCAACGTAGGGATTGGTAGTTTGTCGTTGAGTTCTAGAACCAATCTTGAAATGTGTTTTTTGTCTTTTATTTTGCACACGGCAACTTCAACCAAAGGTGCATCTGACAACAGGGAGTCGTCCACAACTGGCTTAAATGACTTGAGGATGGTTTTGATGTCAAAGTGAGGAGTAGTTCTCTTGTCAGCCATTGTGGAATTGTCCTGAAAAAGAAAAGCAAAACCGATTGATACTGACATTAATGACACATATAAATAATAAAATTTGAAAGCTAAACTATATTTAAATCATGAGTCAAATGTTTAGTTCATGGATATATGTACAGCTCGTGACACCTAAGCTGGCACTTGGCCTAGCGCGGGCAGTGTAGGCGGGAGGAGGGTGGAGGTAAGGAAAAGACCGGACTGCAAACATTTCTGCTGCCTCCACGGGGTTGACTCCCCTTGTATTATGTACTTGAGCGCCTTCAGATGGGTCGCGAGGACAGTTGATGCAACCCGCATGACGGGACATAATGTTTTTGAAATAGGTACTAGTAGCGATCGGCCAAGTGCCAGCTCAGATGGCACGAGCTGTACATTTAAAACTTTTACAATAAAAAACCCATTTTAAAACCAAAAATTTGTTGCACTTGTTAGATAAAAACATAAGAATGATAATTTAAACTACAAGACTGAGAATGTGCACTAAATACAAGAGCAATACATAAAATTAAATGAAATACAGTCCCTAATATTGTTTTAACCATTACACAAATATTACTACAGGTACAAATAAAGAATAAATTTATATTCTTGAGAATACAAAACCCAAAACTAATTTGGATCCTCACTAAAAATGTTTAATTCTTTTTTATTGTCCCTATCTATGCCAGTGGCACTTATTAATGCGTTTTGTAAGGGAACGGTCCAAACTCTGGTCTTCTTACTATCAGACGTTGGCCTGTGTTGTTAGAAAGAATCTTTACAGTAATTAGTAGAACAATGACAAGTGGCACCTGAGTCTGGTAACGATCTTGGTCGGAATCGAACCAGCAACCTTCAGGTTTGAAGGACAGCACTATAGCCACTCAGCTAATTTAAGATTTAAAGGGAATCTTTCAGACCATAGTTTTAATAGTTAAATCTAACAATGTTGCGGTACAAACAATAAAAATAAGATTACCTATTCAATTATTGTAATATTTAAAATGTGTATTGTAAGATGTCTCATTTTATGTAGTTAGCTATATTTTATCTTACTGTATTTATTAACTGACTATGCTATAAACCTTAGCAGTTGTATGACTTTGTCAATAATTTGTAAAAATTCTAAGGACAATAAACACATTTCATTTCAATGTTAAAGCTGTCAGAGTCAGGGAATATTAAGATGAACCCTCTACAGTCTCCAGTAGCATGAAAACCAGAGATCATCTCCAGACTCAGTTAAACAGATAGTTTACACAAAAAAAATACTCATTTCCCCAACCTAGGACAGTCATTTTATTACCTATGAGCTTGGTTCTATCTCCACCCCAAAACCCATGAAGCCAAAAGTGCATAATTAATAATACGAGAGGTCGTCCAGTGGTCGAAACTCGACCAAAAATATGTAATGTACTCACTTATCTATTTTCACCCCACACTGTAAATAAAACATGTGATTGGAGTTTCCTCCATTTGTTTTGATTTTCTGTTTATATTTCGTTGTTATTTCGTAACCAGCATAGCAACGCATAAGATCCATGTTAATTTTTTCAAATTTTTAAACTCATTTTTTGTGCTTATCTTTGAGCCTATTTAAATTTATAAAGGGATTCTGCACACCTACAGGAAAATAGCTTTCCAACGGTATGCGTAGATTTTCCCTACGATGCACACGAGCTGAGAAAAAAGGTTTTAAAGAAACATGCTTGCCTATTAATATATAGATAGATTATTGTCTATCATTAACTATGAATACAAAAGTTATTTTTGAGTGGCTTGGCCCAAAGAACAAAGCTGCTCCCATGTACGTGCAAAGGCGGTTGATTTGATCCTTATTGATTTGAGATCAGTTGTCATTTGTCATTGACCTATTAATCATGATTGTTTTGTAACAGTAAGTTAAAGTTATATGGTAAATAGTAATAAGTTCAGAGAATGGACGATTCCTTTACAATTTTATGCAGCAAAATACTTGTTCTTTATGAATTACTGCCTTGTTCTCCATTACCATAAGTATGGTTTTAGTATGTGTATCAAGAGTTGCAACTGTTTAAGCCATATCTCCTTTTTAAAATTATACAATTTCAGGATGTGCAGATATTGTAAACAATACAACTCAATTTGAATATTAAATCTACTTGGATAGGTTACTGACTATCAAAACTCAAAATATTAAAAAATACCGTGTTTGTGTTACTGGGTCATTTAATTTCATAAACTTGTGTAGAAATATATTGTCTTATACCAAATAATTAATACCAAATTAATAAGTTAAAATGAATTATTGATTATAGAGTACTAAAACTCCAAGAAACTCACCTTAAAATGTTTTCGTCTGGGCTGAAGCTCTTCTTTGCTGGAAATAAGTAGTTTCTCAAACTCACATTTTCAAACAAAAGCCTATAGGCTACAAGTAACAATCAAAATTAACATGTGATTGATTGATCAAACATTACAAAGACTACCCTCTTCACTGTAGGTAAACCATTCTAACCTCATACTTCTCATGGAAACAAAATAGCTGTAGACGATTAAAGTAAAGAGTCAAGTCAATTTTCAGAGACTTATGTTTTGATTTGCACTGTTTTCAAAAACTGCTGCACAACTTACTATCGAGAGTAGTGAAGCATTTAAGAACTACCGACTTTGTTATTTGAAAATCACACCCAAAGTTCAGCTATACACTGACATTTTACAAGTGTTACAAACAATAGTTAAATCATTACAATTAAACAACAATTCAAAAAGAGTGAAGGTTCTAAATAAAATAAATAAGGTACCCAAAGACACTCTGAAGCCTTGTTAACACGAGTCCAGTAATACATAGAGGCAAGTAACCTGCCCCGTCACCTGCCTGCTCTACTAGCCTCGTGTAAACGTGGCTTTTATAAGAAATACTAACTTTAATTAATCCTTATAGAATGGCCCCTACCAAGGCCACACTAAAAAAACAGGCCGTAATGCTCGTCAAGCATGACGTCACGATAGAAGACGGTAATGACATAATGTTAGCCGTTTGTGATCAGCTGCTTGTTTTATTCTTCTTTCCTTTGAAAATAAACAAATAAATACCTACGTCATTGGCGTCTTCAATTGTGACGTCATGCTTGACGAGCATTCCGGCCTGTTTTTTTTAGTGTGGCCTTGCCCCTACAGGGTATATTCCTTGACTGGCATCAATACTCTATACAATGGGCGAGTATCTGGATGGATCTAGTAAACACGAGTTTGCTGCTTTGGTTCTTTGAAAAGCCTAGATCTTTTTAAGGCTTCAAAACTGGACCCAGCTGTCCTCGATCATTGGAATTAACATGTGACTGACTATGAACCAGCCGATCTTAGTCAGTAACAAACCTGTCATATCATTCATCACTCTTCTTCACCTAAAAATACACACGCTGTGTGACGGCGTCGTAAAAATAAAATCTATCATTAAAAAATTAGAAACGGAGAAGGATGTTTTGTGTTCTAAGATCAGAGATGTTGGTTAAATAGTTATGATAACTGGTAGATGGGGTCTATTTTTAAACAAAAAAGTGTTCTTTTTTCTAAAAACAGTTTTTTTGCTGTAGATACTACAACTACCCTACGCCATGTTTAACAATCTGAAAAATTAAATCATATCCGAAAAAGAATGCCGGGATTTGAAACGGCCATTGCTTGGGGACTATTCAAAATAACTAAGCAATTTGATCGTCAAATTGGAGTTAAAATAAATAAGTTTTGTTTTCCAGGTAGCAAGGCAGGAAACGTTAACATTAACATTAGCAAGCGCAAAAGAGGTGCGTGGTGGCAAGCCACCATTGTATCTGACAGGCCTGAGGCCAGTCGCCAGTGCTACTATGTTTAAAGCGCAACAGAAGGCACAGTGTGATCTGTGATTCGCAGGGTGTAAATTGATTGTTAAATTAAATTCAATTTCAATTAACTCGATAAAGCAATTCGACACTGGTTTAATCAGTTTCGTGACACAGGAAGGGTTTTCAAAAGACATTCACATGATCGACCAAAAACAAGTTATGACATAGTCAAAGAAATGTGACAATCCTGCATCAGAAGCCAGAAAAAAAATCAATTGCCCGATGAAGTCTTCAGTTACTTAATTCAACACTGTATGATGTTATTTGTGAAAGAATGAAACTTAGTGCCTACAAAAATCAGTTAAAATCAGATTAAACCCGCTGATCGCTCTAAGCGTACAGACTTGGCCAGTTTTATGCTCATATGAGATTGATTACAATATGAATTTCATTGAATTTTTCCAAATTTGATTAAACATTTTTTTTCTTCAATTTGACGTATAAATGGTTAAAAATTCTTTAATAAGTACCCAAGCAATGTCCTTTCAAAATCCCAGCATTCTTTTTCTGATAGTCTAACCTGAAAAATTAATTGGACTAAATTAAATGTGTTGCAATACAATATTACAGAGCTGAACCCTAGAAAAAGTACTTCAAGTAAAAAAAAAAAATAATAGGTTGAATATATTTATATATGTATGTATAAAATATACCATTATGTTTTAAAAGAGTGTACATGAGGGATATACTTTTTTTCCTATTAGTCCTTTTTAGTTTTAAAAAATACTAAGAACACTCCTTTACTCATGGTAGACAAAATCATATAATTTTGTCCCCAGATGTACCAATAAGTCAATCATATGACCGCCTTTGTTACTCACTTATGAAAAAAAAACTTTAGGTAAACTTAAAACAGAAAATCTAACCCTGTGTGACTTGAAGGTGGATAGGCTACTATTACTAGGATATACCAACTATACAAAATTCCTTTAATGCAGACCCTGACAATAACGAAAATCATTACCTAGATCGATAAATAGTATAATGTTTAGAATTATATAAGCCATTCAAAATAAAAAGTTATAATCGTGTTAAAAGAAGGATCGCTCTTATACAACGTGTCAACGCTGATGCAAGGACATATCAACAAAATACAATCCCAAGATTTACCAATAAACATCAAAATAAAATGACATACCCCTATGTGACTCCACTCCTGCAAAAACACATGGTGAAACTCTGATACCAAAACTCTAACACACAAAACCAACACTGGGAACAAACAGTTTGTTGAGGCACGACCGCAAAGTGGACACTTGCAAACAGTTAAGATGGTTGACTACTAGAAGCAGACTGATTAGTACAAAATTCCTGCATCAATTCACCCCCTCTCTGCCAGCCAAAACAAATAGATGACACAGACCGCTATCTCATGGTGGACGTTGATCATGCCATTGTAGTATTTGTCGCAAACAAGGAGATTTTGTTGTTAGACATGAGTATTTTCAAAGTTAGATTTTAGTTCCTCATATCGCATTAAAGTAGAAACTATATATCACAAACCGATAACAACTATTTTAAAAATTGTCTAGCTTTTCAAAATGCTTTTGTGGTGTGCCACAGGGTACCATGTTAGGACTATTTTTTTTTAACTACCGGTACTTATGTTTAAATTTTATGACCACTTAAAAAATGTTGTCCACCCCGATGATTTAAAAGACACATTAACAGCCAATAGTTGCAACAATTTAAAAAATTTACTACCTTTGGGAAAATTGTAGTACAGTGAATGGATAAACAAAAATGGTTTATATTTTAATCAAAACTACTTGTGGGCTATTGAGATTTTTTTCTGTACAGCTCTATCCTTGCTGTTTCCTTGTAATTTGTAATGTAATTTCAAAATTTATATGTTAGTTTAAACTATCAAATCAATATCTAAGGAAAATGTACTTTTTAAACATTTTTCAAAATCTTATCATATCTAGCTCCTAATAATCTTTTTTTAATATTTTAGAATATTGTCTGTAATCTGTTTTTATCATTTATGTGGTTTTGTATTTTTATAGAACTTATATAGATAGAGGAACTTCATCAGGGTACCATAGTACCAAGTGCCATATTCAAATAGGCCTACCCTTGATTTTATATCAAGTGTCTTTACCAATACCTTTAAATTTGTATTAATATTCAGTATTAATTTCATAGTTTTGAGTTATGTATTAATTAAATGTAACAGCAAACCTCAATAAGAAGTCTGCCTCGATAAAGTGTCGTTTGATAATAGCTGTAAGATACTTACTATCGAGGTTCTAATATTTTACTTAAAAAGCAATAACTCTGGCTGCTCTAGTGTATGCTCCTACCTAGATTACATTAATAATTACATTGTGAAAACCTGATTGAACTGCCTTTACTTCCACTCTTCCTGGACTGTAATCTCATTTAGAGGGGTTGCAGTCTGATATGCATTGTGTTGAGTTTGAATGAAAAATGTTGAAATATCTTAAGAAGTTCGCCTTTAAAATGCTGTAACTTCTACCAATGCACTTGAGCATTTTAGGACCAACAAGTTGTGTTTTATCACAATTAATTTACAATTATGTGGATTTTTGCATTAAAATTTGTAAGTCTGATTACGATTGGTTTGTTTTACCAAAAACAGGATGGACCTATGGCTTGCAAACAGCTTTACATGTATGCAATGGGTCTTTTAATTGGATCTGTCCTTGGCATCCAATTGAGTAGACATGCTCCTCCCAGCCTCTTCCTACCCTTCCCCACCCCACTATGGACAGCATTTTTGTATCATTCGACTTAAAATATTAAAATTTGGTAATGGGTGCACTCATATACCTCTTAGCCTTTCTTTCTTCCTCAATAACCTACAAAATCAACCCTGATCAAAAACTACCTCCTCTTTTCAAAAGACTTCCTATTCCTAACACATTATCAAGCTATGATGAGGATAGTTTTTTTTAAGCACAAACTGTGAAGGCCTTAGTCTTAGCTTTTAGACTAGAAATACAATTTATCAAGTAAACAATCTACTCCCATGTTCAAATTTTGTCAAGTTTAAGACCAAAAATAACTTGATTCAAAATGAGTCACCTACAGGGTAAGCGTGTTCAACAGTAAATTACAATTTTACTTCTGGTACTCTCATTTAATAATCAGTGCAATCTGAAGGAGAAGCTTATTGTAACTTTTTTAGTGGCTAGTCGATGGAGTTAATCATACTTTTTCACACATTGTCAGGTAGTAAGAATTTAGTATGAAAAAATAGATACAATGTAAATTTTATGGTAGAATATGAATATATGCGGCTCATTTGAACAAGTTATAACATAGAAAAAACATACTCCCTAAATAGATTTCTCATCCTTATGGAACAGATGAAGACAATAATTTTATTGTTAGTTCTTCTTTTTTATTTTTTTTTCTCTAGTTTTTTTTTTTTTTTTTATTGTTAGTTTCTTATACACTGTTCTTTACAGTGTACTGCAGAGGTCGTGTTTTGTTTACAATTTGTTTCTAGTTATTTCAGTCATTTAAAACCTCGTTTGACCAAATAAGTTAATACGATCTAATCATAAACAATAACTCGTCCCTAGTTATAAACAGTTAAGCAAAAATCCAGAAATTAACCCTAAAATAATAGAATTCTCTGTGAAAGATCACTATCACAGCCTCACAACAGAAAAACAAGTGTTATAAAAGTTTTCATTCTTGTGGTTGTCTAAACCTTTAAAAAAATGGAAAACTTTGGTGGAATAGTTCATGTATTAGGGTTAAAAGCTAGCAAAGATAGTGTTAAAATCAATTGTTCGTCCATTGTTTGTTTGTTAAAATTTAAAAAATAGTGTGCTAAACAACATTGTATGTATGTAGGCCTACTCTGGTCTACTGAACAAAAACTAGTCCAAAAACCGATTGTAGGATTCAACTGGATAGTAAAATAAAATAGCAGAAGAAATTGTTTTTTAATTACGCTGAAAATATACATAACATAAGCAATTTATAACATTGACAAATTATTTTGACAGTTCTGAACAAGCCAATTATTGATGTTGGTTACTTTAAATAGATTTTTAAATATTATTCAGGTACACTTTTATTCATACTTAGAATTATTGCATTGTATAGGCCTACTTATGTTTTTAAGTACCGTACTTGCAAGAGAAACTTGTATGTACTTGTGTGTATTTAAATCTTGTCTTATAAAAACCAAGCAAAATAACCAAGCTAGGCCTACCTATGTTTAAAACACACTGAAATATTTAAGCTCATGGCCACAAAAAAACTATGATAAAATCCTCCTTTTAAAGAGTAGGCTACAATGCTCTAGGTTATGTGAGTACATTTAAGATCTAAAAGATTGCTGCAAGAGATCAGAGATTCCAACTTTTCACGCAACAAAATAATTATTTTAAAATTATACAGCCTGAAAGTTTTATAACTTATCTATAAAATTTAATATTTAAGTTAAAATTTCTAACTCAAACGTTTTCACTTTTTATACAGATTTATAGAGATAAAAATACTATCATAAATGTATATTTTCAAAATTGTAACAGAGGAGAAAACTTCAGCTTTAGTAAACAAACTGTATCTGACTAGGTACCTTTACATTTCAACATAATTTTACATACTAGCCTATACAAAAATATCAAAAAATATTACATTTTTACAACTATACAAGACAGAAGACTTGGCTGAAAACCAAACTGCTGCATTTAAATACATTTTGTGTCTAGGTAGTTATGGGTTTCAAGTGGTTACATGTAAGATTCTTGATCATTGAAATTTGAACCATAAACACTTTTAAGTGTAAATTCAGATTTTAAACAAAAACTACATGGTTTATGTAAAACATCTCCTTAGTAATATAACACAATTAATATCTTGAACCATAAAAAACCTCTGAACACCTACTTTCTGTTTTTATCATTTGCTCATAAAAAGTATTCATATGATTGGTTTACACCATTTAAAGCCACTAGTAGGATCGTTATTCAAAAATAGGTAAGTAACATAAATACAAACAATGAAGGACTACTTCACTGTCAACCAGATAAATGTACATCTTACCTATCAGTCTTATAAAAGGGCATAGACAGTCAGCAAAAGTTGTACATTTACATCTTTAGTTACTCAACTGACTGTTGCACCAGTAAAATTATTTCAGTTATCACAGGGTAACATTTAATTCAATTCTTGGTTTGAAACGTCTCTCTGTACAATGATTTTGTTTACACGATCACAAATTAAATCAATAATGTCTTTGACAATATCAAATTTGTCAATTGACGTACAATCTACAGGATTATTCAAAGGAGAAAGCTGACTTGTTTTAGGAATTTTTGACAAACACTCCAGTTCACACGGCTTTGATGAATCGACAGTTAATAGTTTCTCTCTTTTTTTCAGTTTTTCGCTAACACAGTCGTCAAGCTTTTCTAGGAGCTTGTAAGTATCTTCTTGGCAGTTTAATTCATTTTCTTTTTTCACTTCTTCAGGTTTGAATTCTTGAGACAAATAGTCTTGATTCTTCACGGAGACACCGTTCATCAAAATGTCTTCGTCTTGAGGCAATGAATAGGTATCGCTGACGTTAACTTCATTATTGGTTTTAGGTGTTGTGTTTTTACACATTTTCTGATTTTGATGAATGGAATCTGAATTAAAATTCTTTTTTTCAATTGCTTCTTCTCGAGATTTAGTGTGCGGATATGGCAATGTCGGAGAGGTAGAACCCTGAGATTTCTTGTTTTCAGTCGATAAATCATTGCAATTTTCTATTGATGTATTGCAAGTCCTGTTCTCAATGTTTGAACCATCTGTCTTTTGATTCTGCTGCTCCCACCAGTCATCCAAAGTGTGAAAAGCAGTTTGTTCTATAACTTCTCTAATGAATTCCTGTTTAATAACCTCTTTCAACTCTTTGCTTATTTCATCTAACAAAGGTTGAGGAACAGGAATTTTCTGAGGATCAGATAGATCCTTCTTTGATCGAGATGACTCTTGAATCAATCGTTTGGTGGCTTGTTCTAACAGCTCTTGTTCTTGAGCTTGAGCTTGCTGTTTGATTTCTATCGCTTTATTGAACCAGAATAGATAAGTAGCTCTTGAAAGAAAGGGAGATGGGGGCCTTGACAATGGTCTTTCAGGATCATCAAAACTTTCATGAACTGGCAAGTCCATGTCGTCTTCAATTGAGGTTGGTATTTCTCTACCTTTTTTAGGTTTATATCTTGGTCTGCTTAATAAAGGATCGTCTAGATCAGATCCTGACTCTTCTGAGTCATTCAAGTCAGAGAATATAGGATGCATTCCGGCTAAGGCTTTACTTTTTAACAACATACCAATTCTAGTATCAAGATCTAACCCCTTCGAACCCTCAGTTACAGTTTTATTTTCATATTTTACACAAGATACAGAGTTTTCATCCACTACAAATCTAGGTACAGGCAGATCCATTGGTTCTTTTCTTCTGTCCATAGCTCTTAGCCTTTGAAGCCTCAAATGTTCAATCTCTTGAACGGAATGTCTTGAATCAGAGAAGTTTTCACATTGATGCAAATTACTACTATAATCATCAACAGGATAGTTAGAAGGTAATTGATAGTTCAATGTCTTACTGTTTTGTGGCTGTAAATTTTGTTGACAGTTCATTTGGAGGTTTCCAGGATTACGGAGACCACTGGATTCCCGGTAGTGCGGTCGAAGACTCTGATCTTGATAGTTCATTGCCGCTCCGTTCATTGTCAACTACAAAGTAAAAAGATATATGTCGGAAACTGACAGTAGAAGCAGTAAACTACGTCTATTATAATCCTAGAATTAATAAACTAAGATGTAAAGTTAACCAATCATCAACAAAGTTAACCTACTTTACTTTGACAATTTCAAATATTTTAATCAGTAATTCAACTAGTCCTAATGGTTGAGTAAAAGCTGTCTATAATAACACTTATTTTAATTAAAGGAATCTATAGCTTGTGCGTTTCCCTGTAAAGCCTGGGAGTAGGTGGTTAGAGTGGCTCTAAACCGGTTTTGTAGGGGTGGGGGTACGCCGAAAATCAGTCTGCGATCTCACCTTGTCCGAGCAACATCGCGGATACTCTATTTTTCAAAAAAATTTGGGATGCCAGTTTGATTATCTTAAAACTTAATTTGTTTATTTTTAAGTTTACAGTGGTGTGAAAATACAATTTTTAAGGTATATGTTTAGGCCTAAGCCATAGTTTTGTATAATAGTAATGCATTATTTGAAGCCTATTTGTTTTTGCCCATGAAAAATCTCTGGCTCATTAAAGAGTAATTTTTAGAGCAGGCCTATTAAAAATAGCCTACTCTAAATTTTAATAGAGAGTGTTAATACTCATTTTTATTATGAAACCCTTAATTAGCCTATATTAATATGATCACACAACTCGTGCGAGCAACCTCAACCGCCTCTGCACCACGGTCCAAACTCCGAAAAATCCTGAGAAATGTCTTCAGTCAGCCTAGTAGCAAAATAGGACGACGACGTCAACTTCCTCTCTCGCGCTCAGCTCCCCACTTGCCACTACAGCCCCTTACACCCAGGCTTCACGAAGAAACGCACGAACTCTAGTTAACACTTTTTATTGCAATAAGCAATAAACAAAACATTTTTCATTTGTTCGTTAAAAGAAATTAAGTGGTATGATGGTGCTATAATCAATCAGTGCAACCAGACAAATTCAAACAAGTGCTTCGATTTATTTTATAATTAAAACCTATTAATAGGCCTACGGTTAAGTTTGATCTGGTCAAAAATATAAACCTCTACAATATCTTGACGGGGGATCAGCCGATATTCCATTTGATGACAGAAATATAATCACTGTGTGTATGCTCCTCCAACATGTTTTGGAATTAACATTGCCTTTTCATTTTAAGGGGTTCTTGAAATAAAAATCCACCGAATGGTTTAGTCAGGTCCACATGTAATACTGTTTCAGTCCCCTGACAGAAATTCAGTAAACTTTCCATTTCATCTGAGACTGGCAATGTGTGTCTAGCAATATTGCCAAATAAACGGTTCTTGAAGCTGAAATCAATCGATTTGTCAGGTGGATCAATAATACATATCTGCTACCAGTACGGTACATTTTCTTGACAGAGAGTCAGCCAGAACTAGATTTTATCAGACATTGTTGCTCTTTATCTGCACTTTTAGCGATATATTTGGCAAACAATGATGCCTCTATAAGGGGTCCAAAATAAATGCCACACAAACGTGTCCAAAACCAGATCGGAGGTTAAGGTGTTACTTTTTCTTACCGTCAACAAGTCAGTTTCTGACCAATACCTTTGATTTTTCTTGGTTGTTTATATATTCAAAGTTGTAAGCATAAGGAGCAAACGTATATCATTGTAAACTTTATATCACGTGGTTACTTTAATAGATGTAGGTAGTTGTTTGTCTTTGTCCCTGTAGTCCTATTAATTTTTTAGCCGGGATCCAAGTCTTGATTTGGCCCATAATCTGTTCAGAAGGAAACAACGCATTCAACAAACGTGTGTTTGTAGTGAGAACATAGATAGCTAAATATGTGTTTAGCATCCATCACGGTTATTGGTGTTTTCCATAAGTAAAAACCATTTTAGTGTAATGAAGTGGTACCAAAGGCTAAATCATATTTAGGCCGACTTATGTGAGATGACAGATTTATTTTTTACAATTTCTCTTCATTCTTTTTTATTTGTTATTTATTTATCCACATAATCTTGGCTAGCCATAACTTAGCCTATATGGTAAAAGTTGAAAAGTTTAACTTAGGGGTTTAACTAATAAATAAAGATTAAGTTACAATCTTATTTAGCGTATACACAGTAAATTGAACTAGGTTAGCTTACTGCTTAAAATTAAGTTTAGATGAGAAGAGTAGGTTATTTACCCGTTACAAACTAAAAATAAAATAAGCAAGTTAGGTAAGTTAACTCAACAAATTTTCAAGATTTCAGAAACATACTTTCTTAACAGCAACAAATCATAAACATTCAAAGAGGGCTTATAATTGATTTTAAAAAGTCTAGAGTTTGTTCAGTTGACCTTAAAAGTAAAGACCTGTTTTGACCAAGAACCTTAAATAGACTAGGCTTTAAAAAAATCACAGCCTTAAACTATTAGTTTGTCAAGTTAGTGAGCTTGTTCAGAGGACCTAATATACAATAGGTACCGGTAACCAATTATTCCCGGTGAGTTTGATCTGCCAGATAGGCCTGGTGTATAAGTTAATGTCCATTGCCCTACAACACTAACTGCATTTTTGGAATTGTTATTTAGGCCTATTGGGTTTCACCCACTACCGTATTTCAATTGTGCAAAAATAGTCTGGAGGTAACACAAATTAATAGGTCGGTTTTGTTATAACCTAAACTTTAAGTACCTTCTTAATCTAACCTAACTTCAAAAAACTTAAGTTACAGTCACAAAACCGCATTAACCCGACCTACTTTCCCCACATGCCTAAATAAGTTAACCTTTCCCGGACTATAGGCGGATCCGCTATCATTTTGTGCACAATCTATTGCGCATGCAATCTAGTATGACCAGCTCTTAACTAGCCACAGTCTACATACGGACCCGTCAGACAACCATATTACCATTCGTACCACTCAATGAACCTTAGATTTGTAATTTTTAACTTTGTTTTACAGCCACTCAAAGGAGTCTTTCCTACAAAAGCTGATTGCAGATTCAGTGTGTAAGACTTAATATAGATACCGTACAGAATAATTGTCTTTTAAAATAGGTAGCCTAGTATTTTTTTCCACTGTAATAATGCTAAGTTAATGTCCCTGAGTTTAAAAAAATTACTGTGTTCCCCCTGAAAAAACGAAAAACTAATGTAAATGTAGTTAACATAAGCAGCAAACGTTAAACTACATAAGTAGGCTACCGGTAACTTTAACACGTTGACAGCGCGTGCCGACTTTAGTCGGCGTCGCCAGCGCTCCCAGGTGGCGCGCGCCGACTAAAGTCGGCACCAGATCAACAGAAATATATTGAGTCAGTGTGAGCTTAGCCTCAGACGGACACGTTATAATCGTTGCCAGCCTGCCAGCTTAGAATGCGAGCTTTACTTTGGTGTAGGTTGGTACTAAAATTTCCCGTAAAATCCTGTCTGGCAATGCTTTTGTCCCGGTTTCGGGGATTTTTTCTCTTCAACCCACATTACAAAGACACTGGATACGGATCCATGCAGTGCTGCTACCTTTGGGTGTTTCAGTGAACTACATCCACTCTCGGGGTAACGCAGCACAGTCACCACTGCTCTTTTGTGATTCGTCAGACTGAAATATTTGAATGCCAATTGCGTTCGCTGATTCGGTTGCGCGCCGGGGCTTCGCCCGCCACTGGGGAGCGCCTGTAAAGTCGGCGCGCGCAGTCAACGTGTTAAGTTAAACTGAAGATGGAAGTTGCCTTGGGAACCTTTATTAACTTAAGTTAAGATAGGGTCCTAGGTAAGTTAATTGAATATTAGAGCACCCAAGTTAAGGCAAATTAACTTAAGGTACTAAAATTCTAAAAAGGAATTTGTTCAAATTAGGTTACAATTATCAATTTTTAAGAAAGTGTCTGGGTGTAGACTTTCATAAATGGGGCCAAAACAACCGAATGAAAATATTGTATTTATTTTTCGATAGGCCTACTAGGCTTTATCGATTATTTCATTCGGTTAGTTGGGTTAGGTTACCCTAACTACTTAACCAAACTTGATATAAGTACTTAGGCCTATATCGAATGAAATAATTGATAACTTAGATCGATATAGGCCTATTCATTCGGTTGTTTTGGCCTCACTTAAGAAAGTCTACCCAATCGTGTCTCTGAAGCCTAAGAGCCAGTGCGCACTATCCCGACCACGACTCCGACCGGTCGGATACAACCAGTTTTACAATAGGAATAAATGGAACAGCGCGCACTGGTCAACTGGTCGGACCCTGGTCGCACAACCAAAATTTTTCAGTTTGGTCGGGCCCGACCCGCTGGTCGTTGCAGCCAAAAATAGCACACAATGTAATGGGACGACGCGCACTACCCCCGACTTGCCTCCGACCCGACCAGTACACCACTCAACCCCCAGTACTCCTAGATCAATCAAACGTTGAGCACTTGCTTTTTGCGCCGGTCTGTGAAGTGAGTTATTTGGTAAAATGTCACAGGAGTTTGACACGGAAAGTTAAACTTCACCCCTGATTTCACCAGCAACTTTACTATAGCCTATAATTCATAAAAGCTGTTAACAGACATTCTTGTGTAATTAAAAAACCCGTCTTCATATTGACGTAGCTCTTCATAAAACGTAGCAAACTGCCATTATGTAGACCTGACAGTTAACATTGGATGTACCCAGTATCGTTTCTTCTTCCACTTAACGTACCTACGTTAAAATTCACCACAGCAGCTACTTCTTCAACATCCATCTTGGCACTGAAGTTTGTAAAACATTCGTTGCCTTGGTCGTGTCGTGGTCGGGTCGTGCTCTGGTCGCATGGTGAACGACACCGACTGGTCGGGCGTTTGGTCGTGGCCGGGATAAGTTAGTGCGCGCCTGGCCTAAGTCAGGACTTTCTTCAGTGAATTTGGGATAAGTAAATAGGCCTAGCCTAAAATATTCGGAAAGATGAAGGATAGCCCTAGCCTAATTCTTGGCTGACACAGGCTCAGAGCCTATCAAGTTAAGTTTATCTTAAGGTCCGGATTGGCCAAGGAAATGGAGTAAGCCTATTTGGATAACAATTGGAATTGTTAAAGCCTGTGGGTACAGTTTCTTAACTGAGCTAAGTTACCCTAAGATTGAATGAAACTATCGATTCAATTAAGTTAGTTTAAACCTTCATTCAATTTTTCATCATCAGCAAGTTTGGTTAGGCCTAGTTAGGTAAGGTTGGCTGCACTTTACTTTACGTCCTACACTCATTCAAATGTAAATAGGCTATCAATCGATATATTGATTAACCGATTTATCGTTTGGTTAGTTAAACCTAACCAAACGATATATCGAATGAAACAATTGAATAGGCCTAATCAATATTTTCTTTCGAATGAGTGTAGGACGTAAAGTAAAGTGCAGCCGTAAGGTTATAAAGTAGGCCTAACAGTTGTATTTTAGGTTATAACTAGGCTAAGTTAATATCAGTTAGCCTAGGCCTAGTTAAAAATATCAATTAGGTCTATAAGTAAATCAATAGCCTATTCTCAATTGATATTTTATATCATTTTTCATTTTATATCATTTAATTAATATAAAATGAATCAATTTTATATTAATTAAAAGCAAGAAAAGTATAAAAACCTGACGACCACGTCGCTGATGCGATACCAGTGGGAATTCTCCAAGTATCCAAGTAAGTATCCAAGATATGTAGGCCTAGTTGCAATTGATATTAGGGTAGCCCAGTTAATTAACTGTACCCAAGCCTACAACCGGGTACAGTTTCTTACTGGGCTATGCTAATATCGATTGAAACTAGGCTATCATTTTGATTAATAATCAATATTTTTAAATATATCTATTATAAAATTAAACTGTCATAACCTAACCTAACTAACCAAACTTGCTGATAATGAAAAAATTGCATGAAGGTTTACTAATTGAATCGATAGTTTTAATCAATAATAGCATAGCCCAGTTAAGAAACTGTACAACCTACTTAAGTAAAAATAATGGGCTTTGTATTACATGTTTACTCAAACTGAGAGAATTGTAATCTTTAGGTAGGCTACCTAAGGTAAGCATACGGCCTTGGTTTTATCAGAGTTGATTAAACCGAGAGCTAGGTTTATAGCGATGTATACATTGCAGCACGAATACTAGCATTGCAGGTACAATTTAGTGAATGAGATGGAGTTCATAGAGAGTACATAAAAAAATACAGTTCTTGAACGTACTAAAAGTAACAAATTATTCATTATACGTATAAATTGTCTTCCCGTTTTATTAGGTCTGAGGTAGCGAAGCACTTATAGGTACAGATAACTTAGTAAGGAACCTAATCAAATTTCTCATTGATTAAAGGAAGGAAGGAAGATTAGCAACTAATTCACAACATAACTAGAGATAGTCAGGTAATTATGGCTCTATAAATTGGAAAAGAAAGACTTACCAAAATAAATCAGAAGATTTAATTAACACTCGAAGATATCAGAAATTTCCCAGTCCACCATTTTCGAAATCACACCATCAGATTTTTTTCTCGAAATCGACGTAATTTCACTAACTCGTCGTAATTCTGATTCTAAACATGTGGTGGTATGGTATTTTCCAGTGTATTTTCCTTGCTATAATGCTATGCTATTAAATTGTCTTGTCACCGCCATTTTGATTACTAACTAAATGTGTTTAGTTTGATATTACCATTGATTATACAGATGTATATTATATAGGTACCCTCAGAATGTGAAAAACTAACAAAAACGAACATCTTCAATGGTTTTGTTGTCTGTTCGATACACATAAACATAACAGACAATTTATTTTTATTTGACCTCAAAAATTGACCAGTTTCAAAATTGATCACAAGGTAACTGTGTTGCACCATTGACTTTATATCTACACAGACAGTGTAGATATAAAGTCAATGGTTGCACGATCAGACAGATCACACAACTAACAGGCAAAGAAGTTCATTGTCAACGATAGTCCATCCTTCTGTATAATACCATATATAAAACATACTCCTCAACCCAATCTCAACTCTTCTAGTAAAAACCCAACCACACAGCTTTGCTTTTTTGCCTGCACTGCTGCACATTACTTAAATTGAAGTGATCCCTTTGTTAGTGTCTTCACCAGTGCCATTTTGTGTGGAAGAGGAAGATTGCAAAATATATTTAAAGCAAAATTGTTCAAATCCCTGTTGTAATTTAATATGTGTTTTCCTAGGCGCGGAAGCGGAGCGCAGATAGAGGAACGTGGAGAGCGGAACGCGGAGAGCGGACTCCTCTTGTCTTAAGGTAATTTAATGTTACTGTTTTCCTAGAAGCGGATCATGTTAATCAGTTTCCACTCTCCGCGCTCCTCTTCTGCGTCACTGCGTCTAAGAAAACCCGGCTTAAGTCGAGGACTCGAACTCATACTCTTATTGTACTTAAGGGTGCCACCCTGAGGTACCACGGTACCATCCCAATAACCCACCACCAAAAGTTGAGGTGGACAGGTTGATGGAAGCGTAATGAAGCATACAAGACAACCCGGTACCTACTGCTTCTAGTATTGCCCCTAGTAAAAAAAATGGTGGCGGATTGTTGGTGGTGTCACGTTGTCACAGACGTTCATGATGGTGACGGGTTGACAGAGCGTACTCTTTAATCCGCTTTGTCGTCCCCGCACACTTGGCTCTCATCGTCCCTCTTAATGGGGTGTATATTTCTGGTCTTACCTGTCTTACAAACTGATAGTTCTATTATTCTATACAGGATTTTAACATTTGCTTCTAGCTTCTTGTGTCCTAGTATCAGAAAAATGTCCCATATTGACTATCAGAATGTAACTCTTTCAGAATTTTTTACGTAAAGATGATAAAAGAACACAGATCCATTACCATATATAAATATACAGCCGTCTAGTAAGCAAAATTAATTTGCATTTAACCAAGTTTTTAAAGCTTTTTCCTGTAATTCAATATTTAATAATATTGTAAAAAAATCAAATAGGTAGTATATAAAAAACCAATATTTGTCAACAATACTCCACCGAAATACTTTTTGCAGATTTTATGAAATAACATAGCCTAAAGAACAAATATATTCATAATACTTTTGTCAGTCAATAGAATAATTAAATACCCCCGCCACAGCAAACCTGCAGACTAAGCGAATTTCCATTTACCTGGCTGGAATTCTACTAAAATATTCCCTTAAAATTGTCAGATTTATTTTCTATTTAAATAACATTAATTTTAATGCGTACTGTACTTAGGTTTGCTGCTAGGGAATGTTTAGAGGTGAGTTTTTTTTTATTTTATATTAATAGCTTAGTATAAAATAAATATACCCCCGCCGTAGCAAACCTGCAGACTAAGCGAATTTCCACTAACCTGATTTGATTTAGACTAAAATGCCTCAATAAAAATATCACATTTATTTCCTATTTAAATAGAATTAGTTTAACGAGTACTTAGGTTTGCTGCAACAGGAAGGGTAAAGTGTTTTTTATTTTTTTATGTTAATAGTTTAGTAAGAAATGAAAGTATTTTCCAAACTCAATCCAAATATGTTCATAAACAAAGCAAACTACAACAGTTGACTTATTCTCCATTATAATAACATGGGAATTTTAAATTTACAATTTTTACTTTCTCCCCCTATACCATATAGTATATGGAGAAAGTATTGTTTTTGTCAAGATTTTCGAGTTTGAGTTTTGAGTGGATTCGTTTTGGGCCCTCCTGGTCCCAAAAAAGTGGTTTTCGAAGTGATGTCTGTGTGTGTGTGTCGTGTGTCTGGATGTGTACAGAGCTAGGGACTACACCTGTGGTCTGATTTCGATGAAATTTGGTATGTTAGGTTCCAATCCATGGTAAAATCGGATTTTCCAAAAAATGGCCCGAACGATTTTGATAAAAATTTAGTATGTTATAGTCCTTTATATTCTGAACAAAATGGTACAAATCCCATTTCTGCAAAAATTACGGTTCAAAAGTTATTGTAAATTATGTTATTTTCCCACAAAAACCCCATAAAATAACGGAAAAATCGGATTTTTCCAAAAATAGCTCGAACGATTTTGATAAAAATTTAGTATGTTATAGTCCTTTAAATCTGAACAAAATTGTACAAATCTCATTTCCGTATATTTATACTCTCACCGCTTACACATAATAAAGGTTGTTGACAAACTTATGGGAGAAAGTATGTGTCAGAATGCTGATACCGTTTATTTTGAATTTTCTCCGTAACCATTAGGCGCACAAAAACGCTTCAATATACTAAATTATTTGTTTTTTAAGCTCTACAAAATGGTTTGGAAATAAATTGTAAAATTTTGTGTTTTTAGGGTCAAAAATGGGAAAAACCTTTTTTTACCCCATAAAAGCCTATATAAAACCCCGTTCCCATAGTCCGATCATGCTGGTTTGCTAACTCGTTCGAATAAATGTAGGTTTACCGTACACGTTTATACCAAATTTCATCAAAACAGATCATTTTTGCTCCAGTTATCGCGCTAACGGACACACATATATGTATATTGTAACCCCCCCCCTTATATTGTATATTGTATATCCCCTTTCTTACAATATACATATGAATTTGAATGGATGGTGTTTTTGGCCTCTAGGGACCTCAAAACGAAAAAGTAAATCGGTCCCGGGTCCAGGTCTTACCATGCATGAGTACTACGGTAATAGCTTATTCCCTATATGGGAAATTCGCTAAAAAAGGCAAAATTTTATAAAAATATATCCATAAGCAAGCAAACTACAACAGTTTATCTATTCTCCAAGAATAACATGGGAATTTTAAATTACATTTTTTTTTATTATCTCCGTAACCGTTAGGCATAAAACAACACTCCAATATACAAAATTATTTCTTTTTTTAAACTCTACAAAATAGTTTAAAAGAAAATTGTGAAACTTTTGTGTTTTTAGGGTAAA
Organism: Macrosteles quadrilineatus; assembly: GCF_028750875.1. Lineage (NCBI taxonomy): Eukaryota > Metazoa > Arthropoda > Insecta > Hemiptera > Cicadellidae > Macrosteles > Macrosteles quadrilineatus. The sequence goes on along the minus strand of NW_026542598.1, from coordinate 33,659,838 downwards.
AAATGGGAAAAACCAATTTTTACCCCATAAACCCCTGTTTCCCATAGCCCGATCATGCTCATTCGCGAACTCGTTTGAATAAACGTAGGTTTACACGTTTGTACCAAATTTCATCAAAATCGGATCACTTTTGCTCGAGTTACCGCGCTAACAGACACATATGTCAAGCTGTTTGACCTTACATCGTCAATCTACTAATTTTACAGACTAAATACAAATACAACAGACTAATTTTAGGATTGACGACGTAAGGTACCTATGTTACCTATTTATACTATTTTAATAGTTTTAAATATTCGATTGATATTTTCAGCAACTAAAGACAAAACTATACAATGTCATTATTGTAAGAAACATTCCATGAACAAACTTACACAACCCCCCCCCCAGGTTGAAATTTCAATCATAATAAATTGAAATTCCACTGAACTTAAATAATAAAAGCCAAAATTATAGTTGTAAAGTATACCTATTTTTTATATATACCGTTTATGTATAAATAAACTATACCTATAATCACAAAAAAAAAAATTAGGTTCCCAGGTACTAATAATTAATTATCTCAGCTTTCAGCCAAAAATCTTTTTAAAAATCAGCTGATATGATTAAGATCAATTCCACTTCAGTAGTAAACAAGAAATCTGTGGTTTTATTATTATTGATTAAATGTAATCAATTAAATGAATTTTTCCAATTTGAAACTGTGTTGTACAGTAATCTAAAAGAACCCTGTCGCGTTAGTATTACCATTTCATTTTTTAGAGTAGCTGACTGTGATAAAGACAGGAGTTAAAATGGATCTGGAGTTTGGTCAACATCAATTTTTGAAGAAAGACACTTCCTGTCCCCTCAATTCAACCGCTATAGAAAGAATAATAGCAAGAGGTAAGTACACAGGACCAATGCAAAAAACACCATTGTACTACAAACTATCATTACATAAGATGAAGACACTAACTAAAGAAGGTACTACAGCTTCTTCTAGTGTTTTTGCTTGTAATTATAGGTACATGGTAATAACCAGGTAATACATCATTAACAATATTGATTAATGATTAGAGGGATCTAGGTTAATTATTTTAAAGTGAATGGTAGCGGTACCTACATTATAAAGACTTAATAGCATTTTTTAACCAATGAAAACATTTACTCTCTTGCAAAGAAATATTTACATCCAAGCAGTGGTGTAAGCAGTATGTGTGGGAACTGGGAAAGCTCGCCATTGTCTAAGAACTGACTAACTAAGATAATAAGGTTTATATAGGAATATTGAAAAAATCAGAGCTGGGAAAGCCGTACCTATTGTGTGATGTTCTTGTTATTAACATTGAAGCAAGTGGGAAGCAACTCACAACAGTACCTCGGGTTTCCGCTCCATTACACCATTGCTCCAAAGAAAAGTTAGATAACTTCTTTGTGTAGGCGGAACTAAACTACAAATTTACAAATGATTTCCTCCCTGATTATTAAAAAGAAAGCAGAAAGCAACTCATATGAAAGACTGCCTGCCGTAATTGCACTAACTTCATTCAATAATTTGCGTGCCCATAAGATAGAAAAGGCTCAATTTCCCTTTTCATTATGGTACAGTAACTTACATTTTGTTTATTTCATCTCATTTTTATTCTTCCAGGGTTAAAACAGAATATCCGTAATGAAATTGCAATCGAGCCATTTTTGTCCATGGTCAACTTTGAATCTGAAAACTTCAGTCCGGATGTGGATCCCACTAGAGCCTGTCTGGCTTTTGGAGATCGGGCTATTCCTAAAATAGTAAGTGTGCTCTTGATGTGAAAAGTATTGTTAATCAATAAAAGACTTCAGATTCTGAAAGTAAAGAAGTTAACTTATCGTTAATATCCCAATTCTTTTGTAATCAAAAGTAAAATTGTTTTTTGGTTCAATATGTGTTTAAAAAAATCATTCATCATCCTGCTACAACAGAAAGAGCACTGTTGAACAAAAAACAGTGGGAAATAGGGCAACACTTAAACGATTTCTAGAGGATAAAAAATAGAAAATGTGTCTGATATTTGCTAATTTGCTTCAATTTATTTAAACTGATTTGAACATTTTTTCAGTTAAGAAGTATGACGAAGTCACATAGCCTGTTGGTGTTGACAAAAAATCTTTAAGCTTTATAATCTCAACTACCTACTAAATATTGTTGTGATACTGTAATGCAACTTAAAGTGAGGTCAAGAGTTACCTACACTTGAAGGCCATGTTTGGTGTATTTATTCACGTACGTGTATTTACTGCCCAGGCGTTCCCAACGATGCAGTATACATACATTCTTCTGCTGTCCATGTTAGGATCCACCTGGAACTGGAAGCCACTCAACTTGAGGTGCTGTCAGATGAATCGGGTTGCTAAAGCATGGAGGGTGAGGAAAACTGGCACTGCTGGCAACACATCTTTTGGAACATTTTGTAAGAAGAATAAAATAATATAATAATAGCCTAATAAACAACCTAGATCGGATAGCAGGCTGGCTACTTGTGTGCGTAAAAAAAACAAAAACCCTAAGTTCAAATAAACTAAATGATTTTTGGCTTCTTAAAATACTTGAACTATTTTACCGCACCTTCATAAAATAATTGCCCCTTCCTAAACTGGTAGATATGGATGTTTTGGTATATAGGTAGTTCAACAAAACTCAGCATCGATGTTGAGTTATGATAGATCTTGATTTTATATTAACGCAATTTGTTTTTAATGATTTTTAGAAAAGAGAGTTGCTGAGCAAAGATAAGACGATAGCTAAGAGAGCCCTCAGTTCACTGCTGGATGTTGTCCATGATCCTGAACAGGCTGTAGAGGCGTTAAGGTTGCAAATTATACCACGGTGAGACAACCAGCTTATTAAGGCATTGATTAACAATTTTCTGTGACATTGTTACCTGCTGTAACCCATGTAATGTTATGTGCAAATAAATACTTTGACTTTGACTTTACAGTTCGGCCATAACTTCTGTGCGTGGACGCGGGTTGCTACTAGCCAAAATAAAACATACGGGTACCAGTTATTGGCAGTGCTGGGGGTAGGAGTGAGTGAGTAGTAAGACACAAATGTTTTCACAAAAGTACCCCCGCCAACCCCCTCGCCAAGACGTGACCAGATCTGGTTGCGAAAAAATGATTTTTGATATACTGTATCATATGCAAATACATCATTGCTGTGCAAAACACTGAATTAACAAAGATAATTTAATTAGATGTCATGTCAAAATGTCCTTTATTCTAGGGATAGCCCTGGCTAATGAAACAGCTGATCTAAGTCAGTAACAAATAAGCTACAAATCTAGCTTCATTCTACAGTCATTTTCACTTTAATAACATACACACCTTAGTGGCGTCTTTATCTCAATTGTTAATTGGCGAAAGTGTAGGCGTGTCAAAAGCACATAGTCAATGGAAGCACCCCTAAGAGAAAGGTTTATTTAGAGAGCTAGGGAGCGAGCTGGTCTAGTGGTTAGAGCGCAGATCTTCGGTCCCTGAGGTCCCGGGTTCAAATCCTGCCAAATCACCAATGGATTTTATTTAAGTGATAATGCCGCAACCCCTAGGTCTTACTTGAAGTAATGTGAAAACAATCCCGGGCTCGTGCCTAGCGTCCTAGGACAAAAAAAGAAAAAGAAAAAGAGGTCTAGTTTTAATGTACGACAAAGAATTAACATACAGACAATAATACAACGTAGGTAGTGACATTTAATAATCTACAACAATTTTGCTAGAGAGGCAAAAAGACAAGTCAAGCCTTTTTTTCCTCAATGCGTTGTGCTCCATTTCAATCAATGCTGTTATGACACATTCACCACGGAAGTGTAACTGTGGCAGAACTTATTTTTAAAGAGTAAGAATGTGATAAATCATAATCGATTTATGTTCTATGAATCGCACAGACTCGTCAGACTACTGTCGTCGGACGACGTGTTTGTCCGCCAACATGTTCTTATGGTGCTGCAAGTGCTGTCAATGCAGCCAGGCGCGAAACTGACGATCGTCAAGAATCAGCCAATCATGTCAAGCCTCTCCGTTCTCATGATGGACTCTGATCGTAATGTTAGACTGAATGCAGCAAAAACGTTGCTAGCTCTTGCAGCATGGTACTTTGGTGAGTATTGACCATTTAAGCCCCAATGTATATTGAAGCGGGTGAGCAAGCTGGTTTAGTGGTTAGAGCGTGGGACTTAGGTCCCAGGTTCAAATCCCGCCAAATCACCAATTGATTTTATCTAAGTGATAATGCCGCAACCACGTATAGCCTGAAGTAATTTGAAAAACAATCCCGGGCTCGTGTCTAGCGTCCTAGGACAAAAAATGTATATTTGAAGCGTTTTGTTATTTTTGCGTTGTTGTTGAAGGGTTGTGGAGAAAATTATTTAAAAACCGTGCATTTAAAACTTTGGTGATATTCTTAATGGAAAAGGATTAATGTGTTGTAGAGTCGATAGTTATAGTGGGCTTGTTTATAGATAAATATATTGATCAAATTTTGCCAAATTTATTTATTTTTTTTTTGTACTATGCTATTAATATATTACCAAAAATACACTTTTTATACAGCAGTATGCCTAAGTACTCGTTTAATCTAATTGTTATTTAATCAGGGAATATTTCTGACAAGTTTATGGAAATATTTATTTGAGTAAAAACACAATCACACAAATTGGAATCCACTTCTGCAGGTTTGCTGCGACAAGTGTATTATTTATGACTATAAGATTAATCACTGTGTAATGGACATTCTATTTCCTCGTTAAGTAGCCGGCAGTTTTAGAGTACAAATTAATGACACTAATACTGTGAAAATACACTTTCTTTCTTGTTCATAGACTTTTCTATCATGCCACATTTAATGAATTGTAGCATAATATGCTATATTATAATATGATATGGCTACATTATTTATGTCATCAACTAATACACTGTATGAAAATCTGAAGAGAAAATGGAACTATAATTGTAAGATTAGGAAGGGTTATATAAATAGTCAGCTGCGGGGCAGAGCATGCCCTTTGTAAGTATGACCCTCACTCAGAGAATACCCCTATGTTAACCACTTTGTTGACATTGCCTATTGCTATTCTAATGGCTTGATAAATGATACATTTTGATGGTTTTACTATATTTTTTTGGGAAACTTTAACTGGTATCTGCAGTAGTGTGCTAGGGTTATGAACTTCAGTGTGTACATTTTGTAGCCTTATGTTTTGTACATCTAATTTCTTTATTTAAGTCTCCTTGCTATTTTTAATGCACATTTTATGATTCTCAGGAGTTGAAGAGCTGATTAAAGATTACTATGTGTACTTAGTCATCAATCAACTTGAAATCGAGCTAGACAATGATATTGCAGTGAGTAATTAATGATCATACATGACATTTTGACAAATTCTGGAATAATTTCGGAATAGTGGCTGGCAACAACAAATTTAATTATATGCCGAAGTTACTTTCTTTCAGTAGGTCAGTGCCAGTGGCGTAGCCAGGATTCTGCTTTGGGGGGGGGCCCGATCCGGGGGGTCTGGGGGGCATGGAATACCCCCCAGGACTGAAGGGGGGTCCGGGGGTGCCCCCCCGGGAAAAATTTTGGTATTTTATGGTGCTAAATTGCAGTTTACAACACCTCTGGAGGCTCTAAAGTAGAGAATAATATTGGTGTATTACTACTAAAAATTTGTTTTTTTACTGTTCTGAAATCTAAACAAGTTGCCTAAACTACTATTAATCTACGTGACGTAATTTTAATAAAATAAATCAAGCTAACAAAACTACACTCAACTTATAGAATAAAGCATACTAGTGGTCGTCCAGTGATCGAAAACTCGACCCAAAAATATGTAATGTACACGCAATGACTATTGGATACTGAAGAAGACACTATATGTACCAGCTGCCGTCATTTTTTTTAATTATAAAACATTGTACAGAAGACCCAATATAATCGGCACTGTACCACTCCGGCACTCCAGTAATCCGGCGTCTTTTGGCGGGAGGTCTTCCGCGGTCGCGGCAAAATTCTGATCATCTCCCGCGGCCGTGTAGATATCATCATTCTCTCCGGCGGTCATGAAAACGTCATCGTCGTCTTGCGCGATCGTGGCAAAATCATGAACATCTCCCGCGGCTATGTAAACGTCATTGTCTACTCCCGCAGTCACAGAAACGTCATCGTCGACTTGCGCGATCACGGCTAAATCATGAACATCTCCCGCGGTCATGTAGACATTATCGTTGTCTTCCCCGGTCGTGGCAAAATATTGTATCATCTCCTGCGGCCGTGTAAACATCATTGTCTACTCCCACGGTCACGGAAACGCCATCGTCGTCTTGTGTGATCGTGGCAAAATCATGAACATCTTCCGCGGCCATGTAAACGTCATTGTCTACTCCCGCAGTCACAGAAACGTCATCGTCGACTTGAGCGATCACGGCTAAATCATGAACATCTCCCGCGGGCCGCGGTCATGTAGACATTATCGTGGTCTTTCACGGTCGCGGCAAAGATTTGATCATTTCCCGCGGCCATGTAAACATCATTGTCTACTCCCGCAGTCACAGAAACGTCATCGTCGACCTGCGCGATCGCGGCAAAATCATAAACATCTCCCACGGTCACGGAAACGTCATCGTCGTCATGCGTGATCGCGTCAAAATCACGAACATCTCCGCGGACGTGTACACGTTATCATCGTCTCCCGCGTTCACGCGTCATCGTCGTCATGCCCGATCGCGGCAATAGCGGTTTCCGATCGCGCGATCTTCGGAGACGTGTTTTAATTGCATTTTTATGTGTTTTTATTGATAACATTCCAGTAATCCGGCATTTTATATAATAACAACACGTATTGTGTAGTGTGTACGCACTCATTTGACTGTTTCTAGAACGCGCATTGCAACGCTCCCGTGTGCCGTGTGTACAGGTAACTAAAAAAAAAATTTCGGGGGGGGCCCGGCCCCCTTGGGCCCCCTCCCTGGATACGCCACTGGTCAGTGCTGACATGACTTAATTACAAAAACAATTTTCGTGCCTGATGTGAAAATCATTTTAGCAAATTTCCCTATAGGGAAGTAGCTATTACCGTAGGTGGCACGGTAAGACCTAGACCCGGGACCGATTTACTTTTTCATTTTGATGTCCCCAGAGGCCCAAAACACCATTCGTTCAAAATTTTATATATGTATATATATATATATAGACTTATATATATATATATATATACGTCCGTAAACGCGATAACTTGAGTAATTTTTGTCCGATTTTGATGAAATTTGGTTTAAAGGTGTAAAGTGGGATAAACTTGAATGAGTTCGCGAACCAGCATGATCAGACCATGGGAACGGGGCTTTACGGGGGGTTTTATGGGGTAAAAATAGGTTTTTCTCACTTTTGACCCTCAAAACACAAAATTTCCCAATTTCTCTTTAGACCTTTTTAAAGAGCTTAAAAAAACAATTAATTTAGTAAATAAAAGTATTTTTGTTCGGTTAATAGTAACGGTGAAAATTTAAAAAATTGTAAATTTAAAATTCCCATGTTATTCTTATGGAGAATATTGTCAAATGTTGTAGTTTGCTTGTTTATGGATATATTTTGTATTTTGATCAAATTTATTTATTTTGTACTAAGCTATCAATATTTTACAAAAAAAAAACACTTTATTAGTTTCCTTGTAGCAGCAAACCTAGGTACTCGTTAAACCTAATGTTATTAAAATATATTTTATTGAAAATCAATTAAGACAAATGGAAATTCGCTTAGTCGGCAGGTTTGCTGCGGCGGGGGTATTTTACTTTTTCATTCACATTTTGAAATTTTAACTTGTTTTGCAAACGTAGAGTTTATAAAAAGAGAACGTAGAGTTTATGGAAATTAAGAACAGTTTGGAGCATTTTTAGGGCTATGATCAGCTTTTTTGATACTTTACTGTGTGGCTTATTTTTTTTTTTTTTTGTAATGAGAAATACAAGGGTGGTTTTCTGGTTTTATAAATTGTATTCAAAGGGCAACCTCTCAAGAGAATGACTATTGGTTGCTTAAATAAGATGAATGATTGAGGAAACATTGATACACAAGATTTCATCTATCAAAGTCTCAATTGATTTTCACAAATACTGGGTGATAAATGTACAGTAGTTAAGTTTAATTTTGAATTGAAATTACTCATATAACAATCAAGACCTAGCTATGGGGACTAGACTGAAAAATATTTCAAGTAAGGTAAACTCTTAAAGGTCCAAATTGGCAAAAAGTAAAAAATAAAATGTTTAACCCATTGGCGCCGACTTATGAGCGTTACTCGTACGGCCGCTGCAGGCCCGGCAGCCGACTTACGAGTGCCGCTCGTGTCACCGCTAGGCAGCGCCATTAGTTGTTTAGTTATTATTATTTTTTGCCCTTTTAGCGAATTTCCCATATAGGGAATAAGCTATTACCGTAGTACTCATGGTAAGACCTGGACCCGGGACCGATTTTTTTTTTCGTTTTGAGGTCCCTAGAGGCCAAAAACACCATCCGTTCAAATTCATATATATATAAAAAACATCAAATTTAGCAATTTCTTTCTAAACTATTTTGTAGAGCTTAAAAAAACAAATAATTTAGTATATTGAAGCGTTATAATGCGCCTAATGGTTACGGAGAAAATTCCAAAAAATTGCAAATTTAAAATTCCCATGTTATTCTTATGGAGAATAAGTAAACTGTTGTAGTTTGCTTCTTTATTAACATATTTTGCCCAAATTTGGAACATGTTTTTATTTCTTACTAACAATTAACATTTTACATAAAAAAAACACTTTTACCCTCCCTGTTGCAGCAAACCTAAGTATGTGTTAAACTGATTCTATTTAAATAGGGATAAATGTGATGTTTTTAAGGAGACATTTTAGTGTAAATCCAATCAGGCAAATGGAAATTCGCTTAGTCTGCAGGTTTGCTGCGGCGGGGGTATTTGTTTCTTCTTACTATTATAATGATTATAAATATCTTGTTTCTTGATTTGCGTATTTACTCATTTATTTTAGCGAATAACAAACAATTTTGTGTTGCCATGGAAACCACATATTACCAAAAATCAGCTGCGGTAAGGTAAACAAACAATTTAAAAAAAATGTTATTACTTATAAAAGTACACAACTTTTGATTTTTCTAAGTAGGGAATCGATTGAACTTTATAATAGTAGTGTTATTTGGTGTCTGGATTAATCTTGGAATTTGTATATCAAGTTTACTTTCAAAATATTGTTTTTAAAATTTTTATTTTTATAATCTTTATATATATATATATATATATTTTAGTTTAGAACTTTGACTATCCAATTACCACTTTTCTGGTAGACAATTTTACTGTGAACAAAATGGTGAAAGAATTATTAATTTATTACCTAAGGTTTTCTTTCTATAGCAGTTAGAGTAAAAGTCTACAAATTCGGTAAAATTAATTGCCGCCAGAGGGTGATGCAGGTAGCGCATTAATTCCTTCCCCAATGGGTTAATCCAAAAAAGTAAAAAAAAACACCTTATAAAATTAGAGATAAATACCTGTATCGGATAACTTATTTTTATTTTCCAGGTGGCACTGATGCAAACACTGATTTTACTACTTGATCACAGCAATGAAGCAAAGTACCAAGCAATGACACACAGAGCTATCGAGCTCTCAGTTTATCTTGATCATACAGAAGCTCAGCTGAGAGCTTTGGGGTGTGAGCTCGTAGCTCAACTTGCCAGACTGCCAGAAGGAAAAGAGGAGATAGTCTTGCACAGATGCGACATTCTCGCCAAGTTGACTTGCCTGCTTGACGATGAGGTATTTATTGTTTTCATTGTTCATTTAGGTAACACTAGTTTCTTTATCCCTGCTTGGCAATTCTGTGAGGGCTGAGGACCCAAAAGAGAATGTAGTTTATATACTTTTGATAAAAGTTATACACCCGCCTTGCTAATAGAAAGGAATCTCACCTTCACCATTTATATTCTTCAAACTCTCTTTTTGGTTGGTTTAAATCATCTTGGTTGAATGATAAAATTAATAACTTTGTCAAAATGCAAATATTGTGGTTTTTCTATTTGATACCGAGGAGACAAATCAAAATTTTCTTCTGAAACTCCCATCTCTTTAGACAACAATGGGGTGTGGCCAAAAGATTTAAGGTAACAAGTATCTATGTGTTGGCTAGTTTCATCTAACCATTGTGAAAATTTCAATCCAGTTTGTTCAGTAGTTTTTGTGTTCACTCATGCATACTTGTAGAAACACAGATGTTCAAATTCAAGTTTGAGAGGCATGGCCCCCACATTTAATTGTGGGCCCTGTTACCAGGATCTGGCTCGGGCCCCCCTAATGACCGGGGGGTCGGGGGCGTATGGTCCGGGGGTTCTCCCCCGGGAAAATTTTGAAAATGTCATGTATTATTAGTGAGTTTTTAAGGCAATCTAGGTATTAAATTTGTGAGTGGTAAATGGCACTTTTGGAGCCTTTTTTAAGAATAAGAATAAGAATAAGAATAAATTTATTTTCTTGAAAGCAATGTTACAAAGTTATTGTACATGTTACCTATGTTACATAAATATTACAAAAGCGTAAATTATAAACATAGATACTGTTGTGTTTTCATTTGTAAAATAAATCAAATTGATTAACTTCATACTAATTAATTAACCTAAAATTCATTTCTAGCTATTACATATTATATAAACTAAACAAAACATAAAATCATCATCTATATATTATACAACAGTTATCGTCTCTCAAGAAAATTTAGGGCCTCCAAAGGCATTGCCTGTGTGGAGGTTCCTTATCTAATTATTTTGATAAAGGAATACGCAGGATAGTTTCTTAAGCTTTATTCCTGACCCACTTGTTGTTATAGTAAAAACATAACATCATCTTATCTCTGTTCACAACTGCTAGGATTCGTGTACATTAATTCGAATTCAAACATAAAGAAAATGATTATAAAATTATAGAATCAAATCATACATAAACTTTAACTATACATTCCAAATTATCAACTGTCAATAGCCAAGTCTTTAGTTTCTTTGAAAATCCACCTAAAGTTTTACAATTTAAAATATTTTCAGGTAATTTACAAAAAAGCTTAGGACCTACAAAACAGTAACTATTAAGGAAAAAAGTTAAATTAGGCCTAGGCACAAGTGCACGCACAGGGTTCCTTAATCTTTCTTTATAAGTATTATTAGGCTTCCTGAAATCTCCACTTAACTCATAAAACATTTTTAAGACTTTGTGTAAATACATACATTTTAAAGGGAGAATTTTTAAGTCTAAGAAAAGAGGTTGTGATGGTTCCATTTTGCTCTTTTTCTTAATTACCCTGATAAACTTTTTTTGTATTATGTAAATAGGTTTCAGTTTAGATTCAAAGGTACCACCCCAGCAAAAAAGTCCATAGTCTAATCTACTATTTACAAGTGCAAAGTATAAAAGTCTCAAAACATTTTCTGGACAAATGTCCTGTAAAAAATAAAAATATCTCAATGTAATGTTTAGCTTCTTTTTTAAAATATTTATGTGATTAACCCAGCTAACCTCTTGATCCAGGACTAAGCCTAGATACTTTATACTATTGGTTTGCTGAACTACAGCACACTTATCAGCACACTGAGTACCTGAGCACAAACATTTAGCGCAAGTGTAAATAATATCACCATCAAATCGCATTTCATTTCTTAGTGAAAAATTAATAAATTTGGTTTTTTCTGGACTTAGCAACATGTTATTTTTGGTGAACCACCATTGAAGAGCTTTAAGATCTGAGGTCATTTTGTGTTTTATGTCAGTTAAGCTATCTCTGACATAGCAAAGGGCAGTGTCATCAGCGAAGGAGGTAATCTTCCCATGCAATGTTGCATTACACAAGTCATTAATGTAAATTAAGAATAAAGTTGCACCCAAGACCGAACCCTGGGGCACCCCACTAGTAATGCAACCCAATTCACTTAGAGTATCATTAATTTTGACTAATTGTTTTCTGTTTTCCAAATAGCTTTCAAACCATTTTAATACATTCCCTCTTATTCCACTATAGTAAAGTTTTTCCAACATGATTTTATGGTCTACCGTGTCAAAAGCTTTCTTTATATCTAAAAAGACGCCACTAACCTTCTTCCCCTCATTCAACCCATTGTAAACATTATCCATGAAATCTCTCAGTGCAGCTTGTGTTCCTAAACCCTCTCTGAAACCAAACTGATTTTTACTAAAATAATTTGTTTGTTCAAGAAAATTCACTAATTTTTTCTTCATAATCTTTTCGTAGACCTTGGCAAAGGTAGGCAAAAGAGATATAGGTCTAAAATTGTTGCAATCATCAGGTGACCCACTTTTATGCAAAGGAATCACCACAGCCGTTTTCAATTGATCTGGGAAAATGCCCTTTTCGAAACTTAAGTTAACTAAATATAATAAAACATTTACTACCTTAGGATATATTATTTTTATGACAGCTGTACTTATGTTATCTATACCAGGTGACGTCCCATTATTCAGCGATCTAATAGCGCAATCTAAATCCTCTGCTATCACAGGATATATAAATATAGACCTACAAGATTGTGTATTAGTGAAACATTTTTTAAAACTACAGTCATTAAAATAGTCTGGCTTATTTTTTTCTATATTTAAATTATCAACAACGGACAGGAAAAACTTGTTAAATTCATCGCATATTGTTTTGGTGTCATATACTATGCAATCATTTATGTTCAAACTCTTGATTTTACTTTTAACAACCTTTTGACCCGTTACATCATTAATAATTTTCCATGTACTCTTAGAATTACCATTACATTTTACAAATAGATCTTCGTAATAATTATTTTTCAATTTTCTAATTTCAACTTGTAATTTATTTCTATATTTTTTATAATAACGTTTTAATTTTTCATTATTTGGATGACTTTTAACCTTTTGATAGATTTTATTCTTTACTTTAATTTTCATACATATGAAATTATTTATCCATGGTTTTAGCTTTTGTATACAATTTTTATTTTTAGAATTCACAACTATTCTACTTTCTAAGATAATGCTCACAAGTTTATTTTGAAAAGTATCAAATGCAGTGGAAGGATTTTGATCTGAGTAAACATCCTGCCAATCTACATTATCAAGCTGAGTTAAGACTTTTCTGTAATCAGTTCTGTAAATTGGAGGATCCAAACAACGAGCTGATACTACTGTCTTATCATCAGCTACACTGATATCTATTACTATCATTGAGTGATCAGTAATATGTGCATGACTTATCTCTACATTAACTTTAGTCTTAATTTTGTTTCCTACCTTCATGAATACATGGTCTATTAATGTCGCAGTGTTATCTGTTATTCTCGTAGGTTCATGAAGTAGACATTCAAATCCATTCACAGAAAGAATCGTAATATAACTATCGTTTGTACTATTATTTTCTAACAAGTTGTAATTTATGTCTCCAACTAAAATGGCATTTTTATAACATTTAAAATTATTGTTGCTATTAAAATAAGCATTTAGTTCATTTACAAACAGATCTTTATGGTATCCATGTAATCGGTATACTGCCAACATACAAAAAATCTGTGTATTAAATTTAAATTCTACTTTTAATATATCTGCCGACTGAAAATATACTGGATCACAACTAATCAACTCAATATCTGATTTTATATAAACAATAGTACCTCCAGCTCTATTCTCATCATTTGATTTGATATAACTATTATAGTTAGGAATTTCGTAGAAACATAGCTCACTCTTATCTATCCACACTTCAGTTAACACGATAAACTCAGGAAAAAGTTCCTTACTACTTAATTCAGATAACAACAAATTGCAGTTTTGCCTAATACTACGTATGTTCTGATGCACAATTAAGAAGTTATTATAACTTGCAACATTTAAATTTGATTCACAACAATTACTTATTTGGAAAAAATATATGAAGAATATACATGAATTATAATATCTGATACATTACAGATTTTACAGAAATACAAAAATAAATTTAAAGTTGTTTTATTAGTTGTACTTAGTTTTGGCTTTAGATATTACTTCAGTATTTACTACTGACATGTCTTTCAAAAGATGACTCGAGCATGACTCGAGCTACGAATTACTACTTTAAGTCCTCTTCTGATGTAATTACCTTGACAGGAGCGTTTTCTTCCTTCCGCAGAAAAATCTTGCCGTTTCGCACCCACAGGAACTTGTAGTTCTTCTCCTTCTTGTACGTTCTCGCCAAGGTGTGCAACCTCCGCCGGGCTGGTGACAATGATTCATTGATATAGATCGGCAAATCATCCGTCCTACCCATGTGTCTGGTTGAGAGTGTTCTTTTCACACGCCTTTTTCTTAAAAGTTCTTCCTTGTCAATCCGACGCACAAACTTGACAATGATTCCTGATTGAGTACTTCCACTTCCCCTAGGTCCTAGTCTGTGACAAGTGTCGACCATGGTATCAGTGATGTCCATGTCCATAGCCTTGCCGACTTCTTTCACAATAGTCAGTACATCCTCCGTAGGTGTACGAGGGATGCCCTGGATCTCCACACAATTAGACCTCGAGTACTGTTCACACTCCTCTACACGCTCTTCTAACATTTTTACTTTCTTCTTAAGCGCATTATTTTCAGCAGTGATACTTTCAATAATTTTATACAATTTTTCATTTTGATCATTTTGAGCTTTAAGAGCATTTGTGTTCTCTTGAAGCTGCTGATTCATGGATTCATATGCAGCATTAAAACTCATTTCCTGATTCTTTTGCATATCTCTTATCTCCGTAACTACATTCATAACATCATCTATGCTTAATTTACCTTCACAAGTCGCAGACTCTAACCTCATACTTTTTCTTTTTTCTTTAGCACATTTGTCACAACGCCACACAAGTCCATCCGCAGTGATACATTCAACTTCAGCTTTACTGAACTTCAAACAACTTGCGTGAAAATCACCATCACAATCTTGACACGACAACTTTAGCTGTTTAGCACTTATGTTTTTAACACAAATTCTACAATTAGCCATAACTGATAATATTATAGAAATATTTTAAATTTCATGAAACACGAATTTAACACTTAGTACACGAAACTATAACACAGGACATTGAAGCAGGATAAGAATTCCTAATCAGTGGGAGCACTAATTGATAACGATGTTTACTGTCCGAACGCTGACTCATAACTTAAGGAAGAAAAGAGTTCTTCAATGAGTTTTATAAGACTTAAAATTACAGGAATTCAGCAATTAAAACTATTTCTACCAATACACAAAAGCTCCATGCCTATTAATATTTTGTCTTTCATATTTCCCTGTAAAAGGGTTTGGCTATCTTAATATCTGCAATAATTGAATTTTGTAATATGGAGTAGGAAAAAAAACTTACGTAAATCGAGTTTAACAGCTTACACCAATGAAATCATATTTTATTCAGTGACACTTTTCATCAAGAATTTTAACAATACTACATTTTTTTGGGAGTGGATGCCTGCTGAGCTGCCGAACTTGCGCGAGTAGTCACGGAGAAAAACGAATGTGCACGAGTAATGCCGAGAATGACCGATGCTGTCGATGCCGATGCTATCCAATCCATGCTTTAGTACACTACTATACCGAGCGAATAGGGAAGAAAACTTAGGTCAAAATTATTACAATCTTTCATATTTTTAACACTCCAAAAGTAAAGAATTTTTAAGTTTGTGTCAAATAACCTAGATTGCAATTATTAATTGAAATATTCCATACATAAAAGTGCAACCGGGACCAAATGTTGATAAAACGGGACAAATAAGCGTCCCGAGAGGATTTGTCGGGATGGACCAGTCACCCTAAAACGGGACGTCTGGTCACCTTAGCCATGGTACATAGTACATGTCAATTTTTCAATGTTTTACAAATTTTATTTTAACTTATAACTATTAGGATTCATTCTTGAAACCATCAGTTAAATTATAAAACCAAACTTTGTTTATTATGGGGGGAATGAGGTAGGAGTGGCTAGGCACCTGGCGGGAGGAAGGGGTAGAGGGAGTTTGTGGAGCCGGGGCCCGAGCTGGCTGTTCTGCTGTTGTATAGTACATACGCACCTAAGCACCTATAGTATTTAAATATAAACTACCTTAGAATCTAGAATTAATACATTTTAAATTATTTAACTTTGTTTTTTGTAAAATATATATATTATTTTTTTATCTTCAATTTATGATCTGCTGTAAAGTGATCTTCAATGGGGAAAAAATAAAAAATAAAAAATAAAAAAAATGGGTAGACCCGGGCCCCCTGAGGGCCCGGGCCCTGTGACCAGAGTTGCACCAGCCCCACCCTTGTGGGGGCCATGTTGAGAGGGCTCTGTTCAGGGTTATAACTTAGGACTTTACTGTCTATCTAAGATTGAATCCCGTCAGGTATGAGCTACGCATAAGAACATTTATTTTTACTCTATTGTTATCTTGAAGATTATACAATAAATATTATCTCTCTCTTTTCGACTGAAGGGTGTGACAACAAATGGTAGACAGCTCAGGGCAAGTTGATGGGATGGGTAGTAGTATAGTATCAGATCTGGTACTTCACAATTTTTTCTCATGCGCATCTGTGCACTTAAAATTTGTTTAGTATAAATAGGTAGCAAACTTTTTCCTCTGAAAGATGAAAACCTTAGTAAAGTATACATTATTTACATAAGCAATTTCTGAGGCTCTAAATATTTCAACAATAATTTTTTCAGATAATTAGTTCAGATAAACTCCAGTATCTTCAATCTAATATCTACTTACAAAAGTTTGTCTGACCAAAGAACAATTTGGGTAATATTTTCACCTATAACCGTTATTAAAGTAGCTATTTCAGTTCAGTTGTTCTAATAATTGAAAAGTTTCACATAGGCTAACAGCATTGTTTACTTTCATAACAGCATAGTTTAACTCATAACAACACGGGTAACGGACCAATGAGGTTCAAAGATTAAGAGAGAAGAAGTAAAATTGTAATGATTCGAACTTCACCTAATCAGCTGTTCAGTCCAATTTAATTGGCGAGTGGTGCAATTTAGTGTTTGGTACAATGTTTCGTTCCATCACTGTCAGTGGCAATGAGAGGTTACAAACGAAAAATAATCTCTTTTAGAAGTTGAGTACCGTAGTGACTTTTAGTAATTAAAGCACTGTCGTAGGTAAAGTAGTGTACGCAACTCGCGTAATTAGTGTTAACGACACTCGTAGAAGTTTTTAAGGCACTCGCCAAGGCTCGTACATTAAACTTTCTACTCATGTCGTTAACACTCTTTACGCAATCGTTTCTTAAACTACTATAACATTACATTTTTTTGTCAGATTACATAAACATTTTGTTTCGGTGGTTAAAAATACTCAACGTTAAATACAAACATATTTACAGAATGAAGAGGTGCAAAATCACTCAGCTGAAGCCCTCATGTTTGTGCTTGTATCAAAATCAATTAAGAACCACTGTTTGAAAAATCTCCCGATAATGTGCAAACTCCTTCGATGTGCTCAGGTATGTATACCTTAACGTCTCAAATTATTCAACTCAGTATAGTCAATTAATTCAAGGTTTGTCAGTCATTATTCTGTGGACAGACAGTTTCAATAATACTGCAATACATTCAGTGTAAGTTTCTAGATCTCTCTTGTGCTCTTTAATCAGAATGTTTACCTTTCAATCCTGAAAAATGTTAGCAATTTGATGGATTCAAAACTGGACCCAGCTGTCCTTGATCATTGGGCTTTTAATAAATGGCCCTGACTAATGAAACAGCTGATCTTAGTCAGTAATCACAGTTATAATCTTATCTATCAGACATGCTCACCATAAAATACTCAATGGTGTTGGTGTCGTAGAAACTAAATCTCTTAATCTTGTAGGTTCTGAAAACTTCAAAGCAACAGAAGTCAGCAAGATGAACAGTATGGCAATCTTAATTCTGGATTTTATTATCATTTTGTATTAAGATAAGGACACAACTGGCCATATTCACAAATAAGAATTAAGAGTGGAATGAAATGCCTTGTGCAGCTTTGTTGCTGATTAAGACCAGCTGTTTCTTAAGCAAGGAGGAAGGACCATTATTAAAAGCCTCATAAATCTACTCCTATCCTTTCTCTCCCATATTCTCAGGCAATAAGCCCTTTCTCTTCAAACCTAAAAGCCTCATAAAGGTAGACTGCTGAGTGCTGTGTAAAGTTTTAAACTACCAGAAAGCTACTGACCTTTCCTCTAGACAGAACCGTCAACCTTTTGTATACCAGGCAAGCAACCACTCAGCTGTTATCTGATTTATTACTGAATTACTATTACTGATGTTAACCAGCAAATTATCAGTATTTCAGAGCACCAGGCTTGCAGATGAATGCACTCAAAGGACTGACCTGTTTGGCTGAACATCCTCAGGCCAGAGAGTTTCTGGTTCACAAAATAAACGAAATTGAAGCCATCAGAGTCGCCAACCAACTGGTGGACAGCCATAAAAAGATCCTTCTAACGACCATAAGAACAGTAATATAGATTGTTGGGAGAAAAAGTCAAAATTAACAATAAAATTGCTAGAAGCGATATTTACATAATTGAAAATTGAATTATCCTAATGTTTATAGGGTGGGAGCTTTAAAGTTTTAATTCACTAAATCTTACTTCAATTTTAGTCTCTTCAAAAATTTGTTGTTGCTAGTAAATTAGCGTTATTTAATTTTTTGTACAAACGATAATAAATTTTTGTATAAAAAAACGTTTTAGTAAAATAATAAAAATATATAATAATGTATAAAAAGTTTTGTTTTTTAATAATTTACAAACAAATTTTTCAAAAACAAAAAGTTTTTAAACGAACTAAAAAGTAGAAAATAATCTATAAATATGTGGAGAGAATAAATACTTGTAAGATTTAAAACGAAAAACATGGGGTGCATGTAATAGATAATTTACAATTACCTTCACCTATTGAACTAATGTATTATCATCTATTGCATGCACCCCACGTTTTTCGTTTTAAATATTACAAGTATTTATTCTCTCCACATATTTATAACTATTTTCTACTTTTTAGTGTGTTTAAAAACGTTTTGTTTAAAAAAAAAATATTTATAAATTATTTTATACTTTTTAGTTTTTAATGTGTGTGGATGTTAAATCTATTTCAAGCATCGATATCAGATTAAGACAGAAGCATGTGGGAAATCTAAGGTTTATTTTGAGTTTTTTTTTTCATATAATTATGTATTAGATTGAATGTATGGCCAACCTACTAACTATAAATATATCAATCTATTTAATTTATTGTTTACTTTTACTTTATAGAATACTAAATAAATGACATTATTAACAAACACCTTTATATCTGCAATCAGATTGTTTATCTTTATTTTGAAATGTTTGTTTGTATAAAGAATCTCTTGGGAGCATAACCTGTACTTCTTAACCTCTGCTCTTCGAACTGTCAAATTTAAGTATTTACAGCTGACTTAAATTGATTGATATATTTATTTACATTCTTTTAAAATATAAACATGGAAAATTTGGAAGCCCATTAGGCGTAGCCAAGGCCACACTAAAAAAACAGGCCGTAATGCTCGTCAAGCATGAAGTCACAAAAGAAGACGGCAATGACGTAATTAAGGTTATATTTTGGTTTTCGATGAAAATATTAAAACAAGCAGCTGATCACAAACGGCAAACATTACGTCATTGCCGTCTTCTATCGTGATGTCATTCTTGACGAGCATTACGGCCTGTTTTTTTAGTGTGGCCTTGGCGTAGCCCAAGGGAAATATGAAAATTAAATGATATAATATAGCATTGTCATCCATTTGTGAGCTATGTTTCAAGTTTCAAGTCTCTAGCTCATCGGGAACTTCGTTTAAAATTGATAACAAAATTTGTAGGAAAGCGAGCTAATAAAAATAAGCCCATGGGGCGTAGCCCAAGGAAAATATGAAAAATAAATTATATAATATTGCATAGTCATCCATTTGTGAGCTATGTTTCAAGTCTCTAGCTCATCGGGAAGTATAAAAATTTGCAAGAAAGCGAGTTAATAAAAACAAGCCCATGGGCATAGCCCAAGGGAAATATGAAAATTAAATTATATAATATTGCATTGTCTTCCATTTGTGAGCTATGTTTCAAGTCTCTAGCTCATCGGGAAGTTAGTATAAAATTGATTGCAAAATTTGTACCGGACAAGAAAGCGAGCTAATAAAAACATCTTAAATTATTATGTATAAATTTAAAATACTCCTTTACATGATTTAAAATACGGCTTTTTAAGAATCCAAACTTTGTTAATTGAGATAGGAATTCAAACTTGTTTGATTGATTTCACGCCATAAAACTATTTAGATTACTTTTCTCATTTTTCATACTATTTTGGGCAAGCCTATTCTGTCTAAGCCCAAAGGAAATTTAAATCTCTGGGAAGGCAGCAACTCGAACCCGAAGAGATTTTTTAAATATTACTCCCAAGTCATGATGGTAATTTTATCAGACTTTAGTTAGTGATGTGGGCCGGGTAAATACCCAGTGGGTAGGTAAATATAAATTGGGTATTTACCCGGGAATTTACCCCAGGCCCGGGTAAATACCCAAAAACTGGGTATTTATAATTTTTATTAAAGTTAGAGAAGATTGAGATGTTTTTTTGCAATTATCACCCTGTAAGGATAGTAAAATGATGATAAAATGTGTTAAACAAAATTTCATATGGTCACTACTAGCATTTTACTTCTGGTTACAATCACCATAAATACCCAGGTCTGAGCATAAAGCATAATCGGCATAAATACCCTGGTCGCATGGTTGCACTGGTCCTGACTATGCTACTTATGATTTTTTAATTTCTATGATGGATGGATGAATTTATTTTATTGAAAGTGAAGAAAAATAATTTGCAAAGTAGCCTAATAATTATTATTTATAAATACATGAAAATTTAACCTAGTAGTGGCCTAGGCATGTAAACAACTTAAGAAAATAATTAAAATTCAATCTGTAGGATGGCAGGATTTAATAATATTTTTGTCCTAGATCTTTTGTTGGTATCAATAGTATCAAGATTAAAAAAAAACTAATTTCATAATAAACTTGTGATACAAAACATTTAAATCTATAGCACAATAAATCTTTCAAAACTATATTAAGTTAGACCAAAAAACAGGAGATAAATTTTTTTAGTAGGTTTATCCAAATATATTATTTTTCCAACTAAGCGGTAACACAGAAAAGTTTAATTACTTTTAGTATTCTGCCTTAGGTCTGTCTAGCCTTCCAAGCCATTTATACGATAAAATTTTTTAACTATCATAATTTAATAACAGTAAAAGTAGGTTTAGGTTCACTATTTCTCTGATGAGGTGTTGTCTTGATAAAAAACGAAACCCCATTCTTATTTAAAAACTTTGTTTTATTAAAAAAAGTGCTAAATCATTAAATAAAAGGTACTAGCAAAGCTTCAAGTTACTGTTAAAGGTGTTATAGACTATCCTAATTTTTCATGTAATGATAACAATAACATATTTAGGGGTGAATATAAATTAATTTCAATCGATTTCATAAATACCCAAAATACCCGGGTATTTATGGATTTTGGGTATTTACCCTGAGTTTTAAATACCCGGGTATTTTACATCACTAACTTTAGTGTTTAGTGTCAATGAAAAAATTTTAACAGGATGAAAAATACAAGGAGGAAAATATAACAAAAACAATAACCTCATAGCCAAAGTTTACTTGGAACGTATACATGGTATACATTATGTATTTACATGTCAGTGGCATAAATACAACAGAACCAAGTTTCCAATAAGCCCTTGTGATACCTTATTAACCCTGAAATTCTTATAAACAAGTTGAGTACTCTTGTTTTTTAAAGATAAAAATATTAATTATATGCCTGCAACATTAATTCGAGTATACACCTTGATCCTTACCTCATTTCTTAACAGTAGAAACTGACAGGATTGTTAAATGTTTAGTTTAGTTTTTTCGCTGTAAAATTTATAAACAACGAATGTCTTATGGGAATATCAATATTATTTAATTCAATGCTAGTCATTAAATTTATTCACAAACTGTAGATGTTCAAAAATGTCAAGTATAAAGAAAATATTAAGAGATTTAAAAATGAAAATACTTAAAAATTTACAAAAAAATATTTTTTAACAATACAACAATATGTAGCAGTAGAAAATGGGCTTGGAATATAAACATGAGCTAGAACAAAATTTCATATCGATTTCCCAATGTATCTATGACCCTGACATTCACGAGCCAAAATAAATACAGTATTTACAAACAGACATTTTATAGTCATTCTGCTTTAAGAATACGTGTTTAGGGGTACAAGCTTTGGGGTTGGGGTGCTAAAAAAGTTTGTTGCCCCAAATTTGTTTGAGTTTTTTTCAAGCTCTACAACTGAGGTAGATTGTCCTTTGAATTCATTGGCTAATTCATTCGGATTAATACAGAACATATTTTTACAAAAAAAAGGAAATAATATAGTAAATCAATGAAATTAAGAAAAATAAACCACCCTACCCAGGTAGTATATGCAATCAGTATTAGCGATATAAAAACTCAACTCTACTCCTCAAAATCAAGACGTTTAATTGAAAAATAAAAAAAACCAAGTGGTAACTGGCAGATTCAGTTAAGGTAAGTAATTTAGAGTTATTATATTAAATTATTGGCGTTATACCATTGGCAGTATGACAGAAAATGTTGCTATTCACCACAAGGATCAAAAGTGACTTTTTCGCCCTTGCTCATCTTGTAGACCAGTATAACCGGCACTTAATTCAAAAAGCTTTGTTCACTTTTGGTCCTTGTGAAACGTACTATTTGCAAAATAAATAAAAGACGACTAAACAACAATACAAGTTCAAAATGTAAATTAAAGATTTAAAGAACAATAAACAAAAAATATACCGATTACAATAAAACGTCAAACAGGTTTCAGCGAGAAGAACATTTTCCCTTTGATCGTTTGTCTATGAGGGTTGATTTTCTTCAACAGCTGTGTCATTACGTTCACCAGCTGTTCCGACGTAAGTCCCGTCTTCTTGCTCTTGAACTTTTGCAACAGTTCTGTAGTCGACATGGGCTTTCGCATCAGGTAACGTCGAACTGCGTCCTCTGTGATGCCACTATCAGAGCTGAAAAAACAAGTTAAAATGATAAACAACAACTAAATATGATTCAAAAGAAAATAGACAGAACTACTATCAAAAACTTATGATCTTGAGTCAAGATAAAAACACAAATCAAATTTCTGAACAGAATTTAGCGTCTCATAGTACAACCAACGCAAACCAATTAAAAAAAATGAAATACCCACACAAACATTAAGGTAGGTGAAAAGTAGCAAAATGTTCTACAATTACCTACTCAAAAAGAATTAAACAATCCCTCCAAACCAAAGACCCTAATAATATTAGTTCTAGGTTTGTCTTTTAGGTTGTAACACATATATCAGGCCCACTTTGTAATCATTATCATGCACAGTTTGTAATCTTACATACACAGTAGTATTTAATTTTGGTTGCCCTACTAACAATTTCGATAAAACAGATGCTGGGTTTGAAGGTTTTTCTCACACATTTACAGCAGAAAGAAATAAACGGTACCTGTTGAAATTGAGAGGAAGAGGTTCCAGTCGGGCTTTCTTAGCCGCAGAACCCTCCAATGAAGTGCCTGCTCTCTTATCTGCTTGAGTAGCTGGGCTGGTGCATCGAGAACTACTGGCACTAAGAAACAATCAATATATTAATAGGCAAGCATGTTTCTTTAAAACCTTTTTTCTCAGCTCGTGTGCATCATAGGGAAAGTCTACACACACTGTTAGAAAGATGTTTGCCTTTAGATGTACAGAATCCCTTTATAAATTAAAATATAGACTAAAAAATAAGCACAAAAAATGAATTTAAAATTTTAAAAAATAACATGGGCCTTATGGGTTGTCATGCTGGTGACAAAATATAAAAGTATAAAGATAAAACAAAAACCAATGGAAGAAATTACAATCACATATTTTATTTACAGTGAGGTGTGAAAATAGAGATGTCTGTACATTACAAATAACTACTAGTGAATATTAACTTAGACAATTGTAACTAAGTAATCACACCTTTAAAGTAACAACTTTGATTTAACATTAGAATGTCATCTATTTATCAAGTACCTAGGCTGTTGGACAAAGAGTAAAACTTAATTACCTTCGCAGTTGAAACAATATGTTAAAAACTAGTTTTTGTAATATAGCACTATCGTCGGCTTCAGGTACTCGTAAAGTTGCTTAGTTGGAAACATCAAACACAACTACAAACAACAATCACAGTGAACTACAAACACAGAAACAATAACATGAAGCTGCTGACGGGGGGTTTTTTAGTAACAAAACATGATCTGAACCTTTTTTTAGCGAATTTCCCATATAGGGAATAAGCTATTACCATAGGTCTCATGGTAAGACCTAGACCCGGGACCGATTTACTTTTTCGTTTTGAGGTCCCCAGAGACCAAAAACACCATCCGTTCAAATTCATATATATATATATATTTATACATGTGTCCGTTAGCGCGATAACTCGAGCAAAAATGATCTGATTTTGATGAAATTTGGTACAAACCTGTAAACCTACATTTATTCGAACGAGTTTGCGAACCAGCATAATCGGACCATGGGAACTGGGGTTTATGGGGGGTTTTATGGGGTAAAAATGGGGTTTTCCCATTTTTTACCCTAAAAACAAAAAAATTTGTAATTTCTTTCTCAACCATTTTGTAGAGCTTAGAAAAAGAAATAATTTAGTATATTGAAGCGCTGTTGTATGCCTAACGGTCACGGAGAAAATTTAAAAAAAGTGTAATTTAAAATTCCCATGTTATTCTTATGGAGAAAATGAAAACTGTTGTAGTTTACTTGTTTAGGGATATATTGATAAAATTTGGCAAATTTATTTATTTCATCCTATACTATTGACATATGGTCAAAAACACTTTTTACCTTCCCCGTAGCAGCAAACCTAAGCACTTGTTAATTCTAATGTTATTTAAATTGGGAATAAATATGTCTTATTTATAGAAATGTTTTAGTAAAAATGTAATCAGACAAGTTGAAATTCGCTTAGTCTGCAGGTTGGCTGCGGCGGGGGTATTTTGTTATATGACGGAAATTGTGTAATTTAGCCTTACGTTAGACTTAACTATTGAACATAACTCCTTATAAGTTTATAGTAACATAGGGTACAGAGGTCCAGATTTTAAGGAGTGTTGTTGAGATTTTTCCTGGTCCAAACAATTGTATACAGCTATAGCTTTTGCAAAAATTGTGTTTCTTCAGGGCACTTATTCTCATTAAGGTAAAATGAGAAAAACCAAACCATGTGATTGAGAAAAATGTCTTGTATTTGTTCTGACAGGAATACCCGACACATGTCAAAAATGTTAACACACCTGTTTTGCTGAGTTTTCGCTTTGTTATCAGCATCAGAATCTGAACTTTCAGCATTGAACTCACTCGATGACTCTGAAAAAAATATTAAGCAAAAATATTACTTTAATGTATCAGTATTATAAATAAATTAAGTTGTAATTTTTTTAGAAGTTCTTCGTGATCAATTGTTAGTATTTTTTAAGCTTTTATATTGATGTTGCTAGTTGTTATTCATCTATGTGTTTTTCCTGTCCAAGAAGTATGAAAGCTAAATATTTGTGTTGTAGTCTATTGGCTAAAAAATGGCAAAGACAAAGGTTAGTTGAAAAATATGGAAACAAGCCTTTTCTTTAAAGCAAAAAAATCATGCATTTTTAGTTAATAAAATATGTGTAAATCTTTCACCAAATAATAATGAACAGCAAAGTGTTAAAAATACCATCCAAAACTGTTCAAGCCATTTACCATCATTTTCATCCGCCTTGGCCTTGGCTTCTTTTTCTTCTTTCTCCTTCTTGGTGGCTTTCTTCTTCTTCTTCCCACTTTTCTCCTTATCCTCATCCTCCTTGTCATCTGCTTCACTTTTCTTCTCCTTGTCTTCCTCATCCTCCTCGTCCTCTTCGCCTGAACTCAGCAGACGACGCAAGGCACTCTCTTCAGCAACTCCTTTCATATCTTTGTCGATCTTGGCTTCATGGTCAGAGTCACTAGAAAAAGATAGCAAGTTAGGCACAATCGTTCAGTGAAATCCGATGACCAGGGATCAAAACAGAAGTTTAACTTTTACCTTAGATTTAATTCAGAAAATAAGCAAGACCAAACCCCCAATAGCTTTATTTTGACATGAAAAAATAACAATATCGATAATGTTGCGTAAAGCGAAAAATAAAAGTTTGAAAATGTAAAGATGCATTGTTAAAAGAAGAGACAATTTTGGTGATGCACCAACTTTAAAAAAACTGGATTGAAGTGAAGGTCACAAGATGGCGGCTTCATCATTTTGGTTAGATGTCGTCTTGAGCAGTGGGGAGTAGGCGGGAAATTTGAACGTATTTTATATTTCAACTTAAAATTAATTCTTCTTTTTTTATATATTAAAATTAAAGAAAACTCTTCTTCATGGGGTTATAATAAATAAAATAATTACTTCTTCTAACAGATAAAGATGATTGATATATTACCTATCGGAAGAATCGGAGATGTAGTCTAGTTCTCGACCTTCTTCATCTCCATCATCACTTTCCTCCACGGCAGAATCATCAGAGCCGCCCTTCTTCTTCTTCTTTGCAGCATTTTTCTTGTTTTTATCATTCTTCTCTGTGAACCAAAACAGCATAAAACAACTAACTTAAAATAGAGAGGGACTTTTTTTATCAAGCAACCAACTCCTTCATTGGGGAGTGTTGCACGATGTCCAATGATATAAGTCAGTGAACGACGCTAAAATATAATTTTTGAGCTGTCTTATGACATCCAATATAAACTATTCGACTGGTTCACGACGTCCAAATCTCATCATGTCCAAAAGTAAAGTAACTACAAGAAACAAGGTCTTTCTACAAGCTAAGGATGTCATGGGATGGGTCGTCGTGCAAAAGCACACTTTACACTCCTAAAATAGTAGCAGTTACACCACGTCCAGAGCCGCTGCCAGTTGCACAACGCCCAATAGCTCAGCGCTGTTGCAAGATGTCCAGAGCTCTTTTGAGCTAATAGACGACATGCAACTGGCAGCGTCTTTGGCCGTGGTTTTAGAAGTGTAAAAGTGTGCTGTTTCATGACGACCAATCTCATGACGTCCAGAGCTTGTAGAAAGACTATGTTTATTGCAATTACTGTACTTTTAGAAGTGGTGAGATTTAGATTGCAACAGTCAAATATTTTATATTGGACGTCTTTGAATATATTGGACGAAGTTGACTTAAACAGAAAACAATTTGTATACATTATAGGACTTAAAATGAGATCACAGTAACTAGATATTATTGGCTACCACGACTTCAGCTGGTAAAACCGTTGATTAAATTTAGAAAGTTTAGCTAGGCCTAAAATGTTTCATTTTCACCTACTCTCTGAATGGGACCTAAGCTAGCACGAGCTATTTTTCAATGTAAGCTTGCTAATTTTCCTTTCCAAAAATCCTATTTTTAAAATCTTATTTCAAATGATTTTTTATTTTTTATTAGTTAAAATGACTGAAATGTATGCAATGCAAGGTTCGATAAACAACTTGCTCAGAAAATACCTACACTTAAAATTATACTTATGCCAATGCTCCATAATGTTAACATATTCTGATATTATTACCATAATCTTGATATATCAGATTATGGTAACATTATGGTAATAATATCAGAATATGTTAACATTATGTTTGTCTTGGCAATACGAGTAACCAGGTGATGTCTCAAATAAGCTCATGGCTGTTCCCTTGACGTAATGTCATCCCACTGCTGCCTACATCACCTCTTTTCTCACCAGTCTACACCATGTCCGGTCAACAACTTTGCACCCATGCGGCCCTCTGAGTGGTTTTAAAGGAAATCGTTAACCAACCCCAATTTACGAGTACAGTTCACCAATTACAAGAGTTAACAACCAGTTAAACAAAAAATAAAAAGTCCCTATAGGACTTATTGTTACATACGTTTCTTCTTCTTCTTTTCTTTCTTCTCCTCGTCATCGTTGTCTTCATCTTCCTCCGAATCATCGTCATCAGTGTTCATCCAGTCATCCATGTCAGATATCTTGAAGTCTGGTGAAGCAACAAACTATTATAGATTCTATAATACATAATTAGTAAGAGGATGAATGGGGGAAACGGACTTTCGGCCTGCGCTGCCCCTGACTCGGCCTGGGCTGCCCCTATTATGTGGTGTAAAGGGTAGGTTTCTCGGGAGTAGGTACCTGACCTGAGCTTGCGCTTTACCCACTAAATCCCAGGATTCTCCCGGAAATACCTGTGGGGTGATAGACAGGGTCGTCGACACAGGAAACAGGGCAAATAGCATTGGAGCCAACCTTCTAGGAAATACATTACTATTGTATTAGAATACTGCTGTAATCTTTGGCATTAACGACTCAGGAAGTGATGGTGTCTATGGGTGGTGGATATCCGCCCCAAATAAACCTATTTTTGTTTCAAAGTTTTAGATTCAAAAATACGCAAATTCTTACTACATATAATAAATCTTTTATGCTTCTTTTAATACTGTATATGATAGGGGTTTTTAGTACTGTATTATGACAAATTTAAATGTAAAATACTTGCAGTTATTTGAACTTGAATTCATTATTTCTTAGGCCGCGAACGCTAAATATGTAACAGATGTTCGTGTACAGTAGTTAAACAATAAAAAATAGTGCATTTCATCACTAGAGGGTACCTATTTAACAGTACTGTATTACGAAACATTTATATGTAAAATACTTGTAGTAATTTGAACTTGAATTCTTTATTTCGTTGGCCGCGAACACTAAATATAAAAGTAACAGATGTTTGTGTAAGACAGTAAAACAATACAAAATAGTGCATTTCATCACTAGAATGTGTCTATTTAACTTTACTGTATTACGAAACCTTTAAATGCAAAATACTTGTAGTAATTTTAACTTGAATTCTTTATTTCGTTGGCTGCGTACGCTAAATTTTGGCCGTAAAAGTTTAATTTTGATACTTACTTGTTCTGTGTTATTTCACCTAATAACAACAGTACATTTAATTCCATCCAACATAATTTTTGTTGGAAATGCACAATGTTGAATTGTGTGTTCCAATTATTAAATTGCAAATTACATTAATTAATTGTTGAATGAAATGCATAGGGGCATTTAATTCCATCCAACTGAATTTTCTGATTTTGTATATAACAAACTGTAAATTTCTTTTATTGATTGTAAATATCTACATCACTAGAAGCCTTTTTGTAGTAATTGATCATTTAAACACTGCAGTTACAAGTTTAATTTTAATATTTTGTTGTACCAATACACCAGACTGTTAATTAATATATAGGATTATATTTTAAACGCATTTTTATAACATACATGTCTCTTGTTACATTGGTTTAGTTTTTAATTTTGTATTTTATACTTAGTGTTTATCTGGTTTTTACATAACAAATTGTTATTTACTTTCACTTTGTATTTGCTTGTAAATAGGACACTACCAGAAGTTTTTTAGGTAAACATTATTTTAAACACTGCAGTTTTTTGTTTACCTTACACCAGACTGTAATTTAATTAAAGTAGGCCTATCATTATTTTTATACTACGTCTCTTGTTTAAATTATCTGAATGAATGTACTACGAATGTACATTCAGCTGTTAAACTACAATTCACACTTTAAACTGAAACAAGAGGTTCTACCCGTGAATTCACGGGTGAACAGAAACCACCATTAAATTAATTTAATAAACTTTGACTTTATATTTCATTTAAAGGGCCCAAGTTCGAGAAATTTTCATGTGAAAGGATGTTAAAGGCAGTGGAACCTTCATACCTTACGTCCTAAGGTTGGCCGAGGTTGTACCTGAACACGCAGCTCTCTTTCACGACATCTTTAATATTTTTCAATGAAATTGCGATCTGTTAAAGATCGGTGACAACCTCTTGGAACGAACAACATACATGGTTTGTTAATCTCATAGTCATCATGGTTCGAACACCTTTAGTTACTCACTTGTAACAAACAGCTATAAATAGCTTCACTGTCCATTCACCGCGACTCTTTTAAGAACGTAAAAGTAAATAATAAAATAAGTAAACAAAAATGTAAACAAACAAACTATATTGTCGATTGCATTGGCCAGCTGTTGTTCACTAAATTAATCAAATAATAACTTCCAAAACATGCAAGGCGTAGCCTTTTGAAAATCAGTCTGTGGGGCAGAGCCCTTAGGGAATTCGTCCATATCAATACTTTTCGGCAAAATCTACACACTCTAAGCTTCATTTTCATATGCCATATGCCTATATTTTTATTTGGTAAATGGCCTTAACCGTTTACATAAAATTTGATTGTATCACTGTAATAATATAATATACTGTTGTATGGATAATATTTTTGTACTATTGAGTGGATGGATTCTTAGGGAGTGTTGCACGACGTCCAAGTGCCACGACGTCCAATAATATTTTTCCAGTGCCACGACGTCCAAAACATAATTTTTTAGTTGTTGCACGACGTCCAAGTGCCACGACGTCCAAAAGTACAGTAACTGCCAAAAATATAGTCTTTCTACAAGCTTTGGATGTCGTGGCACTTGGACGTCGTGAAACAGCGCACTATATAATTGTAAAGACGTATCATTTGCACCACGTCCAAAGCCTCTGCCAGTTGCACGACGTCCAAGTGCCACGACGTCCAATCAATATTTGACTGTTGCACGACGTCCAAGTGCCACGACGTCCAAAGTGCCTTCACACTGTGAACACTGTTTGCCGACCTCAGTGCATACAGTTCGCATTGCAATTATCTAGTCAACTGTTTGAAAGTTGTCAACCGCTTCGTCTTCGATTAATGTTTAAATTATTCAATATTCAATGGTTCTAATTGAACTAATTATTGCATTAGCTTAAATTTTTTATATGTAAAATAAATACTATGTCACCGTAAAATGGAATGATGCAGTATTTCTGTTGTTATGATTGCATAATTGATTTCTACAAAATAGAGCTATGTCATAGAAACGAAATAAATAAATGACTACCTACACTATTCACTATATTGTATGATTAATACAATAAATTAATCACTAGCCCAAAAGTAAATATGGTTGGTTTAATGTGAGTAGTGGTAGAATTCTAAGTACTGCAGTAGAATAGAATTGTCATACTATATCAATTGGTAGCAAATTTACTGGTAAGATAAAATGTATGCACAGTTTTATAACAGCTGTAAGACTTCCCATTTAAGTACCGGTATCATTGAAATTGTATAACTTCCATTGAACAGAAATGAGATAAGTAGATATTGATACACAGATATATGAATTTTCATACACTTATAATATGACGAATTCAAAAAAGTTTTATCCGTCAAATGTGCTAAATATTATGTAAACTATCTACTTTTTAAGCTATAATGATAAGCCATATTTATTTATATTTTCCCATTTGTCGGTATGGAACTGTTGTGATAGCTTTTTGTTTACAGTGCAAACCATGGATGTATGGATGGATGGATGGATGTTTGTGACAAGCAAACGCGAAAAATAGGCTACTAAACCGACAAGGTTGAAATTTGGTATGATGATAGATGACATCCCCGATTAACACATTCTTACCTCAAAAATTCTTTTAGTCTCCGCCCCGGTGGCTCTGGCTCTGGACTTTCTCTAGTTAACCTTATGAGAATTCATATTAAAAAAAATTAAAGAATTTTGTCAGCCGTTTCAACTGTACAAGTTGGTTCTATGATATTAGAAAGCATTAAAAAGTTATAAGGCTTGCCAAACAGGGTGCAGCACTATTATGTTGTTTGTTTGCATTAATGACCACAGCTAATTTGAACCAACTAGCAAAAAAAGTTGTGGTACACAATGAGAACTTTACTATTTCCATGGTCTAGGTGCAAGAACATCAGGACTATGGTAGATGTGTGCCACACAATAGGATACCGTATAAATTAAGAGACCAGTTTTTTTTTTTTTTTTAATCGTGTCCTCTTCCATAACTGCAATAAGCATTTATACTTATATGTCAACCCCGTACGAAGGACGGGTACTCTGCTAGTAACACAATAATACAAATACAGTATACTAATACAATAATACTGTAGGTTTCCGTAGTCTGTAGCCATAGGTTCATCTGAACTGTCAATCAATTCTGAGAAATTCACAGTTGTAAATTCTTACTAGTCTTTTTCTAAGTTCACGTCGCACTCGCAATTAGTTCGCATGTTTTATGTATAGTGGGGGAGATACAGTAAAAAAATATAAAAAAACTGCAAATTGTGATAAGAGCCCTTTGGTGGGAATGTAGTTTAAGGTTAGGCAATGCAAATAAGATGGAGAGGCACCAACCAAAGTTGCTATAATCCAAAATGGCGGCGATTTTTTTTAAATGGCTGCCCGTATTTTGGGTTTTATATATTTTCTTTTGATATACATCATGCAAAATGGTGTTTCTGATCATTTTTTTTAGTTTTAAGGTATAAGGTAAGTAAATAAGTTAAAGAATAATGTAATAAACGTAAATTTATTTACAGAAAATTTATATCACCAAATAAAAAACACGCTATATTTTATAAGTTGCAGAATATTTCTACCAACACCATTTTTAGCTAATTTGCCTAGTTTACATAATTTTAGCTAGTTTACATAATATTACCGTAGGTGGCATGGTAAGACCTAGACCCGGGACCGATTTATTTTGTCATTTTAATGTCCCCAGAGGCAAAACACACCATTCGTTCAATTTTTTATATATGTATATATTTGTGTGTGTGTGTCCGTGAACGCGATAACTTGAGTAAGTTTTGTCCGATTTTGATGAAATTTGGTTTAAAGGTGTAAGGCGAAATAAACTTGTAAGAGTTCGCGAACCAACATGATCGGACCACAGGAACGGTGTTTTAAAGGAGGTTTTATGAGGTAAAAATTTCGTTTTATAATTGTTGAACCTCAAAACATAAAATTTTCCAATTTATCACTATACCTTATTAAAGAGCTTAAAAACAAATAATTTAGTATATCAAAGTGTTGTTGTGGGGTTATTGATAACAGAAAAAATAAAAAAAATTAAAATTTAAAATTTTCATGTTATTTTTATGGAGAATATTGTAAAATGTTGTAGTTTGCTTGTTTATGGATATATGTTAATAAAAATAGTAAATGTATTTATCTTATACCAAGCTATTAATATCTGACTAAAAAACTAACTTTTTTAGTTTCCTTGTAGCAGCAATCCTAGGTACTCGTTAAACCTAATGTTGTTTAAATATATTTAATTGAAATCAATTCAGACAAATGGAAATTCGCTTGGTCTGCAGGTTTGCTGCGGCAAGGGTATGATTGTTCACATTCATTGTATTTGTACAATAATGTGCAAAATAAACGAGCAGTTCTGCAGCTGCACTTGTTTTTACATAATTTACAAACGCATTTTATGAGTTCTTTGCAGGAATCAGAAATTTCTATTAATTCCGACCATTTCAACTACCAAGACTCATTATGCAAACTCCAACCTCGATTGTTTAGTGATTTATTTATTTATTTATTATCAACGGTTCCACTATTTTTACAATGTCAGTTAATAATAACAACAATCAAGACAGCTTGATTTCAAATTACTTAAATAATGAACAATATATACAATCAATTAATGACAAAATTACAACTACAATCTATTTACAATCAAGACTTTGCAGTTTAATAATAATATTATAAGGTTACATGCAAGTGCAATAATGCCGAAAGATAATGAAAATGCTCTTGATAAATACAGTAATATAGACACAACAAATTCAT
The DNA here is from genome assembly GCF_028750875.1 of Macrosteles quadrilineatus. NCBI lineage: Eukaryota > Metazoa > Arthropoda > Insecta > Hemiptera > Cicadellidae > Macrosteles > Macrosteles quadrilineatus. The sequence goes on along the minus strand of NW_026542598.1, from coordinate 33,625,907 downwards.
GAAACAATAATGAGTTCCAATCAACAAGTTAACATGCTACTACTTTAAATGAGACAATAATGGATATAAAATCAAATATGCAACTATACAAACAAAAAGGGTTACAAACAAACATTTGAACAAATAATGCAATGGCGGGGTGTGAGAATGAATGAAGATGAAGATAAGGCAAAAAGAATTAAATGAATACAGAGAGCAAGAAAAAATAAATGACCTATTACAGGATTTCCATTTGATCTATTTCTCTTCTGAATTTAGAGACAGATGTTGCACACTGTTTAGATGTTGTTTTTAGAGAGTGATGTTGCACACTACGCAATACTTGCTGTAGTAATGCACCTTTTATTGGTGGAAGACTTTCTAGTGGATGATTTTTGGTCATGAGCAATTTTTCTTTTCAAACTAGTTTATTAATCGACTTATTTCTGATTTTCTGATTCATTTCATTCCACACCGATTTCCATTAAAAACATTTATATCAATATCGGCGGGTAAACCATTTATGTCATCAAAGTTCTGAAAGTTTTTGACAAGCGTTACTATCTGGGGCTACAAGCATTTACATTTTTATTATTTTTAGGACAAAGCAATCTATCATTATCTGTCTTTTGGCACAGTATAAAAATGATCCGATCAAGAGCTTTTGGTTAGTATCCACCCAAGTCACTCTGAGGAACTAAGTGTAACTGCTTTTCCATTTTTAGAATCCAATCTTCATTCACTCGAATCAGAAAAAAATAAAAACCCCCAGGACTGTCACCGTGTTAGGCCCGGTGTGACGGCCACATTTGTACAGTGTTTCCTAATAAAACTACACTCAGAACGTGAGTGACACATAATAATAAACACAACAATGACCTGTAGTATCAGCTGTTTGGCAATATTTGTCTATTTAGCATTGCCAACCTGGTAGAGAAAAATAATTGAAAGTGTCATAATTTTGTTGAAATTTTTATCCTCTTATTTTTTATGGAAAAAATATCTTAAGGAAGAAGAAAAAAACTCTCTTTCCAGTGAATTTGCATAGTTTGTATTTTCCTTATGTCTCAAAATGGATGTAGGCAAAGTTGAAAAACACGTTGTAAATAAAACGTTGTAGGTGAAAAACTTAAATCTTAAAATAAAAAGCTTTTTGATGACCTTCAGAATTGGCTGAAAATGAGTATATTTTCAGCCTTATATTATAGAGATGATATAATTGTAATATATTACAAACTTGGTATTAAATTAAAGGCCGGAATCTCCAGATTAATATTATACCAATATTTAATAGTGTTAATGCCATTTTCAAGCTTTTATCAGTGAATTGCTAAGTAAACACAAAATATGGGCAGCCATTTTGAAAAATGGCTGCCATTTTGGATTATAACAACTTTAGGCAATGCCTCCCCATCTTATTTTAGTTGTCGGACCATAACCTACATTCATACCAAAAGGAGTTTTCTTATCACAATTTGCAGTTTTGATAAACGTAGCTCCCCCACTAGTAGGAAAACAGGTATGCCCTAAGTCATAGCATTTGTAGGTTGGGTATAATAATAACAAACATGCTTATCGTAGGTTTGTAGGCATACTTGTTCAAGAATATGCCGTGGTAGGTTTTGTTTATACATTTTATGTTTTAATTCTTGTCTAATGACGATATTGATTTGTATTAGTGCGAAAATGTTAATTTATTTGTCAAGGGCATGAGCGGCCCTCTAGTACATGAAGCACAACATGAAAAAGAATAAATTAAAGGAAGGTAAAAAACGGATCAGTTGCTGAAGGTATAAATCTCGGAAGGTCTAATCAGACCTTCGACACACATTTTGCAGTTTGTACTTGATGCTGAGGATCCCATGAATCCTGTACAAAATAAAAAAAAATGTTTCATTCAAACTACAATTTTATTACTTTTCCGAGAACCAGCCTTTATCAGGACTTCAGCTCCCACGCTAGTTGGCAACGTCAACTGTGCTATATGAAAACAATAAATCTTGAGTACATATACTGTAATGTTGAATTTTGAGGTTGTGGTGTTCCTTCCTAAACACATTCAATTATAATCTAGGAATATGTAAATTTATTGTTATACGTTAACTTTATTGATATTCGATTTGCTACAGTACTATTAAACCTATAACATTTTCAATTCATGTGCGTTGTATTTTAGAGTTGGGGAAACAAAAGAACCCTGTGTGCAACTTATTTATATGATACTAGCTGTGTGCCCGTTCTACGCACGGGGATCTTAAAGTAGACAGTTGAAACCTTCTTATATTAAGAAAAGCAGTTGGTTTGCATATTTTCAGATATGCTGGCAAAACTATTATATATAAACCTTCGCAAATACAGTATCTGACAGTTTCAAGCCAAAACAAATCTATGAGGCATAGCCCTAAGGCCTATAGTTGAAAGTTACTTCCCACAATAGTTAAAGGCATTTAAAGTACTACCTCAACCTTACCATTTAACACTTTATTCGGGTTGACATTTTCATTATCAAGGTGCTCTTGTCCTTTTCGTGACACTGAGATATAAGGACATAAATGCGTTACCAACAGACATACACACAAAAATACAGAACTTAATTAGGGAATTTGCTACGTTTTAAGCATACAAAGTACATATAAAATTAGAATTTGAAATCTTTGTCAATGTCATCAAATTTTATCATAACAATTTATATTTGCTTGGACCGAAGATGGCCCGAAATGCTGTCGAAATGACGGCTTACTTTATAAAATGAAGTACTATAGACAATTTAGATTGGTAATGGTAATTTAACCTATAATAAAAATTACCAAAATAGGCCATGAACTATTGATACATAAACAACGTAAATCGTAAACAATTCATGATGGTTTGCTAAACAAATGTTTTACTTAAATGAGTTATCATTTTCATAGCATAAACTAACATTTTGGAATCCAGACAGAAAAAGCAAAACTTATACAGTTAAGACATCAATTAAATTGAATAAGGCTGTAATACCACTGTATAAATAAGGTGCAACACCAACGATAACTAATTTGTAAATTACAGTGATGTGTTGGTACGTAAAAATGATTCTTGCTGCTACCAACGGTTCTAAGGAAAAAAACCAGTACCAAAAACCAACGTTTACAGTTAAGAATTACGTCCGACAAATTAAATGCGTTAATCAAGTCCCAAGGTTATTGATTTCTTGGTTTTGGATTTTCTCGTGAAAAGTTATCGGCAATAAAAATTATTTCCCATTAATTGCTTTATTCGTAAACAACTTTTAATGTAAACTTATTCAGTTAAAAAAAACAACCTTATAAAAACAACTGTTTGTTATTTAATAGATTACGCAGGCCTATTCTCTAAACAATGATTGGTATATCTTTTAACATTAGAATGAAATGTGACAAAAATCACGCAATGCTGGGTTTTTGGACGTTTGTAATTTTATTTCTTAAATAGGGAGGCCGTGTATTCTAGGGAAAAGTACCGGTAACAAGGATCGTCGTCGAAAAGGTTGTTATGAATAATTGGGTAGGCGTAAGTACCCAAGAGATGGGCTATGGGCCTATTGGCTGTATGGTCCAGCGATTGCATCATACGGTGAGTAGGAACAGAAAGTGACACATTGGAAAAGCGAGTTTAGCATCATCCATGAACCGTAAACCTCTGTTACAATCACCCACTGCAGTTGTGATTTTTTACTTTACACTTTACACTTTACACAACCACCATTGAAGGGCCGTCAATGAGTTAGTAAGGTATTGGCGACGATCATTAATAAATTCAAGTTTCCCAGCCCTATACAACACTGATTCAAGGTTATCAAAACTCAAGAACAATTTTATACACAAAGAATCTCTGGTTCCTAACCTGGATGATGTTATTTAATTTCATTTACGGTTACACTATATTATTCCACTTGCGGTTAATTAAATCCGTTATGTAAGACAACGATTTTAATCTCACTTAGATAAATGGGCTTTGCCTTCAAAACGTGATCGGAAATGGTTGTGGTATTTGTAAACATATCAGTGACAGTGAGAAAAAATAATCTTGATCCGAACAGCTGTTCGTTATTTCATAGATCATTATGTGATAAAAATTGGACGAAAACTTGACAAAAATCGCACAAAACTGCATTTTTTAAAGTCCGTAATATTATTTACTAAGTAGTGAGGCCATATTTTAATGGCTAAAGACACTCTCGCCAATCCAGTGAATACATTAAAATGACTTGGATCTTGATAGGTACTCTCGTTTTCCTGGAGAAGATTGCGTAAAATGCCATCTTGAGTGTTACAGAAAGACAGAAAGACAGACAGACAGAAATTTAGATGAGACTTGTTTCGGCTTCTTTAATGTATAAAACGTAAAAATAACCTACAAATGAATGATTCTGAGCAATGTACAGACAAAACTCCAATTTTATTTATATATATATTCTCATTGGTTGCAATTTAATAAGTGGTGTAGCAAAACACAAACACAAAATTTATTGAAATGAAATTAAGTCAATGTTAAGTGAATACTATTAATAAACATATTTGCGACATAAAGACATTTAATTGAAGCCTAAAAAACAGTTCGAAAAAGGCATTCTATTCTTTATACTAGTAAAAATTAAAATGAGGGTATAAAAATAGTTTTCAAAGATCATGTTGATCAATGTACATTCATCTAGTCTTGAAAAAATAAGTATTTAAAAGCTTACTCCAAACATAATGAAGTTGATCGGTTGTTAACAAAATGTCATCATTTTTCAAACCATGTAAACCTTATAGTTTTCCAACTGTTGCCTTGTTTATTTTTTTTATGTTTTTTTTACTTTATGATGTTTCAATTAATGGTTCAAATATTCATAGTATATATATTTCTGAACAAGATCATATACCAATGTATATATAACTAATAAACGTTCCATAAGCATTTTACACGAGAGAACACTATTCGGCAAGTAGCCGGTCATCGTAACCGGTCATCATGAAGGAGCTTGGACGTCGTGCAACAGCGCTGAGCTATATTGGACGTCGTGCAACAGTCAAATATTTATTGGACGTCGTGGCACTTGGACGTCGTGCAACTGGCAGCGACTTTGGACGTCGTGCAACACTCCCGCAAATGTAACTTTTTTACAATTCTATAGTGCGCTGTTTCACGACGTCCAAGTGTCACGACGTCCAAAGCTTGTAGAAAGGCTATATTTTTGGCAGTTACTGTACTTTTGGACGTCGTGGCACTTGGACGTCGTGCAACAACTCAAAAATTATGTTTTGGACGTCGTGGCACTGAATAAATATTATTGGACGTCGTGGCACTTGGACGTCGTGCAATGCATCCGATTCTTATGTAAACAAGCCTTGAAATCATATTAAGTGAGACTAATTCGTCAACGTTTGTGATTTATGAAAGCTATAGTGACAATAGGCGGATGGTGGCCCCACCTTCTGCACTAGCCTATCTATAAAAGCTATAATGTATATACAAAACTATAATATCTATAACTAATATTATGATGGTCAATTTATACATATCCACTGTTTTTGTATCTTGAACTGAGGTGACACATATGTCGTCAAATCGTCGTTAAAATTGGTTAAAAACTGTTTAAATATACAACTTTTAGCACGGTGTTTGTAACTAAACTAGCCCAAACTTAGATTTAAATCCATCTAATACCTGCTCTTGCTCTGGAGTGCTCTGGGGCTCAGGTCCTTCTTGGAAGTACCGTACCTAATCCTATTCATAGTTTTTGGCCAGCTTGCTGTGTCAAACACCCCATATCACCCCTTCCCTACTTCCCTCTTACCCACATAATCTTTTCAATTTACCTATAGGGAATCTTTTGGGGACAGCAGACTCAGAGCTACCCACGTTCCCTATTGTTTGTTGCGGAGGGTAAGTTTCTCATAATCACCCCAGGCCGAAAGTCCTACACTCGGATGAATGGACACAGGCAAGATGTTAAAACCCCGCAAAGATAAACCTATAGGTAGCAATCCATGCTGACTGAAAAAAAACTTAGATTTTGATTCCTGCTACGCCATAAAGTCTATACCCAAAGATCAGTGCACAGGGTTGTCAGCAGGATCTATAAACGAAATTCACACATTTTTCCCGGTTTTCCCGGTTAAAAAGTACGGAATTCCCGGTGTCTATTATACTTACTTATAAGTATACTTATAAGAACGGCACGACACAAGTTACACTTATCAGTAAATTTAAAAAAAGCAAGCCAAATTGCCCAAGGGACTACGTAAGCCCCGACCGATGAAACGGTGAACACTTCGTGACACATAATTAATTAGTGACGCACTGATGGTCGGGCGGGTAAGGGGTAGCGCGGTGGGTCATTATGGGTGCCATTTTGATAACATCCACTCATAATACTATATTTGGCTAATAATTTGTTCAGAATTATCAGAGGTTATAAATTCTATTACCTTAAACATTAATTGATCAAGCTAGTACAGTAGGCTAGACTAGTCATTTGATCAGTTTCAAACTCAAATAAAGGCCACTCTTCTTACTTGTGTGTAATAATTGTTTAATAATGCTTATAAAAGGTTACTATAAGGTTGTATTACAGAGACATACGTCACTGCCACAAAAACTATTCTCTAATGTGAATGAATGAACTGAGTGTTTATTTAGTGTGAAGCCCCGCCCACCGTCTAACGGGACATGGTGTAGGAAAAGAGAAAGTTTGCTCTAAAGCCTGGTTCACATGCCCTCCCTTACCCTTGGCGTCAGTCGCTTGCAGATTTCCATTACACAAACGTTTCTGAGTGTTAATTATTTTAAAACACTGCAAATGTTTGAATTTGACTGTGATGAGGTCTAATAAAGTTTCCTCTAATTTATAAATAGGCTTAGGCCTACAAGTATTAATCTAAGTCATTTGACAGTTTTTGTATTTATTTTTAAAAGCAATTGCAGTTATACTATTAAAAAACTACATACATCTTGACCTATAAATAATTTTTGTAAGGAGAGTCTTTTCTCTATAAGAAGTAAAAACGATCGTGGTCAAGGAATGACTGTGTTAAAACAGCACACTGTCAATTTTTACAAAAGTATTTTGACTGAAACCTGGTATTTTTTAAAGAGTTGTAGAATAAGTCGACGTCTGTGGAGTAAAGTATGGCAATAGATAAGTTTTACTTTTAGCCTACAATAAAGATTATGTTTAGGGACTAGAATCTCCAAAAGAGTGCTTTTATAAAACATGCCATAGTTTTATTTAGTAACAAAAGTGTTTGACTATGTTCCCGATGATACCAAGAGTATAGGTTCGGCAGAGTGGATTCACTGTGAACCGGCCTGCCTGGCCCTTATGCACGACGTCACTATAACTTCCTTGTAGGGGTGTCAAAAATGGATCGTAACAACCGATGTTTTGAACCTGTCTGTAACTAACCTAGTTTTTTATACTTAAATACTCATTATGCATAAACGAACACGTACTACATATCGGATCTCGAATCACGATAAATTATCGATACCCTTCCCACCCACAATAAGCAAAGCACATAAAACGATGTCTAGCAATCGTCATTTGCTCCATTGAAACACGAAAGTCGATTGGCTGACATGGTAGTGCATTGTCGCCTCCTGACCAATGAGAACTGTTGTTACATACTTTTATTGTCAACATTCACCATTCATTATAACATTACAAAATCTACATGGACTAAGGCTTATGATATTTTTCAATAAATGCATTGTGTCATAGTAGCACTTTAAACTAAACTCTTTAATCAGGTAGATAGTACTGTACAGATAAATATGGACCTACTTTTTGGCGCAATATAAAGCAAGCCTAACCATACGACGATGACGATGTTAAAGTTTAATGGTTGAATATTGCAGGGAGGAAACTGAACATTTCGACGTGTTTAGGTTATTTATTTTGTACTAAAAATAAAAATAATTGAGCGGAGCGAGCGAAGCGAGCGAAGCTATTATACGTCGACTTTTATGCATTTCGTAATACGCAAACTCCTCCTAGACGGCTGAATCAATCGTTTTCAAATTTTGCATGGTGATAAAGACCATATCGGTGAGTGCCAACATCTATATAGCGTTAAAAAAGTCTCTCAGGAATCCGTAGAAAAATGAAACTGAAAATCACATTTTTTTAACATTAGTCTTATGGGTTGCTAGGTAACCATGTTGGCTGAATTAAATAACAAGTAAAAAGTAAACAAAAGATTTGAAGTTTTAGCATGTGCTCATAATAAGCCAACTACCCACAGTATACTAGGAAATTACAAATACAGTACAAAAGGAAAAACATCACTTGTTAATATTGAGCAAAGATTATACTTAAGATTACTCGATACATTGTAGTCAAGGGTAGCAGTGCGAAGTCTAGGATCTGTTTATGACGAATACATTAAGGTATCTGCAATCCTAAAATGCTATGGGAAGGGAAGGAAACAGGTCCGTGACGTAGGAAGTAGTGAAGGAAGTAGTATAGGCAATCATAAAATGCTATGGGAATAGAGGGAAACAGGTCCGTGACGTAGGAAGTGATGAAGGAAGTAGTAAATGCGAGCAGTCCGGAGTGTGGGGACTGTTTATGACGATAGGATTAGGGTATCAGCAATCCTAAAATGCTATGGGAAGGGAGGAAAACAGGTCCGCGACGTAGGAAGTGGTGAAGGAAGTAGTCAAGGCGAGTAGTCCGGAGTGTTGGAAATGTTTATGACAATTAGATTAAGGTATCAGCAAACCTAAAATGCTACGGGAAGGGAGGAAAACAGGTCCGCGACGTAGGAAGTGATGAAGGAAGTAGTCAAGGTGAGCTGTCCGGAGTGTGGGGACTGTTTATGACGATTAGATTAAGGTATTTGCAATTCTAAAATGCTATGGAAAGGGAGGAAAATAGGTCCGCGACGTAGGAAGTGGTGAAGGAAGTAGTCTAGGCGAGTTGTCCGGAGTGTTTGAAATGTTTATGACAATTAGATTATGGTATCAGCAAACCTAAAATGCTACGGGAAGGGAGGAAAACAGGTCCGCAACGTAGGAAGTGATGAAGGAAGTAGTCAAGGTGAGCTGTCCGGAGTGTGGGAACTGTTTATGACGATTAGATTAAGGTATTTGCAATCCTAATGCTATGGGAAGGGAGGAAAACAGGTCCGCGACGTAGGAAGTGGTGAAGGAAGTAGTCAAGGCGAGGAGTAGTCCGGAGTGTGGGAACTGTTTATGACGATTAGATTAAGGTATCTGCAATCTTTAAATGCAATGGAATGGAGGGAAACAGATCCATGACGTAGGAAATTGTGTAGGATGTAGATGTGTGGATTTATGCATCTCCAATACTACGGTGCTTTCAGAGTGAACTAATGATTTTCCCAGAGCAAAGCTCGGTCCCCAGGTACTATAATCAAATGACGACACTAGCTTGAGGTTCGTGACGTATGAAGAGGTTAAGGAAGTAGTAAAGGTGAACAGTCTGGAGTATGGAAACTGTTTATGACGATTAGATTAAGGTCACAACGTTCCTAAAATGCTACGGAAAGGGAGGGAAACAGGTCCGCGATGTGGGAAGTGGCGAAGGAAGTAGTAAAGGCGAGCTGTTCGGAGTGTGGGATCTGTTTATGACGATTAGATTCAGGTATCTGCAATCTTAAAATGCTATGGGAAGAGAGGGAAACAGATCCGCGACGTAGAAACAGGTGAAAGAAGTAGTAAGGTGAGCAGTGTGGAGTGTGGGAACTGGAAACCGTTTGTAGCAGTTTTAATGTATCTGCAATGCTGAAATGCTATGAGAAGGGATGGAAGCATGCCCAAGACATAGGAAATTGTGAAAGAAGTAGTAAAGTCTAGCAGTACGGACAGTGGGGATGTTTGTTGCAATTAGATTAACGTATCTAAAATACTAAAATGCTATGGAAAGCGATGAATACAGGTCCACGACGTAAGTGGTGAAGGAAGTAGTAAAAGCTGGCAGTGCAGAGTGGGGGAACCGTTTGAGCAGATGGATAAATGAATTTGTAATACTTAAATGCTATGAGAAAGGAAGGAAACAGGCCAATGACGTAGTAAATGGTGAAGGAAGTAGTAAGGCTAACAGCGCAGAGTGTGGGAACTGTCTTTGGCAATTAAATTAATGTATCTGCAATCCTAAAATGCTATGGGAAGAGAGGGAAACAGGTCCACGACGTAGGGTGTGGTGAAGGAAGTAGTAAAGGTGAGCAGTGTTGAGTTTGGGAATGGATTAATGTATCTGCAATGCTAAAATGCTACGGGAAGAGACTGTAGACTGTAATATGTTAAAATGATTACGAAGCACAAATCGATACATATTTTCGATACATGCAATCGTTTACAATCGAAATTTACAACTGAGTTGACAACAGCTGATTTTTACTCCATAGAGGCTAAAAACGATTTTTACTCCCTAAATATTAAAAATGCTACTTTAGACCCGCAGCGCATGCATGAAAAAATACTGTTTTTACTGCAGTAAGACAAAAACAATATAATATGAACCCTTGATGACTCCGCTCAATTTTGTGGATGCCTCTGCGAACGCCACCTAGTACATCTAAATGTCTGACTTATTGATACAGACATTGTTTAGTATAATTAATTTCGTGTTGGCAGGACATTCGCGCGCCGGTTGTCTCATGAGTTGAGTCTGACATCTTGAAATGTAGATTGTGTTGTGCAATGAGCTGAAGCTAAACAATGTCACCGGCACCGTCGCTGTTTTGAACTAGATAGTTTCTATGTTGGCTATGAAAATTGTTAACCGTGATTACAAAACTAATCGTGATTACAAAACTAATACTGTAGCTATAAAGTTAATAAATGTTAAAAAAATATTTATCCCTGTCGGGTGTCCGGTGTTATCGGAATCGACTTTTGACAATCGAGTCTTGGTACCGAACCGATACCAATGTCCAAGTGGTAACCAATGGATGGTGGTATCGATGACGATAATCGATACATCCCTTTTTAGAATCGAATTGAAATTTCAATACATCGCACTCGCTGCACAGTGCACACCACTACCTATCACTATCACCATCACCCAGTGTCAGCTGTCGCTGTCAGTGAAATGGATGACGCAAGCGATGCCTAGGTTGCCGATTATTATTAGGCCTAGTATGTCAATAATGAAAGGGGTTGAGGGATTAAATAAAACTCAAACATTTTCCTTTCTTATTATTTACTTGTCAAACATCAACGAAATCGGCTTTAACCTCTACTCGACTCGAGTTGCGAGTATATTTAACTAAGTGCTTCCGGCGACCGGCGGCGTCGGCTTCCCGCGTAGGCCTATTCATGGTGGTAGGTAGTGTACATCTAACTTACCTTCTGCTTCTTCCGAACCATCGCCACTCGCCAGTAAACCGTAAATTTTGGTTTACTATAAAATCAATCAAGAAAGTATTGCAAAACGGTTTATAACTATTAAAATTACTTGAAAAAAAACTGTATTAACGATATCAATTAAATTCACGGAATAATACGATTTTCACGCATATTTCCCGGTTTTTTCACGGCTGTTAAAATTTACGCATAGTTCCCGATTTTCCCGGAATTCCCAGCCGCTGACAACCCTGAGTGCAACACTATAATATTGTGGTATAATTACCTCGTCAAGTAATCCAAATGATTTGATGTTAGGTTAAAAACCGACATGTTTCACCGTTAATACGGCATCGTCAGGGTACAAACACAATAAATAAATAACACAATCAGTGCAACAGTTCGATTTCAGAGGTAGGGTAGCCAACCAAAGACTCAAAAAATCCTCCTAACCTCAATTTGAGATAATGACCCCAACCCTCTTAGCTAGTGTTTAAGTAGTTTTCCTGAAAGTTTTAAGTTTTGTGTGAATACAGAACATTTGTTGTGTGTGTGTTTTTTATAGTGCAGTAACATAATATCTAGGCTTTTTTCGGTGGTTACAGTTGGCAACTCTGAAGATCACTCTAGTTTTAAACTTTAACCTGGCAATACTCTTCAACCTACTCTCTACAGAAGTCCTACATCAGAACTAAATATCATTGCCATGTTTGTATTAATATATTGTTATCTATTAGATCCTGGATTCTAATTTTATCAGGTAAGCTAAGTGAACTTTATTCCTTTATAATACAAAAAATCCCTTACTGTATTAAATTATAAGACTTTTGATTTGCTTACTACAGTATTAAACATAAGCTTATTATTAATATCAATTTTACTGTTGGTTTTGCAAAGTTTTACACAAGGGCTTCTACAGTTTAGGATTTCACAAAATTGTTTTTATTCTAATTTACCTTTAGACTTTTTTGAATTTCCTCGCTTTGTTTTCCCTTCCTCTTCATCCAAATCTCCGTCCTCGTCATTCCTCAACCGTTTCCGCAACATCAGAGAAAAGTAGTTAATCACCTTGTTTCGCCTGAAAAAAAATCTGTAGGTAAACACTAATCTATTAACACTAAGAAAAACCACATTAAAGTACTGTACTACTGTACTAGACAATTACTAGATTATTAGATGTTATATTGGTAAATTCTAGATATTAGATAATATTTTAAAGGAATGCTGAGTGGCAGTAAGTTTGTTTTTAAGAGGTTAGTTTTTTTATATGGTGGCAACAGTTGGCAACATTGAAGACTGTGCCAGTTTAAAATTTTAACTGACATTTCTCTTCAATCTACCCTCCAAGAAGTCATATATTAGGTCAAATATTAGTGTTATGTTATATGATCTGTTAGCCTCTGGACCCTACCGAGTTAAACTAGATGAACTATCCTCTTTTTCAAAACAATTCCTAGATTTTGTATGTGTTGTCTTTGATTGTAACTTAACAAAACTAGCAATAGTTACACTTATTGCAGAGAGGTAAGGTACAAAGGAAACATTCAATGTTAAGTGGTGTCTAGCACTAGTCGCTGGTGTCTAGGGCAAAGTCTAACACCTCTCCCTTGCACTCAAGCACTGCAATGCTCACGGTGGAGGAAGACGCTGTACACTGTGCAATAGGAATTTCCACACCGCCACTCTGGCTCTTCCTTATATATTTCCCGCACAACATACTACAGCTGAAAGCGCATGGTCGTCCCATACATGTTTTCCTCTGCACCTTACTTCTCTGTACACTTATTAAATTATATTTAAAGCATTATCGATCTTAACACAATTACCTTCCAAACTCTTGTTCAGCCTCCTCTGCCGAGAGTGACTTGTACCTGTTGATGGGTTGGAAGTTGTACCATTCACACAGAGGGTAGGCGTCGATGGCTCCGTCTGCAGCGTGCGTGAACACATAGTAAGCTGCGTTCTCCCCCACTCCACCTTCACGGATACCTTTGAATCTGGAAACAACAGATCAGTGTTTGTATGACTAAATGGGCTAACTGTATATATTATTTTTTACATAGACGTTAGATTTAGATTTTTGTTATGTGAAAAAAGCATAGGTACTCAATAGAACCAGAGTCATCAACAAAATACAGTATATCAAATAGAAAATTATACATTTAACCAACAGAGTGATATCAATAAGTTATATATCAATACAATTACAATGTCGCGTATACAAATCACAACATATCATTGTTCAATGTGTAAAATGTAGCAGAGTAAATTACAGTGTTCACCTTCAACTTAAATATTGGTTGCTGGATCAATCCCAATCCGGGCTTGAACCCTAAAGTCTCTTGTCATTAGGCTATGAATTAATGATGCTATCTAACAAAAGGTTGACATTGAATGGTAAACAAAAAAAGCCAATAATGTTAACGCAAAAATCAGGTTACTTTTAATTACAATTGGTTCCTCCAGAAATTGTATAAGGTTAAAGAAATGCTTTATGTTTAACAGAAAGGTACAACCTAAACAAATTTTAGATTAAACCTTGGACAGTTAATACACTTAGGCATCCCATCCCCATATCCCCATGTTAAAGTTGTCGGTAGTTTTTAAATCAAAATTGTCGTAGTTTCTGTAAATCACAGATTGCGCTAGGGGTCTGCGGTGCACCGAAAAAGTCGGTACGGTACGGTACAAGCTTAATTACCGTCATCGGTTCGGTACAGCATTTTACACGGTACAAATTCGGTTCGGTACAGCCTATTATAATAATAAATTACTTTCAGTTTACTATCGTAGTCAACGGCAGTTTGTTCCGAGCACATAAAAGTCTTATCAGATGTTTGTTTACGATCTTCATAATTTATTACTAGCGTGATGATGCAATATAAAACCCATAAGCAGTCCCAAATCCATTAACATTTTATCACGACAATAATTGTTGTATTGAAGTATTCCAAGAACTGTTGAGTTTTATCACTTTTATTTCTTTACGACTTTCCCCAATTCTGTTTTATCATAAAAATAATAGTTTTATGATGATTGTTAATGTTATCTCTAACTTAATCAGTATTTTCGTGAATATTGAATTTGCCGCTGGCCATTGCCTACTGCCATAAAACTGTTTATGGCTACATATTAAACTTGTAACAAATCTACAATCTTATTTTATAAATTAAATATTTGTTATGGATATTTTATCTTTCTATTGACGACCATGGATATATACAAACTTTTGTCGTAATTTTAATTTCAACATCAAAATACAATATTGCACAATCGTGATATTTTAGGGCATTGACCTTTATTATGCATCCGGTATTGCTGTTTCAGAAGAGAAGCACGTTGATAAATTATAAATTGATATTCCCGTAGTTAAAAAGAATATTTTATAAACCTATAAAACAAAATCATAAAATCTTACATAAAGATAACAATAACGGAAATTGTAAAAAGGGTATAAAGATAACAACGTCATTCTTTCTCTTTGTTCTTCTATTTCTTGGGTTTCCCTTCATCACGCATTCAACAAGTTGCCATGGTTACTAATCACCCATGTCGTTATCAGCTTTTGTGACATAGCGCACAGCAGGGGGTAAAACTTGACGAAAATCGGTAAATTTTTACCTATTATTTAATTACCAATGAATGTACGGTACTACTTTATTGGTATTTGGTATTGTATTAATAATCGGTCCAAATGGCAGATTTTTGTCAAATTTTACACCAAATTTATTGAAATTTCAAGGTGAATATTAATAAAACAATTATTACCAAATATTTGTATTCATTTAAAAGATTGATTTGTGGTATTGGGTTCCCCACTGAGTGCAGCCGAGCGGCACTAATGAGGGTCGGACCTTCTTGGGGGTGAACAATAGACGGCTTATCAGACCCTCCCCTCCCCCGTGGTCTGGAGAAAGCATGTAAACAAACTATTGCACAAGCGTGCGTGACTTGACATTGAGCTGCTTCAACTATAATTTTGTCAAATGAACTGTGATGTTTCAAAATCAAAAACAATAATTTGGGACCATACTGCTTAACAATAATGGACTGCAATTATTGTTGAACATACAATCCATTTTTAACAAACTAAGATTATACGATTCAAATACAATTATAAAAATTATCTTGGTATTTTACTTGGGGTAATGAAGTTATGTAGGCTAGTGTAATTCTCGGTTCATCAAGGTTCTACTGAATTATGTTTGGCAGTGAATAAGTGTAGAATGCAATTTATAAATTCAGGGATACACACCTTTTACACAGTTATAAAGTCTAATTGCCCAACATCAAATCTTACTCTGTGATAATCCAAATTTTAGTTTCAGAAAAAAACTTTGCAAGAATTGTATCCATCTTATAACTTAACTAGTTTTGAAGCTGATAAAAAAAAATGGTCTTTGCCATTACTTCATCATAACCTCCAGTTTTTCATTGTCATCTGCTGTGAACAGCTGGCAAAACTACACTGTCTTCTACTGAATGATTTTATATGTTTTTAAAATAAAAAATAAAACAACTAGACATTGTGTTGGTTGGAAATCATTTATCAGTTTTGTGAAATTATCTTGTCAATAAATGTTTCAAACATGTTTATTCATAAAAACTCTCATCCTATTTTTAAACTACTTTATCATGGCTATTCAAAGTATCTCAGAGTAAAATAGGTAAAGCCTTTATCTCAACTGTGATTTTTCTTGACACAATCCTCGTAGTAGTAAAAGGTTTTGTTTTAATAATATGTGGTACAGTAATTGTTGTTAGAAAACCATGAATGTAGGATACTATCCATTTTCATAGTAATGTCTATGTATTAAAGTTAAAAATAATGGTTTGGATACAGTTCTGAGAAGAAAACCGCAAAAATACGGGTAGCCGCGTACCGTACCGATTTTGTACCGAGAACCGAGGTACAAAATATTGTACCGTACCGAACCGTACCGACCTTAAATTTTCTGTACCGCAGACCCCTAGATTGCGCTGATGCAAATTACTGTTTTCTGTTGAATACACAAACTTCAAGTCAACTGATGGAACAAGGTGAGCTAAAGCAACTGTTATGACCCATCAACTATGTCAGCAAAAAAAAAAAAAAAATAAGGTAGAAATAGAATTTTAGACATCAGCGCATTCTGTGACTGGCTCACACAACTATGTTTTTTTTTAATACAAATTTGGCAACAACTGATCCGTATAGATGGGATGTCTACTTCAGTATCCAATAGCCAATGATTAAACCCTATCCAAATAGTCAACGCAATGAGAATACTCACTTCTTTCCAGTTTTGCCTCCAGCTTTGAGTATCCATGGCTGATCTTCTGGTTTATACTTTTTGCTAACGATACCAAATTTCTTACGCCGAGCCTCTTCCTTAGCCTCTCTGCCATATTCACTACCAGCACCAAATCTGAAATGTTGAAGCATAAGTATTGGTATCTACCTAGTGTCAACAAAATCAATCAAACCCAAAGATGGCAGACAACAAGACAACAAATGAAATTAAACATTTATGTACTTTTCTGAATATTTCTAAAAGTGTTGAAGCCTTGTGATAGTTTTTAAAACGTTCAATATGGTTTTTACAGCGTTCCATAACAAAAATTAATCAAGATCTTCTCTTCTATAAAAATAAAAACTTACTAACATTTGGTCCCTGGTCTCTTCACATTTAAACAATTTTTAGCTTACTAGGATTATTTTGAAGTTCACCCTCTATATTAAAAAAGGAAAAAAATACAAATCTTACTTTGGCATGTCATCATCAGGTCTTGCAAATTCCTTTGCATTGTTCTCCCTTTCCATCTTCACTGGACCCCATTTTGCAAAGTCTACGTTGAGAACTGAGTTGAACCTCATAACGTGATGTCTCTTCCTAGAGGCCCTACAAATACTTGTACATTATAGATATTAAACGTCATCGATCAACATATTATTTAGGCTGTAAACGATATTAGATTACTTAGTATCATATTAAATAACTGTTCAATTGACTTGAACCATTGACTATATGGTTAAACATTACAGAAAACAGGTGCTCCTAAAAATGATTTGTCTAGATTTAAGTGTAACTAGTGAACCTGTGCGGCTCAATGCCCCGCAAAATAACATAGGAATTTAGAAAACAAACTCATCGTGTTATATATTGACTTGACGTCGAAAATTAAATACAGTAATAATAAAGCTTTAGAAGGAAAGCAGTCCAGTTATTTTCTAGCTGTATGTGTATTTTTTTTTTTTTTTTGTAAATTAATAAGTGCTCAAGTTCAAGTGTGTTCCTAGTTATTTTTTAAAGATTTTTAAAACACATTTAACAAAACATTTTATCATATCAAACCAATAGGCCTATGAAGCATATTTTGAAGGCCTTACAATGCTGTTTGGAGAATATACTTTTAAATATAAACACTAAAAAAACAATATTTTTATCACAAAAGCACTTCCACGAATACTACGATTTTAGTCTTAAAGTTACCTTCAGGAAGATTACCCTGGTCGGAATTCTCCGTAATGAATATGCGTATCCTATTAAAAGATGTAGCCTTACTTAAAACAACATACAATACAGTTGCTCATGACTGAAATTGATCTGGGTAAGAACAGTGCCGATCTTTAATTAAAGGGCTTGTGCTGCAAATGCCAAAGATAACATAAATTAGCATCTTTCCATTTTAAAAGGTAACTTAAGTTTGTTTCAGATGGGCACATTCTTATCCTCGAAATCAAAATATCTCCCCACTCACTTGTCCCAGTTAAGACTTTACATTCTATTAAGTTGTTAACCATTCTGATCACATGAAGCCTTGTGCCATTAATGAGGCCTTTTTGATGTATTAATATTCCACATCAATAAAACCACTGCCCCCTTTTATTAGTCTAATCTGTGTCTTGGCAATCCACTGACCTCTATATTTAAAAACTCAGTTGGATTTTCTAGATGGGTGTCTCCGCCTTCGTCCGTTTTCGAGGGCCCACTCTTCTTCCCCTTGGCATACTGACAGTTAATTACCTAACTTGTCAAGTTCATGTACTAATTCATTAATACCGTTAGTTTATAAAGAAAATTAGATAAAAGTTACTTGGCTCGGTGCTTTCATAACTGCAAACTCAAAATACACCCAGAAGTAAAAAAGACTCAAGTTATTGGTAAAAAAAAAAAACTATGTGTAACAACATTATTCACATGAAGTAGATGATTTGTTTGATTTGTCAATCAGCTGTTTTGTTTAAAATGATTTAATAATGTCAAAGATTTGTGATTTTAAATACATAAATTATTATAGTAAAGTTTTCTAAATCATGGTAACTTATTCTCAACTAAATTTTACTATTCCCAGCATTAAAATAAAGTAGGGCGTATTAAGATCCATTATGGGTAGACTTCAAGGTACACAATCCTTGATCCTTGATTGAAATGTAGTATATAATATAAATTCAAATTTATTTTAAAAAAATTGAAATCTTACTACACATTGTAGTCTGCTGTAGAACAAAGAATAATATTACATTAAATTTTGCAAGTTTGATTAAACCTAATTATGATAGTTGTTATATAGGTGGTTTCTTATAATATTAATAGAAAATTTTATGGCTGTTAAAGATATTAAATATAGCACTTGATTTTCCAACTTGAATTTCTTCCAAAATTTCTCAACTTGTTGAGGAATTGTTCCTCTTGATCCAATGAGTAGTCCATATACTTCGAATTTTGATATTTTATATTTCTCTGAATAATATGGGATAGTTTTCTTGTAAATATTTACTTTTTCTTCATGGACTTCCTGTGGCTGATTTTCATTTGTTTCAAGACGAACTGTTGGGTCTATAATGAGACCGAAATCTTTCTCCTTGTCTATAACAATGATGTCACTCCGCCTCACAGAGCCCTCTTCTTCTATAGCCGTGACCTCTTCATAGACCTCGTAACTTTTCTTTCTGAATTGATCAGCTATGATTTTTCTGATGGTATGGTGGCGGGTATTTCGTAGAAGACTACTAAATGGGCACTTTCCAAGGACGTGGGCAAGAGTTTCAAGAGTAAATTTCTCAGATACAGGACAATGCCTGCACTGGTTCCCGTCCCTGGATCTCCCATGAAGACTTCTAAGAGGAATAACATCTCCGACCATTTTCAAGTATTGTTTGAACTCAGCTTCTGTGAGGCCACAACCTCTAGCCAAATTTTTATTGATCTTGTTACATTCTTTGAAAAGAACCACCCCATTCCCTTTGTATGGAAGTTTACACCAATTTTTATACTCTAAGTCTCGTAAGGTTTCTCGCAGTATCTTGGGTTTTGATTCAATAAATTCAATACTTAAATTCAATTTTTCCAGACAAAACCTAATTTCTTCGTCAAATTGACGAATATTAAGTAAGTAGGGGTTTCCCGTTTGTTTTAATACGCGACATATGTTTATATGTTGGATTGATGATTCCCACATTGATTTACATAACCCAATCCCTTTGTTTTTAGTACTTGTATAAAACATAGAATTTGGCATATCATTTGGAAGATCTAAGATTTCCTTTGTTGTTGATCTTATCACTTTATCAACATCGTCAAAGAATTTCATTGTAATTTTCTTAATTGGTGCGGTTTGAAAAGGATATATTAAAGATGGCCAAATATTATGATTCAATACATACATTTTTTGTTCAGACCTTAAAAAAGGAGAACATGTTAATTTTTCAATTTTGTTTATCAATGAACTAATTGTTTTTTCAGAGTCAAATACTATGCTTTCAGAAAAATTTACTCCTAAGTATTTAATTTTTTCATTAAATGTTATAGATTTTATTTCATTAACAGTCATAACACACAGTAATTATTATGTAGTAGACTTTGACTATTTTCAAGTAACAAACATATGTTTCTGTAAATAAAAATCATCTCCCATGTTATCCTTATGGAGAAATATGAAACTTTAAAGGGCCCTAGGGCCTCACTCTCTAATTATTTCCTTAAAAAGAAAGTTTCCTGCACAACTTCACGTTACGCTCTTTCCAATGACACCAAAAACATGACAATCGGTTCAGTAGTTTCGGAGGAGTAATTGTCACAAAAAATCTGCTTGCGTATTAAATAAGTATAGATAATAAGCATGGTCCTATTAGGGTACATTCATGGCTTTTACAGATTTATAAACTGCCCCGCTCTTCTGTTATGGTATTTAACCATCCTAATAGGCCTATTATTTGTAATGCCTCAACATTTACCACTAAAAATTAGTACTGCAGACCAGCACCTACGATACCTAGGCCTATTGGGAATCTGGTCCTAAAAAGCTTTACTGGGTAGGCCTACAGTCTGTCTATTTATAAGGCATTGATTGTTGTGATTTTGGGTAAATGCCCAATTCTATTCAAACAAATCTTAGACCAAAACCTTCTCAAAAATATTTAATTGACAGTAAAGCAATTTAAAGTGAATAAGTCATATTTTTTTATCCAACCACAAGTCAGTCAACTTTCAAATAACTTTTTGTAAAAGAATAAGATAAAAAACTGAAGAAATAAGCTTAATTATTAGGTATTCAGTTTAAATACAAGAAGAATGGGTTTTTTTACAAGGCAGCCCTTTTTTTTCTTAAACTGTTTATATAGGTCAATAAGTTTTATCCAGCGAGCACATAATAATAATAATAATAGAGAGGACACGGCGTTTAACCAAATGCACTGAAAGTGTGGCCAAATCCGCCATCTTGGTCCGTCATTCAGCCTGAATCCAAGACCCGCGAGCACAGTTCGCATTAAAAACCCCGCGACAAATACACGATCATAAACAACATTAATAGTTGACCAAAAATTCTGAAATTTTGCACACTTGTAGATATGATACTGAGGAAAACGATGGTGTTAATATAAATGTATTAGTTATGATAGTAATTGATTTATAAATATTTGTATTACTTATGTAGTTTAATTTTTCACATTCAGACATGAAAAAGTTGTATTGCGAGGAAATTTTTTATTTTTTGGTCAGAGTAATTTCGTCAGCGGGAAAGTTGTGGATAAATAACCAAATTTAACTATCCGATTCACCAAAAATTTTTATCCTGCGTGGTTTTCTAAAAATATCAGGTACAAAAGGGGTCCATTGCCGCTGCTCCGCGCCACGCCCGCTGCCCTGCCGGGCCGTCGTCAATACATTTAGCGTGCAGTGTTTTAATGTTTTATTTATACTGTTGTACTGTAATATTGTATATATTAAAGACATTTTCAAGTACAGAAAGAATTACAATAACTTAAGATTTATAAATCTCTTATTTGATTCTAGACTCAAAAGAATTATTATTATTTTCTTCATAAATTATTCAATTATTTTTTTATAAATAATTTACTTCGTAACGTGTAACACTACTTAAATTAAGACCAGCTTTAATTTCTATTATAGTTTACTCTTTTTTTTATCCGTCCAGAGTACATGCTGGTTATTGTTATTTTAATTTATCATTAAAATAGAGTAATTATGTTTGTGTTTATTGGTAATCCGGAGGCTAACATCAACCTAAACGATTCTTAAACCATTACTTTGGAAATAGCCAAGTAAACTCTGATTAAACGAATTTGTGCTTGTCTAATCAGTTAGGAATAATTCATTATAGGAACTTGAGGGTAAAGGTTTTCATTAGATAAATTTTATGTCGGCAATAATACAGTAAAAACAATCGATTTATTACAAGATATTTCCAACAATATACTAATATGACAATGTACTTCCAGAAAAACCTAAGTAATTTTTATACAAAAGTATTTTTACATTCAAACAAAGCCTATGTAAACAACACTGACAAGAAGCATAGCAGACGACCAGCGCGATGCAGACGTCGGGACTAGGCTAGCGCCGCCATCTTTGTCCGTTTCGTCGGCTAGTCAGACTGCCACGCTCCTGCGCTCCGAGTAGCGCTTCTATTTTGTTATGTGTTCGCTGGTTTTATCAAATATTTATTTAATTTTTTTTTGTTATTTTATAATTTTAAATAAATGCCCATAAAGTTGCATGAGAATCTTTACAATAGTTTTAACCAACTACTAGTTGAATAGGTCCAAGTTACATAGAAAATTATACCAACTCCTAACTAGGCCATGTTATTAGCCTATTAAACCAGTGAGCAATTGAATGAACAAGAATAGTGCTTTTATATAGGTATTACATTAAAATGTATAGTGTAAAATAAACAGAGTAAATAATCAGGCCCTAAGTTAATTATAATATTTGCTTGTTACCATTGACTAGGTGTAGGCTATAGTAAATGTTGTTACTTACTTCGGAACCCGTATAGAGAACTCCTGTGCCGGCGTTGCTTGAGATGACTAAAACAGAAAATAAGGGCTCAATGATAGGTGCAACCCAGGGCTAGAGATATACAAGGGCTAGGCCACGCGAGCTCAGAAAGTGATGCCAGGTGGCTCCCCACCACTCCGCCGCTGTGACGTCACAGCAGTACCTCGGGCTCCTGGTACCATATATCTTAGCCTATGTGAGCGCTGGTATTGCCGCACATTTAATGTCGAATAAGCACTATGTTGGACATTTTTTATTAGGTATTACTGTATTTTATAAAAGTAATTGATTTTCAAATAGGATTACGTATAAAATCAATTTTAATAAATAAAAAAATAACTTTAGTAGATGTTTAAGGATGGGAGTAGGCTGTAAAGCGATGGCTAAGAATACTGTACTTATTGATACAATAAATTAAGTTACTAAAGGAGTGAGCCAGCCCTTGTATATCTCTAGCCCTGGGTGCATCCTGAGCTTAAAGCCTTATTTGGCCTCATTTTACAACTAAAAATCATGATTTTTCAGCTATTATTTTATTAGTTAACCTATAATAAGGTAATTATATCGATCACATACCGGTACGTCACGCTACAATAATTTTTTTCTAATTTTGTTTGCCAAATAACGTCTTGAATACAAAAATGATTGTCATTTTCCCTGGAAAAGTAGGCCTATCGTTTTCCCGGAAAAGCGGAAATATGTCATGTGGATACTCAAATTAACCAGTAGAGCAAGCTGAACAAGTAGCCTATTGCAAGAATTTTCAAGATCCGATGGATATTAACGGAGATTTGGCTGGAAAAGTGAGTTAGCGCCAAAATGACCAAAACTAGGTTAAAAGGTTATATTGGGATAGGTTAGATTACGTTGGGTTGGATTAGAGGGGTTAGGTTAGGTTAGATTTGTTAAATTGGGTTAGGTTAGGTTAAATATTACGTTGAGTTGGTCTTTAACCCTAGCGCTGGCAAACGCCGGATATACGGCGCAAACGGTCGCGGCCGAAATGGCGACGCCGGATATACGGCGCCAATGCCGGTGTTACGGTAGGCCTATAAATAATTTTTTTTTTTTTAGTTTTGTTAAATTTTTTGGGCTAGGTACTGTTGTAATAAATAAGTTAAATAATACAAACCAGAGTACCCTGGAATTATATATTGTATAAGGTGTACGGTTTTGTACATGACCTCCGGGTTGGGTGATTATTTGGTACTAGCGCGGGGGTACGATCGACATAGTAATAGAGCTATCAAACAAAATAATCTATATAACTATATAAATATTTTTGGAATCAGCACAAAATTTACCACAACTTTACAATTTACCTTATGATGCTAAGTCTTACATGCACTTAGCTAGCCTATACGACGGAATATAAAAACATTTTATAAAAAAAATAATAATGCCCACAATTTGGAAAAACTAAAAAAAAAATTTTTTGTGGTAACCATGTAAATCACCTATATTATTGTTCTTTGTCTTGTTCTGGACAAAATGATATATAACAATCCATAGTTATGTTGCTATTTCTAATTTTTATGATGGTTTAAAAATGATATTACATAATCAATAATATCCCTATGCCAGTACAGCGTTACACTATTGCCAGCTCTAGGGTTGGGACCGCGTCTCTTTGTCCCTTCGTCTCGTTGTCCCTCCGTCTACTTGTACCTCGAGGCCTAGGGACAACTAGTCGTAGGTACAACTAGACGTAGGTACAAGTAGACGGTGGCTCACCCGACTAGTTGTACCTGTAGATTTTTAGGAGGTACAACTAGACGTAGGTACAAGTAGACGTAGGTACAACTAGACGTGTATCCCACCGACAAGTAGTATCACCTAGCTTGTACGGATGCGACCAGTTGTCCCTACGACTAGTAGTCCCTACGACTAGTAGTCTCTACGACTAGTGGTCCCTCCGTCTAGTAGTCCCTACGTCTAGTTGTACCTACGCGTATTTTGCGTCCTTATAGTCTAGTTGTATCTATCCTTCAATTCGTTACCCTGTTTAATTGATTACTGCACGAGTACTTTTTAATAATACCCTTAATTAAATCAGGAACTGCAGTGTTTCGAGTCGATTGAGTATGATTGGCAAATATTTTTCACCGCAATACGATGTTTTAACGTTTGCATACTTTGTAATTTAAAGCAAAACTAAGTCCAAGTATAGATATTTTTGGTGTGGAACCATAAGAAGGCTAAATTAAATTATTTGTAATAATCAAGCGATCTGTTAACCATTCCATCCGTTTGGATTTGTTTCCGAGTTGTACATTAATTTCTTATGAAATTAGTATTCAGAACTTTGAAATGTTAACTTTAAATAAGGGACCGAGCATCATGCCAGATTAGATTGGATTAATTGGATTCATAATATTAGGTATTTCGATTGCAAAGCAATATAAAGGAAACTCACGTTAAATTCACAAATTTTGGCGGTTATTAGTTAAGTTTCAATGGAATTTCAATTTATGATTATGAACAATTTTAACATGGCAACCATAACACATTAATTTATTTACTGCAACACATAAGATTAGTTTTACTAAGAACTAATAAGCGCGCGCAAAAAAAGTCATATCTGGGTTATTTTTTTAAATGGTATTTCAATACTGAGCTTTAATTACGTTTGCATAGAAGGTAATTGAGATGTTTTTTTTTAGAAAAGTTAGTAGTTAAGTGTGAAATAAACTAATTTGTCAAAGTATATGCATCAACTACCAAACTACGCCAGTTTACGTAATATACATAAGAATAACATATAAATTTTTAATTTGAACTTGTTGTAATATTCTCTGTGACTAATACCGTACAAAAACACTTTATTACTCAATTACTTGTTTTTGTAAACTCTGAATTTATTTATTTAAGATAATTGTTTAAAGTTGTTGTTTAAGCTAGTTAATGTTAGTTTTCTATAGAAAGGTAGAGTTTAAGTGGAAAAAACAATGATAGCAGATCTTGACAAGAAATAAGGAAAACCAAAGTGTAACATGGATAAGGACTGACCAAGGGACACAAGTACGTTGTTGTCAAGAACAGGGGTTTCTCAATGAGCTGCAGACAAGCCAAATTTTCCTGGCTTTGGAGCAAGTTGTTTATAATAAATTGTTGTAAGATTGTATGATTTTTAAAGGAATAAAAAAAATCTCTTAAACCGGTGACAAGTTGAAGGGGAGATACAACTAGCCGCAGGTACAACTAGACGTAGGTACAAGTAGGCGTAGGTACAACTAGTCGTAGGTACAAGTAGTCGTAGGTACAAGTAGTCGTAGGTACAAGTAGTCGTAGGTACAAGTAGACGCAGACGTATGAGGTACAAGTAGACGCAGACGTATGAGGTACAAATAGACGGTGACGTTCCCGACTAGTTGTACCTGTAGATTTTTAAGAGGTACAACTAGACGTAGAGACAACTAGACGTAGAGACAACTAGACGTAGAGACAACTAGACGTCCGCACCATCGTCAAGTTGTCTCTACAGCTTTGGACGGGGTACAACTAGACGCCTGTCACCAAAATGCAGCAGGTACAACTAGACGCCGGTACAAGTAGACATCGCCCCCTAGGGTTAAAAAAAATAGGTGGGATTAGGTTCGGTTATGTTAGGTAAGGTTACTAACAATACCCATTTTATTGATAACCTATCCTAACCCAGCCTTAATTCTAACCTAACCCAACCTAATCTAACTTTATCCATATTAACCTAACCTAGTTTTGGTCAATTTGGCTCTCGATTTTCCGACGCTTTTCCGGCCTCTCTGTTTCCGGAGGAGGAGGAGGTATCTTTATATTTATATCCATCTTGAAAGACTTACGTCACAAACATCTTCCATCCTTGGCTCATCTCTGAGAAGGTAACATTTCCTGTGCACTGATGTTTATTGACGGTCACACCTCACATATCATTAATCCAAAGTCATCGCACCTAGGGCCTAACTTATTTACAGCCTTTGGATGTGGCTGTATTTAAACCCCTAAGGGACGTATGAAAAAAACTGTAAACCAGTGGCGTAAACTAGTTTCAACTTAACCTAACTTCGGTAATGGTTACTTAAGTTAGCGTCTCGGACTTCAATGACAGAAGTAGCCTAGGCCTAGGTCAATTAACCTAAGTTGTAACCGGTCTAAACCAACGAGCACATAATATAGAGAGGACACGCTTCTAAAGCGATGTACACCGGAGTGTCGCCAGTCCAGAGCGCCGCGACCCAGCCAAGATGGCGGTCGAAAGCATGAATCACCACACTAGCGAGCGTCGAACTACGCGGTGGTGCAATCCGACAATCCACTGTAACGCACAAACAGACATGCAGTATTTGTTGTAAATCTTATATTTTTAAACAATTATAGCCGTAGTAAGGTATAATCTGTAGAGTTGAATGATGATAGTTGACATATTTTGGATTGATTTCGTTTTATTTAGTTATTTAGCTTAGTTTCAACAGTGAATTATTTAAGTTAAGATAAACTAATGCCGCAAAATTGTGGTTTTTAGGAAACCAAACTTGTTTTTTAGGAATAACATCAATATAGACGGCAGAAATATTCCCAACGACATAAATGTACTAAAGAAAATGACCACTACTGTTATGGTACAGTTTATAGGGATGCCACTTTTTTCTGGGGACCATTGTTTTCAAAAAGAAGTCGACCAAAATCACCACAGTTTACTACTCAAAAATATATGCAAGAAATATTTTACTGCAAGATTAGGCTACATCATTTTGAGGAATTTAATGATGAGATCCATACAAGGAATCTCAATGATCCCTATCGCTCAGGGTGGTATGGGAAAGAGAGTCGTGCTGTTAGGCTTTTGGACACATAATGTGTATGGACGAGGATTGAAAGTGGCTGAAGCCAAAAAAGAAAGAAGGTTTTCACGGGGAATAAGTCCCAGACTTAACCAGGAGTGGTGGTGGGAACGAGGAGTTTCCTACAAACATTTACTGACTTGGTTGAAATTAAATATTTACCTGAGTATTTCCATAATCTTTGAGTCATCATCAGAGATTATAATTGTTATTCGTTTTAAAATAACGCCTGTAATACTGAGCAATTGCCTGAATTCGAGCAACAGGTACACTAGTTGATATGAAATGTATAACAGACAAACTACGCACTACTTTGAAATAGTTTCAAGCTTTAGTATTTATTGAATATTTATAACATCATATAAAATACTGTATGTGCATTACTAACTAAATTTTGCTAACAGTGTTTAAGTACAATATAGTAACAATCCTACTTTCAAGTTGCCATGTTAGAAATATCGTTGGAAATATCCAGTGATGCCCGATCGAGACCCACACATGCCCCGCGCGGTGGCAGAAATGAGTAAATATTTAGCGTTATTCAACTCGCCCTAACTCCTAAGCTAAGGCTCCCACAAAAAAATGCTTCAAGTGAAAAAATTACCTCATTTAATGACCTTGGCATTTATAAAACTTAAAACTCGCCTGACCAAAAAATAAAAAACTTCCTCACAGAGTAACTTTTTCATGTCAAAATCTATAATTATAAAAACATCACATTAGTTATCGTTATATAATTAAAAAATAAATACTTCAGATACTAAAATAGAACTGTTAGTGGAAGAAGGACCTAGGCCTAAACTTCAACTGTGCAAAATTTGAAAATTTTATCTGCACTCTAAGGCACTTAAATCACAGTGTATTCTGTGCGTGTTCAATTAAAAGTTGTTCACTGCAGCGACCCAATTCGAGCCCCTTGACCAATTCAATATGGCGGAACTGGCGACACTAAGCAGTGTGGTATAGCCCCTCTATTTATATTATGTGCTCGTTGGTCTAAACCTGTCGTAGCCTATAGCCTAGCCACAATTTTTTTAATTTGTTAGGCCTAACTTTAGCCTTAGGCCTAATGTTGGTAACAGCTTCATTTGGCTAACTAACGACTCCACTGGCGTTGACACGACAAAAAAAGCAAAGTTAAAACCTGAATATCAAGTTGTTCAAATGGACAAAAGAATGTGAAAAACTGTGGATTTTTCATTTGCCCCAAAACGTAGGCTAGTCCTAGGCCTATACCAGGGTAGGCCTAGCCTATATAACTTATTTTATATTATCATACTGGATAGGCTAAGTTCATATTTCTTACCTGTGACGCACTCATCGAAGTTTGTTTTAAAGACGACATAACCAATGTTGTCAATCACCAAATAAAAGAATAATTATCTTATTTTAACCAGGCCTAACCTACATTCAAACGAAAACTTCTTTAGAGGTGGAGCGCTTGGTTAAACCGTTTTATCTATGGTTATGGTTGGTTAAACTCCTTATGTCTCACTCTCACGCAATCACATACTACACCATGTTAAAATTCGTACATTAGACCATTGAAATTAGTGATGGGAACAACTGATTGAAAACAACCGATTCAATCGATTGTTGGAAAACAACCGACTAGTCGGTTGTTCTCCCGGATATGATTGAAACTAGTCACTTCATACTCCCGGTCCTACGGCGACTGGAACCAGTCAACCAAATCAAATCAAATCAAATCAAAATGTCTTTATTTCGTAAAAGTAATCATTTTTACATTTTTACAAAATACAGTATCAGATTACCATAAGAATATAACTGAGTACTTGGAACTAAACGAAATTAATCCCACATGGGAGAACCCGTGCGTGGGAGTGAGTCATTCTGTACTTTAATATGAAAGAGAAAAAAAAAATTTTTTATACGTAATAAGAAACAAAACAAAATACTTCTATCCACTGGCATGATTCCAAAGCGCTAGCGGAATTTTGGCAAATCACATTGGAACATAGATAAAATGATAACAGGTTGACTCGTTGACTTTCCCCTACCATTAACCCCCCAAAACGCCCCCCTCCCCCCCCCCCAACACACACACACACACACACACTCACACAGACACGCGTGCAAACACAAACACACGCTGTATCAGCTGTATCACCTATTGTCTGTATATGGAAACTAATAATCTATTAGCTCCATCCCTCCCAATGAGTTTTAGCCAGTGAACAATGTGTTTTTTGTACGTTGTAATTGAGTGTCTGTCATAGTCTCGTAAGTCTAGTGGAAGGTTAGAGTAAATGATGTGTGCAACGTAATAGCAATTTGTTGTAGAAAATGTCTTTGTAAGTCTTGGTAAGCGTATGCCGTGGCCTAGTGCATGTCGAGTATTATGGTCATGTTGTGGACGATCAAAGAGTGACTCATGATGTTTGTAAATAAACATCGAAACTGTTCTGATGTATATTTGCGTTAAATCAAGTACATTCATTTCGGTGAACAGAGCATCCGACGAGTATTGCCTACCCTTGCCCAGTGCCGCTTTTATTATTGCCTTTTGTGTCACAACAAGAGGTTGTAGAACATTGCTGTAAGCACAGCCCCAGGCAATTATCCCCCCCTCAAGCAGTGACTGTACATAAGCAAAATATGCATTTTTAATTTCATCTATTTCAAGAAAATGGTGAAGTTGGCGAAAAGCAAAAATTAGTTTTCTTAGCTTTTTGTTTAAGTATGACACGTGATCTGCCCATGACAATTTTGAATCAAACACAACTCCAAGATATTTATAATTTTGAACTCGATTTATTACCGGGCAGGCACAATTGTTTCCGATTTCAAGACCACATGAATGAATTTTGATTTCGTTGCGAAGTGTGTCCCCTCGAGCTCTTAAGGAGATTGGAATAAATTTTGTTTTAATGACATTGAGCGTTAACACATTCTGATCAAACCATTTTTTAATTTTTGACACGCCTCTTT
The DNA here is from genome assembly GCF_028750875.1 of Macrosteles quadrilineatus. Classification (NCBI taxonomy): domain Eukaryota; kingdom Metazoa; phylum Arthropoda; class Insecta; order Hemiptera; family Cicadellidae; genus Macrosteles; species Macrosteles quadrilineatus. The sequence continues at coordinate 33,595,561 of NW_026542598.1, read as the reverse complement.
CGGCATTGGCAAAAGCTGAGTCCCAAGTTTCGCCTTGGAATAAAACTAAGGTGTCGTCAGCAAAAAGGTAAAAATCACCTTCAATATTTAATTTCACAAGATTGTTAATGTAAATTAAGAATTGTAAAGGCCCTAACGTGCTACCTTGGACCACCCCAAAGTCTACATTACCAAGATTTCCATTGATTCCATTAATATTTACAAACTGCTTTCTATTATCAAAATAAGATCGGAACCATTGCAGAGCTACACCTTGAACACCTATCAGTTCTAATTTTTTTAAAAGGAGCGATCTATCAACTGAGTCGAAAGCCTTGGCCAAGTCAAAAAATACCAGAATAACACGCCTACCTTTACTGATGGCCAAATTTATATCTTTATTAACTTCGAACAATGCATCTGTGATGTTTTTTGATTTTCTAAAACCAAACTGGTGGTGAGTTAAAATCTCGTGCTGGTTAAGGTAATGAAAAACTTGATCTTTGATAATTTTTTCCAAAATCTTAGTGAACACACTTAGCAAAGAAATTGGCCTAAAATTTGAGATATTGGTGACGTCACCGGACTTGAAGAGGGGAACAACCTTGGCAATTTTGTAGGCGTTGGGGAAAATACCACTTTGGATGCTCTTGTTTGTTATATGTAGCAGTGGTTGTCTAAGTGTCTCCCAGTTGTCTTTGAGTAGTTCAGCTGATACACAATCATACCCTGGAGCTGAGCCACCTCGCAGTCTAGTGACGTAGGTGTAGAGTTCCTGTTCAGTTACAGTGTGAAGTGTGAGTATGGAGTCAACAGCGTGGTCAGTGTCATCGACCACAGGCAAACCGCCCGAATCTATACTTGCTGCCAAGTTGGGACCAACGTTGGCGAAGTACTCATTAAATTCGTCGGCTACCTGTAATCTACAGTCGTTGTCAACATTCAGTCTGTTTCCTGAAAATTGTGTAAGCGGGAAAATGTCCTTTCTATTACCTCTACCAGCTAATTCGTTTAATGTACTCCAGAACGTTTTTGGATTGTTTTTAGAATTTGAAAGTTTTTCCCTAAAATAATTGTATTTAGCTAGTTTTGTATCTTGATTTAACTCATTTTTGATTCTTTGAAATTTTGAAAGCAATTCCATATTAATACCAATCGTTGGAATAACTGGAAACAGTCAAACGTCGGTGATTGAAACTAGTCGTAAGGACCACTGACTGTTGTTTAGACTGACTGGTGTGGAGAATGAAAACGGTTGTAGATAAACTCGTACTATACACGAGTTGTGAACAGTGTTTAGGTAATTAAAATAATGTAATTATGTGTATTTTTTATGTAGATGTTTAATTTATAAGTCACTGTTTTTTTAAGTACTCATGATTTAGATGTACTGTTAAATGACTAATACAGTAATATCTGCTTCAAAAACCATAATCAGGTAATACACAAATAGAAACATTGTTTTTACCTCAGTAAAAGAAATATTCCTATTTGTTTGGTTTGATATAGTAGGACTACTGAATAATTTATAACTTGACCTGTATAAACTAAATGTTATTAAGTAATAATACACATAAAATTTCAAGACAAAACACATCAAATAATGAATCAACAACAAAAGCTCAAACGTTATTTCCTCCGATTATATTCCTTACAATGACATGACTGAAACATGCTGAAACCGTCGCGCCGATTGAATACCAGTTGTAGTGGAATTCACTCGGTTTTTCATTCGACTGAAAAAACCGACTGGTTTTAAAAACAACTGATTGACTAGTCGATTGTTTTTTCCAGTCGGTTGTCCCATCACTAATTGAAATTGTATTGACTCATCCAAACATTACGGTCTCGAAGGGACTATGCCTAGTAGGGTGAAGGGACTTTAGCCATCGTGTCGTTGTACGGTTGCCGCCGTGGTGTCGTGAACGTGAATTAGCGTCTAGCGACTAGCGAGCGACTCGACTTCGACTAGCGAAGCGACTAGCGACTAGCGTAGGCCGATTCTACACGAGCGTGAAAACCGCGACGGGATTCCCGCGTCGGGACCGCGCGCACGACATGAACCATTGCGGTAGATTGGCGTGTCTACACGACTACACGAGCGGGATTCACGTCGCGGAAGGACGCGGCAGTAGGCGGGGGCGCGGTGTTGGTGTTGACGTCGAGGTCGGCGTCAAACCGCGTCGGGAATCCCGCCCAGCCTTTCTACACGTAGCATTGTCACCGCGCGCGGCAGCTCAACTCTGATCTATTATTGTAGGCCTACTACAGTTGCGTTCTAGTGTTAAACATGTTCGACACCGTAATAGTATATTACGTTACTAGTCCTGAAAACAAGTGTTTACCGAACGAGTGTGGTCGTTCCCGTGCGAGACGAAGTCGAGTACGGGATTACCATACGAGTCCGGTAAACACATTTTGCACGAGTTACGTACGATAGTTTACAAATGTTCAAGTAATATCAACGGTGTTTGCATGCTAATAGCAAAATGTAAATTTTAAAATAATTTTATAATTTTAAAATATTTATAATATTAAAACAAAGTTTGTACATAAAATAATACATACTGTATTCTGAAAGCCATTGACATGCATTGAAACATGGCCGGGACATTTTTACTAAGCGATTGACACCATCCGACAAAGCGATTGGGACAACAAATTTCAAGGGTACAACATGTGTTTCAAAGTAAAAAATTCAGGTCTTTAATGTAAGAGGATCGTCGAACTAACCACATAATTCCAACACCGAACTTAGGTTTTAAATTAACATATTATTGTTTTAACATGGTTTGGAGCTAACGAATCATAACATTGTCAATTTAAACCAATCTATATATTAATAGGCAAGCATGTTTCTTTAAAACATTTTTTCTCAACTCGTGTGCATCGCAGAGAAAATCTACGCATACCGTTAGAAAGATATTTTCCTGTAGATGTGCAGAATCCCTTTAAAAATTAAAATAGGCTCAAATATAAGGACAAAAACGAATTTTAAATTTGAAAAAAAAATGAACTGAGCTTTATGGGTTGCCATGCTGGTGACGAAATAACAACGAAATATAAACAGAAAAAAATTGAAGAAATTCCAATCACATGTTTTATTTACAGCGTAGGAAGAAAATAGAGAAGCCTGTACCTTTACATTCCATCCCCATGGAAAAACATGTTTTTTCCTTCCACCATGTTCCATCCCCATGTTAAAGTTGTCACCAGTTATAATACCCCCACCGCCGCAAACCTGCAGACTAAGCGAATTTCAACTTGTCTGATTACATTTTTCTATCATTTTTGTCTGCTACGGGGAAGGTAAAACGTGTTTTTTGACCATAGGTCAATAGTGTAGAATGAAATAAATACATTTGCCAAATTTTATCAACATATATCCATAAACATGTAAACTGCAACAAATTTCATTTTCTCTATAAGAATAACATGGGAATCAAACCTTTCAACCTAGCTCCACCGGTGTCCATCCCGCGTCTGAACCGCCTCGTGTAGAATGGCCCGCCGGGTTTCACGCGACGGTCCCGTCGCGGTTTTCACGCTCGTGTAGAATCAGCCGTAGCGAGCAGCGAGCGGCTGCTTTCAGTGCTTTGCTTTATCTTTCGGGATCCCTTCAAGTAGGTAACCTTTCAAACTGGTGAAGGGACCTACCTGCCCGATATTGAAATCGGTCAGGTTGGTTACTTTTCAATTTGGTGAGGTAATGAACGCCCTCTTGCTCTTGTGGTGGGGGCATCGACTGCTCTCATTGGCTGCAAGGTTTCTGGGGGAGGGAGTAGTTGTTATGGGGTGAACAGTGCTGCCAACCCAAAAGTCTGGAGCAATAAACATTCCCATACAAGGGTAATGTGGGTAATTCCGATATTTACGGCTACAAAGTAGGCAGTATAAATGCCGAAGGAAATTATATGTATAAAATATCTAGTTAGAACTTTTCATAGGTGAAATACTGTAAATAACAAAATACGATATTAAGTCCATCATCTTGCGAACCTGTTTATCTCCATGCCCCTGGGTCACTGCTAGGCTACTTTCTCTTGTAACTAAATCTACAGTATTAACGGGTCAGATTTTATTAATTAACTAGCTGTTGCCGTTTGCATCGCCTGACATACTTTTTCGTCTTTTATTCTTTACTATAAGCCTGCTGAAGTTGTCACTGACTTCGCTACGGAACGGAACTACCCTCTCTGGAACAACTGAATGATGTTTTTACCAAAAATACTTAAGTATTCATATCTCCTTTCATTCATAATCATACTCCAAGCCAAATTTTCCAATGGTACAGTTAGTTTTCTCTAACTTTATTGAAAAGTATTTCAGATAGTCTAAAGTAGGATTAAAAGTAACACAAAAACATTATTTTATTTAGTGATATACTGTATATATGATGTTCCCCGTTACTGACTCGGCATGCTCTTGATTTGATATTATTCTTGAATTTTGTTGTCCCTTCTGTACATTTAATAATTACTAGAGGGCCCATGCTACTCTACAACGTTGAAATGAAAATCATATTCGAGCAATAATCAAATTTATAAATTTGTATTGAGTATCTTGATCTTAACTGATTCAAACGATAAATAGCTCAAATTAAAACCTTTAATTAACTTACTATTTTGCGTCAAAAACATGAAAAAAACATAAACAATAGTGGACCTATTGATTTTTAATCATAGAAAACCCTTATAAAAAATAATTTATATGTTGGTTGTTCACATTGCAATTGCTTGTAGTCCGTCCGATTTGGATAACTAATTAATAGCTTAAATGAAAGCCGGCATTTCACTGAAGGTTCTTAGACCAAAATATGTAGGATTGTATAATTATAACTGGTGAAATGCATCTTAAATTGAAGTAAGAATTCGAAAAAGTGAAATATATGTTTTTTGGACGAGTAATACAGTAGATCAATATATAGGATGGTCTTCAAAAGTTCCAAAATCGGAAGATCCAAAGAATATATTGCCGATCGGAAGTTCCAAAATCGAAAGATCCAACGTTTATATTGCCGATCGGATCTTCCAAAATCGGAATTTCCAAAGGTTATTTAGCGGGTCGGAAGATCCAAAATCAAAAGATCCAAAGAAAATATTGCCGATCGGAAGTTCCAAAATCGTAAGATCCAAAAGTACAGTCATAACTAGAAGTACAAATTTATTTCTTAAAGTAAACTTATGAAATAGGCTGTCCTTTTCACTTTGGATCTTGCGATCGTATGTCGGGTCGGAATTTCCAAAACGCTACTAGTCAGATCGGAACATCCAAAATGCTAGAACTGTTGCGTCTCTAAGATTGAAGGCGATGAACGCCGTAACCAGCCGCGTTGCTAAAGGCGGTTTCACACTGGCGTCCGCGGACGATAATTTCGTCCGCGGACGGATGAAATGATTCGGATGGATGCTACGCGCCTCCTTCACATTGCGAGCTACGTTTCAAACGTCCACTCATTCGCGCATGCGCATATGGAGTTGGCCATTCCTACTACAATCATAGATTAAACATACTTCCTCTTACAACTCAGTGAAGGTGTGCAAAATGTCTGAGCCTTCTGTCCTATGGTGTCAACCCGGATTTTCTGTTCTATGGATTGATTCAACTAGTGATGATAGTGACGACGAGGTTGTAGGCCCTACTTTTGTACTCATTATCAAAAAGGAGTAAGTGGGTTCATCCAATTAACAGTAAGCGGCAGCGATTTGGTGAATCATTGTAATAATGCAAATAATCAAAGTAATACAAATCTAATAATGATTTACTGTACAGTAATTCGTATAATATACATGGTTATTGGTTAGGATACTTTATTCTCTTTGTAATCTCTGTGGAGTGTAGTCGCAATTTCCAACCAAATTTTATCTTTCTCTTGTTGATCTCTATAAATTTCTATAGTTGTATCCCAGATAACTGGGTAGGCACGGACAGCCTCAATTAATTCAGCCATAACAAACAACAAGGGAGGACACAAAACAACAACTAGATGAACACTATGACTGTAAACACAAACTACTGAACACTGTGATGCGAGTGACACATGCCTCGCTGAGAGCTACTGCTCTGTCTGCGCATGCGCGAGGGCGTGATCGTCCGCGGACGTTTTAGAAAAATCGCTCCCAGAGCGATTCCACCAAATCGTCCACGGACGAATTTCTGCATCCGCGGATGGACGCTACGTTTCAATGGGTGGTGTGAACGGTCCCATCTGATAACATGGGCAGCGATTTATTTTCGCATCCGTCCGCGGAAGAAGAAATCGTCCGCGGATGCCAGTGTGAAACCACCTTAATGTCAGGGGAAAAGTTTAGACACTCGAGTTTAGATCTGTATAGAAAAGTAACCAAACTACTTATTTGGTGTGTGTATTTTTTGTCCAAAAACCATTTCAACATCATATTTAAGACGTATATTCAGACAATGTTTAAAAACAACATTTTAATTCGCTCTATGTTAGATAAATATTGTCACATAAATTAGCCATTAAGTATAACGGAGTTTTTAATTAATTTTAGTTTTGTTCTAATTTATATCACGTAAAGGCAATTAATAAAATACTGTTTGTATTTTATCAATGGAGTATCAAAATGCCCTTTGAAGCACTCTTTGTATAGTTTTACAATTCTCTTAGCGTATGTATTGGCCTTAAATATATGCTATGATAATTTTTTTTACATCTCCTTTTTAAAATTTAACCATCATGACAACAATATTATCAAACATAGATGGAATGAAATACTCCTAATAGAAGAGTTAATCTTCTGAGAATACTCTGAGTAGGCTAACATTTTATTTTTTGCTATTAGAACATAGAATTAAGTATTATGGAACAAATAGGTAGTTTACTTTGTGGTTTATACTGTATTTATCTGAAGTAACTTATCTTTTTATAAAGTAAAATATGTATCTAGATAACAGCCCAATTTGTTTAGGAAATCTTAATTTTCCTCATACAGTTTCTAACTCCCGTATTTGTCAAATACTGCTTGCCTCACTGTGGTATATATAGATTGCCTTCTAACAAGGCACCATAATTGCAGACGGCGTATATCGGTTGATGCCATGTTGATGTATGTAACTAAATCATAATCCCTGAATTTAAAATCTTAGATCGAAAGACTTAATGCTAGACTTTAAAGACTTTATGATTGAAAGATACCAATTCAATAATACAAGTCTTGAATTAACTCAATAATTCACTAACTCTTGACTCTAACTCTTGTTTGTGTCTGATACTAAATACATTAAAAAGTAGTATGCAAATTATTTGATTTGCATTTTATATTTATATGAAATTTTTTATATACTCAACAAATTTTTACCCTTCGTTCATTTGGGGTCTGAGGCATATCCCTAATCATTTCATGGCTTTTGTTTGATCAATGTCAATGTAAGGGTTATTAATTACTTAGCAAGTACCTTCGGCTTCACCTGCGATGGTATAACCATAAATATCATATAGCATAAGAAATGCTTTATGATATATACTTTTTTTTACGTAATTAAGTAAATTTGTTTGTGTAATATTTTTGGATTTAGTTACTTCTTTAATTATGTTACGGTAATAATAATAATTATCCGTAATGGTTGTGCCAATGATGATGAGTAAGATATCATTATTGTGTACTGCCTCCCGTAAAATTAAAATACTCTCGCGTCAGTGAACCTGCAGAGAAACCAATTTTCCATTTACCTTGCTGTAATTCTACTAAATTCTTCCCTAGTAATTGTAAGAAATATTTCCTATATGAATATTATTAATTTCAATGAGTTCCTAGGTTTGCTGTTACAGGGGGGAGATAATTTGGTGTGTATGTTATTGATAGCTTGGTATGAAGTAAACCAATTTGCCCAATCTGTTTCTCTAAGGTGTAGTTATTTCATAGGCTGTATCGTATATTTCAAATTAGTAAATCCTGTGTTGAATTATAATACAGATGTAGAAGAAACTTATGATATAAAGAAGAAGTGCTCAAATGTAATCATAGGTTGATATAGACCTTAATTGTCTTTGTTTGTAAAATACAATGTTGCAAATCCAAACTCTAACGGACAATCGAGTCGGGCGGAGCACGAAATGAGTTTTGAGATAAAAATATGCCTATATTTTAATCGGGAAAGTGAGCTATCAGCATGCCAAATTTCAACCTAATCCGACCAGTGAGTGATTGAACCCCAATAAGAAAAACAAACACACAAACGTTCACAATGTATTATGTTGTTAGTATGGTAACACTTTCTTAATGTATTTTTGTCTATGTTTTGATAACTAGCTGTTGTACCCGTGCTTTTTAACGGCAATAGCACGGGAAATAAATACCTTTTGATCTATAAATGCATTTTATTAAATGTTAACACATCAGCCAATGTTTTGGCCAATTGATTCGTCGGAAAAGAACATACCATATTGCTGATGGATGTCAGGTGCTCAATAATTACTCTTTGTTGAACAGACATTGGTCTTATAAATATCACCATTGACTATATATACCTACCTGTAGGTATATATAGTCAATGATATCACGCATTTTAAGTTTTTAGTACCGGGGGACTGAGCCTTGCTAGGTTGTGGTTTAAAGTACGTATAATCGTTAAAACCATTTGATAAAAAAATATTTTAAATATGATTTTCGAGAAATGATTTCATTACAATCCAAGACATTTGATTGATAAAACAATAACGACTCTGTAATACAAGCAATGTAGGCCTATAAGGTATGTAATAAGCAATCAGAATAATCATGTGTTGATGTGTTATTTTATTAATTTTTACATTTATTTATTTATGACAAAAATACTGTTATTTATGTAGGTAGGTGCGTGATTAATTTCTTGGCACTTAACGAAATGTTTCTTTAAGTTCAAGTAAGGCCCCTATTAGCCCAGGCGCATATTGAGCTGTGCGGCACGGTCCGGGCAGTGCAGCACAGCACAGGGCAGAATTGGGCAAAAAGTCTGTGTTGCACAGTTGACATCGCATATTGGGAAGCAGTGTCGTACAGTTCTCGTATAGGAGTGACACAGTTTCTTGTGTGAACATGTTGTTAAATTTAGGATTTCAGTTCTAAGTCAGATTCAGGTGCTGATCTAGATTTATTGTTACTTCTTCACCAGAGAACCAGAAAGAAAGGGCGAAAAATGTTTAGAATATTGAGTAATTTTCGTATTTTCTGCCAGATTTTATTCTTGTAATTACTCTTTATTTACTTACTATGACTGGTAACGTAAAAACTGGATAAAAACGCACAATTTCTATTAATTATCCTCTAGATCCGTCACAAAACACTAGTCAACCCGGCGCAGGTGAGCAATGCGGCACAGACACTTGTGACTCGACCACAAGTGCGCGCAGTCCACGTGCGGGACTGCACTGCCCTGCGCTGCGCTGCGCCATAATATGCGCGTTTCCTAGCAAACATGTGGTTTACAAAACACTGCCCTGCGCTGCACTACGCTGCGCTGCTCCGACTGCGTCTCAATATGCGCCGGGCCTTAGCCTTGAGCAACATGTGGCGCAGCTAGTGGAGCCGCCGGTGTCGGACGTGTAGAGGGCATGGAGTCAAAGGGTGCCTATTAGCCGCGGGGAGACCGGTGGCGCCGCCGAAAAAGCTGCCCGAGGTGTTGCCGGGAGTGAAACTAACACTTGAATACTATAAACAAAATTGAACAAAACACGACATCGACAGTGTACCGGACAGAACTAGACACGAAAACACAGCTTCAAAATTTACAATGTGATGGGAGGTATACTTGGTGTTGGTTAGTCAATGCCACAGCCGAGCAAGGCTCGGTCCCCCAGTACTATTGTATGAAGAGGCCTTCACACTGATTCTTGTTTTCGAGTCGAACAGATAGCTGCAGATAGACAGGCAGACAGTGGTCGCCTTTGTTTTCAACTAGATATAGAAAATAGTGTGGCAGAGCACAGCAAGAGTGACGTGTCCGCCACCCATCCTCCAACACCCCCCCCCCCCCCCAACCAATCCACGTCCACGACTCCGCAACCCTCATCACGTGGCCTTGATATGTTCGAGTGTTTAGTGTTGAGCGTCCGAGACTACGAGTGTGTTTGTTTTAATAAAACCGGGATGTTTTATTCACTCCACGGTCGTTCAGTCCACCAGCTAATTTTTACAAATTAACGCAAGTTGTATAATTTTTAGCTCATGGTAACAGCGCTATGATGTTTTCTGTCTACGACTATTTCGTTTCGTTAAAAAAAAACCGGTTCCCTGACTGCATTAACTTAACATGCTTGGATACGATAAATAGCCGAAAACGCACGATAATTTTTTGCCGGCATGGACTACGCCGGTTGTACAATGATGATACGAACAACAAAACGTTGACCTTGGCAACTTTCGTCCTAAAAATATGGGTTACTGTCCAGCGTATTGTTTCAATATTGACAGTCAAAATAGGCATTCTTCAATTATTATTTGCAAATGCTGTCTATGTAGGCTATGTTATGCAAATATTTTTATAAATTTTCATTTGAATATATTAGACTATTTTTAGTATTTAATTTTTTTCTTTCTTTTAGAATTTGGAATCGGTATCTAGAAACGTAATATTTCAGAACCTGTATAGAGAATTCTGTTATCGGCCAATTCCTATTTTAATGTTAATGTAATTCGGCTAGGACGTAATTCAAGCCATGACCCTGAGTTTTGGCTTTGTTCTATGTAATAAGTGCTATAGTCAATCGAATAAGTGCTAACATGGAATAACCATTGAAAGGCCTTTAAAATTGCTGTTTTTTTTTACTGTAGTTTGGTTGTTTGCCATCTCCATTAGATATACTTTCTTCCCTCAAAGTATTCTGCACTGCGATGCATAGCTAAATAGGTGTTTCCTCTGTAAGATACTGAGAATTAAGTATTTTTTGTCATTAGCCAGGTTCCAAGGTACATTAGAATTATATTTCACCATTTATATTTCACCTTTTTCTAATTTACTTTTTGATCTTCGTTGCAAAACCTGAGCTGGCAAAATTATTAGAACACAACTGTGTTGACTTTTTTTATAGTACCGTATTGAAATTACTTATTGTGTACTTTTAACCGTTGTTAATGTTGTTTTGTTTTTACACCAGTATTCGTGTTCATCGATGCATTTAATTAAACATCATATTGAAGCTATATTGTAGCTTATATAATCGACTACATCATAGACAAGTTACGTCATTAGCTTACTAGCGTGTTTAATTTTGTTTAATTCCATCCACAGGTTATCAGGGTGATTACTGGGAAACGTATGCTTTTGACTTTCGTAGTACACAAGGAATATCGTTCGACGACGGCCGGAAGTTGTTGCGATGTGTAGGGGGAAGTGTGCAGTTTCAATTTTTGCCAAGATGTGGGACCTTGAGCATCGTATGTTTGTCATGCGACGATATTACGCAAATGGTGAATCAGTCACTCAGACTCAGCGAGACTTTCATACACATTTTAACATTGCACGGCATGGCGCTACCCCTGATCGTAACACGATATTGCGTTGGATACATAATGTAAAACTCAATTAGATCTCTGCTTAAGAGAAAACCTCCTGGACTGGCAAGGACAGTTCGTACCCCTGAGGCAGTTTAAAGAGTGCGCCTTGCAACAGCTCAGAGAGTCCTAGCCGCGACGGCAAAACAGTGACTCCAGTGATTCCACAACGGTACCTAGACATGTTGGAAGAATATTTCTTGCCGGAACTGCGCCATCAACGTGTACGTAATGACATATGGTTCCAACAATATGGGGCAACAGTCCATACAGCTCGCATTAGAATGGAATTCCTTCGGCGAACATTACCTAAAAGAGTTATCCCACGTTTTGGTGGTGTCACTTGGCCGAGCGCTCACCAGGTCTTAAAATTCCAGATTTCTTTCTATGGGGATTTTTTAAATCTAGAGTTTACATAAACAAACCAAAAACAATACAGGCACTTTAAGAAGCTATTCGCCAGGAAATCAACGCCATTCCTAGAGATATGTTAGCAAATTCCGTAGAAAGTTTTAAGGAATACCTCCAACGCTGTATCAAAGCAGAAGGCGACCCGTAAAATTATCAATGTTCTCTAACCACCACGTTAGAAATGTAATTTTTAAATGCTAAATTGCAAGTAATTTTATTCTGAAATTGCATATTGTGTACACTGTTTTTCCACTCATAAATAAATTTTTTGCTCTGAATTACCTGAGTACTCGTTATTTGAAAAACATGCGTTTCTCGGTAATCACCCTGTAAGTTCCCTTTTCAAATTAATGTTATTTCAACAAAACATCTGTTGAAAGATATAAGATTTAAAATTCATTTCGTATATGCATATTAATCGGATGAAAAAAATGGGTAGTCGTGTCGTGGTGTTACTGTTGGTTATTGAAGTTGGAACCAGTGATTTGAATTTTGTTGAAACAGGGTATTTTTTTCTTTTAATACACAACTATCTAAAAAACATAATAGGCCTAATGTAAAAAATCTAACAAATGTTGACATTCATTTCAGGGGGGATATGGAGCAAATAATACAAATTGTTTTGACAAACAACCACATTGTTTGTTGAAATAGTGTTTAATGTATACACAACTAGTAACTATATAAAAATAAAAAAATATTTACAGGAAATCCACATATAAAACAAACTTAACTGAATACAATAAGATAAATCAATTTCCAACTAAATCCGAACTTTGTCATGTGAAAATAACTAATTGTACAATATAAAAGTAAAATAATACTTGTACACTTATGAAATATATACAGTATATATATATATATATATATATTTTTTTTTTTTTTTTTTTGTCAACATGATAAAAAGCAGCACGGTTTCCAAAAAGGGAAATCCACCATATCAGCTGGTATAGAATTAATTCAAACAATAATAGATTCAGTGTTTTAAGATGGTGGTTTATGCAATTACTATTTCAGTTTTACTGTACATTTTGCGACGATGTATTTTCAGTAAAACGCAAAAACAAAGCATAATTTAACGCTATCACTGAAACACTCTGCGGTAGTTGGTGACAGTCGTGCGACATATTAGGCATCTTATAGCCCGCCTGTCACCATCTACACTGTGGTGCGATGTATCGCAACACATCGCCCACACAAGGCGAAGTGGTCGCATGGCTCGACCATGTAGGTCCTGATGTTTACTGCACATGCGACGCACGGCCTCTCGTTTTCTGCCGCCTCAACGTCGTTCAAATCTAGCTGGATACCGCCCAACATTTGTAATTGGCGGTCGATGGCATGATCCTGCAACAATCGAAACTCAAGTAGTGCATCCATCATAGAACTTAATTTATAGAGGGAAATTGTGTCTACTGCGAGAGGTGATTGTAATAGTCTAATTAACCTGGTAGTCAAACATTTTAATTTATTTCAATCGTAGATATTTCGTATGTTGTAAATTAATAAAACAAGTAAAAAATAAGTAAATGATTTATTGCTTGGTACTCTACTAAATTGTTATTGAAGTAAAAGAAAATATTTTGCACAAGCATACTCTTTAAAACAAATACTTTCATACTATTGTTTAGATGAAGACAGATAACATAAATTGTTTACGAAAAAGATCATTGTAATGGAATTAAATGTAATACTAATTCAATTGAATACAGCAGCTATTCGAATTATGCAAACTATAATTGTAACTTTCATACAAGACAATTGTAACATATACCCTTAAATAAGAGTAAAACGTTGAGTTTACACCAGTTCACTATAACGTAGCCAACACAAAACACTCATCAACACTTGATCTATTGTACCCTATATAGAGTAATCATCAGTGTAAACTTTGTACAGTATGTAGTTACTAGTGATTTTTGTTAGGCCCCGGCCACACGAGGCGAATTTAAGCCGCGCGGCTTATCTTCGCGCGAAGTTAAGCCGCGCGAAGTGTTAACAGTTAGTGTGTGTTAACAGTTAGTTATAACTGGGTCAAAAATCTTACTAACATTATAAATGTGAAAGTTTGTGTGTTTGTTTGTTTGAAGTTCAATCACGCATAAACTACTGGACGGATCCGGCTGAAATTTGGCATGATGGTAGCTCACATTCCCAATTAACATATAGGCATATTCTTATCTCAAAAATCCTTTCGGGCTCCACCCCAGTGGCTCTGTAGTTTCCCATGTTAACCTTATGATGAGTATTCATATAAAGGGAATTAAAGAATTTAGTCAGCTGTTTCAAATAAAAAAGTCGGTTCTATGTAAAAGCATTAAAAGTTATAAGATTTACCAACAGGGTGCAAAACTACATTTTTTTGCATTTATGAAAACAGCTAATTATAAGTAAGCAGCAACAACAAACTGTGGTATGACATGAGAACTGTCAAGGTAGGATTGTTTACAGTTGTGTTTATGTTTTTAATTTCATGAATAATTTTTGATATTTTATGCACTTTTAATCATTTGTTTTTCTCTATTGTTCAGATGAAGTGGTGGAATATTATGGCTATGGTAGATGTGTAATACTATAGTATACTGTAAATTTATAGAAGCAAATTTTATCAACATGTGTCCTCCCCCATTGCAAGTTCCAAGTTTGAGTTCAATATAACTGCAATAAGCATTTCTTTACTTATATGCCAACCCCGTATACGAAGGACGGGTACTCTGCTAGTAATTAATATAGCAATTGAAAGTTCTATAGCAAATAAGTTGTCACAAAAGTAAGTATATTTCATATTTCGTCTATCGTATTACCTTTAATGCGGCCAATGACGATATATGATGATAGTTAGCAACCATAATCAATGGGAGTACAATAAATGTTATGGGCATAAAAGTAAAAAATTGAGTCATTAGAAACCAAAGATCCACATTAATTATTGTAGGTAACATTTGTAAGTTTATTTGTTGTGAAAAATTAACTACAGCTTTACTATACTTCCACAGTCTACCACTGTAGGCCTACCGTTACTGTAGTTTTGTGAAGGTTCACTTTAGTTATTGAACACAAATGATTCTACATACTGTACAGTCTTCAGCACCTTCCAGTACTAATTCCTGTGTAACACTTATTTTTCTGTTTACTGTTTGGATTCTTCACAGTTCAAAGAGACTTATAACGAAATATCACACTCTTTACAATATCAACAAATTACTGGGCTGCGTATTCTTCATTAAATTTACCTTTACACGAACCCTCTTCTACAATACTTTCATTTTAGCGAATTTCCCTATAGGGAAGTAGCTATTACCGTAGGTCTCATGGTAAGACTTAGGCCCGGGACCGATTTACTTTTTCATTTTGATGTCCCCAGAGGCCAAAAACACCATTCGTTCAAATTTTTATATATGTATATATATATATATATATGTGTCCGTGAACACGATAACTTGAGTAATTTTTATCCGATTTTGATGAAATTTGGTTTGAAGGTGTAAGGCGGGATAAACTTGAATGAGTTCGCGATCCAGCATGATCGGACTATGGGAACAGGGTTTTATGGGGGGTTTTATGGGGTAAAAATTGGTTTTTCTCATTTTTGACCCTCAAAACACAAAATTTCCCAATTTTTCTCTAAACCTTCTTAAAGAGCTTAAAAAACAAACATTTCAGTATATCAAAGTGTTTTTGTACGGTTATTGGTTACGGAGAAAACTAAAAAAATGGTAAATTTAAAATTCCCATGTTATTCTTATGGAGAATATTGTAAAATATTGTATTTTGCTTGTTTATGGATATATTTTGATCAAACTTGGCAAATTTTTTTATTTTATAGTAAGCTATCAATATTTTACTAAAAACACACTTTACTAGTTTCCTTGTAGCAGCAAACCTAGGTACTCGTTAAACCTAATGTTATTTAAATAGATCAATTGAAAATCAATTCAGCCAAATGGAAATTCGCTTAGACGGCAGGTTTGCTGCGGCGGGGGTATTTTTATTTTATACCTACATGGCAGGACAATAAGAGCAAGTAAATTTGCATTTAGACAATTAGACTTCTAATAAATGTTTTTAAATTGTAGAAAATAATATACCTTAAACAAAAATAAATGAATATTAAACTAAAAGATAGTAACGGGTGACTAATCCTTGCTGAGTTTGGTTAATTACATTTAATTGTTAAAGAAATATACTACACAGACATGTTTTATTACAATACAAATATAATTCTATTAAATACCATAGAAATTTCATCGCAGAACTAATAACAACTTGAATAAGGTATGCAATTAAAAAAGGAATATTTAAGATCCTACTCCAGTTTTTTTAAACATTTATCATGCAAAATACGATTATTTTTATAGGTAAGGGGCATAATTTATCTCTCGGTACCGGTACCACACTAGACTTTTCGTTGATTAGTTGAAGCCGAAAACTGGTAAGTCCTATTGAAGCATAAATCTTTTACTGGAAAGATTATTATAATGAAATAATTAATTTAAATAATTATGTAACTAATTAGACCTGTCCATATTTTGTTTCAACTATAAAAAATAGTGTTTACAATTTGTACAATCTACCATTAAATACGGGTGAAACATTGAGTTGACGCCTGTGCACTCAAACGACACCAACTGGAAACACATTTATTGAAAATAATTGTTGTGCATTTGATAACAATATATCACTATTATTTAAACAAATTAAATGCTAAATTGATTCGTTTACGATAGCATACTTTTAATAAGCGGATTTAAAACAATTGCTTTATTTACACAATATTCGTCAATTAATAATCTGAGCCCTATCTATAATTACAGTGCCTTGTGATTCAGAACGCAACCCATATACATCACAGTTACGCAAACAGTATTTGAATAGTAAAGGGAGTTAATGTACAAATGTTGGTCAGTCGAACGCACGGGAATCGAGTAGTCAATTTTTTAAACAGTTTAATTCAGAACAGCTATTTACACATATAAAGACCAAAAAACTATGTCGTATAAGTCAATTCTCATATCTTCAACGATTAAGCGATAGTTTGCAGAACAATAAGTATTTTTAAACATGACTTAAAATTGTTACAACAAAACCTTTTACTTAGGTACACAAATTGAATCTCCAACAAAACTTGATTAGACGCAAATGTTTGATATACAGTTGAACATTTTACGTTTTTTGATAAAACACATTCTTTGTAAGGAAAAAATTAAATTTCACTTGAATTAGGTTACAGCAGACATTCGCTAGTTGTGGGGAAAACTAAATATAATTTAACGTTACAATTTCAATTTAATTAAATTTGAAACTACCTGTTTGTTACAACAACCGGAAACAACTTCAAATATTTAGCGTTGGTTACTAGTACACTATTACAACTTAATAGTTCAGCTCAAATAAACCACGACAAATTCATTATCTTTTCATTTTTCAAATGATTTATTCTGGATTCTCTTACGGAGTAAACAAAAATTGTCATAAGCTATAAAAATAAGTTATTATTTGTTTAAGACGTTTGCCAGATAATTTAGTATTGTTATTGTCAAGGTTAATACTTAAACCATCTTTTAAGAATAAAAATAAACACGTTATTTTACTTTTGAAAATAAATAGTAAACAATACCAACACTAGCCCTGCATGCCTTCAAAGTCCCATATTTACATGTATGTATGAATGCGTGTGTATTTAAGTGTGTGTACTTGAAAATACTAATAAAAAAATATTAATTAAAATATCAATTAACAAAACAAATAACCATTAACGTTGCTGGTGACGACGTGTGTATACGCCTTCAATCTGAGAGACGCAACAGTTCTAGCATTTTGGATGTTCCGATCTGACTAGTAGCGTTTTGGAAATTCCGACCCGGCATATGATCACAAGTTCCAAAGTGAAAAGGACAGTCTATTTCATAAGTTTACTTTAAGAAATAAATTTGTACTTCTAGTTATGACTGTACTTTTGGATCTTACTATTTTGGAACTTCCGATCGGCAATATTTTCTTTGGATCTTTTGATTTTGGATCTTCCGACCCGCTAAATAACCTTTGGAAATTCCGATTTTGGAAGATCCGATCGGCAATATAAACGTTGGATCTTACGATTTTGGAACTTCCGATCGGCAATATATTCATTGGATCTTCCGATTTTGGAACTTTTGAAATACTCCCAATATATATGCCGATGCTTAGAGTGAAATCTGTGCACACCTTCAATTTGAGACCTCAACCATGAAAATCGGTTAAATTTATTTTCAAATATAAGAAGATTGACTCTATTATTAACGTTTAACGAAAACTATCACCGTTTTACAACAAATTGTGTAGCAGTTCCGGTTAATGATAACAACCTATACTGAATTGAAGCTTTAGAATAGAATATTTCAAATGTTTACGGGAGCAAGCTCCTAAAATGTAATAATGTCGGTAGCTATACTTGCGATAGTACACTTGATAGGTTTTTAACAGCTTTTATTGATTTATGCATTATTATTATATAATAAATAATGCTATTTAATAAAATAAAAGATTGGTAATCATATGATTAAACGTACGGACACTGACTAGTTTTTAGGTGGCGGAACAAGCAAATTTTCACAGTTTTGAATGTAAACCTATTTTACTCGAAATAAGTTTGAGATAGAAAAACACTCTTGAAATACAAAAGTTGTGGATAGTTTAATTCTACACTACCGATCTTCCATAAGATTTAAGATCCAAGCATTGTAACTTATAAGTTACAGACCAAAATATAATATCTTGCATACTCGAATTTCTTCTGAAATAGATTTAATCCCCTAAACCACCCTTGAATTTAGAACTTTGCAAAACCCCCAAATTTGTACATCTACACCATATACATGGATTGTCGTCCCAATGCAAAATTTTATTATTCTAGGTCTTATATATGTTTTGAGATACATTATAGTGATCATTTGTCAGTGATATGCCAATCAATATAAAGGTAGGTCAATGGAAAGCATTTATCTACGTGGTGATCGGATGCATAGCAGCTTCAAAACGGATTCGTCACAAAATTCGTGTTTGCCTATTAAATATATTGGGTATCTATATTTAATATATAGATACCCAATATGCCTATAAACATTCAAACTTATGGGTCAATTTGCTGCACACAAAATCCAACAAAGTCTTTTAATAATATAGATACTTATAAGGTTAAGAAAACTCCAGAACCACTTAGGTGGAACCCAAAAGTCAGATCAGGATAAAAACTACTTAGTTTTCCTATTTAAAGCCTGAATAATCAGTACACCAAATTTCAACGTTCTAGCTAGTCTGGAAGTTGGATTAGTAATGAATCATTGAGTGAGGGCTTTTACTTTTATATGTTAAGATTATTAGCTAAATATAACACATATGAAAGGAACAAAATAAAATCCATAAGTTAAATACAGTAGTAGAATATATAAAAACGGAGCTCCAGACAAAGCTGTCTTTAAAATTTGAAATAGGTGTTGCTGCAGACTTTTAATTTTATTCAGCGAGATTACGCCCCTGAATTTAGTGTTACTCCCTCAATATGACAACACTGTTGGATAAATCTAGCTCAGTGGGATAAATGCAGGGATGCAGCAGGCACTTGTAGAGCGAAATTTCCCACAATTTCCATGTAACCGTTTAACTGGTTTTCAGGTTATGTGACAAAATCCAAAACACAATTGAACATAGGATGCACAATAAATCGGATGTGTTTACTTTTGGGCTATTGACTTAATTATTACATCAAACAATTAAATGTATTCTGAACTTGTGTACCCGTTGCGAAATAGAGCGTACTATATTTAGCCGCCATACCCGTGCTTCGCCAAAGGAGCGCTAAAGAGAATAATTTATTGTTATGTTCCATAGATCTGTTGTATGAAAAATTAAATAACTCATAAAATAAATGCCTAACATTTGCATTTAAAGCATCAATCGAATTATTTTCAAAAACGTGTTTTATATCAACTAGACAGCTAGCTGTTATATCCACGGGCTTCACCCCGTTCCGTTTGACTTCATAAGTATTAACATTGAGTATTGTTAACACTATTGATTGGATAAGTTAAGTTAACTGATAATCATTTAGCGTTGAACTTACTAAACAACATCACAGATGCAATTTACGGACTTGAGAGGCCATCAATTCTGGACCTGCCCTTCAGATTTTTGTAAAGAGTTTTATCGAAAAATTTGTTGTTAACAGCTATTTTTAATGTTCAAAAGTTACTTTGTTGTATTGCATTGCATATTTATCATGAAAACATCAAAAGAAATTTACAGATATTTTTAGTTGTACATATTCTTTAAAGACATCAAGAGAGTTATCAAGATCCCTTAGTTCGCTGACGATATAAATCTGTTTGAGGAAAGTTGCTTCCCTCTATGATTATGAGTCATTTTGCCTTAGGCTTAATACTTTAATTTGAAATGGCAACCATACAAAGCAGGTATTTTAAGCCAAGTACCAGTATGCATGGAGATGAGTGTAGGATGGATGAGTGGCACGATTTTGTATCCTTGTTAGTGACTAAGGCCGACATATTCCTTAGACACAGCTGTCAATTAATAGCCCATACTTTGGGCTAATGGATAACTATAGGGACCTACAGTTTATAGTAGAATCCGAACCACATTTTTCCTTGGTATAAAAAAATTGGTCTAATTATCAGGATAGTATTATGCGGATAGTCGCAGTAAGGGCGTTAATTCAAACCACGAAGTATCACATCCACAGTACATGCCTATAAATATTCCACAACTCCTGACCTCCTAGTAGCTGAATTACAGGATGACACCACCGTCTCAGTCTCTTAATGATGTCTTAGCTAAGACTTGACCAAAGATAATGGTTGATTCCACCAAGAATAAGTTAAAAATTGTTGGCATTAACAAAATTCTCTGGATATTGACTATTACCCAGATTTGACTCGCCATGTGGGTTTGGTCTTTGGGCCAGACATTCAGCACATCTGTGCCAAGACCTCTGGCATTCTCAAAATGATCTGCTGTGCAAGACACTGTTTGAGCATCCATGATTTTTGTCTCCATACCTGCTATACATCCAGTATAATTTTTATGTGCGGCAACAACTAGGGTCTTCGGTCTTAGTGTGTATTCTGGTCGCTTTTACCAGCACAGCCTTTTTCAATGTCTTAGGCCCCCAATACGGGAAGAATGAGCATACGCCTATACAGCGGCCTATAATTAGTATTCCTTTCAGCGCCTTCTGAAGGAGGGTGCATCCATCTCCTGCAAATGAGTAGGCAGTTATGAGTTGCAGTTAATAGTAGAACGAGGATAGCTACATTTCCATTCCTACAAGTCGCAGGCACAAGTTGAGGCACATGTCGCACGTAGTTTGTCATGCCGTTTCCATTCCAGGCACAAGTCCCGCCACTTCAACTGGCAGACAAGGCAGTGTTCTCTTTTATTGTGATGTGGTGAGGTTCGGTGGATGATTTTGATTATATTGTGTTCTACAAATCACCATGGATGACATAACAGCCTCTGATTTTTTATTTATGGCTGGTGCATACAATGAACTTAGAAGAAAACTACCTAGATAGAGGATAAGAAGTTTTTTGGCTAAAAGAGCATTGGAAGGTGCATTTAATCAATTGATGAGAGATTTGCGCCGTGACTTGAGCCAGGATGTTTCCATTCCTACAAATTTGGAGATTTGTGCCGGCACAAATTTGCAGGAATGGAAACGTAGCTTAAGATCCTTTAAGATTGGCCGGCAATGATCCAAATGCCGAACAACTGTAATAATACTAAAGGTTCTGGACAGCATCGTTGTATCATCTGCAAATAATAATGTTTTCCCATTCAGATTAAGGCAGGATTTTGTATAGGTTAGGCCTAACTTATACCCATAACCTCATTGACGGGTAGGGCAGTCAAAATCGATGCAAAAATTAAAAGCCGAGTAGGCTAAGTTTATGGGAAGATTTCATTAGCTTAGTGTAGCCTAATGTTTTTAATATCATAAAATAAAAATGTCTTAAAATATTATTAGACTAGCCCAGGCTAATCATGGGGTTACAGCTCTTTTGCTTGATGCATTGAAATGGATTTGGTGAAGTATAACTACATATTACAACAAGTACTATTACCCCTGATCTATTTAACTGCACAACTATACTTATTATTTATTTTAACGTCTGTGATAGAGCCTATTTATTTGATAAGCTATGCATAAAAATGTGACTGTGATAATAGGCCTATATCGCTATTGATCAAGTAGCCTATATACCGTGAGTTAATGTGTCTCAGACGAAGTCTATAGTGATCAGTGATTATTAAACGACCAATAAAATGGGCCTACTTAATTACTTGATGTCTTTAAGATAGCTAAGTTATTTTGTTAGTAGTATCAACTAAGTTTAGACTAACCTACAAGGTTTATTATCACACATAAAAATGTTTTGATGGCCGTTGCCCTAGCGGTAGGTTAGTTGCGCATTTGCTACCTACAAAATCCGGGCCCTGTAGGGTGGGTTATAATGCGGTAGAATGGCGATAAACTTAGGTTAGTTGCCCATTGACGCCTTGAACAATAGATCTCTTGAAATTGTAAAGAGCAATGAAGCTTAGGCCTACGAAAAAGCCAGTCTACCGAAATAGGCAAATCATTATGAATTTAATGTGTACCATGTAACCTTGTAAGTTATAGCCATCCACCTCCACCTGTCACGTGAAGCCACAATAATCAAAGAAAAAATCACACTACTCCAGCTGCTGAGAGTATCAAATACGTATAGGCTATGTTATAAAATGCTAAAAACTCAAATGAAGTGGTTTGCAGTGCTCCGCAGGGTCAGCCCCTAACATTGTGCAAATGACTTCTTTTTGTATTAGTAGAAGCTCATGGACAAGGGGGGAATGGCCCCAAAGTTGGATTCCATATTGATTGAAACAGCCCAAAATAGGCTAGTATAAATTGTCCCTAAAGTAGTTCTCGTATGTCAAGAAGTTTACAACATAGATTTACATTGTAAGAAAGGGGATTAACCCTGTACCCACGGTGCTCATCTAAGCAGATACTCTGTTTACATTACACTTAGTCCTCGCCACCCTAAGTTGAGGCAGCCCAAGGCTGCACGGCATATACCTAGTGCGGCCTTTGGCTGCCTCAACTTAGGGTGGCGAGGACTATAGTCGACCAGTTGGTGTGAAGAGAGTTGAACAGTAGCATGAGTATCGATTTACAAATTCCTTTCCCAGCTGACGTGAGCTAGGCGATAGGGTACCGGTAGGGCTGACTTCCAAGAAACATCGTTAACCTATAAGTCAAACACCCAATCAGCCAATGAGAAGGGTTAATGAAGAAAATGGAGGGGTGAGGAGTCTCGGAGCTGGAGTACCAGAAGAAACAAATCGAGGAGTTCACCACGGGCCACTGGACCAAGAAGATCGAGAGTTTCGGAGTGTGTGTATCGGTGCGTGTGCTTCTGGGACAATAAACAGTATGTAAAAAGAATAAAATATATAACTAAAGTTTTGTAAAACAAACAAGTCATATAGTTTGTCAGTAACTCATTCTTTTAAATTTTTAATTGATTTTCTTTTCTTGTAAATTATAACGTTGTAAATTTATTTATCTTATTATTGTTGATCTTTGCCTTTTCAAAGTTTTCTTTTTCTTTACTTTTGTTGTTTTTCTTAATTTAATTTTGTTCATTACACGTTGAGCAACACCCTTAAGCAGTCTTATGTCTCATTAACCTAACACCTCTAGACATTAACCTAACACCTCTAGACTATGAAGTTCAAACATTTATTCAGAGGAAAATTCTTGAGTGATTTTATTGGGTTGGCTAAATAGAGTTTTTGTTTCAACTTTTGAATTACTTATTTCATTTTTACAGTACACTCATTAGTCATTAAACACCAACATTATTTTATTTTACTAGCTATATATTAACTTTGCTTCTTAAGATTGGCACTCGCATATATAATATAAATATAAATATCATTTTATCTTTATGTATAGTTATCTGAGACCTGTACGAACAAGAACAATCAAAAAATATATCTAAAAAGAAGAATATTTTATCTATAAAACTGTCAAAATAGTTAGAAGATCAAAATAAACTATATAATCATTTTTACATGTTTTCTTTACAAATTACAGAGAAGTTTACTGGTAAGAATTTTAACAAAATTAACTGCTCTAGATTAAATATAAGGTTTATTGGTAAAGTATAAAAACAGTACATAACAATAAAAGGCAACATATAATAATAACTATAGCTGCCCTGTACAGCGGCCAACCTTCTCCATAATATTTTTGTCCAGAGCTGGGGCTACATCTTTCTTCCTGAAACAAACATTTTAATCTTGGTAAAGAAAGTCACAATTTTAAAATACTCAAGGGTACCAAATTATGCGGGTTGGTGTAGTTGGTAGTTTCAAATAAAAAGGTCTTATTTTACAATAAATTACCATAGGTACCCTTAACTAAAAGTTTTTAACTGGTTTATTCCGCCTACAAACGTGCGACACAAACTCGATCTTTGAGGGGCTTTCATTGCTTGTTAAAGACACATGTTAACCTCTTGCCACATTACCAAGAGTTATTCTTCTTGCTAGAAGAATAACTCTTGTTAATGTGGCAAGAAATAGATATCTTCCTGAGGAGGATCTAATTGGGAAGCTACAGGCTTTTATCGGACGCCTGAACTTGTAACTTCAAGAAAACAACTGTATGGGGTGCGCAATAATTTTATTTTTGGATGAAGTGCTTTATGGTCTTGGCCTGCCCCTGTTAACAGTTTTAACAGGATCAGCAACAGGTAAATTAAACCTTTTATATTTTGTCTAGGCCTATATTTCCCTGATCAAGTTAGTGCAAAGAAGTTTTTGTTGAATAATAGTTGTAAAGGCTTTAATTTCCTGAATTGAAATAAGTACCTGGGGACCGAGCCATGGCGTAGTTTATTTTGAATTTTAAAGCAATATACAGGAATGGATGCTATAGAAGAATTTGAAATTTATAAAACAATCAAAATTCAAGCTAACACATTATTAAGCGACAAAATCAGTTTACAGTCTAACGCTCTGTATGATACTCTAATAAAAAAACAAGAACAGCTGATGAACAAGGAGCCGAGCTGTACAAAGTCCACCGCCCAACCATCTTCCGCATCGCAGTCATGACCCTCATCTGCAACTGTGCGCACGAGGTTGGGGTTGGACATTGTAAGTTTTTGTCAGTAAGCCTACTCGTTTTATTCATAAAACGTCTATGACTGTAAATAGTATATGTCCGTGTTTCGCATTTAAACTCTTGATGACCCTTTCGAAGTTACAGTGTTAAATGTTCTTGTAAAAGATCTCATGATGAGGACTTAAGTCCTTAAAACCCGTAATCCATAAGGACTAAACAGGATCAATCTGGCAGTACTGAGGTAATTTTATACCTTTTATAGTTGGTTCATTGATCTTGAGACAAAACAACTCAAATATGAAAATGAATATTATGTTATTGATATATTTTAACGTAAACAGTAGGGCAATTACAATGTTGGTCATAATTGTTTTTATACAGTAGGCCAACATTTGGTGGCTTTTGTTCATAAATTCGGACTACTTAACAACTGTTTGGATTAGGCGGTATAGTTCATCTTCCCGTTGCGAAGCACGGGCACAGAAGCTAGTAAATTATTAAGTGATTTAATAAATAACTCTATATATAATATTTACAATAAACTATACCTTCAAAAACCTGGCTGTTTAACGGATGATATGGCAGACACACACTTATCTCACTAGGTGCTCTTCCTTAAGTTCTTTTACGGAGTACAGCGGCCTATAATTAGTATTCCTTTCAGCGCCTTCTGAAGGAGGGTGCATCCATCTCCTGCAAATGAGTAGGCAGTTATGAGTTGCAGTTAATAGTAGAACGAGGATAGCTATTCTAGGTAAGTTTGAGACGACAGCAGGAAAAGTCTATATTTTGTGCTCTTCTGGTATAGTACTCCTGCACCCCAGTGGCGGATCCAGAGGGGGGGGGCAGTCGCAGTTTGGAAATATAGGTATGTCATATATTTTTGACTGCATGTAATACAGTAGTGCATACAAATTGCGTAAAATAATTTGTCACACTAACTTAGGACAAAGAAATGGTATAAAACTGCCATTTTTGAAGACTTAGTTTAAACAAATTTTTGGGGAGGGAGGGGGTACCCCCGAACCTCTCAGACACCCTGGTCCCCCCACCCTTGTGACTGTTCTAGATCCACCACTGCCTGCACGTAATCTTTTCTAGGGTCAGGATATCAAGCACTACGCCGTGAGTACCCTTAAGCTACATTTCCATTCCTACAAGTCGCAGGCACAAGTTGAGGCACATGTCGCACGTAGTTTGTCATGCCGTTTCCATTCCAGGCACAAGTCCCGCCACTTCAACTGGCAGACAAGGCAGTGTTCTCTTTTATTGTGATGTGGTGAGGTTCGGTGGATGATTTTGATTATATTGTGTTCTACAAATCACCATGGATGACATAACAGCCTCTGATTTTTTATTTATGGCTGGTGCATACAATGAACTTAGAAGAAAACTACCTAGATAGAGGATAAGAAGTTTTTTGGCTAAAAGAGCATTGGAAGGTGCATTTAATCAATTGATGAGAGATTTGCGCCGTGACTTGAGCCAGGATGTTTCCATTCCTACAAATTTGGAGATTTGTGCCGGCACAAATTTGCAGGAATGGAAACGTAGCTTAAGATCCTTTAAGATTGGCCGGCAATGATCCAAATGCCGAACAACTGTAATAATACTAAAGGTTCTGGACAGCATCGTTGTATCATCTGCAAATAATAATGTTTTCCCATTCAGATTAAGGCAGGATTTTGTATAGGTTAGGCCTAACTTATACCCATAACCTCATTGACGGGTAGGGCAGTCAAAATCGATGCAAAAATTAAAAGCCGAGTAGGCTAAGTTTATGGGAAGATTTCATTAGCTTAGTGTAGCCTAATGTTTTTAATATCATAAAATAAAAATGTCTTAAAATATTATTAGACTAGCCCAGGCTAATCATGGGGTTACAGCTCTTTTGCTTGATGCATTGAAATGGATTTGGTGAAGTATAACTACATATTACAACAAGTACTATTACCCCTGATCTATTTAACTGCACAACTATACTTATTATTTATTTTAACGTCTGTGATAGAGCCTATTTATTTGATAAGCTATGCATAAAAATGTGACTGTGATAATAGGCCTATATCGCTATTGATCAAGTAGCCTATATACCGTGAGTTAATGTGTCTCAGACGAAGTCTATAGTGATCAGTGATTATTAAACGACCAATAAAATGGGCCTACTTAATTACTTGATGTCTTTAAGATAGCTAAGTTATTTTGTTAGTAGTATCAACTAAGTTTAGACTAACCTACAAGGTTTATTATCACACATAAAAATGTTTTGATGGCCGTTGCCCTAGCGGTAGGTTAGTTGCGCATTTGCTACCTACAAAATCCGGGCCCTGTAGGGTGGGTTATAATGCGGTAGAATGGCGATAAACTTAGGTTAGTTGCCCATTGACGCCTTGAACAATAGATCTCTTGAAATTGTAAAGAGCAATGAAGCTTAGGCCTACGAAAAAGCCAGTCTACCGAAATAGGCAAATCATTATGAATTTAATGTGTACCATGTAACCTTGTAAGTTATAGCCATCCACCTCCACCTGTCACGTGAAGCCACAATAATCAAAGAAAAAATCACACTACTCCAGCTGCTGAGAGTATCAAATACGTATAGGCTATGTTATAAAATGCTAAAAACTCAAATGAAGTGGTTTGCAGTGCTCCGCAGGGTCAGCCCCTAACATTGTGCAAATGACTTCTTTTTGTATTAGTAGAAGCTCATGGACAAGGGGGGAATGGCCCCAAAGTTGGATTCCATATTGATTGAAACAGCCCAAAATAGGCTAGTTTGAGATATTCAATATCGACAAAAGGCTTGAGTTTCCAGAATAAACATGAAACTCTCGATAGTTTTTGCTCAAATTTGTGATGTGAGTTTTCCAGTTTAATTTACTATTGAGGTGGAAGCCAAGAATTTTTACTGAGTGGTCTGATTGTTTAATAGAGAGTGAGAAATCAATTTTCTGGGTCTTGGATTGATTACAGATCAGTTTATTTGCAGAAAACCAGTTTAAAACACTCCTATTAGAACGAAAGCGCTATTGTAATTTTTTAAAATTGTTCTGCGTAAATTACACATTCGACAGGAGTGTTACATGGAAGATCATTTACTGCGATTATAAAAAGGAAAGGGCCTAGGACCGAGCCCTGTGGAACTCCTGCTTTAATTGTGGTCAATGTTGAGTGTTTACCCTCCACACTAACATATTGCTTCCTATTAGTCAGATATGATTCAAGCATTTCTATTGTGTTTTTGCTAAGTCCATAGAATTTGAGTTTAGCCAGCAAGATGTCAAACGGGATGCAGTCAAAAGCTTTTGTTAAATCAAAAAGTAGCATGGAAACAGTATTTTTATTTTCAAAAGCATTAATAATATAATTGGAAATGTGAGAGACTGCCATCATAGTTGATCTGCCAGCTCTAAACCCAAATTGAGAATCAGTCATCAAGTTATTAGAGTCAAAAAAGTTATTTAACTGTTTTAACATGAGAGCTTCGAAAACCTTAGATAAGATTGGTACTATCGAGATTGGGCGATAGTTTTGACATAGATTCTTGTCACCCTTTTTATAAATTGGAGTTACTTTTGAGACTTTAAGTTGGTCAAGAAAATAGCCATTACGGAGACAACTATTAAATACGGTGGAGAGGGGTGTAGATATGTAGTGTATAATATTCTTGATTATGTAGTTTGAAAGCCAAAAGTGATCCATAGATTTAGAATTTGAAAATTTTGAGACTGTTTTTATTACCTCATTTGGTGTAATAGGTATCCATTCAAATTTAGAGACGCCCAATTTTTGTGTAGATTCCAGTAGTTCTCTTGGTGTGTCTTGAGTCTGGCCCACTTGATTGGCCAGTTCCTCAACTGAATCTGTAAAGTAGGTATGTGTTTAATTTGTTAGGGTCAAGAGTAACATGAGATGTGCGTGTGGTTGTATTTTCCTGTGTTATTATGTCCCAGGCGGCCTTGCATTTGTTCTTTGAATTGTTAATGTATTTTGCACAGGCTAATTTTTTAGCAAGGTTTAAATCCTTCCTGTACTGTTTTTTTAAGCTATTGTAGATATTATAAGCTGCCTGAGCCTTTACAGAATCAATTTTCCTTACTTTTTTTTAAAACTATCACTATAATAGGTGATTTTATTTTTCACTAGATTAGTCTTATTATCTGATCTAAGCTTTTTCTTAACAGGTGGAGAACAATAGTACCAGAGGTTAACAAACCTATCAAAAAAACTATCAAACAATGTTACTGGGCTACTCTCATTTTCTGTAATGTCTTCCCATGACTCGCTCTGCAGTACCTCACGGAAAAGATTGAGATTTTGTTTATTTTGTTTCCTAACAAGAACACTAGGCTGCTCAATAGATAGGCCTACATTTTGTGAGCTTTTGCAGGCAGGTCTATGGTATTTAAAAAGCAGTGGATCATGATCGGCCAAAGCGCCTTGCAAAATTGAAACTTTGTAAAAATCTTGAGAAAAATTGACTAATAAGTTTATATTATCTAAACAGGCATCGTTTCTTGTAGGGAATTTATTACTACATTTTAGGTCAAGTGATCGTAGTAGGTTCGTGAAATTAATTGAGATTTGTTCCTCCATCTTGGCCATTTCAATGTTAAAGTCCCCACAGACTATGGGCACTTATTGTGACTATCATTATTGTGGTTCTGGCACTTCAACATGAAAGGAAGAGTAGCCCTCGTATTTAGTCCTAATTTGGGTACACTTGAACAATGGACATTGAGGAAAATAGAATCAGACGAACAAAGGATATGAATATAGTTACAATCAGTGAGGTCAAACAGTTTAAAATTACGGGACCAAAGAGGAAACATGGTAGCAATTATGATACACTTCCATATGGGTTTAAAATTAAAAAAACTCACCAAAATCCAAAATCTCAACTCCTGAATCACTATCACTATCACTCCAGTCCTATCACCCCAATATCCACCTCATTCCACCCATTTTGTGATGACAAAAATGGTTCTTTAAACTGTAGTAGTTGTAACTTAGGCCTAAATTGAAAATACACACCTAAAATACAAATTTGTATGACAATTGAAATTGACAAACAATAAATTCTCCAAAATCAAAATCCAACCTCAAACTCGAGCTAGAGCAGCAGCAGCAGCAGCAGATCTAGAAGAGAAGAAGAAGAAGAAACGCAGAACAGAACAAGAAACGAGACGAAGGAAGGCTGAAATTTGGGTGGAGTAGAGGTAATTCAAAGAAGTCGCGGGAATTTTCAGAAGTGTAGAGGGTAAGCGACCGCACCGCGAAACACGTGACCACGGCGAAGCCACGCCCTTCCCCCAGAAGGGAGGGGCCGGGACCTAGCTGACCGAGTTGAGTTGTCGGTACCAACTTGATATGTGATTTAAGTGAAATGGTACCTAGGTGAAAGGTTGCCTAAAAGAAGGCCTCCCTATCTTTCTCCCCTCCCTTCGCGGCCATTCTCTTCATTCCATGGCGTTTGGTAAAAATACTGACTCACTGACTGGTTGGTATGACTGCAGCCATCAATTACGTTTTCTGCTGGGATGCTGGAAAATTACAATGCAAACAAGCTGCATGGTAATGTTTTTATCGAGACGCTAAGCACGAGCCTGGGATATTTTTCACATCAATTACTTCAGGCTATACCTAGGGTTTGCGGCAATATCACTTAGATAAAATCCATTGGTGATTTGGTGGGAGTTGATCCCGCAATCCCGGCCAGATCACATAGTTTTATGGTTTTATCTATGTGGCAACTAATACCAGCATTGACTTTGTCAATGATACCAGGGAGTTAGTTAAATTAATTATCTATGCCCACGACCACCTTTAACTCCACTCCATTCAATTTTGTGGGCGCACCTAGTTATCATTCAACTAACCATAGGTCATAGACTAACCAGTTTTATCTTTGATACTATTACCATAGATAAAACATACTCACAATTCAACCTCAACTCTTCTACTTCTAGAATTTCCGTTATCCCCAGGAAACAAAATAAAAGTAGGCGCGCGTCGCGATTTTCCCTATCCCGCCCATCTTAGCGCTGGCGTTCTTGCCTACCACGGGCTGCTCACAGCTACTCGCGGCCGGACCGAAAAACGGTTCGCTTCAACACGGGCGCGATCACTCCAGAAGTCTACCTCGATGGTTATCCCAGCAGAAAACAATGTTAGGAATTCACTCACAGTCCTGCCAATCGAAGTGTTAGTGAAGTATTATAGCTCAGTGGTGAAGTGACCCAGTATTCATTGGTATGGTTGGTACTACTTGTACTTCTGCTTCAATCTTCAAAATCTTCATTGCATTCATTATTCATTTCTCAATTCTCAGCTCAGTGCCTCAGTCAGGTCCAGGTGTTTGTGTTTGTTTATCAAGACAAGTTGAGGTTGAGGTTAGGTTTGGTTGGCAAACACGTTGGTTTTAGTTTAATGTTTTCTTGGTTTTATTTAAGGCCTACTATACTTACTTGGTTATGTTGTTAATGTATTGATGATTGTTGTAAATTGCGATATATTGCAGATTATTTCAATTCATAGTTGAGCTTAGTAACTCATATTGTTATTTTTCTTACAAGCTTTTTAAGTGTTGTTGCTATGGGAAAGAAAGACAAGAAAAAGGGTAAAGGTGCCGAAAAAACTGCAGCAAAAACTGATAAAAAGCTCTCTCAAAAGATGAAGAAAGAATTAGCAGTAAAAGGAGAAGTAAGCCTGTTTCGGTACTTAAAAATACATTATTTAGGGTAACTTAGACTTCCATATCTGTTGGCACAAACAACTGAATGAAAATATCAATTATTCGATCAATATATCATTTGGTTAATTAGGTAAGGTTAGGTTAACCTTACCTAACTAACCAAACAATATATCAAATAATCAATATATCGATCGAACTGAAGTGATAAACTTTAAAAAATCGTACCGGTAGTTAATTCAGTTTTTTGTGACAGCAGAACAATTTTTGCACCATTGTTTTCAGGTAAAAATCTAGTTTTTAATGATATATAAATTACTATAATACTCTTGGTCACCCTCATCGCAAGAATTTCCATGAAGTATAATAATTATATAAATATAATTATACAATAATTAGCATAAGTATATAGGCTATATATTTATTTAGATAAATATACTAGGATAGTTTAACTGCAGCCAGGGGGGTTGGTGAGCGAAATAATGTTCAATCGGTTCCCAGAAAGAGGCGCGTGAGATACGGTTACTTTTGAAACTGCCGGCCGGCAATAACACATATTTTACTACCGTATATAACTACCAACCTAAATCCCCTTGGAGGAAATATTTTAATCTGAAATGGTGACCATACGAATGTAGGTATTTCAAACCAAGTATGAATGGAGATGAGTGCAGGATGAGTGGCACCAACTTTGTAGTCTTGTTAGTGACTCAGACCGACATGATCCTTAGACAACAGCTGTTAATTAATACTCCGAACACCTATTGGCAACTAAGGGACCAGTGGCAGTCCCAGGGGGGGAATGGGAGGGATGCACCACCCCCAAAATATTTTATATTTTATTAGCTAACATAAATACTATTAGCTTGAGCATATTTTAGAGCTCAAATACATATAAAAATAAACCCCCCAGATCACCCGGTGGTCATTCCCCCCCCCCCCCCCCCCGAAATGAAATCTTTGCCTTGTAATTAACGAATTAGTCTAATAATCATGAATAGGTCTGCGGATCATCGTAGTACTCACTAGTGCGGTAGTTAATCCACACCAGGGAGTAAGCTTATCGCATCCACAGTGTCAAAAAACTCCATTGTGACATCTATTAGGACCACTGAGGTCATAGTATTATTATGTAGAGTATGATCATCTAAGTTACTTGTCCAATTAAACACCGGTCACCTAGTGTAAATGAACGTTTTAAGTTAAACAACTTATTTTCTTGTTTTGATAGGCCTAAAGCATGTGACTAAGCCAAGGCTATATATTATGTTTAGGCTTAGTAATAATCTGTATTGCATTGGCACTTCTTTCTGTTACAGGACGAGATAGATAAAATTATTGCTCAAATTAATGAAGAAGAACGGAAACAAAAAGAAGTTGTCATAAAATCAGTCTCATCTCCTTCTTGTAGATCAAATTTTTCATTTACTGCACACCCTGAAAAAGATGAACTCATATTGTTTGGTGGGGAATATTTCAATGGTCAAAAGGTAAGCGTTGTAAACAGTTTCCAAACAACCTTCTCTCTAAGTTAACATAGTGAACTTAGTAGAAATTACTTGTGTGTCTGATGAATACACGAGCACTGTTTTAAATTGGTAAGAATTCAACCGGGTACTCAGTGTACATTGAAGAATCTCGAGTAGGCCTACCAGATCTGATACATTAACGTAACCAATGATCTTTAACTGAGTTGTCGCTAAAAGGATGTCCCATCGGTCATTGTGTAGCCTACTTAAAAAATCACATGATTCAATGTATTAGTAAAAAAACACACGTGATGCTCCAAACAGGAAAAAGGTAGCAGCAATTATATCTTTTTATTATATATTTTAAATATGTTCTACAAAATGAAAGTGAGATCCCATGCGTGAATTGCTCATTTTAATTGTGTTCAAAAACTTTCCAAAGATTAAGTTAGGCTACCTGGTTTGCTGTTGTAAGGTAAATAAAGCCACAGTACTACTTTACAATAACTTACATTTAATGTTTTAATTTAATATCTACATGATGAAGAGTTGTAGCGGTTAAGCTCCACTAGATAATATACCTACCTCGATCACGTTACAATTATCAAAAAGTAGCCTGTTCAAATCCATTTTCCTACAGTCACCTGACAAAGTGGGCTTTCTAGCACTGATCATAGTACCGGTATAGAAAGTTGCTAATTGCTGCTTTTACTTACTTTTGATGCACTCCTTTTTTTGTCGCACACCAATATTCTAACCAAACAACACAATACAGCGTGCTTTTATTATGCTCCCTGTATAATAATCCGTGTATGCTTGGTAATAGGTTGGCAAAACTTAAAGATACTAAGATTAATCAGCCGTTGCAGTGTTTCCCATTTCGTTGAACACTTGGATTTAACCTAACCTAAAACGTGTTGTTTAGTGTTTGTAGGAAAAATATAATGTGAAACACAAGTGTAAATTGCCTTTGCTGTACTTGAGAAACTTTCCTCACTCGCCTGCTGCTTGTGTGTAAACATTTCTCTCATCTGCAGCTAAGTGCTACTTGGCACACTAGTTACACAAATAACTATTTCATTAACTGTTTTATCTCTTGTTTACATTCTGAATGTGGTTAAACATTCAGCTGAACGATCAGCCGTGTTAAAATACAATTCACATTTGAAAAAGAAAGTTATAAAAAAAGTACGACAGCATCACTGAATCTTGTGAAAGCAAGCGCTAGAAATACACGCAAGAGGGGCAAGGCCCTAAAGGAAATTACCTTTTTAGAATTACAATTCATCGTTCCACTAATCACAAGCTTGAAAATTAATAACACCTAAATCGTAAATATTGATGAAATAGGACAGCTAGTGAAGCAATGTAGGAGAAAACAGAGAAAAGATTGTATTAAGTACCTAGTCCTGAATGGATATATGTATAACGGACGTTCGGCTACATGACACTGGGTTTAGAGTTGAAAATTTACCAAGGAAATAATATGCAGTCAGCCAATAGTTTGTATTGTTTCAGACTTTCTTGTACAACGAGATGTTTATATACAATATCAACCGAGGAGATTGGACGATGCTGAAGGCCCCGGCTGGCCCCCCGCCACGATGTTCACACCAAGCAGTGGCTCTGCCTATTGGTGGAGGACAGTTGTGGGTGTACGGCGGAGAGTTCGCCAGTCCTACACAATCACAGTTCTACCACTACCGTGATCTCTGGGTGTTCCACTTCGCCACTCATCTCTGGGAGCAGGTCAAGTGAGTGTAGGGTTGGTTATGGATTTTTATTTTTTACTTTACAAAAAACTTTCTTAAAAAAAAAATTTATTTTTGTATTATACGGAGGCCACCTTTATACAGCGCGCTGCGTGGCGTTTATGTTAGGATGGGTTATCATACATTTTTTATGACTCATCTGGTATCGTTAAATTCATAACAAAACGAGAAAAGTCCTACAAAAATATTTTGTAGGAGGCGCTGTAAAATAAGTGGCCTCTGTATAATACGGAGGTACCCAAAAAACTTTCTTTTTAGGCTGCTTCTTTAGCTGATTTTTAGTGATTTGCCTATGACTTATGTTTCAACCCACATAAATTGTGTTTGGAAACTTGCTTGGAATAGCTGGAAAGTCTATACAATTTAGAATTTTTGTTTACTTTTTACAGAGTTTAGAGACTAGTTAACCCTTATCCAATGATTGGTAAAATTATCTCTTACGCACCAGTCTTGTAGGCCAACTCTCATTAAATTTAAAAAATACACTTAAGCAGGAATGCCATTTGAGTAAAAGTAAGTTATAAGGTTTGCACAAGAAATATCAGAACTGTCTACCTCATTGTTTTAAATTCACCTTTTTTTTATTAGTTAATTAATTATAGGCCTATGCCTACATCTTTAAATGCCTAAGTAAAATTAAAATCTAGACACAAGAAATGTTATTCTCTTTATCGATCATTTTTAAATTTATATAAATTGGTATAAACTTAAGAATATTTCAGTGCGCCTGGTGCTCCTTCTTCTCGAAGTGGTCATCGTATGATCTGTGTCAAGAAACAGCTGTTTGTGTTTGGCGGTTTCCATGACAACCTCAGGGAATACAAGTACTTCAACGATGTCTACAGTCTCAACTTGGAGACACGTACATGGACGAAAATAGAACCTGTTGGTATGTTCTTTTATCTCTTTTCTAGTTTTATAACTAAACCAAGTCTTACAGCTAATACATATAAGGTTTTTGTCAATAAAATAGAACTTAAATGAGGTTCAGTTGAGGCTTAGGATAGTGTTAGTAGACTTCTCATTCGGTTGTAAAAAAATACAGTAACAAAAAGCAATAACATCACCAGTTAAGACTGTTTTCTCTCCAATATTATGTCGATCTTATGTCTGATGTTATATCTCTTGTGCCATCGAGAGAGACATGTAACCATAAATAAAATCTGTAAAATACTGTAGGCTACCTATTCGATCAGTGGTAGTTTCTAAAAGGCATGTAATACTTACTTTCTCTGTATTATTTGATCAGTGGTCATCATCCGAATGTTTATCCTTTGTACTGTGTTTAGGTCGTATATTGGCAAGATTTTAACCATATGCTATGATTCTTTGTTTTTTTTTACATTTACGTTGCTATTTTGTAGCCATCATGGCAACCACTAAAAGCCAATGTTAAAATTTAAAAACTTTGAGTTACTTTTAAATTATATAGGCATTATCAAAATTTGAAATTGTTTCTTCTTAAACCTTCCAAACATTTGTCAAACAACCTTGGTAAGTTTGGCTAAAATATGTTCAGCTGTTATTGTGTGATAGTGTTAGAAAGATTCCATTGAAGCCAATCCTAAAGAGCTTTGCTTCACTCCACTCAATTATATTTTCTTTCTTTATTTAAAGCTATGGAAAAATCTCTTAAACTTACAAAATGTTATTAGGCACACCTCCTGCGCCAAGATCTGCTTGTCAAATGGTGGCGACTCCTGATGGCAAAATCCTAGTCTTTGGAGGCTACAGCAAAGTGAGAGTTAAGAAAGTTGAAGATAAAGGAACAATTCACATGGATGCCTTCTTATTGGGACCTGACAGTGAGTACGCTTTGCTTTCTGCAAAATAATCAGTTATGGTAGTGTATCATATCATCGTATATCATCGTATATCATAAGAATTCAACTATGTAGTAGATGTTTATGAAATGTGATAAAAGGGTTGTATTCTTTTAACACGTTCGCTGCGGCCCATCAAATGGCAGGCCTAGCCCCAGTGCTGCGCAGCCCGCAGCGTCGAACAAACCTGATTGCCGGGTGATTAACTTTAAAATTTCGGGCTGACTAATAGCAAATAACGTGCAGTGATGTCCTGCTTTATGAGAATCTACGTAATTCCCTTGAACACTCACACATAGCAGCACTGCTTGGAACGAAGCCGGCCCCATTGTATTGCCAATTGTAGGGAGAAAGACGGGACAAGTTGATTTTTAAACTTGCCAGACAGGAATTTTACTGGGAAATTTACTACCAACCTACACCACAAGAAAAATCAAGTCACACACTATACGCTAACGTGGTATAGGTCTGCCTTCTACTGATGCTAGAGAAAAAACAAAGATATAGGAAAGGCATTGCCGAGCGTTCCCGATCGGGTACGCACACACTCTACGGGCACCCGAACACTGTACCCAATCGGGATTGGCCGAATACAACGTGTTAATGTAAATATATCGAATGAAGTAAATATAGTTTGGTATAAACATACAACATATACTTGATACTATTTAGTAATCTAAGGCCCTTTTTGACGCCATTTTCATTGTTGACTAGGTCTATTGTAACTTTCTTATTTAATGACCAATAAAGATTTATAATTTTTATGATTATGATAAATGGATTGTTCATGAAAGAGTGTTTTTAAGTTAGCCTAATTATGCGGTTTGGAATATTATTATTATGACCTTAAGCCTCATTATACAACATTTCGTGTTTCCTGAAACTGTTGTCACTTGGAAGTGGCAACGTTGTTCAGTGTAGGTATTTAAATACCCCCGCCACAGCAAACCTGCAGACTATGCGAATTTCTATTTGCCTAATTGGATTTACATTTAATATGTCTCCTTAAAAATATCACATGTATTTCGTATTTAAAAAACATTAGTTACTTAGGTTTGCTGTAATGGGGAGGGTAAAAAAGTTTTTTTTGTGTTAATAGTTTTTTATGAAATAAATTAATTTTCCAAATTTGATCAAAATATGTTCATAAACAAGCAAACTACAACAGTTTACTTATCCTACATAAGAATAACATCGGAATTTGAAAGCGATGGCATGATTTATTTGCTAGAAACTGTGTTTATTGTGTTGAAATGAAATGTAAAAATGATCTACATGTACATGCCGATCTAATTTACCGATACTTGTTTTGGTAAATTAGACCTTAGCCTTTTATTTAAGTATTGTGTAACCTTAACATGTCATTCAGTTAAGTTATTATATTATTTTTATCACTTAAAATGCTAAAAAACAGCCCTCTCTTTCATTTGAAATTTTCAGGTTTATGAAACGACTTCCCCCCTTACTTTGTTTGTGAGGGATCCTACTGTAGTTCTAACTTATATTTTCTATACTCACCCTATTGTGTTTCCAGAACATGACTCGACTGGACAGAAGTGGAAATGGAGTCAAGTGAAGCTTGGTGGAGCGAAGTACTCCCCTCGTTGTGGAGTAGCCCTAACTGGAGCACCAGGCAGTAAAGCTTACACGTTCGGAGGTGTGTTTGACGTTGAAAACGATGAAGACGACGACATCGATAGTGAATTCTACAATGATCTACACTGTCTAGACTTGGAGAAACTTGTCTTCAGGACAGGTAAAGTAATGGTTTCATGTTCCTAGTTTATAGGATACCAAGATTTTTTCATCAACTATATTGTTTTGTGGTTAATGATGTAGAGGCTAAATACCGAACAATAATATAATTTTGTAGTCCCTACCTACTATTTTTACAGTATATTTGAGTTGTGATTTAGAGACAGTTTTAAACTAATGTGACCACTTTTAGTGGATTATAATATAAGCTAATCCCGTGGTAAAGTAACATTTTTTGCTAAAAAAATTTCTAGTGGCCTTGTCTGGTAAGAAAGAAGGCTCCAAACCAAAGAGAAGGCGGAGAAAAGAAAACGACAAAGAGGAAGAAGGAGACGAGGATGGTTCTGAAGGAGAAATGGAAATTGAAGATAAACCAGTTGTAAGTTTCGCCTTTATGTTTATATAAAATATAAAGGTACTTTGGTATTACACGGAGGCCACCCTTATACAGCGTGCTGTGGTGGTTTGGTTAGGTTCTATCATATATAGAAAGTATGACTCATCTGGTATTGTTCATTTCATAACGAAAAAAGGAAAGTCCTATAACCCAACCTAACATAACAGCACGCTGTAAAATATGTGGCCTCCCTATAATACCCAAACCCAAGTACCAATATAAATACAGTAATCATCCATGAAGTAAATAAAAACTGCATGTCCTTAAATTTAAGAAGGGTACCAGTCGGGAATCCTAGGAAAGTCGGGGATATACAAAGGTCGTGAAAAAGTATTGAGTTCCGGCCGTAGTCAGGAATGATCTAACTCTCAAAAGTCAAAATTTAACCAAAAAGTTAATGAAAACTGTAAAATTCAGTACAAAACAAGTAAAAGAATAAATTAATTTTCCTGTTTAAAAATATTTAAGTTGTAATTTTGTTTCCCATGTTGAGAGGCTAAAATATTTAAAGATTTAACAAATTGGAAATGACCGTAACACTCAGTAACAACAGTGGTGGTGTGGAGGGGTTTTGGCTGTTGCCATGGGAGTTGCGACGCCTGCTGACCACCTGCGCTGTATTGTTTCCAAAAATAGAATCAGTTATAAGTTTTCAGCTGTCTGCACTTGTGTCCATTTTGCAGTTACAACAATAAACTATTCATAATGCTAGCGCTGCAGCATTATCACGTAGATAACAGCCATTGGTGATTGGTTGTATTTGAACCAGGGAACTCGTGGACACAAGCACCACGCTCTACAACTACCCCTAAAATGTGTGGCCTAAAACTTACCAAAAGCTTGAATGTGTCTTATCCTCGGATAGGAAACACCAGAAGTGCAGAAGGTGTCAGACGACGGAGTGTTCACTATGACAGTAGGTCCAGCCTTGACCTCCAGTGATGCCAACACATCAGCTGTTGCAGAAAACAGTGGTGCCACCCCGACACACCCTCGACCTCGGATGAACTGTGGTCTGGCAGTCAAACATGGCACCCTGTATATGTACGGAGGACTGTTTGAACAGGGAGAGCGAACTTTCACCCTCAGTGACCTTCATGCTTTAGGTAAGAGTATTGTTTTTCAAGTAACAGTAATTTTTAAGTTTTTAGCGAATTTCCCATTACAATATTTCAATATTTGTTTAACAATATTTGTCAGTTGAACAGTCAGATTCCTTAGCTTTTCATTAATATTGGTGAAATAATGTAATGGTAATATTATTATTTTTGCCACTTATTACTTCTTCGTCAAGGACATTTAAGCTGGATCGCTGTTAATAAGAAGACACTTAAAGTTATTTCACTCACTCGCTCTAACAGTTCGATCGACGTTACAAAAATATAATTGTATTCACAGGGATCTATTACAGAGGTACTATTATTTTGTGATGCTCACTGTTATGTTGGAAGATTCAATCAGCGGGATAGTTGTTATATTCCTTTTTGTAAACAAACAGTTCAGATGACGGTTCAGATGAAGTGTCACCTACATTTCAGTAATAGTATTATTTATCTTACGTTAAATAATTCACACATATAATTAATTTACATCAGTGCACTTTGTCATTGAATAAATCCAACGTCCAACAAATAAAATGATGGTGGAATAATTTAACACAAAACCCTCTCTTAAAATATGGGTTACTTAGTTATACGACCTGTCAATCAAACAAATGTATAAATTTATCTGTAAAATTGTAT
Organism: Macrosteles quadrilineatus; assembly: GCF_028750875.1. Taxonomy (NCBI): domain Eukaryota; kingdom Metazoa; phylum Arthropoda; class Insecta; order Hemiptera; family Cicadellidae; genus Macrosteles; species Macrosteles quadrilineatus. The sequence continues at coordinate 33,554,859 of NW_026542598.1, read as the reverse complement.
ATCTTCCCCTCAGATCTGCACAAGCTAGATGAGTGGAGGACACTAGTTACATGTGACGTTGCTTCTCAAGAGTGGCTCGCCTCATCTTCAGAGTCGGAGGAGAGTTGCAGCGACGACGACGATGACAGTGAAGAAGATGAGGAGATGGATACAGACTGAGTGATAACATACGTGCTCCATAGCATGTATTGTCTGTGTATACAAGATTACAAGGTAAACGAGGATTTTTTTAAAGAAGTCAATGAGTGTGGCTCTAAGATGTTAAAAAAAACAATAAGATTGTTATAGATGTTATCTTAGTGTCAAGTTTTTTTGGTGGCCACATTAATGTCAACTCTGAAGATCACTCCATTTTGAACTTAATCTGACATTTCTCATCAAGATACTCTCTGAAGATTCAAGTCCTGCATCCAAACAATAAATCAGTGTTATGTTTTGTGTTCTTTTATTGTGTATCTGTTAGCCTCTGGACTCTTTAATTTTCTCAGGTAGGCTAGCTGAGTTCTATTTTTTGAATTCCTTGCTAGCCAATTTTAGACAATCTTTTTCTGAGTTCTCTTCACAACACTATCCTACAACTGACGATTTTTACTGTAGACTTAAACGTTGCACGAATATTTAAATCAATAATTTTATGTTCTTACATGTTTGCAGACTTTGTCGTCAACATAAAAGCATCAAATAGGAAATGACTTATAATCTCGTTTAATTTACCTTTATTTTTTTTTAGAACAATGGGAGAGCCAAATCAAGAATGGTACCACCTGGAAATTATATCTTTTATACATTAATTTGTTTTGTAAATAAAACTTTCATTTTCCTCATGATATTTACTTTTTCCTTTTACTCTGATAAAATAGGACTTTTTCATGAAACTCAAACTATTTACATTGTACCTTTGATGGGGAAGATTGTATAATCAATAATCATTATGTTCTCTGTCACAATTAACATTTGATTTTTTAGTATGTTTGCTCCAAAACAACGTATATACACTATCTTACCTCAGCATATCGAATTCTTCCCAACAATAAAAGAGTAAATATATACTAACTTTTATCTGGATGAACAGTAGGCCTATAAACAACTTTTTTGTATTTAAATTATATAAAAAGTATACAATATAGAAAAAGAACTATCACATGGTAAAAGGTAAATGACAAAGTAGTCCAGGATTTAAAAAATATAATTTATAAAATAAAAATGCCAATATCGAGACAACCTTAAAATAGAGGATTTCTTGATATGGCTCAGGTACGATGTGACACTTGGTTCAACAGAAATTATCAAACTAAATGCATAATACTTATACATGCAGTAAAAACTTACTCTTAAATTAAAATGCCAAATTCATCATTATTTGTATTTCGTTTTGATTCATAGAGTTTGGCAATAGGAACTGATGGGCTATTATGTGTCTGTGTGACCACTAAGCTGTAATAGTACGATATAGCTGTTCTGTTCAGAAAGTAAGGAACATTTGCGTCTGACACCGAAAGGCACGTGGTTGTCATACACTTTTTAGTACAAACGTATTAGCCTACTCAAAAACTGTCCAGCCGTCACGCGGAAGCCTCATTTTGCTACCCAATGTTGCAAAATTAAAGTGTGCTGCAATTAAAAACCACGCTAGTTGTAAGGTGCTGCCTGTAATGCGGTTTTTGTTATCATACACTTATAGACTATTTGTGTAGCCTATTAAGAACGCAAAGTACGTCATTGCCGCTCAAGAACTGTAGACATGAAGCTTTAGCTGAATGCGGCAATTTTGAGATCAACAATGCAGGTCTGTGCTCCTAATACACACAAGATTTTTCCCAACACTATAATTAACTTACACATAGACAAACTTTTTAGTTATATATAAAATGGCCTGTAGACCATCTTTGCTTTTTTTAGGTTATGTTATGTGCCTACCAGATGTGGGTGTTAAAATACAGAAGCAGGCATGTTAATTTTTGTTAGCAAACGTGAGCGAGAAAGAATAAAGGAGGAAATAACCTGTTTAAAAGTTTGCTAATGTGATCATTTCCATGCAGTAGTAGGAAAAGGAATTCGAAAGCTTGGTAACCGCTTCGATAATTGCCTCATTTTGTTTGGCGGATGTGTGGAAAAGTATTACCTAGGCCTATTTTAGTTGCTCTTTCAAATGTAGGCCTAAATAATGTAATTTTTTCTCGTAGAAAATTTTTATTTTATTCTAAAACGAACCTTACTTCCTGAACAGCCCTTACATTTTGAGGGTCTAAAGTTACTCTAGTTGACACAAGCTCAAGTTTAAATCATGTCTTCCAAACATCCAGTTTTTCCTGCAGTATAAGTCTTCATGACAAGAAATTTTTTCCGCCTGGAGTGCAATAGTAAATATAAAAAGAAAAACCGAACGAACCCCAAACATTGCTAAGAAACCTTGTTTTTGACATGTTTTACAGCTATGTGTTTCTTGAGTGAGATGCCTACGGAGAATGCCATGGGACAGTAAGAGCACTTGTACGGCTTCTCCCCAGTGTGAGTTCTCATGTGAACACTCATTCTTGTCTTGATAGACTTGCCACACACTTCACACGTCTTCAACTTCACCTTGCCTTCATGCACCTTCAAATGTGTGATAAACGTAGTCTGGTGAAGAAACGTCTTCTCACACCGGTCACACTTGTAGGGTTCCTCATTGGTGTGTGTTTTCATATGGTCCGATAGGAACCTCTTTTGGAAGAAATTTTTAGCGCATATTTCACATTTGAAAATTGTCTCTTTATTGTGAACCGTTTTAATATGGTAATTTAAATTTCCTTGAGTCTTAAAAGATTTGCTACATTCTTTACATTTGAAGTTCTTATCGGTTGAGTGAGACAGCATGTGGAAATTGAGATCGGAAGGTTTGTGAAAGCCTTTGTTGCAAACGGAACATGAATAACTGTAAATCCCTGTATGTTGGGACTCGTGCTTTGATAACTGGCTCTCTGAAATAAAACTTTTCCCGCATTCTTCACACGTGTGCTGATGATCTTTGTTGCAAAGCTTTACATGGTTTCTCAGATTCGATTCGGTCAAAAAAGTGTGGCCGCAATACTCGCATATGAACATACGAGCACCAGTATGCTTATGAATGTGAATCTCTAATGATAATTTTCTTGTAAATCCTTTCTTGCAGATTTTACAGTTGTATATGTACTCTTGAGAATGGGTTTTAAGTAAGTGTGATTTGAACAAGTCATTGGAGACGAACATATCACCACAGATATCACACAAAATGTCTGCCTCCCTTTCATTACTATTGTGCCAGTTGAGATGCCTCTGTAGATTGCTCTTTAGAGGAAATCCTTTACCGCATCTTTCACAGTAATAATAAAACTCCTTGGTATGTTGCTGGAGGTGGTAGTTTAAATACTTCTGTGATGATAACACCTTGAAACAATACGAGCACTGAAATTCGGACTGTTCCAAATCGCTAATAGAAGGATCTTTATCTTCATTTGGGCATTCATTTTCTACCTGAAAATAAGAAAATATATGTAAAAACTAGACAAATTAAAAGCTGTGAGATACATGGTGATTGACAAGGTACCTGTAAATCTTGGGATATGGCTTGCTCAATTACAGGAATCAAATTATTAAAATAAATTTGACCAAAGAAACAGATATCATATAGCCTGGGGATGGTTAAGAGACAATAAAATACTTCCAGGGTGGCTAAAAATGGCTGGAAAGTACCGGTAATTAAATGATTTAAGTGAGGAGTAGAAGGGAAAAGCCGGTTTTGGACCAACCCCAACAGACCAGGGATTTCCCACCTGTTTACTACTTCCGCTCATCGAATGGCCAGTTCTGGGCCAACCCCAACATACAACAACAATAGATACAAGTTTTACATAAGCTGATTGACAAACTTACCGAAAATGGTTCCTGTTCTCTATAAATTTCTGAATTTTTTGGTTTTTCTTCTGGGCGTTTGTTGGGAATATTGTTATTTTTTAAAAGTTTGTCCACATCTTGAGAACTAACTTCATTGTGTAAAATATCATCAATAATTGGCACTGATTGTTGGATAGTCTTTGAAAAGTTGTCATTAAGCGTTTGTTTAGCAGTCGACAGTTTAACTTCGAGGACTTCAATAGTTTCAACGAGATTTAAGCAGCGTCGACACATGAAAGTGTTGCGTTTTTCTAAGTAATGTTGAAAGTCCATTGAAAGGATTTGCTCTAATTTTGTCCTTACTGGAATTTTATATGATGTTAAAGGAAAGGATTCATTCATGTGGATGAACTGATTAGCAGGTGTTTGTGAAGAAGTACCAACATTACATATTAAACATCTCAAAAGTACTTGATTGTTGGTGGATTCATAACTCTTCTTGATTTCTTCGATTGATACCTAAAAAAGTTAATAGATTTTAGACAATATTAAACAATTCTTGGAAAGGATATGCAATGGACAACTGAAGTCCATGTGAGTCTTTCTTATGCCAACTAGTTGGGACTGGGCCCTGTTTAGAATACTACCTAATTTTTTCTGACTAGCCAGACATGCAGAAAAGTTGCATTCACAAATCAAATGATCATATTTTTATGACTGTTAATGGCCATAGGCTATATTGCTCTCACAATCACAACACCGTTATTGTTTCTGGCAGTCACATCTACGTTATGTTCTTGCAATCAAGGAGATGGGTGGTTATCTTCTTATTACTATTATATCCTAAATTAATTAGATACCTAATGTCCCCGTAATTATCTACCAGATTGCAGCAATAGTTAGATCCCAGTATTCTTACTAAACAATGATCATAAAATAAAACCAACCAAATAACGTTAAATGAATGGGTGCTCGGCTCTAGTCTATTGGGAATCATTCAAAATCTGCTGGTTCCATATAAAATTCAGACTGTTTCCCAATCATCAACATTCACATAGGCCTACAATCCGCGATCAGCTAGAAACCGTATTTCAAAACATAAGTTAGGTATAGCTCTGTTTAGAATTTAAATAGGCCTACGGGTCATTCCATTTCAAATCATCCAATAAAAAAATAAAATGTCACCCATGACCTCAGATTTGGCTGAAATTTTTTTTATTTGTTCATTTGACCATTTTAATAAGATACACCAAGTTTTAAAAAATTATCTTAAATAGTTTTTGAGTTATGAATTTTTGAAATTTTGCTAAATACACTTATAACGGCGCTTCCGAGGTGAAAAGGTTCGGTGACGTTCTTATATACAAAAATCCATAACTTCTACAATATTTAACATAAAGCAATAGTTTTTTCACCAAAATGTTCAGAAAAATCAGAGGATTATAGAAAAAATACATTTGGCTAGTTATTTCTTCACATTTATATGTAATGCATTGCTAAATTTAAATTTTGAGTTATTTTTTAATTTGCAAACAAAAAATCTTTAAAAGCGATTATTGACCAAAGGCATAGCAGTAACCAAAGCAATTTTTTTTTTAATTAACCCTAAAGATATAAACTAAAGTAATCTGGAATAAAATTAATGGTTTTTTACCAGCTAATATTTTTTTTATTCATATAAGTTACAATATGGGTTATGGCGAAGAAATCCTATGAAATCGATAACTTTACTTTGCTATCCAAGTTTAAAACCTATAATATTCATCCAATTGCAAACAACATATTTTAATTAAATTACAATGACTTGTCAATAGTCAATACTTAAAATGTATGCACTAACCCTTAGATATTAATTGTGAAAACATGTGTTTTTAACTGTTACCGGTACCGTATACTAGGCTGTACAGAAAATTAAAGCTGCAGTAAATGATGGGCTATACCAATTGTACTTACAAAGAAATGTATTTATTATTTATACAAGGGCTTATTGGATTAGAACATTTTTGTGATAATCATAAAGGCCTTTGACAGTAGAGGAGTTACCTTAGTTTTGGATATGGGTGCGTGTGAGCCTCAACATTTTCTTACAATGCAAGTCAGCAGCTTGAACTTCCTTTTCAGGAAAATAATACATCCTCCTTGAACCTTTAGTTGTAGGTGGATTGACACTTGAAATTATGTTGCATAGGCCAGTAAAATGATTTTGCTGGTCCGTGGGGATGTAGAAATTTAACTTTAATATAGGTACTCAATGTCTTTTTTTTTCTCATGACTAATCCGAAACACCAATTGTCATCATAAATGCACAATGTAGTCAACCAAGCTATTGTCCTGTTAGATTTCAGCAAAAACAATTCCTATGTAATCTTACTAATATAAATGTGAAAGTTTGTGTCTGTGTTTGTTTGTTTGTGTGTTTGAAGTTCAATCACGCATAAACCACTGGACGGATTGGGCTGAAATTTGGCATGATGATAGCTTACATTCCCGATTAACATATAGGCATATTCTTACCTCAAAAATCCTTTCGGGCTCCGCTCCAGTTTGGTTGAGCGAAGAATATGCCTATATGTTAATCGGGAATGTAAGCTATCATCATACCAAATTTCAGCCCAATCCGTCCAGTGGTTTATGCGTGATTGAACTTCAAACACACAAACAAACAAAGACACAAACTTTCACATTTATATTAGTAAGATTACATAGGAATTGTTTTTGCTGAAATCTAACAGGACAATAGCTTGGTTGACTACATTGTGCATTTATGATGACAATTGGTGTTTCGGATTAGTCATGAGAAAAAAAAGACATTGAGTGTGATATTAAAGTTAAATTTCTACATACGGACCAGCAAAATTGTTTTACTTGCCTATGCAACATAATTTCAAGTGTCAATCCACCTACAACTAAAGGCTCAAGGAGGATGTATTATTTTCCTGAAAAGGAAGTTCAAGCTGCTGACTTGAATTGTAAGAAAATGTTGAGGCTCACACGCACCCATATCCAAAACTAAGGTAACTCCTCTACTGTTAAAGACCTTTATGATTATCACAAAAATGTTCTAATCAAATAAGCCCTTGTATAAATAATAAATACATTTCTTTGTAAGTACATAATTGGTATAGCCTATCATTTACTGCAGCTTTAATTTTATGTACAGCCTAGTATACGGTACCGGTTACAGTTCAAACACATGTTTTCACATTTAATATCTAAGGGTTAGTGCACAAATTTTAAGTATTGACTATTGAAAAGTCATTAATTTAATTAAAAGATGTTGTTTGCAATTGGATGAATATTAGAGGTTTTAAACTTGGATAGCAAAGTCAAGTTATCGATTTCATAGGATTTCTTCGCCATAACCCATATTGTAACTTATATGAATAAAAAAAAATATTAGCTGGTAAAAAACCATTAATTTTATTCCAGATTACTTTAGTTTATATCTTTAGGGTTAATTTAAAAAAAAAATTGCTTTGGTTACTGCTATGCCTTTGGTCAATAATCGCTTTTAAAGATTTTTTGTTTGTAAATTAAAAAATAACTCAAAATTTAAATTTAGCAATACATTACATATAAATGTGAAGAAATAACCAACCAAATGTATTTTTTCTATAATCCTCTGATTTCTCTGAACATTTTGGTGAAAAAACTATTGCTTTATGTTAAATATTGTAGAAGTTATGGATTTTTTTATATAAGAACGTCACCGAACCTTTTCGCCTCGGAAGCGCTGTTATAAGCGTATTTTGCAAAATTTCAAAAATTCATAACTCAAAAACTATTCAAGATAATTTTATAAAACTTGGTATATCTTATAAAAATGGTCAAATGAACAAATAAAAAAAATTTCAGCCAAATCTGAGATCATGGGTGACATGACCTGGATGAATGGGCATGGAATGACCCCTACAGTAAATTATTCCCCGCATAAGGTGGCATCAATTAGCTGGACTTTCTGATTGGCGGGACTGAGGTGTAGGCTACTCTTATGATTCAGACTTATACAAATAGTCCTGCTTCCATGTTAGGCTTAATCTTTTATTACGGTTTAAAGTTATTATAAAACACTTACCTCGCTTTCTATCTCTCCAATTTCATCAGATTCCTCAACAATAATATTGCTTTCGTCACTCTCGCTACTAACAGTCTCAGAACTTTTAAACCCTCTCTTTTCTGTTTGATTATTACTGCCTAGTAGTATTGATGGTTTGTTCCCCGAGCTAGAAACATCTTCTTGACTATTGACAACTGATGGAAAACAATTGTTTATATCTGAAGTAGGATCTGACCTCTGTGATTTGTTATTGATCTGGCAACAAGCGTTTAAAGAATCACTGTAGTTGGTGATTGAAATTTGTTGTTTACTATTTGGTTGTAACTGTTCACCTTCTTTTAAGAGTTGTTTTGAAGGGTAGAACGAATTGACAACACTATTGGAGGGGTGAACAATATTCTGAGATGTTGCACTTGTGATCTGACTTTGATTAGCAAAAGAATTTTGTTGTGAAGATGAGCTTTCAATCCTGGAATATGAGGGAGTTTTTTGTGGTACAAATGTATTGTTTTTTCCAACAAATGAAGAGTAACTATTATCCGGAGTGGTATAGTATGAATTTGTTGGTTGCATACTATACTGTGCAAAAACATAATTATCTTGGGATTCATTCATTGTATTGAACATGTTAGGACTTGACATATAATTTTGGAACTGAGATTTCCAGTCTTTTGTCATCATATTATTCGATGGATACAAACTTTGTTTAGAAACTAAATTATTCTCATCCTGCACTGTACCTTGTTTAGTTGCCGTCATATAAGTATTTGGTTTTGCATTTCCCTCAACTGGTTTGTTATTGGGATTGTTAATGCTATCAAAACAAGTACCACTATCTGGGCTTTGAATACAAATATCACTCTGCTTTAAATCTGATTGATCTAGACCTAAACCTGGAAGGCAAATTTGTGTCGCTGCTGATAATTGAGAGGCTGTGGAAATGGGTATGTTGTAATTTTGAGACATTGGAACTGATCGTTCACTATACTTGCAATATTGCTGATTACTGGGGATCTGTGATGCTATAGGGAGGTTGAGCCAGCTTTGAATCGGGTCCATCATGTTCATTGTGAGAGCTGATTTATTTTGATAGTTAGAAACATCACATGCGGTCTTCATTTGATCATGAGGCACTGGGGAGGCCATGCCCAAAGAATCAATCATGCTGAATCTATTAACACAGCAAGAATGTGAAGTCGAAGGAAGTGTGTGTGTTGATGTGGTAACATTTTTGTCTGGTAAAAGCTGAGTATGTTGGTTTTGAATTCTACCATCTGATAGCCACTGAAGATTGCTTTCGTAGCTTGCCAAAGAATTATTGAATCCCGAGCTACTGTACAAGCCTCCAAACGATGTATTCTGGTAGCTCAAAATTGAATTTGATACTGGAGTTTGGTGGCCTGGAAGAAGTGTTTGATTTTGTGCGTTTTCATCACCGGTGACATTTTCTAACACTCTTGTGGCTATGGTGTGGTCTTCAGGATTTCTTCTTTGTTCAGATGCACTGTAATTTCCTTTTTCTTGACTGTTGAAGTTATTTGCAGACATTTTAACTATCCTAACCTTAAAGTTGGCCTAATGCACTAAGACCACATTTCAATAACATTCGAGCTGCTTTGTAACTAACTGCAAGTTCAAGACTAACCTTAACTATGCATGTAATAAAGGATATGGACGAAAACACGCAGAAATCCCTTATTAATGAACAAAACCGCTAGTAAGCAACTACAAACTGAGTATTGACAGTAACAGTACAAGAAAATAACAAACAAACAAACTGACAACAGCGACAACTGACATTTTGTGTTCCAAAATCATTAAATCATTCACTACTAGTCACTCACTACACTTCTGCTTATGATCAAATTGACTTGACATTAGAATCAACCATAGAGGAATGAAAATCCTGAATGTAAAGAAAAAACGTAGACATGCACAAGTAATATAATATTAAAAAATGTGTCATGTTGAAAGAAGTTAGGAGGAAATATAACCAGAAAAACACATTAAAAGTAAAAAAAAGAAAATTTTAAGCCTCAAAAACCATTTACCAATGTTCAATCACGATTTGCATGGTGAAATAGTCGTTTACCCCAAAAGTGCCAAAGATAAAAAGTGCTTAAAATTTTGGTAGATAAGGTAAAACATTGCAATAGAACATAAGTAGTATGGTAGTATACGTTTAGTATTACCATAGATAAGTATTACCCAACAAAAAATTGAATATTAAAAATAAAAAACAAACAAAGGCACCATCTACTATTGTATAAATGGTGTTACCGTGAATAAATAAATAAATCATAAAACGTATCCCATTACAAGTACGGTTTCACATTTTAAGGGCTGGTATTATTATTTAATCTACGGTGAATTATACTTCGTTACAATTCACCACAACTTTGGTACAATTACTCTGGTATTCTAACAAGCAACCTCCAATTTTCAATATTTTAATAAATCTATGTTCATAAATTGAAACCAATCTGGACATATGGAGTGCAACTATGGGGCTCGGCGAGTACTTCTAAGAAATTCTCCAAAGATACCAATCGACAATGCTGAGGAAGATAACAAATGCACCATGGTATGTCAGCAATAGAACACTACATCAAGACCTTAAGATGCCTACAGTTAAGGACGAAATCATGACCATAAGTGAACGATATATTACGAAATTGGAATCTCATCAAAATCATTTAACTCTTAACTTATTAAACAACATGGATACAATTTACAGACTTAAGAGGCCATCAATTCTGGACCTGCCCTTCAGATTTTTGTAAAGTGTTTTTATTGAAAAATTTGTTGTTGAGAGTGCTTAACAACTATTTTTAATGTTCCAAAGTCAATTTTTCGTATTCCATAGCATTTACCATAATTTACCTATTGTTCAATATATAATAGAACAGATTGTAAAGTAAAAAAATAAAAATCCTACTAATATTATAAATGAGAAAGTTTAGATGTATGGATGTATGGATGTATGGATGTATGTTTGTGACAAGTGAACGCGAAAAATACTGGTCGGATTGGGCTGAAATTTGGCATGATGATAGCTCACATTCCCGGTTAACATATAGGCATATTCTTATTTCAAAAATCCTTTCGGGCTCCACCCCAGTGGCTCTGGAGTTTCCCATGTTAACCTTATGAGAAATGGAATTATTGAATATTAACAGCTGTTTCAATTAAACAAGTTGGTTCTGTTCTATGATGTTCAATAGCATTAAAGTTACAAGGATTACCAACAGGGTGCAGCACTATTATTTCTTTTACATTTATGACAACAGCTAATTTGCAACCAAAAGGTGAGTGAGCCTAGCGAACGAACTTCAACCTGGAGGCGAGTAAGCGTAGCGAACGAGCTAACCTGAAGGCAAGTGAGCGCAGCGAACGAGCTCCAACCTAAAGGTGAGTGAGCGTAGCGAACGAGCTCCAACCTAAAGGTGAGTGAGCGTAGCGAACGAGCTCCAACCTAAAGGTGAGTGAGCGTAGCGAACAAACTTCAACCAGGACGTGATTGAGCCATGCGAACGAGATAATCTTGAAAATTAAGAAGTTAAACGGGGCAAAGCCCGCGGGTTACAGCTAGTAATAAATAAATTTAAATCAATAATGTGTGAATTAATGAGCTGATGTCACCTGTCTGCCATGTTATCTTATGGGACATCTGTCACTAAACAACACCACTTGCGACGTTGCCAATTAATTCTACCAGGCCGCGGCCTGAAGGTGGCCGTGATATTGCTCTCTCACTGTTCGCGCTCGCGCCACTCCCCTCCTCAGTCTCACTCTCACTCAGTTTAGTTCCGACTATTGCCAAATAGAGACACAGGACAGGACACAGTATTTTTTTCAATCTATTTTCTAAATAAATTTTATTTTTCCCGATTTACATAAACACCGTCTTTTCAATTTGTGTAGGTCTTATATTATGTGATTTGGATTTAAGATATTTTAAAATAACTTATAATATGGCTCAGAGGCTTTTATTGACGGCTCAGAAACTCAAACTTTTAAATTATGGTGGGACTAGACATGGTACCATCAACCGGATAGATGTAAGTGTAAATTAAGGTTATGTAATTTAGGTTTGTCAAATATTTTATTTTTTTAATTTAAGATTTTACTACATTATACAAGTTTATTTATATGGTATTGTTTTGTTTGTTAAGTTTATTTATTTTGTGAATCAAATTACAGTGGAGAGGTTTAAGTTATTGATGTTGCAAGTGATGCAACAGTAGGCTACATTGAATTGCCATTTTACTTACGTTGTGTAAGGTAAGTAATCCAAATAAATTGAAGGGCACTTAGAATGACAAATTTCTTGTAGGAGTAGTGAAACTTTTACAATCAGAAGAACAGTAAGTTTAAGTTAAACAATTCAATTCTACTTAAATTTGAATCCATAATCTAAGCTAAGTTAAGTTACTGTAGGCCTACCGGTATTTAACTTATTTTAGTTAGGCTTAGGCCAGTAAGCATCTTACCAGTTCAGTAAACTCTTGGCAATTTAAGTTTAAACACTCTATAAATCAAAACTTTAATAATTCACAAATAAAAGCTCAGTCCATAGAAAAAATGGTTCCGTGATCGGTTGAACAGGCCCAAAAACCTTATCACGCAACCGTTCTCTGATGAGGACATAGCATTATTATTGGTTAAAAAAAAATAATTAATTGTTGCATAGTTACTAGACGTTTTATGTAATAGGTAGCCTATTGAAAAGTTTCTAAAGAGTTAAGTTAGTGTACTTAAATAAAAAATGATTATTTAAGAACAAAACTAAAAGTAATAAGTAGAAAACAACTAACAAAATGTGTAAAAATATAACCTACGTCATTGAAAGTTGTTATTACGTAACAGCTGATGTCTGTTATTTGTTATAAGTTAATATAAGTCTACAGTTTTATTAAGTAGCCTATATAATTGTTTTTTTTTATTCTCTCTGTAATATATTAGACATTGACAAGGGATATTATTTTCATTTGTACGGTTGACAATATAGTGCAACAGATGTGATGTGATTGTTTACATACTTGATGTTCAGACATTTGTGTTTGTTTTGTGTTCGTACTTTCAGTGGTGATAAGTCATTATAACTTGAACGTAGTCACGGGTTTATTATTATGTTTTATAAATGGGGAGCCATACAAACTAATTTGATCGCATATTCTCGAGTGAGATTGACAGACTTAGGCGGTCGACACACGGGAAGACTGAAAGCCAACTGTTTTTTGACTCGATTGCAGTTGCGTTGGTTGAATCCGCACACGGGCACGACTGTAGTTGAGTTGAGACAGAGAATGAGTTCTAACTTTGTTATAACGATACTGTGTACTGTGTATGGTGTTTTTGAAATGAGTACGGTAGTAGTGATGAAGAAGCCCTGGTGTTTTATAAACAATTAAGAAAGCGTAGAGGACGTAGAAGGTATTGGGTACATCCTTATGTTAAAACAAATATTCAATGCAGGCTCTTTGTAGCTGCTGCTGCATTACAAGAAACAGATGCAAAATTTCAGCCTATATACAGGATGTCAAAAAGTACTTACAAGGAGTTATCACAGTTGGTATACCTGATCATTGAAAAGAGCAATATGCAAAAAGTTGTTCAAATCAGGCAACTAAAATCACCTTCGAACCGGCAGGTCCGGTTGCTTAACGACTGATCGCCAACTAGTCCTGAACTGGTCGCATCGTAGTCACACCGTGTGCACTGTCCAACCTAACTACTTTGGTCGGGACACATGCAACTAGTTTGTCCAACTAGTTTCCGATTTCAGTTGAAAAAAAGTCTTCCTGTGTGTCGGTGGCCTTTTGTGCGAAAATGACAGTGAAAGTGACGGCGAATTGGGCGGTGTAGGTCAGTAATGATGAGAGGGTAGACAGTGTTTTACATAAATAGCTGTAAAACATAGACTATTGTAGATAGGTAGGCTATATATACTTATAACTTAAATAAAAAATGTTTATGTAAGTAGGGTGAATTGAATATAAAGCAAGGGAATAAAAGCAAGAAATAGTAAAAACAAATGTTTATACTAAATTCTTTGACATTGCTTTTGAAAAATATGTATTTATTTATTTTTTATTTTATAAATACTTGAACATGTTTATTACAAAAGGAAAATTAATTAGTATTACAAATTTACATACAACTTTTATCTATTTAAGTTAAAAAGCCAATTTTTTATGAATTTTTTACCGAAACACTGCAGATTACCGGTAGCCATTTTTTAATGGATTCTAAAGGCTATGCTATTGAACTCTAAACCAAGTCTCCAATGGGTTAATAGGCTACTATATTTTGAAATTTTACCTACTGTTAAGCCTAGCCTAACTTAATTCGATGTCCAAGCAGAGAGCAGGTAGATTTAAAAAACACGCAGTAATTCAAAGTTTTGTCAGCAAAACAGTCTAAGCTATAATTTGAAGGGATGGATTCAATCTTGTCACAACAGGAAACTATACTTCATGTTAGCACAGTAGTTTCTCTCAAAATAACAATACTGTTAACTGTATTGATGACCAAGGAATCCATGTAGAAAAAGGGGAAAAAAATAAAAATAAAAATTGCTACCAAGTAAACTTAACTAAAAAATAAGCATTTGTTTGTTGTGAAGTAGTTAATTAAAATAAGCTGTACTTAAGAGGCTCCACTAATTCAACATTAGCCTACAATTAAAAATGGCTAATGGTTAGGGCCTAGATCACAGGTGCAACAATGAACATAAGTTAAGGGGTACTTAAAATAAAGTAGCTTAGGCCTACCGGTAAGTTACCTCTAGGCTTAATAGGTATAAACTGATTCCGTACACAGTAGAGTCTTCAATATTTCACCTAGGCAATAATCTGGGTGTGGCAAGGTGGAACAAGCTGATAAGTTAGATATACCGGTAACTTAGAAAATTATAAAATAACAATTTTGGTTGATTATTTTTAAATAATATATTTGGTTCTTACCGTCTACGCAATCAAAGACTATAATTTACTTACTGCACTACAGCCGTTTGGGAGATAATTCCATCGTCAGGTGCGTAGTGATACCTACACTAAACTTATGCTGATCAAGAAATTATTTACTAAACTTATGGTCTTGTTGCACTTAATACGCAACATCTTTATTTGCATTGCATCAGGGGTTAAATTAATATTAAACATATAAAAACAGAACGGACACACAAATACACGAAAACATTTAGAGCTCGTGTACGGCTTAAAAACTGACGACTGACTGTGTAACAATTCAATATTTTCACCAATATTTTTTTAATAGAATAATTTAATTTCCACCATATGTTTTCATTTTATCTAAACGTTAATCCCTTTTCAAACCATATATAGTAATTAATTGTCCATGCAGACCAATAGGTAATCAATTTAATACAATATAATATAGAAATTTTCAAATAACCTAATATCATCTATATATATATAAGGCAAAGCCCTCACTGACTCACTCACTCACTCACTCATCACTAATTCTCCCACTTCCCATTTACCTAGGAGGCTGAAATTTGGTACACTGATTCTTTAGGCATTAAATAGGAAAACTAAGTGGTTTTTATTCTGATCGGACTCTCGGGCTCCGCCCCAGTGGCTCTGGAATTTCCCATGTTAATCTTATGAGTACTTATATTTAAATGGAATTAATGAATCTTAACAGCTGTTTCAATTAAACAAGTTGGTTCTGTTCTATGATGTTCAATAGCATTAAAGTTACAAGGATTACCAACAGGGTGCAGCACCATTATTTCTTTTACATTTATGACAAAAAGGTAACCAAAAGGTGAGTGAGCGTAGCGAACGAACTTCAACCTCAAGGCGAGTGAGCGTAGCGAACGAGCTAACCTGAAGGCAAGTGAGCGCAGCGAACGTGCTCCAACCTAAAGATGAGTGAGCGTAGCGAACGAGCTCCAACCTAAAGGTGAGTGAGCGTAGCGAACGAACTTCAACCAGGACATGATTGAGCCATGCGAACGAGATCATCTTGAAAATTAAGAAGTGAAACGGGGCAAAGCCCGCGGGTTACAGCTAGTGTAAATATATAATAGCCTATAACTTTTGTAACAAAATTGCTTCAAATTCAACATAAATTTATTTAAATAACTTTTCAAAATTATAATTTAGCTCTCTAGCAAATGAAATTTGTTATAATATATTTGTGAACAGTGGCCTATAATTTTATGTTATTAAGTCGGCATTGACATATGTGAGTGCAACAATACATCAGACCATCATCACTTCCAATAGAGCCAAGATAGTATGAAGATGCAAATTAGACACTACATATTTAATATTAAAATTTTATAAAGAAAAGTACATTATTCGGACAAAATTTGTGAAATTTGTTGAAAGAAGAACCATCCCTGTGACGAACATTCATAATTTATAACATCAAGAACTTTACTTCAAAGAAGACATCAATTTTGGTGAGATTACTCCAATAGACTTTTATCCCTTTGGAAGCCATTAAAACTTTTTTAGGCCCAACCTTTGGACATTTGTACTCAAATTCAAAGTCAAGAACTTATAGAAGCTTAACCTATTCAAAATTATTATTAATTCAACCAATCTATAATTCGAACATACTTTATATTTTAAAACAAAATTTAATTAGGCTTATATCACAAGATTAATTTCAAATGCCGCTCGATCACCCCACCTGAGAAAGATCCTTGCAGTAGCCTAAATTATAACATTGAACTTAAATAATTAAAACCATTGTAATAGGCCTAGCCTAAAGTTTTTTTAAAGTAAATTCATTTCCCACTGTTTGTACAATTTATTGTGAACCCCCTTTCTTTTCTTTCACTATCAGATTTGTATAATAATTAATAAAGTTAAGTTTCGATTTTGTACATGGAGTTTCCATTGTAGACCTAAGTTGAAGGTAGATTACAACTGTTCAATCCTGGTCACTGCAGGAGTTACGTGGATGACTGGAACAGCTGACAACATGGTATACCAACTTTTAACTCAAATTATTTCTTTCCTGTTTGATTTCTATTATTATGTCAAAAAATGGATTGGTTGCTGAATTTGTGTGGGAGTTGATTACCAAGTTTGATTCGTATTATATTGGACAGACTGGTAGGTGCTTTAAGACCAGATATAAAGAGCACATACGCACCATTAAGAAACCCAACCCTGCTTCAAATTATACCAAACACATTCAACAGCATTGCCATGATTATTCCCATTTAAACAGCTTAGAAATACTACATATTGGCACTAAAAGTCACAAACTGAATTGCATCGAGAACTTCCATATCTATTGTACTGCTACAACTAAAGAGCCGAACTTGATAATCAACTCCCACACTAATTCAGCAGCCAATCCAATTTTCGAGAAAATAATAGAAATCAAACAGGAAATAAATAATTTGAGTAGATAAGTTGGTACGCCGTGTTAACAGCGGTTTCAGTCATCCACGTAACTCCTGCAGTTACCAGGATTAAACAGTCGGTCGTCAGTTTTTAAGCTGTGCACATGCTATAAATGTTTTTGTGTGTCCGTCCTGTTTTTATATGTTTAATATATATTCAACCCCTGATATTGTGTCAGGCTGCAAATGAAGACTTTTCGCATTAAGTGTAACAAGACCATAGTGTAGTGTACCACTACGCACATGACGATGGAGTTATCTGCGAAACAGCCGTAGTGAATTATAGCCCCTGATTGTGTAGATAGTAAGAACCAAATATATTATTATATTTTCACGCAATCTGCCACACTCAAGATTTTATTTAACTCACTGATGGCAATGAGCGATTTTACATTTGAGTAAACTTACAGTCATTAGCCTTAGTAAGTATCAAGAAAAAGTTTGGCAACAATATGCATAACTTAAATAAAATAACAGAAGTTCATAAGCTGCCTAAGTCAAACATGTTAAAAATCATCAAATTAAAAGGCCTAAAGTTTCTCCTATTTGTCTAATTGATGCAAGACAAGTTTATTTCCCATCGGAACTGTCACAAATAACATTAATTAGCCTAATTAAAAAGGAAAAACATTACTATTGTAATTGTAAAATATACCATTACGTTTCTTATCAATCTTGGGTCTGAGTAAGAAATGCGGGTACTGGTAGCATCGAATTTGCAAGTTTGTGGGAGATGATGAACTGTAAGGTATCAGAAGTACAGTCAAGTGCAGGTAAAGTCTAGCGTGTATCTTTTTGAGTACAGACATGGGCAGTAAAAGGGCTTGTCTCTAAGCACCAGTAGATTGGAAGATAGGATACTTTCAAGAGACTAGAATGTAAGTTTATATTCCAGTAGCCTGGACAGTTTATTGGAAAAAACTTCTAAAACACAACCTTATCTAATTTCAAAATATCCGTGAGATGAGTGGGCTATATAAACAATTTGACTTTCAACTGTGGTTTAAAGGCCGGTCTACACGCAAGGATTTACCGTCCGTTTTACCTGCGCAAGTAAATCGTTGCAGTCAAATCGTTGCGTGTGTACCGCAAAACTGTGCATTTTTTAGAACTACGCGGAGACGGAAGACGGAGCGATAAAACTATTGCGGAGAGCATAGTTTTGACAACGTTTTCAGACAAGTCGTTGCGTGTGTACACTGTCATCCGTTTCAACTCCGTCTTCACGCTCAAAACCCCAATATGAAGTGTTGTCTTCACGTGCTGTCAGAGGTGTAAGTGTGTTTTTTAATTACGATCGCAGATCTTCAACAATGTTCCCGTGATTTTATTGTTGAACTCATCGAACTGGGCAGAAGTTTCCTTAATTTGTGGAAGGTCAAGAGTAAGGAGTATAGTGACTGTGATAAGAAAAAGACCTAGATACTTTTGAAAAATCCAAAGCAGTAGATTCAAACGTGAACAGAGAAACTATTATGAAATTGGTTGACTTTTTAGTAACCAACGTCTTGACCATAGTGGGTCTCTCAGACTTATTTCTTTGCTTTCTTGTAACACTGGCTGCAGAAATCGACCACAAAAACACATCTTCCATCATATTACATGCACATAAACTGAAAGTTATCACAAAACTGCACTAAAATTTGGTGCTGAATCCTGTACCGTGTGGACGCATTTCTTTGCAACGACTTGACTGCAACGTTTTACCTGCGCAGATAAAACGTTCGCGAAATCCTTGCGTGTAGACCGGCCTTTAGTTCGGTTTATCGGTCTACATATCAGGTTGATACATTAGTTTTAGTGGTCAGAATATAACACCGGGAACTATTTAAACATTAGGCTATACAATTTTTTAATGCTTAAATAGATGTTTGTGTAGGCTACTCTATTGCCTCCACCCCATGCTCCAGTTTTAAAAATCTGTAAATTTTTCAGTTGAGACGTGGATGGATGCTATTGCAAGGTTCTAGTTCCCCATTTATACAGTCGGTTTTACGTCAGTTTCGCCTTTACTGTCAGAAACCGCCAAAGGGATTTGAAAAATATTTCAAACCAGGAGGAGCTCCAAAAAAGGAAGTCCCTAAAAGTGAGAGTGGAGTGAAAGAAGGAGTTCAAGAAGCCCCACCTTCGAAATCTTCTGCAGGCCAGTCATCAAGACCAGGGCCTAACCGACCAGGGGAATGGCCGTTTGGTGTATTTGGTGGTGGTCCCAAGTAAGTATTTTTAGGTACCTAAAAGAAAACCAACTAGAGTGAAAGTTTTATTTTTCAATAGATTTGCATGTTGTTGTGTTGTGGGGTTTCAACAAAATGATTTGTTGGCTGAATACACATTTGCTGTAGAAAAATGTGTCTAGCTTTTTAGTTAAATGAATCTTAATTTATAATTTAACAATATTTAACGAGCCAGTACTTTGGTATTATCCGGAAGCCACCCTTATACAGTGCGCTGCGGGGGTTATGTTAGGTTGGGTTATCATAAATGGAAAGAATATACTTTAATTTACTTACTGTCCAATTTTGACATGAT
Source organism: Macrosteles quadrilineatus (assembly GCF_028750875.1). Classification (NCBI taxonomy): domain Eukaryota; kingdom Metazoa; phylum Arthropoda; class Insecta; order Hemiptera; family Cicadellidae; genus Macrosteles; species Macrosteles quadrilineatus. Next base: position 33,535,027 of record NW_026542598.1, on the reverse strand, counting down.
TAAGCGGCCTTTGAGTTCTGCCTCCCAGAAGGCAGCGATGTCAGCGAGGATTGAGTAGAATGCGTCACCGCCTCTAGCTGCCACACCAGATACAGACAGGTGAGGCGCGCGCTCTGGTCAACAACCTCACCTTGGCCTACTTGGAGGGGATTTGGCGAGCGTATGACTCATCTGGTATTGTTTGATTCATAATGAAATGAGGAAAGTCTTACAAACATATTTATGATAACCCAACCTAAGATGACCGCCACAGCGCGCTGTATAAGGGTGGCCTAAAGATACCAAAGTACCAACGAGCCAAATTAAATAGAATGTGCATGAAAACAGGCAGAGTATACTTTTTGATTTTATTTTTTTAATTATATTTCATTGAGACAATAGGCCTAACACAATCTAAATTTTTTTTATTAAGAAAAAAATGCACTGGCATATTACGACAAAACATTCCCGTCCTACTGCTAATGCGCTCTGGGATACAGCGCAGACAGACGGAACAGTTCTGTTTAAAAATGCCACAGCGCAAGCGGCAGGACAGAAATGTTCCGTCCTAGGATATTACTTCTACAGGGTGTCTACCAACCAGGAAATCCGGGAAAACCGGGAATTGTACTTAATTTTTTACTGACCATGAAATGTACGGGAATTGTCCTTAAATGCCAGACTATGTCCTCAAATTTTTAATGGGCCATAATTTTATTGATCGCTAGTTGGTTAGGAGCACATAAAAGGTTTATCAGATGTTTGTTTACATTTTAATAATTTATTACTAGAGTAATTATGCAATAAAAATCCCATTAGCAATCTCAAACCCATTAATATTTTATCACGACAATCAAGTGACAAGTCAAGTACTTCCAAGAACTGTTGACTCAGTTAGCTAGCTCATAAAAGTTGTATCACTTTTATTCCTTTACAACTTCTTTTTTTATTACTATAATACTAGGGCTTATTATGAGATTATATTATGAGGAATTATTATGAGATCCCAAACCTATTTTATCGTGAAAATAATAGCTTTATAATGGCTGTTAAATTTCACTTCTTACTTGTACTTTCGGCTTGAAGATTCAATTTGCCCTGGCCATTGCCTAGTGCCATAAAACTGTTTATGGTTTCATATTAAACATGTAAATAATCTACAGTCTTATTTTGTAAGTTAATCCCTTTTTCATGGATATTTTATCTTTCAATTGACAAAACCACAAGCATTGTTGTTTGAATTAATGTTTTATCACTATGTAGGCCTGCTTGGTTTCAAATTATGTCATTGCATTTTCTTTATCTTTGTCTTATATTGTTGGCTATTCAGGTTTCAATGTTGTTTGTTTCCCATATATTTATTTATTGAGTTGTATGCTTTAAGCAATCTAAATCTTATGAACTAGAATGATGATAGTGACTTTGCCGCTATTATAACCTCATTGTTTGCTACCCAGTTTATATAGGCCCTCCTAAATAATTAGGTCTAGGCCTGGGTATTTTGATTCTTGAAAGAGCTGTAAAATATATTAAGAAAATGTAATTGAGCCTAGATAAACAACTAATGATTGCTATGTGTCGATATTAACTTTGCAAATGAAAATACAATAATCTTACTCAGTGCTTATTGCTTATTGGTAGCCGCTTACCATACCTTGATTTTGTACTAAGAACTGAGTAATAATGTGCATTAAAGATTTTTTTCAAAAGTAGTCGAGAGCCTAACGTTGTGCTAGGGCGAATCATGCCAAATTAATCCTCCTGGATCGGATAAGCTATGTTATGAAGTTTACGTGACCGATGGAGATATTTGTCGCTATCGCAGGAGACAATGATTGCGTTTCTCTGTTACACTATAAAAGCTTTACCTAAAAAGTATAGGTAGGCCTATGCTTGTTTACTTTCAATAAATTTCTATTTTGAAATTTTTAACTCTTATCTATTATTATTTACTTTTCTCTCTGGTACAACTACAGTTAATAACAAGATTAATACAGTTTGACAAATCAGGAAAATTATTCGGTAGGCCTAATGACCCCGACAAAGGTTACGGCAAAGTGTCCTTAAATGTACGGGAATTGTCCATGAATTTTTTATCCAGAATGTAGTAGACACCCTGTTCTAGCTCGACATTATTCCGAGAGATCGCAGCACTTATCGGGGAAATAATATGTTTCCGTCTATCTGCTATAGCTATTAAGTGTGTATTTCTAGTTCTTTTTGGTTGCCTAACCTTTTTTGGAATAAAAATATTAGTAAACAAGTGATAGTTTTGAGGTTAAATGTTTTGTGTCAATGCCTTGACTTGTCTTTTTTTATGATTGAGTGAAATAGACTGGTATATATAGTAAACTAGCAGAGTACCCGTCCTTCGTACGGGGTCGGCATATGAGTACAAAATGCTTATTGCAGTTATACTCAAGCTTTGCGTATACAAGGGGGAGAACACAGTTTGATAAAATTTGCTTCTTTAAATTTACAGTTTACATAACTGTAACATAGCCATAATGTTCTACCACTTCACCTAAACAATAGAGAAAAATAAATTATAAAAATTCGCAAAATACACAAATTATTCATGAAATTAAAAAATAAAACATAACCGTAAACAATCCTACTTTGACATTTTTCAGTGCGTATCACAGTTTTTTTTGCTGCTTAGTTCAAATTAGCTGTTGTCATGAATGCAAAAAAATGATAGTGCTGCACCCTGTTGGTAAATCTTTTTTATTATTTTTTTATGTTTTTCCACATCATAGAACAAACTTTTTAAGTAGAAACAGCTGACTAAATTCTTTAATTCCCTTTAAATATGAATACTCATAAGGTTAACATGGGGAACTACAGAGCCACTGGGGCGGAGCCCTAAAGGATGTTTGAGATACGAATATGCCTATATGTTAATCGGGAATGTGAGCTATCATCATGCCAAATTTGAGCCCAATCCGTCCAGTAGTTAATGTGTGATTGAACTTCAAACAAACAAACAAACACACAAACTTTCACATTTATAATACTATATATATATAATAGTAAGATTTTCATCCAATTTATCTGAGGAGGAGAAGATATTATTAATACAATATCATACTGTAATGAATAAGGAAGTTATAGCTATGACAGCTGGTTCAGGTTTTAAAACAACAAGTTACAGACTTTTTCAGGATCGACTTGATTACTGTTCAAGCACTTAACCACTCTACCGCCAATCTTAAACAAGGACCTTGACATTAAGGAAATAAAACAATGTTGATCGCCTGAGGTATGGTCAACAGCTCAAGGTGGGGATTGAAATTACTAAAAAGTACAATTGCCTGTGTTATGAAACAATAGTGGAATGTGCTTAATTTGAACTTTGTTGATTCATAAACTTCTTTAACTGGTGTTGTTCATTGTTTAAAAGTTTATTCTTTCTAAGGTTTGATGAAGAACTGAATAAACCATTTTTACTTTGTGGCAAAATACGATTGGACGATAGTTATTAAGATACCTTGGCCCACCCCTGAGATACCTGGGCTTTTATATCCTCTACCGTCCACCGCTAAATCACGCACTTTTCAAGTCGCTTCTTGAATCTTTCAACAAACCTAATAGGCCTAATATCGCCAAAGTGCATATTAACACCTTAGCTGCATTTCACAGCCAGCTTTCATGTTTTATTGCATATAATTAATAAATAGCGAACAGAGATTTAACTATATGATTGGAGATTTTCTCCGAGGAGAGTTCAAACAATCCCCCAACCGAAAAAGGGGGCCTTTGCCCAGCGAGCCAAATGCGAGTATTATATCTACAAGTTGCTAGCGTGAATTCAAATAATAATCATGGTAAACTGGACCACAACAGACTTGGCAAACTTAAAATTCTACATAATTAATTTAATTAAATTAATAGGACACATTGCCCTAGTCTACACTTCCCCAACCCCTATTATTTTATTGACTACTAATGATACTCATCGGAACGGAGACGTCGACCCCAGAGCTGCTACCGCACTACTGAGTAATGACTACCCGTGGCCAGTCCCTCCAGCGAGTTTTTGGTGTGTGCGCACATCTAACTCCGATTTTCTCGAAACGTCTTGGTGACGACTAACGCATGTATGCCAAGATTGTGCTTGTTTAAAAAAGTTATTAGGTGAATTGATCTGCTAATTTACAATTAATTTGGCGATTTGAGATCTACACTATTAAGAGTGATTTATATACCTCTTATCAGGTCACACTTTGTCAAAATGTAGCCGATATAAAATTCATTTTCATAAACTGTTTAGTCTCTTGTTTACAATCTGACAGTGATTAACATTTAACTCAAGGCAGCTGTTAAATTACAATTCACATTTAAACCGTTAAAAGAAAATTGGTCAGCATAACTGGATCTTTAAAAATGGACTCCAGAAATAAATTAATTGTAAGAGTCCCTAATGGAAATTATCTTTTTTTTAATTACTATAGGCAGGTGCGCTAGACCATATGCTTTAAAATGACAACTCACTCAAAAAATTTGTTAAATAGGACGAATGAAAAAGTTATGTAACTGAGAAAACCCTTACTGTGTTAAATTTATAGATGGATAGATATTTATTAATACATTGGTTAAATTGTAAAATAGTTCAAATCTCTTGAAATTCTATAAAGCTATATTGTAATGGTATTGTGTCATAGATTACTTTATTACACAGTTGCTCAAGAAATCATTAAACATCTATTCCTCGAATAATTCTCATTAAAACTACTTCATCATCTAGATCTACTTTATTTTCAAAAGTACATTTGTATATAGTTTCACGTCATACAAAATTTAATATTCATATTATTTATAGTAAAAAATGCCCAATACACTAGTTATAGTATACACATCAGATTAGTTTCTAGTTGGTAGCACTGTGTCAGGGCGTAGTCACTTCTGAGAACCGGCTGACTCACAGGAAATGCTGAGCAGTGGATTCCAACGGTTTGTCTCTAGCAGTGGATTCCAACGGTTTGTTTAGAACGTGCAGCCATGTTCTTCAAACGTCTCCTTGTAGGATTGATAATTCAGTTGTTTTTATGTTTATTTGAATACCTCTATTATTTTTGGAAGAAGAGACAGGGATATAAAAGGTATGCCTACATATCTATATGATTTAATTGCATTTTTCATTACAGGTTTTTTGAACCACCTGTTGAAAGAATACATTTTTTTAATAATTTACTTGCTTTTCTGCTAGTTTTTATTTTATGCTAATTTGTGGAAGTAATAGGTCCCAACAGTTTTAGGTTTTTTAAATCTTCAGTAACATTTGTATTATATATTTTCCTGGGTCTTTCATTGGTAGGCCTAGTGGCAGATTTATGGCTTAGTCAATACTCAAGAAAAGGAACAGTCAAATACTTTGTGCACTTACTGTAAAAACACTTATTGGACTCACTGGCATAGAAAACACAGTGATAAAATAATACAGTATATTTTCATTAAACCTTTTCAACAAATCATTACTAAAAATAGCCAACAACGGCGACTACAACCGGTGTTATAATATAAAGAATCAATAGTTTAGTTACACAACTAAGATAATCAGGGGTTTGGTGAAATTCTTTTTGGAATGGTAACAAATAATGTGCAAGGGCCGTGACATTTTAATAATTAACGTAATAAAAACATCATGCTCCAAGTAGCTGTTCCCACTTTTAAGGGCAGCTACCTAAAAATTGGCTACTTCTTGGGGTGATAGCCTTAGGCTGCGTCTCCACTGGCTGTAGATTGTCGTGCTGCAAATTGTAGCGCGCTACACGCGACAGTTGGTGGCTCCACTAGCAGCAGAGTACGAGCCACAATCTGCAGCAACGTCGCTTATGTCGTGGCTCCACTAGCAGTTTAGTGTAGCACCTCTGTAGAGGTGGCCCTGGATCTATCATGCCGCAAATTAATTTGCAGTGTTTTTCTCCGTGCTTTTTTAGTTTATAGACGACGTCGGTCACAAAAGAGAAAATGGTGGATCCATCCAATAATAAGTAACAGAAGTCTGAAGGGATGTTCCACACACTCCATACCAAACTAAGAAAATATCCAGACAAGTTATTTTTTATATTACGATTATTAGGGTATCAAATGTTTCAAAACTCTTTTGATTACTTACTAGAAGCAGTAGGCCTAGAGGAAAGCTTTCATTGACATTACGGTAATTTTTTTTCTAGGCTTTAATCCTAGCGTTCCTGTTTTTGTAATTCTCTTCTGTTTTCTTGAATAAAATGGGTTGTTTCTCAACTACTAATATAATAACTTCACAATTAAGTTCTGGCTCCATCGTTTACAAAATAATAGACAAAACTCAACTCAGGAGACAAAAAAGTCTATACTGAATGTAGTGTAAATGTATCTAGTGCCTGTATGCTGGCCGGCCGTTCACTGACTTGACGGCTTGACATGACACTACAATGTACAGCTAGTGAAGCCACCTGCTGGCTGCAAAATGTGGCGCAAAAATAGGCTGGGATCCATTTCTGTGGTGCTAATTCTAGGGTGCAGCATAAAATGTAACGTGCGGCAGACTCGCTAGTGGAGCCAGCTTCGTTTGATCACTGGCCCATTTCTTCAACATACCAGCTACAATTTGAGCGTGACAATCTACGGCCAGTCGAGCCGCAGCCTTGGCAGAATAGAGGGTTGAATGTAATCATCATACCAGATAATACTTAGAAGTTTCCGAAGCTTTCCAGAATAGCATGAGCAATGTGTAGAATAATTGTATGAACTATTTAACCGCCCGTGCTCCGCCACGGGAATATTGTCAGCAATAAAATGCATAATAATTAACAAATACTGTTTATCTTTGTATTTTATTTAGGGACTGCTTGATTTTTTTACATGAAATAGAAACCGATCAAACCGATATATTAGTTTAACCAAATGAATGTTTTATATTAATTAGAGTTTTGTTTGAATAATAAATAGTATACGAACTGCACAATGCTGGTAACCTAATAAACTTCTTATGCTATGGTGGAGATAATTTGTTCATATATATTCCTACATTTGTTTTTTTTGTTCATTAAATTTTTGGTGTGGAATCAAGGCCACACTAAAAAAACAGGCCGTAATGCTCATCAAGCATGACGTCACGATAGAAGACAGCAATGATGTAATTTTGCCGTTTGTGATCAGCTGCTTGTTTCAATCTTTCATTGGGAAATAAATAAATACATACTTATACGTCATAGCCGTCTTCTATTGTGACGTCATGCTTGACGAGCATTACGGCCTATTTTTTTAGTGTGGCCTTGGTGGAATAAAGATAGTCACTTAAATCACACATCAGCAGTTGGTCGCATTTCACGGATATTTGACCCATTCTGTGAGTAACAGCTGTGTTTAAGTCGTATAAAGTTGGGCATATATAAATTATATATAATTATATAATTAGACTACTAGAATAATGTTTACTAGTGTACCTGTTGCTCGAATTCGAGCAATTGCTGAGTATTACAGGCGTTATTTTAAAACAAATAACAGTCATAATTTCTGATGACTTTAAAAGATTCGACTCAAAGATTATGGAAATACTCAAGATGTTTATAACAGATCTAAAGATGAACTAGATGAACTAAAGAGAACTACATAACAGATTGATATAATCAACATTTCTTGTAAATAGTGTTTTCTGCAAATAGCTTACTCATAGCCGCATTAGGTTTCCAGACACATTATGTGTCCAAAAGCCTAACAGCACGACTCCCTTCCCCATACCGTCCTGAGTGATAGGGATAATTGATATTCGCTCTAACCTTTCCCTTTATGGGCCAGTTTTCATTTGTTTTCTTTCTTAGTTTTGTTTGTTTCTTTTTTTAAATTTAAAAGCCTATGTATCCCTGATGGTTTTTCCTATTTCCCTAACTACTTTTCTAAAGGTCTCATTCTTTCTTTTTGTACTTTTCACACCCTGAGGAATATGATAAAGTTTTATAACGCTGTAATGACCCGAGTCGACATTGTAACTAAACATCAAATCACACACTTCTTCGCCAGAACCGAAACCGCAAGTCACAGTTTCTCATGCAACTTCCCTGTGTACTTGAAAAAAATTGTTAGGGTACTGTTCACTGATTCCAATTCAAATTCAAATAAACTTTATTTGTTAGTAGTATACAATACATACATAAATAGTGTCAATACAGGTGGTATTGAAAAATGAAAAAAAACAAAGGTTTCTTAGAATTAACAATGCAAAAGATGACATTACATGTAGTACTTACCATGAGACCTGCGGTAATAACTTTCTCCCTGTATGAGAAATTTGCTAATTATTTTAAAATCAGCAAACAAGACAAAATTTACATTTCCACACCTTGCTTAAGAGTTACTTATGGTTTGGTAAACCTGGCTCAAGTACTACCTAATATATGATTTTGAAAATCTCAATTACCCTCATTGTTTTTTTTTTTTAATTAACCTTCTTTTAACCCTTTCAGTGCTAGGCCAATAATTCATATTTTGTAAGACTTTTTTGTTTGCCTTTTAATTCCATTACACGTTGTTGAATTTTAACTGTCATGTTGTCACTATTTTATTAATTAGGCTAATTTTGAATAATAACACAATAAGAAAATATATAAGAAAGATAAATCCCGGTATTTGTAGTAAACATCAAATAAAACTTAGTTTTTGTTGTAATTTTCCTGGTTTTCCAATCAATTTTTATGTTCTGATAGCATTATTTGAAACCGACATCTCACAAAATCAAAAGACATATAGTTTACAATGTAATATTGAATTTAACCCTGATTTAGTTGGACGAGGTTATTGTAATATAGCAATTTTAGGGAAACTAATGTTTTGCAGCAAAGTCTCAGGAACACATTTACTACTACTAAAACTAAAAGATTGCATCTAAATAGTCCGTGACTAGCTGGTGCTGCTACCTAGTAACGCATTGAACAACCATCTGCAGCGCCATCTGTTCGCAATCGGTGGCGACAGCTTAAATACCGGGTTTTGACTCCCCAATCTTCAAGCACAGATAGCCGAGAAGGCTAGGGCGTGTGTCACTTGGCCAGTGGCATTCGTCTGCTCGGGTTCGAATCCCGTCCTGTGTGGCAAATAATTGGTGACCTGTGTGTTTGTAGCGATATACTACAACCACTGGGGCATAGTGAGGTGTTCATAATCCTTGGTTTAGACATACACCTCGAAATCATCGGATTGGGCGAATCTTTTAGCTATGTGGTTGGTAGTGTATCCTATGAACATGCAGGTCACCAATGGCCGTTTTGCTATTTTTTTAAAAATAACCTTCCTCTCTATATCCCTTAGGATTTTTTTAAAACAACGATATATCGTTTCATAGCACTGAAAGGGTTAACTGTAGAATATAGCACCGTAAATAGTAGTGAATATAAACAAAAACATTCATAGACACACTCTAAAAATCAAATTCAAGATTCATATATATTATGCAGATACTTATTAATTATTATGCAGAAAAACAAAACATCAAATAAATTTTAATCTTTAAAAAAGTTGGCGTGGAGGGACCTACTCTTTAGATAAATTGCTGACTTCAGTAGATTTTGTAAATTTGTCTACTGAATAAATAGTAAAGCCAATTGATAAGTAGCCTGAGGCCAAAGATTTTTTATTTATTTCTCAATTTTTACATCTAACAAAGTACAAGCTAATTGAATTTTAAACATTTACAAGAAACAATAAGAACACTCGAATGGATGTATACAACATGCATGAGCAAATTCAGTGATAACTTAGCTTATACTGTATAGTAATTGATTTTGATGATTTAAAACTCTACCCAGCTGTCTTTTATAATTGAGTTTTTAATAAACGGCCCTAAGAAACAGCTGATTATTTCTGTATTAAAACTATATTAAGGTGTCACATCCATCCTTTCATTCATATTTGGGCTGAACTCTTGATGAATGCCCAAGTCTCAATCAGATTTCAGATGTCAGATGTTAGGAACTTGTCATGATACCTAGAACAGAGCTATACATAAACCACAGCAGACCAGTGCTGATAAGCAGAATGTTTCCTTTGTTGTTTTTACTGTTGTATCCAATAGGCAATCAAAACATTGCATTCCACTTGCTCTGATAACACAGCCTATCAAAGCAAGACCCCACTACACTACATAGCGTAGTGGGGTCTTGATCAAAGCCATGCAGCTATTCCAGCTACTGTTAAATCATTGCTGCAGAACCGCCTAGGCTTAGTACAAATTTAAATTCAACCAACACATACTTCAAAATGTTATCTTGGTTTTCATATCAACCTAATATTAATTGATTACATGCAGATGGTCAGATTAAAAATAAACTCAAAATTGTTTTCACCAAAATTCCTTTTTAGCGAATTTCCCTATAGGGAAGTAGCTATTACCGTAGGTGGCACGGTAAGACCTAGACCCGGGACCGATTTACTTTTTCATTTTGATGTCCCCAGAGGCCAAAAACACCATTCGTTCAAATTTTTATATATGTATATATATATATACGTCCGTGAACGCGATAACTTGAGTAATTTTTGTCAGATTTTGATGAAATTTGGTTTAAAGGTGTAAAGCGGGATAAACTTGAATGAGTTTGCAAACCAGCACGATCGGACCAAGGGAACGGGGCTTTACGGGGGGTTTTATGGGGTAAAAATTGGTTTTTCTCACTTTTGACCCTCAAAACACAAAATTTCCCGATTTCTCTTTAGACCTTTTTAAAGAGCTTAAAAAAACAAATAAAAGTATTTTTATTCAATTATAAGTAACGGAGAAAATTAAAAAAATTGTAAATTTAAAATTCCCATGTTATTCTTATGGAGAATATTGTCAAATGTTGTAGTTTGCTTGTTTATGGATATATTTTGATCAAACTTGGCAAATTTATTTATTTTGTACTAAGCTATCAATATTTTACTCAAAAACACACTTTACTAGTTTCCTTGTAGCAGCAAACCTAGGTACTCGTTAAACCTAATGTTATTTATTAAAATATATTTAACTGAAAATCAATTCAGACAAATGGAAATTCGCTTAGTCGGCAGGTTTGCTGCGGCGGGGGTATTTTCAAATTACATGTTTTGAAATTTCTACCAATAACTTAACCAATGGCATACAATTATTATTAATTAGATTCTCTACATTAAATTTTACCAGGTGATTTATTCACACAGTTTAGGTGAATCAATTGCAATTAGCTGTTATTTACATAAAATGTTTGTTTACTTTAACCTATAATTAATTTTAGGCCTAGTGTTATATTACCTGTTTATTTATTAATTGGCTATTACATCAGTTTGATAAATGTCTGTTCGTATGAAACATAGAAAGAAAAAGTAAGTATTTACGAAATTGTTTACACTTCCAGTTAACTAATCCTGCAAGATGGTTTATCTGTTGATAGGCTATATAAAGTATCTATGATCAAATAAACATTTCTTGTTTTAAGTTAGCTTTAGAGTTAAAGTTTTTCATTTCCTGCACAAATATTTTGTAGGATAACATTCGTTGTGTTTTGGTAGTATTGGATTGTTATAAATATTGTTATTTGTAGAGTGGTATTTTAGTAAACATTTTTGGACCTCACTTTAGACAGTCAAAAAACTTTTTGTTGAAGATATAAGTCGATTGTTTAGATTATTAACCATAAATATCCAGGCATATTATTCAACATACAAAAGGTATTTGACTATAAAATTTACAGATTTGTATAAAGACAGAGTAATTGTTATTTTTCTTGCACTATGGACATGACTACATTTTGACAGTTACATGTAGGCGTAACTCTTTCAATGACATATAATAATCTGCTATGAAACTCTTCTTCAATGGGGCTGCGCGAAGGCCGGCCACTGTTGGTAACGCAAACAGCTAATGTGTTGCGTGGATGAGTGGGTAAAAACGTTTAAATTTAGTTTTATCCAAATGAGAGGCACATACTGCGTCCAAGTTGTTGTGGAAGTAGTTTTATAAGAACCCATCAGATAGCAGCATTAAACAATACTTCTAGCTCTCAGTATTGCCAAATGGAAGGAAAAAGCAGGGGTGAAGTACTCGTATACACCATAAAAAAATACCGCCAAAAAGCGGTCAAGCTCAATTTTGAGGTTAGGATCCTTCCACAATGCTACAGTACATTCATTATCATTATTCTATTACAAGTCATTTGATCGAAGCCTTAACCCCAGACTGCAATATTTTTTAAACAATCCCTATCACAGATCAAATAGTCGGATTTGAAAATGAACTATACAAGATTAAAGTATAAAACTGGCAGAATAAGCGGCGAGCAAAACAACGTCTCATGGCCGTGGCTAACTCCACACTGGAACGATAGTTTGTAAACAGTGCTTATACTCGTCGCTACTGGAAAAGGCTAGCGGTGACGAGATTACTCGTCATCCGCAGTGAACGTGTTAATTGCTTGTATAAACTGTCCTCTGTAGTGTGGCTAATACATTAATTTATCTTAATGATGGGTAAATTTTTAGTAGGCCAACTAAAAACCGTTGGTCGGCATATTTATTAAATTACTTGTTCAAACTGTTTTTACATTTTACCACCTTTGTTCATATTTTTTGTTTAAGTAATACTGTAATTCTAAAATTCTTGCAGGGGCGGCACGGGGGGAGGCAAACCTTTTGGAGAGGGAGGCGAGAAGGAAAAATGGATACTGTTTGGAACCTTGGGCGTTCTTGGAGTGGTCGGAATTTTGGCCTATTACGAAATGGGATACACGGAGATAGCATGGAAGGAATTTGTAAACAAGTGAGTACCTATATGTTTTTACCATAGCCTATAATGTGAAAGTGGATGCACAGTAACACAGGTGTAAGCCTATAGCCTATCACCTACAAATACAAAATTTATACTTTACAAATTGTAGCTTCCATTTTTATTAGGAACGAGATAGGTAGGTATTTATGAAATTCCCATAGATCATCAACAAGGCTATTCTTATGGACATTCCAAATGCTTATAAACATTTGGAATATTTTACATTTAATGTAACAAGTTTTTAGATGTTTTATTCCAGAACAGATTATCTACACTCAAAACTCATACACAATTTTTGGTAGAATAAACAATATCTTTGTTTGCCTGTTTTCTTGTTTGTAACCATTTAGGTAACATATTGATTACCTATTATTCTTGAAACTAGGTCCACAAAAACAATTCTTATTTTTTTATAAAAACATCTAATTGTTGTTCTAGTGTGGGCTAGAATAGATTTCACCACCATAAATTAGAACGTGAATTGTTTCTCTTTTAGATAAAATCTTCTACAAAAAAACAGTAATCAGATCATGATAATAAGCGGCTGCGTTTTGTATGTACAATATATTAAAAAAATATAGCCAAGTGTCTACCTTTAAAATTTAAAAAAATACATTTGTCCATTTGGATTGTTTTAGTTATCTTTCTCGGGGGATTGTGGAAAAGCTGGAGGTTGTCAATAAGAAGTGGGTCCGAGTTAAACTGCTTGCTGGGAATAACGTCAATGGCAGTGTGAGTACTGATTATGTCTAAAATATCAGCTGTAGAATAAGGTGACAGTTTCAAAGGTTCAGGATTATTCACATTCAGAAATCCAACGCTGCAAGCACTTCCCCCCCGCAAATCGAGCACTGCTTCTAATTTTAAAGTCGTCATAATGGAGAAGACTGCAGAACAGTAGACTGTCACCTTTGACTAAACAACTTCGGCTGCAAATAGCCTTCTCAGCTTTGCTGGTTCAAAGAAAGGTGTACTGCAGTAGTATTTTTGTATAAAAAGCTATTAAAAAAACGTTTGTGACAGGCAGTTTTAGGAAGAAACCCACATATTTTTAACTCTGTAGGCCCAACATTAGGTTATGGGGTACCTAACAAGTTATAGGCCTAAATTGTGCAGCTGTGATTGAGAGTTAACAAAATTAATTAATTGAGTTTATCTAGCATAACCGTACTTTTACGTAAAATAGGATAGGCCTATTTCATAAACCTAATCATATGAATCTCTAGTAGGGCAAGAGTGTACCCAACATATAAGTTTACTTGTCTTAGCCTTCAGGTTAATTTTTATTTTTTTTATCTGAAGTTTTAGACAAATAGACAACCCCTGAGGAATGTGAGTTTTATATTATTTTGGATTGACACAAACTAACCCGTTAGAACTTTTCTCAGAGCTTCAATTTTCTACTTTTTTAACTTAAAATATTTCCAATGAAGCAAACATAAATTGTATGTGATTTTGTAACTTTCAGAGCATATTGTGGTTCAATATTGGCAGCGTGGATTCATTTGAGAGAAATTTAGAAAACGCACAAATGGAAATGAACATCGAACCAGCCAATTACGTCCCTGTCATCTACAAGAGTGAGATTGAAGCATCTAGTTTGTCAGGAATGTTACCAACCATCATAATCATAGGTAATGAACTTTTGTACTCCTTTGGCGGTTTTAATGTTTTTTGTTAGGGAACGGCCTGAACCAAGTCTTGTTCCTATCTAACATCGACCTATGATATGAAATGGCCTCTGGATCTGGAAATGAGCTCGCTTGGAATTGAACCAGCAGACTTCAGATTTGAAAGCGAGTACGAAATATAACCACTCGCCTTCTCAGAATTGAAAGGTTACTGACAGCTATTATTTATATAGAGTATTTAATTATTCAAATAGAATTTGTATTGTCTTTTAATGTTGCTGGAAGTTCAGAGTTAAAATATTGTGAACGTGATGTACAAGGTAAATAACTCAACACAGGTTTATGAAATTTACAAACTTAATTTGTAATTTAACTAATTACCCTAATTACTTAATTTTGAACTTGGTTTATTTGCATGTATGATGCAAATGCAATGTTTTTAACAATAAATAAAATGTTCAGTCTATACATGAAACGTTGTCCTCTGCAATCCCAGAAACATTATCATTGACCCCTTAAAGACATCATCATATTCTATCGCAATGTTTTTTTTTATTATTTAAGGGAGAGGAGGTAAAAATGATTTTTTACGCACACAGGTAGCCAGCCTGTAGTGTGAGACTCCTGAGCTTGTCAGAATACTCACTAAAAAACCCCCTCTACTCTGTTGGACACAGACCTGGGATTGATTGTCACATTACTTCAAGTCAGGCCAACGTGTGACCTAAGCCCTCAGGGCTCGTGCAGTTTCTGGCATTCAATTTCTTTATGACCTAGACTGCATCCCGGTCAAGCTCTAGCTTCTTTGCGCGGAGAATTGTGTGATCGCAATGGTGTCATGCAACTTATTGCATTGCGCAATAATCATTAAACCTAAACCAACATTATCCATCAAAGTTCTTGATTTTGGTTATTTTTGCTAAAATCGGTTAAACCGCCAACTGGCTTTAACAACCGACCCATCCCTAGTTAAACAATTAAACCCACAACAATTTGATCCTAATCTATATACAGGGTGTTTTTTTTTTAAACTTGCATCTTTATTTATGTAAAAACCGCAATAGATAGAAATATGCAGTTTGCGGTAATCATCTATTGACGTAGGGGGCCCAATTGTTTTGAATTCAACGTTACATTCACATTCCCCCCCCCCTTTCCCCCTGCCCTTTACTTAATTTTTTTAAATACCAAGGTACCCCTTGTGACATATCAAATGAAAGAGTATGAAAAAAGAAAATGTTTGATGAAAAAAAATTGAAAATCGGTTCATAAATTTGCAAGATATTTCCCCCCCCCCCTCCCCGGAACTTAATTTTATTTTTAATAGCAAGGTACCCCTTGTGACATATCAAATGAAAGAGCATGAAAAAAGAAAATGTTTGGTGGAATTTATTTTTCATTTGATAGCTATGTCACAAGGGCCTTGCTATTAAAAAACAAGTTATGGGTAGGGGAAAAGGGGGTGTTTATCTCACAAATTCATGAGCCGATTTTTTTTCACCAAAAATTTTCTTTTTTCATGCTCTTTCATTTGATATGTCACAAGGGGTACCTGGCTATTAAAAAAAAATTAAGTTCCGGGGGAGGGGGGGGGGTATATCTCACAAATTTATGAACCGATTTTCAATTTTTTTTCATCAAACATTTTCTTTTTTCATCAAACATTTTCTTTTTTCATCCTCTTTTATTTGATATGTCACAAGGGGTACCTTGCTATTAAAAAAAAATAAGTTGGGGGGAAAGGGGGGGAATGTGAATGTAACGTTGAATTCAAAACAATTGGGCCCTCTACGTCAATAGATGATTCCCGCAAACTGCATATTTCTATCTATTGCGGTTATTACATAAATAAAGATGCAAGTTTTTAAAAAAAACACCCTGTATGTACTTTTAACACGTTCACTGCTAATGACGCACTTGTGCGTCATAAGTATATAAGCAGATATATAATACATGATGTATATAATTACATAATATATTTTAATCCACAGTTTATAGTATAAAATTTATTTAATTAAAGATATATTGTCACTCAATTAACATGATCATGTTAATGTTTATGTTTTTTAGCCATTTATAAAAGTATTACATATCATTAGCAGTGAATGTGTTAAAGTTGAGAGTTGATTAGTTTGGGACAGAAGCGATGTTTCTGCACTTTTCATTAATCGTCTCACAACTGTCCAGGTTTTGTGCTGTACATGATGAGGAGGTCGGCTGAGATGATGGGAGGTCGAGGTCGCAAGGGAGGCGGACTGTTTGGGGGTGTTATGGAATCTACGGCAAAACTCATCAACTCAAACGATATAGGCGTCAGGTTTAAGTAAGTGAGAGTCATGAACTTTGTTATCTAATTTAATATACTGCATAAACCAAGGGTAGTAAGGCTATGAAAACACCACCTCACCTTGGAAATCTTATCAACATTTTGGCCACAGCTGTCAACCTCTGAAAGTTTAGAACATTATCTGGCATTTCTCTTTAACCTGAAGAAGCCCCTACAGCAGGATGAAATATCAGTGTTATGTTTGGTGTTATTTTATTGTATAAAGCCTGTAGACTCTAATTTTCCCAGATAAGCTAGCCGAACTCTTATTTCTTTTCAAAAAATTCCTTAGTAGCCATTGGCTTTCCTTTAAAATATAAGTTTCTATATTTTTATGCGGAATTATCATAACCAATGTAGTTGATTTGTATAGTAAATATATATTTACTGCATGCGTATAGAAAGAGACAAAACACAATAGAAGAATTCTACGAACTAATCTGGAAAAGTCTTAATGTCCCCTATTATTATTTGAAAATGATATGTCAAGATGAAATATCAGTTTTTTTTTTGTGTTCTTTTATTGTGCATCTATTAGCCCCTGGACTATAATTTTCTCATCTAAGCTAGCTGAATTCTTAAGTCCTAACTAATGTTTTATGGCTTACAAGATGGAGGGGATGAGGGGGCTGAACAGTGAACATACACTTGTTACCGAGGGTCTTCTTATTGAGGTTCCACTGTAATTTTATATTTTGCCCCTACTGGGTTTCTTCAGAAGGAGGTAGAAGAAATCAAAGAAATCCACAGAGTAGAGGTTTTCTTTGTTAATGTGGTTACCTTACAATGGCCTTAAACAAAATATATTTTAATCTCAGGTTGTTATATTAGTTTTATTAACCCTTCCCGGACGGGCGAAATCGTGACATAGGACGGTCAAAAATCATAGGAAAAAATAAAAATTAATTTTCCTTTTTTGTGTTTTATTATACGAATATACATAAAATAAACACAATGGAACACTTCATACTGTCCAAATAATTTTTTACTCGTTTTTATTTGAAAAAAAATTATGCGGATATATCCGCTCCCCGTCCGCAGATGAGCAGAAAAGCTGCGGATATATCCGCCACCCGTCTTTGAAGATATGACTATGACAACGTTAGGTAATAAATAAAGAACAATATGTTGTTGCGTTGTTTATTATATAAAACTGTTTCAAGAAAATAACACTTCAAGAAAAAGTTGAACTACAATTTCAGTTTTCAAAAAGTTACAAAATCATTTTACGGGGTTTACAAGGTGCCTGTAAATAGTCCATTCTTATAAAACAAGAAAAAATAACAATAATTTCAGTTTTCAAAAGGTTACAAAATCATTTTACGGAGTTTACAAGGTGCCTGTAAATAGTCCATTCTTCTAAAAATAGTCTTTTTGGGTGTGGTACACCTCAAAACATGTGTCTGGATGTAAGTACGGTTTTTCGTCACATGTTTTACAAAAGTACACAGTTTCCTTACGAACTTTGTTCTTTGCACAAACATGACATCTGAAGGACCCCTTCGGTGATTTGCCCATAACATGGAGTTTTCCGTTCAGCCGTTGAATATCATTTTTCGGTCGTCCTGGTCGTCTTCTTGTAAAATTGCAGGTCTCCTGAACGTAGTCTCTTACTAAATCTCACAAGGCTAAGTCTAAACTGTTTGTGAGACATTGCTACTCTGTTGTTGTCTTCTTGCAAGGATTTATATAGAATATAAGAGTTTATAGTAGACACTTCAAGGAGCCAAAAGAAAAGTTTGCGATACCATTTTTTAGTACGCCTCATAAACTGATAACTAGATATCACGTGGTCAGCACGATCAACTCCACCCATGTGTTTAGTGTAATCTAAGACAACATCAGGCTTTAGAACAGGAGGTTTATTTGGCCACTTGCTGGGCTTCTCTGTCATCTCATTCCGGCTTATTTTGTGTTTGGTTGTAAGCATAGTTACCACTCTTTTGTCCTTCCAATAAATAACACCCAAGTCTTTGTTTCTTCGTGCTTCTACATCACCACAATTGAGCGGTTTGCTTAGTGTTGGCATTTCCTTTCTATTATTCATAACCGTTCCCGTAACAAACATATTTTTCTTCAGCAACTCTTTAGCCAGTTCAGGGCTATTGTAGTAACGGTCGACGTATACATGGTGACCAGATGGTGGGTCTAGGGGATCTTTTACTAAAGAATCGCAGAGTTGTAGAACAGTATTTGTTGTTTTCAAAAGCTCATCCTCGTTACCATCACTTTTACCGTAATATGGGCTAAAACTGTAAATATACCCATTCAGAGCATCAGAAAGAACAAACACTTTTAGCCCAAATTTTACAGGCTTGTCGGGGTTGTAAACTCTGAATGAAATCTTGCCCTTGAATGAAATAGTGCTCTCATCCACTGACACATACGAGCTTGGCGTATAGAATAGTTTACATTGCTCTTGAATTGTGTTCACAATATTTCTTATTTTGAGGTCACGTGCGCTTCCCTGTTCATGACTAAAGTGTAATCTCCAAAACAGCATCAAAAACCTATCTCGAGTAAAAACATCGGAAAAAAAGGGCATCTTGTTTACCCAGGACAATGAAAAGTAGTCCTTTATATCAGGCAACGGGTGAAGTCCCATATTCAGTACAACCCCGAGAAGAGCTCGGATCTCTGTGGTTGTTGTATCAGCCCAAACCTTTTGTTTCCTTTGGTTTTGAATAGGCAAACTTTGAGCATATAGATTGGTTTCATCACAAATCAATTGTATTAGATTACTATGAAAGTAAAGTGAAAAGAAATCAATTGGTTTTGAAGTGAGATCAAATTCTGTAGGCAGATTACGACCGTAATTGCAGTTATAAATAGGAATAGTACTTACAGGTCCACTGTCACTGTCGGTCACAAAAGCATACTCCTTATCCCACTTCATACGAAGGAGTTTAGCTTTAGTTAGATTTGGTTGTTGTGCCTCTGTAGACCTCTTTTTAGATGGCTTTTTAGAGTTCTTTGCAAATGACTTTTTGGACGCCATTGTAGATTCATTGGTTGAACTATGAAGGCTTTCTTTTTCCGAGTCAATAAAACTTGAGGCATTCCCAATATCGTCCTCACTAACTTGTTCATCACTAATACTTTCCACTTGAACCACATTACATTCATCTTGAGGAACATCAGCGTCTTTGTCATTTTCGGATACAAAACCATTTACTATATCAATATCATTTCCATCGATATTTGCATTATTTACATCACAACTACGCACAGATATGTTGTCATCTTCGTCCAATTCCATTCCATCAACAGCAACATCACCAGGGTGTCTACCAACCGGGAAATCCGGGAAAACCGGGAATTGTACTTAAATTTTTACTGGCCATGAAATGTACGGGAATTGTCCTTAAATGCTAGACTATGTCCTTAAATTTTTAATGGGCCATAATTTTATTGATCGCTAGTTGGTTAGGAGCACATAAAAGGTTTATCAGATGTTTGTTTACATTTTCATAATTTATTACTAGAGTAATTATGCAATAAAAATCCCATTAACAATCTCAAACCCATTAATATTTTATCACGACAATAAAGTGTCAAGTCAAGTACTTCCAAGAACTGTTGACTCAGCAGCTAGCTCATAAAAGTTGTATCACTTTTATTCATTTACAACTTCTTTTTTTATTACTAGGGTAATTATTATTAGATCCCAAACATATTTTATCGTGAAAATAATAGCTTTATAATGGCTGTTAAATTTCACTTCTTACTTGTACTTTCGGAAAGCCGCGGCCATAAAACTGTTTGTGGTTTCATACATGTAAATAATCTACAGTCTTATTTTGTAAGTTAACCCCTTTTTTATGGACATTTTATCTTTCAATTGACAAAACCACAAGCATTGTTGTTTGCATTAATGTTTTATCACTATGTAGGCCTGCTTGGTTTCAAATTATGTCATTGCATTTTCTGTATCTTTGTCTTATATTGTTGGCTATTCAGGTTTCAATGTTTTTTGTTTCCCATATATTTATTTATTGAGTTGTATGCTTTAAGCAATCAAAATCTTATGAACTAGAATGATGATAGTGACTTTGCTGCTATTATAACCTCATTGTTACTCAGTTTATATAGGCCCTCCTAAATAATTAGGTCTAGGCCTGGGTATTTTGATTCTTGAAAGAACTGTAAAATATATTAAGAAAATGTAATTGAGCCTAAGATAAACAACTAATGATTGCTATGTGTCGATATTAACTTTGCAAATGAAAATACAATAATCTTACTCTGTGCTTATCGCTTATTAATAGCCGCTTACCAAACCTTGAAGAATTGAGTTTAACAATATGCATTAAAGATTTTTTTTCAAAAGTAGTCGAGAACCTAACGTTGTGCCAGGGCGAATCATGCCAAATTAATCGGCCTGGATCGGATAAGCTATGTTATGAAGTTTGCGTGACTGATGGAGATATTTGTCGCTATCGCAGGAGACAATGATTGCGTTTCTCTGTTACACTATAAAAGCTTTACCTAAAGTATAGGTAGGCCTATGTTTGTTTACTTTCAATAAATTTCTATTTTGTTATTTTTAACTCTTATCTATTATTATTTACTTTTCTCTCTGGTACAACTACAGTGAATAACAAGATTAATACAGTTTGACAAATCAGGAAAATTATTCGGTAGGCCTAATGACACCGACAAAGGTTACGGCAAAGTGTCCTTAAATGTACGGGAATTGTCCATGAATTTTTTATCCAGAATGTAGTAGACACCCTGATCACCCTCCGAAAAACTCTTGTTCAATAACTCAATAATATCACCAGAAAAACTAGTTCTATTTACGTTATAAGCCATCGTGCATCACTATCTCATTCTGCTAGACAGACAACTGTAACGTTTGGCGCCAACACACAGACAACGTGGTTTTGAGCGCGAAACGTCGTGGGGGGTGTAGGAGAGGTGGTTGGTGTGAGGGAGAAAGGGGCGGCGCGGGAGAGAGGGGCAGTGCGGGAGAGAGGGGCAGCGCCTGAGAGAGGGGGTGTGCGAGAGAGAGCATAAAGTGGCGCCTTGGTACCGCGAAACATCTGGTTACTGTTTAAGTACCTGCCAGTCTGTCTGAAAAGAAGGCGGATATAACCGTTTCCCGTCCGGAACATAAAAAACCATAGGCTGATATATCCGTCACCCGTCCTTAATCGCTAATGACTTATGCGGATATATCCGTCACCCGTCCGGGAAGGGTTAATGAATAGATGGAGTAAATTAATACAAATTTTTAAAAAATCTGCTCTTTTTGACCAATTACCAAACAATACAAATGTTTTGTTATTTGGGCATTTACATGTATACATTTTTTTGTGGAAAAAGCCAATGGGCTATTTTAATTTTGACTATTTTTTACTACCTAACTTAAAGTGTTTTTGCCACTTTAAAAAAACATCGTAACAAATTTGCTAATTTTTAAATTTAGTTTTTCTTTTTTTAATGTTTTATTTTA
The DNA here is from genome assembly GCF_028750875.1 of Macrosteles quadrilineatus. Classification (NCBI taxonomy): domain Eukaryota; kingdom Metazoa; phylum Arthropoda; class Insecta; order Hemiptera; family Cicadellidae; genus Macrosteles; species Macrosteles quadrilineatus. The sequence continues at coordinate 33,512,879 of NW_026542598.1, read as the reverse complement.
ATTACAGGGATGTCGCTGGTTGCGAGGAGGCAAAGGTAGAAATCATGGAGTTTGTAAATTTCTTAAAAAATCCTCAACAATATATTGACCTAGGAGCCAAGATTCCAAAGGGGGCAATGTTAACAGGTAAATATGACAACTTATTAATGATGCTTTGTAAATAAATTGTTATTAATAATGACTATTCTACCTATTAATGAAAAAAATGTTTAAGTTTACAGATCCGTGAAAATTGTGTTGATAAATAGTTTTAAAAACAATCAATAGGTACTTCACAAAAGTAGTCAAGACCCTGTCATAAATGTTTGAAAAAGGTTGTTAAAATATAAGCAACTAAAAAACTTTAAGTGAAAAACTAAGTTGTTATGAACTTTGATATGTGAATGATCCATAGGACCCCCCGGAACTGGTAAGACCCTCCTCGCCAAAGCAACAGCTGGTGAAGCCAACGTTCCGTTCATCACAGTCTCTGGATCTGAGTTTCTTGAGATGTTCGTCGGTGTTGGTCCTTCAAGGGTGAGTCAGTGTGTTTTTATGTAAATCCCTCTAATATGTCCTTTAATTTATATTTTTATAAGTTTTCAAATTTATATTTATCTTATGATACTGCGCTTACTGTACTTGTGGGTTGGTCTGGTGGTAGAGAACTAGGCTTTGATCGCTGAACTCCCGGGTTCAAATCCTGCCAATCATCAATGCCTTCAGCTATGTGATGATGGGACCTTTCAGGTTTAGCTTGAGAAATGTGTAGAACGGTTTCAGGCACCTGGATATTGATTAGTGTTTTACAAGATTGAATGAGAATTCCATCAACAGCCATTGAACTAGTGATTTCTTTACGTGTTGAAAAGTACCTGATTTGGTCTTAAAATTGTTGTGTTTTCTTATTCTATATAGTTATTCAATTAGTATTTCCAAATAGAATCTTGTATAACTAATGCCTATTTAACCATCAACACAGTTTACCCATCTTGGAATATCCAAATAAGGATATTCCAAGATATTGGATATTGGAATATCCAATAAGGTTCTTGAAATATATTTGTTCATATCTGAACACTGTCCAACATGTTGAGAGGATTCTTGATACAAAAATAGTTAAAACAGTTCTTGTAGCCTATAATACAAACCTCTTGGAATCTCCAGAATGACCTCTGTGACTGATAAGCCCCAACTTGACAAAGCTTATAAGATAAGCACTATTGTTGTGAACTTCACAAAGACAAAGCTTATAAGATAAGCACTCTTGTTGTGAACTTCACAAAGATCTTAAGCACTTCGGAATCTTCCTATCGAGGTTTGTAATTTGGGGTGATACAAAATCAAGGGTTTTCGAAAATTATTCTTATTATAAGGGTGACGTGTAACTGTTCTACTGTATATAATTTTGTAAATCCCTTCAGCTAATTTAAAGTATGATGTTTTAAGGTGAGGGACATGTTCGCAATGGCACGCAAACACGCTCCTTGTATCTTGTTTATCGATGAGATTGATGCTGTCGGTAGAAAGCGAGGTGGCCGAAGCTTCGGAGGACATTCAGAACAAGAAAATACACTCAATCAACTATTGGTAGAGATGGATGGTAAGTGTACCTTATCTTATCTAACAGGAGCAGGTCGAGACCTTAAAGCACTCCGAAAATCAAATTATTGCGCACCCAAGACAATTGTTTCCTTGTTGACCTTACAAGTTAAGGCGTCCAATGAATGCCTGTAGCTTCCCAATAAGTTCATCCTCGGGAAGGTATCTTCCTCTAGCCAAATTACCAAGAGTAATCATTCTAGCATCAGAGAGCTCGTCACAATCAAAGAGCAGGTGATCAGCTGTCTCTTCTGACCCATCACAGTGCCTACAGATCGGTTCACCATCAAATTAGCCCATCCGTTGTAAATGTTTCCTGAATCGCCCAAGACCAGTTCTATAGTTACTTTGATTCTTCGTCTGTCTAGTCTCAAGAGGTCAGAGGCAACCTTTGTATTGTACCTTTGTTCTCCATGGATCACAACTATTACTGTTTAAGAATTCTTACCACCCTAATTTTCAACTTGACTATGATGTTCAATCTTGCAGCAAGTATTGTAAAATAACTTTCATTTGTGTTCCAGGGTTCAACACAACCACCAATGTTGTCGTGTTAGCTGCCACCAACAGAGTAGACATATTGGACAAGGCGTTGTTGCGGCCCGGCCGCTTCGACCGACAGATCTTTGTACCAGCCCCAGACATCAAGGGTAGAGCCTCAATCTTCAAGGTGCATCTGGCCCCGTTGAAGACGGACTTGGATAGAAACGATCTGTCCAGGAAAATGGCTGCCCTAACACCTGGTTTTACAGGTATAGTGTACATAAGTTGCTTGAAACCATCCTTAAAACTATCTGTTTGTGTTTGTAAAGATTGACCCTAAAAATTTAAAACTTACATTAAATGTTTTACAGTTGAGAATTATTTAGTTATTATTCACTTTCTATGACGCTTTCTGTATGTTTCTTGATGTTAAGATTTACTCCGGTACTGTACTTACTCAACCTAGCTAAATACCCTTAATTCAGATTGAAGATGGGAATTGTTTGATTTTTAATATAGTTTTTATTTAGCACTAAAACCACTACTTGACACCTTTCTAAACAACTTCATCACTACTCAGGACCACATTAGAAATACAAAAATCATAATCTTTTTTTACATAAAACACTTGGAATAAAGTCATTTAATTTATAGAAATGTATTATTTAGTTATGATGTTACTAACTATTAGAAATTTCTGTGGACACAATCAGTGTATGTAGTAAATCTTAATAAATTAAAAGTCAGAAAAAATATAAACAATACAATAGGCTATGCTATGTTTTTAGCGAATAGGAAAGAACGGAACCAATTTACCGTAGGTGGCACGGTAAAACCTGAGCCTGATGCCGATTTCTTTTTTTTCATCTTGATACTAAAAAACACTAATTGTTCAAATTTTTATTTATGTACATATATGTGTTTGTGAAAACTATAACTCAAGTAATTTTGGTCCGATTCCGATTTTGATGAAATTTGGCTTCAAGGTTTAGGGCAGGATTAACTTAAATGAGGCCACGAACCAGGGAGCTCGGGTCATGGGAACGAGATATTGTGGGCTTTATTATGTTCAAAAATTGTTTTTTTTCCAAATTTATCCCATCTATGTATGGAAATGTCAGATTTTTAGTACAACCACCATGTAGAGCTTTAAAAAACAAATAATTTTGTACACTTCTTACATTCCCTATAGCAGCAAACCTAAGTACTCGTTCAATCAAATATTATTTAAATAAGGAATAAAATAATGTCTTGTTTATTGAAATATTTCAGTAAAAATTCAATCAAATTTAAATTCGCTTAGACAGCAGGGATGCTGCGGCGGGGGTATTTTTTAAATATCCAATTATATATATATTCCGGTGTACGGTATAAACAATTATTATGATTACTGCATACGCTACATAGTGATGTGCGTATCGATACAAAAAGTACTAATAATGATGGTGGGTATGCCACCTACACATTAAATAGTATAATATGGACAATGAAGGTCTTCACTTCCATTAATGGTGGCCCTAGTTTTGAGGTATCGCAGTATCGATACATTGACCCGTATCGCCCATCACTAACGCTACAGCAGTTAAAATCAAATTATTCCTCCTCCAGGTGCGGACATTGCGAACGTGTGCAACGAGGCAGCATTGATAGCAGCCCGGGATCTGCAATCGACCATCTATTTGAAGCATTTTGAACAAGCGATTGAACGAGTTGTTGCCGGCATGGAGAAGAAGACAAATGTACTTCAGCCCGAGGAGAAGAAGACAGTTGCGTATCACGAGGCAGGTCATGCTGTGGCAGGCTGGTTCCTGCAGTACGCTGATCCTCTCCTTAAGGTAATGTTTAAATAGTGGAAGTTACATTGACCATTTATCCCTCTAGAAAAGTTGTTAAGGTTGGACCTTTAGTTTCAATGTTGGTAGCAGATGGTGAGTATTCAAAGATGGTGAGTTAGGAATCTTGGGAGCATTTGATTGCTAGTTGGTTCTGCATACTTTCGTATGTGTCGGTGGCTCAGTCGGTAACGTCACAGACTTTGGGCCCAAGGCAGCGATGTCATGGGATCGGATCCTGGTCACTGCCGCAAACCTTTTTTCAGTACAGCTAACCTTCGTACTGTACCGGCTCACCCCTTGTTTTCCTGGATCACGTTCCACGCATAGATATGTAGTCTATGTGGACAGGCAAATGCAAGGTCAAAAGTGGCCGCCAACCTCTTAAAAAAATGTATCTATTCAATGTTAATTTTTTGTGATTTATGTTATTTATAGGGATTATTGGAGACACTTTCCATCACAATTAGTACAAAACAAGTTTTAAAGTAGTTTCATGATCTGAAATTCGATCTCGTTTTTAGGTGCATAATTAACTGAAATATTATAACAAGGCGCGAGTACTCAAACCAAGCCGCATTGGTGTTTTAACTTAATTTGACCTTGCGTACCAATCTCCTTATTTTTGTTACTTTTTTTATTTAATTTAATTTATTTTTTTTCCTTTTACGGGATTAGATTTCAGACCCGTTAAACATCATGACATTTTGTTTATTGAATGTGCGCAATAATTTGTGAAGTAACATAATACTATTATAAAATTTGTGTATAAACACTCAATTCTAGCTCTGTATGATTCTAGCTCTTTTTGTTCAGGTTTCTATCATCCCCAGAGGCAAAGGTCTGGGATACGCCCAATATTTGCCCAAGGAGCAATACCTATATACCAAAGAACAGCTGTTTGACCGTATGTGCATGACGCTCGGTGGACGTGTCTCGGAGGAACTTTTCTTCAACCGGATCACAACTGGAGCTCAAGATGATCTGAAGAAAGTCACGCAGAGTGCTTATGCCCAGGTATATAAAGATGTTGCTTCACTTGAGAATCAATAAGCTTATTTTTTTAGGGCAACGAGTCTTCCATGAAATTGAGAAAATGTTTTCTGTAAATATCTAGGGTCTTTTAAGATCAAATTCAGCATAACACGTTCACTCACACAATTCTTAAAAAATTGTAAATATAACCCGGCCGGATCACCCATCAGAATTTTGCTTCAGATAGATGTACCACATAATATGTGCTAGTGTTTTAGGTTAGGTTAAATGCGAATCAAATCTTAACGGTCTGTTATACAGCCACTGGTTTAATACTGGCCAAACTGGTCTATAAAGATCTTGTGCCTACGTGGGACACTTGGTGTATGGATTAAGGATTTAACCATCACCAAATTTTTAACAAGAGCATTTCTTTTTCTTGCATTGCATTGAGTGTTAATCCAGATTTAATATGTCCCACTATTGAGCACAACTAATATAGAATCAGCTGTATCTTCCTAAACAATAACTACTTTGAAGCAGAACATTTTTATTGTCTGAAAAAATCGAATTTTTAAAGGTTTGTTAACAGTTTTTAGTTTTGCCAATGTATCAATTTCTTGGAAATAATTATTTTTGTTTGTACTTTGAAGTTAGTTTAGGTTCTCTGAGCACTTTTAATGTTCTTTGTACCAATAAGTTAGTTTTATTTTTTTCAGTTGATGTTTTAGTTTGCAAACCTTAAATTTTAAACCAGGCAATCCTGTCACCGTCCCCATTGATGGACACCCTGAATTACACAACACATTTGAAACTATGATAAAAGTATTCTTTTATGTCTCGATACTGTTTAAAGATTTATATTTTTTCCCTCCCATGTTTTAGTAAATACATTCCTAGACATTTAAAGAAAATTCTTGTTTACAGGTGGTTCACTTTGGCATGAATGAGAAGGTAGGAAACGTCAGTTTTGACATGCCTCAGCCCGGAGAGATGGTCCTGGAGAAACCTTACTCAGAGAGTACGGCTCAGCTGATTGACTCCGAGGTGCGCCTGCTCATTGACACGGCTCACAAACACACGACCCAGCTGTTGACAAAGCACAAGGAAAACGTCGCTAAGGTATGTTGACGCACAAAGAAGGGAGGGCTTAAAAGTCACCGTATTATAAATAAACAGTATCAGCAAACTGACTTCTCCCGTTTGCTTGTCAAAAACCCTTATAATTGGTAAGCAGTAGGAGAAACTATGATATTTTAAAGGTTAAATCACAAAAATTGCAATAACTTTTTAACCATAATTTTTATAAAGTTAGGGGGTTATACCAGTTTGTTTAGAGTTTAAAGAATCACAACATACTAAATTGAAATCAAAATCGTTCGAGCCTTTTTGTGAAAATCAAAATTTTCCATTATTTTATTTTATGGGAAAATCAGAAATCACCATTAAAAATCGAGGTAAAAAAAATTGAAAAAACGCCTGGATATACCATGGATTACCCATAACACATCCACACACACACCCAACACAAACACCACACACTAACAAACTTTAATTCGAAAATCACATTTTTGGGTTCAGGGGCCTAAAACAGAAATTTTCATCCAAAACTCATTAATAAAAGAAATATTTTCTCCATAATACTATGCATAGGGAAGAAATAAAAATAAGAACTTTTTCAATACATATTATATTGTCTTAATTTATTTTTGTGATTACAAAAACAGAACGAAACAAACTTGGTTTTTTATAGGTTGCAGAGAGGTTGTTAAAGCAGGAGATATTGAGTCGAGACGACATGATCGAACTGTTAGGTAAGCGACCTTTCCCTGAAAAGTCAACATACGAAGAGTTTGTCGAAGGCACTGGCTCCTTCGAAGAAGACACCACATTACCCGAAGGACTGAAGGATTGGAATAAAGAAAAGGAGACTAAAGACAAACCTCCGGTGGCCGAAAGTTGAACGTAGCGCATTGTAAAGTCAGTTTCTATATGTGCCTACACGCCTATGTCTAGTGTATCTTATTTTGTACATAAAAGCAAAGATTTTGTATTTATTTATCAACAGTAAATGAAATCGCTCTACAATTGTATTATTTATTTCACTTCGTCTCTAACATCGTCAAAAGTTGTGTAGAATCAAATTTGCATTCGTTATTATTTGGAGTTTTAAATTTATTTGTACATAGAATTTGATTAAGGACATACAAACATTTTTTACTTCCAGTATTAGTTTGTGTTTTATCACGTCTTATTTTTTGTAAAAAGTTGTCTTGTTAGTATGAGATAGTTCATTGTTTCAATAAAACGATAAAACGAAAATTTGTTGTCAAATTATTTTTACTTTATCCATATTATTAGTAATGAAATGTCGTGCTAGCCCTAATGGTAATCATAAAAACTATTGCTACTACCAACTCCATTGAACCAACACAGTTTACGTAACAAGATCCAGCCAAGTTCTTGAGATATACTTCTACTTACCTGAACACTGACCAACATATGTAGTACTTGATACTTAATATAAAAATAGTTAAAAGTAGTTCTTGCTAAAGATACCAACCTCTTGGGGTGACCAGTGTAGCCTCTGTGACTGGTAAGCAAACTTCATAAAGCAGAGAAGCACTCTTGACGTGGGCTTCACAAAGATGAGAAGCACTCTTGTCGTTGACTTCACAAAGATGAGAAACACTCTTGTCGTGGGCTTCACAAAGATGAGAAGCACTCTTGTCATGGTCTTCACAAAGATGAGAAACACTCTTGTCGTGGACTTCACAAAGATGAGAAGCACTCTTGTCATGGTCTTCACAAAGATGAGAAACACTCTTGTCGTGGACTTCACAAAGATGAGAAGCACTCTTGTCATGGACTTCACAAAGATGAGAAACACTCTTGTCGTGGACTTCACAAAGATGAGAAGCACTCTTGTCATGGTCTTCACAAAGATGAGAAACACTCTTGTCGTGGGCTTCACAAAGATGAGAAGCACTCTTGTCGTTGACTTCACAAAGATGAGAAACACTCTTGACGTGGGCTTCACAAAGATGAGAAGCACTCTTGTCATGGACTTCACAAAGATGAGAAGCACTCTTGTCATGGACTTCACAAAGATGAGAAGCACTCTTGTCGTGGGCTTCACAAAGATGAGAGGCACTCTTGTCATGGACTTCACAAAGATGAGAAACACTCTTGACGTGGGCTTCACAAAGATGAGAAGCACTCTTGTCATGGCTTCACAAAGATGAGAAGCACTCTTGTCATGGACTTCACAAAGATGAGAAGCACTCTTGTCGTGGGCTTCACAAAGATGAGAGGCACTCTTGTCGTGGACTTCACAAAGATGAGAGGCACTCTTGTCGTGGACTTCACAAAGATGAGAAGCACTCTTGTCGTGGGCTTCACAAAGATGAGAAGCACTCTTGTCATTGATTTGGCACTCCTCTCACAGCAGGCATGATGATCTTCCCAGATCTTCAGTTGACCTATACCAATACACTAACCCTATCCTACAACTCCTTAGACAACCCTAGGATGAAAATTTAACTGATAAAATCCTGCACGGCCCTTTTGCTACATTAAAAAAAACACAAGCCTTGTATGTTCGAATCTTCCCCCTCTTTTATGGACACGGGTCATTAGAACTTCCGTCTCTCGCTGCCCCCCTCTAACCTACCTCACCCCATAACCCCGGCCCTGACTAGCCTATTATTATCGAGCCCACGTCCCTGAGTCAAATCAAAATCCCTCCCCCTTAAAGCCCCCCTCTAACCTACTCATTTTTTATGCCCGCTTCCTGGCTATCCTATCAAGCTTTTCCCATCCCTATCAAAGATTGAAGTACTAAGGACTTGTTTGATATGTTTTTTTTTTTTTTTTTAACGTTAAATGCTTTTGTGAGCAATTATTATTTCTTTGCTAAAAATCCCTATGGAAGAAACAAACCAAAACACAACTCTAATCAAATGAAATTTTAATGCAAAAAAACTAACCCATAGCCTAACCAAAGAGCTATTAAATCAAGCAATGAGGTATTATTTCTTCTACAAAAATAGCCGCATGGATAAAAAACAACTAAACGCTCACACTCAATCAGATGTATATTCATTTTCCAACTTGTTATCTTACCTAAGGATGATGACAAGCAAGAAATCATTAAAAAAAACACCATCAATCAAAATGAGAAATACACATTAACTCTGACACTTGAACAAAAAGAAATAAAATGGAAAGAGTCAACAAATAAAATTAGGATGGATAATTAATTTTGTTGGCTCAATCATTATCTTACAGTGCAATGAAAAATCAAGTCATTAGAACTTCTGTCTCTCGCTGCCCCCCTCTAACCTATCTCACCCCATAACCCCGGCCCTGACTAGCCTATTATTATCGAGCCCACGTCCCTGAGTCAAATCAAAATCCCTCCCCCCTTAAAACCCCCCTCTAACCTACTCTTTTTTAATGCCCGCTTCCTGGCTATCCTATTAAGTTTTTTCCATCCCTATCATAGACGGAAGTACTAAGGACTTGTTTGATTTTTTTTATGTAAAATTTCTTTTATGAGCTATTATTATTTCTTTTCCAAAAAATCCCTAAATATTGAACAAACTAAAAAGTAAAAAAAACCCATTTATGTTAGATGCAGTAGATTCATTTTTCTAAGAAAAACTGATAACCTTCCCCAATGATGACAAGCAAGAAATAATGTGGATACAAAAAAACTATCAATCAAAAGGAGAAACGTACATTAAGTTTCACAACAAAACAAAAATGAATTAAATTGAAAAATCAACAAATAGAATTGGGATGAGTAATTTTGTTGGCTCAATCATTATCTTACTCGTGCAATGAAAAATCAAGTCATAAGAACTTCCGACTTTCGTTGCCTCCCTTTTACCTATATCACCCCATAACACCCCGGCCCTGACTAGCCTACCTTTATTTCAGCCCACGTCCCTGAGTCAAATAAAATCCCTCCCCCCTTAAAACCCCCCTCTAACCTACCCTTTTTTTAATGCCCACTTCCTGGCTATCCTATCAAGTTTTTTCCATCCCTATCAAAGGCGGAAGTTCTAAGGACTTGTTTGATATGTTTTTAAACATTCCTGTGTGAACTATAATTTATTTTACAAAAAAATCCCCATGGATGAAACAAACCAAAAACTCAATTCTAAAAAATCTTCGACAAACAACTATCCACCAAAAGGAGAAGTGACATTCATACTCAAAGATAAATTAAAGAGATGGAAAAAACAACAAATAGAATTAGGATCAGTAACAGTTTAACTCAACTTTTAGCTGACTTATGTAATAAAAAATCAAGTCATTAGAACTTCCGACTTTCGTTGCCCCCCTCTAACCTATTTCCCCCATAATCCCGGGCCCTGGACTAGCCTATCATGATTTAGCCCACGTCCCTGAGTCAAATCAAATCCCTCCCCCCTTAAAACCCCCCTCTAGCCTACTCATTTTTTAATGCCCGCTTTCCTGGCTATCCTAACAAGTTTTCCCATGCCTATCAAAGGCGGAAGTACTAAGGACTTGTTTGATATGTTTTTAAAATTTAATTTTCTTTGTGAGCAATTAATTATTTAACAAAAAATCCCTAGGTTAAAAACTCAATTCTAAAAGATCTTTGACACAAAACTATCCACTAAAATTAGAAACTCCCAATAACTTATACACTTCCTAAAATAATGTCATGAACAAAATTATAGAAAGGATAAAACGCAACAGAAAATCTTAAGATGAAAAAAAAAACAGAATCTCAACTCTTCTTGATGCAACCAATGACATCTTCATCCCAGTACAATTGGGACATCTGAACATCAACATATGGTTAGAATAAAGCTTAGATATTATTTTTAATTAATTAATATAAACATTTAAATAGTTCTTTGTTAGAATGATGCGGTTTTTAGTTGAATAAAAAAGGAATCTAAGATGTTTATGAAATTGTCCTTTTTAGATGTGAAAGGTTGTTTATCAATAGTTGTCATTACTTTGACCTTGTCTTAACATTTTCTTTGCAATCTCCATTTATTCTATTGCCTTTATGTTTTGAGTAAACATTGTATTTTCTTGGCAATTTTATGAATTGTAAAAGTTTGGATATTCTCTCAAGAAGCAGTTTAATTTGTGAAACACTTATGAGAATTGTAATTTTTATGATGCTTACATCACTAAAATATACTACGGTAGTTAATATAATTCATAATACTGTAAATTGCTGGAGATTAATAACTACTTACTTTCAGTAGGTATCCTTTGTGTTTACAGACTCATGAATTCTTCCAGAAGTTGGACTTGAAATTATGAATGAGTCGCTTTGCTTACTATAGTAAACTGTGTTGGTTCAAAGAGTGACATAAATATTGAAAAGATAATTAAAGAATGATTTGTTGTGTTAGAATCAGATTTTTGGGGAATGTTAAACTAAACTTTAACAAAAAAGAGACAACCCCCTTTCATATAATTTTGCATGCCTCGGGATGCTCAGGCTAGAAATGTTGATTGAAATACATTTAAATGGGACCACTGACCACTCAATTGGAAAAAGGTTAATAATATAAGGCTACAGAAAGATTTTTTAATCATTAACTTACATAGACCACATACATTTTTAAGATGGCATGAAGCATACAAAAATTTAAATAACAGTCAAAATATTTGAGACATTGTCAACAATTAGCTTCTCGTACTTAAGATTTGATGTCGAAGAATTGAAAATCTATATTTTTATTACAGTAGTTTCTAATCTCTAATCAATTGTTGTCATGATCTACATTTACACCTACGAATGTTAAGGGAAATTTAAGCTGCATGTCGAAGGCTCTTTCTTCATAAAGTAGAAGACAATTTCCATGGTAGACAGAGTTGTATTTTGACTTTGGGTATTATTAAAAGAACTCACAGTTTCGTTCATTAACTGGATTTATTAGGGTGAAATTACGGCACAGAACAAAGTTGTGGAATATAATAATAGTAGCATGTCTAGCATAACGGAAGTCACTGATGTAAAATGTTTTAAAAGAGCGTTACCAACACATCAAATCAAATAATGTACGGAGTACCTAAGATAAAGAATAATAACACTGATGTACAACATTTTATATTATGTACACATAACTCATTTCTGAGGTGTTGCCTTCCGGATTACTTAACAAATAATAATCTAGAGGTTAAATACCTTATTGCCAACGTAATCCTTGGTAGACTTAATGGCTACCGGTTTTGACACACTTATAGTGTCATTGTCAAGCCTATACGTAGTTTTTCGCTCCTAGGAGGTCGTCATAGAGTCTTCAAAAACACATAACGAGGCGAACAAATAACAAAAACGAACATGTACACACATTTTAACGAATAAGGTATGGCCATACAACTCACGGCGCGGCTGCGGGTTCAGGGTGTAGGTCTAGACTCACACCCTGAACCCACAGCTGCGCCGTGAGTTGTATGGCCATACCTTATTCATTAAAATGTTTGTACGTGTTCGTTTTTGTTATTTGTTCGTCTCGTTATGTGTTTTTGAAGACTTTATGACGACCTCCTAGGAACGAAAAACCACGTCTAGGCTTGACATTGACACCATAAGTGTGTCGAAACCGGTAGCCATTAAGTCTACCAAGGATTACGTTGGCAATAAGGTATTTAACCTCTAGATTATCACATAACTCAATTACAGTCCGTGAACTCTACTCAATACTTTATAGATGTTATGCTTTTTGCTTTCTACAAAATACGGAATAGGAAAATGAGCAAATTTCTAAATAATAAAAATAATACATGAGTAAAATAACTTGAGTGTTATTGGACACAAGAGAACTATTAATATTAATACGGTATCTGACTGAGTAAACATTTATTACTACTCAGTCCTAATACGCCTAAAATATAAAATTTTAGTTCTTCCTATTGCCTCAATTGCTTAAGCAATGTAATGTGCTCCAAAATCGTCATAGCATTAAACATTTATTCTCATTAAGCTAACTCTGGACAATCCCTTGATTTGTTAGTTATTACAAGACTAGCATTACCATAGTTCAATATTGTATTGATACAAAACAATTAAAACCTATCATTACTGAATCATTTATACCACCACAAATTTAAGGTATGATGATGTATGGTGATGTGGTAAGGAGATGTAGGTTGAGCAAACACTTTATAAGGCACAATCACTGTAATACATTATTGTACAATGTTAAAATTCACTTAAATACAAAAGTTCTTTTGTACATTTTTTTGCGGTCCCCTTTGAAACCTATTGTTCTTTCAGCTAAAGCAGACATATATTTTTATTTCTAATTTCTACATATATTTTCAACCAAATTTTCTCACAACACAACTACATGAGGCATTATTGTGGTTTGAAGCATGAGCACTCACGGTCTGAAGATTTCTATTTTCCTTTCCCTGTTAAGTTAGAGTCCAGACAAGAAGCTGCTTACACTCATCTTCAATTATAAAACTTCAGTTTAACCTGTGTTTCCCTGGAAACAGACATGTACTATATAATAAATGGTTTGAAGTTTTAAATGAGGAGATATGTGTGAAAACAGCACATTTAAATATGTGTCAATACTCGTCTCAGAAGCTTAACTAATAAAGCAATACCTTCTCACATTTAGATTAAATTAGTTCCAGAAAATCATCATCCTATAAAACAAAAAAAAACATATTTATTTAAGAAAATTATGAGATATTATTTATAACAAATAAATAGTGTTATTTACACTACTAGATACTAATATGCAATATTTAAAATCTGTCATAGGTTCACCATAAACGGTGATTTACCTGTATAATTCACACTACTAGTACAACATGTTCGTAGTATTAAACCCGAGTGATGGTTTGTCTTCTTTAACACGTTCGCTCACGTTCGCCGAATATTTGCGGTCATTGCCACAACCCGAGGTATATATATTTTAATATTACAGATAGACCGGTTGTCTTTTGGTTAACAGTAGGCCTACATGCAGACCGCGGGCTAGTGATGCAGCAAAGTAAAAATCAGTTTTGCCAACTATCATGTGACATCACAAATCATCATATCCACAGACCAAGTGACGCACATATGCAACAGATATCATTGTAGACCACGTAAGAGAATTCAGGGCCTTCAAATAGACCGTTACGAAGATATAAGCTTTTTAATAATATTGGACACCGACGCAAATATGCGACGCCAGTCTATTTTGTGACCAGCTGTCGCATATATTCGACAGCAGTCTATCGGGTAGAAATCGGCGGTCGCATATGTGCTACAATAAAGTTAAGATCAGTTTCTTTACCCCTGGCATATTCTTATCCTAGTTATATTAAGTGGCAGTTGGACAAATTTGTTGTTGTTTAATCCTCAAGTTAGATCCTATCAATGACTCCCCAAAAGGCCAGAAACACCTTCTGTTCAAAGCACTATAACTGGAAAACTCAAATCATAACATAGGTAATTCTTTTCTTCTAAAATCTGATTTTTTTTGTCCAATTGAATTGAATTGAAATTAACATTTTTACATGGTTTTTCATGTTAAATAACAAGAAATATCTCTTAATTAAATACTGACCTTCTTGAACCAGCGAAGTTCATTATTTTCATCAAGTGAATCTAAAAACCAACACATTTTTTATTCCAATAAGATTGTATTGTTTTTACTAGTATCATTAGTTTTAGTTTAACACAATACAAATTTGTAGATCTAAAACATTTAGGTTTAAGACATTGAAGAAAATTTAGTTACCATGATACAGATAGCTAAAATTATTATTGTTATTTTTTTATTGCCTTGCACGGTCTTTCTTTTATTTTAAATTTAATGATGATCATGTTATTATGTTTAATGTGTCGGAAAGCAATATTGGAAGAGTATAAAATCCCAAAACATGTCCAAAATATAGGAGCTGGTAAGCGGTGGGAGTAACTTGGTTTAACAAAGTAGGCAAATAAATTAATGTTAGGTTAGGGTAAGGTTAAGTAGATGTAAAAATATAACGTATAATAACCCTAACCATAAAACATACTCCCTTAGTAGATTTCTCATCCTTATGGAACAGCTGAAGACAATTTTATTGTTAGTTCTGTACGGTTTATGTAGAGGTCGTGTTTTGTTTACAATTTGTTTCCCATTATTACAGCCATTTAAAACCTCGTTTAACCAAATAATACGATCTAATCATAAACAATAACTTGTCCCCTAGTTATATAACCAAACAGTAAAGCACAAATCAAGAAATTAACACTAAAATAATAGAAACAAAGTTTCGTCGACACTAGCGCCTTTGTGTCAAGTACATGAACTAGACATGAAAAACGTGCTTCAAAATTTAGAATGGGATGAGAAGTCTACTTGTGTTGGTTAGTCTATGCCCTAACCTAACATAACATAGCCTAACCAATAACATGAAATTACCTTAAGCGCTCGTTATCACCTCTACCTTGGAGATAAGATTACCTCTTTCATTTCAAATAATGCTTTTCGAACAATTATACAATCGTAATATAGCCTATTCTTAGAAATTCTATTTAGAGTGACATATCTTCCTAGAATAATAATTGCAGGTGATTAAGTCGAAAGGTACTAAACAATTACCAAACAGTCACATTGACATTCTGGTCAGCATCCTACATCTTAACTGTGAAAAAGTGATATTTTACATACAAATTCTGGTCAAAATCCGTTACGTGCCCACAACTCTAATTTTTCCAATTGTACTTCTATGACTTATTAAAAACCTTTTACGGTAATAAATAATGAAAAATACAATATTTAGAAAAGGTTTTTGATCACACGCTATATAAATTTGGAGAATCGCAAAAAATAATAGAATAACTAGGCCTACTGCAAATTTTAAGCTGATGAGAAGTTTTGTTGGTTAAGTTAGGTTAGGTTAGATAACACTGTTCTAAACTAACCTAACCCGACCAAACTCTTCGAACAGCTTAAAATTTTTTTTGAGTAACTGAACTAAATGATCCATTACCGCGGGCTGCTGCTGGAGACGCTACAGCGAACCGTAAACTCTCCCAGACAGATAAGATAAGACCGACAACAATGCCTTAGGCCCCGTTTATGCACCAAGAGCGGGAGCGGGGCTCCCGCTGTAAAGATTTTGTCAAAATTGTGCAAGCAATAGCGGTAGCGGTTGGTCAACGGAGAATGGAAGGGGGATACAGTCTTGCCAACTCAAACTCTGCCAAATAATTAACACAACTATTTGTCCTAAGTGCACGTGCGCGTGGGTCAAGTTGGCAACCCTGGCTGCAGCCGCTCCCGCTCCCGCCGTGCGTAAACAGTCTCATTTGACTCAATGTAGTTGAAAACCGCTCTATCCCAAGCAACCGCTGCGATTTCTAACTACACAGCGGTTGAATTAGAAACCGCAGCCAGAGGGCAACCGCTCCCGCTATCGCTCTTCGTGCATAAACAGTCCCATTTAACTCAATGGTGTTGAAAATCGCTCCCGCTATCGCCCCGCTCCCGCTCTTGGTGCATAAACGGGGCCTTAGTAGCATTGACAACAATAACTGGAAATGATTCCATTCTACTAAACAATGTACTCTGTCATTGTGGACACGTAACGAATTTTCACCCAAATTCTTTCTTAAGCATTAAGAACAATCAACTAAAATAAAGAATATATAAGCCCTAGTAGCCTACTAGTTGAAACCTGTCAAAATCGACGGTTGCTTTAAAGGCTTACGACAATTCTTCTTAACTGCGATTTCATCAGTTATGCTGATTATTTTTTTTTAAATATCTGTTTGTTGAGAAGGCACGGCACGTTCGTACTTCAAAGGGAGTCCCACCCAAAGCTGTGTAAGTTTTATTTTACCTTCGTCACAACGGTCACCATACCGTACTTCTGTGCCTATGAATAACCCTCTAAATTTAGCTATAATCATTTTTTAGCATAACATTGATTCCATGACATGCGGATGTCAGTTGTCTCACCCTTACATAAAGTGTTCAATATAATATATCTTCAGAATGTTAGGTGTAATGGAATATACTTGTAGTGAAGCTAGCTTTTATTCTTGAAATAAGGGACCTTGTTCATACGCTGCTTCATTGGCAACAAATAATGCATAACATTCAAAGGTTCTATTGTGTTTTCACTAAGCTGAATGAATACATCGAAGTAACATCTCTAAAAGGTCTGCAATAAACTGCAATTTTGCAGATTAATGACTTTCTAAATCATGCACATATTTCTTCATAAAAGTTATTAAAAAATTAATCCAGTTACTGTAAACCACTATTAATTTAACAAAATACGGACACGGCTCATGGGCAACCAGCCCTTCTGCACTTCTTGTATTATTTTGTACCTATTGTATTACACAATCAAAATCTTTTCAAATAATTGAAAACGTATGAAAATAGTCTCATTAACCTATGATGATCTGTTTTGAATAATAGGCCTAAGACAAAATATCGGCAAAAGTGGTCAAAAGGGCAGACACCAACCCGTTCAATAGATATAAGATAATTCGATAAGAAATCGTTTTAAGAGTTACTGTAATGAGTATTAAGATTTTCCAATGATTTTGTAATTGAACGTTAGCCTATCTAGGCCTATTGCAAAACATGAGATGATGTAGAACAAAATTATTTTTAAAATCAGAAAATCACATTGCTATAGCCTAATGTGTGTTGTTTAAAATACAATTTAAATATTAATAGCTATTTCAATGAAAAGTAGTAAAAAATATCCATATGACGATAATGTACACAAATCTGGGAAGGGAACTTTAAAGGCTTCTGGGGCAGAGCCATAAGGGGATTTACTTGGTTTTTCTTTTGATGGCTCATCTCCAGACTGAGACCTTTCTTAGCACACCTCTACCAGGTTTCTACGCCCAGCCGTTCTCTCAAATTAGTGGAGACAAAGTTTTCAATTAAATATTTTTAGATTCGATTCCCCCATGTTAATCTTATTGGAGAAACCCCAACTTTGATGGAAGATCCTGCTCAAACTAACAAAGATTTCAAACAATGAAAAACATTTTGCAAAACTACAGATCAGGGCGATATTTTTGACACTTTAATAATCAAAATCGGTCCAAAAATGGGGGAGGAGTTCTGTTTACAAAAATCACCTAATCTATCTAAAATATATAATTCACTTACCAAAATTAATCAGATGAAGACCCTGAGGTTTGTACACTAATGAATGAGTTCTTGTCACTTTTTAGCTATTTCCATTTCTACCCCTTTTTCAACATTGATCGCATCATTTGTATGTCGTACACATTCATTAATTAAACTATATTCTCTCACTATATTTCTAACACATTCATCATCTAAACTATAGTCTCTCACTATATTTCTAAGATCTTGTTTTGTCAGAAGATGTCTCCTTGTAATCTCGTTGGTAACAGTTTGCCGAGCCTCATCAATAATAGCTTCAAACGGGATTTGTTGGGCAATTTTGGTTGCAATACTTTGTCGTTCATCTTTAGGGATACTCAAATGGGCTATCTCAGCTTGATGTCCTATATGAGTCTTACAAAATTCCACTTTAACGCTACCATTTACCATCGAAGTAATAGCTTTAATTTTTGCAGGACAGTAACTATTTATTTTCTTTGTTCCCTGAATTTTTATGGATCGTTTGCGACAAGACTCAGAAGATAAGTGTGTTCTGTAATTACCTGATCGATGGCACTGATAGTAAGTGATTTTTTTGTCTTTATATGTGTAGCTACCCCTTCTGTTGATAAACAGAGTTTTTTCACTTTCTTCATGACACTTCTTCCACTTTAAAAATTCTTCTTCACAAATGAATGAAATTTTCTCCGATTCGATATTAATCTGATGTTTAGAATATAAGTGATCATTCAAATTGGCTGTATTAACAAGGTCTGAAGCACATATTGCACACTGAACAGTTTGTGAACACCTTGGGTCTCCGACATTAGGGCTGTATTCGTTGTGAACATTATTATAATGTCTCTTCAGAGAAAACCTTTTAGTGAATGTCTTAGAACATAGTTTACACACATGAGACGACATTCTAAGTTATTAGGGTAAAACTGAATCACTGAAAAGTGTATAACAAACTAGGCCTGTAACAAACATTCGACATTCCAGTTGAAATTTGACTTAGGCCTATTTTACCTACGACCGTTTTTTAAACTAGCCGTTTCAGTTCAGTTCTTAGAAATGAAAATATGGTGCTTTAGTGTTATCCGGAGGCTGCCATTATACAGCAGGCTGCGGCGGTATAGGTAATGGGGGTATGGGAACTTAGGTTGGGTTATCATAAATTAAAAGAAAATACTTTAATTGACTACTGTCTACATTTGACATGATTACAACTAGCGACCTTTGAGTTCTGCCTGCCAGAAGGCAGCGATGTCGGCAAGGATTGAGTTAAATGCATCGCCGCCGCTAGCTGCCACACCAGATACAGGCAGTGACAGGTGATGCGTGTGCTCCGGTCAACGACCTCACCTTGGCCTACTTGGAGGGGATTTGGCGAGCAAAGTATGACTCATCTGGTTGGTACAGTATTGTAATAATAAGTTAATTCATAATTGATTCATAATAAAACGAGGAAAGTCATACAAACATATTTATGATAACCCAACCTAACATAACCGCCACAGTGCACTGTACAAAAGTGTGCTGTACCTCCGGATGATACCAAAGTACCTACCGAAAATATTTACTTAACAGCATTGTTGTTTTCCTTTAAGTAACTTACAACAGAATGAGGTTCAAGGATTGAAAGAAAAGAAGAAAGTTAGGCTAAAATTGTAATAGCTTACCTACTTTGAACATCAGCCAACGATAGCCTATAAACCGTAAACTTATCATCGGTTTACCAATTTAAATGATCAAACAATGAGTTATTAGTGGTTGAGGACAATAAGACGTTGCATCACAATCAGCGGCAATTAGAGGTTATAAACGAAAACATAGGAAATTATTGCGACTAGGGTGACCAAGAGTACTAAGTTATAATATACCATAATAATGAGAAATTATAAAAGAAAACATAACCTCCCTTGGAAGTTATGAGTAAACTAAATTAAGGTAATTTAGTAATTAAGAAACGGTCGTAGGTAAAATACCTAGTGTAGGCCTACACAACACACGTAGGCCTAAATTAGGCCTAGCCTTAACGACACTCGTAGTGTTATCATTTATAAGCACTCACCAGGGCTCATACCTTAAATTCTCTACTTGTGTCATTAACAACGCGATCGTTGCTTAAACTCCAATACAAGGCAATATTAAGCCTAAAATCAACTAAAAGGCTTAAGTTAACTAAACTTGGGCCCTAACTCAAGGTTGGGCCCAAAACTCATTCTTATCAAATTAATCCTAATCTAACACAACTCAACCAACTTATGCCTTTCTTAAGTCACTCTTGAGGGATTCGAGAGAGAAAAAATAAAGTTAGGTACCGTAAGTTAAGTGAACTGAATTTATAGTTAAATTTCATAAATAAAAATAAGTAACACCATTGACTAACACTTAACAGCAAAGTTTGAGACAAACAACAATGCAAATTTACAGTTTGCAGTCTGCATTAACTTTTTTTTTTCTATTTTGCCAAAAATGGCCGGCTTTGCTCGGTTAAAACAATGCAGCCGCGTGGTTCAGTAACTGTTGACACTCTGAACCTGGTCCAAGCCAAGAAGAAAGGAGTAAGTAATCAAGAAGAAAACAGCTGTTACCCCAGGAACTGCTCCAAGGCCATCTGCTGAAAAAGTGATGGGTACCCAATCTCGAGTCAATTCTACAAATACCCCCGCCGCAGCAAACCTGCCGACTAAGCAAATTTCCATTTGTCTGAATTCATTTTCAACTAAACCTTTTTAAATAACTTATATTGGAGATATTGGCAATGAATGATGAAATGTATAACTAATTTTAAAAGTTCAAAAAGGCCAATATATAATAATTTGTTTGAATCACTTATGTTCAAAAAGGCCAATATATAATAAATTGTTTTAATCACTTATGTGATTAAAACAATGTATTATATATTAGCCTTTTTGAACTCTTAAAATTAGTTATAGGCCTACATTTCATCTTTTTAAATAACATTAGGTTTAATGAGTACCTAGGTTTGCTGCAACCAGGAAACTAAATTAACTAATAAAGTGTATTTTTTTGTAAAATATTAATAGCTTAGTACCGGTATCAAATTTGCCAAGTTTGATCAAAATATATCCATAAACAAGCAAACTACAACATTTTACAATATTCTCCATAAGAATAGTATGGGAATTTTATATTTACAATTTTTTGAATTTTCTCCGTTACCAATAACCGTACAAAAACACTTTGATATACCAAATTATTTGTTTTTTTAAGCTATTTAAAAAGGCCTAGAGAGATATTAGGAAATTTTGTGTTTTGAGGGTCAAAAATTAGAAAAACCATTTTTCACCCCATAAAACCCCCCGTAAAACCCCGTTCCCATGGTCCGATCATGCTGGTTCGCGAACTCATTCAAGTTTATCCCGCCTTACACCTTTAAACCAAATTTCATCGAAATCGGACAAAAATTACTCAAGTTATCGCGTTCAGGGACATATATATATATATATATATAAATGTGATATATATATATATTATTTACTTATTTATTAAACATCATCACATTACATCAATTCTCTTGACAGGTGATTTGTCACAAAGTTATTAATACTATACTACATTTTAAAATAAAATAGCTTACAAAAGAAATAAAGCATATAATAATCTACAAACCTATGAGAGAAGCAATATCTTTCAAATATACTCATTTTCCAGATAGCCTATTCTTCTAACGAGTATGCCCTCTCCAAAAGGAAATTTTTTAAAGATAGTTTAAATTTAGAGAATGAGGCAATGTTTTTAATCCAAGCGGGTAATTTATTGTAAATTTTTAGTCCCATATACTGAGGGGATGAAAGATTTTAAGCCTATGTTGAACTGGTTTTATAATATTTTTGAATCTTGTGTTATGTGGATGAGATTGTTGACAGTCCATGAATGTGTCGAAATCACTTTTAACCATTAATGCCAATTTTGTAAATATAAGAGCTAAAAATAGTTAAATTTTTAAAATTAATTAATAAATCTTTACAATGTGTTCTACGGGAGACTCTGGCCATTGATCTTACAGCTCTTTTTTGGAGAATAAATATTTTTTGGCCTGGCTTGATGAGCCCCATACAGTAATTCCATAATTCATAATCGATGAAAAATGCGTGATATACTACTATTTGTGTTTCTAGATTAGTAGTATCCCGAATTATTGTGAGAACAAATGTTGCTGAGCGTAGTCTTTTTGATAAGGTTTTTAATGTGTTTTTGCCAATTTAGTTGTGAATCGATATCTATTCCCAAATAATTTATTGACTGTTGTGAATGAATTGTAGTTATGTTTGTTTTTACAATTATTTCTTGGTTAATATTGGATGCAGAGAACTGAATTAGTTGAGTATACATATATATATACAATGTGATTTATCAACTATCGTGTAAACATTGTCCAAAAGATTACATTGGCCAGACTTCAAACTCTTTAAGAGTTCGAATGACAGGCCATCGTTTTGATGTGGTACATGAAGACAAAAGAAAACCAATCTATAATCATGCCGCTCACCACAACCAAAATTTCGAAGGCTGCTATACCCTTAAAGCCCTTCACAAAGTAAACCCACGTCAAAACCCTAAATGCAACCAACTGGTTTTAAGAAATTCTGAAAAGGCTCACCAGTTGGTACTGAAAACAAAGTTCCCCTCTGGTTTAAATTTAAGATAGTAAAAAAGTGATTCAACTCAGCTGAATTTTAATTTTATTTTAGGCTGATTTTATTATTTTCTTTGATCTGTACTCGATCATAAGATAATATGTTCTCAAAATTCAACTATTTGTAAACAGTTCATATTATTTATTTGTTTGGTTCATCTTTACATTTTTCATTCTCTTTGCTTGAAAACGTTTGTCTTAAACGAAAATTTGCAATGTTTCATGTTTCATTCATCATAAACTCTATCAAGATCTCCTCAAGAATATATATATATATATATATATATATACATGTACTAGCTGACCCGGCGAACTGCGTATCGCCTAAGTTATAGGTTTCCCCTAAGACAGACCGATGGAAAGAAAGTACCGTTACGTTTAATTTTCAAGATGATCTCGTTCGCATCGCTCAATCACGTCCTGGTTGAAGTTCGTTCGCTACGCTCACTCACCTTTGGGTTGGAGCTCGTTCGCTGCGCTCACTTGCCTTCAGGTTAGCTCGTTCGCTACGCTAACTCGCCTCCAGGTTGAAGTTCGTTCGCTACGCTCACTCACCTTTTGGTTGCAAATTAGCTGTTGTCATAATGTAAAAGAAATAATAGTGCTGCACCCTGTTGGTAATCCTTGTAACTTTAATGCTATTGAACATCATAGAACAGAACCAACTTGTTTAATTGAAACAGCTGTTAAGATTCATTAATTCCATTTCTCATAAGGTTAACATGGGAAACTCCAGAGCCACTGGGGCGGAGCCCTTTTAAGAATTTCGAAACGGGAAATAGTTTACGTCCGATTCGCATACCTACAGAATTTACACACCAAATTTCATAACGATCGGTGAAGTCGTTCCGGAGGAGTTTGCAGACAAACACTGTGACACGAGAATTTTATATATTAGATAAACATTTTAACGAATGGTGTTTTTGGCCTCTGGGGACATCAAAATGAAAAAGCAAATCGGTCCCGGGCTTAGTCTTACCATAGACAAAAGTCTTACCATGCCACCTACGGTAATAGCTACATCCCTATTGGGAAATTCGCTAAAAGACATTTCTACGTATACTAGGTTTTTTCTACACCTTTTCCAACTTTATTTAAGAAACAGTTATGTTTATTTAAGGAGAGGGCACGCGAATATGAATAGCCTATACTAATGTACAATTTTTACAATTTTTATATCTTGTTATTTATTAAATTTGACATTAAAAACAGAATTTTCACCGAATCAATTTTAGTCATAACTCAATGTCACAATCACAAACCACAACTAATTTTTAGCTTATGGGAAACAGAATGGCATTTAGTAGTTTAGCATTTAGCGTCAATCGGTGATTTTTAGTCGAATGAATCGCCGAATAAATTTTAGTTACATGATGATGTGACAATCTAAATCAACTAAATAACCAAATCGCTCGTTAGACTAATTTAACCGAACCAGGATAAAATCACCGAATTAGTCTATTCAGCACCAATAACCGATTGATTCGGTTATTTTCATTCGGTGATTCCCACCACTAATTAATTGTTGCAACAGTTGCAGTGAAGATACTAGTGTGATTTTCTGTAAAGGCTGCTACAAGAGCGACATGAAAATACTGTATGGCCTGGCCACGGCCCCCTTTAACGCGGCCTGTAGTTAAAGGGGGCCGTGGTATGCAGTTAGTTACTAGCGCATGCGCTGAAGTGCGGCATTTTCCGCATTTTCCTGTCATGAAATGCTCGCCAGCTGAAGAAGCTGGAAGCTCGCTATTTTGTTTACGCCACACTACATTATTTTGACGAACTTCCCACGCAAGGATTTAGTCCAGAAAACAGCTGTTTGCCGCCAGCTTATTCAAATGGGGTTTCATTGCGTACTACTGTGCTGCAATGAGTTTTGCCGGACACCAATCAGCTGATTATACTGTATTTAGGTGGCAGTGAATGGTTATAAACAAAAACATAACCTCTTTATGACTAGTGATTTTTAGTCCTTTAGTTGGTGGAAATATATAAGGATTTGTACGGATTTAGTAGTATGGCGTAAACTATCGTACGTAACTCGTCCAAAATATGTGTACCGGACTCGTATGGTAATCCCGTACTCGACTTCGTCTCGCACGGGAACGACCACACTCGTCCGGTAAACACTTATTTTCAGGACTAGTAACGTAATATACTATTTGACTATCTGTCAATGTCAATCTATCCCTCCTAGCACAGAAAGTATCCAGTCAGTATGAGTATGTTTTTTCTGTGCTCCTAGCCTCCTACCTAACCTATAATGTTTGTCGTGTTTTATATTATATTTTTACACTGAGTTATATCCATAAACTTGTTAATGATTCAGTTGAGTGATTTATTAACTCTTTGAAATTTGAATAGATTATGGACACTGAGAAAACTGGTTGGGAAACTTTAAATCACCTATGTACCAGTGACGGGAATGGATGACTTTAACACAGAAGCTTTTGAAGAATAGGCCTATCCCTATTGGCTTTTCGCTTTTCTCTGTTTTACTAACTTTATGGCACTTGCAAACAATTAATTAAAGGAAAGAAACTGTACCCAAGGATTAATTTACATCTGCTTGAATATTGAACAATGTCAAGTCATGGAATTCTTTATCTAAGCTCTGAGGTAAGTAGGCCTAAGTTTTCTAGTCCTAGGTCTTGAACGTCGAGGTTCAATAATTTAACCTCAAATTTAAATAATAATAAACATTAAATGGTCTAGCCAATGTTTTTTTGGTCACATGACAAAAATCTGTTTTTTAAAAGGATTTATAGTAAGGCCTACTTAGCTACCGGTAACTTAGTTCTGTTAAGAATAGGATATAGGCCTAGGCTACAACCATTTGATGTTATTTGTTGGATATTAAGTTATGTTATGTTCTGGATATAGGTTAAAGTAGGAGCTGGTTCTATTACGAAGGCTATGGGAGTGGTGGGATTTCCTTGTTTTGTTGATCGAGCTGCAGGTTATTCCTCACATTTAACACTAACTTAGAGACTAAACAGGACATAAGTTACTGGCTGTAAATGGAGAAGATTAATAGGCCTAAGCTTAGTCCCATGAATATAGACTCGCAGTGGTCGCTATAACCCACTGATGCGATGATCCAAACCTGAGGTTTTTAAGGAGATGAATTAATATCATCATAATATAATGATGATATTCTTTTCAGTTCTGGAGCCTTCCGCCTACCTAAGTGCAAGTCAAGGCCTCTCGTTCTATTTGAGCTTGCCTTTTCTATGTGCCTGTTATTGCTCTTGAATCATAAGCTTAAATCATGGGAAAAGACTTAACTTATGCCCTTGTTCGAATTAACACCCAACGTCAAAATAAATCCAACCTAACTCGGAGCATTATCATCAAAAGGGTTTAAGTTAACACTGAAGAATTTGGTTTTGCATGTTTTTTTTCTTCTAGACAAGATTTTGACCTAACAATATCAGAACTTAATTTGGGCCATAGACAAAACATACAACTCCCTTAGTGGTGTTGGTTAACTTAGTTCAATGCCACTTAATTTTATAAATCTTTATTTCATGCATCATCATGCTAAATATTTCACATCCTCTTGTGCACCCACAACCTTTTTTTCTTTTTTTTTCTTTTGAGGAAACCTTTAGGTAGGTTACATGTAATTTTACAATGTTGTTAAGCTATTGGCAGAGTCTATTCACACTTTTAGCGCCTCAGGGTCCTGGTCAAAAACCGATGAGAATCTCTTCTGCGAAGGTGTGGGGGATTGTGGGAGAGCCCCTCACCTTGATTTAAGACAAAATTTAAAATTTTTTAATTAAATTTAAACTGTCATGACCTAACTCAACCAACCAAACTTGCTGATAATATCAAAAATATAGGCCTATAGGCTAAGATAAAAATTGAATGAGGTTTACTAATAAAAAAAAATAGTTCTGTTCACAAAATTAAATTATCAATGCCTCACATTCAAATAAATTATAGTTAAGAAGTAATCACATTCTAAGCAAAATCTTTGACAAAAAGTTAAATGTCGCCAGTGGGATTCGATCTGGTTACATCATGGACATCAGCCGAGTATTCTATCCACTACACCACGAACATCCGTTCACTTTGTATCGTTGCGGTAATGGTGTTCCCTCAAGAGAGTAACGTCACGCCCCCCACTCTTTAGCAGATGAGGTTCTCATCGGTTTTTGAGACGCTGAGACGCTAGTGTCTTTTCACTGTTTATAACAATAAGTAGCCTACACAAATACAATAAATAATCATGGAATATAAGCTTACAACAATGACAGAGCAATTTTTTTATAAAAAAAAAACACATACAACAAAAAACAATAAAATTGCTAATGCTTTAACAAGGAAAAAAGTCTATGGTTAGGCTTTTAAATGTAGGCCTATAGTAAAACAATACTTCTTGCTACGAGATTAAACTTTATTACAAATTGACAAATTGTAAACATAGGTAAATAAAAAAAAAAAAAAATTAACAATTTAAAACATAGCCTATGTTAGAACCATCATGATACATACTTCCTCTCTTTTACCCAACTAATCTTTATTTCCTCCAAATCCCCATCAAAACCAACTTAGCTAGCCTAGATATTTTGCATGGATTAGTAAACTTTAATATTTCTGTTTTAGGACACAGAAGGCGGTTTCCGACAAAAACTAATGACATTTCTGCATTCAGTGTGCAAAATACTGTTGACAGGACCAAAAGTATCAGGGATACTGTATCCCACTTTTAACATTAGGCGATGTGTTACATGGTGATTTAGGCAGAGGGTGATTACAAAACTTATGAAATGGAAATGAGTGTGAATATGTCAACAGAGATACCACATGTATATGATTGGGATTGGGATGTTAATAATTATCAATCCCGTTATCCGCCTGATTATTGGAATCTATGCCAACTCTTCATGGTGCTAAACAAAACCAAATACCCTGAGATTCGTCTGGTTCAACTCACAGATGCTTTTTTCAATAAGGGGTTGTACCGTATGGAGTAAGTCTTTATTAATTATTCTCCTTGTTTAAATGTTTTCATTGTACTTTTTATGATAAATTATACTGTAGGCCTATTTAGTTGATTACAGAACATTACCAACTTATCCAACCAGGTATTAAAAGGATTAGCAATCACCTTCCTTTTTTATCCATCCTCGCAGATTAGTATGCGCTAGTATGCTTATACTGTTGTGGCAATTGCTGCGTTCGGCTGACAGTAGCATGGTAGCTCAGTCAGCTAAGGTGTTGCACTGTTTATAGTAGCATTGAGGTCTTTCTAAAGGGTGCGTCAAAAAAACCTGACGGTTTCTGTTTTGTAATAAGTCAGCTGTTATACTAGCTAGAGCCCTCATTGTTGTAGTGAACGATTGCTTATGTTATGCCATTTTTAGGTTATGTTTGGTAAAACATCACGTCGTCAAAAGAAAGTTACTGTCTAGTGTGGTGCAGTGTGGTGTGGCACTGTTTGGAGTCATCGGACCATATGTTTTTGAGGACGAAAGTGGGAACACCCCCCCTGTCACTGTGAACTCGGAACGCTATTTGGAAATACTGAGGGGGTTTTTGGTTCCACAACTGCGGATGTTATGAGAGATAGACATGACTAACACGTGGTTTCAACAGGACGGCGCAACTTGTCATACAGCCAATTATTCAATGTCATTTTTGCGTGAACTCTTTGCCGGTAAAGTGATCTCTTGGTTTGGTGATGTGCTGTAGTCAGCTCGATCCCCAGACTTAATTTGGTGTGACTGTTGGCTGTGGGGATACTTAAAAAGCAAAATGTTTGTTTCGACATTTCAAACCATCCCTGAACTCAAGCAGTGTATCAGGAAAGAGATTGCTTCTATTCATCAAGCGAAGGTGACTGCAAATATACAAAAAAATGGGATGCCTGTGTTTAGCAGAAGGCGATATAAACTGAGTGATATAATTTTTCATAAATGAAAATGGCATAGTAGTGTGTACAATATAACGTTATTTAATACATGAAATTGTAGTTTGTTCTTGAGTTATATAGTATTAAAAACCGTCAGGTTATTTTGGCGCACCCTTTACATGCACATGTTTGAATTCCTTACATGTACATTGTACAATCCATATCAACCTAACCAATTTGTGGCTTAGCTGGTGTGGCAAAGTTGGAGTTTTAGATGTATTTTGATGCAACTTTGAAATGTGAAAGGTGTAATAAAATGACATCCAATAATAAGGGAATGATGTAATATTACTGAATAGCTTTCAGTTGAAACTGTGATTCAACTAGTTTCAGATAAATCAGCCTACCACGAGCCCCATATCAACCGATATGGGTTCTTATTCTAACACCAATCTAACGGAAAGGTGGTTGTAACAGAACACAGGTTAGGGTTATTTACACCCGAATAGCTATATTTAGCCGAATATTTTTCGTGCTTATATTATTAGCACGAAATTGGTAGGCCTAATCCATGTGGTGAATCTGAACTCACAAAACTGTGAATTTTGTTGTTAGCTGTGACCCCAAGACAGATCGTATTGTGGCTGCTCTATCCATCCCCGTGGTTGAACATCTGCTGAGTTCACATCCTGGGTACATTCACCACCCTTTCTCAAACCAAGATTATGAGAATCGATCAGGTAATAATAATTAAGATAAAAACAACATTATAGGCCCCTAATGTATAAAATCATACAGCTATTCTTTTTTTGAAGATTGCTTTTTGTGATGACATGACACTTCTGTGTCATGAAAAAAGTCCTTTTAATATTCCTGTATCATCAATACAACCCAATTTTCTAAAATAATCAATTAGGCTACTTACTGGTTCAATTAGTTGTTGCTTAATTATATTTTTGGATTCTTAAAGCATGATTGTAGCTTAAGATCCATGCTTAATAGTTGGGCGAGCCCCATCATTATGCACGGTTTTTGGGGGGGGGGGGGATGGGGAGTAAATATTTAAATTTGGGACTAAAAATGGTTAGTTCCATAGTAAATAAAATTATATAATACTAGCTGTAACCCGCGGGCTTTGCCTCGTTTAACTTCTTAATTTTCAAGATGATCTCGTTCGCATTGCTCACTTGCCTTCAGGTTAGCTCGTTCACTACGCTAACTCGCCTCCAGGTTGAAGTTCGTTCGCTATGCTCACTCACCTTTTGGTTGCAAATTGAAATTAGCTGTTGTCATAAATGTAAAAGAAATAATAGTGCTGCACCCTGTTGGTAATCTTTGTAACTTGAATGGTATTGAACATCATAGAACAGAACCAACTTGTTTAATTGAAACAGCTGTTAAGATTCATTAATTCCATTCTCATAAGGTTAACATGGGAAACTCCAGAGCCACTGGGGCGGAGCCGATTGGACGGATCACGAAATTTATGGTGTATAAACCTATTCCATGAAATTCTACACGTATGTACCAAGTTTCGTGGCAATCGGTTCAGCGGTGTCTGAGTTTATATATATATATACAAACATCCTCTTTTATACTTATAGATGACCATTAAACCATTTAAAGAATAAATTAAACATTTGTACAAATGAAACTAGAACTGAACTTTAGAAACAGTGTGCTTTTAACTATTGTATACATTAGTCGTTAATTATTTTTTTATTTGGCACTAGAATTGTTGGTATTACAGAAGCAACAGATGAAGTCAAGACGGGTGAAGAGAACATTTTGAACTGCAACCTCAAGCTCTCTTGTTCCCAGTACAGGAAACTGGTCAAGGAGCGAAAGTTAGCGGAGGGGACATGGAAATCTAAATCAGAATGGCGGAAATCTAAAGATCTCGCTTCTCGTAAAAAGAAGAATAAGTCTAAAAGTGTAAAGGTTGAATCTGCGCAAAGCGAAACACCCAAAATTGCTGGGGGGATTGTCTTGGACAGTGCTTTGTCTAAGAAAGTGACACCACGAGTGAAGCGAACGAGATGGGACCAGACCACTCCTACTGCCTCAACTGCCCGAGTAGGGAAGAGGGTCGATGCAGGTGAGAACAAGCCCACCTTCAAGAAGCTCTTTGGACGCAAGATGGCTGCTGTTCCTGAAGCATTTCCGCAGGTAAGGTTCACAGAGGAACAGGCAGAGGCTCTAGAGGAACAGTTGGTCAGTGAGCTCTGTCTGGTAGAAGAAGGGACAAAGCTCCAGATTCAGAAAACATATCTGGAAAGTGGAGCTTTGATTTTGACCTGCAGCAACGAAGACACTGTTGACTGGCTGAAGACAATCTCCCACAAGCTACGTGTTGGGGGTGATGAGGAGGTGGTGGTCAAAGTTGGGAATTACAAGGATCTCCTGAAGACCACCAGGGTCCTCCTCAGAACCAACAACCGGTTAGCAAAGAGAGAGGCAAAGGATTTGATTAGGATGATCAAAACCCAGAATAGTGGCCTGTCGGTGGATGACTGGAGGATCGTCAGCTGCAAGAGAGAGGAAGAGTGCCAGACCCTTGTTCTTGCAGTTGACGAGGCATCAGTTCAGACACTGAAGGCTACAGGGTGGAGGCTGTTCCTAGGATTGGAACAGGTACAGCTGAAGGTATTGACCGGAGATGCCAAGAAGGAGTCCTTGAGGCTAATCTCTACAGCAAGGCTGCCTTCGCTTACCCCTGTTGCAGATTCAGAGCGGAGAAGATGGACATAACCTTGATTGAGCCGTGGATCAGAAATGGTTGCATTTTTAGTGCTTAATGGGGTTAAGATTAATGTCTATTCGGGTGTAAATAACCCTAACCTGTGTTCTGTTACAACCACCTTTCCGTTAGATTGGTGTTAGAATAAGAACCCATATCGGTCATAGACTAACAGATATTTATTGCCTGCAGGGTAAGAGAACAATTGCTGATTTGATTTTTTTTCTTTTATTGTCACTTCTATAGCTACCCCTATGTTCGCTGCCAACTATCAATCAACCCTCTTGTGCGCATCAGGGCTTACATCTAAATATATAGTAAATGAGTACCTAAGTGTAAAAACTGTAACAATTGTTGATAACAATTTATGTTGAATTCAATATAAATTTAGTAAAATTGCTCAAGTATCGGACAATTTAGGTGGTTTAACAGTCCCCTCTACTTCGGTAGGGGTGTATTATCAGTTAATAGATCAGCTATTGTACAAAAGTAAGCTAGTGGAACAGGAACGTTCAACAGAGGTTTATGTTTTAGTTTTGTATTATATTGTATAGTTATTTTTTACTTATGTACTGTTTTGTACAATGTGTAGTGTAATATAAATAATGCTTGTTTGATTAAAAAGCCATGTTTTTAGCCCATGATTTCTTTTGGACAAAATATAAGACTAAATTACTTACGCAATTTCTGTCAGACAGCTCAATAACATGTCCTGAACGAACACATTTTTTAGCTGTCTGAAGGTAATTGTAATAGTATATTTCGTACCTATGGCCGAAAATGAGGTTTTGCCAGCTTGAGATAGTTTTTAAGTGAGAGACAAAGTCGAGAACTTAAAACGATTGAGAGGTACAAACCCATTTTAGTCCATGGTACAAACGCTATTTTTCACCACACTATACCCTATTACCACTATTCACCACAATAATAATGCATACTAATAGTCAACACAAGTACAACTTTAAGGTTACCGGTATGTGAAGAAATAATTTGAGGAATCAGCAAAATAGTGATAAATAGTTGCTAGACAGTGGCATAGAAATAGAATAAATATAGACTGTCAAAGGAAGATTCCGGCCCAGCGTCTGCTGGTAGCACACAGCTCCTCGCCTGCAGCGGTGTGCTCCGTAACTACACGGCACTCTTAGCGGTGGGTGCCGGAAACTATGCTAACTGCAGCACTGCTGCCGGTCTATATTTATTCTATTTGTCTATGGCAGCGGTGACAATAAAACAATTGTATTGCAATGTTATACACTGATTGTGTATTTAATATTCATTAATGTTTTAAGAAAGTAAGCGGGTAGCTGATTTTTTTCCCTAGGGATGTAAAAACCTGCTTGGTCCCCAAATGACAATGACAGCTAGCATAGACAGCAATACATAGCTTTAATAAACGTTTGTAAAATGGCTATAAACTTCGTAGTGTGGTGAAAATGTATTTACAAAACTCAACATTTTGATGAAATCAATACTTTCTCAGTATACCACATATAGGGGGAGAAAGTAAAAATAAAAACCTAAAAGGATCCAAATAACTAACTCTGTTTTCAGTAGATAAAGAGCACCTTGGGCTTTTTTTATTTACAAAATATATTACACAGTTATCGGTATACAAATAAAGATAAACATACAACAGACAAATCATAGAACCTAACAAATAGAGGAAATTCATTCAATCTCGTATAACCAAAGCCTCTCTAGTTATTTTCCACATTAATCCAACAAACACTGAAATTAATCACAAAAATCAGAGGATTCTTAAAAGAAAATTAATGTATTTTTTTTATTTATCAGACACAAATAACAGTTTTTATGTAAAGAAATCAATTATTGTAGAATTAGAAACCTAATCAGTGAAGGGAAACTTATTTTTTGCAGCGATAAAAATATTATTTGCTAGTAGTTGCATTTGTACAATTAATTTTTTATATCCATAATTTTGTATATTTTCATCACACAGACAAAACCATCTTTAAGTATTTGATATCAAGTGAATATACAAATATGAAGAGGTTTGTCTGTTCACCTTACTATGTCATCTTTCAACATGAAGTCGTCTGACTACATGTGAAGATAGGGACGTCGGTCTAGTTACAACTAGCCTAGTCGAGTAAATGATTTGGTTACAATTCAATTTTCTATCTTAGACCTATACTTTCCAGTTGGGTTGGACTTGGTTTTTAACTTGTTCTTTATTCAATATACACAGTTATTTTGTCTTGTCTGTAAATATTAGTAAAGGAACTGTTTTATACAAATGTAATACATTGAGGGAGAAGGAATGTGCCCAACAAACTTACCTTAGAAAAAGTTCTAGGTAGTTTAAAGTACACAAAAATATTCAAAACACAATAAACTTGATATTTCGCTCCTAATTTTCTCGTGAAGAAGCCCCTTGCAGAGGTGAAATATAAACTTTATTGTGTTGTGAATTATTTTTTGTGCTTTGAATTACCTGGAACTCTTTTAAGTTAGTTGTACATCCATTTCTTCTTCCTTGATGTATTCCTAAGCCAAATGCTTTTTCCTCCAAAAGACTTTTACAAATTTTAAGTGACTTTCAATACTTGTAATTTCACATTTGGATAAACTTAAGTTATTTTGCACTAACTTGAAGTGTTTGTAAATACTATTTCTTATTACAACTTTTTTCATTAAGAGATATAAATTTAAAATAAAAGGGAAATTATGTAATTCTATTAGAAGTAAGTGGAATTCACATGGGAACGATATATTCTTTACTCTCTTTCAGTTTAATTTTTGTTGTAAATTTACAGGTGTCTACATTTTTGTACCTATTCACAGAAAAGCTTGATATACTTAACATAAACATTTTGATTATTAATCACGCTCTATGCTGTATAAAGACAAACTCAGTAAAATTGAGTGTAAGTACATTCGTTTCGAGACAACACAAAAGCAGAACAGAAAGTTAACAGTAGTGAAATAAACTTACAATCAAACACTGTTCATAAGACTATCTGTATAGAAGACAATATGCTGTTCTAAATATCCTATGTAAGTCGTTAACAGCCTATGGCAGATTTAGTATGCTACAAGGTTTACAGTTATCACATAACTCTATTGCACACTGATGACTATTGTTCATGTTAACTACATTTACAGAGCTCGCGGAACGTGAATACTAGAGAACAGTCAGAAGAAATGCATAAATGAGCAAGGTAACGTTAAAGTACTCGAAGCCACTGATTGTGATGATGACTAGTCGACATTGATCGATCATTGTTGCCAACATTTCACCTCGGCTCGTTCAGCGTTTCTCGCAGGGCCGCCAACTGCTCTTCACCCAGCTGGATTTTGTCGGATATTTCCCGGGAGTCTATGAGCAGTTTTGCCTTCATGTTTATGAAGTGGTCGTAGTCTGCGTACTCCTCAGCGGTCAAATACTTGTACAGCATCGCCGACACTGAATCACTCCGTCTGTCGATGTTTCGCTTCAGCTCTTTTGCTTCCTCGAGTTGTGTTTGAAGTTTGTCTCTCTTGCCCTCCAGAGTTTTCTGTAATCAGCAATATTTATTTCAGAAAAAAACAGATTTTGTATTTATGGTAAAACTACATCACTCCAGTCCACAACTAATATCAAAATTTCTCATTAAAAAATAGCCAATAAATTATTTTGAATCAAAAATTGTAGTGTTTATGCGACTGAGCTTAAACAGCAAACAAAATCAGAAACAAATGTTATCAATATAATTTTAAAACTTACGCCACAGGTACATGACTAGCACTTCCTATAGCCACAATGGCGTTTTTGTGTTCTTAGTCAAGTAGCAAGGAGAATTTTTAGTTTTCTTTTCTGAACAAGTAGCAGAGAACTAAAAGTTGAGGTATACATCGACAAAGAAGGAATGTACACACAACTAACTCACCTAAGAAGAGGGTTCCCTTCACTTGATAGCACATAACTAATTCACAACATAATTTTTTGTAATCAGTCAACTACTTGGAAATATTTTTTTGGATAGCAAGTCGTGAATCCATTCCTTTTTCCAATGCATTCCCAAGCTAAAAAAAAACTAAGCTAAAAACTAAAATGTTATGAATTGATAAGTTTATAATGCATCCAGTTCTGCTTAAACTACTTGAGTTCACATTGAAAACTATTTCAGCAATGTATTGAAAGCAAAATCTCGCATCTACATTCAAAATTTGAAAAAAGGCGTACCCTGTCCACATGGTCGTCAGGCAGTGTGAGAAGGGCGTTCTCAGCGCGCGCTAGTCGCCCTGACAGTCCCAACAGGAGACTCGTGATGTGTCCCACTTCCTTGATGTGAAGACGGAACTTTGTTGCCTCCTGTGGCTTGGCGAGCGCCGACACTCTGTCACCCACACTTGCGCCGAGCGCCTCATTCACTTCTCCTTCCTCCTCCACAGCTACTGCCTCGGCGCGCAGCACGCTCAGCTTGCGTGACAGTCGGTTCACCAGCTCCTCCTGTGACATACATGTGTATTGTTATGCTGAGACAAGGAAACGCACACAATACATCAAGACATTCCACTCCCCTGTAAAATTGTATCCTATTTGCAATAAAAATGAACTTGCAGTAGTTAAATTTAGCCAGATAGAATGTGGTGATGTAAATTACAGTAAACCTTACTAACTCAACAATTTGTTGACCTAGGGGTTGTCAAGTTATCCAAAACATTCAAATTTTTAATGGGTAAAAAAAATTATACATAAAAGATTAATTTTATTTTACATATAATTTTAATTCTTACATGAGTATTCTTTCATATTGAGTAAACTATTTTCCTACAGTTACCTAACAATGTACATGTTCTCTCACTGATTTGGGAAAGCAAAGTGGCCAATTCGCTCATCAGTGAGACAATGTTAACATTGTCTCACTCTAATTACTTTGTCTCACTCCAGATTTGCAACGTGAAGGCACGTTTTCTTTACCAATTTATTTGTTTTAAGTAGGGAAAATATAATGTGCAACTCGAGTGCAAAGTGCAATCGCCTCACTCGAGAAACCATTCCCAACATTGTCTCACTCTATTTACTTTGTCTCACTCACTCCAGATTTGCAACGTGAGGGCACGAAATAGTGAGTGCGTAAAATGCATACAAGGTCGTATGGGCGCGAAATACGTTGGCAGCACTGGCTGTAAATCAGCTGGTCAGCTGCTGTACTGTTGTATCATTAAATGTCATATTAAAAGTTCACTTCTGTGTAAAAATACGTTAAGTTTCTTTACCAATTTATTTGTTTTATGGTAACTGTAGGAAAAATATAATGTGCAACTCGAGTGCAAAGTGCAATTGCCTCACTCGAGAAACCATTCCTCACTCGCCTACGGCTCGTAAGTATTTCTCTTGAGTGAGTCAATTGCTCACTTTGCTCACTAGCTGCACAAATAACTATTTCAAAGAAAAGTTAAATATTCAGCAATTAAAATTTGAAAAGTCGAACAAAATAGTAAGACAAAGCCAGCTAAACGTGCGCTCTGTCAGCTGTTGACTGTCGAGTTACCAGGTCGAGTTAGTGAGGTTTTACCATACTGTTTCCTCTGTCCAATAAACCAAACTTGTTGACTGAGCTATTCTGGACTTGAACTTTATTGTGAACTGTTACGTCTGTGTATCAAAAACTAAGGGAGAAAAGTGATTTAATAATGCAGCAGTTCTGTGAGAGGCTCATCAGTGGTGTAGTTGTACATTTTCCACCGTTGGAACACTTAGCGCTGTTACGGGAAAAACAGGTGCTGCCGATCAATATAAGGGCTTTTTTTAGAAAAAACAGGGTAAGAAATTAACAGTAGGGGTTGCATATATTTAAATTTTATAGCAGGCCTGTAACTGTATTGATATGTATAAATAAAAATTCTAATTTGGTACTAAATTCTATTAAACACGATCAAACTACTTAAATCTTTTTATTAAATTTAAATTAACTTTTCCAACATGTTTTAGAAAACATGATAAAGAAAATAGTCCAACCCCTATGCCCTGGGCCACTGACCTTCTTCTGGTGCAGGTTGGTATTGCCTGGCAGAGGTGTCGGTTGGTTCTGTGAGTTGAGCAGGAGTCGAGCTTTACACTCGGACGTTGTAAAATATGCAGAGTCCGATGATAACCTCTCGTTTGTCTCCTTCTCTTTAACAGTCTCGTCCTCCTTACTGTGAACATAAATGAAGTTGAATTTATATGTTGAAGTTTTTAGTTAGTAGTGACGATGAAGAATACTTAATTTTAATATTGAATGGTTGTTAATCTTAAAATGATTAACAATTAATAAGCATATTGCAAATAATAAGCAAAGCCTGGAACGTGATAAAGAAATCGTATTGGCTTGTAATAAAAAATTAAAAACATGTTAAATATGAACAAAAATATAATATTTCATAAGTATTAAAATAAAAATTCGGAGTGTCCACAATCTATGTATATTGGAATTTTGTGGGACTTTCAGGGACGTTATGATGCGATTCCCGCAAATCCAGCTGTGCCAAATTACTGGATTTGATCCATTACTGAGCACTGTCCAAAAATTTCTGTTATTACTACAAAAGGGCCAGTAGTACAAGTGTATAGTTCCTTTTTTAAACGTGATTTTTCAGTTTGCCCAACTTCAGACGATTTCCCACGTAGCCTACCAAACACTTGCTGATTGCACCTTTTTAGTTTAAAGCATTCCATAAACCAATGATGGACTGTTGAGTCAGTGGCGGTCCCAGCTATATCTAACTATATCGGTCCTGATATATCCTCCCCCCCCCCTCGAAATATTTTATATTTTATTAGCTAACATAAATACTTAAGCTTGAGGATATTTTAGAGCTCAAATACGTATAAAAATGCGTTTTTAGGCTTTAAATTCCACATTATTCCCTGGACCCCCCTTTTTCTGGGGGAAATTACATACCCCAGACCCCCCGGTGGTCATCCCCCCCCACGAAATGAAATCCTGGGACTCCCAATGCATTGAATGTGTCAGATCAGCGGGATTTCGCCATAAAGTTAATTATTTACATTACTAGGATAATTCACACAAGGTAACATCAAAATTTCATAAATCAGCTGATTATTTGCTTGCTGAAAACTTAAAACTGTAGATACGTTTTTGAATTCCATTGTTAATATAACCATGAACAACCTGTATCATTGGGGTCTTTTCCAAGAGATCAGGGATATTCAGTATCTATATCACCCTTTTTATAAATGATTCTAAACAAAAACCACAAGTTGTTGTTTTAATAATACTTTTGTATGGACATAAAAAAAAGGTTGAGGGTTCAACTAACCTGACGATGTTGTCGCCGACAAAGTCTGACGGAGGGAGGGACACAGTGGTTTGGGTGGTGCTTGCGACAGACGCTCGAGATCTCGGTGCCATGTCTAGCCGGAACAGGCCACTGACATAGTCCATGGACCTCTTCACTTCTGGGCCCGGAACTGGGGAAGATAGAAATCAAATTATCGTACGACTTTTGTTGAAAATCTTTAATAGAGTAATAGTCATAACCTCAAACGAGAGACTTTTGAAAAATGTTAACCAAGTTCATTGATCTAAAATCTCTTTAGCTCCAGGATTACAATAAAATCAATATGATTTGGGATTTTCATGATTCAGTTGTAACAAAGGTAATTTAAAGAAGACTAACAAACTGAAATGGTGAATATGAATTGGATCGATGAAAGAATCATACAAGATTCAATTTGTCAGTTCAAAAATGTGAAATGGGGTATTTTTTGATGGGTTATAAAATCTTTGCATGAAATTATAAAGTGATGTTTTTCTATGTACCGTAACCTCTATTTCTAGTAAAAATATTTACTTTTCAAAAGTTTAAGGTTCAGTGGCAGAATTTGAAACAGATGAAGTGTCTGTTATAATAACTTTATAAAGGCATTTTTAGTTTTTTGTCACCACTTAAAGATTTACTGTATACCTCACACTTTCTATCACACTACTATAATTTCTAAAATTATTCCACTACTCTTCCAACAGAGTGGGTAGGCATTGTATTTTAAATTGACAAGATATTTACACTTCAAGTTTAGTTAATTACAGTCACATGGCTGGGGTTTCTATAAAAGTCATGAATAACACAATCACTCAAATTAAAGTTCAACTAGTAGGCCTAACCAAACTAACTGAACCTCAATATCAAAAGGGGTAGTGATAAAAATAGTTGTTTCTATTAATAACTGAATACTGAGGGCATAGCTATTCTAAAAGGGTATGAATATGGGCAATGTAGTGCCTGTAATAGGCAGTTTTTTACCAAGGATGTTGCGATTTTCTGTCAAGTTTTGTACATAACACAACTTTTTATCTACTTAAAAGAGTATTCCCTCCATCGAATATACCATTTAACCATTTGATAGAGAGAAAATTTTACTAAGTGAAGTGTATCTAGTCAAATATAATGGATATTTCAGAGATAGGAACAAGCAAATTTACTGTGTTAAAAGCTATAGATTTACTAGGAGCACCAATGTTGACCAAATAATTTACCTACTCAACTACAATACCTATTTGGTAATCAAAGGTAATTTGAAAACATGTGAGCATGTTACCTTTATCAGGGTATTCTGTTGAACTACCTGTTTGAAATGTAGGTTTTAGGAAAGGTCATGTTTCTTAATGGTATATTTCTTTACTATATTTTATGTTTAAAATCAAAATCGACCTTCACTTGAAAAAGTATATATTCTCAGATTTAAGTATTTACGTGTCTGTCTTTTATGGATGGTAACTAAGTACTTTTGAGATAGATAAATAGCTCGTAAAATAGATGAATGGACCACAAATAGTTTTTGATTATAGTATGCAATAACAGTAAATAGCAAAGGTACTTTTTCAGAGCATGACTACCTTTTCTTATTTATACCTGTCCAAACCATAAAGCTAAGCTAAAAATCATCTTATAAATCAGTACCTAATAGAGGATGTTGACCATATTACCAGAAGGTTAGATATGTAAATCCTACACAACTTCCACTTTCTGATTGTTTCACTCTACCACAACTACACCAAGACATCAAATAACTGTAATGATTTTAACTGTCAATCTCTTCTCTTCATCAACATGCACCCATTAATTTTTAACTGTGATTACTTAATGGCATTCTATATAGTGTGCTTGAGATGGGGTAGGGAAATACACCCCGAATAGAACTGGCAGATAGCAGGACCTCAAATGTATGAAGCAATATATATCCCATAATCCTGTCACTTATAGTAACAGTATTGTATGGATCGAATAATTTGGAATGGCGAGCATTAAAACATGCCACCTTCTCCCACCACCTTCCCTTTTGTTATTTTGTACAGTCATCTCAAAAATTGTCACTAGATCTCGTTAGTATTCTCAGAGTAGAGGGGATATTTTCTGTCACTCTCAAGCTACCTTC
Source organism: Macrosteles quadrilineatus (assembly GCF_028750875.1). Classification (NCBI taxonomy): domain Eukaryota; kingdom Metazoa; phylum Arthropoda; class Insecta; order Hemiptera; family Cicadellidae; genus Macrosteles; species Macrosteles quadrilineatus. The sequence goes on along the minus strand of NW_026542598.1, from coordinate 33,472,257 downwards.
CCTACACATTATCCTAAAAACGATCTCTACACTACTCTTGTTTCTATGGCATAATTATCTACATATATAGCATTAAGTATTTGAATTTCAATTCCCACTATTCCTATTACGTTTATTCTGTTATCTTTATAGCATTGACACTACTAAATCTCCTGCATATGTCCAAAAAGTCAAATTAGGTACAGTAAAAAATACTCCACTTATTGTTTATTGGGCTTGTAATAAATAGTCCTGTCTAAATAACAGAGCTGTTATTTTCATTTATTCAACGCTCATTTACACATCTTTGCCAAAAAGTGTGGACTCTGTCCCGTTGGCTTGTATTAATCTAATCTAAGAGTAGTATCAGATCCCACTTACCCAGGATGCCATGTAGCCTGTGTGAAGGGCTCAGCTGACTGGCCAAGTCCCTAGACAGCTGGTCACATTCTATCTCCTCATTCAGCTGTGGTCTGATGGTGGGTAGAGGAGTGGCCAACGTTTCCGTCTGACAAGCTGTGTCCGTTGTCGGGGCGTTCACTCTCAGCGTCACCTCCGTCCTCTGCACCAGCCGCAGCGGTTCCTCAATTGTCCTCTCCGCCTCACTCACACTCACTACACTCGAACTAGAGTCACTATGCTTTGTGGATTCGTCCGTGGATGACTCACTAACAGATTTATTCTCCGGTTCTGGTTCCGGTTGGAGTCTTTCGCACTTCACCTCCACGTCTAACGATTCGCAAACTTTCGTTACTTCTTCAATGACTTCGCGTGGAGTAGCTTTGATCGGGTCGGACTGGGTCCTGGGCGTCCTTGTCGGTCGCTTAGTAGGAGATAGCAAAGACAAGGAGTAGTTTCTCGGCAACGTTTTGGACATTTCGATGTCATCGCAAGATGAGACTGTAGAACTTGCGAGGTTCTCTTGACTAGGACTTTTACTCCCTTCAGAATACGACTGTTTGTCATCGAGCCCGGAATCTTGACTTGCTGACTTCTCCTTCATTGGTTCTGAAAAAAATTGAAAGTCAGTTTTACATTTTTGACAAAGACAAGTTATTCTAAAAACTAGGTCTTCTAATTACTACCGCTTCACATGCAGAAACTTATACTGCTTAAAGAATCAAGGTGAAAGACACTACTTCTAAGCATTAGTATTAGCCGTTAGTCCAGAATACCTAGTTTTTAATATACGTTTCTGTGGAAGCCATACTTTTCATGATAAGATGGTCCTAGAAATAATAATTAATTCTAACACAAGTTTATATTCCCAAGGTTTATTCAGACAGAAGTTTTAACTTACACCCCTACCTACTTTATAGCTTATACAATGACTGACACCATGACCTGCAGTATACAGTTTACCTTCGTGGATGAATGAGTGAGGAACATAAAATGTCGACTCATGCACAGTTATAGGCCGATGACAACCCACTCCAGCAGCCCTCCTGAGCCTTGGATGTGCGTTATGATCTCGATGATATAACTTTTCTTTTAAAAAAGTGAACATTTTCATGAGAAACTGTCACTGTCACACAGTTCACTGTTGTATGCTTGGCAACCATAATTATCTTATCTATTCCACTGAAACACGCCCATGACTAACAGTGACACAAGCAAGTTTCAAGTGTTATCTGTAGTATGAAATTTAATAGAAAATTACATAAAATTATAATAGTCCATTCTCATTTTACTGGAAATGTTTCAACGTGTTAGTTTATTTGACTTCCAATTTTGAGCAATAAAACCTAACTTAAGATATGATATTCAAGTTAAGAGTCTTGGGGAATTTCCATGTTGACTTAAGTTTGTGTAGCAGCTGATAAAGTTGCTACGGTTTGAGATGGTATATTTGATGTAATAAAATGTAGCCCAAATACTGTAGGGTACGGGGAAATAAAGACCTAAGATTAAAATTTAAAAAAATTAGCATCTAAAACAAAATTTTTTGCTTGTTTAACTAGGTTAGATATTTGTCTGGTCTTCAATTGCAATCAAATAATTTCCAGGAGCAAAGCAAGAACAAGTGTAGATAATGGAAAGTTATAATGGCTTCAATTACGGTGACATACCGTTTGGCTGTTTCTTATTAATGCTTTCACTATATCCATTTCCGTGAGCCTAATAAAGATCCACTTTGGATTACATCTGTTCTACATTCCTACAAGACATGGATCCTCAGGAGGAGAAATTTTGCTATGAACGATTTACAATTTTAATAACTTGCAATTAGAAAAGATAATTTTGAAATATAGTTCCGGATCTTCAATTTTCTAGTACATAGTAAACTCATCAATGGCTAGATTATTTAAAAGGTGGCCAAAAAATACAACAGCATACATATTGTTGATAAAATAACCTTCTATTACTATGCACATCTTACATGGTTCTATATATTGCATATTTCCTAAAATTCATATGTATCAACTTCATCCTGTACAATTTTAGAAACGTGATACAGATTTTTCTCTTACTATTTCTGCATTCTCTGTTTCTACTATTTTCTCATTAGCAACTTTTAAGAATTTTATGAGCTATTGTAAACTAAATTAGTGTATTTTGCAGCAGTATTTGGTGCAAGATAGACAGATCTGGCTATTGCAATCCATATGACTTAGGGTTTACAAGTTAGCACTAAAACACTTAACAAAGTTTACATGAGTGAAAAAATCCATAGTTCAGGGGGGGGGGGTTATTGCCTAGCATTTTGGGTTACACTTATCCCCCCTCCCCTCCAAAAAATAAATACATAATTCAAGAACATTATATGAGTAAACCATATGTGTGTATTGCAGGCTTTGATTACTTCTTTACATTATCATTAGATTAATAATTCAAATTTAATTAGTAATATAGTAAAAATCATTTGTATCATTGAACTTTTTCCCCAGCCTTTTGGTTGATCTCTATTACAGCTCATTACTGGTAGTTTTTCACTCAATACAACATGACTGTCCAATGGACAAGAGGGTGTTAATCAATTTATAGAATAGACAAATAAAACAGTAAGAAGAAACAGTGGCGGCCCCAGGATTTCATTTCGAGGGGGGGGATGACCACCGGGGGTCTAGGGCCGGGGGGTATGTAATATCCCCCAGAAAAGGGGGGTCCGGGGCTCCCCTCGGAAAAAATGTGGAATTTAAAGCCTAAAAACATAGTTTTGTACATAATTAAGCGATAAAATATGCTCAAGCTAATAGTAGGCTATTTATGTTAGCTAAAAATATAAAATATTTTGGGGGGGATATATCCCTCCCAACCCCCCCCCCTGGGTCCGCAACTGAGAATGAATCATTGTAATTACCTGAAGAGTGGATAATGTGACCTCCAGAAGGTGACATTGTCCTCTTGTAACTCCCCTCAAAGTTCGGAAGACCTTTCTCTCGCTCCCTCGGCTCCCTGCGGTATGAAGCTAAGTACGAGGCTTTTGACTGACTCCTGGAACAGTAAAAATTTCATATTAAATGTTAAACCACTTACAAATCAAACAATCTAGGTTCAAATATTTAAATCCGCTAAAACAAATCTGCAGAGAGAGTAGTCCAGAAACTAGTGTGGCTCCTTGAATAAGGTTAACATTTTGATCAAGTAAAGTATTAAAATAGATTTTATTACTGGAGCTAATGTCATAGATAATTATTTCACTCCTTTCCTTAATTTCTTTGTTAGTATTATTGAGTCTGTGTATTGGAAAGGATATCTTGATCTTGTAATGAGAGGGCCAGATGTGAACTTTTCATAGCTTGTTAGATTATTTTGTTTATATGAATGAAACAAACTCAATGCATTATTATGATAACGATGCATTAATTTAGACAACTCAAATCACAGAGTTCGCGTATTGCTCACCTCAACATTTCATTCCAAACAAGGAACTAAAAAATAAAACCAACACAAAACTGTCCTTTAAAATCTTATTTAAGGATATTATTAACAATTATTGGCAATCATTATTTTAATACCAATTTATATTTCAATTAGGAACCAATCCATTGTTTATTACCGGTACTTTGCTCCGGCTACTGCGACAAATAAATTTAAGTGTTCCAAATTGTTTTGTTTAATCAATTGGATGGATCCTGGTAGAAGGTATGTAGGTAATTTGCAATGCATAACTTGGAACACTGCTGTTGAACTAAGATCTATATAGTTATTGGACTTAACTTAATTGAAAATGAGGGATGAAGAATAACAATTTGATTTTCTGTCTGCTTTGGGTAACATTGCCTCCTAATTTTTTTGCACTAGAGTGTTTCGTTACTTGATGCTCGATTTTTCCCCGAGAGTGTTGCTCTGGACTTAATAGCTAGGATTAACATTCCCTCTTGCCTAAATGATACTCAAGTTTCGAGCCACAATCCTGGATGGCAATACCGACTTTAAACTAAAGGTACAGTAATTAAAGTTTTCCCAAACGAAGGCATAAAGATAGAAAGCTGAGCTGAAAGCCGCGATCTCCGTAGTTGCACCGAGAAAGTCGCCTAACCACAACGCCGCTGACGGCGAGGCTGCATGCTGCAAAAACAGCGAAATGCTAGAACTGTAGATGGGGATCAGCTGACAGCGGCGTGGCGCAAACTAATCAGCTGTACAGTACTACCACTACCTACACGCCACCCGGCCTTAACAGCTGATCTAGTTCATGGCAGTGTTGCAAACCTAACGTTCGCGGCGACAATGATTTTGTATGTATAAAAATAGTCTTTGTATTAGAGTAAGATGTTTTCCTTTTCTGGAACTTATAGGACGTGGCAAAGGATATCCTTAAAATTTACACTAACTTATGTAGGCTGAAAATTAATTTTTCATTTGTATTATTAGGTACTCATTCTTTTAAGGAGTTGTCATTGCAAACATAACACATATATAAGATATTAAAGTGTATAAATAGTTTACTCAATAGTTAAAACTACAGTTAACAGTATAATAAATTGTTGTTAACATTGTATTAATTTCATGTAGGTTATGCCGTTGACTATTGATAGAACTTTAGTGTCCAATAGCCAATGGTTATACTGTAGAGCGTTCTATACATTTATACCTGCCTATACATTCAATTTTTTCGCAAAGTGTATCTTATACATTTTTACACATGTAAGGACAGCCGACTAAAACGTGGGAGAAACTGAATACATTATAGCAGCATGAAGCATAGATGACTAATTTTTCATAACCAGATTGCTACTCTTTGTCTTTTAATTGCGGTAAATAGACTAGACACAGCTCCTTAATAACAGACGCCGTATAAGGACGCAGATCCTTGGCGGCCCCACAAGGAAACTTGTAGGATACAAAGAGACCGATCCTGGAGTAGATAACAAAGAGAGTCGTGACGTCAGAGTAGTACGTAGCCTACACTTACACGTTGTCACGTGATGGCAAATCTCAGAACTGCCAGGCCTGACGTTTATTGTTTACTAACACCTGGTGTTAGTGCGAAAGATAAACATCGCTGTAGTGTGATCTCGTAAAACTCATAGCGTAGGCTGTAAAATTATCGAGATTTCTTTTGATGTTAAAACATAAGAGCACATGAGCCGAGTCGCTTGTTTGCCAGTGAAAATGTATATTCGAAAAATATTGCGGTTGGTTGGATGGTTGCTCATAAAACGAATACATTTAGATCTTGTTGTTAACTTGTACAACAAGCGAAAATTGTTCAGTCCAACCTGATTATACAGCATTTATAAAATAGCGTCAACTTTGAATAGACTAGAGTTAATGTAACCTTTGTATTTCATGGTAAAACCTTAAGCTTGTTATAACAACTTTTGAGTGCGTCATTGTCGACTAAATATTTCTTCCCTATTTTACAGTAGATTTGATAATAGCTTGTTATTGTATTATACTTCGGTTATAATACCAGCTGGAATAGGCATGAAACCTTAAAAACTGCCTTAGGTTTTGTTTAAATTTTCAACTTTGGTGAAATAACAATAAACGAATAGTAAACAACCAAAAGAACTCTCTACAGTCATCAAAATTGTCTCAAGTTGATTCGCAAGAATAGTAAATCTACGTGAAAGTATTTAATCTGTGCTAAGTCGTGACTTGTTTGTTTGTGTGTTGTCAACACGATCAAGGTTAAAAATAAGCCAATGCCCCAAACCAAATTCAGTGGAGATTATTCGCCTGGACATCATAATTTCATATCCAACTACTTGCACCAATTCAATGGTAGTCAGTGGTGGTTCTAGGACCTTGTCAAGGGGGTGTGTCCCACACCTACCAATAAAAGAGGGGGGTTCATGGGTTCTCTCCCGGAAAATTCTGTATTTTTAGAGCAGTTTGGTGACTTTCAAAAGACATTTTTAACGTCTAGATCTTTTTTGTCAATATATAGTAATTAATATAGATGAGGACGCCACCTTTGGTGCGTATTTCAACCCAAGAGTAGAATGGTGTGAGGTGATCTGTGTCGCTTTGTTACTGACTAAGCTCAGCTGTTTCATCTGTCAGGACCATTTATTTAAAGCCCTATGATCAGGGACAGCTGGGTCCAGATTCAACCCATTACGCTACTGACTTTTCTCAGGATCGAACCGGCGACCTTTTGATTGAGGCGAGCACTTAACCACTCTGCTACCCACTCAACTGTATCCAAGATCTCCGTTAAGTTTTTAGGACAAAATGTATGATTGAACTAATTTTCCCAGAGTACAATTGGAGGGCTTTGGCCCCTGTGTAGCCCCCCTTTGGAACCACCTATGATAGTAGTACCAGCAGTCAAAAATAACTTGAAAATCTTCAATAACGGGTTCTGAGACTGGCTACACAGTGTTTGGCCCCACGAGGCTTTCACTGGCTCTGTGATCGCGTAAACTGTATTTCGCGAGTCAAGTCAAGAGCTCGCTGTCGCTTTCTCAGTGTTATCGACGATAAGATGAGAGAAACTGCGGCAGTGGTGTGTGAGTCACACCAACATGGCTTCTCCATGGTCAATACAAACATGCCATCTTTATAGCACAGTCAAACACGGCCTCACAAACATCCAGTCCTAATGACTAAGCGAATGACAAACGTCTCGTGTAGTTTTACTACTTCGAGCCTTCTGTATGTTTGTCAACCGACATGCCATATAGGTTTGGTTTTAAGACTTTAGATTCTCCTGGTGGACAAAACAGAACCAATTTTCTGTCTGTGGTACTTAATATTTACTTTAACGTAAAGTAACCACGATAAGAATGTAAACGACTAATTACAAGGGTGGTGCAATGACATCAAGGTATTCAATCGTGGATAGGGTGTGTGATATCTGACCTACAGTCTCGGGTTCAAATACAGCTTGTCACCGATGGCTTGGCTATATGATAATGACACGATCCGGAGGTTTAGTCCTTATGTAGGTCCGCACGAGGTATGTTAGGCAAGGAGGGCCTATCTGGTATTGTAGAACTGACTTTACTAAAAGCCATATTTGTTTATATTGGTATGATCGTACGTTGAACAATCGGAGGTTGCAATTTTATGAGCAGAGATTTGCAACTCTCAGTGAAGCCCAATTCTTTATGCTCAGGCATAAAAATCCAGCGCATCCTAAATTAAAAAAATATTTTAAAATGTTCATAGTATACTGCATCACCAGTTCGAAAAAGTGCATCAAAACAGCTGATCACAGTAAAATGCTGTGAAAGTGCATTATTTCCAACGGACAAAACGAAAAACATTAACATAGTTTCTGAGCATACATTATAGGCCATGTCGTCAAGTAAAATGCATCCTCTACCCCTACCGGTTTACATTTGTAACAATTTCAACACCCGCCCAGTTTCCACAACTCCTGTCCACCCGTTCCTGTCAACCTGTACCCAACGTACAGCAATTTTATTTGACAGTAGTTTGTTTCCCCTGTTTAGTGTAGTTTAAAACTTTCGCCTGGTGTCCAAATTGCAGGAAACTATTACATGTTTCGCAAACTCTAAGCGGTGGGTTGCGCCTTGCAAGGAGGAACCATCCAGTATTCAGGGCTTGTCAGGTGACCTTAAACGAACAATGGTTGGAGTTTTGCCACTCATGTGCCTACCTAGAGTGCAATCGCACTCCAGCACGGATTTGTGCTTTCTAAACTCGCTCAAGAAAAAACGTAGAGAGTGAAATACTTCTAAAGATTTACAAAGTTATATCTTTCGGTGCTATAGGATTTTAAGTCATATTACACTGCAAACGTTAGTTTGGGATTTGGTGATACGGCACGTAATGATTCGGTGATTAGGGACTTTAAAATCTCAAAGTAGCGAATTATTTTTTAAGGCCCAAAGCACTGAAAGAATGTTCCAAACGTCCGAGAGGATTGGCCGGTATAGTATTTATTTTATTCGACACTATGGGATTCGGTACAGGACAACACCTCACCCGCAGGGGAAAAATCCCATAACGTCCAATGGACCTTAATTAGGTTAACTGAGCATAGTCAAAGTCTCATCCTCATTAGTAAAATTGTTTTTAGGTCATTGGGGTTGTATTGAGGTCAACAAAAAACCTCTTGTATCAAGTATGATAATCGACCTGCTGTCGCAAACCGTTATCACAAAAAAAGATAATGAGGATATTAACAGTTTCAACCATGCGGGTTGGGGGTCGATGAAACTATATCGTATGAGTACAAATACTCATTCGATTTACTTGAAAATGGTATACAATAGTTGTGGTTGTTGAAGTCAACATTAATTCGCATGTAAGTTAAGAAAATTTCAATTAATTCGATCAGCGTTGCGATGAATATTTTGCTAATGCTCTTGTAGATATCATGTAACTATCATTACAATGAAACTGCGAAACAGGAGTATGAAACACATTGTCTGGTAGTTTAACCTAAACATCAGTATGAATGAAATATGAGTGTAGAATGGAGGGGAATGCCTTGAGGAACTTTGTTAGCCTTCTAATACCCGGTGGTTTAAGACGTAAATTGTACATTGATAAATTCTTAACTCGATGGTTTAGTTATGTTATAACTGTAATTAACGTTCATGCAATCCATTGCTTTGTATGCTTCCTATACATGCATATTGAAATATTTTCTTATGATCGGAGAGTAAAATAACGACCACAAAAATAAAAATAAAAATGCACCGATGTTTCGACTCTGAAAATTATTATAAAGAAACCAACATGGATAATTTTAAACTTGAAATAAATTTTCGAATAACACCAAACAATTCCGGCAATCCGATAAAAATCTAATAGAAAACGGAAAACCGTTGGATGGCTGGATAGCACGTAGAAAACAATGGTGGTAGGGAAACAAACGAGTGACGCGAATTGATAATTTCGATTGGCGATAAGAAGACGTATCCAATTACGTATAAGACGTCGACAGCTCCTAGATTACGAGATAACTGATCCAGGTGAAAGTTTAAACCGCGGTCTGGAGTCTGGGTATCGGCGCTCGGTAAAGTAGATAACCTCGTGGTCAACTGACGGGTCAGAGCTGCCAACCTAACCAGCGACAGTTCAGTTTATACTGGTGCAGTTACATGTAAAAAGTGCATTATTGAAGGACAAGGCAATGTACAATATAAGTATATTCTACGGAAAGTAAATAAAGATATGTCTTATAACACTTAAAACATATATTTACGCTTATACTGTTACTCACAAGACGGTAAATATACAAAAGATGGTAAGTGGTACAGTTGTACTTATAAAAAATGTATTGGCCGATGTTTCCGGTAGCCAATAGGGTATAAGTAGGGACGCCATTCAAGATTCTTGTCATTCGCCTTTTGGGTCTGATGATGATTGGAGTGTCCAATCGAAATCGATCACCACTTACCATCTTTTGTATATTTACCGTCTTGTGAGTAACAGTATAAGCGTAAATATATGTTTTAAGTGTTATAAGACGTATCTTTATTTACTTTCCGTAAATTTAATAACACGTACAAAGCTGATCAAGAAGTTTTTAAGTATATTCTGTAAAATGTACAGGAAGCTTTGAGGTAATATACTAAGGCTGTTTAACCCCAACGTTTTAAATTTAGGATGCGTTTGGATTTTTATGCCAAGGCATAAAGAATTGGGCTTCACTGAGAGTTGTAAATACTCTGCTCATAAAATTGCAACTTCCGAATGTTCACACCGTACAGTCATACTAGATTATGAATAATTCATAATGATTTAAACCTTTCCTTTAAGTTAAAATGTTTTAGTAATAACTGCTTACTCCAATCTACTCAATAACACCAATACAAATCAATTAAAGCTGGCCATACATAATGGAAGATTACAAAAAAAAACTAAGATAATTATTCTAGCGTATTAGCAAACCCAGGTTTAGGATGCATAGCACCTTGTGCTAGATGAGCTACATAAATATTGTTCTATGAATAGTACAGCTGCAGAATGGCTCAACTAATAGCAATAGTGAAATAACATGAAACTTTCGACCCGTACGATAACCAAATGTAAGATTTGGAGATTTTGGAAGATTTCAGTTTGTGAAAGGAAAAAGTTTGCTGTTAAGCTGTAAACATAACTTCGAAGTTGTCAAGAGAAAGGTCCGCCTCCATAAGAGGGGTCCAGGTTTGTAAGTGAGAGATAAAACGTGATTTTAGAAACTTGGTTGTAATACAAGTAAATTACATTTCAAGATTTTAGCTCAAAGTCCTTAGAGCATTACAAACAAACACATTAAACATTGCATTTAGTAAAAACACACAATAAACAGCAGTTAGACATATGGCGCAACGCACCACGGAAACACAGTACTTCTTAAGCTGTGTGAAAATGCTATGACCCAACCCGTCGATCGCTTTTAACCCCTGAGAGGTAAATCGATCCGTCAAGTAAAAAAATATAGGCATTTTATACCATGACAAGAGACTGAATTGGTAACTACTTCGACGAAAAAAGGACGATAACCAATCACAAACACATTAATTTTCGTTCAGAAAAACGTTCTTCAAACAAATTAAAAAAAACATCTTTCAAAATTCAATGAGGCAATACAGAGACAGTCTCCGCAAAAAAAGACTCACCGACAGAATAAGGCGTCAATCCAAGAACTGTCATCCATGTTGAAACACATGGCTTGTGACACTGACAGACAGGGAAGACGAAGGGCTTCGGAAACCCTGCGAACACGCGAGTCTCGGCCGATGCCATCTCTAATCCCCTAATGAGATCAAATAACTCACGGATCGCAGATTAAACGTGGCGTATGAGATTTCAGTCAAGCCGACGCGAAATAAAATGTTGAAAAAGATTGGCCAGAGTAAGGAAAGGGGCGTTCAAGTGAAGAGGAAGTAGTTCTCCAATACGGAAAAATGTCTGGCTTGTTGAGAGAGATATTTAAGTTGCTTATAATCCAAGTTTAAATAATTGGTTTCTGAGTTAACGATTTAAAACATCATAGTAGAAAAGTTATAAATGATAGAGGGATTCAAGTCCTAAACTCCAGGATATAAGTACTGTACCACTTTTCACTACCAACTTAGCTGTGTACTATACCTCAAATCGTCGTGTTTAAAGAGCGTGTAAATATTATGGATTTCAACTGTAAACTAATGGTCAAAATTATGTGGTTGGTTATAGTTTGAACGTGTTTGGTTTCAGTGATTTGAAATTGAAATAAAGTAAAGCAAAATCAATTTAGTTGACATGACTAATTGTACAAACTATAAATAATCGAACACACACACATTTATTTCATTTTTACGGATATTATTGCATTTTTATTTTTATACCTCTGGATCACTGATTTTTACAACAAAAAGTTTAAATTACCTGTATCCGTCAAGTGATCCTCGATTTAGTTGTTTGACTACAGCTGTTTCGTGTTTATAAACACATCTTCAGGTCAATGATGCATTGCAACCTCATGACGAACATTCCATGGATGGGATGGATCAATGCAACCCGAAGATGTGTTTATAAACACGAAACAAGTGTAGTCAAACAACTAAATCGAGGATCACTTGACGGATACAGGTAATTTAAACCTTTCGTTGCACATTATTTGATTGTTGATGCATGCAATATGCTACACTAGACAAGGTACTTCGCCAGAGTTTACATCATGAAAATTGTAATAGTTATCACAATAAATGTACATAACATTTATAATGCAAGACAGAAAATATTCCAAATATCACAATCCATAAATCTATTTCAACTCTTTGTTTCCCCCACAAAAGGGTGTGGTTGTACACAATTCGTCTTTACGATCCTTAACCATGCAGATGGCTAATTACAAGTTCCAAAGCATCGTGAATCACACGACACGACCTCGAAGTTCGGGTCTTGAAGTTCACGGCGATCTGGGTCTGTAAATATCCCAAGGACAGTCGCGATTATCATAATCGCTCAACGGCACAAAGGGGACCGTCACACGATTTTCTTGCTGAGCAAAATTACATCGATGTGTTTTCTATCCGATCACAATGCGTCGACATGCGCATATTTCGACAGCTCTGAGAGCGTGCAAATCACGATTAGCTTGCAAGACGGATGATGTGTGAGGTGAGCAAGATGGAGCGAGCCAGGACAGGTCCACTCTCTCTGCGAGGAAAGTGCACTGAGTGACTACGGAATGTCGCCCAGGCTATCTCGCTGCAGTCTGCACCTGCATGCGGATTAAATCTCGATGAGGGTGTAGCAAGTGTGACTGGGGGCAGCTGAAGAATGCTTTCAAGACTACTAACCTAACATAACACATCACAGCCATAACCTAACCTAACTTGCACAAGGACAATTTTCATAGTGGCGGCCATTTTCTAAAAAAAAAACTAAGCTGAAAATGCAGTTGAAAAAGGTTGTCAAGATACCAACCTAACCTAACACAGCATAGCCATAACCTAACCTAACCTGCACAGGGGCAGTTTTCATAGTGTCGGCCATCTTCTTGAAAAAAAAATGAGCAGAAAATTTTAGTGAAGGGATACTAAACATGTGAAGCGTTGCTGCAAGATTTATTAACCAGTGTATTCTGTGTTGGCAAATATTTGCTGCTCAATTAGATACCTTTTACATAAATGAAATGAAATTCCAGGCTTTGACCGTGGAGTGAGATTGGATTTGTACAACGACGACACAGCCTTATTAAAGCGAAAAGGATTGAAGAGTACAAGTCGAATGAAAGCCTTTACTTTTTACTGACTATATCAGCTATAATTTTATCAGCTGGTCCAGCCAGGACTATTTATTTATGCCCAATGATCAAGAACTGCAGAGCTTAGTTTCGAACCATCAAAAAGCAACTTATATCCCGTGATTGAACTGGAAAAAATTTGGATTCATTGGTAAGCTTGATGATAAAATAATCCCTCGGCTACCCCATTCCAACGAAACACACCACAAGAGCTACAGGCAAATGTGTTTCTAGCATTAGCACAATGAGTTCGCAAATCAATTTAGTGATAACGATTTGGTAACGATTTCGTAATTTAAGCTTATTGTATTTAAATAAACAATAGAGAGCCGAATCCTCTATTGCAGTGAAGCGAATAATGACTGCGAACCAGTTACTTACTGGGGCGGGGCGTAGACGGTAACTGCATTGAATCAGTCCGGAAAATCAAAGATTGTTTGAAACAATGGACCCTCCATGGCTCAAGTGTAAATTGGGCACTTGCGAAATAATACTTTTAAATTAAACTGTTGGACTCCATTATGATTCCGGGAAGTCATAGACAAAACTAAAATATACGTTTTTAATTTAACATGGATGAAATGTGTGAATTTAAATATTCATTAAACTAGAAAAAGTCCCAGAGGATTTCTAGTGGACAGGAATAGGACCACTTTCGCCACTACTTATATGTAAACTACTAGAGAGAAACTGAAAATTTCAACACCCGAGGAGGCACAAGTCATCTTAGACTCATAGTATTAATTATGTTATATAACACCATATTCTTAACATTAGAAGTCAATTCTGATACTTCACTTTTAGCTTAAAATACTATCAACAAAAAACGTAAATACAAAGGAGATATCAGATTATGGTTTGGTCACAACAATTTGTTGAACAATTTGTTGGAATCAAGTCTAAAAATTTCGGGGTAAAAATATACATGATAGAAATCATAATGAAATGTATAATTAAATTTACAAGTTCAACATGGCCATTATATAATAATTTTATTTTATATTAGCCTTGTTAAACTTGTAAATTTAATTATACATTTCATTATTGATTGCCAATATCTCCATTATAAAATATGATAGAAATCCTTAAATAATGTTTTTCGGAATCAAGCCTCAAAATGTTGGAATTTAAAAAAATATACACGAGCGTCTTCAACATTAGTGCATACTGAAATCATCACATTCAACAGTTGTACAAGATATGTCGAAGTCTTGAATGAATTCACTTGACAAATTCTTAAGGCTAAAATTTCAAAACGTAGATGTAATTTCAAAGTTTGTAGGATCACATTTCTTGTAGAAGCAGACTTTGTAGCCACTATGTGACACAAAGAGAGGATTTTCCCTTGCTACCCCATGACACACAGTTCTAGAGGATGGGCTGTGCACAGTTCTAAGCGAGGGTGGTGCAGAGGACTTTTCCTATACAGTAGTTACTTCATGGCTGCATGTTACAGTCGCCCGTGGCCCGTGCCTGCCTGCGGTCGCGAAGTTCTTGCTCCAGCTCTTGCACAACATGATCTCTTGCCTCACCGCAACCTTTGTAGATCTGGAGCTACGCTACAGAACATAGTCCCGCCCGCGCCTGCCCGAATATTTGATAATTGCAGCCTCCAGGGCCAAACCCCTCGGCTTATCGGACCACTTATCGCAGATTTCGATAGATCGATTATGATAGATCGAGATCACGAATTACCAGCACATTGGGAAAGTGAAGTTTCGTGAAGAAAGGTGTAGCAAGATGAATCGATTCCAATGGTGGACAGAGGTGCTTCAAAAGGAAATTGGCTTCAGGCAAGAAACTCTTGTTGTCACTACAACTCTGTATGGACGAGTTGAAAGTAGGTCGGCGTTGCTGTTTTGATGGCTGGTATAAATGTATATCGTCTGAACTTAAACAACAAGCACAAATAATCTATGACCAGTTGAAATGAGAACCAAACTTGAGCTTTAGATGAATATCTAAAAAGACAAACTACTTTGATTAGTTACCTGTAAAGAATTACAAAAACGCGAGACACATACTATAGAGCATGAGTTTCTCACAATGTAAAAATTTACAAGTATTTTCATTGTGTATTCAGTAAAATCCATGATAGAATTGGGTATAGGGACTATCCTATCCATGAATATAATGTTAATAATTGGATTGTACTAACTTACTATTCAGTTATAAACTGTAGAGATTGAAACGTTCGTGAAACGCCTTTTTGTACAGATTGTCTACTGCTCATTACTTAAATAAACACATCATTACACACTCTACTTTCATAAGCTGGAAAGTAGCATTTAGAAACACCTCAAATTGCAACTGGCATATATAAGTATTTGAAGATATTTTTATCGATTTGCTATCACCAAGATAATGCACACTTTGGTCGTTTGCAAAGATTAGAGGTTATTGATGTGACACCAACTGCACTTGAGATTAGCTACACTCTATATGAAAAAAAGATAAACGTAAGCGACAAGTGCATACTTTTGCAGATTCTAAGCTTTCCATCAGGGATCTTTTGTGTGAAGAACACTGATCCCGGTTGACAGTGCCAGGGTGATCTTGCATCTTTGGCGAGTACGTGGGTCCTAGAAAGCGTCCTTTATGGCGTTCTTTGGTGACAAACCGCTCTATTTGGAAAGCCATTACACTGTTATTGCCGATTAGTTTCGACCGATGGTATAGTTCGATTAGAAAGTGCTCACCAATTTTCCCAGCAATTGCAGTTCAGCGTGATTCCTCTCTAGTTTGATATCGTTGACACACAGAAGAACCTGAATATTCCTTACTATTGTAACCAAGTCAGGATGTTTACTTGAGCCTTCATTTTCTCGGTATCTATTTTACTGGACTCAAGAAACTGTTCACTGTTGTTGCACTATTTTTTCCATTTAATGAAATTCATGGTTGGCATCCCTGCTATTACCTCCCAACTGTCGTAGTCGACTTCCGGCCCACTTGGTTGTTCCGGTGACCCAATTATAGTAATCAGCTGATCGTCGGCGACGCGTGAAGTGCGATCAGCTGTCACCTAGTCCTTGATGCGGACGTGCATTCCAAATAGGACACTGTTTTGTTGCGAAATTTCACTTAGACTTGACTGTGACGTTGTTTGTGTTATAAAAAAGTTCTTGATTACTCAATTTAAAACGACACGCCCACCCAGTGGATCGTTAATAGTTTTAGACATGTTCCATTCCAGATTTAGTTCCATCCAATGGAGTTGCAATTTTAAAATTAAACAACCAATGACTCAAATCTCAATCTCTAGCAAATATATCAAATATTCATATTTGAATAAACATTCAAATATTCATTCCTTCTGTCCGTATAACTTGTAAACACAGGCATTTCTGCGAATGTATGTATACATATCGGATATATTTCTAGGATTTCCAATATACTACATACAATACCAAAATAACAAAAACATTTCCTCAGTATAACATTTCCGTTTTGAATGTTTACAATTTTAGTTTCGTAATAATCCACATTTCCACTAACATCTGTTATGTTCATCCATTGACTATAAATATACATGTCTGAGTGTATATAATCAACGGTATAACCTCTGCCGCCCCTATACAGTATACCACGTTGGTCAAATTAGTTTAGCAACAATATAATATTTCCACTATTTTGTCTAATGTTAATCCATTGGCTATGACATGTTTGACTATATATAATCAACGGTATGACCTCTGCCGCCCCCATAGAGTACACCACGTACCGCGTAGGTCGCCCGCACTGTCGGGTTGTTCACCTGTGCACCTGTCAGCCATACTTCCGCCACTCTGATAACTACCTTGTCACTATGCTAATCTATTCAGCACCACCATAAGGCTAACAAGCAATATTAGCTGCCAAGCTCATCAGCCTGAGCTTCAACTCAATTACTGAATACAACACAGTTTCTGGCTCGTCAGCCTAAGTTTCAACTCAATTACTGAATGCAACACATGTCTAGATTTGAGCGCAATTTTTGAGCCATTGACTTTGAATAGTGACTTTGAATCCTATTGTAAAATCTAAAGAATGTGTGTGTATTTCATTTTGGTGACGTTTGAATGCGCCGATTTCTATGACATGTTATAATAGCAGGTCATCTGTTCTGACGTTAGGTTATATACATCGATGGTTCTGACAAAACAACCTTTTATTTAAAGTTAAAGCTGGCAAAACGCATCAATTGTCTAAAGCTAGAAAACAACTCTGACTCTTTTTAACACTGCTGACGATATACATCACCAAAAAGAAGTAGCCCTTTTCACATGGCGAATACATTAGTTTGTCCATTATCACAAGTTATTACGAGTGGAAACCAACAGGTGCAGACTTGATTGGTAAACAACACATTTACTGAAGGCTGTTCTCCCAGAATACACCGCGATTACAAATACTTTCGACAATTCTTTGATGCTGTTTTGTTTTCTTATTTATCGCATCGCGATTTGCAAAGATCAAAGAACACGTATAACAATGTCTTTGAATCTGATTGTATTGATCGCTTGAATCATGATTTGGAACGTTTAGCTCGACCTAGGACTTATTTTAAATGAGTTAAGCTTCTAACAGCATTCAAGTTTGAATTTGAATCTGTTTAAAATCCAAACTGTACATTAACCTGACCAACTTCATGTTAGGTTAACTAAAATGTATAACCATTTTAGTTGTTAATAATCTAAATAGCGCGTGAACTATGACTGCAGCCTATTATATAAGTTTGGTTACTCATGAACAAGACAATCTATATATTAATTTGAAACTGTTTTTCTTTGTCATAGCTACTTTGAGAGAACGGCTGGGCGTAGAAACTCGGTAGGGGTGTCTAAAGAAAGGTCTTGGTCTGTAGATCAGCCATCAAAAGAGAAACGTGGTAAATTCCCTAGGGGTTCTGCCCCAGTGGCCTTTAAAGTCCCATCCCATGTTATTCTTATGGAGGAAAACGGGGTTTTTGTCACAGCTAATTTGAGAGAACGGCCGGGTGTAGAAACTTGGTAGGGGTGTCTAAAGAAATGTATTGGTCTGTAGGCGAGCCTTCAAAAGAGAAACGAGGTAAATTTCCTTGGGACTCTGCCCCAGAGGCCTTTAAAGTTCACTCAGCAATTTTGTTTACATTACGACCATATGGATAATTTTACACTACTTTTAATGAACCAGCTGTTAATATTAAAATTGTATTCAAAGGTCTACTGAAACTGTCAAAATTTAATGTTTACATTATTATTTATGATTTTAAATTGATTCTCCACTGCATGGCAAGTTTTTTATAGTTTCAACAAAATGATAAATTTATGATACGTTTTAAATGTTTTGATCAAAAATATATGCTTTATTGCTATTAGAAAATTTTAAATTATGAAATAAGTGTGACATATCAATTTCAAAGGAACATAATTATTCCTTATCGGGTTAGCTTATATATTGTAAGGTTGGCACTTGCCTTTTTTTTTGCCTACTTTCAATTACCATTTATTTTTGAATTCAAGGAAGAACACCAGAAATTCATTTATTGGTATAAAAGTTTTCGACAATCGGGTTAAAAATTGTGCCATAGATGAGTACGTTGAGGATGAGAGCTGTGTTCAAGTTTTGGAATAGACTAACTACGGAGTATGTTTAATCTATGGTTTTGGTGAAGTAGGTGAACTAATGTCAATTCAGGTATTTAAAAAAATGTGTACAGGGTTTTTACTTTGCTGTACACATGTAGCTAGGTCGAACAACGCATTAAACCTCACTACATGCAAAGCATTCGGAAACACAACAGTGTCATCACATCTCATCGCATTTGCATAATTTGTTACCAAGGCTGGACTAGGTTATGGATTTGGTTCCGCAAATGTTCAAGATTTGTGATCAAATTTCCTACAATTATGGTTCATTCCATCCATGAAATACATGCACAGCTTTATGTTATCGATCTGGCCAAGGCGAAACTATCCCATAAGTTAATGAATTATCAAGTAAGAACAGTATGATTTTATACATGGGTCGATGTGGCAAGAGAAGGAATTAAAATTGCTTAGATCGAAGTAAGAATCCTACTGCTTTCTAGAGAATCAGATATTTTTATCAAATACAAAAAAAAATGATTTAATATGCTGATAAAATTCTCTATTTTTATGACCAAAGATGAAGATTTACTTATTAATCCGGATACAATCTGAATGATTTTCCTAAAGCAGATTGAATTAGTCGTTAGTTATAAATATTGACTCTTTCCGTAACATGATAGACTAATTATATGAACTCATTCTCCCATATAGTGAAAGTGGCTTTGGTATGAAACAAACTCATGAAGAAACAATTATAAGACTCCTAAAAAACCTTTTAGGCAACCTAAAGCCGATAAAAAGGTAGGAAAAATTGTGTTAAACGAATTCATCAATCACGTTTTTTAGGGAACACAATCGTCATACTTATTATTATGCTTATCCTCCCTTCATTTAACTAAGATTTTAATGACTTCACTCTATCTATCGCAGTTAGCTGAATTTACATAAAACCTCAAGATTAACCGTCGATTTCGACGGGGTTCTACTAGTAATTATAATTGTGAAGATTAGGCTTGCCATAAACTTTTATTAAGGTCATTCCTAGTCAGTAATTTAAAAAGATAGTTGTTAAATATTTTCTAAACACTATTAAGATGGTGTAATGAATGAATTCGTAGTTACAGGATAGTAAAGCTATATTTAAGTTAGATTGGTCTGCTTGGGTTATCGTGAACCCAATACCCCTTTAGATAATCTAACAACCATTATTTGACTTTAGATAATCTGGAACTGATATTTAAATAGTTTGATCAACTATACGATTCTCTGTTATCTGCAGCTGCGATCTAGTTCACTGTAGGTAGACCACCTGCTCCTGTGATCTCATTAACTTAATTGAATGAATGAATGAATGAATATATAGTTTATTCCAAAAAGCATTGGCTACAAACAGTGATTATAAAATCAAATATACTTAACAGAGACTTATGACACTAAAAATAGTAAAATACATACAAGTTTTAATGAGCCAAAATATTCTACAATAAACAAATGGAACTAGCAGACATAGGCAGTGCTACCTGTGCGTCTGCTTAGTTGCTGTCAAATAGAAAAAAGTAAATTATTGAATTTGTGGAATGGCAATTAAAAATAAAAGGGTTGTTATTATTAGTGATGTATGTAAACGTATTTTCATGAACACAGCGCTGGTGAGTCTGCGCATTGATTTCGTGGTGGCCAGGAGAGAGAGAGAGAGAGAGAGAGAGAGAGAGACAGACAGACTGTGTGTGTGTGTGTGTGTGTGTTTTTGTGTCAGTTCCGTGTGTAATGGTGGTAGTGAGGAGAGTGGAGAGTGGAGAGTGATGAGTGGATTGTTGAGTTATTAATTATCTACAGTTGTTTTTCAATGCACTTTAGTTACATTATTTGCAACCCTTATCAATTCAATTCAATTCAATTCATTTATTTCCACGGTAACACCATTTTTACAAGAGGTACAGTAAGTAGTAGCATAGACTGTATGTTTTATCTAAGGTAGTAGCTATCAAACTCAAATTTAACAACAAATAAAGGCTATTCTGAATAAATTACAATAACAAGAACAAGAAAAACATAACAATGAAGATGGAAACCATGATAAACTTTTTAAAACAATAACAAAACAAGACTTAACAAAACAATAAATACACGGTTTGGAATCCTCTAAGCAAGACTTACATGACAAAAACAGATATAAATACTAAAGTGACAAAAATAAATAGCTGATCGAAGGTTGAACACAGTGCCGTTAACATGATGTAAGCATTAACTACAAATTATTTACAGAGAAGAGGCGACACAGATTGGAGCGGAAAGCAGCCACGCTGGAACGGTGAAAATCCAACACTGCGCCGACCTCGTTGCCGACCCGCAAAAGGCGAGGGATAGTGCTTCGCTGTAAATATACAGTATTGTAGTGCCTCCGCTCAAACGTATCCTTGGATCTTGTGCGGACAGGAACGTGGAATGGTATTCCTCCCAAAAGCTCAGGGCAGTCGATATTTCCACTTACAATCTTCATGAGAAACAGAGCGTCCGAAATTTTCCTCCGATCTTCCAAGCAGCACAGATTAAACTGAGATCTGATGAGATTCACGGGAGCATCAAGGTAGCGATATCCCATTCTGCAGCCAAGGACCCTAATGAAACGAACTTGAACTCTCTCCAGCGAAGATATGAGTCCAGTCTGATATGGAGCCCAGACAGGAGAGTTGTATTCGAGGGTGGGACGAACCAGTGCACGAAAAAGCAACACCAAGGCATTAATGGAGAGTCCTCGAGTGAAGCGGAAGAGAAAGCCCAGAGTGGAACTTGATTTGTGGCAAATTTGTTGGATATGCTCTCCTGGATGAAGTGTTGGAGTAGTTATTATGCCAAGATCTTTATACCTCCAAACTCTACGCAGAGGGTCGTCCCCAAGAAAATAGCCATGCTCATGAGTGTTCTGACTGCGAGAAAAGGACATAACGACACATTTAGAGGTGTTCAGACTCATTGAATTGTCAATGCACCAATTCATCACTGCATTTATTGATGACTGAAGACGAGTGAAGTCTTGAGCACTGGAGATCTCTAAGAAAAGTTTTGCATCATCCGCGAACAGAAGGAACTCAGAATCCAAGGTGTCGCCAATGTCATTTATAAATAAGTTGAATAGAAAGGGTCCGAGGTGAGATCCTTGTGGCACTCCAGATGGTACGTGGATGGGGTAAGAGTAAGCAGTCCCACATCTAACTTTTAAAGAGCGTCCCTGAAGGTAGGATCTGATAAACTGAAGCAGAGGTCCAACAAAGCCTAGGCCTTCAAGTTTGGTGAGGAGAAGCTTGTGACTAACCCTGTCGAACGCCTTAGCGAAGTCCAGATAGATGCAGTCGACTTGGTTGCCTCTTGAGAAGGCCGAAGTAATATAGTTTTGGAAAACGACCAAATTGCTTGTAGTAGATCTCCCAGTGCGGAAGCCATGTTGACGAGGCGAGATCAGTGTTTTAAATTCAAAATCGAGGCCATCAAGTACTAAGCTCTCAAATACCTTAGCTACCGCATTTAAGATGACGACCGGTCGGTAATTTTCTGGTTTTGCACGGTTGCCAGATTTGAATAAAGGCACAATAAAGCCAGATTTTAAGCACTGAGGAAATATTCCATTAGAGAAGAAAATGTTGAAGAAGATGGCGAGATGAGGAGAAATAACAGTGCTGCAAGACCTCAGTATTGATGGGGGGATGCCGTCCCCCCTAAATCTAGTTGTAAATCTAGTCCTAAGTCTAGTTCACACTAAATCATCAGAAAATGCTACTAAATTCACTTTGGAAAGTATGTAACGTCATAATCTGACTTGGATATATACAAGATAAAAATTAAAAAGTTATTTAACTTGTTACATGGCCTGGACAACATATTACCAAAGTACCGGTATATTCACTCGACAATTTATTTCCCCTTCGTCTGTACAATTATTACTAGACCGAAAGACCTGGGATACCCTACAAACCCCACTCTCCTTAGATAATCCATCACATCTGTGACTATAGTATGTACGAAGGAGCCTGTATCCTGACCTAGGTCTTCTTGAGGACTGCCCAGAATTGATGAAGGGTCAGGAGACAGGCGCCATCATACAGACTATAACGTAAGATTATACGTACTCGCATACATTCTCCTAAGCATCAATACATAACCCAAACACATCCCAACCCTTGAACTCATCCATCACCCCTCCGATAGTTTCGACCTCGCACTGCACTCAATCCCGATGAATATTCACGGGAGAAAGGAGTGCAGACTGAGTGCAAGATTGCGTTGCGTGCGATTGCGCAATGCATGATGCTCCTCGAGACAAAGAACTGTCCGTCAGATCGCAAAGCTTTCACTCCATCTGATCGTATCCAGGTCGTCGCAGTGTTCAATAGTCAAACACGACTGACGCCGAACATCGATTACCTCACCCTCAAACCAGGGTTTGCTCTCACGCACTAATCATACGGCGTGTTTATTTTGGTGTCCAAGGGGAGATTGCGTCCACAGTCCGCGTCAGTTGTGAAAGGGGAGTAGTTCGGTTCATTGTGTCTATGAGTTATCTACTGCAACCACTAAAAATACAACTGGAGGTAAAAATGGCACAGCAACTCTTCTATAATATCAAAATTGACACGCTGTAAAGTGGTACTATGTTGGTACCAACTAGAAGAATCAACCAGCTCCACCTATGTCTGTATTAAAATCAATTCAGTCCCTAGTTCCAATGTAAAAAATGCAATGTCTACAATACCTCAAGTATATATTACGGCGGCCACCGTCTCTCAATTCGTTCAATCAGTGCTACCTCCAGTTGTATCTCAGTGACTACATCAGTTTTGGGTCAAAATCCGTTAGCTGTTCTCAGCTCCTTTACGAGTTGGATCAAATTAGGTTAGGTTAGGTAATTTCATAGCAAAGAAAGTACTGTAACCAATATACTCCACCAAAGCAATATTCAAGTCCAACTACTCATATTTCATTTAATTTGTCTAAGTATGTATAACAAATATGTATGTAATAAATCAACAAATTCAACACGTTAATTACATTTGAATGTCTATGATTTGTTTAATCGGAACGGGGTTCTTCGTCAAAATTAGTTAACAATATGAAAACTCCATTGACTTCAGCCGATTTTTTGTACTCTGGAACGCTAGCTTGAAGTGAGCTCCGAACCATAGGCAAAGCATATCACGATATTACCCAATCAAAATCCATTGATGATTGGCTAGATTTAAACCTGGGCCTAAGGACAGAAGCTAATGCAACAGCGTTCCCACTTTGTAGACCACAAATCTAAGTACTACATTCAACATATTTAAACCCGTTGACGTTTTACAGGTGAGTTAGGCCCTGCAATTATCTTCTGAAAGTTCAGATTAAGTAATGGCAGGTTCTATGATTTAACATGCAAATGACTAAATGACAGTGCGACCTGGTATGTGCCAAAGACAAAGACGGGAGTGGTGAATCATTACACGTTTCATCATACAACACTTCAGCCATTACTGTTATCTCGTTGATAATGCGAATTAATGCAGCCACCAACGGCTCCTACCGGTATCTTAATGGAACCATGGAGCTAAAAGTGGAATCATGATGCGGTGGTGTTCCGCATTCCCGACTCCTACTAGCTAGAAGTCAACTTGAGTTTGGTTTGACTCGGTGTCAAATACTGCGTGTGTCGCTTTTGTTCCGCGGTTAAAGACTAATTTATTTACATCACTTTAGTTCCGAGGGTCAGCAGGTAGATTTCGGGGCCGGCCGAAACATCTCTTTTGTTCCGAGAGAGAGGGGACTGCACTCTCCCTCCCCAAATAATCTCTTTCGCTCTCCTCCTAATTCTTTCTTTCATAGATTAGTTTAGATTAGGTTGGTTAATGTTAGGTTGGTTAATGTTAGGTTGATAAAATATCGATATTTTTGTTAAGGGGAAAATTGTAATTTAACGAGTCTTAAAGCCCGCATGAATGAAAGAATTAGAAGGAGGGCGAAAGAGAGGATTTGGACGAGGGAGAGGACAGTCCCCTCTCTCGCGGGACAAGAGAGATGTCCGCGGAACAAAAGCGAAGTTTCGGCCGGTCCCGAAATCTACCTGCTGACCCACGGAACAAAAGTAGTGTGAAGAAATTAGCCTTCAACCGCGTAACAAAAGTGACACAACCAAATACTTAAGGGGTCTTTCAGATAGTTTTAAGATTTTGAGTTGGGTCTTTTAAGAAGAGGGCGTCACTCTTGAGTGCTGCAACGGTTAGGTTAGTATAGGTTATGTTAGGATTATTTAGGCAAGGTTAAGATTAGCCTAGTCTAGTTTGTTTTTTGTTTGTTTGTGTGTTAGAATGATAAATAAGGTAACATTTATTTTCACAGAAACAAAAGTTATGGTCGTGAATAGTTTTTCAAAGACGTCAATTTACATTCATTCCCTCTTTTTCATGTTATAATAGAAGGTTGGTTCTGACAATACTACTTTTTTTGTTTTACAAACTAATCTTGCTTGATCGCCGCAGCGCACTGTAGAGTGGCCATCTTCTTGAAAAGACCTCAAGTAATTAAAGTAGACAAATAACGAAAACTAGATCTAAACTGGTACGTGTCTTAATAGAACCGGTAACGATGTTTCAAGTTTCCTGGCTCCTCGAAGGATTCCAACCGCCTCAAGGTCTCGTGTCAGGCCGAAATTTGAACTGAAAGTTCCGTTGTGTTGACGTTGACACGAAGAAGAAGTCAGGACAATAGAACGAGATGTCACCGTCGAGCCGCTCTAGTTGTCGGAAGTCACGGAGCTACGGTTAGCTGCTGCAGAGCTGCTAGCTGCTGTTACGTTGCTAGCTGATATAACGTTGCTGGCTGCTATTACGGTGATAGCTGCTTTAACGTTGTTAGCTAGCATGAAGTTGCTATTCGCTAGAACATTGCTAGCAGATTCAATGTTGTGTGGCTGTCTCGCTATCTGCTACTCGTTGTTAATTGTTTGAATGTTGTTAGCTCATTTTATGACTCTTTTCGCTCTACTGGCCCAAGGTGATTTATTACTGCTAGACACTATACTAATGATCGATGCTAGAACGTGTTAGCTGCCGAAGGATCCCCGGTTTGCTCAGTCCGTGTGCTCCCACTATCTCCACGTTTCGCCACCTCCGATCCCAAATCTGTCCCGCCACCTCCGAATTCTTGAGTGACCCTTATAATCCCGTCACTGCCTGCGTTGTTAGCTGTCATTGCATCCACGGCTGCGAAGCCCCGTGGATGGAAGATTTAATGAAAATTTAACCTGTGGGTTAGGTTAGGTTAAGTTAGGTTAGGTTAGGTTTGGACGGAAAGTCTTAACGCAGGAAGTAACCGAGGATTATAGGGGTCACTCTGAAATTCGGAGGTAGCGGTACACGGAGGTGGCGGGACGTGGAGATAGCGGGAGGTAACCGCTCAGTCTCCGTAGTTGATTAAATCGCTACCAGAACATAATTGCCAATTTCCTTACAATATTGTTTCTAAATTTCATAAATCATTAGGAACAACACTATCGGCGTACTATTACTACGTCACCTTCATTTTTTACATTTTCTAAGTTTCTTTGGCTTTTTCTCTGTTAATGATACCCAACTTTACAATATATCACCACATTTTCATAGGCATTACGTTCCAACTTCAGTCTGGACCCTTTATTCGTTAACGTCAAACCTTCAACCAAAGATGCAACACCTCTCGATGCGATTATTACTAAAACCTCGTTAGATCACACCCTTCACTACGAGACACGATTTTGACGACAACCATTCACCCACTTCGACCCTTATCGAATAGCCGAGTTTCACAGGAAGGTGTAAAGTCCCCTCTTATACCCTACTAGCAAGGTGGCGTTTCGAACACCATGTTTTAAATGATCTTAAATTCGATACGTTCACAGATTTTCAAGATGGCAATTAAAAACGTTCCTAGATTTCGTTGCTGCCCACGGCTACATAACCAAACTCAGAACTACAGTTAGCATGTCTAGAGTAGAGAATGCTGGAGGCTAGACTAGATAAACTCTCTCCAGTGAAAAACTAGCTCCTGCTTATATCTTGCGATAAACGTCAAACCCACCTGTCTCGAGGTTAACTGGAAATATTACCAAGCAGATAAGAGTTGATTAAAAGTAACTATAATTTGCAATGTGGGCGGATGTATGTCTGGTTAGCAATGCAACGTTGATCAAATTATTCTAATAAAATATAAAATTGTACTTGGAGTAAAAGCTGGCGAACCAACCTATAGTAAGGAAACTTAAATAAGTATCTTAATGTATCTCTATGAACGTAATGCATGTATCTTTTTCGAAAGAATTATGAATCAATATAGATTCACTGAATTGAGAGACGGCGCAAACTAAATTACAGCGCACATTATGTGCACACTTTCATAATTATAAATTGAGCCCATTAATAAGATATTTTTCTAACCCATCGCCATTTTCCACAGAAAAATTGAACCCGAACACATGTCTTGGAACCATCAAAAGCTTGGCTTGATCATATTTTGACAGATAAAAAATCGAAAGGATGTTCCAAACAAAGTCGTCAATCGAGAAGTTCGTCAGCTGATTACCAATTCAGGAGCGTAGAGAGTTAGCACGTGATAGTTTTAAATTGCTGGTGCAACTTTCGCTCGTCTCTCGCCGAGTACAAATGTGTTCAGCACATGACGTCACCCCCACATGAGTATACGTAGTGGACTAGTGTTTACTGAAGTTTACAGAGTGGTACAAACTGTTACACAACTTTTGGCTAATGTCTCGTCAAGTTCATAATCCAACTAATCAACTAACTTACTAACTTAGTGACTATGATTAACACTTTAGTTGTGGGGTTATATGATTCATTAGCTTTTGGCGAAACTCTGATTCCATGACGGAGCGCGGCATTGCTCCGGAATGCATAGCTTCAAAAGGCACTACACAGAACGAATTTGTATGGTCAGGCACAGGACAGAATGTCATAGCTCCGAATGGTACTGCTCCGAAATGTATAACTTCGAAAGGCACTACACAGAAAGAATTTGCATGGTCATGCACTATAGAGAACGTAATAACTCCGAATGGCAATGCTACGAAAGGCATAACTCCGAAAGACACTGTTCAGAAAATAATGTATTACTTAGACACTACTAAAAAAAATCTGTGCGCCTAGGCAGTGCTCCGACAAGCATAACTCCAAAAGTCACTGTTCAGAAATGAGTTTCGGAGCAGTGCCTGGTTTTTAGGTTCAGATATGTTTCCGATAGGGGGACGCTCAGACGTAAATGTTTAAAAAAACAAAGCCACATGATTTAGGGTGAGTGTTATGTCTTGTGTATCTTTGTTACTGATTAAGATCAGCTGTTATCATATCCAGGACCATTTATACCAATGATCAAGAAAGCTGTGTCCGGACTCGAACCTTGAAAAAGCTAAGGACCTTTCTCAGGATAGAACCGACGAAATTTTAGGTTAACAGCTGAGCAATAATGACTCAGCTACCCAAAAATTCAGACCAAGATACAGAACATCCAACGCGTCAAGAATAACAAGATAGCCATATAAAAGGCTCCATGGCTGTATATTATTGCCAGACCTGCTGTTTTATGATATTATCATAATATTTACGTCAGTATGTCTGGTAATACGTTCAGAGATGTTTCGTGACAACCACCAAGTGACAAGAATCACAACATAACCACTATAGCGGCCACGTCGTTGCAGCGCTTCGATTATGCTATTTACGTCTTGTTAATGTATTATTTACATAATTGAATCTGGTCATAGACCAGACATGTTTCGTGACAACCACCAAGTGACAAGAATCACAATGTAACCTAACCACTATAGCGGCCACGTCGCTGCAGCTGTGCGGCTCTGCTATTTACGTCATGTTAATGTAATATTTACGTCAGTCTAGGTTCACGCCAGTTTGCTGGTTCGTAGTCCGCTCCACCGACCGTGTCAGTCTCTTCCTTGTTTTCTCTCATCACTATTTAATTTAACACTTTAACTTCTGTTTCTCTCACATTGATACTTTCGCGAAGAAGGTGTTTTACGGTAGGAGCTATGGAAAAACCACTCTAGAAGCTGTAGGATAGAATCATGTAAAATATGGATTTCTCCATTCTACACTCATCCTTCACTCATATTTGGGTTAAAATAGTCTCTCCACCTCAAATGAATATGAATAATAATGGTTTAGCAAGGGTATTTGAAATGGTTTTGCAATAGGTGTGTATTGTGTATACAGTCTTTCGTTTTATACTAATGCTAAAACAAACGTTACTTTGCTCATTATTGTATTTTATGTTACACTATACTAAACAACCAAAATGCATTAAAATATGCACAAATTAATGAAGAAATGAAGGTCCACCGTTTATGTCCTCTTGGACCCTAGAAGGAGCGAGCAAGCCCCTGAAACATCTAATACTTGTAGTATCTCATTGTATATTGTCTGAAATTCATGCTTGGACAAATAACTTTAAAATGTGTAAATTCCACCCTTAAAACTGTGACGGTTTCAATGCAAATGGGTTATGTCTGGTAAAATATGTAAACCCGTTGGTTCAATGTAAACCGAACTCCACAAACAACTCGTCTCCCTCTAGTCGCGAACCATCGACCCGCGACGATGTTAATTAATTCTACACTCCCCATCGTCTACCCTACGGCTTTCCCCCAAGGTCGCCCCACGCCACACGAACGGAAGAGGAACAGTGGTTCGTTAAACACACACGTCTGCGCCGGACAAGTTGGGCGCAAAAACGGCGTTGTTAGTTCCACAACACAACTGCGGTAACAGGTAACTATTGTAGAATGTCTGCGTCAGCGCTGCTTCAGCAGATGTAACAGCTGCAGCTATGCAGTGTGGGTCAACAAGATGTGTGAACGTTGGTCTATACAAGGCCGCGGCGAGAAAAGTGGCAACGCCGCAGCCCCGGCCTGCCGAAACAGCTGTCGCACTATTCCGAGTTTCTACGTAGTAACCATCTTTACACATTTGTTATTACTGTTACTAACATGGCAATAGGTAGGTGCGACGTTATCACACCATCACCACGGTCTTGTGTATTACAGGAGGATATGTTAGAAGACATTCTGGAACGGTTGGGTTGAGTATGAAAGATTGCTGACGTAACTGCTGTAGAATAGCTTAAGCTGTTACACTTACAATAGTTACTGGTGCGAATACTATTATTTGTTTCAATTTCCCCCTTGTTGACGTGAGAACAGTTTATAACTATATAAGCATTACATGACCAGCAGAAAATTAGAACTGCTACTATCATTGTTGTTTCTTTTATTGCTTCTGAACTCTCTGAACAGTCAACACCCCTGTGATGACTAGAGTGTTAAGTCTCGCTAACCATCGCATGTCCGCATCTTGCAAACAACTACGCGAGTTAAATGGGAAATAAATACAGAAGATTGCGTAATTGGGTAATGTATAGTTTCGCACACGCGACCTCTATTCTCGTTAACTGAAGAGTGCAGAAGTGGTTATAAACACGTCACGGAAGCAAGCTGGGAAATCCGGGATCGTTTAACACCAACTGTAGCTGACGGATACAGGGCCGCGGCGGCGTTGGTGTGTGGCAACGTCGCACCGGCCGGCCTATTGGCATGGTAATAACAAACGAGTATACATAAACATTGCGCACACGCTCCATTGTAAATTAGTGCAACAGCTTTTTCACTAGGCCGGGTCTGCGGCGTTACCACTTTTGTCCCGCTGAGGCCTAGCGTCATAGGAGGCTATGGAATTATGCATGTGCTCTCAAGTTTTACCACAAAAATGTGGAATATTTATTCAAACATACATTGGTCAGACTCTCTTACGGATTTATTATCATCTGTTCACTGAAGACAATTAAGGTATTTTGTTTGGTATATTTAGAGGGTGTTCATGTTTATTATGT
Source organism: Macrosteles quadrilineatus (assembly GCF_028750875.1). Classification (NCBI taxonomy): domain Eukaryota; kingdom Metazoa; phylum Arthropoda; class Insecta; order Hemiptera; family Cicadellidae; genus Macrosteles; species Macrosteles quadrilineatus. Next base: position 33,441,723 of record NW_026542598.1, on the reverse strand, counting down.
TATAAAACAAACTTATAATGACGCTAGTACGTGTGACTATCCACTGTTTACTGGTATTTAGTTAAGATCAACAAGTAAAGCACGCGTTTAAAAATGTTTCATTAAATAACTGAGAATCACATACCATAGTCAACTCTAGCAAACTTTAAAAAAAACGAAAACGTAACGTAACCTAACAAGTAACACATGTTGAAAGAGGGTTCAGAATTTACTATAGGATAATAAATCAAAGAGTCAAAGTACGTATTTGTTTTGATTTAGTACACCGACATATGAACTCTTCTGGTTGGTTTCCGTAAACTGTTTTCCAGCAATCCAAACCCAGAAGCAAATTTGTACGGTTCAGGAATTCCTCCAAGATTTCTGGTAGGAAATTAAAACTGATGAAAAACACAACACCGGCGCCTTTTGACCTGAGATAGGAACGTTTATGTTAAATTGAAATCCCAATTGACACGGACCTCACTGGCCACCGCGTCAAATGCCACTGGGATCTCTCTACATTTCCTCAAGGTCATATCCAGTGGTTATCTGTTATCAACTGCAGGATATCATCAGGAAGATCCTTGCTGGAAGGTTGTCAAACAATCCAACTATGCGGGAAGGAAATGCGGGTAAAAATAAAACGTGTCCGACTCAAAAACGGTTCCACTTCCAGTTTATTTTTGACGTTCAATTGAGTATCTTAAGTATCTATTAAGTATCTATGTGTTCTAAACGTTCAAATAAATTTAAATAACATAACTTTCGAATTGATGAAAAATGTAATTTTGGTTGTTATTTATTTATTGGCCAAAGTGGCAAATTGGAACTAGTTAAAAATTAATTTTTCAGTTAGAAATCGCTAAAATATTTGTAACACAATTGTGTAAGATACAAATCAGTTAAATTAAAATCAAACAGGTTTCAACGTACCTAAATTTTTTCAATGTTATCAAAAGTAACTCTAGAAGAACAAACATTGTATACACTGTAAACAAAACATTCGACTTGATGAAACTTTTGTAACCACGTTTTTCAAATAAATCAAACACTTTTTTTATTACTTGACAAACGATTTCATTCGTAAAAGTAAGTGAGAGTTGGTGTAGGGCTACATGCCGTAGAATCAGTTTATGTCGAAGTATTACCTACCAGTTGTCAATAAGGAATTAATTATCTTTAAAAACAATTATTGTTGAGCAAAATAGTGTGCGAATCGCGTGTTTACCCAAAGTGTACTTCAATTACATACGATGATGTGTTTTTCAATTTATTAATTCTTCGAAAAATTACTATTCGTATTGAAATTCCCTATTTTTTAATTTTTCCTAAATAAAACTTCTAGACACATCACACAATATAGAACTATTCGATTATGTATGTTTGCAATACATTTCATAGTTTAAACTGATAAATTTATTTTTATAAATGTTAATACGTAAACTATTTCCTTTAGAATTTTAGCCCAAGTTAACACTCTGGACCATTGTCTATACACCTCTACTATTAGTCAGTAGAGGGTGTATAGTCAATGTCTCTGGACCCATCTAAAGTACAGTGACTACAAAGTCATTAACATTCATGACATTGTTTGTTTTCAAAAGCGTAGGAATGCGGATGATTCGCATACTGAATTTAGAGATGTTTACATTAAAATTCGCTGTTTCTTCTAACAAAAATGTTAACTAAAATTGCAGGGTGGGTCAATATAACCGTTTTCTCTGATAACTAGTTGTTACGGTAGACATTTTAAATTGAGAGTAAAATTAAAAGAATTTTGAAATAATACATTCTTCAATAAAGATCATAATGTAAAGATTTACTTAAGTGCGATTTAAGACCTTAAAAAACATGGCGTAATATTTCTGCGCAAAAATTAAAAGAGCTTTAACAGTTTGATGGTTTATATACCCTTGAAGGTATATATTACATATATACTGAACATATATGTTATAAGCTCAATTGATTTTATTGATTGTATTATAGACATAATCAATGGTCGCGCATGTAGAAGATAGTGTAAAATCGTGTTTAGACACGATTTACCGCTGTCGTGGCTTAAGAATCGTTTAACAATTAACAAAGGATCGGCACAATGGCCATGTTACATAAGGGGTTTCGAAACTGTTCAATCGGGTTGATAATTGTTTAAGGTTACAATCGTTCTACATTCCATTACATATTAAAAGGTAGCGGGTTTCCAGAGCACTGAACAGCTACATAACACATGCTGAAGTGCGACTTTGTTTAACCAAGTTGTCATTATTGACGCTTGTGTGAGTATTTACGTTTGAAGGTCGTGTGTAATGATAATAAATTAACTCAAAATGTTGTTGTACACAGAAAGAAGAACACGGTAATTACATTTTTGTTGTTTTTACAGTGTAGTAAATTAACGTTTTATTTTTTTATGTAGAGTTTACCAAGCTAAAAATGTAGTCTTGTAGAGTGTAATAAAATGCATATTATTATGAATATTACGAATTCAAATTATAATAAATACATCTACCTTAGATGTTTACAGGTGTTCCTTAAAATTACGATTAATTACGCAATTATTGTAATGTAAATAATACTTTAGTGAAAATACAGCCTCGCTCACTGAAATATTATGGTAAATAATGTTCAAGTCTTAAAAGAACCTTACTAAAACGATGACGATTCCAAAATTATTAACGAACCTGAACGGTTTGAAATTTCAATGTCATATTTCATCAACATTAAAAAAGGTACGAGGAAGGTATTTAAAGTCTACAACCTAACCTGTACTAACATTTCAAGTTTTTACCATGCATACATTTTTTTATTTCGTACCTGGAGTTGTTTCATGTTAAATTTGGGAAAACGAGAAAAGCATGCACAAAAAGAGCAATACCGATACCACAAAATAAACAATCATACAAATTTGTTTGTCTTTATTCAAATTGCTACTTTTTGTACTATAAAAAGAGATAGAACCATAAATATCAATCGTGAACAAACAATCTAAAATAAGCATTTAAAATAAACGTAACAGGCAGGAGTTAGACTAATCTGCGACTGCGAACAAAAATACTTATCTAGCCTTGTTTAGATCTGATACCGGACGAAAACATCTTGACGTAAACATTTAAAATCCAGATACCGATTATTTTCTATCTATTAATAGATTTAAACTCGTTAAATCCCAAAGAAGGGGGTTAAAAATCTCATCCAGTAAACCCTTGATGTCCGTCCTTGCAAACTGGAGAAAACAACTAGTCTATTGAAATAATTTTTAAACTACGGTGTATATGGGTTTACCTTATATCCTACTAATATTATAAATGAGAAAGTTTGGATGTATGGATGTATGGATGGATGTATGGATGGATGTATGGATGGATGTATGGATGTATGGATGTATGTTTGTGACAAGTGAACGCAAAAAATACTGGTCGGATTGGGCTGAAATTTGGCATGATGATAGCTCACATTCCCGATTAACATATAGGCATATTCTTATTTAAAAAATCCTTTCGGGCTCCGCCCCAGTGGCTCTGGAGTTTCCCATGTTAACCTTATGAGAAATGGAATTATTGAATCTTAACAGCTGTTTCAATTAAACAAGTTGGTTATGTTCTATGATGTTCAATAGCATTAAAGTTACAAGGATTACCAACAGGGTGCAGCACTACCTATTATTTCTTTTACATTTATGACAACAGTTAATTTGCAACCAAAAGGTGAGTGAGCGTAGCGAACGAACTTCAACCTGGAGGCGAGTTAGCGTAGCGAACGAGCTAACCTGAAGGCAAGTGAGCGCAGCGAACGAGCTCCAACCTAAAGGTGAGTGAGCGTAGCGAACAAACTTAAACCAGGACGTGATTGAGCCATGCGAACGAGATAATCTTGAAAATTAAGAAGTTAAACGGGGCGAAGCCCGCGGGTTACAGCTAGTCACAAATACTTCAACAGAACCGGAAATGGATCATTGAACATAAACAAATTACGTTGCTGGCCCGAATCCATCACTAATACCATTAACATGCTTTGAACAGTTCCAAACATATGTTCCATTTAAGCAATCTAATATATTTAAAAACTGTTGCAAAACTTACTTGCAAAACTTTTGCAAAGTTATTTATATAACTTGTATTATAGCTTATTGTACCAAAAGAAAGGTTATCGATCCTAAGTGCAGATTTTATTTGTATTTTGAGAATGTTTTAATTGGGTCAAAAATGGAAATTAAACTTTTCTTATGGAGATTTAACATGGGGTGATTCCATAATAGACAAGCATGTTTATTGAAAACCTTTTTTCTCAGCTCCTGTGCAACGCAGGGAAAATCTACGATTACTGTTAGAAAGATATTTGCCTGTATATGTACAGAATCTCTTTATAAATCAAAATGGGCTCAAAAATAAGCACAAAAAATTAGTTTAAAATTTGAAAAAATCAACATGCCATGTTGGTGACGAAATAACAACAAAATATAAACAGAAAATCAAAACAAATGGAAGAAATTCCAATCACATTATTTACAGCGTGGGGTGAAAATACAGAAGTTTGCACAATACAAACCTTTTTGGTCGAGTTCTCGACCTCGGGGGCGAGCTCTTATGTTAAATAATATTTATTTTCGGGCCAAAAACTTCATTTGTTTATGGTCCAAACCGGTTTCTGTTCAAGTATTCGTATGAAGATAAAACAGTATTGTATTACCATGGTTGTATGTTGTATTACTTTAATACTGATCAGCTGTATTTTTATTTTGCTTACCATCTGTACACACCTCATACACGCTCACAGTGATCGCAGTGTTTTGGCAGTTTATGGGCCACTAAATTTGTGTGATGTCATCTGTCGATGTCAATTTGTTATTTCAAAATATTACAGTCGTGTTGTGCTTTTATGTAGTTAAACTCAAGTTTATTTATGTAGGTTTATGAAGTTTATTTATGTAATTCCTTTACATGGTAATAATTAGGGATTTCAGGCACTGGGATGGTTTATCTTCAAATGATCTTTTGTTTATACTACAGTATATATACTTTCTAACACTTTTGCTACTTATTGATATTTACCTATGTTAATTGTTTTGTGTACAAATTGTGTTTCCTATTTTTATGACATCTTGCCATAAATGTAAAATGGTTTCACCGTCGAAATATATTTTGTCACATTAAAACTAATTCGAACCACACATTATTATTATTATTCAATTACAACATACCTTCGAATGCGGAATTTATTCCCACTGCCGAAAACCATGATGGAATTGAACATGACACAACTCGGAAAGAGAACGAGAATGCACCGTACAGGACCGTTCACATCGCGAGATTGTGTACGCAACCGTACATAACTGGCGCACTGTACTCGGTACACAGTACACAACGTTGTGTACAGGCTGTGACTGTACCTCCACCACTGGCGTGAGTGGCGTGTGCTCGCGCTGCAGCGGGGAGAGTACAGTCGCGGCGACGGACAACAGACCCCCACCACTGAGACGTGACTGTACGCCACGGTCGAGCAAGGACGAACTAGCGAGCGAGGAAGAGCGAACTGAGGAAATGGGCGAAGCGAATGTTGCGAATGTGACCGTAGCGAACTGGACAACGACTAGCGAGTAAACAACCAACAACCGCACTGGTGGACATACGGAGAGATTCAGTGGGAAAAGGCAAACACGCGGAATCACAAACAGTTTTGAATGTTGAGCATTCAGCATTGCAAGAACAATATTCCTCTGAGGAAGTTCCTTATATCATTGTTGTGAGTATTTCAGATGTCCGTGGCTATCCGCAGGAAAATTGTGAACGGACTTCCCCATTTACCCTAAATTTCACCAAAACACAGCATTTATTCTTCAAGTTTCAACCCTTCCATATCACACTTTCAAAGAGAAAAATGAGCAAACCTCTCGAAAAAACTTTTGCTTATGTTTCAGAAATACAACCCATCAAACAAGACCACTTTAGCACTCCTTCCCAGCAAATGTAAGAAAAGATTATTTTTAGAATCTCTGTTTTTATTACCAAGGACGGGGACACAAATGGGCGTATTTGAACCCAAACATGATTGAAGGAAGAGTGTAGAATGGGGTAAAATGTCTTGTGTACCTTTGTTACTCATAAACGCTACTTCTTTACCCAGTACAATTTATTTCCAATGATCTAGGACAGGTGGGTCCAGTTTTGAACCACCAAAAAACTACTGAAACTTCCCAGGACCCAACCGGCGAGCTTTTGATTACAGCAAGCAGTATGACCTAAAGTTCTCGACCTCATCTCAGAAGACCTTGAAGATGTTCAAGCTTGTCAAGGTCAGTTTTTAAAGTCTAAAACATGTTTAGATCATTGAAACATAGACAAGGTCGTAACAAATTTCAATTTGTTGCTCCTGTTGTTACAATACTAGCTCTAAAGTATTGAGACTAATTGCAGATAATAAATTTTTGGCGCTGTCAAACCAACTCATGATGAAGGAGTAATATCATCAGTATATGTCGAACATACCTGACAAAATTTTAAACTCACATTTATTTTTGTCTAAACTTGTTCACGTAGCTGTTGCAGATGAAGTATTTGAGCAGTAATGCAATTTTTCGTATAGTTTAATTTAAGTACGCCCTATGTAGATACGAATATAAAAAGTGAAATCTGTTTTCGCAGTCAACTGTAAAATCTCATTCATCAGTTGAAGAACATTTTCGATTATTTGGCAATTGGCTTATAATAGCGGTTCAGAAGAATCGTGATGCAATGAGGCTGAAACGTAAATTTTTGGAAGGATAGAGAAAAGCGTCTTTGGAATTATTATAAATGTAATTCCTTCACAATGTGTTCCTTCAAATAACTTCACGTGCTGAGTTCAGCTCATTGTTTGTACTGTTTGTAGACAAGATTGTATACTGTACAGTGTATCGGATGTGTACTAAGGTGACCCTGTTCCCACAGTAAACAATTAAAAAGCCATCTGTCTGTCCGGCTGAGCTTCTCTCTTTTCACCTTCCCTCACCTTGAGAATGAATGAACAAAAGGCGTAAATACTCCCACATAATTGTAGATAATGTGACGTGTTTGTCTCCTGTACGAAAGTTATGTGAACATTTTGCAATTGCAGTTAACAAAAATCCCAAACCTTCATTTCCAAAACAAAGAACTATGAAGGATTTTCTATCGTCGGAAGAATGACAATGGAAATGGAAATGACTGCAGTATTGGCGCTATCTGTTCGTTTGATATCTAAATTAAAACCTTTTCTAAGGATTTGTTTGAAACACACATTAGGTGTATATATTGTAAATTGGAGAATTATGTTTGAGGACATTCAGAACGAACGAACGCCCTTCTTGGACGTACCAAAGTCATAAACTAGAATACTTTACTGACGCACCGGAGACCTCAAAAGTCCGTAAAGGTTTCTAGTCCTACAGAATAGAACTGTGGTATAGGCAAGTTTGTCGATTCCGAGAAACAATTGAACGTTCAGAAATAGTTGGTAGTATTTATACAGTTTGCACGGTGTATGCAAACCGTACCTCCACCACTGGCGTGAGTGGCGTGTGCTCGCGCTGCAGCGGGGAGAGTACACAGTCGCGGCGACGGACTGTATGTTCAAATCACATCAAAAATTAAAATTCAACTCAAAAGAAAACTACTTACGTCATAAATTACGTTACTTTACGTTATAAATTTTTTTATAAATTGAACGTTTGTTAATAATTAATTCATTTGTCGATTATCAAAAGTGTGTAAAGGTTTCTAGTCCAACATCATCTAACTGAGGTATAGTCAAGTTTGTCGATTCCGAGAAACAATGGGAACGGTCAGAAATAGTAGGTAGTATTTATACAGTTTGCACGGTGTATTTATATTCATTTGTTGATGATCAATGGTTGTGGCGATAGCTAACGGCAAGTCCAATGAGAAAGGGTCCAGTATTTCCTAAAGCGATAGTGGATCTTTTAAGAAATGGCTGGGGCAGAGATCAAAACTGTCAAACTCTTCCGTTCCGAAGTCATCAGCCAAAATACTACGCAACGGGTCGCAGTCGGCTTAAAGCCTCGTGTTCAGTTAGTCTTTTGAAGGGCAGAGACGCATTGTGAGGATGGCGCCTGCTCAGTGCTCGGACGTGTGGCCGTCGTGAGAAGCTGCCCGGGACAGTTAGCCGGGACGGTACGGTCCAGCCATTACATAGCGGGACCGCGACAACGCATGCGCTGATGTACTTCCGCGCGGCCGCGACAATGCGACAACTGCTTCTGCGTTCTGCGGAGTTCACTCGCGGTGAAACGCGATAACTAGCGGTACAAAAACTTCGCTAACGGTCTTGCGTGTTTGGAAGCTCCGTGAAGCTTGTTAAATAAAGAGATAATTATCTGCTTGTTCGCTAGAAAACGATATTTCAGAAGAGTCTTGAACTGCTAACTAATGTTCACAATATTAGTAACGATGTAGTTTTTGAATAGGGAGTGAAATCTTTGCAGGTTTATCCTGAGAAAAAAGCCAGACGTAATTGATGGTTCAAAACTGGGCCCAGCTGTCCTTGACTATTTAAATAAATAAATAAATAAATAAATAAATAAATAAATAAAATTTAATAAATAAATAAGATTTTAATAAATGGTCGATGCTTTTCAGTTCTGTCTCAATTAAATAATTGTATTTAAATAATAATTCGATTGGATTTTATAGTAATAAAGTTACTGAAAATAAACACATTTAATCAGATAACAACTTTATCAAAGTAAGAAAGTAATTATTTCATTACCCATGATTTTGAGCCGAAAAATTGACATAACTTAGGTGAAACAAAACAATAATTACTTTTATTTCAAGAAACAGTTTGTCATGGTAAAATTAACCGAATAAGTAACCTTTTGAAATAGGAAATCTTAGAACCTGACACCAATGTAGATAACTTGGTATTCTTTTAATCAGGAGCAACTGCTGACATCAAGATACAAAGATAAAAATGGAGGATGTTTGACAAAGGCTGGCCTTGCTTAACACACTGAATGCCATCTGATCTAAGGTTCAAGGGATAGACTATGCAACCACACCTGGTGTTCCAATGCTACCCTCCATTTATTTCCTGTACATCAGAGGCCACTTCCTTCCTCACCCCAATCAGCTGTTCCGACCCTAACTCCCCCACATTCTATGGCATGTGACTCACCAGATGTGGGGATTTAATAATTAAATGGACACCTCCCTTTCTGTATCAGTACAGTACGACTTGCACTCAATTGCATTGTTGCAAGTTTTATTCAACCAATTGTAGTGAAAAGCCTACCTTGAGATTTGGGGTTTGATGTTAGGATTTATTCAGTTTCTCATGTATTTTGGGGTGTTACACACCCCATCACGATTTTGAGGTTTGGAAACCAAATATTTATGATTAAGGACAAAATTGCTAGATGTTTCCTCCTAGAATTGAGAGACGCTGTAAACTTTTTCTCAAATTAAACCAATGACAAAAATCAAAAGTAGGTATACCATTACATCAAGTTTGCTCAGCCCTCAAATTTAAAATTTTAGACTGTTCAAAATTTATTTCAAAATTGTTGTATACACAAATAACAACGTTACATACAAACAGTTGTGATATTATAGTTTTTTGATGTTTAGTTTATGTAAATAAATTTTTGGGGACGTCTGTTTCGCCAAAAAAAAACTGTTAACCACATAATATTAACGAGGAGAAATAAAAACAGAATACAAGGCAAAAGAAGATCTCCTTTAAAAAGACCTAGGTGGTCCAATGTTGACCATAAAATTAAAATAAATCATGAAATATGTAATATGGAAAGCGAATAGGGACCTCTTGTCGGGAATTTTTGATTTTGAGTTGTATATGTTGTAATCCATCAATAATATTTCTTTTACAAGTCCATTTTCATACAGTTATTTTAAATTCCCATAAGCCCCTAATAACTGTTTTGGGGTAGTTTTTGTAAACCTCGATGAGTTCTGGAGCACACAAGAGCAAGCATTTAACTTCTGAATCAAAAACAAGATTAGTGACATGATTGTAACTGGCAGCGGCAGCACTTTTGTTGTGACAAAACTTTTACTATTTCAACTTCAGCCAGTTTTGTGAGGGATTATAAAACATACACACAAACTTATTGACAAGTATTAGTGCTAAACTAACTACAGTATATGATTTATACTTGGCGGGAGCAATAATTTCCCTCTTATCACTGGCTGCTATGGGACCAATAGGCAACATATGAGACTGGCAAGAATATTAGTACAAGTAAAAAACACAGTGTTTGTATTACTTAAAACTAGCTCGCTTGGTTGTCAAAACTGAATTGAATTGAACCTTTACAGACCTTAACTTATGGACGTTTGGTAAACATATTTTACACCTTGTGATGAGATTCATTTTAATGAATACAAAAGTCATAGAAAAGAAGAAAATTGAGGATAAGTTTTAGCTAACATGGTTTGTTGATTATGGGTGTCTAGAGTTGTGATTCTGTCTAAAGATTATGGGTGTCTAGTACTAGTACTGACACCTTGGGAATCTTTGGTTGAGATTGGGAAGGTCTTAGATTAAGAAACCCAACCAATACTCTTCTCCTTCCTCTCAATATTACTTTTCCTCAAAAAACCTGTCTATCGTAAACTGCTCCCATAATGATGAAGCATACAAAAACCTCCTGGGAAATTTAATTAGAAGTTTTTAATTTGCAGTTCCTAAAATCTTCAATGGCGTACATCCCTGCTGAGGGTCCTCCTAGTCTCAGTGCTTAAAAGTGTCCAATGCATTTGGAAAATACGACGGATGTCCGAAAAATAAGGTCACCATTGAGACCAACGTTGTGTACCTTACTTCATTCACCACTATTGTAGCTGGTTCCCACCCCTATGGGAAGATGAGTCTGGTTACACTATTAAAAACTTTGTGAAAGAAAATTGACGCCCACACCAAGTATAAATCTAATTCTGTGATTCGATTTTTTCGGTCTCACTCGTCAACCACTATTGAAATCCATACCCAGTTAACGGACTCAAAATGAGTAAAAGTGTGTGGATGTCAAAAATGTGTGCAAGGAGTGAAGGGAGTTCTTAGGTAAACCTATCATTTGCACGATGTTTGCTATGGTGTACGTTGACTACAGTTGTTCATCAGTCTTATTTGACCAAAGTTAGGGGAATTCCCCATGAGTATGGTAGTGTGACTGAATGAGAGGGATTGAATCCCTATTATCAAACTAATAGGGGACGTCTTTATAAGACTATCAAGGACTACAGTCAGCCTTGGAAGTCTGAAACACGCAAATCTGCAAGCAAACTTTCCACAAATTCCATCACTATCACGATGGAAACTGATTAAAACCCGCTTCTCTGGCCCTGTTGTGTAACTATGCACAGACTTTTACGCACTCCCCAAGCAACTAACGCACATTTTCTATGTTGAACCACTTTTCTGCGCACACATCTGTCAACTGACAACAGTTATCACCAGGGATCGACCCCTTCCTACAAAAACCTACCCACAGAACGTGAGCCGTACTTAGCGGGATTGTCAATTTTCTTTTACAAGGACTTTTAATACTATGACCAGACTAATCATCCCATAGGGATGGGATCAGCTAGAAAGGTAGTGAATGAAGAACAAGACGTTAGTGTCAAATTTTAACTATCCTGTTTGGTTGTGACAGGCTCTCAATTGAGACCTTAACTAACAGACGATACTCGTATATCTGGAAAATATATCATACTGAAGTTTCACATCTAAAGGGAATGCCGGATTTGAAAACCAGGTGATGTTAAACAGCTGGAAAAGCATAGGACAACTACCCAAGTTCTATAATGTGTTTTTGTTTAATTTTTGAGTTTTTAAAGTAGTTAGGCCTACTGCACAATGTTCAACTATTAAACCTGTATTTAAAATGTTCAACTTTTAACAAATATTTAATATTTTTAAAAAAGTTTTAATTTCCCTCGATTTATTATGACTATTTCATTTGCATGATTTTCCTGCAACCGATTTAGGGTGAATAATCTGTACTAGAGAAAAATAATAAAATGTTTGTACTCACAGTTGTAGACTGGTAGGTGGACACTGCGCCGGGAGACTTTGAGGCAGCTGTCTGACGTGACTCGGAGGCTCTGAGGGGATGGTGGCATAGTCCGGACTGTACTTGGTCGGGAGTAACTTGTTTGAGTTCACCAGCAAATTCAAAGGTTTTGTAGTAATTTTAGAACTTTGAGTGAGTTGTTGAACTTTTGATGGCGGAGACAACCTGCCATTCTGAACTGGAGAAGGTAGCACAGTCTTCTTGGAGTTTACCAAAAACTGTTTAGTGGTAGAATACCTCATTGATTTTCTCTCGGCATTTTGTTGGAACGGTTTACAACTATCAGACTTTTCTTCGTTTGACTGAGACGAATGTAGATCTCTCCTTACACTCGCTGACCTGATGAACTGATTCTGTATATGTCGGAAAGTAGAGTTACTGTCTAATGCTCTGAGAGGATTAACGGATAAGCCGAAAGGTTTAGACAGAGAGGAACTATGTTTTTTGTCCACAGGCGTCTGTGGACCTGGTTTATTAAACCTCTGATTGTGATTTTCATTTAGAGAAATATTACTATCTAAAGAAGCCGGCTGTAAGTCCTCGTAGTTTTTCAAACTAAGATCGGATTTCGCTGGAAATAACGTCTCGATACTCCTCCTATCTAAATTGATCCTCGGACCAACAGGAATTTGATCGTCTCTAATACCACAGTCTTCTTTTAAACTACTATTTTTAAAGTAACTCTCTAAACTTTTTTGGCGTTGGTATATCGCTCTACTTTTGCTCACGTTTGACAGCGAGCTCTCATCACGAGCCTTTCTTTCGGCGTATTCAGAATCCTTCTCCCTACTCGACATGAAAGAAGCTCTACAGGATTCTCTCACTTTGGAACACCTTCTTAACTCCGGCTGGTTCTCGTACTGAGGTTCGGGTTTTGATCTTTCAGGGAAGTAAGATTTTTGAGATTCCGATGTAGAATTGTCCAAGTAAGATTTGTTGGCGTAATGGTGTTTAGAGTCTTGAGATCTTGGATAAGATGAGATCATTGACTTCATGTCAGGCAGTTGATCCTCAGGGGGAGGGGGAGGCAGGGGTTCGTCTGAGACAAAAACTTCGTCTTCTACAACCGGTGGCGGTGAAGGAGGAGGAAGATCTGGACTGGATGAGCGAGGCACGGGATAGGCTGCTCGTAGATGAGGCTTCTTGGGAGGCCGAGCAGGGACCCAGTCATCTATTGAGATGGAGGGACCCATGATGAAGGGGCCGGACACTGCAGTTGACAGCGACCCACAACTAGAACTGAAAACAGAAAATCAGATAAGTTGTTATGAATAATTAACATGTGCATCGTATCATGAGGAATCATTGAGGACATGTGTTCGTGATAACTGAATGAACTGAGAGGTCAACAGAGAAGAAAGTCAAGCTGAGTAGATTGGAAAGGTTACTCATGGGCCATCACTACCCAGGATATATCAAACTGCTGTTACCTATTTTAATCATATTTATAATACTACAGAAGAAATAGGCCTGATATCAATTTTTGGGGCCATTCTCTTTGAACAATTCTGTCAAACTCTTCTGCCAAATCTTCTCATCTTCTGATCACAACCTGAACCACCCAGGAGAAAGAAATGGATGAAGATCATTACAGATCAATACTTTACATTAGTCTCTCCTCAATTTTTTTGTTGATCAATTTATTTCACCGATAATATGTTTTTCTGCGATTGCAGGAAACGTAGATGAAATCTGCGTGACCACTTAAGATTTTCACTATTTCCCCTGTTAACGTAGGAATTGTTACTACTATTTATCCGCGATCTTGTAAGATGTCCAGGCTTTTTATGGCGACTGCAGGAGTCGAAGATCATGTCCCCGCAAACTTGGAAGATCTACACGATTTAGCTGCGATCTTTGGAGACGAAGATGATGTCTCCGGGCAAGTTCCACGGCCAAATCCGCCGCGATCGGAGGAGACAAGGATGACATATCCGTGCTCGCGCAATATGTTAACTATTTTTCCGCGGTTACAGAAAACTGATTCCGCCATGATCCGAGGAGACGAAAATGACTTCCACTAGCTTGCACAAGATACTAGCTATTTCACCGCGTCCATAGGAGGCATTCATCATTCCAACATGATTGGTCCCCGCGAGATTGCTAAGATGATGTCCACGTGTTCGCGCAAGATGTTCACTCTTTTACACAACCACAGGAGACATTCATGATTTTGCCGCCATCGCAAAAGAGAAAGATGATGTCTCTGCGATTACGCATTATGTTTACTATTTTTCCGTGAACGTAGAATATGTTCACGATCTCTTCACGACCGCGGCAGTTGTCTAAGATTTTACTGTGACCACAGAAGACCCTTTCAATTTGGCCGCGATTTCAGATTTTGTATAAACCGATTATAGTATTATCAATTAATATATTTTTAAATAATTATTTACAAAACCACCCGATTTTGATCCGATGCCCGAAGTTCAACATGTTTTACTCAACCCGAAAGAAATTAAAAATGTCAGGCCGCGACCTAAGACCCCCAATATTATTATAAAAAAACAATAATAGACTTATTTATCAGCTAATCTCCTAGGTCTTTTTGCTCATCGGATTGTTGGAAACTAAAGGTCAATTCATTGAGTTGAAGCAATAACACTTAAGTATTTCTAAGCCCTTAAGTTCCAACCTTTGAAGAATCAGAATGTAGAGGGGCCACTCTGGAGAGAGCCGCCGGGAGCCTCATCGATTCTAAATACGGCCCTGTATGTCCTTTCTACATACTTAAAGGGAATTTCCTTGACAACGGTGTGTGCTACTATGAGGAGACTGATTGTATCATTACAGCAAAAACCATCTAGTATTGAATGAAGTAAAGTACAAAGCAAGTCTCAAATTTGAGCTATCGGTAGCTCAATTGAAAGCGATGGGAACTCCGTGGAGATCGTAATTTGCAGCCAAGGAATAGACACATACCTATGCTGATGTCTTGCTGACAGAGTCCCATTCTCTTGTTCAGTTGCTACTGGTTTATCCTTCACCGAATGCCCAAT
Source organism: Macrosteles quadrilineatus (assembly GCF_028750875.1). Classification (NCBI taxonomy): domain Eukaryota; kingdom Metazoa; phylum Arthropoda; class Insecta; order Hemiptera; family Cicadellidae; genus Macrosteles; species Macrosteles quadrilineatus. The sequence goes on along the minus strand of NW_026542598.1, from coordinate 33,426,678 downwards.
CTTTGCCTGGAATTAACAATAGTTATAGCACACAAAGTGAAATAAATAGAAAACAACTGTATGAACAAAAGGGGTTGACAGCTAAAAAGTATGAGGGTAGCGTAAGATGAAAAACATGTAAAATCAGGACATCGAAATAATTTGAGGAAAAGTTGATGTGACAGATTACGTAGGCTAGGCCTACTCATAAAGACTGTTTATATCTCTTCCAACTTTGTAAATATGATACTTCATACCTGTCATAGTTGTAGCTTTGACTACAGATACACTGACTTACATTAGAAAATAATTCCTAAATGCTTATGTTAAGATGTAACAAGTTTTAAAATTTCTTTCAATTTGAAAAATTCGTATTGTCCATTAATGGAATGTCTATTTTGTTATTCAAAGACAATGGTTGTAGTCGGACTGTAGTAGGAGAGCCACTGTGAGTCAAAGATATATCACTCGACTAACCTCTCTCCTAGCAGAACCAGCGTAGTCAGACGCAGATGAGGATCGTCTGCTAGCAGCTGAGGAGGAGGGGGGAGGTTTAGGTCTCGGAGGAGGTTGAGGGGGGCTCAGCTGAGGTTCTGACTTCCATGTGGAATGATGCCTCTCGTAGAACGACAACAGAGCTTTCTTCTGGATGGCTTTGAGCGAGGCATGATCCGTGACGCGGGAGGTGTCGTGAGGATTGCGGTCGTACGAGAACGGCAGTCTCGGCTGTTGTGGTGCTGCCTGCTGTCGTTCCAGCTCACTGATCCTCTCCGCCACTGTCATCGGAGGCGACCTGGAGACAAACAGGTCAAGCTTGAAACACTTGAGAAATACATCTTATAAAACAGCATATACATTCATGAATTGTCTGAAAGTTAAGGTCCCCTACGAACTACTGTTGAATCTAAGCGAGGAAGTTAAAATCTGACACCAGCAAAGTTCACCGCTTACTTCATCCATTTTGGCATACATCCAGTCAAAACGTGGCTTGTCCATTGCAGATCCTCCCTATCTCCTAACTCTTCACTGAGCAGGTGCTATTCTATATCAATGTATTTCAGCTTCCTAACTCATATATGAACATTCTTCACCTATCTTTCTCTTACTATACTTTTATTCACCCAATCTTGTGCCCCCTTTCTCTGCTTCTGTTACAGGTCAACCCAAGGTGTTATTTGGACCATAACGAGAGGTGGATGTCACCTGACCTTTAAAGTGGTGTCTCAAACGGCACCTGCAAGACACCAGGCAACCTCCTGCAGTAAGTACTTTGCCCGGGTAAGCGGAGCTCTGTCCAATCTACTTCCTTTGTAGAGTCTTAGCGATGTAGGGACTTGCAGGAACCCGATGAGGCTAAGAAGAAAGTTGATGAAAGGAAGTAAGCTGGATAGCAGGGGCACAGCAAGTCAGCGTCCAACAAAAGCAAACAAGGAACATATGAGGTGACCCAGCCTCAAAAAGGGCAGATGGCAAAAAATGAAGACTAAAGAATACCCTACAAAGATGTTGAGCTATGAGGAATTGGCTAAACTAACGGTTTTAACGGTACAAGAGCTGATGTTGAATTGTTGATTCCACCACTCAGTAGAAGAAACACCAAAGAATCGGTTGGCAGATTGTGAGGCAGTCAGCTGCAAGAAAGCCAGGAGTTTAGGGGCTGTACCAGGTAGCGATTAGGGATATTTTTTCTTTTACAAAGCTGTCAACTACTGGATTTCATCAAAGAACTTAGGTCTGGAGGGAGTGCAGGACTGGACACAAGTGTGAGGGTGACCGGAATTAATACATCTTTTAGGTTGCAGTGTAATCTTTCCCTAACATCTGTATCAGAACTACATCCACTACAATACTAGCCGTTCCCACCCCTACTAATTAGTTCGCCAATAATAAGTAAAATCCACAACAAATATTTTAATAGAACCAAACCATTTCTAAACTCCTATTAAATAAAGAACACAAATACTTAGGTGAAGTTATAACATACAATCTTAAAGAAAATCCATCATGGCAAAATAGAATTAATAAATTGATCAGAATGCAACATATTACTAAAAACACATACAACAAAAAATGCCTATCAATAGCAACAAAATTGAAACACTACAAAGCAGTTATACTTCCACAAATAACATATGCAAGTGAAACTATGTTTAAAACAACTAACACTGTAGCAATAGATAAAATACTAAAAATAGAAAGAAGAATCATCAGAACATGTATAAACAAAAAATATCAAAAAGATGGAGTTTGGAGATTGGCCTCAAATAAAACTGTATATAAGGAAATAGAGCCATTAACAAGTATAATTAAAAATCATTCATTGGACATCTTTTAAGGACACCGGAAAATAGAATAAGCAAGAAAGTAATTGACAAGTTGTGGAATAGCAAGAGTGACTTTAGGTGGATTACAGAGATTAAGGAGGACATGAGAAGGTTGAAAATATCATTAGAAGATTTGGAAAATAAGTCAGAGGCGCTTGCAGTACTCAAAGACAAAAATATCATCCTGCCAATAGGAGCAAACAATCAGAGACAAGGAAGAGTGGTTTCGGAAGAAGAAAGAAAACAACGGTCGGAAAGAATGAAGAAGTATTGGGCGGACAAGAAGAAGAGACAGAATTTAAAAAGAATCTAACCATTATATTGACTTAAGTGGTCCAATGCTGGCCATAAAATAATAATAACAATAATAATAAAGAACACTGTGCTAGTGTCAGTTGTGCACAAGCCTTGGCCGCAAACGGATCGTGCTAACGGACACATATACATATGAATCTGAACGGATGGTGTTTATGGCCTATAGGGACCTCAAAACAAAAAAAGTAAATCAGTCCCTGGTCCAGGTTTTACTATGTGTACTACGTCCCTCAGGGGTAGTTGTCTGTTAACTACACGGGAGGCCTCTTGTAGGCTGGCAACCCCGAGGTACTCTAGCCAACCCCCAGATCTCTCCTCTTCTTCGTTCTGTGTTCTATGGCCAGCTAACTTAGTCTTTTTGCTGGCCCTTCTTTCTTCTTCGCTTTCCTATTGAAGAATCTTCTTCCCTTCTCCTTTTCCTTTCGCTTTTGCTTCTTGTTTTAGCCGAACCTCAGTGGTGTCATGCGACCCGTGCCGAAGAGGTGAATGCCACTGGGCTCCCCAGCGTTGGTGCGTACGGAGCCTCCAGGACACCGGGCGACCCCTGGAGAAATCAGCCTGCGGGGCTCTGTCTGGGCTCGACCTCCAATTCCCTTGCTTCTCGTGGGAACACCATGGATACAAATTAAAAAACCCAACCAGAAGCAAACCTTGCAGCAACTCTAGAAGTTGCACCGCCCACACCTCAGGGATCAGCTCACTCAGTGCAAGACCCTGCTCTTGAAACGAGTGCACCAAGAGCACAGGAGGCTCTAACGCAAAACCAGGATCAAATCAAATCAAATCAAAAATTCTTTATTCATATTGTATATACATACACGAATAGTGTCAGACTATAACTAATTTTTATGCATTTTGATTTCGATTTACAGAAAAGTAGAAACCGCATACAGTTTCATTTTTTATTTTTTTCCATCAGAGTACCTCAACCTTATTTATTTAGTCGTTTTTACATTGAAAAAACTCTTCAAATGAATAATAACTCGTTTGCAACAAATGGTTCTTAACTAGTTTTTTGAAATTATTTTGTTTATTTTACTTTTTAATTTTGTAGGAAAATTGTTTAAAAACTTTGATCCCATAAAGGTTCCCTTTTTTCCAAAGAAGCTGAGGTTATGTTTTGATAAATTTATATCATTCTTATTTCTAGTGTCATATGAATGGACATTTTTTCTAATTTCCAAATTTTGTAGTTGATTTTTGACACACATAACACATTCTAGTATATACTGATCATAGACAGTCAAAATATGTAGTTTTGAAAATTTATCTTTCACAGTTATTTGTTTGTCCAAGTATAGCATGATTCTTATAGGTTTTTTTTTTAGTTTCAGAACTGTATCTAAATTTTGTTTGGACGTTCCTCCATAGATTGCCAGACAGACCATAAGACAGATGGGAATGTATATGCGCAAAATATATTGATTTTAGGGTCTTCCACTACGATGGAAGTTCAACTCCCCCAACTGGAAACAATGGAGGACGAATCCCCGCTCACACCAGCTACACTGGAAAGTAGGGATGGACGAGATTGGATTTTTAGTCCGAGACGAGACGAGACGAGATTTTTCATTTCTCAAAAACTTTCGAGACGAGATCGAGACGGGATTTCCCTTCTCATACACAACGGGAAATGCACGTTCGGAATTTTTACCTGATTTTGTAACATTGTTAGATGACTGTTTAAATACAAAAATAATGATAATAGGCAAGAATATTTACAATCTTTTATTAAAAAACATCAGCATAACATTTTTTTATTAATCACGCCTAAATTATTAAAAATGCCTACGATTAGGAAACAGTGATATCAGTTAGGATAGAGTTCAACTTATCCTAAAATAAAATAAATCATAAAATAAAATATTAATTTTTATAAAATAGTTACTTGTTTTGAATTTTTTTATAGTAATAAAACATTCCTCACACTGCTAACACTTAACAAAACTTCTCAAATGTTATTAAAATAATTAAAGTAATACAGTATTTACATTTTAAGAATTAATTAAATAAGAACGCCTTCGCAAAGGAAACGCAACTACAACACGCTCCTGTATTGCGGGTATTGCATTGACTTTCTGCAGGCGTTTTTAATTTTTTTTTTTTTTTTTTTTTTTTTTTAATTCTCGTCTCGATAAAAATCTCGGCTAAAAAGAAATCTCGTCTCGTGTAACAAGATTTAAAATTTCCCGAAAATTTCCCGAAATTTCGAGACTTGACCATCCCTACTGGAAAGAGAAGAGGAGCTTTTAAGTAGTCCTAAAACACCAAAACCCACAGAGACACTTGATGACGCCACTGAGCGACTTAGTCGTCTTAAGATGAAGAAACTGAACCTCACCATGGCACAAAGAAGGGAGACCTTAAAGGCAAAACTTATGGAAAGAGGTGAACAATTCGACCCTGACAAATGGCGCAGGGGAAAAAAGAAAAAACCCAAAAGACCAGGAGGTGAGAACACCAGGCCCAACCCCGCCTCAAAAAGGGCAGATGGCAAAAAAGGAAGACTAAAGAATACCCTACAAGGATGTTGAGCTATGAGGAATTGGCTAAACTAACGGTTTTAACGGTACAAGAGCTGATGTTGAATTGTTGATTCCACCACTCAGTAGAAGAAACACCAAAGAATCGGTTGGCAGATTGTGAGGCAGTCAGCTGCAAGAAAGCCAGGAGTTTAGGGGCTGTACCAGGTAGCGATTAGGGATATTTTTTCTTTTACAAAGCTGTCAACTACTGGATTTCATCAAAGAACTTAGGTCTGGAGGGAGTGCAGGACTGGACATAAGTGTGAGGGTTACCGGAATTAATACATCATCTTTTAGTTTGTAATTTTTTCCCAACATCTGTATCAGAACAACATTCACTACAATAGTAGCGGTTCCCACCCTACCCATTAGTTCGCCAATAATGACGTAAGGGAGTCGATTCTCCAACAAATATTTTAATGGAACTAAACCTTTTCTAAACGCCTTTTGAATAAAGAATTCCTGGGAAAAAAAGAACATTGTGTCAGTGTCAGTTGTGCACAAGCCTTGGCCGCGACAGTATAGCTATTTGGAGAACTTAATCTATGGATTAACCTTGTAAACAACACAAAGTTATATACCTGGGAGAGATCTCCTGTGATGGTTGTACAGTGTAGGTACTGACAGGGAACAGTTTCCTCTGGTTGTTGAGCTGATTGTTGCGTACCAACTGACTCAGATACAAAACACTCTCGCTATGATGCCTCTGTGGCGTCTGCACCTAAAATCGTGATTTCAATTTAAAACTTAGCAGACTTACAACAATCCATTTTTGCTTAGTTTTGGGCACCACCTGTAATGGTGGTTACACCTTCGGGCTCTTTTGAGGCTAACCCACAGTTGGGTAACGTAATTCAGGAAAATAACCCAGCACTCCCTTACAAAACCCAATATTATTACTAGCCCACAAAACATAAAACCCAAAAATATACTGTGAAAAAAAACATAGAGTAGACTGGAACAGTATTATTAATTTAATAGAAAAAAAAATACTCTTAACTTCAATTTAGAAAACTCTTAAAATTGTCTTACCTGTACTCATTGCTACCAACCCAGCTTGCCTAGCCTACCATCCATTAAATTGGTTATGGGTATATTAAAAGCTCTTTGTTAAACAAATTGGTAGGATAGGACTCATAACAATATAGCTATTGACAAACACTGTTTTAAGACTGGACTTGTCTTACTCTAGCTTCAGGGTGTAACTTTTTTCTTTCTTATTGATTCCCAGCCCACTTTGAAGTACTAAGGCTCATTGTATATTTGTTTTATAGTTAAATCACAAAATTTAGATGGTTAGAGGGGAAATTCACCAAACTAATTTTGTTGCTTATGTTGCAGCTGATTTTAAGTTTTGACAAACCTCAGCTGTTGAAGCATTGTTTTGAAGGTAGATCAAGCGAAGGTGATAGATTTCTTCTCCTAAAACCGCCTAAATATTGTGAACAGTGTATAATTGAAGAGGACTGTGTATGAGTGTCTTACTAGGAGATACTCTGCGTAGTATGTTCTCTACTCACAAATGTTACCAATAGTTTGGCTTGAAATGTTCTTTGGGCTGTGGCACAAGTTTTAGGCAAGTTTTAGCCTATTTGAATGAACAAGATATTTGTAGACTAATCTAAATTTATTCGCAAATTCAATCATGTATTTTGGATAAAAGTTTTATTTAGTGAAAAAGATGTTACTCGAGTAACTGTTTAGTTACTCTGTACTTAAGTTCCATTAAAGGCGTCCAAAGTTGAAAACAACAATAACAAAAAAGTTTCAAAAAGGCAAAAGTTCAAATAATAAATGTATAAGCAACTCAGTAGGCCTACCTTAGCGGAGTGAGCAATGAGGGGAGGACAGTTGGTACTGCTGCCTCCAGCACTCGACACATCACTCAACGATCCGTGCCACTTGAGTGTCTCACTAGATGAGCCAGAACTTGCGCTCGACTCGTGGCCTTCCAACCTCGCAGCTTCACTCTCCCTGCGCAGCCTGTCAAATTATCATTATAACATGGATTGAAGGTGAAACCATTTAAAGTTTTTAGAAATTTGCAAAATTCATGTTAGTAATGGATATAACTTTTATTTTAGGTTAAAATACCAAGATTGATTTGTGATTTCACCTGCAATATAACTGCTATTAGATTATAATATAATCTAGCTGTTTATATAATTTAGATTTGTGTGATTTGTAAATACCAATACAATGAGGTCACGGTCTTTAATTTTTTCCCTGCTTCATCAAAGAGCTATATTAGGTGGTATCCCTCTTCCATCGATGAGGCGGTTGGCGCCAAAAGTCATTATGGATTCTTATGACAACACTCGTGAAAGCCTACGAATACAAGTAGTCAACTGACCTGTCCAAGAAAGGTGTGGTGGTTGTTGAGTCGGTGCTGGACACGTAGCTGTGGTAGCCCTCGGACTGTGCGTAGGAGGCTTGCGTCTGATGTACTGTCCGCAGCGACGCCTCGTCATACGCTCTGCTGTACTGCTCCAGATCGGCCTGCGTCAGCTGAGACTCCAGCTGTTGACAGCAACCACTCGTGTAAACAGGGTTATATTCACGACAAAACAAGCTCGTTTCAGTTTGTATTTAATCTTGAATAAATTGAAGACTAAAAATATAAACTATCTTTCAAAAATTGGATTTGTTACAAAAATTGAATGGGAAAAAGACAATGGAGTGTATTGAAGCTGATCTATGTATAATCATTGACTTTTAGGTACAATAATGTAGACATCACATCTACAAAAACCAGCCATCACCAATGTTCTTATTCAAAAACAAAGTTGGATAATGAGGCATTTACAGAGTGCGCTACCCTACAATTCTATTTTCTCCATTAATTTTTGGTACTTAGTTAGTTGATGAGACATAAATTACTGTAAGTGGTCTAATTATTTTGACTAGGTTGAAAAATTAGTGCATCAGTAATTTAGATCAGTGCATTCTATAGGTGGCTCAAATCAACTACGCCCATTCCATTTTGATACAAAAACTGAAGACAACTTTGACATGGGGAATCTAGTTCTATCTATAATTCAAAGGTATTAAAGTAATTAATAACAACTTGCTCCCTCCCTAACTCATGGATGTGTTAGATAGATTGAAACCATGTCTGTCAACGGGTTGTGCGAAAGACTACACAGAGCCCCGCACCTATGGGAGCGGGGGGCACTTTGGACAAAAATACACAACAAATGCCTGTTAAAAGCCCGTTAAATGTGTAAGGGGCCCTGCTCTGAATGTTTGGACAGGGCCCCACACTACCTCAGGCAATACGCTTAAATTATAGCATAGCAAAAATCGTTGGCAAATGGCAAATAGTTGGCCCTACGTTTCTTTTGATGGTTGGCCAACGGTATGTTTTGGTACTAAATCTTACAGTTGGCCAACCAACCAATTTTTAACGAAGGGCTAACCATCCCATTGAGCCTAAACATAAAAAACACAAAATAATAAAGATTCTGTATGAGAAGCATAACTATCAGTTGAGTACATTGATTAAATAGTTCATATAAACTAATTTTGACAAAAAAAAACAGAAAAAAATTGTTGGCCCAGACTGGTCTTGAACCTTTATAATCAAGATATTTAATTGCATGTACATAAATGCTTCAAGATAAAAAGTGTACTGCTGTAGCCTATAGTGCAATATATAAATGAAATTTAGACAGTCTAGACAGCAAGTTACAAGAAAACACAAAATACGCAGATTAACAAATCAAGTTTTTATTACAAAACCTATTACAGGAACATTAATTCTTATCTTATTAAGTTGATAACTTCATCTATTAAGTCAAACGTCAAAACCCCAGAACTCCCTGTTTATTTATTTATTTATTTATTAAACATCATCACATTACATCAATTCTCTTGACAGGTGATTTGTCACAAAGTCTAATACTAATACTATACTACATTTTAAAATAAAATAGCTTACAAAAGAAATAAAGCATATAATAAGCTACAAACCTATGGGAGAAGCAATATCTTTCAAATATACTCATTTTCCAGATATTCCTCTAACGAGTAAAATGCCCTCTCCAAAAGGAAATTTTTTAAAGATAGTTTAAATTTAGAGAATGAGGCAATGTTTTTAATCCCAGCGGGTAATTTATTGTAAATTTTTGGTCCCATATACTGAGGGGATAAATGAAAGATTTTAAGCCTATGTTGAACTGGTTTTATAATATTTTTGAATCTTGTGTTATGTGGATGAGATTGTTGACAGTCCATGAATGTGTCGAAATCACTTTTAACCATTAATGCCAATTTGTAAATATAAGAGCTAAAAAAAGTTAAAATTTTAAAATTAATAAATAAATCTTTACAATGTGTTCTACGAGAGACTCTGGCCATTAATCTTACAGCTCTTTTTTGGAGAATAAATATTTTTTTGGCCTGGCTTGATGAGCCCCATACAGTAATTCCATAATTCATAATCGATGAAAAATATGCGTGATATACTACTATTTGTGTTTCTAGATTAGTAGTATCCCGAATTATTGTGAGAACAAATGTTGCTGAGCGTAGTCTTTTTGATAGGTTTTTAATGTGTTTTTGCCAATTTAGTTGTGAATCGATTTCTATTCCCAAATAATTTATTGACTGTTGTGAATGAATTGTAGTTAAGTTTGTATTTACAATTATTTCTTGAATAATATTGGATGCAGAAAACTGAATTAGTTGAGTTTTTGCCACATTCATGGACAGGCCATTTACTGCAAACCAATCCCCAAGGAGTTGAAATTCCTTAGTTATTGATAGGCTTGAATGAACTCATTGTTTTGTCCTGTGCATATTAAAGCGGTATCATCTGCGTATTGAAAGGTGGACATCTTAGTAGCATTGCATAGATCATTAACATAAATAATAAATAAACAAGGGCCGAGAATGGAGCTCTGAGGAACTCCATTGGGATTAATGTTCCACTCTGATTTATAATTTCTCTGCATTTTTTGTAAAATAAGTCTTTGTTTTCGGGTCTTTAAATATGATATGAACCATTTTAATTCAGTATTTTTTATTCCATGCATACTTAATTTTTCTATGAGTATCTCATGATTCACACAGTCAAAAGCCTTGGATAGGTCACATCCAAGATCTTTGTTCTGTTCTTTCGGTACTTGATCTTGTTGGTCCACGATCTAAGTTTATCAACATTCATACCAAATTTAATCAAAATCAGATTAAAATTGCTCAAAATATTGTGTCTATGGACACACATAAATATGAATATATAAATAATAATGAATAGTGTTTTTCACCTCTGGGGACAAGAATACTAAAAAGTAAATCAGTCTCGCGGCTAGATCTCTTGTGCTACCTACGGTAATAGCTTCTTCCCTATAGAAGAAATTCACTAACAGATTAAAAGATCAAATTTTTTTTACACAACCTGTTACTGGAACATTAATTCTTCTAATTAAGTAGATATTTCATCAGATAAATCAAACTGAATAACAGGTTTTTTGTGAATTTACAAAACAGAAGCAGGTTCAAGTCATGAGGTGTGAAAAAACCTTGGAATATTTACTGTCAATAGACTCCGAAGAACAGAGAAGCAGTTTACATCCACTCAGAATGCTAAACATTTGCTCTTTTGTGTTGTTTAATATATTAGATAACACTTCTTTGGATTAGCCGTAATAACTGTTTTGTTTTTCCTGCTGTCTAGTGCCATTTCACAGTAATGAATGCAAATTATCCTGCCTTGGAGCAGAAGCTATTTTATGGACTTTGCTGGCCAACTTGTTCGCAAGATTAGAGTTTTGCCACTACAGAACTATAATTTACATGTTTTAGTGGGATATAATTATTTTCAAACCACTTTCCTAATCGGTTTGGCTCTGTAAAAAAACTACGCTCAAGTCTTATTTTAGACTTTCTGACAGAGATTTTTATTCATGCAATATTTATTGACTGGAGCAATAATCTTTAGATTCACATTTTATGTGGGAGATAACTTTGAGTTTAACTGCGATAAAATACAAAAACAGTGTGGCAGGTTGTGGGATTATCAGAGGATTTATCTAATCAAATATGGTTGTGGCTTCAGAGGAAATATTAGATCACATCAAATGCGTGTATCAATGAAGTGTTAAATATACATGTATGTTACTAATAATGGCATCTAACATAATGTCAACTTCAATTGGGACAAAAACATGGTTCAGATTGTTCTCACACTACACACGTTAAAACTGCCAATGACATAAAAACACAAACCTAAAGAAAAAAATCAAAATGATAAAGAGCGTTTGTGCTTTCTATCTTTAAAGAATCTGGTTAGTTGAGAAATTCCATTTCAATCTAATGTCTAATATCCATCCAATATCTAACCCAAGGATATGATCTCAAAGCTTTCAGTAAATCGTAACTACTATAATCACTTAAGTATGTTGGTCGCAAAATATCTTTAGCTATAGCTCTATCCATTTCAATTGCTTACCGTTCAATTTTCCTCAACTCAAGATAAGGTTGAATGAACATAAGGGGGTTTTGCGGAGGTAGGTCTGCCACAAATAGACGGTTCTTGCTAGTAGATTTATCTTTTTTTAACTCAATATATATGGAAAAGTACTCTCTTTGATGATTGGTAGAACGTAGAAGTACACATCTCATGTCAAAACAACAGCCAGTGTTAGAATAAAAATAGATGTAGTACGAGCCAATGACAGAGCTTTCTTTTGGATATTGCATTTTAAATCCTAGGACCCAAGTCTATAGCTCTGAACTGTTTTACACATTGCTTCAGACTTGGTATTGAAGGTCGCGGCATCATCACTTTGCTTAAAGCCCTTTACTTTGCTTATTGGTAAGATTTGAACCCGTGGTCCCAGAGGCCAAGTCCCACGCTCTACCACTATACCAACTTGTTCTTAACAGGTATGGGTATCTACTACACTCCATTGTCAAGGATTTTGCACTCATTTTGCATTTAATTCACTATTCGGATTAAAATACACACTTAGCACTTAGGTGTTGCTTTCTCTAATGCATTGATAATGAATGACCATTTGAATCCTATAACTCATTTCCTGTAAAGCATGGTGTAATTTATGTACTTATGAGTTTTCTGATCACCTGGGTGAAGGAAGGGTCTTGGAAGGTGCGAGTGTACTCCTCCAGGTCTGCTTGTGTCAGACCAATGTCTCTCTCCGGAGGCGAAGGAACGTTGTAGTCCCGGCTGCCGTCACACTCTGGGCGAGGAAGATACGACTCTGGGCCGATCTTCTCGCACCTCTCCATCACTGTCTTCAACTGTAACGGAGTTCATTGTTGTTAATCCAGTGATTATTTTACAGCTCTTTGGATCTACTCTCTGGCAGTGGTACAATCACAATCGTTTATTACATTATCATAAATCCAAGTGTTTCGACTGTGAATTGCATCGTCTAGGATGCACATGTTATTTTAAAGGATTATAGTGGACATTTTTCATTTTTCACAATATTTGGGATCTGGTATCTGATCCAGTTGTCAGGCGAGGAAGTAAAAATGGTAGGTAAGCACAATGGACATGTCTGCACAATATGGTGGCTCAAAATTGTTTTTCGTATTACTACCACACAATTCTGTGTGTGGTTTTTCTTTTGCGGTTTTCCAGCATCGGGCTGGGTTAATTACCAACACTAATCTTGTTATGTTTTTGGGAACTTTTCACATTTTTTTTCTTTCATAAAAAAATAGAGGTTGACACTATTGACAGCCTCACACTTGCCCATCCACAAAGGCTATGAATCTGTGTGTGGAAGGTATCCAGCAAAGCAAGGGGTGAGCCGTACAGTACATGGGTGAACTGTACCGATAAAAAGTAGTAGTAGATATCAGGATCCGAACCCATGTCATGCCGACTTGGGCCCGAAGTCTGAGGTGCTACCGACTGAGCCATCGACTCACCAACAAGACCAGATTCCAGATCCCAAAACATTAAGAACAATTTATATATTGCCAACCATGATGAAAAATGTCTGCAATAGCACCTCAAATAACATGAACTTACCGTTACTAGAAGTGAACTTCAATAAGCTATGGACTTAATTTTATTGTCCTAAAGATTTTTTTTATACGCCCGGATATTGTTGCATTGGTTAAGGCAAGACGTGATGTTGGATAGGGCATGTGCTAAGAAGAGAGAAAGGAACGAGACTGTGTGAAGTTTTGAGAGTCACACCTGGGGGTCGCCGGAATTTGATCCCCCTGGAATTTTACCCCCTGGGCAAATCTGACGTCACGACATAGTAGCCTGAGTGACCAAAAGTTTGTTCGCGGCCGGAATTTTACCTCCGCGGATTTGGAAGTCTAATGAAAATAGCCAGAGCGTGATTAATTAGATTAGCGATAAAACCCGGAATTTTACCCCCTGTCCATATAACTAGCGTTTAAACAACTGAAGATGTACGGGCTGGATTTTTACCCCAGGAATTTTACCCCCCGGATTTTTACCCCCCGGAATTTTTCCCCTGGCCGATTTTAGAAATTGAATGATTGATTTTTGAACTGTTGGTTAATAAGTATGTAAAATAAACTGAATATCTCATTTAAATGATAATTGGGTGAATATTTCTTCGTAAAGAAACAATAAGGAATATTTTGTTATTGTTACAATACAAACGAAACACATTGTTTTACCATGGTTATATAATAAATTGTTAAAGAAATCTTTGAATAAATTACCATTCTGATGTTTGTTTGTACATCATATTAATCAACAGTTGGCTTCAAAGATCGAATCCTGATACTTGAATCTCAAAATTAAAATCAAAAACCTGTTCGATTAGTTGATGTTACAAATAAATTAAGATAGGCTTAATAATAAAATGTTTACTATTAAATTAAAACAGAATGAAGATAATTAATTATTCTCACTAATTTATATATCTGGCCAGGGGGTAAAATTCCGGGTGTAAAAATCCAGGGGGTAAAAATCCGGGGGTAAAATTCCGGGGGTTAAAATCCGGGCCGTACATTCTAGGTTTTTATAATTTGATGTGTTCTGATTAAATTCACAACCGTGAAAATATATGTTTAATTTCGCGTTTAATCCATTGAGCTGATATCGCGAAACTCAAAATTTCGCAGCCGGAATTTTACCCCTGGTTTGTGACGTCACGTTTGCCCAGGGGGTAAAATTCCAGGGGGATAAAAATCTGCTACCCCACACCTGGAGGTAAGCGTCCATTGGGAAGGACAATTGCTGCAAACGTCATTTTGGCAGAAGATCCAGAAGGGTGGAAGAAGCTACACGGAGCAAAGAATCAACTGAGATTTGTGGAGCCATGGCAGTAAGTAAGTAACAATTTAGGTGGATTGACTTAGAAGGAATACCAGTAAGTGACTTAATTTATTTGACTTCAGCTGATGTGGTTCAAGGTATTTGGTGGCAAATGTGTAAGTTTTTTTATAGCATCATTGAGCATTTCTTGTCAGAGGTGTCTCAAAGATGCGTAATCTATTGACAGACAAACCGGCTGGGTGGTTGGGGAGTTACAGTACCCGCTTTTGAATCAGAAAGTCATTTCTATCCTGGGAAAACGATTAAGTTTACTGAAAGGTTAAAAACTGAATGCAGATTTTTTTAACGACTCTATACCTTGTTGATTAAAGAACCGTTAGTCTAAGTACTTAACATACCCTAACTATACAATTTGGAATTCAAAATCTTGTATGGCTAATTGTCTTAATAAACTTTTAAAATAAATAAATAAAAGATAAAATAAGAGACACGTGTAGATAGAATGAACTGTTATCCAAGGTGAATTAAGTAATGCTTGTGTCAGATAAGAATTGTTATTCATTGTACATCCTGAGTTTGTCTCTTAGTTTGTTGTTAAATTAAAGACATTTTAACACATTTATAAAAATAGTTCAATACTCTTAACTAATCTATAATTAATGGCTGTTACATGTAAACCAGCTGGTAAATCTAACATTTTGGTTATAAAAGTCTAAGAATTACAATAGTATTTATAACTGAGGTATGAAATGATTGTTGAAGAAGGGTAGAATTAACAGCAATTGATACAAGTTTGGTATTTTTTAACCGACTTCCCCACTACCAACAAAAGGAGGAGGTTCTCAATTTGTATGTGGCGATGTTTTTTTTTTTCTATGTATGTTCACCAATTTCTCTGTGATTCTTTTACCGATCAGTGTGGTTCCACCACCAAAATAACCAGGATAGTTTCTATTTGGTACCTTATATATTATGTTTAAGTATAATATTTGTTTCGGTGAAAAATTCTGAAAACCTTAAATATTCAATATTTATTTTGTTTACATTTGAGCAGATTGTTTACATTTGTGCAGAGAAGGCAATAAATAATAATAACATTCCTACAGCTGTTAGTTGAAACCATTTAAATAAAGCTACAGACAATTATTCATGAAACAGTTGCTTCATATTGATCAATGAACTATTTCTTGCCATGGAGCCTAAATGAATTACATCGAGAAAAATGCATTTTGTTTTGGTTAGGTACTATAAAAAATGTATTATACTTATTTATTATTATTTATTATTATGTACTATAAAATGTAAATGTATACGTTTGACCTGATTTGTGTATACAGTAATTCTGTTTTTAGTATTGAACATTCTGACTTACAAAAACATATATGTTTCAGTGAATGGCTGTATGATATTGACAAATAAAGGTGTGTTGTAAAAAACCAAAGCATTCGTAAAACAGGTCTAAATATGAATTAAATGCAATTATTCCTTACACAACCTAAGTCGTGTGACAGTGCATAATCGTCAATTGTCTTAAAAGTGTTAAATATTTTAATTACTAAACATGCATTTGCAGATGTGGAATGATTATTGATATTCCCTACCCAGTTACTATATCATATCAATACTATTATGCCTGCTTCGGAAAGTCCTAGAGGAAGATATGATTTGCAATTTCGACTAGGCTATATCTTGATCAAGCCAAACCACCTACATGGCTTGCACCACTTTTAGCTGAACCAATCTTTCATATACATATTTCATTTGCAGATGTGGAATGTTTATTAATATTCTCTACCCAGTTACTATAACATATCAATACTATTATGCCTGCTTCGGAAAGTCCTAGAGGAAGATGATTTGCAATTTCGACTAGGCTATATCTTGAGCAAACAAAACCCCCTACATGACTTACACCACTTTTAGCTGAACCAATCTTTCATATAATATTTTCCAAAGGTACTATACGTGTCAACGACCAATTTTCCACTTTTGAGAGATTTTTTAGTGCTGGTAGCTGAGGAATAACTTTCATATTGTTCCAAAAGGCTTGAGACGTTACTGTATTTCTTTTTATAATGTAGAAGTACACCGATTGCAGGAAACGATGATGTCTGACATTTCAATGTATCTAGAAAAGACAATTAGTTTTTCATTAGGCCTAATGTAATGGACAACTCTTTCTTTCTTAAGGAATATCTATTATCTATCTAATAAATCTGAGCCTGGAACAGTCAAGTTTACAAAATACTTTTTCACTTGTTAGTCTTAACTTTACTGGTTAGCCTGGATAGGAAAAAAAATAAACAGCAAGGTTAAATTATTTTGGAAAAAATTTTAATAAAAACGTTTATTTTCATACCCATTGATTATGTAACCTGAACAGGTGACTCAAGCAGTTTTAAAATAATGATTGTTCTGTGGAACTTTTGATTGTTTCAAACAGTTTTGCTTATCAAAAAACCTCAAGTAATTAATATATAAAATATTATACAGTCACTAAAAATCATGAAATAATTTATTTTTGTAAAAAAATACAACCGACTTCAAACGCTCTAAAAAGAATGAAATAATTTCAATCAAGTAAACTTTTGTATTAGGCAAGCTCACGTATTTCAAGTCGGCGCGGCGCAAACTGCAAATATGATTGAAATTAAATATTGTGGGTGTATTTTGAAAATCAATAAATTCTAGCTGGATAACATAAATATAAAAAACATACTGAACTGTTTTGTTTATATATTAAAGGAAATATCATGTATTTTATGTTTACTTAAGAATATATGCATTATGAAAATAACACACTCAATTTTTCTATATGAATAGGAAAATAATTTAGTTTGATATTATGATAGGGAAAAGAAGCTAGTTTAGTATTAAAACGTTACTTATCCAAGTTAGAAACATTAAAATGCGTTATAATCTTTTTAAAGATACTCGTTAATACCACTATAATGCCGATCTCTGATTACGGTAATAAAATAACACTTAACGCATAACTATGATAAAGACATGCAGATTAACACCTTCAGTTATAGATAGTCATCTGCAATATGGACACCCTCTTTCAATTTTGTATCAAAAATCATCATAGAGCCGCGCCGACTTAAAATACGTGAGCTTGCCTAATACAAAAGTTTACTTGATTGAAATTATTTCATTCTTTTTAGAGCGTTTGAAGTCGGTTGTATTTTTTTACAAAAATAAATTATTAAAGTTTAATAGTAGAAATGGTCCAGTCATTAAACGGGGATAAAACCTAAATATTAATAATTTCACGGATAAAACATGAAAACCAGTTATTTTATCATATAAAAACATATTTTTGAGTAAAGACAAATAGCTGATTATAAAATCCAAATTCAAATAAACGAGCCCAGTTAAAACTTTAAATATGTTTTATAATTTTTTTTTTAAACATAAAAAAATATATGTACTAGCAATGACTTAACGACTAGGGTTAGTCAGCTGTAACACACAAACATCCCCACAAAATAGCAGGAAAGCTAAACTATTCAAGTTATACAAATTTCAGATGCAAGACTGAAATAATTGAAATATATAGGAAAAAAACCACAAAATAATCCAACAATATGGCAGATATCAATGTTTTTGTTCCAAAGATACACAAGTGGAAGAAACAGAGAGCAGGAAGTGAAAACAAAGGCCTGCGATATGTAAACCTTTGTAGGTCAAACCCGCCTCCCATCTTCTCCATCTCCGACCTTGATTACAGACTGCAGCTTTGTTATTTGGGTTGTTTGACTAATGATCATGAACCAAGACAATCAATGACATCCTTTACGGTTTTTAAAAGTTAATTGTTTAAACCAAAAACCTTTTTGGACGTAACTTAAAAAAATATATATATCTACAGAAGCATTCAGAATAGCAATATTAAAGGCGTAACTAGGATGCCCCTAAAGGGATTACAGCGGGGGTCTGGGGGGTTTGGAATACCCCCGAGGGAAGTGGGGGGTAGGGAAGTCCTCCACCGGAAAATTTGTGAAAATTATATCTGTAAACTTGCGTTTTTAGGGTATTTACAGACATAAAAGAGATACCTATTTTAATTGTAGAACAAGAATTGTAATTTTAAAAATATAATGTATTAAGGTCAAGGAGGGGGGCTTAAACCCTTAAAACCCCCCCTGGGTACGCCACTGACTGGCATAGTATGACAAGATGAAAGAGAAGTTAGAGCTTTATTGTATTTTGAAATACAATAGTAGTTCAAATAGTTTGTAGTTTGAAGTTAGAGGTTAAACATATTTTTTTTAAACAGTTAGTTTATTTCAGATAATGTAATAAAGCTACAATATCATCCATATTATAGTAATCTATATTTTGTAATGTAAATGGTTCTTCATCTTGGATTTTTTTACAAGCAGGTTAAAACTCAGCTATTTTGACCACTTTCACACTAATCAGACTATACAGGGTGTTTTTTTAAAAAATTGCATCTTTATTTATGTAAAAACCGCAATAGATAGAAATATGCAGTTTGCGGGAATCATCTATTGAAGTAGGGGGCCCAATTGCTTTGAATTCAACGTTACATTCACATCCCCCCCCCTTCCCCCCCTGCCCCCAAACTTATTCTTTTTAAATAGCAAGGTACCCCTTGTGACATATCAAATGAAAGAGCATGAAAAAAGAAAATGTTTGATGAAAAAAAATTAAAAATCGGTTCATAAATTTGCGAGATATTTCCTCCCCCCTTCCCCGGAACTTGATTATTTTTTTAATAGCAAAGTACCCCTTGTGACATATCAAATGAAAGAGCATGAAAAAAGAAAATTTTTGGTGGAAAAAAATTTAAAATCGGCTGATGAATTTGTGAGATAATCCCCCCCTTTTCCCCTACCCATAACTTGTTTTTTAATAGCAAGGTACCCGCCCTTGTGACATATCAAATGAAAAATAAATTTCACCAAAAATTTTCTTTTTTCATGCTCTTTCATTTGATATGTCACAAGGGGTACTTTGCTATTTAAAAAAAATCAAGTTCCGGGGAAGGGGGGGGGAAATATCTCGCAAATTTATGAACCGATTTTTAATTTTTTTTCATCAAACATTTCCTTTTTTTATGTTCTTTCATTTGATATGTCACAAGTGGTACCTTGCTATTTAAAAAAAATAAGTTGGGGGCAGGGGGGAAAGGGAGGGAATGTGAATGTAACGTTAAATTCAAAACAATTGGGCCCCCTACGTCAATAGATGATTCCCGCAAACTGTATATTTCTATCTATTGCGGTTTTTACATAAATAAAGATGCAAGTTTTTAAAAAAACACCCTGTATAACAAGACCCTTTGTTAAACTGTAAGCACTCGAAACTAGTTTGAACAGTTTAGTTTGTCCTACTATGTAATCTCCAGTCATTAGAGCGCATATCACAATATCCTCAGTAATTAAGCGCTGCAAGTGATGCACTCTAATTAAACGCAGTGCAGGTACATTAGCAACAGGAAATTAGAAGGTAGGTGGCCTAAGAATCTCCTGCAAAAGTGTCGACGGATAGATATAAAGAGTCAACGTCAACCAGGGACGTTGAGTGCCTTCACTGAGATTGCAAGACCAGTCGACAACGCATCTGGCCTTGACTCCAAGTACCCAGTTATTAACTCTCGATCCGCACAGAAATCATCAACTCTATTGAGTGTCGACCTCGGTGGTGATTGAGTGCACTAGTCCGCTCTTGTTTTCGATTAAGTCAGACAGTGAGGCATGACTGTGCAGCTTTTGACACTCGACTGAGGATTTACACTCGGATGAGAGCGTGGGTTAAGTTATGTTGGTGCACCAAACCCACACATGACCTTGGCGCGACCTTCTAACATAGACCTCATGTGGTGACTCAGTGTAACTCATTGCTTTTAACATTTATGGTCTGAAAAGGTCCTGAACACATGATCTTAACTACCTTGACCTAACCCTATGTAATGTTTTTGATCCAATACCCCTATGTTGCATACATAGGAAATGATGATAAAATATTGACCTTTCACAACTCTAGTAATTTGAATTACAGTCCACTCCACTCCCAGTAATTCAAACACTCGATAAATCAAAACTTTCAATGATTCAAAATAAAACCTCAGTCCGTAGAGAATCACTTAATATTTCAAAGTTTTATCAAGAATTATGATACTCGGTATTTTGATGTTAAAGCAGAGGGCAAGCAGATTTTTGAAGTTTCATGGGCAAAACACTCTATAATTCGAAGGGAGGGATTGATAGATTGATTCCCTCCTGTCATACACTTAATAACAAGAAACTATACATCCATTGTTAGCAAAGTAGTTCCTCTTAACTGTCATTGATGGCGCAAGAATCAATAGCAAAAAGATAAAAATAATAGTGTTTTTGCAACTAACTAAAAAGAAGTTGTTGTTGTTTTCTTTAAAGTAACTCAAATAAGCTGTTTTAATTGTAACGTTATGTACCTTACATAATTCAGTATTTAAACAAATTAAGTCTTCATTTGTAATTCAAATTGATCTTACTCTTGATACTTAATTTTTCTTTTTTTGGCCCACTAATTTCAAAATATTAAGTCTATTGTATCGTCATGTGAAATATTTCAAAACAATTTCCTCCAACAAAATGCTTTCTGAACAGTAGAAACATTAAAATGTAAATTGCCTTACAGCCATTGGCAACAACTCCTCCTTTGCAATGAAAGAGCCACAGATTCATAACTATTAATTCACTTTCTCTATAATGGATAGTTCATTAGGAAAGTTGCAAGTTATAGCCCCAATTGCACAAGCTGGGAATTATTCATGGCTTATGCATAAACATTGTATGCTAAGCGGCCCCTATATGTAATGATCACTACAATTATTAGTTCATTCTGTAACATCTTCATTTCAATAATAATAGCAACACATTTAAATGCAATATAAGGAGTCTACAGAATGTCAGATTCATCAACCCGACCTAACTATAAACATGGTAAACCAAATTCAACTTTTTTCAAATTCAACTTTTTAATTTGATAATCAATGGTAGAATATAAGAAGCGTTGTAACTACAGTGATTTGCAACTGTAATTATCTTTTCAAGGTTTTTTTAAATAGACAGCTGTTAATTAGTGAATATAGACCAAATTAATCAGACTAGATAATTGCTAGAATATTCACCTCGTGCTGATTGTATTTAATTACTTAATCCAAATACAGTAAAACCTCTCCTAACCTACCCTGAGGTGATCATGCATATGTCGAAAAACTTAGAGTCGGAACGGGCAACTATGTAAAATTAAATATAATGTAGAAATTAATGTTTTATTATTTGTGTGTCTGTTTCTATGCCATTGACAATTTTTTACCTTTTTGTAAGGGGACGGTCCAAACCTTGACCTTGTTACTTCCTGATAACAGCCCCCCCCCCACCTGTACCTTTAACAGCTGAACCTTTTGTTAGATAGTATAATTAATTAATGACACACAGCATCTGGGTCTAGAAACAATCTCGGGTTTTTACTGAAATAATATAAATAAAAGTCCTATCCTCTATCATTTCATCAATGAGGGAGGATGGACACGGAGACGGAGACGGATGTCTATCCAAACCAAGGAACCGGGTGTCTCTCTATTCCAAGAAAAGGTTAGGGAAAACAGTCTCCAAAATTAAGGACAGGAATGCCAACCTTTATTTTTAACTGAGTAGACGCTTGATCCAGGGTTTTTTAAGAGGGATGTAAATATAAGGCTGATAAACCAAAGTCTATTGTTAAAAAATATAGGGAGGATGTTAATCCGAACAGTGGTTAATGCAGGGGCGGTTGCCGGTTAAAAGCGGATTCACTATCATTTTTGCATTTTCATTTTCGATAGGATACTGAAGTAGACATAAAAGAACATCGTTGAATGAGCTACTAATATAGTGCGCTACAGCACAGAGAAGTAAGAAACAGAGGATACACTCCATGGTACACTCAAGTGGTGTCTAGCACTAGTGCTGGTGTCTATGGCAAAGTCCTCTACCGCTCACCCTCCCCCTCAAGTACAACACCCCTCACAGTGGAGGAAGGCCCTGTGACATAAGGAATTCCAAACAATGCTTGCTGTTCAAGCTCTTCCTTGCTCATCACAAGTATACTTCCACTCCAACATACCAGCACTGAAAGTGCACAAGCGTGTTTCCTCTGTACCTTAATTGTCTGTCGCTACATTAAAAAAATATATTTTCCCTCCATCAGTTTGACTTGGTAAACAATTTAGCATATTCAAGAGAAAAATCTATCTTACATCAACCGGTTGGTAACTCAGTTCAACTTCGCTATTTTTAAATAGCGACACAATTCATCGGGAAAGAAAGTTCTATCCTATCAATAGTCTAAACAAATACAGTTTGTATACCAACCTGTTGACTGAAGAGAGGGTTGATGCGCTTGTTGTAAGGTCGACTGATCGAGGGCGGCTCCTCTTTGGGGTAGTGGGTCTGGTCCGTCCACGACTTGGACCTGCTGGAGCCACCGAGGGAGGTGCGGGGCGCCGCTGGAGCCGGCCACGAAGGGTACTTCTCATGTCCCGGGCCGTAGCGCACCGCCTTGAGACTTGAGACGTCCCTGACAGGCGCAGGCGGAGGCGACCCACTGCCTACACTACCCTGGAATAACACGTTCATATTTAGTAATTTTATCATCCCGGTATGAAAAATTAGGGAATCATCAAAATTATTGGGTTGGACTGTCTTACCTTAGCAGTAGATATATCAGTCAGGAATACAACTTATACAAGATACTGGATACCAGAGATATGAGTTTGTGAGAGTCAATACCTCAGTCAGCAGCGCAACAGATTTTGGGCCCAAGGCAGTGATGTCTTGAGTTCAGGTCATGGTACCTGCCTACTTCTTTTTATCAGTACAGTCCAACCTTGCACTGCATCAGCTCACCCCTTAAATTGCTGAATGTGTCCATGCACAGGCCCGAGGCCTATATGGAAAAGCAATTGCAAGTTTAAAATAGGCCGCCAACCTCTTAAAAATAAAAACACCTAGAACTTGATTAAATGTAGGACACCAAAACACTGTTGCTACCGACCATATGTTTTTGTTTTTGTTTTTGTTGGTCATGAAGGAAAATATGCTGTCGTCTTATATTACCTCTGACTGACCTAGGGGTAGTGTTGGTGACTAGAAAAGTTGTGTAGCAGTGACAGGAGGGATGTGGTGTTCTTGACTGGTGGGGGAGTGGGTGCTACTGTCTCTCTCATGACCTTGACTTACCTGAGGGTAGTGTTGGTGACTAGAACAGTTGTGTAGCAGTGACAGTAGGGAGGTGGTGTTCTTGACAGGTGGGGGAGGGGGTGCTACTGTCTCTCTCATGACATTGACTTACCTGAGGGTAGTGTTGGTGACTAGAACAGTTGTGTAGCAGTGACAGTAGGGAGGTGGTGTTCTTGGCAGGTGGGGGAGGGGGTACTACTGTCTCTCTCATGACCTTGACTTACCTGAGGGTAGTGTTGGTGACTAGAACAGTTGTGTAGCAGTGACAGTAGGGAGGTGGTGTTCTTGACAGGTGGGGGAGGGGGTGCTACTGTCTCTCTCATGACCTTGACTTACCTGAGGGTAGTGTTGGTGACTAGAACAGTTGTGTAGCAGTGACAGTAGGGAGGTGGTGTTCTTGACAGGTGGGGGAGGGGGTGCTACTGTCTCTCTCATGACCTTGACTTACCTGAGGGTAGTGTTGGTGACTAGAACAGTTGTGTAGCAGTGACAGGAGGGAGGTGGTGTTCTTGGCAGGTGGGGGAGGGGGTACTACTGTCTCTCTCATGACATTGACTTACCTGAGGGTAGTGTTGGTGACTAGAACAGTTGTGTAGCAGTGACAGTAGGGAGGTGGTGTTCTTGACAGGTGGGGGAGGGGGTGCTACTGTCTCTCTCATGACCTTGACTTACCTGAGGGTAGTGTTGGTGACTAGAACAGTTGTGTAGCAGTGACAGTAGGGAGGTGGTGTTCTTGGCAGGTGGGGGAGGGGGTGCTACTGTCTCTCTCATGACATTGACTTACCTGAGGGTAGTGTTGGTGACTAGAACAGTTGTGTAGCAGTGACAGTAGGGAGGTGGTGTTCTTGACAGGTGGGGGAGGGGGTGCTACTGTCTCTCTCATGACCTTGACTTACCTGAGGGTAGTGTTGGTGACTAGAAAAGTTGTGTAGCAGTGACAGTAGGGAGGTGGTGTTCTTGACAGGTGGGGGAGGGGGTGCTACTGTCTCTCTCATGACCTTGACTTACCTGAGGGTAGTGTTGGTGACTAGAACAGTTGTGTAGCAGTGACAGTAGGGAGGTGGTGTTCTTGACAGGTGGGGGAGGGGGTGCTACTGTCTCTCTCATGACCTTGACTTACCTGAGGGTAGTGTTGGTGACTAGAACAGTTGTGTAGCAGTGACAGGAGGGAGGTGGTGTTCTTGACAGGTGGGGGAGGGGGTGCTCCCGTCTCCCTCATGACCACCGCCCTAGGAACCATGGCGTCTGGGCCTCCATCACACAACACACGGTCTCTGAAACAAGAAGAAAAAAAATATTATTTACGAAAAGAATTAAAGTTTCTATTACATTTTTCAAATACAATTGCTCAGTAATCATATTACACGTCCAATCAATATTGAGAAAGCCATTAAGCTATAATCAAGTGTAATGAAATTGGAAATCACGAAGAGTAAATATATGTATTGACCGTGGTTTTAAAAAAAATGTACAATGTATGCCTATCATTATTTTATGATTGAGCACCCTAGTAAAGGGGAAGTGAAGAAGGTACTGTACAAGCATCTTACCGCAACATGCGAGTGATTAGATGAAAAGAACGCAACAAACACTTAATCCAACACCAATTTGACTTAGATAGCCTCTATATTTGGTTTCTAACACGAATTTGGTACTTACGTATCATACCACACCGATAAATCGACTTCCAAGTAAGATTTTAATTAGTTTAAAAACATAATCTTCCTAACCTAACCACTCTTAGCTTAGGTTATAATTATTAGGTATATTACGTAATCAGTACCACGAATGGTTATGTTACTTTGGTCGATTCAACATTTTATTGTTTTCTAATGATTGTTAAACAAACTATCGTCCAGTCTTAGATACATTTCCATTGGTTGGTCCCGGGGCCGCAAGACGGGTGTCTGCAAGATGACCAGCGCATTCTCGCGGTCGTCGCTTACGTGTGAAGAATTGCGAGCAAACGTGGATAATCGTACAAACCTCCCACTCGGGCACCTCACAGTCTGGTAAATGTGTGTATATCCAAGCGAGCTGTTGTATAAAATTGTCTCCAGATTCCTACCCTTTGTTTGGTGGAGATAGTTTGTGCGCAAGATGGTTTAGGTTTAAGGTTATGTGTCGTTGGCCTGGATTTTAGTTTCTCAGACTAGGTGAGAGAAAAGGGTTCGCTTCTCAGTATATTCACAAAAATGTGATGTGTTCGGACCACTCTCTAAGAGTTTGCGATCCCTTAGTTGAAACTGTCACTACCAATAAATACTATAGGCCTATACACACAACAATGCTTCCAAGATATTCTTTCCTTGGATGTTCAAGAAAAGACTTTCTTGCTAACTTATTGTCTAAAAATCACTTGTACCTACTTGTTTAAGTAGTTGTTAATCGGTTATCGGTTTTATTTTTATACGAAAGAATACACGTCCCCAACACCTATGATCCTGATAGAATAAGGTTAGAATGTAGAACAGTAAATAATTTCAAAATGTAATCCCGGATTTAAGATTAGGAAAGTAAAACTAGAAAGTAAATAATCCGAAACTAGTGTAATCGCATTTAAGAAGATTGCTACTCTCCGTATGGGTACCGTCCAAAGCAGTCGTAGGTGAAATCGACGTCAAACTAGAAAACAAAAACATTATTGAAGAACAATGTTAATTACAATCGAGGGAAAGAGAGGAGCGTTCACAGGCTTGTGCGTGTGTGTGTGTGATGTAGGTCGTGTGTGTGAGAGATGTCAAGTGTGCAGCGTGGCAGATTGGTTCGTTTCAGCAGACCTCATTCAATGCCCTGGACAGTGGCCGGTGTAAAGACGTCCCTACTGGCACAAATAGGCGAAATTGTGTTGACCGCTCTTACTTTTACAACGTGTTGACGTCCCGTTCCACAGCTGAGGCGTGAAACGCAATCTCGAGACTGATCTGTGTCCAGTTTAGATTGTATTTTGGCTATGAAGAAGTGTTTAAGAAACTGTTTGGTTTGTTCGTTAGTAAGGAAGATCTCCGAAACCTGTACTGGTTCAGCCATCCTTAATCATTGGATAAACGGTCTTGGCTCTTGGCTAAAGAATGATCTTAATCACAAAGCTAATCTCACTCTATTCTGCATTCACCAAGAATCCAGTACAGTGCACTGCACACAGTCCATTGATGTATTCATACCGTATTTTTCATTTCAACGTGCCTTCTCGAACAATAGCGAGAACTTTGGATAACAGAGAAAAGCACTCTTAAAATGGAAGGATTACTTAAAGGACGGGTAGTAGTTTCGGCTCAACATTGAGTGAAAGAAGAACATTCAGAAATCCAAGAACCTTTTGTGCTGATTATACCATAGATAAAACATACTGATTATACCTACCTTTCTATACAATAGATGACACAGGTCTTATAACGGCGTCTTGATTTCCATTACGCAGAAGCCACTTGTCGTACTTGGTTGTAATTTTGAAGAAGAAAAACAGTTTATATACACAGGATTACGTAGCTTGTCGATTCTCTTTACGTTATCGACCTAGATTTCTGTCCCCCTTGCATACAAATATTGTAGGGCTTAGAAAAGTTAATATTGACCGGTTTCCTTGGGGACAGTAAAGAAACCCACAATATTTATGTTTCTTAAATGCTATTCGTATTGAACTGCCTAACAGCTGATTAAACAAATAAAAAAATAATATTTTGGTAAAATAACTGAGTTATATGTTTTATTTTATTATATATATAATTTATTCTACATATACCTATTTTATTAGGTGATGCCATTGTTTAATGTGTTTATCTTAATTATTGAACGTTAGGTTTTCTGAAGTAAAGCTAATAATAAAGATTTCTATAAAAAAATATCTTATTTTTCTTAGTTATTACTTTGTGCATCAGTAAGTAGGAATCAAAGGAAGTAAGATTAAGAGAGAAAAAATATCAAAATCATAAAAGTTCAGGTCCGAATCCCTAATATTCAGTTGAATCTAAACTGTATCCTAAAGTTTATTTGGTAAACAAATCAGCCGGAATGCTTGAATGCAGCCCAGCTAATTCCATCCTGAGTTTCGTTATCATAATTATTCATAGGGCATAAATGTTGATTACCTATACGCTTGAAAGGTATCTTTTTTGCTAAAACATGGCATCATTAATTTTTCACACTGTAATAACAGCAAGTCACTCCGCAGGCATTTAGGCAGCTACAATGATAAGTGACCAGCCATTCTCTCTAAGCGATCGAAATCACTCTAAGAGATCTCATTGCTGTGCCCCGAAGCCCTCATTTCATGACCTCAACTTACATAAATCGTCTCCGGCGCAGCGTGGTGCAGTAATAAGCGTCTTCGACGATTGTAAGTAGGCAAGTTGTGCAAGTGAACGTGAGGGAGGCGGAGAAAGCCGGAATCATCACCAATAGTGAATCATCAGCGATAGTGTCAGTCACTGAAACATCTTTGCCACCTCTGCTCTTGTTGATATGACAAAGTCACGTTGAGAGTTCAGCAGCCTGGCTGAGTGACGAAGATGAGACTAGTGGTGTTTTGAGACAACTTCTAAATTTGTTGATATAATAAAGACACGTTAACAGTTCAGCAGCTTGGCTGAGTGACGAAGATTATCACTGTAGAGGTGTGTCATTTCATTCATGTTTTGGCACAACTTCTGATTCTGTTGATTTGATAAAGTCACGTTGACAGTTCAGCAGCTTGGCTGAGTGACGAAGAAAATAACTATAGTGGTATGTAATTTCATTCATGTGTTGGGACAACTTCTGATTCTGTTGATTTGATAAAGTCACGTTGACAGTTCAGCAGCTTGGCTGAGTGACGAAGAAAATAACTATAGTGGTATGTAATTTCATTCATGTTTTGGCACAACTTCTGATTCTGTTGATTTGATAAGGTCACGTTGACAGTTCAGCAGCTTGGCTGAGTGACGAAGAAAATAACTATAGTGGTATGTAATTTCATTCATGTGTTGGGACAACTTCTGATTCTGTTGATTTGATAAAGTCACGTTGACAGTTCAGCAGCTTGGCTGAGTGACGAAGAAAATAACTATAGTGGTATGTAATTTCATTCATGTTTTGGCACAACTTCTGATTCTGTTGATTTGATAAAGTCACGTTGACAGTTCAGCAGCTTGGCTGAGGGACGAAGAAAATAACGATAGTGGTATGTAATTTCATTCATGTGTTGGGACAACTTCTGATTCTGTTGATTTGATAAAGTCACGTTGACAGTTCAGCAGCTTGGCTGAGTGACGAAGAAAATAACTATAGTGGTATGTAATTTCATTCATGTTTTGGCACAATTTCTGATTCTGTTGATTTGATAAAGTCACGTTGACAGTTCAGCAGCTTGGCTGAGGGACGAAGAAAATAACGATAGTGGTATGTAATTTCATTCATGTTTTGGCACAACTTCTGATTCTGTTGATTTGATAAAGTCACGTTGACAGTTCAGCAGCTTGGCTGAGTGACGAAGAAAATAACTATAGTGGTATGTAATTTCATTTATGTTTTGGGACAACTTCTGATTCTGTTGATTTGATAAATGTTCATTGACGCCTTGTTCTGCAACGTAAGAAATTTGTGTTGCGCCTCTTGCGTACTTGTGTCATGTCACTTCCATTGGTAGGCCAATAACTCGCAGTATAAAAATGTAAGTAATGGCTAGCGAAGACTGAAGTCAGTGAGTGGAAGACTAACTCCACAATGCGACGCATCTTTCTCCATCACCTCTACATCTTCATTATGCGTCTACCATTGGTGAGAGCCAAGAATCGCTTTTGAAGTATACATGCCAGCTTCTCTTGATTTTGATAGTCACTTAGACGCATTCAGCTTTGGCTTGGTCAAAACCAATATCACTGTGGTAGTATAATATGTAATTTATTTATTTTTTTTGTTTATTTGTTCTATTTTCTGCTTCTACTGATTCTATGAAATCACGTTGACGTTGAGTTAGGCAGTCTGGCTTAGATCATTCGCTGGTTTAGTATATCACGTACTTTTAATTTGATTTTCCTGGGCTAGCAAAAAAAAAGCGTAGAAATTAGGAACTTAAGTGCAAATATGCACACCACTCAAAATATTTCGAAGTACATAGCAATTGGTGTGACTTTCCTACTCTATTTTTGATTCTATAGACTGCAAACAAACCGCTGTGACATGACAATGAGGAAGCTGTTGGTATCTTGAGCCTTGTTGGCCCACGCTGTACCAGTACACGCGGCATGACACCTTGGGCGTCAGATCAAGGATGACCACTTCATCACCTATGTCTGGTGCTGCACTCACCTCACTCAGCACACCTGCGTGCTCTATCATCACTCTGACTGAACATTTAAATTGGAAGTCACGTTAGTTTCTGTGCATGATAACACATGTGATTTCCGAACACTAAATTCTCTTAGTACTGTGTACTTCGATGTACACTAGGTGTTAGAGGAGGCAATTGTGTTCTACCAATCACAATACCTATCAGCTATTTCTTAGACGTGTAACTGTATTACTTATTAATGTGTATTAACGTAGTGGAACGTAACTGTATTACTGTATTGTTTGCTGCTTACTATCACCGAAGGTAGGCTACTTCAGTATCCAAAGACCATGTTATCACCAACTTCATTTTAGTATGATAATGGCGATCAATAAATATAAACTATAACCTTTGCCTTTGACTAACTATAGTCAATGCTATAACGTAATTGCTGGTGTCACCCTTCATTTTAACATCGACTACAGACTGTACATGTCGAAAACAGGGGGCTACAGATGGTCGGCTGGTTTAGTGGTTAAGACTGCGAGAATTTGGCCTGAAGGCACGGATTTTAAACCTGCCAGTCATCAATTTAGGTATGTAATAATGCTGGTGACTCGAAGAGCACCTTGAGTTGTGGATCGGGTTCAAGTAAAAACCTATCAAGTAAAAAGGTAAAGAGAACTTCCCCAAGTGTTAAATATCTTCCTACATGAAAATACCATGAGCATAGTGACAAGACCGGGGTGTAACCCGTACTCTCACAAAAAAAGTACCAAAGGCGTTGAAACTCAAATTAAAAGCAATACAATATATTTATGTACAATTTTAAAATTTACAATTATTCATAACGAGCTGATATTGATACAATATTAACAAATACATTTGAGACTATTTGACACTTTCTTATTGATGTACGATTCTAGCAACACCGCCATTTTGAAATCAGCCCAATTTCTTTCAACATCTTTGACGCAAGACCGTATGTACAAAACATACACAAATTAACATTTTGAACTCATCACCGCAATTAATTGTTTGAGAGAGCTACTCAACCTCAGCTCGGATCTCTAACTTGTTTCGCTCATTCAAGATAATTCGTAGCTCAAGTTTTACAATGGCTAGAGTATATACCCATCGCGCCGGGCATGAGTTTTTCCAAAGTCTGGTAGCGAGTTCCGGGACTTGGGTGAGTTGACATCCACTCAATTTTATTCGTCCGAGCTAGTTCGTCCATTAGCTTCCAAAGTTCAACTGCCTGGCGAGGATCGAAGCAAGCTCTCGACATCATCTCCACGCCTACGACATCCGCTTCAGTTTCGAGCTGTCTGCTCATCGGGAGGGTGAACATGATTTCACTGAGATAATCAGCGTACCCAGCTGCTTCAGGAAGCTTAGCCCATATGATCAATATGGGCACCAGCAATATCAGCTTCAGCAATAGAGTGTTGCTCATCTTCTCACTGGCGTGGTTCAGAAGAGCATGAGCCATCTCATGACCCACCACTGCAGCTAACTGATCATCGTTTTTCACCGTTTCTACTATACCAGAGAACACAAAGATGTGTCCGTTGGGTAAGACGAATGCGTTCCTGACTTTACTATCCTCGATTATGAACACGCGCCAATCTTTCTTTATTCCCGGCAAGTGTTTGTTGGCTTTTACCATTCTTTTGCATATTCCAGATACATGCTTACAAGCTTCACCGGTCATCTTCACTCTCCCTGTGTACCTTTCAACAAATTTGACTGACAATTGCTCTCCCATCGTCTGCCTCTCACCCGCTGAAAGTACTAAGAATTTCTTTCGCTTTGTGATTGGACACTCCTCCAGATGTGTCCAATAAAACAAACAGCCCGAAACAATAAATATAACTCCTACTATAGCTATTGCCCCGAGCCGTAGCTCCCTCACGTCTACGTTAACGGCTTGTAGCAATGCAATCATAGTTGCGGGCCTAAGTATTCTCAATACTTTGAGAATAATCATCCATTTGTTTGGAGCTTGTCTTGCCTTACCTGTGTGGAATGCAACTGAGCCATCCGGATTAATCCTGGTTCTACAAGCTTTTAAGCAATTTTCCCTCGTTGATGTTACATAGAATTTCGTGTTCCTGACCTGCAAGCTATGTGTGCGTCTTGTAGGGTGTACGAGTTTAACACTGATAGTTTGAGTGAAGGAACATCTTCTTCCGAATGCTGAGATCAGTGGAAACATAATGTCGAACCAATTTTAAAAGTTATCAGAATAATGACGAATAACGTATTTTTTTAGAACTTTGTTTCTTTGTATCAAAATAGAATAAGGCGAGGTTTATGTGTGTTCTGCGTCCAAATTTTCATAATGACTATAGCAACTAATAATACGCGCAGAGTGTTGAATGTTTTGTAACAAAAAGTTGGGTTATTTGTTTTTGTTTTTGTTTGTGTGTTATGATGTGAATATCACATGGTTGTCAATCTGTGATAAACATTATGTACAAGTTTGATTTTCACCAATGAGGCAACAAGTATCCGTAAACTTAGTTGCATTGTATACAAGATCACACACCACAATAAGCAATTAAAATCAATTCAAACGATTATCGTAATGCTTTCCCGTCCTAGAAAATCAGCATGATTTATCGTAAAATGTGATGAAGCTTAAAAAGTACAAATTAACGTAGACAAGGTGTTGACTTTTAAGAAGGTAGCGTATTTCATTTTTCGAGATATAGAGTTTTTTTGCTTGTCAGCATTAAAAAAATATTGCAAACATTTTGGTTTTACAACATAAGCCTAAATTTAAGTATTGTACAATGTTTAATAATGTCAGGTGCTGCTTATAGTTTAAGATTATAATAATGTTTGCTGTCAGGGGCGACGTATAACTTGAGAAGATATTGTTTGCTAGGCCGTCGACACACGGGAAGACTGTTTTCCAACTGAAATCGGCAACCAGTTGGACAAACTAGTCGCCTACGTCCCGACCAATGTAGTTAGGTGGGACAGTGTACACGGTGCGACTGCGATGCGACCAGTTGAGGACCAGTCGGCGATCAGTCGTTAAGCAATCGGACCTGCCGGTTGCTAGGTGATTTCAGTCGCCTGGTTTGAACAACTTTTCGCATATTTATATTTGTATTGCGCTTTTCAAGGATCAGGTATACCAACTGCGAACTCTTCGTAAGCACTTTTTGACATTCTGTACATAGACTGAAATGTTGCGTCTGTTTCTTGTAATGCAGCAGCAGCTACAAAGAGCCTACGTTAAATATTTGTTTTAACATAAGGATGTACCCAACACCTTCTACTCTACGCTTTCTTGATTGTTTTTAAAACACTAGGACTTCTTCATCACTATTACTCATTTCAAACACCATACACAGTACACAGTATCGTTATAACAAAATTAGAACTCATTCACTGTCTCAACTCAATTATAGTCGCCCCGTGTGCGGATTTAACCAACGCAACTGCAACCGTAATCGCATCTCTAAACGTATAACTTTAGAAGATATTGTTTGCTGTCAGGGACGACGTCTTCTTGTTGTATGAGATATTGTTTGTGTCAGCCGTTGCACTTGCATAAAAGACGTCTC
This sequence comes from Macrosteles quadrilineatus, assembly GCF_028750875.1. Taxonomy (NCBI): domain Eukaryota; kingdom Metazoa; phylum Arthropoda; class Insecta; order Hemiptera; family Cicadellidae; genus Macrosteles; species Macrosteles quadrilineatus. The sequence continues at coordinate 33,393,233 of NW_026542598.1, read as the reverse complement.
AATCAAGACTGCACCGCAGCTATCCTTCATGCACGATTGCTCCTACTTTTTTAACTGATAACCACAAAATACCAATTCAATTCTTTAATACTTAATTTATTTATACCTAACAGAAATTCACCATTCTATGTCTGAGATTCAGCATTGAATATATGAAATGCCAACACAGTTATTGCATTAGAAATACCTTTACATACTTAACCTCATGGTAAATGGATACAACAATATTAAGACTGTAATTAGTTTTAGTAACGTAATACTAAACAGAGTCATCCTGTCAAAGATTTTATACTGAGGGTCGCTCATAAATAAAATACTTTGTATTATTTTTATATACTTTGAATGAGTGTAAACACAAAGACGTTTAAGAAGTTATAAAAACCCCGTTAGTAGAATATCCACGTATATATTAACAACGTAACAAAAAATTATTTCAGTTATTACCTGGTCTTTAAAATAAGGTTACTTTACATCTGCCATCAACACAAGCAGTTAAGACACTGAGGCGTGTAACTCTTAACAAAATAACAGTTAAACATAACGGCACGAGTATAACACCTCCCGTGTGGCAAGAACCATAAACCAATCCATTACGCGTGTAGCGGTAAAACATCCACACAAAATCATAATTCCAATTAACCGGGCTAACCTCTCCGTGCATGTCGGAAGAAGTTGATCGCGGTTTAATAACGAATCTTCAAATGACCGGTTTAATTAAGAATGGGACATTTCCAGTCGTAATTGAAATGACCGCCTTAACGACCGTTTCAATCGTTAACCTCGCGATCTGCTGTACGCGCGCGTGCGAGTGACGCAAGCGTGTCAGTGATGGTCTAACTATGACATCACTGCATCAACTGGTCGTCAGCGTCAACGTGCGTGGGCGTGGAGCAACCAGCAACCAAGGTTGTGCAACGATACGTGGATAACCTACAACCGCAACCGGCAAATACCAACGCGAACGAGAATGTGATGATCGGCGACAAAAACTGCACTTCCTGGTTATACGGCGATTAACCTTTATTACGTTCTAATGTGAGCCATCTGTGATGTGTCACAAGTCACAACTACCGTGGATCTAGGCTTCCATCACCGTTGCTGTAGAAACCCTTGACGATTGGGTTGGTGTGCTGTTACAGTCTTGACAAGCTAAAAGGCTTTTACAGAGTTCGAAAAGGAAAAAATCCTCTCGTATTTCTAAAGGCATTTAAAAACCAACAAAGGCAGATGGAGAATGAATGCCTTTGTTTATAAAGAACAAATAATATGCCATTTTGGGTTTGAAAATTATTTTTGGATGGATGACGTCCTCCACGGTTCACACATAGAAATCTTCAAGTCCAGAATTGGTACACAAGACTCACACGGAGGTTGTGAACTGGCTGTTGTGAAGTTCCTGAGGGTATATGCAGCCCAGCAAAATAAATATGTACTTAGGTACCTGTCAAGTGGAAGTGGGCCTGATTAGACAAAAGAAAACAAAACAGCTAAGATATTAATTAACGTTCTCACACGCAATTCTGCGGATTTTAAAATCTCAAACTGTTAAGTATCCTAAATCTTGTATGGATGGATTATAAGATATTTTTGATTCCTGGGACGGGTGGCGTCGTCCTGTAATCCAGCTACTAGAAGGTCACGAATTGTGGATATTTATAGGCATGCACTATGGATGCGATACTCCCACACCACACGCACGAGTGAGTACTACGACTATCCGCAGTACTATCCTGATAATTAGACCAATTCGTATATACCAAGGAAAAATGTGGTTCGGATTCCACTATAAACTGTAGGTTCCTTAGTTGCCATTAGCTGTATGGGCTATTAATTAACAGATGTGTCTAAGGAATGGCGGCCTTAGTCACTAACAAGACTACAAGATCGCGCCACTCATCCTACACTCATCTCCATTCATACTTGGCTTAAAATACCTACTATGTATGGTCGCCATTTCATTGAATAGTATTGAACAGTATTCAAATGGAACATATACACCTGTCAATAGGTCCTTGACATCTGCAGCACACACTCCAAATACGGGATGTATTTTTGACAGACCCTGTAGATTGCCCAATGGCGGGTTTTCTAGTTTTCAAATTCCAAATTCCGATGTAGGATTGTAAATTTCGTACTTTTCTTCTACCCCTTGTCGAATTCGGTTACTAGGAAATCAGCTGACACTTGTGTAAAGAGTTGGTGCTAAAAACACAACAGGATTTTTCAGCTAGAAAAACCCACCAGAGGCCTAATTAAAATTGCATTTTGTAAAGCTTGATGTGGTGAGACTAGTTATATACCTTATTCGAAAGCTTCAGTGAAATATACATGGTATATAAGTTAAGTACAACATAAAAGGCGATTCTGTGGTGATTTGTAACGTTGTGTGGAGGTGGAGTAGTTAGTTATCATGGTGTGTATAAGAATACTTTAATACTTTTAATTGAAATGGCGACCATACAAAGTAGGTATTTTAAGCCAAGTATGAATGGGGATGAGTGGCGTGATGGTGGATGTCACCCACGACTGATAGGCCAGGACCACCGAGTCTCTGCGTTGACCCGTGGGCTCAATTACACGTCAGATTATGTCCGTTGGCAACAAATTATCCAGGCCCACTGACGGTACCCGGTAGCTGGTTTGACGTCGATTACATGTCGCCGACGATGATTACGCTATTAAATTACTTACACACGCGCCGGGCTTGAAACGGGCGAATCTTCTGCAAAGGTTCGGGATCGAGCTACGCCAGTCGTGTTGACGCAAAGCTGGAGGTCCAAGCCAACTTGTCTCACAAACCTACGGACACCGTTCTTTATTATAGGTTATAAGTCGTTTTTCATAGCATGCAAATGCTTTCGAATTAATATAAGTTGTGTGCTTTTTGAATGACACAGAAGGGTATAAAGACATTTGTCAGCATAAGCGACATTTAAAGCGTTGTCAAAGAGACCTCAAATTCCACATTGACGTAAAAGTGTGTCTTGCAGCCCGAAGAAGAAATTGAAAACAATGTATTTCTACGGTAAATAAAAGGTGTTTGTTTTAAACACAACCCAATTTTAAAGTACAGATAGTCATTGTAGACAAAAGAAGCTCACCGGCGGTCTGAATTTTCCCAGTATAAAAACAACATCGTCTTGATCAAGGGAACACTACCTATAATGACGTCATGCCAGGGGAGCATTTAGGTCTGTTTATTTCGTGTTGCTTTGTCTTGATACATGCTTGTCCTCGAAAAAGGTGTTCGATACAGCCCATAAAACGAATGGGATCTATTCTGCATACAAATGAAACACAAATGGACTGTGAAATACCCAAATGAAAACCACAATTAATTGTGTGACTATTGAAATCGCAAAGATTTTCGACACCGATCATCTGTGTAGGAAATGCAGCCTGGTGTCAGCTGATGGATGGTTCAACGCGTGAATCGCGGCTCACGATGACGTAATGGGCGTGACGACGATGCGGCGATAATGGTGAAATGGATGCATTGTTGTGAAACGTACGGTGATGCTATGGTGAACGCATGCAGATATCGAGTAATAAACCTCCAGGTACATCCCAGGCACTACGTGTAGCAAGATAGTGTGACGGAGCTTGCTGAGTGCTTTGAGGATTTGAGGAAGTGAGAGTTTGAGTGGGTAAGGTTTGAGGGGTGTCAGGGTTGTTAAGGAGATTTGGGGGTTTGTGTTGTTTTTTTTTATGTAAATAGGACTTAAGTGGTTTGAGGGGAGTGAGGGTTTAAGTGGTACATTTTGAAGGGGTAAGGTTTGAGATAGTAGGGTTTCAGGGGTGGGGTTTGGCGGTTTGAGGGAAGGTGAGGGAGTTAGGGGGTTTAAGAGGGGTTCAAGGAGGTTTGGGGGTTTGTGTTGATTATTTAGGTAAAGAGGGCGTAAGTGGTTTGAGGGGATGGGGTTTAGTGGTTAGAGGGAAGGCGAGGGAGTTAGGGAAGTTTAAGAGGGGTTTAAGGAGGTTGAGGGGTTTGACGGTAGTGAGGGTTTATGGGGGTTTGAGTAGATTTATTTAGGTGGTTTAATATGGACTGATACATTTGAGGGGTTAGGACGTTAAAAGGGTTTGAAGAGGTATGAGGAGTTTATAATGGCTGAGGTATTTAGTGGCTTCCAAATCAACCTCAGAAAGAATAAATTTGAACCATTTGTCATTGGGAGACAAACTAATGATAACAACATACATTACATAGGCGTTAGCAAGTCCTACAGGACCAGGGTTTGACTAAGGTTTTGTGCTCTACGGTCCTAAGACCTCGATGCATCGTATATCAAATTACTTAGTAGAGATTTTCGCACAACAAAAAACACAGTTGGTTGTTCTTGAATTAGTTAAGACGGAAATTAGTTGTAGTGAAACCTCCACACAAACGTGAATGGATAGTTAAGATTTTCGGTAACAAGATAATTTTTATGTACGATAATTTTCAATGCACACAAATTATTTAATGAGGTACATGAGCAACTGGGTGGTATTTTGGACCTTTTGAGCTATAAAATTATGATGACCAATATTGAATGTCCCTAAGTGTGTTAAATACAAAGAAGGCCTTCACCTAGTGACGATAATCTGGTCGTTCGATTCCATTGATAATTGGGCAATTACCTACTGACCCCGTTAGAGTCAATCTTTGTCTAGTGTCTAGCGCACGCATGATGCTGAACCGCGCTAGAACCCGCCCCAGATTGTCTGTGGGCGTACTTTGTCTCAAACAGAATGAAAATGCGATGCATCTAACGCCATCTTGAAAATATTCCCGACCGGACGCAGTGGGCGAGGATCCAGTGGGTAGTGGCAGAAGTCAAGGTGCAACGCATTTTGGTTTTCACCCGTTCCTATGGAAGCCCCAGAACTAGGAACGGTTAATCACCTTGAGAACCCGTTTAGTGACGTCACCAGCATGGCCGACAATGAAGGCCTATCTACAATCGATGGACCGATTAATCCCAAATTGTTTACGCCCGATCATTTTTCAAAGAGGTGCTTTGGAAATAAATGACCTCGCGGCTTCCTCTAACCTAGTTTTTGCACCTTTGATATCGTTGAGTTATATGCCACAGGATAAGCTAATCAATGGGGGATTCACTCAGGTATCCATCCAAAGTTACTTTATTGGAATAATTTTACAAATATCTTTTAAATGATGTGTAGACGGGTTGGAATAAAATCAGACGAGTCATAAACCAATGAAAGAATTCCCGCAAAGACACCCTGCAGGTCAATCCCATCAGAAATCTCGTGGCGGTCAATGTTTCGAATGTTGCGTAACCACTCATAAAAGGAAAACACTTTTCATCGTCAAAAAGCAGTGTAGTGTTCCAACCAGTCCCGTATCAGTGTTAAACCAGTCCAGGCAATTAAATATTGCCAAAATATGCATACATCATACAAAAACCTTTTCAATTTACAAGGTGGTCCGACCAGATCCGCGATAAACGTAATGTCTGCGAGACGAGCCGAGTCCGCGGAGGTCATCTTTTAATTTCCCCGGCTCGACTGGACCGCATTCTTGCCGCGATCATCCCAGAGCAGGTTTCAAAATGTCCCCGCCGCCACGCCTCCGTTCTCGCCCGAAATAGGGATTTTGGGTCGTTTCCGAAACTTGGGATTACAATTTACAACGATGTCGCAATCCGCCGTCTCTTACGCCACCCACTCTTCGGAAATTCCTCCGGGTTCAAGAGTTCACCTGGATCAATAGCGGGACACGTGCTATGTGTGTGACGGAGAAGAGGCGATTACTGTGATGCGAGCTGTTTAACCGTTGAAAACTCGGAAATATAATATAGGGGAATAATAACCGCTCGATGTGCAAACGAGTTTCCACCAAATTGTCTCTTCAGCGTTTTAAACCTCAAGATGTACGAAACCAACTCCTTGAGGTCTGAAGAAGGAATGCAATAGGAAAATTGTATTATAGTCCGGCCGCTTAGAAAACGACCTGCGCGCTAATGCTAAACCAATGCTGGAGGAGGTCGTTTTCTAAGCGGCCGACCTATAGAATTGAGGGTATAGTGCTCGCTTGACAATCTAAAGGTTGTCGGGTCCGTTTTGTGAAAAGTCAAAAACTTTTTGATTGTTGGCAACTGGGCTCATCCGTCCCTGATTCTCGGGCTTAAATGAATGGTAATTTTCAAAGCCCATGAGTCTTGAGAGGTAAAATAACCAAGAATTTCTTAAATTAACTTTTAACCTACGGTGGCTTAACAATTCATCTACCGTCAAGTACACACTCAATTTTATGTTTAAGTTAGAGCCAGTCTTAGAATAAATAATCAAGTAAAATTCATTAAAAATGATTTGTGTTGCTGTGAAATAAATACGGGTTTCCATCCTATACAACCTTTGATTCAAAAGAGGGTTGTTTTATTGCTAACTGTGACATATTTCATGTCCACATAAACTTTTATAGTGTGAAAAACTTAGAGAGGAAATAGAAAATGACAGCATGCTATGAGTAGTTTATTTACTGTAACTGTTTTCTCCTTGAGTAAAACACACTAGCTATAGCTGATCCAACACAGATTGTTCACCTCACCATTTAAATCGATTTATACGGTATGACACCACCTCTTTCACCACAGAAGAACCACTGAATTGCCACCTAGATAGCAGACTTTTAAGTTGTGGTTCAATAATTTAGTTAATTATTTGTAAAAATTCAAACTACGTCAGTTTTTCTAAAGTAGACTACTAAGAATCGTGCTTGGCGTAGCAAAGTATTGTTAGACTGTGCACAACTATGTACAAAGTACAGCTAGGTCGAGGTATACCTGACGTAACACTCTTATCACAAACATAGGAACAAAGAGTAGTAAACGGTTGAATTACTGTTCTGGAAACATAGAAATATAGAGCCTAGGTAATCAGGGGAAAATCTACACGGTTTCGGTTAAAACATACGTGAAAATCTTTAAACCGTACTATAAGATAAAAATATAAGAAAAGACACGTTTTCTAAGGTTTCGATGTAAAAAAACCAGGTCACAAAAAGGAAGGAGGTTAACAAATTATCATTATCAATTGAGATGGGGACGCCACATGTGCGTATTTTAACCCAAATATGAGTGAAGGATGAGTGTAGAATGGTTTTAGATGATCTGTGTAGTTTTGTTACTGACTAAGATCAGCTGTTTCATTAGCTAGGATAATTTATTTAAGCCCAATTATCAGGAACAGCTGGGTCCAATTTCAAACCATCAAAAAGAAACTGATTTTTTCAGGATCGGATCGAACAGGTGACCTTTTGATTGTTAGGCGAGCAATTTCACGATTCATCTACACAAATTACGATAAGATGAAAATACACGCACAGGTTTTGACAACGTGAGCACTGACGTAGTTACTGAGAGGCTTTCTCAGAAGTTCTTCAGCTCTCGATATTAAATTTTTATAATTACGTGGTACGCCGCAGAAATACGTCGGATTTTGAGTAATGATAGATTTAGTTCTTGCCTCAGGTGGAATAGCACTCTAATCCCGGGGAAATGGAGGTAAGACGAATCAGCTGATGTTGGCTCTCCTGTCCTGGTTGTACGAATATAGAGGAAATTCCTACGTTTTTGGGTTGGATTTTGTATTCATTCATACAGTAAATTAACAAAGTGTATACATCGACATACCTAATGCAATAAGGGTTTACTGTGTAATGTCCTTTTTCGCCCGTCCTACTCAACCAATTATTTATATTGATGTGTCACTTGTCACTTTAAAGTTTATGATCACTGTTTTAAATTACTAAAATGTGTAGCAAGTTAAGTTTAGAAGGACTAAATGAGTCTATTTCAGAGGGGGGGTATAAGTTTGATTATATTACTGTGGATATTTGAGCTATTGACCATAATAGCTCAAAGAAACATGAACATTTAGTCTTAAAATTATCAAATTTATCAAATTATCAAATGGTATTAGTGTTTTAAAACGCCTGCAAATATAAAATTAGATGAGCAATTATAAAATTAGAAAATTAGATGAGTTGTATTAGTCATATTTGAATGACACAAACGTTTATAACAAAAACCAAACACATTAACATAATGTTTTCCTTAGCAAAGGACAAAGGCTACTACAATAAATACAAAATGGTAAAAATCGTAAATTTTGAAAACACAGGAATTGCAACCCCTACAGAATATGCATTTTTTATACTATAACTTATACACTTTATATTAAAACGTTATACCAAACAAAACGCTTGGAATTTCAAAACTCCAAATTATTCAACTTTGGTGTAGTCATAAGGAGTCGTGTGTTGAGCTGGATATGCTAAAAAGGTTACGAGTTTTAAGTTACTGAAGAATCGTTGGCAGAAAAACCAGCTGTTATGGCTCAGTCCCCCGACATCAGGCCTGCATAACTTGAAAAATCGTAAAGCATTAAGAAGAATATTGAATGACACAGATGAAATGCTAACGGTGAAGTCTGTTGCCTCCTCCCAAGAAACAAAAATAATATCAACATTTATTTCTCAGACAGCTGACGTTAAAATATTTTAGGAATATATTTTGATCAATGTCATATTTTGAACAAGATACTCAAAAAGTTCTAAACTCAAAAATAATCTTCGACTGTAAATAGCAAATCAGACTTGGTTTTTGTAGTCCAAAAATTAATCTTGAATCTGTCTCATTTATGAAACGTCCCTCCAACACATGTAGATAGGAATTAAGCTATAGTAACACAAAATACTTTCCAAAGATTTATATCAAAGGTCCTTAGACAAATTCTCGAAGCACTATGGTCCGTACTATAGGCCTACTGTGTATTTACTGTATTATTACAAATTACAAAAAAACCTCACTAGTGTAACTGTTTTTTACTGTATTACACAGGGAATCAGTAGAAACGACAGAAAAATATATAAATATTAGAAATCATCAAAATCTAGCATTCATCCTTTCTGGCGATTTGAAGATGCATAACTTGAAGAGTATTGAAGCATAGAAAAAGTCGTATAAACTGAGTTGGATTGTGTGTATTTATTGTATTAGTACATTTTGCATCTTAGTTGTTGTAAACATTGATTTAGGCTTACAACAAGCTTTGCTATAATTCTGTCGAAAAATAAGTTCAATGTGTGAATACACAGATGTGGTACAGCATTTTTTTGTTTACGTTTTTAAGGTAAACAAACTTTGTTTTGAAATCATGTTGGGATTTAAAGGAACAAGAAGGGACAAATTGTATATTAAAAAGGTACTGTTAAACAAACTTATACTAACTATAACGTAGAACTTTACAGTGAATTCCTGTTTCTTATACCTATTTATTTAATTATTTATTTTTGTACAAACTCTAGTCTGTAACAAGATTTGGTGACAACTTACTTGTAGCCATCTACTGGGTCCACTTCTGCTCTGGAACAAAAAAAAATGGTGTTTAGAAACATAAATGTAGGTAATCACAAAATGAATTAAAAATGACATTTTTAATGGATATTTCCCAAGGTCGGTTTAGAATAGGGGTTAAACGACTGAAAAACTTAACAAATAGGAGAGGAAGGCAGTGTTCATATTTCAAGAACACTTATTTTCACTCTCAGAAATTAAAAACAATTATGTTTTCCATAACATTAGATTGTAGGCTGTTACAACGCATTGATAAATACGAAGTCAAGTGAAGTATGAGTGTGCATGAGTGTAGACTCACAGACAACTGGAATTTTCTTATCTTAGAACGAATGATGTCATGTGTTTACTTCTTCAACTGTGCTTGAGGAACTTCTTGGGTCTGAGTTGAAATAAACGCTCTCTAACTGTTTGAGAAAGGATAACAGTCATGCCAAGTGTATAATTTAAACAGTGTTTTGTATCAGCATTAGGAGTCCAATAAATTAATTCTGGGTCCAATTTGAAACCATCTAAATTCAATAACATTCTGAGAATCGAAAGTTACGATTCAAGTGCGAACCTATATTTGTTGTTCTTTCGTACGTTTCTCCACAAAACCCCTTTACACTCATTGTTTCACATGCAGTTAATACAAAGCTTCCCTTTTCAAATAAACTATTTCAGCAATCAGACACATACTTTCTCCCATTAGTTTGTCAAAACCCTATATAGCTAAACGGTGGGAGTACCCATGATATTTTTTGGGGGAAGCAACCAAAGTTTCAATAACTTTTTACCATATTCTGAGCAGCATTGGTTGTTGTACAGTACCATTTTGTTGAAAGTTGTGAGGACTATAACTAAATTTTAATTAAACTCGTTTTGACCGATTTTGTGAAAATCAAATTTTCCTGTTATTTTATGGGTTCTGTAATGTAAATCACCATTAAAATTTAAATAAAAAAAATATAAAAACTAATGGAAATATCATACATAGCAAATTGCAACAAAATCGAACCACACGTTTGTCTCTTGTCTGTACACACACACACAGACATCACTTTGAAATCCACTTTTGGGTTCAGAAAAAAAGATATTTTTTTTAAACGAATATTTCCACTCAAAAATCAAACTCGAAACAATTTTACGATAACAATACTTTCTTCGAATCGGGTGGAAAATATACACCTTTGTTGAAATTTGAAAAACAAAATTCTACCATCATCAACTGTATCAAAACCATTAAGCCTCTTCCATGACGATCTACATTATTCGCGTTTACAACATTCTATAAAAACCACCTTAGTATGACGTCACACCAACCTTGACCACGGGTTTCTTTGTTTCCCTCGCCTTAAATAAGTTCAAAGTAATATCGTTACAACACTATCGCCATTGTTCGCTCGATATGTCAGCCTATGAAACAGCAATCATGGCGCAGTAGGAATAGAATGCATCCACATGAGTTGGGTAACTTTGTACGTTGAACTATCGGAGAATAACTCACGTGTTGCAATGACCGTGCATTAATTGCGCCAATCTCTAAAACGGTCTCGAAAATTCTACTTAGTTGCACCAAGCCCAGGCCTGGTAGGGGTGAGTTGCCGGCAGAAGTAATGTCCTTGTTTTCGTTCTAACCTAACCTAACCTACTCAATTATACAGTCAAAGAGGGCCGCCACTTGGCTTCGTTAAGGAACATATCAAAGGTATTGGTGGCTCCCTGGAGTAGTTGGCGCAATTCAGGAATACCCCCACCCGACTACCTCAGGTCATTTGGCGTAATTAATGCCCGCCCAAACTATCGGAGAATAACTCGCATGTGTCGCAATTATCGACGTTACAAAAGTAATGTATCATCAACGCATATAAGTAAAACACGTGTATATTGCCATTGGGATAACATACCAATGGAGATACCTTATGATTACCTTAAGTCCGTATGATTGAACGTGTCTCCTGGCCGCGTCTACCATTGGTTTTTAAGGTCTTTAAGGACTTGCCATTGGTTTTTAAGGTCCGGGCCTATCCCAAGTAGATGAAGGTAAAAAGACAAGTTCCATCAAACAGACTATGGAGTACAAGATTGCATTAAACTATGAAAATAATCGTACATAACAGTTTAGACAAATCGACCATACAAAAAATTGCAGATATTTGTTAAGATCAAAGCTTAAGATCAGAACTTTAATGGTTCGAAGGGTGAGCATTAATTGCGCCAACTGACCTGAGTCAGGAAGTCGGGTATTCCTAAATTGCATCAACTACTCCAGAGAGCCACGCGATACCTTTGATACGTTCCTTATCCAAGCCTAATGGCGGCTCTTTTTGACTGTATAATTGAGCAGGTTATGTTAGGTTAGGATGACACGTAAACAAGGACATTACTTCTGCCGGCAAATCACCCCTACCTCGCTTTTGCTTGGCGCAACTAAGTAACATTTTTTGGGACCCTTTGAGGGCTTGGCGCAATTAAGGAACTCTTTGGCGCAATTAATGCACGGCCTTTGAAACTGGGTCCGGCGGTACAGCTGTTCTTGATTATTGGCAATTTTAGTAAATGGGTAGCTTAAGAAACAGCTAGTATTGGTCAGTAGCAAATCTACACAAGGCATCTTACTTCTTAGGCTGAAATGCACATCCAGGAATTCTTCTGGTAGTACTGTTTTTAAATTTGCTTACCTGCGGGCTATGGTGTTCAAGAGTGTATCAATGTTTTAAACAATTGGATTGTTAAGTGACCTATCAATTGGGTTTTAGAACAAGTAAACTGAGTATCACTTGATCAACGCCACACTTTCTTTTATTTATCCAAACCACAATATTCACACCTGCATTTTCTAAACTTCTGTAATTACCGGACGATTGGCAACACTGGTAGCCAGGTGGCGGATACGGAAGCCGGTCGTGGAGGCGGCGTTGCGGCGCAGTGTTGCCACTAAGAACTCGTCTCACCGGTCCTCCGTCTCCGCATACCTTCACTCACACACACACACACATACACAATACACATACAGCGGCACGACCGTCTAAGGAAAGTCAAGTACACTGCATTTACCGGGGCAAGAGCAGCATCATTCAATGGATTAACGCCGTCCGAACACTATGATACGCTCCGGTATCCCGGATAGAAACGTCCTAGAAGAGTATAGGTGACCGATGTTAAGACTAAGCCACTTATCGGTTTAAGTAAATGATATGCAGGATGGTGTTGGATAGGTTGATCAGATTAGGCTGTTAGATATTGATGGCAAGACTTTAAAAGGCTAGGAAATCAAAGAGTATTTAAAAAAGGAAAATGTTTGGATAAGTTTATTTCTGTTGAGCATATTATTCAAATTCATTGGTGGCCTAAGTCGTCTGTTTTCTGGTAGTTGAATGTATAATTTTAAATATCACACTATTTTAGGCATCTTTATAGGAACGATTAACATCTGAAAATCTACATGATCATTTGTCAATAAGTTTTCGATTTATTAGTAGTTTTACCACCAACAACCATTCGAATCTAACAAATCTTATTTCTGTCATAACCAACATTTGAATCTGGAAGTTAGTTGTCACCATGTGTAAGTCACCTTGAAAATGATAATACCATAAAACATATAATACTAACAATAGTTTAAATCTATTGAATCCCCTGACAATCAACAATAACAATTTGTCACCTTTACCAGAATCAACACGTTAGCTCTTTATTTTTCACATATTTTTTACCATCTGGTAATCAGTTATTAGCATACGATTTTAGTATAATAACAGTCACTTTGTGTGAATTAAACAATCAGCATAATCAGTTGGTAACATAACCCTTGTATAGTCAACATTTTAATCACCTGACATTCAATTTTTGTACAATCAACAATTATCATCTTAGCTCTGTTGCGATCAACTCAAGAAGGCAATGTTGGGTAAAATGCAAGGCGTATGAAAGAAGGTGTGTGCATAGTGACGTCAGTGCGAGTAAAACTTGTTTTATTTTACCAAATCATATGTTTTCTTGTAGGCTAATTTTCCAAAGACTTTCGAATGACAATCATTACGAATTAATTAGCATTGAATATATAACACTATTTAGCGTTTTATATCCAATATAGTGTTGTATTCAATATTGAATATAGTCATAGTGTTATACAGTATATTCAATGGTGGTAGTATTAGTATATAGCATTTTGATAGTGAGTACCTTTTAATCGAAAAACAGTAAAGCAGTAAATATTGTAACTGTGGCTGCCTTAACAGGCAACATATTTTTAGGTGACAATATACAAATAGTTTTAAGTATAATACCTTTTTTCAGCTCCTACTTATGTTTTATATAATTGAAAATCTCTCATTTAAGTAGCCTTAGTGGAAAATAAATAGTTACAAATAAATCGGCAAGATTGTATTTACATATATTTAACAAAAACAGCACAAAATGGCATATAGCTTAAGTTGTAGAGATTTTATAACATTTTAATGACATACTCTAAACATACAGTTCGGCCAAAACTTCTGTGCTCGCGGACAGGTCGCTAGCCCAACTAAAACTTACGGATACGGTTATTTGCAGTGCTGGGGTAGGGGTGAGTGAGTAGTTATACCTTCCGCAAAGATTCGTTCGTTCTTCGTGACGTTCCAATCCAGAGAGCTGAAACCCTGGCTGCATACAGACTGATCCGCGGTCAGAGGGTAGTTTTGGATCATTCAAACTGACCCGGGGGTCTGGTAGGTAGATAATAGGGTCGCTTGAAACATGTGATCTGACCCGCGAGTCGTTGAGGGAGGACGGGAAATTCTTCAGGCTTCTACGGGGAAAATAAGTTGAGCAACAGACAAAGTCCTTCCTTGTAGGCTACAACCAGTAATATGATTTAGCCTAAAAGCTTATTTTAGCAATTCAGTTCATTTGGCTTAAATATTGCTATCGTTTTGTTAAAATCTTTCACTTAGTAAAAACTAATTGTTATTTAGTACAAACCTTCAGAAATACATCAGTGATAACTTACATTAATATAGGGTTCTATTGAGTGATTATAACTTACTTTAAGTTTTAAACAAATTTTGAAGGTTTTTAGTCATTTTAATGTTTGTATGTTAACCCTTTCAGGCCCACTGTCCTCTGTAGGGGACATGCCATTTATTAATTTATTGTGAAGTCCAGGTCATTGTTTAGTGCCTTAAAACCCACTGTCCTGTCAACAGGACACTTTGGCAACACACAAATATCAATCTCAGCTCATTCTGTTGGATTTTACTAAAGTTACAAAAAACATATGACGTCAGGGCACGGCCGCCACAGCAGTATCAATTTGGTGGCATGACATACACACTATATGTTTGTTATACATTATTATAAATTCAAAAATTATGAAAGGTTGGTACATTATTTTGTTCCTTAGCAACGTAGGAACAATAATATAACAGTATTTTGCCTCATCAATCACTAATAAAGTTGCTGGATTTTTTTGTTTTTCGATGTCCCCTGGAGAGGACAATAGGCAAATGTTGTAGTCTATCGTCCCATTACTCCATGGTGAGTTGTAATGGTTGTAATGCTTAGAACAGCTGGGTACAGTTTGTCAACAGTGATTTAGTGGTTTTTGTTAGAGGTTATAAAATGAGTTACAGAAAAGTGGAAGCTAACGATATTTTATACCTAATTGAAAGTGGCAATGTGCCTGAACTTGAATACGGTATCTAAGTGATAGTGACAATGAACAAGTAAATATTACAACAAAATATGAAGTGAATTTTGGTCATATTGGTTTTGAAATGGAAAGAGATAATTATTGTTGTTAACTAAATAAATTCATAACATTGTGTATCTGATTTTGTGTCTATTTTTTATTGGATCCCTAGTGTTTACCATGTCCACTTTGACATACGCCCAGTGCCCTCTAGAGGGGACATATATTTGAACAAAAAATTTTTAAATGAAAATTTAAATGAAAATTATTTCCATGTGTTCACTGTAATAAGCAAGTGGTAATGCACATAATAACAGCTTCTTACCGGAATGATTGAACATTTTCATTACAAACTTTAAAAAAAACTAAAAAGTTTAAAATTTTTGAAAATTTTGTTGTTTTGTTTTTAGTTTAATGTTATTATTTTAATTTATAAGTAAGTAGTTCTTGTATTTATACAGTTTTTAATACTTTAGTTCTGTAAACTACTAAAAAAATATAGCTTTTATTTTTATTTATATGAGAATTTCACTTTAATATTTGCCCAGTGTCCTCTACAGAGGACAAGCCTCTAAATTACAAAGAAAAAATAAAAAAAATAAAAAATTGTTCAAAACATGTTTAGAGGACTTGCCTTTATTGATTTATATAAATATATTAGTTTTTTTCCAAAAAAATCAAACTTGGGCCTCAAAGGGTTAAGCTGAGCTCAGTGTGTGGTGAATGCTTCGCCCCAGAGCCAGGGCTCTCAAAGCGCCTATGATAATCCTATAGAATGCTAACATTTAGAGTATTACTCATTACTCTATTTTGTTTTTATACTATCCTTAAAAATAATACATCGTTTGTTGTAAATTATCATTGGTGCCATTTGTTTTGTCTGATGTTGCTTCCCAAAATTTAAAAATATAGGCCTAGTTTTTTTTATTTAAGTTTAGGATATGGTTATGTATTTCTTAGTTCTTGTAAGCTTTTTATGATAACAATATATTTGTTATTAAATTGGTACGTTTGATACTTCCAGAAAGTGAATTGATTATAATGATGGAAAGAATTAGTAATATGATTTATATTTAATTATTAATACACAAGTTATCGTATTACTTTGTAATCATAAAAAAATGAAAAAAAAAATTATTCTATTAAATCCCTTGCGCACAATGAAAGCGATGTATTTACGTACAAGTATTCAGTGCGAATTCATGTTTCTTGATTCATAATTAAAAAAAAAAAAATTGGTTTACTACAAAGTACAGAATTGGCTTATATCTTTGACTATCAATAATACAAAAAAATCAATTAAAAAATAGTTAGTCGCTAGCGCATTATGTAGCTGGCTCACACAACTACGTTCTTTTTTAACAAAACACTGGCTACAGAGCTGGTCCATTTAGATGGGATGTCTACTTCAATATCCAATAGTCAATGCTTGTATAAAATTTGAGTCATATTACGTAAAAGATATTAAATCTATCAATTTAATTCCGTAAGTGAATCGGTCCCCACGTATCCCGAGCTACGTAAAAGGTAAAATGGCTGTTGAGGATTCATTTTAAAGCTCAAGGTCCAAGGACTGTGGGAACAAATTATATCATAATATCAAAAATATCAGAAGTGTCAAAAACTACCCATGCTCTTCACCACAGGCCGTCAGAGATTCAGTCATTTTCTAATGGAAGTACTGTACTGTACTGCTACAGTTTTTCGATAAGCTGCTTTAAACATACCAGCTGAAAACATTACGTATTTGTGTGTTTATTGTTTTTAGTGTTCTGTTTTTAGGTTAAAATGTTAATGCGGTGTTTAAATGTATCGTATTGGGCGAAGACCGCGACTAAATGTGTAAAAAAGTGTGCATTTATTTTAAATTTGTACACATAACTATAAAGCAGTAATTGCTGCTATGGACCCCTAGTTCTCTATATTGTATTGACAATATGTTTAAAAGACTAGCGGCGAACAACGCGATACCCATATCAAAATACAATGGTGATTATAAAGTAATTAGTAGTGGGAGGAATATTTAATTCTATTCAAGACCTTCATACCTACCTTGTTTGGTGTGTATATTAATAAAAAACAATCCTGAATGATAAAATGCTGTAAGATCATCTATATTTTTAGTAACTAACCAAACAAAGCTGGAATATTCTTTCTAGAGCATTCCAGATTAACTACTATCACGCACTTCCATAGTTAATTCATAAAGCTACAAGACCTCCTAGAATATTCCAGATAGTTTTAGAAAACCATGAAATAATGAATAAAATATAATATTTTCATGTACACGCATATTGTAGGCCTACGTTGCCTTGTCCAAAACACTTTTTTGTACCCAAACCATGCGATATAGGATGATTTATATAGGAAGAGGTCATACATAGGTACATTCACCCTATTAGGAATTTGACGTCTTCTCTGTAAAAATGTCTTGTGTAACAATGTCTATTTGGGTGAAGAATTCCGAAAACTCGACCCGGTCGAGACGAAGTATGCAGTTTGAAAAAACCTGATATTGCTGTAAAATGTTGACTTGAGTGTGATTATTAGGATATAATAGTATTAATTAAATGTTTTAATCATTGATATAGTTACTTGTACTCTAAACCGTATTGAACGCTCATAGTCATAGCAAAGACTTAAGGAATTTCGTAGCCACTCGGATATACATACGATTTATTTTATATTTTATTTTACGATTTATTTGATTATCGAAATAAAAAAGAGTCTATAACCGTTGCTGCAACCCAGGCTCTGCTTTCAATTTATTAAAGTGTCTAAGTTATGGAAAAATTGATTTATTTTCATGTAAACAGTAGGACAATTAATTACAATGTAGGTTATACTTTTTGTCGAACTACAAAGTGTTTGGATTAGGCGTTAAGGTTAAACGTCTTACCGTCGGGTCCTACCAACTATAGTTTTTAATTTAAGTGCGTAATCATAGTCATAGCAAAGACTTAAGGAATTTCGTAGCCACTCGGATATGCATACGATTTATTTTATATTTTATTTTACGATTTATTTCTATTTAGCCTATTTTATTTTATGATGATATGATTATACGTGATACAGAACTGTTTACTTTTTGAACGCAAACCAAATTGCGATTAAGAAAATTAATTTAATTCCGAAATGCTATCCTCATTGAATACAAATAATTAATTGGCAACCTTGATACAAATTTAATATGTTAACTTTTTGCCAATTGTAGAAACCTGATATCGAAACTTATAGAATATTTGGACGGAATTGAATACACACAATAAACTAAATAAAAGACTAAACTAGGCTAGCTATATTAAGCCAAATCAATTAAATTGCTAAAATGAGCTAATAGGCTAAATCATATTAGTTATAATATAATATAATAATATAAGCAAATACGAAGTCTATTACTCAACTTATTTTCCCGTAGAGGACGGGGAGAATTTCCCTCCCTCCCTCAACGACCCGCGGATCAGATCACAGGTTTCAAGCGACGCTATTATCTACCTGCCAGACCCCCGGGTCAGTTTGAATGATCCAAAACTACCCTCTGACCGCGGATCAATTCGAGCACACGCGAAACCCTACTGGACTGAGGCTGTTTTAGGACTTTTAGTCCTCTTCAACCAATAAAAGATTCGTGGCGGCTGAAGGATTAGGACGGTCGGGTGGTGTCCCGAGTGGTCCCAGCCCCTAAATTAGCCCTCGCTCGGGGCCGTAGAACGATTGGCACACATTTTTAGCCGATTTGGAATAGCACGACTGGCACAATCATTAAAGGGGATTAAGAAGGGTCAAACTGTAAGGTTCGGAAAGGCACGATTGACACAACAGACCGGTAAGGAAGTAGTAGGCAGGTAGCCAGAATGCGGGAAAATGGAAATTGTTTTGTCCCCACAAAGTCCCCGCTGTAGTGCTTATTAGAGTTAGCAATTACTTCATCCATGGTGTAAGTTTGAGCGACAAATCTGCTGCTACGGTCACTATGCCCCTGCTGGACCTAAATAAAACTACACTAACCCAACCTAACTTAACTAAACCTAACCTAACTTAACTTAACTAACCTAACCTAACTTAACCTAACCTAACTTAACTTAACCTAACCTAACCATTGAAAATACGCGATATTACCGGCAAATGACTGTCGTAGCAGAGTTGATGGGGAATTTTAAACTTCCCGTTTTCCCTCGTGCGATGGCGTTTACCTGGTCGAGCGGTTGTGCCAATCGTGCCTTTTCCAAGCAGGCTAGTTGACCCTCCTTATTCCGCTCAAATGATTGTGCCAATACTGCCATGGGCAGAAGATCCAAAAATGTGTGCCTGTGCCAATCGTCCCGTTCCCTCGCTCGGCTGCTCGGGGCTTTGACAATGAGTCACCCACTGGGCTCAATGCATAGTTGGTAAAATGTTTGTATATCACCATAATGTGTATTAAATAACGTCATTTTTGTAACCTGCATCAAATAACAAGAACATTGAGCCCAAACACGAAATAATTGCGAGGATATTAAGCATACCACGACACGAAAACTGTCAATTATTTTTTATAACCAAATGTATACGTAATATCGTCGCAATTATTTCGTGTTATATATATATAACTAAGTAGTGTTATACACGAATACTAGAAAAACACATTTGTCTAGTATTCGTGGTGTTATATATTCAATGCTAATTCGTAATGATTGTCATTCGAAAGTCTTTGGAAAATTACAAGAAAACATATGATTTGGTAAAATAAAACACGTTTTACTCGCACTGACGTCACTATGCACACACCTTCTTTCATACGCCTTGGGTAAAATGGTTCTTTTAAATCAACATTATCTCATAACAATCAATTGTTAGTACACCATGATAGTTCTTCACTTGCCACACTTTTGACTTAACGATCGACATCTTTCCCTAGCAAGAATCAACCCAAGAAAGGAGTGTTGAGTAACATGATTCTTAAAAATCAACAATTTAATCACATAGCAACCGATTAGTATACCTATATAGTTATCACTCAACGATGTCGTATATTCAACATCTCTGCCCTGTTAGCAGTGTTGGTAACGAGATATGAACAGCACGAGCAGACCAACGTGAGTACACGATGGTAATTGAATAACGCTCAACGCAAGATTTGTATTGAATAACGCCTAACCAGTGACGCACGGTTGCCTCCTTACTATTGGCCAATTGGCCAAACACTGTGGCAAATACCACAGCAAGAGTGAAAATGTTCTTTACTTTTATTGAAATTTGAGTAATAGCAAAATTATCACGGATGATAGACTTTGAATGGTGAAAGAAGACTCGTCCTATTGAAAACTCTGCTTTGGTGTATTTCATGTTGAAAACGAGTACAAAATGTTCTTTAAGATGGTAACATATTTTACTATTGGCGCTTTTCTGGGCGGTTGTATAGCTATAGAACTAGCTATTGTTTATAAGATCGTGTAATTTGGTTGAAATAGTTTTAATAACAATAAGTTGAATGCCAAGAAACAGATAATAAACACCAAATCGTATTTTTACTGTGTTGCGACATAAGGTTTATGTTGCCAACTTTGTTATTACATAATATTGATCATTACTAATAATAAATTGTCCAAGAATGAACCATGTTAAACATACAAAGTCACGCTACATGCATAAATAATAGATCTTAAACCTAATTAAAGAATTACACTAATGCACATTTTGTAATTTGTAAACTTTACTTATGGATTTGTTGTGTATTAAAGTTTGTGCATTTACATTTGTAGGCAATTTTAAAATTGGTTTCACTTGCTTCAAACGTAAGTTTGGTTGTATCATAGATAGACTAACCAATACAAGTAGACTTCTCATCCCATTGTAGATTTTTAAGCTCGCTTTTCGTGTCCAGTTCATGTCCGGTGACACTGATCGCTAGTGTCGACAAAATTTTGTTTCTATTGTTTTAGGTCTAATCTGATTTGTGCTTAACTGTTTGGCTATAAAACTAGGGAACGAGTTATTGTTTATAATTAATCGAGTTATTTTGTTAAACGATGTTTTAAATGACTGAAATAACAAGAAACAAATTGTAAACAAAACACGACCTCTACAGTGCGACGTACAGAACTAACAATAAAATTGGCATCAGCTGTTCTATAAGGATGAGAAATCTATAACAGCATTTAAAAATGCAAACGATCACATGAGGCGAACAAATTAGTTTTTACACGTGAAATTCACAGGATAAAATAATTGTATGGAATAAAATATAAATTTCACAAACGAGCTAAATATAATGGCCTTCTCTACGGCGTTACTAAAACATACAGTTATGCGGCTCCAGATGCGTTGCCATCAACATTATCATCGCTTTTTGCCGGTTATCGTGCGGCTCGCCTACACTAAATGGCTTCTAATTTTGTTCTCTCGTTTTTGGGAGATTAGTCTGTATAATATAGAGGTTTCTGCACGAAAGAGCAATATTTGGGGAGTACCATGACTTGGGGCTCTTCATTTTACATGATTATAATATGTGGCATCTTGCTCTTCAAATGAAGACTATATCCTGGGATGCTTCAAAAGGCACTTGTCATTTCTCGCGGGTAATGATACTACAGTGTCCGTGCATTTCTTGCTGACGGACAGTCCAAATGAAATGTACAAAATTCAACTTATCAAAACATGTCTCAATCATCCCACTACTGTGCATCCATAGTCAATTCCTTTACACAACTGAGGTTTAGTTTCCCCGGAAAAATTCCCGTGCGAATCCTGACCGACCCGGCTCACAATCGATTATAATTCAAATGAAAAACGTGAAATGCGTCCGAGCTTTCTCCCGAATGTTAAGCGATGACAAGCGCCTACGACGCTTCACTTTCCCGGCGCTTTACAACATATCTGTTGGCATCGCTCCACTATGGGGAAACCACAGAAACCCTTCGCTTATGACCACCGCGTGGGCCGGGGAATTTATTATCAATTTCAGTTCACAGGGGAAAGGTTTATGGAAATTGCACATACAGTAGGTTTGAATTTTAATTTCACGGCTCATCAGTTTTAAAAATAAATAAAATCGTTGGTTGCTGTAATGTAAAATAGTTTTGGTTTTTAGCCAGGCCTAGAAGGAGTCAACATCAATTGGAAGTCGTACATACAGTTTGAACTAGAAGAATCGTAGTGGTCGCTACAGCAGGACTACTTAATACGGGCATGTAGACCCTTGTATGTACAAAAGGCACTGACTAGGCCTAACATTCCCAACCGTTTGCAAAAGATAGAAATATAATAGTAAGAAAAAGACCAATGAATGGGGGGAAGGGTCAGAAAAGCGATTTATTAATCAATGTACATGAAGTGGAGAAATTTAATGGACAAGAAGAGCATATGCGTAACTAGGATCACCCTTAGGGGGGGGGGGGTTTACACTGGGGGTCTGGGAGTCCTGGAAAATTTACCTCCCCCGGAAAATTATCCAAAATCAGATATACAGAGATGTAAACTCGTGTTTTAGGCTATTTAGAGACATGTGGAAGATATTTTTTAATTGAAGAAAAACGTTTATAGTAAAAATCACGTTCAATTCGTGCTTACATTACCATTGACTGTTGGATACTGAAGCAGACATAGCCTCATGCATATGGACCCGTCACCAACTTTTATCCATAACACAGTTCTGGGACCACAGATTCTGTCATAGATTTTGCTAGTGCCTAAAAGTTTTGCTTCAGTCGTTATTATTACTGAGACAGTTGATGTGACATTATTAACCTGGGTTTAAACGCCCACGTATGAGTCAGAAATCGGTCATTTACATCAGCGGGATCTGTCGGTGGCTCACTTCAACTACGCTCATTTTGTTTAAAACCGGCGACAACTTTAACATGGAGATGGAATGTCTAGGTGTATCAATAGTCAAAGGTATTATCTACCAGCGACTAATTCCATAAAGGTGGCGTCTGCAAAACGCCAGAAGTAAATCTTTAATTATGACTCTCAGCTAACATTGTCAACTGTTTTAAATTCCCCGAGCGTTAGAGGTAGCACGGCTACTGTATGGAATGTTAAGCTGACATTGCGGGTAAGTTAAGTTGTAACCAAGGTCGAGGCCACCCTAGAAACCCTACACTGTCATTACGAGGTGAAAAATCTAAGCACGTCATGGGGAGTGAGAGTATTAAACCACCCTTCCCCACACCTACAACCCCTATCATGTGCATACTTAGTACACTTAGTAGTAACGAGCTGGATTAGTAGTAAAGTGTAGGGTTTCGATTCCCGATGCAAACCTCCATCATATGCATACTTGGTGAACTTAGTAGTAATCTATGTGGAACGAGCTGGAGTATTGGGGTGGGATTTAGGTCCCGAGGCTGGCTCAAATCCCGCCAATCACAAATTGATTATAGTTAAGTGATAATATCACACCCTTTATACCTAGTGCTAGTAATGTGCATAAATGTTCCGGTTTCGAAGCTAGTGTCCTACGATGTGAAGTCGGGACATAAAAGTACCAAACACATTTTTAAAACTTAATATCTTCATTATTCTTTCCAATTTGAGGTACTTAACAAGAAACCTAATAACAGAACGCGATTCATACTTTCCTCGCATCGTTTGCGGTTATTATGACGAGACTCATGACTTTTTTCCCTAGGATGCTAGGCACGAGCCCGGAATTGTTTTTCACATTACTTCATGCTAGAGTTAGGGGTTGCGGCAATATCACTTAGATATAGTCCATTGGTGACTTGGCGGGATTTGAATCCGGGACCTCAGGGACTGAAGTCCCGCGCTCTAAGACTTATTATGACATGGGGTGAACATCGTGTAGAATCGTACTGGATGACGTAAAGAACACGTAATGTGAATTAGTTTGCTTGACCACGACACGACGGGAATTCGATAGAGACTAGCTTTAAAAAATGAGAATCATGTCATTAAGATTATTTACTACAACATTTTGTTTATTTTTTATTTTTTTGTATATTCTAAGTGGAAATCCAATAGAATCAAGAGTTCTAAGACGGCTAAGGCACAAGCAAAACATTTTTTACAAAATTGTATTCAGATTTCCTTTCTTTACTACTTTTGTAATTGGCCCCAGTAACGTAACCTTACGTCAACAACCCAAATAAACTTCGATCATTAACACCCAGTAACAACCTTTGCCCGTTGCACAAGTTAAGTTATTGTGGCGGAAACCGAGATCGCCCTCAGTCTAGTCTAGCGTGCGGCGGTTGGGTGAAGGGCCTGGCTTACTTAATGCCATTAAGTAATGGCCACAATTAGCTGCCCGTTGGCATTCGCCGTTGACGTTGACTGCCATCAACCATTAGCCGTTACCGTCAAACGTCCGTAATGGCCGGTGTTGCCTAAACCCTAAACCCAAACAGACAAGCGATTAGAGGTTGGCAAATCGGATCTTGGATCTTGGGAACGTAACTGTTTTCGGTGTGCTTGGCAAATCGTCACAGATATTGTGGGGTGTGCTATACTCCGTTCACAAATGGTCATGGACGAGTAAGGAAAAACAAACCTTTTATTACTACGATACGTATGTAACAGTTATAGTTCATTCAGCATACTACAACACTAGGCTACCGTATTCATATTCGTGTCGTGTTTAAATGTTTATTTAGTTTCGTGTTAAATATGAAGCTCTCTATACAAAGAAATACAATTTCCTTGCACAGCCTGATGATGGCTCCACATAGGAGTCGAAATTAGTTGTGTTTTCCACTATTGCTAGATTGGAACGGGTAATATCAGGTATTTAAATCTTTTATTTGGTCTTTTACGCTTCATCGTTGGCTGGTGGATTTACCATTGTTGCAAAACAGTTGTTCCCGATTGGTCCAGTGGGTGCCCGGTGCGACGGACCGGGCCCACGACCAGACCAGTTTGTACAAGGTCAGTCTCCGCTGCACTCGGACTCCGGAGAGAGGCGTAGCACCCGCACACAATACCAGCTGATACCGCTACATGCATTCAAAATCTCTTGGCTTTCCCGACAGAAATATTATCTATCTTGACCTTTCACTGTCCCTTGTCAAGGGGCTTTCCCTCACCCTTGTCCCCTTGTACACGTCTATGTACAAGCCTGTTGTGGTTGTGAAAGGCGAATCTTATCTTGATTAAGCATCAGGATCATTTGAAAACGCGTTCCTGAGGAAAATGTCGTTGGGACTGTACTTGGAGAGAGGAGTCTGGAAGGCTATCCGTGACAATGAGAATCATAAACGTTGCAGTGAAACGAGATGTATGATAAGTGGAAATGTCAAGAGCAATAGCATACGTTGGTCAGCATTTCATGCTTAAAAGATGTAGGTTAGGTTGGATAGATGTAACTGAGTTGTTAAATGGGTACTTTTTGAACAGCTGGTTGTGCTGAATCATAGAGTTGACTGTCGATTTTACAAACCTAATACCCAAATAATATGAATTGGATCAACCTATTGATGTTGGTTGCAAGAACAGTTTAAAAATCTCAGTAACCCACGATTGGTTAGAAGGAACGCATAATTCTACTCAAGCAGAAATCAACCAAATAGATTGCCCTTGAAATGCCCAAGCCTACATAGCCGTATCCTGAACTAGTAATACAAAATCACAAAGTGTCCACTTAAGACAGGAGGGCATCATGAGGATCAACTTCATTGAATTACGTAAAAGTAATTTTATACTAGTGTATTGTGACACAGTATAGTACGATAGTACTAAGTGAACTCATGCCAATATTAGATCAATGGAAAAAACTCGCAAGGACGCAATTGCAGGTAATTAGAACAATTTTAAGTAACTAGAGTAAACCAATCAAATACCACAGCGAAGGAACACAATCGCCCATGGTAGGACGATCAAGTCAGCCTTATAAGTCTAGGGTCCAGAATCGTCTAGAACAAACCAAGGTCTCGAGGGGTCGACTGTATGCCTAGAGCACGGATTCGCCAACACGGGAATGAATAAATCAAAACAAACGCAGAGGGAAAGATAGCAATTAGAATAGAATAAATACTGACGTAGGCCTTGAGAATCAGCAACAAACAGTTTGAACCGAGTTCTACTTCAAGAAAGCTTCCAGAAGGCTATACATGGGTTTGCATGTCTCCATTCGTATCCTATGACGTTAGGTTTTAGCCCGGAGCCATTTTGCACATTAATTAAAACCAGGAGGACGCGTTCCTCTAGGTTTAAATTGTCAGCATTGTCACATAACCAAATCCATTAATTGGTGATGGGTAGAATTAGTTTAGAACCACGAGGACCTAAGTCCGGCGCTTTACCACCGGCTCCATCCCAAGATTATCCAGGACTCAACAAGTCTCGAGAACTGGCATAAACTATTCCTCTACCAATCTGAAAGAGTCGACGGCCTTGTAACTAGCTGCGGATACTCGGCTGTGATCGACCTAAGTCCGGCGCTTTACCACCGGCTCCATCCCAAGATTATCCAGGACTCAACAAGTCTCGAGAACTGGCATAAACTGTTCCTCTACCAATCTAAAAGAGTCGACGGCCTTGTAACTATCTGCGGATGCTCGGCTGTGATCGACCGTCGGCATGCTCCTTGCTCTCGCTGCATGCTCGAGTGTGAAATGTTCCCGCGGGAGAATTACACGGCCATTGTCTGTGCGTAACTGCTATTCGCCACACTCCAAGGCGCAATCGAGCACATCCGCCCAAACCGCGATGGATCGGAACATCGGTGATCTTGGGTCAAAGGCATCGCGACTGAGGACTATGACGTTGGGCAGGTGTTGAAAAATTGTCTTCAGTGATGAGAATCGGCACAGGTCTCGAGAGAAATGTTCTGCTGGAGGAACAATGATTTTCATTTCAAAGGTGAGGTGGTTCGGTGGTTCAATTGGAGGAGGGAATTTGATGTACAGCATTCAAGGTAAAGTGGTTTCGCTGATGAAGACAACTTTGAAATCCATCATCTATGAATATATAGTTTTGCTGGTTAAGGAAAATGTTTTAGGATGATTTATGGAGCTCAGTAAAAGTGATTCCGTCAGTAAAGTAAAATATCGAAGCGCTACATGTGATCTTAGGTGATCTTTGGTTTGCCGTAGGTATAGGGATATATTTACAAAAAAAAATAGTCTAAAGCAAACACAATTTCATTGGTGAACGCAAATATTTAAAGAACACACAATATGTTCTTGGCCAGATTACACCGTTGGTAAAATTAAAAGTAACTAACAAGGCAGTCAAGGAAACTTAGTCGCGATATTGACAGTATGGAATCATTTATCAATTTGTTGTCGACATTTCTTTCATCGATGAAGAAATACAAAAAAACTGCATTTAATCTTGGCGGAACGTGTATTTCGATGAAAATGTACTATTAAACGACACATAGATTTATATAAACGTGAGCTAAGAGGAAAAATATATTTAAACCTGATTAATGGTTGCGCTTTCAGCAAACAAGGAAACGTTAAACTTTATTTCGAGATTTGCAGGAAAGTGCTTTTGGCGATGAAAGCGAATGGATACAGTTGGAACTCGTTAGGCGTTTGTGATAAACCCAATCGAAACATCGTAGCTATTCCGATAGCACGATTGGACGTTAAATCCAAATGTCAGTGTTGCGTAAAAGTTCACATCACTCGAAACAGTATTTGTATATCAGGTCATGAATTTATAATGCGCCGCATAAACCAACTGGGCAAAGGTCACTTGCTTTCATATCAGGATCAGATGACTGGCAGTGGAGGCTGGAATGGAAATGGAAACTGAATTTGCTACGTATCAACTGTATCACATTGCGACATTGCAGCAAGTATTTAAACTGTTAGACGCTGTCGAGATAAGGAGTTAAATATTCATGCCCCACAAACGTGGAGATACTATTCCACAGTCAAGGCAGAGCTGTGCAAGTGAGTACAAAGGTTGATCACAAACAAAGAGTCAAGAGAAAACCTCTCATAGTCTTCGGGAAAGTAGTTTTTCATTGGGGGACAGTTCCTTAATTGTAGCATCGCATTTTTGTCATGTTGTCTCTCATTTCGAGGATTCAAAAAATGAAAATTCTTGTTAAACAAGTTTTCGGTGAACACACATGCATAGTGAGGATAAGTAGCAACGTTCCAACACTCTTTGCAACTCCATGAGAATCCAGCTATACCGCCAACTTCCACCTAAGCCGCCTATAATTTTTTAGAGGTTTGAACGACATTTCAAGTTTCAGAATGCAAATATACTGTCTAAAAACAACTGCTGTGAGTTTTATCTGCTAGATTAGCTCTAACTAACAATAAAAACTAAAGAGCGATAGTCCCTCGATATCCTGTAGTAGAAATAGCCATTCTAAAAGAATTAAATTTGATTCCGCGCATTTTTCGAGCCATCGTGGACCTACCAAGATTTTCAAAATAAACAAAACTAAACTCCAACACAAGGTTGGTAAAGTAGTCCACCAATTGCATAAATCCCACTGTAAAATCTTGGTGGTAAAACCTTTTCGCAATGCAGAACACAAGCGTATTGTCAGATGACCTCTAGTTGTGATGATGTGTGCTGTGATAACGGGTACTTGTTATCAGTACAAACAGAGCGATACAGTGATAACAGCTCAACTTGACAAACCGTCGCTTCACGCTTGGCTGTACTGGGACTATGTCACGCAATTGTAGTCAACACCCTTGGTTTCGGCCTTTGCAAGTAGACATCTCATCCTATTGTAAAATCTAAAGTTTTGGTGTGTAGGTTTAGTGCGCTAATTTGAATAAAAGGTGTTCTTAGCGTACACTTTACGATATGAGAGCTTAACTCAGACGAATAGCCTAGAAAATCAGAGAAGGAAAGTGCTATTCCTGTCTATAAGAAAAACAGTCAAGTACAGTACGGTACAATCTGGTGCACAGTTTTGCTTCAAAACACGCAAAAATTATAGACATAAAAATGCATAAGGTATTAACGCATGCAATTGTTACCGGGCACAAGCATACCTCAATTGTCCCAATATGGCTCATCTGATGGGAAGTATGGTTGATCTATGCTTTTCAATGGTATTATGATTACATTTTCACTGCTCATTTGCCAACCTTGGCCTGAAGATTGGAAGTTGAGTTGTTTAGTACCTACGGCTTGAAGCTCCAATACTCTATAAACATGTTTGGTGAGGAAGACTTGCAATTTTTACTGTAAGACCAATTATTGGTAATGACTGTTATCACGACTGATGTTTTTACGATTTGGTACCTGTCGTATAGTACTTGTAGACAATGACAGGACAGTTCCATTTAGTCAATGGACTATGTCAGACACCGTATCATTTACCGAGTCTTCAGCAATTAGCTGAATGGTTGGCTGAATCATTTCCTTTGACACAATTAGACAATTTCCGCGATGTAGACATCAACGACGCTCCAACAGAGTTCAAGTTGTATGCATTACTGTTACAGCAACTGCAATTGTTGCAAAATAAAAATGCAAGTCACTTAGCAAAAGTTAAAAATTCACAAATACTTCTGTATGCAACGGTCAGAAATTTCTGACTGCTAAAATCAACGCAGTAAAAACCCCCGTCGTTATTGCATTTGACAGTTTTGCTGGAAAACCTGCAAAACAGGCTGTCTCGACCAAGGCTAGACTAGGACTTGTCCAAAGATAAAAATAACAAATCCTTTGATCCTGCCGCCCTTTCATAAGCCGTGTGTAAATCCAAAGTCTGCGGCTTCGTTGACGCGAAGGCCACCCAACTGGGAGCGTCCACTTAGCGGTTCTGGCTTTGTGCCTGGAGACAATGTGTCTTCCCTTGACAACTGCACAACTAGTTTGGATACGGGACGAATAGGAGAATAGGCTTCCTTGTCTTATTGGCCGGGCACGGTATAATCAGCCCGTAAAGGCGGGTTTGTCGCATGGTTGATTATTCTATTAACTAGACTGATGTACTGCGGTGGAATTCAATATGTGCATCTCGGGAATATAATTAGATCGGTAAGCTTGTAAATCGTGCCTTTTTTAGGAATCCGCAAGTTGGCTACAGAGGCTTGATGGCGTGGTCTTTGCAAAACATAACAAAGGGTTCAAGAATTAGTAGCAACATGGAGAAGAAGCTGGACTGAGGCAACATATGAAGTAGAAGCTGAGCTGAGGCAACATGGAGAAGAAGCTGTATTAAGGCAACTTGGAGTAGAATCTGTACTGAAGCAAAATTGAGAAAAGCTGTACTGAAGCTACATTTAGAAGATCAGAAGAAGCTGTACTGAAGCAACGTGGAGAAAAGGCTGTACCCATACAATCCAGAATCATGTGATAATGTGTGTCTTGGATTCTTTGGATTTTAGGTGTTCTATAAACTCATACCCACTAAGGTCAGCATTTTTTTTTTTAAATATACCTACACGAATTATTTAGGTTAGGTAGGAGTGTTTACTATTATCATAGATAAAAGGAGTATAGACATATACATACTTGTCTATACTCCTTTTATCTATGCTATTATACCCCTGCTTTCTACGTGGGAGATGACTCAATTCAATCATCTATGCTTTAAAATCATTCCTGTGAAGTACGAAAATTGTTTTTCCTGCTTACCAGGTTTTCTAGTGTTTAAGTAACGGGTTTTGCTTTATATATTTGTGCTTTTGCACATTGGAGTTAAGAACCCGTGAGACGAGTGGATGTGTTGGAAAAGCTTACTTTCTTATCTCAAACGCTCATTTGGAAACGGATTAACGTACACTAACATGTTCAGTAAAGGTGTTGACGTTAACTGTTATGTCATGAACATGCATATAAAGTACTTCATATCCCATATCTTCAATCAAGGAGGCCACCGTTGATGATGAATCACAACACAAATCGCCGACACTGGCTAAGCAGCACCAGCTGTCATTAGCGGAGTGTACCTTGTACAAGTGATCATTAAACGGTCATAGACGAGCTGAAGTACAAGTAATTGTCTCGGAAGTCAGCCAAGCTTCCTGTGGATACTCTACTAATTAACTGTAGACGGCTAGGTGGCTGCCGCTGTAGCGTCCTCAGGCAATGCTGGGCATTGGCTATAGACTATACATCTAGTCTATGTTGATGGTCAGTCTGTAAAGTAATCTTGAGAGTTCATCAGATAACAGTAGGAAAAACTGCAATGAAGAGTCCTGGTCATCGCTTGTGAATGAAGCCGATCTGGACGAGTTTAAGTAGTAGCGCTGCCAAGAGTTAATTCTTCTATCTCGTCCCTTCCCTTTTTTTACAGTAAAGTAAGAATAAATTGGTCTGACTAATACTGTCATGGGAGAACTAACGCAATCGGGTCCAGATAAATTATGACGACATCTGTTTGTACCATGTTTATTCAAAACGTTAACAGACACCCTCAGTTTTGTTCCGATGGAATACGTTTCAACACGTGAACGCTCTAGTCTCTTATTTGATGTGCACGTTGCCAAGAGAAATTTTACTTTCAATTATGTAGACAGCTATTTTCAGAACGCGCATATTGTGGGTAGGGGCTTCGGTATTGAGGCAGCAGGCAGATAGAATCTATAGACACCAACTGTAGGCAGCAGGCAGAGCCCAGACCACGCTATGGCCCGGTGACCTTGAGTGCCAGCTGGTCCTGTCATGCACTCGCCCTCATCATCCCGCACAATCATTCCGAGATGATCTATTGCAAATTCCTTTCAAGTCTAGAGTTTCAAAAAGTTCCTCTTAGTTTCAATCTGATCATCACCGAGTTACATTTCATTTACCACTATGAGATTCTGTATCTGCATGGTAGGCATATATAGTGCTCGCCTGGCATTCAAATGTCGCGATTCTATGGGAGGTCAATAGGCTGTTGATGTTCGACTGATTCCAGCTGTTCTTGATCATGGGCGTTTAAGAATTAGCCCTGGGAAATGAAACAGCTGATCCAAACCTACACAGACCATTTGACTCTATTCGAACAACAACTTTATACCACCTTTACTTCCTATTCACACTCAACTTAAATCACGCTCTTAGGTTGCTGCTTCAATAGAAATTACAATGAGTAATGATTGATTTTAAAAATTCCAAACAATTTTAATGTGTGTGCTATATGCCTAAAAAAATCAGTGTTTTTTCGCAATTTTCTTAGGTTATGTATGCTAAAATTTTTTCCTATCCTATATCAAACTTCGTTTTAAAATTGGTTTTGCTCTACGACAACCCTGGTTTTACGCCACCTTACTACTTGAATCGTACCACTTACCTGTACGCCACCCTTCATCGAATCATCCTCGTAACCTCACAACACACAAGCAGTAATCGGCGCATTCTGGGATGTTCACCCAACAGTTAATAGTTACAATCCAGTCAAAAACACATCGAGTGGGACATCCGTGGCCGGACCTTGTACCGTGGTAATGAAACAGTGCCGCAATAATTAATGGTCGATCCGAGTTGCGGTGCGCGCATTCCACAATTCCTCCACGTCCGTGGTTTGTCCCCGCCGCCGGGCTCTGGACGGGGTGGAGGATAATGTGGCTAATGATGACCTTTAGGAGAGTTCTCGAATGTAAAGAAGGTTCTCCAGATACATTTCTGTTTTGTTCCATATGTAATATCTCTATTGTGGTACTAAATGGGGTAATTTCGACATCAGAAGATGTGGAATTGCCCCTGAACTGGTTATAGTAACTAATATAATGGTTTTATTTCCTTCAGTCACCGTAGTTCAAATAAGCCGGCTGTTGCGACCTAGGTGTCGGCATGAAATTGTACCATCATCAGGCGGGCCAGTTTTGAGTCTTCAGTCCAATGGACGTCGTTGAGTTCAAACAAATAACAGTTCACGACATACAGCACAAACACGCACACGAACATATAACGAACAATACCGGCATTTACAGAAGGACGACATTTTTGTAAGTTCATCGGCCGCGACGGGTGACATCCAAATGGGGGGGGGGGAAATCTAGTTTTTTTCCATTTTGACCCATAAAACCATTTCCCGGGGTTTGACTGTCTACACGCGTCTCATGTATTCTTCTTCTCCAAGGTGTAGACCGATTCGGACCAACATCTAAGGAAATTCCATCCTGGTTTGAATTATTCTATTTTCGTCTTTGTCCTCTCTTAAGACAACATTTGGGTGATATACGTAAGAACTTAAAGACGGTATGACGACCAGAGGGAGGTTAAGTTAGTTAAGTAAGTTTCCTTGTGAGAGAGCTTTCAAATATAAGACTTCTGCAAGCGACACATTCCATTTTTTGTTGGTTCAAAAGTATCAATTAGGCACTACTGTACTTCGATGTCCACTTCTAGTCATTCTGAACGAGTCGGGCCAAGATTTGAGGAAATTCCATCCAGATTTGTCTTAGCCCTCTGTGAGGTGGCAATCCCGCAATCGACTGATCGATGGCCGCACATACCGGTACTCAAAATGAGAGAAATGAAGATTGTTGTAAGATGTTATGAAATGCTATATATTCACACGATTGCCATAAATTGTTCTACTGTACTTAGTGCTCTGCTTTAGTCTGCCAACCGCTTTCGATCATTATTTTCCTCATTTATTATCATGGAAAAAGTGAAGAATTTACAAGTTTACAAATTTTGGTCGCGTTTTTCAACTGCATTATGTTAAACCAATCAAGGTAACCAACTTGAGCATATTCCAAACCTCCTCACAATACTATCTTTCTACATCCAACGTTTAAGGAAACCCATTTTTAGGTCAAGATTATGTCAAGGTTATCCGAAGACGTTTCCAAAGACCACTAAAAAGGCCATCAAATTTGGAAAGATTAATCTCTAGCACCGTTATCGTTTGTTACCGCTCTGGACACAGCATCCTGAGGCTATAATCGAGAGTGTGATAAATAGAAGACTGTCCACCCGGTGTTTCTCCGTTCAAAAGTAGGTTTATAGGGAAACCCAAAGTAGTTATGTCCGTATAACGTTCAATTACAAAATATTCATAGAAATTTGACCTGACAGTTTTGAGTTATGCCTCCAAAACACTCTCCTGATTCCCATGGTTCTTTTGTACATACGGATATGTTTTCCATTATGTGATAAGGTTGAATACATTTTATACTTCTTTACGTGTATGCTCAAGGAGAATACTTCTGAATTAGAATTTGTTTTTGTGCATTTCTTGGACCTTACATCATAGGACGCTACGTTCTATTCCGGGACCATTTTAACATTACTTCATGGTTGGGAATAGGTGTTGCGGCTTTATCACGTCAATAAAATCTAAGAAAGTGATTGGAGGAAATTGAGTGCGGGGCCTGAGGGACCGAAGACAGCTTATACCGCTGTATCTTTTCGCTACCTAACAACATGGATGGTACTACTCCAAAACCTAGATGAACCAATAAATTTGGAATCATAACAGCTACATTTTGATTTATACAACAGGACTGATGTCACTAAAAACCATGTTCGTTGGTTGGTATATTTAAAAATAGGTTTCAATCAACTTATACAGTCCACTTGGTAATGGATTAGCATGCTTGGCAACTTTTGTCATACAAATCATGTTTATTAAATACACAACCATATATTTGATATTTAACAGTTAGCAGGTATTTTGAGCACCTCGCATGTTTAATTTGACACCTCAAAAATGTTTTCAAACACGATTTTATGTCAAGTTTTCCACTAATCATCAACCAAACAGTTGAAAAAATAAAAGAAATCACTGAAATAATGCGTGACTTTAACCAAACAAAAAACACTCCTGTGATCTTCCGGGTGCGATTACTGGGAAAACACCACACGACCCCTGACTCATTTACAGGCTGTGACACAATTGTGGGCTTGCCCACTTTCTGTTACTAAACAAAGATTACAGAATGTTTTACACGACTCACACCTCACCTGTAAAGTATGTGACAGGATGTTCGTAACAACTTCACTACGTAATGATCTCGTCGGAGGAGAGAACATTTTCATAGGCTAAACGAGGGGATTCGTGCACAAATTGCTCATTTCAATAAGGTTCAAAACTTGATTCCGAGGCAAAACCTTGCAATACCCTTTTACCTGTCAATTATTTCGTTTGTTTTAGACTGTTATTAGGTGAATAAAATTACCAATTCATAATAAATTAAATACATTGTCATGAACTCTTTCGTCTCTTGTTTACAATCTGACTGTGGTTAAACATTCAACTGGATGATCAGCTGTTACAATTCAATTTTAAACCGGAAGTTGGCCAGCATCACTGCATCTTAGAAAGGGAACCCTGGAAATAAATGAAACGCAAGGGAGAAAATCCTTAAAGCAAATTACCTTTTTCGTTACCATTCGTCCCTAGATAATAAGCTTTAAAATGACACTACATGAAAAAGGGGTGTTTTACAGAGAACACCCTCACCGTACTAAATCTACAGGGTGTCCAAAAAAGGTGGGGATATAATTTACGTAGTGATTCCTTGGGTCAAAATAAAGGGAAAATCAAAATGGCATTTTTCCAAAATAGCTTCGTATACCAGATATCCACCATTTTGTGTTTTTTTGCATAAGAATTTTTATATTTGAACTTTTTCAACCGATCTTTATGAAACTTGGTATGTGTGTTAAGGTAGAAGAGACTCGTGTTAGGAAAAATCATCTTGGTTCACTTAAAACTTCAAAATGGCGGCTATTTTAATTTTTTACTTAAATTACTAAAAATACCTGATTTTATAAGGAAATGTCAAGAACACTTTTATTTCACATTTCTATCTTTTTAACTTGGGGTATCGTTTGATAGGGGGTTAAAAATGCGAATTAAAAGTGTTCCTGACATTTTCTCATAAAATCAGCTCTTAAAATATTTTTTTTGAAATTTAAGTTAAAAAAATAAAATTGTCACCATTTTAAAACTTTAAGTTAAATCAAGATGAATTTTTAGATTTATTTTACTTGACTTTCTCTTTATTTTGATCCAAGGAATCACTACGTAAATTATGTCCCCACCGTTTTTGAACACCCAGTATAGAAAGATTCCTTGGTTTCTCTACACTATATTTTTTTAAATATATATTTGGATAGTCTAAATTAATTTTACACACAGATGACAGTATTAAAAATCACACCCGATATGGATATGTAACACTAGTGGAGTGGGGTTGGATCGGTTGGATAGACAAGAACGCGGAACTGTCTATGAGTCACAGGTTCAAATACCGCTAAACACCGATAGATGTTGAGTTAGTGTGACAATGTAGTGACAATTACACTCAGTGACCGTCTACTGTTGAGTCATGGTCAATGTTGGTATAACTGGGTCTACCAGAACGTCAACAGCTGGTCTCTATGCGTGACTGACCAGTGACTAGCACATCCACGATTGGTCGTTAGCTTCTAAGTAACTCTCTGATTGGCTGTTAAGTCCCAAAGTAGAGTTTTGTTTGCTGTAATCACTGTCATTAACACCAACTCGCTCTGCGCCGCTTGCGTCACTCTTCACAAATTTCCTCTCTGTTATTATTGTGTTACCTTTAATTTTATAATTTCTTTACTTTCCGAGATTGTGTAATTTAAAATGTGTGTTGTGCGTCTTTTTCTCATGATTGGGAAGTTTGATTGTTTTGGTTGACTGTTATGCGTTTCACTTGGATATTTTTTAAGGTGTGTTTCAGTTAAATAAAATGCTTTAGGTGAACTTAAAGTGTAATAAACATGCATATTTCTAATTGCTTGATAACATTTATTTACTACAAATGTTACCAATATTGCAGTTAA
Organism: Macrosteles quadrilineatus; assembly: GCF_028750875.1. NCBI lineage: Eukaryota > Metazoa > Arthropoda > Insecta > Hemiptera > Cicadellidae > Macrosteles > Macrosteles quadrilineatus. The sequence continues at coordinate 33,356,594 of NW_026542598.1, read as the reverse complement.
ATAACATTGACTATTAGATACTGAAGGTATCTGAAGGTGAGGGTGCCTGTTTAGATGAATTACGACCAGTGTTGATTGTTAAAATTACTGTACAATTCACTATTATTTTTTTAGATACTGAAGGTAATAGCCTGTTTAGATGAATTACGACCATTGTTGAATTTTTAAACTACTGCACATTTCACTATTATTTTATAGGCTACATTCACAATTATTGAGTAGTAAGTATGAAAAACCTTTTTAGACGAACACGACTAAGGCATTGTAAGAAAAATTGAAATTCGCACCCGAAACCCCCAACAGAGTTCCAAAAGCGTTTCAAGTTATTTAACTAACCAAAATATAATCAATGACCGCATCCTAATCAATTGCACTTTCAATTTCATACCTAGTGCACTTTAAAAGAATGCTCTCCAAATCGTACAACAATCGTGTTTACCAAAGGGATACAAGTTATATAAACTTATAACAGCATTCCGTCATGGTATGTTTATTCCTCTTATCATTAGGGAGCGAACGCCGCCAGCTTGAGACAACATAGGCACACTCCGATTCAAAGCCATAAATCAACGTCTCCACTCGACAAATAATATTCCTAACGAGTCACAATCGTCAAATACGAGTACTTTCATCGCGTCTTTCAATGCCCAGGGTTAAAGACTGGTATCAATGTGGACTAATCATGCACATAAAGCCAAATGGTAATTGTAGGTAACAAAATGGACGGTTCACGAATGTTGTGTAACAAGGCGACTGTTGCATAAGTGACCGACCGCTGGATCCATCACATTGTGTGGGGAAAGCCGAACCTGAATCAACCATCAGCCATCACTTCATCTGCATCCTAGAACTGGAGATCCGTACTCCATAGGTTCTCGTCCTTGCTCCCCTGCTTTACACTGGAATCTAGCAGAGTTGCTTTATAAAGCCATCACATTGTGTGGGGAAAGCCGAACCTGAACCAGGCAAGAGCCATCTTTATCAACCATCAGCCATCACTTCATCTGCATCCTAGAACTGGATATACGTACTCCATAGGTTCTCGTACGTTCACTAGAATCTAGCAGAGTTGCTGTATATATACATCACATTGTGTGGGGGAAGCCGAACCTGAACCAGACACGAGTCATCTCTATCAACCATCAGCCATCACTTTATCTGTATCCTAGAACTGGAGATACTTACTACATAGGTTCTCGTCCGTACACCGAAATCTAGAAAAGTTGCTTTATATATCCATCACATTGTGTGGGAAAAGCCGAACCTGAACCAGACACGAGTCATCTCTATCAACCATCAGCCATCACTTCATCTGTATCCTAGAACTGGAGATACTTACTACATAGGTTCTCGTCCGTACACCGAAATCTAGAAAAGTTGCTTTATATATCCATCACATTGTGTGGGAAAAGCCGAAACTGAACCAGGCACGAGTCATCTCTATCAAACATCAGCCATCACTTCATCTGCATCCCTCTGAGAGTTCGAGATTCGTACAACCACAAAATAGGTCTATATCTGTTATTCGGCCTTTGATAGAAGTAAATTGATTTTGGTTGAAAAGAGATGTAGCCTATATTTTGGATGAAGAACATTAGGGTTGCAAAGGTGTACACAAGAAAATGTATGCAACTGCAGGAGGAACCAATAAAACTTATCATGTTGTTATGAAATCGCAACAGTACACCTTCACCGTAGGGAATATTTTACCACCAGCTCAAAGGAAGAGTCTTAGGAAAAAGTCTGTTCACGTTTTTAAACAATGCTGAAAGGCACCTTTAGTATTTCGACGACCATTTTGAAGACCTTTGCCACCGATGGATCAGGTTCAGGTGAGAAATTTCAGACATGACAGTGCGGGACAAACGTGCTACGATGGATTTATGGTCGTGTCCTGGGGTCCCTTCGCATTCAGGTGTCTTCCTTTGCCAGTTCGGGAATCTTTGTAAAAAACGTGGTCTCGGTCCTGCATTTCCGATCATTTATCACGAAAGGTTTATGGTTTCTCACATTTCTTTAACCGTGTGACGCTGGCGTTTTTAGGAAATCTAATTTGACCGTCGATCACCACGACTACCTTTGTAGAAAACAGATGTTTATAATCCTTGCTACTTTGACATGATGTCCTATCCTGATTGCTTGTCCCCCGTGTGTTCTCCTTGTATAATTTCAGTTTTCAGTTTCATTAATATTTTCTGTTTCCTTTTGATCGATTTGCATAGTTTAAGCTGGTAAACGCCATCAAATAATTACATTACATTCATTTATGGCATTATTTGAATTTAAATAGCAGTAGAAAGACAACGATCGATGAAAACAAAATTAAACGTTCAATACAGTACTGTATTGCTAAAACGGAATCTCCACCATGCTTTGAATTTTTCTAAAGCCAAATTGTAAAAATTTTGAATTTTTTTATTACAGTAGAACTCCATTTATCCGAACTCCAATTAACCGAATCTCCAATTATCCGAATCGCTTATTTCAACAATTTTAAAAACGTAAAGCTACAGTAATAAGTTTTGCAAAATATCAAAGAATTGTTATTAACCACATTTAGCCAATTTTGGACTTTGATGGAACACTATTGACTTAATAACATGTATAGAACACTTGTACTATGAGCATTGTAAACTGTAAAAATGTTCTGATTTAAATTATTATTAATTAAAAGTTCACTTAGTATCGAAAATGAGGATTTTTCTTTAAAATTCCCGGAATTCTGGTAAAACTCCGATTATCCGAATTTTTGATTATCCGAATGGGGTCTGGTCCCTATTGATTCGGATAATCGGAGTTCTACTTATTTTTTTTTTGTCAGTCTAATATTCAAGTACACTGAATAAAACTCACTGAGCCCAATAAAAAGCTATCGTAAGACCTAATAATTCTTAGCCCTTCCTTACTAAGTACTATTTTGTGAATAAACTACAAAGGAGCACAAGCATTCATTGAGTTTAATTCATAGCATACACCCTCTCTCATTGACAGTTTCACCCTTTATGACGATTTTTTCCCTTTACACTTGACGCTATGCTCTATATAGTCTGTATGATGGAACCTGCCTCACGGCCTTTCGTCTACTCGGGACTGGCACGGACCTTAAACCATTGACCAGTCTCCTGATAGACTAGGTTAGGAGAAACTGGAGACAGGTTCAATTATACAGAGTATAGCCCGAAACCGTTTGAAAATTACTACAAGCTCACCCACGTAGCTAAAATCCTTGGTGATTGGCGAGATTTGAACCCGGCAACTCTTGATCTCTGCGCTACCACTGAACTATATCACTTCAGCCTACCTCCTAACCACAAGACGTGATGCCACCTTTGTTTTTGTTTAACACTTGCGGTTGACAAGGAAACTTATTAAATTTCCATAAAGCTTCCACTTCCTACGAGGCGAGGTTTCGGAAACCCGCGGTCGCCGGACTTCCTCAGGCCAGCTGCCCCATTAGGTGTCTTGTGTCACCTTTATATAGTCACGTCCGGGCGTTGCCCCCTCGCAGCATGCTGCGTGCTCATATGCTAAAACAAATGCTGCCGTGTTTCAGCCTTTGACTCCCTCACTACCCGTCTGATGTTTGTATACACCCCAGCCGGGGGTAGGTTGGTTCCGCATTTGCTACCTACACTAATCCGGGTCCCGTAGGGTGGGTTATAATCTGGTAGGTCAGTTCCGCATTTGACGGCTTCAACAATAGATCTCTTGAAATTGTAAAGATCAGTGAAGCGTACAAAAATGCCAGTCAACCGAAATAATCCATAAAAATAAGCAAGTTCTGAATGAGTTAAAGTTGAAGTAGCATGTTCCAGTTGTAACGATTTCTCTAGTTTTTTACCATAGCTGATGCAGATATTTCTTTCACCGATCCCAATCTTAAAGGGCGAAGATTATTATTGATTATTATTATATTGAAGATTATTATCCCAATCATTATTGCGAAGCCGCAATCTTAAAACTAAAAAAATCACATTACACCAGCTGCTGCTTAAATACGCTTATGTTACAAAATGCTAATAGCTCAGTTGGTAAACTAAACCTGTCACAGGAAAAACTTTAAACTTTGTAAGCATCTTATAACAAATTAAAAATATAAAACAAAACTAGTGTACCTGTTGCTCGAAATCGAGCAGTTGTCTAGTACCGGCACTACAGAAGCTATATTAAAACTAGTAGTCATAATTTTCTATGAGTTTAAAAGACCCTATTAAAAGCGTATGCAACTAATGGAAATACATACGCATAGATACGCACAGATACGCATAGATACGCATGGATAATAACAGTTATAATAAACACGTCTTGTAAATACTGACAACAAACTAAATATGTTCTCTGCTGTATTCCCTGTAGTAAACAATGCGGTGTAATATTTCTAGGAATTCCCAAAAAAATATTTCCTAAAATATGGGAATCGGGGGAAGAGAGTATTTGTAGTACGCGAGGATGGTATGTGGCTGCAATCACTTGGAGAATTCAAGCATCTAGACCGCGTGCTATTCTGTGTGTTCATAGATTTTTTACATAACTATTATCACAACTAATCATAGTGTGTACGGTATCTGTGCAGTATTATTACTAAATAGTCAAATCAGTATTATTACTAAGATCAATTTTGTTAACATTTATGAAACAGGTGATTTTCTTACATCCTAAACCTAAAATATGTAGAGTTTGTATCATAAATATTCCGAATTTCGAATCGGATACAAGCGTATCCAATCTTTGGATATTTAACTTAAATTTGTTCAATATTCATTCTACGTCGGCTTTTAGTGAGGCTAATTACCCTTGTCTAATGGAGTGTAACCCACCTTTGTCAATATAAATGCGGAAATAACCTACCTACTTAAGGGGCCCACCAGATTCAAATGCGGAACGAACCTACCCATTTATGGCCCTAGGGTCACTATCTGCGGAACTAACCTACCACCATTCAGCCAACTTGTGGCTTCAGACTGCAGTTCAATTAAAAGTGGTCATAAGGTTTGTGATTACCAGGGAGTTTTATTTACTGGATTACTGTTTGACTCACTCTCAATTTCAATAATCCAAATAAATGAAGTAGTGAAATACAAACGAAAATCGGAATCCAATAAGCACTGTAATTGTGATTTTTTTAGAGCTGATAGATATTGTAGTAAAATGTAGACCAAGCAAAAAATAAAAGTAACTTCCTAACCTGACTCTAATATAAAACCCATGAGTCGTCAGATGCATGTAAAATGTTTTTCGACGACATTGCATATTTATGCACATTGCTCAATTGCAGAGACCATGGGGTGTAAGTGTACAGTGGGAGGGACACGCCTTGCATGTCACATACTTACATGCCACACCCTCACCCGGCATGTTACATGCCTGTAGAATGTTGCACTTTATTGCATTGCTGCACCAACCCAAGTGGTCTCTGAAATACTCGTACCTGTTAATCTAGAATCGGTGGATAGTTTTAATTTCGCTATGGTCAATTCGCAGTATTTTCAAAATTTAAGATTACAACAAAGATTAAACATGTTCCTGAGATTTATAACCGTTGTGGATAATTTTAGTGTGGTTTAGAACTTACTTACTGTTTTACTTAAAAATAATCACTACCAAATAAAACTCCGTAACTTACTCAAGATTAGATTTTACAGTAGGGTCAATGTGTACAAGCATTATCTAAAATCGATTATTACATTAACCGTTTTCCTAACGTCATTAATCATTAAGGGGGATTTATTGTAATTGGTTTGATTAATTGACGGGCTTACCCCAACTCCGCGCGGTGGTCAGAAATCTGTCAAAACCGACTGCCCAACTCCGCGCAGTGGTCACTTCGGGTCCCTCGCGGCACATGCCCAACTCCGCGCAGTGGTCAATTTTGGCTCTCACAGCCCTGACGGATGAGAGTTTGTGCTCTAAGTTTGAAATTATGATATATTTTCATCATTTATAAGAAACGAAAAGTAAAAAGTATATGCCTACCCAAAACAGGAGACGAAGCTTAAAAACCACTAATATAAGAAGTTTTAAAAAGCCCGTGAGAAAGAGTGACTGTAAATTTATATGTTCCAAAGTCTACAATACTCAATCATTCTTTTTAGCACTGGGCACTGGGTTTATGAGCTTGCTGATAAACTTGAGTACCAAATTCAAAAATGTTAGTCTTGTAAACAACCACAGATTGCTTCAACAAATTGGCTGTAATCTCTGTTTCATAAAACAGTTAGCTATACACCTCAAATCGGGGGGAAAATTGGCTGAAATTGGTTTACGAGCATATTTCTTTTACATCTTATTAAAATTGGCGAATTTTACGTCTATGAAGAGGGTTTTCATTGAATCTAGACCCAGACCAAGGTTTTAGCGAATTTCCCATATATAGGGAATAAGCTATTACCGTAGGTCTCATGGTAAGACCTGGACTCACTGATAAAATTTTTCGTTTTTATTTCCCAAAGGCCGAAAACACCATCCGTTCAAATTCATATATATATATATATATATACCGGTATATATATTTTATGTGTATATATGTAAGTCTGTTAGCACGATAACTAGAGCAAAATGATCTGATTTTGATTAAATTTGGCGTGAACGTGTAAACCGTTTATTCGAACGAGTTCACAAACCAGCACGATTGAACCATGTGAACTGGGGCTTATGTATATATTATGAAAGTATAACGTTTTTAAATTTCTTTTGAAACCACTTTGTAAAGCTTAAAAACAAATAATTCAGTATATCGAAGCGTAAAAGCGCCAGAATAGTTACAGAAAAAATGCCAAAGAATTCTTATTTTTAAATTCTTATGTTACTCTTATGGAGAATGAGTAAACTGTTGTAAAATCCTGTAAAAGGAACATATTTTGATTAAATTGTCAAATGAATTCATTTAACACGTAACTATTGACATTTCACACTTTTTACCCTGTCTCAAACACTTTTTGATGGGTCTGTAATTGACGGGTAACCTTAATATTACAAGTGACCACCGCGCGGAGTTGGAATTGGCCCTAAAAGTGACCACCGCGCGGAGTTGGGCTGAACCCTTCGGGGGCCATAAAACTTTTCCTCGGATTAAATTTGACCACTGCGCGGAGTTGGGCAATCCCCTAATTGACAACTTCATATTACGATTACTGCGCAATATTGCAGTTCTAAACGTATCCAGAACTTGTGCCTGCTACTTTGGAGAGAGGCTTAAGTACACTCCAGCGTTAAAGTCTCCAGGAAACACCAAACTTCCGTTGTCCGTATACTCATTTTAATCAGTATATTCGTACTTTCCAAATCCTATTTTAAAATCCTAATATTACAAGAAAAACTTTATATAAAAACCTAATTTAAATTTTACAATTTTTAATCACGAATTAAACGCCGAAGACTAGTTCTTCAGCTAGAACACGATAGTTCTCTGAAGCGTTGTATATTAATTTATGCATATGAAGGGGTGTATAATAAATGCTTGAACAAGAGAGATAATATTGTGATTCTAGTGGCAGAGGCGAGCGTTCTCATGAAGACAGTTAGTTCTCAGAAACGATTGATTTACTATCTTTTTGTACATTTCAAGAGGTGTATAATCAATGCTCGCACAGCAGACACTATGTTGTGATTGTGATGGCAGTAATGAGTGTTCTTACGTAGACAGTTAGTTCTCTGGAACGATTGATTTATACATCTCTGGCGGTGTATAATTAATTCTAGAGCAGCAGAGACATTGTTATGATTGTTGAGGCAGTGAGTGTTTCCTGGTTTATTGCCAATCTTTTTACCTTCACTATTACCGGATTATTACCTTTACCAATCTGTTTAATCATGTTATAAAATAAGTGTATATAATAAATGCTCGCCATGATTGTAGTAACCGTTAGGATTGTTTCCAGATTGATGTACTATCTATATACATCTGTACCAGTATATAATCAATGCTTGAACGACAGAGACGACGTTGTGATCGTAGTGGCAGTGGCGAGTTTTCCCACAATGCCACGGATGATCTAGGAGGCGGTGGTCGGTGATTACGTCACGCAGGTCAGAGTGCAGTCAGCGACTAGGTGTCTTTGTGCTCGTGAAAGTTATGGAACTATCTATCTCTGCGTCCTGGTTCGCTTTCTGCCTCCACCCGTCGACCCGGTGCCTTCATTACCGAGTACAGGACAGGGGAAAGATAAGTATAGTGAGCGAGTGTTTTAGGTCTAATTCGGAACAACAAAACCAAAAGACAAATGAAATTACGGATAGGACGCATACAAGCCAGTAAAAAATTGTGAAGGGCGATCGATTTCAATTGTATACTGCAACCATGATCGGATACAGGTGAGTCTCCTGATTTGATCTCCAAATCATGTTTGTAAGCAAGTAAATGCTGTTCCTCCTGATTTACCTCTCATGATTGTCTAAATTTGCAAAATGTGCACTTATGGTGTGTATGGTATTTAGCTGTTCCAAGGTGTCAGGTGCAGCCTACTTATAAAGAATCTAAAATAAAATTCGTATCACAAATATTGATTCTGTTCTATTTCCCAAATGTTAAATTATTTCAACCAATATTTACTGTCTAGTGTTGAAGAAATACTAACCTAATGAGTTCATGTCAAACTTTTTAAAGACTCTTCGTAGGTGTCTTAATTAACTAATTATTTGTTAAAGTTTTTCCCTGAGGAAGGAATTCCACTTCACAGCTTCACAGAGAGACTATAGTCAAAGGTTAAACCTTACAACACAGCATTAACCTATATTTATGTCTTTGAACTTGATTACAAGGAAGAGGTAGCAAATATCAGAAGTAGAAAAACGCGGTGATTCATCATAATTACACCGAGACAGACTGTGTTCAGACTGATGCAAACACCATGCATTGCCGAGAGAAATGCAGTTCTCAAGGAGAACAAGATTGTTTTCTAGATAAAATCAACGGTTTGCCGGTGGAAAGTGGTGTGAGCTCAAGTAGTGCAGAGATGGCCCTTGAGAAATGGATCATTCTATTGCGTGTCTTTAAGTCATGATGATCGTGCTTCGCTTGCTGCTCCCCTCTCTCTTCCTATTTCTTCCAACTCCCACTCAACGAGCTTTACCTTTTACCTTTGCCGGCGGCTGACGGCGGACACCGGAGAACTTCCAAGAACTTCCTCGGGAAGGATTTCTCTTTTGTGCAATACTAGAGTAGAGGAATGGTCATTTTGTAAAACCTAGTTAGTTGGAAGCAAATAACAAAGATATTTTTGTCTGGAAACGGTTTCGAGTTACAGTTCGATCCATCTGCCACGAAAAAGGTCTGCATGGATAAACAATCAATATCAAATTCATAGCTGGGAAACTATAGTATATGATGGATCCTGTCTGTTGACCATCTATCAAATAACCTATAAATGGATTTAGTTCTCACCAATTAATCTGAAGGTTGGTGATTTGATCCTGAGAAAACTGAGAAAATTTTTGATGATTGGAACCTACACGCAGACGACCTTGATCATTAGGTTTTTACGGATAGTCCTGGTTAAATTACCAGCTGATCTTAATCAGTAAACCATTCAATTCATTCAACATTCTTCACTATTTCTTGTGTTAAAATACGCATCTAAATGTTAGCGTCTTAAAAAATCTAATGAACGAATAATGGCGAGAACCCTGACTTCTTTGACAAAAATTCCCCTGGACAAACATTTTTGAAGAATGTCACTTCATAAATCCCGTCAACCGTTAAGCTCACGGTGGTTACTGCGTCATAAATCTGCAGGTAATTGAACACCTACGGAGGTCCAGTCCTATAAAGCACCTCTGCGAACTCTCAAATCGGCAATTAAACCGGATCGTGACATGAATCACCTGAGTCGTTACAGAGGAATTACTTTGTGACGTGGTAGGTCGTCGGTTGTCAAGGTAAAAATGTCAACAGGCTGACGTCATCATGAGATGCACGATGTCGTCTGCTGTTAGCTGACTGCAGCTAAGTCGTTACCTTAGAAGAATTACTTTGTGACATGGTAGGTCGTAGGTCGTCGGTTGTCAAGGTGATAAGGAAAATGTCAACCGGCTGACGTCATCATGAGATGCACGATGTCGTCTGCTGTTAGCTGACTGCAGCTAAGTCGTTACCTTAGAAGAATTACTTTGTGACATGGTAGGTCGTTGGTTGTCAAGGTGATAAGGAAAATGTCAACCGGCTGACGTCATCATGAGATGCACGATGTCGTCTGCTGTCAGCTGACTGCACCTGAGTCGTTACCTTAGAAGAATTACTTTGTGACATGGTAGGTCGTTGGTTGTCAAGGTGATAAGGAAAATGTCAACAGGCTGACGTCATCATGAGATGCACGATGTTGTCTGCTGTCTGCTGAATGGTGAATGCCTATTGGCTCGTTGCTCCGATGCTAACTACATATTGTGTCCGCCCGCACGGTGTGAACGAACTCTAATAAGCATACCTTTTGTTCCGCGAGTGCGAAACACTGCGAGATGGGAAACCTTCTGACCTTCATTCTCTACAATGGAGTTCCGACGTTCCGACCATGCTCGCTTGCGGACATCACGTTAGTAGAAACTGGGATATAAACTGCGAGCTACGAAATTGGAATTTTTCGGCTGTTTGAGAGCGGGAATTGAGTTTTGCAATGATTGTGTCAATGAATTGAGTTTACAACAAGAGGATAAAAACTTCAAGAGCTTATAGAAATTCGTGTTTTGATTCTAATGTAGCCTAATTAGCTTAATTTTAAGCTAATTAATAATCAATTATTCATTATAAAAATTAAAAATTGTGAAATAAAAAACGTCAATCTCTAGAGGACCGCAATTCCTTAAATTTAACTCCTTATCCATAATTATATGACAATTTGCTGATGAGATATTTGGACCCAAAGGTAACATTGTTCTTATGGGGAAGAAATCCAACATGGCTTCCACTTTGGAAGACTCTTAACGTAGAGATAGAATTTCTACGTTAAGAGTCTATTTGTAGAAATAGAAGGGGACGAAACAGTTCTACAAAAATGTATTAATGGGATTCAACACTTTGCCCTGGCAGAAGAAACAGCTGTTATATACTAAGTGATACCTCAGAGAAGTAAGAAACAGCTGTTATATACTAAGTGATACTGTAGAGAAGTAAGAAACAACTGTTTTATACTAAAGTGATACCCCTGAGAAGTAAGAAACAGCTGTATATACTAAGTAATGCCTCAGAGAAGTAAGAAACAGCTGTTGTATACTAAGTGATGCCTCAAAGAAGTAGGAAACAGCTGTATATATACTAAGTGATGCATCAGAGAAGTAAGAAACAGCTGTTATATACTAAGTGATACTGTAGAGAAGTAAGAAACAACTGTTTTATACTAAAGTGATACCCCTGAGAAGTAAGAAACAGCTGTATATACTAAGTAATGCCTCAGAGAAGTAAGAAACAGCTGTTGTATACTAAGTGATACCTCAGAGAAGTAAGAAACAGCTGTATATACTAAGTGATGCATCATAGAAGTAAGAAACAGCTGTTATATACTAAGTGATACCTCAGAGAAATAAGAAACAGCTGTTATATACTAAGTGATACCTCAGCTGAAGCTGACTAAACCATAACGATGAGGATGGAGTGTCTAGTTCTATCCATAAAAAACTAACCTTTTTTAGTTTGTATTATTTTCAAAAATAAAATAGCAAATAAGTAATTAAAATTCAAGCAAGTGTACTACGTATTCTACAATTTCTATAGTGTTGTAACATGCAGAAACTTACCTTTGCTGGTGACGTCACTGTATGTACTCCAAGTCACGTGGTTGTACCTGCACAGAATACGAGAGTCAGCACAACTTGCTACATAAACATCAGCTGACTCTACACCTAACAGCAGAGTAATATGGTAATTTATTGAGTCATATCCGTCGGGTAAAACTGAAAGTACCCTAACACAATTGACTTTGTGAGAAGCTCTGCAACTTCAAATTATTGAGTGATTAAATTTTCTTAAATATCGTACTATAAAATCTAACGCATTTCTGATATTTAATGGTGTAGAGAAGTTGAAGTAAGGAATATTATGCTTGTACACAGTAAACTCTGTAAAATTGTTTATTAGGTTAGGTTCACCAGGGGTGTTCATATCTGAAATTTGTTCGGTACATGATTAAGAGTTTTAATAATAACAATCCTGGCTCATGAAACAGCTGATCTTAGTCAGTAACAAAGCTACACAGATCATCTCACACCATTCTACACTCATCCTTCACTTACATTTGGGCTAAAATACGTCCCTCCCCCATCTCATAATCATAATGATAATAGTGATAGTGTTCAAGTTAATTTTATCCACCAGAACCACGCTAAACTGCAAAATAACATTAGACACCTCACCACACTTTGCCAACTAGTTACTCTAGTTTCACAAATATCCACGGCCATATAGAGTACTGAAGTGTAGTGTTTAGTCCACACATTCCAGGTGTCACCTTACACCTGCTAGGCCCTGTCAGTAACCATGTAGCCATATTGGGCTGTTGTGAGTTTCACCCTTCTAAAGTTTCATAGAGGGTGGTCGAACGCCTTACAAGGCACGGTACGGTGAGTATACAGTATCTGGTAATGGCTCTCTTTGTTATCCCTTACATTCAAGACGAGCTTATATGGTTGGCAACTGTGCGGATGAAATTGTTTGGTGCAAGAAACGAAATGCCACTTTTTAGAAATGAAACTAAGAAACGAGAAGTTTTAAGCTGTGATAGCGCGGCGAGGAAAACTCCCACTACTGACATAACTTAAAGCATTACGATACTTTTTCATAGGACAGATACTGTGGTCAAACAAACTGCTAAGGTGGATTTACTACAAAATTAGATATTCAACGAAAGTGAGAAGTAACTCAAATATTGTAGAAGGAAACTAAACTGGAAATGTGGAATCCCGAAGAAAACGTCCCTTGCGTCAAAAGTCGATGTTAGCGATTTAGGTGACTTTAAAACTCAAAATTGCCGCATTTTAAAACCTCAGACCAAGTCAATGCTGCGTTTTCCAGTGTAGGCCTTCTATGTAAATGTACATTTTGAGTAACTGTATGACGTTGTAGTTAATTAAGACTCGTCTACAGCCATAAAACTACTGGACAGGTGGCTATCGTCAGGTGAACGCCCACCTGAGCTGGGCGATTCTATTGTTTACAGATCAACTATTGTGGACGGCTCGGCTAAATCGGACCATTCCAAGACTATCGTGGGAGGATGCATCTACAACCAGCGATACAGCGAGGCAAGGCGAAGGCGGTGATTCGAAAATAATGATCGTAGTTGGGAGGGGGCGGTCACCTCTGAAGGTCGGGCGCGACTGCACAAAAACAAGATGAACCGTAAAAACAGCCCAGCAGCAACAGCAGCCTGCGATACTGCAAGCAATCGTCTGTTTTGTGCTTGGAATGCGATACTGCAATCAATCGTCTGTTCTGTGCTTAGAATGCGATACAGCAAGCAATCGTCTGTTCTGTGCTTAGAATGCGATACTGCAATCAATCGTATGTTCTGTGCTTAGAATGCGATACAGCAAGCAATCGTCTGTTCTGTGCTTAGAATGCGATACTGCAAGCAATCGTCTGTTCTGTGCTTAGAATGCGATACTGCAATCAATCGTCAGTTCTGTGCTTAGAATGCAATACTACAAGCAATCGTCTGTTCTGTGCTTAGAATGCGATACTGCAAGCAATCGTCTGTTCTGTGCTTAGAATGCGATACTGCAAGCAATCGTCTGTTCTGTGCTTAGAATGCGATACTGCAATCAATCGTCAGTTCTGTGCTTAGAATGCAATACTACAAGCAATCGTCTGTTCTGTGCTTAGAATGCGATACTGCAAGCAATCGTCTGTTCTGTGCTTAGAATGCGATACTGCAAGCAATCGTCTGTTCTGTGCTTAGAATGCGATACTGCAAGCAATCGTCTGTTCTGTGCTTAGAATGCGATACTGCAAGCAATCGTCTGTTCTGTGCTTAGAATGCGATACTGCAAGCAATCGTCTGTTCTGTGCTTAGAATGCGATACTGCAATCAATCGTCAGTTCTGTGCTTAGAATGCAATACTACAAGCAATCGTCTGTTCTGTGCTTAGAATGCGATACTGCAAGCAATCGTCTGTTCTGTGCTTAGAATGCGATACTGCAATCAAGCGTCTGTTCTGTGCTTAGAATGCGATACTGCAAGCAATCGTCTGTTCTGTGCTTAGAATGCGATACTGCAAGCAATCGTCTGTTCTATGCATAGAATTTTAATACCGTAAGCAATCGTCTCTTGTGTGCTTAAAATGCGATACTAATCAATCGTCTGTTCTGTGCTTGGAATGCGATACTTCAATCAATTGTATGTTTAATCGTAGTATACGATCTATTGATTTTTTTTATACCTGATATTCTATATTATCAGACGTATGTATGCTTGCCTGATATTCGATACTGCCAACAACTTTTTATTCGTAACTTGTATGCGATGTTTAGTGAGCGTGCCAGCATGGTTTTTTGCTCCGCCTTAACACTCCCGTTCAAAAATATAAAAATTGCCTTAAAATAAAAATCCTATAAAACCTACTTCATTATGTCCATTCTTCCTAAATAATCCTAACTGAATTCGTGGTTAATCGAATACAAATTGTAAACCTCCCTCAAAAAGAAATTAAACCTTGAGTGCTACACCTAGTGGCCTATAAAATAAACACAAAGACTTAATCGCTATGAAAGAAGCTATTAATCCGAAGGTTGGCGATATTGAGAAGGTCTTTGTTGGTGAACATTGTGCCAAGAGCGAGGCGAATCGTGTAAATGCGAGTTATCTCTTAACACTTCGTATACGTGATCTTTAAGGACCTAGCGCCTACATAGTGGAGTGATAACTGAATAAACTACATCCTACAACTATTTATAAACATGATGTAGCCACATTTGTGGTATTGCTGGCACTACTTCAACCTCCAATGCAACTGACTATAAAAATAATGCTGACCATTGATTTTGCAGTAGGTGTGTTTATAAGTATTGACACTTTCGAGGAAGAAGAAGGAAAACAAAGGAAGGTGAAAAGGATAAACTGCTACCTTCAACTACAATCATACAGGCACATGATCATATATGTGAAAAGTTACCGCCACTCCTTTAGTCCGTAGTGCATCTGGCCTTAGTGGTGACCAATGATTTTGCTGTAGGTGTGGCATGTTTAAAGGATACTGTATTCCGTTCCGATAGAACGATCTAAGGACAAAGTGCAGATTGCTAAGGATACAAGCAAAATATATTGAACACCTAGGGAAATTTTAATATTTAAGACTATAGAATAGTATGCAACGGTTTATTAAATACTGCTAAAAGCGCATTTAGTTTTATGAGTCACTCACCCAAATTAAAAACTGAGTACTACTGCCTTTCGCACTACAATATTCAATATATTTTTTTTTTTTACTTAATTGTTTGTTTGCTATTGCAAGTTTTTAAAGGCTGACCAAACATGGTGTACACTTGTCAATGCTTTCGAGCTAAGTTGTGGATTCAAAGTCTATTTTGTTTAGTACATGATTTCGCTGTCAAAATGATTGTGGAATTAGTTGGTCAAGAACTAAAATTGATACTAGCAAGAGATTTTTTCAAGCAGATAAACAAAATGTGTTCGTTAAATTTTTATCATAAGACCATAACAACAATTTTGCTTGCACTAATTGAATTTTAAAAGCTAAATTAACTACCAAATGGAACAACCATGATGCAATACTGTAATCTCAACTTCTTCGCTAGCTTGGGATGGACCCCCTTGCATCCGGTGTAGCCAAGGAACTGATATTTATTGTAACATCTCACTCGGTAAATGTGAAGCAAACCTAGAGACCGTGAAGACCCTGAGAAAGAAAACCATTGGCCGTGACTTTCAAGAAACACAGTTGTGGAAAATAACAATACTACCTGACTCCATTCTTCATTCAAAGCTCCTGGGTAAATGAAAGAAAAATTGAAAATTACAAGTATAACCATGATCAAATGTTTGTTGCTAAACAGCTGTGGAAGTTTTATTTTTACACAAAAAGCATACGGTAATTAAAAATGTGTTTTTTGTAGATAGTTTTGCCGTTGAATACAGAATAGTGTTATATATTAAATGGTGTTACTAAGAGTAGTGTATTTACAGGATTCCATACTATGATAGACAATTGTAATTTTAATAAGTAACCCTTTCGTTTTAACACGACAAGAAAAAAGACACGAGAACGCGGAATTCTTTAGCAGCACAGTGTTTTGTTGGCTCAATCTATTTTTCTATTTTAAAATTGGTACAAATTCAACATGCGCAAGGTATATAATTAACCACCGATATCAATAACTAAACTTTTCATTAGAATGGGTACAGTTAACGTCAAATAAATCAACGATTTAGTAATCTCGTTAAACAAATAGCATTACTCAATCGTAAACGACACGACGGCGGTATCGAC
Source organism: Macrosteles quadrilineatus (assembly GCF_028750875.1). NCBI lineage: Eukaryota > Metazoa > Arthropoda > Insecta > Hemiptera > Cicadellidae > Macrosteles > Macrosteles quadrilineatus. The sequence goes on along the minus strand of NW_026542598.1, from coordinate 33,340,166 downwards.
CTCCCAAACAGGTATGAATCGATTGTTCGGTTGTGCATGATTGACCAGATAATTTATCGCTTGGACATCTGTTGGGTGACCAAACTGCGATCCCTTCTATTGGGCTTGCGCGATCCCTAGCCTTGACGTGGTCTAACTTATGTACTGTGCTGCATGTTGCAAGTCTGGGTGTGCCCAAGTACTCTCCCACTACAGCCGCCTACACCTGGTCAAATCGGGCAGTGAATTCGCGAGGTCGGAGTAGTGCCAGAGCGAACAACCTCGGGAATATCTTCCAGTATGCTACATTACTATAGTCTGTACTATGGAACCTGTCCCCTGACTCCGTCTGAGACTGGCATGGATCTCCATTGGCCAATGCCCAGGTAGAGAGCGTCAGGAGACATTTTCCTTCATATAGAGTATGAGAATCCAATTATCTGCAAATCGTTTTTGCAAACTGGTCAGCTGGTTCTTAAATCCCCATTTAATGAATGCCCAATATTTGAGGACAGCTGGGCCCCGTCGAACAAACAAAAAGCTACTGATTTCTCAGGAATGACTTGCCGACCTTCTGATATAAGTGAGACTGGTGACATTATTTAGGTTTACAGCCTATAAGAATAACAGTTAAACTCCTTTATCTAGCCAAAGTCTTTGAAAACCTACAAATTAAGGCATTTCTACGTGATTCATAAAAACGGAAGTTAAATATTATTATTTTATGTTTAGGAATGAGAATGACTCTCCTCGGGATAAGGCGTTGGTGTGTCACAACGTCACCCTGGCCGGCCTGTTGTCATGGTAATAAGAAACACGAAAACATACACATTTCATTATCGCGTAATCAAGAGTTAGTGCACCAACTGTTTCAGTAGGCCGGAACAGCGGCGTTGCCACTTTTGTCTCACCGCGGCATTTAGAGAGAGGCTATGAATGACTATGATGATACTATACAGATAGAGATGCCTTGTATAGTTTTGTTACTGGGTACGATCAGCTGTTTAGCCATATCCTTACCAATGGTAAGGACAGACTAGACAGTAGATCAAAATAAAAATTTACTGTACCATAGCATGACTGCAGAGAACAGTTTAGTAGGTAACCCTGGTCAAGTACAAACAACCTCTATAACACTCAACACGCTTGTTTATGTTGCCAACAAACACACGAATGGCCTACAGCTACAACAAACACCTCGGGACAGATTCCTAGTAGGACACAAAGGAGTGACACCTCTACCTACATCACGTTCTAGAGACTAGCACGTGTCACGTCAGCTGTCGTTCTACGTAGCGAGCACTGCGCAGGACCTAGCAGAACACTCGTGTAAAACACCTCCACTCTCCACTTCCTGCCAAACAACCCTCGCTAACACAAGAGGGCGTATCTTTGCATCTTGGTCAATTTCTAGAGGTTGCAGTTTGCCAAGGTACGATCTGACAGAAGCGTTGGAGTGCTGTCTAATGATAAGGAGTGTACTTTGCACTCCTTGCATTGTAAGAATTTGTAAAGCGTGGACTTGGTCAATCTTGCCCGGCTGGAATAGCTTTTTGCCCTTTCCCTTGTGAGTGACTGCATACCGAAAGGTGTCTGTAGGAATAGCAATAGGAGTCGGAAAAATAGTTGCTAATCCTATTTTCGTTTATAAGAATTTCCAGTTATTTATCGGCATTATTTTTCGTGATCAAACATATGCGCCCTAATCTCACAGAAGTGACCAGTCGCCAGAACAGTAACTTCTCTCACATACCTCCCACGATGATAATAAGACTTAAATAAATGATTTAGGAAAAGAATAGGTGATATTGGTCAGTAACAAAACAAAGAATGGAATTTGGCAAAGCATGTGGAAGATGTGAAAATAGAAGACTCCCTGGTCCTTTCACACAAGCTGGCAACATACACATAGGGTGAATACAAACCCTTAGCTCAAGAACAATGACAACAACATGTAATGTAACAAAACAAAACTATCTAGACTGATCATCTAACTCCATTTCACACTCGTTCTGCATTCATATTAAATTTCAATTGCTTAAACCAAGAACCATGTCCATTTAAAATTCATTATTAAGTCTCATACTTTAACCAGACTCATTTAAAAGAATCTAACACCTCCAACAGTTCTTGAATCAAGTTCCTTGCAACGGCGCTGGAGAGGTTCCTACGGTTCCTGCCTCCTCTCACCAGTTTCCCCGCTAGAGATGAAGCCGCGCATGAGCGGTGATCGCTTGTGTAATGACTGTTTTGTAATTAATGAGAGCTCAGAGCTGCGCATTCCGTGGCCTGTAGGCGCGTGCGCTCCGCTCACGCAACCAAGGTCATGTGACTAGAATATGATGAGATTCGTGCATCGCTCTGACTAAAATGCATTGGTTTGTTTGAGAGGACATCTGAGTACTCTTCTGTTACCGGCCACACCAGGTTTTTGTTATATCCACTACATCAGGATAGGTTAGGTTAATTGTACATATAAAAATTACTCTCCTGACCTAGGACCTAGTGCGGTAGGTATAACAGAGGATTGCCCATCTTATATTTTAAAAGATTGATTGCTTTCGTTTTGACATAAATGGTATTTTTACATTTTTTGGAGGGAAGAGGTTCAAACATCAAATTTGTGTGTTCTTAATACTATAACTTAGAACGGGTAGATGAGTGGTTTAAGTGTCCTCCTTGCAATTAAACGATACCGGTTCGATCCTGAGAAAAGTCAGGACAGTAGCTTTTTCATGGTTCGCGACTGGACCCGCAGCTATTCCTGATCATTGGGCTTTAAAAATGATTCTGACAGATGAAACAGATGATCTTGGTCAGTAACAATGCAACAAACCTCTATATCATCTCACACTCATCCTTCATTCATATTTAGCTGAAAATACGCACCCAAGTGGCGTCCACATATCAATTTATAAAAATAAAAAACCTTTTTTGTATATTATTTTTAATTGATGGCCCATTGACAAGTGGTCTTTGGGTCAAAAAATACTCCACTTGGGATCGAACCCGCAACCATTAGATTTGAAGGGTAGCACAATAACCAGTCGAATGTTCAGTCGAGATTACGCTTTGAATTACAGTGCCCAAAAACATCCAATACTACTGCAACTACCGTATCTACTGAACTACTGCAGTTCATCTAAAAAACGATGAATTGATATACTAAATGCACGATATCTTGTACCTACTCAAGAAAACCTTTTCCGTCGCTGGTGCTCCAGGTCTGATTCCGTACGTTTCTGTTTATACCGGAAATATCTCAAGTGAAGCTCGCAACAAGCAAATACTTTCACATCTAAATCCGCACTCGTAATGGTGTTAAATTTAGACCCCGCATCACGGCCACCGATAGCTTACCTAATGGCATATGATGTATTTTGACCGAAGAATTTCAAGGATTTGTCAGGTTTGAGTTGAGTAAACTCTGTGGTTAACAATATAGGGGATCGACGATGAAATGAAATGATTCACTAACTTAAAGGTGTCAAATAGTTTTTGCTTAAAACTATTTGAAACAATAAATTTTAGTTAATTTTCCCTTAACATTTAAAGGTTACCTTAACCCCCTGATGGTTCAAAGCAACTATTTATACACCAACACAACATTAACGTTCCCCAATTTCACAGTCATTTCGAAAACGGCAAGAGTTTTAATATCCGTTGTATATTCTAGAAAACACTATTATCCTATGACAAGCGAGTTGGAGATTACTCCCATTGTATATAGAGGCTTAATGGTTAGAGTAAAAGCTGTGATAGGTGTTATTGACGAGATAGAAAGTTTCGTTTAAATTAAATTCCACCGTGGCCGAGCATCCACGTTAGCGGATTAGCGTTAAGCTTCAGTAAGGCTTCTTTAGAGAGGTGAAACCTGAAAGAATAAACTATCCGATTAAATTTGACTCCCCAAACCCAAACCATGAGTAAAATCCGAGTTGTGCTGACTAGGTTCTTCTAAATGAATCTCGAAAAACAACCATACTCATTAACTATCCACTTTGTAGCTCTCAAACCCCTCGAATCAAATACTAGTTGTGCTGACTGACTTCTTTTAATTGAACCAACCCTCAGAACAATACTAGTCATAAAGATATCCATTTTTGCCCTCCAAACCCCTCGAATCATATCCGGGCTGTGCTGACTAGGTTCTTTAATGAACAACAACAATCAGAACAATCCTTCTCATAAAATATCCAATTACATTTTGACCCTCCAAACCCCTTGAATCAAATCCGAGCTGTGCAGAGTAGGTTCTTTTAACTGAACTACAACAATCAGAACAATACAGTCAATACAATATAGTCATAAAATATCTACTTTAAAATTTGACCTCATAAACCCATCGAATCAAATCCGAGTTGTGCTGACTAGACTAGTTTCTATAATTGAATCACAACAATCGAAACAATCCTCGTCGGTTCTCACTTGTTCACATGAGTTTCCCTCAATATAATTATTTAATTATCTCCGTTTCTTCTCCTGTTCTCATACAACCGTGAAGAGCTTTCACACTCATCACTGAAACTAAATTCGAGTTATTCTAAGACAAAATAACGTGTTTTTCAAATTAAAGTTAATGTTTATTTTACCCTTTAACATCAAATATTGGTGATTGCTAGCTCATTTGTCACTATTAGAAACCCAAACTCTCTATGATAGATGCAAAATGTGGGAATTTCATGGCAGTGCTAAAAGTCAATGATATAATCAAATGGGACAGATTTGACAAAACACAAACACAGGACAATCTCTGTGCCGTTATCTTTAGTGTGTCAATGTGTCAACTACTGTTTTATCAATATTATGTCAACTGTGTCAACCTAAAAAGGCAGCTGATAGTCAACCAACCATAATTGTGTCAAATTAACCACATAATATACCACGATGTCCAACCACTGTACTGTATGTTCATTTTAAGCCCTTCGCTCAAGGAAATGTCACAACTGGTGCGAATCGAAGGTTTCTCAGTCTATTCAATAAATTCTTTGGTCAAGGCTATAAAATAAACAATCAATTAAAGCTTGATCCATTTAAGAACCTTGAAGGAGTTACCTTTTATTACGTGACCAGCATTACTCGAGGACGTTGACAGCTATATACTGTACAAACCTTTGTCATTGAATTTAACCACATTATGAAGTATGAAACTTGTTGGTGAAGGATTTCATGTCCGCTGTAATCCAATAGGTATAAACTATGTACACTTAACAATCAAGACGTTGAACAAAACATTTTCTTTGACCAAAGCATGACCTCCTCTGTCTAATACAAGGCCGTGGTGAGACAAAAGTGGCAACGCCGCAGTCACGGCCCACTGAAACAGCTGTAGCAATTTATAATGTAGAGTAGCGTCTGCACAATGTTTATGTTTACACGTTTGTTATTACTATGGCAATAGGCCGGCCGGTGCGAAGTTTCCACACAACGCCGTGGCCTTGTATTGGAGGAGGCTAAACCAAAGTCATTAAGAAGACAAATAATCAATTACAACTGGGTCTATTTACAAACTTTCAAGTTGACAGGTTCTTCTCCTTATCGCCTTTGTGACTTTTAGATTTCTCATCCAATTGTAAAATGAGAGGTTTGTTTGGTGATTTCATGCCCGGTACATTTTGGAAGCGATGATGTTGAGCGTTTGGAACAGTATCTTGCACCACGTTCTTTTCAGAGAAGCGATTTTAGCAATGCCTGGATTCTCTTCTACACCATAAATGATCATTCCCTTTTGAGTTTACCATCCATAAGTAACAGCTAAAGACAAGTTTAGGGTGAGTTATACGTAGATTATTAACTAAATAACACGTGTGTACGAATGGGTCGCGTTAATTAGGGACATTTTGGCGACGGTTTGTGAGTTTGTGAGAAACCAGCGACAATAGTGGGAACCGAGAGTCGGCGTCCTTCATTACAGGTCCAGCGGAGGAGACAATGTTGGGGAAAACGTGACGTGGGGGCGCGGAAAGTCAAATTTGACACGGGACTTGTGTACATAATGTGATAGCAATCGTGGGTGGGTCGCTTCTAGGATCACCCATTGTTAACTGTGCATGACTGTACAACCAGAGACAAGGAAGCTGAGGTGAAAAGACAAGGAAGCTAAGAAAAGGACCAGGAAACAGAGAAAAAAACAAAGAAGCTGAGGGGAAAAGACAAGGAAGCTAAGAATAAGACCGGGAAACAGAGAAAAACACAAAGAAGCTGAGGGGAAAAGACAAGGAAGCTGAGAATAAAGACAAGGGAGCTGAGAAAAAGACAAGGAGCTGAGAAAAAGACAAGGTGTTGAGAAAAACACAAGGAGCTGCTGGAAAAAGACAAGGAGTTGAGAAAAAGACAAGGAGCTGAGAAATATTGGGCTTCAAATACTAGGTAAATTAGGTAACTAAGTGGTTATGGTCCCTCCTAGCAATCATTAAGCTGCAGGTTTTGTCTTCAGACTGACTATTAATACCGGTTGTTTCTTAGCCATGACCATTTCTTCAAAGCCCCAATTGATCAAGAACACCTGAGTTTAAACTCGAAAAGTCTACATCAAATGTATACTTAGTTCCTAGGCAATATTGTAACAGTGACTACGACTTTCTTAAAAAATATATTACAATTAATCACAAGCTAGAGCTAAATATCCTTCCTTCTCCAACAGTTTATAAATCACAAGCCACAATTGTGTCTATAAGGGCGATGCTGTATAAATTAAGCGACTAAACAACATTCCTACCAATTGTTTACTGATATGCAGCTCAACTATAATTTTATGGAAATCAATTTCACCACCATTCCTGACCATATCACAGCCTCACCACAGATTATCCAAAGGGTTACAACGCATTTGGTCCGTTTTGACCACAAAGGAGAGAAGACGGAACGAGATAAACAGGTCTTCATTCGATCCAGAGATGTGATGCATCCGAGCCTCAGCCGTTACTGGCCCAGTTCCTACATCGCCTTTGTCTAAAGATGGTATACAAAATTCCACAGTTTAGTTTGTATTAAACTTCTGCAGTTGCAGCTCCAAAGTTAAAGTAACAGTGTAAGAAAATATGAGATTTTTCCGGAGTCTCCCCCGTTGATGTCTCGGTTCCTCAAAATTATCTTTGTCTCCAGTATGGAAATACGTACATTTTTACCCGGTAGTTTTTCCTTCAGGTTTAAACTCGGCGACGGTGTTAACGGTAAAGATGTGATGCATACTCGTATATTCAGCCGATACTGATCCTGTTCTTTTCATTGTTTCAACGAGTTTCTTGGTTACGACGAACGAAAATGTCACAGTTGGAACCAAACTGTATAGCCACTTAGGTTTCAATAGGAAAGAATGTGAAGCAAAAGTAGCTAGATCCCGAGGTCGATAAAACCATCTTGATTGTTTTTTCCTGTAGACGATTCATCCTCCGCTTGGCCCAGTTCCTCAATCTCACGTCACCTTTGTCTCCAGGCCACACCATATACATGAGTGTGACAGTGTGCTTTGCCATAAGTGATTATGTCTAAGTCTAAGTGAGGATGTAATCCACCCAAGGATGTGATATCCTCCGCTTGGCCCAGTTCCTCACTCTCACGTCACCTTTGTCTCCAGGCCACACCATATACTTGAGTGTGACAGTGTGCTTTGCCATAAGTGATTATGTCTAAGTCTAAGTGAGGATGTAATCCACCCAAGGATGTGATATCCTCCGCTTGGCCCAGTTCCTCACTCTCACGTCACCTTTGTCTCCAGGCCACACCATATACTTGAGTGTGACAGTGTGCTTTGCCATAAGGGAATATGTCTAAGTGTCTACAGTAAGGATGTGATACACCCAAGGATATTATCCCCCGCTTGGCCCATTTCTTCACATCGCCTTTGTCTTCAACTCACCTCAGTTGCATGTCGCAGCCAGTTACGCCCTGGACGGTAATGTTTGTCGCGAGTGTTAGTAACAGCGTCGGTAACTCTACGGTTATGTCCATAGTCATTGCCATTGCCATTTCCCTGCAGTTGCTGTAGCCATTACCGTTCTTGCTGTGGACATTCCGACAGCCACGAGTCATAATGCTCTACCGCCTCCTCCCCATTGCGTTATGCTTTGCTTCATTCTCTTAAGTATTTTCTGATTTTCTCCTCCAATGGTTTTTAGTCTCTTTGTTCGTATTCGGTTTCTTCGGACCAACTGAGGTGGTAAGTTATGGTGCGTTCTGAAACTAGTGAACACAATAGAGGGCGAAGATGATTTGAGAGGTCAGAGTTCGGAAAGTAGTGTCTGGTATACACTAAATTTTTAGCTGATTAATAGTGTATCTTATTGTACATACAATGATATGTATACCAAACGATGTATACTCTACTAAATGAAAGTTAGTTTCGTTCTTCTTTATTTTAATGTTATCTTGTCGTATCTCTACTTAGAAACAAACATTCTACAAAGTTTTTCTTTTTACTAACCTTGTCAATGTATTTACAGTTTTGTATCTTAGTTTTACCCAGTTTCTGAATACATATGAGTCAAGAGGAATTGTGCCAACACAGCGTACTGTAAAATGCAGATTTTAATCGAATACGCTGAATGTTCAACAAAACTGACCCGAACTGGCAGTTTTTTGTAAACTACAGCATCTATGTCACATCAACTATTCCAGCAACAAAATCTATGGGAGAAAAAACTTATTTTTGAAAGTAAACTCTGAGTGGCTCATTCAACTATGATCTATTTCAACAATTGGCTACAGCTGGTCCATAAAGTCGGGGTGTTTGCTAGTAGTATCTAGAAGTCATGGTCCAATAGTCAATGCAGTGTGCATGCACTGGATGCGAAGGAGTCCCATCACATCAGAAACGGCCGATCGCCCAGCTGACTTGAACCGTTATGTAAAGCGCATTCCCACACCCCGCCGAGACCGCTTTCTCAGTAGCCTACTGGAATTTCGATACTTGATACTTTAAATTTGTTCTTTTGTAGCCCCATTTCGACTCATTTCAGCTAAGTGAAGAGTTCATTGCCCTTCATTGACTTTTCCAATTCTACAAAGGGTTTTAACCTTGGTTTGAGCTCAGCTGGTCCAAGACTACGTTTTTAGGTGTTTGAAAACAGCTTGGTAGTCAGCACAACAGCTCCAACAAGAAACAGTGGTAAGCTATTTAATGGCAGGAAAACGTCATTCACACTGCTAAAACCATGGCTGATTTGCGGGAATTGAAGTCCAATTGAAGTTAAAGTGGCTTTGTATCTGGTGGTTTAAATGTTTACTACTTAATGGTACTATTAAACGGGAATACATTTGAGTGCAGAGAAGTCGTCATCCTAGTGAGAGAAATAAATATTTTGGAAGGAAGCAGAAATTGGTAATGATTTGTTCTATAGTGTGACACTATTTAAAGTTAGTGACACCTCTAAACAATTCTGAATTTCTCCTTGGCGTTGCTTTTAGTCTACCTTCACGTTAAATGCCCACAACCAATAGGTCTACATTTCCCAGAGAGGTAAACTTGCTTGTCAACAACTTCAAAATGCTCACACAACTCTGACTTTCAAGTTATGTAGGAAGGTTAAAAGAATTTAAAAGATGTTTCACAAATAAAAAATGTTTCTTTCATCAAAATTGCAAATCAGCAAGCCAGTAACGAAGAGGTGGGTGGATGTAGCCAAAATACGGTTCGCACCCAGATGTCCATACATAAACTTGCCATCCTTGACTTTTAAGTTATTCATGACATCCTCGGCCTGAAACACCCACGTAATTAATGTGTCTATTTAAACGGTTGTCACGTGCGTTGCTTGACACAATCAGCTGTCGAGAGGTCAACGCAGTCAGCGAAGTGCCTGGTTGAGGTTGTCAACACGTTGACGCATGACAACGCCGCTGACGCAGCACAGTCACTGACTTGGCAGGAATACTCCGCTAGGATAGAATGTCATCAACGGTTTTTGCTTATGAACACGCATTGTGTGTTCTAGATATGAATTGGTGAAGTTAGGCTTTATAGTATGTCATTGAAATTTAGAAGATTTTTAAATATGTTCTTCAGCCAAACGCTGCAGTTCTAGTTCTATAACAATCTTCATTACAACGGACTTGCGTTAGGAACTAATGCGTTTAAATGTAATTTCGCTCACATATTAAGTCATTGGAAAGAGACCTCAAAGAGCCATCCTGGGTTGTGTGAATCCGTAGTTTGAACTCCGCACCAAAGCATACAGTATGACGGAACGTCAGTCATTTTCTTATTTCAACATTGAGTAGGCCCTAGTTTAAAATCATCACTAGTGAACAAGGGGAGGGCTTTGCTCACATAGTACCTAACGGCTACTACCACTAAAATCACAAATAGGCCACAACAAATGTTTGTGCAATAATACCTTACAAAAACAACTCTTCAACCACGATTTTCGTAATCAAACCACCAGGTGATATACAAACCCCAACAAACGATGGTGCAGATAAAATCAACTGCTCTGTCTTGTTACAAACTGAAAGTGAAATTTCGCATTAATATTCGTTCTGGGTGTGCTCGCTGGGAAGGCGGGCAGAGACGGAATGCGTGGGCAGGAATAAACAAGGCACAGCGCAGACTGTACACGGCGCAGGCGCAGCGCACCGTTAGCATGGAGCCTGCGCGAATATGCTCTCACGACACACGGCCGAATCACCGCACAACAAAGAAACGGGCGCAAATAGCCCGGCAACGTGGCTCGGCGTGCGCCTAGGGCGATGATGCTCACAATCTAGACAAAAGTCCTTTTGTACTGCTGGAATCGTGGGCAAGAAATCGTTTAAAACTAGCAACAGTGTGAAAGCGTCGCTGGCTTTTATGCATAGGAAATGTGCGGAAGCAGGAAAGCTTCTTTGCATTGGAAATGACGGAAGTAAACTCGATTTTCACTGATTTGTCTGTCCGTGTTCAGATGAATCTGAGAAGATCTAAATGAGATTTAATGTGCTATTTTGAAAGGGATGGACAATTTGTATTACGTGTAGCCTTGAACCAAACAAACGATGGAGACATTGGTCATGTCAAGCCTAATACACAGAGGGTACTATTAGAAATACTTGTTTGGTTAGTCAGTTTTAGAATATCCGAGTCGCATCCGTGCCTTATCTATGGTCTTATTTAGTTCTAAAACTGCAATCAATTAAATTAGTAAAGTAAAACGTAAAAGATTTGTTCTTTAATTCTTCCATAGATTTAACATACTTCTCCGACCTAACTATGGTTGGTTGGTAATATGTTTTGCAAGTGGATTTATTGTGGGACAGCGATCCACAAACACAGTCACATAAGAAGATACAAAGGATGAGAAAAAATTGAACATCATTAGATGAAAGTATACTAAATTAACTTATATTGTTTTATACCGTGGAGTTATCTATCATTTTATCTACTATAAATATCTGCATTACTGCAACCTATTTTATCTATATGTATGTCTCTAATAACATCTGTTTGAAAAGGTGACAGAATAATCATCCCTAGACTTTGAAAAATAGTTCTACAGCTGTCTTTACTATTTAGACAAGACTGCAAATTGGAAAATGACTGAAACTCATATCTCGTTGAAAATCACCTTCACTCTGAAGGAATCCGGATACGCTTTGTTCCAGTGAGACTGAGACAGAGAGCAGAGCACAGACAGCACACGCGTGATGGCTGCCGGGAGCCAGCAAGCTCTGACACAAAGCCAGGCTCACAATGTGACGCCGTCATTAATTGTTGTATCAGTGCTACTAATTAAGTGGCCACACGTTGTATAATAGTCAGCCACTCTCTACACCGAGCTGCTGTCATTGTTTGGCTGTCACCAGCAGCCTTGCGAACGTCTACGTCAGTATCAGCATCAGCTCAGAATCATCTGCAGCTTCAGTGTCCAAAGCGGAATCATCAGTAGCAGAAGTAAATGTTGATAGGATGCTGTATCATCAGCCACTCTGTACACCAAGCTCCTATCATTTATGCTGTCACCAGCAGCCTTGCGAACGTCTACGTCAGTATCATCAGCAGCGTCAGTATGCAGATCATAATAATCAGCAGCTTCAATGTCAAAAGCAGAATCATCAGTAGCAGAAGTAAATGTTGGTATGACGCTGACCAAAGCCACTCTTTACACCAAGCTGCTGCAGTAATTTATGCAGTCTCCAGCAAACTTCCTAACGTTAAGTATCATCAACAGCTTCAACATCATCAATAACGAAGGTAGCAGCAACGCCAAGATTAACAGGCAATGTCATCAATAAGCAACAAAAGGTGCTACATGTTTTGGCAAGTTGGTCAAACTCCGAATTGTGATTAAGCAACAGATCTATTATCAACGATTCTCTTTTGAGTTGTATCGTGAACTTGGTCTTCATGTCTTTCTGCTCTTGATTCTTTTCGAGTGATGCAAAAAAGTGCACTAATTTCTTAAGAGATCTGCTTAGTTTTGGATTTCTAGAGTTCGTCATGGTTTAGCAAAGAATCTCTTAAATAAACGGTCAAAGTAAAACAGATCAGAGAATTATCGTTTAAAATAAGAGTCTTAAACTTAAATGAGATTTAGTTTTAGACAACAGTCTGTTGATGTCGATGACTTGTTTGCTTCCAACGTCACCCAAGCTATCCTAAAAACTTGTATAAGAAATTCGTCATCAAGGGGTACTCCTTATTAAATTAGTTTACAACACTATCTGATAGCTAATGGATAACTGAACTTACGTTTATGTCCACTAGGCGACACAGTACATTCATAATGGACAAATCCTATTACGTATAAGGTGGGTGAAATATTTCTTAACTCCGAATCAATGTGGTGCTTTTCTTGAAATTTTAATCAGTGCGGATTCAAAATTCACCTGTGCTGCTGAGCGAATTCAGTGGTTCCACCTCAATACTCTCCCTGGCTCATTGAATGCTGGACTGGAGGCCGTTTAACATTTCAATGGGCGGTCAAGAGGATTGGAATGTGGCGGAGAAAATTATTCTTACTAATGGCAACAGCGGCAGGGCGATCGCCCCCGTCTCCCGGATGCAGCAGTTCTTTTGTTTTACGGAAGATGATATCTCCTTCAGTCTCTTGATTGAAACTGGAGCAAGGGATGTTTTACGAAATTGGATCGTTTCTAGATAACTCTAATGTTTCAGCCTATTCGTGTTGATCTCTAATTGAAGGTTTTCTTTTCCTATGTAGTTTTTTTTAAAGATTAGGTCTGTTGATTCTTGGTTGAACTTGTGAAGAAATGGAAACAACGAGGAGGTCTGTCTTCTGTATCCAATAGTAAATGCTTACACTTAACACATCTAGATTTTATGAACATGTTTATGAAATTGATAAACAGAATTAGATAAAAAAATTCCCCAAAACATTTATTATAAAGATATAACTACAAGGTATTTTCTTTTCTCAAAATCTATTCAGTTCCTGAACTCAAGGTGTCAAGTTGTACCATTATCGTAGTTTCCATACTCCGAGCAATGCTTTCTTGCGTAACACATAACATCTGTAATCAGTCTACACAGTTCCAGCGACGCCTACCAGCTAGCATTTTACGGCAGTTTTACGAATTACAGTGATAGACAAGAAAACACTTAACGTTTACCGGTCAACCGTGACGACGGCCCGGGCTGCAGGCTGCCTACACTCAGACCTGCTGCTGGGACTTAGCCCCTCTGGCGATCTTGACATTTGACAGATGCCGATGCCACTGTGGGCGGAGCGCGGGACCTGCTAGACCATCCTGGCAAAGGAACTTCAAAAACTGGAGCAACGTAAATATCTTATCGGTCAGATGCATATAACCGATAGAGAGCATTTTTTACACTGCATCATGAAATTCGACCGAGGGTGGATTGATAGACTATCAATTAATCATTGATATGGGCCGCCACCTATGTGCTGTGCGTATCTTAACCCAAATATGAGTGTGATGATCTGTATATTACTGACTAAGATCAGCTGTTTCATTAGACAGGATAATTCATTTAAAGCCCAGTGATCAGGAACAGCTGGGTCCAGTTTCGATCCATCAAAAAGCTACTGAATTTTCTCAGGATCGAAACGGTGACCTTACTCAGATACCCAGCCAGTCTACATAATTTTATAGGCTACCTTGGCTACCTACATAAACACGTGTACCGAATAAAAGCCACTGCATGTTCTATTTCCTCAGAAACAGCTCACGGATGCAAGAACTAATTAGTTCTGTCTTTTAAAAAACATTATTTAATTTTTTTCACAAAAGCTAAATGTTTAAAGTTTAGACTTCAAGACTTGAGTCAACATTTAGTCAACAAACACAAGTTGGATCGCGATGTCGATAGTTTGTTTCATACAACTTTTTATTTCAACATCTCTTCTAATGTTTGCTATGTTTTATCATTAACAGCAGTTGTAGTTTACTAGCATTAGGGGGAAATATTCTCCTTAAACTTATACACGATAAACAAACTTGTTAGGGCTTTTCGTGCCTTTCGGAACAGAAATCTAAAACCTTATTTATTGTAAAACTACGAACCAAGGAAACTCTTTTGACACCTTAAATTTTAAAATTGATTAAAAATATGGGATGAGCTGTGTTCACAAAACGTCTTTACGTGTTTTATAAAAGGATGATGATGACGTCATTTTGTCGTTTGTTTATTCAGCCAACAACATGTAGGCTAATCTCTTTGTTGAGTTGAAAATCTACAGCTGTTTTAATATACAGTGTTAATACTAAAACATTCCGCCTGTTAAAGGAAACAACATCTTTTAAAAAAAAAGGAATTTGTACAAAGCCCGAATAGGTACATTTATTACATGAACTGGTGAAAGGGGCGTCTACATTCAAAAGCACAGCATTTTTACATAGACACAATGTTACACACGTCATACAAAAACACCTACAACACTACAAAGATTTATTTACAGAGTAAACAGCCTTATCAAACCGACAAGTCTTGAAAAAAGATACTAATTATACCTACGCAATCCAAACACAATATTTATTTAACCTTAATTCTAGAAGATTAAAGCGTGATCTTACATGAAAAAGTCACTTGAAGTTCAAGATACCCCAAGTCAATTGACTCCACAGACCTTACGTATAGGCTACATTTTTTACCAACCCAGTAAAATGAACATGATACCAATATTCTTAAAGAATAGAACCAAGTTACCATAAGTTCAAGATATCCAAGATGTCTATGTAGATTTCTTCCCGTTGGATAGTTTACCGGAGATAATTCGTGGCCTATCAAAAAATTCCAAAGACGTATCACGTCAGATAAAATCTCTGTTTTAAGGGATCAAATATTTTTACCTGCAGTTCAAGATATACAAGGCGTTAAACTCCACTCCGGTTGAATGGGTTTAACGGAAAGACAATTCAAGACATATCAAAACCAAGAACGCGTTTTAATCTTTATTCCATATAAATATAATCAAACTAAAATTGTTCATGAAGTTCAAGACATCAAACTCAAATCACTCCGAAACCGGAGTGAATCGGTTCGATTAAATGGGTTCAGCGGAAAGATTATTCAAGGAAGATGAGTGTTTAATCTTTTACAACCAAACTGAAATGTTACCTGAAGTTCAAGATATCCAAGAGGGCAAAGTTGATTCACTCACAACACTTCACACCCGGGTAACCAACGGACCGACGACGACTGTTCTAACCGAGCTCTGAAGGTAGACTGACCTGAGAGTTTCCTGTCCTCCTCCGCAGCGCCACGCCACCGTCTTCGCCCCCTCCTCATTCTCACAAGGTGAGGGTCTTCTTTTTAAATGTTTTGTTTGCAAACTTGAAGCGGTATGTTTGCGGGTTCACTGGGACCTCAGCGTAGTGCAAACGAAACGCCAGTGCAGCCATTGAGGCATTGACACGGCAGGGGAAAACTGATATCCCTTGTGTTATACCTGAAAAAACTAAATCTAATTATGAAGTTCTGAGGCACAAATTTTTAAATAAGCTTCCCAAAGAAGTGATTTCGTTAACCAAAAAAGCCAAAAATCAAGTTCTTCAGTGACTGTCTAAGCATTTGTAGGCCTAATGTTCATGGGCTGGAAGAATTTTTGTAATGTCCAACCAAAGAAATGTCATTCTAGTCATTATCCAGTGTTTACCCTGTTGTTGTATACAAAATAGTGTTTTCTTTTGGATGTGTTTTTATGTAGACCGTATTAAGGCAACACTAAATAAATGAATAAAATCACGTGGTGATCTTGTTCTCATAGTTTACGACAACAAGTGTTTGTACTGTACCCTGGTTCTCAACTCCACGACACCCGAGAGAACGTTAATTCGGCAAAAA
This sequence comes from Macrosteles quadrilineatus, assembly GCF_028750875.1. Classification (NCBI taxonomy): domain Eukaryota; kingdom Metazoa; phylum Arthropoda; class Insecta; order Hemiptera; family Cicadellidae; genus Macrosteles; species Macrosteles quadrilineatus. The sequence continues at coordinate 33,323,947 of NW_026542598.1, read as the reverse complement.
AACCAACACGCATCTTACAAACAAAATGGAAAGAAAGTGGGAAATCGTTTTAAAATTCACTGGGTTCCAGTTCCTGTATTTTAGTGTGGAGAACAGTTATTTTATGTAATGTGGAAGATAAATACGAGATATAAGAGTTATAATTAAAATTAAAAATATTCATGGTAAACAGTTGGGCTTTACAAAGGTGATAATTGTGAAGAAAAACAATATTTTTTCACTTTTAATGTTTCTGTAAAAATATCTGGATTTCGAAACTTACAGAAATAATGTACTGCAATCAAATCTACTGATTTGTAAAACATAAATAAATGATTTATTCTAAATTAATTTTTAAAGACGATTTTTACATAGACAACTAAAAAAGACTTGCTCGGGTGTTATTAGAACCATCGATGTATAATTGCATCGATGATTAGAACTCCGCTCGTTCAGAATCAACCAAGTTCCAACGTTGTCTTGTCCGAGCACCAGAATTAGTATGTACATTTTAACATTTTATTGACTAATGAAAATCGAAAATAAACCCTCCGTTTATTCTAAGGTTCAATCTGACTAACTTTGTTTAGCGCCACCGAAAGGATTTCCCAAAAGTTGATTTTTGGTACGAAAATGATTACAGGGATATATTATTATGTGAATCAAAATAGTGTTTGTTTTTCATGGCCAAATATTTTGGACAGTTTAGGCTACACATATTTATAAGTTATACAAGTTAATTTTAACGTAGTTTTGTAATAACTTTCATTGTATGTGAACGTAATATCATAGAAGATGTGTAAATCTTTGCAGTCTGTGTTACAAGAAAGCGAAGAAATAAGTCTGAGTGACGACGACGCTCACTATGGTCAATATGTTGATTACTAAAAAGGCAAATATTTTCATAATAGTTTCTCTGTTCACGTTAGAATCTACAGCTTTGTATTTTTCAAAAGTTAAACTTTTGGTACGAAAATGATTGCGGGGATTTATTATTCTGTTAATCAAAATAGGGCCTAGTACTTGTTTTTCATTGCCAAATATTTTGGACAGTTTATGCTACACATTTATAAGTTTATACAAGTTAAAATCTGTGCATTAAACACTATGCACGAAAACTACATGTGCGTCACTTCAAATCGATCACCTTAAACTGTTACAGAAGATACCAAACCCTCTGTAATGTGAGGTAGCATGTAGGTCTACCGGTAATTCTGGCTCCATTCGACAATTCGAAGAGAAAGAATCGTGATCGATATTATCTAGAAGTAGGTGACCATCATCCTACTATCATATACAAGAGAAAGCTGGCTTGGACGTCCGAGGCTTGTGGGATATGGCTAATATCCGCTAACAAATGTCCCAACTAATTTTACCAAAAGGACTGCGATTTTCACCTCATTTGTGTTTGGGCATTCATAAAATGAGGAGAAAGTTCCGTCTAGTCTCTCTAGTGCATATTTTTGTCTTACCTTTGGACGCTGTATTTCAATCTTGGTCATATTGATACTTGTAGGTTTACAGTATATATTTAAGGAATACTTGTGAAATGCTATACTTGTATACGAGCAATGTTTGCTTGTATGTATGCTTGATTGCACTAAGATCTCGCAAACGGCTTCGATGGTTTCCTTCAAATGTTGTAAATAATTTATTTCTGGTCTAAAATCGTGTTTCATACAGTTAAAACCGCCAACAAAAATCTAATTAGGGGCCTACGTAAAAAAATTAATTGAAAGTAATAACGATTAATAGGGAGCTTATGGGTTCCTACCACGTGTTACTTTTTTTATAACAATTTTATTAACCGATCAGCATTACATTGCTATACAGGTTATGTATAATATAAGAAAGAAAAAAAATAACATTATTAATTATATTAACATAGGTAGAGGTCAGCTAGCTATGGCTAGCCCCTCAGGCACTTATCGTCACTGTTTTAGCGGGTCGGACTGTAAACGCACTGTCCACCAATGAAACACAAATGGAAAAAAAATTGTTATAATAAACATCTTGAGGTAATCTGGATTTTAGTCGGAGTCTCTGGATTTCAGAAGGTTGGCCTGTGTTATAAAATCCAATGCTGCTGGTTAATGGAAGTTTTGTAAATAATTTTGATGTAATTTTCTTGATGAAATCTTCTATAGGTTTTATTTCCAGTTCTAAATGTATTTGATGGGTTCGAACATACCAGGGACATTTTAGAATTATCCTTAAAACTTTATTTTGAAACGTTTGCAGTTTACGAATCGAGCTTGATGAAGCAGTTCCCCATACTGGGCAGGCGTACAACAATAGTGGACGTAGAAACCACATGTTACTGGCAACGAAATTACAACAAAATCGTAAACTTCAACAAAAGAAAAGAAAGAAATATAACAGCTGATTATAAACAAACCTTAAACCAAAGAGGTTTTATTATGACTGGATGACTTAGCGCGTCATTGTAAACCGGCGACACCGTTGATTTTATTGGTTTGGAAATCCGAGCAACGCTTGGTCCTTCTGGTACTTAAATTTAAAACTAGTAGGTTTTTTCTTGTAAGTAAATAGATCATACGAGTAAAAATGTTTTTAAAAAATTTCTAGCAATGAATAATCAATATCCTATACTCTAATACGAGCAAAGTTTGCTTGTATGTATGTATGTATGTATGTATGTATGTATGTATGTATGCTTGCACCAAGATCTCAAAAACTGCTCCGACGATTTTCTTCAAATGTTGTATATAGTTTATTATTGGCCTAAAAACGAGTTTACTGCAATTAGAACTGCCAACAAAAATCTAATTACGTAGAAAAATGAAACTGAAAATCAAATTTTTTTAACATTAGTCTTATGGGTTGCTAGGTAACCATGTTGGCTGAATTAAATAACAAGGATAATGTAAACAAAAGACTTGTAAGCTATCTATCCACAGTATACTAGCAAATCAAAATACAGTACAAAAGGAAAAACATCAGTTGTTACTATTGAGCAAAGATTATACTGAAGATTACTCGATTCTATAGTCAAGGGTAGCAGTGTGGAGTGTGGGATCTGTTTATGACGATTAGATTACGGTATCTGCAATCCTTAAATGCTATGGGAAGGGAAGGAAACAGGTCCGCGACGTAGGAAGTAGCAAAGGCGAGCAGTCTGGAGTGTGGGAACTGTTAACGACAATTAGATTAAGGTATCTTCAATCCTAAAATGCTATGGGAAGGGAGGGAAACAGGTCCGCGACGTGGGAAGTGATGAAGGAAGTAATAAAGGCGAGCAGTCTGGAGTGTGGAAACTGTTTATGACGATCATATTAAGGAATCTGCAATCCTATAATCCTATGGGAAGGGATGGAAAGAGGTCCGCGACGTAGGAAGTGGTGAAGGAAGTAGTAAAGGTGAGCAGTCCGGAGTGTGAAAACTGTTTATGACGATTAGATCAAGTTATCTACAATCCTAAAATGCTATGGGAAGGGAGGGAAACAGGTCCGCGACGTGGGAAGTGATGAAGGAAGTGATAAAGGCGAGCAGTCTGGAGTGTGGAAACTGTTTATGACGATCATATTAAGGAATCTGCAATCCTATAATCCTATGGGAAGGGATGGAAAGAGGTCCGCGACGTAGGAAGTGGTGAAGGAAGTAGTAAAGGTGAGCAGTCCGGAGTGCTGTTTATGACGATTAGATCAAGTTATCTACAATCCTAAAATGCTATGGGAAGGGAGGGAAAGAGGTCTGCGACATAGGAAGTGGTGAAGGAAGTAGTAAAGGCGAGCAGTCTGGACTGTGGAAACCGTTTATGACGATTAGATTAAGGAATCTACAATCCTAAAACCCTATGGGAAGGGATGGAAAGAGGTCTGCGACATAGGAAGTGGTGAAGGAAGTAGTAAAGGTGAGCAGTCCGGAGTGTGAAAACTGTTTATGACGATTAGATTAAGGTATCTGCAATCCTTAAATGCTATGGGAAGGGAAGGAAACAGGTCCGCAACGTAGGAAGTAGCAAAGGCAAGCAGTCTGGAGTGTGGGAACTGTTAACGACGATTAGATTAAGGTATCTTCAATCCTAAAATGACATGGGAAGGGAGGGAAACAGGTCCGCGACGTGGGAAGTGATGAAGGAAGTAATAAAGACGAGCAGTCTGGAGTGTGGGAACTGTCTATCATGATTAGATTAAGGTATCTGCAATCCTAAAATGTTATGGAAAGGGAGGGAAACAGGTCCACGACATAGGAAGTGGTGAAGGAAGTAGTAAAGGCGAGCAGTCTGGAGTGTGGAAACTGTTTATGACGATCATATTAAGGAATCTGCAATCCTATAATCCTATGGGAAGGGATGGAAAGAGGTCCGCGACGTAGGAAGTGGTGAAGGAAGTAGTAAAGGCGAGCAGTCTGGAGTGTGAAAACCGTTTATGACGATTAGATTAAGGAATCTACAATCCTAAAATCCTATGGGAAGGGATGGAAAGAGGTCTGCGACGTAGGAAGTGGTGAAGGAAGTAGTAAAGGTGAGCAGTCCGGAGTGTGAAAACTGTTTATGACGATTAGATCAAGTTATCTACAATCCTAAAATGCTATGGGAAGGGAGGGAAAGAGGTCTGCGACATAGGAAGTGGTCAAGGAAGTAGTAAAGGCGAGCAGTCTGGAGTGTGGAAACCGTTTATGACGATTAGATTAAGTTATCTACAATCCTAAAATCCTTTGGGAAGGGATGGAAAGAGGTCTGCGACATAGGAAGTGGTGAAGGAAGTAGTAAAGGTGAGAAGTCCGGAGTGTGGGAAATGTTTATGACGATTAGATTAAGGTATCTACAATCCTAAAACGCTATGGGAATGGAGGGAAACAGGTCTGCGACGTAGGAAGAGGTGAAGAAAGTAGTAAAGGCAAGCAGCCCGGAGTGATGGAACTGTTAATGACAATTAGATTAGGGTATCTGCAATCCTAAAATGCCGTTGGAAGGGAGAGAAACAGGTCCGTGATGTAGGAAGTGGTGAAGGAAGTAGTAAAGGTGAGCAGTCTGGAGTCTGGGAACTGTTTTTGGGAATTACATTAAGGTATCTACAATCCTAAAATGCTACGAGAAGGGAGGAAAACAGGTCCATGACGTAGGAAATGGTGAAGTAAGTAGTAAAGCTAGCACTGCTAGCAGTGCAGAGTGTGGGAACTGTCTGTGGCATTTATGTATCTGCAATTGTAAAATGGTATAGGGAAGGAGGGCAAACAGGTCCACGACGTAGGGAGTGGTGAAGTAAGTAGTGAAGGTGAGCAGTGTGGAGATTGAGAGTAAATTAATGAATCTGCAATACTTTTCAGAGTAAACTAATAACTTTCCCCGAGCAAAGCTCGGTCCCCAGGTACTTAAACTTAAATGGGTAGAAACTAATGAATTTCTATTAATTAGATTTACTTTATACTTGGCAAAACATAAATAGGTATAGTTTTTCCTCCAACCAGTACCCTTTCAATTTGAAATCACAGTTATTTTAATGATGTGGATTTAAATTTTATATTTTCAATCCACACTATTCAATTTGAAAAACACTAAACTAACAAACATTCCAAATAAACCTACTCCAGTAAACCAGTTGAAAAAATAACCTTCACACACATCTTTTGCAATTGACATCAAAGCGATCTAGGTTTTCCGACCAAGAAATAAAAAATCAGGACTATCCTTATTTCCTACTTTCTTTGAACGCCGAGTTCAACTGCGTTCGCGTTTCCGGTTCCAGTGTGAGGTATGAAGGAGTGATTAAGAATAGGGTCAGAAGATTCGCAAGCGCTTGCCGTCGCAATCAGCGCAACTATTTTTATAGCACATTGTTTGCGCATTCCAAGATAACTTGTTTGCGCTCGAGTCGCCTTGAGGGTTCATTCTGCGTACACTTGTGTCATGGTTTACTGTGATGTTAACACACCACACGAGGAACTTGGCTAATTTAATCGATTATTGTATAAAATACCCAATCGGAGATCAAATACCCCCGCCGCAGCAAACCTGCCGACTAAGCGAATTTCCATTTGTCTGAATTGATTGTCAATTAAATTTATTTAAATAACATTAGACTTAATGAGTAGCTAGGTTTGCTGCTACAAGGAAACTAATAACAAAAAGTGTATTTTTTAGTAAAATATTAATAGCTTAGTGTAAAATAAATAAATTTGCCAAGTTTGATCAAAATATATCCATAAACAAGCAAAATACCACAGTTTACAATATTCTCCATAAGAATAACATGGGAATTTAAAATTTACAATTTTTGAATTTTCTCCGTTACCAATAATCGTACAAAAACACTTTGATATACTAAATTATTTGTTTTTTTAAGCTCTTTAAAAAGGTCTAGAGAGAAATTGGGTAATTTTGTGTTTTGAGGGTCAAAAATGAGAAAAACCATTTTTTACCCCATAAAACCTCCCGTAAAACCCCGTTCCCATGGTCCGATCATGCTGGTTCGCGAACTCATTCAAGTTTATCCTGCCTTACACCTTTAAACCAAATTTCATCAAAATCGGACAAAAATTACTCAAGTTATCGCGTTCACGGACGTATATATATATATATATATATATATATATATATATATAAATCTATATAAATAAAATTAGAGTTTTGTCTGTACATTGCTTAGAATAATGAACTTTTTGGTTATTTTTACATTTCATAGGTCAGAGAAACCGAATCAAACCTTATCTCAATTTCTGTCTGTCTGTCTGTCTGTCTGTCTGTCTATCTGTCATTCTCTTGGTAACGCTAAAATACGCACTTTATTACAACTACTCCTCAATAACTATAGCACTGTCCCGCCTGAAACTTATTTTCCAAATACTATACATATATGAGATGGTTTTAGACGTATTTCATCGAATATGAGACAGTTAGATATTTAACAGTAAACCCTTGAAAATCAAGTTTTTGTCGATTTTTGACGTGGAATTTCTGGAAGCCCATGTTAACCTTATGAGAAATGAAATTATTGAATCTTAACAGCTGTTTCAATTAAACAAGTTGGTTCTGTTCTGTGATGTTCAATAGCATTAAAGTTACAAGGATTACCAACAGGGTGCAGCACTAGCACTATTATTTCTTTTACATTTATGACAACAGCTAATTTGCAACCTGGAGGCGAGTGAGCGTAGCGAACGAGCTAACCTGAAGGCAAGTGAGCGTAGCGAACGAGCTAACCTGAAGGAAAGTGAGCGCAGCGAACGAGCTCCAACATACAGGTGAGTGAGCGTAGCGAACGAACTTCAACCAGGACGTGATTGAGCCATGCAAACGAGATCAGATAGTAAAAATAAAAGTAAGCCTACCGTTATAGGATCGACCGGCAGACACAGAGGTAATTTAACCTTTTATTGATTGTCATACCGATCCGGAACAACAAAAAACAACATAAAATGAAGCTATGTATAATAGTTTGGCCAGCATATCTTAAAATATGCAAACCAACTGCTGTTCGTTATATAAGAAGGTTTCAACTGAATATTATAAGATCCCCGTGCGTAGAACGGGTACACAGCTAGTCTATATAAATAAAATTAGAGTTTTGTCTGTACATTGCTTAGAATAATGAACTTTTTGGTTATTTTTACATTTCATAGGTCAGAGAAACCGAATCAAACCTTATCTCAATTTCTGTCTGTCTGTCTGTCTGTCTGTCTGTCTGTCTATCTGTCATTCTCTTGGTAACGCTAAAATACGCACTTTATTACAACTACTCCTCAATAACTATAGCACTGTCCCGCCTGAAACTTATTTTCCAAATACTATACATATATGAGATGGTTTTAGACGTATTTCATCGAATATGAGACAGTTAGATATTTAACAGTAAACCCTTGAAAATCAAGTTTTTGTCGATTTTTGACGTGGAATTTCTGGAAGCCCATGTTAACCTTATGAGAAATGAAATTATTGAATCTTAACAGCTGTTTCAATTAAACAAGTTGGTTCTGTTCTGTGATGTTCAATAGCATTAAAGTTACAAGGATTACCAACAGGGTGCAGCACTAGCACTATTATTTCTTTTACATTTATGACAACAGCTAATTTGCAACCTGGAGGCGAGTGAGCGTAGCGAACGAGCTAACCTGAAGGCAAGTGAGCGTAGCGAACGAGCTAACCTGAAGGAAAGTGAGCGCAGCGAACGAGCTCCAACATACAGGTGAGTGAGCGTAGCGAACGAATTTCAACCAGGACGTGATTGAGCCATGCAAACGAGATCAGATAGTAAAAATAAAAGTAAGCCTACCGTTATAGGATCGACCGGCAGACACAGAGGTAATTTAACCTTTTATTGATTGTCATACCGATCCGGAACAACAAAAAACAACATAAAATGAAGCTATGTATAATAGTTTGGCCAGCATATCTTAAAATATGCAAACCAACTGCTGTTCTTTATATAAGAAGGTTTCAACTGAATATTATAAGATCCCCGTGCGTAGAACGGGTACACAGCTAGTCTATATATATATATATACATATATAAAAATTTGAACGAATGGTGTTTTTGGCCTCTAGGGACATGAAAACGAATAAGTAAATCGGTCCCGGGCCTAAGTCTTACCGTGCCACCTACGGTAATAGCTACTTCCCTATAGGGAAATTCGCTAAAATGGGACCTGTGAATTGAACTTCCAAGCTTTAAACAAGAAATCGGAGATTTTATCAGATGGAAGATTGTCAGACGAATTCTCAAAACCATTTTGCAAGCGTATTTTTCATGGTAAGCAGATTTTTTGGAAATCGGTACATAGTAGTACGTTTTCTGTATCGGTACTCAGAAACAGAGGGAAACTTAAATAAAGACGAAGCTTACATGTAAATTAGTAAGTTGGTAGAGTCTAACTAATTTTCCTGTTTACAGGTTTTGACGTGGAATGGATGAATGGTATTGGTAAGGAGCTCATTTGGTAATCCAAAGGTTGTCTGATACGACAAAGAGGAAGGTTCTAAGAAAATTTTGGGTTTAAAACTAATCTATCTAAAGAATAAGTTGCTATTAACGATAGAACTATAAAGTTTTTCATTTAAAATGTATCATTCGGCGTTTATCGTCGCATTTCACTACGTGCTATTATCGGATTTTGATTCAGCAGTTCAGAATTAAACCAATGGGTTTTCTTGGACTTGAAATCCAAAGAGAGTTAGAGCCATTTATTACAAAACTCTGAATTCCAGAGCAGGCAAATTCAGGATTGAACTACAGTGCATTATACAACTGAATATAGCAATTTGAAGCACCACAGCAAGCTTAAGTCAGCGTGAATGTTAACAGGAAGAACTGTACACAAATCAAGCTTGCAAAAGTGATACACAGATTAGAAGTTAACAACAAGTACTGTAAACATTGTTGAAGTAAACATCGCTGTTGAAGGTGTAGAAGTTAACGAAAGCGATGTAGGCCTACAGGGTGGAAAATTATCAGGAGTGCTGTACACATTGTAGAGGTTTATTTATTTATTTCAACGGTTACACCATTTTACAATAATTTACATCCTACTAATATTATAAATGAGAAAGTTTGGATGTATGGATGTATGGATGTATGTTTGTGACAAGTGAACGCGAAAAATACTGGCCGGATTGGGCTGAAATTTGGCATGATGATAGCTCACAATCCCGATTAACATATAGGCATATTCATATTTCAAAAATCCTTTCGGGCTCCGCCCCAGTGGCTCTGGAGTTTCCCATGATAACCTTATGAGAAATGGAATTATTGAATCCTAACAGCTGTTTCAACTAAACAAGTTGGTTCTATTCTATGATGTTCAATAGCATTAAAGTTACCAGGATTACCAACAGGGTGCAGCACTATTATTTCTTTTACATTTATGACGACAGCTAATTTGCAACCAAAAGGTGAGTGAGCGTAGCGAACGAACTTCAACCGGGAACCGGAGTTTTGCCAACGGGTGTCAGGTAGATGGGGGGATGCCTTCGGCCACCTCTTGGTGCGGAGATTTGCCAACGGTGGTGGTGGGAGAAAGATTGTGAGGGAGGGAGGGAGAGCGATTGTCAGGGTTGTCTACGCTTGGCAGTTATGCGCTTGTCGCAGTGGGTTAGGTTAGGTTAGGTTAGGTTAGGTTAGGTTAGGTTAGGTTAGGTTAGGTTAGGTTAGGTTAGGTTAGGTTAGGATAAAAATTCAATACATTTCTTTTCACAGTCAGAGGTGCATAACTCCATTACTTTGAACACAGTCAGCATCCTGTCTGGTTTGTCCACCCCTAGCGGAAGCCACCCTCACGGTCACGTGTAATCTCTCTCTCTCCCCCTCCCCCTCTCGCGCAACCCACAACCGTTGGCAAAACTCCGCAGTATGTGGAATTCATGGATGGTGACCCTTTCTTCCCGATACCCGTTGGCAAAACTCCTACACTCACTTCAACCTGGAGGCGAGTTAGCGTAGCGAACGAGCTAACCTGAAGGCAAGTGAGCGCAGCGAACGAGCTCCAACCTATCCCAAACAAACTTCAACCAGGACGTGATTGAGTCATGCGAACGAGATAATCTTGAAAATTAAGAAGTTAAACGGGGCAAAGCCCGCGGGTTACAGCTAGTGGGTATATAAATCATGATCTATCTAATAAACCAAAGAAAAAATTTAGTGCTAATATAACGATCAATAAACAAATCAGTCAATTAACAATAAAATGATTTAATTGGGAAGGGGAACGCTGTACAGAGTCTAGAAAAGAGCTGTAAATGTAGGAGTTATCGAGGTTCTAAGCAGCGTAAATAGAACAGCGCACTGCATTTATGCACAGCGCAGTCTGCACAGCGCATGCGTACAGCGGCGCAGCTTAGCGCAGACGCGGCCGGAACGATTAGCCCAAGGTCATCGCACTGCCAAGGTCGACTGACAGTCTTGCTCTTTGTTTGGAGACCGGCCTAGCATTCCGACCCGCCTACACCCAACAACTCTACGACCTGCATCTCACATCTATGTGTAAATAGATACTTTGCACTTCCCCAAACCTCAATGCGCATTGAGAAAATGTTCCGATAGTCCTCGAAATCTATTTTACAAAATTACTCCGTTTCGCTCCAAATATAAACATCTTTGCGTAAGTTTTTTTGCCATCATTAATTAGCATTAAAGAAACCTAAAACCAACAACACCATCACATTCTTTAGTAGGCTGCCGGGTAAGAAACACATATATTTACATTGCGAGATAATTTATTGCTTTACAATTATATTACGAGCCCCACACATGAACGAAAAATGTGAAGGCCGTCTTCTTTAGCCAAGACAATTTATCAAAAGGATGAGTAAAAAGTTGTGTCTGGTGACGTAAACTGTTTTGGGGTGCGTTCTAGCACAGAAAACGAGTAGTACGTTTTCTGTGGTTCTAGTAATCGTGGGGGCTAATATAACCAATGGCATACATCAAAATTACGTTTGAACACAAAGCAATTTTTGATAGTTTTTCACACTCGGTATCCTACACGGCTAGATTTGATAAATGATAATTTAAACAAAATTGATTTACATTTTTTTATGTCCTAGGACACTAGACACGAGTATGGTGAATTCAAATAGCAACAAGTATGGTGCATTGGTTAGCATTCGCATAAGTGGCGGGTGGTTAACTAACAGAATTTGCGTTTTAGGTAGTACACATGAGAGAAAACAGAAGAACACTATATATATTATAGCCTTTTGTGATGGAACTGTAAACTGGAAAAATCATAGGGATAGGCTTATCCCAACTCCGCGGTGGTCAGAAATCTGTAAAACCGACTGCTCAACTCAGTAGGTAGTCAATTTTGAATTTTGGCTCTCACAGCCCTGACGGCTGAGAGTTTGTATTTGAAATTTGAAAGTAATTGTAATAAATATACCGCCCAGTACATTATTTAGAACTGAACGAAACCATAGTAGGTAACTAATACAAAACAGAATGCTTAGGCTATGTTTCATCTAAATGATATGTTCCAAAGTCTACAATACATAATTAACCTAACCTAACCTGTCACATGAATAAAGCGGCTATGAACAAATGAAAGCATTAACTTATTTGGTAAAAATAATAAAATTGTTGTTCCCTTCATACATAACAGGGAAAACACTTTCTATTGAAAATTTTTTAGCACATCAAAACATAAATTTTCTCTTTGGAAAGACAAAGTAAAATAGTAATTAAAAGTCTCATTGAAATTTGAGTTTCTCCATTGCAAAATGCTGGGGCAGACACAAACATAAAATAGATACAACATAGATAAAACATACAACTTAAATAAATAACTGCTGTTGAAGAAATAAATTTGGACTGGACATTCCATCGTTGTGTTTCTAATTTAGATATTTTTTGTATGATTGGAGGGGTATAATCAGAGAAAAATCACTGACTGTCACACCAATCATTAGCCCCCCCCCATTAAAAACAGTCCTTACTTCCATCAACCATCAGTATAAGAGAGCAACTCAAATTAAAATACAGAGTTCCGTTAACATAAAGCCCCCAGTTCCCTCCTTGAAAATAATTATGGTAAATCCACACTTACAAAAATTAAAAATACCTCATTCATTCCTCACTCTCAAAAAAGATTGAGGTTGGTCTTGGATCTTGACTCTTGAGGGTCCAACAATGGAAATCTGAGTCAAGAGCATAAACTGTCCCTGACAATGTCAAGACCTCTTGTTTGTATGGTAAACACTTCAGACACTGGAATGCTCAAGTACTCATTCAATTATTTCTCATGACTCATTCACAAAAAGATTTAATGTTTAATTGAAAACTGTTATAATGTATTCAAATTTGGTTAGTATACTAACCAAACACATAATTTTGTAACAGCTGATTAGCTCTACTCCATATATAGGGAATAAGCTATTACCTACCGTAGGTCTCATGGTAAGACCTTGACCCGGGACTGATTTTACTTTTTCGTTTTAAGGTTCCCAGAGGCCAAAAACACCATCCCTTCAATTTCATATATATGTGTCCGTTCCGTTAGTATGAAAACTCGAGCAAAAATGATCCGATTTTGATAAAATTAAGTACAAACGCAAAACACAAAATTTTATAATTTCTCTCCGAACCATTTTGTAGAGCTTAAAAAAAGAAATAATTTTGTATATTGAAGCGTTGTATGCCCAACAGTTACGCAGATAATTTAAAAAATTGTAAATTTAAAATTCCCATGTTATTCTTATGAAGAATAAATAAATCTGTTGTAGTTTGCTTGTTTATGGATATATTTAAACCAAATTTGGAAATTTTGTTTATTTAATGTTTATTTTTGTGTTTTTTATGACATTGCAATAAAAAAAAAACACATCTCAAAATCTTCCCTGTAGCAGCAAACCTAAGTACTCACTAAAATTAATGTTAATTAAATAGGAAATAAATCTGACATTTTTTATGGTTTATTTTAGTAGAAATCCAGCCAGGTAAACGGAAATTCGCTTAGTCTGCAGGTTTGCTGCAGCAAGGGTATTGGTTCAGTTTTGTCTTTGCATTTTCATGTTACAAGCGAAGTACCGTAAAAGAGGAGGGTATGGTATGTCTACTTCTTTAATCTATGGCAACACCCATGTACTGTATAGTGAGTGTTAATAAACTGGGATACAGGTACGACTGATGCAGATAAATACAAACTTATTTGTGTAGTGTTTAAACTGTGTTTCATTTAATAGACATTAAATGAAAGGGTTAGTGTCAAGTGACCTATATTCGGTATTTTAGCCAATTTCCCATTTATGGAATAAGCTATTTATTTGTTAGGCTGTTTTCCTTGTGATGACATCACATCTTTGTTCTAATGATTCACAGCAGTATTCTGGTTAGATTTTCAAATACTTATCTTTATTGACTAGACTAATTTTAGAGAAACAAAATCAAATAAATGCCTTGCCATTTCTCCATTGTTAAAATTTAAAGAAAGAAAAGAACTGAGAGCAGGCATAGCTTTGGTAGCTCCATTGAATTGGAAGGTGCAACAGAAATGATTTTGTGACATCATTTCGATAATATAACAAATAAATGTATGATAAATTACTTAGCATGGAAAAAACCGCAGATTGCGCCATACTAAATGCTGTGTATAACCAACATGTTAATGTATAGCTTTTATAGCTTATCAAGATCATGAATAGTAAAAACAAAGTGTACTCCAAATTTGTAGGTTACTACTTAGAATGTGTCTACTTTTTTTCTGTTATTAAACCCAATGGTTTCACTTTTGGCAACATGTTCCCCAATCGGCCCAGATGCTAACCCAGTTTTCACCACTATTTTTGATCAATGAAATATAGAGATTGATGTTTCCATTGATTCAGTATCCTTGATCAACTTTTCATCAAGAATAGCGTTGTAAATCTGGAAGGATTATCCCCCAGACATCACATGGAAGAGATTGAAACTTCTTGTGTAACTCCTTGTACCTGAAAATCCTTGTTTTGCAACTTTACTGAATAAGATTACAACTAGTACATCATACAAACTTTGGTTCAATAAAAAAAAATACCTAAAAAATAAATAACAGGAAACTAATTATATACCAACTGATCAATTATAGAGAATATTTTTTAACACAATCCAATTTACTAGTTAGGAGTACCAAGAAACTGTCTCATAATTTAGTATCCATGTTTTCTTTACTTTTTGCCTATCAGCTTATAATCATTGTTGCATTGTTTTTACAAGATTTTATCTTATTGGAAAATAATAGGGAAAAAGACTCAACATGGCGTTTTTGGAAACTCAAAGAGTAAAATAATATGTGAAAAGTAAATCATTTCGAAAGGTTTGAATAAATTATCTTTCCACTTCCAGTCTGATTCCAGTATAAAGATAAATAATATATTTTTAGACTTTCTAAAAAAATTAAGAAAACCAAATCTGTAGAAAACATTGAAGCCTACAATACATACTGTACTCTTTGACCTAGCAAAACACTGTGCTGAGTCTTCTTCACAATAAATTACCTGTAACACTCTGTGTAGGAAACAATGCAACAATGCATATCAGCTGATCAGCAAAGAAGTACAGGGCTACCAACTTAAGAGCTTCTTTTGTCCTCTTAAACAGTGTATCTTACTTGTCTGTGGTACTTGTAATTTGGGTTGCGTATTAAAGAAAACTCCATGAATTTAATAACAAATAAAATTGTAAATGTTATGTTATATTTTACAATATGTTTTATTTTTTAATATTATTTTTGGATTTTAAGTCCTCAAGAGGTACCAGTGTATTAAGTAGTTTCTCATTTTGTTTTTGAAGCTGCTCTGCTAATTCCCTTCCACTTTTGTACCTTCTAACTGAACTTTTTAAGGATACAAGATTTTGAGAGTAGAGTTTAGGATCAAATAATTTATCCAAAATATTTTTCGTATTCTTATCAACATCAAAACCATACTTTTCTTTTTCTATTGGGTGCGTTATTTTGTAGTTTGATTTTGATTTTTGATATCCGATGGTATCATAATTTCTAATAATTTTTCTCCGTACATGTGATTCGTTGCATGATGAATCTGTTTCTTCTTTTACAGTTATTTGAGATTCACGGGTGCACGTTTGGTGGGGCTCTTGTCTTACTCCAGTTCCTTTTCTGCTCAAGTTTGGATTTTGAGGTTTGCTTTTAAGTTTCTTCAGAGCATTATATAGTTTGATGGACAACACAGCTGGCATAATATTTCTTTCAGGAGTAAATCGTCTTCGGTATGTAGTGTTCCCTTTATTAGATATAATCACCGGTGCGTTATTTTGTCCATCGCCTATTGATTCCAGCAATCTTTTACTTTTCATGAGACCGTCATGAAGTGAGTTGAATTTTTCCCTTCTTTCTTTTATATTGGTGGAACTAATACATTCTCTCTTTACATTTGTGCTTCTATTCACTGATGTTCTCTTATCAACAATAAATGAAGGTGGTTTCCTTTTGCTTTTCGTTGGAAATATTAGGCCTGTTTTTTGTTCTGAATTATTTTTACTGCAGGTAGAACACTTTAAAGATGTTAAAGATGTAACACCTGAATTTAAGCTAGCTTTATCAGTCAAGACTGATTTTTTTGACAAGGATGAATGCATGGAAGGTGTTTTGGGCAAGATTTCCCTATTTTGTGTTTTATCCTTACTTATTTTTTTGATAGCCAAAGAAGACTTTGAATGGTTCATTTGCGTCTTTTTATCTTCCGTTTCGACTTTTCTTAAACTTACTTGCTTACTATTTGACACGTTCCTAATATCAGCAAAGTTTAAAAGTTCCTGAAAATCATTACTCTTTGTTAAACGAATCCTGTCCACATTACTTGGAATGCTTCTCTTATTGTTATTAATTGCTGTAGTGTTTTTTTGTTGCTCATTTCCGTCAACTAATTTTGTGGACACTTTTTGGATAGTCTTCGCATTAGATTTTCCTTCAAAACCTTTCAAAACACTTAAGGGTTTAAGAGAAAGCGAATTGTTGTTGGCATGCTTTTCATCGGTATTATTACTTTTTGCCGTCATCAATTGTATTTTTTCACCAGTACTGGTATTATTCATTTTTGCAGGGATATAATGTTTTAAGTAACTTTCTGGTCTTGCGTACACAATTGTCTTGGTACCAAATTTTCCTTTCTTTTTGTCATTTATGATGTATTTGTTTGGACTATTGAGACTGTTATTAGCTTTTTCAGCCTCCTTGCCAATTTTTAGAGTAGATTTTGGGTTGTTTAAGACTGGATCACTTAAAGGAGATTTTTCTCTTAATGTTTTACTACTATCAGGTTTTGAGTTCCCAGACTTTGACTTTAAATCTATTATTTTTGTCTCCACACTCTTAAGTTTTGAGCTTAAATTGTGTTTTTCATCTGCTTTGCTAGCAACATTTTTGAGATTATCAAAATTATTTTTAAGAGGGTCCCTTGGTTTCCTCTCTGCAGCTTCTAAGTTTTCTTTTTTAATGATAGATTTTACAAGTTTAATAACATGATTATCTTTCTCAACCTTAGAAGGTTTGTTAATTAGCTTTGGACTACTTAAGGGTGAGACAATATTTTTGTTTTTAATGACCTTGGCCAGTCTTTTTACTGGAGCTGATTCAACATCTTTGTTTTTATTTGGATTGCTTCCTCTATTGTTAATAAGTACACAGTCTGCTGATGTACTTATTTCATATCCACCCTTATTCAAACAATCATGGGTTTTAACTTCTTTGTAGCCATTATTTAAAGTATTACGAGGTGGACTTTCAAGAGGACCATACGTTCTACTTTTACCACTTTTCAAATTTCCATCTATTTTGATTGATTTGACCTCCTTTTCTGAGTTATGACTGACTTTATTCTCTTCCACAACATCGTTTGATTTGGTAAAAAAACATGTATCTTTGTGATTACTTTCCTTGGGTGGTACATTTTCTGAATACATTTTAATAAGGTCTTTGTTACCATTTAAATTCAAATTTTCAGTCATATGTTTTAAGTCTTTAAGTTTTGTATTCAAACTCCTCAAATTTGAATTTGAGTTTACCATAGTTCCTGCAATACTTTTAAATGTGTTGATTTGATTACCCTTTTCTTCTTTCTCATTTATTTCGATTTTACTATTTTCATCTATTTTGATGCGCTCATTGTGAGCAAAATTTTGTAGAAGCTTGTTTGCTTGGCCTTGTGTAGATTTTATATTTGCTTCTTCACTTTTAGAGAGATGGTCCTCTTTAAGATGATCTTTTGTAACTTCTTTAATACTGGGATTTGGTTTTATTAAGATTGGAATTTTGTTTTCACTTTTCTCAGATAATTTATTAATTGAACTTACACTTCCATGGTCTTTAATGTTAAATGCATCAGTTTCTGAATTCTTTATTGGTCGTTCTTGAGATAAAATATCTTTTTCACATCTCTTATTGCACAAAGCTATATCTTTGTCTTCTTTACTGTCTTTATTGCAATCAGCTAAAGAGTACTTTTCACTAACTTTGGTTAATCTTCCTACCAATTCAACATTTTCTTCTTTTTTGACTTCCATCTTCCATTTTTCTAATCTATCTACTTTAGATTTCCACTTAGGGGAATCTTTCAAAACTTCATTTTCTTGGGACACTTGCAAGTCTTTTGAATTTGTGTTCAAATTAACATCAGGGCTTTCTATTCTTTTTTCAGCTGATTGTTGTGGAAAAATATTCAAATCTGAAATGTCATTTTCCATACAATTATTTGAAACTTCATTCAAACATTCTTTTGAATTGTTGTTTATCAACTTAGAGCTACCCATCGCAGATTTCAAGTCACTTAAAGAGTTGCAGGAATCTTTTAACAAAGTGTTATTGGTTTTAGATTTGGTTTTTGTTTCCTGCTTTAAATCTTCACTCGACTCCATGGCCTTCTCAAAACCCTTCTGAATAAGTTCTTCTTTTGATGAGACATTCAGATTTTTTACTAGCTTTTCAACTGGACCGCTTTTCAGCGCAACACTCTTTGACAAAGTTTCAGCAGTTTTGTCATTGTTACAAACTAGCTCCTCAGATTTTCCCTTAATGTTGTCTTCATTTACGGTTTTAGTATATTTCTTACGCAATCGCTGTCCCCCCTTACTTCGATATCTCGATGTGTAAATATTCCTCACTTGTATATTTATTGGACATATGTTTAGCTTACAAATTGTCATAAGACTCTTTGTAGTCAAATTTGGCTCAGTAGAACCTTCATCAATGTGAGGTGCCAAAGTGTCATGTGCAGATTTTGTTGTGTTCAGTGATTGAATGTGAATTCCTCTTCTTCCGCCATACATCTGAAGTTGTAGAGGCTTACAAAAGTCTTTTTTAGAATGAAGTTTACGCACCTTAGTCAGATCAAATTCAGTTTTGACTTTTGCAGGGCTTTGATCTATCCCTTTTGACTTTTTAGGCACACTTGATTTAGTATCTAATGTGGGTTTGGGATTAAAATGTTGTCCATTTTCAGCAGGAAAAATGTTAGAGCTGATTCTGTTTAGTTTAACTTTTTTTGGTGACTTTGGTATCTTGGAAGGAGTAGCCAATTTTATCCTTGCCTCGTTTGGATATTTTTTCGTTGTTTTACTTATTTGCTTAAAAATATTTGAATTATTTCCAGACATTGAGAGTACATTTGGTTCCTCAAGAGTGTTATCTGAAGGCTTATGATTTGTGACATTATCTAAGTTTGTTCTCTTCAGTCTTTTTACTTTTCTTACAAGTGATTTTTGTTTGTTTCCCCAAACTTTACGAAATGAATTTTTCTTGATCTTACCTCCATGGTTTTTTATTATATTATTTACGGCATTGTATTTGTGAAGGCTTGAATTTGAATTTTTTGAGTTTAACACTTTTCTTTTAAACAAATAGTTAGTTGATCCGTCAGCACTACCACTTTTGTTTGTGTTTGAACTAACCTGAGTATTATTTTGCTGGTTTCTGTTGTCACATTTTGTATTCAAAAGTTCTTTGGATGGACCATTAGAGAATGTATCATAATTCATCTCGAGTTTGTCAGTTACATCACTTTTTGGTAATGGCTCAACGTCGTTTTCTGCTGTAACATTATCTTTGTTGCACAATTCTTCTGCATCACAAACTGTCTTTTCAATATTAGTAGGAATCGTCTGTGGTTCTTTTTCTCCAGTTTCAATACTATCATTCTTTGAGTTTTCACTGGAAACCACCTCAAATCGTTCATTAACTTCTTTGGTTGATTTATTTCTGGATAAACTATTTTCAAACTTGCTGTAAAGATTCTGTATTGCATCATTGATGATTTTGACTGATGTGTCAACCCTTGGAGACTGGTTCAAGTCTTTTGTTAGAGAATCAGTTAACACATTTTCACTACACACTGCACAACATGTAGACTCATCACAAGTATTTTCGTTTTGCTTTTTATCAACAAATTTTAAAACTGATTCATTTTGTATGTTATCTTTTACAACCTCCAAAGTCTCAACTGCTTTCCCTTTCGAAACTTGAGTGTTGGACTTATTTTGTGTCATACTCTCATTGACATTGAATGCACTTTTTGGTTTTTCAATAATCTTTGAATGATTATTTAAATCCATATACAATGGAAATAAGCGACTGTTATTATCTTCTGTTGACAATTTTTTGTTTGGATTTTTAAAGAGCAACTTACAATCAACGTTGTTTGCTACAGGTTCCATGCATCTCTCAGAAGCTTGACTGGTTTGGTTTGAATTGATTTCGTTACTTTTAACTTTTGTTTTCACAGAGGCTGGAAAACCAGGTTTTTCAGGAACAACATTCTCTAATGTATCAATGTTCTTTTTTTCTAAACCATTCTGATCTTTCACTATCGGTTTTAATTTTTGCTCAAAAATGTCGTCCACTTGTACTTTTTTCTTGGATTTGTTTCCAACCTCTGGAAATTCAAATGATGACGAAGTAATGTTTTTAGACTTTGTTGGAGTCTCTACCATCGGGATTGCTGCAAGTTTACTTGTTGGTTGCTTGGACCAGCCTATTGAGGATTCTTCTAGAATCTCTTTAACATTGCGTTCATATAAATCTGCAGAAGTTTCTTCTGAATGTTTTAGTTGTTCTTGATTCTCAAAGGGTAACTTATTAGGCTCTAAAGGTTTCTCTTTAACTTTTGAATCTAAAATGTTTATGTCACTCAGGGCTTTTGTGTATGACGTCATATTCAGTTTTGGACTAGCCAATCGATCCATTAGTAATCTGTATGTTTTTCTCAAATCTAAAGATTGTCTTGAATGATCAGTTTCTTGTAACTAGAAAAAGAACATTTAATGTACATTAGAAAGTCAACCTCATTGAAAGTTTTGTAGTGAATTAAAAGGTAGTTATTTTCCCCCTTTAACCCCTACCTACCCCGGAGCACCTGAAAAGAGCCCGGGTCTCCACCGGTACCAGAGCAGGATGCTAACTCATGGTACTTTGCGACTCTCTGGAATGTGACCGGCAGCCACCCCACCTTGTGCCATCATTATTTTCCTCTAAATTTTACATAATCTGCAGTCTCTCTTTTAACTCCATAAGTCTTATCGGATGTCGGTAGTGAAAGAAAATATTGGATTAAATAAAAGACAACTGAAAATCATTTGTTGGTCTTATTAGTCATTACTTTGTTTGAGGTAATAATGTAAATTAAATGTCCCCCCATGTAAACGTAAATTGATTGAAGTTTACTGCAAATATTAGTCATATTGTATATTATGATTGCAGCACACAGGAGTAGGCCTAACAGTCAAGACTTTAAAACTAATTTGTCCAATTTAGCACAATACGCTATTTTCAATCTAAGTTTTAAATGAAAAATCAGGCTTAACCATGTGTCATAGTTTCAAATCAATTTTGTTTTCCTCATGCATTTCAACTGTGTTAGGGTGTTATTGTTACTATCTCCTTTGACGACCCGCTGTAAAGGTTCTAGAAAGAGCATGGGCTCTTTTCAGGCGTCTACCTATCTGAATTTTCAGGCTATTTTCAGAAGCGCTATTTTGCCCTGCACAATGTACGAAAAATGTGATAATAATATAGAAGAATTTCACAATATTTAAAGTCTTTCAAGTGTTGATGGTCTTAAAGTGTTTAACTGTGTACACAATTTAATTGTTTTTATCACGATGAAAAGTATTTTAAGCCAAGATTTGAAATGCTTTGAACACTTTCAATATTGTAAATCGTCACTATGTTTGAAAATGAACTCGTTTCTGTCTCTAGAGTTCAACAAAAATCACTACCAAATAGTTAGGATACTAATTGAGGTATTACTTCATAACATGTTGATTCCATACAAGTGTGTATAACAAAGAAATAGTCAGCATGCCCTTATCTAATGATTGCCAATTTTAGTACAAAGTTCTTAAAATGGTACCTATCAGTAATGAAAAAAAATTATCACATTTACCTCGTCATACAGGTTAGTGGATGAAATTTCAGTTTTTATTGGTGATTTTTGTGGCGTTGAAACACCACTGGATTTACTCTTATTCTGTGGCTTTGGTTTTGCTTTTGAGGCCTAAAAAAAGTAAAATTGTCTTTAAAAATGTATTGCTATTAACTAACATATACAGGTAGAATCTAGTAGGGTGTCGAGTATTGATTTCAGACAGACTGTTGGTACAGTTCGGCCAAAACTTATGTGTGCACGGACGGGTCGCTACTAACCAAACTAAATCATACGGGTACGGTTATTGCCAGTGCTGGGGGTAGAGGAGAGTGAGTAGCAAAACCCAAATGTTTTCACAAAAGTACCCCTGACAACCCTCTCCTAGACCCATCCAGATCTGGTCGCCTGCACAGAAACTTTGGCCAAACTATAGGTACTACAATGATGAAATAAACATTTTTTGCCACACTACTCTGTTTTAAAGGACTTTCCATATGCTTGGATTTAGTTTGGAAACAGCTGTTTGCCCCCTACTCAATCAAATGGAATTTAATTTTACTACTGTGCTACTGTAGTCTACCGTAATGAATTTTGCTGGCCACCAACTGATCCACCATAAGGAGGGCGGGGGGGGGGGGGGAGTGAGTACGGAATATCTATATATATAAAAGGCAAAGCCCTCACTGACTGACTCACTCACTCACTCACTCATCACTAATTCTCTCACTTCCCATTTACCTAGGAAGTTGAAATTTGGTACACTGATTCTTTAGGCATTAAATAGGAAAACTAAGTGGTTTTTATTCTGATCGGACTCTCGGGCTCCGCCCCAGTGGCTCTGGAGTTTCCCATGTTAACCTAATGAGTACTCATATTTAAATGGAATAAATGAATCTTAACAGCTGTTTCAATTAAACAAGTTGTTTCTGTTCTATGATGTTCAATAGCATTAAAGTTACAAGGATAACCAACAGAGTGCAGCACTATTATTTTTTTTAAATATATTTGACAACAGCTAATTTTAAACCAAAAGGTGAGTGAGCAAAGCGAACGAACTTCAACCCGGGGGCGAGTTAGCGTAGCGAACGAGCTAACCTGAAGGCAAGTGAGCGCAGCGAACGAGCTCCAACTTAAAGGTGAGTGAGCGTAGCGAACGAACTTTAACCAGGACGTGTGAGCGCAGCGAACGTGCTCCAACCTAAAGGTGAGTGAGCGTAGCGAACGAACTTCAACCAGGACGTGATTGAGCCATGCGAACGAGCTCACATATGAAGTTAAACGGGGCAAAGCCCGCGGGTACAGCTAGTCTCCCAATAAAGAAAGTGATCCTTTCCCAAAAAGTGTTTAAATTATAGGTACAAAATTGATGTTTTTGTTTATTTTTACTGAATTTGATTTGTGAGTAATTTAATTTTCATTGTTTTTAAAATTTAGAAACTTACTTTTGTGACCTCTGCAGTGTGAATTATTTAACTATGTTTTATTGCACAATCTGAAGACCTGTGGTTAACAAGAGGTCTCATATGGATTTAACCAAAACTCAAATTGTTTAGTCTCTTTGTAATTTACCTTGATAAGAATTTTTTAGTTTTTACTATTGTTTATTATAATGACTTTTCCAATACAATGTATTATTTGTTATTTTGGAATAAAGAACTTATGACTTATATGGGGGGCTCGAGCCCCCCTATCCTATATTGATGTAAGCCCATGAGCTGATTGTAATTGGTAAAATATTAACAACATAATTGGTAGATATTAACAACATCAACGTAACAAAGTTATCCTTACTTACTTCATTTTAAAGTAGTCTGAAACTTAAATGACAGTGAGTGGTTGGTTATAATGAAAACATAGCCTTTATGAGAAGTTATCTGGTACCGGTAAGTGTTTAAGTTGGTGGGAACATAACGAATATTGAAAGTTTTTAAAATTGTTAATTGCTAATTGGTTTAGCTTAGTAGTATGGCAAAAAATATTATGTCACTCATCCAAAATGTGAATACTGTACGCAAACACAGATTTTTCCAAACTAGTAATGTAATACAGTACAATTTCCATAAAGCATCCCTAAGGAATAACATAACAATATTTTAAATGTAATAGGCCTACAGTATGTACCAAAACCAGCCGTTCTCTGGGTCGAATCTCACAACTGTCAAATACAAACATATGTCGTAATATACATAATTTTAAAGCTATTTTTTAACCTAGCAATTTAGGTAAAACTAAAAAGTTTTGACCATTTTTTTTTGTTTGAAAATGGTGGATTTTTTGTCAAAAGATTCATATTATTTAAGTTGCCTAGGCCTACCCTATATTTTTTTGCAAAAACTTATATCTCTACTGTGAATAAAACTTCAAATTCATGAGCCAAGCAATATTTCTGTAATATTGCATATCACAAAAAACTAAAATGTAGCCTATAGTTAGATAGCCAAAACATAAAAAACTAAATTAGGCTATATCTCAAATTGCATTCCATTTTAAAGATATTACATTTCCACGCAACTTTCGAATTTAGAATTTATCCGTATTTCTCTTAGTTTTCGAGTTATCAACTAGAGAAACATGATTTCCCCATATTAAACTCATGTTATATTTACAGCCTCATAATATTATTGAGTACTGTGATGAATAAATCACTTGCTTTCATAATCCTTTGCTGGTTTTGAAAACTCAATTATTTGGTTTACTAATTTGAAAGAAAATGGAAATCTTGCTTAAAATTATACCAGAGATCTGATACGAAAACCATGTTTATCGGACCGAGATATTTCAACTCACTGAAATGAGTACCGGTACCATCAGTTTATTTTAATTTTCAGTTGAAGTACAACTAAATTTATTCTGAAACACCAAGGAATATAAATGTTCAGCTCACATGGCATTAAAAAGTTGACCAAAATAAAATATCTGAAAAAACTAAATAAAAAAACTTACTTCTTTTAAAAATGATCGAACAAACTGGTCTATGAATCTTCGCATATTGAAATGTTCTGAAACAAAATACATTATGTCAGTGATGAAATACAGGGTGTACCTATATAAAGTCCCGCACGGGCTTAATATTTTCTAAACTACAACAGATAAATCAATAAGATTTGGTACATCAACACCACACCTAAAAATCTACTTTTTCAAGGAAATATGAATTTTCTGTCATATCATGGGGACGTCTCGCAAGGAGTCAGAAGGAAATCTTAAATAGGAGTATAGGTCAATATGCACATCAGTTTAAAGGGCTTAGCTAGCAGAGTTCAATGCCGCAAATTTGAACTCAAACGGACAACCGAGCCAAGAATGACAGTTGTTCAAAGATTCATTTAATTTGCATTGCTATTATACGCTTACTCCTCAGGGGGCACAGACCTAGGAATCGAAAGAAAATTGTTAACGTAAGCATAGGTCGATTTGCACATCAAATTAAATGTCTTCACTAGTAGATTACAATGCCGTAAATTCAAGCTCAAAAGAACACCTGAGTAAAAAATGGCAGTCGTTCAAAGACTCAAAATGGCAGATTCAAGAAATATTTAAACAGCTGCCATTTTGAGCATGATCAACCTTTTGAAGTGGGGTTTGCGGCATTGTATTCTACTAAAAAAGACCTTTCATTTGATGTGCATATTGACCTATGCTTCCATTTAAGATTTCGTTCTGACTCCTTGCGGGACTTCCCCATGATATGACAGAAAATTCATAGTTCCTTAAAAAAGTAGATTTTTAGGTGTGGTGTTGATGTACCAAATCTTATTGATGTAGGCCTATCTATTGTCGTTTAGAAAATATTAAAAAAGTAGGTTTTTAGGTGTGGTGTTGATGTACCAAATCTTATTGATGTACCTGTTGTCGTTTAGAAAATATTAAGCCTGTGCGGGACTTTATATACACCCTGTATATTTTTTTACTATTTGACTCAAAATATAGTGTGCTATGTTGAAAATTAGTCCAAAGCATACAATCATCAGTATACAAAAAACTGTTTGAAAAAATACCATCTGATGAGCTTCAAGTTTTCAAATTTGTAGACGAGTTTTTTATAGATTAGAAATTGAATTGCCATCTTGAAATTACAAAAAGGTCGGTAATAATATAATATCAGGGTGTCCTCTTTTATTTGCTTAGCTTTAGGTTCTATAATTAACTTGGTCTATATTTTTCTTGTATTATAAACAATGTATTACAATAAAAAGGTATTAGGTGGTTCCCCTACAGGCCTAAATTGGCCTTACCCTCTAGTTGTTACTGTAATTTAATTTATTCATCAAATTAATTGACTTAAGGTTATTATTGTTAGATTTTCTACATCCAGTTACAAAATATTGCACCATTCCATTATAATTAATAAATGTCAGTGGAATTGAAAAACACCATGATTAACTATTCTAAACAAATTATTGCACATAGTTCAATCTTCAGAAAATACTTGTAAACACAACAGATGAATCCCTGATATACATTTTACTAGGTAGGGTTAAGTGCTTCACCATTTTAAATTCAAGCAAGTACAAAACTTAATATCTGACTTAGTTTCCAATATGTTTAACATACTTACCAATGTATTTAAAAGTTAAAATTCACTAAAATTTTGAAATTATCAAAGGTTTTTCACTATTCAATCATCATCTATCAGTATTTGTTTGTAAATAGCTGTAAGCCTCATATTATCAACAATAAGAGGAAACACATGGTATAATTGTACACACATGGTATGCAATTAATTCTATGTAATAAATACAGTAAGATGGGAAGCAAAATACAACCACAAAACTATATTTTACTATATCATCTTCTTGTCGTTGTGTAGTTAAACACAAAAAAAATAATTCTTATGAAATTTTATTCAAAATAATTAGAGTATGTAGTTAAAGATAATTTATGTAACAAAGGTATACACATTGCACAGGTTAGTAATATAAAATGTAGACTGTACAAAAATCACATATATTTTAATTATTTTTACAATAGTTGCTTAAATATATACAGAAACTTATGGCTAATAAATATACAATAAAAAGTTGCAAATTAAAGCTGTTATGTCCTAATCAACACTTATCCAGTGAGTAATTCGAAGACAAATTTAAATTAAGTTGAAAACTCAATTAAGTTTTGGACATAAACTAAATTAAAAGTTTGAAAATAGAAACTATTTAACCGCTAACTGTTTGTATGGCAGACATTTTTAAGTGTTGAAGTTAACTTTCACTGTTTTAACGCTCAGTTTATCAGTCTTCAATTTCTCTTTTTGGTCACAAAGTTAACGGATCTCCAAGTACTGATTGACAATGTAGTCCAAGATGTTGATATGATCGAGAGAGCATTTGGGGTCGATGCAGCCTCCCAAAAAACTCTCAGTATCACAGACTTCTCTGGGCTGAGCAGGTGTTGGAACTTCTTCTTCTGGTGGACTCTGCAAGAGTAAAAATTGACATTAAAAAATAAAACATTTTTGTACACTTCAAATTATACAAGAACAACAAATAACCCAAGCAAATATGCAGCAAACCTGCTGACTAAGTGAATTTCCATTTGCCTGATTGGAATACCACTTAATTAATATTTCCTTAAACATGTTACATTTATTCTGTATTTAAATAACACTAGTTGCTCTGCCCGTGCTTCGCTACGGGGTGAGAATGCAGAAAAGAATAATTTGGTTTTACTTTAAGATACTGTAATATACTATAAGGAAGTTACAACACACTTACCAGGAAACATATAGGCAAAGGCTCAATCATACTTATTAATTATTTAAATGAATATCTCTTAATGTATTACAATACCATCATTTTATATAGTGTATATCATTTAAAATATACGCAAAAGTATAACTTATTGACCACATGGCACTAAGAAACAATTCTCCTTGTAAACAAATTAAATTAAATAAATAGCAGAACAGCATTTCTGACAACAGCTGGAGTTTCATAACAATGTTTGTTTCCCATGTTAATCTTATGGAGAAATACGAAACTTTAAAGGGCCCCAGGGCCTCACTCTCTAATTATTTCCCTATAAAAAAAGTTTCCTGCACAACTTCACGTAACGCTCTTTCCAATGACACCAAAAACATGGCAATCGGTTCAGTGGTTTTGGAGGAGTAATTGTCACAAAAAATCTGCTTGCGTATTAAATAAGTATAGATTAGGTTAAGTGCTTAGGTTTGCTGCTACAGGGAGTGTAATGACGTGTGTTTTTCAGTAAAGTATTAATAGCTTAGCATAAAATAAATAGATTTGCCAAGCTTGATAAAATATATCCATAAACAAGCAAACTACAACAGTTTAATAACAGTTTTATAACAGTTATCCTCCATAAGGATAACATAGGAATTTTAAATTGATAATATATTTTTGTCTGTAACCAATAACCATACAAGATCACTTCAATATACTAAATTATTTGTTGTTTTTTTATGCTCTTCGAAATGGTTTAGAGAGAAATTGAGAAATTTTATGTTTTGACGGTAAAAAATGTGAAACCCCAATATTTACCTCATGAACCCCCATTCCCATGGTCCGATCATGTTGAAATAAATGTAGGTTTATTAATTTGGACCAAATTTCATCAAAATCAGATGATTTTTAATCGAGTTATCGTTCTAACAGGCAAAAATATACAGAATTTGAACGGATGGTGTTTTTGGTTTTTGGGGACAGCCAAAAGAAAAAAATTAATCAGTCCCAGGTCCAGGTCTTACTATGAGACCAACGGTAACACCTTTTTCCCTATATGGGAAATCCGATAAAACACGGTGATTGTTAGTTTGACATATTTACATCTATTAGGCTAAAACTTTGAAATAAGAATAAGAATAAGAATAAGAATAAGAATAAGAATATTTATTTCCAAAATTACAAATTACAAAAATTACAATCGTGGCTGTAAAGCAAAGTACAAAAGGAAAAAAATCCCCACAAAGACTGTACATCTGCGTGTGGGGAGAGTCTTCTCCGTCGCTCACCACTTCACAGACAAGATAACAAAATAAACAAATAATTACTCGTATTTAAATAAAAAGAAGTATTTTTTTTGCCATATTGTTGGCAAAAAAGACTGAACATGAACAATATTTGAAGTCCCAGTCTTATGAACAGTGGCGGTAAAGAGGAAGTATCATGGTACTGTGGAGAAGAGGCAAATTTGATAATACAGTCATCTCCCAAAGAGCAGGATTTGACAGACTAATTTGACATTGAAATTTGAAAACTTACTTTCTAAGTTATCCAGTAGATTGGTTTGAATTAAGGATTATATTGATCTACCGACTTTGTGAGTGTTTTGTTCAAGAGAAATTAATAGTTTTATTTACAACAGTGTTACACAATGAGTTTCTACAAGCTCTAAAAAACAAAATCAGGTTTTTAAGGGATTTTCACAGATACTTAGTGTGAAATAATGGTAAATTTCACAGATACTTAGTGTGAAATAATGGTAAATTTCACAGATACTTAGTGTGAAATAATGGTAAATTATGCAAACTTCTGCTAAGCGAAAAATTCAGTAAGGTTTACCTTTTTGTAGTAAAGTATGTTAAATATTTACAAGACACTATTTTCAGCTAAAGAAAGTTAGTTTGTCTACATTGAAAATTGCAGTCCACAGTGAGATGAAATTAGTTAACATGACAACTCCCAGTAACCTCTAAGGGAGGGTTTACCTAACAGCTGAATACAGCTGCATTTTTTTCCAACCGAACACAAAAGGGTCATGTACAGGTGCTTTCCTACCAGATGAGTTTGACAAGAAAAACTCAGAGCGTAGAAACACAAAGACTTGCATGATATTTTCATTCCGCAGCCTTATTCTAAAAACAAATCGGCAGCAATATCACCCCCAATCTCACGTATGCAAAAACTTAAAACAAAAAACCCAGATAAGCATCAAATTTTTAGACACCAATAACTTCCCGGGTAAAAAAAACATTTACATTGAATTACAAATAAAATGGATTTTCAGGAGCATTCAGGACCCAACTGAAATATCGAAGATTCTGAAAGATCGGGGATTTTTAGAAGCTGTCACCAACACACTGAAAGGATGAATTTGTACATTATGATACTGAATCTGAGTACCAAATCACACACCTCTGGCTGAGGAATGATGGTGTTGACTCTGGTGACGATGGAATACTTGTCTGTAGATCCTCCACTGGCAATCAGCTGTGTTACCAGTTCCACAGGTCTTTTAAGTCGAAACACACACAGATGCTGATTGGACACTTCTCCTGGAGCCGCAGATTTATCTCGCATACCAAACAGACGCCAGCCGAGGTCAAACTCCTTTGTCATCCTGAACAGATTGTTTCAAATTCAATTATTTTTTTACTCTCTAACAACAAATTGAACTAGTGCAAGGCTAATTGGTGATTGGTGGGATTTCAACCCAAGACCCTTAGGTACGAAGCATTATGTCCCACCACAAGAACAGGTCGCTCCTAGTACAGCTACAAGTAATGTAACATCACCCATAAACTTAATATTAATATAGATTTTGAACGTCACATACAGGTGAAAACCACTTAGAATAGGCCTAGTCGTAAAGGAAGTGTAAGATTTGAACTAGCTCGCTTTGTAGTGATACAAACTCGTTGGTGTTCTCAATTTACAAGCAACCCTTATATTACTAAATTTGTTGAATGCTTGGTAAAAAATAGAGTAACAACATTTCTCCATTATTTAAGTTTTAAATTTATAAAATTACTAGGCCTTCTTTTTGTTGTAAAGTAAAAAAATATTGGTGTTTAATGTGTAATAGAATTAAACACAATAATCACAAATACACAAGGTTCTTACTTGCGAATACACTCCCTTTCATGATTGGTAAAGTCGGAAGCCAGGAAAAATATATCTTCAGTTCCCTTATCCTCCACGAACATCCTCAGTAGTATTCCGACCACCTGTTCATTCAATGGATTCTTGTTTGTGTCCATGTTCATTATTCTGAAACATTTAAACAAATTATAAACAAACTTCTTTTGTTTTTTCTACTTATTTACTCAATTTTACTGGATACCAAATGAGAGATTTACTCTTTTTGGTTGTTACCAATAGGCTATGCACAATTAAGCAACAAGAAATCCGGTAGTGAATTGTGAATTGAGATTGGGTAATATTTTGCTCAGTTCATAGGTTAAAACCTTTTAGTAAAGCCGTGTCTACACAAGGCCAGTTGGCGGACAAGTTAATTGCCTCAGGTCACATGAAATGATGAAATACATTAGAGGCAAGTAACCTGCCCTGTTACCTGCCTGCTGCACCGGCCTCGTGTAAACACTGCTTAACAGATGGAAAAAAAGCTTTTGAGCAACAAAATCATACAACTCCATACATGATTTTGTTTTATGTTTACGATTTATTAACAATAGAGTAAATCTATAACCAAACTCAAACTCACTCATAAGTTCGTGTTTTTGTTGGATGTCTGAGGGAGATGAATGTAGGTACTCCTCCTTCTGCGAAGTAATTGAAGTTTGGCTGCAAAACAAATAATAGTCCCAATAAAAAAAAATCTTTTTATGTCAATTTATATTGACAAATGGTGAAAAATGAACCTTTTTTTAGAATTTTTGGCCTTAAATTATCAGACTTAATAGAGGTGCTAAGGCAGTTTACTGCAGCATGAAATTTTATTTTCTTAAATTTAATATGCTATCTCAATATACGTAGAACACTTCCTTCCTACAGGTAAGGTTCAGGCTCAATGCCTAAGGACAGAAAAGATCTGCTACTCCCTCAATTTCATTAGACTAAGTGTGACTACCTTAGGCCTACACAGGGGCAGAACCTTTAATAAAGGAAGGCTAGTTGGGATTTAAAAGCTTGGTTTATTGTTTGAAAGAATTAATTCGGAATAATTTACCACTTGTACTCTACTCAATAAATGTTTCCTAATAGAATTTGAAAAGACATATCAATCTCGTGGACAACCATGGGGAGGGAAAGGTAGCGTAAAAACATGACCGCAAATTCCCAATCTACACCCTTCGCGCTCTTCTAATCCGACTGACTTCCCCACGCCCCTTGGTTCGGTGGTCATACACATCACACAGAGCGCTGACACCTCTTGTCAGCAGAACAATCAGGCTACACATTCCATGCTATGACTAAACCATTGAACACAATGAAGAAATGAATGTATGCAATACCACTGTGACAAAAAAAAAACTGAATTGTAAGATTATGGTGGCTTGTGGAGCTGCAACACGTTTCCAGTTTCCCAATTGCCGATAGTATTCGCAATGGCTGAAACTTGCCAAAACTGTTTTGGGCTAACATTCATGATATTCCAAATCATCCTTGATAAATCCCATATCGCCAAGAATAACGAAACAAACTACAAAAAATAGATATTTTAAAATTTCAGCAATTTTTGCGGCCCTAATATAAACTTGTAGAATATCTGCAAGTTCTATGCTTCAAACGATCTATGAATATTAATAGACACTTTTAAACAAAACAAGAAAATAAGGGTTTTTGTGGGCAAATTAATAGCTCAGTCCCACAATTGTCAATCGATACAGATCAGATGTATTGTTTACTACCTCAACGAGCCTACAGCAAGATTGGATGGTGTTGACTGCATCTGTCGAAGCAGCCTGTCTAGCCTCAGCGCAGTTTGTTGATGTAGCCTCACCTACCAGAATATTGCCTGCTTCGGAAACCAACACCACTAACACTTTCCACGAACCACTGCAAATATGAAAACCAAATTAAATCAATGGTATCCATATAATAATAAGTAGTGAAGTAGGCTACTATATTAGTGGAGACGTTACGATATTGCTGTGATCGCAACAGATACACGAATGTTTCCAATAGGCTTAGATGGTACTAAAGTACCGGTACGGACATTTTAACATTGGCTTTTTTCCCCCGAGAAATGTTGATTGCCTCCAGGTACAGTGTGACCAGAGTACCTAGCAAACTAAGAAAGCAAGCTTAAATCTGTAATATAAAAATTGAGGTGTACTTTTTAACGTTAAATTTTTGAAACAAGGTTTATTTTATCCTAGTGTTATGGGAAGCCTAGGTATTTCATAAAACTGAATTTTGATATTCACTGGGTAGGTACATAACTGAATGGTTTTTGCTAATAAATCCAGCCTTTGGTCTGTTTTTAAATCATATTCAGGTTTTACACACACATCTATATAGCCTAAATAATAATGAATCCCTTTTTTTGATGATATTCCATAACTCGAGGACAAGTGCACCGAATTGGATGATTCTTTTTTTTGTTGTGTTCCTTAGTGCCAGGGGAAGGTTTTTATGTATGGAAATTTTTTATCCAGGATTCAACCGTTATTTAGTAATTTGATTTAAAAAAATTTTTTAAATAGCTTTTACATTAACTTAAATAAATAAATATAGGATGGAGAGGACACAGCTAACTCACCTGATGAAAGGTTGCAGATGAGTCAAAGAACACATAAAATCACACACATAATTTACTTAATATTTCGCCTCTTTCAGAGGCTTCTTCAGAAGTAGGCCTACTTCTGAAGAAGCCTCTGAAAGAGGCGAAATATTAAGTAAATTATGTGTGTGATTTTATGTGTTCTTTGACTCATCTGCAACCTTTCATCAGGTGAGTTAGCTGTGTCCTCTCCATCCTATATTTATTTATTTAATCCAAGCTAAATGCTTTTTCCTAAAAACATTTTACATTAACTTAATCACTTCAACCTGGAGGCGAGTGAGCGCAGCAAAAGAACTCCAACCAAAAGGTGAGTGAGCGTAGCGAACGAACTCGTCTTGAAAATGAACAAGCATTTGACATAAAACCACATTAGGACAGGAGTCTGTCGGGTATCTTGTATCTTTGACTAATTATTCAACTAGTGTGCAATACCATTCATGTTTTGTTTTAAATGCATAAAACATTACATCAGTGCTAATTACATCAGTAATTATTTTGTTTAGTTTTTTTTTTGTCGTACCACAAACTGTGTGGTAATAATATTTTAACCATAATTACAAATTAATATTAACTTACCCTTCACCAGGTTTCATGATATATTTAAAATCAATATTGTAAGCCAAAGAGCATGTAGTCCTGAGCAGATTGAAAGGGTTGGTTTCAGTGGTGCTGTCTTCTTTTATCATCTTGACTAGGTAGATTGACTTTGCCAACTGCGAGAGGTGTTCCTTCCCCATCCAAGATAAACCATCTCTTGTGTCTAAAATATGCAACAAATAAAATAAATAAATTTTTTATGTAAAAAAAAATCAACCTTTAGAACACCGAGGATTAACAAGTGATGTGAGCAACAATTGACAAAACCCAGCTGAAAGCTGGTATTTACTGTAACCTCCTGAGTAACCAGATAAAAATCTACATACTGCTGATTCAAAGGTATAAAATAACCTAAATGTTATGTCAACGATTATTGATAGTAAATCACTTTCAACATTACGGGATTGTAAAGTAGCCTATATAAAGTAGTAAAGTAGTCAAGTAAATGTCTGTGAGTTACTTAATTTTAAAAATATTTTCAAAGTACTGATTTGATCTTTTCATTGTTGCATGCATAGCTTGAGTGAAGCTACTAGTGTAAAAATAAGAGTAGTGACAGGTAGAAAAAAAGTAGTTCTCACTGTAAATGTATTTAACCTTTAATAAAATGCACCATAACTTACTTTTTGTAGAATTGACGTTAAGCGAAGGCAAGGCATTTGGTAGTTTTGGTTTGGCTGTGTCCAGACAACTTCCGCTGGATACTGATTGATTGTTAGATCTGTTACAAAAAGACAAAATCCAAATGATACAAAAAAATCTTTCCTTGTCATAGTTCAATTATTGATTGAGGTGATAAAAGATTTTTAAATTTTACAACAGATCAAAGATCAGGCCTTTTGTTTGTCGACATGAGGATTATCGTTACGGGATTGTAAAGTAGCCTATATAAAAAATATATAAATGAAATATAGCCTATATATAAAATAATTACTCTTAAAAATAGATTTTGTTATGTAATCAACCAAAAGAGTAAAAATAATTTTTTAAACCAAATTTATATTAAATACACACCATTAATAAAGGATTGTATTGCATAGATTTAGCAATGGATGTAAATAAAATCATGTAAATAAGAAACATAATGTACTTGTTAGTGTTTTTGTTTCTGTGACTCTATTCATGTATGTATGTACAGCTTGAATAAAGATTATTTGATTTTATTTGATATTATTTCAAGCACTGAAAGGGGCATTATCTGGTGCAAACTCAATTTTCATGTCCGAGGCTAAGCCAAACACACAAAAACCAAATTTCACATGCAAGGCAAATCCAAGATAGTTAGAGTGCGTTGCACAAAGCCGAGGATGGGAATAATCTGTGCAGGAACCAGAAAATCACTTTTGGTAAAAATTATGAACAATTCTTTTCATCACCAAAAAACACATACCGAAAGCATGTTTACATTTAGATTGCCAAACAGCTGATTTCAATTATAAATATAAATGGTATTTTTTTATTTTAGATTATTCTCCAATCACTTGTCATCTTACAGATGAATAGAAGGGATCGGCCTACTAAAAGCGTCTGGTTTTTTAACTGTGATGTTTTATTGGTATATAAATCTTGTACGAGTGCAAAAAAATTGGGAGTAGTTAGGAATACTCTTCTGTCTCCTTGAATTACACAAGTATACTGTTGTTCTAAGTACAATCGTTTAACCAGTGAATGTTCTATGTTCCCAGAACACACTAAATGATTATTTTTTTTCACTTACAAGGAGTTTGTTGCACTGGAGTGGAGATTGCTTCTTGCCCCTGCGTTTGTTTTGACGTCATTATTTGTATTTGGTTTGCCTTGGATTTTATCTCCGTTTGCAATATCTAAAAAGAAAATATGTCGTTAGTTCAATTAGAAAAATCAAAAGCAATTTGTCCGCATATACATTGAGAACACTATAAAAACACTGTTTCATTCTGCTGGTCCCTATTAAAGAGTCCTTGGAGGCTAGTGGCCATCTTGGATTAATTTCAAACAGCTGCTGAAGAGTTATTTATCATCCCAAAATATTTGTTCGGATACCAAAACAATTGTAATTAAAATATTCAGGGTACTATGAGTTCAAAAATGTTGTTGTAGTTGAATAAAGTTTTTTATGAGTTAGCACGGCTAGGCTCCAAGGACTCTTAAAAACCTGAAGAAGTCACTCAATCAATCTTTGCAACACTTACATTTGGTGATGATTTTATTATTGTTAGAAAATTAATTTTACCACAGTGGTAAAATTTTTTTTTTACAAATGGCAATGTTTTAATATCTCAATTTACTTCAATATCTTTCATAATAACTTGAATTTGAATACTTAATTTTTTTAAATAAATGAATTGATATACAGTGGAGTTCCGATGATCCGAACTTCGGTAATCCGAAAGTCCGCTTAATCCAAAACAAAAAAAATATTTTTTTAAATTAAAAAATTTTTTTTTATTAAACGTTTAACACAGTTAGCTGTACCTTGTCAAAGTATTCTGTAGCGGCCGGGCGAGATAGACTTTTTTTAAGAGTATTTTAGTAAATATTTTACCATATTTGTTATTAACAATTTTCATTTTCGTCCCGGGTTCCAATCCCGCCAAATCACAAATGGATTTTATTAATTGATAATGCTGCAGCCGCTAGGTCTAGCCTTAAGTAATGTGAAAAACAATCCCGGGCTCGTGCCTAGCGTCCTAAGAAAAAATAAATTTTTAATAAATTTTTTTTTATTTCCAAAAAAAGAAATAAAAACAAAAAACGTTTAATCTGAAATGGGTCCGGTCCCACCCATTTCGGTCTAACGGGACTCTACTGTAGTCTATGTATATCCTCCTCTAATACAAGGCCATGGTGAGACAAAAGTGGAAACGCCCTTGGCAAACCAAAACAGCTGTTGCACTGATTTATAATGGACTGTCTGCCCAAAGTTTATGTTTATACGTTTGTATTACTGTTATTAAAATGACTGGGACGGTGGCGTCGTCCTGTAATCCAGCTACTAGGAGATCACAAATTGTGGATATTTATAGGCATGCACTGAGGATGTGATACTCCCAATATGGATTAACGTGCACACTAGTGAGTACTACGACTATGCGCAGTACTATCCTGATTTTTAGACCAATTTGATAATACCAAGGCAAAAATGTGGTTTGGATTCCACTATAAACTATGGGTCCCTTAGTTGCCATTAGCTGTATGGGCTATTAATTAACAGCTGTGTCTAAGGAATATGTCGGCCTTAGTCACTAACAAGACTACAAGATCGCGCCACTTATCCTACACTCATCTCCATTCATACTTAGCTTAAAATGCCTACTTTGTATGGTCGCCATTTCAATGAAAAGTATATAAAAAGTAAAAGTAAAGGAAACAGGCTTGTCGGAGCGACATTGTTACACACCAACGCCGCTGCCTTGTATTAAAGGAGGCTATCCTATTTGCCATTTACACCACATTAAATAATAAATACAATGAACTTAAAAATTATACATGGATAAGATATTTAATAATATAGTTTTGAGCAAACAAAATTGATCCTACTGATCTACAATCAAAAACATGCCAATAGTCTTCAAGTTTTACCTGCAGTCTCTTTTGGTATCGGAACGTCTGCTTGTTTCTTGAATTCACTAAAAAAATAAAACATGGGTTCATTTAAGAGGTGCTTTAAAAGGATTGTAACAACAAAACAAAACATACTTCATGAGTATATATAATCAATGGTTGATCCTTTAACCCTCCAAGTGTCGCCCACCCAAAATCTGGCGAGTTTGTAGGCACTAAGTTTTGTTCGGTATTTTTATATATGCGTGATCAATGCCCAAGCTTACTTACTAACTGTTCAGCTAATTCAGGGCTTCATGGTGACTATTGGAGATGGCCGTTTAGCAATGTATTTTAATTTTATGATTATATCTCTCTTTAATATGTTGTTTCTCTCTGAATGATCTGAAACAGCTGTTGTGAGTTTACGAATGGTGAATTGTTTATGTTTTGTTGTTGATTGCTATGAGTGGTGGGTATTTACTCAGGGGAGGTATAGAAGAGGCTACGATGACAGCTGAGGGCTTCTTATTAGCTGAGGGAACGCCATTACCGTAACAAAACGATCGATAGCCATCGGCTTCGGTGGTCTAATGGTTAGCGTGCCGGGCTGATATACTGTAGGTCCCGGGTTCGAATCCCGCCGGTGGCATTAACTTTTTGTCCAAGATTTTTTTTATTTTCTGCAAGTTTGGTTGGTTTGGTTTGGTTATTACGGTTTAATTTTATTATTAAGTCATTATAAAATTTTAATTGATCAATTTCTAGTTTTATTTTATAAAGAGAATTATTTTTCCGCTTACTATAAACTTTTGTTATATTATTTCTTTATCAGCAAGTTTGGTTAGTTCGGTTAGGTTATGATAGTTTAATTTTATAATTAAGAATTAATAAAATTG
The DNA here is from genome assembly GCF_028750875.1 of Macrosteles quadrilineatus. Lineage (NCBI taxonomy): Eukaryota > Metazoa > Arthropoda > Insecta > Hemiptera > Cicadellidae > Macrosteles > Macrosteles quadrilineatus. The sequence continues at coordinate 33,285,724 of NW_026542598.1, read as the reverse complement.
AATTTTAGGCATTTATAATTTTATTTTATGAACATAACTATTTTTGCGATTAGTAAACCTTCATTGCCAAAGTGCTTTTTACTACAGCGCTGTTCACAGAGGAATTTTGAACTAAATGCCTCATTTGTACCTCCCCTAAGTCAGACCCTGAGTGGTGCATAGTGAATTGTTCAAAAATGGGTTATGATCTCCGTTCAAGTGATGTGATGAACTCCATGAATTTTATGTGATTCTTTAAGTAATTTAAGTGATATTGATTATGACGAAATTGAAGATGACTTTGATATTGACTTTGAGTTTATAACTCAAGCAATATGGAACATTCAATGTAGGCCCAGATGTATGAATGCTTATGCAAACAAAAAACACAGTGAAAGTTGTAGGCCTAACTAAACCGGTGTTTTTTGTTTCAATTTAACAATAAAAAAAAAAAATATGTTAAAATGAATGTCTTCTTGAAGTATCTTATTTTCCTTATAGGGCTAACGTAATCTATGAAACCTTATTCAATAGAAAGGCTGTTATGTTTGTATTAAGATTAAATAAAAATAACATGCTCCTTTATTTATAGGGATTGCGAGCAGCACACATATACCGTATGTGTTATTAAATTAATTTATAACAGGTATCGGTATTGAGTGCCGAATTGAGAATTGAAACCAAAGTTTTGGAATCGAAATCAGTATCAGAATCGACCAATTCTGGAATCGTCCCATCAGTAGTTTTAATTTTAACTTTAACATTCTTATTTTTAGAAATTATTAAGTTTTAAAATATGTAAGAATATAATGACCAAACACTGATCCAAAAACTGTATTTCCAAAGTAGAGTACTCAAATAGAGTATAGCACAAGAAAATGGTCTGATAGGAGATGATGTAATGATGTCTGAATCATATGAAAAACAGTAGTTTTTATTAACAGCCGATTTATTTGACCTTTTTTGTGCAGTCTACAACCATTGACTATTGGATACTGAAGTAGATATCCCATCTATATGGACAAGCTGTCGCAAATTTTTTATGAAATAAGAACATATTTGTGTGAACCAGAATGTGCTAGTGTCTAAAAGTTATCAAGTTGATGGGTCGTAACATTTGCTATAGCTCACAATAAGAAATTCCATCAGTTTGACTTGGTAAAAAAGTTTGTGAATCACATAGAAATTAGTAATTTAGATCAGCACAATCTGTCGGTGGCTCACAATATCTATAACAATGTTGATCAAAAATCTGGCTACAAATTTAACATGGGGATGGGATGTCTAATTGTATCGATAGTCAAAGCTACAACTATAAAAATATGAATTAAAGGTCTATGGGAATCCCAAAAATTGGGATACACGGGACAAACGTGATTCTCGGCCTAATTTTTGGAATGGTCAGTCTAATATTATCTTCCTTGGGGGATATTACAGTAACTCCCCAAAATCAAAAATCAAAACTGTCAGCAGATATCTATCCTAATATAAATCCCGTTTAAAACAACTTAAGAAGTAAAATATTATTCTAGATTATAGAAACTCACTCTTCATGAGTTCTCTTGAATCTCACTGAATACCGCTGGTCTTTCCTCTTATCAAGCCACCGGTAAAAGTCCAGTGTATTGTGCTTGTAAGAGAAACATATAGCAGAGTGAGGATATCCTTGGTAGTAAAACTCGGCTAACCGATATTGCAACTTGTCGGCTCTCTCGTTCTCAATAAATCTGCAAACAATTAAAGAAAATATTGGGATACAGCGATGAAAGAGCCATGGTAAAATGTTCTTGCTCATAAAAAAAAATTGGCTACTAGTTGATTAGACTCCTTAATTACACAACACAATGTAGCTTTTACGTTAAGTAAAGTACTTTTGATCAATTCATTTTCAACATGGGGTGAGCAGAAGTAACATATACTATATTTCTCATTTAAAAATTTGTCTGTATGTAAATCATACTTGCAGACTTCTAATTTTACAAAAATTATGATTATGTTGTATTCTTGGATATGATCCAATAAGAAATCCATTAGTGTTGGTTATAGCAGTAACTACAAATAATAGAACAATAAGTTAAAATTAAATTATAACTAGGCTATTTATTATATTTTAGAAAAAAATATCTTACTGAATAATGTCTTGCATGTAAAATTCACTGGCGTCCTCTGGGAAATGAAGAACTATTATTTCAGAATAATCCTTTAGCGAAGAGAAGGTATTAATTATTCCTTTCAGTACGTTGAAGGTGTAGATACTTGTGTAATGCCTGCAATCAAAACTCTCATTTCAAAATAGGTTCATAAAAGGTCAAACTCTTTTAGTCTCAAAGGCCAATAATGCCTTGGATGTCATAAAAACTGCTTACAAACTGCAGCTGACTTGTGCTGAAACCAGTGGTGAGGTTTACAACTACTAAGCTAAAGCAATTCACTAATGTAAATCCACTACAGTCAGTTCACAAATATAGGCGGTCTAATAGGAAGTTTTCTTGGGCTCCACTCAATTTTATTTTGGGTTAATGTATTTTCCAGCTGATAAGGGTCGTTGTGTGGTTTATTGATGCCTGGGGCCGGATGTTGTCAGGCCCCCCCCTCTCCCTCAAACACACAATGAGCAATGCTTGTGGTTACGTCGCTGTCTGAGACAACATTTTCTGTAGCGGAGACATCATCAACAATCGCGGCAAAATCTTAAACATATCCATTATATAGTTACTGTCCTCCACGATTGTAGCAAAATCAAGATTATCCCGCGGTGTTTGTACATCATCATCGTCTTCCGCAACCGCACAAATATCAAAATTATCTCCTGCGGTTGAATAGACATTATCGGCTTCCGCGACCGCATAAAAATCAAAAATATCTCCTGCGGCCGTATACTGCCCTGCTAAGCACAGTTGTGGTAATTGACATTTTTGGGGAAAATGAGATATGGTTACCATGTGATTCTACACATACTTAGGATCATATAAATAGCCTTAAATGCCGTATATGTCGTTGTATTTATTTATAAAATGCTTATTTCCTTTGCCGTATCTGCAGTTTAGGAGTGTTTTACTAAGCGCAGTTGTTGTAACTTACATTTACTAGGGTATTTAAGTTGTATCCAACGACAGATACAACAATTTCTCTTAGGAATGATATGTTACCACAAAATGCTTTAGCAATCCATCAGTTACGACAATTTAGTTTAGCATCATCCCCATAATTGGCCCAGTATTCCTATAAGTGCCGTGTTGTTGGAAACAAAGCTTTTGTCTCTTTGAATTGAGGTGACCTATTATTATCAAATAATGAATTTAATTTCCTTTATATTGACATTCCACTTGGTGATATTGATAATAGTATAATTTTGACGGCAACATTTTAACAGAGTTTCTTGTAGACCTATTAAATGATGGACCTTTCTTTAGAAGAGGTCGTTTATTTTGCCAATAATGTAAGCCTAATAAATGAAGCTGTAAGTTAAGTTTTTACAGGCCAATCTGATGAAATAAATTATGACTTAAGTGAAGGGGTTTCTGATTCCGATAATGTAGGATTGGTAAATGAAATTGAGATTTTAACAGGTCAATCTGATGTTCTTAATGAAGATGTACCTACTTATGGAAATTACTCATAACAAAAACGTCCCAAAAAGTCTGTAACATATTTTTTTACAACCTTGGGCTATAACAAAACCAATGATAGGATTATTCAAGATATGTCTAAGGAAAATGTTGTCTCACCAAAACCTGATGGGAGGAAAGGATGAGTTCTCCAAAACAAGATTGACAGAACATCGATTGTTGATCCCCAACGACCATTAAAAATTGTAAAAAAATTGTCAAAAGCTGTATTACAATAATTGTTTTACAGCCTTTAAAAAGCATTTTGATTTAAAGTTCATATTACACAACAATTTCAATATAAGATTGGAACTATCTTTAAATTGTTTAACAATCAGTTTTATGCAGTATATGGCAGTATACAAAATAAGTTTTAATACGAGTTGTAACTATTTTAAAACAATTTTAAAATTGTTTTATTCTTAGTTTTGTTATAAAGAATTTTAAAACCATTTTCTAAACAATATTTAAATTGTTTACAAAAGTATTTAACAGTTGTTTGTGTAGGCCTAGTTCTTAAAAAACAAGTTTCAACAATTTTAAAATACAATTTTTTACAATTTTTAAATTGTTCACAAAACTATTAGATAATAGTTTGTGTAGTTCTTAAAAAACAAGTTTCAACAATGTTGAAGTTATTGTTTAATTGGTTTGATTATTTATGTTTGATTAGATATGAGATGTCCTAATCTTAATTACCGTAATGGGTTTTATCCCTGTTTTGGCAATTTTTTAAGTTGCCTGCATTTAATTTGGATTATATATACGAGCTAAATAATGTTTTATCATTCATGTTTATATAACAGCTTATAATGCTTTAAATCTTTTGTTTGAAAATGAAATGAAGTAATTGGAAATGTATTAAAATAAAAAAAATATGTTTATCATTATTGTACAGTTAAAACATGGTAGTTAATTAATTCTTCTTATAAAGCATTTTTTTGGAAAATATAATACAATTGTTTATAATTTTATACCAGTTATGTACATAAAACCATGTGTGTTTTATGTGTTTTATACCTACATGAATTAACATACATATATGTAGTGTTGTGTGCTTCTATTATAAATACAGTATTGAATTAGCCTACTTGAATAGGTAAATTCATAATGCATAAGTTATCGACTTTTGTGATAAGTTACCGATAACGTTGTGATAGTTGCGATACTAGATTCAGTGGTAGAACACCTGCTTAACATTAATAAATAAATACAAATATATTTTTTTATTTTAATTTTCTAACTTATTTGAGAAAACTTTTAGTAAGTAGTTGAACAGTTTAAGGGGGAAGATTAATTAATCATATAACAATTATAATAACATCACTAATGGTATAATTCATATATATTTAAATACCAGTATCCTCTCCAACTCCCAGAAAAACAATTCAACAACTTGTTGCCAAAACAGAATCATAGTATCAAAAATTTCAATCCAGAAATTTTATTTATTTTGGGAACCTTATATTTTGTTGCATTTGAAACAATAACCATGATTTTGCTAGACCAGTTCGTGGCATCTGCAGAGATACCACATATTGGCTTAGGAAAATTAAGTTGCCACTATATGGCCAAGTATATTTGATTGAAATTGATAAGAACAAAAGCATTATCTAATTTCTTAAGTATTTAGAATGTTTTAATAATGAAAATAATTTTGGAAAAAGATTTAGCGTTAAAAAATACATAAGATGAGACCAAAAAAATGTTTTAAAGTCAATTTTTGACTGTAGGGCATAGTTTTAAATATACTTCCCTTATTTTCTCAATTTTACTCTGATGTCAGTTACCACAACTGTGCTTAGCAGGGCAGTATAGACATCATTGTCTTCCTCAATAGCAGAAAACCCCTGAATATCTCTCACTACAACAAAAATATAATCATCATCCTCCATGATTGCAGCCACAACTTGATCATCCCCCAAGTTTTTTTTTCACAGCACATTCAAGCTCACTCTCTTGTACCAAGTTTGAAGAATTTTTTTTAAATTTCCATCACGTCAGAGAATGTTACAATGGCAAATTTGTTTGAAGTTGATAAGGTTCGAGATTTTATTCTAATCTAAATATTATGCTCATAATTACTGGATGACAAGACTTACAGTAGTTCATAATTTGGCTTATCTGTAAATATTTACCAGCAAGGTCCATTTGGTGATTCCGGTGGTAATTCTCTGCATTTCCCATTGTTATAGTACTTTTCATCAGCCTAGAAACAATAAGCATAAAAGAAAATATAAAACTTTATTAGAATGTAGCTCCTAGTTGGTTTTCTAAGCAATGAACTATCTATCTTAAACTTAAGCTTATAAAATAAATATTGAAGGTACGAATTAGTTTCACTGCATGGAAATGATATCATTGCCATTGTAAACAGTACGCAAAATAGCTTAGTTTCCGCTTTATTCATTCTCGCTGGGACTATTTCTGCTCGCCTAATAGATTTCACTGTTGGTGTTTTTTCTATTAAACTCTACCATTCAGTATACATACAAATAACATAGCATACATAACCTAACATAACATAAAATACATACATGTTTACATAGTTCTATGTTTTAACCCACCTTTTAGGTTTTCCAACTCCTCCTGTGGTTGGAGAGTCAGTTAAGAGAGAGTATACTGTATATGATAAATCTAAAGAAAACGTAGAAATACAAAAAATTTTCAAGTATTGGCGTTATAGAGATTATTACCTTTATTACAGGAGAAAACTCCTCTAAGGCAGCGAGCGCTCGCCCAGCCAACTTAGTCTTCACAAACTCTGGATTCTGGCCTTCCGCTTCTGCCAAAACATTGTCTCTCCACTGAAGCTTTACTCCTCTGAAAAAGTGAGGTTACATTTTAGACCTAAAAATACTATACAATATCATCGGGTTTAAATACTGAAGTAGTCACTATTTAAATTTCTACAAACATCATATTGTTTGTATTTTCCTTACTATCATTCCATTACTGTAGAATCTCATGAAACATATGTTTACTATCTTTCCGTACTGCAGTGTTTAGATCTATTTAAGTTTCGGTTTTCAGCAGGCTCCATTTAGTGAAACCTAGATTGTAAAACCTATGTATTAAGTAAAAAAATATATACATATGTATTTTTTTATAAAAGCTATGGCTACCACGGGCACTACCATAACACTACAAACTAGGTCTTCTGAGAACAACCGTGTTACAGAAGTACTCAAGTTTCGGCCTTGCTGCAGACAGCCATCATCAGAGCAGTTCAACGGAACAGATGTCAGGCACTACTAGTGGAGGAGGCTACGAGAATGCAGATTATATTAACAAGTTGTCAATTTTGCATTTCTCAGCAAGGAAAAATCAAACAAATTTTTGTTTTTTTATGACAGTGTAATAACTTTTGTGATGGATGATTTTACTACCCTTTTTAGAATTAGTTACTTTGTTTAAACTAGGCATATGGCCCTTTCTACACGAGCGTGAGTCCCGTGACGGGACCGATGCGTGACCTCCCCAACAATGTGTGCAAACTCCACAAGCACGTACAACTAAGTGTGGGGGTCGCACTGTTGTATGAGTGTGGGGGTGGCTGGATCTCCGGTGCTCTGAGTCTGCGTTAAACTCGTAGAATCATTCTACACGAAGCGGTTGAGACGCGAGATGGACAGAGTGGAGCTATTCGAGCTTCTGAGGGAGGATAGTAAGCAGAAACGATGGTGGACGCATCCGACGTTATCGAACAGACTTACCAGAGGGACGTTCCATGTTATGTTTAGTGACCATCGGAGGTATCAGGAAATGTTTTCCAGTCTGTCGGGACGTTCGATGAACTATAAGTATTACTTGTGTCACACATTCATTCACATTCATTTAGCCAATTTCATTCCAACTTTAGCCTTTATCTCAAAATTGGAATAATCATTGGTCTTGTAATAAACAAATAAACTTCTCTACATCGAACATCACATCGCTCCATGTTAAACCCAATTATCGCTACTGCAAAATAGATGTGAAGTAAGCTGCCACGCCCGGTGACACCGCTATTTGTAGAATGGCAGAGCGAAATTCTCGACGTGGATTTGACACAGTTGTCAACTTTCGAGCCCCCACTTGCTGCCGCATCCATTCAACCTTGAGGAGCGAGCTGGTCTAGTGGTAGAGCATGGGCTTTGCACCCCGATGACCTGGGTTTAAATCCTGCTAATTACCAATGGATTTGTTGTATGTGATTATGCCACAAACCTCTAGGACTAGCCTGAAGTGTGTAAAACAGTTCCAGGCTAGAACCTAGTGTCTTAGGATGTGAAGGTAAGACCATCACCTTGCAGAGAAAAATAGAGATATTCAGCTTAACTTACATAGAATTTAGAATAATAATAAAATAGAATTTAAATCTGATAAAATGCATTTCTAAAGCCATTGAAAAATTAATTGTATACAAACTACCCAAGTGAAATACCTTTTTTCCAACAATACTAAAGACCAATTTTGCATACAGTATTGAATTCATAATTGCAATTTCCAATAGTATTTATACCTTCCGCAAAGATTCGTGGCGGATGAGGGATTAGGACGGTCGGGTGGTGTCCCAGCCCCTAAATTAGCCCGCACTCGGCTGCTCTGGGGTTTGACAATGAGTCACCCACTGGCTCAATGCATAGTTGGTAAAATGTTTGTATATCACCATAATGTGTATTAAATAACGTCATTTTTGTAACCTGCATCAAATAACAAGAACATTGAGCCCAAACACGAAATAATTGCGATGATATTAAGCATACCACGACACTAAAACTTGTATGCTTATGTAAAAATGTATACTTAATAACGCCGCAATTATTTCGTGTTTGGGCTAAATGTTCTTCTTATTTGACGAAGGTTACAAAATTGGCGTTATTTAATACACTTTATCGTGATATACAAAAATTCTTCCAACTATGCATTGAGCCTAGTGGGTAACTCATGGTCAAAACCCAGAGCAGCCGAGCGAGGGCTAATTTAGGGGCTGGGACACCACCCGACCGTCCTAATCCCTCAGCCACCACGAATCTATGCAGAAGGTATAATGGATAGTGAAAAAATGTGTAACTTGCAAACTTATGGGATCGTAAATTATACCTTATTATAAACTTCAAATGTTGACAAGAAATATTTACTGTATATAGAAGTGGTGCCAACTATTGTAATTTTCAACCTAAACCTTCTGAAATTGTAAAACAAACATTGTAAGCCTAATATAGAAATACAGTTTATACAGGAATTTTACATTACAAACCTTCAAAAAGTGTTCTAAACTTTTGTTAGGATTGCACTGGTAAAATTTAGATCTCAAAGTAAGCAAAGTATCCAATCTATATATGGATAAATATTTAATGACAGTTGATAAAAGGTAAATAGAACACCAGAAAAAATGTATACTTACACAATTCCTTGGTTAGTGTTGTTTTTACTTTCAATCCACGAACATGGACCGAATTTGGAATACTTGAAGGAATATTCCAAAACATCTTTGTCGTTGCATAAAGTGCTATCTTTTGTTACACCTCGGACAACAACAAAGCCTATCAACAAATTTTTCATGGAATCAATATCCAAGGCTTTGAATATCTTGTAATATTCATTCGATTTGTCAGAGCTTGGATTTCTTTTAGGTATTGTACGCGTCTGCTTGGGCTGTGACGTTTTCTGATCAAAAGCTCTCTTTTGTTCAACTTCTTCTGGATCAGTAGCAACTCGTTTTCTCGAGACTTTATTTTCTTGTTCAGTGGACTTGGTTTGGAGCGAGGGTATGGATTTTGAAGTTTTTAAATTCTCCCCTCGCGTAGCATTCCTAGTAGTTCCTGACTTGGACTGGTTTTCACGTACAGCTTTAGCAGATAGTTTATCCGAAGCAGGCGGTATGACGACTTTGTTTGTGGGTCCTGCAAAACCAATGACAGTGTAAAATAACACATGATTCTTTGTTGTTAAATTGTTTAAGGATCTAAATGAATTTGAAAAATGTATACATACCAGTTCCTACCCACAACAAACATAGAATGTATTTAACATGACAAATATAAAACAACAGCAGTAGGTTTTTTTTAGTGCATGAGGTACCTATTAGAATAGTACCTCAAAAACCGGATAGTTAGGACAGTATTTTGTTTTTGTCACCAACTTATTTTTTCAAACTTTTTAAAAGACAGTGATGAGTCCAGGTGATTTTTTTGTTACTCGAGCTCAACTCTTCTAACCTCTCTACCACCACTTGTGCGTCGAATAATGATGTTCAAAATCCCCTTTGCACACAAGTGTAGACAATAGAGCTAGTAGACTACAGTGTCTGTTAGCTCTGCTTGGCCAACTGCCCCACATACCCTGTGTTAGGAAATTTTACCACAAAGGCTCCATCCTAGCTGGACAACAAAAAATTTTGGCGGCGCAACCATCGATGTAACGGTAACAACTGATAGTACATGTACATTAAATGTTCAAACATTTCATTTTAATATGTACGCTACATCGTACAATGAACAGTGTCAATATAATTCTAAAAATAGTATTACAAATAATGAATAACATAAAACACAGAGCAAGAAAAACAAACAGTAAAATAAAAAAAATGATAACATTGGCATAGCTGAGATAAATTACTAAATTTCAATTAAGTGAACAGTACCTATGTTGTTAAAATTGACACATGATATCTGTGTATAAAACCTAAGTGATTACTTGAAAGCTAGATGGTAAGGTACCCATATTAAAAAAAAAAAAATGTATAGCCAGAGCTTCAACCAATAATGTACAATAACGTACAAGTGACAGTGGCGTTACTTGTCCAGTCTTCTAACAAGTTTTTGACTTTTATGTCAGTTGCATTGCTTGCAAGAATTTATTCACCCAGCTAAAATGGAGCATAAGTATAGCATTAACGATTGTCCTCGTATGCAGTAGGCTTATGAGTTGGCATTCCAACATGTGGGAGTTTTGAGTTAAACTGCCAACTGATTGGTTTGGTGCATTGACTTGACTGGCTGACTTGCAGAGTAGTTCAGCTGGCTTCAGGATTTAGATTAAGTTTGGGACTGGCTAGCCCTGAACCTAATCTCAAAATATTTTTGAGTAGTTGAAACATACATACACATTTGTACAGTTTGTGTGAGTTTGGAATATCCACTGTTGATTTTTTGTAAACGAGCAAATTGGACTCAAACCCATGAGGTAAAGCCACTTCCACTAACTTAAATTAAAGTGGACATTGTCTCGTGTCAAGTAAAGATGAACATAAGCTACAATATAGATGCTGCTGCTGATATGTATGGCGAGTTGATCAAAAAGACAAAAAAATAAAACAAGCACTCTCATAAGTAAAGTTAATGAAGAGCTTGTGTCTTCCCCTTCTCTGCAGATGATTTGTATCATACTAACAGTCTTAGATTATAATATGCACTATTCAATACAGTAAAAAAGTAAAATTTGTATTCTAAAATTAATCTTAATGTTAAATTACTAACGCAATTTCTGTCAGCTAAAATACGATGTTTGTTCATGTTGTTTTTGAGCTGTCTGATAGAAAATGTGTAGTAATTTAGTCTTGAGGTAATTTAGTCAACCGCTCAGTGGCTAAAAACATGGATTTTAAATAACATAATATTATTACCTACCTATATTACATTAAACATTGTACAAAAAAAGTAAATATAAGTACTAAAAATACATAATACAAAATTAAGCATAACATAAAAGCATTACCTATTCTCTGTTGAACATTGTTGTTCGACTAAATCTCTCGTGTGCAGCAGCTGATGAATTTACTGAACCATTGATAATACACCTCTACCAGGAAAAAAAATTGGGTTTAGAAGTAAGCACTGTAGCGTACTTTAGGGTTGGTTAGCAGTTGGCAGCGGACATGGTGATTGCTAATACTACTCTATGGATGCAACACTGAAAGGAAGAGATCTGATCTATCCAATTCTTATTAATTCCGAACCTAAATCTATGAGATCAACATCTAGTAGAGGTGTGTAATCAATGGCCTATACTGGGTGAACTCAAATCCAATAGAAAAATACATGTGAAACCCAGTTTGAAACTACTACAGATGGATTATTTATATGATGACCAGTATTGAGAGCTTGGGGTAGAGATATAGATAACGAAAAATTCTCATTATTATTGTTACGAGATTGATGTAGATTTCAATCCAAAGGAATGGAGGAAATGAGACAATGAACCTGGAAATGGGGGAAGGAATGGAGATGCTTTGTCTAGCAACCTAAAATATTGAAACGAAACATTCAAATTTTCAGAAGCCAGTGGTATTCTGGTTTTGCTGGTGTTACTGACTAAGACCAGCTGTTTTTTAGAAAATTTATTGAAATCTCAATGATCAAGGACAAGTGGATCCAGTTCTGAACCATCAAAAAGCTACTGGCTACACTCAGTATTAAACCGGCGACGTTTTGATTAAGACAAACACTGTAACCACTCAGCTACCCAGCCCAAGAGATCTGATGTCCAAAACCATCTGAACTCAATTTAAAGGTAGTGAGGGTGCAAGTCTACCTCTGCTCTAATGGCGGCTCCTGACATGTGCCACTCGCCAAGCACAAAATATTTGACGTTCGGCAATTTAGTTGTCTTGCAATTCGCTGATTAACGAGTAGACATCTACACACATGTGTGGTTTTCTGAGCAACTGCTCGTGTTTTGTTTGTTTTCTGTGCGCAAAAACACCGACAATGAACAGGAAAACACGAGCACAAATGTTTGCATTTCGAAAATGTCACTGTCCAACTGATTCATCTATAAGCTCATGCAGTTATTCTCGTAAAACTTGTAATACAAATTGAATCAATAAGCATGGAACATATGCAAAAAATAATAAAATAACACAAAAATAAGCAGTTTTTGTTTAAAATTTATTTTATTTAGTTAGTTTTGTAGGTGTTTAAACCTTGAATTTCAACAACTTAATTTTTTGTTGACGTTCAGATCTGAAGAAAAAATAAATAGACCTGTTTTTTTTTTATCAAGAAAGCCTCTTTGACCAAAATGGATGTTTTTGGGCGTGGATCAAACACCGAGATGACATATGCATTATTAAGATACATACTCCCTAAATTCTGAAATTTATAACTGAGTGATTTTTGCACTAGTACAAAGTCTAAGGACGACTTTTAAGCAAAGTGTACAGAGTACTTACTATGTATACAGGAAGTGGACAAGACTGACCAGGCTCTGTGTGATAATTTCAAAGCATACCCTGCGTTAGTGGCGGCCTTCTTGCCATGCTACACAAGTTAAAAAAGAAAAGAAAAGGAATTGCAGATTTTAAACAAGAAACAAACAACAAACTAGTCTCAACATGTGTCACACGGCCTGGAAGCCATTACCGCCGGGTCTTTAGTGACATCATCACCGCAGGCCACTTAGTCTGGCCCACCTTTTATACTCCACACACCTTGATTTTGCAGTGACCACCTTACTGCGTTGTAGGTTCTCCTTTAGGACTTCGGTCATCCGAGGAAGCACCTGCGAGTACTATGAGCTGCACTCGACCCAAGCCCAAGTAGATCCTCCAGCCACGGTCTTTCAAAACCTTTGCACTTGTTTCATCAATTGCAAGAACCAGAGTACGGTGATCTTCCTTCTTCTTCCCACCAATGACACGCCAATCCTCGGTTGTCAAACCATGGTTTTGCCGTTGAACCTGGTTTAAAACTTGGGTGGCATCCATCTTGGCCATACGCTTGTCAGTTCGCAAGAACACCTTGGTCGTACGCAGCAGATCTCTATAATCTGCCACAATTACCTTAGTGCCTCCTTCGCCTTCAAGCGCCAGGTTGGGACCCACCCCCTTTAGCCAGTCAACGGTTTCGATGTTACCGCAAGAGAAAACAAGAGCCCCATTTTCAGGGTAGGTTTTAATAAACTGAAGCGGGATCTTGGTGTTGTCATTCCCGAGTACCAAATCCATCAGCCTGTCTTGTAACTTTTCACAGTCTTTGGCAGAAAATCTCGCATCAGGGTAAGCTGCTGGTGCTACTGCCATTTTACAGATTGCAGCCTGGTTTTTGCAGCTGGCCTCATTTGCAGTAGGTGCAACTAGTGTTGTATTGCTTTTATATTTTTTTAAAGGAGATGGTTGAGCTTTTTGAGGAGTGTCTTCTAATGTGGTCATTTTCATATGTGAAACTCCCAATCCTTCACCAGTGGAACTAACTACTGATGTATTGCTTTTATATTTTTTTAAAGGAGATGGTTGAGCATTTTGAGGAGTGTCTTCTAATGTGGTCATTTTCATATGTGAAAAACCCAATCCTTCACCAGTGGAACTCAATAGCTCTCGTTTCCTCCTTTTCCATGTCCTGTTGGGGACCCAGATGCCTGCTGCTATCTTTTCCTTCTTAGTGAGCAATCTATGTTCTTTTTTAGTCATCACTGTCTGCATCTCTCCTGAGTCTGATGACAAGGTTTCATCAACAGTATAAATCTCCATCGCATCGTTTATAACATCTTGAGCAGACAGACTATTTGTAGCATGCAGTATGGCAACTTCTTCTGTTGCTCCTGCAAAGAAGAATTGTAGTGTCAGATGAATAATTATTTGTTTTTGAAATTATTAAGGAGGAACATTTGAACATGGGACAGATCTAAACTAGCTCACATTTTCTGCTGAAGTAGCAGCATTCGGTTCTTTATTAAAGCATGGCTGTAAAACCTGTTAATGTTTGTTGACCACTTCCAATTCGGCGAGTCCTTGACTGAAGTGAGGATGAAAAGTTGATCTTGATGTTCACTTAAAAAGAAAATTTAACTAACTAAATTCCATGTGCTCAGGGGTACATTTCAACATTCAAATTTACAGTTGCTTTAGTGTATGTTCTTTCACGGTTCAATTTAGTGTGTTACAGTAGTTTCTTTTGGACACAGCATATACTAAATCAGCTAAAAACAACAAAATCCTTTTGGACCTATGAACTATTGTATGAACCTATCCTAAACTAATTTTAATTTTAACTTACTTATGTATTGTTAGATTGGTGATATGTCACTAACATAACCACAACTAGCATTATCTGACCACTGGCATTAGCTTACACCACCATTGACTTAATAATATTGAAACTCCTACTGTATTGTAAACTATACTCCAAAGACTTGATTTTCCATCAATCTGAGTACCTGATTCTCTCTGTTTCTGGTTCTCAGCGTGTTATTTCTATCTATCTCTGGAGCGGTATTTGACAGTGAAGTGTTTGGTGAAAACTACTTCTGTGTTCAGGACATCTGAGATCATATCAAGCACAGAACATGTAGCCACAGCTTTGGAAATGGGGTCAGGTCTGCTCCAAACATGCTTTCCTTCCACTAATGTGTAACCTTCAGGCAATAATCTGCCTTGCGGGATTCAGGCTTTATGAAGAATGAGTGCCTTCTAAAGTCGCTGATGGACTACTCCTAAAGGCACCAGTCACTAGAAGCGTACCAAGCCTTCGCAGAATTTCTAATTTTACTATGAAGGTTACCTGATACACTTTAGTCCACCAGACGAGTGAGCCTCATTTACTTTTAGCCAGAATACTATGTGGGGTATGATTCCCCAAGTGATCCTGCAAATGTTCAGGACGTCACGAACATCCATTTGACTTTGTGCAGTGTGTTGTTCAGATGGTTGTTTCACGTCAACTTGGAGTCAAGTGTCAGTCCTAAATACTTGACTGTACTCGACACTCCCAGCTGAGTAGTGTCAATGAGTAGGAAAAAGAATTCAAGTTCTTATTTCAGGTGAATGGGACTGTGATGGTGTTGGAGGAATTCGTGTTGAGTCCTTCTATGAGACTCCATGCTTTGTCATGCCACAGAGACAGCCTTATTGTGTTGTAGGTTGATCTGCAGGAACCTCCATTTTGTAATTAACCGGAGTTGTGATAAGTGAGACCTGCCAGAATCCTAAATTGGCTCTGAAGTTGTTCGACTGCACAGCCTCAAAGCAGACCTCATCCAGGTAGCAGACGAATCCGTAACCTTTCCGATCCGCCTTAGCTGGCAGTACCTTCCAACCGCAGGGGGCTCACGCTTGCGTGGGTTCGTGGCCTGGGCGACCACGCGGACCCTAGCTCTCCCAGAGGGGAGGTAACTGCCCGGTGTTGGAACCGGCACTTCAGGTAGACCACAAGCTATGGACGACTGGACAAGCCAGCCTCTTTGGGTTTACCCAAAGTGAGAGTACCCAGTGACATTCCCTCCATTCAGGGTGGTGGGGTGTTCAGCTCTGCTAGTGTTGATTAAGTTCATAGATCTTTCACCTGCCTGTAGCTTGTGGTTGTGACTGAGTCCTACCTGTCGTGTACGACTGACATTTTGTGAGGCATATCCTCGACTTTGGAAGTAGCCTCGTCCTGGGAGGTGAAATACCTAGCCCCCAGAGGGGAGGTAAATGCTCCGTGTTGGTATCGGCATTTTCAAGTTGGCCACAGACATGGACGACTGGGCATTGGGTCCCAGTGACATTCCTTTATCCAGGATGGAGGGGTGTTTAGCTCTAGGAGAGATGGAAGTACATCATAATCTCTAACCTACCTGTGTCTGTGGTTCTTTGGGCTTCGGCCTGCTTGTTGTGTGCGACCAGCATTCAGTGGGCAAATCCTCGACTTTGGAAGTAACCTTTCCTGGAGGTGAAAACGGGCAAGTACCCGCAGCTCACGGGGACACTCAAGGGCAACGTAACTTTCCGCAGTGTGAGGGCAACGGTTTGTAGGTACTTATGCAAACCAATCCCTGTCTCTGAGCACGGACGGTATGGTTATCTTGAGTGTGGGGGGTTCTTCCCGGAACCTCAATTGAGTCAAGGGTGTCGCCACCTCTGGTGGATAGGTTCATCCGGGTGGGTCCCACTTCTATACCTGCCTCCTTTTGGGAAACCCTGATGGCCTGGCAGTGATGTTGGGTCCGAGCCCGCCAGGGGTATCTGGGGATCTATCGCTCTGGTTATCTCTGGTTTCCCAGCAATGGGTAAGGCCTCGATCGGGCAGCGGTGTAAATGGGAGGTTGGGGTTCCCCCCTTCCTCCTGGCTATCGATGGTGGGTTTTGCCTGTCAGGGATTAGATAGGTCCCGAGTGTTGCTTGCACTAAATGCGTCGGGGCGCTCCACCATGGACCTCTAGGTCTCGACCTAGTGGAACCCAGGTGGAGTGACGCTTAAACAAGCAGCCGGAATCCCTGGTTAGGATCGAGGGGCAACCCTCCTTCCGAAGGGTCTGCTTCGGCAGCCGGCGAGCCTGATGACCTTAAGTCATCCGCCCATGATGTGCTAAAGGTTGATGCGTAAGCTTCGGCCTACATCATGGGGCCCGGGTATGTCCTAAAGGATAGGTACCGGGTATGCAGTCAGGGGGCTTCGGCTCTCATGACAAAACGAAATGGAAATGGAAAATGGAAATGGAATGGCAGTACCTTCCACTCCTTGACATTGAGGTCAGGATTTTGCATGGTTAGCATCTCAATGATCTTTTCGGGTGTTTTCTTCAGAAGCTTTGGATGTGCTCTGAAGAATACCCTCTTAGATCTCGTAATGTCCTTTCTCAGCCTAGGCTTGAGGGTGAGTGGCTGCCCAAACAGATTGAGAGCCGGAATCAGTTCTTCCAGCCATCGCTTGGTGGCGTTGCTGAGGCAGGAAATGATGAGGGCACCTTTTTCCATGTAGATGCCTGCAAAAGCTGGGCTAGAACCATCCTCTAAGGGCTGGATTCTATTCAGGATAGCAACCTCGATTGCTTCTCCTTGCTCGTCTGTAAGCTTAGCCTGAGGATAGTTTTCAAGGACAATGGCAATTTTGGTTGCAGGGATGTCCCTGTAGGAGACTTCCCTAGATGTTCCAGGTACCCCTGTGTCTTGACCCCCATCAGACCTATGGGTGGAACCTCTGACCTTCTGGACAGGTCCTTCTGCCGAGGGTGGAGTGACCGTTACACCTCTAGGGCGCTTGGCTACTCTCGTCCCGACATTTGGACCCACAGTTGGGCCTAAGGTTCCTTCCTTCTCTGGTCTTTGGGGCTTTTTCTTTTTCCCTCTGCGCCACTTGGCAGGGTCGAATTCCTTTCCTCTTGCCAGAAGTTTTGCCTTTAAGGCCTCTCTTCTTTGGGCAGTGGAGAGGTTGGGTCTCTTAATCTTTAAATGTGCATTGTATGGCTGGTTTTCATGTACATCTTGAGTAGAAAGTTGTTTTGCAGCGTGCAGTACAACAACTTCTTCTGTTGATCCTGCAAAACCAAAACTTGTAGGGTTAAATTAATTATGATTCTTTGTTTTGGTTTTTAATTGTTAAGTAGAAGGGTTCTGTACATTCAATTAAAAAATAGGGTGGATTTTAACAAGTCAAAGTTTTCTACCAAAATAGCAGCATTTGGTTCCTCATTCATGGCTGTGTAACCTGTAGATAAACCACTTCTGGTTTAGCCAGCCTTTGTCTAAAGTGAAAAAGAGAAAAATGGTTGTGATGTTGACATGAAACTTAATTTACTCCATTCCCTTTTTTAGACCAAAGTTTTCATACTTCACTATTTAGTTTTTTTTTATATAATAGACTAGATAGCCTCTCGTTTAAGGAGAAATATGCTCAGGGACACATTTAAACATTCAAATTAACTGTTTAGTATATTTAAATTTTCATTTACGGTGTGATTTGGTGTTTTGTGGTAGTTTTGTTTGGCACAGCACATTTTATCAAATTAAGAGAAAACAGTTTATTTTAAAGGCTGTCTCATGTTAAGTTGAGGCAGACTACCTGACCAAAGGGTATAGCAGGACAATGGCTAGGCCTGTCCTTCGACGGACCCTCCCGACCCTTGGAGTAAATCCCATTAACTACGCTTCACTGAATACTTCACATAAAAGCGTAAATATATTGATTAATTGAAAATATAATCCATTCGTCGTAATTGAAAATAACGTATTATAGGTTATAAAAAACAAAATTTTTTATGTTAGTCTCATGCAAATCGGCCGACTTTAAGTATTAAAACAAACTTTTCCCCTTATAACTAAGTACAATATTTAATTTTAAATTACTAATAGGTCTCATTGATATTCTAAATTATACTTCGTTCATAATATTTAGGCGGTCTTAAGGGAAGAAATCTATCACCTCCACTTGACCCTTTAAAAGTAAGCATTCGAAACGCCATTAATGAGTGGAAACCTCGATTGTAGGCTTTTGGCACCGTTATCAAAACTCGAGTAGGATACAACTTGATTACACACTGATTCTCTGGTTCCCGACATGGATGGTGGCTAGTTATTTGATTTAATTTACAATTACATATTGCCCTTGGGATTAATAAAACCTGTTATTTAAGCCACACGGTTATTAATCTCACTTCTTTAATGTAAAAATAACAACAAAAAAATATAACTTTGAACTACAGACAAAACTAATTTTATTTATATTGATAGATGCACTATTAATAAAGACTTATAAATTAATTTTGTACTACAAGAGACAAATTTAGCAGTTTGTTTTAATACTTCAAGTCGGCCGTTTTAAATTTTGTTTTTTAAAACATAGAATACATTATTTTCAGATATGACGAATTGATTATATTTTCAATTAATCAATATATTTACGCCTTTATGTGAAGTATTCAGTGAAGCGTGGTTAATGGGATTTACTACAAGGGTCGGGAGTGTCCGTCGAAGGTTCGGTCTAGTTTTTGTCCTGCTATACCCTCTGGTCAGGTAGTCTGCCTCAACTTAACATGAGACAGCCTTTAAATATCTATGAATTGTTTTCAACCTATTCTACTGTAAACTAATTTTAACTTATATAGGCTAGGAGCTTGCTGATTTGTAGGTAATTGACATAATTATAACTAACATGCCCACCTTCACACCATTAACATCATATTACTGAAACTATGTTATCAAAAACCTTGTTTCTTTAAAGCTAAATAATTTATAAGATAAAAATAGGTCGCCTTAAAATAAGAAAAACACTCCTCTTGAAGTCAATGAAGCAGATATGGAAGCAGCTGGGATAATGCAGTTGTCGGCAAAAAATGCCTTCATGACAAACTAAAGCTGTCTCTGGTGTTACAATTACAACACACTTTTTATAGGCAACAAAAAATGAAACTGCTATAGTATGCCTAGCAGCTATCCCAAACTGTGTCAATGCAAAAAAAATTATCAAAATGTAATGTCAAGCGATTCTTCATGAAGAGATAACGGTTCTGCTATAAAATTGATTGTTAAAAACATTAAAATTTGGAATCATATACAAACTAGATCAAATAAAATCACTTATACACTAGTACAGAATCACTGATAGAGTGGAAGTGTATCAAAATATCTTATGCACTTCCAGTTCAGAATCACTGTCATTGTAGACTCCAATGAACTCCAGAATAGCAGCCAACGTTGGTAGCATCTCATTCGATGCGTCAACATCCATGATCTCCAGCGGCCGTAGCAGTATCTGTGAAGATTTCCCGCAATTGTGGTAACATACATGATGACTTCATGCAATCGTGGTCATCCGCGATCATCTCCAGCAGATCATCTTCCACAGTCACGGCAATAACTGTGGTTTTTTTTTAACATCGCACCAACTTGCACGCGCACAGCAACACTGTTATTATTTCCAGGGATCGCAATTTTCTTAATTGGCTTGATGTCGTTAAAAGAGGACAAAATGCAGTTATTGGCTAATTTTATTGGTAATTGTTGCAAATCATAAACTTATCGGTTCTATACGAAATTTGTGTAGCCTAAAATTCAGTTTTCAAGTCAGCTGGATACCCTGTAGGGTCCAGCAGAATCACTGCCAGTATGATAGTACTGTACGTTAAAATCACTTTTACGCTACAAGGCAATCAATAATAAATTAGGTAGTTACTAGCAGTTATACAAGAGTAGTGTATTGAAAAATCAAACCGTGATAAGAATCCAGAGGCTGAGGATAGAAAACTATTTTTTGAAACCTTTTTTATTTCCTATCACTAATTATGCGATTCTCATAGGAAGGTAGTGTTCATAATTTTGGGGATGAAATACTAAATCTTTTCCTTTAAAGTTAAAAACTAACGCAAGGCGGTTTTAGTACAGCACCATGCCAAAGACGAGTAGTGGTAATATTAACCTCTCTGGAAACTAATTCTTTGGGCATCTTCACGTAACTCTTATATCACTGTTTGCAGCAAATCGGTTGAGTTGCAACAAACACTAAAATCTTAACTCGTTGCTGATGACGACCAATATCAATAACTGCCATAGTGACGTTTGAGTAATTCAATAAAAACATATAGGTAGGTTACTAGACTAAATGCACAAACTCATGTGCTAAGATAAACAAATAAGGAAACAACAATTGAACCGAGAAAAGTTATTCCATTGATGTTAAAATATTTAGGCTGTATTCATGAAGAACTAGGAGGACTTTCTTCATGACAGTAAGTATTTAACGTTATGATTAAAAATACTTTGATCATGATATATGATTACCTGATGGATTCTCATAATCTTTGTTTGAGAAAGGGTGGTGAATGTACCCAGGTTTGTAACTCAGCAGATGTTCAACCACGGGGATGGATAGAGCAGCCACAATACGGTCCGTCTTGGGATCACAGCTGACAACAAAATTCACAATGTGAATTTAATATTCACTTCCTGGATCAAGGCAGATTTTATCTGCAACTTTCCACAAAAGAAGCTGTTCGGTACTTATTAAAAGTCCCTAGATTGGTGCTACCCTAACCTTGCCCAACGTTATCTACGGCGAATCGTCCCCACTCCGACTACTGGAAACGCTACTCACTAGTATTGCCGACGGCGTCATGGGCAGACGTCCGCTACATTTTCCTACATAACTTTACATAGACTTTCATTTACTCATTAATTCAATTAACTTCATTTCTGTCAGTTTTAAGTTTTTTTTTCAATATACCAGTCATTTTTAACTTCACCAGTGCTAGTCATTTCCCTTGTTGTTGCCCCCGCACCCTTGGTCTACACCGCTGCTGTCTACACCGCTTCCATCCCCTGGACTACCCACTACCTTGGACGAGACGGACATCATCCACCTTCAAGACATCCGACAAGGTAACGGTAGCACCAGAATTAATTTTGTTGTTCAAACCGCCGTACGGCTTTCCGTTAAAGACCGTACACAATTTGGCCCTTCTACCCGCGGATATGATTTCGTACTATGCACCTTAATTTAATAACCGCAAATACAGTCCACGTAAACATCTCAACTTATTCTCAGATAATTTCTCTCCTCATGAAACAAACCTTGCAATAATTTTATATGTAGTTATAAATTGTTGTTTAGTTTGAGTTCAATAACCTTGTACAGTGAACAGACAGACAGGAATAGTTTTGTAAAGTTTTGGCTTGTAGCTATGCGCTGATAAATTGACCGTTATCCTAGTTTCTATGTCTCAAGGTCAACTAACGCACCACAACATTCTGCATTGTATTGTATCCATTCCAAAAATAGCTCTGACGTAACCGCACCGAATATTCGCTTTATCAGTCAGCTGATCTAACTGGAAATATTCTACCTCTATATTTTATTTTACTGAATTTATTTCCTTGTACTCACTTTCACAATGATATGATTGATATGTCTGCTACTTGTCTAGATTAATACTGCATTTATAATAGTTGTAATTTTTATTTTATTTTATTTTTGTTAAAGAGATATTAATATTATTCATTTCACAATGGCTGCTAAGAGTCTTGAAAAGTGTGTTAAGAAAAGAGAAAGGTATTTTTATAAGTTACAATTATGTTATGATCTTGTAAAAGAATTGCCACAACAGAAAGATAGTTTTATTGCTAGGTATTCGAATTTGTCTAATGTGTACTCATCATTTGAATCTCTTTCCGAAGAAATGGATAACCTCAATCTTGAAATAACTGACGTTAGCGTTAGGGTAGATACTAGCGCGCCTTTTAAACAGTTTGATGACATGTACTATAAATGTATGGCTGCCTACAACAAGATTGTTGCCTCTGATCCACCTTCAAATGTCAATGTTGAAGCATCACCCGCAGTTCAGCCTAAACCTAAACTACCCCAGATAGATATAAGTAAGTTTGGTGGACAGTTGGAACAATTTAACTCGTTTAAAGCTTTGTATGATAACTTGATTCACAATACTTCTTTGGCCCCAATGGAGAAGTTTAGTTATTTAAAGAGCTTACTGGAAGGCCCCGCTTTGTCAATTGTTGAAGGCATACCATTCGATCCAAACAACTATAAGTTAGCTTATGACTCTTTGGTTGAACGCTACACCAATCCCCGTATCTTGGCTTGTTTTTATCTCAATAAAATACTAGATCAGCAACCTGTAAAGACCCCTAGTCTAAGTAGTTTAAGACAAGTTCTTGATGTGTTTCATATTAATGTCCAAGCGTTGAAAAGCCTAAAAGTAGATGATTTGTCAGATTTCATGTTGCTACAGTTAGCGCTACGTAATTTAGACAATAGTACCAGGAAAGCATTTGAGTTAGAATTTAAATCTAAGCAATTTCCTACCTTAGAAGACCTTATGGAATTTCTTCGTGCTCAGTGCTGTGTCTATGAACTCACTAAAGAATCTCACAAATCTACTTTAGTTTTGCCCAAGTCACAAATCCCTCATACTCGCAAAACATTGTTCTCATCTCACTCATCTCAACGCAGTACAACTCAGCCTGACCGCACAGCAACCCAGTCATCTTATCGCCCCGCTATCAGTTGTCCTATGTGTAAAGGTGAACACCACCTGTACCGATGTGATCAATTCCTCGCTTTGGCCCCGCAAAAACGTTATTCTACAGTACGTTCATTCAATCGTTGTTTCGCATGTCTCGGTTCCCACCTCATTTCCATGTGCACGTCTAAGTCGAGCTGTCGGGTTTGCAGAAGTAACAGACATCACTCTTTACTCCATGAACCAAGCCGAGTCACCGCACCGCTGCCTAAGCCAAATGTGAATCCTGACCTACCTCAAACCTCCGCTGCGCATTCATCGCCCTCAACCACAGTCAACCCCGCGCCTACTACTTCTGTTAACACTACACCGCCTGCTCAAACTTTATCCTGTCAGTTTCAGCATAATGCAATGAGTAATTCTACCCTGCTAGGTACCGCTCAAGTGTTGGTTCAAGATGCTCTAGGCCACTGGCAAGTTTGCCGTGCTGTTATTGATGGAGGTAGTCAGATTAATTTTGTTACTCAATCTCTAGCCCAGACGTTACGTTTACCAATCAGAAAATGTAATGTTAACATTTCTGGGATTGGCCAACAATCTGATTTAACCGCAAAAGGACTTGTCACTTGTAACGTTGCTTCCCGCTATAACAGAGACGATAGTATTCAAATGGACGCAGTAATAATTCCTCAAATCTCTTCTGTACTTCCGGCTGCACCTATTCCCGAATCATTGATAAATCGTTTCAATTCTATACAACTGGCTGACCCTGATTTTCACCGCCCTGCCAAGGTTGATATTTTGTTCGGAGCACAGGCTTTCACAGACATTCTTTCGGATGGTTTCGCGCTTATTAAAGGCAAACCAAGCGCCCTCAGCACAATCTTTGGATGGATCCTTATGGGTGATGTTCCCACACAGCCCATGCAACAACACGAACTAAATTCTTTGTTTGTTTCATCTCAAAGCACTGATAGGCTCTTAGAAAAGTTCTGGGAAATGGAAGAAATAAATTTACCAAAACCCTTGAGTCGCTCTGATCAAGCATGTGAAGACCACTATCAGTCCACTATCCAGAGAGATAATACCGGATGTTACGTGGCCTCCTTACCCTTTAAAGACGTTAAACCTGACTTAGGCTCCACTAGAAAAATAGCTCTCCGCAAGTATCTCCAACAAGAGACAAGATTTCACAAGAAACCAGATATTCATTTTCAATACATGACTCACATGCAGAACTATGTTGACCTAGGTCATATGTGTTTGGCCCCTGCGCCCTCTCCATACATTCTTACTCATCACGGTGTCGTTAAAGAATCTTCTACATCCTCCCCGCTTCGTTTTGTGTTCAACGCTTCTGAATTAAGTGACACAAATCAGTCTCTTAATAAATCACTGTTAACTGGACCTAAGCTTCAAGCTGATATTGGAACTATTATCACAAACTTCAGATTGCACCAGATTGCTATGACTTGTGACTTCAAACAAATGTATCGAGCTATTCGTATAACACCGGCTGATTGTAAATATCAACATTTGTTTTGGCGCTCTGACCTCACAGGCCCTGTACAGGAATGGGAATTACAAAGACTAACCTTTGGTCTCTCGTGCAGTCCTTATATTGCACAACGAACTTTAAAGCAACTAGTGCTTGATGAAGGCGCTAAGTACCCAAATGCGGCTGATATTCTAAGCTCCTCTTGTTATATTGACGATCTTGTTTTTGGCGCTCCAACCGAGACTTTGGCTCTTAAGCTTTACGATGAAATCACCCAACTTTGCTCATCAGGTGGTTTCGAACTTCATAAGTGGTCAAGTTTAAGTAGCTCCGTCCTCGCCACAATCCCCGCTGATCGTCGAGAAACACCCCATCCGTTAGGATCTACACACTCGATTAAAGTACTAGGACTTGAATGGGACCCGACTACTGACTGTTTCCGCTACTCTATTTCACCTGTCAACAGTACACCAACCAAACGCAATGTATTGTCTCAAGTTGCTCGAGTTTACGATGTAAACGGCTTTATTAGTCCAATTATTTTCACCTTAAAACATCTACTTCAACAGATTTGGATTGAAAAGCTCAACTGGGACGACCCTCTCCCTCAATCTCTCCAAAATGTTTGGGATAAATTCATCAAAGAACTACCCCTTATGACACAGTTCAAAATACCTCGCTACATTCTCAGTAACTACTTAACCGCTCAGCTGATTGGTTTCTCTGATGCTTCCAAAATAGGAATGTGCGCCTCCTTGTATCTACGTATTGAATGTGAAGATAATAGTGTAGAGTGCAATCTCCTGCAATCCAAAACTAAAGTCGCTCCTCTGAAAACACTTACGATCCCTCGTTTAGAATTGTGTGCCGCTCTTCTCCTCTCTCAGTTAGTAAAAGCGAACCAACCGCTTATTAACAAACTGCAAATATCAGACATCTTTCTATTCACAGACTCCATGAATGTGCTTGGTTGGTTAAATACACCACCACACCTCCTAGAAACCTTTGTCTCAAACCGTGTCTGTAAAATCACAGAAATCACCCCTGTTGATGTTTGGCGTCATATATCAGGAGACGAAAACCCTTCTGACTGTGGCAGTAGAGGTTTAATGCCGAATAGTCTGTTGAGTCACCCTCTTTGGTGGCATGGACCCTCTTTTATCCACAATGATATCTCATCTTGGACTCAACCGCCTTCAAACTTTCCTTCGGATGTTATTGAGCTTCAAAAAACTCCCACGAAGAACACCTTAACAACTAACACTGTTCCGCAAAATGATCTTTATCAATGGATGAATAGGTTTTCATCACTTATTAAACTTCAAAACATCATGGGCTAAGTACTGAGATTTATCCATAACTCACGATCTGATCAATGTGATAAACGCTATGGCTCGTTATCAGTTTCTGAACGAGATGCCGCTCTGGAATGTTGTATAAAATTAGTACAAACAAGGCACTATTCTGAAGAAATAAAAGCTCTAAAACTATCCAAGCCTTGTTCTTCATCACTAAGAAAACTCTCTCCATTTCTATCCTCGGACACCCTCATGGTGGGGGGTAGATTGAAATTAGCTCCTTTGCCGGAATCATCAAAACACCCTGTATTGATACCCTCTCAGTGTCATTTGGCAAACCTTTTATGTGATTACTATCACTTGTATTCTCTACATGGTGGTCCAAAACTAGTACAAGCATTAATTCAAAGACGCTTCTGGATTATTGGTGCAAGAAATCTTATAAGAAAACGATTATTTCGATGTATCACTTGCTACAAAATGAAAGCTAAACCCACGCAACCTCTTATGGCAGATCTTCCACCCTCACGATTTCAACAGACCCGATGCTTTATTAATGTCGGATTAGATTTTGCTGGCCCTTTTCTCGTTAAAGAAAGCACGAGACGAAATGCAAAACTATCAAAGTGCTATATTGCCGTATTTGTGTGTATGGCAGTTAAAGCCGTCCATCTAGAGTTAGTGCATTCACTCTCTACTGAATCTTGTTTAGCCGCTATAGACAGATTTATCGCTCGGAGAGGAATCTGCCGAAACATTTACTCTGATCAAGGTCGCAACTTCGTCGGTGCTGCACGCCAACTACAAGAAATCTACTCTCTCCTGAAGAGCTCCACCTCCCTGATCTCAGAACATTTGGCTCAACGAGAAATAACTTGGAACTTTAACCCGCCATATACCCCAAACTTCGGAGGCCTCTGGGAGGCTGCAGTGAAGTCGACCAAACACCATCTTAAAAGGATACTGCAAAACCATAATTTCACGGCTGAAGAATTCACCACATTCCTGTGCCGTGTTGAAGCTGTACTGAACTCCAGACCGCTTTGCGCACTCTCATCGTCACCTGATGACGACTTTAACTACTTGTCTCCTGGCCACTTCCTCACAGGAGACCTCCTGCTATCACGACCGGAAGAAGACATCTCGGAAGAACCCTTAAACTTACTCTCACGCTGGCAGCTAGTTTCTCGTGCCTCTCAACACTTCTGGAAAAGCTGGAGAAGAGATTATCTCCATACTCTTATCCAACGCCCCAAATGGACTGAGAAAACCATCAACCTTAAGGAAGGAGACTTAGTTTTAATGTACTCTAATAATACTGATCCTTTGACTTGGCCCCTAGGTAGGATAATTCAGGTTATGCCAGGATCCGACCAAGTTGTAAGAGTTGTTAAAGTCAAAACCCCTGTAGGTATTGTAACACGCCCTGTAAATAAGTTAGTTCATCTCCCTATGGTTTAGATTGTGTTACCTTTGTCTTTTTGTACATATTATCAACATTTTGTATTATCTTTATAGTTAGGTAACAGGTTTGTTTCATGATGACGGTTATTATCCAAGGTTTTGGTTTTAAAGATTTACCGTTTCTTTAATGTTCTTTAATATTTTCTAAAAAAATGCTTTTTTGGGTGGGGGGAATGTTCGGTACTTATTAAAAGTCCCTAGATTGGTGCTACCCTAACCTTGCCCAACGTTATCTACGGCGAATCGTCCCCACTCCGACTACTGGAAACGCTACTCACTAGCATTGCCGACGGCGTCATGGGCAGACGTCCGCTACATTTTCCTACATAACTTTACATAGACTTTCATTTACTCATTAATTCAATTAACTTAATTTCTGTCAGTTTTAAGTTTTTTTTTCAATATACCAGTCATTTTTAACTTCACCAGTGCTAGTCATTTCCCTTGTTGTTGCCCCCGCACCCTTGGTCTACACCGCTGCTGTCTACACCGCTTCCATCCCCTGGACTACCCACTACCTTGGACGAGACGGACATCATCCACCTTCAAGACATCCGACAAGGTAACGGTAGCACCAGAATTAATTTTGTTGTTCAAACCGCCGTACGGCTTTCCGTTAAAGACCGTACAGAAGCCTTGCCTGTATAAAAAGAAAATACTAATACAGTAGACTGTTGCTCATCCGGATCGGCCTTGTCCTGACTCCCGCTAGGATCGGCAATCATGTTTTTTTTTAGCGGCACAGTACAGTAGAAGTCCGAATATACGAGCTAAATGGGACCTAGACTACCTCGGATAATCAAAAACTCGGATAACACGGCGGTAAAAATTATTGCCGGTGGAACTGCAATTGCCCGGCTATCAATACTGTGGACCTGGAACAAAATTGGGAAAAAACGGCTATATACGTTACTGTATATGTTCGAGTTTTCGTAATCCGGACCAGATGTCCGCCACATTAGTCCGGATTAGCGAGAATCTACTGTACTGTATACCCAAAAATCACAACATTAGATGGTTCTCTATATGTAATAAAAATATTTTACATCATGAATATGTTATATAAAAATGGCAACGTATATATCTTACTTTAAAAGAATGAGTACTGTAGGTACATTCAATAATTACCTATATCGAATAAAAATTTCATCCGATAATATATTGTAGGTTCTCTGCAGAACTGTACCCAGCTTGCTTCAGATTGTAACTTACTTAAGTTCATTTCCAGATTTTAAGTACAACAAGAGCAATATTAAATTAAACAAAAAGAAGAATGAAGAAAAACTTACTTTTGGTTATAAACACCCTTCTTGAAAAAAGCTTCTGTTAGTTGAACCAAACGAGTTTCAGGGTATTTGGTTTTGTTAAGTACCATGAAGATTTTGCATAAATTCCAATGTTCGATTGGGAAATTGTATTGATACTTATCAACATCCCACGTGTATTGGCCTAAATAAGGTGTCCTCGTTACCGTGTTATCACTTTCCATCTTCTAACTTTTGCAGTCACCCACTACATCTACAGCATCAAGTAGCGTCCAGGCCTAAAAAAACATTCAAATGTTGAAACAGGATGGAGTAATCCCTTATACCAAATGTTAAATTAAAATAGGCCTAATTAAGTTTGCCTCTATGTTACCTCCATGGCCAATTGGCCATCATGGTTAGGCTACATGGAAAGTTAAGTGTGCGTCTGTGCAAATCGGCTGCAAATCTCACTTAAACGCTTTTCACATCGTAAAAATTGCAGAATTGCTGTTTTATTGTAAAATTATCAGATTTAAAATGCATATCGTATAGGCCTATGATGGAATAAAAACATATTTGGTCACAAAACATTTGTTTACAAGATGATTTTTCACATTAAAACTGAAAGAAACTTTGTCTTTATATGTGTAAACTAGCGGATCTGAATTGTACACGGTTTTAACTGACTACTGAATTCCCGTACGTAGGACGGGCTAACACCTGGTACTGATTAAAACAATAGGTATGTTAACATGAGGTAGAACTAGTATTCTCAGCAATGTAGTGAAGTGTGAGAAATGTTTGCTCAATTGCAAAACGTTATTTTTCTGGTGCAACGTGCAACCGTGTGAGCATTCATCTGAAGAAACAGAAGCCTACTAGCCTAAGGTACCAGGTATTTATTGGATACATTTACCTTCGCGCGAATTGTTAATCTTGATATCTTATTCTAAAGTTTTATTTAAGTTGCCTCCTGAATCCTAATATACCATCATTATTAACACAAATGAATAAAACTAGCTGATCAAATAATTAAATATTTTTGGACATCTGTCAATCAACAATGGCATCACTAAGTGAAGGTGAATTGAAGCAAGGTGAGAAATTATGGGAAGATTTAAGAATAGCCTATCATTGATTATAAAATAGAAAATTATATTATCATTGACTAATGAACACTTCTAAAGTGACTCATCAGTCAATAATGTTTTCTTTAAATACGGGGATGTAAATGGGCTGGCTGACCTCTTACACCTAGTCCTTA
Organism: Macrosteles quadrilineatus; assembly: GCF_028750875.1. NCBI lineage: Eukaryota > Metazoa > Arthropoda > Insecta > Hemiptera > Cicadellidae > Macrosteles > Macrosteles quadrilineatus. The sequence continues at coordinate 33,255,713 of NW_026542598.1, read as the reverse complement.
TTTAGGCATGTTAAGATGCAAATTATGTTTCTTGCATAGACAAAATCTCTCAAAACCTGACGCTCTGCAAAACTTAAGGGTCGTCTCCAGGGCTGTAAGATGGGATTGGATTTTCGATTTACTAAACCCCGATGCATGGTTTTTTGGGAACTTTACAGGACATCTTTGAGGAATGCTTCCCTGCTACGAGCAGAAAAGGTAGGCCTACAAGTAAACGCAAGGACAATAATTTGTCAAGTTTGTTTTATTGAAAGCACACCAAACCAATGCAAAGCAGCCTCCCTATGTTAAATAGAATAAAGCCCCAGAAGCCTAAAATGTCTGCATGGCGAGTCCAGATAAATTTAACACCTTCTTCATCTCGTCGGTTGAAGAAATTATCTACAACATCCCAGATAGCCCCCAAGACCCGTTGGCTTTTGTCGGAAGGAGTGTGCAAGAGCTCCACTGTTCCTTTGACAGATGGAAGCAGATACAGACTCTGATCTCTGGACTCAAAAGTTCTAGAGCCTGTGATTGCTTTGGCTAGTAATTTAAAATATTGAAAGATGTAGCTGATGACATCGCTGCCCCCTGACTACAGTTATCAACAGGTGCTTATTGACAGATGTCTTTCCGGAGAAGCTTAAGAGATCCAAGACCATTCCAATCTACATAATGGTGATTATGCCAGTATCCAAGCTACAGGCCTATCTCGATACTTCACATGATTAATAAGGCGATAAGAGATGGTGATGAAAAATCAGCTCTATACATACTTTGAAGAACAACAGCCCTTTTTTTTACTCACAGCACAGCTTCCACGCAGGGAGATATACTTCATCTGCTATTGCCAGCATTGAAAGAGAAATTGGGAAGGCCTTTGAAGCTAGGGAGTCTGTTATGCTCACTCTCTGTGACCTCAGCAGAGATTTTGACTGCGTATCGCATGATATTCTGCTCAACAAACTTAGCAGATATAGTGTTGGTGGCATGGTTCTCTCCACCAACAGGAATTACCAAGCCAAATAAACTCAGAAGGTAACGCTCGAAGGCGCAAGCTCTTTAGAACTAGAGATGAACCAGGGGGTTCCTCAAGGACCCTCTCCAGAAGGTTTTGCTGGGCCCTCTTCTATTCCTGGTCCTCATATAAATGACATCGACAAGACCAGCAGCTCCATCTATTTGCGATAAAACCATGCTTCTCACTAGAGAGCCAAACCTACACCACATTAGGGATTTAGCTACAATTCAGGTCCAACAAGCCAAAGCGTGGTGTCAGATGAATAGGCCCCAAGATGCAACTGGATGGAGACGAAACCCAGAGACTCCTTTGTTCCCTCTCAAGAGACTCCTCGGACGACATGGCAAAATACAGTAAAACTCCTTGGTTTCCAGCTGGACGGCCGACAAGATTGGAACGACCACGCTGTCCATGTTGCCACACGGCTTGCCAAAGTAAACTGTCTTCTGAGATGCCTCCGGAAATGTATTACTGAGCAGTACCTGCTGATGGTAGTCTAGCTACCATGCCCTGTCCCATTCGCACATTGAGTATGGACTGCACCTTTGAGTCAGAATTGGAGGAAGTATTTAACTTAAAGCTTTAAAAAGCGGCAGTCCGTTTCATATCTAGGAGCCCTTTTAGAGAAAACTGCAAACCGATTTTCAAGAGACTTGGAATTCTAATCGTCTGCTGCCACATCTACGCCTGCCTAATTGAAATCAAATGCAGTGTTCCACTTCTCAATACCAGAAACACATCCACGCCCATAATACCAGAGCCAGGCAGAATCTTGATGTCTCCCGAGAAGATTGAGCAGAACGCTCGTGTACCCGTTGTTGTGATGGTGTCTAGGAAGTAGGAACAGTTTAAACACGTCTTATATAGGCCTAGGCCTAGAACGGGGTAAGTTACAGTTTCTTAACTGGGCTACCGTACGCTAAAATTGACTGAAACTATTGAATTGAAAATATTCATTATAATCAATACTTAACCCTCCGAGTGTTAAGCGTCGCTAATCGATGCACAACACACCTGCCGTGGTGTTAAGCGTCACTTTTGCGACACACAAACATCGTTTACGGCGAAGGCTCTGGGACAGACTGAATCAGATTGAACTGGATTGAGATTGGTATCGTTGTTTTCGGCAGATTCGAAGCTTTCTCCTGATGTCTGTTTCTAGACGCTTTTCATTTTAGTTCTGAAAATATTGTAGCAGACAGCTGATGTGCATATTTGTAAACAACTTGGTTAACCTCACACCGATGACTGATGTGTTTTATTACGTTTATCATTGTTTTAGTGTTAAAAATAAAAAGTAGTGATATACGTGGTGCATTATAAGAAGATTTAAGTAATTTTGAAGGGCTGGTTGATGATCCTGAAGAAGTAGGTAGGTAGGTACCTAGTGATATTGATGTAAATTATCGACCAGATTCCTAGCTATGGTTGGGCTATGCATTCTTAGCTAACGCTAAATGTACGAAATCTGTTTTTGACCCATAACTTATTTATTTGCAAATTTACTTCCTTATATCATTATATTTTTGTAATCCTTATAATATTTAGAGCAAAGTGGCTATTTTAAAATATTTGTAGACTTATAACTTAAATTATAAAAATGTATTGAGTGCAAACATAATTTTTTTCATTCATTTTATTATTTTTGAGAAGTGTTAACCCCACAAAAATTTTTTGAATTTTTTTTGTAGGCCTATAATGTTTTACACATCACATTGAAGCCCATAATTTCCCAAACAGAATGATATAAGTTATAAAACAGTATACTTAACATTGTTTTTAAGTTTATAAGATACATGACTGCACTTTACTTGACGTCCTACACTCATTCGATTGTTTTTTTTTCGATTCGATATTTTCATTCGATATATCGTTTGGTTAGTTAGGTTAGGTTAACCTTACCTAACTTACCAAACGATATATCGAATGAAGCAATCGATTAATTGATATATCGATCGATATTTTCATTCGAATGAGTGTAGGACGTCAAGTAAAGTGCAGCCAGATACATTTTAATAAAGCCCTGCAATTGCGCACATTAATACCATTACTATGGACACTTGGAGGGTTAAAATACCGTATATCTATTATAAATTAAACTATCATAACCTAACCTAACCAACCATACTTGCTGATGGTGAAAAAATCGCATGAAGGTTTACTAATTGAATCGATATCGATAATTTCAATCAATATTAGCGTAGCCCAGTTAAGAAACTGTAAGTTACCCCTAGAACGTTTTAGGTGAGTTCTGGAAACTGAATATTTACCCCACTAATAATTATTGACTCACTACTTACTATTGACTCCCTTTCCAATGCCAAGCAGATATGCAGATTTGATGAAAAAGCTCAGGTAGGTAATCAAGTACCGTATCCTAGCTCTTTGACTTAGAAATAATAGTTTGTTTTTTTTTCAGTGTATATCTATTCAAAACAGTTAATAACTAGGTTCTTCTCTTTCAAGTTTCAACTGAATATGAAAGAATCTTTTTAAGTTTTAACGAGAAAAGAAAACATACTAAAAACACAACGTACAACATAATGTAAGAAATTGGAGTGAAATATTTTAGGTTAGGTTTGGTTTGGTTTTATGGTTTTAGCAGTAGCACTGAGCTAGTGGGTTTTAGCAGGGATGGGGGGAGTTGGGCTGTGGGGCACCGGAGGGGCACACGGGAGGGACTAAGGCTAACATATCTTGTAGTGTCAGCGTTCGCCGCTAGAACTGCTAAGTTGAAATAATTTAAATTATTATTTTTTTTTATTTTTAGTTATAAAATTAACTTTTTAATTATAAAATATTGTTTCAAATTATAAAATAAATTTTTAATTTTTAAAATTAAACTGTCATAACATAACATAAGACTTGCTGATAAAATAAAAACTATATAAGATAAAAATCTAATTAATAATTACTTATAATTTTTAATTAATTATAAAATTAATTTTAAAATTTAGTATTATAAAATTAAACTGTCATAACCTAACCAACCAAACTTGCTGATATGAAAAATTTGCTGACAAAAAGTTAGTGCTGCCAGAGGGATTCGAACCCGGGACTTCCTGAACACCAATCCGAAACGCTACCAACTATGCCACGGACGCCGCTGAAATCACATCGTTTCTTACGGTAATCGTGACGCCTCAAGAGAAGACATTAGCCACTTCTAGAGATATGACGTCACTACACCTTTAGCCTTAGTCCCTTCCGTGTGCCCATTCCGGTGGCGCACACGGAAGATTTCTCAGGTGCCGTTTGACGTCACTAACTGCGACGTCACTAACTGCTGCGTCTGAAGAAACAGACAATTTTATAATTTTTCTATTATTAAATTAAACTGTCATAACCTAACCAAACGTGCTGATAATGGACGAATGAAGGTTTACTAATCCAAAAATAGTTTTGTTCATAAATAAAATTATAAATGCCTAAAATTCAATTTTATAATTTTTTTATTATAAAAATAAAACTGTCATAACCTAACCAAACCAACCCTTGCTGATATGAAAAAATTGTTGACAAAAAGTTAGTGCTACCAGCGGGATTCGAACCCGGTACATTCGGATTATCAGCCCGACACGCTATTCACTACATCACTAGGGCCGATGGCTCAAACCCGTATCGTTGCGGTAACGGCGTTCCCTCAAAGTGACGTCAGCAGTTCGTGACGTCAAAACGGCACCTGAGAAATCTTCCGTGTGCCGTTTTGATGGTTTTAGGGCTTCCGTTCTTAGAGTTTGTAAAAAAAGTTTCAATTTCCAAGCTTATATGAAGCAATAGGAATATCAGCATGTAGCTTCAAGATTGCCATGGATGGTGTTCTAGTTCTAGTTTATTTTTTTGGTTTGGTTTATCAATATTGAATAAGAAAGTTCTAAAAAGCACTCCTATCTTATGAGGTTTTAATTCCCCCACATACATAGAATATAAGTATATACTTGAAAATGGTCGGAGACGTTATTCCTCTTAGAAGTCTTCATGGGAGATCCAGGGACGGGAACCAGCTAGTACAGGCATTGTCCTGTATCTGAGAAATTTATTCTTGAAACTCTTGCCCACGTCCTTGGAAAGTACCCATTTAGTGGTCTTCTACGGAATACCTGCCACCATACGATCAGAAAAATCACATCTGATCAATTGAGAAAGAAAAGCTACGAGGTCTATGAAGAGGTCACAGCTATAGAAGAAGAGGGCTCTGTGAGGCGGAGTGACATCATTGTTATAGACAAGGGGAAAGATTTCGGTCTCATAGACCCAGCAGTTCGTCTTGAGACAAATGAAAATCAGCCACAGCCGGAAGTCCATGAAGAAAAAGTAAATATTTAAGAAAACTATCCCCTATTATTCGGAAAAATATAAAATATCTAAATTAAGAACAAGAAATTCCTCAACAAGTTGAGAAATTTTGGAAAATATTCAATTAGGAAAGTCAAGAGCTATATTTAATATCTTTAACAGCCATAAAATTTTCTATTAATATTATAAGAAACCACCTATATATATGGTTTAAAGAAACATGCAAAATGTAATGTCATATTATTCTTTGTTCTACAGCAGACTACAATGTGTAGTAAGATTTCAATTTTTAAAATAAATTTGAATTTATATTACATAGTACAGTTTATGTGGTTTATACCATGAATACGCAACGCATAGATAAAACAAACTCCCTTAGTGTTGGTTAATCTAAGGTATAAGTATAAGTAATATGCCTATGTGTAAATAATTTTGTAAATATATACCACAGTGCTATAGTGATAAGGAAGGGGATGAATTCACGATGACTCCTGGAAATGCCACACAAGGTGGCGAAATGCAAAGTGCGACACAATACATCTTACCACTAACAAGAACTCAGGCAACAACAACAAGGCGAATCAAATCTAAACAAGATTCATAATTCCTAGTGGAGTAAATGATGAAAATCTATGATTCCAAGTGTTCAAGGAGCCAAGTTAACGATAAGCTATATTCAGTTACAGATTAATTAATTACGAGGCATCATATTTCTGAGCAACGTCAAAACTTGACGTTTCCAAAAAACCACTAGACTCTAAAGTGCCGATATAAGTTTATACGTTAATATTTCGAAGCCCTCATATATTTTTATCCTTACATGACTGCTAGCTGTAAGAATCTGAAGCGGCTGCGATAAAGGTAAAGAGTTTAGCGTAATTTTAATTTGTAAAAAATGGTGGATGGTGGACGTCCACGTACGTTGATTCCTCTAAACTTTGTAGATTTTTATAGGTAGCTGTTTAGCTTGTATTAAGTTATAGCCATAACAAGCTATATATTTATATAGCTACCCAACTTAGCTTATAGCTAAGTCAGGACAATTTGAAAGCCCAATGATCAAGGACAGCTGGGGTACTTCGAACCATCAAAAATCTATACACTTTTCTCATGACCGACCTTTTATTACTAGTGAGCACTATAACCACTTAGCTAGGTACACTTCATTGTACACAACACAGCAAAAGTGTAATTTTATAAATGTTCATCAGCTTTTTCCCCCGGTAAAATTCTCGATTTGCCACTTTGTAATTTACTCGTCAGATCCAGGCATTTCTTAGCTCCGGACGTCTATCTGGATAGGTACAAGTTCCATATCCAGACGTATGGTTCATATCCATACTAGTGGGCTTCACCATAATTGTTTATCTATATGGCTGCACCTGCACTTATAAGTATCTGTCCTCCACTCATTAAAATAAATATACCAATCGATATATCGATTATTTCATTAGGTTAACACCTAACCTAACTGACCTAACTTCTTATATCGAATGAAATAATCAATATATATATATATATATCGAAAATTCATTCGAATGAGTGTAGGACAGATACTAAAGTGCAGCCCTATAGTGTTTTATCTATGTTAATAACTTTAAGTAACAGGTGGAGAGGGTCGAAATTATGGGTTTCCGTCAAGGCGCCCCTACGACTACCCGCTACCTCGGTGTTTCGGTCAGAGGTCTTTTCGAGAGTTTTTATAGTCAATGATAAGATAGTAAAATGTATTATTAAAATACACCAGCTGCAGCAAACCTGCTGACTAAGCAAATTTCCATTTGCCTGGAGTGATTTTCAATTAATATATTAAATTAACTTTTATGTTTAACGCGAGTACCTAGGTTTGTTGCTACAGGGAAACTAATAAAGTGTGTTTTTTATTAAAATTTTAATAGCTTAGTATAAAATAAATAAATCTGTCAAGTTTGATCAAGATATATCCATAAACAAGCCAACTACAACATTTGACAATATTCTCCATAAGAATAACATGGGAATTTTAAATGAACAATTTTTTTAAATTTTCTCCGTAGGTAACCAATAACCGTACAAAAACACTTTGATATACTAAATTATTTGTTTATATAAGCTCTTTCAACTGGTCTGGAGAAAATTTATACATTTTGTGTTTTGAGGGTAAAAAAATTAGAAAAACTCATTTTACCCCATAAAACCCCCGTTAAACCCAGTTCCCATGGTGTACGATCATGCTGGTTCGCAAACTCATTCAAGTTTACCCCGCCTTACACCTTTTTGCCTCTGGGGACATCGATCAAAATGAAAAAGTAAATCGATCCCGGGCCTAGGTCTTACCATGAGACCTACGGCAATAGCTACTTCCGTATAGGGAAATTCGCTAAAATGTTACAATCATATATACTTAGAGCAAAATTCCTTAACTTGTAATGTTGGTTGGTCACACTGTCTGACATTTGTCAGTTCTCGCACGAAATGATCAAAAGAAAAGAAGAGGAGAGTTTGATAGATAGGCTATTTTGATCACTGATTTTGATTGTACTTTAGTAAAAACAATGCGTAAGAGGTTATTGTGTCAGGGAAGAAGGTTTAATTGAACTGTTTTAAAGTCACAAATATTTCTTTTAGTTTGATTTTTGCTTGGAATTTATTCTCGTCGGTTGATTTAACGTCTGTCTGTATGGGAAGTTCTGCATCTCGAAGAATGGAAGAACGGTCAGAAGATAGTGCAGAGTCTGATTTGGCTGCTATATTGCAGTATTTAATACGCAGGTTGTTTGGGTTTAACTCATGTAAAGGGATTTTCTAGTTTAGGGGGTTTGTTGCTTTGATAGTTTATTTATCTCTTATTTACTTATGTAGGACAATCTAATCCAACCTAGATAAATCTAAGTTACTTTTTGTAGCTGTATAAAATTTAGTGCTTAGGCCAAGGTAGGCCTAGAATTAAGCTAAACTGCCTGAAAACAGCTTTTTTGGGCTCTCGTCATTCTAAATCCGCGTTTATACCAGTGTTGGGAACATGTGTTTGCAATAAATGTTCTAAACAAACTAGGAAACACTAACTTGCTTTTTGAAAAGAAACATTTTAATATTAGGCAGCCTAGAAACAGTTTTTTAGTGTTTACGAACGAAATTTTATTTCACAACAGAAGTTGGTAAAGATGAAAGGGTGTTCAGAACACAAGGAAACATATGTTTAGAACACATGTTTCGATAATTCTATGCTGTCTTTTACACTTCCCCGCTAAGTTACCCCCCCCCCCCCCCCCCGTGCGTACCCACCACCACGCGCCACGTTCTCAGTGTTATCTGCGTTCTCGGGAAGGGTGATTAAAAGGCTAACCTATACTGTTTTATATGTCATTTTGTTTGGAAAATTATGGGCTTCAATGTTACATAACTTGTAGGCTAAAACATTACAAACAAAATTTCAACAATTTTTGTGGGGTTACATTTCTCAAAAATTATAAAATAAATTAAAAAATTATGTTTGCGCTCAATAAATTGTTATAATTTATAGGTCTATAAATATTTTAAAATAGCCACTTTGTTCAGAATTTTATGAGGGTTCCAAAAATAAAAATATAATAATATAAGGAAGTAGGTTCGCAAATAAATAAGTTATGACCAAAAAACAGATTTCGGTACATAGCGTTTAGCTAAGAATGCATAGCCTAACCATAGTTAGGAATCTGGCTGATAATTTACATCAATATCACTAGCCTACCTACTTCTTCAGGATCATCAACCAGCCCTTCAAAATCACTTAAATATTCTTATAATGCACCACGTATATCACTACTTTTTATTTTTAACACTAAAACAATGATAAACGTAATAAAACACATCAGTCATCGGTGCGAGGTTAACCAAGCTGTTTAAAAATACGCACGTCAGCTGTCTGCTACAATATTTTCGGAACTAAAATGAAAAGCGTATAGAAACAGACATCAGGAGAAAGCTGTGAATCTGCTGAAAAAAACTATACCTAACTCGATCCAGTTCAATCTAATTCAGTCAGTCCCAGAGCCGTCGCCGTAAACAGTGTTTGTGAGTCGCAAAAGCGGATTGTAGTGTGATAACACTACAGCGGATGTGTTATGAGTCGCTTTTACGACACAACACTCGGAGGGTTTAAGTTACCAAGAAAAAGTTCCAAACGTTTAAGTTAGTTCCAAACTCTCGTCAAAACACGGCTTCAGCATGACCATCACTTACTGTAGTTCATTGAAACAGCCAGCTCTGAAACATTTCAAGTAGGCCTAGGACCTGTCAGAAGTTCCATCGCAACAACTAGGCCTAAGTTTAGGCCTCGTGTTATGTTTTTAGGCTAAATGCAGTGGGTACAGTTTCTTAACTGGGCTACGCTATTATCGATTGAAACTATTGAATAGAAAATATTGATTAATAATCAATATTTTAAAATATATCCATTATAAAATTAAACTATCATAACCTAACCTAACCAACCAAACTTGCTCATGGTGAAAAAATCGCATGAAAGTTTACTAATCGAATCGATAGTTTCAATCGATATTAGCGTAGCCCAGTTAAGAAACTGTACCCAATGCAGTTTTTAAGCATCTCATCAGAATCAGAACAAGTTACTTTATTCTTGAACATAGAGTAGTACAGAATAGGTGTCATGATCATTATATGACCATTCAATGTTTTTATATGGGCTCATCTTCTAAATATTTTTTCAATTAAATTAAATATTAATTCATATATAACAAGAGGCCCAAAATAGGTAGGCCTTCTTACATTGCGAATTTATGCATTAGATAAGAGAAGGCAATATCCTAGTCAATAATACATATGCAAGTTGCTAGCAAGTAGGCCTATAAAAGACAACACAACATGCAATCAATAATAAAACAGATAATATGTTTTTAACCTGCCTGACATGGTCCTACCAGCCTGTTATATAACTTCAGCCTATTAGGCCCAAGTTATATAAGGTATTCGTGTAAAGTTTCTTTGAAGTAGGTAATTTTTTTTAAACCTTGTTTCTATAGTTCATGTTTAAGTTACTTAACTATTAGTTAATTATCTATAACCAGGTAGCCTACTTCTGTAACTTAAAGACTTGATGATAGGCTAGTTAACCAACACAAGTAGACTTCCCAAGTTAATTTGAAGCTTGTTTTTTGTCTGTAGTTCAGGTTGGTAACAAAGATAGCAAAGAGGGAGATGGCCAGCGAAGTGGTGGTATATTGATAACTAGATGGGGAGAAGTTGACTGACTGCACTTTACCGAAAAAAATATTTGTGAGGGATGATGATGCTCTTGGCCAAACATCTCAGTAGTGGGTTGTGAAAGGAGTAGCTTAATGCCGATCCCTTAATTTCAGTACCCATTTAAAAGAGTTAAATTGTGATAAACATTGGTCGAACTAAAGTTTAATTTTCATGTTAGGCCTATCTGAATTCAGGACAGTGACATCAATTGCTCTTTTGTTTTTGGGTGGTAAATTTTTCTTCACATCTTTTACTTTTTCCCGTTTGACCCCTTAGTAAATATCTGCCTGAATTAAATAGGCTATTTGTTGGTGTTATTTCCTGGCAGTGAAACTACATATTAATTAGTTGTACATTCGTGTTTTAAGATAGGCACGAATATAAATTATTAAAGATCGTGTCAGACTTTGGTTGTATAATGTAGGCTATGTTCTATTGCAGTGGTCAAGTTCACATAATAAGCTCTGACCATGATAACGACAGTGACGAAGATTTTGTAGCCGCAGCCAGCCCACCTCAAATTGATCACGTTCCCAACACTAAAAATCTACAGGTAAAAATACTAGATTACACAAGATCACTGTAAAACATTTAAGTTGCAAAACACATACAACAAGAACATGTCAAGAAGTCTTTTTCTTGGTATGGTAATTTATTTAAAAGACTTGATTTTTTAGAACCATCTAAAAGAATGTAAAATCTTGAAAAAAACCTTCTAACTGATCAATTTTGTTGTTGTTAAAATTTGCTCTCAAAGGAGTGTACAAACAGTAAAATGGGTTAAGTTAATTGCCGTTATCCTAGATGATAATTAATTAGTAGACCCATGTACATGTAATGTAACACATAGTTTTAGGTTGTAAAGGCCTACCTAGGTACCTAGGGTGTGTTTGGTATCAGATTAACATGATCGCTGCGTTGTATATTTTCACACATTATTCCAATGGTGCGCTACGAGACCTATAGCCTAGGTCTCTGCTATGATCTCGTGATCCCGATCTTAAACAACTTCAAGAATTAGCTCAAAACTCAATTAATGAAGCCTGTATCTGGTTTAAATCTAATGGCTTCCTCTTAAATAAAGAAAATAAAAACTCAAGAAATTGTTTTTGACCTTAGATTGTGCGAATTAAATATATTGGGTGGGTATGTAGACAATGTTAAATTTCTTGGTATTTTAAGATAAGACTCTTTCTTGGGGACCTCATATCGATTACCTACATAAGTTCTAAGCTTTCATGGGTAATTTGTCTTATGACTAAACTAATACATTGTATGGATCAAAATTAAATATTAAAATAGCTGCTTACTTTGCTTATTTTCAATCCATTTTTAGATAGGGGCCTACAATATTATCTTTTACAGCAATTGCAATAGGATAGAGGAAGTTTTAGTCTTATACAAGAAGTTGGTTAAAATTATATCTTAGAAGTAACACTGTAGTAAACCCCTGTTCATTCAGCTACAAATTCTAACTGTGATTAACATTTATTTATTTTTGACTCTGTATCACATATTCTAAAAAATCCCAACTCAAACAAAATTCTCATGTTCATAATACAAGGAATAAAAACGTTGGCTGCAATAGATTTTTTCAGTCTGTCTAAAACTCTTAAAAGTCATATTGTAATCTCACTAAAAATATCCAACAACTAATACATTTTATACAAAAATATCCTGAAAATACTTTTAAAACTAAACTCTACCGATGGCTTTTGAATAACCCCTTCTATTCTCTAAATTATTTCTTTGAAATGCTTGGTATTAATTTTTAAGTTGAGTTAAAGTACTGGTTGGATTTTGTTGGTTATGCGGTTTAATCACTTCCATTATTCTGAATTCCACAACTTTTTCTTAAGAATAAGATTATTCAATGGTAATATTTAAAATATGTATTGTAGCATGTCTCATTTTTTTAGCTAAATTATATTGTTTATTGTCTGACTATGCTATAACTTTTGCTGTTTTATGAGATTGTCAATAAAAATTCAAAGGACAATAAACCCATTTCAATTCATTTTTAATTAATAAGGTGCGATATGAGACACCGAGATTATGTTGGGCAGTAATTGTTTGCACATCATAACCTCGTCAAAAAAAAGGAGAGAGAGAGGTCTGTTTTGTTAATGTGAACCAGTACAATGTTGACAATCTTCAGCCAGCCGAGGAATGAAATATGACGTCATTGTACGAGAGCCTGAGATCTCGTATTGCACAGCTGTAATAGTTCATTATTTATTTGTATTAATTCTTATCCTAAAATATATATACATCATTCTTGCTTCATCACAAGCAAGCTGCCAAACACAAGGGATAACAAACAAAAATTTAGACTAAACAACAAAATAAAATAACTAAAATGACACAAAAATGTTGATCTTGATCAATTAGAGTATGAATCATTTCTTAGTATTGATATTGAAGTTATCATAAAATAAAATGTTTACCTTATCATCCAACCACACTTGTTAGCATGACAACTAGTTTCGTTCCTTAGAACCTTGCAGGTCATTGTATGCAACTACATCATCAATGTATTGGCAATACTTTGTGGTATGTCAATAGATTCTTAAAAATACTGTCAAAATCACAATAATCTAAACTTGTCATGTTGATAAATATAGTTGATATGGAATAAAAAGTAATAAAACTGGTTAAAACTGTTAAAGCTGGCCATGGCCATCACTGTCTTATCACTGCCACTGACTGAATAAAACTGACTGAATCATGAGGTTTCTTCTTCTTTCTAGTGCCACCTGTATTTCAGTTTGTTTTGTTCTTCTTTCTTCATACTTCTTTGACTTGTAGCTTGCCAATATATGTATAAAAAATAATATTTTACTGGAAATAAGTCTGATGATTTAAAATGTTTAATGGGTCGAGTTTTTTTTTGCTTTGTAGATGGTGAATTCCTCTGTAACATCAAGCTTAAAACTTTTTGGTAATACGTCAACTATTTCGATTTTCTTATCAATATATGTGTAGTTGTTAGGTTAAGGTTACAATATTAAATGCTCGGCATAACTGGATTGCTGATGTTGTGATCTTTTAGGTATATGTTCTTTAAATGTGACGTGGAAAGTTAAAAGGGACCTCTTGTTGGGAATTCCAAATCACTTGGTGCAAGTACCATGCATCTACGATTTTGTTGTTGTTAAGTTATAAAACTTTTGTAGGAAATTTTGTTAGGAAGAAGGGCCATTTTGTGAAAAACTGTTTAAAAAATTTAAATACACATAAAATCTTTTTTTGTATTCAAGAAACGATTTTGGTTCCAAAAGAGAGATAATAGTCTCCTCTTTGGAGGCAATACCAATTTATGTCTTAACTCTCGGTACTTTTCATTAAATGTTTTATCGAAGCATGTCGTAAAAGTCGCATTATTTCAGAAAAGGGACCTCTTGTCGGCCCTATGTTATTCCTCCATAACGACTGTCTAAAGTACTGCCTCGGACAACCGGGACAAATAGAACTCATCCTGGACAATATTTTAGATTGGCACACACTAAGGACCGCCATCTTTACCATTTTAAAATATGTATATTTTCGAAACAATGTAAGATAGGTTTATAAAATTTACATACAGTCAACCTTCGAGAGTGCGACACTCCTTGTAGTTCGACACGGGCTGAGCTATTTTGTCAAGTGATATTTAATGGTTACATCGTGATGTAAGCCGACTTGAACATTAATTTGTCATTTGTTGTTGACTTGAGACTTAACTAATGAACAGTTAAATTGTTAAGCTTTTTAGTATTTAATACATTTGGGTGATCTCTACATAAGAATTGTGTTTTTACTTTCCTGTATATTGAATTCCATTTACTCCCTATAGTTTGACATTTCTATAGTTCGACATCCCTGAAGTCCACAAAGTGTCGAACTATCGAGGTTCTACTGTATTTAGAGATTTCATAAGTTACTTGTAGATTAAATTTGTAGATTTGACTTTTGTAGATTACATAGAACATTATTTGTACATTGCTGTAGGCCTTGTCTTGTTTTTAAATATTTTTATGGCAACCTTATAACTGGACGAAATCTATTGTAACACATGTTATTTAATCATTAATAAATATTTGGGTCCTTTTTCCATTCATTCGCTACCACTACTTTTTGATTGCAATTATGTTTATTCACTACCAGATTTTTTAAATAATCAGCAAGTTTGGTTGGTTAGGTTAGTTTAGAATAGTTTCGTTTTACAATTGATTGTAGTGCAAGTAGTGGTACCGGTAGTTAATTAACTAAAAATAACCAAGATTTGATTCATGATATTGGATGACCCTTAAATCAAGTAATTAGCTAATAGGATTGACATTTTACAATTGTTTCAGATGAGTGAAATAACATTAATTACAAAACAAGCTTGTGGGTTGCTTCATTCCAAAGGTCGTAAAAGACCTAAATCGACCACATCCATGGTTATGGCAAGAGAGGTAAGTTTTCAAATAGTATAAATTTGTAAACAAATCTTGGCAATTCTCTTTCTAGTGTTTTTAGAGAGCTGCACGTAATCTTTTTTGCATTCTAGTCCATGTGTTGTTTTATGCTTCAACATTAATTATTTCCTAAGAATATTAAGATTGCCTCCTAGATATTTCATGATAGTAACTCCTTTCATTTCCAAGAATCAAGAAACTTTATCTCCACAAAATGCAAGGTTACATTTACTAGAAAACATGAACTTAAAATAAGAAAAAGTACAAGGTTTCTTACCAATATAAACAATTTTCTGAAACCCTCCATACAGAGAAACAAAACAGCACACTTCACTCGGTTTAAAAAAAAAAAAAAAAATACTTACATAGCCTTCTTAGGTCAACAAATTCTTAAACCTGTACAAAGGGTTTACCAAAAGGAGCCCCTCAACCCCTTTCCTGAATTTTGGGTCTGGCAGGTTCTGAGCTACAAAAGGAAGTTTATAAAAAAAACATGTAACTAAGAAAAGAACATCATTTGACATCTGAACCTTACTTAACCAAACTTGTGGTAAATTCAGATAATTTTTCCTACACGTGAATTGTTGGAATGGATGTCGCCTCTTAGCTCATAAGAATCCCACTCTCTCTTGATTTTGAGCAAAGACTGAAAAATATAAAGGTTAGAAACCGTCATTATGTTTTCAGCTAGAAATATTAGTCTACAATGATCCAAGTAATCAGCACCAGATACTATTCTAACTGATTTCTTTTGAAAGCGGAGAACTCTCTTGACCCCAGAGTTAGCACCCCAGAGCCTAAATAAATACAATAAAATACTCTGAAAGAAAGCAATATATGCAGTTTTCAGTCAGTATTTTGACACAAAAAATCTCAATCTTCTGAGTGGACACAGAGCTCCAGAAAATCTAACACAAACATGGCTAATCTGTTCATTCAAGTTTACTTTGTTGTCACGATTTAAGCCTAGAAGTTTGACAGATCTTACATTATGTTCTAAATTTCATAGGCTAAAGATTATAGGCTTAGTGTTTGTTTCATTTAGAAAAAAGTGATTTGCTCGGAACCAGGCCGATGCCCCCTCAAGAGACGGTTTCATGGCTTCCTCAAGATCTCCCAGCTCATTGCTAGCTTCAAAGAGAGTATCATAATCTACAGTGTTGATTCATTACAATTTTCGTTTTTAAATGTTTAATTTGCATGTTTAAATGCTTTTTTAGGTTTCATGAAATTACTATCTAACTATAAAAATTTCCACACATTTGACTGTATCGCTGCTCCCAATTCTTTGTTCACCGTTTTCTCAGTACACTGCCTCCATAAAATAATACAAGTCTAAAATATAAGTAATACCAATGCTTTAGTAACTTCAGTTTAAAGTTTTAAGTTTGTTCTAACCCATTGTAACATTTCTGTACCTAAAATAAAATACTGTAGGGCCTATTATAATATAGACATTGTTTTAAATTTATTTTCCAACTCACCGTGGTAATACATAGGCTATTTTTAGCATATGACGGGTTAACCGAAAAATTTGTTATCAGAAACGGCTCTCCCCCCTTTATTTCGGTTAACTGGGGTTCTACTCCACTACGTTCTTGTCCAAACTGTCCATCCAACCTTCTCTGCCACTGAGCAGATTATTTGACAGCTTATGTTTTCCAGGCTGGTATATTTGGCGACAGAGCTTTCTCTCGTGGGGACAAATGTAGGATAGGCAACACCCTGCTGCCTCGCACAACAATCAGCTCCGTTCAACACAACAACAAGATGTTTTGTGGGATTTATTCCAAAGATGGAGACAAGTTTCTTACTGCTTCACAAGGTAGCCTCTTCATTGTAGTAGCAAAAATAAAATTTTAGAATACAAAATTTCCAATGTTTTTTTTTTTTTTTAACACATTTTGGAAGTAATAGCATAAACTAGTAAACTCTAGTAAAAACTAGCAAATTCCTAAAATGTAATGAAGTGTGTACTTTTAGCACTTTGTGTTTTTAAAAACTTTCTATTGATTTATGCATTTTTATTAAGTAAAATATATTTCTCTTTAATGAAACTAGCTGTTACCCACGGGCTTCAACCCGTTTTACTTCATAAGTATTAATAAAACTATTGAGAAATAAACAAAACTGAATGCAGCATTACAAACAAATAATCACAAAGGTAATAAATTGAAAGAATAACATACAAATAAGAACAGCTGAGGTATTTTTAACATTAAGTACATGGAAAGCAATTATGACCTTAAAGGGCAATCTATTTAGTTTTGCGCAAGGTTTCTCGTCATGACGAACATTTTAAGTATGGTTTATGGGGGTGTGACTTGTAGTTTTCCCAAAAGTTCATGGGTACTTTTGGCTTTAGGCCTATAGATAAAAAACTTGGTAACCGTAGTTAGCTGGAAATTGCCTTGTTTTGAGGCACAGACTGTTATATTTTAAAGAAGAGTGATTGCTACTCACTTGGTGCATTCTTGCTGTTAGGCCTACTCTAACAGGAAAATTAACTGTATGTATTACTAAAAAAAAAAAAAAAAAAACTTACGATGTCTATTGTAATACTTGTATTGCTTAGTGACAAATAAAGATCTTGAATCTTGAGAAAAAAGTAACTTTTCACAGTTTTACCTTAATAACTGATTTTATAAAACCATTTGTGATAAAGATTTTTAAACACAAAAGTTGTAAAAATTTAATTCCTTGCTATGTGTTTCATCAGATTTAAGATTCAAGAATTGGCTCAGCTTAAACATGTTTATATGTAAAAAATACAAAATGGTGGATGCCTGTCTAGTTAACAAAGCAATTTTAGAACAATTTTTATCCTTAATTTTCTCTTATTTTGACACATCAAACAATTTTCCTGTCTGTTTACCTTTGGGATACCCTGTACATTAATTATTTTGGAATACTTGTAAACATTCTTGGTATAAGTTTGCAAGCACCTAATGTCTAACTGTGTGTAATTTGTGTTAGATCGCTACATCAGGCTGTACCAGACAAAGTGTGAAGGTTTGAAGTTTTCAAGTCAAATTCAAGCACGAGACGTAGGCTGGAGTATCGTAGATACAACATTCAGTCCGGACGGCCGTTGGATAGTCTACTCCAGCTGGTCTGAGAGTTGTAAGTTGTTTTTCACTCTTTTATTTGCATGGAATATTTTTCTTCATCTATACTTCAGCAAGCTTATCTGACAAAATGAGAACCTGGCTTATAAAAAAAATTAATATTTATACTATACAGTGAAGATGATGTCCACTTCAATTTCTCAAGATAACGTAAATTAATGTCATGATTGATTGAATAAATATGTGTTTAGAGTCTCTTAGTAATAAAATCTGTCTATGAGTCGGTTGTTACGTCTTTAATAATGTTTCTACAGTTTTTTCTCAGTTTCAAACAAATGTTTCAGTACACCTGTGTCGGATATCGGACCCCGAGAACCATGAAGCTTTGCCACTCAACCCCGAAGATCGGAGGTTTTGTATATTTTCCACGGTGTTTTCATCCGACGGGACGGAGATTCTTGGAGGAGCTAACGACGGTTATCTTTATGTGTACGATCTGGAGTGCAATCAGAGGACTTTGAGGGTTTGTAAACTATTGTCAGTAAAATGTTAAAATGATGTTGCATTTTCAGAAAATTTGTCATTGTTTTGCCTGAGGTTTCTTCTACTTTTTGTTAGTTTATTAGTAGACTTAGATATATATATATATGTAAGTCATGTAATTTATTGTTTCACCAAACACACATGTATTTTATGCAAAGTGGTAAGCGACAATGAAGACTCACCCTATACACAGATGATATGTGTTTGTGGGGATATTTTCCTTTTTACTGTTGTTAGTCACTACTCACTATATGTCATTGCGATTGTTATTTTTGGAATATAAATTATCTTATCTCCCTTTAAGCCTATATGATGTAACAACTATCATAATGAAACTAGGCCTATTCATTTTAAGTAGCAGAATTAATTTTTGCATCTTTTCATTGCAGTTTGTTTACAGATCGACGGCCACGGTGAGGATGTTAACACAGTCGCATTCGCAGACAGCACATCAAAGATACTGTATAGTGGGGGCGACGATGGTTTGGTTAAGGTATGTTTTACTGCATTCTTTCTTTAAATGTTTATTAATTCAAATACAAAAATTAAGTTTTAAACATTAGTTTCCAGCAAGCTGCAAAAGTCTCAAAGGCTTGTCTGCAGTATTCCACATCGATCTTAAATTAACAAGCTACATATGATGTAACTACAGTTATGAATATAAAGTTTTTAAAAATAAAAATAAAAATACGTAATAACAATAATATTAATAACATTAATGAGACTCCATACTTAAAAATGTTCATTCTATTGAAAAGGTTAAGAACTGTATCTGTCTATTTTGAAATTAACCCTTGTTTTAAGTGGACTACTTAGTCTTTTAAGTAAAAAAACAAAACTAAGGCCTATCTAACTAAGGGTAATCAAGTTTTTTTAATGAAAACTTTGTTTTCTATTTATTTTAATAATTTCGAAGGGTCTACTTCTTAAGATGCCCTTTTGTAGGGGTTAAATATAATTAGTTTACTCTGAACTTTTTGTGATTTCAACTGCCTTTAACTGTTCTCAGGTAAGTTAGTTGGGTATCCATTCCTTCTTCCATAATGTTGTGATAGTACATTTTTTGCTAGTATTTTTTGTTTATTTTGTGTTATTTTTACAAGCAAAGTGTGCTTTCTCCCGAAATTCTATAACCATTGGTTTGTTGTGGTTAGGTGTGGGATAGAAGGACGCTGAACGAGACCAATCCGAGGCCTGTGGGAGTGTTGGCGGGACACATGGACGGCATCACATACATCGACTCCAAGGGCGACAGTCGCTATCTGCTGTCCAACAGCAAGGACCAGAGCATCAAACTGTGGGACGTCAGAGTCTTCTCTTCAGAAGACGCTCAAGAGTTCACCAGGAAAGTCGTCTCGGAACAAAACTGGGACTATCGTTGGCAGAAGGCTCCAAAAAAGTGTACGTTTATACCAAAAGCTCTTGTTACTTCTATAACTGAAAATAACTGTAAAAGTTATATTCTTACTAGATATTCTGTGAGCTAGACTTGTATTTAAGGGTGTGTTGATTAGAGAACTAATGTTAAGGGAAGAAGGGGTGAAGTTTTTTTTGGCCTACCATGCTTCAGGTACCTAGAACCAAAAAACAACTTTTTCGTCATACTGCAGCAAAAATAACTGTTTTTTATGCATGCTCAATACTATTAGTAGCATTTTTACTCTCACTCTCTAGGGAGTAAAAATTGTTTTTAGCCCCTAGGGAGTAAAAATCTGCTGTTGTAAAATTATTGCATGTATCGAAAGTATGAATAGATTGTTTAATCGATTGTAGTTAGTTGTTGCCTTATTGCAAATAGCTCAAAATATCAATAGTATAATGCACATACTAACACAATTGTATTGGTAATAGAGGAAACGATTAAATCACTTGCTGAACAGCTGCTTGTTTCCATTAACAAATTAAATTGAAAACAAGTAAGAAGTAGTTTTGAGAGAATATCTTTAAATAAAAACTATTTTAGTCTTGTAACATAGTTTGATCAAATAATGGTGCAATATGCAATACACCTCGGCTTCGCTTCAATAGTAAAACTTGAGCTCGGGTCGAAAAGAGTCACTTTAGGCCCTAGTCATGAAATATACTAGCACACTCTTAACATGTTAAAAAGGTCTATTTAGATAATATTCTGTTGACAAGTAAGCTAACCTCTTTTTTTAGGGTTTGAAATCTAGACTCATGTGACCTAACATAACCATGAGGCGATATGTTTTTTAGTGATAAACCCCAAGGACAATCTGGAGGGGGACACTTCAGTGATGACCTACAGAGGACATTCGGTGCTGCAGACTCTCATCAGGTGTCACTTCTCTCCGTCACACACCACGGGACAGAGGTTCATCTACACAGGCTGTGCTTCCGGCAGAGTCGTCAGTAAGTCTCTCACGACACATTGTAATTGACTTTATGGAGCACAGAATTTAGTGTTGTGCTTCTTTCACTTTAGGTCTTTGCCGTGTTAAAAACCGTACAGGAGCAGAAGATCTTTCACATTGGGCCTATATATTCTGGCGACACCAGAATACCATGCCGTCTTACAAGTGTCCGCTGCCAGTGAACCTTGGCTATGCATCAGTGGCGTGTTGTGACATGCGTTGTTTAACAATGCACACTTTTTACTTTTTAGTCAAACATGAGCTCAGGTTGTCTACATGTCAATTGGGCACTGTAAGTGTATGTGCATTGTAGTGATGTGTCAAAACTGAATCTCAAATCTCAAAACCATCAAAACTTAGGAAAAGTTCGGTTTCGAGATTCGATCACCAAGTTTCAAGATTCAAAAGTTTTGAAATTGAAAATTTTGACAGTTTTATTTTTTAAACTGCTGACATTTTTTTGTGCCATTGTTATTGTTTTCAATGCTGTTTCCAAACAAGCTGGTAGAAACAGAGCAAACATCACCATTAACAGTAATGAAGCAAGTAAATTTTATTCTGAACTTCAAAAGGTATCTTAAATACTATAACTGGTACAATTCAGTTTCACATCTATATATTTAATACACAGTTGTAACACTGTTTTCTCAGTAATTACTGGACCGATCTACAAGATTTATGTCTCAAATTAAAGGGGATAATGTGTAGATTTGCCGAACTTCCTTAGAATTTACGTTTTTTCTAAGGGCTACGACCTACAGCCCTTTAAAGGTCGAGTCAATACAATTCTTATTGAAGAATATGATACACAGTTTATAAATTATTCATCAGCTGTTTAATGTTTGTCAGACATTTGTTATTATTTTTATAACCTCACTTTCAGTATGCAATTATTAAACTTGGAGTTTCTGTTTATAAACACACGATTTTGATCAAGGAAAGTGTATTTGTTAGCTTATTTTTGAAATGTTTTAGTTTTCCTGCAAAGTGATCTGAAGGAAAGTGGTAATTGAGTTTAAGTTTGAGTATGGAATGTGAAATAATACCCATAGTAGGGAACGGAAACTTATTGTTTTGATAAATATAATGTATTCTCTACGGCCACCAGAATAATCATGGGGAAATCTGCTTGCAAGATGTAAATATAATTGCTAATGAGTGGGAAACATACAAACATTTTATGGTAGGTGACGAATCTTACTCAAGATCAGTGTTAAACGTTCAGTGGTACCAAATTTTACCTTCTCGAGATGGCGAGTACGCTGGGATACGTGGAACTACAATATATCAGTGAATTTTTTTTTTTCAAGTACACAGGGAAGTTGCTTGAGAAACTGACTTACCATTCGGTTCTGGCGAAGAAGTATGTGACTTGATGTTTACTGGCAATGTTGACTCGGGTCATTATAGCGTTATAAAACTTTATCATTAACCCCAGGGTGTGAAAAGTACAAAAAGAAAAAGAAAAAGTAATCATTAACCGGGCGTAAAGAGACAAACCGAACGAAAAAAAAATTTAGAGAACCATCGAACTAAAAAGGTAAAGAGCAGTGTTGGTGTTAAATGTTCTCTGGAAGTCCCTTCTAAAAAATAACATTTTTTTCAATTGGGGTCGTTAGATTGGATTTGTCAGTACTGCAAATCTATGAATTTTGAGTCAGAACAGACTAACTGGGACACAAATATTTTTTCCTTATGTTGTCACAAGAGGAAGGTAAAATGAACTCCTTATCAACATTTTGAGTTTATGGAAAATCTTATCAACAGCGACTATAAAAAAAGTATTAAGGGTCAAAAGAGACAAAAAACCATTTGAGTAAAATATAATACAAATCTACATTTGAAATGGCCAGTTCTAAGTCTCACTTGAATCAACATCTTTCTGGTAGTGGTAGTCTACATAGTTTTAAAATCCACGACTCCTTTTCCATCAAATTGGACCGTTAATACCCTCTAACATTGAACAAAGTATGCCCAACTTTATATATACGACGTAAACACAGCTTTTACTCACAGTATGGGTCAAAGGTTCGTGAAATGCGACCAACTGCTGATGCGTGATTTACATGTAGGCTAAGTGACTATCTTTATTCCATACAACAAATGTAATGAAAAAAAAGACGAATATAGGAATATACTTGAGCAAATGATCTAAATAGCATAAATAGCTGCTTATTAGGTTATCAGCTTTGCCCAGTTCGTATACTATTTATTTTTCAAATGAAACTCGAACTAATATCAAACATTCATTTGGTTAAAATAACATATCGGTTTGATTAACATAAAATAGTTTATACAGGCAAACTATCAGTTCTATTTCATGGAAAAAATTAAACAACCCCTAAATAAAATACAAAGATAAACAGTATTTGTTAATTATTATTTCTTTTATTGCTGACAATATTCCCGTGGCGGAGCACGGGCGGTTAACTAGTCAATATTTAATAAACAAAAAGAAATATTGACCACTAAAGGTTCTAATTAATGTAATATTCATGTTTATTTTGGTGTTAGAAGTTAAATTTTTTTGTTAGTTGTTTATGAAAAATTATGTTGTATTGGGTTTTAAGATTATCAGTCACATTCACATATTTATGTTATGTCACGGTCAGGAGTTGATCTCTTTCAGTTTTGATTGCATACTTAACATTTTATGATTATGTGTTTTTTTTTTGTAACCTTGACCTTTGTAACCAGAAGTTTCGCATTTAGGTTTTGAGATTCGAGATTCGGGATTTGATTTTTCAAAGTTTCGGTTTCGGCTTTGAGATTAGAAATTTCTAGTGTATTGAGACTGTAGCTGTCTTTCACTACATTTTGATAGTGTTAGCTATGTCCAGTATAGGTGCCGAAATAATTATTGAGTTAGTAATTGTTGTTGTTATGGGATTTTGTATTAATTTGACCTCCAAGTAATGTATTTGTGTTTGCAGTATATGACCTACTGACTGGAGAGATAGTCAAAGTATTGAAAGGTCACCGAGGTTGTGTAAGAGACGTCTCCTGGCATCCTTATCGACCTGAGCTTGCAAGTACCTCGGTAAGTAACACTGGGATGATTTATTACATATTTTTTAGAACTTTTCGCCTCACTACAATGTCCTTTTCTATCCTCTTTGTAGACTAGAAAGTAGTTCTATACAGAAAGGAACTGGTAAAGTCAGCTGGAATGAATACGGTAAAGTCAGCTGGAGTACGGTATATTCACCGATCATTCTTACAGAGCAATTAAATAAGTGTAATATGACTTTCTTTAGTATGGTCACGACAAAGCTATACAATAAATATTAAACAAGTTTGGATAGGCAAATTGTATTTTCAAAAAAATATTTTTTAAACGACTTATTTATTCAAATATAGTTATTTTTTTGAAATATTTATTTGGTAATGTTTTAAACCCTTATACTTTGAAACGTCACCTTAAAAAAGTTTGGTAAAATGGTATGTGTTAAACAGTATTATTGTATGTATAGGTTATGTTTTACTTACCCTGTATTGTTGCCAGTAGTGTGGCAAAAAGTATTGTACGTGACTAGTGTGGGGAGGTATTATGGTCGCTTGAAATCATGCATGAGGCTTATGCTCGGCACTGTCAACAGCTATTTCCCAACCTTGTAACGTAGCCTACAGTAGACTCCCTCTTATCCGGACTCCTCGGGACCGAGGCCAGTCCGGATAACGGGTTTTCCAGTTAAACCGACGTCACTCAAAACTTGTTAAAATGGACCGTTTACTGTAATATTCAACTTAAATTTAGGAGAGCATTGTATTTAGACACGTCATCACTGGTCTCAAATCTTTCCCACGAGAACAGTCGTTTCAGTACCGCCCACTTTCTGCCGATCTAGTCCGGTTAAACCAATGTGCTGATACAATTTTTCCGGTTAAAGAGATGTCATTTCCGCCGAGTGTAGTCCGGTTAAACCGATGTCCGGTAAAAGGTGTCCGGATAAGAGGGAGGCTACTGTACTATTCTATGAGGAAACGAGAATTGAGGTTCCAAATTGTTTGACAGAAGGGTGGAATTTTGTTAGCAAACTTAATTATTTTGAGTTTTATCCACTTAGTTGTAGTTCAAAGCTTGTCTCTCTGGTTGTAGTACGTCAGGTTTTTATGTAGTTACAGTTGATGGTTATACTTTAATCCAGGATAGTTGTAAGTGAAGATTTTTTTTTTATTTTGCGGTTCATTACCACTGGAATTTCATGTTTTTTAAGGGTTCAAATCAAGACTATAAGTCAAAACCTTAGTCTTATCACTATCTAATATGGGTTTTTTGGGGAGCGAGCTGGCTTAGTGGTTAGAGCGCGGGACTTTGGTCCCTAAGGTCCCGGGTTCGATCCCCGCCAAGTCACCAATGGATTTTATCTTTGATAATGCCGCAACCCCTAGGTCTAGCCTGAAGTAATGTGAAAAATAATCCCAGGCTTGTGCCTAACGTCCTAGGACAAAAAAAATCGGTCTTGCTAGCACCATTGCCCATTGACAAACGGCCTATGGGTCCAGATTCAATCTAGCTTAGAATCAAATTTGAGACCTTCAAATTTAAAAACGAGCACTATAACCACTTAACTACCCAGAGTTAGTTTGTCAGTTTGTCATGTATTCATGACGGCTTATTTCAGCCTTTAGGGCTTAACGTTTGAACTAATTAGTAACCAATGAAGTGCTAAGTTGTTTGTTTTGTTGACAGTGGGACTATTCCGTGGTGGTCTGGGGCTACAAACACAAGGACCGTGATGATTCTGATGATCAGTTTGAAGAAGTGGAGCCAACACCTCAGAAAGTACGCCGTAGTTCCCGAATAGCTGAGATGCACAGGAGAAATCTACAGCAAATTCTGTAGCAACACTAAGTGGTAAGTCCTGAATTTGTCTGGTAATAAACTGTTTTATTATGATATTCAAACTCGTTACAGGTCAGATAGTCCTAAATCCTGAATTTATAATAAATCTTAAAAAAACAATCAGCCTAATTCACAATTGACACTGCATATTTTTCTTTAGTAATGAATTCAAGAATGCTTG
This sequence comes from Macrosteles quadrilineatus, assembly GCF_028750875.1. Lineage (NCBI taxonomy): Eukaryota > Metazoa > Arthropoda > Insecta > Hemiptera > Cicadellidae > Macrosteles > Macrosteles quadrilineatus. The sequence goes on along the minus strand of NW_026542598.1, from coordinate 33,229,736 downwards.
AGCCAACTTTGAGTGTTACCATTGACTAACCAACACAAGTAGACGTCTCATACCATTGTAAATTTTGAAGCTTGTTTTTAATGTCTAGTTCATGTCCAGTGACACTGATGGCTAGTGTCGACAAAGTTTTGTATATATTATTTTAGGGTTAATTATCGATTTCTCCTTTGCTGCTAGGTATTTTTAGTATAGCGAAAAGAAAAGTTCAAATATGGTCTCGAATATGTAAAATACCCCACTTTCTACTCTTGTTATGAAATATTATATTACAAATTTATGCTAAAAATCATGAGTAAAATTTTGATAAAAACGGATTAAAGTTATTTAAATCAAGAAAATTATTTTGAGGTAAGCAATTAAATTTATTATAATTAATATTCATTGTGACCCATGGTTGGAATATATTATTGATAAAATAAAATGATTACCTTATCCAACCACAGTTGTTGGTGTGACGTCTAGTTTCGTTCCTTAGAACTTCATCAGGTCAATTTGAATGCAACCACATCATCAATGTCAATAGATTCTTTTAAAGAAATTCCACAATCACATTAATTGAAACTTTTCATGTTGATAAAATAGTTAAAATGGAATGAAAAGTGATAAAACTGATTAAAACTGTATAGGCTACTGTCTTATCATTGCCACCAACTAAATAAAACTGACTGAATAATGATGTTTCTTCTTCTCTCCAGTGCCACCTGTATTTCAGTTTGTTTTGTTATTATTTTTTTTTACTAAAGTTAAAACAAACTTTATTCTGCTTTATTCTGCTGATTTGTAACTTGGAAATATATGTATCAAATGTATTGACTGGAAATAAGTCTGATCATTTAAAATGCTACATGGGTCGAGTTTTTTAGCTTTGTAGAGGGTAAACTCTTCTTTAACATCAAGCTTAAACTTTTTGGTAACACTTTACTTATACTTTGGTAATGCATCTATTTCCATGTTCTTATCAATAGATGTGTAGTTGTGTGATTCCGATATTAAATGTTCCGCATTACTGGATTGCTGATGTTGTGATCTTTTAGGATCACTACATCATCACAACATGTCCTGATGAAGTTCTGAGGAATGAAACGAGTCGACATACCAACAACTGTGGTTGGATAAGGTAATCATTATGTTTGATCAATTATTTATAATAATTGTCAGTGCTTCATGTTTCAGTTGGGGGTGCTGGGAAGGGCGGAGCTCAGGATTTTGTATCATACTTTTAACACCACTACAATTTATTTCATGGTGAAGTAAACGACATCCTGTAAATGCTACTTGTGTATAGTGTAATATTTGAACATATTTTATAATATAATATTATTATTTGTAAAGAGAAAAATAAACTTTTAACTCACAACTTTTCCTGTTGTTTATATTTGTATACATACAAATATGATCCCCTCTAAATTCTCCTAGTCTAAGTTTGTTTATCATTACATGGATTAAACAAACTCATGTGTTATTATTATAGGTTATCAGCGAATTTCCCATATAGGGAATAAGCTATTGTCGTACTTCTCATAGTAAGACCTGGACCTGGGACCAATTTACTTTTTCAATTCGATGTCCCCAGAAGCCAAATACACAATCTTAATGTCCGTTAGCACGATAAAAAACCAAAGCAAAAATCATCCAATTAGTACAAATGTGTAAACCTACAATTACTCAAATGAGTTTGCGAACCGACATGATCGGACCATGGGTAGGGTAAAAATAGGGGTTTTCTCATTTTTGACCCTCAAACGTAAAATTCCCAATTTTCTCTCTTGAAGAACTTAAAAATCGAGTCGTACAATAAAGTGTTTTGTTTTAGTACGGAGAAAATTCAAAAAATGTTTAATTTAAAATTTCCATGTTATTTTTATAGATAATAAGTTTAGTAAACAGTTGTAGTTTGCTTGTTTATAGATATATATTTTGGTCAAACTTGGCAAATTTATTTATTTTATACTTAGCTGTTGATATTTTACTAAAAAAACACACTTTATTACCCTCCCTGTAGTGAGTGGAAAATCTAGGTACTCGTTCAACCTAATGTTATTTAAATAGATTTAAGTAAAAATCGAATCAGGCAAATGGAAATTTGCTTAGTCTTCATGCTATGGCGGGGGTATTTTATCAATAACTGTTGAATCTGTTAATTTGACATTTTCACAAATCTTTATTCTAGTGTCAGGTGTCACTAACATTTGGAAAGAACCTACATTTTCCAATGTAAAACATCAAAATGTTAGCCGTTTTAATTTTTTAAACCAAGAATCGTTATTATGATAAGAAAATACTACAATAATCTTTTTTGGAATTTATACAATTTCATTGAGCGCGAACTTATTTATTTTTTTTTAATTTTCGAAATTATATTTTTTTTACCTAAAAATTTTACCAAACATATGTTACATATATTTTTAACATTAACAGGGTTGTTTAAAATGAGTTTAAAAAGTTATGAGGGGGTCAACACTTGGGTTTAAATATTTTGCTGCATCATTGTTATTATAGTTGACTTTTAAAAACTGAATTTTTTCACAACTTGTGGTTCAGAGGTTTTTAGAGAGATGTGTAAAATAGTAAGACTTGGTAAATAAAAAACAGATTTATGTAAAGAAATTCTTTGGATTTATAATTAAATTAAATGTACACAATTTTACATACATACAATTATTCACATTAATTAAAAAAATGTATTGGAGGCGAATGGAAATGCTTAAATGGTATCTTGACTCAAGCAAGGCGGTTTTCTTCTTGTTATAAATGTTGCGAGGCGAGATGGACAGATGTTGAAACTCGACGTCACCTGTAAACAGTTAAGCTGATGTTATATGATAAACAATGATAACATAATGTCAAAATAACTTACAAGATTGAGTACATTTGACTACTTAGTGACTCCAAAAGACTAAAATAATTAAAGTGCAATTATTTTTAGCCCTACTGTGATAGGTTCCTAAGGCGTTCTTAGAAAAACATTAACACTGACTGCTCATGGGACCCTGCAACCCAACCAACCTGTCTAACAACAAGAGCTTAGAGGAGCGTGAAATTCGCGTGGAGAAATATTCTTACTTCTCATGTACGCTAGCAGGATCTGTCATCTGTCAGCCACATCCTTCTTTCTACGTGTATGTGTGTGTGTAGAGGACAGAGTGTGTGGTTTTTTTCATGAATTATCAGATAGTAAGGTCAATGTTAGTGTTGGGAGCCGAAGAAATTAATTCTTTGAACCTGTTTGATGAAGCGGAAAATTCTACTCAACCAGAAACTAGTGTTTAGAACAGAGGAAGATATATTAAGTGCCAATTCATTTTTTTTTTTACCTTTTACTATTGCTGTTGGGTCATCTGTGAATCTGAATTTACATTTGGATTTTTCTTTTACTTAACTAAGAACAAGAATGACCCTATCTTTGAACCTTGTTATATCTAGTCCAGATGAGGTATCAACTTCAGTATACAAAAGCTTATGTCACAATGATGCTTCCGTAACCAAAAAGTCCCAACAATTCCGCCCTAAGATGTTTTCGAGTCAATACTGACAAGTAAGCAGTATGAGTGTTCTCCCTACCGTCTGCAGCCATGGGAGGGAGAGGGCCGTTTGTGCGGAGGGTCTTGAGACGACATCCCGCACCAGGAGACTAGACAGGAACTGCTGCACATCTCCGGAGCTGGAAGGGAACAGCTCCGGGAGGAAGCTGAAGTCTGCTTTCAATATGTTAGCCGTAGTCTCCTCCGGACTGTCGTCCAGGAACGGGGACACTCCACTGTAACAACGCTACGGTTGATTATTCAGTGAAACCATAATTAAGAAGAACCTTGATAACAGTCACCCCTAGATAATAAGTGTCATTTGTAAATGTCCTTAAATTTTTATTACCCTTATATATAAGTTATCACAATCCTTGGTAAGGAGTCAACCTTGATCATCCCCATGAGAGATCAAGGTTCTACTGTAATCGGTTTCTCAGTCATATCCATTCAAATTAAATAATATCTTTAGCCATTCACTTAAAATATTTACAATAGGCTAAGTTGTGGTGTGGAGCTCAGCCTCCACAGCCTGATCTACCTAAAATGTCCGGCCAAGAAGGCACTCTTCAACTCACGACCATGCTCGCGCATGCGCAGCAAACATGTGAGGTGAGTAGGGTGAACCTGAGTCTGTCTTGGTGCTGCCGTCGAACCCACAGCATGGACCTCTGCTAAATGTTAGGATATGGGTATAAGGCGCCATGAGAGGTACAGTGTTATATGTGTAATTACTCTAAATTTCCATAATTGTTCTTTTCAGATTCTGTAGTCAAAAATGCCTATCTTATTTCTAGTGTCAGCTTTTAATATCAACTAGTGTACATGTTGCTCGAATTCGAGCAATTGCTCAGTATAACAGGAGTTATTTCAAAACGAATAACAGTCATATTTACAATGAGTTTATATACCGGAGTGTAACTCAGACCATGTTTATCTTCGTTATTGATAGATCTAAAGCATTCCGGCCGGTTTTCTCCTTCTCAAAATGCCTCGCTGTACACAGTCAACACAGGTCATTGATAGAGGGTCAATTGAGAACGAAAAGTCGTTTTGGGGTAGTGTTAGGGCGCATTTGTAACCTAATAATTGAGGTTGTCCAGAGTCATGTGTTGACTGGGATGAGTTAAGCCTATTACGCGCCACTGTTCTGTAGCTGCGGTCGTTATCACGATTACGCCTCCTGTCTAGGTTTCGTTGTCGTCGAGTCAGAGGCATTTAAAAGAAAAAAAAAAACAACAAATAAACAAATTATAGCTATACAAAACAACGATATATTCAAAAATTTAACTTACAATCATGCTAACACGATCCGTCATAGCGACACAAAACAAAGATAAATACACAAATTTAAGATATAACCATACTAACACGATCCGTCTTGGTGGTTATGTTTACACAAACTCAAATCAAATAGTAAATAAATGTACTCAATGCGTTTCATTGAATAGAAAAATAAATAACAGCAAATAAATTATACAGCTGATCAAAATGTAAACAATTACGTTCTTCATATGGATTAAATGAACATTGGATAACATGGGAACTTTCATAGCCACTAGGGCATAGCCCAAGGGACTTTTTCTAAAATGTAAGGCCAGTTTGCAAATCTACGCGACACGCTCTTTCCAATGAGACGTCAATGGATAAAATCGGTTAAGAAATGGCGGAGGAGTTCAACCGACAAAGTTTCATGTCGCGTATTAATTATATAGATATTTAGCTCAATTCTTAGTTCACGTTGTGCTCAGTTGTCAAATAATTATTGCATATATTCAACGACAATAGTATTTCTGTAGTTAAAATGGTTCAATAAATATTAATATTCATCAAAGCTGGCTCTTTGTGCCTGTGATTAGCGATAAATTGTCTCCTCTTATTAAATAAAGGGATCCAGTTGTCATTTCCTACACAAACGGTTTGGTTGTTACAATCAATCAATCTACCATAATCCCCAACAACGTAGCCTAAACGCCACAGTGGAAACATTAAATTAGGCACATTCAAACGTCATTAAAAAAGGAAAACATGTTAACAAATGAGTAACTAACATTAATTCTAAGCAGTGAAAGAAAACTTTTCATCCTGTAACACCTGAACCTTGTCTTGATGTGTCATGGAGTCTTCTAGTTCAATGGCCAGGAAATTGCATTTAGTAAGCCAAAGCCTAATCTTGATTAAAAGTGCAGTGAGTGAAATCCAAATATTCATATTCTTGTGTAATGTTTCTAGTGAAGAAGTGGACTCTTTTCCTTTTAGTTAAGCCTATCCCAACAAAATTCCATTAGTTGCAACATAGTTTACCTGATCAAAACGTAAATCAAGACGGCACAGCTCCACACGTCCGTGGCGAGAGAGATGCTAGGTGGCTCCATTAGAAGCTCCGGAGCAGCAAACTCCAGATCGGGGACTTGTGGTGGAGCCAGGCCGAGAGTTCGAGCGGAGCCAAAGTCAACTACTTTCAGTTGGAACTGACTTCCATGACTTTCCACCAGCAGGTTTTCAGGCTGTAAAAACATAGTGATGATAACCCTAAATTTTAGTTGGATTGAATCACTATAAATCTGAGGTGAACAGTAACAAGTAACAAAAACTGAGGAGCTCACAAGAGGAGTGAATTCTTCCCTCAAGGACCATTTGTGAATATTATGAACCTTGCATGGACTAAATGCACTCCCAGAGATTAAAATAACAGTAAAACTGTAGGCTCACACATAATTTACAATGAAGCGTAAATCTCACCTTAATATCACAATGGACAATCTGAAGCCTCTGAAGGTACTCCAAGGCAGAGAGCAGTTGGTGTGTGATGTCACGTATGTGACCTTCCGAAACAGAGGTCACAGAACACATGTGACTCAGTACATCCTTACCTTCCACTCTGCAAAACAACAATGTTCAATCTAACACTTGTAAAGAAGTAGAATCATACGAACTGTCCAGATAAACACAAGCTTTGAATATTGATCTCATGCCAGTTTAGAACGAAATGAACATAATTGGTGATCAACTGTGGATCACACGGTCTATAGTTAGTACGGGGTTTCAACAAGGATCAATTCCTGCAGAACATCAATGACGTTATGTGACAATACCGCAACCTCCTAGACCTAGCCAGAAGTAATGAGTAAAGTGGTTTCAAGCTAGAACCTAGCATCCTTGGACGACCCAGTAAATTTGATTTGATTACTTACAACTCCATGACAATGGTGTCTAGGCCCAGTGAAGGTGCGTTCTCAAACAACGCCAGCCCATGTATGAGGCTTGGATGGTTGAGTGCAACCAGGTGGTTGTACTCCGCCCTGGTGACCAGCTGGGGCACTCGACGGCGCTCGACTTGCTTGAGTGCCACTCGCTGGTCCGTGCCTCGGTCCCGTGCCTTCCGTACTACCGCAGTTCTGCCTCGACCTTACAAGGGGAAACATACCAAAATAAATAATTATTAGTCATTAACAGACTTTTAATTTGTTGCGTTAAGAGCAGATATATAAATAGTCACAAAACTAATTTTCAGGTGTAAGCTCAAAGTAATATGTTCAAAACCAGATTTTTGGAGACAATTAGTTAAATGTGTTGATTATTTTACTCTTCATCAAACTATATTGTATTTGTTTTTATGAGTTAAACCAAAAGGTGACCGTATGGCCGAGTCCTTGCAATATAATCTGAGGGTCATATTAACACCCTGAAAATAAATTTACAACCAACCCTTACTTACGATAAGCCATGTGTATTATTATTATATTTTTCGTTAAGGCGAAGATTGTTGAATAAATGATATGACAGCTTTTTATTAAGATCTGCTGTTTTTTAGCCAGTATTATTTATTCAAATGCCCAATGGTCAAAGAAACTGAGCCCAGTTGCAAAACATAAGTTTTGACTTCTCTCAGAATTTTATGGTAGTCTTCTAATTAGGTACTGACTCACCAATAACATGTAGCTGCTGGTATCTCCGTTCGAACTGCTCCTGCTGCCACCTAGTCTCATGTGGAATGGTGACACAAGCACATCTGTCGCCCAGTCTGAAGCTGTAGGTGTGACCAGCGCTCAGACCAGTCACAACTCGTCCGTCGGGGCTATGCATTGTCTCTGTCGTCCGCCACTGGCCTGTCTCGTGGTCGCACAGCTGCAGTGTGGCGTCGTCGCTTCGCACTAGCACAGTCTGCCGATCGACCACGCGCACTAAGTCACTTCCACCGTCGCACTAATCATTCACATCCATTGTCTATCACAGAGTTGAGGAACCGCATGCACGTTGATTACTGACTAGGCTGTACGAACAACAGGCGTTACTACCATATGCTTACATTCATGCATGTAGAAAGATGTTAGGGGTCTTTCCAAGAGGGCCGCCACAAGTAAAATTTGCCCTATGTAAGTGAAAGTAGGTTAGATAAGGCTATGTTCAGTCGGGAAGAAGTTGGCTCTCGTCAAAACACGTCAACCACAGCATACAGATTGATGAGAAGATAGGTTAGGTTGAGTCGTTCCCTTACTAAGAGTATATAAAGATGAATTTTTGTTTACTATGTGCGTGTATGACATGGACAACACTCATTTAAATAACCGTCAAAAATCCTATACAATTTGCATAGGGAAAAGTTTAGTAAAGGCGACCCTCCTATTGGAAAAACCTGATGTTAGTTAAAAAAGAATATGTTGGTTTATTGGTACTGGTATTCTTACATAATTTTGTTATAAGCTACAAGAAGAAAAAATCCCAGGGGAAACCTTTTAATCACCTAGAGCCACAAAACAGTGCTCAAGAGCCAAGAAGTAAAAGTTTCATGACAATGTGAGAAATGCTTTATTCTTTCTGTCAGAGATAAGTTTTGTGGGTTTTTCATAAGTTAATTTTTTGTAGTCTCGAGTCACTTAACATATAATAAGAGGTTAATATACCTTAATTTCGTCTTGTGACTCCTTTCCTTCCTCTAGGGTCATTTGCCTATTGGGTCTGATGATGATTGGAGTGTCCAATCGAAATCGATCACCACTTACCATCTTTTTTGTATATTTACCGACTTGTGAGTAACAGTATAAGCGTAAATACAGTGTGTAAATTAAGTATTGAAACAAATCTGTATTGTTAAAACCGAAATAGATAGAAATATTCTGTTTGTGGCAATAATTGTTAACAAAGGTTCCGCTACTTTTTACATCAAACATATTTTTTAAACCCCCTAACAGGGTAGGGGTTAGGGGGTGACTTATTTTTTTCAAAAAGCAACCCCTATTGAGTGACCCCTCATTTTGAAGGGTTTGTCAAAAGAAACACAATGACGCAAATCCGAGGTGAATGTCTCACCCCTAGACAAAATGGTTGATATTTCAAAATGGGTGCTTTTTACAAAAATAAAATTTGGAATACCCGCCATTTAGGCTAGGGGTGAAATATCTACCTTGAGTTTGCGTCATTGATTTTCTTTTAACAAACCCTTTAAAATGAGGGGTCACTCAATAGGGGTTGTTATTGGAAAAAATAAGTCACCCCTATCCCTTACCCTGTTAAAGGGGTTGAAATAATACAGTCCACTCTTGGTAATTCAAACACTTGATAATTCAAAACTTTCGATAATTCAAAATGAAGGCTTAGTCCCTAGAGAATCTCTCAATATTTCAAATTTTTACTATGCATTTTGATACACTCGGTATTTCAAAGTCCAAATAGAGGGCAGGTCAATTTGTAACACGCAGTAATTCGAAGTTTCGTCGGAAAAACACTCTATAATTCGAAGTAACTCAGTAATTCGAAGTTTTGTCGGTTAACACTCTATAATTTGAAGTAATGCTGTAATTCGAAGTTTCATCGAAAAAACACTCTATAAATCAAAGTCACACAGTAATTCGAAGTTTAGTCGGCAAAACACTCTATAATTCGAAGTGATCTCTTCCTGTTATAACAAGAAACTATACAGAACAGTACATCCTGTTCCCATGGTAGGCTAGTGTTGGACGTTTTGATGTTTGTTTAGTTAGAGCAGTAGTCTGAGTTAGTTTGCTGACTTGTTTTTCTAAGTTGGCAATCCGATCTCTAGATTGCGCGACATCTCCTTGAGCACAAACGTAGTTGTCGACAGCTGATAGTTCAGCTATTGGCGAAATATATAGCGCTAAATAACAGATTTCCTTGCAACTACAGTAACTGAAAATAAGCCATTGATTGTTTAAAAGTGTACTAAAATACGGTATGATGTTTTATTGTAACGTGCTGTACCTTTGTATGTATTAAACAAATTAACTCTCTGTAATTCGAATGGTTTATTTTTCTCCCGATAAATCAAACTCTTGATAATTCAAAACTCTTGATAATTCAAATTTATGTGCTTGGCCCACCAATTTCAAATTATCAAGAGTCTACTGTACTGTTGATGTAAAAAATTGCAGAACCTATGTTAACAATCAATTCTACAAACAGAATATTTCTATCTATTTCGGTTTAAAAATTCAGATTTCTTTCCATTATTCGTGAAATTGATGCCTTTTCACATACGGTAAATCAAATTTTGGAATACCTGCCATTTTGGCTAGGGGTGAGATATCACCCTCGGTTTTGCTTCATTGTGTTTCTTTTGACAAATCCTTCAAAATGAGGGGTCACTCAATAGGGGTTGCTATTTGAAAAAATGAGTCACCCCAACCCCTACCCTGTAAGGGGGTTTAAGAAATATTTTTGATGTAAAAAGTTGTGGAACCTGTGTTAACAATTATTGCCACAAACAGAATATTTCTATCTACTGTATTTCGGTTTTAAAAATACAGATTTGTTTTAATACTTAATTAACACACTGTATATGTTTAAAGTGTTATAAGACGTATCTTTTATTTACTTTCCGTAATTGTATAATTGTACTGTCTATTTTGCCTAACTCTTTGAACACCGTGCATTATTAATTGATTCATTCAAGCAAATTAATATGTGTCCTACCTTTTTAACCTAAAAATATTTTGTCTTATAGACAAGTTTACGGTGGAAACACAAATGATTAGCATAGAGTTGCAAAACTCTTACGAGGAGTGTGATTGACACAGAATCCACCGTTCCTGTGACATTCCACCTGAGGCGTCAAACAATAGTAGGTTTGCTTCTTGCTGGTAGCTCACATGATTCGAAACATCTATCAACAGTGCTCTCTTCGGTCTGGAATACAATGCCTTAGACTGCTCGGCCTATGATGAGATCTAACGGTCTACCGTACTGACAATGTCAACCTAACACCCTCGAGTAGTTCGAAGCTAGTTTCGTTGATAGCAGCACAAGTAACGCATACTTTTTAACTGTTTTTGTTGTGCTGAACTAACAAACTCTTAGAATAGTTAGAAGTTAAGGTCTTGTTAAGTTACTTATGATGTAGCTTAACACGCTAACAAGACGCCTTTAAGGGTTACTAAACAAACTCACAGTAATAATTTTGTTCGTGCAGGATTCCATTTCAAAAATTGTTCATGACTTATTTAGTCAGATGCCCAATGTTGCCAAGTACAATGGTTAAGGACAATAAAGTTACTCAGTAAGAACTATACGTTGGAATATACAAGAAAATGCAGCATACAATTATGTAAGTAGCGACTTGCAGTTTACAGAATATAGAAGAGTCTACGATGCTGTTACTGGTTGTTAGTAATACGGAGGTTATCCGTCACCTAGTCAACATCAGCCACCATCAACTACGAGTCAAATTTTATTTCAATCTACAAAAAAAAACCTGGATTTTAGCGTTTCAGCTGATAAAATACATTTCTTATTACGTAATCATAAGATCAATGCTTGAAATTCTAGTGAAAGCTTTCAAATATTTTTACTACTGAGCAAGTTACAGGTGATATACTAGGCACAAGGGTTTCAAAAGGTCCAGTTTGTATAAAAAAGCTTTCAACATTAGACTCGTTTTATGAAAATATCTACAAACAAGGAGGGATATTTAAAATCTACAATTATTTTTCAAACTATCCGACTGTTCTAAGCGCTGTTTAGGTGGCTGATTCGACTGCGCATGCTGAGAGATGCTCTTACCGAGTGCGCATCGGACCATCGCCTGGCCAGACTAAAGTTACTTTCAACTTCAGGTGCTTCGCTCTTTGCACGCCTCAGCGTGTTGCGAAAGCCCTCCAGAAAGTTGCTTTGGTGTTTTGTTTTGGACGAGAGAGGTTCGCTGACAATGACGGGACACTCGTCCAGGGAAGGGGGGCTCGGGGGACGCATCGGGGGGCTGAGAGAACTGCACACACACAAAACAAAAAGTGAAACAAAAATACACCTAATAATTTACGGTAAAAAGAAAACTAACCGATACTCCTAAACAAAACTGTTGTGGAAATTCATAGCATTGAGAATATACGGATTGGAGTGGACAATTGAGAAATCTACCAGCGCTACATTCCAGCAAGTAATATCAACGACAATTAGTTCACTCCAGTCCGTATTATATCAATGATCGTCAAGGAACGAGTAAAACAACATTTATTGAAAAACTCTTAGCATATTTATTTATATACAAACATACAGAGAGCTATTTACAGTATATCACTTGGCAAACAAACACAACCCGTGATTGCCTGCAACGTAAGCGGATCTCTACTAGGACTACAATACAGCGGGGGTAATTAACATATGCTTTAAATTTTACACCAGTCAGTGAACAAGTGGATACAAAATGGTTTGAAGCATTTTAAAAACTATTTTGTAAGTTTTTGAATTTTGTTAAAATGTGATTGTGTGTTAAATCAGCCAAATATTCATTGTTGCTCAAAGCTTTAGATAAGAATTAATTTGTTGTTCAGTTTAAAAACCGATGCACTAAATGGAGTAGTTAATTGTTAATTCAAATTTTTTTTTAAATAGGTTTATGCTAATATTATCAGCAGAATTTATAACAAATCCACCCATCCACTGAAATGATAGTTTCAATAAATCAATACTAAATTTTATAAAATGGGGTATTTTAAAACAATTGTTAATCATATTGGGTTAAATATTTTTATATTTTATGCTCGCACTGATGCTTTATCTACCTACATAGTGATATTATATACAGACTTATTGAAAAAGTTTACCCGTTTATTGGTACAATGGAATATCACACAAATTTTAATGTTTATAAAGCTCCTTCGAAAAAAAATCACCGAGGACAAAAATATTTTCTTATACTTCCACAAACTTCTTGTTCCGAATATATCTTGATCATGTAATTATAATACTGTACTCTAATCTCAGTTGAAATGATTATTTCAAGATAAACATAGAATTAATTAAATACAAACTAAAGGATGCATAAAGGTTTTAAATTGTGAGATAATTATTAATACTGATCAGCGTAGTTGGATAAAAAATAAAATAAAAAATTACAAAAACTATTTAATCATGGTTACACAATTATTTGTAAAGTAAATTTCCACAGTTGATACCAATCTTTAAAATGATGGGAACATAATATAACATAGAACAATTGTGATAAAATTAAATGGCCATAAACTATTCTCTGAAAAATGGCAGTTTTCAAGTTGATATTGCAATTAATTTTGGTAACAAAAAATTTAAACACTCAGGGAAATGTGAAAGCTCGGTAAAATGCATTTTATTATCTAAATATAGTTCACTCGCATTGTGTTTTAAATGTGTAAATTAACCATATCTGACTAAAAATTATACTGCAGAAGTATTGTTTAAAACAAAGTTAAGTTAGACATCAGTTCGTAAAAACTAACAATGTTTTGTTAAATATTTTCCAAGCCTTTTCAATATAACATAGGCTATACGTTAAAACTGTTAAAGCCATAAACAAAACTAATAGATAATGCACAATACATGTCAATCGTCAATCAATATACATTCAACGTTCTTACATATAAACAAGGTACAGTCCTATTATACAGTTCCCAATAAGATCTACAAATGTAAACAAAATCTGTACAAAAAAACCGATATTACAAATGAAACAATATACACTAACTTACTGTACAAAATGTTTTAAACGGTAAATACAATAGTTATATCCAACATACTTATAGCTAACATACAACCTCCAAACATTAGTGCATCTTATATCAAAATATTTTGGTCACTTTCAATAATTTATGTGATTATTTAAAACTAAGTTAAAAATGCTACTATCTAAATATGTTGAGGGATGACTAGAATTGTGTTTGGCATGGTTCTTTGTCTTGGACAATGGGATTCATGTAAATAGTTTGATTTCAAATTGTTCACATAACGATTAGACTTTGAGTAATTTGATTTCAATTAATACTTTGAAATAAACTTAATTATTAGTATCAATGTAAAAAAAAATTAAATTTAAACATTCAATTTATTAAAAATTTTCTGTTAGTCTCATGTAATATGATTCATAAGCTTTTAAAATCTAAAATTGAAAATCATGAATGATTAGATTACCATGACACGAAAAAGAAAGATCATATCACGTTGTTATTGTGTTATTTTGTTACCACTTAATGAACCATGCCAGTTACAGCTATGGACTTACAAAGGGTCTCGACCGAGCTCCTTCTGATACGCGATTGGCGACTGTATGGCCTTGAGGAAGTCGCGTTGCGTCTGCAGTATCGTGCGCAAGTTGTGTAGCCACTCGGCGCGCGACTCGCCTGTCGGTGGTTGACAGACGTACGCCAACGACGGCTTGCGCGGGTCCGTACTTCGCACACAGAACGGCTCCACGCTGCAGTCCTTTTCCCTCTCCCTTTCTTCCCGACCCTCTACCTTCTCGTCCAAACTCATTTTGTTCACCTGAAAAAATTAAAAGACATTAATATTTTATAACCAGGCATCATCAGACCTAGTATGTTATATTTGATGGCATGATTTGTTAGATATATGTGATACCAACACAAAAAAATGTGTTTGAATGATTCCAGTTAGAAAACCAGATGATTATTAAAACTAATATATTACCTATTCAACACTCACATCTCCCAATTGTCGACTAATACGTGTCGACATCTTAAATATCAAATTTACAAGGGTTGTCCATAAATTAAGAGGTCTCCGCCGAATGTTAGTTTAAACCTAAGACCAAGGTTGTGTTCCTTACTTCATCCAATACAATATGTAGCGTCACCGCTACAACTAGCGGAGTGTGTGTGTGTGTCACTCATGAGTGTAAGGGTGACGTCAGCGAGACGACTCGCCTACACTCATGGGACCGCTACAAATACTAACCTGTTCTCACCCTTTTTTGACGAATAGTTTGGTTGTAGTGTGAAAAAGGGCTTGATAAAAAGCTGATGTTCCCACTGAGTACAATTCGAGTTCTGCGATTAAATTTCTGTGTATCTAAATATTGTGATTTAGGGTACTGTAGTGAAGTGTTGGCAAGCCTGACAGACATTTGAAACAGTGGTAGAACTGTAACTGCCATTCTACCTCTGAAGAAGCCCCTGAAAGGGGCGAAATATCAGATAAATTGTGTTCCTATTGTGTTCTTTTTAACCTTTGGGATTCTAGTTCATTGTGTATCCTTACTTTCTCCTGAACAAATTCTAAAGCCATGTTTATCTAATTAGTTTCTGTTGAATTCAACCACTGCTACGATGGAAATTGATGATCACCCAGCCAGCCCTGTTGTGCAAATATGTACAGGCTGCTGTGTACTTTACAAGTCAATATTGCACATTTTCAGCATCAAACACTTTTCTGCACACACATCTGTCAACTGGTAACAGGAGTCAGAAGAAAAATTGTAAAGTTGTGGTAAATTTTGTGCTGATTCCAAAAACATATAGTTTATATAGCTTATTTTGTGTATTTTGTTTGATAGCCCTATTACTATGTCGATCGTACCCCCGCGCTAGTACCAAATAATCACCCAACCCAGGTCATGTACAAAACCGTACATCTTATATAATATATAATCCCAGGGTACTCTTGTTTGTATTATTTAACTTGTTTATTACAACTGTAGCCCTAAAAAGTGAACAAACCTAAAAAAAAAAAAAAATTATATTTAGGTCTACCGTATCACCTGCATTGGCGCCGTATATCCGGCGTTGCCATTTCGGCCGCGGCCGTTCGCGCCGTATATCCGCCGTTTGCCAGTGCTACGGTTAAATCTATACAATATCCATACATTTCAAAGCTAAATATGAATACAGGTTAATTGTATAATGGAATAGTTTATCTGTGTAGCTTTTTTGATAATCAGCTGATTAGCCAGGATCACCAAAATCTCAACGAGGGCAGCTAAGTCCAACCAAACTATTGAAAGCTATCAATATTACCTGAATGTGGTTTTTGTAGATATATACAGGGTTGGTGAACTGAGTTTTCTTGCCGACAGCCTCGCTGAATATGATGTTCTGTTCAAACAGGAACACTACAAGGTCCTTGCCCTTGAAACTGGCGGCTGACGTGCCTTCACAACAAACCAGTGGCCCGTGCAGCAGCAACTTGCCCTGGGCCGTGATCTTTCCCTGGAGAAACAAACATAGTTAGGTAACAGGATAAACATTTATTCTGGAAATAAATATGCAATAGAAGGAGATAAGAGTTCATCCAGCTTAACTGAAAACACTAGTTAGAGGCTAATTGATACACAATAAAATATCAGAACATTTGACACTGATATTTTTACATAATATAGGAATTCTTCATTAGGTAATTTAAAGAGAAATGTCAGTTAAAATTAAAAATGTACTTTAAGTAGGCCTACGCTAGCTGAACTATTTAATTAAGAAATTTGAGAAATTTTGTTTCTTTGAAAAAAATCTAATCTTTGATGAGGAATTTGATGAAAAAGGTCAAAGTTTAGTTTCAAAGAGAAAATTAGAGTCCAAGAACTAATAGATATGAGGATCACAAAGAATAACACTGTTGTTTCGTCCTAATATAAACATTCCTGAGAGACTTATTCAAAGAGTAAATCCACTCACTGAAATTCAAATGAATCTGTGTTTCAAAAATCTTTTTATCAACAACTTGGCTGTCCTTTATATGCAAATATTAAAATTTTAAAAGGTTGTGAATTTTCTAATTCACCATAAACAATCAAGTATGGACCAAGACACACTAGGACTTACGTCGAAGCCTTGCAGCCGGCCGACGTCCATCATGTCGTTGGCTGCCTTGGGCACGACCTGCATGACGTGGGTCGCCTGTCGTAAAGTTTCCATCTCCGTAGTGAGGTGAGCTCTCTCCGTGTATTTGTACAAATCCCTCAGTAACAGCTGGTACTTCATTATCCTCTGGACGGGTTTGATCAGCAGGTCGCACAGCTGTAGTTTGTGACCCAGCTTTTGTCTCAGCTCCTGCAAGATATAACATGTTTAGATGTCTTTCGTCTTTCCACACTGTGCTGTTGATGATGGTCAGTTAGATTTTATGTACTCTTAGGAACCGGTGGTTTTTTCACGAATCTATTTTTTTTTTCACCAAAGTAATTTCAGTTAAGTAAATTAAAATAGTGAGTAAATTGTTGTTTATAAATTTGAGTATTGAAAAATTAAAGGAACAACAAGAAATTAAAATAAGTCTGAACCAATTAATACTCATTATACCATGAATAATATACAACAAAATGCAGCTAAAATCTATGAATAATAAACTATCCATACAACAAATTAAAATAGTGTAAAATTAATTTTAAAGATTTTCCCCCTAGAGAATCATCAAAAATTACAAAATTGATTTAATAACTAAAAACCAATAAAAGTTTGTTAGTATATAGAAATTTGTTTTGTAATAACCAAACTTTGAATTGAATCAAATAAAATTCCAAAAAAACGCATTGCTAAAATAACTAAGGAAAATCATTGATAACAAAGTTGACTCACAGTCTCTTTTTTTTACTTTTAATGTGAGAAAATACTTAAGTTAAAAAAAACATAATAAATTTTTTTGCCACTCATCTTCGCGCACCTATACGAGAGGGCCTATGGAGACTTTTGAAAATTCACCCCTGACCACGGTTTTTAAGGGCCCCCCTAGCTGGTCTACTGGTTGAGCGCGGGACTTCAGTCCT
This sequence comes from Macrosteles quadrilineatus, assembly GCF_028750875.1. Taxonomy (NCBI): domain Eukaryota; kingdom Metazoa; phylum Arthropoda; class Insecta; order Hemiptera; family Cicadellidae; genus Macrosteles; species Macrosteles quadrilineatus. The sequence continues at coordinate 33,212,240 of NW_026542598.1, read as the reverse complement.
AGAGGTCCCGGGTTGAAATTCTACCACTCACCAATGGAGTTTATCTGAGTGATAATGGCACAAACTCTAGGCGCAACCTGGGTTAAGAATAAAAATCAGCACAATTGTTGCTGCTGAAATCCATATTGCTGGTGTAATTAGATCTACTATAATAAAAATTAACTTTAAATCTAAGGAAACCAATAAATTATGAAGCGAGGCAATGCAGCTAACCTCAAAGTAGGTGTCGATGTACTCTGAGACGATGTACTCGGACACAGGTTTGTTCTGACAGTAGACGACGTACATCAGAAGTTTCCTCTCATACCTCTTGAACAGAGGCCCGAGCTCTTCAGGATACTGAATACAACGCTCCAGCCCTTTCAGGAAGGAACTGAAACATTCAGGAGAGTCAGAAACATGAAAGATTCCAGAGAAAATGGTGGAGTTAGATTTGCGATAAAGGATACACATTTTGTAGTAGTTAATGAAAAGCAGTTAATTTAAGACAAAATGTGATTTTCTCACGTTGGGGAACTTCTGAAAGCAATAAATCATTCCAATTATTATTTGTTCTTAAGTGATAAAACACAAATATAAAAGGTTTAATTTACCTGTTGCGTAAATTGATCCTTAAATTATGAAATAACTACGGCCGTTTCGTACTGCTAAACGAGTACATCTTCAGGTTGTCTATGAACGTTAAAATACTCCATCCACGGATGAGAAGGCCGTATTTTAACGTTCATAGACAACCTGAAGATGTACTCGTTTAGCAGTACGAAATGGCCGTAGTTATTTCATAACTTAAGGATCAATTGACGCAACAGGTAAATTAAACCTTTTATATTTGCATTATCTTGATCCAGAGGCTAACCCATCATGAGATAAAATACAGTTAAGAACAAGTCTCTCAGACAAGGATTATACTTTATCTATACTGGAGAACCCACAGTAAAAGACAATTATTAATCTACATTCTCAAAAGATAAATGTGTCCATTCACTAATTGAGTATTCATGCCGAACAACATTGCATGTGAATATTTTCAGAAAACACAAAATGGCAGCACCAATGCCAAAACGGGTCCGCGGAATTGGCTAACTCTGGAACTCGCTAACCCCATGTTAAACGCCCTATCTTCAAATTTGGTCGATGGGAGGAACTCGCTAACTTGTTCGGTTTCAGAATTGGCTAACTCCGGAACCCACTAACCCGCTCTAGAGCCGGGTTAGCGAATTCCGTCCTCGTACGGAAGTCGCTAACTCGGTCCCTCGGCGGAACTCGCTAACTCCCAATCAGAAGCCTCGCGGGCCGTCCAATGGGAGCCAAGCACGAAGATTTTTGGCCAGTGTTGCCGAAAGTGTAGTACCTATATCGTATCGGTACCATAATGTCGTATCCTACGAATAATTAGGAGTAAGAGTAGTATTTTAATATTATTCTTATGGTTATTAGGGTAGAAAATGCATTATAGTCTTACCATAGACTAACCAACACAAGTAAACTTTACATCCTATTGTAAACTTTGAAGCTTGTTTTTCGTGTCTAATTTATGTCTGGTGACACTGATCGCTAGTGTCGACGAAATTGTGTTTCTATTATTTTATAGTTAACTTCATGATTTGTTCTTTACTGTTTGGTTATATAAATAGGGTACGTGTTATAAGTTGTGATTAAAACGTTTTGTTTGGTTAAACGAGGTTTTAAATTACTGAAACCAAGAAACAATTGTAAACAAAACACGACCTCTAAAGACAGTGCACCGGACATAACTAACTACTATGAGAAATGTACTAATACAAGGGAGTATGTTTTATATGTGGTTTTCTTACTTAAATAGTAGTTTATTGGGATGCAAAATGATAATACTGTACATTTAATTAGGATATTATACATGTTATAAAATATCTATTTTCGTAGTCCACCATTTGTTTCTTTTATTCGAATAAATGCCAATTTGTTAACTTCTGCAATAAAATTATTAAGTTCGTATTTTATATACTGGGCTCGTAACCTTTAATCATAAAATTGAATCATAAATCATGATAAAATTTACACGTTAAACGTCATTACAGAAATGCATTGCAATGGTAATTTATTTAAAAATAGAGCTATTGAATTTAAATAAATATTGATCAATACATTATAAAGTGGTAGGCCTAATGTATTAATGGATTGCATAAAAAATTTTTCTATGCATAGATACAAATTGCAAATTTCTATTATCGTAGGCTATTAGGCCTACTGTAGTGTACAACCTGTGTCATCCTCTTAATTTTGTTTAATAGGCATCGTCAGTGCAAAAATACATCACAGTCAGTCTATAATACAATCAGTCTTAGCGTCTAAAAATTCATCTACAGTGTAGAAAGCCATTTTTAACACCTAACCTTGCCTAATTGTCCGTAAACTCCGCATTTCACCTGTTGTTTGTCATGAGCAAATAGACATTTTAAAAATTAAACTATGGCGATTGCATATTGCATTCATGAATTTCAAAACACTGTAGACTACGGCCATATCGTCCAAAAGGCTTTTTACTGACTTTCTAAAGCCGTTATTGATGTATATTTGTATCTAACTGTCCAAAAACCTGCCATTTCACCTGTTATTTGTCTTTGTCATGAGCAAGTAAGTAGACATTTTAAAAATCAAACTATGACGAACTTGCATTCATGAATTTAAAAACATAGGCCTACTGTAGACTACGAAACCATATCTCCTAAAAATAAGCGTTTGGTCACTTTATATGGCCATTTCTAACGGCTAGAACTGTGCTCAATAATTATCCTAAAACCTTCCATTTCACCTATTATATGCTTTTTATATGTCATGCAAGCAAGTAGATACGTTTTTTAAACTTATGTTTTTCTACAGTCCATTTCATAGATCTGTCACAATATGTATAGTATCGAACTCAGTACCGGTAATAGCATTGACTATACAAAACTTTAACATTAGTGTTCATATAGTAAATGGTAAAAGGCTACTGGTGCTACCGCTGATTGCTGATTGATGCCTGTGGCCTTTGTAAAGTTAGTGGCTAGCAGACAATTTGACAACTATGGAACATCAGGAAATCAGCTGTTTTCCCGTCCTTGTATGGTCCTTGCTCGCGCGCTCGGCGCTCGCCTTTGCCCTAGCATGTCAACAGCTGACTGCTGTAAAAATTGGATGATGCGTATAACCACAGCCACCTCTGTATAACTAACTTTCCATTGCGTAATATTGTTTTATTTGAGGTGCTATTGTCCACAAAGTTGATCTACGTGGAACTTAATACAACTCCTGCCATCGCTTATTAAGTTTAATAAAATCTACATTGATGTCTGTTTTATGATATTGCGTGTTTTAAGGGCGAAATGTACGTTTAAATTTATTTTATAGGGTCCAAGGGGAGGGGGCTTTAGCCCCTGTAGCCCCCCCCCCTTGGAACCGCCTCTGCCAGGCGTTCTTGTTTGTTACCATTTTTATGAATGGTGGCTATAGCTAAAACTACCTGATCTTATCTAAAAACAAAGCTACTGTCTATTGAGTAGCTCAGTACCGGGGAACGGGGAACCGAGCAATGGCTTGGTATACACTCGATTATAAAAACAATATAAAGGAAACCCAACACTCAAATCAGGAAAATCCGTCAAGTCGTTGATGAAGAATCGTGAATTAACATAACCCTGTTCCGTTTTATTATTTTTATGTATTATATCTTCTCCTATTATTTACTAGAGGTGCATAGGTGTACAATCTAAAAACTGTTTTAAAACATGTAACATTATTACTAAAAAATTCAACACATTTTAGAATTAGGCAACTATTTACTAGTAGACCTACAATGCTTTGGTTTAAACTATTAGGCCTAGATTTAGGCCTAAGCTATTCTATAATTGATATGAAACTTAGTCTATGTCATAGTTTTTTACACGTAAGTTGGAAGATTCAACGACGAACATTTAATTTTAAATCTATGAATTAGTTATGAAAGTTACAATGGTTGATTACTGTATTAATTGATGGTTTTGGTTTATTACGACATTACGATTAAATTTGTTTTCCGTGTTTGAGAACTAGCGTGTATTTTAGCTTAATTTCGTAGATGTTTAATTATTTAGTACCAATTAAACTGAATTTTATATATTTTTCATATTTTATTTTTTTTATACTGATAGCATTTATGTTTAAGATCAAAATCATAAAAATTTAATTAATTGGCCATTGTACAGTTCAATAAAAAAACACTTTTTCATTACTTTTTAATTGTCTTTTAATTACTTTGGGCTAGTTATCTGTTCAAAGTGGAGTTTGATAGCAAAAAAACAATAACATTTACTGTATCTTCATTGACACTGATATTTTGAAATACGGCAGTGTACGATTATTTCGTCGTGCAAGGTTGGCAACGCTCCATGCAGTGGGCGCGGCTGGGTTAGCGACTTCCAGAGTTAGCGAATTCCGCCGCGAGACAAAATCGAGTTAGCGGGTTCCGGAGTTAGCCAATTCCTGACTGATACGGTTAGCCAGTTCCAGAGTTAGTCAGTTCCGACACACGACCGAATTAGCGAGTTCCTGAGTTAGCCAATTCCTACGTCTCGCCAAAACAGCCAGTTACTCGGAAATTCAGTCGCTTGTGCTGCCAACTTTATGTATTTAAAAAATGAAATATCCCATGCAGTAGAGAATGTCATTTGCATTGTTGATCTATAAAAATGTCAATTTCACAAAAATTGTCGTTTGCAACGTTGTTCCGAGGAGATATTCAATTTCACAATTTGATCTACCACAACACTTTTGTTTAATAAACAACTCACTCTCTATGCCACTCGTAGATAGCCTCTAGGTTTCCGAACACCATCTTGTCCTTGCCTCCTCTAAGGTCCTCAGGCAAGGGTATATCACAGTCAGGGTCGCGCATGAGCGCTATGTAGCCATCCACCACCATGCGCAGGTCACGTACGTAGTCTCGCTCCGTCTCCACCAGCTCGCGTATCACATACTCTCGCTTCTGTAGCGCCGACTCTTCTTCCCCCTCCCCTCCATCGGAAACTGACAACTTCGACTGCTTCTCGCTATGTTGCTCCTAGAAAAATATTCAGTTTAGTCACATTTTTTAACAATTCTAGCTGAAAAATCATCGAAAAAGATTGTTGGATCCCGTATTCTGATGAGAAAAATATTGTTTCTTTCTTTTTTGTGATAGAAAATGATTAAAACAATACAGCGGATGAACATTAACAGAGAGTTCATAAATTGTTAGAAACATGAATAGTTGTACGTCAATTACTTTTATACATGAATTGTATTGTTTAGTAAAAGTAGGATAATTATTTAAATACCGTTTGGTATTGGATAAAAGGTGTTCCCAAACTAATTTTTTGAGTTGCAGAAATCGTTTGTTAACAGTTCAAAATCTACAAAAATTACCAAATCCATTTTTACATTCATAACTCTTCCACATTTAGTAACGAGTTAGAAAATTTAACAAGGTATACATCCTACACCAAACAAAATTGGAAAATTCATTGTATATGTCCTGTACCAAGTTAAATAAATAATAAATAAAAAGGGTTGCATAAGGTTCAACTTGCAATAACTACTCAGAAATATCTATTAAAATAATACACACACTGTGTTACAGGCACAAATCACTCTAAAAAAGAACAAGGAAATATTAAAGTAAAACAGAACTACAAATACTTTAGTCTACAATCTAAAAGTGTGAAAAAATATCGAACTAAAGAAATATAAAAGAATATAAAGAATATATAAAATTACAACCAAAGTGCATGATTTAATGTTTTACACTAGAGGTCCATTCCGTTCAGGAGGTAATGTTTTGGGTGAAAATAAACTAAATAAAAACAAAAATTAGTCCATTCCATTAAACACACAACATGCCAGATTTCTTTTAAGTTCACCATTCTCTCTTTGACGATTTGTTCAATCTCAGCCAGATCTGCCGAAGTTGCACCTTCCAATGACAGGTTTGAAGACTGAAACAAATCGTTGTTCCTGACTCATCCCAGTTTCATAAAAGTTTAAAATCACAGATTCAATTTATTGCCAAGCTTTGTCTTTCTTCATTGAGGCTGTAGAGTACTATAATTAGCAAAGTGTTGGTACCGCAGAATTTTGTAATCAGAATACAAATGTTAATTCTGAGCTTCCGAGCAGCAAACGTTATAACGCTTCAGGGTGGGTAAACTTGTGTTTACATGGGGTACAAATCCGCAGAGAACCAACGATATAATATTAGATGAAATATTATCAATTGAAATATTTCAATTGATAAAAATATTGATAATTCATTACAGGTCTTTTCAAGTAGCATAACACCCGCCATTCTTTTAGGCTGCTGCGGTGTTTAGGTTAGGTTGGTTTAGTACAGTTTGGATTATGAGAATTGAAAAAAAGAGGATTAGTACAATTAAAAATTTTAATTAAAATATAGGATCATTATGATTGGCAGCGTTATCTTCATGTTGGCTCCAAGTGTATGAATATTTTTCATCCAGCATCAAATGCACCTTCCGATGGAATTTTCAGCAACATATACATTTGGCAATAAGTTGAGTTTCATGTGACAATACTACAAACGTAAGGAAAAAAATCTGTGGAATAGGCTTCGTTTGATAATATGTGAAACAGGAGAGAAAAATATTCTATAACCACACTGCGAAGCTATACGAGAGCATTAGCGGCAATTAGTGGGGGCAGCCTTTCGCCTTTAATGTTAGAGCTATTTACGATTCATGAATTGTTTAAATATGATATAACCTCATGTCATCCAAGTAGTTTTTCGCCAACCCGTACTACTAATGGTAAATATCAAGGATTGTTGCTGATACTTACTCGCTGGCCTTGAGACTCGTCCGAGGGTACCAAGATGGGTTCGTTGATGGGTTTCATCGGTGGCGGCAACTCTACTTCTTCCTCTCCCTCCTCCCCATTCTGGTCCCTTCCACTCTCCTCCTCCAGCCCGACTCCTACCGAGCCTCCTTGCTTGTTACCCATCTCACCTGCCGGCGACTGAAACATCCAAACGGTTAACTCACTTATAATTTAAAGAGCAAAATACAACCTTTGACTGTGGGTAAACTGGCTATTTAATTTCATGTTAATGTTGAAGACAGTTTTGAAAATAAGAACATGGTTAAATCTAAGGTTACATTACGATTACGATACAATTTATTTTAGAGTGGAGACCTAGATTTCAATGTCGAAACGTTATCGTCAGTCCTTTTGTCTCATAGGCTAGCTAAACTTTACACTTTTCCATCTCTTACTTGAAATATTGTTGATTTAGTATAATTTTTGCAAACAATGATCACATATAAATACAGTTGAACCTCGTTTGTACGAACCTCGATAAAACAAATTCCTCGAAGAGACGAATTTGTTTTAATCCCCTTGACACTTTCATATAGGTCAATGCTAAAAACACCTCTATACAACGTAGTAATTAAGTTAAAAACCTCCATAAGACGAATTTGTTTGTGACATGGGCTAGGACTGATTAACCTCTATACAACAAATATTCTTAGCACAAAACCTCTACAAGACGAACGTGACCTCTATAAGACGAATTTATCATAATCTTAGCCTCCATAGTACGTAGTTTTCAAAACAAACAGAAGCTTGTCTCAACATGAAACCCCCACCCATCCCTCCTCCTTCCTCAGTCATTGTTTGGAGAAACCTTGGAGCGAGGAGAAAACTCTATAAGAAGAATAACAGCAGCATTAAACCTCGATAAAACGACCCTCTTTATTAAGAATACCTCTATAGTACAAATTTTTCCCGTACCCCTTGAAATTCGTCTTATAGAGGTTCAACTGTATTTACAAGGACATAAATGAATACAACTTAGATACATGGCTATGATTTTCTTGATCAATTCTAACCTCCGAAGTTGGGATGTTATGACTTTTACTTGTAGCAGCATGGTCTTATCACTCCATAGAGTTATTTTTGCAGACAGGTGTTTGATAATATTTTATTGTATTATTTACGGTATTTCTTATTTTAATTAATGAATCAAATATGATGTTAGAGGCAAAGTTTCTTCTGTCATTTAATATGAGGGATGGGTCGGATTTGTTAGAGTTATATATACTGTATATAAAAATGTTCTATTGTATTTACTTGTCACTTTAGGGGCTTTATGTAAGATTTCTAAGTTGGCATCTATCGAAGTGTAGGAATGGTTTTCTTAAATTACGTATGGTTTACAACTAACTTAAAATACATTTTATAAATAAAAGAATACACTTAGAATAAATAAGATAATTATTTGGCATATAAAGTTGGTTATCAAAGTTTGAACTAAGGAGATGTAAAAATTCACCGGAAAGTAATTTGATGAAAATGTAGCAATTTCCCAAATTAACATAATTAAAGTAGGATTTCCCATAACCCACAATAATTTGACGTGAGCTAAAATCCTCGTAAATACATATGTTACAAGAACTACTTTCTCAGCAGAAAAGCTAAATCAGAACAATTTGTATATTTACCCATCAAAACACAAAAAACGGTGATGTTATCAACATATGCTAGCACAATCACACTATTAAGAACCGAATGGAACTACCACAGTTATAATCAAAGCAGACCACAAAAGGTCCTTGGCCCACTTCATTGATTGATAACAGATTACACCTTAATTCGCCAGGAAGTGGATCGGTGCTATCGATTAGCAAGCAATAAAACTTTATAGAGACCAAATAATGTCACAGAAGCGTTAACCGTAAAACGTATAGATTAAGTAAGGAAACATGAATGCCAATTTTGGCTGGTATCGAATAGCAAGCAATAAAACCTTATAGTAGGAAATAATCTTGCAAAAGTGTTAACCATAAGACTTACACAGATTGTCAATTATGGATCGGTAATATCGATTAGCAGGCAATAGCTCTTTATAGTGACCAAATAATCTCCCAAAATTGTTTACCGTAAACTTATAGTGTGAATAAGGTAACATCAACGTCAATTCTGGCCAGTACATAAAACATGACTGAAAGTAGGACGGGGGGGGGGGGGGGGGACCGAGGGAGAGAGATTGGTTGATCATCCATGCAGCCCCGCCACTGCCACCGTCAATGTCTAATTCATGTGTCAAACTCCGGTTATGACACCAATATGACCCTACGCTTCACTCACACTTCACTCTATAACACCTTGTTTAGTCTCTATATAGCTGTTAATATGTAAATATTTTTAAATAATTAACTTATAGAGAAAAACTTTACAGTATTTATTACTGATGTTTAATGTAAATATTTCTAGTATTTTCAATGTATAATAAAAACATTACAAAGTTTATCTCAGAAATATTTGCTATACATTTCAGATGTATGTAACAAAGCATTGAGTAATTTATTTTTTATCAACTCTTTAGTTAAGAATTGTGGTTTAGAAAATCTTGAAATATGAGTAAGAAAAACGTTTTACAAGATAAAGCAAGCAATCTCGTAGATTTTTAGAGTAAAGAGACGGTTTTACTTTCACGACATAGCATCAGAGAGGGACATAATGCTGAATGTGAATCCCTAACCAAAAAGTTGTGACATTATAAAATGGGTAAAAGTAAAAGCTATTGATTAAGTAGGACTCAAACCCAGGTCATAAAGTCAAAGAAAGTACTTCAGCAAACGACTAGGTTTGCCTCACCAGACACAATCCTTATACATGTCAAACTGTCTTACAAAAGTACTTTCAAACTACTGTACATCAGAACTAATAATTCAACCAAATAAAAATACAGAAACAACTCATAAAAAAAACAGAAATAAAACAAGCTCTTACTCTTGAAACACTTGTTTAATTTTAAACGATAATTTTTCATTCAAACCGAAATAAGCCTTAAGGTATGGCCAAAAAGAACGACAGAGACGGAAAATATCAGCTGTCGTCAGATAAGAATGTTGGCTTTTGTGAGGGTCAGTAATGAAACCTTGGCAGCGCTTCGGGTGACGATCTGAACTAAATCCAGCTCTGTTTATTGTTATAATCACCACACAGAAAGTCGAGTGGTCAAATATCACACACGTTCTGCGATTTTGTCGTTTAATGAAAACATTTAGTTTTCCTACGCAAGGTGCCGATTTGAGATTCACCTTTTCAGGGTTGATAGACAATTCTTTGAAGGGGCAAGCATGGATCTCTGAGATAAGAAAAATAATGAATATAGAGATAATTTAGTCAAAAAACGTGTCCTCTTATTGATAAATGTAGAAAGATATAAAATATTGTGAAGTTTCTGAAAAAAAAGAAGAAAAAAATAGTACTTATCCCTCAGTTGTTTTGGTCACTATTAAAAATACTCAACTGCATCTCGGGGTTTGTAAGATGATATAAAATTTGTTGAAAAATGCAATGATATATTTTTAGGTATTGCACAACAATATCTCATTATTCTCAATCCTTTTCATAAAGTTATGTAATTGTATGGAATATCAATGGGTCTACAGTACCAACAGCATCCAAACAATAATTGATACAGTGGAACCTCAATAATAAGGCCCTTTATAACAAGAGTTTCAAATAATCTTGATTTCATACTACTCTTGATAACATGTTATTGCAAACATCGATAAGGAGTCAACTTTCATAACTTTGATTTTATCATCCCCATGAGGGATTTGTTATTGTGGTCCTACTGTATAATTACAGTATTGTTATTTATCTGAGCAAAGGATGATTGTAGAATGAAGTAATATGCTACGCACTTTGCTACTGGATAAAATCAGCTGATTCTTTGCCAGGAACATTAATTAAAAGTTCAATAATCCAAGACAGCTTAAAACATTTTTGAATAATCAAAACACTACAGACTTTACTCAGGATCGAACCAATGGCTTTTGATTACCAGGAGAGTTCCTTAACCACTACAAACCACTTTCTACTATAGTTCGGCCGCTTAGAAAGCGACCTCCTCCAGCATTGGTTTCGCATTAGCACGCAGGTCGTTTTCTAAGCGGCCTAACTATAGTGTACCTTACAAAAGTTGTATGTAAATATTCTAGCATTATTTCATAGGCATAAATATTTACCCCAAGCATCAGTAACAGCTGGGTTACTTCAAATCAACCAACCTTTATCCTTTTATCTGAAGGTGTCTTCTTGAGGGGAGTTCGTTCTGGAGCCGTGTTCTTCTCCACTTTTCCCCCACTGAGCTTTCGGAGGGGAGGGGGAAGCCATTTCCTCCTGGAAAACAAAACATAATGTTATGCTATCCAGAAAACATGTCATACAACAATTTATTGAATTGACGACTGTAGATGGAATGCTCTTGGTACTTTGGGATACCGAAGTAGGGTTCCCAACTAAATGGACCAGCCGATGGCAATTTTTCATTTAAATGGATCGTAGCTGAATAAGTTCCTTATTGAGTGTTACTATCAAAATTCTTGATACTTAATAATCTTTTTGATGAAAATTTTTTGTGATTTACCCACTAAATATTATAGACTCCCACTGCTTACCCCTGATAAGGTTGTTGACAAGCTAAAAAAAGATTTTACTTCAATTTTATGTTATGTTATAAGCTCATAAATATTTTATTTTGTTGTTTGGTCCTTAACAATATAACTGTTGTTTGTTTATTCATTTATCTGACGTTTTTTATTAGTTATAGATTAAATTAGTTAAGTTTTCACTAGGATAATTTTTGTTGTTGTTTTATTAAATTATTAGTAACAATCTTGTTTGTTTGTATCAATTTTGCTTTGACTAAACAAAAGACATTGAAAGTTTAAAGTTTTATATAAATCCATATTCCACAAGTAAAATTATGCTTAAGCTGTAATTGAAGTCTACGCGAGTTAAGTAAATGAAGGGGGGGGGGGTTAAAATGACAAAAAAGTTTGTTATTAAAATGTGTATGGCCCCTTAGTCATTGATATTTTAGACTATGTAGATTAGAACTGGCACTATTTTGTTAGTGAATAAAGCTTTACTTAATTGCAAAGACTAAGGGGAAGGGTTGGTGAGAGTAAAGTCCACTCATCCTTGGTTAACTAGCCAAGTGGCTAAGTGTACAGTCAAGTCATGCTTGTAGCCTTGGTTGACATGTTTTCCTCCTTTTGTTGTCATCTATTTTGTGGGAACTCTAAGCAATTAAGTAATTAGTAAATACCAGGGGTTTTAAACTCTTCATTAAAAACCAAATAAAAGAGACCCTCGTGAGCTTTGACAAAATTTCTGTGTTTTACTGTCAACTTGTGAGTTGTATGTTTCAAAGAGGTTTTAAAAGTGTTGAAATTTTATTAAAAAAAAATTACAGCTAAGAGAGCTTAACACTAAAGAAGTTTTAAAAATGAGCAAAATTAAGGATTTTACAAATTAAAAATTGTTTTGCAGCATATACAGTATGATAATGTAAAACATAATCAACCATTACAAGTACAAATGTAAAATTAACATTTTAATACAGAATTTGATTTTAATGACTTTGAAATAATAATAAAACCGTGGGTATTTGGTTGTATACACTTACAACCATCCAAAAAATATAAAATTTCCATCAATTATCAAAACACGTTATTCAATTAACAAAATACTGATGAAAAACAATCAACATTTCATCTGGCCTTTATGCCCTAACAAGATTAAAACCCCTATGTGAAAGGAAACTTTAAAAATTATATATTTTTCATACATATATTCAAACATATCATTTGGAGTTTCACTTTATGGTGCAAAAAAAAAGGAAAAATTAAAATCAGTTCTAAAAAAGCAAAAGAAAGCTATTAGAATTTTATGCAATTTAAAACTGTAAAACTGAGTATATTATGACTGTTTATGAAATGTATTTCTATGAAACAGTATTATCAGTAAAAGACAGATTTAATGAATTGAAACTTATTAGAGACTATCACAATTACTTTACTAGAAATCAAGAAATTCTGGCCACAAGCTGTAACTGGTCACATACTCTGCAACTTTTTACGAACACACCTAAATATGCTGGTTCCAAATTCTATAATAAACTTCCAAAAGAAATCAAATTAGAAACCTCCAAAAATAAATTTAATTCAAGATTGAAAAAGTTTATCAACAAGGCTATATGTAGGCCTACTCGTTTGAAGAGTTTTAGCTCTATAACTTATTAATTGCTTTATTTCATTTAAATTGAAACTTTTGGTTTTAAATTAATTTTATCTATTATTTTAATTTTGATATTTTCATGTACATTATATATAAACTTTTATATTACACTGTTTTTTTTTATTTATTTTTTATTTATTTGATCTGAAAAGCTATTAATATTGATGGTATGTTGTTACGCTATGCATGATAATGATGAGTATTTTAGTTAAGTTAGTTTTATTAAATTACTCTTGACGCCATTCCTGTATTTATGTATTGTACTTAAAGTTATATGAAATTAAATGAAACGCTTTTAAATATTTAAATAATTGACTTCACCATATACAAAGTCTAAGAGACAAAATATTTGGTGAGAAAACCTGTCAAAGGACAAAGAGAAGAAGAATAAAAAACAATGGTGGGTCAAAACAGAGGTTCCTAATAAGGAACACATCTGTGGAGGAATGACAATGTGAAAGACGGAACCTAATATGGGATAGACCAAGGCCGAATCATCACGATCCAACCAAATGCAATATCATTGTTGGTCCACTGCTTAGATAGATTGTGAATTCAAGTTTGTATGTTAGCAACAAACACACAGGCTTGAGAGTAACGCCGATTTAGAATATAAGAGTTAGTTAGGAAGCATTGATAGGCCAAAGAGGAAAAAATTGTTTTCTGTAAAATAAATACTTATTAAGATTGTTTGATATATTTTGAAAACAAATAAAAAGTTATGTAAAAAATTATCAGTACAGATTAATACCACAAGATCCACTATGATTCTTTATTTAAAAGATGTTTATATAGATGCATTTAAAGTGTAGGGGCCTTATTGAAAAAGGATTTTCAAAAAGAAATTAGTCTATAGTTTTGTTTAATCCGGCAAAGATTTAAAGATCGCCTGTTAATTTGTAGGCAATTTTTTGTACATGTTAAATGTAAATTATTTAATCCCAATCGGGTGAAAAACAGTAACTTGGATGATGAAATTTACAGGTATCAAACAATACACTTATGTTATAATTGGAGACGGCATTGAAGATATGAAATCTTACAACACTTAAATACAGCCTAAGAAAAATATTTAATTTACAAAACCTACTATTTAGAATTACCCTACAAAGCTCCAGGTATAATTTCACTTTAGGTTCGATACATTCTAGAGATCAAAATAAAACATCCTATAGAAGCCCTGATTCTATATTATGAAGGTTTAAATAACTTCTTGCTTATACAAAAATTGATAGTCTCTAGATATTGTGATCTTCACATCATAAGTATGAAATTCAAAGGTAAATTTTAGATTAAATGTTTATGCTTATTGTAAACTTACAAATTGCATCGTCCGGCACAAGACATAACTCTACTGACAACTGTGTCAGTTTTCCTAACATCACTATTACTCTTTATCGACAAGATCTGACAGATAAGTAAATGGATTTGTAAATGGCAAACACGAATAAAACATTGAGAAACACTGCAAACAACTCAATGACCAATGGTGTCAATGAATTCAAAACTGTCTCTGAATGGAAAGGTTTTGAATTTGACTATGGGTAAACATATTTTTTGAAGTTAGGTTAACAAATTTAAAAAAGGCTTTCTACATTTAAGATAAACAAGAAAAACTGTTTTAACAATCACACCATGAAACAAATGCACAACACTGACCCAGAAATTACTGCATAGTTGTAATAACAAAGCATAGAACTATGAATCATAAATTCATCATTGGTTTCACTATGATTCATAAAAAAAAAATCATATAAAATACTCTGGCGACAAATAAAACCGGGTTATTTGACAATATATTTTCTGTAATTCTGTCACATATTTATTTAAACCATTCAAAACATAAACCATATATTTTAACCGCTCAATTTAATTAAAGATCGAACCAACAAATTTTTATTTTGAACTATAGTAATTTTCATTTAAATAAATTCTCCCAACATACAAAGTATAAAATAAGGTTATACTATTTTTATTCAACAGAGAATCAATAAGGGGTTTTATTTTTTAATACAAATTTGAAACAAAAACTATAAATATATTTTTTATAATCAGTACTGTTCTTGTTTCTTTTTTCCATTCCAGTTTATGTATCACAAGAAATATCTATGTACTCATTATTTGTTGAACTGGATGCCAGTCTTGCTGAACAAAACCAATGTCAATAGTTTAAATTTTTAAATTTTGAATATAATATTTTTGATAAAAAGTATATGTATATATTTTAACCCACATAAATTCTGCAGAACTCTTGTGGCATCTTATTGAGATAAAAAAGCAAACTCACCCGCTAAAAACTCTTCTTTTGTTCACGGGAGAATTGGTGGTAACTGCACTTCCACTCTCACTTGGTCCCGGCTCTGAAACAGAATAAACCATCGTTAATATCTCCAACGGTTTGATTTTCAGTAGATATTATTAAATTAACAGTTATAAGTTCTCATCGTAAAAATTTGAGGTAAATGTGACATGATTCATTTGAACTTTAAGTGGCAAAATACTTCAAAAACACATAAAAAAGTTGTTTGCACATACAATATTGAATACAGGTTAATTTTCCTAGAACACTGTTTAACTTGTTTAATTGAAACAGCTGTTAAGATTCAATAATTCCATTTCTCAAAAGGTTAACATGGGAAACTCCAGAGCCACTGGGGCGGAGCCCGAAAGGATTTTTGAAATAAGAATATGCCTATATGTTAATCGGGAATGTGAGCTATCATCATGCCAAATTTCAGCCCAATCCGACCAGTATTTTTCGAGTTTACTTTTCCCATACACACATACACACATACAGAAACCACCTCTTTTTTATAATAGTATAGATAGATTATCACAGAGCGATTTGTGATAAGCAAGATTCGAACCAGGCAGCATGACGACGGAAGCCCCACTCTTTACAAATGACCAGCTCACCCCCCTAACTACAATTTAAATGAAAGTTAGGCTAGAGTTTACACAAAATCCACGATTGAATCAATACAAATAAAACACAAATATCATCACAAATAAAACACAGTCTTGAAAATATAATGAAATATTATTTAGTGCTTTACGTGTGTGTTTTTTCTGATTACTGACGACCTCAATTAGAGTGATATGAAATTTTTAACTGCCTGATGATGGGATTTTAATCCCGAAACCGGTCGCCTAAGACCACAATAGGATCACTGACGGACAGGTAATATAAACCATTTTTTTTATATAATGAAATAAATTGAATTGAAATTGAATCACATGTGTAAAATGTCATAGATTCTATACACGAATAATCCACCAATACATCATTACACTTCATGAAGTCCCCTTGACTTATTATTTTGAAAATCTTAAACTAGGCTAATTGTATCAATATTGTATTATTTTCCAACTGTTGCGCCCACGAGGCGTTTCTGAGTGGCGAGATTGACGATGCTATAAAACCACCAGACAGAGATTAGCACACAAAGAGGGGCGAAGCTTAGTTGTGGAGACGGAGACCGACCATAGACTGTAGCATCATAAACTGGTAGACCTATATACACTGACAATAGGAGTCATATGTTTGTTGACCTGTAAAAACTAAACTGACAAAAAGGTTCACGGTACATTTTGTGCAAATAATCCTCATAACATTTTTATTCCTGTAGATTTTAACACGGATTTGTTTTTCACATTCATTCGGACTACGTCTAGGCATTATCACTTGTGGTTGAAAACCCCAGAATGGCATAATTGCCATTTAGTAGCAGAATAATTATTACAGTTTCCAATAGTGTTCCAAAATCTTTAAAGCGCAGTACAAAAAATGTCGTTTGAATGTATCTGTCAGTCGGCTATAAATTTAACAGAATCCAACCAATTGTTACATGATTTCCATTTGCATGGTGTTTTCTTGATTAACATAGGTAATAAAATTTCATATTAATCCAACGCAGCATCTAACATATTAAAACAGTGTAGTTTTCGTTCACAAACTGTTTCAAATTTCGCACTAATAAAAAGTCTATTTCCCATAAGTGCTGCATTCAAATGTGAAAGCAAGAGTACATACGAGTAGGTTAGTCAAGGATAGCGATAGGTCAGTATTACATTAGTCATGTATGTACACTATGACTACGATATATGCTACGCTACATTAGCATATCTACGACCATTGGCGTGTCGCAAGGACGTTCCGTGAAACCTCTACTGTTTTCTTTTCCTTTGCGTTGTCTACAATGTTAATGATATTTACAACATAAAGCATGTTAGAAAACTAGAAGCATATAAACAAACTGTGTTTACCTAGTACGTACTTGAGTACCTTTTCAGCTTAAGTACGCCAGTCCACAGCCTCAGTGTTATATGTTTATTCAAATTTGTAAATATGCGTAGTAAAGTGTTTTTAAAAGTGTTTTTTTTTTTATAACAACGTCAACAATCCCCCATGGAGTAAAAGATGAAGAACCGGTAATAAGGTAGTGATAAGCTTTGAATATAGATCAACGTATTTCATCTTTATGATATGGTAGTCGCCAACTATTATAAAAAGTAACCACGGCTGTTTCACAGATACGACTACTTCAGTATCCAATGTTTCTAGATGGTACGAGTGATGTTAAAAAATACGACGGAGAAAGAAACTTTGTTGAATGATAATCGCAAATAGATTAAACAAGATATTCTTACAGTGTGAGAATGCGCTGTATTCTCTATGAGGCCAGCAAACGATTAACGCACCGACTACATCAGCAAAGAATCAGATGATCTCTGAGCAACAAAGCTACTCAACTTGTCACGGTCATTACACTTTTCTCACGCTCTTTGCACTTTTTTTGCAAAATTGCAAGATTCGTAGTAAACATTTTCTATTATGTAGTATTCGCTTTTTAACAACCAACAGTTATAATAGAGAAGTTAGACGATCTCACCAGGGTAATGACTTATTTATAACGTCATTCTACGTCACAGGTAGATAAGAGGTTGAGGGGAGGAACCTCTGGCCTCACGCCAGGGTAGGTAATGGCTTCTACAGGGAAACACGCCAAAACACCCTAAATCTCAGGATAAATGTAGCGGTCAGTGTGGCCACTTAACTTGACTAAATATCCCACGTTAAATCCCCTTATCCCGGCAATCGCTCCCTGTCCCCTCATAATGTCATTTTCACCAGTCCTCACGGCACATTCCTAGGTGGGAAATCAATCCTGAGAAATGTCAGTAGATAAATGATAACTCTACACTGAGACAGATGTCCTTGATCATTGGGCTTTCAATACTCATTCGTGAAACAACTTATCTTATTAACAAAGCTACACAGATTTCTTCTACTCTATTCTACCCTCGCCTAATTAATATTCATCTCAAAATACAAACCTGTGTCATCACTATCTAAAGAAAATGGTAACAAAAATTGTGTCACTTATTATCGATAAATTACTTTATGTCCATCCATATTGTTTTTTTGTTTCGTTAGTAGGCTAATCAAAAATAGATGGGTTACGTACATTTTTAAATGTGAAGAACTGCAAAAGAATTGAGCCTTCACATTTTTTGCCCAATCCACACATATAACCCCAAAGATGAAAAACACAGTGTATGAGGTTTTATACCTAAAAACCCGAATTTTATCCCACAAACTATCAAAAATATACCCAGTAAAAGACTCCACGAGAACAAACTCTAGAAGGTGCGTGCTGGTAGCCAATAACACCGGTAAAGTGGAATCTCGATCAAATGAGACTTATGATCATCACGCAATCGGAGAAGCTCCCTGAGGACGTCTGGTTTCATGTTGAAAATGTATTAAGATAAAATGTATACATCAGTCGTTTCAATCCAGCATTCCTTCTTCTTTTTCTTTACATAAACTGTGCAAACATTGTCTGATGCTTGTCTTCACGTTACTAATTTTTGCATCTTGTGAGTTGTGGTCTTATTCAATCAAAATAAGCAATCATTTTAGAATTTCGAATATGTTACTTGAACAGTTTAACATGTATGAAGGCCTATGCTTTTTATTTAAGAACCCAGAAAAGCCGTGTTCGTGTCTGCAAGAACACAGCGAAACCAATCAAACAATTGAAATATCAACCCGAATCAACATATCGAAACACCAATTGTTCAAACCACATGGTTCACCTGCAATGAGAGTCAACTCGCTGATGGTATCCGAGTTGTGCTTCCTGGGAGGTCCCGGACTGAGGTAAAGACGTTGTACTCTGTCCCGAAGGTTCACCAGGGAGTATCGCCGCCGCGACGGGACAGGCGACGGCAGCAACGCCGCGCTGACGGCGTCCGTGACGTCACTCATGATCCGCTCAACTCGCGGTTTGACACCTTCCATCGTGCACCAACTCACTAACTCACTGACAATGTCGTTCACTTTGTTAAACACTCATCTCTTGGTAAGTCTTCCGTCCGGAGTCAGTATGAAGTTGGAACCTGAGTTTATTGTAAACATAACCTGTAAAGGGTGTACACATGTTTTATTTTATTGTTGGACGCGTTTTACATACTCATGTCTCTAAAAGGGTCATTTAAAAATTTTTGGAACGCAAAAGAATCTATGAAACTTCAAGTGAATCTTTGAATCCTCAAAGGAGTTTTCGGGTTCCTCAAAGAAATCCTTAGATCCTCAACAGGAATTTTCGTATCCTAAAAAGAATCTACGGGTCCTCGAAGGAGTTTTCGGAACCACAGGCAATCTTCGTGTTCTCAAGGAAGACTTCCGTCACTGCGGACGAAAATGAATCGCGAGGGAGCACGTAAACGCGTGGCGGAAACGATCTAAATTATGTTATGCAGTAAAATATAATGATATTATATTGCAAAGTTTTTTAATTATTCGCAAAAAATTATTTTATAAACACTAATAAGGTGAAAAAAAATTAAAAAAAGAAAAGTGGATACAGTAGGAATTTATGTTATTCTACGTGAAAACGAAATCATGCGTATTTAAATAATCGCCCCGGTATTATTATTATGGTACGATACCACTAAATATGAAGACGTCCGGAGCCACATTCAATACAACCTACTCATTATTTAAATTAATTCGTGTATTCATTGTTTATCAATATTAGGATCAATATGAGTTTTATTCTCTTTCGAACGCTTCGCCATAAATAATCTCCAATGCGAATACTAATTTCGAACCACAAAACTTGATAGTTGCTGGAAGCTTCCCGTTCGTTAACAACTGGAAACAATTTTTACACAAGACTCTATGATAATTTAATCGTTACAACTACACTTTTCGAAACCGTGGAAGAAATTTAAGTCATAATACCTCACAGTAATCAACACAACATAGTTTAAACATAGAATAATCTACAATACAAGCATTTTGATTTGTCACACATTTCAGTTATCATAATATAAGGAAGCTAACGGGGAAAACAACAATAGAAAACTATATACGGTAGGTGAGTGCTCAAACATACAATATGATAACGTATTGATAACAGTGTATGCCAATGAACTCGCAAACTTCAAAATGGTAACTAAAAACTGTTTAAAACTCGCGAACATTTGGAAACTATGAATTCAATTCTGAGACACTTATATACCCAGAGGTAGAATTTGTAAACAACGATACAAACAAAAACTGAATGATTAGTTAAACATTTACCAGGCCAATAAAATCAGCATGAAATAGAAAAATATTAAATCCACGAAATAATTTATCTCAATTAATATACAGTATGCTTTAACCTATAATTTTTTAGTCAAGTATGAGTTATTTAAAGTGACTATATGTCAACAAATAAAAAATTATGTAAATGTGCAAATTTTAATAGTTTTACATTAAAATACTACGTAGTTTATTTACTTTCTGACCTTGAAGGACTGACAAGTGATTAGTGTCTACAAAGGCCTCTGTTGCTAACACATGGTCGCCTAAAAGCTTCCTCCCACTTGGTCTACGAGTATTTTCAAACATTTGGAAACCAAACAATTATTGTTACACGATTGGCAACACCAAGGAGTGAATTTCGACAAAGGATTTTCCGATTTCGTCATTAGCTCGCGTTGCAACAACAGCAAATTTTGTTGGTCATTTGTTTGTGTAAATTCTTGTGTTTTGTGACATGTAAACAATTTAACGCCACGTTACTTGCTTTGAGTAAAATTGATGAAGTTTTGTAGGATAGAAACAACTCAATTATTGTCTACAGTTAATTTTAAGTTGTGGTAAGAAATTGTAAACTATTTGTATGATTGGGTTCGCAAGTAAAATATTGTAGAATTAATTTGACACAAGAAATAATTTTTCGAAACAGAAAAACTGCATGAGGTTGCAAATGTTTTCAAGGTTATTCTGACTTAGGAAAACACAAGTTTTCCACACTTCACACAATAACATTTCAGTTATTTGAAACATAGCGAAATTCGGCAATTCAGCCTACTGACGGTGAAATATGGGCATTACATAATCCTCTCTGGAATCTATTTTGAGATTGAACCCAACATCTGCGCATCGATGAAAAGAACTGTAAACTTCCGATTACTTTGGATGTTTCAAAGCGCAAACATTTTTTCACGACCGCAAATGTGTAGCTTACACTTGAGTACTTTGAAATTGACGATAGTTTACGGTGTGAATCCAAAATAGAGGGTGAAACTTTTTAAAAAGTAGTTAAAAATATAGATCTAAAAATTGTTTACTTTAAAAAATATATTCAGGTGTTTTATCACTAAAAGATCACAGCACTGGCACAATTAGCAGAAATTTGCCCACAAACACAACACAAAACAGCTGTTTTCACACACACGGAACCGAAACCGTCACATCCTGGGAACCGCACGGCTACGACGACGACGACTGACACTCTGACTCTAGAATGCAGCGATCCGTGACTTCGCGAGGCACTGAGACAGCCTGGCCAAGGGGGGAGGGGAGCCGACAAAAGTGGCCCTTCAGTTCCCGCCAAGGAACATTCAGAGGGTCTGGCATCTGTATCATCGATAGCACTGCCGATTTCATAACTCAAATTAGTAGAACCGTCAAGAAAAATTAATATGCAGCCTCAGAGTCTTCGGTATTTAGTATGAATTCAGCTTAGTCACTAGGGTTTCAATTGACATACTTCAATAGTCCTGACAAATAATTACTAGACCTTGATCAGTAAATCGCTTTACTCATAGTGGGGAGCGAGCTGGTCTAGTAGTGTAGGACTTCGTTCCTTGAGGTCCCGAGTTCAAATCCCAGCAAGTTCAATGGATTTTATCCAAGTGACAATTCCGCATCCCCTAGGTCTAGCCTGAAGGAGGAAGAAATGTAAAAACGACCCCGGGCTAGAGCATAGTGTCCAAGAACAAATAAATCCCATACTCTCATAGTACACAAAATGTGCTTCGCGATTGTGTTACAAGGATACTGTGGTGAAACACAAATTAATCCTCAAACATCCTATCGATATAGACAATCTATGCACACTCTAAAGCTTATACGGCGAATGCTCAACACAAAAATTTAATTGTTAGCCAAACTCTAAAAACGGAAATAAAATGTGTCATCTATGTCAAATTTTGTCCAATACGCGATCATTTTACAAAAAAGATCAGTTTGGTCGAAATTGTTAATTTAATTGGCAAAACGCGTCACACTGGTATAAATTGTATTTTTTAATTGCTAAAAATTAAAATAATAGCATAAGTTAATGGGCAGCGGACACCATTCAAAGATATGAAAGTAATCAGTAAGCTGTGAAGCACGCGCTGAAGTCAAAGTGAGCAGTGAGCAACTGTCAGTAAGTAAGTGAGCAATCGCACCAACCACTTGTTGAGGCCGTAGCGTGAGTAAGCCTATTACTCTCTTGGACGGAAGGTGATGTCCTAACAAACACGATAAAGCTCACAGACACACGCCATTACCTAAACCATAAAACAGACACAAAATAGCAGACAGTAGAAATGATTCAAACATGTGATTTCCCATTCTATCTGATTGTCTGGGTATGTCACGAACTCACTACATGCCTAATAAATGCGTGAAAAGTAGTTGGGTATGTTAATGAGACAATAAGCACGAATAAGGACCGGACTATCGAGGTATCTGGGTATTTTACATACATGAGATACACGGAACGGGTAAGTGGGTTGAATGTGGACGTCTAGGACGGACATCGAAGTATCTGGGTATTCTACGTGCATATACACAAGGAACGGGCAAGTGGGTTGAAGTATCTGGGTATTTTACGTACATAGACAACGGAACGGGTAAGTTGGTTGAAGTATCTGGGTATTTTACGTACAAGATACACGGAACGGGTAAGTGGGTTGAAGTATCTGGTTTTTACGTACATAGACACACGAAACGGGTAAATGGGTTGAAGTATCTGGTTATTTTACGTACATAGACACACGGAACGGGTAAGTGGGTTGAAGTATCTGAGTATTTTACGTACATGAGATACACGAAACGGGTAAGTGGGTTGAAGTATCTGGCTATTTTACGTACATAGACACACGGAAAGGGTAAGTGGGTTGAAGTATCTTGGTGTTTTACGTACATACACACACGGAATGGGTAAGTGGGTTGGATGTGGACGTCTATGACGGACTAAAGAAATATCTGGGTATTTTACGTACATAGACACACGGAACGGGTAAGTGGGTTGAAGTATCTTGGTGTTTTACGTACATAGACACACGGAACGGGTAAGTGGGTTGAAGTATCTTGGTGTTTTACGTACATAGACACACGGAACGGGTAAGTGGGTTGAAGTATCTTGGTGTTTTACGTACATAGACACACGGAACGGGTAAGTGGGTTGAATGTGGACGTCTAGGACGACTATTATTAGTTGGACCTTGGCGACTAGGAACGCGAGCCGCAATCACGACGATTAAATGCATCGTTTGTCTGAGACCGAAGTAGGCAACAAAAGAAATTGTAAAAATACACTCAAGATGAGCTACGATCAGTGCATTTGTGTTGAATGTTTACCCGTGATGTTCAGGTTTTACTGAGAGTCGTCTTTGAATCAGGCTGAAAACGAAGACGTGCAATACATTAATTAGTAGTACACCTACTATCGGATTAATACGAAGTTCCTACACTTTCGGTAAACTCTATGATACTAAGACAAGATCACGCCAAAATAACCTTGTTTCTCCGGGCACTTGGCATCGGTTATTTAATTAGCGATTAAAACATTAATTAAAGCTAAAAAGAATAATTTTTACCATACGATATTTGTCTTATTTACGGTTGGGAATCAATGAACCAATCAAAATTAACGTCGCGATTCAGAATATAGAACCGCAGAGAAATAGTCTTCAAGTACACCGCTGAAATTTTTACTTCGCCTCCCCAGTATAATAATTGTATATCACAATCGGGAGGTCTAAAAAAACATATCTGTTTTGCAAAAGTTTAACACAAAAAGTGAACATAGTCTACAACAAAATCGATGCAAAGTACAGAATTTGCAGTAACGCGGCTTACAGTGGTACATGGCTTCATGGTTAATCGGTCACAGTGTTGACATTTAGTGATTGCTTGCTTTCAGCCAAACACTGACCATAGTGCGTGTTCATTCAACGGATACATTTTAGACATAGGTTTAAAAGAATCACGTTTTAAGCTTTTATACATTTTAAAGCAAGTTGAACCACCTACCATGGGTTAAGTAAAACACCTTGTCAATATACTATTCTATTTAGAAACACAATAACATTGTGTGCACTATGAACATTGCATTTGGAACGAAATAATGGGTTGGGACGGCGGTTCATTCTTTGGTAATTTGAAATTGTGGAAAGAGTGAAGTAGCCTTTTGACTTCAAACATTATTACACATGCTGTTTTTCTTAGGAACGCAATTTTATGCTACAACGATGAATTTGTTGCAACACGGTGCATTAGGATCTACATAGTGGGTTGAAAGGCGGTTTATTCTCTGGACATTTGACATTTGTGGAAGGATCGAAGGAGTGGTCTATGGAAGGTGTAAGGTGGATGTAAATGAACTGTAGGACGTGGGAGACGTGGACAGTTGGCGTGATGACATTTAAATGAACATCATTCTCACCTTTACACGCGGGACTCTGTGGGACTTCCAGTTGCAAATTACATGTAGGATGGATGTAGGTTATGTTTAAATATGTAAGTTTGTAAGCTATACCAAAGGTTTCTCAGTCTAAATTTTTTAAGCACGATTATATAATTTGTTACTATGGAACATTTAGTAGATAAATATTATTAAAGGTCGACCAAATTGTGTCCATTCATTCGAGCTAACCTATAACCACATATTAAAGAGCAGACAACTCTCTATTTTGTGCAATACGGTACAGCAACACCAAACTCGATTAAATCGGTCGAGAACGAACGACGAGTTACCACTTAAGTCACAGAAAACATACTACTATAACACTATAAAACCCACGGGCTATTCCCATAATGTAAATAATACTAGTTAAAATTCTCAACATAGAGAGACCTAAATTATCATAATTTCATAAGAAAGCTGGAATTCGGGGGACATGGTCGAGTCAACCGGAAAATCTGTCGAAACCTATTCCCTATTGGAGATCAACTAACTATCAATATACCGCCATGGGCAACGTGTAATGCAGTCAACCTGTAATAACTACAGGCTAGTGGTTAGCTGCTGTAATTGAATAGAAGCGAAACGTAGGAAAATAATATTAGTAGTCAATATTCTATCCAAAAATAGTGCCTATGCAAGAGACGAAAAAGATGAATTTTTGGGTGCGTATCTAAATTAACCAGAGAACTCGAGAGTAATGATACTATTTAAATTCAACACGCACTCACACTAAAACCTACATTCAAATAAAAAAATCCAGTTATTTGGTTAATTACCGTTTTATATACTGTGGCATATTTTAAAGAGTATTCTAGTTTCTCGCAAATCCAGTATAGTAATCACAAAAAAGTCCGTGATACGGCTTATAAAATACAGATTTACAATCGTATTAAACAATAGTACAAACTCATTAAAAACCGATCCCTATACCTATAATCTCACTTAGTTAAATGAGTTGCTAAAACCAAAGTGATATAAAAATTAACAAAGGAAAAACCAACGGAATTTTACGAATTTGATTGAAGCTAGTGAATGGTTTACCATCGCTGGTTAATTTATTCGCTATAAATTTCGCGAATTACTGGGGGAAATCAGAAGAGGAAAACTGGATGATTTGACACTGACACCTCATTGGATCGATGAGCGGGGAGGGGAGGGTAGGAGGGGTGGTTTGAGGATCAGTAGAGGTAAAATGTGTTGATACTGGTCACCGGCAAAACCGTAAAACTACTGAAGCTGTGCTCGAAGAGTAACGACTAAAGCTATATGGACAAAAATGAAATGAGTACAGTAGAACCTTGATAACAAGACCCTCGATAAAATTCAATTTTCAAATACCCTTGAAATTAGTTTACCCCTAATCACATGTTATTGCAGACCTCGATAAGAAGTCAACCTTAACAAGTCTTATTTTATAATACCTACACCTACGAGAGTCTTGTTATCAAGGTTCTAACTGTAGTTGTGTCAAGGGAAGATCTGGAAACCCTTTAACTATGTCAATTGTATCGTTGATGTTTAATCGGAATATCGGACAATTTGTTTCTTATTTATTTCTTACATGTGATTTCTGATTGTTTGTTCTTATGGCTTTTATAAAACACAAACCTACTTAGGAAAAAAGTGTTAAATCATGTCCTTAGATCATGTTTAATTTTACATTGGAAAATAGTGAACATATAACCTATAACACTTTTTTATGAAGATGTCATAGAAAGTACTGTGGTCTAACGGCGAATAAGTATTTTTTAAATTAATTGATTTATTTTTGAAACGGCAGAACCATTTTGTTGACAATTTATTTTCAATATCCAAACAATATCCGTATATTGCACCTAATATTGACACATTTGTGTGAAACACTTCCTCAGGAATCCATATAAAATTTAAATAGTATCCCGTTTACTTTGGAATTTGGCAAACCGAACCCTAGCAATGGTCTAGTGCAATAGACCTGTCAAATAAGACACTCCTTACAACATATAAACGGATTTTCAAAAAGGCATATTGAGGCATATACGTAACACTGTTATACACTAAACAGATGATAATTGGCAATATGTTTGAACGGACTGTAGGCAATACATTTGATTACAATCACGTGATCAGTCAAAAGTGGTAACAATAGTTTTTTTGTCTTTAGTCGTAAACATTGACGGTGATTGCATAAATGGTTCCTGGGTGCTAACGATTGCTCCAGAGAGGTCAAACAAGATTACCAAAAGAAACGCTTGACCTGATGACCTTGACCTTTACCTGAGTGACGAACGTCGACGTCGACGTCTGCAGAGGAAGCGTCGTCGAAGGAGTACGAGTAGAACGATCGCAGTTTGCGTCTCCACCGGTCCATTGGCGGGCCGACCATGGTCTCAGATCAACTGGGGGGAGTGCCACATGCCGAGGGGGGAGGGCCCGTCGGGAAGTCGCGGACCTGCAGTTGCCGCTACAACATCCACCATCCACTAGGTACTCCGAGGTGAAATGAGATGAAATGGAGGGTGACGTGCAACAACTGTGGGGGAATGTGTTTTTGTTGATCGTGTTATAGAGCTATGTCTGGCTGTCTGGTCGCTTACGTGTTCATGACACAAGGTCCTAATTCTACAAGAAATGCTCTAGGCATTGTTTAAATAATTATTGACATTTTAGAAGCAAGAAGCAATTAAGACTAATTTTCGGTATAATTTTCATAGATTGTTTAGTTATATTGAAAAATCACCATCCAAAAATAGATAAGTCTACTGCCACTCCGATTACAATTTCAAAAGGTGCATACTTAGTAAGTTTGCAAATAAGTAAGTTTGTGCGTTCTTCTAAAAAAAGTTAGGCACCATAACCGAGTTACGGTTATAGTAAAAATCTTGCCCATTAAATACGCACTGGTTAGTGGATTTACCAACACTGCAAAACACAATCTCAAGAGCTTCAATATGAGAAGGGTCAATCAAAATTAAAACAATCGGATAAAATATTATTCTAAAACTTTCGAACTAAAAGAATTGCGAACGTCAATGAAACCATAAATTTCAAACGGGGTACTAAAGCTGAGGTTTAAGAACTGTACGGAATAAACAACGAATCGTAAACCTGCGTAAGCTTATCAAACGCACAACGAGATAACTACACGCTGGATGAGGTCAGTTTACTTTATTTGGCGATCTAATCCATCTTTATGCGAAGTTAATTTTCACAAGGTTTTAAGCGAGGCTATAAATCTTTGAGAAATTTCCACTTACTGGAAGGCAAAACAACCGGTTGGGTAAGAGCGTGAACCATATGGCGAGTCCTCACGGTGTGGCAACTGCTCGACACATGTTTATAATGTGTCAGTGCAGATTTGATTGATTTGATTTGATTTGATTTGCAACAACATACCGAACATTCATAAGGCAGGAAGATTCGGGAAGATTCTATGATGAGTGCTTAAAATAATAGTGCAAAATCATAGCGTATTCCAATTGATTTGAAAGCTGTACCAAAATTACCAGAGACACCGAATTTCTAGGACTTGAATAAAAAGGGTACCAAGATACAAAATAAACAGATTATGGTGAGAGATTACGACATATTTACTTTGAGTTGTGTATTTAAAAATGACACACTGTTGGGTTTTAAATACTTTGAATAGCATGGATATAATCGATATAAATAAATGTGTAGTATGCAAACCGTATTATGGTTGGATTCTGAATTGAATTCTCTTTTTAAAACAAATTTGTTAAACAGATGTACTAAATTTATGATATCACTTGTTCACGATTAAGGTAAAACAAGTCGCTAACAAAAGGATCTTCAACAATAGAAAAAATACGAGATTTTATCAACTGTGCAATTCACGATTTATGCATTGAATTTATGTTATGTTGCTTAAAAAATGTGTAATTTTCGTTAAAAACTGTTAAAACTTAGTCCAAGATGCCCCTCTTGGTATAAAGAGTTTGTGATCAATTTTCGAAAATCCTATATTTTAATCTACCCCACAACAGACGAAATATACAAATACTGTTTTGCAGAACCTTATAAAGCGCTGTGTTGTGTACAATAAACCTCATGTTTCCCAATTATTTTAGTATTCATACCTCAATATCACTGATGACAATAAAAAAAATACACGAAAAACAAAAACAGATATTCTTCAAAAGGGAAATTTTCTGGGACGAACTGGGTTCAATGACTGCACAGACACCGCAAATGCAACTAACAAAGCACGGAGATTTGAATGACACAGGGACAACAGTTTCGGACGACACGGTACACGGCACTGGCGCTATAGTTGGCACTCACAGTGGTCGTCCCACTTTGCAGACACAGTCGTCGTCAACATCATTAACGTAGGCAAAGTCGTCATTGAAGTAAAAAAATCGAGATTTCGTCAACACCGTCATAATTGTAAACAATGAACATCTCCAGTATAGTCAGTATCGTCGATGTGATCATCATCGTCATCATCATAAGCATCATCGATACCCTCAACTTCCTCATCACCGGTAATACAGACAAAATCCTCATCATCGTCAATATTGTCAAACTCCTCATCATCGTAAATACCGTCAACTTTCTCATCATCGTCAATACCGTCAACTTCCTCATCATCGTCAATGCCGTCAAATCCCTTATCATCGTCAATACCATCAACTTCATCATCATTGTCAATACCGTCAACTTCCTAACCATCGTCAATGCCTTCAAATTCCTCATCATCGTCAATACCGTCAAAATCCTCATCATCGTCAATATCGTCAACATCTTTATCATCGTCAAATCATATCAATATTCTCATAATCGTCAATACCGTACACTTCCCCATCATCGTCAATTCCGTCAACTTCCTCATCATTGTCAATACCGTCAACTTCCTAACCATCGTCAATGCCTTCAAATTCCTCATCATCGTCAATACCGTCAAATTCCTCAACATCGTCAAACATTATCTTAATCTTGAATATCACCAGCATCTTTAACCATCGTCAAATCTCTCCATTGTCTACTTTCCTCTTTATTGTCAATATCGTTGACAACTCGTCGTTAAAGCCGTCAACGTCTCCATCATCGTGAATATCGTCAACATCTTTAACCATCGTCAAATACTGTACACTTTCTCTTCATCGTCCAACGCAATCAGTATCGGCAATTCTTCATCGTCCACGACTTAACACCTTACAATCAATACCCGCAAACTTGTCAAACCGGCAGTAACGCATAAAATCAAATATAAACGGAAAAATACGCCCAGTATCAAACTATTTTTAGAAACATAAAACAACGACCCACTGGACAGCTTTACAGAATATTCTCGACGAATTTCGTCCATATTAGGCTAGTCGGGCGACAGTCACGGCTCGTACGTAATCGTCACGACAGATAGTCGCTCATGTCGTGTCGTGTGTCGTATCAGTATATCATTAAATTACCATAACGATACCGTCCACCGGCTCGCCCTGTTATCGAAGACTCGATGGAGTTGTCCTGTTTGACATTTACATTTAAGCATGTTGCATTTGATCCTGACTAATGTGTCGACCGACAGGATTTGGCATATAACTTGGTTCTTATTGTAGTTTTTGTAGCCATTAGCATTAGTTTGGATATTTCAGTATCCAAATACTGAAGTAATGGGCTTGTAGAAAATTTTGTGAAAACGAAGTGGAATTACTTTCTTGTTCAGTGCACTACTGTTATAATTGTTGAATTTATACTACTTTGGTTGTTCGTTTGTTTGTACGACACTGAGTACTATGCCAGTTGATGGAGTGCGGATTCATGGCAGACGTCTTGGTTTTTAAAAAGTTGGAAGTATTTGACCCCGAGATTCCAAGACATCTCAACAACGTATAAATTCAATTTATATTGGTGAGACACAAAAACATAATAACGTCTGTTATATAACAACGATATCGTCAACAACACATTTTAAACAGAAAAATTTAACGACAATGAGGGACTTTTTATGCAGAAACAATTCAGAATTACAGGATTAAAAGAAAACATTACGAAAGTCCGCCTCTAAGGAAACTCGAGTTAAATACGGCGTCTAATGGAACAGCATTGTGGGGGTTCTCTTTATCTCATTATTTACAACTAGTTTCGTAATGTAGTCGGATCGTCGGCTTTAGCCACTTTGAAACTTGCTGGGTGAGATTCACTGTATAAATTGTTGCTCGAAATCGAGCATCTTAAATTGTTGTTAATATTAAAATTAAAATAAGTATCTAATTTGCGAGAACACTTTTTAATCCTTCATATGGAAAATTGAAAATAAGAATACCGCATTTAAACTGTCACTCGAAATCGAGCATAGTAATAATTAATTGTTGAAATGTAATCATTACACGTATCTAATTGGATAAGAAGTTAACACAAATTATTTTTTTAATAGTAGATAGCCACTATATTTAGAAAATGTAATATTTTAGAGTTTTTAGTTATTTAAGAAAATTGTACCTTTTTTGATATTTACACCCTCTTAAAAAAATTTACATCAATTCAGGTTGAGAACAAAATTACAGATGGCAACCAATTTCGATTAAGTTCAAGGATTTGCTCCTGCGTCTAATTTTACTGAACTACTGAACTACTGTACCACTACTATTAAAATTTGCTACTACTATTTATACTACTTTATTGTTTAGTATACTACTGCACTGCCAAAGTATTTTAGTTGTATTCTCTGCAATTTATTGAGCTAGTAAACGCAACACTACAGATGCAAAAAACTACTAAGCACTATAACTTCCCAATAAATAAACAACTGGACAAAAAACCGCGTGAAATGAAGTGTTATTAATTGTTTTAAATTCGGATAAGCTAATGGTCAGCGAGCCGCGCCTTATTCGACGTGACATTAATCCGAACAGATAATCCGAGGTCCAGAGGAGACACTGGCAATTGAGCGGATTAATATTTAATTAACTTCGAATGAAAATGTTTAAGTAACCACGTTTGTAGACTATCGTAAAGACGTTGGTAAAGAAATGATAACATGTTGGTATGTTTCGTGCCATTATTTAGATGAACAGGTATTGGTTTTCAAGATAGTAAGTAGCACTTAACAATTTATTAAAGAGCGCTGTATATTCTGATTGCACTATTTACTTTCTTGTTACATGGGTTTTGCGCCTTCTGTTTGCGAAGGTGATGAGGCAAAAGGCATCGTTTGTCCAAAATACTTGTCTGTTACTGAACGAATCGGTACATTGGTATTTAGAAATTGGTATTAAACGAATGAAATAGCTCAACATTTCCCACAACGCGCCTACATTACTGCACTGTATTTAGCTACTTGGTAGCTTACATATTTTCCTTCTAAGACCAACAGTTTTGGACCTTTGATCAAAATAACAAAAAGGAACAATGTTAAACAAAATTATATTTCCAAAAAAACATTTTATTAGAATTACTTCTTTTGGCAATTCTATTATTTTTCGTGTTTATTACTAGCATACAGGAAACCTACAAAACAATTTTATGACAAACTTTTAGCTTTTATATCACGTCTATACAATATAAATTGTTTGAAAAAAAAAATTGTTGTACAAAGATCAATTTTTTTCGCCAGGCCATACAGGTCGAATATACAGGTTTATTACTAAGTTGAATACGAAGTGAAAAAGGTAAATTTCAAAAGGCGATCTTAAGTTTACAAATACACACACTAATACATAATATTATCATATATTTCCTGAATGTGTAAAATAACATTTCATTAAAACAAAACGATTGTGACATCAGAACCTTTTAATTTTAACTCTGTCTATCTGTAAAAAAGCTTTGAAACACAACTACTAAACAAACTTGACTTACGATAGGATGCGGCAGAAAGCTTAGACGACGGCTAACACTACAAGATGTGGCGATATCTCCACAAATAGCAACAGTAACATTAATTGGCAGGCGCAGTCTGTACCATGTAGCCGTTCGGTCCGATGTATACAGTATACTGAGTGGCTACATGAACACGCGCAGAGTCAACAATTAACCCAACACTCACGCGAAAACTTCATTATTCAACGCTAAAAAATTAAATTCCCTAATCACTCTGTTCTGGTTTTATCTTGTTTTTATTACATTAGTGTGATGTGGTGGAAAACGCGAAGTATAAACATTGCTAAAACATTTATAGGTTGTATTTTGTTATTACAACAACAATCAAATTGTGATATTTCCAAAGGGTGTCAGTTGCGTTGACAATCAAATCTAAAGGTTGCCGGTTCGATTCTGACAAGGATAAATTTAATAGGTCTTGATTAGGCTTTGACATAAGGTTAATGTTTGAACAATAAATGACAATATACAAATAAAAATTTTGACCGTTCCCCTAGGCGTTCTAAACATACTACAGGCACTTGCATAAAATAATAGGTAAGGTTTTTTTCATGGAAAGTAAATCTGCGTTTAAACCCTAAAAATACCTAATACGCATTTAAAAAGCGACAAACGTATATTTTAACGCTGTTCGTTTTATTTGACTTTATATTTGAAACTAATATCCTAAAATCTAACAACATTTTGTCGAATATCCTAAAATCTAACAACATTTTGTCGAATTAATTTATAAGCTCTGGCAACTGTATCGACTAGAGCATATGGGAAATATTGAATATTAATAACGACTGTCCATCTCGAATTTGCACGTATAACTAATTTTAAGTGTTATACTAGATACGATACTGACGGTACTTGCAAGTAATTTAGTTGAATGTGCCCGAGACTGTTATAGTTATAAGGTCTCTGGGTGTTCCAACATTCAAGTCTCGGAAAATTCACAGTGGAATTGTGGTAGAAAATCAAAACTTATACACGATTCTATTTTGTTATTGTCGTAGAATACGGATGATATCGGTTGAAATAATATTTTAAAGATTATTAGTTACGGACGTAAACAAACACATAGGTACATAAAAAAAGGAAAATAAATCAGGCATGTTTAAGGAAAAGGTGTTGTTAAAATCAAGTTAAAATCAAATACGACAAAAGAAAATTCGCCTAATCTGCAGGTTTGCTTTGACGGGGGTATTCGAGGGCTATAACAAATTGTGCCATATGTGTACAGTCAGATTACATTAGTACAGAAAAAAGTGGTTTAAAAAATAATATTAGTATATTGTTTTATTTGGTTATACCATTATTATGTGTTTTTGATTGGCTTGAAAACTGGGAAAATAACAAGAAATAATCAAAATAAAATTGGAAATTCGCTAAAATTTCCTACAGGAGCCTACAGGATAATAACTAGGAAAATAACCTACAGGATATAAATTTGCCTTGTAATTGTCTGCAGCTGATCCATGCCGATGAAAAATCTATCACAGTATCACAGAAGATGTTTCACAATACATCGTATTTGAACACAGAATTTCAGATGCAACGATTGAGAACGCATTTGTCGAAATATCCTGCCGCAGGAAACTGTTATTCGAAGACATCGGTTGTGTGTATTCAAATACCACACTGTTTTACTTACAAATTATACCCAAATTGTTGACAAATGTTAACGTAAATTCAATTGTATCAAAATGAAACTATACTTAAAACCAGTTAGTGCAACAATTGATCATGATTATAAGTTAAACCTGGTTTCGAAACCGTGAACTTCAGCGAATACGTTTAGTTTACAAGTTTTCAATCAATTGTTACGTACAAATTTCCAAATTTGTCTACCAACCTAAATAAGTCATACTGCAAGCATTTAGCTATGTACTTAATACGAGGTTTTCTCTGTTACTTTCCTTTTCCAGCCGTCATACTTAACCAACTTTTTACGATGAAGGTGTCATTGTCAAGCTTATGATCTAACGGAGAGGCGAATGTTAACTGAAAAGATCATTTAAGGGGTTCACCCATAGAACGTTTGTTTTTTAGAGTTTGTTTTCAAAGATTCAGTGATGCTAACAATCTTTCTTTCTAAATGTCGATGATCTTTTTGTTGAATGCTAAACCACAGTCAGATTGTAGAGAAGATATAAAACAGTTTATGAAAATTGGTTTAAACAGGCTACTTTTAAACTGTAACCTGATTGATGTAGGTAAATCACTATTCATGATGTAGATCTAACAAATTTAATTTATTATAAAATTATTTGTTTTTATTCACCCTAAAGCAGTAAAAGGTTATACGTTATTCGTTTTCCCACGGAATCGAGCCCTATAAAAATGCGCAATTTGAGCACTTCATAAGTATGGTCCTCATGAAAACACACTAACAGCATTTCAAACATATGTTGCTTTTAAAAATGTTATTGCAAAATAAAGTTTTAAACCAACGCTAACTATATGTACCCACAAACTAATGCAATTCAAACAACCTTGGTTAAGCACTACCTCGTTTACAGAGTCTGTTGATCTAGAATAATCATTACTAATAGTACAATAGTGTCCCTACATCCCAGTCGCAAACGCGGTTCCTTATTTCTTCCGACGGACAACCAGACATCGGGTGTGGTAAGGTAAAGGTTGAAGGTTATACTGCAACCCGCACATGTAATGGCAAACGCCAACCTTCGTGCGAATACGTAACATATTTACAGGTTATATTAAATTGGTGGAAATATCTTCACAAAATAATAATTTATGCGAATAAAAAGATTTTTACAACTTTAGTCGGTTGTAAGGGGTTAGGTTAGGTCAAGTTTGGCACTATTTTATTTCCACAAATTATACACCTAAATTTATTCTGTATCAGCACTGTGTTTATATACAGGTTTAGGTTCCATTACAATAATGCAATTTGAATTTAACGCTGCATTTTATAAGCTACGGCAAATTTACGAAACCTAATAAACAGTATATGAAAAAATATTGTTTAAACCCGCCACGCTGACCACAGACAAGCCAAGATGGACAAAGCAAAGCGTACAAGCCATGAGGGATGGGTCAATGTAGTGTGATGGGTGTAAGCAGACAGCAGCATAGCACACATAGCGATGTAGATGTAGATGAAATGTAGATTTGTAGATGTAGATACCTGAGGAGTCATAGCTGATGTGAAAGCCCGGGCTGACTAGACTATCGATCCAGACCCGGTCGCAACCACCCTTTCACTCCTACACCCCTCTATAGCCTCCTCACACACACAAACACACAGCTGATATCGCTGATAACAGGGCCATCTGATAAGGCTGAATATACATGTAAATAGTCAGCTGACATCTCTATAGCCTCCTCACACACACAAACACACAGCTGATATCGCTGATAACAGGGCCATCTGATAAGGCTGGATATACATGTAAATAGTCAGCTGACATCTCTATAGCCTCCTCACACACACAAACACACAGCTGATATCGCTGATAACAGGGCCATCTGATAAGGCTGAATATACATGTAAATAGTCAGCTGACATCTCTATAGCCTCCTCACTCACACAAACACACAGCTGATATCGCTGATAACAGGGCCATCTGATAAGGCTGGATATACATGTAAATAGTCAGCTGACATCTCTATAGCCTCCTCTCACACACAAACCCACAGCTGATATCGCTGATAACAGGACCATCTGATAAGGCTGGATATACATGTAAATAGTCAGCTGACATCTCTATAGCCTCCTCACACACACAAACACACAGCTGATATCGCTGATAACAGGGCCATCTGATAAGGCTGGATATACATGTAAATAGTCAGCTGACATCTCTATAGCCTCCTCACACACAGCTGATATCGCTGATAACAGGGCCATCTGATAAGGCTGGATATACATGTAAATATTCAGCTGACATCTCTATATCCTCCTCATACCAACAAACACACAGCTGATATCGCTGATAACAGGGCCATCTGATAAGGGGCCTAGGTATACATGTAAATAGTCAGATGGTTATTGCCGACTGCAATTATTTACGTTGTGTAACCTATGCTGAACGTAATTTTCGTCACATTTCCCTTCATGTTGGCAAATGTATAGAGACAAATTATTTTAGTGAAGAAAAAAAAACGATTGATTGAAGAAAATGTTAAAGAATTATTTGTACGATTTTAGTGAATAAAATATGATGAACACTTTAATTTTTTAAATAGCTTACCAGAAAAAGGGGATTCTTAAATAATTCCTTATTTATGGCAATAATATGTATGTTAAACGGAATTCGTTTGCAATTGTATCTGTAAATAGTACTACACATTTAATTAATTTCGCTCTACTGTTGTTATTATTTATATGATATATACCTAAATTTCAAAAATAATTCGCATAAATTCAATATTGTTACGTCAGTACCAAATTAGTAATGATGTGACTACAGTAAACAATTTTTATAATTTTGACACTTTTTATTTAGGTAACTATTTTTAATTAACTTCTTTAATTGGACTAATATCCAGGACTCTTTAACTAGTTTTCCAATTGAAGAAATTCATTGGAGCGAAGACTATTATTTAATATCCAGGATATACTTCATTAAAACTTAATATTAAGTTATTTGACTCGTTGGACAGTGCGCTTAATTTAAAGTTAAGCCAAGTATCAAATTATTATTATTTTTAAAATCAAACCAACAAACCTAGGCTCAATTTCAAAGTTTTGTATCTACAGTAAGATTAGTAGCAAACTAAATATATTAATTAGTGAACATCTATCTAAAGCACTGATTATACAAAATGTAATCAAAATCAATGACTCTTGAAATACTATTGACTAAACCTAAAACTCGACGAATTTGTTCTTGATTATTTGGCCTCTAATAAAATAGTTCTGGCTAAAGAAACGAATAATATTATAGTTATTAACACATAACACATAATATTTGAAATGTTATTTTCTGAGTGTATAAAGAAAGAGTTTGTTCTACCAGCTCGACATTGTATTAGGGTATGTAACTGGGCACTAAGGTGGATTGGTTGGCAGAATGAAGAGCCATTGATGGAATTGAACGCTTATAAAGTTACAGGTGCATCATCTGGACAATGTATTATGGTTGAGTGTAAAGGTTAGAACGCGAACAAGGGTCTGGAGTTGGGTGAAACCAGTTACAGTTAGGTCACCTGTTCGATTCTTAAGAAAGGTCAGTATGAAGAATGTTGTAACATCGTTTAGTATCTTCAAACTCTAAATATTTATGGTTAATTAATTGTTTGTAATCGTTCTCTGTATGAATTAACAATTTAACAAATATTTTAAAAAGTTTATTAAGATTTATAAACTAATTGGACGAACGATGATCCTGAAGGTCATATACATAATCGATCACAAATGGTTCCAATTGAGAGCATTATCATTGGCAATAACTCAAACCCTCAGACTCAATTTGAGCGGTGCTTGAAGCCTACTCCAACTCTTTACTGTGCTCTACGCAATACTATGTCATACCATAGATAAAAGGAGTATGGTCATACATACACTAAAGAGACCGTACTCTCCGCAATACTATGTCATATATACCAAAGAGACCGTACTCTCCGCAATACTATGGCATACATACCGAAGAGACCGTACTCTCCGCAATACTATGTCATATATACAGAAGAGACCGCACTCTTTGCAATACTATGGCATATATACCGAAGAGACCGCACTCTTCGCATTACTTTGACATATACCAAAGAGACCGTACTCTCCGCAATACTATGTCATATATACCGAAGAGACCGCACTCTTCGCATTACTTTGACATATATACCAAAGAGACCGTACTCTCCGCAATATTATGTCATATATACCGAAGAGACCGCACTCTTCGCATTACTTTGACATATATACCAAAGTGACCGTACTCTCCGCAATACTATGTCATATATACCGAAGAGACCGCACTCTTCGCATTACTTTGACATAAATACCGAAGTGACCGTACTCTCCGCAATACTATGTCATATATACCGAAGAGACCGCACTCTTCGCATTACTTTGACATATATACCAAAGTGACCGTACTCTCCGCAATACTATGTCATATATACCGAAGAGACCGCACTCTTCGCATTACTTTGACATATATACCGAAGAGACCGCACTCTTCGCATTACTTTGACATAAATACCGAAGTGACCGTACTCTCCGCAATACTATGTCATATATACCGAAGAGACCGCACTCTTCGCATTACTTTGACATATATACCGAAAGAAAACCGAAACAACTGTTACGTGGTTGAAGAATACCGACTAAAACACTATTTAGACAGTAGTCGTAATCAACATTAAGGGAGAAGGATTCGATGTTATATGATTGGGGTTTTGAACATTGCGTAGTAGTTTTTAGCTCAGACACAAAGCAAAATAAATAATTACAATCTCTTGTCTGTAGTTCAGGGGTCACTGAAAATAATTAGCGCTCAGTTATCAGACCATAAAATTACTTCACACAATTCAGAAAGCGATCCAAAGTCTTCGTGCGAAGAGTCGACACAAATAAAATGTTTAGTTTTAGGACCGATTGTCGGGGTCAAATGCAACAAGGCCACCTCACTACCTCAGAAAGTACAGGTAATAAATATGCAGAGGACGCGCCACGCGGGAACACAGGATGGCTAATTGTGGTCCTTAGTCGCCTTTTAAGGAGCAATGATGAGTCTAAGTAGCCCAAGGAAGCTGGTGACTGTTGGTCATAAACAGACAAGAAACCACTACTGACGCGTCTGTGTTCGGTTGGCACGATAAGTTGGAATCCTACTCTCAATAATATGTATTTGGTTGGCGTGTATTTCACGATGGTTTCTTATCGTAGTAATACGCCGACTTGTATTCTGTTGGCTCTGCAAGCTGTATTTGGTTGGTGTTGTGTGTTCCAAAACTTGTCATAATCATGGTATACTGTAGATACACCACTTCGCTTGGAGTCTATAAGAATTACATTAAATGAAAGAACCCCCGCAGCAGAAAACCTGCAGACTAATCAAATTTCCGTTTGTCTGATAATTGTATGATAATTTAGTAAAATATTCCCTTAAAATTAATTTTCATATTTGTTTTCTACTTGAATAAAGTTAATTTTAATGATCACTTATGTTTGCTGCTACAGGGTAGGTAATAAAGTGTGTTTGTTATTGAGATGTTAATAGCTTAGCTGAAATAAACATATTTGCCAAAAAATAAAAATCCCTAAATATGAAATTTACAGATGGTGTTTTCGGCCTCTGGGGACATCAAAACAAAAAAGTAAATCGGCCCCTGGTCTAGGTCTTACCACGAGACTTACGGTTTGGTAACGTATTTCATAAAATGGGAAATTCACTAAAAGTGTATGTAAATGGATGAATAAGTAGTGTGTGTCAATGTATGTGGCACAATCAGTACCGAAGTGTATACTTCATGTATAGGTTTTGTTCAATAACCATTTTTGAACACTTCTGCAACCGGCGATGGGAATATAAATATTGGTTGGACCAGCTCAAGCCCACTATGTACCAATATTAGGCTACAACCCCTCCCCCCAGCCCCCTTTACCATTATTTGTCCGTTCGAGATAACACTGGTATTAGCATTTAAATAGTTATTACTTGTTATATCCTCTATGCGATCGTAATGGCCATTTTGCATATATTAACGATTTCCTACAACTTAAAATTATTCAATTGACTTTTTTAGTACGTACAGAAAACAAAACTGTTAGGAATACTATAAATATGAAAAATTATAATTTAGAACACAAAAACAACATTTTTATTAGGATAAAGATGAAGTGAA
The DNA here is from genome assembly GCF_028750875.1 of Macrosteles quadrilineatus. NCBI lineage: Eukaryota > Metazoa > Arthropoda > Insecta > Hemiptera > Cicadellidae > Macrosteles > Macrosteles quadrilineatus. The sequence continues at coordinate 33,171,507 of NW_026542598.1, read as the reverse complement.
TAAGCTATACAATATTTTTGTCTATATACTCGTATTTGTTTTATTTAACAGCTTAAAGGGATCCCGACGAAACAATATGACGTAATCTAATACTACTAGTGTAATAAAAATAAGAGAAAAACAATTAATAGCAATAATAAATACATTCTAAAGAATAAATCACCGATTTTTTACAACAAATTTTAACTCTAAAAAAACTCTCACAGAAAATGTCATTAAAAACTAAAAAAAAAAACAGCTAGTAAAAAATAATACATAAATAAATATAGCCGTACTGTAGTAAAACTGATAAGAAGAGTTCAGTTATTTTGATTGAAACCACCAATTAATCAACATGTTCTTTGTGTAAACAACACTTTGAACAATAGATAACAACTGTTTACAGTTATTTCATAAGGCCATAATGATTTCGGTTCTTCAAACAGTAAGTTAAATGTTATGTCCACAAATAATTTGTTAATAGGTTGTGTACAAACAAGTAGCTCTTTCCATGCGTCTCAACGGAATATGAACAAAGACTACAGAACTTTATGAGTTATTGTACATTTTAAAGTGTAAGAAGAAGAAGGATTGATAGTATACAAATTGCGTGGTTTCCTAAATAATGGTATGGCAAAGTTTTTATTTGATATTGCAAACCTCCTAATATTGTATGTAAGCCTCTGGTAAAATGGCTGTATTATCCATTACTCATACCTTCACTCGATTTAATTTGGAAGTTTTGGGAAATAAGAGATGATACGAATCGGAAAATAGTTCAGACTACTCGTGGTTGTGATATTTTACCATTCTTTATGATTCCACAGAGTAAAATAAGACCAAGATTATAATATTTTTAGCTCAACATCCAAAAAGAGAGGATAGAGATATACAGTATATGTGAATTTATTTTAATGTAATGATTATGGCTCACCAACAAAGGTAGGTTTAAGACGTTTTACTAAGTCAATTCGTGAAATAAACAAAATAATTGTTTCGCTGGCCAGGAACAGATATACACTTTTAGTTTACTTGGTACAATCGCAGCTAACGACAATTGCATTCAATAGGATACGCTATTCAACAACTGCTCTACCTAGAATATATACCGAAGAAACACAACATGTGCAACGGCAGAGTGTCGTACGAAAGTCTACTCTTTTGCAATTAATTGTAGACTATCCAAACAAAATACTTAATTCACTTTACACTCCAATAGCACAACATAACATGCACATGTTTCTTATCATGAAGCAATTCCAGGTATTATTGGTTAAAGATATAGAAAAGTGGCAACTACTATCTCATTGTTGTCGTCGCCTAGCAACAATTAGGCCTACAACAACATTGATGCTTCACGTTGACCGCTCATTGGATGACCTTTTCATACCCACATTGCTCGGAGCATCTTGAAATGTTTACAAATAGTGTTAAGTTTAGTTGCCTCAGACAAAATAGTTTCGCAAGCTCTCGAGGGTAACGAAATTAAAACATAAGGTCGGCAAGTCTCACTTTGCCCACGTAGCAAGTTTGGTACAACTTTTGATTGTTGATAGAGTTAACTATTCAGTATTCAAAAGTCAAGTGGTGCAGCTAAGTGTGTTTTAATAATTGAAACTAAAGTATACTACAACCAAACAAGTCTACAAATTACAACAGAGGCGTTAACTATTAGAGGACAACACCAACGAACCATGGGGTCTCCTAATACGTCAGGTGCCACGGCTGTTTGAATGCACTGTAAGGACCAGTATTCGTAATGAATTTACGACTATTCAACAAGTCGTATCATTTCAAAAAATGATAAGAGGATAAGTTTTAAAATGGCAATTAGAGAGAACAATTGATGGAAGGATCACCCGTAACCACAATTAATTGACCACTTACTAGATAACTTACAGCACTCATAAGAGGACACTTTGCTACAGGTAATATTACAAAGGGCAACTTACGACATAAACCTTTTAAGAGGAAAAGTTTAGAGAAGACACTTATTAAGAGGAAGATTTTCGACATGACACTATTAAGAGGACACGTTTCGACATTATACTTTTTAAGAGGTCAAGTTTCAAAATGATACTTTTTAAGAGGACACGTTTTGACATTACACTCTTCAAGAGAACAAGTTTAGACAAGACACCTTTTAAGAGGACAAGTTTCGACAAGTGTATCTTTTTAAGAGGACAAGTTTCGACATTACACTCTTCAAGAGGACAAGTTTCGACATTACACTCTTCAAGAGAACAAGTTTAGACAAGACACCCTTTAAGAGGACAAGTTTCGACATAACACTCTTTAAGAGGGCAATCTTTGACAGACCATTCTTTCTAAGAGGACAAGTTTCGACATAACACTCTAAAGAGGACAAGTGTCGACATAACACTCTAAAGAGGACAATTTTCGACAAGCCACTCTTAATAAGGGAAGGTTTCGACATTACACTCTTCAAGAGGACAAGTTTCAACATTACACTCTTTGAGAGGTCAAGTTTCGACATTACACTCTTTAAGAGGACACGTTTCAACATTACGCTCTTTAAGAGGACACGTTTCGACATGCCACTCATTAAGATAACACGATTCAACAAACCGACTTTAAGGGGTCAAGTTTCGACAAATCGCTCCTTAAAAGGACAAGTTTCGACATTACACTCTTCAAGAGGACAAGTTTCGAAAAGACACTCTTTAAAAGGAAAACTTACCGGAGACGTATCGTTGCCTCCGAGGAGCGCATCTACAGCTGACCAACATCGCTGAGTCGCTGACAAACACTCAACTAGTTGTACCAGACTGCGAGACAACTACGCTACAGGAGATAACCCGCGTGTCCAGCTGATAACGGCGATAACGGCTCAGAGCGTCTTTGTCCCACGGTAACGGACAACGTGCCTCTTTGATACGATAACGCTCTGTTATCAATGGAGGGGAAGCGTTTAATGTTTCGTGTGTTGATACTATGATGATTTCGCGTTAAGTGAGACGTTTTACTTACTGTCAACAGACAATATTTACAACTTTGCCAAACTTAAATATGTATGCTCTAATATTTGCAATGAACTTCCCATTTAAAAACATATAATTCCATAACTGATAGCCACGCACAGGCCCCTACCTATGTACACTTGTGCCTTTAGTGCATATTTAACACTAAGTTCATATTATGTATAGAAAGTATATATGTTTTGTTATTTTATAGATAGGAAGGAATTGGTCGAACTATTGATCTGTAGTAAAACATTCCATGTAATAATGTGTTATTAAATTAGAAATAAAACGATTTTTTATCTTTTTTTATTTAATAAACAACACTTTTTAAATTTTACACCAAACTACGTGCTACTATTTCCTCTTAAAACCGATTTATAGAGTAAGGCTTGTAGCTGAAATGAAAACAAATTGTAATTAAATCGTTTTTGGAGGGTGGACACAAAAACTCGGATAAATTTTATGAATAAAAAATATGAAGTAAAATTTCCTATGTTAGTACACGCAATAGGTAGCTTCGACAAGATGTCTGAATACTGCTTTCTGTCAGTACGATAATAAAACTGCACTATTTATCATTATACCTACAGATTTGAATTATATAGCTACTAGTTATTTATCTACAGTCGTCAGCGAACTAATCGCTCTAGAGAATCAAACGCTAGACAAATGAATAGAGAAGTGATACAAATGAAACTGACAAGCCGATTCGATCAGTGAGTTATAAATGAGTTATTGTCGCTATTTTGTGCCATGTCACGGATATTTTATGGCTACGCTGTTACGGCATAATTAGGAAATGCTACGATGATGTCATAGCTCAGTCTGGTTCTTTAGCATAGTATCTACAGTGTCCAATTAGTCATAAGTTGTACGTTCCAAATCTACTAAATTAATTTATACCCAAAAAATCCGACAAAAATACCCCAGGACAGAAATACATACACGAAAATACAATGAATTGGTATGACGTTTAACGTAGCCTCCTGTAACACAAGGTTGATGTGTGGCAACGTCGCACCGGCCGGCCTATTGCCGTGGTAATAACAGTAATAACAAACGTCAAAACATAAACATTGCGCAGTCGCTCCATTGTGAATTAGTGCAACAGCTGTTTCGGTAGGCCGGCAATGCGGCGTTGCCACTTTTGTCTCGCCACCGCCTTGTAGAGGTTATGAATTTACGCATCGTAATGCTCACGAGTGGTTATGTTAATTTTACCAATTATTACGTAACAACCTAAATAAAAAACAATTCTTTTGACAAATTTCTTTTTTATAAAAAAAAAAAACAACTTAATAATCCAAACAAACAAAACTGTCAGTTTCGTAGGAGTCGGGAGTGTATACCTTGGCTGTGTCCACAAAACCTATACAAAACTGTTTGTTTGGTGGCCACTTGAGTTATAAAACATCACAGCTTCTGTGGTCGCAAGAAATAATAGATCAGTCCGCACAGAACACGACTTTGGAACTGAGGAGAGTGAATACTGTAACACACCGACTGGTTGGCTGGTTGGGGTTTGGTTGGTTGGTTGGTGGCTGGTGGTTGAGATAAAGGTGGTAAACAATGAAGAAATGTGGGACACCAATCAACACCAATACAACTCCGTGTGCGCTGCAAATGTCATCAACGCTCTACAATAACATTGATAGATTTGTTACTTAACTAATAGAACATAGACTCGTTTACAGGGGGAGGGGGCTACAATATACAGTGACCAAATATAGATTAAACATCGCCTTTAAATTCCTATGCGTACCTTTTTCTATTAAGTTGGGGCGATTTGGGAAGTTTAAGAAGAAATAGATAGAAAATTATGATGTGCTGATTATTTTTGTCACTACTTTTTAGAACACTAGTTTTTTACAGATTCAACAGAAAATACACTATAATGACAAGCTATTTATTTGTATCCCTACTTTGAAGAGCAAATGTAGTTTCTTTAAGAGCCAACAGAAAACACTATATATCTCAAAAAAAAAAAAAATAAATAAATAGTTTTGTTCACAAAACTGTAACCTATACAACCCAAATGCATTGGTCATAGCCTCCAATACAAGGTCGCGGCGAGGCAAATGTGGCAACGCCGCAATCCCGGCCTACTGAAACAGCTGTTGCACAATTCATAACGGAGCGTCATCGCAATGTTTATGTTCATACGTTTGTTATTACCGTGGCAACAGGCCGGCCGGTGCGACGTTGCCACACACCAACGTCACGGTCTTGTATTATACGGTAGGCCTACTATGATAAAGTATTTGGAACAGGCTTTCAATTTCTAAATAAGTTCTTGATAAATACAGCTGTGATATTGTCTAATACAAATAATCACACAGTTAGTTTTTAAAAAGCAAAACGACTTGGCAGCAGACTCAACCTGTGTATGTTTTCTGTGGGCTCACTCAACTTAAAAATATCTTTGGCAAACAATCGTGTAATAAGTAAAGCCATTATAGTCAATGGTAAAGCGTAATGAAACCTTTACACACGTGTTTCTGTTTTGCTTTCTTTGTTTGAAATTTATTGTTATACATTTACATCTTACTACAATAATGCAATGGAACCACCCTTGCTAATATTTTGCCTGCCCTGTACATACAACCAAAGATCGTCATGATTTCTCAGCGGTTTATTATTAGAAGACTACAAAACAATTAAACCAAACTTGCTCTTTGTCAACAAACAGAAGAAAGTCGCTCGTGTCGACAAGGACTGACCAAACTGTTTACGTCCGGAACGCAGGATTTGATGTCGCAGAAACTCTCTATAATCACTTCAACAACAAACCCTAGACAAACTTTCATCAAAACTAAGGTAGAAGACCTCCCATCGACATGATAAAGATGTATAAAGTTTTAGAAAAAGATTAACAATGTTGAGCTTGGTGCTGATAAATTTTGTTTGTAATCACTTTTAAACGGAGCTAAACTGAACGGAACTTGTAATCAATAACATATTTTAGTTTATATGATCGATGTATCGAAAACTAAGGGAGAACTTATAGTTTTTACAATAAAACATTGAATTGTTAATTTAACTGCTACAGCTGGTCCATGTAGATGGGATGTCTACTTATAGTCTGTGTGAAGTAACCTGGCTTTTGACACTTCGTCTAACTGGGAACTTTGACCAGTCTCCATGTAGAGGATGGTCAGGAGACTGGTTCCATCATACAGCTTATAGTCAAGATGGTACTCACCGAGTTCGTGGTCGGCCGTCCGTCTGTTGGGGGATGTAGATGGAGCGGTCTTGGGGAACCCAGGGGGCGGCTGCTTCAGCACAGCCAGGGGTACCAACCCCTCCGGCGGCGAGTCCACGGCACTTCCAGAAGTTGGCATCCTGACCAGGCACCACTCTGGGTCTCCAGGTCGTACCTCCACAACCTCCACCTGTTGTCCCTTGGACACTGACAGCTCGGCGGAGCCCGCCGCCACGTGGTCGGCGATCACCCATGTCATCTCCACACCGCCAGTCTGAAACCAGAGAGGAAATTTAGAAGGATGACAAAGCCGTAGAACAGGAGTGTACAACACTGAAAAAGAAACTGCACTTCTGGATGTTTTATGTACCAATCCTTGGACGTTTAAGTTCAAGTCTGGAACAGTTTTCACATTTCTTCAGGCTAGGCCTAGATGGCCAAGGTTATTACTCTGATAAATTGGTGTTTGACAGTATTTGAACACAAAACTTCGGGACCAAGTCCGACCCTAGATCACCTTACTCCCGTTCTTCTGGAGGTACAAGTAAATGAGTAGGCAGTAAATATAAAAGGATAACAGGAATTTTGGATTTTTAGTAAAGGTAAGACACATTTCTGCTATCTGACATAGTTATTTTGGTGTTACTGTATGAGAACAAAACATACTATAAGATTCCTTATTCTGTCAAAACATACATGGTGGGAAGAACAAAACAAAATGTGAGGTGTGGTCGAGTGAATAATTTAAAACGTTGTTGATAAATACACAGTGGAACCTCGATAAGAAGACCCTCGATAACAAGTCACCCTTGATAACAAGTGTAATTTTCCTTGAAATTTTTACCCCAAATCACATGTTATTGCAAACATCAATAAGGAGTCAACCTTGATAAAAAGTCTGATTTAATAATCCTCTTGAGAGTCTTGTTATGAAGGTTCTACTGTATCGCTTTAGCTTCGGAGATATTTAGAATAAACCAAGAATATTTGTTAATCTAGCAAAGCAAAATGTCTTAATCTTTCTTCAGATATCACACATAATTGTTCAAATATATTATTTTAGGTTTTCCAACAGCCTTTTGCAGATCAAAAAATCAATGACGCAGCTTGTATTTGCAGCGACCAAAGCCAAAAATAGCTTGGATATAGATAACACGACACCTGTGTGTATAGATAAAGGTAATGGACCGCGCAGATAGGGATAATACCTACGTACACGGCTACGTCGCTAACATCACCACGAGTCACAGTTTGGTAATCTTTGTGATTAAATAATATGAGACTATCGTGTGGGATGGGAATGAAATGCTGCAACGATTTCGACTTTTTTAGATCAATGAGTACGTTAAGTAAATAAATATACGTCTTATAACACTTCAAACATAGCTGTGTTTTACTTTCCGTGAATTTAATAACACGTACAATGCTGATCAAGAAGTTATCAATGAGTACGCAGGTCTGCTGCTGATGGAAAATAACGATTTTTACGATGTCATTGCATACAAAAACCAAAAGATATTAAATTAATGTTTGATTGTGGTAGAGGTAAGGGATTGAAATACCAATTATAATTTGGACAGAAGATACATAAAACATTCTTGATTTAATTATCGGTTGTATAACTAAAATGCAGAAAACAAAAGTGTTTATTTTGCAAAAAACACATTTTTGCGAAAGAGTAAAAATAAAAAGAAAAAAAGAGGGAAAAAACACGACATGGGAACTGAAGTCCTTCGCTAGCTTCTACATTTCCACCAGACTCTATCTACAGTTTCGCTAAATGACAAACTTATACTTAAACGCATAGCAGTGCGCGAAATTCTATATATTCAGGCAAAAATTTTCACACTTACTACAGTACTACTCTTTAAACATATGTGCGTAAAAAAGATTTGATGACCACCCCGAAGCAGCGTGGCGTGAGAAAAAGAAGATGATGGGAAGAAGACGTCAGTGGAAAAGGAAAGACCGGCAAAAGAAGTGGTTGATAGTGCACACTGAAGATAAAACGCGACTAAAACTGATTTAAAGACATCACGCAACCTGAATCATTTACGACTTCAACTGACATTCAACAAAGAATCACTAGAGCACCCGCAATATCGACATGCCATGTAAAAAGTAAATTGTTAGAAACGTTTGTTTCTTGGGAGTTAAAGTAACATTTTAGATTTTTCGAATGATGGTAGGGGTAAAATTACTACGATAAAATTCTCCAAAGAACGGTAAAGTAAACAGTAGTTGGATATTGCAAGAGGAATAATCAAAACTATATACAAAATCATAGGAGCTCTAATTTTTTTAATTATATTCCCGAAACCAATTAAGTTAGGAAACCGTCCTTAAGTTGGGACTAACAAAAAGGTTGGTCGAAGTCTTTTACATGAACCATACAAAATATCATAAGAATAATATAACAACAAATACACCATTAACAAATATAGGCTACTGTAGCATCCTTTGTTTAGATTTCTTTGTTAGTGACATTGAGTTTAGGATGGTATAGGATCGTTGTGGACCATCATGGATTAGTAAAATGTGAAAATCTATAAGAGGAATTTCCGCCACAATCATTTAAACAACTGTAACATGTTACTCAGAACGAAAAAACAACATCAGAATGCAACTGTTACAATACTAGGTACAGAAATAAATTCAACAGTCAGTAAAACAATAGCTACAAGTACTTGAACACTGTCCACAAATTGCATGGTGTAAAGGTAATGTTTTCGGAGATATGCCTTGTCGGAGTTGTGACTGTTGTAGGTAGAATTTACGACGTGTAGCTAAGTGATATCCCTACTTGGCTCACAGCCGGTCCCTGTATAAGGCTACATGGTCTAGCCCTAACCATTGCTGACCTAATGAGCCATTAGAATGACCGGCACACCTGCCTGATAGCCTTATCAATTACACTGCAGTGCTCCTAGCTTACGTGCGCTGGACTGTTTTACTAACAGGCTATCCCACAAATGTACTCTCCTCCAAACAGACTATTCTACAAACATACTGCAGATGCACTATTCTACAAACAGACTACATCCAACAACTATACTGTCCTAATGGACAATACTACAGCCACAATATCCAGCAAATGGACTCTAACAGCTACAAATAGGCTATCTCTGAACATTCTTTCCAAAAAATATAGTATCTAACAGATGGACTATTCTATAAAGTATAAATTGACTAGCCTGCAAATGGACTTCCCTACGAACGGACTATTCTATAAACAGACTATCCTACAAATGGACTACCCTTCAAACAGACTATCCTACAAATGGACTACCCTTCAAACAGACTATCCTACAAATGGACTACCCTTTAAACAGACTATCCTACAAATGGACTACCCTTTAAACATGCTATTCTGCAAAGTATTATCCTAGAAACAGGCTATCCAGCAAATTCACTATCCCACAAACAGACTATCTTGCGAATGCACTGTCCTTAAATAAAATATAGTTCAAAAAATCATATTATCCTCTAAACGCACTATTCTACAAACGTGCTTGCTTTGGTTTTGTAAAATCTATAGTATTTCCCCAAGATATTTCGAAACAGGAGAGTATTTCGATTTACGACTACCAGATTATTACAAAATACATAACACAATTTCCAAAAATATTGAACTCTGAGGCGCTATGTCTCGCTCTTCATTTTGTGTCTATGTAAGCATATATGATTTATCTCGTCAACATAAGAATATGCGATATGGGAACTGTCTGACTCAGCTTCTTCGTATCTGTGAGTGAGTATCTGTGTAAACGAGTAAGTTCATAATTCGACTGTCAAGTAAAGTTTATTAGACTATTTTTATGTCTCATATTACGTCCTTCGAAGGCTCTAGGAACCATTTCACAATTGACTGCAGGCCTAGAGGGTCGCCTAAAAGCCATTTTGTGATTGGCATGATTCGTACCCGGGGCCTTGGAAACCGAAACCTTCACCAGTAAACTAACCTCTCAGCTGACTAAAAGACTGTGGTATCACAATTAGGTAATTAACATTCCTCATTATTATTATTAGACTAATTATTTAAACTGAATTTCATATTAGACCAGCGGCACTGTAAACGAGCAGGTACACATTCAACACTCCAATGAAGTTTTTTAGACTACTTCTGTAACAGAACTGTTTCTTCTCTGTGGTCCAAATTACCAAGATTTTATCCTCAACAACGATCTAATCTGGTACAAACTGACCCGACATTAGAGCTACGACCACCCGGCCAAGTGTGGTATTAAGGGGTAGTTTTAATTTTGTTAACAGCCGCTATCAATTAGCAAAGCCGCTGGGTGTTGTTGAGGTCCAATTATCTAAATTAGCCACGCTTCCGCCCCTTGAAAGCGGCTCTTCCTCATTTGGGCAAGAGAATGTGCGTATATAGACTTGAGTTTGGTCCGGTTTCTAAACGGATTGGTTCTTTGGTGATGAAAATAGTGAAAGCTTTTGCAAACGTGTCAAAAATGGGAATTACTATCACATTAAGTTTTCACGATAGAAAATAATTTAAGTTGGGAAAAATTAATTATTGTTGAAGAAAATATAGGCAGCCTTAGGACTTTGGACACAGTTATTAGTATGGTTATGCATTCTGAAATCTCTCAAACTGGTTTTAGTTTGAGTTTAGTGTGTGTGGTAAATTTGTTGCTGTCAAATGTTTCTTTCATGTTAATCGTAAATTTAACAGCGTGGTCTTTCCTCTGAAATTATGCCACCAAACGACAAGCACGAGTTTATTAACATACATTTGTGCCAACTAAGTAAATAGAAATAACTAAGTAAAAGAGGTAATCGTAAATTATTTATTACAACAACAAACATAATTTAAAATTGTCTTCCACTCGGGAGTGTTTTAATCCATGACTTGTGATTAAAACTAAAAGAGAGGTTCAATTGTTTCTTATGAGTGTTACAATTGGTTTACTATTCCATAACGTCATCTCATTTCATTTGTACAAGTACAATATTGTACTTATACTGCAGTGAAACTTAAATTAATTCACGATTAAAACTAATGGCATTATAATTATTCGTAATACGTGTTACTGAGGTTAAAATATGCTTTAAACTCTACAATATAACTAAATTACAAGCTATACTGAGTAACAATTTCAGAAGAACAACAGCTCAAAGTAAGCAGCTCGTTTGATTTCCCTTGGGACGCGTTCAGTGTGTTCCACATGTGAGTAGAATCTGACTGCATAAAAACTCTTGACTACTCGAGAAGTATAGACGTTTCCGAGTCAAAGTTGAGCTAAAAGTATAAAAAAAACAACTGTATCAGCACTCTGACACATATTTTCTCCCATATTTTCCCCACTCTTACACAACCCTTATGGGCATGCGGTGGGAGTAGCCATGAAATGTTAAGTGGAAAATCACAAAAGCTGCAATACCTTTCGGACTGCAATTTTTACTGCATTGGGGTTGTACCATTTTGTTTAGAAAAGGGCAAACATACTAAACATAAATCAAATCTGGAGCTTTTTTTGTGAAAAACCTGCTTGGAAAATGAAAAAAAGTTTGGAGATAGTGGATCATACCAAATGTTGTCAAAACCGTTCCATAGGAGTATTCTGTAGCGTTATACACATCCACATAAATAAAAACGCGCAAACACACACATACATTGCTATGTACTTTTTTGGGTTCAGGGGGCTCAAAATGGACAATTTCCTCCCAAAATTCAAACTCGAAACTTTCCACGAAATACTTTCTTCATATACTGTACACGGAGGATGCTATGTATAGAACCACATACAGTGTGTTGCAAAACATTACATTTGTCACAAACTAAACCGCCTTAAGTGAGACATCACCATTAGATGTCCATCGAGCTGTCATCGTATGACTAAAAGAGAAATAGAACTTAAAATAAAATTGGGTTCAATTTAAATCAACAGTATGTGTGGTTCATTCAGCTATGACTTGTGAAAACTAGTGTCATTACTTAGTGATAGAATGGCTATGAATTAATAACACATACACGTAATTTATAGGTAACTCAGTAGCTTAAGTCAGTGGTAAAACTGACATCTATGGAGACACGCTTTTTAATAATGTATTGAAAATAATATGACACACAAACGTTATGGAAAAGCCAAGTGTTTCTGACTGACCAGATAAAGTTATAAAATAAACTATTGTTCAACAGGATAACAGTTATTTCAAATCTCAAACGTCAAAACGTGTAGGATTGAAAATAATGTTTTTATGATCTTTACAGACAAACTAATCCACCTACAACAATCCTTTTTCCTTTTATATGTGTTTGTTTCAATGTTTCAGTGAAAACCTAAGAGATACAAATTTATACAATAGATTTATACAAATAGATACAAATTTATATTGTTCCTCTTCAAATGTATGTCTGGTTTTGGTAAATGATACATTATTACGTTAACAACATTTTAATATGTTGCTTCACTGGTTAGAAACTACATACATTACACACATAGTAGTAGTTGGATTAGGTTATATTTGGATAGGCTAGATTTTTTTTATTTGCACGCTTAGAGAAATTCCAATGATGGCGGCCCTGTCCTCAAAAACACCCAAGTAAATAAGCTAGCCATAAAAGTACAAAAAAATCCACTTCTACAGATAAAAACTCGTGATCCAAGCAATTGCACGATTTCGCCAAGATTTCAGCGTTTTCGCGCCCTTTTTAATTCCTGGACGAATTTAACATTCAACGATACTTGTCCATCGCACAAGAGCGGCAGTTTGAAGCGGTCTGTCAAGACACAGGGGATGGTGACGATCGCGGAGGCGGTAAAAGGACATATTAAGAGGCGAGACACGCTCTAGCACCCTTCAGCTTCCAACCTCTTGTAAACCTCTGATAGCTCGTTGTAGTCGATAATGCCTCATTCATCACCGGTGCTTCATCGCTACACTGGCTACTTGATAGCTGTTACTGGGTACTTCTTATGAGATATACTAGATAATGGCTACTTGATAAATGTTTTGGATACATGATAGATAGCGATTACTGGATAACCGTTACTGGATACATCGTAGGAGATAATAGATACTAGATAATGGCTACTTGATCAATGTTTTGGATACATGATAGATAACGGTTACTGGATATATCTTAGGAGATAATGGATACTAGATAATGGCTCCTTGATAAATGTTTTTAAAACATGATGGATAACGGTTACTGGATACTCCTTAGGAGATAATAGATACAAGATAATGCCTACTTCTTAGGAGTTACTAGATACTTGATGCTTTTTTTAGACACTTTATAAAGGTTAGTGAATACTTTAAACAGTTACTGGATACTTAGTAACAGTAAAGTTACTGATGAAGGCAGGGGTGCCCATCCCCCCCTAGACTCATGACGCACCCCCCCCCCCCCAATCGAGCAACAGCTCCCCCCCCATAAACATACATCTGTAAAAAAAACCTCATACACAACAAATGAGAAACATTATTCCCCCGCCCAGCACTATTTGTAAAACTATAAAAAAAGTTTTATATTTTTTTTAGATATTTAAAATTCAAACCCAGTTAATCTATATCAATAAAGTTATAGTTTTGTCTGTACATTGCTCAGAATTATACATATTTTGTGTTATTTATGTTTTATACATTGAAGAAGTTGAAACATGTCTTATTTCAATTTATGTCCGTCTGTCACGGCCCAGAAGGCATTTTATGCAGCCTACTCATGGCCTACTCTAAAGAAAACTATAGAGTACCGATTATGATTCTAATGGTTTAATTGTATCCACAGGATTGGCGAGAGAGTCCTTATAGCCATTAAAATATGTCCTCACTATTTTAGAAATAAAATAACGGACGATCAAAAACACAATTTTGTGTGATTTTTCTAGTTTATTTTCTCTATGTTTACTACATACGTCATTAATTTATGAAATACTAATAATCTGTTAAGAGAACACGTCATATATGAAATTACGAACAGCTGTTTTGATAAAGATTCCTTTTCCTAGCTGTCACTGATATGTTTACATAAATGTTCTTTAAGAATACTGTGTAGGCCCTAACCATTTCCGATCACGTTTGTAAGCAAATCCAAAACCAAGTGAGATTAATACCGTGTGGTTTTGGCTTACATAACGGGTTTGATTTATCACGAGTACTAATATGCAACTGTAAATTAAATTAAATAACTAGCCATCATCCAGATCCAGGTCGGGAACCGGAGATTCTGTGTGTATCAAGTTGTACTTGAATTTTGATTACAGGGAAAAGACCGTGACTCAGTGTTGTACAGGACTGGAAAACTTATCTTTCTATATAAATAAAATTAGAGTTTTATAAGTCCCCTCAATTTAAGGAATTTTTTATTGCCAGAATATCCATAACGAATTGTCAGTGTCTTTCTCGATATAACGATCCCCTCTCCCTCCCTTTAGAAACATCACAGCTCCTTTGAAAATGAAATGGAAACAACGCTTGCGCCAACAATCGTCTGCTCCGTTATACACTTCTGTCTGCTGTGCGCTATGTTACAACAGATTTGAGATACAACAGCTGAAATGAAATGAAATGTCTTTTTTGCTTTTAACATCATATGTAGCTGGGGAATGATGACGATTAATGCTTAGTACACTGTGATTGAGTGATAACCATGGTAACTTTAGTAAGGCTGTGATTGGCCAATGAGTAGGCCTAAATATGGCGACTTGTTGAATTTGTGTATGAATTGAAGAGAAACCTATTAATGAACAGAAGAATAAAGAAAGAAAATAACAAGATTGTTCTCGTTACATTCTTTTTTAAGAGTGTTTTAATTATCTCTAAACATAATTTTACACTTTTTTATTACTTATCTATCAATTCCTATGCTGTGATACAGCACCTATCGGTAGCCTATCTGGCTATCATGAGCAGTACCTTACAACACTTTCTAAAGGTTCCTTTAATATTTACGTTACTTATAGCAATGTAATGTTTGGCTAGTGATTAGTTGAGTTTGAGTTAGCTACAATTTTAAACGTTGCAGTTTGTACAACTGAACCAAGATAAATGATTTGAAATTTACAATAATAATGATTGTGCAATATTAAATTTTGTTTATAAAAATGTAAATCGTGACTTAATAGCTGTTTACAATGTTTTAATGAGTTTGTCATCTGTTTTTATACTATATTGGATTAACCGTATTTTTCATTCCCCCCCCCCCTTTCCCTATTAACTCAGGTAATCGAGTATCTACACAATAGTGTAAAGTATTGTAGCCTATGCTACTTGCTACTTGATCGTATTTTAACGAGCTTTATGTCAACAAAGCGTTCTGCTGTGCTAAGTCGCGGTGTAGCTGGACGTGTCTGTACCCATCTATCACAGCAGTTGAGCCATCCCGTGCGCTCCCTCTTAGATCTCACGTCTTGCTGATCTTAAATAATAACTTTCTACTTGAATCCTAAACTATCCTAAAATCCTATTATAACTAATTTAATTCAATAATATAACTATTGTCATTAATTATCCACTTTCTATCTGGCGATTTCGTAATGTATTTTGGATTGTCGTCACATTGAACACTGTTGCAATTAACTTAAGCCCCCCCCCATTTGAATTTTTGAGCCCCCCCCCCAAGAATTTCAATGACGCAGTCTGCGTCACGGCCCCCCCCTTGTGGGCACCCCTGATGAAGGTTCCTGGATATTTATCGATACAAACTATTGGATACTTGATAAAGGTTATTGGATACTTGTTAACGGTTACTGGATTTCCGCTAATTTATAACGATTATTAAATACGAGATTACTGAACATTTGAAAGCAAAGTTACTGGATTCTTAATGAAGGTTCCTGAATACTTGATAAAGGTTATTGTATACTTGATAAAGGGTATTCGTTTTGGGTGCTCAAAGAGGTGAAAAGGTGTAATAAATTACTAGTTAAGGCGACTGCACGCTTAATTAATACAGGTTACTGGACATAATGGATACTTGGTAAACAATATTCAATAATCGATAACGGAGACTCGATACTTAACGAAAGTCTTTGGGTACCTAAAAACACTTATTAGATACTTGATAAAGGAAACTGAATGCTTAACTTGGTAAACTGATATTTTATGTAGGTTTATAATCAATTAAATGGTATTTCATTCATAATAACGGTTACGAAATACTTTACAATGATACTGGAATCTTTGTAAATGCCACTGATACTTAATTAAGGTTAAATTAGGGTCAAATCACCACAGACTTTCCTGCTGTATACAGCAAAATACAATTAAGCATAGATCAACCGTCCTGTACTAACTGTTTTATTTAAGAAAAAAAAGTTTGAATTAAATAAAAATAAGTTAGTAGTTTGATAGCACATTAATTTCAATTTTAAAACTCATATAGTCATCCTTTACAATTATGAACTAAAACACAGTTTGGTAACCGTGTGAAATGTTATTGGCAAATCTAAACATTGGAAAAAATATCTTTGTACTTATAGAAAACGCCATTTAAAATGATCATAGAAACAATGTTAGAAAATAAATGATTCAAACTTACACGCATTGATTGCTTAATCACAAATCCGACAGCTCTTAACTTTGCAGTCAACGTTTCTAAGTAAAATGTGGTGTATGTTAACTAGAAAGGCAGGAAGATAGGAAACCCACATCCGCTCCGGATGATTTCACATAAACAGATACGAGATGTAACATCATTTGCTGGGGAGTACAATAATTGATTATATATAAATACAATGTATATGAAATGTTGTTTTAGCAACGTATATTCAATTGTATGGTTTTTCAGAAAAAACGTATTTTTATCTGTGTGTTAAGTTTGCAAAATAAATAAAGGAATTGGGGTGATTTAATCTTGATAAATACTTTGTTGAGTATGTCCTTTTTAAATACGACATCCCAGGATTGCCATACGGACACTCCGCTAATGGCAACGTAGTAAGTATACCCTTTTAATAGGCTATAGGCTTAATCTACAAACATAACATTTTCTTGAAAATTAAGGAGTGGCTGACCATCCCGGCCAAGTCCTCCCGAACTGTAGTAGTAAGTTAACAAGGTCGTGCATTGATTGCGCCAAAGCGTTCCTTAATTGCGCCAAGACCGCATAGGGTCCCAAAAATTTTCCTTTGTAGCGCCAAGCACAAGCCAGGTAGGGGTAAATTGCCGGCAGAAGGAATGTCCTTGTTTACATGTCATCCTAACCTATCCTAACCTAACATAATCTACGAGACATAACTTAACCTTACCTAACCTAACCAAACCAAACCTAACCTAACCTACTCAATTTTACAGTCAAAGAGGGCCGCCCCTTAGTGCAGTTAATGAACGCGTCGGGTTGCTCTCTGTAGTAGTGGGCGCAAATCAGGAATACCCAACTACCTGACTCAGGTCAGTTGGCGCAATTAATGCCCACCCGTTTACTAATATGTTTTATTAAAAAAATTATAGGTCATTTTTTGAGAAATCAATCACAGGGCCTCTTTAGATGAATTATTAGAACATTTGTCATCTATTGACAAAGGTTTCCTGTTCTTGGTTTTGATCGAGTAAGAATATCAAGAAATATCTATAAAATCCTTACATATAAATTTTCTCCTAAAGAAATTAAATTTAATTTTTTGGCCTTAGATTTGTTTATTTTTGCCAAATTTCTCCATCAAACAACACGGCAATGTGCTCTTCGACCTCTAATGACGTAGGAAATGATTTCGGTCCGATGGAATTATTGACTGGTCTCTTTGTCACTTTGAGCTGAGATAATCAATGTCCATTGAGTCTGGTCTCCCGCTGTCCGGCAATCATCACAAGGCCAAACGTCCACTGTTATTTATTCTCAATGGTTCGAATCAATCAGTTTGGTTTATTAGATCTTTCTCGACCTAACACCTTTCAGTTCCTTACCATTCGCAATGTGAGGTTTATAAATTGAGAGTAACATAAATATCCCGGGGGGGAGGGGGGGGGAGCTAGTGTGGTTGTAAGATGCGGGACTTCGGTCCCGGGTTCAAATTCTGCCAAACACCAATAGACGTTATCCAAGTGACAATGCAAAAACCACACATCTGTGCTGAAATAACGCACAAATATTGGAATATCTATACGTTGGAAATACGGTCACGAGACAGAAATCTGTATTTTATCACGTTACCAATTTGTTGGGAATAAAAGCGGAATTCGTGTTAATCATTTTATTACTCTAGCAAAACACCATGAGTTCGCGTTTAAAAATATTTTTATGCAGGACGAGGGTATACTGAGTAAGGATATGCAAATTTTAGCTTTTACTGACTAAGATCAGCTGTTTTTTGCTGTGCCCATCCATCCCTCAATAATATATGAAAAGCCTTTTTTTAATTAAAAAAGAGCATAGTTCTGTGAGCCAGTCACAGATTGGGCTAGCGTCTGAAATTATATTTCCTAACTTTTTTTACTTAAATGTTTGACGTGACATAAAAGATAGCTTACAACAATGTCCTATCAGGTTGACTAAGCAAGTCTAAAGATATGACAGAAATTACTAACTCACATAAGCGCAATCTGTCGGTGGGTCACTTAAAACAAGTCCATTTTCATTTACTAACTGGAGACAACTTTAAAATGGGGATGGAATGGCTATTTGTATCAATAGTCAAAGCTAGGACAGATTAATAGGTTTCCGACTTTTCAGGATTGAACCGGTGAACCTTCCAATTAAAAAGGAAGATAACCACTCAGCCACCTAAATTACTACAGTAATTACATTTTAAGAGCGTTTTTGGTTCAGTTCGAAGGTAAACATTGACTATACACAACAGGCAGATTTCTCCAGCTCGCAACTTGTTCACTCAATTCAGCAATCAAGAATTCTCATGGAACTAACTAACTACAACAGTCGTAGCACGCGCTACTTCAACACTAATCAACTTTTAACTCCTCAGGATACAACTTAATTTACAAATTTTCAAACGGATTTTGAAGTATAGTAAATATAGCGTTTAACTGATTATTTTACTATACAAAATTAGTCTATTGGACTATTGACTATTAATGTGCGTGCAACTTAGGTGTCTTACTTATTCTTTCCTATGGAAAACCACTGAACCAAATTAGGCGCTACGAGAAAAAACGCTATATTAGTAAATTATAGTAGGTGCATATCATTACTAGAGGGGTATTCCTTATTCGACCTGTGGCTCTGCCTTTTTAAGGTCTGAGGTGGGACTTCGAGAGGTAATTAATTTACTGATTGGTCTCCAATGAAACAAAAGAATGAGTCAATGTTGACACGTATGTGAAGAAGACTGTTAATAGTTCGTCAAACTGCGAATGTTATTGAGCTTGAGAGATTTGTAGAACCTTAAATTAAATTACGTTCCTAAAATAATCGATAATGGGTCATTGTCCCAGGCAAAGCACGGATACGACTACTATTTACCGTTTCAGTAACTAAACTAGTCGTTAAGAATTGTTGAAATAAGATTCACCTTATATCTCAGTGATTTTAGTATTTAACTTAGTTTTTTTTAATTTGATTAGAGTACAATGTACAACAAAAGTTAAAATTAAGTGGTTTTCGCATGTAAAGAGACAAGCAAACGAAAAATAATTATGTATTCAAGATGCATTAGATATTTTGAGTATACGCAGGAAAACAGTTAAGCATGTATAAATATGCATGTATAATGCAAACAATCAAACAAATAAAAATATTATTAAGTAAAAAAAAAATGGTCTAAACACAACACAGTCACTGCAAACAGTCTTTTACGGCGGCAAATTAAGCTTTAAGCTTCTAATCTGCTTGGGGAGATAAATTTGAGAATTCTTTTACGAGATAAAATCTCAAAGCCTAAAAGCCCCCGGGGGGGGGGGGGGGTCCCAAAACTGTCCTCGACTGTAAAACTGGGACAAATACGACGATTTTACTTTTAGTGACATCATAAACTTATATAGAGTAATGAAAAGGGATTTAATGTCATAGATTTGTGAATAGCGTTGGCTGCGGACACACGGGCGTTTTTTCACGCACAAACGCAGCGTGAAAACACGCGAAAAATTAGAATAGCATTGAAACAAATATGCGCTCGATACTGCGGGAAAACACACTGCGAGTGACATTCCTCATTTGCCCCGTATCTACATTTAATGCCGATCATATTTTTCGCGTGTTTTCACGCTGCGTTTGTGCGTGAAAAAAAAAACGCCCGTGTGGCCACATCCTTCGTAAATGGCAGCTTGGATAGCTAAAAGGTTATACTGTTAAAATACAAATCAGTCACCTACTCGAACCAAAGAAAAGTTAGTATATCTTTAAATGGCTCGAATTTGAGTACATTCTTGATCCTTGATATACATTTTGCGACATTTTGTAAAATCATGTAAATTATGTATTGTTTATTGTAAAAAGATGTAGTCCGTTGGAATGAGTAAAATGAAAATAAAATCACTACTCAAAGTAACTCAAAGGTATCGCCCAATTACTGAACTCAGTAGGCCTACCTTATAATATGTACATGGTTTGTCGGCGTCTTTTCCATTGAATCTCATCGTATTTATAATTGTTCAGTCTTACCAATCCAAATAGTGTAACCACGCAGGGATTCGAAACACAACTCCAACAGTTCTTTGTTTAAAGTTCATTTTAGTTATGGTGGTTTTCACTTTGTTTTTGCATGTTGTTCTGACTGCTATACCGTTTTCTGTGTGGTCATTCTATGCGATTTTACAGCTTTTGTTTACTATTTTTGTTAGGTTTAGGTAATTTATCACCTGAAGACTGGACCTGATTTCAGACCCAGAATCGTCGTGAAAAACTTTCATTCTAATCATGATGGGAAATGTCAGTAATCCCTAAAAACCAACGACTATTCAACTAAGTAAAATGTGCTCATTCATCCAGTGAATTCCTGTACAGAATAGGATAAAAGCTTCATTTCACACAACACAACTAACAGTCGATAAATGAATTATTGAACACACCGCGTCGCAGCATAAATACTTGACGTAGTCCTAGAACGACACCAGATGGCATTGTAATAATCGCGTATGTTTGACGAGAAAAGGACCTTTTTGATTTCTTCCCCTTTAGTAAATGGAGAAAGTATTGTTTACGTCGAAATTTTCTTGTTTGAGTTTTGGGCCCCCAATGAACCCAAAAAAGCTTTCGAACATAAGTAGGCTATATGTGGATGTGTGGAGCTACAGATTACACCAGGGTCCGTCCGATTTTGATTGCATTTGGTATGTGTGTCCTTAGTATCTCCAGGCTTTTTCGACATTTAAAAATTTTGATTTTTTAATAGTGATTTTTTCAATAAAACCATTAAATAACAGATAAAAAAATACAGTATAGCAAAAACGATTTAAACGACATTACAATTTATTATGCTATGGTCCTTTTAACTCTAAACAGAATAGTTGAACCCCCAATGCTGTAAGGATTGCGGTTCAAGAGTTATTACAATATTTATAATTTTACTTATTAAATATCATAGTTACTCACACCGCTCACTAAAGATAGGGGTTGTTGACAAGCTAATGGGAGAAATTACGTAACAGTATGCAGATACCGTTTATTAAAATTGTGTACAGTACGTAAATGTACGTAAGTGTACGTTTCATAGCTTCGGCGGTTAATTTCCACATATATAGAATGTGTGGCAACGCTATCCAAAAAAGGAGGTGAAAGGAACGACAGAGTCGTTAAAATTCGATTAAAATTAGAAGGATTGCAAAATAGTTATCCTGACCAATTTATTTGCGTTTTTAATTACTTCGTAGTAATTCTATTTTGTGTGGCATAAATAAAATTTGATGTAGGGAAAATTGTAATTTTGGACAGGTAATAAACATTTCTAAGTAAAATTATAGATAGAGAATCGTACAAACCCAGCTATCGTTAATGATTTTAGTTTTATATTTTTGCAAAGTATATTGTTCCTTGAACAAGATTGAACGTAAAATAACTCTGTAACGAATCATTGGTACTTGGTAGAATTACATTCGTCCGGAATAGAAGAAATCTAACAAAGGTGTTAGTAAATAATAATATACCAAATCTTTACCAGTTAAAATCAAATTGTTATTAATGGTTTGAAAACTTTAACATTCTGCACAAACATTTCAATGTGCATTGTTTAGTCTGAAAAGTAGAAACCAATTAGAAAAATGATAAGTTAGAAAATTATAATCAGTTAGAAATTAGAAATATGATACACTGAATGTTTGAGATAATTACATTTAAATTGTCATAGTTTTGAAATATTTCCCAAAATTTACCGTATTGCATGTATAAACGAAAATGCACAGGGAATAATAATTTTAAAAACTGAATCTTTAAAATTACCACCTCAAATTAAATGACCATCAATTTGCTAAAATTGCACAATTACATAGATTTCCCAAATCTAACAGCGAAAAAAAATACATCACAAAGATCTCGAAACTATGCGGTAAATCAAACTACCGATAATTAACGAAAATTTGCAAAATTGAACTGTTTAGAGAAATTAGAAATCCAACAATGCAATAATGACATACGACAATTGCACGTTATGGAAATCAACATTCTGATGGCGTGTGTCAAGGTCACAGCACGTGGATGTTTAGGGGTGTCTAGAGAGGGTGACCAGACCTGCTGTTGACTCGACTGTCGCTGCAGCCCTCGCCAGCTGCCAGGGGTGTCTATGGTATGCTGCCTGGTCAGCTGCGGTGTGCTGCCTTGCCGGAACCATGGCAGCGAGATCTTCCGCCGAGCCATCAAGGCTGGCTCGCGCACCGACTACCCCGGCCACTGTAGCAGCGCGGACCGCCAACCCCCGCACACGATTATCGTACCCCGCTGACCGATTATGGTACACCGGGTCAAAATTATCGTATCCGAACCTTATCAGGTAATTCACTATCACTTTGTTTTTTAAATTCAAATTCAATTACGAATTCTGTTAATGGTGAGGTTATTTTGGGTTAGGTTAGAACAAAGACATAACTTAAAATAATTGTGCAATGTTACATCCCACTTATATTGTGGTATCGAATTAACGGAAAAGGTTCTCGTATCCTTGTAGTCGAATGGATATGAAAGTTAGATAAATTTGTTTCGTAAAAAAGAAGACCTCTTTTAAGTTGATTGCCGTTTTATATTTCCTGACCACATATACCTCTGGCCTGAGCTTGAACCAGAATACTTGTTATGAACTGATTGTGTGGTGGAAAGTAACAAAGCAAGGTGTGAGCCGGCACCGTACAGGAATTATCTGTATTGATAAATATTGTGTTTAGTGACGGCAGGACGACATATCTAATACTACTTAAGTTCTCAATTTTTGACGAAAACTTGAAAAATCATACAGTTTCTATGTCTGACCAGATTGGCAAGTTCTCCTACGATATAAAGAGGTATTGAACATCAGAAAACGCTGTAAGTTGATCAATTTCTTTGTTTATAAAAGTTGTGTAATTTTTTTCACAGACAGGCTTACAAGTGACCATGGGATTGCATGGCAGCTGCGTTAGATGTTCCAGGTTCGAGCCTATAGTCTGTTTGATGGAACCTGTCTCCCATCTGCCTGAGACTGGCCAATGGCTTAGGGGTCAGGAGACAGGTTCCGTCATACATACTATAGTGTCCTTGCATGTGAAGGTAGGACTACCAACACATCTATTCCCCGCATGACTGTACGGTGCCATAGTTTACCATACTGTGTTATCATTGGCATGGTACGAGTGGTACCCCTGACATGCGCGCGCATTCCCAACCACTACCACCCCCCACGTCACATCAATGTTTGTGTTAACCGCAATTACTATTTTTCATCTTCCACTCTGACGGAGATGCTGTTTTGCGAGACTATGTTATTTTCTTCTTAATCACATTTTCCAACCCCCTTCCACGCCGAACCGTGTTTTACTGGTTTTACGGATTTAAATTTCAGATGGACTCTAAATTAAGAAAATAGGTTTTAGATTTTTCCACATTTTAAATTATAACAAATTAAATTACACATTTCGATGATAGAAAACATTTCATGGCCACGACAAGAGAGTAAAAACAAAATTGACCCTCCGCAGCCTGCTTCAAAATTAACTACGTGAGATTTTTCAATAAATTGGTTGACACTGCCCTAGGCCTACTCGTTTCAATGTGACACTTAAAAATATAACTACACGAGTGTCTTATTGTCAATCCATTATATACAATAGACACATTTTTATTATGTCCTGTGCTGTGATAATTAGCTTTAAGATTTAATCCTACGTTATTGACAGTCATTGTTATTTGTTCGACCTATCACCCTATAGCTCAATTAGAAGTAGTTGTAATTTTTAGAACCCTTATATATTTATTTAATGTTTTGACTATGCCAATGTCTGTACTTCATGGGTTAACGGCAATAATGATTCTCGATTCTAGCTCGTAATAAATTAAATGAACGTTAAATATCGTATTATGAGATGGGCACTTGTAATGCAATCAATCAATATTTTAACAGGATTTAAATTATGGACTTATTGACTTCGCTCTACTCTTTAATCTATGATACTATCCAGTGAGCTTTATTAGCCATTATATTAAACATTTCCGATTGAATTGACGAAACAGGTTTAAATTCAATACAGCCCAACATAATATTATTTGGTGTATTGATAGAAATAGTATTACAACTGTTTCTTAAATGAACAACTA
Organism: Macrosteles quadrilineatus; assembly: GCF_028750875.1. NCBI lineage: Eukaryota > Metazoa > Arthropoda > Insecta > Hemiptera > Cicadellidae > Macrosteles > Macrosteles quadrilineatus. The sequence goes on along the minus strand of NW_026542598.1, from coordinate 33,146,711 downwards.
ACAACCACATCAACGCTGTATTGAATACTGCAGCTAGCCGTTCCGACGACGGAATAAATAATGGATTTATTCATATTGCTATTAAGCTCTGCAAAACGTTTTCCTTGTACAGCCAGGTATGCAAATCAAGGCTGGTCGACATAAAAAAAACTGAATTTCCTGACTCAAACTTCATTTACTCAGACTATAATAATTGAGGATATTTTCGTTTGTCCGCAACTTCTGCAAGTTGTCTCACACATCCATTATTAAATTAATTAATTTCAAATTATAAGAGGTTAACAGGAATCATCAGATGGACAATTTTTGAAAGGTTTGTAAACTTACCGATCTCAATGTTGTATTTACATTAGGCCTACAATATCTATAACATTTTAAGTCACGGCTTCGTAAACCAATGGAACTTCTATATACAGTACTTACAAGTTAGAATACCTGCATAACTTACACAGTTCTTTAAACAAATTTATCTCTTTACAAAAAAGAGCTAAAAACTAATTCCCCCTGAAATAAATACCCCCGCCACAGTAAACCTGCTGAATAATTGTATGATTAGCATCAAAATATTCAATTAAAATTGTCAGATTATGTTAAGTGCAACGTTTTATGTTTTAGGGGTAAAAAATTGCAAAAACGTTTTTTTACCCGTAAAACTCCGTTACCATAGTCCGCCATGTTGGTTCACGGAATCGTTTGAATGAATGTAACTTAACACGTTTTTGCCAAATTTCATTAAAATCACACGATCTGTCCCGGGTCTAGGTCTTTACCACGGTAGTAGCTTCTTCCCAATATGGGAAATTCGCTAAAAACGGCGATTAAAAATAAAACTCACGTCAGAGGGACTCGCGAAACGTATTATATCATAGACAAGCATAGGGATATTTAATTATTTCCCCATGGCATTATGTATGTTTCAATTAACTTATTCACTATCAACATAAACAACATTTTTGCGATTAAATTTCATAAATCTTCGTGTGGTTCAGCAGAGATACATTTTGTACAACCCTACATCCTGTCTAAGAAATTGTGTGAATTATTAAGGTTCTCTTAACACTAAAATTGTAAATAAAACAATAAATTATGAAACAAAAGACTGCGAAAATCTAGATAAAACATGACAGAGAGTTAGGCAAACGGTTAATCTCAATCAAATTAATTGACTAGAACTTGCGACAACAATGTGAAGGGGAACAGTGAACAGGTCAATTAGTAAATGGCGGAAATTGGGGAAACCAAACAACGAGACAGCCGCTCTCTACTACACCGTACATTGCTCGAGTTACTACATTGCGATGTATGGCGACTCGGTGAAACTATATACATTGAGATGTATAGCAAATTTGCAGTTAACGTTGACATTACATAGCGAAGTATAAAGATTATGAGGTGTAAACTATTGAAGACACTATTGAAGAATTTGCGAAATATAAAGCGTATGAAGTGTAAATTATTGTAGACACTATTAAACAATTTGCGAAGTATAAAGAGTATGAAGTGTAAACTATTGAAGAACCTATTGAACAATTCGCGAAGTATAACAATTATGAAGTGTAAACTATTGAAGACACTTTTGAACAATTTGCGAAGTATAAAGATTATGAACTGTAAACTATTGTAGGCTTATTGAACAATTTGCGAAGTATAAAGAGTATGACGTTTAAACTATTGAACAATTTGTAAAGTATAAAGAGTATGAACTGTAAACTATTGCAGACACTATTGAACAATTTGCCAAGTATAAAATTATGACGCGCAAGCTATTGAAGACTCAATAGTTAAACTCTTGCACTTTACACTACGAAGTATAGCAACTTTAAGTTGAACATGGCATTGCGATAGATAGGCTCAGATTGAAAACAACATTGATATATTAAGACTACCACATTATCTTACAAACACATCTTTTACGTAGGTAAAGGGTGGACCAAAAAAACAGGGACAATTTTAAAATGTTATTACTCAGCTGTTATAAAGGCTGGAGAGTTCATTGATGTGGCAAAAGAAGGTTTATTTGATGCCATTTAGTGTATAGTTACTATGGATCATCAATGGTTACCGCAACATCGTGCCTTTGTCATGGATACTTTTTTGAAGAATAATTTGACTTTCATTTCTACTCAACGTCAATTTCGTGTTCACTTCAACATTGACCGTAATGGTGCAACCCCAAAGCGAAAAACGATTTAAAGTTAGGAAAGTAATTTCCAGAACACGTCTTCTGCACTCAAAGTCAAACCTAGTAAGATACCTCGGACTGTTCAAACGCCGGAAAATATTGAAATTGATTCGCGCGAGTGTCCTGCGTCGAGCGTCCAAAGCCAACCGTTTGCAAAACATTGCATTGAAATTTAAATTTGCATAGGTTTAATTTTGAGTACAAAAGCCGTGTTTAGGACATTGCTTACTCATCTTTGAGTAGTTTATTCGGTTTGGGACCGCACCATTATGGCCAAAGTTGAAGTGAACACGAAATTGACGTTGAGTAGAAATGAAAGTCAAATTATTCTTCAAAAAAGTCTCTATGACAAAGGCACGATGTTGCAGTAACCATTGATGATCCATAGTAACTATACACTAAATGGCATCAAATAAACCTTCTTTTGCCACATCAATGAACTCTCCAGCCTTTATAACAGCTGAGTAATAACATTTTAAAATTGTCCCTGTTTTTTTGGTCCACCCTTTATTTTCCAGAGTATGAAATGATCAATGTATTTCTTAAACGTTTCATATCTAACTAAAAAACAGTGGGATGTCAGTGAACATAGAAGAACGGTAGGCAGATGTATACGAGTGCATAAAACCGTAGACAAAAGAATGAAACATTAATTACCCTAATGTATTGTCAGTGATAAAATGTATACAGGTATCCCTCATGTATGTATCCCTTTCTCTGATTAGGTGCCTAATTTGTATAGCGTTTCTCGATCTAGATCCATGCTCGTGTACATTTAAAACTACTGGTATGTATCATGTCACAATGAAATGTAGTCTTTTACTCCCAATAATGGACGTTCAACTTGCTAACTATGTTAATCAACAAACATATTAATGAACCTTGAATTTACATAACGATCAGCTATAAAATCGAACACAGGCTATTTGCATCGAAATCTGGTCTATAACGTGAATAACGTATGTTCACCTTTATGATGATTTACCTTATCTTCATCAGGTTTCTATTGAAATGCAACCGCTGAGCTTTGGAGAAGTCGTTAAAATAGATACAGTATTAGTAGATGAAATGCTCAGTAGTATAAAATAGCAAAATGTATGACCGTCGCATTTCACTATATAACTAGATTGCTAGATTGCTTAATTGCTAAATTTAATTCCTGATACTATGGACAAATACAAATATCCATCTAAAACAGAAAATAAAAATTACATCAGGTAGCCCGATATTTGAAATATCGATTCAGATTTCTAACACCAGTAGTAAAAAGAATGGACATTTCGAACATTATCACAATGACAACTTGACATATAAAACCAGACCAGAAATATAGGTGCTTATCGATTGAGATGTCTAATAGTTCGACAAGTAGATTACCGGATACAAATAGTAGCACGATCAGAACCAGATATGCAAATCTCAATAGATCATTCGATAGTCAGAAATATCGATTTCACAACCGGGATAAATAGAGACTCCTTTAGACCACCACAGTAAATATTTATTGAAACGAATAATCTGACCTATCGATTAATCCAAGCTGTGCAAACATAAAACCGAATCATAAATGCCAATGATATACCGATTAAGACATCTGATCGAAAGGTTGGCCTGTGGACGATTTATGAGGTACCTATAGAAAAACATAGAGTAAAACAACATTACTTCTACACTTAGACATGTTCGTGCATGTACAAGTCGACCAGTCGACCTTCATACGAGTGTAGTCTTAGATAGCTATCTGTATAGTGAGTAGCAAACAGTGTTATTAGGTAATACACGCCCCTTAAACAGTCCACAGACCTTGGCTAACTCTCATAAGACAATAAACACTCACACAAACACACGCACGCATTGCGACTTGACATTTTGTGGTAACAACGATTGTATTGTAAATAAATTGTGTCAGTGAAATCGGGGTATTTGCATAGATTTTGAACTGTGTAGGTAGATTTGTTATATTGTAAAAGTGTATATGTTTATATTAGTATACTCTAAGTCTATGGTATTTAGTTCCCTATTCGTATTAGCTATGATTATTTTGGTTGAGATCTCTGTTTCGGTATATTTTTGTTGACTTCAAGCCTTGGTTGCTGTTGTCATTTTAAAATGTTTGATGACCCTTGTACCAAGTATAAACATTAACTCTGCATACATAATAGTACCAAAACATAGTCTAGGGGATATTTAGAATATATTTGTGAGTTTTTTACACTTTTGACGTTACTTATAAAACTTTTTATTTATTAATTACCGGGGTTTACTTTTTCATTCATTTTATACTCAGAGCCTTAACTTGTTCGAACACTGAAAGACTCTTAATCGACCTTTAAACATCATAAGACGAAAAAAACCAATCCGAACTTAATATTATAGGATAACAAAAGCACGTTAAAAACCAATCCGAATCGGCAGCAGTATAGCACAACATAAAACAGCTTGCTTCGTGTCCAGTGATTAAAACCAACCCCGTCGGGGTCGTGTGAATTGAATTAATAACGGGCAACAGTGATGACCGCGAGAATCGAGAGGTTATGAGGGGGTGGTTTAGGGGGTGGGGAGGGGCCAGACCCCCGTAACATCGTTAGCGGTTCCACTCAACTCAGAAAATAACAGAGGCGTAGTGTGGAATACGAATTATCACTCTGACGTCAGACGATCGGTTAAAATTGTTGATCAACAAATTATTCTTACAAATAATATCCACTTAGCAATAAGGACTTAGTATAATCATGTAAATTTATAAAGGTGGTTAAACGACGTAAAACTAGAAAATACTCTAAGTTTCTAGTAAAATAAATCCAGAACATCTAGAATGCTAAGCTAATAAGCAACATTTCATTGCGGAGATGTTAGTCCTCAAGTAAATAAAATTTAGTAAGACAATAAAAAAAAAATAAAATCGTGGATCTGAGCAACAACACATTCTTTTAAAAACAAACCCTTAAAGAGTGCATCGGAGAATTTGGCGCAAATAAAGTGGGTCAAGTGCAGATCACAAAGATCTGAGTGTAGAGAATCTCATGAATATGTATCTTGTCACACGACAAGCGTCTCTAACATAGACTAGACAACACTGACTCATTACTACGTACGTACACTGTGTAGTGTGTAGTGATGATTGAGGTGTCTGGTAGCTCATGAATATGTATTTTGTCACACGACTAGCATCTCAACCTCAGACAACACTGACTCATTACTACGTACACTGTGTAGTGTGTAGTGATGATTGAGGTGTCTGGTAGCTCATGAATATGTATTTTGTCACACGACTAGCATCTCAACCTCAGACAACACTGACTCATCACTACGTACACTGTGTAGTGTGTAGTGATGATTGAGGTGTCTGGTAGCTCATGAATATGTTTCTTGTCACACGACAAGCGTCTCTAATATAGACAACACTGACTCATTACTACGTACACTGTGTAGTGTGTAGTGATGATTGAGGTGTCTGGTAGCTCATGAATATGTATTTTGTCACACGACAAGCATCTCAACCTCAGACAACACTGACTCATCACTACGTACGTACACTGTGTAGTGTGTAGTGATGATTGAGGTGTCTGGTAGCTCATGAATATGTATCTTGTCACACGACAAGCGTCTCTAATATAGACAACACTGACTCATTACTACGTACACTGTTTAGTGTGTAGTGATGATTGAGGTGTCTGGTAGCTCATGAATATGTTTCTTGTCACACGACAAGCGTCTCTAATATAGACAACACTGACTCATTACTACGTACACTGTTTAGTGTGTAGTGATGATTGAGGTGTCTGGTAGCTCATGAATATGTTTCTTGTCACACGACAAGCGTCTCTAATATAGACAACACTGACTCATTACTACGTACACTGTTTAGTGTGTAGTGATGATTGAGGTGTCTGGTAGCTCATGAATATGTATCTTGTCACACGACAAGCGTCTCTAATATAGACAACACTGACTCATTACTACGTACACTGTTTAGTGTGTAGTGATGATTGAGGTGTCTGGTAGCTCATGAATATGTTTCTTGTCACACGACAAGCGTCTCTAATATAGACAACACTGACTCATTACTACGTACACTGTTTAGTGTGTAGTGATGATTGAGGTGTCTGGTAGCTCATGAATATGTTTCTTGTCACACGACAAGCGTCTCTAATATAGACAACACTGACTCATTACTACGTACATTGTGTAGTGTGTAGTGATGATTGAGGTGTCTGGTACCTCATGAATATGTATCTTGTCACACGACAAGCGTCTCTAATATAGACAACACTGACTCATTACTACGTACACTGTGTAGTGTATAGTGATGATTGAGGTGTCTGGTACCTCATGAATATGTATCTTGTCACACGACAAGCGTCTCTAATATAGACAACACTGACTCATTACTACGTACACTGTGTAGTGTGTAGTGATGATTGAGGTGTCTGGTACCTCATGAATATGTATCTTGTCACACGACAAGCGTCTCTACCATAGACAACACTGACTCATTACTACGTACACTCTGTAGTGTGTAGTGATAATTTATTACAGATAATATAGTAAATGTTTTAGTCGACATGAGTGTCTATCATAAAACATATTATATTATTTAAACACATGTCAATATATTTGTCATTGGTTATAACATTATAGTTAGTTTGGAAATTGTTTGTTTCGATTGCTGTAACCTCCAATGCAAGCTACTTGAGGGAAATCATCAGCCATATGGACAGTGAAAGGCGAAGGAGACCAATTATACCATGTGAGAGGCCTCTAGATACCAAATAAGGCAGAGTTAAATGTCTGGATTAACAATCAAGCAGATAAACAAGTTGTCTGCAGGCAACTGTAAAACTGGAAACAGTTATCTCAGCAGTTTTTGAGCAATGATATAATTGGTTGAAATCGATTGCTATTGTGGGTATAATGTCTATGTAACACGGCTTGTCAAAATTATGGTAGGTATGAGAGTATAACTATCGAAAAGTGATTGGAAGACACAATTTATTACACTTAAACGCTATGCGAAGATTATTTCACATCAATAAATAGAGCTAAACTACGCCTTGGCCATTCAGTATCAATAGCGATTTAAGCATACAAAACAATACATGCAATTCGAGTCACAAATGATTGAATATGCATCATCAGCAAAGCTGTTGACTATTTGTAAGTGCACCACTCACACAAGCTGGTATGAATATGACTGCTTTCACATACTATTGAACAACCTACTTTAATAAATCAGCTGTCTCTCTGCAATCAGCTGGTTAAAACTGGGCGGTCGTTAAACCCAACTAACACCAACGGTAATTTCAGCAGCAAATTATTCTCTGATCCGCCAATCAAGGTGTATTCTACCAGTAGATGAGGAGGGGGAGACGAGATTGCATAGTGTATTTGATCTTGACCAGGGTTTTGGAATTCTAAATAAATTTTTGGTGATTTTTTTCTTACTTTTCCAGACAAACATGTTCGTACAACCATGAAATGATGAATAAAACTTTTTACCGATTAAACCTTACTCATATTTAAATATCAAACGTAGACTAGAAACTATAATTTATTTTTTGTATGGTTTAAAATCATACAATATGTAAATTTACCATATTATACATATGATTTCATCCCGGATATTTTTAGATTTATTTGTATTTGAAAGAGTAATTACGTTTATATTTGATGCAATGTACTATTAAGATTCTAAAAAAATATTCAATCATATTTATTGATGATTTGGAATTCACTTTCACATTGTTCTCACATTATATAATTTTGGAGATTATCTTATTTCCAGTATGTTTAGGGTTGTTGACAGTTTTACAGATATTTCAAAAGATAGTTTTAAACTTAATGTTTTGTTGATTAAGTTTGTTCTAAGATTGGACCTCACAGAGGCAAAATGTGGAATCAAGGGTTCCTGGCAACAAGAAACTAGGGTCTCTGTTATTTCTTGCCTGTGAATCAAAATTTATGATTGGTTCATGCACAACAATAGAGAAAACAGGAACCAAACTATGCAATAAACAACTAATAATTCACCTATAAACACTTGTTAATCCTTGATAATCTATAAAAAATAAAATAATTTTTACCGTTGATCCAATTTTCTTAAAAATATGAAAAAATAAAAATTGATTTTGAAACTTGGAGACTAGAGTCACAGGAAACATACTTTTGGTCATTTCACCATAAACTCAACTGGTAAAGACGTACTGTACTCCCAGTTAAGTTTATATTGAAGTAGGAGTAGAGCACAAAACTTAAAACAAACTCAAACAAGAATTTATCATAGTTTCCTCTTAAACACTGTTTTTTACATTTCCACAGTCTATACAAGCCATAAAAATCCATGTAGGCCTACTAGTTTTAAGTTTTACTTACTTACTTACTTACTTACTCCCTCGACGTCGTTGACCAGCTCTTGCTGGATAGACTGAGTCAAAATAAAAATAATAATATATATATATACATATTTACAAGTTTGGCGGCAGGTTAGACGCAAATTTTATAAAACTCATCTAGGGAGTACAAGGGTCTTGCCAGTAGCCACTCCCTCAGTTCGTTTTTGAAAACTGAGGCCTCAAGGTTTTTAAAGTACAGTGGCAGTCGGTTGTACATCCTAATTGCCAACATAGGAAAGCTGTCCTTTTTTTTGTTTAGTCTGCAGAAAGGGATATCAAGGTTGGATTTTGACCTTGTATTGTGATCATGTTGGTCTTCTCTCAATGCAAGACTAGAGATGTTGGTCCTTACGTTGTTTAGGGTGATTAGAATGTACTGGCTGTATACTGTAAGGATATTGAGTTTACTAAAAAGAGGTCTGCAATGTTCGTGGTAGTCAGCGGACGAAATAAGTCTGACAACCTTCTTTTGTAACAAAAGTATATCCTTACATCCAGCTGCATGGCCCCAAACCTCCAACCCATAGCTGATATGGCTGTGGAACAAAGCAAAGTAGACAGTCAGTAGGTATTGCTTTGTCAGCATAGGTTTGAGCTTCCTAAAGAGATGCAATGTCCTCGATAGCTTGGTGCACACTTTCATGGTGTGTTTTTCCCAGGTGAGTTTGGGGTCGATTATGAAGCCTAATAATTTTACTTCAGGCAGGTTATCAGGGATGGGATTCCGAGCTAGACTGCAGGTCATGTGTTGCGTTTTGGTTTCATTTAGGCAAAGCTTATTTGCTTTGAACCACGTCTTGGTTTTCTCAAAGGACTGTACAGCCTTGGCCCTGGCTTCCTCAGGAGTGCTTGCATCCGCAAAGATAGTCGTGTCGTCCGCAAAAAGCAAGACGTTGCCTAACTGTCCGAGGTCGTTTACCATCACCAAGAATAGCACAGGGCCCAACACAGATCCCTGGGGCACGCCATGTTTAACCGGCAATGGTTGTGAATTTGCCCCTTTTACTGCCATGATCTGTTTTCGATTTAGGAGGTAGGATTTAAAGGCAAGCAGTGCTGGCCCCCCAACGCCATATAGATGTAACTTTTCTAGCAGTTGAATGTGGGAGACGCAATCAAAAGCTTTGCTTAAGTCAGCTAGGGTGAGTGCAACTGAATTCCCCTCTTCGAAAGCATCGACTACCTCAGTGACAAGTTTAAGAACTGCAGTAGTTGTGGTTCTACCAGACCTAAAACCATACTGTGAGTCACTAAACAGACCATTTGTTTCAAAGTGTTGAACAAGCTGTGTTTTCATTATAGTCTCATAAATCTTTGCAAACATGGGCACTATGGAAATCGGTCGATAGCTTCCTACATCTTCAGGGTTGCCCTTTTTAAAAATGGGTACTGTTTTAGAAACTTTTAAGACATCAGGGAAAACCCCATGGGACATACAAAGATTAAGTACTTTTGCTAGGGGATCAGCAATAATGTCCGCAACATGTTTCAGTACAATAGTGTTTAAGCCATAAATATCCTGACTAGTTGTGTTCTTGAATTGTTTGATTATTTTAATGACATTTTGAGGCGTTACATAAGCCCAGTTATCTAGAGAGTTTATAATAGGCTTGTCCGGTATTTTAGTTGCAGTATTTACATCACTGTCAGGGTTTACTGAGTCAACAATTTTGTCAATTTCCCCCAGAATATGTTCATTGAATTCATCAGGATTTGCGGGGCATTTAAGAGTTGGGGTTGGCTTAGAAACACGATTTACCAGATTCCATGCCGCCTTGCACGGATTTTTCGCAGCTTCAATCTCAGTCATGTTTGCAAGTTTCTTTGCCTCGTCCACCTTTACTCTATACAACCTCTTACTTCTAATGTACAAGCTTAAGTACCTATTTCTATCTATTACCTCAACAGCATGCTTATGTCTATCGTTAAAAGCCAATACGAGTTTCCTCAGTTGATCTAGGTCAGGTGTGTACCATGACTTACCACAGATTAGCTTACTCTTAGTAGTTGGTGAAGGTTTAGGCTTAAGCTTAGGCTTACGTCTAGGCACTATTTTTTGAGGAAAGACTTGGTCAAAACAGTCCATAAAAATACTAAAAAAGGAGTCAAAAGCTGTCAGTGGGTCATTGGTCTGAATTTCCGCATTCCAGTCTTTACTTGATAGAGATAGCCTAAGATAACCAAACTTATCTTCACAAACAGGTCTTATAATTTTGCTGTACATAGTAAACCAGGGTAAAAAATCAGAGTTACTCACCCATTGAGTGGGAACATCCAGGATTACCGGGCAGTGATCAGCCACTATCGAGTCAGCGACAGAAGTCATACAGGTTCTGGTGTCGAGCGAAGTTGCAAAAGTATCCAAGCATACAGAGCCACGTGTAGGAGAGCGATTCGTCACAAATAGTCCATGACTTTTTAGCAGAAAATCGAGTCTATGCGTTCTTATTTCATCTTGATTTAGATAGATATTAAAATCACCACCCAGTATTATTGGAGTTTTGAACAAAGTCAGCCACATTAAGCATCGGTCCAAATTTGAAAAGAAAGTTTCAATATTCCCACTAGGGGCTCTATATACAGATATTACTAAGAGTGAGAGGTCAACCAGTTCCACTCCTGTAAGTTCAATGTCTGTTTCATGTAGGCCTACTAGTTTTAAGTTATACTATTGTATGATGCCATTGTAATTTCTTAATCAAATAACAAATAAAGAATATTTTGATTTGATTTGATAGCATGAACTTATTTTTAAAACTGCAAAATGTGAGAAACTTACTTAGAAACTTAAACCACAGTAGATCAGATTTTAATATCTTTGATAAACTGTACCCCACTGCTTAGTCCATACTGGTACTTCAGTTAATATTGCTATTCAAAATACAAAAGTACAAAGATTTTGCACAAATTCATGCAATGTGACTACACCCCCTACACACACACCCTATTTTTTTTTACTCCTAATTTCAGTGAGAAACTAATTTCAAACCTTCCAACTGGGTGACTGTTTTTTTGTGTTTTCTACGCCAATGGCATTTTGGACTTTTTGTAAGGGAACGGTCTATGTCTGTAGATAATTTTACGGAAAATATTTTAAGTAAAACATTTAAACACAAATTAAAACTAACTCTGTCTGTCTGTGACTTTGATGATAAGCACAATCCAAAACGCTGTTTCCCTAACTATAAATGTATCCAGTGGAAATCACTTTATAAACTTGCACCATGTTAGGCAAGACTGGGTGACAATCACTACCCACATTTGCCTATCTGCAGCCATTGTTTATGCATGTATGATCCACTTGGACGCAGAACACGTAGCCCTAGCCTTGTGTGGACGGAGTCACCACAAATTAATTACAGGTTAGGTAACCGTCCCACATACCTCCCATTCTTTGCTATACTGGTTTGCTGATCATTATTAAACGGTAGATATTTGTTACGTGCAAAATCTATAAGAGGATATAATTATACTTATGTGGTTGAGTTGATTACCTCCTATTTTCTGCTAAATGCATGTATATAGTGAACTCAATACTCCCATTTAACATGATCATTCTTTGCTCGCTATAATGGTTTGTAGATTAAACAGAACTGTAGCTATTTGTCAGCAAGCTTAATACATAGCTAGATTACTATAGTTCGGCCGCTTAGAAAACGACCTGCGCGCTAATGCTAAACCAATGCTGGAGGAGGTCGTTTTCTAAGCGGCCGACCTATATATTACTATTTTATGTAGTTATGTCTATAGCATTTTTTTACGAAATGTGATGTACACTAAAACCTTGATAACAAATCACCCTTGGTAACAAGAGTCCTTTACAAGTCCACTCGAATTGTATATACTCTTAATAGTCCTAATCACATGTCATTACAAACCTCGATAACAAGTCAACCTTGAAGTCTGATTTGATAATTCCCATATGAGAGTCTTGCTATCAAGGTTCTACTGTATAAATTGTATAAACTATGTGCTTATAAGCCCTAAAATATTTAATATTTTAACCAATTTTGTGTATCTAGCCAACTTTCTTTATTTAGAATAAATTTGGTTTTTACGCTAATTACACATGCTATTTACGTAATCTTCTTATTAAAAATCCTTTGTAAGTCTAAATTGGTAATAAAATTACAAAATCTTAAACAAAAGCTGGGTTTTTACACAACAAAAATTTTAATAAATTTTAACTGTTAATAAAAACATTCTAAATTTAAATTGTTATACATACATATCTATCAAACCAATAGTATTCACAAAATTTTAAGGAAAGTAAGGTATAAACACATAAATGTCAAACTAATAAATATACATTTACCATAACTGAATTAAATAGCAGGCAGTTGTCACTGCCACATATTAGAGAAACAACTATAAAGGGGTTTGTAGTAATAACATAACACAATTAAATAGTTGCTACGCAGCCAGAATTTCAATTTTAATTAAGAAGTAAACCTGACACGTTTCAAAAGGTGAGTAAATAATGCATTAGAGCACAAAAATGGCAAAGTTGAAAGGTTAGAGAGAGAGAGAGAGAGAGGGTTGAGTGTAGTCGCCCATTGTAATTAGTGAGAGTTTATCACAGAAATGTCAAGCCCAGCTGTTGGACACCATTACTGGTCCCATGATACCATTACTGAACTGTACAATATCAACAATACTGCAGTGCATCTCATAAACTAGTCAAACTCTCGATTAGTTCACACAATCTGTTTTTTAGTTTAATGGTTTCATTTTTTTAATATCGGTGACCTCTTTAGCTTACAGACCGCAAATGCCAGCCAAAAAACAAAGGAACCATTATATACTCCAAATACAAAACACTTCTTCAATTATGGTTGATTACTTAATTTATTAATTACTGTACATAAAAAAATATAATATTATGCAAATGCTACCAGAATGTGGAAATAAGGGACTAACATTTCAAAGACTATTGATAAGAAAATCTGTGTTAAAAATTATGAAATTTCTACATTCTAGTATTTGTATTTATTACACAACTATTTCTAACATGTGCTTTTCTTTGCCGAGTTCGATTGGCTCTTCTACATCCAATGTAGTTATAGAAGTCTTTGAACGTTTTTTTGTCGTTTTTTATCATAGTGAAAATATTTTTACACACTAGGAGTCTTTTTATTGTTTATCTTTTAAAAACCTTAAACGAATATCATTTTGTAGATTGGTATTGAATAAGAACCAAGAAATAAAATATAAATGTATGTAATATTAAAAACTTTATCGGACAAGGTCAAAAATATATTACTTAAGTTTTTGAGACAAACAGAGTTGTCCAATGTTGTTCATAAAAGAAAACAAAAACAGAGGATTGTGATTTGGCAAGAGTTCAAAAGAGCAGCAACTAGCCAACGAACACACATTCTGGCTAGCAATATGCACCCCCACCCCCGTCTGGTTACTGTATATTGCGGCAAAACAAGAAAATTGTTCCTCCCCAACCAAGAGCAAACTCAATACTTTATCTTTGACCTAGGACTATATTACCTAAATTTGCATCCATGTGTGTTTTGGCAAATTTACAATTGAACAAAATCTTGCAAAATCAATATGAATTATGATACAGAGTTAATTAAGTGACAGTGACATCATATATGCGTGATGGTCAATGTACTTGATTGATGTACAATAACCAACAGCCACTCTTTCATTATCTCCTCCCACCACCCAGACTGTCTTGTGATCATACCACCTTTGTTATCAATGTTGTAACACATACAGACCACGTCAACTAAGTGACAGTGACATCTTGTCTATGTGATGGTCAATGTACTTGATTGATGTACAATAACCAACAGTCACTCTTTCATTATCTCATCCCACCACCCAGACTGTCTTGTGATCATACCACATTTGTTATCAATGTTGTAACACATACAGACCACGTCAACTAAGTGACAGTGACATCTTGTCTATGTGATGGTCAATGTACTTGATTGATGTACAATAACCAACAGCCACTCTTTCATTATCTCCTCCCACCACCCAGACTGTCTTGTGATCATACCACCTTTGTTATCAATGTTGTAACACATACAGACCATGTCAACTAAGTGACAGTGACATCATATATGCGTGATGGTCAATGTTCTTGATTGATGTACAATAACCAACAGCCACTCTTTCATTATCTCCTCCCACCACCCAGACTGTCTTGTGATCATATCACCTTTGTTGTCAATGTTTATTTATAAAAAAACAATCATTTATAGTTTTATGGTCAGGAAACATTTTGGCCTGTTATTGGATAAATCCATAATTGATGGAACTACATTACAGCTAGGAAGGAGTCTGAAATATGATAATGAAATTTCAGTGGGGTTTTAAAATGTTTATTCTCTCCGACAAGTAAAATGTTGTGTGAAGAATTAAATCTATTGGCAATAGTAAAGAAAATAAGGAAATGAATACTTAAAGAATTGTTTAACTACAATTTGTTTGTTTGCTATTTGTTTGTTTTATTGATGATGTTTAATGGTAATGAAGGTTGCCATTTCAATCCCTGTGTAGGGTTCGATTCTGGATTTAAATGCCATATTTGGTTTATCATATAATGGTGTTATCTTATCTAACAATAATTAATTTATATACTAATAACAACCCTTTGGTTTGGACCATTCCCTTACAAAAAAACTTAAAAACTCCAATGATGTAAAAAAATCAATTGGAAAATGTTGTATACTTTGAATAGTTGTTTTTGGAACACTATAAAAATAATTATCAAAAGATCTTTTTATGTATTTCGCTATGGATAATTACAATTGCAAGAGTTTTTAGACGGGTCGAGTGAAGAGACAGCCATTTGTGACACTTGTGCCCGAGTATTTGGTGTGTTTAGCGCCAGGCCGGGGTGTGAGGGGTGTAATGGCCTGCTTTGTAAGGGTCGTGACCCATTGACATTTCTACGCCTCCCTGATTAATCATTCTTAACCTGTCATTGTCATGTTGCGCTTCTTCTCCCCCCTCCCACTCTTTCTCTTTCTCTCTACACATTTGCATTTTTATTGTTCCTTCTCCCTGTTTAAGTACCGTCCAATTAAGTGTTTTTTGTCTCACTGTCAACATAGGAGTTCTTAATTAAAATTTCGGGCTTTATGCATGTTTTCTCGCTGAAAGGTTTTGCACGGTTTTGGAAGGTTTATTCTTTTAGCGTTAATGAATGACCTGTTTGGTTTGGAGCTTAAATAAACCTAACCCATGCCAAACTTGTTTACAGTTAGGAAGTACGAAGAAAGTATGAAAACAAAATGCATTACTAGTTTTGAGTAGCTTATGTATTTTACTCTTTTATGGCTGTTTAAAAACATGTATTGTTACATTTTTATTAAAATAATCTCAGACAGATTTTTTGAAATTGAAAAAAAATATTCAAAATAATTAATTGGGTAAAATCGAGGCTGTAAGTTAAGAGGGTAAAAATTAGTTTTATTGCATTGAGTACCAACTACATGTACCAACTAAAAATAACTCAAGTGCTAATTAATAACAAATGAAAATTTTAAACCTCTTTATAGCAATAAAACAACAAATTCCTAACTGAAACTAGACAACTGCAAACATATCTCCCGAGTACTCAAACGGTAGTAAAACTCCCAAGATGGAGTATGGCATTTTTCAGGATGAGAACGAAGGTATATTGCGTGAAGATTTGTGCTGTAATGTGCGTATGTGGTCAGTAGGACTACTCAGTATGACAAACACGAACAACAAGAACCAGTCTAGACCAGCCTGTCTGAGGTCGAGCTGTCAATCACTGTCAAACACTACACGCACACAAAAACTCATGCACACACGCACACAAACACAGGCTCTCTAACATCAAGAGTTGTCTGAGAGGATAAACAAAACTGCACAATACATTGCAGGTTTTATACACTTTTGGTTTTTTATTTTGTCCAATAAAACAGGGTGTTCTAAAAAGGTGAGAATATAATTTAGGTAGTGATTACTCGATTCAAAATAAAGAAAAAATCATAAAAAAGCATAAAATAGTAAAAATACAAAAAAGTACCGTACCCCCGAGTAGGACATTATAACATTTTTAACAGTATAACAGTAATATAACAAGTATAACAGTAAGAGTATAGCATTTATTTTTTAATTTCCTTAGATAAAAAAATTTTTATCTTTGAATTTGTTTAACCAATCTTTATGAAACTTTGTATGGTAGAAGAGAACCATGCAAGAAAAAAACTTATCTTGATTCAACTTAAAATTTCAAAATGGAAGTCATTTAAATTTTTACTAAACATAAATTACTAAAATGTGGCAGATTTTATGAACAAATGTTAAGAACACTTTTATTTAGCATTTTAAGTTCTCTATCAAACAACACCAAGTTCAAACAAGTTCAAAAAGATCAAACAATAAATATCAAAATCTGAAATATCACGATTTTTAGTTGTAAAATGGGGTAGAATAAGGCTAAGGTTTGCCTCATTTTACAACTAAAAATCATGATGTTTCAGTTATTTTTTTAACAACTTTATTAACAAAAAGGAATTACTGTATGTCCAAATTCACAGTTTTTATCTATAAAAAAGGAGATCCAAGCATATAGCTTTTCTTCACGTAAATGGTGCTCCAAAATTTGTTTTAAATAATAAATATATATTTTACAACTCATCCTCAATTGCATCAGTAACACATCAAATCTTCTCAAATACTTAGCAAGTTAGTGAATGTCAATCAAACAATGCTGGATTGGCATAATCTCTCTTATGTTAGATATATTTTTTTTAAATCTCGACTGCAATGGAATTTAATGTCAAAACTGATAACGAGTTCCAATAGATTATTTTGAAGACAAAAACATATTTTCCCAGAATGTAATGAACGATGACCCTTAAAAATTCAAAAATCAAAAGGTGTATGTGTATTTGAAGGCTGCTGTATTGCGTAACAGAAGACTGAAACAAATCTCCGAGGGTACAAGCTATGCACATCATTGTGCATCTGAATGGACGAGACTCTATTCTTAGCTGACTGGTCTACTCTAGAAATATCCGACTGTCACCCAAACAGTCTGTGACACTTTGTTTGTTTTGTAAGTGCAGTGGTACCTCAATAAGAAGACGTTTGATAAAAAGTGGCCCTTAATAACAAAGTGTTATTTTCAAATACCCTTGAGTTTATAACTCGTAATTGCATGTTAATGCAAACCTCGAAAGGCGGACAAACTTGATAACAAGTCTTATTTTTTTCATTCACACGAGAGACTTGTTATAGAGGTTCTACTGTAGAGTTTAAAGAGCTTTCATTGGGATTGTAAATCTATGATCGAGAGAATGTAAAATTTGCTGAGATTGTAAAAGGTAAAATGAGGAATGCAGTAACGATCACATTCAATTAAAAAACAATTTTTGAAATGGTGTAAACAGTTATAGTTTTGAATAGTATAGCAACTTGCTTTTGGTGTCGTTTTCAGGCTATATATGCCTTGTCTATGCTCCTGAACTCATTGAAAATTGCAATTTAAGTTGATATAAGCAAGTATTTACACCATTTTCAATATGGGTAATCTGGAGGTTGGAACGCCATAAGGAAAAAGTGTAATGAATAGTTTTTGCTGCAAATATGTTACAATCATGGATAGTTGACAGTTAATGTTTTAATGATTTTATTCTGTTTAAATAATTTTTATATTTGTTACTTTTGGTTAATGTATAATTTACTGTTGAAAAGATACTTGGAAGATCCAAACATAAAATCAAATCCATACACATTTATCGTGGAAATAAGAATACGCTTTGTAAAAACTTACAGTAAATGTTGATCGAATATTTTTTTAAATATGTTTGCTCCATGGAAAGAACATTAAGATAATTTTCTGGAATAAACAGGTAAAGTAGGCCGAATTATTTTATAAAAAGACCATAATTAAATAAATTGTAGGAGGCTATGACAAATTTTGATAAAAGATTTAAAGCATAAAACATTTAACCTAATATTATAAATAGCTGGATTGGTCTTTCCATAGAGGTTAGAGTTTGTCTGTCAATAAAATGCTTACACGTCTAAAAAGAAAAATGTTTTTACAGTAATTTCAACAGTGTAAACTGTCATCAGTATAATGATGACTCATTGGCTTCGTTAGGATTTTGATCATTACCTGAGTCAGATCATTATACATTGAAAAGCTTGAATCTGACCTCATGTCAAAACTAAAACCATTTGGATTATTTACCTAACAGAAAAGTTGGCTCCAGCAATATTTATAACATTGCATAACCAATGAAATAAAAAGTTCAGATATATATTTGAGATCTTAAAAACTCACACAGTTAAAATTTAAAAATACATTTAAAAAGATGTAAAATGTAAATGAAATTAGATAAGGTAGAACAAGGTATAAAACATTGCAAAATGGTTTGTGGTATTTCTGTCCTAGATTTAAAACCATGATGGAACTAACTTGATTAATGATACATCCCGGATGATAAGAACAGACGATTTGTAAAAGCAGTGTTATGACTGATGAAAAGAAATGCAGAACATGGACAAGAACTAGCAAAGTGGCAAACAGAATGTGATTGAGGGAAAAACAATCCTACAAATTATTAAGGTAGGCCTACGCCTAAAAATCTGAGTAATGAATTATTATAAACAAATTTGCTGGACACAATCTATTTCTGAGTTCTGTAATAAGGACGTCAGTTTGTCAGTTGGTGTGTTTTATATTCCTTGCTAATGATATGATATTGGCAGCCTTCTAGACACTGATTTGCTGCCACTTATCATGTTTATTTTGGAGACATTTCACCTACTTCTGTTGATTGACAGTTTAATATACAAATGCAGCGTCATTTTGGTTATTTGTGACTTTTTAATATTAATAAATTAACATAGATACAGACGTTTATTGTGTGAAAAAAATATTGATTTGAAGGACATTTAGTAAGGAGCTTCATTGGTTAATATTTAGTTTATTATTAAATATTTGTAACTAAAAATAATTTACAAGTGTAGTAAAAATGTAAAAATATTCAATTTTACAAAAAAAAAAAAAAACATACTTTAACATATATATGTACAGGTCAAATCTGAGATATTTTAAAACCCCTCCTGCATCAAGATTTTCCTTGAGCTGAGATTTTGTATTCAATTAATGTGTTATAATGTCATATAATAAATTAATAAGTCACAATTACTCTTTTTCAAATGAATTTTAATCTTATAGGCCTAATGCAAAGTTAAATGGTGTTTTTAAGTGCATATAAGCATAATGAATGAAGAAAAAAGTGAGCAAAAAGTAATGAGTAGAGAAACTCGGTTATGAGAAATAGGGTATTTTTTTCAAAGGGCAATATTTTCTTTAATTTGTAGACTCGTTGATTAAAAATTCACGATATATACCAATAATAAATGGACTTATTGAAAGTAAATTTTTGAAAACATGATGAGTGATTTAGGGTAAATTGTGGACAACTTTCATGACTTTGGAGACTATCTAATTATCTTCTGCGATCTCAGAAATCTTTAAAGACGCATGAAATCACGATGATGTGAGAATAAAAACTGTGTTTGATTTTCTATCTTGGTAATCAATTGAAAGAATTTGGCTTGTCTGAAACATCAAGCCACTCATATACCACTAACTAACAACTACAATTGTTGAACCTCCAGCTTCTCGAACGCTAACAATAAGAAGGACAAGTGGCTCCCTACCTTGTCAGAGTCCGTGGTGTTGCCGGAGCCAAACGATGCCAAAGACCCTCTATCAAGGTTCTCTACACTCTCGTCCAGTGAGGCCGAGTCCTCCAGGTCTCTGTCAGAACAAGAGTCAAAAAATGAGTCATCAGGATTAAAATGACTACTAGCATCACATAAAGGTGTGAATGGAATTGTGTTGGATTGTATTGCTCCTCAATTTGTCATAAAAAGTTTTGGAGTGAGGAGTGTCAATGGTTTGTAGGTTAACTCTTACAAGACAAGGATGTAACATACAGCAGGACACAAGTGAATAGCTTTTAATAATTTTGTTAGGATATCAGATATACCTGAATGGGGAGAGTGCATCCTGGAATAGTCAATGATCCTGGCATATGAAACACAAAATCCTACCACTATATACACATTCTGATTTTCACGGTGACTGACAACATTTTCAACTAATGAAGGTTTAAAATGGAGGGAGAGATTTTTTCAATCCTTTTAACTCAAACTATTCATGAATTAATCAAATTTTTGTTTACAGGGTAACATTTTGTGTTTCTTGTGCCCAAGGTAGATCCATTCACTCCATTTTCCCATTACCCATTTAGGTAAGGTACAGTACATCACAAGCACAAGGGTATATCTTTTAAGGATTTTTGTTAGTATATCAGGCTTACCTGAATGGCATATGAAACACAAATCCCTACCACTATATACACACACATTCTAGTTTTTCACAGTGACTGATAAAATTGTCAACCAATGACAGTTTAAAATGGGAAGATAGATGTCTTAAATCATTTTAACTCAAACTAGAAATTAATTATTCTAATTTTTGTTCACTGGGTAAAGTTATGTGGCAGGTTAGATCTATTCACTCCATTTTTCCTTTACCCGTTTAGGTAAGCCTACTATCCTAACAAAAACCCTCAACATCATAGGAAAAAGTTAAGTTTATACTACTGACCTTGTCTTAGAGAACTATCTTTTGTTGTTTCTAAACCCACAGATCATAGTTTGCTCCAAATCCCAAGCCGCAGTATTATTACACAGCTGATTACGATTGGTGACAGGCAGTATACCAGCCTTCCAAACAGAACTTGTACGCTCAAAGCACTAGACCAGCTGATCCCCACAGTTGGCCACAGTTTTATTATATATGTTTTCTTATCCATAAGTTTCATAAGCCTTTCCACATCTCTAGCAACTATGTTTGAACTATTGTCTGTACATTCAGAATACCAAACTGCATTTTACGTAGGTTGTTAACATAAGTTTTACTATGACATTTGTGCTATCCATACCTGCTGGATCGCTGGCTGCTTCCCTTCAGTTTGGCAGGACTCTTTGGCAGACTGAGAGGGAGGGCTGAGCTGAAGTAGGTCTCTTGTATGACTTCTCTCAACTTCTTCACCCAGTGTTGTTTGCTCTCCAGAGAAGAAGCCTGAAACATCGGAGAAAAACTGTTAAACAACGGTCATGCTAAGAAAAATAGTAATAACCAGCTGTGAAAAATAAAGTTTTTGTAAAAAAGTGCTACATACACACAAACAATTAGAGCCCACCACAAATTCTCTTTCAAAACAAGACTTCCATATTTCTGTTCTATAGAGATAATATTATCATAGACAAAAAGTATTGAATATGGACTGCCAGCCGTGCTGCGGTTACTATAGTTACAATAGGTTCTGGCGCTGACCGCTGGGAGTGCCGTGTAGCTTCATAGCGCTTATGAAATGAAATGAAATGAAATGAAATGTGTTTATTGTCCTTAGAATTTTCACAAATTATTGACAAAGTCATACAACTGCTAAGGTTTATAGCATAGTCAGTTAATAAATACAGTAAGATACAATATAGCTAACTAAATAAAATGAGACACTTTACAATACACATTTTAAATATTACAATTGAATAGGTAATCTTATTCTTAAGAAAAATTTGTGGCATTGAAAATAATGGAAGTGATTAAACCGCATAACCAACAAAGTCCAACAGTAAATAATTTGGTCAATTCGCAAACTCTTAACTCTACTTAAAAATTAATACCAGACATTTCAAAAAATTCATTTAGAGAATAGAATGGGTTGTTCAAAAGCCATCTGTAGAATTTTGTTTTAAAAGTGTTTTCAGGATATTTTTGTATTAAATGTATTAGTTTGTTGTATATTTTTAGTGAGATTACAATATGGCTTTTAAGAGTTTTAGACAGTCTGAAAAAATCTATGGTAGCAACGCTTTTATTCCTAGTATAATGAACATGAGAAATTTGTTTGATTAAGTTGGGATTTTTTAGAACGTATGATACAGAGTCAAATAAATAAATGTTAATCACTGTTGGAATTTGCAGCTGAATGAACAGGGGTTTACAGTGTTCCTGTTGGGGTTCATAGGATATAATTCTAACCAACTTCTTTTGTAAGACTAGAATTTCCTCTATCCTACTGCAATTGCCGTAAAATATAATATTGTATCTAAAAATGGATTGAAAATAAGCAAAGTAGGCTGTTTTAATGTAATTTTGATCTATACAATGTATTAGTTTAGTCATAAGACAAATTACCCTTGAAAGCTTAGAACTTATGTAATCAATATGAGGTCCCCAGGAAAGAGTCTTATCCAGATAAATACCAAGAAATTTCACGTTGTCTACATAGCCATCCAACATATTTAATTCAAACGGTCTAAGGCGAAAAACAATTTTTTTAGTTTTATCTTTATTTAAGAGGAATCCATTAGATTCAAACCAGATAGAAGCTTCATTAATTGAGTTTTGAGCTAACTCTTGAAGTTGTTTAAGATCAGGATTAATATTTAAAAATGTTGTGTCATCTGCATACAAATAAGTTTTACTAGTTATACTAGTAGCTGGGAGGTCGTTAATACAAATTAAAAATAACAGAGGACCTAGAACAGACCCCTGAGGCACGCCATATTTTATTTTAAATTCTTGGGACCAGTCTCCATCAATATTGACTTTTTGTGTTCTATTGTTTAAGTATGACTTGAAAAAAGAAAGTGGAGTTCCGTTGATACCGTAAAAACTTAATTTCATTATCAGGTCATCATGGTCCACACAATCAAAAGCCCTACTCAGGTCGCAAAAAGTGGCCTGAGCAAGTGACTTCCTCTCAAAGACCATTAGTACCTCATTAATCAATTTATCTATTGCGTCTGATGTACACTTGCCCTTTCTAAATCCAAATTGCGAAACACTTAAAAAGTTGTTTCTTTCAAAAAAAGAATTCAGCTGATCAAAGACCATGATTTCAAACAATTTTGATACTACAGGAATGATTGATATTGGGCGATAACTTTCTGGAATGTCTTTTTTACCTTTTTTAAAAATGGGACAGACTCTGGTGACCTTTAATTCATCTGGAAAGACGCCTTCAAGGAGACAGAGATTAAAGCAGTAAGATAGAGGTTCAGCTAGATTACCAATTATCTGTTTAAGCAAACTATTAGACATAAGATAAACATCATTACTGCTAGAGTTTTTTAGTTTTTTTGTGGCTTTTATTAGATCATTAGGTGCAATAAAATTCCAGAAAAAAGGCACAGGAGTAATGGAAGACTTATTAACTAAATCTTTTGAACTGTAGGCATTACTAACAATTTTCATTTTTATGTTTTCAATTGATTCAATAAAAAATGTATTAAAAATATCAGGAGATATTTTAGGTTTTTTGTTGCCACTGGTTTTAATGACTTGCCAAGCAGTTTTACATCTGTTATTACTTTTTTCTATGAGATTTGTGTTGTATTCTATTTTGGCCTTCTTAATTGAATGCTTATATTGATTTTTTAACCCATTATATGCTTGTTTTGTTTCATTTGAAACACTTCGACTATTTTTTACTATTTTATCAAGAAAAATTAATCTTTCTTTCATAACTCTTAACTCACTAGTATACCAAGCATTACTTTTATTTTTTTTTGAATTTTCAGTCTGAATTTTTACTACTTTAGAAAAATAAAAAATGTTATCTTTTAAAACTTTGAAAAACATTTTAAAGATATTTTCTGCTTTTGGATTTATACAATTAAGAACTTTTGTCCAATCATAAGTACCAAGCTTATCCACTAACACACCCACCGAATCTTTTGGCAAAATTACTTTAGAAAAGGAGTTCAAAGCAGCATATTGATTAACGCAATTTTTTCCCAAATTCAAAGTTATATTTAATAGAAGACCATTGTGGTCGGAGAAAGGAAAATCAAAAACTTTACAGCTTATGTTTGCATTTTTATTACAGTTTGTTAATACATTGTCCAGGCAATTGTTGCCTCGAGTAGGGTAGTGATTTAGGAAGTGAAAATTGTGCTGGCGGAGTATATTAAGAAATTGTTTAGAGAGGTAGTTGTTCTGTGTCAAGTCAAAATTTTTATTAAAATCTCCTCCAATAATTGAAACATAATTAGTCCAACGAGAAAGATGAGTTAATAATTTATCAAAATTTTCAAGAAAAACCACAGGGTTGCCCGAAGGTGAGTGGTAGACTGAAACAAAAATTAATTTAAAATCCTCGATAAAGACCGCTGCTGCTTCTAAACTCATTTCAGAACAAAACTGGTCCAAATCACACATTTTAACCTTTAAAAAGTTTTTAGTGAAAATTAAAGAGCCCCCCCCTTATATGATCAGTTCTGCAGAAAGCACTACTACAACAGAAACCATCAGGATATGCCAAGGCAACTTCTTCTGTTCTTAACCAATGTTCAGTTAGACCGATAGCAGAAATATTATTACTGAGTAAAAATGACTCTAAAATTGATATTTGATTTTTTAAGCCCTGGATATTTAGAAACAAGAAAGTAGTATCCGCATTTACAACTGATGGGTTTTTTAGTGGTTTTAGCTTGGCAGTCTTATTAAGGCTAAACACTATTATTAGGCCTACTTGGATCTACAGAAACAAATGATGCATTGGTACTGAGATCAACACTACACATCTGGGAAATGACTTTATCAGTTAGCTTATCTAGATCTCTTATATTACTCACATCCTTGGCACAATTACTCTGCTTTAGCACTTCACTTGAGACACACTGGACACTATCAGGGGCTTTTTCGTCTGTCACGTTGAACTGTAGTTGCTGCTGAGCCGGGGGAGTATGAATATTGGTCTCTGTAGTCTCCAGAGAGGCATTGGTAGGTGATGGTGTTGGAGCTATGGTGTCTGTAGCATGTCTTGTGAAACTCTTAGGTGTGGATGTAACAGCTGTGTTCCTTGGTGGTTCAATGGTATGTAGGGCTGGAGATTTTTCTTGTAGGGATTTAGAGTGTCTACTATGGTTTGTGAGAAGTTCTGTTAGCTTTTTATGAAGACCGCCGCTTATCTTTGACATTCTTTTGGTTTCTTTTACATCTAAAACTATGTAGACTGTGGCGCCAGTGACAGATTGAAAACTAATAATCTTATTAATAAAGTGCTCAGGCTGTATAAAGTCTCTAACGCACCCCATTGGGGAACAGATCAAAGTTTTTAGGCCTCTGTTTTGAAAGTCGTTGACAATCGTAACAACATGGCTCTCCCAGTGGTGTGCACCAGAACCTATGGTAACCGCAGCACAGTTGACGGTCTATATTTAATTCTTTTTGTCTATGATATTATGCAGGTCCGGTCTCAAACCAGCTATGTTTGTCCTATCGACCTTATACTTACACAACTACTACCAAAAGGTTCCGAGATCAGAAAATTTAATTAATTGTGAAAAATAAATTGTGCAAACAGTTAAGTTGTATGTAAATCAACCTAAGCTTGTCATATTTATGCGGAAAGATTTAGCGTATACCAGGTTATACTTCACTTACTTAAAGTAAAGGTTACACAAGCAAGGTAAGGTACCTTAAGGACGATTCGGAAGTCTGATATGGGTGCTCGTCCAGTCCACACGGCAAACTTGCACTCGTCTCCTTCTATGTGTTCCGTCACTCCCAACTCAGAGGTCTATAATGGCAAAATATGATTTTAAAAGTAAGAATCGTGTAACAACAAATAACTACAGCTTGAAGTACAAAGATAAGTAATTTTTGTGCTGTTACTCAATAGACTGTGTGATAAGATCTGATAGAAATTGCAACAGCTAATACTCCATACAAATTCATCAAGAATCAATTAAGATTGCATGAAATCTCATCGAACCATTTTCTTGCAACAAAATAATTCCTGATAAAATCCAATAAATCCTATTCAAAACAAATTTAAGATCTGCGACAGCCTAGAAATATTCCAACTACTGGGGATCTCGCATTGGGAAGGAGCAATAAGAGGGCACATTGAATAGAATAGTACCATTGACTATTGACAAAAGTAGATATCCCATGCCATGTTAAAAAGTAGCCAGTTTTAAAAAAGAAATCAACATTGTTGAACTAAGCAACTGACAGAGTGAAATGATGTCACTTACTGATTACTGTTTAATACAACAAATTTGAAAGGACTAAGTTTAGCATCTTTTATACAGGGTGTTTTTTTAAAAACTTGTTTCTTAAAAACTGCAATAGATAGAAATTATGCAGTTTGAGAAAATCATCATTGATGTAGAGGCCAAAACTATTGTGAATCAAACTTTAAGCTCCCATTCACCCCCTTTCTCCCCCTACCTTTAACTTAAAATGTTAAAATTGCAAGGTACCCCTTGTGACATATCAAATGAAAGGGCATGAAAAAAGAAAAAGGATGGTGCAAACTAGAGCCCTCTTTGTCTAGGGGGAGAGAGGGGGCAAATGGGAACTTAACGTTGAATTCACAACAATTGTGGTCTCTACTTCAATAGATGATTCCCGCAAACTGCATATTTCTATCTTTTGCAGTTTTTACATAAATAAAGGAGCAAGTTAAAAAAAAACACCCTGTATAAAATAGAATATCATGATATCAAAGACTAAGGGAGAAAATATAATTTTGACAATAGCTCATTCTGTGAGTGGTTATTTCAACTATGTTTAAATTTGAATAAACATGCGTAAAGCAGTGCCATACAAATAGGATGTCTACTTCAGTATCCAAGAGTCAACGATGGTAGATTGTTTTGGTGAATAACAGCTCTACTAGTAACTTCTGCTAGTCAAGGTGAAAGGATTGTCACTGGCACCTCCAACTTATTTCATCCACAAAACCAGTACTTGTAGATACTTTTTTTGTCCTAGGATGCTAGGCACGAGCCCGGAATTGTTTTTCACATTACTTCAGGCTAGACCTAGGGGTTGCGGCATTATCACATGGATAAAATCCATTGGTGATTTGACAGGATTTGAACCCAGGACCTCTGGAACCGAAATCCCACGCTCTAACCACTAGACCAGCTCGCTCCCCAAAAAACTTGTAGATACTAGGACAACCTAACGCTAAACTATGAAACATTTGAATGCCCAAAACATTACCACCATAGCACCCTATCCTTGATCCTTGGATACTTGATAGAATTTTTTCTATGGTGATTTTAAACAATATTTTCAAAACACAAGCCACAAAACACTCACCATAAGTTTATTCTTGTAGATGTACTTCGCTTTCCCACTGGAGTCCTTCACTTCCTTACTGAACACCAAGTACAGTTCAAAGAGGAAGCAATGCCTCTCCCTGCCTTTCCTGATCAGCTGTTTAGGGTCCCAAACATGCAGAGTGTCCTGTAGTATCACTTCTCCCAACTCGTCCGAACTAATATCACAGCCTTCCAGGAGAGATAGATGAAGTGCGTCGTTGGCTTTCTTGGGGACATTCAGCATCACTTCTAGCCCATCCTGAGGAAAATAAACAGTATCAGCAATATGACACATACTTTCTCTCATTAGCTTGTCAACACCCCTCATCAAGGGCGGTGGGAGTAGCTATGATATTTTATGGGGGAAACTACATAAGCTGCGATACATCTAAACTGTAATTCTTGTAGCATTGGGGGTTGAACTATTTTGATTAACCATAACATACTAAATTTTAATCAAAATAGTTTGAACCGTTTTTGTGAAGATTTGGTTTTTCTTGTTATTTTATTATGTGGTTTTTTATGAAGAAATTACTACAAAAAAAAAAAAAAATCAAAATTAAATTAAGTTATCTATATCTAGTCTGTGTAAACATAAACCAAACTTCAATAGCTGAGTTTGGATGTTCACATTTTAGTTTAGTTTTTTTTGCGTGTTTTCGAAGTATTTACGATGTTAAGATTTTCTCAAGAGTCTTTAAATGAATATAGAGTTCAGCAACATTTTTACAATATCAAAGGTTTTTTTGTTTGTTTAGTTCCTATTAATGAAACTTTCAACAAACAAGACACTAGGAGCTGACAGCACAAACTACATCAATAACATCGTTAATACAAATTAATGCTAAATAATTAATTCTATTGTTTAATATATCCTACTTAGTCAGGGCCGGATCTAGGAACCGCGAAACCCCGCAATGCAGGGGGGCCCAAGCCCTTAGGGGGCCCAAAGAGCTCTATAATTTAAAATTATTTTAATGCATATAAACATAATTGAATAGGACGGTAAGTTTAGTTTTGACAGACAAATATTGTCAATATCAAAGCTAAAGTTACAATTATTGAGTAAATTTAGACCTACTGATTTTACTCGTCAACAACTCGGGACCTCGCCGTAGACAGTTTAATCTGTGGTTTACTGTCACTTTCAGTCAGTCCAGTCTGTATGCTCAGCTCAGTCCAGTCAGCTCGTCAGCTGCAGTGCACGCTTCACAGATCCACTACAGTCCGATCGACGTGGACGTAGTGTCAACTTAGTCAACTATCAGTTGAGCTGAGCAATAAGTCTGTAGTACAGGCGGGACTTATAATAACCTCTGTAGCGTTATCTAACGACCTCAGGGCCAGAGAGAGCCGTCACGGGCCTCTGAGCTGAGTGATCTCCGGCCCCCTATTTTCCCGATTTAGTGTCTAGCCGCCTCCGTGCCGTTTTGTTAAACATTTAACAATATATCTAAAACGCATAATAGTTTGATTAATTCTCTTGCTCCTAGTTGCAACTTTATTCCACTCAAAAATTAATATGTGAACTGAAAAACCATGCTAAAATCTTTGATTTTAGCAGATTACATGTACAGAAAATATTTCACAATTCACATTTGACCAGGCTGGGCCCCTTTCAGAGCCCAGGCAGGGCCCCGGGGCTTTGGCCCCTCTGCCCCACCCTCTGGAACCATGATTTGTATGTAGGCCTACCTATCTTGAAAATATACGAGTAGTGTAAAAAGAAACTAAGTTTAAATTGAGTCGTTTGTTTATTATTATACATTATTATTTATTCTTGAAATTGTTTATGTAAAACCTTTTACTTTTTTTGTACAATATGTATTTTATAATTTGTAAACCTATTTGAAAGGCTAAGAATCTATTTCTATTTCTATTGTAATATGTATTTGCATATTATTTGAAAGACCATTGTCTGTGCAGTGGGTCACTTGGGGACAGTGGACACTCTTTCACTATTTCAAGAAATCCTATTGACATAAGAATAAGCTTTATTTGAAGTTTGCTGTTTTTTTTTTAGTACATAATTTTACAAAATTCCGCATTTTAACGAAAATGTTTTTTTACAAACAGGATCAATATTTTATCTTTAAAATAGCGTTAAAATTCAGTTTCAGCTACATACATTTTAAACATTCCCCCCCCCTCACGCAAATAAGGCCTCCCTGCTATTGATGCCAGCTCTAAGGGCCCTTGGAGGATTTTTGCAGGGGGGCCCATATTTTGTAGATCCGGCCCTGTACTTAGTCTAGTCTTTATCTACTAAGTTAAATAATTTGAGAGCTATGTAATTAAAATTAAGTTTTTCAAAGTAAGGATATGTCCTGAATTTGAATATACACATTGGTTAACAAAATGAGCCATAATCTAATTTAGCTAGAAGAAAAATACCTATTTATAAATTTGTCACATATGAGCCGTGACTAATTCCACCGGGCGAATGTCACGACTCATATTCAATGGTTCAAGTGTTTTTTTTATAGTAGGCTAGTTCAGTGTTTCGTTGTTACTTCCACGACCCCGAACAAGGCTGTGGGTTTTGTTCTTATTACTCCCACCGCCCAGCACTTCAGAGGTTGCGTGACAATCAACTAGTTAACCTCGCAGACATTTTTCATCGTTTTAAATCCCCCTTTTGGCACATGAATTATACAAGGTTGTGTAAGTTTTTTAATTTGTGCTTAGTCTGCGAGGTTATGGAGTAGTTCAAGTGCGCCACGCGCGCCTTTTGGGGCCCGTGAGGAGGACTATGCACTGGACCGTTTCGACCTTGGCGGAGGAAATTTGTAACACATGGCTGCCTCGTAGACCTTGGCCCCCTCTCCGTCCTGCTTGGTTCCCCCTCCGGTGCTGAACATCTAGACCTGGCCCAAAACCCAACCGCACTACCGCAAGTTACCCACTGTCGTTATGTTTTTTGATTTTATTTATAAAAAAAAGCAACCCAAGAGACTATTTGAAATTATTATTGTTATAGGCCTATACATAGTTTATTAATTGTTATTCTTTTTAAATTTTAAATTCTTTAGGCTACTTGTTGATTTTTTTTAAATTTTATAATTTTATTAAATATTCTATTGAATTCTAATTTGGGGCCCCTAAAGTTTCAATAGTTACCAGATGAAATGAATTTATTAAAAGAGTCATTATATATATCATTGTTGTAATTTGTTAATTTTAAAAGTTTTTTTTTGAAAGGTAAAAGCTAGTAAGATTTATTTTTGAAATTTAGCCTATTTGAAAATGATTAATGAAATAATTGTAAGTTAGTAGGGTAAACGGGTATCAAAATTTTTAAAGTTTAATTGAGAGTATTTAATTCATGTATTATTGTTAATTATTGTTGTTGTGTTATTCTTTTAAATGATTAATTACAGCTCGTTTCTCTCAAATGGCGTGTTGTTCTTGAACCTCCATCCATGGTTCTCATTTTGTTAAGTAAAGTTTTGTGGGCCGCTCCTCGGGCCTGCGCATGGATCACGCTTCCATTTCGTTAGTCTGGGTGCAGGCACGAGGGCATGGTTCACATAGCACTATAATGAATTATTATATGCCTACTGAATATATGAGATGTTTCCTGAGGAATATCTCAGCAAATGCTAACAAACTAGTTGAGAACAAATGTTTAACAAATCTTGAGTAAAAACATACTCTAGGTAAGGGCCAAGTTTTCCTTTTGGACGGAGATTTCGACAGTTTCTTCTTCTTCCACATTGCTCACAAGCGTAAATGTTATACTTTGCACTCACAGTAATACACTAACACATCTTTCACAAAAGTTTGAACCGCACTACAGTAAACGAATACATTTTCAACACTACGATGTACAAAACAGGTAACGTAAAACTCAAAACCAACAAAGAACACTGTCAATAGCAACACACCTTCAGAACCACTCCTATGGTACAAACAGTGTGAGTTCTAAGTGTCTTATCAGTAAGGTAAAGGTAGATAGTGATGTCTATGACCAATACCTACTTATCATAAGATTGTTTTGATCTGAATGTATATCAACAATTGACACACTTTTAAAATTCTTTAAATATGCAATTATTTTGGATGCAATGTTGGTTAAGGGATAAGTGTAAAAAATATGTTAGGAGGAAGGCGTATAATATTTATAGACTGATGTTTATAAAATACCGTAATTCAAATCAGTTTCAAGTTTACCAACAAGTGTTTTTTGTAAACGCAATTCAACACAAGTCAATAGATCTACGTAGATTGACAGGTAAAAATATTTCTCCAATGATAACAGACAGTCACCATAACTACTTTTCTGTATGTTGTATGTTGTGTATGATGTAATATTACAATATAAATGTAAGTCACGTGAGTATTTCAACTGCAGTCATTAATGATTGAACCAGTATTGGCTAGCCTCATTCCAAAATTCTGTCATAAGCTACCATTTCTTCTTCTTCTTCTGGGGAACAATACACTAAACTCTACAGGATGTTATAGGCTATAAATAAACATCCTGTTTCCTAACCATAATGGTTGTATCTGTAATTTCAACTAAAGAACCCTTCAGTTCTTCAGTTCTTTAAGTTACTGTAAATAACGATGGATTTGGAGATTATCAATTAATACAAAAAGTATTAAAATAAGAATTTTTTCATTGACTCTTGCCTACGACTGTAATTTATTTCACTGAAAGTATTTGACTTAACCCTGTTTTGGGTTGATTTGTGAAATTTCTATTGTCAATACTTAAGAAAAAAAGGGGATAAGTGTAGGACTTCAACTTTTTAGTTTTTAGGGATTGCCTGTTTTAACCAAACTTTTGAGTTATCTAGGTCCGGTGCCGTTAGGGTCGGTTAACAGGGGGTCTACTGTATATAGAATAAAGAAAGAATTTTTTATAAGTCATAAGTCATAAGTTCTTTATTCCAGAATTACAAAATTACATTGCAGTGGAATAGTCAAGTTTATAATGAAATGTACAAAAGATAAAATATAAAAAAACTCTACCAATTTTACGGATGAATAAATATTTAGCTCCTTATTAATAGGGGATTGCCCATGAACACCAGGTAAAATTGAGGGGCTCTCCAATATTGCTTAGGACATACCACTTGCTAATTAACATGTTTCGGTTTTGGAAACATCGTATTACTAAGAATTGTCTAAATTGGTGTTTTTCAAGGATAGCAGAAATATTGACGAAATAGAGAGTCAACAGGAATGTTAGTAGGATCGGACCATTTTATCCAGTAGGGACAACCACAGATGCGTGCTTGTAAACTAAGCTAAAGGAGGAAGAAAAGCTCATTCAGTGGAAGGATATAATTCAACCTAATCAATATTATTTTGAGTGTAATTTTGTACATTTTCAGATGGCAAATGTGTTGGGTTTTACTGTACCCAACAATGCAAATTAAACTTTATTGTTCATCCAGCATCAACGATACCTTTATTTCCCCCTGGCCTTCATCACAGCAGGACTGAAGATCTTTAAGCAACAGCTGGTACTTGGTTATCCTCTGGACAGGTTTGATCAGATAGGCAGCTATCGGATGTTCAACTCGATGTTTCTTCTGCAACTCTTCAAATATCGTGCCTCCGTGCTGCACCAGCAGTGAGTTGGACTCGGGCTTGTTCTTGCAGTACTTGACGTACATGTCGAACTTGAGAGCCTATAAGGAGATGGTCAATTTAGCAAATATGTTATTATTCAAGGAACAACATGGCTGAAGAGGATGAACATTGTGTAGAAATACAAGAATATACAAGGGTTGTCCGTAACTAACGTCTCAAACAAACTTTCGTAACGACCAAGCTAGAGCTAGATCCTCTAAAACTCTAGCTGGTTCCCACCCTTGATTACATCATCAAAGCCCAACCGAAATAATGATTTTTTGACTCATGCTGGTAAAAAATTTTAGAGATATGATAAACACTTCAATTTATTGAATACCTAATATGTTTCCATTACAGTTGTGCAATCAAAAGTGTGACTTTAAATTTTCAAACCCTTTATAAGTTAAGGTGTTCAAACTTTTTACTGAGCCCTTGGTGTTAAAATTATCCAAGTTCCATCATACAAATCCTTATAACTGGAATTGATTCAGAGCTTATCCTCTTACCCAGGTAACAAAACAATGTCCCACATCTTCTGGCATCGTCTCGTACTTCTCGAGCTCCTTCAGAAACACATCCCGGTGGAAGTCCCGGATGTCCTCGATGTTGCCAAAGATGATGTGTTCCTTGCCCAGAATGCCCGGAGGAACATTGCTGTGACCTCTCATCTCCTCCAGAAACACCTTGATGCAGATGTCTAAGTCTTTCACGTACGTTCGTTCGGTTTGTAGCAGTTCGGCCATTATAAATCTGCAAAAAATCAATTATAAATAAACGTAGCCTATATCAAATCATTATATCAGTCAATTAAAACAACAACACAATGTTGTTTTTTTACCTAAATATGAGTGAAGGAATGATATGAGAGTGGCTGTATTTATGGCTATTACACCAACAGTATCTTAAAACAGAACGATTTATCAAAAACCCAATGCTCAAGGGCAAATGAGTCTAGTTTGAAACCATAAAAAAGCAAGAGACTTTATCCTTGAACTGGGAATCTACTGCATTACATCCACTCAAGTCATGTTTCATATCGCATCATATATGAAAGTTCCCAAAACAATGCTTACCTGACAAAACACGAAAACAGTATAACTGCTTTTACTTTTTTTACAGTAAAACATGTTTTTACGCATAAGAAATAGTGCATTTATCTTTAACAGATTAGAAAAATCAAATCAATGGTCTTTTACCAGTGGATTCACAGATATACTTGATATAACTCTCCTATTGACTGCATAAGTCGATATAGTTTTACTTACTCTTTTCTTCTTGCAGATCTTCTCTTTTCTTCATTCAACTCTTTGAGATCTTTGGTTGAGTCTTTCACTTTGGATTCAAGCGAAGGGTCTGAATTTCTATCGATTGAAAGCTCTTGTCTACTTTCTGCTTCAGCCTGGATTCCCAATGTTCCTTCTAACTGCGATCTAAAAAGGTACGTTTATTATAAGTCAATGTTTCTACCTATAGTTTATAGTTATGGCTGATTATACCAGTGAATAAAGTAAAAAGTCTATCTCTATTCTAAGAAGAAGTTATCTTATGTTTGTACGAAAAATCAGTGTTATGGATCTTTTTTTTGTGTATCAGCCCCTGGACAAAACCTTTTCTGATATAAACAAGCTGAAATCTACTGATTCTATTAGGGAGGATGTTTAATATC
This sequence comes from Macrosteles quadrilineatus, assembly GCF_028750875.1. Taxonomy (NCBI): domain Eukaryota; kingdom Metazoa; phylum Arthropoda; class Insecta; order Hemiptera; family Cicadellidae; genus Macrosteles; species Macrosteles quadrilineatus. Next base: position 33,111,724 of record NW_026542598.1, on the reverse strand, counting down.
ACATTGGAAGAGGTAAATAAAGTTTTAAATAAGGCCGATGAACTAGAGTAAAAAGTAGAGGTCTCGTAAATGAGCCTTGAGGGACACCTCAAAGTCAATAAGTATGTTACTAAATTGACAATCATTTCCAATCATCTCACCTGTACTTGTCCATGCGGCAGCTGAAGTCTTTGTACCGGTTGTCCACCGCAGCCACCCATTGTTTGATGGCCGCTGCGTGAGCATGACCCTTCTCCACCAGACTATCGGCCAGCTGTATCAGCAGCTTCACTCGCTCTCTCGTCTCCTTCGCCGACGCCTTGAACTCATTGTGTTCTACGAGCAGCGACTCTGTCTCATCCTTCCAACAAACATCTCCTTGAGTATTCATGGAAATATTGCTATATAAAATATAGATCATGAGTCGGGCCATCTACGTCATCCACATCACCTGTTTACAGTAGTGCCCCTGGACATAAGACGGCACACGGTATGCAACACAATCTTTATGGTTAGAAACAACCCATCTAGTGCTGCGATTTCCTTGACCTATTAACTGCTTTATGTGAAATGTTATATTGAGTGGGCAGCCAAAGCAGTTATAGTGCTCGCCTTCAAATCTGAGCTTCGCTGGTACGATTTTTGCCTTTACAACGACAAACCAGTCGTTGATACAACAAAAAACTTATATGGTTTGGCTATATATTGGACAGAATCTGTCTTTGGCCTATCATTTGATGATGCTATTTTTTGACAAAAAGTCAATGTTAGACCAAAATTTGGAATGTCCCTTTACAAAAAACCTAAAAAATGTCAATGCTGTTGATAAATGGAATAAGAAAAGACGTTTAGTAGCATACTTTCGTAGTTGTAGGGCAACAGTTGCACATCCTTTATAGCCACAAATAATGATAAGAATAATTTAGGTTGGTGACTAAATTTATATACATAGACTTTGGTTTGGGTCTTCAACTTAATATATTGTCACTATGAATACATTTAACTTTTTGAAATTCGGCAAACATACAATTTTTTAATAAATCACTTATAAACATGAAAAGCAGAAATATTAAGGGCAAATAATAATATTGAATAAGCTAACCAATTGAACCATTGCTTAAATTTTCATGTAACTGGACTTCAGTGTTGTGCAAATAACATTTGAAAAAAATACAGTCAAACAAGAATATTCAATAGAGATACTTTATTTTACAAAATTTCTAGGGATGTAAATATTGATTAAAAACTGCACTAATTACACACCTTGTTTTGCTTCCTAACAAAATACTTGTAATAAATATGTTTGACGGGAGCGGCTATTATGTTGCCCATAACTGTGATGCCTAACCACATTATAGACTGGTGAGCCTATACAGTGTACTGAGACTTCATTAATGTATTCATTCCTGCCCACACTCGTAGCAACTTGCGACACTCACTGCTATATATCACTAGGGCTCAGGTGCCCACACTGCTTATATACACAATACAGGTGTGCAGCATACCATGTGTGGGTTATTTGTGTGTAGCTAATATAACTGGATGTTAGGAGGCGTTCATACATATTCTAGGTGTTATTTCTATACTAACTTTATCGGTTCATTATAAACCCCCACCACAGCAAAACTGTAGACTAAGCGAATTCCCATTTGCCTGATTGGACAATCACTAAAGTATTTCCTCAACGATTCTAGATTTATTCCCTACTAAAATAGCATTAATTTCGTCAATTTATCGTGACTGAAATGTCGCCCTGTCAGTAATAGTGTTACGTAGTTCTTCTGGAATGAAAACAGTATTTTGTGAAACCACTTCACGTTCTTTTAAGATAAAAAAAGGGTTTTCCTTGAAATCGTTTTCACATTTGGTGATGAATTACTGTGTCAATGATTCTTGCCTGATTGGATTTTTACTTTAAATTTCCTTAATCTTTTCAGATTGATTCCCTATTAAAAATAACATTAGTTTAAACTAGTACTTGGGTTTGCTGCTCAGTCTGTTAAAGGGATGGTAATAAATTGTGTTTTTTATTTTTAGATGTTAATAGCTAGTATAAAATTTAAAATAAATAAATTCCAAACAATTTATGGTTGATTAGTTAAAGTTAAGATCACAAGAACGGAAAAACATTTCTCACATCATAAAACTGAGACAAATCACAACTGGAGACGTCGTACCAAACAGCAGTTTTACCCATCTTCACTTAACACCATCACAACACAAAACACCCTACACACGACACGCACCCCTACTGTCTGGACCTACACATTTGGCACTACAGTCTAGGGCCGCTAATTTGGCACTGGCCACAATGGTAATTACTGCACCGTCTATAAATAAGCAGTACATCACCTTCCCAATGTTTACGTGATCTTGAGGATTTAGTTGCAGTTAATTTCTGTGGTGATGCAGTAAAGATAAAGTAAGAGATTATTTGTGGATCCATGTAAATAGGTGTAACAAACAGCTGGACCAGTTATATGTGCGGAGGAATACTAAAGTAAACTTCTAGTAATGTGTTAACACAACAAAATCTTTATATTTTTGTTTAGGTTACAAAATCTGGAAAATTTATTTAAATTATCGTACCTCCTCAGAAATATTATTATAGCGGCTCACCCACTGTTTTTGAGAATACTATATATTAATAGGCAAGCTAGTTTCTTGAAAACCTTTTTTCTCAGCTTGTGTGTATCACAGGGAAAATCATTATTCATGATGAATAAAGATGTTTGAATATGAATATAATTATGCATACTGTTTGAAAGATAATTTCCTGCAGATGTGTAGAGTCGCTTTATAAATTAAAATAGGCTGAAAAATAAGCACAAAAATACAAAGTTAATTTAAAAAAATTAACATCAAATTTTTGGGTTCTTTGAAGTATTTATTTCAATCAAAAGTCAAGGGGAAAATTTTGTCAAAAGACATACCTAAGTTTAACTTTTTTTGTTACTGAGAAATTTAACATGAGTAAGTAATTCTTTATATTTATGTATGAAAAAACTTTTCACGACATAACAAATTTAAAGACAAATACAACTCTTTTGTGATCTCTTTTAACTGAACAATGCTGTTTTCAGTTTATGTTTCCGAGCCAAATGGTGTAAGCTGAATAACGAGCGTGACTACTCAGCCAAAACAGAAGCACTGCCAATGTTCAATTACTTTCAATTTTGTTGAGTGCAAGTCTGGTAGTCAAGCTTTTACAGCCAGCGAGTTTTGAACATCCATGTTTAAAGAGCCAATGGGATTTATTTTTGTGTTTGTTTTGTAATTTTTTTGACATACAGTAGACTCCCTCTTATCCGGACAGCTTTTTAACCGGACCACACTCGGTAGAAGTGACATCTCTTTATCCGGATAATTTTTAACAGCACATTGGTTTAACCAGACTAGATTGGCAGGAAGTGGGCGGTACTGAAACGACTGTTCTCGTGGGAAAGATTTGAGACCAGTGATTATGAGTCTAAATACAATGCTCTCCTAATTTTAAGTCAAATACTGTATAGAGTATGCATTTAAACGGTCCGTTTTAATGAGATTTTGGGACGTCGGTTTATCCGGAAAAACCGTTATCCGGACTGGCCTTGGTCCCGAGGAGTCCGGATAAGAGGGAGTCTACTATATTCATTTTTAGAATTTTTAAAGGAACAGTCCAAAACTTGGTCTTGTTACTATCAAACATTAACAGTTTTTTAGATAGCACGATTAAAGAGACCAAATTAGCATCTTGGTTCAGAACCGATTCTGCTTGGAAAATCAAACCAACAAACTAAAGACGAGATCTATATACCACTCAGCTTTAGACATTTGTGGAAGGTTGGAATTTTAACCCGAATACCCTGAACAGAAGACCCACCCTCTAGTATGACAAACCAATGAAACCAGGCTCTATAAGTTACACTAGCTGGGTTGCTTAGTGGTTTTAGTGATCACCTAGTAATCAACGGTCGCCGGTTCAATACTGAGAAAAGTGTGTACAATCCTGAGAAACAGGAGAAAACAGTAACAAAGATACACAGGGCATCTCACTCCATTTTACACTCATCCTTCACTCATATTTGGGTTAAAATACGCACCTAGATTGTGTCCAATTGATAATAATAATATAACTAACCTGGGTTGCACCGACGCTTGTGTGCGTGGACAGGTAATGTTCACCAGTCTCATGTATCCACTCCATGGCTTGCTGCGCCGAGCGCTCAAACAGCACAAACTGCTGACATTGGTCCAGCCGCTTCTTGCGCTCGCTCCAGTGTTCCAGCACTCGATTCTCCTGGCTCAGCAGCTTGTCTGTGATTGCTGTCAAACAGAAATACTACCTTAGAACTGACAACTTATTTAACTGGCCAAAATCCTCTATTCTGACAGATCTTTTGAAATTAGGCCTTTAAACCTAATGTTCAAAGGCTAAATGACCCATAAGCTATGTTGTAAAATATTCGTTACGGATTCTACAGTACACGCCTCACTAAAATTGAGTGTTTTAGGATGATTTCCAGGTGACTTACCAACGGATAATTAACGTGTAGAATATTATTAACATAATCATGGTTTCAGATGAGCGAGTAGAATATCTTCTAATATTTAAATGCAAGTTATTTAGTGGTAGTTGTATAAGAATAGTTGAAGAAAGACCCTTCATTTTTACCAAATAACCATATTGATACATGGTATATTTTCTTTCTACATTTTAATTTCTCACCTTTGACTCTTGTCTCTGAGCTGGCCTCGGACCCGCTGTAATTGTAGTACTGCAGACTTCGGTTGGTGTACTTGAGGAACGTCTCTGCAGTGCGGCGCGCCAGCGTGCACGCCTTCAGGAACGCCTCCTTCTGCTCCTGGTGTTTGTTGACCAGCTGTCCGATGTTCACTCCACTGCTGGCACCGCCTCCGCACCAGTCCTCGTCTCTCTTGTACTCCCTCTCTAGGCTATCCAGCACACTGCACACCTGCGGACAAACAATTTTTTTAAATTTTATTTGTGTTTCAACGTCATTGGTATTAAAAAAAAATATATATTTCTAATAAAATAATTTAAATTTAGATGATGTTACTGTCTAGAGGAGCGAGCTAGTCTAGTGGTAGAGTGCAGGACTTCAGTCTATGAGGTCTGGTGTTCAAATTCCACTGAAAACCAATGTATTTATCAAAGTGATACCCTAGGCTTTGCATCCTAGGGCAAAAAAAGTCTAACATCAAACATTTGTTATAGATTGATGGCTCAATGAAAAATGAATTCTGAATCCAGAATCAATCTTAAAACTGAATCAACAACCTCAAGATTGGGAGTTTAAACACCATAACCTCTTGGATACCAATATAATTTGACCCCCCGATAAGTGAACCACAACAAAACGTTTGCTCTAAACTATCTAATCATAGAAAATTTTCACTGGATTGACAGGATTGTAATGTTGACTATCAGGACTGATGTCCTTCACTCTTACAAAAAGTTGGTATAAAATGTTATGACTTTCTACATTTCTCGTAACGTTTTTAATTGGTGGAATTTTAAATACTGTTAAAGAAAACCACTGATTATAAACCAGCTTAAATATATTACGTTTGTTAAATTTTTTTCAGAGGAAAATGTTACATTCTATAAATGAAAATACTGCTAGTAATATTCTTTGCAGAAATAACCAAAAGTATAACTTACTTTTGAAATAAAAGATTTTTTCGGCTGCATTACTTTTGAAATGATTTTAATCCTAGTTAATGATAATACACATCACACAATAAAGAAATGTTATCTGCCCAATGAAACACTAAAATATAAGGTGTTTTAACAGCTGTGCAAATGGCGTGTAAGTAAACATCATTACATTTTCCCATTCGTGTTCGATCTGTTTCAACTAAACCCGAATGATAACAGTGTACAAACAAACACGGCTCCTCACAAGTTCAATGTACGCGTAAGTAAACTTATATGAACTCAAAAGATTTTACTTGTAAAGTTCAACATTTTAAAAGGGGATATTTTTTTCTCGCACATATATTATTTTCATTAGGAGCTTTCAAGTTCAAATGCTTTATTTGACAAATCAACATAGCTATAATGCAATTACCGGTATCATAATTCCAAATTATATGAATTAAGACATTTTCAGCAATTTATGTAAGTGTTCAGTAACAAATAATTTTACTGACCCCACCTCTATGATTGCAGGATTATATAAATGACAAAACAATTGTATTTTTTATTATCAAAAACAAACCAATATGTAAATATCATGGGGTGATGTTTCAGTAGGTTTAATTTATTCTATTGTCAGGCTTCACACAGAGAATCCAATAGTAGTCTTGTCAATCATACATTTAAAGAGTGATTTACACTCAGCACATTCAAAACAGATATGCAATTTATATTTCATTTTAGATGTATACACCGCAAACAATTGAATTTGAATTTTTTTATTTAAAATTGTTATTTGACGTATTTCCCAGTGGCAAGAACTAGAATATTTAATTATTGAACTGTTGTTACCTTTGCCTTTGTTCTTGCAGAAAGGTGTTAAAATCCTCCTCATTAAAAATAGTTGTTGTTTTGAAATAATAAAATATTTAACAAGCTTACATGAGTAACCTAAATTAGGAAAGTTTATTCAAGATTGTGAGGGTAACTTTTTATTTCACGGATAATAATAAATTTTCGACTCCCACTTATTTTCTACCGTCATCATAATCTAATAAATCATACATTAATTTATGATTAACTAATATAAAACTATGATTATACATCTATACTCTGTGAGATGGAACCTGACTCTCTATCTACCTGGACACTAGCCAATGGTTTATAACCCAGGTCAGTCCTAGGTAATCGGAGGGGTAGGAGACAGGTTCCATCATACAGACTATAACTTTTAAGACACGAAACACATGAAAAAGTCAATTCTGACATTATGAACATAAATTAGGGCTACTTAAGTGAGATTTTCAAAGTCAGTGCAGTATAAGCAATTGTTCCAAACCGGTGTTCTGATGCCAGATTTTAGGCAGATTTATCTTGTTAAAATATTCTCTTGAATCAGTGTTCAGATAAAAAAATATTATTTAAGCCAACATTATTTTAACACTGATTCTGAGGAAGGGCCTAAGAACGTAAATAAAGTCATAGATACAAAGCATATTCCACAGTTCTATATTTCCACGTAAATTCCAGTATTTATAGACTTTTCAGCTGACCTGTTCGGCAGTCTTGTAGAAGTTGAGGCTGGCAGTAACGAGTTTGTGTCTTTCCTCAGCGCAAGTGACCAGCTGTTGCCACCGTTTGGTCACCTCCTCACTGATGTCCCTGATACCAGCTGGGTCGTAGTGATTGGCGTTGACTAACGCCTCCGCTCTGTGCTTCACTTGCACTGCTGACGTGTGCGTCTTCTGTAAAATAAGATAGGATAGGATTAATAAATTGATAACTTTGTTTTGCTGCAAATTATCACTGTAATCCTGTATACAGCTCAGGAAACCTGTACAGAAGAACAGATTTTGTGGTGATGATAAGAAGTAGGAGAATTTTGTACATGTGAGAAGAAGAGAGGAGGATGCGAAAATAAGGGTGTGGAGAGGTGGACCAGAAGGAAGACCAAGATGAAAATGGGGTGACTACATGACTGGAGATGTAAGAAGATATGGGGGAGAAGTGGACATGGTGAAAGACAGATGAGTCTGGAGGTAATTTTTTGGCAAAAAATAAACTTGGATTTGAGTGGCCGCAGGAGTAAGAGAACACTATAATTGTAACTTCCAGCTAATAATAAGTAAGAATAAAAAGTAAGGTCGCAATTTTGATTCTCTCAGTCTTCTAATGGAGCTTGTTGAAGAATCACGTGACTGGTCGAAATCAATCACCTTTGACACATCGATCATATCTACGTTCTTGTAAATTATTACAGTGTAAGTGCCTATAAATGGAAGAGTGTTAAAGAATATATTTTATTGTATTGGTGTAATCAGCAAAACATTGACATCCTACTGCGTAGTTAACTGGAGTAAAAATCAGTTAGGAGTAAACTTTAAGCAAAGGAATTGGTGCACAACTAAATCACATAAGAAATATGGTTCAGTCAGATTGTAGCACACACTACAATTAACTTCTCCAATCAATAATTGTTAAATGAAAACACAGGTTTGAAGCCATATTTAAAAAATAAAAAATAAACAAGTAAAACAAAACTCAAGATATAAAATTCAAGGAGAAATCCAATATTTTTTTAGTTTTTACAAATGATGATAGTTTTACCTCAATGGCCACTTGGAACTGTTCGTGTTCTTTTTTCAGCTGTTCCGCTTCCGGTAAACAGCTGGGAACTGTGAAACTGGCCATCAACATCGCCTCACCATTGCGAATCCAGCTGACGACCTGGTGTAGGACATCACAAATAAAATACAACATTGTAAAACCCACTGTAGCAACACTATCAGAAACTATACACTAATTTAAACATACATAGAAATATTCTAAACATTTATATCACTTATAAAAAATTTATAATTTAACTGGTTGAGAATAATAAAACACATGTCTATTGTAACTCTCTCTTGCACACAACTTCATGGTTATAAGGAAATATCCTTGGCCAAGAACATTGATAAGCAAACAACAGCTGATAAGTGAGAAATGACTAACACTGTTTGGATGGACCTATCTGATCGCTATCTGAAGAGGGGGAAATATATACTATTAAAAATGCTAATATTTTGAAGTATTGTTTCTGTTGCTACACAGGGTAGGCAATAGTGTGATGTATGATGACAAATGTATGATCCAAGTTGTACATACCATGGCGTAGCTATGCACAGACTTAGAAGGTCGTTAATACGTACAAACTATATTTGTATCCAATTTCAACACTGCCAACTAATTCCTAAAGTAAGAATTTTATATTGTACAGTACCATCTTTAAATGTGTACTGAGGGTTAAATTAACCGTTTGAATCTAAATTGTATGACACAACAACTGTCAAATAAGGCGTGTCTTTAATAATTCTTCAATAACAATGCTAATTGCATGTCCATCTGAGGAAAAATAATCTTTATCCGCCATCCTAAAAACTTCAATAATATGGTCCTCAATAATCCAGACCCTCAGGCATTTGGCTTAACCCCTAATCCAAAAAAAAATGATAGCCTAACAGTTATAACATGAAATTTCATATCTAAGTACAGTACAATAAATAGCACAATATTTCTGGGCGTGACGTCAATCATACAATTCCAGACAAGCACATTACCTGGTTGGCGTCGGCTCTGAACTGACACAACTGCACACACTGCTCCAGCTTGACTCTCTTCATCTCCGCAAGGTCCTCCAAGTCCATCTCTCTCTCATGTAGGAACTCTAGCAGCACCTGTACCCTGGTCTGGGCACTGTACTGACTGTCTGCCATCAGAGACACTCCGCTGGTCTCAAACACCTGCAAAACACAACACGGGATTGGTAAACCGCCTCAGAGATTAATTACCATCAGGGAAATGTGCCTCAGAGGTGTATGGCCATCAGAAAAAGGTGACTCAGAGATGCATAGCCATCAGAAAAAGGTGACTCATAGGTGTGTGGCCACAAGAGAAAGGTGACTCAGAGATGCATAGCCATCAGAAAAGGTGCCTCAAAGATGCATAGCCATCAGAAAAAGGTGCCTCAGAGGTGTATGGCCATCAGAAAAAAGGTGACTCATAGGTGTGTGGCCATAAGAGAAAGATGCCTCAGAGGTGCACAGCCAACAAAAAAGTTACTCTTAGGTGCATGGCCATAAGAGAAGCCACTTCAAAGGTACTTGGCCCCTTAAGAAAAACCCAAATAAAAATTTAATTTGGGGTGGTAAAGTTTGTGTCTAAAATAAAAAGCAAAGTATACTATAATCATAACTAAAGTCGTTATTACATGAATAAATGGAAAGGATTAAAAAACTTATAAAAAGCACCACGATAAATAACCAGCTTTGAGCTTGTCTTCCCTGAATTTAGAAAAGCTGGCAGGATACTAATACTATCTCTCTTTCACACAGCTGTCTATACAAGGAATGATTGCTGAAGTACCTGAGCCAGTTCCTGTCCCTGCTGCAGCACTTGGAAGGTAGTGTTCTGCATGTGCGTGATGCTCTCATTGTGTAGCCTCAGCATTGTCTCGGCCTTCTGCATGTCATTGGTGAGGTCACAGTGCTCCAGCTCAGAGGCCCACAGTTCCAGCCTGGAGGACACCTGTACACACACACGTGTTATATACAGAATACGACTGAATTGGTTCTCATAAGATTATTAAAGTTTAAAAATATATATTAAAACAAACTCTCTTATACACTTAAACCTTGTCTTTGGGCGGCGACCATGTCCCAAGTAGCACCTCAAAATTGATCAAATGTTGAAACAATATTGACTACAATATTGAGACAATATTGTTATGCAACTTGACAAATATTGTTTAACTGGCAAAAGCACTAGCCCAGGTTTGGGATGCGTTGAAGCAAAATCCATCTTTGGTCCAAGCAACAATTTAAGTTTAGGTTCAATTGAACTGTAAATTCCTTACAGATAGATTTGTGACATCTGAAATGTCAGCTAGTATTTTTGTCTGCTCATCTCCAGAGTACAAAGATTTGACTGCCAACTTTGATTGTCTGATTGTGAAGCCGCTTTCTCTCTCATAGATTGGTTATCTTTCAATTAGCGGAAATAACGGAGTGGTTCTTCTTATATTTTATTTATTTTTCAATGAATTTTAAAATAAAACGATCGTTTTGCATAGTAAGTATGTGAAGAATTAATTGGATTAATCGTGATTATTTACTCTTTGAAAAATATTCTCTCTGTTTTTAATTGGTTTTAAACATTTAACCAAAAACATAAAATATCAAGAGTTAATTTGTTGTCTAATTTTTCCCCTCCACCATAAGAGAAAAATAATTGTAAAAGTTCATTCTGCTAATGCTTCTAACTGAAAATAATCCCAAAGACAGTAACTCACGTGTAACCGATCGCCACACAAAACAACACGAACAATAACAGTAAATAATGGCTTGTGTCAGTATGATATAAGGCACACTTGCAGGCGAACGCAAGAAGAATTGCAACAAACTGGTTTGTTAATTCCGACCAGTTTGAGTGGGGAGAGGTCGCTGAAGTGATGGTTCATCAACAACATAAAGGACAAATTTATCAAGCATCTGATTAATTGCGACAAATGAGCACAGAACTGGACCCGTTCTCATGACTCTGTGTTGCCCTTACATTTAAAAGAGTTGCTAATTAATTATGTCTTTGACAAATGTTTTGGAAACTCTACAATCTACATAATGAAAATATTAATGATGAAGACTGTTGTAAATCCCAAATAATGAGTTCTTTGTTGCATTAAAGCGGTATTAGCCTATAAAAGAATAACAAATAAAACATTGTTAGTAGGGAAGTTTGTAAAATTAATTTTCTAGAGATGAAGAAAAATTATTAATTAAAAAAGTCCAATTTGCTCTTATTGTATAGAAGATTTAATAATAATTTTTTTATGGTCTGTGAGGTAAAGCATAATTAATTATTTGTTTAACATGCCCCTAAAGTTACGTCTTACTGCAATAAACATGGCTACCTTTAATACATGTATTGTGGTGCTATATATATAAATATCCCTTTATCAATATTTAAACAAACTTGAATATTAAAAATCAGTAAATACATATGAAATTATATTGAAATAAAGAGTCAAGCTGTTCGTATGTGTGTTTTGTTTTTTAAATAGGATGGAAACGATTTTGGGAGCTAACTTATAAAGGTAATTCATATAGCAAATTTACATTTTATGGATTATTTCACCTAAAGGATGACACAGTACGACAAAAAAAAATAGTTCAGGAAAGAATCCATCCTAAAATTGATCCCTGGGGGATAATACCTTGAGGTATTGGTTCTCTTTGAGAAAGTATTCCATCAATTTCAACACACTAAGAACGATCTGTCAGGTAAAAAACTAACAACTTTGACACGGAACTCTGCTAACTGGTGCAAAAGTATCTCAACGCTTTTGCGAGGTCAAGAAAAAATAAGCTAAGCGCACATCCTTGACTCCTGAAGCCATCGACAACTATTTCATAGAGATTGCATCAAGAGTGAATCTCTCTCTCCTGAAACCAACTGATTTGCTGAGTTGATGTCAAAGCGTTCCATTCTTAATTTTTTTGAGCAAAACTGTTGAAAATAGTTGATAAATTAAAGCAACATTAGTTTAGCTATACATCCAAAAGATTTCAAAAGCAAGAACTTTACCTCTAAAGCATCCCTCTCGAACAGCCGCAACCTGAGACACAGGTCCAGCCTGAGTTTGCGAGTGGCCCATAACTCTTCCAGCTCCTCTCTCTGTTTGTTGAGTCTGTCCAGAGCAGATTCTACTGCAGCCACTGAGCCTGTAGAGTCCATCTCTTGTGTCAGTCCGATACTCCTATAACACAACATCACAAATAAAATAAACTGTCAGTCAGCAATCTGACACATTCTCCCATTAGCTTGTCAACAACCCCTCTATCATGGGTAAGCGGTGGGAGCAACTATGGTATTTAATGGGGAAAATAACAAAAGTTGAAATAACTTTCAAACCAAGATTTTTACACGAATGGGGGTTGTGCCATTTTATCATAGTTTAGAGAAGCACAAGATAATAGAGATTTTGAACAAAATGTTAGGCTTGTTTTTGCAAAAATATTATTTTTCAACACACTGATATCACTTTTAAAAGCATTATTAATTGTGATAGAGAGGTTGTGCGGAAAATCAGGCAGTTCTTAAGTAATTTAAACAAAATGTTATCGCTATAAAAAAATGACTGAAATTTGTAAACGTACTGGCGACAATGGGTAGTACCGTGCAGACTGCATTATCATTGAGGAAGATCAACATGACCAGACAACCTAATGCGGCTATAGTGGGAAATATTTGTAGAATACACTAAAAAACCAGATCAGCTTTTGAAAAATGATAAAATATTTACAAGAAATGTTGATTGTATGGAACTGTTAGGTACGTAATCTATGAGTATAGTCTTTTAAACTCATCGTAAATTATGACTTTTATTAGTTTTTAAATAAGTTATGTGTTTTTAAATAAGTACTTTACTTCTTTGCAATTGCTCGATTTCGAGCAACATGTACACTAGTTCATTGATTATTTGACATCAAACAATTTTCCAGATAAATAGTCAAGTCAAAGGTTTTTTTATAAAAAAATTGTATGAGAAAACTTAAATCAATAATTTACATTATTATAACTAAATTTACTTAACCACTGAACTGCAACCAAAGTCTAAAAATTTCTATTCTGGGCAATTACATCAGTTGAGTTACAGTGTACAACATTAAAAATGAAGTAAAATCAAAACAACCTGATGAAATAGAAAGTTTTAAAACCCTACTTACACAGGCTTCCGACATCTTCTCGAATTCAAAGGACGTATTTTAATCCTGCCGTCTCGATAACGTCGATGCATCATATTTGTTGACAAAACACTTTTCAATGTCTCATAACAACTTTCACAGTTTAATGCATATATTTGACGGTAAATATTTTGATTCAATCAAGATGATGTTCAGTTTCTTTCACTGGGTAAAAAAATATTCAGAATATAATTTTTTCAGATTCTTTTGCTAATGGCACTAAAGTTTATACCAAGTTATACCTACTTGCCCTTTTTCAAATGCATAAAATACTTTTAACAATACTGAAACATCTGCATGTTGATGATGTTAACCATTTACACTAATCCAGTAAAAATATATTTTATGCAAGGCGTTTTAGAACAAGGAACCTGCTCATCAATGCCACAAACACATAACAAAATCAACACCACGTTGAATAAAATAGCTGCAGTCAGCTTTTGAAAGACAGAAATGAATTTTAAATACCCGCAGAGTCGCATTGCCTCGAGCATATGTTCTCAAACCTAAGACAATGGAGGCATTTTAACCTTTCAGTTTCACCATTAAACTTCGCAATACAAAAATGTTAAAATGATTTAAACATTTATATACAAAACATTCTAACTATCATAATTTTGTTGGTTTGTTTATTTTATTGGTAAAGGCACCGAATATTAAGTGTCTCCGTTTCTATTGATGTACCTGATTAATGATTAAAACTGTTTAACGCACACTAGAGGCAAGACAGAATAATGTGGATATAAAAATAAATAAATAAGCTAAGTTAACTATTGTAAGCAAATAAACATTCAAATCGACATACATTCTAGTAATATTTTACTGTACTGTCGTACATCAAACATAAATAAATAGACGAGCCAGTTTTAAGTTTTCCGCAAAAGCCTATTATCCATAAAATGTACTAAAATGAATTAAATTTAGGAGATACAATTGTCAAATAAAGCTTTGTGTTATAAAAATGTAAAATTGAAACAGCGACTGTTTTATATGTTTTAACTTCACACAACTTTCTTTGTTACTTGCATACGCATTTTTATAGATTGCATCTCTATATAGTTTGTAAATTAGCACCAGGCCATTTCAAGGAGGCCAGTTGGCCATGTTATTGACCATAACTGGACACACAGTCCACTTACTGTCCAGACTCTCACAAGGCCAAGGGCTTCCTAGAACAGTGATTCTCCTTAGTAATCTTCCTCGTAAAAACTGGACCACTGGACCGAACCGCATAAATAGTTCTCAGAAACCATCTACTGCTCGTCATTTACAATCAAACACATTGCTCGGGAGATACTTAAATTCGTACAAAAATTATTGTTAATAACGAATAAGTTTTTTGCCCAATTGAAAAAGAGGGGTTTAATGCATTTTAATGTATACAAAGGAATTACGTTTCGGTGTTTTCCAAAGCAAACCTGATAGAAGCTTCTTAAAGAGAGTGTTATTCTGAGTTAGAAGGCAAACCGTGTACATTGTAAACAGAAACGCGAATTTCAGCTTTAGCTCAAACAATAAAGCCTTACAGTCTCACCTTTTTGTTAAAAATGCTGAATTAAAAGCGTTAGAAGAGAACTAGTAGCTTTAAGTTTTAGATGGATAAATATTTCAAGTGTAGGCCTACCATAAATCGTATGAAGAATAAATACATCCTTTGCTGGTTAAAATATATTTTTTACAATGCAAATACTGTATAAACAGTTATTTCTTACAATAATAAAAAATTGTATGTTAAAAGAGAACATCATTAGAAATTTAGCTTAATTCCATCGTTTCTTGATTTATTGGTCAAATATTTTAGCGGATAAGAACGTTACTGAGTATTTATAAAAAAAAATTACCAGAATTGTGGTGATTAAACATGTTCGTGCCTAGTCAGATCTGACCCAAAACCCCACATAAATCAATTCATATCTGAATTCTAACCATTCAAGGGACCAAAAACAGTTATTTATTCGGGTCATAAATCATTTAGTCACATTTGTCAGTGAAGGGTGGTTTAGTGGGGGGGGAGGGGTAGAACAGCTGAGCGAGATATATGTATACAGGTCAGTGTGGTAGACAGTGTTGAATCATTCATCAACTCATGCTCGTCATCCTGAGGTTGTCATAGCAACGATAAATTCTGATCTCGTTCTGTACTTTTGAATATAGTTGGGTAGAGGATGATAATGTTAGCCTAGTGATCGGAAGATAACCGGTTCAATCCTGAGTAAAGCCAGAAGCTTTTGGATGGTTCGAAATTAGACTGCAATCCATATTCCTCATTATACATATTCCAGCTGTTCTCAAGAGTGTGGTCTTGAATAAACTGGTTAATAGAAACAGCTGATCAGTCAGTAACAAAGACACAATATCATTCAACACTCGTTTTCGCCTCAAAATACAGTAGGGTTGTATAGGCGTCATATGAATCTGATACAATTGCCAAAAATGACAATGTAATTGAATTAAAATTCAAGCCATTCCCAACACAATGTATTGATTTAGAAGGAAACCCGAAATTGCCTAATTACTGTTCTAGCTTGAGACGAGAAGTTTTTAATAACAATTCAACACGAGTTTTGTGGTGTTTAAATAGTTAAAGTTTGAATTGCATAAACTGTGTACAACTGCACTAATAGCATTTGCTCAATTCCTAAATTTGGATAACATCTATTCGATCTTATAACATCAACATATTGACTCATTAGTTGAGAGTTTGGTTCCTTCGCCTTCAAATCTTGATTTAATCTTTGGTTTGATTAAGGAACTATTATGGAACCATTTGCAATACATAACACTATTGTGATGATTTCTAATAACATGTTGACGATTAGTAATTAACGAAGCCATGGTTACAAAATTCTTTTGATGAACTTAATTCAGTAGAGGTCTCGAACATGTGTCCATCAAAATCAATATAACTAGATTAAATGCCAGTTCCTTTAAGACCCGACATAATTTCATCTGTATATGTAAAAAAAATTTAAAAAACAAAAGCCACGATTGCAAAGACGAATCAAACATAATTGGACAAATTTCAAATCCGCACATTCTCATTCGATTGGCAGAATATATATCGCAAATCTTTTACAAATCGCACTTTCTTTTCGTACAAAAAACCGCGGCGGCATAACAGGGGCTCGGGTTACACGTCACTTGAACCTTGTGAGAACATCAGTGGCCCGACGACTCCTACCTGTGGAACTCCTATTTTCATGTACAGATCACATATCCGGATATATAGCTTACTGTACATTTATGCTATGCAGGTGATTATAAAGAAACTGCATTTTTATATAAAAAAAAAAAAAAAAATAGATAAAGACCACACAAAAATACTATTTTTTTAACCATCAAAAATGTTTAGGTTTCATGGTAGCTTTAATCGTAGTGATTTAAATTAATTCATGATTTGAGTCTAAAATGTCTATACCGTCACTGAAGATTAATAGGCCATAACGGGTGACTCTTAAAAATCTTGAGATAGGACACAGCCATCGAGTGAAACCTAGAGATTGTGAGCGTTAAACCCTATCCGATGGGTAACGCCTGTTTTATCACCAGTTGTAAATTCAAATTTAATGGGAGTTTGTAAATTTACAGTCGAGATCGCGGTGTTCAAACCGCCGTGCGTATCACTGTAAATCTTACCATATTAATACAGCTGCTTTGACATGAGCTAAATTGTTTCATATTTGAAAATTATTGATTACAATTAAGTGACAAGGCGAAAAAGTAATGGGAATATTACATTGGAATTTCAATTAGGCAAGCCAAGAAACTCAATATAGTACAATTTAAGATTTAGTGAATTTAAAAAATATTTATAGGTTGTAAAATAAAGTTCTTGCAGTTAAGTGCGATTTTTACGATCGACGCTTGCTCAGAGTAAGATATTCAATCATTTAAGACCGGTTATAAATGACAATTAAGTACACTAAACCCTAGGGAGCCTATAAACTATAAAACTATAAAATGTCGAGGTTAAGGCAACTCGCTACGAAGTAAAACAAAGATAAATTATTTTTTTGTATTTATAAAACACAATAACTTATATGTATATGGTTTTTACGTCCTAAAATGTTAAATGTTAATACCCGTAAGTTGTAAAAATGATTTTATTAGTGAGAAATGTGTATTATTATTATAAAAACTTCAGAGTGTAAAAACCTACTCAGGGACAACCTGTTTCAATAAATATTTGACAATAATAATACGAGTATATTGGAACAAATAAATTTGAAACGTAACGAAAATCCAAAAATTCTTTGTAAGGTCTCATAATAGTTTATTAAACACTAAATCCCCTACATATTATGAATTAAATTAATTAAAAGAATTGGTATAGCAAAAAAACTTGAAATTTAAATATTTTCTTAGTGTAAAATAGTAGCCATACTGTTTTAAGAACAAGCAATAAAATTCCGAAAAACTAGAAAAAAGAAAGAAATATCAGGCATAGTTGAAAGTTTAGTTATCTATTATCATGATCAACCGAAAATTCATCAGAGGTACTACCTTATCAAGTCGGAAAGAAAACTTAATAGAAATACCAAACACAAATTTGCTCAATACAAATTATTTAAAAGCCATCAAATACTAAAAACCTAACAAAAACACAACTAATAATCACGAGCAATTAAACGATAATCACAAATCACAACACGCACACACACACTCGCGTCCAACGGGCAACTGAGGCGCAGACTGCCGCAACAATGTGATTGACAATCAGGTGTGACAACAATACAGCACGTAGCGGCGACGACATAGCGGAGGCAGTGGCCAGACGGATACGGAAACAGCGGTCAAGCGGCCGGATGTGGAAACAGAAAACTGCGCGTCCTGCAAATGGTGTTGACAATGCAAATCTTGTTTGTAAAAGAGATTTGCACTGTTTGATGTCACCGACAGAAGATGGGATCTGTTTGCAAAACAGTCAAAGATGCGGAGAGTGTTTGTCCTTGGTGTATTAGTATTTGACTAGTGAATGCGATAAGATACACATAATTCAATATTATGGTGACAAACACATTTATTTTTACACGGAAATATTATGAGAAAGCACGAGCCCAATAATTTTAGATCAGCCAAGAAAATTAAACACCAAAACCTAAAAAAAATAAATAACATAATTTCACAAGAAACGAAAATATTGAATTTATGTTGTATCTATGTTACAGAAGTATTATATTGTCTGTGGTTACAGTGTCTACATTATTTTATTTAAATAAAAAACACCTAAGTTATAATAAATTCTGTCAAATAAGAATAAAACAAAGAGCATAATATGGATCTAAAAAAAATAAACTCATTATAGTGTAAGATAGAGTTTTAAAGTGACCACATCGAAAGAACAATTAAGCACACACAAAAAAAATTAATTAAAACTAAAAAAAAAATTAAATTATTATTAATGAATCGTATTAGGGACCGAAAAATATTGTAAAATTTAGAGCCCTGACAGAAATTCTGGTACTTAAAATACATAAAGGAAATTACTACGCAGTACATCAATATTAATAAGTGTTATGAATAAGAAATTTTGAGCGACATTCAAAATATTTTAGGGGAAACCAAATACAGAGCGTAATAAATTCATCAAAACGAACTTCAAAAGAAACAAACCAGGATTAATGTTGCTTATATAAATATCGAAATACCCTCTCAAAGTATGCTTTATCCATTTAAACCGCTGAGCCGCTTTGAAGCGGCTTAACTTTATTTTCCGTATTAATTTGCCAGCAAGCTGTTTGAGCGGGTTTTACCTATAAATTCTAAATAGTAAAGAAAAATGGAATTGTAAAGTATTTTTGGTTTAACAAACGTTTTATGTATGTTTGTTTTTAACAATTACGGTATTTAAAGATTCAAAGATTCAAAAAGTATTTTTTGATCATACAGTACAAAATTTATATACATGAATAGTGTCAGGTCTATTGTCAGTACATTAGCAATAAAAACGGTTACTATACATTACAAAATACTACGCATAATTTAAAATTGAAATTACTAAAATCTTCTATACTGTAAGGTGCATGGTCAAGTAAGAATGCCTTTAGTTTTTCATAAATTTAGATTTGTCGTTTTCGTTTTAAAGGCTAGGAAGTTTTCTAAAAAAATATTTTTCAATGTAAGAAGGTTTATTTAAAAAAGTTTTTTCCTACTGTTTTTTCCTAACAATGTACATGTTCTCTCACTGATTTGAGAAAGCAAAGTGGCCAATTCGCTCATCAGTGAGACAATGTTAACATTGTCTCACTTTAATTACTTTGTCTCACTCCAGATTAGCAACGTGAAGACACGAAATAGTGAGCGCGTAACATGCAGACAAGGTCGTATGCGCGCGAAATACGTTGGCAGCACTGGCTGTAAATCAGCTGGTCAGCTCTTGTACTGTTGTATCATTAAATGTCATATTAAAAGTTCATTTCTGTGTAAAAATGTGTTACGTTTCTTTACCAATTTATTTGTTTTATGGTATTCGTAGGAAAAATATGATGTGCAACTCGAGTGCAAAGTGCAATTGCCTCACTAGAGAAACCATTCATCACTCGCCTACGGCTCGTGAGTATTTCTCTCGAGTGAGTCAATTGCTCACTTTGCTCACTAGTTGCACAAATAACTAAAGTCTTGGTCGTTCTTCAACTAAATAATTTTTAGCCCTTTTATTATAATTATTCACAGGTAATTCTTGAGTCCCAGCAATATGGAAAAATTAATTGTTAATTTAATTGTTTCAAAAATAGATTTAAGGCGTGGACTGTAAAAATACCCATCTCCTTAAAATAAGATTTTCATCTTATTGACTGGTTATATTTTAATTTATGTATCAATCTGACAGCTTTTTTGTATTTTCAGAATCGTTTTAAATTATTTTTTGTTGTTACACCCTAACGATTGATACTAATCCCTTAAGTCTTACTTAACCATAAATACTAAAGCCTTACTTAAGTCAATTAAGATTATTGATTATACTTCATATTCGTATGTTCATTAACTAATATTACTGTACTGTAATTCAATAGTACCTACAGTATACATTATATAGCATACAAAAGTCTCAAGGGTGCACATTTAATCTATGGTATAGTTTAACCTAATGCTCCCAAGACAGCTTGTCAATGGATTTGACAGCTAACTAGACTAGACTCTATAGACATAGTTGATAAGTTGTCATCGAACGTCTTAGCTGAAATAGACACTACAGTCAAATGTTAATTCTTAGATTGTAATCTAAGTAAGGGGATTTGCAACGAAAGTACAGTAGTTGGTTTTAATTATTCAAATTATGTTAAATAATTAATTTTGTATATTACTAAAAGAAATATCATTCGTTGTAAAACCCGAATGGATTGAATCTGTAAGGAAGTATAAGAATAATTGATCCAACCTCTTATGTTTTGGTAAACTACTATTTACAAAAGTCGACTTCGAATCCATAAATTGTAAACAATTGTATTGTGGTAACTCCTATTTATTTCTATGGAAAATCGTGAACATTGCACAAAATTTCATCGGGCCATGTTTTATGTGCAATATACTCCGTTCACAAAATGTAGGCGGTTTGTGGGGAAGCGATTTCATCCCCTCTACCTCTACCTTACAACTTTGAAACAAAGCTGATCAGTTGATAAATACATTAGGTTAAAAAGTGGTGGGGGTACCCAGGAAACCTTCCCCTTAAACCGCCTACATTTTGTGAACCGACTATATTATATACGTTAGTCAATTTTTAACGTACTTTTAGAGCTAATAAACAAAATATTTCACTTGATACCCACTTAATTTAAAACATCGTAAAAATGAATACGCGTTTTAAGATTATAGCTGATTTCCGATGAAATGCACCCACCGAAAATGTAATGTAACTGATTGCATTACAAAAATTACATGAATATTTTGACTATTTTTGAAACATTTAAAATAACCCACTTAGCTATTCTTAACTTTTCAAACCTACTAACCCCCATATATACAACGGTAGCAAATTTTTATACTCTTCGGCCACTGCCCCTAAAGACTATGGATCACCGATATAATGACGCCATCAATCGTCTCAGTGGATCCTATAAAGCAGAAAGGGTTTATCGTAGGTGATATTACACTACAGAGGTGTTAGCAGACAAGATAATGGAGGAAGATGATACATGACCGCGCAGCTTCCTATTTACATACAACGCCTGCCTTCGCATGTAGCCTGTAGCAGATGTTACCGTTGCACAATCTCTGGGGGTTTCATGATGTTCTATATTCAATGGAGTTGTGTTGTTGTGGTGTGTAAAAAACCAACTTAATGATTTTCTATTGTTTCATTTTTTGAAAATGTCTTGTACGTTGCGTCGAATCGAACACAATCTTTCTCAAGAATTATATTTATTTTCGTATCGCTATCTTAACAATAATTCACTAAAACGTTGAGGGTTCGTCATTTTCTTCACTTACGCACTAAGAATATGTAACACAGGTCAATTGGTTATAGAGTGGGACTTATATGTATATATAGTCAATGCTTATACCCAAGTTTATATTTCTCGTACCGACGACTTTTACCATAGAATTAAAAGAGTAATTAATTAGAGAGTTTAACCGGTTATTCTTATAATAATTGTCAAGTAAAAACGTTTCATATACAAGGTGAAATGTTTCTGTTTGTTAATTCGAAATCGGGTTCGATGAAATACATTCTAAAATAAATCTAACGATTTTATTTGATTAAAAACAAATGTAATACAGTCAAAGAGTGTGCAATGGCCTAGTGACAAAGTAAATAGTTGAATTATCAGCTCAGTAATATATATTTTTAATAAAACTGCTTATAGAAGCTTAAGCGTTTTACAATATGGGCCAGACACGACTTAAACACAAAATACCCCCGCCGCAGCAAACCTGCCGTCTAAGCGAATTTCCATTTGGCTGAATTGATTTTTAATTGATCTATTTAAATAACATTAGGTTTAACGAGTACCTAGGTTTGTTGCTACAAGGAAACTAATATACCCCCGCCGCAGCAAACCTGCCGTCTAAGCGAATTTCCATTTGGCCGAATTGATCTATTTAAATAACATTAGGTTTAACGAGTACCTAGGTTTGCTGCTACAAGGAAACTAATAAAGTAGTTTTTAGTAAGTTTTTGGTAAAATATTGATAGCTTACTATAAAATAAATAAATTTGCCAAGTTTGATCAAAATATATCCATAAACAAGCAAACTACATCATTTTACAATATTCTCCAAAAGAATAACATGGGAATTTTAAATTTACCACTTTTTTAGTTTTCTCCGTAACCAATAACCGTACAAAAACACTTTGATATACTGAATTGTTTGTTTTTTTAAGCTCTTTAAGAAGGTTTAGAGAAAAATTGGGAAATTTTGTGTTTTGAGGGTAAAAAGTGAGAATAACCAATTTTTACCCCATAAAACCCCCCATAAAACCCTGTTCCCATGGACCGATCATGCTGGATCGCGAACTCATTCAAGTTTATCCCGCCTTACACCTTCAAACCAAATTTCATCAAAATCGGATAAAAATTACTCAAGTTATCGTGTTCACGGACACATATATATATATATATAAATCTATATATATATATATAAAAATTTGAACGAATGGTGTTTTTGGCCTCTGGGGACATTAAAATGAAAAAGTAAATCGGTCCCGGGCCTAAGTCTTACCATGAGACCTACGGTAATAGCTACTTCCCTATAGGGAAATTCGCTAAAAGTGTGTGTTTTAAGTAAAATAATTATTGCATAGTATAAAATGAATACATTTGCCAAGTTTGATCAAAAGATATCCATAAACAAGCAAACTAAAACATTTTACAATATTCTCCATAAGAATAACATGGGAATTTTAAACTTACCATTTTTTTAGTTTTCTCCGTAACCAATAACCGTACAAAAACACTTTGATATACTGAATTGTTTGTTTTTTTAAGCTCTTTAAGAAGGTTTAGAGAAAAATTAGGAAATTTTGTGTTTTGAGGGTCAAAAGTGAGAAAAAATATATAAAAATTTGAACGAATGGTGTTTTTGGCATCTGGGGACATCAAAATGAAAAAATAAATCGGTCCCGGGCCTAAGTCTTACCATGAGACCTACGGTAATAGCTACTTCCCTATAGGGAAATTCGCTAAAAATAGAAGCTCGAGGGCCATAAAGAGGAAAGGAAATTGCTTCTTGACTGGGAAATGAGGGGCCTAATCCACGCGAAGACTGAGGACACTGTTGCAAAGACTTGGGATTTTAAAACTAAACTTTTTGTTTTATTTTTAGTTTCATGACAGGTCCCTACCTCTCGAGGTGAAAGTGGTTTTAACACCCAAGTAATCACAAGAGATCTCCAAACGTCCAGAAACATAAAGAAGGATTTTATAGCTTTAAGATCCTTGCTCGGTTCATATTTTACCTGGAAACAGCTTTCTCAAAAACTGGTTTATTTTAAAAGTAAGTCATAATAAAAGTGGAATTTAAAAAATCAGACTAATATGATAGGAATTTATACTGATAGCCTATCGGTTAGCAGAGACTCAATAAACGAGAAGGATAAATTTACGAACTTGTATTCGGTTGATTTGGTAACTTTTGAAATATACCTTCTAAATGGTTGCACCTCGAACACGATCTCTATACAAGGTGTCCCGAAACTCATTGATCCCACTAATTGAATTCCTTTCAAAATGGTGTGTTTGAAAAAACTAACTAAAATATCTTAATCCGGCTCAACATTTCAAAGATACGCTACCGTTTTAGCTACAACGTTGAAACTTGGCATAATTATCAAACAGCCCGAAAACCCTTTGATTTTATAATTTATTAAACTAACTTTTAAACACACAACCTCAAACTCACAAGCTCTGACTATTTTGTTAAACAAATAAATAAAAACAAAAAAATAAAAAAAACATTGAAGAATAATGTATGAGTTAACGTTGTTAAATATAGTTAATTCAAGTCCATTGCTAATATTTTGAAAACTTGATGGAGATGGGCGCAATCATTTGACAGTAATTTGACCGAACATTCTTTTGTTAAACTGTATATTTTCTTTGGTGCCAATTTGACTAACTTGTAAATCAGTAAAATAAAAAAATAAAATGGACCAATGCATATTTTCCGAGACCACCGGATGACGAAAAATATTTTTAAAAATCAATCATATCCAAGTTTTGTTAAAACTTGTGCACCTTTACTAAACGTAATTAATTAGTAGGCCTAATTACTCCGCCACACATGCATACAGAAAGTTACTACGAAGACAAAGTGTGCTAACATTTGGTTGTAATGAAGCATAAATAACATTAAAGTGAGCCTCGCGGCCATTTCACGACCGCGGGGATGTAATGAGCGCAGCGAGCAGACGATTTACCGAGTCATTCCTACGATGATAAGCAATACGCGTGTCTAGCAATGATAACACCACCCCAACATTAGCGAAACGCCACTTTGGGAGACAGCGCGAAATGCTCGCCGACGTCAAGGTAATCCTTCGCCTTTTCAACCCGAACCCGCCTCCCCCACACTGACGAGATTATTTGGGCTTAAAAGATGAAGAGTCATGGGCTCTTCCCTACCTCGGTCGTCTTAATGTTTACAAATGGGTTCGCAAATGTATATTCATCATGAAGAATCATCCGTGGACGGATTTCGTTCAAGTCTAATTGAACAAAGGCGATTGTGGAAAGTGAGAGTGAGTTAAACTGGTAAAGCATTGACAAAGAAATTTATCACGTCAAACTACAATAATATTTTAGGTTGATACTCGTTGCTCAATACGTTTGATTTTGTAACAGCAAAATATAATCAAAAGTAGGTAAGTTCAGAAGTACCCATATTCAATTATTTTATTTTAACTACAACGCTAAACATTAGAAGCTCTTTACCGGAAATCGGGAGAGATTATCTGAAGATTGTCAAAGGTACACAAAAGAAGACTTCTTCGAATTACTTCTTCGAACGAAACTTACTGATCAAAATTTCTACCACATTTTCTAACACAAGACTCAATTGGGTAATTAAGGTTTTTTAGTTGTTTCGGTTTATTGAAAGTATTATTACAGTTATTCGCTTACATCAAAGGGCTACGATCAGGAGCCGATAGCTGTTTCCCTCGTGTTACACTATATGCACATTGATCATCTTGAAAAATAAGAATGTAGATAACGTTGCCTATATATTGAAATCCGTACAAGGTGCATTATTACTCTTTCATGAGAAACACAGTACCAACGAACTTCTATTTTGCTGCGAGTCACGGAAATATATTGGGATCGATGGCAATTTTGGCAAACGCGTCGTCAGTTTTAGATTGTTGCCAGACGTTTTGTCGTCCCGTGTAGAGGCCCAATCAGTCCTCAGTGAAGAAGAATCTGAGCATGTATCTGCTAAGTACTTCATTATAAAATTAAATTCATTTCAACCGTAGTCCTTACAAAATATTTTTATAGTCGAATCTTTTTATAGGGTGAAACGTCTTGCTGCAAACTAAAATTGACGCGGTTAACGCCGTAATCACTATGAGAACGGCCAAGAATGCACAGACCTATGGCAAATGCCAAAGAACTATCATCATATCAAACATCCTAAAAAATTTCATTATTACTTCAAACTCGTACAGGCATTTTGGTATCATCTATGTCAACTTTGATCACTACACACTAGAGGAGTGCTTCCTACCTCAACTCCTGCAGCAAGGTGTCGCCCTGACTGATGGTAGTGACGGAGGCGTCCAGACAAGAGTCCCTCTGTCTAGCACACTCCTCTAGCTGCCGCTCGGCCGCCTCCAGAGTGTCTGGCGCTTCATCGCAGCCGTCCTGGCGCAGCTCCTCTAGCCAATGGTCGAGCTGCAACAGTCAATGAAGGAACATGAGATGGTGTAAAAGTGAAACTAAAGACATGGGTTGAGAAGAAAACCCAAGGATAAACACAGGCTTTGGCAGATCAAACATTCAATGAAAATAATGCAGTTGTCCTGGTGCAGCTCCTCTAGCCAATGGTCGAGCTGCAACAGTCAATGAAGGAACATGAGATGGTGTAAAAGTGAAACTAAAGACATGGGTTGAAAAGAAAATCGAAGGGGAAACATAGTCTTTAGTAGATCAAAACATTCAACAAGAATAATGCAGTTGTCCTGGCGCAGCTCCTCTAGGCAATGGTCGAGCTGCAACAGTCAATGAAGGAACATGAGATGGTGTAAAAGTGAAACTAAAGACATGGGTTGAGAAGAAAACCCAAGGATAAACACAGGCTTTGGCAGATCAAACATTCAATGAAAATAATGCAGTTGTCCTGGTGCAGCTCCTCTAGCCAATGGTCGAGCTGCAACAGTCAATGAAGGAACATGAGATGGTGTAAAAGTGAAACTAAAGACATGGGTTGAAAAGAAAATCAAAGGGGAAACATAGTCTTTAGTAGATCAAAACATTCAACAAGAATAATGCAGTTGTCCTGGCGCAGCTCCTCTAGGCAATGATCGAGCTGCAACAGTCAAGAGAGGAACATGAGATGGTGTAAAAGTGAAACATAAGACATGGGTTGAAAAGAAAATCGAAGGATACACACAGGCTTCGGTAGATCAAACATTCAACAAGAACAATGCAGTTGTCCAGGCGCTGGTTCTCTATCCAATGATCGAGCTGCAACAGGCAAGAGAGGAACATGAGATGGTGTAAGAGTGAAACTTAAGGTATCAATCGAAAAGAAAGTACAAGGGGAAACATAATCTAAGTTAGATCAAACATTCAACGAGAATGATGAAGCTGTCCTGGCGCAGCTCCCCTAGCCAACTTGGAGAACTTATATTCAGCTAAGTAAACATTAAAGTTCAAACAAACGAGAATGAGCTTATCTTAGAAGATCCATTAAGAATGAGTTCACCAGAACATTCAGCAACATCATTTCAGTAAGGTGATCTTCTTATAGTCCCCTTGTGAAAAGGAAGTGCGCCTTTCTTCTCATAAAATACCTTTCAAAGTATTATCAAGCAAAGACCAAGTAAACAGCGTTAACCTCATTTTGCATACGCCTATACATCTATTTACTCCACCCATATGTACGAAAACTAACAGTATACATTCACAGCCGGCGATTACTTTCACTACAACTTGAATGGAAGATATGTTTACTTAATTAATGAATGTAAACTGATCCAGGTCGGAGAAACCAATGACGATAGGGATGAAAGTGGTTTGGCCGCGAATTCTAGAGCAGTGTGGCCATAATAGTGTACATATGTTAATGAGGTGATCCTAGCATGCTAATAGAACAACCGGTTAAAATAGGCGGTGGTAACGGGCCTAGCGGAAAACTGAGAGTGAATTGGATCTAGGTGCGGTAGTGAAAATGCTTCTTCAGTATCCACACGGCTGAGTACCCAGTTATTAATATTTGCCTTAATATCTGAAGGTTGCTGATTCAATTCCTAGAGAAGTCGATTCTGTACTCGGATCCAACTTGTCCTTCTGCTATATTTTAATGATCTTATTCATCAATATGTTTGCTTACACAGTGACGAGAGCGTGTTTCGAACTATGTCTACTTAAAAAGTTGTTATTAATTTCAATGACATTAGCAAACATGAAACGGAAAAATAGGTTAACAAGGTTATCAATTCGATATCGGTTAAAAATTGAGACAAACATTGTCTTCTACTGGCATAAATATGCAATATTAAACACACAAACGGGATCGCTACGAGCACCGAATCGATAGCTGTTGCTAAGCGACTGTAGCGATAGCGATGTACAGTACGTATATCGGATACCGATACGGTGGTACCCGCCAAGCAATTATTTTATATTGACATAAAAACACAACAAATTATAAATTTTTACCAAGCATATCAAACCTTTTAATGTATGCTTTGCGTGGAGTATAACTGCTTCACATAGAATACAGATAGAGGGGAAGATACAAAAAACTTCTTTACTGACAGAAAAATACAACCGATACCGATATACACCAATCAAATTGAACGATTGGCTTTTATTCTGATCTCGAGTAGAACCACTTAAACCGTCGCTTGTTAGCTTAAACCGCTTCTTACTGGTGACTCTTAGATTAACGCTAATGTTCAGTGCTTTTACGTGCCGTCCCACCATATATTAACGATGAATAACGAATATAATACTGTAGTACAGCAAATTAAATTGTAAAAAGTAGACTATATTTTTTACAAACGAAACTCGTTACAATCATTGTTTGGTGAAAATAAAATTAGTGCAAAACAAGAAAACAGTTAAACAAGTTTAAGCCAAGCAAAACAAACAAGTATTATATGGGTCCTATAAGTGGGACGATAGCAACAATGTATACTAGGCTAACCTAATTCGCAGTATGACGTAACACAATAAAATAACATATGTTTTGCGTATTGGATGTAACAATTACTGTAACATTTACAATTTTTAGTAATTCATGTGTAGTGTTGAATGGTACATAATTGCATTTATTTTATTCATTACCGTTATTTTACGGTGGAACTTTGTGTTTAAAATAGCGATACATTCAAGTTCAATCCAAATCAATCACAAACAACATAAAATACAATATTAGTAACCTAAAAAGTAACAAATAAAATTCCTAATCATAACCTACATGTAAACCTAAATATTTCTTTGTACGAACAAAACCTGAACAAAATTCAGTCGTTCCACATCACTACTGATATTTCAACGATAACAGAACGTTGCTATAGTCACGGACACGAGGCACGTCTAGCCGCGAACCTCTTTGCATTTTGAACACACAACAATTATAATGCGCCCGCGGTCGCATACGTGGGTCATTCATAAACGGTCCCGTACTTTCCAAACGGCACGTACCGCCTTACCACCGTACCACTTACCAACGTCAAGTAGACCGGGGAACACACATGGAAATACCACATTACTTTGACAAAACCCCCGTTGCTGCAAACCTGCAGAAGCAAACATACCTGGTTGGATTTTCACTAATATTATTCCTAAACATTGCTAGATTTATTTTCCATATAAACAGGTAATTTTAGGTTTTCTGCAATAGGGAAGGTTATAAAGTGTTTTTTATTTTAAAATAATAGTTTAGTATGAAATATAATATTTGTTTTGGGGGGTCCAAAATGGGAAACGCCAATTTCACCCAATTGAACTCGGTCCCCAAAGTCCGATCATGCTGGTTCGCGAACACACTCAGACAAACGTAGATGATGAAATTGAACTAATGGTTTTATTAGCCACTGGGGACATAAAAACAAAAAAAACTGTCACGGGATATAGGTCTTACCATGGGATGTACTGTTAATTTTTGTCTTTGTATAGTAAATTCGCTAAAACCAATGGTAATACAGTAATTAATTTCAAAACGGAATTTCAGGGCTTAACACGAATAATACGGAAACGTATTTCACAGAAATGCAATCTCGACGAGAATATTACAATAAGTTAACTGAATGGAAACGACGCTTTACAATGGTACATACACGAACAAAGATCAAGCACAGATTTGCTCAAAGTAATATCTTACTACACAGCCTTTGTAAGAGGTATTCGTATTACAAAATCCAAATGAGAAATTCTTACAGGATTTTCCAGGAAGAGTATTATTTGACAACATTTTGATATTCAAGCAATGTTTCGATGGATTACTTATAGTCGATTTCTATATAAAGGGTTTATTAATAGAAGAAAAGGGGGCTGTTTTAATATTTTTTTGAGTCAACTAGCCTTTGTAAGAAATACACAATTACTACACGAGGAATTCTAATTGAGAGTTTCATGTAGTATTATTTTATAAAATATCTTGCATTTGGTGGAACATAAGTTCATCAAAAGGAGACGTCTGGGGGGGGGGGGACGATAGACTTCCGTCTTGAAGAAACGTGTTCAAATCCTAACAATCGCCGATTGCTTTAAGCTACGCAATAAGAGCGTCACTGGTTCGAATCCCACCTAACTCCGCAGATTATGTTTTAGTGGTAAACATAGTAAACTGTAATTTAACTCATCTAGAAAAGGAACAAGAATAGATCTCACATGCAAATTATAACATTTTGTTAACGGAGATCCTCCTAAATTATAATCATTTCGATAATAAGGGGAAAGAAGGTCAGGTAATTACTATATTGCTGTGGTTTATAGTGTGTGTATTTGTACTATATTTAATTTATATGTAGGTGAAGAGTATATTACACACAGTGAAATTTAAGGATGGACATTTCATTTTCTAGTTTTTTTTTTAGCCTGGAACTGTTTTTACACATTATTTCATTTTATACTTTAGAGGGTTGCGGGATTGTAATTGGCGGGATTTGAGCCCGGGACCTCTGAGGCCAAAACCCCGAGCTCTCCCACAAGCAGCTTACTTCTCTACGGGACACATACATTACGACAAACACGAATAACGTAATGTAAATATTCCAAATGTAGATGTAAGTAATGGAGGAGGCAACATGGGCCATTAGGCGCGTGTACTCATTGTGAGACATTCTCATAACAGCCCTTATGTGAATGTAGAACACCCCTAGGTTGATGTAGGGTTCTCGGCTAAATAATAGATGACTTAACTGTATACTGTAGACTGTACAATGGCGAACTTGGACGAATAGCATTGCAGTGAAAAGAGTTGAGATTTTATTCTCATCGTGGAATTATCTTCATCAAACGCTCTCTTTATCTTATGATAATCATTTTGTTGATTCACAAATATTGGTGTAAATTGCGAAGAAACTTTGGTAACAAAACGTACACTACTATGATTTTTTTCTTAATGTTTCAACTATTTCAAAATAAGTATAAAATATTAAAAAATCTAATTTTTTGTTGGTAACGTAAAAATGTATTACACCAGCCATAAATTTGTTCTTAATCATTATGATTTATGAAAGTAGAATGTTTATAACGTTATTTATTAACGTTATAAAATAAATGTAATATTTACCATTGACGGAAGTTATTCATACTACTATAGACCAAGTGGGAATAACTCAAACAGTTCAAACGTTTGTGTAACTCTGCTAATTGTACACAATAATAGTAAAAAACTAAAAAAAAAATTGTATCACCATACATTACACTAAACATAATTATGTGCACTACCGACGGCAAAAAAAAGGTTCTTGTTAACATTAACAATACTTATTGAATTCGTTTATTGTTTAGCTGTTGCAATAGTTTTACTACCTATCCTTAGACATTTTATGCGAAAATATAACATGAAAAAAACCTACTAAAACGAATAACAACTATGACGCAAGCAATCCTAAAGTGGGAATCGATTGGTTCAACTGATTCTGGAATCCTGTTCGGGGGAATCTCTGAAAAAGACGTGGCGATGAAAAAGCTGCCCCATAAATCAGCTGACCGACAAGTCGGGGGTTTGTTGTGAGAGAGATAGAGAGATGAGGCGGCTGTATTGATGAGCCGAGAGGGACCAGAGTGAAAAAGTTTCCGTGTCTGGGTAAAAAGTGAGCCAATACATCAACCTTAACAACCAATAGCGCAAACAGTGTTGCAATTGTTTGAAGCAGGAATACAAGAAGCGCTATAACATTAGGAAGCTATGGCTAAGCAAATATTTTATGAAAACAGCTGATTAAAGATAGTAAGGCCTAAATAGTGGTATTTAATTTATGACGTTTCTGTTAACAACATTTTAGCGGTTTGGGGAAGAAATATATCCCTCCATTTGAACCTAACTTTACAGATAAAAGCTCAACAGCTGAGGTTCACCAACATATAAATCAGCTGCACTATAAAAGGTAAAAAAGTAGTGTGGGATTCCCCCTCAAACCACCTAGATTTTGTGAACGGAGTATAGTAATACAGTTAGTAAAATGTAGGATGTAATCGTAATCAAATATTGTCTCATGTAGAAAGACCAGTGTAGACGTTTGAAATTCTTTGTCAAGGGTTGTATTCTCACAAGCACGCAGAAATTATAGGAATGAGCTCCATCTTTGAAAAACGCGTACTAAATTTCTAACGATTTAAATTAATTATATTGTCGTTACTGATTCTTCTTAAATAATGAAACAGAAACTTAATATACTGTCTAGCTACTATCAAATTGAAGAATAATTTGGTCCACTTGTCAACCATTCTACTAACGAAGAGGGTGTTGGTGACAAAAAAAAAACAAGTAAGACCAGGAAAAACTCGTATGTTACTAATTTTATCCAACAAAAGTCACGTTCCTTATCAACCCTAACCCACCAATACTATTATGTTACTCATGTTATCTACTCAAGTGACGTTACTCATGCTGTGTGTTGCTTTGTAGCACAGCCAGACAATTAATTAATTGATGACTACACGGTAAGCCTGCGGATAACCATATGGTGGAGGTGAGCGGCCTCATACAGACACAAACGATGACTGATTGTGTATCTGGTAGACGTGGATAACTTGCTTGACGTGATTCTGTCGGACATATAGCGCGGGTAAATTCGAACACTACAGTATACCTCTTCCACAAGCCTACAGAGGTAGCAAGTAGAAAGGACCATCAAAGAAAGAGGGGTCATTGACTAAGTGATAGGCAGGAAGAAACTCCGTACCAAATCTATACGAAATAGGTTTGTGAATCCCCATTTCAACCTGTAATACTTATATTTACCCGATTCAGTGTAACAACCATACTAAATAATTTGCGATCTTTAACTTTGTGAATTTACGTAGGGTATTCGTAGGTTGGTAGTTTGGCAGCCTTTGATCAACGATTACTTTACTGAATGCTCAAGCGAGTTTTTCTAACCTAACCTAAAACTGCAATTGGTAAAGAAGGTTTCCCAAACAAAAAACACCTGCTCAGCTCTTTTTATCTTCTAAATTGTCCCAGTAGAACTTGAGGAAGGACAAAGTCGTCAAAACCCCCCTCACCAATCAATAATTCCTCTATTCCCCAGTGTTGGTGCCAAGCAATGTTAAACTCCTAATGTTGTGTCTACCTGATCATATACAGGAGGCAGTGAAAGCATTAGCAGCGTCTACCTTGACCGAAATGTTGGTGGCTGTGGCTGCCCATATGTCGTGCTAATATCGACGATGTGTTCAACTCTGTCTCTGACACAATACAAATGAAAATCTATGCTTCCTATGAAACCTGATAGCGTAGTTCAATGCAAGACTAGTTTAAAAATACATTGTTAGAATGTATAAAATATTTGCTTAAACGTTTTTTTGAAGCCCAACTGATTCCTGGTACCTGTATGTAATATAATAGTTGTTTTTTTCCCAACGTCTAAATTCCTGACCAAAAGTCACTTTGAATTTATTTAAAATTCAACTACTTATTGTTTTATTTTCTAAAATTTTTGTAGCAAGTTAAAATATTTTTGGCAATAAAATAATTCTGCTACGTACCACCATATATTAAACATATTCCTACTACATACGACGTTATAATCAAGCGTATAGATCAACAAAAGACAATATTTTAGGTTATGTTTGTCCCAAATCTGAATTCATTGATGTCTTCTTTGTATTTATGAATTTATTTGCCAGTACATTTTCCATACCATCATCTTTAAAAATGTACATAACAGGAAATGTTAGTTACATAATAAATAGAGCTTTGCAAACAACGGTATAGTGAATTACATAGATAACATATTAAATCTAGTGGGTGAAATAAAAAAAGTACGATTATTATAATAATTACCGATATTGAGACTTTACTGCGTAGTGTAACCCAAAAGTGATCAAATGACAACTGTAGAAAAGTTACCTAGCTATACAAGAGAAAAAGATTCGATTTAACGTAAAATTCGAGACACCCGATTTAAACCTAGAAATGCCACCCAATTTAAAACCTACATTATTGCTGGGGCTTGATAACTTATTAAAATATCCAACTTTCGTTTCAAATTACATAAACCTTAAACGATATTAACGTTGGTATTACACACGCAAGTGTTAACGACGATCACGCAACGGGAAGCATGTCACTTTTACTAAACCTGCTCGCACCAGTCTTTAATTTATCAGAAACGAGAGAAAACATAATTCAGAAGAAAAAAACTAAAATTAAATTATTAATGACTCAAAGATTGTTGAGCTAAGTTCATCGTTTCACAACGTGTGTGGAATTTATATGCAATTTTTTGTGGGCCCATTCTTAAAATGAGTTAAAAAGTACGATATTAAAAATTAATTGCGTTTGAAAAGTTTTTATCAGTTAGTATAAACACTTAATGTTACTCAATTTAAAGATGTTATTGAAAAGCTTATAATATGGTATTGTATTAATAAAATGTTACTGTTGGGTGAAGAACAAATCTTTTTCTAGCACCTGCGACTTTTGTTTTCATTAGGGATATCTTCTAATAAAATATTACCATCAAACTCTTTTTTTAATTCCTCTAGGTTCTAGCCCGGAATTTTTTTTCCACTTTACTTCAGCCTGTATGGAGGGGGTCGCGGGATTCACTTGGATAAAATCCATTGGTGATTGACGGGATTTGAACCCGAGACCTTGGGAACCGAAGTTCCGCACTCTACCACTTGGCTCTCTACCCATTCTTATTCACGTTATTATGATTAAGGTAGTCAGAAAAGCCCAACATTTATATATATTAGCAAGAAATCTGATAGAAAATAGTGTTCAATTTACTGTAGCAACGTGTTGAAGACGAGCCAAATGAAGCAACACATCGTGGGGAAAGTGTTGGGTTACATCATGATAACGCTGGCCATCTACAACGTGTAAAAGTCATCTGTTGTACATCACCACAGGCATAACACCTTCAACGGTTTGGTACAGAATATTGTATTAACAGACGTTGGATACTTAAACTAGGTATTATGTACCATCTGTAACTTTTAGTGTACCGTAGGGAATTTGCAATTACCGTAGGTCTCATGGACCTAGACCCGGGACCGATTTGATTTTTCGTTTGATATCCCCAGAGGCCAAAAACACCATCCGGTAAAATTCCCACGCACAAAATATGTATATGTGTGTGTGCGTGTCGGATGATTTTGTTGAAATCCGGCACAAACTTGTAAAATCTACATTAATTTGAGTTTGCGGACCTGCATGATTGGACTATAAGAAAGGGGTTTCGTAAGGGGGTTTTATGAGGTACAAATAGGTTTTCCCTTTTTGAACCCCAAATATTTTGTACAGCATAAAATAGATTAACAAATCAAACGTCAAACAATAATGGACAGCAGTATACTCTTACAGTGACTCGTTTCCACTATTTTAAGGAAGAAACTTCGGCAAAGAAAATCGTCACCAAATCGTAAGTAATATTTGAAGTAAGTCCTTTGAAGTAAGACAAAGCTTACCTCGATAGCGTCGAAGCAGATTACTATAACAACAAAAACAAAGGTGGCGAGAGACTGAAAGTGACCTCGGCGGAGACAATGAGCCAGGACAACCTCCATACGAGGCGAGGCCTTGGTCTTTACCGCGGTTTACTGGGTCAACCCCACGTTAAACTCTCCACAGTGACTTGTAGGATTAGGGGAATCAGACGTTGATTGTATACATCATCGTGGGTGATCTAGGACCTACTTCAAAAGGCAAAACTCTGAAAGGCATGTTTAGGAAAGGCATAACTCCGAAACATTTTAGAGCGCCGGTAGAAGCAAAGCCTGAGCGAAGTATTATTTCAAAATAGTGCCTTTCGAAGTACTGAAGTGGCTGATTTTTTCTTCATTCGTTTACTTTCTGTGACTTGATGATTACAGAGCTACAGCCCACATTTTGTGACGAAATTTAGTATGTAGGTACAGCACTAATCCATGCACTCCGGGCTTTTTTTTAAATTTTGATTTTTAATGAAGATTTTCCCAGAAAATCCCATAAAATAACGGAAAAGTCGGATTAACCCAAAAACGGCTTAGTATGTTATGGCCCCTTAACTCTAAAACGTGGTACAAACCCAAATGCTTTAAAAATTACGGTTCAAAAGTTATTGTGATTTTACGGTACTGTAGCAAATTTTATAGTTACTCCTACCGCTTACCCTTCATTAGGAATGTTGGCAAGCTAATAGGTGAAATTGTGTGTCAGTTTGCTGATACGGTTTAAATTTTCAACTGCCTAGTTACATATTCTAAAACCTGAATGTAAAATTTCAATGGATAGTGCACGGTAGTGAGTCTATGTAAATTATTATACCCAAGGTAAGCCACTAGAGCAGGTAGTAGATGTGTACGTGGGAGGAGATTTATTTCTCTACAAGCATAGTCGTTGACTAGCGACTAGTTGGGACGTTTTGTACTATAGTGTGTTTGATGGAACCTGCCTCCTTACCATTAATCTAACTAGTACTGACCAGAGCCCTATATAACCCATTGGCCAGTACCCAGGTTCACGAAGGGTCAGAAGATAGATTCCACCTTGCAGAGTATGGTTTAATAGAGTAAAAAAAAAACTAGTAAAACTGATAATGTATATTTATACACTATGAAACCCCTCATTTTGTGATATATCATTCTAAAATACACATAAAGACTATTCAGGAAGTTATCATGCTGACTGATGCGAGGGGTTTTGTACTACATTTTTAAGTTAAAACAAAAACTTATTTGGTAAAATCAGTGTACCACCTATAAACTTCGTCTAAATAAACATAACTAAAAGCTTGCTTGTTATTAAGCAACAAACTTCTCTTGGAGGTTTCTCGTGGCTACATCAGTGTTTACTGTAAACTCTGTCGGCCTCAACAGTTTACTCTATCCTGTCTAAACATTTGACCACTTCACTTAGCCGCTTGTTCGGTTTATGATATTTGCACAAGATTATACCGCGAGAAAACATTGGAAAGAAAACACTCCAGTGAAGTTTATCTTGCCTTGTCCCAAATAGTATCAAGAACGTTTTAAAAGTAAATTGTTTTTTAGGTTTGTTAAACAATCAGGGTAACCCAGATGATGGTGAATTTTGTGGTAGGTATTACGAATTGTATTTGCTTGTCTTTTGTTTGTTACAAAATGAATATTTTTCTATAAAATATTGAGTCGATAGCACCACAGGGCCTCGGCAGCGATAGCATGGGTTCGGATGAGGATACCTGCACTATTTTTATCAGTAGTACATTTCACTAGTTGTAGTCTTTCACCCCTTTCTTTGCTGCATATGTTCCATGCACAGACCGCTATGGCCTATGTGGACAGGCAGATGAAAGGTAAAAAGGACCGCTAAACTCTTTAAAAAACCATTACCAAGATCCGAACGCATGAAAACGTATAACCTTGTTAAAACCTTGCTCATGTTAAAATATAAATATTGCCAATATAATATAACACATTAAAATTATTATACCTTAAAAAGCGTAACCGTCTAGTAGTGTAGCCTTAGCAGTTAAGTAAGGACATTTTATATTCCATACTAGAAGAATTAGCTATTATATTTGAATTCTAATGTATTACTTCAAAGTGAGCACTTAATTTATATTCTTATTAAACTCACGATTCAACTGAAACACAGTTCTAAGTAAACTTCAAGAACATAATCCCTATTCACAATGAAAGATTACCAACCAATACTTTAAAATGTCCGTTGAAAATTTCCCACGAGACGGAGTGCTCCGCTCCACAGCAAATGACTTATTTCTCCTTTCTCTAATTCCCGCGATGGTGCAAGACTGCACGCTCGGCAGACTTCCAACTGTCAAAATGTCGTTACGTTTTAACGTAGCTTCTTCCTCTTACTTCGCCGTCTTTCCATCAAGTTTTACGTTAATTCCAACTAAATAAATTTTAAAACAGAATTGCTCGGAGATATTATTTCGTATCCGGCAAGTCAACTTTAATTTAACACAAATTAATTGAAAATTCGCAATCCGTAAAGTAATAATTATATATTAATTTCATTAATCTTTATTAATCTCATTTTATTAATCTCACTTGGCTCTCACAAAAATATCCGGCCATCTTTAGGTTATACAGTTTATAAAAACCCCAATTTATGAAAGATAAAAATTGTGCAGCTCCTAAAATAGTTTTACTAGATTAGGTTTAAAATTGGTAGTTTGTTTGTAAAAAAACCCCTTAAGTAGAGATAACAAAAACTTCAAGTCATTTCAAGAAAAAATTGCAAGTATCAAAACATGTTTCATCAACGATAAAACATTTTTGAACTATGGAATGCGATTTTGTCTACACACAAATTGACGATACTAGACTTTATAGGTAGAGTATTCTAAAAGTAACAAGTCTAATGGATATAATTCCCATTGATCAGTCAATCTTTCCCCAAAATTAACAACTTAAAAATTCAACTCGTAAAAATGCATTTTACATTAGGCTGTCTCTGATAATCTATTATATAATTTATAGGTCACTGGCTATAAGCGATTAACCTAAGTATGGTTTCTGTTAAAGGGAACTGCATTAGCTCATGGAGAAGGTGAAACCTCACAATGCTCCGGGTATCAACAATATCGAGTGTCAAGTGCTTTAGCTCAAGATCCAGTGTAGGTATCCTTGACATGCTAAACAGCTTAGTAACAAAATTAATTGATATTTGATAAAATACAACCAATATGAAAAATATAAAATTACTATTTTTGTGGGTATTTCAAACATAAACTAATGGATTGTGGTGACTGAAACCTCACGAGTACAAAAATGTGTAGAAAATACGCTCTGAATTTTCCACATCTTCACTTAATTAAATGATTGTGACAGTCTTTAAATCTTGCAAAACCACAGGACCAAATTAATCGAATTTTTTCACACACGACTACAAATGGCCGATTCATATTTTAAATATTGAATTTGATCCAGGGTTCTCAAAGTTTAGAAGTGGGGCTTTGGCCTTAAATGAAGTAAATATTTGTTATTTCTAAAATTGTTATATTTGCTTTGTATTGCAGATCATGCAAAATAATCTAAAAGATTTTATAAAACAAACAGGTGTTTATCCTTTGGCGATATCGTTGATTTCACAATCCAAGCATTTTTTTCTATAATTTGTGGTGAAACTACTATTAATTTCTATTTAATTTGCACATGCAAGTAGGCCTAATTTATTCTCTCTTGATCACATGAAAATAGAAATTGCGTAATTATTTTTTCCAACCACTGCATGGAATTGATTAATTTGTGATATTAAACTATACCTTCTTGAATTTACGTATTCGTAAAGAGGTTGGCAGTATTTGGTAAAAGATTACCTTACTGGATGCAAGCGAGTTCTTCAAACCTATCCTGTAACTGCAATAGGTACTGAGGTTTTCAAAAGTAAAAACACCTGCTCAGCTCTTTTTACCTTCTAAATTGTCCCAGTAGAGCTTGAGGAATCACAAAAGTGGTCAAAACCCCAAAACCCCACCAATGAATAATTCCTTTATTTCCCCAGTTTTGGTACCAAGCAAGGCCACACTCCTAATGTTTTGTCTACCTGATCATATACAGGAGGCAGTGAAAGCATTAGCAGCGTCTACCTTGACCGAAATGTTGGTGGCTGTGGCTGCCCATATGTCGTGCTAATATCGACGATGTGTTCAACTCTGTCTCTGACACAATACAAATGAAAATCTATGCTTCCTATGAAACCTGATAGCGCAGTTCAATGCGAGACTAGTTTGAAAATACATTGTTGGAATGTATAAAATATTTGCTTAAACGTTTTTTTGAAGCCCAACTGATTCCTGGTACCTGTAATGATAATAGTTGCTTTTTCTCCCAACGTCTAAATTCCTGACCAAAAGTCACTTTATTTATTTAAAATTCAACTACTGATTGTTTTATGTTCTAAAATTTTTGTAGCAAGTTAAAATATTTTTGGCAATAAAATAATTCTGCTACGTACCACCATATATTAAACATATTCCTACTATATACGACGTTATAATCAAGCGTATAGTTCAACAAAAGACAATATTTTAGGTTATGTTTGTAGGCTACCAAATCTGAATTCATTGATGTCTTCTTTGTATTATTTATGAATTTATTTGCCAGTACATTTTCTATACTATTAACTTTAAAAATGTACATAACAGAAAATGATAGTTACACAATAAATGGAGTTTTGCAAACAACCGTATAGTGTATTACATGGATAACATATTAAATCTAGTGGGTGAAATAAAACAAGTACAATTATTATAATTAGTAACGATATAGAGACTTTACTGGGCGTAATATAACCCAAAAAATGAGCAAAGGACAACTGTAGAAATGCTACCCACCAGTATAAAAGAGAAAATGATTCGACTTAACATATACATGTTTTACTTGACAGTAAAATTCGAGACACCCGATTTAAACCTAGAAATGCCGCCTAATTTTAAACCTACATTATTGCTGGGACTTTATAACTTATTAAAATATTCTACTTTCGTTACAAATTACATAAACCTTAAACGATATTAACAATGGTATTACACACGCAAGACAGTGTTAACGACGATCACGCAACGGGAAACATGTCACTTTTACTAAACCTGCTCGCACCAGTCTTTAATTAATCAGTTACGAGTTACGAGAGAAAACAAAATTCAGAAAAAAATACTAAAATTAAATTATTAACGACTCAAAGATTGTTGAGTTAAGTTGGTCGTTTTACAACGTGTGTGAAATTTATATGAAATTTTTTGTGGACCCATTCTTAACATGAGTTAAAAATACGATAGTAAAAATTAATTGCGTTTGAAAAGGTTTTTATCAGTTAGTATAAACACTTAATGTTACTCAATTTAAAGATGTAGACAGGCTTATAATACGGTATTTTATTAATAACATATTACTGTTGGGTGAAGAACAACTCTTTTTCTAGCAACTGCAACTTTCGTTTTCATTATGCCACTTAAAATTGAGATTTTCTAATAAAATATTACTATCAAACTCGATTTTTTTCATTCCTCAAGGTTCTAGCCCTGAATTTTTTCCACTTTACTTCAGCCTGTATGGAGGGGGTCGCGGGATTCACTTTGGATAAAATCCATTGGTGATTGGCAGGATTTGAACCCAAGCCCTCGGTGACCGAAGTTTCGCGTTCTACCACTTGGCTCTCTACCCATTCGTATTCACGTTATTATGATCAAGGTCAAAAAAGCTCAAAACTGATATATATTAGCATAAGAAATCTGATAGTAAATAGTGTTCAATTTACTGTAGCAACGTGTTGAAGACGAGCCAAATGAAGCAACACATCGTGGGGAAAGTGTTAAGTTACATCATGATAACGCTGGCCATCTACAACGTGTAAAAGTCATCTGTTGTACATCACCACAGGCATAACACCTTCAACGGTTTGGTACAGAATATTGTATCAACAGACGTTGGATACTTAAAGTAGGTATTATGTACCATCTGTAACTTTTAGTGTACCATAGGGAATTTGCAATTACCGTAGGTCTCATGGACCTAGACCCAGGACCGATTTGATTTTTCGTTTGATGTTCCCAGAGGCCAAAAACACCACCCGTTAAAATGCATACACACAAAATATGTATATGTGTGTTTGCGTGTCAGATGTTTTTGTTAAAATCGGGCACAAACATGTAAATCTACATTAATTTGAGTTTGCAAACCTGCATGATCGGACTATAAGAAAGGGGTTTCATAAGGGGGTTCTATGGGGTAAAATTGGGTTTCCCCTTTTAGAACCCCAAACACAACATTTTACAATATTCCCAAAATATTTTGTACATCATAAAACAGATTAAAAAATCAAACGTCAAAAAACAATGGATAGTTGTACACTATTAGTGGCTCTTTACCACTATTTAAAAAAATTAAGAATCTTCGACAAAGCAAATCATCACCAAATTGTAAGTAAGATCTCAAGGTGCGAAAGAGTGGGGTTTCGATTCACCAGGGAACGAGTACAATCAACAACACACATTTTTTCATCCCAACTAACCAACACTATTACAGGACGACATGTCGGTAACCATCAATCGGCTAGTAGCTTATACGAGACAAAGCTTATTTTGATAGCGTCGTGGTAGATTACTATAACAACAAAAACAAAGGTGACGAGAGACTGAAAGTGACCTCGGCGGAGACAATGAGCCAGGACAACCTCCATACGCGGCGAGGCCTTGGTCTTTACCATTTTACCGCGGTTTACTGGGTCAACCCCACGTTAAACTCTCCACAGTGACTTGTGGGATTAGTGGAATCAGACGTTGATTGTATACATCATCGTAGGTGATCTAGGACCTACTTCAAAAGGCAAAACTCCGAAAGGTATATTTACGAAAGGCATAACTCCAAAACACATTTTAGAGCGCCGTTGGAAGCAAGACCTGTGCGAAGTATTCTTTTTGGAACAGTACCTTTCGGAATGCCTTTCGAAGCAGTGTCTCACTGTTAACGTTCTTTTTGAGCTCTCAGCAGCTCATTCTTTACGGAACTGCTTTTCTGA
This sequence comes from Macrosteles quadrilineatus, assembly GCF_028750875.1. NCBI lineage: Eukaryota > Metazoa > Arthropoda > Insecta > Hemiptera > Cicadellidae > Macrosteles > Macrosteles quadrilineatus. The sequence goes on along the minus strand of NW_026542598.1, from coordinate 33,069,028 downwards.
GTTATACATTTTGGATATCATGCACCGCATCACAGCATTGACTTTTAGATGAGGCATAAAGAACAATCAATAAGTTGTGCTTTCAGTTTGGCATAGTTATAACGTGAGTAAACAAAAGCACATCATGTTTATAACTTAAAGACCAAAATATTATGTTTAACTGCCTATTAATTCTACGAAAACCTGAAATTGGTATTTGGATGGATAGTGGACGGTAGTGAGTCTATGTAAATTATTATACCCAAGGTAAGCCACTTGAGCAGGTAGTAGATGTGTTACGTGGGAGGCGATTTATTTCTCTACAAGCATAGTAGTTGACTGACAAATAGGTGGTGGGGGGGGGGGGCGGGGTTACTATAGTCTGTATGATGGAACCTGTCTTTTTACCCTTCATCTACCTAGTACTGGCCAGGCCCTAAGCCATTGGCCAGTCACGAAAGTTTCGATCAGAAGACAGGTTCCACCACGCAGAGTATAGGTTAGTAGAGTAAAACTAGTAAAACTGATAATGTATATACACTATAAAACACCTCATTATCATTCTAAAATACGCATAAAGTCTATTCAGAAATTTATCATACTGACTGATGCGTAGGGTTTTGTACTACATTTTTAAGTTAAAACAATAACTTATTTGGTAAAATCAGTGTACCACCTATAAAATTCGTCTAAATGAACATAACTAAACAAGCTTGCTTGTTACTAAGCAACAAGCTTGCTTGTTACTAAGCAACAAACTTCTCTGTGAGGTTTCTCGTGGCTACATCAGTGTTTACTGTAAACTCTGTCGGCCTCAGCAGTTTACTCTATCCTGTCTAAACATTTGACCACTTCACTTAGCCGCTTGTTCGGTTTATGATATTTGCACAAGATTATACCTAGAGAAAACATTGGAAAGAAAACACTCCAGTGAAGTTTATCTTGCCTTGCCCCAGATAGTATCAAGAACGTTTTAAAAGTAAATTATGTTTTTTAGGTTTGTTAAACAATCAGGGTAACCCAGATGATGGTGAATTTTGTGGTAGTTATTACGAATTGTATTTCCTTTTCTTTTGTTTGTTACAAAATGAATATTTTTCTAATGTATAACAATGTTATATTTGTAGGTAAAAGATTGAGTCGATAGCACCACAGGGCCTCGGCAGCGATAGCATGGGTTCGGATCAGGTTACAAGCACTATTTTTATCAGTAGTACAGTTCACTAGTTGTACTCTTTCACCCTTTGCTTTGCTGTATATGTTCACACCTCTACTCTAGGTATAGGTATAGGTAGAGGTGTATAGTAAATGGTTCCACGCACAGACCTCTATGGCCTATGTGGACAGGCAAATGAAAGGAAAAAAGGGCCGCTAAACTCTAAAAAAAAAAAACGTTAATAACAAAGATCCGGACGTATGAAAATTGTATAACCTTGTTAAAACCTTGCTCATGTTAAAATAGAAATATTGCCAATAGAATATAACAAATTAAAATTATACCTTAAAAAGTGTAACCGTCTAGTAGTGTAGCCTTACCAGTTAAGTAAGAACATATATTCCATACTAGAAGAATTAGCTGTTATATTTAAATTCAAATGTACCTATTACTTCAAAGTGAGCACTTAATTTATATTCTTATTAAACTCACGATTCAACTGAAACACAGTTCTAAGTAAAATTTAAGAACAGAATCCCCATTCACAATGAAAGATTACCATCCAATACTTTAAAATGTCCGCTGAAAATTTCCCACGAGACTGAGTGCTCCGCTCCACAGCAAATGACTTATTTCTCCTTTCTCTAATTCCCGCGATGGTGCAAGACTGCACGCTCGGCAGACTTCCAACTGTCAAAATGTCGTTACGTTTTAACGTAGCTTCTTCTTCTAACTTCGCCGTCTTTCCATCAAGTTTTACGTTAATTCCAACTAAATACATTTTAGAACAGAATTGCTCGAGATATTATTTCGTGATCATCAAGTCAACTTTAATTTGACACAAATGTAATCCACTATCCACCCCATTGATTAGTCAATCTTTCTCCAAAATTAACAACTTAAAAATTCAACTCGTAAAATGCATTTTACATTAGGCTGTCTCTGATAATCTATTATATAATTTATAGGTCACTGGCTATAAGCGATTAACCTAAGTATGGTTTCTGTTAAAGGGAACTCCATTAGTTCATGGAGAAGGTGAAACCTCACAATGCTCCGGGTATCAACAATATCGAGTGTCAAGTGCTTTAGCTCAAGATCCAGTGTAGGTATCCTTGACATGCTAAACAGCTTAGTAACAAAATTGATTAATATTTGTTAAAATACAACCAATATGAAAAATATAAAACTACTATTTTTGTGGGTACAGTATTTCAAACAAAAACTAGTGGATTGTGGTAATTGAAAATCCATTATTACAAAAATAAATGTGTTAGAAAATACGCTCTGAATTTTCCACATCTTCACTTAATTAAATGATTGTGACAGTCTTTAAATCTTGCAAAACCACAGGACCAAATTAATTGCATTTTTTCATACACGACTACCAACGGCCGATTCACATTTTAAATATTGAATTTGATCCAGGGTTCTCAAAGTTTAGAAGTGGGGCTTTGGCCTTAAAGGAAGTAAATATTTGTTATTTCTAAAATTGTTATTTGCTTTGTATTGCAGATCATGCAAAATAATCTGATACATTTTATAAAACAAACACGTGTATCTATCCTTTGGCGATATCGTTGGTTTTACAATCCAAACATTTTCTTCTATAATTTGTGGTGAAACTACTATTAATTTATATTTAATTTGCACATGCAAGTAGGTATAATTTATTCTCTCTTGATCACATGAAAATAGAAATTGCGTAATTATTTTTTCCAACCACTGCATGGAATTGATCACATTGCCACACCTGTAAACGGCACGCAAAATAGCTCATTTACGCTCTAGAGCAAAGGATCATTCCCGTTCGCTAATCAGCTGATTTCACACTTGGCGTTTCTACACCAACCAAGGCATGAGATCAGGTACGTTAAAACCGATAAGCAAATAACATAACCTAAATGAAATATTAAACACTACAGTATTAAAACGTTAATCTGTGTGTAATTATACGTTAATTATGTTGGTAGGAAAAATCTTGTGTGTATTACGAGCACAAACAGTCATTGCCGCTCTCGAAATGTATGGCCACACACAGCTAAAGCTTCGTGTGGCTATCTACAGTTCTCGAGCGGTAATGACGTACTTTGCGCACTAATACACAAATAGCTATTCTGAGTAGTCATCATTAGTTTGTTTACTTATTCATTTTAATTATTTATTTATTTCATAAGTCAGCTCTAGTTAATCTCTCACTATGTTATTTCATTTTTACGACATTAGTGGCCATATATGTTACAACAGAACACTAGGAAAACAAAGCCTCATGTACAAGCAGCATCCTTAATTTCCACTAGAAAGTAGCCACTTGTGTACAACTCAAAACAGCTCTACGGCGTCATCTAGTCCTAACCTAACACAGCTAGAAAGTTCACTCACTCTCGACACGACCCACTTGGATTGTAATCAAATTTTGAATCACACTTGCCCACACAGGTTGACGCAGTCCGTTTCACTTTTACCACTTTTATTGCTTTATTTACACAGTGGAGATTACTGTGGGTTAGTGGGGAATGGGATTAAAATACGTCTAGAAGAGTTTGTTTTGGATCCATATAAATATTCCATCTTGAGTCAGCTCTCTGTATTTCGTACTTCAAATGGAGCATAGGTGAATTATCAAATTAGTTAGTGAGCTATTGTAAAATTTATTTTCCCTCCTTTTTTTAATGTTGATGCTTGCTATCATCACCAAGCTTATCACCAAGTTGTCCTTTCAGCTGGTAAAAAATAAGTGGATTTAGGGCTCTGTCAGGGGATGAAATCTATTGCGTTCATTTTGTTCGTATTACTTGCCAAGCTTGATACTGCTATGACATTCGAATGGGATATATGTGTTTATAATCATAGGGTGTAGATAAATAATTTGCTTACTTAAATGTATCCATTTTCAATTCATTAATGTTTGTTGAACGGAATCTTTAAACTGTTCAGGTAGAATTATTTTGACACTAACATTTCCTATTATAGAGCACGAATTTTATACTGTAAAATCCCTTATTTAAATAAATGAAAAAGGAAAATTCTAGTTACCTTTATAAATAAAAGTTTTCTATTCAGGTAAAAAAAAAACTAGAGAGTTGTATTTAGTATTTTAGCAAATCAATTTTGTTTATGATCGGTCGGAAACATGTAAACAACAAACCCGTTGTAAGTAATGTAAAATAAAAATGTGTAACATTTCCATTCAACACCGTAAAAAACAATTAATTGAAAAAGTTAATCCAGAAAAAACAAAAGGATCCCACCGAAAAGTCACAATTGAAACCCTCGTTTAAAGTTCGGAAACGAAAATAAACGTAACCGCAGGTGAGAAATATTAAGACAAAGTTGTTCAATCCGAGTTTGAGTTTTAGGGGAGGAATTGTTAAATATTCATCTGAATAAGCGAAGGGGGTGAAGCTATGACGCAATTCTGTCAACATTTGAGCTTTCAGCTTTAAAATATTAGCACAAACAGAAATAAGCTACAAATCCTAGCATGGACACAGTTTGACAATGACGTAAAACGTCGTATCACTCAGTGAATATTACAGAACTGAGCTTAGTGAGCTCAAGTAGGGGAATGTTTGAAACACAGTTCCGACAAACTCAATAACAAGAGAGGTTGACAGGGCTGCCAATTATGTTTGTTCGAGACGAATTGCATCTTGGGAGTGCAGCTGTTTCACACTGCTAAGTTAAACTTGAACATAAAGTTGACCTTTGGCTATGGACGGGAGATGGAACTATGTGGCTAGTTTTCCAATAATAAATGGTATCAACCATCTTACACATACTTCCTCACAAAATATTGTCAACAACCGTTATGGGTAAATGGTGGGAGTTAGGATTGGTTATGGGTAAATCACAAACGTTGCAATAACTTTTAAAAAGTAAGTTTTACAGCATTGGGGGTTGTACCAATTTGTTGGAAGTTAAAAGCACCATAACATTCTAAATTTGTATCAAAATCGTTCGAAAAATGTTTGCAAAAATAGGATTACTCCGTTATTTTTTAGTTTTTACGGAAAATTACCATTAAAATAAAAATTTTCCAAAATGAATAAGCACGCCTTGAGATACCTCGGTTTAGTACCCAGATACAACATTTCATCAAGTAAAGAAGTATACGTTAAATTCCCACGTAAATGTGTAGTAAATTTTAGAATGAAAATGAACTTTGTTGAGTCATCGATAGGATGCCCTTATGTAAATTACTCATTTCTGTTGAATTAGCCAACTTGTTGTCCAGCCTGAGCTTAATGTAAACTAGTACACTCCAGCTAGACACTAACTGTTAGCTTTAGCGTAATTTATAAAAAAATTAAAACAAGAGTTAATTTATACTGTAGGACAGATTGAGTAGCTCATTAAACTATGTTCCTTATAAATTCAAAATTTCCTACATCTGGTAAATATAGGTAGGATATTTACGCTAGTTTTCAAAAGTCACCAATCCGACATATCTTTTACAAACACTATAAACTAAAGATTGAAATTGGGAAGCCAAGGGCTAAAATTTTGTTTCCGTTCAAGTATAAACTGGGCGACTAAACTTTGAACAATGAGAAAAGTTTGTACAATGGAAAGTTTCACAAGAGCTAATAATACTTTATGTAAGTCACTAATCGAGTTCCTAACGTTCGTTGGCTTTTGAAATTGATATTTACTGCTTATATTGATTATATGGAAATTATTTTACACAAGATAACTTAGTTAGGATTTGGACTGCCAGTTGCGGTTAACAAATTTCGATTGAAGACGTAAGGATGTAAAAAAAACTGTACTAAGGAATTTTATAATAGATAAAGGGGAGCGAGGTGGTCTAGTGGTTAGAACTCGGAACGTTGGTCTTTGCGGTCACGGGTTCAAATCCGGCCAAATCGCAAACGGATTTTATCTAGATAATGCACTACCCCTAGGTCTCGCCTAAAGTGTGACAAAATAATACCGAGCTTGAAAAAATCACTAAAAAGTTCTGAAAATCTGATGTATCGGAATCGCTAGCAAATAAACAACTAATCTGCGCAGGAATAGTTTAAAATGAGGTAGCAAAGATTATACACAGCCCAAGTTATATGTAATAGTCAAACTACTTATACATTGTTGACAGTATTCGTAGTCACATTGACGCACCTGCGGTCTTTGTCGGTTTAATTAACATCTCCGTCTCACTCGGTTTAATTAATTTCGCCGTCTTTGTCCTATTGTTGCCGAGTGTTGCGTGCGTCGTATCGCCCCAGCTGATTTGTTACTCGCTGTAAATATCACGGTTGTTGTGGAATGCGGCTCAGCCATAGAGTATAATGTCATTGTAGCAAGTGTGGAGCCCGCGGCGAAACTCCAAGGTTAGAATTGGTCTGGTTATAATATAAAGTGGTAAAACACGCCCAATTTGGCAATGATCGAGTATTTTATCGTGATCTTCTATTGCACAATAATTCCTAATGGTGTCGATTTGTGATTACGTAAACTTTGAGAAACATTTCATAATCGAAAATATGTAGTTGTTCGATTATCGATTACGTAATTTTTCGACTCTAGATTATTCGACACATAAATTAATATGATCAGCTGATTGTTGTGGCACAAGTTTCACGTCTGTACACAGTTGATAGCAGGGAATCTTTCGAGAAATCAAAAGCTTCTGGGCTTTGTTTATTTTTAAATTGGACATAAGTACCTGCCTTTCTAGCACTTTTAAGTTATGTAATGCGGGTAGACTTAACTGAATTGATAAAAAGTTATATATTTTAAGTTATTCATACATACGAGATGCAGTTATACGAGTGAGAGCTAAATTAAATGGTTTTTGGTCTTCAATCAAACACTTTAATTTTAATAATGAACATAACTGATTAATTTGAACAAGGTTTCATAAATGAACTTTTCAGTGTGTAAAAGTTAATTAATTCTAGTATTATTATCAGTAGTGTTTCAATTGTCCACAATAACTTCATTGAATAAAATATTACATTAGGAACTTCACAAACACATTTAATGACAATAGCAGTTACCCACGGGCTTCACCCAGTTTGACTTCATAAGTATTAATAAAACTAAGATTGAGTTAAGCTGAAATAAACAAAACAGAATACAGTAATACAGACGATAATCACACCTGATTTTATTAAGGTAATAAATTGAAAGAATAACATACAAATAAGTACAGCTTAGGTATTTTTAACATTGGGTGTATGGAAAGTTCCCTTTAGAAAGGAATTACGACCCTAAAGAGCAATTAATGAAATAATGGATAGTAGTTTTTACGCAAGGTTTCTCGTCATGACGAACATTTTAAGCATATGGTTTATGGGGTGTGACTTCTAGTTTTCTTAAAAGTTCATGGGTACTTTGGGCATTAAAAAAATGGATATGGATTGTGTTTTCGATAAGAGGTATATATGAAATGCCGAAACGAAATCTTAAGATCAATTTTATAACTAACAACCCTGCAGAATCTTCAACGCTTGTAGTTTGGATTCAGTGAATCATGCTCTCATTTCTTCCACTGACGTTGTCACCAAAAAGCTCTGACGTTCCAATAATTGGCAACATCGATAACGAGGCCAGATCAAAGGACATTTCCATAGCTAAGGGCTGAGCTAATTATAATTAGATGGAACTTCGCTGGGGCAATCCCTGCCAATAGCAGTTTTTGTATCAATGCACAATGCTAAACATCCAGTTACAGGATTATGTTTTTTCTCAATACAGTACAACTATTTAAACTACTATACGAAACGTATTAAATCAAACACTAGTTACTAAATAAAAAGACACACTATTTAAACCCATTATAAGGGTTTTGACAAGCTAATTGAAAGAGAATTGATCTTAAGAGGATTGACAAGTTGATTGAAAATGTGTCAAGTTTGCTGTTACGTTTATTATCATCCTTTGCTTTTATCAGCCAATTAATATACGCCATAGAAAAAATATCAGTCATCCTTACAAAGAAACTACATATAAATTCATGTTTAAGTACGAATGGCAGAGATTGTTTTAAAGTTGACGCTGCGTGAGCGGGCATATGTACGATTGTATGACAGTTTGCAAAATGTAAATGAGACTCCAGTGAATAGCGGGGTTTTGAAAGGCACTCTTTATTACGAAAGTACTTACCAGGTACCAATTAATGAGTGACTATTTCTTTTGATTAAATTAAAATCTTTTGATTAATGCAGATGATTAAATTAAAAAGAATAGAAATTGAAGTCATCGTAAATGATGACTGTCATTCGTTTTAAAATAACGCCTGTAATATTTAGCAATTGCTCGAATTCGAGCAACAGGTACACTAGTAACTATATATTGTCTGACAATAGCCTAGAAAAACCTAGAAGAAAGCTCTACTTTAGAGTGGAGCACAATTTGATTTAGATATGACAAAATTATCAAAGCATAAAAAGGTTCCAAGTAACTACAGTCAACCACAAGGAAATTCAGAAAGTAGGTTTTTTAAAATTACTATTAGGTGAAATTGTAATTACGCTTATTTGTCGAGAGCGTGATAGAACACGATGTCTAAAAACAAAACAAATTAATGACCAATCAACATAAAAAGGACTTCACAATAGGAAATGTCATTAATTGAAATAATCGTTTTAATTGTTTTCCCAACCGCAAATCATTAGTTGAATCAAATGTGTCGTTCTTCATTGTTGGCGGAGACTAAACAACAAAACGAATCAACCATTGTGTAATATTTAGTTCAATTAGGTTTAATTGTAATTAATTGGATTGTAACAATTGTAATTTTATTCAGTTTTGCTTTTGAAGTAAACTAATAAATGGCGGAGATACAAAATGTATTGTATATGGATAACAAAATTGGTACGTGTTTTATATTTAAAGGTTAATTTCCCATTGATAAGATAAAAATTACATTTAAAACATACAAAATGCGTAAGCTAGATTTTAGAAGATAGATCTTTACCATAACCTCGTCTAATAGAAGGCCGCGGCGAGACAAAAGTGGCAAAACCGCTGTCTTGGCAAACCGAAACAGCTGTTGCATTAATTAAAAGCAATGTTTATGTGTACACTTTTGTTATTTCTATTATTGCCATGGAAATAGGCAAAACGTTGTGACGTTGCCACACACCAACGGGAGGCGATGGTACACCTAATTATTGCCACCATTTTTTTTTCTCAAAGGAATAAAATACAAAAATTCTAAACTACTGCCAAACTTGTGTGGTAAAATATTCATGTCTTTCAATCTATTCGATACTTTAAACGACGATCGAAGAACAATGCGTTTTAAGGTTTACATAAAACAATCATGGACTGTCATGGGATTCATGGATTGTTTCCATTTGCCAAGTTTCGAGGTATTTAAGACAGTTAAACCTCAAACCTCTAAAGATTTTTAGAGAGCTTTCTAAACGTACAAACAGGACTATTCAAGATATGTAAATGAACCCGACCAGTGTCAAAGGCCAGACACTGCAGGTTCAGGTGAGCTCTTATGTGATCATTGATTTACACCGAGGTATTTACCGTCTAGAGTTACGTCCACGGTGGTTCTGGTTATCTGACAAAGGTGGCTTCCGACCTGCATGACGATAAGATGATAAGGGACAGATGTAGATATGTGCTAGTATAAACTGCTAGTAATATCAGTCTAAATAAAATGCAGCATGTTTAGTATTAAGTTAATAACACGTGATTGAGATCCATACCGAGAGCCAAGTGCATCAACACACTTGTTAGGTTAATTTTTGGTACTGTATTTAGTTTGTGATCTTTAAGCAATTATTGGGGTTAATTTCCAACGTGCAGGAAAAATTCACGCAATAATCACTGAAATGAAATCCGTGATAATTTAAGTGAAAACACGAAACCGGAAAAACCTGTCAACTGACAGGCACTCACAAACGCAAAACCAACTTGAGAAATTGAGATGTAATGCTATGAAGAAATGGGTTCTCACAGCGACATTTGACCTATTGATCTTCAAATAGATGCTGGGTCAGATTCCAGATTCCGAAACGACATGGAATTTTTTTTTTTTTTTACTAACGAAAGAATACGTCTATAATAAGAGTATTAGATAACATTTGAATATTGGTAACGCTTAACCTTACAGTGGTAAAAATAAAACTGCCTAAAGTTTGATTTTGTAAGTATAAATTGACGAATTACTATATCTATATCAAGGTTACTTCAATATAAAATCACAAACAATCCATAGTGTCCAGAAAGAAGTCTTGGTTAAAATTAAAAACAAAAATTCGTAAATTTTAGCGTAAAAAATAGTTAGGCTTTAGATGCATTTCTAATATTGCATAGGTCCAATCCAGAATACACGCTGTTTAAGCGGTTTCTTTCAAACTGCACTCGCAACACCGACTTACACAAATCGATTTCCGATTTCACCCAATCAGAAGGAAATCGGGAAATCTGAAGATAAAGGCGGATACGGCGGGAGGCGATCGAAAGGTCGGTAAATATTTGTTCTCCGATGAAAGCGGCTCTTTTATTACATCGGTAAACTCGGCTTTCCCCTTCAGATACTTGTTATTTACAACACTCGACTCGAGTTTCCATAAATACAGATTGACCAAACAATGTTTAAGTTGTGAAACATCTGGACATTATTGGACCAGTGATGTTTCGGATTTTAAAGAAATTGGTAAATTATTATCAGTATTTAACGCGATTCTGCTAGAAGTCAATATCCACGGAGAATAAAACAGAAACGGTATGGATCATAAACATAAACAAATGACGTCACTGGGCCGATTATTATACTAATAACCAAAACAGCTGATTTGGACGACTTTTACTATAATGACCTACAAAAGTGATTTTTTGTAGATGAAAGTCCCTAACATGGAGACCTCTCCTCACTTAAGGCTCCAAGGAAACAGTGGTTTTAACATGATCACAAGTAGTAGCTGGTCCATCGTACACTATGTACATACCCCTGGCCCTGAATAGCTACAACTATACACCAATTAACTCCACGTGCAAGTACATGTTATTCCCAAAATATTTCTAGGAACTAGCTGGTCTAAGTAGAGCATGGTACTTCGGCCCCGAGGTCCTGGGTTGAAATCCCCTCATTCACAAATGGATTTTTATCCCAATGATAAAACTGCGACCCTCTAGGCTTAACCTGAAGTGATGTGAAACGGTTGCATGATAGAGCGTAGCGTCCTATGATGTGAAGATGGGACAACAAAATGAAAAAGATAATTCACCAGATTATAGAGAACTTAAGGCGAGCGAGCTGGTCTAGTAGTGCGCACGACTTCGGTCCTCAAGGTCCCAGGTTCAAATCCCGCAAATCTCCAATCGATTTTATGTAAAATACCGCAACCGCCTCTAGACCTATCCTAGAACAACGTTGAAAACAAATCCAGACTAGAACCTTCAGGAATAAAAAAATCCATGCATAGCTTCCTACCTCCTTTTCCTGAGTGTAGAAGTGCACAGCGAGATCCAACCTCCGCCGCCGCTGTTCCACACGAGCCGCAAACGAGGTCACGTGACTCTCGAGCTCGTGAGCTACAGAGTAGATCTCGTCAGCGTTACACTCGCCGGTCTGCGCGAGCTCCTCAGCGGCAGTCAGCAGCTTCTCCGCATTCGTGTATGTGTTCTGTAACAATAGAAAATATGTTAAGACCATTACCATTATTACCAATTGCGGGTACAAAACATAGACAAACACAAATGTGGATGCAGGATGGGTGTCAAATGAGGTGACATGCCTTCTATTGGTTTGTCATTGATCAGCTTTGCAATTGGCCAGAACAATTTATATGAATCCGATGATGGTAAAAGGGTCCTATTTAGAGATTTCAAAAGGCTTCTACCAGTTTTTACTCTTACTACTTAGGAGTAAAACAACTCAGCTGCGCAGAGGCTGTGTATCAACAGCGAGAGAAACATCCGCGTCCAGCAGTAAAGAAGTTTTCCCCATTCAACACAAACAAGCAAAGTAACAAAAGTATGAGGCGTACGTCGAAAGTAGTGTATACTTCTTTTAAAACTACTACTAGTTATACAACTTGGTAAAAGTAACAATTCTTAATTTTATTTTCGCGTAGAATATCCTACCAACTTAATTTTCAGCTATGACATAGCGAATAACTATTGCGTTTACAGTACGGATGTTAAAACCTGTGAATTCTCGTAATTAAATCTTCAATTGATCAACAAGAAACTCGATTATTTAGGGAGGTTATCTGGAGAGCATGCTATATCACACATAGAAGTGATCATATAACATCATGATCATGCTTATTCAAAGGTCGATTCCAAGTCACATACAATCTTTTTTAAGTAGGCTACACTTTCATATTGAATTGAACATGTACACCACTCAATTAGCATGTCCCTCGATTCCTGTGACTTGAATATTGAGATGAAAAAAATAATAATCAAACACATTCGATGAATATGGTCAAAACAAGCTTTATTCAAAGAAAAAAAAAACAACCATTTGTTTAAGACAAAATCTTTTAACAACAGCAACTAACAAAACACAAACTACTTCTTGAGCTCAGGCCACTCCTGGAGTAATGAGTCAAAGTTTTCCATGACTTTGCTGATCCTCTCAGCGGTAGTCTGCCTCTGCACCAGCTGAGTGACAGGTGGAATAGCACTGTGTCTGTCCTCCACAACTGTGCTCTGGAGAACCGAAGACCTCCTGCTGGACCTTGAGGATCTGGTCTTGGACGCAGCATCTCCTTGGTCTTCGTCCCCAAAGATCTTAGACTCCGGTCCAAGGTCTATGGATATGGAAGTGTGCTCTTCGGAAGTAGACGGTTTGGCGTCTTCAGACTTCCGTTCACTCTTACGTTTGCCAAACAACCAGTTGATGTATTTACGCATTCTTGAAAGTTTCAAATTAGTTTGCTGAGAATTCGAACAACGAAAATAAACAGAGGGCAGAGGAACTATTCGTTTATTGAATAGTTCTCGAGTAAAATCACAATTACCCGAAGATAGTTCAAATGACTATAGAAGAAACTCTCTATGTATATTTGTAACCGAACCAAAAAGTTTATTCACGTTTATTTAAAGTCTAGGCCTATGAAAAATATGATCACAAAGACCTATTCCATCACAATGATGCAAAGTTTAGTTCAGGTACAATGGCTCAAGAAAGATATCATGAAGGCATCACAAAGATTTACAACCAAATTCTGCAGTTATATTAGTTTGGCTCTTTGAAACACGAAAAACTCACGATCAATGAATATAATGTTCGTGGGAGCGAGTCCAAGACCAAAATTGATGTTTTTCCAACCAAAACACGAGCTGTCCAAGAAAACGCCGCAGTCACCAAGTCAGGAAAACTTACTTTATCACTCTTTCTTCTGAGGATCAGGAGAGTCCAGCTCTAAAGCGTCAAACTTGTCGATAATCCTGCTCAATCTTTCCTCAACGTGATCCCTCGCTAGAAGACCAGACACTGGCGGCAAAATCCTCTCCTCAACGAAGGAACTTCTGATGACGTTGGGCCAATGACGAGTGCTATCCTCAGAGGAAATGCTGATGACGGATGCACCGGCGTCGTCGACTACGTGTCCAGTACCTGATGTCGAGGGTTGAGACGGGTCAAAACGTTTAGAATGTTTAGAACGTTCAGAAGGTGGAGAGTACTCTTTCGATTCTTTGCCGAACCATGAGAATATAGTTTTCAACATTCTAACACAGACCTACCGTTATTTAAACTGACTCGTCTACAGTTTCGTAAAATTATACTAAAAACTAAACCGGTAATAGCACATTAAACTTGGAAACAACACAGCCAGTTTTGTTTGGCAAACCGAACATAAATATGTGGCGAACAATTAAATCATCTGACTGTAACCAACACGTCACGAATACAAGTCTTTATTATTTTCATAGTAATCGACAGACTAATAGGAAAAATTTGTAGCTAAATAAAGAAAACACATTTTGTAGGTTCCGTAAATTACTAAACAATGACATCATTAAGGATGTCTCATAGCAAGTTTTTTTTTCAACAAGCGCAGTAAATGTTAGCAATAATATCAAATTTTTAACAAGTGAATAAATAAAAAATACTTTAAATTGCGATTTGATTACGTCTCATGAATGGGTGGTCTCAATACTAAATTTTTCAACCAATTTTTCAATTTTTTTATGTACTTTTATGTTTATGAATTTGTTAATTTATTTTCAAGTGTCAAGTTAATAGTGCAATACACTTTTAGCAAATGTCCTAAATTTAGTTTCCGGACCAGTAGAATCAGACTAGAGAAAGGGGGTTTTATAAGGTAAAAAGAGGGTTTCCCTTCTTGACGTCCAAAACAGTAAATTTCTATGATGTCTTACTAAACAATTTTCTAATACTAGAAACAAAATTAAGTTTTCATATTAAAGCTTTATTGTACGTTTATCATTAAAAAAATTAAAGCTGTTCTTTAAAATTTTCAAGTAAATGAATTACATTTTGATCGATTTGGGCAAATTCATTGATTTTATCCGAAGCTATTTGTATTACTTACTTTTTTTACCAAAACCCTGATATATTCCCTGTAGCATGGATTTATGAGTAGACCTGTAGCAGAAAACTAAGTAGGTAATCGCTACGTTTGTCTTCTTTAAATAGGGAATAAATCAGACACGTAAAAGGAAATCTAATTTCAATAGCCAAATAGAAATTCAGGTACTTTCCTGTTATCTGGTACCTGCGAAAAAATTCTTTCCTGTTGGTTAGGTTAGGTTAGGTTAGTTTATCAATAACATGAGTATTGTAAGTAAACGAACCTAACCTAACCTAACCTAACCTAACCAAACCTAACCTAAACGGTAGTATGTGCTCCGGACTCTGGATCGACGAAGTTGTACTTGTGGTTAAAGAATTTTTTCGCAAGTACCAGATAACAGGAAAGTACCGAAATTCACTTAGCAGGTTTGTTGCAGCGAGAGTATTTATATTTACAATTTTTCAAAGTTTCATTCGATGGAAACAGAGAATAAATAGGAAGAAGCAGGCTTCCGTGTGATGAAGTTAGGGGTCATCAATTACAAACGCAACTTCATCGTAATATCTAACCATTCGCAACCGTTAGCATTTTAAATGAAATATTCATCTGTAATATGTGGCGAGCAATTCTTACGAAAATGAAAGTGGAATGTACTTGAACAAAATTACAAGTACCGCCAGTAATTAACACAACCAAATATGTCAAATGTAACTCCATGGAGCATATTATCATTAGAAGGATCAGGGGGTTGACATATTATAATTTTTAGGGGAATATTTTAGTAAAAAACAATTAGGCAGATGAAAATTCGTTTGGTTTGCACGTTTTTTATGGTCGAGCTGGCTTCATTTACCCATTTATAATCCCACGTAATAATATTCGAACGTGATGCATATAACTGTAATATCCATCAAACACAATGTTATAAAAAGAGTATTTTCAGTGCAAAAGAACCTGTTCTCTGGTTCTCATGAGTGTTAGCACGTATGTTTTCTGTGGTGTTAGTGAAAAAGTCCTCGTCTGGTGTTGTAGTGAGGACTAAGTCCGGGTTCAAATCCCAAAACTAAAACTAAGTAATATAACAATCACCTAACTATTCAGCTCCACGTAAAGCTTTGAAGGCCCAACTTTATAGAAAAAGAATCAAATCCCTTATAATACCACTTTGTAATGGGGAACTCCTTACAATAAATCCAAAGATATATTCAATGCAGTTGATTAAAGGAAGATATAACTCAAAGAGCACGAAAGAAAGAACGATGCATACTTATCAAATTTAATCTTCAAAATACATCTAGGCATATTGTTATTTCTTCTTGTCTTCTTCATCTAAAGACTCGAGCTTCGCCATGGCTTTGTTAAGTTTCCCCATGGTGTTTTCTCGGTCCGCAATAAGTCCGGCGACTGGTGGAATGATCTTCTTTTCCACGTTCGAACTTCTTATCACACTCGATCTTTTTCTCCCGGTTTCAATGCCGTCTACCGATTTGTCTTCTTGGTTGTTGGAGTTGGTCGTCCCATCGGCAGAAGTGGAAGGCTGCCCGTCTGTTGTGGATTCCCTTCTGGTCTTCCGCCCGAAACATCTTTCAAACAAATTAGGCATTACTTCCTAGTGGCGTTACGAATCTTGCGAATTTAAATTAGCTTTACGAACTGTAAAGGTAATTGTATTTCAAAATTAAACTTTCTTTCGGCTTTAAATACGTTAAAGTTGAACAATTATTCAAAGGCACAACGCTTGTTTTGAAAAGACGTAAACAAACACAAATTACAAAACACAGCTGGTCATTTAAATTAAACGGCATTGAATGCCATATGTTTAGCATTTCAAAACATCAAGTTCATGGATATAAGAACAGAAACTGTATGAATAATAAAGAAAACAGATGATGTCACTGACCCGAGATTAAAATGTTTTTAAACATTACTTATAAAACTGTCAAAACCATATTAATGTTATAGTATACGATTCGGGCCAGTTATGTTATTTGTTTATATTATTTAATGATACATCCATATTTTTTTTTCTAATATTCCTGGCAAACAGTTCCCAACTTGAATAATAATCACGATTCCTAACTTGAAAAACTAAGAAACACAACTTTGACGAGCGTGTCCCCGTTTGTTTCGTGACGTGTCACTTTTTCGTGATGCTGTTGACATGCTGGGTATGGGAGATCTTTGCAAAGAAATGACTCACAATGTTCTCACACTCAAGGAGTCCCAGTACCTGAGTGAGAGGCTGCGTTTCCGTGATGAGATCTCACGATTTTAAGCTCCACTTTCAAAGGGATCAGAACCTTTTTCCTGGGCTGAATAAGTTACTCCGGTTTCGGTTTTAACAATGAACATTGACATAGATTGTAAGATGTGACCTATATCCTAAACCTTCGTCTACCTAGCACTAACCGAACAGTATACCACAGTCCTGCCCTCAGATGGACAGTGGATCAGGAGACAGGTTCCATCATACAAACCATAGTGTACTTTCCTGGGCACCTTACTGGAAATGAGTCATTTTAGGATGTTGGAAAGTCGTTGAAGGATTACACAACTGTTTATGGTTATGGTTAGCTTATTGCCATCATGTTTTTGTAGTTATGTCTAATTGTAAGACGTAATGTTACATGTATAATGTAATGTAATCAAGTAATGTAATGCATTCAGTAATCAAGTTCCTAAAATTCACGTTCTTAGTTTTAAGCGATGAGTTTTGATATCAGTCGTATTGAAAACCATGGCTGTAACCGAGAATGGTACAATATACTTAACTCATTATTGTGACGAATAAAAATAATTAGCAGCTTACGGAAAGCTCGTTAAGTAGTTTTAATTAGAAATATATTTTTATAATTCAGCCAAATTCATCTGCACTTACCTACTGCATAAGGACTTTTCTTGTGATCACTAAATGGTACTGCATAAGTACTTGTAATCCCTGTATGTAAAATACGCGCCTAGGTGGCGTCCCCATCTCAATAATAATTGATAATAATTCATGTTCATAAAAACACGATTGTTAATGAAATTATGTAATATTGTAAAAATGCTCCATTAAACAACCAACACTCCTTTATATGGACACTATATTGTTCCGTTTGAAAATAACAAATATTCCTAATGTGCAACCACAATCTACTGCGTTTAACTCCAATCCTCTTTGAAGGGGTTTTGCCTCATTTATCGCCGAGTCCATTTTCTTTCCAATTACCGAAGAAATACGTCCGACTGCAAGGGTTTCTTTCCCAAATGAAGACATTCTGCAGAGCGTCCCTTGTGCAATTACTCGGGCCATAACTAAATGAAATCATCCATCTCAGCCTCTGGGGTACCAAGAACCGGAAATGGAGTAAATATAAACCGGAACATCTGGGGAAGGACTTCCGCGCATCCGGCTGTTATTAACAAAGTTTGTCCTCCCCCGATTGTAACAACTGTGTCCAAGTGTCGACCATTCCGATTTATAAGGGTGTCATTGTTTGAGTTTCTATATTTGAGTGTTATTACGATGATTGAGTCAGGAATTAAATATTCCTTACTAAACCGTTCAATCAGCTGTTTTAAATGTGGACAATTAAGTTTCATGGAAATGCATAACACTAACCATTAAAGATATAACTACAGTAATGTTTTTTTCCAAATCCTTCATAATCAAGTTGCATTGCAAGGATCACACATTTTGGTGGTCGTGAACAATAAACAAATTTGTTCTACAACACAGACAAATGTTGAAATAATAACCTATGATAGAAATAATCATCGTAAGGTTAAAAAAATTATATGTCTATCCGGAATAATAACAATAACTAACCTCAATCTTTGACTATTGATAACTAGACATTCCTCTTCCAAAAACATAGTTGTGTGAGGTAGCGGCAGATTGCGCTGATTTAAACTACAAATTTCTGTAAAATATTTACTTGTAATTACATAATTTACTTCTGAACCAAGCAAAACATATAGGACGATTTATTGAAAGCCATAGCATCTTTTATTGTCATGTAAACGATCTCAGTGGCCAAAAATTAGGTAGTAAACAAATAAAATTTCAGACACCAGCACAATCTGTAACTGGCTCGCAAAAATACGTCTTTTATTAATAAAAGGAAATAGACATCATTTGGTTCATACAGATGGGATGTCTAGTTCAGTATTCAAAAGTCAATGCCACAACTGTTCGTTAACATAGCCCGTAGGTTAAATGATCATAAACACAATTTATGAACTATGTGGTTTTCATGTACAGTATTATCATATACAGTATAAACATACTCCCTTTAAAGATTTCTCATCCTTATAGATTCAGCTTAAGACAATTATTGTTAGTTCTCTCCGGTGCACTGTAAAGGCCGTGTTTTGTTTACAATTTGTTTCTTGTCCTTTCAGTAATTTTAAACATAGTTTAACCAAATAAAACGATTTAATCCTAAACAATAACTAGTTCCTTAGTTTTACAACTAAACAATAAATCACAAATCATGAAATTAACCCTAAAATAATAGAAACTAAATTTTCTTGACACTAGCGATCAGTGTGTCACCAGACATAACTAGACATGAAAAAACGAGCTCAAAATTTACAATGGAATTAGAAGTCTACTTGTGTGGGTTAGTCTATGATATTATCAATTGATTAAATGTTAACAAAATCCTGGCTTACTGCTACCACTTGGTACTGCCACCAAAGACGAAGACACCGTTACAAAACAGTAATTACTTGTGTCACGAACACTGCCCTTCACTTCCAAAAGCCTTCGCTGTGCTACTCTTTTATCAGCAGCGCTCTTTAGTTTAAACTCTTCGATGGGAAAACGGAGAATTATTGAGAAGATTGGACAAAATGCTTGAGATATATATAAAAAAAAACTTTTCCGAAATATCTATAAATAAACTGTTGGGCTCAAATATTTAACTACTAAAAGTCCAATACCACAAAGGAGAAGAATACTGAGTGGCATGTGTATTTAAATGTATTGAATCACAATTGCCCTTCGCAATGCTTTTGATAAAATGACAAAGAAAGAACAAGAGACTAATTGATATGTCGACTATACTGTATAGGGAATATAGCTGACACAGATTTAATAAAAATACTTGATTGGATTTGGACTGATTCCAATACAAATATTGGACCTTTACAGAATGTTGACAAAGTTCAGCTCGTAGTATTGATTCGCACGACCTCATGCATCAAAGGACCGGCTCAACTACACTCTTTTATACTGCGGTTGTATGGGGGAAAAAGTTATTTTGTTGAAATTATTGACATTAGCGACCAACAAAAGTAATAGAGAACATTTACTTATAACATTCAAAATTCTGTCACAAAATTCCGTTCATTACTATTTATAGGCAGTATTTCGGTAAAGGAAGGCAAATAATCAAATTACTTCTTCCAGGTATCAGTTTGTTAGGTACCTTGGATCTCGAATCCAATACCACTTAAAACTGTAGAATTATAATTTTAATAGAATTAGAATCATAATTTTCGATTTTGTTTCAGAATAAATACTTAGTGAATTACTGTCAATTACTGTTTTGGATTTGGCCTCATGGGTTTTACATTCCTTTCATTCCCTTAAGTTTTACCAATTTGTCTGATTATGGCACAATCGTATCTATTGTGTTTGACTTCTAAATTTGATTAAATGAAAATAATTACTAAGAGAGGGGATAATGAAATTATAGTCGTGTATTATGTAAAACCGGATACAAAAATCCAACGCTCTATTCATCTCTATTCACCGAGATGAATATATTTATTTTATATTCGTATTCTAAATACGATTACATGCAACCAAAAAAGAGTTTTTTTCCAAAAGGGTTTAAAGGTTTAAATTAAGGAGATTCGCTCTAAAAACCAAAGTCAAATATAGGCCTAAACGTAAAGTATTATTCTCTATGCTATGGTCCGACGAGGAGCACACACACATAATGGTTAAATTATAAAAGTGTACAATAAAATACGGGTAGACGTCCGTATCTGTTGGCAAAAAAAAACTGAATGAAAATGTCGATTATTCGATTGTTTCATTCGATATATCGTTCGTTTAGTTAGGTTAGGTACACCTTACCTAACTAACCAAACGATATATCAAATAATCGATCGATATTTCCATTCGGTTGTTTGTGGCAACAGATACGGAAGTCTACCCTAAAATACAAATAATTTGAAAAAAACTAATTACATAAATACGTTTACAGCATATACAAAAGAGGTGACCGACAAATAAAAATCAGGCAGAGCAAATATACTATGTTGTACTGTATATTTTTTTAAGCAAGACATGGTATTTGAAACTAGTATAGGACTAAGCCACAGACTATAAAGTAAACCTTACAGTATTCTATAGTCTGTGACTAAATCCTAAAATCTCAGACAATCTACGACGAGACTGTACTTCAAACTAAACCGCTTAATTAACAAGGTTGGCAAATTGTAGCCAAGTCGTGTTAGCCAGGGACAAACATCAAAGCCAGACCTGGAGTTGGAACGTTGCCTACGTGACGTCACAGCTTACACAAGCAATGAGGGTTAGGTGCACCAACTTGGCTAACTAATTTAGTAGTGAAAAATATTATCAAACGGTAAAGTATGAAAAACTAAAGTTTTAGTGTAATTAAATCGTGTACAGTGTGGTGTTTATTACAATTAATTAACCGACTTAAAATAAGAATTTTCTTCAGTGACTACAATACACGTACAATCCAATAGTTTGTAAAATAGTTGGCAAAGTCATTTAATTCTTTAAAAAATGCATGCTAGAAAAACCGCATGCAAAAATGAAAATAATATGACACGGAATGCAGATAATAGGGATATGATAAGAAATAATAGTTTTTACCCTTATCAACTATACATCAAATATAATCTAGGATTTTGAAGACACGAAGTGACGCTGGCTACTAGTTATAACATTTATTATTTGTATAAGTGAATGGATAGGGGTTGTGTTTCAACATTATCAATATACTCTAGTCTCTTTGAGCAACATTAGCCGTCACAATATCTCTTTGAAATTCGAGTTGAGCAAGGCATAATGGCTTCATTACAAAACAACCAGGTTATATCAGGACACATAACTTCCAAGCTTAAAATAAGTTCCTACTGAAAATATTGATAATTTAATTTACTTAAGCTTTTAAAACTATTTCAGTTAGGAAACAATCATTAGTGACAAATACCAAAGTAATTTTAAATTATAATTTTAATTAAATAGTAAATTCAACTATGCAGAAACATTAATCAATCAACTTTGCAGCTAATCAGTTACAAAACTTCTTTGACGCTATTAAGTTTGCTCTAGAGATCAAACGAATGCTTTTGATTAGCCTGACGAGAGATTCTGTTTATCTTTGTGAAACTGAAATTAATTAAATTGAGTTATAAATTCGCGATTTATTTAATAAATTATCCGGTATAATAGCAGAACTACATTTTATATAATATTTTTACAAATACACACAGTGAGCAAATGACCATTAACAAGGGGAATTTTGTTTGTAATTTCCTGTGATTATTGTGATCTAAACAAAATCTTGGGTGTCAAATTCACCTTCTGCAAAGATTTTGAACAAGATCTCCATTAGAAAATGTTATTAAATATTCATATTTACTCATTATGAAGTGGATTTTAAGTGTTAAATCTTTTGTCGTAAATAGGTTTTTGAAGTACTGTACAAATAAACCTATTTTACCTAAACACTCTTGTCTTCGTCATTTTAGAGTATCGCAATTAACCTCTCTTCCTAAGTACTATCAACATTTATTCTCAACTTTCGAGAATTGTTTTTTGGAAAAAAAACTACAGAATTTTTACTACGACCAACCTCACTTTTGTGGTTCCAAATCCCAGAATCGTTACCGGAGATTATCTGATAAGAGTGAGAGTCATTCACCGCCGAAGAGACGCTCGGATTTCACCGAGACCAAGTCGATGCTCTTGGTATTTAGAGCGAAAAACCGGACCTGTTTAGGAGGAAGTTGTCTATTTGGCCAGGAGAGGAAATTGACTCTGCGGGGTGCATAATTGGTATGCAAGTGCAACTGGTGTACTGGACCACGAACTGGGCTGTACTACAGTGTCTAAACATGGGACTGCTGGTGAAATTGAGGACTTGAAAATTGTTAAATTTTATAAAGTTGAAACAATACGTTCAATTACACTAAATGAGACAATTTTGGCAGAAATTCACAAAGGGAACGAAGTACACAATCCTGACAATGAACCTATAATAAACCAGGTGTCCCGTAAGTAAATAGCCAAATCCTGGGAAATTGTTCTCTTAGGCAAAATAAAGAAAAATCCGCAAACCTTTTCCGGTGGAGGTTTACTTATGGGACACACTGTATCTTTGAATTAAAATGCAAGCGACGATTACGCCCTGTAAAACGTCCGTTTAATAGGATTATGTGCTGGAAAACACTGCGAGTATAATGTATAATCCCACTGTTGATGGTCTAAGGACTTCTCGCGCCGGTGGTTCGCAACCCACCTTTATTATTAACTTTGTGGGACCGAGATATATTCAATTATGACGGGAAGGGACACCCGCTTTTTCAAATTTACATTTATAAGTTGTAGTGTTGGTGTCTAGGAATAGTTTAAACACGTCTTATAGGCCGTAAGTTGTTATTCATTTTCCTATATGTTATTCAAACGTCTTATAAGACGTTATTAATCTGTTCCTAGACACCAACACTACCACTTTCTCGAATGACTTTTTGGTCGCCAAAACTACCAGTGGACACCACGCCTAGATAGCTAGATACCACCCCTGAAAAAACCCCGCTTAAACATTGTGACAGAGGAGTTTACTAAACTAGATACCTCACCAATACTAGACACCATACCTAGATTACTAGACACCATTACCTAGATTACTAGACAAAAATCTAGATTACTAGACACCACGCCAAGATTACGGTTAGGTTAGGTTAGGTTAATCTAGGTAATGGTGTCTAGTAATCTGGGCGTGGCGTCTAGTAATCTTGGTAATGGTGTCTAGTAATCTAGGTATGGTGTCTAGTAATAGTGTCTAGTAATATCTAGTTTAGGAAACTGCCCTGCCACGATGTTTAAGCGGGGTTTTCAGGCGTGGTGTCTAGTAATCTAGGCGTGGTGCCTACATTAAGTCTCGGCGACAAAAAAGTCATTTAAGATAGTTGTAGTGTTGGTGTCTAGGAACAGTTTAAACACGTCTTGTAGGAAATTTTAGGTGAGTTAGGGAAAAAGAATATTTACCCAAGTCGTTGAACGTTTCTGTTAGCCAGTTCTAGTACTTCTCTTACGCCGTTTTCTTCAATCTACATTTTAATAACCAACTACATCCTCCGACTCAGAGACCCTGAGACGCAAAACGTGACCTTTAAATTTACTCTTAGTATATATTAATACATTATATCAATCATATCGCACTGACCACAGTGCAGTGACTGCTGCACATCAGACGTTACTACACGCACACTTTTTTCAGTCTGATATTTTTGCCGGCGCCAGGTTCCCAGCGGCCACACGCTACATGTCCTTGCCGGGAGGCTGTGTCGAATGTAGCTGTAACGACCCATTGTCGCAGGACCTGCAGGAATCCAAGGCATTTCAGATCTCCAATATACTGTGCTGATAATAATCGCAATACAGTCCCGCATGTCATGCTGTATCCGTTCTCACGTGAAGGTCTTGTGTTTCGATTTGCGATAAAAATGCTTGAAGCCCTGGAATTGAAGTTTTCTGAAGGGATGTCTTGAAACTTATTGGATTGCATGTGCTAATTAATTTATAGTTGTTAAAACAGTTTGATGGATGAGTGGATACAATTTTGCCTTTTACTCTCTCGTCGGTTTCATGCTTAGACCAATTTGATAGTTGAAAATATAGACATAGATGTCCTTGATCATTAGACGTTAAATCAATGTTCCTGGATAAAGTTCCAGCAGATCTTAGCCAGAAACAAATCTGTAATCTCATTCATACTCACTCATCTTCGCCTTAAGATACCATAATCTTGTTACCGTAACCTAATCCAGAAGCTCCATTATGAGTTATGCTACAGCTGTTTCGGTAGACCGAAACTATAGCGTTGCCACTTTTGTCTCCCTTGGCCTTGTATTAGAGGAGGCCATGCTTCTAGATTTATCTCATTATCTTTCTCAGTTGATAGGGGAATGATATCTAGGTGCGTATATGGGTCAGTGATGAGTGTAGTGGAATGGAGTGAGATGATATGTGTAGCTTTGTTACTTACTTCGATCAGCTGTTTTGTTTATCTTCATATATAACTTTTGGATTACTTAAAATACAGCATGTATCGGATTTGATCTTCCGATAATTTAAATTGCTCCTGGTGCATCCAGTTTGTGATATACTCCATTTTCTTCTAGAAAATGTAACGAGTATGCCGACATAGCTTGCCCATAGTTATAGCATTTCGCTCCTCTACCCCTAGCTTTAAGACATTGTTCAGCGCTGTTGTACTATGATTACAGTTTTATCACAATCATTGTATTATGACGTCACCGACCTATTTACCACCACAGACCGTCTCTTAACTCTGATCGGTTATTCTGGTTGCACAACTGACCGGTTTCTGCAATCTTGTGTCGGTAAGTTTATGATCGTGCGAGTTTTTGTTTCTAATCAGATCAACCACAGCGATCTAAACGTTTTGATGTTTGGTTTGTAATCAGCGCTCCAGTTTAAAATACAGTACGTCTCTTATTTGACGCAACCAAGGTTCTATAAAGGCGTAGCGGTTGTGTATATTTAAATAGTTTCTTGACGCAAGTTCTTTTTGAAACCATTTTAACAAAGTTTTCAGTTTGGGTGTTGAAATAAAAGTAAATCAGAATGAGATTGTTAATGCCTACCTAGCAATATACAAGTTTCCGGTTAAATACTGAGAAAAGCCAAAACCCTATTCATGGACCTAGCTATAAACAGCTGTTCATAAGTCAGTAACAAAGTTCCCCTAGCCTATATCTCTCCATCCTACAAACATGTGGGTTAAAACACTCCAAGTGTCATTACTAACTTTATTGGTAAAACAACTAATAAACCCGAAAACCAACGATAATGGAAAACCAAATTCATTGGATGGATAATGGATAAAATATCGACTTAAGAAGTTCCAATAACAATAAACATTAACGGGCATTTTTGTGATGAAATTCTCTGGATTAACAGACTTCTCAGTTTCAGCTGATCCGGCTGTCCCACTTCTCCAAAGCGAGATGAATATTCCAGATGTATTATCCCTCGTCCACCAGGCTGACGGCTTATATTGTTTAATTACCCTTTGTCTCTCCTCCATATGGTACGGTACAACCTCTCTTCTCCGTAGCCATTGTATTGGAGTGTTTAACTCAACCTACATACTTCAACCGTGCCTGTGAATTGCGAATAAATCTAATATATAAAATTCTCGTGTCACAGTGTTTGTCTGCAAACTCCTCCGGAACGACTTCACCGATCGTTATGAAATTTGGTGTGTAAATTCTGTAGGTATGCGAATCGGACGTAAACTATTTCCCGTTTCGAAATTCTTAAAAGGGCTCCGCCCCAGTGGCTCTGGAGTTTCCCATGTTAACCTTATGAGAAATGGAATTAATGAATCTTAACAGCTGTTTCAATTAAACAAGTTGGTTCTGTTCTATGATGTTCAATAGCATTAAAGTTACAAGGATTACCAACAGGGTGCAGCACTATTATTTCTTTTACATTTATGACAACAGCTAATTTGCAACCAAAAGGTGAGTGAGCGTAGCGAACGAACTTCAACCTGGAGGCGAGTTAGCGTAGCGAACGAGCTAACCTGAAGGCAAGTGAGCGCAGCGAACGAGCTCCAACCTAAAGATGAGTGAGCGTAGCGAACGAGCTCCAACCCAAAGGTGAGTGAGCGTAGCGAACGAACTTCAACCAGGACGTGATTGAGCGATGCGAACGAGATCATCTTGAAAATTAAACGTAACGGTACTTTCTTTCCATCGGTCTGTCTTAGGGGAAACCTATAACTTAGGCGATACGAAGTTCGCCGGGTCAGCTAGTTTTTATATATTTCCTTAGTAAAAAGGAATGTCAGTACATTTTCTTAATATTAATTTAACTTTGAATCCTTTAATCAACGCAGACCTCAGTAAGAAGTAGTCTCTATCAAAGATGAATTATTTATAAATCTTTCTGCAATTTCCATCTTTTTTCGAACCAAAGATCCATCTTCGTTCATCACACTCTAATCCAAATATCTTTTCTTAAAGGTTTTCGGATGTTCTCTTTTCAAATTTAAATTGCTCACAACAAAGTCTTACCTTATCTATTTTGACTTTTATAAGCAACAAATAACCCTCAAGCAGGAACTACTTAGAATAACACCATTCTTGCTACATATTAAATGAATGGGGTTTATCATAATCTACGATTTTTATTTCAAAGGCTATTTGAAGTTTTAATAACTACAAAACTTAATATAGTGTATTCAAATCCAAGCGATTACTCCTAATTAGGCCTATTCTGAATTACCTGAGTAACTTACATACGAATTATCCGAATTTATATTAAAATTATCTTGAATTAACTATTAATTCCCTGTGTATATTAGTAATGTGCTTTATTTCGCTATTTTACATTTTTGTATACGTTATAACATACCACTCATTCAAATACTGTAATTATAAATAGCTAACCTTTTAAGAAGCACATAAAAAGTACATTTCTGAAGCGTGTTTTACATTGAATGTTTTCAGTAAATATTTGAAGTTAAGGGCTAAAATACAAATTGTTCAACCAATTTCAAAGCCACTTTGAATGCAGATCATCTCGAAGCAGACGCCGTGTAAGTCTCAAGAGATTGGCTATTACGTTGTGTGTGTTTAGCTATCAGGGCTCGGGCAGACTTGAGGCTTCAATACAACTTTCATACCAAGGATTCATATCAGATGTTGCCTTTATTTGCCTTTATTTCAGGTTTATTTGTTAACACAGTTAATTATTGAATGCACCACTTAATATCGATGTGTACTTTTAGGACAATTAAAACAAATTAAATTAGGTTAAGTATTTTAATGTTATTCCTATTAAGGCCATCAATTAAGATTCAAGAATCAATAACTTAATTGTTAATTAAATTCATAATGTGGTAAATTAGTATCTCCTAACTCATCAATTACTCATAAACACAAACATAATTTAACTTCTTTATCTTATAATAAGACTTTCTAACATTCTTTTAGTAAATTATTGTCGCCTTATTTTATTTCTACTGATATGTTTTGTTACTTTACATCAACTGTCATAAGTTAAATTGTTCATTTGTTGTTTTAAGGTACTAGCTTTGGTCACAACAAAAGATGCAAGTCCGAAATGCACTTTTCCGAAATACATTTCTCACTCAATTTCAACATCTTTTCGCAATCACACCCTCCCAGTCCGTCTTCTGTCGATTGTCAAAGCTCAAAGTCACGAATACTCCAAAAGTCACAAGTCCGAAAGGCACTGTTCCGAAATACATTTCGCACTCAATTTCAACATATTTTTGCAATCACACCCTCCCAGTCCGTCTTCTGTCACGGCTGTCAAAGCTCAAAACCACGAATCCTCCAAAAGACTTGTATTTAAAAGGCACTATTCCGAAATATACATTTAGCACTCGCACCCTACTTCCAACCCCTTTTCGCAATCACACCCTCCCAGTCCGTCTTCTGTCGCGCCTGTCAAAGCTCAAAGCCGCGAACGGGAAGTAGTTTGTCACGCTATTTCTGTGCCACCCTTCGCCCAAAGATAACATCTGAGGCCCAAACAAATCCCTTCCCTATAGGGTTGAATTTCGCCATCGCTCAACGTACAGACGTACAGTTCCGTATACAACTTGGTCTTTGATGTGTCTTTATTGGTTTGTTTGTAAACGGAAGTTGGAGATTGATTGAAGGTCTGTTTCGTGTTAAACATGATTTCTGAATACGTCAATTCTTGCGCGAATCAATAGTAGTTTTTACCATAATTATACGGTCCTACAGACGTGAAAATCTGTTAAATAACGTAAAAACATCTTACTAAAGTCTGCATACACTGTTTGATATTTCCCAGATGTTTTTTCTCTATTTAATTTTAGTAATCCAAGAAAATTGTTGAACACAACTGTTGAATTTAAAAGAAGACTCGAAACAGTGGATCATTTATTGCAATTAAAAGTGGACATTGTTATTTGAATAAAAAATTAGGAAAATTTGTAAACATTCATCGCAATGCTGGTCCATTAGTACTGTATATCATAAACACTGTAAACAAATAGGAGTAAGAGTATATATTCTGTTAGACAAAATTTTGTTGGACTTAAATAAAAAATCAACCAGAAACTTTTTGGCCATAAAATAGAATTTGTATGTATAGACAATTTCCACTCAAGCCACCAAAATGAAAGCCAAGACACAATAACACACTATTTTACAATATTCTTTACTTCCCGTCTGCCATACATATAACAAGTGCATCCCTGTAGAATCACCCTCTCAGGCCAAAGACTGGAGAGGCGTATCTCGCCAATTAACGTAGAATCACGCAGAGAGCGAGAGGACGAGGGGAGGCCTTCAATATTTGACTACACGAGCTAATGACAATGTTATGAGTGTTCCACTCCAACTTACGTCCCTACCTTATCAATTGATAACAGCTTCCTCCACGCGCCGCCTGGCGCCTCCAACACGGAAGTGATATGGGTGATAATAGTAAACATATCATTAGTGGGATATGGGAACGGGGTGTACCGTTGACTGTACACCTACAGTACTTACTTAGAGATGGTTAGTGTTAAATTGACTGGCTGGTTTAAAATGTTGGTTGCAAATATGTTCGGCTTTATGGCTGTAGATAAAGTAGTTAAGGGTCAATTAGTAGATTGAGTATTCAATTAGGTAGGTATGAATTAATTTGCCGTCGGGTGTTTTGTTTTAATTATCAATTTAATCCCAAAGGTGAAAACGATTTGAAGGTGAGGTGAGACCGAATGTACATGCTTAAACTTAAACACCAATTTTTTTATTAAAAGAACTGGTACCAGGATCCTAGGATCACACTAACTAACCCATTATCCGTGATTTCATTGGCCAATTTATCAAAACAAAAAAAAAACTCTACAATTTATGCCTGCACAGAAACTTTGCATTTAAATAACTAATACCAACATTACGGGCAAAATTAAATCAATATAACCCTATCTTGTGACACACAATGATTTAACAGTGACGATTTTGAGCCTGACCGCGTAATTATTTTTATGTTTGCATCTTGAACAAAATATTTATACAAATTATTTATTTAATTTATACCTCAAATCAAGAAATTGAATGCTTCGTAGATAAAACGATTGCGGAAAAATGAAAACGATTATATTAGAGTTTAAACCGGGTCTTATGAAGACAATTGTAAACTTTTTGTATATTTCTTGCCATGGATTAATCCAAAACAACTTCTGATCCAGACTTGATTGAACCTGAAATTTAACTTTAATATTTTAATAGTAATAATAATAGGCTAAATACCTTATTTACGTCTTCAATCCTAGTAGTCTTTTTATGATTACTATAGTTTCGGAGCTAACAGCTCCATTGTAAAATCTTCTTGTCTTGTTAAATTACTGTTGATAGCATTGGTCATTGTTGAATTTCACATGTAGACATACACACACACACACACACACACGAAACATTTATATATACAAGCAACATTGAAATTTAATATTTTGGCCGGCCTAAACACAAGCAAAATTATACTGTAAAATCATATTCTTCAGCCATACTCAACGAAGGTAAGCAATTCAGTTGGGACGAAATCATAGCTCATTATTTTGAAAACACGAAGACAGGCAGCGCACAAATTGGTTCACCTGTTGCTCGTTATTTATGTGCAGCTTGAATGAAAAGACAATCTCCTTAACGTATCATAAAACTTTTAAATTGGAGCTAGGGAGACGGCAGTAAGACTGATTTATATGGTAGGGACTGAGAAAGATGTGGGGAGCCGGACATTTAGTATAGAGAATAACTTGGTTATATACAGGGTGGGTGATATTGATGGATGGAATGGTTAACAAATCGATGGAACCGTGTTGTTGTCGATACAAGAGTATATACTAGCAGAAAAAGGGAAGATTGAATTGAAAAAATGTCTTATCAAAGCCTTCGAGCCCATTTTATCGACTAAGAACTATCTGTTAAAATTGGAACGGACTGGCCAGTTTAAAACAACACAATAACGATCAACACCAAATGTTGTATAAGCTGATCTATTGGAAAATTAATAAAATAATTGTAAAGTGTGCTAATGACTCTAAAGGTTCTTGTAACAAAATAATCACGAAACAAAGATTCGAACTAGATAAAAATATGGGAGTTCTATTTTAATAAAGTAACTATAACATGTATATTCATGAATAGTATTTTCTCATTCGATTGTTTCAGAGGTAATAATAGTTTGTTATGGATATTATTGCACTGTTTTTTTTTTTTTTTTTTTTTTTTTTTTTTTTTTTGCTTAGGTTAATTGTTGCAAACATCTGATGCCATTGCCTCTCATCGTTTGATGAGTAGCAAAAACATCTAATTTCGAGTAGCTCAAAAACGCGCAAAGATTACACTTTTTGTAATAAATGAAAATATCCGTAACAGCTGATCGTTAAAAATGACAACAATATGATGATTGTTAATAGGTAAAATGAGGTAAACCCTTCAAAGAAAATGTACACAATACAATGTGAAAAGCTTGTCAATAGCAATTAGCCAATGAATGCAATCAATCTATTTCTGATACGCTGATATGAAACTTGCATTACACTCGTGGCAAATATATCAAATGCAACGATCTATCATGATGCATATTAATTTACTTTGAGCCAAAGACACTTTCATGACTGCGATTCATTCAAATATTAATATTATGTAACAAATTCTTGGAGAACCACATAATTTGTAACATCGGTAATTATGAACTTAACTAAAATAATAAACTTCTTGGATGTTTATTAAATTTGTATTTTGAATAAATAAACACCTCACAAATAACACAAGTAATTTAGAACTAAAGCCTACGAACACGCCTTAAACTATGATAATGAACATAAACTTTGCTGCGTTGTTCTGAAAACAACGTTGAATTGGAAATACAACAATCGAACCTCATCAGAGAGATAACTAGATTCGAAGTATGTTTACTTTGCAGCTAAAACAAACTGTAGCAGTAGATATTTGCTGAAGCTATGTAAATTTGACAACACGATCTACTGCAAACGATTTACAAACATTGTTGCAAATATACACACAAGATAACGCTAATTAACGACTTGAATAGTATTATTTGTACACGAATAAAATAAGTGAGATACTGAACGTAAAAGAGTATGGTAAACTCTGACGATGAAATATGCTTTTTACCTACGACAGTTTTTTTTAATGTATCCATTTCAGTTCAGTTCTTAGAATTGAAAAGTTTCACATAACAACATTGTTTACTTACATAACAGCATATTTTTACTTAATAACTGACTACGTAACTGACCAATGAGGTTTAAGGACTGAAAGAGAAGAAGTAAAATTGTAATGCTTCGAACTTCTACTAATCTGCTGTTTCCCAATTTAATTTTTAAAGATTGGTGCATAGTGTTTGGGACAATGAGTCGTTGCATCACTGTCAATATTATTTTCTGGTAAAGATAGTGTGAGTTTAGGGACCTACTATCAGTTATGATTTTGAATCTAAAGAAATATCAAATCTATATAATTAATACGCTACATGAAACTTTGTCGGTTGAACTCCTCCGCCATTTCTTAACCGATTTTATCCATTGACGTCTCATTGGAAAGAGCGTGTCGCGTAGATTTGCAAACTGGCCTTACATTTTTGAAAAAGTCCCTTGGACTCTGCCCCAGTGGCTTTGAAAGTTCCCACGTTATCCTTATGAAGAACCTAATTGTTTAAATTTTGATCAGCTGTATAATTTAATTGCTGTTATTTATTTTTCAATTCAATGAAACGCATTGGGTACATTTACTGATTTTGTTTAAATTAAATATTTACCATTACAATTTACATTCGTACATATTATAATGTAAACAAATCGAGAAAGCCTTGACAATTTTTATATATTTTACCAAATAAGAAAAATTTATTGACATAGTAGATACTGTATTTCTTGGTAGGTACACTCTTTTCTTCTGAAATCATTGAAAGAACCGATTTGTTAACCATGGTAACATAGGAAAGTCAAAGAACGCCACCAAGTAGGAGAAATAGAGATTAAAAAAATATTATCGTTATCAACCTATATAATGAAGAATACATACAATATGAAGATTCCCACAAACAATGAACAAGGATGTTAGCCGAAGTGTTACTATTTTGTAGGAAACATGAACCTAACTTTATGATGTTTGGTTGAGGAAATCCCTCTAAAGTTGAATTAAACTGGCACCGCAAGGACATTAAATATGTGTTTTCTTAAAAGTCAAGTGGTTTTAAAAGAATATGATTACATCCAAAGAAACCTTAATAAAACTTTCATTGAACGATTCGCACTATTCACACTGTTATTTGCATTTAAGAGAATCAAAAAACCATCTGAACAACATTAGGCCTTTCAATTCAGCATTATTTTTAGGTAAATATAATTTACTTTATAACAGTAACTAGCCAAATTAATGCCAATTGAAGCAAATAAAATTGTGACAAAGGTTATGCAGAAAATCAGGTAGTTCTTAAGTAATGTAAACAAAATGTTATCGCTATAAAAAAATGGCTGAAATTTGTAAACGTCCTGGCAACAATGGGTAGTACCATGCAGAATACATTATGATTGGCGAAGATCAACATGGACAACCTAATGCGGCTATAAGTGGGAAATATTTATTTGTAGAATACACTAAACAACCAGATCAGCTTTTGAAAAATGATAAAATACTAAAAGAAATTTTGATTATATAGAACTGTTAGGTACGTAATCTATGAGTTCAGTATCTTGAACAAATCGGAAATTATGACTTTCATTCGTTTTTAAATAAGTTATTTGTTTTTAAATAACTACTTTACTTCTTTGCAATTGCTCGATTTCGAGCAACATGTACACTAGTATCGAATAATTTTTTGTTGATGGAGATCTGCAATACAGGGTCAGTTCTTATTGGGACCAATTATTTTTAAACTATTTTTGAAAGTGGAAATACAATTAGATAAGATTAAATTTTGTTTACGACGCAGACACACAAAAATGCATATTATAAATAAATACAATGGAATATTGATTGTTGAATAACTTCGATAGCTTTGTTAATGGCTAAGATCAACTGGTTCTTAAGCTAAGGCAATTTTTGCTCATTGTGGATAGCTGTGTTTAGTTTAGAACCATTGAAAAACTACAAACATTTCCCATAACCAAAACTGACTCTTGACCAATTATTGTTCATATCCACTTTGTTTTCAAACATGTTATAAAGGGATTTAACGTTAAAGTAATTTGCTCTAACCACTACCCCGTCACTTTTGCAGTTGAGAAATGTTATGGCTTCAGTCTCCAAGGGTGATAGGACTCCCAAGATGCCAACACTTCGATGCTACGAGATTTGTGAAGTTCAGATGCGGGATGCAGGTGGTGTAATCTGCCATTGTCTACAGTCGCGGGGGTGGGTACAGGGGGGGGGTAACAATAGCCCCCCTCAAATCCCCCTAGTTTTTATGACGCCCTGTCACTCCCCTGACAACACTTCTTGATCCAGAAGCGATTGCTCGTTTACACGAAACTCCATTATTCTCATCTCAACAAGAGGAGAGATTGAGAGAAATACGTGGAAAAGGTAATTTTAAAACTCGTCGTAAACTGTATTTGGATTAAGTATATAGTAATAAAAATAAATTGATCATGTAATTAGCAACCATGTTTGAGGATCTAACCGAATCCAACCTAAAAAGTCGCATATGATTGTGAATGTTTTTGATACCTTTATATAATTTCCTGGATTCGTCTTCCATCCCACATTTTTAAATCAACATCAACATTGTTTAGATAAAAAATTTGCAACGTCAAGTAACTACTATCATAAACACTAATCGAAATCTAAATGCTGGAAAATAAGGATGAGCCGGTCTGGAGAAAAAAGCCCTTCCAAAAGAACATTGCGAGAGGAAAAGATTTAATTGAGCTACTTATCCTTTTCTCTGTGATTGAAGGCAACGATTTGGTTAAGAAAAATCAGAAAAACATTACAATACAAACTGCTCGCGGGTTCCACTTTCTTCCCGCGTTGCCAAGCAGAAGGTGCCATTTAACACAATGATGGTGCGAACAGATACGAGAGAGTCGCCTATCTAAATTGTTTGACCTTTCTGATCAGCATCATTAGCGATTCTGCACGGTATTGTCTGCAGCATGCAGCCATTAGGGGTTTACTGCAGATTTGTGTCTGCAGCAACGCTAAGTAACTAGGGAATACAGGAAGGCCTACTTAACGCTGCAAACTTACTTTAGCAAGGCGGCGGCAAGATAAAAGTGGCAACGCCGCAATACCGGCCAACCAAAACAGCTGTTGTACTAGTTCGTGGAGCGTCTACGCAATGTTAATGTTTACACGTTAAGTTTGTTATTACTGTCATTACCATAGTGGGACGTTGCCACACACCAACACCTTGTATTACAGTTAAGTCTTTTGAGTTAATAGCTAACAGATTCTATTTAATTCGGATAGAACACGTTTCAGCAATTGTGTGGATGATATACATTTTCCCTGGTAAAACACCACGCCTTAGTGACATCACACGAAATACATTGTTTTGAGACCATCAAACAATGGCGTGAGTTCATGGTTTAAATTACACCGTGCTCTAAGTTGCCTCAACATATCATCACAACATTGCAAACACGGAAATATGTCTAAGGACTATGGATACAGCAAGGAGACTTGTATCCTACTGTTAAATGGAAATTCATCCTGTCGAATATAAAATATAGATGAATCTAATCTATAAGCATGGACGCCAACTTCAGTACAAAAACCATATGGGTATGAATTATTTAACTATAACGGTTCCCAATAAAATTGCAATTTACATAGGTTTTGCACCTACACATAGGCAAGTTAAATTTTGCAGATATCTTTTGGTAACGTATATTTATATTGTGTATGAGGTTTCCGCAAACATTTCCCATCACTAATGGGAAATGTAAATACAATCTTAAAGTTTCAAATATGGAATCTAATTAAACTTCAAGATTGGAAGGGCTCAAGATAGATTCAAGATTAGTCCACAAAGCAGGAAACGCAACGGCAGAAAAATTGTGTTTGGAATAAAACAAAAAGGTCATATAGGATAAAACAACAAAATTACAACCCCTCCCCACCCCCCCCCCAAAAAAACATACCCCGAATATTCATAAAACTTGCTTGAAAAATACTTAACAGTGAAAGCAAAATGTTTGCAGTACCCTACACACAACACATGTTATTGTATGATGTAGGAACCAAACTACCAGAACTTGATCATCCTTTCAGTCCCGTCAAAACGAGACAGAGAAAACTGTCAGAGCCGCACGCCAACTCGTGTATTACCTCGACTGTGTTGTGAGCGGATCGAAGTAAACCATTGTTTATAGTTTCCATCTCTCCTTAGGCTATAACGATCAATCACAAGTCAGGGTCGCGTCGTAAACTTAACCATCGGTATTCAGCAACCAGCAACCAAGCAATCACCAGCCAGCAACCAAGCAATCACCAGCCAGCAACCAGCAACCAGCGCTTTCCAACCAATAGCGTATTGAGCTGTTGAGCAGAGGTGTTGCGGTGTCAACGTTTTAAACGTCAATTGATTGGTTAACTGACTTGAAAATTGAATTGTGTTCTCACAAGTGAACCTGGACTACAGACAATCTCATTAATGAACGTAGATCTAAAGAAATAAATGTAATAAAGTTTATGTCTAACTAACCTAAATTATATTATTTTCTGAGGGATAAAAACATGGCTGTTGAGTACCAAAACATATTGTCTAAAATAATGCAGTCAATGCAGTTTTTATAACCTTACTTTACACACAGATCGCATCGCCTTAAACCCCGAACTACACACTAAGAAATCTTGTGTATGAATGTAACGAATAAAACGAAATTTAGTCTACTGTAACATTTGTATTAGTCACTTAACAAGTTATTTTCAGTTATATTTTAATTATTACAAAAAGGCAAGATGATATTTCACTGTGCACTTCATTTTTCATCATTTTAATCCATCCTCAACAACAAAAAATAATTGTATATTTACAGTAATTGGGTTTGAGACACATAGGTAAAACTATTTGTTATGTATATTTAAATAGTCATCTAATAATTTAAGTTAACGAGTAATCTTGAATAACTGCATAACAGTACAACTCATTTAAAAGCACATTAACTGGAAAATTCATACGATAAATGCTACAACATTTTGAAGCGAATACTACAAACGTTCACTATTTGAATAAAATACATAGTTTTAACTGAAAACGCGATGACATAAAAGCATTTGAGAACGCAGAAAAGCAAGCGTTGTTACCAGAATCGATTACCGATTGTAATTATAGCTGGGGGTGGTCTGTGTCTATATATTGGAACGTGTAACCTCTAAATGGCGCTCAACTGTTACACCGTCCCATACAGATGGTTAATGAACAATAACTCATCTAGAGGTGAGAATATTACAGTGAATATCAATGATTAAACTGCACTTCTGACGAGAAATACTATCTAGTGCCTAACATACAAGTGCGTATTGGTGTTTAACTAGCCTACTCCATTGGTACTTTATCAGTCTTAACTGTAGAAGAAACTTTTCAAACCATGGTCTTCTGTGGCCAAATTGTATTATGAAGCGTCAATATAAAAGGTCTAGCCGAAATACAAATAACAACTGAGTCCAAAATCGACGCTTGGAATTGAACCAGCGACCTTCAGATTTGAAGGCGTCGCTATAACCACTCGGGTACCCCAAAAACCACCTTACCCATCAATCTTTTATCAATCCTACTTAATTAGGCTGGTCTCTGAAACATCCCTTTTTCAACCGTCCTACTTAGCCGATTTTCACGATTGAGGGGTCATTTAAAGCTTATGACCCAGACCACCTGCGAATGGTAACGAAAAGAGTAATTTCCAGGGATTCGCATTCCTTACAGCATAGTATGCCGCCATTATATACTTTGCCGGTAACATACATACAAAATCCACTAGTGTATAGTATAAAAATTATCGTTCCAAGGATGAAATCTTTCAACACAAACCCAAACATTTTGTAAGGACGTGAAGGTCTATTCGATATCAGTTAGGGTATTGAATGTGATCCAGACTATTGTGAGAGGCGGGGTTATCGGACCCCAGGGAGCCTGGTGGGTGGGGGGGGGGGGTTGTCCCATGTGCATGTGTGACCCTCATAGGTAAATCTCCATTACAGCCACTTTATTTCCCGGGTCCACTGTTTTATCCGCTACATTTATGGCACGGTAACGGTAAAGGTGTAATGCGTTTTTACCGGTTAATCGCGTCGAATCCGCTTTGCCAGAACGTACATCTTTTTTACGTGCGTGTTAATTGAATTCACCAACGCCGGGTGTAATTTAACGGGGGAGTTGGGTACGGGATGTTTTACAATGTTGAAAGGAATCTGTTTGATTGTTAGCTGTAATGCTGTATTGGTGTAAGTGTTAGATGGGATTTAGTCTTTGTAAAGATAGTATTGTATTATTTTGAAAAATCAACGTAGTAGGCTACATCTCTACTATAGTTTGTTCAGCCCTGCAGGCTATAGTTACCAACCCATTATTCAATGCCAGGTAGGCCTCATCCCCGATCGACCACCTTCATTTTTTTAACAGACTATAGGGGTCGTTAGTTTAGTCAAAGTCTTACAATGTACCTTACTTAGCAATACAATAGACCTAAAGTGTGTTGTAACTTGATACTTGATACTTGGTCTAAAAGACCATGACACAGTAAAATCAATGCAAAAACGTCAACTGGGTCCAAATATTTTTATTTTAGAATCGAACCATCAGCCTTTAGGTTGCAACTAAATCTATTCGACTCTTCATCAAACCTTGGTGGACAGATAAAGACTGTTCAAAACTCAATTTTTGTAAACAATAAATTATTTTAGGGGTTTGATATAGAGCTTCGTGTTTGTTAGAAATTCAGAGTAGCGAAATCAACTAGCTATTCACTACTCTAAAAAGGCAAAATTTTCCATTGAAATTACAAATAAATTCAATTGAAGTTCCAACACATGACAAACAGAATGATCTTGCACAGAAAAACGATATGCTCTTACTTGGTCTCTTTATTCAGTGTCTGCATTCTATGTCTCCATCGCAATATTACACCATTGTCATAATTGACTTAACACCATAAGTTTATATTGTAAACTTGTAAAGCTAAAGTCTGTTTCTCCATTCGCTGATTTGCATTTCACGATACAAACCAGATGTTATGAATGCTGCAGTGGTGGAATGTGAATAATTTCACGAGAGTTAACGATATTACTCAACAGTACCTGGGGACCGAGCTTTGCTCGGGGAAAATTATTACTCTGAAAAGTATTGCAGATACATTAATCCACTCCCAATCTCCACACTGCTAACCTTCACTACTTACTTCACCACTCCCTACGTCGTGGACCTGTTTGCCCTCCTTCCCTATACCATTTTAGAATTGCAGATACATAAATGCCACAGACAGTTCCCACACTCTGCACTGCTAGCATTACTACTTCCTACACCATTTCCTACGTCATGGACCTGTTTTCCTCTCCTCCCTTCTCGTAGCATTTTAGGATTGTAGATACCTTAATGTAGTTCCCATAAACAGTTCCCAGGCTCCAGACTGCTCGCCTTTACTACTTCCTTCACCACTTCCTACGTCGCGGACCTGTTTCTCCCCCTTCCAATGGCATTTTAGGATTGCAGATACCCTAATCTAATCGTCATTAACAGTTCCAACACTCCGGGCTGCTTGCCTTTACTACTTCCTTCACCTCTTCCTACGTCGCAGACCTGTTTCCCTCCATTCCCATAGCATTTTAGGATTGTAGATACCTTAATCTAATCGTCATAAACATTTCCCACACTCCGGACTGCTCACCTTTACTACTTCCTCCACCACTTCCTATGTCGCAGACCTCTTTCCATCCCTTCCCATAGGATTTTAGGATTGTTGATTCTTTAATCTAATCGTCATAAACAGTTTCCACACTCCAGACTGCTCGCCTTTACTACTTCCTTCACCACTTCCTACGTCGCGGACATGATTCCCTCCCGTCCCATAGCATTTTAGGATTGTAGATAACTTGATCTAATCGTTATTAACAGTTCCCACACTCCGGACTGCTCACATTTACTACTTCCTTCACCACTTCCTACGTCGTGAACCTGTTTCCCTCCCTTCCCATAGCATTTAAGGATTGCAGATTCCTTAATCTAATCGTCATAAACAGTTTCCACACTCCAGACTGTTCGCCTTTACTACTTCCTTCACCACTTCCTACGTCGCGGACCTGTTTCCCTCCATTCCCATAGCATTTTAGGATTGTAGATTCCTTAATCTAATCGTCATAAACAGTTTCCACACTCCAGACTGCTCGCCTTTACTACTTCCTTCACCACTTCCTACGTCGCGGACCTCTTTCCATCCCTTCCCATAGGATTTTAGGATTGCAGATTCCTTATTCTAATCGTCTTAAACAGTTTCCACACTCCAGACTGCTCGCCTTTACTACTTCCTTCACCACTTCCTACGTCGCGGACCTGTTTCCCTCCATTCCCATTGAATTTTAGGATTGTAGATTCCTTAATCTAATCGTCATAAACAGTTTTCACACTCCAGACTGCTCGCCTTTACTACTTCCTTCACCACTTCCTACGTCGCGGACCTCTTTCCATCCCTTCCCATAGGATTTTAGGATTGCAGATTCCTTAATCTAATCGTCTTAAACAGTTTCCACACTCCAGACTGCTTGCCTTTACTACTTCCTTCACCACTTCCTACGTCGCGGACCTGATTCCCTCCCTTCCCATAGCATTTTAGGATTGTATATAACTTGTTTTAATCGTTATTAACAATTCCCACACTCCGGACTGCTCACCCTTGCTACTTCCTTCACCACTCCCTATGTCGTAGACCTGTTTGTCCTCCTTCTTTATACTATTTTAAAATTGCAGATACATAAATGCCACAAACGGTTCCCACACTCTGCACTGCTAGCCTTACAACTTCCTTCCCCATTTCCTACGTCATGGACCTGTTTTCCTCCCTGTCATTACATTTTAGGATTGCAGATACCTTAATTTAATCGTCATAAACAGTTCCCACACTCCAGACTGCTCGCCTTTACTACTTCCTTCACCACTTCCTATGTCGTGGACCTGTTTTCCTCCCTTTCCATAGCATTTAAGGATTGCAGATACCGTAATCTAATCGTCATAAACAGATCCCACACTCCACACTGCTACCCTTGACTATAGAATCTAGTAATCTTCAGTATAATCTTTGCTCAATAGTAACAACTGATGTTTTTCCTTTTGTACTGTATTTTGTTTTGCTAGTATACTGTGGATAGACAAATTACAAGCTACAAGTCTTTTGTTTACTTTTTCCTTGTTATTTAATTCAGCCAACATGGTTACCTAGCAACCCATAAGACTAATGTTAAAAAAATGTGATTTTCAATTTCATTTTTCTACGTAATTAGATTTTTGATGGCAATTCTAATTGCAGTAAACTCGTTTTTAGGCCAGAAATAAACTATATACAACATTTGAAGAAAATCGTCGGAGCCGTTTTCGAGATCTTGGTGCAAGCATACATACATACATACATACATACATACAAGCAAACTTTGCTCGTATTAGAGTATAGGATGAATGCTTTACGGTGATGTACAAATCGTGGAATAATGAAGCTATGTTAATGTTACAGCTGAATGTTAACAACGTACAAACATTTTCACTAGCGTTAAAATCACATAATATTGAGGGCATTCCAGTTACACAGGAATTTCTAGAGAAGTGATTGTTAAATTCGATATTTTTACTATATCGAATGTAAAACACATTGTTAAGAGTCATTTATAAAGTTTTTTTTTCGTTTTCTCATTACTAGCTTTTACACCTTTTTAAGCTATGCTCAGATTACTTTTGCCTGTTTTAACTATAAATGGAATTTGTGTCACTGGACCAGATAACTTTAGATAAGGAAGATTAGAACAGGGACAATTTAAAAATGTTATTACTCAGCTATTATAAAGGCTGGAGAGTTCATTGATGCGGCAAAAGAAAGTTTATTTGATGCCATTTAGTGTATTGTTACTATGGATCATCAATGGTTGCCGCAACATCGTGCCTTTGTCATAGAGACTTTTTGAAGAATAATTTGACTTTCATTTCTACTCAACGTCAATTTCGTGTTCACTTCAACTTTGGCCGTAATGGTGCAACCCCAAACCGAATAAACTACTCAAAGATGGGTTAACAATGTCCTAAACACGGCTTTTGTACTCAAAATTAAACCTATGCAAATTTAAATTGCAATGCAATGTTTTGCAAACGGTTGGCTTTGGACGCTCGACGCAGCATACTCGCGCGAACCATTTCAATGTTTTCTGGCGTTCGAACAGTCCGAGGTATCCGACTAGGTTTGACTTTGAGTGCAGAAGCCGTATTCTGGATATTACTTACCCAACTTTGAATAGTTTTACGGTTTGGGGTTGCACCATTACGGCCAAAGTTGAAGTGTAAACGAAATTGACGTTGCGTAGAAATGAAAGTCAAATTATTCTTAAAAAAAAGTCTCTATGACAAAGGCACGATGTTGCGGTAACCATATAAGATCCATTGTAACTATACACTAAATGGCATCAAATAAACTTTCTTTTGCCGCATCAATGAACTCTCCAGCCTTTATAACAGCTGAGTAATAACATTTTTAAATTGTCCCTGTTTTTTGGTCCACCCTTTAGTTATCAAATTTGATTTACGAAATTATAATAACTGCTATATATTTATTTTCATTCTAAAAGTGGCATTAATTAATTCAACCCCACACCCACCCACCCCTCGCCATTGCTCAAGAGTTTTATCAATTAATTAAGAAAACATACGTAGAGTAGACTTTTACTAAGGGGATTCGACAACAAAAATAACCTAAATATGAAGCGTGACAATTTTAATTTTACGAAACAGTGCGCTTGAAGTAATTTCATGTTTTATGTTGATGTAGGAGAGATGTCTACTTACAAACATCAGCAATAATTCGCACAAACCTGAAAAAGAAAATATTCTTTTAGTATACCACAAAAATCTTACAACATATTTAAATATTTTAATAAAATTAATTACCAATTATGTAAATAGCTATTTAAAGCCAGTCGGTTCCATATTACAATTGATCTAATATACTAATGCACTAGTGGCGTTAATTACATAAGTCCCTAAAAAGTCCAAATGTAAAACAAATTATTGTTATAGTTAAACAAACTAAGAATTAAATGATCTTTCATGCAGCAGCTCAAAAATATAAGTTAATAATTTTTAGATCACTTTAATAAAAACATAATTCATCTAAATTATTTGTTGATTAGTAAAAAATATTCATGAACTCTATCCACAGAATTAAAAATAGAGTAAAAATGATGATACATTTGTAACCACATTAAAACAAAGTAGACGTTTTTCAATCCCAATGGATATTATAGCTACCTCTCCTTTTCTGGTAGATTTGGACATAATCTGCTATGTTTCCCGACCCCTGGGACCAAGACCTTTTGTTGGAGCCCTCTCCCATCATCCTGCGAGCTGTCAAACCCTCACAATTTTGATTTGAAAAAAAAAATGCTTACAGAATTAATAATATAGATATATCTATTTTTTAGGGGACTTGGTTAAATGGCAAACCTCGTATAGAGTGTACAATAGTAAACAGTTCCCTTATATTTTGATTAATAATTTACTAAACGAGTAGGCCTACGTTTAAAAGTTGGTATATAATCATAGCGTAGCCTACGTATAGTGCTAAGCATTTGGTGGAATAAAACAGAAAACAATTTTTAACACCAGCACAAAACAGTAGGTGGCCCAAAGCAAAATTCTGTTTTATTCTACATTCCTATTACACGCGGATGTCATTTTTACTTTACCAAAGTAAGGAATGTTTCACTAAAGAACGTAAAAAATGAATAATCAACTGTTATAAACTTGTGCGTTTCAGAAAGTAATATTTGTACAACAAATGAAATTAGTCAATTAGTATTATGATACTTTTCCCACGAGTATCCAGTAATTACACGAATTAATTAGCAAAGCCATGCGTGCACATTTAGTCACACGCCATAAAACACTTTTGTTTGTTGGTCACCCGAGCATTGTACGATCTTGAGCAAATAAATAACAAGGGAAAACACTTTAACACGCATAGAGAACATTCCTAGCAAGTTAGAGAAATTGTTATGAGACAGAAAATCTGAAAAAAACTAAAATACAGTTACTGGATTCGTACTACAAGATTTATAGTTTGAATGGATTTTCATAAACTTAGAAGCCTAGTTTTCTCATCCTTTTGCATCTTAAGCATGATTCATAAACAAAATGGGTTCCATAACTGAATTCACACGTTGGGTATAATAGCACGAAGCGTTAAGTAGTCTTCCCATAATTTAGTAAAACCTAAAAGATGGCAATAAGCAGAACATATAACTAACAAATTGATACACTAACAAAACTCATATCACAGACAAGGGAAACAAAGTATAAACTTTTGTTTCCTTAGTCAATGCTCATATGTTTGGTATCATTGAGGGGTCTGTCATTGCCTTGTAAGTAACTCTTTTAGTTAATCAATAATAGAAGAGATATTAAACTAATCTTAATTTTAGAGATTCTATGTTAGAATTCTGTTTTGAAATGGTTTCATGCAGTTACGTTTGTAGTATGCACTGACGATGATGACTACTCCTCTCCTATTTAGGACAAATGTATCGTGTGGCTTTAGTCTTTAGTTTTGTAACACTAGAGGAGAATCAATAACTTACAAATAAAATTGTTCTACTGTATTCACTCCCACTAGATATTAACCAAAG
This sequence comes from Macrosteles quadrilineatus, assembly GCF_028750875.1. Classification (NCBI taxonomy): domain Eukaryota; kingdom Metazoa; phylum Arthropoda; class Insecta; order Hemiptera; family Cicadellidae; genus Macrosteles; species Macrosteles quadrilineatus. The sequence continues at coordinate 33,024,316 of NW_026542598.1, read as the reverse complement.
TCGGTAAAATAATAATAAATTAATAGTGTACATTAAACGCACTCCACATAAATGACGTAAACACATGGAAATGGTCCGTACGGAAATGTCTACTTTAGTATAAAAAATAATTGATAACAAGTTAAGAATGTTGAATTATTCATTCTTAACCTATTTCCAAGAGCGAGAACTAATTTCTTCACTTGAAGTAGCTAATGGTGCTGAAAATTCATTCGACAAAGACAAACATAAAGCAACAATAATGACAGCGGTTTATTTTTGGACGTAACACATTCAGCTAATCTAACAATTATCAAAATAGCCCTAATCGTGTTATTAGCGAGGCGCAAATACCACCGGAAGTAACGGAACCGCTATGGAGGAAGTTGTACAATCATATAACAGGTGGCGGCGTGTGGTGTGTGACAGAGATGAAGATACAATCAATAATACAATGTTGTATTTCTCTCTCTCTCTCTCCCCTTATACTCGTATTGTTAACTTGGATGTTCATGTTATTGGAAATTATATACTAACATGTGTTTGATATTATGCACTGTATCATACGTTATGCAAATGGAAGCAAGCCCAGTGTTTAGGCAAGCTGGTTGGTAACGGTACTAACGTTTCATTTTCGCGTATCAATAAGTATAAAAGAGGATGTTTGTATATATATTTGGCAGTGATAAACTCAGACACCGCTGAACCGATTGCCACGAAACTTGGTACATAGGTGTAGAATTTCATGGAATAGGTTTATACACCATCAATTTCGTGATCCGTCCAATCGGCTCCGCCCCAGTGGCTCTGGAGTTTCCCATGTTAACCTTATGAGAAATGGAATTAATGAATCTTAACAGCTGTTTCAATTAAACAAGTTGGTTCTACTGTTCTATGATGTTCAATAGCATTAAAGTTACAAGGATTACCAACAGAGTGCAGCACTATTCTTTCTTTTACATTTATGACAACAGCTAATTTGAAACCAAAAGGTGAGTGAGCATAGCGAACGAACTTCAACCTGGAGGCGAGTTAGCGTAGTGAACGAGCTAACCTGAAGGCAAGTGAGCGTAGTGAACAAACTAACCTGAAGGCAAGTGAGCGCAGCGAACGAGCTCCAACCTAAAGGTGAGTGAGCGTAGCGAACGAGCTCCAACCCAAAGGTGAGTGAGCGTAGCGAACGAACTTCAACCAGGACGTGATTGAGCCATGCGAACGAGATCATCTTGAAAATTAAGAAGTTAAACGGGGCAAAGCCCGCGGGTTACAGCTAGTTTTTTATAAAAGCCATCGTTTTTAGCATTTGCAGAGTAAATAATTATAAATATTATCTAATTCGAATTTTTAGTTTCCCATTTGTGCTCTTTTCAAAATACATTATACGTAATGTGCAGGCAGTCAATCATTCCACAAGGTAAAGGAGCTTTAGCTGTCAAATAGAGCCCTGTGTTGATCAATCAAAATTGAACAGAAATAATGAAGAATAACTTTTGACACCGTTTCGTACCTTTACACCTTCGATACAAAACATGCAGGATTTAAGTTATATTTTCTCAAAACAGCTGTTTTAAGTTTTGTTGTTTTTCCTTGTTATATAATTGGTAAGAATAACCAGTAAACACAATAAAAAAAAGTATCAAACATATTTTGGAATGGTACATAGTTGTGTTCATCACTGTGTATGGTAGCATAAATTAATGTATATATAGTCTTTTTCCACCGTTATCCCATGGAAAACGAGATGGTTGTCTATGATGAAACAGTTGAACTTGAAATGCAACTCTCAGTTAAGATAACGTTTCGATAACAGATAAACTTGATATATTGTAGTGATATTGTAGTAAATTGATTGCTATAATGGCATCTGATCCTGATTAACATAATGAAACAATATGGTTACTATATCAGTAGTAAAAACGTCTAATAATGAATAAATAACTACAAAGAGTTGTATTTTTAACATGTGTTGTATTTTTCGTTTCCTCTTAAACATTTTTTTTATCTGGTCCAAATTTAAGCGGTGTAACAATATGGTTACTACCACAAACTACTATTGTTTATTGTGGACTGTGTGCATAATCTACCATATAACCTAGGTAGTTACCGCATTTGTTTAGCCAACTCATTTGAAAGACTTTATATTAACTAGCTGTTACCCACGGGCTTCACCCCGTTTGACTTCATAAATTAAAACTATTGATTGGTTAAGTTAAGGTGAAATAAGCAAAAGAGAATACAGTAATACAAACAAATAATCACACCTGATTTTAATAAGGTAATAAATAGAAAGAATAACATACAAATAAGTACAGCTGAGGTATTTTTAGCATTGGGTATATGGAAAGTTCCCTTAAGAAAGGAATTACGACCTTTAAGGGCAATCTATGAAATAATGGATAGTTTTGCGCAAGGTTTCTCGTCATGCCAAACATTAAGTATCTGGTTTTATGGTGTGACTTGTAGTTTTCTCAAAAGTTCATGGGTACTTTGGGATTTATGTATGGATGTCCACACTCCTACACATAAGCACCATAGTTTGTGTGCTCTCGGTGGCAATCTTTGCCAATGCATTGTCGATGGTGCCGCGAGCAGGGAAAGTAACTAACGGGTGTTATATTGCAAGAGAATACTGACCGCAACGACAAAATCTCATTTGTAAAACACACTTAGATTATAGTATCGTGTGAAACATTAGATAGCCATCGTGATAAATTTATGCTGGGTAACTTTTAGTTGTACGATTTCACAATCGGTATAAAATAACACATGAAAGAGTCATGTTTCCATTGGGCTATCGAATAATAATTATGCATCTAAGGTAAACGTTATGCAGTAATAAGACCAGTATATAAAAAAACCTCCTTCCTTACAAAAAAAGAAAGTAAAATGCAAACGATTTAGATGAATACAAAACATGACTTTGGACGTATTGGTATTCGTATGTTCGAAAATTACCAGAAATTATTCCAGAATCTATACCAGAAAAGTGAACATTCGAAAGTCATTTGTTGTTGAGAATCATTTTAGGCACATGCACACTAGAATCTGCTTACAAAAATGATTTGAATTCAAATTCCATTCCATTTATCTAGTACTACAAGAAATATAAATATTGACTACCATACTGCTCTTAATTTGCTATTTCACAGAGCAGTATGGTAGTCATAGGATTGCGTAACCGAATGTAAAAAAAAAAACATAACTCGGTTGTTTGTCATCAGATTTTAACAAACAAGGTCTCATTTGATTTGGATTTTAATTCTCTATCTTCTTTTTATCACAAAACAATGTTCTAAATATTTACGGTTTTCATGAAATATGGCATTTAAGATTTAAAAAGGCCACCATATTGTAACGGCTTGATATATTGGAACGATATTTTTTAAGCTCTTTTTGCTTTCTTAACTACACATTAAAATTAATTTTGAATTGTCTATCTTGAAAAATGTCCAAGATATAAAATATTTTTTTTCAAATCGCAAATAGACCGACGGACATAAATCTAGGCATTAGAGACTTATTCTGGCATTTTATGTTTGTCTTAGCCCAAGGAAGTAGTTCACAAAATACAGTATGTCCAGACAATTAGGAAACATCCTGTCAACAATAATCCACCGTTACAGTTTTTTTATCGTCTTCTAGCTTCCACTAGATCTTTTCCAAGTCGCCCTCCCAACAACTATCACCACTTAACCCTACTATAAATAACAATTGTAATTTTGCGCCTCGACAGTTTATACGGATTGAAACCCCTTAATAGATTTAAGCCGAGGGTGTAAAAAGTGGGCTGGTGTTGAATGGGTAATTTATTGAGTTGGGTAAAAAATTACAAGATTAGAGGGGACGTACGGGCTAATAGCCCCTGTATCAATATCATTAGGTGAGGGTAGTTTTATTGAGTATTAGCATAATTCGGATATCCGCCGAGGGCACTGCTGTTGGTTTGTTATGTAAATAAATCCACTTGATGCTGTTCCGTTGAGTAAACATTGTTGTTTACTTGCTTAACCCTTTTGTGCCGGATTAATTTGACTGACCTAAGGGCATTGAGGCGAATCAATTATTTAAACTTTAGATGAGTTTTGAACGTATAATTCGTTTTAATAAAAATCTAAGTTCAAGTTTTTGGAGTTTTGATTTGAGTATAGTTTTCTCATTGCTCATTTATTCGCCTACTAGTAATTACTAGTAATTGTTTAGTATGCCTTTAAGTTAGGAAAATACGAAACATTGTTACTTAATTTTATATATTTGGAATAATTAATTTATATTTACTATAGACTGTTTATATACCCTTAGTTTGGGTACATCTCCATCCCTACATTGTTTTTCTAGAGAATATGTCGACCTTATCACAACCACCCGAAACTAAGCAATGAAAGGGTATTTATATTAGTAGCCGTTTGTGATCACGAACACAATTTAAATTATCAAAATGTCCTGCTAGTGTGTAGGAAAACCGGTCAACGATCACATAAACCACAAAGAATGTTCTAATCAAAGGTCTACCCATTGGATGAAATCGACTTGGAAAGTTTTCATTATCAAATGTCTATAGTGCTAAAATACTTCAATATAATCGCTAAAGAAAGTTGTCAGTTTTTTTTTTATCAAAAGTCCTCTTAGTTTATCCACAACTGAGAATTTAGTTTTAACCAAATGTCAATCCATAATTTGAAATCAGCTAAGAAAGTTTCCATCATCAAAAGTCCATGGTATAACATTCTAAGTAAGCATTTCGTGATCAAAAATAGTTTTCTGTAGAATCAATAAAGAATGTTGTACATGATCAAGTTCTCCCAACGCCTTTTCTCACACCCCTCACAATATAACACTTAGGCTTTTTTCATAATCAGAGACTCCCCTGCGAGGACTTCGTCAAATGAATATAAATTGATAGTTAAGCCCTGATCCTCGTCTTGCAGGATGCTGACAGACTTTGATCAATAAGGCTTGATTGAAATATCGACTTAGAGGGCGACGAACATTCTGTATCCCCCTCGGATTTGTCGTGACGCGTTTTTTATAGACTGTGTGTTCGGAATATTTGATCGTTTCCATAGTTCTAACCTCACTCATAGTTGTTAGAGGAATTAAGTTTGTAGGAAATCGTGGACTATCATATAGTAAATTTAGAAGATTGTTGCTTCTGAGAAAATCCAGTAGTTTTTGGATGGTTCGAAGTGGATCTAGCTATCCTTATGTCAATGAGATTGATCAATGATCCATAACAAGGGAATCATCTCATCTATATAATATCTCAGTCGTCTTTTAGGACCAATTCAAACTTATAAGGATAACCGTTAGCTTACACTTAAAACTACACGTAAAATATAGGTTGGGTGAAATTGGAATCTTAAAGGGGTATTATTTGTCATTGGTGGCCTCGAACCAGTAGCCATTGCTGTTGACATTCCAGAGCACATGTAGACTGTAGGTAGCCATTAATTTAATGGTGGCAGGCACGCACTCTACTAGTAATGGTGAAACCAGTTCCTGGTCGTGATCTCAACAGCTACCCAGAAACAAACACCTTCTTGTGGCAAAAAACGAAAAAAACTTCAAAATAATAAAAATATTGAGGAAAAAAAAACATTAAGTACTAACGCGTTATCCAAGAGCATTAAAATCGATCACATGAAAAATTAAAACGGGTAGTCTAAATACACACTTAATCTGATATAGTATTAAGTATAGTGTAGTAGTATAGTATTTGGTATGGTATTTAAATACTAGATCTGAAATTTGGCATGATTATAGGTCCATGTCCCAAAGACACATTTACAAAAAGTGAAATTTTCAGATATTAACCCCAATTCCTCCTCCCGCGTTATTCTTATAAGAAAGAACATTTAAGTTACTGACTTTGAAATTTTGAATCAAACCCCTTAGAAAAAAAGTATTTCTTTAATGTGTACAATGGATACAGAAGTAGACATCCCATCTATATGGACTAGCTCTCGCCAATCTATTCGTTATTAAAATAGAACGTAGTTGTATGAGCCTGTCACAGAATGCACTAGTGTCAAAAATTCTAATGTATAACTTATTTTTGGTTGCTGACCAGGTTGATGGGTCATAACAGTTGCTACAGCTTAACATAAGTCATTCCATAAGTTTGACTTGGTAAAAAAATTGGTGTATTCGACAGAATTAAGTAATTTAGATCAGCGCAATCTGTCGGTGGCTCACATCAACTACGACGATTTTCATAAAAAATCTGGCTACAAATTTAACATGGAGATGGAATGGTAGACTACTATGTAACATGATAAAATAAAAACCAACGTGAAGTGATACCGCAGATTATCTATAATCCAAGGTTACACTAAATGCAGCTTTACAGTGCATACTGCTTTGCTATTATTTCAACAACTAATATCCCCAACTAAACTCTGATCCTGTTACTATACTCTGTGAGGAAAAACCAAGGAAGTGTTGCAAGAAGTTTTGCGTTCGCTAATCCGCACCGCTCCATCGCCCCGGAGTTTTTGTCCAACTGTTGTCACCCAACACTTATTATCACGGAGGGCGATAACCTTCGTAACTCAGAGTCATTGCTCAGACTTAAACTGTCAACGAATAGCTAGAGCAATAAGAAACCGATTAAACCTCGGTGTTAAAAATAATCATTTCAAGCTTTCGGTTAGCGTTTTTTAAGGAATTTCCTATACAGGGAATAATCTTATTACCGCAGGTCTCATCTATAGACCCATACTTTTTTCGTTTTGATGTTCCAAAAAGATAAAATCGCCCTTCATATGTATTACCGTACATGTATATGTCCGTTAGCGAATAACCCGGGTAAAAAATATCCGAATTTGAAGAAACTTGGTACAAACGTATACCATCGTTTATTCAAACGCGTCCGGGTATCAGCATAATCGAACCTTGATAAAAGGGTTCCACGTTGAGGGGGGGGGGGCTTAAGGGGTAAAAATTGGTTTTATTATTTTTGATCCTCAAAACATATAGGCTATTTCCTTCCACACAATATTGTAGAGCTTCGTAAGCATTATTGTACGCTTACTAGTATGGCAGAAAATACAAAACGCTGTCAATTTAAAATCCCTACGTTAATCTTAAGAGGGTGTAACTTACAGATATTTTTTATTAAATTTGGCAAATTTCTTTATTTCATACCAAGCTATTCTATTTTACTAAAAAAACGCATTTAATTACCATCCCTTTAGCCCTATAGCAGCATAACTAAAGTCTCGTTAAACCTGAGCTAATTTAAATGGGGAATAGTTTTGAAATCTTTAAACATATATATTTTTATGTTTTAATTGACAAAATTACCTTAAGTACCTGATCTCAGTGTTGAAGCAATATTAGCGACCATCCACTATAAAATCCTCCAACAAGAGTGTATCTCCCAGCTGGATAGCTCTCATTACCAGTTTTGATCTTACATCTTCATCAATATCACCATATTCTTAAACAAAACCTTTTCCTCGACCACTTTTTACACAATATCCCAACTCAGATCTTCCATCCAATACGCCGACTCAAGCGAAAAGGGGAAACTTCCACAAAGGGGCAAGAAAATAATAACCGACTCTTTTCACGAATTGTTTGCAGATTAATACAAGGGGAGACCAAGGACATCTCAGGGTGGAAGTCCCGGCCCCTCCTTGTTTGACGGGGCTGTGACGTAGTAGGGCTGTGACCTACAAACAGCGCTGAGCCCCGCGAGGGAGGTGATAAGGGATGATAAGAAGGCACTGACAGTGTACACGGCGGTGACTGATCGTCGCATCTTTACAAATTGCTATGATGTTATGAGGGGTTTCTCGTCTGCTTTGTGTCTGTAAACAGGGGGGATAAATGGCACCAATGCTTTTTTAATAGGGTAAAGTTAATCATAAATGTTCAACACTAATTACCTGTCACGTCACTTGTACGTGCCTTACAAAGTATCATCAAGGCGAGGCTTCAACAATTCTGTGGTAGTCACACAATTAATAATACATGAACCTTATGGAACATAAAAAAAGTCGCCTTCTTAAATCATATACTTGTAACAAGTAGTTTGGACGTTTTTCCACGAATCCATTTAAATAATAATGTTTACTTTCGGACCAATTACGTCTATTCTTTGTGTTTATGATCCATACAGTTTCTGTCACGGTGATAAATATTGCAAGCAATCAAAAGAGAGAAAAAAAAACATTTTAAAAATGTTTCGAAGATCGAACAATGTGTGTGTACAGGAAATCTTATTCGATATGGAAATATCGTATTCGTAACCAATACTTGAATATGAATATTGGTTGGAACCATGTTTCCAACAGCAAACACATCACAAAATTGTATTATACTGTATATTTTCAAGTACTGTATATTTAGGGTTAGTTGGCAGTCCTTTCCTGTTTTGATTTTAGATCCGATTTCCTCAGTCTGTAGATGATCCAAAGTTACACAATAACTATAAATGCAGAATGAAATTGGAATGGAGTATAATTAAAAGTTAAGTATCGCTGACAACTAAAACTGGAATTATTCCTTCAATTCAGCTACAACACACACGCTCATTTGGGACGAGTTCAAACGATCAAAATGTTAACCACTTTTTCCTATAATTTAAAATTTAATATGAATTATTGTCATATCACAACGAGTTTAATCTCAAATAGTCCGATATCAGTTGTAGTGTCGGTATCGCGGCAACGGTATTGTATCACCTCATATATCAGTTGGAATGACACCCAACGGTGGTCCAATACTCTGGTGTACAATGCCAACAATACCCCACTTACACGCTTTTTACAGCTTATATTCCCCCTTTATATAACGAGGATGATAACACAAAGCTGTCTTCCCATGTAATGGCGGTCATCAGGGAAGTGTTTAATAGAATTTCTTCCGGTTTAACAATGTGACGTCACTAGTTTCTTTTATGACTTTTACGAATCACTGGTGTTAAAAACTTTTCTAAAAAAAATATCTATAACGCTTACCAGATTATATTTAAATTAAGTATGGGTTTTAGAGATGGACATTTTCCTCTACAGAAGAGGTTTTCATAGCTTCAGGAGAAGTAAAATATTCCACTTTGCTTTAAGCGAATTTTCCATGTAGAAAATAAACTATAACTGTAGGTATCATGATAACACCGGAGGCTATAACATATTCAAAAGGAACACCTAGTCCCGGGACCGATTTACTTTTTCGTTTTGATATCCCCAGAAGCAAAAAAACACAATCCGTTTAAAGAAATATGTATGTGTCCGTCAGCACGATAACTGGGGTAAATATGTTATTTCAACATCTTATTCCGATGAAATTTGATTCAAACGTACACATGTGTTTTATTTTTAGCCTTTATTTCTTTTAAATTTTCAATGTAACATCTTAAATTATCAAAGTAAATAATGTGATAAGAAAAAAATATAAAGTAATTTTAAAAAGAGTTAAGGCTAAAAATGAAATGCTTAAGCAGAAAAATATTGATTATTGCAAAGAATGAAGTGAAACTTTATGCCGAGACTTTCAGTATGTTTATAACTGGTTTATAATTAAAGCGCGATCTCTAAGTTTGCAGAAAGGGAGAATTCCACGGAATGTTTACTGTATCATCAAACCTCAACCTCACACTGCTACTTACCATCTCAACACGGAACTCTCATAACATTGAAGTATCTACCGGTGCTTCAAACTTTCTATTTGACTATCGCCTTTAAAGTAAAAAGTTTTAATTTGTTTATCGCTTGAAGCGCAAGGTAAATTATCAAGTTTACAAGATAAATACTCGGATAAAGTAGAGTAGTAACAAAAATTGAGGAGGGGATAAAAAGTGTTTGCCAGTAGCTATATTTCAGTGAATACGTTTTTGGGATTTTATAGTTAAGATGATTTTAATGCATGTAATACATGGAATTATTTTCTTTGAATTAACTGAAAGCATAGTAAAATATTTTGACTAATAACTTAAGTAAATTTTAATATTTTGGTTAAGTTTTATCCTTTTAGTTTTAAGTAGTTACATTTAAACTTGGGTGTGTTTCTAGCCTAGTGGTTAGCGTCTTAACTGCGGTGAGGGAGGGACGGGTTCAAATCCCGGGAAACAAAAAAAAAAATTAAAACTGGGGGAATAACTTCATAAAGAGTTATTTTGAGTAGACTGTACACTGTCTTTCCTGTAAAAATGCCACTTGCGTTGACATTAAGAAATATTTTTTTAACCTTAGTAAATATGTAAAAAGGCTGCTCGAATGTGTAAAAATATAGTTTACTTGGAAAAAAATTAAACTAATTAATATACAAATTTCTGAGCCGTCATGACTGAATACAAGAAAACATCGTTCAATTAAGTTTGCTTATTTATTTTACTCAACAACGTGAACTACGAGATACGAGAGTAAAATTAAATTGGAATCATCAATCAACGAACCTACTAAACATTGTTACAAAGAAAATTGTAGAATATTACACGAAACAATTTCAGTTTCACCAATTCAAAAACTCACAATTTTCGTAATTTCACTTTAATCTATAAATATCTTCAAGCAAAACGAGATTCTATTTTAATCTCAAAGTTTCGCGCATCAACTAGCTTCAATAGCGTCGTCAGAGACATCAAAGGCTCTATTGGTGATAAGGGACCCGGAAAGGGCGGGAGATACCGCAAATTGTAATTTCAAGGCTGAGTAGCGGGGCTGGGCCGCATTATTTAACAATTTGGTGCAATTTGTTTTAATGAAACAATTTGAAGGAGTCCCCATTGTCGAGTTAATTGGGGCAGTGTCGCGGTCTGGATGACTCGGAACTTGGGGAGGGGTAGACATGTGTGTATACATTGTGCATGCCCATATGTATTTCTTTAAGTAAACATACAAAATGTATGTAATCATGTACAGTACAAACCTTACACTAGACGAGTTAAACAAAATATATCACGAACTGTTCAAAGAGGGGGCAGCCGAGAGGAGAGAAGGGGGAGGTGGTAAGCTGCTCCCCCGTGCCTGGGACGCCAGCGAGTGCGTCGTGCAAAATGCTTGTCTTGACTGTACTCTTCCATTCCTGACCTAATCTCTTCATCCCTTCCTTGCGGGTGTGAGTAAACTGTTCTCCCTTGGCTGTTGCATACATTTGATTTATGTTCACTAAACTATAGAGTTACAGACTAGTTAGAGTTCAGTTGTGTAATAGAATGTAAGTATGTAAGTAATAAGTTGAGGTAACAAATAAATTACAGCAACCCATTCTAGTTTCCAAACACTATGCTACAATGATTGTCGTACCACTACGCAAATATAGTGCGTTATCAAATTTGGTTTTTGAGCCATGCCACACCGAAAGTACCATGCCCGCGGCGGGAGTTTTGGGGTGATTTTCATCACAATTTGTTGTACATAATAATTACAACTTACCTAGGCCATGTAAAGTTTCTGTAGCAAACTGTTTTTAGAAGTAATTTAATTTTTTTAATAGGGTTGAGAATAAACTATCCACTTTCACTTTTGTTTTCAACGTTATTTTTCGGTACACTGCAAAGACTAAATAAAAACATTCATTGGAATACTGAATTTCTTTAATCCAGCTACGAAAGCTTCAAAACTAAATGACATTTTTTACCTAGGCCTTATATAACAAGTCCAAATTTACATTGACTAGTTAACCGCCCGTGCTCCGCCACGGGAATATTGTCAGCAATAAAAGAAATACTAATTAACAAATACTGTTTATCTTTGTATTTTATTTAGGGGTTGTTTAATTTTTTACATGAAATAGAACTGATAGTTTGCCTGTATAAACTATTTTATGTTAACCAAACCGATATATTATTTCAACCAAATGAATGTTTTATATTAATTCGAGTTTCATTTAAAAAATAAGTAGTATACGAACTGGGCAATGCTGACAACCTAATAAGCAGCTATTTATGATATTTAGATAATTTGCTCAAGTATATTCCTATATTCGTAGTTTTTTTTTCATTAAATTTGTTGCATGGAATAAAGATAGTCACTTAGCCTACATGTAAATCGCGCATCAGCAGTTGGTCGCATTTCACGAATCTTTGACCCATACTGTGAGTAAAAGCTGTGTACGTCGTATATATAAAGTTGGGCATACTTTGTTCAATGTTAGAGGGTATTACGGTCCAATTTGATGGAAAAGGAGTAGTGGATTTTAAACTATGTAGACTACCACTACCAGAAAGATGTTGATTCAAGTGAGACTTAGAACTGGCCATTTCAAATGCAGATTTGTATTATATTTTACTCAAATAGTTTTTTGTCTCTTTTGACCCTTAATACCTTTTTTATAGTCGCTGTTGATAAGATTTTCCATAAACTCAAAATGTTGATAAGGAGTTCATTTTACCTTCCCCTTGTGACAACATAAGGAAAAAATATTTGTGTCCCTGTTGGTCTATTCTGACTCAAAATTCATAGATTTTCAGTACTGACAAATCCAATCTAACGACCCCAATTCAAAAAAATTGGTATTTTTTAGAAGGGACTTCCAGAGCACATTTAACACCATCACTGCTATTTACCTTTTTAGTTCGATGGTTCTCTATTTTTTTTTTCGTTCGGTATGTCTCTTTACGCCCGGTTAATGATTACCTTTTCTTTTTCTTTTTGTACTTTTCACACCCTGGGGTTAATAATAAAGTTTTATAACGCTATAATGACCCGAGTCAACATTGCTATTAAACATCAAGTCACATACTTCTTCGCCAGAACCGAATGGTAAGTCACAGTTTCTCAAGCAACTTCCCTGTGTACTTGAAAAAAATTCACTGATATATTGTAGTTCCACGTATCCCAGCGTACTCGCCATCTCGAGAAGGTAAAGTTTGGTACCACTGAACGTCTAACACTGATCTTGAGTAAGATTCGTGACCTACTATAAAATGTTTGTATGTTTCCCACTCATTAGCAATCATATGTACAACTTGCAAGCGGATTACCCCATGATTATTCTGGTGGCCGTGAGAATAATTTATATTGATGAAAATAATAAGTTTCCGTTCCCTACTATGGGTATTATTTCACATTCCATACTCAAACTTAAACTCAATTACCACTTTCCTTCAGATCACTTTGCAGGAAAACTAAAACATTTCAAAAATAAGTTAACAAGTACACTTTCCTTGATCAAAATCGTGTGTTTGTAAACTGAAACTCCAAGTTTAATAATTGCATACTGAAATTGAGGTTATAAAAATAATAACAAATGTCTGACAAACATTAAACAACTGACGAATAATTTATAAACTGTGTATTATATTCTTCAATAAGAATTGTATTGACTCGACCTTTAAAGGTCTGTAGCTTGTAGCCCTTAGAAAAAACGTAAATTCTAAGGAAGTTCGGCAAATCTACACACTATCCCCTTTAATTTGAGACATAAATCTTGTAGATCGGTCCAGTAATTACTGAGAAAACAGTGTTACAACTGTGTATTAAATATATAGATTGTACAGTTTTGGTTGTTGCAAATTGAAACTGTTTATCAAACAAGTACAAATAATGTTTGTTTGTTTACGTAGACAACATAAAAAATATGATAGTAAACATTAAATTTGCACCGTAAACATTCTTTTCGCATGGAAAACAATCATGCATATTTCTGGTGATAACATAATACGAAAACAATTGATTTTGTGTGGTATGTCTTGAGGTAAAACGTCCGTGCGCGGTACTCCCGCGGAAACAACTGACATACTAGTACCGGTACCGCAATAACATTGATAAACACTATTGATTTTTATACCTACAAGTTAATGAGCATACTATTATGATATACTCGGTATTTTGATATAGAATATTTATATGTGTTTACCCTTTATGGAGTGAGCTGGTGTCATTCCAAGACTGTTAAGATCAACAGTGTACAAGGCAAGCCACGGGAGAATGGAGGGAAACAGTACAGGAAGAGAAAATACCCCCGCTGCAGCAAACCTGCCGACTAAGCGAATTTCCATTTGTCTGAATTGATTTTCAGTTAAATATATTTTAATAACATTAGGTTTAACGAGTACCTAGGTTTGCTGCTACAAGGAAACTAATAAAGTGTGTTTTTGAGTAAAATATTGATTGCTTAGTACAAAATAAATAAATTTTCCATCAAAAAATATCCATAAACAAGCAAACTACAACATTTGACAATATTCTCCATAAGAATAACATGGTAATTTTAAATTTACAATTTTTTTAATTTTCTCGGTGACTAATAATCAAACAGAAATACTTTTATATACAAAATTATTTGTTTTTTTTAAGCTCTTTAAAAAGGTCTTAAGAGGAATTGGGAAATTTTGTGTTTTGAGCGTCAAAAGTGAGAAAAACCAATTTTTACCCCATAAAACCCCCCGTAAATCCCCGTTCCCATGGTCCGATCGTGCTGGTTCGCGAACTCATTCAAGTTTATCCCACTTTACACCTTTAAACCAAATTTCATCAAAATCGGACAAAAATTACTCAAGTTATCGCGTTCACGGACGTATATATATATAAAACACATATATAAAAATTTGAACGAATGGTGTTTTTGGCCTCTGGGGACATCAAAATGAAAAAGTAAATCGGTCTCGGGTCTAGGTCTTACCGCGCCACCTACGGTAATAGCTACTTTCCTATAGGGAAATTCGCTAAAACGAAGTAAACCTTTCAAGAGAACGTTATTTGAGTGGTGCGATTTCGCGGAAATACTTCGTTCAAATTGCTACTAAGCGATTCGCAAAAAAATGACGGACTTCGTTCATGCTTCGTACATGTGACAAACCTTAATAATTTTCAAGAGTTTATTTTGATATTTTACCTACAAGCGTTTTTTTTAAATTCCGTTACAGTTCAGTTCTTAAAATTGAAAAGTTTCACATAACAGCATTTTTTACTTACATAACATCATAGTTTTAGTTAACTACACGGGTAATGTATCAGTTTATTTTAGTTAACTACACGGAAACGTTACTTGACCAATGAGGGTCAAGAATAAAGAGAAAAAGTAAAATAATTTAAAAAAAGTTAAACAATTATTGTTATGCTTCGAACTTTAACTAACCATCTCTTTACCTATTTATATGTTGACGATAGGTGCATTTAGTGATTGGATTGTACAACAAGTCGTCGCATCTCTGTCAGTGGCAATGAGAGATTATACATAAACGAAAACATAACCTCTTCTGGAAATCGGGTTTAGTGATTATTAGTAATTAAAAACCGGTCGTAGGTAAAGTGTTCCAAGAAACTCGTGTAAATAGTATTATTTCTATATTGATACAGTAACTAGTATATGTTTTTAATAATGAGTTTTTATTTTTTCATTTAGTATTATTGATTATAAAGAGGGTTTGATTATTTTCAAGGGTTTATTATAATATAAAAGAAATTATTATTTTTTTATTGTTAACTATAACTATATAGTGTATTTAATTTTTTATAATGAGTTTTCAATTTTTAAAAGTATATTATTGTTAACAAAGAGGGTTTAATTATTTTCAACAATTTATTTAAATATTTAAAAATATGATGTTTTTTATTGATAAGAAATCAATGTTTTTTAAGTTTGAGTTTTTCTATAGTTTGGATCTTTATTGATCATAAAGATCGTTTGATTATATTTATGATTGGTGTGAATGTATAGACTATTCATTAATATTTCACAAGACAAGGAAATACAACATTTTACCATTTAAAAACGGTTTCAATTATTTAATATATCCCTAAAGCTCGTAAACTTTTGTACGTAAGTATTGTAAGTGGAATGCTAATGTGTGCATTATTCAATAGCAAAACAAATTTGATAACGCAATATTTGTTATTTCAGTAGTTATACAACTTTAAGCAGTGTTCAATTTTTTTTACTTTCTAAAGACCATCATTGGGCCATAGTGTTTGGAAAACTGAATGGTGTTGCTGTAATTTATTTGTTACCTCAACTTATTACTTACACTTACATTCTATTACACAATTAAACTCTAACTAGTCTGTAACTCAATAGTTTAGTGAACATAAATCAAATGTATGCAACAGCCAAGGGAGAACAGTTTACTCACACCCGCAAGGAAGGGATTAAGAGATTAGGTAAGGAATGGAAGAGTACAGTCAAGACAAGCATTTTGCACGACGCACTCGCTGGCGTCCCAGGCACGGGGGAGCAGCTTAGGCCCCTATTACACGAGGTAGCCTGGCGACGTCGCCAGCGACCAAACTGGCTACTCAGCTTGTCAAGGGTCATTGATTCTTATGGATGTTATTACACGAGGGTAGCCAGCGACGCAGCCACACTTTGGCGACCGACTGGCTACCGAGCCCCGTCGCCACTGTGGTAGCCACTGGCTACCCATATTGACGACGCTGCGTTGTAGCATATGGAGCTTATTACACTAGGTCGCCAGTATCACGTCGCCACTCGGTTAGTTCATATCACGGGGGTACTTGCACACTGTTGTGTTGCGTTCTGTTGTGTTGTGAGTGTGTGAATTGCCCATGTAGCACAGATGGTTGGGCCAACGTTGGCCAACTGTGGGACAGTTGGTCGATGGTTGGTTGGAGCTTCCACAACCAACCAACCGTTGTCCAACTGTATATCTCGTAGTTGGGCCAACCAATATTTACAACTGTGGACCAACATTGGTTCATTGTTAATGAAATACATTAATATGAATTGCTGGGTATCATACATCAAGCCAACCGTTGTCCAACAGTTTTTCACTCCGTTGGACCAACAAAAGATACTTTTGTTGGACCAACGATGGTCCATAGTTGAGTTTACACGACTTTCATTCTCTGGGTCTAGCTTTCACAACATAATTATAATAAAATATCTGGTTTTACAATATCTTTATCAGTTCCAAAAGTTTCCAAAAGTTTTTGGAACTGATAAAGGTATTGTAAAACCAGATATTTTATATATTACAGTTCCGGGGCTACAACAATGAATTTTAATAATTATAATAATGCAAATATTTTTTAAATTAATATTCTTTAACTTATTTGCAACAATTTAAGGGGAAAGAGTAATTAATCATATAACAGTCAATTCTAATAGCATTAATAATCTAACGGTAATTAATTAATCTATATTCAAATACCAGTATCCTCTCTAAGTCCAAAAAGAAAAAAAGAAAAAATTACTTATGATGCCTTAAGTGTAGTATCAAAAATGTTTGAAGTATTGCGACTATTGCAACTGTCGGCTACTCTTTCACCACTTGAAAACTCTCTATATCAACAATCACAGATAGCTCAGTGGTAAGGTAAGAGGCTCTTAAGTCGAAGGACCCGGGTTCGAGACCCGTCTGGGCCAAAAAATTTTGTTCTAGCTTTTTTTCAAAATTTGTTTTTATGAACTATTTGATCAATTTACTCAACTAATAATTATGCTTTTCGTACTAAATCTTTATTATTTTGTGTGAAATAAAACGGTTGGTTGGATATCAGTTGTGTTATGGTTAGTTGGCCATCAGTATTTTGGATGGTTGGGCCATTGTTGGACAATGGTTGGCTGGAAAACAGTTTAAAGAGGTGACATTTCTACCGTTGGCCAACTGTGTGGCTCCACAATTTACCAACGTTGGCCCAACCATCTGTGCTACATGGGTGTTCACTTCAGTTGATAAAATGTCTATATAATCCTTTATGACTCGAAGAAACTGGATTGTGACATACGAAAATAATTGAAACATTTTTTATTGTCCGCACAGAGCTCATCAAAAAGGGTGTACCCCTTTTGATTCCCCCCCTTTTGATTCTCCCTTTTGATTCTCTTGCACTAAGCATTGGATGAACGTACATTTTTCTCTTCCTTTGCCTCCTTTTCTTCAGAAGTAACAGAAGGAGAAGATACTTATAATCACTCATTATTCACTGTAAACACCGCTCATAACAAGTACAAGTGCAAGACAAGCACTCACAACAACGGCGCCACGGCGGTAAAATTCTGGCTACTCAACTGGCTACTCAACTGGTTATAGGTTTGGTGGCCAGTGCGTCGCCAGCTACTGCCGCTGGCGACGTCGCCAGGCTACCTCGTGTAATAGGGGCCTTACCTACGCCCAGAGAAGGAATGAAACTATCAGTGAACGACTTTTTCAAACGAACTGATCTCCTGTATCAGATCACATTAACGAAATTGAGTTAAAGTATAATTTTCGGAAATTTATAACAAAGTTAGAGAAACATAGATTATAAATGTATAAGAAAACAGTTTTTTTAGAAGAGTCTTTCACATAGCTCAGTTAGTTGTTCTCCTTGGCACACAACTCTTTTGGAGCACTACTTTTCGGACACCCACTAGTTCCGTTTATTTACACTAATATTTTTTATTTAGAAACGACTCCCCGAACAAAACCAATTCCCTATTGATAGGGAAAGTAAATTCCCTATTAGAAATCCTTTAAAACACGAAATATCTCTAAATAAAAATCCACACATAGATAGGAATACCAACCCTGATTGTTATTAAAAAGAATATTAAATTTCTGTCTCGTGCGTTCACGCGTGTTTATGTGAGAGGTGTTTAAACCGCTGCAATCTCAGTTCCACCGGAGGAATTCAATTTGCCACTGAATATCACTGATTACCTCGCAGGACATGAATATTGTATTTTTCAGCCTGGCTTTGTTATCGCGTTTTTCCAGATGGACGAAAACGGAAGTCGCTAAATCTGCAGAGTATGATTAAAGTTTGTTTATTTGAAGGGTATATAACTGGAACAAACATTGCATGGCTAAGTGAGAGTTCACCTTCCCTATCTTTTGTTGATTTCTATGTATAGGTTGACTTAAAACTTAAGGTGCTTACAATTTAAGGTGGACATACAATTAATTTAAAGTGAACACACAATTTAAGGAGTACCTTAGGTACTTTTTTAGTAAAATCGGAACTCATCACGTCACGACATTATCGCTTAAATCCATTGGTAAGCGAGATTTGAACCCGGTAGTACTAAACCAACAGCTAAAGATATGGATGCAATGTTTGTGAGCTTAAGTTGTGTTTATAAAACTCGTGTAAATAGTATTATTTCTATATTGATACAGTAACTAGTATATGTTTTTAATAATGAGTTTTTATTTTTTCATTTAGTATTATTGATTATAAAGAGGGTTTGATTATTTTCAAGGGTTTATTATAATATAAAAGAAATTATTATTTTTTTATTGTTAACTATAACTATATAGTGTATTTAATTTTTTATAATGAGTTTTCAATTTTTAAAAGTATATTATTGTTAACAAAGAGGGTTTAATTATTTTCAACAATTTATTTAAATATTTAAAAATATGATGTTTTTTATTGATAAGAAATCAATGTTTTTTAAGTTTGAGTTTTTCTATAGTTTGGATCTTTATTGATCATAAAGATCGTTTGATTATATTTATGATTGGTGTGAATGTATAGACTATTCATTAATATTTCACAAGACAAGGAAATACAACATTTTACCATTTAAAAACGGTTTCAATTATTTAATATATCCCTAAAGCTCGTAAACTTTTGTACGTAAGTATTGTAAGTGGAATGCTAATGTGTGCATTATTCAATAGCAAAACAAATTTGATAACGCAATATTTGTTATTTCAGTAGTTATACAACTTTAAGCAGTGTTCAATTTTTTTTACTTTCTAAAGACCATCATTGGGCCATAGTGTTTGGAAAACTGAATGGTGTTGCTGTAATTTATTTGTTACCTCAACTTATTACTTACACTTACATTCTATTACACAATTAAACTCTAACTAGTCTGTAACTCAATAGTTTAGTGAACATAAATCAAATGTATGCAACAGCCAAGGGAGAACAGTTTACTCACACCCGCAAGGAAGGGATTAAGAGATTAGGTAAGGAATGGAAGAGTACAGTCAAGACAAGCATTTTGCACGACGCACTCGCTGGCGTCCCAGGCACGGGGGAGCAGCTTACCTACGCCCAGAGAAGGAATGAAACTATCAGTGAACGACTTTTTCAAACGAACTGATCTCCTGTATCAGATCACATTAACGAAATTGAGTTAAAGTATAATTTTCGGAAATTTATAACAAAGTTAGAGAAACATAGATTATAAATGTATAAGAAAACAGTTTTTTTAGAAGAGTCTTTCACATAGCTCAGTTAGTTGTTCTCCTTGGCACACAACTCTTTTGGAGCACTACTTTTCGGACACCCACTAGTTCCGTTTATTTACACTAATATTTTTTATTTAGAAACGACTCCCCGAACAAAACCAATTCCCTATTGATAGGGAAAGTAAATTCCCTATTAGAAATCCTTTAAAACACGAAATATCTCTAAATAAAAATCCACACATAGATAGGAATACCAACCCTGATTGTTATTAAAAAGAATATTAAATTTCTGTCTCGTGCGTTCACGCGTGTTTATGTGAGAGGTGTTTAAACCGCTGCAATCTCAGTTCCACCGGAGGAATTCAATTTGCCACTGAATATCACTGATTACCTCGCAGGACATGAATATTGTATTTTTCAGCCTGGCTTTGTTATCGCGTTTTTCCAGATGGACGAAAACGGAAGTCGCTAAATCTGCAGAGTATGATTAAAGTTTGTTTATTTGAAGGGTATATAACTGGAACAAACATTGCATGGCTAAGTGAGAGTTCACCTTCCCTATCTTTTGTTGATTTCTATGTATAGGTTGACTTAAAACTTAAGGTGCTTACAATTTAAGGTGGACATACAATTAATTTAAAGTGAACACACAATTTAAGGAGTACCTTAGGTACTTTTTTAGTAAAATCGGAACTCATCACGTCACGACATTATCGCTTAAATCCATTGGTAAGCGAGATTTGAACCCGGTAGTACTAAACCAACAGCTAAAGATATGGATGCAATGTTTGTGAGCTTAAGTTGTGTTTAGGAAAAGAAGATCATGCGGTTTTTGCTAATAAAATGTCCTCGTTATTTACCAATACAGTGTAAACACTTCTAAGTAATTCTATTTGGAGACCATGCACTACGTTAAAATGTAAACTTACTCTTAGACAATTTTAAAGTTCTTTACTTTATATAGATAATGGCAAAGCTCTTTTAAGGTAATCCAACAAGTTTGTTGGAATCGTGTTTTATTTAAACTTAAAAGCGATTCAAAACTGGTTTCTTCTCTAAACGTAAATCTATCTCAAATTATGTTCCAAAGACAAATTTGCAACTTTAACAAACTATGCATAACAATCAATAGGGTGAGAACAACCTTTGATGTAACGTATTTAGTCTCGGAGTAGGTGAAGGACCATACTTCTGTATAAGGCATTGCTTGAGAGGCGACCTCCGACCGATTGGGGCCAATACGACCGAGTAAATTATAATCGAAATCGAGCATCTTTCCTGATCGTGATCACCTCGAAAGATATTCTACAGGTATTAAAGGTGCTGCAAGCTAGTAGTTTAGTTGGCATAATTTCTTATTTTGTGCTTGGGTAGAATCTGTAAATTTGTGCGTTTACAAATAATTGAATAACAGTGTAATACTGGCAGTAATACTGACGGCAAAACATGGAAAAAACAAATTTCTGAAAAATATAAATTAATTGCAGCGAAAAAATTTTGATTGCCTTAATCCGAAGGTTAAAGTAAATGTTATATCAATGGCATAACTTAATTCTCCAGATAATAAAATAAAAGTGATGATACAGGGTAGCTACGCTCCTGGAATAATTATTTACCTCATGGTATACACGAAAATGTGTTAAATTTAATGAAAATAACAACTGTCAATAAACAATAAAAATTAATTTGGCCAAAATTAAATTTTACTAAACTTTACAATCTAAATATATTGTTGCAAGATATTTATAAATATCTACAAGATATTACTATTCCACTTTGCTGCACCGTGAGACGTTTCATCAGGAAACAAAACACCCCGGGCTGTACGACAACAATGGGGCTTAGAATCGCGGAGATTTGCATGAAATTGTTAAATATTTGTGACGCTGGATGAACCAGCACGTTCCGGCCCAGCATTCGCCACTAGAGTGGATACCGGGAATGCTACCGGAGTGAACACGACAGTGAAAACAGACCTGACGTGTGTCATCGTGTTGAGTGAAATGAGTGACAGTAGGTGAGAAAAGTGTGAAACCGTTGAAATTAAATTGCGTCGGAATTTAGGAGGATTCTGACACCATGCGACATTTTGATAGCGGAGAGCTACATTTACACGTAGGCTACATGTGAATAAAATTACGCTTTCATTTTTCGTATTTATTTGATGGGCGGAAAAGAATAATGGGAATACTATTGTATTTGAGTTCTAGCAATTAGTTAAATTAAGTTTTAATTTATTTCAAACCCTACACTAGGTTAATTAATTAGGTTCATTTTTTACAGTACAGAGTAGTTTGTTACACTTATTGTTAAACAACTTACTTTTATTTACTACATTAGACAAATAAAGCTTTAAAGATTAAGAAATCCATTATTAACTCATTCAACACACAAAAAAAGTGGTGGTTGAATAGCAAAATGAAAAAAGAAATGTCTCAAAAATTGAGCTATAGATAAAATTAGACATTCCATCCCCACGATAAAATTGTCGCAGTACTTTTTCAAAATCGTCGTAGATGTTAGCTACCGACAGATTGCACTGATGTAGTTAGCTGATTTCTGTGGAATATTCGAACTTTTTTACAATCTGATGGAAAGACTTGGCAGTTGATAATATAACCTTTGACCCTAATACAACTGCATACTGGTACAATATATTAATACTTCTGCATCCAATAGTCAATGATAACCCATCAAATATTTAAAACAAAAAATAAGGTAGAATATATAATTTTACACACTATCGCATTCTGGCCTACACAACCTTGATGTTATATATGCTGTGTTGGTTTAACCTATAGTCGATGGTTTAACTTACTGGTTTCAAATTGCCAGCTGTTGTTAATGTTAATATTGTATGCATACTAATAATTAAAACACATGTTATTAATTTAAAAGGAGAATGTAAACAAAAGAGTTGAGTTTATGTTGGCTTATAAAGAAGATGTTAGTAAAATGGTTCAAATAAATTATTGCCACTACTTTCACTGAGTACTCATTGTTTTTTGTCAGTTTATTCGTAACACTTTTTTTGTACGTTCTTTATTTTAAATAAAATGTTGGCGACAGCTGGTCCATATATTTGGAATATCTACTTCAGTACCAAAATTCAATGCTCAAACCTATTTATTGTTGGATTTAGTAATTGTTCTGTAGCCAGACTCAAACAATTATTGTAGCAAAGAGAAATCAGCTGATTTCAAGTTTCCACATCCATTTGTATCAATAATTGACAGTGTTATGATTGGTTCACTTGAAACAGAATGAAGATTGATGAGTCGTCCACGGTGTTAAGTTTTATAAATTGGAATGCTCTTTTACACCCTTAACGACCGCCTAAAACCCATTAATTTATATTAAATGTTTTTATTTACTATTATTACATAGAAATTGTTAATTTGCAAACTTGAAACACGAACCCTTCAAACAGGCTTAATTTATACGAAATCTTTGCCAAAAATAATGTTCTACACCACTACAAAAGTCATCATCCCTAACGCCCAATCCAACAAAAGGGTTGTTTCATTAGGCAAATGAGTGAACGCTGCTTCGACTGCCTTCAAGTACAAAGTGTAGATGAAAAGACCCCAGACCCGAGTACCCTCTAAGGGGTCTGTACCCCACGATTGTGTACTACGAACAGCCCTCGTGGGGTACAGAGAACAAGGGAAATCGTGATTGACATTAGTGTGATTAGGCTGAACGAGCGTGGAAATGACGATACAAACATCAACTCAATAGCAGTAAACAAATCGTCAGGGCATGGAATCGTTCTAAGCAATTGCAATGATTAATTTCCATTTTGGACAAATATATCCCCAGTAATTTATATTTAGAGCAATAAAAAATGTGGAGGACAAATGAAGTGAATAAAAAACTATAGTTTGCCTGTACAGGGATATATTTTAATAAAATTTGGCAAATTTTTTAATTTTGCTGTAAAATAAAAAACACACTACTTTATGATATTATCTTTAGCAGCAAACCTATGCACTAATTAAATGCCTTAGAATTTTATTGGAACCATTCTAAGCCAATGGTTACATTTATTAAATTCCAAGTTTAGATTTTTGGTCATAAGAATGCAAAACAATAAATACTTTATGTCTTTAAAAGTCATCCAAATGTACAACAAAATTCCAAATTTATGTGATTTTGTTTACTGGGTTATAGTATTGTTTTATAATGGAACATTCATCCCAACTTTGCAGTGCTATTTCAAAAAGAAAAGAAGGACTTATATTTGTGTACATAAAATTTTTACAGTGAGTAATTATCAAGTGAACATTTAACATACTACTCATCGAGTAGCTTAACTACCATGTTATTAGACAAATATTACCACTTGTACTAAAATAATTAATTTGTAGTCTAATACCAGGCAATGGCGAGACAAAAGTGGCAACGCCGCGGCCCCGGCCTACTGAAACATCTGTTGCACCTCACTATGAAGCGTCTGCGCAATGTTTATATTTACACGTTTGTTAATAGACCGGCCGGTGCGACGTTGCCACACACCCACGCCACGGCCTTGCATGAGGATTTGAATAATTGATGTTGCGATTGAAACTTTTATAGTATATTTAACGACATTTTAGAGTTAAATCCTACATAGGAAAGTGTGTATGCCTATTTTGCTTCTTTCGACACCATTTACCGTAACATAGCGTCCCGTGGTCATCATTAGACTAATGCTGCTTAACTCGTGAACTCAACTCACTGCCGCTAATGAGTTCATGTCACAGTTACCCTGATAATAAGGCGGGTTAAACTCACGCGGTAACTAACACTCTAGCTCTTTAGGGAGGCGTTTTAATGAGATTTCCAAGAAAAACAAGGACTTGTTAACACGACAAAATGTACTTTTATAACGCAAAACAACTATTTAACATGGAATATTAACTGCTACATGGAATAGAATATCATGGTTTATTAATTTAAGATCTAGTGTTATATATTAAATAATACTACTAGTCTGGTATTTGGAACGTTCCCTTACAAAAAGTCAAAACTTCAATGGTGTAAGAATACAGTAAATTTATTCATACTAGAAGTCATCCAGTGGTCGAAAACTCCAACCAAAAACACCAAAAACATGTAATGTACAGGACTCTCTTTTTTCACCCCACGCTGTAAATAAAACATGTGATTGGAATTTCTTACATTTGTTTTGAATTTCTGTTTATATTTTGTTGTTATTTTGTCACCAGCATGGCAACTCATAAGGCCCATGTACCATTTTTTTAGGTTTTAAATTCATTTTTTGTGCTTATTTTTTAACCTATTTTAATTTATAAAGGGATTCTGCACAATCTCCAGCAATGATCTACATGCAAATATATTTTTAACAGTATGTGTAGATTTTCCCTGCTATGCACACGAGCTGAGAAAAAAGGTTTTAAAGAAATACGCTTGCATATTAATATATAGATACTAAAAATTGTCTTTCTAGGTAATATGGGTGTTGTAATTTTGTAAGTGTGTACCAAAATAAGTTTTTAAAATCTAAATATTTATTTTCTGTGCAATTTGTAAGTGTGGCAATTTTGTTTGTGCCAAAAACTGTTAAAAACTTAAAACTATCTGTATAATATGATGAAGTATTCACGACGAGATCTTAAATCTGAAATCTTCAGCAGAATTGGTAACACTTTCAAAACCAACTAACCTGCAAACCTTTGTTTAAAAGATTGGGAGATATATAGATTATAGATAGAGCAAATAGGGTGTTCAGATCGAACAAATCCCCAAGCATACAGAATATAAACTGGAAATCCTATCCAGCATAAAGATTATTACAACAGGGCAAGCATTGCAGCGGGGACAACAATAGCGCATGGTCCGGTAGATCTTATCAGCACCATGATTCAATAACTATGTTATAGCATAGATTAAACATACTCCCTTGTTTAATCTATGGTTATAGTGTCGGCTTGCCGTACATTCTTGTCGTAAAAACTACGTTGAAATTATGAGTGTTGAGACGAAAGTATCGTATCGTTCCTTGATTTTAATCGTAAACCTGAATCTTTCTACTGCTGTGATAAAAATTTTCGTAGATATGATATTGACATAGTTTAGCCTTAACTTGAGTTTGGGGTAGACCTATATACTGAAGTTCCTTACAATTTTGTACAAAGACAACTTTTTCACATGTTTAAATTTTTGTATTTTAAGTATTAGGAATCAAGAAATATTTTTGGTAAGAAAATGTAAAATCGACTAAAAATCCTACGCGAAGAAAATTGTTCAGAAGTATTAAATTATTGGGAAAGTTATAATTAAGTTTAAAACCTTACACGTGATCAAAAACCACCCCATTGGTCATGTGAGACTACTAAAATGCCACAGTCCCATTGAAATAAAATTACTTGGACACGAAATTGGCGAAGTTAACAAAGTTAATTTTAATTCGTTTCCACAAAATAATTATCGTATCCAGCATCACTAGTTTTGGCGGGAGGGTGGCTACTGGTCGATCGATACGCAATGAAGGTCAGAGTTGAACGTCCCAGCCAACCATCTGTATCCAACCACCAAACCACCCATACCCCCAACCCCCCTACCACCAACCCCCCATACCACCACAGCGAACCAGCCAGTCCGACAGTGTATATCGAGTGTGTTAATGTGTTTGCATTGTAGATTATTGTGTTTACCTCTGCCAATTGAATGGCTAATGGGCTGAAATATTGGGTGGACGATTAAAAAATAAACAATTTAATACTACAATTCATTTTATACAGGGTGATTTGTACTCAGTGTGACAAAATTTTTTTGGTGTAAGTACAAAGTAAATGAAGTGTGATGATGCATATCAAATGTTCCAAGTCTAAAAATTAGCTTCCCAAAATATTATTTTATGTTTTAAAAAAAAACACCATGTTTTTAAACTTAATACAGTGATTTATCAATTACCTGTATATGGATTAGAGTAGATAATGTAATTTTCGTGTTCTACATTAAATTTTGAACAAGAATAATAGAAAATGACGGAGGATCAGTTGTAAAAACTGCATGGTAAATAGATTCAAAGATAAAAATTTAGATATTTGATAAAGATTTTAAAAACAATGGTCTATTGCATTTTTCACACCCTGTATACAAGAAAGTGTCGGAATATGTTAAAAACTGCGCCATTTTATAAGCTTTCCAACGATATGCTACACTATTGAGGTTTATGTCTGCTTATGTACGCTTTAATGGTTTGAAGACTACAAAGCATGGTGTTTTTAACATTTAAAACACAGAAAGTCGGCATGTATTAAGAAAAGTTTTATTTTTGTTTCAGCTTGAACAGTTAAAACCGTAAAAAGTTCCCTGTTTTCTGGTATTCAAACCACTAAAACAAGCAAAAAAATATCTAAACCTCAATAGTGTATGATATGGTTGGAAAGCTTATAAAATGGCGCAGTTTTTAACATATTCCGACACTTTCTTGTATACAGGGTGTGAAAAATGCAATAGACCATTGTTTTTAAAAGTGTTATCAAATATCTTAATTTTTATCTTTGAATCGATTTACAATGGAGTTTTTACAACTGATCCTCCGTCATTTTCCATTATTCTTGTTCAAAATTTAATGTAGAACACGAAAATGGCATTATCTACTCAAATCCATATTCAGGTAATTGAGAAATCGCTTTATTAAGTTTAAAGCATGATTATTTTTGAAAAACATAAAATAATTTTTTGGGACCCTAATTTTGAGACTAGGAACATTTGATATGCATCATCACACTTCATTTACTTTGTACTTACATCAAAAAAATTTTGTCACACTGAGTACAAATCACCCTGTATAGGGCCCCAGTTAGGTTATTGTGTAGTTTATTTTGATTGTGGTAAGAGAAAGGTAATTATAGAGAATTACATGTAAGATAGAAAGGTTTGTAGAAGAAATGCTTATTGTGATAAAATTTAAATCTTATACTACGAGTAGTATACATTGTTCAATGCATGTTTTAATAAAACTTGGTTACGGTTTTTTGTCCTAGGACGCAAGGCACGAGTGGGATTGTTTTTCACATTACTCTTCAGGCTAGGGGGTTGCTTCATTATTACTTAGATAAAATCCATTGGTGATTTAGAGAGATTTGAACCCGGGACCTCAGGGACGAAATATGAAAATTTTTAGACACATGGACACTATTAAAGGTTAAACAAAATAGGCCTACGGTTTGAAATATTTACACAAGAACTACTGTCATGTCTTTATGACTTGTCAAATTCATCTTATAACGTTTAACACTAGTAATACGCAGAAACCCTCAGCATAGTTCAAATATAAATCTAACAGTTGGATACATTAAACCGATTATACAATGATTAACACAACTTCAAGTAGAGTTGTCGGCAGATACATTATAAAGGGTGTGCCTGATGAGAATACTGAGTAATGCATATGTAGTATCAAGATACGGCTTTTAGCTATTTGATTTGTTACCCAACTAGCTTTGCAGTAAGTAGTAAGATAAATCAGGATAATGCTACTTCCGACACACTACATCAACCTGTAGTAAATGAAAGAGTTATTTAGTTTAGTTGATCGGCATTGGCAGCTTTTGCTCTAATTGAAATTAATTTTTAGCTAACAGAAAAGTTTTCTTTCCGAAGTATTGTGAGGCATTAACATGACCCTTAATTGTTTGAAATATTTTTAAATTTTATATATATTTTTAGATTTGCAAAGTGGTTTAACTGCATGGGCCAATTCATGTGTTAGGATAATGTATTACTGTAGTTAAGTTAATTTATGTTTCATATATATGATCAATGATCATCTGTCATTTTTTATGATTCAATTTAGAAGGCATAAGCAGATGCTTACCAACAATAGATAATGAACATTATTAGAGTTTGGATTCGAGTGATTTTTAAGATCGTTCCGGTAAATTTATCAGTTAATATATTATCCATTATTAATGTATTTGGACTATTTAAGTTATTTAGTTGTAGTAACATGTTTAGTTTTAGGTACTTTTGCGTTGTAATTTTCTGAATTCATCGCAATAAAAATGCTGATTCTAATTCAATGCTATGTGTAAGTATATCTGTTACGGAACGTCGGTGATAGATAAAAAATGTTATTTTATTTTTTTCTCCCGCAAAAATGTTTGGGCGACTGTATTTGTGTAATACACACATGAAAATCAATCACACTGTCTACTCTAGTTAGTGGAAAGTCATTCGTTTAATTATTAATACCTCGATGTCCTGAAAATATAATCTGGGGCATTCAACTGATTCCGAATTTTGTGAAATAACGAACGAAATTTTAAATCACTGTACAAATTTAATGTATTCCCCCCATTCAGCAATTATTTTTAATAATGACTAATAAAAAATGATATATTGTTTAGTGAGCAGAAACCACAATGGTAATCGTAGTATTAGTGGGGAAAAAATAGAAAAAATATTACAAGGATACTACTTTTTAAGCAAATAATACTCCATGGGAGGCCTTCGATCCAATATTAGTGTTTGGTCCTACTCAGCCAAAACATGGCAATCCAAGAACGCAAGCAAACAATAAAACTAAAGATTAATGAATGCGAAACGAACACAATCACATAATGTAGGTTACCTCCAAAGTAAATCAAATATTATGTTTGGTAATCAAATTTAAATATCGATCCCGTTGGAGTTGTAATCTTTTCCATTGTCATTGTCATGGCTTGTGCTCACAACGCAACAAACTTCCGCAAAATGAAAATGTTACGTGCGCAGGAACTATACCACTGAACGTCCGGCAGTGAGGCAGTGGTAGGCGCACGTTATGTGAGTACAGTTGTGGATATGATGACATGAGGCATAAGTTATGTAATAATATGTAATACACGCTAATATGAACAAGGAAGCGGCAATATTGAGGAAATTACGTGTATAAAGACACTCTCCGATTGTAAGGATTCAAAACACCAACCAGAAACAATGCCACTTGTATACATGAGATTGCATAAAATTGACAAAATATATGTTAAAATACCCCCGCCACAGCAAATTTGCAAACCAAACGAATTTCCATTTGCCTGATCGGATGTCCTCTAAAGTTTTCCTTTAAACGTGTTAGATTTGTTCCCCATTTAAATAACATCAGGTTTTGTGAGTACTTAAATTTGCTGCTAAAAGGGATGGTGTAAAGTGTGTTTTGTAAAATGTCGATAACTTGGTATGAAATAAATAAATTAGTCGAATTTGATCAAAATATATGTTTTAAGCTATGCAAAAAATACATTTTGAAAAGTTTATACTAGTTTGTGTAGTTGTATATTTACACGTTTTTACGTTGGAACCAAAATAAATTAAATTCATAATTTAGGTAAACATGTGAATTAAGTATTTTTTTACATTTTAAAATATCGTGCCATTAGACATCAAATTAGTACATTTTTTCAAATAATACATTTCCTGTACAGCTAAGGTATTCAATTACTTAACAAAAATAGTTTCACCAATTAGGGACAAATAAAATGCCTGTAACAGTTTGTAAAGTCAACCTGTCAACGCTAACCGTAAATCCTTTGAAACTTTTGGCCGGATTTTCGAGAAATAGAAATTAAGTAACAGAAGTGAGGGCCCCGGTCTGGGTGTTTAGACCCAGTTTTTGTGCCCCGCCGCTCCCCATCATAAATAAAACCCCCGGTACAACGTCGTGTAAATAGATTGGAACAACCACCAGACTTGACACGGACTGTGGACTGTGACTTCTCGGGAGTAGACAGTAGACATTTCAGTAGACAGAAAGTCTAGACAGACGAGGATGGGGTTTATGAAACGCTAATATAACGAGAGGACAAGGGTAGAATAACTAAGAGGCGACCTAGAAAAATCAGCTTTGACTATAGATACCAGTATAAGTCCCATTTCCATGAAGTTGTCAACTGTTTTAGAAATCAAGTTAGAGGTCAACGAGAGTTAAAAAAGTCACTTTTTGCCCGTGTGGTGAACTATATTTTTCGTCATATTGCATTATTAAAATAATGTTTTTGTAAAGACAACCTCTCAAAACGACTTCCAGCTTCTTTTTCAATTCTACTAATCCAAATAAGCAGATCTAATTAACAAGTGATTCAATTATTTCGTCTATTACGGTTGTGTTACAGTACATTATACCATCAATCGACAACAATATGCCTAAGCCTTACCTAATAAATCAATCGATACGATTGCCACAATCGAAAATTGCAACTGTTAAGAACATTACATCAGCTGATTTTTACTCCCTAGAGTAAAAATTATACTTTAGACACGCAACTCGTGTATTAAAACGGCTGTTTTGCTGCAGTATGACGACAAATTTAATTAAAGCCCCTATTTAAAAAAGGCCCAATTTTAAGGTCATGTTTGGATTGGTCCATTTTTGAACGAAAAATCTAATGTATTCCAAGGATCAAACCATAGACGTTCTGATTAGATGAGCATTATTAGACGTTTGGCAACATTTTGTTAAACAATGAGGGATATCTTAAAAACGTTTGTGGATTGGTTGAATCGTTTCCGAAGTGGGAAACGTACGTTACTTACGTTACGTGAGTAACTTACGTTACTCATCGAATATATATTATAATATAACTATTGTGAAGCAAAACAAAGATCCATTAAAATAATTATAATAGTAATTATAGTTAGTATATTGGCAATATGAAACACTGTCGGAAAGTAGCAATCAAGATGAAATAACATTATATGGGTTGCAGTATAGTCTGAAAACGTTTCCAACGTTGAATCTCAATTCCGATAGAGCACATTTATATTCTATGACGATTGTCTGCAGAAAATTGTCCAATTGCAGTTCTATGCCCTCAATATGTACGTCGAGAATATTCCATTTATGAAAACCCTTCTACACTTTCCAAAACTACACAGAAATTAGGACGAGGTAGAGAGTTGCTTCAAAAGCAATGTTATCTGACTTTTTAAATCAAAAATTACTTTTACCTACGACAATTTTTAAACTAGCCGCATCAGTTCAGTTCTTAGAATTGAAAAGATTCATTTAAGAGCATTGTTTACTTACTTAATAGCATTGTTGTTGTTGTTGTTTTTTTGTTCTTTTTTTTCTTAACAACACGGATGATTGAGAATTAAAAAGTAAAATTGTAATGATTCGAACTTCAATTAATCAGCTGTTCGGGCCAATTTAATTGTTGAGTGGCGCAAGAGGTACAATGATTCGTTGCATCACTGTCAGTGGCAATGAGAGGTTATAAACGTAAACATATTCTCGTTAGAAGTTATGAGTAGTGATTGTTGATCATTAAACACTGTCGTAGGTAAAGTAGTGTACGCAACTCGCGTAAATAGTCATAACGACACTCATGTTTAGTTGTTTCTATGTTTCTAAGTTGTTTTAGAAACTTTTCTACTCGTGTCGTGTACAATATCTTTACGCGATCGTTGCGTAAACTACTATAAATAACAAAGCAATAAATTATGTGGAAAGGTTGTCTGATTATGGTAGGTCTCTTTTACACTCAAAAAGAAAACTACGTTCAAAAAAACCATACATAAAAAGCACCTTTTAACACTGAAAAAAGATGCTACAGTATAAGCTCAATAAGGCTTTCATTCAGTGTCCACTATTTTACTACCAAAATTAATTACTACTATCATGAGGGGTTTATAGCCTTACAATAAATTGCATTTTTACTTACGTTAATGCTGTAAAATGAGGAGATTCAACATACCTGAAAATAAAATAAAATATTATTGAGGCTATCGTTAATGTTTTATTATTAGTTAAAAAAAGTATCTTAAAACATCAAAGAAATCGACATACTCGTAAGGAATAAACTTAAAGTTATGATAATGGTAGACGTCATGAATCTTAAAACTAGGTGGCAACTCTTCAGAAAAGGTCATTAGAACCTTCTAAATAATCATAAAGCACAATGGAATGTTTTGAGTGCTTTCCTCAGCAAACACGTTTGTGTCTTGTAGTAGGACTTAGTCAGCATAAAGCTTACTACATTACGTAGCAGTGGCAGTTGAAACATTTTACACTGATGAATCATTGTAGATCTACGTCGCATAATATGTAGTACAAGACGGTGAAAAATTGAAGATTGTTTAAAGTATAGATGAATCGTACTATTTTTTATATATGTCTTATTACAAAAAATCTATAATAAAATTTATTTAAATGTTTAAAAACGCTAGAGTTTTTGTTCTTTTTTAAATCTTAGGCATACTGTCGGAAAGAAATTTTTCTGTAGACTTGTAGAATCTCTTTATAAATTAAAATAGGATCAAAACAAGAACAAAAAATGTATTTACAATTTTAAAAATAACAAGGGCTATATAGGTGGTGAAATAACAACGAAATATGAACAGAAAATGGAAACAAATGGAAGAAATTCCAATCACATGTTTTATTTACAGCGTGAGGTTAAAATAGAGAAGTATGTGCATTACATATTTTTGGTCAAGTTTTCGACCAGTGAACGACCTCTAGTAAACATTAATCATAACAGCTTTTCAAATTTTACCACACAAAAAATGCTTAAATACGCACAAAAAGTAAGAACGAAGTACATGAACTATTATCAAATAATTCACAACTTTATAGGTATTGGATTTCCTCTACACAATAGGTTTTTTACACAGATATTATTGCTCAACGTTGCAGAATTAGCTAAGTTATCAAGTTTTCAGTCAAGATAATACTGAACTGAAGACGACGGGTCAGATCCTTAAAGTTCTCATCTTTCTTTTCTTATCCCCCTCCATCTTCCTCTTAAGGATCCTCTCCCTTCCACGCACATTCAACGTTTACTGGCGTAAAATCAAATTTAAAAATTGCTTTACCTTAATCAAGCTTCAAAGATTGAGCACACAAAATAACTTGGAAACAGCGTGCAGACGGTTACGTTATGCAGGTACGTATAATGTTTCAGATCTTTCTATACTAAAATGCAAAATGTATTACTGTAAAATTATTATTTAAGAGGACACATTAAACGTATAGGAAGGCTATCAAAGCCTAAGAGCTTTGCATTAAATATTAAGACTTAAGTCCGATTCAGATTCTTTTAAATCTGAGAGTTTGTGTTGAATTTCAATTTTGTCCTGAAACTTTGACAACAATCTCAGGATATTATTTATTTATCCTAAGTGCCTATATAATATTCATGACTTTACATATACTACCATTAGATTGAAAACGTACTCCAATGTTAAAATTTGTGAAAACTCTTAAACAGATTTTGTGATGTCATAAATGTAATTTTAAATAGTAAAAAAACACTTTTCAATCGTGAAAACTTAAAACATCTCTCTGATTGCAGCAAATTTTATATTTTATCGTAGGGAGAAATTTAGAGAATAGAGCAAGAACATCATTTAGTTACAGTTTGTAGACTTGTATAGATTAGTAGTCAATCTCAGTGTTTGGCGTTATTAGTGATTTTATTTAATATTTATTTAAAAATAATCAAATGCTTCTTCTGTACTAACAAGTTGTATGGGTTTTCACAAGTTTACGGAAGAATTTATCATACAAGGAAGAAGGAAATAATCCGTCGACACAAATAGAGAGCATGTAACTGCAATCGGAGCAGACAATCCGCATCAAATATACACGTCCACTATTGGAATCGGAATTGGACATTTGAAACAGTATCAGGGTTTATTGAGACTTCGCAAATACTATTACTTACTAAAACTACAATAATACTATACTGAACATAGTCATACAATTATTAAAGCTTAGTTATGCTCAATTTTTCTAATCTGTCTTACTCCTGCACGTATATTTGTTATCCATGCCAACAATCTAATACATTGCACCCGCAGGTATGCTCAAGTAAGTTTACTCTGTCGGCTGTCGCGGTATCTTCAAGGCAAAGGTGGAAGGTTAAGATCTGATGTAAATGTCCTGTGTATATCTCAGGAAGGATCGAATAAAGTGGGTCAAGTTTCTCTTAGTTTCAGCAGTGCTCATCCACATAAAGTCCGTCAGAAACCTTCCAAGAGAAGAATGTGGACAAGGAAGCATCAGATTGAAAATTCCATCGTTGACTCGTTGTATAACAGGAACGGCGTCGGAAGCCGTAATTCATTATGCTACATCATAAACTAGCTTGTGTACCCTATTCGATTTCTAATGCAATGCTGTATGTTTTCATCAATGGGTCTGAGAATTATGCTTTTTGATTGTGGTAGAAAATTGGTTAGTGAAAAGCCATGTCCGACGGTTCAAAATACTTTAAATGTATACTAAGGTGTCGTGGGGAATCTAGCTGGTCTAGAAATAAGAGCGCAGGACTTTGGTACCAGAGATCCCGGGTTCAAATCCTTCCAAAACGATGGGTTTTATTTGAGTGATTATGTCACAACACCTAGGGCTAGCCTGAAATAATGTGAAAAATGATCTCGGGACAGAGTTTAGCGTCATAGGGGGAAAAATACAAGTCGTACTACAAAGTGTGGATTTCATCAAATTCTTTCCAATTAAAACATTGATATTCAGTAATTAATTGTTTTTGTCTTAATTGAAGATCATCAATTGAGACAGTTAGTACAGGTAAAATAATACAAAAACACTCCATATAAACAACAAAATTTGTACATTCATGAAATTTCACCCGTAAGTTACTAATAATATGAGAAATGAAGATCCGATGAGTCCCCAAAATTTTTGGCGTCCTAAGGCGCTTTTTGGGGCCCTTTTTGAACCGAAAGGGCCCTTGTTTCTGAATAATTTTGTTTTTACGTTTAAGGTCGAGTGAGGTGTGGTTTTCGATGGTTTTAGTTATTTTAAATCGATTGGGACTAGTTTTAAGCGTATTAAACCACTCCATACAGGGTGTTTCGAAATATAAATACTTTTTACGATATTTAAAGATTTATTTATAAAGTAATAAAATTAGTATTAATAAAACCTCCATGCTCTATATAAAAGGGGATTATTGAAAATAACTTTAATTCTTTACTATATAAGAGGGAAGGATCACAAGGAGCAAGAGAAAATATTAAATACCCCCGTCACAGCAAACCTGCAGACTAAGCGAATTTTCATTTGCCAGATTTTCAATTAAATCTAAAATAGCATTGAGTTTAATGAATACTTAGGTTTGCTGCTACATGGAGGCTAATCAAGTGTGTTTATAGTAAAATATTAATAGCCTAGTATAAAACAAATAAATTTGACAAGTTTTATTAAGACATATCTATAAACAAACAAACAAAATCATTTTACACTATTCTCTTTAAGAATAACATGGAATTTTAAATTTACAATTTTTGAATTTCATTCGTAACTAATACACTTACAAAACATCTACTCTTTAAAATGTTCTAGAGAAAAATTGGGAAACTTTGTGTTTTGAGGGTCAAAGATTACAAATTTTTACCACATAACCCCCTGTTCCAAGGAGCGATTATGCCGGTTTTGTTAAAATCTAACCAAAATTACTCGAGTCATCATGTTTACGGATACGTATATAACATGGATATATTATATTATATATATGTATATAAATACATATATAATATTTTGAGTGGATGCTGCTTTAGGCTTCTGGGGGCATCGAAACGAAAACGTAAATCGGTTTCGGGTCAATGTTTTACCATAAGACCTTCGGTAATAGCTTATTTCCTATATGGGAAGTTAAAGGGGATGAGTTATCCCCCGTAAGGGGGGGGTTAGGTAATATGGTGGGTAAAAGGTCATGGATTAAGTTTTACACTATAACATAATAACATAGGTTACTACGCAAAAATGTCAACTTTAAAGGTCGTGTGAATAATCTTTCAATGTGTTTTTATGCAAATCTATTAAGACCAATTTCAAATTGATATGTATTTTTCTTAGGTAGTTATTTAAGTTATTTTTTTACATTTATTAAAAATTAAAACAATTGTATTTGTATAAAACCTTACATTACATATTAAAATGACTTAAACTAAAGCTATTTTTCTACAATTTCCGAAGTATCTCTCTTAACAATTTCATCATCACAATAATTATTATCAGACGACTCATTAAAAATTTTATTATTCTTAGCAACTTGTCCATCTTTATTGATTTTGTCCAAGTTGGTGTTAAAGCGGGATTCCCCTTTACAAACCTTGCATATTGCAGAACAGGCAACACTAATCTTAAAGCACGAACAATGTGGTGCAAAATACATTTCATACATACTGACGTTTGCAACTTGTATCTTAAGTTCCTCAAAATTATTTTCAATCAATACAAGTACGGTTGTCTTTGGTGGTTATGACCATGGTTATGACGACCAGGACAGCACTAAGACATCAGAGCAGCATTGTCGGTACAAACATTTTTGTCCTGAACAGTGGGAACGAGGTTTATGGGGTAAAAATTGAGTTTTCTCATTTACTTTACCCTCAAAACACAAAGTTTCCCAATTTTCCTCTAGAACATTTTATCTTAAAAATAAATAATGTACTATATTAACGTGTTTTTGTATGGTTATTAGCTACGGATAAAAATACTAAAATTGTAAATTTAAAATTCCCATGTTATTCTCATGTAACAATAGTGTAAATGATTTTGTTTGTTTGTAATAGATATATCTTGATCAAACTTGTCAAATTTATTTGTTTTATACTAGGATATTAATATTTTACTATAAACACACTTTATTAGCCTCCTTGTAGCAGCAAACCTAGGTTATCGTTAAATGCAATGCTCGTATTTTAGATTTAATTGAAAATCAAGTAAGTAAAATGGAAATTCGCTAGGTCTGCAGGTTTGCTGTGACGGGGGTATTTAATATTTTCTCTTACTCCTTGTGATCCTTTTCCCTTACGTAGTAAAGAATTACAATTATTTTCAATAATCCCCTTTTATATAGAGCATGGAGGTAACTAATGTTATTACTTTATGAATAAATCTTTAAATATCGTAAAAAGTATTTATATTTCGAAACACCCTGTATGGAGTGGTTTAATACGCTTAAAACTAGTCCCAATCGATTTAAAATAACTAAAACCATCGAAAACCACACATCACTCGACCTTAAACGTAAAAACAAAATAATTCAGGAACAAGGGCCCTTGGGAACAAAAAGGGCCCCAAAAAGGGCCTTAGGACGCCCAAAATTTTGGGGACTCATCGGATCTTCATTTCTCATATTATTAGTAACTCACAGGTGAAATTTCATGAATGTACAAATTTTGTTGTTTATAAAACCCTATTTTACCTGTACTAAGTTGAGACTCACATCAGCTTTTAAAATCAATACAATTTTACTATGAACCAAAATGAAACTCTTTGTATTATGCAGTTTCGTACATATTGGGCTTTTACAAATACTATACTTCCATGTTATCATCGTCTTTCTCGAACTCAAGATACAACCTGAAAATGATAACTTCAAGAAATGCATCAATGAATTACGCAACAACAAACTTGCAATTTTAATTATCTAACAATAGTCAGCATTTATGACGACTTGAGACCGATAAAATGTTTCTAAATACAAAATTAATTTCTATCCAAACCACAAGGACACGCTTAAACCCGGTAAACTCCCACAATACTGTCAACTACAGCCAAAGCCATCTTGCAAACAAGCCTGCCAATAACTAACCGCTTACGATGAATATTAATTGCCAACTTTACGCTTCGAAACTTCCCCAGTTTTAATCTCGGGTTTCTCGCTTGTTTTATTACTTTCTAATATCTTGTGGCAACGATTAGTAAAAATATCTAAGTTAAATGCAGAAAATTCAGTGTTAGCCGATCATAATGACAAAAAATTGTCACCATATAATATTTGTAATAGATTTTACACATCAACGCACATTAACAAACATAAATTCATGTATTGTGCTAACTTAATTCACTATAACTTTATACTTCATACTTTACTACTTTACTTTGAAATGGCGACCATACAAATGTAGGCCAAGTATGAATCGAGTACAATCTGTGATGTTGAAATGTCTATTTAGGGCCCCTTTTTGACTATATAATTGATAGTTTAGGATAGGATAGATTAGGTTAGGTTAGGATAGGATATTACTTCTGCCGGCAACCTCTAGGCACCCCTACCTGGCTTGGGCTTGGTGCGGTGTAGCGGATTTCTACCCCCGGATATTTACCCCCATGAAAAAACGCCTACGTCATTTTGACGTCACGAGGGGCGGGGCCTATACACGGTCGAGAAACAGCCCGCGACTGGAAATCTACCCCCGGACATCTACCCCCGGACATCTACCCCCAGACATCTACCCCCGGAAATCTACCCCCGGACATCCACCCCCCGTGGTCAGCCCTGCCACGTATCGGCCAATATTCATTGTTGTAATTGATTTTATTGACTGTTTTATGTAAATCAACGGCTCTTCGGTTAGTAATTGCCCTCTAATATCTAGTATTACGCATGTGATATGTCATTGTCTTGTTTAACATTATCTATCTTCCTAATGAAATAGGCTGTAACAACCCTTTTTCACCCGAACTACTTCACCGATTTTTATGATCGAGGTGTAATTTTAAATCTTAAGATCTAGCGCAACGCAAAATGTTAATTAAAACGATATTTTGATAGAGGGCTTCAAAAGTTTGACCCTTAAGCATTTGATTTTTTTCTAGACAGTGATTTAATTGTTTGGCCAACTGTCACACACAGTAACAGCTAACGGTGCATGCACGAGCGCAGATCGTGAAATTTAAAACATATAATTGAAGGAGGTTATTTTCTGTTTACTAGAGGTAAAAATACAGTGCAATTAAATGTTGATAAAAAGCCTGCCACCGGTTGATCAATAAATTAGTTAATTACTAGGTGAAACCCGTCAAAATCCACGGTTGCTTTAAAGGCTTACGATAATTCTTTTAACTGTGACAGAGTGAAATTATAAAAAACGTGAGCATTTAGCATTGTTTACTGATTAATAAATAAGTGTAGAAACAATAATGACTATTGCGTTAGTTACAAAATATGGTTTATCATTTAATGAATAACATATTTCTTATACCGTCCGTCATAGGTGTTATTGTGTTTGGAAGTGTTGGATGTATGTGTCTTAGTAGACAGGATAAGAGCACAATGAACTTCTTCTGTAGATAAATAATTCGTTGGCTAAGAAAAATATAAGCCGGATTAATAAATGTCTCAATCCAAGCGCATTAAAATAGCCCTGTCCTGAACCTTTTTTGTAGTATGTAGTTATTTAATAACATTCAAAGGCTATATTGTGTTTTCACTAAGCTGAATGAATACATCAAAGTAACATCTCTAACAAGTCTGCAATAAATTGCAATTTGACAGATTAATGACTATCTAAATCGTGCACATATTTCCTCATAAAAATTATTAAAAATTTAATCCAGTTGCTGTAAACCACTATTAATTTAAAAATATATACACGGCTCATATGGGCAACGTGCCCTTCTGCACTTGTATTATTTTTTATTGTATTACACAATCGAAATCTTTTCCAATAATTGAAAACATGTATGAAAATAATCTCATGAACCTATGATGATCTGTCTTAGATATGACAAAATATTGGCAAAATTGGTCAAAAATGCAGACACCAAGCCGTACAATAGATATAAGATAATTCAATAAGTAATAATTTTAATAGTTACTGTATGCAATATTTTCCTGTATGTATTGCAGAACATGAGATGATGCAGAATAAAATAAATTTTTAAATCAAAAAAACTACGTTGTAAATACTTCTTTTTGACAAACTCAGTAACTCTCTATGTGTTGTTTAAAATAAAATTTTAATATTAACAGCTGTTTCATTAAAAGTAGTGAAAAATTATCCATATGACGATAACGTAAACAAATCTGGGAAGGGAACTTTCAAAGGTTTGCTTAAAGGTCAAACTTTTGAAGCCCTCTATCAAAATATCGTTTTAATTCCCATTTTGCGTTGCGCTGGATCTTAAGATTTAAAATTACACCTCGATCATAAAAATCGGTGAAGTAGTTCGGGTGAAAAAGGGTTGTTACAGCCTATTTCATTAGGAAGATAGATAATGTTAAACAAGACAATGACATATCACATGCGTAATACTAGATATTAGAGGGCAATTACTAACCGAAGAGCCGTTGATTTACATAAAACAGTCAATAAAATCAATTACAACAATGAATATTGGCTGATACGTGACATAGCTGACCACGGGGGGTAAATGTCCGGGGGTAGATTTCCGGGGGTAGATGTCCGGGGGTGGATGTCTGGGGGTAGATGTACGGGGGTAGATGTCCGGGGGTAGATGTCCGGGGGTAGATGTCCGGGGGTAGATGTCCGGGGGTAGATTTCCAGTCACGGGCTGTTTCTCGACCGTGTATAGGCCCCGCCCCTCGTGACGTCAAAATGACGTAGGCGTTTTTTCATGGGGGTAAATATCCGGGGGTAGAAATCCGGCGACCCCTAAAGAACATTTTTGGGACCCTTTTAGGGCTAGGCACAATTTAAGTATGACCCCTTTAAGACTAAAATAGTACTAGGATTTTATCGTCCATTGTACTGCTGTACTTAATAGTCGTTGAAATCGTTGCCTAAGTAGTTTACAACGGAAACTATAAGGTTTAATGCACTGGGTATGTTTAAACATTGAACAACCAATTTAAATGTGAATCGGTTCGCCTTATGGAACAAAACCGCATTGGCCTACAAAGCAACCACATATTAGGGAGCAAGCTGGTCTAGTGGAGATGTTAGGGCTTGGGCTTCAGTCCCCAAGGTCTCGGGTACTAATCCTATCAATCAGTAATGGGTGTAATCTATGTGACAATGCCGCTATCTTCTGGGCCTAGTCTTAATCACTGAATATAAACCATATATATTCAAAATCTTAAGTAATGTTCAAAACAGTTCCGGATTAGTGCCTACCTAGGGATGTGAAGAAGAAACACATAAATTAAGAATCAACCAACCACGTATTCATGAGAACCT
Organism: Macrosteles quadrilineatus; assembly: GCF_028750875.1. Classification (NCBI taxonomy): domain Eukaryota; kingdom Metazoa; phylum Arthropoda; class Insecta; order Hemiptera; family Cicadellidae; genus Macrosteles; species Macrosteles quadrilineatus. The sequence goes on along the minus strand of NW_026542598.1, from coordinate 32,982,417 downwards.
CTAAACCATATACAGATACTAAAGAGAAAAGAAACATGAAGAAATGTCTAGAATTCGTTCCATTCGCGCTAGAAGCCATTTACGGTTGGCCACGCCGCGTAAGAGTGATTGGGCGAAATTTGGTTCACTGCATATCTGGGTCTGCTATCAACAATAGGCGCGCTGAACTGCATATAGGACTGTGATTAATTCACTGCCGGCGTGAAGAGTGATGTAAGGCATCCAGGTTTTGACGAATTAAAATGGTAATACATAGAGTGAAGAAGTACAAGATAACAATTTTCCTATTAAAAAACATCCCACTATGGTGAAATACAATGCATCTTCGACACATTTAGAATATAAGTAAGCTATAATAAAAGCAATGTACAACAATGTTGGAAATAATGTTGGCGCACTAAGCATGACATAGGGTGAATTGTGAACATCTTGATAGTCGAATAGCATTACATACAATACTTACAAGATTTGGAATTTCAAATAGTTATATAATTTTCGTCAACATTTTTAAGTTTGGGCTTGGGTGGATGTATTCGTTTCGGGTCCTCAGAAGGTGATATGTCTGCGTGTGTGTTTGCGTGTGTGTAGATGTGTAAAGAGCTAAAGACCACACCTGTGGTCAGATTTTGATGACATTTTATGCGTGGGTAAAAATTACGGTAAAAAAATTACTTTTGAATAAGGGCTGGTGTCAAGCTGATTGGAGAAAGTATAGATTGCTGATACTATTTATTTAAGCTGAATATGAATACAAGGTGAGTTAATAGAATTATACCATCTGTTATATTTGTTACTAATCAGCTGTTTTTTAGCCTGTACTATTTAAATAACGACAAAGAACAGCTGGGCTAAGCTGCGATTAAGCTGTCAGTTTCGCAGGGCTTGTAAAACTAATATTGTTATGAGTACTAATTTTACGTCTGAAATAATTTATAAGCTAAAAGTGTCAAAGAAGAGATCTTTCAATGTCTCACTTAAACTTTACAATTCAGTAAAAGCAATCTAAAGTTCCCAAAGTTCAATGATGCTCAGAGGATCAATCAAACTTAAAACAACCAACAGCTGCTGAAATCACTTGTGGTTTAATTATTCAGCGAAACGAGAGTTTTAAACTCGACCTATTTAAGCAACAGTTTTATCTTAGGCGATTAAATCAAAGAGATTAGCCGCTAATCATCATTTGCCGCAAATTATTGTACATTTGCCGCAAACTTCCGTCGCTCGTTATACTAACTATAATTCTACAGAACCATAGTAAGTATACCACAAGGAGTATGATTAATCTATGACAGTACACTCTACTAAATTTTATTCATTGCTCTGTGATAGTGTTCAATTTTTTTACGTAAACAAAAAAAACTCACAAAACATTTAGTTCGCACCAGCTGTCACATATGGGCCAAAGCACGTTCGGCCGTGTCCAAGCATTGATCGCCAGCATTAGCTCTATCCTCAGTGACCACAGTAACTGACCACAGACCACACAAGGGATACAGCGGAGATTGCGCTAGTCTAACCACCATAGTGATGTTCAAAAAGTCTTACTAATCATTCCACAAATCTATTTCCAGCTCCAAAACCACAACGGGCTAATGGCGGTGATGTTTAACCCGTCGTTAATGAAGGTTCTGCGGTTTGGGGCTGTACTAAGTAATGGGTCGATAAGTGTAGATGAGAAATATTGATAAGATTATTGGGTTGTGTTGATGAGAAATATTTATTAGATTATTGGGTTGTGTTGATGTGAAAAGTTGATTAGATTATTGGGTTGTGTTGATGAGAAATGTTGATTAGATTATTGTGTTGTTTTGATGAGAAGATTTGATTAGATTATTGGGTCGTGTTGATGAGAAACATTGATTATATCACTGGGTTGTTTTGATAAGAAATATTGAAAGTATGTTGCGTTGATTAGAAATATTGAGTCAAAACAAAATACAGACAAATAAAGAGTTTAATTATTTTGTATAAACACCACTAATTGATTAAACATTCTATAGGTTATAACATAGCAATTATCTGTAACTATGGTCTTACCAAAACACCCGTCTCTGTCAACCAGTAAAAGCATAATTATTAAAAGTTGTCCATATCTATCGGTCGAACCCTAATAAAAGTTACAAAACTCTATGTTCACAGAAATATGGGTTTACGTAATGGAAAAAGAATAGCCTTACAAAACAAGTAACTGCTGTCTTTAATTGGTTTCAGGTTTCCGTTTTGGAGATAGAGGTTCCATTTTTTAAGTTCCAACAAAATGTATTTACAACTTTTAGATCATTGCCATTTCAAAAACCTAAAGAAGTTAAACTTAAATCCCTATTCCACCCCAAATCCCTGATGTAAAACAACATTTTCATGAAACTGCTAAAATTGTCACGAGTAACAATTAGAACAGTCGGCCACGTCCTAAACAGTGAAAAATTCTCAAAACGTGTTTCGCGATGTAATGCTTTGAACAACAAGTATTCACATAGACTTGTCACGACAGTATCAAGGTTACTGTGGGTGTCGTCTGTGACATACATCGATGGTTACATGTCCAGTAAACGCGCGTGACCTTGCACTTGTAAACATACTGACCAGACCTCCTAACTCCAGACACAACTACGAACATACTTGATTTTTTTTTACAAACAAGTTCTGTGCCGTTGAGGTTTAGATTTGCAAGCATTGTGAATGTTGGAATCATGAAAATAGTTTAGCTTTGGTATTGTATTTACTTTTTATGGACAATACATTATTTTTTACTGTGAATAATGATTTTCTTCCAAGCGGATTAACTTGAAAGGCTTATTATCAACCAACATCTTCACAATTTGTGTTCGTGGATGGATTAAAGCTTTAATTGTTGTGCCTATTTAAGAGTAAATTATTTTTTTGAACTTTTATGTACAATAACTTCAATAAAATGCTCGATCGTAAAATCAAAGGTACAGTTGTTTATGTCCTAGCTCTTACTTGAGGAGTCATTGAGTAGTAAAGAATATTGTGCTTAAATTAAAAAATACCATAGTAGTTCAAAGAAATCAGCCAGTAGAGATTTTTAAAAAGTACACTGCGTCTATGGGAACGCACATGTTCTGACACTCACCGTAGGTTCACAAAAATGTTCATATCCCTCAATAAAACCAACAATCACACAATAAGTACGAAAATGTATTAATTTTCTTACAACTCAGACAAATTGCTTATTTCTACAGAATCAATGAATCATCGATACATTACTAAACTTACTTTATATGGAATGAACGAAATGTCTCTTAGACCTATATACAGAGACAGTACTACAAACTAATATTACCAACCCTTTTAGCATTGCCCAGAACCCATTAAATGGAGACAAAAGCAACTAAACAAGGGCCTAACTACGACTGTGGTCCATTAAAATGTATGAAATGCGGTGGTTAGCCTAATGTAATGGCTCAGTCCCGTGTAGTTATGCACTTTGTTACGTCCAGTTAGTGGTTGTGACGTAGGGGTAGTTTTGTAGGGGAAGGGGGTCTGGTATATGTCCTGGGAAAGTGGGCCCTTCAGTCGTGGCATTCCACCCCCTACTAGAGCTGGTCTTTAATCATATTTAAGTATATTGGGAACCGAGTTTTAGAGGTGAAAAAAATTGGAAAGATTTATTGTGTGAGGTGTCAATGGTGTTTATGGTTAGTTTTATAACCGTAAATCTTATGATGATTTAGGGGTTTGGTTAATGATTGTGTGACTTTGGGGTTTTAAATATTATCGTATTTAATTGGGTAATGTCTAAAGTTACAAACAATCTTTTTAGTACACCAAATCAAAATTAATTTCAATAGCCCTTTAATTTAAGTGATAGTGATCACCTTTAAATTAAAAGGTTAGTGACCTGGGAATATCAACTCGTATGCTCAACAATCTGAAAAGCTATTACAGTGAAACCAGTACAAGTGTAGGTGGTAGGTTAGTTCCGCAGATAATGACCCTAGGGCCATAAATGGGTAGGTTCGTTCCGCATTTGAATCTGGTGGGCCCCTTAAGTAGGTAGGTTATTTCCGCATTTATATTGACAAAGGTGGGTTACACTCCATTAGACAAGGGTAATTAGCCTCACTAAAAGCCGACGTAGAATGAATATTGAACAAATTTAAGTTAAATATCCAAAGATTGGATACGCTTGTATCCGATTCGAAATTCGGAATATTAATGATACAAACTCTACATATTTTAGGTTTAGGATGTAAGAAAATCACCTGTTTCATAAATGTTAACAAAATTGATCTTACAGTTCGGCCGCTTAGAAAACGACCTCCTCCAGCATTGGTTTAGCATTAGCGCGCAGGTCGTTTTCTAAGCGGCCGAGCTATAGTAATAATACTGATTTGACTATTTAGTAATAATACTGCACAGATACCGTACACACTATGATTAGTTGTGATAATAGTTATGTAAAAAATCTATGAACACACAGAATAGCACGCGGTCTAGATGCTTGAATTCTCCAAGTGATTGCAGCCACATACCATCCGCGCGTACTACAAATACTCTCTTCCCCCGTTTCCCATATTTTAGGAAATATTTTTTTGGGGAATTCCTAGAAATGTTACACAGCATTGTTTACTACAGGGAATACAGCAGAGAACATATTTAGTTTGTTGTCGACTATCACCGAGAGTACATCTCTAGAAGCGACTTATAGTTACAAAATAAACATTGTATTTAGTGATTTTGTATGAAGTTTCGTTTTAGCGGCTTGCGTTTGGTTTAATTTTCGGCCTTTCGGGTCCTGTTTGATTAGTGTTTAGTTTCTTTTATTTTTTTTTGACAATGGAAAAATGTTTAAGTGAGAAGGGGAAACCACACGTTATAGTTAATAGTTTTAAGTTTAGGTTGGGTTATAAATGTACCTCAACCAACGAAGATGTGTGGAGATGCATAGTAAAAAACTGTAATGCTAGATTATATACAGTAGACAATGGTAAAATTCTTTCAAGGGAGAGTGGGGGTCACCAGCACGAACCATCAGAAAAAAGTTTGCTAATGCGTGGAAAAATTCGTAATGGCGTGAAAAGGAAAGCTGTGGAAAACATCGAGGAACGGCCAGCAAAACTGTTAAATAGTGAAATCAAGAACAACAAGGATGCATTAAATACTTTAACGAAGACGGATATTTCGTACATCAAAAACTCCATGAGGAAAGCACGTCTACGAACGCATCCGAAGCTTCCAAAATCGATGGGCGAGGTGAGTTTTTATTGTTTACCTACATATTAACCTATGAAAATTAGCCGACTATTTGATTTTATCAATTATTATCTATTCTATATATAATTCAGTTTTAAAAATCTTTGTAAAACTAAATATAGAGTTCTACTGGATCGATTTTATTAATTAACGGGTTGTTGGAAAGCTTAGTTCGTGTAGATTTGCAAATAATTATGAAATTTTGTTTTTGTTTTGATTTATGGTGAAAAATTATAAAAAACATGTTTTCCATAAGAAATACATTGAAAAAGGTGTTTTTCACACTTTTTATTTGGGTGAGACTTTTGGCTGCTTTTTTGGTGTTTCCAAGAAGTGTGTGGTATCAATTTGTAGGAAATTTTATTCTCATTCAGAATATTACCTTCCACTTTAGTCGATTTCCTCACCATTTAAAAGTTATTTGCAAAAAAAGCTAAGCAACCTCCGAATTTATAGTAATGAGAAAATACTGAGTTAGGGATATTTTTGTTAAACTTTGCACAACTAAATATAGACTTCTACTGGACCGATTTTCTTAACTAAAAAAGAAAGCCCTACTCATGTAGATTTGCAAATAATTATGAAAGTGTGATTTTATTAAATCTTTGTGGTAAAAAAGTAAAAATAACAAAAATACATTAAAAACTGCTTTTTTCAAGTTTCTGTTTTTAAGTTTCGATTTGTAGCCAGCTTTTGGCTGCCTTTATTAAGCATTTTGAAAAAATGCATAGTAGTTATTTGTAGTAAATTGTATTCTCTTTCAGAATATTACATCCATTTTGGTCGATTTCCCCTCCATTTAAAAGTTATTGACAATAGTCTAAGTGTTCTCCAAATTTATAGTGTTGAAAAAATACTGAATTACATATATTGTTGTTAAACTTTGTACAACTAAATCTAGACTTATACCGGACCGATTTTATTACTTTATGGGATGTTGGAAAGCCTAATTCGTGTATATTTGCAAATAATTATGAAAGTTTGATTTTATTACATATTTGAGGTAAAACTATAAAAATAAACAATATTACATTTAAAACACCTTTTTCCAAGATTAAATTTCAAAGTTTATATTTGTAGCCATCTTTAGGCTGCCTTTATTGAGTATTTTCCAAAAATACATAGTAGTAATTTGTAGGAAATTTTATTATCTATCCAGAATATCAACTTCCACTTTGGTCAATTTCCTCACCGTTTCAAAGTTATGTGCAAAAGCGTTAAGCAACCTCCAAATTTATAACCTCCGGCTTCTGTAGTGCCGGTACTAGACAACTGCTCGATTTCGAGCAACAGGTACACTAGTTTTGTTTTATATTTTTAATTTGTTATAAGATGCTTACAAAGTTTAAAGTTTTTCCTGTGACAGGTTTAGTTTACCAACTGAGCTACTGTATTAGCATTTTGTAACATAAGCGTATTTAAACAGCAGCTGGTGTAATGTGATTTTTTTAGTTTTAAGATTTCGGCTTCGCAATAGTGATTGGGATAATAATCTTCAATATAATAATAATCAATAATAATCTTCGCCCTTTAAGATTGGGATCGGTGAAAGAAATATCTGCATCAGCTATGGTAAAAAACTAGAGAAATCGTTGCAAGTGGAACATGCTACTTCAACTTTAACTCATTCAGAACTTGCTTATTTTTTTGGTTATTTCGGTTGACTGGCATTTTTGTACGCTTCACTGATCTTTACAATTTCAAGAGATCTATTGTTGAAGCCGTCAATTGCGGAACTGACCTACCAGATTATAACCCACCCTACGAGACCCGGATTAGTGTAGGTAGCAAATGCGGAACCAACCTACCCCCCAAGTGTATGGTGTGGAGATGGCATCACAACCAGTTTTAACACCAATACAGGTTTAAGACAGGGATGTATTCTCTCACCTACTTTATTCAGCCTATTCGTAAACGACCTGCCAGAAGCGGTGGGGGGAGGTTGTAGTTTTGGAGGAACTAGGGTTAACATACTTTTATATGCGGATGACATTATTCTCCTCTCTCCAACAAGAACTGGGCTTCAACACATGATAAGAAACCTGGAGACCTACTGTAATATGTGGAATCTCATTGTAAATTTAAACAAATCAAAAATTATGGTTTTTAGAAACGGCGGCAGTCTTAAAGAAATTGATAAATGGTGGTATAAAGGTGATAAAATTGAAGTAGTTAACACATACAAGTATCTAGGAATAACTCTTTCAAGTTCTTGTTCTTGGAATAAGTATTTAACGGAAAAATGTAGGATGGGTAAATTTGCTATCAGTTCAATTTGGAATAAACTTATAATTAACGATAAAGTACCGCTGAGCTCAAAGATTGTTTGTTTTGAATCGGTCGTGCGGGCTGTCATATGTTTTGGAGCTCAGGTATGGGGATACATTGAAAGCGATATAGTTGAATCAGTGCAAAAAATGTTTATTAAAAAATTATTGAAGTTGCCGTGCAACACTCCAAACTATTTACTATATTTAGAAACTGGATTTGAGAAATTATTTTTCTATACCTTAAATACACAAATAAATTATATTTTGAAGGTGTTATCCCTGCCACATAACAGGTTGCCCAGTATATTAGCGAAACAGGTTCTGGCTAAACGTATTTTTTGGTGCAGAGAATGGGAACGATTAGGACAAATTTGCCACATTGATATTCATTTTGATGTTGTTGAGACAGACAGGCTGAGAACAGATTTACAATCAGTGATGGAGGTTTTGCTGGAGAAGTGGAGGGGGGAGTGCATCGGCAGAGCTCGTACCTCTGTATTCCATAAACAATTATCAATGCTTGACCTTGGCCCGGAACTGGGCGATAAGAGTCCGCTTTGCACCAAAGATCGTGATATAATTTCATGGGCAATAAAGGCTAGGGGAGAATTAATTGACCTTAATTATAAACCTTGGATTGACAAAAATCATAATTGTTCTTTGTGTAATTTAAATGAATACGAGACAGTTTACCATTTTGTGTCAGTTTGTCCTATTTTAAAGCAATTAAGAAAGCAATATTTTGGGGAAAATGTCCTAAATGAAATAGAGTATTTTGAATACCTTAATGGGAGGAATTGGCGTGTCTTGGTTGATTATTTGAAAAGAGCCTGGCAGTATAGATGGGTCTTTATTAAAGAATTTAATTTTTCAACTTAATATATAGAAATACCCCTGTTTTATTTTTGTTTAGTTTGTTTAGAAAAAAAAAAAAAACTTAGTGTAGTAAACTTCAGTTTACCTTTTGAAGCTCGTTTAGACATCAGTCATAGTTTGTTTTGTTTTGTTAAATGGGGCAATATTATAGCAAGGAGAGGTTATTTATTTTCTTATTTATTTTACATTATATTTATATACATATTTTGTTTCTTTTTAAAAAAAAGTATATAAAGAAGGTTTAATTTAGTGTAAGTTTTAAAATTAAGTGCCAACCGAACAGACGGTTATTTAACCATTGTTTCATAAAGTGTAATTTTTTACCTGTGAATGTATGTACCAATATGTTGTAAATAAAGCACTTATTCATTTCATTTCATTTCATTTCATTCATTTCATAAAAGGTTAGTGGTTAGACCGTAAAAGAGCTCGTTTTTAGGTTCGGTTGCTATTTGAGATTAAATTATGTAAAACAATTGGTCGAGATGGTAATAATACAGAGGCTTTGTACAGTTTCCTTACAAAAACACGTTAACATTTTTTACAAACAAATTGAAAAAAGAAATGAAAATTAGTTTGTGTTTTTTTACGTACACTTTTTTGGCCCTTCGAACCGGATAAAATTATTTTACCTTTTTTATCCCGCTCTAAGGACCAAATAAGTTTATATATTTATTCATAAACTATGGACATTGTGGACATGGATTAGTTATATTTTATCAGATACTATCAACCTAAAAGGTGCAGTATTAAAAGGTAACACAGAATACACTATTTAACAGAGATTAGAACGATCACTAAAATAAAACAACCGTTCATACAAACTCAAAGAAAACAATATTTACACATCATTTAAGATATCTATAAAATCAACAATCTGAATTTCACTATGTAACTATGTAACGGATGGTACTGTTACATGGTACTGTTACCTGTTATATATCAAGCGCTACAACACAGTTCCGCTAGAATAGTACCTACATCACATATTGCTCATAACATAACGGTAACTGTAACGCCAGTGGTGACGTGGTGATCGTGAACATTGTGTTATTGTTATATGACGTCACACCTCGTGAACATTATAAGGAAACTGTTGTTGCACTAAGAAAGAAATCTCGTACATTCACTTAAGAAGGTTCCAAACTAATGATTAACCTCAAAGCTAAAAAGAATAAAGACACAATCACACTCAATAAAATAAAATTTAATAAATTTTCCTGAGCGTGTTTTACTAATGTTAATAAGTGAAGAGCATTCCATTTACTGTAGCGTACCTTGAGCTTATTTTGATTATTTAAATATTTATGTGATTGCTTTTTTATAAGGAGCTGCCTAAATACTGGTCTTTTTTCTGATTGAAACCAACTTTTGTTAGATGGCATCATTAATTGATGTCCCAATCTGGTTACAGAATCTATCTAGCTTGGAATCGAACTAGCGACCAACAGCTTTGAAGGCGAAGGCTCAAAGCTCATATACTTAGAAGTATTGTTTTCATGCAATATTATTGAAACAAAAACTTGAAAAACTTCGTATAAAAAGTGCATATTAGTTATTATAGTGTTTTAGTATGTCGTAATACGTAGTATAACGTGGACAACCAACTTTCGAGAGCTAAACAGTTAAATGAAAGACAAAGAAGAAATAAAAACTTGAAAAAACCTGGCCATTTGTGTCAGTGTATATTAGTTCCGGAGAGTATGCTTATCATGTTAATTTCCATACTCTTTCTACTTGATAAAGTTTCGACGGTAAACTCATTGTATGGTTACCTTGGTATTTAAATTTGAAACCTCATCAAGAGGTGAACACTAACTTATTAACTTATGGTAGTAGGACATGCGAGCACGGACACGCTAGGGCACGCCAAGGCCGTGAAGACACGTGACATTGGTCCGAAATGTATAATTTAGAATAGTATATCTCCGAAAAGGCTATAATTCGAATGGTATATCTCCGAAAATTCCAAATACGAGACGCGTATTTACACAGCATTTTTGGGTATGTAATGGTAAATAACTGGCTCGGTAGCTGAGTGGTTAAAGTGCTCGCCACAATCAAAAGGCCGCCGGTTCGATTCTGAGAAAGGTAGCTTTTGGATGATTCTAAACTGGACCCAACTGTCCCTGATTTAGCTTTAACTAAACGATCCTTACTGATGAAACAGCTGAACTTAGTCAGTAACAAAGCTACACAGATTCTCTCACAACATTCTACACTCATTCTTCACTTATATTTGGGTTAAAATATGCACCTTACTTGTGTCCCCATCTCAACTAATGTATAATTGGAATAAGGTAATTTTCCTAGCACAGTACTTTCATTCAAACAATAAAAATACTAGGGTTTAATGACCTCCCAAAGGGCAAATCAGACCTCCCAATAAAGTAAATCCCAAAATATTCAAAGAAACGTCTTTCGGAATAAAACATTTTGTGTAAAGTATAAACGTCGAACATAGTAGGAGAAGAGAAGAAGACTAAGGTGGGCCATGTAATTAGGAGGGAAGATGGGACTAATTAGAATTTTGAAGGCAAAACCCAGCGGAAAGGAATACCCAAGAATCGCTTGAAGGTCAAGGTCGAAAGATTTGCGGAAATTGAGAGCAAGGAAAGAAGAATCGAAAACAGGGAGGGTTGGAGGCAACTTGTTGGCGAGACCAAAAATACCATCTAGGGTATCGATGGCCATAGTGTGAATGTCGGACCAAGTGCAAGTTCAAACGATTTAGAGAAACATCATGAAATGTTTTCAAGATCTAAAGGTTACGTGAAATGTCCTCACAGACGAAATGATTACGTGAAATGCCACAAAACCGCTGACAAGACCATCACTGACCTATATAGCACAGACGTTGGCGGAGCGACACAGCTGACTGACTCAGCAGCATTTTTACAAGTAAAACAAATAATTTTAAAACAAATCCACGCCAACACATTTCGAAAATCAGTGTCATGCTACATTATATTCACGACCTAGGACATAAGTATTTCAATCACTTTTTAGAACATGCCTATACACATAGCCTTCTGTAGTTTTAATTACGTAGCGATATTTATACAAAACCTATTTAAATACCCCTGCCGCAGGAAACCTAAAGACTACCAAGCTCTCTTTTACTACCAAGCAATTTTTACAAAAATATTTCCATTGAAATTATATTTATTCACTATTTGAATTACGTAGATATGACGCAGATTTTAGTTAAAATCCAATAAGCTAAATTCTTCTAAACAGAAATAAGACTATTAAAGTAAAAGAACAACATATCAACCCCATTGACATTGAAACCCATCGCGACAATGTCAAGTAATATCGAAGAAACTGTGAAGACTGTGAGAAAAGACTCTCAACATAAATTATGTAAATCTGTAATGGAGGAAAGGACCTGACACAGAGGTGATGTAACGGAGACTATGTTAAGTAATTGAACGGAAACTTGAAAACAACTCGACATTCAAGCACACTCAACTACTTTGTCACCCTTTCGAAGAAAAAGAGGTAAAAGTTTTAAATATTTGTTCGTTTATGGATAACTTTTTTGATTCGAAATAGAAATAATTCAAAAATGGTATCTTATAAATCTGAAGGTCCCCGGTTCAAAAAAAATATTTTTGATAGTTCAATTGTAGACCAAGGTGATTTTGATTATTGGGCTACAGTATTTAATTGGTTCTAGCTTAAAAACTATCAGATCTTAGACAACACTGCTATTATATGCAACATTATCTTCAATCGATGCTGCTTTACAATACCCTGGTGTGCCGACGTAGTAAAACTCTAATTTAATCCAATCAAACGTAATCTAATCGTCCACCAAATAGGGTGAATTACGTCGAGTAGGAAGGTTCTGAAAAGTAAAACTATTCCTTATTGATAAATTAATAAATTGTATTGTGGAAAAAGTCATTATTTAGGCACCTAAAACACATTTGAGAGTTAAAAAATGCATTTGTGCTTACTAATATTTTGATTGATAATAACTATCAGCCCCCATGTTAGAGAACCCCCTAAATAAGAATCAAGTATGGTAAAAAGCAACTAAATTCATGGATACTCTTACCAACATTCAATGACACTTAGAACACAAAATCGTTGCTTGACCCACGATACCAGGAGATATTTTAGTTAATAACATAATTCGGTAATACAGCACATAAAAATATTTAGCTGCCTCCAAATTTGATTAGATTAAATTTACAGATTACAACATTAAACCACAAAAAACTTCTCAAAACTGTTTACAAAGAGTGCTGCGGCCATTCCCGTTGGGCCAGATAAGATCTGTTCAAAACAAGGTTATGAGTTCTGCCAACAATATCTGTACAATCGGAGAACCAGAGCAAAGCGAGGCACGACGTGCTTTCCCGTCCAGGGGCGCAACATAGCGGCTGTACATTACCGCCAACCGCCCTGGGCGCAAAATACAGGCGCACTGGGCACTGACCGCGCTGATAAGATAAGCGGGCAAAACAAACACATCCAGTATCAATGAAATGCGGCCACATATAGGCTCTAGTCAGGCACGATTCTACAAATTACAAAACTAAAACATTGGTAATTGGCGGAATTTGAACCCAGGATCTCGAAGGTTGAAGGCCTGCGCTCTCCCCATAAAATAACAGAAAACCCCCAATGCTGATCAGAAGTTGTTGCAATTTCAATGATTTTACCAAAAATATCAAAATTTCTACCACCGTTTACCCAAGGTTTAATGCAAGCTAATGGGTATGTGTCAGTTTGCTGATACAGTTTATTGCAATTTAGTAACATATTCGATGAAAATGTTATTTAATGATTACACGAAAAAAGTAATTCTTACACAACACGATAAAATTACTTTGCCGTACTTAATTTGCAACACTACTTAGTTACGGATCTATTTTTAGACTTGTTATCAAAAACATAAAGATGATCTAATTCGATAATTAAAAGGAAACGCTGCCGTAAACACTATAAGCCTAATGGGTTATCTCTCCGCCTCCACGAATTTCAACGTCGTTAAAAATTGACTTAATATTTTATCTCTGAAAAATAGTTGATTGAAGCTACAGTTCAACGTGGAGATATTTTGAGTTAAAAAAATCATATTGTTAACAAAGTTAGTCATTTATTGCTTCACAAAAATTATCTTATTTTACACATCAATTTTAACTAATAAAAAAAATGGTGACCAACATTTATTTTGGCTTGAATTGAAGAGAATTCGCAAAGGAATAAATGAATTACTTCTTTATCTGAATGACATCACATAATCTGTAATTTTTATTGTATTCTGTAATAATTGTAAACAAAATATAGTTTCTGAGAAGGCAATTGATTGGTTAAATAAACGGTAGTCAGAGTTAGTGCGACGTACCGAATTTTTAAATATATATATTTTGAAATACTTTGCCACCTCCTAGAAAAACATCTAAAAGATGATTTAATTTTCTTCTTTTACAAATGCTTAATACAATCCCAATTAAATGTCTGCACGATAAAAAAACCATTGGCTTTAAAAAAATAGATTTGCAACAATAGATCAACAGTGATAAAACACTTCACATAAAAATTGCGATTTAAAGCTACCAACACGTAAAATAGTTATGACAGATACGTTTGAAATAATATAGATTTTGTTTAAATGATGATCAGGGGTACCAGCGATTTATTCTGTAAACAATCCACCGGTCTCTCGTGTAATCCAATGAGCGTAAAAATAAACATAAATTCTCACCGACATTCGTCTAATTAAATCGAAAAACTGTTTTAAACTGCAAAGTGTATAGGCCTAATTATTGATTGTGTAAAATATCAAACGTATGAATTCGATCATGTTTACACTCAACTGAAAAAATGACAGCTACAAATTCACACATAATATTGCATTCATTTATGTACAACAACTTAACACTCATTCATATCTTTAATATAAAATATAACAGTCGTAAGGCTTCTCTAAACGTTTACACCGGTAGCAGACGCAGACGTACCTTTGTCAATGTATGACACTAGTATGTTGGTCACGTAGCAATATCCAGTCACATATAGTCACGTGCACAAGTCACACAACACTGACACGTCACAGACACACGCGGCTGAGACACAACTGAGACTGGCAGTCTGGAGCTGGACCGGCCACCCCCTCCCACTCACAACCCACCATCCCCCCACCTGACAGTGACGTCATAGCTATGTGTAGCGGTACAGTAGTAAATAGTAGTAATAAAAAGAGTTATCTGACGAATTACCACCACTGAGTAGAAGATTGCTGATTGTGAAGGTTTTTTGTCAAGTTTTATTCTCTTCTCTAGAATTGTTCCTTTTATCAAACAAATAGTTAAGGAGGGCCTTTTTGTCACTCTATGTTTTATCTCATTTTCCCCCAATATCCAATAACCGTAATGAGGGTCTCATGTTCTATATTTGTTATGTAATTTTTTGGTAGGCTAACAAAATATAAATAATGCAAATACAGTACAACAATACTTTTATAAACAATAAAAATACATGATTACTTTGATATCAATAGCAAATATTCAAAAGTTCTTATGAATAGTTATAATGTTATAATAATTAATTGATAGATCAATAGACATGTATAATTATATACATGTATAATAGAATATACAGAAACTTCAGAGCTGTGACGAGGTATTTATATATTATATTAGTCAATTGATAGATACTTATTTGACTTCAAATGATTATTCCAGTAGGCTATATATATAAAAAAAAACAATATTTAGTTCATAAACTTACAAATAATTGTAACAGTCTGAACCCTTAATTTTAATTTTGTTATCAATATGTATCTTAAATTAGTATTTTTTTCCATGTAAGGTGAAAATTACCTTTAACACCAAAGACAAACTAGACACTATTAGATACCGGTAATATAATATGATTATGAGTACAAGATAAAGGTTTGTTTAGCATTGAATTTTAAGTTAGATCAGTTAAAAAGGTTATAATTTAGTAGAGCATAAAAAGGTATTGTTAGAGTAAGGGCAACATTTGGATCGCGCTAATTAAAAATAATGCCCTTGGCATCTATGTACATCTATGAAACAGTATATTTTGTTCATTTAAATACACTTTTTGATTAATTTAATCATACTCCTAATAGTAATACTCTAAAACTAAATATTTTAAATTATCCAATTCGAAAAACACTCTCATTTTGAAAAAAAAAACCCTTATTTACATGGAGATTGATAAGATCCTTTCAAAAATAAAATCCTACACACCATAAAAATTTAAAATTTCGACCAATAAATTATTGGTGGAAAAATACTCCCTAGCAGATTTCTGAGAGGACTTGACATGATTTAAAAATTAATTTGTGTGAGCTATGAATTAAGATTCCTTCTATTATTTTTTGTTCCTGAAATTGCTTCACGATATATTTTTGAGTTAAATTAAACCGGTCTACATCAGACAAATTTGTAATGTTCTCTAAATTGTATTAGGGTAAAAACACAGTGGAGCAGGGCAGGTAGCTGGTAGCCGAGCAGGTCGCTTACTCGCTTACTGCTATGTAGAATTAACGCACGCGTTGTTATGGGTACGCACACAGTCGCGCCTAGCAGGTAGCCGAGATGGTAGCAGTAAGCTAGGCGGCAAGCTAGAAGAATTGCCAAGTCGATTGTTTGGGAGCTGCAAGCGGGGATGGCTCTAGGAGGATTAAACATTAATCCTCCTAGGGATGGCTCGACTGGGGCATGCGCAAATAGCAGAACTTGACAGCCACGTGTTCTCGAGTTCGCTAGTTCCACTCTTCACTGCGCATTCTCTGTATACGGAGTGTTGTTTGTTTTAATCGATTTATTTGGTTGTTGTTTTGTTTACAAGAAATAAAATAATGGACGTAGACAAATTAATATCGGAGGTTTTTATTCGTGTGCCTTTGTGGAACCAAGCCCATCCCACTATGTTATTCTGATGGATAATAATTAAAACATATTAAAAAAGCTTGTCATTGAATTTATGCAAATAAAACTAGGTATTTATGTGGATGGATGTGATATTAACAGACTATAGAGATAATGTTCAATAGATAATAGTGACCAGCAATGATGAGGTAGAAAATCAATTATACGTATAGTAAAGCATATTTATTTGAAGACAAATGTATTGGGACATGTTATTTAGCTCATGTTCAAAAATGCTGCTTTCTTTCCTTGTTGACAGGATGAACCTGACACTCGCGTTCACTTACTTGAGTTAAAGGACTGTTCACACCGGCGTAGCGGGACGTATTAATACTTTTTCGAAATACGTAGCTGACGTAG
Source organism: Macrosteles quadrilineatus (assembly GCF_028750875.1). Classification (NCBI taxonomy): domain Eukaryota; kingdom Metazoa; phylum Arthropoda; class Insecta; order Hemiptera; family Cicadellidae; genus Macrosteles; species Macrosteles quadrilineatus. The sequence continues at coordinate 32,965,775 of NW_026542598.1, read as the reverse complement.
CTCTTAATGTAATTCATAGAGAGTGTTCACACCGGCGTATTAATACGTGAGCTACGGAAGCTACGGCGCTGCCGCTACGCCGGCTAGCTACGCGTAGCTCGCATAGCCGAATACGCGCATGCGCACTAGCACACCGGGCTGTCACCGCCACCCTCCCTCCACCTTATATTTAATTTATTAGTGGTAAATGTTGGACTATAACATAAAATTCATTATAACTTTAAAAAGAATCATTAAATCGCATTAACTTTATTATACGAGTACCTAATGTCGACAATTTTGTTTTGTTTATGCTTGCAAATCTCCTTATCAAAAACAATGACTATCTTAATATGGTATATTATTCACTATTGCTCATATAGTGGGTTGACATTTATGAAACATTATAATGAATTATTTCTAGACATAGGCCTACGTCTTACTTACACAATATACTATTTTATTATGTAATCCTTATGGATGAGCAAAATTATTGCATGTTCTCTGGTAATATTTTTTTGTATATTATAATATAGCGCAAATCTTATAGGCCTAGTCTACTATATACGGCAAAAAATTACAGTGAAATATTTTTGTCAACATTAACACATAAATCAACCGACTTTTCAGGGTACTATAAAAGCTGCAAGTAAACCGTAGCAATCTTAACTGAAATTCATGAAACAGTAATAAAAATAAACAGTAAATTAGCAAATATCAACGAATATAAAATAATCTATATATTAATACGCAAGCAGTTTTCTTTTCACAGTCATAACTCAATAACGCCTTGATGGATTTTAAAGTTTGAGGTGTCAAATCAAAGGTATTTTCACGTAGATGTGCAAATACGTCTCAGAATATTAAGCAAGGGCACCACTTAAGTACATTTAAGGGCTAAAGTTTGGAAGGTGGCGCTATCTGTTGATATTAGATCAAACTCATTTCCTTTTGTTTACAAATAAAATAACATATGGACGTAGTTTGAAATAGTTTTTAAGGTTAACCACAGACTGCAGGACTTATTACTTACAGAGCAAAGCTGGAATTTTATATTTGTATTTAAACATCTGTTAACTAAGTCTGGTTCATAAATAAAGAGTTTACTAGCCTGACAACAAATTAAAGCCTGACAAATTAAACCTGACAACAAATTAATTGTTTGTAATGGTTGAATTTATTTACCTTACATCGTATTTTACTGAATTGTCATGTAGCTTTCGATACAGTTCGGTGTGATTAAGTGAATGTTTGAAAGTGATTATTCACAGGACAGTTACCCGTTACATTACAATATTATCATGTAATTTACAACGTGTATCAAAATTCCTTTGTAGTGTTTTCTGTTGATTGGTTAACTTTCCTATTTCATCTAAATTTAAAATTAAATGCCACCAGTAAGACAAAGAACTGTGAGTGGCTGGAGGGATCGCAAACGTGATCGCTTGCATCATCCTCCCAATTTGACGGATACAGAGTGGCAGTACCGCCGTCGTGATACATCCAATCTCCGACAAATTAACGTTAAATTTTTACATTTTGGTTGCTTACATTTTAAGCAAGAAAAGACTGGCCGAAACAGTTCAATTTTTACTCTTTGTTGCCATAAATGAAAGGTTCATTTACCTCATTTGCGAATTTCCCCATACTTTCAGGAACTTATTGGAGACTCCCAATCTGAAAACAGGGCTGTGAAGCTTGGATCCAGAAATTATCTGGGTAAAATTCGTCAATTCAATTGCGCCTTTGCCATGGTCAGCTCTGAAGCTCATTTTGACGAGAGGATCACACAGGGTATTTACAATTTCAAGATCCATGACAAGTTTTACCACCGAGTAGGTAATCTAATTCCTCAAGAAGGCCATGATCCTGAATACGCACAGATCTATAAGTACGACGTTGGCACTGGAACCCAACAGCGTATGTAAAACCATTCAAACAAAAATGAAAAAAATATGCGGGAAATAGGGTCACAGTGCCCAATTTGCCATTTGTCTAATCTTTTAAAACTGTGGCAGAAATTTATAGGGACGAGAGCTCCTAGGAGTCGAGTTAGATTCTTATGTGCATAGTAAGAGACCAAAGAAGTGGCTTCCCTCTCTACAATGATGCTAGCTGTATAGATGTCGCAGCTATTTTAATGCTGAAAAAAGAGCACCACCTGGCTAAATAAATCATTGTTTTTTTCTTAATTTCAAAAACTAATAGTGTTTAACGTTAATCCGTTCTAGATACGTCGTTAAATCTACTCTTATGTTCCTAACCGGAGACTTTGGTTCGGACACCTAATTTAAACATGCCTAAAACAGAACATATCGTAGAAATAATTTAACAATGCTATCGTACTGGTTGGCGTCAAGAGAGGGATTTAGCATGCTACATTACATTGGTCTGAAAAGCTTATTTTACAGTGTATGGTTGACATCTACGATTTCATAGAGGGCACCCGCGGCCTACAGTACATAAGAGATAACCAAAATAATTAAATCATTTAAATATTGTACCTTAGATTACTTTTTATAATTTTTTACAACGTAATATTTTTCACGTTCCAATAATCAGTCATATAAATTACTTTAGAGTGACTCTTTGATAGAGGTTTTGCTGTTTATGTTTTTTGTTCTTCATTATTTTATTTCAAGTTGCATTTTTGCTCGATTTCGAGCAACAGGTTATCTAGTATAGTAAAATAAACAAACAACTGCCGGCTACGTAGCCGTCAGACGTAGCTGCGGTGTGAACAGTGCACTGGCGACGTATTAATACACCGAATACGTCTGCAAACGTCTGGCTACGCCGGTGTGAACAGGCCTTAGTAAAAACCACTTAGATCCTGTACTATCGAGCAATAACTCTTCGTCACTAGAACTCGCCATCTCGACACGGCGGCTGACAAGCGACTGTACTGAGCGCCACTGTGTTTATGTCCCAGCTACCATCCAGGTAACCAGCGGTTAAGCGAGTAAGCGACCAGCCAGGCTACCAGCTACCTGCCCTGCTTCACTGTGTTTTTATCCTTATTCCTGTTATTATTTTGTTGTTGTAACATTTTAGTTTTAGTTTTTCTTCTCTATCAATTGACCCTGAATCTGTTCACCATTTCTTTGGTAATGAATGTTTTTATGCAATAAATTGCTCATGACATAAATGGTAACTTAATAAGCACAAATGGTTGCAAAGTGAGTTCAAACCCAGTAACTATTCTACCAACACAATCCGATTCTCTACACAATTTTAGAATACAAAGGTTCATCAGATTACATTCAGTTTGATTACACCATTGTTGATGAACACCAATAAAAACAATTCCACATAGAGCAGAGGTTTTATCTCCAAATCATTTGTGCATGATTGATGAACTCACAAACTCGATAAAATTATGCTTTCCGGAAATTTCTCTGTAGGGAAGAAGCTATTGCCATTGGTGGTACAGTAAGCCCTAGACCCTGGAGCAAACACAACAAAGTGCACTAGTTCAAATCTAACTTACTTCACTACGGTTTGTGCCGGTAACATTATCAGATAATTAATAAAGTGAGAGAAGAATGAGTGTAGGTTACAATGGAGTAAGATGATCTATGTAGCTTTGTTACTGTTTAAGATCAGCTGTTCCATTAGCCAGAATCATTTATTCAAAACCAGATCAGGAACAGCTGGGTATAGTTTCGAACCATCAAAAAGCTACTGACTTTTCTCAAGATCGATCTGGCAACCTTTTAATTGTTAGGGGAGCAGTATAACCACTCGGCTACCCAGTTACCGTGTCTTGTTATATTGATCAGTGTGAGGGAAAATTTACACTCCCTCCAAGCATAAATAATTTTCTTTAATTCGAATACTGTGGAATAGGGATCAACCTTTATTGAAACCTGCGGTCAGTTATTTCAGGATTTCGGGAAAGCACATTTACACAACGAGGAAGCAGGGGCGGTTGGGGAAACTGCTTACTGACCAGCAGGTTTAAGTCCACCAAGGTTTACCATTGTACTTGATTGTCTTAGAGAGACGTAAAATAATATCAGTTTGGCAATCTCTCATTCAGTCACACAGCAATCAGCATACTAAATTTCTTTAACTTTAGTCACTGTTACAAACATATGATGAATGATTACAGCCGGCCTATACTGTGAAAAAACGTAAAATTTGTACAAATATTTAATTTCACCAGGTCCAATTAATAAATGGGTCCAGGCCCAGGAGCGCTAGAGGTTTTAAGTTGACTAGGGGTGCAAGGAAAGAGAAAAAATGCCCCTGCTAGGAAGGAGGGAGAGAGCGATATTATCTCTCAGGCCCATAGTGCATCACAAGCGAACCGCGGGCTTGACGGTCACCTCTGCATTCCCTTCTCCCTTTACACACACTTTACTCGATTTATGTTCCTCAACTGATGATTGACATCAAAAGGGGTTAAAGATTGCGTGAAATGGTTACAATGTCGCCGTGATTGCAAGGGTTGCTCACATATGTTGCAGCAATTGCTTTTTCAACGTTTAGGCAGTTTTGAGTTTTAGTTTAACAGTTTAACACATCACTTGGTGAAACCTGTCGAAATCGACGGTTCCTCTTGAGGATTTACGCAAATTTAGTGAACTACCATTAAAAATGTGGTTGATGGATTTGTTGAATACAATGTTTCCAGTTATTTCATCGGCAACAGGTGGGCCAAAAGGTTTTCTTAATCTTACGTTTCTTCTTGTTCATGAGCTTTGTTGATGTTTAAAGTCTCTTCAACCATACGGGAAAAGAAGATCAAATAAAATTATTAGGTCTGTCATCTGGTAAAGTGAGTTAATATTACTGTGTTATACGCCGTACGGGATGATTAAATAAATACGCTTTACAGGAAAATTGTAATTGAGCGGACTAATAATCGAGCTGCAAAATCAGCAAGATTTCCTTTGATCAGTATGAGAAAGTTTAAAACAAACTGTTTGAGGATGGTCAATGTACCTAGTTCAATGAACAAATCAATAAAATGTGAGTTATATTTACTTTGAGAGAGGTTGTTTTTGGACGCTGCAAAATTCTCTGAATATTGGGAGCATGACCCAAGACCAAAAATAAACCACACACACAAACATACAATAAAAAGTAAAAAGAAAATCCTACCTGAGCAACGTTTTCAAAGTGTTCGTGACTTTTCTGGTAGACTCTTGCCTTCTGCAGGTTCCTTCCGACTCCAGTGTTTTTTCTTAGGAAAACTTCACCATGGTTTGCTAGCCAATCCAGCACCTGAAAATTAATAACAGAATGCGTAAGTAACTAAAACCAATCAATCTTCATAAATTAGAAAAAAAGGTTTTGTTGGTAGGAAAATTACAATATCTATAAAAACAGTTTGTTGAACTCAATTGCTCCTAGAATGGACTAGATGGTCCAACTTGTGATGAGCTAATACTAGCAGGCAAATTTAATTCTGAAATAATTATTGTTTCTCCTGAAAAATAATTCCACCCTGATGAAACCAGGAGCAAAATATTTGGGATAAGTACGTTTAAGTTTTTAACGGTTTGTCAAGCACAGGATATTCATTTTCCAGGTAGGCTAAATCTACGGTCTTTTGCTACGGTGATCTAGCTAATTGCTGTATGTAGTTTGTTTCTATACTCTATGAATAATTATAAACAAAAACTAACTTCTTGTTCAGCATTTTACTTGTTATTTCATTTCTGTAATTGTTAACAGTTGTTTATCATCTGCAGAATACATTTATCGGAGTGAAACACTAAGTACTATCTTTTATAACCAAACTTAAAAAGAGAGGTATAAGGAGAATCCAAAAAGTTGTTTCCAAACTGAATGTTTTAAATTAACCACAAAACAATCTTATCCCCTTCAAACAAACTACAATATCAGTTTTTTGCTAAAAATTAAATGGTTTTGGATGCGACTTCTATTAGTTTCCAAGAAAGAAAGGTAAAAGATATGACAACAATTACAACATTCCGAAAAGCCAAGACAGAAGCAATTAACTTCATATCTGCAGATAAGTTTTAACAGATTTTAAACTGATGAATAATTTAACTTGACTCAGTAAAAATGTTCTTCTAGATATGAAGGTGAGTGTTATACCCACTCACCTATCCAGATAATTTTACTGCTTACGACCCAAGTAATTTACCTGTTTGACGTCCTCCTGGAACAGCCTAAGCGCAAGTCTCTGATGCAGTTTGATCTTCTTGGAGTGCCAGCGATGCTCTAGACTGCGGTGATGGTTGAGGATCTGATGTATGACGGCCAGCACGTGACTGGCACCCTCCGAGTAGTCAGCTGCAGGGTTGCCACCCTGGCGACTACCCGACGACGAGTCCGACTGTCCACTCTCGCCCTGGGCATCACACAAAAATTATAGATTTTCTATTATAAATTTCTTTTATTAAAACATGCCAAGTGAGAATTTTCAAACCCTAATGTTAAACTTGAAAAGTAACCAAGTTCTTATATCAGACTCAAATTTTCATTTTAAAATCAAACTTTTTCTATTGAAGTCTTCTTAACCCATTGAGTACCAGTCTTCAAGCATTAGAAAAAACAATTATTTTCTTACAAGAATAAATCAACAAATAAGTAAGAATGAATATGAATGTTTTACCTTCTCCCGTTCCAATTCGCTGCTAATTTGCGACACGTTTTGTCAAACCAGCGACATCATCAGGCATCCACCATCCACTATAGCTTCGTCATCACACATGATTATTTACCCCCCAAAAACAATAACATACATTTGTGTGTCATCTGTGATGACCGTTTTATTTTTATATTCATGGCGAGGTGCCTGATGATGTCACTGTATTGACAAATTACAGTAGACTCCCTCTTATCCGGACACCTTTTAACCGGACTACACTCGGCGGAAATGACATCTGTTTAACCGGACAGTTTTTATCAGCACATTGGTTTAACCGTAATAGATCGGCAGGAAGTGGGCAGTACTGAAACGACTGTTCTCGTGGGAAAGATTTGAGACCAGTGATCACATATCTAAATACAATGCTCTCCTAAATTTAAGTTGAATATCACAGTAAACAGTCCGTTTTAATGAGTTTTTGGGGACGTCGGTTTAACCGGAAAACCCGTTATCCGGACTGGCCTCGGTCCCGAGGAGTCCGGATAAGAGGGAGTCTACTGTACATGGGATTTCACAAATTAGCATGGGATTGGAATGCCAGAAGGTAAAACTGGCATTTATAAATAGTTGACATTCCAGTAGTAGGAAAAATGAATTCTAAATATGTTGAAAATTAAAAATTTACTTTACGTTTTCTGCAACATTACAACTTTGACCTTTTAATTAGCAAGTATTTGATCATGGCATTGAAATTACGTCTTATAGATTGTGGCTCCGACCAGGACACAGCCCAATGGATCTAGAGTTCTAATTCCGTTAAGGTAATGTTTGACGTAAAATTATGAGGACTTTTGCCTGTCACCCAACCAAAATAAGTGATGGACATATCACATGATGGTAGTTGAGGTGAGTGAATTTCTTGAGTTGCATCTACAATCAGGCATTATGCTCCTTCTTACTTATCTTTACTGTATGTGTTCGATGTTTAGAATTTTTAGTCCAAAAGACAAGAATGAAATGTAACCTGTTAAATGTTTATTTTGAACTCAATCCTTGAAGCAAAGTAAATTTTAACTATTGATGAATTGAATACCATTCATTGACATCTTAAACTTTGATTAACTGCTTTCAATATTATAAGATACTGGTTTATCAAGATTCAAATCACTAAATATTAAATTAAATTAGTTATTTCGCAAGCAATTGCCAAGTAAACCACCACCAGGGGAAAAAGCAAATAATTCAGTCAGCTAAAAGGTTAAACATCTACCTTCACCTTGAATTCACCAAGATAATCATGCAAACTTGAGGTTAATTAATTGCAATCTCTTCTATGCAACAAATATCACAGTGAAAAAATTGTAGAGGGTTGTTTACTAGGTGGAGAAATATTGAACTAATTTTCATTTGGGTAGGCCTACACTAAGTGACTTATTTAGGTTAAAGGTATATGCAAGGTATTTGTCGACATTTACTCCATGTTTCATGTGAATTTAGGAATAAGAGCAGGATGATTTTTAGGAAAATAAGTGCTGAAAACAGGGTAACATCGGGAAAACCAGCAAATATATGATACTGTATAATTATTATAGGCCTGGATTCATTTCACTATCAACTATCACTACTGACCACCTAGAAGTACTAAGGGAGAATTGTGACGGCTGGTCAGATTATGTTTAAGTTATTGCATTTCAGTTATCAACTTTTGTTTTAGACTAGACGTTCATCTACGTATTGACATTGTTGCCAGTTTAATCCAAATGGGCGTAGTTTAAGTTAGCACCAACAAATTGCGCTGACGTAAATTACTGATTTCTGTTGCATATGAGTAAAAAAAATCTGCAACAGCTGGTCCACGTAAATTCAATGTTCAAAAAAATTGACTTTGGAATAAAGAACTAATCCATCTACTGAGCCAAGAAAAAGGTTGTATTTTAATCTGCTCGTGTCTACACTAGAATCTAGGAACACTGATGACATTGGCTGGCAGGCTAGGTCTGAGGTGAGGTGGTAAGTGAGGGAAATTACATTAACTACTCTGTAGCCATTAGATGATCATGTATAAAAGTGATATTTATAGTTTGAGTTTGAAACAATTACAGCGACAGAAGATTCTAGTATATAAGTTACACTCAATCTCCGAATTCGGACAATGTCCGAAATTTCTACCCACTCCGCGATGAGGAAAGTGCGAAATACCCACATCCCGGAGTGAGCATTTTATTCGGACATTGGCCGAAGTGAAATGCCCAGCCCGCGTTGTGGGTAAATTTATTTACTCAAATGCCAAAGTCAAAACGTTCTTCGGCGATTGAGCAAATCCAAAATACCCACTACGCGATGTGAGCAAGAGGGATTGCACACGTCGGGTTGTGGGTATTTCTAGTTTGTGCAAACGCCGAATCGTGCAGCTCACTTACGAGTCGGTCATAATAAAGAGAAAGCTATGGAAGTAGAGCTTAAAAAGAAATTTTGCAACATTACCAGAGAGGTGATTAAAATATACTTAAATATGTGCGAACCTTGCTTACTGAAGAAAAAATCTCAAAGTTTAGTACTGGTCGTTAAGCCAATCGGCCATTACGACAGCATTGAATTCACGATGTGAGGTAAAATTAGTATTAATTTTTAAATCCTTTTGCTAAATTAGAGTGACTTTAGAAAATGCTTGAGCACATGAAATGTTTAGCGAATTGTTGTACAGTATGACTAAATCTCAATAACAAATTTATAAAAACTGGCAACGTACTAAGTCTACACTCTTGGCACAAGACATGGAGTTCTGGACAAACAGTTTTCGAGAAACAAACTCCAGGTGGCTCCAAATAAATTTCCTTGCACCAAGGATGTACCGATGACCAAGTAAACGTACGAAAAGAAGCGATGGTGTCATCCGGATCCAAACAAGGTTTTATAAGGTGGTTACAAGAAGAACTGTTTGAGTAAATCATGTAAACGTATTAAGTTAAACGTAAAATGCAATTCTAAGTGCCAAGGCAGCACATCTTGTGCCAATAAGTAAAAGAAAGATGTAACAAGAACTGTGTGATAATTTGCGTTTTAAGGTTACTCCTATTTTTGTAAAGCGGAAAAACATAATTTCAATGTATTTGTAATGGGCCTTTTTATATTTGTTCCTATTCGGTAATTTGCAATTTTCTTGTATTTTCTAAAACCCTATTTATACATTAAATAATCACACACATAAATTTTATTAATTTTACCTAGTGATTGTGGGTTTCATGTAGATTTTTGGGTATAAGGTAGTTTATACAGGCTATTCGGCGTTTTCTCAAACTAGAAATACCCACAACCCGATGTGGGCAATCACTTTTGCTCACATCGCGTTGTGGGTATTTTGGATTTACTCAATCGCCGAAGAAGGTTTTGACTTCGGCGTTTGAATAAATCAGTTTACCCACAACGCGGTCTGGGCATTTCGTTTCGGCCAACGTCCGAAATAAAATGCTCACTCCGCGACTTGGGTATTTCACACTATCCACATCGCGGAGTGGGTAGAAATTTCGGACATTGTCCGATTTCGGAGATTGAGTGTAACATATATACTAGCAGATTCAAATGCACTGTTTTTGCTCGGTTCTGGGTTAGGTCTTTATTCTGGTATTTTATGTTCCCAATAACTACTTTCAATCATCAATCACTACTACCTTTGACTATCAATACAACAGTATCCAATAGTCAATGCTACTACTTAGTGTCTGATTTCGAAAATATACTAATTCGATGACATATATGATAAAATTGTTTTAATGTTTATGATGGTGGGCGATACACCAAAGCTTAATGGACACATAGAATACAAATTTTTACAATTTAGATTATTGAAACCTGACAATGTTTCAAACCACTATTTGCTGGTATATTACCTTTGTACCTAGGGTCGAAAACAAATTTCATGGAAAATTAAATTAATCAATCAAAAACTACAAAACAAAACAAAAATTGCACACACGTTCCATTTGGTAAAATGGATAAATCATATAGACTTACAGCATAACTCTTCATCTGCCTTCTTCTTACACTCTTGAAATAAAAGACAAATTATGTAAAAATTAAAAACAAATAAAAGCAGTATGGTAAAATTGTGCAGTAAAAACAATAAAAATAAATATTGAAATTGAGTTTTAATTTAAATATACAGTAGTTTAATTTTCATAGTTGAATGACTGGTCTAGATAAACTAAATTGGAAAAGTTAACAAAGAAAAGCTGACATTTTTAATGTCAAAAGGTAAGTGAGTAGGTAGCACTACAAACTTTGCACCCAAGGCAGTGATGTTGTGGGTTCTGATCCTGGTACCTACCACTAGTTATGAGTACAGTTCACCTTTATACTGTACAGGCTCACCCCTTGCTTTCGTCAAACAATGTTCCACACACAGGCCTCTGTGGCCCATGTGGATGGGCAAACGTAAGGTTAAAGACCAACCTCTTAAAAAAATCTTTTGAACAAAATATTTTTCTTTAGAACTTATTCGCTCTTACTTCATAGTCTAAATGCAAGCCTTATTGACTCTTATTCCATAGTTTGAAAAGTGGAATTTATTGACTGTCATTTCATAGTTTGAGAGAAGAAACTTATTGACTCTCAGGAAGGTGGAACTTATCGACTTGTATTTTATCTTGTGCGAGGTGAGACTTAATGACTCTTATTTCATAGTTTGAAAGCTACATACAACACCTACATGTTTTCTAGTCGGATGTTCCAAAGGCGGCTGATTGCACACTTGCACCAAGTGATCCAGTTGATAGAGTAGTTTTTTACTGGTGCTATGAACCTACACCACAACCCATCAGTTATAACCCATAACCAAACACAATACATCTTTAGACAAATAATATGTAGAGCACACATGGGAGTAAGCGCCACCTAGAAACACAAGAACTTGGACATGTTAAGTATTAGAGTATTGAGATACAGCAGGCAAAACTATAACTAGCTAACCAGTACTTAAAATTGTGTAACCTTCACCAAACAGCTGTAAATGAACCATATGCAGCAATCACAGAAAGCAGTTTAGTTAGCAATGCAGACACTTTCAAATGGTACACCTTTTTAGCAAATTTCCCATTGAAAATAAGCTAGGTACTTTGTTTATGGCATAGATTATTATGTCTACATATCTAGATGATACCTTACGTAAAACATACTCCCTTACTAGATTTCCCATCCTTATGGAACAGCTGAAGCAAATTTTATGGTTAGTTCTGTCTGGTGAACTGTAGAGGATGTGTTTTGTTTACAATTTGTTTCTTGTTATTTCAGTCATTTGAAACCCCGTTTAACCAAATAAAACCATATAATCATAAACAATAACTTATCCTCTAGTTATATAACCAAACAGTAAAGCACAAATCATGAAATTAACTCAAAAATAATAGAAACAAAATTTCGTCAATACTAGCCAACAGTGTCACTGGAAGACACGAAAAACGAACGTCAAAATTTACAATGAGATGGGAAGTCTACTTGTGTTGGTTAGTCTATGATGATACTATTGATGCTCACCATTTTCTTATCTCATAAACCAGTATTAGTAATTAATTGTTGGTTGCAGATTCGTTGTATAGTACTCAGGAACAACTATTAGATAAAAAAAAAACATGCCACATTTGAAATCTGATTAATCCTTTTTACTGCTATCACCAACAACCTAGTGACAGTGCCACCTAGATTCTCAATTGCAGACGACAGCTCCAAAACAATCATTAGCCATCCAATAGCCTAGTACCACTGCCACCTTTGTCTAGACTAGATATGTATCACCATAGATAAAACATACTCCCTTAGTAGATTTCTCATCCTAATGGAACAGCTGAAGACAATTTTATTGTTAGTTCTGTACGGTTTATGTAGAGGTCGTGTTTTGTTTACAATTTGTTTCCCGTTAATACAGTAATTTTAAACCTCGTTTAACCAAATAATACGATATAATCATAAACAATAAATTGTCCCCTAGTTATTTAACCAAACAGTAAAGCACAAATCAAGAAATTAACCCTAAAATAATAGAAACAAAATTTCGTCGACACTAGCGCCCAGTGTGGCGTACATGAACTAGACATGAAAAACGAGCTTCAAAATTTACAATGGTATGAGAAGTCTACTTGTGTTGGTTGGTCTATGGTATCACTAACCAGCACCACTGCCACCTAGATTCCTCCATTACAGTTTACAGCTGTAAAACACACATTAGCCACCACCAATAGCCCAGTACCACTGCCACCTATATACCTTTACTTTAGAGTGGATCTGTGTCAAGTAACATATATTAACCAACCCCACTGCCACCTAGATTCCTCAATTTCAGACGACTGCTGTAAGAAACAAACAGCCAACAACATCAACCTTGTACCAGGGCCTTCTAGAGACCCCTAATTCAGATTGAATCAATCTAGTAAGACGCAATAACCTCCACCAACACCCTTGCAACACTGCTACCTAGATCCCTTCACCGCAGACGACAGCTGTACGGAACAAAAAACCATCACCAACAACCATCACTGCTATACACCTTCACCACCGCAATCCAGATCTGTAAAGTAACATACATTAGCGGAGGCCAGCTTGTTGTTTCCGTAGCGGATGTACGGTGGATTGCTCGGCGGCTGAGGAAAGTTGATACAGACTTGGACTAACAGATCCAACCCATTCAGCAGAGACTGGTAAGCGTTGTAAACCTGACATACAAAATGTGTTACATACCGTAACAGAACTATTTTAATCAAACATTATTGTATAAGAAAATCTTGAGTAAGTAAACAACAAATTATGTATCCAGAAAAATAATGGTAAGTTACTCTTTTGTAGAATTTTGGTATTTTTGCCACACCAACCATAGTCATCTCCCAAAAAAGATTTGAGAGTCAACTTTTATCGTAAAATCCTACCATCTAGTACGATTGTTATTGTCAAAAATGGCTGTAAATCATGTGTACACTGTACCTATCAGTAGAAGTTTTTAACTAAACCACAGAGAAATAAGGTACAGAGGAAACATTCAATGGTACTAATATGTATGTGGTGTCTAGCACTAGTTGCTGGTGTCTAGGGCAATGTCAATAACCGCCCCCCTCGCCATCATGTACTACGAAGCTCTTGGTGGAGGAAGATCCTGTGCTAAGAACCTTGTTTGTTCAGGCTCTTCCTTGCTCCTAGCAATTATATTTCCAACAAAACATACTTGAGCTGAAAGCTCACAGTTGTCCGATAACAAGCAAGTTTCCTCTGCACTTTAATTCTCTGATACTGCCCTAACTAACTAATAAGATAATTTCTGACTTATCTACTTTATAATATAAAGTAGATAAGCCAGAAATTATCTATTATATTCACTTGCAGTTCACAATGTGTTATGAAAATGTTATCTGAATTTTTAATAGGTTGGTTGAATATGGTTTCAATCAAAATGATTTTAATTCCGACAAAATATAGGCAGTTAGTTTTCCTCAAACAGTAAAAACTCATTGTACTTGTTAAGCCTTAAGATATTGCACCAGTAAAATATCTTCATAAACTTTATATTCCTTCACCTAAAATTGTTTACAAACATAAAATATACAATGAAATATAAACCAGAAATTGACAATACATACCTCAGTGTACGCCTGACACATAGACTCGTAAAGGTTTTGGTGTTGATGTATCACAGTTTCTAAGACGATAATTTCACTTGGAATTGCCATGTTTTCACACGCTTGACTCCAATTAGGCACATTTTCTACATACTGTAAAAATAAATGATGATTTTAATAAACTGTTAAGGATTTGTGCTCATAATTGATTATTTCATCATTATTTTTCTTTGCCTAAAGACATCGAGAAAATTCCACAAAAGTATAAATTTTAATTCCTTTGTAATTCTTATGGAGAATAAATAAACTGCTGTAGTTTGCTTCTTAAAAGATATATTAATTTAATCAAATTCAGCAAATGTTGTTATTTCATACTAAGATATAAACATATAAAAACCCACTTTATCTTCATTCTTGTACAGTAATACAAAGTTATAATTTATGTTATTTCAACATTAAATTAGTCTGACAATTTTATTTTTAAGGGAAAATTTTAGTGAAAATCCAACCAGGTAAATAAATTAGCTTAGTCTGCAGGTTTGTTGCAGCGGGGGTATTTTATGTTAGTTATGTTGTATTGATGGTGTAGAAAACTTAGATAAGCCTGGTTTTGACATCATCTTAAGCTGATTAAACTGAATAATTTTGGGATTGTTAGTCAGCTGACAGTTTGTCATAAATAATCACTCAACCGTGACACACATCAAGGTTCGTATTTGAAGTAGAATAAGAAAGCAAGTTAGGTATTTAAAGGAATGACAATCTGTTTTGATTTATAAAAACTAAGATCTGCTGTTCATTTTGTCAGGACGTGTTATTCAAGTTCAAAAAACAGAAGCAGGTGAATCTAGTTCGGAACCATCAGAAGCTACTGACTTTTCAATTTCAAACTCTAACCTATTATATTATGCTACTCTACGTTTAACAATTGGGAAAATTACTTACTTGTTCAGCTTTGTGATGAAACAGAGTGGACAAAGCCAGTACAGCCGTCCGCTCGTCTAGTCCGGCCGCAAACTCTTTCCACGCTCGGTCGAGCCGAGCAGCCACCGCTCGGATGTGAGCAGCCGCATAATGACCCGTCTCCATCATACGCGATGCAACGGCCAGGATACGGTTGATGTTCACGTACACATTCTGATGGACAAAACATAAGGTTAGAATGTTACATTTAGAATAAATTAATTTGTAGCCTGTGAGAATTTGGTTTTTATTCAAACAAACAGCTGTTCAAATATTTTTGTGGATTTGTTCAAACCTATCTCACAGAACATTTTATCTGCACTTCAATGTTCATATTATTTTTCGGTTATTACATCAAAGTCACAGAAAACTTGATACAGTAGACTCCTTCTTATCCGAACTCCTCAGGACCGAGGCCAATCCGGATAACGGTTTTTCCTGTTAAACCGATGTCCCCAAAAACTTGTTATGTAACCCAAATATTTGACTTAAATTCAGGAGAGCATTTTATTTAAACACGTGATCACTGGTCTCAAATCTTTCCCACAAGAACAGTCCTTTCAGTACCACCCACTTCCTGCCGATCTAGTCCGGTTAAACCGATGTGCGGATAAAAATTGTCCGGTTAAAGAGATGTGTCATTTCCGCCGAGTGTAGTCCGGTTAAAAGGAGTCCGGATAAGAGGGAGTCTACTGTAATACTTTTTAGATTAAAAAGGATATTTTTAGCTAATAAATTAATGATATTATTTTACATAAAAATACAAATTTATTCTCACTTTCTTAAACGTATGGGTAAAAGTTTTTATCCTAAGAATAATTATTTGGAGTCCAACAAATACAAAAACTATGAAATGAAACTACCTTTATGATGTAAAATATACAGAAACGCAGAACTGCACTATACAAAATTCATAAGGACACAATACTCACAAAGAGATTTGAAACTGGCAAATCACACAAATAGCAGCAAAACAAATTTAAGCTTGCGTGGCTAAGCGACAGATTTATAACGAGATGAATGTCCATTGTTTTGGCTACTTTACCAAATGAAAGTTGATGATTTTATTGAAGTAAAAAAATAGCGAAAATTGAATGATTCTGAAACTATAAATATGAATACATTTATTAATGATATATAAGACCAAAAATGAAGTTGAGAAATGTTTGTTTGTACAGTAGAGTCTTACTATTACAAACTCCAAAATAAAAAAAATCGGCCCATTTCAAACTAATTACGGAAATAGTTTAATTTTCTTTTAATGATGTTAGTCTAAAACTAACTATGTTACAACAAACACAGTTGAAGCTAGCAATGTCGTCAAAAAGTTGGCAATGCCGTCTCGAACGTCAAAGGAGCAATATCGGCCAAGTTAGCGATATCCGTGTGCTGTTGGCAATGTTAGCAATAATGAAGAGAACTGTGAAGATTTTACCTATGGTTTCGTAAATCATACTTCAGCAAGGCTATCGATATTTCCATGAACGTCATCAATGTTGCATGAAACTTCCTAAAATTAAGTGATGATATCGCAAACGTTAACAAAGCTAACGACATCACGACACACAGTGGCAAATTCAGCAAGAAAAAAATTTGCACTGTTGCCACAGAATTTGGAGAATCTGGAGATGATACCACAACCGTTGACAAAATTGGTAATATAACCACGAACTTTTGCGAAAATTAGTTTCATCTCCGTTTACAATAGAAAAGCTTTCAATACATTAAAGTGTTGCAGCAACTGTTTTATTTTCTCCTGTGATTGTAGGGACTTTGTCAGCATATTTCGTACTTGCAGCTACACAGACATTCATTCACAAGGATCGCAAAAATTTTGCCTTTGATACGTTGTAATAATATAACGATATCTGCATATTCAAAATTTTTGCTAACATGAAAATGGTTTGTTTCCAGTTAGCTCGGAATCATAGGACTCTATTGTATTGATACAGTAGAACCTCTTTAATCTGAACTAATTGGGACCAGGGGTAGTTAGGATTACAGAACATATTGTTGTTTTTACATAACAATAGCTAAAACATGGCTAAAATTGATCAAAATTATTTTGGGAAAAGTGAAAAAATGTTTTATAAAGTAAAATACAGTGTTAATTTAATACAGTAGTAAACATGGTGAATAAACAGTACTGTAAATTAAATACAGTATACAATAAAGAACTGCTGTACTGTGTATAGAGTACAGCAATGAGGGGTTCGGATTAGTGGATGTTCGGATTACGGGGATTCAGATTAAAGGGGTTCTACTGTATGATAATGATATTTCATTCCAAAAATGTAAAAGCCCAAATCAGTGTAAAGCACTGCCCATGTTATTAGCAACTTTAATTGCAAATAAGATTTTTTGTCAGAGATTCAGCAAAAAAAAACAAATTTATTTTGCCAAAAAAATGTAAAATTAAAACTAGAAATGTTTAAAATCAGCACGAAAAGCTCAACGCTCTATTTATTAGCTAACCAGTTCTCATGCTAGTTTTTCAGCCTTCATAGTTTAAAGTGCTCACATCAAATCGTTGGACATCACTGCAAGTGGCCATCTAGTAGAAAATAAGTTATTTTGCAATCAGTGTATGAATATTTCACAATACAGGTTGAATCAACTCTAATATTTAAATGCTCTCCAAACTCAGAGCAACAATTTTTCATTCACTATCAATACTTCAACACATAAATTCTCAGCCATTTTTAGAGATGACTTATGACCATAGATTGAACGTACTCTACACGTAGAATTAATTATCATCCTTAATCTTATCTGCAGAAAATTCAGTTTTACTTATGTTCATACCTTGTAATGTACGCTTAATTTACAAATCCAATTCATATTTTAGCTTTGAAGTATTACAACCAATCAGAATGATATGTTTGTACACTACCGCTTTGCTTCTGGTTATATTCTTCATGATAGAACCTGTCTCCTGGCCCTTCTTTTACCTAAGACTGGACCGAGCCTTAAACCATTGGCCAGTCCTGCGATTTAGATGAATGGCCAGGAGACAGGTTCTAGCATAAAGAGTATAATACTAAAGAGTGAAGCCACATACTACACAATCAAACCTAAGACGAAAAAATTTTTTGTTTACAATTAGTTTCCTTGCCTCTCTCAACTGTTATTGGACACATAACATACGACATTGAAACAGAAGGACAACAAACAAACATTTTACAAGAAGATGAGATGATAACTTACAAAATCCTAAGTCAACGATTTACAGCAACAAGGAGGTATTAAGGGAGAAGATTCAGGGTTATAATAATAGTACTATTCTTTTATTAGAGATTTTTGTCCGCTTACTTGCATGGAAAAGACCCAATCTGGGACAAGAAAGACAAAATCCTTAAAACTATACACAAAAGCAATAGGTACTGTCACAATCCAGAATGATGCGCTTTGCAGTGTCATCGGACTGGTTGCAAAGTCGACACTCCTAGTCGTCGCAGACTTGGGAATATGAGAAGAGCCCTGTTTGGTCTAAAGCAGCCAGGTAATGGACCAGATGCTAACATTGAGCAAAAGCTCCTGGACCTAGTCAAGGACGAGGGTACAGGCTTACCTAGTTAGTGGCAAGTGGGGCATACACAATTAGCTTCGGTATACGTGCCAGGACCTTGAGTTTGTTCCCTCATACAATAAAATACAAAAGGCACTTACAGGCTACCACCATTCAACC
The DNA here is from genome assembly GCF_028750875.1 of Macrosteles quadrilineatus. Classification (NCBI taxonomy): domain Eukaryota; kingdom Metazoa; phylum Arthropoda; class Insecta; order Hemiptera; family Cicadellidae; genus Macrosteles; species Macrosteles quadrilineatus. The sequence goes on along the minus strand of NW_026542598.1, from coordinate 32,946,982 downwards.
TAAAGACATGTATTTCCCTTCCTAGGCTGAAATACTGTCAGTGACCGAAATAGTCTATAGTACAGTACCGTATAAAGTTATGTGGTGTAAATACTTTTGTGTTCCTTGATCCAAAGCGGCCCTTTTCCCATTATTTAGGTAAGTCTGCTATCCTGACAAAAATACTTAAACCTTATGTTATTATGGTTATTGGTGAAAAGATTTGTTTTTTTTCTGTCTATACTGACCATGGAGCTCATGGTGAAGTGGTTATGCTCCTCCTGTAGTTCCTTGGCGAGCTGGTATGAGTGGCCGATCTCTACGTAGTTCATGAGGAACACATCTCGGTTGTGACAGATCCAGTCAAACATCTGCAACACCAAGTTTGAGTAACTGAGTAATTTTCTAGACACAGTTTAAAGCAAAAGGACTTTCTAACGGATGTAAAAAACTAGCAAGTGACTAAATATTATGATTTTGAAAAACATCAGAGTCCAGGGGCAAATAGATACAAACATAGCATTGATGACAAGAATGGAAGTCAAGAATGAATGCATCATATCATTGACTAGTCAATGATCGTATCGCACAGTACCAAAACTGGTTCTTTAACCAAAATTGATTCTTGGTACCAACACTATTAGTATTTTTTAGTACCTAACTTAACAGCACTCGCATTCTTTAAAAATAGTTTGTTAAAGTTTACATTTACCCATGTTATAAAATTATATTGGCCAAACATAAACAGCTCTCTAATTTTGTGATTTATAGGTTAAGTTGTAAATGCAGTTCAATAATTAAGGAGACATAAGGGGTGAGATATTTTCTGAGGGGGATAGTTTTGCAATCACAGGAGATGGAGATTTCTTTGATGTGATCCCAATAGATGATCATAGATATTGCCATATTGGCAAAAAATTCTCACCAGTATTGCCATGATCCCAAAGAATGCTAACAGATCTTGCCGTTATTTTAGAGTAGATTTTGGTACATTCACCTGATGCCAATATGTGCGAGTTGGTACAGAAGTACCAGTTACGACATTTTATCATTTTTAAGTCAATTCATAGCACTGGTACTTTTCCCAGGAACTGGTAACACCAAGAACTGCCTCAGGTACCAACACATCTCTAGTTTCGAATAAAAGTTCGACTATATGATACAACACATTCTACCAACCTTTTCACAGTCTTGTTCAAACAACCTCAACTGAAAGCACTGGTCCAACTTCAGCTTTTTATGGTGCCAAAGTTGGAGCAGGTGGTTTTTTGAGGTTCGGATGGCTTCGAGATTGTGCAGAATCTGAGGTACGGCAGCCTGTAGGTCAGGATTGGACACTGTAGAGCTGGCCTCACTGTCTCTGCCTGAGTACCCACTGTCATAGCCACTGTTGCTGTCTCCAGACAACCTGCAAAGCATGAGTGATTAAAAACCATATAGCAGGGGAAGAACATGAGATGGAACATATACTCTGAACTAATCTGTTCAACTTCCATCCAAACAGATCACCACAGAATAATCAACTCCTTGAGTGCTGCACCAAAGGCTTTGCTCTGGAAACTGAAACCTTCAATCTACAGTATGGTTAGGTTGGAATGGGTTACGTTAGGTTAGTGTTAGGTAGGTTAGGTCAACGGTACCATCATGTTGTTCTTGCTAAAATATTTCGTGTGATTCGGCCGAGTTGTTGTATAAGTAAGATCTGTTCGCTTTAACATCAGTAGTATCAACAGTTTGATTTTTAGAATCCATATAGGGTTATGGCAACAAATGCGTTGTCAGTTAGGGAATTCTAAAATCACTATTGATCCTAAAGAACTGTGAATCATACGAATGAAGATGGATTTTCATTTTTATATACCTCTGCAGCAGACGCTGGCCCGCCACATCAATGTCTTGCACAGGTGCCTTCATGATCTTCTTTTTCATATCGTTGTGAAGGTCAAGCGCATGTTTGGCCCCAGCCACATCATCACCTAGATCGTTGCGGCTCAGGTCTTCTTGCAGATCATCTAGACGATCTAACAGATCAGCTGCCTGCCATGTAAAGTCCTCCAGAGCCTAAACACAACATGTCATTAGTAACTTTATGACAACATGACATATTGTGGAAGCGAGAATTATGAGGTGATGTAATGCTGGGTATTGCCCAGAACTTAATGCAATCTGCCAAATGAAAAATAATATTTATTGTATTGAACTCTTGCAGGTACCTCCTAACAGAGCCTCTTTCGTTCTTGACTCACTACAAAGCACCTCCTTTTCCACTATATATGAATACAATATCTGTAGATGCTTCTCTTTCAGTATTCCCTACTATTTGATCTTCAGAGGTCTTCCAACTTTCCTTTTTCCATCATGTCTCGAGCCAGATTGATGATACCTTTCCTTATCCTTTATATTCAACCAAATCAACTTCGTCATGGCATTCTAAGTTAATTTGTTTCTAATACTGTTGACACATCCAAACTGTTTTATATTTGACTTTATCTTACTAATATTAATGTGAAAGTTGGTGTGTTTGTTTTAAGTTCAATCACGCATTAACTACTGGACGGATTGGGCTGAAATTTGGTATGATGATAGCTCATATTGCCGATTAACATATAGACATATTCTTATCTCAAAAATCCTTCTGGGCTCCGCCCCAGTGGCTCTTTAGTTCCCCACGTTAACCTTGAGTATTCATTTATAAAGGAAATTAAAGAATTTATTCAGCTGTTTCAACTAAAAACGTTGGTTATATGATATGCAAAAGTATTAAAAAGTTATAAGATTTACCAACAGGGTGCAGCATTATTATTTTTTTTTCATTTATTAAAACAGCTAATTTGAACTAAGCAGCAACGAAAAGCTGCGATATTCATTGAGAACTGTCAAAGTAGGATTGTTTACAGTTATGTTTATGTTTTTAATGTAATAAATAACTTGTGATATTTTGCAATTTTTTTTATATTTTTTTTCTCTACTGTTTAGGTGAAGTGAAACAATAGACAGACAATAGAAACAATAGAACTTGCTTAAGTGGTAGAACATTATGGCTATGGTAGATGTGTAATACTATAGTATACCGTAAATTTAAAGAAGCAAATTTCATCAAACTGTGTAATTTGCCCCATTGCAAACTCAAAGCTTGAGTATAACTGCAATAAGAGTTTTAAACTTATAGGCCAATCCCGTACGAAGGACGGGTACTCTGCTTGTAACATCATATAATAAAAATCCTTGAAAAAATATAAGTATCATCTTGAACAGTATGGTTGTATTCACAATATGAAAATATCCAATACTCTTACAAATAAGTGGTTATAGTTCTCATCTGAATTTTAAAATAGAAAAAATCTACCTCCCCTAAAGTTTGTAGAGTAAATTGGGTGTATTACCTTTATAGTGCTCGCCTTCAATTCTCAAGTTCATTGGTTCATTTCCAAGCAAGATACATTATGAACTCAGGAGATTCCATTTGTCATTGGGATATCAATTAACGATGTATCAAAAATATCTAGCCGAAGATAGACAACAAGATCAGGATTTGGATGATTCCTTTTAATAGACAACACCGCTAAGATAAAATAAACATACAAAATAACACTTACCAGTCTCATCTCGATCCACTGACTGTGATCGTAATGCAGGGTTCCCTCTAAATCTGACGTCAGTTGTGTTGTGTCGATGATCTTGGGCAGAGCTTCCAGGCTGATCATGTTGGTCTGCAATGGAAAGTTTCTGATTAAATTGCTACTTTATTAATTTTAAAAGAAATAAATAACCTAATATCGGATAAACATGGCATAATAAGAATACAAGGCATGAAGTGCTTTGATCTATGAAGCTTAGTTACTAACTTTGATCAGCTGTTTATTTCGTCAGGAATGTTTATTATATCCCCAACTATCAAGTATAGATGGGTGGGCTGAGTTTGAAATCATCAAAAATCTAATGATTCTCAGGATCGAATTCGTTTTTAAAAACCCTTCTCATTGCAACTAAAGAACTTAAGAGGAAACCCATCTAAAAACTTTGACACACAATTTTATGTCATGATCGAGATACTGTAAAATGTATCAAGAAATAAAGCTAATTGTATTTCAATACAAATCCGATTCAAAGTCGGATTTTGAAGGTGTATTACTGAATATTCATCAAGCAATTCCCAACAGCTACATGAAACATTTATTGACAACTGTTCCCAACCAATATTACCTTGAATACCTCTCAACACCTAACGCTATAGTTATGTTCTACAGACTTAATTAAATTCCAAACCAACGGACAGAGTTTTAATATTCATCTTGCCTTTTGAGTTATTTACATTTTTTTAATACAACTACTGCTATTAATTTTGTTTGTAGTTAGAAAGGTGTAAGTAAAATACTGAGGAAAGTAGGTAAGCTTATTGTTTGTTAAACAGCTGATCTTGGTAAAAAAACAACATTATACAATATTCTTAATCTAATACAGTACCCATGCTTTTCAACCATGGGTTTACAGCACAACTATGTCATTTTAATGTGTACAGGAATTGATCCTCTGAAACTGGCTAGAGTCTGGTGTAACTAGTGATTGTTAGGTTAAGTTAGGTTATGAGTTGAATTTACCAGACGATAAATGCTCAAGCTGGGTTAAATTATGTTTGGTTTTACGGGCAAATATTACGATGGTTGGTTACAGTTAGATTAGATGTGATTAAATCTACAAGAATATAAATAGCCTGCTATAGTTCTGTTAGTTTATGTTACATTGTGCTTAGGACTGTTTGGATTAATTACTGATAGCTTAAGGTTTGTAGCACTGATGAATGTTAGGTAGATGGATGCTTTGTTAGTTAAATTGAGGGAAGGTTAGGGTTTTTTTAAGCTAAGAAATGTAGGCTCATTACATTGAAATAAGATTAGATTTCGTTGCACTATGGAATGTCAGGCTGGTTACAGTTGGGTTAGGTAAAACTCCCTACCTCAAACTTGTACTTGTGACTGCCCAGTGATGTGCGCTGCTTCTGCCAGAAGTTGTCGGGTTTGATGATGTACGCGACGTGGACGGACCCCGGGAAATGTTCCTGCAGGACTTTCAGGATAGGCTTGACAGTGGACCAGGTCGCTCCTCTCATGTCAATCACCACTGTGAACCCGATCTCTCGCACATCCTCCCTGTAACATGTTGACCAGTTCAATCATGAGTAAAGACAATAGATTATTGACGATTTTAAAGACCCAGTTATGATTCATCATTTGATTTTTAATTAGAAGTCCTAGATCTAGAGAAACTACTGGGAGTCATTAGGCAAAACAAAGTGTAAAAGGTATAAAATTACCTGAGTACTGCCAGAGTGATCCTTAGTCGTTACGGATTACGCGTTTCAAAGACTTCAAGGACTCGAGGTCCTCGAAACGCGTAATTCGTAAGGACTAACAGGATCACTTTGGCAGTACTCAGGTAATATTATACCTTTTATAGCTTGTACTGTGATCCAGAGACAAAACAACTCAAAATATGAAAAAAAGTGCCTTACTTTATTTTACAACAATCTATTGCTCATAATCAGGTAAAATAACAAAATTGTTTTCATATTAATGTAATGTGAACAAACACCTTATTTGACTTGGTAAATTGATTTGGTTTGATTTTATGCTCAACAGCCTAAAATATGTCCCCACCTACTTCACACAATACTATAAATTGAATTATAATATATTTTAACTAAACCACTTTGCGTATTTGGCCAGTTTTTAAAGTCACCATGCAGAGCTGACATTTGTACATGTATCTATTTTTTTTTCTTTAGGATTAACAAAAAAAATATTTTTATTAGGAACTCATCAAAAAATATATACATTATTAAAGGTATGTAACCTAATCAAATAACTTTTTTATTACATAGAAGCTTGGACACTGTATGTTTGGATAACAGGAGATTTGCTTTATTTCGATAAGTCTACTGTTAAATCATTAGCAGTTCAAGATCCCCTCTGACAATATCACCAAAATATAGGTATTTAACATAGCCAACCTTATTAAGATCCTGATATCTATTAAAATAACCCAAAATAAACTATATAGTACTAATTCCCCAAAACTACCATTCTTCTACACTCATTGATAATTTGTCAATGCCAGTTCCTAATTAGCTCTTTTAGTCCCCAATTAGGCAAAGTTTAGCCAAGAAGAGGGGATTTTAGGTGGTCAATATACTCGTAATATTACATTATAGGAAACTGTGTAATTATTTTTAGTCCAATAGAGTTGGTAACATGTAGTAACAGAAGTAATAAATGCGCCGTAAAGATCAAGAGATGAACTAGCAAACTTCAAATCCCACAAGCACAAACTTAAGACTACGTCTGGTAAATTATTAGGTCCCAAGACGGACTTTAGGACTTTGATGCGTAATAATTACCATTAGCATAATCATATTGGGCTAGCTTATGGTCTTACTGGCTTACACGCTAATTAATATAAGCATAAACCCACTATTGAATAGAGGTCATGGCTCAGATAACAAATTAAATTGAACAGGGTAAGTTAACAGTATTATTGTTGTTTATACCTGTCTAAAATCTCCCCCAATTGTAAAAAAGTATTTTTCGATCTAGTGCCAATATCGGTGGTGTTTTATGTTGAACTTTATTAGACCATTGGTGCTAAGAGGTAACTATTCTACTTCAGGGCTTTATGAATACTGTATTAAAAATTTAAAATTCACATAGCTTAGTATTACTGGACAGAATAATGCATAATGTATGGAAGAAGTTTGTAAAGTAGCTTACATGTACCTAACTACGTAATTTAGTACTTTACTTGTAACCTCAATGCTGTAGTGTAAAACATTTTATTTTTTGCAGTTGCGGGTTTTACAACTACTTGTGCGACATTTTGACATAAATTGACAGTGTATTTAAGTTATTTAAAAGTAAAAGTCTAATTTACTTCAGCAAAGGATTTTATCACTTCTATCATATAACAGAGCGATTATTATCTCCGTTTATCTATATACTATTATAAAGAAGAGGTGGTGTCTGTGTGTTTGTATGAGCTAATCTCAAAAACTACTGAACCTACTGGGCTCAAATTGCACACAAATGAAGCTACAGTTCCGAGGATACATATAGAACTATTCCCGCTTCGATATTGTCCTAGGGCTCTGCCCCGTGGGCATTCAAAAATTTGAGTTGAGAGATTTAAAAGAAAATATTGATTGATGGTATCCATGGTAACAAAGAACAAACCTACAAAGTTTAAAAATGTAAACAAGCAGAACTAACTGTCAAATGAATTTTGATTTCACAATTCCACACAGCTGGTTCAAACATATTAAATACTGCACGAATATTAGAACAGAGAGGGTAAGGATTAAAAATTTTAAATAATGATGTCACTAGCCGGAATGTAAACATTATTTAACATCACTTAAATGGAGCTGTCAAACCACATGTTAATGTGATTTCATTAGTGCATGATTCTTTCAGTTACTTCATTTGTTTATGTTTATGATCTATTATACTGAGTTTGTACTAATATTTGTGAAATGCTGTAATAATATTTTACAGGGAATAATTCGTTGTAAAATAAATCATTCATGGATATAAGAAATAATTAAGATTCTATAATCATTGCCAGGCCATTATCCTGAGTTTTATGAGGTTTTTTTTTATTTATTTCTGTGTAAACAGCAATTTAATCCCCCTGCCGCAGCAAGTCTATAGACTGAGTGAATTTCCATTTTCCTGATTATAATTTTACTAAAATATTGTTGTAGAAAATTACCCTATTTTCCATATTTATTTATATTTTCCTATTTTTCGGTTTGTAACTGTTGTGATAGTTTTTTTGTTTACAGTGCAAACCATTAAACACGTTCTTTTACTGTACCTTAAAATCTATCATTGGTTTTGTATCGTAGGTAGCCTAAATAAGTATGAACGGTATTAGTTAACCAAAACGTACTATTATCGAGTTAAGTTATACTAAGCTATATTTTGTTTCTGAATTAAATGGTAGGAGTGATACCATTTGGCATTTTCAAAGAACCAACATTGTCTCTTTTGCATACTGACCCCGTTGCAAGGCACGGGTATAGCTGCTAGCAAATACGAATAGTAGCGCTGGTTTGCAGTAGGCTAGCTGTTCAAATAACAAGCGACCGGTGCTACTAATTGTGACCAACGGGATTATTTAGTATCTTATATAAATTAGAGTTAATCACTACGACCACAAATGTCTTCTTTCTACATAAGTTCCATAATACCCACACCGCAGCAAACCTGCAGCCTAAGCAAAATTCCATTTGTGTGACTTTATTTTCAATTAAATCTAATTCAATAACATTAGATTTAACGATTACCTAGGTTTGCTGCCTGCAGGGAGGGTAACAAAGTGTGATTTATAGGCAAATATTAGGTATTAGCTTAGTATGAAAGAAAGAAATTTGCCAAGTTTGATAAAAATATATACATAAACGAGCAATATTACAACAGTTTACTTATCCTAACTTACTAATATTATGAGTAAAAAGTTTGGATGTATGGATGTATGGATGGATTGATGGATGGATGGATGGATGTTTGTGACAAATACATACTTAAGTAAATACTAAACCGATAAGGTTGAAATTTGGTGTGATGATAGCTGACATTCCCGATTAATATATAGACATATTCTTACCTCAAAAACACTTTCAGGATCCGCTCCAGTGGCTCTGGCTCTGGATTTTCTCATGTTAGCCTTATGAGTATTCATATTAAGGGAATAAAAGAATTTTGTCAGCCGTTTCAACTGTACAAGTTGGTTCTATGATATTAAATAGCATTAAAAGTAAGGCTTACCAACAGGGTGCAGCACTATTATGTTTTTTGCATTTATTACAACAGCTAATTTGAACCAACTAGCAACAAAAAGTTGTGGTACACAATGAGAACTTTACTTTGTCCATGGTTTAGGTGCAGTTGTAGAAAATTATGGCTATGGTAGATGTGTGCTCTACACTATAGGATACCGTATAAATTTAAAGACCAAATTTCCTTAAACCGTGTCCTCTCCCGTAACTGCAATAAGCATGTTATATTTCTATGCCAACCCCGTACGAAGGACGGGTACTCTGCTAGTAGTCTATAATGCTTTTAATGGGGCCTCAGTGAACTAATGTATAATATAACAAAATATGATATGATGATAGTATCAATGCGCTATATTGATTTAGTGTATTCGCTATTGATATAGCTTATGCGCCTCTCATATTGTTTGGACGTAGCCACATAGTTATAAGTAGCAAGAATGAAAGTTATGTTTGTTGCAACTTGTAGCATCGTAACAGGTTGATATGACAAACATAATTTTAGACGTTACTCGAAACCAAAACATGTTTTGTTATAAAACATAGTATTTTATTTACGGTTAAAAATCATTAGAAACAGAGTGAAAATTAAGTGATGTATTTTTGAACAGTTCAAATACAGCTTATTTGCTGCATAGTCTGATTTTCAAGCTATCTATCAGCAATGTCAAATAGGTTTTAGTAGTCATAACTCATTTTCAGCGTTCTTCTCAACAGTTTTATAAGGGTTTTAAACTATGGCAAACACAGTTTATCATGTTTACTGTAAGCTTTCTGTTTTATAAATTGAAGTCAAAAAATTGACACGTGAGTAAGGCCAAATCTAGGCCTATAAAAATGAAAGAACTTTTGGTTAGCGATAGATAGTGGGTAAAAAACAGTCCTATTAGGATTAGCAAGAAAATCGTATTTTGAAATTTGTTAAGCCGTTTAAAAAAGTAAACTTGGTAAATATATTGCAAATTGGCGATTATGTTTAAATTGCCAATTAGACTAAGTGTTTACAAAATGTAATATTAAGCTGACTCCTAAACACTATCCAATAACCATGGGATTATTATAAGGTGCTCTATGTGCCATTTCCAGATAATCATTTCAAAGATGTAGCCTTCATAGAAACAATTGTAGAAACAATAAAACTGAACTTATTGAAAAAACTGTGATATTGTAAAATAAATTAGGCAAATTTTTGTACGAATCGGTGTATGAATTTTTGTACTGTGAAGTTGAACATTGTTGCTGATGTCATCAGTTTTGTAAACATTTTGTATTGGTGTATCGCCGTTTGTAAAATAGATAAATAATAAAATTATTTTTTATGTTTTCTTACAAATACTACCGTGAACAAATAAAAATTGAGACAAGAGTAGAACAAGTAGGTACAAGTTTAATTAAAAAAAAAAACATTTTCCGATAAAAGGTTAAAATGAAATAATTACCATGAGCGAAGATATTCAATTTCATATTGAAATCTATTGGGATTCCTGAGCAAATACCTTTATTTGAGGTATTTATTAATTTCTATTGAAGGAAGATAAATATCCAACAATGTTTGTATTCAAGATTAGTGTCAAGTTTACTAGACTATTTTTACATTGCGAGTAAATTACATACATTACATTATTACAAATTACATTACAATTACATACATAAATTACATTGCTTTTGCACATAGCTGACTGGCCTCACAAAAATAAGAAAGTGGAACCCTGATAAAAGTTTTGCGTCATGCTGAAAAACTTTATAGCTGCTATAATATAATGCTATAGAGAAGATCATGGATTGGCAGCTTTTGTGTGGATTTATAGTTTGATATATCGGATACTACCAAGCGATGAAATCTCCCTAGCCTCCTTTGTTGTCTTTTAACCTGAGTTCGCACAATTTACGTTGTGTTATACACTTTAATATATATAACCAAACTAATTGTAAAAGTTACTCTCAACTATTTAATAAGCTAATTATTGCGGAAAATGTCACCCAATAGTGAAGATTACACAGATTTCAACAAAACGTTTATTTTTTTCCATTAGCAGTTATAGAAACCATTTTTTTATTTACGATTCACAAAAAAATGTGTCGTCACCGAGACAAGAACTTTTCAGTGGCCAAAAACTTAAGGTAAGTCGTAAGTGTATATTCAGCTGTAAGTACAGCTGTTTTTTGTATAGTATTGTTTGTTACATAAAAGGAACAAATAAGCTACAAGTAATATTTTCATGTACATGATGTTAACATTGATTATAAATTATATTTAGTATTAATTTTTTTATTTAAGGGTGCGCTCTACCCGTCTGGCGCGCGCAAATGTAAGGGTTTTAGTTCTTCCTGATTGTAGCCCCAATTGTGAACCGATTTAAAAGATCTTGGTGTCATATTTTCCGTCAAATGTTATTGTAGGTTTCCCGTTTTTTTAAATTTTGATAATTTAAAAAATTTTGGGCTCAAAGGTTGGTGAAAAATGTTAAAAGAGGCGTTCTTTATCACGAGTTTTAATACATAAAAATAATTTTTAGAGAAAAAATAAAAAACGGGAGACGTGCAATAGATTCTTAAAAACAAGAACCTGGAATTAGTTTACTAAAAAGTTGAATGATAACTATGTAATCACGCAGACTCGAAAGGCTTGCAAGCGCTCTTCAAGGCGCCGTGCAGTGGCGCGGCCATGCGGCCAACGGCTCAACCTGTCGTCGGCTCTCCCACCACAGCCATCGATCGATATTTCCCCTCCTCTCGGTTGATTCTATTCTATCTTTGCGTCGTCGCCGTTTTTACGCATACTAGTGTCCCTGCTGCTCGAATTCGAGCAATTGCTATATATACAGGCGTTATTTTAATACAAATAACAGTCATAATTTCTCATTACTTTAAAAGATTCTACTCAAAGATTATAACATTTTTAAGATGTACATAAGAGATCGATAGAATCAACATTTCTTATAAATATCTTATCACTTTTCAAAAGCTGATCTTGTTTCTTCTTAACGATATTTCTATTTCTTCACCTTGGTGGTGTTATATAACTTTCCTATGTTTCCATAGTTGAAAATCGGCTCGTTCAATGATTACTAAGAAATGCAGCACAGTGTTGTTAACTCATTTTTCTTTTTCAGTATATCAGGAGTAATGTAAATCAGCTCTCTCGCTTTTTTCCATTGTAATATTTATGCAAACCCAAATTCAAATAGTGAATATTTCATTTCATACTATTAAATTAGCAAAATTATTGACGGTTTACAATTTACATAGGTTTTTCTTCTCATTTTTAATTTCTGACAACAGCTGGAGTTTTATAAAAATTTTTTGTTTCCCATGCTAATCTTATGGAGAAATACAAAACTTTAAAGGGTACCAGGGCCTCACTCTCTAATTATTTCCCTAAAAAGAAAGTTTCCTGCACAACTTCACGTTAGGCTCTTTCCAATGACACCAGAAACATGTAAATCGGTTCAGTAGTTTCGGAGGAGTAATTGTCACAAAAAACCTGCTTGCGTATTAAATAAGTAAATAGATGAGTATACTGTCCTCTTTGTAAACAGTTATACTCAGCCAACGCAACTTGCTTGCACAGATTCAGCTTTAAAACTTTACCAAAATATAAGTTTGTTTATTATCGTCGGGTATGAGATTGTTCTAATAACAACCATAATAAAGAGTTTTTTTTAGAAAACCAGTACCATAGATAAAACATACGTGTTGATTAGTCTATGCCAGTACTCAATAGTACTGTTTTATTAAAACAGCATTTTTAAATTTTTGTAATTAACCCCTCCAAGTTGGGGACTTGAATCTGATACCTCAAATGTTCTAGCTAGACTATTGACCACTCAGCCATTCAACTTCAAGTTAAAAAACAACTACAAGTCATAACTCGGGTCTACAAATAAAATACCCTGTCGCAGCAAAACTATTCACAAAGCAAATTTCAACTTGTATGATTAAAGTATTTTTACTAAAACGAGGTGTAAGCCCGTCCTACGTACGGGAGTAGTCAGTTAAAACGGTTTAGGCCTATAATTCAGAACAGCTAGTTTACACGTATAAAGAAAATTTTTATTGCAGCCTACAGTAGAATGAGTAATTATCAATTGAGAAGTGTATAGGCCTAGTTAATGATATCACCTTCCATCGCATACCTACCTCTTCCATAATCAATATTACCACAATACAATTACTCATACTATACACAATTTCCAGTAGGTCTGAGTTGAAACTCCCTAAAATAAAACGAAAACATCCAATAAAATTCACAGTACACATAATTATAACGTTGGTGTCCTGACATCATTAAACGATTCGTCCACACACATCCTTTATGTCAATTTCACTGCACCAATTGCTAAATAAATAAGTTTAAACAACGAAAAGTAAACACAACAACATATTAGTTTGTTTTGTAAACAGCTGAGTCAAAAAAAAGAATATTCATTTGAACAAAAGAACTGGTCACATGTTGAAGGAATTTAAAAAGTAAAAACGCTAGTAAAGCTAGTGACGTAATTAATTGTCTATGTTTATTATCTATCCCGTTATCAGTTCCAATATCCTTGATAATTATACCACCCTCATTGAATCAATGTACATCGTAATTCCCCATATTCATTTATTTAAACTATAAAAAATTCAGCGCCTCCAAATGTAACCACAACTAAACACACGCCAAACAACTTTTTTAGATTTCATAAAAGGATGTTTAGTCTAATTGCAGTATCCTAGGTCAATGATGACGTTGTGTTCAATTTATGGCATTCATCTGTATATCTTTGGATAACACCCGTCTGAGGTTGTGGTGGTAATTTAAAATCGTATTCCTGAGGATTCTTGATCTCCATCTTTATGACATCAATATTTCCGGGCCTAATCCAAACAAAGTTCAAGCATTCAAAAACATTGATTGTAAACAAAAAGCTGCCAAGACGAATTAAAACATGTAAAAATTGTGATTTTCCTACCCTTTCCAAAAAAGATGAGCAGTAAAATAAGTTGCAAATCTTTTTCATTTAACTCGTGTACAGATCCTCGACTTGTACACATCGATGGTGTTACTTTTCTCGGTGGTCCACTAATCTTACCTATTTCTAATAATCAATGACAAAATCAGAGTAAATAACCTCATAGTTCTAATAGGGCATTCTTATTTAACCAGCTGTTAGTTAAAACAAATTATATTGCTCTAAAACAAATCGAATATTACAAAGATTGCTTTAAAAAATAATTTGAACATCCTAGTATTTTACTATGTATATTAAATTAATCTGTCATCCTCTTACAAAAGAATTGAACGTATCAATGATTAGCATTACACATAGTATAAATAAGTCAACCCTCAGTATGTCTTTACATTTTTATCCATGTTTTTATCCAAATGCTGAATTTGTGACACAAAAGCTGAATGTTTACAGCTGTTATGTTAAGCAAATTATTTTATGCCAAAAGCTAGTTTAGAATCTTAGCGTCGGCTGCTAGACTTTTTAAAAATTAAAACTTAATTTCTAAAAAACTGGGACCCTAAACTAAAATTATGGCTTCGACATTCCCTAGTTCTCAAAATTATCTTTCTTTCAACACAAAAAACATGAAAATCCGTCGAGTGGTTGATTCAGAATCGTGAAATAAAAAAACACTGTTTCGTTTTAATATTATAGATAGATACTTCCAGAAATAAAACAAACTTATTCCTATTTAAATAACATTAGATTTAACGAGTGCTTAGGTGTGCTGCTACGGGGAAGGTAAAAAGTGTTTCTTGACCATACGTCAGTATACTGAAATTAATGAATTTGCCAAATTTTATCAACATACAGTGTATCCATAAACAAGTAAATTAAAACGGTTTTAATTTTCTCCATAAGAATAACATGGTAATGTTTAACAACACTTTTTTCAATTTTTTTGTGAGATACCGACTGATTCTGTGCCCATTACGGTGTAGCTACAGATGGAATAGAGTTAAATAATAATGAAAATCTTAAACATCAACAAAAGAAAATAAATAATTATAACAGTTGATTAAAAAAAAACTTAAGATTACTATAATTCAATGTAGTGATACTTTACAAAGTATAACTAAAGTATTTTATTTTTATTCAATAATGACAAACAAGACTCAATATTTAGGAATGTTTTACTTTTTACTGTATAAGCTTATGGGAGCGATAGCGAACGTCACGTTGCTGCCAGTGAGTGTCGGTGGCAGGGCATGATGGAGGTTTGAGCAGAAGCAAAAGATATGCGGACGCGCAAATAACAACCTGGTTGCGCTTGCGCGTGTGTGCGTCGGGAGCTCCGCAGGGCACTGCACTGCCTAGCGGGGAGCGGCAGTCAACTCGCGAACCTCCTAGCTCCTCCCACCCCTTCCCCTCCAACTGGGTTGAACCGACACGGCGCAGTCTGGCGGACACTTCGAACATCGTTCTGAGATTTCCGAGCTGAGGTAGAGCCCACCCTTAACCCCAGCTAGATCTTAAACAAACTAGTCAACATTTAAAACAAAAATAAAGCAATGTGATAAAACTAAAATGCATTATTTTTTACATATTTTAAACGTTGGTATGGGCGAGTAAATCTGCAATGAAGTAAAGGGTCTACGACTTCTATTAACCTAGAAGTTAAGCTGACCTATATATGGATAAAACTAGATTTGTGATCACCAAAACAATATCAAATCGCATTTTCCAGTAGTCTTGCACAAGTTTAATGATTTAATCTAAATTATATTCTGAACGAAAAACTTTCAGATCGATTTAAGTATAAAGCACCTCATAATTTCGTGACTTTACTTTCTCAACCAATTGGCAAGTGTTTAATAACACATAAAAACTAGAAAACGGTTATATACAAACATAAACAGCATCAAATGTAGAGCATCGGGTTTGTTTAACAAACATATGCTTCTGGACAAATTCACTAACAAACTTCAGTTGCTTCTGTTTAGTTGAATCAAAGCTATACTGATGCATTCCACAGTCAAAGCTTCAGTTATTGAACATTCCACCACGGTGTGATCAAAGCTCTGAATGCTGAATGTTTGTAATGGTTCTGGCCAGTAGCATTTCACCTGACAGATTGCGGTTAGAATGCTGTACAAACAGTTAACTATTCTGGAATCATAACGCATTGTTCGGTCATAGTTGCTGTACTTCTTAATAGTTTGTTTACCAATAAACTTCAATCTTTGATTTAATTTAGTTTTAGTTTATTCCAACTTAAAGTATGTAACCGAGAATACAACCGTCAAAAAGGAGTGAACTAAGTATTTTTGGTTCTGTTGAAAAGAGAATATTTTAAAATAAGTTTTGGTTTACATTTTTCTAAAATTAAAGTAGGCTACTTTATGAAATATATTACTGAATGACAGAAATATATGGCTTGCAGGACTATTAGTATATATTAAAATTAATACCATAAACTGTACCAAAATGCAATAATAATATTTTTATTTTTGAATGTATATTTTGTACATTTTGTAATATAAAAACGAAAAATATTAGAATCTTGGGAGTATAATTTATAACTACAATAATTTATTGTGGGTACATTATTCTACTTTAACAGAATGAATCGGATATTATTTTAACAAGATGATTAAAATTCTAACGATTAAAAGTGAGGACTGTAGTATTACATTTCATTCCAATTAACCCAAAATCTCACTGTTGCTATCCACACGAGTTTCATTTTCACAAAAAGATTATTAAAATTCTGATGATTAAAAGTGAAGTAGTATCACAAGGGTCTTCATGGCATTTCATTCCAATTAAGCGAAAATATCTCTTACTGCGGTTATCCACAGAAGTTTCCTATTTACAACCTATATTTCTTATGTTATTACATTCAATACAAGATAATAAGAGTTCAATTTAAAAGTCTAAAACAAGAATCACTATTCTAGGTTAGAAATTCCAGGTAGTAAGCCATCAAACTTCCATTACCTCCCAAATTACTAATTACTCCAACGGAGGTGAAATTTCCTTTATTCAGTTAGAGGTTGGTAGAACCTCCAAGTTTGCAACCACGCGGAGATTAACAACTCACTAGGCCTATAATCTATGTTTACTTTACCTGTAAAACCTCTACAAATTAACAATAGATAAATAGTTTACTCGTATATTTAGAGTAAACTATCATTTTATTTATACGAAGTTATATAAATTTGAACTACAAACATGTTTGAAGACTCCGAAATATTGTAAGAGGTCTAGACAAAGCATCAATACAATTGTTGACGCAAAAAATAGGGCCTACATAAAGGGCTTAACTAACTATACTATACCCTTTGACTGTTTTATTCCTGATTATATTATAGTACAGTTTTGTTTGACCGTTTTCAACGCTTGTGCATACGATTTTAAATGGCTATGAATAAGCACAGTAGAATTAGTATGCTTAAAATAAAATAACAAGGCTCTAAACGTCACAAATTTTGATAGAATAAATTAGAAACTCAGTTAAAAGTATAGCAGATAGCAACGAATGCATTCTACTGTTATATTGAATCAAAAATATATGAAATATAATTTACAGTGTTATTTTATACAATAAAAATGCTTCACCACTAAAACAGACGAGTACTGATTAATTAAATATACATGTTAATTTTGTGCTAGAAAATTATTTTACCCTTGATGAATACTCGTATACTCATCGACACTTTGCATACAAAGATATAAACTCTATGAATAAAAAAAATATTCTCTAAACACCCATTCTTGGAGTCTTTTTCTTTTTACTGGAAAAAATAAAGTTAAAGGATAGGCCTAAGTTGCGAGCAAGGAATGTCGGTTTTGTGACATTGGACAAATGAGAGAACATTAAATCCAGCGGAGGACAGGGGCTAACGACTTCGGGACGGTTTGCTGTATCTTTTGCTTTTGTTTAACACTAAATAATGTTTCGTAATGCTGTAGCAAAAACAGCTGTTTTCAATACATGCGTTGCGAGTCTAAAGTAGCTCTTTTACTCCCTAGGGAGTAAAAAAGCCTTTTTAGTCTATAGGGAGTAAAAGTCTGCTGTTAACTTTGTAAGCAGTCACACGTATCGAAATTAAGATCGATTGATTTAATCAAATCCATTTTATCGAAAGTATCTGTTGTATCGACTTTTTTCAATAGATTGTAGATCATTGTTGCCGGCTAGATTCAATTTGTTTACGTTGATTTGAATCTAAATATATATGAAACAAGGAAACAGGTTATTGCACCAAAAACACTAGTAATTAAAACAAATTATTGATGTATGAATAGTACCAGAAAACAAACACCACCGTAGTAGATATTTTTTCAATAGCTTACTAAAAAGCTGTTTGTTCACAATAACAAAATTGAGATGGAAGTAATTTTGGAAGCTCTTTACGAAAAGAATGTTCATTTCGGGACTTACTTTTCTTAATAAATGCTGCATAATGGCAAATATATTTAATATAAAAAAATATTTAAAATATTTAAGATTTAAAAAAGGGTTCTTTGGCAGAAGCAAACAATATGATTAAACAAGTTAAAGAGAGTAAAGAAAAAAAATAACATACCCTACAAACCCAGATTGTAGGTGTAAGAAGGAGTGCAGGGGGGAGGGGGTAGGGCAGTACTCTGCCTAATTAGAATGGAGTAAACCCAACCATACATAGCCTTACCTTGAACACTGCAGAGCTTACAATGTATTCAGTTTTACACCAGCAACAATTAATTTGTCCATATAGTATATACATATAGAAGACTGATATAAGTTTTTATCAAACTTTTAAGTAAGATTGGATAATAATTACAACTGTATCCGTCTGTACATATGGCGATCCTATTGGATTCGTGATTATAGCTTCGACACAAATTCTCAAGTTTTTAAGAAATGTTTAACATATTATTACTGAAACAAATCTTAGTGAATTTTACATAGGATGTTAGGGGGTCAGAGATTCCAACCCGATACTATAGGAGACTCATTCGCCTAATGCAAAATTAATACTGTATAACAAAACCCCTTTTGTTATTAAACTTCAAATGAATAAATGTCAAACAAAAGTTCCATAAACTATTAAACTTTCATAAATATTCAAAGAAAGAGTATTAACTATATTCATAGCAACTTTAAAAACTTTGCAAAGTACTAACTCATTATTATGATGGTTACCATGAACTAGAGATCGTCCATTGGTCGAAAACTCGACCAAAAATATCGAGATACAGACTTCTCTATTTTCACCCCACGCTGTAAATAAAACATATGATGATTGTATAGCAGTCTTTAATTTGTTTGGATTTTCTGTTATATTTCAATGTTATTTCGTCACCAGCATGACATCCCATAAGACTCATATTACTTTGTTTTACTTTAAATTATTTTTTGTGTGATTATTCTTTAGCCTATTTTAATTTATAAAGGGACTCTGCACACCTACAGGAAAATACTTTTCTAACAGTATGCGTATATTTTCCCTACGATGCACACGAGGTAAAAAAAAAATGTTTTAAAGAAACATGCTTGCCTATTAATATGTATAGATGTTGATTATTGGCTTACATTAAATTTTTATCATTTTATATTGGTATTTAAATAACACTGATATAAAACAATTAAATCATCAAACAAATGAACGCATTCTATTTTGAAAATATTAAACTCCTCAAAGTGCAGTTATTTTGCAGGAGTATGTTTCCACTTGAAACCAAAAGTGAATAAATTTTACATTGACCTGCCACTAAATGAACATAGCACATTAATACCACCACAAACAGCAAAATGGACATCTCCATTGTCTCTGAGAGAGTAAGCTAATATAAGACATCCACTTCCTCCCTCCCTATCCCTCCCGTTGCTGTAATCTAGTCAATTTAGATTACACTGACAAGATTGCAAACCCAAAGATGTGACTTGGATTTTACTTATCGTGCAGTCAGTGGCGTTGCTTGGTTAAATTCTAAGGGGGGGAGAAGCCTCAAATTTCCCAACTGCTTAACATAGATTTCCCAACTATTTTTTATAAAAAAAAATCAATTTCTGTACTATTTTTAAAAATCTACAAATTATTATACTACACTGCAGTCACACTCAATTCAGTATTTATTAACTTGCATTAACAAAACATAGCTAGTTTTACATGTATACAAAATTACTCAATTCAAAAAACGTCTAAAACTTCTACCAATTCATAATGAAGTTTTATGACTTCAAAAACTTGAATAAGTATTGTTTCAAATCCAAAAAACTTTACAAACCATTGTGGTAGCAGTGTAAAATTTTAGGGATATAAAATAAGCCTAGTACAAATTAGTATAGAAAAACAATATTTTATTACAAAATAATGAAATTGCAATACTTTTAGAAGTTGATATTAAGATCAACACTTTAACTTTCATAAAACTTACAACTAGGCCTAAACAAGTTTGTAATGATGAAATATTATTATCAGTGTTGTGAATAATATTATTCTAGTCTAGAAAAGAATAAACCTAAAATAAGACTTGTATAAAATAAAAACGTTCAACTTGGTTGATAATAAACTTATACATACAATAAAAATGTTAACCTTCATCTTCATCAAACTAGAACTTGGACAAAAATCAAACTCAAACGTGAAAGTCAAACATCAAATTTTAGGTTATGTTTTGTCTATTGTCTATGTAGATCTGTTTCAGAGTGATTAGTTGATTCATTTTTGTAAATTCTTGATTAGGAATGATAAATCACTTTTGTAGATTTTTTAGATAATATTCAGAGAATAAATATTTCATTTAGGTTATTAAAAATTAGAGTTTTAAAGGCAATACCGATATACAAAACCTATCTTTAATGTTATTTTAATCTACCTATTAGCAAGTACTCCTGTCAGTAAGCCTGCTCCAAATACTACAAAAAAAGGTATAAAATATAGTTTATTTGACTGACATGAAAAATATTTTTGAACTTCTTGTAAACACTAACAAAAACAATATAATTGAACTGAAGAGCTACGCCGCTTGCACTTTCAAAATTCAAACTCGCAGTCTCGCAGACGAACCATTCAGAAAATCATCAACACAGGACAGGATCAAGGTAGCCAACATACGTCCAATAAGGAACAAAATTTCTCGTAAACGAAATTCCAACAAACTATACCGCTAATTGGTTAACGATTTCTTAAAATAAGGCGTGTTTAGCCATGGTTTAGCCTAGTTTAATCAAAGTTAAATTAAATCAAAGAAAAATCAAGTTTATTCGTCCAAGTCAAAGAAATTTTGATCTTTGATGGATTTTCGCAAATATTTTTAAATTTTATTTAGTTTAAAAATATATTTTTCTTGTATCTGATTTCCCAACTGTCCCAACTCGTGGCAAGGAAATTCCCAACTTTTCTCTTTCCAGGATTCTAGGGGGGGGAGGCTCCCCCCCCTACCCCCCCCAAGACGACGCCCCTGCGTGCAGTTTCGAACATTTTCGATAATTTGTTAATATACTTACTTTAAACCGTTTAGTTCTGTATGTTTATGTCGTAGGTATATTGATTGCTTTATTAGTTAACTGTGGCTAATTTATAAAGCAAATAATTTAATGAAAAGATGTTATATAACAACTATTTATGGGTGATTTTACACTAACCTGGTTCCTTAGCTTTGGCAATAGTTTTGTTATCCTAAACTAAAGAAACTTGGAAAGATTTGGCTATCGCTAGAGGTAGACATCCATTTTTCAAACAATATTAGTTTTTATCAAATTTTTAATAAAATCTTACTATTGTCATTTATTTACTGAAAAAGCAAGTTATACATAGACTTTAGACGGTAGAGTACTCTTTAAGTAACTCATAAAACTTGCACTTTTAGAAAACTGACTACAGCTAGTCCATATAGATGTGATGTCACTTCACTATCTAAATGTCAATGTTATTAGCCACCTTTGACAAATCAAAAAGTCAATGCTTAGGATTATATTGATCGCTGATGTTACTTTACAGAGCACCTCAGATTAATATATCTTTATATAATTTTATGTAATGTTAAATACACAATTTAATAACCAAATTCACAGGATGTTGTTGTAACGAAATGCAAAATTCCGATTGGTTGCTCTGACTCATCAATGAGTTAAAAACATACTTGTATATTGATTTAAGGAAAAGAGGATTGCATTTCATTTCAATTTCAAGATAAGGAAAACAACCAGCTTGTTAACAAAGCACAAATTGTTTGTGTAAACAATGTCTACTTGTCATTGTTTCCGTTTCCACCATGTTTTCCTTGTATGTAATTTTTCAACCATATTCTGATTATTTTTTTAAACACACGTGAACAGCCACAACAAATAATTAATTAAAACAGCTGTTGACAAAACAAAAAACTATAAAACATCAGTGAATGCATTGTCTGTATTTTTAGAAGGATAGTAGACAGTTGTATGGCTTTTTATGAAATAGTCCACTTCTGTTAATATCTGTAATATTGTGAAATAACATCAACAACGAAATTATATACCACAAAAGTAATTATTACAGTCAAAATATTTCTGTGGCGAGGACAATCAAGTATCGGTACTGCACAATCTTTGCTATAGTATAATGCATTGGTAATACTGATATGGATGCCCTATACTTCACAAGAACTACAAGATGATTGTTAAAACTGTCATGAAAACAAAAGCTTGCTACGAGGGAATAAAAGATGTCGTTTCCAACAATTTGCATTATCAGTTTTGCAAGTATAAAAAGTTAAGTGTTCAAACACTATGTTGTAGGGTTAGAGGTACTACAATCCATACACCTATCCACTATAGATTAAAAATGAAGTGTTTACTTAGAGGAGTATTTATAATCAAAGATACATTTATTTATGGTGAGTAATAGTTAAACACAACTATAAATTACCAGCTGCCGCCACATACATAATGTTGGGGTAGGTTGAATAGGCAGCTGTAGCTATAGTTCAGAGGTACAACAGCTAGATAATTAATGAGATAAGACAGCTTGATCAACAGGCAACTTGCATGAATGTGCTTTGTGGTTGGATATCTATCATATTCACGAAGATGACACTTGCTAGTAATTTCATACACGTATTTCCCCATCTATGTTGTGTGCTATTTGAACTTATATTGACCAATGTTATTATTTTTATAATTTTATCAATCGTTAAGTTTTTCCATCATACTACAGCAAAAATGGCCGTTTTTTTGTCCATAAGGAGAAAAAGTCAGCTAATGTAAACAGTTAAAAATTTAGATTGTAAGTAATAGTATTTTTTGAAATTATTTATCGATTGTTTTATTAGGTTAGGTTTTAGTTTAATGTTGCATTCTTGTCAATAGAGAGAGAGTTAGACGTATCGATGACGATGGTACAATGTACGGTAACACAATTGTAATAGACAAAATGAATGAAGCTGCTTATTTACATTAGCAGATTTACTATATTCAAGCTAGATTCGTTTTGAGAGGCTATCTTTAGATGAAAAGTATTTCCTCTTTAATTTGAGATGTTGTAAATAATATATCGGTTTTAAATTGATTAAAATCTATCAATAACATTAAAATCTATAGATTTTTCTGTTATTGTAGCTTTTACAACAATATAAAAACTACCCAAACTGCCTACACAAACTAAAAGGAACTAAATTGAAAATTGTCTTAAACTGATGTATAAAGATTATAAATCGATCAGGGACTTTGTTTATTTTAAAATACAAAATTAGTGAAATATAGATTGTAATAACCATCTAACCAAACCCCACATGTAGGCCTATATTTTTTTATTGAATGATATCTAATTAGAAAAAAATTCTTGGTAGGCTACAAGCTGCGTTTTAAACTTCATGGACGACTATTCACTATTATTTTAAAAATATATTTTTTTTACCCCTTTAACTTTTATAAATAAGTTTTTATTTCGATGAAGATATTTTACATCTACAGAGTTTAGAGACGGAGGCAGTAAGTGGTGAACGGTACAAATATATTCTAATTGGAACTTAAGCTTAACCTGCGAGCTTCCTTGCTGAATCCTCACTTTTCAGCAGAGAACCTAATTGGTTTGATTTAAATACAAAAATTATATTAACACTGACTATTGAAACGAAGTTTCACTAATAAGCACAATGAAAGGCTGAATGAATGTCAGTTTTTTTTAAATAATCATAGTATTATTTATTCTTCAAACATATTATTAAACCTATTATTTTGCGTGCAGCCAGGTTACACACATTTTAAAATTAAATATAACCACAAAAAAAATACCGCTTGCACATTATTATTTAAATGTATCCTCGTGCACTAATTAATTCATTTCAGCCAGACCCTGTGTTAAAATCTAATAATTGAAATTCTTAAATTCTATGTATCCGTTACCTATATTGGATTTATTAATTTATCTTATAAACGTTTAAAAAGCTACAGTAATTTACGTATATAATCATGATACGTCATATGGTGAACATATTAGTTATTTTTATTTAAGTTTAAGTTGTCTAACAACATATGCAAATAAAAATTAAATTAGGCACAAATGTCATTGAAAACAAAGAAATAACAATACATTTCTCAACAGATTATGTATTTCTGCCTAACATTGAAACGAGAAAGATGTCCAGTTTTTTTCCTAAATTAGCGAAGCTTGAAAAATTATAAAATTAAATTGGATGATTAGTGAATAATATTGCTAGTGGACTCCTAACCTATTTTATTTGTTTTTAAATGCTATGATATTTTTATAGTGTAAGGGTTAAAAAATGTACACCAACTAAAACATTTGCCGTTTAAGTGCGTCACAATTGATTATAAATAGTTCAACGAACATTATTTAAATTAACAGTCAACTGGGCCAAAAATACTTCAGTTCGACCTCAAAGCTTGTTACAAATCTATTGATAACGACACAAACAATACACCGCAATAACATTATTTTCAAGCCGAAAGTTTAGAAACAACCCTCCAGGTATCAAAATGAAAAGATGTTTGTTGGGGAACTGACTTATTATATTAACTCTCCCCCACCAGAACGGACTGTTGAGATGCTTACTATCCAGGAGGCGTAGGCTATTCCAGCCACAATCAAAACAAATTGCAGCTGACAGAATTACTTCCTAAAATTGTTTGTGGCTGTAAATTATGATGTTACTGCTTTTGGAAATTGTATTTTTATCGAATTTTGAAGGGATGTAATAATTATATTTAAATATCTATATACTTAATACTATTCCATGTAACTTCCATTTTCTAACAATCCTACTTAAACGATTTTTACGATATTTTAAAGCTTATAACCAAGAGCACCTGCTGCAAATGGTAGTTAAAAAGGTAATTAGGGCTTCGCCCCCTCAGAAATGTGTTTATAGAGTCCATTTTCAAAAATCCAGTTTTGCTTAACAACTTTACTTTATAAGCCTTAAATGTTAAATGTAATAATTTAAAAGCTGTTCCTTCAGTTGAATGTTTAACCACAATCAGATTGTAAACAAGAGAAACATATTATGAAAATGAATTTAAACAAGCTATTTTTTATCAACCTAGACCTGATTAAGGTAGTCACTCTTTATAGTGTAGATTTAAACAATAAATTTATTGTTAATTAGTAGTTATATTCTCCTGATACCTACCAGTTCTAAACAAACATAATCTTGAAAAGGTAAATATTTATTCCACTGGATTCATTTTGTTGCATCAGGAACAAGTTTTATATCCTATTAAAGTGCCTCATTTTTAGGCTCCTCGTTATTATTAAACTCAACCGATAAGAGATTTATCATCGTATAAAATAATTACCAGGAAACCGGATTGAAAATGCTAATGGTGTGTTATTTAAACAAAAATTCATAATTAGTATAGTTTATTGTAAAAACACATTTCGCATCTTTAAAACGTCAATAAAAATTAAAAATGATTCCAGTGGCCATACAATACAGTTTTTAAAAGAATGGAAAGATCAATAATATTTACCTTTGGTGTCATATAATATAAAAATAAAGACAGAATAGATTTGTTAGATAAATTTGCTTTAGAACATGCAATCTACAAACAAGATCACTCAACTGTATTCTAACCAAACCCCTAAACCAGATGTTGGAAACTCAATATTAACTTCCCTTACCACAAGGTTGTAATCAGAAGTTTTATGCTTGAATGGACTTTCGTCAAAAAGAGCCGTGTATCTGATTATTTAAGAAATATATCCGTTTCGTTTAAAATTTATAGTGATTGTTAGATGTTTAAAATGAATAGTTAAATTAAATTGTTTACAGTCCGGGGTTAAAATTTAAAAAACTGTTTAAAGAATTATTATTTTTCTCTATTGAAAAATAATAGAGATAAAGTCACCTTTTATTTTGGAAGGCTTAATCACTAGGTACTAATTGAAGACCAAGCTAGAAAATTTGATTTTGTGACTTACATTCCGACAAAAACTTCAACCTGTATGGTTGGTTCAACCTATGGATATGGTTTTTATTACTCTCACTAGTTGATCTATATTCTTATATTTTCTCCTCACGTGAACATTACATAACGATAATATTCCTATTTTAAAACTGCACATTACAGAAGAACTATATGTTTTAACGTACACTTATGCATGATATAATTAAATTGTAAAACGATCTATTGATTAAAAACACTGCAGAATTTATTGATTATTAATTTATGAGTATTTCGAGGCAGCATCTACAGACTAAATACTTAGAAAAATCTGGTAGGGTTAATACCTGCTTCCAGAATAAAATATGCTTAACATTACCACAATTAACTTAATAATGCCCAACAAAAACTGCAACTTTAAAAGAAAAGAACTTGGAAAGTGAAAAGTTGAAAACCAGAAAATGAGAGACAAAAGGTAAAAGGACTTCTGAGTCAGTGAACAGAGTAAAAGATTCACTTGCACACTCCTATATCAAGAAGGCTTTCGGGTGGCATGTACCTTCTAATATATTGTGCTTGACCGTGGACAAAACATTACGGTGGGTTTCATATAAGTTTTTTATGTTAATTATTTTAAAAATCGCTGTCAAATATACAATAGTAAAAATTAATAGTACAAATTGTAACAAAAAGAGTTCAATTTAAATAAAGAAAATGTAAAAACTCTCCAGGAGGTTATTTTATTTTGAAGTAATTAAAATTTGGAATTATATTTTTAGTTAACTATGAGAGTTGTTAAAAACTTATTTTACGTAATATTCATAGTGCATGACACTCATTACACTCATTATTAGTGATTCATAAATTACCTTTTCTGTAATATAGGATAAAGAGGTGTTTTGGAAGTTAGGGGAGGGGGGGATGTCATTAATAAAACCACAATCAGAATTTTTTTTTAAAGAATTAGCAAACTAGGTGAATTCGACCATATGGCCTCCTCCTCTAATACAAGGCCACGACGAGCCAAACGTGGCAACGCCGCAGTCACGGCTTACTGAAACAGCATTAGAGCGTCTGCACAATGTTTACACGTTTGATGTTACTGTTGATACTATGCCAATAGACCGGCCGGTGCGACGTTGCCACACACCAACGCCGCGGCCCTGTATTAGAGGAGGCTGTGATTTGACAATTTAACTTATATACGCATATAGTTAACTAGCTAACACATGATATACTAATAAGAATATTAATATACGTTGTAAACCACATAGTAAATTACAGTAATAATTTAAGAGATTTACTATAATATCGTTGATAGACAACAACGATTTACCTCAACGATACTTAAAAACTGCTTGGAAAGCTATGACACCAATTTATTTAGGTAAAAAACACAAATATTAATCAAAGCATTTTTTGCAAAAAGAAAGACAGTGAAAACAAAGGACATCGATCAGTGAATGGTTCATTTAGGGACATTCAACTCTTGAGAGGCTGAACGGAGAGTTGAGAGCAGAGCAGTAAGTACCCTTAAATCTGTTTTAAGAACCGACTAGCCCCAATAGAACTCCTTTAACTGGACAGTGAATCGTGGAGATAAAATGCTCAGTACACATTTACTAGCTTTTTACTAAAAGTATTAAACATACCTGATATAGTCTGATTTAAGTTTGCCTTTTGACGTTATTGGTTTATATTTGAATGGGAGTTTTGAGTTCTAACCAACTTAAATCATCGATCAAACATATCAATTTAGCTTTTAATATTGATTTGTGGTCCAAAATAAGATTTGTAAGAACATTTCTGCTTTATAAGAATACAATACAAATGTATTGCAGATGTGTCATAAATGTGATTGGGTTGATACAATAACTTACAAATACTTCGAACTATTTGAAAAAATGACAACTGACCATAATTAATCTAAAAGGATATACCTACATGGGTTTTTGAGTATACAAACCTAAATATTAATGCTAATTATAACAAATGATTTCCATATGGGAAGATTTTGAAAGGACAATTTTGACATCAAATTGCAGTGCGAATCGTATAAAATCGGTCACTATGCGTGGCAGGTGAGCTGGAAACCCGATACGGTATCAACAAAGATAGCCCAGCTGGATGAAACCAACGGTTTAACACGCTTGATTCAACGAAGTTCAGACAGTTTTGATATTTACAAATTTAACAGTAAATCTGTTTGTTCTCTAAAGCTGATTGCAATGATCTTGCAGAATAAAAAACGATTTACCACTAAATAGAGTAAACATACTTCATCGTGGATATATTATGCTTATATATTAAGCAGATGCCAATTTTAGGGCGCGTTCTGCCTGTGTTGTTGTTAATTCTTCATGTTTCGGTTTATGCAATTTAGACACTATTTCGCTGAATAAAACGACAACTTTGTTATTTGTTGCTCAGGTATTACACAAAATACATCTTTATAACAAAGTAGTAAGGAAAATTCGTAAGATACACCTTAAAAGAAGTGACAAAATTTATTTCGTCGACTTCACCAAACATAAACGTAAACAAGAATACATGCTTCAGGTTATACAATACAATTGGAAGTCTAGTATAATACATATTATTTCGGAACATTTAAATTTTTTTTCAATTTTCTCAACTTTTTATACGCCAATAATCTGACCATACTTATCTGGCTTGTTACGGATTAGCACAACGTAATATCATTGAAGATATATTTTCTTACTAATTGTAATTTGGTTGGTTGGTAGCTACAATTCACAATTGAGCGTGACAGAAGATGTTGCACGGCCATTAGTCGATTGTGAAACTTGTAAAATGCGCCATTGTCACCGAGACAATCACTCACTTTACATCCAGACAATTGGAGATAACGGCGCATCTAGCGACAAACCGCACCTCTGTCCCTGGGAACCGATCACTGCTATCTTTGGTGATTAACTTGCTTTACAAGCAAAAGGTCTGTCGGGAAAATAACGAGAGTAACCTTATGTTCAAACACCAAAAGAACTTTTTTTTTGGTCGCTTAGGACCTAAAGTCGAAAACAGTTCTTCAACATCAGGGTTGTGAAAATCGTAAAAACACACACCTTATGAGTAAAGAACACAAAAAACATCTCACCCATTTGGCCAAGGAAACTTACAACCAACTAGTTTAATTTGGTAGTTGACAAAAAATTGTGAAAAAGGTAAGTAAAAAAAGTAACATTATTAAATTGTATTATATTTTTTCAACGCAAACACACAAATATGTGTATTCTTAGGCGAACATGAGTGAAGGTTCAGTGGTGAATGTAAGTAATGACAGCTTATGGCTGAAAAATAAAAATAAAGATCTCTCATCCTGAGGAAATATATTCGGGCCGTTCAGGAAATAGTAAAGATTATTCGCCCTACTGTAGATCCCTAGTTATTATTGTGGGCTGATTGTGCGGACTAAGCGGTGAATCTAAAGGATGTTTTAACAAAAAATCGATTAAACTTTAATCAGTAGGTAAAATATGACTTTGCCATGATGACTGTAAAGTCTTGTTAAGTCAGCATTCTGTATAGCCCAACCATCTATGGAAAAGGACACTAAAGCTGGGTTTTCCTAGACGCGGAGTCGGCCAGCGGAGAGCGGACAACGGAGAGCGGAATTGAAATTAACATGGCATTCCGCTCCGCTGCTAGGAAAACAGTAACATTAAATTACCTAAGACCAGCTGAGTCCGCTCTCCGCGTTCCTCTCTCCGCTGGCCGACTACGCGTCTAGGAAAACCCGGCTTTAAGACAAAATAACTGAAACAGCAACGAGAATTTGAATACTTACGGTGGTATTGCCAGCAGGTACTGCAGCAGACGACGGTAGTCCTCAGGTTTGGCGCGCTCACGGCGAGGAGTGGCGGGAAAGGACAGCACGGGACCTCCTCTGCGGTCCCTGCCTCCACTCAGCACCGCCACTCGCTCCTGGAGCAGCGCGGCGACGTCCAGCGCGCGCAGCCCGTCCATCCTGCCACCTGGAACATGATATGTAGGTTAGTAACGTCGTAACCCCACATGGAAGAGAGGAAGCAATACTATAAACAATCCATCATATAGAACTTGGACTTCTTCTATAGCAGAATAGGATACAGCTGTATGCAGTGACAAACGTTTAAGAGAAACTTGCTTACAACAATTTCGGATAACAGACGAGGGTGAGATGGCCAATTTTGTCAGCACTCTTTTGTAAACAAGAGTTACACACCCTTACACCTTTAATGTTACCTGGTTACACACAACGCCTATCGAAAGCACCTAAATTACGGAACCAGAAGAAGACAAGTTCTAGAATATCCCCAGTGGCCTGTAGTCCACCAAACATTTAGTGGGTATTTTGTGTTTAGACTACTGAAATTTCACGAGCATGTCACGTCAAGATAGATGTTCAATCAGCCAAACGTCATTTCCTAAATAGAATCACTACTACCTGCTACGATCAAGTAGGTCGTAGAACCATTTTTACAAGCAGTCCAGTCTCATAGCTTAGAACTATAAGACAATTTACAATCATCAGACACCTGGGTGTTGGAAAATGTAATTGTAAATTGGTATAACATTTACAAGCTGCAGTCTTATAGTATGTATGATGGAACCTGTCTCCTTAACCTCTGTCTACCTGGGGACTTAAAGGGTTTAAGGCCTGGGCTGGTGCTAGGTTTAGAATATAGGTTACATCACACAGACTATAGTATAGTACTACTATGACTTATGATTGCCTTTTTGAAACTTAAGAAAACATGTTAAAAATCTATTCGAACCGGGAAACATCTCATAAAAAGAAAGAAAAATTAGAATTTCCTGCATCCATTTCAGCAAGTATAACAAGTAACCTACCTTTAGAATAACTCATCTCTAATATTATACCTGATTTATATTTAAAATCAAACGTGCAATTGAGTATAGTACATTATCACTCTCACTTATTTTGGTTACGGATTGAAAGTACATTTAGCTTAATTAAAGTACAAAAAAATGTTTAATCATATGTTGCCATTTTATCTTTTTCGTTTAAACCACCAAGTAGGATTACTCAACATAGCAAACATAATTAAGATGCAATAGTTATTCCTACTTTAAAAAAAGTTCAACCGTATCTAAATAGTGTAAACAAATGTTTCAGTTACAATTACGAATAATATTTGTTAGTTCCGTTCAATGTGTTTTCAAAAAGAATAGAAACATGATAACCAACAGAGAAGGGTCGACAAAACGATTGTAGCGCTAAACAAAAGAAATCACTTTCAAGCCAATTGTAATGATTGGCATAAACAACAATAACATAAACAATCTACTTGGCGAATGAAACAAAATGTTATGCTTTGACCAGCAATCATTTGCAATGTGATTTAGATATTCATTGTCTCCTGAATATAAAAATTAAATTGCGTTGTTTTGGCCCAGGTAGTTAAGCTGTTAAGCTTAAGTCCTGGACTAGGTAGTAGATGTATAATTAGTACTTTTCACGCTCAGCTTAAAATAATTCCGATAAAAATGAGAGTTCGTACATTCATTTTGATGATTATCTTACTAATATTATAAATGTGAAAGTTTGTGTGTTTGTTTGTGTGTTTGAAGTTCAATCACGCATAAACCACTGGACGGATTGGGCTGAAATTTGGCATGATGATAGCTCACATTCCCGATTAACATATAGGCATATTCTTATCTCAAAAATCCTTTCGGGCTCCGCCCCAGTGGCTCTGTAATTCCTCATGTTAACCTTATGAGTATTCATATTTAAAGGGAATTAAAGAATTTAGTCAGCTGTTTCAACTAAAAAAGTTGGTTCTATAATATGGAAAAGCATTAAAAAGTTATCAGATTTACCAACAGGGTGCAGCACTATATTTTTTTGCATTTATGAAAACAGCTAATTTGAACTAAGCAGCAACAAAAAACTGTGATTCGCAATGAGAACTGTCAAAGTAGGATTGTTTACAGTTATGTTTATGTTTTTCATTTCATGAATAATTTGTGATATTTTGCGAATTAATGATAATTTATTTTTCTCTATTGTTTAGGTGAAGTGGTAGAACATTATGGCTATGGTAGATGTGTAATGTTGTTGTATTAATAGTCAAAGGTAATACTATAGAATACTGTAAATTAAAAAAAAAAAAAATTTTATCAAACTGAGTCCTCCCTTATCGTAAACGCAAAGCTTGAGTATAACTGCAATAAGCATTTTATATGTTATATTCCAACCCCGTACGAAGGACGGGTACTATGCTAGTATTAAACATATTTTTTATATATACAAAAATGATTTCAAGAATGATTTTTTTTACAAAAATTATCGATATCAAGGTGCTTTTGGAGTTGTTGACGCGATGGTAACCCGGTTAAAATTCTAACTTGAAAATTTCCATAAAGCGGTCAAATTCATCCAAGGTTCCTAGACAATGATACAATTTTTCGGACAAAATAAGCACCAATTTCGGTAGTTAAAGTGACTTAAAATTTACTGAAATCATACCATAGCCTCCTCTTATACGCAACAATCTACTCCAAAACTCTAGTCTTAGTTCACCAAAAATAGCCCTAGCTCACTTAGTCATATACTCAGTACATTTTCTATCAAAGCTTAAAGCTTGATACGCAGGTGTTATAGATCCTATCATATCAAAGGCTGAGCACGGTAAATCTCATAGACAACACCTAAAGAAATATAAATGTATTTTACTGCATTTTATTTAACTAAGTGATTGTTTTTATTTAATACACTAAGTAAACTAAAATTAACATTTTAATCAGTTTTTTGGTACGTATTAGAAATGCACTAAGTCTACAAAATAGAATTTTAACTTGATAAATGCATTACATTATAAATGAACTGAGAAGGAAATCAAAGTTGCAAAAATAATGATTAAACAAATCACAATTACACCAAACAGATGCAGTTAACGCTTTGTTGTTATTCCAGTGCACGATTCCTTGTTCTGGAAATCGTGCTATTTATATTCCGATGTTCCTTTAATGTTAATGAAACGAAAACACTGTTACTGTTTCGACGTTCTTTTCTTTAAACGCGAGGGCAAACTGTTAAGAGGAAATATCTTTTAGTTTATTTTAACAGTTTAATCGAATAGATAAACAAAAAAAGCGTATATATAAAACATAATAAATAAGTAGTGGCGAAAAAATTTAAGTAGGCCATTTACTAAAAGAGTTGGCGAATAAAAATACTAAAAAAATACGTACTAGGTCTACTAAGGTCAAAAACAAATTTTCTTTTTACTAGCTCTTGGCCGGGTCTTCTTGGGACTGACCCGGGCCTTTTTAAACCATTGGCCAGTCCCCAGATAAATGAAGAGTCAGAAGACTGGTACAATAATACATATTAGGGGCTACTAACACGTCCCTTGGTTTCTATATTTATCATTTTATGATAATTTATATTTTATACATATTTTACTTAAGTAAATTTCACTTATAGCCTATAATAAATTATTTTTTCCTAGTTTTTTCCCGCATAATTTCAGAATTCAGATTCGAAATCATAACATTTCTATTATAATGGAAATTACATTATTTAAACATAAATAGATCTAGGAACCTATTTTCTACCTATTTGGTTTGGGGGGGGGAAATCTGGCTAAATAATCGGAGATGATCCTCGTAAACAAAACAAAACTTTGTTTTAACATAACACGCTATCATTATGTATGCCTTTTACCTTTTATTTTATTTGTAACCTATTAATTTCACACATATTATAACTCATTGCATTTTTGAACCAACACATTTCGGGTGGGAGGGTTTAATCAGGATACAAAGGTAGAGCAATGAAAAAGTCCAATACGTCATCGTGGCAGATTCTACAAGGAATTTGTTAGCCACAAGCTCCCTAGTCATCGGTCGTCCCTAATCAACAGAAAACGGAGGGAGAAACGACGGAAATAGATTCACCACTTGAGGAACACGAACACAATACTTCAGATCAACGAACGTATACATTTGGTTTTCTGTGGTAATACGTTCTACTGGGTAGCTAGTCTAGATTTCGAGCGAGGGACTTCAGTTCCAGAGGTCTCAGGTTCAAATCCCGCTAATCCACAATGGATTGTTTTTATTCAACTTGTAATAGCTATGTTTTCTGTGGTAATAAGTCCTACTGGGGTGCGAGCTGGTCTAGTTATAGCGAGGGACAACAGTTCCCGACGTCTCAGGGTCAAATCCCGCCAATCCCCATTGATTTTTTTTATAAAGCCGCAACCTATGCTTTGCCTGAAATAGTGTAAAAGGTCAACCCCAAACTGGAGAATATTAAAATAAACCACCTACTAAACATTTAAATATGGTATATATTCATCCAATTCGTGACCTAGCTGACAACCAATCACCCAGTATAAAGTAATAGTTTAATAATGCTAAAATTACAAAAAATCTTTTAGATTTTAGCAGTAGTATTAAATGTCCCATAAGTATATGTGCAAGTTCATTAACTTAGTTTGTTCAATTCACATGCGCCCAAAATTACATCAATAACAGTTTTGTCCTTTGATTCGCATAAGGCTACAAAAATCACCACATCCACACACTCGGTAGAGCGAATTTATAACACAAGCGAGTAATGAAAACGTCAAAAAGGCAGGAAGGTTCAGGATATGATAACACCCTTTTATGTGTTCGGAGCACGAAGGTCTTTAGTATTCACGCCGTCTGCGCTGCACAAAGGGGCTTTTAAAATTTAAAATCCATTAGCCACTCGAAAATATTGAAATAAGAATTAATAATGTATACTCCATTTATGTATAAATTGTTTTACTTATAAATTTTCATTGGTATGTGATGGGATGGATAGTTGTAGACGATTTATGTTATGCAAAGGTAATATAAATATGTTAGAACTATACAACTTCAATACTGTATCACCAAGCTTAGATATATTGTCGCTACAACGTATCAACCAACACTGCCTGGATCTGACATGAGAGATATTATAGTTATGTCTGGATAGAATTGGAGTAAAATAATATGAACCTTAAATTCTGTATTGTAGATTTTCAATAAATAAAACATACTTTCAAAATGAAAATAAGTTTGTGATACATTTTATATTGGTATTAGACAACAGAATCTACTTTTTGGTTTATAGGCCTAATAAACAAAGAAAAAATAAGTGGGAAAAGTAACAAATTTTTGCAGAATTAATAACGTTTTGTGGTTATAAACTTGCTTTTGTATCAAAGAGTCTAAATATCCTTAAACCCATTAAATATCATAGTTAGTTACTCTAATCACTTACCCATGATTAAATGTTGTTGGCAAGCTAATGGGAGAAAGTATGTGTCAAATTGCTGATACCGTTTATTTTATTTTTGTAAATCTCTACGTTTTTGCAGTTTTGAGATCTTCATGTATGATTGACGAAGTATGGTTCATCATACCCTGAAGTTTAGGTAATTAGATAAAAAATATGCATATTTATTGATATATCTGAAAGTCCACCTAACCTCAAAAACACGTAAGAAACAAGACATAATCGCGGTAAACAAGTCTTGAAATCCTTAAAATAAATTGGTGAGCACATAAAAAACGTAATTCCTACTAAAAACTTGCTAAAAAAAGGTTGAACACTTACCACTGAATGACAAATTCATAGCACACAGATCCATATTAAGCACTAATCTCACCAAACAAAAACATAAAAACACCAAACTATTTCAACCATCACTATCCCGTTTGCACGACACAGAATACGCCGAACATTTCACAAGTGTAACGCACGAAAAACCAGACTTAAAACAATTTACGTTGCACTG
Source organism: Macrosteles quadrilineatus (assembly GCF_028750875.1). Lineage (NCBI taxonomy): Eukaryota > Metazoa > Arthropoda > Insecta > Hemiptera > Cicadellidae > Macrosteles > Macrosteles quadrilineatus. Next base: position 32,911,087 of record NW_026542598.1, on the reverse strand, counting down.
AAGTACGTTGTCGACCGTATAGAACATGGAAGTGGCATTAACCCCTCAATAGCTGGGGTACTAGTACAGTCGTGGAGGGGTGCACCACTGCCAGGTGTGACTAGACACGCAATATGGCCACATGTGCGGGATACGATAATTATCGTGTCCGTCACATTTAATTTTCGCATAAGGAATAGTTTTTCACTTTAGTTTCTACCATTCGTCGTTTCCACAAGCAAAATACTAAAATTGTCGTTTTACATCATAATTTTTAAAGTTTTCGCTAACTGATACATGCGATTCTTAATTGTGTATCTAAATACGTGTGCGGGTTACGAAAGTTATTGTGTTTGCACCATTATTTTACATTCTAAAAAGAATATAGTATGCGAAATTGATAAAAATATTGTATACGATAATCGTGTTTGGATTCGTAGTTTTAAGCAAAATAACTGAGTTTATAAATAAGTGTAGAAAAAAGTTGTCCGTATTTCAAGGAGAGTTTTAACTAAAAATAATAAACATCTACTAGAATCTCATAGAAATCTTGTGACCCTCCCAATTTATATTCTTTTTACTTTGCTTTAACCCGATACGTTTGACTGTATGTACGATAAATCTTGACTAAGTTTGCCATAGTTTTAGCTAAAAAATAAAAATATCTGACTTTTTAAAAACCTTTAACTTTGTTTATCCCCACTCAAGTTCAAAATAATTTACACTACTTATACTAAATACAAAATCACCGATTAAATCTATCCAACTCTAATTCACTGAACAGATCCTAACAAGATTGTATATATTCAAACAGAATACGACTTTTACGATAATTCTACCACAATTTTCACTCATTTCCCCATAATCCCCCCCTGCCATCACTGACACCGTCACGCACACAGACTCAATGCTACTCACACATTCACGTTTATCGATCACCCACTGTTCGTGACAAACAATTGTTAATTGCAGAAACCTACTCAATAAGCCGATGCCCTTTTGTTACGCTCTGACTTTGTGTTTTTAGCTACACACGAAGCTAAAAACCCATGAATCTATCACAACACTCAATAAATACATTGACTGAATGAAAGGTCGTGCATTAATTATGCCAAAGAATTCGTTAATTGTGCCAAACCCTCAAAGGGCCTCAAAAATTGTTCCGTAGTTGCGCCAAGCCCAAGCCAAGTAGGGGTGAGTTGCCTGCCCGTTACGTGTCATCCTAACATAACCTAACCTAACATAACCTAACCTAACCTAACATAACCTAACCTAGCCTAACCTAACATAACAAATTATAAAGTCAAAGAGGGCCGCCACTTGGCGCAGTCAAAGAAAGTATCGGGTGCTCCCTGGAGTAGTTGGCGCAATTCAGGAATACCCGACTACCTGACTCAATTAATGCCCACCCGAATAAACATACCGTCATCTCAGCAAACCTGCACACTGGGAGAATATCTAATCGCTTTACAAATAATTGTTTATCCGAAGAAGCTCAAAATAATAAAATATTGGAAATTGTAAACATAATTCTCAAGGAAATTACCCTCCCTTAGCAAACAAGACAAAGTTTTTGATTTAACTATGTCTATTAATATGTCAGTAGCCAATTGGTATGGACTATATAAGTGCTAAACCTTTTATACAATCGAAATCGGGAGAAGATATTTATCATTAGTCCAGTCAAGGAATGGAGGTGTAGAGTGCGTGAGCAGGTAACTAAGCGATTCCTTCAGAAACTTGTTCAGGGGGCTTATGGTGTTAACATACCAAAAGTCCTGACTCCTAGGTGGTGAGCCAGGGGGTGGAGAGGGGAAAAAGGGGAGGGAGAAAGGTACGCATTTTGGGTTTTTTGATTATATCTCGAAAACTATCAACTTTTTGTATACTATAGTAAATTATAAAATTGAAGAAGATTAAATTTTCTACAAGAAAAGTATATAATGTGTTTATTTTGGTTCAACAGATTACGAGTTATAACTTATTTAATAATTGATATCTTATTAAAATCTTCTTCCATAAGAAATACATGTAAATTAGTATGCGAAATGGGGCGAATCTTATCCGCCCAAAGGAAATATGAATGATATTCTGGAAATCTTAACAAAATTTCCAGTAATTTGACACTTTAATCATTAAAATTGATCCAAAATTAAGGCGAGGGCGAGGTAACAAAATTTCGAGTTTTGGTGTTTTTTTATTGGAAATATAAAAAAAACCTTAAATCATCCCATTTTTAAACGCTCACCCTCGCTTTAATTTTTGACAAAATTCCATGATTAAAGTGTCAAATTACTGGAAATTTTGTCAATATTTCCAGAATATCGGTTATATTTCCTTTGGGCGGATAAGATTCGCCCCATTTCGCATACTAATTTACATGTATTTCTTATGGAAGAAGATTTTAATAAGATATCAATTAAATAAGTTATAACTCGTAATCTGTTGAACCAAAATAAACACATTATGTACTTTTCTTGTAGAAAATTTAATCTTCTTCAATTTTATAATTTACTATAGTATACAAAAAGTTGATAGTTTTCGAGATATAATCAAAAAACCCAAAATGTGTACCTTTTTCCCCCCCTTTTTCCCCCCTCCACCCCCTGGCTCACCACCTAGGAGTTAGGACTTTTGGTATGTTAACACCCTAAGCCCCCTGAACAAGTTTCTGAAGGAATCGCTTAGTTACCTGCTCACGCACTCTACACCTACTTTTGGATCATTCATAGACTGGACTACATATGTTTTAACATATTTGCGACTGTGTTATGAGCCGTGACTATTTCCACCGGGCGAATGTCACGACTCATGATCAATGGTTCAAGTGTTTTTTTTATAGTAGGCTAGTTCAGTGTTTCTCACTCCACGACCCCGAACAAGGCTGTGGGTTTTGTTCTTATTACTCCCACCGCCGACGATTCAGAAGCTCCGAGACTTTCGTTAGCGCTGCATCGGCATAAATTTTGCATCGTCTTCCATCTTAATTTTGTAGTATGTTTGCGTTGTATTTTTGCCTTTTTTTTACTTGTGTGAAGATATTCTCTACTATGCAGTAAATTAAGAGCGCCCAGCGCGCTTGTTGGGTAAGTTTGGACTATTTTCTGATACTTAGGTTAGAGCACATGTTGCACTAGGTCTGGAACCTAGTCTTGGGGTCGTGGAAGACTTTTGATAGTTAGTTTCCCTGTTCTCTGTTGTTTTGTATAATTCAGGGCCTTGCCCGAAATGCTAGGCCTAGAATTGACTGAGAAATGTTTGTTGGAAAGCCGCTATTTGAGAGAAACTGCCAAGTCAGTTTTGGGTCCTTCTGACTGTTTTGTGGTAGGCCTAGGCTTACAATTTTTGCTCAGTAAATGTAATTGTCTTAGGCTACTACTCTGGTAGTCTTTTGTTTCTGTGTCCCGTACAATTTTTAGTGTTGTTTTGTCTTGTAAAATGTTCAGTTTGTGTTACCCAGTCAAGTAAGGTTAAAGTCTTTTATTTTGCTTTGTCCTTGCCAAACTAGTTAAATTAAGTTGAATTAACTGCTCTTAAAGCTCCCCAGAAAGTTTGAGTAATTTTACTCAAGTTTTAAGAAAGTTACAGTAATTTTTAGTTTGGCAACTTTTCATTCAGGTTTGAACTGGGTAACCAATAGGCCAACTGGTTTCAGCCTTTGAGTTAAGGTTTGGGATGGTCTGGAGAAGCTGCTGGAACATTTCCCCCAGCTTTTAAGACCATTCCGAACAAATTCGGATCACAACTTTTGGAGAAATTAGCAAAAATACATGAGTCGTTGCGTTAGGCCTAAATTTTTGTTTGGAACGTTTTTTGTCAATTTTAAAGTATTTCTCTGTGTTTAAGTGTCAATTGTTCTCTGTTAACTTGTTCTTCTGGCCACTTTGGACCAGACAATTTAAATATTTTCTCTCTATTGGTGAAATTTACCACTGTCACATACCTGTCTGGCCTGCTGACGGTTTTACCGCAAATATTAATGTTACCATTCTTGTACTGTTTAACCTGTTAATTGTTATGTTTAAAAATTGTTATTGTTTGAAATGTTTTATATTGATAAAGAGCTGTTAAAGAGAGATAAACCTTTTAAATATTTATAATTTTTTTTTTGAAAATATTATGTTAGGCCTAATCTGTGGATTTTTGGAAGTCAGTGAAAATAGTGAAATGTGTGACAGTGAATTTTGCGGATATGGACTTGAACTCTTTCTGGTACTACTGTGTTTCTGGGTTTGTTACTCAGGGCCCGTGAGGAGGAACATGTAGCAGCCGCATCAGCATTGACGGAGTGGATTCTACTGCTCTTGGCCACCCCTGGATCATGGCCCCCCTCTTCCGTCATGCTCGTTTCCCCCTCCGGTGCTGCTTGCCCAGAACCATTGAACTGAACGCCCTACCGCAAGTTACTTAAACCTAATTTATTGTTACCGCTATGGACTGAGGGATTTTAATTGTTATTTTGTTAATTTGTGCACAGATCTCTATTTATTGTTATTCCTTTTAAATTTTAAATTCTTTAGGCTACTTGTTGATTTTTTAGATTTTATAATTTTTTTTACATATTCTATTAAATCTCAATTTTGGGGCCCCTAAATTTTCTATAGTTACCATGAAATGAATTTATTAAAAGAGTCATTAGCTATTTCATTGTTGTAATTTGTTAATTTAAAAGGTTAAAACTGATTAAATTTACTTTGACTGAAATTAGCCTATTTTGAATTTTTTTAAAATTAATGTTTGTAAGTGAGTAGGTCAGAGTGGTATCAAAATTTTTTAAAGTTTTATTGAGAGTATTTAATTCATGTATTATTGTTAATTATTGTTGTGTTATTCTTTTAAATGGTTAATTACAGCTCGTTTCTCTCAAATGGCGTGTTGTTCTTGAGCCTCCATCCATGGTTCTCATTTTGTTAAGTAAAGTTTTGTGAGCCGCTCCTCGGGCCTGCGCATGAATCACGCTTCCATTTCGTTAGTCTGGGGGCAGGCTCGAGGGCATGGTTCATCTGGTAGCAGAGCGTGGTTAGCTGGTTGCGTCCTGGGTGCCTTGTCGTGAAACTTGGTTTCACGACTTGGACGCTTAGAGACCCAATCACTGTCCACGTTCAGATTTTTTTTGAAGAGCCGTGGATGGATTGGTTTCTTGGAAATGTTCTGGCCTGGCAGTTTTGGAAAAAGGTCTTGTTGTTGTTGTGGTGGGGCGTAAACACATTTTATTAGGAGCTCGCCCTTTGGCCGAGGCACCGGGTGGAATCGGTGGTAATGACTTGCATCCTTCGGGAGCAAGAGTGTCAAAAGCATGGTCATGTGTCAAAAAAAAAAAAAAAAAAAAAAAGGTTTGTGTGTACACCCCATCACACAAGTGTTAGGTGTTGTCTAGTGTATGTATCGGTGTATGTTTGTGTGTGTGTACGTTCGTGGGTCATTTGTTGTTGTTTTCTTGCGGTACTTGCGGTATGAATGGGCAGGTTCTTCTTTTGGGCCCCATCAGGTGCGCAGGCATCAACGTCCAGAAGCCTTAGGAATTAAATTTCTGTGTTTGTTTTGTGAAAAATTTTTGTTGTCTGTTTTGAGTCAAGTACTGGTTGAGACTCGGTATGGCGTCAATTGTGCCGGAATATTTGAGGAAGCCGGAGCTGGTGTACGAGGTGCGGTCCCGGGGGGAGACTCCTGGAACTGATGTACGCACTTTGCGTACACAGTTCAGACAAATTGCTAGCATGCCTCAAGCTTGGGTTGAGTCGCTCAGTTTGGATGAGGAACTGGAGGCATGTAAAGAGAGGATGGAAGAGCTAAGTGGGGAAATTGATAGTTGGAGTAGTTTGCCTATGGGCTCAGCTAAGGGTTCGGCTATCACACAGCTGACGCACTGGCGTAAGCGTCTGCTCTTGGTTTCAGGGCAACCTGAAATCCAGGATGAAGACAAGAGTTGGGTGGAAGCCAGAATTCTTGAGCTGGAAGGAATTTTGGAGAGTATTAAGGCAGGAAAGTCTGTCAAAGAGAAAGTTGAAATTTTTGAAGACAACCGTTCTTTGGAAATTTCAAACGAAGTGCCAAAGTCTGTTGTTGAAGTTGTGGCTCCAGTGGGTACCCCCCAGGCTCCGCCTACGCCAAGTACACTGCTCCAGTTGCCTGCAAATGTTCAAATGTCAAATGCAAATGTCACACCGTCCCCCTCTCACACGTCCACCTTGGCTGCGGCTACGCTGAATGTCCAGTCCCCATCTCCCTTTCCTTCTCAAGTTCATAGTTCCCCTTCCATCTCTAACTCCTTTGGCAAACTTTCCCATCCCCTTGCCTCTGTCCTGAGTGGTTTCCGGCCGGTGGACGGGTTAGATGTGAATGGTCTTTGTTTTTTTCTGGAGAGTGTTTTGCGCATGCGTGAATACCCTGGCATGTCAGACGCAACTTTGATGGAACTCATTGCTCCATACTGTCTGAAACCGTTGGGGGACAGATTGCTTGATTGTTTGCGCAGAGGCGTCACCTTTGATGTTTTTCATAAAGAAGTTTTGGAGCTTTTCATGCCCCGTCGGGTCATGGAGAAGCTGAAAGTTGAGAGAGTTTTTCGTCCTCAGCAGCCAGCCGAGTCTCTCAGCCAGTACGTGGGGGACATTCGCACGGTGGAAAGGGTCTTGCGTTTGGGGATCAGTGAGCTTGAGCTCATTGACATTGTGCTTCAGGGGTTGAAGCCTGAGGAACGCTCCCGTCTGGTTTTTGCACCACGGCCTTCATCTTTTGCGGATCTGGACAGACTTTCCATCCTTTCGAGATCTGTCCAGGACGCTGATTTTCAGAGAGACCAAGCGGCGGGGCATCTTCCCCTAGCTGGTCATCATGCTGTCGTAGCACCCGTGGGAGTGTTGGGTCCTGAACCGCCGCAGTGGCAGAGGCAACCTGTTGTTTGTTTTGGTTGTGGGCAACCAGGTCACATTCGGCGGCATTGCCGTCAAGGTGGAAATTTTGGACGTGGTCCAAAAAACTAGTTTGCTCACAGGAGGAAAAATTGCCCAATCCTTCCTGTGAGATTGTTGGTGTTAATGTAAAGGGCAATAATTTGAATGTTTTTTCAAGTAAGTCAAAGTCTAAGTTAAAGTCAGTTAATGTTTCTGTTGCCTCCCCTTCTGGGAGTGTTGTGCCTGTGACCGAGCCTCTGCTGCGGGGGATTGCGGGCCTTGCTACCATGGGCGTGAAAGCGGCGCGCTCAACTTGCCCACGTCTCAACATCTTCATAGGTTCCACGGTGCAGAAGGCCCTAGTGGATTCTGGGTCAGCCCGTTGCCTCATTTCCTTGTCCCTTTTTGAAAAACTTGAATCGTCTGGGCTTATCAAGCAAGTTGAGCGAAAAACCCCTATCTGCTGGACTGCGTCAAATTCACCCCTTCCCATCATCTATGAAGCCCGTTTCAAGTTCAAAATTGAACATTTTTCTTGGGTTTGGAGTTTTTGGGTGGCTAAGGACCTTTGTTTCCCTGTCATTTTGGGAGCGGATTTTATCAAGCACACTGGCCTAATTTTGGATTTAGGCAGAGGTCAGTGTTTTTTCCGATTTGCGAGACGGGTATTAATATCTTTTGCTGATGAAATTGGTGGTGGTGCTGCGGTAGTCGAGCCTGAGATACCCAGCAAGCCAACAATTGATCCGTTAGGGCATCTGACTACTTGCGAGGCTGAAGCCATCAGAACCTTGTGTTCTCGTTTCCCAGATGTGCTGACGCCAAAGCTTGGAGTCACTAACCTGTTAGAGTACGAGATTCGTCTAACAGATACCCGTCCCGTTCGCTCTCACCCATACAAATTAGCTCCACCCAAAATGGAAACTCTCAGAAAAATCATTGACGAACTTCTGGAAAATGGTGTCATTGAACCTTCCCGTTCGAGCTACGCTAGTCCAGCCTTTCTCGTCCCAAAACCCAATGGCAAGTCCCGAATGGTTTTGGACTATCGCAAATTGAATGCGCAAATTGAAATCGACTCTGTGCCTCTCCCCGATTTGCATTCTGCGTTTGATTGGTTCGGTAAGGCCAAGTATTTTTCTGTTTTTGATCTGAATCAGGCCTATCATCAGATTCCTTTGAAACCTGAGTCTCGACCTCTCACTGCTTTCTGCGTTCCGTGGAATTTGTATCAGTTCACAAGAGTTCCGATGGGTCTTGCTGTGGGGGCCCAGACTCTCACCAGACTCCTTGATTCCATCTTTCATGATGTCAAGTTCAAGTTTGTGTTCAATTACCTCGACGATCTCTTGGTGTACAGTGAGAGCTTCGAAGATCACCTGATTCATCTTGAAGAAGTCATGAGTAGATTGAATAGGGCTGGCCTTACCGTGAATCCTGACAAGGTTAGTTTTGCAAAGCCGGAAATTTCGTTCCTTGGTCATCTTATCTCTCATAGAGGCGTCTGCATCGACCCCGCTAGAACCCAGGCTATCAGGGAGTTTCCTCCTCCCAGAGATGTCAAGGGTATTGCTAGGTTCATCGGCATGGTAGGTTTTTACCGACGCTTCATACCCAATGTTGCTGTATTGGCGGCTCCTCTCAATGAGCTTCGGAAGAAGGGCGCCAAGTTTGTCTGGGGTGAAGCGCAGCAGACGTCTTTTGATCTTCTCAAGGAGGCTATCATGCAGCCCCCTGTTTTGGCGATGCCGGATTTCAATCAAAACTTTGTCTTGCAAACAGATGCTTCCTCCGTCGCAATTGCGGCTGTGTTGTCACAAGAGGTGGATGGTGTTAGGCAGCCAATTGCGTACGCCTCACGCACTTTGAGTCCCTGCGAAAAGAAAAGCTCTTCTGTGTATGAACTCGAGTGTTTGGCTGTCGTGTTTGGAGTCAATAAATTCAGACGCTTTTTGGAGCACAAGGAGTTTTTATTGGAAACCGACAACCAGGCACTCTCGTGGCTTCTTGCACATCCACGCCAGCTTGGGAAAATTGGTCGTTGGGTTGTCCAAATATCGTCCCTTAAGTTCCAGGTGCAACACGTTCGAGGCACTCAGAATGTGATTGCGGACACACTATCTAGGATGTACCATTCACCCGACGATCCTCCTTCTGACCAAGAGCAACCGGGTTGTGCCGTGCTCTTGGAGTTTCCACTCGCCTTTTCTGATTTCATTCCCCATCAGCTGAAGGATCCTGAGCTGGCAAAGATCATTGGTGAGCTTCAAAATGGGGGAGCCCACCCCCCATATTTTCTGTCCCAGGGTGCCCTTTGCTGTCGCGCTCGGCAGCGAGGTAAACCTAAAGTTGTGCTGCCTAGTCTTCTAATCCCTATGGTCTTTGAGTATTTTCATTCTTCTCCTGTGGGTGGGCATCTAGGTATCCACAAGACCATTGCGAAGGTTAGGGAAATGTTCATCTGGAAGGGTATGGATCGGGATCTTGCTGCTAGGGTGCGTTCTTGTCAAACGTGCTCACTGAGCAAGCCCGCTCAAAACTCTAAGTTTGGTTTGTTGTCATCTGAGGTGGCGGAAAGACCTTTGGAGAAGGTTTTCATTGACTATGTAGGGCCTCTCCCGCGTAGCAAGTCAGGAAATAAGTTCCTACTTGTTTGTGTGGATGCCTTCTCCAAGTTTTGTTGGCTTTTCCCCTTAAGGAATGCCACTGCACAGCTCACCGTGCAGGTACTTCGAACTCACCTCTTCCAACATTTTGGAATACCCGCCACCATTGTTTCCGACAACGGAACACAGTTTGTTTCCCATCTGTTCAAAAGAATGTGCTTTGGGCACGGAATCCGCCATGTGACTACTTCCCCTTACTATCCACAGCCTTCTCATGCTGAAAGGTTCAATCGCAATCTTCGTTCCGCTCTCATAGCTTTCCATGCTGACAAGCAGACCACCTGGGATCAGGAACTCCCTTGGCTTCAGTTTGCTTTCAATACTGCTCACCATGAGAGTCACAAGGCGGTCCCTTTCGAGCTGTTTCTAGGCTATCCGCCTAACAACCCGTTAGCGAATGTGTGGGGAATTGGCGACCTTCTGCCACCTCCTGGTGCGGCTGATGTCAAGGCAACTTGGCAAGCGGCCAGGAGAAACTTGATCAGAGCTAGGGAATTGGTCCGGAGGAAGCACAATCGTGGTAGAGTAGACAACCCTTTCCAGGTGGGGGATTTGGTGTTTTGTAAAGCTCATCCAGCCAGTTCGGCTGTGGACAAGAGAGCTGCAAAGTTGTGTCATCGGTGGTCAGGTCCCCACCGCATCCTGAGGTTTTTGACGCCTGTCACGGCGGAGCTTGGAGATCCGCGGACTGGAAAAGTGTTCCGGAGGGCGCACATTTCTCATCTCAAGCCCTTCCGCGGAACTCTTCCGTAGGCAATTTTCTTTCCTCTTGTGTCTGGGTGGGAAGTGCACTGGGCCAGAGAACCTGATCACTTCTCCTGTCCCCTGTGTTCTGCGAAGGAATTTCCCTCACAAAATTTTCCAGCTCTGGCCAGAGCAAACCCTGGGGGTGAGTTTTCCCCTCAGTTTGGAAGTCCCTTGGCGTTCCCCACCACAGACACCTGAGTTGTCTTTCAGGTCAATTTCTTTTCAGGAAGTGGGGGAGAGGCTTGTTTGTTTGTCCCTTTTGGAGAGGAGTGTCCTCTTTTGGGGAGGGAGGTTGAGCCGTGACTATTTCCACCGGGCGAATGTCACGACTCATGATCAATGGTTCAAGTGTTTTTTTTATAGTAGGCTAGTTCAGTGTTTCTCACTCCACGACCCCGAACAAGGCTGTGGGTTTTGTTCTTATTACTCCCACCGCCGACGATTCAGAAGCTCCGAGACTTTCGTTAGCGCTGCATCGGCATAAATTTTGCATCGTCTTCCATCTTAATTTTGTAGTATGTTTGCGTTGTATTTTTGCCTTTTTTTTACTTGTGTGAAGATATTCTCTACTATGCAGTAAATTAAGAGCGCCCAGCGCGCTTGTTGGGTAAGTTTGGACTATTTTCTGATACTTAGGTTAGAGCACATGTTGCACTAGGTCTGGAACCTAGTCTTGGGGTCGTGGAAGACTTTTGATAGTTAGTTTCCCTGTTCTCTGTTGTTTTGTATAATTCAGGGCCTTGCCCGAAATGCTAGGCCTAGAATTGACTGAGAAATGTTTGTTGGAAAGCCGCTATTTGAGAGAAACTGCCAAGTCAGTTTTGGGTCCTTCTGACTGTTTTGTGGTAGGCCTAGGCTTACAATTTTTGCTCAGTAAATGTAATTGTCTTAGGCTACTACTCTGGTAGTCTTTTGTTTCTGTGTCCCGTACAATTTTTAGTGTTGTTTTGTCTTGTAAAATGTTCAGTTTGTGTTACCCAGTCAAGTAAGGTTAAAGTCTTTTATTTTGCTTTGTCCTTGCCAAACTAGTTAAATTAAGTTGAATTAACTGCTCTTAAAGCTCCCCAGAAAGTTTGAGTCATTTTACTCAAGTTTTAAGAAAGTTACAGTAATTTTTAGTTTGGCAACTTTTCATTCAGGTTTGAACTGGGTAACCAATAGGCCAACTGGTTTCAGCCTTTGAGTTAAGGTTTGGGATGGTCTGGAGAAGCTGCTGGAACATTTCCCCCAGCTTTTAAGACCATTCCGAACAAATTCGGATCACAACTTTTGGAGAAATTAGCAAAAATACATGAGTCGTTGCGTTAGGCCTAAATTTTTGTTTGGAACGTTTTTTGTCAATTTTAAAGTATTTCTCTGTGTTTAAGTGTCAATTGTTCTCTGTTAACTTGTTCTTCTGGCCACTTTGGACCAGACAATTTAAATATTTTCTCTCTATTGGTGAAATTTACCACTGTCACATACCTGTCTGGCCTGCTGACGGTTTTACCGCAAATATTAATGTTACCATTCTTGTACTGTTTAACCTGTTAATTGTTATGTTTAAAAATTGTTATTGTTTGAAATGTTTTATATTGATAAAGAGCTGTTAAAGAGAGATAAACCTTTTAAATATTTATAATTTTTTTTTTTGAAAATATTATGTTAGGCCTAATCTGTGGATTTTTGGAAGTCAGTGAAAATAGTGAAATGTGTGACAGTGAATTTTGCGGATATGGACTTGAACTCTTTCTGGTACTACTGTGTTTCTGGGTTTGTTACTCAGGGCCCGTGAGGAGGAACATGTAGCAGCCGCATCAGCATTGACGGAGTGGATTCTACTGCTCTTGGCCACCCCTGGATCATGGCCCCCCTCTTCCGTCATGCTCGTTTCCCCCTCCGGTGCTGCTTGCCCAGAACCATTGAACTGAACGCCCTACCGCAAGTTACTTAAACCTAATTTATTGTTACCGCTATGGACTGAGGGATTTTAATTGTTATTTTGTTAATTTGTGCACAGATCTCTATTTATTGTTATTCCTTTTAAATTTTAAATTCTTTAGGCTACTTGTTGATTTTTTAGATTTTATAATTTTTTTTACATATTCTATTAAATCTCAATTTTGGGGCCCCTAAATTTTCTATAGTTACCATGAAATGAATTTATTAAAAGAGTCATTAGCTATTTCATTGTTGTAATTTGTTAATTTAAAAGGTTAAAACTGATTAAATTTACTTTGACTGAAATTAGCCTATTTTGAATTTTTTTAAAATTAATGTTTGTAAGTGAGTAGGTCAGAGTGGTATCAAAATTTTTTAAAGTTTTATTGAGAGTATTTAATTCATGTATTATTGTTAATTATTGTTGTGTTATTCTTTTAAATGGTTAATTACAGCTCGTTTCTCTCAAATGGCGTGTTGTTCTTGAGCCTCCATCCATGGTTCTCATTTTGTTAAGTAAAGTTTTGTGAGCCGCTCCTCGGGCCTGCGCATGAATCACGCTTCCATTTCGTTAGTCTGGGGGCAGGCTCGAGGGCATGGTTCAGTTAAAATCAGATTTGTGACTTTCCCGTGGTTACATCAAACGGGTTTATATCGGTTTTAATTTATATCGGCTCGTATCAGTCCTAGTTCTTACCTCAAATACTATGGTAGCAACTACGCCCTATAGATATATTCACTGAACAAAATAACCTGGATGTATCTAAAGCAATTTCTTTGGTTAAGAAGTGTGTGCGCGGTGGAGTAAATACATCAATCTACTGTATAATAGATTTCTCATCCTTATGGAAGAGCTGATGCCAATTCTATTGTTCGTTCTGTACAGTGCACTGTAAAGGTCGTGTTTTTCGTTTACAATTTGTTTCTTGTTATTTCAGTCATTCAAAACATCGTTTAGCCAAATAATACGATATATAAACAATTACTAGGCCTCTAGTTATTTAACCAAACAGTAAACCACAAATAATAGAAATAACATTTTGTCGACACTAGCGCCCAGTGTCACCTACATCAACTAGACACGAAAAACAAGCTTCATTTACAATGGGATGAAAATTCTACTTGTGTGTTGGTTAATAGTCAATGTGAATTATATAATAATAAAAGGATCTTTTGTGTATAGAAACATCAGTCAGCAACATCTAAAAAAACGCTAAGAAGACATTTACGTTAGTAATTTAAATAAGATCAAAATTAGTATTTATTATACTCCCTATTAAAAACAAAAACACTGATTTTTAAGGGACGAAAAATGTAATTTTTCCGTTTAAAAACGATACACATTAAATAATTGACGCGATAAATAAATATATTTGCGTACGATTTGTAAATCATTTAGTTACATAAAAAAATACTATTTATTAATTTTATTATTTTTCAGTAAAAACTATCTTGGTCATTAGGCAGAGTATTTAACTAAAATCTCTAAAACTCCGGTTATTAAAGAGTGGAAAGTTTTAATGGCGATGTAGGCGTCGGCATTCTTTCAACAAGAATTCCGAAACAATTCCTTAGCTTTGTGATGAACGATTATCAGTTTTTCAATACATCAATATCAGAATTCCTAACACTAGATCACAGACATTTTGCGGTTATTTTCTTGCAAAAACAGTACGTGTATCGTTTTTTTTAAATATTTATTTTGCTAAACATTTATTCCTAATGTATTAGTATTGTAAATTTAATACTTTTAATCACACATTTTGACAGATACAAGTGCGGATTGCAATTCCGTTCAAAAAGCAAGAAATGTATAAATGGATGCGGTATTTAACTTTGTTCTATTAGTTTTACTGTTGGCAAAGTAACAATTAAACATAGAAAAGGCTCGCCAATGGGTTACAGGATGTAAATTTATCCTAAAATTGTCTTTATCTGGTTTATAAGAATGATGATCGATCCATACAGTATACTAACTATAGTGGTTACCAATAATATGGTTAATTAATATCCAAACTGTGCAACGATCGATAAAATTTAAAAATCCCTTATAAAATTACGTCGTTAAAGATTTGGCACTAGTTAAAGTACTTTCGACACAAAATAGACAAACTAACACAACACATATTTTATTTGTTTAGTCTTACCCCCCCCCCCCTCAATTAAGACTTAAAGTTGGCGTACAGCAATCTTACAAACACTAATAAATTTCAAAACTACTTGGAATTCTTTTTGCTCTAAATCAATTAAACAAGAAAGATAAAACCCAACCTTACTAAGGAGAGAACAGGTCAAGGCTGAAATTATTCTAGAATATTGATTATGCTTACACAGCCTCCTAAAGGTGCCCATACACGTACCGGCAAGCCTGTCAGTTCTGCCTGAACAGTCCGCCGGAGACCGGCGGACTGTTGGACTGACTACCCCATACACGTTCAGTTCAATTCTGTCCGGCGAGCGCTTCAAAACACATTGATTTCTTCGTGCGTTTAGTTTTTAGTAGTTTAAAAAGATTTGCAAGTTTTTTTGTGTAGTTATTTATTTTCTAAAGATTATTTATAGTTCAAAATGTCTAGTGATGACGATGATTACGCAGTTTTAGGTTTATTACTAGCAGTAGTTCCTACCAAAAAACGGCGAAAAAAACGTGAGTGTTGGTCGAAAAGCTGGTTGATGAAGAGGGACACGTATTCTCACATAAATTTATTAAAAGAGTTAAAGGTGACTCCAAAAGACTGGCATAATTACTTAAGAATGGACGAAAATACGTACCTAGTTCTTTTGTCACTGGTTGCTCCATTGATTGAGAGGGAAAACACTGTGATGAGGAATGCCATATCTCCTCACGAACGTCTAACCGCTACACTTAGATTCTTAGCTACTGGGAGGAGTTTAGAGGACCTAAAGTATTCAACAGTCATATCCCCACAAGCACTAGGAAAAATTATACCAGAAACCTGTGAGGCGATCTACCAAGTTCTCCAAAAGGATCACTTGAAGGTAAGAGAAATAATATATATGAGCATATTAAAAAGAGAGAATTTTATTTCATGTCTGCACACAAACACAACACATAGTTAATACAGTATAAAAAAAAGGTTTATGTTGAGCGATTAAACAAATTTACCACATATTCTATAAGTCTACATATTGTATGGACACTCTGTAAATGTAACACATAATTCAATGGTTATCAAACTTCCGAAATTAAAGCACAATACTGTACTAATTTATAACTTGTTGACTTGTAACTTGTTGACAATAACTTGTTGTAATAATTTAAGAAACATCATTGTATTCTGAGAGGAAAGTTACAAGTGCATTTGTAGTACGCTGGTCTTGTGATTGTGACGCATTCAAGTCAACGTAAACCTGTGAGTTGGGTGGAGGGGTTACGTTTTGGTTGGATTGTGGTGATTGGTATGGGGTGGAATTTCCGTGCTGCGAACTAATGGATGTAGATGGGGAATAATTGGTTGTAGAAATATTACGCATCGGAGGAAACTGTCGTGGTGAAAAGGACTGGTATTGTTGGTATTCATATGGTCTTTGGTTAACCAACGCAAAATTACTGCCTAAATTACCACCCTCTGCTTCAAACAAAACATCATTTATAAACTTTTCTGCCCACCGGCGTTGATCGTTTGGCAATTCCCTCAATTTGAGTGCAATCGTTTTTCCAAAAGCATCAAAGCGATCATCAGGGTTTTTTGGTGTCTTAAAATGATTTTGAACGGTAGTTAAAACTTCATGTGTCAATGTAACATTATCTGCTGGTTTTGGTCTCGATGATACTTTAGAGCGATTTACATTGCTATTAGATGATGCGGGTAAAGCAGTACTTTCGATGTCGTGCACTTCGATGTCTTCGCTAGGAGCAATCCGCATACTGTCATCATGCACATCTACGCTCGGCGTGGATTCCTCATTCTGAAAAAAAAATACGGGATGTAATTCCCTAATTTTAAGTAAAATAGTCTAATAAAATAATAATATAATTATATAATTATTATATATAATATATATAATATTCTATTATATATAATATATATAATATTCTATTATATATATATTATAATAAGTTATAATATTATTATACATTTTAATAATATTATTATAATTATAATATATATTATAATTATATATATTATAATTAGTTACATTATATTATAATATATATAATATTATATTATACAGGGTGAGTTTTAATTGTCCCCCTCCCCAACTTTTTTCTACATTTTTTCAAATATCAATCCCAGACCACTTCCAAACATTGTTAAAAATGTCAATATTTCAAAATCAAAAAATGAAAATGAAAAACGGATTATGGAATTAAGTTCAGCTTAAAAAAGTAGTTCGAAATGATGGGTCACAACACCCCCTTCATATTTAAAATAATTTATCACATTTCAAAATGGCGGATCCAAGATGGCGGCCGAAAAAATACATCAGTCATAATCAAGTGAAAATAGGTGGACAATTACTAGTAGTGTATACTTATCATTATCTAGCACTATTTTGGGATTATGGTCTTAGTTTGTAAATGCACAATGTTAAAATGGGCTAAAAATAATGTTTTAAAAAGCCCTCGTAACTTTAGAATGAACCAAGATTTTTGAAAATGGTTTGCGGCATTGTAATCAGGGTAAAAATGTAGTTCGAAATAATGGGTCACAACCCCACCTTTACATTTGAAAAAAAAATTTTGCATCCAATATGGCGGATCCAAGATGGCGGCCGGAAATGATTACCTTGTCAAAATGAAGTACTTACTACCCAACAATGTGTGGAAGTGGTCTGGGATTGATATTTGAAAAAATGTAGAAAAAAGTTGGGGGGGGGACAATTAAAACTCACCCTGTATAATATATTATATATAATAATCATAATAATATAATTATATAATAATATAATAATAATATAATTTTAATAAGAATTAAAACTCTTCTTCGTTTTCAGTTTCCAAGAACAGAGGAAGAATGGAAATCCATAGCAAAACAATTTGAGCAGCGTTGGAATTTCCCACACTGCCTCGGTGCAGTTGATGGGAAACACATTACCATCATCCCTCCCCCAGACTGTGGTTCGGAGTTCTTCAACTACAAAGGACACCATAGCATGGTGTTGATGGCAATCGTTGATGGAAATTATAGGTTCATCATGTGTGATTTTGGAACAAATGGTAGAGTGTCCGATGGTGGTGTTATTCAGAACACTTTATTTTATGACAAACTGCAACACGGTACATTAAATATACCTCCTGAAGAAATCGTCAAAGACACATCTACAGCTTTACCTTACGTATTTGTTGCGGATGATGCATTTCAGTTACGCGTCGATATGATTAAACCATTTAGATTGGCAAGTTTAACTGATGACAATAGAAAGGTGTACAACTATCGTGTATCACGAGCAAGGCGCATAGTAGAAAATGCGTTTGGAATATTGAGTGCCAGGTTCAGAATATTTCATACTTTTATAAATATGAATCCTACAAAAATTGAATCTGTTGTAATGGCATGCTGTGTATTGCACAATTGTTTGGTCAACACTGTTCCGAAAACGTATGCCCCTACAGAATGCTTTGACATCGATGACAGGGAAGCTGGTATCACAAATGTAGGTTACAATTGTGAACATGAGAACATGTACGGTTTACAACAAAGAGCACGTGGAAGCACCATGACTGCCGCAATAAGGGTTCGAGAAAAATTCATTGATTATTTTGTTAATGAAGGTAGTGTCCCGTGGCAGAGAAACTTCATTCATTGACATTGGAATGAATAGTTTTGCATTTGTTGCATTATTTTAGTAACTTTAAATATAACTGTTGCTTTTCGAATGGTAATGATGTGGTATTGATTTGATTATTTTGTTAATGAATGTAGTGTCCCGTGGCAGAGAAACTGTATTCATTGACATTGGAATGAATAGTTTTGCATTTTTTTCATTATTTTAGTAACTTTAAATATAACTGTTGCTTTTCGAATGGTAATGATGTGGTATTGATTTTGCAAATAAATAAAATACATAAATTACATGTTGTTGTTACCTCATTGTTCCCAACTTGTTCATCTTCGCTCAAGTTACTCCTTGACTGGCGGGGAGTTTCCTGGTCGTCCAAGAAATGCAGGAGATTGTAGTACCACAGTTTTGGCAAGTACACATCTTCGGCTGAAGCACCTGACTTTGTTGCTTCCCTAACCTTTTTCAACTCTTTCCGGTAACTACTTCTCAAATTGTTTATTTTCTTCAACACAGTAGATTTATTACAATTTGGATCTACCTGCTTCCACACTTCAATTAACCGTCCGTAAGCTGCTTCCTTCTTCATTCTATCATGATAATCTGCTGATTTTACTTTCCACAAGCATTTCTCACTTTGATACACACTAATAAATTCCTCTAAGCATTGGTTCTCTTTTTCACGTGACATTTTCACAATCACAAAACAACAACTCACAAATAATCACAGAAACAATTCACAACTACTAGCAACAACTCGGAAATACAAATGAAGTTCGGCCGGTGGTCGGACGCCGCTCCCCATACACGTTCAGTTTTGACTGAAACAGCTTCCGGCAAGCCGGTTGAACTGATGAGTTTCCATTCGATCACCGGCCGCCGGTACAGTCTTAACTGACAGTCCAGCCGGACCCCACACACGCTACGGCCGCCGGTCTCCGGCGGACTGTTCAGGCAGAACTGACAGGCTTGCCGGTACGTGTATGGGCACCTTAAGTTGCCAGGGGAACTGACTTTTTCTGCGAATATAAAGTAAATTATACACTAGTTAAATAAACCTAACATGTACGTGGTTAAATTAATGTGATTTTAAACTTATGTTTGGTTGAAACTAGAACTTGAAGCTTTGTCATAAGGCTTTTTAAAATAAAGTTACAAACATAAAACAGATGAGCCATTTATGTTTTAATGACAAAAAACCTTCATAGTTAATACGAAAATATATCATTACCTACGGCATAATAAAACAGTTTAACAGGTTAACATCGGGCCAGACTACATTACTAGAGAATACTTAAGGTTAAGAAGTTAAACAAATTTTACTTTTTTTATTTTTATAATAATTGTTGAAAGTTTTAATTAACTGTTGGGGTCCACCTCTTCCACACCGACACTGTTATCAGTCCCATAGGACCGTGTTATCAACTATTATCACCATTCACCAGTGTCCATGATAGTATCAGGTGTCGTGTCCGCCCCTCAGAGTATTGCAAACAACAGCATTGTCTTCCCCCTAGTAACCCAAGCTTCGATACGAGTACAAACAAAGAAAAATAAGAAAAACACTCGTTCTTAAAAACTGATTTGTCTATGAAAGAACAACATTTATGGTAGAATCTACAACATTAATTTCAATAGACTATTGCTGACATTTTCAATCAAGCCTAGTTAAAAACGTGTAAAAAACGTTTTCTAGACGTTTCGTGATCAGGAATCTGCCCCCATCTTCAGGCCATAAAGTGCCTAAACGTAGTAAGATTGAAATTCAAACACACAATAAAGCTGAAAAACGGCACAGATATAAACGTCAAAACAAACAAAAAACTAACATATAGGACGATATACAGTAGGAAAGATATAGGAAGATTCAAAATACCGAAACATAGTTAACAACAATTTTATTTCTATTTTTGCTAATCGTGGTAAAGTGTACTCAATAACTTTTAACAAAATCAATTTACCATCACCGAAAATGAAATTTAAACTATGAATGGATTCCGTAGCTATCAGTGAAAACCTTGAAGAAAGTATCTACGCAATTTTATTGAAGAAGGAGGACTGTTATTTTTCTTAGTATGCTTCACTCATAATTATTTTTATGATAATACGATATAAAATTTTGAACCAGATGTTCTCCCGTTTATGAAGCTACGATGATCAAATTGTTTTTGTATTCAATCGCAGTGTACACCCAAAAAGTACATAATAAGGTTTCTACGCGGTTTTTAGCTTATATATTTATGATAGTATATGTTTTTTTTTTTTTAAACAAACACTCTCCTGTTTTTACAAGTGTCAAATTTATTGAGTGAGTTGTCACAAGACGGCTTATAGAAACCACCTGTATACCCGCTTATGTCGAAATTGTCACCAACTGTGTAAGGATCCAACGTTATACAGTTCAATATATCACAAACTACATGACAGTCAGATATTGGACGGCCATCAACGGACTACGTGAGTTCAACTTTCCTTCATCAATTTCTTCTCCATCTGCGTCGTTATTCAAAAAATACCGCTGGGAAATTATTCCGAAGGAGCGACCCCGAGCGGGCCAGCACTGGCTGGCTCTGGAACATATTTTATAGAGACTACAACGATTTAGTGACAATGATCCATTTGTGAGTTGTATTATTTTTCAATTTTTGGTTAAACATAAAAAAATAATCAACAATATTTTGATATTGGTATTGTAAATATTTTCGTATGTATAAACATCAATTATGCGTATAAAATGTATATTAAAAAAGATCAAATAAAGATAAGATTAACTCTCTATTGGAATAGAGTTATATTTAAATAATTGTAAAGCCCCGTTATCAATGCCTAAACATGCTAGTTCGCGAACTTTCAAGTATACACATGTATGTCGAATTCCATCAAAATCAGTCCAATATAACTCGAATTATCGTGGCCACTGGGGACTAAACGAAAAAGTAAATCGGTCCCAGATCTAGGTGTTTTAGCTCATAGCTTCCTCCTTATGTTCTTTAAAACATTGACTGGGAAGCTGAAAAACAAGTATTTACTATGTGGTCCACATCGTTTCTATATTGGTTGAACGACTGTCAGCGGAAGAAACACTTTTAAACATGTGGCTTGAAAACGTAAATGGTTTCCTTATTTGTTCACACACATCTTAGCATAGAAAGTAATCTAAAGCAAGTACGCATGTTAAAACTTCACTATTGAGGACTTTTTTCTTCCCCCTACTTATCGCTCTAGATGTAAGATATGTTGGCTCCAGGATTACTTTCCATTTATGGAAACTTCTAGAAAATACGCTAAACAATTTTCTCTCATTAATAAGCAGTGATGCAAATTTTATTATTCTTTATTTAACGGTACATTTTTGGATACACAACATGTATTACTTTTTAACAGGTGTACAGTCACTGTATAGTCTCTACTGCGTTAAAACCTCTGACAGTGTAAACAATATAACATCAATTAAATATACATAAAAAAAAGCTAGAGGTGGGCGGTTAAATAGTCGAAAATAGCCAATACTGATAAGGAAGTTGCAAAAACACTTTTATTCGATCACGACATAGCCAATGTACTGATGATGTATTGGAGCTACCAAATAAACCCAACAAGATACAGACAGAAGCCACTTGTTATAGTTACATTATAGAATTTCTTTTGTAAAATAAATGGAAGTGTTCAGAAGGATGTGGCAAACATCAATTGAATGTTTCCTTCATCACCAGATATTGTTACTACTTCTGTACTCAAGCCCAATTCCCCAATGATCATTGTAAAGCTACAGAGAGACCAAGTCAGCCCAGCGGCTGCTTCACTATTGATTGTACATTGTCGACACAACTTCTCCCTTCAACACGTGGCGAGCATAAAGTGAATGTTACCTTCATCACCAGATATTGTTGTTACTTCTGTACTCTAGTCCAACATCCCCAAATGATCATTGTACAGTTACAGAGAAACCAAGTGAGCCCAGCGACTGCTTCACTATTGATTGTACATTGTCGACACAACTTCTCCCTTCAACACGTGGCGAGCATCAAGTGAATGTTTCCTTCATCACCAGATATTGTTGTTACTTCTGTACTCAAGTCCAACATTCCCAAATGATCATTGTACAGTTACAGAGAGACCAAGTCAGCCCAGCGACTGCTTCACTATTGATTGTACATTGTCGACACAACTTCTCCCTTCAACACGTGGCGAGCATCAAGTGAATGTTTCTTCATCACCAGATATTGTTGTTACTTCTGTATTGAAGCCCAACATTCCCAAATGATCATTGTAAAGCTACAGAGAGACCAAGTCAGCCCAGCGGCTGCTTCACTATTGATTGTACATTGTCGACACAACTTCTCCCTTCAACACGTGGCGAGCATCAAGTGAATGTTTCCTTCATCACCAGATATTGTTGTTACTTCTGTACTGAAGCCCAACATTCCCAAATGATCATTGTAAAGCTACAGAGAGACCAAGTCAGCCCAGCGGCTGCTTCACTATTGATTGTACGACACAACTTCTCCCTTCAACACGTAGCGAGCATCAAGTGAATGTTTCCTTCATCACCAGATATTGTTGTTACTTCTGTACTGAAGCCCAACATTCCCAAATGATCATTGTAAAGCTACAGAGAGACCAAGTCAGCCCAGCGGCTGCTTCACTATTGATTGTACGACACAACTTCTCCCTTCAACACGTGGCGAGCATCAAGTGAATGTTTCCTTCATCACCAGATATTGTTGTTACTTCTGTACTGAAGCCCAACATTCCCAAATGATCATTGTAAAGCTACAGAGAGACCAAGTCAGCCCAGCGGCTGCTTCACTATTGATTGTACATTGTCGACACAACTTCTCCCTTCAACACGTGGCGAGCATCAAGTGAATGTTTCCTTCATCACCAGATATTGTTGTTACTTCTGTATTGAAGCCCAACATTCCCAAATGATCATTGTAAAGCTACAGAGAGACCAAGTCAGCCCAGCGGCTGCTTCACTATTGATTGTACAGGGTGGGGCAGCATAACTTCCTTTTTTCAAAACTTAATGAATCGCATTGTATGGGTCAGTCAAACTTTATTTGGTTTTTCCATTGGAAGTACATACATTAAGTTTTGTTTTATGTAGTTTTGAACAGCAAATCATGTAGGTGACGTCCCCCATTCTGAATACATTGAGTATACAAATTTCTGGTGTTTGTCATTACCCTTTCAAGCATAGCAGGCGTTATGTTGGCAATTTCTTCCCGGATGTTGTTCTTTAAGTCTTGAAGGGTCCTTGGACGGTTCACATAAACACGGGACTTCAAAAATCCCCATAGAAAAAAATCGCATGGGGACAAATCGGGTGATCGAGCCGGCCATTGCAAATCACCCCTAATTGAAATAAGGCGGTCTGGAAAGTGTTCCCTCAAAACAGCCAGCGATGTTCTTGCGGTATGTGCCGTTGCACCATCTTGCTGGAACCAAATGTCCCCCAAATCCAACTCATCTAGTCGTGGGAAAAGAAATTCCTGCAACATGTTTACATACCGGGCCGAATTCAACGTCACTGCGACTTCATTTTCCTCAAAGAACCAGGGCCCAATAATTGAAGTTGAGGAAATTGCACACCACACTGACACTTTATGTGAGTGAAAAGGCCTTTCATGTAATTCTCGAGGATTGGTGTCAGCCCAGTAGAGCATATGTTGTTTATTTACAGACCCACACAAATGAAAATGGGCTTCATCACTAAAAAACACAATAGCATCCTCAGGAACGACGTCCAGAAGAACCTCACATGCGTTCCTCCGATTATTGTAGTCACGTTCTGACAGTTCCTGCACAATCGCCATCTTGTATGGATGGAAATGTAGGTCTTCGTGGAGAATTCTCCTCACAGAACTATTGGAAAGTCCAAGGGCAGATGCATGTTTGCGCGCTGAACGCCTCGGTAATCGCAACATTGAAGCTCTCACTGCCTCAATGTTTTCAGGTGATCTAATGGGCCGTGGGACTCCAGTTATTCGTTTTGTCACATTTGCAGTTTGTCTAATCGTAGTGACCCACATAACAATTGATTTACGGTCCGGAACAGGGGCCAATGGGGCTAAATTAAACCGATTCCGAAAGGCGTGCTGGGTTGCGATCACTGAACATCCACTCGAAAAGTAGGCCTCAACGGCAAACGCACGTTCTTCACAGTTCCAACGCATAATGGCGACCGAACTCTGCAAAGACAAAACTTTACAACAATGCCTCTTCAACGAGACTACTAGCGCTCTGCTATGACGTCAACTAACAAAATGGCACACGTTTAAAAAAAGGAAGTTATGTTGCCCCTCCCTGTACATTGTCGACACAACTTCTCCCTTCAACACGTGGCGAGCATCAAGTGAATGTTTCCTTCATCACCAGATATTGTTGTTACTTCTGTACTCTAGTCCAATATTCCCAAATGATCATTGTAAAGCTACAGAGAGACCAAGTCATTTCTTCTAAATTTCTCCCTTTAACACGTGGTGTTCCAGAATTAAATAAACTGGATTTTATGCGTTAAAATTATGGGTTATGATTTAAAACTGGTAAATTTTCTAAGCAATGTTTGAATATAACACGATTTTTTTTTTAACATTTAAGTAATGAGAAATAAACAACCGCATAAAGTTGTACTTAAAAGCGTACTCATTCCAAGGCCAACCGTTTACTCTGATTAGAAACTTTACAAATCAAACGAGAAGTTTTGCAATTAAAATGTGCATTTCGCTATTTATCGTCGTGTTTAAATCATTGCAAATTTTCCTTAGTATCCGTTTTCACGTCGTTTTACTTTCCCACCGTATCCGTGATTGTTTGTAATTCATGCTTCTTGAGTGGGTTATGATTATATTCATACTATTTCTGGAACAATATCAGCTAGACTAGCCATACAAAGTGGTTATTTATCATCTCATTGCAACCAACCAAAAATGAACTGCTGACATTTAATGACGTTTAGCTTATTTTCTCAGTAAATAGGTGGAGCTATTGACTACACCGTTTTTCAAGGGGCAAAGAAGCACTTTAATACTTGGGGCAAAAAAGAATCTGCAGGAGAAAAAGACCACTTTGTCACTTATAAAACTTTCTACGCTAAGGAAAATTAATCCGATTATATGTGGTTCGGTTGGATTTTTTACAGTCAATCATAAAGTAAATGATAATATAAAAAATATTGATATAAAATATACCATTTGACATATTTAAAAGGTTATGACGTTTAAGATCATTTTAATTTAGCAATGCGTCAGCAGAGTTGCTCGGTGTAGGAGTCTGTGACATACAAATGTTATCAACACTGAACACTCAACAGACGTATTACAACAGTTCCACACCCTCCCTACATTATACTACACGAGGTGTAGCTGTGTATTGATGTACTTCTGACACTAGCTGCATGCAACTCTACAACATTGTTCTGTACATCTCTGAGGCTGGGTTTAGGAGTCTGTGACATACAAATGTTATCAACACTGAACACTCAACAGACGTATTACAACAGTTCCACACCCTCCCTACATTATACTACACGAGGTGTAGCTGTGTATTGATGTACTTCTGACACTACTAGTAGCTGCATGCAACTCTACAACATTGTTCTGTACATTACATAGGCTGGGTTTAGGAGTCTGTGACATACGAATGTTATCAACACTGAACACTCAACAGACGTATTACAACAGTTACACACCCTCCCTACATTATACTACACGAGGTGTAGCTGTGTATTGATGTACTTCTGACACTAGCTGCATGCAACTCTACAACATTGTTCTGTACATTACATAGGCTGGGTTTAGGAGTCTGTGACATACAAATGTTATCAACACTGAACACTCAACAGACGTATTACAACAGTTCCACACCCTCCCTACATTATACTACACGAGGTGTAGCTGTGTATTGATGTACTGCTGACACTAGCTGCATGCAACTCTACAACATTGTTCTGTACATCTCTGAGGCTGGGTTTAGGAGTCTGTGACATACAAATGTTATCAACACTGAACACTCAACAGACGTATTACAACAGTTCCACACCCTCCCTACATTATACTACACGAGGTGTAGCTGTGTATTGATGTACTTCTGACACTAGCTGCATGCAACTCTACAACATTGTTCTGTACATTACATAGGCTGGGTTTAGGAGTCTGTGACATACAAATGTTATCAACACTGAACACTCAACAGACGTATTACAACAGTTCCACACCCTCCCTACATTATACTACACGAGGTGTAGCTGTGTATTGATGTACTGCTGACACTAGCTGCATGCAACTCTACAACATTGTTCTGTACATTACATAGGCTGGGTTTAGGAGTCTGTGACATACGAATGTTATCAACACTGAACACTCAACAGACGTATTACAACAGTTACACACCCTCCCTACATTATACTACACGAGGTGTAGCTGTGTATTGATGTACTGCTGACACTAGCTGCATGCAACTCTACAACATTGTTCTGTACATTTCAGAGGCTGGGTTTAGGAGTCTGTGACATACGAATGTTATCAACACTGAACACTCAACAGACGTATTACAACAGTTCCACACCCTCCCTACATTATACTACACGAGGTGTAGCTGTGTATTGATGTACTTCTGACACTAGCTGCATGCAACTCTACAACATAGGTCTGTACATTACATAGGCTGGGTGTAGGAGTCTGTGACATACAAATGTTATCAACACTGAACACTCAACAGACGTATTACAACAGTTCCACACCCTCCCTACATTATACTACACGAGGTGTAGCTGTGTATTGATGTACTTCTGACACTATCAGCATGCAACTCTACAACATAGGTCTGTACATCTCTGAGGCTGGGTTTAGGAGTCTGTGACATAGAAATGTTATCAACACTGAACACTCAACAGACGTATTACAACAGTTACACACCCTCCCTACATTATACTACACGAGGTGTAGCTGTGTATTGATGTACTTCTGACACTAGCTGCATGCAACTCTACAACATAGGTCTGTACATTACATAGGCTGGGTGTAGGAGTCTGTGACATACAAATGTTATCAACACTGAACACTCAACAGACGTATTACAACAGTTCCACACCCTCCCTACATTATACTACACGAGGTGTAGCTGTGTATTGATGTACTTCTGACACTAGCTGCATGCAACTCTACAACATTGTTCTGTACATTACATAGGCTGGGTTTAGGAGTCTGTGACATACAAATGTTATCAACACTGAACACTCAACAGACGTATTACAACAGTTACACACCCTCCCTACATTATACTACACGAGGTGTAGCTGTGTATTGATGTACTTCTGACACTAGCTGCATGCAACTCTACAACATAGGTCTGTACATTACATAGGCTGGGTGTAGGAGTCTGTGACATACGAATGTTATCAACACTGAACACTCAACAGACGTATTACAACAGTTACACACCCTCCCTACATTATACTACACGAGGTGTAGCTGTGTATTGATGTACTTCTGACACTAGCTGCATGCAACTCTACAACATTGTTCTGTACATTACATAGGCTGGGTTTAGGAGTCTGTGACATACGAATGTTATCAACACTGAACACTCAACAGACGTATTACAACAGTTCCACACCCTCCCTACATTATACTACACGAGGTGTAGCTGTGTATTGATGTACTTCTGACACTAGCTGCATGCAACTCTACAACATAGGTCTGTACATTACATAGGCTGGGTGTAGGAGTCTGTGACATACAAATGTTATCAACACTGAACACTCAACAGACGTATTACAACAGTTCCACACCCTCCCTACATTATACTACACGAGGTGTAGCTGTGTATTGATGTACTTCTGACACTAGCTGCATGCAACTCTACAACATTGTTCTGTACATTACATAGGCTGGGTTTAGGAGTCTGTGACATACAAATGTTATCAACACTGAACACTCAACAGACGTATTACAACAGTTACACACCCTCCCTACATTATACTACACGAGGTGTAGCTGTGTATTGATGTACTTCTGACACTAGCTGCATGCAACTCTACAACATTGTTCTGTACATTACATAGGCTGGGTTTAGGAGTCTGTGACATACAAATGTTATCAACACTGAACACTCAACAGACGTATTACAACAGTTCCACACCCTCCCTACATTATACTACACGAGGTGTAGCTGTGTATTGATGTACTTCTGACACTAGCTGCATGCAACTCTACAACATAGGTCTGTACATTACATAGGCTGGGTGTAGGAGTCTGTGACATACAAATGTTATCAACACTGAACACTCAACAGACGTATTACAACAGTTCCACACCCTCCCTACATTATACTACACGAGGTGTAGCTGTGTATTGATGTACTGCTGACACTAGCTGCATGCAACTCTACAACATTGTTCTGTACATTACATAGGCTGGGTTTAGGAGTCTGTGACATACGAATGTTATCAACACTGAACACTCAACAGACGTATTACAACAGTTACACACCCTCCCTACATTATACTACACGAGGTGTAGCTGTGTATTGATGTACTTCTGACACTAGCTGCATGCAACTCTACAACATAGGTCTGTACATTTCAGAGGCTGGGTTTAGGAGTCTGTGACATACAAATGTTATCAACACTGAACACTCCACAGACGTATTACAACAGTTACACACCCTCCCTACATTATACTACACGAGGTGTAGCTGTGTATTGATGTACTTCTGACACTACTAGTAGCTGCATGCAACTCTACATTACTTCTCTACAGCCCTATTCTATTTTATACTTACACAATGCTTAACACGACATTCGACATGTACACCCCCAGGTATATACCTGAAACAACATAAATATGATTGTAGAAAAACAATTAACTCAGAAAATATACAAAAACGTACCTTTTCACCTATGTGTTTCTATGGTACATTAAAAAACAAATTGCAGACTGTCTATGAAATCCATCAAGTATTTCGTTTTCTTTTATTCTTCTGCGAATCATGGTACACAACATAAACGTTTAGAAAATCGTTACAATCTGAGAGTAAGTTTAAACTCATTAAAAAATACTCTCTCCATACATTTTGACGATACAGACTTTGGGGATAAGCCATTACCGTTATATAGTCTATAATATATGTGTGTGTGTGTGTCTGTTAAGGTAGAAATGGTATCTCGAGATAACTCAAAATTATCTGATTTTGAGGACATTTGGTAGAAACGAGTAAATCTACATGTATTCTAACAAATTCACGAACTAGCATGATCGTGCTATAAAAGTGGGATTATATTGCAGGTTTGATGAGAAATTTAGGTTTCTCATCTATGAACTCTAAAACAATAAAATTCACAAATTCCTTCCACACTAATTTGTAGAACAATGGCAAAGCTTAAAAACAAATATGTCAAAACATTGAAGCGTTGTTGTATGCATAAGGGCAACGGAGAAAATTCATAAGTGTAAATTACAAAATCCCATGTTATTCTTATAGAAAATAAATAATTTGTCTAAGTTAACTTGATTGTGGATGTATTGTTATCGAATTTGGCAATTTTGTTTATTTTTTACTCAGATATTAACACTCATTAAAACACCTCTTATCCCATCAATGTATCAGCAAGCCTAAGTACTCGTAAATATTAATATTTAAAAATATTGAATCTGACAATTTTTTTGTTGGAAATCCATCTAGGTAAATGGATATTCGCTTAGTTTGCAGGTTCACTGCGGCGGGGGTATTGTTAAAACCCCAAGTTATTTAATACGTAGCCTTGACCCTAGTAAGTTTGAATGTAACCAAAAATTGTCAACGAGAAAAGGTTTTTGAACGATTTATACTCGTTAGAGACGATGGTATCGATAAAGACAAAAACGTTCCGATGTAACAATGAAAGCTCAGGTGTAAGTGACAAAGTTACCATGCGAGGCGCGCAGCAATCTCTTTTGTTTTTGTGCTTGATGTTTAATACTTTTCCAATTTGGAAGGAATATTTATCAATGGTTTTATGATTCAAAATAAGAACAGGGTTTTCCTAGATGAATGGCGCAGTTTGGAATGCATATTCATCAATGCTAAGGAACGAATTGAGGTTGGTATCACTGAATTCTTTGACACTGACTTGAAAGCAGCTGTTTCATTGTTGTCATCGACGTTTGCAGTTACTCAAAATATTAAGTTTTGATATAAAAATACGTTTTCATTAGGTACTATCGGCAAAAAATCCGTTTTTATTTCTCTAACTCATCAGCAAAATTATATTTTTCGGGTTACTTCAAATAAAGAACAAAAAAAAAAAACATAAATATGGTAAATTTTTCGGTTTGCTGACCTCGACATATCATAGAACATTAGAAAACGCTGCTAATCACACGATAATTTAAGTTATGGCTGTAAAGAACAGAAATGTTAACATTGATTATGACCTTGTTTGACCTTAAATTATATGGTCTGATTTTGTAACGATTAGGAGCGAAAGTGGCTCGTTTTGGTACGCTATCGTGTTTTACAAGCGAGGCGCAGCCGAATATTTTTCATCACTCCTAGTGAAGAAAACTATTTCTGATCAAGAGAAAGGAAAGTAAATTGTTAAGTCAGCTGTAATAGTAAAAATGGCTTTAAGAAGATTTTTTTACAAAACTGTTACTCATAACATCAGACTTTGGAGTAATCAGTTTGTAGAAACGGGATAAGGACAAATAGTCTATTTCCTATAATGGGAAATCCGCTAAAACGGTGGACTTGTGGGAGACCACCTGTATCAAAGGTAACAATTCAAGGGTTAGGTTCAAAACATGCCTTAATCTTTAAGGCAATAACGAAGTTGAGAAATAAAGATTATTCTCAACCAAACGTAAGATTCCAAAAGAATATGGATGAATCGGATGCTTTTAAGAAAATTGCAATTGAATTATCTGAAACTGATAAAGATTTCGTCTTGATTATTTGAATGGCAGTTAAAATTCAATCAAATTCCCATGTTTATGTTTCGTTACATTGAAATCAAAAGTCTCCCGAGAAATTAACAAAAGGTTGAATTACTTGATTATGCCTTACCAAATAAAGTAATTTTACTGGCACATAAAAAAAAGTAAACTTGTGCGGATTGAAAGTAGTTTGGAGTTTTCCTTAATGCCTAATATGGTAATTGCAGGCTACCACTGTGCATACTATTGTACTGAGGTAATCCATTGTCAGAATCAGCATTGTACATGTTGGAACAAGATCGCACACAGGCATGTTGATCAGTGTTCCCTAGTCAATTTGATCAAACCGTTAACACGATCATATTCAGTTTGCAGCTGATGGACTTTGATCAGTTCGTGTTTGTGCTAAACAAGGAATCCGCAATCTAATTAGGCCTCTAACAGGATAACTTTCAAGTGGATCTGGTTAGGTTCCGGTTTGAACTTTTCTCTTAGAATATATTTTTTAAGTAGACTACATTAAGAAATAAAATGTCACACAGGTAAATGATTGGATGTAGTTTTCAGGACATAGATAATTACCGTTATTATTATATTATTTATTACCGTTTCTACCTGCTTTTTTACTCGTAAAATTATTTGGTCAGAGTTTTAATAACAATTCAACACAGTACTATCTGATGTTCATGATACATTCTGTATCTGGGTGTATATTGTAGGATTTAAAGTGATTGATGATACTTTAACTTACGTTTAGGAACGATTACAACTATTTAGGTACCAAATGGGGAAATTATGGGAGGTCAAGACAGGATAGTTAAGACTACAAATCTGTTTTGTGTGACAAGAAAACAAGTTTTATTAAATTAACATCTACCACCACTCACTCACTGATTTCTATGGTTATAAAACGTCAAAATTAACTGTTACAACAATTTTGGCTTAGCAATTTTTCTTAAAGAGATTAAGGTTACATTTTCCTTTACAACAAAAGGTTAAGCAGGATGTCACAATAATTTTTTTTACGATTAGTGTATTGATGTATAAATTTACTAATTCTAGTTTGATAAATATCAACCCTATATATCTATGGTGGTTTTAAGATTTACAAACAATGTAACCAAACTAATTATTTAACAATTGGTATAAAATAAAAGAAAACATTCCAATTTCACTCACATTAATAAAATTGTTTTATTTATACCTGAGTTTCAATTCATTCTAAAATTCATTCTATGCAAAAAGAATGAAACTCGAGAAAATTTAAATCGTTACATGCCTTTTATCACGCAGGCCAGAGATCTTTTGCGACAAGGGAAACCAACAACACAATTCGATTATGTGATCGGACAGCGTTCAAAGCTTTGCTCCAAACTCCTTTGACTTTTCTGTTCATATGTCACCACAATGTCTGTCGAGCATGTTTTAACATTACCCGATAATTTTTTTCTTCTAGGGCGCTAGGCACGAGCCCGAGATTGTTTTTCACATTACTTCAGGCTAGACCTAGGGGTTGCGGCATTATGACTTAGATAAAATCCATTGGTGATTTGGCATGATTTGAACCTGGGACCGCAGGCACCGAAGTCCCGCGCTCTAACCACTAGACTAGCTCACTCCCCACCCGATAACATATTACAGAATATAAGTATACAATTTTTGTTTGGTTAAATTTGAGAATAAGATTAAATAAAAATTGCATATTCAAGTTTTACTCAAATACAATGATCGATTCTCAAATCCGATTTTGTAATAACTGTTGATGAGGTAAAAAAGTTACCATAATAACCAAGTAAGTTTACCATAATTTAACAATAAGGTTTGATTTTGAATTTGGCTTGGTAAAAAAGTTACCGAACTGACAATAGTCTTTAAATTATCAGCGGACAATCGGTTAACTCAATCCAGAGATCAATGAAAGAATAGAGCAATTTTGTTGCTACAGCAATGTTTGTAGACAGCTGTGGTTTGCATTTTGTATAGTTTACTTTTGGAAATATCAAGATTGTAAACTTTAAAAGAAGGATGATACAAAAACTCTTAATTTATTAAACTTATAAACTTATAACTTAAAGCAGGTAATCAATAACTTAAACTTATCCACTGATTTCACAACACTTAAATTAGAATCGTTAAATTTTGTCTTCAAATTAGAATGATGATGATTCGATTGCAAGCAATACCAATTCTAGACCCATATTCCATTGGTATCTAGGTTGTCAGTTGACGATTCTAGTAAATCAAAGGTCAACGTAGTTAAAATACCAGAATTAGACCGTAACGGGGACTTCTCATGAAGTGGGAACGCACAAACAGTGCGCTACAAGGCGACAATCTGGTAGCGATCGGTTAGGTTAATTAAGTTAATAATACCTTCTCCAAACACATGAGTACCTCATAGCTCCAGGTTTTTGTTAACAGGTGCCAGCGGCGCATATTAATAGTTGATTATATACAATTAATATATGATTATAACGTTGTAATTGGGTAAATGAGGTTTTAAATGACTGATATAACAAGAAACAAATTGTAAACAAAGCACGACTTCTACCGTTGAAAGTACAGAACTAACAATAAAATTGGCTTCAGCTGTTCTATAAGGATGACAAAATGGTTTTACAGTACCTTGTTTATGTATCATCAATCTAAACTAAACTAACCTTATCTAACAGCAAAACGCCAAAGAGAGACACTTCTCAAGACTAAAATATTCAGTTACAAGCTACTCAAACAATATTTCATTCACATATTTATACTATATGAAGTGTTGTTGGAGTCAGTGTACCTTGCTGCCGGACATGGCTGGAGCAATGCCAGCTGTGCGGACGGCGCCGAGACGTCGATGACGTCATCAGCGTCCCTCCCTCAGCGTCCCTGCTGCTGTACCTCCTGCTGAACCATCCATGACTCTCCGCCACCCTGACACTCACTGACACTCACTGTCACTCACTACCGCTCACCACTAGCATGGTGGTGGATATGAACACTTAGGTCACTACACTCGGGGGTCCCCAACGACCAATATACTGTTATGAGAACGAAAAGTGCCACTGACATTGATATTTTTGTTTCTCTTATACTGATAAAAAATTGTAGTTAGCATCTGTGGTATGATATTGCTTTGTACTAGGCAAGTCTATCTATATACTTAAATGGGTTTCCTCTGTAGCATCCCATTTTTTGACTGTACTACTTAACAATTTTTTTACTATTTAGGTACTGTTTGAAACATATGATCTAGCGGAGGGACGAATTGTAACAAAATAAGTAATTTTATTTAGGGCATCGTTCCTATAGCGTATGATTTATTTCTGTAGAGTTCACTTTTTAAATTTCCAGCTGACCAACAAGGTAGGTAGGTAAAATACTCTTTATGGTGTATAATAAATATATTTAATTTAAAGTAAATTAGTAGTTTCATGCTCCAAATAATTTAAAAACAAACATAATATTTTAAAGGGAAATGGGTATTGCATTGAATGTTTTGCTCGAAAACAAGTTTTAACTCTATTAAAATCGCAATTATATTTGAGTTGGGTTGGTTTTTAAAAGTAGAACAAAAAGTTATAATACAGTTTAGATGAATCACATACTGTTCAGAATATTTCAAACTTACGTACAACATTTTTGAGAAATTCTCTAATTGAATTAATAGTCGGATCTACTATAGACGTACAACTTTTTGCTAGAATATTCAAAAGTCATAATAGGCTATATATTTTTCGAAGACTTTTATAGAAAAATCTACCTATTTTTAATGTTAAAAAAATATTCACGTCTAACAAAATTTGTAATTCACTACAAGTCCCTAGTTACTGGAAAGTATTGGAGGGTGGTGAAGGGGTAAAATTAGATTTCTACTCCTTCAGTAGGCGCAGACCCACAACCTTTCTTGAATATAAAACGGGCGTATCGTACAGAGAGGGATAATCAACTCTTTTCCAACTAAATTTCCCGAAGTATACGGAAAGTGTAAAAGATTACATAAAGGGAAGCAAATTATGTATAATTATAACATATTTGCATTATACAGTGAATAACTACAACCGATTGTCCAAATGTTATCAAAGTAAAATTATCAAAATTCTTTATATTTTTCCATAAAAGAAAAACATACACAATGAATACGATGATGCAACTTCCAAACGCCGCTTGAACGTATGAAGTTGTAGCTCATTAAAAGTTACCAAACACAATATCGGGATGTTAACAATGGTTCGTCAACGTTGAGATGCGTTACAATGCCACACTTCTCGGCAAGTTTTGTCACACTTCAAAACTCCCTGGAAATCCTTTGTAACTATGCCACACACCACGAATATTTTGTCTCAACTTCACACAACCAAGGAATATAAAACTCAATTTGCAATCTTTAATCACAACGCTACAACCACCAGCACGTTTTGTCACAATGCTACAACCCCCCCTCCCCCCGTAAGTTTTGTCAGTATTCTACAATTCTCGTAAGTTTTGACAAATGCAAAAATCCCCAGTAACATACGATTTGTAACTATGCAACTAATCCCCCCAGTAAGTTTTGTCACAGTGCTACAACCCCCAGTACGTTTTGACACAATTCTGTAGAAATAATCACTTTTGGTTGTAGCCCCCAGTACGTTTTGTCACAATGCTACAACCCCAGTACGTTTTGTCACAATGCTACAACCCCAGTACGGTTTGTCACAACGCTACAACCCCCAGTACGTTTTGACACAATTCTGTAGAAATGATCACTTTTGGTTGTAACCCCCAGTACGTTTTATCACAATTCCACAACCCCAGTACGTTTTATCACAATTCCACAACCCCAGTACGTTTTATCACAATTCCACAACCCCAGTACGTTTTATTACAATTCCACAACCCCAGTACGTTTTATTACAATTCTGTAGAAATAATCACTTTTGGTTGTAACCCCCAGTACGTTTTATCACAATTCCACAAACCCAGTACGTTTTATCACAATTCCACAACCCCAGTACGTTTTATCATAATGTTACAACTCCCAGTACTGTACGTTTTTTTACAATGCTACAACCCCCAGTACGTTTTATCACAATTCCACAACCCCAGTACGTTTTTTCACAATGCTACAACACCCGGTACGTAATGCTACAACCCCCGTACGTTTTATCACAACGCCACACACCCTGTGAGTTTGTCACGCGTGATGTACACGCAACAGAAAAGATTCTTAATCCTCCCTTTCCCCTCTACGATCAAAGACTACTAGGGGGCTGAATTGAAAGAATCCATCATCTAAACCACCCTTCTTTGAAACGTACGTTGAAAATTATGTTTCATGTGCAACACACGTCTTCCATTACTAGATGTTTAACGACGTTTTATAATTTGACGGGTTATTTCAAAAAAATTACTACCGTTGAATCGAGCAAAAATTTACGATGATAAACATAATCAATTTATGATGTATCATAAAAACTAGATTTGTCAGCGATTTGAAACAGTAATTTGTGATAAGTAATTAATAACAAAATAATGTAGGCCTATTTAAAATTTTAAAAAGTTCACGTTTGAAAATATCAAACAGTTATTACTTTTGGTGTAATGTTACCACACGAATTTATCCCTGTATTCCTTACATAAATTAAAGCTGAATTAATATTTTACGATACAATTGTGTATTTGGGTTGCGTCCATTTATATTAATTTATTGTTTACTTGCTCACACTTTTATTTGATTTCATAAAGTGTATCTTTTACCTGAATATAAAAAATTATAACTTGATAGCTCAGTGGATTGATAAATTAGTAGACAATGTACATTGTGAATGAGGTTTATAAGGGACAATCGAGGCTATTGTATTACACAAATTTTAGACTTCATATAAAGTATTTTGAAGGAAATTTATCATTTGAATTGTTTTGGAATACAAATTTGAACATTTATATATTGAACTTTACTTCCAGTCATTTACAATTTTACTTGGCCATGGTTTATTTAGGTAATGTTAGAATTAAGATGAAAAAAAGATCTTTGCACTACTTTATGCCGAACATAACCTGTATAACATCTAATGAGTGTTTATCATTATTGTTCAACTGTTCATCACATTACAATCACACCCATATGAAAACAAGCACCACTAAACTAGGGTTTTCGCAATATAGAACGGAGCAGCTTGTTAACCGTCAAATAAATAAACATTATGTCGGAATAACCGTAAACTGCAGGCTTTATGGTATCCAGGCTCGGTTAAGGGCGGATAAAGCCTCAATAAAAGTATAAATAGGTAGATGTAGAGGCACAGTACGGAGCGGAACTGCCTTACATCAACGGAGTCTCGTAAATTGATTCTCCAACCCAGCTTGGCCAAAACTCTTGTCTCCGGAAACCTTCAACTTTCTCGTCAAAGCAACATTGTAAAATAATACATCAACTTTATGTTACAAAAGTTAGAGTTGTGTTTTGCATCACTGAAAACTTGGATCTTCAGTGTAAATAAAATATTAAAACATCAAAATAGTACAGCACTGTAATTATCAAAGAAGATTATAATAGGCATATGTTAAGTTATGGCGCTTAATTTTTGTAAAATTTACTTTGTTTTTAAAATTTACAATATATTGTGTCCCAATCATTTATACTTGTAATTTTAAAAGGCTTTTGGGCGAACCTCAAAGTTACTCCCAACATGTTACTGAAACTTAAGAGAATCGATCTCAAACTAGTATATGGAACTGACTGTAAGTGTGTTTGTTTAATATTATGCATGTCTCCTTTTATATCTCTCTACAACAAGTATATTTTTTGTTTAGTCAATAGCATTAAATCTTAAACAATTACACTTTATGTAGCCTATGCATCATCAATCGAGCTCGCTTTCATTATTAGATTACTCAACTTGTTTGAAACATGAAACCTCATCAGTGCAAAACTTTAGTGCTCTAATCTGAGTTTAACCTTCGCTTGTGAAGTTTTAGGAATGTTTGAGAGTGGGTAAACATGATTTTTATGTTAAAGTAGATAAATATATACTAGCTGTAGCAGATTTTGAGCTATAAAAGCTCATTGTTGAATTAATTTTCCCATAGAGTGTGCTACCATAACAATCGCATAAAGTATTTTAGCATTTCAGAGATTTGTCGATGTTTTCACACACAATTATAGTTGATGAGGGACATAAAACAGTAGTATCACACAAAATGATAGTTAATGAGGTTCATAAAATACACTTTGGTTAACAATAAAGGTCTACAGTTTTGCTTGGTTAATCAGTCAGGGTGTCAAAGACAAACAGTATTTTAGAGTATACTTTGCTGGTGGCTAAATTAGAGTATAATCTGGCTACATATGTTACACAGAAACGTGTATTTAAACTTATAATCACAGTGAAATGTGTAAGTGTGCAAGTGGGGGTTTAACACGTTTAGGAGGTTTTTACATATTTTCGTTTAAAATTGACGAGGACGTAATGTCCAGCGAATATGATATGACATCATTTATGTTAAAATATATATGTTACTGATAAATGGTTTTTGCAGCGAGCTGTGGTCTAGGGGTAAAAGTTCACGGGTTCGAATCCCGCCAACCACAAATGACTATGTGATATTACCACGATCTTTAAAAAACATTGAATATATAGGCTTTACACAATAGTTGATGTGTAAAATACTGTCCTTCGTTAAAGCCTAGCATCCCGGAATGTAAAGTGTGACACAAAAAATAAACGAAATGTACTCGAAATAATGAATGAGTCTACAAGATCCAATTTCACACCACAGTACACGGATTCCCAAACATACGTTCACGGCCAGTTAATTCTCAATATGAGGCACAGCCAATAATATACCAAGGTAGTGACGGCGAGGGGTGGGGGGGGGGAGTTATATGCCCAGAATATTGAGTCTGAGCCTGTCTTCAGCTCCAGCATCACTCTGGTGCAACGTGTGACAAATAAAACCCGCCAAGAAGGAAAGGAGTAGAACTTTATCAACACTGGCTTTATGTTAATTCGTCTAATCCATCACACTTTTTCCGCAGTTTGAAATTTGCTTGCACTCACTCTTGATTGAGTGGGTTATTTTCATTACTTGAAATAATTTGCAAATAATATTTCGATGAAATTAAACAGGTGGAATACTCACTACTGTTTACCTTGAATAATTCATTTCCTTTAAGGGCTGAATAGTCTATAAATAAAATTATGGGACACTATGTAGTTTTACCTCAAATTAAACTCTACATTATGGTTTATAGTTACGATTTAACCTACAACAGTACCGAAGATCAACAAATTATTCCAAGTGAATTACGAAATAGTTATTATAAGATTTTACGTTTAGAATATGTTTTTCAATGGCCAAGGATTAGCGGTATGTTATTGTATTGCAGATTGAAAAATTATTGTGAACGGAAAATACTACATACACAGGGTCCTTAAACTATAATTTAGATACCTCCACAATTATAAATATACCTGTAGGCAGCAATGAGTAATCAATTAAGTACTCCCCAAATAGTACCTCTTGTGCGCAATAACCCTGAAATAGCACTTAATATATGTACATATTTCTACAGGTTCGTTGTAGTTTTCTCGAAATATTAAAAAGTATCACTTAACGGTATTGGAAGCCTCTTTAAACATAACTAAACTGGATTCCTTTGACAAATGAATAATATATTCGATTATCGTAAGAAAAGTTAGTTCGAGCAATTTTGTCTAACAATACACAATTTATTAAATAAATTGAACAAAACAAAATTTTACAAAACTATTGATAATCTTTGCTGGGAGGAATTTTTATACAAATATTGCTAACAGAAACTCATTATAAGGAAAA
Source organism: Macrosteles quadrilineatus (assembly GCF_028750875.1). Lineage (NCBI taxonomy): Eukaryota > Metazoa > Arthropoda > Insecta > Hemiptera > Cicadellidae > Macrosteles > Macrosteles quadrilineatus. The sequence continues at coordinate 32,871,415 of NW_026542598.1, read as the reverse complement.
CCACTACCTCATATTATATTACAGTAGTAACATTCAATCCAAACACCAAAAAAAGGAAACACGTCGACCTAATAAATTATCTTTAAGTCGTGATTGAATCAAATATTTGACATACTAAAAGGTCAATATGACTTTCATAAGCTAAATATTCCCGTACAAGTGTTAAAATAACAAACAAACCCTGCACACTACCACAAGCACGCACATAAAAGCAGCACAGTCGCAACACTAGAACAAAATACCCGCACGGAAGCTAAGGAGCAACTGGCGTGGTGGAGTGGTGTATCCAGAGGGTGTGCGCCACCCTCCGTACAACCATCAGCTGATTTACCAACAGCTGATCACGTTAAATAATACACTACTCTGGTGTGCGAATGTATTTGAGGGGAAACACTCTTCCGCATCCCAATTCATCCGTCTGTTGAAAATTAAAATGTGGCAAATTTTACTAGATATTCATTTTATATAAAATTTTGTAATGCATTTTAGCAAAATTTCCCATAGAGGACCATAATCAATTACCATAGGTCTCATGGTAAGACCTAGCCCCGAGGCCTATTTACTTTTTCGTTTTGAAGTACCCAGATGCAGCATGATCGAACTATGGAATTGGGTGTTTAAATGGGTAAAAAATTGGTGTTTCCCTAATTTTAACCCACAAAACATAAAACTTTGCAAATTTCTTTCTAAACCATTTTGTACAGCTTAAAAACTTGATTACAGCATTTTTATGCACTGAATTATTACGGAGAACAGTAAAAAAACTGTAAATTTAAAATTACTTGTTATTATTATAGATAGTTAGTGAACTGTTATTTAGTTTGCTTGTTTACGGGTATATTTTGATCAAATTATACACATTTGTTAATTTCATACTAATTCATACCTAATTACTCAATTAAACACTATTTTAATTAAAAAGGGACTAAATGTGACATTTTAAAGAATTGTTTATTGAGAATCCAGTAAGGAAAATGGACATTCAGTTAGTCTGCAGGTTTGCAGCGGTGCAGTTATTTTTCCCAAGAATAATTAAGACTATTTCTGTAAATGTAAATTGAAACACTTGGCTGTGGATGGATGGAAAACTAATATTAAGCTTTTAAAACTCAGTTGTAAATATACGGGTTTTAAATTTTATATTTGTTTACAACCAAACAGTATACAGTATTGTATTAGTTTGCATTAATTTAAACAATATCTTTCCAAATTGAGTTTTTCATAAAAGAACTAAAATAACTTTGGAAAAGCAAGTCATTCAGAAGCTATTGCAACTGGTGGAGTGCGTTACTTCCACTACGTCAAAGCCAACTGTTACTCTGAACAAATGAAACTTGGTGAAAGTAAAATATTTTAAACTGTCAAAGTTGTAGTTAAGTTAAATTGGTAATTTTACTGAAACATATTACATCACTGAATTACACTTATTACGTACCAATGTGTCATATTTATTGTTATTGCCGAGGTGAAATTTGAAACCACAATGGTCTAATTTATGAACCTTTGTTAATTTATTGTGGTGAACCAAAACCTAACTATGATTTCTTGTTGAATCTCTACGAAACTATAATCATCAAAATTTATTTCCAACCTATAGTTTCTAATCAGGAAACCTGGCATATTTTTTGTTTGTTACCAAAGAGTTACATCAAATATTTGACTATTAATATAATGATTTAATCCATGTCACGGTGATATTTATAGGCATGCACTGTGGATTCGATACTCCCTGGTGTGGATTAACGTCCGCACTAGTGAGTACTACGACTATTAGCAGTACTATCCTAGCAATAAGACCAATTCGTTAATTACAAGGCAAAAATGTGGTTCGGATACCAATATAAACTGTATCTAAGAAACATTTTGACCTTAGTCACTAACAAGACTACAAGATCACACCACTCATCTCCATTCATACTTGGCTTAAAATACCTACATTTCTTATGGTCGCCATTTAAAAGTAAAGTATTAAATTATTAAACTGCAACATTAACTTACTATGAAGTTGCTAAGCAAAGGGATAAATATAAATACAATAGGGTATAATTGAATTAATTTTATTTAATAGCTAAATTCATAACTTAATTTACGAAAATAAAGTAAAAGAAAAAATTTAAGCTAACGAAAGAAAAAAACTATGTGTTTAAAATTCAGAATTTCTCTTTCCTTTGTACTACATTGACCATTTACAAACAATGCGTCAACAGATGCTCTTTACTTCATTGTAAGCTTGGAAGGCACAAAGGTGAATGACTGATTGTATAAATGCCTCTCACAACGCTCGGACCGTTGTGGGTAATCCTATATAGTTTAGAACTGTTCAGAGGTTTCAAGCGCTACTCAATACAACAGGGTGTCAGCTGTTATATTCTGGCAGGGAATCATTACAAGTTTCGTTTTGATTTTGTAATAATGAAATTTTTACAAGAAAATTTATTAAACTTTTTTTACTGCAGCAAAAACAGCTACAAAAACAGGTCTAAAATATCTCTTTTACTTCCTGAAGTAAAAAAACTTTTTAGTACCTAGGGAGTAGAATTATGTTGCTGTAAACTTAACTGTAAGCAATCGCATCTATCAAAAGTATTTATCGATACCGTCAAATTGTTGTCAATAGTTCGATATATCGACAGCATAGTGTGTACACTAACACAATCGTAATAGGCAAAAGAATCAATTACTGAACAACAGTTTGTTCGCATTAGCAAAATTGAAAACAAGTTATAAGTCGTTTTGAGGTTATCTTTACATTAATAGTATCTTCGTTTAGTAACTTACATTGCTGAAATAATGGTAAATTATGGAAAAAAATATTTATTATGTTCTTCTATTTACAGCACCAATTATCTGAGAATTGAGATAATCTAAAAGTGTCTTCTAACAAAAGGTTCTCTCCTCCTTAGGCCGTAGTTTATTATAATTTTCTACTTAAACAATGCTACAGTTTTTAATACGATATCTCATAAATATACAACAACTTTTGAAAAGTAGGTGGTTCAAGGAAGAAAACTGTATAGTACAAAAGAAAACTTTGTAGGGGGGAAGAACACTAAGATTACCTTGTTCACGCTGAAACTAGCTAGTCTCACTTGCGATGAAATGCGATGAATATATCACGATAATGTTTTTATTTTATTAAAAGTTCACTTTGAAAAGTGTAAAAAAAACTAGAATTTAAAATTAGATCGAAACCTTGGTTTACCATTATCGATAAATAAATATACAGCTCCACAAGAGGGAAGATCAGATTATATTTTCATGTTTTAAATATAGCCAGTTGAACATTACAAAATTACTTAAGATATTTCACCCACAGAAGAAGTGTTTTAATATGAAGTGCACCGATCTTTCTTGAACTTCTTTATCATTTCGAGAAAACCAAGATTTAACGTAGGATTTCAGAGTTAAATTAACGTCAGTGAATCAACGAATAGAACATGTTCAGTAGCGCACATTCTAAGAGAGGAATGTGCTTAGTTTTATTTATTTCGTTAAACATTTGCCACAGTTATTCCAAAACATCAAGGTTATAAAAGGAAAGCCACGTATGTACGAGGTCATTTGAACTATCGACCGCCAAACTTTGTCTCTATCTCCTCACCGACACCTAATCAACGAGCTGTCGAAATCGACGCAACGCTGCAATATCCGGTGCAACTTCCCGCTCGAAAATAACACAAACACACTCAACTCGCGTATATAAACACATTCATCATCTCTCACGTCCAGCCTCCACCACACAGACTATAGAGGTGCGATTTATGTGTGGTCATGGATAGCAATAAATACATTGGTTTGTGGTTTAAACGATGGCAAAGAATATCTGCGGCTTTTTTGTAAGGAAATAAAAAATTAATTTCAAAATCAATATTTTGTATACTTATCTATACTCACTAAACCACCATTATCTTTAACCTCAAATCATATATTAATATAATGTATAAAAACCATATAGATATTGTCAGAAGACATGTTTTATTTTAAATCGGTTATTTCATTAAAACAGGACCAGAATCATTATTGAGCATTATTGTTGTTTCCACCTTATTACACTACGATAAAAAAAAAAAAAATAGCTTAAATACATTCAAAAAACGGTTAGCACAAATTGTTCAATAAACAAATAGCTAAAATGATCCAAAAACCTATAGCTTTCAGGTTTTTAATATGAATAAATACTATTAAAGTGCAATGAGTAGTCCTAACTAAGCTACTACCGCTTGGGAAAAAGAGATTACACAAAGAGATAACAAAATGTATGCAAAAACCTTTCCAAGAAGTAATATAAAAGTAGTATATAAGTTTTGGCACAATTTAAAAGAACAAAGTTAAAGAAGAAAGTTATAGAGATAAATTACCAGTGTACAATTTTGTAGTATAAAATGCAATTCATGGTCTTAAAAAACAATTATGATAAATCTTACTCCCATGATAGCCATTAAAAAACGGAAATTGAACAAACATTTTCACTTTAATAAGTAAACTTTTCATATAAAAGCACATTAAATGGCCTCGTCAAAAATTAATGCGGTCATTTTGTGTGCAAACATAAAGTGAACAACAAAATACACAAACAGCGTTTAAACACTTACAGGTAACTGTAGATGGAAGTCGGGTCGTCAAAGCTTACGATTGTACGGTTGGGAAAAGTTTCTCTACATCGACAATAAATCTCCGTCCACCACAAATACGACGAAACTTTTGAGTTCTACCTCTCAATACAAGCTTTGTTATAACTTATATAACTGTTTTGATTGCAATAACATAATATTACAAAACTTAAACAATTCTACAAAAATTCACCACTGCACTGGGCTATGTTATTGTTAAGATCCAATAAGGGTAAAATGAAAAGGTATCTTACTTGACTTTTTATCTTATGGAGAGTTTAGGCGGAACAAGACATTTACCTAGTTATAACTTAACAATAAGTTTTTCGTCAACAAAGCATATACTTAATAAGCACATAGTCAATTTATTATATCGTCTTCTAAACTTACGATATTTTGTAGTCTACTGTTTCATCTTCAAGTTACCTGCAACAAACATCAGAATTCTTAATAGGAGTTCACTTCTTAACAGACAAATAAAGTATCACATTTTGCTGTAGATATAGGGTTGAAAAAAATTATAGAGTGATTAACAATTTCGTATATTGAACTTTTATAAGAAAAAAACAAAACACTTTTCCGATCGATACCCTTGCGTCCAAAAATCTCAAACAAGGTGTTGATGTTCCTTAAAACAGCTGTGTTGATTTGTTTTAAATCATTAGATGCGCGGTTCACATTGTTGAAAGGAAGATGTACAAACAGTGATATAATCTTTTTGTAAAGGAACGGTCCAAACCCTGGTGTAACTATCTAAATAGAATCTGTATCTCTTGGAATCGAACCAGCGACCTTCAATTTGAAGGCGAGCACCATCACGATCTCGGCTACCAAGATAATCAGATTATCAAATAACACTGAATAGTGCACATGTTATAACATATTAATTACAAGCGTGCAAAAAATATTGTAAAAAGTCTATGTGACTTATTCGTCCATTAAAAAATACGTGAAACCACCTTGTTTTCATAAAAACAATGTATTCCAAAAACTTATTTAACTGTCATAAACGGTTACCAATAATTAATTGGACGAGTTAAAGACGTTGCGATTCAATTAACTTTAGTTGTATGTTCGCTAATGAAAATGTGTTAAAAGCATTCCGCACCATTAACCAGATAGCTCTCATACAATATGTTACTGGATTATCTTAACTTTTTGCTCGATCTTTTTTAAATAACACGACAAACATTTTCTGCTAAACTTCTTTACTAACTACTTAGTTCAAAAGTTTAAGAAGACTACAATATACAGGGTGTTTCGAAACTGTCTCCCGAAACTCCGTGGTCATGTTCCTTAGGTAAAAAAAACCCAAAACGAAGCAAGATAGGGCATATGTACATAATATGTACATATATCAAAAATATTATTTTTGATTTGTTTTGACATGCCCACGGAGTTTCGGAAGAGAGTTTCGAAACGCCCTGTATAGCAACATGTAATAGAAGAATATATTGTTTTCAAGTATATTTCAAATATCGGTTTTGAAATTAGGAGGTTCCCGGTTCAAATCCCACCAATCACCAATGGATTTATCCATGTGATAATGCCACAATCCTCTAGGACTAGCCAGAAGTAATGAGTAAAACAGTTTCGGGCTAAAACTAGCACCCTAAGATGTGAAGGTGGGACATAAAAAATTCCCACCAGTTAATAAAAAAAAAAAATAAAAAATTCAAGTTAATAAAAATAAGACAAGTCCAGCCAAATTAATTTTTTTTATGGGTAACAATAGTTGTAACGATAGTAATATTTAAGTTTCACTATAAAAAATGAACTAAAAACCAAAGGTATCAGGATCGTTTGCAAGATTTATCGGTACAAATCTGTAGTGCTGCATACGCAATGACTGCGCCTGCCGATACTACACCCGCAACACATGGCTGTACCTATATCACATTACAGCGCCGGATCTTTGCATGAAAATCGTTGATTGTCTGTATATCAGTAGTAAACGGTGGAAATTATCAATACAAATATGGGGATACTTTTAATACAAACCATTTAAACAGAAATATTAAAACAAAATTACGGTCTATTTTACTTTTACATTTCCGACCACATCCAAAATTATTATCTTCAAATGTTTATCTTTTTACCTTCAGCATCTAATTGAAATAACCCAATAACTGCATATCACAGACAATGATAAAATAGTTACACAGTTAATTAATGTATATCTGGTAGGTCAAGAATTATTATTTTTAAGCAATTTAACAGTTCAGTAATTCAAACAAAACCTGAACCAATTAATCAAATGATCAACTTTTTCTCTCTTCGAACCATTGTTGCTTGAGTTTCGGAGTTATTAGCTGGAAAATTATAATTAATCTAAACTTTTAACTATCCATAGCACAAGTTTAAACGATAAGCGTTATAGTAGATTATTCCTAGAATTTCAGATTCAATTAACAAAATAGGTTTGATCACTACTACATTTACACGTGACATTTTTTTTTATTTTTTAAGAGGTTGGCGACCTCTTTTAACCTTGCACTTGCCCGTCCACATAGACTACAGATCTGTGCGTGGAACGTTTATCATGGAACATGTATCTAAGAAATGTATAGAACGTTGCTGTACCAAAAGCTAGAACTTCATGAAAAACAGTCAATGTCGGAAACTAACCAACTTCCTTCACTAAACACTTTCCTGAATTAATCATGTTAAAATATTAACCAATTTATTAAACTAAACGTATGTGAACCAGTCCAGTCCGTTGTTTCAATTGATATTACTGGTCGACGACCGGGAGGTTATTTATAACACTTTGTTATATATTGTGTAATAGGTATTTAGAAATGTGGTTTAGAAACTTCAAACAATCACTTAGGGTTAGCAGCAAACATCCAATCGTACTCTATCAATATGCATAACCGTAATGGAATTTGATTAAACACTCATTAGGCCAAACGCAATGATTAATGTGTTTTCAATAATAACCAATAACACTGAATATAGCCTTACAAATGATTCTCTAAATTTGTATGATCATAAATAGAATATTTCAATCCTTGGGCGTAAAGTGAATCTTTTCGACCCGAGCGTAAGTTTCAGTTTCGAAAAATAAGCAAGAGTAGAAATGACGCTTTTTGCCCGTGTGATTAACTAGATTTTTCATCGTATTGCAACATTATTTAACAAACTTAGTTAGAAAACCGAAATATTATTCATGCAGAGATTACCCCTCAAAAATACTTCCAACTTATTTTAATTTTGCAATGCATACAAGCAGCTGTCTAGTAGGTGACTTAATGATTTCGTCCAGTACGATTGTGTTAGTCTATATAATATTATAGTTTTTTTCGAACTATTGACAAGAATTCAAAAATAAGCTACAACCTTAGACTAACCCTACAACTAATTAAATCAATCGATAAATAATTGCAATACATGACGTTGCTTACAATCCAAGTATACAACAGCTGACTTCTACTCCCAAGGTAGTAAAAGAGCTAAAACCAGCAACGCATGTCTTAAAAACTGCCGAATTTATGCAGTATGACGATTTTTTTCTCTGCGTGTTATCTAACTTACTGTTTTAGGATCGATACAGTTTTACTTTTTACGATTAGGGGAAAATCACGAAGAAAGATTTTCATTAGAGTCATAGAGTAGCATAAAGGACTAGGAAGATCTTAAATGTATTTCCCAAATACCATTCCACTATTATCCAAACGAATACACAGATCTTTCCTAACCACTCAGAACGAGACGTAAATATTTCACCACGAAAAAGCTCCGGAACGAGAAGAGTTTACGGATCGAAGAGTGGCGGTTGGTAAGCAGCTTGTATACGTCAGAGAGATCTGTCAATGGCGTTGCACTTAGATGGGTGAGACCGGATACGTTACATCAAAGCTATCATGTTGAAATCTGTCCGGTCCGGCGGTCAGAGACAAGAAGCTCAGCGGATAACAACGAATACTTTCCTAGAATCATTCATTATTATCGATGACTGTTTTCGATATATCGATATTTTTCCTTTACAAGTGTTTTACAAGTTATTCCTTTTGTTTTAGGTTAGTATCTTCAAACGTATTTAAATTGCGAATTGACAACTGATCTTTACGCAAAATAATATCAAGGAATGGAACTATAAACTAACCTAACATAACTAACCAAATTTTCAAATGTGGAATATCAAACGGAATTTTGAAATAGTAAGTTTGGTTAGTTATGTTAGGTTAGTTTAGATCAGTTGATAATACAGTAATTTCAGGAAACAGATATTTTATTTATATTTTTTTTTTCAGTTGAAGTTGGTAAAATAACAGGATACGAATGTTAAGCATTAATACGCAGTTTAAATGTACGGGAGGGATATATACCTTAAATATTTTTGATCTTATTTATATTTATGATAAATTTATATAAATTTGTATAGATGCGGAGTCTAAATTAGAGTCACTAAAACAATTGCTGTAAATAACACTGGAAAGTCGCTTCCAATCGATCGTTCTAAATGTGACATTGATAAACGAGTTGAAAAACTACTTTCGCGTAAAACTACTCTTACCCCCAAGATACGTAACTTTAAAGCATGACTGTTACATATTAGGATATGAACAGAAAGTTTGCACAACATTTGCTTATACAACATATGTAGCACATGATAGCGTCGACGTCTTAAATTACAGCATTTGGTACAAACGTCAATATATTCGATTACCCAATGTAAAATGATATCAGGGTCCAGAATTTAGGATTGAACGAGTCAACTCCAGATCTGAAGGATACCACAAAAGGTACTCGGGTACCAAGCGTTTATTAGAAATAAAATACGTATCAATACGAACAATTCCACACTATCACTTAGTTCAAAGTCGATGATTATAGGTTAAAGAGTGTAAATAACACTCAATGGCATAATTACACCTATTTGGCAATGTAAATGACAGTGACGTCATTTGTGTAACGCTAAACCATGTAATCTGCTTTACCGGCTTTGTCGACGATCTGCGTTACGGAAATGTGTCCATTATGACGTCACAAACGGTTTTCGTCCCAAACTGCTAAACACGGCAAACATTAACGACTCACATGCGCGAAAATATAATCAGTAACGATTAAGCTCACAACAATCGTTGTGAAATATATTAACAAATTCGAAGTATCAAAAATTAAATTTACATTTAGAGTATAGAGAAAAACAAGAGCTGATGACTAAAAGATACGATTGGAAATCAATTAAAAACAACAATCCGAATCTACCTTTGGACAATGACACTATAAAACGAGTATGAAAATCTCAATTTTAGAAGTTATTTTAACTAATAGTGGTTATGCATGATAGATAAGCATGTTAACTTCAATGAGTGCGCAAAAATTGCATACATGTATTTTTCATTATGAGTAAAGTGAAGAAAAAAGAGATCTTCACCAAAATTCACAATTAAATAAAAATAAGTACGTAAATCCAACAATTCACCTAAACAGTCACAATAGAACGTGTACATAAAAATTCAACGGCGACAGATATAAGTGTCACATAATGAGAACTTAAATCTTCTAATTTACCCAAACAATCATAAATGATACATTGATTTTTCACCGAAGATAACTATGGCAAAGCATTGCCGACCTGGCACCAGTCGAAAAGTTTCTATCTACAATTTGAGTGAAGTTGTAAACAACTTTTTATCAACCCGGGCAACAACTGAATGTTGCAGCGATAGTTGAAACTTCAACTTATCGCACTAACTTGGAAAAGAAGTCAGACCTGGTTGTTTGAAGTATGATAAGAAACCAGATTTATTTCAACCACTTGATTTATTGAATGATTCGAATAAAAAATACCCCCGCCGCAGCAAACCTGACGCCTAAGCGAATTTCCATTTGGCTGAATTGATTTTCAATTGATCTATTTAAATAACATTAGGTTTAACGAGTACCTAGGTTTGCTGCTGCAAGGAAACTAATAAAGTGTGTGTTTTAAGTAAAATAATTATTGCTTAGTATAAAATGAATATATTTGCCAAGTATGATCAAAAGGTATCCATAAACAAGCAAACTACAACATTTTACAATATTCTCCATAAGAATAACATGGGAATTTTAAATTTACCATTTTTTTAGTTTTCTCCGTAACCAATAACCGTACAAAAACACTTTGATATACTGAATTGTTTGTTTTTTTAAGCTCTTTAAGAAGGTTTAGAGAAAAATTGGGAAATTTTGTGTTTTGAGGGTCAAAAGTGAGAAAAACCAATTTTCACCCCATAAAACCCCCCATAAAACCCTGTTCCCATGGTCCGATCATTCTGAATCGCGAACTCATTCAAGTTTATCCCGCCTTACACCTTCAAACCAAATTTCATTAAAATCGGATAAAAATTACTCAAGTAATCTTGTTCATATAAAAATTTGAACGAGTGGTGTTTTTGGCCTCTGGAGACATCAAAATGAAAAAGTAAATCGGTCCCGGGCCTAAGTCTTACCATGAGACCTACGGTAATAGCTACTTCCCTATAGGGAAATTCGCTAAAAAAAAACATCAACTATAATTATTGATAGATTTTGGTAAACATGTATGTTTAATGAGAGTTCAAATCTCGATAACATTCAACGCAACGAGGCTTTTAGATCGTCTGTTTGTTATTGAAAAAATAGGTTAAAACATAACAATCCCTTGTCTAAATCTGTTACTTTTGCACAATGTTTCGTTAAAACTAGAAATATTTTTGCATACAGATCAAGTTTTTATTACGATCTGTGGTAACTAAATATCACAAAATAAATATCACTAGACGTGTTTGGATGCTATAGTAATTAACTTGAGCTTAAATATTGACAACTCCAAATAAAGTCAAGGAACAGAAATATTAGTTGCCAACGTTTTAATTGCCACTTCATCAAATATTGTAAATATTAAAAGTAGTTTTACACAGTATTAACAAAAATTCTTTACATACATGCGTGAGTAGGAACTTAACTTGCAGACATATGTGCGAAGTGTTGTTGACTTTGAAGTATATCCTGACAAGCAATGCGGCGGTGCGTACAAGTCTGCCTCAAAGTTTGTTAACTTTAACAAGAAGTGTAGCATTACCAACACAGTTATGTATTGACTTTCTCATCAAGTGTTAGCTTTGTCTTGTGAAGTATATCCTGACAAGCAACGCGGCCGTGCGTACAAGTCTGCCTCAAAGTTTGTAAACTTAAGCAACAAGTGCAGTGTTACAAACACAGTTATGTATTGACTTTCATAACAAGTTGTTAGCTTTGACTTGTGAAGTATATCCTGACAAGCAACGCGGCGGTGCGTACAAATCCGCCTCAAAGTTTGTACACAAGTTGTTAGCTTTGACTCTTGTAGTATATCCTGACAAGCAAAGCGGCGGTGCGTACAAGTCTGCCTCAAAGTTTGTAAACTTAAGCAACAAGTGCAGCGTTACAAACACAGTTATGTATTGACTTTCATAACAAGTTGTTAGCTTTGACTTGTGAAGTATATCCTGACAAGCAACGCGGCGGTGCGTACAAATCCGCCTCAAAGTTTGTACACAAGTTGTTAGCTTTGACTCTTGTAGTATATCCTGACAAGCAACGCGGCCGTGCTTACAAGTCTGCCTAAAAGTTTGTAAACTTAAGCAACAAGTGCAGCGTTACAAACACAGTTATGTATTGACTTTCATAACAAGTTGTTAGCTTTGACTTGTGAAGTATATCCTGACAAGCAACGCGGCGGTGCGTACAAATCCGCCTCAAAGTTTGTACACAAGTTGTTAGCTTTGAATCTTGTAGTATATCCTGACAAGCAACGCGGCCGTGCGTACAAGTCTGCCTAAAAGTTTGTAAACTTGAGCAAAAGGTGTAGCATTACCAACACAATTGTGTATTGACTTTCTCATCGAGTGTTAGCTTTGACTTGTGAAGTACATCCTGACAAGCAACGCGGCGTTGCGTACAAGTCTGCCTCAAAGTTTGTAAACTTTAGCAAGATGTGTAGCGCTACCAACCCAGTTATGTATTGAGCAACAAAATCAACTCTCGGTGGAAAAAGTAAGTTCAAGAAACTGTATCAAACTGTTGCTGTATAATCCAGACTAATTGAAATCAAATTCAGTTGAGTGAAGGACGTTTCTAAGAGTGGATATGGGGGGAGAGAGAGAGAGAGATAGAGTGGGTGAGTGGGGGGCGATGAAGGAAATAGATGGAAGGACCAACTGATGTTTGGCGAAGCGAAGATCTCATCAGCCCTGCCTTCATCGCCATATTTGCCCTCTGCTGCTGACTCTGATATTAAACTGAATTCATCTCTATAATGTTCAATCTTCTCGATTTGATTTTACACTGGTTTCTAATGAGGTCTCTGGACATTTCCAGATAGCTAGAAATTGTGTTTCCTGGTTGATACAGATACATTTTGATAACGCAGTTCTTCATTCTTTGCCTAGTGTTGAGGAGTACATTTTAATGCTTAGTTCAAATTGTATTTTGATACTTCAAGAAACAATACATTTAAAATAGAACATTCTTTCTCAATCGTTACGTTACGTATGCTTGAATTATATTAGGCATACATTTTTAAAATGTATATTGTGTAAGTGTGTACGTGAGTACGATGATGCATACATAGTTTACTCAAGACAAAATCCAATACGCATATCACTTTTGCTATCATCTTGAACATGATAGCAACATATTGGTACGTATTATTGTTTTCTTTCGTAATTTTCTTCTTGAATCGACTAGGCTACATACTCATGTGGTTTCTTTTGATTTTCCAGTTTTGGCGGGTTTATTGATTTCGTTGTTAAAGGAATTCTCTCACCAGAAGACGCGGCCAGAATCCTGATCAGCTGACGATGTTAGTCAGTGACACAACTACACTGATTCTTATACCTTCCTATACTCATTCACTAATTATGGTATAAATACGCATCTGGGTGACACCTCCATCTCAATTGATAATTGATAATCACTAGACATCACAAAGACCTTTAATAAATTATGGAAAATTTCCACAATAGCTCCAAAATAACAAAATTTTAAGTTTTAACATCAACATCTCAAAAGCATTTTTACGAAAGTAATTTCTAGTGGTTTCTAGACTCACTTCTGGCCTAGTGATTTCTACCAGCTATCTTTTAGCGAACCACCACTATTCCCGACCACCACTATTCCCGATAAGCAAATCGCCAATAAAATCAAATAACTGATAAGCCGATCACACACAATGAAAATAAATCCACAAAGAGGAACCCAAACAAAAGTATTCCGTTGGTCATAGTCCGTATAGGAGGCCAAGGCCAAGGACCTGAGGTGCTGTAGTGGCGCTCAGTTAGTTACTGATACAGAAACTGGTATAACGAGTCACCAAACACACCTCTCTGCACGCTCTGTGATCACATCATCCGCTCTGTTTATGTACTTGTCACGCGCGGCGAGCAAAACAAGGATGGCGCGAGGATACCGCCTTGCGGGACTCCCGTATCGTGGCCTTGGAAACACGTTATGATTCATTTTTCTAACTTGACGCTAGGCTCTAAGCCGGGACCGACTATTACTTCAGACTAAAGCAAGCTAGGTAGTCATGGCATCACTGTACTTGACTATCAAAAAGATTATTTGATAGTCTAGTCACTGTAGTCACTGTAGTCACTGTAGTCACTGTACTTTCACTATACTTGATGTAACCGGATTTAAATCTGGTTATTACTTGTAAATACTAATTTGAGAGATGTTACAAGTGTGTACAATATACGATGAAACTAAAAAAAAGCCATACAAAGAAAAGATTTATACACTTTAATATTTTTATCTATGATTTTTTACACGCCAAAAGGATTTATATATTAATAGACAAGTACGTTTCTTTAAAACCTTTTTTCTCACCTCGTGTGCAGGGAAAATATACGCTCAAAGTTAGAAAAACGCTTTACTGTACATGTGCAGAATCCCTTTATAAACTAAAATAGGCTCTAAAACAAGCACACAAAAATAAAAATAAATAAATAAAATAAAAATAAAATTACATGCGCTTTATAAGTTTCCACGCTGGTGACGAAATAACAACGAAATATAAACAGAAAATCAAAACAAATGGAAGAAATTGCAATTCCATGTTTTTTTTACAGTGTAGGGTGAAAATAGAGAAGTCTGTACATTAAATATCTTTGGTCGAGTTTTCGACCACTGACCGACCTCGTAAAATATATTGTGTGGAGTAATCAAAGTACGATTTCGACTATAATCATTTGTAAAAGAACATTTTTACAGTTTAAACTACAACGTAGTTATTATCGTATAGAGTAAAACTATTAATTTACACTAAATACATAAATTTGTTAGAGACCTATATGTACTAGCGACCCATGTGAACCATTCAGGCAACATAGCCAATACCTCCAACGCCCAATACCTCCAATATTCGACGTAAATTAATTTCAAATCCGTTCAAACAGACACTCTCCAATACCAGCAACCTGCAAACATTTACCCCAGAACGCATACAGATGTAGCGGTTATATTTGCCCATCAAGAGCGGCGCTGTAGCACACGTGATTGCCAATGATCGACCCACTTAACTTCATTTGCCGGCGAGCAATTACGGTTAGTTATTACATCGATATGAGTCTGATTAATAATTATGTATGTACATACAGTGTAATTGGTGTAAATGAGTCGTAATCAAGTGATAATAAACAATACATAATCAGTTGCATGATGTAAAATCATTTTATAAATATTATTTTTATGTTATACAGTATTGTTGACCGAGAGAAACTGTTTAAGGAAAAAAACTATCTAGAAACTTGGTATCTCTATTTTATTTACTTCATTGCCGATCAGCTGATTGCATCGTTGCATTGTTGTCTTAGTGTGTTGGTCTTATGAGGAATTTATTTATGAATAAGGCTCAACATTGTGTATTCACGAGCTCAAGTATGTATTGTACAAGTAATTATTATGTATGAATTGTTATGTATTGTAATTGATGTTTCCAGCTATGATTCCAGGATGAGATAAATTAAATGTTCCAAGACTTTTAGCGAATTTCCTTATAGGGAAGTAGCTATTACCGAAGGTGGCACGGTAAGACCTGGGCGCGGGAACGATTTACTTGCTCGTTTTAATGTGCCCAGAGGCTATACAAATTTACTTATTCCATATGCTATCACCATTTGGACAACCACTTTCAGACTCACTTTATCATTCGGATTGAAATTTGCTTAAGCAACTTTTGAACTGTTATTCAATGTCTTCTTTATCTTTTAACAGAGTGTATTGGCATCCTTTAGTACTTTACTAGCCACTTGGGCTAGGTAAAAAATACCCTGTATTAAGACAATTCTACCTCTTAGTAGTTAGCTAGATGTGTAATTTAAAACAACTGAAACCAAATATTATGTAAACAAATAGTCACAATCTACTGTAAACCTAAATATAGTTGCAGAATCCTTGTTTCCTTTTTAAGTGCAATGTAATTAACAGAAGTGAACAAAATAAAAACTCCTTCGAAAATCGCAATACAAGTCAGAAAATCGTTACTAAAATACATAAAAAATGCCAAGATACTAATGGGGTACATTTAATCATCTACTGTATAACACTTGACATATTTAGTAGAGTAGAACATAAGACGACAGAAATAAGGAAATAAATAAAACCCTGAGTAAGTAGTTACCTGAACTGTAAAATCCCTATTCTACGTACCAAGTTCTAGATACTTAAGGATCGCAAAGTCTTTAACTACAACCTACAACTTAGTTTGGTTAAATCCTCTTAGTTAAGTGTGTAACACTTTACCTAATTTTGCAAGTTAACAAAATTCTTCAACAAGACCCAAAAGTCCATGTTTGAAAGAAACCCTAAGATAAGAGTGCACTGTAGCAATATTGTAGGATTATTGTTACCAAAGAACATTTTAAATGCATTCCTGAAATTGTTATGGAGAAAAAGTAATCTGTTGTAGCTTACTTGTATATGGATATACAGGGTGACCCTAAACAGCCAAACTCGGAAAAATCATTTTATGGGTAAAAAAAAATCAAAACATAAACATTTGTTCCAAAAGACGTTTTGTTTACCAGATACACACAGTTTTGTGTTTTATACACAAGCAATTTTATGTTTAGATTGTTAGGTACCACCGATATTTATGCAACGTGGTATGTAGTATACGTTACGGTAGATGAGACCTATGTTAAAAAATAGCTTGGTTCAATTCAATTCATCTTTATAATTACATTTTTTTAAATGGCTGGTTTTATGAAAAATTATCTTATCTCCGATATTTAACATATCTTAATTATTCCATCCAACTTACCTAACACGATAAATTACGTAATGAGGTCGTTGCATTGTTGTAATAAGCGTAGTCTAACACATGAAGACCTATTTCACATACTGTATTGACCCATCCCAATGAAGATTTAATATCTCTGACGCAACACCGCATTTGCTCGTAGAGGTGATCGCGTAGTTTTATTCGACCGCAGTCCCGTTTGCTTTGCATCGCCTCGTGGCTGAACTGGTTTTGTTAATTCTCTCGTGTCTCGTACACAATTATTGCACCACGAGCAGTCATCTAGATTAACACGTTCTGCTGTTCGTATCACGCATTACGAGTACAGTATATATACAAGTACCGTAATAGAAGAAGCTTGAGGAGAGAGGAAAATGGTCGTAGCAATTTGTCTATATACTTGAGTTGATAACTAGTTAATTTGAAATTAGTGGTGTATGATTAATTTTATTGAAAATGCAATACCGTAATTACATAAATAGCACACTGTATTTCATTCTAGTTTTAAAGGAGGCCAGTTTTTAATTCCTCTCTTTAGTTCATTAGTCGTCAACACAATAAGTTACTGTAAAATCACGTATTCGTTCTTTTATTTCCAAGTTCGTTGTTTATGTTAGACCTAAGTGTACCTTTTGTAGATTATATAATATATTTTGTGTCCACGATAATTATCATAGGCTGTAGGAAAAGTTTAAAAAATTATAAGAATAAAATAGAACCCCTCTATGAGAGGCGCAGTTTACTAAATTCTCTTTGAAAAAAACTGGACCGAAGCATATAATCTTGTTTCAAGGTTATATTTAACTAGGCTCTATTTTGGGTTGTTTTTCACATTACTTTAAACCTAGAGGTTGCTGCATTATCACTTACATAAATCTATTGTGAATTGGCAGGATTTAAGCCCAAAACCTGATGGACCAAAGTCCTACACTACTAGATCAGCTCACTCCCCTGATTCAAGGTAAACAAGACCAATTTATTTTCTTGTACTAGATACAAATCATATACAAATGCCTCTGAGAGTGCGCGTCCGTAAAACTTGTATATAGTACTTATCACTATTGTCATCTTAACAATGTTTTCTTTTTTCGCATATGGACCACAGTAACCCCGCAGTTAATAAATTAACATTACAATCATCAACAAACATGTCTCCCTTTATGTTTAATTCAACCGCAGCCAACACCACTACACACGCACACACTAGCAGCCATTACTATTACTTATTACCCACAGCGCCATTAACGTGACTGAGGTCAGCGCCATTGAAGCCACTACCTACACTCCCACGTCAACCGCCTTGGTCCCAATGTCACTTCCTGCGACCTCAAGTCAAGCGTTCAACTATCAATCCTTACTTCACTAAACAAATTTAAATGGTGCCTTCAAGAAGAGGCAACTATTGACATTTGTCCTATACAACTTGGGTTTTGAGACAGGGTAGGTTAGCTTTAGATAAAAAAGGTAATATCACCTTCATTTGCACAGGGTCCAAATGGATCAAACTATTTATTTACCATTAGAAATCGATTTATGCTTTAATTTTTTTTTAGTTTCGAAGAACAAGAAACCTTTACCTCAATAGTAATTACACATGAGTTACACAGCTTAAGTATTTTTTATTTTATTTTTTTAGAATGAATCTGCAAAAAAGTTATGGAAAAGTAAGTAGGAGGAACGAATAATTTAGATGATCACATCTTAATTTTTATTTCAAACCTTAACTGTGCATCATCATGTAGTACTATAGTCAGTGAACTAAGACACAGAAGTAAGGCCATGACTCCAGTGACAAGATAAGATCGCAGGTCTTGAATCCACAATAACTTTGTAGCCAACGAAACTATAGTCTGTATAACGGAACCTGTCTCCTGACACTTCGCATAGGCCAGTCTTCAGGAAAACGAATGGTCAGGAGAATAGTTCCATAATACAGATTATACCACTTTCTTTAGCTACTGTGTGGCGAAAACATGGAGAAACATTTAATATTGGGTTAAAATTACCCAAAGTTATGAAAACTCGGTCAAAAAAAATTTCTGGTATAAAAAATAAAAACATAATTTCAAATGTATTGCTATAGCTATTCAGCAAAGACAATTATTAAGTATTACCACCGCTACTGATCTGGTCGAAACCAATTCCATGTGTTTAGAGTGAAGTGAATGTTGAATAATTAATCAATTTATCCACCACCAAGAGGCAAGTTATAGTTATTATAGTTTGCAACGTTTGGAATATAATATATTTACTAGTTTATACATACAATACGTAAAATGATTTTTATTTGGCACTCTTGAGAACAATATTTACACACAAGGTGTTCAAAACTCTCTCCCGAAACTCCGTGGTCATGTTCCTTAGGTCAAAAGGGAAAAAATATCATATAAACGTATGCCCTACCTCGCTTAGTTTTCCGTCTGTCGATGTGTATGTATTTAAGGAACATGCCCAAGGAGATTCGGGAGAGACTTTCGAAACACTGTATATTAATACCAATAAGCACATGACAATCATATGTTGTCTTAACTTTCAACATTGGCTAAAGAACTTTCCAGGAACGAAATCACTAAATTAACTATCACAATCCAAGTTAAATTCTTCATTTATCACCTCATCCATAGCTTCGATAACAAATACTTCATTAAAGTCATAAATACAGTATAAAAAGTCTGTCTTCCGTCTCCTGAGTTAGCTGACAGATTGTTTAAAAGATTATTGCTTTCATTTGATCATTCTATTGTTTTGTTTTTGTATACGCAAACATGGTTATTACATATCTTAATAAAATTAACAGCTAAAAAATGTCTTTAACTTCAACAGATCAAACAGGATAAATAAATGACATTACAGAAAAAAGATGTTTCGATTCCCTTTGCGAAACATTTGCCTGATTTTCAAGAGATCAAATATTCAAATACGTCGATGAGTAAAAAATGCACTGAAAAGCTGCAAATCTGACTATTCCTCGAGGGAAATCCACCTCAGCCTATCCATTGCCAGGGATTATATTTGTATTGGCTGTCGAGTATCAAAGGTACATGTGGTATTCCCTAAGGAGGAAGGTTATAGAGGAAAATTGTACATTATAAAAACAAAAGCATATATAGAGAGAAAAAAATTATCGAAATACTTATTCATTATCTGAATAGTTTCTGTTTGTTTCTAGTTTAAGCCCTGGTACTTTGGTATTATACCGACCACACCTAAATTGGATACCATTAGGTTAGGTGTGGTAACCTAACCCAATTTAGGTATGGTCGGTACAATACCAAAAGAATTCGCTTTGATGTCATCATAGTGTTAACTTTCTCATTGATGGATTTCTTATCTTTATCGTTCCGCTGACAGCAGGAAAACAATATTGTTACCCAAGTACAAAATCTACTTTTTACGAGTATTGACGTCGATTAAAACTTAAGAGTTTTGATCACTTCTGTTTATTACTTGTTATTAACTAACTCAGGAGATGATAGAATATATTACAGACATAAGTGCTTGTAAGATAATTCTAGTTTTCTTGCAGGAGCTGTAAAATATTCCCTATTGCAAGAGAAAATGCACAACCATCTAATAAAACTAAAGCCTAACAAATAAACACAAATCAAAACAGGCTTTACATTTTACAACGGAAAAAGATATATACTTACAGTATCTAAAGTAAATGATTTCATGTGAGAAAAATATTAAGTTTTTACGCTGCAAACGACTTTACATACTTATTTTTGGTTCGATAAGGTCAAAATATGATTCATACATTCATGCAGAATTAAAATTTCCTATAGTTTTCGTTAATTAATTACACAAAGATCAAAATATCTTCGTTCTTAAATGTCAATAACAATCGTATCAAAAAAAGTCTAGCAAATAGTTGAAAATAGCTACTACACATACAATATTTTACAAATGCTACAAACCAATTAACTTCCTATAGTTTGCAAAATACTAGTTAAATTTTCTTCAACCAATTACCAGTGCGAAGACAAACTACTTGGCCGCTATTAAGATACAATCATGGGGAATTTGCATAACAAATTACCTTCATTAGCGATTAATTAGCAAGTATAATTGACAAATTGGGTCATACACTAGCATCACTGGAAACACGAAGATATATGGGACATGATACGCCGTTGGTGCAGTCGAAGAGAATTACTGCTAATTCAATGAAGGGAAGGAATCAGGCTTGTTAGCTCTTCAACAAGACAATAATACGGGCTCATAACACGTGGTCTGTGTGTGCCTTAGTGTGGGGTCTACTCACATTTATGTTTATAATTAAAAAACAATTTAAACGGACTCATACTGATATGTATTTCGAATAAACAGATAAAATAACCACTTCTAAGTCTGAATCGCACTTCAGAATCATCAGTCGCACTGGAGCCTTTAAACTGCTAAATTGAACCTGAAATTTTAAATATTCAGTTATAAGAGATTTTTTAAATATAAGACATAAATATTCTTGCTCGAAGTAATATTAATATGGAAAGGTAGGTAACTTTTTTATGACTTTAGCGCATGATTATTCTAAGGTTCTAACACGAAAAGACTAATTACAGTACCGTGTCGTCAGAACAAATCCACATTACATGAATAAACAATTTGCATATATATCCAATTGCAAAAACCTCAGTAATGACAAATAGCAAAAATTTAATGAACCACAGCATTTTAAAACACATACAATTGTACTTGACATCGTTGGAGTAAACATAACAATATCGTCATGGATTTTAATATTCAATGGTAATACACAACTAATTGTGATTATTTACGAATTAAAATTGAAATTAGTAGCTAACCAAATCATCTACCTTCTAAACACAAATATCATCAAATAATCTGTTTCAACTTTCATCAAATGTAAAGTCTTTAAAGTGTTCAACACTATGGTAGTAGGTCAGATATGTTTTTACCATTTTCAAAGACGAACGTACTGTGAACATTAGTTTACTTTCAGGAAACTAAACTTTCTTGTTAAATAGCTGTGAATAAAACGGGTAAAAAAATGAGTACATCCACATCCAACATAAAACTGCTACTACATTTACAACTTACTCGAAAATTACCACTTTTAATTCATGCCAATTCCACTTGCACTTTATACCGCATTTAAAGCACTTATATCAAAATTCTATTTCAACTCATCCTTGACACACAAGTGCAAAACCCGCTTACCGCACGTAACCGCTGCGGCACTGCCCATCCATTAGGAGATGTTATGACACATCTATAAACATGTCAATGGGTCATGAGTAACTCTTGGAAGGCCCTGAAGAGAGACTAATAATAACCAGTCTCCGTCACATCCTGTACGTCCTCCTCTGTTTTTGCACTCTCTTTCTCTCTTTCTGCCTCTTTCGTCACTTTACGCTCATTACGCTCATTTTCCGCTTCTTGATGATCAACTGACTCCAAAAACTCACCCGCGCCACATTAATTCCCTAATTTAAATTTGTTATAGGAAATCTCAAGTCATATCCACGCCGTCACTTAATAGTACTTCGTAATGTTCAACAACTGTATAAAGATTATTATTTCAAACAATTATTATCGTTAGATGCATTTGGTAACATTTACAAGTATGTAAGGGATCACGTACAGATTGACGTTAATTTCTGATTTCTATCAAATATTCAGAATGTCAACCAATACAACCTATACAACGACTTATTGTAAGCTATAACATATTTTACGTCTCTTCAAATATCTCAATAACATAAAATAAGGAAGAAAACAGAGTTTTAGACCCTAGTGCAATATGCGATTGGCCCACAGGACTATGTTCTTTTTATAATAAAAAAAATGGCGACAGGTGGTCCATTTACATGGGATATCTTTAGTATTCAAAAGTTAATGGTACAAGTGTACCGTAGCCTATCTAAAATCTATGAATGAAAACACAGCCCTTATACGTAGTCATCAACTCACTGTTCTTCCAGCAGCCGATCACGACGTTATTGTTTTCAGGTCGTATATTTTGATTGAACCTCCAGGGTAAAACGTGAGTTGAGCAGTCGGGTTGGTTGTTCTGTATTTGTGAAAGAAAATAACGAGTTTGCAAAGTGGTATCTCCAATGTTCAACATATGAATGATATCTGAACGGTTTAGAATGACGGTTTTAATCAGGCTACTTTGTTTTGTTTGACTTTGCAAACTGTAACTTAGTAATGACCTTATACGACCATATACAAATTATGTCAACCAAATTACCTACGTTCCAACTTTTTCATATTTGATCAACAGAATGTTTAACGGAATTTTAGCTACTAAGAAATCAAAATGAAAAAAAAAACACCAAGACATACATTTAAACCTACTTTCTGTAATCACGAACATAACAATCAATAAGCAAACCAAGAGAGAGTAATTAAATGTAGTCCTTCTCCTA
Organism: Macrosteles quadrilineatus; assembly: GCF_028750875.1. Lineage (NCBI taxonomy): Eukaryota > Metazoa > Arthropoda > Insecta > Hemiptera > Cicadellidae > Macrosteles > Macrosteles quadrilineatus. The sequence goes on along the minus strand of NW_026542598.1, from coordinate 32,848,157 downwards.
ATGAGTACATTACACAGGTATTTAGCAAATGAAACCATTCGCGATGCCCTAGTTCATCGTAAAGACCAGGGAGAAAGTAAATACGACATTAACGACGCCGGCTTGTTGCAAAAAGTGACGCGATTTGACAGCAATATCAGGCCAGGGCAACAGTGAAACGCTGCAGACGTTTTAGATGAAACTGCAATTTAAATTGGCAGCAAAAAACACGCCTTGATCGGGGTTCGGATCAAAGAACCGCTAGGCTAAAGGCGGTGACACACTATCGATCTTTTCCCCGATCAAGACCCCGAACCGAGCAGGGAGAAGGGAGAAGGGAGATAAATATCAGCAAAATTTTACTCCGAACATTTCCCCGAACATGACCAAGACCAGACGAATTCTACCGAGCGCGGCAAAAGGAAGTTTGGAGAGAGATAGAGAGTGTGTGCGAGTGAGAGCGCGGAACTATCAATGCTAGCGCAGGCGGCCGCTCGGTGCGGCGCTCGCGACGATGTACGGGGCAAATATGTACCGTGACACACTATCGTACATCGGACCGTACATCGGACCGATCTTTTCTTTGATCTTTCGCCAAAAAACCGCCTCCAGAGCGCTCGTCTCCCTGCTCGGCCTGATGTCTTGTTCGGCGTCTTGATCGGTGTACGGACTCGTGACACACTATCGAACATCCTCCCTTCGACCTCCCTTCTCCCTTCTCCCTGCTCGGTTCGGGGTCTTGTTCGGGGAAAAGATCGATAGTGTGTCACCGTCTTAAGCAGATTGACGGTTTCCGTTAGAAAACCTGAGGTATGTAGGTAGTTTCTGAAAACGTTACAAGCAAGGGAATCAAACGTGTAGATGTAGGTGTGTCGAACATATAAATAATACAAAGGTATGAATCAATAAAAATGCTGCAGAAGATAACCATCGCGCCTTGGTACGTCACCAACAAAATACTGTATGAATTCATTGAATTATCCACTGTCAAAGACATAATTATGATTGTGAAAGAAAATATGTTTCAAAAATGGAATCAAAACCAAACCTATTAGCACAAAACTTTCTTAACAACGCAGACACAGTTTACAGACGTAAAAGAGACCCTCAATTCTCGACCTGCTCTTTAGATTTGTGTGAAGTGGTTCATTTTAAAATGTTGTTAACTTAACAGCTATTTTAATGCCTCTAAAATTACACAGTCGAAACTAGACCATTCTTCATTACCATTGCAATAAATGTTACCTCATTATAAGTATACAACATTATCCATGTCGGTTAAGTTAAAACGTGTATGCTTTACAATGCCTCCCAACTTCTCCCATAGCTCAAACTGGCAATTAACATGGCTGGATTCTGCCGTGATTCAACATCAACTACTTTAACGGAATAAAAGAGCAAAACAGTCGTAAGAAGTAGATAAAAATCCTTTTGAAAAAAAGCTAGTCAAACAAATAAAGTTCAAATACACTGGTTGATTCAAACATTATCAACGTCTGGTGAACCCGGAAGCGTTGGCGTTTGGAATAATTCACTAAGTTTCTTGTAGGTTTCTAGCGTTACTTCAACATGTATATCTCTAACTAGGCGTAACTTCAACACACCACCTTTAAAAACCACCATTTTTAAATAGGGATAAAACATGTAAAATCATCAGCACTGTTTTGATGCGTCCTTTCGTCTACTGTTCAAATCGACATCTAGATAAATCTAAGAACACGTTTTTATAAGATATAGAGCCTTTTAATTTTTCTGTTGAAAAATATTCGGCATTGGTGTTGAAGATATATGAGTTAAAAACCCCGTAAAAATAATGTGACATACTCTCTCATGACTAATTTTAAAATTTTCTCAATTTTGATTAGCAAACTGCTAAAGCATTCCTTAATAATATTCCTTAGTAATATATGAACAATAATTTAAAAAGACGCCCTCCAGCTACTAAACATACTTATTCATTCCGATGCATCTGACCTCTACGAAAGTCTCGAAAGAAAACAGACAATTAAAGCTAAACAAATAGCAGCTCCCAGACAGAGACAATAGGATGGTCAAGTGATGAAAGATATCCAAGGTGGTCTGTGGAGACAATGCTGGCTACAAACCGTCGTACGTCTGGCTGTCAGGTTATAATAAATGTGACAGGCACATTTATTTTAAGCTCTCAGTATGGCCTTGCCGATGATTGTTCTATGGATAGGATATTCTACGATACAATACAACACTACAAGAGATTTCTTGAGTCGTTCTGACAGCCTTTCTGTTTTCTAGATTACATACCTTTGGACCGGATCACGTAATTATTACATAATGGTGATTAAGGGAATTTAAACACATATAATATCATCGTCATGAAAACACTTTATGGCCTCCCTGTAGCAGCAAACCTAAGTACAAATTAAATTAAAGTTATTAAAATCTAAGCTAGTCTGGTGGTTTTAAGTGATTAATGCAAAATCCAACAAGGTTACTGGAAATTCGCTTAGTCTGCAGGTTTGCTACGGCGAGGGTTTTTGTTAGTTAGTCCATGTGAATAAGATACTTTAGCAAACAATAAGTCGGCATATAAGTTTTTCATAGTTAGAATTTGACGCAGAAAATGTATATTTTTCTGATGTACTGAATTGAACTGAGTAAAAGTTTTTTTTTAATACTTCAACAAAATCATGTAAGGTTTAGTAATACCAATAGTCAAAGATACCACTTCCAAAACAGATCCAATCATGTTAAAATCACTTTTAGATTATAAATGAAATTGGAACTAGAAACACCTGGAATAATAAGTCTTTCGATCTAGCGCACACGATGGTCATACTTATTACTAATATTATACATGTTACGCTAAATTTTAACAATTAATTCCTAAATTAATATTCATTACAGTAACGGTTTTATACCTTTTTTACTGTACTGCAATATAAATATTTGTAAATGTTATACAAACTTACTAAACCTAACTACTTACTATGATTACTATGATACATCAAATAAAAACTATGTTAAATAAAACCAGCAGTATTGTGTTCTTTGGTATAAAATATGTTCAGAAGCAATACCAGAATCTATAATGAAGCATATATAGAAGAATTCTTGTACCATTGGAATAATCAGTGTTGTGTGTGATTGTTGTTGGAACCAAAACGAGTCTCGTCGTGGTTGGCTGAAATAGAAAAGCAATACATCAAAGCTATAAATCTAGTGTACCGACCACATGAGGCAGGTGGGAGAATAGCGAATAAAGCCCGCCTGGCGACAATGAAGGAACATGTGATATACTGCTGTAGACCAGCCCCAACTTGCCTCATATTGCCTCCAATAGACCATCGATGAACACACTATATCAATAGAATTGTTAAATGTTTAAACTAAAAGATACGCATTTTCCAAATTGAATATTAAAGATAGCAAGTTAAACATAGAGATTCATTTTAGTTTTAATTGAAAATGTATGGACTTTGTATTGCGTTAAGCATTCTAACTATTACGTTTTAGGAGGTAAGAAAACTCCTCCCGTTTTCAAGCGATTCTATATACTGTATCTTGTGTAAAAAGATAAACATAAATAACATTAAAATATTTTTCTAACCAGTTAAGTTGCATACGCTAGTTAGGTAAATGTACATTATAATCACTTAAAAGCGGGAAGAGCTCTCTTACATTCGTAAACGTTAAAGCTCTTACTAATAAGCAAAGTAATTCTATTTACCGTACATTTGAAATAATTATCAAATTTTAAAACAACCTCACAACCTAAGCTATACATTTTTCAAAATGTTTTCAACCCGACAAAAATTAATTATGTATAAAGGCCCAATATGTTAAGCACTAAATTAGTAAATGATGTATGTAGCTTACGTATACAGTGTAATTGTATGTGAATGAAAGAGGTGTAATACACAAACAAAGATCAAGCATAAAATATTAAAAGTAAGTTTTGACACCTAACAACTAACAACAACAAAGGTCAACAAACAACCAGACAAGGGTCGTTGACCTAGAGGTGTTGTTTGACGAAGGCGCCTCCAGGAGCAGCCTGTGTAGAGTCCCGCTTTTTAATTAGCTTTATTCATCAAATTGAATCTGGCTGGCAGGCGCGAGTGTATGTGCTCGAGTATAATGGTAAACTTTCATGATTATTAGTGTGATTTCTCTTTTTGGTATTCCTAATACCGAATACAACAGCATGGAATGTAGTTATTAGAGAACACCTTAGAGGAATCTCTCCTCTCCGCTATGCACACGATTCTGGGGCCGCAAAACTTAAAATTTAGCCATCGGTGCGAAATATTCTATTACATGAAGTGAAAAGCCTTTTTTTAGAAAGTAAAAAAATAATTTACCTAGATAACACATCGACGGAAAAAGTTAAATATAAAAGATTAAACTTTACTGATTATAACCAGCAGTTTTTGTCGTCAATTATCGTTTTGCCATAGATTGGTATTTCCATAACATAATATTTTTAACGATAGTGCAAATTTGTTATATCAATTCTCAAAACAACGCCTTTCTGAGATTTTATTTCATTACTAGTACGGTATACGTGACATATAATATACTATTGGATCCAATAAATTGGTCTTTCAATTTTGCTTGGTAAAAAAGTTGGCGTAATGGCACAGCCACCTCTAATACGTGTATTAGAAGTGGCTGTGGTAATGGTCATACATCGATATAAACTCATTACACAAATATTAGAGCAACAACTGTATGGATCATTTAGAACAAATGACGTCACGGGCGCAAAAGTAAACATATATGCATTAAAATTATTATTATTGAAATGGAACTTGTCAATAAACGTCCAACCCATACTTGTTGACTTAATTCTTTAATTTTATGATCCATGCCATTACTGTTCTAATATCCACACCATTTTTGTGGCTCATTTTATTGTACTACGTTAGTTAATTCTAACTCTAAAACATGTGGCTGTAGCATGGGGATTGGATATCTGGACGGGCATTAATTGCGCCCACTGACCTGAGTCAGGTAGTCGGGTATTCCTGAATTGCGCCAACTACTCCAGGGAGCCGCCCAATACGTTCATTAACTGCCCCCAGTGGCGACCCTCTTTGACTGAATCACGAGTAAGTTAGGTAAGGTTGGGTTTGGTTAGGTTAGGTTAAGTTAGGTTAGGTTAAGTTAGGTTAGGTTAAGATGCAAACAAGGCGAACCCTTCTGCCGGCAACTCACCCCAACCTGGTTTGGACTTGGGCGTAACTAAGAACATTTTTTGGGACCTTTAAAGGGCTTAGTTTGACACAATGCACGACCGAATATCTAGTTCTATCATTCAAATATGCCAATGGTGGCTCAGATTTGCTAGATGGCTCATATACATACAGTTTCAACATAGATTAAACAAACTAAGATGAAAGCCTAAGTTTACACCGTGTTTATCCTCACTGCGCTGGCGCAGCTCGGCCAAGGTCCCGGGCCTTGTTTGGTGATAATAAAGCGGTCGGTCACCGGACCTGTGGGAACACATTACTTCACTGCGGGGCTTCTCACGACCAGAAACACGTCCAACCTGAGACAGTTCTCATACGTTATAGGAGTCAGGTGTTTTGACATCCTTTACATCCTCGGACGCTACATTCTAGTCCGGAATTGTTATATACATTACTCCAGGCTAGGAACTCTAAACATTCTCCACTATCAAGAACACTGCAAACCATTAAAACATCTCACATTAACATCCCTGTACCTGGTTGATGTAATAACTCAAGCAATACAATTAAATCCAACGAACTGAAACCCGTAACTACAATACCAGAAGAAAAATAACCTAAATTTACCACAGCATATACTGGAAAAAATTGCAAGGACCCTAACATATAGAGGGATGAACCTATACAACCTACTACCACATCGGCTAAAAAATATTTCAGATACAAGAAAAATCTCCTCGATCACCCATACTACGCAGCCTAAACGAATTCCTACATGAGCATATATTTAACAGAAAACAATAGAAACCTGAAACTAGAAACAACAAAGCCAGAAAAACAAAGAAATAAAAAAAAGAAAACGATGACGCCTTCCCCAATCTTGATGACTGCGGAGGAGAAGAACGGCAGTAAGCAGTAATTAAGTAGTAGTAGGTCTAGGATAACGGCATTTTCACCCAAATACTTCATTAGGGATTGAGCCGCAAAACATAATAAACAGCGCAATAAATACTTGAGAAGCAACTTTCATCCACCGGAATAACGGGATTAAACGGTGAGGATTATCCTCCCGAAGTTGCAAATGGTCATCGGCACACCATGTTCTGTCAACAAGATTAATTTAGCAGCCTAACAAAAAAAATAATATACGTAAGGTCAATTTAAAACGTGGTTCACATCCAATATTGATTACGAACATACATAATCAAACGAACATTTACTATAATGGATTACGTAGTGTCTAAAAGACACAGATATAATCAGACAAGATATCCCAGACAGAGGGAGCGATGTTTGCCAAGTGTCTGAATATCCGTACTGTTTGTCCTTAAACACCGTTCACTTCTTGATATATCGTTTGCGGCTTAGGCTGTCTCACATTCGTTATCAATGTTTGTTTGGGGACCGTGTGCTTTTCGATATCGCACCCAACATAAACTAGACCAAACATGCGGTAAACATATAGATTTATAGTTGTGAATAACCGCATAATTTAGGGAGTGTATGTATAGATCAAGCCAAAACTAGAAGTTTATGCGTTCAAAAATTAGACGCATTACATTGAGGAACAAGTTTGATTAAAACACGTTAGGTTGTTGATGCAAGTTTTTTAATGTACCTTCCGATTGTTTTATTCAAGCGTATAGCACAAAACTTTTAGGATAGTAAAATACGAATCAAATATTAGACGAATACAGTAAAAAACTTCATGTAAAATGAATTTTTTTCACGTTTTTACAATTTATTGACACATTTAAAACTGATAAACAAGAATTTCGTAAAAGATATTACAGGGAATAATGGTAGGCCTACCTTAAATGCATATTTCCAAAATATTAATTTAACATTCTTATGTTAATCTAGAGGTATAGTAAACTGTTGCAGTTTACTTGTTTATGGATATATTTAATTCATAGCAGCAAACCTACTCATCAACAATCGACAGTCACCAATATGACTTTTTTATGTACATATTTTCGCTAAAATCCAATCAGACAAATTGAGATTCGCTTAGTGTGCTGGTTTGCTGCGGCAGGGGTATTTTAGATTGTTTGCATGTTATTTTAAAACTGTCCATTTTCGGTCCTGTGAGTCGCTCCGTTAGCCCTGCATTGTATCAGATCATCGATTGTGCCTTTGACTGGGTAATTACAAGCTCCAATGCTTTGACGCGTCACACACAAACTCTGCGTTCAACGAAGATAAATAATACTGATAAATACACTTTCATTTTAAAAGTACACGTAAATGCTGAGTTTGTTCCCCATAGAATGCTAAAATTGTAAAGTATTTCTTAAGTTGCACTACATTTTAGGTTATTTTAGTGCAAAGTTAGGGGAAAATACTATAAATACTATAAAATTAACACAATATTTATTTATTAATTGTGTAGTTCAACTCTAAATTAAATTGTCTCTACAACAAATTATAACCTAAGTGAAATTGTTTCACAAATAAGCAAATAAAATTCGTAAATAACACTGATGATTCATTGTTATGTCATTTTCGTATGCATAACTCTTTTAAAGGGAAAAATGTATACGTTACAGTTTTAAAGTTATAGTTACAAAAATGTTTTAGTAATTCAAATTATATTTTTTATGAAAGTATTGTAAAGGTACGTTCGGAAAACCCCGTACATCCTACAAATTTTTAAGACGATTTTTACCAAAGTAAGTTGTATGGGCAATCACATAATCAGACAGGTGATAACTTATGAAAATTAGTTAACTGTTATATACTAAAATTTTTACAAAAGTGGGCGTAAAATATTACTTTTCAAAAGTCTACTTTCGAATTCCAAAACAAATCGTTTTGGATATTACATTTACAAAGTCATATTGAACCTGATAAATATTATGTTAGCAAAACTAAAAGTTACGATCAATCCTAAACATGTTGATTAAATCATGTATCAAACTGCATTCTCATCATCATACTGTATAAGTTATGCTTAGAAAAGGCAGGTTTGACAGTATTTCGCCATACAAATAGCCCGTGTTCAAAACGTATTACAGAACAACCAGTAACAATACATTACAGCACTACAATACAGTGGCGGAGCGGCAGCAATACACAATACACAATACAGCAATCTGTCTCATCTTGGACCCTTAATGGAGGCAAACTCCCCGTGGACCATCCCGACCTTGTACTTCCTTCAACATCAACTTGTTCTCCAGTAAACTATGAACGCATTCTCAAACAATGACTTATTCAATGTAAAGGAAATAAATGTATCGTTATTGTATATTTAACAGTTTAAAATTGGAAACATTTTGCATATGTGGAATTACGTAACAACACTGACCAGGTTTCGTCACTTACACATTTTTCAGAATAATTTAGATTTTTAATAGCGATTTTCAATTACAATGGAAAATTAGATTTTCACAACAACTCTAGCGATTTTGATAAAAAGTTAGTATGGTACAGACCTTTTACTCTTAAAAAACTGTGCCCCCATAATTATGTAAAAATAATGGTTCAAAAGTTATTGCAACTTCTGTGATTTCCCCATAAATTATCATGGCTACCCCCACTGATTACCCTTTGTACCGATTTTGTTGTAAAAGGCAACAAATCAATACAGGTTAATGCGAAGAACAGTCAGCTGGTTTCAACAATAGATCAGTATAGACCAGAATGCACCACGCACTAAAGACGGAGAGGGGATAAGGTTTAGCCGGGCGGCCATCTGTTTAAATCAGTACTCAGTCCTTACCCAAGTCTCATCGTAGCTAGTTCGGTAAAATTGTTTATCGTTCGTGGAAATTAAATTCATTTCGCGGCGTTTGGTCGGCCAATCTTAAATTTCCTTAAAGTCGTTCAGCCTATATCCCTAAGGGATATAATTGCCTCGCGATCGGAAATTAGAATCAGTGTTTTTGTCAAAAAGTGCAAAAGTTCGTTACCGGCCAAACGCAGTCCGCCATTTGAAAATTTCTCAAACGATTCACGAGTTCAATTGATCGCGTGTTGTAGTATACCGGCTAGTTACGTTTTCCCATCCTTTCCCCTTTGTGTTATATTTGTGGACGTCCAGACTGTAAGTAATTTTGTGTATTTATTTGTTAAATTGAGATTTTCAGTGAGTCGCACTTTGGTAAATTTTCCTGTCTTGTTTTGTCAATTCATGTAGAATAAGCACATGTTCATAGGTTCGATCACAATTTGTTGATTTTTAAATCCATTCATATTGTTGCAATCCGCTTTATTTATTAGACTGTGATATTTCTATAGTATTAAGAATAAATATATGAAAATGTTTTTATAGGGTAATTCAGAGTTGCTTTGTAATATTTTTATATAGTATTTGAATTTTGCACAGAGTCATTATTAAAAGTACAATTCGTTACAGAGTGTCACAATCAGCATTTTAATTTGGGGGAATCATTTAATATCAAAGGAGGGATTAGGTTGCTGGTTCGGCTGAATCGGGAAGTGTTATCGGAGGCTGTGCCAGTTTGCATATAGACGAACCGCCAAAGTGCCAAATTAGCTATAAAACAATAAGCAACGTTCCAGTAAATATTATTACGATTAAACGCAATACTGTTTAATCAGTTGACCTTCGAGAATCGACCTTCATATTTACATCGTTGGCCAACGAACAGGACTTGTTTGGCACTGGTCGTCTCAAATTAAATTAAATACCACTCCTCCGTTGACACCTTCGAGATCGGTGTGAAACCGCGCCAAATATTCCCCTTTGAATAAATCCGTTCAACATTCTCAGACAGATCAATTCCGTCTGATTGTGTCACTCAAGGTCATATTTTTATATTGCACCACACAATCAGAAACTGTCAAACTGGAATCATTGTAAATCTTAAATAATGCTTAATAAATCAAATTGTACTCACTTTTAGTTCTCAATTACCTGGTAGTTCTTTATTATATGCTATAGTATCAAATTGGTAAACAAAAGGTAATTCAGTAAATAATAGGCCACTACAAAAGATTCACCTTTTAAGTGCAACACTAAACACTAGTGTAGTAGTGAGCAAGTAAATTCGGTGTAGAATTAAGACTGGTAAATTGCTCTCATTAAAGGTATTACTTTTTTGGAAGAACTACAAACAGTGCCAAGGGCGTCCCCTAAGGACCTTTTGGGAATATTTATATTTTGCAGGGCCCACTCATATTTTTTCAATAACATCAAGCTTCCACTGCCAAAAAGCTCTGTCTGATATTTTTATTTTCTGGAGTTCTTCCAACCCAGGGGCAACCAACATTTGTAAAGATTCATTTGAGAGCATTGCAAGGAGCAAATATATTTAAATACAATATTTAAATATATAAAAGTAGTAGGAGGGAGTTGTTTTTATTTTTCTTTACACCTTGATTAGGGTTGGTGTCGAGCTAATTAAAAAAGTATATTTCAGATTGCTGATACAGTCTATTTTATTCCTAGACTTGTGTATCTACAGCTTAGTACAGCTCTTGGACAGATTGCAGCATTGCATGGCACAAATATTGACGGAATTAATCTGGACCTCCAAGACGGAATTGGAAAACTCCAACCATTCGACCATCTTAGCCGTTCAACTATTTAACGTATAATAAGATTGAATCCATAGTAGACAGGCTGTTTCCTACATGTCAACGATAAATACAGAATCAATGTAGACTTGAATCAAGCGTGTTTTACTAATTAACATTTCAGGCTTACCTTTATTGTCTGCGTCGCAAATAGATCATGACGTCACTCCTCTCGGTATCCTTTCTGGAAAAAAAGAAAAACATTGAAGGTTTTCAACCTGAACAAATATTTATAATATGAGAGTTATAAATATTACATGTATTAGAATAAAGTATTACAAGATCAGGCCTGCTCTGTTGACTAGAATTTGTCATATGTGATAATTATACTAATTGAAATATGACCACGGAAACTATCGTAATTAAATTAATAACTATTTAACACTACACAAACAATGACAGGAAAAAAGTAGAATTAATTGACGTAAGTTGATTAGTTTATCCATGTTGACTAATATAATTGAAAGATTAGCTGCAAAAAATTAAGTTGATCATTAGGTATACAAGTGTTTAAGGGCGTTGATCATAAAGTACTAAATACAATTAAAACGTTGATTACGAAAAATAATATACATAAATTATACAGAATAAACAAATAACTAAAAGTTCGAGTTAAATTTATGCCACGAAGGTACTCAGGGGTATTTCCTTATATTTTAAGTATCATTCAAAAACTCAAAGCTCAACTCATTGTTTTAACGTCATTGGCAATGTTTGCTGTATTTAATGAAGTCCAAACCCTGGTCTTGCTAACTGTCTCACAGCAAATAACTTATTTACCTGTCCAACTTATTTTGTATATCAAATAAATCTCCTACTGACAAATAGTGAGGAACAACAAAACATAGCAATATACAAACATGTATCTCAAAAATCACAATAAAAAAATTATACAAAAATATAACGTCTACAATATGTATCACTGATGTAAAACGTTACAACCAAATGAATCAATAAAGATCAGTTTGCGAGAGGTAAAGTAGCCGATACAAACGAGGGCCATTAAAAGGGTCATTGGACGGCGGGTTTGTATTTTATTGTGAGCAATACGAGTGGTTATATCGACCAATAACTGTAACGGCTTCACCAACACGAGGCAATCTCGTAGGCTCATTGGTAGTCCAGACAGAGAGTTAATACGGTAGGTGAGTGAAATAGTCTAGCTTAAACCTGGGAATGCCTTGGAATTTTCCCTACTTGCACATAAAAAGCTTTTGCAGATTACTTTGAGCTAGGCCTGCAGTACCGCGTAATTATCACATAGCCAAATATACCCCCGCAGTAAACATGTAGGAAGCGAATTTCCATTTACCTGGCTAGTTTTCCACTAACATATTCCCAAAGTTATCAAACCTAGTTCCTGTAAAAAAAACAAACATTAAATTAAAATTAGTGCCTAGGTTTGATGCTGCAGGGAAGTTAATGTGGTGTGTTTTCAATTAAAATGCTGATAGCTTAGTATGCAATAAACATAATTTCCAAATTTGATTAAACTAAAACAAGCAAACTACAACAGTTTATTTTTCCCTCATGATAAGAATATGGGAATTTAAAATGTACATTTTTTTATTCATTCCGTGACCGTTAGGTACACAACACTTCAATGTGCTAAATTATTTTTTATGAGCTCTAAAAAATTGTTAAAAATAGAAGTTTCAAACTAGAATGTTTTTGAGGTCAAAAACGGGAAAAAAATCATTACGTCCTAAAACACCCACAAACCCCTGTTCTCATATTTCGATTATGCTGGTTCGCGAATTCGTTAAAACCTAGGTTTACACGTTTGTACCAAATTGCATCATAATCGGATAATTTTTGCTCCAGTTATCACGCTAACGGACACAGAGGGTGTTTTAGGCATCTGGAAACCAAAACGAAAAAAATATATCGGTCCCAGGATCAGGTCTTCCATGAGATCTACGGTAATGGCATATTCCGTATATGGGAAATTCCCCCAAAACATTTTTGATTGGCGGGATCTAAATACAGGACCTCAGGGACCGAAGCCGTGCGCTCTACCACTAGACCAGATGACCAGATCATGAAATAGTTGCATTGAGGTAACTCGTATAAGGATTGCAATAACCATTAACTATAGCGTAGAAGTCAACGATTATAACGTAAAGTAAGTCAAGGTGTATGGCGATTCATTTTAAGTATCGCGATAGTATAATTATAAGATTGTTTAGCTACATTTTGAATCAAGGCTCAGTATAGTTGTATAACTTAGTTTGATTAAATTAAATCTGGTAAATGCAATCAGGTAAGTGGCAGAATAAATGCATTAACTTTATTGAAGCGTATTCAAAATCATTCGTTTACTTAGTTTGTTATGATTACTTATTTAGTTTGTACATAGAGTAAATGTAAACAATTTCTTACAGTTATGGAAACTAATCAATGTTTATTTTTACAAGTTTCATTTACGTGAGTATCTTAGGTGAATTAGTTTGCGTATGTTTTCCCTCATTTACGTAAAAACTCAAGCTCGGTAGATTCAAAAAATATCAAAACTACATCTAATTCAATCTAAGTTCAATAATTATTATATCATACTAATATTATAAATGTGAAAGTTTGTATGTTTGTTTGTTTGTTTGTTTGAAGTTCAATCACACATTAACTACTGGTCGGATTGAGTTGAAATTTGGTATGATGATAGCTCACATTCCCGATTAACATATAGACATATTCTTACCTCAAAAATCCTTTCGGGCTCTGCCCCTGCGGCTCTGGAGTTTCCCATGTTAACCTTATGAGTATTAATATTTAAGAGGAATTAAATAATTTTTCCAAATGTTTCAACTACACAAATTTTTTCTATGATATTCAATAGCATTAAAAGGTTATACGGTTTACCAACAGGGTGCGGCACCATTATTAGTTCTTTATACATTTATGACAACAGCTAATTTGAACCAAGCAGCAACAAAAACCTGAGTGTGAGAACTTTACTTCTTTCTATTGTTTAGGTGAAGTGGTAGAACATTATGGCTATGGTAGTTGTTCTATATACTATAGTATATCGAAGATTATAGTTCATAGTCAATGATTATAGTAAACCAAATTTTCTCAAAACGTGTCCTCTCTCATTGCAAATGCAAAGCACGAGTATTTAACTACAATAAGCATTGTATATCAACCCCGTACGAAGGGCGGGTACCCAGCTAGTCCAAATGTATAAAAGGCAAAGCCCTCACTGACTGACTGACTCACTCACTCACTCATCACTAATTCTCCCACTTCCCATTTACCTAGGAGGTTGAAATTAGGTACACCGATTCTTTGGGCATTAAATAGGAAAACTAAGTAGTTTTTATTCTGATCGGGCTTTCGGGCTCCGCCTCAGTGGCTCTGGAGTTTCCCATGTTAACCTTATGATTTTTCATATTTAATAGGAATTTCTTAACAGCTGTTTCAATTAAACAAGTTGGTTCTGTTCTGATGATGTTCAATAGCATTAAATTTACAAGGATTAACAACAGGGTGCAGCACTATTATTTTTTTAAATTTATGACTACAGCCAATTTGCAACCAAAAGGTGAGTGAGCGTAGCGAACGAACTTCAACCTGGAAGCGAGTTAGCGTAGCGAACGAGCTCCAACCAGGACGTGATTGAGCCATGCGAACGAGCTCACTTGTGAAGTTAAACGGGGCAAAGCCCGCGGGTACAGCTAGTTAAATATATATCTCGATACAGTAACAAACTGTGACAATATATGTACCTAACATCAACGTATCGATATAAAACACAATAAGTTAATAAAGATTCTAATAAAAACAATAATTCAACTTATGGTCAAAAATCCCTGGAACTGACTGGATAACTGAGTGTTTATTTTAGTGCTCACCTAACAAGGATGCCGGATCGATACTGAGAAAAGTAACCTGATCGTTCAATAATTATCCTAGCTAAGAAGCCGCTGATGTTTATGTTACTGTTATAAACAGCTGATCATTACAGCTGATGTTTATTACTAAATGTTAGTCAGTAAGATAGCTACACATGACACCTCCACCTCACTCCATTCCAAACTCATCCTTTAACCATATCTATGTTTCTAGCCCCTGAGCTGTTTGACAATGCAAGACTAAATGAACAACGTAATTCTCGCCAAACCTCAAAAAATAAGTAAATCGTACTGTGTACTCTTGACAATGAAACAACTGACCAACTCTACAAGTACGTGAAGCTGACGATGGTGTTTTAACACCGAAACGTGTACAAAATTAACATATTTTGTTGATCCGAGACTAGAAATACGTAAGTAATTTAGTCTTACATTAAAACCTACACCAATGTGACATCCCCATCTCAATTGATGACGATGATGATAATGAACCCTAACCAATTGTATCTCGTTTGATTCACAAGAATAGTGAAAGGGAATACATTCAATACACAATTATTAATTACAAAACAACAAAACTACGTGTTCCATTACAAGCGGCCATCATAGCGAGGTCAAACGGCAGTAGGAAGTAGAATGCGATTGCATAATGTTAGTGGTCCAGAAATAAAGCAATCGCGACCAACGATGTTCCAGATTTACATATCGACCGTTACCTGTTCAACCGGATCTGGTAATGGCAGACGCGGTGACTAATGTAGTGACGTCTACATGGATCTACAGTGTATTTTATTACTCTAATATTAATACAGAGTTTGTCTGCACTTTATGT
Source organism: Macrosteles quadrilineatus (assembly GCF_028750875.1). Taxonomy (NCBI): domain Eukaryota; kingdom Metazoa; phylum Arthropoda; class Insecta; order Hemiptera; family Cicadellidae; genus Macrosteles; species Macrosteles quadrilineatus. Next base: position 32,832,777 of record NW_026542598.1, on the reverse strand, counting down.
ACAGATGCTGGATACCAGGAACAGATCACGCTACACACGAGGCTGAGAGAGTCGCATTATTAGGGCTTAGTCATTTGCGATTGGCGAGAATTGAACCCGTCAAAGTCTAAGATGCTGACCACTACGCTAGCAACACGCCCAAACTAAGTTATTTCAACTGGTAAAAATTTTGTTATGATGTTGAATGTCTACTTTACAGTAGTAATAACTATATAACTATAACCAGTGACAATTTTTTCTTTTTTTTAGACAGCACTGTGACCCATGTCACTTAATGCTAGTGTCTAAATTATTATATTTTTTTTCTGACCAGGTTGATGGGCATTAACAGTTGCTTTAGCTCACCATAAGTCATTCCCTAAGTTTGACTTGGTAAAAACGTTTGTGTATTCGACAGAATTTAGTAATTTAGATCAGCGCAATCTGTACTGTATGTGGCTCAACTTTTAACCACGACGATTTTGAAAAATATTAGTGCTAAAAATTTAACATGGGACTGGAATGTCTACAGCTTAGTCACGTGTAATGTTTATACCCTATGAGTTTTAAACCATTTTTGATCCACGTCCAACTTAAACATCTGAATTTTTCAAACGTCCTCCCATCCCCAAACCCACCAAGCTCAAATATAATTCAAGAGCGGCATTATAATCCCCCTGAGTAATTAATTAATACTATATATCAGATAAGGTGATGTGATTAAACTAATGTATATGGCTATTATCCCAAATTAGTTTTATATAATTTTTTCTAGGAGCGGTGACGACCCCTTGAAGTCCTTTCACGTTGAGAGCCGCTGCGGAGAGACGATTCATGTTCCAGTTAACGTTTTGTAGTTCATGATGTGTTAAATGTAGCAAAAACACAAACGAGTAAAGTTAATAACCACGACTAACCGGAGATTGCAATGAAAATAACCACGATTAAACAGTGACATCAAGTAGTGTCACTGGCCACTCTCTCCGGGCAGGTTTGCGACCGCGACGTTACCAATTGTGCAAAAACCACAACCGTCGCGCCGCGACGCTCTCACTGCAACACTTGCCTAACCGGGGCAAACCTGCAGACTATGGTTCTCAAAATAAAATACCCTCGCCACAGCAAACCTGAAGAACAAGAGAATTTCCATTTACCGTACTGGATTTTTACTACAATATTCCCTGAAAGTTGTCAGATTTATTTTCCATTTAAATAGCATTAATTTTAATGAGTACTGTACCTAGGCCTGCTGCTACAGGGAAGGCATAGAGGGGAAGTTTTTATATAAATATTGATAGCTTAGTATAAAATAAACTAAATTGCCAAATTTGATCAAAATATAACACCCTTTTAACTAAATACATTTGACAGATACATTGGATTTGTAGAATGTAATACAACAAAACTTTTGTAACATTGTATGATATATACCCCTTGAAATTACTAAATAGGATGTAGCACAGTACAGCGGGCCCATGCTCGGCACGAATAATAGGAGCGTGACTGTATCAGAAACTACCACTGGTAGGTACTTAGGTTAATTTTAGTGGGAAAGTTCTGTATATTCCTCGCCTAGGAATCAATAAGTTACCGGATCAGTCGTAACCTTTGTTTGTGGTTTTACTAGACCCAGTAGTTCTTGATTATTGGGCTTTAAATAAATGATCCTGGCTAAAGACCCGCTGATCTTCGTAACAAATCTGTCAACTCATTTCTTCAACACTTATTTTCCCTTACAACGCGCACCCTAGTGTGTGGGAGTTGTACAAGCATTCACAACGCCGAACTCCGATGGTAAAAGTAAACAGCTCTAATGTGCAAGGAAAATAAGATCAGCACAGTAAGTAATCATTAAAAGATTTTTAGCTACATTACATTCATAAACTCCTCTTCAAATAAGGAAGAGGGGTTATTAAGTACAGGAAAGACTCACTTAATCGGAATAATAGGGGCTGAACCGTTCCGAATAATCGTGTTTCCTGACGATCAATAGTTGGTAGGCTACTTACAGGTTCATTTTGGTAAAGTATATTATATTTTCCAACCCCCCCCCCCCCCCCTTCAACTCATACTACTCAGATGGTGAATTTAAATCAGATTGTCAAAAACCCTTCCAGTGCAAGGTAAGTAACTGCCGTAAATGTTTATGTTCCATTTTAGTTCAAGTTTGTTACAGAAATACAAGAACAATGATCAATGATTTGTATGTATCTTCCAAGCGTCCCAGATTACCCAGTTTCGGAATACGTGAGGTCAATAAAGTAGGGAATTACTATCACCTTTTATAACGTTAACATTTTACTTACTATCATCAATTAAAGTTACAGCTTTCCCGGCCAAATAGTTTAAAACTAAAAGACGAACAAAAACCATGTATTTAATATAAACTACACATATAATGTGATTCTTATAGGCTTTAGAACCAAGCATAGAATTAGATAACGAAGTTTTAAAGCCTAATCAATGACAAAGGTACCAATGGTATAAATTGAAAACACTCGGATTCCCTAGCGCACTATTAGGGTTGTCCTGCTCGTAAGAAATGTCGGGTAAGATACTATTTTGGATGTATAATGTGATCATTTATTATTTCAGTAGCTAACTTAGCACTAACTGCCGCAGCACATACTGCAACAGGGATTTCATTTGGATCAAAGCCAAACTTGTTTACTTCATGCAGTTAGTATTATATCAGTTAAATTCTGTCCAGGTAAATTTAGATTAAGATTTTGTTGGAAATTACTTGTTTTTGGTAGCCAAGCCCTGAAAATATTTTTAAGCCGATAGAAAAACACTATACAATTTCTTTTGTGTCGACATTGACCATAGTTCATCTAAATTTTAAATTTTCTTTCATTACTAATTTTCTCGTTATTTATTTTCTATTAGGCTATATGAGTTTTGTTTTGTATTGTAAAACAAAGAATAAAATTATTGAAGGTTCATTAAATGAAATTATTTACATTAATCAAACAATTTTACATAAACTTGTAAGATAATATTTTCACGAATTTCTTCGTGTTTATATATAGCTACGTTCATTTCACGTACAAATTATTGATAATAAACATAGACAAAAGCATTTATCAGCACTTTTAACCAAATATATTTCTCTAAATTAACAACCCGCTTAGTTATAATTGATAAATGAGCTTGATTTAAAAACGTGAGAAATAAGATTATAAGCGTGGGTGGTTGTTTAGTGAGCTGAATGAACAGCGCTTGATCAGATAATAAAAACACTTCATTAGTTCACTTTCATCCTCCTCCAAAAATACCAGTTTTTGTGTGTATTCCCTTGAATGAATCCATGAGAATATATTTATATATTGAGAATATATTTATATATTGAGAATGTATTTGTTTATCCATATAAACAACAACACGAAGGAGTAAGATTAGTTAATATAACCAATTATTTTAAATTGATTATGATATACAGGGTGTCCCGTAACTCTCTGGACACTTGTATATAGCGATATTCCTTAGGTCAAGACAAACACATTTCACCATAGGAACATGGGTCTCTGGTGTCTAGTTTACCGACTGTCGGCATTTATGTGTTTTTTACATAAACATTAATAACTCCTAAACGGTTTGAGATACAGCTTTGATATTTTGCAAAAATGTTAACCTTATTAAGACCTATACTCGTTAGAAATTATACCAAAAAATCGATATCCGTTTCAAAATGGCGGCCATTTAAAATATTTGATGCCAAATTTCACGAAAACCGTTAACTTTACACAAAAATTGCAAGAGACAAAAAAGTTTGTAAATTTCATGTAGTTTTCAATGATACCTTATTTGTTAAGATGGGATAAATAATAACAGAGAAACGTGTTGTTTTCGTAATGTATAACCACTTTTCTCCATTTAAACAATGCTAATACTCCTTTTACGTTGTTTAGCATTGTTTAAATGGAGAAAAGTGGTTATACATTACGAAAACAACACGTTTCTCTGTTATTATTTATCCCATCTTAACAAATAAGGTATCATTGAAAACTACATGAAATTTACAAACTTTTTTGTCTCTTGCAATTTTTGTGTAAAGTTAACGGTTTTCGTGAAATTTGGCATCAAATATTTTAAATGGCCGCCATTTTGAAACGGTTAATGATTTTTTAGTATAATTTCTAACAATAATAGGTCTTAATAAGATAAACATTTTTGCAAAATATCAAAGCTGTATCTCAAACCGTTTAGGAGTTATTAATGTTTATGTAAAATACACATAATTGCCGACAGTCGGTAAACTAGACACCACAGACCCATGTTCCTATGGTGAAATGTGTTTGTCTTGACCTAAGGAATAACGCTATGTACAAGTGTCCAGAGAGTTACGGGACACCCTGTATATTAAAAATTTCATTTACACTAACAATTAAAAACAAGGTAGCAACAGATTTTTAACTTTTATCTTTATAATGTGATTAAAAATGATCTATATAAATTTCACCGAATTACCAAAACAACGAACACATTTTAGCACAACTGACCTAATATTGCTTCTAATACATGGATACAGCGACTTAGTACTCATTGAAACTTTTGTTACTTACATAGGGAAGAATAAGTAACATGTAAATTTCCAACTGAGCGTTACATATTTGATTCGCGGTGTGAGTTTATTCTTAAAACAAATAGAATCTAACATTCTCGTTCTATTTATTAAACACACCCAATACAAAGTTTGTACTTCCATTGTCTCTGAACATTGTTCATGCAAATCTCTCTTGTGTAATTAAGTGTTTTCTAGAATTTTCTAGAATAAGAAAAAAAATGTAAAGGAAAAACGCAAATTAAATAGTAAATTTGAAATAAAAAATATTGAATATCCAATTTATCATTTACTTTAAACGTAGTAATTAAAAATTAAATCTGATATTGATAAAGTTATAAAAATATTGAGACAAGTAAAATATAGACCTACTTATTAACAAAAATAAAACTAACCATCGTACGGATATTAATGGTTCTCAAAATATATCCTTTGTAACTTAAATATTCAGCTATCCAGCCATTTTAAAGGTTTATGGTAATTTTTGGTTGATGGTAACTTCATTGGTGCTAGGCATTATTTCAACCCGTGATACTATACCAGAAGTCGTGCATTTAGACCTGTCAATCAAATAATAACTTATTTCAAAATGATAGGCTACTTTAAACATTTCAGGACAATTCCAGAATCGCCCAAAAGTTGCATAGATCATTATGAACAACCTAATTGTGTTCTTGGATTTTAGAAACGATGTTACTGCTTGTTCCATCCCAGCGCAAGCCTTCGGTCCCCGAGGTCACGGGTCCGATTCCCGCCAATCAATAATAGATTTTATCCATGTGGTAATGCAATAACCCTCAAGACCTACCCTAGGGTAATGTGTTAAACGCCGGACTAGAGCCTAGGATGCTAAAATAAGACATTAAAAAATAAATAATCCCAAAACTTGGGCCCGATCGAACGATTCCCCTCTCCTCATTAGAGTAAGAATTGCAATGACACGAAAACTCCACTGGGGCGTGGATCACTGCTTAATGCAACGATAAACAAATTATTTTTCTCAAATAAACTTTGCTCTAATTACTTTAATTTCAAAAACACAATGTTGGTAACCACTGCACACCTATAAAATGCAATTATTTCAGTATTCGCGGTATAACATAACATGGTAAAGTGTTGAGAATTCAACAAGAAGTTTGCTAGTACAGTGAGTGCAGTTTCTTTGCTATTTTTATTAGGTTAAGTAGACTTGTTGCAAAGAGGTCGACCAACACGCGACATTGAACGGTCTGTCATACAGCCAAGGTCTCTGGTATTTCCTCAATCGGCTTGGTAAATTATCGTCGTCTGTTACATATTTTGTACATTGTCTCATAGCTAGTACTTCAAAAACTCTCATATTATTTTAAGTTAAACATTGATTGCCAACTAAATTCTCTACGGAAATAATTTAATAAAATGCATTGGGAATTTTGAACGTAGACACATTTTCTATGGTAAAGAAGAATGTGCAATCCACAATAATATCAAAATACTATAACCCCCTATTTTTTCATTTTATTAAAATCTACCTCACAACCTAAAGACACTAAATAAAGTGCTTATTTTGTTATTTAAGTCAAACCGTTGTACTATTTTGATAAGTGCAATATTACCATTGAAAGATGCTATATAAACTTATTAGTTTAAGCACTTACTAAATGGGTGCAATAGTAACTATATAATATAATATATATAAAGTTCACTTACATATAATCCAATACGAAACGTCTGAGTTTACACACTTCACACACATCTGTAACAAAACAGGCTTGATTAGTAACGTTGCCATTTTATAAACTGTTTAATTAATTCTACGTCTTTGGTAACACAACTAAAAATAACATATAACAAGATTTGGTTGTAAATGTCATAAGCTTTATGTGTTAAGGAGCAACAATAATACTGGTTTTCAGTATACTGTACCTCCTTTGGTCGCATTCCTACACTTGTGAAATTCTCGCATTAAAAAGTTGAGGTGTCATCAAATATTAGAAACTCTTGTTGGTATTTTCTTATTTTGCGTCTTGGCCCAGTGACCTGTAGAAACCCGACCATATTTCTTAGGTTCGTTGTACATTGCACATAAGATTCTATTATAAAATTAAGTTCGCAATCTAAACCACGCATTTTTACCATAGAGAGAAAATAACGGATATTAGAACAAAGATTGATTAACCATAAACATATTCAAATGATGTAACTAGCCCGAAAGTAAACATGTGCATATTTTTTTATAAGTGTAACTGTGAAAAATAATAATATTAGTCTATATGTTACCCAAGCCTAAGGGGTTACTCTATGTTGAGAATTCTTACTTTATGTGGCATATTTTAAATCTACTTCAACCACAGAAACCATACTACTATAACCTAACTATAACCGTCGTTAGGTTATAGTTAGGTTATAGTAGTATGGTTTCTGTGCTTCAACGAAACGAGCTTACAATTGGAATCTGGAATTTCTTGGCTCTCGGGTCCAGCGACAAAGTAACAGTATCACCGGAAGGATTCGGGAATTGCAGCAGAAAGCGTGAACCACGGAACGAATGTCTCAGCTGTCGCAACTCCGTTCATGCTTTGTTGCTACCAAGGAAGGATCAAATGTCAGTGCAGAAATGTGAAGTGATCAAACCTTTAGTATAATCTTTATTCTCATCAACAATATTAAGATGACTTTTAAAGAGGTTACAGTTTCTTTTAGGCTTGCACTAGCTCATCCACATAGGCTACAGACCAGTGGGTGGAACGTATCCAGCACTGGGTAGGTGGGCAAGGGGAGATACAGTACAGAATGGGTGAACTGTACTGATTAAAAGTAGTAGTAAGTATCAGGATCCAAACCTATGTTATGTCATTGCTGCCTTGGGCCCCATGTTTGTGGCGCTACCGGTACCGACTGAGCCACTGACTCGCCTTACATAAAAAGATCAAATGAATTCAACACTAACTTGTAGTTTTCTAAAGGTCCATTTAACTAATTGAAAATTACATTTCACACAGATCTACTTCTCTACACATGTAAATTAGTTAAATATTGTAAAGCCCAAACGTACTTTATTATTATTACAATCTTCAGTAATTTCTTACTACCAATCCAAGCAATTTTCTTTGTACGTCTAAACACTGAGAATTAAAGTAAAACGAATGCTTTTCCATCAAAGACGGATTATCAATAAAAGGATTGCATGCTGTATATAAAAGCCAAATACACGTGCTGCCATGTTTATTATTAAAATTAATGACATCAAAGAGGCAGCTTTTCATGATCTGCTCTAACTAATTGATTCTAAGAACTAGCTAATTGCTAACTGGCTGATTGGATTCAACTGAACGAGCTTAAACACTCGTGTGTCTGACAAAGTGAAACAACTTCCAATGATCGCGATAATTAATTATTAAATAGCAACACAGTCCTAAGTAAGTGATTATGTATATGAAACATGTATTGTATAGAAAATTAATTGTGATAAAATTAGTGAAATAAGCTTTAGCTATATAATGTACTATGTTCTAATAATGTTAAAACGATCACAATTAAAATATTTCTATATGTAATCGGTGCTTTCCCATTCTTTTATCACATTTCCATTCTCAAGCTTATGTTAGGATGCAATGAATATAACGTATAAATAAATACTAGCTCATCCGATTAATCGAACAATTTTTTTTGTTCAATATAGGCTTACATACAAATGATATACTCACGTAACATAATAATACCAACCAAGATTTCGCATGATTTCAACAGCTTGCGAGTTGATAAACGAATCAACAAGAATATATTTATACAGGGCGATTGGTACTCAGTGTGACAGAAATTTGTTGGTGTAAGTACAAAGTTAAGGAAGTGTGATGATGCACATAAAAGGTTCCAAGTCCGAAAATTGGCTTCCCAAACAATTATTTTAAGTTTTACGAAAATAGGTAACCAATTTCAATTAGGCCTACCAGGAAATTTCTCAATTACCTGTTAAAGGATTTGAGTAGATAATGTCATTTTCGTGTTCTTAATTAAATTTCGTATAAGAATAAGTACCTGGGGACCGAGCATTGCTCGGGGAACCTTATTAGTATACTCTGAGAGTTTTCTTTGGTCAATGTCATCTTAACTGAAAATATTATGTATATATGTTTTTTTGGTGTTTAAAATGTCAAGAGTACATATTATATTAATTTTAAGTCAATTTTAATAAGCTGGGAGTTTTAGGTTTTTCTCTTGTGAATACAAATAAACAGGCTTCTTCTTTCTAGTGCCTTTTATTAGGCTATAATAATTTGTGCAATTCTGACTACTATTAACAACTGCTTCTTTACTCCACCAACAACTCAAATGGTCGATTCCTAAGAGACGTGTTTAGTTCGGTACATTATTAGAGTATAATAATTGGTATATCGATTATATTTGGTTGATTGTACAACAGCTAACCCAAAAGGGGATTGTGGAAATCGCTAGTTAGCAATAACATTATTTCGAACGGTAATAACCTCAACACGCCTCCTGAGAATGTAATGAACAAGTGTTAACAGTCTGTGTAACTCTCTAGAGGAGCCAATATTATGTATTGTTGGTCAAAACGCGTTAAATATCCTAGGGAAGGTGAAATGTCACTATCACAACAGACCCACAAACTAAGCCAACATAAATTAATATATCTTATTTAATCATTGCATAAATATAACATTAAGCATTCCATTCCCATGTTAATTCAATCAGTTTTAAGATGAAAATTAGCGTAACTAAATTCACCTGTGTTCTGAAGTAAATTGTGTTTTTCTGACAAATTCTAAAACGTTATGGTATATCCGAACTAAAAAACTTATTAAAAAATACACATTATTTTAAGCTCATTGTATATTAAAGTTACAACCTTAAGGGAAAATATGATTTTTGATTGTAGCACACTTTGCGACTTATTCAAGTATTTGTACAGACTTATTAATTTAATAATTAATTGATTACAGTTAGTCAATGTAGAAAGGATGTCTTCATCGGTATCCGGAAGTCAATGATTTAATTTAAACACAAAAACACAAAATACAAACAAATAAAACTACATTAGAAGCACTCAACAGCACAAATACATGTATATTATAGCAGTGCATCCCAGAACGATGAAATAAAGTGTATCGATTAACTAAGTTGGCAACCGATCAACATTGTAGACTGTAGCAACTCTCCTAGTCGCTATTTCAACATATTTTTTTTTCTTATTTAAAAATATTTGCTACAACTGGAGTAGCCGATTATATGACTAATATGGGATGTATTTATTAGTTTCAACAACTTAATCAACTAATTTAAACACAAACAAAACAAAAGTACTATAAACACTTAACAATGCGAGTGCATCACATAATCACGAGACAAAGTTTATCGATTAACTAAGTTGGCAATAAATTAGGTAAATGTAGTTAGCGGGAACGGTGGAATGGAAGTGATTACACGGGACGGTTGGTTTCGGACCGAGCAGGACCAGTGGTCCAATGTTCAACAGCTGCGAGCCAGTCTAATAGGTCTTGATTGAATCTGCCCAGCAGCTGGACCAGCTGATGTCAAATAACTCGGCACCCAAGAAAAACTTGTCAAGCTGATTACTGATTTATGCTAGCCCAAAATTTTTGTAATAATACCCCCGCCGCAGCAAACCTGCGGACTAAGCGAATTTCCATTTGCCTGATTGGATTTACGCTAAAATGTCTCCTTAAAGATATCACATTCATTCCGTAAAATGAGTACTTAGGTTTGCTGCATCAGAAAGGGTAAACGTGTTCTTTCTTTTTTATAAGATTAAACCATTTAAATTTTGACTGGCGGATGAACACGCTTCAGAAATGTTGTAGTTCAAAAAACACATTATAACCGAACTTTTAATATCGCATGACGTTTAAAGCAATAGAAGCATGGATATCATACGTTTTCTCAAATGTCTCTATTGCTTACTATGAATAAATAATCCTTAAATGTTGTACGAGATTTTGATTCTCGTAGCATAATGTTTTTGAACACCATAGCCCTATTGAGCGAACAAATTTCCTTATGCTAAAAAGACATGTAATATAGAAGTCAATCTGGGCATAGCCTCTGGGGACATCAAAATGAAAAAGTAAATCGGTCCCGGGCCTCGGTCTTACCGTGCCACCTACGGTAATAGCTACTTACCTATAGGGAAATTTGCTAAAACCCTTGGTTATATGGCGTTATTCGAACCCGGGATCCGAGGGACCGAAGTCCCGGGTTCTAACCACTAGACCAGCTCGCTCCCCTGCCCATACTGATAAACAGAAACGTTTTAGTGTACAAAACAATCCTAGAAGTCATCAGACGGTAACAATAAACTAAGTCATAATTCTCTGGAAAGTTTGGTCCGATTTCCAGAGTTGTACTACTTCAACAACAGCTGCAACATATTTACTGCGGAAAGCGTGAACAATCCGAAGGAATAAATGTAAACCTAAACGCCTAGTGACCAAAATATCAACATTGAGAAATTAACCATATCCGTTAATTAATATAAACAATTAATATATATATATTAAATATATAAAATTAAATATAAAAAATCCCTTGTAGTCCCTTGTAAACACATTTTGTAAAAATTTACAAGCAAATAAGTGTGTAACAATTAATTACCCTCGAGGCTTACCGTATTAATTTTACACACAACGAATCAGGCCTCATATTTAAACAAATTATAAAAAGTCCGAATTCAGTAACGAAAGACATTGCCACTTATTATAAGAATCATTTACTTGCCTGAGCAAATATTGTTGTGAGTATCATGGTATCATATTGATGAAACGTACGTACTGTTTACGAAAATATACAAAGCGATTACATCATTAATTATCCACACTTTTCGATTTTTGAATGGTGAATGTAAAAACAACGACCACTTAACTTTTCAAAATTAAATTAACAGTACGATTTAAAGAGTTTGGAAGATGAGTTAAATTGAAATAAAAACTCAATGCAGTTTTGAATAGGAAAAGGAACATTGCACAATTATTAATTTTAAAACTCCTTAACAACATTTCTGCAAAAAGAATAGTAAGCCCTTTTATTACCGAATTGTTCTTGATATAATGTTTCGTATTTGATATTTGAAACTTGGAGATTAAAGGAGAATGCTGTTGAAATTAAACTTGGAGAAGATAATGTAGAAAGATAAAATAAAAAGATTACATCATAACAAGTAGAATTAATCTGTTAGCGGGTGTTAATTTTCAAGGTTTAGGTGTCAACTACTATCTACATCATTACACGCAATTAACATGGATTTACATCCACGTTAATGTTAATTCCTATTAAAGAAATTGTAACGAAGATAGAAATGTTCACTTCTTTCCCAAACGATGTTGTGGAAATTCCAGGCCAACTGTCACAAGATATTTACAACTTTGAACTAGAAACTAGCACACCATTGTTACAGTAGTTGTTGTAGGTTGTTAACTGTTGTTGCCTTATGAGTTTAATGTAAACATGTTTGAATGTAATTGTAACTGTAATATACTGTAATAACTTTAATGTACTAACTTGTATATAACTATACTATGCTAACTATAACTGCCTACCTATAATAATTCTAACAAATCTTTCAATGCCACATAAGTTGTAATAAACTGTCCAAAGAACTATTCGTTCTTCAGTATCGTCTAGAGTTAAGATCCATTGCTTTTCCAAGTGAAGCATCGCAAATCAAGATGAATAAAACATTGTTTTCATGGACGCTCAAATAAACAACCGTTTGTAACCTCCAGGGAATATTGAGCAACAAGCTATCCATTTGCCGATCAAAACAATTGTGTGAAATATTGTTTCATCAATACTTAATGGATACTGAACTAAATTTGATTCAGCTGAGAATAACTACAAAAGCAAATGTTTGTAAAATTTTTAGTGAACTTAAAATAATATGCATTAATACCCATCTACATGCTTTACGTTTTATAAGAAATAAATCCAAATATTAAAAAATCTATGTAAATGTTATGCTAATAACAAGTTTCATGATTGCATAATAAGAAAAGCTTTGTGACTTCTGTAAGTGGTTTAAAACGGTTAAATGGCAATGTTTAAATGGTTGAAACCTAAACTTGCATATACGCATTAATGTCCTGATTTCTCAGCGTTTCACGGAAGGGACAAGAGCACCTTTGATAATGAATATGTCATCCCGAATGTTTAATAGTGAGGTTGAGGTAGTATTTTAACTACTTTTAACCATTGTGGAAGGTAACTTTCAATTATAGGCCTACTTTAGAGCATATAGCTCTATACAGGGTGGCTGAAAAGTAACTTGCACCCCCTCTTAACTTTTCAACCATTTGATATATTTGAAATCGGTTTGCGGCAACCTTCTTAGATATGAAGGGCTACAATAATTATGGTCAATTTTGAAAATTTTTACCCCTAGGGGTAGCGGGGGTAGGGGGTAGCTCAACATTTTCAAATTGTAAGTATAGTCAAGTTTGGTATCATTTTACAGGTCTTGACGAAACATAACAAATAACATAAAGAAAATAGAAATCGAACCAATAATAACAAAATTGCAGCTAAAAATGATTGAGGCAATGGTTATTGAAAGTAATTTTGAACTGCCATTTTGTTATTATTGGTTCGATTTCTATTTTCTTTATGTTAATTGTTATGTTTCGTCAAAACCTACAAAATGATACCAAACTCGACTATACTTGCTGTTTGAAAATTTTGAGCTACCCCCTACCCCCGCTACCCCTAAGGGCAAAATTTTCAAAACTGACCATAATTATTGTAGCCCTTTGTATCCAAACAAGTTGCCACAAACCGATTTCAAATATCTCAAATAGTTAAAAAGTTAAAAAGGGTGCAAGTTAATTTATTTGCCACCCTCATAGTTATTTGGATTTGAAACGTTTTAGGACGCCATTTTGTTATTAGTGAGCCGATTTTGGTTTCCTTTATGTCAATGTTTATGTTTGTTCAAGACCTGTAAAATGATACCAAACTCGACTATACTTGTCATTTGAAAAGTTTGAGCTACCCCCTACCCCCGCTACCCCTAAGGGAAAAATTTTCAAAACTGACCATAATTATTGTAGCCCCTCATATCTTAGAAGGTTGCCGCAAACCGATTTCAAATATCTCAAATGGTTGAAAAGTTAAGGGGGGGTGCAAGTTACTTTTCAGCCACCCTGTATAGCATTTTTTTGCTTGAAACTGTCAGATACTGTATTTGCGAAGGTTTATATATAGGCCTAATAGTTTTGCCAGCATATATTAAAATATGCAAACCAACTGCTGAGCTGTATATAAGAAGGTTTCAACTGGGACTACATTAATATCCCCGTGCGTAGAACTGGTACACAGCTAAGTAATTGCTGTATTTAAAGCTTATAATTCGTGGTTCGATTTTCAACTGATCTTGCATCTTTCTTTTTTGTAACTCCACAGACTTTTGTTAAATGATCGCAAAAAGAGTACAAATATTGTAAATATACAGACTTTGTCATGCTTTATCACGAACTCTGTGTTTTATTAGTTAACCTCAATACTATTTTAAAAATATTTTTGGGTAAATACATTCATGAAACAAGATTTCCAAAATACTTTTATAAGACATTTTAAAGTGCTTTTGATTAATTTATTTCTTACTTTATTTTATATTTTCCTCCAAGATATCACAACTGTAATTACATTGTAACTTTATTCCAAGACGTTACTCGCCACACAACCAAGTAATGCTATAGCAATGTTCTGAGAGAAAGAAGCACACGAACGTACACTATGTGACACTGAAGAACGATCTCGATATGAGATCAAATTAAAGTCTAGCAGGAGCGAGACTTCAGCAATTTATCGACCAAGATAAGTTATTGCCTGAGAACGCCCCCTTTATCAATAATACACCTTACAACGCCAAGTCTCTTGACAATAAGGTGTTATTATTTGTTAGCGAAACAATTCCTAGTATTTACATCGTCTGGTGTTGTTTCTAGTTCACACTTTTACCGCAATCATTCTTTTTTCCGCACTCCAGTATTCCCACCAAACAACACAAAACAGTGTGTTTTATTAGGCAAACATGTACGCTTACGATCAGCTGTTGCAGCGTTTCCCATTTTGTTTAACGCTTGTAACCTAACCTAAAAACGCGTTGAATAGTGTTTGAAAGACTAACTATACATATGTTTTATAGTAACTGTAGGAAAATATAATGTGTAATGTGAGCGCAGAGTACCTTTGTTGCACTCGAGAAACTTTCAAGTGCAGCAAAGTGCCACTTCGCACACTACATTAGTTACACAAACAACTATAGGAAGAAGTTCCATAAGTACGATTAAAGTATTGAGGAATATGTTTTAAATCCTATTGGACCCTGGTATACAACAATACAGTTCTATACATTAAAAATAGCTTTAGAAAGTCTATAAACTGCTTTTAAAACACCAAATGTTTCGGGGAGTGACCCCCGTACCCTATTTCTTCCTTCCACCTCCTCCAAACCCCCCGATATACCCTTCAATAAGATCTTAGAACCGCCACTGACTTAAGTTATATCACACCACTAGCAAACATGTATTTAATAACACCCCAAACGTAGTTTAAAATAACGCCTTGCAAAAATTAAAAAAGTGACTTGGAAGAATGTAGTTTATACGTTAAATGCAATAACTGCAACACGAAATGAGATAACGAACACCTGTATTTTCAGCAGGAAAATGTTATTTTTCCAGGCTGAAATGCTGGCAACAAGCCAACAAGATAAGGGTTGTTGAGTATTAATTAACGAGGGAAGGGTGAGTATGTTGAGCTAGAGACCTGAGCTAGAGAGAATGAACCAGCGTAGGGGTCGCGTAAATCTGTACACTGAACATCGGTGGGAAACGGAATAAACCAACAGGTTTAGTCAATGGTAGTTTATTTTATTCCCCTGGAATTGTTTTCCACACTTCATGCTAGGTCTACTAGTAGGAGGGTCGCGGCATAAAATTCATTGGTAATTGGCTTGATTTGAACCCGGTACCTCGGGCACCAAAGTCTCGTGCTTTACTATTAGAGCAGCTCGCTCCCCAGAGTCAAAGGTACCATACGTGAAATGCGATAAAATATTATTTAAGTGGAGAAGAGAGTTATATAGTTAGCCTAAAATCTAGCACACTGTTACAATTACCTGTTACAATTACAGTTACCTGTTACAATTTGTTGTACAGTATTAAAAATAAACACGACTTAAGTTCCAATGAGAATAATTTAATGAATATCTTTATAATGTATAATAATGTAAAAAAACACGTTTCTTGGAATAATTTTTCATATTTTTCATTTTTTAAGGTTGTTATTCATGCAGCCTGTATATAAATGATTTTAAGGACAGCTGATCTTTGTTAAACAATTCATATTTTTTGAAAATATTCATTCCATTCTGGTTTTTTTTACAAGGCTAACTCATTTTCTCTCTTATTAATTCACAAAATTACAGGTAAACACTCTACAATTGCAATCATAATTTTAGCAAGGACTTGATGCAAGTTTTGAAAAACATAAAAGTATACGCGAGTTCTGGACGAGACGAGACTCTGTGTCATTAAAATCTGACAAACCCCGAGGCTACAGGTCACAGCAACTTTATGACATCTTGTTCAGCGTTTCTGTAGAGTAATTCTACTATCAAATTATAGTTGAAAATTAATTTGAAATTTATCTCTGATGGTTTTGAGATGTATAAACGTGCAAACTACTATTGGCCAAAAAATATATTGCAAACGTAATTTTTCTTTAAAATTTTGTTATTCTTTTATAAAAAAAATAGCCGAATAAAATGTGTATACAACAAAATTATAAAAGATATTTTTAAGGAATTACATTTATGCAACCTATTTGCAAGTTTTATTCGAGAAAACGCCTGAAAAGTCTCATCTGTGAGTATAAAGCCAATCTACGAATTCCCCTATAGAGAATTAGCTATTAACGTAGATCTCACGGTAAGACCTAGGCCGGGACCGATTTACTTGTTCACTTTGATGACCCCAGAGGCCAAAAACACCAACCGTTCAAAATGTTACATATGTATTAAGTAATTTTTGTCCGATCTTGATGAAATTTTGTTTGAAGGTATAAGGCAGGATACCCGTGAATGAGTTGGCGAACCAGCATGATCAGACCATGGGAACGGGGTTTAAGGGAGGGGGGGGGGGGGGGTTATGGGGTAAAAATTGGGTTTTCTTTCTCATTTTTGACCCTCAAAACATAAAATTTTCCAATTTCTCACTAAAGTTTTATAAAGGGCCTAAAAACAAATAATTTATTATATCAAAGTGTCTTCTCTCTTATTTGTATGCAACTGAGATGATAATGTGACATATCTATGGTTTACAATTATTTTGTACTTTCAGCTTGGCTTGGAGAAATAAATCATTTACATCAGCACATTATGTCGGTACCTATTAACAACGCGTCCATTTTCTTCTACAAAACAGGCTTAATCTTTAACGACGAAATGGAAAGTATAGTAACATAGTGAAAATTTCCGTCTACAGCGAAGATTACATATCATGACTACAACACTATAAAGATAATATTTTCACTGTAATGAACATAAGTAAACGTATAACCAGTCACTAGCCAATTAGAATTGGCCTTGGTACTAGGCACTTTACATCACTTATTTACCACGACGGACTATAACAAGTCAGTATGACCTGTCTATAGTTAAGTAAATTCTCAACGATCTTGATCGATGGTTAAGAATGGTTCAAAGGTTAAAGACGGGGTAGTTATTGAGTTTTAGACTTCTTCAATGGTGTTTTCAGTCTTTATGAAATTAAATTATTATAACCGTAATCCTTATTTTGAACAGCATTGTAAGGTGATAAATGCATTGGCATAAATGTAAATTTTATACTTACAGGCACTGAATTATATTTTAGAAAAAGCACTTTATGTTATGCCCATTTAAATCCCAAATCAAATTTATACAGCAAAACCCTTTTAGATACAATGTAATCTTTAAAGAAACAACTTAAGATAAATCACTTGCGGAAATTCATAAGATTTCATTCTAAAGCTTAAAGGTCGTATAGCTCAAATCATAAAACGAAACCCTCTCATTAAGAAGTTCAATTGGGTAACAAAATAATACTTGTTATCGATACCGTATCTTGGTTAATGCAAAAGACATTATAAATTCATGTTGTAAGTTAAATTACCATAAAAGAAACTAGTTTAGTTATTGTTTTCCCGATAACTGGGCATTATAAGTAAAAAAACGTCAATTTTGTGTTAAATGAGTCAATATAAGAACCATTGAATTTGATGGCTTACCGTCACTGAGTAGAACATCAATAAGACATGCTTCAACATGTTACTTTGCCTGAGGTTTGTATGTATCTGTATTGTACAGTGTTAACAATATAACAGTCACAGTGACGTCAGGCGAGGTAGTGTTGTCACTGACATTGACTTTGATGGATTATCTGTCACTCACTGACACATCACTGATGACAAGCTTCAACATGTTACCTTGCCTGAGGTTTGTATGTATCTGTATTGTACAGTGTTAACAATATAAACGACGGTGACGTCAGGCGAGGTAGTGTTGTCACTGACATTGACTTTGATGGATTATCTGTCACTCACTGACACATCACTGATGACAAGCTTCAACATGTTACCTTGTTTGAGGTTTGTATGTATCTGTAATGTACAGTGTTAACAATATAACAGTCACAGTGACGTCAGGCGAGGTAGTGTTGTCACTGACATTGACTTTGATGGGTTATCCGTCACTCACTGACACATCACTGATGACAAGCTTCAACATGTTACCTTGTTTGAGGTTTGTATGTATCTGTAATGTACAGTGTTAACAATATAACAGTGACAGTGACGTCAGGCGAGGTAGTGTTGTCACTGACATTGACTTTGATGGATTATCTGTCACTCACTGACACATCACTGATGACAAGCTTCAACATGTTACCTTGCCTGAGGTTTGCATGTATCTGTACTGTATAGTGTTAACAATATAACAGTGACAGTGACGTCAGGCGAGGTAGTGTTGTCACTGACATTGACTTTGATGGATTATCTGTCACTCACTGACACATCACTGATGACAAGCTTCAACATGTTACCTTGCCTGAGGTTTCTATGTATCTGTAATGTACAGTGTTAACAATATAACAGTGACGGTGACGTCAGGCGAGGTAGTGTTGTCACTGACATTGACTTTGATGGATTATCTGTCACTCACTGACACATCACTGATGACAAGCTTCAACATGTTACCTTGCCTGAGGTTTGTATGTATCTGTAATGTACAGTGTTAACAATATAACAGTCACAGTGACGTCAGGCGAGGTTGTGTTGTCACTGACATTGACTTTGATGGATCATCTGTCACTCACTGACACATCACTGATGACAAGCTTCAACATGTTACCTTGTCTGAGGTTTGTATGTATCTGTACTGTACAGTGTTAACAATATAACAGTGACAGTGACGTCAGGCGAGGTAGTGTTGTCACTGACATTGACTTTGATGGATCATCTGTCACTCACTGACACATCACTGATGACAAGCTTCAACATGTTACCTTGTCTGAGGTTTGTATGTATCTTTACTGTACAGTGTTAACAATATAACAGTGACAGTGACGTCAGGCGAGGTAGTGTTGTCACTGACATTGACTTTGATGGATCATCTGTCACTCACTGACACATCACTGATGACAAGCTTCAACATGTTACCTTGTCTGAGGTTTGTATGTATCTGTACTGTACAGTGTTAACAATATAAGAGTGACAGTGACGTCAGGCGAGGTAATGTTGTCACTGACATTGACTTTGATGGATCATCTGTCACTCACTGACACATCACTGATGACAAGCTTCAACATGTTACCTTGTTTGAGGTTTGCATGTATCTGTAATGTACAGTGTTAACAATTTAACAGCGACGGTGACGTCAGGCGAGGTAGTGTTGTCACTGACATTGACTTTGATGGATCATCTGTCACTCACTGACACATCACTGATGACAAGCTTCAACATGTTACCTTGCCTGAGGTTTGCATGTATCTGTACTGTATAGTGTTAACAATATAACAGTGACAGTGACGTCAGGCGAGGTAGTGTTGTCACTGACATTGACTTTGATGGATTATCTGTCACTCACTGACACATCACTGATGACAAGCTTCAACATGTTACCTTGCCTGAGGTTTGCATGTATCTGCACTGTATAGTGTTAACAATATAACAGTGACAGTGACGTCAGGCGAGGTAGTGTTGTCACTGACATTGACTTTGATGGATTATCTGTCACTCACTGACACATCACTGATGACAAGCTTCAACATGTTACCTTGCCTGAGGTTTGCATGTATCTGTACTGTATAGTGTTAACAATATAACAGTGACAGTGACGTCAGGCGAGGTAGTGTTGTCACTGACATTGACTTTGATGGATCATCTGTCACTCACTGACACATCACTGATGACAAGCTTCAACATGTTACCTTGCCTGAGGTTTGCATGTATCTGTACTGTATAGTGTTAACAATATAACAGCGACGGTGACGTCAGGAGAGGTAGTGTTGTCACTGACATTGACTTTGATGGATTATCTGTCACTCACTGACACATCACTGATGACAAGCTTCAACATGTTACCTTGCCTGAGGTTTGCATGTATCTGCACTGTATAGTGTTAACAATATAACAGTGACAGTGACGTCAGGCGAGGTAGTGTTGTCACTGACATTGACTTTGATGGATTATCTGTCACTCACTGACACATCACTGATGACAAGCTTCAACATGTTACCTTGCCTGAGGTTTGCATGTATCTGTACTGTATAGTGTTAACAATATAACAGTGACAGTGACGTCAGGCGAGGTAGTGTTGTCACTGACATTGACTTTGATGGATCATCTGTCACTCACTGACACATCACTGATGACAAGCTTCAACATGTTACCTTGCATGAGGTTTGCATGTATCTGTACTGTATAGTGTTAACAATATAACAGTGACAGTGACGTCAGGCGAGGTAGTGTTGTCACTGACATTGACTTTGATGGATTATCTGTCACTCACTGACACATCACTGATGACAAGCTTCAACATGTTACCTTGCCTGAGGTTTGCATGTATCTGCACTGTATAGTGTTAACAATATAACAGTGACAGTGACGTCAGGCGAGGTAGTGTTGTCACTGACATTGACTTTGATGGATTATCTGTCACTCACTGACACATCACTGATGACAAGCTTCAACATGTTACCTTGCCTGAGGTTTGCATGTATCTGTACTGTATAGTGTTAACAATATAACAGCGACGGTGACGTCAGGCGAGGTAGTGTTGTCACTGACATTGACTTTGATGGATCATCTGTCACTCACTGACACATCACTGATGACAAGCTTCAACATGTTACCTTGCCTGAGGTTTGTATGTATCTGTAATGTACAGAGTTAACAATATAACAGCGACGGTGACGTCAGGCGAGGTAGTGTTGTCACTGACATTGACTTTGATGGATTATCTGTCACTCACTGACACATCACTGATGACAAGCTTCAACATGTTACCTTGCATGTATCTGTACTGTATAGTGTTAACAATATAACAGTGACAGTGACGTCAGGCGAGGTAGTGTTGTCACTGACATTGACTTTGATGGATTATCTGTCACTCACTGACACATCACTGATGACAAGCTTCAACATGTTACCTTGTCTGAGGTTTGTATGTATCTGTAATGTACAGTGTTAACAATATAACAGTCACAGTGACGTCAGGCGAGGTAGTGTTGTCACTGACATTGACTTTGATGGATTATCTGTCACTCACTGACACATCACTGATGACAAGCTTCAACATGTTACCTTGCCTGAGGTTTGTATGTATCTGTAATGTACAGTGTTAACAATATAACAGTGACAGTGACGTCAGGCGAGGTAGTGTTGTCACTGACATTGACTTTGATGGATTATCTGTCACTCACTGACACATCACTGATGACAAGCTTCAACATGTTACTTTGCCTGAGGTTTGCATGTATCTGTACTGTATAGTGTTAACAATATAACAGTGACAGTGACGTCAGGCGAGGTAGTGTTGTCACTGACATTGACTTTGATGGATCATCTGTCACTCACTGACACATCACTGATGACAAGCTTCAACATGTTACCTTGCCTGAGGTTTGTATGTATCTGTAATGTACAGTGTTAACAATATAACAGTCACAGTGACGTCAGGCGAGGTTGTGTCGTCACTGACATTGACTTTGATGGATCATCTGTCACTCACTGACACATCACTGATGACAAGCTTCAACATGTTACCTTGCCTGAGGTTTGTATGTATCTGTAATGTACAGTGTTAACAATATAACAGTGACAGTGACGTCAGGCGAGGTAGTATTGTCACTGACATTGACTTTGATGGATCATCTGTCACTCACTGACACATCACTGATGACAAGCTTCAACATGTTACCTTGCCTGAGGTTTGCATGTATCTGTAATGTACAGTGTTAACAATATAACAGTCACAGTGACGTCAGGCGAGGTTGTGTTGTCACTGACATTGACTTTGATGGATTATCTGTCACTCACTGACACATCACTGATGACAAGCTTCAACATGATACCTTGTCTGAGCTTTGTATGTATCTGTACTGTATAGTGTTAACAATATAACAGTGACAGTGACGTCAGGCGAGGTAGTGTCGTCACTGACATTGACTTTGATGGATTATCTGTCACTCACTGACACATCACTGATGACAAGCTTCAACATGTTACCTTGCCTGAGGTTTGCATGTATCTGTACTGTATAGTGTTAACAATATAACAGTGACAGTGACGTCAGGCGAGGTAGTGTTGTCACTGACATTGACTTTGATGGATTATCTGTCACTCACTGACACATCACCGATGACAAGCTTCGACATGTTACCTTAAATGCATCTAAACGAGCAGTTATGATCCAGCAAACATAATTATAAGCATACCTTTTCAAAACATTGTATTATGTAGTAAACTCCATACTCAGTGTGGTGTCGATATAACAATACATAATGCTATTGAAAAAAGGAAATATAAAATAAACGAATGAAAGAGATTATGTAAATTTAGTACTTTAGGCCTACTTATAAATGTTTTTGCATTGTTAACTTTTAATTTTACACAAAAAATAGGTAAAATAGGTAGTATTAAAAAACATCGAACCTATGTAGACTGTTTTAACTCCTTAGCAAGGATGAATTGTCTAAGAGTACCGATAAATATAGTGTAATTGAACTGTATTAAGTTCAATTAGTCATTGCTTATTTTTACCATCTGGGATTTCAAGATAGACAGTCTGACCACTTAATTCGTCAATCTAATCCTCGTTGAATCGCATGTCTGCATTTCGGCATCATGCTGTCCATTTGAATCAAATGGAATATAAAATTATTATTGTTCGAAATATAACTTTGAGCTAGACTGAAACTTAATTTCCTTACTTTACGTCAAATACAGTACACTTCCATGACAAGGAATCACTATTCTTATCAATCAAACTGGTTTACCACAATTTTATCCGTGTTACATGTTTATTTAATGCCTCCAACAAGAATAATTTAGTTTACAGTAGGAAAAATAGATAATTATTAAGATAATTTTATAATTTCTTATAAATACGTAAATAGGGTTTGAAGACATTCTGCAGCAGGTTAAAGGCGTGTGTTACTTCAACCTCAATGAAGCGTACCCTACAATTTACCGAGTTGTTTTCGAAGCAGTAGGCGGTGGGGTTAAATTTATGGGCCTACAAGCAGCTCCACTAGTCTTCTTTTAACATCACGGTATATTCTCTATCATTTCCACATAACCGGTTTAAACATTTTAAGGAAAGAAGTGCATGTCTATCTTTCTAACACTGAAAAAATTGTTAAATTAACAGATATTTTTCTCTTAAATATAACCTTTGAACCTATATGAATCTTTCGTTTTGTTTTCGACACAAGGCCCTGCCTTCTAGGAATTTCGAAGTTCTTCTATGGGACTTAAGAAAGTAAACGTACTTTGTCTACTATGGCAATGAAATTAAATGAAAACTGCAATATTATCTTCATTTCAATCAATCAACCGATCAATCAATTTTATTTATTGAGATTTCTTTAAGAAATGCAATAGTGTCATATACATAGATTTTAATTTGAATTTTCATCTTGCTGCATTTGTATAGTTATTGTTTTTACCCATATTAAACTAAAACATACATTTTCTATACGTACTTAGAATGTTTACTTGCCTTATCTTATACTATAGAGACTACTAGCTATAGAAACATAATGCCTAATAATAAGTTGATGATATTATGCCTGTTTAAATGATTTCCTAACTTTTCCAATTGAATAATTACACTCCCGTTGTTAAGAAAGAACAATTTATCAATAAATGTCTTACTTTCCTTAACTTACTTTTTAGTTTAAGGTATCGTAAATAAATAAGTAAGGGGTCGTGATCTTATAAATTCAATTTAAAAAAAAAATTGACTTTTCTATTCCTTACGGGTACGATGAGATAAATTATTGTCTATTTAAAACTAATTACGTCAAAATATAACAGGAGTAAACTGTTTTTCTTATTCATTAGGTTACCAATAACCATTCGACTGACTACCAAAACTCTTTGTTCACAACATTTAAATACATCAACAATTCAAAATGTCGTTACCAGGGTAAATAATAATACATCGTTGTAAAAACGAAACCAGTGAAAAAAACAGTGAATACTGATTGTTTCCAATTGAGTAAAGTCCGTGACTAAATCAGAATAATAAATCAATGCTAATACTCTTACCGAGAAAAGTAATTCCGTCCTAATATGATATTCCCTAATATAAAAATAATTGTACTATATTTGAATTACTAAGACGCATGATACAAAAAGAAATCCCCTGAGCGTGCCGACATATTAACAATTTATCGGTCTAGAACAGATGAATTATTGCCACTGAAGACGCGCTCTTCATCAATAATTTTGCCTTTCTTTCTCACAGCAAAAAGTACAAAACTTTATATTTTAGCAATTTTCTTCGGAATAAAAGGATGCTTAAGAGTATATCTAACGATTTCATAACACACTTATGTTTTTTTAACGCTGCTCTCATTACACATAATACATATTCTAGAGGTAAAAAAATGTCACGGTTTCTAAAATATAATCATGTATACAAAACTGTAACAATATTCATTCAATGAAGTAGGCTAATCTTAAATATTTATGAGATTTATGAGATATGTTTGAGCGTTTATACTATCCGCCCAAATATTGTCAAAACTATGAGTTTAAGTGGTGACAGTAAGCTTTCCACAGCGGAAACCAATTTTGAGCGTTTTACGATCATGTTAAAAAAACTAAAGATCCGTAAGTATTTTAAATTTTAAAAAATTGAATTCCCATCAATTTGCCGACATCATAGCGTAGAGACTTCTACATGCGATGCCCAAGTATATGTGAAACAAGCCTTAGTGCCAGAAAATTCACCTTAATGTGACGTAATGACCCATCAAATCCGACACACCTGAAGACGGGACAAGATTCTGAAACCCGAAACGCCTTAAATCTACTGTTTCACGAATCGCTGATCGAAATTGTTCACACTGACCTTTAAAAAATACATTTTCCACCACTGAAGACTCTCACTAAGATCTTTAATGTAGTAAAACGCAACAAATATCGTTGTATCCATCAAATTATCCTGTCAACACATACTATATCCATTTGTAATGTTAGGCCTTTGTGTAAAAAACTAAAGTAGGTCGTGCAATATTTTGGCAGACGACGCCAAGACAATCGCAGTAGGTCTGTCCTGGCAAACAAATCTGGAATACGTGACGCCATATTCCAGGAATACATTAAAGTTTGTACTTGCGGTTGCCTGGCACAAACAGGACTAGGAATGAATGAATCATGTATTCCTGTTAAACTGTACGTGTCTTCCGCCCACTGTATTAAGGGCACGGAACGAACGATTTTTTAGCTTGGAAAAACATTCATTTTCCAATACTTAACTTTATTTTATTTCATTGCAGCGTAATATATATTTTTGATTAATAAACACGTTTAAGTACACAATGCATTACGCGTACTTACAGATTACTGCATGTAATCACCCACCTGCAACAGAAAAAATTAATTAAAAACTTAAATATCACACTAATTACATAAAAAATAATAATTGTATTGCACTCATGTATGGTCTTAACTCGTTTTGAAACTAGTGCAAAATTAGTTGTACTATATGTCATGGCAAATGCTAATAATTCAATTAAATTGTGGTAAGGTTGATCGATGTAATTGGTCGACCACTAAAAATCCTCATTCTTCAGTTCAAAATTTAAAGGAAATCTTGATGATGGAGTTTTTACCAAATATGGATACAAACAAATTTTCAACGACATAAATACACGAAACAAAGGCCTGTGTGCTATTTTATTAAATTACTTTCGAGGTAGATCTAAAGTGAATTGATGAGTATAGAAAATTTAATATTTTATGAAAGTAAGTTTTTTATGTGTGAAAAGTTAGAGCTTGAAGCCATGGTTTTTCTTAAAAATGAAATTACCAATTTTGAAGGCCTACTGCCTACCAGAAGTTCGAGGGGGCGAGCTGGTCTAGTGGTTAGAGTTCGGGACTTCTGTTCAAGAGGTCCCGGGTTCAAATCCTGCCAAATCACCAATGTATTTTATCTAAGTGATAATGCCACAACCCCTAGGTCTAGCCTGAAGTAATGTGAAAAACAACCCCGGGCTCGTGCCTAGCTAGCGTCCACGGAAAAACCAGAAGTTCATGACCTCGACAAGCCGGAGGCAGTGCACTGGACACATGACCATTCATTAAGACGGATAATGCCTAGACTGTGACATCAGCCATTCATTGCATCAGCTGTTCGTGTAACGGTTCATCAAATTGAACACTCCTGCCTCCTACTCACTCTGAGCTGTGCATGCAGAGTTACAGCTTGGCTACAGTGGAAGTTATTGCGCAAACACATTAATATCAATCATATATTATGCACAATAAAAATATATTTAACATATTATACACACCACTTGAATGCTTTAGTATTAAAATAAATAGAAGAAGTTTTTAATTAACAAATTTAATATTAGTTTGACCAACACTAAAATGCAATACAACATGTAAACAATCATTTTTTGAATAATATAAAAATATTGCCAGCTAGATATTTGTTTGCTTTCCTTTAGATAGAGTCAGATAATCTAAAATGGAACAAATAATTAATTGTATTGCAACTATTTTATCTCTGATAAAAATTCCATATATGCACGTGGCCGCATGCATTCTTGCTCGCCCAATAACTTCAGCACTTATATAGGCATAGGACCATTATAACTAGGAACTGCTAAAACCGTGATGGAACTTTAACGCCTGAAAGTCGCCAATGTAGTTAAATTTGATTGCTCTCCAACTACATAAACTTGCCAACAAAGATAAACTTCCCTTTTAAAAGAAAAGTGCAGTAGAACATCTTATTTTGATTAACAAAATTGAGGATTTGAAGTTTGAATTGACTGTAAATACGACAATATTGTTTATGCTTGTTATTGTGGAAAAATTGTTTCGCCGTTTAAAAACAATCCTATCGACAAACATAAAATATTTGTTAATTAATGATCAAGAACAAGGAATCAAAAACGTTTTCAATTTGTTACAGTATATTTTTAGCAGTTACTGTAGCAGTTAAAACTATAATTATAAAAGTATTTTTACTATCTTAAATTATTTTTAATAAATTTTACGAATGAAAAGATTAATTGTCAAATGAAAAAGTTTAATGATAAATTTTCGATTTTCTAAGTGTAAAATTACATTAACCATGGTTCAAGCTTGTCTTACCTTAACTAAATTTCAAATACATCAATAGCAACAATTAATGCAGAAATCAACTCAATGTAGTGTTAAAAAATTGATGGTCCAAACAAATTTCCATTCAACCAAATCAGAAGTATTTTCATTCAAACACGATGTGGCAGCATTTATGGAACATGAAAAGGGAATATAAAATAAAGTGGTACTGTAGGAAATAGGCTGATGGGTCATTTAAGCGCTGGGGTGCAACTGCTGCATATTTTCCAACACCACTCCCGGCGAGTTTCAGGCATACCTTCTGTCAGGTATGCCTATCATCTATTATTTTATCTATTATTTCATTTATTATTTTATTTTTACTAAGGACTACAACACTTATATTGTGGATTCTGTGAGGGAACACTTGATTTAACTTCTACATAATCTTGGCTATTATAAGTGGCAATATATTTTCATGCGAAGTATTTCTATTGTTTGTCTTATTGATTCTACCGATTTATCGACAGTAACCGTTTTATAAATGTTCTTATCATGAAAAGGTTTGTTCAGGGTGGATTCATTTCCTTAAAAATAAAAAGAAAAAACAAGTTTACCAAAAGCGTTTTAGGTGAACCTTTTGTAGGCCTAGGCCTACTCCCATTTCACAAGTAAATCAGGTATAAAAAGGCATGAAACCAATTTAAAGTGTTTTAAACTAAGTTTTGGTACAAAACACTTTTACTAATAAATTAAAACTACGCGTATTTAATAAAAAAATATCATTCCTGACAAGAGAAATCTGAATTGTGCTGTGTGAACGGTATTCACTGAAATAAACAAGACAGAAAAATGTTGCTTTTAAGAAGAAACGTGTCAAAGTATTTGCGTTGTGTCTCAAGAATCTCATGTAATATATTGACATTTCTGCACATCTTGACATCTGGCCTCTGTTATATCTTGGGTCAAATTATTTATTTCCTGTTCACTTACAGCTGCAATTGACTAGGATACTAAAAGTAGAAGTGTCTTCTTGTAAAATAGGTAGCCTGTTTGTTTATTTTATGACGTAAGAATAAAGCATACAGAGGGTTTATGTTGATTAAAAGTTACACGTACCTGAGGGTAAATTTTAAAAAATCGTGAACTGGGGGTACTCTTTTGATGAATTACTTTTGCAAACAGTAGTTCACAGATATTTTGTCTGAATCAATTAAAAGTCGATATAAAGTGATTGACAGTAGATATCTACAAATGATGGACAGAGACAGCTTTAAAGCTCATCTTCGATCAAAAGAGGTTACTTTAAATGTACATACTAGGTATACACAAGTTATCATGAGCAACGTAGTATTTATGTGCAAAGTATAGTATCAATCATAACTTGTTTTAAAAGGTTTAAGTGACAATTAGGTCTATAGTCCAGGAGCTAAGGGGGGTTGAGCATGCATGAAAGTAGTACGCAATGTTATTGCTGATTATTGTAATATGGACTGTGGTGATCAAAATTACGTATGTCACCTATTTCAAAAGTGGTCGATAAGGTGGGGGGGGGAGGGGGCAAACATGGCGGTTTGCGCTATGCGTTAAAACGCGGATATTTCGTAAACGGTAAAAGATAGAACATCGGTTGAAACGTCGTTGTAATTCTAAAAATGCGGACCACAATAATGGTTATTGAGTCCGAGGTCGTATCTCTATAAATAAACAAGTTATTGTATAAAATATGTAAAAATGGACTTTTCGTGTAGTTTTTTGTACCGAAAGTAGAATTAATTTGTGAGTGTCGCAAAGAAGTAATATCGTATATCTTTAGTGATAGTTGTAATATGGACTGTGGTGATAAAAATACGCATGTCGCCTACTTTTCAGGTGGTCGAGAACTTGTGGGGAGGGGGGCAAAGATGGCGGAACGCGCTATGCGTTGAAACGACTGTAGCTCGATAACGGTACGAGATAGGACATCGGTTAAAACGTAGTTTTAATCTAAAACATATGCCCAATAGAAAAGTTTGTGGTTAAAAAGTCGTATCTTAACTAATAAAAAAGTTATAACAATAATAAGTTTAACAAAATCAATATTATACAGCTATTTTCTTCAAAAATCATATGATTTGTTGATAAAAAATAGTGTAATTACTTAATTACTCGGCTAAATATTAACTAGAGGCATTTTCTTATAAGAAAAAAATATATTATTACGAATACATATGGTTTAAAATGTAAAACACGGCCTCCAAACTACGTATAATACTTGGGGTTTCGCCGCAATCAAATGCATAATACAGATTACCACTACAAATCCAATTTTAATTATAATGTTATAGGTTATTACAATATGATTATGTAACAGATTCTTATTAAATACAGTTATATGAAATAAAAAAACATAACTACAAAAGTAAATACTTTATAATAAAAAATACGACGGTAAATCTCTTCATTCTGTCCATAACAATTACACTGGTTGTTCATATTATTTGTTGAATTGAAATAGGTACCTAACTTTTGTAAGTTGGTAAAATTTTGAATAAACGTAAATAATAACCAGCCACACACAATAAAAAAAAACGTAAGCAACTTAAAATAAAATGTATTTAAATTTAAAGTATTTAAATAACTATTAAAAGTTATAAAAGAATGTTATTTGTATAAATAAAACACAATAAATGTCAGTAGTCTTAAACTGTACAAATACTTTCACAACCCCGATATCACTGAGTTGGAAGGCAATGCACTTTTGGGGGATTAACAGTTGTGCCGATATCAGCAGCACTGCGCAGCAATTATGACGCAACCTTTCGGACGAACCCCAAGGCGTTTGGAGGCCGTGTTTTACGTTTTAAACCATATGTATTCGTAATAATATATTTTGTTATTATAAGAAAATGCATCTAGTTAATATTTAGCCGAGTAATTAAGTTATTACACTATTTTTTATCAACAATTCATATGATTTTTGAAGAAAATAGCTGTATAATGTTGATTTTGTTAAACTTATTATTGTTATAACTTTTTTATTAGTTAAGATACGACTTTTTAACCAAAACCTTTTCTATTGGGCATATGTTTTAGATTAAAACTACGTTTTAACCGATGCCCTATCTCGTACCGTTATCGAGCTACAGTCGTTTCAATGCATAGCGCGTTCCGCCATCTTTGCCCCCCTCCCCACAAGTTGTCGACCACCTGAAAAGTAGGCGACATGCGTATTTTGTATCACCACAGTCCATATTACAACTATCAGCAAAGATATTTGATATTACTTCTTTGCGACACTCACAAATTAATTCTACTTTCGGTAAAAAAACTACACGAAAAGTCCATTTTTACATATTTTATACAATAACTTGTTTATTTATAGAGATACGACCTCGGACTCAATAACCATTATTGTAGTCCACATTTTTAGAATTACAACGACGTTTTAACCGATGTTCTATCTTTTACCGTTTACGAAATATTAGCGTTTTAACGCATAGCGCAAACCGCCATGTTTGCTGCCCCCTCCCCCCCCACCTTATCGACCACTTTTGAAATAGGCGACATACGTAATTTTGATCACCACAGTCCATATTACAATAATCAGCAATAACATTGCGTACTACTTTCATGCATGCTCAACCCCCCTCAGCTCCTGGACTACTAGTTAATTGGGCAAATATCAAGTCGAATAAAACTAATGCCATCGCAAACGCTAAGAACATGTGCTATACAATCTTCTCATAACGCTAAGAACGATTATTATAACAAAACTTTCTAAATGCGTGTTATTTTTAAGAACCAACTGGTTGGGACAAGATAGCGGAACCGAAGTCGTATAATTAAATCAGAGTCATTGTAGCCCAAGTGTGTGGGCTCAAGAATTTATCGAGGCGTACTAGGGCTTGGCTAGTGGGAGGTCTTAGTAGGATTTACAAAAACCGGTCCCAAGTCCTCCGATCATCTGAATTGAGTCCAAAATTGCTTAATTAGATATGATAAGCTATTGTATATGAGGTTGATCATGTTCTCACAACTTATTCGTCGCGTTGTGTTGATTATTATTCTATAAATGTTATCTTAAACATCTTTTGAAAATTGTAAATGTCTCCTATATTTTTAAGCGATAACAAAGAAATTTTAAAACAAAAATGAAATTACCGCATTTTTAAATACATTCACCTGCAATGGTATTCATCATTACTGCACAGGAAACTTTAGTATAGAGGAGGATGTTGGTTTCTATATTTGTATATTTGGCAGTGATAAACTCAAGACATCGCTGAACCGAAGGCCACTAATTAGGCTACCGATTAATGAGGATTAGGCTATATAAAAAGGGATTCAATCCTTAACCGTTACTATACGGGAAAATAATGTAAAAGGTCATGTTACCCCGTAGTGAAGTCACAACTTCAGCCGCTTCACAATAGAACTCAAAAGTATGTCGGGCGAAACCGACGGGCAACAGCTAGTTTCCATTCATAATGTGTGTGGTGGGTAGTGGTTACTACGTGAAAAATGCGAAATCTTTACAAATACAAAATAATTGAAGGGAAGTGTCATATATGGGCAAATCTTTTGGTAGAACACGAAAAAAACATCATATACACACCTTATGATCAAAATTACTAATTTAATCCATTTAAAGATACGTCTTTTAAGTATACAAGTAGGGTAAATGCTGTTTTTACATCAAGCTTGGTGTTTTACAACTTTATATTATTTCATCACAGTATATTCTTAAACTTTTGCAAAGACACTTTTACTTTTCTTTAAAATGGCGACCGTACAAATGTAGGTATTTTAAGCCAAGTATGAATGGAAATGAGTGTGGTTGACACTCTAGGGTCAACTAAAATTTTCTCTATTTCTTTATTGCATAAATTTAAATGTCGAATATTGAAAGATCGTTTCACAAACAAAAGTTCTAGGGAAGCTCCTTGCCGGCTTGATAATTCTAAATCCATCACAATTACACACATCGATGACACATTATCATCGAACAACACAATCGCGATGTTAACGACACATTTTAACAACTACAAAACAAGACGAGATGACAAACTATAGTTATTTGTGTAACTAGTGGGCAAAGGCCTTTTGCACTCGTGTTAGACATTATACTTTTCCTACAGTCACTATAAAGCATATAAATAATTAATCTTTCAAACACTATACAACACGTTTTTAGGTTCAGCTGGTAACACAAATGGTGCCCTAAAGAAAGTAGTACCCGCGGTCCGTATCACTCCGCTATTTTTCCTCGGCAAGAAATGAGCTCCGCGTTTTGAGAATATAGTTCCGTAGGTTTTTGTAATTTGAAGTGGTTTCCGCGCCAAAAAAATGCTTTAAAGGTATTTTCTTGTTTATTAAGATCGTAGGAATGTTTTAAAAACGTCTAAAAGAAAAGTCCAGAAAGTTCAGAAATACCGAAACTATAAACACGAAATGACAGGTTAAATCGTAGTTATAATAGTCAATCAGCTGCTCATAGTATTATTATCTTTAAGTGTTGCCAACCTATTTCCATGCGTACACGGATTACGTGCATAATAGAACCACGTTGTTTTGTGTTGTTTGGTTGGAATCCTGACGTGCGGTAAAGTATAAACCTTACGACAAAGTATAAACCGTACGGCAAAGTATAAATATGCAGCAATTAGCAGCTTCCTGTACTATAAACAGTACAAGGAAGCCAACTTTGTAGGGTGACTGTAGGAAAACGCAATTGTGACGACATGGGCAGTGAAAGTATGAGTAAACGTGTGTAAACGTGACGTGGACGCGACGGCACGTTTCGGCACGCATGTTTCAACCTGCACGTACGTGACGAGCATCCTAGTATGTGACGTGCTACGTATGCTACTGTCTAGTCTGTGATCTAGTGGCCAGTCACGTAAAAAACTTTCACTTGTGATAGCAGATCATTGTCAAGGTCGATGTAGATGGATAAGTTACACTATCAATAATTTTATAAACCGATAGAAGAAAAACACCTCGCTCAGATCCCACTGAGAGAAAGACTTGCTCTGACCCTACGCTATTTGGCTATCGGTAACGTTAACAGAAGTTAATAAAACACAAAATTCCTTTGTAAAACTTTCCAACATGGGTCGGGAAAGCTGTGAAATCCGTAACACCAATTTTAAACAAGTTAATAAAACAAATTTTATAGTGTAGACAGTAGTTATCCAGCCAAACTATTGGGTTACGGACGTCTTGTTGTGAACATGCATTTCCTTTTCTTTCAGGTTTTTGTTTTAACTACGGATCTTTACCAGAAGGTCACTACTGAAATTTGCTATAACCAAATAAAGGTGAAGTAAACTAACCTAACCTTTCTTAATTCAACATTACTTAACTTAAACTGACCTAACACAACTTGCAGAGACAACTTTTAAGACGGACCTCTTTTTGAAAAGATCCTCAACTACTTTACGCTTCTCTGTGGATTTTGTTGTGTACTAATCTTGAGGGCTGGTCAGTTTTAAAATCCCGAAACGTCGTGAAACTAGTTGCTTATCGTGATGAAAAATTAATGCGAAAATCATCTAACGTATTTTTGGCAAATGTATGTGCCTGTCTATCAAGTCTGATTTATAAATGGTAAAACAGATGACCGTCTATTTATCTGATCTGTGTCATAATGGTAACAATGGTCACGTTCTTTTATCCCTCTGATCTGTTTCATACATGGTGAAAATTGTCGTTCTTTTACTTAGGCTATAAACCTAACATGACCTATAAATTGAAAAAAAAACAAGTCACCTGCCTTGATTCTTTTAACTTGTTTCGCAAACGGAAAAACACATCACCTTCCAACTTGTCCACCTATAAAACAAATGTTAGACTTTCCTCTCAATAGAAAACTATTTGACCATTATTATGACTCAACCTAATATTACTCAGTCAAACTCAACAAGTTTACTATTCTAGAATGATCAGACAGGAGCATGCAACAGCCTGCGATGGAGGTGAAGAACAGCAATGCCCAAGTTTAATTAGTTAGCGACTGTCAGGTTAAACTTTGGCAAATAACCGCCTTCGCTAAGTTGCTGCTACTTGCATGAGTTGATTAATCCATCAAATAATGCATTTGTGTTGTCAACACTTTGAATAAATAAATTGCAGATAATTTATTACAAAGATATTTAATGAGGCGATGGACACTGTATGACAACTAATGATACTAATCAATTGGTCATTTGATGGTAGAGAATTATTAACTGCGTATAAGTAACTTTTATTTATGGTATGATATAAATTTTAAACCTTGCAATGCAGTATTTACAGTAATTTTAAAATCTCTGGTATAATGTAAAGCATATTAGAATTTTACATTTTTTTAAATATTGTAACAGTTTAAGATGAAAATTTACGACGAATTCCCAACATGTCAACAAAACCATAGTTACTGCCATAACGGTATACACATCACATATTACAATCGTATTTCAAATCTGCCTTCTACATCGTAGATTCATCGGCAAAGCAATATTAAAGACGTTTATTTCGCTCTAACGCTCTCAAAATATGTTGAATGCATAACTCCAATATTAATTTATTTTGTATGGACCTTGTATTTTACTTTAATTTTGTATTTTAAAATTTTATTTTATTTATGTATTGCCCTAGTAATAAGGTATTTTCTACAAAAAATGCATGGATCACGGTTGGAATGTCGCGATAACACTAAATTAGTTCAGCTTAGTTGATTATTTCGTTACATCCATCCGATATTCCTTTTCAATAACCCTACTTATATATTTCCCTCCATTTAATGTTTCGAAAACGTATAATTATATAGTATAGAAATATCCACTGACATCACTAAAGCAATTAGACATACAAATTTTTACGAATCCAAAATCTAGTGTAGGCCTATACAAAAACTTAAATTACATACATAGAAAATATCACAAACAACGTACACTTTTTACAAAAATGCCATATAACATAATCCAATTTCATTCCTAACTTCTTTAAACTGTCTTATTAAAAGTTGATACCGATCACAGGAGTGAAATAGGTCATAAGATGCAGGGCCATATAGTATGTAGGGCACGCTTACCACTGCACCACAATATACATCTTGATAACTGGCACAGTCTCATAGTTTAGCTGATGCTGTGCTACCACATATGGTACTTGGGGCGCTACACAACCGACAATTATGTTATACTGCAGTATTCTAGATAAAAAATAACAGCAATGCGGCAAAATAACGATAATCACATTAATTTTAACCAATAATAGGGTTACAGTGTAAATAGCACACATAGATGTTTTATTAACATTAGAAATAAAATAATTGCAAACGTAAGATTCAACGTTTTTAACAGTCTAGATCAAATTAAATTAAATTAAATATAGTTTTTTTTTATATAATAAAAAAACTAATAACTAGTTTAGAAATACAGTGTAAAACTTGATTAAATTAACCAAATCAAAATTAAAATACGTTTTTACATGAATGTAAACAAAAATAAATAATATTATAGCTGTTTCAAAAAACGTAATTTGACAAAATCGCACAGAAAATGAGCTTCTTGGACTTCAAGCCTACGCTAGGCTAAGTCGCTACAAATTAATAATTTGAGGATTTTTTAAAATAAATAAAATACAAAAAAGGTTTAGGATTGCAACTGTTTTATTCCATACTATTAAATTGCATAAACTTCAACATTAAATTATATAAATCTCGACCGCGATCTTTAGTTTGGTTTATTGCAAATCATCAATTAATAAAAATTGCTCCTTTTTCAACGTCCACACATTTAATGGTAAGTTATTTAACAATATTTCCAAAACCTCACTTCGAGAAAAATATCGAATTTTATTACCTCATTATTTCATCACAATCAAGTTTAAATAAAATAGGTTACACCTAAGAGAAATATTGAATCAAATAAAACTAGGACAATTTGCACGTCTCTACCATCGCCTTCTGAAATGAGTTTGCATTTTTATGTTTTGAATTAATCCATAAAGATTTCCCTAGCAATTCAATTACTTATTCCACTAAAATTGCTACATAATGAAAATGTTTACAGTCTTTACAATAACTATTAGGTTTTTAAAACACAAAGTAATCAAAAATACAGAGAGTAAAAACTGAGAAAATTGTGAACATAAATTTAAAATGATTTTAAAAACTAATAACACGAACACAATTAACTTTATAATTTTTTAGCTAGTTATAATTTTGTATTATTGATCTGTGGAATCAACAATCTATATATATATATATATATATAATCCAATGTGCAGATCCGTCAATAGGGCTCCGCCCCAGTGGCTCTGGAGTTTCCCATGTTAACCTTATGAGTACTCATATATAAATGGAACTAGCTGGCCCGACAGACGTCGTCCTGTCCTATTGTGGTTTTATGTCACATGCTCGTTAATTTTCAAGATGAGCTCGTTCGCATGGCTCAATCACGTCCAGGTTGAAGTTCGTTCGCTACGCTCACTCACCTTTAGGTTGGAGCATTGTTTAGTTGCACGTTAAGATTCTTTAATTCCATTTAAATATGAGTACTCATAAGGTTAACATGGGAAACTCCAGAGCCACTGGGGCGGAGCCCTATTGACGGATCTGCACCAAACTTCACACAAACCATCCTTGAATAATGCTTAATAATGCCTGAAAGTTTTATTACAATCTGTCGAGCGGTTTTGGAGTCTATAAAGGACAAACATACAAATATACAAACATACAAACATACAAACATACATTGGATTTTATATATATAGATTAAAGAATCTTAACAGCTGGTGCAACTAAACAATTTGATTCTGCGATGTTCAATAGCATTAAAAAGTTAATAGGTTTACCAACAGGGTGCAGCACTATATTTATTTTTAATTTATGAGAACAGCTAATTTGCAACCAAATGGTGAGTGAGCGTAGCGAACGAACTTCAACCTGGAGGCGAGTTAGCGTAGCGAACGAGCTAACCTGAAGGCAAGTGAGCGCAGCGAACGAGCTCCAACCTAAAGGTGAGTGAGCGTAGCGAACGAACTTCAACCAGGACGTGATTGAGCCATGCGAACGAGCTCATCTTGAAAATGAACGAGCATGTGACATAAAACCACAATAGGACAGGACGACGTCTGTCGGGCCAGCAAGTAATAAATAAAATCTGCCTGTAAGTCTGCTGGATTGCTATAGTCTTTAATGACCAAAATTTGTTAAAAGTAGTGTGCTAGTGTAATTAAATGTGTATTAATTATTACCACAGCAAAGGCATAGGAATTTAAACGGTACTCTGTGTTTCTCGAATTATACTTGATAGCACCGTTTAATGTTTGAAAAAGCAATTTTAAAAATTAAATAAAAAACGGCCTGTTGGAAAATTCAGAAGCAAATGTAAAATGTTATATACATGCATTTAATTATTTTTGGACATTTAGCTAGGTGAAACAAATAGAAAGTGGAAAATCGTTCTGCCAACTATTCTACTGCGATTGCTGACATAACGCAGAATCCTATTTATACAAATTGCTTATAATTTTAAAGTACGGCATTATGTTCTATTTAATTGATTTTCAACGGTTTATGTATTGCAAATACTTGCACTAGAGCTAAATCCCTCCCGTTGTAAATATTATGATGTCTAGTATTGTGTTTGGTGAGCGAGCTGGTCTAGTGGTAGAGCACGGACATCGGTCCATGAGGCCCCGGGTTCAAATCCCGCCAAATCACTAAAGTATTTTGGGATAATCCCGCAATCCCTATGTCCCCTATGAAATAATCTGAAAAACAATTCCAGACTCTCACCTAGAGTCCTAGGAAAGAAAACTCAAATTTGACAAAAAAACATGGATTAAATAGTAGTTATCTTCATAAGAAATATATGTAAAACAAACATCTCCGTAACTGAGTTAATACAAAATGTGTACACATGACAAAACGACAGTATGCTCGGTTACTTGTTCCACTACATTAGTGAGCTATTGTAATATTGCCATTACATCTCGGCGTACACTTCAGCTATCTCTGCTTGAATCTTTACTGCTAACCTTTGCCAATCTCTTATAAAAGCACAGCAACAACAAAGTTTTAACTGTTCACATGTTGTTCATTATAAGTATATTATACTTCATAATTAATATGAGATAAAGATAAAAATATCAAGGTTAGTCATTACAATTCATTACAGTCATTAGATCGGACAATGGGAACGCCCCATTTTCGACCATCAAAACATAAAGCTTTGTAAATTTCTTTAAAGCATTTTGCAGGGCTTGTAAACAAAATAATTTAGTATTTGAAGCATGGTTGTACAACTAATAGTTACGGAAGAAATTACAAAAAAATTGTACATTAAAAACACCCGTGTTAATCTTATGGAGAATAAATAAATCGTCGTAGTTTGCTTGTATATTGGATATATGTAATCAATTATAATTACAATAAAACACACTTTATGAACTACCCTGTAGCAGCAACCCTAATTTCTCATTACAATTTATGTTATTTATATAGAAAAAGTGAAAAGCCAACCAGGTAAATATAAATTCAATTAGTCTGCGGGTTCGCTGCGGCGGGGGTGTTTATTTTACAGATAGAAAATTTTCAAACAATTTTAGTTTAGTTTGCAACCGTTGGATTAGCAATGAGCATTCGATCAACATTGGAATAAATTAGGTATTTAAGTAGTTCTTTAACATCACATTAGGCACGCTATTAGGTAGCGTTACTTGACATCTATATATAAATTCATCTATAAGTAAAATATAACTTAGAAGAATTGGTAAGCAATTATACAGTACAGATCATTTATAAGCTATTGGTAAAGAATAATAATATTATAAACATCTTACAAAATTTAACCTGTGGGTGAAATAAAACATTTCAACGTTAAAATAATGCTACAACAGTATAACTATATAAAAAATGTGAAATCTCTAACAGCGCGCGTCGCATGGTCTAGCAGTCAGAAAAAACCCGTGTTTAAACCCACCAATCTTATATAGATTTAAGCTAAGAGATTGCTCCTAAATTGGGTTATGAATATTAAGATGTAGGTCCCTATATGAAAGAATTATTTGGAAATCTTTATAATAAATAATAATTCCCTCCACTAAACGACAAGCAATAAATTACTGAAACAATCAAACTCAACTCTATTAACCGCTAGGCACTATTTCAGAACAGCACAATGGGTATTGAATAGTTCCATGATTTAAAAACCAATTCGTCACATTTGCATCGATATTGAAACCGATGATTACAAAATCGATTACTCTTTCGCAGACATTCGCTCCTGTTCTGGAGCTAATAAATCAAATCAAATTACCCAACTTTCCAACTTTAACTTCAACGAATAAAAATTACACCCAAGAGGTTTTCTGGGACATTACTAGTAACGCTCGGCGACATCTGTTACCCCTTTTGCAGCAATTTTTAACTTGTAAAGAAGTGTATACTGTACTAAATTTTGTGAGCTACACAGATTCCGCCCAATGTGTTATTTCGACAAATGTTTCACAATAGCATTGACTACGGCTATTTACCACAGTAGCATGAGTTCTCACTGAGGAATAGAGATTGGAAAATCAATTTAATGTTCATTTTGATATATTTCATATAAAATAATTTTTCGCATAGAGCAATTTATTTTATACATTTATTTATTTATTTTATTTTTTTTTCCATTAGCAATTTTTTTATAGAGTTTTTTTTTAGTATTTTTTCTAAACAAAATTGAATATGTTGAATAACATTAATCTTTATGCGAGATTTAAAAGTAAATGATTTGTCTGTGTATATATCTAGTATATTTTATTTGCCTTTCTGGTTTTTCTTCGACCTTTTTCCTGCTTTATGCTATTCTCGTGTTTTGTGTTTTTTTTCTATTTATCGGCTTCATAAACCTTTCATAATGAGAAGAAAACCACTGGACACTATAATTAAAGGTAAATTCTTTTTCCTGGTCGGTTAGAAATTAAATTGACGTCATGTTTTCCACGAAGTAATTTCAATCAGTCAAATTCTGAGCGTTTTTGTATTCAACGACAAAACATCCGATTTTCCTCCCTCTTCCAGAGATCGGTAAGGGCGACTAGAAGGATCTAATAAACAGCAAAAATTTATTACTAAGTAAAATGGAGACGAATTTTTACTCGAATATAAAAGATGGATAAGTTAATAATGGAAAGAGATTATTTATGTAGGTTTTTTACTGCTGTTCTATTAGCCAGGGCTATTTAAAAGCCCGAAGATCAACAGCTGGACAAATTTTCGAACCAACAAATTGCTACAGACATTTCTCAGGATTGACCCGGCGTCCTTTTGAAGATG
The DNA here is from genome assembly GCF_028750875.1 of Macrosteles quadrilineatus. NCBI lineage: Eukaryota > Metazoa > Arthropoda > Insecta > Hemiptera > Cicadellidae > Macrosteles > Macrosteles quadrilineatus. Next base: position 32,792,104 of record NW_026542598.1, on the reverse strand, counting down.
AGGGAAGCACTATAACCACTCAACTGTCATCCCCTTCTAAGCTTAAGAAAAGAAAGTTCCAGATTGGAGTGAAAACAGTAATTTCTTTACGAAAAGTTCATTGTAAAGAATATGTTCCGCTATGTTTGCCGCTGTAACCCACTCTGTTGTCAGCCATGCGTGTGACCAGCTGCAGTACGCATGCGTAGTATCTGCGCAGAACTGTGTGGGTTTCTCATACAGCCACTTCCTCAGTGTTGTATGACACGCGAGTCATTCTACCGGACATCCCCCCTCCCCCCTCATCAGTGTAACTCGCAAAGCTTTCCTTGGTTACCACTCTACGCGCAAGAGAACAATGAAATAGGTCGTTTCATTGTTTACAAAGATAGATGTACTGTATAATAAACTCAACGGAGATAGGTGCCCTGCTTAAATTTTCAAGGTCTAACCATAAGGGCGAGGGGGCGATCTGATATAGTGGTAAAGCGCGGGACTTCGTTACCTGAGATCCCGGGTTTAAATCCCGCCAAATCACCAATGGATTTTATCCAAGTGATAATGTGTCTGAAAGTACAAACATACGCCAAATAAAATTGTAATAATATATTTACAAATATACTGTTTACTCACAAAACTGTAAATACATATAAAATGTTGTAAGTTGTACACTCCAACCACTATCAGACCTAGGCGAAATGACATTTCACTATTGGGTAATTTCGCCTATTGGGTCTGATGATGATTGGAATGTCCAATAAAACTGGATCACAACTTACTATCTTTTACGCTTTTACGGCTTGTGAGTACACAGTCCCAAGTGTAAATATTAATATTACAAGTGTTATTCTGCGTATTTGTGTACTTTCAGGTAATTTAACAACACGTACTATGGTGATCCAGAAGTTATTAATTAATAATGCTAACACCCCCAGATTTAGCTTGAAGTAATGTAAAAACGATCTAGAGAGCTTAGCGTCCAAGGACAAATTAAAATATAAAACTATGTTTGACATAAATTAGCGTATTTATAGTTACATCTCCGTCTGTATGGATCTAAGCCACGTCATGTTAAAGTTAAAATACACAAAGCGATCTGCTGCAGAACTCAACTACTTTAGCGCATCTAAGAGTCATTGAAGTGCGTTCAACTTGACTTCAACAAAGGCAGCAACTGTGAAATAAAAGATTGACGCGGCAGATGTAGAATCAGAACTCGCTTCAACTCACTTTTATATCGAACCTTTCCCTTTCAAGATTTACGAGGTAGCTCGATATTTTTTGGTAGTTCGTAAAATGTACCATTGAATGTACTTTCAAGATTTAAACTCCAAATGTTCTAAAGGATGAAAAAAATACTTTATGAATATATGAACAAACAGCAATGCATACAATGGAGATATGAATAGCATGCAAGAGGTACCTTATGAGGAATATTTCCTGTAATAAAAGGGCGAAAACCACCCTCATATCCTTCGTGTATTACAAATTTTTCACATTAAACACAATTAAGTGCCTGAGCTATTGAAAACATTACTGGTCAAGTTGTATGCTATTATAAAAATTCTTACGAAGTTTAAAAAATTCAAGTAAAAATGTCCATCCCACCTCAAAAATGCATTACCAACACGCACGTAATATAATTGAATCTTCATTTCGTATTCCACACCGGTGTTCCAATATTTAATTATTGCTTCCCGCAACGACTAAACAAACATTTAGTGTATAACCAGACTTGTTTGTGGTTCAATATGTTTCTGAAGTCTTGCATTGAAGTTAAAAATATTTTCTCGTATTGTCTATACAATTGCACAAGGTCAATTTGATAGTTTTACAGAATAAAAAAACAACATTAGCAATACACTCTAATACACGAGTTTAATCTGTTTCATTTTACTACTACTTGGTTCCCGTAAAAAGCTAAAGTCTGAAATATAACCTGTCTCCTTCGTCTACCTGAAGACTAGCCGTGGACTAGCCTAGGTTTAAGCCCCGGCCAATTCCAAGTAGACCTGATCAGGAGAAAGGTTCCATCATACAGACTATATTTAACTAAATCATTCAGCGACATTTCTATACTTAAATTGATTCAACATTCATACCTAATTGTTATAACTTGTAGCGGTCTATTTCAGAGTGAAGACCAGTATACTGATTAGGTCGTGGCATTTATCTCCTGGGGGTCCCGGTTCGAACCCCAATAATCACAAGTTCCTTTTCAAGCACTTTTATTCATTCATTCCTATGTGATAATTCTGTAATTTAACGGTTCGGATGCTTCCTTAAGCTATGAACACACTTATGAGGTAAACAATGTGTACCCAATTTTTAAGCTATAAAAAGCTAACACCCCAATATTAAAACCATTAAAACGCATAGCATATTTATTTATATTCAATTTTATCACAGAACAGTGGATAGATATTCAAGCGTCACAATTTACAAATATACAAAGTTATATATAAATTTATATTCTTAACCAGATAAGTTAATTATCAGGAGACTAACAAAACCGATGGAAGAATTATTAATGACGATTGTGAATAAAAGTATTGCAAATTCAAGAGCAAAACTAATTGATAAATTACTGTTGGATTCCAAATTAATATTTAACGAATAAAAATTAAACCCAAGAGGTGCAGAGGCTGAGAGATTACTAATTAAACATCCAGGCTCAGTTTAATCCCCTTCTTGATAAAAATTACCCCTTCCATCTCAAGCAATAGGGGAGATATTGTTTTAAAGTAATGAATGTCTGAAAATTATTACAAAAGGGGTTGTTTTTATTTCGGGAAATTATGTATCTCCTCTTGAAAACACCTAAGCAAAAATCATCAATTCAATAGTATGATAGTAAGATTATGTCAACACGAAATAGCAACTTATTTAGTCGCATTTACATTTTCCTTAAACTATAATAGCAAACAAACTTGAGTAGAACACCAAGTTAATAAAATAATTTAATTTAAATAAGAAATACAGTGAAAAAACCTAGTTATTATATACGTCCAGTATCTTAATCTTTTGCTGATGATAAATACTAGTAAAGATCACATAATATACCTATTAGATAGGTGATTAATTTTTAAAATCAACCCATGCTCAAAACTAACAAACCCATAATTGATTCGTTTCAACGTTGGACAGTTAAGATATCTTTTATACGGCAAAAAAGCTGGATGTTTTCAAAATGTTAATACTACGTTTAAATGTATACGTCGCTATCAGTTCAGTATAGAAACTTAATACACTTATTACCATTATCATTTGAGATGGGGACGCCACCTAGGTGTGTATTTCAAGCAAAATATGAGTGAAGGATGAGCGTAGAATGGTGTGTGATGCTCTGTGTAGCTTTGTTACTGACTAAGATCAGCTGTAGCATTAGTCTGGATCATTATTTAAAGCCTAATCATCAGGAACAGTTGGGTACAGTTTCGAACCATCAAAAAGCTATTGACTTTTCTCAGGATCGATCCGGCAACATATATGTAACCTAGGGTTGCTGTTATATTTGTGCCCCCACACCATTATCATTGTAAAATAATGGAACTGTGTAAAAAAGGTCTGTATAGAACAGGGAATTGGTGAAGTTATAAACTAACTTCACCTTTTGTTAGAAGCATTAATGGACAGCCCAATCACAATTGGCATCTGGGTCTGGAAACTCATCGGGAATCGAACCATCGACCTTCAGAGTCACAGTGGAGCGCTCTACTCGGCTACCCAGACAATTAAATTGAAAGTTTTTCTACTGCATTTGTAAAAGGCACACATTACACTGTTGCTAGTCATGGTAGGTAATGTAACATGAGGCAGCAAACTAGCGGTTGTATCAATTCGTCACACCATGACGGTGTCACTGGAGGTAACGGACCAATAGCGGCTCCCGACACCTCACGCTCGATTACACCATTGAGCTATAGTTATCTGGTCTAGTGCGCAGGGCTTCTGTCTGTGAGGTCCCGGGATCAAATCCCGCCAGACGCAAATGTAATACAGCGAATGTGTAGACCTAAACTGAAGTATTGTGTTGAACGGTTTCAGACGAGATCATATAAGAAGGAAGAGCACACCCGCAGCAGCAAACCTGCTACCTGTGCGAATTTACATTTTTCTCATTTGATTTCCACTTAAATCTAGTTAAATGAAATTAGGTTTAACTTAGTATTAGTATTAGTTAAATTAGTATGATTCTTATACTTAACCACTAAGCGCTTAACAACATTTTTCAAACGTAGATTTACACGTTTGTACCAAATTCCATCAAAACCGGATGATTTTAGCTCGAGTCATCGTGCTAACGGACATATAAATATACATATGAATTTTAACAAGTGGTGTTTTGGCCTCAGGGAACATCAAAAAGAAAAAAGTAAACTATTTTGGATCCAGGTATCTCCGTGTAATAGCATATAGGTAATAGTATTTACAACAGCTTACTTTTTATTGGAAATTCTCTAGAAACGAAGTACTAGAGTAAAATGTGCAAACGCTACAGTACAGTTCAAGCACATAGTGAATTTCTTAACCATAAACACGGTCCAATCAACAGCGCCTACATACAATAGTCGTTATAACGGAATTGCATTCATAAATTTGTCGCTACAAAGGGACTGGTCACAATTACTGATTCGCGGATAACGAGTTCGGAATAATTCCACTGATGTAGACTGAGTTGGTCCATCCGATAATTGTCACTTAGACTACGTTTCCGATTAAACTGGCAACTTTGCTATCACCGTTGCTTGCGATATTGAATGCCACGATAAACCAAAATATTAACATTCAAAATGATAAAGAAATATATTTTTCGTCACACTGCAGCAAAAAGAGCCGTTTTTAATGCATGCGTTGCGGGTCTAAAGTAACATTTTTACTCTCTAGGGAGTAGCCAGTCAAAAAGAGTCACTTTAGGCCCTAGTGTTGAAATATACTATTATATGTCGTTTGTTTCAAAAATTGTTTAACGTTTAAAGATGTATGTAGTATTCAAATAACTGCTTATTGCATGGATAATAAATATGATGATAATTTATTTATCTTCTTAAAACATTTTGATATTTTGGATTGAAATAAATATATGTCTGTTTACGAATGTAATTATATAACTTAGCTTTTAGGCTAAATATGTATGGATCAAAGTATTTTCAAGGTAGTTTTTTGAGCTCTTAGCTAAGAGTGTTTGAGAAAATATCAAAATTTTTTAAACAAATTACTAAATAAAAAGTCTAATCGATTACCTATTACGAGCTGAAGTGGCTGCCTGTTAATTATAGTTAGGTTAATATTTATCACGATCCAAACATGAACTATTTAAATAGAAAACAGACAAGCCTTACTGATTGAGTAACCTTGTATTCGAGCTTTGTTCAAATTATGCATCATGTTATGGAATCAAGAATTATTTTTCAATAATAGGCCTATAGATATTTGATCGACTTATTCTTGCTGCCATCTAACGATATATCCCTGAAAATCCCATTAAAAAAAGCTTTCACCTTCTAGAAAATCCAGACATTTCAAAGAGATAAATATACAAGTACAATAAAAGAATAATTTACATAAGAGTAAAATTTGACTTTTCAATTGTCACATTTTTTAAGATTTGTTTACTCCACTCACATACATAGAACAGTTTATATGGTAAGAGCTAAATAACAAAGCTAGTTCAACTGGACCCAGCCATTAGCAATAAATAACAAACGGACCGCCGAACAAAACTAGCGATTCGTAAACATATTGCCTCCAGCGAGCCGAGGAACCCGTCTCTTTGTAAGACAAATGTCACACACCAGCGCTGGCGGTACTGATTCAATACACGTTTCATTTCTGCACCATTACAATACAGGTAGAAATGTCAAATGTATGTAGGTCAGTTGAACAGGGAAACTAGAGCAAATAACCGATGAAGCAAAGTACACTGCAAATACTGGAACACGTGGATCGCGATTTACTATTACATGTTACATTTCTAAAAAAAAAGTACTTTGCGATGTTGATGATATGTTATAAATTTGTGGATTAAAGAAGTCAAGCAAATTAACAATTACAATATTTCTTTAAAATGTAATAGGCCTAATCTAATCTTTATATTATTATTTTTTTGTAAAACTACACCTTAACCAGAATACCACTATTACAGGGAAGAATTTTACTATGTATACAATAAAATAGTGTAACCTCTGAGACAATAAATATTCCAAACTTTTTGCCTAATATTGTACTGTCTTGGTCTTTGAGTATCGTTTGAAATCCAACATGTTCAAAATAGTTACTTACATTTTTTTGAGTTAGTTATAAAATAATATTATTAAATTTGAATTATAAATCTTACAAGTATCGTAAAAATATAACCATTTTTAGGCCAAATTGGACTCGTTTCACCAGGGTTTATTATAGTTTTGAACTAGATCTCATTATGCGTTTTAACGATATTATTAAATAAAAAATATATAAGTAATAATCGAGCACGCGATACTGGATAGAGACAAATCTTAATTCTTGAGATCTTCTATAAATATTTTGATTTTAAATCATGCTGTAATGTAATTGGACATAAACACGTATTAATGCTAATTAAACTTCAATTGAAAGAATTAAAAAGATATTTTCTGTGAAAAATAAATATAACGCTTTAATAACACAAATAACTAACTTTTAATATTTTCGATGGAAAATAATTTCAACATAAATAACAAATTTTCCTAAACAGTAAAAAATTAAGAATACCTTTATAAAAAATAAATTGATTTATGGGTCAATTCTATAAATAAAAGAAATTTTATTTAAACCAAGTAGGTACCTTTTTTTATAAAATAACTACAACTGACAAAGATACAAAAGTCTCACATTTTTTAAATACGAATATAACAAAGCCAACAACAGCACAAAAAAAGAAAATATAACATATCCAATAAATAACCCAATAAAGTTTGAGCTAATTAATATAACTATAATCCAAAACATAATTTCACCAATGTCCAGATTGGAGATCGTTTGATGTGGTTTCCTTCGCAAACTTCACCGAGTTCCAATTAATCCAAGCATCCCTCACAAGATAGTTAACCAGCGGTAATTACGATAACCACAACAATAACTTAGTTATCCAACTACACAGTGTTACTCAGCCTTTGATCTACTTTGAATGTAATTTGCAAATCGCTACTCTTTAACCTAAGGTCATTGACTTTGGATACTGATTTATACTTTTCTATATCCTTTCTAGACATCCAATAGGATGATGGGTTGGTATGATGGATTTTACACAGATAAGAGAGTATGTTAGACTTATTAAAATTTAAACACAAATTTACATCAGTAACTATGATAAGTAGTAAATTAGTTTAACAACTTCTAGATAAATTATGCGGTTTAATAATTCTGTATTGAACTAATTAAGATTATAATCCCGCATGATTCAATGAGAATTCTAATGAAAATGCATGATTCATTTTGATCCAATAGGATAATTTAAATAATTATACAACACATTTAGGTAGCTTTGTTAATTTTAGTTCCGTTTTGTTGTGGTGCCAATGTAAAATAAACTATTAGAAATAGTGAGATAATTTGTTTCGTTTAGTAGTAGTAGGATAGGTGATAATCAGTAAAACGTCTAATTTTTAACACTTCAGTGAACAAAGTTATGCAAATTTACACATAGGCTTTGACAACTAAAAATCTATTTTGGAATCACTTGAGAGCAGAAACCAATTGAGAGCAGAAACCGGAACAAACACTGGAAAGCAAACAAAGTCAATAAACACCCCGACAAAGGAAGGAGGTGGCGGCAAATGGTGTCGAAAAGAGACTTTGTAAGCAATAATCACGTAGTGAGAAACTTTCGCGTTGTTAAACCCGATCAGACTGAGTCTATACAGACGCAATATCAATACCGCAACAGGTAGAGAGTGTGGTTTACGGCTGGAATAAATTAGTAGGGAACAGTATGATATTAACTAGCTAAGCTAAGACGTTGAGGTAAGCCTAACGTTCTAGAAGATTGGACGCTGGAAATGATCAAAGTTGAGGCAATCTCGACCTGGCGTTGATACAGAATAGAGAGAATCTAACTTTATGTTGATGGTGGATGTTTGAGGTTAAGTTGGTTGGAACCGGGTAAGTTGAGGTAAGTATGACGTTAAGTAGAAGCTTGAGGTTAAGGCAAGTTTGACGTTAAGTTATACTAGCCGTTAAGGTAACTTCAACGTTAAGTTATGCAAACCGTTAAGGTAAGTTCAACGTTCAGTAGCTGTTGAGGCAAGTTCGACGTTAATTTATGCTAGTCGTTGATGTAAGTTCAACCTTAATTAGCCGATTAGGTAAGTTTCGACGTTAAGTTATGCCAGTCATTGAGGCATGTTTTACGTTAAGTTGGTGCTAGCCATTGAGGTAAGTTCGACGTTAATTTATGCTAGTCGTTGATGTAAGTTCAACGTTAATTAGCCGATTAGGTAAGTTTCGACGTTGAGTTATGCCAGTCGTTGAGGCATGTTTTACGTTAAGTTGGTGCTAGCCATTGAGGTAAGTTCGGCGTTAAGTTATGCTAGTCGTTGAGGTAAGTTCGACGTTAAGTTATGCTAGCCGTTGAGGTAAGTTCGGCGTTAAGTTATGCTAGTCGTTGAGGTAAGTTCGACGTTAAGTTATGCCAACCGTTAAGGTCAGTTCAACGTTAAGAAGCTGTTGAGGCAAACTCGGCGTTAAGTTATGCTAGCCGTTGAGGCAAGTTCGACGTTAAGTTATGCAAGCCGTAAAGCGAAATTCAAAGTTTAGTAGCTGTTGAGGCAAGTTCGACGTTATTTTTATGCTTGCCGATGAGAAAAGTTCGACGTTAACTTGATGCTATCCGTTGAGGTAAGTACGACGTCATTTTGATGCCCCCAGTTGAGATGTACCACCTCCCACCTCACGAGCCAGTACTCCACTGTAGTGTGTGTTGCCGGAGCCCCCGCCCGAGGTATGCCAGGTTATGACCCTGAGACAGGTTGTACGCACGTACGCCGCCCCCGGCACCGCCTCCTCAACGTCGTGCTTCCATTCACGGACTTTGCCCACCTGGCTTTCACATTCTTCCTTGTTTGGCACTTCCGATTAAATTGACGAGATTCTAATACGTGAAAACCATCCATACAGCTTTGATTGGAGCAAATTCAAACTCAGTTTTCAAACGCAAAAGTTTTTGTTAAATCTAGTGATATTTGAATATGAAATAAATATGACTTGTTTGTTGAAATATTTTAGTGAAAATCCAATCAGACATTTAAATTCGCCTAGTTTGCAGGTTTGCTGCAACGGGGGTTATATACCTCTACCCAAGACCCAACCATCGATGTATAAGCTGTAGCTGCAGCAGTCTCATAACGACCCGGTATAACTTCACCTCACGAAACCCAAACTGATCATGGTAATCAACAACTATCTGTGGTCAGACCAACGCGAGGGTAGGCTAGCTGTTACGTCATACAGAATCATACAAAAGGTGGAACTGGTACAGTAATTAAACGAAGGAAACCTTACACATTACTAACAGTATTTTTCATGGGACGTACTTGTTTTTTAACCATGAATTTCCTTGGTTGTAAATTTTGTCACATTCTATTCAAGTTTAGGAAATTAAAGTTATACGTGATCAACTTTTTTTATTAATTAAACAGTTAAAACCTTATACAGTTGAAAAATTTGTAACTTTCGCCGTTTTGGAAAACAAATTAATACTGGTTGAAGAAAATATCGTTGTTAAACAAACCGACATTTTCCAGAGTATAAGATTGATTTGGCGAGATGTTCGGATTATCTTAGAACAAAGAGTGGCACATATCCAGCCAAAGCTTAAGTATTGCTCAACTTTAGTGGTATTATCTTTATGGCTCTTTCTTCATTCCTTGGATTTGTCTCTAAAGGTTTTGTAATCGGTTAAAATAACCAATTACAAGATAGGGCCTAAATTTTCTTGACAACACAATTCTGATCATAACTGTGTGAAATGTATAATTAAATTTAAAAGTTCAACTAGGCCAATATATAATAAATTATTTTAATCAACAAGCGCTTTCAGAAACTATGTTTCCGTCGTCAGGCTGTGTTTAAACTTTTTGTTGTTGTTTGTATCAATTTGAGTTACATGTTTCCACTCGAAATGAACTGAAAATTATTCATATAGCTGGATGGCTGGGTGGTTATAGATTAACAAACACAAGATGGCCCGTAAGGGTTAGATCCTGGAAAAAGACTAAGTTTTGAATTGTACGAAACTGGACCTAAATGCCCTTTTTTAATCAGAATTAAATTAATAATCTGGACTAAATAAACAACTAGTCATGATTTTGAAGACAAGGCTTTACACTAAGTTGCCTAGTTTTGTTCCCATCCTAATTTGTGGTACAGCATCAGCAATGATGACAGGCTATTTAGATACAATTAATGCTCACTTACAAACTGTTAACAAAACTACGGTTCTGATACATCTAAAAATAAGATATTGGGTAAAATAAAGCTTTAGATCAAAGGATCAAAACCGTCTTCGTTCACCAAGACATCGTAAAACTGACAACGACGTTATGTAGGTCAACCCCTACTCAGACTTAACTTTATTGCAGCAACTACAAGATCAAAACAATGAATTATCCAGGAAAGTCTCATTTGACGATATATAAATCACGTTTTTTTCTAGGACGCGAGGCACTAGCCCACGACGTTTTTCTCATTACTTCAAGCTAGACCTAGGGGTTGCATTATTGCTAAGACAACAAATCCATTTGTGATTTAGCGGGAATTGAACCCAGGACCTCAGGGTCCGAAGTCCCGCACTCCATTTGTCTCCCCCAAATAATACATTGGTTATATTGATTTGATATAGTTCAAAATCATTTGTTAGTATATTATTTCACATATTAACTTTTTACTGAAAAACAAGGTTGCGAGTTTCCTAGAAGAAACTGTGTTGAACATTTATTCAGAAGGAACATTAATTTTATAATTCCAAAGTATCAGATTAATATTATGTTTATGCAAGTCGAGGACTGAGCAATCACTTTGGGTCAACGGGTCGATTGTCTGATCCTACTCTCCATTTGTAATAATACTACAGTATTTTCTTTCAGGACTTTTTTATTGTTCAGACCACTTAAACGTTCTCTTTGAGGTTTTAATTAGTCTTTTTTTATTTTTACACTTTGGATGAGTTTGTGGATAACTTCCGTATCTGATAGCACAAACAACCGAATGAAAATATCGATTATTCGATTTTTTCATTCGATATATCGTTTGGTTAGTTAGGTTAGGTTGGCCTTTCCTAACTAACCAAACGATATATCGAATGAAACTATCGAATAATCGATATTTTCATTCGGTTGTTTGTTCCAACAGATACGGAATCTACCCGAGTTTGGGTCCAAACCTATTTTAGTCCCATTTATACCAAAGGACGCCAAGAAAACATTTTTTTCCAATCATTATGGAAAATGACCAAAAAAGCCCATAGTTTTGTAGAAAAAGAATGTCGATACAATTCGATCTCCACAATCTACAGCCTCGTCTACTCCACAATGCAATGCAAGCCGTGTCCTGACAATGATACGTCAGGACTAAGGATCAGTCACGCCATCCTGAAGGACCTGACACCCACGTGACCTTCACCTTGGACCTCTACATTCCCGGCGATCCTTTCAGATGAGACTGCGCCGTCATGTCTCATGTACCACTATCTACGATTGTTTCGCCGACAAAACGAGGAAACGGAGAAAACGCTTATGCAGTCCTAAACACATCAGTATACTAAATAATCGTAGGAATTATACGCAAAATACGTACAATGCGTAAGGTTAATTAGTTACTTTTGGTAACAACTCCTAATATAATTAAACGAAGCCGTAAACCTGAAATGTATAGTATTGCATTACCTGCATACCTTAACTTTTGGTATTAAAGCAGACATATCCCATACATATGGACCAGCTTATTTATCTCATATTTGAATGAGACACTCAATCAGTTAATGTCAGTATCAGTTTTACTATCGGTGTTGCAAGATTTAACCATATTAATCTTTATTGCTAAACTGGCCACAGCTTTGAATGGGAAATAAAACATGGGTCTACATTAAAAGCACGTCACACTTTACTACATTACTTTACACGTCTTACTCATAACCTGTAATTTTTTATTAGTTAAGCACGTTATAGGCATGTCCCGACTAGTTCTTTCAATATTCTGGTCAATGTAAATTCAAAACCACGAAATTAATATTACAACAGTACATTTACATTTATGTTACAATAACAACGAACTCTGACCTGTTAACTTTAACATTCACACCGTGTTAAAAAGAACGACTTTAGTCTCTCAGAATAAAATTGCTCGCGAGAGACGAGTTCTAGGAAAACAATAAAAAGAAGCAAGAGCTCGGGGCTTAGGTACAACATCGAGCAATCAATTTTGGCCTTGAGATAACTTAAACTGTGTAAAAACGTACTTTTATAGATACAACACCGAATTGAAACTGACAGCGAATGTAGAACAAATATACAAAATTATTAGTACTGTAAATACAAATAATTCAATTTGGCAATCGATTTGTATTATTCATGCATTATGTAATTATGTATTGTATGACGTTGATGCAATTTCCTTTAAAAAAATCAACTTAAATATCACTTATTATCGAGATACATTTACCATAGACAGCAACCGATTTTAAATATTTTGAAATTGGTAGAGGTATTTTTTAGTTTAACATGGGAAATAAGATAATTTAAAAAAATATAGAGATGCTGCTACCAGTAAAATAGATAAATAGAGGTAATGCATGTATCACTCTGAACATATAATGAGATGGTCAATTTAACTAAAACGTCACAAATAGATCTACGCCTAACTGTATTGGATAACCAACTAGAATGTTAAATCTAACTATGAAATTATTAAAGTCCATTTTAATGTAACTGACATACCACAAGGAAAAATCCATCAGCATACCTGTAAAAAAATGTATATTAATATTTTTTAACCACCATGAACATTTTACGTCTAACCTACCTAAAATGTTTGATAAGACAAAACTAACATCACTCATTGAATGTACATACAGAGAAAAAAACTGACAGAACGCGACAAACAAATGAGAAACGACAAAAGTAAAATAAACATTGACAATAAAGTCACCAGCAATGTGTGTCAAAGGGATGAGAAGCAACTCCCTGGGTAGTTAACCGTATCTCTCGAAAACCAACAAATAGTTTATGGGAATTCTAAAATGCATTCTTTTCGTTTTTGTAGAATTTCAATTACAAAACATAAAATATTTACTGAGTTCTTTCTATGTTAACAAAAATTTATCTAAATGAAAACTGTGAAACTTAAATTTCGTTTGAAAATGTAATTTCAAAATTAAACATTTAATTGAAATGTGTCTTTCCAAGATAATATAAGTAATGTTACCTGATAAATAAAGTTATATAAATACCCCCACCACAGCAAACCTGCGTACTAAGCGCATTTATATTTATCTGGCTGTATTTTCAATAAAACATCCCCTTAAAATAGTAAGGTTTATTTTCTATTTAAATACAAATAATTATACTGAGGACTCAGGGAATTTTCTACAGTTAATGTAATGAATGTTAATAATAGCTTAGCTAACTTCAACAGTTTATTCTCCTTAAGAATAACATAGTAATTTAAAATGTTTGGTTTTTTGGGAATTTTCCTCGAGACCATTAAATATACAACAATGATTCAATTATACTAAATCATATTTTATTGTAAGCTCAAAATGGGTCAAAAAGGGGAAAACGATTTTTACACCGTTCGCATGGTCCGATCATACTGGTTTGCGATTTCGTTCGAATAAACTTGAGTTTACACTTTTGTACCCAATTGCATGAATCTGCAATCTAGATTGCATGTAGATTGCATGTATCTGACGATTTTTACTTGAATTATTGTGCTAAGTGACACACATTATACTCTATTTAGACAATTAAAAAAAGTATTTTTATCCATTTAGCATTGTTTGAGTGGAGATAACTGAAGAAATAACAAGAAAAAAATTAATTTATCAGTTATTGTTTATCCAAACTAAGCTTATAAGATATCGTTGAAATCTGCATAAAATTTACAAAATTTTACACGTCGTGCAAATGTTTTGTTAAATTAACGGTTTTCATGGAATTTCGCATAAAATATTTTTAAAGCTACCATTTTCAACGGTTCAAGAGTTTCGATTCATATTTTAGACAAATATATCGGTCAATAAACATTTTTACAGAATTTAACGCTGTAGCTCAAACAATTAAGGAGTTAGCCCTTGAATGCTTTTGTAAAAATCACATACAGACAGATAGACCAAAAACGGAATGAGATAGGCCACATGTTATATTACGTTTTTTGTTTCTTTTGACAGTTGAATAAAGTAACAAAGTTTGTTCTTAAGGTTGCAAGACCCTGTATAAATGGATCCAAACGGATGTTGTTTTGGACCTCTGGGGACATCAAAACGAAAAAAGTAAATCGGTCCCGGGTCTAAATCTCAAAAAGGACGTTGAAAGCGTTATTCCCTATATAGGAAGTTCACTAACATCGGAAATTCGCTAATAACGTCTACATGAAGAAATGTCAATTTAAGCATCCAAACTCAAAAGTATAACGTAATATTACCTCGTAGGCCTACTCTACAAAACCATACCATTCAATCAATCAATCTTTATCCAATCATACTATAATACAATTAATTCCCTTCTCACACACAAGCAACAACAACGTTGGGCCTATATTTCCAACACTTTTACACTACAATAACAGCAATGGTCGTACTCTGTGCAGTACGTAGAAAGAATCGTTACATTAGTGTTCCTTACTTAGTTGTTTTTTCTCCCTTCTTACAGTTTAAAGCCATGTACTGAGTAGTGGGGATGTAGAAGGGTGGCTGTGAGCCCGTCTGTTCTATATTCATCCCGTAGAGACCGTTTCATTTCGTCACAAGATTTACCATGTCAACTTTTGCATGACATTTCATTTATTTGTAACACAATCATGTGTTTGTCGTACAAATGAGAAAATGCAACACTTAAACTCATTCTTTCCACATAAAATACAACGTTGGTATATTGGACTTAAATGGATTTTACCTTGATGAGTAAAAAGTGTAAGGGTATACTTTTCTGGATGGACTCGATTTTATTATAAGACCTTAGATAAAACCATTAAGTAAAAAACCATGATAAAACCAAATGTAGTCAATGATAAATCACACTTTAGCAGTATTCTACGAGAAGAGTGCCTATTGTTTATACACACTCTAGATTTCAGATATCGTCAATTGAACAGTTAAACATCTCTACGCACTCTGTATGGATTACTGACTTTGGGATACTGAAACTCTATTAGTTAGATAGAACTTAAACATATCTTCGATATTTAGCTAATCAAAACGGATGAAAAATACAAATATATACTAAGGAGTTTAGTTTGTTACCTTAAATTTAAAGTAAATTTATGTCTGTTCAAACAATTATGCCTATCCCTACTAAATTCCGTGACTAACTTTAAAACCTTTTTATTAATAAACTTATTTCATAGCCTATTACTTCCCATCTAGTGGTATGACAAAGAACAAAAAATTGGGCAAAACAATACTGCAATATTTGGGAACAATATTCAACCCAACGTAAAACCTTCATAACATTCAACAATAAGCTTAGAGGTCTGAAATTGCAAACATATCAATGATAGGACTTACGTTACACGTTTGTACAAAATGTCATCGAAGTAGGATCATTTTACACCGTGCCAACGGACATAGATAATGATATGTTTTTTTTTTTATATACAGCGAATATTAAAGGGTTCCGTAAAAGAAATCCATACTTTTTTGGACATGACCAACTAAATGCAAGACTCAACCATAAAATCGTTATGGAAATTTTAATGCTAAAAATTAAAAAAGTTTCAAGTAATTTACAAACAGCGAACACAGAATACAAGTGTTTATTCTGTGTTCGCTGCTTACAAACGACACTTTATAACTACATGTGATTTTTAAGCCAACTATTACAAAGGCAACTCTGCCACTCGGATACAACTCTGGCGAGTTTCCAGAGTGGATGTACCCAATGTATAACACACTCTAGTCTGTATACTGAACACCAGGGATAAACAGTGTTAGCTACACGCTGACAAATGGGAGCTGCTACAACTGTTTGGAGCGAGTCACCTTCCTGAGTCGATATAGTGACTCGTCAAAAAGTGTTCTAATTGGAAAGCAATTCTTATTGGATTTAGCGGTCATAATAATCTCTGACAGAACAATCTACACGGAAGATCTCATAAATTAAAATGTTAATTGATCATAAGATGACGCAGCTTAGAGCCAGAGATCAGTAGAATTGCTTGGCGAATTACTTAACCTTTTTCAAACTATTTGACAATATTTTGAGAGTCCTAAGAATCTAAATAGAACTTGACTTAAAAAATACTAAAATAATAATTACGACTGTTGGTTACCGATATATTTTAGGTGGCAAACTAAAAGATTTTAAAAATACTAGTGGCTTGCATGGACGAAGTCCCTAAAAGCTCAAATGTAAAACAAATTATTTAATATTTAAACAAACTAAGAATCAAATGATCTTTGGGTCATGATAGATATCCCTGTACACCAGTTTTTTGTTATGTATTGATGCTCCTTTTCTATTAAATACTTACTATGCATGCTAGGTTATACTGTTTGAACCTTTTTTGCTTGTAAAAACAGACTGTAGGCCTACGTAGTTAAAATTTCCTCCAAACATTATTTCTTTTTCCACCCTCAGAACTTGTCTCAGGAAAGATAAAGTGTATTACAATACTGGCAGCGTTGGTCCAGACTACCAACACTATTCTGGATTACATCGTTTTCATTTAGAGGGTGCCTAAAATTTTTGCAACGATTATTATAACCCCCTTCACCTCCATTGTAATTTGTCCTTATCCATTCCCTATGCTGTCCATTATTCCTAAATACTCTCCTTTGTAGTCGCGGTCTTTCCTAACACGATACATTTCAACACTGCATCATCATTCTAACCTAAAAATTGATCACTAAAATCAATAAACGAAACAAAATACGCAATATTTACATTAGCTGATATGCTTAAAGCACCTTATAGAAACACTGTAGTACTTCCATTAGAAAATGACTGGATTTTCTAATTTTTGACACTTCTGATATCTTTCCCACCACCCTTTGGACCTTAAGCTTTAAAAGTTAATTCTCAACAGCCATGCTACCTTTTTCCTAGCTCGAGATATTTTGTGGGACCGATTCGCTTACGTAATTAAATATTTAGATACATCTTTGTTAGCAAAAACCACCGAATGCTGATTTTCTAAACGAAACCTACATAAAATACTTCACTACCCAGAAAGATCATGAAGAAGTAAGCAAAGCTTAAAGAAAAAAACGAAGGCATTAGACAGACACGAGTTAAACCAGGCTCGCGACAAGAAAACGCACTTGCCCTATATGACACAATGGTTTCTTAACTGAACTGTGTAACATTCTGAGGTAATAAATATCCTATTTCTTTGTACACGCTTTAAAAATGTTTAGACACACCAATTTGACGACAAACCAATATCCTTGTCGAAAAGCTATCTTCAAAATAAGTGTTATGAAATTAAATCACAACACCTCATGGACATATTACAAAATGTATTAAATTGTCATTGGGCAGAACATAAAATGTGCATGTTCATTGTCTAGTTATACAAAAGTTTGAGTTGGATAAGAAAGTTATTGAAAACATATTAAACTACAAGGTAATTTTCTTTATTTATTAATTAATCACAATAGGCTATAATAAACAATTAATAAATAACCAAAATTGAAGAAATAATAGGCTATAAAGCGATAGGCCGGTTGTTAGTTTTAAACAAGTTTTATCACCATAGTAAGCATTCGATTCAAATGCTCTTCTGAAACCACTTACCAAGATGTATTTTAAAAATCTTACTTATTTTGGAACTCCATTGTACAATTTGTAGTATTTTTTAGTCGGAAGTAATTTGTAAGCAGTAACAAAGATTGGATTTGAAAACAGGAATATATTTAAATCGAGTTTAGGCAAATATGACAACGCCTCAGTTTTTAATGAATAAATTAGATCTAGAACTCCGTTTCCTTATATGGTTTTTACTTTTCGTTTAAGCTAACCAAGTACTCCATTCAAACTACTTTATTTAATTAAAATTAAACCATTTTAAAATGCGATGCGGTAGATTGATTTAAATTATTTAAAGGAAAGCTTTGAAATAAATTCAGGTATATCATTTGCAAACAGTACTTCCTTAATTCTACACTTTTTTTGTTGTTGTTTAACAATGATATTGAGAGAGGTTATTCGGAGTATGATACGGAATATTTTACATCTTACAAAATTGCAAATCCCAAAAAAATTACAAAATAGCTTTCTTTCACATCAAAAAGCTTTCACAAACAACTAAAACAATCGGTGGTACTTACGTATTAAACGGAGGCCACATATTTTACAGCGCGCTGCAGCGGTTATGTTAGGTTGGGTTATCATAAATATATGTTTTTTTTTTATCAAATTAAACTATCTTAACCTAACCTAACCAACCAAACTTGCTGATGGTGAAGGTTTACTAATCGAATCGAATCTGTAGGTTAGGTGGCATCCGTTTAATACGTAAGTACCCAATCGGTTAAGCGTCCACTCAACTGATTAGATTCAAACAGGCGGAAAACAGATGGAAACGCTGCAACAGCTTTGGCTAAAGTTGGCCAAAACTTTCGCTTTCGCAATACAAAGATTATCTCACCAAACTTTGATTTCCGGGGGCATATGTACCCAGCTAACTATGAATAATGCTCAAGTTTAATGAACTACAAGAAGCGTGTTGAATCATATTTTCAAAAATTCCACAAGTGATTGGGAAATATTATTGTAATCGGATCGAAATTGATAGTTGACACAAGTATCACTACCTTCTAAACCACTAGGTCTAATATTGTAACGTTATCAAAAATTGGTGATAGGCGGGATTTGAACCCGGTCCTAAGTCCCACCACTCATATCATTTACACAAGCCACCACCCCCATGTGCCGGAAAACTATTGAAAAATCTGTTAATGACGAATTGGCCAATGTAAATTAAGCCTACTTGGCTCGACAATTCTTACTAATCAATTGACATGACATAGCAATCGATGCGATGAATCAAGTAATAATCAACACACCAAAACAAAAGTATCAGTTTTCACACGTTAAATGGTAGGAAAATATTACTGCACCCCTCTTCTGGAAAGGATAAAACTTTTGGGAGATCTATAAATGACGTATTGACCAGTGTAAATTAGGCCTACTTGACTCGACAATTTGTACTAATCAATTGACTTGACATAGCAAATTACGCATTATATCCAATTAAAATCAGCACTAACAACAATATCAATTTCACACGTTAAATCATTAACAAAAAACTACTGTAAAAATTTAATGGTAAGTAACCCTATTATAAGTCGTTAGGGCCCAAAATCAATCCAATTGTTTTCCAAATATTGTATTGATCAGAGCAGTTGAGGGGTAAACTCCCCGTACAGAGAGGGCAGAGGGTGTTATAGTCATTATGGAGCTCCCCTACATGTGGCTCAAGCCGAGGCCATCATACTACATGCGGTTTGTGAAATACTAGCTTATATTTTTGTCTAAGGTAATGTTTTGTTGTTGATCAAATTTCGGTGTAAAAATTAAAATCCCACCACAACAAACCTTTAGACAAAGCGAATTTCAATTTGTCTGATTGGATTTTTATTAAAATATTTCCTTAAAATTTTCAGATTGATTCTCAATTTAAATAACATCATATTTTACGAGAACTTATGTTTACTGCTACAGAAAAGGTAGTAGGTGTTTTGGTCAAAGTTGATAGTATAGGATGAAATAATAAATTTCCGAAATGTGATCAAAATATACCTATGAACAAGCAAATTGAAATTTTCTTTTTCCTCACAAGAATGGAATGGCAGTTTTAATGTATAACTTTTTTAGTTTTCTCCATAACCTTTTTACGTACAATAACGCTTCAATATAAATAATTGTTTGCTTTCATAAGCAGTAGTCAATGGCTCTACCCGATAGCCGCAATGAAAATTGGGCATTTCCATGGTTTAAGGGTAAAAATTTGAAAACACAAATATTTGAAAATGTTTAAAGCCACAAAACGCAACTTTTTATTACTCATTCATGCCAAATTTAATCGCCCCAGAATTACTCGAATTATCGTGTTCACGGACACACACACACACATATATATAATTTAACAATTTGAACGCAAAGTGTTTTTGCCTCTGTGTATATCGAAATGAAAAAGTAAATCGGTCCCGGGAGAGATTTGCCAAAAAAAAAAAATTTTTGGCAACTCTTTCCGAGATTTTAAAAAGTCCGTAGTGCCACGTTGATTCAAGGAAGGAAGACGTGTGTAATATTGGACTTGGGGCCAACACGAGTCAACATCTCTAGAAAGATGGAGATGGAGATGGAGATGGAGAAGGAGAGGGGAAGGGTAGAGAGAGATGTCTTGTAGCGAGGACACTAAGGTACATTATCTGTTTGATCACCTCCAGCTCTGAGGCTGACAGCCTCTCTGCATTAATCTCTCTGATCCCTCTAGAGACTGGCCGTCGTAACATGTTAGACTTCGACCATGTCAAGTCTACGCCATGAACAAATTGTCCAATAAACTAATTGGTATACACAAAGATTCATTTTCGATATTATTTCTCAAAATCAGTTGTAGTGGGCGTAACGTGACGTGAAAGAAAGTACAAATGACTAAATAAACAATTATATGAACAGTTATATGACAGTTGATAAATAATGTAAAAAACACTATTTCGTGCATAATCATAGCTCCCGGAAGCTATGACGTAGTTTAGTTATTGGTCTAATGAAATACCTACACTGATTTCAAAATACCTCAAACTCTAATGTCTCTGTAGAGTACAACAATAATTTGAGGAGTATGAATACTCTCCTGATTAAGGGTTCCAAAAAATAAAACCTGATAAACTGAAGACGTCTGGGAAGATAAGATCGGTTCTGGACCGGATTCCATTCCTGGGCTACCAATTAATTATGCTATATACGAAGGTTGACAAAAATCTGTAGAACTATGCAATTTGAGGAAACTTAATCTATTCGGTTTTTTCTGTGCCTAAGGAAACGGTCTAAGAAAATATCCTGTCTGGTTACCATCCAATATTGAAATTTTTTAGATACATCATTAACTATTGATACCCAGATGACAAATGGCATCCTTATTCAGAATCAACGATTGGTATGTTTATGTTTTATTTTTACCATTTGAGATGAATACGCAACCTAGGTGCGTCTTTTAACCCAAATATGATTGAAGGATGAGCGTAGAACCTAACCCAGCCGTGCTGGGGTTACCATGGTCACCATAGGTTCTGGCGCACACCGCTGGGAGTGCCATGTAGCTACGTAGCGCTAATGCCGTGACTGCATCCATAGGTGAGAACCTATGGTAACCGCAGCACAGCTGACAGTCTATATTTAATTATTTTTGTCTATGGTAGAACGGAGTGTGATGATCTGTGTAGCTTTGTTACTGACTAAAGCTCAGCTGTTTCATTAGTCAGGACCATTTATTGAAAGAACAATGATCAAGGACAGCTGGGTCCAGTGTCCAGTTTCAAACCTACAAAAATTTACACACTTTCTCAGGATCGAACCAGCGACCTTTTGATTACAAGGCGAGCACAATAACTGAGCTATTGAAATTATTAAAAAAAAGCAACTTCCATAAGTAGAAGACTAAACTCAACAAGACAATTTTTATTGTAGTGCACAAGTGTCAACAATTTTCATCAACAATGTGATAAATAAGACGTAAAGCTCCAACACAACTGCTATAAAGCCACATGTTGCATACAAATCACAAAATCTGCACGATGGTTAACATCTGTCCAGACAACGAATATTCCGCTCAACTTGACGTTGAATGTTGAAAGCTCCAGTCAAGTCTGGACGTTGTGTAATATTTCAACGTTGAAAGCTTCCTTTGTAATACTTTGGGCAGATTTAAAACTTCAATCTCACATAAGCCTATTAGAGTGAAGTAAAACTGGCGTTTATATTCATACAAACTGCATGACTCGTAGGAAAATAATTATGTGAACTTGTTTTTCGCAACCTAGTGTTGAGTTTTAATGCAGCATTTGTAAACTATGCAAACTATTCATTTAATAGACATTTGTATTCAGAATTATCAACAATAATATGTATGCAGTTTTAGAGTATTTTATTTTGACTAAACCAATACAAAACATCCCACCGCAGCAAACCACAACAGTATAAGCGAATTCCCATTTTCCTGATTTGATTTTGACTTTCTATTTAATTAAGATTAGGTTTAATGAGTACCTATGTTTGCTGCTTCATGGAGGGTATAAAAGTGTGTGTTGGTAAAATATTAATAGCTTAGTATTAAATAAATATATTTGCCAAGTTTGTTCAAAATATATCGATAAACACGCAAATTACAACAGTTTACCTATTCTCTATATAATTAACATGGGAATTTTAGATTTATATATTTTAAATTTTCTCCGTAACCAACCGTACAAAAACACTTCAATATACTAAATTATTTGTTTACTATGCTCTTCAAAATATTTTTGAGATAAATTGGGAAATTTAATTTTTAGGGTCAATACTGAAAACCCAAATTTTACCCCATACCTACCACGTTCAAATCATGCGGGTTCGTGAAATCGTTCAAATAAACGTAGGTTTTGCACGTCTGTAACGAATTTCATCGAAATCGGGTGTGTTATTTCTCTGGTAACATCAAATCGAAAAAGTAAATCGGTCCCGTTTCCAGGTCTTACTATGAGACCTACGGAAATAGCGTATTTCCTAGGCCTATATGGGAAATTTACTAAACGCTTGTTGAAATATAAACCAACAAACGGTCAAAGGTTTGGGTAAAATGTGTTTGAACATAAAAACACGAGGTATCGATACATACTGTATCTAACGTAATAACATTTATAGCCTGGTTTTATCTTCTCTAAATCAAATTAGAGTTTATGGTTAAGGTTGAAATGAAAGAAATCCATCTGATGAAACACAAACGCAACAAACTGATACATACTTTCTCCCATTATCTTGTCAACAACCCTTATTATATTGGGTAGGTGGGATTAACTATAGATTTAAAGTCAAAAACTTTTCAATAACTTTTGAACTATGATATTGACAGCGTCAGTAAGTTAAAAGCACCACAGCATGCTAAATTTTAATCAAAATCGATGGAGCCGGTTTTCTATTGTTATTGTTTTTATGGAAAAATCGTCATTGCAAATCAAAATTATCCCAAAAAAATTTAAAATCCTGGAGATGCTGTGGGTCAGTACCGGTACCCAAAAAACACACAAAATGTCTTCAAATTAAAGACCACGGCGGTAGTCTGTACACATCCTCCCTCCACACACAGGCGTCACTTAAAAAGCAGTTTTTTTTTATTCAGGGGGCCCAAAATGGCTTTTCCACCCAAAACTCAAACTCTTATTTTTTTTAACGAAAACAATCCTTCTTCAATACACCATGTAGGCATATAGGGGAGAAATTAAAGCACAAAAATAACTATTTGGTCTAACATGAAAACTTATTACATTGGCTCTTGTATGTTACAACGACATACACTCGGGAGTTGGTCAGACTGGCTTTCAGAAATATTCAGTGTTAATGCAGCTTTATTTCTGCATGATACCAGATTCAACCAGGACCATAAAAAATCCCAATGAAACACAGCCCAGTTTCAAACCACCAAAAAGCTACAAACTTCTTAACTTGACATCGCACCAGATCCATCTGATTAGCATGCGAATAATCGATAATTGAGGTATTTCAATCGAATTATCTATATTTTCGTTGGCATATTTGTACCGTTTTGTGAACAGCACTCGTGTTTCACCGAAAAATGCTACGGAACACAATGTACTTCGTCGCCCGCTGTAGACGAGACTGTAAACATAAGTTCAACGCACCGTGTATGTTTGTTGTTGTAGCTACAGTCTATAACACAACAGTGTAGTCTGTACCCTGCAACAGTGGTAGACTATAGGGGCTAGACGGTGATCATCATGGGTTATTTTTGGACACACAGCTGTCCGCGGCTACAGCACGCCACACTTCACAAACCCTTTGAAAATAATAGTCTTCTTATGTAAGGATATTCAAAGTAAACCAAATTAGGTGAAAATTAAAATATTTTCTAAAACAAGTCAGATTGTTTCCCATTAAAATTGCATTAAGTTTAACGAGTACTAGGTTAGATTGATTAGGAAAATAAATAGAATAAGTTGCAGGAAAGATCACATTACATTGAATATTACGTAATTGGACATTTGTAACCATATAACTGTTTAGCAGAAAACGCTACTAAAAAGACTGTTAAAACTAAACAAGCCTAAAGGGTTTGGATTAGAATTTGTATAAAAAACTAAACTCAGTAGATTAACCCGAGCCCTTGGGCGTTTTAAAATAAGTTTGCGGGTTTCTTATCTCAAACATACAGAAGCAAAAACTGTTCCCTAATTGGCAATACCATTAAATGAGACATGCAACGTAACATTGTTCATACCAAGTTGAATATAAATTAACTATTTTAAACGATCCTTGTGTGTATATTAAATATACATAAAAATTCATTGTGGATACAATTTTTATATGATACATGAGGATAGAACAGTAATGTTGTACAGGTGTACAGTATTTGGCGAAATTATTACTTCTTCCAAATTAGATTGTTTCCAGTCTGAAAAAAAACCAAAAATAACCCACCACGGCAAACCAGCAGATTAGGCGAATTGATTTTTACAAAGAAATGTCTAAAACGAGTCACATTTATTCCGCATGTAAATAACATAAAATTTAAAGATTACTTAGGTTTTCTCTACGGGGTTGGGAAAGGGTGTCTTTAATCGAATGTTAATAGCAGAGGATAGAATCAAAATAAATTTACCAAATTAAAAATGGGCCTACAAACATTAAGAAAACTAGAAGAGTTTGCCGAATGAGACTGAAAGGTTGTAATAGTCAACTATTTCTCAATGACTACTGCAGTTCTAAGGGAAAATTCTACTTTCTATGTGAAAATTCGCTAAAAACAAAGTATTTGTAAACATAACCCCCTTCCGCATCACATGCCAAGATAAACTGTGTTGGATTAATACTTTTGGTGTACGTATTAACAGAGGACTTCCGTATCAGTTGGCACAAACGACCGAATTAAAATATCGATTATTCGATTGTTTCATTCGATATATCGTTTGGGTAGTTCGGTTAGCTAGATTGGTTAGTTAACTTAACATAACTACCCAAACGACATAGGTATCGAATAATCGATTCATCGATCGATATTTTCATTCGGTTGTTCGTGCCAGATTCACTACCAGCACACGTGGTTCCCAAAGACGATGACTCCTCACAACACGGCGCGGCAAGACAGATCTAATATGATCATGTCATGCGGTTATTGTTGTAACACTGTGAATGAAAACTCCGAGCCAACGCATGACTGTGCACTCTCCGTAGATTATTCATGCGATAGCGGCTAGACGGTAGACGGTGATTTATTACCAGTCACTCCGCGATAGATGATTACTTGGCTGCTAGGCTCCGTCGGAAGTAGGTCTCTAACAATCCACAGCGGTCCACGTGTACTTCATATCAATTCAGAATGCTAAACAATATGTATATTTTAGTGTTGATCCAGTGGCATTTTTATACGTTTTGTGTAACGGCACGGTTAAAACCCTGATCTTGTCATCGACAGCATCATTGATAGATGATCAAATGACATCTGAATCTGGTAGTGACCTCGCTTGGAATCGAACTAGGGAACTTCAGATTTGAAGGCAAGCACTACGACCACTCTTATGTCAAACTAAAACTAAGACTGTGGTTAATAAGTGGGATTCTTTTTAATTATGCTTTCAATAATTTTGCTAATTGCTATCTATTAGCAATTCATTCTGTTAGTCAAGTTGTGAAAGAGATTCACTGTTATTTATTCTTATCTTCTCTTCCTGTCTAACCTAAAATTATATTCTGTAGTAGTCGGGATGTGGTTGGCTCTTGTACAGGGTGAGGCAATGAAAGCGCCCCAATTTATAACTAGTACAAATTCAATACTATTTATTCTATATACAAATAGCACATCAAAACACAGCTTATTTTTGCCATTTTAACTTAACAAAGTTGTTTCTTGAAAAGAACATTCTTTAAGTGACGACCTTGTCCTACTTGACATTGGTTCCTTTTCAATCACTTGAAAATGCTATTGAATACTCCTTCCAATATTTCTTCAGGAATCACTTTAGTTTCTTGGAAATTCAAGAAAATCTCTAGGGCAACTTTGAAAACCTTAAATTTCAAGTAGCTTTTAGGGAGAACCCCCAAAGAAAGCAAAGAGCCAACCTAAACCTTCCAACAACGAAAGCATTCTGGCAAACTTATTTGGACTCCAAGTTACTGCGACTTACACTCTTTCAACATTTGCTGGTGTACAAAGAGTTTTGTGGCACCCAATGATTATTTTATGGTTTAAGCTGTTATCCTAAATAACTTTACCCAGTTCCCTATTGTTTTCCAATCTGGAACAGCGCCATATTGACCAAGTATGGAATGTGGTCCAAACAATCTCTGGGTATTTGCACAAGAATCACTATTTTAAAAATTAAAATAGATTCCTAAATCCAAATCTCAGAGTGTTACAAGCCTCAGGAACAATGTTTACTAAAATTGCGTAGTTTAATTGATGTTATAAGCACAGATGTTCATTCATTGTTGCTTTACTTATAATTTGACAACGAAAGAAAATCGGGGTAAATTACTCTGATCGGTTTTTACTCTCACTGCTTCACCCTTTATGATGTCGAACTTCCTTTTATTGTATGACCATCTCAAGCGTATTTTAGTAAAGTGAATACAGTATGCACTGTGGATGGGATACTCCCTGGTGTGGATTAACGTCCGCACTAGTGAGTATTACGACTATCCGCAGTACTATCCTGATAATTAGACCAATTCGTATATACCAAGGAAAAAATGTGGTTCGGATTCCACTATAAACTGTAGGTCCCTTAGTTGCCATTAGCTGTTTGGGCTATTAATTAACAGCTGTGTCTAAGGAATGTCGGCCTTAGTCACTAACAAGACTACAAGATCGCGCCACTCATCCTACACTCATCTCCATTCATACATGGCTTAAAATACCTACATTGTATGGTCGCCATTTCATAAGAAAGTATTAAAGTACAGTAGGGTGTTACTACGGTACAGTACCCTTCGCCCAAATGTATCAGTTAAGAGAGCAGAGGTGTGCCTTTCCTTACAAAAATCGTAATAAATGCCACCAACTTTAAAAAATAAAATAAATAAAATGTTGGTAGGGCCTATATTATATAGAATGCAGTGATAGTTTCAGACCTATGTCGTCACACTCTTACAAAGACTACAATAATAGCTACCTTATCTAAAGGAATTTGTTTAAAATAACTTTTTTCTTAAAAAATCAATTAATTCTACTTCCAAAAATAGTAATTACTATATTGAGAATCCAACCTGTTGTGTAAGAAAGTTAATATACATAATTGTGTGGTTGGGCGCGTGGACAACCGCAGGAAACTAACGGGGAAACATCCTCCACTTCCGGTTATTACACCTTTCCCATACCTATCTCTTGTACCCAATCAACAATCGTGGGTCCGACATCTGGAAATGTTCGGAGATTGAAAAACATCGTCGCGAATCATACAAATAGATTGTTGGCACGTTTGGTTAAAATTCCATCATAATCTTAAACTATACAAGAAATCATAGCTATAATACGGTGATAGCAACTTCCACAGGGAAATTTGCTAAGCGTTTAGAGACATGTTTATAATCATCACGGGAAAACTTTGTGCCTAAATCAACATCAAATTTATTAAGCAGAGATTTTAATGGTACTTATTTTGTAGTTTAAACTTTTAGCGGTAAATATAACATGGATTCAAACAAATTTTGAATCTTGTTTTTTAAAGTGTAATTCAGTACTAGTCAATGTACAGTAAGGTAAGTACTCTTTATTTAAAAGATACAGTAATGCCACAGTAAGATTAAAAAGGCCAAAATTAGCCTTTTAATAAAACTTTAGACTATAACAAGTTGTGTTGAAAAATAATTTTGTAACAGAAATTTATCGGAAATAGTCATTGTTATGGCCGAAAGAAAGATAAAATTCAAAATACTGTACCTCACTTTTTACAAGATGTTCATAACCCACTAGTAAATGAGATTCTGATTCGATAACACAGAAAAATGTTAGTAATCTCCAACTAATATTTTTTAGTACTCCACAGTGGTTTTAATCAATTAATTAACAGAATGTTTTACTTTAATCAATCGAAGCCCGTAGCTCTATAGTTTCATCAGAGAAGGAGTAAGGGTCGTAGGCGGTAAATAAGGTAGCGTGACTAATCCCACCACCCTTCTAGGAGGAAATAACACTTACGCGAGATGGCTTCGATCGGTAAAAGGTTCCCTGAGAGAAAAATCTATATATCTAATTCCGTAAGCCCAAAATTTTACAATGAAATTGTGAGCGAACCGGAGGGCGTAGAAAGCTGGGAGGGGTCTCATTTTAAAGGTCTGGGCATGAAATTTTGGGGAAAATTATTCATTTTTCTTAATTATGCACCAAAAGGTTGTGACAGAATAAAATAATTCACATTTAAATAACATGGGAATCTAGGTCATGTTTGCTTTGTTTACATTAAAACATGTGGTTTAACTTTATTTAAAGCATATGGTAATATGTAATATGCACTGTAATATGTATACTAACCCTTAAGAGAGGTTGAACCTACCAATTGACTATATTAATTTAATTGCACGATCTGGAATGCCACCACACAAATTAGTTTTAAAAGTTGGTTAAATAGTGATGCTCATTAGAAATATGAAGCTAGGGTCTGGATTAGTTAATGGAGTACGATTGGTTGTGTTAGGTATTACTGGAAAAAGTGTAAAGTTAGTAGTAATTACTGGAGTAGGCAAAGGAAACGTATTTTCCATGCCAAAAATAATACTAATATCCACAGATCCTAATATGCCGTTTAAGTTTACAAGGAAAATTTTCACAAAAATTGGCATTTATTTGAAAAATTTATCTCCATGTATTTTATCTAAGTGAATTTGTCTATATTCAAAGAAATGTATATACATTTAATTAATAGTCATGAAGATTATCACTGAAAATTATCCTTAGTTGTATTATGATTAGAAAGTTTATACTATAAACACACCGCATGAAAAATCCTTTGTAATTTTTATTTTTAACAGAGCAGACCTCAAAATGCATTATGCAGGTATGTAATAACTATTATACATATTATAATATACAATAATGTTAAACGATAATCAAGGTAGGGTAACCCATGGGACTAATAATTTGTACAAAATAATTACTACAATATATACATAGGGGCTACTGCCCCTACAAGCCACTAGTTAAGAACTATTCCTCCATTACTTT
The DNA here is from genome assembly GCF_028750875.1 of Macrosteles quadrilineatus. Classification (NCBI taxonomy): domain Eukaryota; kingdom Metazoa; phylum Arthropoda; class Insecta; order Hemiptera; family Cicadellidae; genus Macrosteles; species Macrosteles quadrilineatus. Next base: position 32,762,518 of record NW_026542598.1, on the reverse strand, counting down.
CAGGACAGATATAGAGTCTTATCATTCACTAGGGTAGAGCTATTACACGGCTAAAAGATAACACAATGGGTCTTTTGCTTTCGGTAAGCACTGCATTTCTATGTGAATATATTATATAATATAATACCTAATATACTTTATTTTACGGGATTACCTATAATAGGTTATGTTAGGTTTATAGGTTAAACCACCGTCGTGGTGGATTGACGTAGTGGTACTGTGACGACGGGGAGGTTGACGGGATCACATAAGTCAAACCTCCGTCGTGATTGATTGATGTAGTGGTACTGTGACGGCGAGGAGGTTTGACGGGATCACACAAGCCAAACCACCGTCGTGATGGATTGAAGTAGTCTCACTGTGACGACGGGGAGGTTTGACGGGATCACATAAGTCAAACCACCGTCGTGGTGGATTAACGTAGTGGTACTGTAACGACGGGGAGGTTTGACGGGATCACATAAGTCAAACCACCGTCGTGGTGGATTGACGTAGTGGTACTGTGACGACGGGGAGGTTTGACGGGATCACATAAGTAAAACCTCCGTCGTGATTGATTGATGTAGTGGTACTGTGACGGCGGGGAGGTTTGACGGGATCACACAAGTCAAACCACCGTCGTGATGGATTGAAGTAGTCTCACTGTGACGACGGGGAGGTTTGCCGGGATCACACAAGTCAAACCACCGTCGTGGTGGATTAACGTAGTGGTACTGTGACGACGGGGAGGTTTGACGGGTCACATAAGTCAAACCACCGTATTGATGGATTGAAGTAGTCTCACTGTGACGACGGGGAGGTTTGCCGGGATCACACAAGTCAAACCACCGTCGTGGTGGATTGACGTAGTGGTACTGTGACGACGGGGAGGTTTGACGGGATCACATAAGTAAAACCTCCGTCGTGATTGATTGATGTAGTGGTACTGTGACGGCGGGGAGGTTTGACGGGATCACACAAGCCAAACCACCGTCGTGATGGATTGAAGTAGTCTCACTGTGACGACGGGGAGGTTTGCCGGGATCACACAAGTCAAACCACCGTCGTGGTGGATTAACGTAGTGGTACTGTGACGACGGGGAGGTTTGACGGGTCACATAAGTCAAACCACCGTATTGATGGATTGAAGTAGTCTCACTGTGACGGCGGGGAGGTTTGACGGGATCACACAAGCCAAACCACCGTCGTGATGGATTGAAGTAGTCTCACTGTGACGACGGGGAGGGTTGACGGGATCACATAAGTAAAACCACCGTCGTGGTGGATTAATGTAGTGGTACTGTAACGACGGGGAGGTTTGACGGGATCACATAAGTCAAACCACCGTCGTGGTGGATTGAAGTAGTCTCACTGTGACGACGGGGAGGGTTGACGGGATCACATAAGTAAAACCACCGTCGTGGTGGATTAATGAAGTGGTACTGTGACGACGGGGAGGTTTGACGGGATCACACAAGCCAAACCACCGTCGTGATGGATTGAAGTAGTCTCACTGTGACGACGGGGAGGGTTGACGGGATCACATAAGTAAAACCACCGTCGTGGTGGATTAATGTAGTGGTACTGTGACGACGGGGAGGTTTGACGGGATCACACAAGTCAAACCACCGTCGTGGTGGATTAACGTAGTGGTACTGTGACGACGGGGAGGTTTGACGGGATCACACAAGCCAAACCACCGTCGTGATGGATTTAAGTAGTCTCACTGTGACGACGGGGAGGGTTGACGGGATCACATAAGTAAAACCACCGTCGTGGTGGATTAACGTAGTGGTACTGTGACGACGGGGAGGTTTGACGGGTCACATAAGTCAAACCACCGTAGTGATGGATTGACGTAATCTCACTGTGACGGCGGGGAGGGTTGGCGAGATAGCGCACAACTGTAACATGATTATTGTTGGGGAGCTTTGACGGTGACCCAATAGATCTCACAACAGTACATACTATATAAGGCGGTACAGTAGAGCGGTATCGACCATTGGCGTGACTCACGGCTGCACGTGACCTAGTGGTGAAGGACTACTCTCCTGTCTATGTTTGTTTGGCAAAAACAACATTTGCCTATAGAGATACTTGTTTTATAGTCAACCAGCCAAAGTGTGCTACTGCAAATTGCAAATTTCTGTCAAAACATAAACTGAATTAAAATACGTCTTTAATAACACTCTGTAAACAAATTTACATTTAAACTGATAACTCACAAGACGGCAAAAACGTAATCATATATATAAAAGTAAGTGGTGGTCGATTTAGATCGGACACTCCAATCATCATCAGACCCAAATGTTTTTAAACAAAGAAACGTTTTAAAGTCAATTTGAAAGGCCAACTTTGGTAAACCATAGCATATTTAAGGTCATCTATTATCGCAGTAGGAAACAATAAAGGCCAAAAATAGATAGATGATTTTACCCATCTATGTTGATACAGTATTTCAATAATACTAGGTGAAACCCGTCGAAATCGACGGTTACTTTCAAGGCTTACGTTAATTCATCTAACTGCGATAAATTGGGTGAAATATACATATTTTGAGCATTTAGCATTGTTTTAAGAGTAATAAGTGTAAAAACAATAATGATATTAATTGCGTTAGTTGCCAAATTTGGTTGATTATTCAATGAATGAAATATTCCCCATACCGTACATCATCGGAGTTATTATTAGTATGTTATATGGTATCAAAATCGTATTGGTGGATCTTTTGTAGTTAAACACTTCAGTGATTTCATCAGTGTAATATGATTTTATTTCAAAAGAAAATATTATTTGGGAAGACATATTCTAACTTCAAAGGGAGATATAACCGTTACAGTGTAAGTTTGATTTTTCCTTCGCCACGTCGCCTCAGTTCATATCGTACTTCTGTGCCAATGAATGAATCCTCTAGCATAGTTTTGAGAAATTGATTGTGGGGTTACTGTTTAAGCTGAACTTCCTTGACATGGGGGATGTCAGTTAGTTATCTCAGCCTTATCAATAACATAAAGTTGTCAATATAATCTCTCTACGGAATGTTAGGCGTAGTGGAATACTTGAAGTGAAGTTGGCTTTTATTCTTGTACTGTTAGTTCATATGGTCTTGCGGCTTCATTGGCAACAAATAATGCAAATGACATAGCAAGCAATGGGACATTTCCAAAAAGGAAAAATTCTGTAAATTGGCTGTTACGTAATATTGACGTTTACATATTGTTAATCAAACTAAAAAAAACAACTCATTTGACTACAGTTATAACCCAAATCAGTTGATTTCTCTGGAGGTCTCCAAAAAACAACATTATGCTCACGTACTCCATCACCCCTGTACAGACGGTAGCTCCGTGTAAGCAGATCTCTCACAGTAATGGACACAGTCACCATAATAAGATATTATAAAGGATTATGTGATCTATTGTAAAAGGAATATGACCTTTCTGTCATGACAGTAGCTGCTTAAATAGTTCTCTTCATATTTTACAGCCAAAATTTCGTGTCATTTTCGATAATGTTACCAACCCGCCGAAGTTCGTAAAAAAGTGCAATGATTTGTCAAAATGGGTACTATTTTAAGCAAGGTTTCTATGTTTGGATTTTATTAGACACGATAAGAGCGGATATTTCTACATAAATATTTGATATGTGTAAAAGAATAAGATAAAATGTCGGCAAAAGTTGTGAAAAAGGCAGACACAAACCCGTACAATAGCACAGAAAACATACTACTATAGTAATATGTTTTCTGTGACAATAGGTATAAGATAGTTCAATAACAAGTAATTTAAGAATTGCTGTGGTAAAAGGATTTTCCACTGATCGTAATGGAACGTTATATTGCAAAACATGACATGATAAAGAATCATGCATGAATTTGATCAATGCTAAAATCAGAAAATAACATTGCAAATAAATAATTATTTGGAAGAATTCAGTAATTCCCAATAAATGTGTGTTGTTTGAAATACAATTTAAAATTAACAGCTGTTTCATTAAAAAGTATTATTCGCATGGCCAAAATGTAAACAACTCTGTGGAGGGATATTTAAAGGCTTCTGAGGCAGAGGCCTAAGGGATTTTGCTTAGTTTTTTCTTTAGAAAACTCATCTACAGACCAAGTCCTTTCTTTGGACACCTCTACCAAGTTTCTACGCCTAGCCGTTCTCTCAAATTAGTGGGGACAAAGTTTCCAATTAAATATGTAGATTCCCCCATGTTAATCTTATGGGAGAAACTCCAACTTTGATGGCCTATGGGGCAAAGTCCGAGGATTTTTATTACATCAATTCGTGAAAGGGGGCGTCTACACAAAAAACACTTTATTTTGACACGTCGTTTGTAAAAATCCGTCCATTATTAACGGAGGAGTAGTGTTTTGTAGAAATCGCCTTCACGTATTATATATAAGGATTGCATAGGCCTCTGATCCATATAGATGCTCGACTACTTTAGTACCGTACGGTATTCTAAGTCGGTGGTATAAGCATAGAATAAATAAGTCTCTGAGCGTTGTTATTTCAAGAACACGTGAAAACCTACAATATTGATTACTGTATTTTGTTGCATAGTTTCAACAAATTGCGAAAATCCTTATTTCGAATCGATACAACAACAATACAATTAATTGAACACGTAGCAATTACAAAGAACAATTACAATAAATTAGAAATATGTAGGATCAAACTGCGGTTTGTAACCACTGGCCACAGCGCCATATTGACAACGAGTTTGCGATTGCTTCTGTTTTGGGAATTGCCGATGTTTCTATTAAACTACGTCCGCTAAAATTACTTTATACTCTCGTACTGGGAATTTGAACTAACATTAAAATTAATGAGAGCTGTACATTGATTTTGTATGATACAGTAGAATTGTTGATATAACGACCAGAATACGTACAAAGAAATCAATCTTTCAATAAAAATGTAAAACGAAATACCCATATTGATCGCATTAAACACTAAACAATAGAAACATCACTAACAAAACATCTAACGGTTAAAAATGTGGATATTTAAGTTCCTGCACCAGTTTCGTATTTATGCCTACTGCATTTAAATTCGAGTATTATTTCTCTGTCCCTCATCCCCTCCTTACGAAAGTTTTCTTTACTCCCTTTGTTCTTATTTCAAAGAAAGTTCTTCTATTTAGGAGACGTTTGAAATCATCTTAGGTATAGAAGTTACTTTGAATTTTCGGAGACAAAAATCTCCAAACTTAAACAACAATTTAAAATGTAAGAGCGAATGTGTAAATATAGAGGCCTTTGTTAATGGTTACTAAAAAAACAAACGGGAACAAATTTCCGTATAAAGAAATTTGATAACAGAGCAATTATTCACTACTGTATTCAAAATCCAATTTACTTTGATCGACACACATTTCCATGGTCTACAGTTTTTGACGATTTTCAGTACAATCCTTGTCATACATGTCGTCCTCTGATTTCTCCGATATCAACAGGGTGGTTTCGGCGTGTCAAGAGTGTTGTACATCTGTCCTGGACGCTCAACATTCAAATCCTACCAACCACCAATTCCTTTACGATTTTTGATAACACCGTGACCTAGTGGTTCATAGCCTGTCTTAGTCTATATTTTTATGTAAAAAGATGCAAACTGTAATAAAAGGGCAATTTTCTCGGACGAGGATGGCGCTATTTCAAGAACACTGTCAAAAGCCATGTAAACTCAAATATTTTTCAGAAGATTTTCACAAATGATTATGTATGCATTGCAAGAATGTTTCGAGTAAAATATGGACGGAGGGTATGAGTAGTGGGAATACATAGGGCCGTTATGTTGCGTTGGCGAGCCCGCGGGCAGTTCAACATTCCCACACACTCTGCAGACTCCCGCGACTCGTGACTGGCTGACCCTCAAGTGTAAACATACCACGTGGGGGACAAACTGACACATTAGGAGAGGTTTGAGAATAGTTAACAGCAGGAATTTGAAAATTAGAAGATGTGAGATTAGTGAAATGAGAGCGTCATACATTATCAATTGGAGATGAGGAGGCCACCTAGGTGTGTATTTCAACTCAAATATGTGTGATGAATGAGTATAGAATGATGTGTGATGCCTTGTGTAACTTTGTTTCTGACTAAGACCAGCTGTTTCATTAGTCATGACCATTTATTAAAAGCCCAATAATTATTATCAATGACAGCTGGGTTCAGTTTCGAACCATCAAAAAGCTACACACTTTTTCTCAAGATTGAACCAGCGACCTTTTGATTACTCGATTAGTCAAACCTCGTTAGTACGTACCTCGGTGAAAAAAAAATCCTCAATAAGTAATAAGACGATTTTTTTATCCCTTGAAACTTTCATCGAGTTAATGCTAAAAACACTTCTATACAACGTAGTAATGGTAGTAATTAGGTAAAGACCTACATAAGACGATTTTGTTTGTGGCATGAGCTAGGGCTGAGACCTCTATACAACAAATATTCTGAGGACAAATCCCGTACAAGACGAATGCGACCTCAATAAGGCAAATTTTACATGATCTTAACCTCCATAGAACGTAGTTTTCAAAACAAACAGAAGCTTGTCCCAACATGAAACGCCTACCCATCCCTCTTACCTTCCTCAGTCAAACCTCTATAAGAACCTCTTTATTAAGAATACCTCGATGAATGTTTTCCCTCCTTGAAATTCGTCTTATAGAGGTGAATCTGCTAGACGAGCACTATAACCACTGAGCTACCCTGCATCCATTTTCCACGAAAAATTAGCTTCACAGTTTAATTATCTTAGAAAAAAAGATCATCTACAATACAGAGAAAACCTGTATTTTTATAGGTGGACCTACAGATTAAGGTGGTCAAAACCAATGAGTACCGGTAACGAAATTATATCAAAGATAAAAGCCATCGGTTATTAACGGAATTTGAACCCGTATCATCAGAACCTATGTCCCGTGTTTTAGCCCCTAGACCAGACTTTAAGCAAACATCATTTTCTGATTACTAAAGACCAAGACATACCATTACACCATAAAACCTTCAACTTTTCCTCTTAACCTTACCTATTACAGTATGTGCAACCTGTCCCCTGACCGGACAGGGACCTGCCCAATAACTTTATTCCGAGGTAGTTAGATGGTCAGAAAAAAGTCACCAACATACAGACTATAGCCTTCTATCCCCCTTTCCCATTCAAATGTAACCACTCAACTTCAATCCTATACTATAAAACGAGCTAAGTCTATTTGTCTGTCTGTGCACTGCTTAAATTAGAGAGGCAGTGTTATTTATAACAAACTTGGTAGTAGAGAGGACAATGAATGTTTGTAAATGATCGTCGACTCGTTGTTACAAGCGTCACTACAAGCATTGTAACAGACATGTAGTTAAATACCAGAGTCAGTGTTGTTTATAACAAACTTGGTAGTAGAGAGGACAATGAATGGTTGTAAATGATCATCAACTGGTTGTGACAAGTACGTACACTACAAGCTTGTAACAGACATGTGTTTAAATGAGAGAGTCAATGTTGTTTATAACAAACTTGGTAGTAGAGAGGACAATGAATGGTTGTAAATGATCATCAACTGGTTGTGACAAGTACGCACACTACAAGCTTGTAACAGACATGTGTTTAAATGAGAGAGTCAATGTTGTTTATAACAAACTTGGTAGTAGAGAGGACAATGAATGGTTGTAAATGATCATCAACTGGTTGTGACAAGTACGTACACTACAAGCTTGTAACAGACATGTGTTTAAATGAGAGAGTCAGTGTTGTTTATAACAAACTTGGTAGTAGAGAGGACAATGAATGGTTGTAAATGATCGTCGACTCGTTGTTACAAGCGTCACTACAAGCATTGTAACAGACATGTGGTTAAATAACAGAGTCAGTGTTGTTTATAACAAACTTTGTAGTAGAGAGGACAATGAATGGTTGTAAATGATCATCAACTGGTTGTGACAAGTACGTACACTACAAGCTTGTAACAGACATGTGTTTAAATGAGAGAGTCAGTGTTGTTTATAACAAACTTGGTAGTAGAGAGGACAATGAATGGTTGTAAATGATCATCAACTGGTTGTGACAAGTGTACACTACAAGCATTGTAACAGACATAAGTTATGTCCTGCTGGTGAATTAGTGGTTTAAGTTTAGCTCGACTCATCTACAAGCATTACTTTTTATAAATTAACATTTACACAGAATAATTTTCAAACCAAATTCTTTTATGGAGAACTTGTTTATATTCTTACATTTCAATTGTTTGTACTTACTAGGGTTAACTTGTTATTCTACAATAAATAAGTCTGTGTGTTCTTGATATTCTTTTTTGGCATGGGTCTAAAATGTTGTTTATTTTTAATAGCCTAGTTAATACCAACTAATTTCAAAAACAAAAACATTTTTGAAGTTTTAATCCTACATTTTTATCTCACTAGGCATAGCCTACACCAAATGGTCGATGATTAATTATTGGCATACCGGTATCGATAGCCAGTGAATAGGCCTATATCACTTCTTGTATCCAATTGTATTTGATTAGAAAAGACTTTCAGGAATAGGTCTAGAATTTTTATTTCAGAATTGCAGATCTTCTCCAGCTTAAAACACCAACCTTTGTACGATTAATATTTTCCCTACTTAGTTTAACAATTAGTAGTTGCTATATGCTACATAGAAAGACTGTATTTTATTTATTCTCTGTGCAATGTCCTGTCATCTTTAATGTCTTATACTCGTATTTTGACACTACGTTTGAACAGAGAGAGTAGGTACCGGTAACTGATACTCAATTAATAAGCATTCATTTACTTCCGAGTCTGAATTGAGTGAGACGGAGAGCAGTGAAAGTATGAGATGGGAACTGAGACAATAGGAGGTCCCACCTGCAGCAGGCAGCTACACTTTCACTCTTATTAGAATCCTTCAAACCTATCAATAATGAAACTAAGTTTTAAAGTGCAAACAACACATAGCCTAATATATGTGAGGGTTTAATTCCTTTCAATGGAGAATAACAATGGCCTTATAAAAAGTTGTTTAAGTGTGGTACAAAGTATCAAATCGGTAGGTTATATGGTGGAAGAAGCAGTGCACTCTCAACGAGTGCCAATTGGCTTCAGAATACAGTAGGCCTATGTGCGAAAGAAGAGATTTTAAATCCATTAGACTACCAAAATATGATTAAACATAGCCTATAGAGCCCCTAGATGCTTAAAACATCTTATAGGCCTATATTAAAACGTGACAGGGTTTTTTTATTTCACGATTCTGAATCAACCACTTGACGGATTTTCATGATTTTTGTGTTGAAAGAAAGATAATTTTGAGAACTAGGGAATGTCGAAGCCATACCGGTAATTTTAGTTTAAGGTTTCAGTTTTTTATAAATTACCTAAATTAAATTTTTTAAAGTCTAGCAGCCGACGTCAACGTTCTAGACTAGCTTATGGTATTGGTCTACAATATCATTTGCATAACGTAACAGCTTTAAACAATCAGCGTTTGCGAGACAAATTCAGCATTTGGATAAAAATGAAATGACATACACGTAGGGATGACTTATTTATACTATGTGTACTGTAATGCTATAATCATTGATACGTTTATTTATTCGGTAAGAGGATGACAGATCATTTAAATATACATAGTAAATTACTAGATGTTCTAATTTATTTTTTTGAGCAGTCTTTAAAATCTTAAAGTTTGTTTTAGTGCACTATAATTTGTTTTAACTAACAGCTGGTTGAATATAAAAATATTCCATACAACTAGGAGGTTAGTTTATTTACTCTGTGATTTTGTCATTGATTATAGGAAATAAGTAAGATTCTATAACCATTGCTGTATACGAATCGAAGCTCACGAGTCTAACAAAGAAAACTTATGAAAATTATTTCACTACTCGACTTTTTGAGGAAAGGTTGGGAAAATAACAATGATTAGGCATAGGCTACATGTTTTAATTAATTCATCTTGGAAGATTTTTCTTCACAATACTGTAATTTTGAACTGCTTAAACTATGCTTCAATTAGGAATAGAAATATTGATATAACTATATGCAGTTTTAATGGACTACTCGATTCCCGTACATAGGACGGGCCAACAGCTCGTATTATTTAAAAAAGAACTTATGTCCAAGAAATCTGAGGTAGGTCGGCTACAGTTACTGCACAAATAAATTTTCTGTTTTCAGTGATTTATATGTTTAAAAAATTCTTAATGAAAGAGAATATTATATTATTATATTATACTAGCTGACCCGGCGAACTTCGTATCGCCTAAGTTATAGGTTTCCCCTAAGACAGACCGATGGAAAGAAAGTACTGTTACGTTTAATTTTCAAGATGATCTTGTTCGCATCGCTCAATCACGTCCTGGTTGAAGTCCGTTCGCTACGCTCACTCACCTTTGGGTTGGAGCTCGTTCGCTGCGCTCACTTGCCTTTAGGTTGGAGCTCGTTCGCTACGCTAACTCGCCTCCAGGTTAGCTCGTTCGCTACGCTCACTCGCCTCCAGGTTGAAGTTCGTTCGCTACGCTCACTCACCTTTTGGTTGCAAATTAGCTGTTGTCATAAATGTAAAAGAAATGATAGTGCTGCACCCTGTTGGTAATCCTTGTAACTTTAATGCTATTAAACATCATAGAACAGAACCAACTTGTTTAATTGAAACAGCTGTTAAGATTCATTAATTCCATTTCTCATACGGTTAACATGGGAAACTCCAGAGCCACTGGGGCGGAGCCCTTTTAAGAATTTCGAAACGGGAAATAGTTTACGTCCGATTCGCATACCTACAGAATTTACACACCAAATTTCATAACGATCGGTGAAGTCGTTCCGGAGGAGTTTGCAGACAAACACTGTGACACGAGAATTTTATATATTAGATTTAGAACGACGGACAGAACAGAGTACGGTACTTTCGTATTATACGGAGGCCACTTATTTTACAGCGCGCTGCTGCGGTTATGTTGGGTTATCATAAATATGTTTGTAGGACTTTCCTCGTTTCTTTATGAATCAAACGATACCAGATGAGTTATAAAAATTATGATAAGCCCACCTAACTTAACCTAACCGCCGCAGCGCGTCAGGTTAATGGCTGCACTTTACTTTACGTCCTACACTCATTCGAATGAAAGTACCGTATCGATTATTCGATTGTTATATTCGATATATCATTTGGTTAGTTAAGTTAGGTTAACCTTACCTAACTAACCAAATGATATATCTATCGATATTTTCATTCGAATTAGTGTAGGACGTAAAGTGGCAGCCAGGTTAACAAATGAAGATGGACATAACTTAAAGGCTTACTAAAACAAAACTTTGACCAGGAGTTATAAATGTTTCCCAATTGCTATGTTAGCGTACACCTAGACAACATAGCCTATAAACTAATTTAAGTTAAAACCCAGGAATCGATAGGATTGTAAAAAAGTGAAATTAAGCCCAACTTAGGTAGAGTAAAATCTACCGATTTCAACAATTGGGCTACCTAGCAGGATAGGCTAGCAAAGGGTCAATAGACTAGGATTTATTTTCATTGTTTAATTGAATTTTATAATTTGTCAAACCTATCAAAATAGTATTCTTAGGTAGGCTAACTTAAAGTAACCTCTCAGAAGAAAATATTGGTGCTTGTCTACATAATAATATAAATCTGTGCATACTTCCTTGTTCATATTACATTCATAGGTCTAACACATATTTTTCAGCAACATTAATTTGACAGCTTTAGGCTTTCTTAAAATGCAAGCCCAAGCGTTATGACCAAATGTAGCAACACAAAACATCTGTCTTACCTGATAGAATGTCACATAATAAGTGTTAGGAATACCAATTTAGCATCAAACACAAAGCTTGAAGTTTTAAAAACTATTAAAGCACTACACTTTTAGTCAGTAAATACGAATATTTACCGACAAACAACTTCACAATCGCGAAACGCACACACGACCGCCGCCACTAAAAACGAACTAACCCAAAAACAACACAATCCATGAATCCATTCCATTGGTTTTCTGACATCACAAGCACAAGACAGACAACTAGAAATGTTGACGCTTGCGCATTCTAGTGATTTTTATTTTAACTACTGAAATCACACTTCGGTTTAGATTTATAAGCCAATAAAATAAAACTCAGCGAAGGAGTATAAGAAGTAAACTTATGAGATGGCAGGCCCACTTTTATAAACGAGCAGACTGAGCATATGCCCAGGGGCGTTGGTGGTTTAGGGGTGCCCCCAAACACGGCCGCCTTTAACTACAGGCCGCGGCCTGGTAGAATTGGCAACGTTGCAAGTGGTGTTGTTCAGTGACAGACGTCCCATGAGATAACATGGCAAACAGATGACATCAGCTCATTAATTCGCACTTTATTGATTTAAATTTAAATTTATTAACATAAATTTATTAAAATATTGAAAATAAAACATACAGAATTGAAAACCGAAACAATATGAATTAATATCTATATCTGTACATTTTTAAGCGGAGTCAATAATGTCATAGTCCAGTAACCAATCTTTCGTAAATACACTAAATACCATTAGCTGCTTCCAAACAAAAACAGCTGTTACAACACCACTTGCATGCTTGCGACCATGGTGGAAGGAAAAAATATAGGTGTGCTATTCCAAGGCCCCACTAGAAAAAGCGCTATTCCCGCATATTCTGACGTCACTCGGATTGCAAACAAAAGATCACCTGATTGTAACTGTCAAATTAGTATGTATTTGTTTTGATTTAATTATAAAACAATAACAACCAAATCAAAACAAATACATATACTAATTTGACGGTTACAATCAGGTGATCTTTTGTTTGCAATCCGAGTGACGTCAGAATATGTGGGAATAGCACACCTATGTTTTTTCCTTCCACCATGACTTGCGACGTTGCCAGTTCGAAGGCCGCGGCCTGGAGTTAAAGGCGGCCGTGTCCCAAACCACCGCCCGCCAGCACTAGGAAAAAAGGGGGCGCTGCTCTTGGGTTTGCCCAGGGCTCCACTGACCCTTAACAAAAGTGTGATCTATAAGCATAGACTAGCCTCATAGATAAAGATAACTATAATAATTATTATTATAACAACTGACTAACTCGTTTTACAACTGTTGGTATGGCAGACATTTTTATTGTGAAGGGGAGAGTGGTTCATCGGTCAGCCCCTTAATAGAAAATAGGCCTATATTCTCAAGGGCCTTATGCCAAACTATTTTAAATTCTCTCATGCCCTTCATTCAAACTTGCAACGGCATTGTATTGAAAATTCTTCTGGCCGATCGAGGGTAGGTCGTCAAGGTCCGTTCGAGTCGTTATTAGTTCATGGCCGGTGACACTTGGACGTTAGTACGTTGGTGTCGACGAAATTTTGTTTCTATTATTGTAGGGTCCATTTCATGATTTGTGCTTTAGTGTTTTGTTATTTAACATGGATACGAGTTATTTTTTATGATTATATAATTTGAATTGTTTAAATAAGGTTTTAATGACTGGCACAACAAGAAAAAATTGTAAACAAAACACGACACGACCCTCCCACAGGGCACCGGACAGAACTAAGATAACAATAAAATTGGCTTCAGCTGTTCATTAAGGATGAGATATCTACTAAGGGAGTATGTTTTATACAAGGGCTTATCCAAGCTATAAGATATCCTAAATTGATATGAAAATGAAAAATAAAAAATAAATATTTTAAAACCGGCAATGTTTTTTTTTCAATCTTTTGATAAATTTATGTGCGTAAATTTACATAAATAATAAGCGAACTAATGAGCAGGTGTCGACTGTCTGACATGTTATCTTATAGGACGTCTGGTGCTAAACAACCATACTTACTACGTTGCCAATTCTTCCAGGCCGTGGCCTGGAGTTAAAAGTTGCCTTGGTGGAACGATCTTCTTTATTTTCTTTAAAACGCCACTCTAAATTAATGATCACTAGAAAAAATTAAATCAGCACATGTAAATTTAACTTTGTGCACAACATGTTGAATTTGAGGTATACAAGGCCCTTAATTATTATCAAAGTCACAGATAACCTTCAACCAAGGTTACATCAATAAACATGTATATTCAAATAGAAAAAGTGCCACATCATCAGCATAACCGGTTACAACCGGCTACCATTTTGGATAGAGATGAAATAGAAACTCTGGTTTTAACCATTCTTTAAGTTTTTACAAACACTTTAAAATGAGGTGTCACTTGAAGGGGGGAGTGAAAATTTAAAAACGTACGTTTTCATGTCCCTGGCCTTTTACTTCGTAGATACTGGATTTGTAGTTTATTATTATGTGCTTTAATATTTTTTGGGACGGGGGCAACATGTTACACACATTTATTTGGTTTTAAATATGTTCTAGGTATTTTTTTCGTATTTTTAAAGTCTCGAAATTCAAGACCATGACGTGTCCCTAGGGTACATTTTCCAACTTTCACGCTGTTTTTAGACTAATTATTCATGCCGAAATATATAAAGCCATATTTTTATGTCATCAATGGTTATTAAATTTAATTGTCATTGCAAACTGACTACCATGACAAAATAAGTCTGTCCCTCGATTTGGTGTCACGACCATTTGGGAAAAAAATTCAACTTTGGAGCACGACAGTGGCAATCCTGGCGTCGATGGAGTCAGTTGGTTTTAGAGACTAGTTCGGGGTGTACGTCAGGATTGTAGTGCCGGTCGTTTCGAGTCGAAAGGAGGAATTACAAGATTAATAAAGGAAAGATTGTGTTTTTTGTAATTTTGGTGTGTCCATGACCGTAGTCATTCGATGAAGTAGACATGGTGTTAATTTTTGTTTATTAGATATTTCAATTGGTAGATTAACCTAGAAGTCCACTTTGTATACTCGAACATGAGGTGCAGGGCTACCGCCAGAACAGAGCCAAATAACACGTAATTTCACGACCAAAGTTTCACGACCATCGCGAGTTTTTTCACGACCAATTCAGCCTTATGGATTATAGTGTGTTTGGTCATGACAATAACTTTAATATAATTATAAATTGAACAGTTTAGTTCAATTGAAACACATATTTTTATTATAACTAACAGTATAATTGAAGGATTGTTTAGAAATATTTAGATTATTCCAGACAATTCACGACCGTACCGCTTGTCCCTGACCATCACGTTTATGATTTCTATCATAAAAATTTCAAAAATTAAAATATCGTCATATTTCAATGTTTTATACACAAAAGAAGCACACCTCTATACAAACATAACGATTTTTCGGGTCTCAGGTAAGTTTTTTCGGAGTTATACAAACTTAAAAAGATTTTATTGGCTTTTTTCAATTTTTTGAGATTTTTTATTTTTTTTTTAGAGAGACCAAATATACCAAAAGCTCAGTGACCTTTTTATTGTATAATGGTCATAAAAGTAAATTAGTTTATAGCAAACAGTGTTTCCATCCGCAAGAAAGAAATATCCCTGGGCCAACGTCAAAAAATCCCTAGTTATCCCTAGTCCGTGTTCTAATAATCCCTCCAATTATCCCTCTTCATCAAATCTAGATAACTTATTATTTTTGCAGCAATACCAATGGATATCATATGATATCATGTATAGCCACGTAAAATATGGTAACTGGTGATAGTATTCTTCAATATCCCATATTATTTATAAACTAATACTATATAAAACACATTTTTGTACCATTAAAACCACGGCCATCTTTAACTCCAGGCAGGCCGCAGCCTTGTAGAATTGGCAACGTTGCAAGTACCGTAGTATTGTTTAGCGCAAGACGTCCTATAAGTTAACATGGAAATAATATAACATAATATAGAATCGAAAACCTAAGCAATATATAAATTGAAAATCTATTTCTGTACATTCAATGTGGAGTCAACATTTTCATAGCCCAGTAACCAAGCTTTCGCATTCATAAAAAAATACATAAATATCATTAGCTTAGCGTTCTCCAAACAAACACCTTTTACAACACTATACTTGCAACGTTGCCACTTCGAAGGCCACGGCCTCCGGCCTGGAATTAAAGGTAGGTAGCCGTGATTAAAAACTGTCTATGTTGTGCAAAACAAGATTAATTAACTAAAAATTAAACAAATAATTATTTTTAAAATTTTATAAACTACCTAATAATTTTAATTTATAAGTATTTACAATTGTTTCAAAAATATTACTCAAGTGTCCAAATTTCAAACTTGTCTTTTTCAAACATGGCCACCATGCCTTGGTGAAAAGGTTACACCAAGTTACTTACTAACCAAAAAACATCACAGAAATCACCGGCAAACAAAATCAAAACGAAAACAAACATTCGACATTGACACAGGGCACAGGGCTACTAAGAAAGAAACAAATTACAGTAGCCTAATCTAGAACCGCCATTCCATTCCACCGGTCCGACTCCAGCCCTTCGCTTGTTTCGTGCAGTGTTGACTGTTACTCTCCCCCTTGTGTGTTCCGACTTTGAAACACTACGTCACTACCACTACCTACAACCATAGATAAAACATACTCCTTGAGAAGTATCTTTTATCTATGCTACAATCGATTTGTTTGTTACCAAAACCTAGGGAAAAAGTAGTATAATCAATGTGTTATCAGTACCTTGCAAAATTAGCCAAAATAGGTCCTTAACTTTGTTGAAATATAGCCATAATGTATTATTTTATCAATATTTCAATTTTATAATGTCAAAGGCCTGAAATCCCTAGAAAATCTAAAAAATCCTTCAATTTCGCTGATTATCCCTAGTTATCCCTCAATCCCTTTTCAATCCCTCGAAGGCCCTAAATATCCCTAGAAAGGGATTTTTATCCCTCAAATGGAAACACTGATAGCAAAACATAGTTATAAAAATAATATTAACCATTTTTAATATTCATTTAAACGTCCGTTATGGTCGTGACAGGATTTTGTGTTTTTCCACCAAAGATGCTCTTTAAAAAAAACTACCAAAGATATTGCGTTGCCATGGACATTTCATGAAACTTCAAATGTTAATGAAATAAAAAAAATAATAAAAGTTTTGAAAAAAGGGGGAAAAAATTTGCAAAATGCTTTTCCTAAAAACGTACGTTTTTACATTTTCACTCGGGGGTTTACATTTAAAATTTTTGAGTTGCCCCCAAAAATCTCCCCTTTTGGTTTTGGGGGGACATTTAAAAATTTCAAAATCATAAAATGAAACTTCCTGCTAAGATTACACGACCACCAAAAGGGTATCTCTGTATATTTTTACTTAGAAAAATATTAGAGGGGGTCTTGACTTTTAATTCATCCTGTAGATGTATGACAATCTGTTTTAATTGTATTAATCATATGACAATGCTCATTTAATGTACATGATCAAAGGCAAATAAATCATTTCATTTTATTAAATGATTTAAGGATGTGCTCGGAATTGAACCCGTCCCTCCCGCACCAAAGTCCGAGACGCTAACTACTAAGCTAGCAACACAACCAAAATCATTAATATTTCAAAATAAAAAGTTGATAGCAAATAACGTGATGTGATATTCATTCAACGAGATGCAACAATTTATAAAAAGTTTTCGTGCACAAGTGGCACAAGTGTCATGAATTAAACAATGCTAAACACTCTCACGTACTGCACAGCTTCATGCAAAATCTCTTAATCTAGCATTCTTCAAGCGAGCGATTACAAGATAAAAATAAACAACCAAAACCAAAAAGAAAACCAAAACCAACGAAAACGCTAACCGGCTAACCTGCAAAATCAAATAATACTTCTTTGAACTTGCATCTAGTGATCGATCTAGTTAGTTAATTATTACTGTTACCAGAACAGTGTTGACTTACTTTTGTGACACATTTTAGTAATAAAAATGACAACTAGCGTGGCAACTAATCCATCAACTCTCCTTCCTCTAGGTAAAGTATATTTGTAGGCCTATGAGCATTCGCAAGCATAGGCTTCGAGGCCACGTACTGGTACTAGGGTGCTAGGTAACGTTCAGAATTTACAATTTCAAGATTTAGATGTTTTACTGGAATAACAACGATTCGGCTGCACTTTACTTGACGTCCTACACTCATTCGATGGGTTTTTTCGATTCGATATTTTCATTCGATTCTTTCATTCGATATATATCGTTTGGTTAGTTAGGTTATGTTAACCTTACCAAACTAACCAAACGATATATCAAATGAAGCAATCGATTACTCGATATATCGATCGATATTTTCATTCGAATGAGTGTAGGACGTCAAGTAAAGTGCAGCCCAACGATTCTATTAAAAAACTGACTGTTAACGTCACATCTCTAGTCGTGAAATCACTCTTTTGTCAAGCCTTGCGTGCAAAAACAAATTATTCAAACCTCAGGCTAGCTCTGCCAAATTAACTTATTTAATTAGGCCTACCAAGATCAAGTACCTAAACAAAGATTTTTCTCAATATGGAATACCGGTATTACTATTCTCAAGATTAAGTTACAGTACCTACCCAATTGAATAAGTTAATAATAGCCTACAGGATTGGCTAGTCTAAATTTTCTTCATAACTTACATAAAGATGACTTTGTTGTAAAGCCAGGTTTTACTAGACGCGGAAAAGGAGAACGGAGGGTGGGAAAGCGATTGGCATTCCGCTCTGCTTCTAGGAAAACAATAACATTAAATTACCTAAGACAAGAGGAGTCTACTCTCCGCGTTCCTCTCCCGCGCTTCGCTTTCGCGCCTTGGAAAACCCAGCTTAAGTTGGGTAGACTTCCGTATTTATCTGTTGGCACAAACAACCGAATGAAAATATTGATTATTCAATTGTTTCATTCGATATATCGATCGATATTTTCGTTCGGTTGATCGATCGATAATTTTGTTCGGTTGTTTGTGCCAACAGATACGGAAGTCTACCTCTTAAGTTACTTTTCGGATTAATATCAATCTCGGAAGTCAAACTAAAATTATACTTTTTTCTTTATTATTATGCTAAATAAGGTTCTAAATTCAAAAATGGTTATCATTTTCCCCGAAAAATTCAAATTAGGCTAACACGGAAAACCGGAAAAATGATTGATCATTTTTTATATTTCAAAACAAATTTAAGTTACTTAAGGTAGCCATCTATAAGTTAAATTGTGCAGAATTTTACACTGATTGTGAATATGTAATTATTTTTCTCATGCGATAAATATTAAATGCGCTAAGTTATAATTGAAAAAGTTAAAATAATCTTATGTCAAGATTGTCTATTTTCATTAAAGCTAACTTAATTAAGTTTGTTTTTATTTCTGATCAATACTCCTTCTGTTTTAATATCCGTTTAATCCTATCTTTTAGATATCCTATTTAGGCATGTGGGGAAGGCATGTCAGACTTTATGCAGGTTCGTATCTGTGTTAAAGTGTTTTGAAGCTAGGTTAGATTAGGAAGGTAAAGTAGGTTGTAGTGAACCGACTTGTTAATTCATGTTACATCCAGACCGTAATTGTCCTATTAAAACAATGGGTTAAACAACAAAATAACAATTTCAGAAATGCTTAAACAGTCTGGATACCTCAGTTACCAGTTACCTGAGTAAAGTTACCTGATGTAACAAATAAACAACTCGGTTCACTACAACCTACACTTTGACTTACCCAATCTAACCACCTTCAAAGAACTTAATGCAGCCACAAACCCACATAAAGTCAAACCTGCCTTTCCCACATGCCTTTTCTGTAATTTTGAAATTTGCAGCAAGTTTGGTTAAGTTAGGTTAGGCCTAGTTTAGAAGAGTTTTTGTTTCATATTCAATATTTTTGTTGCCTAAATTGGACAAGTTCTCAATTTATAATTAGATGCGTTTTGTTTTAAGATATTAATACAGATGGAGTAGGCCTAACTTATGGATATTAAAGAAAAACAAATTACATAATTGACTCATGTTGATTTGTGTGTCATTGACTTTGTGGTTGTGGTTGAAAAAAACAACTTTAACATATTAGTGAGCGCTGCTGTTTCTATTTTGATTGAAAATGATATTTTCATTTTAATAATCAAGCTATGTTTATATTCAAGGTAGTGACGTCATTCTTTTGTTATCATCCTTGCCGGTTCGCCAACTTTTTTTATGATAGCGTGTTCAATATTTAGTCCATGAAAAAAATGAATACGTATATTCACAACCAGCGTACAATTCCGCTCAATTTAGATGCCTTAAATGTGTTTTAAAATGTTAAAAATTTCCATAGTTTTTCCAAATTTCGGTGTTAATTTGAATTTTCGGGGGGAAATGACAATCTTTTTTGAATGATTCAGCATAATATTAAAGAAAAAATATTATTTAAGTGTGACGTTCACATAAAATTTCCGTGTTAATTTGAATTTTCTGGGGGAAATGAAAATCATTTTTGAATGATTCAGCATAATATTAAAGAAAAAATATTATTTATTTAAGTGTGACGTTCGTGATTGACATAGGCCTAGTTACCATTTTTCTTTGTCAGTTCTAGTGGTAGGTTATTAGAAAGAACTAGGCCTTAGATCAGTACAAACATGCCATAAATATCTTAAACAGTCTTAAAACTCTTGTTTCAAATACATATTCGATGATTGGATTGCTTTATTAAGTTATTTTTAGGAAGTACGATACATAGCCTGCAGCTTAAATAAATTGGTTTCAATATTTTATTTAACTTACAGGCTATGTAATATATTTTTCAGAACTGGTCGACAAATGCATTGGGTCACGTATTCACATTATTATGAAGAATGATAAAGAGATTGTTGGCACACTGCAGGGGTTTGACGACTTTGTCAACATGCTGCTAGAGGATGTGACAGAATATGAAGTCACGCCTGATGGAAGACGCATCACCAAGCTTGACCAGATACTGCTCAATGGCAACAATATCACTATGGTAAGTTAGCTATTAGATTTACCAATGATTTAAATTTTATTTAGTACTAATTTGAAACCTTTGTCAACCAGCTCCTGTAGTGTAACAAATGTTACGGCCGTTCTTAGCATCAATGTGCCATCATCAGACATGTTCAGCCAAAAGGCATCGTTATAACACAAAAACTTTTTCACACAAAAAATTTTATTTTGGTATTGTTTCATTTTACCACTGAGTTATAACTTACTTCTGGGATAAACCAATGGGCAACCTTATAATCAGAGAGACTTACGTTATTTCATTTAAAATTAGGCCTATGGTTTGTACCAAGCAATTTTTTGTGTAGTTGAAAATTAAATATTAAAATCATCTCATATATTTGCTTGACTACTCCATAAAACTCAACTTTTTCAAGGTTTGGTTTATTCTTAGCCTAATAAAAAAAAACAGGTCAACTTCAGCTTTCAATAACTTGAACTTCTCATTAAAAATGTCAAGTTTAACGGGTTTGCTGCTACAGGGTATGCAATAGAGTGTTTTAAGTCAATATTTCAGTATGACATTTTAAAGAACTCCAAAGTTGATCAAAATATGTTCATAAACGAGCAAACACAACAGTTTTCTATTTAAAGGCCATTTTCAATAGTATGAATTAAAATTCGAAACAAATTTTCAGTTATGCTAGGTATTTAAAATGTATCCTTTACCATTAATTACATAACATCGTATCAATTAACTAATTTATTTGTGGTTTTTTAGCTCTACAAAATGATTTGGAGAAAAATATTGTGAAACTTATATTTTTAGGGTGAAAAATGGGAAAAACCAGCCCAATAAAATCTTTTACCCAATAAAATCCCCATATAGCCCTTTTCCCATAGTTTGAAAATGCTGGTTCGCAAACTAATTCAAATAAACGAAGGTTTTGTACCAAATTTCTTCAAAATCGGATGATTTTTTCTCGAGTCATTGTGCTAATCGAACCCATATAATATTATATGTTACATTTATAAATTTATTTGAATTGATCCTGAGTCCAGGTCTTACCATGAGATTTACAGTAATAGCCTAGCTTATTTCCTGTATTAGGCAACACAAAAATTAGAATTTTTATATAAAATAATTATTTTATTTGGTAACATTTTACTAACACATTAAAACACTTTGTTCTTTAAAAAGGCTTTCATACAGTAACCAAACAATAGCCAAACTTTTAAAATTTAACTTTCACATTAACACTAACAAAACACTCATAATACAATAAAATAAGTTAATTAATTCTATTATCACCCTTAACCATCAACATCTTTCTTGTTTTTTAGTTGGTGCCTGGAGGAGACATGCCTGGAGAAAATTAATGATTTTGTCGAAAAAACAAGAAAATTCCATTAATGTCTTGTATGTAAATATAATTTTTTTTACTAATTTGAGACTTATAGTTTTATCTCCTCATACCACAACTACCGGTACTTTTTGACACATCTGTAGCACCTGTGACATCGATGGCCTTTTTTGTGGGTCTGCCTGCCAGCAAGTTTCATATATGTGGTGAACTGATGAGTTGATAGGTGAACAACTCATCGGACGATAGTTGTTCTTGACAACCTGGGAGAAGTAAAATGGAATTAGTCAGGAGAAGTCCCCTCACCAAAGCCAAAGCTGCTCTGATAACATAGGTTGTTTTGTAACACCTTTAACCACGGATAGAACTAGACATTTCATTGAGCTAAGGTTGTAACTAGTTTTAGATAAAAATTCATTTTATTTCAATTGAGCCACCAACAGAAGGCTCTGATGTAAATTACTGATTTATGTATATACCAACTTTACATTGCTGTAAAAAAACAACTTAAATAGGGATTGTCGATTCTCGCTACCAATTCTTGGACATTTGTATCACTATTGAGAATCTATCGCCAAAAGCCGATACCTATACCCGAAACGTCTGCAAATCGCTTGATTGAGAAACTTAAAGTCTGTCACGATCGCAGATGATGTTTCCATGACCAGGAAGACGATGATGTTCCCGTGGAATGTTCAAAATTTTATTCCACTGCGGAAGACAATGATGATGTTTCCGTTACTGCTAAGTGCTGAGCGATATTCAGGATTTTGCAGCAATCATGGAAGACAATTAAGATGTCTGTGTTAAAATAACAATATTAACTTTAAGCTCGGTCTGATCCAAAATCTCAGGCTGGCACACCTCTAATTATAATAACATTTTCTTTATGACATTTGTTTGCAAGATCTTCTTTCACCTTTGATATGGTATTTAATTTAATGTGTTTTAGAAGGGTTTTATGTCATAACATACAACAAAAATTGACACTTAAAAAACAAAAAATAGCAAGTCACTACAGCAATTCAATGTCTGTACCATAGATAAAACATACTCCCTTAGTAGATTTCTCATCCTTATGGAACAGCTGAGGACAATTTTATTGTTAGTTCTGTACGGTGTACTGTAGGGGTCGTATTTTGTTTACAATTTGTTTCATGTTATTTCAGTAATTTAAAACCTCGTTTAACCAAAAAATACAATCTAATCATAATAAAAAAACTCGTCCCCTAGTAATATAACCAATCATTAAAGCAAAAATCAAGAATTATCCCAAAAATAATTTAAACAAAATTTTGTCGACACTAGCGCCCAGTGTATGTGAACTAGACATGAAATAACACTCAAATTCTGAAGATAGCCTTTTTTAACTGTTATCGAGTACTATTCCTTGGCCGGCAAGTCTAGATCTAATGTTGACAACCAAGCGTGATAAGTAATACTTAGTGTGAAGGTATCGTACTTGGGGAACCATTGATATGTGAGAAGGTTTTTTTTAAACATGTACAGTAATGCTTGGAATTTTATATTAGACTAACTCTATTGACATTATATAGTAATTGTTTTGAAGAGGGGTGGAGTATAGCTAGCTTACATAAGAAATTATGAGACTAGATACAAATAAAAGATCGTTTTCCCACTGTTTCATCCCTGTTTATGGACTTCTTCAGAGAGCAGATTGTAGAGGAAATAAAAAGTACATTGTATTGTTTATTAACCTATAAAACAAATATTTTCATTTACCTTATACACTACTTGATGTAGGTCCTCTATCCCATAAGGCACTTCTTGATATATTGTTTGCCACATTGTGATTCCAAAAGAGTAAACATCTGCCTTTTCTGTTGGGTGTTCACCTTTAAGGAGTTCTGGGGCGGAGTACTTTACAGTTCCCTGAAATTAATTGAGAAAAACTTGATTTATTATATGCAAGTGTAAAGAGTTTTAGTTCACTGTCTAGTTTCAAAATCATGAACTTTTACTTACAGAAAATCTCTTCCTAACTGTAGTAAAGAAATTAATGACTTACCTTTCTAGGATTATTTATCAAGCTTGTGTTGAACTGATCATAAGAGCTTCCAAAATCACACAGTTTGCAAGTTTTTTCCTCAGCTATGACAATGACATTTTTCGGTTTCACGTCTAAGTGCAAAATACTGTTGCTATGGCAGTATTGTAAAGCACTACCAATCTGCTTTAGGTATCTGAAAGTGAAAATGAAAATCATTAGTTTTTCCCGCTAACACAGCCGCGGATCCGGTAAGCAAATGACATTACCTTACGAGATTTTATATACAACAAGTTAATTTGTGGGTTATTTATAAGTTAATTATGGTGGTAGGAAATAGTTATCTGTGTAACTAGTGAGCAAAGTGGCACTTTGCTGCACACAAGAGCAACGTTTACTCGCCTGCGGCTCGTGCGGAATGATCTCGAGTGCAGCAAAGGCCTTTTGCACTAGTGTTACACATTATATTTTTCCTACAGTCACTATTTAAAACATATAAATAATTGGTCTTTCAAACACTAGCCTATACAATACGTTTAAGGTTCAGCTGGCAACACAAATAGGTGCCCTAGAGAAAGTAGTCCCCGGTCCGTATCACTCCGCTATTTTTTCTTCGGCAAGCAATGTGCTCCGCGACTTGAGAAAATAGTTCCGTATTATTTTTGTAATTTGCAGTGGTTTCCGCGCCTAAAAAATGCTTTAAAGGTATTTTCTTGTTTATTAAGATCGTAGGAATGTTTTAAAAACGTTTATTGAAAAGTCCAGAAAGTTCAGAAATACCAAAAAGAGAACATAAACTATAAACACGAAATGACAGGTTTAATCGTAGTTATAATAGTCAATCAGCTGCTCATAGTATTATTATCTTTAAGTGTTGCCAACCTATTTCCAAGCGTACACATGTTCTTTCGTTGGAATCCTGATGTGCGCCAAAGTATAAACCATACGACAAAGTATAATCCGTACGACAAAGTATAAACCGTACGACAAAGTATAAACCGTATGACAAAGTATAAATATGCAGCAATTAGCAGCTTTCTGTACTATAAACAGTACAAGGAAGCCAACTTTGTCAGGTGACTGTAGGAAAAATATTTTGTGTATTACGAGCACAAACAGTCATTGCCGCTCTCAAAATCAACAGTTCTCGAGCGACAATGACTTACTTTGGACTCTTAATACACAAATAGCTATAACATCATAATCAGCAGCCCCAGTCTACAGGGTGTGTTGATAATCATCATTTTCTCTCATCCAATTACTGTCTCATCTTTCTCTTTCGTTTTCTTTTCAGCATTTTGTTTTATCTATGATCCACCCTCTTTCACGATGTCTTGCCATTTAATTCATGGTCTTCCAACTCTTCTGCTTCCATCCATTTCTCTCCAATCCTAATTCTAGGCACTCTTTCATCATCCATCCTTGTCTTGCCATTCTGGTTATGTTTGTTTCTGAACTATTTTAACATTTTAACTAGAGGACCCATGCTGCTCCGCAGCGTTAAAATAAATATAGTATTCGAGAAAGAATAAAATTTAAGATTTTTGATTGAATAATACAGTATCTTGATACTGATTCACACACGATCAAAAGCTCAAATCAAAGCTTACAATTTACTGATTATTTTGAGTCTAAAACATATTTTTAAAAAACATGAACAATACTGGAGATATTGATTTTTTGTCATAGAAAAACCTTACAGTAATAATTTTTATATTGGTTGTTCTTCTTGCGTTTGCTTGAAACTCGTCCGATTTAAATAACTAATAGCTTAAAGGAAATCAGTTATTTCACTGAAGGAATTATGTTTTTGGTCAAATAATACAGTATTTGATGTGAAATCTTTACGTGCATGACTTCAATTTAAGACCTAAATCATGAAAATCGGTCGGGTAGAAGAGCCAAACGAACTCGGAAAAGAAAAACCAAATTTAAATCCCATAGTAAATGCATGGGGAGCAAATTTCGTTTACGTATAAGCCGACTGGGATTATATATAAATATATGCTGATGCTTGATGTGAAATCCGTGCGTGCATACCTTCAATTTGAGACCTAAATCGTGAAAATCGGTCGGTTAGAAGAGCCAATCGAACTCGGCAAAGAAAAGCCAAATTTAACTCCCATAAGAAATACACGGGGAACAAATTTCGTTTACGTATAAGCAGAGTGGGATTATAGATAAATATATGTCGATGCTTGATGGCAAATCTGTGTGTGCATTCCTTCAATTTGAGACCTCAATCATTAAAATCGGTCGGGTAGAAGAGCCAATCGAACTCGGCAAAGAAAAGCCAAATTTAACTCCCATAAGAAATACATGGGGAACAAATTTTGTTTACGTATAAGCAGAGTGGGATTATAGATAAATATATGTCGATGCTTGATGGCAAATCTGTGAGTGCATTCCTTCAATTTGAGACCTCAATCATTAAAATCGGTCGGGTAGAAGATCCAAACGAACTCACTGGTCGTCGGTAAATCAAAAAATAATTACATTTTTTATTGTTTGGAATTCAGCAGCGCGCTTCAGGTACGTCCGATCTTAATAATCAAGGGCTCAAATGAAAGCTGGTATTTCACTGAAGATTCTTAGACCAAAACATATAGGATTACGTAATTATAACTGAGGAAATATATCTTCAATTGAAGTAACAATAAAAAAAAAATCTAATTTATGTTTTTTGGTCAAGTAATACTGTAGATAAATGAATGCTGATGCTTGATGGCAAGTCTACGCGTGCATACCTTTAATTTAAGACCAAAATTATGAAAATCGGTCGGGTAGAAGAGCCGAACAGACTCGGAAAAGAAAAACCAAATTTATCTCCCATAAGAAATGTACAGGGAGCAAATTACGTTTGTGCATAACTCGAGTAATACGTCAGATAAATGAATGCCGATGCTTGATGGCAAATCTACGCGTGCATACCTTTAATTTAAGACCAAAATCATGAAACTCGGTCGGGTAGAAGAGGCGGACGGACTTCGAAAAGAAAAACCGATATTTTTTAATATATAGATACTATTCAGACAAAACAAAAAGTTAAAAAGTTAAGTGGAATCCTGATTTCAACTAGGTCTTATACATACCTCAGTTTGTCTATTTGTTTGACTATCTGATCCTGAAGAACATTTTCTAGAGTTTTACTCCAGATCAGTTCCATAAAGACAAAACCAATGTTTACATCCGGTTCAACCATCACCTGAAACACCTTGATGAGGTTTGGGTGGTTTAATTTCAACGCGTTCATCTCGCTGTTTAACACTTCATCTTGTTTCTGGCACTGCGACATTATTTTTACTGCAATATTTTTGTCTGAAATGAAAGGGAAATCATGATTATAAGGCTGTTCTATAAATGAGAAACGTGTTAAGTTAATGGTTTGGGTATGTTAACAGTTACATAAAAATATTATGCCTGTCTAGTGTCCACAAAGTCCATTATAAGTCCATTATATCTGATCTTTATTTTGTGAGTTTTTACACCTTTGGTATTTTAAGGTCGCCATTTCAGTTAAAAGAATTAAGTATTGAAGTTTTTTGGAAGGGAACAGTCAAAACATATTAATTTTTACAATCCAATGTCAACCCTGACTGACGTTTTCCAGTAATGTAACCCTGCATTTTGCGGAAATAAAAATTCTTGTTTCTTGACCCTTTGTTTTATTGAGCGGAGCGAGCGAAGCGAGCGAAGCTCTTTGGGATCAACTTCAATGCAAACAATATAACACCATCACTCAATAACGGCTGAACACATTTCAGCCAAACTTAACAAGACTACTAAGACTAATAATGAGATGGTTTGTAAACAAACAAATTTCAATTAGATAATGCTAATGCAATTTAAAACGAACTTAAAATTTCAAATTTTTAACATTAGGCTTATGGGACTAAAGTAGCTATGACAGTTTTTTTGTTTACAAGAAAAATGTAAACAAGAGAATCATAAGGTATTTCTGAACTTTCTATACTTTTCTTTTAAACGTTTTTAAACCATTCCTATAATTTTAATAAACAAGAAAATGCCGTTAAAACATTTTTTAAGGCGCGGAATTCACTGAAAATCGAGAAATTATACGGAACTACTTTCTCAATGCGCGGAGCATAAACAAGGAGCGGAGGGATACGGACCGGTGACTACTTTCTTGGGAACCTATTTGTGTTGCCAGCTGATTAGAAACAGCCAATGTTAGAAATCAGGATTTAATAAGCGATATATCGAACCGCATCGAAATCGGTATTTAATCCGATAATACCTCATAGGTTATATTAAGTTGAATTACATCGACGGTACAGTAAGTTATTACACTTATTGATAAAACGCAGATTGAACACTGATCTAATTTAGGCAGGTGGGGAGGTAGGTCGGGGTTTATGAGTATACGTGACTACATTAAGTGTTTTGAAGTAAGGTTAGATTAGGAAGGTAAAGTGTAGGTTATAGAGGTGATCGGGTTGTTTATTTGTGTTGCACCATATAATTTTTATCTTTTGGAATGGAATAGTTGGTTAAGGTTAAACGGGGAAACGATTTCAAAAATGCTTGCATATGGTCTTAACTTAACAAACCATCTACAGTATTCTAGCTTTGACTTTATATAAAGTCAATGATTCTAGCAAATTATTACATACTGACGAAAAGAAAAGAGAACATTTGGTTTTGGATCTTTGACCATAGCAAAACTAACATATAATTTATGGAATGTGAAAAGTTGTATATCATTATATACTATTCTGTAATATTAATAATTGTTCGGCAAATCCTAATTTTAATGGCTCGGCTGAAAATGGAATCTGCATTTTGTGAAACAGTTATTTGGTAACAAGTCAGTCATTTCAAATGTTGATAAAATTTCCTTTCTCTTTTTTATACTTTAATGCCCTTTTTGGATGTTAATATCAGATTCCAACTACTGTAATATTTTCCTGGTCAAAACTACCTTACACTTCTCGAAGAGGTAAATTTGAATTATTATAATTTTAATCTTTAAAACCAGCATTAGTAAATAAATCTATTGACCTTTTTGCATTTAGTTACTTATACAAATATCAAATCACGTTTGTTCCGCTCAACTGGCTTTCACCTCTCTGAAAGCAACCCTAGTAGCATCATGAATTGACTGCCCAATGACAAATAATGGCATCATTTGGGTACAGAAACAATCCCTCTTGGAATCAAACCAGCAACCTTCAGATTTGAAGGCGAGCTCTATAACCACTCGGCTACACAGTCAAAAAATTATTACTTGATTATTGTTCGTCTACAGTTTATTTTCCAACTACGGGAAACTAACCTCAGATTAGTACCATGTAAATTAATATCTGGATAGTGGAGTTAGCAAATAATGATGGTATCTAAAAAAAGTCAATGTTAACAAATACTAGGGTAAGACCAATCCCCTACGAAAAATAACAAATATGCAAATAGTGGGAAAAACAACAAAATAACCTTTTTTATATTTGCGTGAAAATATGATTTTATTCATCGCTGGTACTCACTTTTATATCTTCCTTCCACCACCAAACCGTAACTACCTCTTCCGAGAATAAAACTTTCTTTGTTATTTGTATAAAAACTTGCGGTAGACATGGATTTGCGGAGTGGCGTGTCAAATGAAGGAGGTGTTCTCTCATCACTCTTATGTGATGTCGGATACAATCTTTTAGCTAGCGATGGTCTGGGGCTTCTTTGTGGGGAAAATAAACATCTTGCAGCCTTAAGTGCTTGGGGCGATCTGAAAATTCATATAATGCATGAGGTATCTTGTCATGTCTTAGATAAAAAGTAAGTAAACCTGTAATAATCACATATCAGGATTTAGTTCTTCGGTAATTACCCTAATTCACAAAAGAACTTTTCCACCTGGAAATCAGGTTAGGAAGCGCTGCCAACTTATCCTCTACTTTTTCTGTGTTTCTCAATAGTGTTTCCCAACTTTCCACCAAAGTGGCTAGGAGGTATTGACAACCATAAAACTAAAAAATGTTTGATTTTACTGGCATGTAGGCATTACTTTCTGTCATTTCTGGTTAACCATACTCGCCCCTTGTTTAAGCCACTAAACCGATTAATTTTTAAAACAATTGAATTTTTATTTAACTTAATCTCCTTCTGGCCATGGTCCTAAAAAGGTTTTTGTTAAAGGACAAAGACAGCTCTGGTGCCAAGATCAGTAACTACTAAATTACAGTATTTGTAAATTCTGATAACACCGACTATCTAAACAGAACAATTTCAGGCAGCTCAGATATATGCTACTCATGGGCGTCCATGAGGTGGACTGGAGGGTAAGGAATAACTCCCAGTAAAAAGAGTATTTCAGATTTTTGTAACAAATTTTTTTTAGAGGTTGGCAGCCTCTTTTAAACTTGCATTTGCCCGTCCACATAAGACTAACCGCCCGTGCATGGATCGTATACAGCAAAGCAAGGAGTGAGCCGGTACAGTACAAAGGTGATCTGTACTAATAAAATGTTTTCGGCAGTGACCAGGATCCGAACCCACGACATCGCTGCTTTGGGCCCGAAGTCCGTGACGCTACCGACTGAGCCACCGACTCACTAAACAGTCACATTTACAGTATATATTTTGCTTGTGTAATGTGTACTACTTATAGTTTTCTCGTAATTTTTTTTTATTTATAATTTTTTTTTTACATAGAACCCTATAAGGGAGCTATGACCACCTCTTGCCCATATGATGCTACAGATACTACTAACCAATCCAGCATCCAGCACAGCTTATTCAGCCAAGATCATTTGATGAATGCTTGTCTCTCTTTATGGAATTGATTGGATACCTGCTAGATAAAAAAATGTTGACTATTATAAAAGTCAATGATACTATAATTTCTGTTTGCTTAAATTAGGGATATTAGTCAACCCAACACTTCTATATCCCATCAATCATATCATCAGCCCAAAAATTGTACAAGCTAGATTTTCATCTTGTAGATATTCCTTAGATTGTCTCCTTCTGTATATATAATAATGGAATAATAGTTTTCATGTGTTAATCATGCATTTATTTGTTGGTTCTTAAACCTGCGAACACAAGTGCGACTAACCTTCTCCCTTCTGAAGGTGAGTAAAGTTTGTTCTTATAAGAATTGCAGTTTCTTGACCCAGAGTTTGGACTTTGAAGTGCAGGTTTTATGGCGGTGACTGATAAGAATTTCCCTTGATTAGTGATTGGGGAAGATATCAATCTGAAAAAATAAAACACACAAATGTGACACAAGGAAAATAAAGGAGTTTGGCAGGTCATAGACCAATTAATTATTGTTGCCTCATTTAAAGCTATAAGTTATACATTGCTGCATTATTCTGAATAATTTAAATTTTATTTAGACAATTTAAAACCATATGAGTGGTTATTAACATGGACAGTTCAAGGGGGCTGGGTTGCAACTTCTCTCCCTTTTTTTTTAAGGGAGAGGAGGGAAAATGCTTTTACGCATACAGGTAGCCAGCCTGTAGTGTGAGACTCCTGAATCTATCGCAGACTACTCACTAAAAAATCCCCTCTACTCTGTTGGACACAGACCTCGAATTGTTTGTCACATTACTTCAAGTCAGGCCAACATGTTACCTAAGCCCTCAGGGCTCTTACCGTTTTTGGCATTTGGATACTTCATGACCTACACTGCATCGGGATGCAAACCGTCAAGGATGACCGGGGTCAAGGTCGAGCTTCTTGGCGCGGAGAATACCCTGGACTTCTCTCCCTTTGGGTAATATTGGTTTAGAAAAATAAGGAGGCGGCATAATAATGAGTGTATTTTTACTAAGTTATGCATCCTGATTGTCCCAAAATGCAAGTTTACAGTTAAGCTATTGGATCAAAACTTCCCCCCAGGGTTCCATACTAGAAGCCCATGAATTTTTTTGAAAGCATCAGCTCCCCTGTTTTCAACTAGTTGGATTTCTCCATAGGTTAACTATGGTTTTATTCAGGGCTCAATCATAAAAAATTTAGTGCCGGAACTGTAATCCAGGCCTATTCAATTGATAAGTGCCTATTATGCCAATATTTTTATCTTTCAGAAAGAGATGTACCAGAATGCCATTCCGCTGCAAATCGAGCACTGGTTTTTACTAAATGCTACAATGATAGTGCATCATAAATTGTACTTACAGGAAATTTAACTATGCATTATAAACAGTGTACCTATATAATTAATATGCCAAAACGAAATTTGTTCTTTGAACTCCTCCGCCATTTCTTAACCGGCATACACGTCTCATTGTAAAGTATGTGTAGTGAAGATTTGCAAACTGACCTTACATTTTTGAAAAATTTCAAAAGAATTGGGCTTGGCCCCAGTGGCTTTTAAAATTCCCATGTTATTCTAGTGGGTTTGCATAAGTACATATTAAGAAAGCCTGGACAATTTGATATAATTCACCAAATAATAAAAATGAATTGACACAGTACTGTATTTATTTATTTATCTTTTTCTTTGCCAGAGGCATTTCATGAGAGAGTTAAGAGAGAATTTCTTGAGCAGTCCTTGAAAAACCCGATTTGCAAACTATATAGAAACATAGAAAATTCATTGAACCCCGCCAAGTAGAAGACGGAGATGATGTTTTTATTTTTTATTTATTATCGATTGTTATTAGCCTATATAATAAGAACGCCTACAAGATGAATTAAGATTCCTACAAATGATGAACGAGGATGTTAGTCGAAGTGCTACAATTTATAGTAGGTAACATGGATTTAACTTTGATAATTGCAGAGGAATACCTCTAAGCCTAAATAAAACTGGTACAAAGGCAAGGGCATCAAATCAAATACATGTTTCCATAAAAGTCAAGTGATTTTAGAAGAATATGTCTATACATTCAATTGAACCTTTACTAAAACTTACATTGAAGGAATCAATTTATTAGGGGAGGAATCACAGTTAAGGTGAGGGGGGAGAGACCATTTGAACAACATCAGGCTTTTAAACTCTGCATTTTCTCAGGTAAATATAATTAATGTTTACAGTAACTATAACCAAAATAATGCCAATTGAAGCAAATAAAATTGTGACAGACGGGTTATAGGAAATCATGTAGTTCTTATGTATGTGAACAAATGTTATCACTATTTAAAAAAAATACTGAAATTTGTAAGCATACTACATATGGCGAAAATGGTGGTACCAAGCAGGGGCTACATTATCAATGACGAATCCAATCATGGATAACTTAATGCGGCTATATGATTGGGACACATTTTAAGATCAGATTTTAAAAAATTATAAAATATTTACAAGAAATGTTGATTATATCAAACTAGTATGGATATCGTGAGTACTTCCATTAGTTACACAATCTTTGAGTTGACACTTTTAAACTCATCGGAAATTATGACCTTTATTCGTTTTTAAATAACTCCTTGTAATACTTTGCAATTGCTCGTTTTCGAGCAACATGTAGGTACCGGTACACTAGTTTTTGATAAGAGAACATTTCACAGAATCGATTTTTTTAATGGTACAGTTTAAACTATAGGTAACTAAGTTATCCTTAGTTGTTTGCTTTAAGTTCCGTAGTTCGCCTAAGGACAAGAAAAAATCCAACAATACAAAAGCAATAGTATAAGAGCTTATATTTTATAAATTTAAAAAAGATTATTCAAAATTATGTTATTAGGAATTTTAAAAAATACCTCTGTTTTTTAATGCAAACTATTGGATTAATATTGAAAACTTACTTCAGAGATGGTGATTTTAAAGGTGTGAGTAGGGAGGTTACACTCTTGACTATAGATGATGCCATTGTAAAATTATGTAGGTATCTTACTAATTGTAAATAAGTAAATTATTGTTTCCAACCAAGTGTAATTGTAGATATATTTAAAGCAATAAATTGCTGATTGTATTTATTAGTATTACTTATTGCTCATTGATAATAGAGCCCTTGGCCCTTCTTTAAAATGATCCCAAATCCCAACCAGTTTGATCATGTTTGACTGTTTGACTTTGACCATATGACCATATTAATAACTTTCTTTCCTCTTTTTGCCAAAATTGGCCAGCATTGATTAGACCTTAAAGCAGCGAAAATCACGATATTTTATCATTACGCTGTTTGTTACAATAATCATGATTATTACTAAAACTAATCATTGCTGCCAATGGTAAAAATCAAAATTAGGAAATGAAATAAGCATTATCAATTTTACATTCCTTAAGTGAGATTGACTAAAATGAAACAGCTAATCTTAGTTGAACATGGCTAAAACTCCTATAACTTTATGAATACTAAATATAAAAACAAGATACAAATTGATCACCGACCCGTTAATTATATTTGCACGTAGTAGCCTAAGCTCATAATAGTACTCATCAGTGATGGCGAAAGCGAGGGGGTGGGGTGAACCGGTGAAAAGCCTTGACCGGGAATATTCGGGGAATTTTACAGGGACTCGGAAACGAGACGGGCCCTGCCACACGGTGCCCCCACACCGGGTGATATATGTGAGGTGCACGCTGCCACATATAAATTACGTATGATTAATAAGTTTTTTATTACGTTAATTTGTTAAAACCAGTAAAATCACTAGGACAGGTATTGAACAACCGCTAAAAACTGACACTACTTGACCGATTGATGGAAATTCTCTACACTGTACTAACATTAAGTCTACAATAATTACAAACTGTCTGCGGGTCAACTAAGGGGCAAGTTTTCGGCTCTCCGTCGACTTTGACCGAAAGGATAAGCTAATGAACCCTGCCATGAGGCCTAAATACACCTTGGTGAAGTGTTTTTTATTCCGCCGAGTGGGGAAGAAACCTCCCCAAGTAGTGAGAGCAGACGACTCACCCAAGCCTTCTGAGGAAAATAACACTCACACCATCGTAAATTATCGCAAGTGCAAAGATATTACTATTTGTGCTCTAAATGTCCAGTGCCTGCCTAGTCTAAGGAATGAAAGTTTACTTGGGTCATTTTTGCAGAAGAAATTAAATGCGATATCCTTGAGGACCCAAGGACAAAATAGTGACAAGTATAATTGCTTTAAGCTAGGCAATAAAAGTAGTAATTTGTAGCGTAGAAACTACTATGAGCTTAATTGGTCGGGGAAGCAGGTTATTGATTTCTTCAATTTATTCCAAAAATATGCGTGCTTGTGGTACGTTTCTTCAAAGAAGTAGGAACGTCAAAGAAGCACCATCGCGACCACAGAACGCGTCTGCGACGATCAGTGATCACGCTTCACGCCCACGCGATTGAAAGATTCGCGCTTTTGCCGTGTTCGTGGACGGCAGTAAAACTTCAAAGGCAGTTTTTATTAACTTCTCATTTTTATTTTGTCAAGCAAATCTCTAGTCTAAACCTCTTCCTTTTGAGTAATCTAGGGCCTAATTATTATGTTCGCATTTTAATTGGAGGTGATTTTTTGTTGATGTTAAATCACTTTTCACTTACAGCATGAGGAGTGTGTTATGCTTACAGTATGAGCATAGATTAAACATTTAGGAGTATGTTTAATCTATGGTATAGTTACCGTATCATAAAATAATAGCAATTAGGTTTACTGTTGTCTTAATAAATATAATGTTAGTTTTATCTAAATTACTGCATTTTAGAACCCCCTTTCTATAAATAAGAGAGTAACCAGATGAAAATTAGTATTCAAGCTATGGTTAATTATTTATAAGGCGAGAGACAGTGCATTGAGGAGTAATATTTTAAATTTTCAATCATATATCCAACAAGGTTTTTAAAATTTGGTTCACACATTTCACATAGTACGCGTTTTTAGTGATAATACTCATTGCTCGCGCGTTTACTAAAACACCGTCCTGTTCAAAATAACTCCATGGACGAAAAATTTTGGCGGTTGGCCAATGTTTGATCTTTGATCTTGATGATTTATCTCAAATGTCAAAACAAAACAAAACCGAAACCGAGCCTAAGACCTAAGATAATGTTTTAAAAAAGTTGTTAACACTAGTCCTTATCATCTTAGGCCTAAGTTAAATTGATGTAAAAATTGTTTGGAATTGATTACTAGTTCAAGTGGCGTGGTTGCGTATATACTTATTTTTAGCGAACGTGAATTAAGTAAACTGAAGCTGTACCTACACTTCTCAGGTAGGGCCTTAAAGTTTTAAGAAAGTAAGTATGAGTATAAAGAATTTTCATCAGAAACAAATATATTTAAGAAACTAGGCTACCCTATAGTAATCAAGTAAAATTATTTTGTTTTATTTCAAATTCATCTACAATAATGTAATTCTGTATTGCTCGTGATGTTTTGCAATTATTCAAATCGTTACAATTGACAACACAACTTTTCATACCTAACCTACCAGCTAAAGTCAACCTTAAGGGAATTAGAATCTCAACAAAACCTAACTTAGGGGTTTATTACTGTTATAAGCAGAACACTAGAAGTTAGCCTAAGTAATGTACTTAAATGTATTGGGATTGAATAAATGATTACAGTGTCATTCCGGGTACACTTCCATATCTGTTGGCACAAACAACCGAATGAGTAATATCGATCGACATATCGATTATTCGATACATCGTTTGGTTAGTTAGGCAAGTTTAACCCCAATGATATATCAAATTAAACAATCAAATTATCAATATTAGGTACTCATTCGGTTGTTTGTGCCAAGAGATATGGAAGTGTACACGCAATTCCTTTAGCGTTGTAATGTCATGGCTTAACTTAACGCTGGTTTATTGGTAGTTTTACACTGATCATTCTTTATAAATTTACCTTCTAGGCCTATATGAATCAAACATGACCAGAAAAATTTTCAAAAATGCTTTATTATCGGGAACAAGACACCTTATCGAGCTTACTTAAAAGCCTACTAACCTACTTTTATAACTAGGCTCTCCCCGGGACTGTTTTCACTTAAGTTTAGGATTATATAAATTAGAGGTTGCAACATTATCCATTTGGCTGAATTCCATTGTTGATTGGCAGGATTTTAACTCGTTACCTCGATGACTTAAGTCCTCCTCTTTACCACTAGACCATCTCACCTTTCGGAGTTTACTTAAATTATCAGTAGGTAAATAAATTGGTCGTTAAATAGTATTACAAATCCCACAAATAGTATTGTTTTGTAAACAAGTTGATTAGGACAGACTCAAGAAGCTATCTAATTAATTTTAGTTTTAAAGTATAACATCAAACCGACCTATCTTGGTAACCATGAGAGATAGGCCTAGTAAGTTTGAGCTAATATAAATAAAGTTATTTGTTCTTTAGAGAATGGAGTCATGTCCAAGTACACCCCAACCGACTCTCAGCCATGAATTGCGAGCTTTAATCAATCAAAGGAATATATTGACTGCAAAGTCAAAGTCCAAAGGTTAGTGGTGTAAAATGCCCTGGTGTTTTTACACTGTGGCTAGTGTGTAGACTAAATGTTCAAGCAGCTCTTTTAAATTTATAAAGTAGGCTATTTGGCATTTATTTATTTTAAAATAACAAGGCCTAAAAAAGAAATTACATGAGACATGAGTAGATGTCTCATGACAACCAGGCCATTGAAAGAGTGTGATCATTGGCTTATGGATCTAAATAGGGTTTAGTTAATGAAGGTAAATAGTTCCTCTTTGATGGAAGTGTAGACCCATTGTTATATAATATGGTAGAAGTTTTGCTAACTTAGAAATATTCTCATGCTGTTTCAACCATACCACATCCCCGTCAAATCTTCACTCACTTAGCTCATTTTGTCCAATGGCAGTGAGATTCTACTAAAACAGGTTCTTATAAAAAGCTATAGTATTCCTGGTTGATAATATATTGAATCCAGGTTAGTCACACAAGAAATAAACGCGTTGTAGTTTTATTTTTCAAGAATTATTACCAAAGGGTGTCTAACGGTCATGGAAATCACAGCAGCCATGGAATAGTCGCTAATTTTACTTTTAGGCCCCAGAAGTCATTAAAATTCTAACCTATTTTTGTTACCTTGTTAGGTGTTGGTTAATCATTATTTTTCTTACTCAAACAAATATTTAGTAATTTTGTATGTTATGTTATTAGTACTCAATGCTCTTGACAAGCAAATTGAAGAGAACAGAAAGAAGCAGCAGTTGGATTTAAGGAACAAAGTCATAGAAGAAATATTTACGTCAGAAGTATCTTACTTGAGTCAGCTAGAAGTTATTACGAAGGTATACTCATATTTAACTATTTAACAATTTTTTCCAATAAAATCTATTATTACTTATAAATGATGTGACAAGGTGAAACCTGTTTTTTTAGCGCAACAAGTTTTCAATATCAATATTAAATAGGCCTTATTAAATCGTTGAACCATAGTAAATTTACTTAATTATGCCTAATTTATACAATGCATCTCATAAATACAATATCCAAATTTTATTTAGCCTACAAAAAAAACAAAATCCTGATCAGAGGTCACAAAGAATCCAATCCTGTAAAACTCGACCAGAGCCGCCAACCGTTTATTTTAGGTGGGCCTCTCGCAACAAGTTCGGCCTTCTTATGAGCTGCGCACAAAACCTTACCAAGATAGGATTTAAATCCTCAATCCGTATTGTCCAGAGACATCTTTTTAGACCTCTCAACGACTGATTCGACCTAACACTAATAAAACTAGTGAACCCATAAAATAAGCTCGTTAATATTTTCTGTGATTTTCTAGTATTTCAAAGAGCCGTTAGAATCATCAGACTTGATCTCCGGCCCCACAAAACGAACTCTATTTGGAAACATTGAGTCCATATACCAAGTCAATGGGGAACTCGTAAACCAACTCAAAACAAGAGGAACCAATGTTGCTGCAGCGTTCCTGCATTTGGCTCCATTTTTCAAAATATATTCTATGTATGCTTACAACTACAAAAGTGCCATACGTTTACTAGAGGTAAGATACTAGAGATACTAGGTAAGAGGTACTAGGGGTACTATTTCCCAGTTTTAATTTTTTGAATTTTTATTCATAATGGTGGGTTTTTTACAAAGAAAAATCAGTTTCTAAAAAATGGCTCGAATTATTTTGATTTAAATTTAGCCCTTTAAATTCTAGCAAAGTCATAGGCCTACTTACTTCAATTGCTGTAAAATTACAGTTTAAATATATTTTAACTTTTCTAATTTTCCCCTATAAAAATTATAGTTACAGCCTCCACTTACCCATGATAAGGGTTGTTCACAAGCTAAATGGGAGAAAGTATGTGCCAGGTTGCTAATATTGTATAACATGTTGTTTGAAGGACCTGCCGACACACAACCCTAGACTAGGAGAGTGGATAAGAAGCCAGGAAAGACGACCTGAGGTGGGGAACAAGTTGAGTGCTCTGCTGATAACACCCATACAGAGACTTCCGAGGTACAGACTTCTGCTGAGACAACTGTTGAGTCTGACACCAGATAGTCATCCTCACAGGACCACACTTGTGGGTAGGTACAGTCTACTCTTCGTCATTCACACGCTCGAGAAACCAAAACTTTTCATAATTAAAAATACAAGCTCAGTCCGTAGAGAATCTCTTAATTCAAAGTTTTACCATACATTTTGATACAGATATGTCAAAATCCAAGCAGAGGGTAGGCCGATTTGGAACGCTCAATTCGTAGTTTAGTCTGCAGAACATTCTATAATTTGAAGGAGCATTGGACAAATTCCCTTCCTGTCATAAGAGGAAACTATACATCCTATTAGCACAGAAGTTTGTCTTAAATAATGTCATTTTGTTATAACTAACTAGCCTAATAAATAAGCTGTTGTTGTTTGTTGTAAAGTAAATCAAACAAGCCATTTCGTTCTGTACCTTAATAAAATATTTAAAAAATGAACTCTTTGTAGTTTAAATGTTTTTAAATCGAACCTAGCTCGATAATTTAAACCTCTTGACAACTCAAATTTATTTGCTTGGCCCACCAATTTTGAATCATCAAGAGTCTGTATTGGTAAATTTGTAAAATGTTTGTGTTTGGTAAGAACTCAAATTTATCCTAAAACAGAAAATATCATTAAATCTGTGTTTTTCTTCCATGCTATACAGAGGCAGTGAAAGAGGTAGAAAATGCTACGTCACACATTAACAACCTAGTTTTTGAGCAAGAAACACACTCAAGACTACTGACTCTTCAAAATTGTTTGCTCCGCTCGAAACCTTGTATTGTTGGGCCTAACAAGAAACTGTTAAAGGAAGGAATACTTATGAAGGTAAATTTTGTTTCTATTCATGCTGACCGCTAAGCCAGCCACGTCGTTGCAAAATTCAAACTTATTTCAATTTTTAAATTTGTTTGTGAAATTAATGTGAATACTGGATGAACTAAAATAAAAGGGGCAAGTCTGTTTTTTTTTTTTTTTTTTTGATAATCTTGATTAATAGTAGGAATATAAAGTCAATTATGGTTAGAAGAGATGTAAAATAATTGTTTTTCAAGTTATTGTAATTACTGAAAAAACAAACAAATTATACGTCTAATAACACTAGTAGTAATATATTTACTTACACTATTGGGTCTGATGATGATTGGAGTGTCCAATCAAAATCTATCACCACTTCCCATCTTTCATATGTATTTACCGTCTTGTGATTCAACAGTATAAGTGTAAATATATTATTACTAGTGTTATTATGCGTATAATTTGTTTGTTTTTTCAGGTAATTTAATAACACCTACGATGCTGATCAGGAAGTAATTCTGTGATTACTGTTATCTTAAAATCAAATTGTATAAGCAAAATCAAGATTCATACAAAAGTGACTGCAATTTTTCCTTGCGTTATGGCTCACATAACCTTCTACTATCTCATTACCTGGCCCCACATCGCTGGGTTAACTTTAACTATAATTCTGTAACTATTATCTAATTTTCTTGGTCAGATGAGTGCTAATGGCCAGAAGGCGCAGAAACGTTACTTCATCTTGCTCAGCGACAGTGTTGTGTACTGCAAGCTACTCGGCAAAGAGGAAGGAATGCCTCACGAGAGCGGGTCGCTACAATCCTGTTGTGTGCTGCCCATTGGCAAATGCAGCGTCGAGAACGTTCTCGGTCAAGGTGTGTTCAACTTGACTTGCCGCAGCGAGACCTACATTCTGTTCTCGGAACACCGGGATGACGCCTCAGATTGGGTTACGGCCATCAGAGATGCGATAGCTCAGGTACATTACCGATAGAGTCATTTTAGAAAATTAATTATTTTTATTAGTCTAAAGCATTAGTTAGGTTCGTAATTGGTTTTTATTTTTGCTTGAACAGCAACTGTTTAGTACTGTTTATTCTGCATATTGAACAGAATACTCTGCATAAAAGTGGAACAGATTTCATGCTCTCTTAAACCTACTCTGATGAAGTGGCCTACTAAGACCAAATAATATCAGTACTAGTCCTACATTTTGTGTCCATTTACTTTTGTGTATCCATTCAAAAGCTTTATTAACCGTTAAATAAAATGTGTTACTAATTACAATAGATTTCATCAAATATCACCATAAAAATAAATTAAATAACATGACTAGGCCTACAAAAACAGCTTGAATGATATTAAACATTCTATGCCTAGTATTTCAGATAGTAAATAATCAGTTCTAGCAATCTCAATTGGGGAGGAATTAATTTGGTAACTATAAATAAACAAATTACTGATGTCCATATATTTTGCCCTTGGACTCAAATTTTCTCATTTAAGCTATGTTGATCTCTACTCTCTTTTAAAAGTTCCTAATACTTTTAATACCACATTTCAACAATCTCAGCTTAAGTCATAAAATCGAACAAAAAGTTTGTTCTTCAACATAATACCTAGTCTATTTGATATTTTCAATTTTATATTGTTTGTAAACAAAAGATGTCTTTCCTAAGTTAATATAAAAATAAGCTATGATGTATTATGATAGTTTATACATGTTAAATCTATATCTACCATTTACTTATTTAATACGCAAGCAGGTTTTTTGTGACAATTACTCCTCCGAAACTACTGAACCGATTTATATGTTCTTGGTGTCATTGGAAAGAGCGTAACGTGAAGTTGTGCAGGAAACTTTCTTTTTAGGGAAATAATTAGAGGGTGAGGCCCTGGGGCCCTTTAAAGTTTCGTATTTCTCCATAAGATTTACATGCGAAACAAATATTGTTATGAAACTCCAGCTGTTGTCAGAAATTAAAAGTGAGACTGAAGAACATATGTTAATTTTAAACAGTCAATAAGTTTGCTAATTTAACAGTTAGTATGCCACAAACATTTACTTACTCGGTTGAAATGAAATAGTTACTATTTGAATTTGGGTTGGCGTAATTATTACAATGGGAAAAAACGAGAGAGCCTGGATAAATTGATATACTAAAAAGAAAACTGAATTAACACTGTGCTGCATTTCTTAGTAATCATTGAAAGAGACGATTTGCAAACTATGGAAACATAGGAAAGTCATAGAACACCACCAAGGGGAAGAAATAGAAATAATGTGTGTTATAAACACTAAAAAACAAAATCAGCTTTTGAAAAATGATAAGATATTTACAACAAATGTTGATTATATCGATCTGTTATGTACATCCAGAGTATTCCATAATCTTTGAGTCGAATCTTTTATAGTCATAAAAAAATATGACTGTTATTCGTTTTAAAATAACGCCTGTAATACTTAGCAATTGCTCGATTTCGAGCAACAGGGACACTAGTACTTATTTAATACGCAAGCAGGTTTTTTGTGACAATTACTCCTCCGAAACTACTGAACCGATTGACACGTTTTTGGTGTCATAGGAAAGAGGGTAACGTGTAGTTGTGCAGGAAATTTTCTTTTTATGGAAATAATTAGAGAGTGAGGCCCTGGGGCCCTTTAAAGTTTTGTATTTCTCCATAAGATTAACATGGGAAACAAAAATTGTTATGAAACTCCAGCTGTTGACAGAAATTAAAAGTGAGAAGAAGAAGATATGTTAATTATTGTAAACAGTCAATAAGTTTGCTAAAAACATTTACTGACTTGGTTGAAATGAAATATTTACTATTTGAATTGGGGTTGGCGTAAATATTACAATGGAAAAAGCGAGTGAGCCTAGATAAAATGATATAATCTGTTATGTACATCTTGAGTATTTCCATAATCTTTGAGTCGAATCTTTTAAAGCCATCAGAAATCATGGTTGTTATTCGCTTTAAAATAACGCCTGTAATACTTAGCAATTGCTCGAATTCGAGCAACAGGGACACTAGTTAATTTTAATTTTGGCTTTCATACAAGGAATCAAATTAGGACATAATGTAAAAAAAAAAACAACTATGTAAAAAGATAACAAGCAGAGTTTTACTTTCTCCCTGTACATCTAAGATTTATAACAAGATCTAGATTTTCAAGGGAAACCAGTATTTTTTCAAAGGGTTTCTGCTTTGAAATAATTGTCACTTTTTGTTTACAGCATCACGAGAATTTGCAAACTCTCAGAAAGAAAAGTAGTTCTCGTCACACCCTACAAATGACTAGGAAAAGAAAATTGCTAAAAGTAAGTGCATAGCATTTCAACTTACATTCTCAGTTATGTTAACGACAACAATAATAATCCTGCACAAACAATCAACTGTCAAATTAAGCCATTTCAATTTCTAGAAC
Organism: Macrosteles quadrilineatus; assembly: GCF_028750875.1. Taxonomy (NCBI): domain Eukaryota; kingdom Metazoa; phylum Arthropoda; class Insecta; order Hemiptera; family Cicadellidae; genus Macrosteles; species Macrosteles quadrilineatus. The sequence goes on along the minus strand of NW_026542598.1, from coordinate 32,718,789 downwards.
AAGAACTCCTACTTAGATATTCAAACCAATTTGTACAATAACACCAGTTAGAATAAGTATTTTTTATAATATTGTTTTTTTTTTTGCAGGAAAATAACAATCCAAACAATGAAGAAAGTCCTATGAAAAAAATGAAAACACACACAAGCAGTCAAGTAAGTACTGTACATTCTGGTATGGAAGTTCTGTAGATTATTTGTTGAGAGAATTATAAGAATACTTGTATGTTATAAGATAAATCCGTATTTGTATTTTGTTCTAGAACTCCCGAGTTAACCATGCATATTTTTTGATCACGACTTATGTAATTGACTTAGTATATGGAATTAGACAACATATACAGGACCATATTTAGAACCTTCCTGGCAGCTCACACCAGAGGGGCTACTCTATTCCGATTCTTCGGTGTCTGGAGCTTAGGGGGTTTCGAAATTCAAGTTGTGTTTCTACTCGATGAACTCGATCCTTGTTCTTAATGATCTGATTGGCGAAAATACCCGGGAGACTACAAGTTTGAGGTCAAGCCTACCTCTACAAAGGCCTTGAGTCCAAAGTTAACCGGTCCCCACCCACCGGCTGACCAGGCCGTTTAGCTTTCCAAGCCACTTGGACCACTCTTCTGAGGTTATTCGTCTTGAGTGGTCTTGCCCAGTTGACCTCCTGATGTCTGAGCTGGTCTGTCGTTTCCCGAATGACATCCACACTGGTTCACAGTAAAACCAGGTTTCACACATCCAAAACAGGAGACGGTCCTCGGCTTGCCACATTCTCTGGCATACTGACCAGTCTCCTGGCACCTAAAGCACCGTACATTCATTACACCATTGGACGCTTACCCTGCCTCGTGGGCCTTTGTTCGTAGACCTGGTTCGAGTTCGAGCCTACCGTAAGACCAGTAGACAGGGTGTCTAGTAGTCGGGAAAATCGGGAAAGTTGGGAATTAGTATTGAATTTCAAAATGGTCTTGAAAAGTTGGGATTTAGTCTTAAATTTGATTTCAAAGTCGGGAACTTTCATGATTTTGCCGCGATCGTCGTCTTGCCTTTAAACGTAACCGCGAAAGCCAATGATGATGATGTCTACACAGCCTCGGGAAATGTTCACGATTTGGCCGTGATCGCGGGAGATGACGATGATGTTTCCGTGACCGCGGGAGATGACGATGACGTTTCCGTGACCGCGGGAGACGACGATGATATCTGCTCGGCCGCGGGAAATGTTCATGATTTTGTCGCGATCGCGGACGACGACGATGACGTTTCCGTGACCGCGGGGGATGACTATGACGTTTCCGTGACCGCGGGAGATGACGGTGATGTCTAAACAGCCGCGGGAAATGTTAATGATTTTGCCGCGATCGCGGACGATGGCGATGACGTTTTTGAGACCGCGGGAGACAACGATGATGTCATTGATGTCTACAAGGCCGCAGGAAATGTTCATGATTTTGCTGTGATCGCAGACGATGACGATCACGTTTCTGTAACCGCTGCAGTTAATGATGATGTCTAAACGTACGGTACGCGGAAGATTTCATGATAAAAAAAACAAATTTACTAGTTAGAACTTTTTATTGCTGCATTATTTCTTTACTTGAAAACACCACATTATCATAATACTACTTTATGCCAAAGACAGGGGTTGGTGTAGTATTATTTAGAAAATTTGGTTAAGCTATCAAAATTGGTATCGGTATCAAGAATCGAGAATCGATACATTTTGGTATCAACACCCACTAATTGTTAAAAAAACTAGTCTTGGAAAATCTGGAATTAGTCTTGAAGAGTCTGGAATTAGTCTTGAATTTTATAATGGAAATAAACTAGACACCCTGAGTAGACTTTGCCTCAGGGGATGATGTCTCACAATTACGCCTTTCGTAGGTGGCAGTCTCAGGGTGCTTCTCAGCTTTCTTCCTGGGAACGTAGGCGATTTCCAAAACCAGCGCTACGTTTGGTGAAGGAGGGGGTCGGAAGGCTGCCTTCTTGCGCATATAGGCCTCACAATCTTCAGCCAACTCAACCATCTTGGCCAGGTTGCTGAAGTCACGCCGGCGTCCCATGAGTTTGTATTTCATACGGATTTTGCTGTAGATCAGGACCAATATACCATGCTCCGACAACGTGCCGCTACGCCTCAGCAAAGTACTTGTGGCAACGACGTAGTCCCGGAAGTGTTCGCCCTCACCCTGTGTCTTTTTCCGGATCTTCTCATCCAAGTTCCTCCAATATCCTGGTGGGAAGAACTGGACTTCAAATTAATGCCGAAAGCTTCGAAGGAATACAGGAGGAATTCCTGTAACATAGGAGTGCTGAACCTTGCAGCAGCTCCAACAGCACCCTGAGGAGGTCCTCCGACGATATAAAGTATGAGACCATCAGCTCTTCAAGTGTCGAGGAATGACATAGGGTCTCGTCGGCCATCAAACCTTGAACCCCACTTCCGTACCGTGTTGCATACTTTGGAGCAGTCCTTCAGCTCCACCCTGCTGGCCTCATTCTAAAGTATGTCCGAGTCTCGTGGCATCCCCAAGCTAGAAGGACGGACTGGTCTCTCAGAAGTATCATTGGGCCGCTGCCATCCCTTGGGTCTGCTTGGTAACCCAAAGGTAGGCGTGGGAGCAGCCTCAATAGGGGACGTAGGGTTAGCAGGCCAAATTTGAATCTTCAACTAATAAATTGCTTTATTTCAGGATGAAGACAAAATGAAACAACATTGTGACGGGAAGGAAAATCCTCAGGCTTGTCAGGTAAAAATATAAAATTCGGAATGCAAAATACACTGATGGCTATATTTATAACATACCGTGAAAATTGTTAACAAATAAACTTCAAAGTATTCAAAAACTAGGATTTGAAATTTTTGCTGAAAGGTTTTCTGGATACTTTCTTTATGTTCAAGAAAGCTTTAAAACTTAAAAATAAAGCTAAATTTACTCTTTCAATAATATATATCATAAAAAAAGTAAAAAGTGAGTCATTACATATTGGAGACCATATGTTTAAAGTGCACAAATTTATTGAGCACTTTGAATATAGTCAAGATCAAGGATATGTAATCCACTTTCACTCGTGTTTTGAACGTTCATATCCCTTTCTTAATTTAGACTAACCATTCTATTTGTTAGTACAAAAATTAAGAATGCTTTTGACGTGTTTAATGTGTACACTTAAACAACAAAGAAATTTATTTTCCAGTAAAAATTATCACTTACTTGTTTTCCAAAATATTATAAAGTTTGTTGAATTTTCTTCAACCAATTGTACGTTTGTAAGTTATCATGGATTCTTTGTTTTTTTATGTTAGGCTATGGTATGGTGTTGTTTCTGGGTTGGGTGTTGAAGGAGGCAACGACTGATCTATTTTGGATTTTTGCCCCTGGTCTATTTTAGTTCCTCATCTACAGCAACGCAAAAATAAAGGAAAAAGGGCAACAAGTGTGTTCCTCCTCCGAGGCCGATGCGGGGCCCTGATAAGGGACTAGAGAAGGGTGATGCTTAGAGTGAGAAAAAAAGTATTTAAAAGGAATGACAAGCAGTACCAGAACAAAAGAAATGAATCATCCACGATGCAAGAGAATTATTGAAGAAATATAATAATTCCCTGTGGCTCACACAGCGATAGTACAATCAGTGGCGAATTACCCATTAGGCACGATAGGCAACTGCCTCTGCAGGTCTCAGGGGGCCAAAGACAGAAAAATAAAAATCAAATTGTTGTAAAAATAGTTTGAAAAAGCTTAAAAACTAAAACTCGATTCCGATTGTCCATAGGGAGGGTAGGGTAATATACAAGTTCAGATAGTTGAAACTGTATTGCAGCACAAGCTTAGACTTAATATTGGCAGGTCAAATATTTCTTGTAAAATCACACTATTTAATGCCTTGTTCCATTCTACAATAATATTTTTTACATTAATTTAACTCTGACTAAACTGTGATTATTTGTGTATATCAAATGTGTATTATTTAAGTTATAGGTAACTTAGGCCTATTTTGTATGTTTACAGGAAACAGTTCAGAAGAACAACTATTTGCAGTCAATCAAATCGTTATTTATGTCTTTTGGAGAAACTGTCAGAACCTACATGTTCCCTGGGCCGTCTTCTAGATCGTCAAACGTTTAAGAGATATGGAAATCTTAAAACCTGTAGAATTGTATTAACTGTACAACATATTTTATGATTTTGGTGCTTTAGACTGCGTTATGTCTTGACTGTCCCACTTGTTATTAAACTAAAGAGTTTATTTTTTACTACATTATTTACAAAGTGTAAAATAAGTCATAAAAGAATATTAATTTCAGATTTAAAAAATCTTTGGTATAAATATTTTACTGTGCTGACTAAGTTTTTATTGTATTGTGTAACTGTACTTGTGCTATCAAGTTAAAACTTGTGTAGGTTGTATTTTTTTATTGAACTTTTGTAAACCAGATATTTGTATCAATAAAAAGTACCCAACAAAGTAATTTTATTTTTGTCTATCCCAATAAACAGGAACTATTAAAAAATGTTAGTGGAGGGTGACGTTATTTGCACCGGAGTAGTGATTTTCAAACAAAAAATGTGGATTTTTGAACAAGGTTCTCTGTGAGTGTTTTTCACTGTGCCATTTCATAAAGAGTATTAAAGTTTTACTAAAGTTAGACAATACACATTGTCATCATGAAAAATAATAATACTGGTAGTCTATTGTTTCTTATGAGAGATATAGTCTATGAAAAAACTAAGAGATTTGAACTTGAAGGTCTGTAATAAATTAAATAACCTAGGTATTGTCTTTGCGGGTGGTTTTTTTGTCTTGTTTGGTCATGGTTATATGCTTATATATGGGCTGTAATTTGTAAAGAAACTACGCTACTGCTTTGGTCTTGTACAAAACGTTATTGGAGATTAATGAAGTTTGTAGTGTATTTTTATACCTAATATTTGCATGAAATACAGTACCTAACTTAATTGGACACTGATAAATGAATTGTTCGCCAAAACCTCAACATAGGACTACCATTTAAAAAAAATTCATACAAACATGATTAAATTTTGCTGAAAGATACCTTTTTATGAATGTTCTATTTTTTATTTAGATAAAAATTAAAATATCAAAAGAAACTAAACTGTTTTTAATCAAGACACTAATACAAGACAATATTATTAAAGAAAGAAAATAAAAACATACCTTACCTTACCTATTAGGCCACTTAAACCTCAGAAGGTTTTTGGCCCGCCAACAATTCCTCGCCATCTCTCTCTGTCTTGCATCCATTGAGCCTCTGCCCCCAATCTTCTCAAGTCCTTTTCCACTTGGTCCTTCCAGCAAAGCAGTGGTCGTCCCAAGGGCCGCTTTCCTCTTGGTAGTCCTTCATTTATCGCTTTAACTGTTGCATTTTGTTCTCTTCTTGCGATATGGCCTGCCCACCTGAGTCTTCTGCTTTTGATTTGGGCTATTATGTCCGGGTCTCTGTATAGCTCTCGAATCTCTTTATTAGCTGAGTATTCTCCATATTCCATCTTCATTTATGGGACCATAGATGCACCTTAATATTTTGTTTTCAAACACCATCAGCTTTTTTTGTATGATAATAAAATAAAAACATATGCTTAAATATTAATTAAATAATTAAATTTGGTTGTATTACCTTTGTAAGGCAAAAGGTGGTGACAATTCCTTCTCATCGTAGTGTTTCCTGTCTTAACCCAGTATGACCTTGGCTCTTGTCCTAAGCTGATAATAATAATAATCCCCTCTCTTTTTAAGTCTTGGATCCATAATTTTTTACCTACAGGCAGCGATGGAAATTAAGTATGTCCTCTCCCTTTTCTCCCATACAGTAGATAAGCACGTCAATCTAATGCTTTCTCGAATGTAGAGCTAAATTACTAAGGGAATAATACCTCTCAAAACGAGTCTTCCATGTCTTCCAGTCGTGAGGGTTGAAGGAAAAGGCTTCAGGAGGCTTAATGTTCAGGGATGCGGGTTCTTCATTTGACTGCGCCATGTTCTATTTCTTATTTAGATAAAAATTAAAAGATCAAAAGAATTAAACTAAACTGTTTTTAATTAAGACACTAATACAAGACAATATTATTAAAGAAAGTAAATAAAAACATATGGTTAAATATTAATTAAATAATCATAGAGGTTAAACAATTAACCTCTTGTTAATAACTGATAAATATACTGTATACTAACTTACTAGTAAAATAAGTATATATATGTCATTACCAATACCGAAAGTGGCATTTTCCGGTACACGCTCAAGTTTAATGTACGAAGCAGAGATGAACACAGGAACACCAAATTTCACGTCCGAGGCAAAGCAGAGCAAGAGAGCATGTGAGAGTTATTTCCATAAACAAGGCGAAACTAATGATGGGAATAGTTGGAGCAAGTGCCTGAAAATCACTTTTGTTACAAGTTATGAATGACACTTTTCAATATGACGCAAAAATACTCGCAGAATAGAAGACCTCGGTAAATTGAAAATATTATTTCTAAATAATAAAATTAAAATAGACATGGTACTGGTAACAGCAGTCTGACACACATCCTACCATTAGCTTGTCAAAACCCCTTATAATGGGCAAGTGGGATGGGTGTTCAACTATGATTTCATTAAAAAGTATTAAAGTAGGTATACAAACATACACACACAGACATCACTTCAAAAACCACTTTTTGGGGTTCAGTGGAGCAAAATAGATTTCCACCCAAAACTCAACACTTTGATGAAAACAAAACATTCTCCATTATAGGTACTAAGTACAAAGTACATGGAGACAAAGTAATGCCTTTGACTATGCGTTTGCAATAGGGGAGGACACAGTTTGATAAAATTAGTTTTTTTTAATTTACAGTATTCTATAGTATTACACATCTACCATAGCCATTATGTTCTACCACTTAACCTAAACAATAGAGAAAAATAAATTATCAACCATTCGCAAAATAGCACAAATTATTCATGAAATTAAAAACATAAACATGCCTAATTGTACACAATCCTACTTTGACAGTTCTCATTGCGAATCACAGTTTTTTGTTACTGCTTAGTTCAAATTAGCTGTTTTTATATTGGCAAAAAAAATATAGTGCTGCACCCTGTTGGTAAACCTTGTAGCTTTTTAATGCTATTCAATATCATAGAACTAACTTTTGTAGTTGGAACAGCTGACTAAATTCTTTAATTCCCTTTAAATATGAATACTCATAAGGTTAACATGGGGAACTACAGAGCCACTGGGGCGGAGCCCGAAACGATTTTTGAGATAAGAATATGCCTATATGTTAATCGGGAATGTGAGCTATCATCATGCCAAATTTCAGCCTAATCCGTCCAGTAGTTAATGCGTGATTGAACTTCAAACAAACAAACAAACAAACACACAAACTTTCACATTTATAATATTAGTAAGATATATGTCCGTTAGCGCGATAACTCGAGCAAAAATGATCCGATTTTAATGAAATTTGGTACAAACGTGTAAACTTACGTTTATTCGAACGAGTTCGCGAACCAGCATGATCGGACCATGGGAACGGGGGTTTATGGGGGCTTTTATGGGGGCTTTTATGGGGTAAAAATGGGTTTTTCCCATTTTTGACCCAAAAAACATAAAATTTTGCAATTTCTTTCTAAACTATTTTGTAGAGCTTAAAAAAAAAAATAATTTAGTATACTGAAGCGTTATAATGCGCCTAATGGTTACGGAGAAAATTCCAAAAAATTGTAAATTTAAAATTCCCATGTTATTCTTATGGAGAATAAGTAAACTGTTTTGCTTGTTTAATAACATATTTTGCCCAAATTTGGAAATTGTTTTTATTTCTTACTAACTATTAACATTTTACATAAAAAACACTTTTACCCTCCCTGTTGCAGCAAACCTAAGTATGTTTTAAACTGATTCTATTTAAATAGGGAATTATAATGTGATATTTTTAAGGAGACATTTTAGTGTAAATCCATTCAGGGAAATGGAAATTCGCTTAGTCTGCAGGTTTGCTGCGGCGGGGGTATTTTATCAGATTTTGCCGACGTAAACAAACAAATATTTGTTATTGTTTTATCAACTGTTTAAACTTTCAACAACTAAGGTAAATATTAACTTTAAATTGAAGGCATAACCTAAAAAATGCTATGAGTTTTGTAATGAAAAAATATGATTATTCTTTGTGGTGTAGCGAAAAGTAACGTTCAAAACAAAACACGATTGAAAGTGGGTCTATACATATTCTCGATCATTTAAAGTGCTCGATAAATCTTGCACTTCAAACATGGTCTCAAATGTAATGAATGACTCATTTTCTACTCTTGTTATGAAATATACTATATCTATATCATAGAACTAACGCAGAACTAATGATTAACACTAATTTAAATGACTTTTTTAATGGGTAGGTACCATGAATACTAGAAAAATACCCATGTGGATCGTAAACATAAACAAATTACGCGTTTGGCCTGAAAGTAAACATTATTTAACATTGTTTAAATGAAACTGGCTTTCTAAACCACATGTTAATGATATTAGTACAGGATTCGGGCCAAAAACGTCATTTGTTTATGATCCATACCGGGATTTTTCTATTATTCGTGGTAGGTACCGTGAAGTTAGCCATCCCCAAATCTATACGTTAATTCACTTATTTATTTTGCCGTATATTTTTTCGAAACTGACGAAAATTTTGTCCATTTTACAATTTACCATTTTACATTTAGATTTGCTTGATGCTTGATACAAATATAATCTGTAACACGCATGGCTTAATTGATTTGACTTAAATAATATTACGATAAGCTAGAAAGATATACAATAGAAAGATTACAGTAGATTATGAATATTACAATATAAAGATATACAATAAAAAGATATACAATAAAAATATATACAATAATCAACGACAAAGAATAACAATAAGTGATAAAGATTGTATAAATTAATAACACGTATTATAAATATGTTAATAACAATAACAGTGATGAATACTTTAAAAAAAAAATCTTGAATTGACGTTAATATATAATGATTGACATTGCGGCACTTGCTCTCACTGATTAGCACTCACAGACTCTGCTGATTTGGGTGTAGGTAGGCCAACTTCCCATACCATCAGTCAGCGATCCAGTGTTGTATATATATGCATATGGTATTGCCGCGATCACGGCGTCCAGTTGTCAGTATAAGAAATCTGATTCTATCTTGCCTTGCAAAGCAATGCAAGGTGCGATTATAGCTAAAAATTTTATACTAGTACGTTATCTTCAATCTCATAAGCAATTACACATCATCAATGTGTACATTTAGATTTTGCAGTTTTTGATGTTTTGTGTGGGATGTGTATTGTGTAACTAGATTTGCTGTCTTGAAATAAGTTAAGACTCCTTGTTTAAAAAAAATTAATTGGGATTTGTTCAAATCTGCAGTAGACTACGTAAAACTAACAACTACAATCTTCGCGAATGTAAAACACTCTAAATTATTTATCGCACACGATAATAGTACTTCTAACTACTATATTCAGTAAGATATATTCAGCCACACAGAATTCATTAGGGGATGGTCCAGACAACTTGGAGTTTCCTGTTTGTTAATCGTTTCTATGTAGAAGAGGCGCTTTTTAGTTCACAGCCCCCTGTGCCGTTGGCTTACATTGTTTGTGTACCCCTTTCCGGAGTACTAAATCATAGTCTTCACAAAGGCAACACAACACATTACATCATTAAATTTACTCATATACTACATACGTGGAAGAATTCTCGCATAGGTACTTCCTGTGGCTTTCAAAATCAATCCGCCTAATCGAGAGAAAAATTAATATTCATTACAGTATTTTGAAGCACAATCATCTGATTGCTTAAAGCAGCATCAATCACGTCTAATAAGTAGTACCAAGAGTTCCGGATACATAAAAAAGTGGTAATACAGCAAACGATTACCCAATAATTTGTAGTTTTTAAATTATATGGGCTCGCGCCACTCTCTCCGGGACTTCAGTGTATCACTCCGCCTTCACGAGTTTCCCCGCTTGGCCACTCTGCTGCGCTCCGATCAGTATAGTTAACGTAATTACTTGTCACAAAATTACACAGTTATTTATGGAAATAAAAATTCCAAAATTTAGTATTATGATTATAAGGCACGTTTCTAGCTAATGTATTAGTTATTTTTTGAAAATATGGTTTAGTTTTTAGTTAAAAAATATTTGATTTATATCTCACTAATTTATTCATATTTCAAAATTTAGCCTCGTAATGAACAATCTACGCAATACATTAGCTAGAGGACTACCATACCTTTAATTTGACATAAAAATTATATCTTTACAACAATCGGAAGAGACGTAATACGCCACCAAGTTAACATTAGTCTTACTCTTATGGGACTAAGATTCAAGATGGCTACCACTGATGAAGACTCTTAATAAAACAACTGTATCCAATAGTCAATGGTAATGCAGTAAAAATTTAGCAATAGCATAACTTAACCAGTTAACATCAAGTTTCAATGTTATGGTTATGATCATAGTGCAACCTACATCGTTGAGTGCAACAACAACAAAAAACACAAAACTAACTTTACTCTGTTATCTGTTCACATTTTGTATTGTTTTGTTAAGCAGTGAAAACAGCTGATTTCAATAGTCGTACATTGTAAACAGACAGTGGCCAGTAGTGGGGAAATGAAATGTAGAACTGTTTGAGGATTCAAGGGGCAAGGGAGAGTAAATTTCTCAAGGTAGTATAGGCAAGAGCAATTAATAAGCTGTTTACCTAGCTCAAAAATTATATTCTGGGAAACAGTAGCCCCCCACACACTACCACACCAGGGGCCCTATTTTTGAAATGGTTGACTGTTGAGTTGAGTGTCGAGTCATTCTATTTCCAATCGTTTCGTATTTTTGAAACGATTGACGGTGGACTTATACAACCAAAACTGGGTGAGGTTCATAATGTCCAAATTTCACAAACTCCAACGTCTAAAATATTAAATAAACAGTGCGTTTCATAACCTCCAAACTTCATAAACTCCAAAACTATAACTTTCAAATAAGCACAGTTTCACAATGTCCAAATTTCACAAACTCCAACTTTTAAATATCAAATAAACAGAGCGGTTCATAACCTCCAAGTTTCATAAGCTCCAACGGTACAGTCTCTGCCATAAGTCAATCGAATTGGCCGGATACCGAGGCGTACGGGCCGAATGAACCTCTCTGTTTTACACAAACATACATTCACTCAACCTGCTCTGCTACACTTATTTGTTAACATACAAATTTCAAATTGATATATTATTTTTCTGGAAAAACCAGTGCTCATTACTATGTAGCTAGTTTTTACCTTAACATAATTTTTATAATTTATTTAGGCAAATTAAAACAGATGATTGTTTTTTAACACCATAAAAAACATGAAAAATGTAGTAAGCGAGGAAATTTTTTATTTTTTGGTCAGGAAAAAAATTTCTGCGGCAAAGTTTTAGATCAAAGTATGAATTTTATTTTTTATTTGAAGCTTTTTTTGATACGGAGCCTGCTTGTATCATTTTTAAGCGATTAAAAATAGGCATAAAATCGCTTGGCTCGGCATTGGCGCTAGGAGTTTGGCCGGCTCAGCATCAGTTTACGGGATATAGAAACTGAGTTTCTAGCATTTAATTATCATTATATTACATCAAATATGTCATTACATTACGAAGAATGGTAACTTAATTTACAGGCGTATGTTTGTGCATTTTAATGCTTACCGGTAGTCTATAGTTAACAAAATTCTTTGATATAAATGCTTCCCCGATTGTAATTTCGGAAATTGTCTTCGTGAAATATGAAAAGGCATATAAAGATGTGGAGATAATTTAAGTTCTTGGTAAAACCCACTGAATTAGCGACCTGGCCCAGTTATTATTTCTACTTTTATACTCCTTTCGTAAAGGTAAACTAAATTAGTGTAAATGCATCCCTTTGACTAAACTTTACCCTAGATTTGGTTCTGGTCAAAATAATATAAACAAAAATAGAAACTACTCTTATTCTAAGTTTATGTGGTGGAATTCCTGCTAAAAGTTCGATTGACTTTACATTCTATCGAAATAGGCCTATTTAAAACGTTCAGCGGGTTCATAGTTGAGACCACATTACAATACCTATTTATTTGCTTCTTCATCCTCTTTAGCCATTTAGTTGTTAGATAGTATTACATGTTATATTCAATGGATTTTATTTTAAAACATTTAACGAGTTTATATTCATCTATATTTGAAAAAGCTAATCAACGGCTCTCGTCTAACATTTTTGCCACTGCAGTGCATGGTTAGGGTTTGATTACCCATTTGTCGAAACTAATCACGAAATTACGTTTCTCCAGCATTGACAAGCATATAAAGAAAAGGAAACTACCTCAAAATATTACTGTTATAGGGTTTCCTTGTACTTTATTCATACTATGCATGCTAGTCTATATGATTTTAACCCCTTTTCCTTTGAGAAACAGAATGTACCTAGTTAAAACCTTCTCCAAACAAAATTAATAAATCCCGCTCACTGGAACTTGTCATAGTAATTGCTTTAGTGAAAAAATATATTATCTCTACGAACTTTTTTAGTTTAATTCTCAGGTTAGTTCCAGAGTAGCCGTTGAGGTCATTCCACTTTAAACAAAATATTGATTAAACACTAAAGTAAGCGTCAAATGTTTACAGAAACGTTTAGAATATATCATCTCATTATAATGTTTTTGAAATAAAAACAAAGCAGGAGTTTTCCATTTGATATTGAATCCATAATTAATTAGTGAAATTAGTGATTTGTGTTGAAATTTTATTTGGCGTTTTCTGGTATCTTGGTTTTGTTGTTAAAGTTAGTGATGGTAAAAGGCCTAATTAAGTTCGCAGTTTACATGCCGATTTTGCATTTTTTTTTTTTAAGTCAGTAAAAGATAAATTAATTTTTATTTTGTCCTTAGGTAATTAAACATTAGTCCATACGGCACGCGTACGATTGTAGTTTCTTTCTACACGTTGCAAAATGCTAAATTGCCCTACATGTTTAAGCAATCTACAGAAACATTGTTTGTAAACAATTAAAAAATACAGGCTATTTTATGCATTAAACTATTGGCAACAACTTAGCCACAGGCAGAACCTCTCTGACCAAAACAAAAAATAGGCCTATATATTTTTTTGCAAAGTATGGTGTTTCCTCTTGACGATAGCTTCCCTCTTGACTGCAACGCCAGCAAGGCCGTGGTGCGAAATTTTTGCTGGACTGTACTTTTTCTTATCCAACCTAAACCCCTAATCAATTCGAGCTAAGTGCTGCATACATTTTAATTTATATTCACTGAAAAATTGAAATTCAGACTAGTTAAAGTTAAACTGTGTAATGAAATGTAAGTGATAATTTAAGGTAACATATTATAAATAATATTACAGAAACCCTTACAGTTAATAAAACACTATTCTACAATTTCTCTCCAGAAAGTAAATCTCATGAATAATTAACCACTACGGAAATCTATATATATAATACGCTAACAAAATCAAAATCAAAAAGTAAATCGGTCCCGGGCCTAGGTCTTACAATGCCACCTACGGTAATAGCTACTGTACTTTCTTATAGGGAAATTTGCTAAATAGAATCTAAAAACTATAAAAGGTACCTATCTAATAACTTGTTGAATTATTTACATTGAACACTATTTTTAAATAGAATATGCAGTAATCGTTACAACAACAACAACTTCATACCTTAATATTTTATACGACAGTCAAAGACTCCACTGTTTGTGATTACGCATTTTTATTGGTAAATAAAAGGTATACAGTGCTTAGCTCTCCACTGAAAAGGCAAATCAAAATATAAATTATCACCTTGTCAAAACTTTAACATTATTGAACTAGCCACATTAAGTTGCAAAGAGAAACGAGACTGCTGTGAGTAAAAAAGTGTAAATACTCGAGTATGAGCTTTTATTGAAACGTGACCAGTATACCTACAATATGATGTATAAGTTAAATCCTACTTATAAAAATGTATTTCTGCGTTTATGTATGTTAGTCTCTACCTTTTTATGTAGTTTAAACTCATCCTTTTAGTGGGTAGAATGAATAAAGTACAAGGTTTTCGGCACTTTTCTAACAAAGGGCTATTTTTACACATGACAAAAAAAACAACTGATGTAATCGTTATGAAATTTTAACAGCTATTAGAAAATATACTTATAAAACATATTTATATGTTTTAAAATTTTTCTTCGGTAAAAAAATCTCTTACGATATTTGTAATGTAATAATTGGCTTTTTAATTGAGATACGGAACAGTTAAGAAACTCAGCTGAAAGCTTGAATTAAAGGTATTAAAAATGTAAAAATGTAAATTTGATTTGCACATTATGTGCTAACACATATTTGAGTCACACAGCTGAATGTTCTTCAATCATAAAATGCACGTATAATCAGTAGTTGAGCGCTGGCGAACGGTGCCTGCTATCTGACTGTGGCAACCACTGTAGAGACTTCTGGCTCAGACTGTACCGTTGGAGGTTATGAAATTTGGACATTATGAACCGCACTGTTTATTTGGTATCTTAACGTTGGAGTTTGTGAATTTTGGACATTGTGAAACAGTGATTATTTGAATGTTATAGATTTGGAGCTTATGAAAATTGGAGGTTATGAACCGCTCTGGTTATTTAATATTTTAAGCGTTGGAGTTTGTGAAATTTGGAGTTTATGAAACGCTCCCCCAAAACTACTCAACACCTATCGAGCTGTTGAGTGGAGGTTGACTGCACTTTCTTCTTCCTCTCTTTCGGCAAAAATTACTCTTTTTGAGTCGACGCCATATTGTTTTGTTATTGCTTTAATTTACTAATTGCGATTTAGAGGTTATGTATTTGTTGTCAATGTCTTAGCACCCAATATTTTATGTGATTGTTAATTTTATTTACTGTGTCAATACTAGACTATTTAAATCTATTTACTTTGTTATAAGACTATTTAATTTGTTAGAAATACACTAGGATACTAATTAAACTTATTAAAAGATAATTATTGTTATTAGACCTATGATTTAAGGTATTAAAGATTGTGGTAGAGAGAAACAAAAAAACAATATCATAGTTTGTTTCAATACCATTCACCTAATAAAGGGATCAAATTAATTTAAGTTACGATAAGCTTTCAGTGCAATGGCAAATAGCCTTAAGCTTTAACCTAAATAAAAACACAATTAAAAATAACATGAAACAAAACGACGAAGAAAACTAAAATAAGGCGATGTGTTCTGAAATAGATAGGCCTACGAAGAAAGCAAATAATAATGTATTTAGGATATGCCTAAACTTATAATGAGCTACACCATAAAACAAACAAACATCCATAGTAAATTTTATTGCTAATACTTATAAGTTTATATAAGGTACTTTTGCAATCACTAAGATTAAGCAAGACATAACCTCAATCTCTCAAGAACGGAGTTGACAGTTTACCTCAGTATCTCGAAATATGGTAGATTGAGATTAGCTGATCCAGTTTTTAGAGTAAGATGAGGTAAAATCGAAGATCACAAAAACTCTGCATTGTGATTAGTTTAAAATGACGTCATCTGAATTTTGGGCGGTCGTATGCTCTACATTTCCAAAAAGAGTCACTCAACTAGTGATTTCCAACTCGCTTCCAAACTGTTGGATTTCAAAAATACCAAATCCTGTTGTTGGTTGAGTTGAGTGTTGACTGTAGAGTCAACTGTCAACCATTTCAAAAATAGGGCCCCAGACCTTCAGACTCAGACTAGACCGTCTGGCTGCAAGCATGCAGTCTTTTATATCAATTATTGCGGTATGGCAACGACACCTGGGTGCGTAATTTAACACAAAAATGATTGAAGGGACAATGGATGTAATGGGCGAGAGATGATCAGTCTGTGTTGTAGTTTAATTTTTTACTGACTAAGACTAGTGGTTTTGTTTCATTTGTTACAGTATTGTCATGCCAGGATCATTTACAAAAAACACCAATGATCAAGGTCCATGGTGGAATTTTCCTTCCACCATGATCATAAGGTCAGCTCGAAAGCTGGGTCCAGTATGAACCATAGAAAGAGTGACACAATTTTCAGGAATCAGTATCTTATTATTGGCTACCTTATAATGATTATTAGGTGAGCACTATTTATAACCACACTGAGCCAAGGCCACCTTTATCTCCAGGCCGCGGCCTTCGAAGTGGCAACATCGCAAGTAGAGTTGAAACAGCTGTTTTGTTTTGGAGGCAGCTAATGGTATTTGTGTATTTTTTAATAATATGAAAATATAAAAATATTGACTCCACTTTAAATATACAAAAATAGATTTTCAATTTAAATAGTTTTTTTTGTTTTTATATGTTTTATTTTCAATCTTTTAATACAATGTATGTTCATAAATGAAAATTTAAATTAATAATACGCGAATTTATGAGCTGGTGTCATCTGTCTGCCATGTTATCTTATGGGACGTCTGGCGCTAAACAACACCACTTGCAACGTTGCCAATTCTACCAGGCCGCGGCCTGGAGTTAGAGGTGACCGTGACTGAGCACTGATTAGAGCTATATAAATAAAAAAGCTATATAAATTAGTTATCGAAAAGAACTACATTCTACATAGGAGCTATACAAAATTAACTGGTGTGAATATTTTGATACACTGTATGTGAATGCGGTAAGTTTCCTACTTTGGCAACTGAAATTATTGTGTACAGTATATATTTTTTCATTATGAGTTATTTGCTATATCTTTATGACTGACTAAATATTGTTCTTTTCCAAGGACGCAGTTTTCTTAAAATACGTTGAATAATTTGTACGGATATAATTCAAACAGTAGTCCCTTAACAGCGGCCATATGAAAAAAAAACTCCAGACTATTATAGTAGATTAGTTAATGTAATTAACTCGAAGGCCCAATCGCCCCAATCTAAGAGCATTTTTCAGCTTTGGCATAGAATTGGTTGTGGGCTTTTGGAATTGAGTTAGTTGCAGAGGTTTCAATAAGCTTGATGGGTTCGTCGCCAGTAACAAGTCATTCTAGCTGTGTTTCCCAAGACTTTTATATTTCATGGAAATGTGTAACGATATCATAAATATTTTATGCATGCACTTAGGCAATTAATTGTCTAACAACTTATTATCCTTGCCATAATGGCTTTACAAGTTACAAGAGCTTTGAATCTTATTTTTCTTATCAATTTTGGCTCAAACTTTTGGCTCAACTTTTACATTGCGTGTTGACTCTTGAGAGTACAATAGATAAAATTTCAAGAGAGCTATCACACACAAATCCTGTCAGACCCAAAGAACATGGGTTGGACCGATTGCCCTAAAAGAGTTTGTATTGATGTACAGTTCAATAACCTGCTTTCAAAGTTCCACACAGGCGTAGACAATGAACTAATCTTATTGTGAACAAACAGTATCGTTGTAAAAAAATACACAAATACCACCTCCTCAGCAAACCTATGCAGAATAAGCGAAATTCCATTTACCTGATTGGATTTTCAATCAGGGAATGTTATTTAATCTAATTAAATAACATTCGGTTTAACAACAAGTAAGTACAGTACCTAGGTTTTCTGCTACAGGGAGGGTAATAAAGTGGGTTTTTTTTTTAGTAAAATAATAGCCTAGGATACAATAATTAATTTGCAAAGTTTGATCAAAATAAGGCTTCTAGCAGAACTTGCTTCTATTACAAGGATCAGAATGAAGGAAAATATTATAGCCTCGTGGTTATTCATTTTACAAGACTGCCACTCCAGTCTATTGGAACGAAAAAACCTAATGTTACAGTCCCGGCCACGTAAAGAGAGAAAATGTCCAGGTAGACC
The DNA here is from genome assembly GCF_028750875.1 of Macrosteles quadrilineatus. NCBI lineage: Eukaryota > Metazoa > Arthropoda > Insecta > Hemiptera > Cicadellidae > Macrosteles > Macrosteles quadrilineatus. Next base: position 32,700,924 of record NW_026542598.1, on the reverse strand, counting down.
CGGTCAGGCCTAATCCGCCGTTGTCAAAACATAGCTATTGTTTTGAAACCGAGGGGGCGCGCTACCCAATCCCAGCGGTCATTGCTACTGCCTCCCTTTAATTCTTAGAAATAACTCGGGCCAGTACAAATTCTATAAATCGAACGGGTGATCGCCTATAATTAAGTGACAGGTCATTTTATTCACAAAGTGAAGACGAATATCACAAAATTTGAATCGCAATTCTACGTCGCTTCGTTGATTGGCTAGTCGATGTTGAGAAGCAGCAGGCAATGACCGCTGAGGTAGCAATGACCGCTGGGATGGGGTAGCGCGCCCCCTCGGTTTCAAAACAATAGCTATGTTTTGACAACGGCGGATTAGGCCTGACCGGGTCTACCTGGACATTTTCTCTCTTTACGTGGCCGGGACTGTTGTTGTTTGTTAGTCATCTGGACTGGAGTGGAGTTACAGTGTTGCAGACTTTGGAATTTGTTTGTTTGTTTATTTTTATCGTTTGTTTGTTTTGATTGAATTTGAATAGGACCGGTCAGCGGTCGCAATGAGGGGAGGACTCGTAGTAGGACGATGACGTCATTAATTAGTTCAAATTTGTTCCACGGGCAGCACTCTAGTCAGGCAGCCGACACCGTTATGACGTCATCAACTTTACTTTTTTTTAGGCTTGGCTTGATGTTTTGTTGATGTTGATACATCGATCGGTGCAGCAGAAGACAAGAGTTGCAGTTGAGTATTTTAAGGTTATGTTTTTAGGAAAAAGCATTTAGCTTGGATTAAATAAATAAATAAATATAGGATGGAGAGGACACAGCTAACTCACCTGATGAAAGGTTGCAGATGAGTCAAAGAACACATAAAATCACACACATAATTTACTTAATATTTCGCCTCTTTCAGAGGCTTCTTCAGAAGTAGGCCTAGATGGTAGTTACAAAACAACTACCATGGTGTTTTGTAACTACCATCTAGGCCTACTTCTGAAGAAGCCTCTGAAAGAGGCGAAATATTAAGTAAATTATGTGTGTGATTTTATGTGTTCTTTGACTCATCTGCAACCTTTCATCAGGTGAGTTGAGTATTTTAGTATTTTTATTATTATTGCAAGATTTCTGTTACTACTGACACTTACTTGTTATTTGCTACTTATTTATCAGTTAGGCATAGTTCATAGTTTGAATTGGCATTACTTACAACAGTATTATTATTGCAAGATTTCTGTTACTAAGTTACTGACACTAACTTGTTATTTGCTACTCATTTATCAGTTAGGCATAGTGTTCATAGTTTGAATTGGCATTTGAAGGCATTACAACAGTAAGTTATTTAGAACTTTCAGCCTCATGAAGGTCTCATCACCTAAACAAGGTATTGCTGGAGCTGCCTGCTTTTTGCTGTCTTGTAATGCGGAGCCGATTCTAACAGTAGCGAAATTGTTAAAACTTTGTATTGTATTTTCGGAAATAAAGACAGTGCTTTATACAAACTGTCTTGAAGATAGGCAAATACTTACTTAGGCCTATTAAGTTACAACTTAGGTTTTAATCGTAGGCCTAACTGACGGATGTGGTTCAGATTTTATGAAATGCAAGTGGCTCGTCAAATGTTCTTTTATAAAATAAATTACCAGGGCCTAAAATTAAGAGTAGGCTCCGCAAAGTATATACACATTTAAATTGTTTCAGGTAACATATAGGGCACGAACACTTGTCGGTAAGTTAGCATAAAACAGTTTGATCGCAAGGGATGGATGAAGGATGAATAAATTGTATGACTAAGCCGATAGCGAGTTTGATCCAGGAAGCTCTGCGGGTGTCAGTATAAACTGGCTGTATGACAAAGTTACTGAAGTGGCTCATCCAACTATGTCTTAGTTAATGAATTAAAAATGGCTAGCCTACATGCATGTTTGGTTACATTAAGTCAAAGCATTATCTTGATCCATTTTAAGACTAAGTTAACTCACCTTTCACCTCTTTGAGACAAATGATATATGTTAACCCGATGAACTTGACCACCATTTTACCTAAAATTTATATGCCTCGACAAAAAAAAATCGATAACTTATGTTTAACTTACACTAAGTTATTATTGTCTTGTTACAGATTCCTTGAAGGTGGCTCAACAAAATGCAAGGCATCAAAAGTAACATCTGATCAGTACGGTTCAAGAAGAAACGAGTGTTGAATTCTGATCTTTGTTTTAAATCAAGATTACCTTATTTGGTAAGAACAGTTAATATATTATTTTGTAATCATATCCATGTGTGCATTAATGTCAATAGTGATAAGTCAACGGTAGTCTCTTGCTGGATCCCTTTTGGCTTAGCCAATCAAATACGAGATCACTGCAATGGTCAGAGCCGCTATCAATTTTTGCTGAAGCATCTGACAGTCGAGGCTTTCTTATAGTTTTATGTACCAACATGTATTTGGGAAAAATTAAATCATGTTTATTCCAGCTAGAGAAGATTTAATTTACCATTTTAATAAAATTGTAGGCTATTGCAAAGCTATCCTCTTAATGTTTCTTCAGGTAGTCACTCATCACATTCAAAAATATGTAGGCTGCCTATAGACTATAGAGGATCAAAGTAAATGTTTACCTAAATTTGTTAATGCCAACAACTTTTTTAGATTTATTTTTGATTTTATGATCTTAATCATAATTCAACCCATCACTAACAAATTTGTGTTATTTTTATGTTTAGACTCATGCATCTTCGGCTAAAGCGACAGACCCTGAATTAGAGGCAGTTAATCAAAGACTGGCTCGGACAAGCCAAATCAAGAGGTCTGAGCCAAATAAAAGGTAAGTCTTAGTAGTGGTAAGTGAGTAGGCTTAAAGCCTGGTTTACATGGGTAGAGTAGAGTTTCTAGTATAGTAACTCTACCCGTGTAAACACCCACTGGCGCCTAGTAGCTAGTATAGTAGATAGTAGGTGGTAGAGTAGAGTTACTAGCAACATGTGGCATAGTAGCTCTACTCTACTTCCCCCACCACTAGCAAAATTGTCACTCTCCTGCACACTATACTTGTGTAAATGAGATCCGCGGCAGTAGAGTAGAGTTTCTGATAGAGTGACACTGTCTTGTAACTGGTTTATAACACTCATTTTGGGAATGGAGGTGGAACAAACAGTTCACAAACTATCATCAACACTCTACTATGTGTGAACAGTCACTTGCTTAAAATCGGTAGAGTGGACAAGAAAGTAGCTCTACTATAAACTCTACACTACCAACAACTCTACCCGTGTAAACCAGGCTTTAGTACAGTAGAACTTAGCTTATTCGAATTTCAGAGGAAAGAAAATATATTTCGAACTATGGGAAGTTTAAAATGTAAAGAGTTTGATTTATAGAGGTCAGAAAAATAAAATTTGAATTGTGGAGGTCCCAGTTTTAAGTGTGGAGTTTGAGAGAATGGAGACTAATGAACACATCTTGGGGGACGGATTGTCAGTTCATGTTTCAACAAAGATATTTTTTGTCTTACGGTAATGCAGTTCGAATTGTAGAGGTTGACTTCGAATTTTGGAAGTAACAGTTTTAATTATGGCAACAAAATTCAAATTGTAGAGGCTGTATTAAGCTTAAAACTACTTTGTACTACTTTGTACTATCGGTATATTATTTTTTTTTAATTTTAGAGGCTTTGTGAGGGGAACAGACAAACATTTCTAATTATATAGGTTTTCGAATTACCGTAGCGAGGTTCTACTGTATAGGTACGGTTTATGACTAGGCATAGTGAAAAATATAACACTTAAGTTCCAGAACATAAAAAATTGACGATGAATGTTTTTTACAGAGTGAAAATTATTTCAAGTGTTGCAGTCAGAAGAGATGTGTCTATTCTGTTTCTTCCTCTCTAATATAGTTATTTGTGCAACTAGTGAGAAAAGGGAGCAATTGACTCACTCGAGAGAAATACTTACTCACGAGCCGTAGGCGAGTGTGGAATGGTTTCTCGAGTGAGGCAATTGCACTTTGCACTCGAGTTGTACATTATATTTTTCCTACAGTTACCATAAAACAAATAAATGGTAAAGAAACGTGACATATTTTTACACAGAAGTGAACTTTTAATATTACATTTAATGATACAACAGCTGACCAGCTGATTTACAGCCAGTGCTGCCAACGTATATTGCGCGCATACGACCTTGTCTGCATGTTACACGCTCACTATTTCGTGCCTTCACGTTGCAAATCTGGAGTGATTGAGACAAAGTAATTAGAGTGAGACAATGTTAACATTGTCTCACTGATGAGCGAATTGGCCACTTTGCTTTCTAAAATCAGTGAGAGAACATGCACATTGTTAGGTAACTGTAGGAAATATTTTGCCAACAGCCGATCAATTTGTCAATGTTTTAAATCTATGCCAGTCTACAGACCAAAAATATTGTTACAACAATGTACATTGCCATATTTGTACTATAGTTTTACAATTTTTTTTAGGAACAAATGGGACAATATTCCTGGTTCTGGAGCCAAGCAACACCCAACACTTGGAAACAAAGACCAAGAATAGTTATTTTTAATTTAATTTAACAATTTATTCTTTTACTTTACAAAATTAACACCTACATTTTAAAAGCTAGCTTTGGAAAATAAATATGTGTGTTTTATAAATAAAACTATATTTCAACAACTCTTTTGTTTCAATTGATTAATATTTACAATTTGTCCAAGGTAGGCCTATATTGCTATTTTTGGTTTAAGTAGTGAGAAAATATTAGTCTTAAGATATATTTATGTGACCCTATCAAGCATATCGAATGTATTAAGAGAATTAACTATCACTGTAGGTGGCACGATCAGACCTAGACCCGGGACTGATATACTTTTTCATTTTGATGTCCTTAGAGGCCAAAAAAACTATTCATTCAAATTGTTATATATATATAACAACTATAAATATGTCCGTGAACGTGATAACTCAAGTCATTTTGTCTGGTTTTGATGAAATTTGGCTTGAAGGTGTAGGGCAGGATAAACTTGAATGAGTTCCCGAACCAGCACGATCAGACTATGGGAACAGGGTGTTATGGGGTTTTTCTAATTTTTGACCCTCAAAACATAAAAATTCCCAATTCTTCTCTAAACCATTTTGAATAGCTTAAAAATATAAAAATAATTTAGTACATTAAAGTGTTTGTACAATTATTGGTAACGGAGAAAAAAAAAATTCAAAATTTCCTTTTTAATCTTTTGGAGGATACTGTAAGTAGCCTAAACTGTTTTACGTAGTTTGATTGCTTAATGCTTATGGATATATTTTGAGAAGAATCTGGCAAAATAGCAGGAATCCAATTGATAAACATTTTAATAGGTCATCTTAACATTTAAAGCGGTTGTTATATAATATCAATAATCACTGGTATGAGAAGTACATCAGTGAGAAGTACCCGATCTCTATCACCTATGGCGAAGCCTAAGATTATTCACTATGGGGAGTGGGTCACCGGAAGACTGTCCCCCGGACAACTACCCCCCCCCCCAAGCAGGTTCCTACGTCATGTTGACATCAGAGATCGGGAGGGGGGGGGAGTTTTCCAGTCACGGAAACACAAGTTTCGTTGTCAAACTGTTCTAATATCAAACGGAATTACCCAAATTAAAAATTACTATTACATAGCATCATATTTTGCTAAGGGGGTGGATAGCATTCCAGTCGCGAACACGGCTCCCATATTGGTAAGTTGGCAGATTTCGCGACGTCTTGTTTCACCGGGGGAGCCTGCATTTCCTGGTGAGTTATGAAACGACCTAAACTTTAAATTAACTTTTTTTTTTAAGTCTAATTGCCTGGGCCAAATGTAACACAGAGAAGCCTTTGCTCAATACTTTGAGGATGTGTTCAAATCAATTGCAGAAGTAAACAACGAGGAAGAGATATTTGAGTATTTGTAGTCTCCATTACAACTTGACTTCTCATTGCAGAAGTAAATATCATCGTAGGTGAAATCAATCATCGTCAACGATCTTCATTCTGACAAGGCTCCTGGTTACAACCTCATAACTGGCAAAATATTTATAGAGCTTCCACAAAAAGGAATTAAGTTTTTACCATGTTATTTAATACAATGTTAAGACTGGAATATGTACCAGCTCATTTCAAAACGGTACAATCAATTGTCATCCCAAATCCTGGGAAGCCTCTTTGAACAGGTAAAATCATACCGACCTAAGTCTTTTACCAGTAATTCCCAAGGTATTTGAACTGGGTTCCCACAAAAATATCTTAAGTGACGTGAGTGTATTAACAGAATTCCCTGACGGAATTCTGTTAATTTCCCTGACCACAGCACATTTTAGGTACTGTGAGTTCTCAATATTTAGGTATAAGCTTTGACTATTATCCAATAGACAATGGTATAAGGTAAGTATTTATCGTTTAAAAACTACTTATTTTTATTTAATACGGCCTCCGCCATTACACCTAATATTAGTGAATTTTCCAAATGGGGAATAAGCTGTTACCGCAGGTCTCTTGATAAGACCTAGACCACCAACCGATTTACTTTTTTGTTTTGACAAATTTGTTTATTTCATATTAAGCGTTCAAGATTTGAATAAAAAACACTCATTTTATTTTCTGTAGCAACACACCAACCTATTGTAGTGCAGAGTGTGGGAACCCTTTGTGTCAGTTAGATTCAGGCCCACTTTTATAAACGGGCAGACTGCGCATATGCCCAGGGGCACCGGAGGTTTAGGGGTGCCCCCCAACCACCGCCCGCCCGCACTAGGAAAAAAGGGGGCGCTGCTTTTGGGTTTGACCAGAATTTCACTGACCCTTAACGCTGCCCTGGTTAGACTAATGTTTCGGCAATCCTAAAATGCTATGGGAAGGGAGGGAAGAGGGAATTAGGTCCACGAGGTAGGAAGGGGAAAAGGAAGTAGTGAAGGATAGCAGTGCAGAGTGGGAACCGTTTGTGGCAGTTACATTAAGGTCATGGAAGGAAGGGAGAAGGTCCACGACGTAGGAAGTGGTGAAGGAAGTAGTAAAGGTGCTGAGTGTGGGAACTGTTTGTGGCATTAAGATTAATGAATCGGCTATCCTAAAATGCCATGGGAAGGAAGGGAAACAGGTCCACGACGTAGGAAGAGCTGAAGGAAGTAGTAAAGGCTAACAGTGCAGTGTGTGGGAACATTTGTATTTTGTATTATATCCATAAACATTTTTTTATATTTATTGTTTCATTAAAAACCATGAAACATGATTGCTACACTCAACTGGTTTTCACTGCTATAAAAGCAAACCTAGTTTTCAAGTCGAGGCTTGCTTTTTATTAGAACATTAGATGCTAACTTACAGTATTTCCACAGACTATATCTGGCATCTTAGTTTCAGATCAATTCTGACCAAGTAGGCAAGGTTTTTAGATTTATCTATCGACTGATTTGTTAACAACTCAAATGAATAAGCTAGGCCTAAGTTAGATAGCCTTAATTCAAAGGCTTCGAGCTTGTTTTTTAATGTTAACCTAGTTTTTTTTTTATTTTACTGGTTACAGCCAAGTAGTTATCAAAATTAATTGGGATAGCTCTAAGTGTAACCAACTAAAGTTACTGACTGGATGTTATTGAAATGAAATCGTTAGGCCCTAAGTTATGCATACATCATTTAAAATTTAAGGGTGTTTTGTCACAGTGTCATATCTTCACTAATGTAAATGTCCCACACCCACAGTTAAAATAGTTTTAAGGCCTAACTTACTTGAGTTTAAGAGCTAACTTAACTTATTAAATTAATTTACATCGATAAATTATGTTCACTTAATTACTTTCAAGAGTTAAACTGACGTTCTAACATCCACTTAACTTAATTAATCAAACTGTAGGCCTAATTATTACAAAAAACCTTATTGCAAGTAAATTAATGCTTCTTAACCTAACTCAACAGTTGACAAATCAAGTAGCAGACGAATTTGATTACGCCTGCTCTCTCCGCTCGCGAGTCGCGAGAAACGGTGACGTCATCATCTTCATCCCGAATCCGTCTGGCGCGCCGTGTGGAGCAAATTTGAACTAATTAATGACGTCATCGTCCTACTACGAGTCCTCCCCCCATCGCGACCGTATCTGTCAGTCACTCAGTCAGTATGGTTATTGGTTAAGGTTTCTTATTTTGAATCTGTTCGACAAGTTTAGTGTTTTAATTTTAACGTCGATTTGTCTGTACCTTTAAAGTTAAAAGCAACACTATTTATTTTTGTTATAAAATAATCTCCGAAATATAATTCTAGACGCAAGCTTTCAAAATGAGACTTTTAAGCAAATTATTTTATTCAGTTCTTTCATTCTGTTCGCTTGTTTTTACACTATCTAGCCTTATTACTTTCTATAAATTCCTCTCTGATTTCCCATCAAAAATAAGCCTAGCAACCACAGCTCCTCAATCAGGTAAGTCAGATTTAAGTTAAGATACAAGAGATCTAACGACACTTTTATTAGGCCTAGTTTCCTTTGAACCGTCAACATAGCCATACTTAAGTTATGACTTTGACTTATTTCCTGTCACTCCTTAGCAGAGCCTAGGTAGGGCCTCTACGAAACAGCGCTAACGAACACGATTAGCAGCCAATGCCTTTATAGGCCTACTTATCTCCAGCTTTTTTCCGCCTCTCTGATTTCGGCTTCAATTGTTCTCTTCCTTGTTTTTCTCGGTCTTCCTCTGTCCCTGGGGATTCCATCTTAACGCTCTGTATAATTTTTTACAACGATACCGGTATACTGTTTGTTCACAATAAGATTAGTTCATTGTCTACGCCTGTGAAACTTTGAAAGCAGGTATTAATTGAACTGTACATCAATACAAACTCTTTTAGAGCAATCGGTCCAACCCATGTTCTTGATCCTTATGCAGGGATTTGTCATATTTATAACTCTTTGGCGGCTGTCCACAAGTCTTTATTAGAGATTACGTCTGGCCAATGGATTCTTTAAATTCTTCTTAAGCACAGGTTCACTAATACCTGTGGCTTAATTGTTTGTGATTGCTAGAGAAACTTTCCACGTTTCACATCCATTTAAAGTAAAACTGACTTTACGTTGGTGATAAATATTCTTAATTTTGTTCTGGTTGATACTTCCCTAGGTCTCAAAACTGATGGGTATAGTTAAACAAATGCAGCATTTGCCTTCTTGGTTTGGGCCACTACATCATCATCCGCCCCTCCATTTTTGTCAACACACTCCCTAAATATGTAAAAGGATCCACATCCTCTATGTCTTCTTCGGCCATTTGAAACATATTGTTATTTACTGGATTAATCCTCTTTGATTTTGTCTTTTGGACATTCTCCTTAATACCTCCTTCTTCGTCTTTTACCCACAATGTGGGATTGACAGCGTCACTTAACACGATTACTAATCAAAAAAACAATATTTACTACTATTTACATACTTCCGGCAGGCTACAGGTTTCTTAAATCATCCCTTAAATACTCTGAGATATTGTAATAGGCCCGGCTCTTGATGAAAGTGGTTAACACTGCCTCAAATGTTCTCAAGTCCAACAACTGGATATGACGTGGCAGCTTATTGAACAGACTTATGGCTGACACGCTGTAACTAGCCTGGGTCCTAGACAGTCGCACCCTGGGTACATCAAGCTGATGGCACTCCCTGGTGTTGTACTGGTGGACGTCAACACGAGTGCTGAAAGTTGTTAAATTGGCCCTAACGTGCACCAGACAGAGAAGTATGTAGTGGCCAACTACAGTAAGCACACCAAGTCGTGCAAAGAGGGGTTTGCAATGAGCACTAAAGGCTAAAGCTTGATCGATGTTCATACCAGCTGACAGGAGAGAAGTGTCGTCTGCAAAAATGAGGATAGTGCCAAGGTTGTCGAGATCGTTGATCATGATGAGAAAAAGGATAGGCCCAAGCACTGAACCCTGGGGAACACCAAAGTCGACTGGCAAAGTGCCGGAGACAGCTCCACCAACTGCAACCCGGTAGATTTCTCTCCTACTTGTGTTCCTCAATACCTGGTCCAACACAACCAGGAAGAGGGTTGGTGACAAGACACAACCTTGCCTCACCCCTAGCTTTACCTCTATCGAGCTTACCTCTATGTCCATTGTATAATTTTACAACTGTAATTCTTGTACATTTCTTTGATTAAATTAATTATTTTTCCAGGGATTCCTAATCTTGTTTATCCTCTCCAGATTTGATCTCTTCTGACAAGAGTCAAAGGCTTTCATAAAGTCTATAAAAACCAGATACATCCCAACACTGTAGGCCGGTATTCATTTATTTGTTCGATTATTATTCTCATTGTGTTGATCTGGTCGAGCGATTTCTCCTGAAGCCAGCCTGTTCTTTTTTTAATTTCCTATCTACTACATCATTGATTCTATTTAATACTTTCCTTGGAAAACATTTTACCAAGATGATCGATAGCAAGGATATACCTCTCCAGTTCTTGCATCTTTTTAAGTCTCCTTTCTTTGGCAATATAAAAAAGTCCCACTTTCCTGTCTTGGGCCAAAATCTCTACAATCCAGATTCTTTCAAACAGTGGTTTTAAAAGATAGCCATATGGACCTTCAAATTATTCATCTAATTAGGTAAGGTACCTAAAATAAAATCCTAGACTTGTAAGTTATCTCATGGTTAGGAAAAATGCATATTCCTTACGTCGTTTACACTCTAGCTTAACACTTGATGGTTAACTTATAACATTAAGGCATTTTTAGAACTCGGCATAAGTTATTCATTAAACAACACTTCTAGACTAGGCCTTCCGAGAAAAGCATTTTCTGACGTAAACCTATGTTTTAGATGCAGATGCTGCTGTGCCAAATGCTGTTGAGGCAGTTGCTGTTGATTTGTCTCTGCTGTGTGTATTTATCATATTACACTCGTCACTGATTCCTCTCCACAAGGTCATATCTTCAGTGCTTGGAATGCCATTCCTAAATAAAGTTTTTTACAGTGTAATTTCGGCTTTATCTCTTCAGGTAAGCAAGCATACCAATCTCCTTTGTTATTTTGGTAATTCTTACCTTTTCAGTGCACCCTCAGAAAATTAAATTTTCTTTTTTAAAAACGTAGAAAATAACGCCCTGATTCTGAAAATTATAACTTAGTTTTTTTTGGCCCAAAACCATGTAAAAGCAGAAGAATGGGGATAACACTGGAAAAGTATTGGTTAGGTTAGTTTAGAATACGTTGAGTTGGGTTAGGTTAGGTTATCAAATTCCATGTTGATGGCCCCTGGATTACTTTATATGACTATAATAATGGTACAATACCTCGTCAAGTAGTCCAAATGATGATTGAGGTTAGAAACCTACATGTTTCGCCGTAAATACGGCATCGTCAGGGTTACAAAAACGAAGACATCGATGTCACACGCACACAATAAATACACGGATACGAACATTTAATTACGGAAAGACAAAGCATTTAATCGACCTAAACCATAACATGAGTGAGATTGCTGACGGTCTTGAGGTGCTACATAAATGCAGTAAAGGTAGTAAACTAAACACGTTAGAGGAGTTTGAAATCTACAAATTGTACCACGACAACACTGCCAGTGGACATATCCTCAACGAAAAACTGCAGTTCCAGTCACACTCTATTTTCAATGTGCTAATTCATCAAAATAACCGGCCACCTGACCTTTGTCCTACTGATAACATGGACAACAACGAGGAAGGAGTCTGACACTGCAGTCTACTACCTGCGCCGGGACCGTCCGTGTCGTGTGCGTGTGATAGGACTATCAATGTCAATAAATGTTTATTTTGTCTTTCCGTAATTAAATGTTCGTATCCGTGTATTTATTGTGTGCGTGTGACATCGATGTCTTCGTTTTTGTAACCCTGACGATGCCGTATTTACGGCGAAACATGTAGGTTTCTAACCTCAATCATCATTTGGACTACTTGACGAGGTATTGTACCATTATTATAGTTAGGTTATCAATAACATTGGTATTGTTAGTAACCCAACCCAACCCAACGTAACCTAACCAACGCTTTTCCGTACGTAACTTAGTTAAATTTCCGTTTTCCGACGCTTTTGCGGGCGTATATCTGGTAATATTCATTGGATCTTGGAAATTCTTGCATTTTCTTGTTCAGCTTGCTCTACTGGTTAATTTGAGGTTGGGTTGGGTTACTAACAATACCAATATTAACCTAACCTAACCCAACCAACACTTTTCCGGTTGTAACTTAGTAATTTTTAATCATATCTTGAAACTTCTTGCATATTGTTCAGCTAGATTACCCGGTCAAAGTGTTTAGAATACCCTGGATCGATTTACGCAGAACTTTCTTCCCCATTTTGCGACGCTTTTTCGGCTGTATCTCCGTTAATATCTATCGTATCTTGGAAAGACTTGCATATTCTTGTTCAGCTTGCTGTACCGGTTAGAGTACTCACACGACCAATTTCGTCGTAAAATATTTTTCCGTGGTTTTCCGACATTTTGCACTGCAAAAAAGTTTCATTTTCAGAATCAGGGCGTTATTTCCTAGGTTATGAAAAATTAAAATTTTATTTTCCAAGTGTGCACTGACAAGGTATGAATTATCTTAATTTTTTTGATTGACTTTTAAACTCCTAAAATTTAGTTTTGTGTGCGCTACCTTCTCCTAAGACACTAGGATCAGATCGAGCCTATGAACCTTACACATTCATTTTATTTTGACAATTGCAATGCATTTATTTCCATGTTTCAAGCAATACAGCTTTTTGAATTGATTAGACATTAATTCAGGCTAGGCCTATCTTAGAGGGCTGTGACATGTCACATTAATTCTTACGTGTTGGGTTCTAGTGTGCCAGCTACCTGAAGATTTCACATTCAATTTAGAACTGTTGGATAATCGCTACATAAGCTGTTGATTTTGGGAGACAAGGAGGTGTGGGTAGGACTACATCGGAAACAGAAGAAAGGAGATATTAAATGAGTGGTAAATGCATTGGGAGCAGAGTGTTTTGTGTTAAGGTTTTAAAGGTAAACGTTCGGATATATACCTGACATCAGAAAGAGACTGGAACAAGATTGGGAGATGGGCCATTATGAAACACAGTTTGTCACAGGACATGGACAATTTCAAGGCAAATTTGTGAAGATTTCACATGGTGGAAGAGGAAGTATGTAGATGTGGAGAAATAAAAACCATGAGTCACGAATTTATAAATTGTTCACTTCAGGAGACAAATAGGAGAGAACAGGAAGAAGTCTTTCTTGGATAAGATAGGTCTAAAGATGAGAAAATAAAACTTGATGAGTGACAAGGAAACAATTGAGACGTTTAGAAAAGTAGATAGGGAAATAGGAAAAACCAGGGACACATACAGGTGAAAAAATTTAAAAAAAGAAACAAACAAAAACTAAGAAAGAAAAGGAATGAAAACTTGCCCATGAAGGGGAGAGGAAAGGTTAGAGAGAATCTCAATGATCCCTATCACTCAGGGCGGTATGGGGAAGGGAGTCATCCTGTTAGAATTTTGGACACATAATGTGTCTGGAAACCTATTGCGGCTATGAGTAAGGCTATTTGTAGAAAACACTATTTGAAAACACTATTAAATGTTGATTATATCGATCTGTTATGTACATCTTGAGTATTTCCGTAGTCTTTGAGTTGAATATTTTAAAGTCATCAGAAATTATGACTGTTATTCTTTTATAAAATAACGCCTGTAATACTTAGAAATTGCTCGAATTTGAGCAACAGGTACACTAGTGGAAAATAATTGATTTACCACCTATATTTTCAGCTTATTGTGCGTTGGTGGATGCCAATCCCCGAGTTTACTTTTTGGAATGTGGATACTCAAGATGTTGATAAGCTGCGATTCTTCACTGGTGTTCATATTGTCAGTTGGATATTGATCTATGCAATGATGATTACTATAGGTTTGCCAGATCTTCTAGGATTAAAGCAGGTATGTAAAATCAAAAAGATCTTGATAAGAAATAAGGATATATAGAGATAGGGTACCTGTTTTTTATTATTCTGTCAAATTTTATGGAACAAGTACTGTAAAAGATTTGTTTATATTACCTTTATCTTAGTTTTTAGTTATTAACATGTTCACTGCGGGCGTATCCGATCGGATACGGGCCGAGCGGTGTTCGGGTGCTACAGTAATTGATCGGCAATGCCTTTTGTATATCTTCGTTTTTGCTCTAGCGTCGGTCAAAGGCGGACCTATACCACGTTAGCGTGTATTGGAGGTGACTGTTTGTTGTGGTTTAGGTTGGTAGTAAAATTTCCCTGTAAAATCCCCCATCTGGCAAGCTTAAAAATCAACTTGTTGTCTCGTCTTTCCCCCTTCAATTGGCAATACAATGGGACCGCAATTTTTTTTTAAACTCAATTTCAGAGAATTATTCATATTTATTTATTGTATATTTCATGTCTATAGGATTTGTATCAATGGAAGGTAAAATAATAATAGACATTAAACCAATAAATAGGTTTCTTTAGGAATGTTATAGTTGTAAATTCTTATAACATTATCATTACCAAACAAATTGACCTTTTACAGGTCTATTGTCACATGACTGGGCGTTCAGAAGAATCTACTCTGAATTCAGAGCGTATGAAACATTTCCATCAGAAAATGAGACACCCATCGTTCCTAGGATTTGCACTCATATTTTGGGTTTATCCTTGTATGAGGTAAGCATGTGTGGGTAGGTTTAAAGATGCCAAAGAGAAGAGTAAAAGAGCAAAGAGTTTTCTGGTACAAGTTCCCATAATATTTTCAAATCAGGCTACTTCAAAATTTCAGGAATGGAATCAAGTTATTGAAAGCTTTACTACTTGAAATAGGACTCCTAGGCTGGTTTTTATTTCATGTAAAGAAAATATTGAAAGCATCTTATTTTGCCCAAATTAATGAATGCAGACTATGAACAGCAGTTGTTGTTATGAGTACCTGTAACCGGTGCTAGTTTTCAGTCTATGTTCTATTAATAATTTTGAAAATTGTTGCTTTACGATTTATGGAGCTCTCAATTAATTCCCCTCAAATTCCAAGACGTTATGTCATGGAATTTTGGTTAAATGTTTTTAGATCACAAGTTGGGACAATTGCGGATTGTAGTTCTGCAATTATGAAATGATGGCATAGTTATAACTACGTTGTGACTAGACCTACCAATGCAATTCTCAATAGCAAACTTTCAGCAATTAATAAAAAAAAAAAAAAAAAACAATAATGCACCACTTTTTACTTGGCACTAATTACTCCGTGGTCGTACATGGCACAAATTTGACTATCAATTTCATCAGTTTAGAATTTTCTGTAAAAAACGTTATCTTACCAAACATTTTAGAATTTGCAGGTTTTTAATCACAGCTCTCATTTCAAAATTTCACCATAGTACAATTATGGAAGGTTGCGATAATGGCAACAGTTTGTTGCAAACTGAATGTAGAAACATTCTGACTCAAACCCCATTTACAATAACAAATTGTCTGTTATCTTATAAATAGGTTATCTGAAAAATATTTTTATGATTTTTAAGTTATAGTACAGTTAGGCCCTACTGTTATTTACACTTTAAATAAATGCTCATAAAGAACAAATCCCTGAATCACTGACTATTTGTATTTCAGACTAGATCGTCTGCTGTTGGCAACAGTGTGGACTCTGTACATGCTGCTGGCCTGGCGACCCGACACTTACACTTTTAACTATCTGGTGCAGCAAAACATGGCTAAGCGGTCTGCCTTATAAAGTCCTTCCACTTCACTTTCAATCATAATCAAAGACTGACAATAACAGTATTCTAACTTTAAGATTTACAAGTTTATAACATCAACTGCCTTGTATATTTTGCTATGTTTCTAAAAAGAGACTATGGTGATTTGTTTAGTTAGATTAACAAATAGTAGGTTAAAATTTGTTAAATTATTAACTTTGAATTGTAGCCTACAATCAGTTGTAGTTCTCGTTTTTATGTGAGCTCCATGTAGGTAAGGATGTTAACTATGTTGCACTAATGTTAACTAAATGTTTAATTAATGTTTAATTTTGTATTTTAGGGTATATTTTACAATTTCTGCTTCACAGGATGGTAATAATTAGAGAATAATGTATGGTTTAATCTACACAATCCAGGCGCAACTAACATTAAAATTGTCTTCAGCTGTTCCTTAAGGATCACAAATAATCTATAAGGATGTATGTATAATATAGGTACGTTTTGTTTGGATCTTTTTTTAAAGTTCAAAAGAAAATAAATCAGATTAAAAAAAAAGGCTTTGAATTTTGGCGATATTCAGTTACTAACATCATTCAAATCAAATCAAATCTTTTTATTGTCTTTCAGCTCTACAAAAGCAATTGACATTGTCAAATAGCATCTTTGACCATTGACTATACACCGTCTCTGTGTATAGTCAATAGTAGTACCCATTCCCATGAGTCATTAAGTTTTTTTAGATTTTAAATGGATGTAGTTAAGTTGAGCTAAATTTGAAATCAACTTGTTAATCATAGCATCTGTTGTGTCACATATAATTAATGAAACTAAAATATTATTTTAAACCAAACCCCATTCTGTGTGTGGTCATGCAACTATTTAAAACATTTTGGGTTGTCTACTTAGGGGCCCAAAAGTCAAAAGCAAATCCCAAACTCTGCTAACCTATCAAAATGAGTAAATTAACTGTATGTAAAAAAGTTCTAAATAAATATATTTTTCTATATTACAAGTAATTATTATTACCATACTACTGATTACACCAGATATTGTAGACAGGAGCAAGAAACCTTGTGTAGGTAGCTTTTACACTCACTAAGCTCAGATTTTCAAAGCTATTTATTTTTTAATATTTATCACTTAAGGTACGTCGCACACTGGGTCCGCTCAGTTCAGTCGGTTCGACAAACTTTCAGTTAAGTCCGCTCTGTCCGTCTCAGCCACTTTTCGGTAAGCGTGCGATTTAAGCGATGGAGGGACCGAAGGCATGTGCAGAATACATCAGTCAGTGTTGTGCAACTGGTCTGACACATGTTCGTAGTAGGTCTACTGTGATTATTTATTAAAGATCAGTTCCGATGAATGATTTATTTCTGTTGTACAAATGTATCCATTGTTGTACGACCTGTCACACAAGGATTACTACAATATTACAATGAAGGAGGTGATCATCCTTTTCTGTAGCTAGTGCCAATGCTATAACAGTAATTTCTTCGTCACTACTGCTGTAACTAATATTTGCACTAATGAAAACCCCGGCACAAATTAATAATTTACTCGCGAACAATGACAGCGTCTGTCCACTGGCGTTTGGCGCTCAAAAATAACTGAACTGAGCAGACTTAACTGACACAGTTTGGGAGAAAACTGCCGGAACTGAGCTGACTGACCTGAGCAGACCCAGAGTGTGACGTGCCTTATTATTAAATAAGTATATTCACTATAGATTCCTTCCAATTAACCTTTATATTGAAATATTTTTTATAAATTATTTAAATGTCTTTCAAAACGGCATGTCTATATTTAACCAAAAGTGTAAAATGAAGCGTGGTTTATGTGAAACTCACTAATGCCGTCAAATTTCACCCAACCCTGGCACTGTTTGTTATGGTGAGTCCATCCATCTGATAAGCCACACATTAGTTAACTTAATATAGATTGCACACATACGCAAATCTAACCTGCGCATGCATAACAATCTCAGAGGTACACTCGTCAGTACAACAAGTTTATCAATTCAGCTTCCATGCCACTATTTGACTGTTGGCTGGACGGGATGAGTGCTGCCGAAGCCTGAATAAGAATAGGCACAAAAGTGAGATTCAACGGGTTACTAAAGCGCCAATGCCAACGGATTGGTGTCCCAAATTACCTTGACAACAAGACCCTTGATAGCAAAAGTGTAATTTTTTCTTTCTCCCCCTATTGTCAGGGAAAGATTGTTTTGTCAAAAGTTTTTTTGAGTTTTAGGTGGATATATCCTTTTTTGGCCCCCCTGAACCCAAAAAAGTGGTTTCAAAGTGATGTCTCTGTGTATGTCTGGCTGTCTGCCTGTATGTGTACAGAGCTACAGACCAAAATTTTTATTTGAATGGTATTTTTCCATAAAAACCCATATATTACGGAAAAATTGATTTTTTTTAAATGTAGTATGTTTTACTCGTTTTGACTCTAAATCAGATGGTATCCCCCCTGTTGCTGTAAACATAACAAATTAAAAGTTATTGCAACTTTTGTTAGTTTCTCCATAAAAACCTCACAGAATTAATTAATTCACAGAAAAATCAGATTAAAAAAACTGACAACCAATTCTGATTCAATTTGTGTGTATGTTAAAGTCCTTTTATTGTAACTCTTAATGATGTGGCACAACCAACAAGTCTTATTTAATAATCCCTTGAGACTTGTTATCGAGTTTAATGTAATTCCTTATAGATATATCCATGCTATACAATTTTTCAAAAGGATTCAGGATGAAAAATGTTTTTGTTCAGTTTATGACAAATTGTTTAATTTTTTAAAAGTAAACCAACTTAGAACCTCTAAAATACTATATTTGGAAGATTTTTTTTGCTGTGCAAAACCTAACAAGTTTTCCCACTTCCTTTAGATTATCCTCCATCCATCTATATTTTTTAGTAAAAACATTAAACCTTTATAGTAACTAATATAATTCTTAAAATGTATTTAACATTAAAGACAAAGTATCCTTATAATATATGAAATAAGGAAGTAAATGTGACAAACACAAAACATTGACCCGTTACAGCAACGGGTCTCAAAATATTAATCTAACTTAACGACCTTATGCTTTTAGCTGCCACATACATTTACTGGGTTTGTATTTTATGTCAACTGTTAATTTTGAAGTTTATAAAAATTAGAACAAAAATTAACGAGGACCTTTAAAAAATCATTTTAGGTTCTGCAAAACCAATAATGTTTTCACTAATTTGTGTATATCAATTCATCTGTAACTTTTAATAACAACAATTACCGTACTTAAAAGGAATTTTATAAAGTATTCAATATGAAAGAAAACATATCCTTATAATAATATATGAAATATAAGAGAGAAGTAAATTCAACAAACACAATCCATTCACTCATCACAGCAACATTAGTCTACTAACTTTTGTTTTTGGCTGCCACATTCGTCAACTGGGTTTGGATTTTATGTAAACCATCCAGTAAAACATCAAGACTTGGCTTGCTGATAACCATTTTCAGTTCCTCCGCTTGATCTTGACCATCAACCTACAATAAAATCACCAGTTACACTTAGGCTAAGGCCACACGGGCGTTTTTTCGTGCAAGAACGCAGCATGAAAAAAAGCGAGAAATATGAGCAGCATTAAATGTAATGAGGTATGCCACACGCAGTGTTTTTTCACACAGATGCGGCGCGTCTGCAAAATCACCTGCCGCGGGCCCACTGAAGAATGGACTGGGGTGCATTTTTGAAGCTTGTTTTCACGCTCTGTCCCTGGCCACACGGGCGGGAGCAGGACGCAGCTTTGATCAAGTCGTCCTAGCAAGTTAAAATAAAGATAAATGAAGGCCTGTCTAATTTTTTCCAGGATAGCGTAAAATATTTTATGGTCTAGCCAATTACACAGTAGGCCTACATGTTTTATCTTAAACATGGGTCGACCTTACTGGACCACTTAATAATTTGTTACTAAAATGAAAGGAATTTAGTTGGACCAAAAATGTAAAGAGGCATTTATGTAGTAGAATATTAAAAGATCTGATAAAAATTTTTCCATAAAAAGATTTATATTATATTTTTTATATTAAATGTAAATAATTAAATGAAAGGATAACAAAATAAAATAATTTTAGTGTTGTTTTTGTATTTAAATTAATAAACCATTCATATTTCTTGTTCACTAGACAGAAACAAGTTACGATTCCGGCCATGAGGAAGATACACAACATAATTACGTGAATTCATCAATCAAATGTTCTAAATGTAATGTTCTAATTACGGCATATTATGGAGTGATTTTCCCGCACCTGATATACGCAGTGCCGGTGTGGGGGTGTGAGTGTGGGAAAACGTCTTTCCTTTTCCGACTCCAGAAGAGGGCAGTTAGGGCAGTCTTTGGTTTGAAAAGAAGAACATCTTGCAGGCAATACTTTATTTCATCACAAATTTTAACATTTCCCTCAATATACATTTTGGAAACTTTGATTCTCATTAAAAAAAACTTACACCAATACCAATCTTCACTTACACATTCCTATTCACTACGTAACAATTCCCATCTTAAATTACCATCTCATTCAACTACATTTTTCAAGAGACACTTTCACTACAATGACATTAAACTTTTTAATCTCCTCCCTCCCTCCCTTCAGCTGGAGTCGGACTTGAACAGCTTTAAAAAGCAAATCAAAAAAATACTCTTGGCCAAGGGTTACTACAGTGTTCGAGATTGTGTCGCTGATGGGTTTAGTTAGTTAGTTTTTTTTGTTGTTGTAAGAAGTAATTGATATTGTTTTATTGAAGCAACATTGTCTATTGTTTATTTTAATTTTAGTTCTATTATTTGACATGACCAATGCAAATTTTGTATCTGTTATTTTGGTTCAATAAATGAGTTATGAGTTATGAGTTATCAACTGCGGGTTCCCAGAGCGTTTTGCGGCTCCTGGACTTCAACCAGTGTGAGAATAAGCTGGATTTTACCGTGTTAAAAAAAACGCACATGTGGCATACAACAGCGGGCATTAAAGCAGCGTGAAAATAAGCTACATTTTAACACGTGAAAAAACGCCCGTGTGGCCATAGCCGTGCAGCTGCTATCATGGTAAGAAACTTAAAAATAAACAAAGGAAATGAGGGCCTATTACATTAGGGAATTAGGCTAGGTACATTGGTAATTGGTATCAAGACTAGAAGTTGTTCTGTAAGCAGCCAACTAGCAACAGTAGCCTTTGTGCGGAATTTCATCCACGACCATGTTCGTCATAGAGACTTCTGGTGTGTGTGGATGTGGTGTTTGATGTTCTGTTATGTTGAAGTGTCATAGATGATGAACTTTGAACTGGATTCACTACGACAAGGGCCTACTTTGCTGGAAGTGTGGTATTTTAGAGAAACATCCAAACAGATTGTGAGTAATGACTGATACAATATGTCAGCAACACCACACGTCCACAACCAGTATTTGTCAGTTTGTGTATTTTAGTAACTCTGTAGGCCTATGCATGGAAGTGTTTTGACGACTCTTCACAGCCCCAGTGACTTAGGACTTGTTAAAAAGCTTTAAAAGATGGCTGTAATGAAAGTCGGCATTTTCAAGTTTTAAGGGTTGTGTAAACATTTGAAAAAATTTACATTATTTAAAACCCCCAAATACTTTGTTCTCAAGACTCGATAATCTAGCTGGTTCGCAAACTCATTCCAAGTTTATTCACCCCTACATCTTCAAGCTTCATCAAAATCAGACCGAAATTACTTAAGTTCATGTGTACGTAAATAAATCAAAACTAAAGTAAATCTTACTAATATTATATGTGAAAGTTTGAGTGTTTGTTTGAAGTTCAATCACACATACACCACTGGACGGATTGGGCTGAAATTTGGCATGATGATAGTTCACATTCCTAATTAACATATGGGCATATTCTTATCTCAAAAATCCTTTCGGGCTCCGCCCCAGTGGCTCTGTAATTCCCCATGTTAACCTTATGATAATTCATATTTAAAGGGAATTAAAGAATTTCGCCAGCTGTTTCAACTAAAACAGTTGGTTCTATCATATACAAAAGCATTAACAAGTTGTAAGATTTACCAACAGGGTGCAGCACTTTTTTTCATTTATGTAAAAAGCTAATCTATATAAATAAAATTACAGTTTTGTCTGTACATTGCTTGCAGTCTTTGGTTATTTTTACGTTTCATAGCCTAAGAAAGCCGAAACGAGTCTTATCTCAATTTCTGTCTGTATGTCTGTTTGTCCATTCTGTGACTCTGTCTGTAACGCCAAAATGTCATTTTACGCGGCCTACTCCTAGAAAACTAGAGTACCGATCAAGGTTCTAATCATTTTTCTGTATTTACTGGATTGGTGAGAGTGTCTTTGGCTATAAAAACATGGCCTCGCTTCTTTGAAAACAAAATAACGAACCACCAAAAACCCAATTTTGTTCGATTTTTGTCAAATTTTCTCCCAATGTTTACTATTACATTTTATGAAATAACGATCAGCTGTTTGGATTAGTTCTCACTTCTAGCTGTCACTGATATGTTAACATTAAAAGTTGTTTACAAATACCGCAACCATTTCCGATAAAGTTTTGTCAGCACATCCAAACCAAGTGAGATTAAAAACGTTGTGCCTTACTTAACCGGTTTAATTAATCGCAAATGCAACGATTGTTCTTGAGTTTTGATAACCGGGGAAAATACTGTGAATCAGTGTTGTATTGGAAACTTACATTTTTTTAAACACGGTCACCAATACCGTAGCTTACAAAGGTTTCCACTCATTGACGGCGCTTCAAGGACAGTTGTGTAAAGTACAAAGTAAAAAATCAAAACTGCAGTGGGTCCCTTGGGAAAAACGAGCAAATTTTAGACCTGTAAAATTGAAAACATGTAGCCTATTGGAAACTGTTTGATTGCAGTAATAAAAAAATATTGTAAAAATATCACACGTGATAAACTAAGAGTATTTGTATAGAAAATGTCATTTAAATGGGTTAAATTTTTCTCTAGGGTGACAGGATGACATTGCCTTGTAAAACACTGTTCATTGTGTTTCCTCTCAGATCAAGCCTTGATGCATGGTTTTTATTAGGTCTTTCACAACACTGTGTCTTGTGGGAAGTTACATTTAATTAAAACCCTGTTTGCAACGTAACCTTTTGCCTCGCTCTACATTTACAACATGGATTGAAAAAGTAGACCTATTACAACAACTCGCTTTTAAACCTAATTGAATTACTTACCAAATTATACTATTCTTGATCACAGTCATTGAATAGACCTGAGTTACTCACACATTCATCTATGTGACTTTTTATATCCCCATTTACTTCTAATGAACAGATTGGGCAGGCACTTTTTAGCTCACTTGTATGATCAATTGTTTGATGGGAACCAACAGACGAAGGAATTTTGGCGATTGATTCCTCAGAAGATTCACTATCTTTAACATCAAAGGGGCAATCAAGATTATCAAAGATTCCTGAGTCATTTAAACACCCGTTTTCTAAATGAGATTTAATGTCAGTTGTTAATTCTCTGTTACACATTGGGCATATTTCTGAAGAACGGCACTCATGAATTTTGGCGATTGTATTTGATAATTCCTCAGAAGATTCACTATCTTTAACATTAAAGGGGCAATCAAGATCATCAAAAAATCCTGAGCCATTTAAACATCCGTTTTCTAGATGAGATTTAATGTCTGTTGTTAGTTCTCTATTACACATTGGACATACTTCTGAAGAGTGGCACTCACGAATTTTGACAATTGTATTTGATAATTCCTCAGAAGATTCACTATCTTTAACATCAAAGGGACAATCAAGCTCTTCCAAAATTCCTGAGTCATTTAAACATCCGTTTTCTAAATGAGATTTAATGTCTGTTCTTAATTCTCTGTTACACATTGGGCATATTTCTAAGGAACAGCAATCACGAATTTTGGAAATTGTATTCGAAAAATCCTCAGAAGATTCACTATCTTTAACATTAAAGGGGCAATCAAGATCATCAAAAAATCCTGAGCTATTTAAACATTCGTTTTCTAGATGAGATTTAATGTCTGTTGTTAGTTCTCTGTTACACATTGGACATGCTTCTGAAGGACGGCGCTCTAACTCTTTGGGATGAATACAATCTGACATAATGTTGTTATAGTTTGAAACACAACAAATTTCAAATGATGAATCTTCAGAGTAGGCCTATTCACAATCGTCTAACTCAAAGGGATTGTTAAAATCGTCGACAACACCTGAGTTATGCAAACATCCATTTTCTAAATGAGTTTGAATATTAAGGACTTGTAGGTTACACAGTGGACATGTTTTTGTGGAGCCACTGTTTGGGTTTTCACTGGTTGAATCGGAACATGTAGGTCTATCATATGGTGACATGGTTTCGTTTAGTATATTTAATACACCAGAATTTTTCAAACATTCAGTTACGTGGGCTGAAAGATCACATGAGATATTCATGGAACATATTGGACAAGGTTGAGATAATCCTGATGGATTATTGTCTATTGTTTCAGATGTTAAATCAATGAATCCAGAAATCTAGGTTTGGAGGTTAAATCAACATATGCTGTTGGTCTATTTATTTGCCTTAAATTCTGGAAATGAACCTTTTGAAACATTTCTTCAAAAATACAAAGATTACTGTTTATTCTCATGATTGTTTCTAAATCAGACCCGAATAAGCCTTTGAATCTCCTCTGAGTAAATTCTATCGGTTCTCTGATTTTTATGAATTGACCTCCACAACGTATCAAATGATCTTGCCACCAAACATCTGATTGACCAGGGGGCTTATTTGTTGATCTTTTAACCCGGCCAAAAAATGGAGCCCAATTTACACAGCGGCCATTGCACCTCCACCAGTGTTGCTGATAATGTTCAACTTCAGAGTGAAAAGTGTGATAAACAGTTATATTTGTGCCCGCTTTCTTATTTATACGGTTCATGTGCTTATGAAACTCTGGTCCATGACTGCCAGAATCACGAGTCTTTGTCAGAAATAAATATGCATGAATCATTTCATGAAGGAGGGTATCAACAAGGTCACTTTGAGGCCTCAAACTCAAAAGCGGGTGACTTAGACGGATACGGCAATCGTTATCTTTGGGTCGAGATATGCACACACCAGCACTTTTTTTAAGACGATTGCTGTATTCTAATTTAACACCAGACAGGCGACCCCAGAAATATTGAATATTAAACTTCTTGAAAAGAGTAAATACATCCGAGTTGTGTTGACTTGAGGCAGTTTCATTAGGTGCCACTAGGTTAGCTTTTGATCTCTGTTTTGACTTAGACCTAAGGTTGTATCCAATGTTATCATCACCCATTTTTGCAGTCTTGGTTTAACTTAGGGCCTTGGCTAGGCTTAGAAATTGGGCACTAGGCTTACAGTACTACAAATTGGCCTATACTTGAAAGTAGAACTAGCTAACATGTCTGTAGGCTAGCCTATAAGTTATATAACTTGATTGTGTTAATTACTTGACTTTTGTCTTTAGGCTATGTGGGTAACTTATAGCCTATCAGGCTAATCCGATGAGAACCCAAAATTGAATTTCTTCTTGTAAGTTAATAAAAGATAACGATAAGTTAAAGTTAGTCTATACTAAAAACCCCACAAGTACACTACTAATGCTTAATCTTGATGAAAATTGAATTAAGTTACATTGGAATTACCCAACTTACTTTGAAATTAAGAACGCAGTTTTTGTCATTAATCTCTATGTTTTCTTTCACTTCACATGAAAAATCCTTAAGTTTGTGTAAACTCTGATTTGACATTACTCTACCACAAGAAAGTAGTAACTAGTAACTTATAGGTAGATCGTTTTACTTAATGCAGGACTTGTTTAGTTGGATTTTGGTATTTGGTGTAAATAAAATGTAGGCCTACTAAAGTCTAAACTAAAGCCAAACCAAATAGATAATCTAAATAGATCAGAAATAATATTGTTTAACTATAACTTAATAAACAAAACAACAAAAGTAGTAGTAGTATAACCTCAAGTCAAAATATCAGTGTTGCCACACAGCTCCGGAAGAAATCCGTCCTCACAAGCATAAAAATCCCGCTTTTTCCTCTCTAATCCGCGCACAATACGTTAAAAATACGTGCACAATCCGCGCACTCTGTAAATTAACCTGAGTCTAATAATATAGTGCTACAAAACAAATTTTCCATTAATTTTTTCACCTATACCGAAATGTAACACTCAAAATATGTTACAGGATGTTTACACTTACCGTACTATGTATTTGCTTTCAATAACAGATACAAAAAAAATATTCAGTGAAAAAATAAAATGCTATTGCGTTAATACGAAAATTTAAAAATTACATGTTCAATTAAACTATACTTATTGTTCTGAACAAACTTTACCTATAGCAGTTAAAAATTTTAGAAATCAATAACATGCAATATTATATCTCCTAAAATATGGGGTTAGAGGTATCAATAAATTAAGACAGGAGTTGTTGGTTTTCTCTTATCTGTGAACCATACAAACAAACGAAATTGGAAAACAAAATGCACACAAAACCTAAACCACAAATAAAAAATAGACCTATTACTTTTTTGTTTTCAAACTAGCCTTAGCCTGATGGACGATGATACCTTTGAGAAAGAAAGTGCATTAATTGTATGTCAATTCTTTTCAAAACTAACCTAATACATTAATTGTAATAGCATCAAATATTATAAAGTTGGATAGTTTGTTTTGTTTCTGTTGGTTTGGTTGGTACTTTGTTTTGTTTGCCTGTTTGGTTAAAGTTAGCAGTGTTTCCACAAACCAACGTTTAGAGGAATATCACTAGAACGAGTAGTAAAATATCCCTATTCCCTAGAAAACGACTGAATCTCTAGAAGTGACAACGACAACCTAGATACGTAGACGTAGAAGTAAAGGGCGTGAAGAGAACAATAAATGTACACAAAAAAAAACATCATCGATCATTCTTGAATGCACTATAATATAATCCTTAGTTCATATACTGTAAGTGCTCCTCTTGAGTCACAAAGTACAAAGTGTCCCGATTTGCCGTTGAAATTCCCATATATTTTAAAATACTTTAGAATTGGGTGAAATCCGCGCAAAATCCGCTCACGAGCCTAATCCGCACAAAAATCCGCGCAGCCCCCCAAAATCCGCGCAAAAAGCGTAATTACGCGCAAAACGGCAACACTGCAAAATATATTTTAATTGTTTTTAATTTTTTTGATTTTTTTTCAGTAGGCTATGTCATGAATGCCTATGCTACGGCTATGAAACCCATGTAGCTTCGAGATACACTATTTGTGCCATTTGTGGTTGCTTCCCCTAAGCTCAGAGTAATAAAACAACAAAATTTGTTTAATTACTCTAAGCCCTAAGTCAATGGTAATTATTTTTAATTTATAATCCTCTTTCACGGCCGTCTTTAACTCCAGGCTACGGCCTGGTAGAATTAGCAACGTCGCAAGTGGTGTTGTCTAGCGCCAGACGTCCCACAAGATAACATAGCAGACAGGAGACATCAGCTCATTATTTCGCGTATTATTATTCATTAAAATTAATATTTATGAACATAAATTTATTGAAAGATTGAAAATAAAACATAGGGTTAAAAACAAAAACAATATTTAAATAGAAAATCAATTTTTGTACTTTTAAAGGGGAGTCAATATTGTCATAGTCCAGTAACCAAGCTTTCGTAAATGAGTGAAAATTTAAAAACGTACTTTTTCATGTCCCTGGCCTTTACCTTCGTAGATACTGGATTTGTAGTTTATTATTATGTAATTTAATATTTTTTGGGACGGGGGCAACATGTTACACACATTTATTTGGTTTTAAATAGGTTCTAGTTATTTTTTTCGTATTTTGAAAGTCTCGAAATTCACGACCATGACTTGTCCCTAGGGTACATTTTCCAACTTTCACGCTGTTTTTAGACTAATTATTCATGCCGAAATATATAAAGCCATATTTTTATGTCATCAATGGTTATTAAACTTACAAAAAAGGAGCATATTATAATTGTATTGTCATTGCAAACTGACTACCATGACAAAATAAGTCTGTCCCTCAATTTGGCGTCACGACCATTTGGGAAAAATTTTCAACTTTGGAGCACGACAGTGGCAAGCCTGGCGTCAATGGAGTCAGATGGTTTTAGAGACTAGTTCGGGGTGTACGTCAGGATTGTAGTGCCGGTCGTTTCGAGTTGAAAGGAGGAATTACAAGATTAATAAAGGAAAGATTGTGTTTTTTGTAATTTTGGTGTGTCCATGACCGTACGTAGTCATTCGATGAAGTAGACATGGTGTTAATTTTTGTTTATAAGATATTTCAATTGCTAGATTAACCTAGAAGTCCACTTTATATCCTCGAACATGAGGTGCAGGGCTACCGCCAGAACATAGCCAAATAACACGTAATTTCACGACCAAAGTTTCACGACCATCGCGGGTTTTTTCACGACCAATCCAGCCTTATGGATTATAGTGTGTTTGGTCGTGACAATAACTTTAATATAATTGTAATTTGAACAGTTTAGTTCAATTGAAACACATATTTTTATTATAACTAACAGTATAATTGAAGGATTGTTTAGAAAGATTTAGATTATTTCAGAAAATTCACGACCGTACCGCTTGTCCCTGACCATCACGTTTATGATTTCTATCATAAAAATTTCAAAAATTAAAATATCGTCATATTTTAATGTTTTATACACAAAAGAAACACACCTCTATACAAACATAACAATTTTTCGGGTCTCAGGTAAGTTTTTTCGGTGTTATACAAACTTAAATAGATTTTATTGGCTTTTTTTCAATTTTTTGAGTTTTTTTATTTTTTTTTTTTTAGAAAGACCAAATATACCAAAAGCTCAGTGACCTTTTTATTGTATAATGGTCATAAAAATAAATTAGTTTATAGCAAAACATAGTTATAAAAATAATATTAACTATTTTTAATATTCATTTAAGCGTCTATGGTCGTGACAGGATTTTGTGTTTTTCCACCAAAGATGCTCTATTAAAAAAAACCTACCAAAGATATTGTGTTACCATGGACATTTTATGAAACTTAAAATGTTAATTAAATAAAAATAATAATAAAAGTTTTGAAAAAAGGGGAAAAAATGGCAAAGTGCTTTTCCTGAAAACGTACGTTTTTAAATTTTTACTCAAATACACGAATACCATTAGCTGCTGCCAAACTAAACAGCTGTTACAACACCACTTGCGACGTTGCCAATTCGAAGGCCACGGCCTGGAGTTAAAGCACGGCCGCCTTTAACTACAGGCCGCGGCCTGGTAGAATTGGCAACATCGCAAGTGGTGTTGTTCAGAACAGACGTCCCATAAGATAACATGGCAGACAGGTGACATCAGCTCATTAATTCGCACTTTATTGATTTAAATTTAAATTAATGAACATAAATTTATTAAAACATTGAAAATAAAACATACAGAATTGAAAACCGAAACAGTATGAATTAAAATCCATATCTGTACATTTTTAAGCAGAGTCAATATTGTCATAGTCCAGTAACCAATCTTTCGTAAACACACAAATACCATTAGCTGCTTCCAAACAAAACAGCTGTTACGGCACCACTTGCGACGTTGCCAGTTCGACTGGAGTTAAAGGCGGCCGTGGTTAAAGGCGGCCGTGCCTCTTTTCATCTAAGGGGGTTGGCTGACTTGGTCCCTTTTCCTTAAATATCTCTAAAAACTATAGCCTCCAGAAAAACATTCGTCATAAGTAAAAATGAGCTAGCTGTCCAAAATGCTCCTGTATACCTTTTTGCTAGAATTATTACTTAAAAGAGATATGGAGAGGAGGAAAGTGGGGAAAAATTACACAGCCGCTGACAGTAACTCATTCGCTAAGGGGGAGGGGGAATACAAATTCTACACTACTTTTATAATATAGATGTAGGTAGGCCTACAAAAAAGGCATTGGAATTTGGCACGGTTCTTTGTCTTGGACGAAAACCCCCGGAACATTCTTAAGAGTCACATTTTTTATTCTACCCTACCCCCCTCAAGAAAAATTAAATATGCTTCATGTTCTTATGGTTGGTAAATGACATTGAAAGTTACTAGAATTTGTAGGGTATGGTGATATGATATAAACCACGATCACATTAAACTCTAGGCCGCGGCCTTCGAATAGGAACACTGTCAGTGCTGTTTAAGCCGGGTTTTCCTAGGCGCGGAGTTGGCGAGCGGAGAGAGGAACGCGGAGAGCGGAATTGAAATTAACATGGCATTCCGCTCCGCTTCTAGGAAAACAGTAACATTAAATTGCCTAAGACAAGTGGAGTCCGCTCTCCGCGTTCCTCTCTCTGCTCGCCGACTCCGCGCTTAGGAAAACCCGGCTTTAACAGCTGTTTTGTTTGGGGGCACCTAATGCGTTTGTGTGTTTTTTAGAATTTGTGAAAAATGTTACAGAGGGCTATGAAAATATTGACTCAATTTTTTATGTACAGAAATAATTGTTCAGTTGATATTGTTTTTATTTAGAACACTGTTTTCATTTCAAATCTTCTAATGATTTTGTATTTGTAATTTTAAATTAATATACCTGATTAAATGAGCGTGTATAACCTGTCTGCCATGTTAGCTCATGGGACGTCTTTCTCTAGCAGCACCAACAGCAGCACTTATACTTGTGGCATTGCTAATTCTACTTGGCCGCACGGCCTGAATTTAAAAGTGACCGTGTCTAAACCCTCTAAGAAACTAAAATGGTGACTTCAAATATAACTCGAATATGTGATCTTAAATTTAGCGGTAAAAATTCCAAAAGTGATATTTTCAAACAAATTTAAATGTTGGACGGCCTATAAGCCCTTGACACATTTTTTTCTATGATCCCTTACAGGATAACGGTGTAATTGTATCGTTAAATGGACAGCACAAGCATCGTTCAAACATAGGTAATTTTTGTAAAATTTTCTATTTTTTTGCAATATGTTTCTATAATATTAGGAATTTTATTGTCAATCTCACTCTTAACTTAAAGTCACTTTTTGACTTTTCTTTTTCCAATCTTAAGTTGGGTCCTTTTAAGTTTTTAC
Organism: Macrosteles quadrilineatus; assembly: GCF_028750875.1. Classification (NCBI taxonomy): domain Eukaryota; kingdom Metazoa; phylum Arthropoda; class Insecta; order Hemiptera; family Cicadellidae; genus Macrosteles; species Macrosteles quadrilineatus. The sequence goes on along the minus strand of NW_026542598.1, from coordinate 32,670,129 downwards.
TATTGCTTACTTGTTAGAAACCGAGATACGAAAAATGTACTACTAGATACAGTACCGTACCCGTATCCCCTGCACCTTTCTTCTCAGTGAGTGCAGCCACACTATTCGCCCATTTTTAGATTCACCAGGATAAAGGATGGGTAAAGAAGACAAACACTTGTACAAAATCAATAGTCTTTATACAGTACATACTCTATTTACATTATCCCCAAAACTATACATATTAATGATTAATCACTAATTAGGTACACATGGATTTAAGGTTCTTCCGCTAACCACTCCACAATGCAAAGGATTGACAGAAGACGAAGGTAACAATGGCGTGAATGGAATGATGTTGAATATACAAAAAGAAAACGTAATAAATAATAATACATAAAGCTATCATAATCAGCAAGATAACTAAAATTTATATGATTAAATTAAAGGATTTCAACTTATTATTTAGGTTAAATAATTGTGAAAAATAAGTATATTAAAATGAAAATGAACAGTAAATAAATTTAAGTGGCATTCAAAGTTAAAAATTGCTGGAGGTTTAAACGTCCATGCTTGGGTTTTGAAAGCAGTAAAACGTAACTTAACATGGTAAAATACCTAAAAATATCAGATATCTAAGATCAGAATTCTGAAAATACATACTGCAGGATATCTTAAGCTAATGTCCTACAGTTAAATTGTGATATTGTAGCCAATAGAAGTCGATACTGTATGTTACTTAAAAATACCAATATTTAGCTAGAGAAGAACAGAATATAAAAGCAACCCAATAAAAATTAGAAAATTTTGTGAGATGAAACAACTAGAAGAAATCATCCTACAAGTGTATATCATCTTAAAATAGTTATCAACCGATTGTAGTTAGTAATATAGGTGTAATGTAGGTCAGCAGAATGGTAATAAAAAGGAAATTTAATGAAAGTTTAATACAAACTGGTTTAAAATATGAATGATTTAGGATAGTATTATGATAGCTCTCTTTCCTTATCAAGTAATCCTAACCTAATTTATAGTTTTACCGGGGTTTCAAGTTGGTCTTTAACAGACTCAAACACAGCTCCAGTACTCTTGGCACAGATTTTAGTTTGTGCTTATAATATGTACAATCTCTTATACCTACAAAATAATTTCTGGTTTCATACACTTCCTGTACATAATCAATATAGAATTGTTGAGACAATATTTTAAGCGTTCCCTCCACTTTGAGTGTCTATCAAACGGTGTGATTATTATTTTTCAAACACAAATTTGGAATTTGTAGTTGTTCTCTTAAGCCTGATCAAGTATAATAGCATTTCATTAATAAAATTTCAAAAAAAATGTTTGAATTATAGTTAGTGCAAAGGTTTTGAATTTTTAAATCATAAATTTAAACTTACTTTTAATGTCAGTTGGCATTGTTAAGAATAAATTGACCAATTTATAAAAAAAATGCACCAAACATTGTTCACTTATACAGTTCTTATACTTTTATCGATTGTGATTCAACACAATTTAAACTGATCCATGCAGCTTTAGCAAAAGGTTAAACATATTTAACAATTTAGAATTTATATATGACACTTAGTTTTTTTTTTTTCAGTTGAAAAACACTGTAAACAGAAGAATTGACCAAAGTTAAATCATTGACTATATAACACTACTATTGCTCACTAGTGTTATATAGTCAATGGTTAAATGCAGCCCTTGTCTAGAGCTGTTCTGTACAAACTCAAAAACACTTTGGAATGCCTTTCGGAAATAGAGCAACCCCTTTGGCAAGCTTGTAAATGATAAATGGGATTGCTCTATCCAAAAGGGGTGTTTTATAAGTTGTAATTGGTGTACAATGTCTTTTACTTTACTGAACGAGTGGAATATTACATTTAAATTTTGTTTTGTATTTTTTTACAGTGTAAACATTAAAATTTCGATGGGACCTTAGTCTCGGTTTGGGCTTCATTTATTTAACTACGGTATAAAACTAAGGCCTATGTTGGATTGATGGACCCTTTAGGTTTGATCATCATCATCGCCTTCTTCAGTGTGTAATCCCATCCTCTCCATCTGAACCAGACGATACCTGAAACATGAGAAAGATCGTAACATTTTGTGTGAATAAAATAAAATCAAAATACTTTGTTTTATAAAATAACAACAAAAACACCCACACTTTACATGACTTTTTTATCAAGATGAACAATCATAGGATTCAATCGGAGATTTTTTTCCCTACCGTGGGAGTTGGTATGTATGTTACAAGGGTTGTCCGTAAAAGTGTACGGCCTTCCACAAACTTCCCACTTTAGCATATTCGTTATTTTTCATAATAATATTTACTTATATATTTTATATTCATTACTACTACAATGAGACAGTGTAATTTTGTTGCATATTTTTATCTACATATATGAGTGAAAGATTATTGTAGACTGAGTGAGGTATCTTTTGTAGCTTTGCTGACGACTAATACTATAGCTTTTTCTTTACCCAGGTGTCTAGGATTGTTTATATAAGCCCAATGATCGAGGAGAGAATTTTACCCAGAGGGAATTTTTTAGAGAATTCGACCCAATCTGGGTTGATTTTAATACAATCTAAAATAACCTAGTTTTTACAGTATCAAACCAACTACAGTAAAACTTCAATTATCCAGATCAATTCATGGATAGTCCAACATTTGGATGATTCGATAAGAAATTAAAACAATGGCACTAGGCTCATCGCCCATCCATGGATACGTCAAAACAAAATAGACATTTTACATGATGGACACAAAATTGGTACACGTTAAAATATCCAACCAAACTAATGCAATCGGCAAAAACTGCAGTTCACTTAATTTTGCTGGCTGAATTAATTTATTTCACAAACCTTGAGGTAATCTGAATACTTGGCGATTCAGATGATTGGAGTTAAGATTAATTTGAGTTCTACTGTATTTTCAAGTTATCAGGGGAGTATGATTACTCAGCCACCCAGAACACCGAGTACCTACGTGAATCTCATCTAACACTACGCAAGTACACTTTGCCGACCTTGTCTTGCTGTGATGTCCTGAGGATCGTTGAGGTAAAGACCGTTGAGTCCTCGACCGCAAGACTTCCACCACCAGCCTCCCTTCAGCATGGAGGCGCAGTTCAAGCTGGACCGATCATTGTCTCTGCAAAGAACATAGGCGTGAGAGTCTCACTCAATGCTTTACCAATGACTTCATTCTATATGTATGAGAGTACGTCTCAGTACAGTTGACTCAGTTAAACTTTAGCCCATCGTCCAATGACTCATCTGCTGGAATCAGAGGGGTTGGAAGATTAAGAAGTGGAAAAGGACCCTGAATGAGCAGTTAAAAAGGTAAGGGAACCGTAGGAATGGGTTAAGAGAAAAAAAATTATGAACATGGTACTAATTTTTCATCATGTTAAGGCTTCCAAGTCACTAACACTAACATTACAAACGTTTTCTTCTGCATTGTACCCTGAAGACCAAGTTTGTAGAGTAAGATCGTAGATAAAACATACTCCCTTGGTAGATTTGTCATCCTTATTTTATATGGAACAGCTTAATCCAATTTCATTGTTATAGTTCTGTGTGTCACATTGTAGAGGTCGTGTTTTTTAAAATTATTTGTTTCTTGTTATTTCTTTCAGTCATTAAAAACATTGTTTAACCAAATAAAACGATCAAATCATAAACAATAACTGGTCTCCTAATTATATAACCAAACAGTAAAGCACAAAATCATGAAAATAACCCTAAAATAATAGAAACAAAAATTTGTCTACACTAGTGAGCAGTGTTAACATACATGAACTAGAAACGAAAAAACAAGCTTCAAAATTTACAATGGGATGAGAAGTCTACTTGTGTTGCTTAGTCTATGGTAAGATGAATGAATTCAAGTCCTGTCCTCTTGTTTGAACCATACCGTACTCAAACTAACGGAAATAAAAATTGAAATGATTACTTTCTAAAATCCATCCTTAGACATTGAAACACTCTACATACCTGTTATAGGTGGAGAAAGGGCTGTTGTTGCTTCCGTACCAAGGATCATTTAGTGAATCGCCAGCGTTGCCTTCGTATCCATCAATCTCCAACTTGTAGTACTCGGCTTCCGAGTAGATCTTGAAGTGAGAATACTGGGCATACCTTTTAACAACAAAAACATGTTTTAGTGGTTAGGTTACGATATGAAGCTCTCATATAATTTGTTCAACTTCCCCCCAATAATTGTGTGTGTTGATGTTGTCCTAAATACTGTTCTAAATTAACAATATTTTTTTTTTTATTCTTAACATTTCTTAAAGTATGGTGTTTCTAGAGAAAAGCACTTGAACTTAACAATGTTATATACTATATATATGATAGTTTAACCTTTACCTTATTAAAATAAATTCTTGCCTGGGACGTAATTGGTACCTATCTTAAAATTAATTAAAATAAAAACCAAGACTTGTGTTTTTTTTTTAAATCAATTTTTTATTTCAGTTTTGCTTGGGTAACCTTTGATTTTCTAGACCTCTACGTAGAAATTCTAGACCTATGCCTATTTTCTAAATATAAAAAAGTAACCAAGGCACAGTGAGGTTACTTATGAAATCAGTGGTAAAATTGGATAAATGTTGTTAAATGTCTGCATGCAAGTATTTCCATATTTATGACAATTACACATTTACAATGTTTAAAGGTGGTAATAGTTTTGAACAAAACAATTAAAAAGTCGTCGATTGTAAAAAATGATTGTAAACACTTGCCTCTACAAAGAACATACTGTATTTGTAAAAATAATCTTACTCTTAATAATTTTAAAATTGTATTTATACTTTTCATATTTGCTTTTAATTGCTTCATACAACACACATTTTTAAAGGGGTTTTATATTTTTCTTTTATAAGCAATAAGCATTTCATTTCTCATTTAGTGTCATTAACAAAACATATCCAAAGTCTCCAACAGATCTAACGCTCATAAACAAAATATTGAGAGGGATATATAGACAAATATTTGTAGAGGGGGTTTGGAGAATATTGTAAAAATATAACTCAGGAAACTGTACAGGAAGGCCATATATTGGCAATGAAGAAGGAGAACTAGGTGGCTTGGTCATGTGAGAAGAAGACAGGAGGAGTGTTCAACAACAAGGGCGAGAAGAGGTCGACCAGAAGGAAGACCAAGATGAAGATGGAGTGACCAAGTGGCTGAAAATGTGAGAAGAATTGGGGGAGAAGTGTAGGACAGAGGAGTCTGGAGGCAACTTGGTGGCAAGGCCAAAAATCTTAAATTTGAGTGGCCACAGGAGTGAGTGAGTGAAAAGTTACATTTCGGTAAGTAAAAATTGTCGATAAGTTTGATAAATCACCTTTTGTTTCCCTCAAAGTCCTCCAGCTCTATCCTTAGGACATATTCCTCGTTGTTGGTTAACATGTAGATGTTCTCATTGCCCATCCAGAACTCCTTAGCAGGGTCTCCAAAGCCATTCTTGTAGTCTGCCCAATCCCTGTTGAAATTCTCTCTTGGTTCTCCCAGGTCGTCTCGCCTTTGGATTACCTGAAAGAGACAAGAGAAGAGATGATATACTTTGAACGTGTTAGCTCAGATAAAACAACAGATAGTATTTTACTCTAGGAGTACACATGTAACTACTGTGTTCAGTCGGTTATATGTAACAACTAACAAAAACTATCTTGATGTAAGCATCTAAAAATAATTACTTATAACATGAAAAAATACAAAAGATAGATCTGTGAATCCTAATGGAATAGTGCAACATGATTCTCATAAAAAAGAAGATTATTCATTTTGTTATATACATAATCAATAGTAGTATTCATATAATAAATTATACAAAGAAGCAAGACTAAAAAATATATAGGCCTATATGGAAAGATGCGGTGAATAAGCATAGAGGACTGGGGCGGCTTGAAAATTCTACCAGTGAGTAAACACCTTTACCTTTACTGCGTTTTATAAATATTTTATATGTATTGATAGCAATTTGTTAGCATTATTAATGTTCGTTCTCCACCATCAGTTTTAGAGGAAGTGGGCTAAAAAGATTTATGTACGAGTCAAAGAGGATATTAGGGGATATTAGGTTCAATTGACAGGGATTTTAAGAGCTCACATGGCAGAGGAGGCTGAAGCAGAATACAGTAATAGCAATTTGGAGAAGAAGTAAATCAGTAAATTCCTTCATGTTATAATGGCTCATGAGATTCAATAAGTGTGTGAAGCTTTAGATTTTAAATACCAGTTGTGTAACCTAATAAGAGGTGGTAAATACTCGTATCTTAATCTACTAATAAGCTTCTCTTATTGATTCTTAGCTTGATTAATGATTGTCTCTTGTCAAGGTATACTTCAATATACCTCAATATACGTTGAATCACCACATTTCAAAATAAATCAGGTTTTCCGATTTTAGATCCCCTACTGAACTGGCAGAGTTAAACTACTAACTGCAGCATAAACGTCAATACGCGTTGCTTTGGTGTATTGCGGTAGTCTTTGTTAGATGCACGGCGCTGAAAGAGACTGAAGAATGACTAAACAGATTCCTGTGTCCGGTGTAATGTAAACTAATTTGGACAAACTGGGCTCTTATTCTCGTATCGTCTTCGTCTTCTACGACAGTACCTAAAATGCTTAGTTAAATTATAATTTTGAATAAATTACTTCTCGATTCTGTGTTTTTAAAAGTTAAAAGTACCAATTTTGAGTTCGAAGATGCAATTTATAAAGTCATAAGTTAATAAATTCTGTATGTAACACGAGTAAAAAACTACCAAATAGTATTACTGAAAACTAACCATGTATTAAGTAGTGATGTCAAAAATAAAATATACTACTAAAATTGTATTTGATTCAAAAGGAGTAGCTTAAAACAGATTTTTAAAGCTACGCTTAAAAACCACCACTTCTTACTGGATCAAACATATGACCACTTCATGAAACGTTTAGCGGTAACATTTTTGTCTACATGTTATATTTTCTGCTCTCTGTATTATTTTAATCAATTGTTACAATGAAATACACAGGTAGCCCTGCAAGAAAACAATGCAGTCGTTCACAGCTCACTCGAGGACATTTCCTAACCTATATTTTACAATTTTATGAGTATTGCAAGTGTACACACTACACAGTATTTAAAGACAACATTGTTACATCGACACTGAATTTTCACGTACGATCATTACCTGTTCATTATACTACTCTGATAAATGTCGAAACACAGTACTCTTTTAGTTCTCGAAATTTTCTACCTGCTTTCATTCACCACGCACCCGCAGTTTCGCAAAGTAATTTTCAACAGCGAAAGCAAAACTGGATATTAATATCGAAACCCGAGCTCAATCACTGAACAGGTGTTTGCTGAAAACCAACAAACCGTCAACATCAGGAAGTGAGGCGCGATAAGATCAGCTGTCATTAGGCGACTTATTTACTTTATGAGACGACCAAACAGTGTAATATCTGTAATTAAACACCAGCTGTACGATTTTACTCCATAAATATCGATATGTTTAATTAATACGCGTAATCTCCATTAGTATCGCCACAGCTGAGTGGAACGAACCTGAAAGCGACTGAGATAAGCCGTTAAGCGGCTTTGGCGGATTGATTTTAGATATATATTTAATAGATGGCTTAGAAAATAGTTTGTGGCGTAAATAATTCTGTATTTAAACTAGTGATGGTCAAAACCAGAAATTTCGAATCTCAAAACCGAAACCGAAACTTAAAAATCGAATCCCGAATCTCGAATCTCAAAACCTAAACGCGAAACTTTTTTTACTTAGCTGGTTACAAAGGTCAAGGTTACAAAAAATACAGGTAATAATAAAATGTTAAGTATGCAATAAAAACTAAAAGAGATCGACCCTGACATATCATAAATATGTGACTGATGATCTTAAATAAAACCCAATAAAACATATTTTTTTTTATAAACAACCAACATGAAAATATATAAAACTCCTAACACCAACATAAATATGAATATTAGATTAATTAGATCATATAGTGGTCAATATTTTGTTGGGTTTAATAAATATTTATATGAAATGAAACTTAATCGCACATCCTTCCAGTTATAGTATTTAAGATGCCTTTTGAAGTTCAGATTAGCCTAAAATTTACTTGTTTCATTACTGTTGATGGTGATGTTTGTCTATTGCTACGAGCTTGTGAGGAACAGTGTTAAAAACAATAATAAAGACAAAAAATAATTTCAGCAGTTTCAAAAAACACTGCAAAATTCTTCAATTTCGAAACTTTTGAATCTCGAAACTCGGTGATCGAATCTCGAAACCGAAACTTTTCCCAAGTTTTGATGGTTTTGAGATTTGAGATTTGGTTTTGACACATCACTAATTTAAACCTTAAACAGGTTAACACAATCATAAAAATATAGTAGGTACACAAGTAAAACCAATCTTTTCTTTCTTATAATCCTTGAGCATTAATTTTACAGCTTGCGCTTTTGCTCTTTGGTTGAGGTTGAAATATGAGCGGCCAGTTATATTTTACACAAGTATTGAATGGTTTAAATAGTTGTAGTAGAGTGAAATAAGTTAAATGTTAGTAAAACGATAAGATAATACATAACAAAACGCACACACTACTTGAATCGGAGATCAACATATCTGAAAGTAGGTTTAATGTGTATATATGAAAAATTCAATGAATGTAGGCCTACGTTTGTCTTTTATGCGTACCTAATCCATTACTACCAAGCCGTCCAACGATCGCTGTGAACTGAAGAATATTTCAAGCAAATCTTTGCAATCCTTGCAAAATCATCGCTCTTTTCCCGATTATAAAACCCCCTAGGACTTTGCTTCAGGCTTTCAAAACTAGCATTTACCTTTGGATAAGTGGACATCCCAATTAAATCCATATTAATATACAACCGCATGTGTAACTGACTGACTCACTGATCAGGTATACTAAAGATTGGGCACTTCTAGAGTAGCTAGGGAGCTGAAATTTTCGGTGGAGGTCCGTATGGGTCCCAGACCACCAGGAAAATCCCAAAAAGTTACATTTTCAAAATGCAACCCCCCCAAAAAAATTCCATTAAAAACGCCCTTTTTTGGGAAAAACATGTTTTTTTAAAACGGATGTAGCTCGAAAACGGTAAGAGCTAGAATCGATTTGAGGAAAAATCGTGAGTTTGGAATTAAATTTTCTACAAGAAAGTTTTGTCAGAGAAGGCGTCATATCGAAATTCGCACTCCTTCACCTTAAAAAAACGCTCTACTTCCAAAAATGGTGAAAATTCTCGATTTTTTTTTAGTGTTTTTAATTTTTAAAACGACTTTTCGCACGTATATTTGTACTTTTTAAGCTCTCAACGTTGAAAGGAAAGTCCCTAGAGTGACCTTCTATAACTTAAACCTACTAAAAAAAATTCAAAATGGCGGATTTTCGATTTATAAGTTCGTTTTTAACGTATTTCTTATGGAAAATTAACATGTAACGACAAGCAAACTAGAAGTAAACGTCAGTAGGTGAAATATGGGCGTTTGGCGACAGAAAAAGCATTTTTGTCACTTCTAGAGTAGCTACGGAGCTGAGATTTTGTGTAAAGGTTTGTCTGGGTACCAAGACACCCAGAAGGTCCCAAAATTTGGTTTTTCCAACTGAAACCCGCCAAAAGTAATTCCGTAAAACCCTAGTTTTTTTCGGGAAAAACATGTTTTTTTTAAACTGCTGTAGCTCGAATACGGTAAGAGCTAGAAACGATTTGAGGGAAAATCGTAGGTTCAGAATTAAATTTTCTACAAGACAGTTTTCTCCAAGAAGGAGTCATATCGAAAATCTTACTCCTACACCTTCAAAAAACGCTCTACTTCCAAAAATTTTGAAAATCCTTGATTTTTTTGGTGTTTTTAATTTATAAAACGACTTTTTGTACATATATTTGTACTTTTTATGGTCTTAACGTTAAAAAGAAAGTTCCTTGAGTGACCTTCTATAATTTCAACGTACTAAAAAATTAAAAATGGCGGGTTTTCATTCAAAAAGGTAGTTTTTAACGTTTTTTTTAACGTATTCCAATCCCTATCCAACCCCCTCTCTTTCATCCCCAATAAAATTTTTAAATTTATGACAATAGCTAATTTGATACAAAAAGGTGAGTGAGCGTAGCGAACGAGCTCACCTGAAGGCAAGTGAGCGCAGCGAACGAGCTCCAAACTAAAGGTGAGTGAGCGCAGCGAACGAGCTCCAACCTAGAGGTGAGTGAGCGTAGCGAACGAGCTAAACTGACGGCAAGTGAGCGCAGCGAACGAGCTCCAACCTAAAAGTGAGTGAGCGTTGCAAACGAGCTCCAACCTAAAGGTGAGTGAGCGTAGCGAACGAGCTAACCTGAAGGCAAGTGAGCGCAGCGAACGAGCTCCAACCTAAAGGTGAGTGAGCGTAGCGAACGAACTAACCTGAAGGCAAGTGAGCACAGTGAACGAGCTAACCTGAACGAGCTCCAACCTAAAGGTGAGTGAGCGTAGCGAGCGAGCTAACCTGAAGGCAAGTGAGCGCAGCGAACGAGCTACACCCTAAAGGGGAGTGAGCGTAGCGAACGAGCTAACCTGAAGGCAAGTGAGCGCAGCGAACGAGCTCCAACCTAAAGGTGAGTGAGCGTAGCGAACGAACTAACCTGAAGGCAAGTGAGCACAGTGAACGAGCTAACCTGAACGAGCTCCAACCTAAAGGTGAGTGAGCGTAGCGAACGAGCTTACCTGAAAGCAAGTGAGCGCAGCGAACGAGCTCCAACCTAAAGGTGAGTGAGTGTAGCGAACGAACTTCAACCAGGATTTGATTGAGCCGTGCGTTTAGTTTAATTTTTTCCCCATCTCCAACCCAAATTCGTGTTTAAACCTGAAATTTTACCTTATTTTCCCTATTTTATGTGATTTTTACTGCGCAAGGGGTCCATTCTTTATGCCGTGATTTGTACCAACCCCCTACCCTCTTTGTAAATTACCTAGCAGATGTATTCACAAATAAAGTCCTGTCCCACGAGGAACAATATCACTTACCCCCAACAGGTGAGTGAGCGTAGCGACAGAGCTAACCTGAAGGCAAGTGAGCGTAGCGAACGAGTTCCAACCCAAAGGTGAGTGAGCGTAGCGAACGAGCTAACCTGAAGGCAAGTGAGCGTAGCGAACGAGTTCCAACCTAAAGGTGAGTGAGCGTAGCGAACGAACTTCAACCAGGATTTGATTGAGCCATGCGTTTAGTTTTTATCACAGCTACTATTAAAGGGGGGCCTGGGGGGCGGAGTAAATATTGTTACCTCCTCAATCCCTTTGTATTGTAACGTTATATAATTGTGTCTAAATATAGGTTTACAGTAAATGCCTTAGAACATTTTTGTATTAGAGCACCAAACACACATCGAGCCTCTAATATTTTTGGGCTTGTTTAATCACCCCCTTAAAAATACTCCTTAAGAATTACCTAGCAACTGCAAAGTAATCATTATATTAAAACGCAGAAAATATTCCTAAACAAAATTCTGTCCCCCAAGGAACATTCCCACTGACCCCCAACCAAAAAAGGGGGCCTGGGGGCGGAGCCCCCAGCGAGCACAAGGCGAGTCTATATTATATACAGCCCCTTGTGTAACTGACTGACTGACTGATTCATCAGGTATACAAATCTTTGGGCACTTCTAGAATAGCTAGGAAGCTGAAATTTTTTGTGGAGGTCCGTCTAGGTCCCAAACCGCCAGGAAAATCCCAAAAAGTTACATTTTCAAATTACAACCCCCCCAAAAAAATTCCATTAAAAACGACTATTTTTTGGAAAAACACGTTTTTTTAAAACAGCTGTAGCCCGAAAACGGTAAGAGCTAGAATCGATTTGAGGAAAAATCGTGAGTTTGGAATTAAATTTTCTACAAGACACTATTAAGCGTTTTTCCAAAATCGCACTCCTTCACCTTCAAAAATCGCCCTACTTCCAAAAATTGTAAAAATTCTTGATTTTTTTAAGTGTTTTTAATTTTTAAAATGACTTTTCGCACATATATTTCTACTTTTAATGCTCCCAACGTTGAAAGGAATGTCCCTAGAGTGACCTTCCATAATTTTAACCTACAAAAAAAATTCAAAATGGCGGATTTTCAATCAAAAAGATCGTTTTTTTAATGTATTTCTTATGGATAATTAACATGCTACGACAAGCAAACTAGAAGTAAACGTGAGTAGGTGAAATATGGGCGTTTGGCGACAGAAAAAGCATTTTTGTCACTTCTAGAGTAGCTACGGAGCTGAAATTTTTTGTAAAAGTTTGTCTGGGTACCAAACCACCCAGAAAGTCCCAAAATTTAGTTTTTCCAACTGAAACCCACCAAAAGAAATCCTTTAAAACCCTAGTTTTTTTTGGGAAAAACATGTTTTTTAAAACTGCTGTAGCTCGAAAACGGTAAGAGCTAGAAACGATTTGAGGGAAAATCGTAGGTTCAGAATCAAATTTTCTACAAGACAGTTTTCTCAAAGAAGGGCTCATATCGAAAATCTGACTCCTTCACCTTCAAATAACGCCCTACTTCCAAAAATTGTAAAAACTCTTGATTTTTTAAGTGTTTTTATTTTTTTAAACGACTTTTCGTACATATATTTGTACCTTTTATGGTCCCAACGTTGAAAACAAAGTCCCTTGAGTGACCTTCTATAATTTGAACGTACTAAAAAAATTAAAAATGGCGGGGTTTCAATCAAGAAGGGAGTTTTTAAAGATTTTTTTAACGTATTCCAATCCCATTCCACCCCCTCTCTTTCATCCCCATTAAAATTTTTAAATTCATGACAATAGCTAATTTGCAACCAAAAGGTGAGTGAGCGTAGCGAACGAGCTAACCTGAAGGCAAGTGAGCGCAGCGAACGAGCTCCAACCTAAAGGTGAGTGAGCGTAGCGAACGAACTAACCTGAAGGCAAGTGAGTGCAGCGAACGAGCTCCAACCTAAAAGTGAGTGAGTGTAGCGAACGAGCTAACCTGAAGGCAAGTGAGCGCAGCGAACGAGCTCCAACTTAAAGGTGAGTGAGCGTAGCGAACGAGCTAACCTGAAGGCAAGTGAGCGCAGCGAACGAGCTCCAACCTAAAGGTGAGTGAGCGTAGCGAACGAGCTAACCTGAAGGCAAGTGAGCGCAGCGAACGAGCTCCAACCTAAAGGTGAGTGAGCGTAGCGAACGAACTTCAACCAGGATTTGATTGAGCCATGCGTTTAGTTTAATTTTTATCCCATCTCCACCCCAAATTCGTGTTTAAACCTGAAATTTTACCATATTTTCCTTATTTTCAGTGAATTTTACTGCGCAAGTGGTTTATTCTTCATGCCGATAATTTTCACCAACCCCCCGCCCCCGAAGGGGGCCTAAGATTATTTTAAATATTATTTTACCTCACTCGAACTCCTAAAACTTTATATCGATGCTTATTGATGTTAAGAGTGTTTTAGAGGTTGTGACTTGGCAAATTTAATTTATCGTAGCACCGGGGCTACATCGAGACTTTTTCATCTTCACTTCTTCACCCCCAAATTCATGCTTAAACTTGAAATTTTGCCATTTTTCCTTGTTTTTTGGGGGGTTGGCTGCCCTGGAGTAGGTTAAAATCCTTTTTGGGTACGTTTGACCTATTACTTGCTTTTTAATATGCCTAATGTTCATCCTAAACCGATTTCGGAATTTTCACTCACCCTACTTAACCCTCCAATTTGGGGGGATAATTTCAGTTAAAATAAAAAATCCCGATTTTTAAGATTCTCGCCAATTAGAAATTAAATAAACGCAAGATTATATATAAACAAACAAATGTTTTGTATACAAAATTTTATGGTGTACATTTTGTTCCATGGCGCCTTTCACCTATCTATACTCCAACCCACTCAAAAAACCCCATTTCGATAGTTGTGTCCTTGGAATTACACGTATTCGTTATAAAAAATTTACATGCTTATACACGCAAACGAGATCTAAATGTAAGTAGGTGAATGATGGATATTTAGACAAATCTCATGCTAACCCCCCCTCTTTCATCCCCATTAATAAAATTTTACCATTAGCAACAGGGTGCAGCACTATTATTTTTTTTAATTTGTGACAATAGCTAATTTGCAACCAAAAGGTGAGTGAGCATAGCGAACGAACTAACCTGAAGGCAAGTGAGCGCAGCGAACGAGCTCCAACCTAAAGGTGAGTGAGCGTAGCGAACGAGCTTACCTGAAGGCAAGTGAGCGCAGCGAACGAGCTCCAACATAATAGTGAGTGAGCGTAGCGAACGAGCTAACCTGAAGGCAAGTGAGCGCAGCGAACGAGCTCCAACCTAAAGGTGAGTGAGCGCAGCGAACGAGCTCCACCTAAAGGTGAGTGAGCGTAGCGAACGAACTTCAACCAGGATTTGATTGAGCCATGCGTTTAGTTTAATTTTTTTCCCATCTCCACCCCAAATTCGTGTTTAAACTTGAAATTTGACCTTATTTTCCCTTTTTTTGGCGATTTTTACTGCGCAAGGGGTCCATTCTTCATGCCGATAATTTTTACCAACCCCCCGCCCCCGAAGGGGGCCTAAGATTATTTTAAAATATTATTTTACCTCACTCTAACTCCTAAGACTTTTTATCGATGCTTATTGATGTGAAGAAAGTTTTAGAGGTTGTGACTTAGCAAATTTAATTCATCATACCACCGGCCCTACATGGAGACTCTAACATGTCAAGACTGGTTTGGTTTGTACTAAACAACCCCTCTACTTCACAACTGCCAAGTTATCACTACGTCTTTTACGCAAAAAGCAAAAATGTTTCCGGACAACATCCTGTCCCCCGTGAACATTTCTCATCACGGCTACTATTAAAAGGGGGCCTGGGGGCGGAGCCCCCAGCGAGCACAAGGCGAGTCTAATTAACTATACAGCCCGATGTGTAACTCACTCACTCAATGGGGATACAAATTCTAGACCACTTCTAGAATAGCTAGAGATCTGAAATTTGGCACACTTGTAGGTCTTGGGCCCAAACCCACGGGAAAATCCTAAAAAGTTGCATTTTTTAACATTAACCCCCCCGTAATCTCGAATTTCCCCCCCTTGTTATTCTTATGGGAAATAACATTGAAAATTCCCGACTTTGGTATGGTCATATGAATCGTTTAGAAACGTGCTAGAGACTTCAAATTTGCGTAGTATTGTAGTAAGAGACCTTACATTACCGGTGGAATATGCAAAAGTCCCATTTTCAAATTTTAACCCACCCAAAAATCCAAAATGGCGGACCTCTGAAAACGAAAAACACTTTTTTTTTCAACCGGATGTAGCTCGAAAACGGTAAGAGCTAGAAAAGATTTGAAAGAATCTTAGCGAAAGGAAATTAAATTTTCTACAAAACCCTCTTAGGCGTTTTCTAAAAATCGCATTTCTTCAGCTTCAAAAAACGCCCTACTTTCAAAATTTGGTAAATTTGTATTAAATTTTTACCGGTTTTCGCCATTTTTTCATACTTAAATAATTTTTTTTTCACAAATTATTATTGCTTTGTATTTTCCTTACTTTACTTTAAATTTTACTCATGACATGTTTTTTCGTAACTTTACTCCTTGACCCCCAAAACTTAATTTTAATCTCAAAATTTGAAGGTTTTTTGCCACTTTTACGAGCCCCATGTTATTCTTATGGAGAATAAGATTGAAATTTAATGACTTTGGTATGGTCATATGAATCGTTTAGAAACGTGCTAGAGACTTGTAATTTGGTAGTATTGTAGTAAGGGATTATAAGCTAATGGTGAAATTTTCAAAAGTCCCATTTTCAAATTTTAAGCCCCCCAAAAATCCAAAATGGCGTACCTCTGAAAACAAAAAAACACACTTTTTTCAACCGGATGTAGCTCGAAAACAGTAAGAGCTAGAAAAGATTTGAAAGAATCTTAGCGAAAGGAAATTAGATTTTCTACATAACCCTCTAAGCGTTTTCCGGAAATCTCACTCCTTCAGCTTCAACAAACGCCCTACTTTCAAAATTTGGTAAATTTCTTTCAAATTTTTACCAGTTTTCGCTATTTTTTCATACTTAAATAATTCCTTTTCGCAAATATTATTATTGCTTCGTATTCTCCTTACTTTACTTTAAATTTTACACTTTACGTGTTTTTTCGTAACTTTACTCCTTGACCCCCAAAACTTAGGTTTAATGTCAAAATTTGAAAATTTTACGAGCCCCATGTTATTCTTATGGAGAATAACATTTACCCTATAAAAACCACCATAAATCCCCGTTCCCATGGTCCGTTCATGCTATAGATTTACTCTGGTTTACTTAAGGTTTTATCCTCCTATCGTATTTACAACCCCCCCCAAATATTAAATCCCCCCCAATGTTATTCTTACAGGTGCATAATTCTAAATCACGTTTACCCATTTCTAGAATGACTAGATCTGAAATTTGGCATGATTGTAGATCTTGCGCCCTTTCCGAAAAGTGAAATTTTACAAATATAACTCCCCCCCACGAAATATAGAATCCCCCCAATGTTATTCCTACAGGTGCATCGGTCTAAATCAATTTTACCCACTTCTAGATTAGCTAAAGATCTGAAATTTGGCTCAATTGTAGGTCTTGCGCCATTACCCATTTGTATTTACCCCCAACCAAAAAGGGGGCCTGGGGGCGTCGTATTTTCAACCCCCCCCCAAATATTAAATCCTCCCCCCCTAATGTTATTCTTACAGGTGCATAAGTCTAAATCACGTTTACCCATTTCTAGATTTACTGGATATCTGAAATTTGGCATGATTGTTGATCTTGCGCCCTTTTCGAAAAGTGACATTTTACAAATATAACTCCCCCCCACGAAAATTAGAATCCCCCCCAATGTTATTCCTACACGTACATCGGTCTAAATCAATTTTACCCACTTCTAGATTAGCTAAAGATCTGAAATTTGGCTCAATTGCAGGTCTTGCGCCATTACCCATTTCTTTTTACCCCCAACCAAAGAAGGGGGCCTGGGGGCGGAGCCCCCAGCGAGCCAAAGGCGAGTCCATATTAATATACAACCGCATGTGTAACTGACTGACTCACTGATCAGGTATACTAAATATTGGGCACTTCTAGAATAGCTAGAGAGCTGAAATTTTCGGTGGAGGTCCGCATGGGTCCCAGACCACCAGGAAAATCCCAAAAAGTTACATTTTCAAAATGCAACCCCCCCAAAAAAATTCCATTAAAAACGCCCTTTTTTGGGAAAAACATGATTTTTTAAAACAGCTGTAGCTCGAAAACCGTAAGAGCTAGAATCGATTTGAGGAAAAATCGTGAGTTTGAAATTAAATTTTCTACAAGACAGTTTTGTCAGAGAAGGCGTCATATCGAAATTCGCACTCCTTCACCTTCAAAAAACGCTCTACTTCCAAAAATTGTAAAAATTCTTGATTTTTTTAAGTGTTTTTAATTTTTAAAACGACTTTTCGCACGTATATTTCTACTTTTTATGCTCCCAACGTTGAAAGGAAAGTTCCTAGAGTGACCTTCTATAACTTTAACCTACTAAAAAAAATTCAAAATGGCGGATTTTCAATCAAAAAGATCGTTTTTTAACGTATTTCTTATGGAGAATTAACATGCGTCGACAGGCAAACTAGACGTAAACGTCAGTAGTTAAAATATGGGCGTTTGGTGACACAAAAAAACATTTTTGTCACTTCTAGAGTAGCTAGGGAGCTGAAATTTTTTCTGAAGGTTTGTCTGGGTACCAAACCACCCAGAAAGTACCAAAATTTATTTTTTTTCAACCGAAACCTACCAAAAGAAATCCCTTATAACCCTAGTTTTTGCGAAAAACACGTTTTTTTAAAACTGCTGTAACTCGAATACGGTAAGAGCTAGACACGATTTGAGGGAAAATCGTAGGTTCAGAATTAAATTTTCTACAAGACAGTTTTCTCATAGAAGGGGTCATATCGAAAATCTGACTCCTTCACCTTCAAAAAACGCTCTAACTCCAAAAATTGTGAAAATTCTCGATTTCCTTACGTGTTTTTGATTTTTAAAACGACTTTTGACTCGTGAGCGTAGCGAACGAGCTCCAACCTAAAAGTGAGTGAGCGTAGCGAACGAGCTAAGCTCAAGGCAAGTGAGCGCAGCGAACGAGCTCCAACCTACAGGTGAGTGAGCGTAGCGAACGAGCTAACCTGAAGGCAAGTGAGCGCAGCGAACGAGCTCCAACCTAAAGGTGAGTGAGCGTAGCGAACGAGCTAACCTGAAAGCAAGTGAGCGCAGCGAACGAGCTCCAACCTAAAAGTGAGTGAGCGTAGCGAACGAGCTAACCTGAAGGCAAGTGAGCGCAGCGAACGAGCTCTAACCTAAAAGTGAGTGAGCGTAGCGAACGAACTAACCTGAAGGCAAGTGAGCGCAGCGAACGAGCTAACCTGATGGCAAGTGAGCGCAGCGAACGAGCTCCAACCTAAAGGTGAGTGAGCGTAGCGAACGAACTTCAACCAGGATATGATTGAGCCATGCGTTTAGTTTAATTTTTTTCCCATCTCCACCCCAAATTCGTGTTTAAACCTGAAATTTTACCTTATTTCCCCTATTTTTGGTGATTTTTACTGCGCAAGGGGTCCATTCTTGTCAAGGTCATTCTTGTCCATCACCATGTCAAGACTGGTTAGGTTTGCACTACTATGGCATACTTCGCAACTGCCAAGTTATCACTACGTCTTTTACGCAAAAATGTTTCCGGACAACATCCTGTCCCCCGTGAACATTTCTCATCACGGCTACTATTAAAAGGGGGCCTGGGGGCGGAGCCCCCAGCGAGCACAAGGCGAGTCTAAATACTATACAATCCGATGTCTATATTATATACAGCCCCTTGTGTAACTGACTGACTGACTGACTGATTCATCAGGTATACAAATCTTTGGGCACTTCTAGAATAGCTAGGAAGCTGAAATTTTTTGTGGAGGTCCGTCTAGGTCCCAAAGCACCAGCAAAATCCCAAAAAGTTACATTTTCAAAATGCAACCCCCCCAAAAAAATTCCATTAAAAACTCCCTTTTTTGGGAAAAACACGTTTTTTTAAAACGGCTGTAGCTCGAAAACGGTAAGAGCTAGAATCGATTTGAGGAAAAATCGTGAGTTTGGAATTAAATTTTCTACAAGACACTATTAAGCGTTTTTCGAAAATCGCACTCCTTCACCTTCAAAAAACGCCCTACTTCCAAAAATTGTAAAAATTCTTGATTTTTTTAAGTGTTTTTAATTTTTTAAATGACTTTTCGCACATATATTTCTACTTTTAATGCTCCCAACGTTGAAAGGAATGTCCCTAGAGTGACCTTCCATAATTTTAACGTACAAAAAAAATTCAAAATGGCGGATTTTCAATCAAAAAGATCGTTTTTTTAATGTATTTCTTATGGAGAATTTACATGCTACGACAAGCAAACTAGAAGTAAACGTGAGTAGGTGAAATATGGGCGTTTGGCGACAGAAAAAGCATTTTTGTCACTTCTACAGTAGCTACGGAGCTGAAATTTTTTGTAAAAGTTTGTCTGGGTACTAAACCACCCAGAAAGTCCCAAAATTTAGTTTTTCCAACCGAAACCCACCAAAAGAAATCCCTTAAAACCCTAGTTTTTTTGGAAAAAACACGTTTTTTTAAAACTGCTGTAGCTCGAAAACGGTAAGAGCTAGAAACGATTTGAGGGAAAATCGTAGGTTCAGAATTAAATTTTCTACAAGACACTTTTCTCAAAGAAGGGGTCATATCGAAAATCTTACTCCTTCACCTTCAAAAAACGCCCTACTTCCAAAAATTTAGAAAATTCTTGATTTTTTTGGTGTTTTTAATTTATAAAACGACTTTTCGTACATATATTTGTACTTTTTATGGTCTTAACGTTGAAAAGAAAGTTCCTTGAGTGACCTTCTATAATTTCAACGTACTAAAAAAATTTAAAATGGAGGGTTTTCATTCAAAAAGGTAGTTTTAAACGATTTTAAACGCTTTTAAAGGTGAGTGAGCGTAGCGAACGAGCTAACCTGAAGGCAAGTGAGCGCAGCGAACGAGCTCCAACCTAAAGGTGAGTGAGCGCAGCGAACGAACTTCAACCAGGAAAAGTGAGTGAGCGTAGCGAACGAGCTCCAACCTAAAGGTGAGTGAGCGTAGCGAACGAACTTCAACCAGGATTTGATTGAGCCATGCGTTTAGTTTAATTTTTTTCCCAACTCCACCCCAAATACGTGTTTAAACCTTAAATTTTACTTTATTTTCCCTTCTATAATTTCAACGTACTAAAAAAATTTAAAATGGAGGGTTTTCATTCAAAAAGGTAGTTTTAAACGATTTTAAACGCTTTTAAAGGTAAATGAGCGTAGCGAACGAGCTAACCTGAAGGCAAGTGAGCGCAGCGAACGAGCTCCAACCTAAAGGTGAGTGAGCGCAGCGAACGAACTTCAACCAGGAAAAGTGAGTGAGCGTAGCGAACGAGCTCCAACGTAAAGGTGAGTGAGCGTAGCGAACGAACTTCAACCAGGATTTGATTGAGCCATGCGTTTAGTTTAATTTTTTTCCCAACTCCACCCCAAATACGTGTTTAAACCTTAAATTTTACTTTATTTTCCCTAATTTTGGTGGTTTTGACAGGGCATGGGTCCATTTTTCATGCCGATAATTTTTACCAACCCCCCGCCCCCGAAGGGGGCCAAAGATTATTTAAAAATATTATTTTACCTCACTCTAACTCCTAAGACTTTATATCGATGCTTATTGATGTGAAGAAAGTTTTAGAGGTTGTGACTTAGCAAATTTAATTTATCATAGCACCGGCCCTACATCCAGACTCTAACATGTCAAGACTGGTTTGGTTTGCACTAAACAACCCCCCTATGGAATACTTCGCAACTGCAAAGTTATGACTACGTCTTTTACGAAAAAATGTTTCCGGACAACATCCTGTCCCCCGTGACAATTTCTCATCACGGCTACTATTAAAAGGGGGCCTGGGGGCGGAGCCCCCAGCGAGCACAAGGCGAGTCTAAATAACTATACAGCCCGATGTGTAACTCACTCACTCACTCACTCACGGGGGATACAAATGTTTGAGCACTTCTAGAATAGCTAGAGATCTGAAATTTGGCACACTTGTAGGTCTTGGGCCCCAACCCACGGGAAAATCCTAAAAAGTTGCATTTTTTAACATTAACCCCCCCGTAATCTCGAATTTCCCCCCCATGTTATTCTTATGGGAAATAGCATTGAAAATTGCCAACATTAGTAAGATAAAATAAACCTCTTAGAAACGTGCTAGAGACTTGAAACTAGGTAGTATTGTAGTATGGGATCTTAAACTAACGGTGATATTCGCCAAAGTCCCATTTTCAAGTTTTAACCACCCTAAAAATCCAAAATGGCGGACCTCTGAAAACGACAAAACACGTTTTTTTCCAAGGGCTATAGCTCGAAAACGGTAAGAGATAGAAAAGATTTGAAAGTATATCCAGGAACAGGAATTAAATTTTATACAAAACTCTCTTAGGCGTTTTCCGAAAATCGCACTCCTTAACCCTCAAAAAACGCCCTACTTTCAAAATTTGGTAAATTTCTTTCAAATCTTTACCGGTTTTCGCTATTTTTTCATACTTAAATAATTAATTTTTTCAAATATTATTATTGCTTTGTATTCTCCTTTCTTTACTTTAAATTTTACTCATTACAGGTTTTTTCGTAACTTTACTCCTTAACCCCCAAAACTTAGGTTTAATGTCAAAATTTGAAAGTTTTTACGAGCCCTATGTTATTCTTATGGAGAATAACATTGAAATTTAATGACTTTGTTATGGTCATCCGAATCGTATAGAAACGCGCTAGAGACGTGTAATACGGTAGTATTGTAGTAATGTTTTTCTCACTTTTCTTTCCTCCGTAATTTTTTTTCTTCAAATATTATTAATGCTTTGTATTGTCCTTAGTTTACTTTTTATTTTACTCATTTCCTCCCAAAAATTAATAATGGCTGATTATTGGTAAAGCAGTACATCTAGTTGGTTCTCGCTCTTATTTCTGCTACCAAATTTGACTATACCTGGTGGGTAATGCAGTACAATGAGTTGGTTCTCGCTCTTATTTTTGCTACCAAATTTGACTATACCTGTTAAAGATTCACCATCACTTAATCCTATTATGTGGACTTGTGCTTTTTGCCAATTTGCGATACACAATTATTTGTTTTAAATTGGCTTGAAAGCATGGATTACACTTGTGTAGCTGCTGGTTCTTTCCATCAGGGAGATCCACGATTCTCTACTGATAGTAACAACGCTCAGTGCATGGCCAATGCAGCTTGTGCCCTTGCCTGGCAAGTGTTCTGCGGAGGTTTCAGTTCATCCGCCATCGACGAAATACTCATGGCCGGCGATCGCCTATATGCGAAATCTCGCCGTGAGTTTTGCGTTGTTGACAGGTTCCTGTTCCCCGAGGAACTGTCCAGGACATTTGATATTGCGGAGAAACAGATTTCCATTGAGGAAATTACGCATGTTTCTAACGGGTTGTACCCGACTTGTGTTGATGGCTTGGATGAGGCGGTCAAGTCTTTATCATCCAGTTTGGAGAATGCCATGCCCGCTGATTCTCTCGACGGCGGGTTTCTTTTCACGGGGCAACTGGTGACTGTTGCATTTTGGCGTCACCAAGATCATTTCTATTTATTTGATTCACACGCCGTGAATGAAACCCGCCGTAGAGACATTGAATCGGATAAAAATAAGGCTAGGTTATTCGTATGTGGGAGTTTCCCTACACTAGCCTCACTTTTATTGGTGAATTGTGCGTTCGTCGGCGGACAGTACAGCATCATGAAACTTAGGTTTTCAATTGACTCCACTGTCCGGTCGATCGAACGTATCGATAATGATCCACAACCTATTCCCCCTTCCCAGACAGTTTCTGCCCCTAAAAAATGCCCCGGAAGACCTAAAAAAGCCAAACGTGGACGCCCGAAAACTTTGGAAACCACAAGGGAAGAGCAAGTGAATGCGGCTAAAAAGAAGTATAGGGAGACACACTCTGATCAAATCAGGGATGACAAAAAGCAATACTCCCAAGATCACCCTGAGGTAAATAGAGCGGCTGTTGGGCGTTACAGCCAAACGCACCCTGAGGTCAACAGGGCTGCAGTTGGCCGTTATAGCCAAACGCACCCTGAGGTCAACAGGGCTGCAGTTGGCCGTTATAGCCAAACGCACCCTGAGGTCAACAGGGCAGCTGTTGAGCGTTACAGCCAGAGTCACCCTGAGGTCAACAGAGAGGCGGTTGGTCGATATAGCCAACGAAATCCTGATGCCTCTCGACAAAGGGTGCAGATTTTCCGTCTGAAAAATCCTCTATTTACCGATCTTCGTCACTTGCCAGCTTCACTTGCTCGAAGCATTTCTGATCACGGTCCAATGGGGTCTTGGAAGGGGGAGCTGTTGAATGATATTCCAGCTTTTAGTCTTAAAAAAGTTAGTCTTTGGGTCAATGATATTTTTAAATGTATGCACTGTGGCGCTCCACTTTTTGAGGAGGAAAAGGGTAGGAAGAAGTGGTGTTGCGGACAAGGGGCATACAACGTCCTTGATCTAAGTCCTCTTGATGAATCCTTCTATTCGGATCGGCGTTTTCTCGATAGGGCTCGTGCCTACAACGACCTGTTTGCGTTCTGTGCTTTAGAGGTATCTGGTGGGTACAGGCACCCCAGTGGTCTCTCTTTCTTTAAAATCGAAGGGAGAATGTACCACCAGGTCTACAATCTGTCCGACCCTGGTCAAAAGTTTACCACTAAGGCTGGGGACGTACAGTTTGTGAACCGGTCCCGTCTTTACATCGACGACGGTGAAGAACGGCGGAACATTGCCTTGGGTAGATCACTTGACGGTGACGTTGTTGACTCTATCAATCGATACCTGTCACAGCAGAATCCATACGTCACTCACTATCGGCGTTTGGGTAGTGAGCCAGCTGTGAACGCTCACTTGGATTTCCAAGTGACAAGTAGATCTACCCATGGTCCCGTTCTAGGTGACAGGCAAACAGGCGTTGAGGTGCACGCTGTCATAAGCACCGACCAGACAGTTTACGAGCCCCGCAAGCTATCCGTATGGAAAGTTGGATCCGGAAGACCCAATTCTATCAACCTTTTCAGTCCCCTCATGGAACCCTTCCAGTACCCTCTGCTCTATCCTCAAGGCACTTTGGGCTGGCATATTGGTCGCCGTGACAATTTTAACAACAAATTGTCCCAGTATGATTATTCCCGTTGCCTTCTGCTGTCTGAGCCTCGTTTCTCACACCTCGGCCGACTGTCTCAAGCTTGGCAGGTCGAAATGTATGCCAGATACGAGGACGAGAAGCTCAACTACATCAAGTTCACGCAGACGAAGGCAGCTGAAAATGCCATGAGGATAGGGCCGTTGGATGAGATTGAAGCGGCGAATCGTGGTGGACGGCAAGTGCTCAACGACATTAACAATGACGAGACAGTTCAGGGGGAGGGTGGGGTACAGGCTGGCAAAGTTTACCTCCCAAGTTCGTTTACCGGGGGGCCGAGATATATGAAACTTCGATATGAGAATGCTATGGCATTGGTCTCACGTCTCGGCTTCCCCACATTTTTTCTCACATTCACTTATAGTGCGACTTGGGAGGAGAACAAAAAAGCCTGTCCTCGAAAAAGCGGTCGCAGTGATCCCAGCACGGCCTGCAGAGTTTTCTATATCAAACTGCTGGAACTCCTCCGTGATTTGCGCAGCGGAGCTATGTTCGGTCGGTCTATCTACATAGTCCACGTCATCGAGATGCAGATGCGGGGTCTTCCACATGCCCACATCGTGTTCAAAATCGATGGCGATGGACCAGTGCAGGCTTCGGACATAGACTCCCTCATCCGCGCTGACATTCCATCTCCGGAGGAGGCAGGAGGCCGATTAAGGGCGTTGGTTCTGCGGCACATGATCCACGGCCCTTGTGGTACGGATCACAGGACCGACTTCCCTTGCTGGGACACTGCCAAAGGCAGCTGTTCAAAATTTTTCCCCAAACCTCCCTGTGAATCAACCCATGTAGACGATAGGGGCTTTGTAAAATATCGACGTGATTATAGTAACGAGGGGAGTATAACTTCAAGAAACAAATCGATTCCTGTACATGACGGCTGGGTCGTGCCGTACAACTCGGCATTACTACTTAAATACGAGGCACACATCAACTTGGAGGTAGCTTCCACTCGTCGTGTGATCAAGTATCTGTTTAAATACCTCATGAAGGGTGGCTCGCTTCAGAACGTCAAAGTTACTCCTCTTATTAAACAAGACGATGAAGTTGAGCACTACGTCACGAAGCGTATGGTGGGAGCCAGCGATGCATGCTGGCGTCTCTTGGACTTTCCCATCTCAAAGTCTGAGCCCACAGTCGATTGTCTCCCTGTCCACCTAGAGGGAAAACAGACTGTGTGCTTCCGCCCTAACAACTTGACACACGCCACTTCGGGAGCTACCTCTGACCTGCTCTTGTATTTCAATAGGCCTCTTGACTCGGTATTCGACGATTTAACCTACCAGTCTTTTTTCGAGCAGTACGTTATTCATAACAAACGCCCTAGTAATGCTGAGGTGTACGACCATCCAGACGGCAAGCATTTCCTTACCTCAAGAAAGCGTGGCCAAAAGATCTGTCGTCTCTTCTGGGTCTCGCCAAACAGAAGCGAGCAGTACTTTCTTAGGCTCCTTTTGATGGTCATTCCGTGCCGGGGATACGCCGACCTGCTTGCTCGTGGTGGTGATGGTTGCACGACATATCAACAGGTTGCGCGCACCCTCGGTTTGGTTGAGGACGAGGACGAGTACCACCAAGCCCTGAAGGAAGCAGCTCGATTCATGGTCGGTCCGAGGCTCCGCTCTTTCTTTGTCCTTCTGTGTAACATGGGAGCTCCTGCGGCCCTCTTGTGGGATGCTTTCCGTGACGCATTGTGCGAAGACCATTTAGAGCGGAATCCTCTTGATCACGAGCTTGCGTACAAGCTGGCTCTAATTGAGATCGACCGAAGCCTTCGACGTCAGGGATCCTGCTTGGCCGATCACGGTCTCCCTACTGTAGATGACGACACGACCGAACTGGGGAGGGAACTACTCATCTACGGTGAAAATCGTCAGAGATCACTTGTAGATGAGTGGGAACCTAAACTTTCCCGCGACCAGAGGGCGGTCTTCGATCATGTTCGGTCTCTACTACAGGGCCAAGTCGATCGTCGATCAACAAAATTGATCTTTCTTGACGGACCCGGAGGCTACGGCAAGACCTGTCTAATACAAGTTATCCTCGCATACGTCCGTAGTCGTAACCAGGTCGCTATTGCTGTCGCTAGCTCCGGCATTGCCGCTGGTAATCTGCCTGGTGGCACGACAGCACATAGCATGTTTCGGCTACCACTTGATCTCGGCGATGGCACTGGATATTGGAACTTGACCAACGGATCTCAGCGGGCAGAACTCATCAGAGCCGCACAGCTCATAGTTTTTGATGAGGCCCCGATGGCTCACCGGTACATTTTTGAAATCATCGACAGATCTCTGCGTGATCTCATGAATTCACCTGAGCCATTCGGGAATAAGATCTTTATCTGCTGCGGAGATTTCCGTCAGATCGCACCAGTTGTTGCCAAGGCTCGTACTCCGGCCGACATTGCCTGTGTATCACTGTGTGCGTCATCTCTGTGGTCAAGTTTCAAAATCTTTTCTCTCTCCACTCCTCACCGGACTTCTGGGTCCACTGCCTACTCTGACTTCCTCCTCCAAGTAGGCAATGGAACAATTACATCTGTTCCTTTTGGGGAAGGCCGTGACTCTGTTGCCCTGATCCCACTGTCCGGTGTGAAATACGTGACATCCCTTCCCGACTTAATCGAGTTTGTGTTTCCTGCTTGTGACCTACACCACACAGACAGAATTGCAGGCAGGGCCATTCTCTCAACCATGAACGCCAATGTCCAACAGATCAACAACACCGTCCTCAACCTGATGGACGGCGTCGTTCATGAGTTGAGGAGTGCTGATTCTGTGGACAAGGAGAACGACGATGGTATGGATGTAGACGTTCACTTGTTGAACCAAGCTACTGGCAAGGGTGTACCAGACCATGTCCTGCGACTCAAGATTGGCTCCGTGTGTCTCGTCATGAGGAACTTGAACATTGACAGCGGACTCGTAAACGGCACTAAAGTGATCGTGACGGCAATAAGACCTCGTCTGATCACAGTGCGACTCCCTGGACAACATGATCCGATTTGTATCCCCCGGATTCAGTTCGTTTTCCCGTTCGTCGAGGGGTCACCGCTTCGTGTCCGCCGTCTTCAGTTCCCTCTCATGCTGGCATATTCCATGACTGGCCACAAAAGCCAGGGCCAGACGATTGATCGCGTCGGAGTCGATCTTCGCAGTGACTGTTTCACTCATGGTCAGTTGTACGTCCTGCTCAGTAGAGTCAGGCATCCAGACCATATAGTCGTCCTTGTCCGTCCCGACCGTGTCCAAGGGGGAATCGCATACGCGAAAAATATCGTGTATGACGATCTCCTCCTCTAACCCTGACTTGACTTTAGCTTTAGGTTGTTGTATATATTCCCTTTAAGTTTTTTCTTTAGAAATAAGTCGTTTTTCGTGTTTTTAGTATTTTAGTTTGGCAGTACGATAGGGGGGATGCCTTATCAAAAGTCCCCGTTGTTGTATATATTTTTTTTCTTCTTTTTATTAGTTAGTTAAGTTGTTGTTCATATTTCTTTAGGTAGTTAGTAAAGTTTACTAACTTGTATATTTGTAAATAATTGTAAATATGGTTCCGACGTTTCCTGGCCTCCTCGTGGCGGAACTGGATATGCCATAAAGTTTATGGCTAACCGACAGGGAAACAAACATTACTTGATCTATTGTCATAAATATATACATGAATATCTACTATAATCTATTTAATTAATATAATACTTTACTATTATCAACTTATTCACTTATCAATCTACTTATCTTATACAAAATTTTACTGACTTGTACATGTGTTAATAATTGTAAATATGGTTCCGACGTTTCCTGGCCTCCTCGTGGCGGAACTGGATATGCCTTGCAGTTTATGGCTAACCGACAGGGAAACAAACATTACTTGATCTATTTTCATAAATATATACATGAATATCTACTATAATCTATTTAATTAATATAATACTTTACTATTATCAACTTATTCACTTATCAATCTACTTATCTTATACAAAATTTTACTGACTTGTACATGTAATTAATAATATGGTTCCGACGTTTCCTGGCCTCCTCGTGGTGGAACTGGATATGCCTTGCAGTTTATGGCTAACCGACAGGGAAACAAACATTACTTGATCTATTTTCATTAATAAATTTATAAATATATACTAACATCTGTTTACTTGAAATACTATAACTGTTAATATAAATAATTGTAAATTAATATGGTTCCTACGTTTCCTGGCCTCCCCGTGGCGGAACTGGATATGCCATACAGTTTGTGGCTAACTGACAGGGAAACAAAAATAAATTCATCTATTTTCATAAACATATACATGAATATTTACTATGAACTAATTACTTAATATAATACTTTACTATTCTATACTTATCAATCTACTCGAATATTTTGTGAAATGGTTATTACTTCAATATCGATTTTCGCTATTACAACCCCACAAAGAATTTAGAGATGCGGAGAGTGCTTTCTAGACCACTTCTAGGTGTGCTACGGGCTTGAAATTTCCCCGGCTTCTTGGTGATGGCCTCTCACCCCTTCCTAAATTTCTGAATGACGACTAACAGCTAGGGGGCCTGGGGGCGGAGCCTGACTTGTAATTAAAATTCTCAAAAGTCGCATTTTTTTATTTTAACCCCCCCTTATTTAAGAATTTCCCCCCCAATGCTATTCTTATGGGAAATAACATTGAAAAATGCCGACTTTGGTATGCTCATCTGAACCACTTAGAAACGTGCTAGAGACTTCAAATTTGCGTAGTATTGTAGTATGGGATCTTACATTACCGGTGAAATTCCCAAAAGTCCCATTTTCAAATTTTAACCCCCCCAAAAAGTCAAAATGGCGGACCTCTGAAAACGAAAAAACACTTTTTTTTCAACCGGATGTAGCTCGAAAACGGTAAGAGATAGAAAAGATTTGAAAGTATATCCAGGAACAGGAATTAAATTTTCTACAAAACCCACTTAAGCGTTTTCCAAAAATCGCACTCCTTCAGCTTAAAAAACCGCCCTACTTTCAAAATTTGGTAAATTTTTATTAAATTTTTACCGGTTTTCGTCATTTTTTCATACTTAAATAATTTTTTTCCGCAAATATTATTATTGCTTTGTATTCTCCTTACTTTACTTTAAATTTCACTCATGAATTGTTTTTTCGTAACTTTACTGCTTGACCCCCAAAACTTAATTTTAATCTCAAAATTTGAAGGTTTTTTGCCACTTTTACGAGCCCCATGTTATTCTTATGGAGAATAAGATTGGAATTTAATTACTTTGGTATGGTCATACGAATCGTTTGGAAACGTGCTACTGACTTGTAATTTGGTAGTATTGTAGTAAGGGATCATAAGCTAATGGTGAAATTCCCAAAAGTCCCATTTTCAAATTTTAACCCCCCAAAAATCCAAAATGGCGGACCTCTGAAAAAGAAAAAACACGTTTTTTTAAAACCGGATGTAGCTCGAAAACTGTGTGAGCTAGAAATGATTTGAAAGGATCTTAGCGAAAGAAAATTAAATTTCCTACAAAACCCTCTTCGGCGTTTTCCCAAAATCGCACTCCTTCGGCTTCAAAAAACGCCCTACTTTCAAAATTTGGTAAATTTCTTTCAACTTTTTACCGGTTTTTGCTATTTTTCATACTTAAATCGTTTCTTTTGACTTAAAATGTCAATTTTGAAAAGGGCGCAAGATCAACAAATCACGTTTACCCATTTCTAGATTAACTGGATATCTGAAATTAGGCATGATTGTTGATCTTGCGCCCTTTTCAAAATTGACATTTTACAAATATAACTCCCCCCCCACGAAAATTAGAATCCCCCCAATGTTATTCCTACAGGTGCATCGGTCTAAATCAATTGTACCCACTTCTAGATTAGCTAAAAATCTGAAATTTGGCTCAATTGCAGGTCTTGCGCCATGGCCCATTTCTTTTTATCCCCAACCAAAAAAGGGGGCCTGGGGGCGGAGCCCCCAGCGAGCCAAAGGCGAGTCTAAATAACTATACAGCCCGATGTGTAACTGACTCACTCACTCACTGGGGATACTAATTCTAGACCACTTCTAGATGAGCTAGAGACTTGAAATTTTCGGTGGTTGTAGGTCTAGTGCCCAAACCCCCGGGAAAATTCTAAAAAGTGACATTTTTTTATTTTAACCCCCCCGTAATCTCGAATTTCCCCCCCATGTTATTCTTATGGGAAATAGCATAGAAAATTGCCGACTTTGGTAAGCTCATCTGAACAACTTAGAAACGTGCTAGAAACTTCAAATTTGCGTAGTATTGTAGTGAGAGATCTTACGTTGGCGGTGGAATGTGCAAAAGTTCCATTTTCAAATTTTAACCCATCCAAAAATCCAAAATGGCGGACCTCTGAAAACGAAAAAACACTTTTTTTTCAACCGGATGTAGCTCGAAAACGGTAAGAGATAGAAAAGATTTGAAAGTAAATCCAGGAACAGGAATTAAATTTTCTACAAAACCCTCTTAGGCGTTTTCCAAAAATCGGACTCCTTCAGCTTAAAAAACGGCCTACTTTCAAAATTTGGTAAATTTTTATTAAATTTTTACCGGTTTTCGCCATTTTTTCATACTTAAACAATTTATTTTTCAAAAATTATTATTGCTTTGTATTCTCCTTACTTTACGTTAAATTTTACTCATTACATGTTTTTTCGTAACCTCACTCCTTGACCCCCAAAACTTAATTTTAATCTCAAAATTTGAAGGTTTTTTGCCACTTTTACGAGCCCCATGTTATTCTTATGGAGAATAAGATTGAAATTTAATGACTTTGGTATGGTCATATGAATCGTTCAGAAACGTGCTAGAGACTTGGAATTTGGTAGTATTGTAGTAAGGGATCATAAGCTAATGGTGAAATTTTCAAAAGTCCCATTTTCAAATTTTAACCACCCTAAAAATCCAAAATGGCGGACCTCTGAATACGACAAAACAAGGTTTTTTCAACCGGATGTAGCTCGAAAACCGTAAGAGCTAGAAAAGATTTGAAAGGATCTTAGCGAAAGGAAATTAAATTTTCTACTTAACCCTATCAAGCGTTTTCCGAAAATCGAACTCCTTAAGCTTCAAAAAACGCCCTACTTACAAAATTTGGTAAAGTTTTATTAAATTTTTACCGGTTTTCGCCATTTTTTCATACTTAAATAATTTTTTTTCCCAAAAATTATTATTGCTTTGTATTCTCCTTACTTTACTTCAAATTTTACTCATTACATGTCTTTTCGTAACTTTACTCCTTGACCCCCAAAACTTAGGTTTAATGTCAAAAATTACTATTACGAATCGGTGAATTGGTTCTCGCTCTTATTTCTGCGTTCTCATTTGACTACCCTAGTTGGATTTGAGTTGCATCTTTAACTCTAATTTTTCGAAGTTCTTCGTGTTATTTGAGTATTTATTGCTTATTATGGATTTTACGTGCGTTGCTGTTGGATCCTTTCACCAAGGAGATCCAAGGTTCACTGACAGTAACAACTCTCAGTGTGTGGCCAATGCGGCCTGTGCTCTAGCTTGGCAAGTGTTCCACGGTGGTTTCAACACTAATGCTATCGATGAAATACTCACGGCCGGTGATCGCTTGTATAGAGAATCTCGCCGTGAGTATAACGTTGGTAGCCGGTACTTGTTCCCCGAGGAGCTTGCCAGGCGTTTCGAAATTGCAGATAGGGACGTCACCGTCGAGGAAATGTCGTTCGTCTGCAACGGATTGTACCCGGCTAATGTAGACAGCCTTGATGAGGCAGTGACATCACTGTCAACTGTCTTGGAAAGTTCAATGCCCGTTGATTCTCTCGACGGCGGGTTTCTGTTCACGGGGCAATTAGTGACTGTGGCCTTTTGGCGTCACCGAGAACACTTATATCTCTTTGATTCCCACGCCGTGAATAATATCCGCCGTAGAGATGTTGTCCCCGATAACAACAAAGCGAGGCTATTTCAATGTGGTAGTTTCACTGCATTGGCCTCACTTTTATTGACAAATTCCGCGTTCGTCGGTGGAGAGTACAGCATCATGAGACTCAAGTTTTCGATTGACTGTACAAACCAACCGATCGAACATGCGGTTATTGATCCAAATCCTATTCCCCCCTCCCCGACGGTTTCAGATCCCGTATTGGATGTCAAAAAAGGTCCTGGCAGACCTAAAAAGGTAAAACGCGGGCGTCCGAAAGTTTTGGACACTACGCATGACGAGCAAGTGCAAGCGGCAAAGAAGAAGTACAGAGAGACGCACTCTGATGACATCAGAGAAAAAAATAGTCAGTACTCCCAGAACCATCCTGAGGTGAACAGGGAGGCTGTAGGCCGTTACAGCCAAACCCACCCTGAGGTCAACAGAGCTGCTGTTGGCCGTTACAGCCAAACCCATCCTGAGGTCAACAGAGCTGCTGTTGGCCGTTACAGTCAAAATAACCCTGACATACACCGGAAGGCTGTTCGAGAGTACGACTTGCGTCATCCCGGAGCTTCTTCTGGAAGAGTGCAGATTTTCCGTCTGAAAAATCCTCTATTTACCGATCTTCGTCACTTGCCAGCTTCACTTGCTCGAAGCATTTCTGATCACGGTCCAATGGGGTCTTGGAAGGGGGAGCTGTTGAATGATATTCCAGCTTTTAGTCTTAAAAAAGTTAGTCTTTGGGACAATGATATTTTTAAATGTATGCACTGTGGCGCTCCACTTTTTGAGGAGGAAAAGGGTAGGAAGAAGTGGTGTTGCGGACAAGGGGCATACAACGTCCTTGATCTAAGTCCTCTTGATGAATCCTTCTATTCGGATCGGCGTTTTCTCGATAGGGCTCGTGCCTACAACGACCTGTTTGCGTTCTGTGCTTTAGAGGTATCTGGTGGGTACAGGCACCCCAGTGGTCTCTCTTTCTTTAAAATCGAAGGGAGAATGTACCACCAGGTCTACAATCTGTCCGACCCTGGTCAAAAGTTTACCACTAAGGCTGGGGACGTACAGTTTGTGAACCGGTCCCGTCTTTACATCGACGACGGTGAAGAACGGCGGAACATTGCCTTGGGTAGATCACTTGACGGTGACGTTGTTGACTCTATCAATCGATACCTGTCACAGCAGAATCCATACGTCACTCACTATCGGCGTTTGGGTAGTGAGCCAGCTGTGAACGCTCACTTGGATTTCCAAGTGACAAGTAGATCTACCCATGGTCCCGTTCTAGGTGACAGGCAAACAGGCGTTGAGGTGCACGCTGTCATAAGCACCGACGAGACAGTTTACGAGCCCCGCAAGCTATCCGTATGGAAAGTTGGATCCGGAAGACCCACTTCTATCAACCTTTTCAGTCCCCTCATGGAACCCTTCCAGTACCCTCTGCTCTATCCTCAAGGCACTTTGGGCTGGCATATTGGTCGCCGCGACAATTTTAACAACAAATTGTCCCAGTATGATTATTCCCGTTGCCTTCTGCTGTCTGAGCCTCGTTTCTCACACCTCGGCCGACTGTCTCAAGCTTGGCAGGTCGAAATGTATGCCAGATACGAGGACGAGAAGCTCAACTACATCAAGTTCACGCAGACGAAGGCAGCTGAAAATGCCATGAGGATAGGGCCGTTGGATGAGATTGAAGCGGCGAATCGTGGTGGACGGCAAGTGCTCAACGACATTAACAATGACGAGACAGTTCAGGGGGAAGGTGGGGTACAGGCTGGCAAAGTTTACCTCCCAAGTTCGTTTACCGGGGGGCCGAGATATATGAAACTTCGATATGAGAATGCTATGGCATTGGTCTCACGTCTCGGCTTCCCCACATTTTTTCTCACATTCACTTATAGTGCGACTTGGGAGGAGAACAAAAAAGCCTGTCCTCGAAATAGCGGTCGCAGTGATCCCAACACGGCCTGCAGAGTTTTCTATATCAAACTGCTGGAACTCCTCCGTGATTTGCGCAGCGGAGCTATGTTCGGTCGGTCTATCTACATAGTCCACGTCATCGAGATGCAGATGCGGGGTCTTCCACATGCCCACATCGTGTTCAAAATCGATGGCGATGGACCAGTGCAGGCTTCGGACATAGACTCCCTCATCCGCGCTGACATTCCATCTCCGGAGGAGGCAGGAGGCCGATTAAGGGCGTTGGTTCTGCGGCACATGAGCCAAAGGCGAGTCTATATTATATACAACCCGATGTGTAACTGATTGACTGACTGACTGACTCACTGATCAGGTATACTAAATATTGGGCACTTCTAGAATAGCTAGAGAGCTGAAATTTTCGGTGGAGGTCCGTATGGGTCCCAGACCACCAGGAAAATCCCAAAAAGTTACATTTTCAAATTGCAACCCCCCCAAAAAAATTCCATTAAAAACGCCCTTTTTTGGGAAAAACATGTTTTTTTAAAACAGCTGTAGCTCGAAAACGGTAAGAGCTAGAATCGATTTGAGGAAAAATCGTGAGTTTGAAATTAAATTTTCTACAAGACAGTTTTGTCAGAGAAGTCGTCATATCGAAATTCGCACTCCTTCACCTTCAAAAAACGCTCTACTTCCAAAAATTGTGAAAATTCTCGATTTTTTTTAGTGTTTTTAATTTTTAAAACGACATTTCGCACATATATTTCTACTTTTTATGCTCCCAACGTTGAAAGGAATGTCCCTAGAGTGACCTTGGCGGTTTTTCAATAAAAAAAGATCGTTTTTTAACGTATTTCTTATGGAGAATTAACATGCAACGACAAGCAAACTAGAAGTAAACGTCAGTAGGTGAAATATGGGCGTTTGGCAACAGAAAAAAGCATTTTTGTCACTTCTAGAGTATCTACGGGGCTGACATTTTTTGTGAAGGTTTGTCTGGGTACCAAACCACCCAGAGAGTCCCAAAATTTAGTTTTTCCAACTGAATCCCGCCAAAAGAAATCCCGTTAAACCCTAGTTTTTTTGGGAAAAACATGTTTTTTAAAAACTACTGTAGCTCGAATACGG
Organism: Macrosteles quadrilineatus; assembly: GCF_028750875.1. Lineage (NCBI taxonomy): Eukaryota > Metazoa > Arthropoda > Insecta > Hemiptera > Cicadellidae > Macrosteles > Macrosteles quadrilineatus. The sequence goes on along the minus strand of NW_026542598.1, from coordinate 32,634,874 downwards.
TAAGAGCTAGAAACGATTTGAGGGAAAATCGTAGGTTCAGAATTAAATTTTCTACAAGACAGTTTTCTCAAAGAAGGGGTCACATCGAAAATCTTACTCCTTCACCTTCAAAAAACGCTCTACTTCCAAAAATTGTTAAAATTCTTGAATTCTTTGATGTTTTTAATTTATCAAACGGATTTTCGTACATATATTTGTACTTTTTATGGTATTAACGTTGAAAAGAAAGTCCCTTGAGTCACCGTCTATAATTTCGACGTACTAAAAAATTTAAAATGGCAGATTTTCAATCAAAAAGGTAGTTTTTAACTCTTTTTTTTAACGTATTCCTTGTAGAAAATTAACATGCTTATACACACAAACGAAATCTAAATGTAAGTAGGTGAATTAAAAGGCGAGTGAGCGTAGCGAACGAGCTAACCCGAAGGCAAGTGAGCGCAGCGAACGAGCTCCAACCTAAAGGTGAGTGAGCGTAGCGAACGAACTACCCTGAAGGCAAGTGAGCGCAGCGAACGAGCTCCAACCTAAAAGTGAGTGAGCGTAGCGAACGAGCTAACCTGAAGGCAAGTGAGCGCAGCGAACGAGCTCCAACCTAAAGGTGAGTGAGCGTAGCGAACGAGCTAACCTGAAGGCAAGTGAGCGCAGCGAACGAGCTCCAACCTAAAAGTGAGTGAGCGTAGCGAACGAGCTAACCTGAAGGCAAGTGAGCGCAGCGAACGAGCTCCAACCTAAAGGTGAGTGAGCGTAGCGAACGAGCTAACCTGAAGGCAAGTGAGCGCAGCGAACGAGCTCCAAGCTAAAGGTGAGTGAGCGTAGCGAACGAACTTCAACCAGGATTTGATTGAGCCATTTTACCTCACTCTAACTCCTAAGACTTTATATCGATGCTTATTGATGTACAAAAAGTTTTAGAGGTTGTTACTTAGCAAATTTAATTTATCATAGCACCGGCCCTACAACGAGACTCTAACATGTCAAGACTGGTTTGGTTTGCACTTAACAACCCCTCTATGAAATACTTCGCAACTGCAAAGTTATCACTACGTCTTTTACGCAAAAATGTTTCCGGACAACATCCTGTCCCCCGTGACAATTTCTCATCACGGCTACTATTAAAAGGGGGCCTGGGGGCGGAGCCCCCAGCGAGCACAAGGCGAGTCTAATTAACTATACAGCCCGATGTGTAACTCACTCACTCAATGGGGATACAAATTCTAGACCACTTCTAGAATAGCTAGAGATCTGAAATTTGGCACACTTGTAGGTCTTGGGCCCAAACCCACGGGAAAATCCTAAAAAGTTGCATTTTTTAACATTAACCCCCCCGTAATCTCGAATTTCCCCCCCTTGTTATTCTTATGGGAAATAACATTGAAAATTCCCGACTTTGGTATGGTCATATGAATCGTTTAGAAACGTGCTAGAGACTTCAAATTTGCGTAGTATTGTAGTAAGAGACCTTACATTACCGGTGGAATATGCAAAAGTCCCATTTTCAAATTTTAACCCACCCAAAAATCCAAAATGGCGGACCTCTGAAAACGAAAAACACTTTTTTTTTCAACCGGATGTAGCTCGAAAACGGTAAGAGCTAGAAAAGATTTGAAAGAATCTTAGCGAAAGGAAATTAAATTTTCTACAAAACCCTCTTAGGCGTTTTCTAAAAATCGCATTTCTTCAGCTTCAAAAAACGCCCTACTTTCAAAATTTGGTAAATTTGTATTAAATTTTTACCGGTTTTCGCCATTTTTTCATACTTAAATAATTTTTTTTTCACAAATTATTATTGCTTTGTATTTTCCTTACTTTACTTTAAATTTTACTCATGACATGTTTTTTCGTAACTTTACTCCTTGACCCCCAAAACTTAATTTTAATCTCAAAATTTGAAGGTTTTTTGCCACTTTTACGAGCCCCATGTTATTCTTATGGAGAATAAGATTGAAATTTAATGACTTTGGTATGGTCATATGAATCGTTTAGAAACGTGCTAGAGACTTGTAATTTGGTAGTATTGTAGTAAGGGATTATAAGCTAATGGTGAAATTTTCAAAAGTCCCATTTTCAAATTTTAAGCCCCCCAAAAATCCAAAATGGCGTACCTCTGAAAACAAAAAAACACACTTTTTTCAACCGGATGTAGCTCGAAAACAGTAAGAGCTAGAAAAGATTTGAAAGAATCTTAGCGAAAGGAAATTAGATTTTCTACATAACCCTCTAAGCGTTTTCCGGAAATCTCACTCCTTCAGCTTCAACAAACGCCCTACTTTCAAAATTTGGTAAATTTCTTTCAAATTTTTACCAGTTTTCGCTATTTTTTCATACTTAAATAATTCCTTTTCGCAAATATTATTATTGCTTCGTATTCTCCTTACTTTACTTTAAATTTTACACTTTACGTGTTTTTTCGTAACTTTACTCCTTGACCCCCAAAACTTAGGTTTAATGTCAAAATTTGAAAATTTTACGAGCCCCATGTTATTCTTATGGAGAATAACATTTACCCTATAAAAACCACCATAAATCCCCGTTCCCATGGTCCGTTCATGCTATAGATTTACTCTGGTTTACTTAAGGTTTTATCCTCCTATCGTATTTACAACCCCCCCCAAATATTAAATCCCCCCCAATGTTATTCTTACAGGTGCATAATTCTAAATCACGTTTACCCATTTCTAGAATGACTAGATCTGAAATTTGGCATGATTGTAGATCTTGCGCCCTTTCCGAAAAGTGAAATTTTACAAATATAACTCCCCCCCACGAAATATAGAATCCCCCCAATGTTATTCCTACAGGTGCATCGGTCTAAATCAATTTTACCCACTTCTAGATTAGCTAAAGATCTGAAATTTGGCTCAATTGTAGGTCTTGCGCCATTACCCATTTGTATTTACCCCCAACCAAAAAGGGGGCCTGGGGGCGTCGTATTTTCAACCCCCCCCCAAATATTAAATCCTCCCCCCCTAATGTTATTCTTACAGGTGCATAAGTCTAAATCACGTTTACCCATTTCTAGATTTACTGGATATCTGAAATTTGGCATGATTGTTGATCTTGCGCCCTTTTCGAAAAGTGACATTTTACAAATATAACTCCCCCCCACGAAAATTAGAATCCCCCCCAATGTTATTCCTACACGTACATCGGTCTAAATCAATTTTACCCACTTCTAGATTAGCTAAAGATCTGAAATTTGGCTCAATTGCAGGTCTTGCGCCATTACCCATTTCTTTTTACCCCCAACCAAAGAAGGGGGCCTGGGGGCGGAGCCCCCAGCGAGCCAAAGGCGAGTCTATATTATATACAGCCCGATGTGTAACTGACTGACTGACTGATTCATCAGGTATACAAATGTTTGGGCACTTCTAGAATAGCTAGGAAGCTGAAATTTTTTTTGGAGGTCCGTCTAGGTCCCAAAGCACCAGCAAAATCCCAAAAAGTTACATTTTCAAAATGCAACCCCCCCAAAAAAATTCCATTAAAAACTCCCTTTTTTGGGGAAAACACGTTTTTTTAAAACGGCTGTAGCTCGAAAACGGTAAGAGCTAGAATCGATTTGAGGAAAAATCGTGAGTTTGGAATTAAATTTTCTACAAGACACTATTAAGCGTTTTTCGAAAATCGCACTCCTTTACCTTCAAAAAACGCCCTACTTCCAAAAATTGTAAAAATTCTTGATTTTTTTAAGTGTTTTTAATTTTTAAAATGACTTTTCGCACATATATTTCTACTTTTAATGCTCCCAACGTTGAAAGGAATGTCCCTAGAGTGACCTTCCATAATTTTAACCTACAAAAAAAATTCAAAATGGCGGATTTTCAATCAAAAAGATCGTTTTTTTAATGTGTTTCTTATGGAGAATTAACATGCTACGACAAGCAAACTAGAAGTAAACGTGAGTAGGTGAAATATGGGCGTTTGGCGACAGAAAAAGCATTATTGTCACTTCTAGAGTAGCTACGGAGCTGAAATTTTTTGTAAAAGTTTGTCTGGGTACCAACCCACCCAGAAAGTCCCAAAATTTAGTTTTTCCAACTGAAACCCACCAAAAGAAATCCTTTAAAACCCTAGTTTTTTTGGGAAAAACATGTTTTTTTAAAACTGCTGTAGCTCGAAAACGGTAAGAGCTAGAAACGATTTGAGGGAAAATCGTAGGTTCAGAATCAAATTTTCTACAAGACAGTTTTCTCAAAGAAGGGGTCATATCGAAAATCTGACTCCTTCACCTTCAAATAACGCCCTACTTCCAAAAATTGTAAAAACTCTTGATTTTTTAAGTGTTTTTATTTTCGTACATATATTTGTACCTTTTATGGTCCCAACGTTGAAAACAAAGTCCCTTGAGTGACCTTCTATAATTTGAACGTACTAAAAAATTAAAAATGGCGGGGTTTCAATCAAGAAGGGAGTTTTTAAAGATTTTTTTAACGTATTCCAATCCCATTCCAACCCCCTCTCTTTCATCCCCATTAAAATTTTTAAATTCATGACAATAGCTAATTTGCAACCAAAAGGTGAGTGAGCGTAGCGAACGAGCTAACCTGAAGGCAAGTGAGCACAGCGAACGAGCTCCAACCTAAAGGTGAGTGAGCGAAGCGAACGAGCTAACCTGAAGGCAAGTGAGCGCAGCGAACGAGCTCCAACCTACAGGTGAGTGAGCGTAGCGAACGAACTTCAACCTAAAGGTGAGTGAGCGTAGCGAACGAGCTAACCTGAAGGCAAGTGAGCGCAGCGAACGAGCTCCAACCTAAAGGTGAGTGAGCGTAGCGAACGAGCTAACCTGAAGGTGAGTGAGCGTAGCGAACGAGCTAACTTGAAGGCAAGTGAGCGCAGCGAACGAGTTCCAACCTAAAGGTGAGTGAGCGTAGCGAACGAACTTCAACCAGGATTTGGTTGAGCCATGCGTTTAGTTTAATTTTTTTCCCATCTCCACCCCAAATTCGTGTTTAAACCTTAAATTTTACCTTATTTTCCCTATTTTTCGTGATTTTGACTGCGCAAGGGGTCCATTCTTCATGCCGATAATTTTCACCAACCCCCGCCCCTAAGATTATTTTAAAATATTATTTTACATCACTCTAACTCCTAAGATTTTATATCGATGCTTATTGATGTGAAGAAAGTTTTTTGAGGTTGTGACTTAGCAAATTTAATTTATCATAGCACCGGCCCTACATCGAGACACTAACATGTCAAGACTGGTTTGGTTTGCACTTAACAACCCCTCTTTAGAATACTTCGCAACTGCCAAGTTATCACTACGTCTTTTACGCAAAAATGTTTCCGGACAAAAAATGTTTCCGGACAACATCCTGTCCCCCGTGAACATTTCTCATCACGGCTACTATTAAAAGGGGGCCTGGGGGCGGAGCCCCCAGCGAGCACAAGGCGAGTCTAATTAACTATACAGCCCGATGTGTAACTCACTCACTCAATGGGGATACAAATTCTAGACCACTTCTAGAATAGCTAGAGATCTGAAATTTGGCACACTTGTAGGTCTTGGGCCCAAACCCACGGGAAAATCCTAAAAAGTTGCATTTTTTAACATTAACCCCCCCGTAATCTCGAATTTCCCCCCCTTGTTATTCTTATGGGAAATAACATTGAAAATTCCCGACTTTGGTATGGTCATATGAATCGTTTAGAAACGTGCTAGAGACTTCAAATTTGCGTAGTATTGTAGTAAGAGACCTTACATTACCGGTGGAATATGCAAAAGTCCCATTTTCAAATTTTAACCCACCCAAAAATCCAAAATGGCGGACCTCTGAAAACGAAAAACACTTTTTTTTTCAACCGGATGTAGCTCGAAAACGGTAAGAGCTAGAAAAGATTTGAAAGAATCTTAGCGAAAGGAAATTAAATTTTCTACAAAACCCTCTTAGGCGTTTTCTAAAAATCGCATTTCTTCAGCTTCAAAAAACGCCCTACTTTCAAAATTTGGTAAATTTGTATTAAATTTTTACCGGTTTTCGCCATTTTTTCATACTTAAATAATTTTTTTTTCACAAATTATTATTGCTTTGTATTTTCCTTACTTTACTTTAAATTTTACTCATGACATGTTTTTTCGTAACTTTACTCCTTGACCCCCAAAACTTAATTTTAATCTCAAAATTTGAAGGTTTTTTGCCACTTTTACGAGCCCCATGTTATTCTTATGGAGAATAAGATTGAAATTTAATGACTTTGGTATGGTCATATGAATCGTTTAGAAACGTGCTAGAGACTTGTAATTTGGTAGTATTGTAGTAAGGGATTATAAGCTAATGGTGAAATTTTCAAAAGTCCCATTTTCAAATTTTAAGCCCCCCAAAAATCCAAAATGGCGTACCTCTGAAAACAAAAAAACACACTTTTTTCAACCGGATGTAGCTCGAAAACAGTAAGAGCTAGAAAAGATTTGAAAGAATCTTAGCGAAAGGAAATTAGATTTTCTACATAACCCTCTAAGCGTTTTCCGGAAATCTCACTCCTTCAGCTTCAACAAACGCCCTACTTTCAAAATTTGGTAAATTTCTTTCAAATTTTTACCAGTTTTCGCTATTTTTTCATACTTAAATAATTCCTTTTCGCAAATATTATTATTGCTTCGTATTCTCCTTACTTTACTTTAAATTTTACACTTTACGTGTTTTTTCGTAACTTTACTCCTTGACCCCCAAAACTTAGGTTTAATGTCAAAATTTGAAAATTTTACGAGCCCCATGTTATTCTTATGGAGAATAACATTTACCCTATAAAAACCACCATAAATCCCCGTTCCCATGGTCCGTTCATGCTATAGATTTACTCTGGTTTACTTAAGGTTTTATCCTCCTATCGTATTTACAACCCCCCCCAAATATTAAATCCCCCCCAATGTTATTCTTACAGGTGCATAATTCTAAATCACGTTTACCCATTTCTAGAATGACTAGATCTGAAATTTGGCATGATTGTAGATCTTGCGCCCTTTCCGAAAAGTGAAATTTTACAAATATAACTCCCCCCCACGAAATATAGAATCCCCCCAATGTTATTCCTACAGGTGCATCGGTCTAAATCAATTTTACCCACTTCTAGATTAGCTAAAGATCTGAAATTTGGCTCAATTGTAGGTCTTGCGCCATTACCCATTTGTATTTACCCCCAACCAAAAAGGGGGCCTGGGGGCGTCGTATTTTCAACCCCCCCCAAATATTAAATCCTCCCCCCCTAATGTTATTCTTACAGGTGCATAAGTCTAAATCACGTTTACCCATTTCTAGATTTACTGGATATCTGAAATTTGGCATGATTGTTGATCTTGCGCCCTTTTCGAAAAGTGACATTTTACAAATATAACTCCCCCCCACGAAAATTAGAATCCCCCCCAATGTTATTCCTACACGTACATCGGTCTAAATCAATTTTACCCACTTCTAGATTAGCTAAAGATCTGAAATTTGGCTCAATTGCAGGTCTTGCGCCATTACCCATTTCTTTTTACCCCCAACCAAAGAAGGGGGCCTGGGGGCGGAGCCCCCAGCGAGCCAAAGGCGAGTCTATATTATATACAACCCGATGTGTAACTGATTGACTGACTGACTGACTCACTGATCAGGTATACTAAATATTGGGCACTTCTAGAATAGCTAGAGAGCTGAAATTTTCGGTGGAGGTCCGTATGGGTCCCAGACCACCAGGAAAATCCCAAAAAGTTACATTTTCAAATTGCAACCCCCCCAAAAAAATTCCATTAAAAACGCCCTTTTTTGGGAAAAACATGTTTTTTTAAAACAGCTGTAGCTCGAAAACGGTAAGAGCTAGAATCGATTTGAGGAAAAATCGTGAGTTTGGAATGAAATTTTCTACAAGACACCAATAAGCGTTTTTCAAAAATCGCACTCCTTCACCTTCAAAAAACGCCCTACTTCCAAAAATTGTGAAAATTCTCGATTTTTTTACGCGTTTTTAATTTTTAAAACGACTTTTCGTACGTACATTTGTACATTTTATGCTCCCAACGTTGAAAGGAATGTCCCTAGAGTAACCTTCTATAATTTTAACCTACTAAAAAAAATTCAAAATGGCGGATTTTCAATAAAAAATATTATTTTTTAACGTATTTCTTATGGAGAATTAACATGCTACGACAAGCGAACTAGAAGTAAACGTCAGTAGGTGAAATATGGGCGTTTGGCGACAGAAAAAGCATTTCTGTCACTTCTAGAGTATCTACGGGGCTGAAATTTTTTGTTAAGGTATGTCTGGGTACCAAACCACCCAGAAAGTCCCGAAATTTAGTTTTTCCAACTGAAACCCACCAAAAGAAATCCCTTAAAACCCTAGTTTTTTTCGGAAAAACATGTTTTTTTCAAACTGCTGTAGCTCGAAAACGGTAAGAGCTAGAAACGATTTGAGGGAAAATCGTAGGTTCAGAATTAAATTTTCTACAAGACTCTTTTCTCAAAGAAGGGGTCATATCGAAAATCTTACTCCTTCACCTTCAAAAAACGCTCTACTTCCAAAAATTGTTAAAATTCTTGATTTCTTTGATGTTTTTAATTTATAAAACGGATTTTCGTACATATATTTGTACTTTTTATGGTCTTAACGTTGGAAAGAAAGTCCCTTGAGTCACCATCTATAATTTCGACGTATTAAAAAATTTTAAATGGTGGATTTTCAATAAAAAATGTAGTTTTTGACTCTTTTTTAACGTATTCCTTATAGAAAATTAACATGCTTCACAAACGAGATCTAAATGTAAGTAGGTGAATTAAAAGGTGAGTGAGCGTAGCGAACGAGCTAACCTGAAGGCAAGTGAGCGCAGCGAACGAGCTCCAACCTAAAAGTGAGTGAGCGTAGCGAACGAGCTAAACTGAAGGCAAGTGAGCGCAGCGAACGAGCTCCAACCTAAAGGTGAGTGAGCGTAGCGAACGAGCTAACCTGAAGGCAAGTGAGCGCAGCGAACGAGCTCCAACCTAAAGGTGAGTGAGCGTAGCGAACGAACTTCAACCAGGATTTGATTGAGCCATTTTACCTCACTCTAACTCTTAAGACTTTATATCGATGCTTATTGATGTGAAGAAAGATTTAGAGGTTGTGACTTAGCAAATTTAATTTATCACAGCACCGGCCCTACATCGAGACTCTAACATGTCAAGACTGGTTTGGTTTGCACTTAACAACCCCCCTATGGAATACTTCGCAACTGCAAAGTTATCACTACGTCTTTTACGCAAAAATGTTTCCGGACAACATCCTGTCCCCCGTGACAATTTCTCATCACGGCTACTATTAAAAGGGGGCCTGGGGGCGGAGCCCCCAGCGAGCACAAGGCGAGTCTAATTAACTATACAGCCCGATGTGTAACTCACTCACTCAATGGGGATACAAATTCTAGACCACTTCTAGAATAGCTAGAGATCTGAAATTTGGCACACTTGTAGGTCTTGGGCCCAAACCCACGGGAAAATCCTAAAAAGTTGCATTTTTTAACATTAACCCCCCCGTAATCTCGAATTTCCCCCCTTGTTATTCTTATGGGAAATAACATTGAAAATTCCCGACTTTGGTATGGTCATATGAATCGTTTAGAAACGTGCTAGAGACTTCAAATTTGCGTAGTATTGTAGTAAGAGACCTTACATTACCGGTGGAATATGCAAAAGTCCCATTTTCAAATTTTAACCCACCCAAAAATCCAAAATGGCGGACCTCTGAAAACGAAAAACACTTTTTTTTTCAACCGGATGTAGCTCGAAAACGGTAAGAGCTAGAAAAGATTTGAAAGAATCTTAGCGAAAGGAAATTAAATTTTCTACAAAACCCTCTTAGGCGTTTTCTAAAAATCGCATTTCTTCAGCTTCAAAAAACGCCCTACTTTCAAAATTTGGTAAATTTGTATTAAATTTTTACCGGTTTTCGCCATTTTTTCATACTTAAATAATTTTTTTTTCACAAATTATTATTGCTTTGTATTTTCCTTACTTTACTTTAAATTTTACTCATGACATGTTTTTTCGTAACTTTACTCCTTGACCCCCAAAACTTAATTTTAATCTCAAAATTTGAAGGTTTTTTGCCACTTTTACGAGCCCCATGTTATTCTTATGGAGAATAAGATTGAAATTTAATGACTTTGGTATGGTCATATGAATCGTTTAGAAACGTGCTAGAGACTTGTAATTTGGTAGTATTGTAGTAAGGGATTATAAGCTAATGGTGAAATTTTCAAAAGTCCCATTTTCAAATTTTAAGCCCCCCAAAAATCCAAAATGGCGTACCTCTGAAAACAAAAAAACACACTTTTTTCAACCGGATGTAGCTCGAAAACAGTAAGAGCTAGAAAAGATTTGAAAGAATCTTAGCGAAAGGAAATTAGATTTTCTACATAACCCTCTAAGCGTTTTCCGGAAATCTCACTCCTTCAGCTTCAACAAACGCCCTACTTTCAAAATTTGGTAAATTTCTTTCAAATTTTTACCAGTTTTCGCTATTTTTTCATACTTAAATAATTCCTTTTCGCAAATATTATTATTGCTTCGTATTCTCCTTACTTTACTTTAAATTTTACACTTTACGTGTTTTTTCGTAACTTTACTCCTTGACCCCCAAAACTTAGGTTTAATGTCAAAATTTGAAAATTTTACGAGCCCCATGTTATTCTTATGGAGAATAACATTTACCCTATAAAAACCACCATAAATCCCCGTTCCCATGGTCCGTTCATGCTATAGATTTACTCTGGTTTACTTAAGGTTTTATCCTCCTATCGTATTTACAACCCCCCCCAAATATTAAATCCCCCCCAATGTTATTCTTACAGGTGCATAATTCTAAATCACGTTTACCCATTTCTAGAATGACTAGATCTGAAATTTGGCATGATTGTAGATCTTGCGCCCTTTCCGAAAAGTGAAATTTTACAAATATAACTCCCCCCCACGAAATATAGAATCCCCCCAATGTTATTCCTACAGGTGCATCGGTCTAAATCAATTTTACCCACTTCTAGATTAGCTAAAGATCTGAAATTTGGCTCAATTGTAGGTCTTGCGCCATTACCCATTTGTATTTACCCCCAACCAAAAAGGGGGCCTGGGGGCGTCGTATTTTCAACCCCCCCCCAAATATTAAATCCTCCCCCCCTAATGTTATTCTTACAGGTGCATAAGTCTAAATCACGTTTACCCATTTCTAGATTTACTGGATATCTGAAATTTGGCATGATTGTTGATCTTGCGCCCTTTTCGAAAAGTGACATTTTACAAATATAACTCCCCCCCACGAAAATTAGAATCCCCCCCAATGTTATTCCTACACGTACATCGGTCTAAATCAATTTTACCCACTTCTAGATTAGCTAAAGATCTGAAATTTGGCTCAATTGCAGGTCTTGCGCCATTACCCATTTCTTTTTACCCCCAACCAAAGAAGGGGGCCTGGGGGCGGAGCCCCCAGCGAGCCAAAGGCGAGTCTAAATACTATACAATCCGATGTGTAACTGACTGGGGATACAAATTCTAGACCACTTCTAGATGAGCTAGAGACTTGAAATTTTCGGTGGTTGTAGGTCTAGTGCCCAAACCACCCATAAAATTCCAAAAAGTCGCATTTTCAAATTTTAACCCCCCCGAAAATTCGAATTCCCCCCCCCCATGTTATTCTTATGGGGAATAACATTAAAAATGGCCGACTTTCGTGTTCCCATCTGAACCACTTAGAAACGTGCTAGAGACTTCAAATTTGCGTAGTATTGTAGTAAAAGATCTTACATTACCGGTGGAATATGCAAAAGTCCCATTTTCAAATTTTAACCCACCCAAAAATCCAAAACGGCGGACCTCTGAAAACGAAAAAACACTTTTTTTTCAACCGGATGTAGCTCGAAAACGGTAAGAGCTAGAAAAGATTTGACAGTATATCCAGGAACAGGAATTAAATTTTCTACAAAACCCTCTTGGGCGTTTTCAGAAAATCGCACTCCTTAAGCTTCAAAAAACGCCCTACTTTCAAAATTTTGTAAATTTTTTTCAAATTTTTATCGGTTTTTGCTATGTTTTCGTACCTAAATAATTATTTTTTGCAAATATTATTAATGTTTCGTATTCTCCTTAGTTTACTTTACATTTCACCCTTTACATGTATTTTCGTAACTTTACTCCTTGACCCCCAAAAACTTAATTTTAATGTGAAAATTTGATTGGTTTTTACCGGTTTTACCAGCCCCATGTTATCCTTATGGAGAATAGCTATGTAATTTTAATACTTTGGTATGCTCATCTGATTAGTTTAGAAACGTTCTAAAGACTTTAAATTTTTGTAGTATTGCAGTATGGGATCATCCGTTAATGGTGGAATTTGCAAAAATGCCTTTTAAAAATTTTAACCCCCAAAAAAATCCAAAATGGTAGACGTATAAAAACGAAAAAACACGGTTTTTAATACCGACTATAACTAAAAAACGGTAATAGCTAGCAAAAATTTGAAAGAATCTTCATGAACAGGAATTAAATTTCCTACAAGACACTATTACGCGTTTTTAGAAAATCGCACTCCTTCACCTAAAAAAAACGCCCTACTTTCAAATTTTGGTAAATTTTCTTCAAATTTTTAACGGTTTTTGACGCGTGCTGGCGTTTATTAAACTTTCCAGTATCAGAATCTGAGCCGGCTGTTGAATGTCTTCCCGTCCATCTGGAGGGCAAGCAGTCCGTCCTGTTTAGACCTGGCCAACTGGCAGAGGCAGCCGCTAGGAACAGCTCCAAACTCACCATCTACTTTGACCGGCCTCGTATTTCACTGTTTGACGACCTGACTTATCAGGGGTTCTATGAAACGTTTGTGGTTCATGTCAAGCGCCCAAAAACTGCGGAGATATACGAGCACCCCGATGGCGTCCATTTTATCACTGCCCGACAGCGTGGCGAGAAGGTGTGCAGACTGTTTTGGGTCTCACCGAGCAGGACAGAACAGTATTACCTGCGTATCCTGCTTATGACTGTATCTTGCCGTGGTTATGCCGACCTCCTGTCCCGCGGTGGACCAAACTGCCGCACTTTTCAAGGGGTCGCGCGGCATCTTGGCTTGGTGCAAGACGAACAGGAGTACCACTACGCACTGCGCGAGGCCGCCACTTTCATGACTGGCCCGAGACTTCGTTCTTTCTTTGTGATCCTCTGCAACATGGGGGCTCCTGCAGCTCTCCTGTGGGATGCTTTCCGTGATTCCATCTGCGAGGACCACATAGAGCGTAATCCTCTCGATGTTGAACTGGCCTACAAGCTAGGTCTCATCGATATTGATCGGAGTCTTCGTCGGCAGGGTTCTTGCGTCGCAGATCATGGCCTCCCCGATGTACACGATGACACGACGGAGTTGGGCAGAGAACTGCTCTTACATGGTGAAAATCAACAGAGAGTGTTTGTGGAGGAGTGGGTGCCAAAGCTCTCTGAAGATCAAAACCGCGTATTTGAGTACGTTACCTCCGTTCTCAATGCCCCTGCCAGCGGAACGTCGTCGAAAATCATTTTTCTTGACGGCCCGGGAGGCTATGGGAAGACCACTCTGATTCGTGTCATTCTCGCATACGTGAGAGGTTGTCGTCAGGTTGCACTGGCAGTCGCTAGCTCTGGGATCGCCGCGGGTAACATGCCTGGTGGAACTACAGCTCACAGCATGTTCCGGTTGCCACTCGACTTCGGTGACGGCACCGGCTTTTGGAACATCACCAACGGCTCCCAGCGAGCAGAGCTCATCAGGGCCGCAAGGCTCATTGTCTTTGATGAGGCCCCGATGGCACATCGGTTCGTTTTCGAGGTTCTTGACAGATCCCTGCGAGACCTCATGCGTTCCAGTGAGCTATTCGGTGGTAAAATATTCCTCTGTTGTGGCGACTTTCGCCAGATCGCGCCTGTCGTTGTAAACGCTCGTACTCCAACTGACATTGTTTGTGTCTCACTTCGGGCTTCCCATCTGTGGCAGCATTTCAAAATTTTTGCCCTGACAACAGCTCATCGGACTAGTAGTTCCACAGCCTATTCCGAATTCCTTCTTAGGGTAGGCAACGGAACTGTCAGTTCGACCACTTTCTTGGAGGGACGGAACGAACAAAGTCTAATTCCGCTGCTCGGGATTAGACAAGTGACGTCTTTGACTGATTTGGTCGATTCCGTCTTTCCCGCAAACGTCCTACTCGACTCTGATATGTGTTCGCGACGCGCAATCCTCTCGACTCTGATAGTGAACGTCAAGGAGATCAACGACCACATCTTGAACTCCCTCGACGGTCATCTGTACGAGCTGAGGAGCGCCGACACAGTCGACAGAGAGAACGACGATGGCCTGGATGTCGACGTTCAACTCCTGAACACGGCTACTGGCAAGGGCGTACCAGACCATGTTCTGCGGCTGAAGATCGGTTCTGTTTGCCTCATTATGAGGAACCTCAACATCGCTGAAGGACTCGTCAACGGCACTAAAGTCATCGTAATCGGCATCACCAACCGCCTGATTACAGTGAGACTTCCCGGACAGACGCAACCTATCGGAATTCCCCGGATTACCTTTACTTTTGCGTTTGTCGAGGGTTCGCCGTTACGTGTTCGTCGACGTCAGTTCCCACTGATGTTGGCCTATTGCATGACCGGACACAAGAGCCAAGGTCAGACAATAGATTCAGTCGGTGTTGATTTACGGACCGATTGCTTCACGCACGGGCAACTATACGTCTTGCTCAGTAGGGTCAGACATCCAGACCATATTGTTGTTCTCGTACACCCCGAACGTGTCCGAGATGGAATCGCATACGCAAAGAACATCGTGTATGGCGATCTCCTTCTCTAAACCTGATTTGACATTAGCAGTAGGCTAGGGGATCTGCTTAATCAAAACTCCCCGTTGTGACTTGACAACATCGGCAGTACGATAGGGGGCCTGCCTTATCAAAAGTCCCCGTTGTTGTATAAAGTAGTTAGTAAAGTTTACTAACTTGTACATTTGTAAATAATTGTAAATATGGTTCCGACGTTTCCTGGCCTCCCCGTGGCGGAACTGGATATGCCATAAATTGTATGGCTAACCGACAGGGAAACAAACATTACTTGATCTATTTTCATAAATATATACATGAATATCTACTATAATCTATTTAATTCATATGATACTTTACTATTATCAACTTATTCACTTATCAATCGACATACTAATCAATCTACTCATCTTATACAACAGTTCTCTAATTTGTACATTTGTAAGTAATTGTAAATATGGTTCCAACGTTTCCTGGCCTCCTCGTGGCGGAACTGGATATGCCATACAGTTTGTGGCTAACTGACAGGGAAACAAACATTACTTAATCTATTTTCATAAATATATACGTCATGAATATCTACTATAATCTATTTTCTATTTACATCATATATACATGAATATCTAATATAATCTATTCACATCATATAATACTTTACTATTATCAACTTATTAACCTATCAATGAACATCAATATAAATTTACTTATCTTGTACAAAAGTTTACTAACTTGTACATATTCAAATAATTGCAAATATGGTTCCGACGATTCCTGGCCTCCTCGTGGCGGAACTGGATATGCCATAAAGTTTATGGCTAACCGACAGGGAAACAAACCTTACTTAATCTATTTTCGTAATTATATACTTGAATATCTACTATAATCTATTTACTTCATATAATACTTTACTATTATCAACTTATTAACTTATCAATCTCCTCTAATAAATTCATGAAATCGTTATTACTTTAATGTCGATTTTTACTATAACGAACCCTTCTCTCCTCATATTATTACTTCCTTTGACCAAAAACTCAATTGTAAAAATACTTGACTAACATACTCACTTACCGCAACTTAAAAAATGATTTTTTTATGAGGTGTTCCTTAAGCTAGAAGTTATCTTACTCAAAGTTAACTTATATAACTTAATATTGACGGTTTCACTTCTTGCTTTGTTACAACTTAACTCTAATCTACTAATGACGACTAACAGCTAGGGGGCCTGGGGGCGGAGCCCCCAGCGAGCCAAAGGCGAGTATAGCATATACCAACTGTAGCAGTTTTAAATACTCGTAAAAATAGAACATATGAGCACATTGCTTTTCTCCTTTGGTATTTGGTAATATAATTTGTAATTTAATATAAAATATTCTATGATTTACAAAAAGTCTTGTCAGCAGCTTAACTAGCCTATGTTCAAGTTCAATGCAACACTAGCAACACATTTGTAACTTAATCGATAGCCAAAGCAACTAGTTGTAAGAAAATTCATTACTCCCTATCTATTGCAACCCAGTGACCCATAACCCTTTTACAATGTGACCTAACATGTCACCATAGAACTACTGTATCACTAACAGTAGTCATTGTCACGCCACATGGCTGGGTATTGCCACGGTGGGACAAGACGAGTGTCACGGTCGAGCAAATGTTACTCCGGCCGTGACAATTACTGTGGAAATGACTGCCACTGCCATCATCTACTAGTAGGTTGCCATTTACACATTGTTGTAGAGGTCAAATAACAGAAGGCACTGGTCGTGGAACACACGTGAATCACCAAAGTTGTAGTGTTACGAGAGCTAAAATTGCCCGACGTTTTGCGAAATCTGACGTTAACAAGTTATAACCATAACTTAGTTACTAAAACCTTGTTGTCCGTTTTAATTTTTCTGGAATGTAATAACACAATTGTTGTGTTCAACCATAAAAACTACAGCAGTCCATAGGCCTATACTACATTAGTTCTTTTTACTACCTCAACTATTACCAGTTTTGGTTACTGAAGTCCACACTCATGGACAAGTTGGTATATA
The DNA here is from genome assembly GCF_028750875.1 of Macrosteles quadrilineatus. NCBI lineage: Eukaryota > Metazoa > Arthropoda > Insecta > Hemiptera > Cicadellidae > Macrosteles > Macrosteles quadrilineatus. Next base: position 32,618,050 of record NW_026542598.1, on the reverse strand, counting down.
GCCTAGGTTTTTACTCAAATAGACCATAGGTAATTAAATGCACCTCTAATAGAGTGTGCTACAATTTTAGTTCTATTATCTCATCCTTCTCTCACAATATTATATACATTAAAGATGTAATAGTTTGTATGGTGACCACCAGTGTGGCACGGTTAATAAATAGATCGATTAAAAAACGCCATAGTACAACAGCAACTAATGTCAATGGCTAAAGAATTAAATAATTTTTTTTGTTCTCGAACTGGCTAAAACTCTAACAATCTCATGCAGATATATAATTACAAAAAAGTTGAAATTCACTATAAAAACCGATTTTGAACATAAGTAAAAGATTTATTTTGTAAAAGTTTTACGATTTATATAATAAAGATCCGAAATGTCTTGATTGGTCTAATGAGTGATATTTAATTTAATTCAATGAGTGAAATATCAAACACTCATTGAATTAATCAAGGCATTCCGAAGCTTTATTCTTATTAGTTCTACTAAAAAAAATATTACAAACATATTTTTTCACCTATACATATTTAAAATTAGTTTTTATTCTATGACCTCGAAGGATTTGTAATTCGATATTATAAATTCACGAAATAATGAAAATATTAGTATTCGAATTTCGTACTTTAGAACGAACACGATCAATTTGGTAAGTTATACGTTTCCTGTAGCAATTGCAAAAGCATACTCCATGGGGTCAATATAATAGATGTGTGTACTAAGCCTTACACTTTTGTAAATTAAATATTATTAACTTGTGACTAGATAATGCCGACTTTTACACATTTATAACATTGTGGAACATCAAGCCTATACATCTTCTGCGGTTGTCCTACAAAGCTTATTAAAACTTTATAAACCACAAGTCTCACCGTCCATCCTCCCTCGGCCACCTCTTGTTCACAGAAGACCTTGAGGAACCAGTAGGTCGTCCCTCGGATCTGGAGGTAGTAGACTCCGGAGTGCCTCATGCCAGCGTTCGATAGGTCCAGACAGGAGTAGCCCTGGAACAGACCAATGGAGTGTCAAGATAGATATACATAAAATATATTTTACTGCAAGAAGGTTGCCAAATTAAAAACAGTTGAATTCCTCAAGAGTTGCACACTAGGTCCGATTGAGACTGGATCTAAAATCTCAATCCAATACCGTCTCCTGGACAATGGAACAACTTCGGTATAGTGTTTATGATTGGATAAAGCTTTACAAACTTAGACCCCGGAATACTTTGCTACTGAGTTACAACAGGAGAAGGGTATTTGAAAATTCTATTTCTTAACCCAACCAGTACTCATAACTCATAGGCGTTCAATAAAAACTAAATATCCAATAAAAATCCACAAATCTGTGGATGAAGTCTTTGTCAAGATCTCTAGTGTTTGCTATAAGCCAATTATTGAGTGCATGAGTTTTATATACATAGTTTCGGTTTTTGGGGTCTAAAGGTAGACATTGAGTTCTAAAATGAATTGAAAATTTTTTTACAAAGCTATCACTAATATTAAGGACTTAACTTTAACACCAACACAACGCCTTGTAATCTATATAAAAGGCAAAGCCCTCACTGACTGACTGACTGACTCATTCACTCATCACCAATTCTCCCACTTCCCATTTACCTAGGAGGCTGAAATTTGGTACACTGATTCTTTAGGCATTAAATAGGAAAAATAAGTTGTTTTTATTCTGATCGGACTCTCGGGCTCCGCCCCAGTGACTCTGGAGTTTCCCATGTTAACCTTATGAGTACTCATATTTAAATGGAATTTATGAATCTTAACAGCTGTTTCAATTAAACAAGTTGGTTCTTTTCTATGATGTTCAATAGCATTAAAGTTACAAGGATTACCAACAGGGTGCAGCACTATTATTATTTTTTTTTAATTTATGACAACAGCTAATTTGCAACTAAAAGGTGAGTGAGCGTAGCGAACGAACTTCAACCTGGAGGCGAGTTAGCGTAGCGAACGAGCTAACCTGAAGGCAAGTGAGCGCAGTGAACGAGCTCCAACCTAAAGGTGAGTGAGCGTAGCGAACGAACTTCAACCAGGACGTAATTGAGCCATGCGAACGAGCTCTCTTATGAAGTAAAACGGGGCAAAGCCCGCGGGTACAGCTAGTGTGAAGATAAACGAAGTATTACTGTAGATTCAGTGTCATGAAATAATTTTGTCACTGACTAAGATCAGATGATTCTTCAGCTAGAGTTACTGAATTGTAAAAATGCAATATCAAGAAACAGTTTTAGACAGCAGCGTATACTTCATGGATGTCAAAAAGTTCTTAAAATTTCGCCATAATTCAGCAAAACCAGCAAGTAATTTATCTTCCCAATTATCGCTTTTCATCTGGAATGACAATGAGAACAACGCATATCAAACTATTTTTCAAAAGTACTATACAGTAAATTCATTATTTCGTCGAAATCGCACTCGAGACGCGTTCTACATGATCAAAACAAGCATCAGATTTCACAATAGGATGAGAAGTTTACTCACACTCATGTCCATGGATTTACTAGATCTCTAACCACTACCCAGCTGATTACAAAGGCAGTGGATGACAAGCACATCAGAGAAGAACATGAAGATTGCGAGTCAGCACTGGACGCTGCCCAGCTGTCGCGAGGGAAACCCGAGTTTCATGCTCTAGAAAATTCTTTTACGGTTTGAAATGGATCTGAATGATTTTCATAAACCGGCTCTTCGACCTTGACGCCTTTCGCTAGTTTTGCTGGTGAAATATGCAGCAACGCACAAAGCCTTCTTGTTATTTCTATGACTAGCGGAGTTTATAGAAATAACAAGTATCTATGGGGCCTTGGTGAAACGGTGTCAAAGGAAACGGAACATGATGACAGATATGTATAACGTTAAGTAACACTATAAGGTATCGAGCAGAAAAAATTATAAACAAACAACCGAAAATAAAACTTTTGAATAAATAAATTAGCCACTAACGCCACACAACATCCAAAGCCCCTCAAGTATACAACAACAATGCGCTAGGAGACACAGTCAAATTTATCGAATTATACAGGGTGTTTATTTTTAAACACAACCCAAATTAAAAGTACTGCGAATGCGAAACACTGGTTAAACGACAAAACAAGCTCATGTATTGGCATCCCTGTCATCATCACTACAGTTGCATACTTATTTATGAGGTTTTTTGAGGTTTAGTGTAGTTGGGAATTTATTGTTATAAGACTCAAAATGTCGTTGCCACAATCTCAAAGAATATGTGTTGTAGAATATTAGGTTAAAATGAAAGTAATTCGTTGTTTTTCCAAGAAATGTTTGAAATTAAGTTTCCAGGTGTGATTCTGGTTAGTATCCTACAAATTAATTATTTATAGACTTGTGAAAAATTTAAAGAAACCGGATCTGTAGAAAAATGCCTTAAATACATTTCTTTCTTGGAGTTTGTGAAAATGCCACGTTGAGGCTTACTTACAACAAGCTCTCAACAACACTAAACCTTAAAATAAGTATATATTGCATATAACTTGGTCGGAAATGAAGTAAAGAAGACAGGGATGCCAACGTATGAGCTTGTTTTGTCGCTAAACAGTGTCTCCCAATACTTTTAATTTGGGTTGAGCTTAAAAAAACATGCCGTATTTTATCATAGACAAAATAATTATATATAGACAGTCAGCCGTACTGCAGTCACTATAGTTGCCATAGGTTCTGGCGCACACCGCTGCGTAGCGCGTACGCCGTAATTTCATGGCACTCCCAGCGGTGTATGCCAGAACCTATGGTAACAACAGCTCGGCTGACGGTCTATATTTAATTCTTTTTGTCTATGATTTTATGTAAATTCATTATTATGCAACTACAGTTTATTTTGATAAAAGTTTCAGTTAAATTGCCTTACTAGCCCAAAACTATTACACAAAAGTAACGGCAACGTGGAACAGTAGGTGTAAACCTATTGCTACCTTTCACTAATAAACCATTTTCTGGCAGCAGTTACAAAGAAAGCAATGCCAATTGCGATTGGTGAAATCAAAGGAGCTATTGAGACATAGAAAACGCAATACCTTTTATCTATGGTATTTATGAACGACATAATTAAGGTAAGTGCGATAGATTTCCTACCAGTCGTTACTCTACAGGGGCAATTTGTCCTCTTGTCACATTCATTTGTCTATGAACAATTGGCTGTGTTGTCATTTGCACATAACCGACTGAATTATAGGTTATTGCTTTATTTACAGGGAACTATGTCGTACTGTATTTCTTTGAAACTTTGTCTAGCATTCGCTGGTATGTATGGTACTGAGTTTGAAGAATTTTATTTTTTTAAATTCATACTTCTCTTGTCTATCCACGCTATTGACGTGTTTAAAGATTTGGAAGGGAACGGTCCAAATCCTTGTCTTACTACTGTCTAGCGTTGACCTTTTTGTTACAGCATTACCAATTCGTAGCCCAATGAAAAATGACATCTAGGCCCAGCAACTATCTCGCTTGGAATCGAACCAGCGACCTTCAGATTTGAAGGTGAACACTTCAACCACTCGGCTACCCAGACAATCATGTATTGACGTTTTAGTAAAAAATGTACAAAGGGAAAGCGACTTGTACATTTTAATTATGTTTGGATGAACTCTGAAGCATCCAAACATAAATAAAACGGAGTGTTTGAAATAGTGTTCTAACTGCCTAGTATTAAATAGCTGTTTAAAAATTAAAATCACAAATTTCAAAGGTTAACCTTTATCTAGATCTCCCAAGAACAATACAAAATTTCATCCCTACCATGTTACGGGAATATCATAAAATATTCTAAATCAATTCTTGTGTTTTATGATCGATGTTTTTTGTATTCGATATTTATAATTTAATTAAATACAAAATTGTCGAGCTTTCAATTAATTTAGTCGTAATTTATCCTCTATTGTTTTTTTACCATGGAACCAAATAACAAGATTTGGTTTAATATAGAGCTGGTGTGTAACAATCATTTCATTAACCAGAGAAAAATACTGTACACGTTTTTATTCGACAGGATTTTCTTACATATTAGGCTTATTGTAATAACAGTAGGAAAATCTTTGGTAGTTTGAAGCTTAAAACAGATATCAATGTTCTAAAGTACCTCGGAAATTATAGCTTAGAAGTAAGAATCTATATCATTAACCGGAGTTCCAAGTTTTTAATTAATACACCGAAGGCACTGGGATAAAAGTGTTGATAATCACTGCAGTGTTTAATGTTCATTTAGATACTACTGCACACTGCGTCTATTACGATATCTAGATTCTAGATGACCGATAAACGCAGCAGAAACTGACCCGATGGTCCGGCGAGGAACAACCTGCACCAGATAACACTTTCTCTGGCCGACATCTTTCCTTCTATTCCTAATCTGGTCGATGATTGTGTAATGCGAATATCAACTAGACCGACGGGTTAACCCGGTCAGTCTGTCTGTCGGTCTAGTGGTCTAGTCTCCTTCACCGAGTGGCTAGACAATTGAAGTTCTCCACAACCAAACTGCTTCAAATTTGATTTGTTTGTCGGTAGTGGTCTAGTCTCCTTCACCGGATAGAATAGATGGATAATTAATACTCTTTAAACAAAACTGCATCAAATTTGATTTGTTTTTGGTATACTGTAGTGGTCTAGTCTCCTTTCCCGCGTAGCCACCTAAGTGGCGTTCTCTTCAACCAAAACGGTATCTTCACTATACCTTCACTGTACGGTTAGCTAAGTGTTGGACTGAGAGATGAAAAACCTCGTGGGAAAATTTAGGCTGTTTGGAAGGGGCCTGACACAGATTAGGTATACTTGTCGGGCATTGGACTACAGCATGGTAAGTATCAACCCGTGACTGCACAAGACGTGGCACGCCAGTGTTCTGGCAAAGTTGCTACAGCAAAGACTTGATAGCATCTAGGTCATCTATAGCTTTAGTGAACATTAGACAACGCGCAAATTTGGATGTAACGACTGTATGGTCAAAGTCGAAATTCATCATCTCGAGGTATATTATTGTGTTAGTCGCTCTAGCCGTATATTTACCTTATATCATATCCAACCAAATGTACGAACATACTTGTATTTCTATCCGTCTATTGGTCTAGACTCTCTAGCCGTAGCAATATTTACCTTCTCTCCCGCCAAATCTACATCACTGGTATGTCTGTTAGTCTAGTTATCTATCGCATAGCTAGGCACCTGTCGTACTCTCCCGCCAAAACAGCATCCCTGATCAAGGGCGACTGCTAACAGCTGCGATCCTTGTACACTCCGCGGTGGTCGCCGCAAAGGGAAACGAAATCAGCGCAGTTTGTTATGATGAATTACGAGCAGTGCGGTGGCCAAGTACAGCTGACGACCTACTTTAACCTTATTTGCAGTGGAAACTCCATTAATATTTCTTGCGACTTTGTAACTGCGTATTTTGACTACTTGAGTTGATTTAGTTTTACTTGTACTTGACTTGTGTTTGTGTTAGCCCTGCTTTGATAAATTGATCATTATTAATACTTGAGACACATACGTGGAAAAACATAACAGTTTTAGATTAATAAAATATCAACAAGACTATAAAGACGTGAATTATTTATGTTGTAACAATTTATACTTGGTTTGTACGTACTTCTGGGGAACTACAATGTTTTTTAGCTTAATAACACGTCCTTTGTTGGGGTCAACACGTTTTGTGCATGTTGCCTCACCTCACCTATATACATATATTTTTATCCTCTATGCCTGTGGACATATTACAAGTATTTTAATCTGTACATTATGAATTCTTGCTTTAACATTATAAAATCTTGACGCAACGCTCAATTTAAAAAGTTTAATTACGTACCTTAAAGCACAATATGAAATCGTATAAAGAATTAATTTTATTCGTACCTAACAAACTGTCAACAAACACGAATCAAGTCCTCAAAATTGATACGAGAGTAAAAATTTTGAAAACGGTTCGAAAATCTGGTCCCAAACCAGTTTTAACAGTTGTACAAACTTCCACCTCCTGATGTATGGACTGTCTGCCAAATGTAAATTACTGTTGAAAACATTTGAATACCTAATAAAGTGGAGTCGTAATAACTCAATCGGATAGCAGATCTACCAAACAGTGTCTTCGGCAGCTTCCAAGAGGTGGTCTGGTAGCACGTTTACATACTGTAATGCGGACAAACATATACAGCGGTTCATACATAGTGACTAAGGCCGACATGTTCCTTAGACAGCCAATGGAAACTGAGGGGCCTACAGTTGTGGAATCCCAACCACATTTTTGCTTTGTAATTTACGAATTAGTCTAATTATCAGGATAGTACTGATGATAGTCGTAGTACTCACTAGTGCGTACGTTAATCCACACCAGGGAGTATCGCATCCACAGATTGCCTATAAATATCCACAATTCGTGACCTCCGAGTAGCTGGATTAGAACGACGCCGCGGTCCCAGTCGTATACCGTATCGTATGGCATTTAATGGAATCAGTTATTTTAATCGGAGAAATATCTCCTCGATAGAGAGATCAATATTCATAGTTTGACTTAAGAAACAATCCTTCCTTAATGGTGGACTCCAAACTACCGAACCGTGACGTCATCACTAAGCTAAAAGCTTTCAGTGATTGTTGGGCTTTGAACTAGGACCGAAATGACAGAAGTCAAGCGCTCCAACTACTAGACTAGCACTGCCCTAAAATCAGCTGTTTCATTAGCCATGACAATTATTTATGAAAGCCCAGCTGGGACAAGTATCGAACCATCAAAGAGTTACACACTTTTCTCAGGATCGAGCAAGCAACCTTATAATTCCTAGACGAGCGCTACAACCACTCAGCTACCTAGAAATCTTACAGTACTTCTAAGTACAACCTATCACCAATACTTGTTGGAAGTTAACTTTCAGAATCAGATTCACACCTCCCCGCAGTTAATATGAAATGAAAATCCTGCCTGCAACACCTGCATCTACACTTTAACATGTAGCCCTACATATACACTGTATAATACAGCCCTACATCTACACTGAAACTTGCAGCATATCTATACACTGTAACATGCAGCCTACATCTACACTGTAACATGCAGCCCTACAACCACACTGTATAACGCAGCCCTACATCTACACCAAAACTTGCAGCATATCTATACACTGTAACATGCAGCCTACATCTACACTGTAACATGCAGCCCTACATCTACACTGTAACATGCAGCCCTACATCTACACTGTAACATGCAGCCCTACATCTACACTGTAACATGCAGCCCTACATCTACACTGTAACATGCAGCCCTACATCTACACTGTAACATGCAGCCTACATCTCCACCGGCGGCATCTCAAACGCAGAGGGGGGTTTAATTCGTCGGTGAACATAATTTTCAAATGTGTAAACTCGCAAATTGGCCAAACAAATGCAAGGTAGATGTCGGACATTTGCATTAATTGGCGGCATTCCGAAGCGTCTCGGCGAAAGTGGTTTCGGGTCGACCAATACCAATATGAGGAGAATCTGACTGGAGCAGACAGCCAGATAGGGCTTTATGTAACGCGCGACGAGCAAAAACTACTCGACCAACATAGCTGAATGATAGACCAGTTTTTTGGTTCTTTGGTCTACTAATGTGGCAACTAAACTTTGCCTCGCATTGTTGTTTATTGGTCTGTGTCTGTGATGGATAGTGAAGTACAAGTTGCTTCACATGGCGTGTAATACCTATTTTGAATACATTTTTCATTATCCATTAAGTCCGTCAGCCTATTTTAGGACTTCGTGAAATGGTTTGTTGTACAATATTGAACCTCTAACGTCATAATACAGTGATGTGAAACCATTCTGCCACATGGTACATTGACTAATAACAACAAATCACAACTTGATGACCATTTATCATAACCAATTAATGACTAAACCACTAACGCGTCGATGAGCCGTAAACGTTGTGTTTAATTATTCTATGAATTCCACTGTTATTTAGTTTGTGACCACGTAAGGTTTTCTATAAAAGCCAATAAGCCCATGTCTCTTCCCGAAAAAAGTCGTAGATGCAAAACTAAGACGATCGACTTTCTACGTAAACAGAAAGAACGGTTTCCATCTTTCATAAGACCGCCGGACTCGATCCTAACTTGTCATTTAAATTTATCAAAACTAAAAATTAATGACATTTATACAATTTTGTATAACGATTCATTTTTATAAAACCCAATACAGTACCAACAAAAGGTTTCGAAGACAAGACTAAATCGTTCGACTTTCTTCAGGCCGATTCCATCTACAATGCTGTTCTCGATCTCGCCTTACATCAAAGTTGATCAGAAACATCAAAGAATAGTTACAAATAGAATTTTCATGTAAATAAAGCAATTTTAAGCCCCAATATTACAGAAAGATCATTAGACAAAACCAAAACAGCGATCCACTTTCTACAACGACCAAGGTCCGATTCAGAAGACGGCTGCTCTCGATCCCGACTTGCCCTTTAAAGTTGAGCAAAACTGAAGAAATCAATGACACACACCCCGAGGTAGGGGCGAGCCTTGTCTACCTCTGGACAAGAGTGGCAATCACAGTTTCCCAACCGGGAGGCGAAGGGACAATGGCTATTGTTTACAGAAAACTCTGGCCCGCGCATAAATATCTCACCCGATTGAAAGGAAGTGTTCACGGACGCTTAAGTGGCGTAAAAACAACCGCAACCGTATTGTTAATTTAGTTGTGCGTAATTTGTGAAAAAGCTGCGTAGTGATTTGTAATGGTTTCTAATAGTGTTGCAGTCGTATAGTCGCAGTGATAATAGTGTGGGGGTATTAAGCACACTCTATAGATGCATCATCATTATGGATAAGAGTTTATGGTTGGCTTCGTCCGGTTTTTATAGTGGACATTTTGTTGTTTATTAGTTTTCTGTTTCACTTATCTCAACAATAGAACTAAATCAAATTATACCATTATAAACAATAGGTCTCCATGGAAGCATGAGAAAATTCACAATGTTTACCTTTGAGTTGACATTTAAATGTAAACAACCAGAACTATCAAATGCTCATTTCAGACAGCTAATCCAAAAAAATTAAATATATTTTACACAACTATGTGGTAGGATTATTTAATCTTAAGATGTATGACCAATTATTTATTTTAAATCTATTTCAATGATTATAAAACTGATTTTTCTTTGAAGCACGGGTACAACAGCTAGTATACCGTACAAATATGTACATTCCTTTTATAAATAGATTCAGATCTGATGTCCACTCTTGCCATGGGACACAGGCATCCTATATTCCAAATTATATATCAGGGTCCTACTATCTAAAAGCAGAAAATACTCAAGATAAATACAGCTTAATTGTTATACATTTTACCTACGACCGTTTTTTAAAGTTGCCGTTTCAGTACAGTTCTTAGAATTGAAAAGTATCTCATAACAGCATTGTTTACTTCATAACAGCATAGTTTTACCGTTTTACTCATAACAACACGGGTAACGGACCAATGAGGTTCAAGGATTGAGAGAAAAGGAGTAAAATTGTAATGATTCCAATTTCAACTAATCAGCTGTTTACCAATTAATTTGTTAATGATTGGTGAAATTAGTGTTTGGTTCAATAATTCGTTGCATCACTGTCAGTGGCAATGGGAGGTTATAAACGAAAACACAACCTCTTTTAGAAGTTATAAGTAGTGATTTTTAGTAATTAAAACACTGTCGTAGGTAAAGTAGTGTACGCAACTCGCGTAAATAGTGTTAACGACACTCGTAGAAGTTTTTAAGGCACTCGCCAAGGCTCGTACCTTAAATTTTCTACTCGTGTCGTTAACACTATCTTTACGCAATCGTTGCGTAAACTACTATATATCGCTGTATCCACTGACATCTAAATATTTGCTTAAGGTCATGATTTTGAGAAATGAATGATAGGACCCAGTTATACACATAACACAAACCCATGTTATTTATGTGCATGTAATTTTTTTTGAAGTTGCTTATTATTATTTGGTAAGTAGCTTGATAAAAAAAAGTTACCACAGAGAAAATATATACAACTTTTGCCACCCAAATCTTTCTCGTGGCAATTTCCAGCATATCTTAATCACCTGTTATCGGCGGTGATATCTCCTCTAGGGAGAGGGGAGAGGGAGAAGTGTCATAGAACCACGTGGGAAGTGGAAAGTGATATATGAGATTAGACCTACAGGTATCTGGCCCTCTGGACTGGTATTTGGCTATTCGAAATTTGAGTATGGTTTGCCAATCGGGCGCACATATGCGGAACAATAAAGAATTCTCATTTACTCATATTTAATCCGAAGGTTCCAAAATATTGAGAGGAACCATACACGTATTAGCACTGAATTCGTGATCATATTTCAAAGTATTGTATGCTGATGAATAAAAGTTTCTTTGTTCATTTTCTAACTAGCCCTTTACTATTTGGTTGTATACCATAGCTTATTAACGTTAAAGTCACCTGATTTTGAAGTTAACAGAATACCAAGAAATGCATTGTTAACATTAAACAATCACTGTACACAAACGAAAGAAGTATGCTTTTAAACTTGCTCGAAGGGCATCACCTCCAAAATCCATACGGAAGTTAATATGTTTAGTCAACGATAATCCACCTGTACACCTGTTTAAAATCAAACAAGTATCATTCTTTGATTTGTCAGATTGGTAAATTTAGTTTTGATTGTGTTGTAGCTCAACTTGATGAACTTTAATACAATGCTATTTCACAATCGTTTGCTTCAAACTCCTGAAACCTGATTCGGTATCGGAGGTAAGTAAAACTTCTTTTAATCTACGGTAAAATGAATCCTCCTTGCAAGCAATATCAAACGCAAGCTGCTGAAATGTTCAAGGAAAAGGTGCTAAATCTCTGCTGAAAAGGTGTCAATGCTGATATAAAATTAAAATTAATTAAAATTTTTAGTTGAATCAAGATTACTTTTGTTTCTAACATGGGTCTCTTCTACCTTAACATACATACCAAGTTTCATAAAGATCGGTTGAAAAAATGCAAATATCTTAAATGTAAAAAATACAAAATGGCGGATATCCGGTTGACGAAGCCATTTTGGAGAAAAATGTTATTCTTAATTTTCTCTTTATTTTGACCCTACATCACCACTACGTACATTAATGTCCCGCCTTTTTTGAACACCCTGTATAGTATAACTATGACATATACGTAGATATGCCTACGTGTTCACTGACGTATTACCATCTAGGGCGGTACAGCCGGGAGAAACCCACAGATTGAAAACATCAAATATTGATTCTGATGCAACGTGCTCGGGGCGGCCTCAAGTGGCCTGATCCGTAATCACGCGGCACTAAATATTAGTTTTGGCGGAATGGAAGTCTAATGAGAACCGGGGCTGGGTTTCATAAGCGGCGCAATTATCCTAAACACTCTATAAAACACACCCGTTGCGCTGCGCACCTTGGTTTGTCTCTGACTGCTTTCTTCCAGTTTGGTAACTCTAATAGCTTAGCCGCCATTTTGTTTTTCCACTTATTAATTGTTTTCTAAAAAGTGGTAAAAGATACGGAATTGAAACTTTGCACAAACATTCACGACAACTAGACAAAGCTACAACAAAATTATGAAAATTTTTAGAATTCATAAAACAAAATGGTGGCCATTTAAAATTTTGTTTCTTAAATAATATACTGATTTCTTTCACGTACTCGCTTAGAATTAATTGTTATAAAAGTAACACAAATAATGTGCAACGTATTTAAAAAACAATGCAACAGTCTCAGTCCGCTTTGTAAGTTATTTTAAAGTGATTTTAGATTATTTCAAACATTAATAAAATGTTACATAGCCCCAAAAGTGTTTTGATCAATTATCTATCATTAGGACGGCTTTAAGATTGCACACCTTTTTACTGTTTTTAAAATTCCCACAAAACACCCAAACTTTTTCTATTAGCTGTGATGAAAGTCATCGATTCGTAATTAAATTACTTTAAAAAGTTATTCCTGTAAATTTTTTGTAAAATCAATGGTTTTTAAATTATTTAAGAATCAAAATTTGAAATAGCCGCCATTTTGTTTCCTGAGTTTTAAACATTTTCGTAGCTTTGTCTAGTTGTCATGAATGTTTGTGCAAAGTTTCAATTTCATATGTTTTACCACTTTTTAGAAAAGAATAAATAAGTGAAAAAAAAAACAAAATGACGGCTCTGTGAGTAACTGAGGACTTCCGGACAATTTGAATATGATATTTGGATATGTTTCTTACCCAGGACAGGAGTAATATCCTAAAATATCCGACACAAATTCTAAAATACATTGTAACTATAATTTGAAACATGGATTGTAAATATAAATCATTGGCCATCCACTTACCGGATCTGTTGCTTTGACAAAAACACGATCTGCATTATCGACCCCGAACAAGCAGTTTGTGATCGAGCTTGTTCGGGGTCGATAATACAGATCGTGTTTTTGTAAAAACCAACAGATAGCACTGCAGTCGTTTTCCATCATTATTGCTTTAGTCTTATCCTAACTACTGATTAAAACTAAAACTGTTATTTGAAATATTTAAGCTAACTACTTTTTAAGATACGTTACACATTATTTGTTTGAAGTTCATTGTTGGTGATGGTGAGTTAATGTTGTTCAAAGGTTTATTGCGGACATTTTCCATCACGAATGTAAAAAAAAACAATACACAACGTTTCGGGATCTGGAATCTGATCCCGTCTTCAGAAGGGTTGCTAGGAAATTTAATGTGCAAACAGCATTTAGGACACAAAACACACTTAGGCAGAGTCTCGTCAAAACAAAACCCAAAAATGACACTCAGGATACTAAAAACTGTGTTTACAGAATAAATTGCAATGATTGTTCCAGGCCTTACTATGGCGAGACAAAAAGACCGTTGAACATTAGAATCAAAGAACACAGAGAAAACACCAAAAAAGGTTTAGTGGAAAAATCTAAGATCGCTCATCATTGCTGGTCCGAAAATCATCGTATGAATTTTGAAGAGGCAAAAATTGTCCATAAGGAACCTCATTTTTTCAAACGTAAACTCATTGAAGCCTCATACATTAAATTAGCAGACCAACCAATCAGTCAGTCATCGGTTGAAATAAGGCCACTTTGGCTACCCATTTTGAACAAGGAACTAAAGGATAGGGAACTTAATTGTTCAATAAATAGGGAAATAACGAGTTCTCCTCAAAATTCGCACGTTATGTTAACTCGTAGTAAAACTCGTGATATGAATAAACATAATTAACACCCATCTTGCGGCATCGTACATCGCTCCGCCATTTTGTTGGTTTTACTTTTCCAGGGACCGGAAGCCATTTCTGTTGTCTCCGTGTTTCCGATTGGTCAGCCATGTTGGTTCAGTCTCATTGGTGGAGTCATAGCGTACGGTGTTGTTAGTGTTCCATTGTGTGAGTTTTTTGTACGTAAACCTTTTATAGATTATAGTGTTTTGTGATTTGTTATTAATTGCATGTTGTATCATGACTTGACTGCTATACAGTGCATATTTTTGACTACTACCCTCGGTAGTGTATTCCAACTTAGGTTGGGCGTTTGTGTATTGTTAGTTGTAATGTGTTAGTTAAGTTTTTTCACCTGAAGACGGGATCAGATTCCAGATCCCGAAACGTTGTGTATTGTTTTTTTTTTTTTTTTTTTACATTCGTGATGGAAAATGTCCGCAATAAACCTTTGAACAACATTATTTGTGTTAATGTTATAAAAATTAATTCCAAGCGAGTCTGTTAAATCGGTATATTTGTATTAATTCTCGCAGAGTTCTCGCTATTAATCTCGCATCGTAGCTAATACATAGCCTAATCTTGTTTACAAATGTTTATGAATTGCCCTAGAGACTGAACTCCGATAAGATTGTAAATGAACATAATCTTGTCAATTTCTGAAGCCCCGTCGGGGGCCATTAGGCATTTGTATGAATGTACGCTGATTTAGATTCGTTATATCTGTTGAATACGGATATCAGAAATATTGTAACTGTGCCTAATAAAATTAATTGATACTCGTTAGTCGTTGTGAGCTATAGGCTGGCTAAACAAGTGTTATAACCCAACAAACCGTGTCAGCAACAAAATGTAAGGTTCAAAATAAAATTGTAGGCATACTGTAACAAAACCTGCCGTAACTACTGTCAAGTCAGTTCACAATTCGATTGCAAACAAAATTGTATGTTTCGACTGTAGTCAATTGTTGCCTTATTAAATAGCTCGACTTAATAGTATAATGTTCAAACACAATCGTGATAAACGAAACGATTGAATCACTTACTAAACAGCTGCTTTTTTCCATTAGCACATTATTGAAAACAAGTTAAAAGTCCTTTTGAGAGGTTATCGTTAAATAAAAACTATTTCAGTTTTGTAACATAGTTATCATCACACTATGATGTTTTTAGCTGTATTACAT
This sequence comes from Macrosteles quadrilineatus, assembly GCF_028750875.1. Classification (NCBI taxonomy): domain Eukaryota; kingdom Metazoa; phylum Arthropoda; class Insecta; order Hemiptera; family Cicadellidae; genus Macrosteles; species Macrosteles quadrilineatus. Next base: position 32,602,615 of record NW_026542598.1, on the reverse strand, counting down.
ACGTCAATTGGTGGCTGAAAGTTGCGTTTTACTGGCCATGCCAGCTCCCATCGTGATTTGGGGACTGAGCAGATTTTTACATCCCTAGGGCCGAGAATCAGCTGCCCGCTTACTTTCTTAAAACAAATTATGCATATTACATACACAATCAGTATCCATATAATTGCAATAGACTGGTTTTAAGGTCTGTAGTTACTGCTTAGCAACTATTAATTATTTTTTCTGATTCCTCAATTTCTTTTCACATAACCTTAAAGTTGTAGTTGTGCTGACTATCAAAGTGCATTATTATTGTGGTGAACAGTGGTCATAAGGTATCGTGTGTTGAAATATACCGTTCGGACCGAAATGGGGTTTGCAGCTCTCGATCGTTTTAAAACGATCTCGAGGCAGCAAAACTTCATTTTCGGCCCTTGGTACGAAATATACTATTGTTCAAATAATGGTGCAATATGACAAGTTCATTACGCGGATTAAAAGTGTCTTTTCAACCCTCTCTCATTTTCCGACCTTGGTTTTCGCCAAAACGTAACACTTGTGCTCTGGTCAAAAAGAGTCACTTTAGACATGGCCAAAGAAGGCTATGCTTTAGGCTCTGGTGATGGAATATACTATTAAAAATGCGGCGTCGGTAATGTAGAATGTGTTTTTGTCAAAACCAACAGATATCACTGCAGTCGTTTTCCATCATAATTAATTGCTGTAGTCTTATCATAACTATTGATTAAAACTAAACTGTTATTTGAAATATTTAAGCTTACTATAATATTTAAGTCTGCGCATATAATTTTGTGGACGTAATTAGACTATGTGTACTGTGTTGAGTGTATACGTCATCGGAATAAACATGGGGAGTAAATTAACTATACATAGAAAGTTTTGTACTGTTCGTTGTTGTAGCATTATCTATAAATAAACACCAAGAGTATTGTAGCATTGCCACTAAACACACTACAAAGTGTATAGCAAATGGGTTACAAAATTACATCTATAGTATAAGTGTTTAGACCCCAATAAAAAATTGGATCGATGAGCATCGGGAAACGAATATGGGAGAGAACCCCATAAAACTGCCAACCTCAGCAAAAGAACTCACGAGGGTTCACGACCGAGAAGGATTGCAATGCAGTTTTCTCTGTGTAGGTTAAGTAGTTTTTCCTCTGCTCGCACCTTTTAAGAAAATTAATTGACGATTTTATACATAGCTACATTAGATTAGGTAACGATTGCTCCTCGGTCCACGATCCTGCAACATCATTTTTATACTACGATCCTGTACTATAGTCTGTATAATGGAACTTGTCTCCAAAATACTTGGGGTCTGTCCATTGGTTTAAGGCTCAAGTAAACGGAGGGTCAAGAGACAAGTTTCGTCACACAGACTATAGATGCAACAAGTAATTTGTACATCACACATGTTAACTACATCGGAACGCAACATCATGGTAACTTGATACCCGGAGACAAATAAATGTGAGACTGAACACCATATCACATAATCTAAACTTTGTTAGAAGAAAGTGCGAATGCGAAGACAGACCGCCGGAGACTGTGGGCTAGGCTACAAGCGACATCTGGTGGTTTATTGGCAACAGATTTCCGCATAATGAAGGACATAAATACACGTCAGATTTCTAATTCTGCAACATTTCTAATTAGAATCGTCCCAAAAAAGGGGAACATGTCGGCCGGACTTGATTGGGGCGGTGAAATGCGCCGATGTCCGATTTCCCATTCAGACAATCCAATATATTGACTACGTGGGCTAACCTATCAGGGACGTCTTAAATAGCCGAAAATATTGACGTTGGCGAGCCACTCGAGCTATTAATAAGTGTCAGTGGGATTGTGGGTTTTGATTGATTTGAAATGGGTTAATCTACTGATCAAGCGGTCAAACGGTTTTGACGGAAATTACATACTTAAGTGTGACATTCGATTGGATTTTGTAAATTAAATAAGTTGCTTGTTGAACAGAAATGGACCCACTAAAAAGGCGATTAGTTAACTCAAATAGTAATACTTATTTACGATGATTTGTAAATTATCTTGAAAGGTAATAAAAAATATCTTAAAAGGTACCACAGAAAATTCTCCTAGCCTCAGTGACATACAATTTTGACAGTACTTAGACATATAGCGGCAAGCGGTAAGCTCCGAAACACAGGGTCTCGGGTTTATAAAGTAGCTCCAAGTAATTTGGATGAATCTGAAGTCTTGGTAAAAATCAAAAGGAAAGAAACCGTTATATTCTAATGTTACCTACTGTAATGAGTTGTTTTCCTTTTATAAATTTGTAGACATAGGGCAATACTTGTTTTTAAAAGGTAAATAGTAGTTTATACTTTTTACCATTAAAATGAGTATTCAAAACAAACTGTTATGAATCTCAGGTGAGTCTGGGATTCTGTGTAGCTTGGCTTGGGATGTGATCGTGACATTAAGAACAGCAGTTATCCTTATCTATGGCTTGATCTCTCCTCAGCAGGATCACTAGACAGACTGTGAAGAAGACATAGGGGGGAGGGGGTAGCAAATTTCTTAATATCCTGTTACGATACATTTAAGAGTTTGCAAGCTTTTCATGACGGTTTAATTGTAGTTTTACTTCAGAGGTCAAACATTAGTTATTTCTGACATCTCTGAATAAAATATCAATTCGTCTACCGTATCCTATCTACCTAAATACTTAATACAATAAGGGTTTTCTCCGTTACATCCCAATTTTACATCCCTTTTTCAGCCGTTTTAAACAGATTTTTACGATTGAAGTGTCATTTTAAGGCGAATGTTCTAGCGAAGGGACGAATCGCAGCTAAAAAGGTAATGCCCTTTAGCGCTTCCCCCCTATCGTTTGATTTATTTCTTTAATTTGCTTGTAAAGACCCGTTAAAATTAAAATCCTTTACTTGAACGTTTGAACAGTAAAAGTTGTAGTTAGTAGAATAGTAAAATCATGCATATTTACTAATATTTTTTTATTTACAGGTAAATGAGTATTTTTCTGTTATGAAACAAAATTTTTGTTTTACAACATACAAGAAATACAATATAAGACAAATATTGTTAGTTGGTTTTTTTCTTCTTATAAACAGGCTCCATGTTTTGTCGGTATCGTATAGCCCCAATATACCTACTGTAGAGTAATATAATTGACTACTATACTGAAGTAGACATCCCATCTTTACATACCAACTGTTACCATTTATTAATTGAAAAAGGATATAGTTATGTGAGCTAGTCACAGAATGCGTTAGTGTCTAAAACTCGATTTTGTACCTTATATACGTGCTGACGTAGTTAATGTGTTGTATTACAGTTGCTATAGCTCACAATAAGTCATTCCACCAGCTTGACTCTTTTTAAAGTGTGTGTATTCTACAGTAATTTGTAATTTACATCAACGCAATCTGTCGATCGCTCACATCAACTACAACGATTTTGATTAGAAAACTGGTGACAACTCTAACATGGAGATGGAACGTCTAGGCAACATGTTGTGTTTTGACTGCCACTCAAGAACTATTAAATATATAATGATTAAGCCTATTACTTATCCACACATGTGGACTATGGCTGCTCCGGTGGCCAATTTCTTGAGGTGTTCGCCCGATAATTGGTCAACCCGCCCATCGCCAGGAGCGCTCACTGCCGCCCAGCCGCCCATCTACACGGGGCTTTCTACCACACACCGTCCATTAATTTGTCGACATGCGAATTTCAGGGAATAATTTTTGAAATAATAACAACTTTCTGATAATACCGTACATTTACGATCGAATGTTTCCATGTTCTCAGCCTTGTTAACAATTAGTGGCGTATCAGGTTCTTTAGGTTTCTAGAGCAGGTAATTTAAACATTATGGTCTATAAGTGGTGGGACAGGCTAATCTAATTTAGGTTATGTGTGTAGCCTGTACTTTTGAGAAACTTGTAACGTATGGCTTAACTGCCTCAATCATTTTAGTGTTTCTGAACCAAAAGGTGACCTGAGTGTAGCGATTCTGCTTAGTGTTACTGAAATATACAAAGTACTAGGTTAGTAATTACTCTACTAAAATTAAGCTTTTCATCCAATGGTAAAACAGTTTCAGATGCTACAATGGAATGAAACGTCTTTTTTTTAGCAACTTCCAAACCAAATGTCTTAGGCAGGTTTGCTTGTGTATATTTCTTGTACGGTTGGGTTGAGTGCGTTGATGATAAAGTATAAGGTATAAGGTATATTTGATAGTGCACTTTTCCCCTTTTAATATACCAGAGGTTAAGCAACAGCTAGCAAATGTCTCTTCTGTTGGGTTGTTGTATTATGGTTGAATCAAAATTAGGCAATGAAGTTCAATACCTCATGATCTGTATATTCGTACATCAATATACAAGGAAATCAATTGTTCAGACGCCTTAATTAATTGCTGCAATAGTGGATTGATTATAGATATTTCCGATCAAGACTGGTTTGCCGATATAGTTGTTTAATCTGCTTACGCAAACACTAATATTGAATGATACGTATGCATTTTGTTTACAAATCATTTCATATAGTCTGTATGCTGGAGCTTGTCTCCTGAACCTCTTTATACCTGAGGCCCGAACTTCAAAGCATTGGCTAGTCCCCAGGAAGAGGGTCAAGAGAATAGTCCCCTCAACCAGAGTATAACTACAAATATCAACATGTTGATTGATATAGAGTGGAGCATTTTACATTAGCTGTGAGTTAAGTTATCTATTATGAGTTTCCACAGATGAAAAGGGTGGTAAAAGTAACTATGTATAGTTGAAACTAAAATTTGTTGTTTGGATATAATTCCACGTATAGTTCTTTTAGGATCAGATCCATATGACGAATATTATAAGTGAATAGGATAGAAGATAAGCGATAGCCTTGTTACTATGATCAGCTGAACCTGTATCCCGGACCCTTCATTAAAAGCCCAATCAATGACAGCTGGGTTCAGTTTCGAACCATCAAAAGCTACTGACTTTTTAGGATCGTACCCGCGACCTTCTGATTAGAACACTATATCCACTCCACTTTGCTGTAGGATAAAAATAATTTTATAGTCTCATTTACAACCCAAGAACTTTGTATATACAAATTGTATTGCAAACAATAGCCTTTCGGGTCAGATTGCGGTGGTCTCGCCCAAAAGATGGGCGTTGACGAAAGCGTCCACCTGTCTCAACAGCTTTCACTAGTTCCTCCGAAGAAGCATGGAATGCGCCCGACATTTCCTTCCGCAGCAGGTTCAATGTTATTCAATCAGTGTCACCGTCTTGATGACCTCACTGAGGTAAGTCCAGTTACCTCGAGGTTACCTTGTGTTAATAGGTGTGATCCCCGTCCCTGCTGATGACCGATGACAGAAACTAGTAGACTTTGTCGCCCTGTGTAACTCCTTGCATTGGTTTATTGTGGAAGAGTTTATTAATTTTACCGAGTGAGAAATGTCTTAAATATTCCATAAGGCGTTTTAGTAAAGCCTAAATAGTGCCGGCACGTTTATCCCATTATGGAAATTTGAAGCTACTTGTTGTGAAATATGTAAACTTGATAGCGAGCTAATCTTAAGTTAATCAAGATTAAATATGGAAAATATAAAATATAAAATAAAATCATCTACAAAACAAAGAAACATCGCCATAGGGGTGAGTCAGTACAGTTTAGGTAGATGGTACCCCCGTTCAGGTATTTACGCTATTTATTTTAATTACAAAATTTACACTGTTAGAGTGTGTTATGTTACCCATCAGGACATTTATCATGTTTATAATGCTAATCAAGGCCCGTGTTTCCATACTTTTTTTCTAGCCGATGCCATGCCATGTGTTGGTTTACTCGTCCCATGATACAGTAATTACAACGAAAAATAATAGTAGGTATGTAACCCTAACCTAACAAACCCTATAACTCCATGAATAAACAAGCTTGTCAACCATACATGATTGAATTATGTCAAGTGTCCGTCCAATATTCCTATTTTATTTTTATTGTAATTTGGGCTATTGTACAGCCGTTTCAAATTATTTTAAACACAAATCGTAAGAAATCGAGTTTCTTTTCTTCGAATACTTTTCAAAACAAAAACGACCACATCCAATCACATTGATTCTGATCACGATTACTTCGAACTTTAATTTACACCACTTTTAATTAAACACTATGCGGAATGTTATTACGGGTGTTACACATGGTATAAAAATCTTTAATTGTCGAAGAAAGACACGATAATAACTTACCTTTCCCCGACCAATTATCCGGGTAACGTATATTATCTACCAGACCACTTTCTCTAAATTATCTCAGATTATTCTTATTGACATGGGATGCCTTTTAAAACGCCAGTGAGGCGTATGTGTTCCAAATCAGTCAAGAGCAGAAATGTCTTATTACCTTATTCATCCATGGCCACCGATAACGACGGAATGAAATGAAAGTTGTTTGGGATTTTATTGGGATCTATGTAACAATACTGGTTTTGTCAATAGGAAGGAAGCCCAATTTACTTTTGGAATCACATATTTGTTTAATCTAGAGCGTAGACCACAAAATTAAGCGACACATTTTCAAGTAATTAGATTTTGAAATGCATAGTACAATGAAATGCATTAGGGCATAGTAGTACTGTCTCCATGAATGACAGATAGATAAAATATCTTTAAAGGTAAAAAAGTAAATAGTATTTTGATCATCCACTTTAACACTCTGGAATGTCTTATAGCCTAAGAAACTCCATTTTTTTTCAATAACAGTTTTGTTGTGTAATGATTTATTTAGTTTTTTTTTCTAATTAGTATAGCCAATAATAAATTCGGATTGAAGAATACAATCGACCTAGCCGAATATGAGACCACTCTTTTTGGACTCAATTTTCAATACAGATTCCAATTTTTAGTAATAACCGCTCAAAAGGTATCAATCGTAAGCAAGTGCATTTCAGCTTACGCACAAACTAAATCATGTGGACCGATCCTTCGACGTGTCAACACTGATACGGCATAAAACCTTTACAAACAAAACATTAAAGAAAATATAGAAGTAAAATCCAATACATACCTTGACATCCTTGATGTTGGGTATAATGTCGGTAGCGAAGGTATTGTTGGCGGGGAGGGGCTTGTTCTTGACGCTGGGGAAGATGACTCCTCTGTTCCTGCTGCTGCCTCGGCCCGGAGGAACCCCCTGGACCACTCCAGGAGCTGCTGTGATGACGGACGGTGTCGTCGTGGGGATGGTCTGTCCTTGGGTCGTCGGGGTCGTGAACGTCACCGGTGGAGGTGGTTCGGTCAAGGTGGGGTCGTTGGTATCCTGGAACCTGTTCTGGTCAAACTCCACTATCCTGTCTATCGTCGGGTCCAGAAGGAGTTCCGCTGGCACCGGCCGCTGTGCTAACGTCACGACGTCGTTCTCTTGCTTCTTCAGTCTCTTCTCGACCATATCTAGGTTGGCAATGATCTTGTTCGTGTTTGTCCTCAAGTCGTCGTGGATGTTGCTAATAGCTCTCTCTTGTCTTTGTGTTTGCGTGAGAAGCTCGTCTGACTTTGGCACTAGATCGTCCACTGACGTTTTCGTGCCTACAACCACGTCCCACACCTCGTCCATCTTGTTTGACACTGACAGGATGGGATGCATCTGTCTCACCAGCTTGTCCAGTTTGCTGTTCTTGATGATCGTCGTGGTCGGGGTGGGAGGGGTTGTTGAAGTTCTGTTCCTGAAAGCCTGAGGAGGAGGCCCTGTTTGGATTACCACCGGTTCAACCACAGCTTCATGCACATCTGACATCATGCTTAAAATCTTTCCGAGGTTCTCGGACACCAGGTTGATGTGGAATTGCAGTTTCCTGTCCACATTCGAAGTGGAACTCCTCAAGGAGTCAAGTTCGGAACTGAGTACTTTCGTGATGTCCAACACGTTCATGCTTATAGGTTTCTTTTCACTGGCTTCCGCGTTTATATCATCCGCTGGAAGAAAGTTGGAGTCTAGTTGGTTTTTCAAACCCACCAACTTACTGTCTATGTTACTGACCTTTTGATCGAGCTGAACGAGTCTCTCGCTCAAATTATTATCCACCTGACTTAACGTTCCTCCTTGAAACAGTTTGAGATCGAATGTTTGAAGTTTCTCGATGATGGAGTCTGTTTTGTCGATGTTGTCGTTGACTCTCGAGTCTAGAGCTTCCACCCGCCTCATTAGGTGTTCTACAGCTTTGTCCAAGTTCTCTATTCTCTGCAGCTTCGACTCCAGCGTCGAGACGATCACTTCGAACACGTTGAACAGGTATTGTTCCCTGAAACAAAAGCATTTTACATTAGAAACACAGCGACACAAACTCTATAGATAATTTGAAACCATTTAAACCACAAGTCGACCATTGGCATACGATGTTTGATGTCATTCTAAGCAGAAAAAACATAAATGGGTGCAATTTTTCCTTCGTAAATCACAAGGGAATGACATTTATGACATAATTATTTGATCATGAGAATGAATCAAAATGGAAAGCAGCGGAACCTGGATATCCCGCGGGTACGATATTGGCCGTATTTCGTAGGTAATTTACGTAAATGAACTGTAGTCGGCGTTCCCGAGGCCTTGCCGCCGCCACCCCATCAATCTCTTCAGCCATCCGCCACCACATCCGCCGCTGCTACTCGGGAAACGGAGGCAACCGAATATACTGTACTTAATTTACGTTTCTTAACATTCGCATACATAATCTGTTTACTGGAGTCATTTATCTGCTTTGGGGTTGCAACGAAGAACCTTATTTACCTAACCCCTTAAACCTACCTTATACCTTATTTACTGGATTAACCTTTATTTATTTGTTTAAATGCTCTTTGAAATGTTGTGGAGTCTATAATTTATTAGGCCAATACATTTACCTCTATGCAGTTTTATCCTCAACGCTTAAGATTGGACTGCTAAACGGTAGAGTATACAAGCTTAAAATTCGTAATTCACTTATTACTACCGGTATCTTATCGCCTGAGAAATTTCCTAGCTTTTTGATGGGTCAAAACTGGACTTAGCCGTCCTTGATCTTGGGCTCTAGTTTAAATAGTCCTGTCTGAAGAAACAGCTGATCAAGTCGGTAATGAAACACTGTGATCTCACATTCACTCATCTCTTGGAAGCGAGCTGTTCTAAGGTACAGCCCAGGACTTTGGTCCAAAAGGTTTTGGGTTCAATCCCGCAAATCAACAATTGATTTCATCTAAGTAATAATGTTTCCAGGCGTATTCTGAAGTAACGCGAAAAACAACCCCGGGCTAGAGCAGGCAAAGAAATCCTTCACTAATTTCCGCTTTACGCACCTGGTTCGCTGGCAACGTACTTATCTAATACAGATAGCATACACTACCTTGTGTGATAGCAATAGAATTTCAACTATAACTATAGATTTAAACAGTCACATAGGTTAATTACTAATAGTACATTCATTTCCACTTTTAAACTTTCTCGCTAGATTTCACAATATTGGATTATGACACCACGCGTTGCGTACTCATAGAGCCATATTTAAAACTCCTTGCGTATTATTAATCTGGAGGAAGGCGATAGTTAAACATGCAGTAATACGAGAGTCCGGCGGCGGCGACCGGGAATTAGCCTCCCTTGCAAGACACACGTGCAATTAGTATATCATAGTTGGGACTAATTGCACAACAGGCTGCAATTGACGATTTAGCTGTGCGATAAAACACGGCTGAAGGCTGTGACTTGATTAGGACGGGATCGAATTCAATAAGAGTTTATCATGGCCCGCGCCGGTGATTACAGTGTGCAGCAAATGCAAAACGGTTCGAATTGGCACAAAGTTGCAGCTGTTGAGTGAATTTGTTTTAATTTACTGGGTAAAATGGTTGTCAGATGTGGTGAGGACGTGGTTTGTGTAATGGTCATAGTAAGAACAGAAGTTTGGTGTCGACTATTGGCATGGATAACACTATGTTGGATAGTATATGCTATCGGATAGAAGTAGACATCCCATCTACATGGACCAGCTGTTGTCAATCTTTTATTAGAAAATAACATAGTTATGTAAGCCAGCCACAGAATGCGCTAGTGCCTGTTGTTATAGCTGATGGGTCATAATAGTTCTATAGCTCACAATAATATAAGTCGTTCCATCATTTCTGAAGAGGATTTTGTGTTATGTAGAAAAGTGTATTGAATTACCAAAGTTTGATTGTAAAATCAGCTGACGCACACAGAGAAAGCCTCAGTTTCAGTCTAAGCAAGAAGACCAGGGACTGTAAGACATGTGTAAGTATGTAAGCCCAATTGAGGAGCAAAACCTTCTGGCCGTGTGTAAAGTTGTTCAAAGATGATATAATGCACTATCTGAATAAGGTTCTTAAAAACCTGATTGTTGTCGACGATAAAAAGAATAAATTAGCTAGTGACAGGTTTTAATTGCCTTCGTTAATAACGGTTTTTCCACTGCGTTTGAAATCACACGTTGTGTTGGTGAAAATCACAGTTTTACATAGTTTCGGGATCTGGAAACTAATATATCAAAACCATAACAAGATTAGTACACGCATCCAGCCAAAGCTGGAAAGTGATAAACTAAAACCCACACAGAGATATAGTGTGGTACTAACTGTATAGTAGTAAAAAGAAGAAAAAATGATGTGAACAAATAAATGGCAAGTGAAAATTTAAATGTTGTTAAAGGTTGTGACACCAGATGATGCCATAAGCGAGACATCACATAGGTATGGGATGATAAACTAAATGTTCTTATTAACTTAATTTACAAAACACGATTAACGTAAGTAAATCATCTTTTCGCAACTTAAAACCATAATTACCTGTTTAAATTCCTGAGAGGGCAGAATCAAGATAATAAGAAACAGCAAATGTGTGGTCCAACCGCTAGGGGCGAATTTAAATCATTTGCTGTCAATTGTAATTAATTAAATTCGAATGCGAACTCGATTTCACCGGAGAGAAAATGAAAAGTTCATCTCGGCCTGTTCGCAGATACATTGTGAGATCTAGCTACAGTTAGCGGTGAAGGGCGATGGGGGCGGAGGACCACCGTGGTGCCGCCTCCAAGGTGCCGCCCCCAGGCCTACACTATCGCAACAAGCGGCTAAACCGACAGTGGACACTCCTATTAGACCGTATCTGCGACCGACGTCTAACTTACAGACCTCGTAATTCTCTGGTTCAACCCATACATGTGGGGAACTTTCTGTGGAGCTTTGAATGGAAATCGGTTGGATCGGCTTTGGGAGTAGTAGACTCAGGTAGTACGCGTGTGTAATAAACAAGTACATCAGTACATCTATTGTTTTTTAAAGGAAATCTTCGATTCAGTGACAGTTTTTTCATTTCCTCGAGTTGGATCTAAGGAAAAACGTGGGCTCCGAGCAAGCGGGCAACACGCCATTATCTTTTAGAGAATTGCTACAGTACTGTCGGGTACAGTTTTGGGTTGGCGAGATTTCACACTCAATATAGAACAGTCGTTTTTAAAACTGGCAGCTAATTCAGATCGCTTTTTGAGGTTTTAAGTATCTTATTTTCAAAGAGCTTTTTATGATTATCATCAAATTCATATAGGCCTAAATAATTTACGATATTTATGTCTAATTAAAAAATTCTGTTGTATAGTTTACTGATTTAGTCATTGTCCTATTGGAATCTCCACAACATCTTCATGTACAGGCCTAATCAACGAACGACACACTAATCGATTTGCGATCTTAATCAATAGCGTAGAGTTTTCCGTTGAAAGAGTTACCGAAGTAAATATGTTGCACGCTTTTAGAACTGTATAGGATAGAACTACTCTACGGAGAGAATGGTTATTTGTGTAGCTAGTATGCGAAGTGGCACTTTGCTGCACATGAGAGAAATGTTTATGTTTACCCACGAGCCGTGGGCGAGTGTGGAAAGTTTCTCGAGTGCAGCAAAGGCACTTTGCACTCGCGTTACACATTATATTTTTCCTACAGTTACTATAAAGCATATAAATAGTGAGTATTTCAAACACTATACAACACGTTTTTAAGTTAGGTTAAAACCAAGCATTGATCGAAATGGGAAACGCTGCACCAGCTGATCGTAGTCGTAGTATCTAGTTGCCAACTTATTTTCAAGCGTACACGGATTAGGTGTCTAATAAAAGCATGCTGTTTTTTGTTCTTTGGTTAGAATACTTGAGTGCGGCAAAATAAAGAGTTCGGCAAAAGTAAAAGAGTGTGGCAAAAGTAAGTAAATGCAGCAATTAGCAGCATTCTGTACTATAATCAGTGCAAGGAAGTCCACTTATTTAGGGGACTGTAGGAAAAAATAGTTGTCAAACCTTGTAGTGATATTTTATGTGTTTTTGTATGAAATTGTAAAAAGTTTTTGAGTTGAAAAATAAACAATTTTATCACTAGTGTTTCAACAACTGTTTCTCATTGAGTATAACCAACCTGTGTTCTCCAACTTCTTTCAACCAACAATCTACTGGATTCCCTGGGAACAAGTTTTGCCAGCAAAACATGTTCTGAATCATTTCACATTACAAACCCGGGATGTAAATAAAGCAGATTTGTACATATTTCACAGAAACAGACGCGGATTGCGCAACTCACTTTCGCCGTATGGATGACAGGCGAGCGGTTTATAAGGACGACAGAGACGGATGGCGGCGAACACTATTTGTCGAGAAGTGTCGCAGCCAGAACTGGATCCATAGACACTTACATAAAGTAGCAGGAGAAATGTACCTCTTTACAATTTACAAGAGAAAAAACCGTTTGAATAGATGTTGAGAAACAGGTGACAGTCATGGATGACGGTAGAGCATGTGGCTGCAACTGCACTGTTGTTTGGATGTTGTTACCGACACTGCAGTAGTTGATGTATTTGCTATGAAATAACGCTTGAATAATAGATATTTCTACAGAGTATCCCGTAAGTAAGTACAAAACAATCAGGAATAGCCAATGGGATGGAGAACGAAAGGATATTTGAGATAAGAATATGTCTATATGTTAATCGGGAATGTGAGCTGTCACCATACCAATTTTCAGCCCAATCTGACCAGTAGTTAATGCGTGATTGAACTTCAAACAAACAACACACACAAACTTTCACATTTATAATATTAGTAAGATTATTTTTTTCTGAAATGATACAATTATATCTCTTGACTTAATAAAATGGTATACCAATTTTCATAAATATATCTTAAATAGTTTTTTACTTATCAGTGTAAAACACAAAAAATGGCAGATATCTCGCTAATAAGGCATTCTTAGAAAATATTATTCCTGATTTACATTTAATTTCGATCCAATAAACCTATTCATAAATTGTATATACTTACTTACGGGACACCCTTTATAGTGACGATTGTTCTGTTATGTACAGTACGAAGGAAGAAAAACCCTTGTTTGGAAGACTTATCATGTCCAGTTTTGTAGATATGTAGACCCATAGCTTTAAAATAAGGTCCAAACTACCGGCTCACGAAATGATCAAAAAGCTAAAAGTTTTGGTGATTCCCGGTATTTGAACCTCGGTCTCCAGAAATGAAGCTTCGCGCTCTGTTCACAATACTAAACGCTCCCGTGGCTAACATAAAATTTTTCATATTAAAATCGGAACGAAGTGTAACACTTTGAACTGTACAGAATCAATCAAGAGAATATTCTAAATCACTTGGAACAAAAGCAATACAATACATTGATTCTCACAGTGATAAACAATATGAGCAATGAATGCAATGTTTCATAGTATTGCATTGAATATTGCCATGAGGCGGGAGACCCATATTTGGACATTTCTCAATCTCACAGGCTTGCAAGATGTGAAATAGTTAAGATTTATGGCAGTGAGAGGCGTGATTTGGACCGATACATCAGATAGAGCGAAGCCTTGAAGCGATCCTTGCAATGCGTCCGATATTTGTAATTTACTGTATAAATTGATATTGCTCTGCTGCTTGGTACCGAGCTTTGGTAAAGTTTGATAGAATAGGATGTTTTACAAAATTCTACCTACAGTGCAATTGAGCTGATAGCATATTCAGACATGCTAGCAAACAGTTAGACAATTGAAATATACAGTAGCTAGAGTTATTTTGATAGAGTTATGTATTAGAGTTATATTGGTATTTTGTGATTTGTACTTTATTTTCAATACAACGGAAACTGGTATCGTGCTTACCTCGGTAAATCTGTCAGTTACGGTACCACATAGTTAGTAATAAGCTATAGTTCACAGATATATTGATATTTAGTTAAAATAGTTTTATAGTTCTTCAAATAACAAGAACCTTTTAGTAAACTAAGGATATACCGGACAATACTAATCCTAAAATCTTCTCAGTCAACCCATAAGAATGAGAAGTCTCATTAGAATATTGCATAATATTTATCTATCGTATATAGGCCTAGTCCGTATGATGGAACATGTCACCTAAACCGGTCTAATTGCCAGATTCAGGAGACAGGTTCCATCATACATACCATAGTATACTCCAAGTCTGTTTGACCGTGACGACTAGCGCCACATCATAGTATACTGTCGAATCTTGGATTTTAAGAGATGACTGCCTTGTTAAATTGGCGAAGATAAGGTCTGTATGATGGAACCTGCCTGTATCCTGGCCCTCCGTCTACCTGGTACTTTAAACCATTGGCCAGTCTTTAGGAAGCAAGAGATTCAGGAGACATGTACCATCATACAGATAGTCGACGCGTCGGATGCGTCGTAGCAGTCCTTCTTCGGGACAAACTACGATTGATTTGATTTGACCATGGAAGCCTCCCATTAAGTCTTGGAATGGTTTAATCGATATCACCCGCTTCACATATTCCGATCTTCATCTTAATCTAACCAATAAAAAATCTATACAACAATGTCCCGATGCTGGAGGTGACGCGACTAAGGACAGATCGCATCGCGTCATCCATGCAAATCTCATGTCGTGATTGACAGTCGGGTGTCAAGGGAAAGTCAATCACACCACACCACCTACCTCGACACACACTACTGCCGAATGTGTATCCTTTCACTGACATTGATACCACACAGGGGCTTTCCTCCATCGCCCATTGTTTGGACCAATTGCAATTCAGATTTCTTCCACTGGTAGCGGAGAAATTTAACGTATGTTTTGGAGTTTTTCATGAACGGTTTAACATGATAGAAGACTGTTGATCAAATATTTCTTAGGTTGGATTAGTTTCGATCAGATTCATACAACGAACCTCCAGGGAGGGTTGTTGAAGGTGAAGAAGTGTGAAGGATGAGTTTTAAATATAAAGTAGAACCTTGATAACAAGACTCTCAAGGGGATTATTAAACGAGACTTGTTATCAAGGTTGACTCCTTATTGAGGTTTGCAATAACATGTGATTTAGGGTAAAATAAATTCAAGCGGATTTCAAAATGACACTTGTTATCGAGAGTGACTTGTTATCGAGGGTCTTCTTATCGAGGTTCCACTGTATGAGATACCACTATCAGGTTATTTAGTCAGGACCATAATTAAAAGCTCAATGATGACGGGTAATTATATCATCACTGCACTGCGTTTGTTAGTGACATCACTTTGATATGTGAGTGAACAACGGAAAACACATAGAATATCTGCACCAATAATGTGAGGCTGTGAGATCAACTTTTTCATCTACAAAAATAAAAAAGTTATTATTTCATATTTTTTTCATCCACCTTCAAATCCTAGGGCACTAGGCTACAGCCCGGGATAGATTTTCATATTACTTCAGCTTAGGACTATAGTTGCGGCAAAAAAAATCAATTACCAAATATCAATTATTGCGGATATAATCAATTGGTTATTAGCGGGATTTGAACCCGTGAACCCGTGACCTCTGAGACCCGCACTCTAATTAGACCACCTCGCTTCCCACAACGATAGTCAGTGATGTGAATATAAGGTGTATACTCAAATATATACATAATCATTACATATTGTATGTGCTTTGCACATTATTTCTTCGTTTTGTAAACTAGATATTGAAGTGTATATTGTATCAAAATTTGCTTTTCCGTTGATAATACCATGGAGGATTAAAATATACGGTAAAAACTCATTACATCGAACTGTTTCCGTTAATTTAGTTTAGTTAAAATTCATGTTGGGGTGCGAGCTGGTCTAGAGGTAGAGTGCGGGACTTCGGTCCCTGAGTTTCGGGTTCAAATCCTGCCAAATCACCAATTGATATATCTAAGTAAAGTGATAATGCCGCAACCCCTAGGTCCATCCTGAATTAATGTGCGTCTTAGGACAATAGAATATGTTTGGGGGTTGAGCCTAAGTCTCCAGCTTGGTAAATTGTCCGGACACTAATATTACTTGATCATTTTCTACTACAAACTAATGAACAGTCACACAAGAATTCCATTCCCCGTTTCCTGTTTCCGAGTGGTTTGCGGTCGCAAAAACCGAACGACCAGACAGCAACGAGGAAACGATTAGGGGACAGTCGAAATTTTGTAATTAATGGAGGTTTAAAATCCGCGAGTGCAGAGTGTAGGAATTACCGCAGTAATGAGGGTCCACGAACTAGATTACCCGCGGAATTGGACAGTTTTGGCGGGTAACGTAGCATTACACGTGCTTTCACACCTCTGTATGATTATCCGCTTACATCAGGATATTGTGTCAGCGATATTCTTAGGCAAGCGCGCCTGCGCCGAATCTGCGTCGGTTGTATGTGGAGATCAAGCTGTAAGCGAACGTAATACATGTTAAGTTCCCTAACTCAGGTCAAGTGGAGCCCCCGGATATTCTAAATGGGGAGTTCTAAAAAGGTGTTGAAATTAAAAAGTTCAAAGGTCACTAGTACAAATAATTAGTGCTTGAAAACATAACATTCGGATAACTGACTGGAGTTACATAATTTGAAATCAAACGTTTTAAAAACTGAAAGCACACAAAATGCTTTGCTTAATATACAGGTTTTAAATAGTTGGGTTTAAGATAGCAACCAACCTTGAGAAACCTTTGGCAGCACCACAGGTTAGAAGGGAACCTTGGTAGAACCCGTTATAGGTTAATATCTGGACACAGCCAATAATTTGAATTTATATATAGTGACACTAAAACAAACTGGCTTTAGTTATCCAACCCTGTAATTTAAATATATAGCTTTTCGCTTTTCATCAATCCATATATGAAATTAGTTCATTGCCATACAGTCCCAAAATCGTCAATTTCCAATATAGAAAATTTCTTGAATCTATGAAAGAAATAAG
Source organism: Macrosteles quadrilineatus (assembly GCF_028750875.1). Lineage (NCBI taxonomy): Eukaryota > Metazoa > Arthropoda > Insecta > Hemiptera > Cicadellidae > Macrosteles > Macrosteles quadrilineatus. The sequence goes on along the minus strand of NW_026542598.1, from coordinate 32,585,380 downwards.
AGTATGGTGTATCGTTGGGTGTAGTAGCTAAGAAATTCTGTACTGCCCAAGATACCCCTCACGACAACTAGGAAAAAAGATCACCTATTGAAGAAGTTTGCCGGTTTGAAGAAGTCCAACGATCAGTTCTTAGATTTTTAGTGACATTATTGTATATGACTGGTCACAAAATTGACTAGAGATCTAATCGCCTAACATTCAAATGGTCGCCGCACCGGTACAAACCTGAGAAAAATCAGCAGTTTTTTATGGTTCTAAACCGGACCCAGCTGTTCCTGATCATTGGGCTTTAAATAAAACTAGTGGCTTGTAGGGACCAAATTCCCTAAAAATCGGAAATGTAAAACAAATTATTGTAATATTTAAACAAACTAAAAATTAATTTATCAATGTGTCAGGATAGAAATCCCTGTACACCATAACCATATCTTTGTTTGCCTTGGTTTTTGTTATTAATTTTCATTAAATAATTGAATTCATTCCAGAGTTTTTAATCTGTTAATAAAGGCAGGCAACAAATGCATTTGTTTGTGAGTAAATACTGTTACATACATGTGAGTTCTAAATACTTTGACATCGGTTAGGGTTCCGATTCCCAGTTGTCGAAGCAAATCACCAAATTCATTTTCATCGGCATTGACACACATATTTTAATTAAGAAACGGAAACTACTTCCAGATTATTATTAAAAACTTTTTTTGCCTGGAACAAAATGCAGTATCTGGTTAAAATCTCCCCCAAACAATATCATTTTCCACCCTGTGCTTAACCATTCCCTATGCTGTACACCATTCCTAAATACTTGCGTAGTCATGGCCTTCTCCTAACACGATACATTTCAACACTGCATTACCATTCTAAACGAGTAAAATATAACCATTGACAATTGGATACTGAAATTGTATTAATAGTCAAAGATAGAACTCTAAAATCAATAAACAAAATAAATGTTTATAACAGCTGGTATATTTGAAACAGCTTATAGAACACTGTAGCAGTACTTCCATTAGAAAATTGCTGGATCTTTGACGTTCTGTGGGGCAGAGCAGGGGTAATTTTTGACACTTCAGATATTTTACCACCGTCCTTGGACCTTAAGATTTAAAGTCTAACAGATTTAAGATTTAAGATTTAATCTCAACAGCCTCAACTTTTTCCTAGCTCGAGATATTTGGTGGGGACCGATTTGCTTACTGAATTAAATATAGTATCTGGGGACCGAGCTTTGCTCGGGGGAAATCATTAGTCTACTCTGAAAGCAGTCTTAGTATTGCAGATACATTAATACATTCCCAAACTCCACACTGCTCGCCGTTTCTACTTCCTTCACCACTCCCTACGTCGTGGACCTGTTTCCCTCCCTTCCCATAGCATTTAAGTATTAACGATACATTAATCTAACTTCCACAAAAGGTTCCCCCACTCTGCCATGCCAGACTTTACTGCTTCCTTGACCACTACACAGATCATCTCACAACATTTTACACTCATCCTTCACTCATATCTGAGTTAAACGCGCCTAGGTGGCGTCCCCATCTAAAATAATTTATTTAATAATCTGAAAACTAAAAAAAAAAACATCGTCTATTTAAACTTTAAATACTTTTTCTGTCGGAGGTCCGACCAACTCTTTTCCCAGGCTGTGACGTCACTTGACCACAAGATTGACCAGCGATCAGCCCGATATGCGCGGTTCAGGCCTGTTATTAACTGGAGTAAACAACACCCGACATACGTGCTGTATTGCCCCCTGTTAACAACCTCCCATTACACAGCTTGTGTGGCTATCGCTTGAAATTTCGGCTTGCGAGAGAAATCCGATACTCTTTATATAACGGCTGTGAACGTGCGAATCAGATTTAAACGCTATTCGTGAATGTGTAAACCCCTGGTATAATGGGTGTAAACAAACTTCCTGGACAAATTGTACCTATTTTTTCCTTAGGTCGAGACAGTATATATCACCATTTAAAAATGGGTCCAAAAGATTGGATTTTCTTTCGGCTTTGTATGGGTCTTTACTGTACAATACAAGTTAGGACCTACATGTTTGGTAACAGAGAGGATATATCTGCAAAACAAATCTGACTACTTATACTGTTTACTGGTATTTTTTCTGCCATGTTTCACCGTGTTCGAATATGTGTAGTTTCTAGTACAGTTAGAATTTGACAAAAACTAAATGTCCAAACTATAGTTTAGAGTAAATTTTTCTGCGCGCTTAAAATACAGTAAGTATTTTACAAACATTTCCTTCAATTCGGTTATACAATTTTCAAGTTCGTAAAACAACAAACAATAAAAGAACATTGACTCATCCATGCATTTAACGGACAGACAAATCAATTCAGCTTATTTATAAGGATACCTACAGGTATTGTACCGTACAGTGTGTAAATTAAGTCTTAAAGTAAATCTGTTTTTTTTTAAATTGAAATAGATAGAAATATTCTTTTTATGGGGTTGATTGTTAACATAGGTTCCGTAATTTCTTACATCAACAATATTTTTAACCCCCCTAACAGGGTAGGGGGTAGGGGTGACTTATTTTTTTTTCAAACAGCAACCCCTACTGAGTGACCCCACATTTTGAAGGATTTGGCAAAAGAAACACAATGATGCAAATCCGAGGTGGATATCTCACCCCTAGCCAAAATGGCAGATATTCCAAAAATGTGTATTTACTGTATGTGAAAAAGCACCAATTTCACAGGAAACAAATCTGTATTTTTAAAACCGAAATAAATAGAAATATGTTTGTGGAATTGATTGTTAACATAGGTTCCGCAATTATTTACATCAACAATAATTTTTAACCCCTTTGACAGGGTAGGGGGTGGGTGTGATTTATTTATTTTAAAAACAACCCCTATTGAGTGACCCCTCATTTTGAAGGGTTTGTAAAAGGAAACATAATTACGCAAACTTTAGGTAGATATTTAATCCCTAACGTAAATGGCGGGTATTCCAAAATTCGATTTATGTGAAAACGGACCCATTTTGGAATACCCGCCATTTTGGCTAGGGTTGAGATATTCACCTCGAGGTTGCGTCATTGTTTTTTTTTTTGACAAATCCTTCAAAGAGAGGGGTTACTCAATAGGGGTTGCTATTTAAAAAAAAAGTCACCACCTACCCTGTTAGAGGGGTTACAATTTTATTTAATGCAAAAATTACGGAACCTTTTTTAAGAATCAATGCTACAAACAGAATATTTCTATCTCTATCGGTTTTATAAAATACAGATTTGTTTCAAGACTTAATTTACACACTGTATAATAAGTAACGAGAAAAAGCGAAATCAAGTAAATAAATAAACATTAAAAAATTGTGGCTAGCCCGACGTGAGCAGTTGGGAATCGCCATCTATTGAAGCAACTAAATGTGAAGATTCAAAACATTATACACATACAGTATATAATTGACCCGGTATTCCGAAATTAAAAATTTTTAGTTTTAACCCTCCTCTGAAATTTATTAGATGCCATTTTGAACGGAAATATTATAATAGGCTCTCTCTAGGAGGACATAATGACCAACTGTTATAGTAGCCGGTCCATACTCTGTAACATTTTTCATCACCGATTTTAATCGACCTAAGAGATCATGTTTATCTATGGTTCCTATTTGTAATGAAAAGTCAAGCACAGAACCCCCTCACAAATAGATCTTCTTCCTACATAGACAGTTTACGCAAATTTATCGCACACCGGAGAAAATTAACCACCGCATCGAACACGCCGAGTTTACCACTAACGACTGATTGTCCTGGTAATCATTTAGCTATGGAGTTTATAACAGCAATCAATTGCAATTAATCAGCTGTTCTGCTGCATTAGGTTTACGATAGTGTACTCTAAGTTAAACTCAGTGGACCGTTACTTGAGAGTAAATACTAGCCTGTAAGATATTATTATCCTACGGATGCAAATTTAAACGGTATTTGATACTGATGCAAGTTATATAGAAGTGGGTTTAGTTTAATATTAAGTAACTTAAAGGCCAAGAGCCAGTCAAAAGTGCTGCAACACTTCAGCTAGAAAGTGCCACAATTTGTAACAAACCATCCGCAATGAATATCAACAAAGTGCCAAAATTTGTAACAAACTATTTGCAATAAATATCAACAAAATGCCACAATTTGTAATAAACTATACACAACGAATATCAATAAAGTGCCACAATTTGTTACAAATTATCCACAACTAATATAAACAAAGTGCCACAATTTGTAGCAAACTAGCCACATCGAATATACACAAAGTGTTACAATTTGTAACAAACTATCCACAATAAATGTCAACAAAGTGCCACAATTTGTAGCCAACTATCTACAACGAATATACACAAAGTGCTACCAATTGTAACAAACTATCCACAACGAATATACATTAAGTGCCACCATTTGTAACAAACTATCCATAACGAATATACACTAAGTGCCACAATTTGTAAAAACAATCCACAAAGAATATACACAAAGTCCTACAATTTGTAGCAAACTATCCACAACGAATATACACAAAGTGCTACAATTTATATCAAACTACCACAACGAATACAAACAAAGTACCACAATTTGTAGCAAACCATCCACAACGAATATGCACAAAGTGCCGTAGTTAATTTGTACGAAATTATGCACAACGAATGTAAAGTAGTTACCACGCCTGATACAAACCATCGATAAATTTTACTCTCTTGAATGTTCACTTTTTTTGATCGGCGGGATTTCGTCAACTGTAGTAATCTTTGTTACTTAAAGAATTTCGAAGTATAGTGTGAATCGTTGTGTGTTAACTGCTATAACTATTTCCATAAAATAAATATACACAAACAACATATGTATATTTGTAGACATAATCTTAACTACTTCACCCGATTGTCTCGGTGGTTTTGAGAAAGTTTTCAACACACTTTCCGTTACGTTATGTCTAAATAGTGTCGAGAAATTGTAACCACTTCACTTTAACTGCTAATGACCACTGTAAAACCTACAGTCATTGGAACTTTATTTAAGCAAAAAGTAAAAATGTTATTTTTACCTTTCATAATAGGTATTGTAGTATAACGGTAGATAACTTAAGCTAAATTGAGGTTTACCTTCTGTTACTTTGGGTGACGTAGCTTAGGAATAAAACTCAGCACTCACCCCTCCTATTACAGTACTGTTCACCTATATTGATTGACTAGTTATAATGAACTTTTACCTTATGAAAAAGAGTATGTGCATTCATCTTAAAATAGTTGCCACTTCCTTAAATTCCGACTAAATTCCTTTTCAGGAAATAAACCAAAACTTAGCAGTCCATTTTCGTTGCTGGTGATATAAAGAGGTCATTGTGGACGTTTACTATTACAATTAGTAAAAACTGTTAAAAGGGTTTACTTACGACCGTTATTAAAGTAGTCGTTTCAGTTCAGTTCTTAGAATTGAGAAGTTTCACATAACAGCATTGTTTACTTTCATAACAGTATAGTTTTACTCATAACAACACAGGTAACCGACCAATGAGGTTCAGTAATATTGTAATAGTTCGAATTTCAACTAATCAGCTGTTCAGGCCAGTTTAATTGTTTTAATTGTTGAGTGGTGCAATTGGTGTTTGGTACAATGTTTCGTTGCATCAGTCTAAGTGGCGATGGGAGGTTATAAACGAAAACAAAACCTCTCTTAGAAGTTATGAGTAGTGATTTTTAAAAACCCTGTCGTAAGTAACGTAGTGTACGCAACTCGCATAAATAGTATTAACGCAATTGTTTTTTACCAATCGTGATGGAAACCGGAAACCGAACGAATTGTTAATTCGTGTGTCTTATTGGATTCAGCTATCCATTACAAATCAAACTCCTCTCGTCTCAACATGTTTTGTTTTTTGGATAGTTGGACTCCGAACCACAGATGCACAGAGCTATCATACAGTTAACACTTGCATAAACATGAATAGGGCGGGCTTTAATTGCACCAACTGGCGTGAGTCAGGTAGTCGGGTATTTTTGAATTGCGCCAACTACTCCAGGGAGCCACCCGATACGTTCCTTATCTAGCCAAGTGGTGGCCGTCTTTGATTGTATAATTGATTAGGTTAGGTTAGGATAGGTTAGGTTAAATTAGGTTAGGTTAGGTTAAATTTGTGTATAGGATAGGTTCGGTTAGGTTAAGATGACACGTAAACAAGAACATTTCTCCTGCTGCCAACTCACCTTGTCTTGGGCGTGGCGAAAATAAGGAAGTTTTTTGGGACCCTTTGAGGGATTGGCGCAATTAAGGAACTCTTTGGCGCAATTAATGCACGACCCATGAATACCTTAGGGGAGTTAGGTTTCTCATTACACATTCTCAGAAAAATTAACATCCGTCACACTATAAAATATCACAATTACATTAACACCAACCTGAAGAACACCTAACATGACTAAGCCTAGTAATTGTTCATGAATTGAGGAAGTCGGCAATACTAACAAGCCGCAACAGCAAACATCAATTATGAATTCCAATCACTACACGGCTTATATCTTTACACCTTTCACTCCACTTGCGACGGCCCCAGTTATATATATTAATGTTCTGCAACATTGTGTCTAATGTTGCTAATTATCCGGGTTGATTTCCTCCCAGATCGCTGCACCAGACTTAGCTTCAGCACGTAGTGTTGCGCAACGCTATAAAACACCTTGTGTAATAGTAGCGATATGTAGTGTCTCGCATGGCTCAATCTGCGATCCTGGGCATATGCGTAGCATAAAGAGAATAGGTTAAGGGTTGTAAATATGTGGTGATAGAGAATATTACAATGGAGGTTAAATTTGGGAGGGTAGAGGAAGAGGTCATGCATTAATTGCACCAAAGAGTTCCTTAATTGCTCCAAGCCTCAAAGGGTCCCAAAAAATGTTCCTTAGTTGCACCAAGCCCAAGCCAGGTAGGGGTGAGTTGCCGGCAGAAGTAATGTCCTTGTTTACGTGTCATCATAACCCAAGCTGACCAAACCTAACCTAAGCCAACCCAACCTAACATAACCTTCTCAATTATACAGTCAAAGAACCACCTGTCTTAGTTAAGGAACGTATCGGGTGGCTCCTCCCTGGAGTAGTTGGCGCAATTAACGAATACCCGACTACCTGCCTCAGGTGAATTGGTGCAATTAATGTCCTCCCGAGGAGGAAACGTGAAATGATAGATAAAGTAATAAGAAAACAAAGTTAGGTTAGATGGTGAATGAGAGAGATGGACAAAAAATAACATAGGGTTATGTTTAATAGCATCATTGTTTCCAAATTCATGTGTATTTAATTAGTTTCAAATATCCCAAATTTATAATTCCCATAAAATGATAAATGTGAAGTGATGGACTATAGCATGCGCCGGAGGTTTAATAGATGGATATAGTATAATAGGCTTAGGCTGGTGCAAGCAAAACTATTAGGCAGGCATGGACCACTAATTTTAAAACTGAAACGGTATGAACCATAAACATAAACAAATTACGTAACTGTCCCGTAACTTATACCACAGGCTAGTGCTTATACTAACGTTTGTTGACACTTCCATTAAACAAATACTACACAAATATTAGCTTTCTGGCCAGTTGCGTAATTTGTTTGTGTTTATGATCAATACGTTTTTGGTTCTAATATCCGTGGAAAATACAATACCAAGTGAATATTTGAGGCTTACTCGAGAAGCGAAGGACATTACATTTGAGGATAATTCAATGGAGTCCTAGAAGATCTAAACAAAATTACTAATATAATAATTTTTATTTTCGTTAATCATTATTCTTATTTATGCTATTCACTGTAGTAGAAGATAATGTTTAACTTTTAAGTACACACTTTTAGTCTTAGTTGAATTTCCTTCTTCTTGGATTAGACTGTCTTAATTGTACCTTAGCACTCTGGAGTCAACGCTCCATCACACCATCTTCACCATTCACTTGCATTTACCAGTGTTTGCACACGTTGATATCTGCGCTGTAACCCCGTTTTAAAGTGAACGTGTGAAATTGTGGGAGCCAAGTTGGCCAATCATTGCAGCACGCTAACCTCCGAGTTGCACCCAGCTGCTAATGTGACACCAGCTGATTGATTTACTCCAGTGCACTATCAGCTGATAGTGTCGATATCAGCTGATAGGATGACGTAACCGCGCAACGCCCGTAATGATTGCAATGTTAACGGGAGTGATTGTTCACTGACCGTTTGGATCTGATTGGAATCACGACCTAATACGTCTTTTGTGGCTACTTGGTGTTGATATTTCACTTAATGATTGAACTTTCCAAACGGGTTTGCGATTTATTTTTTTTCCTTACTGTATTTGCCTGTGGCATTTCATAGGAGGAGGAATTGAAGATAACAAACGCTTTTTATGGAAAGCTGTTCAAACACACATATTTTGAGAGTGCTGGGAATCGATCCAATCTCTTTACCACCGAAGTCCAAGACGTTGACCACTAGGCTAGCAACACACCCAAATTTGTAAATGAAAGTTTAGTAATTAATTGATACTAGAGGGAGAGGGAGTAGAACAGTGTATTCTGTTCAAAATGAAATTGTGAAATCTAACTATTCGAAATCAGAGTTCAGAACGTGTCCTCTTTGGGCAAACCTTTTAGGATCTTAGATGAAAACAACTTTACCATGCACTTTCTATGATAGCAATACAATTATTAAAATCGGATTAAAATTAAGAGAAGTGTATTTAGTAGATTTATAATGCAATATTTTATCGTTGGATCGCACAATTTTTTGTTGTAAATTTTAAGTTTGTCTTAACAATGCGCATTTGTCTGTTAGGCATGACATGTGATTTGTATCTGTACTGGAAAAAAACTTACTCGGTCATTACATAAATACACACCTTGCACTGAAGGACTCATATAGCAAAAAAGGCCATCATCCACGAAAAAACTGACGTTACGAATTGGAGTAACCTTTCGTGTATAAGAGTTCCGCCAAATAAAGGTCAAGATACACTCAGAAAAAGGTCACCTGATCAAAACTGGAAGAGCACGCATCTCTAATCTCGGTGCGATTAGATGCGTTCTCTGGTCAGCTCTGAATCATCTCTACAACTAGAAACTTACAAGTGAAGACCATGAAAATCCAACATGGTATATGCAACGTATTAAAAGTTAAATTATCATATGAGTTGTCGTGTGACAGATCTTCAGTACAGAGTTGATTGATTCTGCACACCTTTATAGATTGAAGTATTTTTTCAATCGATAGGAGAATCAATATATGGGCTACGAACCACCAAGGCATGGTATTACCACATATTGGTGATTGGTGGTACTTCAACCAGACCATACAGGACAGAGGTTTCGCGTTCTAATCATTAAGGGGAATCATACAGACTCTGAATTTTGAGCAATATTAAGCCACTAATATTGGGAGATAGAAAAATATTCCAAAATAAACCCTTCACGGTAACAGAATCAGACCGTGTTAGGCAACAAAATAAACCCTGACTGGCAAACTCCTCATGACTCTGTTAAAATAGACAAAAGGAAGCGCTATAGTTGCGTATCAAATAAACATGATCAAAGATCATAGTTGGTAAACTCATGGCACAAGGAGACCCGGCAACCCAGACAGCCAACATTTCTTAAAGGAATTTAGTAAATAAGTTCCATACTAAACAAAAGTCAATCAGCAATCTTTTGCTAGCTGCAGGGTTCCAAGTTGCGAGCCAGACACGATTGTGCCGCTTTACGCAACTGATTGGCGGCCTGAGGACTCAAAGTCGCACTCGGAAGTGTTGGGGTGAAAGTGCCATCTTTGTGAGGGCACAATATACAATGGCACCGACACCACGGCCTTGAGGCTTGCACTTGTGTAACCGAAACTCGTCATGAGATCTGACAGTGGCCTGACCGTTAGACATTCACGTATAAGGTTGGGTTCTTTTCGAGACCACGATTAAAATATGCACTATGCAAGTTAGGCTACGTTAGGTTAGGTTAGGTTGGATTAATTACGTTAGGTTAGTTGAGGTTAGGTTGTGTCAGTCGTTAGATATTCCATCTACAAGTTTGGGTCTTTTCAAGAAGGAGGCAACCAAGATTAAAATGCCTTATGCATGTTAGGCATAGTTAGGTTAGGTTGGGTTAGCTAGGTTAATTTGGGTTATGCGAAGCCAAGATAGATTTATTTTACATCAACTTTAGTTGCAAGAGGTAAATTCTAATCGTTGCAGCCCTCTTCTTGGGCCAGTCAGTACTGTATCTAACCGGTGTCCTACTATTTGCCACCAGTGTCGTTTGCCACCAGTGTCATTTGCCACCAGTAGGGTCAGTTCCTGGAATTCCCACCGTGGCCGTTCCTATGAGTCATAACCATGTAGATGTACCTACTTATAATTTTTTTTGATATTAAATAAATGTTTATAACTCCAGTTACAACTGTGAATTGTGAAAATTAATTTTACCATCTTGTTCGGCAAAATAAAACGCACATTTTGAGTCCAAAATCACATACTCGCAAGTTAAACAGTATAGGCCTATCTATGTTAAGGTATTTTATGCTATTTGAATATTCCTTACATGGCCTAAGATTAGATAAATAATACAAAAATAACATTTGGCACAGTATACAACGCATCAATGAGATTAAATCCCATTAAAATACTTGAAAATACGCAGTTTCAGTGTTTAGTATTCTGCGAATATACAGAGTGAAGAACTTAAATGCACCACCTTTGCAATCTCAAAAACTATTCGATTTAGAGAAAACATTATATGGGGAATTTCAACTACTATCTTATGACATTCAAAAATATGATATAGTTTGCGTCAAGAGAGGAATTGAGCTACATTAGGTCGAAAGCTCACTTTACAGTGTGTGGTTGTCATCTACTTCACAGAAAACATATTGTCTACATGTTCATAGAGTGCACCCGTCTACTATACATAAGAGATAACCAAAGCAGTATGAGAGTGAATGTAAATTTAAATATTGTAGATTACTTTTATATTTTTTACATCATAATATTTTTATATTTCTATAATCAGTGATATAAATTATTTTAGAGTGACTCTTTGATAATGGTCTTGCTTGCTGTTTATGTTTTTGTTCATTTGTTTAATACAAGCTTCAGTTTTGCTCGATTTCGAGCAACGGGTTATCTAGTTTAGATTAAATAATTTTTTGGTTACATTCAGCATGATATAGCTCCTAAACGAGTAAGTTTGGAGAAAAAGTGCAAAGAATAAATTATAAATGTTTTTAAATTACATCTACATTCTAAAAAGATCATAAAATATATTGAAATTATTCCTTTGAGACGTTAGGTGCATGTAACAGTTATGGTATAAACAACAGACCTAAAAACTGTGTTTTGTTATCATAAGTTATCTTGAAGTTCGTTGGAAAGAATCCTTCATATGTCGGTATTAGGTTGTGTAAAATTCTGCCTGATAACTTCTTATAAAACATTATTTATGTTAACCAAGTCTGTCTATCGTCTAAATTAATTTGTTGATTGAATGTGGTTTTATTTAGTACGTTATTAGTTTACATTTTAATTTAGCCACTTTAGATATAGTTTGTATTAAAGATTCATTTAACTGTGATGTCATTCTTGTGCAATATTCATCTACTTATATATAATTCAACTTTGAAAATCTTTGTACAACTAAATCTAGAGTTCTACTGGACCGATTTATTAATTGGTGGGTCATTGGAAAGCTTAACTCATGTAGATTTGCAAATAATTATGAAAGTTTTTAGCGAATTAATAAATAAATAAATTAGACTAACACCTTGTAAAACTTGGTGAGAACAGCACTAACTATGTTGTAACACTACAAAACCACAGATAGGAATGAGCGTTTCCGTCATGTATTTCCCTACTCCTACAGAGAGTGTTGGAATTTTTACCATAAAAATGTTGCAAGAGAGGGTGATAGTGTGAACTATAAGTATTCCTTGGTCCATCGGCCGGTGCCTAGAGGGGTGATGACCCACGGACTTGTGTTGGAGCTGATGACTCATCCAGCCAGGTATAAAGTGGTGGCAAATGACACAAATCCTAGAGTGGTGGCAAATGACACTGGTGGCAAATAACACATATTCATATAACCACATAAAACCGTAACAGACCTACTTAACAATAATTTTTATAGTAACGGACTGAAAAGACTGAACTCTAAATATTTATGTAATTCACAAATCTTCTATACTATTATAAAAAAGAGGTGGTTGCTGTATGTGTGTATGTGTGTATGGGAAAAGTAAACTCGAAAAATACTGGTCGGATTGGGCTGAAATTTGGCATGATGATAGCTCACATTCCCGATTAACATATAGGCATATTCTTATTTCAAAAATCCTTTCGGGCTCCGCCCCAGTGGCTCTGGAGTTTCCCATGTTAACCTTATGAGAAATGGAATTATTGAATCTTAACAGCTGTTTCAATTAAACAAGTTGGTTCTGTTCTATGATGTTCAATAGCATTAAAGTTACAAGGATTACCAACAGGGTGCAGCACTATTATTTCTTTTACATTTATGACAACAGCTAATTTGCAACCAAAAGGTGAGTGAGCGTAGCGAACGAACTTCAACCTGGAGGCGAGTTAGCGTAGCGAACGAGCTAACCTGAAGGCAAGTGAGCGCAGCGAACGAGCTCCAACCTAAAGGTGAGTGAGCGTAGCGAACAAACTTCAACCAGGACGTGATTGAGCCATGCGAACGAGATAATCTTGAAAATTAAGAAGTTAAACGGGGCAAAGCCCGCGGGTTACAGCTAGTACTAGATAAAATGGTAATTTAATTTTCGGAATACACTTTATTAAATGTTTGTTTTTGAGGAAATAAATTAATTCTCATTCACATTCTTTCAAGATAAGCCATTTCTCCATTCAGTCATGAGAAATTTCAATAGCTTTTTGGTTGTTTTCAACTAGACCCAGCTGTTAGTGATTGAGCTTATAACCAACAGTCTTAGCCGAAAAACCAGCTGATCCTACTCAGTAAAAATCTGTTATTTCATGTCCTCAACACCCATAAGTACACCATTCTATAAAGCTATAAACTTCCGTATGATTCTACTTACCGTAACAATTTTCTAACGGGAGCAGTGCGTAAACATCACTAACCTTTAAACCACTCCAGTATTCAATATCCAATATCCTCCACACCATAAATCATTTCCAAAATTAATACTTAGACCTGCCACAAGAGAAAACTGAAACACCTGCATTTGGAGATTAATTATGCTTTTAACATTTAGAGTAAAGGACAAGCAGAGCTCCTTTCCCTTGGTGAAGTATTTATGGATTGGCGATACGGCTCGCCTGACAATCGCGGTATTCCGTCAAAGGAGGTTTGTCATTGGAGGTCTTGTAATTGGGCAGACAGTGACCACGCCTAGTTACACAATACCAGACCATCTCGGTCACTTACAGGCTCCAGCTGAGGTGTTGGACTGGAATGTCTGTTGCAACAAGTGTAACTATACCGAGTTTACCCAGAAAACAATTCGTCCATGTGGTTAATCAGACAATGTCAGTGATGAATTTGATTTATGCACTATATTGAGCAGTAAGACATGTTAAATATATTACATACACTGCAGCAAACATGCAGACTAAGTGAAATATCATTATGATTGAATTTTACGATAATATTTCCTTAAATTGATTTTATTTCCAGTTTAAGTAGCATTAAGTTTTACGAGTTAGGTTTGCTTACAAGGAAGAAAAACTTCTTTTTGTGTAAAATGTTAATAGTAAGTTATAGTATAAAATGAATACATTCACCTTGCAGGTTAAGTGTAAGAAAGGGCCATGTGGCCCTAACTTTGCCTGTTGAAATAAAGGATTTTCATTTCATTTCATTTTACATTTGCCAAATTTGATAAACAATATTCATAAACAAGCAAACCTCAACAGTATATTTACCATCCATAAGAATAAAATTTTTCAAATTTTTTTTTATTTTTCCGCAAATATTAGACGTAGAAAACAGTTTATCAAATTAAATCATTATTTTTGTACGCTCTACAAAATAGTAAAAAAAATTCAAATTTTATTTTGTGTGTGAGAAATGCGGCAAATAACTTTTTGCTCCGTAAAACCCTGTTTCGATGATAAATACATTTCCCATATATTTTGTACTTGGCTAAGTAAAAAGTTAACTAAATTTGGAACCAGAATATAGCAATGACTAATTATACTGTATGGTATATTTAATGTGCTCCGTTGTTTAAAGTTACATATGTTCCATCCACTAAGTACAGTAATTGAAGTGTATTAACAATATTTGTGTTCAAACACACAATAAAAAGTAAAATAGGCATATATTTTGTAAGCACAGTATTCAGGGTTTTTACTATTTTACCATAGAAATACTAAAAACCTCAAGCGTATTTTTAGCTTTGCACAGCACAATACCGTTCTATGTAAAAAACATAAAAATGTATATAAATTCTTATACTATTACAAATGTAAAAAATACCATAAAAATATATATAAATTCTTATACTATTACAAAAAATGTAAACAAAATATTTTTTTTTTCATATAAATAAACGATGAATTAATTATTTATGAATATTACGGCGCAGTCGGTCTTACCACGCGTCTAAGTCTCCAAATATTCTAAGCGTGAATGCTAACACAAAGCCACTTGACAAATATTCAAAGTAGTTAAATGATTTACCTTGAACCTTAAACACGTTTTAAACGGTCTATAGGAAATGTTCAGCATGGAAGTCAACGTTCACACGATCAAAATCATTAAAAAATAAGCAACAAATAATACAATTAATTTATTAGTTCTAAACTGTGTCAGTTTCAAAACAATATTTCCGTTTCGAATATAGCCTGAAAATAAATTATTCAAAAACAGTTGAACTAATTTAAAATTTTGACAAACCATAGTTCAATTAAATTTTTTAAATTACATATCCGTCAGGGATTTTGGTGAACTGAATTGATCTTCCAAAATTATTAACAATCTACTTTCGTAAGCGATCAACAGATTAATACAAATCGAAAACTGTTGTAACATCAAAACTTATTATTTTAGGTTGTCTAAGTACCGTCTATTTTGTATATTTCAGTACTATATGGTGTTACTAAAATTAAATATTGATTTTCCAGTTATGATGACTAACAGTTAAAGAATAATATGATCACCCCAACTTACCCAACTTAGTTGCCTTTTAAACTAGTGTAAATCTCTGGACAAGTACCTGCAACAAAAAGCAATTTTAATGAAAAAATGTGTTTGTTAACGCCATGACTTATCAGTGACTTATCACCTACAGTAGATTCGTCTTGTTCAAATCCTTTTAAGAATTTTCAACGATGAAAAGATGTTGGGATGTGGTACACGGTTATTTGAATGTCTGAAGGGTTTAATAACATTACTTTATCGGTAGACTGTAAAGTGACTCATTTAGGCCCAGCTCAAAGTGAGGGTTGAAAATAACTCTTCAGCAGCTGTTTGAAATGATCCAAGGTGGCCACTAGCCTCCAAGGACTCTTAATGATGCATTATGACGAAAAATATTGTTCACCACACAAGCAAAAAGTGTCTTTTTGCCTCGATCGTTAAACTTGAGCTTGGGTTGAAAAGAGCCACTTCACGCCCTAGTGAGATATGCTATACTTTTCCTCGTTGGTGACAGAAGTAAGCCAGCTGATCTCACACACAGATGTGAACACCTGTGGTCGGTCGCACATCGGTGCTTTGATCTCACTCCGGTGACATGGGAAGTCGGGCGCCGCTATCATTAATTTGACGAAGTGGTTATAAGTTAATATTACACCGATCGGTGAAACGTATAAATGATGGAGCCCCAGCCACAGAAGTATTGGCAGATGACATTTGTGCAAGTAATGTTTTACATATGGAATGGTGCAAGTCACCTGGGAGACCAGTTACTAATGAAGTCCAACACACACACACACACACAAATCACTTAACAGTTGTCAATGTGATCGCACTTTCGATCGCCTTTCTTTTGAAATTTGCTGGGAGTAATTTTTTGATTTGTTGTTCTGAAAATTCGAGTTTGTGGGTCATAGTGCTGAACTGGCTTTTGGACTTGTGATACGCCGTTGGCACAAATGAACCACGCAATTGCTTCTGGACTAGTTTAGAGCGTGTTACTTCTGCCTTGAAGACCTGGTTATACTGTAACTAGTACTTCTGCCATAAAGACCTGGTTAGACTGTATATCTACTGATCTAGTTAACAGTAGCTGCTTGCTGCTTGTTAGTCGAGCTTGGTATAGTAGTTTACGCAACGATCGCGTAAAGATAGTGTTAACGACACGAGTAAAAAAACTTCTACGAGTGTCGTTAAGACTATTTACGCGAGTTGCGTACACTACTTTACCTACGACAGTATTTTAATTACTAAAATCACTACTCATAACTTCTAGGATAGGTTATGTTTTCGTTTATAACCTCTCATTGCCAATGACATAGATTCAAAGAAACATTGTACCAAACACTAATTGCACCACTCAATAATTAAATTGGCCTAACAGTTGATTAGTCGAAGTTCGAATCATTACAATTTTACTTCTTCTATCTCAATCCTTGAACATCATTGGTCCGTTACCGGCGTTGTTAAGTAAGTAAACAATGCTGCCAAGTAAATCTTTTTAATTCAAAAAACTGAACTGAAACAATAATTCCGGCAAGTGACCTCCTCGCTTATGGTTCCACTGTACAAATCCAAATGCCAGTAAAAGACATAAATAGCTACTTCCCTATAGGGAAATTCGCTAAAAATCTAACCTTATCTAAAATATATTTTCTACTCCACAAGAATATAATTTGAATGAAAGTGTCTCTATTGGTAAACGAATCCTGAGGAAGTAATTTCTATCTAGAATCTAAGAGTGCTTAGAAGCACGATCCCTAGGAAAAATGTAGCATAATTTAGAGAGATAAAAGATCAAAAATATTACAGGAAACTAGAGCTTAGAATTGTTTGGCAACAAAGAGTTGGGCAAGAGAAATAGAATGGGCATTATAGCGGGCAGCAGGCATGTCAGTGACCACCGACTACTATCACTAGCACAAACAATGGACCCGTGCTCACGACTATCATAACAAGCCACTCACTTTTATAGCCGGCGAATATTTCTGTTTGTTAGTTGCTTTTGACATTTACTACTTCAGGGTTGATAAACGACAAAACTGTTGTATTGAAAATCGGATTCAAAAGCATATTTATGTCTGCTTGTTAATTGCAATGATGATAACACATTTTATCCTTTTTGGGATGCTGGTTCACTTGCTTTAGATAAATTTACTAAAGACGATCTGAGTTATATTTTTCTCGCAAAACAAATCAAACCACAGAGAATAGACCATGTGGTCTATTGTCTGTGATCAAACTTACTCAATACCAAGAGGAAAGAAATCGGAATTATTGTAGTTTTCTAAGTGCAAGGTTCAGAATGTGCATTAGACCACGGTTTGATAGTTTGGTTTAGAGGTGGATGATGAATTGTTGAAAATATCTATAACTAATTCGCTATCATCTTACCAATATGGTGACGTAACTAGGTATACATTAACCTAAATATATGTGAATTAGAGTAGCTTGGACTGTAGCTTTGGTACGTAGCTACACACTGACTTGTTTCTTCAGCCAGGACCTTAAAATCCTAAACATCAAGCACAGCTGTCCAGTTTGGGACAATCCAAAAGCTACTGACTTTTTTCAGGACCGGCGAAATATTGACTAGGCAATTACTAACAAATTCAACGCCGTGTATTTTTAGACACGAGAAAAATAAGCTTGAAACTTCAGTCATAAGATGTCCTTCATCACCTTCCAATGTCATCTTGTAATTGAAACTTCAACATCTGTATTTATTTAATTGACATAATCGTGATTATACGTTATTGATCATTGGAATCGAACTAGTTACAGAAGCACAAGGAGTGGCGTGTTGCGAAATGTGATGGAAAGGACACGGGACACGAGACGGGCACGATTCGGCAAAGTCGTCAGACAATTACGAAAACCAGCGTCCAGACTTGCGTCACCAGGTGCTTCAGGCGGCTCGCGACGAACTAGAACCTTGCCAGCGGCGAACAACTTGCACTTTCCTGAAAAACTACCTTCACTCGACCAAGGACAATGACACCTGGCCGATATATTAATTGAAGCCCTGACCTTACCGGACATAGTCTAGTCTGGCATTCCATACTGATAGCTTACTTTACACATGCGGTACTGGATCGGCGGTTTTTGCCAGTGTCCTTCATTGCATCGGAGAATGCGTCGATAAAAACCGTAACTATGTCACTTTCGCAAGCCATTTACATAATTCCTTTTGGTTTCAAGGACCTGTGTAATTGGCGCCTAAATGAACAGATGGGCGAACGAGGGGTAAACACAGGTTATTTACGTGTTAGTAGTTTTATTTTGATTTGGGGTCATTAGTAGTTACGGAATAGATTCTTGTTAAAATTATAGAGGTGATCGGAAGAAGTGGGTTATGAGGAGGGTTGAATTAATTAGATATGTTGTGATGTCAAAATATGAATTAGTTAAAGACTAGGTGCATAATTATTTGGAACATAGGTCCCAAATGGAATGAGGTCAAGGAATCAAAAGTAAACAAAACTGTATTTGGTTAAACACAAACAGGAGACCATTCAGTGTACTGCAGTAACACTCTGTATTTACACCTGTGAACATAATCGCGGTCATTAAAGTGCTTTTCTAACGGTCGAATTAACGAGGTTTCGCAGTTTTCCGTCAACGGATTGCCGCAAACGCAGGAAACGTCAAGGCCAAGGCCAAGGACGTGGTTCTGCTTTACTTTCTCTTGCGACAATTTACATTTCTAGCGTAAGAAGATAATGGGAGTTTGCGACAATTAGAGTCTACTTAGAGTAGTTGGGCTGATTTGCACTGATTCCAAAGAAACTGTTTCTAGGAATGTTTGTTTTTATCCCAGCAATATGAAGGTCAAATCAAACCTGAGGGAAGAGAATTATTGTTAGATACTGAATTTATTTAATACCTGGGAAATGTAAAATATACCATAATGTACATCTGAATGATTGACAGTTGATATGAACGTGAAATGCCGAATATAAATTCATTATTTTGTATCTTGTTTCTTGTTATTGTTACAATGTTTCGCTTTTTCCCGTTGTTATTAACTGTTTATTTCTTAATTATGCATTTAGGCTCGTACGTATTGTCCGTTCTTATTGCAAAGAGAAAATTAACCTCTAATAATAGTAATACTGATGATACGTTAGGTGCATACGCCTCAATGAATGACCCAATGATTAAAACCAACCAGCTTACATAACCTTACAAAAATGGATTAAATAAATAAAATCTCCTTAATTTGCTATTAATGCTTTTCAGTTGACGTTAAAATGTATTATAACATAATCAAAATCTAGTCAACTCAAAAATCTATTAACAGTCAAACTGTATTAATGCATGTATGAAAGCGTACAAATAAATAATTCCATTTTATATTATGTTAGTTTCTATTTGTCAAATAATCACCACTATTATGTAACAGCAAATCCTAAATAAAATATCTCTAGTCCTAAATTCATAGAATTAAAAATGTACTGACATGATTTTCGTCATGGAAGATTTTTAATATTGAAACTGTAACTGTATACGAAACAATCCTCTTTAATTGATAAGTTGATTTCCGCTGAAGATGGGTTGCGAACCACCGTTCTACACCGTTATCAAGTGGCTGGGAAAGCCATTAATGATTAAGAAGAGAACGATTGTTCTTCAGTTAACGTCGTAAAATATTCAAAAACTCTTTAAAGACTGTAGATGTTCATCCCCATCAAGAAATTAAGAATTTGATGTTAAATCGGGATGCTTTTACAACGTATGGAAGAAAGTATTCATCTTAAATATTCGTAACTCATTCCTATAACAAGACAACTGAACAATTGTCTATTTTCTTAATTTTCCATAGCTTCGCCACTAACAGTTACCATGGTAACAGCAACACCTGGATGTTGATGTGGGTTGATGTTTGATGAATGTTCTGTCACATCTCCGTCATCAATCTTCAACATCGTTGGTGTCCCCCCCCTTCCCCCCACACAGTCGACGCTACGTTAAGTAGGTCCACCGAATATGATTAATATCCAGTGTCTAGAGAATACGTGGTTTAAATTATTCTGTAGATTTTATGTTTTATAGATATTGAGAATGAGTCTTTTATTACATTGCGATTGTAATTTGTAACAAAAAATGCATGGATAAAAGAAAATTCAAAGCTGTACTTTTAGAATAGAAATTACCGCCAAAATATGTAAATAATATGTTGTTTTAAGATATATTTATTGGTCGATTGAGAACTTTTAACTTGGTCTTATGTGATTGTTGATTTAACTATTCTTTTCAAATACTTAAAAAAAAATTAAATCCTTCAAGTAGTGTTGACGATACATTGATTCATTAATAAAAAAAACCTAAAACTGCAATGTCCTATTGGGAAATATTGGCTAACTGAGTAGTAACCGTTTGTAGAAGCTATTGAAAATTGCAGCGTATTACATTTAACTAGGTTGGGTTCGCAGAGGCGTCCACAAAATTGAGCGGAGTTATCACTCCCCTCTGTAACAATTCATTATTATTTTTAGGTAAAATTCTAATTTGAAACAATATTTTTGTGTAGAGATAATATTGGTGTGATTAAAATAGTTACATATTGTTCCCAGTGAAGGGAAGTAAAAAAACACAGTGATATCATTATTGGATCAAATATGTAGATGGAAGATTCAGAATTGTTTAGGGGTGTCACTCAAGGGGGGGGGAGCTATCCCCCAATCCCTTTTGAAAAGTGAAAAAGTTGGCGATTTTTGGGCATTTGAAGGTATGAGTTGGGATTGTGGAAATTTTAAAACTGTTGTTAAACTGTCAACTGAAAAGTTTATTTTCAAACTAAGCAGACGTGTAATGTTTAAAGTTATTTTGCTAATTTACTGTTTCTAACAGCTCTTCTCATATTTACTATGTTATATCTTGTTGACTTTTGTCCAGTTGAAGAAATACAGTCCACAAAGAAGCATATCTAGTTTTTCTCTCTTTATTCATCTATCTTCATCTACATTTTAATCTAAGTTTATCCATCCATCTGAATTCTTTCATCATTTCTCATTACACTTATGTAGCCTATAAACTAATAATTAAAGTAAAAAAGTGTTGGAAATTTCATATGATGGGTAACATGGTATGTTCCGTAACGTATCTGTAGTATGTAGTAATTTAAGGCTTTTATGGACATTTCAATTTGAGCTGCACGGGGAGAGCAGTATCTACTTATCTAATTATAGAAGATTGATTTTAGGGGCTGAAAACTTAATGTATTATTCAGTGACATACAGTGTAAACATTTTTTGATACACTTCAGAAAAATCACAAATAAGCTTGATAGTAGGAACCATCGTTTCTTGTTATTTATGTATGTCAGCTGTAAAGGGGATTTAAAGGTAAAATATCCTTCATACTGTTACAACTTAATATTAAAAAATAGTTGGGAAAATCAAAATGTCTCCCACCAAAATTTTTTCATTCGACACCCCTGATTCAGTTTTGAATACTTATGGAACGTCAACTAAAGGTCAAAGGTGTCACACACGGAAGTATCCGTGGTATTCCGCACGTTTTGCACGTTTGTTGGGTCAGTGGCCAGCCGTGCCGCGACTAACGTGCCGTGTGTTTCACGTTCACACGTTAGCCAAGACTTAGTCGTAGACAATTCAATTTCCCTGCGCAACTCTTAACACTCAAGGTAGGCACAATGGGTGTGACCATATTACACGCTACACGGAAACTTTCCAGAACAATTTTACTACAACATTAGTTCTTTGTATAACAATTTTTGCTCAATATTAAGGGGGTTTAGATAAACATATATGTCAAATTGTATAAATTGTAATTACCATAGATTGCTCGTGAATATAATTCTACCGTTAATATTGCTTATGCATTAACGTGAATTAATAATACCCTATTAATACGTTGGGCCGTGATATAGAGTAATCAAAATGTATGATCAGAACATTTAGAGTAACTTTAAATGTTTACCATAGTAAACTTAAAAAATTTTTATAACTTGGGAAGATAGCAACTTTATTTACATTTTCAACTTTCATTTATATTTTAATTGTTTATCACTTGTGGACAATTAGTATAAATATGTAGACTAATTAATTAATTTTGCTAATTTATTGCAATCTATACCCTCAATACAGCAAACCTGCTGACTAAACTCACTTCAATTCTAGGTTTTATTAAATTTTCAAAAAAATAGTTTTTAAAACATGCCATGAGGACTTTAGTTTAATACATTTATTCTCAATGAAGATAAAATAGAATACCTCGCTCTGTCTTTGGTGTAGTATCATATGTGTAACCAATCATAGTCTAGGCATATTAGGAAAGTTAGCAGATATAGCGATATATGTGTTATTAGCACATATAACACAAGAATTGGTCTATTTGTTGTCCAAATAGCTCTAAAAATGTAACATGCTTATAAGGCATTCAAGTAGGCCTAAAATCTTTTTGAATCTACATTGATAGGCTAGGCATATTAGGAATATAAGTGACAGTTAGCAGAAAGTTTAGGTACAGTCCTAATCATCACTTTTATTTATGTTTTTTGGGTCGCTGAACACGAATATGAGGTTTGCTGACAGATATTTTGCCCGGAACATTGGTTATTTTGTGAAAAACCTTAAAATTTTGGCACTTTTTTTGGTTTTTCGGGCAAATCTCGGTAAGTATGGGTTTTTGAGAAAATCCTGCTTTGTAAAATTAAAGATGACAAAATTTACTACAAGTTTACTATATAATGTTTGTTTCTACGACGAACCGTTTCGCCACTAGAGCACACTAAAAATGGCCAGAAGTACAAAAAATTAAAAACATTGCTAAATGCTACCGTTTTACATTACGTTTCCATGGAAACAACCCATGTTACGATAATTTTAATTATTTATTCATGATAACAAACTGAAACACACTTAAAAATACCCCCGCCGCAGCAAACCTGCAGACTAAGCGAATTTCAATTTCCCTGATTAAATTTACACTAAAATGTCTCCTTAGAAATATCACATTTATTCCCTATTTAAATAAAAGTTTAACGAGTACTTAGGTTTGCTGCAACAGGGAGGGTAAAAAGGTGTTTGTTGTAAAATGTAATAATTTAGGCCTAGTATGAAATGAATGCATTTTCCAAATTTGATCAAAATATGTTCATAAACAAGCAAACTACGACAGTTTACTTGGTCCTTATAAGAATAACATGGGCAATTTTAACCGACTTCCCCACTACCAACAAAAGGAGGAAGTTCTCAATTTGTTTGTGGCGATGTTTTTTTTTTTCTATGTATGTTCACCAATTTCTCTGTGATTCTTTTACCTATCAGTGTGGTTCCACCACCAAAATAACCAGGAGAGTTTCTATTTGGTACCTTATATATTATGTTTAAGTATAATATTTGTTTCGGTGAAAAATTCTGAAAACCTTAAATATTCAACATTTATTTTGTTTACATTTGTGCAGATTGTTTACATTTGTGCAGAGAAGGCAATAAATAATGATAACATTCCTACAGCTGTTAGTTGAAACCATTTAAATTAAGCTAGAGACAATTCTTCATGAAACAGTTGCTTCATATTGATCAATAAACTATTTCTTGCCATGCATTTTGTTTTGGTTACT
This sequence comes from Macrosteles quadrilineatus, assembly GCF_028750875.1. Classification (NCBI taxonomy): domain Eukaryota; kingdom Metazoa; phylum Arthropoda; class Insecta; order Hemiptera; family Cicadellidae; genus Macrosteles; species Macrosteles quadrilineatus. The sequence goes on along the minus strand of NW_026542598.1, from coordinate 32,561,668 downwards.
ATAAAAAATGTATTTTAACGTTTGATCTGATAATATTATTTATATTTTTATTTATTTATATATTTATATTTATATATTTATGTTTTTCTGATAATATTAGTAATATATTCTCTACCCAGTTACTATAACATATCAATAATATTATGCCTGCTTCGGAAAGTCCTAGAGGAAGATGATTTGCAATTTCGACTAGGCTATATCTTGAGCAAACAAAACCCCCTACATGACTTACACCACTTTTAGCTGAACCAATCTTTCATATAATATTTTCCAAAGGTACTATACGTGTTAACAACCAATTTTCCACTTTTGAGAGATTTTTTAGTGCTGGTAGCTGAGGAATAACTTTCATATTGTTCCAAAACGCTTGAGACGTTACTGTATTTCTTTTTATAATGTAGAAGCACACCGATTTCAGGAATTGATGATGTCTGACATTTCAATGTATCAAGAAAAAACAATTAGTTTTTCATTAGGCCTAATGTAATGGACAACACTTTCTTTCTTAAGGAATATCTAAAAATGTTCATTTTCATTATTGATTGTAACCTGAACAGGTGACTCAAGCAGTTTTAAAATAATGATTGTTCTGTGGAACTTTTGATTGTTTCAAATAGTTTTGCTTGTCAAAAAACCTCAAGTAATTAATATATAAAAAAATATACAGTCACTAAAAATCATGAAATAATTTATTTTTGTAAAAAAATACAACCGACTTCAAACGCTCTAAAAAGAATGAAATAATTTCAATAAAGTAAACTTATGTATTAGGCAAGATCACGTATTTCAAGTCGGCGCGGCTCAAACTGCAAATATGATTGAAATTAAATATTGTGTGTGTATTTTGAAAATCAATAAATTGCAGCTGGATAACATAAATATATATAAAACATACTGAACTGTTTTGTTTATATATTAAAGGAAATATTTTCTTGTATTTTATGTTTACTTCAGTATAAATGCATTATGAAAATAACACACACAAATGTTCTATATGAATAAGAAAATGATTTAGTTTGATATTATGATAGGGAAAAGAAGCTAGTTTGGTATTAAAACGTTACTTTTCCATGTTAGAAACATTTAAATGCGTTATAATCTTTTTAAAGATGCTCGTTAATACCACTATAATGCCGATCTCTGATTACGGTAATAAAATAACACTTAACGCATAACTATGAAAAAGACATGCAGATTAACAACTTTAGTTATAGATAGTCATCTGCAATATGGACACCCTCTTTCAATTTTGTATCAAAAATCATCATAGAGCCGCGCCTACTTAAAATACATGAGCTTGCCTAATACAAAAGTTTACTTTATTGAAATTATTTCATTCTTTTTAGAGCGTTTGAAGTCGGTTGTATTTTTTTACAAAAATAAATTATAAATTTACAGATTTTTGGAATTTTCTCCGTAACCGTTAGGCGCATAACAACGCTTTAACTTAAACGCTTAAACTATTTGCTTTTTAAGCTCTACAAAATGGTATGGAAAGAAATCGCTAAATTTTAAGTTTATATGGTCAAAAATAGGGAAAACCAATTTTTACCCTATAAAACCCCCCATAAATCCCTGTTCCCATAGTCCGATCATGCTGGGTAAAACCAAAAATGAAAATAAAAAACCCTAACCGTTTTACAAAGGTTTTTACATTGGGTTTCCATGGAAACAACCCATGTTACGATAATTTGAACTATTTATTCATGATAATGAACTGAAACACACTTGATAAATCTAAAATCTATGCCAAGATGTATGACTGACTGCTGGAACATTTCCCGTTCCCACAAAACCCCCATTTATTTTCTCAGCACAGGGATGTTGCTGGCCACAGGGTTGACTGCTATAGTGGTTGAGAAAAAAGGATGAAATACATTTAAAGAGTTGTAGATAAATTTAACTTTGGTAACGTCAAATTCATACGAGTAGACCGTGTCCAGCCACTTGCCATAATAAATAACGCGATGAAAGTAGAGAATTCTTACCCGTAAACCCCAACACATTGTTTCAACGTATCAGCATCGCTAAGAATTTTGATGAAGAACTAAAACACTTCTTGTCCTTCTTACGGAGAAAATTCCAAAAATCTGTAAATTTGAAATGCCCATGTTATTCTTATGGAGACTAAGTAAACTGTTGTAGTTTGCTTGTTTATGAAAATATTTTGATCAAATTTGGAAAATGCATTCATTTCATACTAAATTATTACATTTTACAAAAAACACATTTTTACCCTCCCTGTTGCAGCAAACCTAAGTACTAGTTAAACTTTTATTTAAATAGGGAATAAATGTGATATTTCTAAGGAGACATTTTAGTATAAATCCAATCAGGGAAATGGAAATTCGCTTAGTCTGCAGGTTTGCTGCGGCGGGGGTATTTTTAAGTGTGTTTCAGTTTGTTATCATGAATAAATAGTTAAAATTATCGTAACATGGGTTGTTTCCATGGAAACGTAATGTAAAACGGTAGCATATAGCAATATTTTAATTTTTATGTACTTCTGGCCTTTTTTAGTGTGCTCTAGTGGCGAAACGGTTCGTCGTAGAAACAAACATTATATAGGAAACTTGTAGTAAATTTTGTCATCTTTAATTTTACAAAGCTGGATTTTCTCAAAAACCCATACTTACCGAGATTTGCCCGGAAAACCAAAAAAAGTGCCCAAATGTTAAGGTTTTTCACAAAATAACCAATGTTCCGGGCAAAATATCTGTCAGCAAACCTCATATTCGTGTTCAGCGACCCAAAAAACACAAAGAAAAGTGATGATTAGGACTGTACCTAAACTTTCCGCTAACTGTCACTTATATTCCTAATATGCCTAGCCTATCAATGTAGATTCAAAAAGATTTTAGGCCTACTTGAATGCCTTATAAGCATGTTACATTTTTAGAGCTATTTGGACAACAAATAGACCAATTCTTGTGTTATATGTGTATATCCAGTGTGTGTGGTCGAATCGCACTGGTCTTATGAAAGTTTAAATGACGAGAAAGATTATAATAATCGGGAGACTAATAACATCCATGATGACTACTATGAACCAGTTATTCCCGTACATAGTCTTACCTTAGATTTAACAGAAATTATTATATACAGCACATAGATTAAACATACTCACTTTGTATGCCCTTAACAGTTTTTCTATTTTTAATTCAGTTATTTCAATACTAGTTTAAGCAAATAAAACGATACATCATCGAACAATAGGTCGTTATCTAGTTTACCACCAAAAAGTAAAGCACAAATCATTAACACGAGGGGTTTCCCCAAACATGATCCTAAAATAGAAAAATACTATAATTTTCGTCGCTAGTGCTTAGTATGACTAACACGAACCACAAAAAAAAATACAAACTTCAGATTTTTTATTTGTATGAGAAGTCTTACCATATAGATTCCGGTAATAACTACTTTCGTAGGACAATGTGATGGAAAAGAGTATAAAAACATATAAATAAATTGATCGCCATAAAAACAGTTTCGTTATTCCTATAACTTCAACTTGTCCAGCAAAAACTCCCACCACTTAAAGTATATACTGTACATTTAAACCGTTGGAAAAAATACTAAACATTATACCTTCTCCGTCCATTACTTGAGTTACACTACGGACGCATTAGCAACACTCGTTCAAATCAAGATAAAATTACAGTGTTTTTTGTGACGGAAATACGTCACTATAAGCTCATGATCTGATGTATGTAATCTAGAGATCAGAGCAACGCCTATACCATATCCGCGAGTTGCTCAAATACCCTTGAACCTGTGATATTTCTAACAGCTGTTTTCCCGATTGTAGGCGCACGCCAATAATCAACGATCAGCTGTTCATTATGCTAAACCCCTAATTGTTGCGTCACTTTGGTAGTTTATTAGTGCTTTAGTGTCCGGTTACATAATTTGTTTTGCTGGTCAGATTCATGTATCCGGTTGCTACAGGCTAATAGGGGAGGAAAAAGTGTATCGGGCCGAGAACTGAAAGAGATATCGCTAGATTTTTCGTAGTTATATAAGACGTATGTAACAAATGTAATTAGGTGATTAGAGTTTTGATGATTATCTAAGTCAAATTTTACTGGATAAATATAAATTTAATAACAAAACTAACTGACAAGACATTATACAGTGTGTAAATTAAGTATGAAACAAATCTGTATTTTTAAAACCAAAATGGATAGAAATATTCTGTTTGTGGTGTTGATTGTTAACAAAGGTTCCGCAATTTTTTGCACCAGAAAAATTGTTTAACCTCGCTAACAGGATCTACCCGAGGTAGATATCTCACACCTAGCCAAAATGGTGGGTATTCCAAAATTGGTGCTTTTTCAAATAAATCAAATTTTGGAAAACACGCAATTTAGGCTATGGATTAAATATCTACCTTCAGTTTGCGTCATTGTATTTCTTTTGACAAACCCTTCAAAATGAGGGGTCACTCAATAGGGGACGTTATAAAAAAAAATCAACCTTACCCCCTACCCTGTTAAATGGGTAGTTGATGTAAAAAATTGCGGAACCTATGATAACAATCAATTCCTCAAACAAAATATTTCTATCTATTTCGGTTTTAAAAATACAGATTTGTTTCCATATTTGTGAAATTGGTGCTTTTTCACATACAGTAAATCAAATTTTGGAATACCTGCCATTTTGGCTAGGGATGAGATATCTACCTCGGGTTTGCGTCATTGTGTTTCTTTTGACAAATCCTTCAAAATGAAAGGTCACTCAATAAGGTTTGAAAAAAATAAGTCACCCCCTACCCCCTACCCTGTTAGGGGGGTTAAAAATTATTTTTGATGTAAAAAATTACGGAACCTTTTTTAAAAGTCAACGCCACAAACAGAATATGTCTATCTAATTCGGTTTACAAAATACATATTTGTTTCAATACTTAATTTACACACTGTATACATTTTTTAAAGAACTCCAAGCAAGATAATTTATATTTAATATAATGGAATAAACCAAAAAGAAATACAACTTATCGTTAGATTGCTTATAGGCAGATATAATAGTCAACAGGTCAGGTCTTGCAGTTTTATCATCACTCATATAAGAATTAACATCCATTCGATCTATTTAATAATGGTTTGATATTAATTTCATTTGACATTAATATTAGTTGTTATGTTTATAGAAGTTGTGCTTAAGGACAGGTGTAAAGTTAATGTATGGAAAATTACTTGAAGAACAATATTATTTCCTCTGCCCCGGCGCCTAGAGTGTACAGTGGTTACGTGTCTAAAATTTAAACCGATTCACAACAGGAAAGTTGGCTACATTGTTTAGACTATCTTAACAAAACTAATCACAACAAAACTAAGCTTATTTGTAACGTAATTATGAATAATCCCACACATCCTACTGTTCCTTTTTTAGACACATTTGTTTGTTTGGTTATTTTAAACGGGGTTTCCCACCATTCAGCACAGGCAGACGAAAACACTATTATACGACGAATGTGTCCGATTATAAGCTTTTATCCTAAAAAATATATAGTTATTCCTCTTAGTTATGCAATCGAATAGCAGATTTACCAAGTTGCTTGTTTTTTCACGGCCGGGTAATTACACTAAATCAATATATAGGTAATAATATAATTATATTGAATGCCTGTGATTGGCAATTGAATTTAGGCGGAACGTTTACAGTGCATCAATATTAGGGAACAACACTATAGTGTAGAATTATATAGCTATTAAAGCAAAATTAAATTAAATCAATTACATTTGAAAACTTAAACGTTTTCAAGTTTTACTAGAGGATACAACACCATTTAGATTTCGCGATTTCAGTTCGAGTTCGTAAGGTTTATGTTGAAACTAGCTGTTGTACCCGTGCTTTGCAACGGGAAGAGAACACGAAATAGAAACATTTTGATCTTTACATCTTTTGATAAAATAGTTACACATAAGCCTTTTAAAAACAAAATTTTACCTTTATGGCCTTAATAGGATAGCTGTTGTCATAAATGTAAAAAATAATAGTACTGCACCCTGTTGGTAAACCTTGTAACGTTTTAATGCTATTCAATATCATAGAACCAACTTGTGTAGATGAAACAGCTGAAAATTTTTTTTTATTCCTTTCAAATACGATTACTCATAAGGTTAACATAGGAAACTCCAGAGCCACTGGGGCGGAAACCGAAAGGACTTTTAAGATAAGAATGCGTCTATATGTTAATCGGGAATGTGAGCTATCATCTTACCAAATTTCAGCCCAATCCGACCAGTATTTTTCGCGTTTACTTGTCACAAACATACATCCATCCATCCATACATTCAAAGTTTCTCATTTATAATATTAGTAGGACAATGTATATTTAAAACGTAAATAAGAGTTAAAAACGTAAATCGTATAATTTCGAAGTTCCCAAACTAGAATCACTTACTTTCTTAGCTCTCTATATTCAATTTTATCGAAGCATTGCCTAATACCATTATAATTATTAATATTAACGATGTACATTTATTTCGTTTGAACCTCATTTAAGTATAAAACAAACATTATACAATTTCGATAATAAGCAGTAAAATAATGTCGAACTTCAAGTACCTACTTAATAAAAATTTCCCAGTCCAAAAATAGTATATTTCCTCACTAGGTCATAAAATGACTCTTTTCGACCCGAGCTCAAGTTTTACGATCAAAGAGAAGCCGAGGTCGGAAAATGTGTGGTTGAAAAGACGATTTTTGCCCGTGTGATGAACTATATATTTTTCGTTATATTGCACTATTGTTTGAACAAACTATGTTACAAAACTAAACTAGTTTTTATTTAAAGATAACATCTCAAAACTACTTATAACTTCAAATTAATTTGCTAATGGAATCAAGCAGCATTAAGTAAGTGATTCAATCGTTTCGTCTATTACGAATTTCTTAATGTACATTATACCATCGATATGTCGAACTATTTACAATAAGACAACAAATTAACTACAATCGATTAAACAATTTATACATACTTTCGATACATGCAATTTTGTTAACAATCGAAATTTACAACTGAGTTACGACAGCAGATTTTACTCCATAGATAAATGTTACTTCAGACCCGCAACGCATGCATTAAAACAGCTGTTTTTACTGCAGCATGACGAAAATGTAATTATGCATTAAGTAAATTATTCTGAGCAAGTTAACTTACATGCTCCTTGTTAAAGATTACGAGGTAAATGACCAGCAAACGTACCTGCAAAATAAAAAATATAATAAGTACAACATTTAAACATAATCTATAACTTGTTCCACACCTAAAAATCCGTCATGCAAATATAAAATGCTGCCAACAATGTAAGTGATTTTGTATATTGAATGAAAAACGATTATATAACAAAGGAATTAAGCGATAAAAGTCCCATAAAACTATTACAACATTGTCTACCAGCAGTACAGTACAGTGTACATCCCTACATAACAATACGACGACAGTAGCTGATGATTAACTGTCCTCACCAGACATGTGTGTTGTGTGGTGCACTCTAGAGGTACATTAGCATACTTGTCTGTAACACTGACTACCTCACTCCCCCACACTACTGCAACATTGTCTACCAGCAGTACAGTACAGTGTACATCCCTACATAACAATACAACGACAGTAGCTGATGATTAACTGTCCTCACCAGACATGTGTGTTGTGTGGTGCACTCTAGAGGTACATTAGCATACTTGTCTGTAACACTGACTACCTCACTCCCCCACACTACTGCAACATTGTCTACCAGCAGTACAGTACAGTGTACATCCCTACATAACAATACAACGACAGTAGCTGATGATTAACTGTCCTCACCAGACATGTGTGTTGTGTGGTGCACTCTAGAGGTACATTAGCATACTTGTCTGTGACACTGACTACCTCACTCCCCCACACTGCTACAACATTGTCTACCAGCAGTACAGTACAGTGTACATCCCTACATAACAATACGACGACAGTAGCTGATGATTAACTGTCCTCACCAGACATGTGTGTTGTGTGGTGCACTCTAGAGGTACATTAGCATACTTGTCTGTGACACTGACTACCTCACTCCCCCACACTGCTACAACATTGTCTACCAGCAGTACAGTACAGTGTACATCCCTACATAACAATACGACGACAGTAGCTGATGATTAACTGTCCTCACCAGACATGTGTGTTGTGTGGTGCACTCTAGAGGTACATTAGCATACTTGTCTGTAACACTGACTACCTCACTCCCCCACACTACTGCAACATTGTCTACCAGCAGTACAGTACAGTGTACATCCCTACATAACAATACAACGACAGTAGCTGATGATTAACTGTCCTCACCAGACATGTGTGTTGTGTGGTGCACTCTAGAGGTACATTAGCATACTTGTCTGTGACACTGACTAACTCACTCCCCCACACTGCTACAACATTGTCTACCAGCAGTACAGTACAGTGTACATCCCTACATAACAATACGACGACAGTAGCTGATGATTAACTGTCCTCACCAGACATGTGTGTTGTGTGGTGCACTCTAGAGGTACATTAGCATACTTGTCTGTGACACTGACTACCTCACTCCCCCACACAGCTGCAACATTGTTGTGTCTGGCAATGTTCCTGTCTCTCCCACTTGTTATCTCTTATGTAGTCTGGCTGGATTATTTTGCATATTTCTGAGTGGGTTTATTTAGTGGTTTATCTGGTTGTCTAGTTACATAGTTTTCGTCAAAGTTTCTTTGTACATTATAAGTCGATATGGTAACTATACATCTCCTTCTGATTTATTTTGAGTACACAATAAAAAAAACATACGTATTTGAGCTCACATCAAACACATTTTGAGTGGAATGAAAATCTTCAATCATATTCAAAATGCGTATGAAAGTCTTAAATCTTCAAAGGTTTCAAAAGGTCAAATGCTAATTTTCTTATATGTCAGGTTTCTTGACCTTGAAGTAGAGTATCTGATCTTGTTGTCAGTCATGTTGGAAATAACAATACTTAATGTTCCGTACAGATAATTTGGAAGAGACAAACCTAATTGAAGAAGAAGAGATTAGTCAATCCATCAATGTTTTAATCACCCTGCAGTTTAACATCTGACTCCAATTATAGTCTGTCTAAAATAATTGTGCGGTTGGAATTCAACATATGATTTCCCTATTATGGTAAATCTCCCTCTCATTTACCCTTTTCTACACTAAAATACCCGTAACAATCATCTGTTTTATATTGCAGACAGGTTTTTAGGAAGCATTTGTTTATTATAATTGAACTACACACATAATAAAACAAGAAGATTTATTTTAACATAAATAATCTACGTATTAATTTTAATTTCACTAGAAGTTTTTTTGTAATATAGATAATCTTGGGCTAACATTTATGCTTTATGCTTTTGATGGATTGTTTTAAATACAATTTCAATTCAGGTAATGTAACTATACATTATTAAATTAGTTAATATCGTGGAGAACTGGTTTCACAATTCTAAAGCGATTCTTCACTTCTTATTTAGTTATTATTTTAATACCGTCGTTAATGGGAACTTTGTCAAGGTCTCTAGCGGAGCCCTAAGGTCAGATCAGGATGAAAACCATTGGGTTATCCTCTTTATGTCTGAGTAATCAGTGTACAACATCAGAGTAGGCCTACTCATGATGAACAACGGAGTCATTTCATTAAACTTGTTTTATTATACCATACATTATTTGCTATAATTTTCTTTTACTGAGGATAAACTAACATAACAAATTGATCATACTATTTGAATGAACGAGTTATGTTTAAAGATACACAAAAATTAAACCATTTGTATGAAACAGCTATATTTAAGTTTTTGCATTTTTTCATTGTTTACTAATTGTATAAATATTTCAAATCCCTAATAGTAAAAGCCCAATATGCCTGAGTACACACCAAATAGAAAACAAAACTCGTAAAAATACATAAATATAATTTTATTTATAAAACATATATTAAACCACAAAATGAACACAATGATGTAAATTTAACAAAAGTTAGATGTAATGTGAACGTTAACAAAGTACTGGAAACGTTCCATTACATCATTCCCTCTCATAACTGGAAAGTAGATGTTCACCATCATCTTCGCTTAGCCACCAGAGTCAGTGTCATCCTGCAGATTTATAATGAATGGTTCCATAATTTCGTCACGCAGTCCTTCTTTAAAAAAATCTTCTTCCTGGATATTTTCAGCATGAATTACGCATTGCTTCCAGTCTTCTACTGTTACCGTACATGGTTCATGACATTTTCAAGAAGGTTCCTGACATCCTTTATTTTAAAAGACGTGTTATTTTGCGCTACCTCCCCTTTCACTTGAGCCCAAATTAGCTTTATGGGATTGTATTGACAATGGTAGGGGGTAGGCGAACAACCTCAAACCCATCTGCAACGCAAGCAAGTTCATCCAGTTCGTACTGTGGGGGAAAATCTTGCCTGTGCTGCCGCACGGTGGTAAGGAGTTCTGCTACTGTGTGGACTGGATTGTGTTCAATACCGTTATCTGATAGCCACTTCACAATGTCTGCCTTTCTTGATTTTGAACTTGGAATTTTGTTAAGTAAGTCATTTTGAATGGTAGCTGGCATTATCCATTACAATAATCTTTTGATATATTTTCTATATTACAATCTTCGGAGTCCATATTATGTGCTGCAATGCTTTTGTTTCCTTCTCCAGTTAAGTTTTGCACTGTTTTGGATATTTCTAATTAACACTAATCAATTAAACCCAGACTGAATAATATTAAACTGAACATAATATCATCATAATAATCACAATGTTGTTTACTACTAAAATGTAAACAAAAAGTGACACATGTTGTAAAATTATGAACAGTATGAATCAGCTGTGGGCTAATATGTGGTGGTGGCAGGGGCCAGGGAGAAAACAGGGGAAAACAAATTTGTCCTTCAACCGCACATTAAATTCAGACAGAGTTTAATTGAGAGCAACAATGGGGTGAAACTGTTCCTGAGTTCGTTATTTATTCGTAATTTTGACGCTTTCCCTGATCCTCAGGAACGCGTTTTGTCTTTGAAATGATCCGATAAATAAGCCCCGGGTGACTTTCTAATAGTATAGAGAGCCTAGGGTAGCCTCTGGGCCAATAGAATGGGATAGGCCCAATCTGTTAAACTAGAGTCACCATTGAGAGATTTATGGTTATAGGAAGTTTGTATTAAATTAGATTGCATGAAATTTGTCAAGATTAGGATCATCGAATGATTAGTTTCATTTTGGTTTTCATTTTAGAAGCGTGTCGGTTTGCATAATAAATCATGTTAGAAGGAAACTTGTATTTAAAATAAGACTAATTTATTCAGGGAACCACGAAAATCTGGTATTTTACTTTAACAGTTGTATGTATTAACAATGATTACATGCATAACGATGATTGAAGGATTTGTAATGTGGAAGGAGAGAGAGAGTGAAAGAAGATAATGTTCCGGCAGATGCTTCGACCTGACCTATTCTTCGTGACGTCATAATCAGCTGGTTATACTAGAATAGGAATATACTGCCACGAACACGTGTCCTCGTTTACATGCCTGTCAGCTGGTAAAATATCAGTGAATGAAGAACTGCCTTTCTAACGTGAGTGATTATGATGTCAATGCATGTTGTCTACGATAGCAATAAACGAGGTACAGTGTGAATATACTTTTCAATTCAATCTTATGGCAGAGGTTTTCATTTTAATACTGATGGTGGTGCTGCTGTTCCTGGTTTTATCCTAAAAAGAAAAATACTTGGCCCTTTTGGTTGGTTCAAGAATTACTTTGGCAGATATCGATCCTGTCCAAGGAATACGTTGGTCTCATAGTCACCAATAACAAAACATTCAGGGAATTCATCTTCCCTTCAAAGCTTGATTAAAACTATGCACCATGGGTATTGTTTTTTGAGAATTACCATTCAAAAAGTACACATAAATTTGTACTATGTTTATCGGAAACTTGATGAAATATGGTGGTAAATATATATATAATATTTTCGCCAATAATTTGTATTTAATTATACGTGTGCAACATATAAGTGGTACATTGGAGTAGTTCCAGGTTTTGGTATCACGCTGTACTTATGATCTGGTCAAGGATCGGCACCTGTCAAACACGAATGACCTTACGTTATGTGTTAATCGCGTGATACAATGGTTTAGAGGTCACCTAAAACCGAATTTTCACCTTCCTTGAAAACAAAAAGAAGTCTCTCAGGTGCTAAGGACTTATTTGGGGATATTTATTGCTGAAACCAATTGACTTATAAGGCTGGTCATCAATGTACTTATTGGAAGGCTGGTCACCCTATGGTAACATTGCAGATTTAGGATCGCATAAGTAATGCTTGCGTTGGCGTTGAGCAGAGATTTATTTTACAGCAGAACCAATCACTTCCTAAATGGAGTACATGGTTGCGTTGCTTGACATTTTCAAATATGAAGAGGAAATGCCAAGAAGCGAAAGTTGGATCCACAGCGACGAAAGAAAAATGCAACGCGGGTCAGTGCTCCAACTAATAATACACAGGACTAAAAACCACAAAATAATAGGTTATAGTTAACTATGTATAAAATACCAGTCTTAAAACGAATCACGCATATCAGCTTCTCAGAAGCCAAGAGGGAAATAGACGAAATTTTTTGAAATATTAAATGTTCTTCCCATAGGTTTATCTTCTACGTGAACCAATAAGTTATATTTCTGCCAGGAATATCTGGAGTTTGATTTGGTGACCTATTTATTTCTTACTAGCTGTTTCACCCGTGCCTCGCAACGGAGAGGACATTGAAGCAAAAAAATGTTATCTTGAATTTTGTTGTATAAAATAGTTACACATTCCCCTTTGGTTTCAGGAACATAACTCAATTGAAACTCTTAGTTTGAAAAATATCTTTCTTTCAGGCTATGCTAACTTATAAGGCGACCTAGTACGAATTATATGAGGCGCTGATACATTTGTGGAAATAATGTACCCATACGATTTAATTTTCAAATGATAAGCTTACTTAAACATTTATTTCGTTGATAAACGTACATATAAGTAAATAAGGGAAAATAATCGCACAACGTAAATCACTGTAGTACTTAAAGAAAAAGAAAAAAACTGTTTATATTGATTTCATATATAATTGAAATGTTTTACCGTAGCTAATCACAATAATAAGCAAAATAAACCAATGGGAAATTTGTATTACCTTTTGTTAGAAAAACAACCACTATTATTGTTAATCAGGGCACAAATTTCGTCAATTTAAATATAAATCAACAATGTAATACATAACAGTAATTATTAGAACTCGTTCAATAGTTACTAGTAGTAACACGTGTATGTATTTGCATTAATTTACATCATTATTGAAAGAAACATAGTTACGTTACAGATTTTAATTGATTTTAGAAACAAAAGTGAATTGCGTGCAGCTTAGTTTTGTGATATTCTCCATAGTCAAATTAAAGCAGTGTTGTAAATATACAACTACTAAGGAGATTTCTGTAAATTAAAAAAGCTAATGTGAAGTAGATGATAGAAGAAAATATAATTAGTAAATATAATTAGCTACATTTGGACAGAATAAAAGTAGGTATAATTGAAATTTCGTTTGTAAATTGAAATAAAACAAAAATAAAAGTGTGAACGTTGGGTCAGTTACATTTTTTAAACTGTACCAGTACATATCTCTTAGTTTAAAAAAAAAAACTATTAAAATCCTGATCCAAACATTTGTTTATCAGTTAAAATTTGTAAACACAAAGCTACAATATCAAAATTATTCCAAAGAAATTATACTTTTTAATGATCCTTCTGTTTCCATGAAAATAAGTATATTTTCATAAATATTTTAATCAAAGTATTCTCATAATCATAAAGCTTTAGAATCTTGGGAGCAGAACTGTACCTCTTAACCTCTGCTGTTTGAACTGTCAAATTATAGTATTTAAAGCTGACTTCAATTAATACTTTTTACTATTTACATTCTTCCAACATGTAAACATTGAAACTTAGGAAGCCCATGGGGCGTAGCCCAAGGGAAATATAATAACAGGATAGGCCTAAATGTTAACCAGGTATATAAGCTATCTTCATACAAAACTTTATTTCAATCGGTTCAGTGGTTCTTGCGTTATAAAGTAATAGACAGGCACACACACAAACACACACCATATCATTTTTATATATTAGTATGGGTTATTTCATTGATTGATAACAATATTAAGTCAATGATACAGTATTTTACTAATCATTGGTAGGTTAAGTGGTAAAGTAAAACTATTGATTTTGATTAACCATAAACAAGAGACACGCGTTATAAGTCGACAACTAAAAAGCGCAGAAGAACTTTAAAATTGGTATTAGGATGTGAAGTCTATTTACAGTATCACATAGTTGTATCACATTTCGAAACATAGTTGTAGAAGTAGCCTCTACTTATAGTAGTATTAACATTACTTTGTGGTATTATGTAAAGTTTATTTATAGTAATAATTAAAAAATAAGTTGAACGCAATGGTTTCATTGTAAGAAAAGCATGGATAACTTTTTGAAGATTCAATACTGGACGCAACTATCCTTATTATAGGTATTTAATTAAACTAATGAACTAATGGCTTTTATTTCAGCCTTTAAGGAGGACGCCACTTACTTACATTAAGATACGAAAGTTATCTGCAAGGTTCTGTAAATATTAACAACTAGCAGAGTACCCGTCCTTCGTACGGGGTTGGCATACTGTATAGTAAAACGCTTATTGCAGTTATACTCCAACTTAGCGTTTGCAATGGGGGAGAATACAGTTTGATAAAATTTGCTTCTTTAAATTTTTCATGCAATTAAAAACATGAACATAACTGTAAACAATCCTACTTTGACAGTTCTCCATTGCCTATCACAGTTTTTTGTTGCTGCCTGGTTCAAATTAGGCGATTTCATAAATGCAAAAATAATAGTGCTGCACCCTGTTGGTAAATCTTATAACTTTTTATTACTTTTGCATATCATAGAACCAACTTTTTTAGTTGAAACAGCTGACTAAATTCTTTAATTCCCTTTAAATATGAATACTCATAAAGTTAACATGGGAAACTACAGAGCCACTGGGGCGGAGCCCGAAAGGATTTTTGAGATAAGAATATGCCTATATGTTAATCGGGAATATGAGCTATCATCATGCCAAA
This sequence comes from Macrosteles quadrilineatus, assembly GCF_028750875.1. Taxonomy (NCBI): domain Eukaryota; kingdom Metazoa; phylum Arthropoda; class Insecta; order Hemiptera; family Cicadellidae; genus Macrosteles; species Macrosteles quadrilineatus. The sequence goes on along the minus strand of NW_026542598.1, from coordinate 32,546,479 downwards.
TTTCAGCCCAATCCGTCCAGTGGTTAAAGCGTGATTGACCTTCAAACAAACAAACAAACAAACAAACAAACAAACAAACACACAAACTTTCACATTTATAATATTAGTAAGATTACAAGAAAATACATCTGTTCTCATATTTTTTTTTTGTTTTGTCATAGAGCTAGTAGAAAACAAAACTTGTAAACAGTTGTCGACGAAGTAAAACAGCATCGTCTCGTTAAGAATAGTTTTTAAAAAACGCCTGGAAAACACACACTAACGATCACTGCTAAATTAAAAAATCACACTAACACACACAGAACAATTAATACTATTATTTAAAATTATAATTTACAAATATTAAACCAACAGTACTTACAATGCACATATTTGCATTGATTTTTGTAAAAGACTTGCCAACTAATAATGTGTTATAACTAATGAATTCCTCTCATTATTTATTGTTAAGCTTTGGGGAAGTGTATTTTCTCGCAGCTTATACAACAATCAAAACAAGTCATCCTGGACCAATCATTTACATTATTGGGAAATCAGACATCCTATAACATTTCGAACTGCTACCAGACTAGCGTTACAACTTTCTACCCATTCATACTAGTATAAATTTAACTACTTTTTTTGACAAATATGAAATCGGAAAATTATAGTAGCCTCAATGATTTAACACGCACGAGTAATTACACAAATTAACCATTGTATAATTACTGCTGGCCGGGTATGATTGCATCGTATAGTTTGGACCGTTCCCACGTATCATCGAGTGTCAGCAAGATGGTCCATGAGACATGAGATCATACGGGACACTTTCTCCCTGCGAATTGCTTGATATATTTCCCAAAGCGAAAATTATGGACCGAGCAAATTGATAAGCTGTGCGAAAATGCAAAAATACAGGTGAAAAGTGGGAATATTTAAACACGGTGGACTTGTTTGATGACTAACAACCAAATATTTGTAAGCATGATTAACTAGACTGAAATTAATGGAAATGACTCATAGAGATGATAGAGTGTAGTAAAAGTCAAGTTCGCACTAAAAACTATACCAAACCGTATAAAACCGAGTTTCTGGCGTTTCTGGAGTTTGGTGTTATACGCAGAAAAACAGCAGATAAAAAAGAAACTAGTTTCGCTAATTAATTTTTCAATAAAAATTTATTTACGCACAACAAACAATTCCACAAACGCATAATTCAAATTAAATGTAGAAATTTAGTTAAGGAATTGCGACTACTGTATATATTGAAATAAGTAAATAAAAAATAGTTTGAACTGAGATCAACTCATTAAAAAGGATTTTAATTACTTACTGTTCTACCAAGGAGTAATTTATTAAAAAGGATAACTCAGAAAATACTTCTTACATCAAATTATATAGCAATCGTAACCAAACACACTCAATTGAAACTTATGTAAAAGTTTACAGATTCAGCAGACTCATAAAATATAAATATCTAAAACATATAGGGGATTTAGAAGTGAGTGACTAGCAAATTAAAAATTCAACTAGTTACATGATGCAAACAGATTTACTAGTATACAAATTCAAAAGAAGTTTGTATGGAAATTGGGACGTTTGACGGAGCTTGCATTTGTGACAAAGTCGTACGTTTTGTCAGGAGTGGATACAAACCTCTTCAGACGTTCATGCTTTTTTTCTTTGCTATCGTCAGAACACAAAGACTGCACGTATATCCCGATGAAATTCTAGGTGATTAACAAGTCTACCGAATTGGTGTAGCAACTTAAGAAAATTTCAAGAGTATTTATATCTGTACAGCCTAAAATATTTTAGTACAATCAATGAAAATGTACAGACAAACCCTGGGTACAACCCATAAACACATTTAAGTATACATAATCAATGGTAAAACTCGGTAAATCACACTATGTTCACTCCGCTCGTCTGTAATACATCCCGTGACGTCGGTAAATCTCTCATTACGTCATCAAGTCCTCACCTCTCGTCAGCTGTAATGCCGGTATTGCCCGTGGCGCAGAACACACATGCGTTTGCATACGTTCAGACATATTTGATTTGAGGCATGGCAACATCTAGTGAATGTCCGTATTACCACAGGATAGAAACACCTGGAATTATAGCCTCTCTCTTAATACTGGTTACGTAGCGAGGCTCTTTATTGAATCGTCCCGTTTTGAACATCTCCATATGTAATTTTGTATGTAATAAGCTGTTTTGTGTGTAGTAGGCCTATACGACGACTAAATGCTTCCTCTTACCGAGAAAGACTTTTAAACCCCTCCCCCCTAATTTGTACTAACTTACGTTGTCAGTATTAAGGTATCAGGGTAACATTGAATGTTGTATTTTCAATAGCCTACGTCTATGTATTTTAATTTGTCAACCGCTAGCTATACATTATTGATACATTAAGGCATCGAGGTAGACTTCTCGCCCAGTTATAAAATCTGACGCCTCTTTGGAAGCCTCTCATAAATAAGTTACACGCCTGGTTACGCTCGGGTGCATTTAAGAAAATGTTTTCACAATATAGTTTGTTCAAATAACGAAGGTGGTCAGGGATATAGCCTATAATAACCATTGAATATATAGTGCTGATGTATACTATATAGTGTTGATGTATTCAATAATTCAATAGTTATTCATTGGCTGCAGGTATCTGCCTTCCCGCAATCTCCGTATATCTGTGTGTACGTTAACACGTTAACTCGATTAATTTTTGTCCGATATTCGTGAAATTTGGCATGCACGTGTAGAGCTGGAGTAACTTCAGTCCGTGAACTAGCAAGATCAGGCCATAAGACTAGATAAAGGGATTTTAAATTTTCCGAAAGTTACTTTTTTCCCAGAAATGCAAATTTTTTATTAGGGCCATTGTGTAGAGTCATTATATTAGAAAAACCAACAATTCTATAAATTAATAGTAAGTATCGAAGCTTATTGTACGATTAAAGGTTATGGAGAAAATGTTTACATTTACATTTAAGATTTATCTGTTATTCTTCAGGAGAAAAAGCAAGCACTGTTATAGTTTGTTTGATGTCGTATACAATTTGATCAATATGGTAAACATATTTATTTCCTACAATACTATTGACATTTTACAAAAGAACTTTCACTTCCCCGTAGCTATTAGTAGTATTTATTAAACCCATTGGATTTTTCTTTGGATTTCATTGGATTTTTAAGGAAATCCAATCAGGCAAATAAAATTAGCGTGGGCTGCAGGTTTGCAGTGGCGGGGGTATTATTAATTTGAAATAGTTCTGAAGCATTAAAATAATGAGAAACAAGCAGTTAACAACACCCTCTACATACACCATAAAGAATAATACACCATGACCGTCCTCAGCTAGTGTATAAAGATGGCTATTCGATGAAATTTGGCAATATGTATCAAACTAACTTCTAGACCTACTTTTAAAACAGATTATGTATCAGTCAAAATTATATCAAGGCTTGTTCAAGTTGATACAATCGATGACGTGATCCAGTTCAAATATATCTAAACAATACCTAATACTAATCCAACACTTGCGAGATTAGATAAGCAGGTGTTCTGCATTTAATTCATCCACAATCCTTGCCCCAGTTGCGTTGCAAGGGCAACGACATCGACACGCAGGAAGTCGGGTTATAATTCGAGGCTCGCCAAACTTGAATTGGTGTTACGATTATATAGATAAAACTGCCATTTCTTGGTATCCAATAAAAATCTCGTAATCGTGAATAATTGAGGGACAAACAAAAAGAAAACAGAACAGGGTTGCGCAACAGATTAGCACAGATTTTAGGTTTGGGTATGAGAACTTTTTACGTTTGATATGATTGTACCTAGATTATTCAAATATTTTTCAAATTTTAGATACATTTTTTAACAGGATCCTATCGTTTTGCCATTCAATTGATACTGTGGGTAGATTTAGAGTGCGTTGATGTAGATTGAAAATGTTTCTCTTTTGTCATCGTATCTTATAATATTTTTATAATGTGTCCTTTTATTGTTGTAATACGCAAGGCAAGTATTAGTTTACATATTGGTCCATTTGGTCATATAATTTTAAAGTAAGTAGATGTTGAAAATGAAAAGAATGCATTAACCAGTCATAAATATCCCTCGAATTTGACTTTATCCATAGGGCAGGATAAAAAGTTCGAATGTTTAATCCATGATGATATTGTGGATATCTATGATATTGGTGGCATACGGTCCTTCCATTATCGCATATCAATAATTATCATTGAGATTGGGACGCCTACTCAAATTGGTGCGTATTTTAACCAAAATACGAGTGAAGAATGAGTGTAGAATGGTGTGAGATGATCTGTGTAGCTTTTACTGACCAAGATCAGCTGTTTCATCAGTCAGGATAATTTAACACCCAATGATCAGGGACAGCTGGGTCCAGTTTCGGACCGTCAAAAAGCTACTGACTTTTCTCATGATCGAACCAGGGACATTTTGATTGTTAGGCGAGCACTATAACCACCAGTACTCTGGCTTTGTACTTTTAAATGTATGAAAATTACAAATTTCTTTTCCCATCATATTCTGAGTGAGACAGAGTCTTGCGAGGTTACGCGACTCTTTCTACACTTTCATAAAAAATTTTCTTACGACGTTTAAGTTTACTACCTGTATATGTCATACTTAATATTCTGGTTAAGTGAAGTACAGAGGTTCGGTGAAGCTTTGATGGATGCTAGATGCTGCTGAAGACTCAGGTCACGCGCTGCAGGGAGCTAATGTATAGAACATTACACTATCAGCTGGAGACCCAAAGGTCATACACAGAGGAAGGTGCTTAGAGGAAGCGGTTACTCAAGTCTCCGCATTGGTGGAATGTCAAATTAAATTTAATCACGAGTGGTTTCGTGTCTCCGCAAAAATACAGCGTAACCACACACCAATCCATTTGATAAGGGTTACGTAAAATTTAGGAAATATTTATCTGCCAGTACCGTGATCGTTTGATTCAGATGTTCGTAAAAACTTTCACGGGAGTATTAACATTTGTAATCTTTTCTTCAACAAAATATAGAAAAGACTGTTACGAATCTGGAACAGAAAGTCGTTGTAGATTTGCCACTCTTCTTCATGCGAGGGCATTTACGCATTATGTTTACATGTTTACTATTTATTTCTTGTAATCAACGTATCTATTTCAATCCATAAAAGGGTAATTTTATTGATTAATCATTGTCCTCTGTCTTACAACAAAAGGTATAGCCGAGAATACAGCCACTGGGCTAATAGCTTAAACAGTTGTTTAAACAGTTGTTTTGACAGATGTTTTAATGTGGTAAAAAGTCAACTTGTGTTTTAAAAATCAAGATAATTTAATTACACTGTCTGAATTCATCACAACATACTCATGCTAACCAAACCACCATCTTTGATAGCAATAGCCAAATAAATGAGTAATTAATATTTTGCTTATGCCAGATGCACACTTCCCGTGTTGAAGGTAACATAATATTTCACAGACTCAATCTGATGGTTTCATGGTAAGGGAAGTTACACATGAACTTCCTTCGCAACGCACGCGCGAGGAAGTTCCAGATGGCCGAGAAGATATGTCGCGAAAACTTTATAGCGTAATTTGCTGTTTTTATTCTCTCGCTGTTTAAGGACCTCACTTCCTGCTGAAGCTGCGAGATAGTCATCAGCTTTTGTTATGAACACACGCTGAATACGATTTAAATTCCCAGCATTTCGCCGTCGCCGACCGGTTGTAATTTACTAATGCCTTCCTACTTAAGTAGTAGTGAGAAGCAAAGGTGCGATCTAATCTACTCTTGGCTTGCCTACACTCTCTATATTCCCACGAGGCGATATGATAATTATCACTGCCCACTGACAACGCGCCGAGCCGCTCAGCGAAAGCCGATGACGCTATTAGCTAATTTAGTTTCCTCAAATTTGGTTTTTAGTAGGGATCGGCCCACTAGGAAGTAGTTTCGGGGGATCCAACACGGCCGTGTGGGTATAAAACGGTGTTACGAGGCTTTAAATGTTTCCTTGGTTTCTAAATACGTGCGTTTATGGCAAACCATTCTTGCGATAAAGATAATCTTAACAAATCGGTGTGATAGTGGAAAGCGCTAAAACGAACATTAAAACATATAAAGATTATAGACTTAGAATGACAACCGATTTTTTAATTCTAAATGGCCTAGGCTACAACATTTTTTTTTCTTAATGTTTGCGTTCTTAACAGTGTTTTGGATTTAAAAAAGTACAAGTATGAATCAGATGATAAGCTAACTTAACAATATAAAACCTGCTGTATTGATTGGTATTTCATGCTACGAATGGTCAATGTTTAATTGGTATGTAAAATGTTTAAATAATTTCCTGATTTCTTTTCATTTAATCATGTAGGCTCCATTAATACTTTATCTATATCCTAACCTAAGCAGTAGGAGTGGGACTTAAGTGCTCGAAATGAAATCTTTCTTTTTTCAATTTTTTATTTTCTTTCATATTTTTTAAATTTATTATTTAATGGCCCGGTGGGTAAAGAAACGAATTAATTGTATGCTCTTGATTTAGACATTGTTGAACAATTCTATTTACAATAAATGCTTAGTTTTATAGTTTGCTTCTTCGCCTCCTCATTCATGCAATAATATAGAAATACAACTCGCCTTTGGCTCGCTGGGGGCTCCGCCCCCAGGCCCCCTTTTTTGGTTGGGGGTAAAAAGAAATGGGCCATGGCGCAAGACCTGCAATTGAGCCAAATTTCAGAAATCCAGTTAATCTAGAAATGGGTAAACGTGATTTAGACTTATGCACCTGTAAGAATAACATTGGGGGGGGGGGAGGATTTAATATTTGGGTGGGGGGTTGTATTTGTAAAATTTAACTTTTCGTAATGGGCGCAATACCTAAGATCGTGCCAAATTTCAGATTTCCACCTAATCTAGCAAACACTTTTCCGAATTATTCATTGGTTTCAAATTTTGTGTTTGCCGTCATAAGTTATTTCCACGGGGGACAAGAATTTTTCCGGTAAATTTTGTCAGGGTTAAAACCCCAATGAAAATCAGGCAGTTGAAAGTATTTAATAGAAGGGTCGTTTGTGGTGAATATCAAACACGTCTTGACATGTTACAGTCCCGATGTGGATTTGCTGCTCTTAAGATAGAAAATTTGCTAATTTACTGTAAAACTTTTATTGAGTTCAATAAGTATTACAATAAAGTTATAATCTTTGGAGTAAGGGGGAGGTAACAATATTACAAATAATATTAGGCCCCCTTCGGGGGCGGGATGGGGGGTTAAAATCATCGTTGAAGGGAATGGGCCCCTTCGGGGGCTAGCCACGCTGTGTAATAAAAACATTAAAAAATAAAAAATAGTATACTTTTATTATAAACGTCATTATTATTGCCACTTGTACAGTTTTTTTTTTATTAACATGGGGGATATTTTAAACGATAGGGGGGGTTTAAAATGAGATAATAACGATTTTAATAATATTTAAGGTAATTTGGACCGAATACCAACATCGCAAAAAATTTCAATGTTCTAGCGCTTATGAGTGTGTAAGTAGGCTTATTCCTAAATTCCAAGGACACAACTATCGAAATGGGGTTTTTTGAGGGGGTTGGAGTATATATAGGTAAAAGGCGCCATGGAACAAATTGTACACCATAAAATTTTGTATACAAAACATTTGTTTGTTTATATATAATCTTGCGTTTATATAATTTTTAATTGACGAGAATCTTCAAAATCGGGATTTTTTATTTTAACTAAAATTATCCCCCCAATTTTGAGGGTTAAATAGGGTGAGTGAAAATCCCGAAATCGGTTAAGGATGAACTTTAGGCATATTTAAAAACAAGGAATAGGTCAAACATACCCAAAACGGATTTTAACCTACTCCAGGGCAGCCAACACCCAAAAAAACAAGAAAAAATGGCAAAATTTCAAGTTTACGCTTGAATTTGGGGGTGAAGGAGTGAAGATGGAAAAAAATTTTAAACTACAAAGTTGTAGATCGTAAAAAGTTAAGATGAGTAGGTGCTATTCGTTTCTTTATCAGACCTACGGTTGAGCCGCAACGGACGTTTAAACAAAAAAACATGATGAAAAATTCCAAATTTTTGTGTTTAGAGCGAAATATAGGGGGAAGGGGTGGAGATAGAAAGAAACTTTATATTATAAAATTGTAGCTCGTTTAATTCTAAATACAGTAAGTGTGCTCCGTTTTTTGATTAGACCAACGGTTTAAGCACAATAAACGTTTAAAAAAAACGCCTTTTACGCACTTTAAAAAAATCCGCCATTTTGAATTTTTTTGGAGGGGTTAAAATAGGAAAGTGTTACTTTTTGAAGTTTTCTGGGTGGTTTAGGACCAAGACCTATAATCATGCCAAATTTCAGGTCCCTAGCTCTTCTAGAAGTATGTTAGAATTTGTATACCTGATCAGTCAGTCAGTCAGTCAGTGAGTTACACATGCGGCTGTATATTTAATTAGATAATAATTAGATAAGTGTCTAGTTTCCTCTGGATTTTTAAGACAAAATATAGCTTTGTACTTCAACATGGACAAGATTATATTTTACAATCTTCTGGTATTTAAAATTACTTTTTCATAGATTTAATTTAAAAAAATATTTTTGTTTTTCTTTTTTTATTGCTGCAAGTTATAGGCGTGCGTCTTGAGATATTGTTTTACTAAAAACCTTTATAGTTATATGAGTTAATTAGAAATTAGCTAAACAAGGTTTACACCTTTCAGAAAGTGATTGATCATAAAGCCAAACAATGTAATTGATTTGTTTGAAAAATATAAAATGAAATACAAATTTGTCTCTTTTGCAACTTTGGTACAACTATGTATCTAGGATGCTGAGGCAGCTGATAGAAAGTTTATGCAAGTTGACCGCTCCTGCCTTCTGCCGACCATAGAATGCTAATTCTTGGTATATAGACGACATAATTATGCTAAAGTTGTTCACACCTAACACTTTGCTCACCTTTCAAACAAATGTTCACATGTTGACAACTGTTTGCTTACTCTGTACCATCACGTCATCGAGTTTGGGCTTACAATTTATGGTTATGATGTACTTTAAGATTTCGTTTGATGTTATAATGTTTTGGTGTTCGTATTGGGTTGGTAGAACTGCTTAAATTTAACTAATGGCTAGCGGCTAGACAATAAGTCATACGTTGAACGATTGCCCTTACAAGATTTACCAGATGAACCAGCTCGAGTTACACCCAGGTGAATCAGGGTCTGAGGATGTTTTTTCTATTTGGCCATAGATATTTTAAATTAGAATTGATTTGCTAACATATGCCATACCATAGGTGTTAGCCACCTATTTTTCGACGAGGCACGATATTTTTCGACATTGTCGAAAAATATCTTGCCGAACAAGTCATATACTGTAAAACTGATTCAACCACACGACAAGTACAAATGTAGAAGTACTAATGAAGAAACTACAATCCATTTAAATACTGTTTTAGTATGGGTGAATGGATTCCAGCGTTTAGATTGATGATATTTTGTTTCAAGAACACTATCTAAAGTCAAACTAATTGGTTTCATCGTCTTAGACCATCGACATTCTGTCATATAGATTCCGTCATAGATTATGGTCTTGGTGGTTATCATACTCTGCATGATGGAACCTGTCCCCTGATCCTCTGTCTATCTGAAGACTGCCCAATGGCTTAAGGCCCGGGTAGATGAAGGGTCAGGGGACAGGTTCCATCATAGAGACTGTAAACTCAGGAAATTAGCGTGGTAAGCAAATAACCATAGACACGCCAGTGGTAAAAGGGGTGATAAGATAGCAAACGCTGTTGGTCACGAATCTGCGATTTCTCCCTTATCGCCACAAGACTCCACAGGGAAGCTACCAAGTTCGATAATGCCAATTTATCTTCAAAATTAGTAGAATGAATGCATTTTGAAATCGATTCCAATGTATATTTTACGCTCATGGGTCTTTTATTCAATTTACTATGCTTTTTAAGAAACTGACATGGCCATTGAAATTTTAACGTGGAATGGTAGATACCTTACCTTACCTCCTTGGCCACTCAAACCTAAGACGGTTTTTGGCCTCGCCAACAAGTTGCCTCCACTGCTGCCGATCTGCCGCCATGTCAAGAGATGCCCCCACTCTGCGTAGGTCCTTCTGGACTTGGTCTCTCCATCTCAACTTCGGTCTTCCTAGCGGGCGAGAGCCTCGTGGTTGTCCATTGGCGATCTTCTTAAGCATACTTTCTTCTTCCCTTCTTTCTACATGGCCTGCCCATCTCAGTCGTCTACTCTTCACAATGACTACAATGGAATGGTAGATAGAAAGCATAAAAATGCTGACTCGGTTGAGAAATTATTTTTCTTAGGATCGAGCTCAGGATTAGAAGGGGGACGCTTTAACCACTGAATAAAAATTCAAGATGCGTATATAATAGAAGGGGATTACCCATCTAGCTTTGTTTCAGTCTAAGATCAGTTTGTCCTTTAGCCAGGGCCGTTGAAAGCCTAACAATAAAAAATACACCGAACCCTATTTTGAACCATTGCAATTTATTGACTTTTCTCAAGATTGAACTGGCACCTATAGACCTGTTGAGCACAATGACCACTCAGCTCCCCATATACCTATATACAAAACCTTACCTGTAAGTTAAGTTAAACATCTATACAAGCTGTCAAAGTTATAAAATAAGTTCTGAAACACCTTGTTAGCTAAAAATGGAAGGGCGTGAATTAGATTAGTTAGAAATACGTTCAACAATACTCGGCCTTGGGCTCGTCCTTGTGAAGGCCTGTGTGGTACTTGTCCGACCACATAGTGCAGGGCGTAGTCTGGGACTGACTCTGACTGTACTGAACGCAGATAGATCTGAGGTGACTCGTTGTAAATTGAAGTCTCAGATTAAAATCGGACGTTATCATTGTAAACAAAAGTAGAGACACATTTTGAGGGCTCATTGTTGAAAATATTCCGCAACGCTTCGAAAAGTTGGGGTTATCTGCGTAATCTGCGAAATAATTGAAGCTGTGTGAAGGTGTATAGGGCGAGGCAAACTGAAATACGAAATATTGGTGGGGCAGCTAATGGATACCAATCAAACTGACTCCTCAAAAAGATGAGGTGAGTTAATTGTGCTAAAGCCTCTTCTAATTGAAGGCCACTGCGTTGATGCGTGTCAACGTCGCAACGGCCGGGCTGTTACCATGGCAATAAGAGTAATGAAAATAGCGTAAACGTAAACATTTCGCAGGCACCCCTTTATGAATTAGTGCAACAGCAGCCTATTCTCTAGGCCATGATTTTACTCAGTCAATTATTGTATGCATGTGCTCCGACAAGACAACATTCTTAACCTCTAAGTAGGGTCAGAAACAGAAAATTGTCTACTTTTTCTTGCATGTGCTGGACATCTGTCTCAAACCAATTAGAGAGGGTGGCATGGAAAAAGAATATAAAAACCGTCAGGCCAACTAAGTTGGACTCTTAGCCTTGACGTTAAATTAGGCACTCAAGTTTTCAAAAGAGCCACAAAGAAGCCATAAGGAACGTAAAATAAATTTGTATTACGTGCAAAAATATTCATACTATTATTTCAAAATCCAATTTCTAGCCAAGCCAACGATTTTACTAAACAGGGGGCGTTACACTACTCTGTGCAAGGTGACTTGAAGATATCAGTATATCTGGCCTGGTTGAAAGGACGGTGGCAAATGGAACCTACCTCTAGCACACAGCACTTGTAGCTCTCTCTAGGTGATAAAGGAACAATGATGGATAAAGCATGGATCTGGTGCATTACTCATATGCTTGAGATGCATTTTCGTTGTAGAGAAACTTGTGAGTAGAAGATTGTTTATGGCCTTGGGCTGCATCCAAATACACTTAGTGCATCTAAGATCAGTTGATAAATCTAACTCTTGAGAATTATAAATCTATTCATTGAGAATTACCACTAACTTAATATTGGTTAATAGTAAAAATTAAGTCGTTCTCACTTCTGACCTTTATATTGTATTGAATCGTAGGGTAGGTACATTTATTTGTCTAAATAGTTTAAATTAACATTTTGTAAGACATTCATAAGACGCTGTGTGAGTGTTTTGACTCAGAGCATTGCTAGTTGTCATCTGATAATTGTCCAAAATTTATCTGCTTGTGTAACTCAACCCCTTTGAAAATTCAAACTACATCTACCAAACAATTGCCTGCCAAAAGTAATTAAGTTTTAATTTGTTTAGCATTTTGATGAATTTACACAACGGCTCTGATAAATTGCTTAAACAAATTAACACAAAATATACTGATGACGTTCCGAAACTCACAAAAATATAAATAGCAAGTAGGCTTACCATCAATAATAATGTTGTAATAACTGTTAGTTTTGACCATCTACAACTGAAAATCCCTTAAATTCAGATTTATAGATTTTGTCTATGTTTGCCTCAAAGCCATTTTATCATTAATCTAAATAGATAATTATTATGAACACAGCCCAATTAACCTACCCAAATTAATCTAATTAGCCACCGTAATTAACCTAATTATGCTCTGCAGTTACTCAGTAATTGTCTGGGTGGCCGAGTGGTAGCGCTCACCTTCAAATCTGAAGGTCGCAGGTTCGATTACGAGAGTAATCGATTCTAGATTTAATGATACTATCATAGATTAATGAGTTTGTTCAATCTATCTATCTATCGAAAATAGGTTTGAACCGCTTCTTTTCAAAACCCGTAAACATGTTAAAGGGGTAGAAAATAACAAATAATGTAGAATCTTCAAATCAAAATAAGAAGGTTACAATACCTGCAGACTGCCTTTAGTGGTCCTTAAATATCCAACAGGATTACGCGTTTCGGTATTTGTTATACCATCATCAGATCCATATACAAACTTGAAGTTTTTTGACTCATGATGTCACGTGACAGTTTTAAAAACACAGTTACAAAACATTTAAACACGAAAAAACTATTTACAGTAGGCCTACTAATTAAAAACGAGAGACAAAAGTGAAGCAATGCATGCATTTTCAATGTCGAGTCTCAACTGGAGGTTATCTTGTCCTAGTAGTTGTACTTTGTACCCCCGGCTTCCTTTATCATTCCTTTCTGTCTCTGTCTAATCCTATTAATGTTTCAAATAATACATTAGACTGGAACAAGCTTTTATCATTTAATAAATCATTAGGGCGAATTTTTGTTGCTTTATATATTTCATAATTTTCCAAAGTTGTCATAGTTCGTCCTTTCCTACAGATATGTAAAGCTGTTAGATTTGTACTGACATTTGAATAACTGTGATTTTCATTAACAAGATGCTCGGCAAAACTGGATATTTGTGTTTCCCTGGTTCGGGGGATATGTTCCTTAAATCTTTTTTCAAAAGATCGCCCAGTTTGACCTATATATACAGTATACAGTATGAACACAAATATCCAGTTTTGCCGAGCATCTTGTTAATGAAAATCACAGTTATTCAAATGTCAGTACAAATCTAACAGCTTTACATATCTGTAGGAAAGGACGAACTATGACAACTTTGGAAAATTATGAAATATATAAAGCAACAAAAATTCGCCCTAATGATTTATTAAATGATAAAAGCTTGTTCCAGTCTAATGTATTATTTGAAACATTAATAGGATTAGACAGAGACAGAAAGGAATGATAAAGGAAGCCGGGGGTACAAAGTACAACTACTAGGACAAGATAACCTCCAGTTGAGACTCGACATTGAAAATGCATGCATTGCTTCACTTTTGTCTCTCGTTTTTAATTAGTAGGCCTACTGTAAATAGTTTTTTCGTGTTTAAATGTTTTGTAACTGTGTTTTTAAAACTGTCACGTGACATCATGAGTCAAAAAACTTCAAGTTTGTATATGGATCTGATGATGGTATAACAAATACCGAAACGCGTAATCCTGTTGGATATTTAAGGACCACTAAAGGCAGTCTGCAGGTATTGTAACCTTCTTATTTTGATTTGCATGAAGTGGCCTAGAAAAACAACTAGAACATGAAATAGAATCTTCAGTTAATAACTCTAACTTTAAACGTCTGAATAAAAAAAATGTGTTCCTAAATAGGATATGGAAGTTAAATTTCAAACATGAATCAAATTGTTTCAATTTAATAAAAAGAAACCAAATATTTTTTGAGATTAGGTACATAGGTCAAACCCACTTAACCCTCATTAAGACTAATGTTAACTCCAGCTCAGAGTAGAATGTTCAGTAGTGTTGAAGCCAGTGACGGTTCCAAGGGGGGCTTTAGGGGCTAAAGCCCCCATTTTACCCTAGTAATATAAAACATACATTTCGTCATAAAAACGTAACGGAGGTTTCTGGATACAGTTCTAGACGTTAAAATGGTTTTAAAAATAGCAAATTTTCCATAGGAGGACCCATTACCCCCCTCCTGGTGTGGATAACCTCCGTTACCCTCCCATTGGCAAGATCCTAGAACCACCACTGGAGCAGGTATTAACTACACATTTTCACGAGCAAACCTTTGACACTGTTCTACAGCGTTGGTTATAGTTTTACTAAGTGCCCTCGACCCGATATCAGTATGCATTCCATTGTCACCACGCGACATGCAACACTAAACATCACTTTCGCCGCCAATGTGTGTGTGTATGTGTATGTGTATGTGTGTGCCATCTCCAGAAGGTAGAGCAAAGGAAGGGATTAATAAGTAACTATATATTTATAAGTATCGTCTTGACTGGATCCACTGATTGTGTAGGATATTCTTTTACGGTGTTAAAGTTAAAACAATTCACTAAAGCACCTTTTATGTCCTCATCAATTGTTGTAGTAAGAAAAGCTTAAAGGTATAATAAACAGTACCTAAGGAAAATGACGGCATCAGCAACCTGGCACATACAGTCTCCCATTAGTTTGTCAACAACCCTTAGCGGTGGGAATAACTATGATATTTTATGAGGAAAATCACAAATTTCGTTTAGAGTTAAAGGGGCCATAGCAATTTTAACCAAAATTTTAAGAGCAGTATTTGTAAAAATCCAATATTGATCCATTATTTTGTGGGATATTTTTGGAAAATCCCCATTAAAATAAAATTTAAAGAAAAAAGGCAGTTGATACCATGGTGGTTACCATTTATTACTACTATTTACTATTATTACTACTACTATTACTACTACTATTACTACTACGAATATAACAGTACGGTAACGAATAATAGTAACGGGTTACTATTATTTATGTGGTGGTTACCCACATAAATAATTTAATCGAATTTAGACGATACTGTACTTTGTATACATCTATACTCACATACAGACACACACAGACAATCGAAACCCACTTTTTTACGTTCAAGAAACAAACAAATATTTCCAATCAGACTCAAAATGTTTTACGATTACAGTACTTTTAACCATATACTATGTATAGGGGAAGAAAATAAAAATAAAGCTTGGCTTTAGGAGAAAGGAGTTCTTCAATACATAGAGAGGTATCGCGCCTGAGAAACCTATTCTCTTCTGATTTACAATTAGGCAGGGCTTTAGTTCTTGAAGGAATCGTCACATAGTTAACATACATTGGTGATTGTTAAGGTTTGAGCCCGAGACTCTTGACTAGAAGTTGCACTAGGGATCTGATGCGTCGATGCCCATCTTAATACAACTTTTTTAAACTAGAAAAGCTAGATTGCCTACACATGAGAAGAATCGCACCAGTGTCGAACACCTATATCCAACAAAGATAACGATTTAGTTTTGATTATATAAAAATCTAAGCTTAAACTGTTACTACAACCACTGTGATATTTTACGAGAAGCTAACAAGGCTGAACCTCCAGATCGGATCTTCTCTGATCGTCTTCGATAACCTTTCCGTTTATCGGTGATTTTCGTGTGAAGACGTCCCAGTGCGAAGGGAGGAGACTTTGAAATGTCAGAGCTCTCAGTCCATAAACATCTCCCAAGTACTAATTACAACTGATTACCAATAAACTTCCCCGTTCACCTTTGCGATATGCGATGTGAGAGATGACTTACCTACCGTCAGACAATATGATGGAAAAGTGAAACTAGGAGGTGCAATAGTGGGGAATTTCTCAAGTATTAATTTTAAGGGGTATTGTTAGTTTCAAAGAAATATTTTTTATTTGAGACCATCACAAATAAGGAAAGTGTTTTATACCCATTAACATTTCTTGAATATACCAAGGTTCATCTCACGGTGTATTTACCCCATCTCTCACCGATGTAGAAGCTAACCTCGCACCAAATTTTAGTCTTTGCAGGTTGTTTAAAAAACGAAAGCAATCTGGGTGGTTCTGGGTTGGGTTAGGTTAGGTTAGGTTAACCTAGTGTACTTGCGGCCAGAGAGCACTGCTTGCGGAGAATGCCTACAAACAGGATTCGTTGGCCGCAAGTAGGCCTTATCCTCGACCGTCTTCATTATTTGAACAAACTATGATACAACTATACTACAGAAGACAGTTTTGTAGATTCAAGTGTTCATAGACTCTTGGTGACTTTGTCAGCAGTTTTAGATGCATGTCGAATGTTGCACGTTTCGGCGGAATAGCTCTCTCGTTCTTGTTTTGTTTGAGCACAAAACCATTAATTCAACTCAAATCAGAATCACATAGTATAATAGGTGCTTTTGAACCTTAAATGCTCAGTTTGTGCACAAGTCCTCTCGTGTGTAATTTATTGAGTGTTTTCAATAAGTAGAAAATCCTGCCTCAGTAGCACATATCCATCAGATACACTTTCACTTTTAACATTCAACAAATCAACCTTTCTAGGGAAGAAAACCCCGAACTAATAAACTCACACATGCAACAGTTAAACAGAAACTTAAACAGTTTTAGTTAACACGATTTAGATAAATCTAACCATCAGTGGCCGCCCAACGCTGGATGTCTTCCTCCACACTTTGCATGTTAATGAGAATCTTGCTAAAGCTAGATAACATCTACAAGGCAGCTAATCCAGCGTGTTGTCTCACACGGGTTATCGCGATTTTCCTGTTTTCATACCTTGTAAATATAACCGCCGTCTTTGATAATCACTTTGTAATTGTGATTGATTGTAAGCGTGGAGAAAGTTTTTTCCATCCCTGGCGCCAATTTGCTGTTGTCGTCAGACTTTTTGTGGGTTTTAAACAGAAAAGATATGTTCTAGTCTTTTGGACATTTTGTTTTATATTTCCGAAACTATTCAACAATTAACTACGAAGCCATTTGGGTGTTCTCACGAAGAGGGCATTACTGGGTTAGTTTAGTTCGTGACAATTACAAACAAGGTAACATTTACTAAATGAACCTTTCTATGAACACATGAAAAGTAGCTTACGAATACAAACTAACGTATTTGTAAAATTTTCGGACCTTTTCCGTTAATTCACTACCACTAGTTAGTATATTAGGTTAGGTTAGGTTATGTTAAACATAAGGATTAAACATTGTACCTAACCTAATATACTAATAAGTGGCAGTGAATTAACGAAAGTGGTAGTGAATTCACGGAAAATGTTCCAATAACCAAACCATCTTTGGTATTTTAAAAGGAATATTTCATAACCATACCTACACTAAAAGAGCGTGGGAATACGCCACTTCTCAGCCTAATATTAAACTTATTAAATTTAACTCATTACACGTCAACAGTTTTTCACTTGATAACCTTGTCAGTTAGTTTACTTCCCAAGACTAGACCTACTTAAAAATCAACACACATTTAAAACCAAAATATGTAAGAATGAGAAGAGATTCTAGAACACCCAAGCCGCAGGGGAAAGTACGTGTCCACAATCAGTTATAATCTGAGGACCATCGGCTTCGATTGCGACTCAATTGGCCACGTCTCATTTTCGATTGTCAAAATTCACTATCATAACGGCAATCGAGGGCCATCTAGATCTCGTGTTTGTTCTGCTCTTGTAGCTTTCTACGTGACGTTCTCCACTTCGCCCACCTGGCTCACGAATAAAAAATCTAGAAGGCAGTGGGTGCGATCGTGGTGAAATGTAAAATGATTCTGACCGGAAAAAATATTACACCGTACCAGTTTCTTTTTATTCCAGTAGAAAATTTTTTATAACATGTTATGAAGTTGGTAAAAGTAGTAGATGAAGTAGTACAATTCTTACAGAAGAAGCTTGGCGAATAATAATCCATGACATATTTCGTTAATTTATAAACATTTAAAGGAACGTATTTTATAGTTGATGCTAAAGTTGTTATCTAATTGATTTTTCTTTTACTAAACATTGTTCTAACAATTTGTATTTGTGTTTAAAGTGTGTTCCTTATGTTAAGTGTGTGATTCTAATATTATGTGCTTAATCTGTACCATTAATATACACCACTTTACTCACTAGTAAAGTGGTGTATGGATTTCACAACCATTATTTTACTAGAGACCGTTGTATTTAACCACAACGGGCACTGTTGCTAGTTTCCAATAATTTAAATCTGTTAATTGTAGATCTATTACAAAGGGTATCTTCCTTGTTTGAAGTTAATTGTTGGGGATGGTGTTAATGTGTGTATTGTTAGTTGTAATATGTTAGTTAAGTTTTTTTCACCAGAGGACGGGATCAGATTCTAGATCCCGAAACGTTGTGTATTGTTTTTTACCTTCGTGATGGAAAATGTCCGCAATAAACCTTTGATCAAAGAGTATCTTGTTTAAAATATGACTGTAGTTTAACATACAACTGAAGGATAAGTTGTTATTAAATAACAATTCACATTTAAACTGGTTATGAAGAAGGTAATCAGCGTTACCGGATCGTTGAAAGTGTATCTAAAAAATAAATCAAACGTCAGGGTGGAAAAATTAGCTTTTTAGTTACCATTTGGTCCTCTAATGGAACTATAGCTTTAAATTCATAACTAAATCGTAAAAATCGGAAAAATATGACGGGCAAAAAACTGACAATACAAAGAATGCCTTTATGGGCGTTTAACACTAAACTACATTGACATTACTTCATTTTAACTAATTATAGATTTTCTTTTAACTTCGATGGTTGCATTTCAACGACATTTCACCACGTATCGCATGTGTGAATGGTGTAACAATACAATGAATAACACACCGGGTACTACGCGGTAGTCGCAGCCATATATCAATACAGTCAATTTAGAAGTTACTCAACAAATATTGCCAGCACAATGAAAGTGATTAATCTTCCGAGGTGGAGCGCAGCGCAGCCACATGTTACACAGGATACCTAGCAGCTGCAGAGGTGTGCAGCATAGCTACATGGTACACACGAGATGCCTAGTTGTTGCAGATCCATGGAGCACAGCGCAGCTACATGCTACACAGGTCGTGCGCGGCGAGGCCTTGAACTAGGACGCATTAACCAATTTACTGAATTCCCATAACTCGGCTGGGAAAGGGAAAGGATTTATTTTGAAAGTGTATCGCTGTGAATGTAGCCTTGCTCGTAGAGGGCGTTTACACTTAGTATTGTTCTATACTTCAATGTTAGGGATTCACAGGATAACCACGATACCATTGTTAGAACGTTGACATTGTTTTGTTTTCGTAAGCCTTGGCATTTGAACGTTTTCTGGTAGCCTAAGAAGTAGAAACTGCCCAAACTCAAATGGTCACTCATTGACCTTTGATAACACTGACAGCACGCTGAACAATCTATGGTAAAATTTTTGATCAAACTCAAGAATGTAAGCATGTAAGCCAATCCGTTTATCCAAGTATATTTTGCCAAAAAAACATTTGGTGGATGATTATAATCCTTATGATCGTGTTCTACTGATTTGTTTTAACTGCTGAAACTATTTGGGCTCAATACTTATTTCGTAAACAATTTACAGTTTTTGAATCCTAACGTTAAATCTTTGAATAACAATAAAACAGCATCCAATAGTCAATGCTTAAATCCTCCAGGCTACAACAATAATAGAGACTGAGTTTAGAGTCATTATATCTCTTCCAAAAATCAGTCGATACTCCTAATTTTAAATTAACAAAATACTAAATACAAAACACTGCTATGTCGAAGATTTTTTTCCTTGGCAATCCCGTTACCCATCATGTAAAATTAAATATATCAATACTTACTAATTTAAAATAATAACTTCGCCAATATATCTGAATTTTTAATTTTTATGAGGCCTTTCGCCAGCTATACTGGCATCATCAGACACATCACAAAACTTTTTGTTTTGTGATGTCAGATATATTGGCGAAGTTATTATTTCAAATTAGTATTAATTCCAATATAAACAGTTCTTCTTGAAGATATCAATACTTGTTTGAGGCGGATTTCACTGACGCAATGCCTGCTGTATACACAAGGAAGGCTACGCTGCGGTGGGTGGAACAACCTTGGTTCTACCCGATACAACCGTTCACGATCTGGTATTGTTTCAACAAAGGTATTATTTTGAATTGATTATAAACAATATCTAGCGCTGATATCACAACATTAACAGACACTGTGTCAAGGCCAAAGATAATGCAAGTGGTGCAACATGCACACATTTCGTTACGTGGGAGAGAATACGAATTGAACCTGATTAATTGGATCATGTTATTAAGTTGAATATGTATTTAAACCGTTCTAGACTCATATTGTAAGATTTTTAGTATATTTACCTGTTAACCCTTTTAAGCATAATCTCTTATAATACAATGTGCAGTGAGACAAACGCTAATACATGTGGAAACGCCGCTATTCCAGCCTACGGAAATAACTGTTGAATTGATTCATAATAGAGTGTTTGCGTAATTTTATGTTTATAGGTTTGTTATTGCTGTTATTACGATGGCAAATTTGGGTTAGAATACACACCTAGGTGACGTCCCCATCTCAACTAATTGATAATTGATAATATGCCGGCTGGTCGAGTTACGTTGCCACACACCAACGGTCTTGTATTAGAGGATGTTATGGCGTAAGGTGAGAAATTACCTACATTTGTGAAAATTTGTAAATAATATTTACGATTCTTACTTAAATGTTTGTGTGTTACTGAAGTAAAATTTATTTTGGTAAAAATCTTAATCAATTGTCATGGAACTGGCTGTTTTTCGCGACTATGCCTATGTAACAAAAATAACATTGACCAAAAGTGTAGTTGAAATTTACAACACAAGCCTAACAACTTCAAGGATATCCGTATGGACCCACCTACCACACGCCGGACTTAGTTAACCTTGAATAAGTCGTAAGTTCAAATTAAGCTAACTTTCATTCTTGCTGTAATTTGTGAGCTGTAGCATGGCAATTCGCAGAAATAAAAATTAGGCCTCTCATTGGTTATGGACGTAGAAATGCAGATATTATCGATAATGCACTCATTCACAAGAAGTATACTTTCTGGGTCACATTCTTAAACTAATGACAATGACGTCAAGGTACACGTACATCTACCCTTGTTTAGAATCTTTAAGTAAAACCTCAGGATCGAACCTACAACTCAAGATTTGAAGGTGAGCGTTTAACACACTTGACTGTCTAGCCAGAATTCTTGTAGTTGTCTTGAATGTATAAATACTTCACAGCACAGCTGGGATAATTAAAAGAAATACAACAATGAAAGAGTGGAAGTATAGTTTAAGATAACTTTTGCTTTGTTTCTGATTCATAATGATTTAAAATAAAAACTTCGTAAATTACTAGCACGGATCCTAATCCACAGCTGCTCTCTTACCAATAATTTAATTTCTAACAATGAATCCATTGCCAGACAAAGGTCACGTTTGTGTTAACAGTCAACAGAGCACATTACCATACTTCAAGCCCACTTCACCACATGTTACAACCAACCGTCATCTTCCACGTACATGCAAAATTCTCTTCAGCCACTTACCCTTGTCCGTCATCGTCCTCTACACTTTCAACCGAGGATTTCCTTTCCCAAGAAACTGGAAGGCGAGCAAACGTATCAATCAACCATGTGGCCGATCTGAGCCCCAATAGCTCAGAGTCACGACAGAGAAAGGAACTGAGACGGTAACAATGAGGAAGGGACCAATCAGACAAAACAGCTGATCGCAACAATCAGGTGGAACATATGATCGGGAAGGTGTTCGCACTGACAAATGACCGGTTGGCTACACAATGGTGGGTCTAGGAACAGGTCATGTGGAAATTAAATGGTTTCTCCTGGTCCAACCTAAATAGCTGACTGCGAATCATAACAATAATAATAACAGGCCGCAAGACTCACAGAGGGACTGTTAATTGGTCCTTGCGCTCTCTAGGTGAAAACTTGGTAGCAATTGTGCTAACCGCCTGGTGGTAAGATGTGTGATTACAGTAATATCACTATTTTCTCGTATTTGACGTGTGAAAGAATATATAGTGTGCAATTGGTTTAGTATAATGTCTGTAATCTATATTATCTTTCGTGTTGGTAGGTACTCTTGAATAAACTACTTTTTTTTGCGATGTTTTCTGAATAAGTGTGTCACAATTGACTACAAACCCTTGTCAACGGTATACACAATTACTAGTCCTATATTAAAATACATTTCTAACAATAAGATGGGGTTTAAATTGTTTTATATTATTCATGATTATCCCCATTTTAGCGAATTTCCCTATAGGGAAGTAGCTATTACCGTAGGTGGCACGGTAAGACCTAGACCCGGGACCGATTTACTTTTTCATTTTGATGTCCCCAGAGGCCAAAAACACCATTCGTTCAAATTTTTATATATGTATATATATATATATATATATATACGTCCGTGAACGCGATAACTTGAGTAATTTTTGTCCGATTTTGATGAAATTTGGTTTAAAGGTGTAAAGCGGGATAAACTTGAATGAGTTCGCGAACCAGCACGATCGGACCATGGGAACGGGGATTTACGGGGGGTTTTATGGGGTAAAAATTGGTTTTTCTCACTTTTGACCCTCAAAACACAAAATTTCCCGATTTCTCTTTAGACCTTTTTAAAGAGCTTAAAAAAACAAATAATTTAGTATATAAAAGTATTTTTGTTCGATTATTAGTAACGAAGAAAATTAAAAAATTGTAAATTTAAAATTCCCATGTTATTCTTATGGAGAATAATGTCAAATCTTGTAGTTTGCTTGTTTATGGATATATTTTGATCACACTTGGCAAATTTATTTATTTTGTACTAAGCTATCAATATTTTACTCAAAAACACACTTTATTAGTTTCCTTGTAGCAGCAAACCTAGGTACTCGTTAAACCTAATGTTATTAAAATATATTTAACTGAAAATCAATTCAGACAAATGGAAATTCGCTTAGTCAGCAGGTTTGCTGCGGCGGGGGTATTATTTTTTACAAGAGGACATTGGTAAAGAAAAGGTACTAACAAGACTAAGACAAGAGATTGAAGTTGGTTTTTACATCTTGATAATAGAGAAGAGGTGTTCTTGAGTGGACGAGGAGATTACTTGTTCAAACAAGAAGTGATAATAAAATGAATTGTGATTTTACGTCCAAACAAGTTCAAGCTCTGTCTCTAGAAGTATTTTTTACCGTGTTTACAAAAAGCCGTATATTATGAAGCAGCAAAAAGTTAATTACCAAGCACACTGGATGGTGCCAATCGGCAAAATAATGATATTTATTATCTAAAGATTAAGTAAACAACTTAGTAGCGCGGTTTTCAAATGTGATTTTCCAGCTTCGGCTTAGTTTGTTTACTAATCTTATAATGTTTGAGGTAACACCTGAAAACGGGGTCAGATTCCAGATTACGAAACGTCGTAAGAAATAGTTTTTACTAGAAGAACACCCCCCCCCCCAAAAAAAAAAATATATACAAAGAATTCTCCTGTAGTTAGAATTTTCTTTTACAGTACAACCTTCACCCTTGGATAACGGTGACTTGGAAGTAGGTGCTGTAATTTCATTCAACAGATACCGTAAACCACCATAACCTAATTAGTGATTAATTTTAATTATCGGTTGAGGTCGTGCCTTATTACATAAACAGCGTGAGTGCGTATCCCCATGACCTTTCCAATGCAGGGCGTGGCAGCGAGGGGGCGCGTGACCTTGAGAATGTACCAAGGTCACAACACCATCGCCGGGGAAACCGACACACTGGACAATAATAGAGACATTAGCAACCGGGGAAATGAGCAATGGAAATGAATATGGATGTTGTACTTGGACAAGGATGCGGAAAACGGGAAATGAGTTTAAAATTGTCTTGGGAACGCCTTGGGTATGTCTTCAAGGGTGTGATTTTCTTAGAAGATTTGCAGTGCTGTACTTTTTTATCCAAACTTTTGTTGGAAATTTAAAGTACAATGGAAACGAAATAAAAAGCCAATCAATAACAAGTGGCCTTTGCTAACGAGTGTGATTTTCAAATACCCTTGATTTATACTACTCTTAATTACATGACTGCAAACGTCTATAAGAGGTCGATCTTGATAACTCGTCTTATTTTGATGCTCCTCATAAGAGACTTGTTATCGAAGTTTCTAGCGTACTCGGTCAACAATAATAGCTCTGAAACCCTTGTTGTAGAAGAAAGCTATATGATTCTTGTAGTATGACTATAAGATAGATGCTATTTGTCATTGGGCTGTGAATTAAGGATGCTATCTAACAAAAAGGTCGACTTTAGAGAGTAATAAGACCAGGGTTTGGACAATTTCCTTTCAAAAATGCCACTGGCGTAAATAAAAAAATATGAAAATAACAAAAAGATTCCTAGGTCATTTTGACAAAATAATCATGCGACTGTTTATCATAAGTCGTAAATTTGTGAAAAAGATTTAATTTGTAATTTATTGTTTTTATGGTGTATATATGCCTTTTTTATTTGAGAGAAAACAATGTAGGCTATCACGTTTGATTATTGAATGTGACGCTTGACAATGCCTGTAATAAGTTTTTTATGAATAAAATCATCCAATATTAATCAAAATAATTATTAAAATTGCATCCAACGGTAATAATAGTATATTACGTTACTAGTCCTGAAAATAGGTGTTTACCGGACAAGTGTGGTGGTTCCCGTGCGAGACGAATTCGAGTGCGGAATTACGATACGAGTTCGGTAAACACATTTTGTACGATTGACGAACGGTATTTTACGCCATACTAACTACTCTAAGCTAGCTTAACAACAAAAAATGCTATGTTTTTGTTTATAATCACTCATTTCCAAATATAAACAACTGGTGTCCGGTAAAAACTCATTACAGTACAGTAGTACGTAATCCTGGCGGGAAACAGCTGCTTTCTGAACTAAGTCCTTTAGTGGGAGCTCGTTAAAATAGTGTAGTGTGGCGTAAACATAATTTCATGACAACAAATTCGATATTCTCTGTTATTGCAGATAAATTATCCTTTTGACCTATTGGAGTGGCCAAAAACTCTTGTGAATGTACCAGAGTCATTTTAGTACAAAATTCAGGCTATTGTTATTTTTTCTGAGAAGCATGTGAGCAGCTGAGAAGCATTTTATATCAAACTAGCTGTACCCGCGGGCTTTGCCCCGTTTAACTTCATATATGAGCTCGTTCGCATGGCTCAATCACGTCCTGGTTGAAGTTCGTTCGCTACGCTCACTCACCTTTAGGTTGGAGCTCGTTCGCTGCGCTTACACATCCTGGTTGAAGTTCGTTCGCTACGCTCACTCACCTTTACGGTTGGAGCTCGTTCGCTGCGCTCACTTGCCTTCAGGTAAGCTCGTTCGCTACGCTAACTCGCCTCCGGGTTGAAGTTCGTTAGCTACGCTCACTCACTCAACTTTGGTTTAAAATTAGCTGTTGTCAAATATTAAAAAAAAATAATAGTGCTGCACTCTGTTGGTAATCCTTGTAACTTTAATGCTATTGAACATCATAGAACAGAACCAACTTGTTTAATTGAAACAGCTGTTAAGATTCATTAATTCCATTTATGAGTACTCATTAGGTTAACACGGGAAACTCCAGAGCCACTGGGGCGGAGCCCGAGAGTCCGATCAGAATAAAAACGACTTAGTTTTCCTATTTAATGCCTAAAGAATCAGTGTACCAAATTTCAGCCTCCTAGGTAAGTGGGAAGTGGGAGAATTAGTGATGAGTGAGTGAGTGAGTGAGTCAGTGAGGGCTTTGCCTTTTATATATATAGATTTATATTGCGTATTTTTTTAGAATTAAGGTTATAACCCTAATTACACTTACATCAGAAGAGGTTAAATTAAGTACGTGTTACTTATTATATATACAGTATTTTTTGATCGATATATTACATAGTAGAAAAAAATCGCTAAGAAAAAATTATATTGTAAGAGGGATGGTATTGTAAAACTTCAAAGTGTTTCTTTTCAACTCTAATATAAAATTTGGTTAAATTTCATTAATGAAGTAAAAGTTGTGGTAACAATTTATAATATTAAGATGTGTCTTTTGTATTAAGTCCTCGGTAATTCCATGACAAAAGGTCGCCCGTACCAATGCACCTACCACTGACACGGCTCTTAAACACAAATTCACCCCAATTTACTTCATTGTCCTCGTTTTCGTGAACCCAGTGATTCACAAAACATTTCCTTATTTGGACTCGAAAACGCCGCAGTTAATTTCGCTATGACAATGAACATCTAAATACCAAATTGCCGAGATTGCGAAAAACGCGTCGTTTTAACGCATGATAGCCGCCGGTATAAAATTACATGGGGGAAGCGTTTGTTTATTGTGTGAGGATGGGCAAAGTCAAGGATGTGACCTCGGGTGGTCATCTCGGGCTCACGACTGGCCGGGGTCATGGTCAGGGTCACGGCGGTCATCGTCCAACATCGTCTGGAGATTCACTCCGTCATCTGACCGAGGTTTGGATGCGCCTTTGGAATCATTATAAGTAATTGAAAATCAGAGTGTAGGGTAGGAATTAAAGATGAAATTCAAACATAAATAAATACTACGACAAGAGTGTAGGGTAGGAATTAAAGATGAAATTCAAACGTAAATAAATACTACGACAAGTTTTCTGACCATTGTAGTTTGACCTTTGACAAATTAGGATTCCTTAACCTAAGCAAATGCGAAAAACCCTTTGGAAAAAATCTTAATAATTTTAAAAGTTTTTCTAAAAAGCAGCAAAAAAGCCGTTATTAAAAAGATATGAATTATAAAATCATTAGGCCTACGTAAGGATGGATTTTGATTTTCCAGCTATTACTTTCTACAAAAATATAAATATTAGATGTCCTCATTTTTGTTCGACATTTCCCTAACACTATTAGGTGATAAACATCTTCGGTTATCAATGTAACATGTTTTGATTTTGTAAATTTTAGTTATTTATTTTACATTCTATATTGTAAGAAAATTCGTGTTTTCGCTAATATTAGAAGTAAATCTTAGATTTTCATTGCCCACAGCTCTGTAAACTTATTGCTTGTGTATTTGAAAGTACGCTGCAAGTGAATACCAATCGGAAATCACATATAGGCTATGATGGTTTTGATCGCTATTGTTTGTGAACACAACATACATTGGAATCAAATGAAGATGCAAGCAATCCAAAAACATTTTTCAAGAAAAGTTCTTGAAGTGCAACTCCTCTCACTGGTGTACATATGTTTTTGCAAGTTAATTGGGCCACAGCGACAGATGTTCTATTGTAATTGACCAACTGAAAATGACCTGAATGGTAATCGAATTCATCGGATTAGCAAATGAAAACCACGTTCAAACGAAGAGAAGGGCACAACTAGGTCAGGGAACGGTGAGCTGTAAAGTTGTATGGAAACACTTTACGGTCTGATGTGGATAGGCCACTAACATCACAGTCTTGTGGTACAAACTATACGAGACACATCCTGATGAGAATGTTGTAAACTATGTGATGAGAGTAAGCTTGTTTTCACTGAATTTGAGGTTACCGGTCTCTTGAGTATTGTTATGATGGTTATCTTCTCTTGAAGATAAGAGTAGCTGAAGCGAATGAATGTATGCTCTGCAAGGGATCAATATGTATTTAAAACTATTTATTTTTAAACAGCGATACACCATTACCTCCTCTAATACAAGGCCGCGGTGATACAAAAGTGGCAACGCCGCAGTCCAGACCCACCAAAACAGCTGTTGTACTACTACTTACCATGGAGAAAAAACTAAAATATTAACAAAAAACACATGTTTTTTCCTTCCACCATGATTCAATCCTATAGGCCTACTGTGTGGTATAGGATTTTATCATAGAGTTGCCTGGCAAATAGTTTTGTCTGTCAATCCGAAACTATTGTAGAACAACAAGTTTTCAAATGCCTAAGAACTTTAAATCCGGGGGAGGGCTATTTATGAAAATGGCCTTATGAAAATTTGCTTGTTACCTGAGTGCTTATAGGACTATAAGCACTCGGGCAACCAGAAAATGTTCATTTTTTACACCTTTAAATCTGAACGTCGCTGGCCTAGCTCAAATCGAGATCTTGTCAGACCTAGGCCTACATGGTATTGTTGAGCTATCAATAATTATCAAATGATCAACGTTAGTAACAAAATACGATTTGGACTGTTCCAAAAATTTTTACAATTACTAATTGTGTGGATACACAAAAGATAACCAATAGTTGTTGGACATTAATATGTCAAGAAACCTGATCAACATTATTTTAGGATAACGTTCAGTAAACGCCTATTACAAAATGAACGATGTGGCCTAGTGTTGCAGCGCAGGACTTTGGTCCCTGAGGCACCGGGTTAAAATCCTGCCAAATCACCAATGGGATAATGCCGCAATCCCTAGGTCTAGCCTGAAAATGTCAAAAACAATCGCGGGCTCGTGCCTAGCGTCCTGGGAAACATCCTGGCGACATACATTCCAACAACCAGGAAAAACCTAAATATCCAACGAACTGAATAATTTAACTCGTTCCTAGAACGAACTGGTCACTTAGCTGATTCGAGAGCAAAACTCTGGGACCGCTCAGCTGTTACGAGAGGCGTGGTCAAGATCGCTATAATTGTGAGTGGGAAGATAAAAACAAAGAGCAGGTGAGTGACAGAGTGAATAAAAGTTGTCGGGGGCAGACCAAAGTTACCGCAGTTGCGCAATATTGAAACCAGTTCCCGGCCCTGCACCATTCACTAGAGACCGCAAGAAACCAACACCATTCATCCTCAGCAGTAGAGGTTTGGGATTTAACATGGGAAGGTCCTACTATTGACCGAAACACCACTTGGTAGGAGAAAATATAATTTAAATAAAATATAATAACCTTAAAAGTGGATGAAACTTTTTACATCCGATCATAATTTAAGATCTTCATTATTTAAGAGTCATCACCCCACTTTGTTTACGGTCCGTTTAAGAGGACAGCTAATTGTTCAATTCATCTTTCACTCGCACTGTGTAGGTCTATCATCTGGAAATATCATAACTCCTAAACTACGCAAAAGACTTGACGGTTTTTCACTTGCCCTTTGCCGATTGCGTTGACGTCGTGAAGTTTTAATTTCTCAAACCTTGCACAGATCCCTGAACACTATACGAGGGATTAAATATCCAAAATTTGTTCTAATCCCACTTGAAAACCAGAATAGCGTTTTCTCAAATATTCAGGTATTTAGAATACTTAGTTTGAAGATAACCTCCTCGATCATCACTCAAGATTGAATTGTAAATATTTTAGGTAAAACCACTAACCCTTACTAAAAATCAAAGGAGTTTTTGGTACCAACTCAATCGGGTGGTGAATAAATTACTCGATCTTCGGGTCTAGGTCGAAACAGTTTGTCCACTGTATGATTTTATTCCATGATCAGTTGTTTGTGAATCGTTGGCTTAAATTAGGCTATACGAGAGCAACGATGAAATATCACTTTCATAAAAATCGACGCATAAGAAAATGTTAACTAAGTTATTCTTCCATTTCGGATAGTATGAGATGGTGTTTCAGTGACATGATAAGATTAATTTTTGAATTGTCAAACAAATATTTTTCTCAGTTCGGTGTAGTTTTGCGGCTTTTAAATATAACTTGATTTCCAAAATTGTAGCTGTTTTACAAAAATCCATTCTCGGAATAAAACGAAAAAAATACTTGTTCATGATAGATTAGAAGCGGAGCATGTATGGGAATGGTTAGAACGTATGCCAGTCTACAAAATTTACAATATTAGATATATCTTGTGCCATTAAAATTGTCAATAACTTTGGAAATTCATTGAACAGTCAAAGGTTCTATCATAGACTAAGCAACTCAAGTAGACTCCTCCATTGTAAATTTTGAAGCTTGTTTTTCGTGTCTAGTTCATGTACGTCCACACTGATCGTTGGTATGGGGTAGACGAAATTTTGTGAGTATGTTTTATCTATGGTTCTACATTACGAGTTCTAGACTAAGTACCATATGTTCTTATAAATAACCAAATCTTAAGCCAGGTCATATTAGGAAATACTAAGATTAATACAATAATACTAAATCACCGAGTATCAAAGAAATATGCTATCAAGTCGTAAGGTAATCTTACTAATATTATAAATGTGAAAGTTTGTGTGTTTGTTTGTTTGTTTGTTTGTTTGTTTGAAGTTCAATCACGCATTAACTACTGGACGGATTGGGCTGAAATTTTGCATGATGATACCTCATATTCCCGATTAACATATAGGCATATTCTTATCTCAAAAACCCTTTCGGGCTCCGCCCCAGTGGCTCTGTAGTTCCCCATGTTAACCTTATGAGTATTCATATTTAAAGGGAAATAAAGAATTTAGTCAGCTGTTTCAACTAAAAACGTTGGTTCTATGATATGGAAAGTATTCAAAAGTTATGAGATTTACCAACAGGGTGCAGCACTATTATTTTTTTGCATTTATGAAAACAGCTTATTTGAACTAAGTAGCAACAAAAAACAGTGATTGGCAATGAGAACTAACTGTCAAAGTAAGATTGTTTACTGTTATGTTTATGTTTTTAATTGCATGAATAATTTGTGATGTTTTGCAAAGTTTTAATTATTTATTTTTCTCTATTGTTTAGGTGCAGTGGTAGAACATTATGACTATGGTAGATGTGTAATACTATAGTATAGCGTAAATTTTATTATAGTAAACAGTTTTGTTCAAATGTGTCCTACCCCATTGCAAAAGCTAAGTTAGAGTATAACACTGCAATAAACATTTTGCACTTATATGCCAACCCCGTACGAAGGACGGGTACTCAGCTAGTACATCATAAATCCAAGCGGGTTATTGCACGGAATTTCGACTCCAAGTGGATATTTCACCTTGGATCTGCGAGCCTTTCACCGGGACAAGTTTCAGCCAGGACTGGTCTCGGCTTTTTGCCGTCTTCTGGGGCATTGACTTGTAAAAACCTTGATTTGTATCAATGTATGATGTAGAGCAAACATGTAACAACCATCATACCACGGGAGCTACTAGAACAGGCCTTGTGACCTGGAGTGCAGGGTTCAAATCCTGCCAATCATCAAATGATGCCGCAACTCGATGAACGCCGAAACTGTAGGATGAACATAATGTCAGTTTACAGTCAGTATTGAGGATAAATAAAAAACTGTTTAAACAAAATATAATATGTAAAACAATAGGACCCATGCGCAAGCTGCGCACTTTTATTGGGTTTAAAACTTGTTTCCGATACAAGACAAATGCAGCGTCCTTTTAACTTTCAAACGTTTGCTTTTGGCAGTTAGGTGAATAAAACTATTAATTTACAATCAATTAAGTTTGATTTGTAACATAAAGAGTGGTTTATCTACTCAGGTATCCATTATCAAATGAGTCTATTCAATTTTTTTTCAGAAAATGTTTCGTCCCTTGTTTACAATCTGAGTTGGATCAGATGTAAATTTTCAATTCACATCAACTCATTATAATGACAATTGGTTAGCAGTACTGGATCTTTGTAAGCGACCTTTAGAAACAATCAAAATGCTATGGGGGCGAAGCCCTAAACGAAATTACTTTCTTAGCTAGATTAAGCTTACGCTTAAAATTACATATAAAATGTAAAAATCTGTTAGGTAAGATGGGTGAAAAAAGGTTACAGGGAAACCCCTTGGTATAATAAGTATATCGATTTTATTTTTTCCATTTGTTGCAATAGAGAACAAACCACATTTACTCCCTAATTCTCCACTTTAGAATTTAAAAGAACTAGATCAAAGCAAAAAGTCAATAATATAAAAAAACTCTTTGTCCTAAATTTTTCTCCGTATATTGGCTATATTTTCGTGCTTTTCTGCTAGCTGGTATAGTGATTTTTATGTGATGGAAGACAGACACAGCATTTTCTTATAATGGTGTGGATGCATGTATGAGTCATAGTACATGGTTTTTAGTGACATTTTCTAAAGAAGAATCGCAAACCGGCAAACCGGTCCAAACCTTACTTGACGAGAAAAGAACTCTTGCTCTCGCACTAGACTCCGCGAAGCTGACCACTAGGCCAGCAACACCCATTGACCAGAGGTCACTTCAATTTCGCTTCAAGTCTGCGCGTTTCCAATTTCCCTTACTTTTTACCCCACTTACAATAACTTTCAAAAGAGCAAAAGTACAACTATCCAATCCCTTTCATCTGACCGCGTGTTACTGCGGAATTAAACTGCCGACCTGAGGCACTAGAGGCATACCAATAACCCTAACTTGCACCCATAACAGTGCCAGCTCCTGTTTTATTAGACACCCTTGGTGATAACGTCCCACTTGACCTGTGCGGAACGCGCTCCCATTCTAACTACATTACCCGCGCTTTTGATCGCCGACCAGATTATGGCGGGAATGAGGTGCATTCTGATGCAATCATCTTTGTTTATACGTAATATCAGAAGCTGTTATATCAGATGGACGAGATATGGGTAAATACCTGTTATGTTTAGTACGTATATGGGATAATACCTTTGATTTAATGTTCTGTAAGTATATTTTTACGTACATACTTTGTACACAGGTGTTTCAAAAAGTAAACATACGTTGTGTTTGTGATATAATTGACTCTAATTGGTTTCACATTAGGTGGTCACTGTATTGAAAATCCGAGAAACAGCGAAGTTTACTGATCAGGTATCTTGCGTTGATCAGCACAAGCCTGTTATAGAATGCAACAACGAAGTAATCTAACAATATTTTTATTTTATTATTCGGTAAATATAATTTGATTTGGAAAGCCATTGTTATTTTGAGTTTAATATGAGTGGAAGGTGATTGTGGTTTCTTAAACCAAAACACTATAGAAAGACCAATGGTTCAGGTCAGCCACGTCTCATTTTTAACCACAAAATAGCTACAGACTTTTCTCAGTATCAATCGGGTACCATGTGATAACATGGCGAACTCTATAACAACCTAAGTGGCCCAGTAATGTTTAAAATTAAAGTAAAAGTTTTACTGAGGAGGAATCAAGAAAAATAATTGATAATATGGTTGTATGGGGAAAAAACTATACAATCAAACAATAGGTAACCTAATGATTGGCTGTAAAAAAACGCAATTAATTTATCCTACTTATTGTTGGAAACTACCGTTTAAAAACACCTTATGTTTGACTAGTCTACGTACTCTATGCGCCAAACGGAGTTGAAATATTTTGTAACTTTTGCATAACCATTACGTCGTTGCCCGCTTTGTTTTCCCAAAGTGGTAAAAATTTGAATAACTCTTATCTCAAACTTTACACCCAATGGAACCTTTCAACAACCTCTGTAACTTTTCCCTCCATTAGGTTCCATTCTCATTAATACTGCGAAAAGTCTATTGCTTACATTTAAGCTTACCAAACCTCCTGATTTATTTAAAGAGTCGGGGACTTTCGTGAGGTCCATTGTGATATCTATAGCGCTTTTAACGCACTTCCAACCGTTATTTTTGATGTTCATAATGCGTTGGATGACGCATGCTTACGCAAACCGGCTTCTCCGCCTCCAGCACGGTGGCTTCAAGCGCGGCAATTTGTACTCTATTAGCGATGGGCTGGATTGCCTAATTATTTCCAAAAATGAGACAGCCTAGACCCGCGGTTATCAAACCGCTATAGGCGCGTAGTGCCACATGGCCTCCGCTTGGAACTCTGTTTACTTCTATGGACAGTTTTGCAAGTGGTTAACATTAACTTCGTGTGTCATTTATCTTAGTATGTGCTTTGTTTACAAAATTTTACAGAATGAAAATTTTTTGCAATAAAATTTTAAATTTGTGACTAAGATTTTTCAAAGGGTGTTCTTTCAAATTAATTTGTGTTAAGAATTTATATGTTCCGATTAGTTACACCTTCATAGACAAATTTATAACTGAAAACCTTTATGTTTTCAACTTTTCAATCATAATAATAAAAAAAAAAATTGTCCCTAGTCAAAGCATAAACAATGGGTGGCGTATTTAAGAGTCAATGGTTGAAATTACTACATCTAAAAGAGATTGAAGGTTATCTGTTACCTTTAACAAATGGTGAATCTTAAAAACGGCTTTGATCAAAGTAGGGCACATTGTAATTCGTCAATGATGTATAGGAAATATTCTTAAATCAAGTGCTTTTATTATTAGATCTCCTGATAAAAATCCCAGTTCTGAACTAATTCAATTTTGGGTCAACCGGAGACGTTGGAAAAAACTATTTTACAACTCCATCAAAACCTAACAATAGCAATATGTTGTGACTCTTGGTAATTAATTTCCTCATTTTTCAATTTTTAACACCCTTTTCCTCATCAAAACAACGATACTAACGGTGCAAATTATTCGCAGTCCCGCACGGAATGTCGAGAAAGTATAGTGAAATACTAAATCGAACCGCTACAAGTATGGACGTGACCCAAATGGTCCAGAACTTGATCGCGGCGAGATGAGTCCCTCCACTTTCGGACAACAGGTGATGAAGAGTCTGAGAATCTGAAAGTGCGCACTGCGCAGTGTGGGGTCTCAATAAACATCTCACTAGTGGGCGATATAGTAATTATTATATTGGCGGGACCGGACCTTCGTGTAGCCGGCAGCAAATGATAGGGTAGCCGTGGTCCGGAGGTCCCGCACTAATGTTAATTACCAGATGAAGACGGATAGCAAGTGCGGATCTGGTGTCTTTATCGCGCTATCACACCATCACTTTCCCTTTGGAGGAAATAGGCTTCTCAAGTCTCAAGTTGGAACGAGAGAGCGACGTGCCTGACATAGCTTGCTGGTTTTTCGGAAACAGTTTCTTTCGTGGTTTCCAGTAGCATTCTGCGAAGAAAGTCTCGTGAGAATTCTGAACTAGACAAGTCTCTGGAGTAGTTTGTGTCAACTTCGACATTCTTGCCACCAGGAGTGAGGGGTTGAAATTAATAGTTAACATGCCTTGTCGGTCGTCTTATGAATGAGTAATCGAATTGTACAGGATATATTCAATTTTAATGTTGGGATAGAATAACAGGTCATCTGACCCTGTTTCGTTAGCATTGAAACTGCATTTTGTGTCCGAATGAAGAAATTAACTATACTTCTAGATGATGACAAGTCTAGAAGGATTAAACGCAGTATTAAGAAATAAAACGAATTGTCTAACATTGCCACTGTAAATTTGGTATACTTGTAAACCCCGTTAAATATTTCACATAGTAGCAATTCAGTAAGAATAAACGACTGCAAACATAGTTTTCTTAGAAATATAATCACACGTTGCTGATCAAAATTTGGGAAATGAATAGTTTGTATAACATGGTCAATATTCTAATTTATAATGAACAAATATCCAACACGGATAAAACTTGTCTTCTTTTGATTTGAAACGTACTTGTCTGGGTAAATAATAACACATCGTGAATTGAAGTCTGCACTAATATTTGAATGTTTGTTCTAACATTCAAATTCGTCTGTAAGGCTGCCAGTAATAACGCAGAGAAATTTGAATTTAAGCTATCATTCGATCAATGCATTTATAGAAAAAGGTTAAAGCTAGTGTTACCCAACAATCTGAATCCATACATTTCATCCTTTTCAAGACCCACTTTCGTTTCTTACATTCTCGCATTCTACAAACTCTTTTTGAAATCTTCTCACGCCACAACCTTAACCTACAGCTGTTAGATCAAGAGTGACAAGATCAAATCTTTGCCACTTGGAAGAGAGAGCTTGCAAAGTTCACTTCATACTGGAGTGAGAGTTCTAACTTCTGTTCAGATTCCGATCAGGCCTGGTAAATATCGTCGGAGTCCCAGCTGATACGGTCTGATGGCGGCACTTGACAGCTCTAGAGGAAAGTTGACATTGTTTCCCAACTATGGTTTCACTCTCCGTACGATTTACTTTCCTTAAATGAGATATCGTGGTTATCATTGCAAACGCATCTCGGATCTAGAAGGCTTTGAGAAATTTGTGAATCTAGAGTGCATCTGGTAAGATTGAGGGTCTTGTTGATATTAGAGTTCCTACTGCTGTTTAGTTGATATTTTACAGGGAAATATATTCTTAAAGGAGAATTTATCGTGTTTACTTTTTGGACAGATTTCACCTTATGGTGACTCATGGAAGCGATAATGTACTGTCCAATAAAAATCGAGAATGACATGAAAATCTGGGGCATATAATTTGAAGCGCCGTACGATCGCAGCAATTCTCAATCATACATTGGATATTAACAACTTCCAAATTGATTGAATACATTTTTTTAATTTTCCTTTTTAAGAGATGTTTTTAAATATTGTGAAACTTTGTCTAATTCATATAAAATGCAATTATCTACAGGTAATTTCTTGGAGATTGCACTGATGGCAAAGTCTGACATCATTTACGTCTCTTTTGCAACTCGGATTGGGTTTTACCTTTGACTATTGATTGATACAACTGCAGTACATACTTCAGTAATAGTCAATGGTTTTACTAAACGTGATTCTTCCATGTCATAGTAAAACAAAACTATATGTGAAGATTGATGGGTTACAAGCAAGTGGCATTTGCTAGGAATGATAATCAGCTAACATGTAGACCTTGAAATGATCCGGATGTAAAGATGGACCTAACAAATCCCACAGTCGAAATGACAGAATAGTCCGAGAAGAATATTAATGAACACGCTGATACATAGTTATGCTGTATAGTTTACACTGTGTGTTTTCCTCTATGCTTTTCATACCAGTCAAACAGTTGTTGGCAATTCGTTCTCGTTCACCATACCAGCAAAAACAGTGGCAAGAAATAAATACTAAAATGCATTCCACATTTACCTGGTAGGAACTCGTCTTCTTCATCTGATTTAAAAGGATGATAATTCCAAACTTGAGTATGTTTTATCCATTTGAATGACTTCTCCTTGAAGAGGAATCAAAGTAATTTGCATATCCTAAATTATCTCCCGTGACAAACTGGCATTGTTATCACGGGATTCACCTTGGTGTCAATTAGTTATTTTCGTAATTATACAGCATAACTATGTATCCGCTTGTTCATTAATATTCATCTCAGACTATCCTGTCATTTCGACTGTGGGATTAGTTAGGTCCATCTTCACATCCGGATCATTTCAAGGTCTACATGTCAGCTTATTATCATTCCTAGCAAATGCCACTTGCTTGTAACCCATCAATCTTCACATATAATTTTGTGTGTAACCAAGTAGGGGTGGAGAGTTGTACCGTAACGGTTTGATTATTTCAAAATCGATAAACAACAACTGAAAAGAGATAGAATAAACGTATTACCAAATCAATTGTAAGTATACATTTTACACTCATCCTTCATTCATATTTGGGTTAAAAACGCACTAGGTGGCGTCCCCATACCAATGATTGATAATTGATAATAATTGTTCTACGACTTTTTGGCGTGATTTTCTTGCATTTGACTTTTTCTGATGACATCCCACGCGATAGTATGTCAAATGTCATTGAAAAAGGCATAAGTTGGTTTTGGTGTAATACTGTATACCCCTTTTCATTTAGCTTAGCCAGAGTAGTAATGATGTAGTATATTTACCAGCGAGAGAATGAAGTAAAATACATCGTATAGCTTTGATATTGAACCATAATTATTCATACGGATTCCAATGATCAAGATCTACTGGGTCCAGGTACGAACCATCATTTTAATTTCAGCTTTGACGTTTTACAATGCTGCAGTTTTAAATGTCCATATCTCAGAAGAAAAAAAACTGTTTTGGGTAGAATTTGGATCAATTTATTTTCCTATATATACACACCTTTATTTTGAGACCACACTCTGTGTATCCGTACATCAAAGATGTTTAAGCAACCTCTAGGTATAACGTTTGGAAATTCTAATATCAGACAAAAGGCATTAATCATGTCAACCGATTGACGAATCGTGTTTTAACGGCATATCTAGTTAAATGATAGGTGTTGACGGTTGAGAATCTTTTAAATACCACAAGCATCGACAAGCAGTAAAATCGTGTACAGCCTAAAAATTTACTTGCCTTGCCTTTCACACTTTTCCGACCAACACCCTTACAATACGTTTTTCCGCCCCAGATGACTCAGCGGCGCTCAGCGGTAGACGGACTCTTAGACAGGCCTTACATAACACAGGTGTGGGTCGTGCAAAGATGGCCGAGCCAATTAGATAAGCTTTTCAGTGAAAGGTCTGATTTGCAAAACACTGGCTATTAATCGAACGAGGCGCCCGCGGATGGCGCGGATGTCCTAGTTAATCACAGGGGAGTGTGCAGGGCCGCTGCAGCGAGGGGAGACGACCTGACCCCGGTGACCTGTTGCAACCTGCGCATCTCCAGTTACAAAATACTCAACTCTCAACACATAACACTAACTGGCTGTTTGATCATTTGAACCTGACGGCAACCGGTCCGCTGATTTCTGGAACGGGTGTTTTATCGGTGCCGAGTTGTGATGTGTGGCGAAACTTGGGGAAAATGGTGTTTGGAATGTGATTGACATGTTTTCACATCGTATCCATAATTCATTATTGTTCTACAAGCTATATTATGGCATTTAGGACGAGGGAAGGACTCCTCTCGATTTTCAAGGTATTTTGCAAGGAAACTAAGTACCTATCTATCATGAGTGTGTGGTCGAAATTTTGTCTGAATTTCGAACATCGTTTATTACGAAAACAAAATTTTCAGCACGAAAATTCTACTTTGTGTAAATGGATAATTTTTATCCTTATCAACCAATGAACAACATAAAATCACTCTCATCTTTATTTTCATGACCATCTTTTGCAAAAACATCTCGTATAGTGTACGAATGTATAATTTCTTTCATGATCATTTCTGCACGAACATCTCAATCTTTAGCAGGATCATCTCACCTTTTTTACGATCCTTGTTTGCACCTGCTCAGAAACGTTTGCAAATCAAAGGCGGGGTTTAATAGCAGTAATTGCGCCGTTAGTGAAACGAGGGCAAAGTGTTTTGGATAATTATCTGACATCAAGGCCCTTCACAGCACACAGCACACGCAAGTGCAATCGGTGATTTGACAAGCCTAGCCCAACTCAAGTTCGTATGACCACTGTAATTTTGTGGGTCAAAAAAGTGTCTTGAAAAAGTAGTGGTTAACCTCGAAAAGTTAGTCATATATTTGACCATGTAAACCTCGCCGGGAAGTAGACCTACTGTGTTGCCGAGTACTGTACATAAATAAATACGAACCATTTTGCACATTCAACTGAATTTTATATTGACCCTTAAATCCCTAACTTCAGCTTCTTTTTATTTCAGCTATAGGCCTACTAGGGCTTGGATTTCAAAGTGTTGAACTGTCTTTTACACTATGGTTAATGTACCTTTGTTCAGCTATGTTCCTTTCAATCAAATTTGGCTACAACTCACTATATGTACGTGGGATTTCAACTTCAGTCCAAAAAGACAATGGTCATATCTATTTGCGAATCTTTCCTCGATCCCAACCTTGGTGAATGCCCACATAATGGAATAAATTCTTCATGAATGATCATAGGAATAAGGAAAGGACATATTAATTCCCGAACACTTACTTGATAAATGTTTCAACCAAGTTGAGGGAATAGCATCAAAGAATAGCATCATAGTTGGCCTATAGCATTACTATGGCATGCATAATGGACAATTAACTCGGCTGGTCATTAGTCGGTCTATTTCATCACTAAATTAGACACTGAGGTGGTCCCATAAAGCCCTTTAACTTGCTTCATAGGTTCGCAAAATCTCCAAACAAAATATGCCAAATTCGCGTCCATGGCTGGTGGAATACTAGATCAGATCTCAAAGCCTAGGCTACAACTGGAGCAGGAACTATGTGGAAGTAGTTGATAATACAGAGAAAGCTGGGCCCAAACAAGTGACTGGTTCTCGTTGTGTTTTTGCTCTTGATTGAGTTGCAGCAAAACTACCGGATGATTTGTCCACAATGACTGTTACGACCACGACAGGTTCCAGAGAAATAGCGACCTTGCTAGTGACATAACGGTGTCATGTCCAACTAATGGCCACAATAACTGTGCAGTTGATTCTATTGACTTTGGTACCGTAACTGAAGAGGCTATCAAAAAGGAAAAGATGTTACCAATCTTTTGTTTAAATGAAGCATAGTTGAATGATATACTCACAGAGTATGATACTTTTTGAAACTTTTTGATCTCAATGGCAGCTTTCACGGTTGAAGTAGATTGTCTAATATTCGTCTTATTTAGAAAACCCCATCGTTGAATTGGCAAATATGTAGTCGATGCGTGATATCAATTCATCTCCTAGGGAAACGTGCAATTCACTACGTTGCCATCTGAAGAAGATTCGACAATGCATTTTCTCCCTTAATTTGAATTACTAAGATAATTAATGAGACATAAAAGGTGCTTAACTTTTTAAGTTGTACTCGTAGTTTGGCCTGGTTAAAAATTGTGCATGTTCAACAGAAAATTGTATTATGTAATTGCACTATGTCGATGGCTTCAATCAATTATTTAATATTTTATAGTATTTAACTGGACTTTTCCAACGTGTCTTGTGTTTTGAACTAAACGACGTTTCTGGAGGTGGATAAACTCCTCCCGTTGTCAAAAAATAATATTGCTACACAACGATATAAAGAACTACATGCTACATTAATCTTAATTGGCCCTCAAAAGGTGGCCTGTCACAAAAACTTCTTGCTGAAAAAAAACAACTATTTACATCAATAAAAAGATCATAACCAAAGAGAATAAAACAACGTTTACTTGATAACGGGATGAGTTTATCCACCTCCAGAAACGTTGTGTAGTTTAAAACATATAACACGTTGGAAAAGTAAAACTAAATAATATAACATGTTAAAAACCAACGTCATTATGAATTTTAAAAACTCTGTCAATTATTTACATTAGCATTGTAAAACTGGCTCAAATTTAACGTGGGAATGGAATGTTCAATTCTATACATAGCCAAAGGTGCATTTTTTGCCAAGGTTAATATAGATAAGTAGTAGATTAGTAAGTAGTAGATTAGTTATTAGTTTTTGTTTACGACTAAGAAACAAATGCTTTGTTTCTTTAGCCAGGAGCAGAGACCACTACATACTTTCAAACTTCTTCAAGCTACTTTCAAACTAGATCAGATAAATATTTTCTTTCAGTTATTGGCTATTGATGTAAACTCATTAGCGTAAAAGAATCACGATTATCAACAAGCATTTTTAATAGACTTGAATTTTAAATTAACTTAATTATGCGTATTATTGTAGTTCCATAATCATTCTTCAAAATTCAATGCATTTCACAATTTATTGTTGTGTTTATTTATTAATCAGACTCTTTGGGAAGAAACTGTTTTTTTTTTCTAGAAGTGTTAAAGTGTAAAAATGCAGGTTTTGTGTTTGTAAGCTTACTTAGGTTTCACTGCGAGATAACCATCTTAAAATTTTGTCGGCAAAACATAATGAAAAAAGGAAAAATTCTTAATTAACTATTTGAGGTTCGTTGACGCCAACTTTTAACATCACGTAAAAACTTAGGCCTATATAAAAGCAGCAAAACACTTAACTGTCTAGCACTTGTTGCTGGTAGCTGCGGTCAGCGGAGTAATAAAAACAAAGAAATACGAGGTTGCCGCGTTGTAGCGCGTAGCTCCACCTTTCCCCGCGTATTGTATAACGCGTATATATGAGGTCAGAGTCGTCGCGCCCCCGTACAGTAGTTGTGTTGTAGGGATTATGTCACCGGGAATCTATTATACAGCTGTTATACCAGCTGACCGGTCAGTACGCGGGATAAGTGAAAAATAATGGGTGAAAACAGCTGGGTTACTCGGTTAGCAGATAAGTAGACTCGGCACCTACATGTGAGGTTGAAAATTGTATAAACTCATGTAGAGCATTGATATGCAGAAATGTTTTATCCTGATGTTAAACATATTCAGAATTTAAAGTTTTGTTGATTTGATCTGCTATTAAGTCCTAGATATAAACTTTTATAGAAATTATTATTTCAAAGATATGCAAATACTTAACCACATAATACATTTTGAGTAAATAATTATTGAAAATCATATAACTCTTCCTAATAGGATTTAACAAGAAGAAGGTTGGATGAAAATCAACAAAAATGTATTTACAATAATTAAGAACGCCAAAGTGCCAACCGCACATATTTACGCTTAAACCCTTGTGGAAGTGGTAAAATTGTGCCCTAAATGATCTGTGAAAATAAATAAACTTCAATGTTCCAAGGTGTTGGTTACGGGAAACGGAAAGTCGTCAGCCGAGAGGAATTATAAGATTGCCCAATTTCCACTAGGACCAACACGTGGTCAGTGATTATTCTAAATAATTTAACGTCTTTATTGCCTCTGATTACAAGTCTGAAAGCAGATTATAAGTAGTTAGAACCAACTATTACTAAGCGCCAAATTTCTTCTCCTGAAGGAAAATTCAACTCTAAACGATTCGAGTACTAAGGGCCTTTTAAACGTCGAAGTTCTTTATTGTACCTACGTTTCTTTAAATTATTGCATCTATAGTTGGTTAAAAAACGTATACAGCGTATTTACTATATTTTTTAAGAATAAACCTAATCGTAATATGTTACTTAAGCAAAATAAGAATTATAATATTTGTCCAGTTTTTGAAATGTTTAGAAATACGTACGCAGAATAATAAGATGCAATGTTGCTGTTTCTTTTTTTACTTTTTAACTTGCAAAATACTTATACAATAAAAAAAAAACCTTGCGTCTAACCGCGAGTATCCAAGTCAAAGCAATTTATTGTAATGATTCGACGTTTGATCAAACACTTTTGCTCAGGCATTAACATTTAATTTGAGTTAAAAACTGTGTATAAGTTCTTACTGTCTCTGCTACAGTGAGAACATTTTGCAAAACCAATTAATCTCATTAACTCTAATATTAACTAATAGCCTATATTTTTTGCGTCCACGAATGTAAATAAGTCGATTTCGTTCTCCGGAACGTTAACGTCATATAAGCAGATCGGTAAATTGAAACAATCGCCCATTTCTTGTTTAGGGACTTTGGAGTCAAGGTCAAAAAGTTAAAACATATCGTTTGAAAAATAGTTTTACGACTTCGCACTAATTTCTAGCGAGATTTTGGATTTAGTTTTTTTGTACATTTTTAAGCTAATATTAGCCTACTAGTGTTACGAAAAATTTATTAAATTCCACAAATGAGGACACACATTTGTGTTAAATGTAACACTACTATAATAAATACATCAGACCCCCTATTCGCGATAACTTCAACGAGCTATTCCCTGCTAAACTAAACATCAGAGGAAAAAATTATGATCTTGGGTAATAACAAACGCATCAATGAAACTAACCTTCAAATTTTTCCCCCAAAAGTGCACCCTAATAAATTTCTGATTTTTCACAATGCAATCTGATATAAACTTTTATCCACCGATGCTTGTGATTATCGATATGGTAAACAAGATCAGCTGGTAGAGGAGCCCCTCCCTTGCATCACAGACGTCTGAACACTGAAATCAACCTAATTTCTGGTTAACGACTGGCGAGCTCTGGTTACGTAACCGGTCAACATGTGACCGGGTCACCTGACCACCTGTGCGCTCTGCTCTGGTTATAGGGCGGCTACAGTTGAATCATTTCACCTTTGAGCCAGCGCCGAGCCGCCAACAGATGTTGTATTGGCCAAATGTTAAAAGTTGTAAGGTGTAGTGTGTGACTTTTATGATTAGAGTCTGATACGTCTAATTCGTTGAGCGTACAGTTAAATAAACTAATGTGTTTATTGTATCTACCAACGCCGGTGGAATGTATTAGTCTATCGTAGAATTTATATCCATAGTCATTTTACTATCTAAACTTGACCTGATGTTAGAAAACAACATTGATAGCCAAATGATGAATGGCATATTTGTCTGGTAACGATCTCACTTTTTTAAAGGAACTGTTGGTTTATTTGTAAACACTAATTTCAGAGTGTTTATTGTAGGCCTATATTCTTTGTAATGTAGAATTTCTGAAAATAAATAGATTTGATATGTAATTTAGTGAGAGTGCTACGTGGACAAGAGCAAGACGTATAAATAATCAAGTATGTGTGTGTACACCATAACATACTATACAACTTTTATTTTTGAAAAGTTCTATATTTTTTCATCTACAACACACCGACTATGTATAAAGTAATATAATAAGTAAATAGAAAATATATTATGTCAGCACATCAACACACTTAAACACAAAACCAATTTGCAGAATTCACAATAGGATGAAAATAATTTGCGGTATCCGTCCATAATATTAGTCTGGAATAGGTGCCTTTAGAGCTTCTTCATAAGTATCCGAAATCTTTCTATGGCGACATTCAGGCGAGGTTAATATAGTTTACTTATAATTTATTATTTTATGTGTAGTTCCATTCTGGTTTTATATCATACATCAAAAATTCGGATTTTGTATAAGTAGGTTCTAAGTTTATATAATCATTGGCCTTAGAATTACTTAGTATTACTTAAACAACATAACTGTTCTATTATCAATGCTAATATATTATAAACCTATTTGTCTATGCCCACTGTTAAAACAATTACGTAAATTATTTGACATAGTTCATACACCACAATAATTAC
The DNA here is from genome assembly GCF_028750875.1 of Macrosteles quadrilineatus. Classification (NCBI taxonomy): domain Eukaryota; kingdom Metazoa; phylum Arthropoda; class Insecta; order Hemiptera; family Cicadellidae; genus Macrosteles; species Macrosteles quadrilineatus. Next base: position 32,501,541 of record NW_026542598.1, on the reverse strand, counting down.
ATACCAACACAAATCAAGTAAAAAACAACACAGACGGGACATTATGCAAGCCTTGTTCGCGCTCGTTTAACTGGTTCGTCACATCTAATATCTTAATACAATCGGCCGACATTTGCATAAGTTCTTTATTTGTTCCTGTTAGCTTCACGTCTTCACTGCCCTGTCCTGAAGCATGTGGTGCCATGTCGTCACGGTCTACTGAACGATTCGACATGAAGCTATGTAAGGCTATCTGTATCTAAGTAGTTGGCACGTTTCGCGTCCACAGCTTCATTCCCCTTGTGACGCAGTTTTTCCCTCTCACATATCGTGCGTTAATACGTAATTACTCCATCAGAGTAATTATTGTAATTACTTTATAATGGTGATAGGTTGAAGAATTGCGCGAAGAATTACTTAGAGTTACATTCTAAATGTGAAAGCTATGTTATCAAGTCTTAAACAACGGAGTCGTGTCGTTATAATTATCGTGTCAACCACTTTATTCTTAGTGTCGTCCTTATTTTAGTAAGATTATATAGTTCAGTATGGGAACATTATTTGTAAATTAATACTCGTTGTTTTTATACGCAACCCAAATATAATTATGAGATAGTTTTTACCAAATTTTGCATCCCTGTTTTCTTTACCTCATTGCCGATCAGCTGATACGCATTGTTGCATAATTATTGTCTATAAAGCCGGGTTTTCTTAAGTGCGGAGTCGGCAAGCGGAGAGAGGAACGCGGAGAGCGGAATTGAAATTAACATGGCATTCCGCTCCGCTGCTAGGAAAACAGTAACATTAAATTACCTAAGACAAGCTGAGTCCGCTCTCTGCGTTCCTCTCTCCGCTCGCCGAGTCCTCGCCTAGGAAAACCCAGCTTAAGGTCGTTTTTGAAAGCTCAAAGAGTAATTTATGCATTGCAGAAGAATTCATTTTCAAAGTAAATCATTGGTTATTGTAAAAAAAAATCGTTTTAATCGAGTTACAATGTGTGATTCCAGTACCTAATAAAGTAAATTATGTATAGACTTGAAAAAAGTTAAGGAAACCGGATCTTTAGAAAACAGGAAACGTAGGCCTAAAATACACATTGAAGTTGTGAAACACCTCGTCGAGTATTTGAGTATTATCCACAATATATTCCCTGTAAAACCAAACCGTAAAGGCAATAATGCATATCAGCTGGTCAACAATGAAGTAAATAAACAGGTATACCAACTATGAGCTATTTTTGTTTTGAAAAAGTGTCTCTTTGTAGGCTACTTGTAAAATTTGGGTTGCGTTAAAAAAAAACATACTGTATATTTAAATGCAATAATGCATTTTTATAATTGGCTTTTAATGAAGGGGGTTTCAAATACAATGCAGCGAAAGTTTCCATTGTATGAGCATAATCTTGTTTTCTAAATAGGTGAACTAGGTTTTCTATAGTATGTTGGTTCCGAACCACTGTGTCACAAAATCATCATATTGCCAACATTCACTATTGATTAGCGTTATTTTAGCACAGAACTCCAAAACATACGTGTCACGCCCGACCACTAAATCAACTCCTATTTATATTTTTTTCTGCTCTTAGGTATATTTAATTTAATATAAGATAAAAAAAATTACATTTAAAATCATAACAAACCTATACAGGGTGATTTGTACTCAGTGTGACAAAATTTTTTTGGTGTAAGTACAAAGTAAATGAAGTGTGATGATGCATATCAAATAATCCAAGTCTCAAAATTAGCTTCCCAAAAAATTATTTTAGGTTTTTCAAAAATAACCATGTTTTTAAACTTAATACACCAATTTCTCAATTACCTGTTTATGGATTTGAGTAGATAATGTCATTTTCGTGTTCTACATTAAATTTTGAACAAGAATAATGGAAAATGACGGAGGATGAGTTGTAAAAACTCCATTGTATATAGATTCAAAGATAAAAATTAAGATGTTTGATAAAATTTCAAAAACAATGGTCCATTGCATTTTTCACACCCTGTATACAAGAAAGTGTCGGACTATGTTAAAAACTGCGCCATTTTTTAAGCTTTCCAACCATATGCTACACTATTGAGTTTTATGTCTGCTTATGTACGCTTTAATGGTTTGAAGACTACAAAGCATGGTTTCTTTAATATTTAAAGCATAGAAAGTCGGCATGTATTAAGCAAAAGTTGTATTTTTGTTTCAGCTTGAACAGTAAAACAGTAAAAAAGTTCCCTGTTTTCTGGTATTCAAACCACTAAAACAAACAAAAACATATCTAAACCTCAATAGTGTAGCATATGGTTGGAAAGCTTATAAAATGGCGCAGTTTTTAACATAGTCCGACACTTTCTTGTATACAGGGTGTGAAAAATGCAATGGACCATTGTTTTTGAAATTTTTATCAAACATCTTACTTTTTATTTTTGAATCTATTTACAATGGAGTTTTTACAACTGATCCTCCGTCATTGTCCATTATTCTTGTTCAAAATTTAATGTAGAACACGAAAATGACATTATCTACTCAAATCCATAAAAAGGTAATTGAGAAATTGGTGTATTAAGTTTAAAAACATGGTTATTTTTGAAAAACCTAAAATAATTTTTTGGGAAGCTAATTTTGAGACTTGGATTATTTGATATGCATCATCACACTTCATTTACTTTGTACTTACAGTACACCAAAAAAATTTTGTCACACTGAGTACAAATCACCCTGTATACCCCGATCCTCTGCTTCTTGTGTTTGTCAAATATTCTGGACGTTATTCAATGGTATCCTAGCCTTTTACTCTCAAATTTCAACTGTTACTAAAAATAGATGTTTGGTACACAACTATTCGTCGCAGTTCGTGTATTTAAATTACTTTCCCAGCAACAGGGGATTTTAACAGGGAATTGGTAAATTATCGTATGCACGATAATTATCGTGCAAACCACAGCGGGAGATACGTAAACACAGGACCTGTCTATCCTTTCCACTCCAGTTGTTCCGATACTTCCCGTCGGCCTCGAACACGATACTTGGGATCTGACCTAGGACAAGCCTGACGGGCCTACTACGTCACTGTGGGAAATGAGGATGTTGAAATTGAGGGAAAGCTGTTAGTGTTTATACAGAGTTCTGAACGAATATTGCTGCAAAACAGATCGGTTACCAAGAGCTGAATGTTCATCAAACAAGCCTCGAACATGAGCACATTTCCGCAGAGATCCCACGATATACTCTCGAATGAAGTTTTCATTCGATTTACATATTGAATGTAAATATTGGTTTAATGTTATTTTTATGGTTATATTGAAGAAGAGGACCGCTCTTTTACATTGCCCCATTTACAATAAAACACCTTTTTATAAAGTCGTGAAAAATGTCACGAATACAATTATTAGCGTCTTTGTTAATTTATCCCAAACAAACAAAAACATGATATTAACTGGTTTGAAAAAGGTAAGCCGACCATGTTTGTTAAAAACTAAACTAAGAAAAATGTGAAATCATCTTTTGGAAAATACCCTATAGCGTAATATGTTCATATTTAATACCAACAATCGTTATATTACCACGTTAAAACGATATCCTATACGATATATCGAACTAATGTTTCATCCGATGATGTATCATTAGTTCTTTGCGGAACTGTGCATGCAAACATTGCTGCAAAACAGATCCGTTTTCGCAGCAGCACTTTTAACAAACAACAACTTTTTACAGCAAGCGCTCCTAACGTGAGTTCATACAAAATTATAAACAATGGTCGAACGTAGGCCTATTGCATAACTGATTATTTAAAAACCTAGACTTAATTTATTATATTCTAGCTTAACGAAGAAACACCAGTTTACTAGAGAAGATTTCATGAAAATTGTCCAAAAAATAATTGCTGCAAATTTGTATTGGATAAAATCAGCTTCGTGTGTTCTAATATGGCAATTTACAAAATACAATCTAATATACTAAAAAACGTTTGCAAAATTTATGACAGCTAGCCTGGACATGCTACTGGACCGAATTACACGCGGTTGGTATCAAATGAAAGATATTTTCCTGCATATGTGCAGAATCCCTTTATAAATTAAAATAGGCTCAAAAAAGAGCGCAAAAAATTGAGTTAAATAAAAAAATTAACATGGGCTTTATGAGTTGCCATGTTGGTGACGAAATAACAAAATATAAACACAATTTTAAAACAAATTAAAGAAATTCCAATCACATTTTATATTTACAGCGTGGGCTGAAAATAGAGAAGTTTGCACAATACATACTTTTTGTCGAGTTTTCGACCACGGGGCGAGCTCTCGTTTATAGCTAGTTTCATATAAAAACTACTAGTAACACACATGACTCGGTTACACCTTGACGAAATGGAGGCACTTTGTATATTATGAAGTTTCACTATGATCTTCATGGTTTGTGAGTCGACGTTGAGTAAAATATTTTGTTTGGAGATTAAACGATTTTAATAATGACACCAAGGTAAAGGTTGGTTACTTACAAGGAACACCAATCAGGAATGATCGCTTACCTGAAACAGATAAATATTTATTAGGAAAAATTTACAAGTAGCTTACACTTATATAATACTGCCTCATGTTATTCTTTAAGCTTGTACTTGTCGTATAGTTATACATATTAGATTAGACTTGTCATTTATAACCAAAAGGGATTTATTTTAAGGACATGAACATACCTGTTAGTCGGGTCTATGATCTAGCTTTGCGAAAAATTAAGTTATGGATTATTAAGTTTATGCGCTCACCAGGGACAATAATAAAGAAAACTTCTCTTGATGCAGTAATTTAATTATTTGCGATTATAAATGCACCAAAACATGACGTTTCCTTATCAATCTTAATCCCTTGTAGAAAGTTCAAGGTTTGTGATTGACGAGAATTTCAGACAGCTAGCACGTGGGACGTAACAAATGGAGGAAAATCAATATCGATCAAATGGAGAGTGTGATTTATTTATTTAGGAAGTGTTAATCAAATATTGGTGATTGACGAAATCAAAAGTCAAACGTAATATATTACATTGGCCTTTTACATTTCGTGGAGTTAAATATTAAAATAAAAGTTAAAGCTCAAGTCAATTTGGTGTAAACATTGAAGTGAATTGCATGTTATTATTCTTAAAGCTAACTTTATCTTCACGGAATATGGATTAATTAAAAATCGGTTGTAAAAAATCGTACTCCCTAATTTTTTTTTGATTATACTACTGCCATCTGTAACTGTGATAGAATTGACTACTGCCAAGAATACCATCCAAACTGATGTTGAAGTTGTTGCCGATTCCCTAATGAAGAAGAAGAACGGTTTAGCCTTCGGTAGAGTTTACTACCATTAAATACCGTTTATATTTTATACACTAGTTTAGCATAAGTCTCTAAACCGGAAAGGACAACTTTTAGCAACCGAAGTAACGTTTAAGTCCCAATGAAAGCTAAAAGAGGAAAATAGTTATAAAGATACACCATAATGGTTGCTCTCTATGAGTCTATGATTGTTCTGCTATAGGAATAAAAAACCAATAAAGTTTAAGTACATGCTTGTTACCTTTCTCCAGTAGTTTTTATTTAGTAGCCATAAAGCAAAATAATATTTTTAAGGATAATAAACGACATTTAAAATGTTCTATCTTGAAACCTCCTGTACTTCCAACAACTGTACTAGCCTGTCCCCTCGGCAACGTATACTTTGTACATTAGATAATACAACTTAAAACATACGTTTGTAGTGATCCGAACCAGACTTTCATTTAATTCGCACCTGTCCCCCTTATTCCACAAGTGCATGTTATTTCCGTCGCGTGTCCTGACAAAAGGAATGATCGTGCAGTTGTAGGAAGTACGACTTCCTCAACGCGAAAGTCAGCCTAGGGCGACCACCGGGGCCCCTGAGGTCCGCGTCCAGGCCTGGGCCAAGGAGGTGATTACTTGCTCCAGGGTAGAACCATGGATTATGAAAGAAAAATGTAACGTTGCCTACGATAAGATATTTTGGCGCTGTTTTGGTTAAAGAATGTGTAAATACCTTATGTAATGTATGAAATTTATATGATTAAATTAGCAGGTTTTACACAATTTGTTATAGTTCAAATGGTAGCCTGGAGTTCATAATGACACCACGAAATATTTTTAAATATAAAATAAGCGTAGTCTTCCTTTATGTTTGAAATTATTTATCGCTAGAATCGTTAGGGCTCTGCTCTTGGCTTTCAAAGATACCATGTTTTGTGTGAATTGGGTCAGCAAATTGTGTGAATTATTTTATTTAATGGTTCTCAAGAAAACAGGAAGACAGATAAATAAATGAAAAACGTAACAAATTACTATGTTTACTATTTACTACGTGATTTGAAATATGAAATATTAATCTTTCCTTCATATTTTAATTCAAATACTCTCTAATAGTCCCAAATCAGAATTGATAATGATAACTATGAATAAGATAAACGTTTTATAATAATTATGTTCTATGTTTTATTCATAGATTATTGCAGTAATTTTAAAATTCAACGTAAGAACATTTAAATTCGAACCAAGAATATGTGATTTAAGTGAGTGTCAAATAAGCTTCCCATTAAGATTTTATATACTGTATTTCTTTTCCTGATGCAAACTATGCAATGGTCTAAGTACAGTAGGAGGAGTAGTTTCAAAATCTAAAATTTACAATTAAAATTGCACCTAAGGTTTAGTTTAATTGATGAAATAGTATGCATTTAATTGTAATACAGAAAACCTGGTAAAACTTTCTAAGAACCGCAACGACTTGTAGTTTCTTGATTCAGTTGATTTCAAGGCACTTCAACATTATAAAGGGTTTGGCTAGGGCACAACCAAGACCCTATATTAGCAACGCTCTTTCGGCTACAATTAGCATACATTTCATGTATCCCTACCGAGAACAGTTTTCGTTTCTTACTTTCTCGGAACGAATTGAATTTGTAGTCAATGGGCATTTGGGATAAACACTCGCACGTGTGTTGATTCAGAAAGAGGATCTGTACAGGGTGCTCCTTTTCCGACAAGATGTTGATTTTGGGACTTCTACAGAATGTATGAAAAAGTTGGCGTTTTTATCCAAACCGCTTGGATAAAAACGCCAACTTTTTTGGACCAAGCCAGCATGAAAGATCAATGTGTTGTAGCTTTAGCACCTTATACATAATATGGACCAACCACGTAGACCATCGTAAACATCATACCATAGAATCGATTTCTAGAGAAAAAATAAAATCTATAGTACAACATATTACATGATATTACTCTGTAGGGTCTTTCAACTATGTTCAATCATTGCCCTTTGGATACTGAAGAAGGTATCCCATCTCTATGGACCAGCTGTAACCAAAGAAAAAAGTAACATGAATAACTGTAAAGTGTCCTGCCTAATCGTTTTCTCCAGTTTCTGTAATTGTGCTGTCACAGTCGTGAAATTAAACATCTTATAAGTAAGCTTACAATAAGTTTTGATTTCAGTTTGGTCTAGTAAAAAAATACTCATTTTGAGAAATTAGGTAATTACACCAGTATACTCTGTCGGTGGCTCAATTCGGCCCTGTAGTAAGTAACCAAACACTTTAAATGATAAATGTATTTTTTGTACAAATAACCTAATTTTACCTAATCTAACCTAAACTAATCTGGTGTGGTCGGTTAACAAAAATTACCCTTAATTAAATTACGTCAATTTTGCCCCTAAAATGGTTATAACGTTATCGTAGAAATTGAATATCAAGTTCTTTACAAATGTTATATTTTAATAAAATATTTAAGCTGGTACATAAGGCCTAATTGCGGCACCTGGCCTGAGTCAGATAGTCGGGTATTCCTGAATTGCGCCAAGTACTCCAGGGAGCCACCCGAAACTTTCATTACCTGCACCAATTGGCGGCCCTCTTTGGCTGTATAATTGAGTAGGTTATGTCAGGTTAGGTTAGGTTAAGTTAGGTTAGGTTAGGTTAGGTTAGGTTAAGTTAGGTTAAGTTAGATTAGGTTAGGATAGGTTAGTATGACATGTAAATAAGGACTTTCCTTAGCCCGGCAGCTTACCCCTACCTGGCTTGGGCTTGGTATATTTTTGGGCTTGGGCAACTAAGGAATATTTTTTGAGACCCTTTGCGGGCTTGGCGCAATTGATGCATGATCGGTACATAAAGATGTGATCGATGACAATACGATACGGTTGCAACTGAAAAAATACGATTTAATTTCCTAGGTATAAAGTCTGTTCGTGCGTGTGCTGTCTGCCAGGACCACGTGACCCGGCTGATGACCCGCTCTGACTCCAGGTTATCGGAGACTCCCCGTCGTGGAGTTGTCTAACAGTTACGTCATCCGGGGCAACTCCAACTCTTGACTCCCGCAGTGTGTCAACTCCTTCAACTTCGGCACTTCAGACTGTCTAACCTAGAATTATAGTTTATAGTCTGTGAGATGGAAGGGAAACAAAATACTACCACAGAATAAAGTCAAGTAGTTTAGAGTATATTAGTGTCTACTCTTTTTAATCCGTGATACTACTGCAAAAGTGGCCTAGAATTTTTAACGCCTTGTACAAAAAGTTCAAAACAAACTGCAATTAGGTAAGTAGATTATCGTTTTGGTCCGGTTTGATAAAATGTTGGAAGAATTTTCATATTCTATCAGTTATACGAATGTATAGAAAGCAATATGGTATTGGAAATTTTATATCAACCAGCGACGATAACGCTCTTCATCAAGCCAAGATCGGCCCCCTAACCGTTGATTGCGCGTTCCACATCGCATCGCCTAGTTTCATAATCTTCCCATCCATGGACCACGATATGACCAGCCTGTTATCATATCATGTTGAACACGCTCACGCTCATGCCTGTTTACTGATACTGCATGTGGTCGTGAGGTGTAGATTATACTATCAAGGGAAATCTATGGTGTAATGCCTTGGTCATGTTTATGCCTATACGATATACATATTTTATGATAGTGATTATGGTTGTTAAATTTTGAATTTGATAGTGATGATGGAGAGCAATTGAAGACGTTTGAATTTTTCCTCGTTTTGTGTGAATTTTATTCAATTATACTTTGGTACATTTAGATTTGTTGTGTCATAATTTTTTTTATCAATTTTGAGGTACTTTGTCGTTTTATAGTTGCGTTTTTCTTGGTTTTCCGTACTACATTTTATAAAATTGATTAACTTTGATGCATAGTTATAGGTTAAGAGTGCAAAAAACTTGTTAGTATATTTTATAATAAGAGTACAACAATAAATTTATCAAAATCCTACGATGTTTTACTAGTACTGTTTAATGTGTTTTACAATACTACTAAGTCAGTTGACGCTAAACCAAGTTCTGAAAACCGTAACGGATTGTAATTTTAAGAGCTTATATCTCAAAATTTTCGCCTTTCAGCGAACTTTCCATATAGGCCAAAGGGAAAAGCTATTCTTTCCTACCTTTGTCAAATATGGAACAGTGGATTACGATTTTTAAGGCAAACCAGTTCATACAATAATGAATTTTGAATTAAATCTCGATAGTTGAAAAAACATTATCTAATTCCAAATGAAGAATATATTTTTAATTATTTAAACCCTATCACGCTACATGTAAAATTTGTAGGAAAAAACTATGGTTTTTAAATAGTTTCTGATCTTAAGTATTTGTAGGTAAGTATTTTTATCCACAATGTCCAAGTGTGTCCCTGTTCTAGATTATTGAGAGCAACATAATAATTTATAAAAGCTGTAAAAGGTATGGTAAAAAAAAAAAACTCCCAACAAAAAACAACGATACACCTGGAAATTGTGTTTGGTGAAAACATTGAACAATCATCAACGATCAATAAACCCTACGAAAGGTAATCTACACTCATTATTAATGTGCAAAAACGTCATTTCATACTTGTTTCACGGGTTTGTAACGCCAGTTGTAAAGTTATAAAACATTACAAGCAAAAATAGATTGTGGACCTTGAGGGATGTAATAATGAAGTTAATTATTGCTCTACCTTATGATTGAAGGATTAACCTTGGGGGTAACAAAACCTCCACCCTGAACTTAATGTAGAATTAGCTCGAGCAATGCTATGAGTTTGACAGGGTCTAGGTCTGTGTAAATGAACTTCAACATTTCGGCACTAATGAGTTTAATTTGTTCCAGCTAGAATGTTTCGTCGTGTGGCTGTATTTTGAAATGTTGTCTTTATTAATCTACGTGTTTGCTTATAGTCCAGAGGGTTTTTTGGTCCTAGGACGAGGCACGAACGAGCCTGGGATTGTTTTTCACATTACTGTACTTCAAGCTATAGGGGTTGCGGCATTATCACTTAAAATCCAGATAAAATCCAGTGGTGATTTGGTGGGATATGAACCCTGTACCTCAGGCATCGAAATCCAGTGCTTTAACCACTAGAGCAGCTCGTTCCCCCCAAAAAACCCAGAAAAAGTCCCCCCCAAAAGTCAGGAAGGTAATGTTTAAAATCTTGTAATCAAGATTTAGTTTGTTATTTATTAAAATGTGGGAGTTAAACAGTATTTACATAAGATCAATGAGTAACATGGAGAATGGAGGCAAAAATGGGGTTTAAAAGTTTCCTACCTTAAATGGTCAATTTTCTATGCAAAATATATATCTTAAAAGAGTTGTTACGTTTTGATCATACATATTTTTCCATATGCTATACCATTTGCCATACCATATTTTGCAAAATTTCTTATAATTAAAATTTCATAATATATTAAAACATAAAATTAAAACCATTTACAAAATCGGTTTTGAGTTTAATCTAGTTATATGTTTTCACCTTAAATTTTCCATAATTTTCCTGCTCATTTTTACATTGATTTACAAAATATAATCATACCAAAACATAAAGAGGAGTTAAAGACATTATTACCGCAGAGTCTTCAACTAATTAGGCATATAGCTTATGTCAGCTAGCTATAAGCTTTGTGAAGTCTATGCAGCCTTCATCAGTAAACTTATTGATGCACACCAAGATCAGGCTGCTATATCAGTTAGTTTGCAGTTTTAGGTTAGGCTAGTAAAGATTAGGTAACTAACGTCTCATTATGTTATGTTAGGTTTGTTTTGGCTACGCATTGATTATCCAGAAAAACCTACAATTCAGGTTTCTGAAGTCCTGAAACGAGTCTTCTTCGAATCAACTAAGACCCTAAAAACACCTACAGTAGCAGAAACACCCGTCATAATGTCAAGGATCAACCATAGTGTACAAGAGAGAGCGGCTCAATTTTACCCTCCTTTTATCCCAAAAAGGCAGAGAGGTGCGGTTTTGGCGGCAGATGGACGGCTGTCATGGTCATTCCATCATCCACTCACCTTAATATCAAAGGTGAATCTATGTGCGTGTCGCGGGGTCAGCGAAGAAAGGCTTTCCACTTTCCAACCCTCGAAAAAACTGTTAATTACCCTCGCCTCTCACGATTACCCTTGTCGGAACGGTTAGGATTGGTAAATTACCTTTGTTTGATTGGCAGTTAATTTGACCTCGGTAACTACAGCCGACGCGAGCGTTTCCGGTTTTAAATACCCTGGTTTAACTCTGGAGGTGCTGGTCATGCAAAACCTTTCTTCCAGAGACTTCATCTTGTCAAATTGAAGAAACTATACACGTGTACGAGCGATTTAGCTATCATAAATAAGGTATAAGAAACAGAAGGTAATTTCACACGAATTTTCTTCCACACTAAAAGTTGTTATTGTAAACGAGCGAAAAATTGAATTGTAATGTTCGTTCATTTTGAAAACCTAGTGTATCTATAATCAAAAGTGTTACTTTACCAATTGAGTGCCCTTAATTGTAATTAATTTGACAACCGTTTAGTGTAGAATTTATTGGAACTAAAGACGGAATATTTCACGCAAAACCTTGACACAGACCATTCTCTCGAGAGTGGAAACAACTTGAACGGGATTGAAATTGTTTATTCATCACAAACACTACACGCCAAGGTCACTGATCACTTGATTGCTGACCTATTAACACGAATATCACAAATCACAATGGCAGGTGACATAAACACTACAGGGTTAATAAACTGAATACTATCAAGTGTAAATAGGCGTTTACACCGGAGTTAAGAACATATGTTTAGCCGTATCAGCTGTAATTGAAACAAATAGTCCAGACTTACCATTATCGGAGGTTAAAAAATTAGGTAAGACATTAGAAATTGTTATTTGTGCAACTAGTGAGCAAAGTGAGCACTTGCCACACTCGAGAGAAATCGTTACTCACGAGCCGTAGGCGAATGAGGAATGGTTTGTCGAGTGAGGCAATTGCACTTTGCACTCGAGTTGCACATTATATTTTTCCTACAGATACCATTAAACAAATAAATTGGCAAAGAAACGTGCCTTCACGTTGCAAATATGGAGTGAGACAATGTTAAAGTTGTCTCCCTGATGAGCGAATTGGCCACTTTGCTTTCTCAAATCAGTGAGAGAACATGTCCATTGTTAGGCAACTGTAGGAAAAAAATTAGATTGCTAATATTAAAACAAATTATTTTCAAACATTCAATAGGGTTAGGGCCAGTTTCTCTACTTTTAAAATAACCTGAAAACTTGAATTACAATTTTGGTTTTAAATATCCTTAAGTCTGCAAAGTTGTGTAACATTTAAAAAAGCTACAGGGAAGAAATAACACGATGAAAAATCATTACAGTATCACATAGAAGAAACTACCAGCAGTGATGGTTACAATGCGGAGCTAATTAATTAGGCTAAATCCCCTCCCTTCCCAGGAAAAATAAATGTAAAAATACACTTAATTCTAAAAACGAAACGGAGGTTTTCAGGCACAGTCCTAGACGTTACAAATGGCTTTAAAATGTCACCAAACAGCTTTAAAAAAAATTAAAATTTGCGATACAGGACCCCCATCTTCCCACCTTTCTTGGAATGCTAGGAAATCCCCCCGGCGGCGTCTCCCCTTGAAAAAGATCCTAGAACCGCCACTACCAGTATAACACTTTTCATTGACCGCTGAATTGTTTTTAATTGGAAGGGGAAACAATGAATATTAAAAAAATCCAAGCCGAATCTGCAGAATCTGTTTACGTAATGTAGTGACAGTGGCCTCTGTACAGCCTCACTAGCCATGTCGCAATTGTACCGGTGACATTTCCATAATCATGATACACTTTTGCCTACAACCAAACCAGGTCACATGGTAGCTAGCTGAAGGCTTAAGCCACGATTAAAGAGTAACTGACGAATTAAATCTCTACCATGATTTACTACTATACGACTGTAAAGGTCAATAAAGGTATCTTTATTTGCTTTATTTTCTGTAAGAGAGCCGTATAAGACAATGCTCGATAGGGTCGGCCATCTTTTTGAAAATACCCTAAATAAACCTTTTAACGTCAAAGGTTAATATTGACGACGTGATTGCTCCCCTGTATTACAATGAAATATTTTTAGGCGTTAAGAGAGTTCACAAAAATGAAAATTACTTCTGACATTTCTAGATTTGAAGATTTCTGTAAGAAAATACGGTTTTCTTTTATTTGATTTTATGTATGTGTTATGTCCTTTTACGTGTCGACTTCTGATGTCCCTCTCTTCGTTTGTAAGTATCGACTTAACGATTTTCTCTCATTTTATTGTAAATTTGCTGTATAGGACGATTATTTGTTTTAATACCGTTGAGTTTTTAAATTAGAATGTTGGTTAAATTGTTAAATCGTTTTAAATGTGTGACGGGAGGGGGTTATTCGTGACGTCATGTCACGCTAGACCAGATAACCAACAGCTGTTAGAGGGGTTGGTCACGTGATCATCATTACACCACCTGAGTGCGAGTAGTGACGTGAGTTGTGCGGTACCACCAGGTATTTTTTCCCAGTCGAGGTAAGATGTGAAGTAAATTATTGTTGCCTTATAGCACGTTTAGGTTCCTAGAGATTTGTTTTGTCATATATGGGGATGATTTGGTGTTGAACTAATACACCAAAACAATTTTGGTACTGACATTTTTAGTAGAATATACCTCACCTAACTTATAATGCCACCTTATTTCCCATGGCAACAACAGTATCAAACATATGCATTGTGAATACACTCCATATGAATTAGTGCATCAGCTGTTTCGGTAGGCCGGGTTTGCGGCGTTGCCACTTTTGTCCCTCCGCGGCCTTTTTAGAGGTGGCCAAGCCAGCAGATTCAAATGATCAATAATGTATAATCAATAGTAAGTAAGTGCTCATTAGATCAACAAAATAGTTTACATATAATAGTCGATAGTACACCTGTAAATTTTGTTTACACTCCACGTGGTTGAGAGTGGGGTTGCTTTTAACGTAAAACGCGAGTGGGCTTACTAGGATAACTAAAACTGCAAACACTATCACAATACTACATTCGCAAACACACAGATAAATGTAAAAACCAGATGTAAAAACCAGATGTTTTGAAAGTAAAGGGGACTTGAGTGTCGAAACAGGCGTTACTTAAGTAAAGCCCCCTCGTATAAATTCCCACGCGTACCTTTTGAAATCAATCTGTATCAAGACTGAGGACTGGGGGCGAAGGTGAATATTGTGACTGACAATGGGCAGGGTCAAGGAACTTGCGTCACATCACAGCCACATGGTGAGTAGTACTGTAAAATGCAACCGGGCTGAAACTGCAATAACCGTCGATAAATTCTAATTAAATAAAATATGATTACACGGGCAAAGTTAGGGCAACTTGACCCATCCTTACACTGACCTAGAATAAAAATAACTAAACAAATATTTATCACCTAGACCAATATTAATTAACGAATAACCAAATAAGGTGAAAACATTGAAGACTATCCACTCGCCAGACATTGATGTGACTCGCAGAAATTGCTATGAGAACGATAACGGGAAATCACATTTTCACCAAAACAGTTCAAATGATTTTGTTGAAAAAATTTAGCGAATTGGTACAGCCCAAATGTTTAACGGTTCAACAGTTGATGCAATGTTTGTGAATCTGCCCATAAACCATAGTTACTCCCAACGCTAACCTATAACCTATATAAGAGATATTGTGGTTGTTGATGAGTCAATGGGAAAACGCTACTCAGTTTGCTGATACCGTTTGTTTCCATTATTATTTCAGGAAGATTGTTCTTTAATGATTTAACATGTAAAAATCTAATATGATCAATGAAAATGATCGTGTAATTTACACGATAGTTTACTTTGTTGGATCGCTCCATTTCGTAGACATGGATGACTGTTCAAATGCGTAGTTCTCTGTCTGTAGCACAGTCTAGTAGTTGAGACTGGGACACTAGGGCTTGTACGTCACGACCGATATTACACAAGAAGACCTACATTGGTGCGGCAGTGAATATGTTGAGGGAAAATACTATGAGAACCTTCAACACTGAAGAGTATTTCAGATAACATTGAGTACTTGTCAGATCAACAAAAGTTTTCAAGAACGAGATGACTCGTGTGCAAATTGAGCATTTTGAGTTCAAAGCTTGTTTCCGCAGAAAAACGAGACTGATGCAATACTCGTTTACCTTTCAAAGTTTACGTTTGTTTAAAATGGTTATTAGTTAATCAAAACTACTGATTTACAATAAATTCAACTGGTTGAATTCACATCTAGGTCATAAAGAGAGTCTTTAATCTCCTCTAACTACGCCCAATAACGTAAGCCGGTCAGTCTGAATGTGAGGGAAATGTGGAATGATATGGTATGAGTACGTATGTGTGCGTGCTAGTCTTACGTAGTGCGCGTGTATAAATCTACATACCTTCCCAAGGCTTTTTTTTGACGTGCAGTATTGTCCTTTTGTATATGGCAGGAATATCTTTTCCTATTATTAAACCTATTCAGATTAAAAGGTTGTTGTTCATGATGATAATTGAATCTCGGATTTACATAACCTTGCCATGTTATTATAGATGTAGTAATTTACCTATTAGATAATATTGATAACACAAAAGTAATATAGTTAATAGCAATAATATTACGTCACAATTTAATGTAATTGATATATCATTGTATTTGTTATTGTATTGTATTTTCACTTGATGTTTGTGACTCGGTCCCTGCACACAAGCTTTGCTTCGCTAATTTATATCTAATGTTTCTTTTTCTGAATAAAAATTTAATTAAATTGAAAGAGAGTGATTCACCTACCTTATTCAGGCTACAATAATTATACAAAGCGTCCTATTTAAAATAAATTTTCAGAGACAATTTCTTCTCTCCTTTGGAATCTGACTGTAGTGAAACATCCAACTGAAGGATCAGCGCTTAAATTAAAATTTATATTTACAACTTTGATAGTCAGCAACTCTAGGTATTTGTAAGCGAACTAAAGAAATAAACTGAATAAAACTCAAGGGAGGGGATCCCTTCAAGAAAACACCCTTTCCGGCTTTACCATTCGTCTATCCAATAGATCATACGCTTTAAAATGATACCTCAATTTTAATAATCGGAAAACGGGTTGTTGCAGAGAAACTCCTTTTTGTATTTAATATATGTTAAGTTATGTGTATTTTTGTATATATTCATGATGATGAAAACTAATTTATTCTACAATGTACGATTTGATAAAACTTATATGGCGTTGTGGCACAAAGCTACCATACGGTGTGGATTAAAAAAAAAATGTTTTGGCACTATGACATTAGATTCTAATTTATTGGTCGGTGCTAGAAGACCTCTTCGCAATTGCAATATTTACTATGGACTCAATCACAGCATCATCTAATGTACTAAATACTTCTCGTAATTTATTAAAGACGGCTATAATTAAAATTACTTTCTTATAGACTTTCCACACTTATAGATTAGCGGAAGACAATGTTAAGACGTGTTTGTCTGATAGGTAGAGAGAGATTATTTATTTATGAATATTGTTTAACCAACTAAAATAATTTATTCGAATACTTTTTCTGTACATCAGATGTTAAAATGAAATTCAAAATCTTACCGTTACATTGGAAACTCCTTTGAAAAGAGAGGCTTTAATCGTAATTAAAGCCTAATAGTCGCACATAACCGCACTTTATAACTGCTTCCGAATTTATTACAAGCTGAAAAGTCACTAGTATTCAAAGACAGTTACTATTTAAAAGATTGGCCATGCAGCCAAATGATCTGCCAAAGACTCTTTATTACCGCAACGTTTTAAATGTCCACAGAACGTCAGTGTAGATGGTATCGTCACCAGCATCAATTCTCACAAAAAGACTTGTTACTTTTACATATTCATTAGGAGAATACTTCGTTGCTGGTTTGTTATCTCAAACAGTTAATTATTACGTGGACATTTAAATTTGGGTGGAACAAGTTAAGCAACACGAGTTAAATAAGGTTTGCAAAACGACAGTCTTTTAAGATACGATCTACATCTCTACAATCTTTGTAGTCAAGTAGAAACTTTTGTCGGTTTCCTAATCATCTGGTTGCGCTACAAACTTCTCTAGTCCTATATATTTATTTTTTTTGTCCAAGATATTGGCCATATAGTTCATACTGTAAAATATAGTTCATACAGATTGCGAAACAACCGCTTGACGGATTTTGATGATTCTTTTTTTTTTATTTGAAGGTCATTTTGTGTAGAAGGTCGTGATGGAGCCAGCATTTTGATTTAGACCTCAGGGCTCTGACCATGGGACTTCCCAGTTTCCATGTTATTCATATAGAGGAGAATTTTATTTTGTATTTATGGTTTATCAATACCATATACCATCTGTTGGAACATTTTTATTTAAAACATTTTTCTCAAAATGTACTGTAGATAATCCATTGTATCTCCGATGGTATTTTTCTCATAAAACAACGGATGGACTCCCACAAAAACGGCTCGAATAATTTTGATTTAAATTTATAATATTATGGTATTTATGAACTCTAATCAAAATGACACAATCTCTAATGCTGTAAAAATCTAAGTTGAACAATTATTGCATTTTTTTGCGATTTCACCCATAAAATATCATAGCCAAAACTATCGCATACCCATGATAAGGGCTGTTGATGAGGTTCGCGCATCCAAGGATGTACGTAAAACACGCGTTCCGTATTAAACGATCCAAACGTATAAATACTTAAACAGCTGTTCCAAACGCGTGTCAATGTGCAACACCTGAGAGCAGAGAGCGGGAACTGGAACATTGGCGTGCGGAAACAACCGACAGTCGAACCTCAGGGTTAATCGAATTAGAACCAGTCGAACTGCGAAGATACAGTCATCACTTTCACCTCGGTCGTGGTAGGTCACCTGTAATCGTATTACACCGACACACACACACACACAGACAAGCGTGATAACAGAGTCGTCACTTTCTCTGGTCATCACACAGCATTTCCATAAACAATCGGGTACCGCATGCTAATCCGAGCTTTCATGCATTATTGATGCAAGTCTCGTTCGTTACTGCCGGCTTTACAATGGCGGACTTGTAAACAAAACATATTGACTGGTGTGTTTACATTTCGCTGCATTTTCGATGAATCATTTTTTCATTTCGATTGCTATTATGACCCACATTCACATCCTAAGCTAGGTTCTAGCCCGCAATTGTTTTGAATATTCAGGCTAGTCCTAGAGGGTCGCAGCATTATCACATGGATAAAGTCCATTGGTGATTGGCAGGATTTGAACCCGGGACCTCCTTCGAAGTCCCACGCTCTACCACTAGAACAGCTTGCTCTCAGATTTCGATTGCAATGCAATTGATTATAACGAAGTAATTGGCAACGCAGTTTTGATTAATTTTTTACACAGGCTAAGTTCACCAGCTACTATTCTCTGTATACACTAACTTGGCGTCTGAACCCTAGTCTACCTGCGGACGGACCGGGGCCGAAACCTTTCTCGCCCCCGTTGAACAGCTGTTACCATAATTAGTCACCTAGTAGCCCCTCCACTACAATTATAAACTTTTTTGTGCGGGACGGAATTTTAATTTTTTTTCTGCACAAGCAAAAAGTTCGTGAAATTTTAAGAAAAATGATACTAAACTTGACCATACCAACCCCCATGTCTTCCGGGGAATTAGTGATTCACGTCCTAAGACCTCTGACGATTCTGACGTGGGGGTATCGTCATTAGATTAATCGCGTATTGAAATGCTATTGATGAAATATGTATAATCTGCCGAAAAACTACGGTAGGCCCGTCGTAGGCCAACGCTTTATACAAAAATTTAATTAGCTTAAAAACATTTACTCAACACATACACTTAATTCTGTAATTTTTTATCGACAATTGCCCTATCCTTAGAAACATGATGATTGTATGATTATTTTAAGTTTCATTTGGCCCGTACAAAATGACGCAATTTTGACTTTTCATGCCAAATGCTACTTTCGCTCGCATTTACGATTAGTTTTTTTACCTTTTAACACATAATATTACGTATACTTAATGATACGTACGGTTTAAAAGTGTTTCACGTTTACAATAGACTTAAATGTGATTGGTTAGATCTTTTTCACGTTTACAATATACTTAAATGTGATTGGTTAGATCTACTCAAAGAAACATAATATGAATTAGGTTGGGACAAACTACATCGCCTCAACACGTTTTACATGTTTTACTTCTTAAACTTTATTCCCGTAACAATATTAGGAAATTTAAATATATAAATCACTATTCCTTTTTTGTGTTTGCAGATTCGCGGTGCACGTCTGATTTAATTAAAAATAATTCATACATAACGATATTACGGTTTTATTTCTATCCCTGATAAAGTTTCTATTCCTCAGTAGCTACTGTACTTATGCCTGTAGGTTCTACAAACGTAATAAGAATATGGTCAAGTTTGGTATCATTTTACTTATTTATTCATGGTCTTTTTGCTCGTACAGATAAAAATGTAAAATTCCGCCCCGCACAAAAAAGTTTATAAGTGCATTAGGGGTGTGACTTGGTGACTAATTATGGAAACAGCTGCTCAAGAAGTGAGCGAGCAAGGGACGGTCCCGGCCCGGTCGCAGGTAGTCAAGGGTCCAGACGCCAAGTTAGTGTATACAGAGAATAGACAGCGAGTAAACAAGCAGTGAACTTGGTGGTTGCGAAAATACTTCAGCTACCAATACTAATTCCTCCGACATAGCGAGCGAGCACACGGACTAGAAAGACTTAACTCCACTTGCCAGGGACACACACACTTTCATTGCAGATTTAGTAAGCTTATAATCTGCTGAGGAAAATTGCCGGAAGAGTGATCTTCTGCTACAGCTTTTTCAATAGCTATCGATCGATTGCGAAAAGTAAACTTTTAATACGAGCTGCGTGTAAGTAACTTACGCCGGTTGCTGGTTTGGAAAGTTTACCAACTAAACAACAATATAATACTTTAAATATCTTTTAAATGTATAATGCAGTGCGTAACAATAACAATTTGTCCTGGCAAACGTAAATGAATGAATTAAATGTGTTTCACATAATATATACAGAAAACAAAACATACATTTAATACAAAATATACATACAAAATAAAACTAAGACTAATAATAAAAATGAAAATTTCTGTATAAATTAATTCAATCGATTATTATGAAATACAGCAGACATAGGCAAGTTCTGCCTGTGCGTCTCCTGGGTTGCTGTTTAATATTTATAGTAACCAAGTCATATGGAATTATGGAAATATAGGATTATTACGAATTTATTATTTCACCTCTACATTTCGGATTAAAGCTCATTTATCTCCCACACTCTCCCTTCAACTCTTAATCCAAACCAGGTTTTACGTATCGAAAAATCATCAAAGATAAATAACTCGCCCTGCGTCCAGCGTTTTCTCTTTCATGGGTCTTACTCCTTTCTTATACCTTGCCCTCTTTTCGTCTTTCTATGTGCAAACCCTTCTTTAATACATCCATCACATTACTCGGCTCGCTACTACATTCATACTATTCTTTTCTTCTGCGTGTAAATTACAACATAGCAAAGGTAATCCATGCGTTGGGAGTTTAGCGCTGACGAGGTGACAATATGCGCTAGTAGCGATGTCGCAACGCATCGACAGATCAAACGCGCGTTAGTCGACTTGCTTGTTGGACACGCTCCACTGCCGCGACAAAAACAACTATCGTAACAGACTGGGTGTAGGGAGAGCATTGGTATGGGTGAAGTTGAGTTTAGCCAAGTGTGGGTTGAAGCATGTATAAAACGTGGGAAATCGCCGTTTAAAGGCCCATCTACACTGTACGATACATCGCAGCGACCTGATTGCACCAAAAAATCATTGCGATAAATTTGACATTTATGCTCCCATAGGCAACGATTTTCTGACTTTCCTTCGCAATTTGACGGTCTTTTCTCAGTTGTTGTGATTAACATTGAAGAGATACTGTTGTGGTCCTTTCTATGTAATTTGTTTGACAAGAAGCGAGAAAGAGACGACGCAAACCAAGAAGTAAGTGGTGTTGTTCTTGGCTTCTCAAGAGAGACGAGTTTTCGCATATGAGACTATTGAGATAGTTGTGAGATGAACCGAACGACTGGCGCAACTACTTGAGAATGACAGAAGACTCTCATATGTCACGAGGATATATGTTGAGGCTACTGACCGAGAGTACTGCGAAGAGGGCACGATTGAACTGGGATTTGAGCAGATGATCGATAAGTTGAAGCGTGTAAACCTATTAAACGTAGGCATTTATTGGACAAACCTAAAGCCTGGATTTTAACTGAGCCAATTGTAGGTGTTTTTCCCAAGACGTTAGCCTGTAGCCAGGGAACGTTTTTCACATAGCGTCACTACAGGCTTCTGGGTTGGCGAGGTTCCCCCCTAGACCTAGAACTAGGGGTTGCGGCATTATCACTTAGATAAAATCAATTGCTGATTTGGCGGGATTTGAGCCCGTGACCTCAGGGACCTAAATCCCGCGCTCTAGACCAGCTATCTCAGTGCACAACATTTTAATGTTGGTGGTTCGATTTTGAAGAAGTCAGGAACCTTTTGATGGTTCGAAAATGGACCCAGCTTGATCATTGAACTAATAATTTAATAGTGTGACCCACCGTCACTTGATATTTCACTAAAATCCACCCAGAAATTGGACCCCTTTTGTTACCACATCGAAACACTAGTACAATGTGTCGTACGATGGTTCTTCTTCTAACAATAGAAACAACAATTCTAAGACATGTTTTCCTAATCACAGCAAATTGTGTATTGTAGACATCAGAATACGAACAAACTAATTAAAACCACGGGATGGTTTTAAATTTGAATTTCACCTATAACTCAATACAAAGGTGATTAGAAAGATAAGACAATAATTAAACTGTTAAGGAGGCCGCGTGGTGCACGGTTGGTCAGATAAAACTAAACGCTCTGTTAAGCCCATAAGTTAACAAGATGCAGTGATACCGACGTATAATTTTACTAATAGTTGTGATACCCCGACCATATTTCATGGGACCGTAACCGTTCACTTTTCTTGTCCATCTGTGATCTGATACGAAATAAGTCATAATTTTTTGTTCGCTAATCTTTACTTTCACGACCAAATGACTTTCCAATGACTTTATATTGCGAGAAAGTTTGATTTTGTCGGCTGATATTGCCAGTTGCGTATTGCTAACTGTTATTGTTTCGGAATTAAAAACTAAATCGCTAATCCCATAAAATTAAAACTATATTCATTGGTCAACTGTTGTATGAGTATAATAAATTATTCATTTCGCAGTCTTAAATGGCATCAACTAAGTAAAACTTAAGAACCATGTATTTTTCGAAGGAACGAGATTTACTCGATTCCATACTTCTCTTTGCTCCTATTTTTGTAAAGTTGATTGGTAGATTTACTGAATCGCCTTACACTGGTTGGGAAATACCAGTAAATGACGATTACTATCATTCAATCATAGAGTAACTGATTACCCATACATACTTGGATTAAAATACCTACTTTCGTATGGTCACCATTTCAAAGTAAAGTATAAAAAGTAGACTATAAGTACAGTTGAACCTTCATAGCAAGTTGACAACACATGTAACAAGTTAACATAGGGATGGTTAAATAAGATTTGTTTACAAGGTTTACTTCCTATCAAAGGTTGCAACTTTGACTATTAATACAACTTGAGTATCATATAGTCAATGGTTGCAATGTGATTTTGGGTAGTATAAAATCATGGGTATTTGAAAATGACACTCATTGCGAATAACTTAATATCGTTCTTGTTATCGAGGTTCCACTCTATACAGTGAACGAATGTTGAACTACTCACAAAAAACCACGTAATTTCCAAACTTAGCTCCAAGTGAAAAATCCACACTGACGAGCACGTCCCTAATTAAAGTTAGATATTCAGATAAATACGAGTCAGGTGTATGTAAGCGCGATATGAAAGGTTGTAAGGACTAAGGACCTTGCCGCCAAGGACACTGGCCCAGCCCGCTATAATTGCACTATGAACTACTTTCATCACACCCTGTCTACATACAGCCTAGTCACTCGCAATACACTGGTGATTATCTATAACTATGTTGGTTTTCAATAAACCGGTCAGTTTAAAATATTTAACCGCTGTGTTATTAATCTATTTACCCAGTTTGAAAGACAATCGCACTTTCCAAAGGGCGTGGTGCTTGGGTTGAAGAATTTATAGCCTCATTGATTGACGAACATTTTTTTTTTACTTGATCAATTATCATTGATTGAATTGAATATTGTTGAACCTTTGTAAATAATTCAATAGACGTAATGCAATGTGTTCTTGGGCAAATAATCGATATTAAAATAATCGCACCTCAATCGCATTTCAAAAATAGTCTGACGTTCTCGTTTAATTATGAATACTAAGATGTATTATATTTAACGCTTATACAAAGTGACCAATAATTTGTGCAACATTTATTTTGAGGAGTATTTGAATGTATTTTCATCAGATTGGTCAAAGATGTGATTTGGGAAATTCTGAACATTCTCAAAAAAATGTATCGTGAGGATTCAAATCTGGTTGCTATTATCTAAAAAATGAACCTAGCGTTCCTTGATAGTTGGGCTTTCAATAAAATGGTCCTGATTTTTGGATCAATTGATTTTGTCATTAACAAAGTCACCATTTTATTCATTCAACAAACATTTTCATCTTTTATACGCATCCTCGTTTACTGGCGTAGAAAAAGTCTAATCAGTGAAACTTTGTCTAGGATTCTTAAACTGGTACCTCAAAGGATAATAGCAGTAAATTTCTCACCAAAAACGTCGCTAACCTCTCAACTAACCTACAAAAGCTAGCAAAACCAACTACACCTAGCCAAATATTGTAAGTTAAAGAATTTGCTCACCATAAACTCAACAACTGTCTATCAATACGTGTAGCGAGTTCAGAACCTACTCGAAAGACTATGAATATTTCAACCTACAGTGTGCAATGGAAGGTGAAAAGATATAAAAAAAATACCATTTATAGCATTGTTTCCTTTCCATAGATTATGTTCAGCTCACTTCACTGCCTGAATGATAGAGTTGTAAGACGTTGGCCGCCATTTGGGAGATAAAGTACATTGTACTTAGTACATTTGAACCAGGTGATTTTGGGTTTATTCATTCATAAATACATGAGCCAACGAGCTGAATCCCCTTGGTACAGTACCACGATTACTAGAAAAAATACCGGTATGGATCATAAACATAAACAAAGTGACGTTTTTGGCCCGAATCCTATACTAATAGTATTGAACATATTTTTTGGCAGTTCCATTTAAGCAATGTTAAATCATGATTATTTTCGGGCCAAAAACGTCATTTGTTTATGTTTATGATCCATACCGGTATTTTTCTAGTAATCGTGTACAGTAGCAACCTAAAAAAATTACGTCTCGCTTTTCTAGCAGAGCCTTGTCATTACTACTAGCCACTACTAGCTTACTGTAGTAGTGCCCCTAACTCCCTAATAGAAGCACCGCGGACCTAAAAACTAATCTAAAAATCTAGCTTAGCATAACATGCCACACAGCGAACGGAAAACTGTTTCTAAAACCAATACCAACATCCTACACAGTACATCCAATAAACCAGTATCAGAAAATATTACAACTAAATGAGTGCAATGTTTACGAAGTCATCGATGGAAGTGGTTGGCCCAACAATACCAGCATGTTGCATAACTCTTTCGAAAACATGTAGAGGAATATTTACTATCAAAGTCAGAACACAAGTTTACCACTTTGTCACTCGATCAAAAACGCCAGTTCCCCTAGGAAACTACGTTGATTTCCACAATTCCGGAACCAGCCCTGATTTATGTAAAGTGTCTCTGTGTGATTCATTCCCTTGTCGGGTCTGATAGTGGCCGGACCGGCACCGGCACGGATCCCGTTGATATATCGGACTGTTGTGATAATCAATCAACTTTCCAAGTCGGAAATGTCAGAAAGAAAGCTACCATTCATTAATGGGTATTACTCCATATATAGCGCAACGGTTGGCAGACACGGAAACTCAGGCCGCGCCTTACTTGCATTGAGATGAGTAGCCTAGTGACGACATACACGTAAAGCGTATACTGTAATATGGTTTTAGAATTGTGAAATGATTTTTCGGGAAGACAAATTGTATGGGTTTAAAATGTACAATGATGGTCTTATAAAACTGATTCACTGGTACAGTAGATGAAAAGCATAAACGCATTAGTGAATTAGTGAACGCATTAGTAGCATTTTGTACCTATCACTTTTTACTATCATTGACTTTGGATACCATGTTTTTAGTTAAACGAGAGCATAGTTGAATAAACTTATGATAGGCCCTAGAACCGAAGTTTCGTATTTCTCCATAAGATTAACATACGAAAAAAACATTGTTATGAAACTCCAGCTGTTGTCAGAAATTAAAAGTCAGAAGAATAACATACGTTAATTGTAAACAGTCAATGTGTAATAAGCAAACAAAGAGACCTTTTTACACAAAGATATGGTGTACAGGGATGTCCATATTGACAAATAAATAATTTGAATCGTAGTTTGTTCAATTATATTACAATAAGTTGTTTTACATTTTGAGCATTTTAGGGACATATGTCCCTACATGCCCCTAGTAAGATTAAATGAGCTACTATTCAAGTTATATTTGCTCCTCAACATTATAATGACAAACTTTGAAACTTTGGGATAATGGGAATAGTTTCCGATAACTTGTCTTTTAAGTTTAAAATGATTAAAAGGTTGGCGTATAAGATAGGAGAAGGTATTTTACATTGCCTAACACACTCTATCGGTAGCTTAATCTAAATAAGTTCTTTAAAGGAAGAAACACATTTTTTTTTTTGGAATGGAATGTCTACTTCACGGGGTTTATAATGTAGTCTAACTAAGGTATAACATTGTTGAACCATTGTCACTTGATGGTAGTTCAATTTCCTTGTGGTTTTCTTCATTGTATTATTGTTACGTTATGAAACATTTTCAATTCAAATCTCAACAACTAACTACTTAAACAGATGTTTAGTACTCACAGCCAACAAAAAAGAATTAACAAATCCGTAAATTTATATTTTTCTCTTTTTAGTTACGAAAGGAAGTCATGCCGGGATGCTCGTCGCAAAACACAGTGCAGAAAGCCAATGTGAAACAGTCCTCAGGTTACATCTCGATTAACAAATCACTGCAGACGACAGAAGCGCAAAACAGACACGTTGCGCACTCAGTTGTCACGATTTCCGAGGTTGAACGACACTGATTTACTTTTATTGCATTGCGCACTCCGTGAGACGCTCGCACGCACATGCGCGACAACTCATGCAATTATTTAATGAATTTCTGTTGTGAATTGTACAATTGTGGCTATCATATCATGGGTGTTTCTTTACCATCACGATGTTTTAATTAACAATTAGTGAGGCAAACGTGACACACAATATCATAATGACTGTTTGAATGACTATTTTCAATTAAGTACACTTGGTGGATGCCCAAAATTGGAAATTACACTATGGCTATCATTATTACGTTTTGATAACTGTGGTTAAATAGTCGTGACACAAGGGACTGTATTACAAGGGATACAAATGTCAAAGGTTTTTCAACAGAAAAAATAGCTTCCAACGAATCCCATATGACGGATAGGGAGAATAGAGAGTATTTTGTAGTTTAAAACTGGTGATCTTTTAATGCAATCAGCAGTGGGATCTTTCGAGACAGTCTCGGACGCAAGAGTCACGAGCCCAAAAGCGAAACACACACACTTGGAATGAGAAAAGTTTACCAATAATATCACTGCATTCATGTTGTAGAATTGTTACTTTATAATTTCACTATACTTGAATTACTCGGTTAAACCCCAGTTATAGTACGGTATTATCAACCTGACAACATAGACAAGTGTTTCATCGCTGCATTTCGTTAATGTACTGTATTTTCATATTTGTATGAAAGGCGTTTTAAATATGCTTATACAACTGAAACATCCCCACATTTGTATGAACAATAAGAAATAATCTGAAAATTAAAATTACTTAACACAAACGCTAAAATCAATAAAATTATATACACTACACATTCTTCAACTGACACGACTTTCTGATCACTATCCGTATAATTTATGCTCCAAATAAACATTTAGGTTATAAAACTGAACTATTACTGAAACCTACTTTCCTACATAAAATAGCTTCTGCAGGCAACGTATTTTATGATTTCTCCTCGTAAAAGTGGTAACAATTACGAGGTTTAGCGAGGCTTGCGCAGCGCGGCTGGCCCACTGTAATTTGAGTCAGTTGTGTGGAATTGTCGGGCAAAAGTCGACAAGTGTTGAGCGAGAACTGAACTGTACTTCGGCAACAGTGAGTAACGAAAGGAAAGTGTACTTACGAAATGCACAATTCCAACGCTCCAGTCCTTACCTGCAACAGAGTACAACGTTAGTTGTAAATCAGATTATGTATATACAGTAAAAATATTGTTACTTAGAAACATTAAAAGTAGATTTACTCACCGTAGACTAGCTAAATACAGATCCTGTGAACTTTTCAATAAAAAAGGGTCAGTAAAAATCATCTTACACCATTGGTCGTAGGTATTTGTCAAGGGAGATTATCAGAATGAACCATCTGGTTAGTGGTTGCAACTTTGCAGCTTGACAGCAAGGAAGAACAACTGACTCCGACACTACTGGTTACATGATTGCAAACATAAAATACCGCACAGAATGGACTGACCGCAATTTGGTGCTAAAAAAGAAATACCAAAGAACTTAATAATCTGGCCATAGCTAATGGTCAAGAGGACCAGTGGTTCAACCAATTGACCATAGGTTTCTGGTCAGAGGGATCACGAACAAGACCAAACTATTCGTAACTTAGTGGTCAGAAGAATCAAAAGATTGAACCAACTGGCTAGCGGTCAAGAGGACCAGTGGTTCAACCAATTGATCACATGCTTCTGGTCAGAAGGACCACGAACAAGACCAAACTATTCGTAACTTAGTGGTCAGAAGAATCAAAAGATTGAACCAACTGGCTATCGGTCAAGAGGATCAGTGGTTCAACCAATTGACCACAGGTTTCAGGTCAAAACGACCAAAGGATGGACCAGATGAACACAAATAGGTAGTCCTAAACAGCGGACTGAACAACTTTGTAGCCACGAGACCAGCAGATTGACCAACTAGCCGCAGGTTTAAGACAGAAGGACCAGTTGACTGGACCAATTGACCACAACTAAGTGGTCAGAAGGATCAAAGGATTGTACCAGCTGGCCATAGCTTGGTTGTCCTAAACAGAGGACTGAACAACTTTGTATCCGAGAACCAGCTGGACCAACTAGCCACAGGTTTGTATTCAGAAGGACCAGTGGACAGCCGGACAGGACCAGTATTGTATGATAATGCGGAGTTGTGTCATGGCATGAGGAAGTTAACGGACAAACACTTTTACTTTACTCTGATTCCATTCCACTCACCGTTTACATTGTGTGATCGGATGACCTAATGGGAAAGAGGTTGTGATGTGTGTCCGATCTGATTGCAACACTGTGGAAATCGCCTTTCGCGAGAATGTAATAGTGATTTGTGATTAGATCAGGTCGATGGAATTCATAATGATAATGATTTGGTGCTTTGTGAGTTAAATGGACGGGGATCAATAGACCTGGATGAAAGTTTTGATTAAAATTGCGAAGTTGTTTAAGTTTTTGTAGGTGAAAAGGGGTAGAATAGAGTGAGATGGCCTTTTCATCTGCGTTACTTTCCGGATATTCCCTAAGTAAGGGTAATTTTCCTGTGACCGATTAAGGGCAGACAGGACAGATTTCAAACCACAAAAGCTGCAGAATTTTCACAGTTTAGGACAGGCTACATTTGATTATTAGGTGATCTCTATAGCTACTAATCTACCAAATAGTTTGTTTTCATAGGAAAACAACTTTTAAAGTTAAATAGTCAATTCAATCAAAATCCAATACGAGCAAAAAGCACGAACAGCTAATTGGATGTGATTTGTCATTATTTTGTCATTATGTCTTCCCACTAAAAAATCCACTCTAATTTAAAACTAATCTAGTTTAATATTCCCTTTATTAAATTGGCAACAGTACGAAGGACCATACTACACCCTTAGCAATATGGGAGCGCTCCTGAACATAAGCATTTTACCTGGCGTTCAGGGGCACTCCGGTATATTGCTCAGAGGAAAAAAGTAGTCGACTCACTTCAAGTCAGCCTATGCTGTCCAACTATATGTTACTTGCTACTAGGACAATTGGAACCAATTTTGTCAAGACGTTTTAAAAGATCCAAACAAGTCTGAGATTACAAAAGACAAAACCACTGGACAAATCAATTTACTGGTGTAAAACATCGGATGACCTTGCAACAAGTGGACAAGTGCAATCCAGCGGCCTTGCCGGCTTGTGGGGTAGGCGGTTAGATTATAGGCGGTTGACTACCGCGCGGTTTGGCGATAAATCAAAAACTACAAACAGTGGACGACCTCGACATTTTACAGGTTGTCCGGCGGTCATTTTGACTCGCGACTTATCCAGAGACCAGCATACCTCGTTAGACTGGGCTTCGGCTACTCTTTTCGTCGTAAATAA
Organism: Macrosteles quadrilineatus; assembly: GCF_028750875.1. NCBI lineage: Eukaryota > Metazoa > Arthropoda > Insecta > Hemiptera > Cicadellidae > Macrosteles > Macrosteles quadrilineatus. Next base: position 32,471,538 of record NW_026542598.1, on the reverse strand, counting down.
GAATAAAAGCCTCGTTAAGAGATAAATCCCATATTTAGTGAGCTTATGCAAATCCTCCACGCGGGTCCTTTGATTTCCTCAACGGAAGTAATCAGTTTCTGGTGGGAAACAGTTTAAATATCCATTTCTTACCAATTTGAATATGGTATTTTATTTACAGAATGTGTTTCATAAATGTTGCTTAGTTCACTTTCTGTCTCAATTGGTCATTATTTACATCAAAGACGGTAAAAAATACTATTTTAAATTAAACGGATATTTGGTCACTTAAAGAAATCTGATGATACGCTAAACGACAAATATAACAACAAGAATGTGCTATTAATGTACGTTGTACGTATTACCTGTAACATGATACTGTAATATGCAAATCTTGCATGCGATCAACTCTAATTTTACAACTCAAAAGAAAGAAACTTCTCTTGACTTACGCCTTCTAAACTACACAAATAACGGGTTCAGGTTGTTTGCTAATTCATTGCCACCTTTCCCTGGCAAAGTAGCGAACGGAAACACAGCACCAATAAAAATGATAAACAGGTAGTATGTCGGGTGTCGCCGTAAACAGAATTTCAGAACATAACATCAATCAAAGTGTGCGTCAAAGTGCCGCGCACTCTTGTTTATTTCGTCTCCGAGGTGTTCTAATTAGAATTTTAAAACGTAATCAATTATGTCAAGCACACAAATTAGAGAAAGGTTTTGCCGGGCTGTACAATGAGCTGTGCACCTCGCTTTCTACATTAAGCCTTTCCCTCTCCGGATCTGTTATTGGTTCATACCTTGGGAACAGCTGATTATTTCAGATAATTCTAAAGGGTTTAGATGAAGAAACCCTGTTCTGACCGGCTATCGGTTGGGAACATCTTAATGTGCATGTAAACACCAGACTCAAGTGGGGATTTGATCGAGTTGGTTTTGCTTGTCAAAATCGAAAGGCAAGATTTAATTAAATGTGTGGGAAAGCTACTAGCCTTCAAAATATGTTATTCCAAAACGAGATGAGCTATATAACTCAAAGCAGATACTATTAAGTTTAAAATAATATAATATAAGTTTAAAAATAACCTTTTTTCTTAACAGCCATAATATACTTTGATTATTAGGTAGGGCTAAGCTTTATTTTTACTCAGAGGTTATGCTGCGCGGAAAACCATTATTTTGAATATCTAAAATTGGTCTTACAATATGTATTTTGTATCAAACCTAGTACATATTCTACGAATGAAGAGTTTATATAATGATTTAATTACCTCTAGTCTCCAGTTCAAAATAAGAATATTGCAACCTAGGTTTCAGCACGACGTTGTGCTATTATCAGGCTTCTAGTCAGAAATGTTCAGTCCATTGAAAGTCGTTTGGTAAAAAATATATACAGTTCACAATACGCACACACACACAAATACACATTTTTTCGATCGGTATTTACTAAGGGAAGGCGAGTACATTTTGTCAAATCACCGGCCGCGACGAGTGATTTGTGACAAGTGTCATCCATTTGTGACGGTGACGAGTGACATCCAAGCCACAACTAACTAGATAATTCTTGTCATCTTGGGTGTAATTAAACCTTTATACAGGGTGTCCATAAAAAACGTTTCAGGACTTTGGGAAATGAATCCCCATACTAAAAGGAAGAAAAAAGTTTATGGGAAGGTATGTCCGAAAATGCATATTAACCCAGATATCCGCCATTTTGTTTTTTATACAAACATATTTTTATCTGTGAAGTTTTTATCCGATGATTATGAAATTTGGTAAACATGTTAACATACACAAGACCTATAATAGAAAAAGTTATAACATTGTTCCAATTGTAAATTTCAAAATGGCGGCCGTTTGAATTTTTATAACTTAAATAACTCAAAAACGGCTAATTCTACGAAAAAAATGTCAAGAATACTTTTTTTTAGCATTTTTAATTTCCTATCAAACGATACCAAGATCAAAAAGATCGGACAAAAGATAACTGAAATATAAGGTTTTTTGTGTAAAAATAAGGCAAAGTTAGTCGGGGAACCCTTATTTTTTGCCTTATTTTTACACAAAAAACCTTATATTTCAGTTATCTTTTGTCCGATCTTTTTGATCTTGGTATCGTTTGATAGGAAATTAAAAATGCTAAAAAAAGTATTCTTGAAATTTTTTTCATAGAATTAGCCGTTTTTGAGTTATTTAAGTTATAAAAATTCAAACGGCCGCCATTTTGAAATTTACAATCGGAACAACTTTAAAATTTTTTCTATTATAGGTCTTGTGTATGTTAACATGTTTACCAAATTTCATAATCATCGGATAAAAAACTTCACAGTTAAAAATATTTTTGTATAAAAAACAAAATGGTGGATATCTGGGTTAATATGCATTTTCGGACATACCTTCCCATAAACTTTTTTCTTCCTTTTAGTATGGGGATTCATTTCCCAAAGTCCTGAAACGTTTTTTATGGACACCCTGTATAAGTTATTAACCAGTTTTCCTATCATATAATATACAGGGTGATTGATATAAGTGTGCCAGCCGTTTTATTCGAAAACTATAAGAGATATCAAAAAAAGTTAAATGGTAAGTGTCTTGGATATTTTATTTAAAAAATTTTAGTAAAGTCAAAAAAATTATTTTAGCCGCCATTTTTCCAATATGGCCGCCAACTTTGATTTTTCTTACAGAACACCCCGTATTTTATGATGTATTCTGGTAGAAAAAGTAATCTTAAGACGATTTTATTCTTGTGATTTTTTTCATAAACCTAACCGTTTCAAAGATAATAATGGTTAAAGTTTTGAAATTTCTGCATGAGAAAGAGTTTCGATAAAGGCCTAAGCAAGCATGCCAGCTGTTTTGATCGAAAACCATTCAAAATTTCACAATTTAAACCATTATTATCTTTGAAAAGGTTAGGTTTATGAAAAAAATCACAAGAATAAAATCGTCTTAAAATTACTTTTTCTACCAGAATACATCATAAAATACAGGGTGTTCCGTAAGAAAAATCAAAGTTGGCGGCCATATTGGAAAAATGGCGGCTAAAATAATTTTTTTGACTTGACTATAATTTTTTAAATAAAAAATCCAAGGCACTTACTATTTAACTTTTTTTGATATCTCTTATAGTTTTCGAATAAAACGGCTGGCACACTTATATCAATCACCCTGTATAATTATATAAGTATTAACCAGAATTCATGGTCAATTCCACATCTTATGATGTCAAATGAATGAATAAGATGGAGAAAATTATGCTTGAATAATGCAAAGAGACCGGATCGGCTCCATATCTTTCAATTTTCAACGACGGTTGAGCCAGTAAAAACATAACTAACGTCGTGACTGGATATGTAGACTGAGTGTCAAGATGACAAAGTATCATAAAGTACTCCCCGACAATCCTAGGTCCTGATAAAATAACATTCTGAATTGAATCACAACAGCTTTTAACGGAGAAACGGTAATAGTCCACTGTTGGACTATTACGTCAGAAACGTTGGAGTTTCTACTCCCCAAGATCAGATACAAACAATAACATGAGATTTGACACAAGACATGGCTGATAAGGCAAGGATGACTAAGTGTCCTGGACCATGACCCAAACTGAGCGGTAGATGCAGCTGATAACATTGATAGTAAAACAGGTGTCTTCAAGGTCACTTCAGGTTCTATCATGCATCACCCTTATCAGGGTGGGGCACGTCCTTGTCAAGGACGAACTAATATCTACACTTTCCATTTCACTCGGATTGCGGATTTCCCTGTGCAATTGCGCTTAAGGCTACTACAAGTATTCCTTGTTTTGAATGTTGGTGAGAATTTGTTGGCTCTCATTTGATTTCCAGTAGAGAAGGTAGTGGTTGGAGGGTTCTTATGATTCAATGAAGCGATTCCTTAGTAATGTGTGGACAATAATTGAATCAATGCCAATGTAATCTTAGCTTCTGTGTAATGTTGAAAACAAAATTAGTTTTGTTATACTGATCAAGATCAGTGTTGTTCTAAATCCTTGAACTACTCGTAGAAGTCCAGAATCGCAGAGCTTTCAGGTCCTTGGTATGTATATTCCAGCATTCGAATTTGTATCAAATTGTCCTGAAACATGTTTTATAGTAGAGCAGAGAGAGGATATGCCGCAAATTCATCAGAAAGACAAAAAGTTCAATAAATTATGGATTTCATAAAGTCTTTGAATGTTTTATGTTATAGTTTTAAATTTGTATTGCCGTACTGTATTGCAAACCATCCTTCATCAGGGAAGTAGAGTTTTCTCAACGAACAAAGCCGACACATGATCAATTCTGACTGACATTCTTCGCATCAATTTGGTAATTGCAATCTGCGTCGATCTCTTTCACCAATCCGCCGAGGGGACGTAGTGAATTGTATCAGAGAATTTCATCATATCGACAACAGGAAGTGAAAAGTGCTGTTGAGTCATGTATTTCAATCGGCTTTCTTTGCCATCATAACCCGAGTTATCCAATGAAAGGCGTCTATTCAAATGTAAACAAGCCCGCGGCGTATGATCGCCCTGACCTACTTGACATATCCTATGATAGTCCTTGCCAATCAGTGTAAGCACAATATGCTTCATCATTGGCTATTGGAGTAGAAGACTCGCGTTGATAGAATACCGGGTGACCTTGCTTTAGACCCTTTAGGCAACATATTTTGTTTAGATCAGCCTGTTTGATCTTATATTCAGGAAAACGATACTTCTAATACGATCTGCGCTCAGCAATTCTATAGGGCTCAGAAACCTGTATACACAACACATAAGAAGAAAGAAATAAGCAAGGTATAATGGACAATCGTTGCCCAACGCAAGAGAATGGTCACCTAGGAAATTAGGGATTCGTATGAAGATGCATACATTATGGGCAGGATTAGAAATACAAGGACAAATACTAAGAAGGGAAAGTAAATAAAAAAGACAACCCTAAAATAAAGTACCAAACACCAGTTGTAAAGACCAAGATTGCAGTATATAAAGCCTAAGGGTGTGGGAACCAACAGAGTAGTCTGGGTGGCCCCCAGAGAGCAGGGGAAAGATTACAGTACACTAATTTTAAAACGTTGTTCAATAAAACTGTTGATCATGTACCATTTGAATGTAGAGAGTATTACTGTTTTATTTATTTCACGTATTAACGAAAAACGTATTACAATGGCTACCAACCCCTACTCATCTACACGGGCCCCCTTATTTCTAAGACTCCTCAGACGAAGGGGGGTTGGTAAGTCGGCCCCCTGTACAACTGGTGCCCTTAGTAAAGGCGATTGCATAATAAAATGCGCAAGATGCAAAAGTGGTAAAATGAGTAAAATTGCTGTGTTGCTGTGCCAAGTGCAGACTTGACAACATAATCATGGCAGTAAGTAATTTTACTACACAAGTAAAAGTGGTTTACAAAAGTAATAAGGATATTATTATAAATTGACTATTTCCTTTTTTGTACAACGTCAAAGGTCAATAACTAAATACCTTCTGAAAAAATGTATTAATCATTTATAAAAATTTACAAACAGATTCTCTTTACATTGATAGTAAATAAAATTGTGTTCTTATTACAAACAACATAACTTTGACATTAATATGATGTAACTAACTTTACTATACCGTACGTGATATGTTTAGCTTACTTTCAAAGACGCATGACGAGCATTTACACATGGAGTCTATTAACAATACATCGGTTTAAATAACTACCAATCTACCCATTGTATTATACTAATCATATTTTCTTTTAGATATTTTAATTTAATCCGCCGTTCCAGAGGACGAGCCGAACTTTCTTGGGTTGCGGCTAGGTTCGTGACTACATTTTCACTGCTTGAGACAAACTGATGATAGTTTCACCATAATCTAGGCCCTAGTTCTCACTGGTTGAGGTGTAAGTGATTGTCAAAGTCAACCATTTTGACGATGGAGAAGAGATTGAAAGGAATAGTACTGTAGCTTTACCCCGTACTTCGTAACGAGTCGACGGGTGAGAGAATAGAAGAGTTTCTGTAAGGCTTGTGAGGAAAGGTTATACTGTATTATCGATTTAACTATATTATTAAGTTTGTAGCCAATCGCTTAGGGGCACAAAAGCTGAGGATACATTGAAAAAAAACTTAAGTACAGGCATGCAGGCAGAAAAACAGGCATTTAAGACCCACGTTTATGGCATGTTTTACTGTTTTTAAGGAGTTTGTACCCACCCTGTATAGTGGTCAGGATTCTATTTATCCATCTTTGTGTGCCAATTTACTTTCGCTCAGAAATAACACACACACTTTTAAAATAATATATTCTATATAATATAACTATTAGTTGTGTTCCCCGTATTTCGAAACAAGATGAGGACATAGAAGAGAATAATGTGGTTACCAAGAGAATAGTTGCTCGTTCACCACTGATTTTTAAACAACACTCGATTCTACCCTTACATTCATAACATTCTCTTTCGTTGAATTGAGTATAGGATAAACGGAAAATGTAGATCAGTAACTGCTGTTCTAGGAGGGGCCATTGGATACAGTGTATACTCTTTAATTTGTGCTATAACGCTTTAAATAGATTGGACCGTTCCCTTAAATCGTTTTAAAATGCCAACCGCGTACATAACAAACAAATATATGCGTTACCACAACGGTATTGACAGATTGCTAACGGTTACACCCAAGGAGTAAACTCATTATAAGGTGATATTGTAGATTCCACCTCGAAATATTCCTAAATGGGTTTCTGAAGTTTTCCTTGTTTTGCTGTTCCCAGACTCTATAGTGACAACAGCAACAAACATCTACCCATTATCTGTGACCGCTGCGTTTGTGTTTACTGCATCCAAGTTGTTGTTTGGCTGGTTTACGGGTCTCTTCATAGAAGCTAGGTTGGGGCGTTGGACACAGACAAGTAACTTAACTTATTTCTCTGTGGGAGTTAGTTTGGGTTAGGTTACGTTAGTTTTATTGTATAACAAGCCAGGGAACGTTTACAAAAACAAAAGTTTTAAGCTTGTGTAATTTGTTAATGATAAATTTAATAAGACGTACATTTGTTCAGGCAATTATTTAATGCTTTCCAAAAAGGAAAGTAGTTCCATGTAGTTTTGTTGTAAATCATAATCATGAACTAAACCAAAGTTAGGTTAGGTAAGTTACGTAATAAATTAAAATAAGTACTAGTATAAATTAAAATAACATAACATAATCTAACTGATGTAGTGTAATACGAAACCGTAACGGCTCTCTTCTTGAATAGTCCCCTGGTTTACTACTGTGCGGGTGTGGATGTGTATTTCTATCTGCATGCGTGTGTGTGGGAGTATCTGTGAGAACTATGCGTGTAAACCAGGCCAATCTCTGTATTGTTGAGACTCCATGTCAAAATATGCGAATACACCGCGTGTGAGATTGTAAGTTTCCCTTGATAATCATGTTTCAAAACGTCTATGTTTACATTGTACGCCTCCTTTGGACTATCGTCATTTGTAAATTTTCCTGTAAGACAAAATGGGCTTTCTTTCCTAAATTTAAATTAGTAGTATTTATTCGTGGTCTTGAAAAATAGTTTTGGTTAAGATTGTCTTTTCGAGGTCGGGGTTGCCGCACTGTGTTCTTAAAATACCTTAACCTACGCTCTCATTTAAATTTTCCTTTTGACTACTTGTAGACAGTGGACTTGTAAAAAAAAATAAATTTACTTAAAATGTATAATTTTAAGTATGATACATGTGTGTAAAGCTTTGTTGCATTATCTGCATAATCTGAAATGGTTGAAAAAATTAAATAACGTTCACAGAAATTATGAGGAATTTCCAGCCTATATTTCACTCCGTCTATATTTCCTAAATATATTCAACAAAACGCTGACTGCTTACGTCAAAAGAACAACATTTTCAAGGGTTACACGTCAAAAGATCAAAATTACTATTTTAAATCCACTCAAAGCACGAGACGAACAAGGATCATACCGAACGGGACCAATAGTTTTTGATTATTTCTTACATTATGTATTATGTATTTCTTTCTTTAGGTAATGTTCACCTCCTAACTAGGCCAAAAAAGCTGCAAAGGCAAACATTGTGTTTCAGACATATTTCCCTATATACTTTTTTTGAGAATTCGTTGCGCGGACTTCCTTTCATTTTTCGTTGCCTGAAAACTAGAATAACTTCCGTTTTAAAAAGCATTACAGAAATATTTTGCAGTAATGTATTAAAATAGATGACATTGCAAACTTTCGACATTTTGTTGAGTAGAAAGCAGAGCTGGGCGAAACATCATTTATGGTCAACGATCTGTGAAATAAGTGAAAACCTTTAGTTAAAACATCTTATAATGTGTATTAGTACAGGTAAAATAATACAAAAACACTCCATATAAACAACAAAATTTGTACATTCATGAAATTTCACCTGTGAGTTACTAATAATATGAGAAATGAAGATCCGATGAGTCCCCAAAATTTTGGGTGTGCTAAGGCCCTTTTTGGGGCCCTTTTTGTTCCGAAGGGCCCTTGTTCCTGAATAATTTTGTTTTTACGTTTAAAGTCGAGTGAGGTGTGGTTTTCGATGGTTTAAGTTTTTTTAAATCGATTGAGACTAGTTTTAAGTGTATTAAACCACTCTATACAGGGTGTTTCGAAATATTATTACTTTTTACGTTATTTGAACATTTATTCACAAAGTGATAAAATTAGTTACCTCCATGCTCTATATAAAAGGGGATCATTGAAAATAACTGTAATTCTTTACTATTTAAGAGGGAAGGATCTCAAGGAGTAAGAGAAAATATTAAATACCCCCGTCACAGCAAACCTGCAGACTAAGCGAATTTTCATTTGCCCGATTTTCTATTAAATCTAATAGTTTAATGAAATGAGGTCTAATCGTTTAATGAATACTTATGTTTGCTGCTACAAGGAGGCTAATAAAGTCTGTTTTAGTAAAATATTAATAGCCTAGTATAAAACAAACAAATTTGACAAGTTTTTTTAAGACATATCTATAAACAAACAAACAAAATCATTTAACATTATTCTCCTTAAGAATAACATGGAATTTTAAATTTACAATTTTTGAATTTTATTCGTAACTAATACACTTACAAAACACGTCAATATACTACATTAGTTAGTTTTATTTAAGCTCTTTAAAATGCTGTAGATAAAAATTGTCTTTTGAGGGTTAAAGATTACAAATCTTTACCACGTAAAACCCTGTTCCATGGACCGATTATGCCGGTTTCGTTAAAAATGAACCAAAATTACTCGAGTTTTCATGTTTACGGACACGTATATAACATGGATACCTATATTATATTATATATATGTATATAAACACATATATAATATTTTGAGTGGATGGTGCTTTAGGCTTCTGGGGGCATCGAAATGAAAACGTAAATCGGTTTCGGGCCTATTTTTTACCATAAGACCTTCGGTAATAGCTTATCTCCTATATGGGATGTTCGCTAAAAGGGGATGGATTAAGTTTTACACTATAACATAATAACATAGGTTACTAAGCAAAAATTTCAAATTTTAAGGTGGTGTGAACAATCTTTCAACGTGTTTTTTTATGCAAATCTATTAAGACCAATTTCAAATTGATATGTATTTTTCTAAGGTAGTTATTTAAGTTATTTTTTTACATTAATTAAAAATTAAAACAATTGTATTTGTATAAAACCTTACAACATTACATATTAAAATGAAGTACTTAAACTAAAGCTATTTTTTCTACAATTTATGTAGTATCTCTCTTTACAATTTCATCATCACAATAATTATTCTCAGACGACTCATTAACAATTTTATTATTCTTAGCAACTTGTCCATCTTTACTGATTTTGTCCAAGTTGGTGTTCAAACAGGATTCCCCTTTACAAACCTAAAACCTTGCATATTGCAGAACAGGCAACACCAATCTTAAAGCACGAACAATGTGGTGCAAAAACACCTTTCATACATACTGACGTTTGCAACTTGTATCTTAAATTCCTCAAACTTATTTTCAATCAATACAAGTACGGGTATTTTTCGTGGTTATGACGGCCAGGACAGCACTCAGACATCAGAGCAGCATTGTCGGTACAAGCATTTTTGTCCTGAACAAAATTCTGTAACTAATTTTATTACAACCCTGAACGAGGTTTATGGGGTAAAAATTGGGGTTTCTTATTTACGTTACCCTCAAAACACAAAGTTTCCCAATTTTTCTCAAGTACATTTTAAATAACTTAAAAACAAATAATTTAGTATATTTTTACGTGTTTTTGTATGATTATTAGTTACGGATAAAAATTCTAAAATTATAAATTTAAAATTCCCATGTAACTCTTATGTAGAATAGTGTAAAATGATTTTGTTTGTTTGTTAAAAGATATATTTTGATCAAACTTTCAAATTTATTTGTTTTATACTAGGCTATTAATATTTTACTATAAACACACTTTATTAGCCTCCTTGTAGCAGCAAACCTAAGTATTCATTAAACGATTAGACCTCATTTCATTAAACTATTAGATTTAATTGAAAATCGGGCAAATGAAAATTCGCTTAGTCTGCAGGTTTGCTGTGACGGGGGTATTTAATATTTTCTCTTACTCCTTGAGATCCTTCCCTCTTAAATAGTAAAGAATTACAGTTATTTTCAATGATCCCCTTTTATATAGAGCATGGAGGTAACTAATTTTATCACTTTATGAATAAATGTTCAAATATCGTAAAAAGTAATAATATTTCGAAACACCCTGTATAGAGTGGTTTAATACACTTAAAACTAGTCCAAATCGATTTAAAATAACTAAAACCATCGAAAACCACACCTCACTCGACCTTAAACGTAAAAACAAAATTATTCAGGAACAAGGGCCCTTCGGAACAAAAAGGGCCCAAAAAAGGGCCTTAGCACACCCAAAATTTTGGGGACTCATCGGATCTTCATTTCTCATATTATTAGTAACTCACAGGTGAAATTTCATGAATGTACAAATTTTGTTGTTTATAAAACCCTATTTTACATGTACTATATCCATGTGACTAGAAATCTTTTACATAGCATCCGTTGTAAATTATTCTCAACGAAGTTGAGGGCATCCAGTGTTCTATGTATGGTTTGCATCACAGAGTCATAATGAAAAAAAAAACGTCCACCAGGGTTTGAGAAAGAATTGAATAGTAAATACGTTACATTATGGAGTTTTACTATAATCTACATGAATTATGACATCATAAACACCTACGCTATGGTACGAATGCCGAGAAATATCAACATAAAACATGCACAACAATCCTTTGGAACGTTCACTATTTTGCGAATTGACATTTTCTTCAATACGTTTTTTTAAGGCTTTGAAATAAGAGATTCGCAATAGTTTTCTCTGTTACAACGACGAGATAACGTAAACAACATTGCACATTGTGGGTAATTTTTTTCTTGAAAAGGGCAATCACTTTTACACTGCTTTGTAGCAGTTATGTTAGTTTTAACTACATAAAAAGACAAATTGTGATGGGTACTTTGATTGAGAGACAAATGCATACAAAGATGTCAGTTTGTTTTCGTGCTCTCTTTTCATATATTTAAAAAAAGGTTATTATTTTTAACTAGTGAACCTGTGCGGCTCAATGCCCCGCAAAAACATATTAATTTAGAAAACGAATTCATTGTGTTGTATATTGACTCGACGTCGAAAATTAAATTCAGTAATAATAAATCTTTAGAAGGGAAGCAGTCCAGCCATTTTCTAGCTGTATGCGTAGGCCTATTATATTTATTAAATTAATAAGTGTTCAAGGTTAAGTATGTTATAGTGTAGTTATTTTTTTAAAGATTTTTAAAAACAAATGTAACAAAACATTTTATTATATCAAACCAATAGGCCTATGTAGCATATTTTGAGGGTCATAAAATGCTGCTTGAAGAAAACACTTTTTAAAAATAATCACTAAAAAACAATATTTTTATCACAAAAGCACTTCCATGAATACTACGATTTTAGTCTTAAAGCTACCTTCAGGAATATTACCGTGGTCAGAATTTTCCGTAGTGAATATGCGTATCCTATTAAAAGATGTAGTCTTACTTAAAACAACAATTATTTATATATTTGCTCATGACTGAAATTGGTCTGGCTAAGAACAGTGCCGCTCTTTAATTAAAGTGCTTGTGCTGCAAATGCAAAAAAAAACAGAAATTAGCATTCTTTCCATTTTAAAAGGTAAGTTTGTTTCAGGCGGGCAAATTTTTATCCTCGAAATCAAAATATGTCCCTATTTACTTGTTCCAGTTAGGACTTTTACATTCTACCTTACATTGTTGTTAACCGTTCTGATCACATGAAGCATTGTGTCATTAATGAGGCCCTTTCCGATGTATTAATATCAATAAAACCACTGCCCCCTTTTATTAGTATAATCTGTGTCTTGGCAATCCACTGACCTCTATATTTAAAACCCCAGTTGGATTTTCTAGATGGGTGTCTCCGCCTTCGTCTGTTTTCGAGGACCAACTCTTCTTCCCCTTGGCATACTGACAATTAATTACCTAACTTGTCAAGTTCATGTAGTAATTCATTAATACTGTTAGTTTATAAAGAAAATTAGATAAAAGTTACTTGGCTTGGTGCTTTCATAACTGCAAACTCAAAATACACCCACAAGTAAAAAAGGATCAAGTTATTGATTTAAAAAAAAAAACTATGTTTGTGTACATTATTCACATGAAGTAGATGATTTGTTCGATTTCTCGATCAGCTGTTTCGTTTCTAATGAATTAATAATGTCAAAGATTTGTGATTATAAATACATCTATTATTAAAGTAAAGTTTTCCAAATATGGTAACTTATTCTCAACTAAATTTTACTATTCCCAGCATGAAAATAAAGTAGTGAGATCCATTATGAGTAAAGTTTAAGGCACACAAATTTTGATTGAAATATAGTATACATTAACAGCCATAGTACACAGTAAATTATTATGTAGTAGACTTTGACTATTTTCAAGTAACAAACATATGTTTCTGTAAATAAAAATTATCTCCCATGTTATCCTTATGGGGAAATACGAAACTTTAAAGGGCCCGAGGGCCTCACTGTCTAATTATTTCCTTAAAAAGAAGGTTTCCTGCACAACTTCACGTTACGCTCTTTCCAATGACACCAAAAACATGTCAATCGGTTCAGTAGTTTTGGAGGAGTAATTGTCACAAAAAACCTGCTTGCGTATTAAATAAGTATAGATAGATGTTACATTTTGGTCATTATCATTAACCAAACAACAAACAACCTAACCTAACCCAACCGTAGCACATTCAAGAGTGGCGGTCCTCATGAAAGACCCCATATTGTAACAAAACTGATCTAATATGACGAATTTCGCCACGGCTGTCAGCGGCTGTCCCGATCAACCTACAGATTCATGCCTACACACCACAGACACCAACACACACGCACACATACGCAACACACACACAATCACGTACCACTAATTATTGTCATTCAAATACGGGGAAACAAGCCATTGCTCAAGTGAGGCTCACTGACTGACACTTCGCGCTACGTTTCTTGCATCCTTTATGAGCCAATTAACTTGCACATCTTCCACAAGTACGTCAGCAATCAGCTGTTAAGCAAATCAGCTGTTTGGCACATCAGCTGTTTAGCACATCAGCTGTTTAGCAGCGACCTTTCAACGTAGCAACGCACGCTCAGAGGTTACACGTCCCTGTTCCTTGCATAACAAAAACATTTCCTCAATAGAATTTGCTACTCACGATTTTGAATTGTTTATCCACGTTATTGTGGGTGCCACTTAGATACCGCCTTGCTATCTAAATTGATTAGCAAAGGAAGATTTCTATGTTCAACCGATGTATTGAAAACAATATGATATTGGAAATCTGAGGTAGCTATCCCATTTTGATGACCCACCAACTGTAACAAAATTTTATTTAGAACCTACAAACAGTAGTTGAATGTAGGTCTCTTAGAGTTCTCTGCAGTCAACATTAGATTTTCTCTATGTAAAAGTGTATGAATGTTTGGTTGCTACTATGAATTTCGGTGTGACATAAAGTATATAGGCTGTCTTTTCATTTCGGTTTCCATAATACTTAGGAATCAGCAATTTCCATCAACGAACTCTGTCGATAACTATTTTCTGGTTACAGCTTTATAATAAAAATGGAATGACTAGTTCAATTAATAGTAGCAGTTGAATCAGCTAATTTGTACGGTTCCATACAAAAAATATGGTGGAGGTTGCTACCATGTCTTTTCTCATAATAACGTGTGGAATTCTGAAGCCCGAGCCGTAAAAAAGTGATGAAACTCCATAAAAAAATGTCTACCTAAAAAACTACAAATTTCCTCTAGGCAAAATTTAGTTTTCAGCACTGAAAAATACAACCTAGGGTTATTCTTTACTAAAATGTGTGTGGCATCTTTAATCGCTCTATTAACCAATTGCAGCTTTTTTTCTCAAGATCCGATATCGAATTAGTTGCCAATCAATAATGTACTAACTCCGTGTGGTTCAGGAACAACCTTGAGCAGTAATCCAGACTATATTATGTGAACTGTAACACTAAAACAACAGTTAGATGATTTAGTTGATTAATTATACCATTTTTTACTGTATAAAGATAACCCACTTAGAGATCGTGTTGTCGTTGACTATCGCAACGAGTAACTCTAGATTTCGCATACCGTTGCGGTTAAACTGTTAATTGAGGTCTGGAAATGAGAGAACTGAGGTTTATCATCTGGAACGAATTGAGGTGAAGGGCGAAGTGAGCTTTGTTTGGTTCGGAGGAGTTAAATGGTTATAAAAAGCTAAATAGTCGGGCGTGTATGGGTATCGAAAAAAAATTTACGTCTACTCAAAATGAACATAATTTGTAAACACCATAATAGAGTTTAGGTTACTTTATTTATTGAAGACTATTAGTTTTACTTGTGCTTCGTATGGACAGAGAAGAAATATATTTGGAAAATACTAGAGGGGAGAAATATGAAAACGCCATTGATATAGGTACCATTGCGTGAACAAAGTATGCTCAAACCCACTATATACTTTTACGACAAACCTAACGTGATCTATATGCTGTCTACAGGCTGTATGATAAAAAATAATATACACATCACAATGAACACTTAGAAAACTTTTAATGACTTCGCCGAAGCTAATAAGGAAGCTCTAGTTTCTGTAATGCACAGTTTCAGTACGCACTTTGATAAACAAAAGAGTATTATAATGAAGAAAACTATTAACTGATACGCGTGAACAACAAACTCAGGCCTGAACTACACACAGAGTAGGGGCCTAAGCAGCCCAGCTCACACGGGAACCACCTGGCATTACTCTATGGTCCATTGTTGCTCCGGTTGTGTCCATTGGAGTAATTACCCTCAGCTATGGTCCAGTCACTCTAACTTTACAGCTCTCAGTTGTAATTATAAGAAGTGAAAGTTGAAAGTGAGATTTTATGACCATTCTAAGAATACAATAGTTTTTACAGTTACAAGTATTAACTGAGGTTACAAAGGTTAAACGGGTCATCCTATTGTAAAATTTGAAATGTGTCTGATGGCCGTTAGCTTAGAGTACGTTGGTCCCCACTGAATTATTTTAAATTATTTTAGGGGGGGGGCTGTTTTTTTTACGTTTACGTTTACAACTAGATCTAAGTGGTCGTAATAGTTTTGAAATTATAAAACCCCCAATATAGATAATAATGTACTTTTAGCGAATTTCCCATATAGGGATTAAGCTATTACCGTAGTGCTCATGGTAAGACCTGGACCGGGGACCGATTTACTTTTTTGTTTTGAGGTCCCTAGAGGCCAAAACACTATCCGTTCAAATTCATATATATATATTTATATATGTGTCCGTTAGCGCGATAACTCGAGCAAAACCAATTTTGATGAAATTTTGGTACAAACGTGTAAACCTACGTTTATTTGAACGAGTTCGCGAACCAGCATGATCGGACTATGGGAACAGGTGTTTATGGGGGGTTTTATGGGGTAAAAATTGGTTTTTCCCATTTTTAACCCTAAAAACTTAAAATTTAACATTTTCTTTCCAAACCATTTTGTAGAGCTTAAAAAACAAATAATGTAGTATATTGAAGCGTTATTATGCGCCTTATGGTTACGGAGAAAATTCCAAAAAACTGTAAATTTAAAATTCCCACGTTATTCTTATGGAGAATAAGTAAACGGTTGTAGTTTGCTTGTTTATGAACATATTTTGATCAAATTTGGAAAATGCATTCATTTCATTATAAACTATTAACATTTTACAAAAAAAAACACATTTTTACTCTCCCTGTTGCAGCAAACCTAAGTACTCTTTGAATTAATGTTATTTAAAGAGGGAATAAATGTGATATTTTTAAGGAGACATTTTTGTGTAAATCCAATCAAGCAAATGGAAATTCGCTTAGTCTGCAGGTTTGCTGCGGCGGGGTATTTTAAAGTATTGCCATCTATATATTAGATAAATATTGTCTAAGAAATTGTATAATCTACGATATAAAATATCAAATCAGAACTATTTTTTACAGGGAATTGTTTTCTAGTAGGCTCTGATTATTTGGTAGTAATTACACAGTTTGGAGCCATCAACAGTACTCAATCAGGAAAGAAAACGTAAGTTCTCCGAAATCCACTTGTTGTAAACAAAAACACATCAGTCACTAATTTATTAAATTAATACCTTGTCTCTGAACTACAGTTAGTTTTAATATAAATGATAAATTAGATTTTCCTCGGTAACACTTTCACCCAATAATACTATAGCAATGCATTATAACTGATTTTGGTATGATTCAAGCCTTAATCTTGGTGTTATCGTGAATCACGTCAAGTTCAAAGGAAACGGAGATCACAGATTGTAATTTTCTAAATCTAGTTTAAAAACATGTGTTATCATTTCAGTTTTGTGTTCATTTTCAGTTGCTTCATTGAACTAATTTCCTCACCTTTAATTGTCTGATATGGCATAGCATACTGTATGGGTAGCCGAGTGGAATGGTGCTGGCGTAAAAATCTGGAGTCTGCTGGTTCGATCCTAGTTTGGGTTCAGTATTGGACTCATATAAAATTTTGTTATAAATTAATTATGCTCTCAAACTAAACGTTTGGTATGATATGATACAAGACAAGGGTTTAAACCGTTCTCTGTAAAAACGTGTAAACAATTCTAAGGACCTAAAGACAGACAACAAAATGAAACCAGTCAAAGTCGTAGGTATTTCCACGACATAACACTCTCAAAAGGTCTATGCTTGTGATATATGAAAAACACCACCGATAAAACTTATCTAGTTAAATCAAATATATTCTACGAGGTATGTGCAAAACATACATGAATTATGTAACAACCTAGTATGTGTCTGTCTACTGCTGTAGATGTTGTCTAGATATGTACATGTAGACAAGATTGCTAGATACCCATAGACCACGGCTTGGCAAAAGTAGTGGCTTTCTCCCGGTTATGTGTTTTTCAGATCCTGGAACTTGTAGAGTTCAAAGATTTGTGAACCATGCTGCACATTCATTGTTGACCTTTCTCTAGAGCGGCTGCTTGTTACAAACTCTGTGTTTCACCGGTAGCATTCGTACGCAACAGGAAGCATTCTAGGAAAAGGAGCCAAAACGGGTCTAGTGTGTTATAATTGCAGCTAGGAAAGGTTTAGTTAAGGGTGAAGATAATGTGTTATACATAACCTAACTTTGATTTAAAAATAAATAGCAATGCTTATTTAAAATTGTACATTTCACCAAATGTGATATATGTTAGCTTGTGCCAAACATGTCTATAATATTGTATAAACACATTCCTAGGGGTTTCAAAACGAATAAGGTTGCAGGGGGGACGAAGTTGTGTGTGCCTTGTAATTGTAATTTAGTATTAATAAACTTTGTAATTTAGTTCAACTGATTCATTAAACAGGATCGCAATTAAGAAAAGAATAATTGTGCTTGTTTTTAGATTACTGTGAAGTTAGCGTACCCTCATCAGTTTATCCTCATTTTTCCTACCAATCGTTAGTTCTCGATAGGTCTGCAATATTGTTTTTAGTTCTCAAAAAATAAAAAGTTATGTCATAAAATTTTACACTTAAGGCATTTCCAGCTCGCACCTCCATCTGATGGAAAATGCTTATATCTATTATTATTATCTATATATCAATATTTAGTTCTTCGTTAGTTCTCGATAGTTCTCCAAACTTTTCGTTCTCAAAAAGTGAAAACTAACCATTTGGTCAGACCATACGCAGTTTGGCTTGCTGAAACTAAACACTGCTGTTGTACACACAATTTGTGTTTAGTTTGCAGTAGAGAGGTTCAAACAAGCAAACTACGTCAGTTAACTGATTCTCAATTTAGATAACATGCAATACCTTCTATAAAGCTGAAAGTACACCATTTAGCACTCTATCTTGATAATAAATAAGCGTACAATAACAATATAACTTCCTATAATGTTTCTATTTCTATACAGCACTTAACGATAAGAAATATTTTCTGAATGGTATACTTAATTCGAAAGAACAATAAAAATTTATATAAGTCCATAATTTGTTGGGTGTCATAATAGTTTACTAACATATTATGACTAATTTTGGTGTACACATTTGATTCGGATTTCATTAAAATTGGAAAGGTTTACGAGAATTATCGCGTCTACGCAAATGTGTAAACAAATTTGAACTAACTGTGTTATTTTATTATAGAGGCACCATAATAAAAAAACATAGTCTTCCCAGTTTTATCGATGGTGACAATGATGAATGCCCGAAACCTCAGATGATGTAATTTGCCGAAACCTCACAAATTTTACAAAATTAGTTGGTGTTTATTAGTTACCAAAATTGCACCAATGGGCTTTGGAAGATTATTTCCGTCGGGCTGGCATATTTCATAATAGCATATAATTAAATCGGGCCCATCCTATTTCACAGCATATAATTAAATCTGTCAAGCGATACTTAATCAAGTTTAAGCCGCGAAGCTCATTAGGAATGATCGATTTTTGCTGTGTTGTCCGGAACTACGTGAGATATTCGTCAGCGCCCGCGCTCTGACTTTCACATCTTTCTAATTTTGCCCTAACAGAAACGATTAATTAGCAAACCAAATTTCATATTAGAATAAGGAATTATAAGGTTAGCTATATCATGTGGAAACCCCCGCCAAACGCTAAGTGAAATTCGACTAAATCATATGATTACGTCACTTTATAGGTTTATTTGTATAAAGCGTGTGTTTCAAAATCGTCTGTTAGGGAAGACAAAACTTTGTGACAGGTGATTTTAAGACGTAAAAAACACAAATTAACATTTAAATATGTACTTTTACACTACACTACACAGTTTTGTTTTAATGATCTTCCCACGGAAGGATTTAGTCCAGAAAACAGCTGGTGGCGGCCTTTAATCAAATGGGGTTTCATAACGTACTGTACTACTGTATTGAGTTTTTACCGGACCCCAGCTGATTATATTTGGCAATGAGTGGTTATAAACAAAAACATGACCTCACTTAGAGGTTATGAGTAGTGTTTGTCAGTCCTTTATTCGGTGGGAATATAAAAGGACGTGTACAGGTTTTTATTGTTAAGTAGAATAGAATGGCGTAAAATATTGTACGTCACTCGTCTAATAGTTATTTGTGCAACTAGTGAGAAAAGTGAGCAATTGACTCACTCGAGAGAAATCCTTACTCACGAGCCGTAGGCGAGTGAGGAATGGTTTCTCGAGTGAGGCAATTGTACTTTGAACTCGAGTTGCACATTATACTTTTCCTACAGTTACCATAAAACAAAAACATTTGTGAAGAAACATGAACAAACATAACCTATTTTTACACAGATGTGAACTTTTAATATAACATTTAATGTGAAGTGACAAATACAACAGTACAACAGCTGACCAGCTGATTTACAGCCAGTGCTGCCAACGTATTTCGCGCGCATACGACGTTGCCTGCATGTTACGCGCTCACTATTTCGTGCCTTCACGTTGCAAATCTGGAGTGAGACAAAGTAATTAGAGTGAGACAATGTTAACATTGTCTCACTGGTGAGCGAATTGGCCACTTTGCTTTCTCAAATCAGTGAGAGAACATGTACATTGTTAGGTAACTGTAGGAAAAATGTGTTTACTGGACTTGTATGGTAATCCCGCATTCGCCCTCGTCTCGCACGTCCACACTCGTCCGGTAAACACCTATTTTCATGAATAGTAACGTAATATACTATGACCAAGCATACTCACAAGTAAAAAATCATCTAATTGTTTATGTGTATAGTGCATCGTTTTTAGAAGGTTAGTAGTTACAAACATATATCTACTCGTATTTTCAACGGATTAATTCTCCAAAAGAAAAACAACACTTCAGACACGTATATTTTTTCTTAAAATTATACCCACCGAAGATTGACTCAAAACCTCCAATGGATTATAATAAGTTCAGTGATTGGTCCCACATATTCAGATCAGTAATTCGAACATAAACTAACCATCTCCCACTGTAAAAACCCCTCCATCATGGTTTCAAGTGTGGTTACATCAAATGTCTTTTTTGTAGTGCCTAGACTGATATTTAAAAATTGTGTTCTATCTTCAAATCCTTGGACAATACTGGCCAGGAACAATTTCCACAGGCTGGGAGATTCCGGAGATTCGTGGTATTATCACTAAGACAAAACCGATTAGTGGTGCGCGGGATTCGAACTTTGGGGGCCTCGGAGAACAAAGTCCATCGCTATTACAGACCAGCTCCACTACAGTGATATTTTTCATGGCATTGACTAGAGACCACGCAGTGTATGGTGGGTAGCTTCCAGAACTCGAAGACTCCCACCTGATCATGTGACGTACCAGCTGACATTGGCCTTTCTGTCAGAATATTGTCAACCAAGTGGCATTGTCAGTGTAAAGGACCAGGACCAAGGGCAAGGGAAGTAGTATCTAGGTCATTCCGCGTCTGCTTCAATACCTTTTTGACCTCAAGGTGTTCTCTTGTACAAGAAAGAGTTGATGAGTTTAGAAAATAATTCCTTGTGAAGTAGCTTGAGTGTTTGACGTCTGAACTAGACAAAAATATGTTAAAAATTAGGTAAATAATTATGGTTTTATCAAATACAATGAAGAATAAATCTACGCAAAGATTTATATTCTTCATTGCCAATGGATGAAGTGCGCTGTGCTGCTCAAAATGCAGTTTTCATTCTTATGATTTTTCTTAAATTGAATATTCAATCGTACCCATCTGAAATGGAAACTTATTTTTAAATACAGTAGTATCTTCCCCTTCCATGTTCCTATTAACTGCCGAACTGTAAAACTATGCTTTAATCGTATCACTCTATCAAATGCTTATTGTTTTCACATTTACAGTACTAGATTTAGCTGGTCAAGACAAACAGTCTTCAAAGTCAAAATTGATTTCACAACCTACCAAATTATAGCAAAGAACAGAAAAATATCAAATATAAATCCAATCCCAAAACACACCGAGCTGTCAAATAATGTTCTTGACATTGTGGACAGCCTCTCACACGACACTCGTCCTAACCTTGGACTTAGACTGGTTCATCCACGTTGTGGGAATATTTATTGACCATTCAAATCTTCCATGACCTTTCCGTTTGGCTTGGGTCCATCAGCGTACTTGCGGTCAAATCTGGACAACGATTCCCTACGATTGATTCCCTTTTCGAGATCATTGCTGCTCATCGTCGGACTTGTCTATGTCGATACATCGCATAATCTCTGATCAACCTTCGCGAAGGTTGATTTCCTTTTCGAGATCATTGCGGTTCATCATCGGATTGTTCGGTGTCGATATATCGCATAATCGCACGACTGCGCCGCCTTGCCTTGCGGTTCTATAGTGACTGGCCGTACATAATCAATGTGTTTTCTTTAGCCAGCGAACCAATTTCACGCAGTTTTTATAAGTTGGATGAGCGAGGGAAAGTGTCGTGATATAAGAGTGTAACAGTACAGTGTGTAGAACGACGTCACCTGCTGCAGGGTAAATTACTCAACACCTCTGTCCGGCTGTTTGTGCATACATTACCTTCCTGGAACAGCTGTAAACAGATCAGATATGTTTGAAGTCATTGTAAGGCCACGAATAAGAAGCTGTTATATTACACTATAAAGTATCAATAACTTTGTATCCAGTTTGATGTTTAATCACGGACTGTTTACTGGCATCGAATATAGTTCGCTTCAGTAATAGATATTATCTAGTTAGGCTACTATTCTTTTGGTGGACCTCCACTAAGTTCCTCTAGAGTCTAGCCCGGAATTGTTTTCTACATTACCTCAGGCTAGTTCTAGAGAGTGCGGCATTATCAATTAGATAAAATCCGTTGGTGGTTGGCGGGATTTGATACCGCCAATCACTAAGCCGTGGGGGTTTAGGGACCAAAGTTTTGCGCTGTACCACTAAACCAGCTAACTCCAATATCCAATAATGAAACAATTTTCCCTTGAAAATAGCCTTATCTTTTTTTAAACAATAATCATTCAAACCAACACCTTAACGCGACAAGGACATGAATGTACCTTTAGCACGACGCCTTCACAAATCCCTTGCGTTGAAGTCACTTATTAGTTGTATACTTAATCGAATTGCCTCTTCCGCACTCCTCTTTATGTCCATATGAAGGTACTATCTTTATAAACGGAATCTTTATAAAAAAATAATAACCAAAATAATTGTATAGATTTTAGTGGAGAGGAGTTCACAAATGCAGAGGATGTTCTCCTCGCCAACAAGAACATTTCTCTCCGTAGGCGTATATTATTAAGGTGGGCTAAAACCATAGATACGTGTTATTACATATCTATGGCTAAAACTGACTTACCGAACAAAAAACTAAAACCGAAATTTAAACAACCAACATGAATCAGTTAATTGATGTAGTTTGTTTGTATATGCTGGTTTGAACTTCTTTACTGCAAATCAAAACCGAATTATGTGTATGGCAGCAAGCTTAACTGCTTATGGTCTTTATCAATTGTCAATGGTAATAATTAGGGGGATTAAACCACTACACCCACCGAAATTAAGTGTAATCGTTACATGGTAATACACTAGATCTATCAAAATTCAGGATGTATTGCCTATTGGCAGGAAAGTCTGAAGTCAAGCGATTAACTATTCCTTCGTGTTTAATTAGTATGAAATATATCCTCAACAAAATACTGTGTGTTTGTGTTCAAGGCTATGTTGGGTTATGGCTACAACACTAAATTATGTATTTTAAAATATTTTTCAAAGAGGGGCGTTACACATTATGGCCAAAACGTGGCCCATTTGATATTCTTTTAGCATGTGCAATGGTAGCAGAATGAATACAGTAAGCGGTTGGTTATAAAATGCTTGCAAACACTAATAAAGCATTCTAAAACTATAAACATCCAGAAAAACTAAGACCTTAACAAGTCTTAACAAGGATTAATGCTATTTCCCTAATCGTTTCTAAATTTGCCAGCGAACTTTTAGTTAAATGAATAATCATCTTGCTAATTTTCAACACTATACAGAACATTAAAAATAGCTATACTCAGGGGCTACACTGTATCTTTAACGTAAGCAAACAAGAGTAAGATTCTTATATTGTATGAACACTCCCTCACTTGTGTGGGCCTACTTCGAGCCTTTGAGACAACATTGGACTAAAACTTAGAATAAGAATCCTAAAGAAGGAAATGCATTCCTACATATCTCTGTCATATTCAAATTCCTATGACATTTTGTACGAAACATATAAATTTATATAATATACTAAAACTAGATCAAATCTAGTGCTACTCGAGCAAAACGGAAAGCTACGACTTTATAAGACGTCCGCCTGACACCATTAGAAGTATAATGGTGTGAACACTTTCAGCCGGCAGAAATATTGTATGCTAATGAATAACGAAAGTAAGTTGGTCGAAGAAAGTTGGCAGCTAGCAATTAAAACCTAATCAGGGGAATATAATAATGACATCAGTCAAAGAGTTCCGTACATTCATTGTTCACTGAAGTAAAAGTGATTAAGGTAATCACAGACAAATTAGTACTTCTCTGTGTGATGGGGAAATTTGATATGAAACTTGGTTTGAATGAGTGGAAATAAGTTACTGGAATAAAAACATCAGAATACAATAACAAAAGTTGAAGTCGTTATATTTTGTATAAAGCAACATAACACACTTCATTAATCGTTAACAACTCAATGGTTTTCTAAAACAAGCAACAGAACGTATACCCCCCCCCCACCCAAAAAAATAAATAAAACTAACAAGTGTATCCTGATCGTAGGCACGTGTAAAAAATCTTTCCTTTCCATTCCATTCTGGAAATCTGTACAATATGAAGGAATTTATCCCATTTATTTTAGGTGATTGATCTTTAATGTGAGCCAATTGACTAGAGCCAAATATGAAACTTTCGTACTTTGCACGATTTTTGACAGGAGTTATGCAATGCTGTACGCGATACTTTTGAAAAGAAGTCATTTCTAGGTTTTTTACTTGTTGGCAGAAATTTGTCATTCTTCAACACAAATATCAAATTTAATGTATTTTTTAGATTTATTCTTGGATTTTCATCTTTCAAATGATCATAATTGACCACTTTATCATTGCTAATCTACAGACTGTACGGGCTCGTGGACAACCTTAAAGACCTCACGTCCCCGGACCGGTGTCCTGCGATCCTTGGGCAAATGTCAAGGTCCTCCATTGATCAGCTGGTCAGTCCACATTATCACCTGGTTTTGACGCAAAGTTCATCCCACCACCGCGTGACGCGCATGCTAAATCAGCTGTTTATATTGCAGTGATTTACCGAGGGAAAACACCTTTAGGGAGGTTTCAAGGGAATTTATGGTTTGTGTACAACGCATCTTTTAGTTGTGTTTGTTGATCATTGTTTCTGGTTGTAAATTCTTTGAACAGCGTAGACAGTTTGGTTTTTAAAAGAAATGGGGTGTATTGAAAATCAAAAGTTCAGGGTAAATTGGCTTATTTTAATTTAGAAGAAAACCATTTTTGTTGTAGGCCTAATTGTTATTTTACCTGTATCGATATCCTTTAACACTTACTGTTTAAATGTACTCAAACATACAGTAGCAGAAACACTGCAGACTACGTGGTATTGTTGTTGCTTACTGAGTTTTCATTCTGGTATCACGAAAAAGGAGATATACATTTCTATCTTGGTTCAATGTAATATTTACAGTTTAAAGATTACTTAGGTTTTCCTGCCAAGAGGAGCACAAAAAGGGCTGTTTGTCTAATTTTAAAATTCTGGATAAAAGTAATCAATTTATACCAAAATTACAAGATTACATCAATAATTTTATTCTACTTAAAACAAGAATGACGACGTCAAAGATTAAACCAATAATCAATTTTAATGTAAAATACTCAATTGTGTAAACCCTGGTTCAAAGAGTTCACGAATTCACTTCAACGTGAGGTGTCATTAAGAAGAAATACATTGACCAATTTAGCGTTGAAGCATAGAGGTACATCATTGTAACCTTTTATACATTACCTCACCTAATAAGAGGGAAGTAGTTAACTAGTGGCTACATGGTAATTTAACCAAGCCAGCTTTTTAAAGCAAACTAGAATAGAAGAAGAAGAAGTTGGCTATTTATGATTTTAGAGTTGAGACATTTCGGACAGGTTCTGCCAGGAAGCCACGCACGATTATACCACTAGTGGCAATGACTACACAAAATCACCGCTCTAAACACACTTCACTCATCTCCAAACCACTCTTTTTCGCTCACTTTCCCTTTTTTGTTTCAGTAAATTAGTAAGCGTTGCGCCATTTCTGTCCACTATGTCCACATACTTAGAGATTTCTTGGGTTAATTTTACTCTTTCGCTTTAATAAGCCAAACCGAGTTATATATTTG
Organism: Macrosteles quadrilineatus; assembly: GCF_028750875.1. NCBI lineage: Eukaryota > Metazoa > Arthropoda > Insecta > Hemiptera > Cicadellidae > Macrosteles > Macrosteles quadrilineatus. Next base: position 32,445,604 of record NW_026542598.1, on the reverse strand, counting down.
ACTAAATTTTGCCCTAAAACGTTTGCCTAATCGTGTGCTTTTACGTACGCACTCGTTGGTATATTCGTTTGTATGAGAAACTGCGTAAGGTTGTTTGGGGTCAAAGAATATTACTCAGTAATAATTACTGCATTTGTGACACTTCTACGGTTTCTTTTTCTTTCTTAAGGAGGATGGTGACCTCATTTACCTTGCAATCTCCATCCACATATACTCATATACATGTACATTATACTCATTCACATGTACTGTACATAATGCTCTTTGTGTAAGTTGAAATACAAGGCTTCGGCTTTGGCGTTTTAAATACATGTATTGTGCTAACTATTATTTGTTGATTTCGGCTGTGTGATGGTCCGTTAATTCAGAGGTAATTATTAGTTGTTGATCAACAAAATACTATAGCTCTGAGCGAAAATAACTGGTTTTAACGAAGTTACCTTCAAATATTGAACAATTGAATTTGTAGTGATTCGAAGTATAATCTAAAAATAAACTGCAACTTTGTCCGCAGCAAAGCACTGGTGTAAAGTGTACTCAGTTCAGTTTCAAGTGCAACTCGTGCAATTCCCTCAGATAACGCAAAGTGGAAGAACTCGTTGCCAACTCTCATTTAAATCTATAACTGATCCTACAATAATCGTCCTAATAAATAAACACAAACTAATCCACAAAAAGGAAACAGTTAATGTAAAATGCCGCAAAAACCGTTCGACGATCACTTTGACGCTCAAAAAGGGAAAGAGCGTTAAATCTATCTCGTAAGCAGATTAGGGCGAATCGAACTGGTCTATTGGCATGTGAGGAAAGCAAATCAGCATCTTGTCAGCAAATTTGTGCGAAGGACGACTTTCTACTGTATAAATGTCCACGAAATGTTTATCAGACCATTAGATAGACAGGTGTGGGAGGCAGTGCCAGCAAAGTGATCTGAGTTATACAATGTATATCGATCGAACAGTGCCAGAACCCACCCTGTCCATACCGTCTATACAGAGAGGCTGCCAATGCCAGTGATATAGCCAATATACAGCGATATATGAGAATCTAACATTTTTGTGAAATACGACATATTTATATGGCTTGATAATTGAATGACTACAGTAATTACAGCCGTGCAAATATGTTACGTATGTTAGTATTTCAAAAGAATAGCGTTAAAAGGCATGGTATAGTTTTAAAATATAATTAGTTTGCAACGAGGTCAGAACACAAAATAGAAAAACACATTGCCCCGCCATTGATTACAGAAACTAAATTATATCTCTAAGATTCGCCACAGAAAGTAAGGTACACCTAAAGTAATCCTTTTAACCTTAGGTTTAACCTAAAGTAAAGAAATTAAACCTTATATCTCTATAGATTCATGGAATTATCAATTTTTAAAGAGCCATTTTAGTAAAGTTTGTAAAACAAAAGTACAACTATCAATTTATAAATTAAATAATTTTATAAGTAATCAAAGCTAGTGTGCAAATCGAGGTGATTCATACTGTTGCAATGAAGACTAAATTTCCAAAAATCCAACCTATAACCCTTCTCGGTACGGTACTATGTACATTTCAGCTAATTTGGCCGAGTTTGTAGCGATGAAAAAGCAGTTACATATTTTATACACATCAGTATATAACTATATACACACAGCCTTCATCTACAATTGCATATATTTCGACAAGTCACGTAATTAAATTTAATTCCGTTAATGTATCATGAATGCAGCAGGAATCTACCAGAATGAACAAATACCCATTTAGAGTTCCCAGTAAATTACCCGGCAATTTCTCCTTGTAAACAGTAAACAAAGGTGTCATCACAGTAATGAACACGACTAAGGGAAGAACAATAGATTCCAAGTTCACCAATGCTGTACATTGTAGACGTCACGGGAAGGAACAGACCTACGATGAGCCTTCGACTCTCTCAACGACTTTTTGCATTCATCAACCGTCATGGGAACCTTCCGCTTACCCAAGCGACCTTGGCTATCGCATCGGATATTTATATTGCGATAAGTTCATTACGCAATCGAGAATCGACAACCGGATCAATCACCGAAACGGCCGTGAAATGAGCATAAAGCAGGATCATCGGATGATTACTTTCATCGGCCTTCACGGTCATCGACTTAAAATAATCCCGACGTTTATGTTATCCTTTCAAATTGAATCAGGATTTGTTACTCAATTCCAATAGTGTCGTGACTGATCACACTTTGCTTGCTAAATGGAATGAATAGTTTTACCAATCAATTCAAGTAGTACGCGCTGTTTATAAATAGCTAATTGCTAATTTTATTTTCGCAGGTATGATACAAAATCTCATATGCGACTAGTGTGTTCGATCGCAGATAACGTGATTTATACGTATTCTGGGGTTTCGACTTACAACAGTCGAATTATAGTAAGAAATGAACAACTGGTTTATTTGTTTCGCTGGTTTATTTAGTTTTAGTTTTTTATACATGGCCACCATTTTATTTGCTGAGTTTATTTGACACCAAGCACCGAAAGTTAAAATTTTGCCGAATCTAGACGCGTCGATAGTCCAGATTATTTAAAAGTAGAAGAAATAATTATTTAATACCAGACTCTTAATCGAAAAAAGAATAAACCAATGAATGTATATTGCATTTTTAGACAGCTAGTTGGGCAGTGACAATTAATGCAGACAATTCAGTTTCCACTTATATTTGGTTAAAATCTATTTGTCATAATGTAGTCATGTGTTAACAATAAACTAACATTTAGTTTTAACTCAATACAAAACTAGATGAACCGCTGAAGCAAAAGTGACATCTGACAACACCTAATCGTGAAAAATGCATCCCTAACACGATAAAGACATCATGAAATCATACATGAGTCTTCATGAAACTCCTATCAATTTCACCTAAATTATTTAACACTAGAGAAATTTCGGTATCAATTTAAGATCCTCCTTTCTCTTTTACTTTCCAGCGGATCCACCACAATTTCAGTTTTCATTAACACACAGGACAGGAAGTCTTTTGTAAACACTGACCACATCCTAGGACTCTCGTTTGGATAACGAGGTACCGAGGTTCGTCAAAAACCCAGACAGGAAACGGTCATAACAGAGGAGAGCGCATCGCGCATCGGTTCCTTGTTTTCTCCACTGTATGGACGAGTAATTAATTGGACTCGCATAACTTATGCTGTAATGAATGCAGTTTATGTAACTGGACTGCATCTGATGGTATTACACGACCGCTACATGTGTTCACGTGTACGTGAGTAAAGGCGTGTACACGTGTAATTACTAGGTGTACGTGGCATGGTACACGTCGTACGTGAGATGGTGACGCCTATTAAATAGAGAAAAATGTTTTAAGTGACCTTAAAAAACGATTTATCTTAAAGCACGGATGTAGTAATTGCGTGCTTAATGTTCGAGAATGGCGTGGATTTAAAGTACTCCGTCATTGATTCATGATTTTAGAGTTGAACTAAACTCTTTGGCGCCATACCTCTCTTCAGTATTCTTTGTGTGGTCATTCAGAACGGTGACCCGAACCAAAAGCAGACTAGAATGGAGGAACAGGGTAGTCCAGAAGGAGGGAAACAGATGGTTGTTCGGAATGGGGGATATAAGGTTACGCAGATGTGGTAAACGCAGCTTTGTCCAAAATGAGGGAAATATAAGGTAGTCCAGAACTTAGAAAAAGCTAAATGTACAATTTTCCAGAAGTAGAAAACGTATGGTTGCCCAGAAGGGGGGAACTTAAGGTTATCCAAACGTGGAAAACATATGCTTGTCCAGAATGGAGGAACATAGGGTTTTACAGAAGTGGGGAACTTAGGGTTGTCCAGGCGTGGAAAACATATGTCCAGAAGGGGGGAACATAGAGTTTTACAGAAGTGGGGAACTTAGGGTTGTCCAGAAGTGGAAAACGTAGGGTTGTCCAGAAGTGGAAAACATATGGTTGTCCAGAAGGGGGAAAACAGAGTTTTCCAGAAGTGGGGAACTTAGGGTTGTCCAGAAGTGGAAAACGCAGGGTTGTCCAGAAGGGGGGAACATAGAGTTTTCCAGAAGTGGGGAACTTAGGGTTGTCCAGAAGTGGAAAACATATGGTTGTCCAGAAGAGGGGAACTTAGAGTTTTCCAGAAGTGGGGAACTGTAGGGTTGTCCAGAAGTGGAAAACGTAGGGTTGTCCAGAATGGGGAAACGTAGGGTTGTCTAGAAGTGGAAAACGTAGGGTCGTCTAGTAGGATTGTGTAACAGAAAGAGGGGATCCTGTAAGTAGTCCGGTTAATGTATAGGGCACTTCCATGTTTACTATTAACCACTTGTCATTTCACAATATCTCAAATAATTTTAACAAAATAAAACGTTCTTTTTTAAAACAATTCCTCGTCCTCTGGTAGTATATAGAACAAATCTTACCATCCGGGAGCATTGCTCTACTAATGGATTGTTCAACTAAGAGCGTGATCATACGCTCTATTTGATGTAGCGTGAAATTCGCATGTTCATAGGTGAAATCCAACCAATCAATACGTGTAATAGTTTCTTATGTCCTCAGGATATCCTGAAAATCCTATGGTTAAAGTGGGACGCTTTAAAGCACTAATAGACCAAACTGTCTGTTTCCTTCTATATACAAATTTCCCTAACAGAAGAAAGGATTGAGTACCCAACTCTTTTATATGAGTAACATTTTGAGTTGTTGGTAGGAAAAAAGGAAAACATCACTATATGCGTACTTATTTGGAAATAGCTAATGTATTTTTTTTTTAGTTGAAAAGATACTACCAACCATCGAAAGTATGTGACTAATTTATGAAACCCTATAGGCCCTATTTACATCACATAAAGAACTTCTATTTTTCAAGCAAACGAAGAATTAATGCGAATGAATTACTGTACCGACTCTCATGAAAATCCCAACGAAAAATATGTTGATGTGCAAATAATTGAAATCGTATACAAAGCAGTAGAAACTAGGTTACTGGTAGCGAGTTAGCATTGACAAGTGCAAAGTGAGCTTTGATAGTGTCAGATGTATCGGTTCACCACAGACACTGTGGCAAAACCTTGTCTCGACCACATTGCCACAATGCCAAACTGCTACCGATCTACCTATGATATGGTGCAAGCGCGAATTCCTCATTTAGGTCAACCTATGGTCAAGAGGCAAGGTTTGACTGTTGACTATCCATACTTAATGGTTGGACTCAAGAGATCCTAATCGTAACTCAAAAAGCTCAAAAGTGTAAATTGTATCGTATTTAAGTATGCGGTGGGTTTAGTTATGAAGATAAATTATTTTGGTTCAATAAAACTTTCGAACCTAATTATTTCTTTAATTTGTTGACGTCAAAAAGTTAGGTGTATTCGACCTCCTATTTATCGTATGCACCCCAACTATCATGATATGCAAAAATTAAAAGATAATAGAATTTTGATTACAGTCTTAGTTGACCTTAGCTGGCGGCACATAAGCAGGTTGTGAAGCAGGTTGTGTCGGTATCCAAAAACAAACTACAAGTAGCATCTATCGAAATAGTAACTATTTACATCCGCGGTATTTTCACAATTAACTCTTCATGTCCTCAGAATAAAAACAACAGAGCATCCATTTGTTTAAATTTTCCTTATCGAAATTAATATTCTATGCGTTAACGGGTGATAAGCATGGTGCTAAGTTCCATTGAGCGGCATTTATGATACTTGCGGTTACGGTATAGGAACATAACACATCAGATGACTTATCTTCTCGATAATCACGTAAGGGAGGTCCGAGAAAGTGCCAACAGTTTCCGGTGGGTAGTGCGGCTTCCTCCTGAATCACCGCATCTGGACTACGCCCTCACCAGCTTCCGGGCAGAAGAGATCCTGGTCCTGGAGGATATCCGGAATTCCGGACTACTGCGAAAACCGGCCAGTGAATGTTATGGATACGCCCATTTACAGGGGTGAGTCACCTTCAAATCAGTTTGAGGGAGAAAATTCCTTCCTTAGGGGCTACTGCATAATACATGTCGTTAAAATTATGTTTTTATTACCTATCTAAAGAATTTTCCCCCAAATTTGTAGTAATTTATAACGCTTATTGCACATATTTTTCATAAACGAATAAACTATTTTTACAATTTCCGAACTGTAAAGAAAATTTCATTTAATACCGATCTCAATGTACCACTAACTGTACAATTTGTCCATCTCATATTTAAACTTAAAAATACTGTGATTTATTCGTCATTTTATTTGAAATAAAGATGTATAATAATATCATCTAAAGATTTGGTACACATAGGTACACAAGAAATAATCACTACGATTGTAAAGGTCACAAACAGCAGCCAAAGATTTTTTGGTTTTTCATCCAAAAGAAATATTTAAATAACCACGCTTGTATTGCATGATTTCTTGGTTCGATTGTTGACCTTGGCAATGTATTTCTGATATACTCCTGCTGTAAAAAATCTTATTTCGAAAATCCTAACATCAAACGAACTGGGAATAACAAAACCACCCTATCAGCTGAAATCGTGAAGAGAAACAACAAAACACTTGATATCCACCAAAGGAAAGTTCCCAGGAGGTGTTTAGGAATGTGTGGTCCAGTAATCCAGTAATCCAGCAGTCATGTCGTCTGCAACGTAGTTGCATAACAGCTGTTTAATTACTGGGAAGTCAGCTGCATGGCAGCATCGCGCCTCATATAGCACTGTAACGACCGAGTCACTTATATGTGGCTCAGTAAAACAGTGCAGGACATGTGTTGCGCAACTTTGTGTGCGATGTAGTGTGCGATCGTTTGGCACTGCATTTCCGATTATTAGTAACACATCGTAATAAGGAAGGATCGTTAAATAATATCAATCACTACGAAATCGGAATATCTTAAGGATGGATTAGATAAGCGATTTTGTTATGAAAAAACCCATAATGATAAAAATATATCGTCTAACTAAAAATAGGTTGGTTATATAAACATTTTGCGCCGCCAAAAGAAATTTTTGCGTTTTATATTATACTATTTTTTTATAAGATAAGAAGATAATATCTCAAAACAAAATTAGCCGCCCAGAAGAAAGAAGACCAAGAGGAAGATCAGGATGGGTAGCCAAGTGGTTTAAGTGCTCGCCTGACAGTCAAAAGGCCACCGGTTCGATCCTGTCGAAATCAGTAGCTTGTTGATGGTTCGAAACTAGACCCAGCTGTTCCTGATCATTGGGATTTAAATAAATGATCCTGACTGATGAAATAGCTGGTCTTAGACAGTAAAAAAGCTACACATATCATCTCACATAATTATACACTAATCCTTCACTCATATTTGGGTTGAAATTCGCTCCTAGGTGGCGTCCCCAACTCAATGATTGATAATTGATAAACAATTTTGGAAACAAGTTAAGAGAAGTATATAGAGCCGATTAAGAGTGACAAATGAAGATGCAGCATATCGAGAAAGATGTATATTGCATGGCCCTGTATTATTAATCCACGGGGAATCGAAAGACATCGAAAGAAGAGGATCATGACGCGACGAAGATTCGTAAAACTTAACATGGCCAAGTAAAATTGTTTTATGAGATATTATTAGTATTTTAATCTAAATAATTAATTAATGAATAAATATAGTAAAAATAATGAACTTTAGAAATTGTTTGACTTTAGACACTATAAGGATTGTGTCCGGTAAAGGTTGAGAGCATTTTTGCCAAGTCGGTTAAATGTTTTCCCATATTAAAAGGGGATTTTTGTGGTGCACGTTTTACCAGTTCGTTATAGGGGACAATCGAACAATCAGTAGTTCACAAACGGGGTGTATAGTAAAATAACTCATAAATAAATCCAATCATCAACCTACTGAAGTATTATTTGAAATAATCTTGGCATAAACTTTACTTTGGTTATTCAATAAGGGTGACAAATCTGAACTAGAGAATGTTTAATCTAAGGTGTGACTAAATAGCAAATACTCCTGGCTATTAAGGCTGGAATATGATTAACAGCTCAGTAAATCATGGCTACAACCAGTTTCGGTAATAAATGTTTAAACTGCGATATCATCGGCTTAGATATTTTGAAATTACAAATTAGGTCCCTTTTTGCATGAATAACCCATTTATAACATGTATGACTAACACAATTTCTTTGTAATAAGGATTTATAATAATTTATTTATCACATTAAAACAAATGTTCCTTTAGCGTTTTATTTCTGTCTAGAATTGACTAGTTAAGTGTGTTAAAGCTTACTTCTACCAAACCCAAAATATTTTGTTAACAATTGTATTACATCTTAGAAAAATAAGCTTGCAAACGTTACGCAAAGGATACTCAAAGCTAAATACTGTTGGGCAATAGTTTACTCTGGCATCTGTTAACCTCTCCTGTTAAAACTGATGTACAAATACACACAGATTGAAGTCGGCGATACATTCAGAAGATGCACCGGTCAAAGGTGAGTGAATGTATGTCACTGGATGCATTTCATTTGAATTATACATTTGCAATCCCCTATCTTATATAACCGTTCTGTTGCTGGTGAGTGAGTGTATGTCATGCCTGATCGTTGATTGTTTATGACAAACGTTAATCGTAAATATATCGTTAATCGTTAAATATATATCACGAGGAGTTGTTATTTTTCTATATGCTCCTTATTTACCCAAAAGGAGCATGTTAGATAGATGAATGAATATATCAATGACAAATTATGCATGTTTTTAAATGATGAATCTAATAATCATATTATGCAATATCTAGGGTTAATTACTGTTCTGTGTAAAAACCAGTTGAATAAATGTATGAAACCTTTGAAAGGTAAGAGATCAGTCAATATAATACACAAGATAGCTTAAAGAAGGTGTCAATCATTACGGAATTGGAAGGCTTAAGGTAATCTTAAGAAAACAACATTTACTTTCACCACCTATTTTTGCACTCCATATAAATAAATTACAGTAGACAATTTTGACTAAATTTCTTCTGGGGAAGTATAAATTAATTGCATGGGGAAAATTGTGTTGTAAGTCAGAAAGAAAACAAAACTGGATTCCAGCAGCACTTCTTTATCTATTCCTTACTATGGAATTTACATTGGTAATTTTACAGAATATGTTAAATGCACATTTCGCTAATGTCTACTGTTAACTAGTAATCAAAAGGAATAACGCTCATTATTGAGAACTGATATGAGAATCAATTCAAGACTGAAGCACTGTAAGAGAGAAGAACACACCCCTTATAGACACACTAAGACAAAGAGTGTTATGAGTCAAAATGTCTTTGGTAAGGAATCCGTGGATCTAAAAGTCTTCGAGAAGAAATAAAATTCTAAGATTGAAACGCTATTGATAAGAATACCCTAGGCTTAGAACTATTGGACAACAGTTTCTTGAACCCAAACGTCTAAGAAAATAATTCCCAGCTCCAATGGTTTTAAGATAAGAGTTCCAGGATATATGCCTAATAGAGAAACACCCTTCTAAAAGTCTTAGAGAAGAGTGCACCAGATAAAAAAAGAAGAACAACTTAGAGAAGAGTTATGTGGTTCAATACGTCATAAAAAAGCAAACCTGTAGGTTTAGATAAAGCTAAAAATACATCCCCAAGTCAATATGACCTACGAATGAGTTTCCCATATTAAGACTCTTAAAGAGATTTTTCCGAGTCTAATCCTCAATGACCGTGGCTCCTTCAGTCGGTTGAGGGATTACTGTGGTCGGAGTCAGTAGAACCCAATCAATCATCTTGCTACCATCTTGCTGAATATGATAATATAATAATGGTTCTGCAACACGAAGATGACCATGACACGGGTCAAAGGTTAAGCTGTCGCCGACGTCTCGACCCGCCAAAACATGCTGGACCTGTTCCTTTTGGCGGGTGAATTTATACATCCAATTTATACCGTGATATTTTTTTTAAATAACAATGAATTTGGCACGAATTATTTTCTTTGTTTAATCTTCCTTCTTATATAAAATATAACGCATATTATACATTCATATGACTCATTTGGATTTATTCATTTGAACAATGTAGTGATGTACTTGTTAAAATAATTCGTAGATTTAATTATTCTGGATTCTTAGCGATACGTGGGATGAATATTTATGTCTAAATCGTCGAATCAAAGACAATTTCAAATAAGTTACATCCACCATTAGTCCAGTGCAATTTGACAAAAAATTACCTTGACCCGGACAAAATTGATAACAGGCTGAAAATTGGTGGAAACGTTCAGAACAATGTCCTGAGTGGCCCACACAAAGTCCCAAGAAATCCCAGTTGGGGAACGGCCGCCATCTTGAAAAAACCGCCGCCATCTTGGAAATTTAGATTTCTTGCTGTATCTTTTGAAGTAATAGTTCGAAAGGCATTATTTATGTCTCAAATTAAGCGGTTTGAACTCATGTATGAGTGTAGTATATAATTAAAGAGTTTAATACGTTCTAAGCATAAATATTATTTATATTACCTCCACAAAAATGATTTAAATTTACAAAATATTTACAAAATGAAGTTTTTTTTTCTTTTGTTCTTAATGGACTTGTTAAAGCCATTAACCCTTTTGGCATTTCATGCAATTCACTATGTTTAGTCTTTGGAATTGGTTAAATAAGGGGTGAAGTCAAGACCCCCCTCCTCTAATATTTTTCTAAGTAAGTATACAGAAATATCCTTTTGGTGGTGTTGCAATCTTAGTTTCATTTGATGATTTTGAAATATTTGAGTGTCCCCCAAAAAGAGGGAATTTTAAGGGCAACTCAAAAATTTTAAAGTAAATCCTATTCAAGTGACACCTCATCTTGAAGTGTTCACAAAAACTTAAAGAATGGTGAAAACCAGAGTTCCCTATATCTTCTCTATCCAAAATGGTAGCCCGTCAAAAGTTTAATAACGATAGTGTTACATTAATTTTCCTGTGTACCGTAGTAAAAAGTAATTCCCCCCCTTTAATTTGTTTCGAAGTAAATATTATAGAGTAATCCTTTTGGTGGTGATGCAACCTTAGCAGGAAGTTTCATTTTATGATTTTAAAATCTTTAAGTATTCTCCTCTGTCCAAAATGGTAGCCAATATTACAATTACGAACCAATATTACCATTGATTTTCCATAACGTTTGACGGGCTACCATTTTTGATAAAGATGAAAAAGCAAACTCTGGTTTTCACCATTCATAAAGTTATTGTAAACTCATTAAAATGAGATGTCACTTGAAGAGGGTTTACGTTTAAATTTTTTGAGTTGCCCCCAAAATACCCCCTTTTTGGGGAACATTTAAAAATTTCAAAATCATAAAATGAAACTCCATGCTAAGATTGGACGACCACCAAAAAGGACATCTCTGTATATTCACTTAGAAAGTATTAGAGAAGGGGAGTATTGACTTTTTATTCACCTAAATGCTGTAATTTGTTATTTATTTATTTATTCCAACGGCAAGATCACCAATTTACAATGTGGATTCAAGAAGCCTAAGTGGTAACAACTTCCATTTTAACAGAAAACTTAACGAACTTAAATCTATAGCAGGAGCAGAGCAACATCGGTAACAGGAAATGTAATCTTGACTAGGAAAGCATCAATTTAACAATGAAGTACAAAATTAATTATGAAAAAGCAATTAATAATATCGTTTGTTCCGATTTTTAAAATAGAATCATCTAGATATAGTTGCTATAATTGATTACCATTATATTTTAATATTGCATATAAACTTATAATGTAACTACTCGCTGTTAAATGTTATTGTCGGTGATGTAATCTTAGTTGTAACTATCGCGGTTGGCACATCCGTGTCCAGTGCAGTATCCATGCATCTTGGTGCATTTAAGACCATAAGGGTAGTTGTACTGTATCCATGAATCCATTCCAACCTGGACTTGGGTTGTCATTAAGTTGGTAGTTAATGAGCCATAGGGTGTCAGCAAGACCAGCATCTACAACCATTTTTGGTTCGGAAAGTCTCATAATTGACCTTCTTGTATGTCGAGCAAACTCCTACGATAGAAAAGCTACGATAGAATGTCTAACAGCAACTACGAGCCATACCGTCTGTGAAGGCCGAGCAGCAGGGGCGATATGAAAGATCGTGGTCGAGCTGCAGCAATAATTGCATGAGCTGTATTAGTTGTCTCCTCTTTAAAGCTTTATCATAGTTAAATGGATATTATATTTATATTTAACCAATTCCAAAGACTAAGCATTGTGGGGTGCAAGAAATTTCAATAGGGTTAATGGCTTAAACAAGTCCATTACAAAATAAGAGAAAAAGCTTATTTTGTATATATTTTGTATATTTATATCAATTATTTTAGATGAGGACGCCACTATGTGCGTATTTTATCAAAATATGAGTGAAGGATGAGTGTAGGATGAGTGGCGCAATCTTGTAGTCTTGTTAGTGACTAAGGCCGACATGTTCCTTAGACACAAATGTTAATTAATAGCCCATACAGCTAATGACAACTAAGGGACCTACAGTTTATAGTGGAATCCGAACCAATTTTTTTCCTTGTAATTAACGAATTGGTCTAATTATCAGGATAGTACTGCGGATAGTCATAGTACTCACTTGTGTGGACGTTAATCCACACCAGGGAGCATCGCATCCACCTTGCATGCCTATAAATATCCACAATTCGTATAAAAGGGGGGACATAACCGTATCTATATCGTTATTATGGATATTTTTTAGCTTAATATAATTAAAATGTATGCTTAGAACATAATAAACTCTTTAATTATATATTACCCTCATACATGAGCACAAATCGTTTAATTTGAGACATAAATAAGGTCTTTCGGACAATTACTTCAAAAGATACAGCAAGAAATCTAAATTTCCAAGATGGCGGCAGTTTTTTCAAAATGGCGGCCGTTCCCCAACTGGGATTTCTTGGGATTTTGTGTGGGCCACTCAGGACATTGTTTTGAACATTTCCACCAATTTTCAGCCTGTTATCAATTTTGTCCGGGTCATAACCTAATTGCACTGGACTGCCGGAATAAATATATAAACCAAGTAAACAAGTTAAATATTCAATATGACATACTTCAAATTTTAATTACTGTATGCTAGTTTTCTTTATTCATCCTAAATTAGTAGAATTATTTTCCTCACATTAAATCATACATATTACACACTCTGAGCATTTATAAAACTAATGTCTCTTCTAATACAAGTCCGCTGCGTGACAAAAGTGGCAACGCCGCATTGCCGGCCTACAGAAACAGCTGTTGCACTAATTCATAATAGAGCGTCTGCGCAATATTTATGTTTACATGTTTGTTATTACCATGACAATAGGCCGGCCGGTGCGACGTTGCCACACACCAACACCACGGCCTTGTATTAGAAGAGGCTATGGTAAAACCATATGTTTTATCTATGGTAAAACTCAATGTGAAACAACCACTAAACAACAAATTAAAAAATGTACTTTGCAAAATGCTTAGTGATTGAGTGTGAACATTTCATTGTGTCATAGATTAGCTATACACAAATAATAATTATGAGAAAATACCGAAGAGACAATAGACAATACAATTTCACTAATAGTAATCTTCCTTAAAGCTTATAAGTAATTAATCAACAAGTAAATGCATCTTACCCAACGAGTTGACAATGAGAAAATTGCCAAACCCAATCAATTAGCAAAAACAAACAAATTACATTGGTGGGTGAGAATATTATATTAGGAAAGTCGCATTGCCTTTTCTAACTAATAGTATAAGTTGTGCTATGTGTTTGTTAAAAGTCCGGGTTACGTGTAAATTTAAAGGGAAAAGTTACTTTGGTAGTTCTATAAAAGTTCTTCCTAACTAAGATCAATTTACAAAAACGTACATGACATTAACATAGGTGTAAGAAGAAATATACCAAAATATTTGGCGAAAGTAAGAAACAATGGATTCACAATACATCAAACTACTAGGAGATAATTTGTTTCGGATAAAGCGTCCCAGTACATAAACAATTAACGATAAATTAATCAAAAATAATAAAACCACGTACCTTGTGACTAGCTACTGGAAGATTTTATAAAATCTTTCTTTAATTTTTAAGGTATTTCATAATTAGGTATTCGTATATTTTATAAGGCATCTTCATTTTATTGGGTAAACACAGAATAGCGAGAAAGATCTCAGTTTTCTCCTGTACAAAATTGATTTTGTTATTCTTCAATAATGAGCGAATGAAATAAGATTCTTAAAGTAACTATAGGAATTCGTAAAAAATACGTCATTGTCTGCAGAATCTCTCTAAAACTTAACTTATTTATAACTTTACTTAAATAGTATTCATACCGTACTATTGTCTTTCAGCTGTGCATAAGGGTTAGGAATTGTGGATATTTATAAGCATGCACTGTGGATGCGAAACTACCTGGAGTGGATTAACGTCCGCACTAGGGAGTACTACTACGACTATCCGCAGTACTATCCTGATAATTAGACCAATTCGTTAATACCGAGGCAAAAATGTGGTTCGGATTCCACTATAAACTGTAGGTCCCTCAGTTGCCATTAGCTGTATGGGTTATTAATTAACAGCTGTAAATGTCGGTCTTAGTCACTAAAGACTACAAGATCGCGCCACTCATCCTACACTCATCTCCATTCATGCTATGCTTAAAATACCTACTTTTATATGGTCGCCATTTCATTAAAAAGTATTAAAGTATTAAATTATGTTTTAAATTGAATCGTATATAGTATTGGAGAAAGCTATGATATTTTACACGTTCTGTAAATTGAAAACCAAGCAAATTGCGATCAGTCTCTAGAGTCTACGTGTTTTTCAAGGTCGCCAGACATATAACTCCGATCGTAAGTGGTCTGCTGGTCGTATAGATAACTATTACAACACATGGCAATTTACTACGGAAACAATGGTCATAACACGACGTATATCTGCGTATTATTACTGTATCACGATCCCTATATAAGGGGGTTGTTTGATTTATGTGTGAATGTACCGCTATTTAGGACGCAGTCTGTTCAAATTTTACAATTTTTTTCAAACGTTTTATCAAGAACTAAATTAAGATTGAGATGGGGACGCCACCTAGCTGCGTATTTTGACCAAAACATGAGTAATTAGTTTAGACTGGAGTGAGATGATCGTAGCTTTGTTACTGACTAATATCAGCTGTACAAAACAATTGCTGTTACATTAGCAAGGAAAATTTATAGAAATGATCAGGAACAGATAAGTACAGTTTCGAACCATCAAAAAGCGTTATATTTACGAAATAGGTATACAATGCTGAAGTGGCTTTTCACAAAAGCCGTAAAAAGCAAAACTGAATAATCTGATGAGTGTGAGTAGATGAATAAATAGAAAAAATTTTTAAAAATACAACAATCCAAAATTGTTAGTAAGTCTTTGTATTCGTAGCGTAAACATGTGTAATAAATACATGGACACTTTATCTATATAATTAAAAGAAATTGGATTTTAGTGTGCAGCAAACCGACCCTTAAATAATATTGATTTTTAAATGTATATTGGGTATCAATTTAAAGCTCTTGTCCTCTATATTTGCCTTTTGCGGTTTAGGCGATATCCCGTAAACGCCCGTCATATAGGCATTTAATTTAAGAGTGTGTGCTGAATTCTGTTGTCAATCATCCGAACTTTTAGAGTTTACATTTGTTTGCATAATAAAATGGCCATGACACAATTATGTTTACATCCATAAGAAAATGGGGTTATCGTTACAGATGGTGAAGTTTTAGTGGATTCAAAAAAAGCTTTGTACTGTTATTTGTATAACATTTTAAAGAAGAAAATGACTTACGTTAGATTTTCTGTTTCGTAGTATTTTTTATTGATGTTTTAGTAAATTAAAGTAAAATATTGTAATATTATTTGTTTAAAAATTAAATAAGAAAATGACTTGCGTTAGATTTTGTGTTTTCATAGAATGTCTCATTAGTATTTGTAATTTTTCTAAGATATCTTAAAGAGATCGCGCACGCAATGAAAATAGTAGGGATGATGAGAAATAATCTTTTTCACACTTATTAACTAGGCTATATCAAATATATCACGGAATTTGAAGTCACCAAGTGATGCTATTAGAATGTTTCAAAATACATGATTGGCTTAGTAGGCCTATAATTTTACAGTTCTGCCACAATTTTCGATAAACTTCAAATCTACAGCAATACCATCCGTTCATAGGCTGTGTTATTTTTAAGTAAGGAGTCAATATTTACAAAATGGAGTGACAATGATTATGGAACGCAACCTTATTAATAGTATTAATAAAGTGTAGCCTAACGTACACTTAACAATTAAAAGATTGAATATATAAGTAAAATATCAGTATTATCAAAATTTTAAGTTTTTCGCTATAGCCTAATTTTAGAAGTTTAAAACTTGTATGACTGTAAAGTTGATGTCTTATGTCTAAATACATTATTGTGCCACTTAGAGTAGTTAGCAACTAAACCATTCTAACCATTTGAATCGTTTAATACAAAATTGTGTCAACAAATAATTTAGCATTTACATATTCAACTAATAGTATGAAAATACGATTTCTCGTATAGTTTTATGTATATGGATGGTTCAATGGTAATCTAGTGTTCCATTTTATTAAATTTATGGCCGATGAAGGTATAAGTCAAATTCAATATTGATTTAATGGTTAGAGTGTGGAACCTATGTAAAGGAGAAACTGGTTCAAATCGAATCCACTCATTGCAATTACACCAATGTTGATGTGCCGTTACCGGTGTTTCGGAACTAATCTTAAGCTGTAGATCCCCAAATACTGTAGAGAGTTGATCAAATGTATCATAAGCGAAAAGAATTTTTTTAAATTCTCCCGAAGAAAATTTGATAATAATTTTTTTAGATAAATGAGTTGTGGAATGAGGTTATAATTTAGATCACGTGATTTTAAAAAGTTTTAAAATTGGAATCACCTCTAAATTTGGATCGTTTAAAAATATTCCAAGGGCTAATTCTGAGACATTGTCAAAGTTTTGTTAAATTGTCAAATGGTTGAGTAATAAAGATCAAATTGTACATCTGCGAATCAAATATTTTATAGTAAAATTAGATGGTCTAACATTGGTGCAGTAACCATGTTTGAGATAATTTGTACGTTTTAGAAAAATTTAAAACGATTTGAGTGGCAGGATCAAAGTTTTGAGATCTGTTACTTGGTAATTTGTAGTTAGATAAATTTGTTTTAACGTTACAATGGCATTACTTAAGTAATTTGTCACGTTTTGTACACTGTTTACATACGTTTAAGGGTTTCTGGTGGAAGAACTCACAATTTTTTAATCTGCTTTTTAAATACAGTACTTGGTCGTTAAATTAGATGGCGTGGAAATGTCACCACGGCTCAATTTTGAGACGTTCGTTGATATATTGGTTCATTGTTAATGGGTTTGAGTGGCAGAATCAAAGTTTTTAAATAAGCATTTTCCTGTATTTTGCTTTCTATTTTAAATATATAGGTATGGCAGTTATGTCTTTTGCTTGCTTTTTCTTAAGACTCATGTACTTAAAGCTGTAATTGATTATAAAAAAATTCAACGTTTTACCAAATGTTTAAGAGATTTGAGGGGCTGAGGTCGCCAATTTGGAATCTTCTTCTAAAATATGTTGTCGTTTGCTCGTATTTTTACTGTTCTATGATTAATTTATTTAAGGGTGTTTGAGAGGTTTCATTGGCAAGAACTTCAGAATCAACTCAAATATGTTGTCTCATGTTTATTCAATTGATGACAACAATACTATGATGACGTTCCAACAAATGTTGAGAGATTTGAGGGTCTGAGATCACCATTAATCTTAGATATTTTATAGGCAAATTTAATCATTTTATTATTCTACCATGACTTTATTTGAGTGTTTGACAAAGAGTGATAATAACTTCGGAATCATCTCAAATATTTTGTCTCGTAACGTAAACTATAGAAATTATCAAATGGGTGTCACAAACTACTCTATCCAACAATCACAACTGATAACAATTTACCTGGTTCTGGCTGTGGACGCAGGCCTGGTCTTGTTCCCTGCATTGCTGGGGGCGGGGGCCGGTGGTCGCTGCGGGGGCGGCTGTCGCACCACCCTCGTACTCTGGGGGGCGGCACTCTTCACCACCGTCACCGACACTATCACTAGACACAGTAACACTCTCATCTCGCTGTTGCTCCTTAGACACACTGAGCCACACTGAACGTTCTCCACTCAGTCCACTTTCACTCTCCCCCTCGGCCTGCCTCTTGCAGGTGTCCCATTCAAGGAAACGTGTCCCTCTCACTGCTGCTGTTTGTTTATTTTTGAGTGTTGCATAGTGATCCGCCGTGGATTATCACTGGCCACTGAAAGAAGAGATTCTAGATTATTAGATGTTATTGTTGCACATCTCATCAAGATATTTGCGAAATATTAAAGCACTACTTAAGTGCTGCTGCTTTAAAGTGTTGCCATCGTAGTGACCACCGATCATCTGTGGATTATCACTGATCACCCGTGGATTAACACTGATCACTGAGAGGAGAGATTCTAGATTATTAAATGTTATTGTTGCACTTCTCATCAAGATTAGGTATTTGCGAAATATTAAAGTACTACTTAATCGCTGCTGCTTTAAAGTGTTGCAACCGTAGTGACCAACCTCGCTGGTTTATCACTGATAACTGAAAGGTTAGCATAGAGTATTGTATGTTAGGTTATTATCGCACCTGTCACTAAGATTAAGATTTAATTTGCGAAATAGTAGTTTTGATTTAAGAATAGGTAAGTACGTCTTAATGCAGTAATAATCGGCGGAAATAAGGGGAAGAAGATGAAAGACGATTTTGACAATCAGACTAAGAACCAGGGGTGCAATGTAATGGGCTTTGGCGTAGTAATTTACTGTCCGGCTCAACCCTTGGATCGATTCAATGGTTGAATTGATCCAACTGCTATGATCATATGGCTTGTAATAGATAACGAACTGCTATACCCGTGGTTTGCAACGGGATGAAAATGTGACCTAGGCAGCCATTACAGTGTATAAGTGGTGCTGATGTGTGTTTAAATACAGCAACTCTATGATTGAATTTTAAACTGATTCAAAAGTGTAAACCTACTTACTTTCAAAACTGTACTTTTGATGTCCATAGATCTAAAATAGTATGACAACATACCTTAGTGTAAAAATAACATCATTACTTGATATTGATGTTTCATGAATGAGATGTTTTACCATAATTCTTCAATTTTAGTCAAGACTCTTTACATGTAGCTTACTATATGAATTACATATGAAACTGTGAGCAATACTCAACAAAACGTATAGGACTATTTTTAACCAAACATATTCCTCTTACTAAATAAATCGCATATTTCCTCAATCAAAGCATCACAAACATATTTTTGAGTAAATAAACAAACACCATAATTAATTGCATTGAACATCTGTTTCATCAAATAAATTAAATAATTTTAAACTTTGGAAGCATGTTTGACGTAGCCCTTTGGAAATCGGCCCCCTAAGCCCCTAAGAAGTTCGTCTATACCAATAATCTTCGGTGAATCTACTAAGGGAGAATGTTTATCTATGATTTACACACTCTAAGCTTCATTTTGATGTGCCATATGCCTATTTTTTTACTTGGCAAATAGGATTAACTGTTAATATAAAATATGATTGTATCACTTTAATAATATAAGATCCCAGCTTAAGAACCATGATCTCCGCCAAGAACAAAGCTACACAAGTCAGCCCTTGCCAGCATTTATATCCAGTGAAAACCAGACCTAATGTGTGTCGTTGTCTTTATATTTTGTTACGTAAATTGTTTAGTTATTAGAGGATAAACCCTCATAACTGAACATCAAGTTATCTAATGGGATTGTGGTAAGAATCTCCACTGCCCGTAGGGTGTGAATAGTCGTAATGGAATTCCTCACTGAAATTTTCTTGTAATGAATAACATTTTAAAATTGTGGAAGGATTGTTAAGTTTTAGGAACTAAAAAGGTTTAAAAATATTCCATACATTTTTCTATGGAATAATTTTAAATGAGAGAGTCCCTCTTTTATCATGTAGACTTATAATCAAAATATAAAGTTTATGTGAAACGACAACTAGTGACGTCATAGCAAACTTATCTAAATTAATCAGTATAACTACTCAATCACGTAATAAAGAACAATCATTTTAATTTGTAATCTGTTTTACTCGTAATGCACATTTGATTGTTACGGAAGCAGAAGCTAAGTTAATTAATTACCCAACGACCGTGGGAGGAACATGATCATGACGTCACTTTGATCAAAGGAATTTCAGGATCATTAGTCGGAACCTTGAAATCCTCCAGGATCAACCTCCATCCAACAGGCACGACTCCTGCTGACTCACAGATAGCTATTGCAGAGTTTAATCATTATTTTTTCGTAAGACAGAGAGCGTGCACTTCTTAAGGACGATCTCAAGAAGATTCCAAAAACACGAAGAATGCTCAAACATCCTCCTTGGATGTCAATCAATTTGGGTCTTCAATTGCGAAGAATCTTTTTCATTTCGACTTTGCAGCCGTAGGAGAAAAATGAACTTTGTTTTGTGGGTCAACCTCATTTAAAGTTCGGTTTTGCAGTTATAAAACAACTACTAGAGTTGCAAACTTGTTTTGATCATTACCTATTCTTGGATACATTGTAGGATGTGTATTTACCAAAACCCTTTCAACAGACGGATTTAGACTACAGAAACTGTCATAATCATGAACTTTATAGACTACAATATTTACAGTCACATACACCAAGGATAATTAATTGTGTTGGATTTTTCGTTGTTGAATATTAACCACAGCTTTTAACAAATCCATCGAAAAGATCCCGAAAGTAATGCAAAGCAATGCATCTTTTTAGCTATGTAAACGTTGGTAAATCCAAAATAATAGACAACCCCACTCAATGGTACAGCTAACGTTTTCACCCCCTGTATCTGATGATGATAAAAACTCATAACTGAGGTAAAGAATCAGTAATAATTTATTTTCCTAAGAACCCATCAATAACTAATCAATGGTACACCTCCCATCTCTCAGCATCCCAGCAGAGTAGTGTACACTTTGTATCACAGACTCCACCCTAGTAGCGCCCTCGTGTATTTCACCGACCATATGCAGTTTGACAGCGTTATTCAACACATTATAAGTGTCGCACGGTCGAGACCGCCGGTTCTTGGCATCAGTTCTCAATAAAAGAAATGTAAGTTCGAAGAACCGGTTGGCTGGTTCGCTTCCGGGCTTGCAGATCGGCTCTTGTGGTCCCCAGTGCCTTTCCCAGGTGATAAGGAGAGCTATCTACCAGATAGCAAGCCATCTTTGACATAATGGAGGTGCCTTTAAGGGCAGTCACTATTTGCTTTGATGGACAAATCTGATACCCCGGAGCATTAACTATCTAATGAGTGAAAGGGGATTTTTATAAGGCATCACGAAACGAGGAAACAGGTGCGGGCAATTAAATGAGTAATTTGAAATTGCAACAATTTTGTGTCATTCCTACTTTAATAGCTACGCACTTTGACTTTCATTTGAGGGAAGTTTTAACAATTCTGTAGCCAGGTGGGTACAAGTTTTTAGAACTGACTTGACCCTTATTATATTGCCATTTGTTCGTTACCACTGAATCTTGGAAGTTAATATGTAGTTCAGTAGTTGTCAAATCAATCATTACAGTAATTGGCGTTCTACTTCACTTTTGTTGTACGTCACACCAGCGGATTCTATCAGGAAAACACTACAAAAAAATGATCAAGATTACGATGAATTTTTCAAGTTTGCGATGATCTGGGTAAACTACCATATACGATCTTAAACTTACCAGATCTGCGCAGGCAACACTGTGAACATTTTGGGTAAAAGATTCGGATATTAAAATCGTCTCGATTTTCAGATAAGTAAACAACTACAACGTCACCATTTGAATGTTTAAATCTCATTCTACTTATTCGAAAGAGAGCTTTTATTTTGAGGTTATCCCACTATAACCGATGATCTGCCGATGTAAACAATACCTCAAGGTAAAGAATTTCAAAATGCAAAACAGGTGTTTCAGTTCACCACTACAACCATAAATATTGTTTTGCAGCTCAATACAATATGAACATTGAATATTTAAGTCTTATTAAAGTTATCTGTATAAGTAGCCTCCATTTATTTCCTCAAAGTTTTACATTTTTTGCGACTGTTGGCCTGTTTAGATAATGAGGATTATGGCATCGTGACTGATACAGAAGTTTCTTTGCTGGATGTTGCAGCTGGTTATATAACTGATGACTTTTAAAAAGCTAAATCGCTGGCCCACTTTGTTTAATACTTTAAACGAAAGGTTCACGATAGTGACATTTTGACGGAGGACACACATAATTTCACTGTTGCACAACCGGTAATTTACGCGATTTTAGATAAAAGGCTTGTTAGACTTACGGTTCGATATTGATTGTTGCGTAAACTGTGATGGTAGACGATTCGATCGTTGTTTTTGAATCAACAATTTAAGTGTATTGAGTCAAGTAGGTGAAGATGGTAAAAGTGTTTTAATACGGTATCTTTGGGTAAAAAATAACATTTTAATAATTTAAAAGGTTCTGTGGACCAACTAGGGTACCAACATCGACTTAACAACTAACAATAAATACAATGAGGCTGATTTGAGAGGAATTTCACACTTCACAATCGACATCCATAGAATATACAGTGGCCAAGATGGACCAATATGCATCTTAGATCCATGAGACCGATTTGACAGGAGCTCCACACTCCACAATCTACATCCATAGAATATACAGTGGCCAAGATGGACCAATATGCATCTTAGATCCATGAGACCGATTCGACAGGAGCTCCACACTCCACAATCTATTTCCATAGAATATACAGTGGCCAAGATGG
Organism: Macrosteles quadrilineatus; assembly: GCF_028750875.1. NCBI lineage: Eukaryota > Metazoa > Arthropoda > Insecta > Hemiptera > Cicadellidae > Macrosteles > Macrosteles quadrilineatus. Next base: position 32,422,699 of record NW_026542598.1, on the reverse strand, counting down.
ACCAATATGCATCTTAGATCCATGAGTCTGATTCGACAGGAGCTCCACACTCCACAATCTACATCCATACATTACTGTGCGCGACAATATGACCCAGATAATCCAGCCCACGCCTCTGATTGTCCCTAACTACCTCCAAATTATAATAATTACAGATCGTGCAGCGATAATCAGATCGCCCAAGGTCAAAGACACTGTTCTCTATAGTCTATTGGCACACGACTCTGCTGTTGTCATCACCGCTGCTGCCCCGCCAACCACCAACATGAATAATCATCATCAAGTCTTCTGCTTGCTGTCTCCTTGGACTTTTGATGATGGAGTAGGAATCAAATTAGTAGACTATGTTTTCATGTCGTCCTTTCAGTTTACCAGAGCGAGATTCATCGGTACATAACTGCCCGATCATTTTTTTACCCAACTACGGAATTGGAATGTATACTTTATGGTTTAGCACATATTATTTAGCATATGCACTACTGTATCTTTTGCAAACCCTTAGACAAATCATAGGTATTGATGATGTCCTTCGTGTCAAAAAATTATCATTGAATCAATTGTAAAATAACTTTTTGATCAGCATTGTACGTGTTATTAAATTTACGGAAAGTAAATAAAAGAAACGTCTTATAACACTTAATACATATATTTACGCTTATACTGTTAACTCACGAGACGGTAAATATATAAAATACCCCCGCCGCAGCAAACCTGCAGACTAAGCGAATTTCCATTTCCCTGAATGGATTTACACTTGTCTCCTTAAAAATATCACATTTATTCCCTATTTAAATAGAATCAGTTTAAAACATACTTAGGTTTGCTGCAACAGGGAGGGTAAAAGTGTTTTTTTATGTAAAATGTTAATAGTTGGTAAGAAATAAAAACATTTTCCAAATTTTGGGCAAAATATGTTAATAAACAAGCAAACTACAACAGTTTACTTATTCTCCATAAGAATAACATGGGAATTTTAAATTTACAATTTTTTGGAATTTTCTCCGTAACCATTAGGCGCATTATAACGCTTCAATATACTAAATTATTTGTTTTTTTAAGCTCTACAAAATAGTTTAGAGAGAAATTGCAAAATTTTATGTTTTTTGGGTCAAAAATGGGAAAAACCCATTTTTACCCCATAAAAGCCCCCATAAACCCCCGTTGCCATAGTCCGATCATGCTGGTTCGCGAACTCGTTTGAATAAACGTAGGTTTACACGTTTGTACCAAATTTCATCAAAATCGGATCATTTTTGCTCGAGTTATCGCGCTTACGGACACACATATATATATATATATATAAATATATATATAAATATATATATAAATATATATATATATATATATATATAAATATATATATATATATATATATATAAATATATATATATATATATGAATTTGAACGGATGGTGTTTTTGGCCTCTAGGGACCTCAAAACGAAAAAAAAATCGGTCCCGGGTCCAGGTCTTACCATGAGTACTACGGTAATAGCTTATTCCCTATATGGGAAATTCGCTAAAAGATGGTAAGTGGTGATCGATTTCAATTGGACACTCCAATCATCATCAGACCCAATAGGCCCCTGAATATATGGTTTGACCTAGAAATAATTAGAACACAGATGAAACCATTGTTGTTCGATAGTGAAAAGTATTGTGAATAACATATCAAAAGTCTCCAAAAATATCTTTGGTGGAACACCACCATTTTTCCAAAATGGCGGCCAAATCCAGTATTTTTTTTGCTTTTTATTGAAATTCTGACTTTCCAGTCAATATTGGTGAAAAGTCGTCAATACATTAAATGTTCCTCCTGAAATTACCTTTAAAATGATACCAAATACATGTACCTACAACAAAAAATAAACCCCGTAGAAATAATAAAATATTTCAAATAAAAATATTTGTTATAAATTAATGTAATAGTCCATAAGCAAACTAAAAATAACGTACACAGGGATCGTATAAAAATTTGCAAGTAAACATTTTATGGTTTTATTTTTATTGTTGTGGTGTGCAGAGTGACATACCAAAAGTTGCAAAAAATCAGTCCACCGGAAACCCCTATATTAAGGAAAAAATGGCGGCTTATCCCAATATTGGACAAATTTTGCAAAAAAAAAGATATCACATGTTTTTTGCACATTTTTCGAGATATTGACTTGGAACCACAACCGATATTTTTTTGGATGGTCCGTACTTAATTTCAATAGGGGACGCTTTTTGGGCCACCATCTTGGATCTGCCATATTGGATTTAAATATTTTTAAATGTAGACTAATTATAGTGTTGTGACACAACATTATGAACTAGATTTCCACGCTGATTTCAATGCTGAAATCCGTTTTTAAATAGGTTTTTTCGTTGCTTAAGATATATTAAAACGAAAACTCTCCCCTATACATCACTTATGGACGTATCGTACTTTGAAAATGTGTTCGGATTATTCTTCTCCATGTATTATTAATGCTTGCAGTTCGTTCTAGCCTTAAAATATTCAGTGATAAAAGAGCTGTCATTTTAGTTAGCTTTCATTTTGTTTTATTTATAGTTAAAACAGACTAGTTGTAGACGAGGCACAAACCCAAACACAAAATTAAATTTAACTTTTTTATCAGTTTCTGTTAAAAGATTTATATGAGTTGTTAATATGTTAACAAGTTCGTTCTGGTATCAAAGTATACTCAGTAAATGTTTGGCTTTAATTTTATTGATTATTAAATGACACATGACAAATTTAAAACGAATCATGTAGGCCTACCTTCAATGAACTATTGAATGAATTATTGTTATTTTGAAATTTGTCTTTAGTTAAAGACATTTATCCCTAATTCTAAATAACTCCCAATAAGGAATCCATAGCTAAAATAAATGTCAATACTTGAACGAATAGCTATGGCGAGTTTTTCCCCTTTTCACTCTGCACAACACTACAAAATAAAACCATAAAACGTTTGTTGAAATTTTTTAAAGACCATATCCTATGTTTATCTAAATATAATTTCCAAGTTACACAGTTACAGTTATTTATAAGTACAGTTATTTATAAGTAAGTTAGTTATAGGTACCATCAGTCAACACCACTCCCAATCTGTTGGATCTGCTGGTGAACTATTTCCACGCCATACTTGAACATGATGGTACACCCTTAGGCCGTGGTAGTTTTCAATGTGTTTTTAAATTGTCAAAGTACGAAACGTCCATAAGAAATGTATGGGGGAGAGTTTTCGTTTTTATATATCTTAAAATCGTAAAACGCCATTTAAAAACTGATTTCAGCATTGAAATCAGCGTGGAAATCTAGTTCATAATGATGTGTCACACTATAATTACATTTAAAAATATTTATATCCAATATGGCAGATCCAATATGGCTGATCCAAGATGGTGGCCCAAAAAGCGTCCCCTATTGAAATTAAGTACGGACCATCCAAAAAAATATCGGTTGTGGTTCCAAGTCAATATCTCGAAAAATGTGCAAAAAACATGTTATATCTTTTTTTTTTGCAAAATTTGTCCAATATTGGGATAAGCCGCCATTTTTTCCTTAATATAGGGGTTTCCGGTGGACTGATTTTTTGCAACTTTTGGTATGTCACTCTGCACACCACAACAATAAAAATAAAACCATAAAATGTTTACTTGCAAATTTTTATACGATCCCTGTGTACGTTATTTTTAGTTTGCTTATGGACTATTACATTAATTTATAACAAATATTTTTATTTGAAATATTTTATTATTTCTACGGGGTTTATTTTTTGTTGTAGGTACATGTATTTGGTATCATTTTAAAGGTAATTTCAGGAGGAACATTAAATGTATTGACGACTTTTCACCAATATTGACTGGAAAGTCAGAATTTCAATAAAAAGCAAAAAACTACTGGATTTGGCCGCCATTTTGGAAAAATGGTGGTGTTCCACCAAAGATATTTTTGGAGACTTTTGATATGTTATTCACAATACTTTTCACTATCGAACAACAATGGTTTCATCTGTGTTCTAATTATTTCTAGGTTTTGCTATTTATTTTCTTATTTTAAGGCGCCTACAATAGGTGAATGTACATACGATGATTGGAGTGTCCAATCGAAATCGATCACCACTTACCATCTTTTTTATATATTTACCTAACCCGCCATGTTAAACTTCCCTATCCCAAGCGTGATGTATACAACTTCCTTACTTCTCGAGTGATGTAAAGTATCAAAAACTCACTCGGTGATGTAATGAAACCCATTTAAATAACATTGAGTGATTAACTTTAAAAATATACCTCTATGGAGCCAACGACGTTCAACGATAGAAATCAGCTGTGCTCTTGAATTTTATTGTTATGTTTTGAAGAATTTTCCTAACCTAGCTTTTGTTTGTAAATGAACGTTACTGTTAGAAGATGAGGGATAATGATAAATATTGTTCGTAACCTCCTGTATATTGTCGGGTTAGGTAAAATCTTGTACGTTACACGTTACGCAAGAGCGTGTTTACATCACTTAGGTAAATTATGCAACTCGCTTCCGCTCGTTGCACAGCCTTCACCAGCGTGATGTAAAAACGCTCTTACTACACTTGTAAGGTAAATAGCTATTACCGTCTCGTGAGTTAACAGTATAAGCGTAAATAAGTGTTATAAGACGTTTCTTTATTTACTTTCCGTAATCATTTGTTGGGACAGATATTCATTTCGGGTGGTTGTAGATACAATTCTGCAAAATAACTATTAGCGGATTCTCCATAAGACAATAAGCCATTACCGTAGGTATCATGGTAAGACGTGGTCCCGAGACCGATTTACTTTTGTTTTGAGGTCTCCAGAAGCCAAAAAAACAAACACACTACTACCATAACTATTTACAAGTAAAACTAAACTAGACCGACCAAACATTTTAGATGTAAAAACAATTTTTCTTCAATTGAATTGAATTTAATTAGGATAATCTACAGCAATCTCTCCAAATGCCTTAAATAATTTTACCAGCCCCATAAATTTCTTACCTCCTTAATGAACAAAGGAATACGTCATTCTAACACAAACTGTATGCCTTCGCCTATAAAATGTAATGTACGGAAACCAGTAATGTTCAGTAATGCACATTTCCAGTAATGTTCTAGAAACAAAAACTCCTCGCACATAACTTTGTCCAGCCACCAGAACAATTCACGAAGGTTCTAACGAACCAAAAACAAAAGTTGCCCAACACCGAAAATCACTTATTGTTTAAATAAACTAGGTCTCGAGGTTATGTCAGCCACAACAATCTGATTGAAAAGTTTGGACACGCTTCAGAGGCCCTCCTGAACAAGGCTGTAAAGATATCATCTCAGCAGCGCTGGTCCAGCTCTACAAATTAGCAATAGCCACTATCTTCAGGAAACTTCACAATTTGCTGATCGTGTTAAAAGCGCTTTGGTGTTTCCATTTCGAAAATCGCCCATTCACAACTAATTGGGCGCTCATGATTTTAAATTGGAAAATCAAATCTGTGCCAAAGTGGTGAGATACGTTTAAGATTACTTTAATAGATATCTGGAATTTCATCCAGTTTATTAATTATCTGTCGGCAAATATTGCTCCTTAATAGTTTAGAGAGTTCTATATTAGTTTTACAATAATGCACTGTTTATCTTTCGGTCAAAGATATCACGGTGCTTGGACATTTTTTGTTTTCAGTTATGTGAATGTAAAATACACTTTTGTACAAATAGCTTAACAGCTAAAATGCAGATTTTTATATATGTCTAAAACGGTGATATCAATGGCAATTACTGCTTCATGAAACACACTTATTTAAAGTTAGATCCTATGTCCTCCAATTATATTTGGTTATTTAAATAACCCTTAAAGGATTATTGTACTATCAAATAAAACTAGTAAAAGTATGCAGTTTTTTTTTTTTTTTAAAGTTAAAGAACAATATAAATCGAAAGAGGTGTTTAATCATATTAGGTGAATTAAAGTTTTTGAAAAGATTCAACCAAACTGTGCAATACGTTTTAAGCTGATGTTTAGTTGATTTAAAGTACAAGTACTACCCCATTCATAGTTTAACAAGTATGTACGAAGTTTTCTTTTCTAATTTAACCAATCAGAATTCTGTCCAATCAGAATGTAATATATTCTACTTATTATCAATTGCTAAAACGACTTTTCCTGTTTCTTGTACATGTTTGCTCCCGGTCTAACATTTTAATAAAGGCATCTAAATGAAATGAAATGAAAAATCATTTATTTACACAGGCAAAGTTAGGGCCACATGGCCCTTTCTTACACTTAACCTGTAAATCTCAATCTAGTACAATGCATAAACATCTCAAGTGTCAAAATCCGAATAAATATTATACTTCGCAACTCCAAGACTTTATGCACAACACCAAGAAAAATAAAATCTATTACAGTCATTAATCAGTTATATAATTTTTACGCCACAACCGTGAGGAAATCCCGATAAGTCTTCGCAATTTCATGGTGCGTTGGACGAAAGTTCCCGCGGGTATTGTAACGATCTTGGAATGTTCTAGTCTAGATGTTACATATTATTGCACTTATTACGTGTGCAACTGACAGTGTATGTGATAACACGAATATCACGACACGAATAACACGAACACGCTTCCTCCAACACGCCCGAAGGTTATACGCCACACAAGTAATAATGGTGAGGCCGAAGCATAATGTAAGACTTACCAATAAAGTTCAATAAAGTTTTTGTCAAAAATGATTTACAATTCAAATGTGCTTAGTTAACAATACATTTTGTGATAAATTTCAGTCTATGTTATTGGAAATCAATAGCTCCAGTACTGTTCTGTTTTTTATATGTTTTGGACTCAAAATACTCGGTAAATTATAAGCTTTGATTTGAGCTATTGATTGTTTGAATCGGTTAAGTACAAGATACTTTAGGTCTATTACTTAATCAAAAATCATAAATTTGATTATTTCTCGGATATGATAATTATTTCAACGCTGCGGAGCAGCATGGGTCCTCTAGTTCAACTTAATACATTTTACATTGATCTCACGAGAATCTCACAAGATGCATAACATATGCTTATAGCCCAGGCAAATCAGCCAAAAAGAGAGCTGTAGCTCCTAAAAATTGAGGGAAAGCTGGAAATCGTGTTAATCTGCTCTGGAGATCCTAAGAATAAGCATATGTTATGACTCTTGTTTACAGTTAACTTATTAAAACGATTTCCAGCGTTCCCCCAATTTTCAAGAGCTACTTGTCTAATTTGCCTGGGCTATTATTCAATAGTTAATTATTGTATGCAAGGTTCTTTTCACGCGTTACCACTTTCTTATATTATAAGTTATAGTTTTGAAATTTATATTTGAAGTAGGTTAAAGGTTTGTCATAACCTTCACAAAAAATACGTGCAAACCTTTTTTAAAAACTGCAATGAGTAAATCTAAAACAGCAGGGATTTTGTCATGCCCTTCCTCCTTCCATTTAATGACTAGTGAATGCAAATGAGTTAAAATAAACTCTTTGATAAAGATTTCTCGTTTGACGAAGACACTGTTAAGTTATCACATTGATAAACAGTATAGTTCAAAACTACCATAGAAACAACATAATTTTAAAATAAGTTATTAAAAATGGCAAACACAAGATTTATCTATGAAATGATATGTGATCAAGCCTCCCCAAGAAATGAGATCAATTTCGGAGAGTGTAAGTAAAATTAAATAAATTGTAAGTAAGTTTGTTATTTATCATTGCAACCGATTAAACGTTTTCAAGTAGGCTGCATTCTTTTTAAAAGTGGTACAGAGCGAAAAGATCTTAAAAACGTAATACTGTGGGGTTAAAATGCCGCTTTAGAGAACATTATATAAGTAGTAGTATTTGAGTACCAGTTTATACTAGTTAATACTAGTTTATTAGTAGTATTTTTCTTATTTAATATTTTGAGTAGTAAATTATGAGGAAAACTAGTAAATTTCTCCTTGTAAAATTAAAAAGGTATGATTCAGTAAAGTAGTATAGGATTAATGGATTTGGCTACATCGACCTGTATAACAATGTGGCTGAAAATCACAGTGTTTATTAGCCCTCATTTTCCCCGGAGGGATATTGAAGGCGTGTAAGAGATTTTAGTTGAGCGACGACGTGGCTTAAAAATACTCGCCTAAACATGTTAAAACTATACAATGACATTGGGTGAGTAGCCCCACAAAATTAACCCGTAGGGCAAGTCAGGTTGGAAAAATGAAAATAAATCCATTCTAAGGGTACTTTGTGGCAATTGGTCCCTCAGACGTCTTAATATATACACTACTTAGTTATTTTTCCATTGGTAGTTTGGCGGTATTTGAACCCGGGACCTCTAGAACTGAAGTCCCGCGCTCTAACCACTAGACCAGCTCGCTCCCCCACTCTACATAGTTTAGTACAGACTTGGCTTATGTTGTCCATCCAATTGGGACAGGGGCCAAGGGTTATAACCATGGAGGCTGGGAATCACATAGGCTTTATGTTATGCACTGTGTTTTATCATTATTGAGCAGTAACTTATTGTCATCAAACCAATTAGAGGCTGTCTCAAAAACCTTAACAGACAGCTCTGCTTGTTCAAGGGTCGCTTTCAAGGTAGATATAAGGTAAGTATCTACATACAACATGTAATGACCTTCAAGTCTGTAGTAGAGGTCATTGGTTGTCACTAAGAATAAAAGTGGTCCCATAATGGAACCTTGTTATGGAGGCCCTTCCACCTTTACAATAAGCAAAAACAGTTTTAAACCTATAACTCTCGATAAATATTTCACCCTTTTAGCGTCCAACACACAATATAGCAAAGAATATTGGCTGTTTATGTTCGAAAATCTGTGTCACGTGTTATTCAAGACTCATGAAGACTTAAAGCACATTTAAAATAAATCAGATCAAAAATGGTGAACATTGAATTTGCTATGAAATGCTGTGTGATAAATTCTTCCTATGGAATGAAATTCGCAAAGTGTAAGTGATTTGATTTTTTATTATTGCACAAAAACATAAAATGTTTTCAAATAGGCCTATTTGTAGAATAGGAGCTCTAGGTTCAAAACTATCTTAACAACGTAAATGTAGAATGGTACTATATAAACCATTGTGTATTAAGTAGTATGCTAGTATTTGAGAAGTAGTCTTAATACACTATTAGTTTAGTCTTCGTTTTAGTAATAGTTTTATTCGTTCTTTTTTATTTAAGTGGTAGAGTTTTAAATAGTAAGTATTAGAGTATTTTTTTTCGCTGTGAGAGTAATTATTTATTCTTAAATACCGGTACGAGATAGTTTAAAAATAGTGTGTTTCATGTCCATAAACATTCAAAAAGCATGATCATTGACTATTGGATACAGAATAAACAGTTGTATTAATAGTCAAAGGTATGATTCAGTAAACTTGTAGAGGATTAGGATTAGCTACACCTGTATACTGTGGGTGACAATTGATTAGAAAATGCATGTCAAAATTTGCTTTGAAACATGATTTTACATGAAATAGTGCTTTAAAAGAGTTTAGCTTTATCAATAAAGTTTTGAGCCAATTCAAAACATTTATGTACTGTTTTGAATGAAGTTAGAACTATTCTTAAAAATTTCCAGTAGAATGCGTTTACTCAAGCAAACTATTTTCACCAGCTGGTAAACAAAATGTGTTATACCAAGACTGGCATTAGTCCAGGCGCTAAACGGGTTGAGTATGCACTGAAAGTCTGACAAAATTTGACTTTTGATTATTGTTGGGGACATCTAGTAGATGAAAAAAATCGATGATGTCGCATTTCTAGGGTGGTCACAACTCGGGGGGGAGGGGGGGAAGTTGCGCGGGTCATCGGTTTACGTTTCCGCGTCTAACTCACAAACGGTTGATGATAGAAAGGTGAATTAAGCGTCTATCTACGCCTAAATAAATTGTCTTTTAAAAAGGTTATTACAACCTTTCTTCTATCTCTTATACTTTAGGCGCTAATCAACATTTATTGCAAAAAATAAAATTTAAAAATACTTAAAAATGAAATATCGGAAATATTGCGCTTGTTTAGGGCATGTTACAAACTATTTATGGTTAGAAAAACTAACAAGTAGTACAACAACACCAAGTTTAAAGAAATCCCTGCAAAAACAACAGAGCTACGTTGATTTCAGTAAGAGTAAACGTGGAAAATTCGTAGTAGTACCGAGGCGCGCATGGACGGTACGTAGCCCACAGTCGATATAGGTTTGATGTTGTAAGTAACTATGGGAAAGCTGAATTTTTCTATGCTATTAGACCATGTTGAGATGAGCATTTTCCCAAAAGTCCCCACTCCTACCCCTTTGTGCCCCCCCCCCTTTTAGATAAATTTACAGTCTCTTAGAAATTAAGCTATAATTTTAAAACGGGTAAGGATAATAACGCAATATTTTATTAATCATTTTGCGTTACGATATTCTACAACAAGTGTTTACCATGGTATCCTAAATATTCATAGTTAAAAAATATCATAAACATAAAAAAATATTTTTTGCGGATTAATTTATGAAACTTTTCTTTGTAGATTTTTTACACGAGGTCGCACAACAAAATGTTTGATACAAAATTTGGGGTGCATAGTTTACATTTGAAAATGATACATAGTTATTAACAGTTTGTTTGCATATAGTAGCTATAGATAGTACAGTATATTGATTTTACAGGATTCAGGCTTTTTTGTGCACCGCAACAATGAAAAAATTACGTATATTATGGTTTTTGTATTTGAATTTGCCGCTTTATATAGATTACTAGCTGTACCCGCGGGCTTTGCCCCGTTTAACTTCATATGTGAGCTCGTTCGCATGGCTCAATCACGTCCTGGTTGAAGTTCGTTCGCTACGCTCACTCACCTTTAGGTTGGAGCTCGTTCGCTGCGCTCACACGTCTTGTTGCAGTTCGTTCGCTACGCTCACTCACCTTTACGGTTGGAGCTCGTTCGCTGCGCTCAATTGCTTTCAGGTTAGCTCGTTCGCTACGCTCACTCACCTTTTGGTTTCAAATTAGCTGTTGTCAAATATTAAAAAAATAATAGTGCTGCACTCTGTTGGTAATCCTTGTAACTTTAATGCTATTGAACATAATAGAACACAACCAACTTGTTTAATTGAAACAGCTGTTATGATTCATTAATTCCATTTAAATATGAGTACTCATTAGGTTACCATGGGAAACTCCAGAGCCACTGGGGCGGAGCCCGAGAGTCCGATCAGAATAAAAACCACTTAGTTTTCCTATTTAATGCCTAAAGAATCAGTGTACCAAATTTCAGCCTCTTAGGTAAGTGGGAAGTGGGAGAATTAGTGATGAGTGAGTGAGTGAGTCAGTCAGTCAGTCAGTCAGTCAGTCAGTCAGTGAGGGCTTTGCCTTTTATATATATAGATATTAACGTTATGTAGCTCATTCAGTACATATACAGACTGTAGTGGATACATATGAATGAATATCGTGCATTTGCTGCTGTACGCCAGAGCCTCATTTTATTATACAGGGTGTCTCACCTAAAGTGAACCAATAGATAACCTTTTTATTATGAGATATAGAGTTAACTTCTTATGGGACACTACCCTTTATTTTAAGATGTTTTTTTTTAGTGGTTTCGAATTTTAAAAATATGTTCGCCATTTTCCAATATGGCTGACAACTTTGTTAGTCCTATGGAATACCCTGTATTTTATGATTGTTTTAGAATGTAAACGCACAACTTTTAAACCTTTTTATTCTTGACATTTTTCTCTAAAGCTACTTGTTTAGGAGTTACATCGAAAAAGAAATGGTTTGTGAGTACATCCTGCATCCTCACAGCTCATAAACGTAAGTTTAAGAGCGGAAATACAAAGAATAAACAAGTTTTCAAATCACATCTACATTAAAAAAAAAACCATAAAATAAATTGTTCCAATATTTAAGGGACATTTCCTTGTTCCAAAAATGCCAAAGTAAGCTAGCATTTTTGAAAATGGTGGCCATTTTTAAAACAACAAAATCAGTATTTTTTAACGTATTTTATATATTTTTTGAACGAGGACTTATATGTGACTTATTTATTCTTTGCACTTTCTCTCTCAACTTACTCGTTTATGAGCTACAGGATGCCGAATGTACACCACAAGCCTTTCTTTTAGATATAACACGCTGTAACTCCTAAATGGGGTAGGTTTAGAGAAAAAATGTCACGAATAAGAAAATAGCTTTTAAATTGTAAAAGAATACTAAAATACAGCGTATTCCATAAGAAATAACAAAGTTGTTGGCCATATTGGAAAATTGTGGATATATATTTTTTATTCGTAACCATCCCTAAAAACATTTTTTTACAATTAAAAGGGGTCGTCTAGTAAAAAGTTAACTCTATATGGAAAATAAAATTTGTGTATGTTCACTATGTAATCTCAACCGGGATGAAACGTGTACCCTTTTATAGCAGAATCTCCAATTTAAAAAAAGATACGTCAATTTTGGTCTAACAAGTTATATTTAAATGAATATGAGTTTTTTTGAATTTTTAAATGGCAAAGATTGGCGGGCACTTGGAAATTTTCTTAAAGAAGCGTGGAGTAAAGGTTGGGAATTGATAATGGAGTATAATTATTAAATTTAAGAATTGAGATATCGATACAAAAATTGGAAAAATCTATGTAATTTAATAAATTTATAAAATATTGTTTGTTAAGTATCTATCAAAGTAAATTATAAAAGTAACAGGTTTGGTTTATGAATTATTAACTGTTTGTAAGAAAAATTCAGATTTTCAGTAGGCTACATTTAAATTTTATTATTCATTCAATTGTTATCTGATCTTTATTAGTATGTAGTGCTATTTGTGTATGTTCTGTAGTGGAAATCAGTTTATTTTATGAATAATTGTATGTGATTCATGGTATTTTTTTAAACGGTTTTAAAATATTTTAAAATCAGTGTGTCTAACACAAAACAGACGGTCTTTGACCATTGTTCTTTGCATTTAAATAAAAAACACTGTATTGATATTTTATTACAATAAACACATTTTCTTCTTCTTCTTCATCATCTATCTTCTTCATCATTTATTCATCTAATAATTCTTTTTGTAGATTATCGTAACGCAAAATGATTAATAAAATATTGCATTATTATCCTTACCCGTTTTAAAGTTATAGCTTAATTGCTAAGAGGCTGTAAATTTATCTAAAAAGGGGGGTTAGAGGAAAGCACAAGGGGGGAGGAGTGTTGACTTTCGGGAAAATGATAATCGCAACATGGTCTAACAGCATAGAAAAATTCAGCTTTCCCATAGTTACTTACAACATCAAACCTATATCGACTGTGGGCTACGTACCGTCCATGCGCGCCTCGGTACTACTACGAATTTTCCACGTTTACTCTTACTGAAATCAACGTAGCTCTGTTGTTTTTGCAGGGATTTCTTTAAACTTGGTGTTGTTGTACTACTTGTTAGTTTTTCTAACCATAAATAGTTTGTAACATGCCCTAAACAAGCTCAATATTTCCGATATTTCATTTTTAAGTATTTTTAAATTTTATTTTTTGCAATAAATGTTGATTAGCGCCTAAAGTATAAGAGATAGAAGAAAGGTTGTAATAACCTTTTTAAAAGACAATATATTTAGGCGTAGGTAGACGCTTAATTCACCTTTCTATCATTAACCGTTTGTGAGTTAGACGCGGAAACGTAAACCGATGACCCGCGCAATTTCCCCCCCTCCCCCCCGAGTTGTGACCACCCTAGAAATGCGACATCATCGATTTTTTTCATCTACTAGATGTCCCCAACAATAATCAAAAGTCAAATTTTGTCAGACTTTCAGTGCATACTCAACCCGTTTAGCGCCTGGACTACATGGCCAATGTTTGGTAGTCAAATTCAATCGCCTATTTGAATGCTTCCATTACACACTTGTATTGTAATCTCTACCACTCTACCATGTATACTAATGAACTATTTATATGTGAGATTCCTTCTTCAAAGTTATCTATAACATGATTTAGTAAAAAAATTTGATAACTTTAGGTGAATAGTCCGGACTATTCTTTTTAAGTTATCTGCTTTTGGGCTGATGTTTTAAATTGAGTTTAAAAGTAAATTTAGTTGTTTCACAAAAGTTTTGGATGAAATTGAATTTTATAATCTCTACTATGGTTTGGGTTCGAGATATCAAGTACTGGGATTATATAATCGCACACGTACGTTCATCAGATAAATAAAGATTCATAAACAAACGAAGCTCTTAGAATAAAAAAGCATACGCCTAATTTCTGTGTCATAGCTGTATTGTTTATATTTTATGTTTCCTAAGTTACTGTTTTAGAAACAGTACAATATTTTATAATTTCAATACAAATAAGTCTGTTTGTTACATGATCACTGAATCCTTTACCTGGCCTGAGAAGACAATGAAGATGTGTGGAAGATAAGAGAATAAAGTGCGATGAAACGTAATGAGAGACGAGTTGGATGAAAAATAACTATCAAATGACCTGATAAAGATTGTGAACAAGATATAAATGGGGCCAAGATGATAAAAAATCAAGATTTCCTATTGTGCTGTTCTGTAAAATCATAACTTAATAAATTGTTTTATTGAGGAAGAAACAGTCCTACTTTGAAAACCAATATTCAAAACATTAGTCAAATAAATTCCAATTCACAATAAATATTTAGCTGTAACTGGTATAATTGTTTTTAAGTGATGAAGAATGGGTTTTATTTTATTTTTGTTATTCTGAAATATACACGGGAGTCTATGATGTGTAAATCAGGAAATGTAAAGGTTTAAAATTGAAAACCACCAACTATAAACGTAGATAAATAAATTTTAAGTGATTAGCTTATCACTTAATAATGATGTCAGTTATGTCAACTACCTAGAGCTACTTAAAAACCTCACAAGGAAGCTATAAGCCACTCTTGACCAACCATTGGGGACTGCATTACGAACCAACGTGACATAGACATAGTGTATTATATTGACAACAGTAATCCCTTCCCTTCTTTAATTTTAAGGTAAACCTTTAACACGTAATAGGTACTTGTACTGTCAGCACTGTAATGTTGAACTAGTATAATAAAACAACTAGTGTAAGGGGCAGTTTTTGATTGCTAAGACCTTGGAGTGGTCTTAGGCTATTTAAAATATCACTGAAATAACTTTTTACCTTCAATGTCGCAGAAAACTTAATAAACCTGACGTTTTTAAGGAAATGAGTCTAAAAACTTTACGGAAACATTTGATTTAAAATCGAATCACACAAATACGAATTCACTTAATTTAAAGGTTTGCTGTGGCGGAGATATTAATACGTTTTAGCTCAATTATTACAATACCGTACATTTGATTAAATAAATGTTGATCATTAATGAATGATCACAATCAATAATTGATTTGTTTTAATTACTTGGTACACAACCGACGTGATTCCTGGAAACAAAAATGTATCGCGAAAACAAGTGCAAAAATTTAAGTTCCAAGACGTGACTGAAAACACTGCTTTACTGATTCTCGCGGGCTCTGAGGCAATTCTTCATGCGGAGTCGGTCAGCGCCTGTCGTACAACAGATGCAACTCATGACGCCATCCATGTACATGGTGCATCTTGCGCCGTGCTGTACAGTAGTCCAATATTTTAAGATAATATTCAACAGTTTTGACAGTCCAGTAATACCAACACAAGATCAAATTCGAAAGGTTCAATCTTAATGTATAATCTTATCTTAATTCAATTTAATTCTATTTACATTCATAATTTTGCGCGTGGTCGTTACACATGAGAACTCTATGGATTTTTACGCTTATTTCAGCGTAATGCAAAGATGTCATGCAGCACTGCTTTAATGTAACTAAATCCATCATATGGATAATTTTTAAGTTATTTGTTAAAGCATATCTTTTGAGAGCAATGTTGTGGCCCGTACAGTCGTAAAGTTTTATATATTCCTATAACCCCGATGGCACCACGCTAAAATGTGTGTTTTATGTGAAAGGATTGTATCAGAGGAAAATACTTAAGAGAAAGGTAGATTCAGGCTAGTATAGTACATTGAGGTTGTCTACTGTATTATTACGGGATCGATAGTCTTAATTGTTTTGGTATAAGGCCTACTCATAATTGGTATGAAAGAGAAAAATAATTTTGAACCGTAATTATTTAAACAATTAGCAATTTTAGTGGTTTATTTCTTTGGTGCCACCAATCTTAACTTAAACTAATATTCGGTAAAGCTTCTTATTCATATAGGCTATTACAAAAATAAAAATTTGATATTAACTTCGTTAAGCTGACATTATACAAAACCTTGAACTATCGAAACATCATCATCATCATTCTTTTATTGATCTTTCCCTTAAGGGGTAAAAACTATCGAAACATGTAATAGTTGTAGGTTCACGCATATTTTGAACATACAAACAAGAAGCAGTAGTGCATCTCATTGGCCCAATTTCGGTAGCATCAGACGAATTTCACCATTTCACCACACCAATGAAGAAGTTTCCTGTAACATTTTCAAGATTCTAATCCGCCCGAATTGCGATCCGGTCGATCCGATTGATTTATAACTTGTTGCGCAACAATCGACAGTTCGAGTCGCCTTTTGCGACCAAAACTGGATCGGAGAAACCGCTGGGAGGACAGAGACGCGGCAGACGTGAAGAAATCGGCATCTAGATCACCCGCCAAAACAACGGAGTTCTAATTCAAGAGGTCGAGTGACAGTGACACTTTAGTAATGCTCAATGCTCAATGCTCAATGTATCAGTGCCATTAATATCCCGTGGCTTGTGTTGAGAGCATTGTGCCACTACTCACACACACGCACGCACACACACAAGCGCTTGTTTGCATAACATACAAATGAATAGCGTTGTTCCTGACATAACCTACTCGCACAATGAACGGGTTACGGGGTGAACCGTTTAGTCATTTGATCTCGGCTCTTGTATTGGCTGTGATGTCACATTCCGATAGATGTTGTCACATATGTCAACCTTAGTGACTGTGAGGCAGGTGTTGTTAAGTGAATAGAGTACCACGATAGTGCTGAGGAGGGTGTCACCAGCGTTTTGAAAACCTACGAGAGTTGTAGAAAAGTATTTTGATAGTCTTAAGATATAGTCATGTGAAAGTTCCAAATTAGATTGTTTAAGGGTATATTGCGGAAATTTTCCATCACAATGGTCAAGTACAATACACAACGTTTCGAGGTCTGATATCGGATCCCGTTCTCAGGCGAAAAAACCTAATCATCACATTGCAACTGCAATACACAAAACCATTACAGTACCTGTTTACCATTGTGTTACCTTAAAACCATATTAACTCACCATCGCCAACAATGAACCACAAAGTATAGTTAGTTGTGGGATTATTCTAAAATAGTTTAGATTAAATCTAAAAAGATATATGACTATTATTCTGAAAAGGTTTTGGACAAGTTCTAGGGTGGTTTTAAAGCAGTTCAGGGATATTCTCGAAACCATTCCAGGATGGTCTTTGAAAACTCTATGACAGTCTGAAAGCAGTCATAGATTGGTTTTAAACGTTCTTGGAAAGTTGTAAAACAGTTGAAAAAGGGTCCAAAAAGATTCTGGGATATAATTCTAAAAAGGTTTTGACAATTGTAACAGTTCTAGAATGGGTTTAAAGCGGACGTATAAAATATTGAACCCCTACCCCAACATTTTATCTAAATCAACTAAGCCTACTTTATCCAATTCAAATGTTGATAAAATGTAAACTGATGTCCTAGTAGGTACTCCCTCTTACTGTCGCAGAAAAGCTCCTTAAATGTCACACGGATTTTAGAAATTTTGCAGTGTTTATTTACTTACAATTTTTTAAACTTATTATTAGGTATAAATATGAACTATTGTATATCATTTTGTTCACCAAATTTAGGAGTATACTAATACATAACAATAATAACACTAACCTGGTACTAAAAACATTTCTGAATAGAAATCCTAAGTTGTTTATAAAGAATTTTCATTTATGGAAGTTTTCATTTGTCACCACTTCAACCCACTTCACAAAGAAAAGTTTCAATATAGCCAAACTGTAGGAAATAAAATATAGTTTTCAAAAACATACAATGTTTATGGTCTAACCCTAAAAATATTAACACTACTAGCTTTGTGCCCGTTCTACGCACGGGGATCTTATAGTAGGCCCTAGTCAGTTGAAACCTTCTCATATTAAGAACAGCAGTTAGTTGGTTTGCATATTTGCTGATATGCTGGCAAAACTATTATATATAAACCTTCGCAAATACAGTATATCAAGCCAAAACAAATGCTTCCAATTAAATGTCACCCGGATCGTGTTGGTCCATATGTTAAATCCAATGATTAAACTAACAAAATCATTTATAGATCTGCTTTAATGATATGAGGCATGGCCCTAAGGTAGGCCTATAATTGAAAGTTGCTTTCTAAAATGGTTAAAAGTATTAAAGTACTACCTCAACCTCACCATTTAACACTTTATTCGGGTTGACATTTTAATTATCAAAGGTGCTCTTGTCCTTTCAGCGAAACACTGAGAAATAAGGACATTAATGCTTTACCAACAAACATAAAAACAAAAATACAGAACTTAATCAGGGGGTTTGCCACGTTTTAAGCATAACAAATTACATATAAAATTAGTAGGCCTATTTAAAATCTTTGTTAATGTCATCAAATTTTATCATAAACAATTTATATTTGCTTAGCCCGGAGATGACGCGAAAAGCTGTCGAAATGACGGCTCACTATGTATAATGAAGTACTATAGAGGATTTAGATTGGTAATTTATAATACGTACCCAAGAGATGGGCTATGGACCTATTGGCTGTATGGTCCAGTAATTGCATCACACGATGAGTAGGAACAGAAAGTGACACATTGGAAAAGCGAGTTCAGCATCATCCGTAAACCTCTCAATCATCCACTGCAGTTGTGATTTTTTACTTTACACTTTACACAACCGCCATTGAAGCGCCGCCAATGAGTGGAAACCTTGTTTGTAAGCTATTGGCGACGATCATTAATAAATTTAAGTTTCCCAGCCCTATCAACACTGATTCAAGGTCTTCTATCTGGTTATCAAAACTCAAGAACAATTTTATAGACAAAGAATCTCTGGTTCCTGACCTGGATGATGCCTAGTTATTTAGTTTCATTTACGGTTACACTATATTATTGCACTTACGATTAATTAAATCCATTTTGTAAGAAAAACGTTTTTAATCTCACTTGGTTGGGATTTGCCTTCAAAATGTGATCGGAAATGGTCGCGGTATTTGTAAACAACATTTGTAAACATATCAGTGACAGCTAGAAAAAATTATCTTGATCCGAACAGCTGTTCGTTATTTCATAGATCATTATGTGATATAAATTGGACGAAAACTTGACAAAAATCGCACAAAACTGCATTTTTGAACGTCCGTAATGTTATTTACTAAGTAGTGAGGCCATATTTTAATGGCTAAAGACACTCTCGCCAATCCAGTGAATACATCAAAATGACTTGGATCTTGATAGGTACTCTCGTTTTCCTGGAGAAGATTGCGTAAAATGCCATCTTGAGTGTTACAGAAAGACAGACAGACAGAAATTTAGATGAGACTTGTTTCGGCTTCTTTAATGTATAAAACGTAAAAATAACCTGCAAAGAACTAACCTTACTAACCTACATTGCCGGTCTGACAGCTGAATACATCGCATATCCACTGCTACCTAAATAATAAGAACATCCGTTGCCAAACATACAAAGTGATACTATGAGAAAGCTTATGATTTCTACTTTAAACTAGTGAAAAAATCATGCCGAAATTATTAAAATTATGCAAACGGTGAGAATTTAAGTGAACGCATGCTAAATGCGTCGGAATTCCGACTTTGGCCGGTTTTATGAACCGCGACAGTCGCGTGTCGCGTGTCGCGGCGCGACTCAAGTTCTATTGAGTTAAATGGGAGCATTTATGCACCGCGACAGCGACAAACTGCCGCGGAGCGACTCTAAATACCCGCGACAGGTTTTAGAATAGCAGCTTCAAAAAATGTGTCGCGCGCGGTTCAAGTTCTATTGGATCAAATGGGCACGTTTATGCACCGCGACAGTCGCGGCGCGACAGTAGTATTTTTCATACTCCACGTGGTATATTCTCCATATATTTATATTGATTAATGTTAATAATTAGTATATAAATTCGAGTTCTTTACTCTTTATTTGTAATAGAAATTACATCATTATATTATGTAATGACATTTTTAAGAGGGTTGACCCAATTCCAACAGTAAATTATGTGTTGTTTAAATAACTGGGGTTTTGTCATTAAAGTGTACAACACTACAGGGTCTATATTTAAACAACTTAATAATCACTCCTACATCAAAACACAACACTCAACATTGGATTGAGAACAGACTGATTTCTTTAATTCCCCCACCACCGGATGTGAGTTTACGCGACAAAAAAGTGTCGCTGTCGCGTGACATTTTTGTCAGCCGCAAGACGTGGCGCGACTCGCGACTCGCGACTGTCGCGGTGCATAAAACCAGCCTTTGACAGTTCACAAATGGTGTAAATGCGTCGAAAACCCGACGTGTAACATAGAGAGAGGGTAAAAAGCAAAATAACCAACTTACAGCCAGTACCTTTGTAAATTTCTCCAAGTAAATTAATTTCTAGATATAAACAGAATGAGAACCCCCGCTAACCAACCTGCAGCAAATATCACGGATGCAGTATATTTAACACTTTCTCTCGACCACACAATAGAACTACCACACTGTTATGTTTGTATATGGTTGTGTATTGAATGGACACGTAGCTACTTGCGTGGCTTATTATTTCAAACAGACAAAGGTTGAGATTTCTCTGCCATGTTTGTATGTGAAGGTTTAGATATTAGTTTTGAAATGTAGCCCCGACTATTCCTGGCAGAATTTACGTAGAGAAACTAGTTTAAGATTTCATCCCTGTGGGGTTATGCTGTATTTAACATTGTTTATTTGAAATCTGATACTTCTAAATTGCTCACGCACCGAGGGAGATGGATGTATTTGAAGTTTAAGAGAATGATCTACATTACCTGCTGTAACATGAATTACTAAAAAATATTCAATGTTAATCGATTGTTTTTTTTCTTCTGGTAGATTGCGACTGCATGAGCTAAGCTAGGCTCAAAGACTTGCCAACTTTGCAAGAATATCAAATCGCATTTTTGATACTTTATAAGTTATATTTCAACAATTTTGCTGGCTTACAAATTAAAATCATTATTTGTAAACCCCGTTTTCTCAAAATATCGTCAGAAGTTGTAACTAGTTCGTACGGATGTGTGAAGGGATTTTGTTGTATTTCAGATTTTATTTTAATACAAATTAAACCAATATATTGTATTGCAGACTTCCTACTACTTTTATTACCTCTCGTGGTAGAATAAGAAGACATAAGCTTCGCAGTGGTTATAACAGTGTCTAAGTTATGAGATAGGAAATTACATAATGATATGTAATAACAATAACAATAGACATCTCCACTATGAAAGCATCTGTACAATGTAGAGGAAGAACAAAGGAATTCCAATCCACATGTAATAAACCTCGATTTACTTAATCATCTCTATTTTATCACTTTCTACTAATCCAACTGGAAACTAGCTATTCTGACTGTAAACTCAGGATTCCAACCTTTTTCCGCATGTAAATAACATGAAAAATTATTTCCATGTCCCTTAGTACCTAATCCTCATAGTAATTTTCAAACCATTGGAACGAGGTTTTAAATAATGAAAATTCATGTATCCTTTATGTAGGGAACATTCTGAGTCTTTTCTCAAACACATGAATCTAAATCACAAAACTTAAGAATAAAAATTATCTCAGAATCCACAAATCTGTATTTTGGCATAAACTACTTAAGTGATATTAATTTATATTAAAGTACTAATAAAAACAGGGATTAAAAATAATGGTAAGTGGTTAATAGTGCTCACCTTCAAATATAACGGTTTCTGCTTCATTCCTACTGTTAATGATAGATTGTAACCTTGATAAGATTTGCTCAATAAAAGAGATGAAAAACAATAGATGGTTTATTAACAGGGTTGAGAATGAAACTGATTAAATGTAAACAAGTAATATAAATAAATCATAACAATAAAATATATGGTTTTATCTTTAAATGGCATGCAGTAGAGAATATACATACAGTAATTCTAACAACTACTAAGAGTCGTTCCTCTACCAAAATGCCTTTTGTCATTAGACTATCATTATAAATGCTATATAAAATAATCTACCACATGTTTAAAAAATCGAGGGTTTCGACCGTTCCCTTGAAAAAAATAAAAAAAGTAACAGTGCAGAAAAACAAATTGTTTGCGTACTCGAGGGGTTATAGTGCTCACCTTAAAATCACGAGACTGCTAGTTCAATCCAGAGCAGATCGATTGTGGACCATTTGTAATAGGGACAGTACCTAACACAAAAATCTTTGTTATACAACAAATACAGAGTTTTGCCAACGTAAATAATTATTAGTGCAGATAAACACAAAAATACTATAGAGCCTCGATAACAAGTATCTCATGAGGACTAATAAACAAGACTTGTTTTCAAGGATGATTTACAGTCGAGGTTTGCGATAGCATGTTGTTACGTGTAATCTAAAATCATGGGTATATAAAAATGACACTTGTCATCGAGGATCGTACTATCGAGGTTCTATTGTAAAGACCTTGACTCCGTTATGTATCCATCCGCGCAGTTGTACATACGCTGATACGCACTGTCGCGGAAGTGACCACGACTATCTCACAGCGGACCCGAGTAAGCTCCACCTCTGACCTATGCCGTATGTGATCTGGAGCAGCCGACGAGAGTGAAATTTCCAGTCTGTTTCCTCATTCGACTGTCCGTCAAACACTCGTCTTTTTCTACTCTTTATCCATGTATTTTGCCGGCTTTAGCATGCACACAGCTGTGTGATGCTTCAGTTTTAATATTTGCATTCACAACCAGATACTGTAATAAATTAATACAGATTTATTCTTGGAAGGATTTGTTTATTAGTGTTGTCGATTTTACCTTGATAGTTGGCTATGTTTAAGTTTATAGAGTTACAAATAAACTGAAGTGTTTATCATGTAAAATCCTAAAGATACCACACCAAGCGGCGAAACGCACGAATGTGTCATCCTAGAATCAAGACAACGACATTCACTAAAAAGCGACCCCACACTTTTTGAGAATGAATTTGTTTGAACAATATGTTTATAAATTTACTGAAAACCGCATACTTCAATATAGTTTTGTGACACAGCAAAACCTCTGTATCCTATTGCCTCCTTAAGTTCACATCTTACAAGTCTCAAAGAGAAAACAGTTCCGCAGGTGTAGAGGATGTCGCGTCCCACAGGAAAGGCGGGATAATACAAGCGTTCCCGCCTAAAATGCAAAGCTAACCTAACACCCGAGGTGATCTGTTTATAGTACCTGTACTGGCGCAATCTGCTCCGATATTTAGCGTAGAGCAATTAGAGGCGGCCACCGAGGTCGGCCACTTTTGCCACCGTTGGGTCAATCACCGATGTATGCAATAGTATAGCCGGTGTATGGAAAATTTGGGTGAGTACAAGAAAAAATACAAAAAAATTGATTACGACTTCGTGGTACAGTATTGATTTGGTATGGAAGTAAAACAAGTTGCGGCCTGTAATACTGTACTTTTTTAGGCACGAGCCTTGAATGGTTTTTCACATTACTTCAAGCTAGACCTAGAGGTTGTAGCATTATCACTTAGATAACATCCATTGGTGATTTGGCGGGATTTGAACCCAGGACCTCTTGGACTGAAGTCCGGCCCTCTAACCACTAGACCAGCTCGCTCGCCCGGCCTGTAATACAAGAAGTGTTGGTAAAACAGCAACAGCCTCGACAAGCAGAATTCACCGCATGTGCAAATGGCACAAATTTAATGCAAGATTATGCATAAGTGTACACAATCTATACGTCTCCGTATGCAGGATGCAAGGATGCAAGGAATCGCGTTAAACAGCGTGTGAGCAAGGTTTGCAAGGTTCGTAGAATTTAAGCAGGAAAGGCTCGGCTGCCTTCTTTATTTAAGGATCATCAGCTTCTTCGTTATAACGTATTTATACACAAACAGCTGTCACGATAGGCAAAATGTATGCAAGAAAAGCCTCGTGTAGAGGGTAAACACAAGAACAGTTTAATCTATTTGCACAATAGATTACCATCAGGTGGCATGTAATGATTCACACGATAAAGAGTTGTCTCTATATGCAGGATGTATGCAAAAACTATGCAAGAACACTGAATGTATGCAAGGACCGTTATCTTGGAATGTTTATTATATGCAACAGCGGTCACTAGTATCAACAAGGAATGCTGCGAGTTTAACCCAACAAGCTTCACAGGATCAAACGGACCGCCTGAAATCTAGATATTACAGGTGATAGTAGAAGTTCGGTGCCGTTTTCCCGATCACGTAACGATTGACCCCCGTAACGTTTACACCGTGACATTAATGGCGCAGGCTTACACAATTGCATCGGAATTTTTATTGGGCTTCAATACAAGTGAAATGCCAAATAGATTGGGATTACTAAAACGAAGATCAGTAGGATGACATTTTATAGGTCTGGACCTGCAAGAAGGCCACGGCTTTGGGTTTGTGTCAACGTTGCACCGACCTCTAAACTAATATTAACCTATAAAAAAATATTAGATTTCTACAACGGCAACACACCGGAGTGAATAGAGTGGATAATTACTGGATGGATGAGATGATGGCGTTGTTACCAAAGCTACGCCTTGGTTGTTACTGACGGATCAGCTGGTGCTTTTACCAGAGCCGTCTATTAAAAGCTTGGTCATTTTTCAGCTGGGTCCAGTTTCGAACCATCAGTCTTCCGACTTTTCTCAGGATCGAACTGACAACCCCCTATTAGGCATACAATAAATTTACTACATTACCAGTTGTATATTAGGATCACACAGCATTTCAGTTCATCGCTCTAGTACCCTAAAAGGACTTCATATGCAACAGGGTGTTGAAGGATTACATTTTAGGAAGATATCCCAGCCGTGTACAAAGACTTTGGCCGAAGCGACTTCCAACAGAATAGATGGATTGTCATGATCATCAGTCAATAAAAAATAAGCTTCCCATCTCTTCTCGCTATATCCCACAATCAAATCGATGAATCTAAATCTTCCTACAAAATAAATGATTCTCATGTAAGAAACCCAAGACTTCTGCCAGTATTAAATCTGTGACCATCTGTTTAACAAATGAGCACTACATCCACTCAGCTGATTCAGCCTCGAGCTGATTCTCCCGTAATACATATACAACGTCTTGTATCCAAACACCTTCCTGAGGAAACATATCTCACCTGGCAGACAAACACCGCGTTGAGCCAATTTCGGCCAATTTACACCTTATAAATCAGCAAGCGAGGTGTCGCGGTTTCACCCTCACAGGTAATAACTCAGTTAGCATACATGCAGCTGTATAATTAGCTCAATTATCTCGCAATTTATCGCGTACAACTTTGTGGGTAAAAGTTTCGCCGCTTGCCGCCACTGAGTCAAAGGCAGGAAAAATGTTAACAAGGCAGGGAGGCCGCTACGATAAATCAGGATCCTCGAAACAACCCAAAACGAAAGTCGCCGATGGTAGATTTATCGCAAAAATGAATGCAAGTCCGGAAACTGTTCCCGAACGTGTGTGCGTCTCATTAATTAAAACAGAAACGCTCTCGGCCACGCTCGCTATAAATTGTCTTATTAGATTAATTCTTATTGCACAACGTGTCCATTATACAACAATCTGCAGCATGCGATCGTTGTGCCTTTCACAGAGTGCCTCGTCGCCTGCAGGCCGCGTGTCGTACCCTCACAATCACCACTGACCACTGGCCAGTGCCCAATAACTGGCATTGTAGTTCACCAGTCACTATACTCTGTTTGATGGAACCTGTCTCCTAGGGACTGGCCAATGGTTTAAGACTCGGGCCGATGGTGTGCAAAATTATAAAGAAGTGCCTAGACAGACGGAGGGTCAGGAGACAGGTTCCATCATACAGACTTAAGGCCAACATATTCTAGAGATGGAACTTCAGTACCAGGGAGAGAGCAGTAAGTATTGGCCTGAGACTTCCTTGTTTTGTCTAAGATGTACATTCAGTCATGAATGTATTACATATGTCCTGCACTAACGGAGGATCAGGGTGTGGCCGGGTGGCTAAGGTTTGTAGGGTTTGACATGTTTTACATAACTTCAAAAGCAGGTAAAACATTATGAAGCGTTTATTTGAGATGTCTTGACATTTGATTAGATTATGTTTTGATAGGTTAGGTTTAACCCCCAAAACGATATTTCCTTAAGGTTTTGCGTTTCCACTGTTGATTTTACTTAAATAAAAATTTGCTACAACATTTCCAATGTATTCAAGCTAAGGTATTTTCTAAAACCCTTAATTGGATCTACAGAAAGGACACTAACGGTACGTTACATACTAAACCACGAGGTTTTAGACAGTTTCCAATTTTCAAAACCAACATTTGTGTTTGTGTTGTCCATATTTCAAGGTGTTCTCTTTGTTTTCCTATCTTATCGACTTAAACATTCCGTGACATAAGACATAACACTGATAGTAAGTTCTAAGCAAAGTGAAAGACGTTTCCTGGCCGGATCCACAGTCCATTGGGTTTATCGCAGTAACGACCGTCGCTCCACGAGATTAGCGGCCAAATTGGCGGGTAATGTGTGCAATGTCCACGTCCGTACTGGGCAAATCCGGCGGGAAAAAGGCGAAAAGAGTTGCACCGGTACATAGCAACTTGGCAATGTCTGACATATCAATATTTCCTTTCGTGGCTTACTCAAATATCTCATGGGAGATAATTCTTGACGAGTTACTAGTTTGACAAGATAGAAGCATCGAACCACCTGATTTTGCTTCAGGTTCACCTAGAGTGCGTCTTTAAGTTCACCTAAAATAGTTCACCTAAGAAAATAATTGAATCGTGTATTTCCTTCAAGCACTGTATTCAACAATTTCACAAATCTAAATTATAACATTTTCAACAAATCAGTGTCATATTCCTTAATTTTTTCGAAACCTAGAGCCCTCCCTCTAGAGCTGTCATGGCAGCAGAATTTTGTGACTAAATACTTTATAAGTGGGTGAAAGTTACAAGATTATTGTGCTCATTTACCATACTGATAATAAGTGAAAAATAAAGTGTTCTCTACGTTTTTGGATGTGATCCCGTCTTTAAGGGAGAACATACCTAAAACATAATACAGTAAGATGATTGCATTAATTCTATCAAAGCTTGTCGTGTCCTCATTAATCTTTATGGAAAACATCCGCAATAATGCATCAAGTAATTCACCTTCACCAAAAATTAACTTCCAAGGATATAGCCAACGTTTGATCCGTATTTGTCAACATTTATAATCTCATATCACTTGGTCTACAAAAGAGCACGTGTTGTAGTGATTTACCGTCATCAAACCATTATCTTGGTGGTGTTTGACATTTGCCACCGAGCGCAGGTGAGGGTGTGGAACAATAATGACTGATGTTCAGACTACAGTACCTCCCTCTCTCTCTGCACAGGCGAGGTCGCAGTCAGTGCTCCAGATACTACAGGTGTGTCAAAGCCCTTTGTTGCACGCGAATTTCAAATCAGGATTTGTATTTTATGTTTATTGCCGTCTGTTTTATTACACACGGATTGTTTTGTCTTGTTTTCAAATTACTATCTCCTATATCTATAATATGTGAAGCAGTTTTTTGTGAACACTACTTCTCCCTTATTAAAGGACCAATTTCAACGTTTGAGGGGTGAACAAATTTGTCCCAATCTGTAGTTTTGCAGGGGGGCGAGGTGCTCTCAAAGGTGAGGTCGATTGTTTCCCCCTAAGAATTAAATGGAAAAAATCCACAAACAAGAAACAGCTGTTTATAAAAAGAAACTCAGCGGCTTGTATGGAAGTAAATATTGATGTTTTTTAGGATGTTATAGACCAATGTAAACAGTTGATCAGTTTTGTTGGAAGAACAGAAATTGCCTATAGTGCAAAGAAGAAATATTGAAAACAGGAGGATGATAAATTGTATAAGAAATCTTATGCGTATGAGAAGAGTAGAAAGAGGAGAGGACTGGTCTAACAGTAAGGGATCCCCCCTTACTACAAAATAAGGTATGGTTAGGTGTGGTCTTTATCACACCTAATTAAATCTAACCTAACCTGACCTAACCACCCTTAAAGACTGGGACGGTGGCGTCATCCTGTAATCCAGATACTAAGAGGTCATGAATTGTGGACATTTATAGGCATGCACTGTGGATGCGATACTTCCTGGTGTTGATAACGTCCGCTACTACGACTATCCGCAGTACTATCCTCATGATTAGACCAATTCGTTAATTACAAGGCAAAAAATGTGGTTCAGATTCCACTATAAACTGTAGGTTTTCGGCTGTATGGGCTATCAATTAACAGCTGTGTCTAAGGAACATGTCGTCCTTAGTCACTAACAAGACTACAAGATCGCACCACTCATCCGACACTCATCTCCATTCATACTTGGATTAAAATACCTCCTTTCGTATAGACCAAGAAGAAATTTATTGGTCTGATGTTTGGTCGCCATTTTGTAAGAAATTATTAAAGGTTAGGAAGATTTTATTCTTTTAGCGAATTTCCCATATAGGGAATAAGCTATTACCGTAGTACTCATGGTAAGACCTGGACCCGGGGCCGATTTACTTTTTCGTTTTGAGGTCCCCAGAGGCCATATATATATGTGTCCGTTAGCTTGATAAATTGAGCAAAAATGATCCGATTTTGATGAAATTTGGTAGAAACGTGTAAACCTACGTTTATTCGAACCAGGTTATATTTTAGTAGAAATCCAGCCAGGTAAATGGAAATTCGCTTACTCTGCAGGTTTGATGCGGCGGGGGTATTTATAAGTGGTAGCAAAACGGGAGTGCCGATGGAGACCTGTGGGGGTGCGTGCATTTAAAGGGACTTGGTCTGGTCTCCATCAGCACTCCCGTTTTGCTACCACTGCAAACTCATTAAAATCTTATTTCGAAGTTGATTTATCGGTGTGGTCGGTAAAATGCCAAAGTACCCCACATACGACAGCAGATTCCATTCACATCACTACCTAATGAGTGCGGACTGGAGTGAGTCAACGGATCCGCCACAATTATACCTCTGATTAATTACCGTCTCGTTTTCCTCAAATCCTGCATCAGCTGATTGCCCACTGATGTTTGCACGTCTCGCCTTCCGGGCCTCAGAATTATCTTGTCCGCCTAATCCAATAAGGGGGAAATCGCGAACGGGAAATTATAAGGTTAGAATAATCTGTTATGGTTGTTGTGCATTAACTTAACGTCGTCTAATTTGTTGAATATTGAATTAAACTGCAGAAAGTAAATGATAAGGGAGATCGGCTTATAATCGTTTGCGGATATTTGCTTACGTTTTGATTAAATCCGACACTCGCAATATAATTACAGAGGAATGGGCAGTGTTTTGAAATTGCTTGTGTTCATTTATGTTATATAGTTACTAGTGTACCTGTTGCTCGAATCCGAGCAATTTCGAAGCATTACAGGCGACTCAAAGATTATGGAAATACTCACGATCTACACAACAGTTAGATATAATCAAAATCCTTTGTAAATATCTTATCGTTTTTCAAAAAGCTCATCTTGTTTTTTTAGTGTTTTCTACAAATTTTTCCCTCTCATAGCCGCATTAGGTTGTCTATGACAACGATTATAAATGAAATAAAAAAATTATTTCTATTTCTTCTATTTGGTTGTGTTCTATGACTTTTTCTATGTTTTTTTTTCTATGTTGGGTAAGAACAGTGCTGCTCTTTAATTAAAGTGCTTGTGCTGCAAATGCCAAAGATAACAGAAATTAGCATCTTTCCATTTTAAAAGGTAAGTTTGTTTCAGACGGGCAAATTTTTATCCTCGAAATCAAAATATGTCACCACTCACTTGTTCCAGTTAGGACTTTTCATTCTATTAAGTTGTTGACCGTTCTGATCACATGAAGCCTTGTCCCATTAATGAGGCCCTTTTTGATGTATTAATATTCCTCATCAATAAAACCACTGCCCCCTTTTTATTAGTCTAATCTGTGTCTTGGCAATCCACTGACCTCTATTTTATATTTAAAAACTCAGTTGGATTTTCTAGATGGGTGTCTCCGCCTTCGTCTGTTTTCGAGGACCCGCTCTTCTTTCCCTTGGTATACTGACAATAAATTGTCAAGTCCATGTAGTAATTCATTAATACTGTTAGTTTATAAAGAAAATTAGATAAAAGTTACTTGGCTTAGTGCTATCATAACTGCAAACTCAAAATACACCCACAAGTAAAAAAGAATCAAGTTATTGGTTAACAAAAATTATGTTTGTGTAACAATATTATTCACATGAAGTAGATGATTTGTTTGATTTGTTGATCAGCTGTTTAGTTTCAAATGAATTAATATTGTCAAAGATTTGTGATTTTAAATACATAAAATATTATATTAAAGTTTTCTAAATCATGAATGGTAACTTATTCTCGACTGAATTTTACCATTCCCAGCATTAAAATAAAGTAGTAAGATCCATTATGAGTAAACTTTAAGGTACACAATCCTTGATTGAAATGTAATATACATTAACAGTCATAATACTCAGCAATTATTATGTAGTAGACTTTGACTATTTTCAAGAAACAAACTTATGTTTCTGTAAATAAAAATTATCTCCCGTGTTATCCTTATGGAGAAATACGAAACTTTAAAGGGCCCCAGGGCCTCACTCTCTAATTATTTCCCAAAAAAGAAAGTTTCCTGCACAACTTCAAGTTACACTCTTTCCAATTACACCAAAAACATGTCAATCGGTTCAGTAGTTTCGGAGGAGTAATTGTCACAAAAAACCTGCTTGCGTATTAAATAAGTACTAGTGTACCTGTTGCTCGAATTCGAGCAATTGCTAAGTATTACAGGCGTTATTTTAAAATGAATAACACTCATAATTTCTGATGACTAAGATTCATCTCAAGGATTATGGAAATACTCAAGACGTACATAACAGATCGATATAATCAACATTTCTTGTAAATATCTTATCATATTTCAAAATCTGGTCTTGTTTTTTAGTGTTTTCTACAAATAGCCTAACTCATAGCCGCATTAGGTTGTCCATAATAACGATTATAAATATAAAAAAAAACATTTTTTCTATTTCCTCTCGTTGGTGGGTTTCTATGACTTTCCTATGTTTCCATAGTTTGCAAATCGGCTCTTTCAATGATTACTAAGAAATGCAGCACAGTCAGTGTTAATTCAGTTTTCTTCTTAGTATATCAATTTATCCAGGCTCTTTTGCTTTTTTATATTGTAATAATTACGCCAACCTAAATTCAAATACAGTATTAAATATTTCATTTCAACCAAGTAAGTAAATTTTTGTAGCAAACTGTTAAATTAGCAGACTTATTGACTGTTTACAATATTGACATATGCTCTTCTTCTCACTTTTAATTTCTGACATCAGCTGGAGTTTCATAACAATATTTGTTAATCCCATGTTAATCTTATGGAGAAATACGAAACTTTAAAGGGCTCCAGGGCCTCACTCTCTAATTATTTCCCTAAAAAGAAAGTTTCCTGCACAACTTCACGTTACGCTCTTTCCAATGACACCAAAATCATGTCATTCGGTTCAGTAGTTTCAGAGGAGTAATTGTCACAAAAAACCTGCTTGCGTATTAAATAAGTATATAGATATATAGATAAGGGGGTAATTCTATAGCAATTCAGTGATTTGCAAAATATGAAGAACACTGCAAATGTTTATGTTAATGTGTTATTCTTTGTGGCCAATGTACGCCTACTTAGCCTACAAAGTCCCCCTATCACATAGTAGGTAGTTTTGTATTAATTTGTAGTTTATAAATTGTACTTTTTTTGGTTCGTTATGCTGAGCACTGATTTTACTTTGTTTAAAACGATTATTTTATTACTCTTTCAGTCTTCAAAAAAATTCTTCTCTTCAAAAAGAATTTTTTTTAGAATTTTATTTATTATTCAATCTCTGTCAATGGTTCAACTCGTTGGGTCAATCAAATAATATGGAATCTAAAATTGTGAAACATTACCAACGGGTTTAATTTAATTTAGCCATTTTTATTTTCAAAACTGTTAAGTATACTACTACTTTAAAATAAACATATTGAATATAAAAAATAATAAACAGAGGAGGTATTGGTTTTACGATTAAAATATGTTACCTGAAGAAAAGGTTTTGTAGTAAGGGTTGTAGTAGTTTAAATACAATTAATCATTGATTATTAATGTACTGAATAGCATAGCATTGCATGTTTAACGTTTACATTTGTGTTTAATGTACTTCAATTTACAAATAAAATTGCATTGTTGTGGTATTTAACACTCAAACGAGGTGTGGATGAAATAAACGGGATTTTTTATAAATATTTTAATTATTTCCCTTTACAACTTGATGTATTTACAGCTCATACAACTATACACGAGTTCCATTAATACATTTCTAGGTCATTTAACACCGAATTAAGAAAATTAACTAATTCAATTTTTATTATTAAGTATCATGAAAATGGGATAAATATGACAGTGTTTTTGAGAAAATAAGTGTTCTGTATTGTCTAGAAAATTTTACAATCAAACCTTACTGGGCAAGAAAATTACAAGGGAAGGTAAAACAACGAGATACAAACAATTAATAATAAGCACTTATTTTGTAAGTTAAGAATTCATTAACCCTAAGCTCAAAACTATTTTATGAAATTTGGGTTGTACAAGTAAGCCATCTTGGAAAGTTTAACTATCTGTCCTGAGGAGACTAGATGCACAACCTTATTCCCAATCCTGGAGGTGCAAGACACAACAGGTTAGGACAGCAGTCCGATCCGTTACCACACTGTGAACATACAATGATAGCTGTAGACAAATAAAACAAACTATACACAAACAAGATAATTTGATTCTACAACTCTATTTTCAAAATTAGATTTACATTTTTTAAAATTTTTAACTATCCCTAGGTCAGAAGTACAAAT
This sequence comes from Macrosteles quadrilineatus, assembly GCF_028750875.1. Taxonomy (NCBI): domain Eukaryota; kingdom Metazoa; phylum Arthropoda; class Insecta; order Hemiptera; family Cicadellidae; genus Macrosteles; species Macrosteles quadrilineatus. The sequence continues at coordinate 32,389,528 of NW_026542598.1, read as the reverse complement.
AAGGTATATAGGTTAGTAAGGTATATGGAAAATAATATCTTACTAATATTATAAATGTGAAAGTTTGTGTGTTTGTTTGTTTGTTTGAAGTTCAATCACGCATAAACTACTGGACGGATTGGGCTGAAATTTGGCATGATGATAGCTTACATTCCCGATTAACATATAGGCATATTCTTATCTCAAAAATCCTTTCGGGCTCCACCCCAGTGGCTCATTATATAGGTTATATAACTGTTGGATAGAATCATTTTAGTTTCTGCAAATAACTGTATTGTGCTGAAGAGGAGATCATAACGTCTTCAGTTGATGAATGTCAAACTATAGTGAAAGATTTTCAAAAGGTCGATATAAATCTTCGCTGTGTTGATTCTATTTTTGCCATTCAAAACATCTGATGAACTCCACCGTTTTAGATTTTACAGCATGATTGAAACGGACAACTACAACTATAACGGAATGATCCGATAGTAACACAGAAAACCTTCATTTGAAAAGTTTTCTTATAAATGTATGAAACAAATTGGCAAGGCTAATATAGTATTAGTATGTTACAAGCACTGTATAAAATGAGGTACATTATACATTCGAGATTTTTGTATTCAAGATTCACCCAAAGTGCAAGATATATTTTTGCTACATATTGAACAACACTAAAAAAATAACATGAGAGGGAACCTTCTCAGATTAAATGTAGGTTTTTCAGTATAAATTCATCCAATCTTTATTTTATTGGGATTTCCTGGAAGAATTTAGAATGGTATCAAACAAGCGGGTGTATATACAGGGTGGCTGAAAAGTAACTTGAACCCCCCCCCCCTTAACTTTTCAACCAATTGAGATATTTGAAATCGGTTTGCGGCAACCTTATTAGATATGAGGGGCCACAATAATTATGGTCAATTTTGAAGATTTTGCCCTTAGGGGTAGCGGCGGTAGGGGGTAGCTCAACATTTTCAAATGACAAGTATAGTCGAGTTTAGTATCATTTTACAGGTCTTGACGAAACATAACAATTAACATAAAGTAAATAGAAATCACACCATTAATAACAAAATGGCAGCTAAAAATGATTGAGACAATGCATAATTACACTATTTAAAGTAGTTTTGAGCTGCCATTTTGTTATTAATGGTCCGATTTCTATTTTCTTTATGTTAATTGTTATTTTTTGTCAAGACCTACAAAATGATACCAAACTCGACTATACTTGTTATTTGAAAATTTTAAGCTACCCCCAACCCCCGCTACCCCTAAGGGCAAAATTTTCAAAACTTACCATAATTATTGTAGCCCTTTATATGCAAACAAGTTGCCGCAAACCGATTTCAAATATCTCAAATAGTTAAAAAGTTAAAGAGGGTGCAAGTTAATTTTTTTGCCACCCTCATGGTTTTTTGGAAATGAAACTTTTTAGGGCGCCATTTTGTTATTAGTGAGCCGATTTTGGTTTTCTTTATGCCAATGTTTATGTTTCGTCAAGACCTGTAAAATGATACTAAACTCGACTATACCTGTCATTTGAAAATGTTGAGCTACCCCCTACCCCCGCTACCCCTAAGGGCAAAATTTTCAAAATTGACCATAGTTATTGTAGCCCCTCATATCTAAGAAGGTTGCCGCAAACCGATTTCAAATATCTCAAATGGTTGTAAAGTTAAGTGGGGGTGCAAGTTACTTTTCAGCCACCCTGTATAAGTGAGTGACCTGTATTTGTGGTGATGTTACATTTTATGTTTATGTGGTAATCTTAACCTTATTTAATGTTTTACTTATAAAAAGCAATAACTTAAATCCCGTGAAATTCTTAAGTCTTTTGAATCTATCTGGAAACATCCTATAGTTGAGGTCTATAGTTGAAATGAGGGGTTTATATATTCGCTTGGATATTCTTAGTCAATTAAGTACGAAAAATGTTATTGATAATGTTTAAAAAACAGCTTGAATCTTAATTAAGATAGAAGAATTGTGATTTAGTTTATAATTTGGCTTTAGTAATTAGTACAAATTTTAAAATGCGTTTTGTTTTGAATACTTAGACCTACTCAGGTATAAGTGTCAATTCACAAATAATTCACAATAATAATAAATAACGTAATTATTACGTTTTGTATTCAAATATTTTAATATTCACATTTTTTTACATTTGTGATTTTAATTCTCCAACTCCAGTTTTTAAAGGTTATGTTTTAATTTTATATTGCTTGATGTACCATTTAGGAAAAATCCAATAAAAAGAGTGGTTTTATATTCAAGCTACAAATAGCGAAATGAATTACAGCAAATTATAACCACCCAAATAAAATATTTTTGCCCCATCTTTAAAAAAAAACTTCTCCTATTTGAAGTGCAGAGACCCACCATAAACCTTTAGCTTATTAAAATATGTATAAAATTATAAATTTTGAAATATTAAACTAAAATAATTTGTTATACTTACTCCTTGACCGCTCCCCATACATTCTCCATTTGCGCCACCTCCGCCAAGCAAACCACCCAACAACCCCTGAGGGTTCGGGTTAGCCACAGCCACTGAGACGCAGACCACCAGAAGTACACACAACTTGAACATGTTGTCAACTGTACTTCACCCTACCAAGCTGCCAGTATATATCCGCTCTTTATCTACATACTGTCAAACATTTCGGAAAAATCCTCGAAATTCGGCCAGTTAGGTAACCCATATCAGAGTTCCCTCCAAGTCATCTTATCTGGTAGAGTGGGAATTGTTCAGGAAATCACCGATCTTCACCTTGTTTACTTTCCTGATTCGTTATGTTACGTTGTGCGTTAAAACTTTAATATGTTCGTTTACCATTTTTATCCGTTTTATGGTTTCGAGATAGTTTTAACGATTTTTACACAACTAATCTCAAGGTTCTTGCTCTTAATTGTGTTGTTTAAACATTATTCGGGTAGGCCTATAACGCAATAGCAAGATGTTAAAAAGATCCCTAATGTTGGCATATAAGTATAAAATGCTCATTTCAGTTATGGGAGAGGACACGGTTTAAGAAATTTTGGTTCTTTTAATTCATACGGTATGCTATAGTATATCACATCTACCATAGCAATAATGTTTTACCACTGCACCTAATAGAAAAAAGTAAAGTTCTCATTGTGTACCACAGCTTATTTGGTTCAAATTAGCTGTTGTCATAAATGCAAAAAATAGTGCTACACCCTGTTGGTAAACCTTATAACTTCTTTATGCTATTGAATATCATAGAACCAACTGGACAACATTTTTTGAATAGCATTATTATTATTATTATTACCACTTGAGATGGGGACGCCACCTAATTGCGTATTTAAACACAAACATGAGTGATGAGTGAAGGATGAGTGTAGGATGAAGTGCGGTGATTTGTGTAGCTTTGTTACTAAGACCAGCTGTTTCAGTAGTCAGGACCATTTATTGAAAGCCAAGACAGCTGGGTCCAATTTCGAACAATCAAAAAGCTACACACTTTTCTCAGGATCAAACCGGTGACTTTTTGATTAATTGGGTCTTCATGATGTAATGTTTATTTTTTATTCTGACCATAGTCCTCCTTGAGAGATTGAACCCCTCCTTTGTTACTTCCCCAGACCCTTAGCCAGGCCCAGACTTGCCAATTACTACCATTACACTACACTGACCTTTCTGTTTTTACGGTTGTCCGATTCCCCGATAAGCCCTAACTCCAATTACTGCGTACCCTCGGTGATTGAGTAACTCCAGCTTCTCATTTGCAACTGCCCCAGCGCGGTCGCACGGGTTTTCTTGTTAAGATAATTAGTGCACATGCAACTTTGTACGGTTTGTAGGAAGTTGAAATCCGATTTACTTGACAGCTGTCGCTAGGATTAATGTCAATGCTTACACAATAATATATGAACACTTTGGCTATCGGAAAATAACCAGGTAATTATTTAATTGGTGATTATCTGATTGGACGTAATCGGTAAAAGGTTGTGGACAATTGTGTTAATAGTATAAAGTGGGGTAATATTTCATAATACTGGCCAATAAGGTTGATTCGAGAATGTGATTGAAGCAAACCCGTGTCGAAAGGGTTCTACTAGGCAGCCTGAAATTCAATTCAAGATATGGAATATATGGATTGAAATATAGTTTGGGATTGAACATGTCTCTATTGTAAAAGCTAACTCTATAACTAGTTTGTGTTCAATTATTGTGCGCTTCTTGTGCTCTTAACATAGAGCATGCAATGAACAAAATCAATTCGAAGTTAAAATCACTTGTGAAAAAGACCAATTTACGGATTTTCAAAATGATATTGTAAATACTTAAAGAAAAACTGCGAAGTTTCAGTTCATACAGAGCATAGTTTGAACCTTTGTGAATATTTTACAGTTTATTTAAACTCAATAAACACTTTAATAACGCCACGAGGTTCATTTTTGCAGGACCATGTTTACGCGGCAGGAACCCTCTTAACAACGGAGTTTGCACATGTTTAACCAATGTTTACAATATTGAAAGAAGCTGGGTTTATCTGAAGATAGTTCATTGTTGTCAACGGGGCTTCACCGTTTGCAACAGGAATTTTGTTTCCCCACAGTAAGTCATTAACAGATCATAAAGTATTATTAGTTAACATTCGTGGCTAACATATTTTGTTGACGGAATTAGTCGATGACAACCAATGATCACAAAAAGTCTTACTCTGGAAAAACGACAAAATGTTTAAACATTTGGTTGGTACCAGCTGATTATTTTATCAAAACCTTTGAAATGCCCTCGTAAATTTTTGTATGAACGCGGCTTGATTGTTTTAACTCTTAATTTTTTGTAACAGTATCCAGGATAATATTTGCAACCCTTAATGCTTCAAGACCACGAGTACGTTAAAGGCGATGGTTTACAATAATTATTTGTCCACTAGCTGTACCCGCGGGCTTTGCCCCGTTTTACTTCATAAGTGAGCTCGTTCGCATGGCTCAATCAAGTCCTGGTTGAAGTTCGTTCGCTACGCTCACTCACCTTTAGGTTGGAGCTCGTTCGCTGCGCTCACTTACCTTCAGGTTAGCTTGTTCGCTACGCTAACTCGCCACCAGGTTGAAGTTCGTTCGCTACGCTCACTCACCTTTTGGTTGCAAATTAGCTGTTGTCATAAATTAAAAAAAAAATAATAGTGCTGCACCCTGTTGGTAATCCTTGTAAGTTTTTAATGCTTTTGCATATCATAGAACCAACTTTTTAGTTGAAACAGCTGACTAAATTATTTAATTCCCATTTGATATGAATACTCCTAAGGTTAACATGGGGAACTATAGAGCCACTGGGGCGGAGCCCGAAAGGATTTTTGAGATAAGAATATGCCTATATGTTAATCGGGAATGTGAGCTATCATCATGCCAAATTTCAGCAAAATCCGTCCAGTGGTTAATGCGTTTACTTGTCACAAACACTTTCTCATTTATAATATTAGTAGGATTAGTAGGATAACTTTCCCAAATAACTGATACAATTTCAAACATGACGTAAGCAACAGTAGCTTGAGAAACCAACATAATTTCGTACCAATCAGCTGATCTAAACGGCAACCGGTGTTAAATCCACACAATAACCTGGTCTATAATTCCAAACAACCGCGGTTTCAATATTATAACAGATCAAACTGTTTACATTTGTATTTGAGGAGCCTCGGGTCAAAAACGAACTTTTGAGGTCGCAGTGGAAATTATATGTTTAGATCCATTACGGCCCATACCTCTGGCGGGCGTGGCGCGGACGGTAGACCAATATGGACATGATAAGAGCGCTCGCCTTGCCTGGCATGTCTTTTTAGCAATCCTGGAATAGCAGAGTGGTCAAGTATTTTCTCTTCTGAGAGACACTGTAAAAAAGGTTTTAGAATCCAAACAAACATAAGAGTGAAAAAGACATATTGTCCGCATCATCAATTCTTTATGAAACCAATTTACATTGGTCGTATTTGATGCCTAAAGTGCAGGATTACCAACAAACTTGTAATCTTCTGTTCAATACAAAAATGTGAATCTTACGTTATTCTAGTTTTAATCAGTCGCCATGCTAGTATTAATCATATAAAAAAAACCTGCATATGTATACCATTTAGATTAAATATTTTTTAGTATGCCATACATTCACCGTAAACATTTGTTTCGTGCCAAGTAAAACTAATACAAACTAGAGCTCGCCCCGTGGTCAAAAACTCGACCAAAATTCTGTATCGTGCAACTTCTCTATTTTTACACCATGCTGTAAATAAAACATGTGATTGGAATTTCTTCCATTTGTTTTGATTTTCTGTTTATATTTTGTTGTTATTTCGTCACCAACATGGCAACCCATAAGGCCCACGTTAACTTTTTAATTTTAAATTAGTTTCTTTTGCTTATTTTTGAGCCTATTTTAACTTATAAAGAGATTCTGTACATCTACAGGCAAATATATTTCTAACAGTATGCGTAGATTTTCCCTGCGGTGCACAGGAGCTGAGAAACATGGTTTTTAATAAACACGCTTGTCTATTAATTTATAGAATTAGCCTCATGTTAAATCTCTATAAGAAAAGTTAAATTTCCATTTTTGACCCAATTAACATAAAAATTTTCAAAATACAACTAAAACCTGCACATATAGGACCGATAACCTTTCTTTTGGCACAACCCGCGTGTAATTCGGTCCAGTAGTATGGTCAGGCTAGCTCTCATAAGTTTTGGAAAAGTTTGTTTGATATATAAGATGGTAATGTTATACACTTTAAAGTTCAAAGTCGGGGTTTTAAGTCACAAGGCCACTACAATCTAAAACCATAACGCCACACTTTGGGTAATTATCTACATTCTCTCATACTCAAATACTAATTACCCATTTACACTAACAAGTAACCAGTAGTGTTATCTAGGTATGTCTGTAACCTCTATGTATCAATAAGTAAACCAAGTTGATCCAATTACCCTTCGGTAGGCTCTCCACGTACGATAGATATCAGATCGGTAATTTATCTTGTACCCAATTAGCTAACAAGTACAAGACAACAATGAGCATCGCTGTGACGAAATATATTTTAGGGCGGTTTTTGCGTCACTTCTGTTTTTGGAAGGAGAGCGGCGCCTCGAGCTCTGTGCCAGTTATATAACTGGTGGACATTGAGAAGAAAGGTCACCTACAGTTCACCAACCCCGCACTTGCCGGTGCCCTAGTTATCAACAGCTGATAGTCTGCCTATCTTGTCCAATAAAACTGCGTTGACACCGTTGAATGCTGAATGAAACGATAGACTGTCTATAGAACTTGACAATCCTTATGCAAGCATTTATAACATAACACTTAGACAGCACCGATGTAAATTACTGTACTGTACAGGGTGGTTCTAAATTATTGTTACACTTTTGAAAATATATAAATTAGAAACCATACAGGGTAAGAATCAATTGAATGAGAAGATTCTAAAGTTTTGTTTGACACCACTTTGGTAAAAATAGTTGAAAATGTGTCTCTACAGAGATTTTAACTATGATTTTAAATTAGGTTAGGTTAACCTAATTTCACAATTTAAAATCGTTAAATCTCAAAACTTCATACTCTATGTTGAATTGTCAAAAGTTTTAAGTAATACCAATAGGGGTCATATCACTAAGGGTGATATGCTAAGTAATCCCTTAGCATATCACATGTGGCTCGCCGACTGCCAAGTACAAGTTTCCTCTTTTCCCTATCACACATTACTTAAGAGTACTAAATACCACTAGAAAGACGAACCCACACGTACAGAGAGGCGTTCTAATTGACAGGTGTGGCTAATATATGCGAAATGGGTCGTGAAGTATGAAGTTGCATCAAAACATGATATTCCTGCAAAATGTGGCCGTTGGATGCAGAACCGGTATAGAGGCCTCTGGGCGAAGAACTGCCTCATTTCATAATATTTAAAATCCCCCAATGAATATTTATTAGAACTTAAACTGGACTATAAAGTAGAACATTAGTTTATATGTATTGCTATCTTTACCAGTGCTTCGTAACGGGGAATGCAAAAGAGAATAGTGTAGGCGTACTCGTTAAAGTTATAAAAGCTATAAAAGTTACAATAGCTTAATTGGTTATAGAATCTCGTAATTTTTAGTCCTCTCAAATTTTAATATAAATCTTTCGAGAGCAAGCCTAATTCAATTGTTTTTGCAAAAGAAACTACTACTAGTGTACATGTTGCTCGAAATCGAGCATTTGCAAAAAAGTACAGAAGTTATTTATAAACAAATAACTTGTTTAAAAACTAATAACAGTCATAATTTCTGATGATTTTAAAAAGAGTCAACTAAAATATTATCAACAAAAGGAAATGCTCACAATTTACATGACAGTCCTATTCCAGTTTAAAGGGTTAATTTTTAACAATCAATCTGCACATGTACGGGAAAAGGTAAGCTTACAATTTAAGTCAACGTAAAAAGGCTGTCAGCTTTTATAATGTAACGTACCTAAGTTATTTAGCCAATTTGTAGACAATAAGGTGTAGGCTACTTTAAACTCTACAGGACAGAGTTAGGCAAAAACTGGCAGAACTCTGAAATGGTGTTATTTATCATAAGCTTACTCATATGCCAAATCCTTAGAAATAACTAATAACTGATATCATTTAACACAAACCAACATCCAAAACTAAACACATTTTTAATACAACATAGATAATTTACACATTGACTGTTTTACTTATGTTCTTCTTCTCACTATTAATTTTTGCTTCGCAGCGGGAAAAATCTGTTTCATAATCATTGAAATAGATTTATAATAAATAATTTATCATAAAGCTTAGGATGAAATAAACCTACCACATAGTTGTTTTACATGGTGGAAGCAAAATACATTTTTTTGGATCAGCTGTCGGAATTTGTGAAATAGGCATTTGACAGTTCTGCTTGTTAACAATAAAATGTCAAAGCAAATGTAAACATTGTGGATTTTCTCATGTTTCCATGGAGACCAATTATTTAATATTAAATTTCTGACAGCAGCTGGAGTTTCAAAACAATGTTTGTTCCCCATGTTAATCTTATGGAGAAATACGAAACTTTAAAGGTCCCTAGGGCCTCACTCTCTAATTATTTACCTAAAAAGAAAGTTTCCTGCACAACTTCACGTTACGCTCTTTCCAATGACACCAAAAACATGTCAATCGGTTCAGTAGTTTCGGAGGAGTAATTGTCACAAAAATCGTGCTTGCGTATTAAATAAGTACGAGAGGTCGTCCTGTGGTCGAAACTCGACCAAAAATAATTAATGTACAGACTTCTCTATTTTCTCCCCACACTGTAAATAAAACATGTGATTGGAATTTCTTCCATTTGTTTTGATTTTCTGTTTACATTTTGTTGTTATTTCGTCACCATCATGGCAACCCATATGGTCCATGTTAATTTTTTGAAGTTTTCAAATTCATTTTTTGTTCTTATTTGTTAGCCTATTTTAATTTTTAAAAGCATTCTGCACATCTACAGGAAAATATCTTTCCAACAGTATGCGTATATTTTCCCTGCAATGCACACGAGCTGAGAAAAAAGGTTTTAAAGAAACATGCTTGCCTATTAATATATAGATAGATGAGAGGTCGTCCAGTGGTCGAAACTCGACCAAAAATATGTAATGTACTCACTTAACTATTTTCACCCCACACTGTAAATAAAACATGTGATTGGAGTTTCCTCCATTTGTTTTGATTTTCTGTTTATATTTCGTTGTTATTTCGTAACCAGCATAGCAACGCATAAGATCCAAGTTAATTTTTTACAACTTTTAAACTTATTTTTTGTGCTTATCTTTGAGCCTATTTAAATTTATAAAGGGATTCTGCACACCTACAGGAAAATAGCTTTCCAACGGTATGCGTAGATTTTCCCTACGATGCACACGAGCTGAGAAAAAAGGTTTTAAAGAAACATGCTTGCCTATTAATATATAGATAGATAGATAATAAATTTCTGACAGCAGCTGGAGTTTCAAAACAATGTTTGTTCCCCATGTTAATCTTATGGAGAAATACGAAACTTTAAAGGTCCCTAGGGCCTCACTCTCTAATTATTTACCTAAAAAGAAAGTTTCCTGCACAACTTCACGTTACGCTCTTTCCAATGACACCAAAAACATGTCAATCGGTTCAGTAGTTTCGGAGGAGTAATTGTCACAAAAATCGTGCTTGCGTATTAAATAAGTACTAGTGTACATGTTGCTCGAAATCGAGCAATTGCTAAGAAGTACAGGAGTTATCTTCATGCGTAGGCTTTCGGCTTTCGCGGCCGTTGTCATTGAGATCCATGGTGATGGTTTTCGGCGTCAACCGCGTCGTCAGTTGTATTTCACTGCCAGACGTTTCGCCCTTATAACTGCTTTTCATAATTTTATATAATTATGAATTTCCCTTATAATTTAGCTTTCATGACTGCAAACTCAAAATACGTCCACAAGTAAAAAATAATCAAGTTATTGGTTGTGTAACCTATTTTTGTGTAACAACATTATTCACATGAAGTAGATGATTTGTTTGATTTGTCGATCAGCTGTTTTGTTTCAAATGAATTAATAATGCCAACGATTTGTGATTTTAAATACATAAATTATTATAGTAAAGTTTTCTAAATCGTGGTAACTTAATCTCAACTAAATTTTACTATTCCCGGAATTAAAATAAAGTAGTAAGATCCATTATGAATAAACTTTAAGGTATACAATCCTCGATTGAAATGTAGTATACATTAACAGTCATAATACACAGCAATTATTATGTAGTAGACTTTGACTATGTTCAAGTAACAAACATATGTTTCTGTAAATAAAAATTATCTCCCATGTTATCCTTATGGAGAAATACAAAACTTTAAAGGGCACCAGGGCCTCACTCTCAAATTATTTCGATAAAAAGAAAGTTTCCTGCACAACTTCACGTTACGCTCTTTCCAATGACACCAAAAACATGTCAATCGGTTCAGTAGTTTCGGAGGAGTAATTGTCACAAAAATCCTGCTTGCGTATTAAATAAGTACTAGAGGTCGTCCAGTGGTCGAAACTCGACCAAAGATTTGTAATGTACAGACTTCTCTATTTTCACCCCATACTGTAAATAAAACATGTGATTGGAGTTTCTTCAAATTTGTTTTGATTTTCTGTTTATATTTCGTTGTTATTTCGTCACCAGCATAGAAACCCATAAAGCCCATGTTAATTTTTTTTCAAATTTCAAATTCTTTTTTTGTGCTTATTTCTGAGCCTATTTTAATTTTTAAAGGGATTCTGCACACCTACAGAAAAATATCTTTCTAACAGTATGCGAAGATTTTTCCTGCGATGCACATGAGCTGAGAAAAAAGGTTTTAAAGAAACATGCTTGCCTATCTAATATATAAAATTCTCGTGTCACAGTGTTTGTCTGCAAACTCCTCCGGAACGACTTCACCGATCGTCATGAAATTTGGTGTGTAAATTCTGTAGGTATGCGAATCGGACGTAAACTATTTCCCGTTTCGAAATTCTTAAAAGGGCTCCGCCCCAGTGGCTCTGGAGTTTCCCATGTTAACCTTATGAGAAATGGAATTAATGAATCTTAACAGCTGTTTCAATTAAACAAGTTGGTTCTGTTCTATGATGTTCAATAGCATTAAAGTTACAAGGATTACCAACAGGGTGCAGCACTATTATTTCTTTTACATTTATGACAACAGCTAATTTGCAACCAAAAGGTGAGTGAGCGTAGCGAACGAACTTCAACCTGGAGGCTAGTGAGCGTAGCGAACGAGCTAACCTGAAGGCAAGTGAGCGCAGCGAACGAGCTCCAACCTAAAGGTGAGTGAGCGTAGCGAACGAACTTCAACCAGGACGTGATTGAGCGATGCGAACGAGATCATCTTGAAAATTAAACGTAACGGTACTTTCTTTCCATTGGTCTGTCTTAGGGGAAACCTATAACTTAGGCGATACGAAGTTCGCCGGGTCAGCTAGTAGATAGATAAAATAAAACGTATTACCAACTCTTTGAATACCATAAACGACCAACATACATTCATTAACTTATTTAATGGGAGGCGAAGTAGAGTATTTAGCACTATTTTTGGAGCAAGCTACTACACCCCTCTCTCATCTTCCGTGGTCGGGTCGGGCTAGCTTACGAACTCACAGGAAAATATGTAAGTTAACACGTTAAATAAAAATTCCTGGAATATCAACATCTGAGACCTTTCCAGGAATTGTTGTGACTTAGGGCACTTATTTATAATAATTAGAACAAACTGTATATTTGGCTCCTGGTGACCCTTAAACTAAAAGTACCAAGATTTTCTCACTAATTAGTATCTAGACATCCCATCTATATGGACCAGCTGTAGCAATTTTTTTATTTAAAAAGAATGTAGTTGTGTGAGCCAGTCACAGAATGCACTAGTGTCTAGAATTCTATTTTATACCTAATTCTTTGTTGTTGACCAGGTTTATAGGTCACTAGCTGGCCCGACAGACGTCGTCCTGTCCTAATGTGGTTTTATGTCAAATAATCGTTCATTTTCAAGATGAGCTCGCTCGCATGGCTAAATCACGTCGTGGTTGAAGTTCGTTCGCTACGCTAACTCCGGTTGAATTTCGTTCGCTACGCTCACTTACCTTTTGGTTGCAAATTAGCTGTTGTCATAAATTTAAAAAAAAAACAATAGTGCTGCAACCTGTTGGTAAACCTATTAACTTTTTAATGCTATTGAACATCACAGAATCAAGTTGTCTAGTTGAAGCAGCTGTTAAGATTCTTTAATCTATCTATCTATATATTAATAGGCAAGCATGTTTCTTTAAAACCTTTTTTCTCAGCTCGTGTGAATCGTAGGGAAAATCTACGCATACCGTTGGAAAGCTATTTTCCTGTAGGTGTGCAGAATCCCTTTATAAATTTAAATAGGCTCAAAGATAAGCACAAAAAATGAGTTTAAAAATTTGAAAAAATTAACATGGATCTTATGCGTTGCTATGCTGGTTACGAAATAACAACGAAATATAAACAGAAAATCAAAACAAATGGAGGAAACTCCAATCACATGTTTTATTTACAGTGTGGGGTGAAAATAGATAAGTGAGTACATTACATATTTTTGGTCGAGTTTCGACCACTGGACGACCTCTCGTACTTATTTAATACGCAAGCAGGTTTTTTGTGACAATTACTCCTCCGAAACTACTGAACCGATTGACATGTTTTTGGTGTCATTGGAAAGAGCGTAACTTGAAGTTGTGCAGGAAACTTTCTTTTTAGGGAAATAATTAGAGAGTGAGGCCCTGGGGCCCTTTAAAGTTTCGTATTTATCCATAAGATTAACATGGGAAACAAAATTTGTTATGGAACTCCAGCTGTTGTCAGAAATTAAAAGTGAAATATTTATTGATGGTATCCCATAGTAACAAAGAACAAACCCACAAAATTTAAAAATGTAAACAAGCAGAACTAACTGTCAAATTAATTTTGATTTCACAATTCCACACAGCTGGTCCAAATATATTAAATACTGCATGATTATTAGAACAGGAACGGTATGGATCATAAACATAAATAAAATATGTCACTCGCCCGAATCTAAAATTTAACATTGATTAAATGGAACTATCAAACTATATGTTAATGTCATTAGTATGGGATTCTTTCTGTTACGTCATTTGTTGACCGAGTCTGTCCAATATTTTTGAGCTGCTGTAATAATATTTTACAGGAAATAATTGTTATATAAATTCATAGATATAAGTAATAATTTAGATTCTACAATCATTGCTGTCATTAAAATTGTGTATCCGCAGCAAACCTTCAGACTAAGCGAATTTCCATTTACCTGGCTTAATTTCTACAAAGATATTCCCAGAAAATTGTCATTTTTTCCTATTTAAATAACATTAAGTTAATTTTAATATGAGTACCTAGGTTTGCTGCTACAGGGAAGGTAGGTGTGTGTTTGTTGAAATGTTGATAGCTTAGTATGATTGTTACTGGTTTGCAAATCCTGTAATACTTTACAATTGCTCGAATTCGAGCAACATGAACACTAGTTCCATTTAAATATGAGTACACATAAGGTTAACATGGGAAACTCCAGAGCCACTGGGGCGGAGCCCTTTTGACGGATCTGCACCAAACTTCACACAAACCATCCTTGAATAATGCTCAATAATGCCTGAAAGTTTCATTACAATCTGTCGAGCGGTTTTGGAGTCCATAAAGGACAAACAAACAAACAAACAAACATACATTGGATTTTATATACAGGGTGTCCGGTGATAAGTGTTAAATAAAATTTTGCATTAAACTACACGGTAATGGTGACAGAATGTCGCAAATTTGAGGTTCCCAACTTCAACAGTTAGAGAATAACAAATAAATTAAGATTTTTCAAAACTTATTGTAGTTGTTATGAAAAAGGTTATTTTACTCTGTTAAAAATGCACTTACCGTCAACTTCAATGACATTTTCAGAATCCTCACAAAATTTTAAATAAATATAACACATAATCGTTGGGGTACGTAAAAATATTCTATTTAAAATTCTTCGTTAAACAAATTATTTTTATATCGACGAAAATGTAAATAACATTCAGCAGTTTATTTCTCGGTTGTTGAGTTCCGGAGAGGTTATCAAATATGACTAAAAACTTCCTTATTTAAAGGGCTTTACTATGGTGTATAATAGTTTTTACCGAATTTCAAATTTCCTTATGTAATTCGATCATTATTGTGAAAAAACATGGTAGGGCAAAGAAAATCTATCGTGAAGAATAATACATTTAAGTGCAGGCAACAAATAATTTGTATTTCTTTCTCGCATGCAACGCTTTGTTTATAACTACCCAGCTAAGAAAAGAAACATAGTAGTAAAATGTGTTTGTGATAAAGTTACGGTTATCGTATAATTTTCATATAAGATTTAAATTATCTCCCGGAATTTATATTTTGTTGAATGGATTTAGTCAATAGATTCAGGTATTTTACTGATAACAATACTTTACCCAAGCGATAAGAAAACAAAGCGAACCAGTAGTCATATTTTAAAACGATCTATCAGTCACATGTGGACAGTGATCGGTCAACTATGTCTTTTTCGATTCGGGAGTATGTTGAAATGCATTTTATTTATGGTTTGTGTAACGGTAATGCGTCGGCTGCTCAGAGAGAGTACCAGAATCGGTATCCTGATCGCACCACCCCCAGTACTCAGGTGTTTACTAGAGTGCATCAACGTTTGCTGGAAACAGGATCGGTTGAGAAGAAGAAGAAAGAAGTAGGACCTGTGCATGATGTTGCAGCTGAAGAGGGTGTAATTCAGAGAGTTATGGATAATCCTACTACTAGTGTTAGGCAGCTTGCCCTTGAAACTAGTATGTCCCGGTGGAAAGTACATAAAGTGTTGAAGGACAATAACTTCCATCCGTATCATTTTACAAAGGTCCAAGGATTGGAGCCACGTGACTTCGAATCCAGAAAGGAGTTCTGCCGCTGGCTTCTTCAACGTGATATTGTTGAATATCACTTCCTTAAAAAAATACTATGGACTGACGAATCCCGTTTTACCAGAGAAGGTGTGATAAATATTCACAATATGCATCTTTGGAATAATGAAAATCCAAAAGCCTCCAGAGAAGCTTCTTTTCAAAAAAGGTTTGGGATCAACGTGTGGGCAGGTGTGATTGGAGATCGGTTAATTGGTCCTCATATCTTCGAAGGAAATCTGAACGGTGATTTATATCTAGATTTTCTTCAGCACTCTCTACCTCAGTTGTTGGATGAAATTGATCCTCAACAAAGAGCTGAAATCATATTTCAGCAGGATGGTGCTCCACCACATTTTACTGAAAGCGTTCGGTTGTGGCTATCCCAAAACTACCCGACATGGATTGGACGTGGAGGAAGTGTGACATGGCCTCCTCGATCTCCAGACTTGAGCCCGTTAGATTTTTTTGTTTGGGGTTACATGAAAAGTCTAGTTTACTCAACTGTTGTAAACTCTGAAGTTGAGTTACGGGAGAGAATCTTTGAGGCTGCTGGGAAAGTAAGGGAAAAATTGACGTATGAGGTCACAGTTGGCGCAATCCGCAAAAGAGCTAGGGCCTGCTTGCGGGAAAACGGTGGGCACTTTACACCCAAACTGTGATTTGTGCTTCGGACAAAGTGTGTCATTGATTTGTTTAATGGGTTAACTATCATTTCATATTTAAATTGTAGTGTGTATTATGTTTTTTACTAATGTGTTGTGTTTTTTAATTACAAATTTTCCAAAGTCTTCAAAAAAACTCTTTAGTTTGATGGAAGTGTAGTCTGGTCAATCATAAATTATACATACCCTCATCATCAGTGGTCAGCTCATAAAATAGTAAGTAAAATTTTATTATTTTTTACAATATCTGTTTTGGCTTGACCGTGATTTTTCACAATAGTGCGTAAAATTCACCATGGATTTGACAGTAGGTAAATGTTGTTATACATCATTGTAAAGCCCTTTAAATAAGGAAGTTTTTAGTCATATTTGATAACCTCTCCGGAACTCAACAACCGAGAAATAAACTGCTGAATGTTATTTACATTTTCGTCGATATAAAAATAATTTGTTTAACGAAGAATTTTAAATAGAATATTTTTACGTACCCCAACGATTATGTGTTATATTTATTTAAAATTTTGTGAGGATTCTGAAAATGACATTGAAACTGACAGTAAGTGCATTTTTAACAGAGTAAAATAACCTTTTTCATAACAACTACAATAATTTTTGAAAAATCTTAATTTATTTGTTATTCTCTAACTGTTGAAGTTGGGAACCTCAAATTTGCGACATTCTGTCACCATTACCATGTAGTTTAATGCAAAATTTTATTTAACACTTATCACCGGACACCCTGTATATAGATAACAGTTGCTATAACCATTGCTATAACTCATCATAAGTCATTCCCTAAGTTTGATTTGTTAACAAATATTGTGTATTAGGCAGAATTTTGTAATTTAGATCAGCGCAATTTATAGGAGGCTCACATCAACTACGACGATTTTGATAAAAAAAAAAGCTGGCTACAAATATGGGGATGGAATGTCTAAGTAGTATATACTCTTAAGAGTGATTTCAAGGAGAGTTAACCTTTTTTAATTTTGATTATTTTAATTTATAGCAATGCAGTTTCATGGTGCAATCTGTATGTAATACGGACAATTCAAATCTTCCTCATCTTCTACACAAAGCTCGTATCCTGAAAAGAAGACAATCAGTATGTTTATCAGCTGTAACCGAAAACAACTAATCAATTTACAATCCGGAAACCACACAGTACACACTCCCAGGGGACTTTCGCCATGTGAAGCGCATATTTCCAAGTGTGAACCAGTTAGTGGACACGCCATTCGTCTGAGAGACGTATGTTTAAGCGCGCCGCTTTCCTATCTGAGTAACACCACAACGCATGCGGGGGACCGCTGGACAATGTGACTGAGAGCGGGTCTTGCCCATAATCAGGTGCACGCAGTCGCGGTGTCCAGGCATGCGCGTGGCGTGCACCAGGACTGCATTGCGGACCGCGCTCACTTAGACAAATGTCACTGAATAAATGGTCAGTAGAAGTGAAACGCTCCGGACGTTAGTGGCTAGTGGGATCCTTGAAATGTAAATAGTGATCCAGATAGACTCTGTTGGAAGTGTAATTGGTTGTACGATACGATTGGTCGAGCGAATGTTGATTTTTATCCACTGTTAACACGTGACATGAAATCCCCAGTTTCAAATCAAAATTGGATGTTTTCGTTTTAAAACTACTCTTGGTATCAACAAAATCTCATTACGAGGCGAAATATTTTAAACTAATGAACAGTAAATTGGAAGGTTACTTGATAAAATCGCGATTTGATAAGCCTTAACGGGAAATTAAGTTAGTTTAATAATGAATGGGTAAAGTACTAACAATCCAAATGTGTTTTACACACGCTAAAAACCTTTTGCCATGAAGTTACTAATAAAATTTAAATATACATATTTGGCAGTTTTGCGTGACTTATTTCATCCAATATACATTCAAAACATGTACATTGTGACCCGTTTAACTGCAACATCCTTTCTAAGCACAGTGCAATATTACAGTATCTCAACTTTCCCTTGCATCCTAATATTTTTCTTAAGAAATTAAAGTTCTTCACTATCCTACCGGATGTTTTAGGACTCTCCCAACAGCGTCTCAAGACATTTTAAGGATCCTCTAAAAAATATCGTCATAATTAACGATTCCTAGTGTCAAAAATGTTACCAAGCGTTCCGTATTCATCCGTCATCCCGGACTCACTAATATTCAACCATAGAATCTTGGATCTTACTGCTGTGTGATTCTTCAAAAACATTTAAGAATATTCTTGCAGCTTGCTAGATTTCCCCACAACATTTAAGACTCCCCATTGTAAGTCCGAACATGACTTCAATATTTTTAAAGCACTGTCTCCACAAGGTTCATAACTTTTCAAGTACCTAAACTGTTGTTCATCCGTGATCTACCCTATTCCCTCCTACATCTCTTGCGTCCCTGGTGTTTTACAGTTTCGCGTGACGCGCCCATGACTTATCGTTTTCAATACGAGGTAAGCATACAGGGCTCTTTGTCTTCTTTAGCCTTTAAGGCTGAGGAGAGTTTTCGCTCAGCAGGATCTCTTTGTGGCGCCACCGTTTCTTTGTGCCCGTTAATGACGCTATCACCAAGTGATAACAGCTGATCAAACTCGCCGGGAGCCCCGCTTGATTACACATTGTTGCTGCACATCTCGTCCCTTTATTCTGCTAATTGACTCGGACTCGTGACCTCCGCAGGTCCTTTTGTCTACACGTGCTGTCAGGTCCTGAATCTGCCTTCAGCATGCTTACGAGGAAATTAATCAACATTGAACATTTCACGTGAAGGAGTCACTTGGGAGTTTTTGTAGCAAGTAGCATGGATCCTATCGCTCAAAGTGTTTTTAGCCAAAGTTCCACATAGGGTTTGTATCGCGAACATTAGGACTCTTCGATAAACAACTCTGGTTTCCTTGGGAGATGACAAAGTCATTCGCTGACAGCTTTTCAGGGTGTAGCAACTTATTTTCTGGGGGATTCAACTGTAATATAACCTAATAGAAAATATTATTAAATTTTAATTGTAGCTTGCTCAAGAGAGGCACATCCGACATCTACAGCGATCTACAGCGCATCCGATTTATTGAACAGTATTTTCGCCATTTCAACGATGCGGTTGTATGCGGATGTCCAAGATTCGTCAGTCTAACTTTGAGCGTGGAAGTTTTTCTAATGTATACATATCAATAAGTAGGGGGAAAATCATTAGCATGTTTTGGACATGTGTCTAGCTAACATCAATATCTTATAGTGGCTATCAAGATAACTACAGTAGGGGTCTGCTGTTGCAAGACATTCGTGGAAAATGGGATAATCGAGGCTGGTCAGAACATTATACAAGCGCACTAATTCAATCACGCGGAACTCTGACATCTTTTAATCTCATTTAATAATTATCATTCCGTCCTTATAATTAATTCCGGATTAACCGTCTGTTATGACAACAGCGATTACCTGGAAACCAGTGTGTGTGGGCAAGACTGCACTATCAGGAGCGCGCTATGTAATTTTATCAAATTGAATTAATATTTGCGAGGCAGAAGTAATAATACATCTTACAAAGAGCGCGCCGTGACCACGCCCCGGGTTCTGCGCATGCGTGGAGCCGATTGCGCAACCTAACCTAACCTAACCTCACCGTAACGAGCAAACGGTGACGTCCAGCTAATTATGTGGTTAAATAGTGGCCCGCGGCCGGTGCCGTTACACTCCAGTAACTTATGACAAATTAAGTCATAACCGTTTTTAAAATATTGTAGTTTAATGAGCGTGGGCTATAAATCGCATTTGATGCTCCGACTGGCACTTCCTCCTACTTAATGCGATCACTGCCGTTTAGCGACACCTGGAAGTTCATTATTGCTTTATAAATTGGTCTTGGAACCGGTCGGTGTCGAGTTGGGTGTCTTTACGGGGGAAGTCTTTGCTGGAGGGGTGTCATTTTGGCGAAACGTAAACCAAACAGCCTAGAATAAGTGGGAGGGTTTTGAGTTGTACAATATGAATTTGAACTAGTTCATTGATACCATCATATAGGTTCTCAAATTAGTGATATTGAAAGAAGTTCAATGATGTCCAATTATGAAGTTGAATGAACTTCAATAGCAAGACCACGGTCAGCATCATGCTGTATGGTCCTAATACTGCTAATGACTGCTAGAATAACTAGTTACATTTCAACATATTGACAATATTAATGTGATGCAGTTTCACGTAAGATAGAATAGTAATCGAAAATTATACCTGGCACTTTGTTGTTATATTGCCAGGATTTCATTCAATGTATCTAGTTTATTCATTTCGAAAGTACAGTAATTTAATTCTTGCAAAATGATCAATTCCATATAATTTTAACAATTACCTACCTACTGAAGATATATCGAGATAATATCAACTCAGGAATAGACTTTAATTTTAGTAATCCAAGGTACGAAGAATATCTTTGTCGAAGATTCCAGCTGATCCAGAGTTTTTTGTGTGTTGAGAAGGCAGACACCTCATTTTGATGATAATTATGGTCAAGCATTAGCTTTTTCAGAAGATAAAAAAAAGCTAAATCCTACCAAATTGCCTACGATACAATAGTGTTTTCGGTTTCATGCTCAATGTTCTTGAACAGAAAATGAATGAGACGTGTCACTTACAGCCATAAATGATAAATTTTCCCAGTTAACAATCAAGACATCCCACATCTTTTCGCACAACTATCCCACTATAGGTTATAATTTAATATCCTAATTTATCCCAAACCCCTGAAAATCAGAATTCCACCATCTTTAAATGTGTATGGACCAGCTGTTGCCAATTTTTAATTTTAAAAATAACGCACAGTAGTTGTGTAAGCTAGTCACAGGATATGCTAGTGTCTAAAATTCTATTTTATATATATTTTTAATACTTTAATACTTTCTCATTAAATGGCGACCATACAAAGTAGGTATTTTAAGCCAAGTATGAATTTTTGTTGCTGACCAGGTTGATGGGTCATAACAGTTGCTATAGCCATTGAATATATAACACTATAATCAATGCTATAGCTCACCATAAATCATTCCCTAAGTTTAACTTGGTAAAAAAGTGTGTGTATTTGACAGAAATTAGTAATTTAGATCAGCCAAACTTTCGGTGGCTCACATCGTTGCTCACATCTACTACGACGATTTTGATCAAAAATGTGGCTACAAATTTAACATAGGGATGGAATGTCTAGTTGTATAGTCAAAGGTAGAACCTTTGCTGCACACATTACAGGAATATTTAAAACCATATGTTATTTCGTGCCATAAACCATGAAACTACACCACCTTATCTTACAAGTACTCAAAATACCAACAGGTGAAAACACCTGTAAACAACATATCTACACAACTATTATCACAAGGAAACACACAAGTCTGTACAATTAGTCAACTAGTTGAGTATTTGACATTGCTGTGTTGTCAACACTGATTATCGTTGCGTTTTCACGGCTTATGACATCACGCATGGAGAATGTATCATTCAACACCTGTCTGTGCTGAGCGTCTGTCAGCAACGCCGCTTCCGGTAGAAATAGTTATGTGATTACAGCTGAACCGGAAACCAGAACACTTTCCAGCCATCTAAATTGGCGGTAAAGGTCAAATAAACCAATATGACTGAATAGAATCAGTCTCACTTTCACAGGACGGCAATGCATGAGAACATTTCTCAGTGGTGTTTATGGTGGGAATATAGTGTAAACATTGTTTGAATGTGTCAAGAGTGTCTAATTTAAGGGTTTAGAAATAACTTCAAGAGTATAGTTGCGTTTCTCTATTTTCATTTCGTAGGAGAAATGACGTAAAAGTTTGCAATTTTCACTTATCCAACTTAGCTATGCAGAGATGGACCTATGAATCAATGTGCCTATCAAAATGGGGATGCAACTAAGGCATATTCCAGTTCAAACTTTGAATTATATTAGGATAAGCTGATTGTAGATTACTGTGATGTGTATCAATGATTTTATTTAAAAGATTTACCTGTTCAAACACGCTGGGGCATGAAACATTTTGACACCGATTCGTTCTATCAGTCTATGGTTAAACCATTGACTATTAGATATTAATAGTCAAAGGTTAAATCTAATGGATCATCCTTGCTATATCATTATACCTTTTAAGAGAGGGATGAAGTGTGTGTTTTTCGTAAACTGAATGCAGGGTGAGTGTAGTATTGAATGAGACATCCTGCGTAGCTTTGTTATTACAACCTGTTGCACCACCTGTTTCTTTAGCTAGAACCATTCCATTAAAACCCATATGATCAAGGTCTGTATGCCTAATTTCTTACCATTAAAAAGCTACAAATAATTCATTTTCGGCATTTCTTCGTGAGACTTGTTCAAACAGGAAGCAAACAATGCCTACTTGCATCTCATATAAGATTCATCTACCTACGTTCCGTTTACAGAAAATAACACTATTTATCAGCTGTTGATAAACTAAACAGGTGTCAAAAATTGGTCCGGTGTTGCTATAACCATCAACATGCAAAAACTTGCAAACTATTCGGTGCAAGAGCTGCCATCTGCAGTGATTAACAAATTGGCTGCTCTTCTAACAAAGCAGATAAATCACTCTGGGTTGTAATTACACATGGGGCGAGTTACCGCCAATATAATCACAGACCGGCGTCTCTCGCACGTTGTTAATCAACCAGACCAAACCAAACGCATTAACGTTGATTTATTGGTTAGTTTTTGTAGTTTATCCCACTCTATTATTCATGAAGGAAGATTGCTAGGTACTTCCTCTGTGCGCTTGTGTAATACAAAATACTTCCCGATATCCCATCTGTAGGAACCTGATAAGTCTGGGTCGTTTGATGTAAAAGAACGAATTCGTAATCTCGACACGTCAAGTGCGCATTTTAAGGTTGAGATGAGTGTTGAGTAGATGATGAATAGGTTGATACACACGGACTTAGATCGGTTGAATCTTTAGCCAGGAACATAAATAGCCCAATAATTGAGGACACATCAGTCCAGTTTTAGGAATATTGAACAGCATTTTATATTACTCCGGCTCTAACCGGAGACCTACAGATTATTAGACGAGCCCTATCCACTCAGTTACCCTGAGTGAATCACTACCATACAGTATAAAGACATTTAACAAAAGTATGGGCATAATTGAGTTGCCAGTGTCAAAAGTAATGACAAAATAAGATATCTAAAATATAAAATGTCCATCTGTGTGTAATCATATCACAACTTAAATTATTTGTTTATAATACATCACATCAGCATTATCTTATTGACCAACGTTGTTACAGTATTAGTTATTGAGTTGCAACATGCCATAACAGTTCAATTTTACTTCCAGGTTGTTCAAGAAGATTCAAATAACGATGGAAGTTGATAACTTCAGAAACGTTGCTCTTCCTTCCAGTAAACCTTCAAGACACAACCGTCCTGAGAGGAAGTACAGACCCATCGCCATCTGGGGACCTGGAGAACCAATGCGAGGTAAACTACCGAGATAAATAGTGTCAGTGGGTAGAAATAACTGCATTACATAAAAGATTGGTTGAAGACAAAATTTCCCTCTTAAAAGAACCAAGTCAGTTAGTGGGCAATTCCTTTTCCCCTTTAACATCAATACCTGTTTTAACCTCTATTCGATAACTTTCCCTGCAGTTGTCAATTTCGAGTGATTATAGTGCTCAACTTAATATGAATGTTGCTGATTTAATTTTAGGTGAGAATAATTCCGGACCCAAACGCCATTCGTCATTTGGCTATTAACCAACTAAAGTTTGAGGCCAGATTATCATATTATTACTGTATAACAGATTATTATACCAAACGTCTGGTTATCAACGCTAATGTTTATTTAACTTGTGTAACATTGTACTGTACAACAAACATTCATTTTTCGTAATTAATTTATTTATTAAAACATTTTTTTCAAACTAACATAACATAGACTATCCTATCCTGTACTCTTATAGGAGCTAGGCCAATGTCTGTTTGTCTGTATTATACATTTCTGTATCTGAATATATCGAAATCAATCGAAAGGATTTTCAATAAATTTTGGAATTAGGGACTTATATCCCTAAAAACGTGATTACAGGCTTTACAAGGAAAATTCGTATTTCGCTACACAACTCATTTGAAAATTTAACGTCCACCTTATGTGTTGCCAAGTAACTACTGTATGTTGGTTGAACAAAATAACAAGGAAAAAGTAAACAAAAGACTGGTGTCATGTGTTTATAATAAGCCATACACAGTATACAAGCAAAGCACAAATACAATAAAATGGGAAAACATCAGTACATTACCAAAGATTACACTGAAGATTACTCAATATAAGGAAAAATAGTTCCGATCAAATACTGATGTGTTGTTGTTATGTAACTTAGCTTAAAGAATCGCGTGGTACACCGAAAACATTGTTCACCCCACGGGCCAAAAGTGTGTTTTCGACCCACCTCCCCTTGGTAGTTAACCTTGAGCTCGTGGCTCGTGTCACAAAGAGTAACTTTACGCCCTCCTGACGAAATACTCTATTTCCATCCTATACGATTCAAAAGACTCATCGACCAACAGTGTCACCAGGCGGTGACAGATCAGATGCTGACGACCCTGTATCTCGCGCAGACTCACGAACAGTCACCACGACCTCGTGACCGCTGCTGACTCCATCTCACGAACCCTTGTTATTGATTTGTTTCAAGGTTATCTCTAAACTATTCCGGCTATTTATTCAGGATGAGTTCCTCGTGCCGCGTCCTGGATCAACTTCTAATATTTCGCCTTGGAATCAGGCTATTAGCTCTCCGTGACTATTTGTCTTAGAAATGCTGAGTCAATTCGCCTTGGCCTTGTCCTTGTGATTTGATCTTGAAGATTTACTGAATTTGTTATGTACAGAGACATTTTAGATATTTTATTGCGTGTAAGCCAAAGATATTGTAGTAATGGTTGTCGATAGGTTTGCGTAATTTGCTGACCATTCTACTTAATGAATACCTCAACTTGAAGAAGACATTAATTCCAATGTTTTGGGTGAGCTAATAGCGGTTTTTCTTCAGCATCTAAATGGATTTTCAAACCCTCTTGGCATCAATATTTCGTTTTTAGTATCGCATGCTAAAGTATCACAGTAACATAGAACGATTATTCTATGTTTTCTCAATGAAACTATCAGCACATCCTCTCCCGGCTGCCAAATAATGTGAGATACACAGATGTGAGTTTAGGGGGTAAGTACAATAAAGCAATAACCAAACTACTCATGTGTTTACATTTTTACAAAGGTATACAGTTGTCAAAAGATGTGAAGAAATCCAGGCAAAATTATCATGTGCTAAAATTAATTACTTAACAGATTTGTCATCCTCAGAATCAGTTTCCAAGTATGTCTCTGTCCAGTAAGCAGTTTTATCTCTTCTATTTATTTATCGTAACTTCACCTCCTTAAAAAGCTATGTCGATAAACTACCTATTTGCAAACCATTGATTCTCCTCAAACTTCGAAAATGAAAACGTTGTGTTTACCCTCACTCAAATGGGGGACACATTTGAATCAACAACGCCCTTTAAGGCTTACCGGGCGTCAACCACATTAAAACTCACATAGATTCTACATAAAAACAAGAAGAATACTTTTATTCCATCTCCCACGTTCACATTCTAGGACGCTGGGTCCAGCCTGTAACCTTTTTATAAACATTTGGTATTATTATAGACATTTGGTCAGGTTGTAGACCTAGAAAGTCGAGGCACTACTTTGATTCTCCATTAGTGATTTGTGAGATTTTAACCCATGACCTCAACTACGATGTCCCGCATTCATCACCTGATTAACTTACTCCCCAAAAACACTTGTATCCAAAGTCAATGACACCACCGTAGAAGTAGTTCGTCCGGTTACAACAGACTGGTCTGTAAAAATACGCATAAGAGCAGCCCAAGCCCGCAGGTTACGTTGAGTAATGACTAATATCGGTCGTAGGTGGAAATGATATTCCAATGAGGGCATCGAGGACAGCAGCATGGTGTAAGGAGCGATCTGTCACACTGGCACCATCGCATTCAATCATCCCTTCTCCCCCTGTACAAACACCCAACAAAAGGTAATCAGCTGTTTCAAGAGCCGTATTTGAATTGATTTTACGCACCGAGGAGTTTCTTAACGTAAGTTTTCTCGCTGCGTAGTTGTATGGCGAGTTATGCCTCCGATTTTTTTTTTGCGTATGGAAATTAAAAATAATGTTTTGTGTTTGAGCTTTTTTTATGGCTTTGAGCTTGTGATCAATCAGGTAAATAAAATGTTACAATATTGTGTATTTATCGTGTGAGTGTAGTTGTATAATAGCCTATGATATCCGATTTTATTTGTTTTTGTTCAACTACTACATAAAAGTTCATAGTATTCCATAAGTGGAAAATTTATGTAAGTGGCATCTTGATTATGAATATGGTTTGCAGCAATACGGAAGGTGTCCGGAAAGATGGGGACGAGGAAACTTAGGGACACGGAAACTTGGGGACAAATCGGGTTTTGAGCCGAGGGGGAGGCAAACGGAGGCTGACTAAGCTCTGAGAACGACTCTTTAAATCGACTCGTTCTCTATTGTTATTGTACCTAGGTCTAGTTAGTTGTAACCATCGAAGTATATAACACATTGTTGTGTTATATACTTCGATGGTTGTAACTACGACACACTTGTTGTATTTATATCTAGTTCTACCTCCCCTTACATTTTTCACCTTGTTTAAATGGTTACTATTTGTAGAGCTTAGGGACAACAGATTTAGTACATTTAAGTGTATTTGTAGGGTTATTTTATTAATCACGGAGTAAACCCGAATTGTAAATGATTATTCAAGCATACATTTTTTTAATCAAAAATGCACTTGAATATTTCTAAAACAGTAGCATCAACTTCGTGATGATGTTATAGCCTTCAATTTATGTTATACGACCGTGAACATGGACGAATTTCTCTCGTTTGTATTAGAACAATAATACAATATAATTCAGGAACAACCCGTGACTAGCTATTACTGAGAAAGATTAAAGAAATGCCTGTTGTAAAATGTAGTCATAGGCATCTGGTACAAAGTATTCCACCTATTGTTTAATCCAAGCAAACCCAGAAACATTCAGTACTTGGAAAGGTAAAGGAAATATGAGTGAACAGAATACATCGATGTCCCGTTAATCCCCTCGCACGTTTCTCCGAATCGACTTCATTTGCAATTTGCAGATTTTCCTTTCAAACAGGCCAGTTATTGGGGTGTCAGGTCACTCGGGTCAGTTAACTTTTGTGTAGTTGCGAGAGTGTGATTGACCTCCAATTTCCAACATAATTATTGTTTTGGTTTTACGTGGCAATCGCAAAAGAGGAACTCTAAGGATCAGCTGTTGTTAAAACTATTTTTTTCTGAATTCTTAAAAGTGGTGGTAATTTAGGCCTAATTTATTCCTTCGTCGTCAATATATACTGATTGAAATATACAAAATTACCCAAAACACTGATTTGTATGATATTAGACACGTTTTCTTCAATTCTTTACTGCGAACGTCACTTACCAAATACCAATAATGTGACGATATAATATTTCGTCTAAAAACAAATGCCGATCTGTTTAGAAATGTGTTCTTCCTACAAAATTGCACTTGTATCTTTAAGTTATAAGTTATTTACAATCAGTGACGTGTTTTGGAATCACTTCCAGGACAATTAATTTAGTGACAAATTTTACACGTTCGTTATCAGTACAGGTTTTTGAAAAAAATGTATTATTGGTTCAAAGTACCAGTAAACAGTACAATCGGTACATAACTAACTCATGTCACAGACTCGCGGGCAAGAATAACTCGTAGTAGTGAATCAATAGTACTAAGTCCTACAAAGAAATACATTTTGATCAATTTTTGGTCAGGGAGTAAACATCATTTTTATTTTCTAGGGAGTAAAAATCAGCTGTAGTAAACAGTTGTAAATTACGATTGTGGCAATCGTATCGATATAAATTATTTATCGATCGATTTATTAGGTAAGGGTTTAGCCCATTGTTATCGATTGCTCGACCTATCGATGGTACAATGAACTGTAACACAATCGTAATAGACGAAATGATTGAATCACTTTCTAAACAGCTGCTTATTTGCATTGACAGAATTCAAAACAAGCTGGAATTCGTTTTGAAAAGTTATCTTTACATAACAATTATTATGTTTTCTAGCTTTGTTTGTTAATTAATTATGAAATATGACAAAAAATATAGTTCACCGCACGGTCAAAAAGAGTCACTTTAGGCCCTAGCGATGAAATATGCTATTAGTTACAACTATCTATAAGAGAAAATAAATTCGGTCCATCCAACTCCAAGCTAACATCTACATATTAATATGCAAGCTTGTTTCTTGAAAACCTTTTTTCTCAGCTCGTGTGCATCGCAGGGTAAATCTACGCATACTGTTGAAAAGATATTTTTCCGTAGATGTGAAAAATCCCTTTATTAATTAAAATGGGCTAAAAAAAACACAAACAATTAAATTTTAATTTTAATAAATTAATATGGACCTTTTGGGTTGCCATGCTGGTGACGAAATAACGCAAAATATATTCAAAATCCAAACAAATGGAAACAATTCCAATCACCTGTTTTATTTACAGCGTGGGTCAATATAGAAAAGTCTGTAAATTACATATTTTTGGTCGAGATTTCGACCACTGGACAACCTATAGTTTATTTAAAACCTTTACATTAAAAAAGTTATAAATTTATTACATTAATTTATTACCTCAGCCTATGTTGGGTAATTTATTGCCGAGAGATATATAGTTTGTATTTTACTTTTAAGTCTAATTTATTTAAAGTTTTAGCTTTTAAACCCTCCCCATAAATGAAACAAGCAAATCAAGTATACTGTGAAGTTACAAATAGTAAAACAATAAAATTGGTCAGTTTTTTAAAATGTTCACCAGTTCCACATTTCACATTTAAACATTCAAAACTACTTGAACTCGATAGTATGCGACCGTTATTGCCAAGTGTTCTACGAAATAGACCCCCCAACGGACGACATTCATTATTTCCCTGTTCTGCAAATTCATTGAATAGAATACTGAACCTCTCAGAGAATTCGAGATAGTTTTGCCAATGTTAGACCTTCCACAAAACACAGGTCCACTGAACTATACCCCAATCCGTTATGTACACATATAAAAAAAAAATACATTGGGCCATTTTCACCAATTTAGTGAATATAAAATATACCCCCGCCGCAGCAAACCTGCAGACTAAGCGAATTTCCATATACACAGCTGGAATTCCACTAAATTGTTCCCTTAAAATTGTTAGATTTATTTCCTATTTAAACATCATTAATATTAATTAGTACTTAGGTTTGCTGCTACAGGGAAGAAAATAGGGGGGTTTTATTGAAATATTAATAGCTCAGTATGAAGTAAACAAAATTTCAACATTTCATTAATATATGTCCATACACAAGCAAGCTACAACACTGTATTTATTCTCCATAAGAATAACATGGTAATTTTAAATTTACATTATTTTGCGATTTTTCCCTAACCGTTAGGCATGCAACAATGCTTCAATATACTAAATTATTTGTTTTTTGAGCTCTACAAAATGGTTTAGAGAAAGAAATTGCAAAATGTTATGTTTTCAGGGTAAAAATTAGAAAAACCCATTTATACCCCATAAAACCCCCCATAAACCCCTGTTCCCATAGTCCGATCATGCTGGTTCGCGAACTCGTTCAAATAAATGTAGGTTTACACGTTTATGCCAAATTTCATCAAAATCGGATCATTTTTGCTCGAGTTATCGCGCTAACGGACACATATATAAATATATATATATATATGAATTTGAACGGATGGTGTTTTTGACCTCTGGGGACCTCAAAACGAAAAACTAAATCGGTCCCGGGTCCAGGTCTTACCATGAGACCTACGGTAATAGCTTATTCCCTATATGGGAAATTCGCTAAAAAAGAGTTTAATCCCGTGGCGGATCCAGCCAAGGATCCCTTGGCCAGAAAATCTTTAACCATCGGGTAATATTCATATAACATATTTCGCTTTAAATTTACAAAGCCTTGTAAGCCGATTTGAACCCCTTAAAAAAAATACTGAATTTTCGTTGAAAATGTATGTCAAAATATTCAATCTTGACCGCGCAGTCCTATAATTTTCCCAGAGTAGGCCGCATAAAATATTGTCTTCTTAAGCGTTTCCGAAAAAAAAATGACAGCGGATCAGAAATTCAGAGATAAAATGTCTATCTGACATAAAAGTAACCAAATACACGCAATGTGCAAACAAAAATACAATTTATTTCATAACGTTTATCGTAGGCCTACACAATCACAAAAATATTTTAATTTTAAACTAATTATAACAATATATCTTAACAATGTGTCATAACATTATATTCAGTAATATTATTGCATAGAATGCGTTTATATTTTCTGTAATATATATTCAACTTGCCCAAAATGGGTAAAAAGAGAAGCTAGCAAACCTAGGCGATTAGGCCTGGATCAATTAAGAACTTGTCTGACTTTTAACATTTTTAGGTTTACTGTTTGGAAATATTCAAATTATGATTTTAAAGTCAATCCCGTTACTGTAGCTAAGCTCCCTGTGAACTGAAACAGGGGAACGATTCGTTCTAAAAGAGTCGTTTCAGAGCCTAGTTCAGCTAATCTCTCCCTCCCCCCCGGTCGAACCCCTATTTGGCCCTAACTTTCCGTGTCCCTAACTTTCCTTGTCCCCATCTTTCCTAAACTCATACGGAAACGTCAGTTCGAGTTATCAGTACGATTACCAGAAAACTTCAACACTAGTTAGATTGAATCCCATTCCCATGTGCAGTTATCGCATACAGTTTCACATTTCACAGAGATGGCCTTTTTTAACAGGCACCACTATAATTGACAATTAGAGGCAACGTTAAACGATTTTTATATGGTTTTTCATTGAAAGAAACAATCATTTCCTTGTCCCGACTGAGAATAACATTCATATCATTCAAGGAAACAAAAAGATTACGCTGCGACTCGAAAACAGCAGACCTACATTCATATCATTAGAATTAACGTAATACATGTTATTACTTCAGCCATGGGTTGTAAATTTCATATTTTAACAGGTCTCAACGACCGTGTTTTACTAGTTTTGCAACGAGGCCGAGACCTGCCATTACTGTGTATTGGCCGAGCCAGTTGATGTATCTGGAGCAGAGAAGGGTGTGATCTGACGGCCAAGACTCAAGAAGTGTTGGGAGAGGAAAACACACCAAGATCTGTAAAATATAGGATTCTGGGTTTCTTAGAACCTGATGGAACAATTATCATTGTACCATAAAGAATGTCATGCTGTTGAAATAATGGTCTGATTACTTTGATCGACCAATTTTGATTTTGAGTGATGATGGGATCGAATTCTAAATGTATCAACAACATAGCAGTAAAATGTTTGATAAATAAAATGACCATCTAACTATTATCTATTATATTATTAAAGTGATACAATCAAATTTTATGTAAATGGTTAGGGCCATTAACCAAATAAAATTATAGGCATATGGCACGTCAGAATAAAGCTCAGAGTGTGTACATATGCCGAAAAGTATTGGTATGAACGAATTCTCTTAGGGCTCTGCCCCACAGGCCAATTTCCAAAGGGCTACACCTTGCACGTTTTAGAAGTTAACGTTATTCGTCTAATTTATCAAAACAGCTGGTCAATGAAATTGACAATAATTTGTTTATTTAGGTACATTTTTGTTTACGTATATAATTATTTACTTTTATGTTCAAAGAGGTGTGGTAAATGAACACTGATGCTATTTCTAGCTGTTTGATACAAGTAAGTGCTTTACTATTCGAGACTATCTACATTTTTCGTACTTTTGTTCATAAAGTATTCCGCTGTTTAAAAAAAATATTACTTATCTATATATATAAAAGGCAAAGCCCTCACTGACTGACTGACTGACTGACTGACTGACTGACTCACTCACTCACTCATCACTAATTCTCCCACTTCCCACTTACCTAGGAGGCTGAAATTTGGTACACTGATTCTTTGGGTATTAAATAGGAAAACTAAGTGGTTTTTATTCTGATCGGACTCTCGGGCTCCGCCCCAGTGGCTCTGGAGTTTCCCATGTTAACCTATTGAGTACTCATATTTAAATGGAATTAATGAATCTTAACAGCTGTTTCAATTAAACAAGTTGGTTCTGTTCTGTGATGTTAAATAGCATTAAAGTTACAAGGATTACCAACAGAGTGCAGCACTATTATTTTTTTTAATATTTTACAACAGCTAATTATAAACCAAAAGTGAGTGAGCGTAGCGAACGAACTTCAACCCGGAGGCGAGTTAGCGTAGCGAATGAGCTAACCTGAAGGCAAGTGAGCGCAGCGAACGAGCTCCAACCGTAAAGGTGAGTGAGCGTAGCGAACGAACTTCAACCAGGACGTGTGAGCGCAGTGAACGAGCTCCAACCCAAAGGTGAGTGAGCGTAGCGAACGAACTTCAACCAGGACGTGATTGAGCCATGCGAACGAGCTCACATATGAAGTTAAACGGGGCAAAGCCCGCGGGTACAGCTAGTAACATATAAATGTTTAGTCACCTTAGTACATTACAATCGCTCCAAATCCCTAACCGCCAATCTGCAACCGGGCACTTCCACGCAATTATCCCAGCGAGTAAGAAGGAAGTCCATAACTTCTAAAACACACAGAGTAATGTAGAAGAGAACAAGCGTATAACCAGGTTGCCATAAGCGCGTTGTGGCGATGCCAATAACTCATTCATGGTAGGATTATCCACGTCTATTAGCGGAGTGATACCGCTAATCGCCGGTTATAAACATGCAAAGTAATCCCGGGTTTTGATCAGTTGCACAACACAAAATGAGAGATTATGTGCGAGGAAGCCAGCCGTTGACAGCTCCTATACTTGCATAAGATACGCTGGACGTGATTACAGCCTAGTTGCGGTTTGTTGATAGGTCTTGGAGGATAATGCCAAAGTATCAGCTGTTGAATATAACGTTTGTTTAGCACAGAGACTACTGTAGGCCTATACTCTGTATGTTGGAACCTGTCTCCTGACCCTCCTGGGACTGACCGGGGCCTTTACCCATTGGCCAGTCTCCACGTAGACGGTCAGATGACAGGTTCCATCTTGAGACTATAGAGTAACACTGTCGGTTGGAAAACCAAGCTATCAACAACCCCTTTGCTTCAACAAAGAATCTCAAAAACGTACATGATCTTTTCAATAAAACCATTGGCTTTTAATACTGCACCCTGCACGTTTATCGATCCCGAAACATGCTTTAGTTGTAAAATACCCCATAGACAACAAACTTAGAGTCTCATTTTTTATCTGTAAACAATTCATTACTAAAATGACAAAGAAGGCAAACATCAAAACTTATTCCGACTCTAAAAATTGTGAAATGCGAGCAACATCCAAGACAAGATCCAACACCAAGAAGATTGAGCCATCAGTAGGCCTATATGGTGTCTTAAGACGAGGAATTTCCGATTGTAAAATGGTCTAGACAATATTTTAGATTCTAAATATAAAAGGCATTATTTAAATTTCATTATTGTGAAGAATAATTATTATGAGGTAAAATATATGGACTTTTCCAACGCTAGTATTTTCAACTAGGCACTCTACTTTTCAGGGTAAAGTTTTCAAGTGACTATCTAACCCAAAATTTACCTACCTAACTATATGGGTAAATTAGTTAGCTATAAACGAAGGGTTAGAATGGGATCACTTGAAAATGGGAAGAGTCCTTACCTTCCGAAACGCTGTGTAATTTAAAACACTGGCGTAGGAAAAGTGAAAAGTGGATCTATGCTTAAAATTAAAAGAAATATCAAGTGTTATTACATATGTATTAATTCTTGTATGATTTCTTAAAATCAATCTTACAAACTTTGGGGAGGCAAATGCAAGGGTTTCATACAACCCCGCGGCTACCCCTTTAATCCGTTCAACCGCTCAGTTTAGCAACGTGTTTTCAAAGTATCGATCCACGACTAAACGCTAAGTCGAATAATTGAAGCCTTGAATGTAAATAAACGTGATTGGCCGGTGATCTGCTTACTGCTTATGACATGGAAATCAGAATTGCTGAAAGCACGATGAAGCAAGAGGCAGGAGGGCAGCGACCGTTGCACAAGGACGGGATCTGGAGCGTTGGTGCATAATATAGTCTACTTGTAGTGGCAGTGTACCACAGCCTTCTTGATCACCATTGCCACTGATAATTACTATTATCCACCGCCAGTGTGCTGACCCGGACAACTGGGGCACCGTCTGGCATAGCAGATCGACGTTGCGTATGTAAATGAAGCCTTTTCTGTCAAGAGTAGCGTGTTCATAATGTCTCCGCCAGTGAAATGTTGTGTGGAAGAATCACCTATCCGGGGGGGGGGGGGGGGCGGTTCAAACCCTTAAAGTTTTCTGGGATGGGGTCGCTTCTGCCACTCTCATACTGAAAATCCGAGACGGTTAAATACACACCCAATTACTTTTCATAACATGAGGTTAAGGGTGTTTCTGTAAAATTGTTAATTTGATGTTCTTTTGATGAAAGATTTCGCGAAAGTAGGTAGATTTCCTTAACAAGTTGAAAAATTTGCTCCCGCTCATCTCTTCCGAAGTAGGTTCAGAAGACCAAAATTGTAGGCCATTCTTTTACATATTTTTTTAAGTTGCAGTCAACTATTGTTAGTAAAATTTGTATTTTCAGTAGGCATGTTTTACGATGTACAAGATTGGATTTACCAATAATGCTTTACAAATGTACGATAAAAGCTATAATTAGTAAAAACAATGACTTAATAGAACCAGCTGACTTGATGTTTCCCTCTTCAACTCTTCAAACAAGCCTTAATACGAATTCAATTTGAATCTTACCAACACTTGAAACCTATTTGGACCTACGGTATCCAACTCTGGGGAACCACTTCCAATTCAAACATAGAAATAGTTCAAAGATTTCAATCGAAAACACTGAGAAAATTTTTACAAGCACCTTGGCTTGTCACAAATAAAGTAATTCATCAAGATACAAAATTACCCTATGTTAGAGAAGAAATAAAAAACGAAGTGAAAAATATCAAAAGAAAATTAGAAAGCCATCCAAATTTCCTGGCAGTTAACCTCCTCGATGATAGTGAAGCTACATATAGGCTCAAAAGAGTTAATCCAATAAACCTTCCAACCTTCCAAGTTTTTGTATGTTAGTGCACTTGATGGAGTGTAATTAACCCATGTTAAAATGGTTATTAAATTTACTTATTGTTCTAGTATAGAATAGATTGTAAATAAATACTTGTTAAAAAAAGAATGGTACCAACATGATTTCGTTATAAATAATTCGTAGCTGTGGATAAGGGTGTACTTTAGATCAGTCTGTGGCGGACCTGAAAAAATCGTAAGTTTTCCTCGGCTTAACATATTTGAAAACATATTTGTCGGAAAACATATTTGACCTACTACCATAGTGTTGAACACTTTAAAGACTTTACATTTGATGAAAGTTTAAACAGATTATTTGATGATATTTGTGTTTAGAAGGTAAATGATTTGGTTAGCTACTAATTTCAATTTTAATTCGTAAATAATCACAAGTAGTTGTGTATTACCATTGAATATTAAAATCCATGACGATATTGTTACGTTTACTCCAACGATGTCAAGTACAATTGTATGTGTTTGAAATGCTGTGGTTCATTAATTAATATCGATGGTTCATTAATATCGATGAAAATTAATGTTGGAAAAACAAATTATGGCAGATTTTTTTGCAACGTTCTAAATCAATTATGAGACGGATTTTAACAGCAGCTGTGTCTAAGAAATAATTCGGCCTCAGTCACTAACAACAACATGACTAAAAGATCGCGCCACTCATCCTACACTCATTTCCATTCATACTTGGCTTAAAATAATTGGTACTAGAGGTCGTCCAGCGGTCGAAAACTTGACCAAAAATATGTAAATGAAATTAAATGAAAAAATTAAAATTATATGAAATGAAAAATTATATATTTATTCAGACAAAGTTAGGGCCACATGGCCGTTTCTTACACTATGTAATGTACAGTGTAAACCCCACACTGTAAATAAAACATGTGATAGGAATTTGTTTTGATTTTCTGTTTATATTTTGTTGTTATTTCGTCACCAACATGGCAACCCATAACTCCCATGTTATTTTTTTTAAGTTTTCAAATTCATTTTTTGTGCTTATTTTTGAGCCTATTTTAATGTATAAAGGGATTCTGCACATCTACAGGAAAATATCTTTCCAACAGTATGCGTAGATTTTCCCTGCGATGCACACGAGCTGAGAAAAAAGGTTTTAAAGAAACATGCTTGCCTATTAATTTAAAGATAGATTAATATATAGATAGATTAATATATAGATAGATTAATATATAGATAGATGGTCGCCATTTCATTAAAAGTATTAAAGTATTTCCGTGATTCTACGTTTGAAGGAAAATACTTTTGAGCAGAGGAAAATGTTGAAGCTACCATTTTAGTTTTTCAATTAATTCATTTTATTGGGTTTCAATTTTGGTTAGGTTACTTAATTTTGATTTTAAAAAGTCGAGCAAATTTTAAAAGATGTCTAACAACTAACACTCCCCTTGGGTTGGAAGATTTTGTGTAAATTCCAAAATTATGCAATTTGTTGCCGTGGTACTCTTTGCTGCAAATTAGTTCTACTTAGTGCTATTTATAGATGTAGGCCTATGTATTGGAAGACAATTTATAGACGTCCATAATTTTGTTTCAGGAACTGTAAAACCAATCAAAGAAAAAACTCCGGCAAAAACGATCTCCGAAATTGAAGTACCATCTCAAACATGGGCCGGTTGTTTAATTGATGAAAGCATCGTGTCGAGTGGTATGTTGTTGCATGTTTGTTAGATGATAACTTCATTATTCAATAAATCTCTATTAGATTGTATTTCAAAAAGATAAAACGTCAACCAGTTTTTAAAACGTAGTTTCTTTTGGTTTGCTTTGCTAGTTGGAGCGAGGCGAAGCTTTTGGGATCGACTTCAATACAAACTTTCTTACATCAC
Organism: Macrosteles quadrilineatus; assembly: GCF_028750875.1. NCBI lineage: Eukaryota > Metazoa > Arthropoda > Insecta > Hemiptera > Cicadellidae > Macrosteles > Macrosteles quadrilineatus. Next base: position 32,352,248 of record NW_026542598.1, on the reverse strand, counting down.
GCAATAACAGTTGAACATATTTTAACCAGACTTACCAAGGTTATTTCGACAAATAGTGGGAAGGTTTGTGAACAAACACATTTCAATTTGTTAATGCCTATACAATTTAACAAGAACTCAAATGTATTGGGTTTATGGGTTGCCATGATGGTTACGAAATAACAAAGTAAATGCAAACAAAGGACCTTATGTTTATTGACAAACCAATACGACCATAATACAGAAAAAATGAAAAAAAATAATTCGACTGAAGATTATTGATCAAAGAATACACAATTGGTATTGCAGGGCTTTTGAAAATTACCACTGATCAAATGTACAGTATCTTACTGACTTTTGTTATGTACTGTAATATAAATTAGAAAGAAAAGTAATAATTTCAGTAAACTGTTTTAACTTACTAGAAAAATGTATAGTCAATGTTTGATCAAAGCTATGAATAGGCCATTAGAAACAGGTTGTTTTTACTACATTCTATAAATTATGAACAATGTTTGTATACTTGTTACTTCGATCTCGGAATCAGCACAGAGAAACACCTTTAAGTTCGGTATAACCACAGAAAACATGTAGTATGTTTTCTGTGGTATAACCAAGTTCTGCTTCAAAGATTAGATCCGTGTCAAGTAGGCCTAATTAATTAACAAAACATAGGCTACTTGACAAAATAATTGAAGACACTACTGCTGCAATTTTACTTCTTTAAAAAAACAGAACACTACAATATCACAAACAGAATATAAAAACCCATTTCAAAGGAACAAGTCAATACACCATCAACACTAATTAAAATTAATTCCTGGTCAAAATAAGTAATCCTATAGTAAATATAATTATATATTGGCTTCGTGACATACAATAATGGTCCGAAAATGAATGCAAGTTAACAGTTAACAATTAACAATTAACAGCCAAACAAAAGAGATGACAATCTGAAACGTGTGTTTAAATCAGTGTTGGGAAGTAGCGCGCTACAAGTAGCGACGCTACAGTAGCGCGCTACTTTTTTTGTAGCGTTAGCTGTAGCTACGCTACTTTTAAGATTTTGTAGCTTTAGCTGTAGCTAGCTACATTTTTAAAGTAGTTGTAGCGGAATTTTAGCTACTTTTCTCGCTACATTAACATTTGTTTGAGATAGTGATTTTTATCATAACCTCAACCTTACGTGAAACAACCTCTTTCCAACTGAGATTTTCAAAAAAATTAGGCCTACTTTCTTGGCTTCAAACAGCTGGTTGCAGCCGTTTCATTCCCTATTACAACGTTGTGTGGACATGGAGGCCATTAAATGAGTGTTATCCACATTTTTGGCTCTCATTTCCTTAATTTACTACTCTATGATTACTGTCAGATAAAATAAAGTCGCTAGATGCAGACGACGGTACCGGTGACAAGAGAAGCTATTGAATTGAATTGAGTGCTTGCAAGTGATTGACAGGACAGGGGAATTAGTAATCAATTTAGTTTCTTTATTATATCGATAATACTTCAACTTGGGGTTTAATGGAAACCAACACACCTTGAAATAATGAGAAAGCTGGTCTATCAACCTTTGCTTCAGCTGTTGATTGTGGTTTATCATCACAAGCCCTTCCTTGGTTAGATTACGAAGATTTTTCAAAGGTTTACTAAATTAGCAAAGAGGAAATTACCTGATGAGATTTAAGATATGCCTAGACTACATGATAATTGTAATGAAAAAATCTCCATATAACATGAAACTTACATTGAAAAAATAGCATAGTTTGCTCCTGCTAACAGCTCTTGTATAGGACTGAGGCTATGGTTTAAGACGAATACCAAGTTAAATTATTATGAATATATCTGTTTAGTCCTTGCAAGAACAAGCCTATTATAGCCAACTTGTTACATAGCCAAGTAGGCCTACATGTTATTTTTACTTTACAAATTTCATCATGTTTAAATTAAAAGCCGATTTCAGGATAAGTTGCTGAATACTGTTTTCTCTACCAACTAGGTTGAAGCACAATTTGCCCTATGCATAATGACAATAAAGGACGATTTCTTGACATTGAAAAGTGTTATTCGTAGAATAAGTAATTTATCACTTTAAAAGTTATAGCAATGTTGTTTTTAACATTAAAAGTAAAGAAAGGCAATAAACTCCAATTTCAGTAGGCTAGGCTCTGTAACACAAAAAGTATTTTTAAATAATCTTTTTGCAGTTTTATTGGTCTTAATTGTTGATATAAAACATCTATAAATGAATCTATATTAAATTAATAAAATTAGCTTTTAAAATATAGTTTGGTTTGTTGAACTTAATGAAAATTACATTTTAAGATGCTTAAAAATAATGCAATAGGCCAGGTCCGTGAAGTTGGCGTACCCATATTAGCGTATCCACTTTTGATCATACCAATCGTTAGTTCATCGTTAGTTCTCGATAGTTCCCAAATTTTTTCGTTAGTTCTCAAAAAATAAAAAAGTTATAGCCGATTATAAGTGGGTACGCTAACTTCACACTTCCGGGTTCTAGCACGCGCCGTTTTCTGAGGAGAAATGTTTACATCTATATACCAATCGTTAGTTCTTCGTTAGTCCTCGATAGTTCCCAAATTTTTTCGTTAGTTCTCAAAAAATAAAAAAGTTATGAGGCATACAAAGTGGGTACGCTAACTTCACAATTGTACAATTTCCAGCGGGAACAGTTTTTTTACTATAAATGCCTATATCTATATACCAATCGTTAGTTCTTCGTTAGTTCTCGATAGTTCTCCAAAATTAACGTTAGTTCTCAAAAAATAAAAAAGTTACGAAGCATAAAAAGTGGGTACGCCAACTTCACAGTTATAGAATTTCCAGCGGGCACAGTTTTTTTACTATAAATGCCTATGTCTATATACCAATCGTTAGTTCTTCGTTAGTTCTCGATAGTTCTCCAATATTTACGTTAGTTCTCAAAAAATAAAAAAGTTAAGAGGCATACAAAGTGGGTACGCCAACTTCACAATTATAGAATTTCCAGCGGGCACAGTTTTTTTACTATAAATACCTATATCTATATACCAATCGTTAGTTCTTCGTTAGTTAAAAAAAAAATAAAAAAGTTACGAGGCATACAAAGTGAGTACGCTGACTTCAAAATTATAAAATTTCCAGCGGGCACCGTTTTCCGACTAAAAACGCTTAAATCTATATACCAATTTTTAGTTCCATGCATTGTAATTTGATTCATCTTCACACAATGAAAATCAAAGTAACACTGACATTAGAATAACTATCACATTATGATTCTCTCGAAGAGAAAGGATTGCTTATCAGTTCCAGGATAGCGCTTATCTGTGATATTCGCAATAGTAGTTGCAGGTGTCACTCGGTTAGATTATTTTTTAGGAGTGATAATTTTGATTACGTTATCAAAATGATTAACAGTTGAATATGTTCAGTTAATTAGAACATCCAAAAAAGACAACGCTTCCAAAAATTGGTTTTAGATAAGCAATGAAATCATATTTATACCTACTTAGTTGTGTGAAAAAGTGCATTTTATAAAAAGTCCATCATGGAAACAAAATAAACTATCCATCAAAATGAAAACCAGAGTCTGCTAAGTAAAATGGTATAAAGTAATTTATAAGCAGTGATTATTTGAATTGGATTAAGCAGATAAAATATGTACGATCAAAGAACTTCTGTTTGGTTAATTAAACTAATCGTTTGTATTGTTTGTATTTGTTTGTGTTCGGTATTAGTATTATAAAATTACATCATTAAACGTAACACGTTACGAGTGACAGTTGCACGGATCGAGACTGGAAGGTCATACGGACTTGAACAAACTGGAGACTGGAGTAGTGGATGGAATAAATGTGTACAACACATTACTAGCATGGCGTATTGGGTATGGCGGGGTCGAGACAATATTTATTTAGTTGTATAGTAGTATACTGTAAGCATTTTTCGTTGAATGAAGGTGTGCGCTGGAAATCAGAAGCATTAAATAAGTTAATCTATTGATTATTGGCTATACGTATATTTATTTAATTTTTTTAGAACTAACAAAATAAATGAGTGAGCCCATCTTACGATTAATATTAAGATATAGGCACTTTTAGTCAGACAAGGGTGCACGCTAGGAATGATTTGGGTTTGAGGTTGGCATAACCACGTTTAAGACCTTATTGCCTTTTTATTTTTTAAGAACTAGTAATAATATTGGGGAACTAACACGACATAACGAAGAACTAAAGATTGGTAAATAGATATAAGCGTTTTTAGTCAGAAAACTGTGCCCGCTGGAAATTCTATAATTGTGAAGTTGGCGTACCCACTTTGTATGCCTCTTAACTTTTTTATTTTTTGAGAACTAACGTAAATATTGGAGAACTATCGAGAACTAACGAAGAACTAACGATTGGTATATAGATATAGTCATTTATAGTAAAAAAAACTGTGCCCGCTGGAAATTCTATAACTGTGAAGTTGGCGTACCCACTTTTTATGCTTCGTAACTTTTTTATTTTTTGAGAACTAACGTTAATATTGGAGAACCATCGAGAACTAACGAAGAACTAACGATAGGTATATAGATATAGGTATTTATAGTAAAAAAACTGTGCCCGCTGGAAATTCTATAATTGTGAAGTTGGCGTACCCACTTTGTATGCCTCTTAACTTTTTTATTTTTTGAGAACTAACGCAAATATTGGAGAACTATCGAGAACTAACGAAGAACTAACGATTGGTATATAGATATAGTCATTTATAGTAAAAAAACTGTGCCCGCTGGAAATTCTATAACTGTGAAGTTGGCGTACCCACTTTTTATGCTTCGTAACTTTTTTATTTTTTGAGAACTAACGTTAATTTTGGAGAAATATCGAGAACTAACGAAGAACTAACGATTGGTATATAGATATAGGCATTTATAGTAAAAAAACTGTTCCCGCTGGAAATTGTACAATTGTGAAGTTAGCGTACCCACTTTGTATGCCTCTTCACTTTTTTATTTTTTGAGAACTAACGTTAATATTGGAGAACTATCGAGAACTAACGAAGAACTAACGATTGGTATATAGATATAGGTATTTATAGTAAAAAAACTGTGCCCGCTGGAAATTCTATAATTGTGAAGTTGGCGTACCCACTTTGTATGCCTCTTAACTTTTTTATTTTTTGAGAACTAACGTAAATATTGGAGAACTATCGAGAACTAACGAAGAACTAACGATTGGTATATAGATATAGTCATTTATAGTAAAAAAAACTGTGCCCGCTGGAAATTCTATAACTGTGAAGTTGGCGTACCCACTTTTTATGCTTCGTAACTTTTTTATTTTTTGAGAACTAACGTTAATTTTGGAGAACTATCGAGAACTAACGAAGAACTAACGATTGGTATATAGATATAGGCATTTATAGTAAAAAAACTGTTCCCGCTGGAAATTGTACAATTGTGAAGTTAGCGTACCCACTTTGTATGCCTCATAACTTTTTTATTTTTTGAGAACTAACGAAAAAATTTGGGAACTATCGAGGACTAACGAAGAACTAACGATTGGTATATAGATGTAAACATTTCTCCTCAGAAAACGGCGCGTGCTAGAACCCGGAAGTGTGAAGTTAGCGTACCCACTTATAATCGGCTATAACTTTTTTATTTTTTGAGAACTAACGAAAAAATTTGGGAACTATCGAGAACTAACGATGAACTAACGATTGGTATGATCAAAAGTGGATACGCTAATATGGGTACGCCAACTTCACGGACCTCAATAGGCCTATTTAAAAATAATTACTGAATATGATTGGACACCCAACTATTTGGTTCTGTTGTTGTAATGTTAGGTTTATAATGCCAACAAATTAAATACAATCTAGGAATAATTTGTTTTCCAAGTAATGTTAGATACAATACTGACATTTTTTTTTAAATGTTTGTTCAATAAAAATGTAGTTGCAATTAATTTTACATTTACCTAATGTGCGTGGAATAAAAATTAACGTCTTTGGAAAAGTAACTAAAATTGTAGCTGTAGCTACATTTCATTGTAGTTGTAGTTGTAGCTAGCTACTTTTTGGGAACTGTAGCTGTAGCTGTAGCTAAGCTACTTTTTTGGAAATGTAGCAGTAGTTGTAGCTAGCTACATTTTCAAAGTAGCTTCCCCAACACTGGTTTAAATTAATAATTAATTGTAACTACAAATCCCTACAATTATTAATGTGCATAACTAACCTTATTTGTGTTTACCGTCCCCAACAGTATTTCCGAAGTAAGCCACCATAGCACACATAAGTCCATAATATCAACAATAACCGAACTAAGAAGTAACAAGGTAAATTATCAATCGGAACTGTTCACTGCACACTCACACAACAATACAAAGACACAACATAATATCTTGTCACTACAGGTTTTACAGCTGGACCGAAGAGAGAGAGGAATTTCGCCAGCTGATACAACAATCAGCTGAGCTGACTGGATTGAATTATTTCGTTTCTAGTACGTTATTTACGTTGTTGGTAACTTACGGTATGCTTAGTCTATTTAAAAGCTCTGATAAGCAGCAATTTTGACGTATACAAATTTAAAATAAATGCACACTTTTTACACATTTTGTCGCGGTCTTCCCCAACACGATACATTTCAACACTGCATTACCATTCTAACCTAAAAACAGAGCAGCAAAATCAATAAACATACAAATACGCAATGTTTACATCAGCTGTTATGTTTAAAGCAGCTTATAGAAACACTGTACTGTACTACTTCCATTAGAAAATGACTGGATCTTTGACGGCCTGTGGGGCAGAGAAGGGATAATTTTTGACACTTGTGATATTTAAAATGAATCCTCGACAGCCATGCAACAATTTACCTTGCTCGAGATATTTCGTGGGGATCGATTCGATTACGGAATTAAATAAAATATATAGATTTTCAATAAAATATTACGGAAAAATATACTGAAATTTACAATTTAATATAGGCTATGTATACAATTTAGAAATACAGGGTGTTCATAAATTATTGGACACATTTTAAGATTATATAAACAAATAACCAAGCAACTTAGAAACATGGGAATTGTTTCATTGAATAGCAAATTTAAATCAGTTTTATACAGTAACTGCAAAACAATAATTATATAAATTTCAGTAATTATAAAAAGTGGTTATAAAAATTGTGCAAAAATCATTGAAACAGAGAGTGTAAGTTATGTTTTTTCTCGATGACTTGTGTTTTGGCATAGTCAACATAGAGCATGGCAGAGTTAGCATGGCAAAACCAACAATCAAGACCCCACTCAACAATGGACCTTTCTACACAAGCTGTGTATGACATTTGGTGAATCAAACCTTAAACTGACTTAATTTACAAAATTACTAGTTTAGAAAGCAAAGTCTTTGGTTTCATGAAAGCAAATCTGTAATAACTTTTGAAGGAGGCTTCGTTTAGAGTATGGCCTTAATTTTCCGTGTAACAATTATATAAAATGGTGGTACAGACAGTTCAAACGACTGGGAAGTGTCCAATTTATAGTCTAAAGGGCCCTCATCTCAAAAGAACATAACTTGCAATAACAGTTTAGGTGATTTTTACAGTCTTTTTATAACTACTTTTCATAATTGCTGTAGTTTTTTAAATTAATTGTTTGCAGTTACTATATAAAACTGTTTTAAAAATGCTATTTAATTAAACAATTCCCATGTGTCTATGTTGTTTGGTTATTTATTTAGTTTATCTTAAAATGTGTACAATAATTTATGACCACCCTGTATTATTGAACTCATAACTATGTATACATTTAATTACTGTACCATAAGAAGAAGTATTTTGATGTTTGTGTAGCTCAATACTCTCCTATTTGTCTCCTGAAGTGAACGATTTATAAATACGTGACTCGTGGTTTTTATTTCTCCACATCTACATACTTCCCTTCCACCAGGTGAAATCTCCACAAATTCGCCTTGAAATTTTCCATGTCCTGTGACAAACTGCGTTTCAAAATGGCCCATCTCCCAATCTTGTTCCAGTCTCTTTCTGATGTTAGGTATATATCCGAACGTTTGCTTTTTAAACGTTAACATTAAACACTCTGCTCCCAACGCATTTGCCACTCATCTAATATCTCCTATCTTCTGTTTCCGATGTAGTCCTACCCACCTTGTCTTCCAAAATCAACAGCTTATGCAGCGATTATCCAACAGTCCTAAATTAAATGTGAAATCTCATGCGGCTGTTGGAGAGCACACTCAACCCCAACACGGAAGGGTGCTTGCTGTATTCGGCTATCAACGTTAATAGTACAGGGTGGCGCAGATGGATCGGGTGGTTTTAAAATACTTGTCAAACTGTCAATTTTAAAGGTATTGGATTGAAATAAAGTGCAAAACGTGTAGTTACAATGGAAGTTTATTGACAAAAAATTTGTTAAGTTAGTTTTTAAAAATTACACCTATCAAATGCCTTCCTTCTCGAGTGACGCATTCTTGGAGTCGGTCCTTGAGGTTCCGCATTGCTCGCTCAAGCACATCACCAGGAATTTATGTGATTTCGTTGTGAATTGCAGCCTTCAATTCCTGAAGCAAGGGTCTACATGAACGAACCCCGGACCATTCAGGAGTTGAAGGCTGCAATTCACAACGAAATCACATCAATTCCTGGTGATGTGCTTGAGCGAGCAATGCGGAACCTCAAGGACCGACTCCAAGAATGCGTCACTCGAGAAGGAAGGCATTTGATAGGTGTAATTTTTAAAAACTAACTTAACAAATTTTTTGTCAATAAACTTCCATTGTAACTACACGTTTTGCACTTTATTTTAATCCAATACCTTTAAAATTGACAGTTTGACAAGTATTTTAAAACCACCCGATCCATCTGCGCCACCCTGTATATTATTTGTATTTCGTTCGCGTCTTCCAGTTAAAGTCCTCCTATTGGCCGTCCTGGTCGACGTCTTATAGTCTCCATTATGTCGAACATTTTTTGATTATGTTTTGATTTTGTGCAAATAAAAACTGGTTTAAAACAGTGAAACATCATTTTGTTCAACTAATCTAATAAATCCTTACTAGTGTACATGTTGCTCAAAATCGAGCAATTGCAAAGAAGTAAAGTAGTTATTTTAAAAAAATAACTTATTTAAAAACTAATAAAAGTCATTATTTCCGCTGAGTTAAACTTAAGACTCAACTCATAGATTACGTACCTAACAGTTCCATATGATCAACATTTCTTGTAATTATCTTATCATTTTTCAAAAGTTGATCTGTTTTTTTTTTTTTTTTTTTTTTGTATTCTACAAATCTTTCCCACTTATAGCCGCATTTGGTTGTCCATGTTGATCTTCGTCAATGATAATGTAGTCTGCATGGTACCACCCATTGTCGCCAGTACGTTTACAAATTTCAGTAATTTTTTTATAGCGATAACATTATGTTTAAATTACTTAAGAACTGCCTGATTTTCTGCAAAACCTCTCTATCACAATTGTATTTGCTTGAATTGGCAATCATTTGGCTAGTTACTGTTATAATGTAAGTTATATCATTGAGTATACACGTATACTCAATTATATACGTGTATACTCAATGGTTATATTTACCTAAAAAAGTGAAGAATTGAAAGGCCTAATGTTGTTCAGATGTTTTTTTTTGTTTCCCTTAAATGTGAATAATCTGATCAAGCTGATAGCTTGATTCGGTACGGGGGGGGGGTGCGGGTTCGATTCCTGACACATACACTAATATTTTTCAAGGCTATAGGGGACCTGGTCTAAACAGTCCATGTCTGAGGGTTTCGGCTATCTAGTCTGCAGGTTTGCTGCAGTGGGGAATTTTATAATCTATGTTAAATGTGAAACCACATTATTCTATTCTATGTTTCGAAGCAAGGTTAGCTCAACGAGTACAATTTGTCCATATGATTTTGCACACTTCATTCAATTGCAGAATAAATTAAACAATAAAACAAAACGACAGTTTCGTGTCAAAGTGAATGTTACACTCACGAAGCCTAAATAGTTTATCCTGGGAGTGGTTTTTAGTATAAACTTCATTATTAGGAAGCTGTTAAAAAGATTTGTTTTTAAATGTGAATGTATAATGCAGTTTTGCTGCGACTAAGTATTTTACAAAATGGCTATAAAATTGTATTTTCCTTATTTGAAGCTTGGTAGAGAGTTGAAGCCCCTCTATGGAGTTCGAGAACATCTTTTCGAAGCTGATTTTGAGTGAACAAAACAATTACAATAAAATAAAAATTCTCTAGTATACTGTAGTAAGAAAAATATATGTTAAAACCCCATTTGCATATTTGGCACCATCATCAATGTTGGCACCCTAGTAAACCAATTTTCCTATCCAGATATTAATCTGGTAAAAAATCTCTCATTTTAGGTGCTAAGTATAAATATGTGATTGTTCACTCATAACAACCTGATAATAATTTGTAATATTCTCAACGATTTGAGTCTTAATTTACCGGCCTCAAAGTGCCTTCAAACTCTTGGATGCCAATACATAGTTTAATGTACTGCAAATATCTCAGATGCTTTGAAGGTGCTAATTGAAAAACCAATAAGTTTACCATAACTTTGATTACAAAGAACATCACTTGATTGTAATTCCATTTTTAGCGGAATTCAGTTAATTTGTAAACCAAATATACTTAGGGGAAACCCGTCGAAATCGACGGTTGCTTTAAAGGCTTACGACAATTCTTCTAACTGCGACAAAAAGAGTGAAGTTAAAAAAAAGTGAGCATTTAGCATTGTTTAATGAGTAATAAATAGGTGTAGAAACAATAATGACTATTGTGATAGTTACAAAATATGGTTGATAATTCAATTAATAACATTATTTCTTATAGAAGTTATTTGTTCCTGTGTTAACTGGTTTATCCTCTTTTTTAAGAATATAATATAAAGAATGCTTTTGTAAGAATCTTTAAATAGTATTAAAATCGTATTGGTGGATCTTTTGTGGTACACAATTGTGCGATTTCATCAGTGTTATGCAAATTAAATATGTGTTTTTTTTCAGAAAAATATCAGTTTGTTGAGAAGGTACGTTCTTACTTCAAAGGGAGGCCCACCCTAAAGCTGTGTAAGTTTAATTTTTCGTTCGTCGCGTCGGTCCTCATGCCGTACTTCTGTGCCAATGAATAACCCTATAAATTTAGCAATAATATTTTTTTAGTATAACTTTGATTCCATGACATGCGGATGTCAGTTGTCTCAGCCTTATGAATCACGTAAAGTGTTAATATATCTTCGGAATGTTAGGTGTAGTGGAATATACTTGTCGTTAAGCTGGCTTTTATTCTTTAAGAGAAATATAAGCCGAATTAATAAATGTCACAATCCAAGCGTATTAAAATGGCTCTGGACACGGCTGATAATGGGCAGCGTGTCCTTCTGCACTTGTATTATTTTGTATTGTATTACACAATAGAAATATTTTCTAATAATTGAAAACATGTATTAAAATAATATCATGAACCTATGATGATCTGTCTTGAATAAAATGACAAAATATCGGCAAAAGTGGTCAAAAAGGCAGACACCAACCCGTACAATATAGATAATTCGATAAGAAATCATAAACGAGTTCGCAAACCAGCATGATCGGACTATGGGAACGGGGGTTTTGGGAGATTTTATGGGGTAAAACTGGGGTTTTCCAATTTTTGACCCTAAAAATACAACATTTTACAATTTCTTTCCAAACCATTTTGTATAGCTTAAAAAACAAATACTTTAGTATATTGAAGCGTTATTGTGCGCCTAATGGTTACGGAGAACATTCCAAAAAATTGTAAATTTAAAATTGTCATGTTATTCTTATGGAGAATAATAAGTCCACTGTTGTAGCTTGCTTGCTTATGAACATATTTTGATTGGAATTGGAAAATACATTCATTTCTTACTACTAAACTATTAACATTTTACAAAAAAACCCTTTTTTACCCTCTTGGTTGCAGCAAAAAATATATTCATTTCTTACTAAACTATTACAATAAAAAAACACACTTTATAACCCTCCCTTTTGCAGCAAACCTAAGTACTCGTTAAACTAATTCTATTTAAATAAGGAATAAATGGGATATTTTTAAGGAGGCATTTTAGTGTAAATACAATCAAGCTAATGGAACTTCGCTTAGCCTGCAGGTTGCTGCAGCGGGGGTATCGAAACTACCTGTTTTTTTTTTAATTTTCCTATAAATTTTATTTTCATTTTTATTGAGGGGTTTCAAATTGTTTGCTCCATTTTGTTTCTGCCCATTTAACCTATTATCCACGGTACATTTCCATTTGCCGATTTTCATTCTCAAATAACTTCTCGTGTAATCTTTTTCGTTTGTAATTTTGACGAGTTTTTCGTCTTTTTCATTCATCCATTCTTTTCCGATTAGTTACTTCCAATTGTACTACTCTTAGCATAAAGGTTGGTTGAGAAGCCTCATTATGTCACCATACATCTTAAACTATCTTTTCGTCACTCTGTTTTCGAAAATAGCCCGTTTTCAAATACATCTGAGATCTTCGAAAATCGTCAATTTCCATACACCAAAACAAATAATGATCAGCTTGCTTTTCCTGACCCTGACATAAACATTTCTTTCGCTACACAAACGATACTTTGTCTGGGATTTTAATACTGTGGTCGCTGGTGTTCGTGTTCAGTTCATGTGTCATTGAATTTAGTTGAGTTAATAAGCCAATCATCGGCCTCCTTGAAGAGGAGACACGACTCTCGGCTTTTCAAACAATAAGCTTATACCCTAGTCATATTTCTTATTACGATGAGTTTGGTAAGTTAAGAGGCTAGTCATGTTCCAGCTACTCAAAACTCCCTGCGAGTGTCAACGGATACAAAGGACTCAAAGTAAACTACCACGGCTTTAAATCGCAAAATCGTACTTTATTTGATAGTAAGATTTTTAGTTTTTCTTTTAGCTTGGAGCTAAATTATTTTTGTAGCTTAATATTATCAAATAATCGATAAAGTTGAATGGATTTAGATGTATCCGTTTCACTGACATCTAGCGGTGAATATGTGAACTGGCTACACTGGGTGGTGGCATCTAGCGGCGATTAGGCGAACTGTTGCACGCCTGGGTCATCGATACAGTACCAACAACAAGTTGTATCATTGACTATTTAGATAGGTTGTATTAATGGACTGGGTACTTTAACAAATTTCTCATGTGTTGCTATCCTAATTTATTATTTACCGTTCCGGTTCTTTTCTAGATTATAATGGATAATAATAGTTGTACTTACAATGTCTACGAGATTTGCCTGCCATGAGATACAGAATATGAACAAAATCAAACTTAGTGAAGAAAATAAAAATAAAAAAATGTTGCCACTACGAAAAATTAAAATAAACCAATTAAGCCTCTTACCTACTATAACTTTTTTTTAAACTAACTATACAAGAATCAGTATAAATTTTCTGTTTGAAACCCAAAAGTCCCGGACCGGTTTAATATTTTCTAAACAACAAAAGATAAATCAATTAACCGGTCCGGAACTTTTGGGACAGTCTGTATAGTCTATTTAGTGCGTGTTAAAGTTTGTGTTTCGTATTGCCTGTCGTATGAGTGTATAAGTAACTGTTTGTGACAAGTGTTCAGTGTCACGTATCCTTATTTACTAATTTTAGTCAAAACTTTCACACACATTTTTACCCATTTGATCAAATCCATTCGCTCACATTTGAACTTACATTTACTCACTCATTTATTCATGCAGATTTACTATTTTAAATGAATGCGCTATAATTACTAACATTTAATTTTTTTTATTATTGCAATTTTGGGTTTCTTTCGCCATTGTTTGCTAAAATAATTCGCTTTTGCCTCTGTATACCTCCTTAATAAAAATATGCATTTCTTGATATTACTCTATAAAGGTTTACTATCTTCTGAATTAGTTTCAGTCCTTTCGGTCCGGTGTAAGCCAACGATATAAACAACTCATGGATCGCTGGCTCAGTGTTGGCCGCGCGGTCGAGCTTCCCCCACCATCGACTGGCAGAAGCCGACGCAGCCCATACATTCACCATTATAAAACACACTTTTTATTTGCTGCTCTGTTGAAATTTATAAGGATAAAATATTGCTAACGCTTGTCAAACTCTTTTTACTAAGTTAAACCTTTTATCTCTCTTTTGTTTCTTGCAGTAGCCCATCTGAATTCTTTAAAGCTACAAATTCACTAAACCCGTTTTGTGGATGTTTTTAGACAACTGATATTGCTAGTTCCAAATTGTACATGGTAAAATAATAAGTGATTACAAAAGAGAAATGGAAAGTACCGGTACAATATTTGTAATTGAAATTCTATTTTATTAATCGAAAAAAATAGTACATAAACATTTAGAATAATTTTGCTAAGTTTTTGCCGCAGTGGTAACGTTATGTTTGACGTAAACGCGATATTTTTTCTTTCAATGTTTAATGACAATGTATCTTACAAAATAGGTCATAAAAAAGTATGCTTATCACGTTAATGTCAAGCATAGATTTGCGGTAACAACTGGACAAATGTAGTATGGTTTTTAAGAGTTCAAATGTGTTATTTTCTGCAAGAAAAGAAGAAGACATAAAGTTTAGAATAGTAAAAAGTGTTTGGCATGCATTAGCAATATCTTATATCTATATATTTGAACAGAGCAGCAACTTAAAAAGGTGCGTTTTACAATGGTAAGTGTATGGGCTGCGTCGGCTACTGCCAGTAGATGGTGGGGGGAGCTAGACCGAAAACAGCGCCCGAAGTGCTACTGAGAGCGCAATCCAGTAAGCATCGGGGTTGAATCACCTTAGTGTGTCTTCTGCTAGTTTGAAGTCCACAATGTGTACTTTCTTCACGTCTTGATAATTATTCACGTTCTGTATCAAAACTGTTACGTCCGTGATGAAATACAATATCCTATATGGTCTAGAATATTTGATAGCAAGCTTCTTAGAAAAGTTTTTTACTTTGTTGCTCAAATAGTGAGTGCGAACATAAACTTCATTTCTGTTGTTTTTTGCCTCCTGATCACAAATTTAAATTAATCTAGAGGTTAAAATACCGACGTTTGATCACTTTGACGGATTAAAGGTATTTTAACCTCTAGACGAACATAAACAATAGAATTGACAGTGAAAGGCGATCTTGGATTTCTGAATTTCGCACTTTCTTGGTTTTTCTTAATGCTTCTCTTGATGCTGTTTAAAGCTTTGATTAAATTTTCTTCCTTCTCCTCTTCCGTTAGCTTTGTTGAAATTAAATCCTGTATATTCCAAACATTTGATAGTGCGTTATTACATTCATGATAAAACATCATTTGGGAGGCTGTTTGACCCGTAGACGAATTTTTGTGTTTAAACTAATTTGGACCAAACCTAAATTGTCATCCCAATTAGATTGATTGTTGTGGTAAAAACATCGCAATAGTGTAGACACATCTCTGATAAATGTCTCAGCTAGATTTCCGTTTGCACGATAGATTGCTATACGACGGTGCTCGATGAAATGTTTAAACAAATAGGCCTTGAATTCTTTAGATATGAAATATGAAGCGTTGTCAGACACTATCCTCGGAGTTGAAAAATTAATGGTTTGTTGAAGTTTTGCGATTATCAACCTCGAATTACAGTCCTTTAGAGCGAGAAGCCATAAATATCTAGTGAATGCATCGACTATCATAAGAACATAATCTACTTTGCATTTTATTTGATCTCGGCAAAGGTCCTAGAATATGAATAAAAACTGTATTCATGGTTAATTCAACCGGAATTGAAATCAGTTTAGCCTCGTATTTTCTTTGTGTGGTCTTCGACATGGCACATATTTTACATTGTTTTATCTTCTGTTTCACAGTTTCAGTTAAAATCGGATTGTAAAAATATTTATTTATTTTTCCTTGAGTCCTAGAGATTCCCAAATGACCTCCGATCGTTGTGTTGTGGTAAAATGTAAAAACCAAATTTATTAAGTTATCTGGTAAGAGAGATTTTAATTTTTCCAGATTGATTTTTTTACATCAAAACGTCATTTTTCAAGTAGTAACAGTAACATTCTTGATAAGGTATTATTTTGTATGCTTTTAACTATCTCTGCACATGTGTGGTCATTTCCCTGGTGATATTTCAATTTAAATGATCTCTAGAATTAGATTTTTAAAATTTCTATCTTCTCGTTTGTTTCTCATCATTTTCTTACTACTAATATTTACATGATTTATTTTATTTACATTTCTCTTCTTGTTCCTAATTTCTTCCCTAACAATATTTACAGATTCATTTATCTTCAACGTAGAGTCCACTTCTGTTGTGATGTCTTCTTCATCAAAAAGTCTTGATAAAGTATCCGCTAAGATATTTTCATATTTACGCATATATACGCATTTTCATATTTTATTTTAAAAGTCATAAAATACCCTAGAATATTCTAGACCACTCTGGAAAACTCTGAAATGGTGTGCAACAAAATTAATATTTTAACGCATGCACACTAATAATGAAAAGTGAAATGAGATTTATTTTTCTTTAACTGTACAAATTCAATCGGCATCGTCAAAATAAATAATATACATAATTTAGACGGTGGCAAAACATTCACTACCTTTCGTTCAATTAAGACACAATTTTATCTACCTACAGCTACCTGACAAAGCGGGCTTTTTTGCACTGATTATAGCACACAAAGTAGTTAATTTGTGATTCGTGCATACTACTGCACTGCATTTTACTCACTCGAGTAAAAATTTCTCTCAAGTGCAGAAAAAGAGACTTTACGCTGGTGTTATACATTATATGTTCCGTCCTACATTTACTATTAAGCATCAATAATGCTGGGTAATTATTGTATGTATATACAGGTAAACTATTAATATACAGTTTCACAAATTAACAAATTCAAACATAAATAAAATTATGTCACAAACAAATCAAAACCTAAATGAAATTGTATCACAAATTTGCAAATAAAAATCTGAATGAATTTTCACAAACATAATGAATTCAAATCTGAATATAATATTTTTGGTTTGTAATGTTTATGTTCTGGCGTTACGTTCTGGCGAATTCCCGTGGAAACTGTTTCATACAGTACAGTTATGCAGAGTCGCATTACCTAGGATGATTTTCAAAACGACTCAGAGGTCATAGAAGTTCTGAGTAGCCTCGTGATTTGAAAAAAACCCGTCTTATTGAGGTTGTTTGGATAGAAATTGTCGTTTATTTATATAGGGGAAAAATTTTTTTATATTTTATTTTACATTCCAACGGACAGCTCCGTTTTGATATTGGTAAACCTTTCGAGACTTTCTTAGGACTAGTACAAGACAATAGTTGATAGTGAATTGAATAAATTAGTTAAGACTGTTAAGAACAAAACGACAAAAATAAGTGACACAATTTACAAGATGCAAAGTAGCAAAACAAGTTAAAAACGTGATAGTTACAACAAAACAAATCCAATAGTGACAATGAATTGAAAATAGCATTAAGTGTTATAGGGCTTTCTAGGGGATTTGAAAATCCACTTTTAATCAATGTTGACGTGTCATTTAGGGTCGTGTAAACAAGTTTCTAAGGTATTAAATAAAATGTTATACAAATAGAGTACATACTTTCACATTTTTTATTAAAAGAATCCTTTAAAATCAAACTGAAAATTCGCTTAGTCTGCAGGTTTGCTGCGGCGTGGATATATAGTACCACGGTTACCCGCGGTTACCTAATGGTGGCCATGATAGTACGCTTGCAACTTTTGATCAGTATTGAAATAAAATTAATTGAAATAATAAGTAATTGAAATAATTGAAAATTATTACTATTTATTTCATACATAGAGTCAAGTAAATATTATGACATTGAATGTTGAGTTTAAAAACCAAAGATCTTTCTAGAATCAAAATCAGGATGGCATGATGATTTATAAAGATATCAGTATCAGTTCTTGTAGTATGACTGATTTTGTTAGAGCCTCATGTTATTTTTGCTTATCTGCTATGTCTTCGCCGCCGGCATCGTTGCCATGCGGACCGTGGTGAAAACTAGAAACAGGATTGTAAATAAATAAACAGCAACAACAGTCAACGAGTCAACTTTAAAATTCCCCAATTTTTACAAATTTATTTGAAAAGGAATAGGTATTTTTGTCAATTGAGGTAGGTTTAAATTTTTGGTTCACTGTATTATTCATATGTTTATTTTGTACGTATATGTAGGATTTCATAACTCAGTGAATGGTAAGTTATAGGCTTAGGCTACTAACTGTAGTGATAATAAATCATTGGTTAAGTTCAATACATAGATTAATACACACGTTAATAATCTAGCCTAGGCCTACACGATAGGAATGCTATTTTATATTAATATTGGTTTTCCTTGTAAGAATTGTATTCTAAACTAGGCCTAGTATAAAATTCCCTCAGTGATGGTCACTAAACATAAACATATTCTATAGTAGGTAGGCCTACCCTATTCTAGCTGGACTGTAATCTAGTAGGTACATTATGTTACTAGTCCTGAAAATAGGTGTTTACCGGACGAGTGTGGTTGTTCCCGTGCGAGACGAAGTCGAGTAGAGTACGGTATTACTATAGGAGTCCGGTAAACACATTTTGGACGAGTGACATACGATATTTTACGCCATACTACTAGGCCTAAATCCGTACAAAATCCTTATATATTACCACCGACTAAAGGACTAACAATCACTAGTCATATTTTGAGAGGTTCCTTATGTTTTTGTTTATCAACTAATCACTCTTACTCATTGCCTAATAAGTAAGTATATAATCATCTGGTTTGTGACCGGTAAAACTCATTACAGTAAGTTACAGTAGTAAGATAATGAAACCCCATTTGATTAAGCTGACGGCAAACAGCTTTTTTCTGGACTAAATCCTTGTGTGGGAAGTTCGTCAAAACAGTGTAGTGTGGCGTAAAATTATTTCCAGTCAATCCATTGGCTTTATGATTTTGTTTCAAAGACAACTGATTTACAAACAGCTGGTGCACCTTAATAGGATATCCTAGTCTGATTAAATACTGTCTTAAAGTTTGTTAAAGTTGTAGTTAACTTCTTCGATTTGCTTAGTATTGTCATAGACAAGTAAGTTATGGTCAAGGTTTCCCCATCAGTCGTTATCATGTTTGACTAAAAAGTGAGGGTTTTTGTGAAATGATACAATCCACCCTCCTTTTTACCACCTTTACCTCCTTTTACCTTTTACCTCTTCTTTCTTCGCCACAATCCTCAGATCGGGGAGTCGTCAAAATTTCTCCTTCTTCATCTTCTTGGCAGCCTTTCAGCTAGCCTAGTGTAAGTGTGTATAAGTATGTGTTCTTGTATGTATTCCTTTGTTGAGTAATATGGTTTGTTTATAAGGTAGTTTTTTAGTGTCTTTACAAATGTAATATGATTTGAAATATTTTTAATTTTTTCTGGCAGAAGATTTATGTACCTATTTAGATCCTGTGTATATTGGGGTGTTGCTGAATTTTTTTTAGTCTGTGTTGTGGCAGGTTTATATTGTTTTTGTGTCTGGTGTTGTGATTGTGATAATGTGACCGGAGTGTTGGATTGGATTTTTTTGCTAGGATTATGGTTTCTAGGATGTATTGTGAGAAAACGGTGGGGATTTTGAGCTGGATGAATAGGGGTCTACAATGTTCCAGATAGTGTGTCCTGCATATTGTCCGTAGTACTTTCTTTTGTAGGATAAGTAGGTAGCTTGTCCATATTGTTTGCAGATGATGATCCCCATGTTGCAATTCCGTAACTCAGGTGAGAAGCAAAAAGCGAGAAGTAGGCTATTCTGGAGGTTTCTTCGTCGGTTATGGTGTGAATTCGTTTGATGCCATAGTGTGCAGAGGCCAGTTTTTTACACAGATGTTCGATGTGCTGCTGCCAGGATAAATTTTTATCAACAATTATTCCCAGGAATTTAGTGGTTTCTTGCGTTGTGATACTGATGTTGGTCCAGTCGCTTTGATCTTTTAGGTTGTTGCTTGGTTTGAAATTGATGTGTGTAGTTTTCCTCCTCCTTCAAACAAAATGTTTCACAAAATATACTGTTCATTCCAGCAATATAACTATTATAAAAAACTTTAATTATTTTCAGGATCTTCTAAAGAAAACTTAATTACAAGCCTAGATGAAAATACAGAATACAATCTTTCAAAATCCTCTCCCACAAAGTTAATAAACCATCCCAAATGGAGGTATTGGCATAATGATGAAGAAGCAATAACGTTTATTGACTGTTTTAATCAAGTAGAAAAAATGGATAAACTGAGTAAAGAGAGTGATGTAATTGATATGGATAATCCTGCTGTTTTGTTACATAGTTCAATGACAGAAACAGGGAAAAATGAAGACGTAATTCAGAACTCAAGAAGAAATAATGAACCTCCAGCAAAATCTGTTTCCTGCACAGAGTTGCTAACAAATTATTTAAAATCTAGTTCATGCAGCAATATGGATGGTAAAACATTATTCTATAACGAGAAGGGTTGGCCAGTTAAAATATTGAAATTAACTGAGGACTCGCCCCCAAAAAGTAAGTAGATGTAGGCTACTAAGTTATGATAGGGCCTACTTACCAGTTTGTTTACAAGTTAATACAATTCAGATCTTAAGTGTTATTAGTTAGCAGGGATGTACAGTCCCAAGTGCAACACAAAGTTTAGCCTGTAGAACATAGTACTTTTTTATCTGTTAAAAACCGTAAGTACCTTTATTAATATCTATTATGAAAGCAAATGGAATATCACATCAGCAAGCAGGCCTAATACATATTTTTACCGATTGCTACCAAGGTCACTTTTCTAGAGATAGGCCTAGGCTACACTAATGAAACTTTGGTTTTTAATTGTGAAACTAGAACCAAATCTTCTAGCCTATATAAGTTAGGTAGCCTACATTATATTTCAAAAATTAAAACTGTGATGAGTTATAAAAATACTAGGTAATTATATCGACCTCCGGACCTCACGCGAAATTAAAAATTTTTTTTTCCAAAATGTTCGAAATTTCACGCTGATTTCAAAAATGATTGTCGTTTTTTTCGGAAACGTCCCGTTTTCCCGGAAAATGGAAAAAACGGGAAAAATATTTTTTTTACTCAAAACCCATGTTGTGGGTACTCGAATTGTGCGGAATTTCCTCCTGAACAAGAATATGTAAATTTTATTACGATCGGACCACTATTAAGTAAAATATCACCGAAAAACGGGAAAACGGGGAAATTTTTCTTTGCTCAAAACCCATGTTGTAGGTACTCCTGAACAAGAATATGTAGTTTTTATTACTATCGCTTTTAAGTAAAACATCACCGGACAGGTTACCTAACCTAACATAACCTAACCTAACATAACCTAACTTAGGTTTAGATTAGGTTAGGATAGGTTAGTTTAGGTTAGGTTAGGGTTGGTTTAGGTTAGGTTGAGTTTCGTTAGGTTAGGTTAGGTTAAGTTTGGTTAGGTTAGGTTGGTTTAGGTTAGGTTGAGTTTCGTTAGGTTAGGTTAAGTTTGGTTGGGTTAGGTTAAGTTAGGTTAGGTTAGTTTAGGTTAAGTTAGGTTAGTTTAGGTTAGGTTAGGTTAAGTTAAGTTGGTTTAGGTTAGGTTGAGTTTCGTTAGGTTAGGTTAAGTTTGGTTAGGTTAGGTTAGTTTAGTGTACCTAACCTAACTTAGGAACTTAGGTTAGGTTAGGTAAGTTTATCAATAACATGAGTATTGTAAGTAAACTAACCTAAACTAACCTAACTTAACCTAAACTAACCTAACCTAAACTAACCTATCCTTACCTAACCTAAGTTCCTAAGTTAGGTTAGGTTGGGTTAGTTTATCAATAACATGAGTATTGTAAGTAAACTAACCTAAACTAATCTAACCTAACCAAACTAACCTAACCAAACTTAACCTTACCTAACCTAACGAAACTCAAACTAACCTAAACCAACCTAACCTAACTTAACCTAACCTAACCTAAACTATACTAACGTAACCTAACTTAACCTAACCGAACCAAACCTAACGAAACTCAACCTAACCTAAACCAACCTAACCTAACCTAACTTAACCTAACCTTACCTCAACTAACCTATCCTAACCTAACCTAACCTAATCTAAACCTAAGTTGGGTTATGTTAGGTTGGGTAACCTGTCCGGTGATGTTTTACTTAAAAGCGATCGTAATAAAAACTACATATTCTTGTTCAGGATGAAATTCCGTACAATTTGAGTACCTAAAACATGGGTTTTGAGCAAAGAAAAATTTCCCCGTTTTCCCGTTTTTCGGTGATATTTTACTTAATAGTGGTCCGATCGTAATAAAATTTACATATTCTTGTTCAGGAGGAGATTCCGCACAATTTGAGTACCCACAACATGGGTTTTGAGCAAAAAAATATTTTTCCCGTTTTTCCCATTTTCCGGGAAAACGGGACGTTTCCGAAAAAAACGACAATCATTTTTGAAATCAGCGTGAAATTTCGAACATTTTGGAAAAAAAAATTTTTAATTTCGCGTGAGGTCCGGAGGTCGATATAATTACCAAATACTAAGTACTAGGACTTCTGGGTAGGATCGTGGCGGAATACTAGGAGAAACACTAAGTTAGTTGCTACATATCTTTAGATCTGGTGATGGGCCTCAGCAGTTAGTGCCTGCCACCAGCTCTGAAGATGGCTATCTGCAACAAAGCCAAAATGTTAGCAACTAGTGTTTCTCCTAGTATTCTGATGCGGTCGTATCCAGAAGACCTAGTACTTAGTTTTAGTGATTGTGACCATGGAAGCCTTAGGCCCATTTCCTAAGTTAGTTATCCAACCATTAAGTTACTGTAAACCACATAATTTAAAGCTAGGCCTAGTATGCCGTGAAGGTGTGGCAAGTATGCAAAGACATTTTGACATTTTGCCGCCCCTGTCTGTACTCTGAAGATATGTGCCAGGATTTTTGCTCCTGCTCTATAAGTTAGGCCTTCTCTCAAAATACCACTTGGTTTGTAAACACCGCATACCGTACTTCTCTACTACTCACTTTTGGCCTAATACTTTTAATACTTTTCAAACGTCTCAAATTAGTCACATTGCAAATGGACCTGGGGTGTGAATGGATGAATCTGATATTTTACAGTCACAGCAAAGGGGTTACTTTAGATTTTTAATGATAGCCTATCTTTTATGATAAGGCTTGGAGAAGGAAACGTTTTGTTTCTTTCGAAGACAAATTCATTGCCTTGAATGGGTTTGATAGACAACAGAAAACCTTAGTAATGAATGTGATTTTTACAGGTTTACAATGAGTTTTTAGTTGTAGGCTACTGTGTTATCCAGTATTTTTGAATATCCGACCATGCTGGAGCCAGTTTAGATTTAAAAAGTATTTACTGTAAAGACACAAATTAATAATTTATACTACTACTTAAAAGTGTTATAATTATGTAAATATTTTAGCAACAAAACCCAGGTCCACTCGATCTGTGCCTTCGACCTCGAATAAGAAATCACCTCGTAAAGAAAAATCCATTTACACGCAAAAGACGCAAGTTACTGCACAAAGTAGACTGAGGAAAAAGTCAGAATCTTTGAAAGAAGATAAAGAAAATAAGAAAACTGAACCCTCAGAAGAAAATGGTACTGAATGCAGCTCTAAAATAAATTTTGAACAACCTGACCCAAAGGAAATAGTGGACAAGAAAATTGACGATGGTGTTGGCACGGACTTGAAATCTATGTTACAAAAACTAGACGAAACCATGGACCAGTTAACTTCTGACAAACCTGCTCAAGTAACAGGTAAAGAATTTATAAAAACTTTTGGCTCACTATAAAATTTAAGTTAAGTTATTTAAAAAATATATAAATAACTAGACACTATCAGAATGCCTATTTTGCATGATTCACTGTAAATTAAGGAATATTACCTTATCAGACATAATAATTCTGATTGTTGTTTAAAACGGTTTAAAATGCTTGAATGAGAAGACACGACACTTTGTCATGGCCAAGGAAATTAAGTTTAGGCCTACCGATCTTTGTGATCTATCCGTCAAAAGCCACCCTTTGAATTAGGCCTATTTCCCATCTCTCGCTCGTGCTGACAAAAACCTGGAAAAATGTAGCACCAAGCACCAGACATAATCTCCCCTTATTGAGTAGCCACAAGGGGTTGTTATCAGTTTGATATTTAGTTGGAATTCTAAGAGCATTTTTCATCTGTGGTTTGTGCTCGCCCCCCCTGCCTCAGCTTCACCATAGACAAAAAGAATTAAATATAGACTTGTCAGCCGTGCTGAGGTTACCATAGGTTTGGGCGCTCACACCGCTGGGAGCGCCGTGTAGCTACGTAGCACTAAAGCCGTACTACATGGCGTTCCCAGCGCTGTGCGCCAGAACCTATGGTAATCGCAGCACAGCTGACGGTCTATATTGAATTCTTTTTATCTATGGTTTCATATATCTTGCTTGCTGAAATAATGTGAATTACCTAGTATGAAAGTCTTTGTTTTTCAATCTCTAATTGTTTGGTATACATATATTAGGCAAGTGATAGAAATCAGGCATACAGTAAGCAACACACAACACACATTGTCGTTATCAAGCCAGTTTTGTGATTATTAATCCTCCTGTCAAGATCTTAGGTAGCGAACAAGCACAAGGATTTTAACACGGCTAAATGTTCAGTATCAATTGAGCACAAAGCAGATATGAAAGTTAACTACATTAACAAAGCTTAGTAGCATTAGTAAAGCTGCTGTTGTCTCTGGACTTTCTGTTAGTACGTTCAACACAACCCTCTTTAGCTTGAATCCTTAATTCTCTTAATCACATAGTTTCGGCCATCTTTGAACGTTTAAACCATTCACTCAAAAAACTTATTTAATTTTTTGCGGTATCATTCCCTTCTACCAGAAAACAAAAAATGCTTCAAAATTTATGAAACAGGTCTAGGAGAATAATTTTGTACGCCATCTATATTTGGCTGCCGTACGTAAGTTAATTGAAAAACAATTTTGGGGAGGAAATGGCGGTGTTTAAATACAGTAGTGAGAGTGACCTGACACCTTTGTTCTCTTTCTGCCACTTGTCTAGTTGCCAGCACCTGTAATTCTTTGATATTGGCTTACTAACTTACACTATTGTTGTTGTATTTAATTCATAAGTAGGCTATAGAATTATTGGTTTTTCCACAGTATTGTTTTGTTTTACTATATTACACTGTAATATAGCCTAATAGTGGGGTCGTATAGCTGCATATAGTGGCAGAATATTTCAGTTCTGGCGGAGAGGCTGCAATTTTAGGTGGTTATAGTATACAAGTTTCTGAACCTAAAACCGCCCAGACCCCAATTTTTAAGGACCTCGGTCGTCCGTAATGGCGGCCGTAAGAGGATGCTGGGTCCCCATGAATTGGCTATAACGACCGAATGCCTGAACAGATTTTTATGAAATTTGGCACACAAGTACTTTAATACATTATCTCGGGCCAGGTTGTCAATGGTCGAGTTTGATAAAGTCGTTTCAAAATGGCGGCCGTTATAAGCTAAAATAAAAAATAATCTTTCAGTGTTTTGTGTTCTCAACTCCCTCCAGAGATCTGCAGCAACCTATTCACTTTCCTTTGCAATAAAAGGTTGCATTACCGTCTCTGTATTTCATGGAATAGGCCACCAAATAATACTCAAATAATACCTCCACCTCAGCAAACCTGCAGATTAAGTGAGTTTCAATTTCCCTGATTTGATTTTCAATTAAATCAATTTCAATAACATTAGGTTTCATGAGTACCTAGGTTTGCTGCTACAAGGAGATTAATAAAGTGAGTTTTTATTAATTTATTAATAGCTTAGTTTAAAATAAATAAATTTGCCATGTTTTAAAAAATGTAATCATAAACAAGCAAACTACAACAGTATATGTACTCTCCGTAATAATAACATAGGAGTTTTAAATTTACAATATTTTGAATTTTCTCCGTAACCAATAACCTCATAAAAACACTTCAATTCACTAAACTATTTGTTTGATTAAGATCTTCAAAATAGTTTAGAGATAAATTAGGGAATTTCATGTTTTGAGGGTCAAACATGAGGTACGAACATAAGAAAACCCAATTTTTACCCGTTAAATCACCCCCAAAAACCCCGTTGCAATGGTCCGACAACGCTGGTTCGCGAACTTGTTCGAAGAAACGTTGGTTTACACGTTTTTGCAAAATTTCATAAAGATCGGATAATTTTTGCTAACGCACACACACATATATAGTGTGTTCAAGAAAGGTAGGGACAAAGTTTACGTATTGATTCATTGGATCAAAATAAGAAGAACATAAGGAATAACATTTTTTTACAAAATCGCTTCGTTAATAGATATCCATCATTTTATATGTTTTTCATTAACATTTTATCCTTTATAACTTATATTGGAGATATTGGCAATTAGTAATGAAATGTATAATTAAATTTACAAGTTCAACAAGGCCAATTAAAAGGCCACAATAAAATGAATTAAAAAAAGGGTACTTAGTTTTTAATAATGCTTTTATATATCAAAATAAAATAAATTTATTACACATATATTGGCCTTGTTGAACTTGTAAATTTAATTATACATTTCATAATTTTATCCTTTGATAATTTTTGACTGAACTTTTATGAAAGTTGGCATGTATGTAAAGGTAGAAAAAACAAATTAATTTTTTTATTCGAACCAGCATGATCGGACTATGGGAACGGGGGCTTATGGGGGGTTTTATGGGGTGAAATTTGGTTTTTCCCATTTTGGACCCAAAAAACATAAGATTTAGCAATTTCTTTCCAAACCATATTGTGGAGCTAAAAAAAAAACAAATAATTTAGTATATTGAAGTGTCATTATGTGCCTAACGGTAACAAAGAAAATTCAAAAAAATTTTAAATTTTAAATTCCCATGTTATTCTTATGGAGAATAAGTCAACTGTTGTATTTTGCTTGTTTATGAACATATTTTGATCAAATTTGTAAAATTTATTCATTTCATACTAAACTATTACATTTCATAAAAAAATTCGTTTTTACATACCTGTTGCAGCAAACCTAAGTACTCGTTAAACAAATGCTAATTAAATGGGGACTAAATGTAATATTTTTAAGGAGATATTTTAGAGTAAATCCAATCAAGCAAATGGAAATTTGCTAAGTCTGTAGGTTTGCTGCGGCGGGGGTATTATAAGGTAATTGGTCACGGAGAAAATTTAAAACATTGTAAATTTAAAATCTCATGTTATTATTACGGAGAGTACATAAACTGTTGTAGTTTGCTTGTTTATGACTATATTTTAATGAAACTTTAACCTAATTTATTTATTTTAAACTAAGCTGTTAATCTATATCTATAAAAGAGGAACTATGTATGTATGTGTGTATATATGTATATACCTTATGGACTCCGAAACCGCTTGATAGATTGTAATGAAACTTTTAGGCATTATTTAGCATCTTTCAAGGATGGTTCGAGTGAAATTTGGTGCAGATCCGTCATAAGGGCTCTGCCCCAGAGGGTTTTAAGTGGGCCAATGTCAGACTTTTTGATCTACAATGTTTACAAATAAATATAATTTAAAAGCAGATGTTTACTTTCACCAACTAGGTTTGAATAATCACAACATTCTGTATTAACATTAGCATAGACAAAAAGAATTAAATTTATCTTTCGTTCTATACCCACACAATCTAACACAAATTATTAAGTGAATAATAATCGTGCGTGCTATCTCGGGTATTCAAATGCCTCTCAATTTTTAATCAACCCACCACATTAGTGTAATTGAAAGAAGGAACTCCAATAATACTAATGCGGAACTTAAATCCACTGAAGCTCTGCAACGTTACCAGACTTTCTAACAATTTAAAAAATGACGTCAAAATTTATTAAAGCAAAAACTATCAGTGGTAGGTTTAAGGGAGAAATAGTCTTAATCCCAAGAATACTGATGATATCATCCGAATTACCCTCTGAGTTTAAGCAACTACAATTTCCTTAGTGTGTTGCTTTCGCAATCACCATTATAAGGCACTAGGGCAATCCCTGACTACCGTCGGTTTAAATGTAGAAAAAACATGCTTTTCACACAGACAGATGTATTTTGTTAGCGCAGCAACGCGCGCCGGGTAACTGCTAGTATATTTATAAGAACTCACTTTATTAATCTCCTTGTAACAGCAAACCTAGGTACTCATGAAACCTAATGTTATTGAAATTGATTTAATTGAAAATCAAATCAGGAAAATGGTAACTCACTTAATCTGCAGGTTGGCTGTGGTGGGGGTATTTTGCATATTCCATGAAATGCAGAGACGGTAATGCAACCTTTTATTGCAAGGAAAGTGAATAGGTTGCTGCAGATCTCTGGAGGGAGTTGAGAACACAAAACACTGAATGTTTTTTTTTTTAATTTTAGGTTTTAACGGCCGCCATTTTGAAATGACTTGATGAAACTTGACCATTTTCAACCCAGGCCGAGATAATGTATTCAAGCACTTGTGTACCAAATTTTATGAAAATCGGTTCAGGTATTCAGTTGTTATAGCCAATTCATGGGGACCCAGCATCCTTTTACGGCCACCATTTTGATGACATCATTACGGACGACCGAGGTCCTTAAAAATTGGGGTCTGGGCGGTTTTAGGTTCAGAAACTTGTATACTATAACCATCTAAAATTTCAGCCTCTCCGCCAGACCTGAAATATTTTCCTGCTACCCAACCTGACTATAAATAAATAATTTTACTAAGAAAACTGAATCATAAATGTACAGTACTTTTTAAACTTGAAAATATCCTCATGTGTTTTATGAATAAAAATCGCAATTCTCTTATATTCTTCCCATTTAAATGCATCCAAGTAAAAACCAGCATAATAATTTTAAAATAATTTCCAGCTACAACAAATAGAAGTACAACATCAAACAAGAGTGTTGGCAGCTCTCAAAGAAATTCTAGTCTCGAAAGGAAGAAAACACAAAATGACGTAAAAAAAGATGATGTTCTACACAGTGCCAGATCAAACAAATATAACAGTAAAGATGTTAAAGCTTACATGCAAGCCAAACGAGTAGAAAGGAAAATACAGATGTCTGAAGAAACAAGAAGGAAGCAAAACATGTTAGAAATGCAAAAGAAAAACTTGGAAAAACTCAGAGAAAAAGCACTCCAAGTCTTGAAAAAAAGTTCTGCAAAATCAACGGATGAGGTGAGAGACTTGAAGATCAATTTACCGCACCCCGAATTTACTTAAATCTCAGTATTAACAAAAAATTGTTCTTATCAATAATAAAAATAAATTGCTGAGTAATTATTTTAATTTTTTTAACAGTGAATTTAAAATGAGTCTAAACTTTCCATCTATGAAGCTTTTGAAAGATGGCTTGATTTAATTTGAATTTATGTTTTCTACAGTAAAAAGTGACAAAGTTTTAATTTAATTTTCTACTGAGTATTGCGAGATTTCTTTTGTTAATCTTTCACAGAAAACATATAAAAATTGATTTAGAACTCTCTGATGATTAAATAAATCCATATGTTAGGCAAGCGGTTTAAATTGCAATTTTTAATACAATTCAACCAAGATTAAGGTATATGAAATAAGGTATATCTCCTAGTCCAAGGTATTGTCACCAGGGTACTGAATGCTCAAACTTAGTGAGTTTCAAAGACATCTAAAAAAAATCAAGAAGACAACATTTAGGGGAATTAAATTACAGGTATATAAGTAGGCACCATTGTTATTTTTGGGACGTCGACTACTTTTTAATCAAAAGTTTTATGTGGGCTTTTTATGAAAAACCAAATGTTACGTTTCCTGATGGATTTTAGAAACAAATGTCCTAGGCTATTTTACAATCCGTGATTAGGATATAATAGCCGTGTACTGAAAAAAATAATTAAAGGCTATTATAGTAAACCTTTGTAAATACATTTTGATGCCACAGAAACATTTATTTCTGTACTAGCAGAGTACCCGTCCTTCGTACGAGAATGGCATTTAAGTATAAAATGCTTAGTACAGTTATACTCAAGCTTAGCGTTTGCAATGAGGGAGGACAAAGTATGATAAAATTTGCTTCTTTAAATTTACGGTATACTATAGTATTACACATCTACCATAGCCATATAGTTCTACCACTTCACCCAAACAATAGAAAAAAATTAATTATTAAAGATTCACAAAATATCACAAATTATTTGTGAAATTAAAAACACAGGGTGTCTACCAACCGGGAAATCCGGGAAAACCGGGAATTGTACTTAATTTTTTACTGGCCATGAAATGTAGGGAATTGTCCTTAAATGCCAGACTATGTCCTTAAATTTTTAATGGGCCATAATTTTATCAATCGCTAGTTGGTTAGGAGCACATAAAAGGTTTATCAGATGTTTGTTTACATTTTCATAATTTACTACTAGAGTAATTATGCAATAAAAACCCCATTAGCAGTCTCAAACCCATTAATATTTTATCACGACAATCAAGTGTCAAGTCAAGTACTTCCAAGAACTGTTGACTCAGTAGTAGTTTAGCTCATAAAAGTTGTATCACTTTAATTCCTTTACAACGTATTTATTTATTACTAGGGTAATCATTATTAGATCCCAAACATATTTTATCATGGAAATAATAGTTTTATAATGGCTGTTAAATTTCACTTCTTACTTGTACTTCAATTTGCTGCTGGCCATTGCCTAGTGCCATAAAACTGTTTATGGTTTCATATAAAACATGTAACTAATCTTAAACATAACTAAGTTAAACCCTTTTTTATGTATATTTTATCTTTCAATTGACAAAACCAAAAGCATTGTTGTTTACATTAAAATTTTATCATTACGTAGGCCTACTTGGTTTCAAATTATGTCATTGCATTTTCTGTATCTCTGTACATTGTTGGCGGTCAGGTTTCAATTTTTTTTTAGGCAGAGGATACGCGTCCGGTAACCGGACGTGGATTAGACGTCCGGCAATTACTGTCATAACCTAACCTAACCAACCAAACTTGCTGATAGTGAAAAAATCGAATTAAGGTGAAATTCTTTCTCTATAAAAAAAATTATAAATGCCAAAAATTCTAATAAAAGATGTACAGTTAAGAATAAATGGTATTCAATGCAAAACTCTTCGACAAAAAGTTAAAGTCATCAATGGGATTCGAACCCTGGACCTCTTGCATATCAGCCGAGCACCTTATCCATTACACCACGAACACCGATGGCTGGTCATTGTATTGTTGTGGTAAAGGCGTTCCAGGCTCCCGCAACCCCATGACGTCATTGCCGTACGCCTTATCCACGTCCGGTTACCGGACGCGTATCCTCTATGTTTTTTTTATTTCCCTTATTTATTTATTGCGTTGTATGCTTTAAGCAATCCAAATCATATGAACTAGAATGATGATATTGTAGTGACTTTGCTGATATTATAACCTCATTGTTTGTTACTCAGTTTATATAGGCCCTCCTAAATAATTAGGCCTAGGCCTGGGTATTTTGATTCTTTGAAAGTGCTGTAAAATATACTAAGAAAATGTAACTGAGCCTAAGATAAACTAATGATTGCTATGTGTCGATATTAACTTTGCAGATGAAAAGACAATAATCTTACTCTGTGCTTACTGGTAGCCGCTTACCATACCGGTTTTGTACCTAGAACCGAGTTACAATATATTCATTATGCATTCAAGATTTTTTTTTCAAAAGTAGTCTTAAACCTAACGTTGTGCCAGGGGGAATAATGCCAAATTAATCCGCCTGGGTTGGATAAGTTATGTTATGATGTTTCCGTGACCTATGGAGATATTTAGAATTTTGTCGCTATTGCAGGAGACAATGATTGCGTTTTTCTGTTACACTATAAAAGCTGTACCTTAATATGTTTGTTTACTTTTAATAAGTTTCTATTTTGAAATTTAATTCTTGTCTACTATTATTTACTTTTCTCTCTGGAACAACTACAATGAAGAACAAGATTAATACAGTTTGACAAATCAGTGGTAGTGTTATATAGTCAATGATATTATTCTGTAATCACACCGACAAGGGTCCTTAAATGTACGGGAATTGTCCATGAATTTTTTATCCAGAATGTAGTAGACACCCTGAAACATAAACATAAATAATGTAAAACAGACAGTTCTCATTGTGTATCACAGTTTTTTGTTGCTGCTTAGTTCAAATTAGCTGTTTTCATAAGTAAAAAAAATAATAGTGCTGCATCCTGTTGGTAAATCTTATAACTTTTAATGCCTTTGCATATCATAGAACCAACCTTTTTAGTTGAAACAGCTGACTAAATTCTTTAATTCCATTTAAATATGAGTACTCATAAGGTTATCATGGGGAACTCTAGAGCCACTGGGGCGGAGCCCGAAAGGATTTTTGAGATAAAAATATGCCTATATGTTAACCGGGAATGTGAGCTATCATCATGCCAATCCAATCCATCCAGTAATTAATGCGTGATTGAAATTCAAACACACAAACAAACAAACACACAAACAAATAAACACACAAACTTTCACATTTATAATATTAGTAGGATGATTGATTTTTTACCAAAAATGAATAGCCGTATACTTTTTTACTACTATTAACTTAAAACTAAAAGTAAAAAAACATGCTTGAAACCTCAAGTTTTTATATGAGCGAAATAGAATTGTTCATAAATTTTAAAATGTATTAACCAAATGCAATTTACCTTCAAAACATTAGACATGAAGTAAAGAAGTTATTAGGCCTATGTATAAAAAACTTTTTTTAACAATGTTCAAAGTCATTGTCCATCAGTCAAACTAGTTGCCCTCAAGCTTGCTTCAATTTTTATTTAAAATAAATTGAGTGTACTCTGCTAAGAATATTTTGAACTAGACAGTTACTATTAAAATGTTGTCCTGACATGCATTCCAAAGGGGTTCAAAGTTCAAGGGAGTTGCCAGATATTGTTTTTGTTCCTCCTACCTTATGAGCTAGTAGCCTAGGTAGGGTGTTTTTACAAGTTACATATTTAGATTATTTGGTTAAAACAACATTGAAAAATTACATTATTCAATTTTTTTTTATAAAGTAAAGTGTGTGTTGTGTGAATATAACTCTTCTAAAACAAAGTTTTCTCTTTCTGTAAGTGTTAAAGTTATTAATATAATTTTTGCTAGTAGTTGATATGTTTATAGTTCCGATGAGTACACTGAATTATATACAACAATTCAAAAAATCCAAAATAAGACGCCAGCCTTATAGACAGCCTTAAAATGTTCATTTTCAGGGTCAAGATTATTTTTATTTTTAGGTTATGTGTAGTAAAATTATAATTATAATATGATTGCTGCTATCGCAGTATAGTTCAGCTATGTTATGATTTGATGAGTAAAAACTTAAACTTATGAGGGAATTTAAATGTAATTTTTTTTATTAACTTCCCAGTTAGGGAATAACCTATTCGTAGGTCTCATGGTAGGCCTGGGACCAATTACATTTTCTCTTTAATGTCCCCTTAGGCCAAAAACACCATCTGCTCAGATTCATGTGTCTGATGGCACGTTAACTAGAGTAGAAATCATCTGATTTTAATGCAATTCGGTACAAACTAACTTGTTTAAACGTGAACCTACATTTATTAAATAAATGTAGGTTCACGTTTAAACAAGTTCAAATTTTGAAGGAGATCGTGAACTAGCATGATCAAACTATGGGAACGAGGTTTTATGGCTTAAAGTTGGGTTTTCCCATTTTGACAATGAATAACTTCTTGATCAGCATCGTACGTGTTATTAAATTACCTCAAAAAATAAACAAATTATACGTCTAATAACACTAGTAATAATATATTTACACTTATACTATTGAATCACAAGACGGTAAATACATATGAAAGATTGTAAGTGGTGATCGATTTCGATTGGACACTCCAATCATCATCAGACCCAATAGGTGAAATGTGGGACCCATTTTGCCTATTGGGTCTGATGATGATTGGAGTGTCCAATCGAAATCGATCACCACTTGCCATCTTTCATATGTATTTACTGTCTTGTGATTCAATAGTATAAGTGTAAATATATTATTACTAGTGTTATTAGATGTATAATTTGTTTATTTTTCAGGCCATTTTGACAACAAAACATAAAATGTCACAAAATTTTACCTATTTTGTAGAGCTTGGAAAACAAATAATTTAGTGTAGGCCGGTTTCACACAACTGTCCGGAGTTGTTATTGAAGTGTAGTTGTATGCCTAATGGTTATGGAGAAAATTCCAAAAACTGTAAATTTTAAATTCCCATGTTATTTTTATAGAGATTTAATAAGCTTAAAAACTGTTGTAGTTTGCTTCTTTAGGGATATATTTTGATCAAATTTGTCTATTTCATACTAAGCCATTTAAATAAAAACCACACTTTATGCCTTCCCTGTAGCACCAAAACCTTAAAACTCATTAAAATTTATGTTTTAAATGGGAAATAAATCTAACAATGCTAAGGGAATATGTTAGTAAAAATCCAACCAGGTACAGTAGTAGCAGCTAGTCTGGGCGCGCGGCCACGCTTGGGCGGGGGGTGTAGAGGGGAGTGTTTATTGCTCATTTCCAAAAACATCTGGCCCCCACGGCTCTCTGGGGTTGTTCAGCGAGGCTATGGGGGTGAGCGAGCCGTTACTCTCAGCACGGCTAGTACACAAGGGTCCGCGCGCCCAGACTAGCTGCGACTACTGTAAATGGATATTTGCTTAGTCTGCAGGTTTACTGCAACGGGCATATTTTAATCTAGGCCTTTATGTTGAATACAGTTGAAAAGGCAAAGTCAGAAAATGAGTAGGCTTACTCATTTATTAACATAGGTCACCACCATGAGTGAAGTCAGTAGCTTTCTTTAGATGTCGAATCCCTACTGGCCCTTAATTTTAGCCATTGATTGTTAAGATTTTAATAAATAATTCTGTTCAATCCTGTTGATCTTAGCCACTAATTTGACTATCATAATGCTAAATAAACGCTCTTTTTTACAAAAACAATTCTTTCGTATATTAAATATTCATTCACGTGTCTGCTAGAATTTATTTTGGTGTATGTAACCAAAATAAACAAATATTTGCAAACAAATTGAGGTCATTTGAATTATTACATTGTTTAAGCCTTGGACATGAATTAAACTAAATGTATTTGTTCACATTTATGATTAAGAAATTAAATTATCTCTTGGTTCAAAAGAGTTTTCAAAATACAGCAATTCTTAGTTCCAAAAATTCTACATTCCTATTAACAAAGATTATATTCTTGGAAAAAAACCGATTAAATCAAATTATTTATTTTATGACAAAATTGATGTGTAAAACATTTTTACTGGCTAGCCTATCAATGTGTGTTTTTTTATACCTCTAAATTAAATTACCAAGACAACATTTCTCGTGCTAGAGATTTTGGTGGCACTTTTCCCTGTTTTCCCCCAGTATAATTACAGGTTAGTAACAGATTTGTTTAAACTAATTAACTAGGCCTACCTTAGTATTTTTGACAATATCTAATCCAAATTATTTTAGGTTATAAATGATTAAATACCCCCGCCGCAGCAAACCTGCGGACTAAGTGAATTTCAACTTGTCTGATTACATTTTTACTAAAATATTTCCATAAATAAGACATATTTATCCCCAATTTAAATAACATTAGATTTAACGAGTGCTTAGGTTTGCTGCTACGGGGAAGGTAAAACGTGTTTTTTTTACCATAGGTCAATAGTATAGGATGAAAAAAATTAATTTGCCAAATTTTATCAACACATATCCATAAACAAGTAAACTACAACAAATTTCATTTTCTCCTTAAAAATAACATGGGAATTTTAAATTACACTTTTTTTAATTTTCTCTGTGACTGTTAGGGATACAACAGTGCTTTAATATACTAAATTATTAATTTTTTTTAAGTTTTACAAAATGGTTTAGAAAGAAATTGCAAAATCTTTTGTTTTTAGGGTCAAAAATGAGAAATACCCATTTTTACCCCATATTTTTACATGTTGAGTAAACAATCTTAACAAATTTTTTTGAATATTCATCAATAAATATCAACTGGAAAAGTCGAACACAATAGTAAGACACAGCCATCTATCTAGACGTACGCCCTATAAGCTGTTGACTGTTACGAGGACTGTCCAGTTACCGGGTGTCAAGTTAGTGAGGTTGACCCCTCTACTCTTTCTTTGTTATATTAGAGGTTTGCCTGGGACTCTATTCCTGGGAGTGACGGATCCATGTGTCTGTATGCTGATGATTCTAATATCCTGCTAAATAGAAATTCTAATTCTAAAATTGAAACATCTTCTTCAAAAAATCTTCAAGTAACTCATGAATTTTTAAAAGAAAAAAATCTTCTTATAAATGCAAATAAATTTAACTTCATATCTTTTTCAACCAAACAATCAACAAAAAAATTTGAGGCAAAAATTTGTATAAACAATGACAGCATTGAGCAAGTTGAACAGACTAAATTTCTTGGATTAATTATCGACAGAAATCTTACTTGGGACAAACACGTTAAACATTTGTAAAAAAATTGACTTCTGGTGTATGTGCTTTGAGACAGATGTCTCAGATCTGCAGCATAGACACTTTGAGGATAATATACTTTTCATTACTGCATAGTCACATATCTTATGGAATATCTATATATGGAGCAACATCAAAGGCCAATTTGGATTCTATCCTTATCAAACAAAAGAGGGCTATTCGTCTAATGATGAAACTGAAAAAAAAGGATTCAGCTAAGAGATACTTTAAGGAATTACAAATCCTAACAGTATATAGTCTGTATATTTATGAAACATCCGTCTATGCAAAACAAATTCAATTGTCATCCACTTCTAGCAATACTGGTGACTATAACACTAGGTTTAAAATTAACTTACCACAACATAGATTGGAATTTTTCAAAAAGAAAACTTATTATTCTGGTCTAAATTTTTCGCAACACCTGCCGGCTCATATAAAGAAAGAAGACAATTTGAATAAATTTAAAAGAACACTAAAAGACTTTTTAATCAAATTTCCATTTTATTCCATAGAAGAATTTCTAAAAAATAAAAATTAGTAGTAACATAATTTGAACTCCATAGCAAAATTAGGGGAAAAATTTAAATTTTCACCATGATTAGTAATACATTTATTTTTATTTTTTATTTTTATTCAAGCCCAAAAAATGGATGTACGTTTTTTATTTTATTAACAGCTCATGTCATTGTGATTGAATCAACGTTAACTTACATTTTTGTTTAAATATTCAGTTAGAAATGCTTCACTTTTTAAAGATTATTGTTAATTAATTTTTTCCCCTACAGTAAATCTTAGTAATATACTTTAAGCACATTGTAATATGTAGTTATATGTGTTTATAGCCTATTTGACTCTATTCAATACATGTTATTTTAAATGTATAGTGAATAAAGAATGATTTGATTTGATTTGAGGTGATACTGTACTACATGGGTTTTAGACAAATAGTAACTAGGCCTACTACTTTTTAGAGGCATTATACAAAACCTTTTCATTGTACTGACTCTCACCCTTTTTTATAAATTTAGACAAAACCAAAATGGCAAGGACCACTAGAAGAAGAAGACAGTGAAGTGCTACCTCCAGCGATTCATATTTTTGAAAATAAAATTCCTACAGCCAGAAAACCCAAAACTAACCTGAAAGTTGACGAGGCGAATGTTGAAAAAGAATCTTCGGGTGAAAAACCTTTGGTAGAACATGAAAAATACTACAACAAATCTGAAGAGCTTGAAAAAATTTTGAATGAGGACAACGAGATAGAAAGGATGGATTCTAAAAAACCTAATCTTGGGTTAGACAATACTCGGAGAAAACTTCGGCTGTCAAAAAGTAAACCGTGTATAGAAAATCATCCGATGAATATCGGAATGGAAGCAGCTGCAATGGAAATTGTTCCTCTACTTCAGCTTGAAATGGAAAACGCCAGGAGGAGTTTAGAGAGTAATATACAATCTCCTAAGCTGTCAAGAGATGGGAATTATTACAATGTAGCTCTTGAAACAAATGAAACTGCCAATGGCCCTCATAGTAAGTAGCCTATTTAGCTTATTATACTCCGTTCACAAAATTTAGCCAGTTTTAAAATAATAGCTCAACAGCTGTTTGCCAAAACATCGACAAACAACAATATAATATAAACAAACATTTATTCAACCCGTCATTCAGTGTATAGCCTACATACATTAAGCAAAAATGTGATGGGAAAACTTCCCTCAAATCGCCTTAATTTTGTGAGCGTACTATAGTAATACTTTTAAACTAGGGATGGTCAAGTCTCGAAATTTCGGGAAATTTTAAATCTCGTTACACGAGACGAGATTTCTTTTTGGCCGAGATTTTTATCAAGACGAGAAGAAAAAAAAAAAGAAAAAAAATTAAAAACGCCTGCAGAAAGTCAATGCAATACCCGCAATACAGGAGCGTGTTGTAGTTGCGCTTCCTTTGCGAAGGCGTTCTTATTTAGTTAATTCTTTAAATGTAAATATTACTTTAATTATTTTAATAATATTACTTTAATAACATTTGAGAAGTTTTGTTAAGTGTAAGCAGTGTGAGGAATGTTTTATTACTATAAAAAGTCAAAACAAGTAACTATTTTATAAAAATTAATATTGCTTTTATTTTATGATTTATTTTATTTTAGGATAAGTTGAACTCTATCCTAACTGATATCACTATGTTTCCTAATCGAAGGCATTTTTAATAAGTTAGGCGTGATTAATAAAAAAATGTTATGCTGATGGTTTTTAATAAAAGATTGTAAATATTCTTGCCTATTATCATTATTTTTGTATTTAAACAGTCATCTAACAATGTTACAAAATCAGGTAAAAATTTTGAACGTGCATTTCCCGTTGCGTATGAGAAGGGAAATCCCGTCTCGATCTCGTCTCGAAATTTTATGAGAAATAAAAAATCTCGTCTCGTCTCGTCTCGAACTAAAAATCCAATCTCGTCCATCCCTATTTTAAACTAGTATTAAATATTAGGATTTTAATATTTCTCCTCCCCATTATAATCATACATAATAGTTATACAGTTTATGACTTTTCATCTCTAAGGATGGGTTTAGTCAAGAAAACAGCTGTTGCCAATTTGCTTGGTCAAATGACTCAAATGTGATATCATTATGCTTGCACATTACCGTATGGTAATGAATTTCACCATACACCTGCTGACTATAATAATTTGAAGGGATTTTTCAAAAGAAATATAGTTCAGCTAGCTTTTTGAGAAAATTAGAGTCCATAGAAGCTGATAGATACACAATAATAGAAAACAAAACATAACACTGGTAATTTGTATTCGGATCTGATCTGACAGATCTGTTGAAAGTATACTTTGCCAGGTCGGGCAAATTTATCATCACAATTGAACTGTTTTTAAGTATTAACAACATTTACAGGCAGTAGAAGAACAACATTCACATGCACCCCAAGAGAATCAGTAGAGGCTGATCTTCCTCGCTTAGAAGAGTCCTTCTTGTATGAGGCGCCCACCAAACTCTCTGCACATTCAGATACGTCTAATACAAGTAGTCATCGAAAACGTCATCATTTCTCACCTGCAAAAACCAACAATACATTGTCAAAGAAGTTATGTGGAAATACCCAAGAAGAAGTTTTGAATAATAAAGTTTCGGTAAGTAAGGAAATATTTGATCCTAAGTTACATTATGTAAAAGTCTGCTACCAATTTGAATTTATAGTATTTATACATTGCAGTAACCAGTAGCTAACAACTTGTTCTGGAGGTGGGGCTGTAGAGGGTGTTCTAGGAAACTTGTAGGCACTGACAGTGAAAGACCGATAGATCCCCTTTGCTGCAATGCATAATTTACCCCACATCGATCATTATTAGTAACACATAATTGTACTGTATATTTATTTTCAGAACTCGTTTGAAGACCAGTTAAGAAGAATCCAAGAAGTTTTACAAAAGCAAAAAGAAAACAATGAACCTGATAAACTGCTATCGCAGATAAAACCGGATGGCTTCAGTATAATGAATGTCATGAAGATGAAACTTCTCACCAACGAAAACAAGTACCTTCCCAAAACAAACCCCAAGGAGAAGATTATAACGACGAAAAACTCATTTGACGATGATACTGATGCGCCTTCAATAATATCAATGGAAGAAGATTTTAGACCTCACGTAGAGCCTTTGAGATTGTCCGACTTACAGCTGAAGTTGGACCGAAGTGATCAGACTTCTTTAACGTCCCAGTTATCGTCTGCGACATCCAAAACATCTGGGAGGAATGCTGTTGAAAGTCTCAAATCATCGTCTTACACTTATGATGCTCCACCGTTGTTAGTGCCAGAGTCTGTACAGAATCTGAAATTGTCTTCTAGCCGGAGTTACAACGAACTTTCCAATCCTAGTCAAAAAATATCCAGCCACTCTAGTATCATGAACACCAAAATATCAAGCCACGCGACTTCTTCAAATTTATTTCCTGGGAAACAAGAAATCTCAAACTCTTTGTCGTCTGTTAGTAAATCTAGTCAAGGTCATCCAAGAGTGAAAACATTCCAAGAAAGTATACATTCCGATGTGCTTCCTACCATAGCAAAAGATGCGCAAGCTGTTCAAAGGGTATGTCTAGTTGTATTTTTCACCACCTTAACAAATAACTGACTTTGGGTATAGAAGTAGGCATCCCATCTACTATCTACAAGGACCAGTTGTAGCCATTTTTTTATATAATAGAACATCACGACTAGTAACAAACAAAGTTTTCACGACGTTTCAAGACCTGGAATATAATCCCATTCTCAGGTAAGAAAGTACCTATGACAAGATTGGTAAACAAACCCAGCTAAAACTGGAAAATCACATACAATAATTGTTGATATGTGTTTTTATTTGTATTTGTTTCAGGTATGATTGGGTTTTTTGCATGTTCTGACTACTATACAGTTTTCTATTTGGTTA
Source organism: Macrosteles quadrilineatus (assembly GCF_028750875.1). Lineage (NCBI taxonomy): Eukaryota > Metazoa > Arthropoda > Insecta > Hemiptera > Cicadellidae > Macrosteles > Macrosteles quadrilineatus. Next base: position 32,311,251 of record NW_026542598.1, on the reverse strand, counting down.
TTCTATGTGATTTTCCAGCTTTCAGGATTTGTTTACCAATCTTATTATTTTATAGGTACTTTCTCCTTCTCCCCTGAGGGCAGGTTTAGATTCCAGATTTTGAAACCTTGTGGAAACTCGATTTTTACTAACTGTGATGGAAAATGCCCCCAATAGTAGTTTATGTTATACAATAATCTTCAAACATTATAAACATAAATGAACTTCAAACAAAGAATAGAGCATGGTTGAATGATCCTTTCATAGTGTGCAGCTAATGAATATTTGAACTATTTTCTCTTCTAGTGTGTAAGTTGATGAACAATCTTCTTCATAAGCAGGTACTTAATCTTCTTTCTTCCAATTTAAAGCAGGTACTTAAGGGTGCGCTCTACCCGTCTGGCGCGCGCAAATGTAAGGGTTTTAGTTCTTCCTGATTGTAGCCCCAATTGTGAACCGATTTAAAAGATCTTGGTGTCATATTTTCCGTCAAATGTTATTGTAGGTTTCCCGTTTTTTAAAATTTTGATAATTTAAAAAATTTTGGGCTCAAAGGTTGGTGAAAAATGTAAAAAGAGGCGTTCTTTATCATGAGTTTTAATACATAAAAATAATTTTTAGAGAAAAAATAAAAAACGGGAGACGTGCAATAGATTCTTAAAAACAAGAACCTGGAATTAGTTTACTAAAAAGTTGAATGATAACTATGTAATCACGCAGACTCGAAAGGCTTGCAAGCGCTCTTCAAGGCGCCGTGCAGTGGCGCGGCCATGCGGCCAACGGCTCAACCTGTCGTCGGCTCTCCCACCACAGCCATCGATCGATATTTCCCCTCCTCTCGGTTGATTCTATTCTATCTTTGCGTCGTCGCCGTGTTTACGCATACCAGTGTCCATGCTGCTCGAATTCGAGCAATTGCTATATATACAGGCGTTATTTTAAAACAAATAACAGTCATAATTTCTGATTACTTTAAAAGATTCTACTCAAAGATTATAACATTTTTAAGATGTACATAAGAGATCGATAGAATCAACATTTCTTATAAATATCTTATCACTTTTCAAAAGCTGATCTTGTTTCTTCTTAACATTATTTCTATTTCTTCACCTTGGTGGTGTTATATAACTTTCCTATGTTTCCATAGTTGAAAATCGGCTCGTTCAATGATTACTAAGAAATGCAGCACAGTGTTGTTAACTCATTTTTCTTTTTCAGTATATCAGGAGTAATGTAAATCAGCTCTCTCGCTTTTTTCCATTGTAATATTTATGCAAACCCAAATTCAAATAGTGAATATTTCATTTCATACTATTAAATTAGCAAAATTATTGACGGTTTACAATTTACATAGGGTTTTCTTCTCATTTTTAATTTCTGACAACAGCTTGAGTTTTATAAAAATTTTTGTTTCCCATGCTAATCTTATGGAGAAATACAAAACTTTAAAGGGTACCAGGGCCTCACTCTCTAATTATTTCCCTAAGAATAACATGGTAATTTTTAACAACACTTTTTTCAATTTTCTTCCTGACCGTAGGCATACAACAGCGCTTCAATATACTAAATTACTCTGCACCGAGGGGTTTTAAGTGGCTAAGGCCTTATACTGCTCTACTAGGCTACAACCTCAAAATCCCATCCCCATCCCCAAAACCATGGCGCAGAGCCGTCTGCGCATGCGCGCGCGCGGGAAGATGACAACTGAGGCGACTACCTAGGCGACTACCACGACCACGTGTTTCTCACTCGCTTGCACACTTGCACTGATTTTCACCGTGTTTTGAGTGTTTTGCTGTTTATTGTCATTTCTGGTGTGCTTCAAGATGCCCAATCCTAGGACAAGAAAAAAGAAAAAACTTAATTTAAGTGCCAGAAGATTGAAGAACAAGGGGAGTGAAAGTTTACATCGTTGGCGGGAATTAAAGAAAAATAAGGACGAGAATAGGTAACGTATGATGAGAGTTATTTAAGTTAGAAGTACATAATATTATTGTACAATTAAATACCCAAATATTACTTATTACTTATTTGTTGGTACTAGGGTAGGCTACTACAATCAAGTAAGGATAGGCCTACAGGTTTTTTTTTATTCCTACTACTGCTGTATGAGGAAAGTGTGAGTAAAGATCACAGTAAGCATAAATTCATTGATATTATAGCCACTTTACAGCTAACTGGCTTTACAGCTAACTAGGTAAGTACAGACAGGTAATTATTAGTTGCCTATTAGTAAACTATTTTGTATAGATTCCGCCTCATTTTCACCTGAGGTTCTTTAGTGCTTTTTTCTAAGTAGCAATGTAGGTTATAAAAATAGTTATAAATAAAATTATAAATGCCTCAAGTTCATTTTCATTATTTTTGTATTATAAAAACTAACATAACCTAACCGAACCAAACTTGCTGATAATGAAATAATATAACAAAAGTTTAGTAACAGAAAAAATAATTCTGTTTATTAAATAAAAATAGAAATTGCTCAATTACAATTTTATAATGACTTAATAATAAAATTAAACTGTCATAACCGAACCAAACCAACCAAACTTGCTGATACTGTAATGAACAAATCTTGGACAAAAAGTTCATGTTACCAGCGGGGTTCGAACCCGGGACCTTCATCATATTAGCCCTGCTCGCTAATCACTAGACCACTGAGGCCGATGGTTACAGATCGTTTTGTTACAGTAATGGCGTTCCCTCAGCTAATAAGAAGCCCACAACTGTCATCGTAGCCTCTTCTATACCTCCCCTGAGTAAATACCATCGAGGTTACAAGTTTTTAAAACAATCATTTGCTGTCTTTATGGACAAAGTTTTACATTGTTTACATGGTTACACGTAAAAGTCAGGAAACTCCAACCAAGGAAACTATTATTACACCAGTTGATTTAGAATTTCTTAAATAATTAGGTAGGTAGGCTTACTACTAATTTTGTGTAAATGGTAGGTATTTTTCAAAGTTATTTTAATTTCAAGTTTTATTTTTTTTAATATATTTTCACACAAACTAAAAAATCTTATTTCATATTTCAGCATGATCACTCCTAGTAATAATTCACCCGAAACTGAACAAAATGAGATCCATTGCAGTACTCCGAAGAATAAAGAAGCAAATGAAGCATTCAATGACAATGTCACTCCTATGGACATTTCAAGTGACAATGATGATGATTGGCTGGCTGGAATTGAACTAATCCCTGCTGGAATAGAAGAGTCCAGGTACATTGTTCTAAAATGATTTTTTCCTCTTAAATAATTTTTTGCCCTTCATCAATTAGTTTAAGAAATATATATATATCAATAAAATACGACTCTCTTCCACAAACAGAGGTATTCCTTCTTTGTGGAAGATATTTTGCTAATTTAAATCATGTTTATATTGTTATGCTTATATTAAGTTAATATACCTATTACTACAAAACTAAACAATATTGTCTAGATTTTTGTATGGGACTAATATGATGTAATTTGTAAATATTTTGGCGGAATAAACGCCAAATTATTTACAAATTACATCATTGACCATACGTCAATAGTATAGGATGAAATAAATAAATTTGCCAAATTTTATCAATATATACCCATAAACAAGTAAACTACAACAATTTTCATTTTCTCCATAAGAATAACATGGGAATTTTTAATTACACTATTTTTTAATTTTCTCCGTGACCGTTAGGCATACAACAGCGCTTCAATATACTAAATTATTTCTTTTTTTAAGCTCTACAAAACGGTCTAGAAAGAAATCGCAAAATTTTTTGTTTTTAGGTTCAAAAATGGGAAAAACCCATTTTTACCCCATAAAACCCCCCATAAACCCCCGTACCCATGGTCCGATTATGCTGGATCGCGAACTCGTTCGAATAAACGTAGGTTTACACGTTTGTACCAAATTTCATCAAAATCGGATCATTTTTGCTCGAGTTATCGCGCTAACGGACACATATATATATATATATATATATATATGTATATAAATATATATATATATATATACTAGCTGTGTGCCCGTTCTACGCACGGGGATCTTATAGTAGTCAGTTGAAACCTTCTTATATTAAGATTAAGAACAGCAATTAGTTTGCATATTTGCAGATATGCTGGCAAAACTATTATATATAAACCTTCGCAAATACAGTATCTGACAGTTCAAGCCAAAATAAATGCTTCGCAATTAAATGTCACCCGGATCGTGTTGGCCCATATGTCCAATGATTAAACTAAAAAATGTTTTATAGATCCATGAAGCGTAGCCCTAAAGTATGCCTATAATTGAAAGTTACTTTCCACATCGGTTAACTTAAACGTATTTAAAGTACTACCTCAACCTCACCATTTAACACTTTATTCCGGTTGACATTTTCAGTAGGCCTATCAAAGGTGCTCTTGTCCATTCCGTGAAACACTGAGAAATAAGGACATTAATGCGTTACCAACATACAACAAAACAACACAATACAACTATCCAACAAAGGCCACGAACTATTGATACATAAACAATATAAAGGCGTAAACAATTCATGATGGTTTGCCCAACAAATGTTTTACTCAAATAGGTTATCATTTTCTTAGCATACCGGGTAAGCTAAGATTTGGAATCCAGATAGAAAAAGCAAAACTTATACAGAGTTAAGACATCACTTAAATTGAATACGGACGGCTCTAATAAATCAGGTGCAACACCAACGATATCAAATTTGTAAACTACCGGTTCTAAGGAAAAGAACCAGTACCTACGTAAGAACATACCTAAGAACTATAGTAAATCGGACCAATTAAATACATTAATATCTAGTCCCGAGGTTATTGATCTCTTGCTTTGGATTTTCTCGTAAAAAGTTATAGCGTAAACTTATCGGTGTCAGTTTGAAAAAAAGCAACCTTACCCAAACAACTTTTTGTTATTTAATAGATTACGCATTCTCTAAACAATGATTAGTTTATCTATTAACATTCGAAGGAAATGTGACGAAAATCACACAATGTTGGGGTTTTGGTCATTTGTAATTTTATTTTTTAAGTAGGTAGGCCATGTATTCTATGGAAAAGTACCGGTATCAAGGATCGTCGTCAAAAAGGTTGTTATGAATAAATATGTAGGCTTACGTATCCAAGATATGAGCTATGGGCCTATTGGCTGTATGGTCCAGCGAATGCATCACACGGTGAGTAGAAACAGAAAGTGGCACATTGAAAAAGCGAGTTTAGCACTTCCTCTCTTAAACCTCTGTTACAATCACCCACTGCAGTTGTGATTTTTTACTTTACACTTTACACAACCGCCATTTGAAGCGCCGTCAATGAGTGGAAACCTTTTTTGTAAGCTATTGGCGACGATCATTTCAGTGTCCAGCCCTATACAACACTGATTCAAGGTCTTCTTCTTTCTGGTTGTAAAAACTCAAGAAACATTTTATACTCAAAGAATTTCTGGTTCCGATTTGGACGATGTCTAGTTATTTAATTTCATTTACGGTTACACTATTAGACTATATTAAATCCGTTATGTAAGAAAAACGTTTTTAATCTCACTTGGTTGGGATTTGCTTTCAAAACGTGATTCGAAATAGTTGCGGTTATTTGTAAACAACATTTGTAAACATGTCATTGACAGCTAGAAAAAATAATCTTGATCCGAACAGCTGTTCGTTATTTCATAGACGATTATGTGATAAAAATTAAACGAAAATTTGACAAAAATCGCACAAAACTGCATTTTTGAACGTCCGTAATTTTATTTACAAAGTAGTGAGGCTATATTTAAATCACTAAAGACACTCTCGCCAATCCAGTGAATACATTAAAATGACTTGGATCTTGATATGTACTCTGGTTTTCACGGAGAAGATTGCGTAAAATGCCATTTTGAGTGTTACAGACAAAGGGACAGACAGACAGACAGACAGATAGACAGACAGACAGAAATTGAGATAAGACTCGTTTCTGCTTCTTTAATGTATAAAACGTAAAAATAACCTAAAAGTATATAATTCTGAGCAATGTACAGACAAAACTCTAATTTTATTTATATAGATATGAATTTGAACGGATGGTGTTTTTGGCCTCTAGGGACCTCAAAATGAAAAATTAAATCGGTCTCGGGTCCAGGTCTTACCATGAGTACTACGGTAATAGCTTATTCCCTATATGGGAAATTCGCTAAAAGAATAAATAATCGACCTTTTCAAAAATAGCACGTTTTATGTGACTGGAATTTTATGTAACTTTGTAAATTAATGAATTTAAAATATGTTTTAACCTTACATATTATATATTATGAATAACATTTTAGTAATTTTTCATTTTACACATGCTTTTAACCTTTTAAATTATATTACAGGTAAAATGTCCACCATCAGCCAAAGAGTTTTCACCAGTGGAGGCAGTAGAACGGAAAATTATAAAGTTCTGCACTAAAAATGAAGAAGGTGATTTGATCCTGAAAAGGCGGCACAATTATTATTATCAAATCCAGGGACAACTACATATAACTGATAAAAAGTTCTGCTTATTTGTAGTATGGACTCCCCATGGTTTGTCTGTGGAAAAGGTTGTGAAGGATGACGAGTTTTGGATGAAACATATGGAGTCTCAGCTGAGGACATTTTACAACAAATGTATTTTACCGGAACTGGTAGATCCAAGGTATCCTAGGGGACTTCCTGTTAGGGACAGATTTTAAGCCGTCACCAGCCGTTAGGCCTACTGTGTTGGATTTTATTTTGTAATATTTATATAACGTGAATGTACTCAGTATACTAGCTCTTTTTGTAATATTTATTTTTCATTATTAGCTTTGCAATATGCAATATTGTGTACAAATATATTTCTCGTCATTCTACTCTCGTTTTATAGTACCTTTGACTATGAATACAAGTATCCAATAGTCAATTATATTACCGAATTGTTGCCAAAGTCCTCTGGTAATACCAGATGTTTATTTCCAGATTTACTTTGTATACAAACAAGAGTAAAATTAAACATTTACTGTTCAATATTTATTAGTTACTATAATTACTTATGAACATTTAATTCATAACTAACTATTATACAGTATATATCCATATATAAAGTTTCTGGCATTTAATTATCACAATACACATTAAATAGTCATTACATTACGAAGGATGGGTAACTAAATTTACAAGCGTATGTTGTAGCGTATGTATGTAACAGGTTGCTATGACGTTATTTGCGAGATAACATTAAAAAGGTAAACAAGACTCGCCACGTATGTTAGTCAACGAATCGTCTAAAAAGTACATTACCGTATAGGACACAGAAAAAGGGAAGAACAATCATATTTATATTATTGAGCATGGATTTTTTCTTTATGTGATAAAAGATACTATAAAAATGAAGTTTTCATATCACCATTGCCTTTTTTGTAAACATTAATTACATAATTATAATCCCCAAGAATGTGTGAGATACCGACTGATTCTGTGCCCATTACGGTGTAGCTACAGTTGGAATAGAGTTAAATAATAATGAAAATCTTAAACATCAACAAAAAAAAAAAAAAATAATTATAACAGTTGATTAAAAAAAAACTTAAGATTACTATAATTTAATGTAGTGATACTTTACAAAGTATAACTAAAGTATTTTATTTTTATTCAATAATGACAAACAAGACTCAATATTTAGGAATGTTTTACTTTTTACTGTATAAGCTTATGGGAGCGATAGCGAACGTCACGTTGCTGCCAGTGAGTGTCGGTGGCAGGGCATGATGGAGGTTTGGTTTGAGCAGAAGCAAAAGATATGCGGACGCGCGAATAACAACCTGGATGCGCTTGCGCGTGTGTGCGTCGGGAGCTCCGCAGGCAGGGCACTGCACTGCCTAGCGGGGAGCGGCAGTCAACTCGCGAACCTCCTAGCTCCTCCCACCCCTTCCCCTCCAACTGGGTTGAACCGACACGGCGCAGTCTGGCGGACACTTCGAACATCGTTCTGAGATTTCCGAGCTGAGGTAGAGCCCACCCTTAAGGCAGCAAACTATGTCAGTTGTTCAATCAAACTATCTTATTCTTACTCTAAATCTGGCTGTAACTTTGTGGTATGTCTACTTCACTAAAGTGTGTCCTAAAGTAAAAAATTATACTGATTAATTGTGACCATATTTGTCAAATGTTTAGTGTTTTAACAATAGGTGTTGATAAGGTTGTGTAGTCTGCTAACTTTAGTTGTTGTTAGTTGTTGTGTTGTTGTTGTTGTGTTAGTCTTACTCTTTCAAGTAAGACTAACAGTTTTTTAAAGTTTAATAGTTACATTATTTGTTAAACGACAACATTTTTGTAATAGGTTCCAACCTCATTTGAATTCTAGTATTATTTCAATTATTAAATGTATTTTTGATACATTTAATAATTGACCTGGTTATTGATTTTTAATTACCTTCTCTGGTTTGGTGGATATAAAAAAAAACCTGGTGTGGTCGGTAACAGAAGAGTACCTCCCCATAAAATATAATACTGACTTATCAAACCAACTTTTAAAGGAAGACCGGTTGTCTCTACGAGTATGTACTGTAGTATGCTTACTTCGTCAAAGCTTTAAAAAATTATTCGAGCGATCTTACACCAAATATTTATACTCTATGTGCACCTTGTAACAATGTTGGTTTTAGTCCAATCCGGCAGCGCTGTTTTTGCAATTCCACGCTGAGCTGAGCAGATTGGACGCCTTTGATCAGAGTTTAGCGCAAGTGATAGCTGCCGAGAGACTTCACAGCTTGTCTGCCCATGTACATGTGTGTAACAGGCCTACTCGTACCATGTCTGACGTAGGCTACAGTCATGTAGCTACTGACCGACCTGAACGCACCAGTCGAAGCAGATCTTCTCAATATTCCTCAATATTTGAACAGCATTCAACTGAACCCAAGGTAATTGTGAACGATTGACTGTTAATATTCTAGATTGATTGAATATTGTTGAGAGTTAAGTCTGCAGGGATAACACATTACTTCAGGCTAGTCCTAGTGGGTTGCGTCATTATCATATAGATAAAATCCATTGGTGATTGGCGGGATTTGAACCCGGGAGCTCGGGCACCGAAGCCCCGCGCTCTACCACAAGACCAACTCATCATGGATTTGATCACAACACATTTGGCGGTTTAAAATGGAAAGGTGAACTCTACCACCACAATTAATTAAGTTATGAAATTAACCTCAACATATCTCAACTTCTATTTTAAAACACTTGAAGATATGATTCTATTTTCAATTATTTCCTGTTTTTCACACAGGCTAGTTTATGTGTTCCTGTGTGGATTTGATAGTAGTACAACTATTAGTCCAAAATTGAAAGGGCTTATCCTTTCCACAGGCCTTGTGGTAAAACTGTTACAAGAGACAGGTTAAATCCCAGGATATCCACATTAATTGTTGAATTTGGGCTGCTAATTATTCAATGATAATTCCACTGGCATAGACTCAAACAAAAAATTAACTAGCATGTATGCTATTACCATAACAATATTTTTCCCAAGTGCTTTTATCTTTCATTTAGCAAATGAGCTGATATTAGAACTGTCATCTAAAATGTAGACTTGATTTTTTTTCTGTGTTTTCTTCACCAATTGCATTTTAAAGTTTTTTTTTTACGGGAATGGTCCAAATCCTGGTCTTATTACTATCTAATGTAAAAATGTTTATAAGATATCATCATTAATTCATAACCCAATGACAAATGGCATCTGGTTCTTGAAACAATCTTGCTTGGAATCGAAGGAATCGAACCAGTGACCTTTAGTTTTGAAGTTGAGCACTGTGACCACTCGGCTACTCAGACAATTGATACCTGTTTTTCTGTTCTAGGCCTCCCCCATCAGTGATGTAGGAAGTGTTAGAACTGTAACCAGTCATCAAGACCCTCCGGCAGGCTCTAGATCAGCGTCGTCTGCTCACTCTGTAGTGGAACAGCTGTCACCTGTTTTGGGTAATCACAATAGATTTTGACCACCAATACTAAATAAATACTTCATTCCTATATTTATGTTGTGGCTAGTTTGGGAAGAGAAATGAACGATTTTCCAGAACTATCAACAGAGTGTACAGAGTGTGGCTAGTTTGGGAAGAGAAATGAACGATTTGATGAAAAATGACAAATGAAAATGAACGATTTTCCAGAACTATCAACAGAGTGTACAGAGTGTGGCTACTACAGTGTGGCAAAATAATCTTAAAACTTTATCAATATGTAAATTATTGATATATGTATGTCAAACAGCTAACTTTTTAACCAAGCCTGTATGAAAGTACTTATTGTAAACTGTGTTAAAGGAAAGCCAAGTGACTGATAAGGATTTAGTTCAGCTATGTTACCTGAAAATCTAGTCTTCGGTCTAATCGATACACAATAAAAAGTCACAATACATAAAAACTATGTTTAATCCTAATCTAGGACTTCCTCAGAGCTAGTAGACTAAAGAGAAGTCCTAGTATATCAGGACGAAATATCAGTAAAATAATACAGTGATAAGTCTAATAGGTATTTTAGCTAAAAGTTTCCGGGGGTGTTTATGTTTCCTTATGTTTCAGACAACACACAGAGTGATGTAAAGGAAGTCCCTCAGAAGTTTAGTCCATTCCTCAATTCTTCGTCTTCTTCAATTCCTTTACCTTTCTCCCCAAAAAGTATCCACATCCTCAAAGTGGTAAGCCCAAAGAACACCTGAGGTTTTTAAAATTTAAATTTGCTCAAATAGTTAGTGAATTACGACATATATCTCAGTTGCAAATTTATGATTATGAAATATGCATTTTTTAAACTTGGATTTTACATAGTGTATTTTTTTCCTGTTTCTTGATCTGTCTATGTTTGTTTGTTTTTGTTTGTATGTAATTGTATTCATGATGGGTACATTAATCCTAAATGTGGTTATTCGTGTTGGTGTTGGTATAAAAATGGGTAAAACTAAATGGGTATCTAAATCAAATTAATTATGAAGAACAAGCGCTACTTTTTCATTTTTAATTCAAACCAAAAATACATTGTTATCTAACGGATTTATACATTTATTTCTTACTTAAACTTGTATTTTTGTGCATCTTATTTAGATTAGTAGTAGTCTTGATTCACAGGTGGTATGTTTATCATTAATGTTTAATAGATAATTGGTTTTATTTTTGAAGAAAAATCAAAATGAACTTTCAATCTAGGATGTAAACCAATATTATAAGATTCTTGTACATGTGGGGTGAATTAAGTTTTATATCTAAAAGGATACCAAATTAAGAAACTCAAAAAGTAAATCATTAAGCTATAAAAATTTTACTTCCATGTTGTAAATACAGAAGACGGTACACAGTTCAGAGTCCGACTAAAATTGATGTCATAATCCCAAAATCGGTCCTATTTAGGGTTTATGACAAAGAATTTGTGGAAAGTTAATATATTAAAAAAAACGAAGGATTATCAAATGTCCTTTTATACATTTTACAGGTAGACTTTCTCTGTATTTATTTGCAGTTGACACTTAAATTAAGCCTTTTAGCATGTCAAGTCACAATCTATTATAAACCTAGGCCTAATTAGAAATCAACCGATATGATAAAACTGGTGCTTTCTTAATTCACATTTGTTGTTTATTTTTTCAGCTAATAGACGATGCAATGTTCCAAAAGAAACAGGTTGAGTTGATGTATAAAACTCAAGAGGATATACTGTTAGCACAATACAAAGCTGAACTGTCCGAAATTGATATGCGATACAGGTTAGATCCACTATGAAACCTTAGTGCTACGGACATTTTTTAAATGCAGTACACTCCATATTATCTAAGAGTTGCTGAGTGATTGTGGGCTTCCTCACATTTAACTTGCATAGTATTTTTTTATTTAGATTTTTTAAATCATGGTTAATCCACTAGTGGATAATCGGGAGTCTACTGTAGTTATCTGTAGGTTAGTGTGCAATATAGGTAAACTCGTCTGGTATTTTTGTGTTGTTTACTAGGGATGGACGGGATTGAATTTTTAGTTCGGGATGGGACGGGACGGGATTTTTATTTCCTTCCCGATTTTCGGGACGGGACGGGACGGGATTTTTTTCTGTGCATAAAAAGAAAGTACTGTATTGCAGTTACCAAAAAAGACATACGGAAAAAATTTTTACCTTTTGTGGCACTGATCTATAAAAACCAAAAAATGGGTAACAATTTACAGGTACCTATAGTAACTTGTGACTCACGGGGTGATCGTCTGTATGACTCACGGTCACGGCGCGATCGTCGTCATGACTCGCGATCACGGCGCGATCGCCGGTATGACTCGCGGTCACCGCGCGATCGTCGGTATGATTCCGCGGTCACGGTGTTATCGTCGGTATGACTCCGCGGTCACGGGGTTATCGTAAGTATGACTCGCGGTCACGGCATGATCGTCGGTATGACTCGCGATCACGGCTAGATCGTCAGCATGACTCCGCGGTGACGGCGGGATCGACGTCATGACTCGCGGTCACGGCGCGATCGTCGGTATGACTCGCGGTCACGGCGCGATCGTCGGTATGACTCGCGATCACGGCTCGATTGTCGGTATGACTCGCGATCACGGCTCGATCGTCAGCATGACTCCGCGGTCACGGCGCGATCGTCGGTAGGACTCCGCGGTTACGGCGCGATCGTCGTTATGACTCCGCGGTCACGGCGCGATCGTCGAAATGACTTCGTCTCCTGCGTTCGCGGACCTATCGCTCGCAAAACGGCGTTTTTGGCACTCGTGAAGCGGAAAAATCGCCAACGATCGGACCAAATCCCGTCCCGAAAAATTCCCGAGTCAAATGTAATCCCGTCCCGATAATCGGGAATATTTTTTCCCGAAAAATTCCCGAAATTTCGGGACCCGTCCATCCCTATTGTTTACTACATGTGCAGCAAAGGTATTTTGCTTACAAATAACAGATGATTCAAATTTCTGTGTTGGTAAATTTTCTGATAATATTTTACTTGCGCTCTAAGAAGAAAACAGTTTATGTTTGTGCGTTTTTTTTTACTCTCATAATTTTCATCTATTTTATTTCCACATTCATTTAGCCAGGGTCGTCAATTCGTTTTCACACAGCACATTTTTTGCACGGCTATTATGTCGTTATTACTTTGTATTTTCAGTTAGAAATCTGGAATTCGGCTTAGCACCCTGCTAATCACGAAGAATAGCCAGTGTGCTAAATTAATTATTTTCAAAATAACTCAACCCTTAAATGCTTTTAAAAGTTAAGTCTTTCATTACGTAATGTATATAATTGTTGGTTGATTATTCCAGTTTGTTCTATTTATCCTCTCAGTAGAGGTTGATATTCTGAAATCAGTAATGGATGTATATTTTCAGACGAGACGGTCAACTAACCAACATTGGAATTGAGACCAAAAAGATTGTTGAAGAAAAATATCAAACTCCTTTGATCAAGTTGAGACAGTAAGTGCAGAATATTTTTATTCGTCTAATGGAATATTATAGGCCTTACATTGTTTTTTATAGACAACTGACAACACATTTTTTACAGATTCTTCAGCAAATCTTTCTCAATTACTTATTTTCACCAATAACTTATGTCAAGCCTATATTAACTGAGCGAAGTTTGCAAAGCTCTTATAATACTCTTCTATACAAGCACACCTTTAAAAACAAAATAAAAGAAATAACTGGTTAATACCATTAAGCATATTATTGAATGAATTAAGTACTGCAGTAATAAGATAAGATAGGGAGATAAGAACAGTGCTTTATTTTAAAACATATTATATAAACTTATAAATTGTATTTTTACGCACAAAAGGCAATGTATACAAGATAAGAAACATAAATGTTCAAACTATGGAACTATGGATTCAAACTTTGGATACCTAGCTTCTATAAATTTGTATCCAAACACAAATTTATTGTTGTTCTAATTTTTTTCCCAAAAACCAAATTCTTTTAAGACTCAGTGGTTTGGTTTTAGTTGTAAGAATTATAAGAGGCTGTAAAATTCACTAACTATTTTTTAAACTTGTTTATCCTTTAAAATATTTCAGGACCAGAGATGAGGCTCTCTCTAACTCAGATGCTCGAATAGAATATCTAACAAAACAAATAAGCTGGTTGAAGAAACAAAAGAAAAGTAAAGGAAACCCTAGGTCAGCAGAAACATCCCCCAAGGTAAAATGAATAGCAGTACCTGAAACTGAATAAATTATACTTATAGCATTAGCATTACAAACTACACTAACAAATTTTACAATACTAGAATTGTACTAGAAAAAAAAAATCAAATCAGTCACTGACAGTGAAATATCTAATGTTTTGTGTATATAGTGTAAAGTTTTGTTTTTCCTGTGCCAGTTTCGACTCTTTCTCATTCAGGTAAGCCTCTCAAAAAATCCCAAAAATTGTAGACATACAAATATTTTTACTCCAAAACTTCTATAAAACAAGGTAGAGATGAGGGAAAATATAACTTTCAGTTTTCATTTGATGAAATCATCACTTCGGAATCTACATAACAATAACAAATTCCATTCCCCTTTTATGAAGCAAACAATTTAATTCATCTTCAACCAAGCAAATTGTTCAGTTATTTGAATATGCGTATGGAAAACCGTGTCGGATTTAGGGTACTTGCGGCCCTAGGCCAAATTAATCTCAGCAACCCCCGCCCCTTAGGTGAAACTTTCCCGCAATTTCGGCAAAATCGTGAACATCTCCCACGATCCAGGAGGCATCATCATCATCGTCATCCGCAATCGTGGAGAAATTCTGAACACCTCGCCATCATGGAAACCTTATCCTCGTCGACTGTGATAGCGTTGAAATTATGAACATCCCGTGCGATCAAGGGAACATTATCATCATCACCAGTGATCACGACGTAATTGTTAAGATCAGCACAATCAAGAGGACATCATTGTTACTCCCAATCGTGGAGAAATGGTGAAAATTTCCCACGAAGATCTTGAATAGCATCATCGTGAGCAATTTATAAATTTGAATAAATACAATTTCAATTATCGTTTAAAAATACCCTTTTGTTCAATAACGCGTCCTAGTTGGCCTAGTAGTAAATCCGGCACTAATGGCCACATTAAATGTGTAATTTTTTTCTCCTACCATTAGTTATTAACAAAGACTGTATTGCAAATATTCTGTATAGTAAAACCTTTTGGTACAGTTTACTTGTGGTTGTTGCAGAAATTAACTCCTTTACGCAGCATCTCTCTTACTTCTGTTGTCGAGAACAGTTCTTCGTCAGAGTCATCGGTGGGACTTGCAACATTCGATGATAAAAAGAGGTTAGACTTGGTTTTTACTAAATATAAACATTGAAATATGTCGTACAGTAGCTTAAAAAGGGTAGTGACTCCATTAAACTAAATCTTAACTCATTTATGTGTACGCCAAGTTTTGATTAAGTAAGTTGAAAAATTTAAGAACTATGTATTATTTTTAAAATATATTGTATTAAAAAAAGAATGTCCATTGATATTGGGTATTACGTAGTACAATATTTGATAAGTATTTTATTATAAATTATCAATTTTGTGGATGAGCTGAAAACAATCTTACTGTACATATACTCCGATCATTCCTACAGGCTTTGATATCTTCTATTTAATGACTCTTATTTTACAAACTTCAAAAACTATTACCACCAGATAGAGCAATCTCAATCTCTGTGTAAACTAGTGCTTCTATTCTGGTATTTCAACCTAAAAAGCGTTGGAGTAAAGCTTGTAAAATGTACACCTAAATAAGCAGAAAACATTACATTTACATTTACACAAGTGCACTTATATATATTTACCACAACAGACATTAAACCACAATAAAAAAGACTTCAGATTTTTCTTTATGATGAGTTATTTGCATTATACAAATTCAATTTTATCACTAAACTTTTTTATTCCTTTACATTTTGCAACCCAGCCATTCCGTCCAAAACTAAAAGAATGAATGATTGGTCTTATAGCTAAAACCTAAAACATTAATATGTTCATAGGCAAGAAACAGAAAGAAGTAAATCATCATCAGTCTCCAGTAGAAGGAAAATAGATAGGGAGATGTTATGGAGGCTTCAGGAAGAGTTAGCGAGGGTTAAAGAACTCCAGAAAGGGGAACGATCTCAGAAATCAAGTAAGCTGTCTGGTTATTCCTTAACTGATAAAAGTTTTTTTTTTACAAATTTAATTTATTTTTTGTTTTAATTATGATACATCAACACTTGGGAAGCAAGCTGGTCTAGTGGTACAGTTTGGCCAAAGTTTCTGTGGGTGCGACCTGAGGAGCTGGCAGGGGTACTTTTGTGAAAACATTTGTGTCTTGATACTCAGTCGCTCTACCCCATGCACTGCCAATAACCGGTACCCGTATGTGCGCACAGAAGTTTTGGCCAAACTGCGCGAGACTTCAGTCCATGAGGTCCGGAGTTCAAATCCCACATAATCACCAATGGATTTTATTAAAATGATAATGCCACAACCTGTTCTAGCCTGAAGTAACGTAAAAAACAATGGTGAGCTAGAGCCTAATGTCCTAGGACAAAAAAAACCTGCGGTTAAATCTATATATATAAAATCCAATGTATGTTTGTTTGTCCTTTATGGACTCCGAAACCGCTCGTCAGATTGTAATGAAACTTTCAGGCACTATAAGCATTATTCAAGGATGGTTTGTGTGAAGTTTGGTGCAGATCTGTCAAAAGGGCTCCCCCCCAGTGGCCATGGAGTTTCCCATGTTAACCTTATCAGTACTCATATTTAAATGGAATTAAAGAATATTAACAGCTGGTTCAACTAAGCAATTTGATTCTGTGATGTTTGATGTTCAAAAGCATTAAAAAGCTAATAGGTTTACCAACAGGGTGCAGCACTATATATTTTTTTTTATTTATGACAACAGTTAATTTGCAACCTAAAGGTGAGTCAGCGTAGCGAACGAATTTCAACCCGGAGGCGAGTTAGCGTAGCGAACGAGCTAACCTAAAGGCAAGTGAGCGCAGCGAACGAGCTTCAACCTAAAGGTGAGTGAGCGTAGCTAACGAACTTCAACCAGGACGTGATTGAGCCATGCGAACGAAAATGATCATCAAACGAAAAAATCATCTTGAAAATGAACGAGCATTTGACATAAAACCACATTAGGACAGGACGACGTCTGTCGGGCCAGCTAGTTATATTATATATTTAATTAACTATATATTCGTTTGTTTATTTTTAGGTAGGTCAAGGAGAGACAAAAGCACTTCACCGCTGGAGAGTGTACAAGAAACAAGCACCAAAGACGTAGCGTGCTCTGTAAATGGAGACGCTGAAAACATAAGTCCCCAAGCTACATCTAGGTAGGTACTCTTTTTTACCTATTTTCATTTTACTTGAAAGCAGTGAAAATAATTCATTGGAGGAAAAGTTTGTGAGTCCTAGTCCTGTAACTTTTATTGCATAATCAGAAATACATCAAAGAAGAAACATTGCTTCGATTAAGTTTTTATCTTCATTTGCTTTATTTGTGACACATTCTAAGTGGGCAGGGTTTGTATCCAGTGGAAAGTTTACTTTTACAGGTGAGTTGTTGCCATGCGTGTTAAGAATCTACAATGATAAACTTGGTACTGCTTTCTGTTTATACTTAAGGTTGAATTAGTTCTCAAACAAATATCTAATACTTTACATAATATTAGACAAATTCTTACAGCAGTGTGAGAACAGTCGAGGAAGCACGCAGTACAGATGTATACAACAGCGAAAGTTTTGAGTCACCAGAGTCGTCTGAAACTCCTCGCCAGCCTAAGATGATTGCAAAGATTCCTTTGTCCAGCAAGCCTTTTGTGACGGTAAGCTGATTTTAGATTTGACATAAACTTTTTTCCATACAATTTACAGAATTGGAATTGATGTACAAATGTAGTACCTCTAACCCCAATGGATACAGAAGCTATGTTCAACAATAATAACAATAGTGAAAGACCAAATAAATGTTCTCATCTCACACCAAATAATTGAATGTGTTTCAGGCCCGACCGAACAACAAGAATAAAGTGCTAATCAAAGTTCCGTTGTCTCCTCGGGTGCAAGTGCGAGCCAGACGTAGGGGCTCCAGTGGGTCGGACGAGTCGTTGCTACTCTCACAGAATGGTAATTTCTTCAAATTTAGAATGTTAGTTTGACTAAGGAATACCTCAAATTTATCAGGAAATTTTAAAGAGACAAAGTTCAGCTTGCTGAGAAATTGGGAGTCCCTCAAGATACACTATAAAAGTGTCAATCTATCAGTTATATTTCGTCCCAATATGGTACTTTTTACGTTCCTAATATGTAGGAAATTGTATCAAGCTCACTAATTGTAAAAAATAGGTTCAACATTTGGCTACAAGAAAATCCTATTTATTCAATACCAGATCTTCTCACGGAAAAAACGTAGTGTTCTAGTGTAAAATTTATCTGGTCTATTGTTATAGATTATCGACTATCACTGATACATGTCAATAGCATATAAATAAAACATTCTTCTTTCAGTGGAAATTTGATATGCCCCAATTAAGTGAAGGGCCCTAAAACATTAAAACATCGTGGTGGTTCAGTTATTATTTTCTCGTGGTATATGTGTGGCAATATTCTCAACAATTAGATTGATTTGGTTAATTTGACAGAGACTCAGTCGGAGCAGAGCGACTACGAGGTTAGAATCTCAGCGTTGAAGGAGCAGAAGAGACAAAGGTTCGCCGAGCTCAACAGATTAGAGAGGGAACTCAAGAGAGCACAGAGGGAGCAGCTCAAGGCTACCGAGGCAGCACTTGTCAAACAAATACAGGTATAGAACTAACAGTAGAACCTCGATTACCCAATAGGACTTGTCAAGTTTGACTTCTTATCGAGGTTTGCAATAACATGTACCAAAGGGTAATATTAAAATCAAAGAATACCAGTACAAAAAATTATTTGTTTCAAAGGCAACTTATCAAGGATCTTCTTGTTGAGGTCCCACTTTATGCATACACTATACTCAAATGGTAGAATATTTCACTGTCAGTCAGAGCATTTTCAATCTAGGAAGGTTTGAGTTGGGAAGAGAGCTCTTTTTTAAACTCAAACATCTATTTGTACCTCAACAAACATCTCAACTAAACATCTTCTGTATTGTTCAATTAGTTGTCTTTCTTGTGCTGTAGTGGACTCTTTCCATTCAGAAAAACTTGCTATCCTTGCAATATGTTAAGTTCAACATATTTTGAGTGATTTTCAAAATTTTTTTACAGGAAACCTTAATGGTTGACACATGATCATGTAGAAACGATATAAATGCAGACATGTAGAAAATACAAGTTCTAAAGCTTCCCTTGATTATTGGGCTTTATAAATGGTCAAAGAAGCAGCTGATGTTGTTGAGTAACAAAGCTACACTGATAATCTTACTCTACTCACATTCATGTTCAGCTTACATGTTTTAAATCCTACTCCTACTCTCTTGGACCAGTTGGGAATGAATTAGATTTTTGAGACTTATTCAACTTTCCACTTAGTCTCATGGGAAAAATATTTTTAATAAATTGTTTGTTGCAGGCATATGAGTTGAAGATAACACAGACAAAGAAGCAACTAGACGAAGTTACTGCGACTAACATTGTTCGACCACAGATAAAACATCCTAGAGTATCTGATAAGTTCTTCCCTCGCACTTCCGATGTTTTCCAAAAATCCCAAATTATCGAGGAGCTTCCAAAACAGCAAGAACAGAACGTATCAGACTTGGATACAAATAGTTTGAAATCAATTTCGGAGGCCTCTAGCACCGAGACGGCTATCCAGAGTTCAGGAGTAGTTCCAGTAACAGAGCCATCCAGCAAATCTTCAGTAGAGGCTGATAATGAGACTAAAGAAGTTTTGTCTGTAGAAAGCGAAGTGAGAGAAGCACTGTCTAGTGTTGCTTCTGAAACTGACGTACCAACGGTTCTTGACACTCAAAAATCATGTGTGTCTGAAACTCAAGAATTAAATGAATTTGGAGTTGAACCAGTAGTTTTAGAATCCACAAATAAGGATAATCCTATCAACTGGATGGATGCTGAAGACTATTTCAATCAGATGGATTCTTCAGGAAATGTACCATCTGACGAATCAAAACATGCAAGAATAAGTTCTGAAAAGTCAGCAAGTTCCATTTCTCCTGAAACAAACATATCAGAAGAACTGTCTAATGAACCCTTAGACAAATCAAAGTCAAATACATCTAGTCAAGAGTTTCATGATGCGGAGGAAATTCTGGGTACTCCAAAAACAGAATCCATTGTTAATAGTTCATCGAAACAAAGTGATACTGATAACAGTGAAAAAGTTTCTGAAGAACCATCACAAACAGAATCTCCTGTTAAGGAAGAAACAATTAATTTCGACGAAGGAAGAGTAACCAGCGTTGTTTCAGAATCCCCTTCAAACAAATCTCAACATTCTGTACCAGAAAGTGTAAATACTGATCTTCAATCAACTAGTCATCATTCAAACTTTTCAAAGCCAGAATCTGATGTCTCACAATACGATGACGATGATGTAAATATTTCCAATATCGTAAGTGAGAAATCTGACATAACAGAAACATCTCATTCGCTGCTGGCATCTGTAGGAACAGCTTCACAATGTCAATCTGCTGACGAAGAAAACGTACAATCTGATGAAGAGGCAACCTCTAATACTTCACAGTCTGAAGTGATAAAAATGTTTGTGTCAAACAAAACTCAAGAATCCAAAGAGCAAATAGACAGTGATAATAATAATGTCAACTTAAATGAAACATTCATTGTTTCTGAATCAGAAACTAAACCTGATAAAGATGACTCAGTTGTTGACAACATCACTGACAAAATACTACAAAATCTATTGAATGAATGCTTGGTTTGCAGAAAAGATGACGAGTCAATAGAAGTTGAACGTAATATTCTGGAATCTGATGAGTCGAGTGAGAGAACTTCTGATGTGCAGTTAAAAACTCAAGTAGTAGTGAACAACTTCACCCAGACAGTGTTAAATAAATTTGTTCAAGAGGCTACAGACTGTATGCTAAAAATAAAAGATGCCAAAAAGGCAGCGGAAGTAAAGAGAAAGGATAATGAATTAGTAAACGGCGAGGTATCATCAAACAAATTGCTTGAAGCTCTGGCACTCGAAAGAAAAGTCAGTCCTAGTGAAAAAGGTAAATATATAACGATCTTTTATAAATTTATCTTTTTGAAAAAAAAGTTTATATATTCAATGTACCTTGAGAAATTTTCCAAGTATTGCACAAACAGTTTCAGTCGGCAGTATACTGATGGTTTACTTTTTAATGCTTTCCTTTTATTAAAACAGCATTGTAATTAGGCACCCTGTTGACTCATATCATAGACAAATAGAATAAATATAGACTGTCAAAGGAAGGTTCTGCGATGTGCCGCTAGGAGTGCTGTGTACGGTGCACACCACTGCAGGCAGGCACGTCGTAGGCTCTTTGCCATATGCTACCAGTAGACGCTGCAGCGGTGTGCGCTGTAATTACACAGCACTCCTAGCGGTGTGCACCGCAACATATGCTAACCGCAGCACTGCTGACGGTCTATATTTATTCTATTTGTCTATGCTCATATACACAGAATGGGCTGACAAAAAAAAATAAAAAGGATATAACCTAAACATCGTTATTTTAACTAAAAAACTAGATTTGACATGAAAGTTTATGAAATAATTGAATAGGTACGGTTGTCTTTTTAAAATTAAGTTTCAAATCGTATTATTTTAGGTGATTTTTTCTGTGGTACTTTTGATTTGCACTTTTTCAGCCACTTTTCGTACTGAAAATAATAAATTCCCACCTTTTCCCCACTGTGTTGTCAGCTATTTTAAAACTGTTTTAGCGGATTTCCCTATAGGGAAGTAGCTATTACCGTAGGTCTCATGGTAAGACTTAGGCCCGGGACCGATTTACTTTTTCATTTTGATGTCCCCAGAGGCCAAAAACACCATTCGTTCAAATTTTTATACATGTATATATATATATATATGTCCGTGAACATAACTTGAGTAATTTTTATCCGATTTTGATGAAATTTGGTTTGAAGGTGTAAGGCGGGATAAACTTGAATGAGTTCGCGATCCAGCATGATCGGACCATGGGAACAGGGTTTTATGGGGGGTTTTATGGGGTAAAAATAGGTTTTTCTCACTTTTGACCCTCAAAACACAAAATTTCCCAATTTTTCTCTAAACCTTCTTAAAGAGCTTAAAAAACAAACAATTCAGTATATCAAAGTGTTTTTGTACGGTTATTGGTTACGGAGAAAACTAAAAAAATTGTAAATTTAAAATTCCCATGTTATTCTTATGGAGAGTATTGTAAAATGTTGTAGTTTGCTTGTTTATGGATATCTTTTGATAAAACTTGGCAAATATGTTCATTTTATACTAAGCAATAATTATTTTACTTAAAACACACACTTTATTAGTTTCCTTGTAGCAGCAAACCTAGGTACTCGTTAAACCTATTGTTATTTAAATAGATCGATTGAAAATCAATTCAAACAAATGGAAATTCGCTTAGACAGCAGGTTTGCTGTGGCGGGGGTTTTTATGATATACAGGTTGTTTTTTTTAAAAACTTGCATCTTTATTTATGTAAAAACCGCTATAGATAGAAATATGCAGTTTGCAGGAATCATCTATTGACGTAGGGGGCCCAATTGTTTTGAATTCAACGTAATCACCCTGCCCCCAACTTAATTTTTTTAAATAGCAAGGTACCCCTTGTGACATATGAAATAAAAGAACATGAAAAAAGAAAATGTTTGGTGAAAAAAAATTGAAAATCGGCTCATGAATTTGTTTGATAATCCCCCCCTTTCCCCCTACCCATTACTTTTTTTTTAATAGCAAGGTACCCCTTGTGACATATCAAATGAAAGAGCATGAAAAAAGAAAATGTTTGGTGAAATTCATTTTTCATTTGATATGTCACAAGGGGTACCTTGCTATTATAAAAAAAGTTATCGGTAGTGGGAAAGTCTTATAAATTCATTATCTCATAAATTCATGAGCCGATTTTCAATTTTTTTTTTCACCAAACATTTTCTTTTTTCATGCTCTTTCATTTGATTTGTCACAAGGGGTACCTTGCTATTAAAAAAAAAGTTCCGGGGAGGGGGGGGGATATCTCACAAATTTTATGAGGCAATTTTAAAATTTGTTCACTAAACATTTTATTTTTTCATGCTCTTTCATTTGATATATCACAAATGGTACCTTGCTATTTAAAAAAAATAAGTTGGGGGCAGGGGGCAAATGTGAATGTAGCGTTGAATTCAAAACAATTGGGCCCCCTACGTCAATAGATGATTCCCGCAAACTGCATATTTCTATCTATTGCGGTTTTTACATAAATAAAGATGCAAGTTTTTAAAAAATCACCCTGTATGTATGATTTTGAAACATTTAATTTTTAATCCTCCCAGGCATTTTATAATTAACAACTGTAACCAAATCAAGAATATAAGAATCTCCTAGGTTTTTTTTATAAAACATTGTGCAAAGAAGCATGGGCAACAGTTGTCATAAAATGATAAAGGAAGTTAAGTTTTAGCTGTTAGCCTATTTCAAAATCTTTTAATTGGCACAGTTTTACTTCCACAGCTTTTGGCCATATGGTTTGAACCTAAATGTGTTAATTATCCACATCTTTATCATTCCGACACACTGTTCATATGGCCGGTGTTTCATGTATGCAATTCAGTTGTATGCTGATTAACGTGTCATTTCAAGTTTTTGTTACTTCTTGTTTATTTGTTGTTTGGTGTTTCCAGTTCGTGAAGAAACTACGGCTCCATCAAAGCCCACTCAGGGCTCTAATAACGAGGTAAGATGCATGAAAACTTTTTAGATTACAAGTATTGGTTTAGAACTAATAGTTATATTGTAAAAAAATCAAAACTATGGGTGAATTTTGGTAAAAAAAAATATACATAATCTTGCTTTTAAATCTGTTTACTTTATAAGTTATAGAACTACTCATACTTAAAAGTTGTTTATGTTAGGGAGTTTCATATTTTATAATAATAAGGTTAAATACCTGTTGTACTTGTCAGTGATCCTGGAATTTAGGTCAGCGACCCAGGTTAGTACATACAAATAGGAATAAAACATTATTTATATTTTATGCTTTACATTTTAATTATCTATTTTATTTGGACATTAATCCACATTTCTCAAGAATTTTTTTGCATTTATCTACCAAAAATATTGCTTAGAATAAAGCAAAGTATAGAGGTTTAATGCGATTAAATCATGAAGTAAATAAAACTAATTCTTTTTCATCCACATATGAAGTGTCAGATTCAAACTTTTTAAATTTTTAGCTCTAAAACTTAATAGTTTTAAGCCACACAATATTTTTATAATAAATTGTACGAAATTAAATATAAAAAATGTTGTAAAATAAAACATTTTTTGTAAAATCTGAATAAGTAGATCTCATTTTTCAAAGTAGGGCTCATTTAAAAAATTACGATTAAAACGATATATTAATAATATTAAATTAAGAGTTCCCATATAAAATTATAATATGTGGACCCTTAATTTGCAAGTCATTAGAATTTATTAAGGATTTTCACACTTGAAATCTAAATTAAATTAAGCTTTCAAATAAGCCTTACAGCTTGAAAAACGCCGAGTTTATCTTAAATAAATGGTAATTTCTAATATACAAAACAACTTATTCATTAAATAAGCCAACTAATTCATAAACAATATGTAATTCATAAATTTATATCAACTGTTTCTGTTTTTATTAAGAAGCTTCATTTCAGAACCTTTAGAAATATATTTAATATTGTATATTTATCAGTTTACATACTTCGGCAAAAAGAAACAAACCTTTAAAATGCTTTGTACCTTTATGTAACATTTCAAAGAGCTATGAAAAATGTATATTTTTTATATAACCCACAAATATTTTGCATAATAAATATACGATTAAACTTAACTATTGAATAGCTAGTAAATGGCAATTTTAACAAACACTGTAACGTAAATCCAGTAAATATGAACATTTCTCTTCATTGTTACCCAGTACAGAAGCCATGTAGACAAAAAAACATTTTTTTGTATTATACAATTTTCAAAATAAAACGCTTGAATCCAGAGTTATTAGAAAACCAATGTAAATCAATGTGTTGGCGTAAAAAATTATGAACCTTCCATTTTTGGACTACTGCCAAGTTTGACAAAGCAACAGAGATCTATAAATGTTGAACTAAGCCTTCTGGATCTATTAATGTAGACTAGGCTTTAAATAAACTGCTTAAAATGAAATGTTATTTTACCAAGGTGATTTTTTTTAATATTCCATACAATGATAATTACTTTATCTTGATTTTATTTTCACTCCATGCAAAAATGGTTTTGTTAAAGATTATGTATAATCTAATTAAATAGCAACATAAATTTATTTTTACTCATCAATTAATTGATTTCTTTTAATTTCTGCTAAGTTAATACATTATTCAGCATCATTGACCACAAACTACTATTTTATCGGATATTTTTTATGTAAATCTCAACAAGCGCCGGAGCAGCGTGTGCGTGCGGACACTGTAAATAGCCGGCCGTATCCGCTGTGTGTTGTGATATTAAGACAGTGACGGTGTGACGGCGCCGCGCCGTGGCTCTGGCACATGTTTCCGCACTATTATTAAACAATCTGAGTTTTGTGATTGCCGTATCAGCAAGATCATGTTCATACTAATGACTAAGCAGGTCTTGTCTATTGTTTACTGTTTACTGTTGCTTAGGTTCAAATATTGTTTGCCCTCCACTTTGTCATCAGTCTGTGGATGTGTCTAGCCTAGTTGCTTTGTATGTTTGATATTGATTTGAATGTGTAAAATTGAATTCTCTGATTTGTTTGAAACTGTAAGCCTCTGAGTTTTGATTTTGTTTTGAAATTTTGTCTGATTTAGTTTGTTAGTTTCAGTGCTGAAATTTTGTTAAATTGAGGAAATTACTTTTGTTTAACTAGTAACTTATTAAATTTATATAACTCATATTATCTAATGTAATGTGAATGTGTGTAAAATAAAATTGTTGTTTGCTATAATTTTAATTTCTCAATGCACATATTTTTTTAAATTATAATTTTACTCTACTCAACTTTATTGAATACAATTTTGTTTTGATTGTATTTAAAATTGGTTCCTTTTTGAAATTTTTCATGATGAATGTATAATAAATATATTGCAGTAATGGATTAGTTAAAAATACTTAAGTAGGTACCTAATTTTGTCAATGATAATGAATTCAAACACTCTTTTAATTCTAATGATGATTTACAAATTCAAAATATTTTTATTTTACGGTTGGCGTTGTCTTCTTATACTCATTTAAAAATTTGACTTTTAGCCAAAAGTCTGATCTAAACAAAAAAAAATGAGAATCTGAACTTAAAACTTCTCAATCAGTTTTAATGAATATTTGATGAAAGAATCCTTTTTTAACGACTATAGCAACTGAGATTTACGAATTAGATATTGACTTTGTGATCAAGTTTTTAGGTTTGGTGTGTTATTTTTTTTTATAAGTAGATGCTAGCTTGTAAACAATAGTTTAAAACAGCTTATTTGTTTCTCGCCTACTGAAAATTTTAGTTCTAATGATTGCTGGTCACCCCTAAATTTGGAACTTGACCGAAATGCTTTTTATCATGTGTGTAACTGACGTGAATTTAAGTGTTTGTCCCGTTGCTCTTCACAATATGGGGACAGTAAATAACCTTGCTTTCAAACAGCTTGGCTCAAAATATTTTGTCAGCTCAATTCAACTATTTTCTTTTTCAGTCCAAACCTGGCTGCGACTTTTAACATGGGAATGGAAAGATGTTTACTCTTCATAGTCAAAACTAATACAGTACAACCACTAATCAGTCAACTACGGGACTGGGACCACGGTTGGAACATTGTAAAGATCGAATTAACTGAAGACCATTTAATATTAAATAGCCAAATTAATTACTTAACTGACATTTATTGTTGCGCTATCACGGAATACAATGATAATGTCCCCGTGACGGTTAAATATTTTGTCTATATCGCAGGAGACTTTTAATGTTTTGCAACAATTTCAGGTGACAACTATGATGTTTCCTTTACCACAGGAGATATCAAGACTAAAATACTAGAGTTGGGCACAATCGCAGATAACTATAGTTTCCATGATTGTTAGAGATGTTGATGATGTGCACACCACTCCCGGATATTCAGAATTTTACCACGATCGCCAAAGAATGTTCCGTGACCGTGGGAGACGTTTAATATTTTATTTTGCCATGATCGCGGAAGATTACGATGTTTCTGTGACTGCAGGGGGGGGGGGTTATAAACAAGATTTTTGCCGCAATAGCGGGAGACGGTAATGAACTCTAGTCGGCCATAGCAAATAGTCACGATATTACCGCAACAACATTCAACATTGTCAACCGGCAATGGCACGGTCAGATTAAGTCAGAATTCGGGCTGGATGAGGTCAGGGTTTGTGGGATTCTACTGTAACAGTGTTTTCACTGAACATGTGTTATGTGCAGGTGGAGTTGACTGCAGGCAATGAGAGTGAAGTGTGGTTTGAGGAGGAGTTGCCAGCTGTTAGTCTGCAGACACAACGAGAGGCAGAGGAGTTGCGACTCAAGCAGTTGCAGATAGAGCAGGAGATTGAACAGGTGTGTTTTACTTTTATTTACAAAACTGCATGTGTTGGTTGAACAAGGGTTGCTAATGAAAATTATCTCATGGATGAAGTAAAGAGCATAGGTGTGGTGTCAGATTTAAACTGGATCAATGGAGACCTTTTATTTATGGAAACTGGACAGCCCTTGTATGACTATATATACAAAAAAATGTATAAGCAACAAGTAAATAATAACAATACTTTTCTTAACCACAAAAATATTTTATTGTAGCATGTAATTCAATATACTTTACTGTGTCATTCTAGTGTCACAATTAATTAGCTAATTAGCTCCTTTAGCAATACTGCATAATTTACATAATTTGTACTCCCTAATGATCCCTTGAATTGCTTCATAAGATGCTCAAAACTCTGAAGAAAATCAAATTTCTGTGTGGAAGATGTGTAGGATACAAATCAAATGTTTTTATTCATGTTTTAAGCGTATATTTGAACAATTATTAATGGATTTTCAGATCAAACAGTTGGAGGCTCAAGAAAGCATTCCCTACTACTATCTACGAGAAATACCTAACAAACCTCCCCCTCCGTACACACCTCCGGGACAGTCAGTCGCCAGAGAGACACGACTGGTCCCTACGAGACGGGAAGACATAGAGAAACTGGTCTCCACGGCAACCAAGGAGCTAGTGACAGTATGGCAGGCAGCGGACGACCTGTCAGCAGCTGAACCTACTGAGGAGTATCGCTCGTTAAAAATCGGAAACAAAATTTACAACAAGTTCTTGTTTGACTTGGTGAAACAAATTTTTGTGAAAATCACATCGACCGGTGTCGATGAAAAAGAACTCCCACCCTGGGAAAGAACTGGCTGTGAAATGAAACACTTTGTTTTGCCAAAGTTCACAGAGGAATCTATCAGTGATTTTGTGATGAAAAAGGTGCAAGTATTGTTTGGTTTCGAGCCAGACTCGATTAAAGAGAGTGGCATCATCGAGTGGTCGAGGAAAAAACGGGACAGAGTGGATGAACTACTTGTGCGTGAATCTCAAGAGGAAGAACGGGATTGGACGGACTACTCAAAGTGTGCAGTGGCTGTAAAGAATAATGTAGCTTTAGGTATTTTGGATAGTCTCTTAGAGGAGACAGGACAGGTGTTGAGCGAAGCTTTACATAAGAAACTGGCATATTGTCAGAAGTCAACGTGAGTTTGTTGCAACTAAAAGAAATTAGTTTTTTTCCAGTTGTATTTTTAAGTTTTGTTGTACGTGAATGAAAAGCAATTTCAACCTTTAAATTGGACTTAATAAATAAAGAATAAAGTCATGTTAAGTTATTATGGCAATTTTATCATAAATTAGATACCCTAAACTAGAGTTGTTATTCTAATCTAATTACTCAAATTATTAGGTAAAATTTTTGTGTACATTTTCTCTTGTTTTTCTCTGTATTTACACACTTTTAATTTTTCTTCAATTTTATAACTGTAAGATATTTATAATATTTAATTGTTATCATTAACAGAATGTTAATAGGACAATTATAGTCAAATTTTGTACAATTTTTATATTTTTAATAAAGAACATTCCGAAGTGTCGATATTATTATATACAACCTACATAGGTAAAACTATATTTTCATCAAATATGTACATATTTAGAACATTTTAATATTGAATTTATATAGTATAAAATAAAAATGTTTAAAAGCTCTTTGTTTTGTCAGTGTAGGGCCAGCCACCCAGCCCCAATTGGTAAAAAGTAGTAAAAACATTTAAGATTTTTGCCACACACAACCTGACCAGGATGTAGATCAGAGGTTGGCAAGTTTAACAGTTGAGCTATGTTTGTAAATATTATCAACTTGGCTGGCCGTTGTGTTTAAAGTTACTAAACAATAATCCACCTCCACATTTTAGAAGGAACACCTATTTTATGATGGTCTAATATAATTTATTAAAAAATACTCAAGAACCTGCAATTACAACTAGGTTTTCAGTTGAAACTCATACTGCATACAAACTAAAACATCCTAAATGGGATTTGTGAAAATGCATTCCATTTTCTTCAACCAATTTTGGTTCAAATTTCATTTCGCCAACTTTCAGAATAGATTTTTCTGTCGGTCAGTAACACATATGACATGTATAGGGCCTATTGACTTGGATCTTGTGCACAGTAAAATCCCGCTACTCAGGCATCTGATGATCCAATATTAAATCTTAATTGCCATTAGGATACATTAGATAATAGATATCCTTGATTTTGCCAAAATCATGGTCAAAACACATTTTGACAACAAGTCAAGTTACAGAACATTCTTTCATGTTATTAGCCTTCGAATCATTTCTAGTAAATTTAATGAACTCGTTCGAACAAATTTTGGAAGGATAAAGTTTGATGGGAACGATTAAGACAACCTTACACTACTTTCACACTGCAAGGTTTTCATTGTTCGGTTAAAAACTGTAGGTCAACCCCATGTTTTTTTTTTACTAGTATGATTTTTATTTGTATGACACAGTAACTCCAAACAACCACAATCAAATATTTGAAGGATGAACAACTTTGGTGAACAAAAATATTTAATTTAAACAAAAGAAATGTAGACCTAGTCCGAGAGCTGTGTAAGCAACGCAGTGCCCCTCAACACCCAATGGTTCTCGGAGAGCCTTGTAGGCAGTGGCACAGTAACCACATAGTTAGTGCTCTGCCCCGTAGTGCTCAGTACTCCGGCCCGCACTGACGTCTTGTACAGAGGACAACTGTAGCGCAACCGGGACTCATCCTGCTTGGTCACTGGCACCAACTGTACAACCGGCAGCGGAGGGTTGATCTCTCCTACAAGTAAATACAACACAGGGTGAGTCAAATAACTTTGTTGTATCATTTGCCACCAAGGCATATTTGAGAAACTCTTGTGGAAAGTGTTAACTGTGCAGTAGCTGAGATTGACCATCCGTAGTGGATGAAAATACTTGCAAGCTTGCAAGTCATCGAATTATATTACTCCCCCCCCCCCCCAGTCACCACCATTCCAGCTGTGAATCAAGTTTGGTTCATAGTAGTTGTGCTGTGATCAGGATCACTCTGTTATTGTCACAGAGAGGTAAGGTACTGAGGAAACTCGCTATGGGCCAATGCTCAAAATGTTTAGCCCTTGTATGTTGTGCTGGAAATATACTTGTGACGATCAAGAAAGAGCTGTCGAGTGGCGAGCACTGTGCGGATTTTCTATCACACAGAGTACAGGGTCTTCCACCATGAGCGTTGTAGTATATGAGGGCGAGAGGAGTGGTGTTAGACTTTGCTTTAGACACCAGCACTAGTGCTAGACACAACTTTTGTGTACCATTGAGTGTTTTCCACTGTACCTTACTTCTCTGTAGTTATTGTATATATCGTGTCAATTAGATGACATGTGGGGAGGGTAGTGCGAGAGAGACAGAAAACTTCCCCCACCACTATTCCCCTACATACGTATTATTACATATTCCTTAATACATATTCAATTAGATGAAAATTGTTGAGATGACTGAGAATAGTTATTTGTGTAACTAGTGGTGAAAGTGGCACTTTGCTGCACACGAGAGCAATGTTTACGCACGAGCCGCAGGCGAGTGCGGAATGATCTCGAGTGCAGCAAAGGCCTTTTTCACTCGTGTTACACATTATATTTTTCCTGCAGTCACTATAAAGCATATAAATAATTAGTCTTTCAAACACTATACAACACGTTTTTAGGTTCATCTGACAACACAAATGGTCCTAGAGAAAGTAGTACCCGCGGTCCGTATCACTCCGCTATTTTTCCTCGGCAAGAAATGTGCTCCGCATTTTGAGAATATAGTTCCGTATGTTTTTGTAACTTGAAGTGGTTTCCGCGCCTAAAAAAAATGCTTTAAAGGTATTTTCTTGTTTATTAAGATCGTAGGAATGTTTTAAAAACATTTAAAAGAAAAGTCCAGAAAGTTCAGAAATACCAAAACTATAAACACAAAATGACAGGTTAAGAGGGTTCCCTACCCCCATTGAAAAACGTCAGAAAACCGCTTCGCGCGGTATCATATAGCGATTCTAGTTTTAACATTTAAATTGTGAACCAAACACCATTTTGTACATAAAGAGTGGTTCTACTAAGTTTGCTTTTTAAAAAATGTCTATGCTTACGCAATCAAGGGCAACGACCTGTCAAAGTTAGTGAACTTTACAGTTAAAGTTCACTAACTTTGACAAGTCGTTGCCCTTGATTGCGTAAGCATAGACATTTTTTAAAAAGCAAACTTAGTAGAACCACTCTTTATGTACAAAATGGTGTTTGGTTCACAATTTAAATGTCAAAACTAGAATCGCTATATGATACCGCGCGAAGCGGTTTTCTGACGTTTTTCAATGGGGGTAGGGAACCCTCTTAAATCATAGTTATAATAGTCAATCAGCTGCTCATAGTATTATTATCTTTAAGTGTTGCCAACCTATTTCCAAGCGTACACGGATTACGTGCATAATAGAACCACGCTGTTTTGTGTTGTTTCGTTGGAATCCTGATGTGCGGCAAAGTATAAACCGTACGACAAAGTATAAACCGTACGGCAAAGTATAAATATGCAGCAATTAGCAGCTTTCTGTACTATAAACAGTACAAGGAAGCTAACTTTGTCGGGTGACTGTAGGAAAAAATATAAAAGCGATGATGATAAGGGAAGTGTTCTAATGAGGTATCCTACTAGCCACTTTAACCGGTTCAATCTGTATTATTTTTGTTTCATACGACAGGGGCAATATATAAACAAACATCACTGAATGACTAAAAACTTTGTAGAAAAAATCTCGCTAATTAAGTTATGTGTGCTGGTAAAATATTCACATCTTGGCAACATTGAAACAAACTCTCCCTGGCTACTAATAGCAGATGATACTTTGTTTTTACACCATTTTTACCCACACTGATTAACAATGCAACTAATTATTCATCTGAATTTATGAATAGCCTTTGACTAATGATACAGACATTCCATCCCCATGTTAAAGTTGTCACGAGTTTTTAAATGAAAATCGTCACAGTTGATGTGAGCCACCGACAGATTGCGCAGATAGAAATTACTGATTTCTGTCGAATACGCGAGATTTTTACCAGCCAAACTAATGGAATGGCTTATTGTGAGCTATTGCAACTGTTATGACTCATCAACTTGTTCAGAAACACAAAATAAAGTAAAAAATAGAATTTTAAACACTAGCACATTCTGTGACTGGCCCACAGAACTACGTCCTTTTTTTCAGTATCCAACAGTCAATGACATAGTGTTATATTTTGACCCCGGATACAGAATTGTTATGAAACTTGGCTATCCTGTCAAACACTTGGTTGTAGTCATAGTTGTATGTTTGTCTAATTACCTGATCTTGGATCAGATAAAAATCCAGATTTAACATCAAAGAACCCAGCATCCAAGAACAATCCATGGATCAAAACACCATCAGTGGGTGGTTGCAAATTTTGGTAAGCTTGTGCATCCTGTAAGATTATAAACATTAAATAGAGTAAAAAGCTTAATACAATGAAAATATGTATTGTCCTTAAGTAAAACAGTTATCAGTTATGGCAAAAATAAAACAAGCTTGTACCTTTTACTGATGAACGAATTTCAGACAGATTAGACGATTATCTTGCCTTAATATTTCTCTTCAGTAAGACAAAACGACTTAAATTCTACTATGTTACATGAATTTGTCTACAAGTTTTTATTGAGGTACAGAAAAGCAAATGGATTATTTCAAACAATGAATTGTCCTTTACGGGACATGATTGCTTCATCAGAAGATGAATATACTGTATCTAAGATCTCTAAACGTATACAAAACTCGGTGGAATGTAAATTTTGTTAAATGAATTACTTATTTGACTTCTCTCCAAACTTTACTGTCAACCATCGCATATATATTTTTTTACTGGTGCTCACCTCTTTACCAAATTGTTTGTGGAAGCGTTCAACATCCTCTTGATCTATGAATATGTTCATGGGATCTTTGAAGTCAACAACCAGCTCATCAATGGCGGTGTTATACTTGCGAGCGTGAGTCTGCAGACACCCGGTCATGAAGCCTTGGGGGAAGAATAACCCGGACAGCCAAAATGAGTTAGGCTGACCCCATTTAACCCACATCTGCAATGGACTTGTATTAATAAATCGCAAGGGTTTCTTAGTCAACCATCATATGGTTTTTGTTTAGTTAGAAAATAAAGGTTTTTTTTAAATTACCTTTTCATGAAAGCATATTGTTTTAAGCTTGACACCAATCATTGCTTGCACGTTTGTACTCCAGCATCATAAATAAATAAATAACATAGATGGATGTATGGATACAGACGACTCACGAAAATCCCACATCTCACGGAATCAGGAGGGTTATACATTACCTAAAATCTAAAATAATATAAAACTGAAACCTAACAAAATAATACTAAATTTTACATTATCCCTGTGAAATTTACTGTTGACCTTATATGCACATTTAAACTATCAGGCAATCAAATATAGTGAGGAATTATTTTGCCCAGAAAAAGCAATGAAGCAAAACAAATTAACTGTGAGTCCCATACTTTGGAGGACGATGTTGTTTGTGTCCACAGCACAAAGTCTTTAATAACATGATACAAATAAGAAATTGTTAATCTCAATAATACTGTTTGGAAACTAAACAACTTTTGTTAAACTTTTAATATTTTAATTAAAATAATCACTCACTGAAATAAAATCAAGTCTTAGTTCAAGATCTCTTATCCAACTTCCGAGGCTTTTCAACGATGGATAAGCAGTTTTCGCCCACAGCTTTGGAACCTACACACAAAATCATGTTGATTATAAAATCGGGGGTTTTTTTAAATATTTACATTAACATAAATAGTCGTTCATGGGGGAACAATTTATCCATTCACAAAAACAAAAACTATTACAGATTAATTGGGTATAGATGCTAATAGTTCTTACTGAATTACAATTATTTAATTAATTCTTTAGCAGGTCAATATTTTGTATCATTATGTTTCATAACTTGTTAATAGCAAAGCATATCTGTTGATTTCTGACAATGTAAAAGCCATCGAGAGCTACCAAAAATGATGTTTGTTTACAATAAATTTTTGTAAATTTTATTCAACTACTTTTGTGCTTGGTTTAACCCTTGTAGCAATTTCATTTTTGTGGAAAAGCTAGCCAGTATATTTTTAAATAAATACAAAATTAAATAGGCCTACCAAAATGAAAAGCACACCAACCTGATTGTTTAAGAAGGACGTGTAAACTTCTTCCAGTTGTTCAGACATAACCACAAGGCCTTTTATGGCCAACTGCAACTCCTTCAGGGAAGAGTGGATGACTCGCACCAACTTGTTGAACCGATCAACTTCTTGCAACAAAACTGTCGTCAAAGAAGGAAGAGACCCTCGCGAGTCAAACTGCAATGACAAATCCCAGATGTTAATGTTTTAAAAAAGCCTCTCGGCCAGGATTGTGGTTTTTAAAAATAAAGGGACAGCAGCTAGCTTTACCTCAGAAAAAGTCCAGATAGGCTTAGAAGGCACTGAAGACACAGAAAATTCAGATTCATACATCCCTCTCAAGTATGATAGTACAAAACTAAACTGATAGAGTGGAATTTTTTGAAAAAGAGTCTGGCTCAGAAATTTTTTTTATGATTGGCACCAAAGTAGAAAGGGCCATAAAGAAAAAATATTTTAGGACAGAGGAAGCTCTTGTTGTCCGAGTGATCCTATTTTCCTAGATAGTTGAATCTAAAGCCAGCTAAAAGATTCCGTGTTTTTCAAGACTCATTATGACCTCCTAGGAGCAATTTTACGTCCAGCTTGACAATGATGCCATAGGCATCGAAACCGGTCGCCCTATTGACGAATGGACAGAATAAAGGTACTTAACCTCTTGTATACAATAAAAGATAGGGTTTAAATACCGAGTTGTACAGCATTATCTTCTGATCAAAACCACCACTGTTAGATGAATTTTAACTCAGACTGACAAACAGAAGTAATGCGCTCTAAGCATTAAGCCTGTTCTGGCTGTTACTATTGTACTGCTGTTTTACAATAATTAAGTAACACTTTGCATTTAAATAAAGTAAGTAACAAGCTAATTTTTATATTCTATGCACCCATAGTATCTGTTACTTGTTTTTATTATAGTGCAAAAATATTGATGATCAAATGTTGCAATCCCTGATACCTTTGATTAAGAGTGCATGAGATTGTTTATGGTAAATGTGTTAGTTCAAACTAAAATAAGAAAAATCGCAAATGCTATCACCTAAAACAGTTCAGCAATGGACTCTTTAAACCAAAGCAAATAAGTAAAACTGATTTTTTTCCTTAGTTCTAACTGTCTTTTTTCTTTCATAACAGAACGTAAAAAGGAATGTTGTGAGTGACAAAATAGAATTCAAACACTAAAAGAGATTCATTTCCCCCATCAATAAAAAAACCACCGACACTCTTACCCGAAGTAAAGATGGATGAGTTTCATCAGGATCTATCCTAGTTATTATTCTTTCTCTGATCATGTCTGCCAACTCAAACGCAATCTCATCACTAGATTTCCCTTTAGTCCCTGCAGACTCCCTTGGTTGTACCTCCATGATAGTAACTATCACACCAGCAGTTTCTTTGGTCTGAAACATGCAGTCAGGGAGTTAACATACAAGATTTTAGATTATTAAAAAGATTATTGTTGTAGAACTTAAAGAAAAGCCCTACGCTTTACGCTTACTACTTCTATTTACCTTAGAAAGGTAAAACAACTACTAAGGCTGTCTATTAAGACGTATTGACTGGATATAAGTCTCAAATGACCAGTTATGTTCCCTTTGCCTTGGTAAGATTCTGTTATTTGATAAGTTATGATCGGTAATATTGGTAAGCTGTAGGGTTGGCCCTTACCCGTAAACATTCACAATAATAATTAATCACCTTTGAGGAAACCTTTTGTCAACTTAAATAGTGTACACATACTTGGAAAGCAATGTTTGCGTTTTCATGCAGACCGAATATCTCAGGTTCTTCAATGAGTGGAAGCCTGTCAATAAACTCTCGAAACTCTGCTAAAAGGGTGACGTTAGGACTGTAGTAGGTCCCAGATTCCGAGTACTTGTAACCTGTCAAGGTAAAACAAACAATCGTCAATCAAGGTCAAACATTTTAATAGTGACAAGTAAATACAGAATTATTAAAACTTTGGACAAGTTTTGATTTTAACTTTTGAGATTCAATTGGCGAGTTTTTAAATTCAAAAGTTTGGAAAAGTTGAAGATTTTTGGCAGTTCTGGTTAGAATTATATTATTATCATATGTATTGTTTATGCCCCTTTGTCTTGCAAGCACAGATTTTTACAAAAAAAAACATTAATGTGTTTAGACAACTAATCTATAACAGTGCATCTACAGATTCAGGGTGTAGGTCTAGAATTCAGACAATTCAAGGATGATCATTCAGATGACCAAGGATTATATTGGCAACAAGTATATTACATTTAACTTGTATATTTGGCAACGTCGTGCTAGTCCAGTATTGCTATTGGCTGTCAGATTACACTACTGCAGACTCTCGTGGCCCCTAGTGTGGTCATATATTCAAGTTACTATGTCCGGGTCAAGGAGTCAATATCTTTCAGTTTAGATAGTAATCATTTTATTATTACCTGTATTTTCTTTTTGCCTTGACCAAGGAAACTAAAAAAGTTTTGGGTGTATGTTTTGAAGTTCTAGATTTGGGATTCGATTTTTAAGTTTTGATTTCGGTTTTGAGATTTTAAATCCCTGGTTTGATTATTATCATATTCTAACAGTCTATTTTTAACAGTATCAAGGTAATTTAGACCGGTAAAAAAACAGCACTACAAACCTTCTTCTAATGTTTCTGGGGAAAAGAATCCCTTAAGAATAGTCTTCAGCGTCCGCTGATCCCACTCATCCGTTACTCGGCCTCCATAAGTCACTTCACCTGAAATTTAAAACATTGAATAATTGAAAATTGCATATCAAATTACATGATTTTAAAGTATATGTTTACGGTTTTTCCCCTTCCAAACTGGATAGGAAGCCCAGCTTTACTAAGTGACCTGTATCGATTGGGTCACATAGTCTAATGAATTGATTAGTGATAGGGTGACCAATCGTCAAATTAATTAAGTTTAAACGTCCAAGGGGGAACTCGAGCTACATCATTTACCTGTTGTATACTCGAGTGCGTCCCACGGAATCTTGTAGCTATCCAGACAGAACAGGTGGAGGTTAGACAGAGCACATTCACGATCACTGTCGTTAAACTCGTACATGATGTTCCAGCCAAGAGGTCCAAACTTCTTTCGCTCCTGTATCACAGCGTGAAACATACACAGCCCAAATATCATCTTGCGCCATTTTCCATACAGAGCTGCAACGGACAAAAACAATCCACTAAATAATACGTAAATGATAAGGTGAAAATACCGGTTTTACTGTTGAATGATCCTGTATTTTTTTTGCCAGGTTACCACTGGTTTCAAAACCAAAAGGTTCATTACTCAAGCTGAATGATGAATTCTAAGATAATAAGAACAACACTACTGAAAATGTTAATAAGTTTTTCATATGTAGAAACACTCAGGTAATTTATACATGATAAATAATTACCATTAAAACCAAAAGTCAAAACTACTTTTTCTTTATCACCTTTGGATAGGAAAAGTCTCTTTATTACTCTACAACTATGCATATCATTGCAAATCTACCGTTTCCATATCCAATGTGCTTCAACTTTTAAAACAGCTTTACAATGAAACATTCCAAACTCTTTACTGGAGACTCACCATGATCCTCAAAGAAGTCTTCAGAGATCTCGTTAAAAGCTCGTTTCAAATTTGCTCTGATACCTTTAGGCGGTTCATTGGTGACTTTTACTGAGTTTTGCAAAACTGATACAGGGAACCGGTTTGAAGGCATGGAGCTCAGGAACAAACGGAAGTCTATATGAACATCCCTCGGGTTTTCTTGGATCTGCAAGATGATCCGCTCCATGTCTAACATCCATGAGGAAGCCAAGTGACAGTTCTGGAAATTATACCGAACGATATTATGGTTAGCATCTAAACATTAAATGCACTTCACCTTCCATCTTCACCAAGCTAAGCAATGCCTTTATCATTAGCATTGGTGGCGACAAATATGATATTTTAATTTGTGGTTGCAAGAGGGTCAAAACACATCTGGTGAATAGACTATAACTCTTTCCAGCACGGAAAATACAGGTGTCAGGTGACCCCAACCTGCACGGAATTTTGTTGTTGTTGAAATGTTTGTAAATACTTTATAATTTGTGTTTAGAACCATACTAAGTTTATAAGGTTATATAAAAATGCATTAACATTTTTTTTTTCATCAGATAGTGATAAAAGGGAGTTACACATATGTAACACCGTGCAGCAAATGGAACATATTTTATTGAATCCCCTAAATATTAAAAATCAATTTAGAGGGTTTCTTTGGGGATATCATAAATACAAATGCAAATTACAATATAAGAAAGTATATATTAATAAGGTATATTAAAGGTATATATTAAAGGTTATATAAAAATGCATTAACAATTTTTTTTGTCATCAGATAGTGATAAAAGGGAGTTACAC
Source organism: Macrosteles quadrilineatus (assembly GCF_028750875.1). Taxonomy (NCBI): domain Eukaryota; kingdom Metazoa; phylum Arthropoda; class Insecta; order Hemiptera; family Cicadellidae; genus Macrosteles; species Macrosteles quadrilineatus. The sequence goes on along the minus strand of NW_026542598.1, from coordinate 32,271,919 downwards.
ATATGTAACACCGTGCAGCAAATGGAACATATTTTATTGAATCCCCTAAATATTAAAAATCAATTTAGAGGGTTTCTTTGGGGATATCATAAATACAAATGCAAATTACAATATAAGAAAGTATATATTTTACACATATACCATATAAATCAATACAACATCATATAGAGACCTGAATAAATGTAGCAAAAGAAAATTCACACACTGATAAATGTAAATAATTATAAAATGTAAAAGTTACTTAGCCAAAACAAAGTAATATAAAGGCCAATTTATATTTAAGTAATATAAACATAAATTTAAAGGCGGGTTACAATAAAAAAATGTTCCAATATGTCCAAACTTTATCCTAAATTGTAATTACATAAGAAAAAACTATCAATATCGAGCCAAAAATATGAGAAAACCTATTTATAATGTCATATTATTTATAAAAATACATAAACGCAATTAAAATTAAGTTTCTGGAAGATTTTATAGTTAACTAGCTGTGTACCCGTTCTACGCACGGGGATCTTATAGTAATCAGTTGAAACCTACAGCAGTTGGTTTGCATATTTTCAGATATGCTGGCCAAACTATTTATTATACATAACTTCATTTTATGTCGTTTGTTGTTGTTCCGGATCGGTATGACAATCAATAAAAGGCTAAATTACCTGTGTCCGCCGGTCGATCCTAATGTATCCTATTACAGGAGATGCATTTCGGCGAAATTAAATCGCCATCATCAGTCCTAATATAAGGTCTTGAGCTTCCCCATTAGGTGCATCTTGGAGTTTTTGAAACACATACACGACACGAACTGTACACTTATATACATGACGAATAAAACATAAATACACGGTAGGCCTACTTTTATTTTACTATGGACAAGTAGACGCGCGTCGGTCGTGTGCCGAGTCTCGACTGAAAACGCTCATTTAAAAAATGTAAGTTTCCCAGCAATATACAACACTGATTCAAGGTCTATTTCCCGGTTATCAAAACTCAAGAACAATTTTATACACAAAGAATCTCTATTTTCATTTACTGTTACCCTACATATTATTGCACTTGCGATTAATTACATCCGTTATGTAAGGAAAAACGTTTTTAATCTTAATTGGTTTGGACTTGCTTCCAAAACGTGATCGGAAATGGTTGCGGTATTTGTAAATAACATTCAATGTAAACATATCAGTGACAGCTAGAAGAAAAATAATCTTGATTTGAACAGCTGTTCGTTATTTCATAGAAGAATATGTGCTAAACATTGGGACAAAAATTTACAAAAGATCGCACAAAATTGGGTTTTTAAACGTCCGTCATTTTCTTTACAAAGTGGTGACGCCATATTTTAATGGCTAAAGACAATCTCGGCAATCCAGTGAATACATTAAAATGATTTGGAACTTGATAGGTACTCTCGTTTTTCAGGAGTAGGCCGCGTAAAATAGCTCTTGGGTCGTAACAGATAGGAAGACAGACAGAAATTTAGATGAGACTTGTTTCGGTTTCTCTAATGTATAAAACGTAAAAATAACCTAAAAGTTTATGATTCTAAACAATGTACAGACAAAACTCTAATTTTATTTATATAGATTTATTATTTATGGATAGATATATTGGGAACACTGAGCTGCATGGTGTTACATTTGAGTAACGCACTTTGAAAAGTCAAAATACATTCTAGTTTACTGATTTTATGACTCTAAACTATTATAAAGGACGCTATTATAACAGTAAATTACAAAACAGCATGTGAATTATATAAGCAATAACAACATATCTTTAATTTGCATAAAAATAAAGACGGGATCTTGCGCACAAGTCTTTCACCAGGAACAGCTGTTTTCTAGGAGTTATTTGTCAGAATGTAAACAAATGGATGGTGCTGCCACCTAGCAAAGGTCCATAGTACTAACATTTAAAGTTTCCAGATGCATAGCGCTAGTAGTCTCGTTTACAAAAAATAAAATGTCTCGCGTTACAAAGATGTAACACCGTGCAGCAAAGAAGTCAAAAAGTCTGTTACATAAATGTAACACTGTGCTTGAAAGAGTATGAAACTATAAAAGCTCATTTAAAGTATGAATGAAGAGTACTAGTCTTCTTTTCATCAGGGTTTACACCGGTAGCTTTTTATGTAAAAGAATAACAAAACCCTTAAGTAAACGAAGTTTAGGCACCTCAAAGTTTTAAGGATATGCCATGGATCATCCGTTTACTCCCTCACCAAAGTCAGAGAAACTAACCACTAGAGATTTTTGGCACACCTTGCGGTCTTTTAATTTTGGATTTTTCCCACACAGTTAATTCTGATCGATTTTGATTGGACACTCCAATCATGTTCATTCGCCTATTGGGTCTGATGATGATTGGAGTGTCCAATCGAAATTAATCACCACTTACCATCTTTTTTGTATATTTACCGTCTTGTGAGTAACAGTATAAGCGTATTGTATGTTTTAAGAAGTGTTATAAGACGTTTCTTTTATCTACTTTCCGTAAATTTACAATGCTGATCAAGAAGTTATTAAATGAACATTAGCAATACTGGCATTCATAACCATGAAGCCTAATAAATGAGATTTCAACCACACTGAGAAAAGCCACTCAATTATTGGGAGCATGCATTAAAGTAATTTCAATTGAATTAATTTATCTTGAAATATGATTATTGATTACAGTTATTAAAAAAAATTCACAACTGATAAAAAATTATTAAAATATTTAAAATTGGAGTGGTAGACTTAATTTTAAATAATTATTTCCGTAATCATCATTTAGACACTGAACTATATTTGAAGACCAAGATGTAAATAAAACACACCTGCAAAAACACCCAGTCCCCTCGTTTTTTCCCTGTGTCAATCATTTTCTCAGCGATGGGTCCCTGGCCCTGACCCAGTGAGATGGACTGAACCCGGTCCTTGTTACCAGTCTCTGCAGCGAACCTCAAGAACGCTCCTACAGGGTCTGACCCAGTTGAAAGCACAAACACCAAAGGAGTTACGCTCGAAGTGTCTTGGTAACTGAACAAAGAGAATACAATACTGCATTATTTGTTGTATCCCGAAATATGCCAAGATTAGATCAAGTTCAAAAGCCACAACAAAAACAGAGTTAATTAAAAATAAATATTTTAAGTTATTGTAACTGAGAAAACAAATAAAAACAAATATAGTCTAGTACAAATTATGATCATACAAATAATAGCAATGACAAATTTCAGAACACTTACAGTAATGGTAGGCTCACAAGGGGACTTTCAACAAACGCTTTCCCAAGTTGTGTTTTCACGTATTCAGTTACTGCAAAAACTAGCTGAAATGAGAAATGAACTTAAAAATATGCAAATAATAAGTCGAGACAAATACCATTGAAAAACAAGCTACAAACAAACACTGTTTACTTATAAGATTTTTAAAATTCAAACTAAGCCAAAATAAGTATAGATTATGGTAAATTAGTAGTACATATTGCTTAATCGGTAATAGTAATTATTTACTAGTGTGTGTCACCTTAAGCACAGCTTTATTAAGTATGGGTATAATAGCGAGAATGAGCCCAAATAGCTAAGACAATGCAGAAATTTCTATCGCACAGGGCACAGTCTCTTCCTCCACCGAGAGTGTTGTAGTACATGAACATGAGGGGAGCGGTGTTGGATTTTGCCCTAGACACCAGCATTAGTGCTATACACGACTTAAGTGTTCTATTGAATGTTTTCTTTTTACCTTAATTATCAGTGGTAGGTTGAAATTGAAAACAGTGTAAACATATGCTAATTAAAAAATGGAAGTACTTGTAAAGATCACATTTCCTGACCTTTTCTTCTTTTAGGGCTTTTAGTAACATCATTTTCTCAAACTCAGTCAGTTTTTCATTCCAATCTACTCTGCTGATTTTCTTTTTCTTCGGGTCGAGTTCAATGATCTGAAAACATAGGTTTAAGAAGTAATTAATCAAACAAATGTATCACATTGCGAGACAGTTAATACAACTGTAAAACTTGTATTTAAAAATTTGTGAAAATCAAAATAAAGCACTAATATAAAATATTTGATTTTAGATGTACAGTATATAAAGTCTGACTATGTTGTAGCAATAGTCAAAGATATTACCATTATTTTAAAATTTATTAACAATACCGTTCTAAATAGAGTCGACTCTCGCTCATCCGGACTAATGTGGCGGAGGTCCGGTCCAGATTACGGAAAAATCCGGACTATCGAGAGTCGAGCAAATACAGTACTGTATATAGCCGTTTTTTTTTTAATTTTGTTCCAGGTCCACAGTATTGATAGCCGGCAAATGAAGTTCCACCGGTAATAATTTTTACCGCCGTGTTATCAGAGTTTTTGATTAACCAATACTTATATAATTTATTTCCTCTAATCAACAAGCACCTTCTTATCAACCATTTTCCTATCCACAAATCACTTAAACATATTTATTGTTACGGGTATTTTTATTTATTTTTATTGTTATTTATTGTTGATTTTTCTTTTGTTCTATTGATTTTCACATTGTATTTGTGTGTTATAAGTTGGATAACTGTTTGTTGATTATTTTTAAATGGCTCTGCCGTTGGTATATATAAATAAATAAATAAATAAAGGATAGAATTTTCTACAAACCTGTTCAAAGTCTCCCACAGAGATGGTTATTTTGCTAGTGCATTCTGACTGTAGATGTTGAAAGGATGGAAAGTTTTGAGTCAAATACAAAACACAAGACCACTGATTGTCTGACAATGTTGGCACGTTAGGTTTGTTGGGCTGGTCCTGTCAAAAATAAACTATGTGTAAAATACGTCTTAATAGATTAATTTAACTTGTCAGCTAATAATTTAATGATTTGGTTTATTAACGCAGAGTATGTATTATTTTTTTGGCAATTTAATCTGTAACCATAATACAATTATGATTTTATACACAACAATGTTTGTTTTAAGCTCCTAAAAATAGCTGCTCATGAACAAAAATATTGAATATATTTATGTATAAAGAATAAAAATTCCCTTGCGGCAATTCTCTTTATCTTAATAGTTCAGAAATAGTATATAGCCTTGGGAGTTAATGGTGTTGACTGTTCCCTATTGAAATAGTAATAGCTTTATATTAGAAAGATTTCCCAAATAAATTATATACAAAAATTAAAAATTGAAAATATATTATACGAAGCTACGCAACATACAGCGCCAGATCCAGTGACAGCGCCTCTCAGTAAGAAGCTCCACTCTGCGTCACTGATGGCGCCGGCGCCTCGGTAGATACTGGCGCACAACATGAAACTGAACACTAGCTTGTGGCGCTCAAACAGCCCGCGCGACACGTTGGTGTAGACGGCCAGCGTGATCTCATCTACCAGGATCTGCAGACGCTCTGACAGCTCCGAGGCAGCTGGGCTCGTCACAATCACACCGTTGAACACCTGGAAAGTAAAGTTCAAAGACGTAAACAATAAGCTCCACAACCACTAGTGCACTACAAACTAATGAATGTGTACAAACACTTCAAAGAGATAAGCTCATTTCAGTGCTAATAAATGCCTTGTTGCGGACAGCCATTTTCAGAAAATTCAACTGAAAGAGGTAAAGACTAACTTGTTCCCCAAATGGGAGTTTTAGACTATGAGTTTAAAAGAAAGAGGGCTATGTTTCATTAACAAGAGGTAGTGACAGTTTGGTAGAATTTAGCTTATTTTTTCTGTGAAATTTATAAAGTGGGCTACAGGCAAAGAGGCTTGACTAAAATGTTGAAGAACAAAATTGTTTTCTTAAATGACATCAATATCAATTGATAGTATTCCTGCACTTCAATATTTATTTTGTCAGATTGGACATCCTCATTAGTATTTCACAAACCACAACAGACAGCTTTGTTTAATGAGACTCTGATGTAAGGACAAATTATTTTCAACAATACTACAATAGATATACCTGGTTGAAGTACTTGAGAGAGAACTGGTACATGGGGTCTATATTGGCCAGGTCTGCCACCACAAAGTACAGTAGAGACCCACGGTTGGCCACTGTTCTGTACTTCTCTCTGGCCGTTGAGATCTTCTCTTCTGTAGCCTCCGCTTCCATCACCCGCGCTCCGATGATGGCTGACGTTTCCTGTGAACACAACAAATCTTCATCTATAGTGGTTTGCTAGAGTGGGCAGGTTGTAACTGTACCATTTTTTGCAGCAATTATATATTTTTAAAGCTATTTTTTTAATTAGGAAAAATCTAATAAATTTAAATTTTCCCCATTACTAGAAGTTAGTTATTGGTGATTACTGATTATCTTACTTTAATCTTTATCTCTTTGAAAACACCCTGTCAACCATGCACTAACAATCAATATAAATTACTGAAATAACAAACATACATAATATTTAACAAAACTAAGCATTGGAAATGAAATAAAACTAATTATTGGTTTATGAGATATTGATAAACTGAAAACAGTGAAAACGCTACAAAGTCCGACATTATTACAGTGATCAATTTAGTTGTAGTGATAAATGTACTGAGTTGTACTTTTGCACACTATGTGAGTGAGTTTGATCTAAATAAGTAGTGTAAATGTGTGACAGTGCTGCAAATAAACAACCAAGAAAATGTCAAACATAAACGCAAATCTAAAATCCAACTGTAGCAAGATATTCATACAAAAATACAAAAACAAAATTGACAAACTACAGTTTGATTGATCAAAGCCATAAAGGTACGGTACTTTGCTTTCATTCAGGGTTTCTATCAATTCTTCGTCATCTAAAATGTTCCCTTCACTGGCAAACAGAAGCTTGAGGATTTTATCTTCGATTGCTTTCAACTGGCCTTTATCATTATTGATCCTCACAATGAGTTCTGTTCTCTGGCTTTCAAGATCTGGCTTTTCTAACCTCACAACATCTCTGAAATAATTATTTAATAGTTAATAGTTTTACTATTTGAAATCTGTTACAATAAAATTACTATACCATATTTTACTCTGATAATCTGTATTTAAACTTACGCCAACAGCTGATCCTCCAGACCGGAGAGAGTTACGGTAAAGTTGATCAGAGTCACTTGAATGCAGACCTCGGGAAGGTAGTGTGGGTTGGATAGTTTGGTTGTTACGTATAAACGGAAATTTGAATCATACTCCACATCAACATCTCCTAGGCGTATCATTAATCTTCCTCCCTAGAAGAAAAAATTGTGATTTAATTGAACACAAATTTTGTTTATCGGAACCAAAAACCACAAGAAACATTAATATAGTTTACCTGGATGAAAGTTTGCTTCAGCATAATTGGGCCCAAAGTGGGGTCCAATACTTCTCCGACTTCCTCAATCAACACAGGCATTCCAATTCTGATGCCGGCCTCCAACATTCGTACGTAGTTGGAATCTGTGAGTTTGACGATTTTCAAACTGTGGTTTGCCTCCATTTGGCGAATCCATTGGTTTGCCTGAAAATCATTTGAAAGGAATGAATCATTGAAGCAATGTAGGTGTTGGTGTAAACTTAATAGACTAGACACTCACCATAATATTAATCAAACTATTCTGAAAAATAAAATAAAAACTATCAAGAAAAATAAAGAAGCAGATATTGGAAGGGTTGAAGGGTAATTTATAAATGAGAAAAAAAAATCTGACAGAAAGAAAATATATAAGACTGATTGTAAAAAAAAAACCAAAATTACCAAATGGTCTGGATTAGATGGAAATTTAGTAAAATTGCATGAAAGATAAAACATATAATTTATATGACTACAATAAGCACATGTTGCTCACAGAATCAAAAGACCCTTATCGTCCCCGCGATCACCGTAACTTCTGCGACAGCAAAAATATCCAAGATTATCTTTTATTTTGATCCCAAAAATAAGAGCTCGGCTCACTCAACTTGAGCAAAGTTGACCTAAAAATTATTTTTTGTCAGAACCGTCACGTCAGACCAACTGTTAGGATTTGCAGACCCCTATTTCTGCGTTCGACTAAGAATACTATATTGTGACAAGATTACCTGCTCCTGAGGGTCAATCATGAGAGGCCAACGACCGGCCTGTGTGACCAAGATGGCGTTCTCAGTAGACACATTGTCCCTAGGCAGACCACAGCTGTTCCACGTCCGTATCTCATAGGGATCTGCCAGCACTGCTATCAAGCTGCCAACACCAACATCAATAAATCAATGTTTCAGATGGGGGCTTTACCAAGGTGTATTTCAACCAACCCAAATTTGGATGAAAGATGGTCAACAGAATGGTTGAGATAACGAGCATAATTTGTTTATACTAATGTATGACGTTTGATTACAGTAATCAAATGTTATACCAAATCAAATGTTATACTATTGACAACAATCAATGAAATCGGTTGTCAAACAAACACCAAATAGAAACCTAAACTTTCACGTGACATCAAACACAAAACGCTTGATACAGTACAAATGTTTCCCTCTTCCTAGGTTCAAGTATACAACTAGTACCTGAACAGTGGAGAAGCAGGTATTTGCAGATCAGTCAGCTGTTTGGTCCACAAGCGGGTAAGTTCCTCTCTGTAGGAACTGGTGAAGGCTCCGAGGTAAGCCATACAGGCAGCAGCCACCAACACATCTCCTGTCAGGTTCTTCAACGCTCTACCCAGCTCCTGAACAAAACATCAGGACAGTTATCTTGAAAATGGGATACAAATCTACAGAAATTCATCTGACAGAAGACAAAGACTTTATTTTGGAGGTAAAATCAGTGCCAAAACTATCAAAACTACAAGTGCTAAAATGTTCAAAGATATATCAGACAATAATTTGTTTGTATTTGTGGGTTCTTTCATCTTTTACTCAATTGATTGTTATTGAAGGCTTTATCACAATTGAAGCCTTTAACTCAAGAGACATACTTCTTTTAAAATGTACACCATTAAAGATTTGTAAAAAAAACTGTCATCGTCAGGCCTTAGTTGGGAACTGACCATGCAGCATAGTAGGTTCTTTCATCTTTTACTCAATTGATTGTTATTGAAGGCTTTATCACAATTGAAGCCTTTAACTCAAGAGACATACTTCTTTTAAAATGTACACCATTAAAGATTTGTAAAAAAAACTGTCATCGTCAGGCCTTAGTTGGGAACTGACCATGCAGCATAGTATGCAATTACTGTAAAACAAACTCAACAAAGTTTTTTAATAAATGACCAACTGACCTCAACGGACTGTTCCCACCGCACTTGCTCATCACCCAAGGCCATAGTGAGTCTACCAGCTCTGCCCAGCCTAGCACTACATTGGGACATCTTGGCCTCCAGGCTAGCCTTCTCAGCCACACTGGCGTCATACGTGGCCTCCAGCTTGGCTATCTGGGCCTCTACATCAGCCAAGTTCTGCTGCTTCTGTCTCAGCACTGCCATTACTTCACCTAGCTCCTTCTCTGCTGCCTCCACCCTGAAAAAATATCACAACAGGCCAGTAGCATTGACTTTTGGATACCAAAGTTGAGATCTCATCCTCATCTATATCCCTCCATCAGAAGGAAAGCTGAAGTTACCTTTGCACTTGCAAAGATTTGGTGAAAAATATTATAAAGCGTGCGTAAGACAATCTGACCTTGAATGTACCTCCTACTGTACACCTTTTGCAGAACTGTATCACATTAGATTTACCATCTTATGGGCTATACCAATTGTAGAGGAAACTGCTTTTTGTTCCATCTCAGCCTCACTGAATGAAACATAACAGTTTGCTTCTATCAACATTGAAAACACAAAATGAGTCTGCAATTGATAATTAAAAACTTTCAGACTGAATTGACGCCTGAGAATCAGCCAATAATTGTTGCATATGTAATATACAAAGAGTGGCGCTCTCACACCAATGCCGATAGCTAAATTATTACTGTGAACAACGCTGTAGCACTGAAAGGGTTAATAATTGTCTTTGTAATCATAAATACTACAACCATCACTCACTTTTTCCTCTTGGGGTCGACAATGCGGAACGTGACAGCGTAGCTATCAATCGCCCGCACCCACATACACATAGAACGGCAAACCTTGCTCTGGGTGGCGACCAGATCCGGGACAAACTCCGGGTGTTCTATGTACTCCTTGAGCTTCTTCAGCATTGAATCCGGGATACGATCCTTGTCGTAATCCTGTAGCTTCTTCAGGAAATTAACATCTCCCAGTACTTGCTTGGCAGATGCCCAGTCTGTCCTGGAATCAGAAAATGTTATACAAGGTTAAGAAAAGTATAAACCACTAAAGGGCAGGTATCAATTGAATAACACGTTTTTAATGTGTTCAAGTTAAGAAAACACACTGTTAATGATTCAAATTGGACCATAAACTATTGATTCCACTAATTAACTAATTGACTAATTGAACTAATTGATTTTAGTCAGTAACAAAACTATATACTCATTCATTCAACTTAATTATCTTCGTGTTTAAATATACACTATGGTGTGTCAGTAGCAAACAATGTAAGTATGAAAATAAACAAACCTTTCAATGCAACGGCCATTGTCATGTAGATACTAAAGTGGACATCCGACCAGTTGTAGCCAAATATTCAAGAACATATTTTAGTCAGTCACTCACAGAAAGCGCTACTGTAAACCTATATTGCCTCCTGTAGTGTTTGATACTACGATGATTGATGTGACTAAAGAGATGCTACGGTTTACAGCAAGTCTTAGTTAAGTTTGCTTTGGTTAATAAGTTGATGTATTCGACAGAAATTACTAATTGACATCAGCACACTCTGTGGGTGGGTAAATTAAACATCAATTTTCATCTAAACTGACAACAGCTTCAACATGGTAATGTGATGTCTACATCAGTAGTCACTAGTGATACTTACTTGACCCCGAGAAGTAGACAGACAGCTTCCATGACAAACTTGACCAAATGGGGAGGTTTGTTGAACACTCTGAGTTCGTTGATGTCCGCTTTATTGAGACTCTCTAGAGCCTTGGACGCAGCCTCCATGGCAGGCAAGGCCAGGTCTAGGTCTGCCTGGGCCTCATCTGCCAGTGTCTGCATCTCTGCCGCTTTCATCTGGTTGTTGGAATACAACAGAGCCAGTTATAACAAAGTACTTCAAATACAGCAAACAATAAGCATACAATATGAGAGGCGTATTCAGGGACATTCTCATTGAGTTGAAAAACTTGTTATATATTTATGATGTTTTAAAATTAAATACTTGTAGCAGCTGGTCCATATAGAGGATGAATTTAGAATCAAAAGTCAGGGGAGACATTTTTTTTGTCCTATGACACTGGGCCCAAGCCTGTGATTGTTTTTAACATTACTTCAGGCTAGACCTAGAGGTTGCAGCAATATCACTTGGATAAAATCCATTGGTGATTTAGCGGGGTTTGAACCCAGTACCTCAGGGACTGAAGTCCCGCACTCCACTAGACCAGCTCGCTCCTGTTTAGTAGTAGGGCGTGGGGCTACAGAGCCCGAGGTCCCGGGTTCAAATCCCAATAATCACCAATGGGTTTGATAGTGCCGTGACTCTCTAGGACTAGCCTTAAGAATGAGTTACACCAGTTCCAGGCTAAAACATAGCGTCCTATAATGTGAAGGAGGGGCAAAGGATCCAAAGAATAGTACGACATACCTTTACAACCGCCTCGTCATTAACGACCACTTGTCGCACTTCATCCGCTTGTGCTTTCTCTCTTATCAAATTTTTCATCAGCTTTGCAGTGGCTTCAGACTTTATTTTCAGCTGAGGTTCCATTTCCACGAGCTCGACCTTCATTGTTGCCACCAGTTCATTTGTTTCATACAGTTTCTGTTCAAAAAACAAATTTATTTTTCATACAGCAATAGTTTGATTATATTATCTTTGCATGAAGCTTTTGATAGGTAGGTATTCATGTGGGTGGGGTAGATGATAAAAACTCTTTTAATCTCTTAAGAAGACAGTTCAATAAAAAATAATACAACTCATATAGGCTAAACTATATTGCTTGTAGTGAAACTATAATGACTTCATACTGCAGTGTTTCTATTTTCCGCCACTGTAATTTCACACCTAATGACTTTCTATTCCTGAATTTATTTGTTTTATCAATAGACATTTTTTATGAGAGTAGCTACAAAATTTGAAAGGGAAAGAGGTGCTAACAGTATGATTATTATGTGAGTATCAGGGCCCAAAATTTGAGACGCAAGCTCTAGGCAGCATCAAATTCCTTTTCCCACATGTCATAGATTAAATAAAATTCAACAAGTTAGACTCACTGTCAGTCCATTTTGTATACGATCCCTCATTTGAGTTGTTTGTTTAGTTTTTCTCTCCAACAAGCTCTTGTACTGCTTTAACAGCTCCAGGTAACTGCTGGGCGTCACATAGTAGTGTCTTCGCATTTCCTCGTAATATCTCACTGTCATGTCTCCCACGCTCTAAAATTTAAATTATTAGAATTCAAGCGATTTTAAACATGTAGGCATACAGCCAAATATTTGTAAACCAAAAATAATGACTTTTTGATTAGGTAGACATCTTATAAATTTGATTAGAGTATTATTACTGATTTTATTTTACTTCCCAATGTTTTGATTTGGTTTAAAATTTAGTATGTTATGGGCCTTTCAACTCCAACTATACAACCCTCAATGCTGTAAAAATTACAGTTCAAAATTATATGTCTCAGCTTTATCCCAACCCATTCCTTTAACAACTTAACTAACCTCGGACTCAAATGCCAATAAGCTATAAGACAAATTTGGACTCAATTTTTGCGTACAACTTGGTGGAGCCTTTGGTGGATTTTTCACCACCAACTTTTTGGCTTGTAACTCCGCAAAAAGATTGTTTAACATAGCTTCTGAATGGTTTTCAGGGAACAAACTGGCTCTTAATGACAAGAAAACACAAGAAATAATGTTTAGCTTGAGTAAAACTAATTCTGTTTGTGACTCTGTCAAACTCTTGGGCTTTACTTTGGACTCTGAGCTTGTGTGGGATGAACATGTCAACGCCCTATGTACTAAACTTAACCGAGTAATTTGTCTTTTGAGGAAATTAACATCTGAATTTCCTTCTGACTTTGTGAGACTAGCATTTTTCTCTTTTTTTCAGTCACACGTGTATGGAACCAGGCTTTGGGGTCACTCCCCACAGGTTCAGAAGGTCCTCGTGCTACAAAAAAGAGCAATTCATGTGATGTGTAATTTGCCTTTTAGAGCACATTGTAGAACATTTTTTTGTTGATATGCAGATCATAAGTGTCATCAATGTATATATTTACTAGTGTTTAGAAGCTATCAAATCGATGGAAAATGATCTTATTTTCAATAGAGACATCCATCCATCCGTATAGCACTAGAACTTGTAATGATGAACATACTCCTAGCAATAGGCTAAGTAAAAGTCAAAAGTGTTTCCCTGTTTCAGGTTTCAAATTTGTCAATGCTCTGCCTGTTAGCATTAGAAACTTGCCAAAATTGAAGTTTATGAAAGTGTTAAAGAATTGGCTACTAACAAATCCTTTCTATAAATGTGACGATTATTTTGAGGCTTTAAAAGGTTGAAAAATCATGTAGTGCATGGACCCGTTGATAAAAAGGTATGCCTAATTTTTATTTACCTTTGCATGGTTTGCTGTTTGGATTTGCAGTTTTGTTTGTTTGTTTTCCTTTTTATATTAAGTTTTATTGAATTTTTATTGCACTTTGACGTAGCCTATTGTACAAACTTAATGGCCTAATAAAATCTTTGAATCTTTGAATCTTCAGTTGTAATTTCTGAGCATTACACATAACTGGGTAAGAGAAAAATATAATTACTGAAGGTATAATGATGAGTACCTGATGTATCGTATAGCACATCTTAGCCATGTCCTCGACCACATCAGCCTTGATTGTATCCTTCAGAGCGTCTTGGGCCACTGACAACAGAGCTTCCATTGGCCAATCCACGAACCAGTCGATTGTACAACAGTTCACTAACGAAGGGAACATTCTGCATCTCCTCCTGGCAAAGATTAAATTTACATGTATGAGTAATAATTGCAGACAACATCATGATTAGTAAAAAGACAGTTTTCACAAGATGGATCTGATCATGTCTTTAGGTGAGAAACGAGTTTTAAAGCTTGAGCAAAAAATTTTTGTTTACATAATTTGTGATTTTTTAGATTTTTTATTATCTTTACTAATCCAAGTACACTCATGGAAGCTGGGATCCTATGAATAAACCAGGTAAACACCGACACAACTAATGGTATCTACTTCGAACTAAAAAATATCTTAGTGAACAAAAGATTATCTAGGCAGTTTTGGCTTTTGTTACAGTTTTCACCTACCTAAAAGAATCTCCCACAGGGCTCATACAAATGACAAGATGCAGTTTGTTGCGAACTTTAGAGATGAAGAAGTCAAATATTCCGTCTCTGTTAGCCTCGTTGACTCCAGCCTCTTTGGCAGCTGGTCGACAGGCAATGATCACTTTTTCATACTCATCCGACTCAAACAAGTTAGGAACCTCTCCTGTAAAAATACACAAGTCACATATAACTATTTATGGACTCGTTTACAACAAATAGTATATTTCACTACTAGTCACAAAAGTGACCCATATCGAGCCCCGAAATGGGACTTTCGTGACGAGTATAGAACGATACATTTAGCGTATTATAACAGGGGGTACATATTATAAAGGATGTTATACAGTAAAGGATCAATACAAATATTATAAAGGAGAGGTGGTTTATGTGAGCTTGTTTCAGGTGAATGAAAAAAATACTGAACCGACTAGGCTTAATTTTACATAAGGTAGATCGTGAAAATGTAGTAAAATAAAATTACTTCCTACTAAATCTTCACAAAACTTAAGTTTTAACAGAACAAAAAAATAAAAGTCAAAAGTAAAACAACAAATTATAAACATTACTAACCTGAATTTAATAAATTGTTTATGTCCTCAAGAAACTCCTCTACGACAATCTGGGTGTCAGTAAACAGAAATACTGTGTCTTGGTTCAGCGCTCCAGCAGAAAAACACATCTTTCGCAAGTCTTCATGAAAAGAATTGTAATCATAGGAGCCTGTGAGCTCGATCTGAGAACATCTGAAAATAGTGTTTGTTTAGCTTTATTTTTGTAATCTAAACTACAGATATCTCAGTGATAAACTTAAATTGTGTACATTAAAAGTATATCAAGTTTAATACAAAATGTTACTAATTTATTTCTTTTCACTCCAAACTAATCTCTGAAGACAAATGACAAATGACAATTCTTTATTGCACATAACATCTGTTAAAGTTATTACAAATGTAATACACAGACAGGTACATTGTCAAGGTTTCTAATAAATAAGGAAATCTAAATAGGTATATAAAAAACCTAGGATTTAGCCAGTAAGTTACCCCTACAAAGCTACAGCATGGTGGAACTGTTTATGTTAGGAGAGGTTGATGAGAGATTGGGTGTCTGTTACCAGGAGTCGTTGAAAAATTCCTCAAGAGTGTAATATGCTTTTTCTACTAAAACTGTTTTGATTTTGCCTGTAAATTTTGCTAAGTTTAATTGCTTTAAGGAGTTTGGAATTTTATTGTAAATTTTTAACCCCATATAGAGAGGACTTGTTTCATATTTTTTTTTAAATTATGAGTGGGGTATTGAAAAATGTCTTGTCTTCGGGTATTATATGAGTGATTACTAAGATAATTTTGAAACATACCAGGATTTCCATGAACCATTTTTAAAATTTCAAAAACGTATATTGAAGTTAGAGTTAAAATTTTAAAATTTCGAAACAATTGTCTACATGATGTTTTTTTGGGGCAATTTGCAAGAGTTCTGATTATTGATTTTTGTTTTTTAAAAACTTTGTGGACGTCTGTGGCTGTCCCCCATAATGTAATACCATAGCTTAAAATATAGTACACATAAGCATAATAAACATTTTTACATACTTCCAAGGAGGTAACCTGAATTAAAACACTTAAAGCATATCTTGTTGGACTAAGTTTTTTGTTTAGAAAATTAATATGTTCTGTCCATTGTAGTTTACTATCCAAATATATCCCTAAAAACTTTACTACATTTGTGGGCGAGGCAGTAGTTTCTGTTCCAGTGGTTGAATTTCTCAATTTGAAAATTAAAACACTAGTTTTATCTTCATTCAAAAGTAAGCCATTTTTTAAAAACCAATTTGCTATTTCTCCAATTGTTTCTTTGACATCATCATGTAACATTTTAACAGTACTTCGTCTGATGAGAGCTGTTGTATCATCTACATAAAGGGTAAAGTTACAGATTTGACTTGAAAAATGAAAAGGTAAATCATTAATATATGTGAGAAATAAGAGAGGACCTAGGATTGAACCTTGCGGAACTCCATAGTTATTATTTGCCCAAGAAGAGTATTTGTTCCCAGAGGCGGTTTTAATTACTGTTCTTTGTTTTCTATCGCTTAAGTAAGACTTCAAAAGTTCAATTATTTGTCCATGAAAACCAATTGCTGTAAGTTTTTTGATAAGAATTTTATGATTAACACAATCAAAAGCCTTGGATAAGTCGCAGAACACACCAGCTGCATCCAAGGCCTTCAAAGCGCAATTTACAAAGTTATTTAAAGCTGACTGGGTATTTAGATTTTTACGGAAACCAAATTGTTCCTTGCAAAACTTGTAGTTATTTTCCAAAAAGCTAGATAATCTAGTGTGAAGAATTCTTTCATAAACCTTTGAAACATTACTTAATAAAGAGATCGGTCTGTAGTTCTGTACTTCATTTAAACAACCTTTTTTGTGAATGGGTACTATTTCTGAGAGTTTTGGGTACTATTTCTGAAGAACTCCCATACAGAAGAACTCCAATTATCCAAACTCCAATTATCCAAACTCCAACTATCCAAATTACCAATTATTCCAATGTCTAATACCTCACCTTATCAAAAATGTGAATAACCTAAAACCACAGAAATAAGAATGGTTTTTTTAGAAGGAAGAAGCCAGGAAAATCTAAAACCTCTCCCGCGGTCACGAAAATCATACTCATCCTCTGCAATTGCGGCAAAACCGTAAATCTTTTGATCACAAAATTTTCACAGACACGTTCTGTGATCGCTATAGTAAAAGCACGGCTTGACTGGGCCTGTAAAATGCCCTGAATTTCAGTAAGAGTCAAATTATCTGAATTTTTACCATCCAAATGTGGTACAGAATTGATTCGGATAGTTGGAGTTCCACTGTACTTGGACAAAATATCAGCTGATATGTTTTGTTAATTTTTTTTTGACATCTGGAGTTACTTTCAGGCATGTTAGCTGAACTATATTCCTTTTGAAAAAAATCCATACTAGAAAATGGCTTTCCTTAAAAATATTACTTTAAAAAGGGGTACTTTGGCCCATCTCCTCTGATGTTTCTCAGGGGTTCATGACACAATGGAGTTAGACGGTAACTTGCATGATATGCCACTAATTTTGACTTTTTTAATTTACATTTACAATCATGTATATTTAAAACTGTACCTGTAGCCATTAAGATGAGCAGCCAGCTTGGTCAGGCTCTGTTTGCCCATGCCTCCTACACCCACCAACAGTCCATTGCCTCTCTCTGCTCTCAACAGTCTTGCTAGCCTACAGATGTGCTCAATAGCATCCATGAAGAATATAAGCTTCATCTCTTTCGAAGTCAGCAAATTGAAGTCCATTAGGTAGTCCTTAAACCAATATTATACTATGATTTTATTTAGGGATGGACGAGATTGGATTTTTAGTTCGAGACGAGACGAGACAAGATTTTTTATTTCTCATAAAATTTCGAGACGAGATCGAGATGGGATTTCCCTTCTCATACACAATGGGAAATGCACGTTCAAAATTTTTACCTGATTTTGTAACATTGTTAGATGACTGTTTAAATACAAAAATAATGATAATAGGCAAGAATATTTACAATCTTTTATTAAAAAACATCAGCATAACATTTTTTTATTACTCACGCCTAATTGATTAAAAATGCCTACGATTAGGAAACATAGTGATATCAGTTAGGATAGAGTTCAACTTATCCTAAAATAAAAGCAATATTAATTTTTATAAAATAGTTACTTGTTTTGACGTTTTATAGTAATAAAACATTCCTCACACTGCTTACACTTAACAAAACTTCTCAAATGTTATTAAAGTAATATTATTAAAATAATTAAAGTAATATTTACATTTAAAGAATTAATTAAATATGAACGCCTTCGCAAAGGAAACGCAACTACAACACGCTCCTGTATTTCGGGTATTGCATTGACTTTCTGCAGGCGTTTTAAATTTTTTTTTTTTTTTTTTCTCGTCTCGATAAAAATCTTGGCCAAAAAGAAATCTCGTCTCGTGTAACGAGATTTAAAATTTCCCGAAAATTTCCCGAAATTTCGAGACTTGACCATCCCTAATTTTATTTCAAACATTTCAAGCATTGCCTAATGATCATGTGTACAGGAAGTGATGTAACCCTAAAAATGAACTTAGATGATGAGTTAGTTTAGGCCTCTAAATGATTTTAATGATGCTGTAAAGTTACTTATTTTAGGAACTTTTTTGGCGCTTTTTTACTGTCCAAAAGTGTTTTGCCTTTCTAAAACTCATAGCCACTTGTTTTTTTTTTTTTTTTTTTTTTTTTTTTTGCGTATTTTGCAGGAAAAGGGTAGTATGTTATTACAATTTTAAATAAAACTGGTTGAATATAAATAAAATCATAAACAATAACACGGCAATAACTATATTCCCTAACCAATTGATAATAATTATGTTTCTCATCTTATTTGACAAAGGGAAATCAAAAAAGGGGCTTGACATAAAAAGTTAATAGCCTACAAATAAAGATAAGGGGGAACAAGTAGCGACATAATAATATCGCTGTTATTAGTAATATTAGTACCTTTGCATATGCATATTATGCAGTGCCAGTGAGGAGTCATGCTTGGGAACCGAAATAAGGAGGGGGTGAGGGGGGTAGTCTAGTGGTGCAGGGGGGAAGGTGGTTAATTTTTAGATATTTTCCAAATATAACTCTTGCACCCTGGGTTCATTTATAGCTGCAACGTCCAAAGAAAAACCATAAAATCCAATGACATACTTCCCAACTGAAAACCCCCTGATAATTCTGCTAGAGGATCAAAACTAGTTACAGGTTTCTAGCTATAACCCTCCCTAAGGAAATAGTAAAAATTGCAATATTAATATTTAACAACAGTTCGCAAAAGAAAAATCATTAATACCTTCTAATCTAGATAAGTTTGGATCATATAGTAAAGAGAACCCTACTTTAAAAAAGGGGTTTCCAGCTAAAATGGAACTTAAAAGAGTCCCTCACACAATCAAAGTTTAAAAGGACGATAAAAGATAAATGGTATATGCACTACATTTAGTGAGTAGGCCTAAGTTATTTTCACTAAATATAATTAACGGGAATATACTTTCAGGTTCCTTGTAGAGACCTAAGAAAAATCCTAACAATTTGAATCTGGATATTAGAAACAACATATATGGTAGGGATCCATCCCATTCCTCTTGCGCATCTAATAATATGGTATCTATCAACATCAACACACTAACCCTTCTCTACCAGAGCATAACAAAACCTTCATAAAAGACACTCAAAATAAAAACCATTTATATTTAATATCTTGTAATATTTTATTCTGTGCAACAACATACCTGCAATATGCCTTTCATTTTGTCAATATCCTTTATCTCGTCGTAAGGCCTATCTTCCTTGGCAGCCTGAGACATAAAGTCCCCAAACAACAGCAAGGGAGGTTCCCGTATTGGCACCATGTCTGGTAACATGATAACAGGTGTGCCAAAGATTCTTTGACACACTTCCCTCATCAGATGGTAAAAGTAAGTCTTGTCCTCCAGGTTAATCAGACGGTCGTGAAAAACCCTTAGACACTCGTGGTAGAACAGTCTGCAAACCAATGGGGTGCTATTTAGGATTTGATAGACATTTTAAATCTTAATTAGAAAAGAACAAGTTTGCACCATACGCCATTGAAAGTCTAAAAACATGGGATTGATTTGAAAGAAACAAAAAAGTTACCATAATTTTTTTTGTAGAATTTGCAACAACCACCCAGCAAATTATTGTTATAACTTTCCATATTAATAAGGGAACTTAAAAAAGAGAGGAAAATATTTCAGTAATACAAAAACTAACACTTAGTAACACTCACAAATCATTTTGACCCATAGCAAATCACTGGAAAGGCGTTTGCATGGATGGATAATATATTATGGCTATGGTCAAGTTTACTGCAACTATATTTTTCATTTTCTATAATTTTAGTAGGTAGGTAACATTTGGGGTAACCATCACTTCTGCGTTCTGCCATATGCCAAACATACCTCAGTCTCGTTACCACAGCCATGTGGTACAGTCACTTGCTTGGTATAGTTTTTGAATTTAGTAGGGATCTGCGTTCCCAATATTTTTTCGGAGTGAGATCAGTATGGCTGGAAATAATTTTCAAACCTAGCACGAGTCAGGCCAAGACGAGCTTAGCTTTTATTTTGGCCACTGCAGAAAGTGTCTGCAAAGATGCACAATAGAACTAGCAATTTTGCTGCCATCGCATGTGATGTTTACAGTTTTGCCGCGATTGTCGCTACAAACGTCTTGTAGCCTGCAGACCGACTTGGATTTTATTATTTAGTTGATTTACCTTTTTCTTAAGAATTTACATGTGGAGTTTGCTACTATATTATAGTACCATAGATAAAACATACTCCCTTAGTAGATTTCCCATCCTTATGGAACAGCTGAAGCCAATTTTATTGTTAGTTCTGTCCGTTTTTCTGTAGAGGTCGTGTTTTGTTTACAATTTGTTTCCCGTTATTACAGCCATTTAAAACCTCGTTTAACCAAATAATACGATCTAATCATAAACAATAACTTGTCCCCTAGTTATATAACCAAACAGTAAAGCACAAATCAAGAAATTAACCCTAAAATAATAGAAACAAAATTTCATCGACAATAGCGCCCAGTGTCACCGTACATGAACTAGACACGAAAAACGTGCTTCAAAATTTACAATGGGATGAGAAGTCTACTTGTGTTGGTTAGTCTAT
Organism: Macrosteles quadrilineatus; assembly: GCF_028750875.1. Lineage (NCBI taxonomy): Eukaryota > Metazoa > Arthropoda > Insecta > Hemiptera > Cicadellidae > Macrosteles > Macrosteles quadrilineatus. The sequence goes on along the minus strand of NW_026542598.1, from coordinate 32,250,850 downwards.
GATAGTACTTACCTCAGATCACCAGCAAGAACAGAAATTCCAATAAAAGACTAACTGAATAGAATACTGACCTTAGCATGTCATTGGACTCTCTCATTGAACTCGGATCCGCCTGCAGCATGCCTTGCACACACTTGGACAGATCTCTCAGGTTGAAGACATAGTGAGACTTGGCAGGGGTAGGCAGTAGGTCCACAGACACTCTGTTGTATATATCTACGGCTGCAGCTACCAGCAGCTCTCCGAGGTCACTGATGCCTTGGGAGAAGTTGGACAGGAACCCACACAAAATCGACTGTAACACAAAATCCAGCTACCTATATTTTGTTTAAAATTACGTTAGAAACTAGGTTATGAGCACATTTAAGGAAAAAAAAAACTCTTTATAAAAGTTAAAAGTAGTAACATAACAACATGAGCAGGTGCAGATAGCCGTTCAAAGTAAACGTTACAGCAAGGTTAGTCATCAGAATTTCAATTTGCCATGCAGAGAGGAATAAACATCTGATGATTCTTATAGCTTTACAGAAGTGGAACATGCTAAAATTGTATTACATTGATCTATAATACGTGACAAATGTTAACACTAATAGTAAATGTATAGAATACACGTAATATAACCAAAGGTAAATTTAATACTGTTAGACTCAGACTATTCAGTTAAAAATCTGTTACAGTTAAAAAATCTGCAACTTACCTTGAAAATAACCTTAAGTGTAGTCTCAGTGGGAGATGGTATCAACAGGATTGCAAAGTGACGGACGAACCTCGGAGTCAAGGCGTTGCGACCACCACCGGGCGGAGCACAAGCAGCAGATATGACCACATCCTGAATGTCCTTCCAGAACATTTTATCTCTGTCGTACAATCCTTTAAAATCCAAGTATTGTCTGGAAATAAATATTATCTTGGTAAATAATATTATCCTACGTTTTTTGTAGTTCTCTGGTACAGAGATACTGATAGTTTTTCTACTATCCAAAAATAGTGGTATTTTTGTACTACCTATACTAAAAAATAAATACCACTACCCAGCTAAATACAAACGATGTTCAAGAATCAAGAGATGGTGCATGGCCTTGTCTTGTCTTAATATCCTCAATGCTAATTGGCTTGGGTTTTTAAAATTTTCTTTTTCTTTTGATATATCGATCGAACATCATGAAAGCACATTGGTAAACAAAATTGTTATTTGTTACCTTAACAATTCAATGGGAGGTTGGGCTCCATATGTCTCCAATTTGGGCATATTGACATCATCTACAAAAAAGACAAACTTCTTGCCAGCTGGAGCACCAAGCAATGTTTTCTTCTTCCTCTCCAGCTTGGACTCGAGAATCTCTTGTGTGCGAGCGGAGCTGGTCTGAGCAGAGAAGTTGATAGTGGCCGTCACCCAGGTTCCAGACACACCTAGTCTGTTCAACACTGACTTTGCCACCACTGACTTGCCTACACCTGAGGTCAACACTTGACTTAGAAGAGAGAAAATTTTCTACAAAAAAGCTTAAAAATAAAATCAAAGCTGTCATTCCAGCTGGAAGAGTTCCATAGTAAAAACCAGTATTTAACCTCTTTGAGAGTGAAGAAAACTAATTGTTAGTAAATGCAGCTGTTTTCGAACCACATCAATAATTTTGCTCTAAGTAACTAAGCGAGTATTTATAAGGAGAAAGGAAGGATACAAAATTAACTCACCTGAAGAAAGAATCCCAAGAAGTTAAAAAAAAAAAAAAAACACAAAAACTAACCTCTGAAGAAGCCCCTGAAAGGGTTAAAATATCAAGTTGTGTGTATTACTTTTTTAAGTTCATCTTTCTGGGACACTTTCTTCAGGTGAGTATCTAAGCATTCTGGAATATTTCAGATTTCAGGTTGCAATGTGATTTTTCAGGAGGATCATTCATGTTATGGGGAAGGATCATTGCTCAGCAAGCCAAGCGTTGATGCATCAAAATGGGTTAGGTCACCGACCATTTACCTGTTGTTTCCCATTAAGTAACAGGTGTTCTACATTCCTGGTCTATGGTTACTTGGCAGGAGAACTGTTTCTCTAGTCATTGTGAGTTGGGTGTAGTATTGAACACTCTCTGTGGATTATTTACTTAAATGGATCAACATTGGCTTGATGACAGTGAAGAGATTGATGTAGAACGTTAGAAGGTGCTCAAGTTATTATTAGATTCTAACTAACCTTTTCCTCAATAATATGCTACAATTAAATATCATAAAAAAACTTTTTCAACTTTTTTTGCCACTCCCTGACGACATATTTTAGGTAAATAACTACTAACCAGGGATTGACATTTTGGAACAGCCACACTCTCAAAGAGGTTAAACTAAATCATGCTAAAACATTAAACATAGCAAACATCAGAGTACAGATAAAGATAACAACAAAGCCCCTCATACCTGTTATGCCTGTAAAGAGCACAGGTTGACTGATAGCCAGAAGTTTCTCCATGATGTAGCCGAAGCGCACAGTGTCTACAGTAGGGACGAGCATCTCAAAGAATGGTGTTTGCGGGTCGTATTTGTAGGCGGGCGTGATGCGAACCCAAGGCTCCAGCCGTCTCTGCGCTACATTCAAGTAGAGATCCCACAGGTCACAGCCTGCAGGAAGCCTGCACAAATATTTTGTTAAGGTTTTTTTGATTTTGGAAGGAAACTGTCCAAACCCTGGTCTCTTACTAAGGTTGACCTTTCACTAGACATCATCATGAAAACCTAATGAAAAGTTGTATCTGGGTCTAGAATCGACTTCACCAGGAATCGAACCAACAACCTTCGGATTGTAAGGTAGTACAATACTAATTAGCTACCCAGACAAAACCATTGCTTTAGAAACCACAAACATAGCGACTTAAAGATCATGCCTGTTGGTCACAAATTGTTATTGAGAGAAATCATTAGAATTTGATGTTACAATTAAATTTTTTTATTACTATTTTAGTGTTTGCAAAAATTTTAAATAATAATTTTTTCATGACATCCAAACAATTATACGTTACAATTTAAGTAACCATGTAAAAAGGAATTTGTATAGTACTGAGGTAATATAACTGCTTACACTAAGCTATTACCAATTCTTAAACTTTTGCTAGATATGTGGTATTCCTACTATCCAAAAAAGTGAACATTACTTGAATTGAACATTATTTTGATAAAACATCGATAAAATAAAAATGACATATAGATACCATGAAAAAATAAAAATAGCAAAAAATCTTTACTTACTGAGCATCTGGATTGTCCTCAAACTGATCGTGTACAAACTTTTCAAATGTTTCCCGTGATGAATCAATCAAATTCCCACCGACAGACCAAATGTAGGAGAAAACAAAGGTCTGACATATGATACTGCGTGTTCGGCTCCGGTCTAAGGTTTTCTCCAGTAGTCCAGGCTCTCTTATGAGGCTTTCAAACATGTTGCACATCATGGTCGCTTTACTTATCTCAACCTAGAGTTAAATTGGAGAAAGTTAGTAACATGATGGCATTAACTTTTGATACTAAAGTAGACATCCCATCTATATAGGTCAGCTGTCACAATTTTTTTTATTAAAAAAGAACACAGTTAGTTGTGTGAGCCAGTCACAAAATCCACTAGAATATGCTAGACTGTTTTCAATAGTAAGTTTTAGGCAAATGTCTTTAGTCTTTAATACAAAACACAAATGGAGTTTGTTTGGACATAAACATACTTTTTTAAGTAGCTATAAATATTGTTAACCATTAATATTTACCTACACAAACATTTCTAAAAAACTTCTGCTAAAACTTTAAATTTTGATAATTATTACAAGTAGTCCACACTATACACTGTGTTCAAGCTGCTGTCAGGGTGAAATCGATTTTGCAATCCATTCTAACTAAAAAGAACTTATTAACTAAAATTATAAAATATTTTAAAAATTAAAGTGAAGTCATTTTGTTTTTAGCGAATTTCCCATATAGGGAATAAGCTATTACCGTAGTACTCATGGTAAGACCTGGACGCGGGACCGATTTTTTTTTTAGTTTTGAGGTCCCTAGAGGCCAAAAACACCATCCGTTCAAATTCATATATATATATATATATATATTTATATATTTATATATTTATATATATATATATATATATATATATATGTGTCCGTCAGCACGATAACTCGAGCAAAAATGATCCGATTTTGATGAAATTTGGTACAAACGTGTAAACCTACGTTTATTCGAACGAGTTCGCGATCCAGCATGATCGGACCATGAGAACGGGGGTTTACGGGGGGTTTTATGGGGTAAAAATAGGTTTTTCCCATTTTTGACCCAAAAAACATAAAATTTAGCAATTTCTTTCCAAACCATTTTGTAGATCTTAAAAAAACAAATAATTTAGTATATTGAAGCGTTATTATGCGCCTAATGGTTACGGAGAAAATTCCAAAAAATAGTAAATTTAAAATTCCCATGTTATTCTTATGGAGAATAAGTAAACTGTTGTAGTTTGCTTGTTTATGAACATATTTTGATCAAATTTGGAAAATGTTTTTATTTCTTACTAACTATTAAAATTTTACAAAAAAAAACAGTTTTACCCTCCCTGATGCAGCAAACCTAAGTACAAACCTAAGTACTTGTTAAAATAATTATATTTAAATAGGGAATAAATGTTATATTTTTAAGTAGACATTTCAGTGTAAATCCAATCAGTCAAATGGAAATTTGCTTAGTCTGCAGGTTTGCTGCGGCGGGGGTATTACTAAATACTGATCTTACTTGAAAAAAGTGTTAGTAATTGATCTAGTATGTGTGAAATTACCCAAACCAGAACTATGTAGCGAGCACTATCTGTAAAACTTACATTAGCAACTCATTTTTTTTTTTGTTTTTTTTTCGAGTATAATTTTAGCAACCCTTTTTAAAGATTTTTGTGAATTGAAAATCACAACATGCAGAATACAAATTATTTACTTTCATGGACTAATTAAAATTCTTTAATAACACAACACGACTCCGAGTTCATATTCAGACTTACCTGAGCGATGGGGTGGACGCAATGTTTTTTGACAAAGACGAAACCATTTTCAACATATTTACTGAACAGTTCCAGAATGAACGGAGCGTATTCCACCAGTAAAGGTATTCTCTCGACAACACTCTGCAGCCAGGAAGTGACGTAAGGCAACCACTTGAGCTGGCTGGGGTCTACGTACACCATACCACAGCGGCTGACAGTGGCTGGTGATGCTTGCGCAAGGTCCATCACCTCGAACACCATGTGTACCTGTCAGTCAGAAGAGCATTCATTGATAAATCATTGAACATCGACAAATCAAAATCGTTGATCAAATGTCAAATACAGACTGTTTGGGTCTTTGTGACTAGTGAACTTTTTATCTTTAGTGTAAATTTGGAAGACACTATGGAAAATGTGTTCATAAAACACTAAGATATGAAGATAACCATACAATTATTGAGGCAGTGAATTTAGATAACAAAAAATCGTCAAAAACAACAAATACACAAATACAAGCTGGAACTAGCAGTCTGTGTTAGTTTACTGTACAAATTGTCCTTTCAGCAATAACTCCTCTTTTTCATGGTGTCTTGCAATATATTTTGTGGTCGTTAAATGAGCTATCTTACTAAATATTACAGTCTAATTGTTACCCAGGAGGTTAGTTTGATGCGTTCAGAGTTGGCAAGACACAACATCTTGTTGTCATCCAACACCGTGTTCATGTTCTCTATCCACACAGCATCCACCGGGCCATCGCACACCACCCACTGGTGCTCCTCTTCTGTACACTGAAATGAGTGAAATATCAGTTGAGAGAGTTATACAATACAGAGACAATTCTCCTCCGCTAAATCACCGATGGTTTAGTTTTACATATAGAAACTACAGCTTTAGGTGGGCTCTGAACCAGCAAATAGGAGAAGTTGTTGTTTTTTATATTGAGCCTTGAACAACAATAAAAATGTTCAGCTTGTAAAAACGAACAAGAGTAAAACCACAGCAAGGTAAAAAATCCAATTATTCTATGGTATGAATTGCATGTATGGTTATCATCCGTGAAGAGACCAGATACAGTACTTTAATTTTAATTTTACATATTTATATATATACTGCAGCTATATGTGGCTTACCAGCAAGTACTATGATAAAACTATATAAGTTCTTTTCTTTGACAAAAATTTGTCGGACTTAAGTAAACACTAGAGAGAGATTTAAATAAATATTTAAATTTTGATATTTAATTCACCCTACTGTGATACATTAGAGTCCCGCTATTTGCTATTCCGAACACCACTATTTATAAAATCTGTCTATCCCAAACTTAAGTTCGGCAAATATTATTGAGAACACATATTCTACGGTCACGGCAAAATCAAAAATATCTTTGAAGTCACGGTGAAATAATGAACATCTTCTGCGGTCATAAAAACATCATCATCGTCTCCTGCGATCGTGACAAAACTGTGAACATCATCCACGATCGCGATGTTTAAATATAACAGAAATCCGCTTTCTGGATTCCCGCTAACCCAGACAGGTTTTGGTCCCAGTTAATTTGGAAATACCAAGATGTTTCTGCGCCAGAAAAGGGTGAAACAAATGTGGAAATTTTAATTTAAATATCAAATGGATTTTTGTGGAGAGATTTAAAATACTGAAACAATTAAAATCACGTAAGAGGAAGGAGGCCTACACTTTTTCTTGTTAGGTAAATTTGTAGCTTAAATAGAGGCTCTAAAATACTAAGCTCTGACTTGATCACATAGCTTAAAGCTTGAAAAATTTCATCTAGGCTACAGTGATTATAAAAACTCACTCTGACGGCAAGCCGCACAAATATCCCCAACAGACCGTCCTTCCACTCCATGGTGAGCAGGTTGACCTCCCCGTACAGCTCCCCCATGGTGACGGACTTGGGGTTCATGGTGTACACGTTGACAGGACGATAGTACTGACCTTCCACCTTGCGAGCATGCAGCTCAGTCAGGGTGTCTTTCAGAACCTAGAGACAACAATCTACCAGTATTACGTTTCTCTTCCTTTTCAACATTTTCAACAATAACTAGCACCATACCCCTACAGTTTTTAGGATTTGCTGCAAGCCTAAGGCTGATGGACTGCATTGAGGGTGCTACAAAAAGCCGTAAGGTTGAAATAGCCGGGAATAGCTTTACCACAACCCCCAATCCAAAAAAACAAAAACTAAACTGTTTTTTTTTTTTACACAATTTGAATATTTTTACTACTTTACATTACAACCAGTTATTTGTTGTCTGTTAAAAGAATTATGTATTTAAAATACAAAATAAATGTACAAACAAAATTCAAGGAAATGTTAAAATGGTTATTTGTTCTTTTTAACTTTTTTAGGGAGCCAGTTGACCCAGAGAGTGTCTGTGACATTATTGGAAAATTGAATCTCGACCCAACCTTTGTTAGTCATTGAATTTCCACTATTGATTTTTTAAATTCGTCTATATTGACTACAGTGTAGCAGTGCAATCAATTCTTTATTGAAAGAAAACAAACATGGTTAAACAAACATACTCAATTCAAAAACCGGCAACAGTTTTTAACATGGTACTGCGACGTCAACTTCTATCCATAATCAAGGCTCTTACTTAATGAGCCTTGCTAAAAGAAACAGCTGATCTTAGTGACCTGAAAATGTTTTAGGCCTATTGCTGTTTCACTGAACTATATTTTTGTTTTCACTGAAGTATACTTTTGTTTTTTACCTACTTGAGAGTTGACTGTATTGTTTTGTTGTTTTGTTATTGTGTATTGTATTTGTCTTTTATTTGTGTTTATATTTTATGTAATGATGAATTTGACACCATTCTTGTATATACAATATATACTAATAAATAAAGATGTTTTGAATTGAATTGAATAGTGCATGTAACAAAGCTATACAACATCGTACTCACGTTGAGTGTGGTAGTCTTGCCGCCGCCAGTCGGACCCACTGTCATGACTCCGTGTCGCACTTGCATTGTCTCAAACAGCTGTGTGGCCTTGGTGAAGGTGCTGGGCTCTGGCTGAAGTCCCCGGGATTCTATCACTTCCTTCATCACCACATGCATCACTCCATAGTCCTGCTCTGGCAACTCTACCCCAGGGAACAGGTCGTTCAGGATGCCCTTCAAAAAGATAGATATTTAACTTAGAGGAAATGCAAGGTTTTACAGTTGAGATGGACATTGTGATGCCTCCGCGACCACAGGAGATATTCAAGATGTTGCTCTGATTTCTGAGATGATCATGATATTGCCACAATTAATTATCGAAAGTCATGATGACATGGCTTTAAAAGATTTAAGAGAGCACATAGTTAAGTTGAGCTGCTAGATCACTTGACAAAAGGTTAAGGGAATCTACTCTCTGTCACACTATTTCCCCCACCCTAAGAGACTCTTTTAAATCTTTGGCCCTGGAAGCAGCTCTTCATAGTTTGCCCAACTGGTTCTTAGAAATATCAGCTAGAGTGCAGAGACTGCCTGCCTAAAACTGGAAACAAGTCTATAATAGAGATGAAGTACACCTTCTTGAGATATACTCATATAGTAAATTTGAGTACTTCCCTTAGCTAAGCAACCTAACTCCATTAGACCTTCAATAAAATGGTAGCAGTGGAAGCACCCAAATCATAAACTGTCTTGGCTCAACCAACTTTTTAAATTCCTTCTTCATTTGTTGTGGAGTCTTGATCACACAGCTCTATGTAATTAGTTCATAGTTAACATGTATAAAATGGCAAATTGTTCTAAGCGTTATATTGTTGTGGAATCTGGCAACATTATATAAATATACAGTATCTGAGAGCCATTCTACAAACCTGGAACAGCTGAGCATCATCCTTCAAAAACTTTGGAAGATTGCTATCTCGCAACGCTCTAATCAATACGACATTTTCCGGTTTGTCCACATTTTCTCTCTTCAGTGCTCCGGCCATGACCAAAACACTTTTGACAGCCCTGCACAAAAAAACCCCTATTAAAAATTAAATTAAAAATAAAAATCCTAAAATATTCAACAAACCTTCGAAAACCAGATGAGATATTATGAATATGGCACAAAACAGAGTGCAGTGGAAGTCACCTGTCACAATTGTTGAGATTAAAGGGAATGAGTAAAGTAAGTCACGTGTTGCATAATTAATCTACATTAAAACCATTAGTACATGTTCCTCCCAATTTAGGTCCCAATTGCTTTATGTTCTGTAACTTAAAAAATTTAAACCGTTCTCTTATTCTCTTATCAATGTTTTGTTGAAAAAATATCACTTTTGAATTATCATAGGCTAAAGAACATTCAAAACAGAGACTTGTTTCTTCAGAGTTTTCCAAATGCTTGTTCATTGACAGTTTTTGAATGACTAAGGTTAACAACTATCATGCACAACAACACTTTCTGTTGAGCTTTGTGAGTTAAATACATAAGAAACCTAGAGGTCATACAAAGAACTCTTTCTTTTTGTTATTATTTTGGAACTAATAAAAAAGCGGGTTCTAAACTACCTGAATCACAAAATATTTATCTTCCGTACCTCATGCCAAAGTCATAATGATCTTGTTGAGAAAGCTGTTCACTACAAAGTTTGTACATTCTTGTCATCTTCTTGGCGAGATTTTTGGATGATTCAAAACCTTCAGAGTACAACATCACTTCGGCAATCAGTCCTAAAACACATATTAACTCTAAATATTTAAAATTAAATGAAGTATAAAACCACATTTCAAATAATCTGATACTGGTTGCTACCATTCTGAATCCCAAGAATTATTTGATGGTTTATTTTTCCTTATTTTTAGAGTAGTTCTTCTTCATTTTCAGAACAAAAACCATATATTCTTATAAAGCAAGCAATAGAAATACACGAACAGTAAGTAAAAAAGTAGAAGAATGCCTGATCAAACTTCCACCTATCAACTTCTAGCTAAGCATTATACTGTTTACACTAAACTCTCAGTCTTCTGGCAAGAGCCCCATCAAATCGGTATCAGTGTAAATGCTGATTTGTCACGGCTCTCATTGGAAAACCGAGAATTAAGCGATGACCTTAAGAGATGTAGCCTACGAATGAAGTTCATAAAATAGACTGGCCTCTCCTGCTAAGCTAAGCTACTGACTAGTAATGTCCTCGTGGGTTACACACCAAACCTGATGATTGAGATGGGATGGACACCCTACACCTACAATGCTATTTCCTAGAGTAAGGTTACACCTTAAGGTCAGAATTCCAGGCTGCCAAATACGGCTGCGTTTTTTGGCACCGACTGAGCACAAAAGAGTCAAGCACAGCCGTTTTCCTAGCAGGTAGTTAGGAGACCCCGCGTATAGATCGTGCATACATCGATCAGAATTAATGGTCTAACCACAAAACTTAACGCCCTAGTATGAAATTTCTAGGGAAGTCCTTCAAGTTGCAGAATATGTGGGGTCCGTTTTTCACCTATTTTTTTAAATTATACTTGCTTGGATGTAGAGATTTGTTTCCTTAATCATGATTGCTTGGGGTTGCTTAAAGGGTTAATACAAAATATTAGGTAACTCACCATAGTCGGGTACCATCATAGCCATAGGTCTAAAAAGAGATTTCAGGTTATCAGGTAACTCCGTACGACCAGCATAGCCAGGATTCATGGTGATAAAGGCTGCACAAGTTTTGACCAGTTTGATTTCTCGTCCTTCAAACATAAATCTGAAACAAGCAAATTATAATATAGCTTTCTAATTATTCATTGAGATGTTGACATCCAAATACTATTGCTTATTTTTACCATTGACTTTATGAGTGCCGGTTATTATTTTTTACTGGTTATTATTTATTAGTGCTATGGTAGATTTACATAAGGTAATATCATAAAACTGTCACCTGTCATGAATATGGTTTCATGTTCACTGATGCTTAGCTTGCTGAAGTAGACCAAATCTTTCTCTCCTATTTTAGGTTAAATATTATCCTGTACACTTTACGCTTACCAGAGGATATTTAGCAGTTAACCAATAAATTGTTATTAGTGTGAAAGTTTTAAGGTTGACAAAATAACAACTTTTTTTCCATCCCAGTTTTAAGAACTTGAATAGGTATCACTAACACTATATTTACAAAACTATTCTTTTTTCATGATGGGTTAGCCTCTGGATCAAGATAATGCAAATATAAAAGGTTTAATTTACCTGTTGCGTTATGAAACAACTACGGCCGTTTCGTGCGAGCACATCCTCAGGCTCGCTTAGCAGCACGAAACGGCCGTAGTTGTTTCATAACTTAAGGATCAATTGACGCAACAGGTAAATTAAACCTTTTATTTAAAACTATTTTCACACGTGGTCACTAGTATCGCGGTCAGGTCAATCGACAACGCGACGACAGACACACAGTAAGATGTCTTTCTTTCTCCGTTTTAGAAGATGTCTTAACAAGATGAGAAGACCCCTGAAGATGCCACCCTAGCTGGCAAAATAAACAGGGCATAAACATCTTACCTGACTCGACAACTCAAGCAACAAAAACAAAGTTAAATTGATAAATTAGTAAGTTAAAACTCACCTGGAAAGTTTTGAAGCCTTTGCATTCCTAATTGTTATCAGCTGTTGAGCTATCACAGATAACACTTCAATATCAATGCGGTTGAACTCGTCAAAACAACACCAAGCACCAGACTGGGCCAATCCGGAGAAAAATCTACCCATCATCTGTAAATCAGGAATTGAATCATTGGCTTGCAGAATAGTACTACAGTAGACTCCCTCTTATCTGGACTCCTCGGGACCGAGGCCAGTCCAGATAACCAAAAACTCGTTAAAACGGACTGTTTACTGTGATATTCGACTTAAATTTAGGAGAGCATTGTATTTAAACACTGGTCTCAAATCTTTCCCACGAGAACAGTTGTTTCAGTACTGCCCACTTCTTGCCGATCTAGTCCGGTTAAATCAATGTGCTGATAAAAATTGTCCGGTTAAAGAGATGTCATTTCCGCCGAGTGTAGTCCGGTTAAAAGGTGTCCGGATAAGAGGGAGTCTACTGTAATTACTTTGTGTTGGGCTATGCTGCTACACAATTTGCTTTGGACGGATTGGAGAAGTTTTGTCCTGCCATTGTCAGAGGGACATAGTTACATGATATACTCTTTATGCAGTTAGTAATGCTGAGTTAGTTAGCATTGTACATTACAGCCCAGAAATAATCTTGGTTTTTTGTGCTGTTGAAGCTTATATCACTCGTCCAGTTAATTAATATATTTTTTAGCATGTTATTTTCTTTAAGTACTACTACTTAAAGAAAAGAAAATAAATGGTTGAGCAGTCAGTTCTCTCTCTATGATCTAAACATTTCTCGATTAAACCAAAGGAAAATTTACAATGATTGATTATATTTAAAACAATCTTCAACCAAGGACCCGAAGAAAACTCCCAACAGCCTGGCTAAAAAGTCCCAGACTCAACTTCTTGTGAAATTAATCACAGAAAATTAATTTTCAATATGTGAAATCAACTTTAAATTATCATTTCTCAATGCATTTTACTTCCTGTGTTCTCATTCAAAATTTTAATCATTGGCATAACGACATCACTGATATTTTGGTACCCAGTTTGGTGAAATTAGATGTTAAACATGATTTAACTGTGAGCTACATGATTACTATTACCAAATAATACAAACCGTTTAAAAAGCGCAATGCCTTTGTAAAGAATTCAGTCTGGAAATATTTGAATTTTCGATAGTCACTGCGGCGGCCACTAGGTGGACTGTTGCAAGCGCACAGCTAAGTCAGCTGCCTGAGTGAGACGGAGCAAGACAAAGAATTGGCGGCTGTGCAAGCGATCGTATTGGCAGCAGCGCAGCAAAGCTCATATTGGCGGCAAAATTCCAGTCTGACTATTCTCCATAAGCATTTCGCTTCTTAAAGAGTTTGTATTCATTGCTATAACTAAGTGCAGAATATACCTTGTAGTCCAGGCCTTCAGAACAGTTGAACACTATACACTGAACTGCTAGAGACTTAGCCAAATCCTTTGTTGACTCTGTTTTCCCAGTGCCAGCAGGGCCGGCAGGCGCACCTCCTGAAATGTAGGTGTTAGACAGTGTAGACAGTCATGATACCCTATTCTATAAATTATTGGAGATAGCACGATTCTTCAATTAAAGCATGGATGTAAGCTAGTTCGAATTTGAGACCAAAACAGTCTCTGAGACCATACAAAATATGGGAATGAATGAGTGAAAACGCATTCAATGTGGATATTTTTTTCATAACAAGGTTCCCTTAACTAACAATAATCACTAAGACATACCCAGGTCAAGTTGTAGAGCGCCCATGAGACACAAGAAGCACTTGTCAGTCAGTGGAGTGATGACCAATCTCTCCGCAGCTCCTAGATACTCATACCCGTACACATAGCTGGCATTGGACATACGAGCTACACAGTTGTCAATCTCCTTCTCCCAGTAGTACCTCAGCTGCTTCAACCACTCAAAACTTGCACTGACAATAGAACAATGATGAGCTAGTTAGGTCCCTCTTAACAGTCACCATGAACATTATTTGATTTTGATAAAAAATTGGATTCATCATGTGAACCTATACATTTATTCTAGCAAGCTGGGAACCAGCATGATTTGTTTATAGGAACAGGGTTTTATGAATTATATATTGGGCTTTCCTGTTTTTGATCCTCTAAACGTCAAATTTCTCAATTTCTTTCCAAGCCATTTTGTAGAGCTTAATTAATCAAATAATATAGTACATTGACGTGTTTTGAATGCTTGATGGTTACGGAGAAAATCTTTTGTAACTAACTGTACATTTAAAAAATGATAATAAATTAACTACTGTAGCTTGTTTATTCATATTTTTTGTTCAAATTTGGCGAGCTTCATTGTAGGTGTTAGCCTCCGGATTGCCAAATAATATTGTAAAAGGTTCAAATACCTGCTATTAAGCAATCCAACATTGTTGTAAACGTAAACACAACTAGTTTCGGTGCCTGTGTGGCACCATCATCAGGCTGTACAAGGACGGTTTTCTTTCTTCATATGAAGAGCGTGATAATGTTAACATGAAACAAAAATAATAAATAAACATTTAAACACGACACAAACACGAATACAAAACATTTATGGTAACTGATCAGTTAAGAAAACAGACGACGCTAGCCCGGCGGAGTTCAAGTCCAGACTGCCACAGCCTGATGTTGTACAGCCTGATGATGGTGCCACACAGGCACCGAAACTAGTTTTGTTTACAACAATGTTGGATTGCTTAATAGCAGGTATTTGAACCTTTTTTGGCGTGCTTATTTGTTTTATACTAAATTACTAAACTATTAACAATTCACTAAAATAAATTTCCTTATCTTTTCTGTAACAGCAAATCTAAGTACTTGTCAAAACTAATGTTACTTAGATAGGGAAGAAGGTAAAAGAAAATATTTAGTAAAAATCCAATCAGGCAAATGGAAATTAGCTTAGTCTGCAGATTTGCTGTGGTGGGGGTATTTTGTTCTCAAACTGGCATGGGATGAAGTAACTTCTTTACAGTAGGTAGGTAGTCTATCTGAAGTCAAAGCTAAGTATAACTATATAACATCAAAATCAAAATAAACAAAGTTACCTGGAAGTGACATTTTTCTCAATGAGTCCTGTTACAATATCTCTAGAATGGACGTCCAGTGTGATGATACTTTTCAACATCAGTCGGGTCAGTTTAGCAAGGTCTCCACGCACCATAACTGCCAGGTCATTCAAGTCCTGCAAAAAAAAAGTTTACATCAATGCAGAACAATCTGCACAATTCTGTTCAAAGCTTTACCCGTGCCTCACAATTTAGCAAAGTATATGCCCTAGCTACTGTAAAAACTTTAAAAGCCTAGAGTGGACCCTTAAGTATAAAATAAAACAGCAAATACGCTTATGATACTCCTCGGTAAAGTAGCTATCTGTCTGCAAAACAGTTTAATTGATCTAGTGCTTTTAGTGGGATGAAACGACATATAATATAACAAACAGTAGGAAAACAAATACTTACAGAGAAGCACTCAACTTCGAGAGATTTCAAATCACCAGGGTGTCTAGATTCTAAAGCCTTGTGCACATTTTTGCACCACATGGTCTGAGCTACAGTACATGTTATCTACAAATGGAAAAACAAAAACAACCAAAATTAGGTAAAAGTAAACACAAATTATCATTGACATTGTTTGAAGACCTCCTTGAAGGCCATGGTTGGCTTGTTTGTTTGTTATACAAATATTGTATGCACACAAAAATTTTATTTTTCTTCACAAGTAGGCCTATTGTTTTCTTAAAAATGTGTTTATGTTTTTACTCAATTTTAAACACTGTTGATCAAATTATTTAATTGCATTTCATTGTTGGACCATGAGTACGGGACCATGATATCCTAACTTTGGCTAGTATTTAATAACTTATCATGGCCTAATATTGGACTAGAACGTCACTTTGTACATTTTGTATATATTTATAAAAGCTCTAACTCAATAAAGCGGTAATAACATAAACAGTAATCAAAATTATATTCAGACTAAAACATAAAACATATTTAACTGTAAGATTAAAAATGTTGCTATACAATATATTATTTACTAAAAAAAACTTCGCTTGGCCCTCACTCACTTGACACGGATGGTACAGAACCCATTCAGTGCGAGGTCGTTTGTTGTAATCTACGAGCGCTTCTCTCATTTCCCTCCGCAAACACAAAAACATCGCCTCCTCCACTTTACCAAGCCAGTCCTCGACATTTCCTCGAGCTCTGAGTCCCTTAAAATAAGGTACAAAAATGAGTAAATAATTCTCATATCCAAACTAAGAATTGAATGTTTAAACAAGTGAGTAATGTTTTAAATAAACATTTTTGAATTTTTAGAGACTATGAAAGTCTTTTTGTGTTGTTGATTCAAGTCAACAACACAAGTCGAGCAAAACTGCTACCAGATCGTATGGGTTTGGACAACTTTTCCTAAGAGTTGTTGACAAAACTGTACTATGCCTCTGGTAAAAAACACCCCTGAGTAAAAAAAACAACAAAAACTAGATTTCACACTCCACTGCCCAGTTATTGGTGTGTTGGTATTATTGTGTTTGTTGCATGTGAATAAACAATCTGCTTCCGTATGGTCTACAGAGCAGGCTACGATCTGGCTACAATCCTAGCGGCATGGAAATGTGGGATGAAAGAGGTAGCTAAAGCATTGTGTGTATGACTTCAGGACCATTTGTCTTGCCAACAACAGTCCTAAAACTTTCTAGAAACACCTGGTGAATTTCAACTCATTTAGATTCTTTACCTTGCCCAAAGAAACAACTTCGTTCTCAGGAGATATCATGGCCACAATATCAGTGGTAAGAACAGTTTCTAGCTCTACATTTTCGTCTCCCTCCACAGCCCCTTCTGGCAGCACCTGCTTCGTACCAAACTGCAGCTTCGAGATAGCATCAAAACACTTACGCAGATGAGGCTGCACTGCATGTGGGTTGCGGGTCTGTAGGAACAGAGGAAAAGTCAATTAGTTTGACTACTACTTTGACTGAAGTGCTTGATATTGTTACACCAAATTCAGGGGAGTATAATTGAATATTGTAATACGACAGTGTGTCTCTCTAACACTGTTTAGATGATGGTTTGGATCAGCTAAGATTAAAAGCTTGGCAGTAGTGAAGTATTGTTGCATGTAATATTAATATACCTGGGGAATCTCGTAAGGTGTCCTTTGTCCAGTATTGACTCCACACAAACTGTTGGTCCTACAATGATGAAGTGAACATTTCCCCACAAAACCAACCCCAATGAATAATGTTAAAACGTGTCAAATGCTTTCTGAATATAGGATGTAACATATCCAGTGGTTCAATAGTTCAAACTTCACTGTTGTCAAATGGAAACATTTGTTATATCATTCATAATTACAAAAGCTCCTTTTAATACATACATGCATACATCAACATTATATCAATTAAATCAATTAATTATTTAAGATGGGGACGCCACTATGTATGTATTTTAACCCAAATATTAGTGTAGGATGAGTGACGCGAAATTAAATCCTACAGCAATCCAGCTCTCGACAAAGCACAAGATTTAGTTTTCACCATAAAACTGTTCTTTTTAGAGATTAGATCATAAAAAAACAATTTTTGGCAGAGAAAAAATATTTGTTGACATGTTTGGCTTACCCTTGTTCAGATTGATTCTGTCAAGTTGTGAAAAACTCAGTATGTGTAAACCTTATTTGTCTATATATCTAGAAGACTCCAGTGAAAACTACAATGATCGTAGGATAAGACTAGAATATATTTTTACCTGAGCCAAAATTTCAAGAAGTTCCTCATTAGACAAGAAATAGAACCTTGGAAAAGCGACTCTCTTGGTTTCCAAATACGCCTCCAAACATTTCAAAATTTGATCCAGCAAATTATTGTTGTTCTGAAATGTTTCTAACAAGCCAGGATGAGTGCAAGCTGATAAAGCAAGTGGATTCTGGAAAATACATTATTTACAATTATGTAATATTTATCAAGTTGAATTACAACGATAATGATTGTACAGAATGAACTATTCAGTTTATCATAAGGGATGGTTGTAAAAATATTTATTCACTTCGTTAATCCAAGTTTGACAGCTCTGGAAAGCTTAAAGTAACATTTTTACTGTTTACATAAGCTTCAGACTATGTATCCCTAAGTATTAAGAAATTGTGAATAACACTGTTCTAATGAACAGACTACACGTTTTCACTGTACCTTGGCTGTACGCCTCATAATCTCCTTCCAAGACTTGTCGACTTGTAAGAACATCTTTGACTCTATTGGTAACTGCCTCTGAATATCAGGTGCTGAGAATATCGATTCCAAGTACAACCAGTTGGTCTGGCATTCTGACCACGCATCCTGAAGCAAAGAATAAGTACAATGTTACTGTAGGAGTTTATCCCTTAACTTGCACATGTCAATAATGTTAGTAGGTAAAATTCGCTAACCTTATGGTTATGCAAATAAAAATACAGTTATGCAGAAATTTTCCTAGAATTTTGAAAACTGATTTACTATTTGAGACAAAAAATTGCGTTTTATTCATTAGTATTATGTGTAATTCTTGCACCTTGTTTTGGATGCTGAAAATCAACATCGGTGCCAGGACCAAAAGTTTTAGGAACCTGCCACCTTAGTCCGAATGAGCAAAGTTCTACTGAAGGTTTCAATCATCAAGAAGTTTTAACAAAATAATATGCCAAGCAAAGTAAAAATTTAAAAAAAGTAAAAAAAATAGGATCAACAAAATAATAGGATGAACAAAATAATAGTGATAACTATGTTACCAAGGTCTTGGCGAACAGGTCAAGCTGCTTGATCCAGTCGTCCACCCTAGGCTTGATGGGGCCCACATGACGAGAGCTGGCAATGGTGTTTATGTTGATGTTACTCTCGTCCAGCGTCGTCTGCACCTCCTCTGTACTGCCCAGGATGTACACGTCCTTGGCCTCCTTGTGAGGCAGCACTACCAACTCCAAGGCTCTCCACGCCTCCTCCACCTGATAACAGACTATAGTTTATCCCTTGAATTAAAAAGTTTTACCCTCACTTCTCAAAATTAAATAAATATTTTTGTCTCTTTACGAAATATTGGAGATCTACCGCCGCTGAGGTGAAATTGTAGGTGTCTCTTGCGATCACGGGGAAATTGTGTACGTCTCCTGCGGTCAAAGTGAAATCGTGTACATGCTCCAAAGTTAAAATGACATCATCACCTACCGCGGTTGCAAAAAATCGTTAACATATTTATATTAATTTTTAAGCCCCTGAGCTGTAGATAATTATTGTAGGAATAAATTACTTAGGTCAATAGCTCAATACTGGATGGTTAATTTCAGGTCTTATAGGTCAAAACATGTTCTGACTGAAATTCACCATCCAGTATATTGAGCTATTGATGTAAGTAATTTTTTCTTACAACCATTAACATAGTCGCAATGACGGTGAAATCGTGAATTTTTCTATCATGCAATCTTCGCAAAAATCATAGTTGTTATGTTTTGTTACAAAAATAATTATTACATTTCTTTAAAATCATATCTTGAAATGTTGGCAAGAACAACTTTAAACAAGATTGTTTAAACCAGTTCTTAAATAGAAAACCCAACAATAACACAATTTTCAATAATATGATCCTCCTAATTTTGCAATTGTTATTTAATTAATTTCCTACATTGTTAAGCCAAATTGTTTGTTGGAATGTGTAAACTTAAACAAATACTAACTTACTTTACTCTATTACTATTTTCAAATGATTAAAGCTATTACACAATTGAAAACAATAATTATTAACCTTGAATAAAAGTGCCTCCAGACTAGCTTCTGAGCTGGCCTGACCGGATATATCTTGCAGCTCATTGGGAACCGCAAACACACCTAGCTTCTCCAGCATCTCCAGAGTTATGGTGACTTCAGGAGAGAACTTTGTATTGAGCACGTGTTCAATCGCCATCCAGTGTCTTGCTTTCAAGCATGGGTTCCTCAATGTAGTGATCACTTGCAGCTGAAATGTTTTGGGAATATATTTACTACTATTTACTTTTAAAACACAAATCACAATACAATACAAAAAATTTCCATTACTTTAGAATTCATTTGTGACACCTCACTTATACCGGTATTCATAGCCCATACACCTTAAGTGTTCAGCTATTTTTTTTATGTTCTCAATAGAATTACCACTTTTTTTAATTAGTTAGAACTGTATACCCTTATTTTTGTGGTTTAACAATGTTGTTAATTAGTTTTGCAAAAGGTTAATCACGATATAAATCAACCAAACCTACTATTTTTCAAAATTAATATCAAACGTTGATTAACTGGTTGGCTGAGTGAATATAGTGCTACGCTTAACCTTAAGGTTGCCAGAACGATCATGAGGAAAGGAAGTTTTTTTATGTTTAACAAGGACCCAGTTGTCCTTGATCATTGGGCAAGATTAATGGTTCTGCTGAATAAGCTGATCTTGGTCAGTAGCAAAGCTGTCATCTCATCCTTCACTTCACTCATCTTCCCCTTAAAATACACACCCTGATGAGATCCAGATCTACAAATTTCATTTTAATCAGACCAAAATTACTCGAGTTATCGTGTTCACAAACAATACATGAAAATTTAAATGAACAGTGTTTCTGGCCTCTGTGAACACCAAAATTAAATCGTAAATTGTCACCGGGTCTTTCCGTGACTACAGTAATAGCTTCTTCCCTATAACCCTATAAGAAAATTAGTTATAATTGAATTTATGACTTTTAATTTCACTAACTGGTAATGCTTAAATAATTCATCTACCATCCCACACCTCTTCAAACAGCTGTTCCTCAAATCAAACCAACCTTGTCTTTCATCCGCTCCACTTTCTCTCTCAGTTTGGGAACGATGAAATTCTCCGGAAGGCCTTTTTCAAACTGCACCACATACTTGATGAATCTCGCCGTCGTCTGGCCCAGGTCCTCGGGAGACAGTGTTGAGAAGTCGTTGTGGAACCAGTCGTCCGAGTATCTCTCCCAAGCCTCTACACTCTCCCACAACAACTGTCGCAACTTGACGTCTGCCACTACCTCGTCTAGGATGTCAAACCTGGTCACCTCCACCTGGTTGCAACATGGTGTGGAAAGGTTTGTATATGCATGTGAATCACGCTCTTGCCACACTAAATCACACAATCCATACCAAGTAGTGTGTTACATGATAGATAAAACATACTCCCTTAGTAGACTTGTCTGCCTTATGGATCAGCTGAAGACATTTTTATTGTTGGTTCTACCTGGTGCCACTAGATCGTGTTTTGTTTAGGCTACAATTTGTTTCTTGTTATTTCAGTTATTTAAAACCTTTTTTAACCAAATAAAACGATCTAGGCCTAATCATAAACATAACTTGTCCCCTAGTTATTTATTATTTATTTATTTATTTATTTTTTATTTATTTACAGAATGTCATTACATCACAAAATGACAGGACATTTGTCAATTACAGTACATTATAATACTTAAAGCTAAATAATAATATTCAATTTAAAACAAAATAGTTTTAATACTTAACATCCTACCAATTTCCACTTAAAAATTCATTTAAAGAATAAAACGTTTTGGTTAGCAACCAGTTTTTACATTCTTTTTTAAATTTATTTGGATTGGTAATGTTTTTTAAATTATCAGGAATTAAGTTGTACAATTTCGGTCCAATATATTGAGGTGATGCTTCAAATAGTGATAATCTATGGCTAGTGGGCTTAATTAGGTTCTTATGTCTAGTGTTATACTTATGGTTTGTGTGACTCTCCCTGAAAATGGACAAATTGTTGAAAACCCAAAATAATGCTTCTAAAATATATAGGTCGTAAAATGTTAAAACCTGAAAAGCCTGAAAGATAGTTTTACATGGACTTCTTCGGGGTACTTTAGCAATAATTCTAAGTGCCTTCTTTTGGAGCCTAAAAATCTTTTTACTATGGCAAGAATTTCCCCACACAAGAATTCCGTATGAGATTAAAGATGAAAAATATGAGTGATAAACTGTTAATTGAGTTTTAGTGTCAGTGACTTGAGAAATTGTTCTGAGAGAAAAAATTGCTGAAGAAAGTTTTTTTTGTAATTTGTTAATGTGAGGAAGCCAGTCAAGATTTTCGTTTATATGAATACCCAAAAAATTGACTGTCTCCTCAGACACTAACTGAGAATTTAGAAAAGTGATTTGTTTTAAACTATTTCTATGATCTGATCGAAAATTAACTACTTGAGTCTTGTCCATGTTCAAGGAGAGCCCATTTACTCTAAACCAGCCACTTAGAGCGGTCAATTCTGTATCTACTGTGTGCTGAAGGGATTCAACATTAGGTCCCTTACATAACATCATTGTGTCATCTGCAAACTGAAAGATATCCATCTTTGACGCATTTGGTAGGTCATTTACATACATTAGAAACATACAGGGGCCCAATATTGATCCCTGAGGCACACCTACTTCAACTTTTTTCCAATTAGAATATACAGTATGTCCATATTTTATAATTTTAGTCCTTTGATATCTATCTCTCAAGTATGAAGAAAACCAATTCTGTTCCTTGTTTTTAATTCCATATTTTTCAAGTTTATCTATCAACAAGCTGTGATGAACACATTCAAACGCTCTGGATAGATCACACAGAATTCCTGTTGTCTTCTGAGAGCCGTCTAAGGAAGTTGCAACACAGTTTACTAATTTGGTAATTGATTGTTGAGCACTTAATCCTTTTCTAAATCCAAATTGGGAATCATTGAAAATATTGTTATCTTCTAAATAAGTTCTTAATTGTAGGTCAACACATTTTTCAAATATTTTAGATATACTTGAGAGCATAGCTACTGGGCGGTAATTTTCTAAAGTGTTTTTATCTTTTTTCTTATGGAGTGGTAAAATTTCTGAGTATTTTAGTTTGTCTGGGAAAATGCCGTGTACTAAGGACTGGTTTATAAGGTTACAGAGAGGAGTTTGTATTACATCTATTACATGAAACAGTGTACTTGTTGTCACTAATGTACTTGTTGTTATATAACTAAACAACAAAGCACAAATCATTAAATTAACCCAAAAATAATAGAAACAATTTTTTTCAACACTAGGACTCAGTTTTACCATTATGAACTAGACACGAAAAATGAGTTTCAAATTTTACTGTTGCTATTATAAATAATAACTAATAACTATACACAGCATAAAAAAGTTATTCTTGAGCCGATTTCGTTCAGTGGGCAGAACATGTTAACGAGTTAAAAACACACAGTATCAATTTATTATACGAGGATTGTGTTCCAACACCAAAACATGTCCTGAATAAACATATTGTTTTAACTATCTGACAGGAATCGTTTTAATAATTTAGTCTTGCATTAATATCAAATGTATAGCCTAGCTAAACTAGGTGGCGTTTGCAGAGGCATCCACAAAATTGAGCGGAGTCATCAAGAGTTTATATTATATTGTTTTGGTCATACTACAGTAATACCAGTTGTTTTTAAAGCATGCGTTGCGGGTCTAAAGTAGCATTTTTACTCTTCAGGAAGTAAAAATAGTTTGTATCCTCTATGGAGTAAAAATCAGCTGTTGTCAACTCAGTTTTAAATTTCTATATTGTAAACGATTGCATGTATCGAAATATGTATCGATTCGTGCTTCGTAGTTATTTTAACCTACAGTCTCAGTCTCTTCCCATAGCCTTTTAGCATTGCAGATACATTAATCCATTCCCACACTCAACACGCTCACCTTTACTACTTCCTTTACTACCCCCAACGTCGTGGACCTGTTTCCCTCTCTTCCCATAGCATTTTAGGATTGCAGATACATTAATGTAATTGCCAAAGATAGTTCCCACACTCTGCACTGCAAGCCTTACTACTTCCTTCACCATTTCCTACGTCAGAGACTTGTTTCCTTACCTTCTCATAGCATTTTTGGATTAAAGATACATCAATCTAACTACCACAGACGGTTTTCAAACTATGCTCATACTTTACTACTTTCTAAGCCATTTCCTACATCGTGGACCTGTTTTCACCACTTTCCATAGCAATTTAGTATTTTAGATACGTTAATCTAATTGCCACAAACATTCCCCACACTCCGCACTGCTAGCCTTTACTACTTCTTTCGCCATTTTCTATGTCGTGGGGATGCTTCCATCCCTTCTCATAGCATTTCAGCATTGCAGATACATTAATCTAACTGCTACAAACGGTTTCTAGTTCCCACACTGCTCACCTTACTACTTCCTTCACCTCTTCTTACGTCGCGGACCTGTTTCCCTCTCTTCCCATAGAATTTTAAGATTGTAGATACCTTAATCTAATCGTCATAAACAGATCCCACACTCCGGACAGCTCACCTTGACGACTGCCTTCACCACTTCATACGTCTCGGACCTTTTCTCTCCCTTCCCATAGCATTTTAGGATTGCAGATCCCTTAATCTAATCGTCATTAACAGTTCCCACACTCCGGACTGCTCGCATTTACTACTTCCTACACCACTTCCTACGTCACGGACCTGTTTACCTCCCTTCCCAGAGCATTTTAGGATTGCAGATACCTTGATCCAATGGTCATAAACAGTTCCCACACTCCGGACAGCTTGCCTTGACTACTTCTTCACCACTTCCTACATCGTGGACCTGTTTCCCTCCCTTCCCATGGCATTTTATGATTGCAGATACCTCAATCTAATCGTCATAACCAGTTCCCACACTCCGGACAGCTCGCCTTGACTACTTCCTTCATCACTTCCTACGTCGCGGACCCGTTTTCCTCCCTTCCAATAGCATTTTATGATTGCAGATACCTTAATCTAATCATCATAACCAGTTCCCACACTCCGGACTGCTCGCCTTTACTACTTCCTTCACCACCTCTGACGTCGCGGACCTGTTTCCCTCCCTACCCATAGCACCATAGGATTGTAAATACCTTAATCTAATGGTCATAAACTTTTCCCACTCTCCAGACTACTCGTATTTACTACTTCCTTCACCACTTCCTACGTCTAGGACCTGTTTACCTTCCTTCCCATAGCATTTTATGATTGCAGATACCTTAACCTAATCGTCATTAACAGTTCCCACACTCCGGACTGCTCGCCTTTACTACTCCCTTCACCACCTCCTACGTAGCAGACCTGTTTCCCTCACTTCCCATAGCATCATAGGATTGCAATGCCTTAATCTAATGGTCATAAACAGTTCCCACACTCCGATCTGCTCGCATTTACTACTTCCTTCACCACTTCCTACGTAGCGGACCTGTTTCCCTCCCTTCCCATAGCATCATAGGATTGCAAATGCCTTAATCTAATGGTCATAAACAGTTCCAACACTCCCTACCGCTCACCTTTACTACTTTCTTCGCCATTTTTAACGCCACGGACCTGTTTCCCTCACTTTCCATAACATTTTATGATTGCAAATGCCTTAATCTAATGGTCATAAACAGATTCCACACTCCAGACTGCTCACCTTTAGTACTTCCTTTAGCACTTCCTACGTCACGGACCTCAAGCTAGTGTCGTCATTTGATTATATTTATGATTCATACCGTTTCTGTTCTAATATCTGTGGAATAATGCTATCAGCTATTTCTTCATCTGCTGCATTCAAAAGTCAACAGCTGATCATATGTCTTTGTTTATGTGTCAAATACTGCTTCCATAAGGATTACATTGAAACTTTGAGACCCAGTGGGGCGGATTCCTGAGAGTTATTTTTAACGCCATATAGATGTTGGCACTCACCGATATGGTATTTATCACCATCCAAAATTTGAAAACGATTGATTCAGCCGTCTAGGAGGAGTTTGCGTATTACGAAATGCATAAAAGTCGACGTATAAGAGCTTCGCTCGCTTCGCTCGCTCCGCTCAATAAAAAAAAAACTAAACTGAAAAATAAAAGTGAATTACTATTTTACTTCATGGAACTGATTTACATAATACATCTAATATATAAAATTCTCGTGTCACAGTGTTTGTCTGCAAACTCCTCCGGAACGACTTCACCGATCGTTATGAAATTTGGTGTGTAAATTCTGTAGGTATGCGAATCGGACGTAAACTATTTCCCGTTTCGAAATTCTTAAAAGGGCTCCGCCCCAGTGGCTCTGGAGTTTCCCATGTTAACCTTATGAGAAATGGAATTAATGAATCTTAACAGCTGTTTCAATTAAACAAGTTGGTTCTTTTCTATGATGTTCAATAGCATTAAAGTTACAAGGATTACCAACAGGGTGCAGCACTATTATTTCTTTTACATTTATGACAACAGCTAATTTGCAACCAAAAGGTGAGTGAGCGTAGCGAACGAACTTCAACCTGGAGGCGAGTTAGCGTAGCGAACGAGCTAACCTGAAGGCAAGTGAGCGCAGCGAACGAGCTCCAACCTAAAGGTGAGTGAGCGTAGCGAACGAGCTCCAACCCAAAGGTGAGTGAGCGTAGCGAACGAACTTCAACCAGGACGTGATTGAGCGATGCGAACGAGATCATCTTGAAAATTAAACGTAACGGTACTTTCTTTCCATCGGTCTGTCTAGGGAAACCTATAACCATTGAACTTAGGCGATACGAAGTTCGCCGGGTCAGCTAGTAATATATAGTATTTACTTGGAGAACAACAGTACCTTGAATTTCTTCTGGTTCTCTTTGAAGTTTGCAGCTTTTTTCAGACACTCTGACAGCTGTTCAAAAAGTTGGCCCAAGGTTGCTTGCGCAAGCTCTGGATTTGTCTCAATGTCTACAAGCCAGCTTTGCTGAAAATTTAATGAAAACTTAAGATAGTTTTTGAGTTGTTGAGGTCAATAATGAATTAATAGGAATCAAGAATTTTATACAGGATTCATCAAATATAAATTGATCCAAAGAAACAGTTTTTGACCTTTGAGGAAATTTACTAAAAATCTAAATTAACTACCAAAATTGAACTAGTCCACAAAGTAGGTTATACTTCTCATCTACGGCTATACAAAATCTTTTACTAATTGACTAGTCTATGGACATTAAGGTTGCCATTCCTAAAAATACTTCTTGGGCGCCTTACACATTAATCCTTCCCCTTCCTGATAACACACTTTATCGTAGGATAATTTTACAACGATACACCATTGTAGAAAGCCATTGAAACGGTGCTGGACTATTCAACCAATCGGTAGAAGGTATTGGGAAGATGAAAGCAGTAACATGTGCAGTTCTAGGTTCTTGGACTTTCGCTAATGTGGCTTCATTATAAAACGAAGGCTTAATCATCCAGAATGAACAGAATGAATAGTATGACATTTTCACACACAATACGCTAGAACAAGCTTCCTAGACTTTTTCCCATACTTAATTTCAGATGTGACAGAATTCTATCAAACACATGTTTCTTTTCATCATCATTAATAGAGCCAAGTTTACAACATGTTTTTTAAGCAAAAGTTAACAACAATCTGAAGAACGCTATGTTTTTCAAAATGTTTTAAAAAATTCTACAGTGTTTACAACAGAAGTTTTGTTCATACACAAAATGTACAAATATTTGTAAAGCACTTTTTTATAGCCACGTTCACAACGGAGTTTGCAACAAAATGTTTTAGGCTTTGGTTGACAACACTGGTTTTTATGATATGTAACGCCGGTGCAACAACAGAAATAAGAGTTGCAAGGTATAAAAAAGGTGTTAATATAAGGTAACAACGACAACAATTATAAATTTAGTTATCATGACAACTATTGTATCCACTCTGATGTAAAAGTAAATTTTTCTGAACCACAAATTTGTATTTTGTCAAAAAAAAATTAACGTTACACATAAAAAAACTATTATAATAACAGAAGACAATCGATAATCACGTGTCACATCATGTCAATGCCAGTTGATGGAAGATGAAACTCGTTGATTTTACCAGGATTTCAAGGTACAGTATTCAATTTAGAGCTCTCAAATTGTCCATAAACTTTACAGTTTAAAACAAATCGAGACTTTGTTTCAATAGGTCAGGGAAAAATTCTATAAACAGTAGAAAAGGAAATGCCAGGAACTGTACAGGATTATTTGAAAGGGGATTAAATTCATGGGAAACTCATAATAACAGTCATTGATAAAGATCTAAGATACCTCAAAATTTAAAATTTCTCCAACTTGCACTTAGTAATGAGGATTAGGTCTCTGCCAGTAACCAAATTTAAATTTATTTTAATCCAAATGAAATGTCTGGGTTAGCGAAGTGGTTATAATGCTCGCCTTCAAATCTGAAGGTCGCTGGTTCGATTCCAAGCGAGATTGTTACCTGGCCCAGATACAACTTTTTGGGCTATCAATTAATGATGCTATATAAGAAAAAGCCAACGTTAAATAGTAAATAACCCCGCCAGAGCAAACCAGCAGTAAAATATTATTAGCCTAGTATAAAATAAATAAATAAATAAGTTTGCTCAAAATATATTCATAAACAAGCAAACTACAACAGTTAACTTACTCTCCATCAGAATAACTTGTGAATTTTACATATTTTTTTTCTCCATAACCATTGGACGTAAAAAACCTTTCAGGATACTAATTTTTATTCTTAGCTATAAAGAATGATTTAGAGAGAATTTGGAAAATTATATTTTATGAGGTTCAAAATAAGAAAAACAAATGTTTACTCTATAATAACCTCGTTCCCTTAGTCCAATCATGCTAGTTTGTGAACTCATTTGAATAAATGTAGGTTTACGTTAAGATTCAACAAATCAAATCAAATCAAAATACTTTTATTCCAAAAACTACAGTACAATAATAGAACAATATATTACATGGAATAGAACAACTAGAGTTATCAAGCTAACAGACAGATATGTTTATAAACTTTACTTTTCACATGGAAAATAAAGTTTATTATATACTCTTTAATAATTACTTATGGCCTATTAAAAGCAAAAACATGTTAGTTGTTTTAATAAAATAACTTCAAAGGTGCTAAATGTTTAGTTATTTTATGATTTATTATGATGTTTTTGGCCTCTAGCGAGATCAATACACATTTAATTGGCCCCAATTCATCTTATGAGCCCAACAGTGGTAATAGCTTACATACACATGTGGGCCCTACACTTGGTCACCAGGCGACATCACCGGTGACCAGACTAGTTGTTGGGCACTGGTTCTTATGGCGCCTATTACACTAGGGTCACCGGTTGCGTCACCAGCCTTTGGTGACTGACCGGTGACTCTGCCCCGTGACCAGACGAGTAACCACTGGTGACCAAGATTTGTCGCTGGGCATTGAATCAAATGGCACATATTACACACAGTCACCGGTGTTGCGTCACCACTGTATATTCGTGTTCTGCAAGTTCAGATTGTTGCCAGTGTAGTAGGTGGACGTACTGATGGAAAAATATGAATAAATGCTAATTCTTGCTCTTTTGTTGAGGAAAAGGAGGAGACGAGCAAGGAAAATGTACGTGCACCCCCAAGGAAAATGTAGAGGTATCTTTATCACCACTACATTTTACACTAGACTGGCTTACTTTTACTGAGTCTTCTTCCCCTGCATCTCTTCCCCATTTATTCCCTAATCATTCACTGGACATTTTTTTAACTGAAGAGGTCAGACGCGGATAACAGAGTACTTTATCCTTCAACGAGGTGACAGCGCAAAATGTATGTAGACACTGGAGTGGAGGAACTTTGGGGGTTGGTCTCACTCCTGGTGACTTCTCTGGTGTTAAGGTTGGCTGCCCGTACAGTAACCGGTGACGTCGCCTTGCACTAATAGGGCCCTAAGACCCCATGGGAAATTTGCTTATAAAAAAGCTTATGACAACAATTAATTTTAAATATAGATTTGTTATCATGGTAACTAGATTTTATCCACTAACTTACAACTAAACTTTTCAGTACTGCAAATTAGTACCTATATTTAATACAAAATGTTTGTCAAATTAAAATTTATGATACAAATAAAAGACAATCTAACTAGAAACTGAAACATGTAGGTTTCGGTGTCATGTGATTGAATTCATTCATCTGGCTGAGATTTAAAGAAGGTCAGTATTCAACTTAGAGATCTTACTTGTCCATAATTTTGCAACACTATAAAAGATGTAATTATAGTTGGGCAGAAATAAAAATTGTATAACTGTTAAAAAAGAATATTAGTATCTATACAGGATTATTTGAGAGGGGATTTAATTGATGGGAAACTCATAATAGCAGTCATTGATTAAGATTTAACAAAATAAAAAGTTGAAATTAGTTTGTCCAACTTGCACTTGGTATGACAACAGAGAAGTAAGGTACGGAGGAAACTTGCTTATGTTGCCTGTGCGCTTTCAGCAAGTATATTGTGCTTGTGCCTGCTCGACATATACTTGTGTCCAGCACGGAAGAGCCCAAGCAGCGAGCACTGTGCATCACAGAGGGCACAGAGTCTTCCAGTTTGCCATAAATTACTGACAAAATTCCAGAAATAAAATTGAACGAAACAATTTTCCAGGATTAAATCCGAAGGTGAAGAGAGTCAGCGTTTTGGGAAACATTACCTGCTGCAAGCCTGAGAATATCTTTTATTTACTGAAGATATAATCAACTTATCTCAGCAACATGCCACAACAGGTTAGTTTTTTTAGTTCAAATTTGATCAAAAATCTAAATATCCCTTAGCTAATGATATCCTTGAGCAATTTTCCATAAAACCTCAATGCCAGTAAAACCCCTTGCCAATAAAACGTAAATATTCACTGGCAAATAATGATTTCCGAGTTCTTTTAATTGGTAAATATAAGAGCAAAGATTCAGTCTTCTTAGTCAAAACCTGACAGGTTGTCTCATATTTGAATTAAGATTTTAGTAAACAAGTTGAAATTACATAAATTTGACCTATTTGACCTATTTTCCTATTGTTTTAAACACTTTCATACATTTTCAAAATTTCAATATGAGGTGTAATCAAACAAAACATAAATATAGAATGTTTTTATGGAAAATCATCACAAATGATACTCTTAAAAAAGATTATTAAAAGTAACAATTTTAAATGATGTACTGGTAAAGTGTAATTTCACATCCTAACCTCCTAGCCTGGAACCGCTTTGCACATTACTTCAGGCTAGACCTAGAGGGTCGCGGCATTGTAACTTAGATAAAATTCATTGGTGATAGGTGGGATTTGAACCCAGGACCTCAGAGACTAAAGGCCCGAGCTCTACCGCTGTACACTACATCAGCTCGCTCCCAGTAAAGATAGGTTAGATTAGGTAATAAACTATTCCCAGAAATACAAGATGCTTAACCGTTTGGTCACACTTAATTTATTAGATAATGCAAGATGAAAAATTTCTGCCATTTTCGTGTTCTCGCCACAAAACCAATCTTGGCCACTGCTGTTTCATCCCCTCCACCCACACACCTAGTATCACTGTTAGCGTCGTTTTGTGCACACATGCCCTGTTTTGCTCCGTTGTATCTGATAGGTACAGTGCGACCAGTCCCGTTTTTCTTTTGTGAAGTGTCTCAAAATAAAAACGGGACCGGTCTCGTTTTTATGTGATGTATCTCTGTTAAATCATACAAAAATTAAGTAATTCCATTACATATAGAAATAAATAAAACCCAGCAAAGAAAACATCAGGTTCAATTTTACATGCAGTGGCACTGGTCGCAATTTAATTTTACACGGGCATGGTATCTAATGGATACAGGAATGTGTTTGGTCTGACAACTTTTTTTTTACTAATTGAGAGATGCTTAGACGATGTGAAATATATATGAAAATCTATAGGTCAAGAGTTGTTGTATAAAGTAAAATAAAATTTAGGGGGGAAATATATGTCTAATGTACTAAAACAAATTTTCAAGGAAAAATGTATCTCAGAGATATAGTGTGACCGGTGACATTAAAAAATTGTTGCGACCGACAGAGGGTTAACAAGTAGGTACATAACCATTTTTTTAACCGATAAAAATCCGGAATGATATAATCAAACCTTGCTAAACCTGGGAGTCAGTATTTTCAACAGTAGATTGTTAGGTCAGATCAATGGGCAAGTGGTCTAAGGCTGTGTTAACGGCCATGATACAACATTGTAGATCAAGGGTTCAAACCTAGTCTTGGTTAGGTCGTTAAAGAACTTGTCTCAAAAGACACTGGCGTTCATTAAATGAGAAAAAAACATCAAATCAGCATAGCTAGTCTTTGAAGACTAGTCTTGGAGACTATAGAACTAAATCATTTGGAGTTCAAAGAACCAAATCTGTCAAATGTGTTGGCAGTGGTGGGAGGCCCAGCTGATAGGATGGGTGGATTCTTGTGAAATGCACCTCAATGCAGGCATTTTTTTACATTTTCTTCTCTTACTGTATGGTAACTTACCTACATCTATCGAAAACTGATTAAAAGGTTTAAAATTGTTGTTTTTAGGATAAAAGATAACATATTATCATATTAATGATAGGCATAGTTAAATAAATTATATTAACCTCTTAGGCTC
This sequence comes from Macrosteles quadrilineatus, assembly GCF_028750875.1. Lineage (NCBI taxonomy): Eukaryota > Metazoa > Arthropoda > Insecta > Hemiptera > Cicadellidae > Macrosteles > Macrosteles quadrilineatus. Next base: position 32,218,821 of record NW_026542598.1, on the reverse strand, counting down.
AATGGATTAAGTAGGTATTCAAAGTCAAATAATCTTTATTCATGAGGCACATGAGGTACATTGATTGAATGATGACAACTCAAAACTAATCTCTAGTAGCTAAAACTAGATTAGTTAGAAAAGCTTACAGTTAGTTGGTACCTAAAACACACATGTTAACATAAATTTGGGGTTTTGATATTAGTATTGTTTCCATGGATTTTTTGAAACATCAAATCTTCAACACACAAAGTAAACTACCCCAGAAAGTATCTCGTATATGAAATAATAATGGTGAGCTGATTTAGAATAATTGTAGGTGAGCAAATATATTTACATTTTTGGACATTTAGAGTCTCGTGTATTTGAGAAGGTAGCGCAGTTTTTAATTTTAGTTTGAGATAGTTGAAAGTTTGAGTTAAAATTTGAAATAACAATCATAATTCAAAAAATATTATTGAAGTTGTAAAATTTAAATATGGAATTCAACCCCTTAACTCACTGTCACTGAGTCACGTGTGTAGCCTGTCACCGAATGTTGTAGCGAGGTACCCATACTGCTACCCCATTGGCCTTTAAGTAATTCATCGAATCTAACCTATGAGCTCGAGTGTTGAATTGTGCTTAAAGTGATACTCATCCTCTTTGGCTGACAGTGGTGTCGCAGTTCATTTGGATAAGGTGTTGACCTGACGAGTGTAGCATTGATGTCTATCTACATGTGTGGGTTCAAATCCCGTACATGTTCTAACTCATTTTACCTAAGCTTACCAAAGTGTAGCTTAGCCGATGGGAGAGACCAACCTTAAATAAACAGGCTTCGGTGGAAGTGTATGGCGTTAGTGGGTTTCTGTTTTGCTTCTTTTAACCCTCCAGTACAGGTGCCGCAGAGTCCGCACATTTGAAAAAGCGCGCCAAAATAAGTGAATCAGCGAGCGAATTACATGACGTGCCATCTACCATCCCCCACTACCTTTCCAAGGACAATAGCGGTGTTTTGACCATCTTAGCCTCATTTGGCCCTGAGCTACAAAGGTGTAAAGTATGGAGTGTTTAAAATTGCCCATGACAGTAGCTCCAGCACCTGGCAACGAAGAAGCACGAGGGCGATGTCACCTCTGTGATCAGGCCCACCCGATTTCAGTGCAGGGGATGTAGGTTATTTGTGTGTCTTCAGCATGTGATTTCATATCTGTGTGCCACATGTGATTTTAAGTTTAAATTCACAAAGAAGTAATATGCCGACTGTTAGTCCACGTGCGTGTACTGGTGTTACTATTAGCCAGGCGTGTAATGGAGGGTTAACATTAGTATAGATGAAGAAGACACACTTAAGTATGGACAGGTTATCTTTAAAATATGATAAAAGACATAAAAGAACATAACGTATAAACATTATTGATAGAGAAATAAAAAATACTCTGGCATCAATGGTTTGAAGTTTGAATCAAAGAATCAAACAAGTCATATTTTTGTACAAGCAGATAATGTTTTGAAACTGTAGCTAAGGTGGGATTTGAAGACTAAAAGAAAAAAATATGTAAGAACTCTCATCTCTGTCAAACCAACAGTTTTTATAAGAATACAATTACAGTAAACCCCCTTTTCTCTGGACTTCTCGAGACTGCGGCCAGTTCGGATAGTAGGTTTTTTGGTTAAACCGACGTCCCCTAAAACTCATTAAATTAGGAACGTCTAATGTATACTATATATACCAATAATGATTATTAAGTAAAACTAGAACACTAAAGACAAAAAAACCATGTCAAGGCGATGTACCCTTTAAATCTTTAACAATGACTGCAATCCTGAGAGATATTATTCATTGCATTTCCTAGTGACGGCCTTCCAAGAAACTCCTGTCGTCAACAAAATAGGTCCCTCATTTTACTTTAATTTGGGAGAGCATTGTGTTTAGAGGTGTGACTACTGGTCTAAAACTTTTCAGTACTGCCTACTTCTTGCCAATCCTGGGGAGCGAGCTGGCGTAGTGGCTAGAGCGCAGGACTTCAGTCCCTGAGGTCCCGGATTCGATCCCCGCCAAGTCACCAATGGATTTTATCCAAGTGATAATGCCGCAACCCCTAGTTCTAGCCTGAAGTAATGTGAAAAACAATCCCAGGTTCGTGCCTAGCGTCCTAGGACAAAAAAATACTTCCTGCCAATCCAGGCCGGTTAATTTGTCTGGTTGGAGTTGTCACTTCTCCCAAGTGTAGTCTGGCTAAGCCAATGTTTTTAAAAGGTGTCTGGATACAAAAATTCTACTAATTGTAGTTTTGTCTTTTTATTTGAGTCCATAAAGAGGCGTCATGACTTTTAAATCCAGACTGCAAAAGCATACTAGAAAGGAATAATTTATACTAAAAGTTTTTTATCTGACTACATATTTGTTTCCAGGGAAACACAGTTTGAAAAGAAATTTCAGAGAAGATAAATGACAGTTGTAAGCAGCCTATCATTCAAACTTTTTTTTAAATTGGCATGGACAGAGAAGTAAAAATCGTCAGACCGTGAGTGTCATATTGATCATGTAGTTGGGAAAAAATTAGTTATAGAATGATTATAGTCAAGCAGTTCAAAATACTCGTACATTTGTAATTGAGAGACGGTTTAAAAAAAAAGTATAGAATGAAGTATATAGAGGATATAAAAAAGGATTCAAAGAAAATTAAAATTGTAACACATGTTCACAGGTTTTAGTTTATATCAAACCATTGTAATAATCATAGGTGCTTTTTGATCATTTCCCACTAACCATAGTTCTGACAATTGAATTAACCTTAAAATTATTATGTGAATTTGTCCTAAATTAATTAATGGTGTATCAGTATTGCCAAATGCTGAGGGATGATATAATTTCTAATGAACTAGTATGCAACCCAATTTTTTAACACTTCATGATTTTTTTTATGAACTCATTAACAATATAGGTCTTTAATTTGATTTTACTAATCAATATTAATATTTTTAACTATATAGAAATGCTAACTGCTTTAATTTAATTATGAAGTACAAAAATCGCTAGTTCTATTGTACAGTGCAAAATAGGTAGTAAAGAAAGATTATAGTTTGGCCGCTTAGAAAGCGACCTCCTCTAGCATTGGTTTAGCATTAGCGCGCAGGTCGTTTTCTAAGCAGCCGAACTATAGCAGAGTTGTAAAGTAGTAGTACACAGATATTTATTGACTTGGAAGAAATATTTGATGCTAGCGTTCACAGCTTTATGAAGAAAATTAATAAAATTTTCTTTTGTATTTTGTACCAAGCGCGGCACCTTTTGCAAGTTCCTAAGGCCGGATCTGCTTGGATGAATAATAGGCTTAATAATTTATTAGGTTTACAATCATTATTTCACAGTTTGAACCAACACAGATTTACTTTTGTAAGCAAAAAAATTCAGTCATAGTTTTAAGTCCAGCCAACTACTTTTCAAAGAATTTCAAAAGTCTCTAACAAAAAGGATGGGATACAGGTAAGATATTATGATTATTTATCAGCAATTTAATTTATAAAAAATTACATTAACTAGTGTGTGAATTTAAGATTAAATAATCATAAAAACAAAATAACAATTTCAAATTCAAATATATTTATTTAGGATGTTACAAGCATGGCCTCGCCAAGTTTACAAAACTTGTCGGCGAGGACCAATAGATTAAAAAAAATGACAAACAAAGTTTACAGATTTTTCTCTTTTACTTTTGTTTTGTTTTCTAAGTACAATGAATTAATTATGAAAACTAGTTCCAAGGCGGTTCGTGGCAGGCACTTATTATTAACAAGAGTGTTTTGGCAGCTAAACTTAATTCTAAAAGCGTTAAAAAGAAGTGTAACGAATAAACAATAAATAAAAGGTAGGAGTGAGAGCTCATATAACCAACGGCATTCACCTAGATTGCAATATTTTGTTGTCTTTGGATTTGCGAGTTTGTCGTGTGGGGGTGGCAGTGGAGCGAGTGAGTGTCGAGAGAAAAAAAGAGTTGCTTGACAAGCTTGAGTCTTGTTTGTTCGTTTGTTGGTTGAACATAACCTTACACTAAAAATGCACATTTTGTTCATAAGCAGAAAAAAATACAAATTTTATTAGATTTATAAGAATGATTTCACAAATTAATGTACCGATACATCTTGAGAGGATTAAAAATGTTCACTATAGTCTTAATTAATATAAAAAAGAAATTAAAAGCTCACAATTTGTCAAATCAAGGTCAAAGTTTTGATTGCTGAATTGTTATGGACAAAAAACATAAAGCTTATCATAGATCTAAAACAATTAAGTTTTTTATAAATTAATATAAAATTATGATGACTATATTTTTTTCTCAAAACTATTTATTCCTACAACAAAGAGCTATTTAAATTTCAATTTTAGTTTGAGATCATATCTAAACTTTATTCTAACCACAATATTGATGTTCAGATGTTCCGGTTGTCCTGAAATGAAGACTATTGGTTGCATCAAGAAGCGTTAGGAGTGTTGTCAAATTTTTAGGGGTCGTAGGGAAATTTCTTGATCAAATGAATCTAGGTGGCATAAAACGTAGTAGGTTATTAATTCTTTGACTTTAGAGATTCTTTTGTATAGGATACGTCAAAAAATAGTAATTCAATTGGAAAATATCCAACTAGTACAGGCAAAATAGATTAAAATTCACCAAAAAACAAAAAAATTAGTTCAGGGATGAAACTTTGGTTTTAACTTCGTTTTACCAATAGAAGTCAAGATCCGATGAGTCCCTAACAGTCCCGATGGTGGAACATGGTTTTTAGGGGTGGGGAGGGGGAATTTTGATATAATTCATTATTCACGATTTGAAGTAATTTAGGAAGTTGTTTTTAAGGTTTGTATACACGGTGAATCGATAGGAACCATATTTAGGTCGATAGAACCACCTCCATAAGAGATTTAGCATATTGGTACATGTTTAGTTGTTATTTTTTCTAGGAGGGGTAGGGGGAATTTTAAATAATTTATGGTTTTTGACTTATGACTTGTTGGGTGTCGTTTTAATGGATTTCTACATGCCAAATAGAATGGAATCACTATTTTGTCGATATAACTACATTATTAACAGATTTGGAGTGCTATCTGAAATAAAATAAATGTTTGTGCACAAAATTAATTATTTAATATTTAAACATAAAAAATAAAACAATTAACTTAACATCAAGTATTAATTGAATGAGTTTATTTTTACAATAAATTCAATTTTTCCTATTATGATAAAATACCCCCGCCGCAGCAAACCTGCAGACCAAGCGAATTTCCATTTATCTGGCAGGATTTCTACAAAAATTTGTCCTTGAAACTGTCAGATTTATTTCCTATTTAAATAACATTATTTTTAATTAATAATTAGGTTTGCTGCTACAAGGACGTAATGGGGGTTGTTTTTATTAAAATTTTGATAGCTTAGTATGAAATAAACAAAATTTTCAAGTTTGGTTTAAATGTATCCACAAACAAGTTTATTTATCTACAACAGTTTATTTATTTTCCATTAGAATGACATGGGAATTTTAAATTTACATTTTTTTTTTATTATCTCCTTAACCGTTAGGCGTACAACAAGGCATATACTAAATTATTAAATCTTTTAAGCTCTAGAAAGTGGTTTGGAAAGGAATTGTGAAATTCTTTGTTGATAGGGTTAAAAATGGGAAAAACCAATTTTCTCCCCACAAAAGTCTCCATAAACCCATAATACATTGTAATACATTGACATTAAGTCAGGGTTTAAACCATGTTTTATGATTTAAAGTTCAAGTAAATATCTATTAACCTTTGCGTAGCCCCTACAAAGTTTGTATATATGTTTTATATATTTTGTACATATGTATACTGTTTTTATATCCTTCAGCAAGTCAAAGGAATACATTCTAAGTTACAACGAGGTTTTTAGCGAATTTCCCATATTGGGAATAAGCTACTACCGTAGGTCTCATGGTAAGACTTAGACCCGGGACCAATTTACATTTTTGTTTTGAGGTCCCCAGAAGTCAAAAACACCATCCTTTCAAATTCAAATACATATGTGTCCGTTTAGCGTGATAACTCGAGCACAAATTATCCGATTTTGATGTAATTTGGTACAAACGTGTAAACCTAAATTTATTCGAACGAGTTTGCGAACCAGCATGATTGGACTATGGGAACAGGGGTTTATGGGGATTTTTATGGGGAGAAAATTGGGTTTTCCCATTTTGGCCTAATTAACAAAGAATTTCACAATTCCTTTCCAAACCACTTTCTAGAGCTTAAAAGATTAAATAGTTTAGTATATGCCTGGTAAATATATTTCTTTTTATTTACGTTTCTTTTATTTACTTTCCGTAAAAATTAAAGTAATTTTTCACCGACTTCTTATCCTTAAGGATGCTTATCCTTTAAGGTTAAGGAGATAATTTAAAAAAATGTAAATTTAAAATTCCCATGTTATTCTAATGGAAAATAAATAAACTGTTGTAGTTCGCTTGTTTGTGGATATATTTTTAAACCAAACTTGGCAATTTTGTTTATTTTATACTAATCTATCAACATTTCAATAAAAACAACCCCTATTACCTCCCCCGTAGCAGCAAACCTAATGACTAATTAAAATTAATGTTATTTAAATAGAAAATAAATAGTAATCCTGTCATGTAAATGAAAATTTGCTTGGTCTGCAGGTTTGCTGCGAGGGGGTATTTTATCATAATAGGAAAATTAAATTTACTGTAAAAATAAACTCATTCAATTAATAGGTACTTGATGTTAAGTTAATTGTTTTATTTTTTATGTTTAAATATTAAATAATTAATTTTGTGCACAAACAATTATTTTATTTCAGATAGCACTCCAAATCTGTTAATAATGTAGTTATATCGACAAAATAGTGATTCCATTCTATTTGGCATGTAGAAATCCATTGAAAACGACACCCAACAAGTCATAAGTCAAAAATCATAAATTATTTTAAATTCCCCCTACCCCTCCTAGAAAAAATAACAACTAAACATGTACCAATATGCTAAATCTCTTATGGAGGTGGTTCTGTCGACCTAAATATGGTTCCTATCGATTCACCGTGTATACAAACCTTAAAAACAACTTCCTAAATTACTTCAAATCGTGAGTAATGAATTATATCAAAATTCCCCCTCTCCACCCCCTAAAAACCATGTTCCCACATCGGGATTGTTAGGGACTCATCGGATCTTGACTTCTATTGGTAAAACGAAGTTAAAACCAAAGTTTCATCCCTGAACTAATTTTTTCATTTTTATTTAGTATTTTTCCTGTACTAAACAGGTTCTTAGTACTTCCGCCGCAAGCTTAATTTGTATCCTGGAATATTTCAAATTGTTGTAGGATAGTTCAAGGTTACCATAAACTGTTTGTTTTCTTATGTTAGGAATTGTATTGTGAAGGAATGCAATATCCAAAAATAGTAATTTTAGTAATTTTTCAATTTTAAATTCAAAACAGGTCCTTAGTACTTCCGCCTATGACAGGGATGGGGAAAACTTGTTAGGATAGCCAGGAAAGCGGGCATTAAAAAATGAGTAGGTTAGAGGGGGGTTTTTAAGGGGGGAGGGATTTTATTTGACTCAGGGATGTGGGCAGAATAAAAATAGGCTAGTCAGGGCCGGGGTTATGGGGTGAAATAGGTTAGAGGGGGGCAACGAGAGACGGAAGTTCTAATGACCTGTATTTGTAGACAAGAGGAAAATTATGGTCCCTACTATTGGTTTGGTTTTTATTCTAAAAGAGAGTAAGGATGTGCATGGTGTCTTTTTTAATCTTGTGAGGTTTTTCAGTCAAAAAATGTAAATGATTTAAATTAGGCTTTTGGTTGTTCTTTTTAACTGTAGGTATTTTTTTCTTTATATGAAGACCATTGTCAAAAAATAATAATTGTAACATTTTGGAAAACATCAAACAGGTCCTTAGTACTTCCGCCTATGACAGGGATGGGGAAAACTTCTTAGGATAGCCAGGAAAGTGGGCATTAAAAAATGAGTAGGTTAGAGGGGGGTTTTAAGGGGGGAGGGATTTTATTTGACTCAGGGACGTGGGCTGAAATCATGGTAGGCTAGTCAGGCCCGGGGTTATGGGGTGATATAAGTTAGAGGGGGGCAGCGAAAGTCGGAAGTTCTAATGGCCTGTATATGTAGAAAAGGAGAAAATTATTGTCCTTTCTATTGGTTCGGTTTTTATTCTAAAAGAGTGTAAGGCTGTGCATGGTTTCTTTTGATTATAGAGTCGTTCAATTTTTATCCAGATTTTTTTTAGTATTCTTGTGAGGTTTTACAGTCAAAAAATTTAAAGATTTAAATTGGGTTTTTGGTTGTTCTTTTTAACTGTAGAAATGTTTCTCTTTATATGAAAACCATTGTCAAAAAATAATAATTGTAACATTTTAGAAAACATCAAACAGGTCCTTAGAACTTCCGCCTATGACAGGGATGGGGAAAACTTGTTAGGATAGCCAGGAAAGTGGGCATTAAAAAAAGAGTAGGTAGGTTAGAGGGGGTGGTTTTAAGGGGGGAGGGATTTTTTTACTCAGGGACGAGGGCAAATAATGAAAGGCTAGTCAGGGCACGAGGTTATGGGGTGAGATAGGTTAGAGGGGGGCAACGAGAGACGGAAGTTCTAATGACCTGTATATGTAGACAAGGGGAAATATTTGGTCTCTTCTATTGGTTTGGTTTTCATTCTAAAAGAGTGTAAGGCTTTGTATGGTTTCCTTTGATTATAGAATCGATAAATCTTTATCCTGATTTTTATTTACTGTTGTAGTGAAAGTTCTCGTCAAAAAAGGGGGGTTTTGCTTGTTTTTTTTAAGGATTTTTTTTTATAAATCCAATGATAAAAAAAATAAATATAATTCTTAAAATAAATACAGTACAAAATTTTAACGGGTCCTTAGAACTTCTGCCTATGACAGGGATGGGAAAAGCTTGATAGGATAGCCAGGACGTGGGCATTAAAAAATGGGTAGGTTAGAGGGGGGTTTTAAGGTGGGTGGGTTTTTGATTTGACTCAGGGACGTGGGCTGAAATAATGATAGGCTAGTCAGGGCCGGGGTTATGTGGTGAGATAGGTAAGAGGGGGGCAGCGAGAGACAGAAGTTCTAATGGCCTGTTTACAGATAAAAAGTGCAATATACAATTATTAGTATATGGTTTGTTTTCCTTTTAAAAGAGTGCAAGAGACTGTGTAGGCGTCGATTGAGATTCATTTATACTTTTATCCTGTGGTTTCCAAAGGAGTTTGTAGGATAGGGTAGGAAGATGGTTTTAGGCCAACTGAATCTACATTTGAATATATGGGAAGATCACCATGCCTGCTGTGAGAGGAGTGTCAAATCGTCAAGAGTGCTTTGTGAAGTCCGAGACAAGAGTGCCTCTCATCTTTGAGAAGTCCACGACAAGAGTGCTTCTTCTGTTTGTGAAGTCCACCACAAGAGTGCCTCTCATCTTTGTGAACCCCATGACAAGAGTGCTTCTCCTGTTTGTGAAGTCCACGACAAGAGTGCCTCTCATCTTTGTGAAGTCCATGACAAGAGTGCTTCTCCTTTTTGTGAAATCCACGACAAGAGTGCCTCTCATCTTTGTGAAGTCCACGACAAGACTGCTTCTCATCTTTGTAAAGTCCACGACAAGACTGCTTCTACTGTTTGTGAAGTCCACGACAAGAGTGCCTCTCATCTTTGTGAAGTCCACGACAAGAGTGCTTCTCATCTTTGTGAAGTCCACAACAAGAGTGCTTCTCATCTTTGTGAAGTCCACGACAAGAGTGCCTCTCATCTTTGTGAAGTCCACGACAAGAGTGCCTCTCATCTTTGTGAAGTCCACGACAAGAGTGCTTCTCATCTTTGTGAAGTCCACGACAAGAGTGCCTCTCATCTTTGTGAAGTCCACGACAAGAGTGCCTCTCATCTTTGTGAAGTCCACGACAAGAGTGCTTCTCATCTTTGTGAGGTCCACGACAAGAGTGTTTCTCCTCTTTGTGAAGTCAACGACAAGAGTGCTTCTCATCTTTGTGAAGTCCACAACAAGAGTGCTTCTCCTCTTTGTGAAGTCCACGACAAGGGTGCTTCTCATCTTTGTGAAGTCCACGACAAGAGTGCCTCTCATCTTTGTGAACTCCATGACAAGAGTGCTTCTCATCTTTGTGAAGTCAACGACAAGAGTGCTTCTCATCTTTGTGAAGTCCACGACAAGGGTGCTTCTCATCTTTGTGAAGTCCACGACAAGAGTGCCTCTCATCTTTGTGAACTCCATGACAAGAGTGCTTCTCATCTTTGTGAAGTCAACGACAAGAGTGCTTCTCATCTTTGTGAAGTCCACAACAAGAGTGCTTCTCCTCTTTGTGAAGCCCACGACAAGAGTGCTTCTCTGCTTTGTGAAGATTGCTTACCAGTCACAGAGGCTACGCTGGGTACTCCAAGAGCTGGTATAAACAAGAACTCCTTTAACATTTTTATATTAAGTATCAAGTATCCCCTCAACATGTTGGGATGTGTTCAGGTAAGTAGAAGTATACTTCAAGTTGGCTGGATATTGTTGGGTAAAACTGTTTTGGTTCAAAGGAGTTGACTAAATTTGGAAATAGATGAATCGTGCTACAATGTTAGGATAAGACAATACAGTAAGGCAAACTTATTAATATTCTAACTATACCTGGTAAAGCAGCACTTCAACACTCGGGTAGGTTACAATTCAAACATAAAGCAAACATAACCCATTTTATGACACTACTTGAGGGACGACAGGCAGGTCTAGAAAGTGATGTTATTATTATTTATATCATTATATTGAACACATTGATTACATAAATGCAGGTATTTACACTATTATTTGTTATTTATATCATTCGATAGGTGTGGAACAAAAAAAATTTTAAGGTCAAAATATTTAAAAAAAATTGTATGTTAACAGCAGATTTTTTAGGTGTTTTTTAGTTTTAAAATAAATTTCCCCGTGTGGTTTCCGGGTTAGAATAGGACCACAGCCTTCCCCGGCTTGTCGTAAGAGGCGACTAAAATGGTGACGATGCTCTCACCGGGAGTGACCCTGTTGTGTTGAAGGGGCAAGGGTTATGTGTGCTCTGCACTTCTAAAGGGTATTCTAAGTGAGACGTGAGGAGCTAGCCACTTCAGTCCTTGGTAAGGATGTAGAGGTCGGCTCTCCATTGCAACGGGCAAACCCATGCAAGTCAGGAATCCGGTGCTGAGCAATTGGAGGTCGGGCCCTGGGAAACTGGGATAGGGGATGTTCCCCTAGGGTATACTGACAGTTTCCAGGCCATTTCTTGCTGCAAGATGTGCCAGTAAACACATACATGGCTTGTTACTAACTCCCTTTCCCCACACATTATTGAGTAGCAGCTCAAAAAAGCAAGAAAGAAGGCCAGAAATTGAGCGGTACCCTTTCCAGCTCCTAGGTCCAGAGTTCCCACCAGTACAAAACGTGAGGACCGTTCTCACTCATCTCCACCGCCTTCAGCCCTCAAGTGCCCAAAGGAGTTTCCCCTTCTAGGATCTCATTTGACAAGGGAAGAATTGAATGTAGACAGTGAGTTATTCCCGAGATTAATACAGTGATAATTAATAATGTATTTATTGTGTTAACATAATAATTACAACATTCAACTACTATACTTCTTGTTTACCAAACTCCAATATGACATAACATTTAAATAAAACATATGATTTATATTAAAGACAGATCAAGAGGATCAAGAGACCAGCACATCCTCCTCTCACATGTCGAGTGTCTGGGGTAGGTCTACTGAGCTTAATTTTTAATATCCGATAAATGAACTCGGTTTCTTCTTAATCTTCCTCCGTTTTCCGTTTCCACTATGTAAGACCTGGGCTGTTCGTGCTTTTGGATGATTTTTCCTTTTACTTGTTTGTCCCTGACATAAAACATTTGTCCATCTTGTAGCTCTTCTCTTTCCTTCGTTGCATGCCTCTTATCGAACCGGATTTTCCTTTTACTTCTTATCTGTTCTTCTTTGGATCTCAGTGTTTTAGGATCTGGTGTTTTTTGGACAAGGTTGACAGGAGCAATGGGCACAGTCCCTCTTACTTTCCTGCTCATGAGCAACTCTGAAGGAGAGTAACCATTCTCTAAAGGCGTCGAGCGGAAAACCAAGAGGCCCTCATGTATGTCTCTGCACTTGAGAACAATCTTCTTAGCAGTTGCTACTGCTGACTCAGCTAGACCATTGGACTGTGGATAATTAGAACTACTAGTTGTTATAGTAAATCCCCAATCTCTTCCAAAGTTCTTAAAATCTTCGCTATCAAACGGGGAACCATTATCACACCGAAGTGTGTGTGGAATACCAAATTGTGAAAAGATTCTTTTCAGTATTTTGATAGTGGGTACTGCAGCAGTCGACTTTATTGGTATCACATCCAGATACCTTGAGTAGTAGTCCTGTATCACAAAAAACAATTGACCCTTGACTCTGGCGAAGTCACACCCAACTAGGGACCACGGTTGTTCAGGAAATGGAGTATTGATCACGGATTCCCCCTTTAAAACTCTCGGATAGGTCGCAGAAAGATCAGGATAGTCCAAGGACGCAACATCCAAGGGTTGTTTGTTACCAATTTCAGTGTATATAATCAGGGATAACGCTTTAATGGCAGTACGACCAAGTAAGGGTTGCTTAAGGCCACGAATGACATAGAGTTCTTCTTCACACTTCCTATCTCGCAGTTTTAAATGAGATACTAATTTTCCAAGGCAGCTAAGAGGATATTGGCCAGCAGACTTGATACATCCATTAAAAGGCTGTAATGCCAAACATGAAAAACTCTTTTTCCACAAGGCTTCCGGTATACAGGAAACATCCGCTCCAGTATCAATTTTAAACACTACTGGAGTTTCATTTACGTGCAAACATACCTCATATGGTGGAGTGGTGGACAAGCTATGCACTGAGAACTCAACAGTACCCAGCGAAGCATTTGTGTCACTACCAGAACATTCATCTTCAAATGCCTCAACCTCATTAACTTCTTTCTTTTGCAACATCGTTCAAAATGTCCCACTATATTGCAATACCTACACCGTACTTTGTATCCTGGGCAGTTTTCTCTGGAGTGATAGTTAGTGTCCCCGCAACGAAAACATTTGAATCCTCTTACTTCCCTTACTTATATATTTATTACATTAAGAACCTGAGTCTGAGGACGAGGAATTATCATATCGAGGGCCTGAGGACGAGGACTTATCATATCGGGCTGAAAGAACATCAATGTCCTTTGACGTCACACCCCTGATCGTTCCTTGCTGCATTTTAACTGATTCCCATAGCTTAGCTTTTTCTACTGCTTCATTCAACAACAGGTTGCTATTCATCTGCAATGATTCTGAAAGTTTGCTGTCACGTACCCCAACCACGATGCGGTCACGTAGCATCTCATCTTTAAGTGCCCCAAAGTTACAATTTTTGACCAATCTATGAAGAGCTGTTAAGTATAGTTCGAAAGATTCCCCTTCAAGCTGGTTCCTCTTATTAAACCGTACTCTTTCATAAACAATGTTGACAGCTTTGTTAAAGTAATTATTAAAATTGCGTACAACCTCATCGTAAGAGGCGTTAGACAGCCCAAATGAATCAAAAATATACTCAGCATCATCACCCATGGCAAGCAATAAAGAACTGATCTGAGTTTCCTGAGGTTCATGGTTTAAAAGTGAAGCGACCCTATAGCGTTCAAATTTCCTTATCCAGGATGTCTAATCAGATTCCCGGTTTCCAAAAAAACAATCAAAAGGTGGTGGTACGTAAATGTACCTGCCATGAGGAAACATGTCAGATTTGTGAGTCACTGAAGTAGAACTTTGCTGGTTACCTGAATTTTCATCTTCTTCATTTTCTGCATCAGCCTGGTATCTTTGTGACTTTCTGATCTTCCTATTTGGCATGGTTAATCCCACTTCTGACACCATGAGTTATTCCCGAGATTAATACAGTGATAATTAATAATGTATTTATTGTGTTAACATAATAATCACAACATTCAACTACTATACTTCTTGTTTACCAAACTCCAATATGACATAACATTTAAATAAAACATATGATTTATATTAAAGATAGATCAAGAGGATCAAGAGACCAGCAAAGACGTTGAACTGGCATTGCCAGTAACACTCCTGCCGATCATGGAATTCATCGCAAGGAAGAACAACCACCTGAGGTAAAATCCTAAGCTCCAGCCTTTATGGCAGCAGTGGATTCTAATATCCTATTCGAGATAATGGGCCTCGTAAAAAACATTAGGGGAACCTTTAAGTCAAGACCAACCTCAACCGGTCTATCAGTGACGGTTTTCTGAAGGCAAAGAACCGTATTGTCCGTGTTCTTGAGATGAAAGGGTTGACAAGGCAGGCTCTGCTTAGTAAACAGGAGCTCAACAATATTTTGGCCCCTAAACCGAATGAAAAGGGAGGGAATCCAAGGAAACGGGCAAGGAGCTCACCAACATGTAGCCCCAATCTTTTCGAATTGGCCAACCAAGCTCTGTTATATGCTGAGCAGAAGGTCGAGGACAGAGCCGTTCAGAGGACACCTTCTACTGGGCACTCTCCCGCTCTAAAGAAGCAAACTCAGCATTCCAGGGAGCTTGTCTATCTCCCAACAGTGCCTCTTCCTGATAGAAGCAGCATTAAGAATGCTGCTGCAGCACCATCAAATGTAAGTAGCTGGGTGAAGAAACTTACCTGTAAAGAAGCTCACCTGGCGATCTTTTGCTAAAATTTTGAGGAGACTGATGCTAAAACGGAGGAGACAAATACCATCGTTAAGTGAATCAGATTCACCCAGAACAGAAAAGATCTCCCTGAGCTGGGGAAATCTGTCAACCACACAGAGAGGCTCTGGGGGTTAAAGGTATCATTTGGGAACTCTAGCCTAGGGATTCGGTAGAGATCGAGGAAGTTGACGGACTTTTGACAAAGGCCGAGGTAAGGGAGGCCATCACAAAGGCCATCCCTGATATCGAAAAATGCCCACTCCTTCAAAGACGGCTAAGCCAACCGGAGAGAGCAACGCACAGCTGTTGCTGAAATGCGAGGCTCGTTCGAATAAATATAGGCTTGTAACAAATTTATTTACCACATTTATTTGTAACACATCTCAACACTTTTGGTCTCGGATGTTTGATATTCAATTTCTCTGCCATTGATTTGACAAAGGCTTTCCGCCAAATTCCCGTCCACGAAGATGACATCCAAAAAACAGCAATCACCACTCCATTTGGGTTAATAGAATTTCCATTCATGACGTCTGAAACCTGATGCTCCTCTTGGTCTCTTTATAGACACCTCTGGAGTAAGTGTGTAGCTACTTGCCTCCAACGGTTTGTCGATGATGCTTGGCAACCTTTAGGGGTTTTCTACAAGAAACTTTCACCCAAACAGTGCACCTGGTCTACATGCTACAGAGAACTCCTTGATATTTATGAAGCTGTGAAGCATTTCCAATCTTTGAATCAACTTCTTTCACTATATTCACAGATCATAAACCACTTATTTATGCCTCTCAACAGCACCGTGACTAGTTGCCTGCAGCTCAGTTATGTCAACTTTAGTTTATTTTGAGTTTTCAATGGACATAAAGCACATCAGTGGCTCACAAAATTTAGTTGCTGATGCTTATCTACGATCGTTTTGTCTGGCCTTCTATTCGTAAGGATTGCCACAACTGGACTCAATCGTGCCTCTCCTGCCCAAAAATCTAAGATAACTAGACATGTTTCTACTCCCCTGAGTGATTTTCAAACACCTACGGATCGTTTCTCTCATGTCCACATTGACATAATTGGCCTACTTCCTTCATTAAACTCTTGCAGGTGCTGTACTGTCTAACTATCATAAATATATTTATTTACTTGTTGGCCTGAAGTGTGTCCTATTAATCAAATAACTGCCGAATCTGTTACTCGAGCGTTTGTCTCTACTTGGATAGCTCGATTTGGGTGCCCACAAAAGTTGAAATGTGTTCGCAATCCCAGTTCACATCGACTTTGTTCAAAGACCTAGCGCGACAGTTGGGAATAAAGCTTCAGTTCACCAACAGTTGGCATCCATAAGCCAATGGCATGGTTGAGAGACTCCACGGCCAGTTGAAAGCTAATGGCTCACAGCAAATCAGACTGGACCGAACTACTGTCCCTAGTCCTTCTCGGAATAAGATCTTCATTCAAGGCTTCATTCTAAGATCTTCATATGCTTCGTCGGCTGAACTGGTAAACGGCGAATCACTGCGTCTTCCGGGAGATTTTTTCATAGTACCTTCTCACGAGAACAACGACCCACAAGGATTGGTGCCCAGGCTGCATAAGCATATGGATCACCTAATACCTACACCCGTATCATGTCAGGGTCCCCATTTTGGTAGTGGTTGTTTGTATAGGCCTAGTTCAAATAAACTTACGACCAAATAAGTAAGAGAAAAGTATTTTAATATAAGAGTTACAAGTGTGTACATTCCTCTAAAAACTAATTAACAAGAATAATAAATATGGATGCTAAGACATCAGCTGACGCTACATACATTCCCTGTTCCAGCAAACCTAAGTACTCATTAAAACTAATGTTATTAAATACAACAATTTTAAGGGAATATTTTAGTAGAAATCCAGCCAGGTAAATGGAAATCGGTTCCTAGAAAGATGCACATGAGGTACTGTTACTCCTAAAGAAGCCAGCTGGCGACATCAAATATTTTTTTCTAAAAAAAATGCCTCTAGAGGAATACTCCATGGGATCACCGATTCAGGGTTAAAATAAAAGAACACCTGTATAAGGTAGTTAGAAGCAAAAATCATAAATTCAGATCTGTTATCATAGCAACTAAAGTTTTTCAATATCTTAAAACTAAATGTTTCAGAATAACAAATTCTTATTTTGTCAAAATAAAACTAATAGTACTAGTAAAAAACAATCTAATTGGAAACAAAAACATGTTTGTTTTTGGTCTCATTTGATGAAAATCATTATCTTTGCCGACTCAAGAAGGTCAGTATCTAATTAAGAAATATTTCTTGTTCATAAACATGAGAAACCATGTAAAACGGTACAATTTAATATCAATTGGACTGGAATAAAATTATAATTTCAAACTCATACGTATTTGATAGGATCTAACTAAACTTAAGGTTTAAGCAACAACAATTTTGTCCAACTTCCATCTAGTAAAACTAGGATTAGCATATGACAGGGGTTTAATGCGCAATATTCACTTGAATGGGGCCAAAGTAGTTGATCTTAAATTTATTTTATTGTAGTCCACACGATTTAAAGAATACAAACCAACATTTGGGTTTAACATTCAGATTTTTGATTTTATAGGATTTTTTTTTTCCGCTAAAGTCATCTATGAAACGTGAGAGGGCAATGGATTATTAGTTATGCTTCTGAGACGAGTATTGATCTCTTAACATGCACAGTTTGCGTTCATGTATCTCCTCGTGTATACTTTAACTCCTAACCATTTATTGTTTAGTTAAATGTCTGTTTCCAGGGAAACACTGGTTAAACTGAAATTTTATAATTAAAGATGAATTAGAGTGTAAGCAGCTTCTCGTCTGACTCTAACTGTAAAAGGACATGGAAGTAGAAATCTTCAGATCGTGAGTAACCACAATAGTGCCACTTTGATCATGTAGTTGTGAGAAAGTTAAATGAGACAGGCGGTTGAAAATATATGTAGAAACGTTAGCTTTTAGGGTATCACAAGGAATCGCAAGAAAATGTTAAAAACAACTTTTATATTTAAGTTAATTTCAGTAATATTGAGTCTTGAGTCTGTAATACTTTTTGGTTAACCTACGTCTCACCATTGTATAACCCTTAAACTTTATGTGTTATTTGAAAAGGACTCAGTGAAAATAATAGGTGTTAATGTTTTTTGTTTCAATTTTATATTGAACTATGGGAATGCTATGGTAGTCTCTTCCAGAGCGGGAAAGTTCTCCCTGAGCTGGGGAAATCTGAGCTGGGGTACCGTGCAGAGAGGCTCTGGGGGAAAAGGGTGCCATTCGGGAACTATAGCCTTGGGAGTAGGTAGAGATCCAGGAAGTTAACACACTTTTAATGGAGGCTATTACAAAGGCCATCCCTGATATCCAAAATGCTGACCCCTACAAGGTCAGCTAACCCAACCGGAGAGAGCAACGCACGGCGGTTGCTGAAATGCGAGACCAAGATGCCAGCAAACTGATAAATCTTGCACGTTGGTTTGCGAACTCGTTTGAATAATTATAGGCTTACACATTTGTAACAAATTTCAACAAAATTGGAGGTTTTTACTCAAGTTATCTAGTCAACGTGCTAACGGACTCGTTTGAATGGATGGTGTTTTTGGCCTCTTGGGACATCAAAATAAGTAAAGTGGTCCTGGGTATGGATCTTATCATGAGACCTGCGGTAATACAATAGCTTATTCCCTATAAGCTCTATTCGCAAAAACAGATTTAAATTATGATAGCTAATATCAATATTTTCTTTAAAATACAAGATTGGTTGATCATTAAATTTAACCTTAATCGGTGTCTTTTATTTTAAAACCATTTATTTATTTGAGATTTATTTATTTGGTGACATACTGAGTTTTTACCCGGGTGTTACCAGCTGTTGCAATTATGCAACCATATAAATTAAAGGTCCATATGAATTAAAAATGTAGTAATATTGCAGTAGCGAACGTGTTAACTAACTGTCGCTGAGTTACTTGAGTAGCTCGTCAGCGGATTTTGTAGCGAGGTACCCATACTGCTACCTCATTAGCGTTTAAGTAATTAATCGAATATAACCTACGAGCTTGAGTGTTTTATAGTAATTTCCTAGTGACTTGAAGAATCCTAAGTCGTCAACATCATCCCTCATTTTACTTAAATTTCGGAGACCACTGTATTTAGACACGTGACCACTGGTCTAAAACTTTTCCCATGAGAAAAGTAGTTTCAGTACCGCCTACTTCCTGCCAATCCAGTCTAATCCCGTGAAATTTTTCCAGTTAAAGAGTTGTCACTCCTCCCGAGTGTAGTCAGGTTAATCCCATGTTTGGGTTATAAGGTGTCTGGATAAGAAGGATTCTACGAATAGTAGTTTAGTCTTTTTATTCTAAACGAGTCCATAAAGAGGCATCGTGACTTTTAAGTCCAGACTACAAAAGCATAGAAAGGAATAATTAAACTAAAAACTAACCTATCTAAGTAGTAAGTACATATTTGTTTCCAGGGAAACACGGTTATAAAAGAAATTTCGAGAAGATGAATGACAGTTGTAAGCTGCCTATTTTTCAAACTTTTTTTTTTAATTGGAATGGACTGAGATGTAGAAGTCGTCAGACCGTGAGTAACGACGACAGTGCCATATTGATCATGTAGTCGGGAAAAAATTAAACTATATAAAGAATAATTACTCATATAGTGAAGCAGTTCAAAATACTTGTACATTTGTAATTGAGAGACCGTTTAAAAAAAGTATAGAATGAAGTATAGAGAGGATATAAAAAAGGATTCCAAGAAAATTAAAATTGTAACAAATGTTCACAGGTTTTAGTTTATCTCAAACCATTGTAATAATTATAGGTGCTTTTTTATCATTTCCCACTAACCATAGTTCTGACAATTTAATTAACCTTAAATTTATTATGTGAATTTGTCCTAAATTAATGGTGTATCAGTATTGCCAAATACTGGGTATGATAGTACCCCCCTAGTATACAACCCAATTTTAACATTTTATGTTTTTTTATGAACTCATTAACAATATAGGTTTTCACTTTAATTTTACTAATGAATAATAATATTTTTAACTATATAGAAATGCTAATGCTAACTGTTTTAATTTGATTATGAACTATGAAAATTGTTAATTCTATTGTACAGTGCTGAATACGTAGTAAAGAAAGATATTTTCATGTTGTTTCTAGTCAGCAAGGGATTACTCTGGCAGATCCAGGTAACATTATACCTTTTATAATCTAAGAAAGACATTTATTGAGTTGTAAGAAATATTTGATGCTACCGAAAAGGATATTGTTGGCAGCTTTATGAAGAAAATTAATACAATTTTCTTTTTTATTTCGAACCAAGCGTGGCACCTTTTGCAAGTTCCTAAGGCCGGACCTGCTTGGATGAATAATAGTCCTAATAATTTATTAGGTTTACAATCGATTGAACCAACACAGTTTTACTATTGTAAGCAAAACAATTCAGTCATAATTTTAAGTCCAGCCAACTACTGGAAGAATTTCAAAAGTCTCTAACAAAATGGATAGGATACAGGTAAATATTATGATTATTTATCAGCAATTTAATTTACAATAATTACATTAACTAGTGTGTGAATTTAAGATTAAATAATCATAAAAACAAAAAAACCAATTAATAAAAATGATTTCACAAATTAATGTACTGGTACATCTTGAGAGGAATAAAAAAGTTCACTTTATAGTCTTAATTAATATAAAAAAGAAATTACAAGCTAACAATGTGTCAAATCGAGGTCAAAGTTTTGATTGCTTAATTGTTATCGACAAAAAACGTCAAGCTTATCATAGATCTAAAACAATTACATTTTTATTACCGGTATAAATTAATATAAAATTATAATGACTATATTTTTTTCTCAAAACTAATTATTCCTACAACAAAGAGCTATTTAAATGTCAATTCTAGTTTGAGATCATATCTAAACTTTATTCTAACCACAATATTGATGTTCAGATGTTCCGGTTGTCCTGAAATGAAGACTATTGGTTGCATCAAGAAGCGTTAGGAGTTAGTTGTCAAATTTTTAGGGGTCGTAGGGAAATTCTTGATCAAATGAATCTAGGTGGCATAAAACGTAGTAGGTTGTTAATTCTTTGACTTGAGAGATTCTTTTGTATAGGAGATACGTCAAAAATAGTAGGTAATTGTAACGTTTGGAAAATATCCAACAGGTTCTTAGTACTTCCGCCGACAAGCTCAATTTGTATCCCGGAGTATTTCAAATTGTTGTAGGATAGTTCAAGGTTACAATAAACTGTTTATTTTTTTATGTTAGGGATTTTATTGTAAAGGAATGCAATATCGAAAAATAGTAATTTTAGTAATTTTTCAATTTTAAATTCAAAACAGGTCCTTAGTACTTCCGCCTATGACAGGGATGGAAAAAACTTTTTAGGATAGCCAGGAAAGTGGGCATTAAAAAATGACTAGGTTAGAGTGGGGGGGGGGTTTTAAGGGGGGAGGGATTGTATATGACTCAGGGATGTGGGCAGAATAAAAATAGGCTAGTCAGGGCCGGGGTTATTGGGTGAAATAGGTTAGAGGGGGGCAACGAGAGACGGAAGTCCTAATGACCTGTATGTGTAGACAAGAGGAAAATTATGGTCCCTACTATTGGTTTGGTTTTTATTCTAAAAAAGTGTAAGGATGTGCATGGTTTCTTTTTTAATCTTTTGAGGTTTTTCAGTCAAAAAATTTAAATGATTTAAATTGGGTTTTTGGTTGTTCTTTTTAACTGTAGGTATTTTTTTCTTTATATGAAGACCATTGTCAAAAAATAATAATTGTAACATTTTGGAAAACATCAAACAGGTCCTTAGTACTTCCGCCTATGACAGGGATGGGGAAAACTTGTTAGGATAGCCAGGGAAGAGGGCATTAAAAAATGAGTAGGTTAGAGGGGGGTTTTAAGGGGGGAGGGATTTTATTTGACTCAGGGACGTGGGCTCAATAATAATAGGCTACTCAGGGCCGGGGTTATGGGGTAAGATAGGTTAGAGGGGGGCAACGAGAGACGGAAGTTCTAATGGCCTGTATATGTGTAAAAAACAAATAAATGGTTTCTTAGAAGTTTTGTTTTTTATTTAAAGGAGTTAAATAAACTTTGTAGTCTTCTTTTGGTAATTTGTATCCTGGAGTGTTTAAAAATGTTGTAGGGTATTCTTTATCAGATTAAACTGTTAGGGTAGTTTGTTTAACAATAGAGATACTGTAAAGAAAATACAATGTCATAAATAACTTTTATTTATTGAACAATATAAAGCAGGTCCTTAGAACTTCCACCTATGACAGGGATGGGAAAAGCTTGATAGGATAGCCAGGGAGTGGGCATTAAAAAAATTAATAGGTTAGAGAGGGGTTTTAAGGGGGGTGGGTTTTTTATTTAACTCAGGAACGTGGGCTAAAATCATGGTAGGCTAGTCAGGGCCGGGGTTATGGGGTGAGATAGGTTAGCGGGGGGCAACGAGAGACGGAAGTTCTAATGACCTGTATGTGTAGACAAGGAGAAAATATTATGGTCCTTTCTATTGGTTTGGTTTTTATTCTAAAAGAGTGTAAGGCTGTACATGGTTTCTTTTTATTATAGAGTCGTTCAATTTTTATCCAGATGTTTTTTTAGTATTCTTGTGAGGTTTTACAGTCAAAAAGTTTAAAGATTTAAATTGGGTTTTTGGTTGTTCTTTTTAACTGTAGGAATTTTTCTCTTTATATGAAAACCATTGTCAAAAAATAATAAATTGTAACATTTTAGAAAACATCAAACAGGTCCTTAGTACTTCCGCCTAGGACAGGGATGGGGAAAACTTGTTAGGATAGCCAGGAAAGCGGGCATTAAAAAATGAGTAGGTTAGAGGGGGTGGTTTTAAGGGGGGAGGGATTTTTTTACTCAGGGACGAGGGCTGAATAATGAAAGGCTAGTCAGAGCACGGGGTTATAGGGTGAGATAGGTAAGAAGGGGGCAGCGAGAGACGGAAGTTCTAATGACCTGTGTATGTAAAAAAACCAAAAATGGGTTCGTAGAAGTTTTGTTTTTAATTTAAAGGAGTTTAGTAAACTGTGTAGTCTTCTTTTGGATAGAGACAGGTTCAATTTGTATCCTCGAGTATATCAAAATGTTGTAGGGTATTCGCTTGATCAGATTAAACAGTTAGTTTGTTTAACAATAGAGATACTGTAAGGAAAATACAGTCATAAATAACTTTTATTTATTGAAAAATACAAAGCAGGTCCTTAGAACTTCCGCCTATGACAGGGATGGGGAAAGCTTTATAGGATAGCCAGGAATTGGGCATTAATAAATGAGTAGGTTAGAGGGGGGTTTTAAGGGGGGAGGGATTCTTTTACTAAGGGACGAGGGCAAATAATGAAAGGCTAGTTAGGGCACGGGATTATGGGGTGAGATAGGTTAGAGGGGGGCAACGAGAGACGGAAGTTCTAATGACCTGTATATGTAGACAAGGGGAAAAATTTGGTCTCTTCTATTTGTTTGGTTTTCATTCTAAAAGAGTGTAAGGCTTTCTATGGTTTCTTTTTATTATAGAATCGTTAATTATTATCCTGATGTTTATTTACTGTTGTAGTGAAAGTTCTTGTAAAAAAAGGGGGGTTTAGCTTGTTTTTTTCAAAGATTTTTTTTATAAATCCAATGATAAAAAATTAAATATAATTCTTAAATTAAATACAATACAACATTTTAACGGGTCCTTAGAACTTCTGCCTATGACAGGGATGGGAAAAGCTTGATAGGATAGCCAGGACGTGGGCATTAAAAAATGAGTAGGTTAGAGGGGGGTTTTAAGGTGGGTGGGTTTTTGATTTGACTCCCCTGATACGTCCCTACGTGGGCTGAAATAATGATAGGCTAGTGAGGGCCGGGGTTATGTGGTGAGATAGGTAAGAGGGGGGCAGCGAGAGACAGAAGTTC
This sequence comes from Macrosteles quadrilineatus, assembly GCF_028750875.1. NCBI lineage: Eukaryota > Metazoa > Arthropoda > Insecta > Hemiptera > Cicadellidae > Macrosteles > Macrosteles quadrilineatus. The sequence continues at coordinate 32,195,124 of NW_026542598.1, read as the reverse complement.
TAATGACCTGTTTACAGATAAAAAGTGTTTACAATATACAATTATTAGTACGGTATATGGTTTGTTTTCCTTTTAAAAGAGTGTAAGAGACTGTGTAGGCATCGATTAAGAGTTTCATTTAAACGTTTATCCTGGGGTTTCCAAAGGAGTTTGTAGGATAGGGTAGGGAGATGGTTTTAGGTCAACTGAATCTACATTTGAATATATGGGAAGATCACCATGCCTGCTTTGAGAGGAGTGTCAAATTGTCAAGAGTGCTTTGTGAAGTCCAAGACAAGAGTGCCTCTCATCTTTGTGAAGTCCACGACAAGAGTGCTTCTCCTGTTTGTGAAGTCCATGACAAGAGTGCCTCTCATCTTTGTGAAGTCCAAGACAAGAGTGCTTCTCCTGTTTGTGAAGTCCACGACAAGAGTGCTTCTCATCTTTTTTGAAGTCCACGACAAGAGTGCTTCTCATCTTTGTGAAGTCCACAACAAGAGTGCTTCTCCTGTTTGTGAAGTCCACGACAAGAGTGCTTCTCCTGTTTGTGAAGTCCACGAAAAGAGTGCCTCTCATCTTTGTGAAGTCCACGACAAGAGTGCTTCTCCTCTTTGTGAAGTCCACGACAAGAGTGCTTCTCCTGTTTGTGAAGTCCACGACAAGAGTGCCTCTCATCTTTGTGAAGTCCACGACAAGAGTGCTTCTCCTCTTTGTGAAATCCATGACAAGAGTGCTTCTCATCTTTGTGAAGCCCACGACAAGAGTGCTTCTCTGCTTTGTGAAGATTGCTTACCAGTCACAGAGGCTACGCTGGGTAATCCAAGAGGTTTGTATAAACAAGATCTCCTTTAACATTTTTATATTAAGTTTTAAGTATCCCCTCAACATGTTGGATGTGTTCAGGTAAGTAGAAGTATACTTCAAGAAGTTGGCTGGATATTGTTGGGTAAAACTGTGTTGGTTCAAAGGAGTTGACTAAATTTTTAAATAGATGAATTGTGTCACAAATATTAGGATAAGACAATACAGTAAGGCAAAGTTATGTAACTTTTAATATTTTAACTATATCTGGTAAAGCAGCACTTCAACACTCGGGTAGGTGACAATTCAAACATAAATCAAACATAACCCTTTCTACGACACTATTTGAGGGAAATCGACTTTGTTGTGTGTTGGCAGGTCTAGAAAGTGATATTATTATTTAATCATTCGATAGGTGTGGAACAAATAACATATTAGAGTCAAAATATTTATTATGTTTTTTTAATGTTAACAGCAGACTTTGTAGGTGTTTTTTAGTTGTAAAATAAAATTCCCCCGTGTGGTTTCCGGGTTAGAATAGGACCACAGCCTTCCCCGGCTTGTCGTAAGAGGCGACTAAAATGGCGACGACACTCTCACTGGGAGTCCCTGGGAGTGACCCTGTTACGTGTAGGGGCAAGGGTTGATGTGTGCTCCGCACTTCTAAAGGGTATTCTCAGTGGGTCGTGAGGAGCTAGCCACTTTGGTCCTTGGTAAGGATGTAGAGGTCGGGCTCTCCATTGCAAATGGCGAACCCATGCACGTCAGGAATCCAGTGCTGAGCAATTGGAGGTCGGGCCCTGAGAAACTGGGGTAGGGGATGATCCCCTAGGGTATACCCGTTACTGACAGTTTCCAGGCCATTTCTTGCTGCAAGATGTGCCGGTAAACACATACATGGCTTGTTAAAAACTCCCTCCCCCACACATTATTGAGTAGCAGCTCAAAAAAGCAAGAAAAAAGGTCTGAAATGGAGCGGAATCCTTACCAGCTCCTAGGTCCAGAGATCCCACCAGTAAAAAATGTGAGGACATCTCCACCGCCTTCAGCCTTTAAGTGCCCAAAGGAGTTTCTCCCTATAGTATCTCCTTTGACAAGTGAAGAATTGAATGTAGACAGGAGTATAGATGTTGAACTGGCGTTGCCAGTAACACTCCAGCCATTCATGGAATTCATCGCAACAAAGAACAGCCCCCTAAGGTCAAATCTTAAACTCCAGCCTTTATGGCAGCAGTGGAGTCTAACATCCTAGTTGAGATAATGGGTCTTTTAAAAAACATTAGGGGAACCTTGAAGTCGAGACCAACCTCGACCGGTCTATCAATGTTTTCTGAAGGCAAAGAACCGTATTGCCCGTGTTCTTGAGATGAAAGGGTTGACAAGGCAAGCTCTGCTTAGTGAACAGGAGCTCAACAATATTTTGGTCCCTAAACCGAATGAAAAGGGAGGGAATCTAAGGAAACGGGCAAGGAGCTCACCAACATGTAGCCCCAATCTTTTCGAATTGGCCAACCAAGCTCTGTTATATGCTGAGCAGAAGGTCGAGGACAGAGCCGTTCAGAGGACACCTTCTACTGGGCACTCTCCCGCTCTAAAGAAGCAAACTCAGCAATCCAGGGAGCTTGTCTATCTCCCAACAGTGCCTCTTCCTGATGGAAGCAGCATTAAGAATGCTGCTGCAGCACCATCAAATGTAAGTAGCTGGGTGAAGAAGCTTACCTGTAAAGAAGCTCACCTGGCGATCTTTTGCTAAAATTTTGAGGAGACTGATGCCAAAACGGAGGAGACAAATACCATCCTACTTAAGTGAATCAGATTTACCCAGAACAGAAAAGTTCTCCCTGAGCTGGGGAAATCTGACAACCACACAGAGAGGCTCTGGGGGTTAAAGGTATAATTTGGAACTCTAGCCTAGGGATTCGGTAGAGATCGAGGAAGTTGACGGACTTTTGACAAAGGCCGAGGTAAGGGAGGCCATCACAAAGGCCATCCCTGATATCAAAAATGCCCACTCCTTCAAAGACGGCTAAGCCAACCGGAGAGAGCAACGCACAGCTGTTGCTGAAATGCGAGGCTCGTTCAAATAAATATAGGCTTGTAACAAATTTATTTACCACATTTATTTGTAACACATCTCAACACTTTTGGTCGTGGTTGTTTGATATTCAATTTCTCTGCCATTGATTTGACAAAGGCTTTCTGCCAAATTCCCGTCCACGAAGATGACATCCAAAAAACAGCAATCACCACTCCATTTGGGTTAATAGAATTTCCATTCATGACGTCTGAAACCTGATGCTCCTCTTGGTCTCTTTACAGACACCTCTGGAGTAAGTGTGTAGCTACTTTCCTCCAACGGTTTGTCGATGATGCTTGGCAACCTTTAGGGGTTTTTTACAAGAAACTTTCACCCAAACAGTGCACCTGGTCTACATGCTACAGAGAACTCCTTGATATTTATGAAGCTGTGCAGCATTTTCAATCTTTGAATCAACTTCTTTCTCTATATTCACAGATCATAAACCACTTATTTATGCCTCTCAACAGCACCGTGACTAGTTGCCTGTAGCTCAGTTATGTCAACTTTATTTTATTTTGAGTTTTCAATGGACATAAAGCACATCAGTGGCTCACAAAATTTAGTTGCTGATGCTTATCTACGATCGTTTTGTCTGGCCTTCTATTCGTAAGGATTGCCACAACTGGACTCAATCGTGCCTCTCCTGCCAAAAATCTAAGATAACTAGACATGTTTCTACTCCCCTGGGTGATTTTCAAACACCTACGGAACGTTTCTCTCATGTCCACATTGACATAATTGGCCCACTTCCTTCATCAAACTCTTGCAGGTACTGTACTGTCTAACTATCATAAATAGATTTATTTACTTGTTGGCCTGAAGTGTGTCCTATTAATCAAATAACTGCCGAATCTGTTACTCGAGCGTTTGTCTCTACTTGGATAGCTCGATTTGGGTGCCCACAAAAGTTGAAATGTGTTCGCAATCCCAGTTCACATCGACTTTGTTCAAAGACCTAGCGCGACAGTTGGGAATAAAGCTTCAGTTCACCAACAGTTGGCATCCACAAGCCAATGGCATGGTTGAGAGACTTCACGGCCAGTTGAAAGCTAATGGCTCACAGCAAATCAGACTGGACCGAACTACTGTCCCTAGTCCTTCTCGGAATAAGATCTTCATTCAAGGCTTCATTCTAAGATCTTCATATGCTTCGTCGGCTGAACTGGTAAACGGCGAATCACTGCGTCTTCCGGGAGATTTTTTCATAGTACCTTCTCACGAGAACAACGACCCACAAGGATTGGTGTCCAGGCTGCATAAGCATATGGATCACCTAATACCTACACCCGTATCATGTCAGGGTCCCCATTTTGGTAGTGGTTGTTTGTATAGTTCAAATAAACTTACGACCAAATAAGTAAGAGAAAAGTATTTTAATATAAGAGTTACAAGTGTGTACATTCTTCTAAAAACTAATTAACAAGAATAATAAATATGGATGCTAAGACAACAGCTGACGCTACATACATTCCCTGTTCCAGCAAACCTATGTAGTCATTAAAATTAGTGTTATTTAAATAAGACAATTTTACGGGAATACTTTAGTAGAAATCCAGCCAGGTAAATGGAAATCGGTTCCTAGAAAGATGCACATGAGGTACTGTTACTTCTAAAGAAGCCGGCTGGCGACATCAAATATTTTTTCTAAAAAAAATGCCTCTAGAGGAATACTCCATGGGATCACCGATTGAGGGTTAAAATAAAAGAACACCTGTATAAGGTAGTTAGAAACAAAAATCATAAATTCAGATCTGTTATCATAGCAACTAAAGTTTTTCAATATCTTAAAACTAAATGTTTCAGAACAACAAATTCTTATTTTGTCAAAATAAAACTAATAGTACTAGTAAAAAACAATCTAATTGGAAACAAAAACATGTTTGTTTTTGGTCTCATTTGATGAAAATCATTATCTTTGCCGACTCAAGAAGGTCAGTATCTAATTAAGAAATATTTCTTGTTCATAAACATGAGAAACCATGTAAAACGGTACAATTTAATATCAATTGGACTGGAATAAAATTCTAATTTCAGACTCATACGTATTTGATAGGATCTAACTAAACTTAAGGTTTAAGCAACAACAATTTTGTCCAACTTCCATCCTAGGATTAGCATATGACAGGGGTTTAATGCGCAATATTCACTCGAATGGGGCCAAAGTAGTTGATCTTAGATTTATTGTAGTCCACACGATTTAAAGAAGACAAACCAACATTTGGGTTTAACATTCAGATTTTTGATTTTTTAGGATATTTTATTTTTTTCCGCTAAAGTCATCTATGAAACGTGAGAGGGCAATGGATTATTAGTTATGCTTCTGAGACGAGTATTGAGCTCTTAACATGCACAGTTTGCGTTCATGTATCTCCTCGTGTATACTTTAAACCTCTACCATTTATTGTTTAGTTAAATGTCTGTTTCCAGGGAAACACTGGTTAAACTGAAATTTTATAATTAAAGATGAATTAGAGCGTAAGCAGCTTCTCGTCTGACTCTAACTGTAAAAGGACATGGAAGTAGAAATCTTCAGATCGTGAGTAACCACAATAGTGCCACTTTGATCATGTAGTTGTGAGAAAGTTGAATGAGACAGGCGGTTGAAAATATATGTAGAAACGTTAGCTTTTAGGGTATCACAGGGAATCGCGAGAAAATGTTAAAAACAACTTTTATATTTAAGTTAATTTCAGTAATATTGAGTCTTGAGTCTGTAATACTTTTTGGTTAACCTACGTCTCACCATTGTATAACCCTTAAACTTTATGTGTTATTTGAAAAGGACTCAGTGAAAATAATAGGTGTTAATGTTTTTTGTTTGAATTTTATATTGAACTATGGGAATGCTATGGTAGTCTCTTCCAGAGCGGGAAAGATCTCAATGAGCTGGGGAAATCTGAGCTTGGGTACCGCGCAGAGAGGCTCTGGAGGAAAAGGGTACCAATCGGGAACTATAGCCTTGGGATTAGGTAGAGATCCAGGAAGTTATCACACTTTTAATGGAGGCTATTACAAAGGCCATCCCTGATATCCAAAATGCTGACCCCTACAAGGTCAGCTAACCCAACCGGAGAGAGCAACGCACGGCGGTTGCTGAAATGCGAGACCAAGATGCCAGCAAACTGATAAATCTTGCACGTTGGTTTGCGAACTCGTTTGAATAATTATAGGCTTACACATTTGTAACAAATTTCAACAAAATTGGAGGTTTTTACTCAAGTTATCTAGTCAACGTGCTAACGGACTCACTAAATTTGAATGGATGGTGTTTTTGGCCTCTTGGGACATCAAAATAAATAAAGTGGTCCTGGGTATAGATCTTATCATGAGACCTGTGGTAATACAATAGCTTATTCCCTATAAGCTCTATTCGCAAAAACAAAGATTTAAATTATGATAGCTAATATCAATATTTTCTTTAAAATACAAGATTGGTTGATCATTAAATTTAACCTTAATCAGTGTCTTTTATTTTAAAACCATTTATTTATTTGGTGACATACTGAGTTTTTACCCGGGTGTTACCAGCTGTTTCAATTATGCAACCATATAAATTAAAGGTCCATATGAATTTAAAATGTAGTAATATTGCAGTAGCGAACGTGTTAACTGTCGCTGAGTTACTTGAGTAGCTCGTCAGCGGATTTTGTAGCGAGGTACCCATACTGCTACCTCATTAGCGTTTAAGTAATTAATCGAATATAACCTACGAGCTTGAGTGTTTCATAGTAATTTCCTAGTGACTTGAAGAAACCTAAGTCGTCAACATCATCCCTCGTTTTACTTTAATTTAGGAGACCACTGTATTTAGACACGTGACCACTGGTCTAAAACTTTTCCCATGAGAAAAGTAGTTTCAGTACCGCCTACTTCCTGCCAATCCAGTCTAATCCCGTGAAATTTTTCCAGTTAAAGAGTTGTCACTTCTCCCGAGTGTAGTCAGGTTAAGCCCATGTTTGGTTATAAGGTGTCTGGATAAGAAGGATTCTACGAATAGTAGTTTAGTCTTTTTATTCTAAACGAGTCCATAAAGAGGCATCATGACTTTTAAGTCCAGACTACAAAAGCATAGAAAGGAATAATTAAACTAAAAATCATACATATAAAAACTAACCAATCTAAGTAGTAAGTACATATTTGTTTCCAGGGAAACACGGTTATAAAAGAAATTTCGAGAAGATGAATGACAGTTGTAAGCTGCCTATTCTTCAAACTTTTTTTAAAATTGGAATGGACTGAGATATAGAGGACGTCAGACCGTGAGTAACGACGACAGTGCCATATTGATCATGTAGTTGGGAAAAAATTAAACTATATAAAGAATAATTACTCATATAGTCAAGCAGTTCAAAATACTTGTACATTTGTAATTGAGAGACCGTTTAAAAAAAGTATAGAATGAAGTATAGAGAAGATATAAAAAAAGATTCCATAAAATTAAAATTGTAACAAATGTTCACAGGTTTTAGTTTATCTCAAACCATGATTGTAATAATTATAGGTGCTTTTTGATCATTTCCCACTAACCATAGTTCTGACAATTTAATTAACCTTTAAATTTATTATGTGAATTTGTCCTAAATTAACGGTTTATCAGTTTTTCCAAATACTGGGTATGATAGTACCCCCCTAGTATGCAACCCAATTTTAACATTTTATGTTTTTTTTATGAACTCATTAACAATATAGGTTTTCACTTTAATTTTACTAATGAATAATAATATTTTTAACTATATAGAAATGCTAACTGTTTTAATTTGATTATGAACTATAAAAATTGTTAGTTCTATTGTACAGTGCCGAATACGTAGTAAAGAAAGATATTTTCATGTTGTTTCTTGTCAGCAAAGGATTACTCTGGCAGATCCAGGTAACATTATACCTTTTATAATCTAAGAAAGATATTTATTGAGTTGTAAGAAATATTTGATGCTACCGAAAAGGATATTGTTGGCAGCTTATGAAGAAAATTAATACAATTTTCTTTTTTATTTCGTACCAAGCGTGGCACCTTTTGCAAGTTCCTAAGGCCGGACCTGCTTGGATGAATAATATTCCTAATAATGTATTAGGTTTACAATCGATTGAACCAACACAGTTTTACTATTGTAAGCAAAACAATTCAGTCATAGTTTTAAGTCCAGCCAACTACTAGAAGAATTTCAAAAGTCTCTAACAAAATGGATAGGATACAGGTAAATATTATGATTATTTATCAGCAATTTAATTTACAATAATTACATTAACTAGTGTGTGAATTTAAGATTAAATAATCATAAAAACAAAATACCAATTTATAAAAATGATTTCACAAATTAATGTACCGGTACATCTTGAGAGGAATAAAAATGTTCACTTTATAGTCTTAATTAATATAAAAAAGAAATTACAAGCTAACAATGTGTCAAATCGAGGTCAAGGTTTTGATTGCTTAATTGTTATCAACAAAAACGTCAAGCTTATCATAGATCTAGAACAATTACATTTTTATTATAAATTAATATAAAATTATAATGACTCTATTTTTGACCCAAAACAATTTGTTCCTACAACAAAGAGCTATTTAAATGTCAATTTTAGTTTGAGATCATATCTAAACTTTATTCTAACCACAATATTGATGTTCAGATGTTCCGGTTGTCCTGAAATGAAGACTATTGGTTGCATCAAGAAGCGTTAGGAGTGTTGTCAAATTTTTAGGGGTCGTAGGGAAATTTCATGATCAAATGAATCTAGGTGGCATAAAACGTAGTAGGTTGTTAATTCTTTGACTTTAGAGATTCTTTTGTATAGGATATGTCAAAAAATAGTTATTGTAACAATTGGAAAATATCCAACAGGTTCTTAGTACTTCCGCCGACAAGCTCAATTTGTATCCCGGAGTATTTCAAATTGTGTAGGATAGTTCAAGGTTACCATAAACTGTTTGTTTTCTTATGTTAGGGACTTTATTGTGAAGGAATGCAATATCCAAAAATAGTAATTTTAGTAATTTTTCAATTTTAAATTCAAAACAGGTCCTTAGTACTTCCGCCTATGACAGGGATGGGGAAAACTTGTTAGGATAGCCAGGAAAGCGGGCATTAAAAAATGAGTAGGTTAGAGGGGGGTTTTTAAGGGGGGAGGGATTTTATTTGACTCAGGGATGTGGGCAGAATAAAAATAGGCTAGTCAGGGCCGGGGTTATGGGGTGAAATAGGTTAGAGGGGGGCAACGAGAGACGGAAGTTCTAATGTCCTGTATGTGTAGACAAGAGGAAAATTATGGTCCCTACTATTGGTTTGGTTTTTATTCTAAAAGAGTGTAAGGATGTGCATGGTGTCTTTTTTAATCTTGTGAGGTTTTTCAGTCAAGAAATGTAAATGATTTAAATTGGGCTTTTGGTTGTTCTTTTTAACTGTAGGTATTTTTTTCTTTATATGAAGACCATTGTAAAAAAATAATAATTGTAACATTTTGGAAAACATCAAACAGGTCCTTAGTACTTCCGTCTATGACAGGGATGGGGAAAACTTGTTAGGATAGCCAGGAAAAAGGGCATTAAAAAATGAGTAGGTTAGAGGGGGGTTTTAAGGGGGGAGGGATTTTATTTGACTCAGGGACGTGGGCTCGATAATAATAGGCTAGTCAGGGCCGGGGTTATGGGGTGATATAGGTTAGAGGAGGGGCAGCGAAAGTCGGAAGTTCTAATGGCCTGTATATGTAGAAAAGGAGAAAATTATTTTCCTTTCTATTGGTTCGGTTTTTATTCTAAAAGAGTGTAAGGCTGTGCATGGTTTCTTTTGATCATAGAGTCGTTCAATTTTTATCCAGATTTTTTTCAATATTCTTGTGAGGTTTTACAGTCAAAAAATTTAAATATTTAAATTGGGTTTTTGGTTGTTCTTTTTAACTGTAGAAATTTTTCTCTTTATATGAAAACCATTGTCAAAAAATAATAACTGTAACATTTTAGAAAGGGGCGATGTCTACTTGTACCGGCGTCTAGTTGTACCTGCTGCATTTTGGTGACAGGCGTCTAGTTGTACCTCATCCAAAGCTGTAGGTACAACTTGACGATGGTGCGGACGTCTAGTTGTACCTACGACTAGTTGTCTCTACGTCTAGTTGTACCTCTTAAAAATCTACAGGTACAACTAGTCGGGTACGCCACCGTCTACTTGTACCTCATACGTCTGCGTCTACTCGTACCTACGACTACTTGTACCTACGACTACTTGTACCTACGACTACTTGTACCTACGACTAGTTGTACCTACGCCTACTTGTACCTACGTCTAGTTGTACCTACGGCTTAGTTGTATCTCCCCTTCAACTTGTCACCAGTTTAAGGGATTTATTTTATTTCTTTAAAAATCATACAATCTTACAACAATTCTTTATAAACAACTTGCTACAAAAGCCAGGAAAATTTGGCTTGTCTGCAGCTCATTGAGAAACCCCTGTTCGTGATAACAATGCACTTAAACTAAAATAGGCTAAAAAGACATAAAAAAAGAATTACAAATTTTTAAAAACTAACATGGGCTTAACGGGTTGCTATGCTGGTGACGAAATAACAACTAATTATGAAAATAAAATCAAAACAAATGGAAAATATTCCAATCACATGTATTATTTGGGAATGTTGCTGGAAGTCAACAGTCCCGGAAGATCAAATAATTTATATCTGTGCCGCTAGGTCAAAAACTACAATGTTTGCAGTGTCTGTAGATCAAAAGTCCCAGTAAGTCAAATAATACAGTCCGAGCTAAAAACGTGGTCTATGTTAAAGCAATTGACTTATTGGGAATTTGATCTAATGCAACAGCAGTTTTAATATAACGAAATACGGTAAAATACAAGTTCAGTTTCGCTGAGTCAACAGTGCCGGAAGATCAAAAGCAATAAAAGTGAACGTCGATTCAGTGTAAAGTAGACCTCCTGCAACGCTTACTACACCAACAAAACTGGCTTTTAGTTACTTCGTGTTTTGTCATAATTAGAATAGAGCTAAAATTATCATATTTGGTACATAGCTTATCTATTAATGCTTCTTGCCAACTGTTTGGTCAACACTGTAAATAGGTATAGCCTTTCGTCAAAATTTTTGGCATAAAATACCCGCAAGGACGATCTGAAAATTTCTGGTTATTATATACGTTTGTAAAAGGGGATCCATCTAATTGTAGAACTATTTTATGAGTTATAATGTAGTCTACATATAAACTGTGTAAATGTATTACACATCGGAAGGGTTGAAACCTGTCCAAACTATCATATATACTATTAAAATGTAAATGGGTTTTTTCACGATTCTGAATCAACCAGACGATGGATTTTCATTAGTTTTGTGTTGAAAGAAAGACAATTTTGAGAACTAGGGAATTTCCATAATTTAAAATTAGTGTCCCAGTTTTTTAGAAATTAAGTTTTAATTTTTAAAAAGTATAGCAGCCGACGCTAACCTTCTAAGCTAGCTTTTAGTACAATATAATTTGCTTAACATAACAGCTGTAAACATTCAGCATTTGTGACACAAATTCAGCATTTGGAAACAAATTTAAAGACATATTTAGAGTTGACTTATTTATACTATGTGTAATGCTGACCATCGATACATTCAATTTAGGTATGAGGATGGCAGATTAATTAAATATGCATAGTAAAATAGTAGGACGTTCAAATTATTGTTTAAAGGAATCTTTGTAATCATCGATTTGTTTTAGTCCCATATAAGTTGTTTTAACTAACAGCTGGTTGAATGTAATATTGTTCTACATAACAATTAGGTTTTTGGCGAATTTCCCATATAGGGAATTAAGCTATTACCAATTACCGTCGTACTTATACACCTGGACCCGGGACCGATTTAATTTTTTGTTTTGAGGTCCCTAGAGGCCAAAAACACATACAAAATATCAAATTCATATACATCATGGGGTTCAAATTCATATATACAGGGTGATAAACTCAAGGAGGCCACCATTGGGAAATCGGAAACGGTAGGAATTAGAGAAAACTTTAAATGGGGGACATTCCTTTATTTTTTGTGGCAGTAAAAAATATGATTTTAGTTTTTTTATCATGTTTTCGGATAGAATATGCAATTTAAAAACTTTTTTAGCCTGGACATTTTTTCGATAAACCCACTCGTTAAGGAGTACAGCCTATGGAAAAACGACTTCCGGTGTACATTTTACATCATGTAGCTCCTAAACGAGTAAGTTTAGAGCTAAATTGCAAAAAGTAAATTCGTCTTAGAATTGCATCTACATTCTTTAAAGACTATAAAATAAAAAGTTTTCCACTTTTCAAGTTTGCCGCCATTTTTTAAATAATATAATTCATATTTGTAATGAATTGTATGGTCTTTTTGGAATGTGGATGCAATTGTAAGACTTTTTTACTCTTCGCATTTTTGCTATTAACTTACTTGTTTAGGAGCTACATGATGTAAAATGTACACCGGAAGTCATTTTTCCATAGGCTGTAACTCCTAAACGAGTGGGTTTATCGAAAAAATGTCAAGGCTAAAAAAGTTTTTAAATTGCCTATTCTATCCGAAAACATGATAAAATATAGGGTGTTCCATAAGAAATTTCAAATTTGGCCGCCATTTTGGAAAATGGTGGCTGAATTTCAAAAAACTAAAATCATATTTTTAACTGCCACAAAAAATAAAGGAATGTCCTCCATTTTAAGTTTTCTCTAATTCTTACCGTTTCCGATATCCCAATGGTGGCCTCCTTGAGCTGATCACCCTGTATAGCCTATATTTATTTATTTATATGTTTTTCCCGGGGGGAACCCCAGGACCCCCTCCTTTTTGGGGGGTATTCCATACCCCCAGGCCCCCGGTGACCCCCCAAAATATATGTCTAGGACCGCCCTTGTCTTCTTTACCTATAAAACACATGGGATACAGCTTTTCTTCACTGATGCGTGATTTTCTATAAAGTCTTGGAAAAATAAAAGGTAAAATAGATAGAATACAGGTGCGGTTTACACACAAATATTCATCAAACTGTGTGATAGTTTGTTATAGCCCAATGAACAATTTGAGAGTATCGTATTGTTTAAGTCGATGGAAAATCTCTGTTGATCCTGTTTTACAAGCAAACCAAAAAGATGCAGTAGTCACCACTCTATGCGACATATTCTAACCAGAAAATTGTAATCGTATGATTCTAAAAGCATTGGTAGGATTGCAAAGTACTACACAAACATCATTTCAAGGGTAATAACAGTCACAATTTCCGCTGACTTTAAAAGAGTCAACTAAACTATTACTAATGGACAAACAACTAAATGGAACAACTAATGGAAATTCTCACGATGTACATTCGTTCCATATAAGCATTGAGTATACACGTCAGTACATACGTGTATAAGTTTACCCAATGATATAAGCAACGGTTCTTGCAATTTATTGCTTATTGTTTTTTAGAGTTGTTTTCGGACTTACTCTGTTTTCGGATTTACTCACACTCGTATAAGGTTTTCCACGTTTGTCATTGATAATGTAGCCATGTTGCTTTGAAATGGCGACCATACAAATGTATGCATTTTAAGCCAAGTATGAATGGAGATGAGTGTGGGATGAGTGGAGCGATCTTGTTGTCCTGTTTGTGACTAAGGCCGACATAATCCTTAGACACAGCTGTTAATTAATAGTGCATACAGTCAATTAATAGCAGCAGAGGTCAAGTTTGGTATCAAATTAAAGGTTTTATTCATAAAAATACATTGCCGCAAACCCAAACTCAAACGATGATGATGATAATAACGTTAATGATGTCGCTAAAACGTATCGTTTGAAATTTTACAGCTGAAAATAAGTGAAATAGAAAAGGTTTTGGTTAAATCCATGTAATTGTAATTGGACACTATTAAATACTAGTGCACTTGTTGCTACCTCCCCCCTTCGGTTTCATGTATTCCTCTCAATCAGTTCAAACCTAGGAGGATTAAACATTAATGTTACCTAATTAATGTTAAATCCTCCTAGATTCAAACCTGAAACACCCAGATCGAAACTCGCCTGTCGTTATCTTACCATCGCCTTTTTTAAAATATATTTTTCAAAAAAGAAAGATTATATTGATTTACTTTGGATTTTAAAAATGTTAACGTTTTATTGTGTTAAAGATTTATGGTGATACGTAAATATTGTGGTGTAGTAATAGTAGTTTACGCAACGATTGCGTTAAGTGAGTCTTTACGACACGAGTAGAAAATTTAAGGCACGAGCCTTGGCGAGTGCCTTAAAAACTTCTACGAGTGTCGTAAAGACTATTAACGCGAGTTGCGTACACTACTTTACCTACGACCGTTTTTTAATTACTATCAATCTGGATTTAATTACTAACAATCACTACTGATAACTTTTTAGAGAGGTTATGTTTTCGTGTATTGTCATTGCCACTGAAAGTGATGCAACGACTTGTTGTATAATCAGCTGATTTCCTGTAATTACGTGTTTGTTAAACTTCGTTAAATATTAAATTGCTAGCAGCATTCTTACCATAAATAATATTGTATCAGGTACAATTCGGCAAATATTTCATTTATTTTTGGACTTCCACCAACTTAATTAAGAATACGCGAGTATCAACATGAACAAGTCGGATCAACATTTAAATTGGTCAACTGATCAGCTGATCAGCTGATTAGTTGACGTTCGAAGCATTACAATTTTAATTCTTTTCTCTCAATACTTGAACCTCATTGGTCCGTTACCTGTGTGGATATGAGAAAACTATGCGGATATGAAATGAAACTATGCGGATATGAAAGTAAACAGCTGTAAAGTGAAACTTTTCAATTCTAAGAACTGGACTGAAATGGCTACTTTAAAAAACGGTCGTAGGTAAAGTATATTATATTGTAGTTAAGTGTTAAATTTTGAAATTTTAGGGTGAATCGAGATGAATCTTTTTTTATAACGTGGGTCTCTCCTACCTTAACATACATACCAAGTTTCATAAACATCGGTTGGAAAAGTGCAAAGATAAATATTTGTATGTAAAAAATACAAAATGGTGGATATCTGGTTAACGAAACGATTTCGGAAAAAATGTTATCCTTGATTTTCTGTTTATTTTGACTCAAGGAATTACTAGGTGAAGTATCTCCCTGCTTATTTTTAACACCCTGTTTATGATGTATTCTTATAAGTGAAAAATGTAAGCTGGTAATACAGAAAGATGTTTTAAAAATAATAAGAATGTACTGGTGATCTGTATATTCATCTTTTTTTGTTCTTAGAACTGTAAATTATAAGTCCACTCAGCAGTCGCATCGTACGATGTAGTTCTTTCCACGCGTTGCGAAATGCTAAATTTGCCGTTCTCTTCAACCCAAGTATCTATTGAACCACTGATTGTAAAAAATTCAAAAAAATATATTTTACGCATCACACTTTTGGCTACAACTTTGCCACAGACAAAACCTCTCTAACCCAAAAACAAAAAAAAATCTCGCATGCTAACTTTTTCATGTTAGAAATCACGATTTAAAACTATTTCACCATACATATCAATTTTTATTAATTAGATCGGTGAATAGTTTAAAGTTCCAACAAAATAGTCATCGAGTAGGACTAACCAAGAAGCTCTGTGCCAATTTTCAAAATGTTAGCACAACTTTAAGTACACCAAAACGCGAAATTATTGAAGTCATGCGTCGAGAGGACTATCGTTGTTTTTAACAGATTATACTTTTGACCTTCCGGCACTGTTGACTCAGCGAAACTGAACTTATATTTTATCTTATTTCGTTATATTAAAACTGCTGTTGCATTAGGTCAAATTCCCAATAAGTCAATTGCTTTAACATAGACCACGTTTTTAGCTCGGACTGTACTATTTGACTTACTGGGATTTTTGATCTACAGACACTGCAAACATTGTAGTTTTTGACCTAGCGGAACAGGTATAAATTATTTGACCTTCCGGGACTGTTGACTTTCTGCAACGCGTCCGTATTATTTACAGTGTATGTTAAATAGAGTAGTCTGTACATTGCATAGTTTTTGTCGAGTTTTCAACCGCTGGACCTCAACTTCATTGTACACTTTATTGTGCATTGTTCACTGGGAAATCCATTTGTAAACTATAAGAAATGCACACTAATCAATGCAAATACATTAAGGTTACATATGTGAAAAAATATTTAAAGGAATCAGCAAAAATAGTAATACATAAAATTGCTAGGCAGCGGTCTATTGCAATTCATTAAGGATATACTGCTTGTATATTTAATGGTATATAAATGTTTTAATTAAATAAGCGATTTTCGGTACTAGGGCTGGAAAATTTTAATTACAACTATAGCTGCCATTTCGACCCTGGACAGCAATGCGTAGCTTTCAGCCTCCAATTAACGTCTGTAAAACTACTAAAACATTGTAGTGCGGTGAAAAATATTTGCAAATCATACTCAATTGACTCGGAACACTGCAGTCCTGATTTAATTAAGGGTATTATTAAAAAGTACTCGTGCAGTAATCAACTGAACAGGGTAACGAATTGAAGGATAGATACAACTAGACCATAAGGACGCAAAATACGTGTAGGTACAACTAGTCGTAGGTACAACTAGACGTAGGGACTACTAGACGGAGGGACCACTAGTCGCAGGGACTACTAGTCGTAGGGACAACTGGTCGCATCCGTACAAGCTAGGTGATACGACTTGTCGGTGGGATACACGTCTAGTTGTACCTACGTCTACTTGTACCTACGTCTAGTTGTACCTCCTAAAAATCTGCAGGAACAACTAGTCGGGTATGCCACCGTCCACTTGTACCTACGTCTAGTTGTACCTACGACTAGTTGTCCCTAGGGGCTCGAGGTACAAGTAGACGTAGGTACAACTAGACAGAGGGACAACGAGACGCGGTCCCTTTAGAAAACATCAAACAGGTCCTTAGAACTTCCGCCTATGACAGGGATGGGGAAAACTTGTTAGGATAGCCAGGAAAGTGGGCATTAAAAAATGAGTAGGTTAGAGGGTGGTTTAAAGGGGGGAGGGTTTTTTTTACTCAGGGACGAGGGCAAATAATGAAAGGCTAGTCAGGGCACGGGGTTATGGGGTGAGATAGGTTAGAGGGGGGCAACGAGAGACGGAAGTTCTAATGACCTGTATATGTAGACAAGGGGAAAAATTTGGTCTCTTCTATTGGTTTGGTTTTCATTTTAAAAGAGTGTTAGGCTTTTTATGGTTTCTTTTGATTATAGAATCGATAAATTTTTATCCTGATGTTTATTTACTGTTGTAGTGAAAGTTCTTGTCAAAAAAGGGGGGTTTTGCTTGTTTTTTTCAAGGATTTTTTTTTTATAAACCCAATGATAAAAAAAAATAAATATAATTCTTAAAATAAATACAGTACAAAATTTTAACGGGTCCTTAGAACTTCTGCCTATAACGGGGATGGGAAAAGCTTGATAGGATATCCAGGACGTGGGCATTAAAAAATGAGTAGGTTAGAGGGGGGTTTTAAGGTGGGTGGGTTTTTGATTTGACTCAGGGACGTGGGCTGAAATAATGATAGGCTAGTCAGGGCCGGGGTTATGTGGTGAGATAGGTAAGAGGGGGCAGCGAGAGACAGAAGTTCTAATGGCCTGTTTACAGATAAAAAGTGCAATATACAATTATTAGTATATGGTTTGTTTTCCTTTTAAAAGAGTGTAAGAGACTGTGTAGGCATCGATTGAGATTCATTTAAACTTTTATCATGGGGTTTCCAAAGGAGTTTGTAGGATAGGGTAGGGAGATGGTTTTAGGCCAACTGAATCTACATTTGAATATATGGGAAGCTGTGAGAGGAGTGTCAAATCGTCAAGAGTGCTTTGTGAAGTCCGATACAAGAGTGCCTCTCATCTTTGAGAAGTCCACGACAAGAGTGCTTCTTCTGTTTGTGAAGTCCACGACAAGAGTGCCTCTCATCTTTGTGAACTCCATGACAAGAGTGCTTCTCCTGTTTGTGAAGTCCACGACAAGAGTGCCTCTCATCTTTGTGAAGTCCACGACAAGAGTGCTTCTCCTCTTTGTGAAATCCACGACAAGAGTGCCTCTCATCTTTGTGAAGTCCACGACAAGACTGCTTCTACTGTTTGTGAAGTCCACGACAAGAGTGCCTCTCATCTTTGTGAAGTCCACGACAAGAGTGCTTCTCATCTTTGTGAAGTCCACGACAAGAGTGCTTCTCCTCTTTGTGAAATCCATGACAAGAGTGCTTCTCATCTTTGTGAAGCCCACGACAAGAGTGCCTCTCATCTTTGTGAAGTCCACGACAAGAGTGCTTCTCCTCTTTGTGAAATCCATGACAAGAGTGCTTCTCATCTTTGTGAAGCCCACGACAAGAGTGCCTCTCATCTTTGTGAAGTCCACGACAAGAGTGCTTCTCCTCTTTGTGAAATCCATGACAAGAGTGCTTCTCATCTTTGTGAAGCCCACGATAAGAGTGCCTCTCATCTTTGTGAAGTCCACGACAAGAGTGCTTCTCCTCTTTGTGAAATCCATGACAAGAGTGCTTCTCATCTTTGTGAAGCCCACGACAAGAGTGCTTCTCCTCTTTGTGAAATCCATGACAAGAGTGCTTCTCATCTTTGTGAAGCCCACGACAAGAGTGCTTCTCTGCTTTGTGAAGATTGCTTACCAGTCACAGAGGCTACGCTGGGTACTCCAAGAGGTTTGTATAAACAAGAACTCCTTTAACATTTTTATATTAAGTTTTAAGTATCCCCTCAACATGTTGGGATGTGTTCAGGTAAGTAGAAGTATACTTCAAGAAGTTGGCTGGATATTGTTGGGTAAAACTGTGTTGGTTCAAAGGAGTTGAATAAATTTTTATATAGATAAATCGTGTTACAAATATTAGGATTAGACAATACAGTAAGGCAAAGTTATGTAACTTTTAATATTTTAACTATATCTAGTAAAGCAGCACTTCAACACTCGGGTAGGTGACAATACAAACATAAATCAAACATAACCCTTTCTATGACACTACTTGAAGGACTACAGGCAGGTCTTGAAAGTGATATTATTATTTATATCATTCGATAGGTGTGGAACAAACAACATGGAGACAAAATATTTATTATATTTTTTTATGTTAACAGCAGACTTTAAAATTCCCCGTGTGGTTTCCGGGTTAGAATAGGACCACAGCCTTCCCCGGCTTGTCGTAAGAGGCGACTAAAATGGCGACGACGCTCTCACTGGGAGTCCCTCGGAGTGACCCTGTTGTGTTGCAGGGGCAAGGGTTGATGTGTGCTCCACACTTCTAAAGGGTATTCTCAGTGGGTCGTGAGGAGCTAGCCACTTCAGTCCTTGGTAAGGATGTAGAGGTCGGGCTCTCCATTGCAACGGGCAAACCCATGCACGTCAGGAATCCGGTGCTGAGCAATTGGAGGTCGGGCCCTGGGAAACTGGGGTAGGGGATATTCCCTAGGCTATACCCGTTACTTTCCGTTTCCAGTCCATTTCTTGCTGCAAGATGTGCCGGTAAACACATACAAAAACGTGAGGACATCTCCACTGCCTTCAGCCTTTAAGTGCCCAAAGGAGTTTCCCCCTATAGGATCTCCTTTGACAAGTGAAGAATTGAATGTAGACAGGAGTATTTTGACGGAGGCCGAGGTCATGGAGGCCATCACAAAGGCCATCTCTGATATCCAAAATGCCGACTCCTTCCAAGACGGCTTACCCAACCAGTAAGTCGATCAGGTTTACCCAGAACGGAAAAGTTCTCCCTGAGCTGGGGAAATCTGACAACCGCGCAGAGAGGCTCTGTGAGTTATGGGTACCATTCAGGAACTCAAGTCTAGGGATTCGTTAGAGATCCAGGAGGTTGACGGACTTTTGACAAAGGCCGAGGTAAGGGAGGCCATCCCTGATATCCAAAATGCCCACTCCTTCAAAGACAGCCAACCCAACCGGAGAAAGCAACACTCAGCAGTTGCTGAAATGCGAGGCCAAGATGCCAGCCAGCACTCTGATAAATCTGCACATTGGTTCGTGAGCTCGTTTGAATAAATATAGGCTTGTAACAAATTCATTTACCACATTTATTTGTAACACATTTCAACACCTTTGGTCGTGGATGTTTGATGTATGTTTGATGTGGATGTTTCTCTGCCATTGATTTGACAAAGGCTTTCCACCAAATTCCCGTCCACGAAGATGACATCCAAAAAACAGCAATCACCACTCCATTTGGGTTATTTGAATTTCCATTCATGATGTCTGAAACCTGATGCTCCTCTTGGTCTTCATACAAACGCCTCTGGAGTAAGTGTAGCTACTTGCCTCCAACAGTTTGTCGATTGACGCTTGGCAACCTTTAGGGCTTTTCTCCAAAAGACTTTCACACAAACAGTGCACCTGGTCTGCATACTACAGAGAACTACTTGATATTTATGAAGCAGTGCAGCATTTCCGTCATCTCTTTGAATCAACTTCTTTAACAATATTCACAGATCGTAAACCACTTATTTATGCCTTTCAACAGCGTTGTGACAAGTTGCCTGCAGCTCAGTTGCTTGCAACTCATACCAAGGGTTTGTTGTACTATATCTGATGACTTAATACTGACTTGTAATATAAGTATGAATAAAAAAGGCAGTTAAAAAGCTTAAAAATTGTATCGTTCTTATTTTTAACCCTAGTTTCTGATAACCCGACATTTCACAAATTCAGCACCCTTCCAGAAAACATTACGCAGAGTTTGCAGAACTCTACTGTACTTTCTAACTATCATACATAGATTTGACCAACTCATTGGCCTGAAGCGTGTCCTATTAATCAAATAACTGCAGAATCTGTTACTCTAGCATTTGTCTATACTTGGATAGCTCGATTTGGGTGCCCACAAAAGCTGACATGTGATCGCGGATCCCAGTTCTTTTCGACTTTGTTCAAAAATCTAGAGCGACAGTTGGGAATAAAGCTTCTTCAGTTCACCACCAGTTGGCATCCACAAGCCAATGGCATGGTTGAGAGACTACCGCCTGTTGAAAGATGCCATAATGGCTCACAGCAAATCAGACTTGACCGAACTACTGCCCATAGTCCTTCTCGGATTAAGATCTTCATTAGGGCTAAGGGCTAAGATCTTCATCTGCTTTGTCGACTAAACTACTGTACGGCGAATCACTGCGTCTTCTGGGAGAGTTTTTCGTAGTACCTTCTCACGAGAACAACAAACCACAAGGAATGGTGTCCAGGCTGCGTAAGCATATGGATCACCTACCTACTGCCGCATCACGTCGGGGTCCCCATTTTGGTAGTGGTTGTTTGTATAGTTCAAATAAACTTACGACCAATTAAGTAAGAGAAAAGTATTTTAATATTAGAGTTACAAGTGTGTACATTCCTCTAAAAACTAATTAACAAGAATAATAAATAACTAATGGCTTATAGGGACATAAGTCCCTAAAAAGCTCAAATGTAAAACAACTTATTGCAATTCCGGTATTTAAACAAACTCAGAATAACATTATCTATGTGTCAGGATAGGTATATCTATGTACACCATATCTTTTGTGTAAAAAACTGTTTGTTGTCCGTCTTTGTTTGCTTTATTTGTTGATGTTATTTTCAATAAATAATTTGAATCACTCCAGAGGTTTAACATGAAAAGGCAGCAAACATATCATTGTTTGTGAATAAATACTGGTTTACCAAGGTAGCTTTGGCCTTGTGGTTAGTTAGGATAAATAAAAGCTTCCCTGATTGGAATTTTAGGAATTGTCTACGTCAAATAAATATGAAAAGGCAAATATAGGTGTTTTGAGATAAGCTTATTTCTTGGTCAAAACCACCAAATTATCCCAGTTATTATTTCTAAGCTTATACTCCTTTTGTTCAGGTTTAATTAATGTAACAAAGTTGGTGTAAAATAAAGGCATCCCATTGACCAAACTTAACCCTAGATTTGTTTCTGATCAACATAAAAAACTACTGTAAGTTTACGTGGTGGTATTCCTCCTAAAGGTGCCATTGACTTTACATATTCTATCAAAATAGGCCTAATCATCGGCTGATTCCTACTTATTTTGCCACTGGTTAGGGTTCCATCACCCAGTTAACGAAACCAATCACGAAATCTATTTATTTTTTTTTATTTATTTATTTACAGAATGCCATATTACATCATAAAATGACAGGACATTTGTCAATGCATTAATACTTAAATCTTAAATATCTATTTTTATCGACATCTTCGACATCTTGGTAAGTTTTAAGAAATGGAAACTACCTCTAGGTTTTACTGGTTAGGGTTCCATCACCCAGTTAACGAAACCAATCACGAAATCTATTTATTTTTTTTATTTATTTTTTTACAGAATGCCATCATTACATCATAAAATGACAGGACATTTGTCAATGCATTAATACTAAAATCTTAAATATCTATTTTTATCGACATCCATATTTTTGGTTAGTTTTAAGAAATGGAAACTACCTCTAGGTTTTACTATTATATATGGATGCTCCCTTTACCACTGTGCATGCTAGGCTATATTATTTGAACCTTTTTTGCTGGGATCAACACCTGGTTAAAATATCCTCCAAACAATATTGTTTTTCCGCCCATTGGAACTTGTCATAGTAATTACTTAATGAACAAATATATTGCCTGTACAAACCTATTTCATCTTTATTCCCAGGTTGTTTCCTAAGAGTGGCCGTTGAGGTTATTCCACTTCATGCAACATTTTGATTAAACAATAAATCTCAAATTAAAAATGCTAGTAAATATACAAAAAAGTGTAGAATAAATCTTTAACATATGTTTTGAATTGAAAACAAATCAGAATTTTTCCATTTAATCTGGAATAATTTATTATTTAGTCAATGTTGTTATGCCATGTTAAACATTCATTCAACACAACATTAACCTTCAAATCAGAAGAACATAACTTGTCATTTTTTCAGCCATTCTAAGCCCAACTCCTTCTCCTATGACTCTACTACTTATCATACGAATAACTAATTTACTTAAAAATTTGCAAATTGCACAGTAAAATAATTGATTTCAACATTCTAAGACGTAACAATGACGTAACTAAAAAGTCTTAATTATTATAGAAAACGTTATCCCTGGTTTTATATAGTAGGTATATCACATTGCAGAATTGACTGGTAAATGAGTAATCCAATTGTAATATTGCTTATTTGCTTAGTGATAAATCACGATCAGCTGTATTGAAGTAAACAAAAATCAGCAGTAAATGGCTCCTAATGCTATTCTTATGGAGAACATTTTACCTTATATCTAGTTTTTGTGTTAAAATTTGGCGAATTTCATTTTTTTTCTGCCGTCATGGGGTCGAGACCTTTAATTTGAGCCCTCTGTCGTTCTACAACTTCCCAGTCACCCACAATTTTGACGCAAAGAATCGGCTTACGTAATTAATATATAGATGGATGCTAATATATCAGCTGACGCTACATACATTTCCTAAGTACTCATTAAAATTAATGTTATTTAAATAGGACAATTTTAAGAGAATATTTTAGCAGAAATACAGCCTGAAACAATAATCATAAATTCAGATCTGTTATCATGGCAACTAAAGTGTTTTCAAAATCTTAAAACTAAATGTTTCAGAACTACAAATTCTTATTTTGTCAAACTAAAACTAATAGAAGAAGGTTAAGTTGGATAGGGCATGTGCTAAGAAGGGAGAAAGGAACAAGACTGTATGAAGGTTGGAGAGCCACACCTGGAGGTAAACGTCCATTGGGAAGGCCGAAATTGAGATGGACTGACCAAGTATTAAACGACATCAGGACAATGGGTGCAAATGTCAACTTGGCAGAATACAGAGAAGGGTGGAAGAGGCTGGTACACGAGGCGAAGAATCAACTGAGATTTGTGGAGCCACGGCAGTAAGTAAGTAAAACTAATAGTACTAGTAAAAAAAAATCTTATTGTAAACAAAAACATGTTGGTTTTTGGTCTCATTTGATGAAAATAATTGACTTTGCCGATTCAAGAAGGTCAGTATCTAACTAAGAGATATTTCTTGTTCATAAACTTGAGAAACCAGGTAAAACGTTACAATTTAATTTCAATAGGACTAGAAAAATTTTAATTTCAGACTCATACGTATTTGATAGGATCTAACTAAACTTGGTTTAAGCAACGACAATTTTGTCCAGCTTCCATCTAGTAAAACTAGGATAAGAATATGACAGGGGTAAAAGTGGCTGATCTTAACTTTATTGTAGTCCACACAAGACAAACCAACATTTGGGTTTAACATTCCTTTTTTTTATAGGATATTTTTATTTTATCTGCTTAAGTAAGGATATTTTTATTTTTTACGCTTAACTAATCTATGAAATGTGAGAGGGTATTGCATTATTAGTTACGCTTCTGAGACTAGTATTGAACTCTTAACACGTTCAGTGCTGACTACATCAATTGATGTAGTCGCGCGACAGGCTCTCCAATCGGCCTACATCAATTGACGTAGTTGGGCAATCCCCACTACAATAGTTCAGTATGAGCTCTGCCATTGCCGGGGAATGATAAAACCGTTGCTAGCCTGTAGTTTAGAATGTGAGCTTTATTTTGGTGTAGGTTGGTACTAAAATTTCCTGTAAAATCCCGTTTGACAATGCTTTTGTCCCGGTTTCGGGGATTTTCTCCCTTCAAGCCATATTACAAGGCCACTGACTACTGATCCAGGCAGTGCTGCTACCTTTGGATGTTTTAGGGAACTACGTCCAGTCTCGGGGTAACATAATACAATCACCGCTGCTCTTTTGTTATTCGTCAGATTGAAATATTTGAATGCCAATTGCGTTCGCTGTTATGGTGCCGCGCCGGGGCTTCGCCCGGGCCTCGCTGCCATTGACGAGCGCCTGTTGGAATGCCTGCCGCACTGAACTTGTTAAGTAATTCATCGAATCTAACCTATAGCTAGAGTGTTTCATAGAAATTTCCTAGTGACTTCAAGACTAAAGTCGTCAAAAACATCCCTTATTTTACTTTAATTTGGGAGAGCATTCATTGTATCTAGACTAGTGACCACTGGTCTAAAACTTTCCCAACGAGAAAAGTTGTCTCAGTACCGCCTACTTCCAGGCGGATATTGTCCAGTCAAGTCATGTTAAGCCAATGTGCTGATAAAATTTGTTCAGTTCAAGAGTTGTCACTTCTCCCAAGTGTAGTCTGCTTAAGCCGATGTTCGGTTAAAAGGTGTCTGGATACAAAGGATTCTATTAACTAACTGTACTTTATGCTTTTTATTTTAAACGAGTCCATAAAGAGGTGTCATGACTTTTTAAGTCGAGACTACAAAAGCATAGAAAGAAATAATTATACTAAAAATCGTATATATAAAAACTAACCAATCTAAGTAGTAAGTACATATTTGTTTCCAGGGAAACATGGTTTAAAGACAAATTTCACAGAAGATGAATGACAGTTGTAAGCAGCCTATCCTTCCAACTTTTTTTGAATTGAAATGGACAGAAAAGTAGAAATCGTCAAACCGTGAGTAACGACAACAGTGCCATATTGGTCTTGTAGTTTGGGTAAAATTAAATTATAGTCAGGCGGTTCAAAATACTCGTACATTTGTAATTGACAGATTAAAAAGATGGTTTATAAAATGTACAGAATTAAGTATAGGGAGGATATAAAGTAGGATTCCAAGAAAATAAAAATTGTAACAAATGTTCACATGTTTTAGTTTATCTCAAACCATTGTAATAATCATAGGTTCTTTTTTAACATTTCCCACTAAACATAGTTCAGACAATTGAATTAACCTTAAAATTATTGTGTGAACTTGTCCTAAATTAACGGTGTATCAGTATTAGAAAATACTGGGGATGATATAATTCTAATGAACTAGTATGCAAACCAATTTTAACATTTCGTGTTTTTTATGAACTCATTAATTCGTTAAAAATAAACGTCATCACTTTGATTTTCCATATATATATTCATATTTCTAACTATATAGAAATTCTGACTGTCTTTTAATTTAATTACGAAGAACAAAAATTGCTAGTTCTATTGTACAGTGCAGAATACGTAGCAAAGAAAGATAGATTAGTAGAGTAGTAAAGTAGTAGTGCTCAGATATTTAATGAGTTTTAGGAAATATTTGATGCTACTGACAAGAATATTGTTCGCAGCTTTATGAAAAAAATTAATACAATTTTATTTTTTATTTTGTACCAAGCGCGGAACCTTTTGCAAGTTCCTAAGGCCAGCTCTGCTTGGATAAATAATAATTTATTAGGTTTACAATCATTATTTCACTGTTTGAGCCAACACAGTTTCACTATTGTAAGCAAAACAATTCATTCATAATTTAAAGTCCAGCCAACAACTGGAAGAATTTCAAAAGTCTCTAACAAAAAGGATGTGATACAGGTAAGATATTATGATTATTTATCAGCAATTTAATTTACAAAAAATTACATTTACTAGTGTGTGAATTTAAGATTAAATAATCATAAAACCAAAATGCCAATTTATAAGAATGATTTCACAAATTAATCTACCGGTACATCTTGAGCGGAATAAAAATATTCACTTTATAGTCTTTATTAATATAAAAAAGAAATTACAAGCTCACAATTTGTCAAATCGAGGTCAAAGTTTTGATAGCTTAATTGTTATCGACAAAAAACGTCAAGCTTATCTAGATCTAAAACAATTACATTTTTATTATAAATTAATATAAAATTATATGACTCTATTTTTGACTCAACAATTTATTCCTACAACAAGGAGCTATTTAAATGTTAATTTTAGTTTGAGATCATATCTAAACTTTATTCTAACCACAATATTGATGTTCAGATGTTCCGGTTGTCCTGAAATGAAGACTATTGGTTGCATCAAGAAGCGTTAGGAGTTAGTTATCAAATTTTTAGGAGTTGTAGGAAAATTTCTTGATCAAATGAATCTAGATCGCAAAAAAAGTAGTAGGTTGTTAATTCTTTGACTTTAGAGATTCTTTGGTATAGGAGATACGTCAAGAAATAGTAATTGTAACATTTGGAAAATATCCAACAGGTCCTTAGTACTTCCGCCGACAAGCTCAATTTGTATCCTGGAGTATTTCCAAGTTTTGCAGGATAGTTCAAGGTTACCATAACTGTTTGTTTTCTTATGTTAGGGATTTTGTTGTAAAGGAATGCAATATCCAAAAATTGTAATTTTAGTAATTTTTAATTTTAAATTCAAAACAGGTCCTTAGTACTTCTGCCTATGACAGGGATGGGGAAAACTTGTTAGGATAGCCAGGAAAGCGGGCATTAAAAAATGAGTAGGTTAGAGGGGGGGGTTTTAAGGGAGGAGGGAATTTTTTTACTCAGGGTTGTGGGCAGAATAAAAATAGGCTAGTCAGGGCCGGGGTTATGGGGTGAAATAGGTTAGAGGGGGGAAGCGAAAGACGGAAGTTCTAATGACCTGTATGTGTAGACAAGAGGAATATTATGGTCCCTACTATTGGTTTGGTTTTTATTCTAAAAGAGTGTAAGGATGTGCATGGTGTCTTTTTTAATCTTGTGAGGTTTTTCAGTCAAAAAATGTAAATGATTTAAATTGGGCTTTTGGTTGTTCTTTTTAACTGTTGGTATTTTTTTCTTTATATGAAGACCATTGTCAAAAAATAATAATTGTAACATATTGGAAAACATCAAACAGGTCCTTAGTACTTCCGCCTATGACAGGGATGGGGAAAACTTGTTAGGATAGCCAGGAAAGCGGGCATTAAAAAATGAGTAGGTTAGAGGGGGGTTTTAAGGGGGGAGGGATTTTTTTACTCAGGGACGAGGGCTGAATAATGAAAGGCTAGTCAGGGCACTGGGTTATGGGGTGAGATAGGTAAGAGGGGGGCAGCGAGAGACGGAAGTTCTAATGACCTGTGTATGTAAAAAAAACAAATAATGGTTCGTAGAAGTTTTGTTTTTTATATAAAGGAGTTTAGTAAACTGTGTAGTCTTCTTTTGGTTAGAGACAGGTTCAATTTGTATCCTGGAGTGTTTAAAAATGTTGTAGGGTATTCTTTATCAGATTAAACTGTTAGAGTAGTTTGTTTAACAATAGAGATACTGTAAAGAAAATACAATGTCATAAATAACTTTTATTTATTGAACAATATAAAGCAGGTCCTTAGAACTTCCGCCTATGACAGGGATGGGAAAAGCTTGATAGGATAGTCAGGGAGTGGGCATTAAAAAATTAATAGGTTAGAGGGGGGTTTTAAGGGGGGTGGGTTTTTGATTTGACTCAGGGACGTGGGCTAAAATCATGGTAGGCTAGTCAGGGCCGGGGTTATGGGGTGAGATAGGTTAGAGGGGGGCAGCGAGAGAAGGAAGTTCTAATGACCTTTATGTGTAGACAAGGAGAAAATTATGGTCCTTTCTATTGGTTCGGTTTTTATTCTAAAAGAGTGTAAGGCTGTACATGGTTTCTTTTGATTATAGAGTCGTTCAATTTTTATCCAAATGTTTTTTTAGTATTCTTGTGAGGTTTTTCAGTCAAAAGATTTAAATTGGGTTTTTGGTTGTTATTTTTAACTGTAGGAATTTTTCTCTTTATATGAAAACCATTGTCAAAAAATAATAATTGTAAAATTTTGGAAAACATCAAACAGGTCCTTAGTACTTCCGCCTATGACAGGGATGGGGAAAACTTGTTAGGATAGCCAGGAAAGCGGGCATTAAAAAATGAGTAGGTTAGAGGGGGGTTTTAAGGGGGGAGGGATTTTTTTACTCAGGGACGAGGGCTGAATTATGAAAGGCTAGTCAGGGCACGGGGTTATGGGGTGAGATAGGTAAGAGGGGGGCAGCGAGAGACGGAAGTTCTAATGACCTGTGTATGTAAAAAAACCAAATATGGGTTCGTAGAAGTTTTGTTTTTTATTTAAAGGAGTTTAGTAAAATTTGTAGTCTTCTTTTGGTTAGAGACAGGTTCAATTTGTATCCTCGAGTATATCAAAATGTTGTAGGATATTCGCTTGATCAGATTAAACTGTTAGTTTGTTTAACAATAGAGATACTGTAAGGAAAATACAGTCATAAATAACTTTTATTTATTGAAAAATACAAAGCAGGTCCTTAGAACTTCCGCCTATGACAGGGATGGGAAAAGCTTGATAGGATAGCCAGGAATTGGGCATTAAAAAATGAGTAGGTTAGAGGGGGGTTTTAAGGGGGGAGGGATTCTTTTACTCAGGGACGAGGGCAAATAATGAAAGGCTAGTCAGGGCACGGGGTTATGGGGTGAGATAGATTAGAGGGGGGCAACGAGAGACGGAAGTTCTAATGACCTGTATATGTAGACAAGGGAAAATTTGGTCTCTTCTTTTGGTTTGGTTTTCATTCTAAAAGAGTGTAAGGCTTTCTATGGTTTCTTTTGATAATAGAATCGATAAATTTTTATCCTGATGTTTATTTATTGTTGTAGTGAAAGTTCTCGTAAAAAAAATGGGGGTTTTGCTTGTTTTTTCAAAGATTTTTTTTATAAATCCAATGATAAAAAAAATAAATATAATTCTTAAAATAAATACAGTACAAAATTTTAACGGGTCCTTAGAACTTCTGCCTATGACAGGGATGGGAAAAGATTGATAGGATAGCCAGGACGTGGGCATTAAATAATGAGTAGGTTAGAGGGGGGTTTTAAGGTGGGTGGGTTTTTGATTTGACTCAGGGACGTGGGCTGAAATAATGATAGGCTAGTCAGGGCCGGGGTTATGGGGTGAGATAGGTAAGAGGGGGGCAGCGACAGGCGGAAGTTCTAATGACCTGTTTACAGATAAAAAGTGCAATATACAATTATTAGTATATGGTTTGTTTTCCTTTTAAAAGAGTGTAAGAGACTGTGTAGGCATCGATTAAGAGTTTCATTTAAACTTTTATCCTAGGGTTTCCAAAGGAGTTTGTAGGATAGGGTAGGGAGATGGTTTAAGGTCAACTGAATCTACATTTGAATATATGGGAAGATCACCATGCCTGCTGTGAGAGGAGTGTCAAATCGTCAAGAGTGCTTTGTGAAGTCCAAGACAAGAGTGCCTCTCATCTTTATGAAGTCCACGACAAGAGTGCTTCTCATGTTTGTGAAGTCCACGACAAGAGTGCCTCTCATCTTTGTGAAGTCCACGACAAGAGTGCTTCTCCTGTTTGTGAAGTCCACGACCAGAGTGCCTCTCATCTTTGTGAAGTCCACGACAAGAGTGCTTCTCCTGTTTGTGAAGTCCACGACAAGAGTGCTTCTCATCTTTGTGAAGTCCACGACAAGAGTGCTTCTCCTCTTTGAGAAGTCCACGACAAGAGTGCTTCTCATCTTTGTGAAGTCAACGACAAGAGTGCTTCTCATCTTTGTGAATTCCACGACAAGAGTGCTTCTCATCTTTGTGAAGTCAACGACAAGAGTGCTTCTCATCTTTGTGAAGTCCACGACAAGAGTGCTTCTCATCTTTGTGAAGCCCACGACAAGAGTGCTTCTCATCTTTGTGAAGAACACGACAAGAGTGCTTCTTATCTTTGTGAAGTCCACGACAAGAGTGCTTCTCCTCTTTGTTAAGTCCACGACAAGAGTGCTTTTCATCTTTGTGAAGTCCACGACAAGAGTGCTTCTCATCTTTGTGAAGCCCACGACAAGAGTGCTTCTCATCTTTGTGAAGATTGGTTACCAGTCACAGAGGCTATGCTGGGTACTCCAAGAGGTTTGTATAAACAAGAACTCCTTTAACATTTTTATATTAAGTTTTAAGTATCCCCTCAACATGTTGGGATATGTTCAGGTAAGTAGAAGTATACTTCAAGAAGTTGGCTGGATATTGTTGGGTAAAACTGTGTTGGTTCAAAGGAGTTGAATAAATTTTTAAATAGATTAATCGTGTTACAAATATTAGGATAAGACAATACAGTAAGGCAAAGTTATGTAACTCTTAATATTTTAATTATATCCGGTAAAGCAGCACTTCAACACTCGGGTAGGTGTCAATACAAACATAAATCAAACATAACCCTTTCAATGACACTACTTGAGAGACAACAGGCAGGTCTAGAAAGTGATATTATTATTTATATCATTCAATAGGTGTTGAACAAACAACATATTAGAGACAAAATATTTATTATATTTTTTTAATGTTAACAGCAGACTTTGTAGGTGTTTTTTAGTTGTGAAATAAAATTCCCCGTGTGGTTTCCGGGTTAGAATAGGACCACAGCCTTCCCCGGCTTGTCGTAAGAGGCGACTAAAATGGCGACGACGCTCTCACTGGGAGTCCCTGGGAGTGACCCTGTTGTGTTGCAGGGGCAAGGGTTGATGTGTGCTCCGCACTTCTAAAGGGTATTCTCAGTGGGTTGTGAGGAGCTAGCCACTTCAGTCCTTAGTAAGGATGTAGAGGTCCGGCTCTCCATTGCAACGGGCGAACCCATGCACGTCAGGAATCCGTGCTGTGAAATTGGAGGTCGGGTCCTGCGAAACTGGCGTAGCGGATATTCCCCTAGGGTATACCCGTTACTGACCGTTTCCAGGCCATTTCTTGCTGCATGATGTGCCGGTAAACACATACATGGCTTGTTACAAACCCCCTTCCCCACACATTATTGAGTAGAAGCTCGAAAAAGCAAGAAACAAGGTCGGAAATTGAGTGGAACCCTTTCCAGCTCCTAGGTCCAGAGATCCCACCAGTAAAAAATATGAGGACATCTCCACTGCCTTCAGCTTTCAAGTGCCCAAAGGAGTTTCCCCCTCTAGGATCTCCCTTGACAAGTGAAGAATTGAATGTAGACAGGAGTATAAACGTTGAACTGGCGTTGCCAGTAACACTCCTGCCGATCATGGAATTCATCACATCGAAGAACACCCCCCTGAGGTCAAATCCTAAACTCCAGTCTTTATGGCAGCAGTGGAGTCTAATGTCCTAGTCGAGATAATGGGCCTCGTAAAGAACATTAGGGGAACCTTTAAGTCAAGACCAACCTCAGCTGGTCTATCAATGACGGTCTTCTGAAGGTAAAGGGCCGTGTTGCCCGTGTTCTTGAGATGAAAGGGTTGACGAGACAGGCTCAGCTTAGTGAACAGGAGCTTGTGAACTATATTTTGGCCTCTAAACCGAATGAAAAGGGAGGGAATCTAAGGAAACGGGCAAGGAGCTCGCCAACATGTAGCCCCAATCTTTTCGAATTGGCCAACCAAGCCTGTAATAAGCTGAGCAGAAGGTCGAGGACTGAGTCGCTTAGACGACACCTTCTACTGGGCACTCTCCCGCTCTAAAGAAGCGCCCTCAGCAATCCAGGGAGCTTGTCTCTCTCCCAACAGTGCCTCTTCCTGATGGAAGCAGCATTAAGAACGCTGCTGCAGCACCATTGAATGTAAGTAGCTGGGTGAAGAAGCTTACCTATAAAGAAGCTCACCTGGCAATCTTTTGCTGAAACTTTGAGGAGACTGATGCCAAACCTTAGGAGACAAATACTATCGTTAAGTTGATCAGATTTACCCAGAACGGAAAAGTTCTCCCTGAGTTGGGGAAATCTGACAACTGCGCAGAGAGGCTCTGGGGGTTAAAGGTATCATTTGGGAACTCTAGCCTAGGGATTCGGTAGAGATCCAGGAACTTGACACACTTTTGACGGAGGCCGAGGTCACAAGGGGCCATCCCTGATATCCAAAATGCTGATTCCTTCAAAGACGGCTAACCCAACCGGAAAGGATAACGTACGGCAGTTACTGAAATGTGAGGCCAAGATGCCAGCCAGCACTCTGATAAATCTTGCACATTGGTTCGTGAGCTCGTTTGAATAAATATAGGCTTGTAACAAATTTATTTATCACATTTATTCGTAACACATCTCAACACCTTTGGTCGTGGTTGTTTGATATTCAATTTCTCTGCCATTGATTTGACAAAGGCTTTCCACCAAATTCCCGTCCACGAAGATGACATCCAAAAAACAGCAATCACCACTCCATTTGGGTTATTTGAATTTCCATTCATGACGTCTGAAACCTGATGCTCCTCTTGGTCTCTTTACAGACGCCTCTGGAGTAAGTGTAGCTACTTGCCCCTAACAGTTTGTCGATGATGCTTGGCAAACTTTAGGGTTTTTCTCCAAGAATCTTTCACCCAAACAGTGTACCTGGTCTGCATACTACATAGAACTACTTGATATTTATGAAGCAGTGCAGCATTTCCGTCATCTCTTTGAATCAACTTCTTTCACAATATTCACAGATCATAAACCACTTATTTATGCCTTTCAACAGTGCCGTGACAAGTTGCCTGCAGCTCAGTTATGTCAATTTTAGTTTATCTCTGTGTTTTCAACGGACATAAAGCACATCAGCGGCTCACAAAATATTATAGTTGCTGATGCTTTGTCACGTGTTAAAGCTATTTAAACTGTTTTGGATTACGAATGCTTAGTGAAGTCGCAAGAGTCTTACAAAGAACTTCAATATCTCATTTCTGAAAGTACTATATCCCTTAGATTGGAGAAAGTTCCAATTCCTGGAACCCGTTTGAGCCAGATTTGTGACACCTCAACAGGAACTCCTAGATCCATGTGCCATCAGAACTGCGACGTAGAGTTTTTGACCAGTTCCACAATTTGAGTCATCCCGGAATATGTGCCACAACAAAACTTATCTGCGATCGTTTTGTCTGGCCTTCCATTCGTAAGGATTGACACAACTGGACTCAATCGTGCCTCTCCTGCCAAAAATCAAAGATAACTAGACATGTTTCTACTCCCCCGGGTGATTTTTAAACATCTACGGAATGTTTCTCCCATGTCCACATTGACATAATTGGCCCACTTCCTTCATCAAACTCTTGCAGGTACTGTACTGTCTAACTATCATAAATAGTTTACTTGTTGGCCTGAAGTGTGTCCTATTGATCAAATAACAGCCGAATCTGTTACTCGAGCGTTTGTCTCTACTTGGATAGCTCGATTTGGGTGCCCACAAAAGTTGAAATGTGTTCGCAATCCCAGTTCACATCGACTTTGTTCAAAGACCTAGCGCGACAGTTGGGAATAAATCTTCAGTTCACCACCAGTTGGCATCCACAAGCCAACGGCATGGTTGAGGGACTCCACCGCCAGTTGAAAGCTTCTTTAATGGCTCATAGCAAATCAGACTGGACCGAAGTACTGCCCCTAGTCCTTCTCGGAATAAGATCTTCATTCAAGGCTTCATTCTAAGATCTTCATATGCTTCGTCGGCTGAACTGGTAAACGGCGAATCACTGCGTCTTCCGGGAGATTTTTTCATAGTACCTTCTCACAAGAACAATGACCCACAAGGATTGGTGCCCAGGTTGCGTAAGCATATGGATCACCTAATACCTACACCCGCATCACGTCAGGGTCCCCATTTTGGTTGTGGTTGTTTGTATAGTTCAAATCAACTTACGACCAAATAAGTAAGAGAAAAGTATTTTAATATAAGAGTTAAAAGTGTGTACATTCCTCTAAAAACTAATTAACAAGAATAATAAATAAAGGATGCTAAGACATCAGCTGACGCTACATACATTCCCTGTTCCAGCAAACCTATGTAGTCATTAAAACTTATGTTATTTAAATAGGACAATTTTAAGGGAATGTTTCAGTAGAAATCCAGCCAGGTAAATGGAAATTTGCTTAGTCTGCAGAGTGCAGGTTTGCTGTAGTGGGGTTATTTATACATATAAAACATACGAGCCAGGCTCCGTGCTAGGCAACTCCTTCGGGCTTCAACTGATTGATAGGGGTTTTGCAGGAGAGGTGTGAGATCTAAATAATGTTAAATCAGTTTCTAGAAAGATGCACATGAGGTACTGTTACTCCTAAAGCTGCAGCTGGCGACATCGAATATTTTTTCTAAAAAAAAATGCGTCCAGAAGAATACTCCGTGGGATCACTGATTGAGGGCAGTATAAGGCTGATGGGCACACGGGAGGGACTATGGCTAAATGTGTGGTGACGTCATATCTCTAGTGGCTAATGTCTTCTCTTGAGGCAACACGATTACCGTAACGAGACGATGTGTTTCCAGCGGCGTTCGTGGCATAGTTGATAGCGTTTCGGACTGGTATTCAGGAGGTCTCCAATTTGAAACCAGCTAGGACACTAACTTTTTGTCAAAGGTTTTGCTTAGAATGCGAATACTTCTTAACTGTACATCTTTTGTTAGAATTTGATGCATTTATAATTTAATTTATGAACAGCACTTTAAAAAAAATAGTAAACCTTTATCTTATCTCTTTTATATTACAGTAGAGTCCCGCAAACTAGGCACTCGATAACCCGGCAGTCTGGATAACTCGGCCATCACCTGGCTCAGAAATTTAGTAATATTTTGAGTCCGAGTTAAACATGGACTCAAGCCAGCTCAAGTAAAATCATTCCCAACTCGTACCAAGGATATTTTGTACTATATCTGATGACTTTAATACTGACTTGTAATATAAAAAAGGAGGTTAAAGAGCTTAAAAATTGTATTGTCCTTATTTTTAAGCCTAGTTACTGATAACCTGGCATTTCACAAACTCGGCATCCTTCCAGTCCACATTACGCCGAGTTTGCGGGGTTCTACTGTATCAGCAAGTTTGGTTGGTTAGGTTAGGTTATGACAGTTTAATTTTATAATACTAAATTTTAAAATTCATTTTGTAATTAAAAATTATAAGATAACATTCATTTGATTTTTATCTTATATATTTTTTATAGGTTAGGTTGTGACAGTTTAATTTTATAATAAAAAATTGTATATTTATTTTATAATTAAAAAGTTAATTTTATAACTAAAAATTAAAAAATTAATTTCAATTTTTTCAACTTAGCGGTTCTATAGTGGCGAACGCTGACACTACAAGAGACATGTTAGCCATAGTCCCTCCTGTGTGCCCCACCGCAGTATAGGGTAGTTAAAAACAATAATCATAAAGTCAGATCTGTTAGCATGGCAACTAAAGTTTTTTCAATATCTTAAAACTAAATGTTTCAGAACTACAAATTCTTATTTTGTCAAACTAAAACTAATAGTACTAGTAAAAAACAATCTTATTGAAAAAAAAACATGTTGGTTTTTGGTCTCATTTGATGAAAATCATTATCTTTGCCGATTCAAGAAGGTCAGTATCTAATTAAGTGATATTTCTTGTTCATAAACTTGAGAAACCAGGTAAAACGTTACAATTTAATTTCAATTGGACTAGACAAAATTCTAATTTCAGACTCATACGTATTTGATAGGATCTAACTAAACTTAAGGTTTAAGCAACAACAATTTTGTCCTACTTCCATCTAGTAAAACTAGGATAAGAATATGACAGGGGTAAAGTAGCTGATCTTATTGTAGTCCACACAATTTAAAGAAGACAAACCAACATTTGGGTTTAACATTCCTTATTTTTTATTTTATAGGATATTTTTATTTTTTCCGCTTAATTAATCTATGAAATGCGAGAGGGTATTGCATTATTAGTTACGCTTCTGAGACGAGTATTGAACTCTTAAAATGTACAGTTTGCGCACATGTATCCCCTCGTTTATACTTTAAACCTCTACCATTTATTGTATAGTATAGTTGCATGTCTGTTTCCAGGGAAACACAGGTTAAACTAAAATTGTATAATTGAAGATGAATTTACAGTGTTAGCAGCTTCTCGTCTGATTCTAACTGTAAAAGGACATGGAAGTAGAAATCTTCAGATCGTGAGTAACCACAATAGTGCCACTTTGATCATGTAGTTGTGAGAAAGTTGAATGAGACAGGCGGTTGAAAATATACGTAGAAATGTTTAGAGTATCACAGGGAATCGCAAGAAAATGTTAAAAACAGCTTTTATATTTAAGTTTATATCAGTAAAATTGAGTCTTGAGTATAAAATACTTTTTGGTTAACCTACGTCTCACCATTGTATAACCCTTACACTTTATGTGTTATTTAAAAATGATTCAGTGACAAAAATAGGTGTAATGTTTTTTGTTTAAATACTTATTGATTGATTGATTCTGTAGGGGCGGACCTTGTCCTGTTGCACGTCAGCCACTGATGGGCTTTTTGCGCTCCCCACATGGTATTTCAGAGTCCGTCAAACCTGAGTTGCTTAATGAACTCCAGCATCCTGTCAATGAGCTCCTCCTGAGGAAGGTGTCTGCCCCTTGTCATTGCACCAAGAGTACTGTCCCTTACCTCATTCAGAGCTGTGCAGTCGTAGAGTAGGTGATCAGCAGTCTCCTCTGATTGCCCACATTTCCTACACGCAGTGTCACCATTGTGGATCCCCAAGCGATGCAGGTGTAATTTCAGAAAGCCATGTCCAGTGACCATTCCTGTGATCTGTCTGAGTCGCCTCCTGTCCAAGCGTAGGGCATTGGAGGCGACCGTCTGGGAAGGGGAGAAGAGGGTGAGCTTACTTACCCTCTAAGTTGTGTCTGGGATGGGTGCTGAAGCCTAACCCATCTTTTCCTGTGTTCCTCCTGAGCCCATGCCATGACTGAGTGACATGCATGCCCACGAGAGATTCCACAGAAAGGCTGTGGTCCCACGAAGTCTGAGGCTGACGCGACATTTGCTAGCCTGTCAGCCACCTCATTCCCTTCTATCCCTGAGTGCCCAGGAACCCAACAGAGCGTTACCTTGTTGCGCCTGCCCAGGTCACATACCGCAGAAAGGCAGTCCCAGACCACCTTAGAATTGAATTCATAGGAGTCAAGCGCTTTGAGCGCAGCCTGGCTGTCTGTAAAAATGAAAATGTTGATGTCCCTGAAGCCTAGCCTCAGGTTTTCCCTAGCACATACCATAATCGCAGTCATTTCGGCCTGGAACACAGTTGGGTGAGTGCCCATAGGAAGACAAATGTCCACCCCGTTCTGCACTCCATGAATTCCAGCCCCAGTCCCACTTCTTAACTTTGAACCATCAGTATACCATTCAAGGTCGCCTTGTGGAAGAGGATTCCCACCGGACATCCACTCATCCCTGGACGGAAGGAGGACAGTGAATGGTCTGGCGAAGAAGATTCGAGTCGGCATGTGATCCGAGGGCATGTCCATTACCTCCCCTCTTAACTGCTGAGTGATCCGAGAGTGACCTCGGGATCCTCCAACATCCAACCAAAGGTTTTCACACTGGAGTCTGTACAGGGCCGGTTCTAGGAATTTTTCAGAGTTAAGCGAACACCCAAATCAGCGCCACTTAGAATTCCCCCACCCCACCCACTACCCCCACAACCCATGAACATTACTTAACTCTATTTGTGAATTTTTCCCCAAAGATTTTGGGAAGAACTTTTTTATAAGTTTAGGTTAGAAGAATACTGTAATAAAAGACTGTTTATTATTCCCAGAAATTTAACATTTTTACACTTTTACTCATCATATAAACTTAAGCAAAACCAAGGCCACGCTAAAAAAAAACAGGCCGTCGTAATGCTCGTCAAGCATGACGTCTCGATAGAAGGCGGAAATGACGTAATGTTTGCCGTTTGTGATCAGCTGCTTGTTTTAATCTTTCCTTAGAAAATAAATAAATAAATACCTACGTCATTGCCGTCTGATATCGTGACGTCATGCTTGACGAGTATCACGGCCTAAATTTAACAATTTATTTCTAAATATGAAAACAGTTTTTACAGGATAACTTGGATACGATATAAGTTTTTATAAAGCCTATTACAATGAAAAACAGGTGTAGGCGGATGACATGAGAGGAATTTTTAATTGAACACATTAAACATGTAGAAAACATGAAAAACCAAATTTATTACCTTGACAAAAAGAATACAAAATTTTCAATTTGAATAGATTTTAATCTTGGCAAATTCTTTAATTGCTGTGTCGGTATCAATCTGGTTTAGAACATCATTTTTTATTGCCATAAGTGATATGCCAACAACAAAAAAACCTACAACTAAAAAAACTAAAACTAAGAGAGTGCAATACAACGTAATGCTCAGCTCTAGGAGGGGAGAGTTATCAGAGGTGGAAGGGAGGAAGGGAGGGTTGTTGTGACCAGGGTTGTGACAGTGGCGCTGCGCGCTTGCTTATCTCGAGCATGAGTCATGAAATGAAACCCACAGGCGCCGCGCTGTATTATATGCTGCCAACTGCCGAACGTCAGCTCACTACAAATCGAAACTGCAAATGGCATTAAGTCCTTGAGTTGTAGTCCTGAACAAATATAGGCCCTACGCATTTTTCAAGTGCTGTTGGTACAAACAGAATTAATGCCTTTTTTGTGGTGCTTTGAATGCTTGAACTCTGAGCAAAAAATAAACAAAATTACGTTGTTCACTTAAAAAAAAATTTCCGTTGGCGCCACTTTTTTGTGGCGCCATATGCGGCCGCGTAGTTTGCGTATGGGTTAAACCGGCCCTGAGTCTGTAGGCAGTCCTCCTCGCAGTGACCTTGACATGCAGGTCAATCGGAGTGAGGTTGAGAAGGCAGTCCAGTGAGGCTCCCGGACAGCTGCTCATTGCGCCCGTGATGATGAGACAGGCGAGTCTTTGGACGGCAGCCAGATCTCTCACCGCCGACACTGAGTCCACCTTGGGCCACCACACAAGTGAGCCGTATGTCATGGCGGGCCTTACCACGGAGACAAATAGCCAGTGCTTGAGCACCGGCTTGAGCCCCCAGGTTCCTCCCACCATCCGTCTGCAGGCCATGAGTGACCACTTACCTCGATCAATGACCTTTTGGAGTTGTGGCCCCCATTGCAGCTTTCGGTCCAAATACTTATATTGAAGTATGTGGAATGCTATGGTAGTCTTTTCTAGAGCGGGAAAGATCTCAATGATCTGGGGTACCGCACAGAGAGGCTCTGGGGGATTATTGTACCATTCGGGAACAATAGCCTTGGATAGCCTTGGGATTAGGTAGAGATCCAGGAAGTTATCACACTTTTAATGGAGGCTATTACAAAGGCCATCCCTGATATCCAAAATGCTGACTCCTACAAGGTCGGCTAACCCAACCGGAGAGTGCAACGCACGGCGGTTGCTGAAATGCGAAACCAAGATGCTAGCAAACTGATAAATCTTGCACATAGGTTTGCTAACTTGTTTAAATAATTATAGGCTTACACATTTGTAACAAATTTCAACAAAATTGGAGGTTTTTACTCAAGTTATCTAGTCATCGTGCTAACGGACTCACTAAATTTGAACGGATGGTGTTTTTTTCTCTTGAGATATCAAAATAAGTAAAGTGGTCCTGGGTATAGATCTTATCATGAGACCTGCATTAATACCATAGCTTATTTCTTTTAAGTTCTATTCGAAAAAACAAAGATTTAAATAATGCTAGCTAATATTAATATTTTCTGTAAAATACAAGATTAGTTTATCATTAAATTTAACCTTCATCGGTGTCTTTTATTTCAAAACACATTTGGTGACATACTGAGTTTTTTCCCGGGTGTTAAAACATTTATTAGACAATGTTTTTAGCAAATTTTCCATATAGGAAATAAGCTATTACTGTAGGTCTCATGGTAATAACTAGACTCCGGGGCCGATTTACCTTTTTGTTTTCAGGTCCCGAGAGTCAAAAACACCCACTGTTCAAATTCATATACAAAAATTATAGTGATTAGGGCTACTATTTTGATATATAAATACATTTTTGAAAATAAATACCCGTTTAGTAAAATTAGTTTTGAGAGGGTACTTAGTTTTCAATATCAATTTTTACTTTAGTTTGGTCTTTATTTTATAAAGACAGGCTGTCGCAATTATGCAACCAAATGAATGAAAAATTGAGTAATATTGCAGTAGCGAACGTGTTAACTCACTGTCGCTGAGTTACTTGTGTAGCTCGTCAGTGGATTTTGTAGCGAGGTACCCATACTGCTACCTCATTAGCATTTAAGTAATTCATCGAATCTAACCTACGAGGTCGAGTGTTTCCTAGTAATTTCCTAATAATTTCCTAGTGACTTCAAGAAATCTAAGTCGTCAACAACATCCCTCATTTTATTTTAATTTGGGAGAGCATTCATTGTATTTTGACACGTGGCCACTGGTCTTGTTTCAGTACCGCCTACTTCCTGCGTATAGTCTGGTTAAGCCGATGTTAGGTAAAAGGTGTCTGGATAAAATGGATTCTACTAACAAACTGTAGTTTAGTCTTTTTATTTTAAACAAGTCCATAAAGAGGCGTCATGACTTTTAAGTCGAGACTACAAAAGCATAGAAAGGAATAGTTAGTTATACTAAAAATTGTACCTATGTATAAAAACTAACCTATCTAAGTAGTAAGTACATATTTGTTTCCAGGGAAACATGGTTTGAAGAGAAATTTCACAGAAGATGAATGACAGTTGTAAGCAGCCTATCCTTCCAACTTTTTTTAAATTGCAATGGACAGAAAAGTGGAAATCGTCAGACCGTGAGTAACGACAACAGTTCCATATTGATCATGTAGTTGGGAAAAAATTAAATTATAGTCAGGCAGTTCTAAATACTCGTACATTTGTAATTGACATATGGTTTTTAAAACGTATAGAATGAAGTATTGGGAGGATATAATGTAGGATTTCAAGAAAATGAAATAATGTTCACAAGTTTTAGTTAATCTCAAACCATTGTAATAATCATAGGTGATTTTCGAACATTTCCTACTAAACATAGTTGTGACAATTGAATTAACCTTAAAATTACTATGTGAATTTGTCCTAAATAAACGGTGTATCAGTATTGCCAAATACTGGGGATGATATAATTATTCTAATGAACTAGTATTTTATTAACCTTTCGTGTTTTTATGAACTCATGAACAATAAACGTCTTCACTATGATTTTACATATAAATATTCATATTTTTAACTATATAGAAATGCTGACTGGCTTTTAATTTAATTACGAAGAACAAAAATTGCTAGTTCTATTGTACAGTGCAGAATACGTAGCAAAGAAAGATAGATTAGTAGAGTAGTAAAGTAGTAGTGCTCAGATATTTAATGAGTTGTAAGAAATATTTGATGCTACTGACAAGGATATTGTTCGCAGCTTTATGATGAAAGTTAATACAATTTTATTTTTTATTTTTTACCAAGCGCGGAACCTTTTGCAAATTCCTAAGGGACGCTCTGCTTGGATAAATAATAATTTATTAGGTTTACAGCCATTATTTCACTGTTTGAACCAACACAGTTTTACTATTGTAAGCAAAACAATTCAGTCATAATTTTAAATCCAGCCAACTACTGAAAGAATTTCAAAAGTCTCTAACAAAAAGGATGTGATACAGGTAAGATATTATGATTATTTATGAGCAATTTAATTTACAATAAATTACATTAACTAGTGTGTGAATTTAAGATTAATTTCACAAAAAATTCAAAAAATTTTTTATTTTTTTTTTTTTTAAGACTGGTACATCTTAAGAGGATTAAAAATGTTCACTTTATATTCTTAATTGATATAAAAAAGAAATTACAAGCTGACAATGTGTCAAATCGAGGACAAAGTTTTTATAGCTTAATAATTGTTATCGACAAAAAAACATCAAGCTTATCACAGATCTACAACAATTACATTTTTTATTATAAATTAATATAAATTTATGATTACTCTATTTTTGACTCAAAAGAATTTGTTCCTACGACAAAGAGCTATTTAAATGTTAATTTTAGTTTGAGATCATATCTAAACCTTATTCTAACCACAATATTGATGTTCAGATGTTCCGGTTGTCCTGAAATGAAGACTATTGGTTGCATCAAGAAGCGTTAGGAGTTACTTATCAAATGTTTAGGAGTCGTAGGGAAATTCTTGATCAAATGAATCTAGATAGCATTAAAAGTAGTAGGTAGTTAAATCTTTGACTTAAAGAATTCTTTTGTGTAGGAATAATGTCAAAAAATAATATTGTAACTTTTTAGAAAATATCAAACAGGTCCTTGGAACTTCCGCCTATGACAGGGATGGGGAAAACTTGTTAGGATAGCCAGGAAAGTGGGCATTAAAAAATGAGTAGGTTAGAGGGGGGTTTTAAGGGGGGAGGGATTTTATTTGACTCAGGGACGTGGGCTCGATAATAATAGGCTAGTCAGGGCCGGGGTTATGGGGTGAGGTAGGTTAGAGGGGGGCAGCAAAAGTCGGAAGTTCTAATGGCCTGTATATGTGTAAAAAACTAAAAAATGGGTTCTTAGAAGTTTTGTTTTTTATTTAAAGGAGTTAAATAAACTTTGTAGTCTTCTTTTGGTTATAGACAGGTTCAATTTGTATCTTTTGAGTGTTTACAAATGTTGTAGGGTATTCTTGATCAGATTAAACTGTTAGGGTAGTTTGCTTAACAATAGAGATACTGGAAAAAAAATACAATGTCATAAATAACTTTTATTTATTGAACAATAAAAAGCAGGTCCTTAGAACTTCCGCCTATGACAGGGATGGGAAAAGATTGATAGGATAGCCAGGGAGTGGGCATTAAAAAATTAACAGGTTAGAGGGGGGTTTTAAGGAAGGTGGGTTTTTGATTTGACTCAGGGACGTGGGCTAAAATCATGGTAGGCTAGTCAGGGCCTGGGTTATGGGGTGAGATAGGTAAGAGGGGGGCAACGAGAGACGGAAGTTCTAATGACCTGCATGTGTAGACAAGGAGAAAATTATGGTCCTTTCTATTGGTTTGGTTTTTATTCTAAAAGAGTGTAAGGCTGTGCATAGTTTCTTTTGATTATAGAGTCGTTCAATTTTTACCAAGATGTTTTTTTAGTATTCTTGTGAGGTTATACTGTCAAAAAATTTAAGTTGGGTTTTGG
Source organism: Macrosteles quadrilineatus (assembly GCF_028750875.1). NCBI lineage: Eukaryota > Metazoa > Arthropoda > Insecta > Hemiptera > Cicadellidae > Macrosteles > Macrosteles quadrilineatus. Next base: position 32,151,523 of record NW_026542598.1, on the reverse strand, counting down.
TCGTTCTTTTCAACTGTAGGAATTTTTGTCTTTGTATGAAAACCATTGTCAAAAAATAATAATTGTAAAATTTTGGAAAACATCAAACAGGTCCTTAGTACTTTCGCCTATGACAGGGATGGGGAAAACTTGTTAGGATAGCCAGGAAAGTGGGCATTAAAAAATGAGTAGGTTAGAGGGGGGTTTTAAGGGGGGAGGGATTTTTTTACTCAGGGACGAGGGCTGAATAATGAAAGGCTAGTCAGGGCACGGGGTTATGGGTTGAGATAGGTTAGAGGGGGGTAACGATGAGACGGAAGTTCTAATGACCTGTATATGTAGACAAGGGGAAAAATTTGGTCTCTTCTATTGGTTTGGTTTTTATTCTAAAAGAGTGTAAGGCTGTGTATGGTTTTTTTATTATAGAATCGATCAAATTTTATCCTGATGTTTATTTACTGTTGTAGTGAAAGTTCTCGTCAAAAAAGGCGGTTTTTGCTTGTTTTTTTCAAAGGTTTTTTTTTTAATAAATCCAATGATAAAAAAATAAATATAATTCTAAAAAAAAATACAGTACAAAATTTCAACGGGTCCTTAGAACTTCCGCCTATGACAGGGATGGGAAAAGCTTGATAGGATAGCCAGGACGTGGGCATTAAAAAAAAGAGTAGGTTAGAGGGGGGTTTTAAGGTGGGTGGGTTTTGATTTGACTCAGGGACGTGGGCTGAAATAATGATAGGCTATTCAGGGCCGGGGTTATGGGGTGAGATAGGTAAGAGGGGGGCAGCAAGAGACAGAAGTTCTAATGACCTGTTTCCAGATAAAAAGTAAAATATTCAATTACTTACATTTTACATTTTATCGTTTGTTTTCCTTTTAAAAGAGAGTCTCTTGTGTAGGCATCGATTGAGATTCATTTACATTTTTATCCTGGGGTTTCGAAAGGAGTTTGTAGGATAGGGTAGGGAGATGGGTTTTAGGTCAAAAGAATCTACATCTGAAGATCATGGGAAGATCACCATGCTTGCGATGGTCAACAAAAATCAACGGAAATCAACAGTAAGAGTGCTTCTCATCTTTGTGAAGTCCACAAGTCGAGTGCTTCTCATTTCTGTAAAGTCCACAAAAAGTTGAGTGCTTATCTGCTTTGTGAAGTCCATCACAAGAATACTTCTCATCTTTGTGAAGTCCATGACAAGAGTGCTTCTCATCTTTGTGAAGTCCATGACAAGAGTGCTTCTCATCTTTGTGAAGTCCATCACAAGAATACTTCTCATCTTTGTGAAGTCCATGACAAGAATACTTCTCATCTTTTGAAGTCCATGACAAGAGTGCTTCTCATCTTTGTGAAGTCCATGACAAGAGTGCTTCTCATCTTTGTGAAGTCCATGACAAGAGTGCTTCTCATCTTTGTGAAGTCCATCACAAGAATACTTCTCATCTTTGTGAAGTCCATGACAAGAATACTTCTCATCTTTTGAAGTCCATTACAAGAGTGCTTCTCATCTTTGTGAAGTCCATGACAAGAGTGCTTCTCATCTTTGTGAAGTCCATCACAAGAGTGCTTCTCATCTTTGTGAAGTCCATCACAAGAATACTTCTCATCTTTGTGAAGTCCATGACAAGAATACTTCTCATCTTTTGAAGTCCATGACAAGAGTGCTTCTCATCTTTGTGAAGTCCATGACAAGAGTGCTTCTCATCTTTGTGAAGTCCATCACAAGAATACTTCTCATCTTTGTGAAGTCCATGACAAGAGTGCCTCTCATCTTTGTGAAGTCAACGACAAGAGTGCCTCTCATCTTTGTGAAGTCCACGACAAGAGTGCTTCTCATCTATGTGAAGTCCACGACAAGAGTGCTTCTCATCTTTGTGAAGTCAATGACAAGAGTGCTTCTCATCTATGTGAAGTCCACGACAAGAGTGCTTCTCATCTTTGTGAAGTCCACGACAAGAGTGCTTCTCATATTTGTGAAGTCCATGACAAGAGTGCTTCTCATCTTTGTGAAGTCCATGACAAGAATACTTCTCATCTTTGTGAAGTCCATGACAATAGTGCCTCTCATCTTTGTGAAGTCAACGACAAGAGTGCCTCTCATCTATGTGAAGTCCACGACAAGAGTGCTTCTCATCTTTGTGAAGTCCACGACAAGAGTGCTTCTCATCTTTGTGAAGTCCACGACAAGAGTGCTTCTCATCTATGTGAAGTCCACGACAAGAGTGCTTCTCATCTTTGTGAAGTCCACGACAAGAGTGCTTCTCATCTATGTGAAGTCCACGACAAGAGTGCTTATCATCTATGTGAAGTCCACGACAAGAGTGCTTCTCATCTTTGTGAAGTCCACGACAAGAGTGCTTCTCATCTATGTGAAGTCCATGACAAGAGTGCTTCTCATCTTTGTGAAGTCCACGACAAGAGTGCTTCTCATCTTTGTGAAGTCCACGACAAGAGTGCTTCTCATCTATGTGAAGTCAACGACAAGAGTGCCTCTCATCTTTGTGAAGTCCACGACAAGAGTGCTTCTCATCTTTGTGAAGTCAATGACAAGAGTGCTTCTCATCTATGTGAAGTCCACGACAAGAGTGCTTCTCATCTTTGTGAAGTCCACGACAAGAGTGCTTCTCATCTTTGTGAAGTCCATGACAAGAGTGCTTCTCATCTTTGTGAAGTCCATGACAAGAATACTTCTCATCTTTTGAAGTCCATGACAAGAGTGCTTATCTTCTTTGTGAAGTTGGCTTACCTATCACAGAGACTACCCTGGGTACCCCCAAGAGGTGTGTATTTACAAGAACTGTTTTAGCTTTAAACTAGTTTAAATTCAGTACTCTCTCAACAAGTTGAGCGCTATTCAGGTACGTAATGTATTATTTCAAGTAGTTGGCTGGACATCAAGGTAAACTGTGTTGGTTCAATGTTTACTAGTTCGAGAAAGATTGGAATCAGAAATACAGATCAATTAGGTAGGATACAAAAACCATTTAGAGACAAAATTAGATGTTTATGTTCTACATGAGGTGAATACTGCATGTATATTTCTAAATAGTTGTTATTCATAAATAAAAGACTTTACATACAATACAATTGGGTTCTTATAATTTAATCTCTCATTCATTAAAAACCCTTTGATGAAATTTTAAACTTGTAAACAAATACTTCAGACGTACGTGGGTCACACCCCTATCACATGGTTTTTTGCCATTCAGTTAAAAATGCTGGTATGAATTTACACTGTGTATGTTCTTGTAACAGTGTATATGTTACAATCGACAGTATAAATTTCTTTCACACTACATGGTTCCTGACTATATGTCTTAGTAAATTCATTTGCGATCCCCAGTTTGCCAACAAGTAATGAACCGTGGTAAAGAACTTTTGGCATTACAATTTCATCGAGGTCGTCTTCAATGGGTGCATCCAATCAACCAAACCAAAATTAGTAAAACTTTTTACCTTTTGGCGTTATTTTTATTTTGCTGAGAATCTAAGGTCCCATAACCAGGATTCCATAACCACTGCTTGGATTTAATTAGGTTGATTAAAACTGGCTTACATTAAACATTTCTAACAATATCAAAATATAATAAAACTGATGAAAGATACTGAAATTGGTGAACTGATAGACACAACAGTCGTAATACACACAACAGTGTCCGATTGAGTAATTGACAAGGGTTGGCGGGCTCCAATCCGACTGATAACCAATCAACCAATCATTGTGCAAGCTCTCATGTCACTACATGTACCATTGATAGGAGCCACGGCCCACCAACCGTCCGGTTCAGTGGCAGTGGACAACAGAAAGACACTGAAATTGACAAATGAAAGCAATCTCTAGGAGCCTTCTAATGTGAAAGCCCTCATGCTCTTCTAACAAAATTACTCATACGATTTTTAACCAGACGGTGAAAACTGAATTGTGTTAAAGGAGCAACACTCTGCTTACACAAATCAAAACTTTCCAATGTATCTACTTATAAGATGCAGATTTAGGATGTGATGATTGGAAAGTGTGTTATGAGGAGTTAAAGATCCACAAGGTGACGCGAGGAAATATTAAATGAGAGCATAGGTTGAGAAGTATTTTAAATTAACAGTCTGTGTTAGGAGAACGCAGCGCCCCAAAATTGCCCCAAAAAGATTTGTCCTAGCTAAAACAGCAGACAATTGAAGTTGAAATTATTCCGCAGTGTTTACAACAACAATGTAACAAGTATGACTGGTCAACTGAGAGAAAGTGGTTCAAACAAATTTAAAACTAACAGAAAGTTTGTAACAATGACTTACCGAAGCCTCCTCCCTGATATTGGCCACCTCCTCTATAAGACAGCTGATGTCTTTGCTGATCTGTTCATTGAACTTGTCTACAATCTTGTTCCTCTCATTCTGTAGTTTATCCACCGTATTGTGCAGGGACGTCAGTTTATCTCCAAATGTCTGGAATTCAATTAAAACAACAGCAAACATAGACATAAATTTGTAGTTAATTGTGTAGAATAATTAATTATATAACACTGATGTTTTTTTAACTCTGGTCTTTGACTAAAGTGTACTAGATTAATTCTGGTGCTGGTAATAAAGTTATTGTCAGTTTTGGAATGAAAAATATTTTTTTCGATAGAGCCACCAACAGAGCTGTTAAATAACATCACATATCCACAATATAGTAGTTTACCCAATGATCGCGTAAAGCTAGTCTTTAAGACCCAAGTAGAAAATTTAAGGTATGAGCCTTGGCACGATCATTTAAAACTTCTACAAGTTTCTTAAAGGCTAATTACACGAGTTACATACACTACAATACCTAATACCTACAACCACTTTTTAATACCAAAAATCCCCTCTCATAACCTCTAAGAAAAGTTATGTTTTAGTTTATAATCTCTCATAACCACTTATTGTGATAAAACGACTCATTGTCCCAAACCACTCACTCATTGTATAATTGATTAAATTGGCCTTAACAGCTTATAAATTGACGTTTGAAGTATTACAATTTTTTACTTCTTTTCTCTCAATCCTCAAACCTCATTGATGCAAACTTGTACTGTAAAGTAACAAAACAATGCTCTAAAGTATGTAAGCAATACTGTTAAGTGAATCTTCTAAGAACTGAATTGAAATGCTAGTTTGAAATACGGTCGTAGGTAAACATTTTAAAACTTCAAAACTGAAAAGCAACTCATTGTAAGCTATGGCATATTCTATGATCCTATCATCTGTGTAATCTATAATTTTTGTTTTATACTATGAGAGGCTCATTCAACTTTGTGCCGTGCGTGTCACCGTTATATACATGTACTGACCGCGCAAGTAGAAAATACTGGCTGAAATCACTTTCAGTCTGGCCCAGTTCCAAACGCAGCAGAATGACAGCGAAATGACAAAAGTCTAAAAACCTCTGTCGTCCCCTCTCAGTCTTGTAAAGTGTAAGATCGACTGCAAGAGGACCTCTCTCCATATAATTTAGTTGATAAGTAAATATAAGTAGGAATTATTATGTTGTCAGAATTAGCAACATGATATAGTTAGTTTTTAGTTAGGTGTTGTCGGGGAGAAACCAGGGGCTTTAGGATGTAGTTTTCCAATTTAAAACGTCTGTTTCTCCTTAAGATAAATTAGTAAATCAAAGCTGGCTTAGGGTGTTTACGGCAATGGGCACGATCAACCTCAGGGTAAAACCTTTCTTTTAAAATAGATGCAGCCCTTCCTAATTCCTCAACCTTATAGTTAATTTATTATTTATTTTCATGTCCCAAACCTCACCTATCCATACCACTCTTCCATTATTCCACAGACACACCCCACCAGTTTCAATCAGTAACATAACAACCAGTCACAAATTAGCACCTCGCTACAAACTATTCAAGCTAGTCCAAATATATTATCTTCTTCAATTGAAAACACAGCTAACAAAGAAATCATACAAGAAATGTTATATTGTTAAATCAATGAGTTTGACTAACTAAAATGGTTGTTAGTAATCTTTTCACAAAAATTCACTCAAGAAATAATTATCTACTATGTCTTTACGTATCGTTTTATCGTCTAAACAACTTACAAAATAAGCGTTTATGTCGTCAGGTGATACTGCTATCTGGTATTCTTCGATCAAGTCATAAAGATCCTTACAATATTCCAGCTCATTGTCCATCTCATCCACCTACAATAAAGAACCTTATTAAGAAGTTTCGTAAAAGACAGTTTCACACAGAATATAGAAACAATAACAAAAGAAGGATTTTTTTCTGATTTGTTAGAAGGATTTCGAAGTACAACTAGGCCCTAACCCAAATTGTAATTACATCATAGATCATACATAAAGTCAGCTCTAATATTTTACTTTTAAACTAAGTTTAAGTTTGCACTGTAAGGCCCGATTTTGCCAAGCACTTAAACCGCCGTTAAACCATGCTCTAACTGCAGTTAACTCTTAACTGACGAAATCGGATTTCACCACCTAGAGCTAGTTTAGACTAAACCGTCGTTAGATAATTAACTGCCCAATTTTGACCGGTTAACTTCTTTAATCCTTCGTTAAGGAAATGTCAGCTGGCTTTAACACGTTCACTGCGTTACGAGATCCCAGGGTCTCGTATCGCACCTAGCCCGTGGTGCGGGACCGACAACTTGCTATTTTTCCGTAAATTACGACATTGATATTTTGGCCTACGATTATCGTAAAGAAATGAAACTTGTACATAAATAATGTATTTTTATTGCTGAAACAGCTGGCATTCATGAAACAAACGAGATACATAGATCTCGTAACGCACTGAAGTAATAGACTTTTACTTTATTACGATACGAGACCTCTGGATCTCGTATCAAAAATAGTTGCTCCAAGCGCCACAGGTGGCGATAGTAGTCTAACATCAACAGAGAGCGCTAGGGTTATTTGTTGATATATTGAAAGCTAACCTAATCATTGCGTTTTAGTGTGGTTAACTGTTTATTGAGTTTTTGTAAGTATGTTTTCGTCTGATGAGGACAACCCTGACGACCCTCAAGTCCCTGACGATCCTGCTAAGGTGTACAATACGCGTAAACGACCAAAACTTATTGTTGTGAATGCCAGTAATAGTGCTTTCTTGGAACAACTGGTTACGGAAGGATTGGATGGGCCGGTCCCTAGTAGTGCATTATCCGAAAGTAGTGACGATGAGCAAGAACTATGTGATTTCGATGGAAGCGATATTGAAGATCCTGACTATGTACCATCATCGGACGATGCTTCGTCAGGTGACGATGGAGAAAACGATGAAGATGACAACTGCGAGATGGATGTGACAGCGATGACGGATGGGAGAACATTTCGTCAAGATTGTGACCAACGCCGTAAACTAACCGGCAGACATCTTGTCAACCACACACTCGGCGGAGGCGGAGACGATTGGACAATGGGCGAATGCGGGGACGACGGAGCAGTCGGCGGAGGCGGGGACAATGGAACAGTCGGCGGAGGCGGCGAAGATGGAACAGTTGGTGGACGAGGTGAGGAAGATGGAACAGTCGGTGGAGGTGGTAGGGGCATGATCACGACCTCAGGTGGTACCAGCACATCGGAAGGACCTGACATAAACCAATTCGGGTGCTGTTGGGTCGAAGACAAATCACCTTTACCTGAGACAGTTTATTTTGAAGAGTTTTGTGGAAATTCAAAAGTGAACATTAACGTTGACAACCCTGCTTCACCTATTGATATTTATCTCCACTTTATAGACGAAGAGCTCTGGGACTACATGGCCCAAGAAACAAACAGGTATGCTATTCAATTTTTTATCATCTAACCAACCTTCTGCAAAATCAAGGTCTAATGATTGGCTTCCCACAACATCTGCTGAAATGAAAAAATTCGTAGGTATTATGATTTGTATGTGCCTAGTTCAACTGCCGCACATCAATTTGTATTGGTCTAAGAATCCGTTATATGGAAACCCGTTGATTAAAAAAACCACGACGAGAGACCGCTTCTTGTTGATAAAGAAGTTTTGGCATTTTGTGAATAATGAACGGATTCCTGACCAAAATGACCGTTTGGCTAAGATAAGAGTAATTGTAATTTACCTCAACTCAGCATACATGTATGCGTTGGAACCTGGCAAGGATCTTGTAATAGACGAAACAATGATACCATGGCGAGGGAGGCTTGTTTTCAAACAATACATAAAGAATAAGGCCCATAAGCATGGAGTGAAAGTGTATAAGCTGTGTACAGTTGACGGCTATACACTTAAAATGATTTTGTATGCTGGGAAGAGCACAAACAGCCTCCATGGGCACACCTATGATGTGGTTTTAGATCTAATGGGGGATTTTGAAAGTGACGATGTCCTGATTGAAGGATTTCTCAACAAAGGAAGGATCTTAATAACTGACAACTTTTACACTGGCATACCCATCGTCGAAAAACTCCTAGAACTGAAAACGAGGATGTGTGGAACTGTAAATTGTGAACAGAAAGGGATTGCCTAAAGGATTGAAAACTAAGTTGAAAAGGGGCCAATGCATTGGATTTAAGTGCCAGCATGGTACTAAAGTGGTAAAATGGACGGATAAAAGAAACGTGACAATGGTGTCATCATCCCCTAATCATGACAGTACCCTAGTAAATTCAGGGAGAAGAAATAGAACAAATGAGCCGATACTGAAGCCTAAGTGTGTGCTTGACTATAATAACGTGAAGAAGGGAGTTGACTACAGTGATCAGATGTCGTCATACTACACAACGTTACGAAGAAATCTCAAGTGGTATAAAAAAGTTGCCCTTGAGCTCATCACGGGAACCACATTGGTGAACTCGTGGGTTATTTACGGGAAGCTGAACAACGACAAAATGCCTATGCTTAAGTTTAGGGAATCAGTTGCTTTAAGCCTAATGGGCCTGGACGAGGCTCCTGTAAGACATATGACACCACCACAAAGAAAGAGGCCAGCTCATTCTCTAAGCAAATCAGAGGGTGAGGGAAAGAAGAAAAGGCGTCGTTGCAGAGGATGCTATGAGAAACTAAGGAAAACATCCTCTTCAAGAGAGGCTGATAAGAAAACCAAAACAGTGAACACCTTCTGCAAAGACTGTCCAGACCAACCCTTTTTTTGCCTGGAATGTTTCAATGAGAAACATGTGTAATTTTAATTTTAGTATTCAGTGTCTTTGAGAACATCAACATTTTATTCGTATGAAAAATATAAGAATCTTGAAGGGCTTATTTGACAAAATATTTTATAACTACAGTATATTTGTTTAGATATTTTCATTCAACACTTAAAACATTGGAATTTTTATTTTGTATAATAATATTACACATTTTTACTATATTGCAATCCATGTTTTAAAATTGTAATGGAATAAATAATGTGCAAACATATTATTCATTTATATTTTTTTACCTAGAATCAGCCATGAGAAAACGTATTATTATAAAAAGTTTAATTTTATATCTATGAAGTGAAAAAAAGTTAATTTTATTGCAGTCGATTATTAGGAATTTGTAAATAAATAGAAATCACATGTTTTATTGTAAATAAATACAAATAAATTATGAAGTATTACAAATGTGCGATACGAGATCTCGGGGTCTCGTACAATGACGTCATATTCAGTTCCTGGGCTGGCTGAAGATTGTCAACATTGTACTGGTTCAAATAAACAAACACAGAGCGCCCACTCTCCATTTATTTCGAGGTTATGATGCGCAAAAGATTACTGCGCAACGTAATCTCGGGGTCTCGTATCGCACCTGGGTAATCATAGCGGACGAGACCTATAGATCTCGTAACGCACCAGTGTAATAATGCGGGAAAATATATAACGCAGTGAACGTGTTAAGTTTAACATTTATATGGAAAGGCCAAATGGTATAAGTAATACGATACGAATTAGCTTTTGAAAGTGATGGCAACGACAAGTAGCCTATTTTGTTCGCCTAACTGGGTGGATAAGATAAAGGGTTACTTATTTTAATAACAAAGATGAAACATTTGATAATGTTTTCTACCAACATTATCAAATTGATTTTTTCATTGTTCGAAAAAATAGGCTCCCATTCCTTCTCCTGGTTTTGGGTAACCCTAACCCAAAGTTCAAACAATTGTTTTGCTACTTTGCGTTCGGTCAGACGTAGTTAATGACAACATCCTAAACCTAAACCTAAATTGTCATTATTCTGCTAGCATTTGATAGAAAATCATTATTTTGGTGTGTTCTTTATTGTGTCTCGTTCTTGTAGTTCTTTTGAGTCCAGTTTTTTTTCACTACTTCAAATGTACCAAACTGGTTAGTTAACAAACAGAATATTGAACATCCCTGTTGGATTTTAAGTCTTGACTCACCGCAAAACTCAAGCTTAGTTCCTCAATTCAATTTGTTTGATCAACATGCCTTTGCCTTTATTTACTTATGTTATATTTTGTGTTCTTAGACCAATAAATCTCTTGACTCTTGACTCTTGTTAATTGTTTTGCTATTTATTCTTGCTTTCTGTTGTTATTTTGTTCTTTTTGCTCAGAATCTATTGTATTCCTGTAAGCTTGCTGTCTCCAGTTTTGTTTTCCACTACCTCATTAACAACGATTTATTTTCTAGGTTATGTTTACTTGCTCCCATAACAGCCCGGTATTATGACAGTTCACTGCCACCGCCACCTGGATTTTACTCTAAACTCTCGTTTATAAAACCAGCGTTAGTTTTGACGCGTTTTCGTTGGTGAAACCAGATTTCCTTAACTGTGGTTTAAATCATCGGTTAGTTTTAACCGAAGTTTAACTAAACCATCTTTAGCGAGAATTTGGTGAAATCGGACCTAAGTAAATTATTATAAAGTAACAATGATCTGATCTAAAATTACCTGTTTTGGTTAGTTACAAATGTATTATTAATGCTGTTTTTACATTGTCATATCATTCTATCTAGAGTGCAAAATATGTAATTTGAACAAATTTTAAACACTAACATTTGTTACAACATAAACTTATTTTTAGCAAGTAAGTAAGCAATATTTACGACAAAACAGATTACACCTCAACAACCTTATGTTGCCATTAATCCATTGAATACTATTAAAGGGGATTTCGAATCTTCATAGTTGTCGGTAATGATCAATGTCTTTCCAACTAATTTAAATTGTTTTTACGATACAGTGTACGTTTTTACAATGATTAGATTTGAAAACCAAACATTGAACCTCCAGATTGACAATGCTATGTAAACTATTTTATCGTAGCCACTGCATCAGTCCTGGAAGTAAATAATTGGTAAAAAGCTTAATTTAAGTGGTGAACCTTTTCAAGATGTTATGAGTTATAGAGGAATTTGATTTTAAACCTTACCCTGCTAGTGACACTGTCCAGGAAGTCGAGATATTGTACATAGTGCTGAGTGCTTTTAGGTTCCATCTCCAGATAGTCATATGCGTACTCTGCTTCCTCCATTAGAGCAGATATACGCTCTCGTCCAATCCTGTGAAAATGTTTTGTGAACATTCTAAACTTGTCAAATAGTCATTTGTGGGTAAGATTTAGTTATGTAAACATATAAGCAAATAACAATTATTATAGTTGACTGTTTAAATGGCTGATTAGGAAGTTTTAAAAAGAGGTAGTGTTACGCTAGTTAACCAGATAAAATTAGATTCCAAGGAATAATTAAATACAAAAAAAGTCACAAAACAACACTCATATTATTGCAACAATTAACCTGTAACTTAAATTTAACTAAACAAAATTAAATCTAAATAAGAACATCTTTACATACCTGGGACAAGTTTCTTGCACAATCTCAAGAAGACTGGTCGGTATAGGTAAAGTTTTGTCTTTAAAACCTTTTATCCGTAGAAATAAAATACCCATTGCTTGTGAATCGATTATATTATTTATGAGATCTCGTTCAGTATTATACTTAACCAAAAATTCTCTGAGTTTTTCCAAATCTGTGAAGTAACGATTAGGCCTATTAGATTTTAACAATAAACGTCAATGTTTTAGAGTATAAGAAGCTTATATGAAATATATCAAACATTAATGTAGTAATTTAATATGCTCCTCGTATAGATAAACTTGTTCACTGTTCCGACCAAGGTCCCAGTTCAGTAGGAGATGGATTAGCGGAGTTTTAATTTATTTAAATAGTGCTCACTATATGCAGTCTTCATATGTGTGATCAAGCATAATGTGCAATTGAATTTTTTGAAGCATATACTTAACTTCTGTTTTAACTCCAAAAAGATAAAAATCTTTAGTTAAGGCTAATAAATAACACTTAAGAAAAATTCTTGGTTTATATTAGAAGAGCAAAATAGATTTTACTGTAGGCGTTAGTCTGCTGTAAAATTTTTTTCACTTTTTACGTGGTTGATACAATGAGTTATAAACAAAAATATAACCCCTCTTAGAACTTTGTGAGTATATTGCGAGATTTAGAAGTATATTGGATGGTGGGAATATATAAAGAATTTGTAAAGTTTTTTTAATTGATAGGTTAGTTGTTAAGAGTAGTATGGCAAAAATTATTTTTTGTCACTCGTAGAAAATATGTTTATCATACTCGTATGGCAATCCCGAAACACCTATTTTCCGCACTAGTAACGTAATATAGCCTACTATTACAACACTGGTGAGGTAAAGTAATGGACCAATGGGGTTCACGGGTTGAGAGAAAAGAAGTAGAATTGTAATGCTTCGAATGCCAACTTTATAAGCTGATAACGACCAATTCAATTGTTGATCTGCCTACTTCTGCTGGAAACTCACACATTCTTTCCTTAACCTAAGGTGAACTAAACGATTTGCTATCCAACAGTTGCCGGAAGGTTTATTGAAAGGTTTTGCAAATGACAGACAGTTCTAGTGAAAAATGGTTGTAGGTAAAGTAGTGATTGGCCAACTTGCATCATTAGCCTTTAAGACACTTGTAAAAGTTGTTAAGGCACTCGCCAAAGCTTGTGTCTTAATTTTCTACTTGTGCCATATATATTATCTTTACGTGATCATTGTGAAATGAAATGAAAAAAATATCTTTATTCATATGGTATAGTGTCGCATACATTGAATGGCGTCACTAGGCTTAAAACTAAATCAAACTAACCTACAATTCATCGAAACCATAAAGTGTTTTATCAGTTAAGAAATGTTTAAGTTTATTTTTAAATTTGGAAATGTTATCAATATTCCTCACCTCAGCTGGGAGTTTGTCCAAAAACCTTTTCCCTGCACAGGTGGTTTTTTTGTTAAAGAGCTCCAAATTATGGGCACTGACAGCAATTTCATTTCTATTCCGGGTAAAATAATTATGACTATCACAAAGTTTTGGGACCAAATTACCATTAGATAGTTTTGTTGTGTGTAAAATTGTATGAAAAACATAAATACTATACACAGTCATTATTCCCATGTTTGAAAAATATTGACGAGCAGAAGTATCCCATTCTAAATTAAACATAATTCTGATTGCACTTTTTTGAAGAGTAAGAATTCTATCCAAGTTTTCATTAGAGGTACAGCCATAAATACTCATGCCAAAAGATATTGATTATTCGATAAATACAAAATAAAGAATTGTGTAAAATACTATCACACAATGGATGTCAAGTAACAAAATTCCCTCAGTTCTACAAAACTATACTAGAGAAATCAAACAAATTAAGTAATTAAAATAATGAGTAGGCCTAAAGTTTTGTTTGTAACCAAATTTAAAATACAAGGCTACATAGCAAATTAACGGTAGTGCTTACCAGTCTCATCGGTGATGAGTTTCTTATCTATTGACAAATCGTCCATGTAGAATGTGTGCATTGACTCAAAGTGTTCCATGTACAGATGTGCACTGTTGAAATTGTCAACAAGACATTGTGCAATGTGCTGTTTCATATTCTGTATCTTTGAGTCTCCTTTTATTACACATTCCAAACTTGGGCCTAATCCACAAAGTCGCTCCTCTTGTTTTCCGCACACCAATGGCCTACAAGAAACAAGTAGAACCAAACCATCTCTGTCAGGTCTGGTGTGAGGCTCATATGTGGCAGAGCATGTTGGGAGAAAGCTAAAGCCCTGTTTACACAACCGATTTAGGGACCCTATATCGGGCCCGATTGACGTCGACCCTGAAATCCGATCGTGTAAACGTGTGCTCCTGGTCACGATTTGGCCGGCCACTGGGTAGGGAGGTCATCAAAAGGGATTTCCATCGGATTTAAGGAGGAAGGGTGGGGATAGTGCACTTCCTTTGGAAACAGATGTGAATTCCGAAGCTCTACACCAGGCAAATCTCTCAGTCCAACCTTGATATGAGTGTCTGAGTTGCCTTTAAAGTTTTTTTTTTTTCGTAATTTTGAGATGACGGAATCTACTCCACAAAAGGAAAAAGATGTTTTTACGGAAATTATAGAAGTGTACAAATCTTACAAACTGTTGTGGGACACTTCTCAAGCTTTATATTTTACACTTAAAGACTTCCAAAAAACTACTTTTTAAAATCGTATAGTCCAACAAAGGAAAGCAACGCACTGAGCTCCGATCGGGTACAGAGAACGGGTCGTGTAAATACAACGCTCTGTCGACCTAGTGACAGGGCGGTCAGGACCAGGAACGGGATCGGGCAGTCGGGAACGGGCGGTTGGGAACGGACGGGCGGTCGGGAACTGGCGGTCAGACGGGCAGTCGGGAACTGGCGGTCAGACGGGCGGTTGGGAACGGGCGGTCGTGAACCGGTCGTGTAAACCAGGCTTTAAATAAATGGTGAACTTTGGTGAAAGTTAATGGGATTAGTAAATTATTTGTAAGTTGCACGTTAACTGAAACATTTTGCTTATTTTTACTCTTTCTGATAAGAACAATGTGGTGTCCCTATATCAAATTATACAGAGTTCTCCCACCACCTTTGTTCACCAGCTGCTACTGGTTTGAATGGATTTACTTTTAAGCGTTTGATTGATCTCTGCATTTAAGCCAATAGCATGAATTCAGACAAAATGTTAAAAAATCTTAAATGTCTACAAGAACAATTTTGCCACCTGACAAGCTAATAAACCAGCAAAATTTTATCAAGAATAACAACATTTTGTGAGAGCCATACACAACTTTTTAATAAGTTATAAAAGAAAGGCAACAAATTTCATGGTTTTTTTAGAGAATTATAAATGGTTCAAAAAGGATTAAAGTATCCATCAAATTAACATACAACTGATCTATAGAATACTTACTCAGTGAATGGATCGAAGAAGAAGTCTGATAGGAACACAGGTATGTTTAAGATTACACTTTCAAAATCTTTCATGAGACTTTCAAATGCCTCTTGAAAATCCTGACAAGATGGCGACAGATGCAGGTTATCTAGACTCACCATCAAATCCGTCACAAAGAGAGGAAACTGAAAGAGAAAAAACTGTTAGTGAAAGATAAGTCAATCAAATCTAAACTGTGAAGAAACATAGGGAGGGGGTTGCTCCAGTATCATGCAGTCTTCTGAAAATGATACTGATTGTGATTTTTTGTTAATTGACTATACCATTGGTTTGTAGCCACCAAGAAACATGTTATTTATGTGTGTTTCTTTCTGTTTGATCAATTTTTTTCGATTTGTTTGTGGAAACCGATTAAACTGAAAGTTCAATAGAGTTGACAATCGAACTACTGCTCGTGTAAAAAATGGAACGTTTACCTATGTTCCGTGTTATGGCTGATTGATGCTGTAATGATTCTTCTATTACTGCGTTAGGAGCAGTCTATTAGCAAGCTTATATTAGGCATTTCCACATGCTTACAGTCTGTGTGTTACATAGAGTCAACAGCAATAACAATTGATCTCACAATAATCAATCATACACAGAAAACCGAATATATATTTGAGATTCTACTGTACCTAACTAAATTTGCTCAACAGTTGTAAATACATATGTAGAACCATGTAGAACTTTTTAGTTATTATACTAACTAAATGAGGCTTATAACATGCTATTACTTTAGGAGGCGCAGGTCTTGGTTCCTCAAGCACTGTGCTGAGGTCAGCAGCAATTACAGCGTCGTCTGAAGGCAGGTACTTCATGTGATGAAGCAAGACATTCTCCAGCTCTGTCAACGTTGTTTTTAACATGTTGTGGAAAACTGTTTGCACTATAAAGTCCACTAGCTGAATGAAACTAAAAACGACACAAATACATTAGAAGAAAGAAATATTTAAAATACAAACGATTAATGAATGCTGGATGCTGTGTTGAAATTGAGGAAACTGATTGCGCTGAATGATAACACTAACTATGTGGTCTCCAAACAATATCAAAATGAAAATATAATTAATATTCTAAATGCAAAATTACTAAATGAGATTACGCCCCATGTGGATAATAGAGCAGAGGGAATAGAACTGTGAAGAATAGAGACGTTTGGAATGAGAGGCATTGTTGGTGTCCAAACCTGGAAATATCCTAAACTTTGGGATAAAAAAATGGATTAGATTTGGGAGTCCATAATACACCAGTTTGCCTTTATATATACAGGTCGGGATACAGGTGTCCCGTAAGTAAACAGCCAAGATCGGTTGAAAAAATCCAAAAATAAAAATGTTTATGTAAAACATAGAAAATGGCAGATATCTGCTTGATAAAGCGATTTTGGAAAAAATTGTATTCTTGATTTTCTCTTTATTTTGACCCATAGAACCATCTTTATTTTTCCGGAGTTTGGCTGTTTACTTACGGGACACCCTGTATATCAGTGTCAAAGTATCAATTATCAAGCCCAAAAGTATTAGTAAGGAACTACAGAGGATACTGAAGGTCGTTTCTGTGTTGAGTATTGTATTAATAATTGTATTTTTTGAAGAAAATAAAACATTTTTTTGCAAATATGAAACATGAGATTGAATGGAAGATTGAAGTTCCCAGAAATCAACATGTAAACTTAAACTAATCACATAAGCAAAAGAGTACCTTGCAAGGCGACAACATGTTTTTTTCTTGAGAGCTTGATCTGCATAAGTCATCCGGTATCTTCCATCCCTCGATGTTTTTATCCCTCGCATAGCAATCGTACCTAGACCACACATGTTTAACAACATTAGTTACATGCTTTTAGTTATTTTTATAATGCTACTGAGTACAACGTTAATTTTATCTTTTAAAGTAGTCATACTTTTATTATTCTACAAGTTAAAATGTGTTTAGGTTTTACACATTTACTCTTATTTCCATTGGAATTCATACCCAAGAAAGTATTTTGTGTCCCCAACTAACTGCCTACATGTCCTACAACCTACAACCCTCTGTGACTTCTTCATCTTCTCTCAACATTCTCATATCTTTGGTTCCTGCGGCTTTCCATCTCTTTTTTGTGTTCAGAAGTCTTCTTTCATCCATGTTTTCCTGCCATATTTTTCATTATAGTTTCATCTTCCCTCCTTATTACATGACCAGCCTATATCATACATCTAGTTTTTTGCTTGAGCAACGCCTGGTCCAGAGAACATATTCCTTGTTTCCCAAAAATGTTTGATTCACGTTTTGGTGGTCCAAAGAGCACTTTGAACTGATTCTTTAGTTACAAATGTTATTATCTTTTCTCAGCAACTGTTTCTGATCCATAAAGGAGAATTGGTTGGGGTTTTTCAAACAAAATTTTTGTTTTGTGTGGACAGAGCAATGCTTTGATAATGACCGTTTATTCAAGGCAAACAAACATACACGATTGGCTGAATTTATTTTCACCGTTTATTAAACTAGGCATAATAATTATTGTAGTGCCTTGCTTTAGGTAGGGTAACTTAAGTCATAAATAATGGTTTTTTTACTATTCAACTTAAGGAGTATAAGATATTGTGATTATTAACTTGCACTACATACCAACGATATGATCTGGAACTTTCAAGTTAGAATCATCAGGTGTGTATCCAACGACTAGAAGAGCACCTTGGCAAGCCGTGTTAACAATTTCTTTCACAAGCTCCCTGAATTCCATCAAACGCACCTCGATTTTGCTTTTTAAGGAATGCTACAATAAAATAAAAACCACTATCTTCAGAAAAATCCATATAATTCAGAACACCTAGGAACTTAAAAATTGATTATTTATTTTTATTTTGTAGGTATTGATTGAATGCAAACCTATTTATTTAAGATTAAAATCTACTAGGAATATGTTACCGTAATATATTTGATACGATATCTTAGATGTGGTAGGAGTACAATATATAATTTCTACGGTTTGCATAGTCTCAATAACAAATTATGTAAAAAACGTGCATCTCATTCACATGGAATGGATGGATTACATCACAAGAAATTCACTAAACGAAAAAAAAAAACACTTTAAACTATAATCAACAACTGAATATTAATCAAATCCCTTTTAAAAAAATGTTTAAAACTGATTCCTTTGCATACCAGTAGGCCTATACCTGTGTACCACCACCTGTAGAAATATGTGTATGTTATGGAAACACATATTTCTAATCTGTTCATTTCCCAATTACATTTAGATTTTAAAATTTGTTTACATTACCATCACAAAATTCTATGTCCATCCAGTTATCCCAAATAAATAAACCAGTTGAAAAATTGTAACATCTCAATTCCAAAAGTTTGAATGGTAAACGTTATTCTTTTACGCTTGTGTCACAACAATTTGATGATCAAAACCAAAAAATCAAATATAACCAAACGGTTGCCATCAATGAACAAAATTTCGATTACAAACCTGATTGTTACAAAAATCTGTAAGCTTATTTTTCTCTGTCATAGAAATGTCCAAAAACGATATCCTGCTGATTTTCCAGCACAATTCTGTGACATCAAGAACAGCTCGTCCAAGGATGGGATTCAGATACAACAATGCTTTACTGAGGGCATTTCTCGCTGACATCACTTTGTGCCAGGATATGTTCTTGTGCCAAACATAAAAACTCTTCCACATTATGAATTGTGAAAATGTTTTAATCTGCAACACCACAGAAAATGGTTCTTCACAAATGGAGGAAATGTGATAAATGCTTGAGAATAATTGTACATTTATGAGGAAAAATGTAAAAATAGAAACAAGCTAATTAATGAACAAGTGAATTTTGACACCAGTTGTACTTAGATACTTACTAGCCGGTACTTCCGGTAGCCAATAGTATAATAAAGGGACGCCATTTTTATTCTTGTAATTCGCCAATTGGGTCTGATGATGATTGGAGTGTCCAATCAAAATCGATCACCGATTACCATCTTTTATATGTATTTACCGTCTTGTGACTGTGAGTAAACAGTACAAGTGAAAATACAAGTGATATTTGACATATTTTTTGTGCTTTCAGGTTTCTTAATAAAAAATTATTAAAACTGGTTTATCGTAACAAGGGCAGAAAACAAAATTAACAATGCTAACTGTTTATCCAGCTCTGTTACAACATTGTACTGTAACGAGTTATTTTTCCTAAGGGGGTAAATATTTGCTATTTGACCGCGCACCTATTGCTAGCATCAGCAAGTGGCGGTGGCGAAGCTAGTGAGCGCCCTTTGACCCGGCTTATCAGTGCCGATAAGCCTGGGATATCCTAGTTTCTCAGGACAGTCTAGGACAGGGACATTCTAGTGGTGGATCCCGTGCAGTGAAGAGCGAGCGTGTGTCTAGTGAGACGTCCAGTGGTGTACGTGACAGTGGTGTCGGAGTATGCCGGTGGTGTGATCGCGCCGAGTGTTGGTGTAAGTTGGGTACAGACCCACTATTGGTGAGTGGACGACGTTCCTTACATTTTGGTTTAAGAGCTGACAGTTGTTACAAAAACATTCATCGCTGATTTGATTGCGAGAGTTAGAGTTAGAGTTGTAACCGTGCTGGTCAAAGCCTGATGGTAGTTAGGATTTATTTATGAGTCAGGAATAATATTAAAGTGTATTCCTGACGGTTCTGGGCAGGTGCTAGAGCGCAAATAATATAATTTAATTGACTGTAGTAGATATTATTTTGCGTTGTACCTAGAGTTAGTTATATTACTAATAACTCTGAGGCCCGACAAACCTAGGCTGCACGATTTAGCGTGCGTAGTTGGAAACACGTGGCCAGTAGGCTAGTAGCTAATATTATTAGCCGATTAACAGAAGCCCAGCTAAGTAACATAAAGTTGGTAGTAGCAGGAGCAGTAGTAGGGTTGTTATTGTTTATTCATTTGATTATTTTAATTTAACCTGAACAGCTTGTTTGGTAGTCCAACACGTTATCTTGGTAGCTTGGATAGCGGAGTACCGGCTATCAGATAATATATTTATCTAGTGTTTGGAACGTATTTAATATTTATTTATCTGCTACTAAGTAGCTCAACAAATTTAATAGTAGTGCAATTGCCATTTAGCTTTGCTTGTTTGGCTTGGTATTTATTGAGACCAGCTACTAGTGGTGTAGTCACTCTACCTATAGTGTACTTGTATATTATTATGTGGTACGATTATTGAGTGAACTGTTTGATTCTTAGCTTGGGCATTAGAGTTGTGTATTGGATTATAGTGGCCTAGTAGACCCCGCCTGGTGATAACACGCGTTGTGGTTTTTATTGGCAAGTCGTCGTGTAACTCACCGTGTTTTAGGCACTCTGGGCTTAGCTATCGGATAGTTAGGACGAAGCCCGAGTTGCGTAGTCAGCAACGACCCCCTAGGAGTGTGGAGAGTCGGCGTAGGCCTGGTAGTGATTATTGCACGTTTGTTTTGGTGACTTGTTTTTGACTTGTTCACAGTGCCCGTGTATGAGCCAGTCCTACACCGGTTAGACCCGGCTTTTGGCCTAGTGGTTTCCCTGACCTTATCGCAGACCCTGGAATTTTACCCAGCCATTGTAGGCTGAGCTATCCCCGGCAAACGGTTGCGACTGACTGCACTTTTAAAATTTATTTTTCCCAGTGCAGAAAATCTCGTCGCAAGATGGCGCCTGCGAACAGGGACTGAGGTTGGCAGTGGTGCTGAGTTGCTGACGTATTAACGGCGCCCGAACAAAATAATTTTATTTGTGCAGATTTGCTGCGGACTTGTGCAGATTGGCTGCGGACCTGAGCTGTTGAGCAGAGTTTTAGGCAGACCTGCTGTGATTTTATAGTCGGTTGGGTAGGCCTAACCTGTTTTCTGTTACAGCGTGGTGTGTTGTGAACCCTAATTTATTTAGTGGTTGTATACATAGATATTAGTTAGTAATATTATTTTGCCAATTAATTGAGCCTTATCATTGAATATTATTTGAGTGAGAACCCTTATTGTGTATTTGTGGTTTGACTTTCACACCCATAATTGGTTTGATTTATTATTTTGCTAATTAATTGAGCTTTATCATCGAATATTATTTGAGTGAGAACCCTTATTGTGTATTTGTGGTTTGACTTTCACACCTATAACTGGTTTGATTTAATAGTACGGTGTTAAATATATTTTAATCGGTTTCGCTCTTATTTTTGCGGATTAGTCGTAGTATTTGAATTTTAAATATGGTTGTGACTACGAGTACGACGTCTGTGCTGGGCGGTACGCCTATTACGTCTGCTATTGCTACGACGAGTTCTGGGGTTAGCTCCGAACTGTCGGTGATGACGACATCGTCATTGTGGCCGGCGTCTTCGCCCGTTTGGCCGACAATTTCTTCGGTAGTGGCTACGACGGTGACAACTTCGTTGACCTATTCCGCGCCAGCGACTTTGTCCTTGGGGTCGCAGCCCCGGGACGTTCGCGTGGGATGGATCTATGACCTCTCGAAAGGGGAGCTCATGAGGACGATGGACCAGTATGGTTTGGTGACCACTGGTACTTCTGCGGAATTACGGCAGCGATTCTCGTCGTTTTGGAAGCAGCGGAATGCCCGTCGGTACAGCGATGATAGGCTGTGTACAGCTGGGGCTGCTGCACCGACATATTTACCGCCCGCTACTACAACTGTGGAGCTTCCTGACCCCCTGAGAACCGTACCTCAGGTACTGGGTAATGCGGAATCGAATCAAGCAGAGATAGTGGGACTTAGCAGGGAGTTAGAGGTGGTTAAAGAGATCCTTGGGTTGTCTTTGGAGACTGATACCCGGACTCTTAGAGAACATCTGGCATCGGTGGTGCGACAGGCGAGAGGCTCGCCGAGTAATGGGGTCGGCTATGGGTTCGAAAGACCCGCCAACCCTACGTCCCCTGTGGTGGCTGCTCCAATGCCTACCTTTGGGTTACCTAGTAGACCCGAGGGATGGCAGCGGCCCAATGATATTTCTGAGATACCAGCCCGGCCTTCTAGCTTGGAGCTGCCACGAGGCTCGGGTATACTCTCGAATGAGGCCAGCAGGGTGGAGCCAAAGGATTGCTCCAAAATATGTAACACGGTACGGAAGTGGGGGTTAAGGTTTGATGGACGTAGAGACCCTGTGTCATTCCTGGAGCGTCTTGAAGAGCTGATGGTCTCGTACTCTATATCGTCGGAGGACCTGCTCAGAGCGCTACCAGAGCTGCTGCAAGGTTCAGCACTTCTTTGGTATAGGAACTGCAAGGAGCTCCTGTATTCTTTTGAAGCTTTCCGGCATCAATTTGAGATCCAGTTCCTTCCACCTGGTTATCAGAGGAATTTGGATGAGGAGATCCGGAAAAGGACGCAGGGTGAGACCGAACACTTCCGAGATTATGTCGTGGCCATAAGTACCTTGCTTAGGCGTAGCGGTACGTTGTCGGAGCATGGTAGATTGGACCTAATCTACAATAATATGCGACCAGAGTACAAACTCATGGTGCGACGGCGGGACTTCCGCAATCTGGCCAAGATGGTTGAGTTAGCCGAAGACTACGAGGCCTATCTGCGAGAGAAGGCGGCCTTTAGACCTCCTCCTTCTCCGGACGTAGCGCTGGTTTTGGAAACCGCCTACACACCCAAAAAGAAGGTGGAGAAGCGCGCCGAAACTGCCGCCGTCGAGAAGCGGAGTTTCGAGAGACCATCTCCGGAAGCTGAGTCGCTTGGGCGGGTGGCTTCGAAGTCGGATCGGGTCCACGGTCAACGGCCCGTGACAGCAGCTAGAGCGCCTGAGGGTCCAAAGGGGACGGTGAAATGTTTTAGGTGCCAGGAGATTGGTCACTTTTCCCGAGAATGTGGTAAACCAAGGACCGTCTCCTGTTATGGGTGTGGCAAACCTGGTTTGACGGTGAGTCAGTGTGGATGTCGGGCGGGAAACGGCAGGCCAGCTCAGACATCAGGAGGTCAACTGGGCAAGGCCACCGAAAACGAACGACCTCAGAAGAGTGGTCCGAGTGGCTCGGAAAACTAAACAGCCTGGTTGGTGGAGTAGACGAGAACCGGCTGGTTTCGGAGACAAGGCCCTTTGTTGAAGTTGTGCTGATGGGCAGCGTTTTTAAGGCGTTATTGGACACTGGGTCCGTAGTTAACCTGGTTGGGCGAGGAGTCGCCGAACATCTTCAACGCCAGGGGATAGAGCCTTGTAAGAAAACCGCTCCTCTGAGGATGGCAGATGGGACACGTTCGAAGGCTGAGTATTCGTTTCGGCTATCAGGAGAAGCTGCGGGAAGACGGTGGATAGGAGATGCCTTGTACGTCCCCACTCTCACCAAGGATATGATTCTGGGTATGGATGTCATCCGAGACCTCGGATTGGTGACATGTGGGACAGAGGTAGTAAGAATGGGCGTGGGTGATGACTGTTCTGGCCAAGGTGGCCGCATAGACAGTGTCAAAATTGGTGACGAAGACCCCGAAGGCCCTTGCAATGGAAATCCCCGTCTGGTTCCTGATGACAAATCATTCAGCACCATGTTGGCTGGTAGTGGCGAGTAGAAGAGTTTTTCTTTGTTTTAAGTTTGAGACCTGTGGTGTAGGGTTCACCATTGGGTTAGGGGTTGGAGTATTTTGTTTTGGCCGGAGTTCGACTATTTTTTTTCTTTTTGGCCGTTTTCTTTTTTTTTCATCCCGATGTAAGTGGGGGATGTAACGAGTTATTTTTCCTAAGGGGGTAAATATTTGCTATTTGACCGCGCACCTATTGCTAGCATCAGCAAGTGGCGGTGGCGAAGCTAGTGAGCGCCCTTTGACCCGGCTTATCAGTGCCGATAAGCCTGGGATATCCTAGTTTCTCAGGACAGTCTAGGACAGGGACATTCTAGTGGTGGATCACGTGCAGTGAAGAGCGAGCGTGTGTCTAGTGAGACGTCCAGTGGTGTACGTGACAGTGGTGTCGGAGTATGCCGGTGGTGTGATCGCGCCGAGTGTTGGTGTAAGTTGGGTACAGACCCACTATTGGTGAGTGGACGACGTTCCTTACATTTTGGTTTAAGAGCTGACAGTTGTTACAAAAACATTCATCTCTGATTTGATTGCGAGAGTTAGAGTTAGAGTTGTAACCGTGCTGGTCAAAGCCTGATGGTAGTTAGGATTTATTTATGAGTCAGGAATAATATTAAAGTGTATTCCTGACGGTTCTGGGCAGGTGCTAGAGCGCAAATAATATAATTTAATTGACTGTAGTAGATATTATTTTGCGTTGTACCTAGAGTTAGTTATATTACTAATAACTCTGAGGCCCGACAAACCTAGGCTGCACGATTTAGCGTGCGTAGTTGGAAACACGTGGCCAGTAGGCTAGTAGCTAATATTATTAGCCGATTAACAGAAGCCCAGCTAAGTAACATAAAGTTGGTAGTAGCAGGAGCAGTAGTAGGGTTGTTATTGTTTATTCATTTGATTATTTTAATTTAACCTGAACAGCTTGTTTGGTAGTCCAACACGTTATCTTGGTAGCTTGGATAGCGGAGTACCGGCTATCAGATAATATATTTATCTAGTGTTTGGAACGTATTTAATATTTATTTATCTGCTACTAAGTAGCTCAACAAATTTAATAGTAGTGCAATTGCCATTTAGCTTTGCTTGTTTGGCTTGGTATTTATTGAGACCAGCTACTAGTGGTGTAGTCACTCTACCTATAGTGTACTTGTATATTATTATGTGGTACGATTATTGAGTGAACTGTTTGATTCTTAGCTTGGGCATTAGAGTTGTGTATTGGATTATAGTGGCCTAGTAGACCCCGCCTGGTGATAACACGCGTTGTGGTTTTTATTGGCAAGTCGTCGTGTAACTCACCGTGTTTTAGGCACTCTGGGCTTAGCTATCGGATAGTTAGGACGAAGCCCGAGTTGCGTAGTCAGCAACGACCCCCTAGGAGTGTGGAGAGTCGGCGTAGGCCTGGTAGTGATTATTGCACGTTTGTTTTGGTGACTTGTTTTTGACTTGTTCACAGTGCCCGTGTATGAGCCAGTCCTACACCGGTTAGACCCGGCTTTTGGCCTAGTGGTTTCCCTGACCTTATCGCAGACCCTGGAATTTTACCCAGCCATTGTAGGCTGAGCTATCCCCGGCAAACGGTTGCGACTGACTGCACTTTTAATATTATTTTTTCCAGTGCAGAAAATCTGCGTCGCAGTACAAATTAAAAGTATCGTTTTGGGAAATTTAAATTGAGTTATCTTCTAAATAAGTGACACAAACATATTCAAATAGCAGGAGAGAACAAAGGTATTGCAGAAAGTGTGCGCACAGCTTGAAACCAAGACTGTACGATTTATAATTCAATTCAAAAAAATTTGCAAAATAAAGCCCTAAAGCAAAACAAATAGTCTAAAATGACTTTGATATCAATTGACTTTTTGGTGGCCAACATTGTACCACTAAAGTAATTTAAATTCTTTTTTCCTTCTGTTCTTGTGTTCTCCTTTAAATTACCTATATTTATTAATAGAAACTGTTGCACACTAATATATCCACTGTCTCTTTGTTACCTTGACAAGTTTACAATAAATGTCGTAATCTCGCTCCCATTCAATCAACGGAGTGATCATCATAGAGCCCTCGAAATGGTGTGTGACTCCCTCGGTGCTAATGGTGAGGAAATTATCCTTGTCCACGTGACTGTAAGGAACAATTCTGAAACAAGAAACAGGTGATTTATAAATTAGTGCACTGTATTTGTATTGAAAAGCAAACAAACTAAATAGCCTAGTTCTTTATTCATGATATAAATGTCGGTATCCACCTTCGACTATTATATTTATTATTTTAATTACAAAAACATGAACTGCTCAGTTAATAAAGGTCCGATCTTAACAAACTTTGTACCATCTTTTAGAAAATAAAATTTTGCAGCGTTTAAAACTTTTACAAATTTTATAGTTCTTAAGATATTAAGCTTTGAAAACAAAAATAGCTGCCATTTTGAAACGGTTATAAATATTTTATTCATATTTTACATAAAGGTCGTGGGAAATCTATAAACATATTTGCTGAATTTCAACGCTATAGCTCAAACTGCTAAGGTAGGCCTATTGTGAATGTTTTTGTAAAAAGCGTATATAGACAGACAGACGCTAAAAGGTTTGAGATAGGACACATGTTGTATTGCATTTTTTTATTGTTTTAACCTCCCGAATGATCTGGTTAAGTTTGTCCTAGTCGAAGGTGGACACTCTGTATAAATAAATGGTATCAAAGCTTATTTAAAAAAAAAAATACTTGGGCCTACTTTATCCCTTACTTAAATGCATTACCCCACAAGTGTTATCAACCATGAATTTTTTTATTACCTACTTTCTTGTTTTAACCCTATTAAAATATTCAAACATTTTGGACCCATGAATGTGGTATTTCTTTGTTAAGATTTAACAACTCATTTACTCAGCTTAAAATGTATTGTTTTCTATTATAGTTTTTACGAGTAAATTTTGCTATGGAGATTAATTACTTCATCCCCAGCCCTCGTAATTCCAATTTATAAAACCAATGTGTGGCATTTAACAAAATTATTTATACTTATGCATGTTACTTACTTTAAACAATAAGGAGTGTAAAAATTTGACCATTGAGGAACTGCAAAAATTAAATAGTAAAATTTAAAACTTGGGCTGCTCCGTAGTTCAGTGATTAGTGCCTTGATGTCACATAGATCAGTGGGTGCCTTCTTTTTTCTCCCAATGGACATATCACTTTGAAGTGACCTTATCGAGGTTCTCTTCTCCTTAGCTGACATTGTAGGTTCCTTATGCATAGCTAGTTCTCCACCTCCCATGTCTAGTGGAAACAAATCAGAAATCAAAGCATAGAACGGATATTGTTATTGATTATAAAAATACCCTTGTCACAGCAAATCTGCAGACTAAGTATAAATTTTAATTAGTATGATTAGATTCAAACTAAAATATTTCCATAAAAGTCATATTTAATCCCTATTTAAATAACATTAGATTTAACAAGTACTTAATTTTCTCAATAAACTTTAATTGTAAAATAATTCTTTAATATAAAATTTTTTTATAAGCTGTATACAACGGCTGGAGCATTGGACATTTTCATTTATTTATTTGAATTTTTTTATTATTTTTAACTTCAAAATGTGTTTTGTTCCTATGACTCAATCTTGCTGGTTTGCAAACTCATCAAGTTTATCCAACTCAACACATTCATGCCAAATATTTCAAAATCAGACCTAAATAGCTTAAATTATCATGTTCACGGACAAATGTTATAACAAACAAATTTGAATTAGCCTAATAGTCTTTTTGGCCTCTGGGAACCTAAAAATTTAAAATTAAATTGGTCTCAGGTCTATAGGTCTTTCCTTGCCACCTACGGTAATAACTAGGCTTCCTTCCCTATACGGAAATTCGCTGATCGAAGCAGTTATTCTGGTTCATCAATAAGGTAAAAAGTAATAACAGGTTCTATAAATATTTCCATATGTTACTTGGATATTCTATTTTACACAGTAACTAGAGTTGCTTTTATCACTGGTACATAGCCAGCCTATATCAGAGTTCCCCTTGAGAGGTTACATTACGGAGATTTCCTCCAGGTGTTTGTATTTTTGTATAAAAATGTTTTCGGTAGCAAAAATGGTTGTCAGTTGCCAAACCCTTCTCTCTACGGGCTGACCTGACATACTGCATTCCCCAGAATCATTCACCACTAAGTTACCCCTTTTCAGTTAGACTGTAAGTCGCGTAGCACAGACGCCGCCACCAGGTTTTACCCCTTGCGTTCTCTTGAGTTCAGTTCTGTGTGTCATCTCTTTATGTTTTGTTTTCGGTTATTATTCGCGTACTTTTCAAAGTCTAATGAGTGCCTGGTTCATATTTATCAGACAAATTTAATCTGTAAAGGCTATAATACAATCAATTTCACCGTGATTTTGTGATCCGGAAAAAAAACATGAGATATACCTTTAAAATTAAAGTCAACTGTGGAGGGTTTAGTAGGTACTGCAAATTCATAGAAATATTTTTACAAAAATACTAAAAATAAGCTTGAACGCAGTTATTGAACTAGCATCATTTCAAAAGTAAATCAAGAAAAAAATTAATTAAAAACCATTCAGCTTCAGAAGCCAGGATCCAAAGAAATAGTAAAAACTTCAAGATTTGAATTTCCTACCCGAAGAAGAAAACAAAAATCCGCCACTGAAAGAGAATCACACTGCTGGTGTACTCTTATTTGAGACTTTTTTTACAATATATGTAGGTATATATTAATAATTGGAAACATTATAACAACATTAAGTACCCTTTTAAATTCATTTTAATTAACAAACGACATGTTTCGACACTTAGGTCATAGTCATGTTTTTATACAAATACAATAACAAATTAATGAAAGGAATAAATATAGTCATATGTTAAGCCAACTTAAAATTTAGAGGATCTTGATCAATTCTTTGTTTAATTTGCGTATATTATATAATATTTCTGTTTTATTGCAATTGTAGGATTTTTTTGAATATCGGATTTGTTTTGTTGATGTTCATGGTAACTTATTCAGTAAATTTTGAGGAAATCTTTTGTAATTTGTGTATATATGAAAATCTTCTTTGACATTTAATTTAGTTTTATTTCTTTCATATTCTAGAATTTCTAAATTTTCATTTATATTTTTGTATTCATATCGAGTTTCGATCAGGTGCTCTGCACTAGGTATATATATATATATATTAATTTGAACAAATTGTAATTTTGGCCTCTGGTGACCTCAAAACGAAAAAGTAAGTTAAACCGGTCATGGGCCCAGGTCCTACCATGAGAATTACGGTAATAACTAAAATTCCCTAAACTTATATGAGAAATTTGCTAAAAGAAAATTAAGTTAATGGAAGATGAAATAAAATAAACAAAAATTAAACTCACCCAAAGGGATTCTGTCAAGAAGGTCAACTTCACTACCTTCTAAAAAATCAATTAAATCTGATTGCATTTTGGAAGTATGAATATTTCTCCTTTTATGTGGTTGTTCCTTTCTTGCTTCATTATTCACAGTTGGCTATTTAAATATTTTAAGTAATAAATTCAAATGACACAAAAAAATTAAATAAATAAGCTAAAATATTGGCCTAGCTTAGATTAGGCCTAAATAATTGTTACCTTTAGTGTCTTATTTTAAATAAATACCAACAGAAGAAAAAATGACAAATTTACTAAAAAACTAACTTAGGCTAAGTTTATAAATAACTAAGTATAATAACTTAACTTAGTTATTTATATCCACTTTTGTTTTGATAAAACATTTTTGTGTTGTTTTCCAGATTTAATAAATTAAAAAGTAAGGGAAGTAACTCACGTACGGTGTACGAGATCTCTTGTTGATTAAGCACATAACAAAGTTATCACAAGCATTTTTTATCAATTTCAAACCCAAATCTGACAGAACTTCATAGGCCTAACCTAAGTAAACATAATCCAAGGCTAGATAATTATTTTTCAGAACATCCCAAAGAAGAACATAAGTTTAGCTATTGGCTAAAACCAATTTTTTTAGTTGGGTGAACCCATGTTTGTAGTAGGCAGCTATATTAGCATATGCATTTTTTTGATTAATTTGACTCACTGCCAGCTCCTTAGGTAATTTATGTCTAGACGCTGCTCTTCTAACTTCAAAAGTGTTTTTGTGAGGAACGTTGCAGGATAGAGCAGTTGACAGCCGTCTGAAAACAAATCCCAAGATGTCAAGTATAGTAGGCCTAACTTATAGTTTTTAGAATGTAAGGCTACAACCTTGGTCCAGTTATACCAAATAACTTAAGCTAAGACCAAAGGAAGACAAAAAGAAAAAAATATAGGCTACCTATATCAATTTTACACAACTTTTTTACAGCTTTTCTTAGGAAGATCCCTAGTTCCCCCAGTAGGCTCTATTTAAGGCCTACCCTAAACATCCTGATAATGCCTCACCTTAAGTTATAAGTTAGATACTGGTAAGTTATATTAAAGCAGAAAGTTTTTAGGCCAGAATATACAAACTAACTTAATTTAGGCCCAAGTTAATAGACTAATATAAACTGGGCGAAACTTTGATATCAGGCTCTGTTGGATTTATTGAGCAATACAAGTACCAATTCATTAATTGGTAAACAAACAAATCAATCCAATAGCCAATAACATAACTCTCTGTATTGATTGTAGGTCTAACAATTGATAATACAAAGGAATCGGATACCGGTACCAAAGTTTTGCCAAAAATTTAACAGTAAGTTATGAGTTTGTTAACCTGAGTGATATTAGATCCATTAAGAAACAACCATTCAGTTTAGCAGATAGGCCTACGATATTGATATTAGCTTTTGAAATTAATTTTTATTTATTTTTATTTTATTTATTCCAACGGCATAAATTTTATAAGCACTTTATAAGCAATAATTGATAGAGAACTCGAAAATTTGGAATTTGTCCTGATCAAACCCATAATTAAAACCATGTCCTAGACCAAACGAACAACATAACTTCTATTTTATTTTATTTCCAACGGCAGCAGCCAATTTAAAAAGACAATCATGATGGTTCATCTAAGGCTGAACTTATTGCCTAAGTTTCTTAGAGTCAAGTTAAAGCATTGTAATTCTATAAGGTAAGATTGATAGGTAGGCCTAGAAACAAAGCTGCACCCATGAACACATAAAAACATAGGTTGGAGCTCCTGTTTAAAGTATGGTAAGTTAATACTTTAAACAGGTAGTAATAGCAATAATAGCAAGGTGTAGCAATAGCAAACTTCACATAGAAGTTAGGCTTTCTGTAAGCTAACTAAGCATATGTCTGGTCCTAGCCTACTTACACCAACCTTCCACAGTCTGCTTTGGCAGGTTTTGATATTAGATCATCATTTAAAAATTCTATCAAGTCAGAGTTGTCACAAATGTTTTTATTTCTTTGAGGTTGTAATCGATGTAAAGAATCATTATTTTTTTCCTCTTTTCCTTTTGGTTTAGACATGAGCTTTTTGGACAGATTCATATGCTAATACAAAATATAAATTGGGCTTTCTGAAAATTGAAATGCTTCATCAAACTTGGACGAATGTGTTTACCAAATTATGGACATCAATTAGTTATAAAATAACAAAATAAGGATAAAACGTTTAAAAACCTAACTAAGTTACTTCACATTCACAAAGCCTTCAATCAATCTTTTTTCACCGTCTAACTGTGGGTAATTTTTGCAATGGTTGACACTGTTGACAGCTAGCCAAATTATTTTTGTTTCCTTTACTACTTTGACTTTACATCAACATCCGACATCGGTGTTTGTTTTGTTTTTGTTTAGTTTGTCAAGGAATATAACGGAAGCCGGAACTCCAGGCTGGCCAACAATGTCTAAAATCTCTAGCCAAATAAAAATTAATGTTACACTAAATTAGCTGTAAAAAATCATATTATTGACTAGTCATTTGAAATGTTATTGTACCCAATTTGAACCTTGTTTGTACCCAACAAGAGGCCAAAAAGACCATTCGTTCACATTGTTATATATATACGTCCGTGAATGCGTGGTTCAGTTCGCGAACCAGCATGATCGGACCATGGGAACGGGGTTTTACGGGGGGTTTTAAGGGGTAAAAAATGGGTTTCCTCATTTTTGGCCCTCAAAACACAAATTTTCCTAATTTCTCTCTAGACCTTTTTAAAGAGCTTAAAAACAAATAATTTAGAATATCAAAGTGTTTTTGTACGGTTATTGGTAACGGAGAAAATTCAACAAATTGTTAATTTAAAATTCCCATAATGCTACTCTTATGGAAAACATTGAAAATGTTTTGCTTGTTCATGGATATGTTTTGATCAGATTTGCCAAATTTATTTATTTTATACTAAGCTATTAATATCTTACTAAAAAATACACTTTAGTATTAGTTTTCTTGTAGCAGCAAACCTACTTATTAAACCTAATGTTATGCAAATAGGTTTAATTGAAAACCAATTAAGACAAATGGAAATTCGCTTAGTCAGCAGGTTTGCTGCGTCGGGGGTATATTAAACATTTAACTGTTATCTCTAAAAAAACATTGGCTGCTGGTTCCATGTTGATTGTCTTTCACTGTTATTAATAATTAATTTATTGTTATTACCATTTATTACTATTTTTTTACTTGTTACCAGTGTTGTTGTGCTGAATGTTCATTAAATCTAAAACTGTTATAAGTTTATCCGCAATCCAAGATAGCCTAGACATGAATTGACACAGCCTATCCAGATCATCTGGTCATCGGCGACGCAGTGGTAATTAAGGTAACTCATATTGTATTGGTACAACCATAGATAAAACATACTCCCTTAGTAGATTTCTCATCCTTTATGGAACAGCTGAAGACAATTTATTGTTAGTTCATGTACTGTTTATGTAGAGGTCGTGTTTTGTTTACAATTTGTTTCCCGTTATTACAGCCATTTAAAACCTCATTTAACCAAATAATACGATCTAATCATAAACAATAACTTGTCCCCTAGTTATATAACCAAACAGTAAAGCACAAATAAAAAAAATTAACAATAAAAT
Organism: Macrosteles quadrilineatus; assembly: GCF_028750875.1. Lineage (NCBI taxonomy): Eukaryota > Metazoa > Arthropoda > Insecta > Hemiptera > Cicadellidae > Macrosteles > Macrosteles quadrilineatus. The sequence goes on along the minus strand of NW_026542598.1, from coordinate 32,118,756 downwards.
AATGGAAACAAAGTTTCATCGACACTAGCGCCTTTGTGTCACGTACATGAACTAGACACGAAAAACGTGCTTCAAAATTTACAATGGGATGAGAAGTCTACTTGTGTTGGTTAGTCTATGGTACAACCATGTACAACATAGACTAGGAGCAGTGTTGGGAAGTAGCGCGCTACTTTTTTTGTAGCGTTAGCTGTAGCTACGCTACTTTTAAGATTTTGTAGCTTTAGCTGTAGCTAGCTACATTTTTAAAGTAGTTGTAGCGGAATTTTAGCTACTTTTCTCGCTACATTAACATTGTTTGAGATAGTGAGTTTTATCATAACCTCAACCTTACGTGAAACAACCTCTTTCAAACTGAGAACTGAGATTTTCAAAAAAATTAGGCCTACTTTCTTGGCTTCATACAGCTGGTTGCAGCCGTTTCATTCCCTATTACAACGTTGTGTGGACATGGAGGCCATTAAATGAGTGTTATCCACATTTTTGGATCTCATTTCCTTAATTTACTACTCTATACTATGATTGCTGTCAGATAAAATAAAATCGCTAGATGACTAGATGCAGACGACGTTTAAACGTTAACGGCGACAAGAGAAGCTATTGAATGCTTATAAGTGATTGACAGGGAAATTAGTAATCAATTTAGTTTCTTTATTATATCAATAGTGTTTCAACTTGGGTTTTAATGGAAACCAACTCTAAACCTTAAAATAATGAGAAAGCTGGTCAATCAACCTTTGCTTCAGCTGTTGATTGTGGTTCACAATCATCACAAGCCCTTCCTTAGTTAGATTACGAAGATTTTTCAAGGGTTTACTAAATTAACAAGGAGGAAAATTACCTGATGAGATTTAAGATATGCCTAGACTACATGATAATTGTAACGAAAAAATCTCCATATAACATGAAACTTACATTGAAAAAATAGCATAGCTTTCTCCTGCTAACAGCTCTTGTATAGGACTATTCCTAGGCTATGCTATGGTTTAAGACTAATACCAAAAGTTCCAAGTTCAATTATTAGGAATATATCTGTTTAGTCCTTGCAAGAACAAGCCTACTATAGCCAACTTGTTACATAGCCAAGTAGGCCTACATGTTATTTTTACTTTACAAATTTCAACATGTTTAAATTAAAAGCCGATTTCAGGATAAGTTGCTGAATATATACTGTTTTCTGTACCAACTAGGTTGAAGCAAAATTTGCCCTATGCATAATGGAGTGAAAATTTAAAAACGTACGTTTTCAGGAAAAGCACTTTTAAAATTTCTTGTTCCGTTTTTTGAAACTTTTTTTATTTTTTTAATTTCATTGACATTTGAAGTTTCATAAAATGTCCATGGTAACGCAATATCTTTGGTGATTTTTTATTAATAGAGCATCTTTGATGGAAAAACACGAAATTATGTCACGACCATCACGGACATCAAACTGAATATTAAAAATAGTTAATATTATTTTTGTAACTATGTTTTGCTATTAATTAATTTACTTTTATGACCATCATACAATAAACAGCTCACTAAGCTTTTGGTATATATGGTCTTTCTAGAAAAAAATAAAAAAACCCAAAAAGTTGAAAAAAAGCCAATAAAATCTTTTTAAGTTTGTATAACTTCGAAAAAACTTACCTGAGACCCGAAAAATCGTTATGTTTTTATAGAGGTGTACTTCTTTTGTGTATAAAACATTGAAATATGATGATATTTTAATTTTTGAAATTTTTATGATAGAAATCATCAACGTGATGGTCAGGGACAAGCGGTACGGTCGTGAATTGTTTGAAAAAAATTAAATCTTTGTAAACAATCCTTCAACTATACTGTTAGTTATAGTAAAAATATGTGTTTCAATTGAACTAAACTGTTCAATTAACAATGATATTTAAGTTATTGTCACGACCAAACACAGTATAATCCATAAGGCTGGATTGGTCGTGAAAAAACCCGCGATGGTCGTGAAACTTTGGTCGGGACATTACGTGTTATTTGGCTCTGTTCTGGCGGTAGCCCTGCACCTCATGTTCGAGGATACAAAGTGGACTTCTAGGTTAATGTAGCAATATAAATATCATATCAACAAAAATTAACCCCACGTCTACTTCATCAAATGACTATGTATGGTCATGGACACACCAAAATTACAAAAAACACAAAATTACCTTTATTAATCTTGTAACTACTTCTTTCAACACAAAACAACCGGCACAACAAACTTGACGTACACCCCGAACTAGTCTCTAAAACGAACTGACGCAATCGACGCCAGGCTTGCCACTGTCGTGCTCCAAAGTTGAAAATTTTTCCCAAATGGTCGTGACGCCAAATCGAGGGACAGACTTATTTTGTCATGGTAGTCAGTTTGCAATGACACTAAAATTATAATATGCTCCTTTTTTGTAAGTTTAATAACTATTGATGACATAAAAATATGGCTTGATATATTTCGGCATAAATAATTAGTCTAAAAACAGCGTGAAAGTTGGAAAATGTACCCTAGGGACACGTCATGGTCGTGAATTTCGAGACTTTAAAAATACGAAAAAAATACCTAGAACCTATTTAAAACCAAATAAATGTGTGTAACATGTAGCCCCCGTCCCAAAAAATATTAAAATACATAATAATAAACTACAAATCCAGTATCTACGAAGTAAAAGGCCAGGGACATGAAAACGTACGTTTTTAAATTTTCACTCAATGACAATAAAGGACGATTTCTTGACATTGAAAAGTGTTATTCATAGAACAAGTAACTTATCACTATGGTTAAAAGTTATAGCAATGTCGTTTTTAACATTAAAAGTAAAGAAAGGCAATAAACTCCAATTTCAGTAGGCTAGGCTCTGTAACACAAAAAGTATTTTTAAATAATCATTTTACAGTTTTATTATTGGTCTTAATTGATGATATAAGACATCTATACTAAATGAATCTATATTAAATAAATAAAATTAGCTTTTAAAATATAGTTTGGATGTATGTCCTTTGAACTTAATGAAATTTACATTTAAGATGCTTAAAAATAATGCAATATTTAAAAATAAGTAGCCTACTAAATATGATGGGACACCCAACTATTTGGTTCTGTTGTTGTAATGTTAGGTTTATAATGCCAACAAATTAAATACAATCTAGGAATAATTAGTTTTCCAAGTAATGTTAGATACAATACTGACATTTTTTTAAATGTTTGTTCAATATGTAAATGTAGTTGCAATTAATTTTACATTCACGTAATGTGCGTGGAATAAAAAGTAACGTCTTTGGAAAAGTAGCTAAAATTGTAGCTGTAGCTACATTTCATTGTAGCTGTAGTTGTAGCTAGCTACTTTTTCGTAACTGTAGCTGTAGCTGTAGCTAAGCTACTTTTTTGGAAATGTAGCAGTAGTTGTAGCTAGCTACATTTTAAAAGTAGCTTCCCCAACACTGACTAGGAGTACGCTCCGAAGTCGCGTATGAGAATGAACGAAGACAATTCCATGTATAATCTGTCTTTGGCCCCTCACCCTGCCCGTGGGGCGCGGCTCCCTGCAAGTTTGTGCGGCGGCAGTGGCCAGACTAAATGCGATTTTTTTGTACTAGGGGCGTAATGCTCTTTTATTTTAGAAATAATTCTAATGCCGCATTTATCTATCCAAAAATCAAATATAAATACAGTAGCATAAGCTCTACTTTTGTCTATCATAAATTATAACGTCAGTATGGTGTTTGTTACGTTTTTTACTGGGGATGTTAATCCAAACCTTGGACTTGTTAATTAATTCACAAGGTAATAATTTTTATAGCCCCAAGGCAAAAAGTAACTAGGGCCAGTTTTACACTAAAAATTGTCCAACCTAGGGCCCGTGCCCCTGGACATTTGCCCCCTCAGGCCCCCTCACGGTGGTCCTGTAATCATGTGACAGAGTGATTAAAAATCATGGGCTGAGTATCACTTCCTTAGGTTAATAAAGAATTATGAACATATTTTTTAACCTAACGAATTCTATTATGCACAACCAAATTGAGAGTGATATATGGCCAAATAAGTTGAATGTATTTCAATGTATTACTGTACAGTACCAAAAACATTAATTGCTCTACTACTCTGCTTAGTAACAGAGTCGTTACTAAGCTAGCGAACTATGAAAGGTTCGTTGAGGTTTTGTATTACAAATTACAACAAAACTTTCAGACAATAACACATACGAACCCCTCCAGACAGGCCCAAGCTATATTATGCCATTGGCTTAAATTAAAATATAATTTTTTATTTATTATGGTGCTATAATGTGTCAATGTTGCACAATAAACCCCTTTCTGTGACATGAAGTTTAACCACAAAAAATATTAATATGAATTATGTGCGAGGATATGTATAATTTATGATTTAAAATACTCCCTTATAGTTTTGTTATAAGTGATCTGATTTTTGTTTTTGAGTTTCCGGTAGCGTTTTATTGCGCTATGTCACGGCCGCCTTTAACTCCAGGCCGTGGTCTTCGAAGTGGCAACGTCGCAAGTAGGGTTGTAACAGCAGCTGTTTTGTTTGGAAGCAGCTAATGGTATTTGTGTATTTACGAAAGCTTGGTTACTGGGCTATGAAGATATTGATTCCGCTTTAAATGTACGGAATAGATTTTCAATTCATATTATTGTTTTATTTTTTTTTTTCAATATTTTAATAAATTTATGTTCATAAATTTAAATTAAAATAAATAAAATGAGAATTAATGAGCTGATGTCACATGTCTGCCATGTTCTCTTATGGGATGTCTAACACTAAACAGCCCTATTTGCAACGATGCCAATTCTACCTGCCCGCGGTCTGGAGTTAAAGGTAGCCGTGGCTATGTGCTTGTCTTATTTTTAGGGTGGGGTGAACTTTGATTTTGTGGGCTTTGCTCTTTGATCCACCTAAGCATTAGTTTTAACTTGTATTGTTTTTTGTTGAAGAAACGTATTTTACAGCTGACAAAAGAATATAAAAAATAGTATACACTCACACCACACTCACCATACTTACCACACGGTCACCTTTAACTACATGCAGCGGCCTGGAGGTGCTGGAGCATGGCTGCCTAAAAAGGTTGCCGTGCCTGGAGTTAAAGGCGGCCATGCCAACACACACTCTATGTTTTACAAGACCATGATCAAAACTTTTCTAAAAAATCTTTTCTACAAAGATTATAGATCTATATGAAATCTTTTTCATTATATCCAAACTAGCTGTTACCCACGGGCTTCACCCCGTTTGACTTCATAATTATTAATAAAATTATTGATTGGCTAAGTTAAGCTGAAATAAACAAAACAGAATACAGTAATACAAACAAATAAGTACAGCTGAGGTTTTAACATTAGGTATATGGAAAGTTCCCTTTAGAAAGAAATTACGACCTTAAAGGGCAATTTATTAAATGATGGATAGTTTTGCGCAAGGTTTCCCGTAATGACGAACATTTTAAGTATATGGTTTATGGGGGTGTGACTTGTAGTTTTCTCAAAAGTTCATTGGTACTTTTGGCTTTATATATAAATATTTGCAGTGTACAGATAGAAGATTTACATATTGTTCCTAAAGAATCTATATTATCCGTGCTCAATGGCACTTTACCATGTGAAACCAAACAAATTATAGTATAGTTCTTTTTCTCTATGTCTGTATGCAATGCAATCATTCCTTGCCCAATAAATAAAACCTAGTTGCAATGCAATATAGTAATGGTTTGATTTTTTGTGGTGGACTGTGGACGGCGTTGTCTCTTTACTATAGCAAATTAATAATATTTTGATTAATATAGCTACAATAACATTATGCTCTCGTTGTAAACGAAGTAATTATGTTCGCAAGTGATAAAATTTGAAGCGGTTGATGTTTTCATAGTTTGTTTCCTCGTGACGTAAGTAACAATTGTATCTGTATGTCCTAGTTACTTGTTTTAGTGCCCTGCTTTACTACATGCAGGTATAAAAAATAAAGTTTAAAATTTATTGAGGTCTGTAGTAGATGATTTATCTTTAAAGGCTGGTAATAAATATTATTAGTACCTTTTTAATGACTTAGGTATAAAAAATGTACTTCTATACCGTAAGTTACCCTTGTGTAGCCTACCCTTAGTTCAGTTACTTGAACTAAGTTAGACTTTTCTTTAGGCTACCATAGGAAGCTTAGGATAGCCTAGGCTAGTGAGTAAAACATCCCCTATTAGGCCTAGACTATTTTCATTTTATGGCTAACATTGAAAAATTCAAGTCATTTTAAGTTTAATTGGAAGAGTTCTTTATTATTGCTTGTCTTAGGCCTAGCACAAAATAACTTTTTAAGCTAGGCCTACCTAACTTACACTAACTCGGACAAGGGCAAATACAGGCACAACTTTGATTGAGCTTAAAACTTAGCCTAATTAGCCTATATTCTACTTCGCCGGTAGGCCTATTACTGATTCATTTATTTATTTAGGCCTATTCTTTCAACGGTAACACAATTTTTACATTCAAATATATAAGTTTACATTAAATAGGATTAAGTTAAATCACTTTATATTAAACATAGCATACCGGTAGGCCCAAAAATTAGGTAAGTTAATTAAGTATGTGCAATAAGTTAATAGGAATAAATTAGAAAGCAGGCATAATTTACCTAACATTAAAAAGACAAAGGCCCTAACCAGTATAAAAGGAAAAAAATACATTAGCCTACATAGGCTGAATCACTTCAAGTGTAAGTGTTTATGCATAACATACATAGGCTAAACATAGCATAATTCATTCATTCATTTCCGTGTCCGGAAAAAACACCGGCTCAGTTAGATATTATTTTTCCAATAATCTGCCACATATATGGCTTCGTCATTTGCCTCCTTAAGATCAAGCCAGGAGCATGTTCTGTCCATATCTGGACAAACTAGTAGATGTTCATGGTCCTGAGGGGCCCCACATGTGCAGTTTGGTTCTCCTTCATAGTACCCCCACCTCATGAGGTTTACTTTGCACCTCGAGACCCCACTTCACAATCTGTTTAGGGTCGTCCATGTGGGGTAAGGCAGGTGAACACCAAGCGAGAACCATGAATACCGGCAAACGGCTTTTATCAAAGCCAACTTTAAAAGCATAATTAAAAATCAAGAATCAATATTTTATTGTAGCCTACATGCATTTGGATACGTCAATAAAGTTGATTACATGCTGCAAAAACACAAGTCAAAGATAAATTACAGTAGGCCTACATAACAAATAAGGCATAAAAAAAAATCAAATAGGCCTAGATACAAAGGTCATTTATAATAGATGGCACAGTGAAGACTACGTTATACTTACAGAAAAATAGGTAAACTTACAAGATATAATTTAGTGAAAAAAAAAGAAATAGGTACCGTACTTAGAACAAGGCAGTGACTAGATTACAATTTCTTTGGTTGAACATTCAAAAAATTCTCCCAGCCCATAAAAAGGGTGCACCCTACAGTCAGCCACAGAAGAATTTTATTTTTGAAGGCTTTGTTGTTTAATAACAGTAAGTAATTTCCTTGGGGAGTTTATTTAGGCATTTGAGTCCCGGCAGTACTTCATAATAAGATTTCATTTTTTCAAGTCTAACATACAGTAAGTGATGTCAATTTTACCTCTATACCTACTAACATCACCCCTAAGAGTATGGGATTTCAGGTTCTTAAAACTACTAGTCAAAAAAATGTTATATAAAAATAAATTAACAACGGTCAAAATCTTAAAATCAACAAAAATTGGTCTGCAGTGTTCCTTGTGATTGGCATTTGCCATGATCCTGATCATCTTTTTTTGTATTAAAAGAACATCAGTGATGTAAGGGCTGCTGCCCCAAAAGATTATTCCATACTTAAGGGCTGATTGGAAAAGTGCAAAATAAGCAGTTTTTATATAGTCAAAAGGAACAACATCATTGAGTTTTCTGAAAAGAAATGTCAATCTACGTAGTCTAGTACAGAGATGTTCAACATGATATGACCATGACAGGAGTTGATCCACATAAACACCCAAAAACTAAATAACTTTGACCTTGTCACATTGTGCTTCAGGAATTTTAGGAAGTCCAAAGACAACAGTTTGGGGTTTCTCACTGTTTAACAAAAAACTATTCGCAGAGAACCATTCTGCTGCTACCTTTACTGAGTTTTTTGCCTCAAGCTCAAGAGATCCTAAATCTCTGACTGTGTGTAAGCAAAGTTGTGTCATCAGCATAAAGGTATGTGTTACTTGAGACTGGATGGAAGATCATTTATTGAGATTAAGAATAGCAGAGGGCCCAAGACTGAGCCTTGTGGTACCCCACAGTTGCTTAAGGCAACTGCGGACCACCGACCCCCACTGCAAACCATCTGTCTTCGGTTACTAAGATATGTCTTCAGGCTATTCAGGTTATTCAGACAATTAGGTACTAGGTAGGCCTAAAGGCTACTAAAATATGCGCAATAAATAAGTGAATGAATGTGAAAAGCAGGCATAACCAGCAAATAATATAGGAAGCATGTAGTTAACAACAGGTTTAAAATATGAAGTGTAAAAACATAAAAAAAATTAACAATATGCAACTGAGATACATAGCAACAACTAGAAAAAAGGAAACGACAAGTGCAATACCAGTAGGCTAACAAAAGTATGGTAAGATACATCCTATCCTACTAATATTATAAATGAGAAAGTTTGGATGTATGGATGTATGTTTGTGACAAGTAAACGCATTAACCACTGGACGGATTTTGCTGAAATTTGGCATGATGATAGCTTACATTCCCGATTAACATATAGGCATATTCTTATCTCAAAAATCCTTTCGGGCTCCGCCCCAGTGGCTCTATAGTTCCCCATGTTAACCTTATGAGTATTCATATTATAAGGGAATTAAAGAATTTAGTCAGCTGTTTCAACTAAAAAGTTGGTTCTATGATATGCAAAAGCATTAAAAACTTACAAGTATTACCAACAGGGTGCAGCACTATTTTTTTTTTTTATTTATGACAACAGCTAATTTGCAACCAAAAGGTGAGTGAGCGTAGCGAACGAACTTCAACCTGGAGGCGAGTTAGCGTAGCGAACGAGCTAACCTGAAGGCAAGTGAGCGCAGCGAACGAGCTCCAACCTAAAGGTGAGTGAGCGTAGCGAAGGAACTTCAACCAGGATGTGATTGAGCCAAGTAAAAGAGCTCACTTATGAAGTAAAACGGGGCAAAGCCTGCGGGTAACTTACAGCTAGTAACAAAATATATACAAAACAACAGCCATAAATTAATTTAGCAACCGCAAACACAACAGGAAACTTAATAAACAAACAGGAAACACTAACTGGACACAGATGTGTCCCTTTAAAGGCACCACAAAAAAAAACTGAACTTTACTGAGGCCCTTAGGCAGCCACTAGCTTAAAAAGGCACTGGCACATCTGTTAAAAACAGGAGCTGAAGTGCTGAAGAAGTCCACATGAGCAGTAGACAGCACCACAAGATCAGCCAGTCTACGTCTTATGTGAAGAGGTTGGATACCTCTGAAGTTTTTCAATTGGTACATCGGTTACATAACCAATCCGGATACCCAGCATCCTAATGAAGCGAGCTAGGTGATTCAGATTTTCGGTGCTTGGTTAATCTGAGTCAAAAATTTGGTTGGTGGCCACAGTGGAACCAGGAAATACGCCGCTGGTACTGACTCGGTAGCAAAGAAACAAGTCAGTCGTTGTTATGGAATCGTCTGATGAGAAATTAACGTGTAAAATTATAGCGTCTGAAACTGTTGTGAAGTTTACAGCCAGTGAAAATGGTGTTTATGATATTATCTCTTTTCCTGTAGCTAGCAATGATAGAGTTATTTCTATATTGCATTGAATGGAGCCCGAAACCACCGAAACTTGGACATTGTATTGTAAGAAACTGGTGTAACCTACATAAAAAAAATGCTGAAGACCGTTTAGTGGTAGGTAACCCTAAAAATAAGGATGAAAAAAATTAAATATTAAAATTATATAAATTAAATATATTTTACTATAAAAACATAATTTATTAAACTAAATAGTATGTTTACGAGCAAAATCTGAATCGGAATCTGAAACCAGAATGAAGAATTCATTCCGGTAAGCAGGTGCCTACACGCGGGCTCGGTAACCAGCAGCCACTACGGCCACTTCCATTTGAATGCAAGTGCCATTCCTGCCGCCAAAAATCTGAATCGGCGTGCACTCTGGACTTACCGTAAGCTAGGCTTTCTCTTGATAAATTGCTCTCATTAAATTCGTTGTTTTGTTGTTTATTTTACAATGATCAATCAATTCTTTCTGATTCTATCTTAAACACATGCCAGTGTTTTAGATATTTCTAATAGTATAAAACAAACTTAGAATTGCAAATAGTACAACTTAAATAGGAACATCACACTAGGATTAACCCTCCGAGTGTCATGCGTCGATGCAGCGACGCGTAACACACTTTGTGTAGTGTCATGCGTCGCGGCAGCGACTCACGAACACTGTTTATGGCGAAGGCTCTATGACTGACAAAATCGGATTGAACTGGATCGAGTTTGGTATCGTTCTTTTCATTATATTCTAAGCTTTCTCCAGAGGTCTGTCTCTAAGCGCTTTATGTTCTCCGAGCCGATCGTAATTGTAGCAGACAGCTGACGTGCGTATTTGTAAACAGGTTAGTTAACCTCGGACCGATGACTGATGTGTTTTATTATGTTTATCATTGTTTTAGTGTTAAAAATCAAAAGTAGTGATATACGTGGTGCATTATAAGAAGATTTAAGTGATTTTGAAGGGCTGGTTGATGATCCTGAAGAAGTAGGTAGTGATATTGATGTAAATTATCAGCCAGATTCCTAGCTATGGTTAGGCTATGCATTCTTAGCTAAACGCTATGTACTGAAATCTGTTTTTTGCCCATAACTTATTTATTTGCAAATCTACTTCCTTATATTATTATATATTTGTAATCCTCATAAAATTTAGAACAAAGTGGCTATTTTCAAATATTTATAGGCCTATAATTTATACAATTTCATTGAGCGCGAACCATATTTTTTTTCAATTTTTCCAAAATAATTCTTATTTTTACCTAAAAAATTTTTTTTAAACAAATATTCCTTAGGTTTTATGTATGATATTGAAGCCCATTATTTTCCAAACAAAATGCTATATAGAACAGTAGAATTAACATTGTTTTAAGCTTTTCAGATCGGTTTTAATAAAACCTTGCAAATGCGCCAAAAATAGGCGGACATTAAGGCCTAAACTATGGACACTCGGAGGGTTAAACTAGGCTGCAAATACACAAGATTTCTCAAACATGTATTAAAACATTTAATCATGATGTTGTAATAGCATTATTTAATAGGCCTACAGTTATTACTGATCTACATTTCATGACTAAGTCAAGTACCTAGTTAAAAAATTTAAAAAGGTTCCTTAACAATTTTTCTAATTTAGGCTATGTACGTAAAAAATCACATAACTTAGGTACGTTTCTTGACAGTTTAAATAAAGTATGGTAGATTCTTATTCCTATATTTAATGTTATTAAACCATCTGATTTCTTTCAGATTGTCGCAATGCCCCATGAAATAGTTTATCCTCAGGGCTGTCGGCCCATCAATGAAGAGCTGGGTTCAGATGAACTCATTCGCCGTCTTAAGGTAAGTTCACATAATTTACTTATTGTCACTTCTCTCCAAATATGTGCAAATTTAATGATTTCATAATCTCTTTAGCTATAATACTAAGCTGGTTTACATCGGATCTTATAGTACCGGTAGTTGTAGCCCACTGTTGGGGAAAGAGGTGTAGACAAACTTGATTTCGGAGCTCTACAGAAAAGTATCTGTTACACTGTTTGAAAAGCACAGAGTACATTAGTTTTCTTTGTTTCGTTCTACGGATTCATAAAAACAAACGTACGTATTCATTTAAAACAAATATTTTTTTTCTTGTTTTAGGAATTTTGAATGCTGGCCAGAGATGGCACATTTGCTCCATTATATATGCTTCCTTACAAATATACAAATTGCTGCTGACTATTTTGTTGCAACCGTATTACTGTCAAAACACATGTAAAACATCAAAATACAATACAACTCAAAACGATAGCGCTATTATACCTAACTGTGCCAAGGTTAAAAATTGTTCGGAAAGGATTGGTTGAAAATTGATCTGTGCTTTTACAGACGCTTGCCCACACGCTCCAAGCGATGGGCCAAGACGAGGGAATGTACCAGCAGTATATACCTCTGGCATTACATCTAGCAGAGGAACACTTTTTGATGCATCAAAGTAAAGATGTACAACTTCTCATAGCGTGTTGTATAGCTGACGTTCTCCGAGTTTACGCTCCGGAAGCTCCTTACAAGGATCCTGAACAAGTCAAGGTATTTGTCATTACTTGAGCCAGTAGCAAAGTGTTACTTTAGATAATGGGTAGAACTAGACATAAACCTCATGTTTTGTAGGCCTACCTAACCAGTTTTAGAAAAAAAATTAAAGTAGTTGAGCCTCTGACAGTGTGCTGATGTTTATTAATAATTTCTCGGTTGAATACCTGACTTATATTTATTTTGTGGAGAGTCAAAATGTATTTTTTATCCCAACAATCAATCCTAAGGTTATTTTAGTCAATTATTTTCTTTGATATTACCTGTCACCAAAAATAGCTACTTTCTGTATGGAGTGATGAAAATGTAACTAAACAATATCATGCTTGGCTACTAGTTTGACTTTTGCCTGGTTTATTCTCGAGAATTCTCAAGTTGTTTTACCTACATGTTACCTAATGCAATAATTTCACAATGGGTTGTGTTACATTTCATTAGTACAGTGCAAGTCTAATTCTGGGTTTCTTCTGTTACAGTCGATATTCATGTTTCTGATCAAGCAGTTAAATGGCTTGAGAGATCCCAAGGATCCAGCCTTCAAGAGATATTTTTATTTGTTAGAAAATCTCGCGTATGTCAAGTCTTTTAATATGTGCTTTGATTTGGAAGATTGCCAAGAAATATTTTGTCACCTGTTTGCACTGATGCTGAAGATTGTCAAGTAAGTAGTATTTTTTAATCTACGAACAAAGCTAATCCACCTCAATTATCGTGTTTCAAGTTATTATTGTAACAAAAACATCTGATTTAAATTTGATCAAACATCATATCTTACATGAGTGAACCAATACAAAAAGTATTTGTCATAAGAAAATGAGCAGTTTTTTCCTGAGCTTCTTTGTTAGAATCCTTTATTTAAAGCCCAAATATTATTACTGCACCAAAACACTTCACTGTAGTATTTTTATTAATTAGCTTTGGAATATTTAAACTTAGTTGCTACATTAGTTGTGTGTGAAAATCATTTCTCCAGTTCTCTCCCAGGTTTGAATTTATTTAAAAATAACCCTGTGTGTTATTACAATCTACCACTCAAATCATTAACAATATTTTGTTTTCAGCGATGAACATTCAAGTAAAGTGAAGAGTTTTATGCTTGATGTTTTGGTCCCGTTGATCACAGAGTCAGATATTGTCAGCAATGAACTGCTGGATATTATTTTGATGAACATTGTCGAGCCTAACAAAACATCTCGGAAAAACGCCTATCACCTAGCCAAAGAACTCATCAATAAGTGCAGTGATACTTTGGAACCGTACATCAACGCCGTAAGTAGCCTATACATAGTCTTCTAACTGCCTAGTTGACCAAGTTCCTCATCTTTGTGATCTAATATTAGTACTTCGATGATGCTATGTTAATTTTATTGTCCATTATTAAATTTTCGATTTAAAACAGTTGTAGTTTTGGTTCTCAATAATTTTTTTTTTACTTTTGTTTCTTTTCTAAAGAAACTCTTTGTTTGTGGAAACAATGTATATTTTAATAAATGTCTCATATTTGCTATAAGTAGGCTACAAAAACCTTTTCTACCAGTTAATAGACCAGACAATCAGTAAATAAATATTTTTGACCCTAAGTCTTAACCCTTTAAAAAGTACACAATTTAAAGAGAAGCACTTTGCTTAATGTTCTGCAGAAATTAAACGGTCCAAGGTTTCTTGTATTTATGTTTACAAACAGCTAAAATAAATAAGTTCCTAGTATTGTTGGGATATTGATCTGTTGGATTTGTCATTCCATCAACTGTCATTAAATACAGACCTAGTATTTGTCCTTGCTATACAAGGATCCAAGGATGGTTCTGTATTGAGAAAAAATTGTATAACTTCCTATCCAGAAAGTCAACACTAATATAAAAAATACCAACTGTGTGTGTGTTTGTTTCAACTGTGAATCTTGTTCTGATTTATTTTGGTTTATTTGGGAACACCTAAACATAAATAACATTATTGAAAAACTTTCTGTTGAAAGGGTTTGCTGAAGTGATTGTTCACTGACAGCATTGATCTATAAAAAGTTCTTGCTTTGTACCACTTTGCCAGATTACATCCAGGCCTACTTCGTCCATTGAAACCGATTGAATTAGGACCACATGGTACTTTCTTTCAATTAACCTCATTAATAAAAACATCTTGAGACAATGATTTACTAAAAAAACAATAGTACTGCTGATTAATACAATAATAATTGGCTCTACAACTTATTTTCATAAAGCACTTAAATATCACAAGAAATGTATTCTTACAGTTTTTCAACCAAGTGCTGATTCTGGGCAAGGAGGAGAAAGGTTTGTCAATCTGCAACAAAGTGTACGACCTGATATACGAGCTCAACAAGATCTGTCCGAGTGTTCTGCTGGCCGTGCTGCCGCAGCTCGAGTGTAAACTGAAGTCCAACCAGGAGCAAGAGCGGCTGGGAGCTGTAGCGTTGCTCGCTCGTATGTTCAGCGAGAAGGAGTCCGTACTGGCCAGGAACCACCATCAACTGTGGCGTGCGTTTTTGGGAAGGTTGGTCAAGTTTACATTCTCCCATTCAAATGAGGACAAGGTGTTGACTTGGTGTTGCTCTGCGTAGACTTAACGCGTACACATGACCCCTAGTTGATGTCTGTGTTTGCACCATCATTATTGATGTTGTTTCAAATTTTACTGATAGAGTTGTCCTGTTTTTCAATTTTTTAACCGACTTATAATATTTTTGTTGGGCCTGTTTACCTGTTTTCCATCATGTCGATCTCTTATTTGAATTTTTGCTCAGCATCCTACACCATCTGTTCGTTTAGCAGCAGTTAATGCTGTTTTTACTAAATGGTAGGTTTATGTTGCATTTTGTTTATACTATACTTATTTTTGCAATATAATAACATGAATACTGTAATGTAAAGATGTTTCAAGCTCATATTAGTTTTTATTCCACTCTACTTAAAAAAAATACATTTAGTCTGTGATTTTTTTAAACTTGTTTTCATATACATTTTTATATAGGCCTACACCCAATAGAAAAAGCCTACATCGTCATCAAGCCCATTTTCAAGTGTAACACCATTTGTCCTAGATTTTCTTTTATCACTATATTTCTGCCTTCAACTTGTAATTAAATATATGTTGTTTCAGATTCAATGATATCAGTGTCACCATTAGAATAAAATGTGTCCAGTACTCGATGCACTTTTTGATTAATCACCCTGAACTGAGAAAAGATATCGTGGAAACATTGAAACTAAGACAACACGATTCAGACGAAAATGTCCGGTACGAAGTTGTGGCAGCCATCGTATCAACTGCAAAAAAAGATTTTGAAATTGTGTCTCAGAGTGAAGATTTGTTGGATTTTGTAAAAGAACGTACTTTGGACAAGAAGGTTGGTATTCAGAAATTAAGTCAACTTTCTTCTTATACCCCTTGAATGTAGATTCCTTATTTGTGCATCTAAAACTATATGTGAATGCCAATATGTGAATACAATACAATATGTGAATCTTTCTACAAATTTCTTATATGGAGGCTTTAAACTGGACTTAATACTTTTTAAGAGATCTGAGTCACATTGAGTCTTTGAAAATTTTAAAAATCTATCTTGTACCCTGGACTTTGTTATATTAAGGTAAGTTTACACTATGTCTGGCCTTTCTAAAGCTTATTATTGTTAATTGAATGTGTAATTTGTTTCAGTTCAAAATTAGAAAGGAAGCTATGACCGGTCTCTCCTTAATATACAAAAAGCATTTGTCTGATTCTGATGTTCCGCAAGCAACTAAAAAGGCTGTCCTCTGGATTAAGGATAAAATTTTGAAGGGATATTACATGCAGGGCATGGAAGATAGGTATGTTACCCAAAGATTATACACGTTTGTTTACTTCTCTTGTAGGATTATTTAAACACAAATAGTTTTATCAAATAATGCTATAAAACACCATAAAGTCAATTACAATGTAACATAAGTAGGTATGTGTCTATTCACGATACTGATTTTTGAACATTGAAATCTGAATGGAGAATCTATCCTATACCAATACCTAACACGTCTGGGAAGATTTGAAATGCCGTAATCACAGAAGACGATGATAATGTCAACACTTCTGTGGGAGATGTTCAGGATTTTGTGGTGAAGACGGTGGTGACGTTCTGTGACCAGAAAGATGTTCAGGATTTCAGTGATCACAAAAGAAAGTCCGGTACCACCATATCCAAAAATGACTTTGTGTACTGTCCGGGACAGGGGTTGATGTGATGTGGTATAATCATTCCATGTAGAAGATTTTGTACCCTACAATAAAAACAAAATTATCAGTATCAAGAATAGATTTTTCAGATTATCGGTTTTAAGAATCGAAAAATTTTGGTATCCACACATCTAATTCTGTAGTAGAAACAAGTAGAAAAGATAGTTTGATACAAGTCATGATAACCAGTATCTTTTAAACACATTTTTAATATTTTAGGCTGCTGGTTGAAAGATTGCTGAATACTTCGTTAGTTCCTTACACGCTTCCACCTGAGGAGAGGATGAAAAAGTTGTACCACTTGGTTGGCACGATTGATGATCATGCAACTAAGGCATTTGTAGAACTGCAAAAAAGTCAACTGACGTAAGTATTATTTTTTACTGAACTTGTGTCAGTTAACAGGGTTGATGCTCTTAACATAGTTAGGTCAACTTTCTGTGGTAGAAGTAATAGGCACTTTTAATACTTTTTAATTTAAATGGCGGTCATATAAATGTAGGTATTTTAAACCAAATATGAATGGAGATGAGTGTATGAATAGTAGCGCGGTCTTGTAGTCTTGTTACTGACTAAGGCCGACATTTTCCTTAGACAGGACTGTTAATTAATAGCCCATACAGCCAATGGCAACTAAGGAAACTACAGTTTATAGTGGAATCCGTAAAAACCTCCTGTAAAACCTCGTTCCCATGGTCCAGATCATGCTGGTTTGCGAACTCATTCAAGTTTATCCTGCCTTACACCTTTAGACCACATACTGTAGATAACTGTTGGATTTTGGGTAGTAAATTAAATTGATTCTGTTAAAACATAAATGAAAAGTTAAAAATACTAAAATAGTAAATAATTGTAAAAGTTGCCGGTTGCCCTGATAACCATCAATGATTGTTTTATTACAGAGTGCGTAAGAGTGTGGGTGAGTGGCTGGAGATTCACAGGCGACCACCAAGTATGGAGAGAGAAAAGGATATAGGAGCACGACTTATCCAAATATCTCGGTTCCTCCCAGACCCATTAAAGGCTCAGGAATTCCTTGTCAGGTTTTCCAAAAATATGATGAAGGACCCAAGTTTATTGCTCGGTAAGTCTCACTTTCAAAGTAGATTTTATTAATTTAATTCACAAGATGTGCAAATGCCCCTGAACTAGTTAGGTTTAGTGAGTCGGTGGCTCAGTCGGTAGCGTCGCGGTCTTCGGGCCCAAGGCAGCGATGTCGTGGGTTCGGATCCTGGTCACTGCCACTAAAATTTATCAGTACAGTTCACCTTTGTACTGTACCAGCTCACTCCTTGCTTTGCTGTGTAAACGTTCCACGCACGGGCGGTTAGTCTATATGGACAGGCAAAATGCAAGATTAAAAGACATGCCAACCTCTTAAAAAAAAAAAAAAAAAAAAAAAAAAAAAAAAAAAACTATCGGTAATAATGGTTTTAAATACCTTCAGTCATCCAGTTAAAATAAAGCTGGTTTCTGCCACCCAGGTTTCAGCACATTGTAGCGCTATCAGGCTCCAGGGTTTTTCTTTTTCTACATGTTCTATGGCCTACCTACACTTTCAAGGTAAGCTAGCTGCTATCCTCCTTTTTCTTCAATTCAAAATCCTAGCCTAGAGCCTTTCCTTGAACAAAACTCACATGTGTGTGTGCTTGTTTTGTAAATACCGATCTGTAAATGTTTACTAGTTTTACCCGTGTTTGTGTCATGTGGACTATGTGTACTCAACGACTTGTAATGGACTGATTAAATTTCACACTGGAGCCTGATAATATTGCTAAAATTTGCTGAAACCTATGTTGCAGAAAAAAAGACTCTTTGAATCTCACGACTGAAAGTATTTAAACAAGTATTTGTGACATACAAGAACTGTTCTGTTCACACTCCGTAGAGCATCTCCTACCAGGGTTTGTTGTACAAAAAAAATGTTTTCAGCCATTAAGTAGATCACAATAGGCTTGGTCAATACATTATACCCACATGTTTAATGTCACAAGCTGAACCTAAAAGAGAAAACACTGAAAAGAAATCAATAGCTGATAATTTATCTCGATAAAACAAACCGTAGCATTCTACTTTCGAACTACAGAGTGTATACAGACATGTCATTAGTTTGTGCCTGTAGGCCTACAGTTTACAGTTGATATGTTTGTATTGTATTGCAGGCATGGAAGCGTTGGTTCGCCCTGACATGTCTTGTAAAGACTGCACCCACACCACCAGTCTGGTGTTGAAGAAGCTAGGCCAGCCTGTCCAGACCAACTTGTACTACACTACTGTCAAGATGTTGCTGGAGAGGATCTCGTCAGTGATGGTGGACTCAATCGCCATCAGAGTAAGTCCAAGATATACTTATCTGACTAACCATTAGTTTTTGGATATGTGAGAAACTTAGAAAGTTCAATAGACTTAAAAAAAAAAAAAAAAAAAAAAAATAGACTTACACTAGATAGTTCGAAAACAGAGAAAATGGCCAGATGATGTCTGAACTTAGAAAATCAAAAAGAAGTCATTTATTTGGAATAGACAAGACAATACTATATTTTATATTTTTTAAGCCTATATAGAAGATGGGATAAGTTTTTATTTCCTTCCTGATTTTGAGTGCAGGATTTTTGTCACCTCGCAATAAGGGAAACTTTTAACTTACAAGGCACGTCTGATTTGGTTGCCAGTAGCAAAGTAGCAAAGCAGTATTAGTAGCAGTAATCTCATATTATGTAATGTGTAATTATCCAATGTCATCATAACTATAGTCCGTGATCACGGCATGGATCATCATTATTATCTCCCGTGATCGTGGAGACATCATCATTGTTTCCCACAATAGTGGTAATATAAAGATCATCTCCTGTGATAGCAAAGTCATCGTGATCATCGCCCATTATAGGGGCAATCTTATGTGATCATGACGACAACATCATCGTCACTCGCTATAGTAGCCAAATTTTGGTCATTTTCAGCAATCGGGGAGACAACATCATTGTCTTCCGCGATCGCGGCAAAATTTATCTTAAATTTTGTATCGCACTTGCACACCCGACCCAAGCTAAATCACCAAATTAATTTGGGCCCCAACCGAGCTTCTGGGCCAACAGTTGGCCCGCCCCCACTCTAAAATTAAGGGACCTGAAAACCCTACAAATAACCCTGTCTGTTATTTCTTAATATTTTTGGCCAATAAGTATCTATATAATTCTTATTCCATCCTGTCCAAAAATGAAATATGCACTTCTTACACCTAAGATTTTGAACTCTTCCTAGAGCCTTTCCTTGGACAAAACTTCTTACCCCTAGTTAGCAATTACATTCGGAGATCAAATATTTCTGAGAAGTGATAAGTAAGTTATTATTATTTTGAAACTGTGTTAAATTTACAACATTAACATGAAGCAATTAAGTTCATAAATCTGACAAATCCCCCTTGATTTGACATAAAGTTGAAATTTCACTTATGTTCCAGGCTCTGATTGGTTTTGTGGAAGACTGCTTGAAAGGTGGAAATCTGATTGAAGAAATAGGACTTCATCCTAACAATGCTGGTGAACGAGGCCTTAGACTACTTGTGGTAAGTGCCTCTGTCTTCCCTTGTTCACTCCCCTATATACAGTAAGTCTATATGGAGGAAGTAGGCCTATTGTTTTTGTAAAAATTTATGAGTTTGAGTTTTGGGTGGAGAAATCTATTTTGGATCCCACTGAACCCAAAAATGTGGTTTTGAAGTGATGTGTTTGTCTAGATGTGTAGATGTGTACAGAGCTACAGACAACACCTATAGACCGATTTTGATGAAATTTGGAAAGTGGGCACTAATTCAAGGTATCTCAAGGTGTTTTTTTATTCTTTGAAAATTTTAATGGTGATTTTCCTGTAAAAAAAACTACAGAAAATCTAATTTAAGAAATGGACCAAAACAATGTTGTTAAAATTTAGTATGTTATAGACTTTTTAACTCTTAAAAGGACTGTACAACCCTCATTGCTGTAAAAATTACGGTTCAAAAGCTATTGCAACCTTTGTAAATTGCCCCCTAAAATATGTTAGTTACTCCCACCGCATTCCCATGCTAAGGGTTGTTGACAAATGGGAGAAAGTATGTGTCAGATTGCTTGCTGATACCGTTTAATCCAAATAGTATAACTTAATTACTTTATTGAAGTATATTCAAGTTGTTTATATTAAACTATGACAGTTTTTTTTACTAAACCAAACTTGTGTTTGTTTCAGATGCTTTCATACATTTTCCCCCATCATTTTCTACATGAAGACATAATTCAGCATTTAATAAGACTGTTAAGCATGGAAGAGGATTATATTGCCCCACTGGTTCTGACGGTGCTGACCTTCCTAGGGAAATACAAGCGGCTTGGTACGTAACTGTGCCACCAGCTTATTATTATGTTTCTCATTATATGTATCTTAAAGCTAAATACTCAATGACATTTGGAAAATGGTAACTAGGTTGTAAATAAGTCCTTAACAATAATCCCAAAGCCAATTTGATTTTTTTCCTTTATAAAAACTAGGTTGTAAATAAGTGTATCAAACATGAAACTTTTTTGTTATTACTTGGCCTGTACGTACATAGGCTCTCCAATATTATTATTGTTTTGTTAAAAGAAGTGTGTTGAAACAAAGTTAAAATATTCACTGCATTCAAAATTTTGTATTAACACCTAAACCTTTATTAAAGCATAGATAAAACATACTCTCTTAGTAGATTGGTCATCCTTATGGAACAGCTGAAGCCAATTTTATTGTTATTTCAGTAATTTAAAACCTCGTTCAACCAAATAAAACGATCTAATAATTAACAATAACTGGTCTCCTAGTTATATAACCAAACAGTAAAGCACAAATCATGAAAAATAATACATACCCTAAAATAATAGATAAAATAATACCCTAAAAAGTAGAACATTTTAAGTACTTAGGGGTTATCTTATCCAGGGAAAACAAAGAAGAAATAGAAATTCAAAATAGACTAAATCTGGCAAACAGATGTTTCTACGCTTGCAACAGACTGATGTCCTCTAAGTTACTGTCAAAAAACACCAAAGTTAGAATTTAAAGACAATAATAAGCCCAGTATTATTATACGGAGCTGAAACATGGAAACCAAATAAAAAAGAAGAAAAGAAGTTAATCACATTCGAAAATAAGATTTTAAGAAAAATCTATGGACCAATTTATGAAGGTGGTGAATGGAGGAAGAGACACAACAGAGAACTCTACAGAGATCCAGATGTGGTGTGTGAATTTAAGTGTAGAAGAGTTAGATGGGCTGGACATGTTTTACGAAGAGAGGAGCAAAATAAGTTAAAATTAGTTTTACTAAGAAATCCCGAAGGAAGACGACCGAGAGGAAGGCCAAAACAAAAATGGTGGAGCCAAGTAAAGAAAGACATGGAGCAACTAGGAGCAACTGAGGAGGATGCAGAGGATAGAGCAAGATGGAGAGGCTTTGTTGGTGCGGCCAAATATCTTCTTAGATATGCATGGCCCTGAGAGTAAGAGTAAGTAAAATAATAGAGACAAAATTTCCTCTAAATCGCTCCACTAGCGATCAGTGTCGACATACATGAACTAGAAACGAAAAAAAAAGCTTCAAAATTTACAATGGGATGAGAAGTATACTTGTTTTGCTTAGTCTATGACTAAATCTTTACCGTACATTCAAAGTCGATGCAAGTTATTCCCTTAGGTTTGCATCATCAACGATTTTGACTATCACGATCACTCAGTCACTCATTATCGTGGATAATCGGGAGTCTACTGTACTATGAGAGCTGACTAGGGCATAGTTTGCTTCCCTAGTGGGTCATTCCATGCCAAATCAACCAATGGGTTGGACATTGACTTCTTAGATTTGCTTGATTTTTTGTATGCAGGTTCTACTTACCAAGACTAGTAAAAATATAAATTTTTTGATTTTTCTGACTTGGTTATTGAGTTACAAAGCTTTAAAAATCTGAAAATCGACGTTTTTGAGCCGCGTTTTGAAATCGTTAATATTGTATAACTCAAAAACTATTCCACTTAGAGAGTTAAAATTTGTGGGATTCTTTTTAATTTGAAATGCCCTTTATTTTGATATGTCACATGCCTATATTTAACAAATGTCAAAATTTTTGAAAAAAATTCAAAAACGTTTTTTGAAATTTCCAAAATACGCCCCCTTGAATTTTTTTCATAAAAAAGTATGTGATTTGTATCTTAACTGACTACATGTAATGAAAATTTCAGAATGGGATACAAATGGGTTCTTATTTTTTTTAAATATTTTGTCATAATACCCTCTACACATGACAATGGGGCCATTTCATGTTACAGCGTGGTACAGTTGTGTTAATATCCTAAACAGATAAGATTTTGTAAATAGTTTTTTTACAGCCATATTATTTTTTTAAGTTACTTAATTTGTAGGCCTACCTCAAATTTTATCCATCAGCATTTTGTAATAATTGATGATGATTGATTGACCTTGTTACAAAAGAGATTCGAACCTTCTGGTGTTCGGTGTTGTATTGCATCCGTTGTTAATGTAAACCCAGTTTCAATAAGGATAGTAGTAAAGTCATAAGTTGGTATGTTTTATTAGTTTATTTCTTAATCCATTAACCAGTAGAAGTAAAGGTAGCCTAAACCTTCAATTCAATCTGCTTATATATTTCTCCATAGCGAGAGAGGAGTACTTCATCTCATCGGTACTTAAGGCATATGTTCTTCCCGTTGCTGTTGATGGATCCACTTTTTGAAGTAGGGCTTCTCCAGGCATCCCCAATACATTCCTTGGTTGTGGATAGAAGAAACTCCGGGCTGGTCCCTTAGGGTGTAAACAGTTTATTCTATATATATATATATTGTTGATTTTTTCTTCTAAACAAGCAAGCCACTAAGAGTTATCGTATGCCAGTTCATTCTCACTTTTATCACACACAGTTTATGACACTATATTCTTCAAAGCAGTCAGTGTTAGTTGGTACGAATCAGAGAAATATTTAGGCACATCCCTACAATTGCTTTAGAAAGTGGGTTACTGTTGATAGATGCTTGATGTGAGACAGTTTCTGTAGTAAAAAGCACAGATGATTTTATTGATGATTTTTTGGAATATTAAAACTAGAGGTGTACGGATAGTGAAATTTCATTTCGGATCTGATTCGGATTGTATAGTTGAGGCTCGGTTCGGATCGGATCGGATATTGGGAGGTTCGGATATTTTCGGATTCGGATAGTTCGGCGCGGTTAATAATAAGCTGCATATGTATTTTTAACCTATAAAACAATGTAAAGCTGTGTAAATAAACTTAAATGATGATTTTGAATTATAGAATTTCAAATTAGCCAAGTCCACAGTTTTCTCTCTCTTGAAAATCACAATTCACAACATTTATTTTCAAAAGTTGGTTGCTTGAATTAAGTACACTAGCAGCCGAAATCTTCACACAACACCTTAGCTCAGCAGGACTGATGTCAAACGTTTGGGCTTGTTTGCTTGAGGTTATGTTTTATGTTGTTTCCTGGTTCTCACAAGACAAGGAGTTCGATCTCAAGTTTATTTTCACATTGTATTTCCTTACGTTTTTGGAACGGATTATTGGCCATAAGTGGCATTTTGCGGGTTTGCCAAGTTTAGAAAACATCACTAAACTCACGATTTGATGTTGGGCAATTAGGCTTTATAACTCTGTAAAAGGTGTGTATCCCTGAATTTATAAATTGCATTCTACACTTATTCACTGCCAAACATAATTCAGTAGAACCTTGATGAAACACTAGCCTACATAACTTCATTACCCCAAGTAAAATACCAAGATAATTTTTATAATTGTATTTGAGTCGTATAATCTTAGTTTGTTAAAAATGGATTGTATGTTCAACAATTAATTGCAGTCCATTATTGTTAAGCAGTATGGTCCCAAATTATTGTTTTTGATTTTTTGTCTATTGTTCACCCCCAAGAAGGTTCGACCCTCATTAGTGCCGCTCGGCTGCACTCAGTGGGGAACCCAATACCACAAATCAATCTTTTAAATGAATAAAAATATTTGGTAATAATTGTTTTATTAATATTCACCTTGAAATTTCAATAAATTTGTTGTAAAATTTGACAAAAATCGGCCATTTTGACCGATTATTAATACAGTACCAAATACCAATAAAGTACATTCATTGGTAATTAAATAATAGGTACAAATTTACCGATTTTTGTCAAGTTTTACCCCCTGCTGTGCGCTATGTCACAAAAGCTGATAACGACATGGGTGATTAGTAACCATGGCAACTTGTTGAATACGTGATGAAGGGAAACCCAAGAAATAGAAGAACAAAGAGAAAGAATAATGACGTTGTTATCTTTATACCCTTTTTACAATTTCTGTTATTGTTATCTTTATGTAAGATTTTATGATTTTGTTTTATAGGTTTATAAAATAATTCTTTTTAACTACGGGAATATCAATTTATAATTTATCAACGTGCTTCTCTTCTGAAACAGCAATACCGGATGCATAATAAAGGTCAATGACCTAAAATATCACGATTGTGCAATATTGTATTTTGATGTTGAAATTAAAATCACGACAAAAGTTTGTATATATATCCATGGTCTATCATTTAATATGTACACAATCAATGCTAAATAATCGTGGTTAGTTCTAACTTTATTTATTATTATTTAAAGTCTCTACACAGTAAGACAATCCAAAGTCAAACCGGGCAATGAATACCCAAAAAACAACGTATTTTGTCCTGTGATTGGAATACCACTCGCCGGCCAGTCCTAGGTTTAGGGAAGTAGTGCAAGTCTATATATAGCTTCAAGGTCTTACCCACCCCTTCCCCTCCGGTCCTACTTGACTCACTACCCGCGCTCCTTTCGAGGTCATTGCCCAACCCCTCCCACCCTTCTATTGTGTTGCCTTTCTATTGTTTCTATTCTGACTTTTTTCGGGAAACATAAAATCTATTGTTTACGTAATATCACAGTAGTAGGCTAGATTTTTCTACTTTGAAACAGTACTGTAAAAAGAAACGATTACGCAGCGCCCCTAGTATCAGGAGCAAGACAAGCACGAGTTGACTTTCATTTGACCATGGTAGTTCTTTTCTGCTTTATATCTGTTCGTTCCAGATGAATCTAATCGTAAAGCAAAACAGCCGATAACGACTAAACTAGTTATCAGTATTGCATCATACGGCTTCTTTGCCGTTTGCTGTTAGGTCGTTGGAAGTATTGCTGTAATTTTGTCCTGGAAAACTAATGAGGGTTATGGAGATTTAGTTTTCTGTCCAAAACGTCAAAATATATTGTCTATCCGAAAAAGTCGGATATATAACGGATAGTGTCGGATATCGAATTTGGGCTCGGTTCGGATACGGATATCCGACCCGATTTTTCGGATATTCGCACACCTCTAATTAAAACTTAAACCCCATTCATTTTTAGCAATTCAGTAAAAATAATACTGTACTTCAATGAAATTAAGGAGACCCTAACTGAAGGCCATGTTAACTGTGATTTTGCTGAAAACTATTTTTTTGTAGTACAGACACCAACCAAGCGATAATTCACCCATTTATTATTTATTACAAATGGGACGGAAAAGTAAAAAATCTTTAGTCAGTTATGTCATTATATCAGATTGTTTGGAACAAAACACTGCTGAATTGTATGTTTAAAAAAAAAAAAAAACATGTTGGAATCTTGAAACAAACATTATCTTAGTAGCCATACGGCCTATTGTAAGATTATATTAATCAATGTTGTGTTTTCAGATGACGTGGTCCCCAATGAAATAAATCAACTGATTCCCATTTGTAAGAGGTTTGTGGAGACTGGAACTCCCAAGCAAGCGAAACATGCGATAAGATGTTTATTCAAAAATGTTTCAAACAATGTTGAAGGGCTGTTTTCTGAAATGCTAGAGGTAATATACTACTTAAAGCTATGAACTGTTTAGGTATACAGAATAATCATAAGTGTTGAAATTGACCTGGTGAGATCTCTGAGGAGGGAAATGTATGGGTCCCTGGAATAGTGCTTTCAAAACAGGTTTGAGCTTATTGGAAATAATCTTTGGAATATGTGGTCCAAGACATTTTATGTGCTCCAAAAAGCTGACATAATTTACACCTAGGAAGGTTAAAATATCTATATTTATAGTTGATTCATTAAATTGTAATTCAATTTAATTTGATCAGCAGTAAAACTTTATCAAGTAAAAAAAAATATATATATAAATAGGTTACGTACCTTACGTTGTCAATCCTAGGATAGTCTTTTCAAGCGACTAGTTTCGAAACTGACGTTTCATTTTCAAGCCTTGTCTAACATAAAATTATTTGAACATAATGTCGTCGTCAAAATACACAAATACACATTTAACACGCATAAATACATTAAGTAACAGAAAGACGCGCGGCCGGCCATAACACGCACGACGACACGACTCAACTGGCAGTCGGCGTTAGTTTGAGTGGCAGTCGGTAGTTGAGTCGTGTCGTCGTGTCTTTCTATAGCCGGCCGCGCGTCTTTCTGTTACTTAATGTATTTATGCGTGTTAAATGTGTATTTGTGTATTTTGACGAAGACATTATGTTCAAATAATTTTATGTTAGACAAGGCTTAAAAATGAAACGTCAGTTTCGAAACTAGTCGCTTGAAAAGACTATCCAAGGATTGACGATGTAAGGTACGTAACCTATTTTATATTGTCTTAAATCAATCCTGGAGACAATGCTCAATAAAAAAAAAATAGATCAAAGCAAAGTTACTTGTGTAACCTGAATGAATAAGTCGGTTTTGGTAAAAATTTGGCAACTTCATTGGATTAAAACACATCAACAGCAGAAAATATTGTCTTACTCAACCCAAGCTTGGTTACAATATGTTTTACTTTTTCCGTTTATGTAAGTAGCATATTTGAAACAAGAATTTTTTTGGTGTTTTATTAGACATTATTAGAACAAATGTTAGTTGTGTATAGACATGCTTATAATTTGTTTTGTCAAGTGTAATTTCTCAGAGGTAGAACAAGTGTGTCAGTTACTCTTACAATTTAATCTTAACTTTGGTTTCCCTTTTCAGAAAGTAAAGGAGAACCTAACACCTACTTCACCAAACTACAGGACAGCAATTGTAGCACTCGGTCACATTGCCTATAACCTGCCAGACCACTACCCTGTTCACATCAAAAACTTGGTATCTAGAAAGGTACGATTCTACCAACAATTCAACTTAGCCTTGATCTATTGGTATGACAAAAGGTTTGGATTACATACATTCAGACTTACCTGTAGGTTTGATTTAGTTTTTGATAGAAAGAGATGTCTTGCCTTTATAGTGGATGAGCCTTCTCAATAGGAAATGCATTTATATTAGGGGTCTGCGGTGCACCGAAAAAGTCACAGTACAAGCTTAATTACCTCAACAGTAGTTGGTTCTGAGCACATAAAAGTCTTATCAGATGTTTGTTTATGATCTTCATGGTTTATTACTAGGGTGATGATGCAATAAAAAACCCATTAGCAGTCCCAAATCCATTAACATTTTATCACGACAGTAATTGTTGTATTCAAGTACTTCCAAGTAGTGATGGTCAAAACCAGAAATTTCGAATCTCAAAACCGAAACCGAAACTTTAAAAAATCGAATCCCGAATCTCGAATCTCAAAACCTATACACGAAACTTTTTTGCTTAGCTGGTTACAAAGGTCAAGGTTACAAAAAATACACATAATCATAAAATGTTAAGTATGCAATCAAAACTGAAAGAGATCAACTCCTGACCATGACAAAACATAAATACATGTGAATGTGACTGATAATCTTAAAATCCAATACAACATAATTTTTCATAAACAACCAACAAAACAAATAATTAAACTTCTAACACCAACATAAACATGAATATTAAATTAATTAGAACAATTAGTGGTCAATATTTCTTTGCGTTTAGTAAATATTGATGTGAAACTGAATTGTACCAGTTATAGTATTTAAGATACCTTTTGAAGTTCAGAATAAAAGTCGCTTGTTTCATTACTGTTAATGGTAATGTTTGCTCTGTTGCTACCAGCTTGTTTGGAAACAGTGTTAAAAACAATAACAATGGCACAAAAAAATGTCATCAGTTTCAAAAATAAAACTGCCAAAATCTTCAATTTCAAAACTTTTGAATCTCGAAACTTTGTAATCGAATCTCGAAACCGAAACTTTTCCCAAGTTTTGATGGTTTTGAGATTTGAGATTCGGTTTTAACACATCACTACTTCCAAGAACTGTTGAGTTTTATCACTTTTATACGACTTTCTCCACTTCTATTTTATCATAAAAATAATAGTTTTATGATGACTGTAAATTTTATCTCTAACTCAGTCTATTTTCGTGAATATTCAGTTTGCCCACTGGCCTTTGCCTACTGCCATAAAACTGTTATGGCTTCGTATTAAAGTTGTAACTAATCTACAATCTTATTTTATAAGTTAAGATATTTGTTATGGATATTTTACCTTTCTATTGATGAAACCACAAGCGTAGTAGTTGTTGTTTGCATAATTTGTTTTCCGTTATGCAAGCCTACTCGGTCTTAAATTATGTCATTGTATGTTCTGTATCTTGTCTTATATTTTGTTGGATGTGGCTGTTTAACCCTTAGAGTGCCAGGCGAGAAATAAAAGTAACGCTCAAAAAATGCCGATGATTTTTCCCGAAGGTCGCGCTAAAAATGCCGAGCGCGATCTGGCGATTTTTAGGTTAAAATTTCGTAGTAACTTTCGACTCAATGTTAATATATGGGTTAAAAGAATCCGAGTATCCATTCGGTTGTTATGACAACTGTTCGATCATTACGAAACGTCCGGTCAGCCGGACGTTGGCACTTTTGGCTCGTTCTAAAAACGTCCGGTCGGCCGGACGTCGGCACTTTTGGCTCGTTTTAAAATGTCCGGTTCCCCGGACGTTGGCACTCAAAGGGTTAAGGTTTAAATGTTTTTGTTTCCTATATTTTTTATTGTGTTGAAAGTACTTTATGCAATCTAAATCTTATGAACTAGAATTATGATAGTGATTTTGCTACCCTCATTGTAACCTACTCAATTTATATAGGCCATCCTAAATAATTAGGTCCAGGCCTGGGTCTTTTGACTCACTTTGGAAGAGCTTTCAAATATACTAAGAAAATTGGATTGAGTCTGAGATAATGAACTAATGATTGATATGTGTGGATGTTAACTTTGTAAATGAAAAGACAATAATATTACTCTGTGGTAATCCAAATTTTAGTTTAAGAAAAAGAGATGTATCCATCTTATAATTAGTTTTCAAGCTGATAAAAAAGATGCTCTTTGCCATTACTTCATCATAACATCCTGTTTTTCATCGTCATCTCTTGAATGTGAACAGCTGGCAGCTACACTGTTTTTGTACTGAATGCTTTTATATGTTTTTACAAGCTTAAAAAACAATTAGACATTGTGTTGGTTGGAAATAATTTATATCATGGCTATTCAAAGTCTCTCAGAGTAAAATAGGTAAAGCCTTTATCTTAATTGTGATTTTTCTTGACACAATCCTCGTAGGAGTAAAGGTTTTAATAATGTGTGGTACAGTAATTGTTGTTAGAAAACCATGAATGTAGGATACTATCCATTTTCATAGTAATATCAAAGAAAGAAAGAAATATTGCAATGGTAAAATCAAACCTATTTTGGCATAGAATCTTTTACCACGAATAGTTCCTTAATAACATAAACTTACTATCATCAACAACGAATAAGATCTGTAAACAAAAATAAGGTTCTACTGCAACCAATTTGTATGTGAAACAAATCTACGACTCAATATCATATGACCAACTAGGAAGCTCTCATTCGGAAGACACACTCGGAGGAGCTAAAGACTACAGCCTTCCCATCCACCACACCACACAAATCAGTAAGAAACCGTCGTATATTGGCTGCAAAATTCTAAATTCCCTTCCATTGTACACCAAAAAAAACTTTCAGGAAAAAAACTGAAACAGGAACTTTAGAACTGGCTTGTAAATCAGTGTACTCAATCAAGGAATTTTTCAACTTAAGATAGGCCCTAATGTAAAACCAAACAAACCAAATAATTATTGTAAAATAAGAACAACTTTCTATTAGCCTACATGTATGACACTAATGTATTTCTTTAAAAACTTACAAAAAAAGATGTTTGTCTATTATCAGTATGTGTATTGTTGTGCAGATTGTGAAGGAGCTGCTGGTGAAGGAGAGTGACGGAGGAGGCCAAAACAATGATGATGATTGGTGTGAGGAAGACCAGCTACCAGAGGAGACTAGGTGCAAGGTAGACACTCGATGATATAATTTACACTTTATCAACGTCACTAAAATTCGCAGCGAGATGCCGTACTGCTAACCCACTGGTGCTCAAGTAGTATGTCGAATCCAACATGCGAAACCTAGTCTCATCGTGTGTCTCATAGAGGCAATCGACTCAATCTATGGTGGAAATAGGATGGAATGTTAGCTCAGTTGGATACGAACCTGCACATGAAGAGACCTCAACACTACACTCATGAGTGCAACGCCTTAGCCAACTGAGCTACCAGCTGACCGGGACGAGTACCTCTGTAAGCACACATCGCTACAAGCGCTCACAAGTTAGATTTGACAAACTACTAAGCACCAGTAGATTAGCAGCTATCTCACTGTGAAATGCGGTGTTGTGCTACAAACCTGACCATAACTATCACTAACATAACTGGTAGTACTATGTTAATTTATCATTCTAACAGGAAATAAATTCTTACTGTTTCAGGGTGTGAAATTTAAAAAAATGGAAAATATTCTTTTGAGGTTTTAGATTAATTTAATTTTTTGTTCCAGATTGAAGGCCTGAAAGCTATGGCAAGATGGCTACTGGGTTTGAAGAATGACAAGATGTCGGCACAGAAAACCTTCAGAATGCTTGCAGCCTTCATGACCAACAAAGGAGACCTTCTGCAGTCTGGCAAGCTTAGGTGAGACGCACCAATGATTTTATGTAATGGTTTTATGTTATGTAAGATAGGAATAAATCAAGACAAAAGTACTCAATAAAATGAGACAGTGTACACCTCATTATGCTCTAAACAGTTTTGAGAGCGAATGGCTATGTGGAATAGTGTTGGCCTTATGTTATGAAGCCATTGGTAGGGATGCTGCCAAATGCCAATAGATTTTAGTTTTGCGATAGTGATGTTACTTGGTGGTTTACAGTATATCTTTAGCTCCTGGTCCACTTATAATAGAAATAAGTATAGATCTCTCCCTAGAGGAAAGATCTTATTTCTACCATAAAAGGTCTTCAATTTGAATTTAAGCCATAAAGTGAATTTAGCATTTTTCTACATTTGTTATCTATGGTAGTTCATGGGGGCTGAATTCAATAAGTTTTATGAGGTTTGAGTCATTTACCACTGTTATTTAATTGATCAATTTTTAATACCAATATAAACAAGTATTATCTATTAAAAAAACATTTAAAAATTTCCTAAAAGATTGGCTCCGCAGAAGTGGTGTTTTGACTGAGGCTATAAAATTATTTTGGTCCAAATTTAAATCATCAGTTGACACCGCAACATCACTTAGATACAAGCAGTATTTAAATAGTATCTTGCCATGGTGGAAGGAAAATACATAGGTGTGCTATACCTGTCATATGCTGACATCACCCAGATTGCAAACACCATTTAACTGTTTAGAAAAAATTATGTAAACAATAACAATCAAATCAAAACAAATATATTATACTTATATGGCAATACAATCAGGTGATTTTTTGTTTGCAATCTGGGTGACGTCAGTATATGACGGGAGTTGCACACCTATGTATTTTCCCTCCACCATGGTATATTGCCATTGTCTAATACAGAAAGATGTCTGTTGGATACCTAACAATTATAATTGGGACTGTGTTGTGATGTTAATTGTGATCTGATTTGTCATTGATACAGCAAAGCTGAGATGTCGTGGCTGAGGCTGGCTGCAGGTTGTGCCATGTTGAAGATCTGTGAACAGAAAGGTGTAGGAGACCAGTTTTCTCCTGAACAGTTCTACATCCTGTCTCACCTTATGATTGTAAGTAAATAAAAACAAACAGTTCTAGAGAACAATAGACCCCAATTCAATAGATTGAATTTCCTACATTTCATATTACAGTAGACCTTAACGGGACCAGATCTTGGTCGTATAATTCAAAAGGTCGGTTAAAACGGGCAATTCCTAAAAAGTTAAAAAATTGAAGTAATATTCATTTGGAATTATTATAATTATTATTCTGAAGCCATGCGTGCATTATTTACAACACAAACTAAACTATCCTTTTTTCCTTAACTTTTGACAATAGAAAAGTTACAAATAAACCTATCTGCTCTCATAACAAGGTCGGTTAAAACAAATTGCAATATTTTACAAGCCAGGGCGCATAATCCAATTTTTGGTTTTGTTAACTAGTCATCAGGGGTCTGCTGATCCCCAATAGGCTCGGGTCGTTGCCGGAATTAATTTTCGGGCCAAGCCCCAGACGGGTTATTTATATCAGAGGTGTGCGAGTGGCTTAATTACCGAGCCGAGCCTTAATTCTTGTAATATTTTCACAATCGTGTAAGTGAATCAATTGAAAATTCATGATGTTACTAGTCTCTACCTAATAATACATAGACATGGACATATTTTATTTACACAAAACGTTCTTCATAATGTACAATCCATATAGCCTACAGTAAACTTCCAATTTTTTAGGTAATTGGAGGGGGGCTACCTTTTTTAGATAATTGGAGGGGGGCTACCTTTTTGCACTGAAATATTGACAGTCCGGCCCGCCATTCCTCCAAAATATGACAATGTGTCCCTTAAGTAAAAAAGGTTGGAGACCCCTGACCTAAAGGTTCCGATAATCAGGAGTGTACTGTATAAGAACAGGTATTTTGTCAGAATGATGTTCTTTAAAACAAAATGTGTCGTTGAAAAACTATTTTAAAATAATAACATGTTAAACTTGCAGGATGAGGTACCCCAAGTCAGGGAAACAATGATGATAAAGTTGCATAAAGGGCTAGGACGAGGTTTACCCAACAAGTGCCTGCCGTTGGACTTCATGGGGTTCTACGTCTTGTCTGGTTTTGAACAAGACAAACGACTCCGATCGGCCGCCAAAAGTTTTATGTTCCTCGACATTAACAAGAGGAGAGAGTACGCCAAGACTCTTACAATGGGCTCTTCTGCTTGTGAGTTGAATTATTAAATGCCTTGAATTCATATAGAATGTACGGTTCATATGATGTAGCCTATTCCAACAGTGACTATAAAACTAACAATTTTTTTAAAACTGAATGAACGATGAATTTCATTGCTTAGATGATTGTCTGCACTATTAGATTAGAATTTTGACTCTTTTGTGTACGTTTTCTAGTTATGCATGGAGTTGAGGAATTTTCTTAATTGTCCTAGTTTTTAAATTATATCACACGTGGTTTTCAACTGATTTTAATAAAACTCCCTGAGCATACAGGGTATAGTGGTTCGGACTTCGGTGCGTTAGTGATGGGTGTGATCAAGCATATTCACAAATTTGATGGATTCGATAGCTTTATAAAAAAAAAATTGTAACTATCCTTCAGACAAACATATTTTAACATTCTGAAGAGTAAACTGAAAGGATCTCCATTCAGTTTTCCAGTCTTCTTAAACTCACTAATACACAGAATAATATCACAGTAGGTATAATTTTACAGATTGAGATTAGGCTGCATTAAATTAATTGTAAAAACATGAAAACGACAAACATTAGACATAGGTAGGCCTAGACACAGTGTAAATTTAGCAGTTTCTGCTTTCTTTGTAAGAGTTTACATAGGACGGCAATAGTTGAAGGCTTCAAAAAATTTGTCACAAAAGGTTTCAAACATTTGATCTTCATTCCTCTTAATGTCTGAATGTAAGTTAATCCAATCAATTTCCGACAAACAATTATTCAAATCATTCAACCTTGCCACAGATGTGTTTCTGAATGATACAGCCTTAGTAAGCCTACTTTTTATTGTAACTTTTATTATTTATTATTATATACTTACTATTTTATTTATTAACTAAGGGTGGTTTATAAGTCTTCTGGTTTGCATGCAGCTCTTGCAGTGTATCATTCTTATTTTATGTCCAGGTCTTCCTATGGTATTATCTCATGGGGCAGCTCCCCCATTACCAAGAATATTATTATCTTACAAAAAATTGCCGTTAGAATTTTAGCTGATACCAGACCACGTTCCTCTTGCCGCCCCCTTTTTATTCAGATGAAACTCTTGACAATTTATGCAGTTTATATTTTTCAACCGTGCATCTTTGTAAAAAGAAATTATAAGGAATTTATGTTGAAAAATTACACTCATCAACATAACACCCGACACAGGAATGATCTTCAATATCCTGTGCATAGAACAGCTCTGTATGAAGGATCGCCATGGTACATGGGTAGGAAAATTTACAATAACCTCCCAGATCAAATTACAACTGAAGAAAATATGTTATCCTTTAAAAGAAAACTAAAATCTTATCTCATTCTCTTGTGTCCTTATTCCCTAGATGATTTTATAAAAACTTAGCTTTAGGTTTAATGGATTGATAAAAAAAAATAATTTAGCATAAGGTATTATTAGATAGAAAAGTACTAAGTAGTATTGACATGTCATATGTTTATATGTGAAAATCACAATCTTGTAAATTTATGTGAGGAATAAACATTTCATTTCATTTCATTCATATTGATTTACCTTCAACCTGAATCAACTCAATCAACTCAAGCTCCTCTTGGTCAGTAATGTGCGGATGAACAACGGAGCACTTGAAGTCCGATCCACAAAGGTTTGTAAAAGCATTGTCAAGACATGCTTCTCCTCGAGTAGGCTGGTCGTTAGTATACCAACAGTTATACGACAAATCAATCACAATATTGTATTGTTTAGAGATGGAATAAATGACTATTCATTAACAAGTTTGGTGATGATTTTCCAGGCAGTATAGATAAAGCGATGAGCCAGCTGCCTCACATTCTACCAGACTACATGTTGGTGTTTGCCTTGCCCATCCTGGTCCACTGCCCTCTCTACACCAGTCACGAGGACGTAGAAGAGCTCACCAGGCTACGGACAGTGTTGTGGTTTATACTGGAGCCTCTCATACAGAAGAATGACTCGTACTGCTACGGCTTCTATAAGGAGCTCATTGACAAAATGAAGAACCTCAATGATGCCGTCAAGCCTGAGGATAACAATGTCAATTGTGTAAGTGTTTATTTTAAAAGACTTGTAAATACCTCAAGAATATACAGTGGTACAAATTGAAGCACCAATCATTGATTGGTGTGTGGCAACAAGTCTTAAAATGATTTCAATCAAGTTAGGCCTTTTCTCTGACATGCAACTGTTATTTCCCATGTCTCTTATCTTATCATGGATTTTAAGTAAGAAATAAAAAAAAATAGCCTACATTTAAATTTAAAACATTATATTTTTTTATAAAATTTACATTGTTTTCTGTTTAATAATTTTACTATATGTATATTGTATGCACATTACTGCTTACTAAAGTTGGCTTTGATAAAATTTTAATTTTGTAACCTTGGTCTGCATGTTCTTTTTTTAGAAACTCTGGGCCTTATGTGATTTGTCCATGGACTTATTGGCTCAAAAAACCGTGAACTTTGAGTTTAAAGATTTCCCTGCAGAGGCGAGAATATCACCTATGTACTTCAAGAAAAACGAAGATCCAAACTTTGTCAACACCAAGGTCTACATTCCTCCAGAGCTAATGGTAATTAATACACTTTCATGCATAAAACCAACAAACTCAAATCTCTCCAGGCTGCTGTAATAATAATAATGTAGCTAATGTATAGTAATAAGTAATAATCATGTAGCTTTGGATGGTTTTCATTTGTTGCCTGAGTTTCTATCTTGTAAGACTTAACACTACTAGTTGGATAGCCCCTGGACTATTCCCCAGCTGGATTATAGAGATTCAACTTTGGGTTTTCTACAAAATTAATGGTCTTTTTTTGAATTTGCTTGTGTTGTGTCTAAGTTAGTTGTGTACTGTTGTCAGATGAGCGGCAACGGAAGGAAAGGATTGACCAATGCGAGTGTACACATGTCAACGACAGAGCGGCCAGTGAGGAAAACCACCAGAGGTCGCAAACCTCCGCCAGAGCCTTCAGACACCAACGAGCACGATGTCAAGGTACGTCATATCACCGAAAAATGGCAATGTTTGGTTATATTTGTTGCTGTCCAAGCAAAGAGTTTTCTATGTTTTGATTTCTTGTCCACACAAAAAGTAGTTAATGCAGATATTGATGGATGTATTTAAAACAATAATAAACATAATGATATTTCTGGCCCGAAAAAAGTTTAACGAAAAATCAAACACTATTGAAAAATCCAATGTGTTTTGTTGATTGATTTTGTATTGCTTAGAGTAGTATCTGTGACTCCAGATGTTACTAGACTTCCAATCTTAATCATCTTAGTGTCCAAAATTAAGAGAGAAAATAAATGTTTGGGTAATAGCTCATTATGTAAAATTTAATAAACCATATTCTCTTTGGAAAAAGATGGACTGTCTACGCTGGTGCCTCAAGTAAATGTTAGTAGTAAAAAAATTTGGCTAGCCTACGAGTAAAAACTTAAGGATACTTCAAATAGGTGTGTGTAAATATTATCATGATTTGTTTGTTTACAAGCTGCTTAACGAGGAGGAGGAAGTTGTGTCTACCTTAAGTCAACCTATTGATGCATTGGTAGGTCTAACTCATAAATTTGTGAATGTTATGAAATATTCTATAACTGGTGTTGTGTACATCTTGCAATATTTTACTCTAAATCTGTTTCTCAGTTGTAACTTGTAAGACGTTTTAGCCACCAGTTCTTAATCAGCTTGCTGTATCTTCTATCATTCCATCAGGACACCTCTTTCGTAATACTTTCTGTTTTAGGGCAGTTATATCAGCCCCTCTATAAATTTCTGAAGCTATTTGAAAGGGAGTGTTGCACAACGTCCAAATGATACAAAGTTCAATAAGTGTCACGACGTCCAAAATATAATTTTTGAGCTGTATCAAGGTGTTCAATATAACTATTCAACTGTTGCACGACGTCTACTAAATCTCATTCAAAAGTACAGTACTGCAAGAAACATAGTTTCTCTAGAAGCTTTGGACGTCATGGGATTGGTCGTGCAACAGAGCACTTTATACTCTTACAAACTTAGCAGTAGCACCTCCTTGCTCATACGGAGCAAGGTTAGATTAGGTTAAGATAGGTTAGTATGCACTACATATGGTAAAACAGTACTCACAGTGTGCAGGCGCTCTGGACGTCGTGGGACAGTGCTGAGCTATTAGATATCATACTATTAGCTATTAGATATCATGCTGAGCTATTAGTAGCAACTGCTACTTTTTTTAAGAGTGTTCAGTGCGCTGTTTCACGACAACCAATCTCATTACGTCCAGAGCTTTTAGAAAGACTGTTTCTTGGAGTTACTGTACTTTTGGACATCGTGAGATTTGGACTTCGTGCAGCAGTGTATATTTTATATTGGAAGTCAAGAAACAGCTAAAAAATTATATTTTGGACGTCGGTGCAATGTATCTGTTTGATGACTACCCATTTAAAAATTATTGGTCGAGTTCCCTTCTACTTAGTTCTGAAGGGTTATTGTATATCCCATTCATTTGGGTACACTGCATGCCTTGTACCAAAGATTACATATGCTACGCAAAATAGATATTGCACCTTATGGCAATTTTGTGCCAAGTAGTTTTTGGATGGGGCCACCTTCACGTAGTTGGGTGGTCCCTCAACAGAGGCGCTGTGTCAAGTCTCGATCTGCATTACCATTTAAGTTCCCCGGGTGAGTTCGGTAATGTTCGCGTGCTAGGGATTAACTTGCCTGTACGCAACGCACTCGCCGACCCGTTGTCATTGTATCTACTGTAGTGTGAAAGTGCACAGCTGTCATTAATGTACCATAACTTTATCTTTTTACAAAAAGGGCATTTATTTAATTTAAAATGAAAGTGACCACGTAACAAAGAGCTAAAGGATACTAAAGGTTTACTGATATAAACATGAATTAATAAAAATCTTCAAAAATAGCAGTCACAGTGATATAATAAGCTTACAATGTTATACTAGTTTTTCTGCATTTAATTTTAACTTTAGAGAACCCTTATCAATTTAGAAATGTATAAATCCTACAAGTTTTAATAATCAGGGACTATTTGTGAGTTCGTCGACTTTTCTTATTTCGGAATTTTTATCCACAAAGTTTGCTTCCGGATTTCTAGACTAGCGCAATATCTTGCTACTAACTCACGATGAGAAATGTATGGTTAGTCAACTACTACCTAACCAGTCACTGGCTACTTGACCTTTTTAAACATAGCAATATACACATAGTTTGTAGGAAGAACATTTATCTACACAGATCGGCATTTGTTTTCAAACTACGTATTATCTCGTCTTGGTGTTTCATAAGTGCAGTTTGCAACTGAGCTTTGAAGAAAATGTAGAGCATAAGATACAAAACATAGATTTTTGATTTGGATTGTTTTATGTAACAAATCTTTCAACTGACGACTATATAAAATAAATTTAAAAACACATAGTTTTAGAAACAGCGGAACCTTAGTTGTACATAAATTAAAGAGGTTATCTTTACCACGTATAAACGATATTTAGATTGGAAATTGGAGGTCAGTCACACTCTCGCCTTCCCAGTAAGTTCCTGAATCAACATTAAGGCATTGTATTGGCGTAGCCAGGTTTGGATTGGAGCGCCCTGGAGCAGAAATTGCCTAACCACCCCTCTCCAAAATTGAACCCCATAAATATATAGCCTAGGATACTTTAAGGTCCATAAAGTTGGCCCCCCCCATTTAAGCACTAACGTCAAAAATGGTACCAATCGTTAGTGCTACGTTAGTGCTGGTTAGTGCTGAAATCCCCAACGTTAGTGCTCTTTTGGTTCAAGTGTTATTATTAAAAAACTGTGGGTGGGGCCAACTTTATATAAAGTTAGCCCCCCCCAGTACAAATAATTGAGCACTAACGTCAAAAATGGTATTAATCGTTAGTGCTACGTTAGTGCTGGTTAGTGCTGAAATCCCCAACGTTAGTGCTCTTTTGATTCAAGCGTTATTATTAAAAAACTGTGGGTGGGGCCAACTTTATATAAAGTTAGCCCCCCCCAGTACAAATAATTGAGCACTAACGTCAAAAATGGTACCAATCGTTAGTGCTACGTTAGTGCTGGTTAGTGCTGAAATCCCCAACGTTAGTGCTCTTTTGATTCAAGCGTTATTATTAAAAAACTGTGGGTGGGGCCAACTTTATATAAAGTTAGCCCCCCCCAGTACAAATAATTGAGCACTAACGTCAAAAATGGTACCAATCGTTAGTGCTACGTTAGTGCTGGTTAGTGCTGAAATCCCCAACGTTAGTGCTCTTTTGATTCAAGCGTTATTATTAAAAAACGGTGGGTGGGGCCAACTTTATATAAAGTTAGCCCCCCCCAGTACAAATAATTGAGCACTAATGTCAAAAATGGTACCAATCGTTAGTGCTACGTTAGTGCTGGTTAGTGCTGAAATCCCCAACGTTAGTGCTCTTTTGATTCAAGCGTTATTATTAAAAAACGGTGGGTGGGGCCAACTTTATATAATAATTAGGCCCCCGCCAGTACAAATAATTGAGCTTCAAAAATGGTACCAATCGTTAGTGCTACGTAAGTGCTGGTTAGTGCTGAAATCCCCAACGTTAGTGCTCTTTTGGTTCAAGTGTTATTATTACAAAAATGTGGGTGGGTCAAATGTGATATAAAGTCAGCCCTACCCAAATTTTTACCAGTTACTGATAGTATTAAAAACTAGTTACAATTACGGATGGCAAAAGATTTAAATAATTTTAAACACCATATTGAACGAAAAACTTCTTTGTCTAAAAAATAGGAGAGATGTAACTACTTATCACTATTTTATACCTAAAACAGTAAAAAAATTCCCTGTTTTCTGGTATTCAAACCACTAAAACAAACAAAAAAAAATCTAAACCTCAATAGTGTAGCATATGGTTGGAAAGCTTAAAAATGGCGCATTTTTTAACATATTCCGACACTTTCTTGTATACAGGGTGTGAACAAATGCAATAGACCATTGTTTTTTTTTTAATTTTGATCAAACATCTTAATTTTTATCTTTGAATCTATTTACAATGGAGTTTTTACAACTGATTCTCCGTCATTTTCTATTGTTTTTATTCAAAATTTAATGTAGAACACGAAAATGACATTATCTACTCAAATCCATTTACAGGTAATTGAGAAATAGCTGTATTAAGTTTAAAAACATAGTTATTTTTTAAAAACATAAAATAATTCTTTGGGAAGCTAATTTTTAGACTTGAAACCTGTCACACTGCATTTACTTTGTACTTACACCAAAAAAATATTTTTTCACACTGAGTACCAATCACCCTGTATATGACGGGCTGCTTATGTTGTAGTTAGCTGGCCTAAAGATCATTTTTACAGGAACCATAAAATTGTC
Organism: Macrosteles quadrilineatus; assembly: GCF_028750875.1. Classification (NCBI taxonomy): domain Eukaryota; kingdom Metazoa; phylum Arthropoda; class Insecta; order Hemiptera; family Cicadellidae; genus Macrosteles; species Macrosteles quadrilineatus. The sequence continues at coordinate 32,077,524 of NW_026542598.1, read as the reverse complement.
CTAGCTTTAGTAGGCTACAATTTTTTTAGTGAACCAACAAAAATAAGTATAAAATATAAATTCTTTTTTCACCGAAGTCATGGAAAATAACAAGTACAAAGAATAGTAGTACCAGACCTCAGGTTTTTGAAAGTTTTTGATGACTGATTGATTGATGGTAGAAGTTCATAGCTTATTGTACATCTTCGAATATTGGCCACATCTGTGCACGTTTAATACTGAGTGGCATTTTTCTGGCCCCAGTTGCTATTTTTCATTGGGATACTAAATTATAATACTTTTTAACAACTTGGTTATATTTGATGTTGGACCATTACCTTACACAAACACAAAATTACATTTAAAAAATGTTGATAATAAAACACAAATAAAGAGTGTGATGGAAGGAGCATTGATTGTAAATATTTCAACTCCACCGTTCATAGAACCCATGGTCCAATTTTCTCCTGCCAAGTTTTTTCATTTTAACTTACGGTACTAATTATTTTTAATAAGTTCCATCGTATAACCTGTTGATCATGGAGGTTTTAGGTACAAGTTTTTATCCAATAAAGAAAAAGTATAGTTATGCAAACTATGGTAAATTCATATATTTTTAAATGTTAGCGTGTTTTAATAGTGTGTAAGTGATAAGATATTATTCGTTTGACTTTTGTGATTGCTACTGAAAGGACAATAAAGAGATTTTGATTTTGATCTTGAATATGGGGTGAAAGGGTAAAAAAGCTAGATATTCAGTTAATCTCAAGAGTTATTTTTAATAGATTTTATAATTGCACCGCACAACAATAACTAACACACTCCCAATAGCTTTGACAGTACAGAACTGTAAAACTAAAGTTATTTGATCTTAAAATATACCCGTAAGATTGAAATTCTTCTTTTTACAATCCAAGTTAAAACTGCTGAAAATGGCACATCAACGAATATCAATAGTAGCTATTGTATAACTGATCTGACAGGTCAATGCAAAATAAAAACGTAAGACATAACCATACATGTAGACAAATCCTAGAAAAAAACTGACCAGCAAATTGATTCTGAATCTGCTGAGAAATTGTGATTGGATAAAATTATACTAATTAATTACACCAGCCAGATATTTGACATTTGTGAAAACTTTGTAAAATCTGATGACATACAAATCACACAGTTCTGTTGGGTTTAAATACTTCTAAAAACTGAATACTTAAAACTAGAAAAAGTAAGCAAAACGATATAAAATATTTAACACACAAATGCAGAGAGAGATAAGTTAAGGGAATAAAGAATATATTATATGACTTTTATAAACTCTGTAGTAATATCTACAAACACTTAACACAGTTTAAAAACAAAAAATTGTATGGACAGCATATGTACAGTAATCCAAACTTAAAAAGGGAAAAGTAAAGTTCAGAGGAATTAGGTTGTAGACAGCATTTTTATTACACTGATTTGTTATACCAGAGCCCCAGTCAAGTGTTTGATTGTAGAGACATCGATATTGAAGCTGCTATATGACTGTAAAAGTATTGAAAATAGAGCCATGAATGGAGTAACAATCTGTCTATATTATTTTTACAAAATATGCACATCTAAAGAGCAAACTCTTTCCGTGTAAAATATTTCCATCTTTAACAAAATTCAAACAAATACAAAAAAACCTTATGCAAAAATTTGTTGAAAGGTCGAGACTTTGGTCCATATGATAATATCAGGAAAAGTGATCACAAAACTATCATAACAAACATATACTTTATATAATATTACATTCATGTTAAATTAATAAATTGGTATTTTAAATTGTCTGTCTATAAAATATATTCAAAAGTATTTGCACATTGTTAGTAAATAAAAGCTTTATACAAAAACTGCTATACAAAAAACCTATATATTTAACAAAAGTGAAGCTACAATAACTAAATTTTACTAAATTAAATCCATTTATCAAGTGACAAGAAATATAAAAGTAAAGTTCATTTTATATGACCCTGTGATGAGCTTTTTCTGATGCAGATGAGAAAATGCAAGAGTGAAAAGAGAGTATATGCTACCGTATACAAATGAATGTGAGTTTTGGCACAAAACAATTATACATAAAAAAACAAATAAACTACTAAAAGTTGATGAAGTCAGACTGAAACATTAAACGGTATACATAATCAAGTGAATACAAACACATTTATTGTTGTTAGTGCGAATAACTTTCTCTCGCATATCATCATATATCTCCCACCCTCCATCAGACCTTCTACAGTACGAAATGTAGTGACCAATACCACCAGATATTAAAGGCGGTAAAAAAGCTATAACTGATCTTAAATGGAATAACTTGTTAGAAAAAGTGATATGTGTTGGTATTTGTTCAAGCTTATACGTAGTGTTGTTTTCAAATTCCTGAGTTGCCTGTTGTTTGCAGTCATCTCCAGCAACTTCAATCATAAGATGCCCATTGACACCAAACTCTTGATCATAAGACACCTCTCCGTAGCACAGTGGTGTGGTGGATAATTGCAGGTCAAGCAATTTGTAGTCCTCAGGCACTTTACTTGAATCCATTAGAGGTTTCATGCATCTCCTTGTCTCACCGGGGCTTATGCACATTGCTCGCTCAACTGCCTTTTCTAATGAAGCGATTCCATTATCAGAGAGGAACTTTGAATCCATTCTCAGTACAGAAAAACTCTTGCTGGTCTTTTTCTCTGGACAGAATGGTGAAGAGCAAAGTTTGGTTTCTGATAAACTTGCAGAAACAAACTTAGAAACTACGTCCGTAATCGTAGTTTCGCATTTCACCCTAATGATGTCTTGCTCCAAATTGTCCGACGGATACTTATTCTTTAATACAAGTATTCTTTGTAAGTAAAGCGAACTTGCTTTAAGTCCCTGAACAAGTCCGGACGAAAGCTTGGACAATCCTTGTTGGTTTGTGTCTGCAAGACTGGCGTAATTGACGCTGTCACAAAGACAAACAGCTATGCCTTGTGCAGCACTGTCAAAGGCGCAAGTATTTTCCAAAACCACCTGGATTTTATTCACGCATCTTGGTTTTAAGCCAATTGAATTGCCGTTTTTCAAAAGCTTTATTTTTACTCTGTTCTTTGATTTATTTTCCTCTGCATGTTTCATTTCAGGGCAAGGTGACAGGTAATAGCTTTTCTTAATTTTTTTTTCCTTTCCTTGGTTACGCCAATTTTCTATTTGGTTGAGCTCTTCAAAAACTGGTTTTGTCATGTCATGTCTTCTTTTATTTTCATTTGACGTTGGGTCGATTTCAATGTTTTTGGCACAAGACATGCATTTCCTCTTCTGGCCAAACCCTTCTTCTCCAACGGGTAGGGAACAACCATCCAAGGCGTGAACAGCTTTATTACAAATTATGCACTTGTGTGCTCCCTCCGGCTTGTTGCCATTGGAACAGGCAATGCAGGGGGTATTCATGCTTGCGTTCTTGAAGGGTGTCTCTTGAGCTTTTTGGTGCACAACTTCTTGACTCACAGCACTCACCTCTTCCTGAAACATTTGAGTCGAACCAGCAATTTTTAATGACCCATCGTTCAGTTTAATATGGTCCATTAAAAAGTTGTCAACACGAAGGCATTCGCCTTTTGTCAACAGATTAACCTTTAGTTCCTTGAAATAACTTTCAACGGAGGTGCTACTTCCCACTTTTGCCCCATACCCAAAAATAGGCACCATTACTCCTGTCCACAAAGGAAGCTTTACACACATGGGGATAAGTGATTTATAAAGATCAGGAATGAAATGAAGATTATCCCTATTTCCATCATCATTGTCTTTAACAGCTTCGTTGCATTCTTCAAATATAATGGTTAACCACTGGCTGAATTTGTTGCATTGCTCTTCTTCTGGAATAGAGGCCTGACATCTCTCTTCGGATTCGGTGTCCGTCAAGGTTTCAATTGTTGTGTCATCAACAATCACATAAGCATCATGGTCAATCGTTTGTGGCGAGGAGATAAGTTGTTTAAGCCAGTTTTTGCTAGCTTCACTAGTGGTATCCTCACCTGTGCTAGAAGACATCCCCTCTGTTTCACTTAAACTAACGGTCAAAATGGCACTGATAATATTCCTAGCATGATCTAAGGTTGTGCTGAGAATTAATTGTGCAACAGATCTTATGTAAAACTCTCTAACCCTCTTACTTTTATTTTTCAAGCACGGCCACTGGCTAATGAGTTTTAAAACATGAGCAACGTCTACTCTGATAAAACAATGGGGTATGTCTTCCTCCAAGATGTCTTCAACCAGAAAATGGTAACATTTATTGATGTACTCATTTATCGTGTTGTACTTTGTAAATGCGCTACATACTGCACTGAGTAAAGCAGGGGACATATCACTGACACATTGTATAGGAATATGAGCTCCTGATCGTATCCATTCTTTGAGCCAAAAAGTAATGGCATTTGTATTGTGCCTCTCAGATAGCATGCAAACGACCGGTATCTGATTTTCCGTACCAGAAGTCACTTTGATCACACCACTATACAGAAAAATGTGGCCTGACATATTTCCCGCTGGGCGCTGAATTTTCCTCACGATTCCTCCAGTCGCATCGATAAACAATGTTGGCACTTCAGCTTTTGAACAGTAAGAATTATACAATCGCAGTTGATCGGTTGACCAATAGTGAACAAAGAATTTGTCCAGACCAATATCTTTTATGGCATTCTGGTAGGGTTCACTGTACTGTATCAACTGAAGGGATGTAAATAGATTGTTATGAATATTTTGTTTTGTTCGTGCCTCACTTTTGGCTGTTCTTAACACATGTAATGATGGCAAATGGGGAGGTTCTTTATCGAAGAGCACCATTTCCTTCTCTGCTTGCAGCTTTCTATATTTACTGACACTTTCATTTCTCTCTAAGATAGGTTTTATAACCTCTTGTCTTCTTTTGCCAGCAAGTTTTCTTTTGTATCCACGGTTGTGGGGAATGTTTGTATCTCCTCGTAGGGTGAACGTCAAAACAACATCTTCATTTTCTTTAGGTTCTTTTAGACAACTCCCATGAAATGACGACATGCATTCCTTACAAACAGCATGAATAGAAAGATATTTTTCCGCAGCTTCTGTTCCAACTTTGGCTCTTTTGAAAATAAGAGTGCAGGGGATCTTTTTTTCATTCCATATTGCCTCGTTTACAATGTCTGTCCAAACCCCAGGCTGAAGAGTGCGATAAAGTCTTGATGCCGACCTACGGCTTTTTTCTTGTTTTCTTTTGTATAAAGATTCCAACGGTTTCATGAGATTCCATTTTTCTTTTCCTATCCTAATTTTGAAATTTTGTAATTCTTCATTAGAACACGAGTGTTCACTACTAATTGACAAGGTCTCATCGTCACTGGATTCGCTGATTACATTGTTGTTTGTATCTTTGCTTATGTCACATGGCATTACTGAATCAGGCTTTTTTGGAAATTGTTTGAGAGCAAACGTATAAAGTGCTTTTGGAGTAATAGCCAGGTTGTTTTTGCATTGTAGATTGAACCATATTTCTGAAGACGGGGCAGTAACTCGACCATTTTTCAGAATCTCTTCCAAATTTTCACTAAGCAATTTTAAAAGAACTTCTTTCTCAACTAAGGGCTTCTTAGGCATAATTTTTCTTGGTCTGGAACAAACCAATTTTGAAAGACTTTGGTTACTAATTTGTAAAGGTTGAATGTACCAGTCAGTAAGGGCCATTCCCAAGGATTACCATATTATTAGTTATTATATTAGTTATTAGCTATCAATATCAATGCGAATATGAGTAAGGTTACGTTCTGCCAAAGCCCCGTCAAGTGAATACAAAATTTCATAATGATCGGCCATTTTTCGTGACCACTATCACAGACATACAGGGCATTTAAAAAGGTGGGGACATAATTTACGTACTGATTCCTTGGGCAAAGATAAAATCAAGTATACTATTTTTTTTTTCAAAATCGCATCATTAACTAGTGTAAGAAAGGGAATTAACCCTGTACCCACGGTGATCATCGACGCAGACACTCCGTTCACATTACACTTAGTGGACCAGTTGGTGTGAACAGAGTTGAATAGTAGCATGGGCATCGATTTTAAAATTCTTTTCCCCGCTGACGTGAGCTATGATCGCAGTAGGGCTGACTTCCGATAAACAACTTAAACCTATAAGCCACACACCCTATCGGTAATCAGCTAATGAGAAGGTCTAATGAAGAAGACGGAGGGGTGAGGTGTCTTGGAGTTGGAGGACCAGGGAGGAAAAATCGAGGAGATAACCGCGGGCTACAAGGAAGATCGGAGTGCGTGTGTCTGTGCGTGTGCTTCAGGGACTATTAGCAGTATGTAAAAAAATGTAAAAATTTATAAACATGTTATATAGTCAATTCATATAATTTGTTATTATTTCAATCTTTAAAATTTTCTATTTTCTTTTCTTGTAAATTAACGTTGTAATTCTTTTTCTTACTATTGTTGCTCTTTGTTTTTTCAAAGTTCTTTTTTGGTGATGTAACTTCTTTGTTTTCTAAATTTATTTGTTTTATTACACATATTTAGTCCCACCTAAAGCAGCCTTATGTCTTTTTGAACCTAACACCTCTGCACAAAAGCTAAGCGAGTGTAAACTTTAAGAGGCTTAATTGAGCGGAGCGAGCGAAGCGAGCGAAGCTCTTTAGGATCAACTTCAATGCAACAAATAGAGAAACATCACTCAATAACGGCTGAACGCATTTCAGCCAAACTTAACAAAATTACTTAGACTAATAGTGAGATGGTTTTTAAACAAACAAATTTCAATTAGATAATGCTAATGCAATTTAAAACGAACATAAAATTTCCAATTAATTTTAACATTAGGCTTATGGGACTAAAGTAGCCATGAGAGGTTTCTTGTTTACAAGAAAATGTAAACAAGAGAATCATAAGGTATTTCTGAACTTTCTAGACTTTTCTTTTAAACGTTTTTAAATCATTCCTATGATCTTAATAAACAATAAAATACCGTTAAACATTTTTTTAAGTCGCGGAATTCACTGCAAATCAAGAAAATATACGGAACTACTTTCTCAATGCGCGGAGCATAAACAAGGAGCGGAGGGATACGGACCGGTGACTACTTTCTTGGGAACCTATACGTGTTGCCAGCTGATTAGAAACAGCCAATGTTAGAAATCAGGATTTAATAAGCGATATATCGAACCACATCGAAATCGATATTTAATCCGATAATACCGAATACCTCACAGGTTATATTATGTTGAATTACATCGACGGTGCAGTAAGTTATTACACTTATTAATAAAACACAGATTGAACACTGATCTAATTTAGGCATGTGAGGAAGGTAGGTCGGGGTTTATGAGTATATGTTTTTAACTAAGGTTAAATTAGGAAGGTAAAGTGTAGGTTATAGGTAGGTGATCGGGTTGTTTATTTGTGTTCCACCATATAATTTTTATCTTTTGGAATAGTTGGTTAAACGGGGAAACGATTTAAAAAATGTGATCTTAACAAACCATCTACAGTATTCTAGCATTGACTTTAAAAGTCAATGATTCTAGCAAATTACTACATAAAAACCAATTGAAAAGAACATTTGGATTTGGACCTTTTGACCATAGCAAAACTAACATATAATTTATGAAATGTGAAAAGTTGTATATCATTAAATACTATTCTGTAATATTAATAATTGTTCGGCAAATCCTCATTTTAATGGTTCGGCTAAAAATGGAATCTGCATTTTGTGAAACAGTAATTTGGTAACAATTCAATAATTTCAAATGTTGATATAACAGTAGCCTGTACTATATAAATACTGTTATTTGATTGCCAAGCCACGGACTATACATACGTCCAGTTACAACCGTAATAAGTAGGGCCTAAACCTGGGCTTATAGAAGTACACTTTTAAATACGGTATGGATAATTGTCTAGGCCTGTCCAGAAGTAGGCTACTAATTTCCAATTAAATTATCTACATTGTATATTTAAGGCATTTCTTCCCTACTTATTATTATTCTGTTTTCACTTAAATCAGCTGAATGCGATGTTTACTTATTACTTATGTTTAGGCCTATATTTCAGCCATCTTATTTTATTGTTCAATAAGTAAGTCTTTTTGCACTTTTTACGTTTTTACACATTGAAATACATGACTGATAATTCAGATAATTTTGGTCTTTTAAAGGTGTTTTACATTTGAGTGTTACATTAAAATAGCCCTACATTTTTCGTAGGCCTATGTTTTATCTTTGACTATCAATACAGACATTCCATCCCCATGTTAAATTTGTAGCCAGCTTTTTCATCAAAATCTTCTGTATCCCATGGCTAATGGAATTTATTAAGGCCAGTATTAAAATGCCGTCGCTAAATCGTCCTAATAATGGCAGAAGACCTACATTCCAGTTACATTACAATCATATCCTCCATCAAGAATACTTGGTATTAAAAATCATAAATTATTTCCAGCAAAGAAAGCTGAGTTTAACCGATTGCAAGGGTTGAAATGAAGACCAACGTTTATGTTGCACAGTTGAATTGAAATGTCAAATATCCCCTCCTGTTGTTACACAATACTCGTTTTTTAATAGTTACTATTTTTTATACTTATTTACTTAAATCGATTGTAAGGGTGAAAAATGAAGTCCAATGTTTTTGTTGTAGGCTACAGTTGAATTTGAATATTAAATTTCCTTTGTCTTTTTATATACTTTAATGCCCTTTTTGGATGTTAATATCAGATTCCAACTACTGTAATATTTTCCTGGTCAAAACTACCATAATGCACTTCTGGAAGAGGTCATTTTGAACTATTATAATTTGAATCAATAAAACCAGCATTAGTAAATAAACCTATTGACTTTTTTACATTTAGTTACTTACTAGCTGTAACCCGCGGGCTTTGCCCCGTTTAAATATCAAATCACGTTTGTTCCGCTCAACTGGCTTTCACCTCTCTGAAAGCAACCCTAGTTTTAGGAGAGGCTTGGAACTCGTACTAGATACCCGCCGTCTCATTATACCCTATTTTACAACTAAAAATATTTATATTTCAGCTGTTTCTTATTCGGTGTTTTGGAACTTGATCTGATAGGGAATTACAAATGCTAAATAAAAATGTTCTTGACATATTTTCATAAGAGCAGCCAACTTCAAGTAATTTAAGTTTAAAAAAAATTTAATGGCCGCCATTTTGAAATTCTAAGTTGAATCAGGATAATTTTTTTTCTAACGTAATTCTCTTCTCCCTTAACATGAATATCACTTATTATAAAGATCGGTTGAAAACACTCAAAGATATAAATATTTTTGTGAAAAATACAAAATGGCGGATATCTGGTTAACGAAGCGATTTTGGGAAAATGTTATACTTTATTTTCTCTTTATTTTGGTCCAAGGAATCAGTACGTAAATCCCCACCATTTTTGAACACCCTATATAAGCAATCGTTTTATTTTTGATTTTACATTTTATAAAATGGCCGCCAACTTTGATTTTTTTTAATGGACGACCCTATATTTTTGGATAAGATATATATATTTTTGGAGGAAGATCTTTTGGATACAATTTCCGCGAACATGTTCAAGGATTGATAATTAACAACTTGACATCAATGAAAACCAATGTTTTCCAACATTTGCTTCGTCTTGACCATAGTTACAAAAATAACACTTCAAAGAAAGGGAAAGAAATTGACACAAAGATCATCCTAATCATATTTAAATATGGGTAGGTACCATAAAAACCATACTTGAAATAGTGAACTAAATTAAATACACCCGTCACAGCATACCTGCATAGTCAGCAAATTTCCAGTACTGAAATAAAAAGTAAAAATGAACCCTCAAATCAAGTTTTGTCGGACCAAGTATATAAATAAACATGCACAAATTATAAGGAAAGCATGGGAAATAAGTATGTAGGTTTTGTGCCTCAAAAACTTTTTAAATTGGGCACCGTAGGTCATTATCAAGCATTTCACAACTAGGTAAAGCCACCGCAGAGTGGTATGTTTAGAAATAATAAGGAATATAGGGGTCTATAGATTTTTTCCCCCATAAGGATAACATTGAGAATTGAGTATGCAGGTTTTCAGCAGCAGAAATGTAAAAACTTGAGATATCAGGCCATAACTCAGTATATACAGGATGTTCAAAAAAGGTGGGGACATATTTTACCTAGTGATTCCTTGGGTCAAAATAAAGAGTAAATCAAGAATAACATTTTTTCCAAAATCACTTCAATAACCAGATATCCACCATTTTGTATTTTTTACATATACATTTTTATTTTTTAATATTTTCAACCGATCTTTATGAAACTTTGTATGTATGTTAAGGTAGACGAGGCCCGTGTCATAAAAAAGTTCATCTTAAACTTAAAATTTCAAAAAAAACGGCCATTTAAAACTTTAAACTCAAATTACTTGAAAATGACTGGTTTTATGAAAAAATGCCAAAAACACTTTTATTTAGAACTTTTAATTACCTATCAAACGATACCACGGTTCAAAAAGATTGAATAAGAAATAGCTGAAATATTACGATTTTTCTTGTAAAATGGGGCAAACCTGACTAGCTTCTGCCTTATTCTATCCCATTTTACAACTAAAAATAGTAATATTTCAGCTATTTCTTTTTCGATCTTTTTTAACTTGGTATTGTTTGATAGGGAATTAAAAATGTTAAATAAAAGTGTTCTAGACATTTTTTCATAACATTAGCCGTTTTTTAGTAATTTAAGTTACAGAAATAAAAACGGCCGCCATTTTGAAATTTTAAGTTGAATCAAGATGACATTTTTTTCTCACATTGGTTTTTTCAACCTTAACCTACATACCAAGTTTTATAAAGATCGGTTGAAAAAATTCAAAAATAAAAATGTTTAAGTAAAAAATACAAAATGGCAGATATCTAGTAAAAGAAGCGATTTTGGAAAAAATGTAATTCTTGATTTTCTCTTTATTTTAACCCAAGGAATCATTAGGTTAAATATGTCCCCACCTTTTTTGAACACTCTGTATAAACTAGATAAAAACATTTACCAAGTTTTATTAAGATAGAGTCCCATCTCTCCCAAAACAAATGTTATTCATTTCCCATAAGGTAAACATTGGTACAAGCCACTGTGTTACTACTATCAATATCTTGGAGACCAATGAACAAAGAGCAATGATTCAAATAGGGAAAAATAGGTTCTCTTCAAAGCAGAATTCAATGGTGTAAAATTAAATCTGATTACTTAAACTTTCTATGTAAAAACACCTGCAACCCCCCATTTATTAGGGAAACCCCCCTCCTCCTTACCTAAGTCCAATTTTGCTAGTTTTCATTTTAAATTGACCTATAAATAAGTTTCAAGGAATTTAATTGGCTTTTTCAATATTTTCTATCAAATGTTAAGGCTAAATTTACTTGTTACACAATTTAAATGGACAGCATTTACATTGACTTGACGGAAATTACACATAATAGCAAAGGAAAAATTTGCAGGGTGTCTGCTACGGGAGCATTTACATTGTATTGTATTGTATTGTGGTCAAAACTTAAAGTAAAAGCACTTACCTTTAGTTAGTTATACAATCATTGAAGACGATCAAAGGTGAATGAAATCATATAACTCCCAAGAGTCAACAAATAACTAAGTACTCTTCCAACTTTCACAAATTTATAACTAAGACCACTCAAATTACATGCGCATAAGATACCCCTACCATTTGGCATGCCCCCACCACCATCCCTGCCCTGCAGACTGGCGCCGCGGTATCCTTTGACCAGGCAACCTCAGAGACGCCGCCGTCTCGGGGTGGGGGGCAGCCCTAGCGGCCGAAGCTGCCGTGCTTTACTATCTAAACTAGTAATTTCATCGATTCGCCATTCCACAAAGTGTAAACTATTTCCGGTTAATAACACTTGAACCAAAAGAGCACTAAGGGGTATTTTAGCACTAACCAGCACTAAGATAAGATAAGAATAGTGTTTTATTTTACAAAATAGTTTACAAACTTACAAATTGTATTTTACGCACATATGGGTCTGACCGTCTACATTCCACTACATAATAAATTACATACAAAATGCATTCGTACAAAAGATTAGAAACATAAAAGCTCATTCAGAGTGGTTTAATTTCATTATTATTTATTCTACTACACTACAGATATTTTTTAGGCTATTGCCTAACCTTACCTACACGATTACGTATATACACATACATCATTCATAGGGTAGGCCTATACATACACACTCCACATACACACACATATGTATATATACACACAATTTGCAAATTAACCCAAGAATTGGTTTATACAGTAAACAATAATAGGCTATATTATCTTTAAAAATAATCAATGGTTCTTTGAAACTAACCGGCACTAACGTTACACTAACGATTTGTACCATTTTTGACGTTAGTGCTCAATTATTTGTACTGGGGGGGGCTAACTTTATATAAAGTTGGCACCACCCACAGTTTTTTTTTATAATAACACTTGAACCAAAAGAGCACTAACGTTGGTGATTTCAGCACTAACGTAGCACTAACGATTGGTACCATTTTTGACGTTAGTGCTCAATTATTTGTACTGGGGGGGGGGCTAACTATTATATAAAGTTGGCCCCACCCACCGTTTTTTAATAACAACGCTTGAATCAAAAGAGCACTAACGTTGGGGATTTCAGCACTAACCAGCACTAACGTAGCACTAACGATTGGTACCATTTTTGACGTTAGTGCTCAATTACTTGTACTGGGGGGGGCTAACTTTATATAAAGTTGGCCCCACCCACAGTTTTTTAATAATAACGCTTGAATCAAAAGAGCACTAACGTTGGGGATTTCAGCACTAACCAGCACTAACGTAGCACTAACGATTGGTACCATTTTTGACGTTAGTGCTCAATTATTTGTACTGGGGGGGGCTAACTTTGTATAAAGTTGGCCCCACCCACAGTTTTTTAATAATAACGCTTGAATCAAAAGAGCACTAACGTTGGGGATTTCAGCACTAACCAGCACTAACGTAGCACTAACGATTGGTACCATTTTTGACGTTAGTGCTCAATTATTTGTACTGGGGGGGGGCTAACTTTATATAAAGTTGGCCCCACCCACAGTTTTTTAATAATAACGCTTGAATCAAAAGAGCACTAACGTTGGGGATTTCAGCACTAACCAGCACTAACGTAGCACTAACGATTGGTACCATTTTTGACGTTAGTGCTCAATTATTTGTACTGGGGGGGGCTAACTTTATATAAAGTTGGCCCCACCCACAGTTTTTTAATAATAACACTTGAACCAAAAGAGCACTAACGTTGGGGATTTCAGCACTAACCAGCACTAACGTAGCACTAACGATTGGTACCATTTTTGACGTTAGTGCTCTAATGGGGGGGGCCAACTTTATGGACCTGATACTTTATTTCCATCTTAGTGGTCTTCGTTGATAAACACTTAAACCACAACGTACGTCTATTTTTAATTGACAATAAATTACAAATTATTGCATAATAGTATGATGAAGGTAGTTAATAATATATTTCGGAACTCTATCATAACTGTTTTTAGGCAGACTCTAAAGATAATGAAACATTGACAGTAGAAATACTGGTGAATTCATCGCTATGTGACGAAGGGGCTGCCGTGAGACGGTGGTGATCGTCTGTAGAGGCAGTAATGAGTGCAGACTGCTGAGTGACAACTGGTGTACATCCATAGTTTGTTAGTACATAACTAGTCATGTTGGTACAGCTTCCTTTTTACTCCTCATATTATTTATAAAGCAGTTAGGTTAAAAATGCAGTTCACACACTAAACTTGAATGTAAAGCAGTGTCGGGAAGGTCTTTCCGTTTTTTGATTGCCGTGTTTGCCATTTATCACATACACTCGTCTTAATACCTGGTATTGTTCATGGAAATATTCACATCATAATACAATTGTAATTCACTACACATAATACTAACACTTCTTCACTCTTGCTAATCCATCTTCTAACAAACCTCCGGTTACTTACATAAGCAAACAACCACGGATAAAGGTTAACCATAACAACAAACAACAACAAGAAATACGTAAATAACAGCTGGTCATGTCGGCAATGAAGTCTTAGGTTGTGAAGACATTCGCTAGGCTTCGCATGAAAATTGATATCACAAAAATGGCTTGGCTGCAATATCTATTTTGCGTAGCATATGTAATCTTTGCTTGTACATTTCCATTAGGGTATTTAAACCCTCCTCCTCCCCCCCCCCTCTCTCCCTGGAATACGAAACCTACAAGTGCAACAAAATTAGATAAATACTATCAGACTAATGAACATTGTATATACTGTATTGCAAAGAATTTAATCTTTGGTTTATAGAATCATGTTGTTTCAGCCTGCTTCTGCATCCGACTCAAGAATACACCTACCACATATGGAAGTAGATGTGAGTACTTCAGTTGACCTTTTATTTATGTACATCTGCACGTCACCTAGTGGTCAAAATTTGTGGGTCAAGCACAGTTTGGATAAACTATATCATAGATGTGGAAGCAGCTTGTAAGCAGACCTTGTATTTATTTATATTTTTTTACTCTCTACTTTCCAATTGTTCTACTAGCCAAAAGAGCCAGTAATATCTTTGCACTGACTAGATGGCTTTACACTCTCAACAACAGCAAACAATAAATTTTAACCAATAAATACAGTTCTAAGAATATTTTCAGTAAATAACACTTTTACTTTCATATGGTCAATATTTTTGTGATTGGTTTCAGTCGGACGATCAAGAGGAGAGGGAGCCCCCGCCTAAGCGAGGTCGTCTCGCTAAATTAGAGAAAGCAGAGTGATAACACCTGATTCTGAATGGTACAAAGTGATAAGAGGACACTCTGTGAGTGAAACAACTGTGTAAGCGGTTCCTGGAAAAACAAACTATCACCAAAGAACACTTGGAAACATTTGTCTGCTAAAGCCAAAAGAGGTACTTTTCATCAAGGTTTGCAGTTTGCAAGCGGTTTTAATATTTTGTCATTTTATTCGTGACTTAAGTTTTAAGTTGAACGTTGGGTACGAATTGTTAGAAACATAAAACCAAAATCAATAGTAGTTTTATCATGATAATTTAATTATAGAAAAGTTGTTGACACAAATATTTAATTATCGACGGTTTAATGGAAATTCTCGAACATAATAATGATTTAAGCACGTTGATTTGAGAACATATTGTTAATATATTTTCACAGTAAAAAGGAATTGAATTCTCATAATATTGGTTAGTAATGAACTATTTTTATTTTGTCATATCACAATGTTTTTACATAATCCATTAGGAGACTAGTCCTAAGAATTTGAGCATAAATTACCTGGTATTTATTTCATATGTAGAGTCAAAGTTAACATAACAACAGTGAAACTACACGATTAATTTAAATAACTATAAACTGAATTGTTTTAATGACTTTGTCTTTATTTCATGGGTTGAATGAGACCTGAGAGACAACGCTCCTAACGTCCTGAATTTTGAAAAAAGATATTTGCTACGAATTTAAAAACATTGAAGAAAATTGTCAAGTTTGATATTTAGTTCACAGAATTGAATTTTTTCAATTCACAGCTTGTAGGCAAATGTTCAGGATAATTAGTAGAACTAAATTCCATTTAGCACATGGAAAATAACTGAGAAATCTTACTTATTTTTGATCTGTTTGTATTGTTTCACATCATATTTCTTGATAAAGTGAAAAAGCTCTTAATTTTACAAATCTGTATCACTCCAAAAAGACCCTTGAGGATAGTTGTTACTATTTAAAAATCACTAAGTTATTGGTTAGTTTTACTATCATTCCATAAAACCAAACAGAAGGCCTGTTCAGCCTACAGCTGTGCTACCTACAGCACTGTTGTGGGCCAGGTGCCAACTTTTTGAACCTGTAATTCCATTAATTTATTGAATGGGAGCATTTCACTAGGCCCAAAGCTTATATTTCAGTACAAGGTCTAAGAATACAGCCATTGCCAGAAGTAAACATTTACTTTTTGAAATTAACTTGTAGAAAGACTGTCCTTTGAACTTTGGACCCTGTTAAGTTAGTTATTATTTTTTTATTTCACAAGGTCCAAAGGTTATTTTTAGTTTACAAGATCCAAAAATAAATTGTACAGAGGGTCCAAAAGTAGGAATAATTTCATATCCCAGATTGAAGGCGTTTGAGTACACGCCATGACCATCAACGTTCCTAGCTATCTATTTTCTTTTGTGATGTACTGTAACTTGTTATTTGTAATCAATCTCTCTGCATGCATTTTCATTTTATCATCATAGCTTGATTTTTTTAACTTGACATAATATTGGAAAACTGCTCTGCACTATAAACGTGGGATTAAAACATTAACATTATATCAAAAAATGCTTTGTTCTAAAATCTTGATTGTGATAAATGTTTAATTTCTTGTCTTTTTTATAATTGTGCGTTATTAAGCCCAAATTAATTTTTAGGCTATTTTATTTATCTCAGTTGTAATCTGCTCTAAGCCTCTGTGTTTCTTTCATAACTAGACCTACTCAGTCATTACACTATCTTACGTGACTATGGAACGTAGTTTGTCGTGTACCACCATATTTTTGCCAACACAAGTTTTGGATACTTTTGTCAATGTACAATTAAAAAAACAAAAATAGAAATCAAACATTTCTCACAACCAGGATATTTGTATTCAAACTGAGACCTAATTAAAATTATTCCTACTTTTGGAACTTCTGTACCATTTATTTTTGGACCTTGTGTACTAATTGTTCTTATTATTGAACAGACTCTAAACTTGGTCTATGTGGCAATAATAATGTTATGATAATAATTATTATAGAAATCCATGTGTGTAGCCCCTGAGCTGTTGGACATAAAGTAAGACTAAATTACTTAAGTCAAAGTCAAAACATTCTTTATTCATTGTTTTGTAGCGTAAGTACATTGAACATGCGTCATTTCTTAAAACTAATCCTTATAATACAATTTCTGTCAATAAGTACAATAATGTTCAAAACACCATCATTTCTGTTGGCAAATATTAAATTTAAGGCCGTTAGTTATTTTAAAACTCATCTAGTATCTACAACTAGTTGGATACAACTAAATAATTCTACAACTATCTACTATAATGCTCTCTCAACTAGGTGTTCTTTTAATTTTCTCTTAAATTTTGAAAACTCTTGATTTGTGTCTATTATGGTAGAAATTTTGTTTAAAAATTTAGATCCTATATAATTTGGCTTTTTCTCAAACATTTTTAATCGGTGACTTTGCAACCTTATTTTTGTTATTGTTTCTTGTATTATAATGGTGGATCAACTGACCAGTCTCAAATTCCTCTTGATTTTGTTTTGAGTAGTTAGTTTCACATACATAAAGACTAAAAATAAAATACCATCATAATTCTTAATTCTTTAAAATTTTCTTTAACATGGTCAGTTTGTTCCATATTTAGCATTATTCTGATTGATTTCTTTTGTAGTTTTAATATCTCATTCAGATTATTAATATTGGTTGCTCCATAAACATGTATATTGTAGGCTAAATGAGAATGAATCGTACCGTAATAGACCATTTTGAGAGTTGTCAGATCACAAATATTTGTTAATGTCCTGAGAGTAGACACACCCGAATTCATTTTTGCCAGTACTTTTTCAACTTATGTATTCCCGTCACAGCTCATCAATAAAATTTTTATTGAGCTGTGACGGGAATGTACGTAAGTAATTTATTCTTACATTATTATTATTAAAATACAAGCTTTGGGCCTTCTGAAAGTGATCCAATGGAACCCAGTCTCGAACTGTCACTTGATTTCCTACAACTACTCCAGCCTTAAGGTCAAAATTAAAATTTCTCAAACCACTGGATTTTTGTTACCAGCTTTATACCCTTTGCACAATTTTTCAACTCAAGCAGTTTAGCCATGACAGTCCAGATTTGCTCAATCCGAATGTGCACCCAGCCTATTTTTGAGGAAGTCATATTTGGTCCATTGTAGGACTAAAACTGCTCATATGTCCACAATGACCAACTAACTGTTAGGAACACAGAGAAATAAGGTACAGAGGAAACATTCACTTAAGTGGTGTCTAGCGCAATGTTCATCTCTCCCCTTGCCTTCATATACTACAATGCATACATTCTCGGTCCTTGCTCGTCAAAAGTATGTTTCCGGCACAACTTACTAGAGCTCAAAGCACACGGACGTCTATTAGCAAGTTTACTCTGTACCTCACTTCTCTGTGATACAAATAACCTCAAAACGCTGTTAATAGCACCTTGATTTACCAAATGTTCTTGTTTTACAAACTTACAAAATATATGTTTTTTTATTTAAACCTCAGTTTTGGTCAATGCTTAACGGTTGAAGTCTAATGATTGATGGCAAATGATCCTTATCTAATAGATTGTTACAGACATTTCCCATGACGATTAAAAAACAAACTTGTTATTCGACTGTACTACTCTCTTCTGTTGACGTATTGTTACAGTATTCCTCATATTTATTTTTAGTAGGCTTATATTACTTAATAGATTATTTGAAGTATGTTTTTAAAAGTATGTAATTTATAAAGCAAAAAATTTTTTAGAACCAATTTATAAATAATTGTGCAATGAAATCTGTGAATTTCAACCCATCACTCATCGCAAACAGTGGCTTGCAAGATTAAGAACTCCACCTTTTCCCCGTCACACCACTGAGCTAGAAAATCGACATGCTGTAACATTTAGGTCAGTTGGTAGCGTCACAGACTTTGGGCCCAAGGCAGTGATGTCGAGGGTTCGGATCTTAGTCACTGCCGTAAACATGTTGTACCAGCTCAGCCCTTGCTTTGCTGTATACGATCCACGCACGGGCAGTTAGTCTATGTGAACAGACAAATGCAAGGTTAAAGGAGGCTGCCAACCTCTATAAAAAAATAAAAATAAAATTAAAGGAATCAACCAGCTCATTAGCTATGGCTTCATTACAATCCCATAATCCCCTATTCTCTTAGTTCCAATTTACTAAGCAGTGTTTCCACATGCCATATTTTTATCCTGAAAAGGGATTTTTGGGCCAACAACAACGGGATGTGGAATAAAACGGTATTCTTGTCTCTGACCTTTATTTTTTTTTTTAATTATTTTTAGATCAAAATTATACCCTATTGAATTGAATAATTGCAGTTAAGAACTATAGCAAGGTTTAAAGAGCTATTTTTTTAACATGATATGACCGCTCGGGATAATAGATTTATTTACAAAATTATGCGAGATAATATGGGATTTTATTGACCCGAAATGTGGGATTTTTATTTTGGTTGTGTGGCCATTGTCTCTCTATTCTCTCATTCAGTGATACCCCCAGTTGTATTTCTAGCTCAGAGTCGCATACAACTTTATTTTTCATACAATAGGTTAGTTGACTACCTTCTATATTTACTTACTAATACTTTAATAAAGTAAGCCAGTATATTGCTATATATTTATTTGTTGGATATTTCATTTTCAGTTTTATCAAGCCATACAATCAAAAATACACACAGGGTGTTTAGAATGTCTGGAAACAAAAAAACTAAAAAAAAAACATTGTTACTATTTATAAATAAAAATTATCTTTTTTACTAAAAGTGTCCAGTGTCTTTTAAACACCCTGTAAAACAAACATTACATATTTTGCCCAAGTTACACCTTGTTTTGTAGCCCAGAAAAAATGTATGTTATGAATTGTACCTAGCTGGCTAGAATTTTGCTTGCACACATACTGTTGGCTCATACAGACTATACCAAGTATAGTGTTTGAAAAAGATTTTTTTCTTCCAACAGCCCTCAAATGGGATTTTTGCAAAAAATCTGTTAGGAATTTTCGTTATGAACGTGTTGTGATCAAAATTATACCAAATGAAGGTTCATTCAGTTTGCAGGTTGGCTTCAATGTGGCATTGAAATCTCACCCATTAAAAGGTACCATTTTATTTTTTTGGAATTGTTTTCATATACATATTCCGCTGTTGCAGAAATAGTTTCCAATGTGTGGTGTTTTTCGAGGAGCCAATAAGTAAATTATTGCTATAAGTATAGTGTTGTCAATATGAAAATCATAGTCATGTATATTTTGATACTTTTTTTCTGTACTTGTAACATATTTATTTAGTATTATTTTTAGTTTCTTCAACTAGTGGGCACATAAAAAGACGGTTTGGTGAGCTTTAGGTTGTATAATGTCACCGGGTGTGCAGTGCTTAGCCTTTTAATAGCAACACCATACGGTTATTTTATCAAAAGCCCTGACCGTCTTCTTACCTGCTCTCCAGTAATAGATATTTTTGTGATTCAAGACGACTGGTTATATATATTTAGAATTTAAGTTTTTCAATTAGTATTTTCTTTCTTCTATAAACTTGTTTTTGTTTGGTTTTGACACTTCAACCTTCTTTCATTTTATATGACACTTGGACAACGGGATCTCTTGTATTATGAAATTGACGGCTTCACCGATCATCAATGTTTGAAATAGTTTTTGTTGAATAGTTAAGTTTAAACAGATATACTTCTTTGTACAATACTTAAGCATTGTGGAAGGCATATCCAATAAATATTTTTAATTTCTGTGCCTTGATTGTTTTTTTACCTAGACGGCTGATTGACAATCCAATTTCCATTCACTGCAGGATTATAATGGAAAAGTTATTATAGCAGGATAATAATGGAAAAGTGTGAGATTTAAAATTATAATGGTTATATATTATGGTTAGAACCATTAAAATGGAAACAATCTGGATGACACTTTGTCTTTGAATCTTTTATGTTCACAAGTTTAGACAGGAAGGCATATCCAATAAATATTTTTAATTTCTGTGCCTTGATTGTTTTTTTACCTAGACGGCTGATTGACAATCCAATTTCCATTCACTGCAGGATTATAATGGTTAAATGGTTATATATTATGGTTAGAACCATTAAAATGGAAACAATCTGGATGACACTTTGTCTTTGAATCTTTTATGTTCACAAGTTTAGACATGAAAACAAAACCCCACAAACCATTACATTTAGAGCACATGTTTCAGAACCCTCATCATTACACATAACTGTAGCTGTAGCTATTATTTTATACGAGCTGTTGGCCCGTCCTACATATGGGAATCAAGTAGTCCACTAAAACTGTATATAGTGGTCTATTAGTAATTCAGGCATAGTTTAAGCAGTTCAAAATTTGATAGTAAAGAAAAAGCTTCCAAGATGAGTTAAAACATGTGATCATTGTTATTTCCCAAACCTTTCCTCAAAAAGTCGATTAGTACAATAATTTTCATAAGCTTTCTTTTGAAGATTCGTGAGCTTCGATTCGTATACAGCAATGGTTATAGAATCTTACTCATTTCCTATAATCAATGACAAAATCTCAGAGTAAATAAAATAACCTCATAAATCTATAGAATATTTTTTATTCAACCAGCTGTTAGTTATAACAGATTATATTTCGCTAAAACAAACTAAATATTTTAACATCTTTTATTTTACTATGCATATTTATCAATGGTTATGATGATTGATTGATTGATAGCATTACACATAGTATAAATAAGTAAATTCTACGTATGTCATTTCATTTTCATACAAAAGCTGAATTTTTGTCGAAAAACGCGGAAGGTTAACAGCTGTTATTATACCAAAAGCTAGAGTAGAATGTTAGCGTCGGCTTCTAGACTTTTAAAAATTTTAAACCTAATTTCCAAAAAACTGAAACCCTAAACTAAAATTATGGCTTCGACATTCCCCATTTCTCAAAATTATCTTTCTTTCAACACAAAAATCATGAAAATCCGTCAAGTGGTTGATTCAGAATCGCGAAATAAAAAAACCCTATCACGTTTTAATATTATAGATGAGTCCCAACTTCTTTTACAGACTATGGTATTGCACAAATGTTGTTCACCTTGCTTATGGAATTGTATTGTTGACTTACTTTTAGTTGTGTAGATTGGAATTGATTAGGTAAGAGAAAACAAAACATGTAAGAATAGGAAATATTTTATTTCAATAATAGAAATCACATACACAGCTTTTGCAAGAATCTATATATCATATCCAAACAAAACTCTTAATTTAAAAAAGGGGTGTTAAAAAACATCCATCTGAATTAATTGTCTAGGTCGGTTTTTTTTAAATATAGAAAATGTGGACTTGAATCATGTATTGCTATGGAAGAATGGACCTGATAATTCAGCTCTTGCGGTACAAGCATTGATTTTCTTGATGGCATCAAAACCCTTGAACCTAACAACTTTCTTCCCTCTCTGAAACAACCATCGATCGACTACGCCTCTGTTTGGGCAATGTAAAAGTAGGTTTGGTTTTGAAACCACCACACACAAAACTCAAAGAGTAAAAGAAAACAAATAGGTAAACATGTAAATTGAAACATTGAAAAATAAGATTTTAAATATGTAGCTGAGTTTTCATTCCATTAGTAATGGATTTATTTCCGAAATATTTGACACCTTTTACTAGTACTGCTTTACCTGATTTTTTACTGATTATCACAAGAGGATCGGTTCCAAAAAAATTATGCTGAAACCAAACCAAATGCCCCCCCCCCCTGTTCATTAAAATCCCCCAACCCAAGTTATAGGTAGAAATATGAAATGTTACTCTTACGCTGGGTTTTCCTAGGCGCGGAGAGCGAACTACTCTTGTCTCAGGTAATTTAATGTTACTGTTTTGCTAGAAGAGGAGCGGAATGCCATGTCAAGTCTGTTATTCCGAATATAAAACACTACCAACATCGGTTCTTGCCTTGCAAGACAGATTTAATCTCTTTTTTCCTAGTTGGCGTTGTTAAATACATTTTTTGGAGATGTTAATTGTTACAAAAAATATTCACTAGGGTAGTTTTTTAATAAGTAAAGGCCGTTAGTGCGTATAGCTTCTTAGTCCATAGGCTCCTTGCCTCTTACTGGCATCATTTGTAAACAGAACGGCGCCATTTGCAGCCTCTGCTGACAGTATCATACACTATGCTTTGTGTTCTAAAAGTAAGTTAAATTACAAAATCTCTCGCCACATGCCATTGCCAGATAACAGTTTATGGCCCTAATGCAATGATAGAGAATAGTGCATAAATGGGTTGAAGAGTTTTAAAATGCCTGTGAAAATGTCCCTTTCCGAAGTGTTTTTTTTGTAGTGGTTAGCCAGACTTCTCACACAAGACCACGAAGGGAAAAGTTTTCACGGCCATATTGACACTCCCTAAACCATTTCTGCACTTTATCCTCATTCATTGCATTAGGGTGTTGAATTTCGACATCGGCTATGTTTCTTGTATCATCCTCCTTATATCATGCGAGATTAATAATCTTCTAATCACACAGCGAAGCGTACACGTCAGCTATAGAACTGCAAATGGTGCCAGTCTATTCACTAATTATGCCACAAAGCAGCAAGGAGCCCCTTATTTGCAAACTAAGAAGCTACACACAAACTGCCCTTACTTTAAATGTTTTCAATGATAAATCAAAACTTTCGTTCAAAGTTTTACCATGCATTTTGTTGATACACTCTCTATTTCAAAGTCAAAGCAGCAACAAAAACAGTACCAACAGCCCAACAACTCGCTATAATTCGAAGGGGCGGAGGTTAAATTTATACATTTGCTCCAATCATATCGGGAAAATACACATCCTGTTAGGCACAGTTCAGTTGGAGCAATAATTACTGGTTGACAGTGTTAATCATTGGAAAAGCCTTATTGGAACCTGCCTTAAAAAAATTAACTCTTTGTAATTAGAACAATTTCTTTTCCTCCCTATCCCAATAAATCGAACCTCTTGATAGTTCAATCAAATTGATTTGCTTGACCCTCCAATTGCAATAGTCGACTGTAGATTGTAAACATTGACATAAAGCACACAAACAGTTAACAATCACAAA
Source organism: Macrosteles quadrilineatus (assembly GCF_028750875.1). Lineage (NCBI taxonomy): Eukaryota > Metazoa > Arthropoda > Insecta > Hemiptera > Cicadellidae > Macrosteles > Macrosteles quadrilineatus. Next base: position 32,053,606 of record NW_026542598.1, on the reverse strand, counting down.
ATCTGTAAAAGCATTTATTTAACTAATTTCACAGCCTTAATAAACATAATAGATTTATTTTTAAGCCTGAGTATAATTTTTTTTATTACTGGGCTTGGAATCGATAGTCTTGTTAGCAATAATCTTAAATAAAACGTCTTGTAGCTTATACTTTAAAAACCATTCCTTAAGATGAAATAAATAGGAACCAAATAAGTACGGTTTCATGACTGGGTCTATCTTAAAATTCAAGAATAAAATTTACCGAGATCTTTTTGTAACCAGCTCTAGTATCAATACTACTCAGTGGGATTAACATTACCATAAAGTAATCTTTTTGTTTTTAAATGAAGTTTTGAGGTTAACTTATCGTAATTCCTGAACCCATGATAATCTTCAGTAGTGATTTGCATAGTAGAATAACTAGTCTACAACTCACCACAGGATTACCAACTGAGATCTGCCCTCAGTCCACTGAGCCCCTTGTCGACAGCAACAGCGTCCCGTTTCTGTGATTATTAACGATTTTGAAAATCGAAACAATTTGTTTTACAATACCCAATTATTTCTCATCTATACACTATATGTGCCATCAATATTGTATTGAAAACTGGGTAGTGAATATGGCATTTGAAGACAAGCAAAACTTTACAAATTAAAAACTAAAATGACACACTAAATAGACTAACAAACCAATCACATATCATAAAACAAGAATAAAATGCACATAAGAACTTGACACTTGTTTCAGAAATTGAATGTGTCCAACGTGTCTTTTGAGCTAGGAAAACAGGAAAGTAATATCAGAAACCTTGATGTCACACTAATATCACACACATATGCACTGGAAGAATTCATGCATGACCCTGAACACTGTTAATCTAGATAGATGAGGGTTGTATGATAAATATATCAACGGTTTACGGAACCGAAGTTGCCTACACATATGTGAAAACAAACCATAACTTACAGTAAAAGAACAGAAATTATCATGCATAAGACACAATAAAATCATAACCAGTTTTCACAACAAAATTATTTCAAACAAATAATATTTGTTTTAGAAATAAAGTGATGTTGCAACCACACAAAAATTAATACACAGTAGAAAATTTCGCTTTCGTATATTAGCTGTCGGCAGATTCCTAAAACTAAGGTTTAATCTAAACCTGCAGGTAAATGAGGAAGGAATGTGTCTGGAAAATATCTTACAGTATCTCATTAAGTTACACAAGCACAAACAAATTTACAAGAACGTTTTGCATTGTAAAATTAAACCAGGGATACGTCACCAGAACAAACACCACAAGAGATTTATCGAAAACCTTTGGCATAGTTGAAACTATTTATAAAAAATAGGATGCATGTTTTGCACATTGTTTTAGACCCAATAAGAATTGCCAGTTGAAGAGACTAACAAATTGAAACATTAATTTGATACATTTTTCATTGTATTAAATCATACAAACTGCAATTGCTGATAAAAGTTTGGTGGCCAATGCAAGTTTCTTTAAGAAGGGTAAGTACGTAAGTAGATCAAGTTTTTGTTTAATCCCCTAAAGGAATAGAAGAAAGTCTGATGAAAAACTCATGAGAAGTTCTTCATAGAAAGCACAAACACTATGTGGGAGCCAAACTCAAGATGAAGTACCAATTAGGATTGAAGGTGCTTATGAGAGGAAGTAACAAAGTAAAGCAGTAAAACAGGTACTCGTCAACATGATTTAAAAAACATAAGTTGATCACAAACACCTTTGAAGTAAATGCTGTGACGCTGTCCACAAGCAAATAACAGGAAAAATACTAGAACTAATATAATAAAGTACAGTAACTTTTGGGTGATGCAATTTGTAAGCAAAAAGGCATACATAAATAGTACTGTATGTTTTGGGGTTAATTTTTTCAGCGTGTGAATTTTTAAGACTTTTCTTCCTAACTAAAATTAATTCAAAGTATTAGGAAACTATTGCAACAAAACTAAAAGGCAAGTGGAAATAATGTTGGGGTTGGCTGGTACGGAAAACTACTGCACAGCTGTAAAAACACAGTTTAAAGTGCAATTAAACACAACAAGATGAGTGCGATCATTATTAGTGCTATCATTTTGTACCAAATCACAAAATTTTCATTTCACCTCAGGCTTTAAATTTCTAACCAAATACTTGTCAACATTTTTTTAAACCTTGGTATCTGGAAACAATCTGCTGAATTAATTGTTCAAAGCCTGCCAAAAGAGAAGGCTTTTTGTGTATACAATTATTTTTCTAATAGGGCCAACACTAGATTATATATTATGAATTAAAACTTTTACGTTTTGAATTAAAAGCTCTAACGGACTTGGACTCACACTGAAAGTGAAACCTAACTAGTAATAAGTTAAATTTGTAATTTGAAGAGAAAAAAAGGCTTAGTGGACCAGTCCAAGTTTGCTAACTTTAGGTTGATAAAAATTGTGATTTATTGTTGAGTAAGCCACTGAACGACCTATCACTCTACTCACTAACAGCACTAGCCAATCCAAAGCCCAAGCATGGTACAGTAGAACCCCTCATGTACGACCTTGTCGTAAACGACTGCTCGGGATATGCAACCAAGTGACCGCCTACTTGTTTCCTATCATGACCGCAGATGTTCAGAATTTCACCGTGAACACTGAAGATATTCTCGCCGTGACTGCGGAATATGTTTTCGATTTCACTTTTACAGCGGTAGACATTCACAACATTCGTTCCCGTGACCTTTGGAAGGTGTTTACCATTATGCCGATACCTCAGAAGACGTTCTTGTTGTTGCTACAACCACAGACTTTGTTTACACAATCAGGTTTTTCATGAGGGTTTACGCAAGCAAATACTGAATGTTGCTGGGATTTAAATGCTTCTAAATTTGTCTTAAAACCATATTACAGCAAAATGGCTCTAAAATCAGGTCCTCCCTGCATGTTGGCATCCTGAATGAATTGTGCTCATGTTTTTGGCAAAATATTACTTCATAATATGTATTCATAGTTCAACCCATCATGGTCGGATAAGAGGGGTTCTACTGTAGTTCTAAAACTGACTCCCAGGTTGCAGCACATGCCAACCTCAGCTCAACTTTCAGCTGTTTCAGTTGATTTATGCTTCTATTTATTCGTAGAAAGAAGTTTGTTACTTATGTGTCCAATACGTCGGTTTTGAGCTCAGTGTTGAAGACTTATCTAACATTTTACAATTGTTTACTAAATAGTTGCAATAGGTTTGTTACAAATTATATATGAAACATATTTTGTGTAATGAAGAAAATAATAAAAAAGAGCACAATTTCTTTTCTCTTATATGTAAAATAATAAGTAAAATGTTGAGCAAAAATATGGCAATATATTTTAAACAGCATATAAAATTCATAAAACATACAATATTAAAAAAATTCTGTTGTGCATTGAACATTCAATTAAAGACTAAATAAAAATACTGCGACAAAAACTCACCAACGAGAATCTGAAAATAGAGAACACCGACAATTTTATGTTTAAAAAATCTTTTTATAACATTGGCAAAGATTATTTGTACACGATCGGTTGCAACAGCACAATAACACATGAATAAAATCGCAATCATCAAAAACAGAAAATATTCACACGAACAAAGGCATAATCACTGATTAAAATTTGTTGAATACAACAAAATACATGGAAAAACATAAAAATATGGTACATGAAAATTTTTTTTCTTTTTATTTTTCCTCATATCAAAGTTAACGGGATTTGGAATAAAAGAAGGTAAGGGGAACAGCTCAGCAGTGGCAGAAGAACCTGTAATACTTCAGCCCAAGAAAGTTAAATAGAAAGTCTAAACCAAAAGAAAACAAAAAATATATACTCAATGCAACACAACCAATGCACAATTAATACAACTATTTTGGATAGTGTCATTGAAAGCTCAACAGCCTTGGGGAAATAGTTTAAAATATGTGACATGATGGTATACACATTCACTGCTCATGTATTTAACTAACTTTAGATACTTACCTTGTGGTGCCAACTCTTGACATCTGATGAAACGCTCTTTTTAATTTAGTATCCAGATGATTAAAAGTAGGCTCCATTGATGGCATCACACTTATCCAGCAAATGTATGCACCCGTGGACCTTCAGGAACTATTTGTTTAAAATCTTGTTTGTGAAGCCTGTTTTCCTCTTGGTTTTGTATAAAATCCCAACTTACCTACCTACTCCTGTGGCCACTCAAATCCAAGAAGATTTTTTGCCTCGCCAACAAGGTGCCTCTCTTTCTTCTAGGACGTCCCCCCTGCTCCCAGTCTTCTGACGTCCCAAGCAAATTTGGTCATCCCATCTCAATCTTGGTCTCCCCAGTGTTTTGTCTTCCTTCTGGCTTTCCTCTTAACACACTTTTTATACAGTTATCTTCTTCTCTCCTTTTAACATGCCCAAGCCATCTGATTCTCCTACTTCGAATTATAGCTACAATATCAGGTCTTCTATAAAGTTCCCTTAACTCTTTATTCTTTCTAATCTTTATAAAGCCCAAGCTCGATGAAAATATATAAACAGTCAAAAATCTCAAAGAAAATATTTACGTAGCACACCCAGTATACATTATGTTCCTAACATAATCTGTCACCTACTTGACCTTGGCCGGAAAAATGAAAAGGTTGGTTTATCCAAGGAGCAGCTTCAGCGATCGCTGAAGACGATAATGATGATTTCCAAGATTGAGGGATTTGTCTAGGGTTTTTCCAGAATCGTGGTAACTGACAACAATTTTTCCGTTACCGCAAGAGATGTATTCAATTTGGCCGCAATCACCCGGGATTACTATAATGCTTTTGAGATTGCTGAAGACAATAATCTTTCCATTACTGAGCTTGGCCGCAATCACGGAATGTGATATTTCTGTGAATGCGGGGGATAAACATGATTTTGCTGCGATTGCGTGAGAAGGTGAAAATCACGATTACATTGTAGCCGTAAGCCCATGGCGCGGTTGGGTTAAACGAGGAGTCGGACTAAATTTAAAAAAAAAATTTTAATTTAAAATGCCTATGTTATTCTTATGGAGAATATTGTATCTATTGCAGTTTGATTGTTTATGGATATTGTGATCAAACTTGGTAAGTTATTTATTTAATGCTAAGCTATTATTCTACTAAAAACCACACTTTATTACCCTCCCTGTAGCAGCAAACCTAGGTACTTATTAAACTTCATGTTTTACCTTAGTCTGCAGGTTTGCTGCGACGGGGGTATTTATTGTTTCAGAACTACACGCCCAGCTGGTTTGGAAATGGTGAAATCATGACAACCTCCCTAGTTTTCTCTCCTTGGCTGGTCAGATACGGCGCTTGCCTTTTTTTTTCCTGTTTTACATTGTTGGTTCTTTAGGGAGTTACTTTTAACGCCAAACCTATTGAATGTTTTGTGCGTTTTGTTCTCCATTTTGTCTGGAAACAATATTTTAGAAGTTGCTCTTGAAAAAATTCAGTGTAAATATAGTTCTTCTGCTTCATTCACTCCAAATATTGTTTTGAGTAAAAACATTTTAAATTTTGTATTCAGAACCGGCCTATGAGGAGGAATTTTTTTAGTGACCTTTGTTCTATTTAGAACCAACCAGGTGAAGAAGCTAAAAAGTGCACCTTGTTTTAACCTGATTTTTCTACTGCTTGACAACATTAAATTTAGCTTTCAAAGTGACATTCTGATAATTATACTAGATGCTTCTTCATGATGTTTTTATAAGCAAGTCATAAGTAGACTTCAAAAGTAACACCGAACGGAGAGCTTCCATGTGTTTCAAACATAAAATAAAAATATATATTGAAAACCAAATATTAAATTCTGAACCATTAAGTCCATATACAATGTGAGTACAATGTGAGTATGAATGTGACTACATATACATTTCAAAACCATTGTATGCTAAATGAATAAACTGGAGTAATATCCTAAACAAAAAGGGTATACACTTACTTACCAAACAGCAATAAACAAACCAGGTTGTAACTTGTTTCTTTACCTAGTTATAAATAGTTGCACAAGTGTACATAAGTAAAAAGATGTCTGAATGAATCCAAATGAGAGGGATGCTACTGTAGGCTATTTTCTAAATCCTTATTTCATCAATTTATAATCTACACAACACTTGTACAATTTTTCAAATTGTTGGAACCCCAATATTCAAACGTTCAACTATTTTGAACAAGTAAGTAAGTAAATATGATATCCATTACTTAGTTTTAAGCTTGAAACATTGAACTTGTTTCAAAGCCATTGGTTAGACACTGGCGAGTTCACAACTGCCCATACATTATCATACTGAGCTAGATTATGTCTTGATTGTGACTTGATGTAATCCACGGTAAAAAAAATCTCTTACGCACAGTGAAGTTATCAACATCATGATACTTTGTTAACTGATTCATGAAATGAAATCATTGTACCCGTACCAGATGTTCAAAGCTCTTGGTGGTTAAACAACAATATTAAAATGAAAAGAGCCAAAAAAATCAACTTTGATATCAACCAAAAACTTAACAATACCCAGTTTTGGGTCCAATTATGAACTGTGTGTCTGGTCGGGATTAATCACCATATGTTTACCATTATGTAAAAGTTTGAAGTACAAGTGTGAATATGTTGGTCGACGACGTCTTCCATTATTACAGTGCATCAAGATGGTATGTTTCCTGTACCTAAATGTTGTTAAGATTTAAAGTTAGAAACCTTGTGATTTAATTTAGGTAGCACAGTACAGCAGAGCAAACCGTCGATCCACGTTTTAAGCAATCGATAAATTGTTCACCGGTATTCGGTATTTAAAATACTGTTCCGATATACGAGGGCTATCCAGATAGTAGATTACGTTTTTGTCTGTATCCACTAGGGACGTGGCTAGCAGGACCATCTTGGTGTTAGTTTGTTATGCAGCTCAGTCGGCATCTAGCCGTGCTAGTAAGAGGTTTCTGCTATACTCCGTTGAGTTACTGTGACAGTTTAAAATATCGGTATTAATTGAAAATGCCGCAAACTGTAAGTGCATGTAGTTATAAGGTTTTTGATTGCAAAAAACTGTTGACCGATAGAAATCTATCAGCAACTTTGTGAAGTTTATGGGGAAAACATTATTACTGAACGTGGAATTTGTCAGTGGGTCATCAAATTTTTAAATGGCCAAACTAACGTTCACGACGTAGAGTGAAGTGGAAGACCCAGCATTGTGACTCCCGAACTTGTCGAAAAAGTCGATGCCTATGTCCGTAAACTCTTACGTTCACAATAACAGAACCCTCTTTGGGTTTTCCACAAATTTTGCAAAGTTTGATGCACAAGATCATAACCGAAAAGTTTGGTTACCAAACTGTATGACACTATGTCCTGTCAATTGATGTAGCGACATGTAATGAATAAATAAATAACCAAACAGTCCATTAATTTTTTTTTTTTGCACACACTTCACAGTTGGCGGTATTTTTAATTAACACAGACATTTTAAACAGTCACAGTAACTCAACGGAGTACAGCAGAGACCTCTTACTAGCACGGCTAGATGCCGACTGAGCTGCATAACAAACTAACACCAAGATGGTCGCGCTAGCCCCGCCCCTAGCGGATACAGACCAAAACGTAATCTACTTTCTGGATAGCCCTCGTAACAAATAACACATATTATGTATCGTATCACGCACATTTAAGACAATCAACTGTAAGTTTTATCTCCACAGATTCATTAATTAAAAGTTCACCCTTTCCTTTGGTTTTTTAGAACAAGTTTTTATTGGATTATTTTGAAAATAATCCTTTTCAATATTTAAATATATGTTAATTCATTATTTACCTTGAAATATAAAATCCAACAATATTTCAGGCTTTAAGAATCAAATGTGATTATTCTTCAGCAAAAATAATCTATTAAAAATAATTTTAATTAATAACCAAGGGTATTACATCTAGCTATTTACTAAATTCATCATAAGCAGTGAATGTGTTATTTCCATCATTTAAAAGAAGAAATTTTAGATGCCAAACAATCCAAGTTGCAAAACACAAATCACAATACACAATTGCCCTCGAAGCTATAAAATTACACATAATAAAACAACTCAATATCAACCAAGAAAAAATCAGTTTTTGGAACAACTTCAGAACTCAACAAATTTGACACTAGAAATATGTCAAATACGGTCAATTACGGAAAAGAACAGGGTTCAGAGTAAAATTGATTTATAGAAGTACGAAACAACTAGATTTGTTTACTGTAGTCTTGAAAGTAGTTATAATTTACAAGTTCAGTGTGAAAATTATAATGGGATTTTGTAATGTGTGTGTGAATGATTTTTGTGTTTTGAATGTTACAAAAAGGAAAATTCAGTAGTGTAAGTTGAAAACCATGACTTTTATCACAATATGAATTATGAGATTAAATAACAATTGCATGGTACTCATATTCATTTTCACTACTTAATTTGCATTATAAGCTATATTACTGCACCAATGTTCCTACACATTTTTGTTTTGTATATTTTGAGTCATCCAATTTTAAACTATTTAAAAATTAGTTTCTTTTCTTTAACTACCATGATCCCCTGCTAAAAATTGTTTTTATCTAGGGACCTCACCGATTTAAATTTTGTAATGTACTTATCTTTAATGTAAAGTAAAAGGAAACGTTTAAAATGCAGATTTAACAATTCTAAATAGCACCTTGTTGGCAATTTCAACACACATTTTGAAATGAATGCTAACCATAATAATATTAAAACTTTTTCAGATTTGGTGTACATCTTAAACTAACAGTGACATACTTACTGGTAACTTTGTTTTACAGACATCTGATGGTCAAAGTAAGTATTCATCTTGTCGGCTGTCTCGGAGTTCAGTTTTGTGACCTACAGTTGAATTAGTGCAGGGATCTTGGGAGATGATTTCAAAGAAAATTCAAGAAACATGTATATTCCGTACAGTATGTAATAACACAAAATACAGATACACTCAATCGGTTTACCTATTCATCTATAAACTAACATATTATTTGACATCTGAACATCAACAAAAATCATTGTGGACCTTATTTGAAACATTATCTTAAATCTTACATAGAGGAAGTGTCTTAAAATTTGTTTCGCCAGTCTTCATGGCTGATAGAATAAACGCAACTGATGTTACTAAGCACGCATATCTTTTTAAAGGTAATAACAAAACCTAAATGCATATAAAAAAAAAAACAAACATCAACATAATGATAGATTATTAACCTATATATAGAGTATATAGAGACAAGAAAACTGCGTTAGTTCTATTAGGGAGAAAATTGCAGTTACAAGTTATTTAAAATGGAACGGTGACGAGAAAGATGACTTCTCAGCGTGCCAGCAGCTATACAGAGCAGCAAGACCTGTGAATGCACACAAAACACACAAACCACCATATATATTATGTACTGTATAAAACACCTGAAAACCTGTTAGATAAAACCTACTTTAATTTTAACTTAACTAAGGTATTTTTAATGTATACATTTCCTTACAAGGTTGGCACAATCGTTTACTTACCTTTGTGCGACAAATTTCAAATATCAGATCATACATTTCAACAAAATTATTCACTTTAGACAGTTTTTGTGGAAAGTACAAATACGATTTCTGTTGCACAATAGTTTCAATACACAAGACGTGACATTTTATATTAATTTTACAGCAAATATTTACAATTCTCACAAACTCTGTACAGCAATAATTCTTCACATTTTCCTCTCTATAAATATAATAAATACAGACTAAATGTGTTTGATACAAGCTCATTTATCTGCCAATTTTTTTATCGACAACACATCTAGGACTCATGGTGATTCAATTGCAAAGAAGAATTACCTTAGCCAATTTAATATTGATTGTGATTGAAATGTGCTAACAAATGGTTCAAAGTCATACTAGTACTCTTGCAACGTTTGAGAAACTAGCCTTTTAACGTTTTACAGCCCTAAATGTTGTGGGATTATGAATCATGCTGTAAATTGAAACCTATTAGTTTTACCTTCCAGGAAAACGACTATTTGCCAAAAACTTATTACTTTATACAGTTTAAATGTTATATCACATTGTGGTATACCTGAGGTTGGTAATAATGGTTTTGTATAAAATTATCTCCATTACTAGTAAATTATACTCGTACAATTATAATCAAGAAAGTAAGTAGGCCTAGATGAACAAAATCTTTTTGTTCGAAATATTTTTTTCAACTCGGTGCAACATTACAGAAAATATGAGATAGACCAGGAAAATAAGAAGATGACACGATTTAATAAAATAATGCTGAAACAATTTTATTATCCTATTCAGAAAATGCCCTTTTCAGAAATTTAAATTTTAAATGGTCATGAATTACTAACTTGTTTTTTTTTTATAACGTTTATTATCTATTTTATCCCCCAATAATTTCAGAAATGACGTAAGCCTATTTATCTTAGTAAAAATGTACAAACCCGGGGCTACTGCCAATTAATAAGAAGGTTATTTTTTAAATATCAACACATTTATTCCACACAATATTTTGTTTAAATTTAGAAAATATTGATAGAAGTAATGATATGCAAATAGTAAAACCGTTTTTTTTTTAGTGTACTATGTAATTACTTTAATCATAAAAATTAAAAATGCACTTTCTAAACACAGTCCAAGAAAATCATTAACTATTATTGAGCGCATAAATAATTTATAAAATTCACAGTACCAAAACTTGGGTAAAATAATTTTAAAATTCAAATCATAAAAAAATATCGAGGCCAGAATACATTAAAATTGAGTTAAATGTGTGTTTTATAAATAATTTTATTGAAATATGTCATTGGATTTTATGATAAAATGTCAGTTGTTAGTTATGAAATGATGATTTACATGTACATTCCAAAATTCATCATAAAATGTTTTTGAACAGTTCTAAACAAAAATGGTATAATAAAATGCATATTATAAGAGCACAATTATCTAAAAAATACTTTTCTGATTAAACTGAAAAGATTATTTTGTACATCACGAGCCATTCTAGACCTTTACAATGGACAATCACAAACTTATAAACCAAATTATGAATAACCTCATCACTAAAACCAAACATGATCAAACAAATTGCCATATTAAAACATAATTTCTAAAGCATGTTACACGACGATTGTCACATTAATAATCCTCTATATACAAATCAAACTAATTCAGATGACAAAGTTCATACACAGTGAAACTGTGTAAGCCAAACATAGCAATAATCTCAACAAAACCATTAGCGAAACGAAATACCAGGCGAAAATAGTGCAACGGTCGCTTCATCCTGAAACTAAGAATGAAGCAACAATTCAACACACATTAATTTTGTACCACAAAAACAGAATACCACAATGTATACGATTTATCGAGTAGACCTATGGACTAGTAGGAGGATACTTACAAGTGACAAGATGTGTTTAGTCAGTCTGTTGGGCGTAGGCTGCGTAGTTGGGATACTGAGCGTACTGTGGGGCGGCTGGTTGAGGAGCGCCAGGCTGCGGGGCGCCAGGAGCTCCGCCGTAGAAGGCCCCGGCTGCCTGGGGATAGCCATAGCCAGCCTGAGGGTAAGGGTTAGCCGCTGGTGTAGGGGTAGGACCAGGCTGCGGCCCAGCTCCTGCCGCAACTGCTGCCTGCTGTTAAACACATTCACATCCACATCACATACGACATAGTAAAAACAATAACTAATGAATAATGAATTAAAGCAAGAATATACGTAATTAATCCTTGATAGATGTAGCTAAATCAGGTTGTAAGAATTGAAACGTATTTGTTAACATCATTCAAGAACAAACATTAAACAAGGTGAAATTTAAATTAAATCAACATTAAAAACAATAAGCCTAAAACAGGAAAATACATGTCTTATAGCCCTAGAGAACATGATCATTAAATCTGGTGTTGTAGTTGTGGTAATTTTAATGAATAGTGAATTTTCTCGTTACTAACTACACTCTTAATAACACTGGTTATACAATATAACTTATTCTTTACAACCTACTTCCACAGAACATTTATCCACGCCATTCCAGCAAATTACCTTGTTCTTCATCGTAGCCTCAATGGCCTCAGCCTCCTTGAGTTTGCCGATGGATCGGTAGTAGTCGGCCCACTGTGCGCTGTAGTCGGGTTGGCCGTTCTGAGCGGCTGCTGCTGCTACTGGCTGACTCTGGGCTTGGGGCTGTCCTGCTACCCCGGGGGCTCCCTGCGCTGCTCCACCCGGCATGGCTCCCTGCCAAACATACAACAATCTTAATCTAAATGTTTCTAAACGCTGCCATCTTGAAACATATTTCTAACAAAATTGAAGTTTAATCAATACTATTAACTATTTAGAATACATAATGACTTTGCCTAAATAGAATTTTTCAGACTTGTAAAGTAATACTTTACTTTTTTATGTTTTTGGAAGAGTAAAAATATTGTAAAATTATCCTCTTGTCGTCTCTTGTTACCTTGTTGGCCTTTGCTTGTTGTTCAATGACCTCTGCCTCTCTATGCATACCCAGCGACCTGTAGTAGTCGACCCACTGAGCACTGTAGTCAGGTTGACCAGTCTGAGGGTTCACCTGCACCTGTCCTGCTCCCTGACCTGCAATCATCACATCAGTGAACATGGCAATCAGTCAACAACACAACTTGGCCCTAATCCAGCACACATTTCAGCACTGATGGATTACCGAAAATGTTCGATTAGTGAACACTTTTTGAGTAGCCGATTTAGCGAGAAAGGCAATCATTTTGAAGCAAAATTTAAGCCCTATTAAACTTGAAAATGAAATTCACAATTTAATATTCATGGTCATATTTGCATACTTTTGTGATGTTGATAGGCCTAAGGATCAATGGTCTTAGGCCGAGGGGCAATCAGTTTGTGTATGGACATCAAAGCAATGTTCCAAATGTTGCCGGGAATAGTTGTCAGACAACAGCCAGATTTGATGAGATTTGTTATCTGGCCAAGTTAAGATAGCCTAGTGTGCGACTCAGGCTTTTACGCAAACCTAAAAGCTCAAATAACCGAGTGCCAAGTCAGAAAATTGCAAGATAGAAAATTCCCAATATTGCTGTGATTGGGGAAGACAGCAATGATGTCCCTGCTCAAAATTAATTACTAGTTTTCCTACAAGAAACGTCTGTTAAATGATTCACCAAGTTTTTTATGTGAAAACAAATGTGTTTAGTATCATGATTGTTGATTGTTTTATTTATGTTCTTAGTGTAAGTAATATTGTAACAAATAGTTAACCAATTCATATCACATGTGTTGTTAAATTCTAACGTACTTCCTGCTATTCATGTCACTTGTCGGCGTTAAACACAGTCATAAACATCGTCCTTCTGCGAAAGGACGGACCCTTCCTCACCAGTTCTTAGAAATCTGTAACCCCATACTGAGTGAGGGAGGAGTCTTTTGTCAGGGTATCATTCGAGCGACATTGTTCGTTTACCATAGCTTGGGATAGGACGTGTGAGGCAGATCCCTCCATGTATTTCATTAGTTTAGTTCATCAATAGTACATTCGCATTAGTTCATTATAGCAATTTATTCATCACAGTTCATTTATACAGTCCACTAATATCATTTGTTCATTTCCATATCAATAAATTCATAGTTCGTTTTTAAAGTGTCAGTTCTTTTTTTGTTACCAAAACATTGGCGCAGCACGCGCCGCAACAAAATGTTTATGAATAATACCCTAGTTTCAAACATTCCTATTTTGTTGGTAAAGGTTTGGTATTTTTTTGAAATTGGTATCTTGGGACATTTAAGCGATTGCAGAAGCCGTATATGTACTCTTGCGATTGAACATTTGCTATCTCATCCCGATTGTGGAGAGCATCCAGATTATTAATCAGATTAAGTCTTGTGATAGACTTACTAGGATCCTGGGGATGAGACTGGTTCTGCCAGGGTTGTTGGAAGCCTCCTGGAGCTTGCCAGTTCTGTCCTCCAAAGTGTTGTTGAGGCCCACCTGGTCCTCCCATACCATACTGTTGTGGTGGCCCGGCATTGCCGCCCGGTGGTCCAGGCTACAAACAGAACGTATTGTAGTACATGAACACTATATAATTGGCAACATTCGCCAAGAAACCAAAATAATGACAATTACCACATACCAAAAATGAAGAATAAATGGATAAACAACTTGCCTAAGAAAAGAATTCCAGACAGTTAATAGAACATGCACAACACAACTAATTTGACATTCTACCTCTACTAATGAAATGAGGCTGCCTTCTGAAGAACTCTCTAAAATATCAAATCAATTGTTTTGTGATCTTTTTTGCTGTCAACTGCTTGGGACTCTTTTCTTGGGTTGAGTCAGTAATGTATCCATTCCCTCTTTTTATATTAATTTCCAACCCAAGTGTGCTTTCCTCTAAAAGGTAGCAGTTGTTGGGCAATAAACATGGGTTTAACAAATTTACTTTATCCTGAACGCAATTCTAAACTTACCAACTGGGACACTCAAGTAAAAAATTTAAAGAAATTCTTTGAAGAAACTGTGGTTCAACATTTTATACAAACTTCTATTGGCAGTGGCACCATATTTAAATTTATCATCTCAGTACTAAGTTATTTTCTTAAGGTTTTTTTACATGACTAACTTAATTTGTTCTTACTATAAGTCACTCACCATTCCTAGTTTCTCAGCGATCAAGCGCTTAGCATTTTCTATCTGATCAGGCAAGCCCCTGATGACAAAAGTCTTCTCTGCAGGATTTGCTGGAGGCCTCCTGTCCAGTTCACAGTGAGCTCCTGTTTGCTGATTTATTTGTTTTATCGTTTCACCACCTGAACCAATTTTTAAGTGTTGAAATTAGGAAGATGCGCAAAAATATGATCTAGTTTTTGTATTATCTAAGGAATGGAGTTATGCTAGCTTAATTGAGAAAATTAAGATTCCAATGAGCTAATAGAGACACAATAAAAGTACACAAAACATAACACTGATATTTTGTCCTGATGTTGTACTTCTTTAGAGAGAAAATCTTAAAAACCTTTTATCCTCTTTAACCTACTCTCTGAATAAGTTCTGCATCAGGACAAAATATCAAGATATATGTTTTATGCATATAATATGTTATATAATGTTATATACATATAACAATTTTTTTTTGTAATACCTATCGGCAGTTAACCTTAGTTTGAAACTGGTGAACATATTATTTTTCATTAAAGAAGTATTAAGAAAGTTTATAAATAAGTAAAATGATTCCATCAAAATTGTGAGGATATTATAAAATTACCTCTGCCAATGATGACACCACACTTAGCGGCCGGGACGGTGAATGTAGACTCGGTCTTGTCGCCTCCGGGACCACCCATGCGCCCGTTGTTGTCCCAGCCTCGTCCTCGCTCGTTGAATTCTCTCGGTGGTCCTCCTCCTCCGCCCATGCGGTCAAAGCTTCCTCCACCACCTCGGCCTCCACCTCCGCCTCCGCCTCCTCGACCACCTCCTCGACCTGACTCACTGTCTCTTCGCTGAAACGTACAAATTGCCTTCAGAAAAATAATTTTATTGGCTTAAAAATGTTTGTCAGATGCTTAGATATCCTTTTTAACTATTTAAATACTGTTATAAACAAATATCTCACTGTTGTTGAAGTTTTATACTTACACAAAAAGTTTTTCAGATGGCTACAATAAATGAATTAACCACAGACACTGAACTTTATCACCTAAATACTATATTTATATGTTAGTAAATTATGACCATAAATGGTTAACAATTAACCACATTATTTTTTATACATTTGAATTTGGTATTTCACATAATTAATTAATTAGTTTAATTCATTCTTAGTTTTAGGTTTTTTTTTTTTATATTTAGCCTAATTGTAAAATGATTCTGGTTAAATAGTTCTTAAAACGGGTTTTCTATAAATCTTTATGGAGTTTTCCTTCACATGAAAAACATCATGGTGGAAATATTGCCATCCTTTAATATAAGGTTATATGAGGGTTTAGTAATTTGATACCTAATAGCACAGTTTTACAAAAAAGGTTCTTAAACAGGCAGCCTAAACAACTGCAACTTTCATACTGTTAGCTTTTTTACTTTTTTTATACTTTTTTATTTATTTTATTATTTCAACGGTTTATGTTTGTGTCAATATATTTAAAATAGAGTAGACTACATTAACAGTCACTAACCGGCAAATTAGTGTCTTTTTTACAAGACTTTGAATTTGAGGTTTAACTATCAAGGCCTTTTTGAATTAACACCAGCATTGAAAAACTCGTGTAGATGGTAAAACTTATTGTTTATGGGTAAATAATGTAATATTTCTTATTTTTATTTAAATAATACATTTTGATTTACTAACTTGGACATGAAAATCGGGTAAATTTTTAAAAGTACCTGCAATACTCCTGGGGCGAATAAAATATGATGATTTTGATGCTGGTTATTTTGGCGTACAATGTAAAAGCAATATATTTTTACAATTTGATCGCGATGAACATGATTTTAGCTTAAAATTAGGGATTTTGAATACACTCAAAAATTTGTTGGATTCACAGTTTTAGGCAGGGTTTGAATAATATCTGAATTTTCCACTCTCGTTAATATTTTAATGACGAAGATTTCTGCAAAGTTGAAATAATTTAGGATAAATACTCATTAGTCAGTATTACTCTTTAGCTACCATAAAGTGTTATTCAAATAATTCTAGTTTATCAAATATTGTGCTTTGAATATATTTTTATAATTCATTTGAATATGATGAATTTGATTTGCATTGCTAAAATAGTTTAATAATAGCATTTTGTAAATTGCTTTAACTTAAGTCAAATTTTACCATTTTCAGAATTTATAAATAAACATGTTCCTAGTGTAGGTTAAAAAAACATTTTAGGTCTCAACACAGTTAAAACAAACCACATACAAAAACACAGTTTAAAATAATTTAATTTTGGATCTGGTACAATTGTATTGACTTTATTGATTAAGTTTCTTGTTCTAATAGTCATTAATAACCAGTTAACAACTTCCTACATTATATTTAGCATTCTCCATTAAGGTAGATGGATAGGTTTCAATTCAATTTCAATGTGCATAGGAAATTTATAAAAATCATGCTATTATATTACTAGGATTATAGGTTGAAATAATTCTCAAAAAAAATTATCATAAACAGTAAAAAAAAGTAGAAATTAAAAGTAAAATTAAGGTCATTACCATAAAAAAGTTGGCGAATAATTAAGAATACAAAAAACTGTCTAAAGGCTCTGATATAAGTATAGTAATCCAAATTATACACTCTTGTCTAGAATAAATATACAAACCAACACCATTAATACTCCATTCCAAGTTCACTCTGCAGTAAATAGTCTGTATATAAAACAAATATTTCAAATGCAGTTTCAGCGTTAGTAGCCGTCATAGAAAGATCAGAACCATCAAATTGCTTCCTTGTTTTCTCACGCTTGTTACTACTAAATTTGGCTATACCAAAGTCAAAATTCTAATTATTAGATCAAAACACCAATTTCTCTAAGTTAAAACCATTATGGCTCTTTACAAAGGTTGTTGGGATAATTTAGGCAACCTTCAAGACAAAAAACATGACTTTCCAGTTATCTTGACAGCACAAGCACGACTATCGGCATAAGACCTGTACCGCATGGTGAACGTGGAACTGAGTATGGTAAAAATAACAGCCAATATGTTAACCTGAATAAAATACAAAAAACGCATCAGCCACTACGAAAATAATCCGTTTCATAAAAGAAAAAGCGAGTCAGAGAAGAAAACAAAATCAACCAGAAAAGAACGGGAGCAGGCTTAATGGTCCATCGCAGGGTGTTACAGAGCTCCAAAGTTAGTGGAGGGCTCATGCATCAGACAAACGCAACTCACAAGAACACTGTCAATCAGCTCTTCTATTCTGATCCTAGCATCTTCCACTTGCTCTGGCTTTCCGGTGAGAAGACACCGTCGGTCTCCGGGTCCGTCATCACGGCCCTGTTGGAACTGCACTCGGGCCCCTGTCTCCCCTTGGATCTTCTTGATCATGTCGCCCCCCTTACCAATTACAACCCCAACTGCGGCTCGAGGCACTGCCACCTGAAAATTGACGTGTCAACTACTTTACCCACAGTCCAATTGAGGCAACGGGATCAAGGATCTTTGGGAGAAGGTGGTGGTACGGGACTTGAAATTGTGAAGGAGAGGAAAACAAAAAAGATATTAAAAAAATTGAAAAACGATCTAGTTCTGATACCATTTTGCTTCCACATCTGTTCAAACTGAAATACTGTACCGAAAACCAATTGTGGCTCTCTTGTGAAAGGTCTTGGAGGAGAGAAAATTATGGTACAATTCAAAAGAAGTTGTGCACAAAAGATAATCACAAAAAAAATGGGAAAAAATCATTTTGTTCTTTACTAGTTGTACTACTTTAGTTCTCAGTGTCATATTGGATTAGCAGGTAAGATAGGAGAGTCAGATCAGTATCAGGTAAGAAGAGAGAATAAGAGGTGAGGAACAAATGAAGTAGATGCAGAGTGTTGAGGAGGCCAAATATCACCATGCGTATAAATGGCCAGGGAAGGAAGTATTATAATTTAACAGCCTATTATCAACAGAAGCACCGATTGCAGCACAGATTCTCAGATAAATAACTAGCATTAACATTCAAGACGTGGATCAAGGTGTAGATTGTGAACAGGAAATACTCAGAATTTATAACACTTCAGTTAAAAATATGTTTTGGAACTAAATGAAACAGAGAAAAAAAGAGTTCTACAGTTTTTTGATAACAAATTATTGAACCAAAAATTGTTGGTTTCAATATAGGCTAATTTGAACATCTTAGGTCAATTGTTGTCAATCATCAATCAATCAACATCACACAATCTGTCTACTACGCATTGAAGGTAGGCCTATACTAAATGTAATTTGTTTAAAGTACCACTTACTTCCACTGAGTCGCCACCCCCTCCACCTCCTCCATTGAAGTCGTTTCCAAAGTTTCCTCTATTTCCTCCCCCTCCGTTTCCACCACCACGGTTAAACGCATTCTGTAATGAGAAGAAATTTATAAAATGCATTAAGAAAACAAGCAGAAACAACTGTCAATTTTGCATCGTTGTATAATAACTCCCTGGATTGCGCGCTCAGGTTGAAGTAGGGCTCTAAAAACGGTCCGTCGCTACCTCGCTCTGTCCGCGAGGAGTGGGGATAAAGGCATGACTCACCCTAGTGCCGAGCGTCGCGCCCGCTCTCGCCTCTCGTATTGCTATGTTAGTTTTGTGGAAATATTCCGAGGATAATTGATTGTAACGAACTTAAGGAGGTTTTATAAGCAGATATAATTAATCTACGTACTTGCTCACACTTTATAGACTATGTGTCAAAAGTAAATCTCGTAAGAAATGTAGTTAGTGGTGATATAAAAGTTAGATTTATTTATATTTGAACATTAACCAGAGCAAAGTATATCACAATAATTATTTGATCACATATGCATGTCATCATTTGCTTCGGTGAGGCCCAATTATTATTGAGAGACTTAATCATCATCATTTAAGAATATATATTTTGTTTATATTATAGTATGTTTCTTTGTCATACTGTGATTAACGTGTTTGGAAAACATATTATGTTGCTAAATAAAATGAGTGTATAATACTTAATGCCAATATCTCAAATGTATTCATTATTCCCACTGAAGTAAAATAAAGACAAAATATTTTCTTAGGTATTAAATACTACTGTGAAATACAACATTTATTCTTTGATTCAAAGAATTTTGTTAACTATAGACTACCGGTAAGCATTAAAATGCATAAACATATGCCTGTAAATTTAGTTACCATTCTTCGTAATGTAATGACATATTTGATGTAATATAATGATAATTAAATGCTAGAAACTCGGTTTCTATATCCCGTAAACTGATGCTGAGCCAGCCGAGCTCCTAGCGCCAATGCCGCGCTAAGCGATTTTATGCCTATTTTTAATCACTTAAAAATGATACAAGCAGGCTCCGTATAAAAAAAAAGCTTCAAATAAAAAATAAAATTCATACCTACTTTGATCTAAAACTTTGCCGCAGGAATTTTTTTCCTGACCAAAAAATAAAAAAGTTCCTCGCTTACTACATTTTTCATGTTTTTAATGGTGTTAAAAAACAATCATATGTTTTAATTTGCCTAAATAAATTATAAAAAATATGTTAATGTAAAAACTAGCTACATAGAAATGAGCACTGGTTTTTCCAGAAAAATAATATATCAATTTGAAATTTTTATGTTAACAAATAAGTGTAGCAGAGCAGGTTGAGTGAATGTATGTTTGTGTAAAACAAAGAGGTTCATTCGGCCCGTCCGCCTCGGTATCCCGCCAATTCGTTTGGCGGGCACGGACCGTTTTTCCACCACCTACCGCGCTATCCAGTAGTTATTATACATCGATGCAATTTTGTAGGCTACAGAAAGGTTTCAAGTACCACTTGATGTTTGTGTTTTACAAGTAGCCATGTGATAGCTGGGTTGTATGTTGGATGATTATTTAATTTTCATCCAGAAGATATCAACTACAGTACTACCAATTTCTTTTGTTTTAATAGTGGACAAACCACATTTGAAGTGACATTGTGGGTGCAACAGTAATGTATGAAACATAGGTGTTCAATCCTAAGGCGTAGGAAATATATAATTTACAGTTTTTATTTCCACAAAAGTAACAATTTCTTTTATAGAAAATGTTTATATTTACAGGATAATGTTTTTTTGTCTAGTTAAGCAGGCCAAAAACGATTAGTCATCATCTCAACTTTATTACAGGTTTAACCAATAACAATTAAAAAAATTAATTTTGATTACCGAGTTGGGTTGTAAACAGAAGATAGTTGAGGATTAGATAACTATCGATAAATCATTTGTTATAGTATATAATAAATATAAAATAGTACTGAAAGGAAAACCAGATAAGTACAATAAACATTATAAAGTGAAAGATACATAGATACAAATACTAGGAAATGCATTATTCAATCTAGCTGTTTCATTATTGTAAATTTTGTTTGTTAGTATTTAGATTCAAACAACAACTACTGATTTACAGTTAGGTACAGTACAACCCCGCTAATACGTCACCTATGGGACCGGGACCATGGGCGGAACAGTGAAAAGGTCTGAGGAGCAATAATCAGGGTTCAGGATTTTGCCGCGATCGCAGAAGACAATGATTGTTTATCCGTTATCGCAGAAAATATTCAACATTTTGCCAAGATCGCGGCAAACGTTATGATATTTCTGTGACTGTGGAGGATAACAAGATTTTTGACGCTACTGTGGGAGAAGGTGATGATGTCCACAGAACAATGGGAAATGGTTACTAAATCAGTTCGGCTTTAAGTTAGGCGACCGCGATAACACTGTAACCATAGGCGATGGCACGGTCGGATTAAATGAAGAGTTAAGACTAGCCAAGGTCAGATTAGCGAGGTTCTACTGTATGAACTAAAATTTGGCATATTTGAAAGACAATAATAATTCGAAGGGGAATAATTACTTAACTGGATCAATCCTTAAAATGTTCAGAGAAAAGGTTTAACAAGGACATATTATTTTTCATATCTTAAGGTATGATGATTAATTTGTGTATTATAATCGATATGGTTCAAACAAAACAGGACTTAGACTTGATAAACAAATCAGCTGTTTACACATACTAATAAAAATAAATAATAACTTAAATAGAACTTAAAAATATAATGTTGTTATAACTCACCTGTTTATTTAAGCGTGGTTTTAATAATACGTCCAGCGACGAAGTGTCTTCTTGATTCCGACTTTCAGAGCCGACAGACCAATATAAAATCTTACGCTTTTAAGCCTGCTCCCTATTCTTATCTGGTTATTCTGTACCAACATTATATCTTCTTATCTAAACTATACTTTTACAATGACTAGCCCATCTACCTATCTATGAATAAAATAACTAAATAATGTTACTTATATCATCCAGCCCCAATTGTGTTGTTAGATTAATTACCTTTGACTACAACTTTAATTCTAATATTACCTGCATTTCCTTTTCAGCTATGAGTTCATAGACTAAGGCTTTTGCATGCTGAAAAATGAAAAAAAAAATTAATAAAACATTATTTCAGAATACAGGAAAAGAATGCTGTACCAAAAGTGTGTTGTTTATTATTATTATGCATTAATTTTAAATTACAAATCAAGTTAGTAGGCCCTAGG
This sequence comes from Macrosteles quadrilineatus, assembly GCF_028750875.1. NCBI lineage: Eukaryota > Metazoa > Arthropoda > Insecta > Hemiptera > Cicadellidae > Macrosteles > Macrosteles quadrilineatus. The sequence continues at coordinate 32,031,369 of NW_026542598.1, read as the reverse complement.
CCTAACAGATGTGTAATACATTTTTAACTTTTTTAAGCTTCTAGTCAATTAACTGAAAGTGGAAAATAATCACAGCAAGTTACTTATAGAATACCTTAGTTTTCTTTACTCAAACAATCAAGTACTGCAAAACGAAATTATCCGATGCTTTAACATAATTCTCTACTCAACATTGTGAAAGTTGTTCTAGAAATTTCAAAATGCTTTTATTTTACAAGTGAATTTTAATCAGCCTCCCTTTTTATACAATAATGGAAAAGGCAGAAACTGGTTATTTTATACAGAAAACAAGTGATAACTGAAGTATTGTACTAATAATAGGCTGTATTCAAAAAAGTTACAGAAATTCTTCCTCACCTCCACTTTCTGGGGTTCTCCAGTTATCCGTAGAGGTTTTTCATTTTCCTGAGAAGGACCATCTTGGATTACGACCATTTTGGCTCCAGATTTTTCTTGCAACTGTTTTATTGTCTCGCCACCTTTTCCGATTATTAGTCCCACTTTAGGGCCAGGTACCATTATTTCGACCTGTAAAACAAAAAGGATTGAATAAAATACTACCGTAATCCTTTGAACAAATCAAAAGGAAAATACGTTTGTCTAATTGAGGAGCTTTTAGAGAAAGGAATTAGCCTATCAAATAAGAATATTTGAGACCATCGGAGGAGGGGTAAGTTAAAAGATACATCAAATACAAGGATTTGGATAAATACACTCATACCTTAGAGTGTATGTATAGCTTACTACAGAGAAAACTGTTAGGAATTAAATGGATGAATTGTAAAAATTAGTCTTTAAGAAAGTCCTCAAGAAGAAAGATATCAACCATATTTTAGCTGTTAACCCCATGGCAACATTATTGCTCATGCAAGGAAATCTTTAAAATCTTGATAAAGTAATTCTAACCATCTTTCAACTAAACACTAAAGACCCCTCATCATCGACAAGAGGCAAATTTTCAACATATCAAACAAAAGAATAAAAATTCTAAATGGCTAAGCTTGATCTGGTAGTGAAGAATTTTTCATCCAACGTCAATCAGTAGCAATGGATTAGTTAGGCCTAAAGCGAAACTAATATTGTTCAATCTATTCACATTACACTTAATACAGACCAACCAGGTTTGTTTCCAATCATTGAAATTTTTCTATTGGTTAAGTTATTCCAACCTGGACAACTTTGTTACATTAGTAGAAAATTTGATAGAAAATACATTCATACATGCCATAATTATTTGAAAATGACTAATACTACTTAAAAATGAAAATCAAGTAAATATTTCAATATTGTTGCAACAAAAGGCCCACTAAGACATTAATAAGACAAATTAATAGCTAGGTTCGCTTACTGTAGTTTTGTTGCCAAATTGGAAAGGCATTTTATTGGAAGGGCCATCATCATTTCGGTCATCCTTCTGTGAAAAATTAAAATTTCATTAAAAACATTTATTATAGGTACTAAAGCTATTTCACTTTTTTACAGTAAGAATATCTATAAAACAAAATAAAAGCATAAAGAACTTGGATATTGATATTACTAATTTAAATATTACATTCATTAGCCTCCACCTTTTAAAAAACGTAACAAATACTACGTTTGTTATTCTACCTCATACGATTAGATAGTTATTCTGCGATTTTCTCCAAGAAACCTCTTATAACAATTGCAAAATATGGGGAAAAAACTGCAAAATGTAAAGATACATTTTACAAGTAGCCTATGTAGGCCTACATCAAACATTTTAAAATTTATATTAATAAAGTTATTAAAGTTAGGAATACTGTTCTAAATTGTTGACATAGAAAAACTATTTGTTCACTGTTGAACTAAGTGTTCACAAATTCTATTTGTTCAACCAGAAAAATATTTGGTAATTACTGTATTACCAATTATTTTATTGTTTTATAGGACAGCTTATGACAAGTACAAATAATTTATTTAATTTGTTGTAAACAAATTATATTTCAGTGCTAATGGTAATTTTTAATTATTTTAGTTTAAAAAAATTTAAGACAAAATATTATTTCCGACAATCTTTGTTTTTATTATTTTTTTCTCTTATTTTAGGCAGGCCTACCTATTATCATAGACAAATAGAATAAATATAGACTGTCAAAGGAAGCTTCCGGTGCTCACCGCTAGGAGTGCCGTGTAGCTCCAGCGACCAGCAGGGCCGCTGCAGCGGTGTGCGCCGTAACTACACAGCAAACCTAGCGGTGGACACCAGAACTTATGCTAACCGCAGCACAGCTGACGGTCTATATTTATTCTATTTGTCTATGCTATTATGATTATATTGACAATGTCACCTGTTTTTGTAGCTGTTGTTATGTAATTATGAAAATGTCATGTGACAATAAAGATATATTTATAAAAAAAAGCACAAATGTAAATTAAAGTGATTAACAAAAGGAGCATGCAAATATGCCAGGTCTAAGCCTACCTTAATCATCTTAAGCAAAAGTTATTGATAGTATCCAGTTCTATATTAACATTCTTTGAATAATGTTTTGTATTGCAAAATTAAAAGTTGTACAATAAATTTAATCTTACAGAGCACGTTCTGATAAAAATATCTCAACACTTACCATACTTCTGTTGCCGAACGGGAAGGGCGGTATGTTGGAAGGGCCATCATCATCATCGGTCTGTGAAAAATCAAACTACACTCACAATATTTAAATTGATTCATGGTTCACAGAATTTTTGGACAGTACAAATTAAAAACAAAACTTGCAAAAATTAAATTTGATAACATCACCTTCAAAATTGTTTGGTGATAAAATTAACACAACGTTATAGGGATGGACGGGATTGAATTTTTAGTTCGGGACGGGACGGGACGGGATTTTTATTTCCTTCCCGATTTTCGGGACGGGACGGGACGGGATTTTTTTCTGTGCATAAAAAGAAAGTACTGTGTTGCAGTTACCAAAAAAGACATACGAAATCAATTTTTACCATTTGTGGCACTGATCTATAAAAACCAAAAAATGGGTACAATTTACAGGTACCTATAGAAACTTGTGACTCGCGGGTCACGAGGTGATTGTCTGTATGACTCACGGTCATGGCGCGATCGTCGTCATGACTCGCGGTCACGGCGCGATCGTCGGTATGACTTCGCGGTTACGGGGTTATCGTCAGTATGACTCCACGGTCACGGCGCGATCGTCGTCATGACTCGCGGTCACGGCACGATCGTCGGTATGACTTGCGGTCACGGCGCGATCGTCGGTATGACTCCGCGGTCACGGGGTTATCGTCGGTATGACTCCACGGTCACGGCGCGATCGTCAGCATGACTCGCTGTCACGGGGTTATCGTCGGTATGACTCCACGGTCACGGCGCGATCGTCGTCATGACTCGCGGTCACGACGCGATCGTCGGTATGACTCGCGGTCACGGCGCCATCGTCGGTAGGTTTCCGCGGTCACGGCGCGATCGTCGGTAGGACTCCGTGGTCACGGCGTGATCGTCGGTATGACTCGCGGTCACGGCGCGATCGTCGGTAGGACTCCGCGGTCACGGCGCGATCGTCGGTATGACTCGCGGTCACGACGCGATCGTCGGTATGACTCGCGGTCACGGCGCCATCGTCGGTAGGTTTCCGCGGTCACGGCGCGATCGTCGGTAGGACTCCGTGGTCACGGCGTGATCGTCGGTATGACTCGCGGTCACGGCGCGATCGTCGGTAGGACTCCGCGGTCACGGCGCGATCGTCGGTATGACTCGCGGTCACGGCGAGATCGTCGGTATGACTCGCGGTCACGGCGCGATCGTCGGTATGACTCGCGGTCACGGCGCGGTCGTCGGTAGGACTCCGCGGTCACGGCGTAATCGTCGAAATGACTTCGTCTCCTGCGTTCGCGGACCTATCGCTCGCAATAACGGCGTTATCGGCACTCGCGAAGCGGAAAAATCGCCGACGATCGGACCAAATCCCGTCCCGAAAAATTCCCGAGTCAAATGTAATCCCGTCCCGATAATCGGGAATATTTTTTTCCCGAAAAATTCCCGAAATTTCGGGACCCGTCCATCCCTACAACGTTATTAAGTGTTAAAAAATGTAAATACATAGGGGCCTAACTAAAGGTTTTAAGAAATTCATATACTGACTGAGACTAATTATCTTATATGATAAGGTGGCAATCACCCAGGTCTCAAAACAACTCACACCTGTGCAAGTTAAAAGCACTTAGAACTGAAAATAGAGCGAATACAACCTTTCAACATTGCTTTACAATTTGAGAAACCAAACATATCATCACAACTCTAATTACAATCATTATTACAATCCAAACTTAATTGATGACTGATTTTTCTATAAGTAAATTAATTTTATTTAAAAATTAATCTGTTGGACATCATTAGTGCACCATGCAACCAAAGTATAAAAAACAAATATAAATTCTCTGATGTTAAGTACACAAAGGTAACACAGCTACTTTCTAAATTTTGTTTGAATAAAAGATAAAGAGGAAATTCTTTGAAAACTATTCTCAACACATAACACTCCAGACCAATAGTTGTAAACTTTAAAATTAACGTAACTTTACTCACAATGATAAATGTCCTCAGGTATTATGGCCAAGTAGTTTATCGTCACTTTCCTCAAAAAGGAATATGCGAGCAAGGATGAACTTAAACATCACTGGACATTGTGCCGACCTAACCTAACCTGACATTGAAAGACTGGTACTTACATGCGAGCTTGGTGGACCTCCCATGTTCATATCGTCTAATCTGGCACCTCCCGTTCCTTCTGTTCTACTCCTCTGCTGCACGATGGCATTTATCAATTCTTTGGCTCGACTGAAAATCATGGTAAAAGGACAATAGATTGATGTTTTTTTTAATCCAAATGTACCAAAAAAAGTATGATTTTCATTTGTGCACAAATAATTAAAAACATAGATTTGTTTAACCATTTTTGTGAGAAACTATAAGATAGAAAACTGATTGCAATAATTAAAATAACAGGTAAAAAAGTTGAACGTAAAACCATCAACAAAGAATATTTATGTAGTTTAAGTTTATGCATTGTACTTAAAGTATGCCAATTTGTGCTGATGGGAGAATATTTGTTTTACATCTACAATCATACTCAAATATTTGCTTTATGCTGATATATTTTTATGCATTAGACATTGAGTAGGCTGATTTTAGCACATTTTCTCTATAAGGAAGTAACTATTACCATAGGTCTCATGGTAAAACTTGAGCCCGGGGCCAATTTACTTAGGCTATTTATTTTGATGGCCCCAGAGGCCAAAAACACCATTCGTCCAAGTTTTTAAATATATATAAATGTGTGTGTACGTGTGTGTCCGTGAACACGTAAACAATTTTTGTTTGAGTTTGATGAAATTTTGTTTGAAGGTGTAAGGCAGGATAAACTTGAATGAGTTCGTGAACGAGCATGATCGGACCATGGGAACGGGGTTTTATGGGGTAAAAATTGGTTTTTCTCCTTTTTGACCATCAAAACACAACATTTCCCAATTTCTCTCAAGACCATTTTAAAGAGCTTAAAAAGACAAATAATTTTGTATATTGAAGTGTTTTTCTGTGGTTATTGGTTACAGAGAAAATTTAAAAAAATTTTAAATTTAAAATTCCCATGTTATTCTTAGGGAGAATATTGTAAAATGTTGTACTTTGCTTGTTTATGGATATATTTAGATCAAACTTGGCAAACTTAATTGTTTTATACCAAGCTATATTTGACTAAAAACACTTTAGTAGCCTCCCTGTAGCAGCAAACCTAAGTACTCATACTAAATGTAATTTGAATGGATTTAATTATAGGCTATATCAATTCATGCGAATGGAAATTCGCTTAGTCTGTCGGTTTGCTGCGGCGGGGTATTATAGCTAATATAGGATATGGGTAGCATATTGTTTTAGTTCCTTTAACTTAATTTTTACGATTAATGAAAAAATCTTTATGTGATGAATACAGCACCTTTACTTTAAATATTTACTCAAGTTCAACAAGTTGTGCTTATGCTTGATTTGAATAAGAAACCTCTACCTCTGAAAGTCAATGCGTATTACCTGATTGCCTGTGCGTTGCCGGTGAGCGTGCAGACTCTCTCTGGTTGGCCACCTGAGTCAGGTGCCATTTGAATTTTACATCCAGATTCCGACTGAAGCCTGCTTATTTGCTCCCCGCCCCGGCCTATAACTGGGGGCAATTAGAGTTTGCCATTTAGAGATAGAATCGTTGGGGAAAACTTAAACCAAACTTAGTCCAAAGTGAAGGACTAGTGAAAGTGTCAAGCAGAAGCCTATTACTATTCTGTTTTTGCAATTTCGTGGGCCAGTACACTTTTGAAAAAAAACCCAACAAATACTACTACTTTGACTATTAAATAAAATCAAGCAAATTGATGAAAAAACTACTTAAAAGCATTTAAAAATTATATCAGGGAAAAACAAAAGTTACCAAGATGCAGCATTTATAACGTTGTTGGCGTTTACAAAAAATTGACACTTTACTCTCGATCATTGGGGACAATGATAATGTCTACTTAATGGCGGGAAATGATCACACTATTGACGCTATCACTTGTATAGGTAATCATTTGAATACAAATTAGACCAATTTATGATTCCTAAATTATAGACCTGCCATTAACCGCAGGTACCTTAATATTGTCAAATTTAAATTTAACAAGCAAAAAGGGGTAGGTACTAACATTTCAATATAACGATTATCTTAATTAAAGAAATTGTTAGCTACAGCTTACGACAAACCAACTTATTTAAAATTTACATTATTTTAAATTCAATGTATAATAAGCTCGGTTAAAAAAAATCCCATGTCTCAAGAAAATCTCAGGCTTGCACACCTCCACTAAACATCACATCTTAAATATGGTCTAGGAATCAATGTTCGGTATGCTATGAAAATAAATGACAAGAGCGACTAAAGGTTTTCCAGATAAAAAAAGTACATTAAAAAGCGTTCAAAGAACCTAACTTCAACTTGAGTAAAACCAAATCTGAACAAACATTTTTACATTGGTATTGATAGTTATTCCATCATAATTTATTTAACAAACAACATTAATTGTTATCAAATCCAGAAAACTATTATCATGAACTAAATCCTTGAGATCAAAATCCACACGTCAAATTCAAGTTTAGGCCCACAATTAAAACATAAAATATCTAAGAAATCTACCAGGAAAATGATTTTTTGCCAATTTTTATTTAGTCTACTTCTTTATCAATTCTTAAACTTATCCACGTACAATTCTTAGTTATTTTCAGGGAGTCATAAAAACTCAATAACAATTCCCAGATTTTTTAGTTTTGGAGGAATGTAGGCCTCCTACTTGTAACACTAATCTCTTCAAAATATTTTTTTAATTCATTTAACCTTAATGAGTGTTAAGGTAAACTATTATATGTCAGTAATGAATGACTCACTAAGGCCGACCATCTTGTCGGGCACCCGGATGTCTTCATTAGTAACAGGTCCCAGAGCAAGGCCGGGTACGCCCAGCCCCTGGATACCGGCAGCTGCTGCGGCCGCCACTCTAGCTGCTACCGCAGCCGCCTGAGCCGCCGCTGCTGCTGCTGCACTGCTTCCTCTCCCTGCACCACTCTCACTGGCCACTTTTTTGGCCTCCGGTCCGTCTGTTATAAATACACAATATATATAGCATCTGAATTGCTTGCATGTTTTTATCCATATTGATATCATTAAGTTCAAATAAGATTAAGTAAATAAAGGTGAGCAGAGTATCTTGATTACTTTTTATGTAAAAATTAATGGCTAAACTAAGGAACCACAAGTAGTCTATTTAAAATTTAAGTTTCATTAACTGATGTTAAAATTATAATCTACACAAACAGATTGTCAAGATGCATAAAGCATTGCTATCAGGTCCAATTAGGTTGCAAAACATCTACATTTTCAAGATAAAACATGCTAAGAGAAAAATTTATAATCTTATTGGTCTCACCACTCACCAGAGTTATCTTCTAATGGCCTTTTGCTTCCTGTTTCGTTGGCAAGACTAGGGTTGATTTTAGCTGCAATCTGAAAACAATAATATTTGTCAATTAGCATTTTGAAAGAATATTTAAATCCATTAAATTCAAATTCACCTGCCATTAAACACTTAAGAATAGCTATACAGGTACCTAATAGATTTGAACATTGGAAATCTACTTTTTATGTAACCTTCTTGCTCCAACTGAAAACAAAGGAAATTCAAAACTGGAATCCCACGTCCTTCCAAAACTACTCATGAATGAAGGGAACTGAATGACAGTATTTCCAGTTTGACCTGAGATAGATTTCCCTTTATAGGGAAATTACCATTGGGTAAAGTCTCCCTATGGGTTGTCACCCTACTTTCCACTATTCAAAAAATTATTTCCCCTCAGAATTTTTTGTGACGGCCATCTTTGTTTGTGCAAAACTGTATGAAGAGAAACCAAAGAAAGAATATAACAAACAGAAAGAATAAGCGGTGTTTTACGTCATCCATTGTTATCTTTATCTTATTTTACGACTGTTGTTATTATCTTTAAGACTAAGTACTATGATTGTCCTATGCTGTTTTATGAGATAGCTAATGTTTTTATTGACATTCTTTTGTTCTGAAACAACATGTAGTAGGAGCCTATGCTGACAATGTAGCAGTTAGCTTACTAGACTTTCTACCGTTCTGTTCTTTATGTGATTTATTGCTGAACAGTGTTTTGTAATTGTTGTTTTGTTTGAGTAGGCGTGATTTTAAAACGTTACAATTTTTATTACTAAACCAAGGTTAATGACTTAACATATCACGAAATTGCACTAATACAGTAGGCCTACTATTTGTGTTTGAGGGTACACTTCCATATCTGTTGGCACAAACCACCGAATGAAAATATCGATCGATATATCGATTATTCGATAGGTTAGTTAGGTAAGGTTAACCTAACCTAACTAACCAAACGATATATCGAATTAAACAATCGAATAATCAATATTACTCATTCGGTTGTTTGTGCTAACAGATATGGAAGTGTACCCGAGTTTTATGATGTAAAATGCAAATTAATTATTACATTAACATCCATTAACAGTAGGCCTATTAGGCGTTTTTATGTATACCGGTATGTAATAAGCCTATAAAATGTTTAGGTCACATTGGATTAACCAAGGTTTTTAGTTATCCGTGGTCTCCCTCCCCCTATTATGCCGGATAATTGAGGTTCTACTACATTCGGTTAGTCCGGCCATTTTGTGGTCCGGCCAGTAGGCTAGTCAGGTCCCGAGGTGGCCGAACTAGAGGGAGTCTACTGTAGGCCTATATAAATTTGAAGCCCATTTAATGCTGAATATCTTGGTTTTTAATTTGTCCTGATATCTTATAGGTAAGAAAAAAAGGTTATCTAACATCAAAACTTAGTAAAAAGGACGATTTTTGCAAAAAAACACATGTTTCACATTAGCCTACCGGTACAAACTTAAAACTTAAACAAAGATGGCAGCCAAAAAAAAAACCCAAAGGGGAAATAATTTTTCAATAGGCTACTTGCATGAGATTTCTGTTAAGTTACCGTACAGTACCGTAGCCTACTTACCTAGAAACATTTTACCGTATAAAAGTTTCATCAAAATTACAAAATGGTGAGTGCAGCTAATTTAGGTATTAAAAATGTTTATTGTATGAGACGTGTTGGGTTGACACACGTTTATTATCTTACATTATCTTACAAGAGGAATGAATTCCGGATAAGTAGACCTACAGCTGGTTGTTTAAGCCTAACTTAACTCTGATTCTGTCATCGGCAAGGGGCTTAATGGCAGTCACTTCAACGACTGAAGAATGTTGATTAACGAATTAGGCTAGGTAATTGACTAAAGAAATATTTCAACTGCTTTTGTTACTTAGTCAATAACTTAAGTTGAAGTTTTTTAAAAGGGAATTTCGTCGCATTATGGATGTTATAAGCTGGGCTAACTTAGGCCTAAGTTACAGATGAACTGGTGAACTAATAGGCTGTTACAAGTAGCCTGGTTCTTTTTGAGGCTTGTCAGGGTGGGCGGTAGGGGTTTAATATAAGTTATGGGAATTTGTGACCGTAGGTAGGGCTAACTTCTAAGTTAAAAGGTTAAATAAGGCCATGTTAAGATAAAGTTTAGGTTAATGAACCTACTTTAACCCTAGCAGTGGCCAGCGATCGCGGGACAATCGTTCGCCGTTGATGCTTAGAATGGCCACAATCGTAAGTAAGGCGATGGTATGGGCCAAAATAATTTTAACAGTAAAAAACACTTAAGTTATAATCCACTAAGATGAGAACAATACCCTATAGGCTATATAGGCCTACCATTCGAAAGATCACATTCTGAACTTTATTTTATTAATAAACAAACCCTAAAGCAGGTAGCCTATTAATGTCACGAGAATTAGAGATCAAATGAATTTTTAGAGTGGCACGACTTTTGCAGCCGACACTTGGGAACTGGCAAAACACAACTTGTTTGGCAATAAGTTAACTTTGGGTAAGTACCTAAATTTAATTTTCGTCTTAGGATGTTGCGGGTGGTACCACTGGATACCTATTGATTTTATCTTCATTGTGGTAACTTAGTGATATTTAGAACGAAATACCTACATTAAGTTATCAATTGGACAACCGGTACGATTTTATGAAAACAGCTGTTTTCGAAATTGGTAACAAATGGCCAACAATCACTAGACGGTACGGAAAAATGGCTTGGATTATGCCTTAGTTCAACTTAAGTTGACTTATAAGTAGGCCTAGGCTAACTAAAATAAGGATTTCAAGACTCAGACCTAACTTCAACTAATTATCGAGCCTACCCTAGCCTATTTTTAATCCAATCTTATTTTACTTATAGACATACAACAACTTGGGTTTATAAAAACCTTTTACACGCTCCTCTCCTAGGCAGGTCCTGTTTTAAATTAACTAGACCTAGGCCTAAGCCTGGGAACCATTCCAGAACCAAGATTTGTCTATGGCCTTGAATTTCTTGATTCAGAAATAAAGCTGCCTTTATCCAGCTTGGTTTGAATAATCATTTTAACTTACTCCTACTTAAATGTGTTGAACATTGAACTAAAATTAGTAACCAAAATGCATAAGAATTAAGAATATACCAATTAACTTACATCACGACAAAAATTAGGATATGGGCTTTGCTATCATGATGAGGAAGTCGTAGGCCTACTAAATATAACCAAGCTTGGTCAAGTAAGACAAAGAAAAAGCCGATAAGAGTTTAAAAAGTTAACTATCAAGATTTTACCTGTTTTGCACGTTGTAGGGCAGCAGCAAAAGCAGAACTTTGACTAAAATTCTGTGGCGGAGCGACCGCTGAATAATCACTCATTGTGAACCATGAAGCAGGATTAAGAAAATGGCCGCTCGGATATGGCCGATTTCAGGAGAAATCTACTACTGACGTTCGCGATTAGAACAGGGATAATACAAAGGAAATCAACTGAAATTTTGAAAAATATGCTAACGGTTTTACTATTTAGCACAAAGCAAATAAAAACAAACGTGCATCTGCACTTTAACACATTAAAACTTGATAAATGTCAAGGAACCAGCCTCACAAGAACAAACAACAACGCATAAAAGAGCAGCGAGAGCGAGAAGAAGAAAATGGAAAGGGAAAATAACGAGGGAATAGAACAAAGAGGAGCCCTGCCACGGAAAACAGAATGAAAGTAACTCATATCTACATAATATAGTATATAGTGTGTATGAATAGGTTTACATTCATACAAAATTAAACTAAGACCTTAATAACAAAATACGTTCTTTTTATGGTCTATGCATTTTGATTTTCAATAAGGAGTTATTAAAGGGACATAAACTCCTCTACGGCTAGCCGTTCAAACATTCAAACCACAGACAAGGGAAACAAAGTTGTGTGTTTCCTTAGTCAATGATTCAAACCCATGTTTGGGGGACAAGCGTATACAGCCTTACTAGTGACTGACTGATTCACTTATTGCAGTAAAGCAAAAAACCTGGCCACTGATAAAGAAGAACCACCTAGTTTTTCTTGACGACGTATGTCTGTCGTCTGTTTTGCTTAGCTATCAGCTCTCCCGATCCCGCTTCTGTTCACTTAGCTGTTTGATAAGACATATCTTAGCTTTCTTTACTATTTTTGTTCTTGGAATGTTTTTAAAAAGAAGTTCTGAATTTCTTGTGGTAAATTACATTAATTGTATTAATTATGTGTCTGGTAGGATCGAAAGGACTTTGGTTTCTGCTGTGAACTGTGTGGTAAACGCACTATTGGTGAACAGTTACAAGCACAACTTTAACTTAGCTGTCTATATCAAAAAGAATTTAAGAAAAACATAACCATGATAGTAATTTGGATAATAATGGCAATGGCAAAATTATTTTGTTGACTTTTTGCTATTATATTTTAATTTTTTGTTGTCTCTTGCACATATTTATCTTTGGAAGGTAGGGGTCTTATCATCTTATTATCATCAATTTACTGTATAAATTAATAAACAAAACGTTTCCTTTGAATAAATATATTATTTTTATTAAACTTAATACAAATCTATCCACTATACTTTTATCATATCGTAATTGTCACACATTAGATTCGGAATCACCTCATATGGGGATAGCAGCAACCACAACAAAATTCTCGTTTACAGATGGAGGCATTGATATCAATACTGAGACTGGAGGACCGAGGACCCCTTGGAACACTGCAAGCCATATTTTCAAAAACACCATATCCTCATTATAATCACATAATCTCAACCTATAACCTCGAAACAATTATCCTCGCAAACAACTCCTCACCACTTCTCCGACAAAACTCATTTCGCCAGACATAGATCAGACATAGACCTACCTCAACACCGTCTTAAAAAATCCAGTAACACTCCCCTACATACAGGGTCACGTTCTTTAACCCACTTCCAGACCACCTCAAATCCTTAATGGATGGGATAAGCCATAAGATTAAGATAACTATTGACTATCCACCGTCATATAATCAAAACTAAAAGTTATAAGTAGACTCCCTCTTATCCGGACTCCCCGGGACCGAGGCCAGTCCGGGTAACGGGTTTTCCGGTTAAGCAGACGCCCCCAAAAACTCGTCAAAACGGTAAATTTAATGCGTGCAACCCAAATACAGTAGAACCTTGATAACAAGACTCTCATTGGGATTATCAAATAAGACTTATTATCAAGGTTGACTTCTTATCGAGGTTTGCAATAACATTTAATTAAAGGGTAAAATAAATTCTAGGGAGTTTGAAAATGACACTATGTTTATCAAGGGTAACTTGTCATCGAGGGTCTTGTTATTAAGGTTCCACTGTACCTAAATCAAATTTAGGAGAGCATTGTGTTTATACACGTGATCGCTGGTGTCAAATCTTTATTCCCGCGAGAACAGTCGTTTTAGTACCGCCCACTTCCTGCTAATCAAGTCCGGTTAAACCGATGTGCTGATAAAAATTGTCCAGTAAAAAAAAATAAATTTACGCCAAGTGTAGTCCAGTTAAACCAAACCTATGTCCGGTTAAAAGGTGTCCGGATAAGAGAGAGGGAGTCTACTGTATAAATTTTCATTCAAGAAGTTTATTATTTTACGTTTGACGCTGTATCTATTTCGGCCCTGACTGGTCTATTTTTATTTTTTATTTCCATTCCAACGGTTAAAGACCATTACAAAAATGATTTATAACGGATAGTTGTAATCTTAAATTAATAAATAAATATGCAGTTATACAATTCAATAAATAGATATTTACAGGAAAAATGTACCGGTCATAGACGAAGACACGGTAATAAATATAGGTTTTTCTTTAATATTAAGGAGTTATATCTGAATAAAATAGCGTATACTTACTTATAAAACTTAAACCAACACATATTTTCAAAACTCATGAATTGGTCTAGTTACAAAATTTAGTTGATGTTATGGAGCATCGAAATATTATTGTTCTCGTATTTTGTACGCCGGTGATTAGAAGGGTTCCTGTCCTGATAGCATCACGTTCACATCACTGAGAAAAAAACAGTCAGGACAGGATAGCCACAACACGAACACGAAAGAAACACGACTTTCACGACTACGATCTACGATCCAGCTCAACCATCCAACCAGAGGATCTCTTATTACTTCGATTTCTGATTGGAGACTTGGAGTTTTTGGACATTTTGATTGGTTACTAAAGTAAAGTCAATCCTTCTTAAGACGACCTGTTTGAAAGTAAGATAATTAATTAATTTAGTATTAATTTTACACTTGAGTTTTAAAGAGCAAAGTGTGATCGATCTCTAGACGATAAACAACTCAGTATCTCAGTAATGTCCCTCTTCTTTGTCAACAGCCAACAGTAAGTACCTATAAGTTACCTATTCAAAGTTTTTACAATTAACTTTTTTAATTTTTCAGAGTTAGGTCTCAATTTTATTCCCTAACACAGGCTAGAGATTTATACTGATAAGAAAGTGTGGGTGTCACATTCATACACTTAAAAAATATCACAAATTCATTACAAAATCTAAGCTTTGTCCTGTGACTGTGTAAACTATTTTTGATCAAAAATAGTTGAGTAGCAGTTATAATAGTAATTAATTGCTTTTCATTAAAGTGTTTCATTCTGAGAATCCTTAATGATCTGGAGTAAAACCCATACAAACACTGGCTGTTTACATGCCTTTTCACATAGCCATAGTCTAGACTAATGACTGTTAATAGGCCTAGGCCTATTCCCATCCTTAAGGCATTCGGAAAGAACAGTTATCCTTAAGGACTTCGATTAGTAAACCTTCATGCTATTTTTTCACTATCAGCAAGTTTGGTTGGTTAGGTTAGGTTATGATGGTTTAATTTTATGATAGATATATTTAAAAATATCGATTATTAATCAATATTTCCAATTCTAAGTTATATAGTTTCAATCGATATTAGCATACCCCAGTTAAGAAACTGTACCCGTAATTTTATTAACTTATGAGTTAGGTTGGTTGTATTAACTTAAGTAGGCAGCAGTGATAGCCAAAATCCATAATTTCTAACCTCAAAACTGAAAATAAAGTACAAAAATTAAAACTCTAGGCCTAGTCCCCAATCTAAGTTAACTAAATTTTACTAACTTATCTTGGTAAGATTGGTTGTATTAACTTAAATAGGTAGCAGTGATAGCCAACATTCACAATTTCTAACCTCAAAACCAAAAATAAAGTACAAATATTAAAATTCCAGTCCCCAATCTCAAAACCCATACACCACACTTTTACAGACAAAACTTGATAATTTTGTTTAGGCCTATTATATATATTATTACAAAAATGCAGGTAATAATAAAAGGTTAATAACGAAAACTGAAATACTTAAATTTAACTCCATTGACCCTCTGATTTATGATTGTGACTTGAACTAAAAAAAAAACATCGTTTTGATAAACAAGTCAAACTAAAATAAATTAAATGAATGTGATCAATAGGCATATTTTTTATAACAAAATCCTGGATGAAATTTTTTGTAACAATAGGCCAAGCCTAGTAAAATAAATTTTCTAAACAATTATAATGATGCCAAAAAATGTTGGAAGTCTGATTTTTAGTAACAAATCTCAAAACTCATTGATCGAATCTCATAATTTACTAACCTAAATTATGTCAAGTTTACTTGCTAGGTCTAATGTAGGCCTAATTATTTGGGAAAGTTTCGAGGGTTTTGGAGTTTTTAGATTTTCAGTTTTGATACCTCACTAGAAGTTAAGGAAGGATACCTAATTAACTCCGATATCATACCCTCTATATGGGGCAATATGTAAAGATAATCCATTAGGAAATAAGAAATAAAGAAATAAAATTATGATCTCTAGTCTCTACGACTATGGTGCAAATAGGACCAAGGTACACACCTAATTCCTTTACCATCCTTTTGGAATTCAACACTGACAATTAGGTTGGTTTGTACATTAAATTAGGCCTAACTTGTTTTAATAAAATTGACATACAACTTGGGTTCATAAATGGACCCAATAAATGGATGGTGTTAAGGTTTTGGATGAAACAAAACAGTCTTTAGCTAATTTTTTTTGTATTTTAACAATTCTCACAGCTGTTCTCAATCTCAATCTTTAAGCTTTTAACCTATTTAGTATCCTGGATAAAGAACCACTAGCGTCTCATTTTCCCCTTCCAAAAACTGATGAGAACCTTGTCTGCGAAAGAGTGGGGGATTGTGGGAGAGCCCCTCACGTCGATTTAAGAAAATCTTTAAATTTATTTTATAATATTCTAGTTAGAAAATTAACTTTTTAACTATAAAATTAATTTTAAAATTTTTAATTATAGAACTAAACTGTCATAACCTAACCTAACCAACCAAACTTGCTGATAATATAAAAAAGATATAAGATAAACTTTACTAAGTTTACTAATTTAAAAAAAATAATTCTGTTCATAAATAAAATTTTAAATGCTCAAATTAAAAAAAAAGATGTAGTCCTACAGTTAAGAAGTATTCGCAATCTAAGCAAAACCTTGGACAAAAAGTTAGTGTCGCCGGCGGGATTCGAACTGGGGACTCCAGATCACGAGTCCGAGATGCTATCAACTACACCACGAACACCGATGGAATCATATCGTCTCGTTACGGTAATGGTGTTCCCTAAAGAGCAGAGTGACGTCACGCCCCCCCCTCCTTATCTAAAGAGGTTCTCATCAGTTCTTGGAAGGGGAAACCGAGACGCTATAATAAAGAACCTGTTAGTCAGTAACAAAGCACACTAGCCAGAGGAATGACATAATTCCACTCTTTAGTCGCTCATTTAAAGTAGGCTACGCTTATTCTGTGATACCATTCTATCTAATATTTTACGTCTCAGTTAGGCCTACTACTGAATTGCTATAGAATTTAGATTACTTAAGTTACTGTTCAATAATATTCAATCATAGTTTTGTTTTAACAATGTTTGGCAACTATCAAAAGTTTCTTGTTTTATAATGATAAATTGTATAGTGACGTTTAAATTCATAGAGACAATGACTTGGACGGAGAGGGTGCCTCGGGTTCTGCTTCAGCCGCAGTTGTTCCCCAGAATGTGTCAGAAGCTCATACAGCCCTGTTGGCATTCTGGCCCAAGATGACAGAGGAAATCAAGAAAATAAGTCAAGTTCGGGTATGTAGGATAAAAAATTTTGTGAAATCATAGGCTAAAAAATAATCTTATCGATTCCCCTAATGAGATACCGGGGAGTTAAAAAAATTTCCTTTGCTAAGGTTCTTTTTTCATAAAACATAATATTTTAGATAGGTGTACAGGTTATGTCAAGTTATGGTTATTTATTTATCATATTACCTATGCCAGACCTAAACTAAAACTTAAATTTGATTGATTTGAATGAAATAACTTTTTCCTACAGTCACCCGACAAAGTTGGCTTCCCTGTACTGTTTATAGTACAGAAAGCTGCTAATTGCTGCATATTTATACTTTGCCGTACGGTTTATACTTTGCTGCACGGTTTATACTTTGCCGCACATCAGGATTCCAACCAAACAACACAAAACAGCGTGGTTTTATTATGCACGTAATCCGTGTACGCTTGGAAATAGGTTGGCAACACTTAAAGATAATAATACTATGAACAGCTGATTGACTATTATAACTACGATTTAACCTGTCATTTCGTGTTTATAGTTTTGGTATTTCTGAACTTTCTGGACTTTTCTTTTAAACGTTTTTAAAACATTCCTACGGTCTTAATAAACAAGAAAATACCTTTAAAGCATTTTTTTTAGGCGCGGAAACCACTTCAAATTACAAAAACATACGGAACTATATTCTCAAAAGACGGAGCACATTTCTTGCCGAGGAAAAATAGCGGAGTGATACGGACCACGGGTACTACTTTCTCCAGGGCACCATTTGTGTAATTGTGTTGCTAGCTGAACCTAAAAACGTGTTGTATAGTGTTTGAAAGACTAATTATTTATGTTTTATAGTGACTGTAGGAAAAATATAATGTGTAACACGAGTGAAAAAGGCCTTTGCTGCACTCGAGATCATTCCGCACTCGCCTGCGGCTCATGCGTAAACATTGCTCTCGTGTGCAGCAAAGTGCCACTTTCACCACTAGTTACACAAATAACTATTTCCTACAGTAACCTGACAAAGTGGCCTTTCTTGCACTGATTATAATACAGAAAGTTGCTAATTGTTGCATGTACTTACTTTTGCCGCACACTTTTTATTTTTGCCACAGCTTTTTTTTTTGTCGCAAGCCAGTATTCCAACCAATGAACACAAAACAGTGTGCTTTTATTAGGCACGTAATACGTATACGCTTGAAAATAAGTTGGCAACACTTAGGTGCAGTGTTTAATTCCCATTTCGTTTAGTGTTTGGATTTAACCTAACCTAAAAACGTGTTGTACAGTGTTTGAAAGACTAATTATTTATATGCTTTATAGTAACTGTAGGAAAAATATAATGTGTAAGGCGAGTGCAAACTGCCTATGCTGCACTCGAGAAACTTTCCAGACTCACCTATGGCTCGTGCGTAAACATTTCTCACCCCACTAGTTAAACAAATAACTATTGTTTAGTTGCTGTAGCCTATAATTTGGTATTGCCACTCAGTTGTTTAGTAACGTCTCTTTTTACAGTATTTTTCTCTTATCTTATGAAAAAAGTCCAAATGATTTTAAAACAAGTTTTCTAAGGTAGAACCCCACTGGTGCAACAGTACCAAAAAAGAAATCTTATAAATATGTGTAATCAAGGAGTTGCAAATATATAGATTATATAATCTATATTATATATATAACGATCCATTTCATATATTAATGGTTATTTTGCAGCTAGATGTGAAAACTCAGGCTCTCCCTCTGGCAAGGATAAAAAAGATAATGAAACTAGATGAAGATGTAAAAATGATCAGTGCTGAAGCACCGATGCTGTTTTCTAAAGCGGCTGAACTTTTTATTCACGAACTTACGCTGAGGGCATGGATACACACTGAAGACAACAAGAGACGCACTTTGCAACGAAACGACATCGCAATGGCCATCACAAAGTACGACCAGTTTGATTTCCTCATAGACATTGTTCCCAGGGATGAAATAAAAACTACGAGCAGCAGATCGACAAATGAAGCAAGAACGCCCATAAATCCTGATCAGGTAAGTACTTATGTTCTGTATGAGATACTTATGTTATGTATGAGATTATTAGGCGGTAACATAAGTTAAAAATCATCAAAAATTACCAAAAAATCAAAAATCAAATATAGAACAATTTAGGTGGTTGATCAAGGTGTTGTCCCGTTAATAGGCGAGCTTCTGGTTTTCTGGTGCCTTGATCAACCCCCAGTTAGAATAGTAAAAAAATATATAGGTAGTGAATCAGTGGTTGTGAATTGGTGGAAAATTTCCTCCAAAAGGCTATCTTACTATTAATTTATGAATTTATTGCAGGTCCATTACTATTTCCACCTAGCTCAACAGCATCAAGCAGCTCTACAACAAGCATCTGCAGCTCCTGCGTCGTCTGCACCAGCACCTGCGCCAACCATACAGGTAGTACAACCTACCTCCGGTCTGCACACAATCACCGTCTCCAATCCCAGTGAACAGGTTCGACTTTTGTAAAATCGGCAACAATTTAGAGACAAATCTCTTTACATGTTTTGGTTCAATGTTGTAGGCGTATATTATGCTGAAGTTGGTGAGTGAAGTCGTTAAAGCTTGTATGATTAGCTTGGATTAGGATTTGCTTTTTTAAGACTATACGTTATTATATTGAGTAACTTTTTCACCAAGGTGCTAGGTTAAATCTATTCTGAAACCAACCAATCTTGATCCAATGACCAATGATCTGTTCTGTTAGATCTGTCTGTCAACTCGTCTCACTTCTGCGAGGTTTTAGCGCTAGCCTAATAATCAGATTACCAGTTCAATTCTTAGAAAATTCAGTTACTTTTTGGTGGTTTTAAACTAGACCCAGCAACACTTCATCATTGAGATTTTAATAAATGGTTATGGCTTCAGAGAGATCTTAGTACAGAAGAACCTCGATCAACTGTTACTCTCTGTTTTATCTGTCACCCTGCTACTTAATGTGTCGTAATTAACGCCGTACGAACATTGAACAAGTACAACATACACAAGATTCTTGTTATCCATCTATTCGCTTAACTGTAACGCTCCCGGTCCCAAAAGTGACACAATACAGGTTCTACTGTAACATAGAATCATCTTGTTCAATTAACAACAGTTCAACAGTTCCCTACTGAGGAGGTGGGATTTAGCCTGCCGATATATATTACAGGCTCTGGAAATCCTAATGGCCTCAATTTAATTCAATAACGCCTACCTCCCCTCTCAGCTAGCTTTTTTTAAGTAGTTTCCCCTAAAGTGTAAATATTTGTGTACATTTGTTTTTATAGTATCATTATGTCTAGTATTTTTTTGTGGTGGCCACAGTTGGCAACGCTGAAGATCAACTCCAGTTCCAGTTTTGAACAGATATTTCTCTCCAACCTATCCTCTTAAGAAGTCCTACATCAGGACGAAATGTCAGTGTTATGTTGTGGCCGTCTGATGGATGTTATTAAGATATTATCTAATGGACCAAATTTGAGTGGACACAACGTGAAGGATTAATTAACGTAATATTGATATCAAAGCTAAAATGGACATTATAAATCATTGAGCCCGAAACAAATAATATGAAAAATTTTAAATAACTTATGATTCAAGCACTATACCTCACCGGGGCCTTAACCCATGCCCCCTTAACCCATGCCCCGCGTATCTAGCCAGCCATGTTGTATGTTCACTCTTCGCTTCCAGGACACCGACCCGACTCCGTCGCTTGGCTCACGTGATGTCTTCCAGGGCATGCGCGAGAGCCACGTCTAAGATTGGTCAATGGGTTAACTATTCATACCTTTTGGCGGGACATAGAAGTTATGTAGAACTCCACAATGTTTTGTGTTCTTTTATTGTGTATCTATTAGCCCCTTTACTCAAATTTTCTTTGACTAGCTGAACTCTATTCCTTTTTCAAAAATTCCTTATTCAATTAACATTCCCTTAACTCATCTTCGCCTTAAAAATATACACAGTGGTGAGTCAGTGTCGTATAAATCTATTATAGCTTTGTTCTGATTGCAGCAAAACGGAGGTAACACCAACAACTCGGCCAGTCAGCCACACATGGTGCAACTACAGACTAATCAAGGACAGACGGGCATTCAACTCGTACAGCAGGTGGTTACGGCAAATGGGGAGATCCAAAATGTTCCAGTATGTCAAATCAAATCTTATCATACTCTGTAAATTTTGGTGTAGGGCAAAATATGATATAATAACCTTGTCTTTCCTGAAGACCTAATAATTTTGTCTCACCAAAATGAGTCACACATTTGTCCAGATAACCTAGCCTATAACGATATAGTTTAGGGTTTGAACGAGTTTGTGACTTATCGATTTAAGATTATTGGCTGAGAGTATTAATTAAAATAATGCTAGTCCAGGGTGACATCATTATGCCTAGCTTTTACTGCGCCCCTTGCACAAGTAAAACAACATATTTGGAATGAGCGCAAAAATATTCACCCTCAAGCAAATTTTGACCCGTTTCAATATAAGTTATCAACCTGATTTTAAATTAATTAGTTTAGCAAAATTTTTCTTTTTTAATGTAGAAGAAATGGTGGTTATATCAGTAATAGTTTTATTATATTGTATCCAATTGTGGCTAGGTGATTGAATGGTTATAGTGCTCGCCTAACATTCAAAAGGTCGCAGGTTCGATCCTGAAAAAGTCTGATGGTTCAAAACTGGACCCAGCAGTTTCTGATCATTTGGCTTTAAATGATCCTGGCTAATGAAACAGCTGATCTTAGTCAGTTACAGAGCTACACGGGTCATCACACACCATTCTACACTCATCCTTCATTCAATATTTGAGTTAAACTACGCACCTAGGTGGCGTCCCCATCTCAACGATTGATAATGTTGATAATTTTTGCAAAAAAAAAGGAAACAAAAACTACAGATGATATACTGTTGTACAAAATGTCTTCATAGCCAGGTCTCCTGCCAGGACAGCTTAAGTATAAGCCTAAGGGTGGTATAGTTTATCAGTTTCAAACTCTGCCTCTGCCAGGACAGCTTAAGTATAAGCCTAAGGGTGGTATAGTTTATCAGTTTCAAACAAGAGAAAAGTTAAATAGCGCTATATTTCCCACAGAGTATCTTTGAATAAATATTTCCATCCCCTACAATACCATAAAATTATAACGTCGGATTATTGAAGCTGATATTTAATAACTGCAGATATTGTCTTTGCTCAAACATATTTCTTACTAATGATTTTGTATATCTTTGGTTCTCTCCTTTCCATTTGCTGCAGTCTAAACCTATTCTACCCCCTTTCTTGATCAAGGCAGCTGATAAAGCCATTTGGCTTGAGTTTTAAAATAATTTCTACAAAAAAGTTGCTCTATAGAGGACAAACCGATAAAACTCCTTACATCATTAATTTTCCAATTTTTACAGCAAACACGTTCAAGCAAGGTCAGAAAAATCCCTCAGTTCAAGTGCTAATAAAATTACCTTGTCCTTCTACACTTCCATTATGTCTGAAAGTCTTTTAAAATGTTTTCAGAACCAACAAACAGAACAAAAGACTATTTTATCAATCCTCTTGTCAAGTTAATAAATTGTGTACAATTAGCCTAATTTTAATGTGGCATTTTGATAGAACTAACATTTTTTTCAGATTCAGTTATCTCCCAGTCAACTGCAGATGATCAGAATGCAGCTGAACGGAGGAACATCGTCGCCAATCATAGTACAAGCTCATCCTCAGATAATTCAGGTAAATCATAGATCACTTTCGACTTCTATAATAAATACAACTTAACACAGTGTTTTAACATTATTTTAATATATTTCTCATCCGTTAGTAATAAGTAGTTGTGTGGAAAACAATTGTTTGAAACCTTACTACTTTTCTGCTTCAGCATTGGCAGTGTTGGGAAGTAGCGCGCTACAAGTAGCGACGCTACAGTAGCGCGCTACTTTTTTTGTAGCGTTAGCTGTAGCTACGCTACTTTTAAGATTTTGTAGCTTTAGCTGTAGCTAGCTACATTTTTAAAGTAGTTGTAGCGGAATTTTAGCTACTTTTCTCACTACATTAACATTGATTGAGATAGTGATTTTTATCACAACCTTTTTCAAACTGAGATTTTCAAAAAAGTTAGGCCTACTTTCTTGGCTTCATACAGCTGGTCACAGTCGTGTCATTACCTATTAAAACGTTGCGTGGACATGGAGGCTATTATCTGAGTGTTATCCACATGTTTGGCTCTCATTTCCTTCATTTGCTACTCTATGATTACTGTCAGATAAAATAAAATTGCTAGCTGCAGACGACGTTTAATTAAACGTTACCGTACCGGTACCGGTGACAAGAGAAGCTATTGAATGCTTTCAAGTGATTGTCAGGGAAGGGAAATTGGTAATCAATTTAGTTTCTTTATTGTATAAATTTAGTTTAAACTTGGGTTTTAATGGAAACCAACACTAAACCTAAAAATAATGAGAAAGCTGGTCTATCAACCTTTGCTTCATCTGTTGATTGTGGTTCACCATCACAAGCCCTTCCTTGGTTAGATTACAAAGATTTTTCAAAGGTTTACTAAATGAACGAAGAGTAAATTTCCTGATGAGATTTGATATATGCCTAGGCCTAGAATACATAATAATTGTAACAAAAAAATCTCCATATAACATGAAACTTGCATTTAAAAAGTAGCATACGGTAGTTTGCTCCTGCTAACAGCTCTTTTTAAGGACTATTCCTAGGCTATGCTATTGGATTAATACGAATATCAAGTTCAATTAATAGGAATATGTATGTTTAGTCCTTGTAAGAACAAGCCTACTATAGCCAATTTGTTGTACAAAGCCAAGTAGGCTACGCCAAAATGTTATTTTTACTTAACAATTTTCAACATGTTTAAATTAAAAGCCGATTTCAGGATAAGCTGCTGAATACTGTTTTCTGCACCAACGTTTGTTGAAGCACAATTTGACCTATGCATAATTTGACAAAGGACGATTTCTTGACATTGAAAAGTGTTATTCATAGAACAAGTAACATATTACTATGGGTAAAAGTTATAGAAATGTAGTTTTTAACATTAAAAATAAGGAAAGGCAATTAACTCCAATTTCAGTAGGCTAGGCTCTGTAACACAAAATAGTATTTTTGAATAATCGTTTTACAGTTTTATTGTTTTAATAGTTGATAAAAGAATCTATAAATGAATGTAGATTAAAGAAATGAAATGGGCTTTTAAAATATAGTTTGTTTGTATGTCCTTTGAACTTAGGCTAATGAAATTTACATATAATATGCTTAAAAATAATGCCATATTTAAAAACAAGCACTAAATATGATGGAACACCCAACTAACTTATTTTGGTTCTGTTGTTGTAACGTTAGGTTTACATAGTTGCAATTAATTTTACAGGAAAAGTAGCTAAAATTGTAGCTATAGCTACATTTCATTGTAGCTGTAGTTGTAGCTAGCTACTTTCTCGGAACTGTAGCTGTAGCTGTAGCTAAGCTACTTTTTTGGAAATGTAGCAGTAGTTGTAGCTAGCTACATTTTAAAAGTAGCTTCCCCAACACTGAGCATTGGACAAAATGATTTGACTGTAGGATAATGAATGAGCTCATGTAGTAAACAATTGATATTTTTTTTGCAGGTCAACCAACAGAACTCAGGATCAACGCCAGTGTATCTGTCCCAAGCGACATCAAACAACAATCCATCCGAGGCAGAATAGATTTAGCTGTGTGTAAATATGTGTGCATATTGTAAAAAAAAACTATTTATAACTCTCAGTAATTTTATCTTAATAAATACCCCCAGTTGCAGTAAACCTGCAGACTAGGCCATTTTCCATTTGACTCATTGAATTTTTACCAAAATATTTTTCTAAATGTTAGATTTATTCGCTATTTAAATAACAGGTTTAACCCAGCCCTTAGGTTTGCTGCTACAGGAAAAGAATTAAGGTTGTTTAGCAAATTTTGATAGCTTAGAAGGAAACAAAAAATTGGCTGAATTTGACATATAGGTACATAATCCAAAACAAACTACAGCAGTTGAGTGTTGTTCTGTATACCTAAGTATAAAATGGAATTTTTAAATTGCAGTTGTTTTTTTATTATCTCTGTAACCTTTAAGTGTGAAGTGAAGCATTGTACCCTTAAATGTACAAAATCAAAATTATTTGTTTTTTAAGCCGAACAATATTTTTTCTAAAGGAGTTTTAGTGTAAAGAAGCAAACTGTTGTGTTTTGAGGATGAAAAATGGAAATAACCAATTTTTACTTTACTAAACAATGTTTCCGTCGTCCGATTATGCTGGATTGCAAACTCATTGAAGTTTCTCCAGCCCTAAATGTTCAAGCCACATTTGATCAAAATCTGACCATAATTGCTCTAGTTATCGTGTTAACGTACACGTACAGATAAAAAACATGATTATGATTACACATTTTAGTATGTTTGTATAAACATTTTAACAAATTGACTAGTGTTTTTGGCCTCTTGGGACATAAAAAAGTAAATTCAGTAGGGATGGGCGGGATTGAATTTTTAGTTCGGGACGGGACGGGACGGGATTTTTATTTCCTTCCCGATTTTCGGGACGGGACGGGACGGGATATTTTCTGTGCATAAAAAGAAAGTCTTGAGTATTGCAGTTACCAAAAAAAGACATACAAAATCAATTTTTACCGTTTGTGGTACTGATCTATAAAAACCAAAGAATGGGTAACAATATACAGGTACCTATAGAAACTTGTGACTCACGGTCACGGTGCGATCGTCAAAATGACCGCGGTCACGGGGTGATCGTCGGTATGACTCGCGGTCACGGGATGATCGTCGGTATGACTCGCGGTCACGGCATGATCGTCAGTATGACTCACGGTCACGGCGCGATCGTCAGCATGACTCCGCGGTCACGACGTCGGTATGACTCGCGGTCACGGTACGATCGTCGGTAGGACTCCACGGTCACGGCATGATCGTCGGCATGACTCCGCGGTCACGGCGCGATCGTTGGCATGACTCCGCGGTCACGGCGCGATCGTCGGCATGACTCCGCGGTCACGGCGCTCGTCGGTAGAACTCCGCGGTCACGGCGCGATTGTTGGTATTACTCGCGGTCACGGTGCGATCGTCGGTCCAATAATCGCGGTCACGTTGCGATCTTCGTTATGACTCGCGGTCACGTTGCGATCGTCGGTCCAATAATCGCGGTCACGGGGTGATCGTCGGTATGACTCGCGGTCACGGGATGATCGTCGGTATGACTCGCGATCACGGCATGATCGTCAGTATGACTCACGGTCACGGCGCGATCGTCAGCATGACTCCGCGGTCACGACGTCGGTATGACTCGCGGTCACGGTGCGATCGTCGGTAGGACTCCACGGTCACGGCATGATCGTCGGCATGACTCCGCGGTCACGGCGCGATCGTCGGCATGACTCCGCGGTCACGGCGCGATCGTCGGCATGACACCGCGGTCACGGCGCGATCGTCGGCATGAGTCCGCGGTCACGGCGCGATCGTCGGCATGACTCCACGGTCACGGCGCGATCGTCGGCATGACTCTGCGGTCACGGCGCGATCGTCGGTAGGACTCCGCGGTCACGGCGTGATCGTCGGTAGGACTCCGCGGTCACGGCGCGATCGTCGAAATGACTTCGTCTCCTGCGTTCGCGGACCTATCGCTCGCAATAGCGGCGTCATCGGCACTCGCGAAGTGGCAAAATCGCCGGCGATCGGACCAAATCCCGTCCCGAAAAATTCCCGAATCAAATGTAATCCCGTCCCGATAATCGGGAATATTTTTTCCCCGAAATGTTCCCGAAATTTCGGGACCCGTCCATCCCTAAAATTCAGTGTGTCACGTCACCCCTATGGAGATATTGTAAAATAAATAAAAAATAAAATCACAATAAAATCTAAAACTTTTTTTGAAGTAAATTTGATTCAGCCTTGTCAAAACAACTATTTTTTACATCTAATCTAACAGATCTGAAAGAGATTAGAGGACTAAACAGAAATTGAAAGACAAAAGAAAACCTAATGACAAAACAAAAACGTCTGAGCAAGTGCACCAAAATCTCTTCCATGGGGAATAGAAAAGAATGGAAGATGCTTAAATCAGCACACCTGTAAGACTGAAGCTTCTAAATTGATGACCATGATGAATGTGTTCGTGGTAAATGATAAAAAAAACACAAGTAAAAGTACTGTAGTTAAAAATATATTCTGTATTGATTTAAAATAACTGCAATAAAATTATTGTATAATCTGTATAAAATATAACAAATAACAATGTATACAATCGGTGAAAATGTAATAGACAGTTAGGTTAGGTAAGGACTGTCCAAAGCCCCGACCCCTGCAGCCACTCCTCCCTCGTTCGCAGAGCTGAGCTTA
Organism: Macrosteles quadrilineatus; assembly: GCF_028750875.1. Classification (NCBI taxonomy): domain Eukaryota; kingdom Metazoa; phylum Arthropoda; class Insecta; order Hemiptera; family Cicadellidae; genus Macrosteles; species Macrosteles quadrilineatus. The sequence goes on along the minus strand of NW_026542598.1, from coordinate 32,003,823 downwards.
CTTCGTAGCATGTGGCCGACTTGTCTGTTGGTCAGAATTTGCTTTTCATCTCTGTAAACAAGGAGGCAGAGTTTCACACAAACTTCGGTAGAATCGGAGCATAGTTTAATTAATTCATATGTTATCTTCAGGGCCGAATGGTACCCCTATTGACTTCCATTTCAATTCATTATGACCTCCAAATATGATATGGATTAGGAACAAACAAGTTTGGAACACCATTAAAACACGAATTAGTATGATAACAAAAATTATTAACATTAGGCAGCATTAAATTGTAGATGCAGTTCAGGTTGGTTAAAAAGTTGGCGTATTTGAAAAAATCTGTAACTGGCATCAACACACTGTCGTTAGGTAAACTTAACTACACCCGTATTCAATCTAAAACTGACTACAGCAAAATGAGAGTGAAATCTCATCTTCTGTCAATATTCAATGTTATGAGTTATTTAGTAACCTGTCAATAATATTCCTGCAAACCAAAACCCCTATATTACAAAAAAACTTACCCAATGACAACGCCGAAGATGCCCAGCTCGCACACAATGTCCTGCAGTTCAACCGTGGACTGGTTGGGTCTTACGATGTAGTTCACCTGCACCGGGGGATGTATACGGTCCATCAGTATCCACGCAGATCTCTCCTCTGAGTCTGCCATGTTGAGCAGCGCCTCCTTGATTTCACTTCCGTAAACATTGTTGCCACCTCCTTCCCTCTGCGGCTTCAAAACGTACTTCTCTGGCGACGAGAGAGCTTTCTGCACACCCGTATTACCCGCATCATCCTGCAGAACAACATTCTATTATCAAAATGCAACCAGTGAGGCAAAAAACCTAGTTTAAGTAATGACAATAATGTTCAATTGATAGAAAGAGAAAACCCCAAAGGTAAAAATATACTATTTTACAAATTTTTTATACATGTCTTAAGTCTTTTATAATTTTTTTTTTTTTTAATAAAACTGCAGTGGCATTTAAAAGTTTATCCGCCAAACTGTTTAAACCCAGATTACCGTTTAAAAATGGAAATAATAAGAAATATAAATATTTATTAACTTACCAAGTCTAGAGAGTAAAGACCTGTGAAAATGTCTTGAATTTCTTGAATTTTCTTACTGTCATCCAAAAATCGTTCTAGGCAACCAGGTTTGGCAAGGGATTGTTGAACCTGATACAAAGAGGGTAAACTATGAAAATCGTTGTTTGTGAAAACAATATTAGTACCTATCACTATCAATTTACCATAGACTACACAATACTCATGGACACGATTACAAGCACAATGTTCACAAATATAATATTACAAGAGGAGATCTTCAGCAGTGGTTTTCAAATAAGCACTGGGAAAAGCAGGAAGTAATACGCTGGTTGAGAAATCAAATTTCAATTAGGTAATTCATCACAACTATTAAGCCTTATTATGACCAAACTAAGGAAAGTGGTGTAGCAAGGGTCAGCATTGTAAGAAAAATCTTTAAGTCCACAAAACACTAGGGAGGAATTAGATAACATAGAGATCTCCCAAGACATTGCACTATAACCTGTATTTTCTGTGTGGAAAATACTAAGTACCTAAAAATTCTGACTCTTTTCTGTGAGAGAATAAAATGCAGTCATCCAAAAATAACTGCCACTTACACTGATTACCTACTCAATGACTATTTTTTATGGAGTTTTTTTTTTTAAAGGCAAAGAGTTCAGCGAGCTTACCTGAGAAAATTAGAAAGTCAATTTCCTCTTCAAGGTATTCTCTGAAGAAGTTCCACGTCAAGAGAAAATATCAGGGTTTAATTTGTGTTCTATTATTGTGTATCTATTAGCTCCTGAACTTTAAATTCCTTAGGTAAGCTAGCAGAACTCAATTCCATTAAAAAAATGCCTTACCAGCCATTCCTTTGAATATAATTTTTGATTTGAGTATTTCAAGCCCATGTAATTTAAAAATCATGATGAATTAACAATATCTAAAGAAAGATTTAGCCCTAGGTACATGTCTATTCTTGCTCACCTTCTCAGTATTTTTTTTTGTTTTTTAATGTTAAACCTTAGTTTCTGTTCCATGTTCAAGGTAAGTGTTTTTAAAAAACTATGACGACCTTACAATGAAGTGACAACTTTATCCTTGTACGCCTTAAGATGACCCTACGGAGTTGAAACCAGTTGCAACATAAAGCAACGAATTGGATTACTTAACCCTCCCAGTGTTACTTGACGAAAATTCGACAAGCAGCACACTTTGTGTAGTGTTACTTGTCGATTTTTCGACAAGCAGACATCGTTTACGGCGAAGGCTCTATAACTGACTGAATCGGATTGAACTGGATCGAGTTAGGTATCGTTCTTTCCGTTTCATTCTAAGCTTTCTCCAGAGGTCTGTCTCAGCGCTGTACGTTATCTGAGCCGATCGTAATATGTAGCAGACAGCTGACGTGCGTGTATTTGTAAACAGCTAGGTTACCCTCCGACCGATGACTGATGTGTTTTATTACGTTTATCATTGTTTTAGTGTTAAAAATCAAAAGTAGTGATATACGTGTTGCATTATAAGAAGATTTAAGTGGTTTTGAAGTGCTGGTTGATGATCCTGAAGAAGTAGGTAGTGATATTGATGTAAATTATCAGCCAGATTCCTAGCTATGGTTAGGCTATGCATTCTTAGCTAAACGCTATGTACTGAAATCTGTTTTTTGCCCATAACTTATTTATTTGCAAATCTACTTCCTTATATTATTATATATTTGTAATCCTCATAAAATTTAGAACAAAGTGGCTATTTTCAAATATTTATAGGCCTATAATTTATACAATTTCATTGAGCGCAAACTTATTTTTTTTTTGAAAATTTTCGAAATTATATTTTTTTTACCTAAAAATTTTTTTTTTTTGAAAAAATGTTCCTTATGTTTTATATATAATATTGAAGCCCATGATTTTCCAAACAAAATGGTATATAGAACATTAGAATTAACATTGTTTTAAGCTTCTCAGATCCGTTTTAATAAAACCTTGCAAATGCGCCAAAAATAGGTGGACATTAAGGCCTAAACTATGGACACTTGGAGGGTTAAATGCAGGTACTTAAACCATTTTAAGTACTATACAGCAATCCGCAGGATAACATCCATCAATATTAGCCCAAGGATTGTGTTAAATAGCGAATAATGGGAAGATGTGTGTCACCAGACAATTCTTGACATGTAGAGTAGTGTGAAGTTTCAAAAGTTATGTTCCAACAGAGTTCTAATTACTGGTGAAACAGATGTTGTAAGTTTGACTACAGCTAGGCCTACCCTAAATTTCAAGGATTGTACCAAGGGGTATGTCAAGGCCAGGTATCTTAACTAATAACTACACTTTCTCGTACTGTTGGAAATAAAATAAAATATTAGAGCTATGAACAATATTTAGTGAAGAAATATATTACACTGAAAAATGTGCTTCAGGTAGCTAACACATGTTAGGCTTTTATTTTCAACAATTTTTCAGGTGAGGGCCCCCAAAACCCCTTTTACTGACTCACCCTAAAAGTGAACATAAGCCGCCACTGCTTGCGGCCTAGAGGTTACTTTGATGCAAACCAATTGGCTCTTTGAGGCTAGTGAGTATCCCTGGTTTACGCCATTATTTTTAAATAAATGTTATAGAATAAAACATCCAGTACCTTTTTTGTACCCGCAAGATGGTAATGAATGCTGGGACACTTGATAGCGGTGGACAATTCCATCAACAGACGAGCGTCCCACTCTTTCTGTGAATGGTAATGGCCAGGCTCATAGCCAGCTCTGAAGTACACCACAGCCACTGTATCCTGGCCCCTGTAGAAAATATAGGTCAACCATGTGAAAATCATTGTACCGGTAATGAAAAAGTTGAATGACCTGTCAAAATTATTCTTTATTAGTCAATTAGATCAGAATGGCGATGGTGAATTAACATAAAATACAAAATAACTATTATTCTACAAAGTCAAATTTATAAAATGTATACTTACACCATAAGTTCTTTCTTTGGACCCAGCTTAGCTGTGTTGGCTATGTCAGTAAGTGTCCTTCGAATAATTCTTACTTCTGGATTTATTTTTCGTATCTCAAACTCCAGGAAACGTTGGTCACATATGTTGTATGTCACATCTTCAATGACAAACAGTATGACAGCACTGGAAAATTTACATCATACAAATCATAAAAGCTAAAAGGGTTTTTACTCAGTTAAGTAAAATGGATTTGCATTAGTTTTTTTTGTTGTTTTTTTAGGGATGAATCTGACAGCTTATTGATACCAAAATGAAGTAAATTCAAGAGACAAGAGACTATTTTGTCAAACAAAACTAACTTGCATTTGTTGTCTGTCTGTTCACATATACCGGGTGTCCATAAATGAATATCGGGGTTTTAACGCTTTATAATATTAATTACATTAAACTTACAGTTATAAATGATATGTCACATGAAAGAGCAACTCAAACAGTTTTATTCGTTAGCACCAGTGCGCATGCGCGTGAAATGTTTACACCGCGATCCGCTAGAAAGCGGTAGTAGCAAAGATGGCGACTAGTGAACAGAAAGCGTTTTGTGTTTTGCAGTTTGCAAAGACTGAATCTGTAGTTACTGTGCAACGTGCGTTCCGCATTAAGTTCGGGTGTGATCCTCCAAGTGACAATAACATCCGTAGATGGTTTCATCAGTTTGAAGATACAGGCTGCCTTTGTAAAGGGAAGAGCACGGGACGACCAAGAGTTAGCGAAGAGGATGTTGAGCGAGTGAGAGAGTCGTTCACTCGTAGCCCAAAGAAATCAGTTCGGAAGGCTAGTCGTGAATTAGAAATTGCTAAGTCGACTGTTTGGAAAGTTTTAAGGAAACGATTGCAACTACGTCCTTATCGTTTACAGTTGTTACAGGCTCTAAAGCCTGCAGACCATGGTTTACGTGCCAACTTCGCTAACGTAATGCTGTTAAATGACGATGAAGATTTTCTAGATCATGTTGTTTTCAGTGATGAATCGACCTTTCACCTCAGTGGACATGTTAACACTCATAATGTGCGGATATGGGGCTCAAAAAATCCTCATGAGGTCGTACAAGTGCAACGAGACTCCCCTAAAATCAATGTTTTTTGTGCCGTATCCCGGCGGAAAGTTTACGGACCTTTCTTTTTTGGTGAAGCTACTGTTACTGGTACTTCTTACCTTGATACACTAGAGCAATGGCTCTTCCCTCAATTGGAACAATATGAACCAGAGAATTTCATTTTCCAGCAAGATGGCGCGCCACCTCACTGGCATAACGAAGTACGCGGTTGGTTGAACGTAACTTTACCCGACCGCTGGATTGGCCGCAAGGGACCCAATGACAGAGCTTGCTATGCGTGGCCTCCACGTTCACCCGACCTAACGCCATGCGATTTCTACCTTTGGGGTTTCATCAAGGATCGTGTGTATGTGCCTCCATTACCAGCTGACCTCCATGAATTACGAAACAGGATTGAAGCAGCTGTTGCAACAATTACTGAAGACACACTGCTCAACGTTTGGGAAGAACTCAGCTATAGACTTGATGTGTGCCGTGTGACAAATGGTGCTCACATAGAACACTTGTAAGCTTGTATATAAAACTGTTTGAGTTGCTCTTTCATGTGACATATCATTTATAACTGTAAGTTTAATGTAATTAATATTATAAAGAGTTAAAACCCCGATATTCATTTATGGACACCCGGTACTTATCAAATCAATACTAAATAGGATGATCTTGTAGAATGACTACAGAAAATATAGGAAATAGAAGTCACAGTTCTGGTTTGGAGAATACACTTTTATGGTTTGAATCAGGGCTTAGCTGTCCTTGAAATTGAGCTTCTGGTAGATGGAACCAGCTGATCTAATTCTGGAAAAAACTATTTAATCAACCCAAAAACATTCCTTCACCTGTGCAATATCCAATAATATACAGGGTGGCTGAAAAGTAACTTACACCCCCCTTAACTTTTAAACCATTTGAGATATTTGAAATCTGTTTGTGGCAACATTCTTAGATACGAGGGGCTACAATAATTATGGTCAATTTTGAAAAGTTTGCCATTAGGGGTAGCAGGGGTAGGGGGTAGCTCAAAATGTTCAAATAGCAAGTATAGACGAGTTTGGTATCATTTTGCAGGTCTTGACGAAACATAAGAATTAACACAAAGAAAATAGAAATCGGACCATTAATAACAAAATGACATTTCAAAATTACTTTCAATAACCATTGTCTTAATCATTTTTGGCTGCCATTTTGTTATTAATGGCGTGATTTCTATTTTCTTTGTGTTAATTCTTATGTTTTGTTATTGGTAATTGAATAATAAATTAGTCTTGACTGACTTGAATTACTGAATTAAAAATGAAAACTTATAAATAGGGCTACTTGATGGTTTTCTTTACTTACTTTTTGTTTCCAAAGATGTCCCATGCTTCCAGCATGCCGTTGGAGAGCCCAGTTAAAGCTGGGTTTTCAGGTAACTAAAAATAAAAGCAAAAGTTAATGCTTGCCTTTAACCCATTGGCGCCGACTTACGAGCGTTACTCGTACGGCCGCTGCAGGCCCGGAGGCCGACTTACGAGAGCCGCTCGTGTCACCGCTAGGCAGCGCCATTTTTTATTTAGTTATTATTATTTTTCGCCCTTTTTGTTTCTTCTTACTATTATAATGTTTATAAATATCTTACTTCTTGATTTGCGTATTTACTCATTTATTTTAGCGAATAACAAACAATTTTGTGTTGCCATGGAAACCACAAATCACCAAAAATCAGCTGCGGTAAGGTAAACAAACAATTTTTAAAAAATGTTATTACTTATAAAAGTACACAACTTTTGATTTTTCTACGTAGGGAATCGATCGACCTTTATAATAGTAGTGTTATTTGGTGTCTGGATTAATCTTGGAATTTGTATATCAAGTTTACTTTCAAAATATTGTTTTTAAAATTTTTATTTTTATAATCTTTATATATATTTTTTTTTTTTGTTTACAACTTTGACTATCCAATTAACACTTTTCTGTAGACAATTTTACTGTGAACAAAATGGTGGAAGAATTATTAATTTATTACCTAAGGTTTTCTTTCTATAGCAGTTAGAGTAAAAGTGTACAAATTCGGTAAAATTAATTGCCGCCAGAGGGTGCTGCAGGTAGTGGATTAATTCCTTCCCCAATGGGTTAACATGTATTAAACCAATCAATAAATATAATTTATGATATTAATTGACAAAATTATGTCACAAATATCCTTTTACTGTGTCATACAAAAGTTGGCGGAGCACAATACTTGATCATTGCTATACTTACATTCTTAAGTAGCTGTGGATACCCCAGTTCTTGTAAGACATATCTAAGAAACAAACAAAAGGTTTTAACATTATTATTAATCTAATATTTCATGTCAGCAAACATTTTTTGAGATAGCTTAAATAAATTATGAAACAAATCTTAATAAAAGTACAGTAGTTGTAAGCAGTTGCTGTATACAGTAGTAGCATTCCTGGGAAAATGTCAAACTAAGCAAAACTGCCAAGCAAGAACTACTTTTGGACTGATTCTGCCAGAAAATAATCTATTTTGTTGTCTAAGTCTTCTAAGTTGTAAAATTTTTCTTCAAATCACATAGTTTATCTTTATGCCAACTTTATAAAGAACTTAATGCAGAAAAAATAGTGTAAACCAGACCGGTAAAAAACAAAATGTGTTGTAACAGTGTTTATAAATGAGGTTAATTAAGGAATATATGGGCTGTCAAACATTATGCTTTTCACTTGCTGTTACATAATTTATGGATTAATGTTTTTAAAAGCATTTTGCGGACAATTGCAATCACTGATTAATAAAAATGGTGTTATATTATGTTGAATGATGCTACACACTTATACCCTACAGCTCAATTTCAGAACTGTAAAGTTGTGATCCTATGGTTAATGCATTTTTAAAATTATATTTTATCCCTTTTTTCTTGTTTGCCGGTTTAAATATGACTGCTGTTAACTTTTGCTTTTCTCAGCTATTGTGTTTTGGCAATTCTGTCATGTCATAGTTTCCTTTCCACTTGGGGTCAGAATCCAGATCTCAATGCTTTGAAATTTCTTTTTTACTAACCACTATTAGGGAAATTTATGCAATAATCCTTTAAACATCAACAAATATGACCTTTGAACCAAGAGCATGTATGTACTTAAAATTTTCTCTATAACTCAGTAAATTAGAAATTATTTTGTGACTGTGACTATATTATTGTTATTATATTATGGGACATATTGCAGTAACTACAGTTTACCTGTAATGGATAACTTAACTACATATCTGAAATGATTAAAACATACAAGTTCAACCTACAAAAATAACAAAGACCCAAAATAGCAAACATTTAGATACAATAAATAAGCAAAATAAATTGCAAAACAGATAAGGCTACATATTGAAAATAGCAAACATTAAAAATTTCCTAGTGTAGAATTCGAATAAACAAAATAAATTACAGAACAGAAGACGCTACATTTTCAAAGAAAAGTTTATCATCTACATAACGACTAATAAGCATTTTGTAGAATACCATGCTATTCCCCTACTACATGCTATACCATCCTTAGTATCTATCTATTAAAAATATTTGAATAAACAAAATCCTGGTAGATTGCAATATTGTACATAAACGTCACTCAGATTTTCACTTAAATCAAATCTGTATGTAGACATAAAATAACCACTAGCATCTCACTACTAACAAAACCTTGAATGAGGGAAACATTATTTGGGAACACCAAACATCATGCACTAAATTTCATCTAAACTACCCGCAGTTAAAGAACATACAGCTAATTGTGATTTTTAGAGTAAAGGAAGATAGCATCAACTTAGCTTAGAAGGAGTCTATGTAGGTCATAGTACAAGTATAAACCACAAAACAGAGGTTAAGAGGTAGAGAAGACTTGCAAGTCTTAACTTCACCTCTTAAGTTAAGACGTTATTCATTTAATTTCAAAACACAATATTTTGAATAAATGAATTATAAATGCTTACAATATGTGCACTGTAAAATTTGGAGATTCAAGTTAGTCAACATCAGCCTATTCAAACATAACTTGCCCCGGGGGTGAGTGTCTTTTATAAATGCTTTGGCATACCTTGATTATGTTCTATGGTAAGCTAGCTGCTTTCCTTCTTTTCTCTAAATATCACAATCCTGAGCCTTTCCTTAAACAAAACTAGCCTTAAAAAACATTGCTTCTTGTTTTTAGAAAGGAATTAAAAATGAAATAACAGACATATAACAATTGATGACTAAGCCGACCTTTTTAACAAGAGACATACTCGTTTATATATTTTATACTCTTTTGGAGCCATTCAAGTTAGTTTAAGGCATGGAATTTCTTGTTAAGTGTGCGGGTGTTTTCTACTTATTTATCAGTTATTTATTATTTAATTAACTTTAAAATTATTAGGCCTACAGCTAATGAACAATCTACGATTATTGCTTGTTCTCTGGTATTTTTACCAGAGAGTACATTGTGCACTGTAAAATTTGGAGGTTCAAGTTAGTCAACATCAGCCTATTCAAACATAACTTAAAGTGGCATTAATTGAAATAGGCTTCATAATCGTTTTTGAATTCATAATTAAATCACATGATCCTAAAGAACTGCTTGATTTTATTGAGTGTAATCAGATTTGACTTTTATTTCAGGAAGGCAATCAGTTTACTATATAACTGTTGTAGCTTAAAAATACTGTAAAATTTTACTGCAAGATAGCAAGAAAACCTGCATATTCAGCTACATTTGATTAAAAGGCCAACACACACCGGTCGTCCGTATGTTGGTAGACAGACGTCTGCACGCTGATTAAATTATCACAACCCTGCTTGATAAATGGGTCAACATACACCGCATGTTTCGACTCGTAGACGAGTCCATCTATCTGCAAGCGGATACGATGAAATCCCTCGGTGAGGTGGCAAACAGCCATGGAATAAGTAAGGGCCCTTACACGAGGCCACTAGTGACCGCTACCGGTTACCAGCTGGGAAACTGCAGTTGATGGTACAGGCAACTGGCAAGCCACTCCACCAATAGCCACTGTACGACTAGTTAAGAGATTTCTTTAGCAGCACATTGGTCGTCAAAATCCTCAATAATAGTTGCTATAACGTCTTTACTGATAAAATGTTGATAGTAACTAAAGAATAGTTTGAAAAATATTCTTTTTGCTTCAAATTTGTAAATGTCTATGTATAGCATTTGTCTAACCTAACACAGAAGTACTTATCTAATGATTATGTTTTGTTATGTTTTATAATGTGATTTGGATGTATCAATCACATCACTTACACAGACGTGCGTCTGCCGACAGACAGCTGATGTGAGTTGGCCGTCAAGGAGGGGATCATTAAATTTGAGCATATTTTAGTTACAAACTACTATTTTCCAAAAGCATCAAAGCTACCCGTTTTGTTGCAATAAATTAGTGTGATAGAGTGACAGCGCTAATCCCTCACATTGAGAGGATCCAAGACATTTAACAGACACAATCTATGATGCTAGGGACTAACAGCACAACATACCTATGAAAGTCAAACAAATGAGAGGAAATCGCCCCAAAACTTGACGCAATTGTGTTTACTTCCACTTGTTTAATAATGTTTTCTTGGTAAGATTGTTGGAGATAGTCTGACCGTAAAAGACCCAGACAGACAGACTGCAACATTCAAATGTTGAATATTCAAATACAGATTTCACATAACACATCCAGGTTAACCTATTCACTATTTTTTTCAGAAAGATATTTAGCAATATTCCTTTTAAGATATTGTATATTAAAATACAAATTTTTAAATTTCCTACAGGCAGTTCATTACACAAAAAGTTTAGCTTTAATTAAATTATTATTGTTTTAATTTTTTTTAACAAATTTTATTTAAAGATGTAGGTAACGTTCCCTGCATTTAACAAAATATACTTGACAAAATGGAGGGAGCAGTTATGCATCAAGAATATGTAATCTTTATAACTTTGACAAAATCTCACGAATATGCATTCGGTAGCACATAATTAATAAAATCTCTTAAAAAAAAAATAATAATAATAATTAAGTTACCCTTCCGGTACCTGCCTTTTTATAACTGTATAGAGAATTTTTAAGGCCAAAGCACTGTTAATAGTGTTAATAGAACTGACTTGTTTAATAAAAAGAGGTTAGCGGCCTCTTTTACACTGTATTTACCTATCCACTTGGCCAGAGGCGTGTGTGTGGATTATATCCTATAATATCAAAAGGGGTTAGCCAAAACAGTACCAAGGTGAACTCAAACTGTACTGATAAAAAGTATTGGCAGGTAAGAGGAACCGAACCCACGACATTGCTGCCTTGGGCTCAAAGTCTGTGGCGCTGCCGACTCGCCTGTTATTTTATTGCTCCTGACCAATTAATAACGACTATTTGACAGGGTTTTCGATTATCAAAAGTCTGTTGATAATTAAGTTAACTTTACTGTAGATTGTTTAATATTGCAACAATTCTTTTAGTGTGTTTCATTATATATAAAATTATTAACTTCAATGTTGAATACTCAGGAGGTAAACATTTTAACTTGAGAGATTTCTAATATTAGGAACAATAATTCAGTCAGAAACTCTTAATAATTAACTCCTATTTGACACCGATATCGTAAATAATTTTCTGCCTTTATATGATTATACATGAACCTAAAAATACATACTGCTGCAAATGACAGGTAAATAAATACCAAAACACTTACAACCACTCGGTTAAACTTTCAAAAGCTTTCGACAAACACAACGGTCCTGCTTCAACAATTGAACAAACACAATAGGCAAGTCGTTAATTTGGGTTGACAGAACAAAAAGCAAAAACTACGGTTAGCAGTCTGCGATCACTCACACAGAAAGCGTAGCGGCCCAAAGACACTGAGTCTACCTGTGGATTAGGCCGGACGCAGGGCCTAACCAACCAAAGCCTGCGGCGATGGTATTGAACTCAACCTGTTTCCAGCAGCAGTACGAGACACAAGATGGATTGGTGTGACGACAACCGCAACTACCTGACGGCCGGACACTGACCTCGCATTTACACGTCTCCAACATTAGGTCGGCCCTCACCAGTCCAAGACTGAGCCGCTAGAGCACACCATTGACTTTTGGAGACTTGAGTAGTGAATGCCATCTGTATGGACTACTGATGCCAATTTTGTATTCGTATTGTATTGTATTTATTTTGTATTACATACAATTTACAACATGGTTTTATAAGCCACTCAATTTTGGGCGCACGCTTAAAGTCAGAAGAAAATCATAGATGTACGCATAACTTGATATGCATGAAATTAAAGGTCTTCATTAGCAGAAGACAATACCACGGTACCCGAGCTCAAACAGACAACTGAGTCAAAAATCGGAGCCGTTCAAAGATTTAAAATTGTTAATTCAGGAAATCTTTCAACGGCTGCCATTTTTGACTCGGTTGTCTGTTGGAGTTTAGGTTTGCGGCATTGTATTTCACAAACAAATATGTTTAATTGCATGTGCATATGGTATGCTTACCTTAAAGATTTTATTCTGACTGCTAGCGTGCTGTCCCCCTGAGAAGGTAGCGTATCACTGAATAATGTTTTAAAATGATTTTTATGTCCAGTGACTTTGTTTCAAGTACTCTAGCGTTATCTTTATTTATTGTTAACGAATTCCCATGTATGGAATAAGCTACTGTGTTACCGTAGGTCTCATGGTAAGATCTGGACCCGGGACCGATTCACTTTTTTGTTTTGATGTCTCCAGAGGCCAAAAACACTATCCGTTCAAATTCATGTTCTAATTAAACTCAAACATCAAAAATAGAAATCACACAATTTAACCATTTCATCCGTTATGCTCTCCTTATCTTTGTCACAACTTTACATACCACGTCTCTCTGTATTCGACAAACAGTGCAATGACAGAAAGAGACATTTCAGAATATTCATGAAAGAATTATTTCTCAAATGAAACCAAATCATTGAAGAGCATGCAGAAGTCGACTATCGCTAAATCCCTCAGATCAGGATGTTTAACAAAATTATTGCATAGCCGAAACATGAGTTAATAACATTAGCGCTATTTTAACTGAGATTGACTGCCACATTAGATAAAATTAAAATAAAATAAATCTGGACAGAGATTAAATGAAGAATAAAGAAATTTCACTTAATACTTGTACATCATTCAGGAGAAAGCAAGTAACTATAGCAAATGCAACAATTGTAAGTAAATTATGTATTGCAAGACACATAATAGTAATTATGGCAGCATTAGCATTCTATGAATTAATTACACATAACATTAATACATGCAGATACATCAAAATTGACAAACTCACCTGACCAAAACCTTCCTTTCTCACTTTTTCGTAGACTTTGTACAAGCCACCAGTGAACTCATCAACTTTTATAGTACTGGAAAAAAAAATTGAGATAGTTTATACAAAATGATAAATATGGTCATTGAGTGTACGTACTAGAGTAACCACTCAATGGAGGTTATCGTTACCTGAGCAGCGCTGTTGCAGAGTAGCGTCAGCGGCCCCGCCTACTCCACCTCGGGCTTGTCAGTAAGGCAGTTTGGTTGTTTTTTATTATTGCTTTCATTGTATGTTGTAAAATGTAATTTTTGTTGATGAAATTTGTTTGTTTGTTCCTAGTTTCATTGCTTCATAATACATTTTGAATACTATATGATTAAAAGGTCCTCAGAGGCGCACTGCACTACCGACAGACTACCGCGACCCAAGCGTCAGCGGCCTGAACTACGTTGCCAAAATCGGTAACAACTTTTAGCATTTTCTGACCCCTCTTATACGTGTATACTCAATGATACCTATAGGCCTAGTACAGACAAAAGCATGGCTATACAAGCAAGAGGACATGCATTTGTTTTTAAATTAAAAATCAATCATAATAACAAAGTTTTTAATTACCGTATATATTCAAACAGAATTTCATAAAATTAGATTTCGTTCAAGTGTTTTTTGTGCCTTTGAACACAAAGATATATTTTGACATTAACAATTTTGAACGTAGTTTTTTTTTACTTCTATGGATCCTAAAACAAACAAAATACAATACAAGTTTTATCGTAAAGACTTCCGCAATAGATACCTCCGTTAAGAGAAATTAGCAAAAACAAAAATTGTATGTCTCAATTAGTCTTTAGAGATAACTAGCCTATTATAAGGAATTAAGATTGTGAATCTGACTTGCAGGAAAACTACTTGTTACCTAATACAAAAAAAGCACTGTAATCTAATTAGTAGTCTAAACCTAATAAAATGAACTAGGCTAACCAGCTTTAATACACTTACTTTTTAAGACTTTCCTCTAGGAAATCGTGATCGTGCGCCACCTTGTGCATCAACTCATTTATCACAGGCTGCAGTGCGACTGCTCGATTATACTCCCTTGTAGGGAATGTTGAGGGCAACAGAGCAAATGGGGCAAAGTATAAAGAGTCTTCAGAAAAATTAGTTTTTGATCTCATACACGCACCTAGAATCAGAGGTTAAAATATATTTTGACAGCATAAAATATAACAATTAAACCTATTTGGCTAGTATTATCACAAATCTGTTCAGGGCTTAGATTTATTCCTTAAGTTTATGATTTTTGTAAACTGTACTTTCCAATGGAGAATTGGAGAACAACTCATTAAACTTCAGAGATCAAATTAATTGTAGGCCTACTTAACTAATATTAACAAAAGTTGGTTAGGCTATTTAACATGTTTTATAAAGAAAGAAAACATCTGTGTACAGCAATACCATGGCAGATCCATCAGTGATAGTTTTAATTCTGGCAATTTCTTTGTGAAGTGTTGGAACTGCATATACAGGAGAAATCTATGCATTTTAGACTATTTTTGTACACTGTAAAAGGCTATTATTAAAAAACATGTCCTTGGGTTGGTAACGGATAGGTCTACCATGTCCCAAAAAATTATACTAGTTCAGATGGGTTTGAAATTTGACCCTTTAATTGCACTTGTAGTTGACTTTAAATAAGAAATAATGTCTAAACCTTTTTTACAAACACAGCATTTCTCTTTGGTATACACACCATGCATTAGTGCCCAATCTTTTGCTTTTTCTACAATTTCCTTAAGTACATCTGGGTTTAGAGGTAGAGGAATACTTGGAGTTAATCTGGCAGCCATCTAAAACAAAAAAATACAATTTTCAAAAATCTATAGGCTATTTTAAAATGAATATTTTTGTTAGCATTAGATAACTGTTTTCTCTCACATGAAAACTAACTGAGACAAATAAAACCGGTTTTCAGCTAGCAGCGCTGAGCTTTGCTGCCACCCGGTAAGCATAATATTTTTATGATTAATGTCTAACTCATCAACAGTCCAGCAACAGCTCCGAAATGTGTGCTTTGAGATTAAAACAAAATATTCCAAAAACACCCGTAATATTTCAAAGAACTGGACATTTTCATTTGTTTATCTTCGAGGTAGCAATAGTACACAAAAAATAGGTTGCTAGTTCGATCCCGAGTGAGATCAATTCTGGGCAGACAATTAATGATGATGCCAAACAAATAGTCGGTGTTAGAAAGCAACAAGGCCAGGGTTTAGACCCATCCCTTTACAAAAAATAAAAAATAAATCGAATGCCAAGGGCGATCTCACAAAACATAAAAGCAGCAATTAACTAATGAAATAATTTTGAAAAAGTAGACATAAGTTATTCTTAACCACAACCTACAGCTAGGTAGTAAACTTACCACATGTTTTCCAAATTGACTAAAAAATTGCATTAGGCCTAGTTTTTTTTTCTACGAGGGTCAAGGAACTGTTAGTTATAACTAGAAGCCTTAATTAGTATTTGCATATGATAAGATAGACAAATAAATAGGCCTATGTTTATTGTTCTGTTTGATTGGACTCATTTTTAATATAGGTTAGAACATATGTTAATGAATATGCAATAGGCTAATAACTATGTATTTACAAAGAATTTTAATCCTTAGTAGGCCCTAAGCATTATAATCCAACATATGATGTTATTAAATACCCCTGCTGCAGCAAACCTGCCGTCGCAAAAATACTTCAATATACTACTAAAGTATTTGGGTACTTTCCTGTTAAAGGGAACATTCATTATTATCGATGATTGTTTTCTCGATATATCGATGTTTTTGTTTTCCGATCCATTACAAATTGACAACAAGAAATGAAACTGCTCTAAGCTAACCTAACATAACCAACCATACTTGCTGTACTATTTAAAAATTCCGTTTGGGTTTGAATATAAAAGGCAAGTTACAAACGCGGAATTTTTAAATGTTACAGCAAGTTTGGTTAGTTATGTTAGGTTATTTATTTTAGAACAGTTTCATTTCATTAGTGTTTGTTGATAGTGAACAATATTTTTCGTAATTGTCAGCTGATATGTTTCAATTTGTTAATATCGATATATCGAGAAAACAATCATCGATAATAATGAATGTTCCCTTTAACAGGAAAGTACCAGTATTTGTCTTTTTAAGTTCTTTAAAATGGTCTAAAGAGAAATTGGGAAATTTTGTGTTTTGATGGTCAAAAATTAGAAAAACCAATTTTTACCCCATAAAACCCTGTACCATAGATAAAACATAGGCCTACACCTCAAGTGTATATGTTTATCTATACCCCTTGAGGAGTATGTTTTATCTATGCCCGTACCCATGGTCCGATCATGCTGGTTCTCAAACTCATCCAAGTTTATCCCGCCTTACAACTTCAAACAAATTTCATTAAAATCGGACAAAAATTACTCAAGTTATCGTCTTCACGGATATATATATATATATGTACATATACCAAAATTTGACCGAATGGTGTTTTTGGCCTCTGGGGACATCAAAATGAAAAAGTAAATCGGTCCTGGGCCTAAGTTAGGTTTTACCGTGCCAGTAATAACCATTACTACTGACAGCGCCTCAAAGCCCAACAACTTTATACTGTCTTATGTTTAAATCTCTACAAAGTTTTACGCCTATTCTGTACTCTATGTTCAATGTTCAAGAATAAAGTACTGTATTCTGATTCTGCCACCTACGGTAATAGCTACTTCTCTATATAGGGAAATTCGCTAAAAGGACTCAATCAAAACATCATACCTATGTCTCTTTAATTACTTTCTACATTTAGAAAAGGATGTTTATTCAAAAGTTTAATGTAGATCCTACAAACATAACTAGGCCTATTATATTTTGATATAAAGCTACAATTTCATTTAAGGTAACTAAGTAAGTGATCAAAACCAATGTTTAATTAATTGTAAATTAAGGAAACATAAGTTAATTTAGCCTTTTTCTGATACAACTGGCTGGGTTACATTTAAGCTAGCTTTTGATGGTTTGAAACTAGATCACATTCCAAACTTGCCTTGTACATTCTTTTTCAGCTTCAAATACGCACCTAGGTGTGTGGCGCTGTCTTAACACGATCACTGTGCGGCCGACTTGAGTCGGCATGGCGCGCGTTGATAATCGGAGGCGTACATACTATCATAAATACTTATGGTCAAAGAAAGCTCAGCCGTTGAAGAGGGCAGTTGTTACCGTGAGCAGCGCCAGTTTGTACATCTAAGTTATCTTTTTTAGGTACTTGAGTATTAAACGGAGGCCACATTTTGTCAGCGCGCTGCGGCGGTTATGTTAGGTTGGGTTATCATAATAGAAAGTATAACTCGTCTGGTATCGTTCGATTCATAACGAAGCGAGGAAAGTCCTACACACATAATATTTACGATAACCCAACCTAACATAACCGCCGCAGCGCGCTGACAAAATGTGGCCTCCGTTTAATACTCAAGTACCCTTTTTTACTTTTGTATTAGCACTAGAGTAGTAAACGTCTAATTTAGGAAATAAACTCCATAATTTAGGGCCTTAGCCATCCTAGGGGACCACATGCACTTATTATTCAGCAATGAACGTGAGTACCTAACAATAAGGATAGGTCTATAATAGGCCCAACTTATCCTAAAGTCTTTCAACAGTCTACTATTGCAAATAAAGTGCCAAAGTAACATTTCACTGAGATGAGAGCATAGGCCAGGAGAGGTGAGCCTAGGCCTAGGCTGATTCGCGTTGTTGAGAATGGATGTGAGTTAGTTATAGGTCTTGGACTTGGTTAGTTCGTTCAAATTTACATACAAATCAGGAAAATTTTATTATTTTATAATGATCCAGCCAAATGTTAAAACTTATTAGGGTGTGGTTTATGATTAGGCCTAGCCCACAAAGAAATCCAACATACAGTTTGATGAATATACTTAAATTTTGGACCAATATAAGCTTACCAAGATAAATTTACCATTACTGGTTTCTAATGTTTAGGCTAGTGTGAACACAGGGAGCAGTAAGCACGTTTAATTACACTAGAGACAAGTTCAATGAATATGCCTTAAACTAACCTGTGAAGGCCTTTATCTATCACCAAGGACACACTACACAGTCGTTAATAAGTTAGTTATCACTTATCAGTTGAGTGGGAGTGGGAGTGGGGTTATATCTACTTACTTCAGTTCTTTACTAATATTGTGCTATTGATTATTTGTTCAGATTAATAACTAATAATTAGTCTCATTGAAGCATTTTTTTTTTCTTCATAAGTATGAATAAGTAAAAAAATAATCAACTTGAACAATTCGAATAGGTAGTCGAAAGTAGGCCTATGTAAATAACTTTTTTTGTTAGGATTTACAGTACAGTTCAAAACTTTATATAGGTTAGTTTAGTGACAAAATGACGACAAGAATGATGATAAAATGTCAAGAATCAAGAATGACAAGATTCGAGAAGAAGAAGCACAACTTGCTGACAGTTTTTAGGGTCTGACTTAGGGGAGGTACAAATGAGGCATTTAGTTCAAAATTCCTCCGCGAACAGCGCTGTAGTAGAGAGCACTTTGGCAATGAAGGTTTACTAATCGCAAAAATAGTTCTGTTCATAAAATAAAATTATAAATGCCTCAAATTCAATTTTACTATTTTTTAATTATAAAATTAAATTATCATAACCTAACCGAACTAACCAAACTTGCTGATAAAGAAATAATATAACAAAAGTTTAGTAATCGGAAAAATAATTCTGTTTATTAAATAAAACTAGAAATTGCTCAATTAAAATTTTATAATGACTTAATAATAAAATTAAACTGTAATAACCAAACCAAACTTGCTGATAATAAAAAAATCTTGGACAAAAAGTTAAAGCTACCAGCGGGATTCGAACCCGGGACCTACAGTATATCAGCCCGGCACGCTAACCAATAGACCACCGAGGCCGATGGCTGTTGAACGTTTTGTTACGGTAATGGCGTTCCCTCAGCTAATAAGAAGATCTCAGCTGTCATCGTAGCCTCTTCTATACCTCCCCTGAGTAAATACCCAGTTTTTACCTTTCTTCTGCGTCTCTTTATTACCACAAGATCGGCAACTTGGTTTTGTTCCATGAGACTGCGAGATAGATTTTCTATTCTTCGTAGTTGGCCCCAGTCCCAGTCAATGGTTCCATAATTGACTAACCAACACTAAGGGAGTATGTTTTAAAGGGAGTATGTTTTATCTATTGTTTTATCTATAATTCTATCAATAACTTCTGTAGGATCAAATTTGGATATATTCACCATCCATACGATATATAATCTAGACGGCCTTATTAAACCTTATTAAAACTGCACGCTAAATGTTTATAGCTGACCTATAATTTTGCAAAATTATGTAATTTTAAGAAGATATTCATCAGCATATAGCGGGCAATTTCAATAATATTATGTAAACCCCACCGACAATGTAGCATGACAATACTATGTGTATTTATTGTAAAAATTGTGTACACCGTATGAATAAACTTAGGACAAAAAATGCATCCATGTTATATTAATTAATATATAGATTAAGCCAGTTTCGATTGTGATTTCCTTTATTTAAATTTTAAATTACGTTAAAAGCCCAATCATCAAGGGCAACTCGGCAACTCTATGGTTGTTGTAGCACGCCCAATGGACTGGCACTGTAGGGACACTCTTCAGCTGACGGAGAGGATGAGTATGAGCTTCTTTTATAAAAGATGGCATTGGATTGGAGGGTTGCAATATCAGCTGGGTATCTGGACCATTGCCGGCCAATCTTCAAGAACCTCAGGGTGGTAACAGTTTGTGTATAACCAACACGTGCTCGTAATTAATTTCACCTAAAAGATAGTTCAGAGTCAGACTACCTCCTAGGGGCTCACCCTAGGAGAGAGAGAAGTGCATCAAACAAGGAAGGTCCGAAACATTGACTTCCCTCGTCACTGCAGTTTTAGCGGCACCTTGAGTAGTTTTATCCATGCTCGATGAGTGTCAACCCACTGCCTACTTGTGTGTGGGAGATGGGTCCGAATTTTTAAGAAGGTGCTAAAAATGTCTTTTTGAACTCCCTAAGATAATTATATAAGAGAATTAATAAGATATATAAGTGTAATAAGATATATAAGAATTAATTAATACCAATTCGTTAATTAGAGCCAAGTTTTTAAATTTAAAGTTGTAAATATTGTATATTACTATTATAAAAATTACCACCTAGGGTATCCATGGCCTTGGGAGTAAGTAAGAAAATATTGTAAACTAGCTGATTTTGGCGCAATAATCCATCAGACTAGTTCTGGCAACGAGTTCTCCGGAGAGCTCAAGTAAAAAGGTCCCAGTTTTGAACC
Source organism: Macrosteles quadrilineatus (assembly GCF_028750875.1). Lineage (NCBI taxonomy): Eukaryota > Metazoa > Arthropoda > Insecta > Hemiptera > Cicadellidae > Macrosteles > Macrosteles quadrilineatus. The sequence continues at coordinate 31,983,061 of NW_026542598.1, read as the reverse complement.
CTCAACAAATTACTGCCTTTTTACAAAACGCAATGTCAACCTTCTGATAATCCAGTTAGCACTATCGGATATCCATCTAATTAATGTGATCAATCTGAATATAACCCCCCCCCCAATCTGAATATAAGTTGCTTCACATTGGAATGTTATTTTATAGGGCAGAGGAAAACTGTTCGGTATAATAGTAGGCTGATTAACACAAGTAAGCTTAATCCAGGCTATGGTCTTTTAACTATAGCATTGTTTTACATGCTAAAAACCTACTGGGTTCTCCTATTCCTAACACAGAAAAGGGGGAAGGATCAAGAAGGTAAGGATGTGTAATATATAGCCGTCAATTTACGCCTCTCTTACTCTACTCTTGCTATAATCATAGACTAACCAACACAAGGGTTATGTTTTATCTATGCTATAATACTATTTTATGAAGAAAACAGCGTTTATTACTCGTTCTTAGAATGGAATTATTATTTACAAATTGGCTTGTCCAAGTATACAATTTATGATAGTGTAGAATTTTAGATTGGCAAACCTTTTCCTGGTGCGAGTGGTGCGCATTGCGCAAGTATGAAATGAGATGCAGATGCAGTGATGTTCGCGAAAGCCGACTTTCTCTGTCTTGCGATACAAATCGAAGACAAACATCGTTATCAGTAATTGATATCGTAAAGAAAAAGAACGTAAAATCTAATCGGGACTTCCCACTATAGAGGGGTTGGGGTTGGTGAAATCAGGGTTATTAAATTATACTCATAAGAGTAACTTACCACTGAACTGAAAGTAATTGAAAACTATACAGATAAAAAGGCATTGTTTTTAAAATACCTTCCGAAATATCTATCTATCGATCTTAGCGATATTTCAAACCACACAACTATCGAGTTTATTTTAGTTTTATTGTTCCTGTGCACGCAATTCGATCTCAGAAATAAAAATAACACTCCCAAAGACGTGTTTGATTTGATAGGTTATTTTAAGTTGCATTAAAAACACTTTATTTTCACTCTTGTTTTTATAAGTCGAAGGGTTCCAAGCAGCGGCGTGATTTACCAAAAGTAAACTACGGTTCGTTCATAAAGGCAAGTAATATAAATTCTTGTGGGTGAGCCCATTAACAGGATGCAAAATAATTATATGTAATTTCCCTTTTCAAATATTTAAGAATCAAGTTAGTTTGAAGAATAAAATTGATCGTCAACCAAATGTCTATTGATTTTTGTAACTACTTTAAATGGTAATACAGAGAAAACAGATTGTTTTTGTCTGCAAAGCTATTATGAACAAGTTACATTTTACCTTAGATTTTATCATTGGGAAGTTTTTGACCTGAATTTCAAATTTAAAATATGGAGAAAAAAGTGTGTTTGCACTGTAATTTTTGGAGCAATGTGTTTTTTAAGATCAAACTTGTAATACATGGAGCATGTAAAATCCTCATTAAAAGAGAGCACTCATTGGAAAATGACACTGTTATTTTAAAAGTTTACATTTATTATTTAAAATTCCTAAGAAATTAATAAAATTTAACAATTTATTAAATAGCAAACACTTAACACTTTCGCCCCAAAATGTTGACATGGTTATGTCAGTGGATAAACTCAGTTGAAAGTGAATTCAGAAATATGATATCATTGTAAATGAAGCTTTTGTTTTGATAGGTTTTGAGCTACCGACAAAACCAATGATTGAAGTGCTACCGGTGGAACTTGTGGAAGAGATTCTTTTATACTTGACTGTTATAGACGTATACAACTTCTTTCAAGCATTTGACAAAAATCACCATTTACTTTCTGAACATTTCTGGAGAAAAATATGTTTAGGCGAAGATTTTCTTAAAGTTTACAACCGCTTGGAATGGTTTGAGTGTTTTGAGATAGGTATGAACAAAAGACTCGGTAAGGTTGATCACTGTTGTGAGCCTCCTGTTGGGAAACTGGAGCACGTTTATTCATCCTCGATAGTTGTGAGAGACGATGCATACAATGTTTACAGTTTAAAAGGCGGAGGCAGTTTTGAATTAGTCCAGAGCATATCATCGCCCACAATGTACTTTAAGGATGAATTTGTTTTTACTCAGACGGAACAACAAACCACATTGTACCGACATAACTGGGAATCAAATCAGTTTGATGTTTGTGCGACAATCGAGGAAACTTTAGATGTGATTGGGATATCAAATAAATATTTTGTGATGTTTCAATCAAAAAAGAAGCTCATAAAAATCCACTATTTAAGTAACAACAAGTATACTACTTTGCCGTTACCAGAAGATGTGAAATTCATCATTGAAAAAATATTACACAATGATAACATTGTTATATCGGCAGTTACATTCAATGATGGATATAGAATCAAAACGTACGACATATCTCAATCCAAATGGGTGTTGGATTTGAAATGTTTCACCAGCACCGGTATAACTAACGATCCCAACGTTTGGGTTGGTGACAACTTCATAGCGTGTTGTGACGCCTCTTATCGTTTACGGGGTATTTATTTTGGACCATTCAAAGTTTGGAATATACAGGGTGAAAAAGTGATTGAAGCTGAAATCGACCCGTCAAATCAACATTATCTCCGCTGTTTCTTCAAAGAAAAACATATCTTGCTTACCACATCGGATAACTGCATTAAAGTTTTTAACAGTTCAGGGAATAATAAGTCGAGTATCCAATTCAAAACAACTTTTCAAGACATTAAACTGAGCACAGGTAATTTACTGTTTGTAATGATAAATGATAATCCATTAGTTGAGATTTACAATTGGAAAACCTCTTGCTATTTGTACAGTTTGTCCTTGACTTACATTTGCAATAATTCTTTACTCAGTGAAAATCTATACTGTCCATACAACAACAATAAATATGAAGTGTTTAGATTTTTGTAAAAAGAGTAGATATGCTTTAACTTATTTTGTAGGATTTCAGGAGTTATCTTTTAAATTATTATTGGGATTTAAATAAGTTCCCTTCTCCAAATGTTGAAAATAAAAGCCCTGGTCCAGGTCCTCTATAAAACCATTTTTACTAGGCAAAAATCAAAGTTGGGGCTAAAAATTGAATGAACTCTGTTAGGCAAAGTAAACCAAAGATAGTCAAAAATAATAATTGTAAGATAAAAATCCACACTTTTTAAGAAACATGGGGGTAAAACTAATTTATAATCCAGCCAGTATATTTAAGCAATGAGGAATAAATTACAATGATGTCCAAAAAAAGGTGAAAACAATGAAACCATCAAATACAAAATTGTATATACATTTATTTATAATTTTAAAATAAATCTCTAGTGAAATAAATCAGGTTTCAGTTTTCAATATTTCAGTTTCTTCTTCCTCTTTGAACTCTTGATACAAATTAAGTAATATCAAATCTAAAGTGTGCTTAAGCTAACATTAGATTTTACACACATAAACTGACAGTTGTTCAATGATATAACAAAATACATAACATATCATAGCACATTAAATACATCTGAGGGTATATGTTTTGAGATGTCAAGTTACAGTTAAATGACAGAGCTGGATGATTAAAAAACTTAAAGTAAAAATCAAATCTTAATTTTTAAGTAAAGATTTTACAAAAATCTTGCGAGAACATGGCAAAATACATTATTAAAATTTCATAAACATCCCATCAAAATAAACCTGCTGTAGCTAATTTTCTTTTCAAATTAATGTAGATATTAGATGAATAAACAACACAGTGTGTTATTGAAATAATTATACAGACTGTCCCAAAAGTCCCGGACCGGTTTAATATTTTCTAAACGACAACAGATAAATCAATAAGATTTTGCACATCAACACCACACTTAAAAATCTACTTTTTTAAGGAACTATCAATTTTCTGACATATCATGGGGACGTCCCGCAAGGAGTCAAAAGGAAATCTTAAATAGAAGCATAGGTTGACATGCACATCAAATTAAAGACCTTTACTAGTAAATTACAATGCCGTAAATTCAAGCTCAAAAGAACGCCTGAGTAAAAAATAAAGATTTCTTGAACCTGCCATTTTGAATCTTTGAACGACTACCATTTTTTACTCAGGCGTTCTTTTGAGCTTGAATTTACGGCATTGTAATCTACTAGTGAAGACCTTTAATTTGATGTGCATATCGACCTATGCTTACGTTAACAATTTTTTTCCGATTCCTAGGGCTGTGCCCCAAATGCAAATTAAATGAATCTTTAAACCACTGTCATTCTTGACTTGGTTGTCCGTTCGAGTTCAAATTTGTGGCATTATATTCTGCTAGTAAAGACCTTTAATTTGATGTACATGTCAACCTATGCTTCTATTTAAGATTTCCTTCTGACTCCTTGCGGGACGTCCCCATGATGTGACAGAAAATTGATATTTCCTTAAAAAAGTAGATTTTTAGGTGTGGTGTACCAAATCTTATTGATTTATCTGTTGTTGTTTAGAAAATACTAAACCGGTCCGGGACTTTTGGGACAGTCTGTATATTATTCCCCCTATACATATGGAGCATCATTTTTATTAAAATTTTCAAGTTTCAGTTTTGGGTGGAAATATATTGAAGCATTGTTATGTGTCTAATGGCAAAGCTGACAAACTCCCTAATGAATGTTTGTCACCCTTATGAATCAGCTGAAGACAATTTAAATTATAGTTACAGTTCATGTTGAGGGTGTGTTTTTGTAAACTATTTGTTTCTTGTTATTTTAAAACAAGTTTAATAACCAAATAAAACCGTCTAATTAATTATAAACAACAGCTCGTCCTCTGGTTTTACAACTTGGTTTTGCACAAATCATAAAATCAACCCTAAATTAAAAGAAAAAAACCTATTGTTGATAAAAGTACCTAACATGAAATACTTAAAATACCTACTTTGTATGGTCATCATTTCATTGAAAAGTATTAAAGTAAATTAAAAAAAAAAAAAAAACAAGTTCCTTTCAGATTTTCAATATTATGGGAACGGGAAGTATATTTGTACCATTCAAAGTTAAAGCCAAACCTTGGTTGGAAGATAAAACAGGTCGGGGAGTAAGAGGAGCATAAAGCTAGAGTCAGATGAGAGGAAAAAGATCAGAAAAGTAAAACCTTGTAAAACCTAATAAACTAGTTTATGTAAGGTAAAAATTGTATACTTCATCCCTAAGGCACAAAGTGAGCTTAAGTCCAATCACCGAGACAAAGCTAAGTTGAAAAATGTGCTATTGTTGAAAAGACACTTTAGCCACGTTTAAGAACTATATTTGTTAACAGACTGTACCATTTATTAAGCTAATTAATTTTAAATACAAGGATTATGTACATGAATAGCACCCAAGGGTTTTTCTTTATTGGTTAGCTAATAAACAAACTGCTATCTTAACTTAGATGCAAAATGTATTACTCCACCAAAATAAAATACTCAATTCAAACTCAATATATGAGTACAGCAGGTTAATGAACATGGTGGTACAGTAGAGCCACGCTATTCCGACCGTGCCATCGCCTAATCCGTCACAATGTTATGGCACAGCAGTAGTAGTAGTAACTAACACAGCTACCATGATATTTCGTGACCATTTCTCAAAGTCATTTGGGGATCATCACAATCTACTACACTTCTGGAAAACATTTGTTTATCACCCTTGATGATGGACCATCGTTTCCGCAATCACAGGAACATTTATCATCCTCTGCGATCGTGGCAAAATATCATTCATCACCCAAAATCAAGGATATCATCATCGTCTTCAACAATCACGGAAACTCCGTTATTAGAGGAAAATCTGCGATCACAGCAAATTCCTCAATATCTACTGTAGTAAAGGAAACATCATCGTTTCCTGCGATCATGCAAAATATTGAACAACGAGGACATCATGATTGTCTTCCTTGATCACGTGTGATCGACAAATGTCAGTTAAACAATAAATTTGGTCATTTAATATGCTCCTTGGATAATACAACCTTTTCACTGGTACAACCATGGTCCCAGTCCCGTATTTGACTGATTAGCGGGGTTGTACTGTAGCAAGTCTTATTTTGTATAATGTAAGTTGGTACTTTGACAAAGATTTTTTGAGCCATGTTTGTTTATAATTTTTTTTTCTAAACAACTAAAACATGATTAAGTCCTAACTACTGTACAGCCTAAGAAACAGTAAGTAGTATAAGAAAATGGTTTTACTAACCAACCAAAAGAATAAAGTACAAACTCTCTTTTCAGGCACAAAAAAAAACGTAAATATACAAACAAGTTTGAGCATAACACAGTAAAACAAAATTGATAACTTGTTTTTTACAAACACTACCTAAGTTCACAAGGACCTATTTATTGAGAAACTAGCAGTTGACTGTTTAATAGCATGTTTTAATCACCAAATCATCAAAATAGTATATTTCACCACTAGAACCTAAAGTGACTCGCTTTGACAAGAGCTTAAGTTGAACTAATAAAAAAATGTGCGAGTGTCGAAAATACACATTAGGCCTGTGTGACAAACTATATTTTATGCCATACTGCACCATTCTTTTGGCTAAATAATTCACAAAATGTAACTTTTGTAAGTGGTTTACCTTTATAAATTAGCTCCAAAAATGGTGTAATTCTTGTTTTGAGACCATAGAGAGAAAAAGAAGCAATCGTAGCCTCGCATTGAAAACAGCTGGTTTTGCTGCAGTAGGTTGAAAAAAATAAAAAACTAGTTTTGGGGTATAGTTTAAAAAAATGTAACGATAATAAACAAAGCTAATATACAGGTTGAAAAGTAATTGTGAAACTCCTTACTGCAAAAGTGGAGAGAGCATTAAAAATATGATATTAATTAAAGAAAAAGATAAATCAATCTTTGACAAAATGTTGATAAAAACATAAAACCTAAAAACCTAGGCCCTTGTGCTCTATGTTACACCCTTATACACATATTAAGTTTTAAAATGGATATACAAATATATAAAACCTTTAAACGACATAGTTGTAAACATTTATCACTTGTAACATAGGGCAAGTGCAATATTATCACATAATGTATAATAAACTACAAAATCTGCAGGTTATTACATGAAAAAACACAAGTACAACATTATAACATATTGTATAATAAACTGCAAAATCTGCAGACTGTCAAATACTTACTAAAGTGTATAAAGTGTAAAGTGTATTAATCACACAGACAGTTAACTCGCAGGCTGTGTACGTGTTGGTGTAGAGAAGTGCAAGTGTGAGTTGCCGCTGTCGTCTGTGTGGTAGCCCGTGTCTTGACTTGCCGGTTGAGACGAAGAGTCTATATCACTTCCAGTTGCAGCTGTAGAGTTTACCGACTCTCTACGCCTCACTGTCTTCGTTTCATTAGAATTTCCTTTAAAAAGCGTTACGAATAAATTATCAGTTTGCTTAATAACTATAGACAATGTTAAGCAATTTTGTGTGTTGTAGCAAGCTGGAATAAAGTTTGAAAGCGTATAAATAATTGGTTGATCTAATATATAGAGTTCACTTAATAAAAGTTATCATGTACTAGAACGTCAATGATCAGGATTAATTTGGACCACCAACAGCAACACTCTTGTACTAGAAGAGGCTATGCTATTACCCAACATTTAATGTATTGCATTTTTGTAATCATAAGACTTTATCAACATAGGCTAGGACAAATAGTTTACCAATAAAGATGTTATGTAGAGTTTTCTTGCAGGACACCAAACAATGTTTTTTCACGTTGGAAGTAAAGTTGTCGACGACAGGCGACATTTCAGGGGAGGAAAACTCCTGTTGTTTGCCCAAAGGAGTAAAGTGTCTTGCTCTCTGTGAATGAAGAATAATAATTTTAATTTTACAACCAGACTATAAAAAGTAAAGTTTGTAAAATAACACTTTTACCCACAATATCTTTCTAGGGGTATAGCTTAATAACATGTTTGAGGTTAATTGAGAACAAAGCTGTAGCTGATACAGGGTGTGGCAAAAAAACGATCTATTTTATGCAGCCCACTGTTCAGTTCGGCGACAGATCGTAGAGTGGTTGGGGTAGGCTTGTTGGAAAGCCTACACGATGCTATTATCTGTGGTCACACGATACATTCAACCATCCTGACTAACTGTAATTGGATTAACCGTATTGCGGCGCAATGGACACGTTCCAGGAACAATAAGTAAAATTAAATGCAGACAGACACGGCCGTAATTCCCAACACAAGTGAATGTTTTTTTATCAAACTGTAAGTAAATGTTATTGGCAGAGTCTTTTTCTCTGAAGAAGCACAGTAGGATATAAAGAAACCATAAATCACTGTCTCCAGCCACCCACTCAACATCATAGACCCCTCTCCTGTTATCTCCCCTGGTACATTTGTAATAAAATGCTCCACTTGCAGACAAAACTATCTTACAAAACATGAAAGTATAATCAAAAAGAGATGTTTCTTTGTTAAAAAACACAGATGTTACAGATTATTTTGAGGGAAAAGTTTATTGACAGTAGTTTGTTTCTTGTATTTTATTTGATCTTAAAGACTATGCATATTCTTTGTATTTACATGTGTCATTGTGTTCAAATACGTGTGTTATTCTTTGTGACTCCTATCAAATACAATGTTGAGGTGTTTTTATGTCATACAGTGAAACCTTGATAACAAGACCCTTGATAACAAGTGTAATTTTTAAATCCCCTAGAATTTATTTTACCCCTAATCACTTGTTATTGCAAACCTCGATAAGAAATCAACCTTGATAAAAAGTTTTATTTAATAATCCCCATGAGAGTCTTGTTATCAAGGTTCTACTGTATAAATAATATTAACTACCATAGTTTAGTACTGTTATATTTTAATACCACTTCTTCTTCAATAGTATTAAACAAATGTTTCTGTGAATGGGAAATCTCAACTCTACTTTATCCCGGATAATCGGGAGTTGAGTGTATGGTATCATGTGTTTGGTATCTATCACTTAGGTAAACAAAAAGACATAATGGAGCATGCAAGGGCTTTTAGTCCAATTAAGTATTAGTAGAACATGCGAGATAAAGAAGGTAGCATCACTTGGCTACCATTCACTGGAGCTTTGATTATTGTTTGTCCTCAGAGGTGTAAAGATACGAAGACAAAAGAACGTTTTCTATGAATGTTACTATTCCTTAAATCAAAATACAATGTTAAAAATTTCAGGAACTATAACAGACAAGCAGGTGAGAAGACCATTGAAGTTCGCAGCTAATACAGGATAAGGTAATTTTATCTCAAATGTATATTTGACAGGCCCAATATTTTGCCAGGGAACATCTGACAAACAAACTCATCAATACCAAAAGTCATCTTAAATGCTAGAATAAAGCTGGAAGATATATGCAGTCATAGTTCAAACAGATATAAATAAATTACAGTAAATGTTTATTTGATCCGCTTTAGCCCAAGAGAAATAGATTGAAGGGTTGATGTGTCCAAACTTACATTGTCATTGGACAGAGGTGACGACCCAGCTTTCCACACGTCTTTGGTTAAAGGACTAGAATTCATTTCGAACCTGTAAAATAAGTGTATTAGTTTTAGCGTTTTAGATAATATTGTTTACAAGCCTATAGTATGCATACACTTGTTTACATCACTAATACCTTTTGCCTACTGATAGAACTAGATACTCCATCTCCATTGTTGTAGTTGTCACAATTTTTAAAATCAAAATGGACATAGTTGAAGTGATCCACTGACAAATGGAACTGATGTAAATTACTTATTTCTGCCACGTATGCAAATTTTTCAAACAAGTCTACGATGACTTATTATTGTAAGCTATAGGATGCTAAAACAAACATGTATTATGTCACATCAACTATGTCAGTAGATAACAAAAAAATAAGGTAGAACTACGTTGCACACAACTACGTTCTTTTTCAATAACTTCTTCATCGTATGTGTTATTAAATTACCTGAAAGTACAAAAATATGTCTAATAACACTTGTAATAGTATATATTGTTGACTCACAAGACGGTAAATAAATATAAAAGATGGTAAAGATTCGCCTATTGGGTCTGGTTATGATTTGAGTGACTAATAGATATATCGATCACCACTTGCCATCTTTTATAGCCTATGTATTTACCGTCTTGTGAGTCAACAGTATAAGTGTAAATATATTATTAGAAGTGTTATTAGACATAATTTTGTCCTTACAGGTTCTTTTTGAATAAAAAAAATGGCAACGACTGATCGATATAGGTGAGATGTCTACTTTAGTACAATGGCCAATGCTAATGACGATACATCTTCTTTTGTTCAAGGGAAGGCTCTAGGCTATGATTTTGAATTGCAGAATAAAGAGGATAACAGCTAGCATACTTTTGAAGAAGTACAGATTCTCTTCCTCTACTTTTGACAAAGGCCCTCATGGGACAAAGTATTAAAGGACAAAATATTAAATAACAAAGTGTACAAAAACCAGCTACTTACTGTCTAGTGTGGCAAAAATAGATTTTATCACAATTTTTAACAAATAAAAATACATCACTTACCTCACAGGTGACGGAGGTTCATCTTCAGTGTGGAAGAATAATTTGCGTCTAAGATTGCACTGACTTAGGTTGAACTCGTCTGCCTCAAAATACTATAAAATAGAAGATTTTAATAATTTTTTTTCCACTTGTGGCCTAAAAAGTTGTCAAAGGCAAAATTTTACTGAAGAAAATAAAAATATCTTTTATTGTTTTATTACATTTATGCAGTTAATATGATTAGAGTTAAAATTGTACTTCTTCCACAATCATTCACAGCTCCATTTCATAAAACATTAAAAGTGACCTCTAAAAAATTCAAAGCTCACAAATTTCTAATATATAATAAAAAATAAACTATTCACACACTTCAGTTCATTTTTTGTTAAAAGTGTGTGAATAGTATTGGCAATACTACGGAGAAACTATAATATATAATACACATAATTATAAAAGTTTGTCAAAAAATTATCTTTCAAATAATCTTTTTGCACCTTTTACGATCATGTATAGGCTAAGCAAACTACATTGTGAGTATTAATACTTTTTGGTATTTTTATCAAGACTCGCTTAGAGGTGCCAAATAAGGTGATTGTCTAACTGCTTAAAATGGATTGTTTTTCGCAATCAGTGTTAGCTTACAAACTTGTATAACAGATAAACTTATATCTAAATGAATAAGTTTAACGCTAACCTATAACTTAATTTCAGAATGTACATACCTTGAAATATGATCTCAAACTGTCTTCTAATTCTAATGGTAAATTTTCAGGTAACGATAAATTTGTTTGTGTGGCACCTGGAAACAAAAATCCACCACAAAATTATTAATCTTGGTTGCAATGATAACTTTAAAATCAAAATCATAAATTAAACTATGTCACAAAGTTGTGTAACTATTTTTAAATAGTTCATAGAAAAAGCGAAAACGAAATCGCCAATTTTTATTTCAGTCTGATCTAACAGTAAACTTAACAGACAAGATAACAATGATGATATTTCTCACACTTTTGTCACATCAGAAAATGAGATTTTGGAATCCTTTGACTGTATGTATTGAAGATAATTAAATTAAAATTTTGAGCTAAAACGTACCATAACTTGGTTTGGTCTCTTAAAAAGCCATTTTATATCAGCAAAGACTATTTTTGAGGGTAAACAATAAATCATTTCACTCCAAACAAAACATTGAACAATTTAGCTGACTTACTTGTTTTCAAATTCATTGATTTGTTTACATTAACTTTTCTTGGTGTGGAGGCTGCTGCTCCCGTATGATAGTTATTTTTCAAAATTTCAACAATACTAGTAGATTTAGGTATATCATCAGGACTTAACACAACATGTGTTTCATTAAAATACCTGAAAAGTCAATGAAAATTAAATGAAGAGTCTATAGTCTAATTAACAGTGTTGAGAATTGTAACACTATTGACACACTTTATTACAGAATATAGCTTTGCTGATAAAAAAAAACCGTAAAACTAAGATAGCTTTAAAAAACACATCCTTTATAGTAATCATACACAGTGCACACTTAAAAATGCTTTATGAAATTATGGTAAATTTACACCTAGACCCACGCCGGATATGAATAACAATATTTGTAAAGAGTATTAAAGTTTAGTGATAAGAAGTACACACAATTATTTGTTGTGGTTAAATTTTAAACGCCTACAATGAAATAAACCATTTTCTGAACAAGCCATCAATAAGTATTCTATTTTATTCTCCATTTGTATAACATTATTAAGACAAATTTTACAACATACTACTGAATACGCACGACTGTCCCATAAGCAAGTTACTTCTGTACACATAAATAAGGTTAATGACCTGTCGTCAATCAATCCTATAATTCAGAGAATTTGAAAATATTAACGCTTCCGTCAATTTATATCCTGCACAAACATTAATCTTGATAAAAAAAATATTGAATCTTTTATGAATGAAAACCATAGCCGTAATTATTTAACACGACACCGAAATGATTTACAACTGTCCATTCATAGACTTACCTCACTTGAAACCCTTCCACAATATTTAAGGAAAAAATGTTATAAGAAACTGCCTGAAAATATTAACACATTAGCTACCAACTGTACTCATCCCTCAAAATACACAGCAAATTACAGAGCAGTGTGACTGAGCAGTGGGTCGGTAGGGAACGTGTTTCATCATTACAATCTTTTTTTAAATACAAAAAAGAAGTTACCAAATTGTTGCTTGACAAGAGTGTATTACAAAGTAAATGATTTTTTAAATGATGTATTTATTTGATTTCTTAGCATATTTTTAGTTATAGTTTTATGTAGGCCTATATGACTATTTCACCTGTTTCCCAGCTATGCTGGATCTGTAAACATTTTGTGAAAATAAATTATTGACTTGACTTTGTCGTGGACGACTCGTTTCAGGGGTTTCAACCACACTTTCAAAACCTTTGTCTCGGCAATCGTCAAACATAATCATTCAACTGTTGTTGTTGTCAAAAATACTGTTTATACATAAAAAACACACAAAGAAATATTTAAATTTACAAAATTTACCAACATGGGAGGCTGGCCAAAGACAAGCCCAGACTGCAGGGTTTGATACGAGTGTAGGTTAGCGGACGCCTTAAGATTCCTCTGTACCTTACTCCCTGTTTTCCACCTAAAAGTTTTGTATTAAATTTTGCGATACATTTTTCTGAATACCTATCAATTTCTTGTTGAACTCGGCTCTCCCTCTCCGGATCCTCGTCGTCTGATGGGATTGAGAAATCTTCGTCAATAGGAACAGGATTAATGGAGGAAATGTCTTCAATGGTCCACCTCAAATCTTCCGAGTCCTAAACAAAACATGAATAAACGGTATCAACAAACTGATACATACTTCCCCCATTAGCTTTAAATTAAAATTTAACATCCTAAACTACTTATGCTATTCAATTTTATGGAAAAATCATAAAAGTTTCAATGATTTTTAAACCATAAAATGTAAAGCACTTGGGACTGATTTTGCACCGAATCAGCAAGTATTTGTAAAAAAGGTAAACGTCTAACTAATTTTACAACACTCTCATACGTCATAGTCTGTTAGCTGTTTAGTGACAATATTTGTACTCCCCATGTTTAGTAAGTGGGACAAATAATAATGTCAACCAAACTGATTCTAAAAGACAGTGGTTTTAGAATAAAAGTTCTAGATATTTTATGATACTTCTAGATAGGCTAAGATTTATAGATATCAATGTTCTACTAACAATACATGTTGCACTTCAAAATTCATGGGTGGATAATAATTTTAACAAATGAGTTCAATAATTACCTGGCTTGGGCTGACAACATTATCAAAGACATCTGGACTAAAAATTGTCTTGCTGAGTCTGTTTGGCAGGTCCACCTCAAACGGATTGTATAGAACTCTTCCCGTTACAGGAGGCGGCGTCTTGTGTTGAGGAATGAGAGAAAAAGTGTTTGAGAAAGTACGTTTCTCTTCCATACTTTTGTGCCTTGATAATATCTTCCTAGGTAAGACTATATCTTTACTTTTCTCTAAGGCGGAACATATGATTGTTTTAGACCTTAGACTCAGCTTCCTAACCAAGTTCTTGTTTGTGACTGGCGTTTCCTGGGAATCGTTTAGTTTGCTGCACATGTGGCTGAAACAAAACCTACATTTAAGCTATTTGAGTATGTCTGAGTATATGTCTTAACGTAAAAGAAAGGTATTAATATAAGAGAGTTTTAATCTCAATACTCAATATAAGGCCATCATATATCTGTTTTGTGTAATGCCTGGAGTTGTGTTACTAGAAAGAAAATACTTACTTACTTACTCTTACTACCATGGCCATTTGTACCCCAATTAGTACTTGGCTTCACCAACACACTGCCTCCACCACGTCCTGTCTCTTGCGGTATCTTCATTGACTTCCATCCTGGGCATATCTTTCTTTACTTCAAGCGTTTCTTCGGTCTCCCTCGTGGTCTTCTTCCTAGTGGATCACTTTTCCATATTTTATCCAATGTGCTTGTTTCCTCTCTTCTAATGATGTGGCCCGTCCAGCGAAGCTTCAACTTCTTTTAGCCTCTGCGATTATATCAGGGTTCTTAAACAGATCTCTTAGTTCCTGATAATGCTTAATTCTCCATGATAATGCTTAATTCTCCATACGTCTCCTTCTATAGTAGGGCTATCGATTTTTCGCAGGACTTTGTTTTCAAAAGTAATTAGTTTTTTATCTGTTTTTTTTTATCCATAATAACCCAGGTTTCAGAACCATAAAGAAAGACAGGTCTTATGATAGTTTTGTAGATTTTAAGTTTAGTGTAATGAGACAATTATCTTTATGATAATAATTTGTTTAGAGCTTACATACTTTTACTGGCTAGGTTTATTCTGTTCTTTATTTCTATGTGTTCCTCACTTTATGAGCTGACAATAACTCCTAAATATTTAAAAGACTCAACTTGTTCATAATATTGTTCTATTTCTGTTATTTTCTCCTCCTTCTCTGCTCCCCTTCCAAATCTGACAAGTTTAGTTTTGTTGTCATTTATTTTTAGGCCCACTGCTCTTGTTTCTCTTTTAAGGATTTCAAACATTTCCTGGAGTTCTTCTCTGGTCTCTGCAAGCAGTACTACATCATCTGCAAAGGCGAGCACGCTTATCTTCTTTCCAATTCTCATACCAAATTCTGTATTCCTCAGCTCTTTAAGGGCTCCCTCAAGAGCTATATTGAAGAGTGTAGGTGATATAACATCTCCCTGCCTAACTCCTGTTTTTATGTCAAAGGATGGTGAGTAGTCATTTTCTATTTTAACCTTGCTCTTAGAGCCATTAACATATTAGTAGCTAATTTTATTAGTTTATTTGGGATTCCAAAGCTTTCCATTTTATACCAAATCTTTTTCCTATGAACGTAATCCTACAGTTTGCTAAAATTGATAAATAGGCCATAGAAAGATTTATGGCACAAGGAAGAAAATATGGCACAGAAACTCCTTATATCAAGAATGTGTAAGAAAAACTTACAATCCATCTCAATCACTATGTACAAGTTAAAGAACAATTTACTGAGGCAGATTTCCCTTTTAAGAAGAAGCTGTAGTAGGCCTATAACAGACGTCATCATAGTAAGACTTCAAATCCAAAGGATTACTAGTTAATTTAGGATTAAGATTGATCCGAACAATCTGAACCCAATTGTCATTTTTATTAAGGTAGTTGAGGATAATTTACTATGATGACTTATTGGCAGGACACACAGTCAATAACACTTTTTAATAAACCATTCTGATTTTCCATTTTAAAAAGGAGACATCTAAGGAAGAGTCGTAAACGAACAACTATAGATAGTTTACTGCAACAGTATCACCAATTCCAAAATAAGATCATATTCTCTGAGAAGATAGTTTTAATTTGTAAAATTAATAAATGAATTCAACATTTTAGCCTATATGATTTTAAAAATGTACAGCATTGTATAGGAAACATTTAACTATAAGTAACTGATCTGAGTCTTACCTCATTGGAGAACTTAACTCAGATGTGGTATTGAAATAAGACATATTTTTACTGCTTTGAAGGTAATGATTTTCATCTTCTGGCATCTGAAAATTAAGACAAAAATGCATTTGGACATAGGCTTATTTATTGTCGGATATCATTGGAATACCTGTATTTCTCTTGTTATTTTATTAAATTGTTAAAGCTGGAAGAGTATCAATTTAATTAATATTTTTTTAAATGTCTGTCCGATTTTGTGAATAAAAATCAACGTTACACAGCAAACTTGCAGACTAAAAATTGTTCACTCTTTTCTGGAAACTTTTGTTGGCTGAAGGTTCAACAGAGGTTCAAAGGTAACCTATAAACCTTCTTCAGCCCTTGGCAAGAGCATGAGATATTCTATATATATCAGGAGTTTGTCGCATTGAGTGTGTGAGAATCGTAATGATCTAATATAGACCATTATAGAACATGCTTGGAATAAAATCTTTACCATAATACTTCATACCTTAGTGACTATTTTATTTTTCACACTAAAAGACCTGAAATAATCTTACCTCATTGAAATAGGACTTCAAACTCTCACTTATATCCCCTTGATCTCTAGTGTTTAAAGTGTAATTTGTCTGTGTGAAAGCTGTAAAAGAAAAAAATTGAAATACTTTAACTGTAGCATCTGCAATTTACTAAGCAACTAATTGCAGGTAATTTTGATTCCCAGGCAAAGTTAAGTTGATAAAGGTTGAATATTGTATTATCAAATTGTCTTTAACTTCACACATAACTATGAAATGAAATGGAAAAATATCTTTATTCATATGGTATACAGTCGCATATATTGAATGGCGTCACTAGGCTTAAAACTAAATCAAACTAACCTACAATTCATTGAAACCATAAAGTGTTTTATCAGTTAAGAAATGTTTAAGTTTATTTTTAAATGTGGGAATATTATCAATATTCTTCACCTCAGCTGGGAGTTTGTCCAAAAACCTTTTCCCTGCACAGGTGGTTTTTTTATTAAAGAGGTCCAAGTTATGGACACTGACAGCAATTTCATTTCTGTTCCGGGTAAAATAATTATGACTATCACCAAGTTTAGGGACCAAATTAGCATTAGAAAGTTTTTTTGTGTGTAAAATTGTATGAAAAACATAAATACTATACACAGTCATTATTCCCAATTTTGAAAAATATTGACGAGCGGAAGTATCCCATTCTAAATTTAACATAATTCTGATTGCACTTTTTTGATGAAAAAGAATTCTATCCAGGTTTTGCTTAGAGGTACAGCCATAAATACTTATGCCAAAAGATATTGATGATTCGATAAAAGCAAAGTAAAGAATATTTAATGTTTCTATTGAGAGCAAAATTTTGACATTCTATTAACTACCTGGTCAACATGCTTATTCCATGTAAGATTTTTATCTACAATTAATCCTAAAAACCTTGTTGTGGTGATTTCTTCCTTACAGGCTGTACAATTTGTTCTCTTTTTCCTGTTGTAAAAACTATAAAATTACTTTTGCTTAAATTTAACAAGAGCTGATGAGAATTTAAAAAAGTATTTAGTATATTTAAAGTATCAGAACAGTGATTTTCTAAATTTGATAAAGATGAATTGCTGATTTTAAAAGTAACATCATCAGCATACAGGCAGATATTACTACTGTGTAAACTAGTTGAAAATGGAATTGACAGATCCCTAATATAAATGAGAAATAAGATCGGTCCCAAAATAGACCCTTGGGGTACCCCATGGTGAATCTCTGTAAGAGGAGAAGATCTTGAGATTACCCTGTTATTTGTCAAATTTTTAATTTCAACGTATTGATATCTATTAGACATGTACAATCTAAACCATTCAAACAAAATGCCATTAATGCCCAGACTTCTGATTTTATCTAAAAAAATTGTATGTGACACACTAGTTGTCAAAAGCCTTACTTAAGTCTAAAAATATGCCAACTGTTGTTTCACCTTTGTCAAGAGAGTTTATTACTGATTCTATTGCTGCAGTTGTAACTGATCTTCCTGATCTGAAGCCATGCTGATTATTATCATGTAAAGAAAACGTTTCCAGATAATTCGTCAGTTGTATGTGAACTGCTTTCTCATATATTTTTGAAATGGTAGGTAATAGCAAAAGAGGACGGTAATTGGTTATTTTTTTAGAATCATTGTTTTTATAAAGAGGAATAACTTGAGCAATTTTTAATTTAGAAGGAAATAATTCAATAACAAAAGATGAGTTAATTAAATGCACAAGCGGTTTCACTAACTAAAAATAGTAACTAATAGTAAGCATGCTTTAATATTGTCATGGTATCTCATCAAAACCAGTTGAAAGTTTGTTATCAAAGGAACTGATAATTTTTAAAACTGCACTATCTGTGACTGGTTTTAACCTAAATTTAGTTTGGGAGGCTTGTTGAATTGGCTTGTTGACAAGTGTTTTGCTATTTTGTGCCAGGTGAGGAAGTATTGATGAGGTTACATAGGTGTTAAAAAAATCATTAAATATTAAGCTAATATCTCCAGGATCAGTAAACAATGTATGATTAAAATCTATTTCAATATTACTAAATGCTGGTTTCTTGTTGGAGACCTCATTATTAAGGGTTTTCCAGGTAGTTTTACATACATTACTAGATTGCTTAACCTTAGTCTCAAAATGTTTCTTTTTAGTAGCATTGACTTTTTTTCTAAAAGCCTTATTCAGACTTTTGGCTTTATCAAATAAAATTTTATTTTTTGTGTTACGCCATTTTACTCATGTTTACAATTTTAGTTTTTTCATTCTTCAAATCTTCTTTCTGATTTAACATAGAATGGAGCTACTGAAATAGAGTGCAGAGGCATAGTCCCACACAAAACAATTTTGAAATATGATTAAAAAAATAGTAAGTGTTCTTGGACATTAACAAAGCGTGTCTTGCTACTCTTAACTCCTTCAGGACAGGCGAATATTTGTATACGAGGGTTTTCCGTTATCCGGCCTCTATTGAGCTTGTCGCTAAGCTTGCTTAAATTTGAAACAAGTGCGGTGTTTTATTCTTTATCTACTAAAATTCTAGCAGAGTTTCAACTCTAATGGGACGTGTCTATTCATAGTAGCCAAAAATGATGCAAAGGAAATTTGATGCTTCCGCCGAGTATGAACCGGGGTTTGTATTAGGTTTTTGTAGGAATCAATTGAAATCCGTTATCATTAATTGAACGAAAGAGTTTAGACGTAAAAATATGAAACAGTGGCTTAGTTGGTTCGTAGGAGGCTGTGCACATTTTGAAAACAATACGTCATTGAGTGATTCATATTGAGGATACAGTAATTTTCTAGCTATCAACATGTTTAAGAATTTGAGGATTTGTTCATAACTCGCCATTGGTCAAGTTGCATCCAGTTCCACGAGTAGTAGCGTGAATATGTGCTGCCTAACATAAAGTCGCTTTAAGTCAAGTTAAAACAAGTCACTTTTCCAGATAGGCTAAATAAAAATTAAGTTATCGACTGAAAGAAAAGTATAAGTGTAAATTTATGGACAAAGAGAAATTAATTACTTAAAACTTTGCAACTTTCAATGCCAAAAATGTAGAAACTGACCATTCTTAGTAAGTTTGCTGATGATACTAAAATTCTCTTGGTTGGGTGTTGAAGATACTGCTCTAACAGAAAACTTCATTACTTGAGGTGTGGAATGCTTTTGTTGGATAATGCTTGCCTCCATGCTATCACAGCTGTCCGAACTAAACAAAAAATTAAAAATTTATATTAATTAATAATCATACAATCAAATGTGCAGATTTACTAAGATAAAAAACAGTTTGTCAAAATATTGTTAAAGATCGATAATTATTTGTAAACTCCAATAACCTTGATAAAATGTTTATTGAATAATGAAAAATGAAATGAAAAATTCTTTATTTTACCAGGCAAGGTTAGGGCCACATGGTGTGACGGTGCAATTTCGTCCTGGGACAAAATTGTACTGTCGGCCTCGGATAGCTAAACTAATTGAGTTAGTCCAGGGTTAGTAGTAATAATAATAGTTAAGTTTTAAAATATGGGCTCAGATATGGTCGTTAAAGCATCAGCTTTCAGTGAATGACACATTCATCACTGCCCGGGTTAGGCCCTAATTTAAACAAATTAATAATTAGGTGTTAGTTCCGTGAGTGAAACACTGGTCGTAATTAACTAAAATCTTAACTTCAAAAATAAAATAAAACCTCTACTTAATGGATATACCGTGTTTCACTTTTGGAATTAAAACCAATTATACTTACAATTAACCGATTTGATTGTCGCGGGTCCACCGAGCTATTTCGCCCTGGCCTAACACCTACTATTCGACGACACCAGAGTTATTTCACCACTGGCTAATTACCGGGCTATTCCGCCCTCGACCTACGGTTTCGCGATGTATATGCGCGGATCCGAGAGCTATTCCGCCCTCGGTCTAACACCTAGTATTCGACGCTACCAGGGTTATTTCACCACTGGCTTATTTACCGGGCTATTCCGCCCTCGACCTATCGTCTCGTTATATCCGCGGGTCCGAGAGCTATTCCGCCCTCAGCCTAATCCTAGTATTCGACGCTACCAGGGTTATTCCACCACTGGTTATTACCGGGCTATTCCGCCCTCGCCCTACCAGGGAGATGTTGCTAGCTATTCGCCCAGCAATCAAGTCCGACTGGCCCGTGTCCTGCGCGGCTTTTATAGGAGTCGCGACGCTAGCGCAGTGCGTGGCCGCTCGGTGAACTAATGACTCTGCGCGGGCCATTTGAATTCGTACGAACGCTCGTTTTCTGATCTCGGTAAATTTTTACCGTTACACCCCCTCTTTAGTTCGGGGTGAGAAAAAAAACGCACGAAAAAAAAAATTCTCTCACTTCAGAGAAATCAACAATGGGTGCCATCGTTTCCCGTAACTGAAAGGAAAACTCTCGTATAAAATAAAACAATATTCTTGTGATGTTAAAGACGTTTTTTTTTTCAACATCAAATAGTTAGAACGACTATTAATCGTCATGCCGTCCTAGAAAAGGCCTAAGACCCTTAACTCGAAATACTTGTTTCTATTTCCATTCGGGGGGTTTACTTTGTACCGACCTATGACAATAACAGGACCCTTCATATTTCGGCACTAATCGACTCGCAATAGCTTCGGTTTTCGACGAGAGCACGTGAGTTCGCTTTAGAACGGACCGAACAACATTGTACCGCACATCCCTTCTCCGTAGGTTAGCCTGTCTATTTAAGGCAGTTCGGAGGTTCTTTTGGGTGTCATCGTACAATTTCGTACAACGCCGTATCCGTTTGGCATGTTTTACCTCACGCTCTGGCTCTCCTAATTCCGAAGTATATTTGTCGGATGAGGAAGGACATTTGCTTACTTTCACAAACGAAGTATGATACCCACGATCTGGGTTTGGTTGCTCGTTAACCTTTGAGGTTTGTAGCGAAGGCTTGAAATGCGCGACTACGGGACAGATTGTGACTCGTACATCTTCAGCCGGTGGCTGCTTAACGGGGTTTTGTGACAAAACATCGGCAACTCTGTTATCAGTCTCTTTACGATTCGTGACTTCAAATTCGTCATCTCGTTTCAAATGACAAGTTTTAACGTTGTACGTGATCAAGCCTAGTTTATCTAGCGTATCTACTCCCAAAACAGCATCGCTAGTCAGCGAAGGTAGATGGACTGCATTTAAAACGTTTTTCCTATCGTCAATCGTAGCCTCAAACTCGAAAATCTCAGTTTGTTTCGCTGTAGTACCGTCCGCAAATCGAGTCTCAATAGAAACTGGCTTAGGCCTAATTTCACAACTTACCAAGTGTTTCGCCACTTTGGAATTAATCAGGCTCACAGCTGCTCCAGAATCCAAAAGAGCCAAATAGTTTTTCCCATAAATCGAAATCGCAACGTACGGCCGATTGTCCGTGGAATCTTTGACTGACCCAAAACCCGTCGGAAATATTTTAATACGCTCCAACCAATCGGTCCAACTAGAGGGTTTTTGTGTAACCTGGGTATGAGCTCCTACCACCAGAGTCCGAGTTTCGTTTCCCAGATTGCACCTACAATTGACTGTTTTAATACCCACAGTTTTACAGTTAAAACATTTTAAAACTTTTGGTCGTCGGCACTCTCGGTATAAATGCCCTATTTTATCGCAATTCCAGCAAATGATCGGTCGTCGTGCAGTTTGTTTCATCTGCTTACATTCTCCTATACTCGCGATATTTGCGGTATGCGCGGCATTCGGCCTACGTGTATTGTAGTTATCGCTATTTTGATTAACCATGCGGTTATTCCACCGCTGGTTAAAATCGTATTTTCGATGAGAAGCTTTATTCTGTAATTGATGTAATGATTTATTTACATCGTCACGCATTCCCTCATTCTCGTGTTCGTGTGTATTTATTTCTGATACATTAATGACGGATTGTGCAAAATGTTTTTCCATTTGCTTTCGTGGCTGATAAGCTGTTTCTGGTACCAGTGCCATCGACGGCGGCGGTGGCGGACGATATAACGCCTTTTCACGCATATAACTTTCAACATGCGTCGCCTGCGTAATCATCTCCTCAAGAGAGAATATTTCTCCTCTCCTCATCGTTAACTTGTAGTCCGGTCGCATATTGGTAAAAATAATGTCAAGCTTTTGTTGTAACGAAAGCCCGCCTTTCCTTCTCATTAACGTAGTTATCGCAACTACAAAGTCCCTAAAAGGCTCCTTTTCGCCCTGTGTTCGCCGCCTTATCTCCTCATCAAGGTTTCGCTGATAACCATGTGGCAGAAATTGTAGCGCGAAACTATCTCTAAATGTCGCGAATGTTGGCCAGAAATCTTTCCCATTTCTGTACCACAAAAGTGCAGTACCGGTAAGCAATTCGGGAAGTGCTTTAAGTATTTCGTTATCGTTAATCCCGTATGCTTCGATTAATTCGTCAAGTCGTTCGAGGAATGATATGGGATCTTTATGTCCGTCGAACTTCACATTCCATTTTCTAACAATACTACAAACTGATGGCGTAGTATTATATTCGTCCGTCAAATGTCGCATTTCGCTAACAGTAGGCCTATTTGACGTAACTGTTTGCGTACTCATAATAGGCAACGAGCTGTAAGTTAATCCGCCCGTTCCTCGCATCGGCTGTGTTGGCTCGTTAGTATCGTAAGTATTCGATCGTCGTGTTAAATTTGAAATTGATATACACAATTCCTCGAACGGTACATTTTCTGGCATTCCTAAAATCTCTTTAATTTTATTAACCTCGCTCGTAGTCGTTTTAGATATCGCGCCAGTACTTGTAGTAGCAGTAATCGTCGAAGTACCAGTCGTTTCGATCGGTTTGGTCGATTCCGATATCGCCCCAGTACTCGTAGTAGTAGTAATCGTCGAAGTACTAGTTGTTTCGATCGATTTGGTCGTTTTCGATATTGCACCCGTACTTGTAGCACTACTCGTGGTGCTCGACGTAGTCCTGAGAGTTTTTTCCGCAGTAGTTTTACTCGGAGTAACTACGTAGTATACGGGCCAGAGAAGATAAGACCAAATGTTTAAGAACAATTGTAAAACTCGCATTTTCGATATTTACCGTACTTTCTCACTGAAAAACAAATCGTTCGGGCGCCAGCCAAAAATGGCAAGAATTAACGATCGATAACTATATAATTACCAAGTCCCTGTTCGCAGCGCCATTTGTGACGGTGCAATTTCGTCCTGGGACAAAATTGTACTGTCGGCCTCGGATAGCTAAACTAATTGAGTTAGTCCAGGGTTAGTAGTAATAATAATAGTTAAGTTTTAAAATATGGGCTCAGATATGGTCGTTAAAGCATCAGCTTTCAGTGAATGACACATTCATCACTGCCCGGGTTAGGCCCTAATTTAAACAAATTAATAATTAGGTGTTAGTTCCGTGAGTGAAACACTGGTCGTAATTAACTAAAATCTTAACTTCAAAAATAAAATAAAACCTCTACTTAATGGATATACCGTGTTTCACTTTTGGAATTAAAACCAATTATACTTACAATTAACCGATTTGATTGTCGCGGGTCCACCGAGCTATTTCGCCCTGGCCTAACACCTACTATTCGACGACACCAGAGTTATTTCACCACTGGCTAATTACCGGGCTATTCCGCCCTCGACCTACGGTTTCGCGATGTATATGCGCGGATCCGAGAGCTATTCCGCCCTCGGTCTAACACCTAGTATTCGACGCTACCAGGGTTATTTCACCACTGGCTTATTTACCGGGCTATTCCGCCCTCGACCTATCGTCTCGTTATATCCGCGGGTCCGAGAGCTATTCCGCCCTCAGCCTAATCCTAGTATTCGACGCTACCAGGGTTATTCCACCACTGGTTATTACCGGGCTATTCCGCCCTCGCCCTACCAGGGAGATGTTGCTAGCTATTCGCCCAGCAATCAAGTCCGACTGGCCCGTGTCCTGCGCGGCTTTTATAGGAGTCGCGACGCTAGCGCAGTGCGTGGCCGCTCGGTGAACTAATGACTCTGCGCGGGCCATTTGAATTCGTACGAACGCTCGTTTTCTGATCTCGGTAAATTTTTACCGTTACAATGGCCCTCTCTTACACTTAACCTGAATAATAATAATAGTATAATTTATAAAAAAGTACCCTTTGCCTCACACAGGAACACAAAATTTCATGTGCGAGGCAAAGCCGGGCATATGAGAATATTTTTTAAGCCTGAGCCTCGGACAAGAATAATGGAGAGAGTGCCAAAAAATCACCTTTCAGTACACGTTATCAAAGATAATTTCATCATGATGACCAAATATTACAGTGATCATATAAAATAACAGATCTTGCTCAAATTAAAACAATATTTTTTCTCAGTTAAAATTTGTTTGATATAACTTAAAAGAGTAAAAGCAAATGGGTAAAGTACACCTTTGTGAAAACTTATACAATTGAAGTTCAAGGTTTTGTCTATTGTATCAGGACGTTTATTTAATACGGTATTCTACTGAAAAACAACCATAACAGCATTAACTGAACCCACATATTTTTCTAATTTCTGCAGACTTTTTTAACCAAAAATAATTATGGTTTTTGGTTCTAAGGAACATTTTAATCACTATTACAAAGCCATCCTACCTAAAGGATTCCATGTCTTCATCTGCTTCTTCACTCTGGCATGAAACATCTTGTTTTACTGGAGACTCTTCCCAAATATTTTGTGAACGACAATCATCCTAAAATCAATTTAACAAAGAACAACTAGAAATTGAGAATATTAAAAGATATATTTGTCACTGTGTATTTTACATAGCCTACCATAGAAATTTTACAGAACAGTATTTAGACTATGAACAAATAGGCTAACATAGGGCTAAAGTTATAGATAAGTTAACTAATCATCTGAATTGCTAAACACCAAATACTATAGAAACTTTTTTCACCTTCAGTACTAGTTCATCCCAGTACATTAAACATAGGCAGAAAAATGTAAACAATTTGATTTTAGATACAAAGGTAAAATAAAATATTTTAAAATGGTTATTTTATATTTAGTAGCCTAACACAATTTTAACCCTTGTATTTGGTTGATCAAGAAAAAAGACCTTGCATCTTGTATCTCAACAAAATAAATAGGTAAACTATGAAAGTTAATATAAAAGAGTAAACACAAATAAAATAGGCTAATCAGATATTTTTACCTCAGCTCCTATTAACGATGAAGTTTCACAAATTCTAGTGGAAGAAAGCATTTGAGATCCATTCAGTCTTTTGATTTCCTTACTTTCAAAACAGTCTTTGGTCTCTTTGTGCAAACTTGCTGAGATCAATACTTTTGTTCTAAGGCTTTTCCTTGCAAATGAGAGCTCATCGTGACGAACTGGCGTATTTTGTTGGCGTGAAGACTCTGCCATCTTGACTGGAAAACACAAACAATCAATATTAGTTTCACCTTGTTCATTGATTGACGGTAACTTATTAACTAACTGGTTAACTATAAGTCAGTCGGTAGCGTCACGGACTTCGGGCCCAAGGCAACAATGTCGTGGGTTCGGATCCTGGTCACTGCCGAAAACATTTTATCAGTAGGCCTACAGATCACCTGTGTACTGTACTGGCTCACTCCTTGCTTTGCTGTATACGATCCACAAACGGGCGGTTAGTCTATATGGACAGGCAAATGCAAGGTTAAAAGAGGCCGCCAACCTATTTAAAAAAAATATATAAAAAAAAACTTAATAGGCCTAGTAAAAAAAATTGAAGGAACAGAATTTTAGGAGGAACAGGGACAGAAAAGGAGGCAAATAAATATTTAGGTAATGTGGATTTCAATTCAAATTGAAAATGAATGAACTAGAACAATAATAGGCCTATATTGGAAAGGACGCAATAAGTTACATAACTAAGTAGGCTTATTATTGGATGATTTCTAATATCCTTGATTTTATACTATAATCAGCTGTCCTGGTTACTATGCAATTAAACTTGTTTATTTGTTGTTATTTTGTTATAATGACGTTGGTTTTACTGAAATAAATTGTTGAAATAATGAATGTTTTAAGCCTTTTTCAAATCTAAGGCTTAGTGCTTGATGTAAATCAAAGAGACAATTGGGCCTTTCAGTAACAGAGGCATTGACTGTTGAGAATTGCATCTGCTACTAGGGCCTACATTTTTATTTCCAGGGCCCTGTTTCATAAAAATACTAGTCTAGTATTACTAGTCCATGGACTAGTAATACTAGTGTATTTTACAAGTCTACGTTTCAAAAACCTATTAGTGTAAAATACTAGTTACTAGTGTAGGGACTAGTATTACTAGTGGTTTTTACTAGTGTAGACAGCAATGTGTTTCATAAAGTTTTACTCTTGTAAATTACACTAGTAAATACTTGCTATTTTCTACCAACCCGTATTATTTTCTTCTCCCGTATTATTTGAAGTAGACTAGTATTTTTGAAAAGAGAGTTATTTCATTACTCACATCATTTAAAAAATGAATTATTAAGTTCTTTTTGCAAGTGCGAATTGGTTCACAAATAGATCTGTGAGTGCTAAAATGATAATTATCAAACTAATATTATAAATGTGAAAGTTTGTGTGTTTGTTTGAAGTTCAATCACGCATTAACTACTGGTCGGATTGTTTTGATATTTGGTATGATGATAGATCACATTCCCGATTAACATATAGACATATTCTTACTTCAAAAATCCTTTCAGGCTCCGCCCCTGTGGCTATAGAGTTTCCCATGTTAACCTCATGAGTATTCATATTTAAAAGGAATTAAATAATTTTGCCAGCTGTTTCAACTACACAATTTGTTTCTATGATATTCAATAGCAGTAAAAGGTTACATGGTTTACCAACAGGGTGCAGCACCATTAGTTCTTTATACATTTATGACAATAGCTAATTTGAACCAAGCAGCAACAAAAGCCTGAGTGTGAGAACTTTACTTCTTTCTATTGTTTAGGTGAAGTGGTGGAACATTATGGCTATGGTAGATGTTCTGTAGTATACCGAAGATTATAGTAAACCAAATTTTCTCTAAACGTGTTCTCTCTAATTGTAAATGCAAAGCACGAGTATTTAACTACAATAAACATTGTATACCAACCCCGTACGAAGGACGGGTACTCAGCTAGTTAGATATAAATTACAATCAATAAATGTGGCTAGTACAAAATGAGTGAAATTGAATTTTATAATGTATGTACAATCTCCCTATTGAAATAATTATAATTATAAGTTATCAATTTCTGTGAAATTTTTGTCTAATTTTACTTGAGTTAAATTTCATGGTTAGGCTATATCAACTATTTAGCTATCACAGAGAAAAGATTTTTAAGCTTTGAGAGAAACCAAATTAAAACCGCATACCGTTTTGCATACAAAGATGTACAAAAATGTATCCAACGTTGCAACATTAATCAGATTATTTTACAACCCAATTAAGGCTCTCGGTTTTATTTAAAGACATTTTAATAGAAAATAATAGTAAGACAGTTTTAAAGAGAAGTTGCATTGTATATTTTTTAGATGCTTATTATTTGCTAAATAGCTAAAATCCTGTGATGTACTAACAATTTTGTAGGCCTATGTTTGATTTTTGGGCGTTGAACTGAACTGCTTATCATGAAAACATTACTTTTAATCCATTTCGGTATTCTGAATTTGTTATTCAAAGTAATACAAAAATTTATGTTGATTAGAGCTGTTATTTTAATGTAAAAACATGTAAAAGTCTAACTAATGGAATAAAAAGTATAGTGAGTGGCGCAGATTTGAACCAGAGACCCACCACATGACAATCGAGAACTCTGCCTCTGAGCTACGCCCTGCCATAGTGACAATGCCATGTTTTACCATTTGCTTGAAAACCATTGCTTGTAACGGCGTTGCAATTGTTTGTTACATCAATAAACGTTTAGGCTTATTATTGATGGTTTGTAGACTCAAAATTAGAATATCACCAAATAGTTTGTAACTCAAATATTCTTATGCATTCGAATATTTGAAAACATAGGTTAGGGTACTTGAAAACGTTCCAAACAAAATGTC
The DNA here is from genome assembly GCF_028750875.1 of Macrosteles quadrilineatus. Classification (NCBI taxonomy): domain Eukaryota; kingdom Metazoa; phylum Arthropoda; class Insecta; order Hemiptera; family Cicadellidae; genus Macrosteles; species Macrosteles quadrilineatus. The sequence continues at coordinate 31,954,539 of NW_026542598.1, read as the reverse complement.
CTTAGACGTATTTAATTACATTCAAAATTTGAGCCTTCTTTTCTTTACTCATAGCAAGCTTAATTTTATATGTCAGAATAAAACAAAAACTATACAAATCACAGCGAATGCGGCAGCAACAGATCAACTTCCACCCAACTGTTGAGTGCCGCAACTAGGCCTACAACCGGTTACTACAATCACCGTGTTGATTGCAGCAACGCGAAACCGCGCCGCGCCGGCGGTCTCATTAATGAACATAAATAATAGCGGTTTGATAAATAATATGTGATTGTTTTACTTATGTGTAGTGATGTAAAATACCCGGGTATTTAAAACTCAGGGTAAATACCCTGGGTATTTACCCGGGTAAATAGCCAAAATCCATAAATACCCGGGTATTTTGGGTATTTATGAAATCGATTGAAATTCATTTATATTCACCCCTAAATATGTTATTGCATCATGTTATGTTATGTTATTGTTATCATGTCATTAGATGAAAAATTAGGATAGTCTATAACACCTTTTACAGTAACTTGGAAGCTTTGCTAGTACCTTTTATTTAATGATTTAGTACTTTTTTTTATAAAACATAAAGTTTTTAATTAAGAATGGGGTTTCATTTTTTATTAAGACAACACTTCATCAGAGAAATAGTAAACCTAAACCTACTTCTACTGTTATTAAATATGATAGTTAAAAATTTTTATCATATAAATGGCTTGGAAGGCTAGACAGACCTAAAGGCGGTGACACACTATCGATCTTTTCCCCGATCAAGACCCCGAACCGAGCAGGGAGAAGGGAGGAAAATATACAAAATTTCAATCCGAACATTTCCCCGAACAAGACCAAGACCAGACAAGTTCTACCGAGCGCGGCAAAAGGGAGTTTAGAGAGAGATGGAGAGCGTGTGTGAGTGAGAGCGTGGAGGCAGTATTAATAAAACAGTAATAACACATGAAATAATATGTTACAGAATGATAATTTTAATTGCCTTTAATATTATTTATGTTTATATTTATTTTGAAATAATTTAAGTATAACATCAATTACTTAATTCAAGTTAAACATTATTGTAGTATCATTGATATAACGGTTTCAACTTGTTAAATACATTTTCAACCTTGACCAAACAAACCACAAAATCACAACATAAATGCCCATAATATATAACGGCAAAATATTACCCACCCAACATTTATTTATTTTAGCAATTAAAGAGTTTAACTGCCATGTTAAATTAGAACTATCACCGCTGGTGCAGGCAGCCGCTCGGTGCGGTGCTCGCGACGACGTACGGGGCAAAAATATACCTTGACACACTATCGTACATCACTCCGTACATCGGACCGATCTTTTCTTTGATCTTTCGCAAAAAAACCGCCTCCAGAGCGCTCGTCTCCCTGCTCGGCCTGATGTCTGGTTCGCCGTCTGGATCGGTGTACGGACCCCTGACACACTATCGAACATGCTCCCTTCGACCTCCCTTCTCCCTTCTCCCATCTCGGTTTGGGGAAAAGATCGATAATGTGTCACCGTCTTCAGGCAGAATGGCAGAATACTAAAAGCAATTAAACTTTTCTGTGTTACCGCTTAGTTGGAAACAATAATATATTTGGATAAACCTACTAAAAAAATGAATTTCCCTGTTTTTTGGTCTAACTTAATATAATTTTGAAAGATTTATATTGCTGTAGATTTAAATGTTTTGTATCACAAGTTTATAAAATAAGTTTTATTTTAATTTTGGTACCATTAAAACCAACAAAAGATCTAGAACAAAAATATTATTAAATCCTGCCATCCTACAGATTGAATTTTAATTATTGTCTTAAGTTGTTTACACGCCTAGGCCACTACTAGGTTAAATTTTCATGTATTTATTTATAAATAATAATTATTACTTTGCAAATTATTTTTCTTCACTTTCAATAAAATAAGTTCATATCTATCTATCATAGAAATTAAAAAATCATAAGTAGGCAGGACCAATGCAACCACGCGACCACGGTATTTATGCCGATTATGCTTTATGCTCAGACCTGGGTATTTATGGCGATTGTACCCAGAAGTAAAATGCTAGTAGTGACCATATGAAATTTTGTTTAACACATTTTATCATCATTTTAATATCCTTACAGGGTGATAATTGCAAAAAAAATCTCAATCTTCTCTAACTTTAATAAAAATTATAAATACCCAGTTTTTGGGTATTTACCCGGGCCTTGGGTAAATTCCCGGGTAAATACCCAATTTATATTTACCTACCCACGGGGTATTTACCCGGCCCACATCACTACTTATGTGTCTATATAGTTATTAATTTAAAGAAAACACTGCGTTTCTAAAACTATTTACTTTTTGTATCAAATGAAAACAAAATTAAAACCCTTTATAAAGGGTTTGGAAAACCGTGATTGAGGTTAGAAATTTGTTTTGAGAGTTTACCTTGTAAAGTTGGTCACGTGACTAGTAAAATACATTAGTATTTACTAGCGGTATAAAAACGTTTATGAAACACAAATTAGTAGGACATGTAAATACGGGACTAGTATTTACTAGACTAGTATTTTTATGAAACAGGGCCCTGGATGATAAACGATATAAAAACTGTACCGGTAAATGTAAAGTAAAATAAATCAAATGGAGAAAATATTAAAACCCCAACTTCTAGATAGGTATCAACCCAAATTCTCTAACAGCAAAAAAAAAGAAATTTTTCACTGGATTAAAACTTTCTTTTGACATTGCTAAAGTTTCAAATGAAGATGTTTTAAAAGTACTTAACTTTTCTTTTACTTTTCATTGAAATTGCGACCATACAAAGTACCGGTAGGTATTTTAAGCCAAGCTATAGGTACTAATCAATCTGTGTCTTGACATTAATACCTAGTGCAATTATCTCCTAACATAATTTTTGCAAGACACAAACTAGCTACGGTACGAGAAAACCGAACTCAAATGAAAACATTCAATACCGGCAGGCCTGATATGTCCAAGCTTTGAAATCATTAAGTAAATACTGTGAATTCAAATCTGTAACTGCAGAACAAAACCGATGTGATTGTACACGGGATGGATTATAACCTGGACACAGGTCCAATATACTTTTCAGTTTGTCCCTAGATGCTAAAAACACAATTGGTTCAAATTTTTATAACTGTAAGGCATAATGTAGCTATGAACAAGATAAGTTAAGCTTAACTTGCCAATTGTTATCCAATTTTTGATGAAATTTGGCTTGAAGATGTAAGTAAGGTGGGATAAACTTGAATGAATTCGCGAACAAGCATGATCGGACCATGGGAACGGGGCTTTTAAAAGTTAAATGGGGGGTTTTATGGGGTAGGAAACCTAGGTAGCCTACTTGTTATCTAAATGCTATTTAAATAAATAGATTTAAGTTTAAGTGAGAGTCAAATCAGGCAAATGGAAATTTGCTTAGTCAGCAGGTTTGCTGTGACAGGTATTTTGCAATAACTTACACTAAAAAGGAATGAGTAAATGGGTAAAGTTTCTTAACTGGGCTACGCTAACATTGATTGAAACTATTGAATTGAAAATATTGATTAATAATCAATATTTTTAAATATAGGCCTAAGTAGGCCTAGATCCATTATAAAATAAAACTATCGGCTGCACTTTACTTTAGGTCCTACACTCATTCAAATGAAGATATCGATTATTCGACTGTTTCATTCGATATATCATTTGGTTAGTTAGGATAGGTTAACCTTACCTAACTAACCAAACGATATATCGAATGAAACAATTGATTAATCGATATATCGCTCGATATTTTTGTTCGAATGAGTGTAGGACCTATAGTAAAGTGCAGTCAAACCATCATAACCTAACCTAGCCAACCAAACTTGCTGATGGTGAAAAAATTGGATGAAGGTTTAGGCCTACTAATCGAATCGATATTAGCGTAGCCCAGTTAAGAAACTGTACCCGAGTAAATTATCAGGCTTAAAGAACAGGCCTAAACTTAGGCTATCTCAACGGAGACAGGCCTAAACTTAGGCTAAGTTATCTCAACGGAGACAGGCCTAGCTGGGTTAACAACTAATCTAGTCGTTAGAGTAGATCTAGCCTAAGTTACTTAAAGACTACCAAATACGGTACTAGGCCTAGGTTTTTTTTTCAATTTTCATGATTAGCCTTTCCACAATTAAAGTAGCTTAGCATTTAGCTGTTGTTTTAAATTAATATAGGCCCTAGGTGCGTTTAAAGTCTAACTTTATAAAGGAGTAGACTTACCGTACCTTTCATTTGATAGCCTTGTAGCCCTAGTTCAATTGTTTTTTTGTAAGTTAAGTTACCACTTAATGATTATTCATACAAAATGATATAGGCTAACTTACTAAACTAAACACTCCCAATAATCTAAAATGTCATGTTCTTGTGCTCAGTCTAACGCAACGAGTTTCTCTGATGTTTCTCATTGAATTGAACATTTTGAAAAAGCACCAAGACCAAGCCGTTGCAATGTTGCATGTTCTTCCAGTTTCGTTGATGTAAAATACACTATACATACAGTACAGTAGTAAGGAAGCCTGCGTTGTGCCGTGCCGATTTAAAAGTTAAAATTCAAGACAAGCCTCACACTAGTCACACTCAAATCAGCCCAGACGAACTGATTTAAATTACAAACACCATAAATAAATCATTCAAATAAGAATAAATGAATTAGAACTGAAAACAAATAACAATACAACTTTACAAGTTACATGCAAGAAAAGATGACCACTTTTAAAATTTAAATTTGAGCGAACCAGCGAACCGACATCCGATCCGAACAACCGAACCGAAATCGAAATCGACATCGACAACCGAATGAATTTTTAACCGAGCAGTCCTTTGTTTTTTTTTTATTTTATTTCCGATAGCAGTCTAAACTACATGTCATGTAGCTGAAAGAGTACTGTTAATACTGTTCAATGAAATGGCGACCAAACATATATTTTAAGCCAAGTAGGCCTATGAATGGAGATGAGTGGCGCGATCTTTAACTGAAAATAAAATTTAGAATTCATAAGCTATATACTATATTTACTGTCAAATTATTTTTCAGAGCATTGACACATGTCCTGGTAAGTGGTAAAGATTTCCCAGTGTTTTTGGTACTTCCGTTATTGTTAGCCGATCCCAAGTTCCTGGCAGAAAGCAGAAAATCAGAATATGTTAAATTGTAATTACGAATACGATAGCGATTCAAGAAAAAATATTCAATGCAAATATTGCCACCAATACCATTTGCCATGGATTGGAAATGAAAAGTACGGCATGTGTTTGCCACCCTCACTCGCTTCGCTCCAGTCTCCAGTCGCTGTCGTCGTCGTCGTCGTCACTCGTCAGAGAGGCCGACTGGACGAGCCGACAGCATCGTAGCCCGTAGCTAGCTACGTGGGGTCCCAGTTTATCGACATCCCAAAAGATCGACACTGAAATAGTCCCACTTTGTCGACAACTCAAAATGTCGACAGTGTCGGTAATATGGGATGTCTGTAAAGTGGGATGTCGGTTATGTGGGATGTCTGTTATGTGGGACGGTTGTGTAAATTTTCCCACTTTATCGACACGCAAAATGTCGACAAGCAAAACAGATCGACAAAGAGCGGGAGATTCAAATTGAAGGTGAACAGCTCTTGCTGAACAGATCGGTTGAGTATAATGAGAGTCGTTCTTTTTTTTAACTCCGAACGACTTCTATTCACGGCGCTTGCAGCTTGCAGTCTCCTTCAAATTTGTCAATGCTATCTCAACTATCTTGTGTATATAATATGTGTTCTGCCGTTTGAAGGCTTAAAATAATTTGACATTTATTTGTCGCACTTGTATTATGATTTATTAACAGTTTTTTTCGTGTAAGAAGGTAGTTAAAACTTGCTACCTAGGCCAAACTTTGCTAGAGGATGATTATGGTATCCATCAAAGTTTTTTCAATCATACATTTATTTGAAATATATAATGACAGAGTAGGGGTGTACATAGTTTTTTCATTTAACTTGCTAGCTTAGTGTTAAAACAGATTAATCCAAATAACAAATTTACGTTGTTCATTGTTACACTTTGAAATATTAAATGAGTTGTAGTACATTTGTATCAGCAACTTACACCGGAAATGAGGAAATTAAAAAACTGCGTTAATTTGCCTAAACAAACTGCAGATGCTTTGATTCTTTTGTTAACCTTTCCATTGCCAATATGGCGATCCATAAAAAGCAATGACAACATAAAATTTTGCAATAATTTCTTTCCAAACTATTTTGTAGAGCTTAATAACAAATTATTTAGTATATTGAAGCATTATTATGCGCCTAATGGTTACGGAGAAAACTCAAACCGTTTTAAATTTAAAATCCCAATGATATTCTTATGGAGAATAAGTAAACTGTTGTAGTTAGCTTGTTTATGAACATCTTTTGATCAAAATTTGAAAATGCATTTATTTCATATTAAACTACCTACATGTAATAATATTTAAAAAAAACCCCTTTAAAACCCTCCCTGTTACAACATACCTAAGTACTTGTTAAACTAATGCTATATTGAAATAGGGAATAATATTGTGATATTTTAAGGAGATAGTGTAAATCCAATCAAGCAAATGGAAATTCGTTTAGTCTGCAGGTTTGCTGCGGGGGGTATTTAAAATAAATCATAGAGTTGTTACAGTGTTTACAAACACACATCAGAACCACCTGTAAACTGTAATGGCTGCTTAAGAAACTTAAACACCTTATCTAAATGCAGTAGGTATAAAGAAATAGTATATGCCTACTGTATTAGGTTACTAGCCAGGTAAGCGGTAAGGTGTTTATAGAAGGCGTAGCCGAGTACGGGATTTTCGTGCGACACAATTTATTTAGGACAGAACATAAATTAGATTTTTTTTTTCTGAAAATAAAATAGGCCGCTGAAATTAGCTGTTTATTTCAACAGCTGACTAAGTACACTGTAATAGTATATTACGTTACTAGTCCTGAAAATAAGTGTGTTTACCGTTCTCGTGCGGGACGAAGTCGAGTACGGGATTACCATACGAGTCCGGTACACACATTTTGGACGAGTTACGTACGTTAGTTTACGCCATACTAATAAATCTGTACAAATCCTTATATATTCCCACCAACTAAAGGACTAAAAATCACTACTCATTACGTTTTTGTTTATAACCATTCATTGCCACCTAAATACAGTATAATCAGCTGATTGGTGTCCGGTAACACTCATTACAGTATAGTACGGTAGTACAGTACGCAATGAAACCCCAATTGAATAAGCTGGCGGTAAACAGCTGTTTTCTGGACTAAATCCTTGCGTGGGAAGTTCGTCAAAATAATGTAGTGTGGCGTAAAAGTACATTACTACTTTTCCGTGTTTAGGCATGGCAAAGGGTAACTTCCCATCCTATGGATGGAATAGGAAAAGTACCTGTTTCTGTGTAGTAAGATGTAAAGAATTTTATTACACACAAGGTTAGGTGTTAAAATTAAGTTTTTAATCTTAGATCCATAACAGGCCTAGATTTTTAAACTTGCAACTCTAACCACGTTCTCCTCCCGTTGTGAAGCTCGGTTACTATATAGACATACCACGAACAAAACAACCTGCTTATAGCATCTCGTATTTTCTTAAAAATGTCAGATTATTTCTTTGCTAAATAAAAATAAATAAACAAAGATTACCAAATTTGATTAAGTAAAATCCAAGAACAAGAAAACTAAAAAAGTTTTGTTATTATCCTTAAGAATAACTTGGGAACTTCTTATACATCCTCAACCGGTAGGCATGCAACAATAAACTAAATTATTTCTTTTTTAGCGAATTTCCCATATAGGGAATAAGCTATTACCGTAGTACTCATCGTAAGACCTGGACCCGGGACCGATTTACTTTTTTGTTTTGAGGTCCCTAGAGACCAAAAACACCATCCGTTCAAATTCATATATATATATCGCGCTATTGGACACACATATAAATATAAATATTTATATTTATATTTATATATGTGTCCAATAGCGCGATAACTCGAGCAAAAATCATCCGATTTTGATGAAATTTGGTACAAACGTGTAAACCCACGTTTATTCGAACGAGTTTGCGAACCAGCATGATCGGAATATGGGAACAGGGGTTTATGGGGTAAAAATAGGTTTTTCCCATTGTTGACACTAAAAACTTAAAATTTAGCAATTTCTTTCAAAACCATTATGTAGAGCTTAAAAAAAACAAATAATTTAGTATATTGAAGCGTTATTATATGCCTAATGGTTACAGAGAAAACTCCAAAAATCTGTAAATTTTAAATTCCTATGTTATTCTTATGGAGAATAAGTAAACTGTTGTAGATTGCTTGTTTATGAACATATTTTGATCAAATTTGGAAAATTCATTCATTTCATACGAAACAATTACATTTTACAACAAATACCTTTTTACCCTCCCTGTTGCAGCAAACTTAAGTATTCGTTAAACTAATGTTATTTAAATAGGGAATAAATGAGATATTTTAAAGGAGACATTTTAGTGTAAATCCAGTTAGGCAAATGGAAATTCGCTTAGTCTGCAGGTTTACTGCGGCGGGGGTATTTTACTCTAAAGTCATAAGTCATTTATTTATCTAGATTTACATAAGTTATGCATTGGTTACGTCAATTACAAAAATACATAAAATATATACTAGGTGGCGTTCGCAGATGCATCCACAAAATTGAGCGGAGTCATCAAGGGTTCATATTATATTGTTTACGCCACACTACATTATTTTGACGAACTTCCGACGCAAGTATTTAGTCCAGAAAACAGCTCTTTGCCGCCAGCTTATTCAAATGGGGTTTCATTGCGTACTACTGTGCTGCAATGAGTTTTACCGGACACCAATCAGCTGATTGTACTGTATTTAGTATTTAGGTGGCAATGAGTGGTTATAAACAAAAACATAACCTCTCAATGACTAGTGATTTGTAGTCCTTTAGATGGTGTAAATATATAAGGATTTGTACAGATTTAGTAGTATGGCGTAAACTATCGTACGTCACTCGTCCAAAATGTGTGTACCGGACTCGTATGGTAATCCCGTACTCGACTTCGTCTCGCACGGGAACGACCACACTCGTTCGGTAAACACTTATTTTCAGGACTAGTAACGTAATATACTATTTTGTCATACTGCAGTAAAACAGTCGCCATTGATGCATGCGTTGCGGGTCTAAAAGTAGCATTTTTACTCTTTAATGAATAAAATTCGTTCGTCATCGTCGCTTTTGTCAACTCAGTTGTAAATTTCTATTGTAAACTATTGAATACGTATCGAAATATGGTACGATTCGTGCTTCATAATCATTTTAACCAGTCTCATCCCATAGCATTTTAACATTGCAGATACATTCATCCATTCCCACACTCAACACTCCGCACTGCCCACCTTTACTACTTCCTTTACTACCTTTACCTTTACTACCTTTACCTTTACTACCTTTACTAACACCCCCTACGTCGTGGACCTGTTTCCCTCTCTTCCCATAGCATTTTAGGATTGCAGATACGTTAATGTAATTGCCAAAGACAGTTCCCACACTCTGCACTGCTAGCCTTACTACTTCCTTCACCATTTCCTACGTCATAGACCTGTTTCCTTCCCTTCTCATAGCATTTTAAGTATTAGATACATTTATCTAACTGCCCAAACGGTTCACTCAATCTGCAATGCCAGCCTTTACTACTTCCTTCACCACTTCCTACGTCACGGACCCGTTTTCCTCCCTTCCCATAGAATTTTAGGAATGCAGATACCAACCTAAATCTAATCGTCTAAAACAGTTTCCACACTCCAGACTGCTCACCTTTACTATTTCCCTCACCACTTCCTACGTCACGGACCTCAAGCTAGTGTCGTCATTTGATTATATTTATGATCCATACCACCGTTTATGTTCTAATATCTGTGGCATAGCTATTTATTATCGTAATAGTAGTTTACGAAACGATTGCGTTAAGTGAGTCTTTACGACACGAGTAGAAAATTTAAGGCACGAGCCTTGGCGAGTGTCTTAAAAACTTCTACGAGTGTCGTAAAGACTATTAACGCGAGTTGCGTACACTACTTTACCTACGACCGTTTTTTAATTACTATCAATCTGGATTTAATTACTAACAATCACTAACGATAACTTTTTAGAGAGGTTATGTTTTCGTGTATTGTCATTGCCACTGAAAGTGATGCAACGACTTGTTGTATAATCAGCTGATTTCCTGTAATTACGTGTTTGTTAAACTTCGTTAAATATTACATTGCTAGCAGCATTCTTACCATAAATAATATTGTATCAGGTACAATTCGGCAAATATTTCATTTATTTTTGGACTTCCACCAACTTAATTAAGAATACGCGAGTATCCACATGAACAAGTCGGATCAACAATTAAATTGGTCAACTGATCAGCTGATCAGCTGATTAGTTGACGTTCGAAGCATTACAATTTTAATTCTTTTCTCTCAATAACTGAACCTCATTGGTCCGTTACCTGTGTGGATATGAGAAAACTATGCGGATATGAAATTTAATGAAACTATGCGGATATGAAAGTAAACAGCTGTAAAGTGAAACTTTTCAATTCTAAGAACTGGACTGAAATGGCTACTTTAAAAAACGGTCGTAGGTAAACTCATTTTCGCGTATTCCAATTGTGTTGGTTCGCGGACTCATTCGTTGTAGGTTTACACGACACGTTTTTACAAATTTCATCAGGATCGTATTATTTTTGCCATGAGGCCATGAGAGATTTTTTCGCATACGCGTATTACCTATATGGAACATTCACCAAAATGTTTTTTCATCACTCCGTAACGAAAGTAACTATTTTCGATAACGGCTGACATCAATGAAAGTAATCATTTCGCAAGCTCAAATTTAGGGCGAGGGAAAATCGATCAGCTGATTTTCCCTCGCTCTAAATTTACTTTCCCTCGCTCTCAATTAGTTCTCCATTTATTCACTACGCGCGCTAGTGTTTTGTTACGGTATTTAATGATTTGAATCAGCTGTATGTATTGTTAAAAGATGTTTTATCTTTTATTTTCATGTTTAAACAAAATTTATTGAGAAATATACGTAGGTTTTCTTTTAGAAGATTTTATTTTATTTTGATGTTCAATCAAATTAATTGAGAAATAGAATAGTTGTAATATTACTGAGGTCTGCTAATCTGTGTTTGTGTATTTTTGCGTCGTGATGAAAAGTATCGTTCATAACTCGTACCGAAAGTTATTATCCGGCACTTGCTCCATTATTCCCGACCTCGGCTTCGCCTCGTACGTGAAAATAGCTCTCACATACTCGGCTTCGCCTCGCAGGTGAAATTGGGGTTCCCTGTGGAGGGATCTTAAAAGGTTTCTGGGGCAGAGCCCTAAGCTAATTTACTTCGTTTTTCTTTTGATAACTCATCTACAGACAAAGACCTTTCTTAGGACACCTCTACCTATTTTCTACGCCCAGCCGTTCTCTCAAATTAGTGGAGACAAAGTTTCCAATTAAATATTTAGATTCCCCCATGTTAATCTTATGGGAGAAAACCCAACTTTGATGGAAAATCCAGCCCGAACTAATAAAGATTTCAAAAAAATAAAAACACTTTGTAAAACTACAGATAAGGGCCATTCTTTTGACACTTAAATCATACAAATCGGTCCAAAAATGAGGGAGGAGTTCTGTTCACAAAAATCGGGAAACACTTTTCACACGAACTGCGCCTCGCAGTTAAAACGCACCCTCGAAAGGGCGGGGGGGGGGGTCAACGTCCTAAGGTTGTTTAGGCCTAAATTAATATTTCGGTTGGAAATCAATAATTAATTACGTTATTAATATATGTCTCTGTTTGAAGTAGGCCTAAAGTAAAATATCAAATAATTTTTGATTTGTTATTTATACATATTTGAAATGATTATTACAGTACAAGTATTATTTTAATAACGTGCGAAAGTTCCGCATTGACCTATACCTAGACAATTTGAATCATAAAAGTACAGTACTAGGTTGACCGCAACTGTAGCCGTTGGGAGGCTCACATCGTTGGACGATCCTTTATGATATCAATGGCATTTCCGGCATTTCCGCTCGGGTATTACTGCTGGAGAGATAGACAGCAATTGAGATAAGACTTGTTTGATTTGTTTCGGCTTCTTTAATGTATGAAATGTAAAAATACACAAATTGTCAATTACCTCCACCTATTGAACTAATGTATTATTATCAATTGCATGCACCCAACGTTTTTTGTTTTAAATCTTAAGTATTTATACTCTCCACATATTTATAATTTATTTTCTAGTTTTTAATGTGTTTGGATGTTAAATCTATTAAGCATCTATATCAGATTAAGACAGAGGCATGTGATGGGAAATCTAAGGTTTATTTGAGTTTCTTTTCATATAATTATGTATTAGATTGAATGTATGGCCTACCTACTAACTATAAATATACCAATCTACTAGCAGAGTACCCGTCCTTCTTATGGGGTTGGCATATAAGTATAAAATGCTTATTGTAGTTATACCATAGATAAAAGGAGTATAGACTATAATCAAGAGTTATACTCAAGCTTTGCGTATGCAATGGGGAGGACACAGTTTGATAAAATTTGCTTCTTTAAATTTACAGTTTACATAAACATAGCCATTAACTTATGTTCTACCACTTCACCTAAACAATAGAGAAAAAGGTTGTCAACAACCTTTATCATAGGTAAGCGATGATAGTGGTAGGCCTATTTAATAGGTAAAATCTCAAAAGTTTCCATTATCCCATTACCCATTATCCATGATATTATATGGATTAGCCACTTTGCCGTTAATTAATGAATTAAAAACCATCACAGATACAAACCAAGTATGGCATGCGGATGACTCATCATGTCAAGAAAAACTTTATAATGTGATGAAATGGCGAGAGAAATTACAAGAAATTGGGCCTAAATATGGTTACTACCCACAAGCTCGCAAAACCTGTTTGATTGTTGGATCTGAACCATCAACATTAGACCTATCCAACATATCAGGATTAAAGATTGTTGGGAGTAGTTATTTAGGAGGATTTATTGGATGTGTCAAAACTGAAAAAGATGTCTTTATTAAAAAGAAGGTAGAAAAGTGGAATAGTCATTTGGTAAAAGTCTGGCGAATGTAGCTGAAAAATACCCACAATCTGAACACACTGTTGCCACAAAATCAATACAAGCTAAATGGATTTTTTTTCAAAGAGTTGTTGAAAGTGAAGACATTAATTTTCATCCAGTAAAAAACTCAATAGAACAAAACCTATTTCCTGCTTTATTTGGCTCTCACCTAAACCAAGATGAACAACAAATATTACATCTGCAAGTAAAAAATGGAGGAATTGGTTTAGTGGATCCTACCGCTCAGGGAAAAGCATTGTTCCGAGCTTCAAAGAGATGTTGTAAATTCATCATAGACTCCCTAAAAACTAAGAGGAAAATAAGAATGCAAGAACATGAAGAACATTTGATTATCACAAAAAAGGACTTGAAAGAGGAGAGAAGATTAGGAGAAGAAAACATTTTGAAATCGACTATTCAAAATTTTCCTCTAAAACAACAAAAAATTATCTTGCGAGGAGCAAATACTAAAGCGAAACACAGTGGATGGCTGTCATGCATTCCTCTGAAAAAACTTAACTTAGATCTTTCTCCACTGGAGTTCAGAGATGCTCTTGCATTAAGATATGGGAAAACTCCTATACACCTCCACTCTTCATGTGATGGCTGTGGCAAAAACTTCAATATGGAACATCCCCTTAAATGTTGCACAGGTGGTTTGATAATAAGAAGACATAATGAGGTAAGGGATACCCTTGGAAGCTTGATGGAGCTAGCATGGGGAAACTGTGTGTGTGGGGAACCAATGATCTCTGAGCAAGGATCATTTGATACTGCAGCACTAAAAGCAGACTTGGCTTGTAGGGGTGTATGGGAGGTTCAGACGGAAGCATTATTTGATGTACGTATCGTTGACACTGATGCTCCATCGTACTTGAACCTCCCATACAAAAAAGTGTTGGAGAATGCAGAAAGAGAGAAGAGCAAATATTTAACAATAACAGAAACCAGAAATGTATCTTCACTAGTCACGTCTGTGGACGTAATGCTGGGCAAAGAGTTTCAGACCTTGCTCAGAGCAATGGCAGAACGCCTAACAGAAAAATGGAAGAAACCTTTTTGTGCGACGTTTAGGGCCAGCAGCATGTGTCTATAAGGAGGACAAGGAAGAAGTGGAGGACCCTTAGAGAGTTTGAAGATGGGGCTGGAGTACCAGTTATTTATTAATTTAAATAGCAAATGTTTTATTATTTTTCCATATCAAAATTGTGAATTATATTATTTAGTATTAAAAAAAAATTACAGATGACTTAAATTAATTGATATATTTACATTCTTTCAAAATGTAAACATGGAAAATTTGGAAGGCCATGGGGCGTAGCCCAAGGGAAATGTGAAATTAAATGATATAATATTGCATTGTCATCCATTTGGGGAGCTATGTTTCAAATTTAAAGTCTCTAGCTCATCGGGAACTTTGTTTAAAATTAATATCAAAATTTGTAGGAAAGCGACTACCGAGCTAATAAAAACAAGCCCATGCCCATGGGGCGTAGCACAAGGGAAATATGAAAATTAAATAATACTGCATTGTCATCCATTTGTGAGCTATGTTTCAAGTTTCAAGTCTCTATAGCTCATTGGGAACTTAGTATAAAATTGATTGCAAAATTTGTACCAGACAAGAAAGCGAGCTAATAAAAAACGTGTTAATATATAATTCTGAGCAATTTACAGACAAAACTCTAATTATATTTATGATGATTTATTGTTTGTTTGTTTACTCTATTACTGAATTATTAATTATAATCATAATTAATAATCTTTGATTCTCAATTCAATTCTCATTACTGTATAGATGTTTGCATTACCACAAAGTTATTGGTTTTTGTTCTGTCATACTGTTCAATGCAAACACAAGGTTGCCTGCATATTCCAACCATGGTAAGTGTGTGTAACTTATTCAGTTATAGGCTAGTTTGACTAGCCAGAAAACCGGGCTGACACTAACAATGACAGGTTTTTACTTTCCTGACCCTATTTTCACAAGGTCAGTTTGTGTGATGTATTTTCCAGGGTGGCTATTTCAGTGACATCCATATCCATGTTAATCAGACACAAGAACAAACACTGAAAATCTTCAAAAATATTGTTCAAAATGGTTCTTTGTGCTGGAAATATATAAACACCTTACCTACCCTATGTTAAAAAAATCTAAAATCGTATAACTCATTGAGCGAAGCTCTTATACGTTGACTCTTATGCATTTCGTAATATGCAATCTCCTTCTAGACGGCTGAAGTAATCATTTTCAAATTTTGCATGGTGATAAAGACCATATATATCGGTGAGTGCTAACATCTATATGGCGTTAAAAAAACTCTCTAAGGAATCCCCCCCACTGGCTCTAAAAATTTGTATGTAATCTTTATGGACGCAGTATTTGACATAAAAACAAAGACACAAGATCAGCTGTTGACTTATTAAAGGACTTAACTGAAACGGCTACTACTTAAAAAAAAGGTCGTAGGTAAAAGGAATTACTGTAACTGTTATCACCGATATTAGAACAGAAACGGTATGGTTCATAAACATAAAAAATGATGTCAATAGCTTTTTATTATAATAATAGTTGTTTATTACAAATCCAGTTATTTTATTATAATAAACCTTTTAATTGGAAGTCAACTATACTTTTTATACTAAATAAATTGTTGTTAATTTAATTCCCTCATCAGTAGATTGAAATATATATAAAAATAGTCACACAATGTCCACAAAATGTCAATATCAAGCAGCTGATTCGAATCCTACCTGGTGTTTTCTAGTTATGTTTAATTTTTTTACTCCTATTATGGATACTATAATAAAAAGTGTTCCAATAGTTACATGAATAACAAAACCCGGTTCTTATAAAAAAAAGTTGACCCATAAATTGAACTAGGTATATGTTGCTTGAAATCGAGCAATCGCAAAGAAGTACATAAAGGAGTTATTTAAAAACAAATAACTTGTTTAAGAACAAATATAATTTATAAATCCCGATGAGTCTAAAAGAGTCAACTCAAAGATTACGTAACTAATGATAATACTCACAATGTAACTTACCAGTTCAACATAATCAACATTTCTTGTAAATATCTTATCATGTTTCAAAAGCTGATCTGGCTTTAGCATGGTGGAAGGAAAAAAACATAGGTGTGCTATTCCCGTCATATTCTGATGTCACTTGGATTGCAAACAAAAGATCACCTGATTATAACTGTCAAATTAGTATATGTATTTGTTTTGATTTGGTTGTTATTGTTTTTATAATGTGTGTTTTTATAAAAAAACATAACAATCAAATCAAAACAATTACATACTAATTTGACAGTTACAATCAGGTGATCTTTTGTTTGCAATCCAAGTGACGTCAGAATATGACGGGAATAGCACACCTATGTTTTTTCCTTCCACCATAGGCTTTTAGTGTGTTGTAGAAATGTTTCCCACTTATAGCCACAATAGGTTGTCCATGTTGGTCTTTGTCAATGATAATGTAGTTTGCGTGGTATCACCCATTGTCGCCAGTACGTTTACAAACTTCAGTCTTTATTTTAATAGCACTAAATAACCATTAACTACCTGATTTTCTGCATAACCTCTCTGTCACAATTTTATAATTAACATATGTTCTTCTTCTCACTTTAAATTTCTGACAACAGCTGGAGTTTCATAACAATATTTGTTTCCCATGTTAATCCTATGGAGAAATACAAAACTTTAAAGGGCCCCAGGTCCTCACTCTCTAATTATTTCCCTAAAAAGAAAGTTTCTTGCACAACTTCACGTTATGCTCTTTCCAATGACACCAAAAACATGTCAATCGGTTCAGTAATTTCGGAGAAGTAATTGTCACAAAAACCTGCTTGCGTACCTATTTAATAAGTATAGATACAAAATTAGGTACATCAATCTCCTTAAAACCAAATCACAAATCCTTCAATCACTCAAAAGTCACAATAAATCATTAATAAAAACACAAACATAAGCTGTTATAAACTTTAGAATATTGCTATGTCTTTTTAATAGTGTGTAATCAAAATATATATAAAAAAAAACAACATTTCATTTCATATAATTTTATTCATTTCAGTACATCAATACAGGAATAGCGATCTATACTATATAAAGTTGGAAATGATTAATTTACCAAGTATCGACATATAAGAAGGTTTCTACTGACTTATACAATCCCCGCCCATAGAACAGGCACCCTGCTAGTTAAATATCAAGATATCTCTTTTTACCCAAGACAAGGTCAGTTAGTGAAAGTAATCATTTTAACAAAGATAATAATAGTTATTTGTGCAACTAGTGAGCAAAGTGATAAATTGACTCACTCGAGAGAAATACTTACTCACGAGCCGTAGGCGAGTGAGGAATGGTTTCTCGAGTGAGGCAATTGCACTTTGCACTCGAGCTGCACATTATATTTTTCCTACAGTCACCATAAAACAAATAAATTGGTAAAGAAACGTAACATATTTTTACACAGAAGTGAACTTTTAATATGACATTTAATGATACAACAGTAAAACAGCTGACCAGCTGATTTACAGCCAGTGCTGCCAACGTATTTCGCGCACATACGACCTTGTCTGCATGTTACGCGCTCACTATTTTGTGCCTTCACGTTGCAAATCTGGAGTGAGACAAAGTAATTAGAGTGAGACAATGTTAACATTGTCTCACTGATGAGCGAATTGGCCACTTTGCTTTCTCAAATCAGTGAGAGAACATGTACATTGTTAGGTAACTGTAGGAAAACAGTATTTTTTTACCAGGCAGAAGTACAAACAAATATTAAAAATGTAAGAGAACATCTTCATAAAAACAATAAAATTATCTTAATTTAATAATCTAAATGAGAAAAAAATTTAAATACTGATGTTCAAAATAAATGTTAAACTAATCAACATAATGGATCTAAACTGATTTGTCTCCACTTCTTCAGCCTCCTCTCCCCCAACCTCCATGCCTCCATCGCGATCCACCCTGTCATCAGGCCTGGATATAACAGAACAAAAATTAATATTAAAAACAGTATTCTGAACAGAACAAGAGTCTTTTTATGCATACTTCTATCATTATTTAATGTACTCAGTGGCGTACTGAGGGGGGGGGAGGTTTGCACCAGACCCCACACCAACATAGGCCTCCAAATCAGGGCCGTATTCCCCTAACGGTGGACACTGCGATTGCCAAGGGCTTCGGCCTGGGAAGGGGACTCACTTGGGGCCTCAAAAGAATGCTTTTTCTCTTGGAAAATTTTCCCAAAATCTGTTAGAATTAGGGGGTACAATAATCCAAGTTTGTCTTGTATTCTCATGATAGCCGAAAGCATCTGCAAAGATTGCGTGATCGAAATTTACGACTACCAGCGGGTAGTCGTAAAATATAGCCTACATTTCCTAAAAAACAAAAGCAAATTTTTGGGCACATCTCCAGTTAAAATGCTGGTTAAATACTAGTAATTCAGGAGGGTTATGCGAAATAGGCTTGGGGGCAATGGACACGGCCCTGGATTTATAAGTTTTAAATTTAAGTAAATGGCAAAACTTACCATTAGTTAGTTCTCTTCAATCTTAGTCTTTACTTCGCTTCATCCTCCATCTCCTCTTCCTCTGACACCTCTCCCCTGTATTCTCCAATGTCGGAGGATATTAATTACAACGCCCCCATTTTACTGGTAGGCTTCAGTTCTGTACAGAAATATTGCAAAAAATAGTGTTATACAAATACTTTGAGTCCAACAAATAATACAAGTCTGTATACTCCTTTCTATATTTGTAATATTCAAATAGGTACAGATAATAGGAAAATGTTTGAGCAAATCTGGGTCAAGTTAGTACAACTATTATAATTTGTAACAATAATATGGTTTAGGCAAAATAAATTGGTTTAACACGTTCGCTACCACAATTATATAAAATTTACGTTTGCATAGACTAGCGACGCAATTGTGCGTCGACTCATTTCTCACAATAGACCACCGACGCATATTTGCGTCAGCTGATCATATTGAAATAGACTAACGACACACACTTGCGTCGGTGTTCAATGTTATTAATCAGCGTATTTCTTAGCAACGGTCTATTTTAAAGCCCTGATTTTATCGTATCAGTCTAGAGGGATATCTGCCGCAAATGTGCGTCGCTTGGTGTGTGGATATGACGATTGGTTACGTCACACAACAGTTGGCAACATTGTTGTTTACATTGTGCATTCCGCGACATCTCAGAACAGATGTAAACGTTATAACCTTTGCAGTTTTGGCGAGTGTTTGGAGTTTCTTTATTTGTTTCAGTAAATGCTTGAAACAACCAAATTTAAAACGACGCTTAAACGTGCGTCGCCTGGTCTATTGAAACGAAAATGTAGGTAATCTTTTTATCTGAATTTTATTAAATAGACTGACCGACGCATATATGCGGCGTTTTAAAATTTGCTCAAAATGATAAATAAAAACAATATTTATTGCTTACTAATTCACTTAAGGTCAATATGAAGTCAATTAGTCCATTTAAACGATATTTCTCTTTTGGTCTGTTGGCAATGTTATTCCTATATCACTTGGTCTGTAAGCAACGTCATGATCATTCCTTTTGGTCTGTAGGAGTGACCGGACCGACGCATATGAGCGTCGCTCGGTAGCGAACGCGTTCAACATTAATTCTTTGTTATTTCCCAATTTGCAAAAATGCAAGCTCTAGCCTAATTAAGACATTTCCAAACAACATGTTTCGAGATGTAATCCAAATGCATTTTAAGTAGGGGCCTAGTTTTGAATGTTTATAAAAAAACTATAAATTTGCAATAAGATTAATTATCCTTATGTTCCACCAAAAACTATTAATAATAGTTTATTTGTGTAGGTAACTAGTGGGCGAAGTGGCACTTTGCTACACATGAGAGAAATGTTTACGCACGAGCCGTAGGCGAGTGTGGAAAGTTTGTCGAGTGCAGCAATGGCAGTTTGCACTTGTGTTACACATTATATTTTCCCTACAGTTACCATAAAACATATAAATAATTAGTTGTTCAAACTCTGTTCAACACAAAATGCAAATGATTCAGTTTGGATCAGTGTCTATGGTTGTCGATAATATGGAACCCACCCAAATATCGACAGTAGGCCCTCCGGATAACACTTACCAAAGTACCGATTTGAACTTTGAATAATTTAGTTAACAAACATAGCCTAGAATCTATCACAAAGGGGAAAGAATGTTGACTCACCTCACTTAAGTTATGGTTAGACCAAGGAACATTATCACGGCAGTATGGTAATTGCCTCCAGGGTCCACAACTCTGGTCTCTCTTTCTCTCTCATCTGCTGTGATGTCGATGGCAATGTCGTCCAGAAAGGTTAGTCCTCTTAACTTATTGGTTCAAGACAATATTTAAAATATAGACCAATTTGGGTTCAGGTCAAATTACAGCCTTTGCTCCAGGATCATCTATAAAATTAACATTGATGTCATCAGCAATGAATGATATAATCCAAGTCTAGTCTTACACCAAATACAAACAGCTCTAGAATATTTTGCAGCACTTAAGTTTACGTCCTACACTCATTCCAATGAATATATTTCTTTAATACTTTCTTTCTTATTACTTGGCGACCATACAAAGTAGGTATTTTAAGCCAAGTACGAATGGAAATGAGTGTAGGATCAGGATGAGTGGCGCGATCTTGTAGTCTTGTTAGTGACTAAGGCCGACATTCCTTAGACACAGCTGTTAATTAATAGCCCATACAGCTAATGGCAACTAAGGGACCTACAGTTTACAGTGGAATCCGAACCACATTATTGCCTTGGTCTATAGCCTATACGAATTGGTCTAATTATCAGGATAGTACTGCGGATAGTCGTAGTACTCACTCAAGCGGACGTTAATCGACACCAGGGAGTATCACATCCACAGTGCATGCCTATAAATATCCACAATTCGTGACCTCCTACGGTAGTAGCTGGATTACAGGACGACGCCACCCGTCCCAGTCATATTGATTATTTCATTCGATAAACTTAGGCCTATATCAATTTTGGGTAATGTTAGGGTGAAACCTAACCTAACTAACGGAATGAAATATTCAAAATATTAAATAGTCTAACTTATGTATTCATATCGGGTACAGTTTCTTAACTGGTCTATGCTAATATTGATTGAAACTATCGAATTGAAAATATTGATTAGTAATCGATATTTTTAAATACATCTATTGCAAAATAAAACTATCATAACCTAACCTAACCAACCAAACTTGCTGATGGTGAAAAAATCGCATGAAGGTTTACAAATCGAAACGATAGTTGCAATCGATATTAGCATAGCCCAGTTAAGAAACTGTACCCTTAATATCTTTCATTTGAATGAATAAAGGACATAAACTAAAGTGCAGCCGCATATTTTTAAATAACAAATTCTTAAAGTTGACACTGGGTCAATGGGAATAAGAGACAATCCTAATAGCCTAGGGATGGGATATGCCTATTCAAACATTTGCTACAATATTGCTTGATGATTCAGAATTAGCCTACGAATAAGCTGTATCTTAAGTTCTTGTTGGTGTCTTACTTTACCTTCTTGTTGGTGACTTACCTAAAGTGTCTGTTATCATGTTGATTAGCCTACATAACCTACCTATACAAATTATTTCACATTGTTTCCCTTAAAAACTATTGTTTGTAACACACGAGTCACCAATTTTCCTGTAAGCAAGGAAAGAAATAAAAAAGATAAATATTTACAATATAAAAGTAATAACTTAATGCTTAGTCAAAATGGCCAGCTTATCATTATTCATTGTCCGTCGGAATTCGGAATTAAATATTGCGATGCGACTCGTAAGTTGAGGAACTGAACGATGAATTAGAACAACTCCTTTTCAAGAGTAGCTCCGAAGAACGGGAGCTTGTCGATATACTGGGACTATTTCAGTGTCGACATAGTGAAACTATTTCATTGTCGACAATATGGGATGTCGACAATTTGTGGTGTCGATCATTTGCGACGTCGGTTATTTGGGATGTCGGTTAAGTGGGAATATTCCAGTGTCGACAAACTGGGAATAATTCAGTTTCGATCAATTTCTACGGTTGTCGATATTATGGAACCCACCCGCTAGCTAGCATCACTAGCATCGATGTGTACCCATACTGACCTCACCTCAGTCCAGTCATCTGACTTGCTTACTCGACGTTCTGTACCCACGAGCACCTCAGCTTCCACAAGCACAGGGCCCTGTTTTATAAAACCGTGGGGTGTCATAGCTTATAATGTCATAGCTTATAATCGTGAATTTGTTCCATAGCTTATAATGTTGAAAATGTGGCATAGCTTATAATCAGTTATAAGCTATGCCACACTTTCACGAAAAATTATAAGCTATGCCACAATTTCTCTAAAACGTTATAAGGTATGAAACATTTACAGTTTCACAACTTATAATGGTCAAATAGTGGCACAGCTTATAATTCCAAATCTGTTCTATAGCTTATAATCCTGATTTTGAGTCATACCTTATAATTCTGATTTTGGGGCATAGCTTATAATTTAGGAGAATGTTGCATTGTGGGAATGGCATCAGCTGCTCGATTCAGTCAGGTCTACCATATATACGATATTTTATGGTAGGATACGATAATTATTGTAATTGACCGTACCGTACTGTACTGACAACTGCGATATGGTATTTTATAACCTAAACATTTATTTATTTAAATGTTTGTTATACACGATTTTTATACGAGAAATGGCAACAATTACATGCTATATGACAATGAAAATGCAAGAAATATTTATAGTGAGAAGTTAAAAGATATAAAAATGAAGTGAAGTGAAGGATAACGGCATTGCAAATTAATGAATCTTGTCACTTGTCAATGGTCCGGCTGGTGTTGAGTTGACAGAAGATAAAGGAAAAGGAGAGGAACAATAATTATTATTAAATTTTAAGCATCAAAAAATTCCAAAACTATTGTGGTGTTGAAATCCAGTAAGTTGTGTTTTAATCCAATCCTGTTCCTAGGCCTTGTTATTCAAAGTAACAAAATGCAGTAAGTAGGCTATTATTTGCTTGAGTGTTATTAGGTTAAGTTAGTAGGTACAGTTGTCTAGCCTACGCTTAAGTTTGCTGTGACTTAAGTTACAGATTTCCTGTGACAGGCATAAGCAATTAACTTAATAAAAATATCAGTGAATGTATTCAACGGCTGCACTAAAGTTTACGTCCTACACTCATTCGAATGAATATATCGAATGAGTATCAAGTGTTCGAGTAGGCCTATAATCGATATAAGTAGGCCATCAAGTTTGGTTATTAATGAAATAGCCTAATTGAAATATCGAATAATCTAACTGATATTTTTCATTAGAATGAGTGTAGGACGTAAACTAAAGTGCAGCCTATTCAACTAAGTAATGACTTAGGCCTACATTCTTAAACAAGGTGTAGGTGTATTAACTTAAGATAGGAATTGTCTGTTGAAGCAGCGTGCTTAAAAATATAGGCTAACTAACTTAAGTTACTGTTAGGTTAGGCCTAACTTAGTAGCCTAAGTATATAAAAAATGGTTAGCCTAGGCCTATGGATGCTTTAATTTACTGATAGTAAGCATAGGCTGTGTTCGAAATGGGTACACTTCCATATCTGTTGGCACAAACAACCGAATGAGTAATAATGATACCAAACGATGTATCGAATAATCGATACCGTATATCGATCCATATTTTCGTTCGATTGTTTGTGCCAACAGATAACTTATGGAAGTGTAACCTTAGAAATGGTAAGCGTGATAATACTGAGCCAAGAGATTTAACTTGGGTAGGCCTACAGTTTCTTAACTGGGTTACGCTAACTTAAGTTAATATTGTTTATTGAACTATCGAATTAAAAATATTGACTAATAATTGATATTTTAAAATATATCTGAGTTTATTATAAAATTAAACTATCATAACCTAACCTAACCAACCAAACTATTTGGATGGTGAAAAAATTGCATGTAGGTTTACTAATCGAATCGATAGTTTCAATAAAATTAGCGTAGCCCAGTTAAGAAACTGTACCCTTTAACTTATTCTACCATTAATACTGTTAATACTGTTCAATGAAATGGCGACCATACATATTAGGTAGGAAGCCAAGTATGAATGGAAATTTAGTAGGCTATAAAATAACTTACAATAATCAACGTCACAAAACTTAAGTTAGGTTAATTTCACACAGTAAACAAGGCAGCAAACCATGCAGTTAACTTATGGCAAAAAAACATGTACCTAAGAAAAATGTTCTTGAAAAATTGAAATTGTGACATAGGTACCTGAGAACATATTAGCCCACCATACTTACAATTGATTGTAATTGGCAAAGGCAAATCCTTGTATTATGTTTGTTTCATAACCTAAAATCAAATGAAAATTTGGTTTGAAGGTGTAAGGCGGGATATATCTGAATGAGTTCGCGAACTAGCATGATCGGACCATGGGACCGGGTTTTAATGAGTTTTATGCAGAGAAGGGGCCTAGGCCAAAAAATGGGGCTTTCTAATTTTTTACCCTTAAAACACAAAATTTATCAATTATTCTCTAGACCTTTCTAAAGAAATTTAAAAAAAATAATATGTCATCTATGTATTGTGTTGTGTATAACTTAGCAGAGTCGTGGATTAGTTGTCCGCTTGACTGTGTGTGTGTGTGTAAGTGTTCGCATAAAAAACTCAAGCTAACCGTTGCACCTATAGTGTTAAAAAATTGCACAAATCATAATTATGACACCAATGGAAAGACACCATAAAATAAGACGATTCCGTTCAGTAGTAATTATAAAACCCAAAAAATACATTTTTAAATTTGTCGCATAAGAATAATATTCTTCTACTTTTTATTTGTTTATGTTTTGCGACCAACAAAAAGCTTAATTTATATTTTACTCTATATAAATATATTTTACTCTATATACATAGGCTAGCCTATATTTATTTTTATAAATCAAACTTGATAGCTTTATTTTATACTAAGCTATTAATGTTTTAATAAAAAACACACTTTATTAGTTCCACCTGGGTAATGACACTTGGGTCCGAGAGAACCAGTGGCCTTCGAGTTTTTAAGTTTTTATTTACCAATCCAAATATATGTGAAAAGAAAATATGCCCTACCTTGAGTCATTGTTTCTATATTCTGTTTTTACTTTTAACAAGAAGAAGGCCTGAATAATGTACACTGCCTATTTTTGTTCCAGGTAAATTTTCTTGTAAAGCTTGGAGCATTACAAATGTTTGGTGTTAATGTATGAGAGTACTTCACATGTAAACAATATTGATGAATTGTCTGCTTATTTGGGGCCAAATAAGAAGGAGAGAAATTTTCTTGGAAAAGAATCGAAAGCAATAAAGATAAGTAAGTTTGGCTAAGCTATCAATATGACTAAGAAGCATTTTCAGTCCTTGTTTAACATTAACTTATGATGTGCTGTGGCGGTTAAGTTTTTATATTTGGAAAAAAAGACACTTTAATCAACTTACAGCACTGTTCAAGTTTCAGAGTTACCTATGGTGACAGAATAATACAAGGCATGTTATTTAAGTAAGTACTGTTTTTAAATTTCTCCGTTTCAGTGCTGCGATTGGCATTTTGGACATTTGTGCTGTGTATGTGCATGTATTGGCAATCCTGCGCTGGAAATTCGGCAAAAATCGGCTGTGTTTACATCCGGTTTAGAGCATTCAAAACGGTGCCGCCAATTGAGACTGCCGTCGCCTGTGAAGTTTGCGCTGTACCGGTAATTAGATTTTTAAGTGCTAAAGGTGTGAAAGCCATTTAAATTCATTTGACAGATTAGTGAAGTGTATGGGGAGAAAATTATGAGTGGCGGAATGGTACCTACGCAGGTGGGTAAGGGCATTTAAAGATGGCCGCACCAACGTTCATGAGGAGCAACGCACAGGGTGGCCATCTGTCAAATTGTCATGGTGATTTCCAGGATGTGAATCCGTTATCTTCGGAACCGGAGACTTACGCTGTATAACTACACCAGTCTAAATATGTGGAAAGACCAAGTTATTTGTTTATAGTTTATTGCCCCCACACAACTGGTAACAATAAAGTAGTTTCACATCTTTTTGTGGTAAAAAAATTTTAATACCAGCACAGAATTAAATTAGTTATTTTTCCCCAACACCCATTAAACCTTAGATACATCGATTGCTCATACATATGAGCTTGAGCAAAAACAATCATACTATAGTCCAGGAGCTGAGGGGGGTTGAGCATGCATGAAAGTAGTACGCAATGTTATTGCTGATTATTGTAATATGGACTGTGGTGATCAAAATTACGTATGTCGCCTATTTCAAAAGTGGTCGATAAGGTGGGGGGGAGGGGGCAAACATGGCGGTTTGCGCTATGCGTTAAAACGCTGATAGTTCAAAAACGGTAAAAGATAGAACATCGGTTAAAACGTCGTTGTAATCCTAAAAATGTGGACAACAATAATGGTCATTGGGTCCGAGGTCGTATCTCTATAAATAAACAAGTTATTGTATAAAATATGTAAAAATGGACTTTTCGTGTAGATTTTTTACCGAAAGTAGAATTAATTTGTGAGTGTCGCAAAGAAGTAATATCAAATATCTTTGCTGATAGTTGTAATATGGACTGTGGTGATACAAAATACGCATGTCTCCTACTTTTCAGGTGGTTGAGAACTTGGGGGGAGGGGGGAAAAGATGGCGGAACGCGCTATACATCGAAATGACTGTAGCTCGAGAACGGTACGAGATAGGACATCGGTTAAAACATAGTTTTAATCCAAAAAATATTACCAATAGAAAAGGTCATTGGGTAAAAAGTCGTATCTTTAATAATTATTTTTTTTCTTTTGTTTGGGTGAAGTGGTAGAACATTATGGCTATGGTAGATGTGTAATACTATAGTCATAGACAATAGAGTAAATATAGACTGTCAAAGAAAGGTTTTGCGATCTGCCGCTAGAGCGTTTTTGCTGTTCAATATCAGTTATCAGTATTCGACTCAGTGTCGTCGTCGACTACTCGCCAGCTGTTACCAGCACTACCACTCTTGCAAACGAAATGATTACTATTCGCTATTGTCGTCTTCTGCAATCGCGTCAAAATCATGAACATCTTCCGCGGCTGTGTACAGTAGACATCATCATTGAATGCCGTGGTCTCGAAACGTCATCGTCATAAACATCTTCAGCGGCCGTATATACAATCGTCTTGCGCGATCGCAGAAAAGGCGTGATCATTTTTCCTGTGGTCCGTGGTCACGAAAACGTCGTCTAGCACAGTCGCGGTTTAAGAACATCTCCTGCGGTCGTGTAGACACATCATCCATCGTCTTGTGCCGTCACGGAAACGTGATCGTTGTCTAGCGCGATCGAGGTAAAATCATGAAATTTACCGACTTTGATATCAAAATAAAGACTAAATCCCAACTTTTCAAGACCATTTTGAAATTCAATACTATTACCTGAATTTCCCGTTTTCCCTGACTACTAGACATCCTGGTTAAATTTTATTTTGACCTTGCAAATATAAAACAAAACCTTCCAATAGACCACTTCCTAAAATTATGGATTAATAAAGAAAAACTTTGAATCATTGTAATGAAACTACAAAAGTATAACAAATATATGTTTAAAAAAAAATACAATAAAAGATGGCATTTAAATTAATTTATTGCTTAATATTAAATAAGTCAGTAAACTCCAATTCCGGGGGATTCCTCCAAAGTTGGCAACACTACTCCCAACTACCAAGTTGTTATGGAAACGGTCGCTAGCACTTGATGCTGCAGCGGCGTGCGCCGTAACTACACATTACCCCTGGCGGTCGGTGCCGGAATATACGCTAACCGCAGCACAGCTGGCCACTCTACTCCTGCCCAGTATGGTCAGACCAACTAGCATATGATTTTATGAAGCCGTACTTGGGCTACCGCTGTATGGTTTCATCATGACATGTATTTCAATCATTCACTGGGTTATAATTTGTATGTATTTGAATGGATACTTTTTATACTTAATTGATAAAAGACTATGAAAACCGTTTAGTGCTCTATGGTGTTCTATAGTGCTATGGTGGACACAAGAGCGTAATCTGATTTGGTTCTACAGTACTTTACTTTACTTTAATTTTAATAGTAGCCTGTTGTTAGCAGGTTTGTGCTGTGCTGGGCAAGTGTGTGCAATATCCATGGAAAAATTATGTTGAATCCTCTCACCTTGTGCAAGGATCCTTTAAGTAAATCTCAATTTCTCTTGCAGCAAAGTCCAGGACAAATTAACCACCAAGCTAACAAGACACCCCTTTCTCTATTTAGTTGTGATAACAATTTTGAGTTATTGTTTATTTGTTTCAGGATATCATGACAGAAGAATGCAGAAGGGTTGCTCAGCTATTAACTTCGCCTTATAATCTTTATTTGTATTTCAATTGTGTTGTAAGAAGTATTTTTTAAACAGTAAAACTTTCTCCAATTTATAGACTACCTATTATGATTCATTGTTGTGTTTTATTAAGGTCCCTACCCTTATCTAAAAAATATTTTATAAACCAAAATGTTTAATGCTGTTCGCCTATTATTCTTGATAAAACATTAAAATACACTCCATTATTGAGCCTAATCATATTGATTTTCTACTTTTAAAAAAGTAAGTAACACAACCAAGACCAGTCCTTAAATAAAAGTACTTCATAACTATCCCAGTAATATGGATTTCCAAATTCCTCCCTAGGAGTTAATCTGCATCCGGACAACCAAATTTTTAAGATTATTATATTTAAAGAATAGGCTTGCTAATACAAATATTATGTTCATTTATAACTTTTTTCTCATTATCTATACATAAAATTGATTAAAATATGTGAATGCGACTATTATTACTGGTGGGAAGGGGGCGCCACAACCATGTTTGCTCCGGGCGCTGCCAACCCTAGGGATAGCCCTGATATTTACCTTAGGCCCCATTTTTGCTCAAGTTAGGGTTGCAACTAAGGCTTGGTGTCAACACCTAATCCACTCTGATCAGTAGTGGTGCCGAGAGCCCGAGCCAGCATAGTGGCAGTGCAGTGGCAATACAATGAGTACCCCTTGGGCGCTCGTCAATGTCAACATCCCTACAGCATACTCCCGTTTAACCAATTTTCGTTACCAATTTTGTAACGAACTTTTTGCGCAATTCTGAAAAATAGTTTAAATTTCCTGACAACGATTTCTTCTTATGAACTTCAGAATCACAATGCTTTGTTTTTATTTTTAGATAACCTAGGTATACAAAAGGTTTACTCTCGGCCTCAAACGTGCGCCCTCTAGGACCTTGCGCCCATAGGCCCGGGCCTATTGGGAAATCCGGCCCTGTTGGTGTGTCGCCCAAAACAAGTAACAAGCAAAATTTAAATTTCTCTCTTTTGTACCGAATGTGATGCAATATAAACAGCAAATTAGAAACGCAAATCCAGTCAGCTGATTAGACATAGGTGACTTATTCAAGGGCCCTACGACGTGGTGGGGAAAGCTTCTAGCCAAGGGTCTGTCTCAGTGACCGGTGTGTCTCCAACCTTCCTATGCGTGGGGTGAGTTGTTAAGTGGAGTCGTGCAAATCAACTCGTAGTTTGCAGTGTTAGTTGGCAAAAATTTAATTTTCAACAAACCCTAAAGCCTATATCCCGCAGGGATATAATTGCCACGTGTTTGGAATTAAATTAAGTTAGGAAAAACTCGTTTCATCCTCACCAACTTATACATACCGCTCCCGAAATTTCACGTCTTGGTTCAACCAAAATTCAATTTGTCCGCATTTTGGAAAAAAACTCATCCGTATTCTCTCTGATTCCTTTTTTTTCGTATTTTTAAAGTCTCGAAATTCACGACCATGACGTGTCCCTAGGGTACATTTTTCAACTTTCACGCTGTTTTTAGACTAATTATTCGTGCCGAAATGTATAAAGCCATATTTTTATGTCATCAATGGTTATTAAACTTACAAAAAAGGAGCATATTATAATTTTATTGTCATTGCAAACTGACTACCATGACAAAATCAGCCTGTCCCTCGATTTGGCGTCACGACCATTTGGGAAAAATTTTGAACTTTGGAGCACGACAGTGGCAAGCCTGGCGTCGATGGAGTCAGTTGGTTTTAGAGAGTAGTTCGGGGTGTACGTCAGGATTGTAGTGCCGGTCGTTTCGAGTTGAAAGGAGGAATTACAAGGTTGATAAAGGAAAGATTGTGTTTTTTGTAATTTTGGTGTGTCCATGACCGTACGTAGTCATTCGATGAAGTAGACATGGTGTTAATTTTTGTTTATAAGACATTTCAATTGCTAGATTAACTTAGAAGTCCACTTTGTATCCTCGAACATGAGGTGCAGGGCTACCGCCAGAACATAGCCAACACGTAATTTCACGACCAAAGTTTCACGACCATCGCGGGTTTTTTCACGACCAATCCAGCCTTATGGATTATACTGTGTTTGGTCGTGACAATAACTTTAATATAATTGTAAATTGAACCGTTTAGTTCAATTGAAACACATTTTTTTATTATAACTAACAGTATAATTGAAGGATTGTTTAGAAAGATTTAGATTATTTTAGACAATTCACGACCGTACCGCTTGTCCCTGACCATCACGTTTATGATTTCTATCATAAAAATTTCAAAAATTAAAATATCGTCATATTTCAATGTTTTAGACACAAAAGGAGCACACCTCTATACAAACATAACGATTTTTCGGGTCTCAGGTAAGTTTTTTTGGAGTTATACAAACTTATAAAGATTTTATTTATTTTTTAGTTTTTTATTTTTTTCTAGAAAGACCAAATATACCAAAAGCTCAGTGACCTTTTTATTTTATAATGGTTATAAAAGTAAATTAGTTTATAGCAAAACGTAGTTATAAAAATAATATTAACTATTTTTAATATTCATTTAAACGTCTGTTATGGTCGTGACAGGATTTTGTGTTTTTCCACTAAAGATGCTCTTTAAAAAAAAAACCAAAGATATTTCGTTACCATGAACATTTAATGAAAATTCAAATGCTAATGAAATAAAAAAATAACAAAAGTTTTGAAAAAAGGGGAAAAAAGTTTGCAAAGTGCTTTTCCTAAAAACGTACGTTTTTAAATTTTCACTCAATTGCCAATGGTGAAATTAATTGGAAAATTTAATACACTTGGAAGGGCTGCAGGTTCGATTATGGCTTGCGATTGTAGTTAGTGGGAGTGTATTCCAATATAGACGTATCCGCCATAACACTCTTTAGCTATAAATAATAAATAATCTTTCATACCATTGCTTTGAGTTACGTACAGTTATACTGTGTAACAAATTGGACAACGAGATCTACACTTCAATTTTATAGTCTTTCAGGGTGGCTAGTGACCTGGAAATGTCAGGGAATATTAAATATCTGGAAAAGTCAGGGAAAATTGTAAATTTTTTTAAATAATTGTTAGTAAAGGTCGATCTGGTGAGAGTACGTATGCCGTGTCGGGGAAAACTAAAAAATATGTTTGTACAAATACATTTTGTGTTTTTGTACAAATTAAATTTTGTTATAAACTGTGTATCATCTTATCAAACTCTGTTTAATTTTATTAAAGCAAGCTGCAAAGTTTGAATATAAGCTACAAGCCTGTATCTATAGATTTTATGTATTTTTTTCATGTCAACAAACATAAGATATTCTTCAGATAAAGATTAGTCCTTTTGAAGATTTAGTTAGTATTAAAATTGTAATTTGAATTTGTCGATCAGGGAAAGTTTAAAAACATCATGGAAAAGTCAGGAAATTTTTCAATGTGATTTCACTAGCCACCCTGTCTTTGGATTTTGTGAGTGTTGGATCGTCTCAAACATTAAAATTTCACACCTTAATGTCACTGTCGCGGCTATATTGTAACCGCGCCAATCACTTAATTCCTCTACCGAGAGGTTCGATATATAGTAGCATAGATAAAAACATACGTTGGTTAGTCTATGATAGTAGTGATAACATTAATGGCAAATATATTAGGGTAAAAGGCCATACATTTCATAACACATCACCTTGTGTCATCGTTATATTGTAATTTATTCTCCACTGAAGTTATTTTTAAATATATGGAATTGTGATTTATTTGCTCATTATCATTAACCTTTGGTATTTCAATCCTAGCATAAATATAGTTCTTTCAAAGAGTCGTAATTATAACCAATAAGAATCCACTACAAAAGATACACCTTGGGTGCAACACTAAGTTTAGTGTGGTAGTGTGCAAGGTAGAGTCAGTGTAGTCTTAAGATTGTTTTCAGCCTTGGAAGAACTAAACACTACCAAGAACGTCCCCTAAGGACTTCTGGGGGTAATTTTATTCCACAGGGCTCACTAAATTTTTATTTAACATCAAGCTTCCACTGCCAACGCTCTGTTGTAATATTTTTCTTCTCTTAGTCCTTCCAACCCAGGGGCAACCAATTTGTAAAGAACCAGTCAGTCGAGAGGTATTTGAGAGTATTTACGAGTAAAAATATATTTGAATATTTATTATATTTAAATATATGTTGTTAGAAATCCGTTTTTTCTTTACACTTTTACTTAGTACTGAATTACTTGATCAATACAAATAAAATCTTAAATGAACTTATTACTTATTCCTTAATACATTACACTATGACTATTTTGGAAGTGCCTTCTTGTGTCAAGTTTTGCTAATGACGTAGAGTTCAGTATGGATTTTAGAATTTTAGTACTGTTTATAAATACTTGGATATATCATTTTTGATATTACTGAAATTACATCAATGGACAAAACTATTGTCAAACTTATGTTTCCGATCTTTGGGAAGAATATTTTAATTTTTCTTGCAATAAAAAATCATGCTTGGGTTACTTTTTAACAGAAAAGTTGCTTTAACTTTTGAAACATAATGTTTACAGGAATGGGGGTTGCACTATTTTGTAGTTCTTGTCTGTGACACTGACCGCTACATGACAAGATCGTTTTATTTGGCTAAATGAAGGTGTAAACAGTGAAATAATAAGAAACAAATTGTAAACAAAACATGACCTCTATTATCTACATTGCACCGTACAGAAATAAAACTAAAATTTGGGCTTAAGCTGTTCCATAAGTATGACAAATCTACTAAATATGTTTTGATCATAGATCAAACATTTAGTCCCTTA
The DNA here is from genome assembly GCF_028750875.1 of Macrosteles quadrilineatus. Lineage (NCBI taxonomy): Eukaryota > Metazoa > Arthropoda > Insecta > Hemiptera > Cicadellidae > Macrosteles > Macrosteles quadrilineatus. The sequence goes on along the minus strand of NW_026542598.1, from coordinate 31,921,180 downwards.
GAAGATTTGTCATTCTTGTTGAAAAGCTGAAGCCAATTTTATTGCTATTCTATGCCGACTGTAGAGGTTGTGTTTTTTTTACAATAAAGTATGTTTCTTAATTGTTATTTCAGTTATTTAAAACCTAATTTAACCAAATAAAACTATCTAATCATAAAAATAACTGGTCTCCTAGTTATATAACCAAACAGTAAAGCACAAATCATAAAATTACCCTAATATAATAGAAACAAGATTTCGTTTACACTAGCGATCAGTGTCGACGTACATGAAATAGACACGAAAAACAAGCTTCAAAATCAACAATGGGATGAGAAGTCTACTTATGTTGCATAGTCTACGGTTTTATCTATGAAAAAGTATTTTTACACCGGTATTACACAATATTACAATATAAATATTACCTATACAATAGTTGTTATCATGCATAGCATAAATAAGCAACACGAGCAATATCAAACTTATGATAATATATTTCAGCTTACATAATTAAAGTAAAACAGCAGATACAAAAAATTATTCTATTATTCAACAAAAAATCATTTAATATATACATCTATTACATATGTCGTCCAGGAGTAAAAATAACTTGAAATACTTTTGGTTTTGCTACGTTGGCTGCACTTAATGCGACTTCTTATTGCCGAGTAGCGGCTGCTAGTCCATACGATAATTTGAGGACCATTGCACGATAATTTTTTGTCTACTCAGGATCGATCAGCTGTCCCATCCGCTATGACGTAATTCCCGCGCGTTATAAGCTATGCCACGTTTTTAAAATTATAAGCTATGGAACAAACGAGATTTTATAAGCTGCAGCACATTTGAGCTATGCCATTATAAGTTATGCCACATTTTAAGAAACCCGTTATAAGCTATGCCATATTTCTACGATTATAAGCTATGGAACAATTTAAATTATCCATTATAAGCTATGCCACATTTTCAAGATTATAAGCTATGCAACAAATTCGCAATTATAAGCTATGACATTATAAGCTATGACATCGTACCTATAAAACTACTAGTCTAGTATTTACTAGTCCATGGACTAGTAATACTAGTGTATTTTACAAGTCTACGTTTCAAAAACCTACTAGTGTAAAATACTAGTTACTAGTGTAGGGACTAGTATTACTAGTGGTTTTTACTTGTGTAGACAGCAATGTGTTTCATAAAGTTTTACTCTTGTAAATTACACTGGTAAATACTTGCCATTTTCTAACAACCTCTCTACTCCCGTATTATTTGAAGTAGACTAGTATTTTTGGAAAGAGAGTTATTTCATTACTCACATAATTTAAAAATATGAATTATTAAGTTCTTTTTGCAAGTGCGAATTGGCTCATGTTTGCAATTTAAGATAAAAATAGATCTATGAGTGCTAAAATGATAATTATTATTAGATATAAATTACAATCAATAAATGTGGCGTAGTACAAAAAGAGTGAAATTGCATTTTATAATGTATGGAAAATCGCCCTATTACAATTAATGATAATTATAAGTTATCAATTTATGTGAAATTTTAGTCTAATTTTTCTTAAGTTAAATTTCATGGTTATATCAACTATTTAGCTATCACAGAGAAAAATTTTTAAGCTTTGAGAGAAACCAAAGAAAAACAGCATACCGTATTGCATACAAAGATGTACAAAAATGTATCCAACATTGCAACATTAATCAGATTATTTTACTCCCAAGGCTCTCGGTTTTATTTAAATACATTTTAATAGGAAATAATAGTAAGAAAATTTTAAAGAGGAGTTGCATTGTATTTTTTTAGGTGCTTATTATTTGTTTCCCTAAATAGCTAAAACCCTGTAATGTACTAACAATTTTGTAGGCCTATATTTGATTTTTGGGCGTTGGACTGAACTGCTTATCATAAAAACATTACTTTTAATCCATTTTGGTATTCTGATTTGTTATTCAAAGTAATAAAAAAATTAGATTTTGATTAGAGCTGTTATTTAAATGTAAAACATGTAAAAGTTACAACTAAACTACAGAATATGTGTACACATGTACACAGAATATGTGTATGTTACAACTAGTGTCAGAATATGTGTGTTTATTAATGGAACTAAAGTATAGTGAGTGGTGCGGATTTGAGCCAGGGACCCACCACATGAGAAGCGAAAACTCCACCTCTGAGCTACGCCCTGCAATAGCACTATGGACGCAATTGTGCTAGTGATTGAGTGAGGTGAATAAAAACAAGTGATAGCTTGAGAGTGTTCACTAAGCAAGTCTAGTCTACTCTTAAATAACATGTGAATAAACACAAGAGTTCACTCGCGAGAGTTGTCTTGTGGTACGGAGGGTTCCCTCTTGCGCCGGAAAGTGATCACTTGTAGAGAACACTTGTGTTTTAAAGAGAACACTCGTTTTTTCATAATAAAAACAAACAATTTAACTTGGGCAATTTAAATGTTTGCAACAGCTTAATTCTGCGGCCAAAGTAATCAGATTTAGGATATTAGGACGTTTTTATAGTTTGTTATCAAAAGAACATACGTTGTTAAGTTTGGTGCAACAAAATAGATACATAGTATTCATTTTAATATTTACTTATCTAAACTAATGGTTTGTTATCGTTAAAGAGAACATTTTTTTTAGTTGTAGTACGTAATGAAAATAAATTATGTAGTTTCAGTTTTGTATAACATTTAAATAAATTCATTATTAATAAACAGACATATTTATTTACAGAAACCTATATACATTTACTGATATAACAATTGTTCACAGTAGTTCGGTGAACTCCAATATCGACAGCTACCCCACTTTTTAAAACCCAGGGTCACTCAAGTATCTTGACAGAGCTCCACCTCGATTCTCAACAACATCAACATCATTCAAAAAATAATCTGAAATGTAATTTACACTTGCATCCTCAAATCTGAGTAATTGTTTGTTCTTGTTAGGGCTTATACTTCTTCTAATCCCATATTGTTTTCGTTCACGAATATGCATGAAAGCAGTCATTTTAGGCAAGTGAACAGTTACAAGTGTGGGTTGACCCTGACTTGTAAATCTAAGAGTGTTCTCTTTCTAGACAAGTGTTTGCTTTTTCTTTATTCACATGTTTTTAAGAGTTGTCTTGCATCAGAAAAGGGTTCCCTTGTAGTGGAAGTGAACTCTTCCTTGGGGTAGCGGATTTTTATCCCCCTGGAATTTTACCCCCTGGGCAAACGTGACGTCACAAACCAGGGGGTAAAATTCCGGCCGCGAACATTTGAGTTTCGCGACATCAGCTCGATGGATTAAACGCGGAATTAAACATATATTTTCACGGTTGTGAGTTTAATCAGAACACATCAAATTATAAAAACCTAGAATGTACGGCCCGGAATTTTACCCCCCGGAATTTTACCCCCGGAATTTTACCCCCCGGAATTTTACCCCCGGAATTTTACCCCCGGAATTTTACCCCCCGGAATTTTACCCCCTGGCCAGATATAAATTAGTGAGAATGATTAATTATCGTCATTCAGTTTTAAATGATAAACATTTTATTATTAAGTAGCCTATCTTAATTTATATGTTACATTAACTAATCGAACAGGGTTTTAATATTAATTTTGAGATTCGAGTGTCAGGATTCGATCTTTGAAGCCAACTGTTGGTTAATATGATCAAAATAAAACAGCGAATTCTGTTTACTCAGTTGAGATTTCAAAATAAATAAATAAAGATATGCTACTAAATAATGAAATGTTTACAATTAATTAAAAACAGGAATTAAGAAAATCAATCATTCAATTTCTAAAATCACCCAGGGGGTAAAATTCCGGGGGGTAAAATTCCGGGGGGTAAAATTCCGGCCCGTACATCTTCAGTTGCCTAAACGCTAGTTATATGGACAGGGGGTAAAATTCCGGTTTTTATCGCTAATCTAATTAATCACGCTCTGACTATTTTCATTAGACTTCCAAATCCGCGGGGGTAAAATTCCGGCCGCGAACAAACTTTTGGCCACTCAGGTTACTACGTCATAGTGACGTCAGCTTTGCCCAGGGGGTAAAATTCCGGGTGGGTTCCATAATATCGACAACCGTAGAAATTGATCGAAACTGAATTATTCCCAGTTTGTCGACACTGGAATATTCCCACTTAACCGACATCCCAAATAACCGACGTCGCAAATGATCGACACCACAAATTGTCGACATCCCATATTGTCGACAATGAAATAGTTTCACTATGTCGACACTGAAATAGTCCCAGTATATCGACAAGCTCCCGTTCTTCGGAGCTACTCTTGAAAAGGAGTTGTTCTAATTCATCGTTCAGTTCCTCAACTTACGAGTCGCATCGCAATATTTAATTCCGAATTCCGACGGACAATGAATAATGATAAGCTGGCCATTTTGACTAAGCATTAAGTTATTACTTTTATATTGTAAATATTTATATTTTTTATTTCTTTCCTTGCTTACAGGAAAATTGGTGACTCGTGTGTTACAAACAATAGTTTTTAAGGGAAACAATGTGAAATAATTTGTATAGGTAGGTTATGTAGGCTAATCAACATGATAACAGACACTTTAGGTAAGTCACCAACAAGAAGGTAAAGTAAGACACCAACAAGAACTTAAGATACAGCTTATTCGTAGGCTAATTCTGAATCATCAAGCAATATTGTAGCAAATGTTTGAATAGGCATATCCCATCCCTAGGCTATTAGGATTGTCTCTTATTCCCATTGACCCAGTGTCAACTTTAAGAATTTGTTATTTAAAAATATGCGGCTGCACTTTAGTTTATGTCCTTTATTCATTCAAATGAAAGATATTAAGGGTACAGTTTCTTAACTGGGCTATGCTAATATCGATTGCAACTATCGTTTCGATTTGTAAACCTTCATGCGATTTTTTCACCATCAGCAAGTTTGGTTGGTTAGGTTAGGTTATGATAGTTTTATTTTGCAATAGATGTATTTAAAAATATCGATTACTAATCAATATTTTCAATTCGATAGTTTCAATCAATATTAGCATAGACCAGTTAAGAAACTGTACCCGATATGAATACATAAGTTAGACTATTTAATATTTTGAATATTTCATTCCGTTAGTTAGGTTAGGTTTCACCCTAACATTACCCAAAATTGATATAGGCCTAAGTTTATCGAATGAAATAATCAATATGACTGGGACGGTGGCGTCGTCCTGTAATCCAGCTACTACCGTAGGAGGTCACGAATTGTGGATATTTATAGGCATGCACTGTGGATGTGATACTCCCTGGTGTCGATTAACGTCCGCTTGAGTGAGTACTACGACTATCCGCAGTACTATCCTGATAATTAGACCAATTCGTATAGGCTATAGACCAAGGCAATAATGTGGTTCGGATTCCACTGTAAACTGTAGGTCCCTTAGTTGCCATTAGCTGTATGGGCTATTAATTAACAGCTGTGTCTAAGGAATGTCGGCCTTAGTCACTAACAAGACTACAAGATCGCGCCACTCATCCTGATCCTACACTCATTTCCATTCGTACTTGGCTTAAAATACCTACTTTGTATGGTCGCCAAGTAATAAGAAAGAAAGTATTAAAGAAATATATTCATTGGAATGAGTGTAGGACGTAAACTTAAGTGCTGCAAAATATTCTAGAGCTGTTTGTATTTGGTGTAAGACTAGACTTGGATTATATCATTCATTGCTGATGACATCAATGTTAATTTTATAGATGATCCTGGAGCAAAGGCTGTAATTTGACCTGAACCCAAATTGGTCTATATTTTAAATATTGTCTTGAACCAATAAGTTAAGAGGACTAACCTTTCTGGACGACATTGCCATCGACATCACAGCAGATGAGAGAGAAAGAGAGACCAGAGTTGTGGACCCTGGAGGCAATTACCATACTGCCGTGATAATGTTCCTTGGTCTAACCATAACTTAAGTGAGGTGAGTCAACATTCTTTCCCCTTTGTGATAGATTCTAGGCTATGTTTGTTAACTAAATTATTCAAAGTTCAAATCGGTACTTTGGTAAGTGTTATCCGGAGGGCCTACTGTCGATATTTGGGTGGGTTCCATATTATCGACAACCATAGACACTGATCCAAACTGAATCATTTGCATTTTGTGTTGAACAGAGTTTGAACAACTAATTATTTATATGTTTTATGGTAACTGTAGGGAAAATATAATGTGTAACACAAGTGCAAACTGCCATTGCTGCACTCGACAAACTTTCCACACTCGCCTACGGCTCGTGCGTAAACATTTCTCTCATGTGTAGCAAAGTGCCACTTCGCCCACTAGTTACCTACACAAATAAACTATTATTAATAGTTTTTGGTGGAACATAAGGATAATTAATCTTATTGCAAATTTATAGTTTTTTTATAAACATTCAAAACTAGGCCCCTACTTAAAATGCATTTGGATTACATCTCGAAACATGTTGTTTGGAAATGTCTTAATTAGGCTAGAGCTTGCATTTTTGCAAATTGGGAAATAACAAAGGATTAATGTTGAACGCGTTCGCTACCGAGCGACGCTCATATGCGTCGGTCCGGTCACTCCTACAGACCAAAAGGAATGATCATGACGTTGCTTACAGACCAAGTGATATAGGAATAACATTGCCAACAGACCAAAAGAGAAATATCGTTTAAATGGACTAATTGACTTCATATTGACCTTAAGTGAATTAGTAAGCAATAAATATTGTTTTTATTTATCGTTTTGAGCAAATTTTAAAACGCCGCATATATGTGCGGTCAGTCTATTTAATAAAATTCAGATAAAAAGATTACCTACATTTTCGTTTCAATAGACCAGGCGACGCACGTTTAAGCGTCGTTTTAAATTTGGTTGTTTCAAGCATTTACTGAAACAAATAAAGAAACTCCAAACACTCGCCAAAACTGCAAAGGTTATAACGTTTACATCTGTTCTGAGATGTCGCGGAATGCACAATGTAAACAACAATGTTGCCAACTGTTGTGTGACGTAACCAATCGTCATATCCACACACCAAGCGACGCACATTTGCGGCAGATATCCCTCTAGACTGATACGATAAAATCAGGGCTTTAAAATAGACCGTTGCTAAGAAATACGCTGATTAATAACATTGAACACCGACGCAAGTGTGTGTCGTTAGTCTATTTCAATATGATCAGCTGACGCAAATATGCGTCGGTGGTCTATTGTGAGAAATGAGTCGACGCACAATTGCGTCGCTAGTCTATGCAAACGTAAATTTTATATAATTGTGGTAGCGAACGTGTTAAACCAATTTATTTTGCCTAAACCATATTATTGTTACAAATTATAATAGTTGTACTAACTTGACCCAGATTTGCTCAAACATTTTCCTATTATCTGTACCTATTTGAATATTACAAATATAGAAAGGAGTATACAGACTTGTATTATTTGTTGGACTCAAAGTATTTGTATAACACTATTTTTTGCAATATTTCTGTACAGAACTGAAGCCTACCAGTAAAATGGGGGCGTTGTAATTAATATCCTCCGACATTGGAGAATACAGGGGAGAGGTGTCAGAGGAAGAGGAGATGGAGGATGAAGCGAAGTAAAGACTAAGATTGAAGAGAACTAACTAATGGTAAGTTTTGCCATTTACTTAAATTTAAAACTTATAAATCCAGGGCCGTGTCCATTGCCCCCAAGCCTATTTCGCATAACCCTCCTGAATTACTAGTATTTAACCAGCATTTTAACTGGAGATGTGCCCAAAAATTTGCTTTTGTTTTTTAGGAAATGTAGGCTATATTTTACGACTACCCGCTGGTAGTCGTAAATTTCGATCACGCAATCTTTGCAGATGCTTTCGGCTATCATGAGAATACAAGACAAACTTGGATTATTGTACCCCCTAATTCTAACAGATTTTGGGAAAATTTTCCAAGAGAAAAAGCATTCTTTTGAGGCCCCAAGTGAGTCCCCTTCCCAGGCCGAAGCCCTTGGCAATCGCAGTGTCCACCGTTAGGGGAATACGGCCCTGATTTGGAGGCCTATGTTGGTGTGGGGTCTGGTGCAAACCTCCCCCCCCCTCAGTACGCCACTGAGTACATTAAATAATGATAGAAGTATGCATAAAAAGACTCTTGTTCTGTTCAGAATACTGTTTTTAATATTAATTTTTGTTCTGTTATATCCAGGCCTGATGACAGGGTGGATCGCGATGGAGGCATGGAGGTTGGGGGAGAGGAGGCTGAAGAAGTGGAGACAAATCAGTTTAGATCCATTATGTTGATTAGTTTAACATTTATTTTGAACATCAGTATTTAAATTTTTTTCTCATTTAGATTATTAAATTAAGATAATTTTATTGTTTTTATGAAGATGTTCTCTTACATTTTTAATATTTGTTTGTACTTCTGCCTGGTAAAAAAATACTGTTTTCCTACAGTTACCTAACAATGTACATGTTCTCTCACTGATTTGAGAAAGCAAAGTGGCCAATTCGCTCATCAGTGAGACAATGTTAACATTGTCTCACTCTAATTACTTTGTCTCACTCCAGATTTGCAACGTGAAGGCACAAAATAGTGAGCGCGTAACATGCAGACAAGGTCGTATGTGCGCGAAATACGTTGGCAGCACTGGCTGTAAATCAGCTGGTCAGCTGTTTTACTGTTGTATCATTAAATGTCATATTAAAAGTTCACTTCTGTGTAAAAATATGTTACGTTTCTTTACCAATTTATTTGTTTTATGGTGACTGTAGGAAAAATATAATGTGCAGCTCGAGTGCAAAGTGCAATTGCCTCACTCGAGAAACCATTCCTCACTCGCCTACGGCTCGTGAGTAAGTATTTCTCTCGAGTGAGTCAATTTATCACTTTGCTCACTAGTTGCACAAATAACTATTATTATCTTTGTTAAAATGATTACTTTCACTAACTGACCTTGTCTTGGGTAAAAAGAGATATCTTGATATTTAACTAGCAGGGTGCCTGTTCTATGGGCGGGGATTGTATAAGTCAGTAGAAACCTTCTTATATGTCGATACTTGGTAAATTAATCATTTCCAACTTTATATAGTATAGATCGCTATTCCTGTATTGATGTACTGAAATGAATAAAATTATATGAAATGAAATGTTGTTTTTTTTTTATATATTTTGATTACACACTATTAAAAAGACATAGCAATATTCTAAAGTTTATAACAGCTTATGTTTGTGTTTTTATTAATGATTTATTGTGACTTTTGAGTGATTGAAGGATTTGTGATTTGGTTTTAAGGAGATTGATGTACCTAATTTTGTATCTATACTTATTAAATAGGTACGCAAGCAGGTTTTTGTGACAATTACTTCTCCGAAATTACTGAACCGATTGACATGTTTTTGGTGTCATTGGAAAGAGCATAACGTGAAGTTGTGCAAGAAACTTTCTTTTTAGGGAAATAATTAGAGAGTGAGGACCTGGGGCCCTTTAAAGTTTTGTATTTCTCCATAGGATTAACATGGGAAACAAATATTGTTATGAAACTCCAGCTGTTGTCAGAAATTTAAAGTGAGAAGAAGAACATATGTTAATTATAAAATTGTGACAGAGAGGTTATGCAGAAAATCAGGTAGTTAATGGTTATTTAGTGCTATTAAAATAAAGACTGAAGTTTGTAAACGTACTGGCGACAATGGGTGATACCACGCAAACTACATTATCATTGACAAAGACCAACATGGACAACCTATTGTGGCTATAAGTGGGAAACATTTCTACAACACACTAAAAGCCTATGGTGGAAGGAAAAAACATAGGTGTGCTATTCCCGTCATATTCTGACGTCACTTGGATTGCAAACAAAAGATCACCTGATTGTAACTGTCAAATTAGTATGTAATTGTTTTGATTTGATTGTTATGTTTTTTTATAAAAACACACATTATAAAAACAATAACAACCAAATCAAAACAAATACATATACTAATTTGACAGTTATAATCAGGTGATCTTTTGTTTGCAATCCAAGTGACATCAGAATATGACGGGAATAGCACACCTATGTTTTTTTCCTTCCACCATGCTAAAGCCAGATCAGCTTTTGAAACATGATAAGATATTTACAAGAAATGTTGATTATGTTGAACTGGTAAGTTACATTGTGAGTATTATCATTAGTTACGTAATCTTTGAGTTGACTCTTTTAGACTCATCGGGATTTATAAATTATATTTGTTCTTAAACAAGTTATTTGTTTTTAAATAACTCCTTTATGTACTTCTTTGCGATTGCTCGATTTCAAGCAACATATACCTAGTTCAATTTATGGGTCAACTTTTTTTTATAAGAACCGGGTTTTGTTATTCATGTAACTATTGGAACACTTTTTATTATAGTATCCATAATAGGAGTAAAAAAATTAAACATAACTAGAAAACACCAGGTAGGATTCGAATCAGCTGCTTGATATTGACATTTTGTGGACATTGTGTGACTATTTTTATATATATTTCAATCTACTGATGAGGGAATTAAATTAACAACAATTTATTTAGTATAAAAAGTATAGTTGACTTCCAATTAAAAGGTTTATTATAATAAAATAACTGGATTTGTAATAAACAACTATTATTATAATAAAAAGCTATTGACATCATTTTTTATGTTTATGAACCATACCGTTTCTGTTCTAATATCGGTGATAACAGTTACAGTAATTCCTTTTACCTACGACCTTTTTTTTAAGTAGTAGCCGTTTCAGTTAAGTCCTTTAATAAGTCAACAGCTGATCTTGTGTCTTTGTTTTTATGTCAAATACTGCGTCCATAAAGATTACATACAAATTTTTAGAGCCAGTGGGGGGGATTCCTTAGAGAGTTTTTTTAACGCCATATAGATGTTAGCACTCACCGATATATATGGTCTTTATCACCATGCAAAATTTGAAAATGATTACTTCAGCCGTCTAGAAGGAGATTGCATATTACGAAATGCATAAGAGTCAACGTATAAGAGCTTCGCTCAATGAGTTATACGATTTTAGATTTTTTTAACATAGGGTAGGTAAGGTGTTTATATATTTCCAGCACAAAGAACCATTTTGAACAATATTTTTGAAGATTTTCAGTGTTTGTTCTTGTGTCTGATTAACATGGATATGGATGTCACTGAAATAGCCACCCTGGAAAATACATCACACAAACTGACCTTGTGAAAATAGGGTCAGGAAAGTAAAAACCTGTCATTGTTAGTGTCAGCCCGGTTTTCTGGCTAGTCAAACTAGCCTATAACTGAATAAGTTACACACACTTACCATGGTTGGAATATGCAGGCAACCTTGTGTTTGCATTGAACAGTATGACAGAACAAAAACCAATAACTTTGTGGTAATGCAAACATCTATACAGTAATGAGAATTGAATTGAGAATCAAAGATTATTAATTATGATTATAATTAATAATTCAGTAATAGAGTAAACAAACAAACAATAAATCATCATAAATATAATTAGAGTTTTGTCTGTAAATTGCTCAGAATTATATATTAACACGTTTTTTATTAGCTCGCTTTCTTGTCTGGTACAAATTTTGCAATCAATTTTATACTAAGTTCCCAATGAGCTATAGAGACTTGAAACTTGAAACATAGCTCACAAATGGATGACAATGCAGTATTATTTAATTTTCATATTTCCCTTGTGCTACGCCCCATGGGCATGGGCTTGTTTTTATTAGCTCGGTAGTCGCTTTCCTACAAATTTTGATATTAATTTTAAACAAAGTTCCCGATGAGCTAGAGACTTTAAATATGAAACAAAGCTCCCCAAATGGATGACAATGCAATATTATATCATTTAATTTCACATTTCCCTTGGGCTACGCCCCATGGCCTTCCAAATTTTCCATGTTTACATTTTGAAAGAATGTAAATATATCAATTAATTTAAGTCATCTGTAATTTTTTTTTAATACTAAATAATATAATTCACAATTTTGATATGGAAAAATAATAAAACATTTGCTATTTAAATTAATAAATAACTGGTACTCCAGCCCCATCTTCAAACTCTCTAAGGGTCCTCCACTTCTTCCTTGTCCTCCTTATAGACACATGCTGCTGGCCCTAAACGTCGCACAAAAAGGTTTCTTCCATTTTTCTGTTAGGCGTTCTGCCATTGCTCTGAGCAAGGTCTGAAACTCTTTGCCCAGCATTACGTCCACAGACGTGACTAGTGAAGATACATTTCTGGTTTCTGTTATTGTTAAATATTTGCTCTTCTCTCTTTCTGCATTCTCCAACACTTTTTTGTATGGGAGGTTCAAGTACGATGGAGCATCAGTGTCAACGATACGTACATCAAATAATGCTTCCGTCTGAACCTCCCATACACCCCTACAAGCCAAGTCTGCTTTTAGTGCTGCAGTATCAAATGATCCTTGCTCAGAGATCATTGGTTCCCCACACACACAGTTTCCCCATGCTAGCTCCATCAAGCTTCCAAGGGTATCCCTTACCTCATTATGTCTTCTTATTATCAAACCACCTGTGCAACATTTAAGGGGATGTTCCATATTGAAGTTTTTGCCACAGCCATCACATGAAGAGTGGAGGTGTATAGGAGTTTTCCCATATCTTAATGCAAGAGCATCTCTGAACTCCAGTGGAGAAAGATCTAAGTTAAGTTTTTTCAGAGGAATGCATGACAGCCATCCACTGTGTTTCGCTTTAGTATTTGCTCCTCGCAAGATAATTTTTTGTTGTTTTAGAGGAAAATTTTGAATAGTCGATTTCAAAATGTTTTCTTCTCCTAATCTTCTCTCCTCTTTCAAGTCCTTTTTTGTGATAATCAAATGTTCTTCATGTTCTTGCATTCTTATTTTCCTCTTAGTTTTTAGGGAGTCTATGATGAATTTACAACATCTCTTTGAAGCTCGGAACAATGCTTTTCCCTGAGCGGTAGGATCCACTAAACCAATTCCTCCATTTTTTACTTGCAGATGTAATATTTGTTGTTCATCTTGGTTTAGGTGAGAGCCAAATAAAGCAGGAAATAGGTTTTGTTCTATTGAGTTTTTTACTGGATGAAAATTAATGTCTTCACTTTCAACAACTCTTTGAAAAAAAATCCATTTAGCTTGTATTGATTTTGTGGCAACAGTGTGTTCAGATTGTGGGTATTTTTCAGCTACATTCGCCAGACTTTTACCAAATGACTATTCCACTTTTCTACCTTCTTTTTAATAAAGACATCTTTTTCAGTTTTGACACATCCAATAAATCCTCCTAAATAACTACTCCCAACAATCTTTAATCCTGATATGTTGGATAGGTCTAATGTTGATGGTTCAGATCCAACAATCAAACAGGTTTTGCGAGCTTGTGGGTAGTAACCATATTTAGGCCCAATTTCTTGTAATTTCTCTCACCATTTCATCACATTATAAAGTTTTTCTTGACATGATGAGTCATCCGCATGCCATACTTGGTTTGTATCTGTGATGGTTTTTAATTCATTAATTAACGGCAAAGTGGCTAATCCATATAATATCATGGATAATGGGTAATGGGATAATGGAAACTTTTGAGATTTTACCTATTAAATAGGCCTACCACTATCATCGCTTACCTATGATAAAGGTTGTTGACAACCTTTTTCTCTATTGTTTAGGTGAAGTGGTAGAACATAAGTTAATGGCTATGTTTATGTAAACTGTAAATTTAAAGAAGCAAATTTTATCAAACTGTGTCCTCCCCATTGCATACGCAAAGCTTGAGTATAACTCTTGATTATAGTCTATACTCCTTTTATCTATGGTATAACTACAATAAGCATTTTATACTTATATGCCAACCCCATAAGAAGGACGGGTACTCTGCTAGTAGATTGGTATATTTATAGTTAGTAGGTAGGCCATACATTCAATCTAATACATAATTATATGAAAAGAAACTCAAATAAACCTTAGATTTCCCATCACATGCCTCTGTCTTAATCTGATATAGATGCTTAATAGATTTAACATCCAAACACATTAAAAACTAGAAAATAAATTATAAATATGTGGAGAGTATAAATACTTAAGATTTAAAACAAAAAACGTTGGGTGCATGCAATTGATAATAATACATTAGTTCAATAGGTGGAGGTAATTGAAAATTTGTGTATTTTTACATTTCATACATTAAAGAAGCCGAAACAAATCAAACAAGTCTTATCTCAATTGCTGTCTATCTCTCCAGCAGTAATACCCGAGCGGAAATGCCGGAAATGCCATTGATATCATAAAGGATCGTCCAACGATGTGAGCCTCCCAACGGCTACAGTTGCGGTCAACCTAGTACTGTACTTTTATGATTCAAATTGTCTAGGTATAGGTCAATGCGGAACTTTCGCACGTTATTAAAATAATACTTGTACTGTAATAATCATTTCAAATATGTATAAATAACAAATCAAAAATTATTTGATATTTTACTTTAGGCCTACTTCAAACAGAGACATATATTAATAACGTAATTAATTATTGATTTCCAACCGAAATATTAATTTAGGCCTAAACAACCTTAGGACGTTGACCCCCCCCCCCCCGCCCTTTCGAGGGTGCGTTTTAACTGCGAGGCGCAGTTCGTGTGAAAAGTGTTTCCCGATTTTTGTGAACAGAACTCCTCCCTCATTTTTGGACCGATTTGTATGATTTAAGTGTCAAAAGAATGGCCCTTATCTGTAGTTTTACAAAGTGTTTTTATTTTTTTGAAATCTTTATTAGTTCGGGCTGGATTTTCCATCAAAGTTGGGTTTTCTCCCATAAGATTAACATGGGGGAATCTAAATATTTAATTGGAAACTTTGTCTCCACTAATTTGAGAGAACGGCTGGGCGTAGAAAATAGGTAGAGGTGTCCTAAGAAAGGTCTTTGTCTGTAGATGAGTTATCAAAAGAAAAACGAAGTAAATTAGCTTAGGGCTCTGCCCCAGAAACCTTTTAAGATCCCTCCACAGGGAACCCCAATTTCACCTGCGAGGCGAAGCCGAGTATGTGAGAGCTATTTTCACGTACGAGGCGAAGCCGAGGTCGGGAATAATGGAGCAAGTGCCGGATAATAACTTTCGGTACGAGTTATGAACGATACTTTTCATCACGACGCAAAAATACACAAACACAGATTAGCAGACCTCAGTAATATTACAACTATTCTATTTCTCAATTAATTTGATTGAACATCAAAATAAAATAAAATCTTCTAAAAGAAAACCTACGTATATTTCTCAATAAATTTTGTTTAAACATGAAAATAAAAGATAAAACATCTTTTAACAATACATACAGCTGATTCAAATCATTAAATACCGTAACAAAACACTAGCGCGCGTAGTGAATAAATGGAGAACTAATTGAGAGCGAGGGAAAGTAAATTTAGAGCGAGGGAAAATCAGCTGATCGATTTTCCCTCGCCCTAAATTTGAGCTTGCGAAATGATTACTTTCATTGATGTCAGCCGTTATCGAAAATAGTTACTTTCGTTACGGAGTGATGAAAAAACATTTTGGTGAATGTTCCATATAGGTAATACGCGTATGCGAAAAAATCTCTCATGGCCTCATGGCAAAAATAATACGATCCTGATGAAATTTGTAAAAACGTGTCGTGTAAACCTACAACGAATGAGTCCGCGAACCAACACAATTGGAATACGCGAAAATGAGTTTACCTACGACCGTTTTTTAAAGTAGCCATTTCAGTCCAGTTCTTAGAATTGAAAAGTTTCACTTTACAGCTGTTTACTTTCATATCCGCATAGTTTCATTAAATTTCATATCCGCATAGTTTTCTCATATCCACACAGGTAACGGACCAATGAGGTTCAGTTATTGAGAGAAAAGAATTAAAATTGTAAGTCTTCGAACGTCAACTAATCACCTGATCAGCTGATCAGTTGACCAATTTAATTGTTGATCCGACTTGTTCATGTGGATACTCGCGTATTCTTAATTAAGTTGGTGGAAGTCCAAAAATAAATGAAATATTTGCCGAATTGTACCTGATACAATATTATTTATGGTAAGAATGCTGCTAGCAATGTAATATTTAACGAAGTTTAACAAACACGTAATTACAGGAAATCAGCTGATTATACAACAAGTCGATGCATCACTTTCAGTGGCAATGACAATACACGAAAACATAACCTCTCTAAAAAGTTATCGTTAGTGATTGTTAGTAATTAAATCCAGATTGATAGTAATTAAAAAACGGTCGTAGGTAAAGTAGTGTACGCAACTCGCGTTAATAGTCTTTACGACACTCGTAGAAGTTTTTAAGGCACTCGCCAAGGCTCGTGCCTTAAATTTTCTACTCGTGTCGTAAAGACTAACTTAACGCAATCGTTGCGTAAACTACTATTACGAGGGTAATAAGAATAAGGTAATAGTAGTTTACGCAACGATTGCGTTAAGTGAGTCTTTACGACACGAGTAGAAAATTTAAGGCACGAGCCTTGGCGAGTGTCTTAAAAACTTCTACGAGTGTCGTAAAGACTATTAACGCGAGTTGCGTACACTACTTTACCTACGACCGTTTTTTAATTACTATCAATCTGGATTTAATTACTAACAATCACTAACGATAACTTTTTAGAGAGGTTATGTTTTCGTGTATTGTCATTGCCACTGAAAGTGATGCAACGACTTATTGTATAATCAGCTGATTTCCTGTAATTACGTGTTTGTTAAACTTCGTTAAATATTACATTGCTAGCAGCATTCTTACCATAAATAATATTGTATCAGGTACAATTCGGTAAATATTTCATTTACTTTTGGACTTCCACCAACTTAATTAAGAATAGTATCAACATGAACAAGTCGGATCAACAATTAAATTGGTCAACTGATCAGCTGATCAACTGATTAGTTGCCGTTCAAAGCATTATAATTTTAATTCTTTTCTCTCAATACTTGAACCTCATTGGTCCGTTACCTGTGTGGATATGAGAAAACTATGCGGATATGAAATGAAACTATGCGGATATGAAAGTAAACAGCTGTAAAGTGAAACTTTTCAATTCTAAGAACTGGACTGAAATGGCTACTTTAAAAAACGGTCGTAGGTAAAGATTTTTACATGGGCATAATGAGTGAATCTCCAAACAAAATTTAAAATGTTAACCAATTGCAAATAGCTTATGTATGGCATGCAGGATAAGGAATTTTGTTGAGCGGAGCGAGCGAAGCTCTTATACGTAGACTTTTATGCATTTCGTAATACGCAAACTCCTCCTAGACGGCTAAATCAATCGTTTTCAAATTTTGCATGGTGATAAAGACCATACCGGTGAGTGCCAACATCTATATGGCGTTAAAAAAGTCTCTCAGGAATCCGCCCCACTGGGTCTCAAAGTTTCAATGTAATCCTTATGGAAGCAGTATTTGACACATAAACAAAGACATATGATCAGCTGTTAACTTTTGAATGCATTAGATAATAAATAGCTATGCCACAGATATTAGAACATAAACGGTGGTATGGATCATAAATATAATCAAATGACGACACTAGCTTGAGGTCCGTGACGTAGGAAGTGGTGAGGGAAATAGTAAAGGTGAGCAGTCTGGAGTGTGGAAACTGTTTTAGACGATTAGATTTAGGTTGGTATCTGCATTCCTAAAATTCTATGGGAAGGGAGGAAAACGGGTCCGTGACGTAGGAAGTGGTGAAGGAAGTAGTAAAGGCTGGCATTGCAGATTGAGTGAACCGTTTGGGCAGTTAGATAAATGTATCTAATACTTAAAATGCTATGAGAAGGGAAGGAAACAGGTCTATGACATAGGAAATGGTGAAGGAAGTAGTAAGGCTAGCAGTGCAGAGTGTGGGAACTGTCTTTGGCAATTACATTAACGTATCTGCAATCCTAAAATGCTATGGGAAGAGAGGGAAACAGGTCCACGACGTAGGGGGTGTTAGTAAAGGTAGTAAAGGTAAAGGTAGTAAAGGTAAAGGTAGTAAAGGAAGTAGTAAAGGTGGGCAGTGCGGAGTGTTGAGTGTGGGAATGGATGAATGTATCTGCAATGTTAAAATGCTATGGGATGAGACTGGTTAAAATGATTATGAAGCACGAATCGTACCATATTTCGATACGTATTCAATAGTTTACAATAGAAATTTACAACTGAGTTGACAAAAGCGACGATGACGAACGAATTTTATTCATTAAAGAGTAAAAATGCTACTTTTAGACCCGCAACGCATGCATCAATGGCGACTGTTTTACTGCAGTATGACAAAATAGTATATTACGTTACTAGTCCTGAAAATAAGTGTTTACCGAACGAGTGTGGTCGTTCCCGTGCGAGACGAAGTCGAGTACGGGATTACCATACGAGTCCGGTACACACATTTTGGACGAGTGACGTACGATAGTTTACGCCATACTACTAAATCTGTACAAATCCTTATATATTTACACCATCTAAAGGACTACAAATCACTAGTCATTGAGAGGTTATGTTTTTGTTTATAACCACTCATTGCCACCTAAATACTAAATACAGTACAATCAGCTGATTGGTGTCCGGTAAAACTCATTGCAGCACAGTAGTACGCAATGAAACCCCATTTGAATAAGCTGGCGGCAAAGAGCTGTTTTCTGGACTAAATACTTGCGTCGGAAGTTCGTCAAAATAATGTAGTGTGGCGTAAACAATATAATATGAACCCTTGATGACTCCGCTCAATTTTGTGGATGCATCTGCGAACGCCACCTAGTATATATTTTATGTATTTCTGTAATTGACGTAACCAATGCATAACTTATGTAAATCTAGATAAATAAATGACTTATGACTTTAGAGTAAAATACCCCCGCCGCAGTAAACCTGCAGACTAAGCGAATTTCCATTTGCCTAACTGGATTTACACTAAAATGTCTCCTTTAAAATATCTCATTTATTCCCTATTTAAATAACATTAGTTTAACGAATACTTAAGTTTGCTGCAACAGGGAGGGTAAAAAGGTATTTGTTGTAAAATGTAATTGTTTCGTATGAAATGAATGAATTTTCCAAATTTGATCAAAATATGTTCATAAACAAGCAATCTACAACAGTTTACTTATTCTCCATAAGAATAACATAGGAATTTAAAATTTACAGATTTTTGGAGTTTTCTCTGTAACCATTAGGCATATAATAACGCTTCAATATACTAAATTATTTGTTTTTTTTAAGCTCTACATAATGGTTTTGAAAGAAATTGCTAAATTTTAAGTTTTTAGTGTCAACAATGGGAAAAACCTATTTTTACCCCATAAACCCCTGTTCCCATATTCCGATCATGCTGGTTCGCAAACTCGTTCGAATAAACGTGGGTTTACACGTTTGTACCAAATTTCATCAAAATCGGATGATTTTTGCTCGAGTTATCGCGCTATTGGACACATATATAAATATAAATGAATATAAATAAATATAAATATTTATATTTATATTTATATGTGTGTCCAATAGCGCGATATATATATATGAATTTGAACGGATGGTGTTTTTGGTCTCTAGGGACCTCAAAACAAAAAAGTAAATCGGTCCCGGGTCCAGGTCTTACGATGAGTACTACGGTAATAGCTTATTCCCTATATGGGAAATTCGCTAAAAAAGAAATAATTTAGTTTATTGTTGCATGCCTACCGGTTGAGGATGTATAAGAAGTTCCCAAGTTATTCTTAAGGATAATAACAAAACTTTTTTAGTTTTCTTGTTCTTGGATTTTACTTAATCAAATTTGGTAATCTTTGTTTATTTATTTTTATTTAGCAAAGAAATAATCTGACATTTTTAAGAAAATACGAGATGCTATAAGCAGGTTGTTTTGTTCGTGGTATGTCTATATAGTAACCGAGCTTCACAACGGGAGGAGAACGTGGTTAGAGTTGCAAGTTTAAAAATCTAGGCCTGTTATGGATCTAAGATTAAAAACTTAATTTTAACACCTAACCTTGTGTGTAATAAAATTCTTTACATCTTACTACACAGAAACAGGTACTTTTCCTATTCCATCCATAGGATGGGAAGTTACCCTTTGCCATGCCTAAACACGGAAAAGTAGTAATGTACTTTTACGCCACACTACATTATTTTGACGAACTTCCCACGCAAGGATTTAGTCCAGAAAACAGCTGTTTACCGCCAGCTTATTCAATTGGGGTTTCATTGCGTACTGTACTACCGTACTATACTGTAATGAGTGTTACCGGACACCAATCAGCTGATTATACTGTATTTAGGTGGCAATGAATGGTTATAAACAAAAACGTAATGAGTAGTGATTTTTAGTCCTTTAGTTGGTGGGAATATATAAGGATTTGTACAGATTTATTAGTATGGCGTAAACTAACGTACGTAACTCGTCCAAAATGTGTGTACCGGACTCGTATGGTAATCCCGTACTCGACTTCGTCTCGCACGAGAACGATCACACTCGTCCGGTAAACACACTTATTTTCAGGACTAGTAACGTAATATACTATTACAGTGTACTTAGTCAGCTGTTGAAATAAACAGCTAATTTCAGCGGCCTATTTTATTTTCAGAAAAAAAATCTAATTTATGTTCTGTCCTAAATAAATTGTGTCGCACGAAAATCCCGTACTCGGCTACGCCTTCTATAAACACCTTACCGCTTACCTGGCTAGTAACCTAATACAGTAGGCATATACTATTTCTTTATACCTACTGCATTTAGATAAGGTGTTTAAGTTTCTTAAGCAGCCATTACAGTTTACAGGTGGTTCTGATGTGTGTTTGTAAACACTGTAACAACTCTATGATTTATTTTAAATACCCCCCGCAGCAAACCTGCAGACTAAACGAATTTCCATTTGCTTGATTGGATTTACACTATCTCCTTAAAATATCACAATATTATTCCCTATTTCAATATAGCATTAGTTTAACAAGTACTTAGGTATGTTGTAACAGGGAGGGTTTTAAAGGGGTTTTTTTTAAATATTATTACATGTAGGTAGTTTAATATGAAATAAATGCATTTTCAAATTTTGATCAAAAGATGTTCATAAACAAGCTAACTACAACAGTTTACTTATTCTCCATAAGAATATCATTGGGATTTTAAATTTAAAACGGTTTGAGTTTTCTCCGTAACCATTAGGCGCATAATAATGCTTCAATATACTAAATAATTTGTTATTAAGCTCTACAAAATAGTTTGGAAAGAAATTATTGCAAAATTTTATGTTGTCATTGCTTTTTATGGATCGCCATATTGGCAATGGAAAGGTTAACAAAAGAATCAAAGCATCTGCAGTTTGTTTAGGCAAATTAACGCAGTTTTTTAATTTCCTCATTTCCGGTGTAAGTTGCTGATACAAATGTACTACAACTCATTTAATATTTCAAAGTGTAACAATGAACAACGTAAATTTGTTATTTGGATTAATCTGTTTTAACACTAAGCTAGCAAGTTAAATGAAAAAACTATGTACACCCCTACTATGTCATTATATATTTCAAATAAATGTATGATTGAAAAAACTTTGATGGATACCATAATCATCCTCTAGCAAAGTTTGGCCTAGGTAGCAAGTTTTAACTACCTTCTTACACGAAAAAAACTGTTAATAAATCATAATACAAGTGCGACAAATAAATGTCAAATTATTTTAAGCCTTCAAACGGCAGAACACATATTATATACACAAGATAGTTGAGATAGCATTGACAAATTTGAAGGAGACTGCAAGCTGCAAGCGCCGTGAATAGAAGTCGTTCGGAGTTAAAAATAAGAACGACTCTCATTATACTCAACCGATCTGTTCAGCAAGAGCTGTTCACCTTCAATTTGAATCTCCCGCTCTTTGTCGATCTGTTTTGCTTGTCGACATTTTGCGTGTCGATAAAGTGGGAAAATTTACACAACCGTCCCACATAACAGACATCCCACATAACCGACATCCCACTTTACAGACATCCCATATTACCGACACTGTCGACATTTTGAGTTGTCGACAAAGTGGGACTATTTCAGTGTCGATCTTTTGGGATGTCGATAAACTGGGACCCCACGAAATTCCAGGGGGATAAAATTCCGGCGACCCTCTTCCTTTATTCACTTGCTGACAAGTGTTCACTCAAAATAATACAAGTGGGAGAGTTCTCTAGTTTTTATTCACCTCGCTCATTAGCGCTGCTAGGTTTTACTATACTTGAAAACCTACTTCTCCATTGCTTGTAACGGCGTTGCAATTATTTGTTACATCAATAAACGTTTAGGCTTATTATTCACGGTTTGTAGACTCAAAATTAGAATATCACAGAATGGTTTTTAACCCAAATATTCTTATGCATTCGAATATTTGAAAACATAGGTTAGGGTACTTGAAAACGTTTCTAATAAAATGTCCTAAGACGATTTAATTACATTCAAATGTTGAGCCTTCTTTTCTTTACTCATAGGAAGCTTAATTTTATATGTCAGAATAAAACAAAAACTATACAAATCACAGCGAATGCGGCAGACACAGATCAACTTCCACCCAACTGTTGAGCGCCGCAACTAGGCCTACAACCGGCTACTACAATCACCGTGTTGATTGCAGCGACGCGACGCCGCGCCGGCGGGCTCATTGATGAACATAAATAATAGCGGTTTGATAAATAATGTGTGATTGTTTTACCTATGTGTCTATATATTTATTAATTAAAAGAAAAGACTGCGTTTCTACAACTATTTACTTTTTGTATCAAATGAAAACAAAATTAAAACCCTTTATAAAGGGTTTGAAAACCCGTGATTGAGGTTAGAAATTTGTTTTGAAAGTTTACCTTGTAAAGTTGGTCACGTGACTAGTAGTTTTGGTCACGTGACTAGTAAAATACACTAGTATTTACTAGCGGTATAAAAACGTTTATGGAACACAAATTAGTAGGACGGGTAAATACGGGACTAGTATTTACTAGACTAGTAATTACTAGACTAGTATCTTTATGAAACAGGGCCCAGGACTTCGAACAGTTCCTGGGATAACAGGTATTTGTGTAATAGTTTCACCGTATATCTTTATTGGACCTGTTTCTGTTTAGATAGTTGTTTTTTTTCAACAGTTACAGTTGCGAACTGTGCATTGCATTGTGATTTTGAAAAGGTGTTTATTCTTTAATCTTTACTGTTTGTTTACTTTTGACTTGAGCTGCTTGAAAAGGTGTTTTATGATTATGAAAATTAACGTTTTGTGAGTGTGCTGAAGCTGATTTGTTATTAGGTATTGACAATTAGCCTAAATGTTTTGCGTGCATGAATTAATTATGAAGATTTAAATGTTTACTTAACCTATATTTTTCGGATTCCTCAAGAGAGAGTGATTGTTAGGTTAGGTTAGGTGTTTGTTTGTGTGTGAATTTGTTAGATTGCAGTTTTGGTAGTGGTAGGTCTAAGCATAGATAAAACATACTCCCTAAGTTAGCCTCTAAGGTAAACTTAACTTAGGCATACTCTTATTAATAGATAAGTTATTAATTTAACTTTTTCAAAGGCAATAACTTAGACCTAAACTCCACTGAAAGGCCCAACTAACTTAATCAAAATAAACCTAGACCTACCACTACCAAAACTCCAATCTAACAAAACAAATTCACACACAAACGCAACTCAACCTAACATTAACAATCACTCTTTCTTGAGGAATTTGAAAAAGATAGGTTAAGTGAACATTTAAAACTTCATAAATAATTCATGCACGCAAAATATTTAATTGTTAATACCTAATAACAAATAATCAGCCTCAGCTCACTCACAACATTTTAATTTTTATAATCACAAAACACCTTTTCAAGCAGCTCAAGTCAAAAATAAACAAACAGTAAAGAATAAACACCTTAAAATCACAATGCACAGTTCGCAACTGCAAACTGCAACTGTTGAAACGAAACAACTATCTAAACAGGTCCAATTAAAGTATACAGTGAACCTATTACACAAATAGCTGTTATCCTGTGCATGTGGAAGCTGAGGTGCTCGTGGGTACAGAACGTCGAGTGACTTGCTTGACTGTTTAGTTGTTTGTGTTTACTGTTTATTTTGTTTGTTGGTCGTGGTGGACTGGTTGTTGGTTTGGTTTTGGTTGGCTGTTTTGTTTTGTTGTTTTTATAAAGGAGTCTGGACAAAAGTTTGCCTTAACAATGCTTTTTTAGTTAGGCTACATTATGGTAAGTATTATATAGCCTAGAAACTACAAAAATATTAAGTTACCGTACTTTTTAACTTTAATAGGCCTAGTCTTCATAGCCTACATCGCATCTAGCCTATGTTACTAGGGTACCATAGACTAAAAATACAGGAGGGCTATGATGGAGATTATGAAAATTAAATACTCAGTGGCTAGAGATTGTGGGGCCTAAGGCGATGTTCAACTCTTAGTACCTAAAGCCTCTCTTAATAAAATATGGCTGTGTGGGGCCTCTGAAGAGCGTGGGGCCCCAGGCACCGCCTTGTTCACCTATAAGCTATGTAGGGCCGCCTCTGTAAATACTAAACAATTGAAGTTGCATAAATTAATGAGTCGGTTCATTAAAACCTAACCTACCTAGTCTAACCTCACTTCAAAACACATAATACAGTCACGAATCCGCCTAAAACCCGACCTACCTTCCTCACATGCCTAAATAAGAACTGATTATTTGGTTTCAAAACGAATTGATGTCATTCTGCATTAAGTCGAGTATAAACAGCTGTTTGCTCTCCTCCTCACTCAGTCCACAGTCCACATACGGACCCGTCCAGACCACGCCATATTACCATCAGTATAGCTCAATGAACCTTAGATTCGTAATTTTAACCTTCGTTTTACGGCCACTTATGAATCTCTCCGACAAAAACTTATTGCATTTTTGGATTCAGCGTGAAAAAATGTGTGTTCTATGTGGAAGTAGACATAGGCCTATCTAAAATTACACGATATCACATTTTAGATACCGGTAGGCCTACAGTATATATAAAATATTTGCCAACAATTCTGACTCGTTATTTGTAGAGGAGGACCGGGTTTTCTAAGCACTGTTAGGCCTAAGCCCCATAATCACATAACTTATAGGCCTAGGCCTATTTTGGGGGATTAGGTTGTAAAACTTATGCCTCTCCCGTCATCTAGAACACGAACAAACCCAATAGGCCTATGACACAAAACACGACATGACAAAAACTAGGCCTAGAACTTATTTCTGTAAGTTAGGCCTAAACGGTCAACGGTAGGCCTAATCAAATCAAATTCTTTATTAGGCTACCTTTTTACACATTCATATGCATGACATCGTCAAAAATACAATGTCCTGAGGTGGATACAATGTCGATAACTGTGCACTCACGAGAGATGAATTGATCTTAATCCCTGATATTTTTATGATGATGGCCAAAACCTGGGTCATCCACTACAAAGAATGAGTCAGAGCTGAGACGAAAAATCTGTAAAGTTATCTATAATAGCCTACCTAAATAGCCATATAATACCTAAACCTCTATTAATTGTATGAGTGGCGAAATAACGAAAAATGTCAATCTCAAATTGTGTTGCTGAAGTGGCAGCCGAGGAAATTTGTCGATTAAAAACGTAACATTTTTCCCCGTTGCATTTTACGTACCCTATAGGTAGTCGGTGAAATGACATAACTTTTATACCGATGGGAAGAAGAAATTCTGAAGTTTCATTTTATTATAAGAATGAACCATATAGTCTAATATAAGTATATCGCTTTTTAATCTTGAGTTACATTTGAATGAAAATAACGCGCAAACTCGACATGTTTCGTTGTGAAAGATGAGTAATTTCAAAAAATCAAGTGATAGCCTAGCTCAAGTGATAGTTCAAAGACAAGTGACCACTGCAACAAGGAGGAATTAAACTTTCATTTGGTATAGAGCATAATGTCATAATACATTCCAAAAGCTGATAAAAAATCTTTGTTAAATAGCCATTTTTTACGTGAGGCTAGTTTAGCAAATCAACAAAAAATGCCGATCTCTGAAACACATATAATATGTAATTTGTAAAGTACAAAACGTTGTTTTATATATTCACTTATAGACGAAGAAAAGTATAGGGTAATTAAATGTTGTCAGGCTGGTCACACAAATAGAAGCTTTAGATTTTTCAAAGCTTAAAGAACAGAAAACTTGTCATCATCTAACGGCAGTGTTGTCGTGAGTTTTTTTCTAAAAACCCACCTTTATGAAATTGGTTTTTATTACCATTCATGAATTCTACTGACTATTACCAACAAAATGAATAGGCCTATACGGTTCAATAGTTTATCTCTACTTACTAATTTTATACAATTTTGAAAAAACCCCTTACAAATTCACAAAAATAAGCGTGCCACTCCACAAAGCACATTGCCAAGTTTTATCAAAATATATATCCATAAACAAGCAAACTTCAACATTTTACAATATTCTCCATCAGAATAACATGGAAAATTTAAATTTATAATTTTTAGAATTTTCTCCATTACCAATAACCGTACAAAACACTTTGATATACCGTACTAAATTATTTGTTTTTTAAGCTCTTTTAAAAAGGTCTAGAGAGAAATTTCTGAAAATTTATGTTTTGATGGTCAAAAATAAGAATAAACAATTTTTACCCCATAAACCCCCTCATAAAACACCAATCCCATGGTCTGATCATGCTGGTTCGCGAACTCATTCAAGTTTATCCCGACTTACACCTTGAAACCAAATTATTCAAGTTACCCTATCGTGTTCACGAGCCAATTAAAAATGTTGGATTTGAAAGTGGAAAGAAAAAGGCTGGCTGCCTTTAGAGGCTCAGGCAGCTTCTTATAAAATTTCACTCAATTTGTGATTGCCAGTCTGTGATGGGGTATGTCCAGCTGTTCTTTTTCTTCGTGTGAATGGTAGTCCTGCCTGGTGGAAAACTCATTTAAATTAGCTTTTGTGTATGTATGAACGGTGTGGATGTATAAATTTACGATTGTGCAGATGTTTAGTCTGATAAAAAGTGGTTTGCAGAGATTTAATTGTAAGAGTGAATAAGTTAAATAAGTTATTGATTGTTTTCCTGCCAGCTTCCCTATTTTAGATAAGCTATCGTACTTTACCCAGGGTTGCAAGTAGGGTCTTTATTAAAAAGATTGAAACTGTTTTAAAAAGTTAAAACTGTTTCTGACGTTCATACTTCGTTTACAGGATCCCAGTTTTGGAGAATTTATCACAAAGGAATATGGGCTTTTGAAACAGATCCTATCGTACCTGACCAAGCCCGATGACCTTTACCGTGCAAGATTAGTTTGTAGGTAAGCATACCTTAAACATTTCAGACTCTTAGTAAAAAAAAAAAGAAAATTTGTATAGTTTATGATTTTGCATGGATATAGACTTTTTAAATTTTGTATATTAAATAGGCCTAGATCCAAGATAACTAGGTTTAACAGAATGGACGGATAACAGAAATTCAGTATAGGCTGTATGGAATCAGGAAATTTGGAATAACTGACAACAGACTACAGCTGAGGATACTTTCATTAACGGCCTTACATAGGTTTACTTTTATGGTTGTTGTGCACTAAGCAGAATATAGCCGTTTATAGTAATAAAAATAATTAGTTTGAATTTTTCCATGCAATTTTACTGTCTTTTTGTCCAGTCCGAACAATTTGTAAATTCAAAAAGGGGTGTGTGGAGATTGAAAATTTCAAACGGTTCACTAGGATTCTACTGATAAAAATTTATGAATAAAAATACTTTTTAAAAATGCCACGTTTTTAAACGCACTAAAAAGTATAAAATAATTTATAAAATGTCGAGAGAATAAATACTTGTAAGATTTAAAACGAAAAACATGGGGCGCATGCTGATTTACAATTAACTTCACCTATTAGACTATTATGATCTATTCTATTGCATGCGCCCCACGTTTTTCGTTTTAAATCTTACAAGTATTTATTCTCTCGACATTTTATAAATTATTTTATACTTTTTAGTGCGTTTAAAAACGTGGCATTTTTAAAAAGTATTTTTATTCATAAATTATTTTCTAGTTTTTAGTTTTTAATGTGTAAATATGTTAAAACTATTTTATATAGCCTCTTAATACATAACCAAAACCCAAAACCTTATTATCTGTAATCAGGTGTTTTATCTTTACTTTGAAATGATTGTTTTCTATTTTTAGAATATCTTGGGAGCAGAACCTGTACCTCTTAACCTCTGCTCTTCTAACTGTCAAATTTAAGTATTTACAGCTGACTTAAATATTATATGTTTACATTCTTTTAAAATGTAAACATGGAAAATTTGGAAGCCAAAGGGGTGTAGCCCAAGGGAAATATGAAAATTAAAATATATAATATTGCATTGTCATCCATTTGTGAGCTATGTTTCAAGTTTTAAGTCTCTAGCTCATCGGGAACTTCGTTTAAAATTGATATCAAAATTTGTAGGAAAGCGAGATAATAAAAACAAGCCCATGGGGCGTAGTCCGAGGAAAATATGAAAATTAAATGATATAATATTGCATTTTCATCCATTTATGAGCTATGTTTCAAATTTCAAGTCTCTAGCTCATCGGGAAGTATCAAAATTTGCAAGAAAGTGATTTAGTAAAAACAAGCCCATGGGGCGTAGCCCAAGGGAAATAGGAAAATTAAATGATATCACATTGCATTGTCTTCCATTTGTGAGCTATGTTTCAAGTTTCAAGTCTCTAGCTCGTCGGGAAGTTAGTATAAAATTGATTTCAAAATTTGTACCGGACAAGAAAGCGAGCTAATAAAAACGTTTTAAAATAAATAAAAGTAATTGCTACAATTTTACTTAAAAAGTGCTTCGGGACAAGCAAGCAAATTCAAGTTTATTTTACCAGTCCATTGGTCTTTTGTACTTACTTGTCCCTAACAATAGCGGTTTGTACTCAAAAGTAGGCTATACTACCAGCTTCAGAAACAGCATACTGTAAATGGTACCTCATTAGAGTTTGAACCTATAATTTAGAAGTTTCCAATGAACTTAAAACTGCTTGCACTTAAATAGTAAACACGACATTGGTTCTACTGTTTTCAGGGAGTGGAGGAAGGCCGTTGACAATCTTGTAGAGAAGAAACCAATTGTAATTTCTTACAAACATGGTCAAAAAGATCCGATGCCTTTACCAAACACACCGATTCTACCTCACCTAGTGATATTTCAGAATGTAGTGAAAAAAGAGTATTTGAAACCTAAATGCACAGTCTGTAAGTAGTCTGATGGATTGATTGATTGATCTAGTATGTTAAAATGTGTATTACATAACTTTTGATTGCTGCTTTTAAAATAAATTACTCATGTATATTACTGGATTGTAGATTTTTGATGATTTTTGTTTTGTATGTATTTTAGATTGTATATAAATTAAAAAACTTTTTAATAGATTTTGGGGATTTCCATTGAGTTAATTACCATTAGTTCAGTTACTTTTTATGTTGTTTATCCATAAAAAGATGCACATGTAAAAAAATATTAGGCCAATTTTAGTGAATTTCTTATCTAAGGAATAAGCTATTTGGTCGTGGTTGTTTGTGTATATCAAATGAAATACGACCAAATAAGTAAAAGAAAAGTAGTTTAATAAGAGAGTTAAATTTTGTGTACATTCCTGTAGAAAAACAAAAATCAGACTAAATCAAATCATAATTGGTTGCTATGACAACGTCATCAGCTGACGCTACCAGCCCCCCACGGAGAAAAGGAATCTATACATCATTCTGAAAAGTAACCCGTGGTCGGATTTGTCTTCCAGAACGAGTTGTATAAGACTTCGTAGATGGAGTTTGATAAAACGGTGGTAGTTTTGAGGTTTCCTCTGCTTGTCCAGTCGGCACCAAACGTTCCGTGGGCTCAGGAATAGGATTTTCATCTGCAATAATATAGGCTGGCTTGACCCTGTCCAAAGATACCTTGGTTTCTTGACCTCTTACAATGATGGTAATTGTCTTTTCGTCACGGCATATGACCTTGTAAGGACCAGAATATGGAGCCTGTAATGATTTTCTTAAGCTGTCTTGTCGGAGGAATACAAAGTCACAAGTGCTTAGGTTCTTGAACACAAACGACCCTGGTTTAATGTGGCGTGATGCGGGTGTAGGTCTTAGTCGATTCATATGCTTACGCAGCCCTGATACCAATCCTTGTGGCTCGTTGCTCTCGTGGGAAGGTACTACGAAAAACTCCCGGAAGACGCAGTGGTTCTCCGTACACCAGTTCAGCTGATGAAGCAGTGATGTCCTCCTTGAAAGCAGATCTTATTCCGAGAAGGACAAAGGGCAGTACTTCGGTCCAGTCTGATTTGCTGTGAGCCATTATAGCAGCTTTCAACTGGCGGTGGAGTCTTTCAATCATACCGTTGGCTTGTGGATGCCAGCTGGTAGTGAACTGGAGCTTTATGCCCAACTGTCGCGCTAGGTCCTTAAACAAATCCGATGTGAACTGGGATCCACGATCACATGTCAACTTTTGTGGGCATCCAAATCGAGCTATCCAAGTAGAGACAAAGGCTCGAGTAACAGATTCGGCAGTTATTTGATCAATAGGACAAATTTCAGGCCAACGAGTAAATCTATCTATGATAGTTAGACAGTACCTAGAAGATTTTGATAAGGGAAGTGGGCCAATTAGGTCAATGTGTACATGAGAAAAACGTTCTGTAGGTGTATGAAAATCACCAAAAGGGGTAGAAACATGTCTAGTTATCTTAGATCTTTGGCATGAGAGGCAAGATTGAGTCCATTTGTGGCAATCCTTACGAATGGAAGGCCAGACAAAACGATCGCAGATAAGTTTTGTTGTGGCACGTATTCCAGGATGACTCAGCTTGTGGAACTGGTCGAAAACTCTACGTCGCAGTTCTGATGGCACAAAGGGTCTAGGAGTTCCTGTTGAGGTGTCACAGATAAGGCTCAAATGGGTTCCAGGAATCGGAACTTTCTCAAATCTAAGAGATGTAGTACTTTCTGAAATGAGATTTTGAAGTTCTTCGTCTGACTCTTGCGACTTGGCTAAGGATTCATGGTCTAAAACAGTTGAAATGGCTTCAACACGTGACAAAGCATCAGCAACTATATTTTGTGAGCCACTGATGTGCTTTATGTCTGTTGAAAACTCATAGATAAATGACAGTTGGCGTAACTGAGCTGGAGGCAACTTGTCACGGCGCTGTTGAAAGGCATAAATAAGTGGTTTATGATCTGTGAATATAGTGAAAGAAGTTGTTTCCAAGAGATGACGGAAATGCTGCACAGCTTCATAAATAGCGAGGAGTTCTCTGTAGTATGCAGGCCAGATGCACTGGTTGGATGATAGTTTCTTGGAGAAAAAACCTAGAGGTTGCCAAGAGTCATCGACAAACTGTTGGAGGCAAGCACCTACGCTTACTCCAGAGGCGTCTGTAAAGAGACCAAGAGAAGCATCAGGTTTAGGATGAAACAATAGTGTTGCTGATGATAAGCTAGCCTTGCATGCTTGGAAAGCTTCTTCTGTCTCTGGAGTCCAGGGCACAGGGAGGGAACCTTTTGAATCAGCGTCACTAAGTAGGAAGTGCAGAGGTGCTTGAAATTCGGCAGCCTTAGGCAGAAACCTACGATAAAAGTTCATAATTCCCAAGAATCTGCGAAGACCACGCATTGTCTGAGGTAACTGGTAGTCTTGTAGAGTAGTGACTCTCTCCTGAGGTGGACGTGTCCCAGCAGATGAGACTAAATAACCTAGAAATTTAACTTCTGGTGCACCAATTACACATTTAGAGGGATTTACAACTACTCCATAGTCAGAAAGTCGTTCAAACAACATTCTTAGGTGTTCTTTATGTATTTCTTCAGACTGGGAAAATACTAAAATGTCGTCAATATATGCATAACAAAAGTCAAGGCCGTGAATAACTTCATCTATGAATCTTTGAAATGTTTGACCCGCGTTGCGCAAGCCAAAAGTCATGAATGGAAATTCAAACAACCCAAATGGAGTGGTGATTGCTGTTTTTTGGATGTCATCTTCGTGGACGGGAATTTGGTGGTAAGCCTTGGTCAAATCAATGGCAGAGAAATGTGTACAGCCTGCTAAATTGAACAAAAAATCCTGAATATGTGGTACAGGGTATCTGTCAGGAACAGTACGAGCATTTAAAGCGCGGTAATCACCGCAAGGACGCCATCCATTTTCCCCTTTAGGCACCATGTGCAAAGGAGAGGACCAGGGGCTTTCAGAGGGTCGAGCAATACCAAGCTTAACCATCTCCTCAAATTCTTTCCGGGCAGCTTTCAGTTTTTGAGGATGCAAGCGACGTGGTCGACAGTGAACAGGAGGACCAGGTGTAACATTTATATGATGAACTGTTTTATGTTTCACAGCACGAGGTAAGCCTGGAGGACGAATAATATCAGGGAATTCAGATAAAACTTCTGCCAATGGCGAGGAGAAAGATATAACTTTAATACTAGTTTGATTGTTGTTAGAAACTATTCCCTCGGCATTCAATCCCGTTTTCTTGTCAACCAAACATTTCATCTTGCAATCGGGTAATAAGTGATAGTGTGAAAGGAAGTCTGAACCTAATATAGGTATTGAAACATCCGCTACCACTAGACTCCAAGGGAAATTACGTCTAAGGCCTAAATTAAGGGTGAGAGGCATGGTACCATAAGTCTTTATTTCACTGTTATTGGCAGCACTTAGTGAATAGCTAGTAGGAAAACGCTTATATTTGATAAGGCGTTTAGGAAAACACGACACATCAGACCCAGTGTCGATAAGGAACCTAGTTCGTGAATTTCTGTCCATCACAAAGAGACGGCCGCCAGCATTTGAACAATCCGTTGCGGCCTCTACGGATTGTTGCTGAGGTTTCCCTGAAAAGAGCATGGAGAAAAACATTTGGTAGCATTGTTTTTGAATTTTCTATGGTACCAGCACCAATTCCTAGAGGTATTGGGCTTGTTTCCTGATCTACCACGAGACTGGGAACGACCCCTAGGTCTCACCTGTGTATCTCTTACTCTGGTTTCTGATAATGCTTGAACTTGTTTAGAGAGGGATTCTATTGCATTTAATAAAGAAGCGTTACCTGAAGGGACTTCACAAATACCAGGTGTTAAAGGAATGTCAGCCACCTCCATGATCTTATCAGCCAGTTCTGCCAGTTTGTCCAAGGAGAGCTCAAGTTGCGTAGTCAATATGGCTTGTGAATGAGGAGGGAGTCGTCTGAGCCACAGTTGACGAAGCATGTTGTCTTGAAGGGGAGTCGAGCCCGCAAGAGACCTATGATGCCTCAAAAACTGGGAAGGCTTGCGGTCTCCAAGGTCCTCTTCACTCAGCAGCCGCCGCACACGTTGCTCTTCGGATGCAGAGAGGCGTTCAATCAGTTTCTTTTTTAGATGTCCGTATTTGTCGCCTTGAGGAGGGTTTGTTATGATGTCTTCGACTTCAGCAGCAATTCCTGTGTCCAATTGCGAGACCACGTAGTGAAACTTGGTGTCGTCGTTGGTAATTCCAGATATAAGAAATTGCGAGTCAACTTGACAGAACCACAGACTTGGTCTTTCAGGCCAAAAGGGCGGAAGTTTGACGGCTACTCTGTTGACCGACATGTTTTGAGAAGTGCTGGGTTGTCCAATCCGTTGACGCAGTTCTTCATTCGCAGTTCTACGTTCGGCGAGTTGAGTCTGCAGGTCTTCTAATGACATCGTTCGAAGGAGGAAACACCAAAGATTTAAACTCTTCAAAGAAAATAAGTCTTTAGATAACGGTTGTAGTCGGGGTCACCATTTTGGTCGTGGTTGTTTGTGTATATCAAATGAAATACGACCAAATAAGTAAAAGAAAAGTAGTTTAATAAGAGAGTTAAATTTTGTGTACATTCCTGTAGAAAAACAAAAATCAGACTAAATCAAATCATAATTGGTTGCTATGACAACGTCATCAGCTGACGCTACAGCTACTACCACCGTAGTTTGATTTACCCAGCTACTACTACCCAGGACCGATTTACTTTTACATTTTGATATCCCGGAGGCCAAAAACACTGTCCACTCAAATTCATATCTATATATTTTTATAGCCTACCCTACAGCCAGGCCCGCCGAGAGGGGGGGGCCAGCGGGGGCATTGCCCAGGGGCCCGGGCCTACAAGGGGCCCGGGCCCGGGCCGGGCCTGGTCTAAAATGTAGTTGGGATGTAGGATGGGGGAGTGGAGTGGGCCCGCGGCAACGATTGCCCAGGGGCCCGAGATTTCTCTCTGCGGGCCTGCCTACAGCCTATAGTTCGCAAACCAGCTAGATTGGACTAAGGGAGCAGGGTTTTATTGAGGTTAATTGAGCGTTTTATGCCCGGGGTAAAAATGTGTTTTTCCCACATTTAGCAACTTTTTGTTTAGGCTATTTCATACTTACTTACTTACTGCTGGGGCGCTACAAATCGCAGTCGATTCTTCGCCTCGTAGATCAGCCTCTTCCACGCTTCTCTGTCCGCTGCCATCTCCACTGTCCCTCCACACTGACTCACATCTCTCTTAACTTGGTCATACCATCTCATTTTTGGTCTACCCAATGGACGCTTTCCAGTTGGTACAGCAGAACATACTTCCTTCAGTGGAGGTGAGAGGTAAGCGTAAGCTCCTCAGGGAGGGGGAGCTGTCTATGACAGCTCCTCCTCCAAGACCGCTGTGAGTCGACTTTGTTCAGCAAAGTCGTACTGTGCTATGCACAGCCTGCAAGGGGTGCCTCTGCACTCGCTGAAGGCAGCGGATCTAGCGCTGGCTGTGTCGTGACTAGACAGCCCTAGGGTAGGGAGCGGCTGCTCTAGTACTGGCCTTGGGCGGAGGTGACAATCACCAATCCGGCCAAGGCCCAGATAGCTAATGTTACCGCCAACTGTTACAGGTATGTGTGCAGCTGTGACAGGACTGAGCTGGAGACGATGAGGGGTCCAACCCCGAAAGGGTCCAGTCTTGGATATTAGCAGGCGTAGTGAGTGGGTCACGGTTCGGCTGCTAAACTGCTAACTTTTTTGCTTTTCTTGTTTTAGTAATGGCTGAAAGTAAACGAACGGAATCATTACCCCAGGTGGGTACCTGCTCAAGCGGGGAATCCCACTCCTCCTTTTTGGAGGACAAGCCCATGGATTCTGGGGAGGGCAACGATCAGCTTTCCTTTAACAATGATAATGTTACTGTGCAGAACACCGCTATGGAGACGGAACCTGGGGAGATCCTGGACTCGCCAGAGGTCTTCTCGAGAAGTTCCTTAACAGCAAGAACTCCACCCAATTCATCTACTGATGTGCTTGAGCTTTGCCACAGGTTAGATGCAGACCTGAACAAGCCACTAAACACCAGCAGTGCTGGCGACTCTCCATCTCTGGCGGATGTTTCGTCCGACTCTGAGATCACTTTTACAGTTATGACCAAAACTGAGTACAATATGTCTGTTAGAGAAAAGAAAAAGGCTGAGGGCACGTGGATCCCTAACAGACAGTGGAGAAAGAGGAAGCGAGAGTCCTTGAGTTCTCCTGGGGAAGGTTCAGGCGTATCACCGATGCGTAGAACCGGATCCGATAGTAACCCTGGGTCGTCTCAAAATCCTCCTTCTAAGAGAAATAAAAACTCTAATCAATCAGCAGATGGACTCGTTGCAGGAAAGGCCAGCTACAGAGATCAGCTTGTGGGTCACAAGTTGGCAGTAGCTCCAGCGGCCTATCCCGATGCGAGATTCTCTGTTGAGGAATGTGATTTGTTGCAGGACAAACTGATGGAGTTGGTGTTTGGTGATGACGGCGCCAACATTCCTCATCAGTTTGAAAAAATTTACCATGAGAAGGGTGCTCTTGTCGTAACTTGTGGTAATTCTGAAACAACTGACTGGCTAAAGAGGGTGGCACCGAAGCTGGCGCTGGGAAGTGAGGGGAGTATGGAGGTCATTGTAGCAGACTATAAGGATCTGTTGCGCACGACCAAAGTGCTCCTACGCACTGACAGGCGCTTGGCCAAGGTCGAAGCCTCTAAAGTGTTTGTTCAGATTGAGCGACAAAATCCTGGTGTCACGACAAAGGACTGGCGCGTCATTGGTGGGAAGAGGAAGGATGATCATCAGATTCTTGTTCTTGCTATTGATGAAATGAATGCGCAGGTTCTGAAAGATCGTGGCTGGATTATCTATCTGGGTCTGGGGAAAATACAGCTCAGAGTTATCTCTGGTGCTCCCTCTGATGACTCAGGTCCTTCAAGCGAACCTACAACACAGTAAGGCTGCCACGGCTGTGTTCTGTCTGAGCACGGTTAAGCAGTCCTTAGATTATGCCTTGATTCAAGAACCCTGGATCAATAATTTTAGAATTGCGGGGATGGGAACTATAAAGGGTAGCATCTTCTCTGCATCTGTACCACACCCTAGAACTTGCATTTGGGTTAAAGAGGGGCTAAAATGTAATCCAGTTCTAGAGCTTTGTTCGAGGGACGTAACAGTAATTAAGACTGTATGTACTAAATCCAACATAAATCTGCTGCTGGCCTCTGTTTACATGCCACAGGGCGACGATGGACTGCTCCCATCGGCCGAGGTCAGAAGATTGGTCGACCTCGCACACGAGTCTGGATCTGAACTCGTGATAGGCTGCGACTCCAATGCCCATAATACGGCCTGGGGATGCAGGGACACTAACAACCGAGGTAGGTCACTTCTAGAATACATAGCTTCTTGCGGCCTACTTGTTGCAAATGTAGGCTCAGAACCAACTTTTTTAAGCAGGATAGGCCAATCAGTAATTGATCTTACCCTGTGTTCGGCGGGTATGGCTGACAGGATTATTGACTGGTCAGTGTCCCTTGAGCCATCCCTGTCTGATCATAGGCACATTGTCTTCGGGTTGGGGAATTTCTGCGGCGAGGTTCGCTTATTCAGGAGCCCAGTTAAAACCGACTGGGCATCCTTCAGAGCTGATCTTCGGGGCAGAATTGCCTCGAACCTGAACACATCTCCTATTAACACAGTTGATGCGCTTGACGAGGCGGCAGATCGTCTAACTAGGTGCATAGTTACATCCTTTGAGGATAATTGTCCTTTGAGCAAGGGAAAGAGCAACAGGGCTAGTTGGTGGGGTCCTGAACTTGCCTCTCTTAGGAAGAGAGTAAGGGCCCAATTTAGGCGAGCAAAGATAACCAATAATTGGGATACATATCATACAACTCTCACAGAATATAACCATGCAGTACGTAAGGCCAAAAGGCTCTCATGGAAAAATTTTTGTGGAAATTTAGAGAGTATCAAGGATACTTCTAGAATACATAAGGTACTTGTTAGAGACAGGCATGTTACTTTGGGTGCCGTTGAGGGACCGGATGGTGTAATGGCTTTTGAACCTACCGAAATACTAAAGGTTATGGTAAAAACTCATTTCCCTGGTTGTATTGTTTCTGAAGTGCAGCAGGAGGAGGTGAGTCCAGAGCGGCCTAACCTGGGCCGTCGTGCCACTCATTCTATGTGGAGCACTGCTTGCCGCATAGTCACCTTCAGCAAGGTAAGATGGGCTGTTGGCTTATTACGACCCTTCAAATCGCCGGGTCCTGATGAGGTAAGACCTGTTTGTTTGCAGGAGGGTCTTGATACAATTATACACCCACTCTGTAAACTTTTCAGAGCCAGCTTAGCGTTAGGACATATTCCCTTAGGGTGGTGTAATTCGCGTATCGCATTTATTCCTAAACCAGGAAGGGATAGTTACACTGACCCTAAGTCATTCAGACCCATTTCTCTATCTTCTTTCTTTCTTAAGATCCTAGAGAAGTTGGTCTCAAGATATATGATGGATACAGCTCTTAGGACACATCCTTTACATATTAATCAGCATGCGTATGTCTCAGGAAGATCATGCGAGACTGCGTTGCACCAACTTGTAAGCAAGATTGAGAAAGCTCTAGAGAGCAGTGAAGTGGCCCTGGGTGCCTTTCTCGATATTCAAGGTGCTTTTGACAATACTGGTACTCCAGCGATTCTTAATGCGGTGAGAGCAAGAGGTTTTCACGGTATAATATGTAGATGGATTGAATCCTTGCTTCTCAGTAGGAAGGTTAGGCTCTCACTCCACAATGATACGATCGAGGCAAGAACTACTCGAGGATGTCCTCAGGGGGGGGTTCTTTCTCCTCTACTTTGGAATTTGGTAGCAGACGACCTTATAAGGACCCTCAACGAAAGTGGGGTTTTCGCCTTAGGTTATGCTGATGATGTTGCAATCCTTGTGGTTGGAAAGTTCCACGGAACCATAACTGACCTTATGAATAGAGCTTTAAGGGTAGTGGACCGTTGGTGCCAGGATGTTGGGCTCTCTATAAATCCCAGGAAAGTTGTAATGGTACCCTTCACAAGAAGGAGGAAACTGGACGGGATCGGCCCACTAAGACTGCAGGGTACTGTAATAGAGCTGCAGAATCAGGTGAAGTATCTTGGTGTAATTTTGGACAGATCACTTCACTGGGGACCACACCTTCAAAAAGTCATTGAGCGTGGCAAATGGTCCCTTATGGCATGCAGGCGGATGGTAAGTGGCACATGGGGGTTACAGCCTAAACTTATGCACTGGCTGTATGTATCTGTTGTTCGACCCGCCCTTACATATGGTTCGCTTGTGTGGTGGCCAAAGATGGAATCAACTATAGCTGTCAAAGCTTTAGCAGGAGTTCAGAGGCTTGCTCTTATTATGATAACTGGGGCAGTAAGTAGCTGTCCTGGAGCGGCACTTGACTGTCTGCTTGACATGCTACCTATTGACATTTATATTAAGGTGGTAGCAAGTAAAACAGCCCAACGCCTTAGATGCGAAAACTTATGGATAGCCTCAGGGAACAATAAAGGGCACTCTAAAATTGTTCAGGTGGTACATAATGATGAATTGGACTTACCTTCAGATCACATGTCCAAAAAATACTCCTTTGGAAAGCCTTTCAAAGTACTAATACCAGATAGGAAGGATTGGTCTGGCGGAAAAGGACCCATACCCACAGGTGACTTAGAATGCTATACTGATGGTTCTAAGATCAAAAATGGGGGCACTGGAGCAGGTGTGCATTGGATGAATGGAGGCACTGGTATTTGTCTTCCAATGGGGGTGTACCCAACTGTCTTTCAAGCGGAGGTCACTGCCATTCTAGTTTGTGCTCAAGAACATCTTAACAAAGATATCAGAGACAAAACAATCAATATCTTTACTGATAGTCAAGCGACCTTAAAAGCATTAAACTCTTACGAATTCAACTCCAGGCTCGTGTGGGATTGTCTTGCTTCTGTGTCTGAGTTGGGTAGGAGAAATGACCTTACGCTTTGCTGGGTACCAGGACACTCAGGCATTGAAGGAAATGAAGCTGCAGACAGATTGGCAAATACTGCCTCTGCGACATCATTGTTAGGCCCGCAACCCTTCTGTGGCATCTCACGAAACAGTGTATGTTCTGCGATTGCGTCATGGGCCAAGGAAAAGCATCGCAAACGCTGGGTCGATGTTCCCCTTCTTAGGGTCAGCAAGCTTACTCTGTTTAGGCCTTCCAAAAAGGTTGCCTGTGACCTCTTGAGACTAGACAGACGAAGAATTAAATTAATTGTTGAACTGATAACTGGTCATGGAAGATTCAGGAAACATCTACAACGGATGGGCTTATATGATGGTGAACCGATCTGTAGGTACTGTGATAGGTCAGAAGAGACAGCTGATCACTTACTCTTTGATTGTATTGAGCTCTCTGACGCTAGATCGATAACTCTTGGAAATATGGCTAGAGGTAGATTTCTTCCTGAGGATGAACTAATTGGGAAGCTACAGGCATTCATTGGGCGCCTCAACTTGTAGGTCAACAAGAAAGCAATTAAGTATCTGGGGTGCGCAATAATTCGATTTCGGATGAAGTGCTTTAAGGTCTCGACCTGCCCCTGTCAGATAAGATAAGATAACTTCCTTCAGTCTTGTTCCTTCTTCCCTTCGCAATACATGACCTAGCCAACCTAATCTTTTTGCCTTTATCAAAGCTATTATATCAGGGTCCTGGTATAACGCTCGTAGCTCTCTGTTTTTTCTAATCCGCCATTCTCCTTCTTCGTTTACTGGGCCGAATATTTTTCTTAGGACCTTGTTTTCAAAAACAATCAAGCTAATCTATCAAAATGTAAAAAAAAAAAAAAAACACATTATTTACCTTCCCGATAGAAGCAAACCTAGGAACTTCCTAAACTTAAAATAGTTTTAGTAGAAAATAAATCTGCCCATTAATATTAAGGGAATATTTTAGTAAAATCCAACCAGGTAAATAGAAATTCGCTTAGTCTGCAGTTTTGCTGCAGCGGGGGTATTATGTAGTGGTTGTTTCACAATGTTTGGTCTTTCTAGTTCATTTGTATAGGTCAACGATATTGCCCTTTTATGTAGTCAAATATGAAATCTGAAAAACTGAAGAGTTTTACAAGCAATCTTAATCGTTGTTATTTTCAGGTAAACAAAGATTAATGATATGTGATTGTAGACTAATGGGACCACGAACTGGAATGTTAAAGTTGGGTCCTTCATTTTCAAAGACGCCGTATAAGCGTAAGTATTCCATCCTCATAACCTCACAAAAATCAATGAATAAAATGTCAGTCAACACCAGAGAATGTTACACCCCTAGGGACAATACCCTGATCTTTATTATTGCTTTGCTACATAAGCCATGCCAGATTGCCTAATTAAATTAAAACTCTGTAAAAAAAACAGAGACTGACAAGTGATCCAAAGACTGATAGCGAATTAGTGCTCGTAGATGAGAATCGACTTAAGTGCCAGAGGTCTTAAGTTACCATATGATCGCCATTTCAAAGTAAAGTGTAGGCTTACAACTACTTCACTGTGAAATGCTGTGACAATCCAGATTCATTATTTATATTAACTGTTGGAAAAATATAATGTGTAACAACGAGTGCAAACTGCCTTTGCTGCACTCGAATAAACATTTCCCATCAACTATGTCAGCAACAAAAAATGTATGGCCTCGTCCTATAAAACTTATTACATATTGCTACACTTAACAACAAAGCTAACAATTCTTCTGACTTTCTTTTCCCACTAACTTACAACGTGTACATTTTTTTGCATAAATTTTACTTTGGTTTATGTTGAAATAATTATTTTTGAATAATTTGTTTTTACTTAAGTAACAAAAATTGTGTTCGTTTCAAACCAGATTTTTGTTTCAGCTGAACTTTACTCATTTACGCAGTTGCCTTCGGTTCTTTTGTTGAAATGCCCAGAAAATGTAGAAATAAAAACATACAGTCTTATATCCTCTTTGAAGGTAAGTTAGAATTTCTACTTTCTATATAAAATAAATATATAGGATGGAGAGGACACAGCTAACTCACCTGATGAAAGGTTGCTACTTTACGAGGCCGATGTCGTAAACCATCTTACATCATTCAAAAGTGGCGATTATGTTGTTGAAAAGCTGAATACCAAGTATCCAACCTATAACTCCTTCAAAGTTGGTGTTCCAGAACCGCTATGGGATAGCATTTTTTGTGAGGACTTTTGGCCGGAAAACACTTTCATCAGTGAATTCAAACTACCAAGGCGCAATTTAAACTCTCAACGCACGGCCGAGACTGGGGCAAACATAGCCTAAACCCAGTAAATGATAACCTTAATGTCTTGTTTCTTAATGTGCAGGGGTTACATTCCAAGGAAAACATCTTAGGCCTACATGCTGTGAGTAATCAGTATGACTTTCTCTGCCTTAGCGAGCATTGGTTGAACCCAAACGAGGCAGGTTATGTTATCGTTGAGGGTTATGAGCTTTCATCGATATTTTGTCGTAAAACCCATATAAGAGGTGGCGTCGCAATATTCGCCAATAATAGCAAGCC
Source organism: Macrosteles quadrilineatus (assembly GCF_028750875.1). Taxonomy (NCBI): domain Eukaryota; kingdom Metazoa; phylum Arthropoda; class Insecta; order Hemiptera; family Cicadellidae; genus Macrosteles; species Macrosteles quadrilineatus. Next base: position 31,879,312 of record NW_026542598.1, on the reverse strand, counting down.
TACTAGGCCTACCTTCCAAGTGTTGGACATTGAATGTTTTTGTCATGAAATAAGCTTTGAATGTGTGGGAATAGTTTTAGATAATCCTAAAATCATAATTGTTTGTATATATCACTCTCCTGCAGGGGATGAACTTATATTTCTGAATAATCTGGAGCTACTACTGATCCACCTGAGTAAATTGAAGATGAATATTGTTATTGGTGGCGATGTAAACTCAAGATTTGATGTTACCCGAGATCAGCCTAGTGTTAGAAGATTACTTAACCTACTCAGGCAATTTGATTGTGTTTACTTAAATGACAAGCCTACTCGCAAAAAAGCTTGTCTGGACAATATTTTTACAAATGTCCCGATCAACTCCTGCTCCACACACATCGTTCACCCTGACATAGCTGATCACGAAGGCCTGGAGTTGAGGCTAATAACGGCATCAGAAGCTGCTAAACCATATATTGAGGAAATTATGCACCGCAGTCTTTCCCCAAGGTGCTTAAACAACTTTAAAGCTGAACTGGGGAATGTGAACTGGCCTAACATCCTGAACAGTAACCGTGCGGCCGATCAGTCAGCTGAAGAGACTTTCAATTTATTTTTTAACAAGCTGATTGATATTTTCAACTTAACTTGTCCTGTTAGTTACCTAACCGCAAAGAAGATTTCCGGACGTAAGGACAATAGGCCTAAAAGTGGAGTGGCCTGGTATAGTGATGACCTCAAGAAACTTAAGGAAACAGTTATGGCTTACCGTACTGTCTACATGAACCTTAGAACTGATGCCTCGTACAGTGCCTACAAAGAACTTAGAAACCTCTATAAAAACGTTGCGAACAGAGCAAAATTAGCCGCAAACGCTGACTTCATTGAGCGATCAGCAAACAAATGCCAAGCAGCGTGGACGATAGTAAGGCGAGTTTCTGGAGAGAAGAAGGAGGTCAGCAACAACCATTCTGCCGAGGACTTCAATAGATTCTTCATCGACTCCGTAAACGATGTTCGAGCCAGCATTCCTGTGAGTCCCCTGCCTGCGGATCACTTCCTGCAGCAAGTGAAGAGGCCCAGCACCCAACTTGAGTGGAATGAAGTGTCATGTGATGATGTGCTCAGTGCAGTGTCAAAAATGAAATCCTCAAAAAGCAAAGATGTGTATGGTCTCACAAGCAATATTGTTAAACACATTATCTTTGAAATAGTAATGCCCCTTGTCTTTTGTATCAACCTATGTCTGAAAGAAGGTGTTTTCCCAACCTCCCAAAAAATTTCTCGAGTCATCCCAATTTTCAAAAAAGGGGAAAAATCACAGATTAAAAATTATCGTCCTATTTCTCTGGTCCCTATAATTGGCAAGATCATTGAAGCTGTCATCAAACCTCAGGTATGTTCTTTTTTTGACACAAACAAAATTTTTTCAAATTTTCAATTTGGTTTTCGTAAAAGTTTGTCTACCGTGGATGCCCTGGACCACCTTGTTTCTAAGATTTTGAGAGCTTTTGAGGAGTCGAGCTTTGCTCAGATCACAGCTTGTGATCTGAGTAAAGCATTTGACTGTATTGATCACAACATACTCATCACTAAGCTGGAGTACTATGGCATCCGCGGTATACAGCTTAAGTTTTTTGATTCATACCTGAGAGAGAGAACTCAATTCGTTGATGCAGGAGGCAAGATGTCAAGCTGCTTGAAAGTTAGCTCAGGTGTGCCACAAGGCTCGATTATAGGCCCCCTTCTTTTTATCACAGTCATCAATGACCTACCAGCCAATATTAAAAGATCCTCTACCATCATGTTTGCGGACGACACCAATTTTTTGAGTGTTCATCCCAACTTTTATGATCTTATGTCAGTAACTGAGCTCACAACTGATTCAGCTTATATGTGGTTTAATGCTAATAGCCTTTGTCTTAATAAGAATAAAACTCAAAATCTATTGTGTAGTCTTAAAAACATCCCAGTAGAGTCACAAGATGTAAACAATGAAAATGTAATTACAGTTTTAGGAATAAAAATTGATAAATGTTTAAGCTGGTCTCCTCAGATAGATTTGGTTTGTGCAAGATTGTCCAGAGTAATCTGTTTGCTTAGAAATCTTATGGGTGTTGTACCTGAAACCTACATAAGGGTAGCCTACTTTGCATTTTTCCAATCCATAATTAGCTACGGCTTGATTCTTTGGGGAAACAGTAGTCACATAAGTGAAGTGTTAATACTCCAAAAGAAGGTAGTTAGAATAATAAACAAAGCTCCAATTGAAGAGCATTGCAAGCCATTGTTCATAAGAAGTAGAATATTGACTGTGATTAATCTGTACATATTTATGTGTTTACTTAGGGTTAAGAAAAATACTAGTTCCCATGTTTATAGGTTTAATATCCATTCACACAACACACGTAATCAGTTCCTATTAGACGTGCCTTATTGTAGGTTAAGTAAATGTAAAAATAGTTACCATGTTATTTCATTAAGATTATTTAATAAGCTTAGCATCAATGCCAAAGAATTGGACCTTAAGTCATTTAAAAAAAGAGCTCAGGATTGGTTACTTTTAAATCCTTTTTATGACTTAGAAGAATATTTTAAGGTTGACGAAGTTAACTTTTAATGTCCTCACATTTCCACATTGTTTTTTATTTGTAAGCATATGTATTAGTATAGCCTATTTTGACTTGTTTTTAGGCTTGTTTTGTTTTGCCTAAAAATAGGCTGTTTATGTAATAGCTGAATTTTCTTGACTTTTGTCTATTGCATTTGTTGTAAATGTTGAAGGACAATAAAACGGTTCTGATTTCTGATTTCTGATTTCTGTTGCAGACGAGTCAAAGAACACATAATACTTGATAGTTCTTGAGGCTTCTTCAGAAGTAGGCCTAGATGGCAGTTAAGGTTGTTCTTGTAACTGCCATCTAGGCCTACTTCTGAAGAAACCTCTGAAAGAGGCGAAATGTCAAGTATTATTATGTGTGTGTTTTATGTGTTCTTTGACTCGTCTGCAACCTTTCATCAGGTGAGTTGGCTGTGTCCTCTCCATCCTATATATTTATTTAATCCAAGCTAAATGCTTTTTCCTAAAATCATTACTTTCTATATAATAATTTTTAGTTTTTATTGAGAAATACACTCATATATATTCACCTCTGTTATTTTCTTCTTGTTAGTCGTAGTACCTGTTAAATATTCAACCCGCACGAGGTAAAAGTAGAAAATTAGGACATACACCTAGCAATATGTTAATTAATACTTCGTAGAATTTAGGTTACCCTGTGTACGCCAGTCGCCGAATCGCCACCAGCTCTATAATAACATCGTAATAAGCGTGTAGCAGGTTAGCAGCAGTGTCGATCTACGCATCGCTGGAACAAAGCCAAACTCGGTCTCAAAACTCAAAGTTATGGATTGAATTACGTCCTGGTCAAATATTTATTGTATTTTAAATAGGGATAGGCCGATATGAGAATTTCTTGATTCTATACCAGTTCTGAAATATTACTCACAATTCTTATATGGATTCCGTGTAAAAACTCATATTTTTAAGGAATTTGCCATGGTCAATGTTTTAGTATTTGTCTGTGTTCGTGTAGCAAGCAATGGCGGAACTGTACAGTAGAGTGTAGACACTAGACAGACAACACGACGACGTGATGACAATGTAATTCCTAATCAACCCTCGACTGTGGATTGAATTGATGTTTTAGCTTTGATTTTTAGTTTAGTTAATTTGTATGTAATTTGCGTTAATGTCGGGATTAATGGTAATTGCTTGGATAATATTCAAGTTAACTAAACGTTTTATATGTCAAATTGAAGCTAAAAATAACTAAGTTTTGTTTCCCCTGTAGCAAGGGAGGAAACTTTGACCTTGGCATGCGTAAAACAGGTGCGGGGTGATAGGCCCGCTATTGTGGCTAATACGCGGTGGTTGCGTTTACGACGCAACAGAAGGCACAGAATGTAATCTGTAGTTCGTGGAGTTTTATATCCATTGCTAAATTGAACTAAATTTAAATCTACTTGATGATAAAGAAACTTGATGCTGGTTTAGTGAGTTTTGTGGCCCCGAAGTGTTTTGAAAAGACATTCACCTGGCCCCGGCTAAAAACAAGCGATGACATATCGAAGAAATCCGACAATTCTGCATCAGAAGCCGGAGAAAATCGATTGCCCAACGAAGTGTTCAGTTGAACAAACCTAAATTAGTCACTTCATGATATTATTTATAAAAGATATAGAGTATTTGTGCCGAAAAAGATTCAGTTAAGACATCAGATAAACCCGCCAATCGCCCTAAGCGTACAGACTTTGCCAGTTTTACGCTCATATAAGATTGATGAAAGTCTGAATTTTATTAAATATTCTGAATTGTATGAAAGAATGAGAAAAAAAACTTTATTCTTTTCCCTTCAATTTGACGTTTAAATCGTTTAATTATCTTGAATAGTCCCCGAGCAACGACCGTTTGCAATCCTGGCATTCTTTTAAAAACACCCTGTACATAATTTTAATTGTAATAATTATGGTTTTTTACCAGTTTAAAGTTAATCATAAGTAACTATCGGCAAATATAACGTGAAAAACGTAACGTTAAAAACTGCTTCAGTAGGCCTAAGAAAACCATTTTTTACCATTAATTAATATGAGTATACAATATGTTTATTCATTGGTGGTTCATTAGGCTGTGGAATATAAACATTTATTCTTGCCAAAAATATACTTTTTGTACTGACCCAGTTGATATGAGACCTTGACATTGATGATGTATTTGCCACTTTTTCATCGAATAGCTTGTAAAATGTGTTATAGCCTACATTTAAGGAATTTGGTCGAAGACTAGTTGACAGTCACCTAAATGAACAAACTTGTTCCATATCCCTTATAATATTGAAGATTTTACTATTTCCAATATTAAGTATCTCTATTGTATTAGTCTGAAAAACCACCAGTAGTATGAAACCACCAGTAAAACTTTTAAGCATGCAACTGGTATGTTTTAATGTTTTTCTGTTTCAGGGTCCATACCCTGAAAATATGAATGACTTTGATGAGTCAATTAAGGCACTGTTTGTTGTTTGTAAAAGCACCCATCGTAAAATTAGTGAAAAGATTTTAAATGCACTTGTAGACAGGTAAGTTGAAAATTTGCACATTGCCCCAAATGTAATAGTCTAATTATAATTGTTGGATTACCAATCATTATTTTAATCATATTAAGCACCAATTCTTTGTGTATTGATTCCACAAAAATGTTAAATGGTGTTTGAGGAATTATTTTGACTTTCCATCAAGTTTAGAACATATTGACAAATTTCTGTGGTCGGCTCTTCTGTGATTTTATCGAAAAGGCCAGATAACTTGTATAATCAATGTAAATTTTGTTTTCCTACCAATGCATGGAAATGATCACATTGCCATATCTGTAAACAGTACGCAAAATAGCTCATTGCCGCTCTAGGGCCATTCCTGCTCACTAATCAGCTAATTTCACAGTTGTCGTTTCTACACCAACCACGGTTGCGGATCTGGTGCATTAGTTAAAACCGGTAAGTAAGTCACACAACCTTAAATAAAGCAAACATAACCTAAATAAAATGTTATATATAGGCTACATCTAAAATGTAGCTGGCTGAGCTAAAGCTAAAGCAACCATCTACAGTTCTCGAGCGGTAATGATGTACTTTGGGCTCTTAATACACAAATAGCTATTGTCTGTGTTATGATTTTACTTATTTACATTTAAGCTACTTGTTTTCAGCCGAGGACCGACATTTGCCTTGGGAGGGGGTATATCAGATGGATTCTTCTACAGGGAAGGCTACAATGAGTTTACAAAAGGAGGACTCTTCATAGAATTCAAGGGTGATAATGTAAAAGCACATTCAACATTGATAAATGAGAATGATACCGCCTCAATGGAAAATGCTATTGCAAAGGTATACAAGTGTTTCTCAAATAGCGCTTTTAGCAAATTTCCCTGTAGGGAAGTTGCTATTACCGTAGGTCTCATGGGTTTGACAATGTCATAATAAACAAGTCACAATAGTTTAAAACCAAGCAAGCTTTAAGAAACGAAAAATATGTTTTTGTTGTTTAACATCCTAATTAGGCCTAACTCTGAAAATGAATTTGTAATGCTTTCTCATGCTAACTACTGATCGATCTAGTTAACTCGTTAACTCATTATATAGAGTTAGCATTGTAAACTCAAACAAAAGTAACTTGTATCTAGCCCTTTTTGTTTTCCGTATTTTGATTTTTAAAATCTCCTCGTGTAGTGTTTTTTGTAATTTTTGTTGTAATATGTTGAGCCCTGAAGGAAATCCTCTGATTTATGTGGCCCCACTCAGACATTACTATTAATTTGTAAATCTCTTGATGTTGTGATTTCAGCTAAGAGAGAACGCCGGTGAAGTTCCAGAAGATGGGGTCCAAGTGGCGTTCATCGCCCAGTGTGTTGACCGAAGACATCTTGAGAAACAGGAAAGTAGTTTGTTTAGAAAATACTTCCCAAACACGCCTCAGTTTGGTTTCACAGCCTGGGGAGAGTTTGGATTAAAAAATGGAAACTCAGGTAGGCCTAACTTGTTTATGTTTTTAGACTACTTGGTAACAATACAGAGCAGATGGTTATCTATTTTATAATAAGCACCAGGGGACCCAGCCTTACTCTGTTGTATTTAGTTGTGTTTAATCGTTAAAACAATATCGTTAACAGACATTTTATAATTTACGGAAAACATTTTTGTGTACAAACCGTAGACATTTGATCGCTGAAAACAAAAATAATAATAATTAATATTAATAATAATAACTAAAAAAAAATAATATGCAATGTTATGATCTTGCTTAAGTGCTACTTGCACAGAATTTGTCTCCCCTCTAGTCATTGAAACCCATGGTTTGACTTATACGCTCACCGATTACGAAGATAAAAAGATGATATAAACAAAATCATATTAGTTTCAGAATGGCTTATCTGACAACGATCATTCAGTTTTTCAATTTCTAAAGAAATTTTGAGAATCTGTCTTTTTTTTATTGGGATTCAGGATATGGTAGTAGTTTTAAGCCAATCAAAACCCGCAGATGTAATTAGTTTACTTGGAATGCCGCAGGGATTAAGTTTTTGTGGATACGGCTAAGTAAGAAAATCAGTATTTGATCAATACTATATTCCCCTATATCGAATAATCTTCAGTGTAATCTTTGCTCAATAGTTACAACTGATGTTTTTTCCTTTGTACTGTATTTTGTAGTTTGCTAGTGTACTGTGGATGTGACAGTTCTTTTGTTTACTGTCTCTTTGTTATTTTGTTCAACCAATGTAGTCACTTGGCAAACCATAAGGCCAAAGTTAATTTTTTTTAAATTTCTAATGAGTTGTGTAGAGAAATACAAATTTTCCTGAGGTAGTGGTTTTGCCAATCACGTTTTCAGGACTAAAAGTCCCTAATTACAAAATTGAGTGAAAATCCTTCCACTGGATTTCCAGATATATATTACATACAGACAAACAGACTTAGCTCGTATTAGAGTATAGGATAGGATACGAAGTGTCTCTTCCTCTGCATCAAGTAAACATTAAGTGAAATGCATTTTGCATTAGTCAATTACTTTGTACACCAATATTTCACATTTATACTGTTTGACCCCTTAAGTGCCAAATTAGTCAAATGAGTTGATTAAGAGCCAAAGAGGGTCATAAAGCCCCAAACAAATTTGATATTGATTTAAATCTATGATCCTAACATAATTTTAATTAAGGGAGACAAAGGATAGGATAAGCAAGCTTAGCACTACCTTTAGAAATGTTGGCATCCCACTTCACTACAGTAACACAGAAGAAAACACAAAAGAAACACTGGATATTTCAAGGCCACTGGCCCCTTTCTCAACATTGAGAGTCACATTAGATACTTAGAGTAAAATGGGTTTTCTGTCAGAGGTAGTGTTTCATAATAGTTTTGTTATTTAGGTTTGCTCAACAATTAAAATACCATACAACAAAACAAACCAAAATTGAATTTTGAATTTTGATTGTAATTAAAATAATTCAGAAGGTCTTATATCTTTCAGCAGAATTGTATTTAAAATTTAAATTCAATTGAGGTTTATGTTTTACTGGATTACCGTAGTCAAATTAGGAATCCACAGGATTAAAAGATCAAATTTCACTAGATTCACTGATATAAATAAATATAGGAATCTTTGGCGACCAGGTCTTTTCTGTATTAAAAAGTTTCCTTTAATGTCACTACCCAGCCCAAACTTTTAAACCTAAATAGTTAATTTATTTGACCAAAATCTTAAGAAATATGTCTTTGTTAATCCTACCATTAGAATTAATTCTGTAATGACTGTAACTTTTTCAGAGGAATCCCCAAAGCAAAATAAAAGCAAGAAAAAGAAGCTTGAATTTAGTTATGTGTTTACGACTTCCATCTTGATTGTAACAATAAGGAAGACAAAGACGTAAGACTGAGAAAACTGTGAAGACTTTTTCTTATGTTGCTTTAGTGAGTATTATTATACAACGGACTCAAGATTTATACAGACTTTTGTTCGATTCTTACAGACCATTTGAAATAGGCTATGTTTTATTGTTTTTGCAATTTACATTAACATTGATTACCACTCATTATAAGTTATTTTTAGTTTTAGTTGTTTTTTAAGGAGCAAAAGTTATTTTATTTGTGATAATTACAACATTTTTTTACCATAAAGGCCAAATGTATGGTAACCGTAGCAATATTATAAGATTATATTTACTGTGTTGTGAAATTAAATATTCAGCTACCATAGTGAATAACATTAGTTTTAATTAATTCCAACAATAGTTGTCATTAGTAAATTTAAAGTTACAGAATAAAAGTCATTGAGTAAACAATTCGTTCCTTAGTAGGAAGTATTAGTCCAATCAAAATTGTAACGGGTAATTGTGTTAAATTTTCTGTTATGATTACCCAAAGGCAGCTCCAGACAAAAGCTGTTAGTTTTTTGTTCGTTTCAGGAATAGCAAATATTTGTTTACTTTGATGTGTGCAAAAATACTGACAATGAACGGGAAAACTTGAATACGAATGTTTGCTGCTTGGCGAATGGCGCATGTGTGGAGCTGCCTTAAGAAAAGTATTAAGTTTTGGAATTCATTTAAATAGAAGTACCTACTCAGGTCCTCGAATGATTTGGGGTGCTGAATCCCATTGTGAGTTTGCTAACACAGTGATTGTAAACTACAAAATGTTTAAATCAAAAGTTACCCTCGAGGGCCAAATAAATTTTTATGTACTTTCATTTCCGACTAAGTTTTGTTAGTTTTTTTAATTTTTTATGTCTTCGCCCCCGTGGCAAGCCTAGCACTTTTCGGACGAAATAAGTAAATAACTAGCACTCTTCGGAAAATTACTTACTAATATTCTAGCACCGAAAGGGTTAATCTATAATATTTTTATTTTTCAACTAAAGTTTGTTTCAATTAGAGTGACGTGCAGGATGTGAATGCATACACAAACCCTTCCTCTACCATAACTTTTGTTATTTTGTGCAACCATCCCAACAATTAATCAATTTAAAACTTAGCGTCTAGTAGTGTCTCAGTGTAGTTGGAAGCCTTCCCTCATTCCAACTTATACCCTGTCCTAATTGACACGATTTATACCTGCGTGGGTTATTAATTACTAGGAACTTATTCAAAAAGTGTTTTCCTTGTTTGATTTAAGTCTTAGGTTTTATATCAGTTTTGTTTTGTATTTTTCTTCATTTTTTGGGAAGAAATACAAAATTGTATATACCCTTCTCAAAATAACATTGTAAAAACTTAAATAAACCTTATTTATTGCAAAAAGAATTTGAAAAATTATTTACTTAGTGCTCCTAACGAGAAAAATTATTTACACCTTTGCAAAACATATTGTTTGTATGATATCACCTCATACAGAGGTAAATAAGACGTCAAGCGTTATTTAAAAGTGAATCGTTTATTATAACTTAAACAATCTAAGGTTCACACTGTACAGTATGTACCTCGTTAGTTCCGTAGTCCACACAAGCATTGACAGGCCAGCCTTCACTTATGTGTGTGTACTCGGTTAGATACATCGCTGGTGTTGCCATAATCTGCAATACAGATTAGTGCAATTATAACCATGACTGCCCTTAACATATAGTAATATAAATGTCTGAATTTTTTAAAACAATTGTGGGGTTTTAGTGATTTGTAAAAGTTAGACAAATCATAATTCTATACTGGTATCCCTGCATTCAGTAGCTTAAGCAATTTGTTGAAACTAGTGATGATCAAAACCAGAATTTTTAAATCTTAAAACCGAGACCTAAACTGGTGAATCGCAGTGGGTGTGTTCAAAGCAAGGCCTCCAAGAAGCCCAGACTTGGTTCTATGTAATTTAGTAAAAAAAACTTGACTTATCTTAGAGAAAGAATCACATAATCCAGTCTCCATTGTGATAAGATAAATATGCAAAGAGTTGGCTGAAGCAGAAATAAACTATCGAAAGGATGTATGTAAAATAAGATAAATGTCTATTGGTTATTTGAGGTTCTACAATTCGCTAAAACCCAGGATTGGATACATGATTTAAAAAGCTGTTGAACGATGAACATATTTACCTGTCCCCGAGACGCAGGGTAAGGGGCGGCTACAAATTCAACTTCAGGATCAAAATATACCAAATCACTCTTTGTCAGTGGATGGCCAAAACTCGCTGTAGTCTCAGATTTTAATCCTCTGGAAAAACAGACAAAAGTTACTGGGCAAGATAGAAATCAATTTGATTCTTTTATAAGTCATTAACATGGTCTCTGTGTGTAATTAACTTTACTTACATTAGTTTCAATGAGTTTGAAGAATTTCCATCAAAATTGTCTGGGTAGCCGACTATACTCAGTTCACAAAATTTAGGCGCTTTTAGGGAAGAAATCCATCCCCTCCACTTCACCATCCTGCCATTACAGTAAAACCCCTCATATCCGAGGGGTGTGTTAACAGTGTTGGACCGAGCCTCTGGTCGGATAAACCAACCTATTATTAAATGATAATTTGTATCTAATAACAACCTGTGATTGGTTAAAAGTAGTGTTTAAGTCTCTTTTTGGAATCTACTAGCTCAACTGAGAAGTGAACCCACTAAAAATGTATATGAACAGGAAACCGATAAACCGTGAGAACGCTCAAATCAAGGAGACTATGTGTACAGTAGTGTGAAATATTTTTTGTTTTCGATTCCGGGAAGTGACCGGATAAACCGAGGACCGGATATTAGGGATTCTAATGTAAAATAATAGCTTAACAGATGAAGTTTGCCAAACCGTCAATCAGCTAGGCATATATAATAGGCAAACTGCCTAAATTTTGTGAACGGAGTAACAGTCACAGTGCTTGCCATCAAATCTAATGGTCATGGTTCAATTCCAAGATTCCAAGCGAGATTAATTCTTACCCAGTTGTAATTTTTCTTGGGCTCAACACAAGATTAGGGTTTGGACCATTCCCGTATAACAACGTAAAAAGATGCTAACAACGTGTTTAGACACACACACTAAATAAATAACAATCTTATAGGCTAAAGTTCGAGACCAGTAATGTTATCAATTCTTTAATGTGTTTTGGATTTCTCACCAATCTTGGAATCAGTTTTCTCTGAAACATCCCTTTTACAGCCAACTTCACTGATTTTTACGATTGAGGTGTCATTTGGATCTTATGCTATAACAGAGGGATGAATGGTAACTGAAATGGCAGAATTCCCTTTAGGACTAAAATAAAAAAAGAGTTCTTAAAAAATAAAACATATACAGTAAATTAGGTAAAATATTGCAGAAAAACTCACGAATGAGGAACAAAGCGATGTGGTCGATGAACACTGTTGTTGAAACAAGCTTTTTTGAACACTGCTTTGTCATAGACTGGCTTGTCACGTGGAGTTAAAATAGAAGTTACATCTATCGGTTTGCTTCTATAAAAATCTGCGTCATTCTAGAAAAGATTATGTTGAATTTAAAATGTCACTAATGCTTGTATGCATGTACTTAGCATCAAATATTTTAATTCTTATACTTATCATGTTTTAAGCCATAAAATGACTGCAACCATGTACACCAGTTCATATTAATCATCATTAAACATTATGCTTATGCAGTGTGTTGGTTTCCACATATGCAACAAGAACAATGAATCGTAGTCCTAGGACGCTAGTCTCAAGCCCAGGATCGTTTTTAACATTACTTCAGGTTAGACCTAGAGTTTGCGTTTGCGCATATATTACTTAGATAAAATATCATTGGTGATTTGCCGGGATTTTAACTCGGTACCTCTGGGTCCAAAGTTCCGCGCTCACTCCAGGTGGTTGGTATATTAGATATAACATTACACTTTTCACTTAAAGCTACATTCATGCGAGCACAACCCAAAAATTAGATACCTGTAAACTATGCATGTCTTGTGCTTCAACCTGGAATCCAATTCGTTCTCTAATACACTGTAGAGTGTTGTACCAGTATTCTTAGTTTGCTAGACCAATGGGATGACAGAGGGCGTGGTTTTGGACCCTGAGGTCCTGTGTTCTAAACCCGCTAATGGCAACCCTGATAATGCTGTGACCCTCTAGGTAATTCTTAGCGACAGCTTAGTTACTTTTTATTCATCCTTTCTTTTGTTCCTGGCATTACCACTTGGATAAAATCCATTGGTGATTTGGCGGGATTCAAACCTAGGACTTGAGGGACAGAAGTTCTGCGCTCTTAGACCAGCTTGTTTCCCTTTGTCCTGACTCTTTGTTTATCAGGAACTGACCAAAATCTTGTTTAACGAGGATTTTAAATTTTAAAATATTGGAAACAACCATTGAAACAGACACAGCGAAATCATCAATCTCTGGTGTTAAAAGGGTTAAAATTTTTATACACAATATTACATATATACATTTACAATTAGGCTTACTCTGTGTATATAATGGTGAGAGAGGTGGGTGGTGGAGATGTAAGGATCTAAAAGTCTTGTGAATCCTTGATACTCAAACCCTGTCACCAGTGGGGACTGACTAGTGTCTCGCTTAACCTACAAAACACAATTAGTTAATATGTTGAAAGACACTATGGACATTTTGATCTCAACACTAGATTTTAATTTGAAATACTTGAACTGGAACTTATCATGAGCTATGACCCTTCTATTTATCTATGATCATTAACTATAATATTCCTTTAATTCCCCTCCTTTCCCGTAGAGACAATTTTATATTTAGCATAAAAATTATCCATAAGGAAATATCTCTTTATAATATTTTGGAAACTTATTAATTACTTGGATTATTAATTACTTATTAATTAAACTTGGAAATTATTCTCTTTGGAAAGAGGTACTGAAATGCCATTCAACTACATCCTCCCAATTAAATTTTGGACAATCAAATAGACACACCTTATAGACCAACTGCAGCCATATTTTATTCCAAAGTTGAATTAGCCTCCCGAGTGTGTGTCAGTCTACAAATCTATTTATCCTTTTGACAGTTCAGTTTGGCTTGGTTATGAAATGGTGTATTCAACTGAAATCAGAAATTCACACCAACCCACACTGCTAGTGATGGAATTCAACAAAGCTAATTTACAATATAAAACTGACTTCACCTTAACATGGGGATTAAATATCTATTCTATCATCAATAGTCAAAGGCCCCTCCTAAATCAGGATTCCCGACTAAGACCACATGGAAATCACACTTTTCAACGCCTTCTCAATTATAATAATAACAACAACAACAAAAATAACAATCACTCTTCTTTGATGCATGACCTGTCAGCTAATCATAGAGATGTTTACCGAGCACAAGTAGTCGTCCCTGAGTTCCACCAGAGGGTGCTGAGGTAGCCAAGGACGCTGGTATTGGTCTCTACACTCCGAGACTGGCGCTCTAGCTGGGTTGGGAGGCCGAGCCTTCACCTTGAACATATTTAGAATTGCATTAAACAGCTTCAGAAAACTGACACACTTGATTCCTGTTAGCCAAGAATTTATGTTGCAATTCACAACACTTGTCATTTAAACCATTGAGCTCCAAAGTCCAATATATCGGACACATGAGTAACATGCCCAAACCTTCCAATTCACCAATCAATGTGAGTAAAAAAAAAAACATTGGAAGTTATAGGCTACCTGACATATGCTGCAACCTAGAATCAAGTTTGGAACTACGCTTGGGCTTTTGTGTGACCAGTGTGAGTACGGTAGACAGACAGTCTGATAAATGCCTCTGAATCATGGTTCAAATCCTCAGGTCTGGTAGCTACTAGCTAGACAAGTAACATGGAGACGTAAGGTACAGAGGAACCATTCAATGGTACACAAGTGGTGTATAGCACTAGTCTAGGGCAATTGCAAAGTCCATCACCGCCCCTCACCCTCATGTACTTACAATACAATGCATATGGTGTATGGCCTGTGCACTTTGCAATAGGAATTTTTCTCAGTACTTGCCGCTCGGGCTCTTCCTTCATCATAAGTATATTTCTACTAGAGTTGAAAGCGCATGGTCGTCTCATAAACAAATTTCCTCTGTACCTTACTTCTATGTGTAAGTAATAAGAAGTTCACATGTCTGTGGGAGAAGCCCACAACAAATAAGTGTTATGTAAGCTTGGGTGAAACTTGATTGGATGGGTGGATTCTTGAACCTCCAATCATGCATTTTTCTTATCCTTATTATGTGCGTTCACCAAAAACTTGTTTTATAATAATTTTTGTTATAATATGAGAGGAAAACTTTATAATAAGCATGATTAAGTCATTAAATAATCCATGGAGTTTGAAGACTAATTACAAATAAATGGGTTTTTAGTTTTTATCCTACATGTGTACACAAATTCCCAAGGATGATTTGTAGATGTAACTTCAATTAGTTAAATTTACCTTTTCAGCATAAGGTTTGATGTAGAGTGTGGTTGCACAATTGACCTTTTCCGCTCTCACGGAGGGTTCAGGCAGTTTCCAGTTTAAATCTCCGGTGAGAGGTTTGTAAGTGTTTTTCTCAACAAGCAAGTCTTTACCTCTTAGTTCCACAGGGATTTTTGCTGGCTTGTCCTGCAAATAGATTTATATGAGGAATAACATTGTCAAAACTCTATATACATGGTGAACGGAAACAAACTTTACGTTAATCTATGTGAAAGAACACCACTTGCTACTCGCTCAATATCAACTCTTTTAAAGTAAATTGTTCTCATATTAATTTTATATTTTAATACGTTTTTGATAGAAATATTTTGACTAGCCTATACTAAAATTTTGGCAGAGTATATAGAAGTTGGTAGTTCAGGTCCTGATGATAAAAACTATCAAACGTAAGTGGCTTACATTGTGGCCCTCTAGTGGGTGGAAGCTTCTAAATTATATATGAGTGAATTTGATAAAAATACATTTTATTTGTTATCATGTCGGTAATGATTCTTTATTGTTATTTTCTGTCAGATAACTTTTATGGATAAGTTTTTTATTTATTTTTTTTTAAGTAAAGTCACAACTGGTAAAGAAAAGGGTTGTATATGTTAGGTAAGAAGATCGGGGTCTGGACTGTTCCTTGTTCCTTTGCAAAAACCATAAAAAATTCCAAAATCCCAAAAGTTTAAATTTAAAAAAAATTAACCTGACCTCAACCTATTAATATACTCTTGGGAGACCTTGGGAATATTAATTTTAGTTGTCATGTTTTACTCATGTTATGTCCATAAGTTGCAGTTATGTAGAATTTGCAGTTATGTAGAACTGTAATTGACTTAGGTACTATGTATACCTAATACCACATGTGTGTCAAGAAGCTGTGATGATTTTCTAGTGTTACTACTATAAAGCCTTAACAATGACATTGCAGTTTAACACTGGCTTGATAGTACATGCTGACATTAGACATTATAATACAAAATGCTGGCAGTATAGTACAACGCTGACATTAGACATTATAATACAAAATGCTGGCATTATAGTACAATGCTGGCAGTATAGTACAATGCTGGCAGTATAGTACAATGCTGGCAGTATAGTACAATGCTGGCAGTATAGTACAATGCTGGCAGTATAGTACAATGCTGGCAGTATAGTACAATGCTGGCAGTATAGTACAATGCTGGCAGTATAGTACAATGCTGGCAGTATAGTACAATGCTGGCAGTATAGTACAATGCTGGCAGTATAGTACAATGCTGGCATTAGACATTATATAATACAAAACGCTGGCATTGTAGTACAATGCTGGCATTATAGTACAATGCTGGCATTATAGTACAATGCTAACATTATTGTACCACGCTACCATTATAGTACAATAGGTTAGGAAATGTTCCCACTCAAAAAACTTATAATATGCTGATGAACCTAAAAATGGCATACAGAATAAAATAGATAAATCATATTTTAAACAAATCAATGTTCAAATTTGTCAATACCTCTACATGCCGTGGCACAGGGGCTGAGTATCGGAGCCCAACTCCGGTGGAAGTTTTGTAGTCAAAACCTGGTAGGATAGACTTGCACGTGTGTCGCAAGCAAGGCATGAAACTAGACTGGTGTTCTTCCATTCTGTCAATAAAATAGTATATCATGTTGGATTTGGCCAAAATTATGCCATCGTTTAGGAGACCCAATTTGCCGGTTTAATGAAATATGTACATTTGGTATTGATTAGTTGGTTTTCAAATTTAGTTTTTGAGAGGGGCCCAAAAACTCAGCTATTTAACTGAACTTATAAGATCACTCTTTATTTGTCATCATTCCACTAGTCAACCAATTTTTACAATGTGTACCTTTAAAACAATTGGCTGCACTTTACTTTAGGTCCTATACACTCATTCGAATGAAACAATCGATTAATCGATATATCGATCGATATTTTTTTATTCGAATGAGTGTCGGACCTAAAGTAAAGTGCAGCCAAACAATTTTGTCTTGTGATAATTTTGAAATATCACAAGCAAAATCCATATTCCATTTATAAAGAATTGTGGAAATCAAGGATTTCAAGAATGATTTTTTAGTTAATATAACTTTTGTTCAGCAAATTTGCTATCTATAAAAGAGTAAATAGAATTTTGGGTACTTACAGTGAAAACTACCTATAAATTGCAAATTTTGACTGTTAAAAAACAAAAATAATAATACTTTAATAAATTTTATTGGTTGTCAATGGAAGAATAAGATTGTAACCTCAAATTACATTCAAACAGTTCAAATGTTTTGACTTTTTGCTCAGCTGTTTCATCCATACTTACCTAGCAACCAGCTGATACTTACCTAGTACATTAGGAGAACCAAGCTTTGCTTTGAGAAAGTCAATTAATTTTTGTATGATTTGTACATTGTTTGTACCTAAAAATGCTTGTCTTTATTCTGGTCTGAAAATATTTCCAATTGAACGTAGCAACATAGGCCTATTGAGAACCACTATTTGTTATTTTAGCCAGTAGCGGCAGGTGATCGTATATAGGTAGTGAAAGGGCTCTGCATATTTTAACATACAAATGAAAGCCTGCCTTAATTCATGTACGGTACCTGTGTCAAAGAATTTCAGAAAAAATAAGTTTCAATTTGTAATACCAACACACATACAATATAAAAAATTATGTACTTCAAATTAATATTTTAAAGGGTTTAATGAAAAGTCAATTATAGTTATTTGTGTAACTAGTGGGCGAAGGAGAGAAATGTTAACGTGCAGCAAAGGCAGTTTTCACTCATGTTATACATTATATTTTTCCTACCATATGGTCGCCATTTCAATGAAAAGAATTTAAGTATAAATAATTAGGTTGTCTTTCAAACTGTACAAGATAATAAGGGTTGCCAACTTATTTTCAAGCCTACACGGATTACGTGCATAATAAAGGTACGCTGTTTTGTGTTGTTTGGTTGGAATACTGGTGTGCACCAAAGTAAGGCTTTCTGTACTGTGATCTGTGCAAGGAAGCCCACTTTGTCTGGTGACTGTAGAAAAACATATTGATTTATTTGTCCATTATTTACTTAAAAAAACAAATTCAAATTTTGCAGATATTTTCCTGAGATTACCTTATCATGGGTATATAGGTAGTAGGAGTAACTATAATATTTTATAGGTAAAATCACAATTGGTATTAATTTTGAACTGTAATTTTTACAGCATTGAGAGTTGAAGTTGAAGGTACCATTTAATTTTTTTTTCATGATATACTTAATTGTTATAAAAATTGTTTGAGCCATTTTTAGCGAATTTCCCTATAGGGAAGTGAAGTAGCTCTCATGGTAAGACCTAGGCCCGGGACCGATTTACTTTTTCATTTTGATGTCCCCAGAGGCCAAAAACACCATTCGTTCAAATTTTTATATATGTATATATATATATATGTGTGTGTGTGTGTCCATCCGCACAATAACTTGAGTAATTTTTGTCCGATTTTCATAAAATTTGGTTTGATGGTGTAAGGCGGGATAAACTTGAATGAGTTCGCGAACCAGCATGATCGGACCATGGGAACGGGGGTTTTATAGGGTAAACATGGGGGATTCTCTTTTTTTTACCCTTAAAACACACAACATATTTAAAGAGCTTAAAAAACAAATAATTTAGTATATCAAAGTGTTTTTGTAAGATAATTGGTTACAGAGAAAATTCAAAAAAATTGTTAATTTAAAATTCTCATGTTATTCTTATGGAGAATATTATAATAATTATGTTGTAGTTGGCTTGTTTATGGATAAATTTTGATCAAACTTGGCGTTTTCATTTTTTTTATACTAAGCTATTGATATTTTAATAAAAAACACACTTTATTAGGTAGTTTCCCTGTAGCAGTTAAACTAGGTACTTGTTAAACATAAATGTAAATTTAATAGATTAATAATTAAAAATCAATCCAGGCAAATGGAAATTCGCTAAGTCGGCAGGTTTGCTGCAGTGGGGGTATTTTATAATACTATTTTCCATTATTTCATGGAAAATAATCTTCTATTATAGTATCAAAAATTAAGGGAGAAGACAGTTGTAGTTGTTACAGTAGCTTGCTCTATCATCCAGTATAAAACGGATTAGGAAAAAGGTGTCATGTTGAACAATCTAGAACAGTTCCAAAGAAACGATGTAAAGAACTATTGGATTGTGCTCTCAGTAGCACTGCGGGTGCTGTTTTCGGTCTAGCTCCCCCCATCTACTGGCAGTAGCCGACGCAGCCCATACACTCACCATTATAAAACGCATCTATTTAAGTTGATGCTCTCTTGAAATATATAGATATAAAATATTGCTAATGCATGCCAAACTCTTTTTACCAATCTAAACTTTATGTCTGTTTATTTTCTTGCAGAAAATAACCCATTTGAACTCATTAAAACACAACTACATTTTCCAGTCTTTACCGCAGATGTTTGACGTTAACGCGTACTTTTTCTTTACTTTCTTGTTACCTATATTGTAAGATACATTGTCATTACACATTGAAACAAAAAAGTATCGAGTTTACGTCAAATATAAGTCCGCGGCAAAAACTTGGCAATGTTATTCTATTCAGAAGTGTTTATTTACTATTTTTTCGTTCAATATAATAGGTTTTAAATTACAAATATTATACTTTAGTACGCATTTAAACGGTCTGTTTTAACGATTTTTTGGGACGTCGGTTTAACCGCAAAATCCGTTATCCAGACTGGCCTCGGTTCTGAGTCTACTGTAATATGTTACCATACACGATTATTTGGAACCAACAATATCAGCTGTCTAAAAACATCTACAAGTTGAGTTTAGTGATTCTGTAGTTATGGGTTATTTTCTGCAAGAAACATAACATAAAGGTTTAAATAGTAAAAAGAGTTTGACATGCGTTAGCAATATTAATCCCTATATATTTCAACAGAGCAGCAACTAAAAATGTGCGTTGAATATAACGAGATAAGCTTGAGCCGCCATCTTGTGAAGATGAGCCCATTTTGTTTGTGCCAACCTTTGTCTGTCTATAGTATTTTATCAGATTTGATTTTGATTTTTTCATGTTGTTCTACTACTATACCGTTTTCTGAGTGGTTATTCTATGTGATTTCCCAAATTTACCTTAGGGGTTGTTACTAATCTTGTTATGTTAGGTACTTTTATTTTTACTTATCGTAATGGAAAATGTCCGCAATATTCCCTCAACACCATAAATCCACCATCATCGAAAATGAACTTCAAACAAAGAATACATGTGGGGTTTCCTAGCTGCCGAATTCAGCTGCATGGTTGTTTGAACGTCGTGCGACACTTTTAATGCACTATTAAGTTTTCGTTGTCAAACTCAGCTACAATGAAAATTCCTGTACTTGATCTTTGTGTGTTGAGTTGGTGCCGAAAAAACAAATGTATTCAGCAGCTAGAAAAACCAGACGAAAATAGTATATTTGTAATAAATGGGCAAAAAAAATAAATTTTATCAACGTTGTTCATAGCTTTTATTTCTATTCTACATTAAATTTATGTGTATAAAAACAATGAGTACTATATTCTATTATTTACATTCTTTACAATATTAATAATACTAACACGACAGTACAAAGAAGGATAGTACACAGGACTCGATACTGCAATACAGTATTACAATACAGTTTCTTACTTAAACAAATACATTGCTGACAACACAGTTGACAAACACAAAAATAGTACCTAAAATAAACACATTTTACAATTGTATATTCATATAACAATACATTACAATATGTTGCATCAATTACAGTAAAATATTTTTAACAATTATTTGTAGTCAAGAAAATAAAAACAAAGAATTATTGTAAATCTTATTGCACAATACCAAAAATAAAATTATTGTTAATACAGAGTAAAAATTATGAATTTCAGCAAATATATAGGATGGAGAGGACACAGATAACTCACCTGATGAAAGGTGCAGACGAGTCAAAGAACACATAAAACACACACATAATAATACTTGATATTTCGCCTCTTTCAGAGGCTTCTTCAGAAGTAGGCCTAGATGGCAGTTACAAGAACAACTGTTAACAGTAACTGTTAACAACAGTTAAACTGTTGTTCTTGTAATTGCCATCTAGGCCTACTTCTGAAGAAGCCTCTGAAAAAGGCGAAATATCAAGTATTATTATGTGTGTGTTTTATGACTCGTCTGCAACCTTTCATCAGGTGAGTTAGCTGTGTCCTCTCCATCCTATATATTCATTTAATCCAAGCAAAATACTTTTTCCTAAAAACATAACCTTGAATATTTCAGCAGCATTTGTATCTAGATTTGTATCATGATTTGTTGACAAGATAAAGTTTTTGAAACTTCAAAATATGATTGGAAGTTTGGTTGTGGACAAAGCTGGCTTTCTTCGGGGACTCACCGGGGGAACTTGACTGGGAATTTTTGACCCTGTTGGAATCCTGAACGGGATCTTGGAGGGTGTTTTCGTGGGAGTTTTTGTGAAAGTCCTTCCCGGAGTTTTTGGAGTTCGGAAAGGGGTTGTTTTTTCCACAACTGTTCGAGTCTGGTTGAGATTTTTTGGTCTTAAAGCTCTTTGACGCTCACATCTCGTTGAGTTGTGCGCCGCATATTTAGATTTCTCAATATGCTCCTGCAACAAAAAAAAACAATTCTTTGATCAACTTTTAATCAAATCTACAATCAACGCATAGAACTCTTTTTAGGCCTAAACAGTCTTTTAACATAGTTGGATGTGGTAACCATGCTTACTTAATTTGGTTGTTAAAAACCTGTGTTTGGTTTAGTCCAAAGACCAACCCTGATATCTGTGCCAAGCACTGTCTCAGAGCTGGAAAACCAATACACTATTGTTCGTGAAGGAACAAGTTAAAAAATTGCTCTATTTTACTTTGGGTAAACAATTTTATGTTTTGAGAAGAAATATGACAATAATATCAAACAAGTATTAAAAGGAACCCTGAAGGAAGATGACCAAGGGAAGTCTACGGCAAAAATGGTGGAGCCAAATGACAGTTGATATAGAAAGAACAGGAACAACTAACGAAGACTTGGATCGAGAGGGGTATGATTGGTGCGGTGAAATACCTACATATATGGCGTTGGGAGTAAGTATGTGTTTTAAATAATTTACATGTAACAACAAATAGTTTTACAGTCACTAAATCACTAAAATGGTTTATATTACCTGTACGTCAGTGATCCTATTGTTGTCGTCTTATGCGACCGGTTTCAGGATTAAAATCCCATCATCAGGCTGTTAAAAATGTCATGTCACTCAAATTGAGGTCGTCGGTAAACACAAAAACACACACATACAATACGAAACACGAAAATACGGAATAACATTGCTACTGGCCAGTACAGGACACTACGACGCGGCACGGGTAGTTGCGTGGTCATGACTGAGGTGTCCTTGCTCCTCTCCCGTTATTTATGGAATGCCGGTGGTATTTTTGTCCTATTCTAATCGCTGCGTCATAGATAATGTTCGACTTGAAAGAGGCCTGTTCATTTAAAATGTGTTGTGGCTCATTTTTGATGGATTTGTAGATCTCGAATTCTTCTAAACAATCTAAAAACTGTCCTTTTTTAGGGTAAATATGTAAAATGTGTAGGTTATTGTCAAGGCTGGAATAATTATGGTTACTGTCTGCGAGGTGGATGGTTGTATGTGTGTGTTTTTGTGTTTACCAACGACCTCAATTTGAGTGACATGACATTTTTTTACAGCCTGATGATGGGATTTTAATCCTGAAACCGGTCGCATAAGACGACAATAGGATCACTGACGGAAAGGTAATATAAACCATTTTATTCTATAAGTGATCC
Organism: Macrosteles quadrilineatus; assembly: GCF_028750875.1. Lineage (NCBI taxonomy): Eukaryota > Metazoa > Arthropoda > Insecta > Hemiptera > Cicadellidae > Macrosteles > Macrosteles quadrilineatus. The sequence goes on along the minus strand of NW_026542598.1, from coordinate 31,856,530 downwards.
TGGGCCACTAAGCATAATGAAAAAAGAAATCACTAGACATTGAAGAAACTTTGAAAAAAAACCAGACTTTTAATTTCTATGATTTATTATTTGTCCAACACTTTCAAGGTGGTCCACACTTTGGCCTTATTAGTTGTGCAGCAGGACTTTGATCGATAAATATTGCACAGGTACTATTTACACACACCAAGATCCACAGTGAAAAAAAATATTAGGAATGTTACAATGTAAATTGAAGGTACAGTAAAAATTATAGTTTAGTTACACCCCAGTTTTACAAAAAGGCCCTAAACTAAAGTCTATTTAAACTCAGGAGTAGGCGGAACCAGTCGACCTTACTAATACCCTCACCCCTTGAGTCTATTGTGCGAGTTCGGGTAGGGGCACGCGTCGTCGGCCTTTGTCGGTGAGTCATTGCTGCTGGTCCCAGTGTCAATATGCAAACTTTTTTAATTGAAAGAAAAACTTAAAACAAAGTATATCACGTGCTGTGTTTTGATCGCCTGATTATTTTGATACCAAATATGAAGGAAATCGGTTAATTTTGGGGAAGGCAAAGTGAATTAAAGTGAGAAAGTGATGGATCTGATGACGAGTTGGCCGTCCATTTGTAAATAAAAGTGTAACTACATCTGTAAGTAGATTTTTTAAATTGTTTTAAATAATGTATATTTGGGTTTTCCGTGTATTATTTTGTTATGCCTTTGCAACGTATATTTTGTGAGTTAGTTATATAATTGATATGGCTCATTTTTAATTATTGAACATAAAATTAGAAGTATTTATTAAATTTTTAACGTTTTTAGAAAATTTAAAATTGATAATTGATAAATTATAATACACAGTGCACCAACCCCGTTAAATTTTCCAATTTTAGGCCCAAATAATCAGTCTTTAACACGTTGGGTGCTGATGACGGGAATTCCCGCAATTGCTTAACATTGAAATAAATGCAACTTTTATGTTCAAACATGTCGATAGCACGAATAGTGTTAAAATTTTTGAAAAGAATACTTTGATGTCTATTTCTTTTTTTTTTGTAATAATAATATAATATAATATTAAGATGTATTTAATTTTAATAGAGTTTGTTGTCAATATCAAGTTAATGAACCAGTGTAAATAAATGCACACTGATAACAGTATAAATTTTATGTCTATATTTTAATAATGAAATTTAATGAACAAAAAACTGCCTGTCCACTGTACTGTATGGTGATATTTATTGTGTAAAGTAGTAATTAAGAGGTTGTTATAAAACTCATCAATCATTTAATCAAAGTCATTCGATAAAAAATTTATTTTATGACCATTAAACATTATTTGAAAACCATGTATACGATTTAATTATTTACTTTGCCTTCCCCAAAATTAACCGATTTCCTTCATATTTGGTATCAAAATAATCAGGCGATCAAAACACAGCACGTGATATACTTTGTTTTAAGTTTTTCTTTCAATTAAAAAAGTTTGCATATTGACACTGGGACCAGCAGCAATGACTCACCGACAAAGGCCGACGACGCGTGCCCCTACCCGAACTTGCACAATAGACTCAAGGGGTGAGGGTATTAGTACGGTCGACTGGTTCCGCCTACTCCTGAGTTTAAATAGACTTTAAACAAAATTATTCCGACTTTTTAAGCACCAAAACACAAAGCACTGAATGTTATAACATGCACATTTATAGGAGTACAATTTTATTGGACAAAAAATTCTGAAAACTTTTATTACTGCTCTTCTAGCGACATTTGAATAAGTGATACCTCCGATATCAAAGAATCTTCCTCACGTTTAACCACAAAATCCATGACTTAATCTAGGTTAAGCAAGTTGTCAGCAGAATCTATAAACAAAATTCACACATTTTTCCCGGCTTTCCCAGCTAAAAAGTACAAAATTCCCGGCGACTAATATAAGCTACTTATAAGAAAAGCCCAATAAAAGTTTTGAAAACAAATTAAAATAATGGATATTGGTAAATAATTTAAAACCCACATACGTTCATTAGCCCTTAAGGCAAATTAACTCTTATTCACTTGACAAACACTGCAAATTAATGATAAAAATTAGCATTAATGAGTTTAACATTGTGCAGTGAATAAACTTACTACTGAGCTAGACCTCCTGAAGCAGTTTCGAACTCCCGAACATAATGATTTTCGCGTTATATTTGCCGATAGTTACTTATGATTAAGTGTAAACCGGTAAAAAAACCAATAATTATTACAATTAAAATTATGTATTTCCTAAATTTAACCAAACTAAAAGTCAAATCTAAAACATCGATTCAATCCACAGTCGAGTGTTGATTGGGAATTGTATTGTCATCACGTCGTCGTGTCGTCTGTCTAGTGTCCGCTCTACTGAACAGTTCCGCCATTGCTTGCTACACGAACGCAGAAAAATACTTATTGCGATAGTTGAGCATTGAACTAGAGCTACAACGCAACCGAAGGAATCACCAAACAATAGAACTCTCAGTGGTATCACTGAATGCGAGAATTGAGAGATGTCGGCTGCCATGTGTAACGTACCAAGGGAATAGTACTTAGGAGTTTGGAACCAGGGTATTGTGGGATTGCCAATAAACGAATAAATAAATGAACATAATGATAATAGTTGAAATTCACAGAAAATCCCCGAATAAAACCATTTTCATGCATATATCCCGGTTTTTGACGGCGGTTAAAATTCACGCATAATTCCCGATTTTCTCGGTTGCTGACAACCCTGTTAAGTAGATACCCTGTAGGTTATCTAAAGTAGTTGTACATTTGGTTATGTACCTAATGCCAGATTCCAGAACGGATAGTTAGAAAAGCAGGACTGTTAGGACATTGAAAAAATGTGACGCTATAGGAACTTCTGATAAACCACTACTAATATACAAATAGCTTCCTCCATTTCATATTTTTTAATCACATGTCTCCTGTTAGTTAACACGCCCACCTGAAACGACTCATATGACAGACTACCGTTTTGTGGAGTGCTCGCGGCTGGCATTCGGTTTTTCCTCGGAGTTGGAGTAGTGAGGTAGGCTCTTACTCCCGCTGTGTTCTCTTCTTTGCGTACCTAGAAACCAAACAAATTTGTTACTAAAATTCTATCAAATAGTAATTTCTTATACAATAGATTTTGGGAAAATGTTATATAATTGCTGCCGCAGGAGTATTTTATTGCAATTGTGATTTTCTTTAGTTCTATTCTGCAGTCAAAAAGTCATCTCCAGACTTTGGAAGATGTCATAACCACTTCTTCAGAAAGTCATCCATTGACTCCTTACATTCTTACAATAATTAAGAGGAAAAAGTAGGCCTACAACTATTGTGCTTTTCTTGATTGTTTGTCAGCCAGTTGAACCATTGGATACTATTTATTTATTTATTCATTTTAAAATACCAACGGTATACCCATTTTACATTTTTTAAACTCAAGTAACATCCCATATGGACCAGCTGTTGCCAATTTTTTATAAAAAAAGAACAATTGAGTGAGTCAGTCAAAGAATGTGTGTGCCAAAATTTCTTTTTTCTACCTTATTTTCTGTTGCTAACATAAACATAGTTGATGGATCATAATAGTTGCTGTAGCTCACAATAAGTTGTTTGATCAGTTTGACTTGGTAATAAAGTTCATGTATTTGACAGTATTTGGTAATTTACACCACAATCTGTCGGTGGCTGGCATAAACTACAACGATTTAGATTCAAAACTGGCAACAACTTCAACATGGAGATGAAATGTCTAGTTGTAGCCAAAGGTTGAGCGTAAACACTCAAGGGCATAAGTTACTGAAGAAGTGATTATGACATCTTCCAAAGTCTGGAGATGACTTTTTGATGGGTCAAATCAAAACTAGTTGCGGCACTAAGCAACTATTAGACTATGAAAAGCAGATATAAATTTTGTTATCATTTTAGTTCCAGGGTATAAGAATTAACATATGAACAAAATACATTACAACAATCAACTAACCAAGGTTCCTTTGCATGAGGAGGCAGTAGATGTTGACTTTGACGATGATGAAGCAGTTTCAATCCTCCTTGCTTTTGTTTGGTCTTGTGGAGTCACCGCGGCTCGTCGCTTTACTCCCGCCATGGTCTGATGTCCGACTCGAGATTTCATTAAGTTGTCAGCATTATTTGCTGCTTTCTGAAAAGTTTCAAAAACAATATCTGTGAGTATAGGACAGTGAGGAAACACTCTGTAGCACATCCTTATTGAATAATGATTCTTACAACTGCAGTTTTAGATTTTTAAACTGTTTATGTAAGTGAATAGGAGAATCGGCGATGATTCGGAAAGTTGAAGTTCAGATAAAATTGGAGTTCTACTGTACTATTGTAAAAAAACTTGTAAAATTATAGCTTTCTATAAGCTAAAACACATGCCTACATGACATTGTCAATTTTCCATCAAATGCAGCCAGTTAAAGCAATGAATGACCTTCGATTGTAAACAAATACAGTTTGTTTTAACCGACCTTGCTTTGAAAGCAGTTCGGTTTAACCGCTGCTTTCTTTCTAGGAATCTCGGCATTTCATCCGCTCCCACGCTGGTCGATGAGAACTGAACCATACGCTTATCTCCACAGGATATGACTAAGAATCATTATTTTGTATTGATCACAAAAAATATAGCATGTTGTCAGTTTGTCATCATCCTTCGTAGCGCGAGCACATCTGATCTGATTTGTTACCGGTATCTGTGAGGCAAGTTTATAACGTCGTAAAGTGCGTTACGTTTTTGAGAACTGATTATCTCATCACTGAAGTAAACAAACATTGCAACTTGTTGGGAGGGCAGGGAAGGGGGGTTAACAACTCCAAGGTCAAGATAAATTTTGTGCCTTGAGCCTCCAGTGAGAGGTTATAAATAAACATCCTGTCTTGTAACAAAATGGTTGCTTGTATCTTTAATTTTAACAAAAGATTCTGTACTGTATTACGATGGATTTGGAAAGCATCAATAATTAATACTTTACAGTACTAATGTTATTAAAATAGGAATTTTTATTGATTCTTGCCTAGTACTACAATATATTCCACTGAAAGTAGGCCTATTTGACTTAACCGTGTTTTGTGTTTATTTGTGACTTTTCTATCAATACGAAAAAGGAGATAAGAGTAGTTTATTTTATAAATAATACAAGTATAACTTCAAAATAATGATTATATAATTCCAAATGAATAGCACTTCATTATGTTATGATTTTAGGGTTTGCCCGTTTTAACCGACCTTTTGAGTTATACGACCTAGGTCAGGTCCCATTAGGGTCGGTTAAGAGGGGGTCTACTGTACATGTTTCACTTACCCGTAGAACTCTCTCAGTTTGTTTGGTGCTCTCTCTTTCAAGCTCCTTCATTTCAATTGTGAGCTCCAGAGGCTCACCATAGTACAAGAAGTCACGGCCAGTTTCTTCCTTGTACGACTGAAGACGTGCCATAAGCTTGGCCTTGACAGCAGGTACTTTCTAGAAAGTTCAAATATGTCACAGTGTTTCCACACAACCAAAACACGGATATCGCTCAGGGGTCGAGAAAATCTTGCTTTATATTGCTTTTATGAATAATCTCCTTAGTCCCGAATGAATGTTAAAAAATCCAATTCTATCGCGTGTGATCTTTGATGTATGCAAAATAGCTCTTTTAACATTGTTACAGTACTTTGCAAAATTTTAAATAATTTCGGGTTAGTATGTACTTTGTATCTGGACAGCAATGAATTTAAGATTATCAATAAATAAAGCATCAGAACCTAAAATGCTGTTTCATTCCACATCACATTTTAATCCCACACATGGTTTAAAAATCCAATTTTTCTTGTAAAATACTTTGTTTGAAAACAATGGTACCATATACCGGGTGTGGCAAAAGCCAGCGTACCGCTGCAGACCCGGTGAGCGCATTGTTTATCTCTCGCGCTATTTTTATCTCTTACTTTCACTCCATATCTGGTTTAATGTGATATCATGTTTTATTTTGCCTTAGTTTATTCTTTATCGAGGGTTTTTTTTGTGTCAGTATTCTGCCTGTGGCTGTGAATTGAAGTTGGTGAGTGAGGTGCTTGTTCTATTAACTTCTATACATTAGTGTTTATAATTATAAATCGCAAACAATCTATAGAGTATTTCTTTTGAAAAATTGATCGTGATTATACAGATGTTATTGCAGCATACGAACAACAGTTTCCTGGAACACAACCTCCTAAACGTGTTTTTCGGAAAAACCTCAAAGTTTAGAACATTTAAATAAAAGAATTGATAACGGAACATTTTGATATTCTATTCACAACACAACTATATAAAGGAATTTGCAAATCAATCTTGGAATGGTACTACATGTGTATAGACAATGCAGGTGGTCACTTTGAGCAGCTTATCTAACAGTTACTTACAATAATAGTTTAGCTGCAATTTCGGTACGCTGACTTTTGCTGCACCCTGTAGTTCAACATTATTCTAGGTAAAAACATCTGGCTATGTATTGTTTGAATGAATCATCTTTATCTTTATATTATATCCAATAAAAAAATAGATTGACCCCTTTCCGCAAAAACCTAATCACAGATGCAATCAATACTTTAAGAGAATGTTGATTTTCCACATAGTTTTTGGCTACTAAGACGAGACTAACTGCCACATAGATGTGGGAACATAGACAAAAAGAGTTAAATATAGACCGTCAGCCGTGCTGCGGTTACCATGGTTACCATAAGTTCCGGCGCACACCGCTGTAGTTTACGTAGCGCGTACGCTGTAACTACCGTGGCGATCCCAGCGGTGTGCGCCAGAACCAATGGTAACCGCAACACAGCTGACGGTCTATATTTAACTCTTTTTGTCTATGGTGGGAACCAGCTACAGGGTGTCCACAGGACTAACTTTTTATCATTCCGGAGTTCCCGTTGTGTGTACACCCTGGGCAGTAGTGGTGGATGAAGTAAAGAAAATAGTACTGGTGTAAGAATCAAACTAGCTCACTCGTGTACAGAGAACTTAGAGATATTAATTTACAAACAGCCCATGTATAATTAACACACTTTGCCAGTAATGTTGTCAATCAGTGCTTTTGAAATTAGTTGAAACTCCAGCTTACAAAAAGTGGTAACAGATTATCCAGGACTTCTAATAGGTAAGTTGTCAATAGGTACAATAGTTCATGGTTACAATAGTTAATAGTAGGAAAGTAGTCTGAGATTTACTATGAATACATTATTATAACATACCTTTTGAAGCAGCTTTCTTTCTTTTTCTTCTTTTAGAAGGCAGCCCCCACGGTTATTGAAGAGACGATCTTTGTTGTTGGCTTGCTCTTCTAGATGCAACAACAGATCCCAAAGTTCTCTATGCTCTTCTGCCAACTCAAATATCCGCCTATAAATCAAATATTTAATTATTTGACCGTTCCCAAAATATTTTACGAATAAGTTTGTAAAATTTCTACAAAATTAATTTTGTAAGTACCCTAACCAGTGGAGTAAATTTGAATAATTTACCGCTGTACTACAAAACATTATGACCGGTAAAGATTTTCCAAAAATAAATTACTGAGTTTTAAAAATAGGTCAATCTTACATTTTTGCTATCACTTACTTGTAGACAAGCCCGGGGTTGGAACAATAGTTATGACTTATGAGTACTACCATTACCTAAGAAAATATTTTATTATGCATTTTATTAAATAAAATTTGTCTGTAAGATACATTCTGTATACATTTAAAAATTGGACCTTGATGTAGGCCTGGCTATACTACTGTAATTTATTTTAATATAACTTTACTAAAAAAACTCTAAATCTGTAAAAAAAGACAAAATATTTATTATCATCTTAAATTGAGAACAAGTGAATAAAAAGTGTTCAAATTGAAAAACTTACTTGCAGTTTTCGTAATAGTTTTCCAGCTTTTCAATCTCCAGCTCATGTATCTCAAGGACTTCTTCGGACAGTCTGGTGGCGTGGAACGGCTTAAACTCATCTATCTGTTCTTCAGAGTAGCAACACCTAGAATAGTTGGATTATATGTTCAATTAGTTGTTCCAACTAATCATTTTGAAAGTAAAACAGTTGTGTTAGTAAAAAGTGGCCTATTGTATTTTGAGTTGTACTGTAGTGTAGTAATTTATTTGAACCAACCTATTTTTTCAAGTTCTTTGACTAACTGTCTTTGTAGTCTTAAATTGATATAATTGAACTTACATCACCCAAGTTTTTACAGTTCTGAGATGTGGGTTTTGAAAATGAACAATACAACCTTTCACAGGTCTGTGGTTTGCTTGTGATGCGCTATGGGTCCGATAGATAATTGAACCTTTCTCCCTACCTTGCAGGGTAATTTATCTCTTTCTTGGGCCCCTAACAAACCTAAAACCTCTTGTGCCTCGAAGTCCATTAACTAAAGCGGCCCTGACCTTTCATTAGCTTTGTTCACATCACGGATTTTCTGGATTTTGTAATTTATAGGTTTAACAGGCTTACTTCCCTGACAAAATTTGATGAAAACACACAAATAAATACAGATTTCTTGGAGCCTCAATAGAAGAGTTTTGAATGCAAGGTAAATGAGGCAGCCAACCTCTTAAAATAAAAAGTAAAATCCTAACCACTACAGTCTTAAAAACCTTGGTCAAAAGCCATTTTACAAAAAAAATGTTTGAATTTAGTTAATTTTCAAATGATTTTATTTTACACTAGGCCTATCCTACATCTGATTGTAATCGTTACTCGTAAATCCTAATTATGCTCTGTGTTTATTTTATGGTAAACGATGTAAATACTTAAAGTTCTACAATCAATGGTAGTATAAGCTGGAAGCTGGTTTTTGCATCAGATTCAAAATAAACTCACTTTTTCCACAGTTCAGTAAGCATTGTCCGGCTGTTGGCAATCAATTCCTTCAAGTTGCTCTTTCTTTCATCCTTCAGTGATTTCAACTTCTCCTTCAGCTGCAACCAAACAGTCAATTACATTACACACACATTACATTACTTTAATGAATAGAAACAATACATTTAACACTAAATAAAGCTTACTACTACATTCACATGACGTAAATGATTCATGTTTGTGACAGCTTTCATTTTTGTAAGTTTTTCCACTTTCTTTTTTAACCTCCACTGAATGTCACCATACCGATCTGTGTGTTGAGCTAAAGACAGTGTAGGACTGTTACTGTAAAAATCTCTTAGGCAAGCCAAAGTAAAAAGAATGATATTAACTGCAAAGGTCCATGAGGCCCTAAATTTGTAATGTTTATTGTCATTTTATAGTGCAGAGGGCTCGTTCCAAACCAGCATTGTTACACGTTACTAAAGTAGAGGTAGCCTACTACATTAATAAAGTACTGTATCAACAAATCTGGTTTACGTTTAAGAAAAGTAATGCATATAAAATTAGTTTAAATTCCATTGTACAGAACAGTCCCAGAAACTCGCTTTAATGTAGATTTGAGGATTGCAGAGTTTGAGGAATGCCGTATTACTGAGAAAAAGGACCAAAAATAAAAACTGAGACTTGATATTGTAAATTTTTCTTTTTCATCATCAGATACTGAATAAAAAATCAACAAATAATTGAAATACATCAACTTTAATTTTCCAATAATATACCTGACTTTTATTTTACCAAAAATGCAAGTTATGATGCTGACTGTCGCTCGCTCTGGTCATCAGGAATGAGTGACATAAATCCTGTAATGTTCAGTATCGTCAGGCCCAGATGACAGTGACGATTTACTGTTTGATTATTGAGCTTTCCAAAATTCTTTAGTTAGCCAACACAGTCGCTCCCAGAGATGTAAATAACACTGGCGTAGGGATATGTGCTAACATTTTATGGGATCACCAAGAAATCTTGACTGTTTGATTATCAGCTACTGAGTTCGTGGGACTGTACTGATATTTTTATTTTTCTAAAAAAAGACAATGATGTGTCTACTAAGTAACAAAACAACCATACATACTCTATTAATCACTGCTTCAGTGAATCCACTATTTTCAGAAAGGAATTCCCTTATTTCACTGTAGTCTTTAAACATCTTCTTAGAGAGAATGTCGATTTGATCTCTAAGACGTTGTGATTCTGCCATCAAATCGTCCTTCTTCTTTCTAAACGTTGCTACAGATTTCTGAAAATCAGACATTACAAGATGTAAATAGAAACACAGACATGCGGAGTAATTTTTTTTTTTTATTTATGTTACACTTGCTTTTGGCATGAAAAGGAACTTAAGGATGCGTAGCAGATTTTATAAGTGAACGACGTTGTGTATGTTGAATGTAAATCCTCAAAATATTACTGTAATTGTCATTTAAGTTCATCACAACTGTATGTCTTGGTGAATCAATCCAAGTCGCTATGAATCCTTAGACAAGATCATCTAAATTAGGTTTAAACTTTGGATAGTATTGCATAATATTGTCTGAAATTACTCTAGCATCAAAACACACGGAGACACATAATAAATTTGCATTCTTACAGACACTACTAGATGTTAGGATCCACAGAAATTAAAATTTTACGGCTCCTAGGATTTTCTAAATATATTCTTACTACCAATCAGCCAGCGATGACAGATTTCAGTCATCCAAAGGCACTGGATGTGAAAACAAACAAACATCAAAACTGATATTCTATTCTTAGAGTTGTAGACCCAGGAAATTACCTGCAATATCTTCAAATTTTGGGTTGTCATAGCAAGCTGAGCTTGACCAAATGCAAATAGCTCCCTTTGATTGAATGGAGCAATGTTACATTCTTCCATGACCTCACGGAGTTCAGCTTTTGCTTCCTCAAAGTCATATTCAAGTTGTTCCTGTAACAAAAGCAGTATATATACAAGCAGGTAGAAGAATGGTCTCTGAGTGAAATCTCTTCAACCTACGCTGGTCTAGCACGGGACTTCGGTCTTTGAGTTTGCGGGTTCAAATACCGCCACATCACCAATGGATTTTATCCAAGTGATAATGCCGCAACCCTTAGGTCTAGCCTGAAATAATGTGAAAACAATCCCGAGCGTCCTATGACGAAATATCAGTTTTATGTTTTCTTTTCGTGTGTTTCTATTAGTCTTTGGACTTTAATTCTCTCTGGTAAACTAGGTTAAAACTCTATTACTTTAAAAAAAAATCCTTTTAAAATGATACTTACCTTTAGCTGTTCCAAGTCTTGAATCCTCTTTTTGAACTCTGTCATATCACTCGCAGTAGGAACATAGTGGCCCATTTGAGGGCTTCCACTATGAGGTAGTTCCACCTTGGACTTAGGTGTTTCCATGTCCAAAACTGCACACAGCTCGGCTTCCTGAAACATAGCACCATTTTAAGGATTAAAAATTATTAAGTAGCCTAATTAAGTCTTTTACTCAAAAGTACAATCAAGTTAAGATGCCTAAGATGAATGAATGAGAACAGTTTATTCCAAGAAACATTGGCTACAGATCTCAGTTGTGCTAATATTAATGGAGTGTGTAAGACAGTTATGCACATTTTTGTACAACAGATAAAACGGGGTACTATTTTTGTTTTATATTTTTTCAATGAAATTGTCAGTTCAATTAAACTTACATATTTATCAACAGGAAAATGAGATTCTTATGCAGGGGGTAGTTAAGTCTTATTTTGAAGTTAGACTTGACTCATTATACAACCTGTGCGGTTCGTGTGGGACTACTAGGCTATAGAATTCAAATGGAAATAAATAAGACAATTCACATTTTTGCACGGTTAATGGGTTACGGTAATATAATTTAGAACATACATCAAATTGATACAAATCAGAATTTACATAATAAAATCATAGGCCTACTACAAAATCAGACCATTCCATTATAATAGGCAAGAATAACTTATTTTATGCTTGTCCTGTGAAGTGTTGAACCAATATTGCAAGAAACACTTTTAACGGTAGACATATTGAGAGAGAATATAAAACAGAAACAGATGATGTAGCACAGAGAGTGCTGAGCTGAAGTAAACAATCAGTGTTCAGGAAAATGTGTCTTCCTTCCAAACTTGCGGGAACAGCCACTTATCTTAGTCCATGATTGGCTATCCCTCTGAAGCGCCCACCTAATTTTAGCTACCTATATTTCAGGTTGTCACAATGTACCTCTTAGTGCTCGATCACAAGGAGGATCAGATAACGGAAGGTTGGATAGCTAGATCAGCTAATCTAGACTCTACTGTAATCATTTCATGAACACGCATTATCAAAAAAGTTAGTGGCCTCTTTTAAGCCTGTAATGCTTGTCCATACAACCCTCAAGCGTGTGTGTAGAACGTATCCAGCAAAACAAGGGATAATCCAGTACAGTGCTTGAGTGAAACTAATAGAATTTAGTGGTGGAAGCCAGGACATCCTGCTGGATTTGCTGTGCTACCGACTCACCACATTTGCTGAAGAACGAGCACTTACCTTGGTCTGAAGTTGAAAATACTCTTTGAGCGTTTCCTTCTTCAGCTCCTGGTAGGAGTCTAGGAGAGACTGAAGCTGCTCCTCCATCTGCACCAGAGGTATGTTGTTGGACACTCTGCACACACGCTGCTCCAGCCCCAGGACCTACGATGCACAACTCCACGTTAATACAAGACATTTGCAGTCATTGAATATTAGATACCATTGGCTTTGGATAAGAGGTATATCTCACCTATATGGAATGGATATCTCATCTATATGGACCCGCAGATATTGAAATAGAACCATTGCAACTCAAGACATTCCATCCACCTGTTTTTATCATATCATGTTTTGTGCTAATTATCATAAAAATGGTGTTAAATTCATTGCAACATTGCAAAGTATTACAATCTCCAAATATAATTTACAAAGACATGAAAAAGTCCACTTAGCTAATCAGGAGTTAAAGGAAACAAATTCAATCTAAAAAGTTTGTGGTTAAGTTACTTAAACTTACTCTCTCCAGGCGAACAGCTTCTTGCCCAACGACCTCAATATTCTTGAGACATTCATTTCTTATATCGCTTAGCTTCAAAGACTGTTGTTTCCAGAAGTCCTAAAACCAATTGAAAACATATGGTTGAATGAGCTAACTCTTAATTGAACGGAACCATAGACAAAAAGAATTAAATATAGACTGTCAGCCGTGCAGTGGTTACCATAGGTTCTGGCGCACACCGCTGGGAGCGCCCGTGTAGTTACGTGGCGCGTAGGCCGTAACTACACGGCGCTACCAGCGGTGTGCGCCTGGACCTATGGTAACCGCAGCACAGCTGACGGTCTATATCTAACTATTTTTGTCTATGGTGGAACTAAGCGAAGCTCTTTGGGATCAACTTCAATGCAATCTTTATAACACAATCTCAATAACGGCTGAACATATTTTAGCCAAACTTACCAAGGTTTGTTTTGTCAAATGTTTGGATGGTTTAGACTTAACCAATTTCAATTTGTTATAATGCCTATATAATTTTAAAGTAGGTAACTCAAAGTTTTAAAATTTTAACATTGGTCTAATGGGATGCCATGATGGTTACAAAATAACAACGTAAATGTAAAATAAACAAAGAATCATACTGTATGTTAAATAAAATCAAGCCACGACTTAAACACAGTACAATGGAACAAAATTTGCATGATGACAACTGATCGAATACCACAGAGAAAGTCTTAGATTTACATTTAAGTCGCAATTTGGAAACGACCACTGATCGAATAGGTACAGTCATAGATAAAACATACTTTCTAAAGTACATCAACAGATTTGATTTACGTAGCTAAATAAGGTTATAACAATAACATTTAATCTTAAACAGGTCCACGACATAGGAAGTGGTGAAGGAAGTAGTAAAGGCGAGTAGTGCGAAGTGTGGGAAACGATTATGGTGTGGTAGTTAGATAATTGTATCTAAAATACTAAAATGCTATGGGAAGGGAGGGAAACAGGTCTACGACGTAGGAAGTGGTGAAGGAAGTTAGTTAGTAAAGGCGAGTAGTGTGAAGTGTGGGAAACGTTTATGGCGTGGCAGTTAGATAATTGTATCTAAAATACTAAAATGCTATGGGAAGGGGGGAAACAAGTCCCCACGACGTAGGAAGTTGTGAAGGAAGTAGTAAAAGCTAGCAGTGCAGAGTGTGGGAACATTTGAATTTTGTATTATATTTATAAACATTCGTTTTATTTATTGCTTTGGGGTATTAAAAATCATGAAACATGATTGTTCTACTTAACTGGCTTTCATTGCTATGAAATCAATCGTAGTATAGTTTTACGCCACACTAAACTGGTTTCACAAACTTCCCACGCAAGGATTTAGTCCAGAAAACAGCTGTTTGCCGCCAGCTAATCAAATAGGGTTTCATTACATACTACTGTACTGTAATGAGTTTTTACCGGACACCAACCAGCTGATATTTGGCAATGAGTGGTTATTTAAACAAAAACATAACCTCTCTTAGAGGTTTCGAGTAGTGATTGTTCGTAATTTAGTCGGTAGTAATTTGTACCAGCGGTTTTTTATTGTTAAGTTAGCTAAGAGTAGTATGGCGTAAAATATTTAACCTCACTTGTCTAAAATGTGTTTACCGGAGTCGTATTCGTATGGTAATCCCGCACTCAACTTCGTCTCCCATGGGAACGACCGTACTTGTCCGGTATACACATATATTTTCAGTACTAGTAACATAATATAGGCCTACTATTATATCAAACAATTAATTTGAAGAAAAAAAACATGTTTGAATGAAACTGTTTTGGAATGACACAGATTAAAACCTACAAAGTATAACAATTCTCATAGATTGTGTGGGCCTGTTTCAAACTTAATTGCCATAAATTAATAAAATAATCTCAAATTTCAGCTTGCTATGGTGAGTTTTAATTAAAACTTACCTCCAGACATTTTGCAAGTTCTGATGTAAGTTCTTTCACAACTCCCTCTGAGCTGGTTCCATAAATAGTTTCCCACTCCTGTACAATATCTTTTAAAGAATTATGTACTACTTCATCAATGGTCTCTTTTATTTCGTCAAACTGTTGTCTAAAACAAAACAAAAACCTATGAAAAAACATCTTATGAGAATTGTTTAGCCTACGGTAAAATCAATCATAAGTTTAACATGAGTTAAACCTACAATTCAAGCAATAGGGTCCTTTTAAGAAGAATCTTTTGGACACTGTTCTGTGGCGGTTGGGTCAGGTAAGTTTGGCTTAGTTTAACGTACGGTACCCTAGCTTATGATAATAACAGACAAGGTACCGGTAGCCTAACATTTAGGCCTATATTAAAAAAGTTTATAGGGCAATTCCACGGTGTCGGACGTAGATTTCAGACACATTTTTCTGCTATTTTAATGCTTTAAAATTACTTTTTGTAAAAAACCTTAATCTTTAGTATTTTTATTTGAAAGAACAGTTCTTTAAGAACATTTTCATATGTAACATTTTTTAAATTTTAAAATCTTTAATGGCTAAAAAAAATTTTTTCTGCGGTGTCGGACGTAGAGTGCACAAAATCGATATTTCTTTTTTCCTTATTTGACTTTAAAAAACTGTGAATTTTAAAGAGATAAAACAACAGAAAAAATCATGGATGTAAAGAAACTTATTAGCTTTAAAAAGAGCCTAGGTTCAAGTTTTTTGGTTCAATAGTTTTGACAAAAAAAAAAAATCTCCTACGGTGTCGGACGTAGAATTTTTGGTGTCGGACGTAGGTTGTGTGATTTTTTTTAGATTTACAAATAATAGGTAGTAATTAAATGTAAAAAAAAGTTCACAATTTTATATGAACCCTTTTAAACATTTATTCATGCATTTAAATGAGCCTGAGCAAATAAAATTACTAAAATCCTCTATACCTGGGTTTAAAATATTTAAATTTCGAACATTTACGTTGCACAATATGGTTTGACATTTTACCTTCAGGGAAAAAGTAAAAGACTGATAAACACTTTACATCTTTTATTAGATATTTTGCTTATTTAACTTAAAAAAGTTACAGCTTCTTAATTCCTACAAATTACCCATTCTCTACAAATTAGTCTCTTTAAAAAAAATAATGAAATGAAAAATTCATGGGCACTTTGGGTTATATGCCTAAAAGTAAGACATGAGAAAATGTGTTCAAGGGAGCACATCTGGAAGTGGACCGATGATACTTTTAAATTTATAGTGGTCTCTTGTTCCTCCGTAAGGTTCAGGAGGCTCAATTTTCTTCACAATGTCTTTGGCTTTGTACATAATACAGTCTTCATCAGTTGGCCAGAAATAGTATGCACCTGACTTGGAGCAATGCATTACTTTCACTTTGGCTTCATTTTGTTCAACACACTGTACTTCACCTGGATAGTAATCATTATCGTATTTAACCACAACCCAGTCTTTTTGAGGCACTAAATCCTGAAGGTTTAGGTCATTTCAATTTAAAGATGTTTTTTTCTTGCTGTAAATGTAGTGTGCAGAGAAACAATGTTGCCAAATTGCGAACTTTCTGGCATGCTATTATATTTTCATAGGTAATGTGTACACTTAAACGTTTATTGGTTTCCCATCATGTTAGCCTATATGGGTTTTGTTTAAATATTTTAAAACACAGTTTAGGAGATTTAATAATCAGTTGTAGCAAATGTTATATATTTTTTTTTACTTTTGAAGCTTACAAAAACTTATAAATTTGGGTGATATGTTTTTATTTATGTTTAACAATGGGGGTGTGGGATAAATTTTACATCTAACTAAACTGAAAGGTTCCTTAGTGCAGGTTAATTGAGTACTATGATAAAAACTCAACTTAGGGTTTTATAGTACTGTATATGCAGCATGTTACGGTATTTAACATACACTACCCAATTTTAGTACTTTTTTGGTGTCGGACGTAGGAAATATTTTCTACGTCCGACACCATGATTAAAAAAAAACCATACATGATAGACTTTTTTCCAAACATGGATCATTTAGACCTATGTAAACTTGCTTTGCATACTAGTTTTCAAGCTTTAAAAAAAATCCCTCTAGCCACAGTAAAACTAAACGTACATTTTTGGTGTCGGACGTAGAATTTAATCTTTCTTAATGTTAAACATCTGTAGGGTGGACAGAAAACCTTTTTCTTAATTCTAAATTGCATTAATATTTAGCTTTACTCTTAAACTATCAAAAAAATAATTCATAAGGCTTATTTGAGTAAATTTTGTTTGTTGGTTATGAAAATAACCAACATGGTTGTAAATCGGAGTGAAAAAAAAAAAACGGTAGTCTATAAAAAAACATGTATATATTTTTTTTTTTTTTTTTTTTTTTTTTGTAACCAATGTTATGAGTGGAAAGCTACACTAACGAGCTTTCCAAAAATGTATAACAGTAATGGGTTTGATAAAGTTGACAAAAAAGTATAGAGGTTGACCATTTTATGGAATTGCCCTATATGTTTTGAGGGCTGCACTTTACTTTAGGTCCTACACTCATTCGAATGAAAATATCGATCGATATATCGATTGTTTCATTCGATATATCGTTTGGTTGGTTAACCAAACCTACCGGTAACTAACCAAACAATATATCACATGAAACAATCGAAATATCGATATTTTCATTTGAATGAGTGTAGGACCTAAAGTAAAGCACAGCCCTAAGTTAAACTGATCCTAACTAAGTTAACCCTTAGAGTGCCAGGCGAGAAATAAAAGTAACGCTCAAAAAATGCCGATGATTTTTCCCTAAGGTCGCGCTAAAAATGCCGAGCGCGATCTGGCGATTTTTAGGTTAAAATTTCGTAAAAATCGAATTTTCGATATTTCGACCAACGAAAATTGATGTATCGCATCTAGTAACTTTCGACTCAATGTTAATATATGGGTTAAAAGAATCCGAGTATCCATTCGGTTGTTATGACAACTGTTCGATCATTACGAAACGTCCAGTCAGCCGGACGTTGGCACTTTTGGCTCGTTCTAAAATCGTCCGGTCGGCCGGACGTCGGCACTTTTGGCTCGTTTTAAAAACGTCCGGTTCCCCGGACGTTGGCACTCAAAGGGTTAACCTGACCTAGGCCCATGCTAAGAGGCAAATGTTGTAAAAAAAAAACAATATGGCCTATCAAACCAAATAAAAATCTATATACAATATTGATATTTAAGCTGTTTAATAGCTTGATTACTGATAATGGTAGGCCTAGCTTTAAAAATATCACAAGTTCTATGTGGGAATCTAGCCAATCCAAACCAGACATGGGCCTTTTAATTATAGTAATACCAGAAACAAAAGAACCCTGGGCCATTTCGAGCCGCGCAGGTTTGAATGGTACGCCACATCTACCGGCACGTGATCTTTTCGTTTCTGCGCAGGTTTTGTTCTTGGGATGTCTATAGTTGCTCTTAGCCTACTTGTTTTAACCAGGTCTATGCATGATTTAGGCTAATTTTGTTTAAACCTGATAATACATGTTTCTACATGATCTTGAGCCCAGACCAGTTCATTAATGTGTTTCAAGCTAACAACAACAACTACCTTAATTGAAATCAAGGTTGTCAGCAATTGAAATAGCCTTGGCCTATTATAGGCTATTGGTTTTTCCATGTACATATTTTTATTATAGTGATAAATAAAAGTTTGGTAACTCAGAGTTGGGAACTCACACCATCATTCTGTTCCCTCCAATAAATTCGTCAACGTTTTTACGGACGGTAATGAAATAAACAAAGAAAACTTACGGGTTCGGCGATTTACAGTAATCACCCATGTTTCTGTTTCACTTATAACTTTAGGTTTTGAACCTATTTACTGAGTTGAGTAGGAATAAACTTCCGCACAAAACACATTCAAATAAATCTTTTAACTTTAACGGTATTCCGCCGTTCAATCGGTTCGGGTGTTGACGGTTTGTCAGGTTTTAAAACTAAATGAAATGGCTCGTTCCTCGTTCTCATTGGATGGTTTGGCTCCTACTCTTTTTTTCTAAGATAACATTTGCACTGTTATATGTTTATCTATGAAGCTGCAGTGTTTGTATGATATGTGATTTTCTATGAACGTGTTATTTGTTTAACACTGAAGGCTCCATTTAATTTAGTGTTAAACGTTAAACCCAAATAAATGACATGCATTTGATATAGGAAAATTAGGGGTTTTGTTATTTAAACAAAAACTAAAAAAGATACGAAGTATTTTTGTGTAAATTACAAAGTTATTAAGATTTAAAAAGACTATAAAATGATGTGTCACTTGGCTATTTAAAAGATATCTTTCTGATATGTTGCTATTTAAAAACTTTAAGCAATGAGCATTTGCAAATTTTTAAAAATATTTCTTTTAATTGTTATTATTTAAAATAACCGTTACTTGTAGCATATCACAGTCACGGCCATCTTTAACTACAGGCCGCGGCCTAGTAGGATTGGCAACGTCGCAATTGGTGTTGTCTAGAGCCAGAAGTCCCATAAGATAACATGGCAGACAGGTGACACCAGCTCATTATTGATTGAAAATAAAACATATAGAACTGAAAACAAAAACAATATTTAAGTTGAAAATCAATGTGTTTACTTAAAAAGTGGAGTCAATATTTTCATAGCCCGGCAACCAAGCTTTCGTGTTCTTCAAAAAAACACAAATTACCATTAGCTGAACCCACTGAGTATACTATACGAGCCTATCGAAAATATAAAATAAATGGGATCCCTTCAAGTAGGTAACCTTTCAAACTGGTGAAGGGACCTACCTGCCCGATATTGAAATCGGTCAGGTTGGTTACTTTTCAATTTGGTGAGGTAATGAACGCCCTCTTGCTCTTGTGGTGGGGGCATCGACTGCTCTCATTGGCTGCAAGGTTTCTGGGGGAGGGAGTAGTTGTTATGGGGTGAACAGTGCTGCCAACCCAAAAGTCTGGAGCAATAAACATTCCCATACAAGGGTAATGTGGGTAATTCCTATATTTACGGCTACAAAGTAGGCAGTATAAATGCCGAAGGAAATTATATGTATAAAATATCTAGTTAGAACTTTGCATAGGTGAAATACTGTAAATAACAAAATACGATATTAAGTCCATCATCTTGCGAACCTGTTTCTCTCCATGCCCCTGGGTCACTGCTAGGCTACTTTCTCTTGTAACTAAATATCTACAGTATTAACGGGTCAGATTTTATTAATTAACTAGGTGTTACCGTTGGCATCGCCCGACATACTTTTTCGTCTTTTATTCTTTACTATAAGCCTGCTGAAGTTGTCACTGACTTCGCTACGGAACGGAACTACCCTCTCTGGAACAACTGAATGATGTTTTTACCAAAAAAATACTAAAGTATTCATATCTCATTTCATTCATAATCATACTCCAAGCCAAATTTTCCAATGGTACAGTTAGTTTTCTCTAACTTTATTGAAAAGTATTTCAGATAGTCTAAAGTAGGATTAAAAGTAACACAAAAACATTATTTTATTTAGTGATATACTGTATATATGATGTTCCCCGTTACTGTCTCGGCATGCTCTTGATTTGATATTATTCTTGAATTTTGTTGTCCCTTCTGTACATTTAATAATTACTAGAGGGCCCATGCTACTCTACAACGTTGAAATGAAAATCATATTCGAGCAATAATCAAATTTATAAATTTTTATTGAGTATCTTGATCTTAACTGATTCAAACGATAAATAGCTCAAATTAAAACCTTTAATTAACTTACTATTTTGCGTAAAAAACATGAAAAAAACATAAACAATAGTGGACATATTGATTTTTAATCATAAAAAACCCTTATAAAAAATAATTTATATGTTGGTTGTTCACATTGCAATTGCTTGTAGTCCGTCCGATTTGGATAACTAATTAATAGCTTAAATGAAAGCCGGCATTTCACTGAAGGTTCTTAGACCAAAATATGTAGGATTATATAATTATAACTGGTGAAATGCATCTTAAATTGAAGTAAGAATTCGAAAAAGTCAAATATATGTTTTTTGGACGAGTAATACAGTAGATCAATATATATGCCGATGCTTAGAGTGAAATCTGTGCACACCCTCAATTTGAGACCTCAATAATGAAAATCGGTTAAATTTATTTTTAAATATAAGAAGATAGGTGAGGATAGGACTATTAACGTTTAACGAAAACTATCACCGTTTTACAACAAATTGTGTAGCAGTTCCGGTTAATGATAGCAACCTATACTGAATTGAAGCTTTAGAATAGAAGATTTAAAATGTTTACGGGAACAAGCTCCTAAAATGTAATAATGTCGGTAGCTATACTTGCGATAGTACACTTGATAGGTTTTTAACAGCTTTTATTGATTTATGCATTATTATTATATAATAAATAATGCTATTTAATAAAATAAAATATTAGTAATCATATGGTTAAACGTACGGACACTGACTAGTTTTTAGGTGGCGGAAGAAGCAAATTTTCACAGTTTTGAATGTAAACCTATTTTACTCGAAATATGTTTGAGATAGAAAAACACTCTTGAAATACAAAAGTTGTGGATAATTTAATTCTACACTACCGTTCTTCCATAAGATTTAAGATCCAAGCATTGTAGCTTATAAGTTACAGACCAAAATATAATATCTTGCATACTTGAATTTCTTCTGAAATAGATTTAATCCCCTAAACCACCCTTGAATTTAGAACTTTGCAAAACCCAACTTTGTACATCTACACCATATACATGGATTGCCGTCCCAATGCAAAATTCTATTATTCTAGGTCTTATATATGTTTTGAGATACATTATAGTGATCATTTGTCAGTGATATGCCAATCAATATAAAGGTAGGTCAATGGAAAGCATTTATCTACGTGGTGATCGGATGCATAGCAGCTTCAAAACGGATACGTCACAAAATTCGTGTTTGCCTATTAAATATATTGGGTATCTATATTTTTAATATATAGATACCCAATATGCCTATAAACATTTAAACTTATGGGTCAATTTGCTGCACACAAAATCCAACAAAGTCTTTTAATAATATAGATACTTAAGGTTAAGGAAACTCCAGAACCACTTGGGTGGAACCCAAAAGTCAGATCAGGATAAAAACTACTTAGTTTTCCTATTTAATTCCTGAAGAATCGGTACACCAAATTTCAACGTTCTAGCTAGTCTGGAAGTTGGATTAGTAATGAATCATTGAGTGAGGGCTTTTACTTTTATATGTTAAGATTATTAGCTGAATATAACACATATGAAAGGTACAAAATAAAATCCATAAGTTAAATACAGTAGTAGAATATATAAATACGGAGCTCCAGACAAAGCTGTCTTTAAAATTTGAAATAGGTGTTGCTGCAGACTTTTAATTTTATTCAGCGAGATTACGCCCCTGAATTTAGTGTTACTCCCTCAATATGACAACACTGTTGGATAAATCTAGCTCAGTGGGATAAATGCAGGGATGCAGCAGGCACTAGTAGAGCGAAATTTCCCACAATTTCCATGTAACCGTTTGAAGCGTTTGACTGGTTTTCAGGTTATGTGACAAAATCCAAAACACAATTGAACATAGGATGCACAATAAATCGGATGTGTTTACTTTTGGGCTATTGACTTAATTATTACATCAAACAATTAAATGTATTCTGAACTTGTGTACCCGTTGCGAAATAGAGCGTACTATAGCTAGCCGCCATACCCGTGCTTCGCTAAAGGAGCGCTAAAGAGAATAATTTATTGTTATGTTCCATAGATCTGTTGTATGAAAAGTTAAATAACTCATAAAATAAATGCCTAACATTTGCATTTAAAGCATCAATCGAATTATTTTCAAAAACGTGTTTTATATCAACTAGACAGCTAGCTGTTATCCACGGGCTTCACCCCGTTCCGTTTGACTTCATAAGTATTAATAACACTATTGATTGGATAAGTTAAGTTAATTGTTAACTGATAATCATTTAGCGTTGAACTTACTAAACAACATCACAGATGCAATTTACGGACTTGAGAGGCCATCAATTCTGGACCTGCCCTTCAGATTTTTGTAAAGAGTTTCATCGAAAAATTTGTTGTTAACAGCTATTTTTAATGTTCAAAAGTTACTTTGTTGTATTGCATTGCATATTTATCATGAAAACATAAAAAGAAATTTACAGATATTTTTAGTTGTACATATTCTTTAAAGACATCAAGAGAGCTATCAAGATCCCTTAGTTCGCTGACGATATAAATCTGTTTGTGGAAAGTTGCTTCCCTCTATGATTATGAGTCATTTTGCCTTAGGCTTAATACTTTAATTTGAAATGGCAACCATACAAAGTAGGTATTTTAAGCCAAGTACCAGTATGCATGGAGATGAGTGTAGGATGGATGAGTGGCACGATTTTGTATCCTTGTTAGTGACTAAGGCTGACATATTCCTTAGACACAGCTGTCAATTAATAGCCAATACTTTGGGCTAATGGAAACTATATGGACCTACAGTTTATAGTAGAATGTAGAATCCGAACCACATTTTTCCTTGGTATAAAAAAATTGGTCTAATTCTCAGGATAGTACTGCGGATAGTCGTAGTAAGGGCGGGTTTGCATCTCGTTGGTCTTGTTAATTCAAACCACGAAGTATCACATCCACAATACATGCCTATAAATATCCACAACTCGTGGTACAACCTCCTAGTAGCTGAATTACAGGATGACACCACCGTCTCAGTCTCTTAATGATGTCTTAGCTAAGACTTGACCAAAGATAATGGTTGATTCCATCAAGAATAAGTTAAAAATTGTTGGCATTAACAAAATTCTCTGGATATTGACTATTTCCCAGATTCTTATTGACTCGCCATGTGCGTTTGGGCTTTGGGCCAGACATTCAGCACATCTGTGCCAAGACCTCTGGCATTCTCAAAATGATCTGCTGTGCAAGACACTGTTTGAGCATCCATGATTTTTGTATCCATACCTGCTATATATCCAGTATAATGCGCGGCAACAACTAGGGTCTTCGGTCTTACTGTGTATTCTGGTCGCTTTTACCAGCACAGCCTTTTTCAATGTCTTAGGCCCCCAATACGGGAAGAATTAATGAGCGTACGCCTAGTATAAATTGTCCTTAAAGTAGTTCTCGTATGTCAAGAAGTTTGCAACATAGATTTACATTGTAAGAAAGGGGATTAACCCCGTACCCACGGTGCTCATCTAAGCAGATACTCTGTTTACATTACACTTATAGTCCTCACCACCCTAAGTTGAGGCAGCCCAAGGCCGCACGGCGTATATCTAGTGCGGCCTTTGGCTGCCTCAACTTAGGGTGGCGAGGACTATAGTCGACCAGTTGGTGTGAAGAGAGTTGAACAGTAGCATGAGTATCGATTTACAAATTCCTTTCCCAGCTGACGTGAGCTAGGCGATGACCGGTAGGGCTGACTTCCAAGAAACATCGTTAACCTATAAGCCACACACCCTATCGGTAATCAGCCAATGAGAAGGGCTAATGAAGAAGATGGAGGGGTGACGAGTCTTGGAGCTGGAGGACCTGGAGAGGACAATCGAGGAGATCACCACGGGCCACCGGAGAAAGAAGATCGGGAGTTTGGGAGTGCGTGTATCGGTGCGTGTGCTTCTGGGACAATTAACAGTATGTAAAAAGAATAAAATATATAACTAAAGTTTTGTCAAACATACAAGTCATGTAATTTGTCAGTAACTAATTCTTTTAAATTTTCAATTGATTTTCTTTTCTTGTAAATTTAACGTTGTAAATTAATTTATCTTATTATTGTTGATTTTTGCCTTTTCTAAGTTTTCTTTTGCTGTTGT
The DNA here is from genome assembly GCF_028750875.1 of Macrosteles quadrilineatus. Taxonomy (NCBI): domain Eukaryota; kingdom Metazoa; phylum Arthropoda; class Insecta; order Hemiptera; family Cicadellidae; genus Macrosteles; species Macrosteles quadrilineatus. Next base: position 31,831,811 of record NW_026542598.1, on the reverse strand, counting down.
AACACTTTGTTACTTTTGTTTTTCTAAATTTATATTTTTTGTTCATTACACGTTGAGTAACACCCTTAAGCAGTCTTATGTCTCATTAACCTAACACCTCTTGACTAAGCTAAGCGAGTGAATCATTTTAGGAAACTTAAACTTAAAGTGAGGCATGGGACTCGCAGTATAGTTATCTGAGACATGTACGAACAAGAGCAATAAAAAAATATATCTAAAAAAATAATATTTTATCTATAAAACTGTCAAAATAGTTAGAAGATCAAAATAAAATATATAATCATTTTTACATGTTTTCTTTACAAATTACAGAGAAGTTTACTGGTAAGAATTTTAACAAAATTAACTGCTCTAGATAAATATAAGGTTTATTGGTAAAGTATAAAAACAGTACATAACAATAAAAGGCAACATATAATAATAACTATAGCTGCCCTGTACAGCGGCCAACCTTCTCCATAATATTTTTGTCCAGAGCTGGGGCTACATCTTCCTTCCTGAAACAAACATTTTAATCTTGGTAAAGAAAGTCACAATTTTAAAATACTCAGGGGTACCAAATTATGCGGGTTGGTGTAGTTGGTAGTTTCAAATAAAAAGGTCTTATTTTACAATAAATTACCATAGGTACCCTTAACTAAAAGTTTTTAACTGGTTTATTCCGCCTACAAACGTGCGACAAAAACTCAATCTTTGAGGGGCTTTCATTGCTTGTTAAAGACACATGTTAACCTCTTGCCACATTACCTTATAATGTGGCAAGAGGTAGATATCTTCCTGAGGAGGATCTAATTGGGAAGCTACAGGCTTTTATCGGACGCCTGAACTTGTAACTTCAAGAAAACAACTGTATGGGGTGCGCAATAATTTTATTTTTGGATGAAGTGCTTTATGATCTTGGCCTGCCCCTGTTAACAGTTTTAACAGGATCAGCAAGAGGTAAATTAAACCTTTTATATTTTGTCTAGGCCTATATTTCCCTGATCAAGTTAGTGCAAAGAAGTTTTTGTTGAATAATAGTTGTAAAGGCTTTAATTTCCTGAATTGAAATAAGTACCTGGGGACCGAGCCATGGCGTAGTTTATTTTGATTGTAAAAGCAATTAACAGGAATGGATGCTTTAGAAGAATTTGAAATTTATAAAACAATCAAAATTCAAGCTAACACATTATTAAATGACAAAATCAGTTTACAGTCTAACGCTCTGTATGATACTCTAATAAAAAACAAGAACAGCTGATGAACAAGGAGCAGAGCTGTACAAAGTCCACCGCCCAACCATCTTCCGCATCGCAGTCATGACCTTCATCTGCAACTGTGCGCACGTGGTTGGACATTGTAAGTTTTTTGTCAGTAAGCCTACTCGTTTTTGTTCATAAAACGTCTATGACTGTAAATAGTATATGTCCGTGTTTCGCATTTAAACTCTTGATGACCCTTTCAAAGTTACAGTGTTAAATGTTCTTGTACAAGATCTCATGATGAGGACTTGAGTCCTTAAAACCCGTAATCCATAAGGACTATACAGGATCTCTCTGGCAGTACTGAGGTAATTTTATACCTTTTATAGTTGGTTCAGTGATCTAGAGACAAAACAACTCAAATATGAAAATGAATATTATGTTATTGATATATTTTAACGTAAACAGTAGGGCAATTACAATGTTGGTCATAATTGTTTTTATACAGTACATTTGGTGGCTTTTGTTCATAAATTCGGACTACTTAACAACTGTTTGGATTAGGCAGTATAGTACATCTTCCCGTTGCGAAGCACGGGCACAGCAGCTAGTAAATTATTAAGTGATTTAATAAATAACTCTATATATAATTTACAATAAACTATACCTTCAAAAACCTGGCTGTTTAACGGATGATATGGCAGACATACACTTATCTCACTAGGTGCTCTTCCTTAAGTTCTTTTACGGAGTACAGCGGCTTATAATTAGTATTCCTTTCAGCGCCTTCTGAAGGAGGGTGCATCCATCTCCTGCAAATGAGTAGGCAGTTATACATTTTAACAAACCCATAAATTGTAAACATGGGCTTATAAATAAACATAGGCATATATAAATAATTATAAACATGGGCTTGTAAATAGTAAGTTCTTGATATGTGAGAGGGTTTTGGTTTGTGTTACTTTTAATTTAATGGTAAGCTATGAACGAGGATAGCTATTCTAGGTACGTTTGAGATGACAGCAGGAAAAGTCTATATTTTGTGCTCTTCTGGTATAGTACTCCTGCACCCAGTGGCGGATCCAGAGGGGGGGCGACCGCCCCCCCTTGGGCATATACATATATTTTTGACTGCATGTAATACAGTAGTGCATACAAATTGCGTAAAATAATTTGTCTAACTTAGGACAATGAAATGGTATAAAACTGCCATTTTTGGAGACTTGGTTTAAACAAATTTTTGGGGAGGGAGGGGGATTCCTACAAGTCGCAGGCACAAGTCGAGGCACATGTTGAGACCATGACGAGGCACATGTTGCACGTAGTTTGTCATGCCGTTTCCATTCCAGGCACAAGTCCCATGACTACAACAGGCAGACAAGGTGGTGTTCTCTTTTATTGTGATGTGGTGAGGTTCGGTGGCTGATTTTTATTATAGTGTTCTACAAATCACCATGGATGACATAACAGCCTCTGCTTTTTTATTTATGGCTGGTGCATACAATGAACTTAGAAGAAAAAGAAGAAAACTACCTAGGTAGTGGTTAAGAAGTTTTTTTTTTGCTAAAAGAGCATTGGAAGGCGCATTAATCAATTGATGAGAGATTTGCGCGTACAAAGTGGCTTCAAAAATTTCCTCCAATGGACTCAACGAAATTTGAGGTTATGATTACCTGTCATTTATGAGCATGCGGTAGTTTGGAGGACCTGCGCATGCGCGAGTTGCAGGCACATGTGCCCGGCTGTTTCCATTCCAACACACACAGTTTGGGCACATGTGCCCGCGACTCAGGCTCATGTTTTGTCGCGCAGTCGGGGGGCACAAATTTGTGCCGCGACTTGAGCCAGGATGTTTCCATTCCTACAAGTTCGGAGATTTGTGCCGGCACAAATTTGTAGGAATGGAAACGTAGCTTAAGATCCTTTAAGATTGGCCGGCAATGATCCAAATGCCGAACAGCTGTAATAATCCTAAAGGTTCTGGACAGCATCGTTGTATCATCTGCAAATAATGATGTTTTCCCATTCAGATTAAGGCAGGATTTTGTATAGGTTAGGCCTAACTTATACCCTTAACCTCATTGACGGGTAGGGCAGTCAAATTCGAAACAAAAATTAAAAGCCGAGTAGGCTAAGTTTATGGAAAGATTTCATTAGCTTAGTGTAGACTAATGTTTTAATATCATAAAATAAAAATGTCTTAAAATATTATTAGACTAGCCTAGGCTATTCGTGGGGTTACAGCTCTTTTGCTTGATGCATTGAAATGGATTTGATGAAGTAGAACTACATATTACAACAAGTACTACCCCTGATCTATTGACTATACTTATTATTTATTTTAACGTCTGTGATAGAGCCTATATATTTGATAGGCTATGCATAAAAAATGTGACTGTGATAATATATCGCTATTGATCAAGTAGCCTATATACCGTGAGTTAATGTGTCTCGGACGAGGTCTATAGTAATCAGTGATTATTCAACGACCAATAAAATGGGCCTACTTAATTAAACTTACTTGATGTCTTTAAGATGGTCATGTTATTTTGTTATTAAATTTAGTATCAACTAAGTTTAGGCTTTTCTGCAATAAGTTAGAACAAATACTTGATGACTTTAAGATGGCAAAGTTATTTTGTTAGTAGTATCAACTAAGTTTAGACTAACCTAAGTTACATGGTTTATTATCACACATAAAAATGTTTTGTTGGCCGTTTACCTGGCGGTAGGTTAGTTGCGCATTTGCTACCTACAAAATCCGGGTCCTGTAGGGTGGGTTATAATGCAGTAGGTTAGTTGCGCATTGACGCCTTGAACAATAGATCTCTTGAAATTGTAAAGAGCAATGAAGCGAAGGCCTACGAAAAAGCCAGTCTACCGAAATAGGCAAATCATTATGAATTTAATATGTACCATGTAACCTTGTGTAAGTTACATATAGCCATCCACCTGTCACGTGAAGCCACAATATTCAAAGAAAAAATCACACTACTCCAGCTGCTGAGAGTATCAAATATGTATAGGATAGGCATATGTTATAAAATGCTAAAAACTCAAATGGTAAACTAAAACTGTCATACCAAAAACTTTATACATTTGTCAGCATCTTATAAAAAATAAAAATATAAAACAAAACTAGCGCACCTGTTGCTCGAAATCGATCAATAGTCTAGTACCGGAAGTTATATTAAAACTAATTAGTCATAATTTGCTATGAGTTTAAAAACCCAACTAAAAGCGTAGTATGCAACTAATGGATAGACTATTTGATGTATCGATTCATTCGGTTAGGTTACTTTACTAACCAAACTTGATATATTGAATGAAATAATCTATTTACCGATCGATATATTTATTCAAATTATAGTGTAGGACGTAAGCTAAAGTGCAGTTTGATTTTATAATAGATATATTTTGAATATCGATTATTAATCAATATTTTCAATTTGATAGTTTCAATCGATATTAGCGAAGCCCAGGAAACGGGTACAGTTTCTTAACTGGGCTATGCTAATATCGATTGAAACTATCGATTCGATTAGTAAACCTTCATGCGATTTTTTTCACCATCAGCAAGTTTGATTGGTTAGGTTAGGTTATGATAGGGCTGCACTTTACTTGACGTCCTACACTCATTCGATTGTTTTTTCGATTCGATAGTTTCATTCGATATATCGTTTGGTTAGTTAGGTTAGGTTAACCTTACCTAACTAACCAAACGATATATCGAATGAAACAATCGATTAATCGATATATCGATCGATATTTTCATTCGAATGAGTGTAGGACGTCAAGTAAAGTGCAGCCTATGATAGTTTAATTTTATCATAGATATATTTTAAAATATCGATTATTAATCAATATCTCCAATTCGATAGTTCCAATCGATATTAGCATAGCCCAGTTAAGAAACTGTACCCCTAATTTATTTTATAGGCTACCAGAAGCTAATTTGAATTTGCTTGAAAAGTTAATATTCTAATGACCATGTCATGTCCATGTCAATAAGTTACACCTTTCAATTTTGTGATGACAAAAATGGTTCTTTAAACTGTAGTAGTTGTAACTTAGGCCTAAATTGAAAATACACACCTAAAATACAAATTTGTATGACAATAATGACAATTGAATGAAATTGACAAACAATAAATTCTCGAACCTCCAACCTCAAACTTACTATAGAGCTAGACAAGAAGACAAGAGCAGCAGCAGATCTAGAAGAGAAGAAGAAGAAGAAACGCAGAACAGAACAAGAAACGAAACTAAGGAGGCTGAAATTTGGGTGGAGTAGAGGTAATTCAAAGAAGTCGCGGGAATTTTCAGCAGTGTAGAGGGTAAGCGAGGGTAAGCGACCGCACCGCGAAACACGTGACCACGGCGAAGCCACGCCCTTCGTGCAGAAGGGAGGGGCCGGGACCTGGCTGACCGATTTGAGTTGTCGGTACCTACTTGATATGTGATCTAAGTGAATTGGTACCTAGGTGAAAGGTTGCCTAAAAGAAGGCCTCCCAAATAAATGAAGAGGGTTGACTTACTCTATAGATCATATTGCCTATGAGCCTCTCGTGTCTTTTATTAAAAAATACAGTAGGAAGGTCCAGTTACTCTACAGATCATAGTGACTATGAGCCAAGCGTACTAATTATTTATAATTCAGGAATCGGCTCATATAGTATACTAGCCAAAATCCTGATTCATTATAAATTATAGGAATAGGCTCGTATACTATACGAGCCTGCGGTAAAATATTAGATGGCTCACTTACACTACAGCTCATTTAGCTACACCATAGATAAAACATACTCCCTTAGTAGATTTCCCATCCTTATGGAACAGCTGAAGCCAGTTTTATTGTTAGTTCTGTACGGTTTTCTGTAGATGTCGTGTTTTGTTTACAATTTGTTTCCCGTTATTACAGCCATTTAAAACCTCGTTTAACCAAATAATACGATCTAATCATAAACAATAACTTGTCCCCTAGTTATTTAACCAAACAGTAAAGCACAAATCAAGAAATTAACCCTAAAATAATAGAAACAAAATTTCGTTGACACTAGCACCCAGTGTGGCGTACATGAACTAGACATGAAAAACGAGCTTCAAAATTTACAATGGGATGAGAAGTCTACTTGTGTTGGTTAGTCTATGGCTACACGATTTAGCTAGCTCTCTTTCACGCTGCACGACTAGTAAACGGCAAAAGTAAAGCAGAACGGCAGAACGGCGGTATTGGTTTACCATAAACGCCTACAACGATGCGCTGCAAACCGCGCGATGTGTAGCTAAATGAACTGTTGTGTAAGTGATCCGTTTTCTGTTTTTGTAATATTAATCATGAAATATGCTCGTATAGTATACGAGCATATTCCTGTAATTTATATAAATTCAGAATTTTGCCTAGTATACTATACGAGCTTATCCCTGAATTAAAAAATAATTCATACGTTTGGCTCATAGGATACGACCTCGGACTCAATAACCATTATTGTAGTCCACATTTTTTTAAAATTACAGAGACGTTTTAACCGATGTTCTATCTTTTACCGTTTTCGAAATATCAGCGTCTTAACGCATAGCGCAAACCGCCATGTTTGCCCCCTCCCCCCCACCTTATCGGCCACTTTTGAAATAGGTGACATACGTAATTTTGATCACCACAGTCCATATTACAATAATCAGCAATAACATTGCGTACAACTTTCATGCATGTTCAAACCCTCTCAGCTCGTGGACTAAGGGAAACATTTAAATCCTTAAATTCACCTTTTGGTCCTGATAAATTGTCGTTATCATCATTAGGCACTATCATTGGGCTGGATATGGACTTTAAGGAAGATTTTCTAAATTTCACTAAACAGAGCACTTTTGGCCTAGAATGCGGTCTTTCTTTATAAGTTATTTTTTATTATTTGTATCCTTTTTTATAGTAACATTTTTTAAGGAAAGCCCAAAGGCCTCCATCTCAAAAGGGGGTTGGGAATGCATAACACTAGCCTCAAAGTTATATGCACCAAAATAAGAGGCCTGCTAAGCAAACTTAATGAGCTAGAAATATTCATAGATCCCAGAACAAATAATCCCCAGACTTATTCTGCTTAACAGAACATAGCTTAAAATAACATGAAGCTGAGAAATCTCTAATTAATGATTACGGCCGGATGTGTGACTTTCTACTGTAGGTCAGAAAAAAAGGAGGCGGTGCTGGCATATGGGCTAAGCCTGGCTTATGCTGCAAACCTCTTGATTTTAGTGACTTTTGTGAGGAGGGAATTTGTGAAATTTCTGCTGTGTCAATCCAAATCGATACTAATACTATAGTTCGGCCGCTTAGAAAACGACCTGCGCGCTAATGCTAAACCAATGCTGGAGGAGGTCGCTTTCTACGCGGCCGAACTATAGGTGGCGTTCGCAGTGGCATCCACAAAATTGAGCGGAGTCATCAAGGTATTCAGGTATTCAAGAGGAGGTATTCAGGTATTCAAGGCATTCAGATATTATATTCTTTTTTCATACTGCAGTAAAAACAGTCGTTTTAATGCATGCGTTGCGGGTCTAAAGTAGGTAGCATTTTTACTCTTTAGGGAGTAAAAATCGTTTTTAGCCTCTATGGAGTAAACATCAGCTGTTGTCAACTCAGTTGGAAATTTCGATTGTAAACTATTGATGCACTGCACGATTACTAGATTCGTAATCATTTTAACCTCGCTACAGTCTACGTCTACAGTCTCTTCCCATAGCATTTTAGCATTTCAGATACATTTAATCCATTCCCACACTCAACACTGCTCACCATTACTACTTCCTTCACCACCCCCTCGTAGACCTGTTTCCCTCTCTTCCCATAGCGTTTAAGGATTGCGATTGCAGATACGTTAATGTATTTGCTAAAAACAGTTCCCACACTCTGCAATGCTAGCCTTACTATACTTCCTTCACCATTTCCTACGTCATAGACCTGTTTCCTTCCCTTCTCATAGCATTTTAGGATTGAACATACATTAATCTAACTGCCACAGACGATTCTCTCACTATGCTCATACTTTACTACTTCCTATGCCACTTCCTATGTCGTGGACCTGTTTTCATCACTTTCCATAGCATTTTACTTTAGATTTATTTTATTTTAGATACGTTAGTCTAATTGCCACAAAAATTCCCCACACTCCGCACTGCTAGCATTTACTACTTCTTTCACCATTTCCTATGTCGTGGGCATGCTTTCATCCCTTCTCATAGCATTTCAGCATTGCAGATACATTAACAAACTGCTACAAACGGTTTCCAGTTCCCACACTCCACACTGCTCACCTTACTACTTGAGTGAAAATTTAAAAACGTACGTTTTCAGGAAAAGCACTTTTAAAATTTCTTGTTCCGTTTTTTGAAACTTTTTTTATTTTTTTAATTTCATTGACATTTGAAGTTTCATAAAATGTCCATGGTAACGCAATATCTTTGGTGATTTTTTATTAATAGAGCATCTTTGATGGAAAAACACGAAATTATGTCACGACCATCACGGACATCAAACTGAATATTAAAAATAGTTAATATTATTTTTGTAACTATGTTTTGCTATTAATTAATTTACTTTTATGACCATCATACAATAAACAGCTCACTAAGCTTTTGGTATATATGGTCTTTCTAGGAAAAAATAAAAAAACCCAAAAAGTTGAAAAAAAGCCAATAAAATCTTTTTAAGTTTGTATAACTTCGAAAAAACTTACCTGAGACCCGAAAAATCGTTATGTTTTTATAGAGGTGTACTTCTTTTGTGTATAAAACATTGAAATATGATGATATTTTAATTTTTGAAATTTTTATGATAGAAATCATCAACGTGATGGTCAGGGACAAGCGGTACGGTCGTGAATTGTCTGAAAAAAATTAAATCTTTGTAAATAATCCTTCAACTATACTGTTAGTTATAGTAAAAATATGTGTTTCAATTGAACTAAACTGTTCAATTTACAATGATATTTAAGTTATTGTCACGACCAAACACAGTATAATCCATAAGGCTGGATTGGTCGTGAAAAAACCCGCGATGGTCGTGAAACTTTGGTCGGGACATTACGTGTTATTTGGCTCTGTTCTGGCGGTAGCCCTGCACCTCATGTTCGAGGATACAAAGTGGACTTCTAGGTTAATGTAGCAATATAAATATCATATCAACAAAAATTAACCCCACGTCTACTTCATCAAATGACTATGTATGGTCATGGACACACCAAAATTACAAAAAACACAAAATTACCTTTATTAATCTTGTAACTACTTCTTTCAACACAAAACAACCGGCACAACAAACTTGACGTACACCCCGAACTAGTCTCTAAAACGAACTGACGCAATCGACGCCAGGCTTGCCACTGTCGTGCTCCAAAGTTGAAAATTTTTCCCAAATGGTCGTGACGCCAAATCGAGGGACAGACTTATTTTGTCATGGTAGTCAGTTTGCAATGACACTAAAATTATAATATGCTCCTTTTTTGTAAGTTTAATAACTATTGATGACATAAAAATATGGCTTGATATATTTCGGCATAAATAATTAGTCTAAAAACAGCGTGAAAGTTGGAAAATGTACCCTAGGGACACGTCATGGTCGTGAATTTCGAGACTTTAAAAATACGAAAAAAATACCTAGAACCTATTTAAAACCAAATAAATGTGTGTAACATGTAGCCCCCGTCCCAAAAAATATTAAAATACATAATAATAAACTACAAATCCAGTATCTACGAAGTAAAAGGCCAGGGACATGAAAACGTACGTTTTTAAATTTTCACTCACTTCCTTCACCTCTTCCTACGTCGCGGACCTGTTTCCCTCCCTTCCCATAGCATTTTAGGATTGCAGATACCTAAATCTATCGTTAGAAAAAGTTCTCACACTCCGGACTGCTCGCCTTAACTACTTCCTTCACCACTTCCTACGTAACGGACCTGTTTCCCTCCCTTCCCTTAGCATTATTGGATTGCAGATACCTTAATCTAATCGTCATAAACAGTTCCCACACACCGGACTGCTCGCCTTTACTACTTCCTTCACCATTTCGGCACTTCCTACGTCGCGGACCTGTTTCCTTCCCTTCCAATAGCATTTTAGGATTGCAGATACCTTAATCTAATCGTCATAAACAGTTCCCACACTCCGGACAGCTCACCTTGACTACTCCTTCACCACTTCCTACGTCGTGGACCTGTTTTCCTCCCTTCCCATAGAATTTTAGGAATGCAGATACCTTAATCTAATCGTCATTAACAGTTTCCACACTCCAGACTGCTCACCTTTACTACTTCCTTCACCACTTCCTACGTCACGGACCTCAAGCTAGTGTCGTCATTTGATTATATTTATGATCCATACCGTTTCTGTTCTAATATCTGTGGAATAATGCTATAAGCTATTTCTTTCTACAGCATTCAAAAGTCAACAGCTGATCATAAGTCTTTGTTTATGTGTCAAATACTGCTTATTACATTGAAACTTTGAGACCCAGTGGGGCGGATTCCTGAGAGACTTTTTTAACGCCATATAGATGTTAGCATTCACCGGTATGGTCTTTATCACCATGCAAAATTAGAAACCGATTGATTCATCTGTCTAGAAGGAGTTTGTGTAATACGAAATGCATAAGAGTCGACGTATAAGAGCTTCGCTCGCTCCGCTCACTAAAAGTTTTATTAATAGCTGCAACTGTTATGTTATGTGATTTCTCTTGTACTGTCAAATATTTCATCAGCTGTTTTATTTAGGACTGTTTTGTTATGCATGTAATGTTTACAGTTTTGTGTTAATTCTCTCAAGTTGAATAAAACCATATAAATTTGGTTTCTAAGGATTTCTTTTCATAACAATACCAACCACCCTCAACACTGTATCACGATTTCTTATACAGAATAAATGTCTGAATAAATATGCTAATAATTCATTGAGAGATTTTTTTCAAACTCAAATATAGGTTTGTATCATCTATCTAAGGAAACTCGGGATAAAATATACTATGCAGCAGAATTGCAAAAAAATTTTTGGAGATTTTTTTTCAAAAATTACCCACTTGTTCACAAATTCTTTCCCAATAAAAAAAAAAATAAATGAGAATAAACCTCGAAAAAAGTCCATTTAAATGAAATAAGAAAACTCAAGGAACAGCTAGGGACTTGTTTTATACAACATAACGAAACATCTTGAATCCTCCCATTATTTGAGTAAAAATTACAGAAAAATGAAAACCCATTATAGACAATTAATAAGAGAGAAAAAGTCTGAGGCAACACTTCACAGAATAGAGAAGTCCGAGAACAAAGCTAAAGCTATATGGAATATAATAAACCAGAGTAGGCAGTCCACTAATATGAAACCCTCCAAAATAATTCTTGAGAATGAAGACCATGAGCCAATCAGTGACCCCAAAGAAGTGTCCAACAAGCTAGAAGCTAACATTGACATAGGGAAAAACTTTTTCATCACTCCTTAACGAAAGTAACTATTTTCGATAACACCTGATATCAATGAAAGTAGTCGTTTCCCAAGCTCTAATTTAGGGCGAGGGAAAATCGATCAGCTGATTTTCCCTCGCTCTAAAATTTACTTTCCCTCGCTCTCAATTAGTTCTCCATTTATTCACTACGCGCGCCAGTGTTTTGTTACGGTTTAATTTAATGATTTTAATCAGCTGTATGTATTTTTAAAAGTTGTGTTATTTTTTTATTTTGATGTTCAAACAAAATTTATTGAGAAATATACGTAGGTTTCTTTTTAGAAGATTTTATTTTATTTTGATGTTTAATCAAATTTATTGAGAAATCAAATTGTTTTAATATACTGAGGTCTGCTATTCTGTGTTTGTGTATTTTTGCGTCGTGATGAAAAGTATCGTTCATAACTCGTACTGAAAGTTATTATCCGGCACTTGCTCCATTATTCCCGTCCTCGGCTTCGCCTCGTACGTGAAAATAGCTCTCACATACTCGGCTTCGCCTCGCACGTGAAATTGGGGTTCCCTGTGTTCGGCTTCGCCTCACACAAAAACTTGGGCGCGCGACGGAAAATGCCACTTTCGGTCCTAGTAATGAAATATACTATAACCTCCCCTCCAATAACTCTCCAAATTCACACATGATTAACGCGAGCTCCATGTTTCAATATCCAACAACTGAGGAAGAGATCTTAGATACAATGAAAAGCTTAAAAAACAAAAAAATCGATTGGTGTTGATGAAATATAAATATAACCCTTCTTTTTAAAAATGGTTGCAGCTTACAAAGCAAAGCCATTATGCCATTTAGTTAATGTTTCATTTTTGAGTGGTTCATTTCCTGAAGCACTTAAGGTGTCTGTAATAAGACCAATATTCAAAAAAGGGGACCCTAAACTTTGCAGTAGTTACAGGCCAATAACTGTTGTATCTGCATTTTCTAAAGGTATTTGAAAAGACCATGCTAAACAGGATGTGTAATTTTCTAGAAAAACATAAAATAATTTTCAAAAACCAACATGGATTCTTAAAAGGTAAATCCACCACATCAGCAATGTATAACTTTATTTTTATAACTGAGGTGATACGAGAACTAGACAAAGGTAATTATTCGGCCGGTATCTTCTTCGATTTAAGTAAAGCCTTAAGATATGGTTTTGCTGCTTAGTAGAATAAATGAAGTGGGGGTGAGAGGACTGGCTCTGGACTGGTTTGAAGCGTATCTTTGCGGCAGGAGCCAATTTGTTGAAATAAGGGCAATAGCTGAGGCTGGTTGCATTCAAGATCCTATCCCTCTGCTGAGAAATCCATTGTGAGAGGTGTACAGCAGGGCTCCCTTCTGAGGCCTGTCCTTTTTCTCCGTTTCATCAACAACATCCTCTCCTACTACATCCTCCAAATTATCTGCTTATTATTTGCTGACAATACCTCCCTTTCTGTATCTAGCTCCACTTTTTACAATCTGGAACAGTTATCTTTTTCTGAAGCAAATAATTTAATACAATGGTTTAACGACAACTTCCTAGAAATTAACACTGAAAACCTCAGCATATAAATTTCCATTTAAATAAGAGCCGAGATGTTGGGTTAAGTCCCCTCCTGGATGAGACTGAGGTCCACCCAACTGCAAATGTAAATTTGTTAGGGTTGATCTTGGCCGAGAGACTTAGTTTTTGCAGCCATGTCAAACACATTTAAAGTCAAATCAGTTCTGGAATTTTTGTTTTACGCAATTTCAGAAACAGTGAAAAATCTAGATATGCTGCTGACGGCTTATTATTATCTCATTTATCCTCATCTAGTATATGCTGTTGCATTTTGGGGGTTTGAGAGCAAACAAACCAAATTTATTTTCAAAATCCAAAAGATATGGCTGTGAGAACTATTTTCTCTTTGAGTAAGCGTCAGTCCTGCAGAGAATACTTTTTCAATTCAAAAATCTTGACTTTTCCCTCCATCTACATTCTAGAAACTTTGACCTTTTTGAAACAATACTTTCGTGATTTTGACTTCTTTACTAAAAATCAATACACATTGCGCAATTCATTTAACTTGCCAATTCCTAAACACAAAACTTCTTTTTTCAAAAAACTCTTTAGACAAATGGTACAGTATTTTGTTAATTCTGGCTTAATAAACAATTCGATTTGATTTGATACATCCGTAAATGTGATAGCTCGAGTAATTCTTGTCCGATTTTGATGAAATTTGGTTTAAAGGTGTAAGGAGGGATAAACTTGAATGACTTCGTGAACCACCATGATCGTACCATGAGAACAGGGTTTTACGGAGGGTAATGGGGTGAAAAATGGGTTTTCTCATTTTTGACCCTCAAAACACTAAATATCCCAATTTCTCTCTAGACCTTTTTAAAGAGCTTAAAAAACAAATAATTTACATAGTATAATTTTAGTTTAAAAAAAAAATTGTAAATTTAAAATTCCCATGTTATTCTTATGGAGAATATTGTAAAATGATGTAGTTTGCTTGTTTATTAATACTAGTGCACATGTTGCTCGAATTCGAGCAGTTGCAAAATGTTGCAGGCATTATTTGAAAACGAATAACAGTCATAACTTTCGATGACTTAAAATGAGTCAACTCAAAAATAAATAATCAATTACTCCACTCCAGTTATCCAAACTTAAAACGAATGGTCTTGTTTGTATCATGTGTTTACTACGAACAGCTGTAATTATTACAAATTATTTTGTCTGTTTATGTAAACATAATCTTTTCTTCATAAGAAATACATTGGGATTTTGATGGCCTATGGGGCAAAGCCCGAGGACTTTTATTACAGGAATTGGTGAAAGGGGGCCTCTACAAAAAATACTTAGTTTTGACACATTGTTTTCCATCCTTTATTAACGGAGGAGTAGTGTTTCGTAGAAATCGCCTTCACATATTATAAGGATACTTTGATAAAACTTGGTCAAATTTATTTATTTTTAACTAAGCTATTAATATTTTACTAAACAAATACACTTTCTTATTTTCCTTTTATCAGCAAAAGGTAGCCTACTTGTTAAACTTAATGTTATTTAAATAGATTCATTGAAAATAAATTCAGACAAATGGAAATTCGCTTAGTTGGCAGGTTTGCTGCGGTGAGGGTATTTTAGCTTAGTCTATCAGCTGATCAGCCTGTCAGTTGTTGTTTAAAAGTTAAAGTGAGGTGGAGGGGATGTAATCGCTTCCCCTCAAATCTCCGAAATGTTGTGAACGGAGTATAGTTCATAACACAGGCAGGAAGTTTCTTCTCAAACATCGCTCGTTTTCCATTCTCCATTTAGTTAAACTTGAGCTAGTGTCAAAAAGAGTTATTTTACGCCCTCGAGATGAAACGTACTATTTTTTACAAAGATTAGGAAATAAAACAATTTTAGACTCCAACTTAACTCTTTTAATAATCAAATTATTAATCTACATTGCACAGGTTTACATACATAAAACTTAATACTAGGCATTTTTACAATATTTACAATATGTTCAATAAATAACAACTTGTTTAAAGTTAACAAAAGACCATAACAATGTAATATTTATTTGTCAAAATTCTTTTGTAAAATGTGTAATCTATAAAGGTAGACAACATATAATTTGTTTAAAATCATACATAAGTTAAAAAGCTTCTCTTAACTTAATTGGAAGGTATATTTGAAGATAAATCAATAATAAATTAACCACAGTTTAAACCTGATGAATGGACACACACTATGTATACAAATTAAAAATTTATGGTCATATAATATATATAGGTAGCCCAGTTAATCTAGATCAATTTAATACCTACAAGAGCTTTAAATTGATACCCAATATGCATATAAAAATAAATATTCAGTGTACGATTTGCTACACACAAAAATCCAACCAATTCTTTTAATAATAGAGATAAGCCAAGATAAAAATTTTAATGTGTATGAATTTTTAAGTAAATGCCTTGATGCATGGGTAGATTTTTTAAATTGTATCTTGTTTCAAAGAGAAAATATAAAAAAGCAGTAAGGAAAACACAATTTGTGATATTTGTTATTTACGTCATCAAATTAACAGACCAAACACATTTTTAAGAGATTTGGAAAGCTAAATTAAACATGAATTGTAGCCAGTTATAACATTTTCTTCAACACACAAAATGAAACAAATTCTAATTACTTGAAAACAGGCTTAATAGTATAGGTACTACCATTGCTCTTAAGGGATTTTTAAATCTTTCTGGATTTACTGGAATCGCTGAAATCTACTGTTGAAAAAATTCCTTCAGGCTACATACTTTTTATAACCTAAATAAAAATAACAACCATATGTTTTACCTTAATTGAAAACAAAGCATATTGACTTGTCAATGCTATTTAACCCTTTGGGTGCCAGAAATTTATTTTGGTACTTTCCGAAAAGTGCCACAGTTTTTTTTACTAGGTATGTCTGAAAAGTGCCAGGCTTGCCGCGGGGGCGAAGCGTAGTGCGCAAGAATAAAAATCGGTAAAAGTATAAATTTTCATCCCAAAAGTGCAATGGAACGATATATTGTGCCTCGATCGTATGAGAAATCGATTGAAATCATCGTTGTTTTATAATAACAACCGATATGCTCATTAAAACTCGCATGATCGAAAGTAGCCCCGGCCCGATATATCGTTGCAATGTATTTTTCGGTAAGACTACCACGACGATATATCGTTGTGAAGTATTTTTTAGATGTGTTGTGCAAAACAAAATATCGTTGCGTGGCACTCGAAGGGTTAAAAATGTTTAATTTCTCATGCCTCCTAAGGTTTAGTAAATCTCAACACCTTCAAATTGACTGCTGAACATTTCAATGACAAAAAAAATGCATATTATATTATTTTGTGACCTCGACAATTGTTAAACAAAGCAATTTGACTTCTCGCAATGCTTTTTAACAACAATTTTTCATGCCTCCCCCAAAAAAAAAATCTGAACACATTGCAAGTTTATGTCCAGGAGGTTATGAAGGAGAGTGCTTGAAGGACGGGGGCAGGTCGTTTTCGGGATCCCCCGTCCTTGCGTCTTCTCATACCCCCTCTCCTCGCAAGGTACACATGAGCATGGAGTCTTGAGACAACTCATCCAGAGACGAAGGTTCGGACACTAGAACACAAGAGATAATTGTTAGTTTTGTCACAACATTTTAAAAACATCAAAACAACATCTCGGCAAAGCAATGAACTAATCAGGTAAGGTTATGAATCTATTAGCGAATTTCCCTATAGGGAAGTAGCTACTACCGTAGGTGGCACGGTAAGACCTAGGCACGGGACCAATTTACTTTTTCATTTTGATGTCCCCAGGGGCCAAAAACATCATTTTTGTTAAAATTTTTAAACTTGAATGAGTTCGCGAACCAGCATGATCGGACAATGGGAACGGGGTTTTATGGGGTAAAATTTGCCAGCTTGGTGTGGCATCTGCAGGAATAAATATAAACTATATTGTGTTAGTGATGAGAAGATAACTTAACAAGAGGACCCCTGAAGATTCACACAAGCTGGCAAAATGCATGGTGCGACACAAACATCTTCTACTCAAGAACTACAGGCTACAACAACAAACGTAATCCAACATATAATTCAAGTTCTTGAAACTGGGATGGCAACAAAAAATATTCAAAAAAGTCGTAATTGACACTTGTTTTATGTTTTCTTTGACAAAAGGGGGGGGGGGAAGAAAAAAAGATAGCTACTTACTTGGAAGGTGAGATGAGTAGATGTGCGATACTTTAGACTGTTGCTGCAGTGAGTACGTGAGGTGTAGATTGATATGTCGACCAAACTGACCGGGCTCTAGCTCTCTGCCTCCACCCATCCCAGCTCCATGACCTGTCATAACATGTCACTGTATCATTAGTTTTGAGAAAACAATAGCTCTGAAACAGTGTTCTAGTGTGGAACGCTCAGCATTGTCTCAAAAGAAAAAAAAAACGATTTAAATAAATGATTTTGGAACAAGCAGAGTAGGGACACAGTTCCTACACATCCCCGCCCCATTACACTGCCAGGGGGAGAGTATTGGACTGAATCAGACGCAACCTGAAGTTGCTGGATTGAGCGCACAATATCTTATCTCCAGTGGTGTAGTGTTGCAGGAACGCTGAGGAACGGTGTTCCCACTGTTTTTTCCAAAATTCCTCTATGTATGTAGGTGACCTGGATTTTTTTTAGACGATGAGGGATTCCGTACCGGAAAAATTTATGACTACATTTTGCTTATCTCTGAGGTCACTACTGGACATATATCTCTTATAATTCTCTTGTCATTAGATATTGCAAAGATTGGTGGTCTGTGAGATAAAAGGTAGTGAAGGTTGCAAGTCACGGTTCTTATAGTAGTATATTTCTGTAAAGAACAACCCTTAAATCCTCTTAACAGATAAAGATACTCCTAAACATTCACACTAAAATGTCTGTGTGAACCTTACCTAAGATATTTTTTGAGAAGTGAAATTATCAAGATGAAGTACGCTTCTTTTAAGATATTTATTTCTAGTTAAAATAAAACTTACAGTGAGATGACTTCATCTTGCCGGTGTTCAGATGTTTCTTCTGTCGCGCCCGAGAGTTCTGGAACCAAACCTGGGTGACTCGCTTGCTGAGGCCGGTGATCTGTGCAATGCGCTCCAGATCCTGACCATCTGGGTTGGAGTCTAACTGGAAGTTGGCTTGAAGCACCTACAACATCGACATTGACCAATCAGACATAGGGTCAGGGCCGTCCGAAGGGGGGGCCACCGGGGCAAGCTACCCCGGGCACCGCAGCTAAGGGGGCGCTGCGGCGCGGCTATTTGTATTAACATATAGTATTAAAAATATGCGAATGCAACTATTACTGGAGGGGAGAGGGGGCGCCACAACCACGTTTGCTACAGGCACCACCAACCCGAGGGACGGCCCTGCATAGGGTCAATCATAGGACTCGGATGTAGTAGTAAAAGAGTAGTTACCAAATAGTCGTTAATTTTTAAAGCTAAAGACTAACTGAGGCGATCTTTGTGCTTGATATTGTAAAAAAACTCACCCACTAAACCATCTTAACTGGCACCTATTTGATCCAAAAGCCAGCCGTGTATCCTAGCTATTTGATACACGGGCGAGAAGGATTGCGAGGAATTTTATATTTACAATTTTTTAAATTGTTTCCGTTACCAATATAACTGTACAAAACACTTTGACATACCAAATTATTTGTTTTTAAGCACTATACGTGTACATAATATGTGTACGTTTCTCCCGACTTCACCTTGACGGAGTTCAGGTTTACGTTGTTTATTTCCTACCCACAATTTGAAAATCGTTTACATATGCTACTCACATTGGAGTGTAGGTTTATATTTTTTGGTTTAGTCATATTTAATTATGATAGGTAATACCTGCAGCTGCTCTTCTGTGAAGGTTGTTCGCACTCGCTTGGCTTTGCTCTTGCTGTGATAGCTCTCCGAGTCTCCACCTTCTGGACATATCAAGACATAAACAATGTGAACAATACAGAGTCGGATGTCAAATAAAAATGCACATGTCTTGACTTAAAAGCCGACAAAAACAATGGCAAACAGGTACAACTACAGTACCAAAATTAAACATTTTGGGATTTGTTAGAGCCAATATTTTTTAAGGTTCACCAAAGCAATGGTCAGGCCCGTGAGTTAGGATGCGCTATAAGGGCCCAAGAGATAATAGTGCCCCTCTCGGCCAAACTTGTCAGTCAAAGGGAATTTTTCTCTTCCCTTTGTGGCCCCAACTATAGCATTGGACATTTATTAAAAGTGGTCCTAGCAATGGTAGTGATTTATTAGAAGAGGGTTGGGAAAACTATCCAGAAGACATGCAGTTGGGTTAGTAATAAACATTATACTGTACATATTAATTTATCGATATATCTATCCCTTGAAAGAAAAGGGGACAGCTGTCCTCTTATCATCACAAATGCACCAAAGTTATCCCAATGAGCACATTATAGGTGACCTATTATAGAATCTATATATTAATATGCAAGCAGGTTTCTTTTCACAGTCATAACTCGATAACGGTTTGACGGATTTTAACGTTTGAGGTGTCAAATTAAAGGTATTTTCACGTAGATGTGCAAATACGTCTCAGAATATTAAGAAAGGGCATCACTTAAGTACAGTTAAGGGCTAAAGTTTGGGAACGGTGGTGCTATCTGTTGACATTAGATCAAACCGTCAAACTCAATTCCCTTTGTTTACAACTAAACATATGGACGTAGTTTTAAATAGTTTTTAAGTTTAATCACAGACTGCAGGACTTATTACTTCAGAGCAAATCTGGAATTTCACATTTTTATTTAAACATCTTATCTGTTTCTTAAATAAAGAGTTTCCTATCAAGACTTGACAACAAATTGTTTGTAAATAGTTGAATGTATTTACCTTACATCATATTTTACTGAATTATCGTGTTGTTTTGGTTACAGTTCGGTGTGATGAAATGAATGTTTGAAAGTGATTATTCACAGTGCAGTTACCCGTTACATTACCATTATAATGTAATTTATAATGTGTATCAAAATTCCTTTGTAGCGTTTTTGTTGATTGGTTAACTTTCGTATTTTATCTAAATCTATCTATCTATATATTAATAGGCAAGCATGTTTCTTTAAAACCTTTTTTCTCAGCTCGTGTGTATCGTACGGAAAATCTACGCATACCGTTAGAAAGCTATTTTCCTGTAGGTGTGCAGAATCCCTTTGTAAACTAAAATAGGCACAAAAATAAGCAAAAAAAATGAGTTTGAAATTTAAAAAAAATAACATGGGTTTTATGGGTTGCTATGGTGATGACGAAATAACAACAAAATATAAACAGAAAATCAAAACAAATGGAAGACATTCCAATCACATGTTTTATTTAACAGTGTGGGGTGAAAATAGAGAAGTTTGCACAAAACATACTTTTGGTCGATTTTTCGACCACGGGGCGTGCTCTCGTACTTATTTAATACGCAAGCAGGTTTTTTGTGACAATTACTCCTCCGAAACTACTGAACCGATTGACATGTTTTTGGTGTCATTGGAAAGAGCGTTACGTGAATTTGTTAAGGAACCTTTCTTTTTAGGGAAATAATTATAGAGTGAGGCCCTTTAAAGTTTTGTATTCCTCCATAAGATTGACATTGGAAACAAACATTGTTATGAAACTCCAGCTAGCTGTTGTCAGAAATTAAAAGTGAGAAGAACATATGGCAATTGTAAAATTATGACAGAGAGGTTATGTAGAAAATCAGGTAGTTTATGGTTATTTGGTGCTATTAAAATAAAGACTGGAATTTGCAAACCTACTAGTGACAATGAGTGATACCATGCTGACTACATTATCATTGACAAAGACCAACATGGACAACCTATTGCGGCTATAAGTGGGAAACATTTCTACAATACACTAAAAGCCAGATCAGCTTTTGCAAATGATAAAATATTTACAAGAAATGTTGATTATATTGAACTGTTAAGTATTTTGTGAGTATTATCATTAGTTACGTAATCTTTGAGTTGACTCTTTTAAACTCATCGGAATTTATGACTTATATTTTTGTTCTTAAATAAGTTATTTGTTTTTAAATAACATATTTGCAATTGCTCGATTTAGAGCAACATGTACACTAGTATAGAATATTTATGATAACTTAATAAAAGGCACGACTGTAAGAAAATCTCATATACAAAAATACAAGAAGCACAACACATTTTGTCCATGATAATTTGTTCAGTATTTTTTGTTAACTTCCCTTCATTACAGTAAAGTTTTAAATAGATTATAGATTTCAAAATGGTGTATATTCAAGGTTGACTAAAACTGAAAGTTTTGACAATATTTTATACCAGCATTGAATTAAAAATTACTAGCAAGGTGGATGAACTGACCTAAACAAGCAAAATTTGGATTGGTCTAAACGGTGTAATCGTAATCTGCATAATAGTAAAATATGTAGATGATTTAATTGCAAAACTTACATTGGTTTATTTCAGTTACGACTTTTTAAAACAAAAATTAAACAAAGGTGATAAAACCATTTAGAAATCAGAATTTTATTTAATTGCCTTACAAGCTATTGTTTAAATTCAACTATTTCACAAGATTAAAGTGATAATCTTATGAAATTAATATGATAAAAAGTCTTCATTGTACACTCTATGTATAGATTATAGATTGCTATCATTGACTATATATACCCTCCTGTAGGTATATATAGTCAATGATTATCGTAAGTGCTGCCACCTACGAGACGGCTAACCAACCAACAAACATCGATCCACATTGGTAGGTGCTGCCACGCTGTCGCTGCGGCCAACTCTCGAACTACAAACGATATTCTACTTCAACCCAAGCTCCGCCTGTATTTGCATTTTGCTGTATTAGCATTTTGAATCCCGACCACCATCGCTGTTTGTGTTAAGTCGCAAATAAAATAGTGATACAGTATTACAACAACATTATTTGCAACCGATTTAATCTGATAACAAATTGTCAAATGAGAGATCAACACAATCAGCATTTATTTGTATCTCATTATATTTTAAATACTATATTTTCAGCGTTCTATATTTCACAGTCTAAATAATATGTTTAATATATTAAAATACCCCCGCCGCAGCAAACCTGCAGACTAAGCGAATTTAAATTTTTTTTATTAGATTTACACTAAATATCACAATTATTCCCTATATAAATAGCATCAGTTTGCATTTAGTCAACAAGTACTGTTTTTTATGCTAATAGTTTAGTATGAAATAAATGCATTTTCCAAATTTAATCAAAATATGTTCATAAACAAGCAAACTACAACAGTTTACTTATCATACTAATATTATAAAAGTGAAAGTTTGTGTGTTTGTTTGTTTATTTGTTTGTTTGTTTGAAGTTCAATCACGCATTAACTACTGGTCGGATTGTGTTGAAATTTGGTACGATGATAGCTCACCTTCCCGATTAACATATAGACATATTCTTACCTCAATAATCCTTTCGGGCTCCGCCCCAGCGGCTCTAGAGTTTCCCGTGTTAACCTTATGAGTATTCATATTTAAAAGGAATTAAATAAATTTGCCAGCTGTTTCAACTACACAATTTGTTTCTATGATGTTCAATAGCATTAAAAGGTTATACGGTTTACCAACAGGATGCAGCACCATTTAGTTCTTTCAGCTAATTTGAACCAAGCAGCAACAAAACCTGAGTGTGTGAACTTGACTTCTTTCTATTGTTTAGGTGAAGTGGTAGAACATTATGGCTATGGTAGATGCTCTATATACTATAGTATACCGTAGATTATAGTAAACCAAATTTTCTCAAAACGTGTCCTCTCTCATTGCAAATGCAAAGCACGAGTATTTAACTGCAATAAGCATTGTATACCAACCCCGTACGAAGGACGGGTACTCAGCTAGTTCTCCATAATAATAACATGGGAATTTTATATTTACAGTTAATTTATTGTAATTTTCTCCGTAACCATTACGCGCATAATAACGCTTCAGTATACAAAATTATTTGTTTTTAAGCTCTACAATATGGTTTGGAAAGAATTTGCTAAATTATTTGTTTTTTGTTTTTAACTTTTACAGATATTTATTTTTGTGCACCACGCTTCGCTCCCGCGGCAAGCCTGGCACTGTTCGGACGTACCTAGTAAAAAACTCTGGCACTTTCCTGAAAATACCAAAATAAATTTCTGGCACACAAAAGGTTAAAAGGATTTGAAAGATATTGCTGACTGTGACTAAAAACTAGGGTAGAGGTTGAAGAGGGTAACATCCTGAATAGTTTGTGAACTTGAAAATATACAAACTTGTAACTTTTGGGGTGAAGTTGAAAGAGACACGTCGGCATTTTTGCAAGATTTTACATAACATAACTTTTGTGGTTCAAACGTTCTTCTGGACACGGCATAAATAAGGTAGAGACTGGATATAGTACAATTTCCTAGTTTGTAAAGTTTGTACCATTGATTAGTTGATTTGTTAAGTGTAAATTGAAAAGTACAATTCCAAAAATTACAATTTTGCAAATACTCCGGTTAATCGCGTCGATCTTACACTTTCACAACAAAAGTTGTATGTAAATTTTCAAGTTTACAAACGCTCTAGAACATTGTACCATCTTCTTGTTGTATCGCGGTCAGAAGTAACATTCAAGTCCGACCCTAAGGTCACGTAGTAGGGCTGGGCTAAACAAGCGGAACTTCGCTGCAATTAGACTCCCGACGTGTTTACAGGGTGTGAAATCGGGAGCAAACCCAATTGTACCCCCCCCCCCACACCCGCATCTACATTGCAGATAGTACTCCATCCCCCAACCCCCCGCCCCCCGCTGGGCCTTTGACAATCACGCGTCGACCGCCGGGATTATTTCGAGTACTCGAAAATTCCCCCGACTCGAGTTACAATTGTTTCAATTGGTGATTTTCGTTGAATGACGGTGGTTATGTGCGATTATCTTGAGGGCGGTGGAGTGAGAGAAATCGGTGGGGATGAGTTTGTGGATTGTGAAAATGTGTTCATTTTGTGAGACCTTGTAGTTCCTTTGACTATTGACAATCACATTACGGTGTCAAAGTTGTATTTAGCAAGTTTTAGATAATTTGCGTCGTTGTCCCCAACATAATGATACTGTGAATGTTATTTGTCACAACGGACGTTCGAAAATTCCTTGCTGTAACTGTCAGTGATACTCCTGTGTGTACTATGTACAATCTTTGAATATGGGGAGTTGCGAACATTGTATTCCAAAGTTGTCGCACACAGTTTTGAATGAATCTGGACATCGTTGTAATGCGCCAACGATACTGAATTGGTGAATTGGCGGCACCGGGAACTGATGTCGTACCCGATTTCTGGTGAAAACACTGACTTTTTGATCACCCACACCAAACAGAACTACTTTTTGAAAACTATAGTATTCTAATTCCACGTTCAACTATTATGGTACGCTAAGGGAGGGAATAGAACGTCAGTAGATCAGCCTAGTGGATTATTCAACAAGGGTTTCAATTAAAAATAATTATCGATCCACAGATGGGTCTACTCAATTATACCGTTACTAGAGGTCGTCCAGTGGCCGAAAACTAGACCAGAAATAAGCTATGTACAGACTTCTCTATTTTCACCCCACGCTGTAAAGAAAACACATGATTGGATTTTTGTATTTTCTGTTTATATTTCGTTGTTATTTCATCACCAGAATGGCAACCCATAAGGACCATATTTTTTTAATTTTAAATTGATTTGTGGTGTTTAATTTTTAGCCTATTAATCCAAATCCAACATACAGTATTTGATTAGTGGCCGTCTACTTGTGTTGGATAAACACACAAATATTAGAACAGGATTGTGGATAAACCGTCTCCTAGGCCACGAACACATTTGAAATATTGAAGATGCACCTGTCCAGCTGTTTGATTTGCTTTATTTATATTTTGTTTATTTACTTTTTCTCTAAAGTAACCTTTAAACACGATGTTTTATCTATGCTTTTAATTCATTACGACAAAGTTATCTATCTATTACTTATTTAATACGCAAGCAGGAATTTTGTGACAATTACTCCTCCGAAACTATTGAACCGATTGACATGTTTTTGGTGTCATTGGAAAGAGCGTAACGTGAAGTTGTGCAGGAAACTTTCTTTTAAGGGAAATAATTAGAGAGTGAGGCCCTGGGGCCCTTTAAAGTTTCGTATTTCTCCATAAGGATTAACATGGGAAACAAAAATTGTTTTGAAACTCCAGCTGTTGTCAGAAATTAAATATTAATAATTGGTCTCCATGGAAGCATGAGAAAATTCACAATGTTTACATTTGCTTTGACATTTAAATGTAAACAAACAGAACTGTCAAATGCCTATTTCACAATTTTAGACAGCTGATAAAAAAATAAAACAACTATGTGGTAGGTATTATTTAATCTTAAACTTTATGATAGATTATTATAAATCTATTTCAATAATTAATGAAACAAATTTTTCCCGTTGCGAAGCAAAAATGAATAGTGTGAAGAAAAAGATATGTTGTAAACAGTCAATGTGTAAATTATCGAAGTTGTATTAAAAATGTATATAGTTTTGGATGTTGGTTTGTGTTTAATGATATAAGTTAGTTATTAAATTTTTATTTTAAGTATTTGACATATGACTAAGCCTATGATAAAATAACACCATTTCAGATTTCTGCCAGTTTTTGCCTAACTCTGTCCTGAAGAGTTTAAAGTAGCCTACACCTTTTTGTCTACAAATTGGCTAAATAACTTAGGTACAGTACTTAATAAAAGCTGACAGCCTTTTTACGTTGACCTTAAATTGTAAGCTTACCTTTTCCCGTCCATGGGCAGTTTGATTGTTAAAAATGTACCCTTTAAAATGGAAAAGGACTGTTATGTAAATTGTAAGTATTTCCATTGGTTGATAATCTTGTAGTTGGCTCTTTTGCTCTTTTAAAATAATTGGAAATTATGACTGTTATAAGTTTTCAACCAAGTAATTTGTTTTTAAATAACTCCTGTACTTCTTTGCAATTGCTCGATTTCGAGCAACATGTACACTAGTACTTATTTAATACGCAAGCAGGGTTTTTGTGACAATTACTCCTCCGAAACTACTGAACCGATTGATATGTTTTTGGTGTCATAGGAAAGAGCGTAACGTGAAGTTGTGCAGGAAACTTTCTTTTTAGGGAAATAATTAGAGAGTGAGGCCCTAGGGCCCTTTAAAGTTTCGTATTTCTCCATAAGGATAACATGGGAGATAATTTTTATTTACAGAAACATATGTTTGTTACTTGAAAATAGTCAAAGTCTACTACATAATAATTGCTGGGTATTATGACTCTTAATGTATACTACATTTCAATCAAGGATTGTGTACCTTAACGTTTACCCATAATGGATCTTACTACTTTATTTTAATGCTGGGAATAGTAAAATTTAGTTGAGATACCATGATTTAGAAAACTTTACTATAATAATTTATGTACTAAAAATCACAAATCTTTGACATTATTAATTCATTTGAAACTAAACAGCTGATCGGCAAATCAAACAAATCATCTACTTCATATAAATAATGATATTACACAAAAATAGGTTTTTTTACTAATAACTTGATTTTTTTTATAAAAGAGTTATGAAAGCACCTAGGTGCACAACCCTTACTAAGTATATTTTACATATATTAAGTACAATCCATGAGACATTTGTAAAGTTGAACTAATTGTGTTTATATAACAGCTCTAAGACAGATTTCTTAAGTATGGTAATAAAAAAAAAACGATTAAAGATACTGAAGAATGATACAAGTTTTCATTAAAAGTAACTTTTATCTAATTTTCTTTACAAACAAACAGTATTAATGAATTACTACATGGACTTGACAAGTTAGGTAATTAATTGTCAGTATGCCAAGGGGAAGAAGAGTGGGTCCTCGAAAACAGACGAAGGCGGAGACACCCCTCTCGAAAATCCAACTGAGTTTTTTTAATATAGAGGTCAGTGGATTGCCAAGACACGGATTAGAATAATAAAAGGGGGCAGTGGTTTTATTGATGAGGAATATTAATACATCAAAAAGGGGCCTCATAAATGGCACAAGGCTTCATGTGATTAGAACGGTTAACCACTTAATAGAATGTGAAGTCTTAACTGGAACAAGTGAGTGGGAACATATTTTGATTTCGAGGATGTACCTTTTAATATGGAAAGATACTAATTTCTGCTATCTTTGGCATTTGCAGCACAAGCGCTGTAATTAAAGAGCAGCATGGTTCTACCCAGACCAATTTCAGTCATGAGCAACTATATTAACTTATATGTTGTTTTAAGTAAAGCTACATCTTTTAATAGGATACGCATATTCGTTACAGTAACTCTGACCACATGGTAATCTTCCTGAAGGTAACTTTAAGACTAAAATCGCAGTATTCATCATGGTAGTGCTTTTGGGATAAAAATTTTTTTTTTATTGTTTATTTTTAAAAGCGTGTTTTCTTCAAACAGCATTTTTATGACCCTCAAAATATGCTACATAGGCCTATTGGTTGGATATAATAAAATGTTTTTTAATGTCTTTTAAAAATCTTCAAAAAATAACTAAGTTTACCCTATAACCTTGCTCGCTGCCTATAACATACTTGAACTTGAACACTTATTAATTTACTATTATTTATTACTATTATTTACTATTATTTATTTAATTTAGTAAATATAATACACATAAAGTCAGAACATGGCTGGACTGCTTCCCTTCTAAAGCTTTATTATTACTGTAATCAATTTTCGACGTCGAGCCAATATATTACACGATGAATTTGTTTTCTAAATTCCTATGTTCTTTTGCGGGGCATTGAGCCGCACAGGTTCACTAGTTAGTTTTAATTCAGCCACACAAATTTGCAATTACAGAAAGAGAAACTTTCATTGAAATAAGCGATAAGTCCGATTGAAATTTGCCTGTATAATTTGCATGGTAAGTAGCCTATGTGTAGCTGCTTTTATCGTAGATTTTTAGAGAGCCTCATCCGCTCTCAATATTTAAAATATTCGCAAAGCGACACAGTTTAACTATTGATAATAATATGGCTCTCTTAATCTCTTACTTAATATAGATTAAGTATTTTTGCCCCGTTGCGAAGCACGGACTGAACAACTAGTACAGTATAAAGAGTGGTTTACCTACCTCAATCAGGTTACGGTAAAAAATGCCTAAAAATAAGTTAAACGCGAGGGAGGCGAAGCCCTAAAGGAATTACGGAATTAATTAATTTATAATTATTTAGAAATCGGTTATAGGCGTAGGAAAGGCGAAAAAAGGATTTTACAGTGAAACCCCTTATTGCAATGAGTTATTTGTGTAACTAGTGTTGCAAACCTATTTCCAAGCGTACACAGATTACGTGCCTAATAAACACACGCTGTGTATTTGGTTGGAATACTAGTTTGTGGCAAAAAAAGAGTTCTGCAAAAGTAAAAAGAGTGCGGCAAAGTAAGTAAATGCAGCAACTAGCAACTTTCTGTACTATAATCAGTGTAAGGAAGCCAAATTTGTCAGGTGAGAGGTGACTGTAGGAAAAGTATATAGATTACAGTTTTAGTCTTGAAGAACTGTCAAGACTGTGTCAAGGGGGACACAATTAATATTACAGACGACACATACCGTCAGACGATGTGGTGGTGCCGTCAATGGTCTCCAGGTAGTGCGCTTTGCAGAGCACTCTGTCGTCATGTAGTGCGAACTCCTCGCCCGTGCTGAGTTGTCGCTTGCACGCGTCGCACGCGAAGCACGCCAAGTGGTAGACATGGTCGCGTGCCTTCCGTACCCAGTCGTTGGCCGAGATGCTGCGGCAGCACTTGGAGCACTTGGCACCGAAACTTCTGAAACAGACAATACGTATAAGCTATATTTTAAGTTGATTCAATAAAAAATAGCATCATTAAAAAAATTGTTTTGACAAAAACGTATAAGCTGGATAATAATGGTAAAGTATAAAGTTTATGATTTGGACATTCATTTTCATATAGAAGTTGTAGCAATGACTAACCAACAAAGACTTCTCATCCCATTGTAAATTTTGAAGCTCGTGTTTCGTGTCTAGTTCATGTTCGGCGACACTTGTGGCTAGTATCGATGACATTTTCTTTCAATTATTTTAGGGTTAATTTCATGATTTGTGCTTTACTGTTTGGCTATATAACTCGGATCACTTGTTTATGATTAGATCGTTTTATTTGGTTAAACGAGGTTTTGGATTACTGAAACAACAAGGCACATATTGTAACCAAGATACGTACTACCTCTACAGTGCACCTGGAAGAACTAACAATTTAACATTTGTTTCTAGTTATTGAACCAATTTTAAGACTATTTTGTTTTTTGACCGAACAAAACTATCTAATTTCAGGATAAACACTTGTTTTCAGGCATTATAATTAAACAGTGAAGCACAAATAGTGAAAATCACTCTAAAATAAAAAATCTACAGGTAGCATATAGGATGAAAAGTCTATTTGCACTGTTCTAAGTTGCTTCATCTACTATTATAAGGAAAGAAAAACGCACGCATTGTAAAATATACCTTATGAGCAATCTATTTTACTCAACATCTACACTCAAACCGTCCATGAACCATACACATCACATCAGAATTTCAGATTGAGATTTTACCTAGAACTATTCATGCGCTATTCAAAATCGACGCTGCCTTACTTCCTGTAAGTTCTACTCCCTACATTTACTAATCAGTCTGAATACTCCTGGAGTCTCTGTGATCTGCTCTTCGCCGCCTTGTGGAAGCCAGAGGCCTCGCCTCCGCGCGGACCCCCGCCGAGGAGCAGCTCCACGTACAAGCCCGGAAGCCGAATTAACGTGTGAATAACGGCTAAATCGTGTCTCGGACACCTAATTAGGGCAAATCAGTATGCGAGAGTGGCTCTATCAGTTAGGCGGGCGGTGTAAACACGGACTAATGAGAAGCGGGCTGGCGTTGTGTGGGTCTCCTCGTCGCAGCAGACCTACGTACTCAGCGTCACCCAAAGTCTTACAAGAAACACTGGAATCTGAGCGTAAATAAAGCGTGTTTTCATGTACATACGTATAAGCTACGAGTGTGTTATGGGTGTAAAATCATTGCTTTAAAAAGTTCTGGAAGAATTTTCCACTCATTGTAAAATCTGAAGTTTTGATGTGTTTTTCAGATTGGTGATGTATTTTGTGTTTTTAGTGGTGAATCACGTGATTAGTGTAATGTCACTTTGTTTTGGGTTTCGAGTAGTAATATTGATGAGGTAGTGATGATAAATACACTGGAACAGTACACATTCTGGTATTTTCACTATCTTTTGACGGCATGTTGTTAGATAGATCAACCACAACAATTAGATCAACCTCACTATTGGTTGATATCACAAAGACCAATGGCATCTGAGTCCGGAATGGGTCTAAATAAGCAGCGACCTTCTTTTTGAAGGCGAGCACTATAACAATTTGGCTATCTAGATAGTTTGAGTGCACCGATGTTGATAACACTTTTCTCTCTTATTCAAGAATATATTGTATGATCTGTGCTGTGCATTTGGCTATAATAAAGAAGACAAGTAAAAGTTTAATATGCGTAAAAGTAGTGTTACTAAATAATAACAAGAAACCAATCTTAAACAACAATAAAAACCAGACATAAACCAGACAAAAAATATTCATTGGTATGTCACCAGATTTGGTCTAAAGAATGTCATGTTATCAGCATCTATCATGATGGGGTCCTTACACCAGCTATCACACCTATGTTACCAGTCACAATCTTACATCCTATGCTGTGATTGCATCAGCATCCATCCTCTATGTTACCAGCAAAATGTAACCATGTGTATACTTCTGATATCCAGCGGTATTCTTTCACAAACTTTCCTAACGATGGTATATTATCAGTTACTGCCATGAGGGTGGTTTATTTCAATTAGGACCCAGCTGTATGTTTCCAGTCTTTTCGCCTAACAATGGAAAATGGTGTAGTGTATACCAACTACTGTCTCACTGCCCTGACGATGGTATATATACCAACTACAGTCTCACTACCCTGACGATGGTATATATACCAACTACTGTCTCACTGCCCTGACGATGGTATATATACCAACTACAGTCTCACTACCCTGACGATGGTACATACCAACTACAGTCTCACTGCCCTGACGATGGTACATACCAACTACAGTCTCACTGTCCTGACGATGGTATATAACAACTACTGTCTCACTGCTATGACGATGGTATATACCAACTAGAGTCACAGTCTCACTACCCTGTCGATGGTATATACCAACTACAGTCTCACTGCCCTGACGATGGTACATACCAACTACAGTCTCACTGCCCTGACGATGGTACATACACACTACAGTCTCACTGCCCTGACGATGGTCTACCAACTACAGTCTCACTGCCCTGACGATGGTATATAACAACTACTGTCTCACTAACCTGACGATGGTATACCAACTACAGTCTCACTGCCCTGACGATGGTATATACCAACTACAGTCTCACTGCCCTGACGATGGTACATACACACTACAGTCTCACTGCCCTGACGATGGTCTACCAACTACAGTCTCACTGCCCTGACGATGGTGTATACCAACTACAGTCTCACTGCCCTGACGATGGTATATACCAACTACAGTCTCACTGCCCTGACGATGGTACATACACACTACAGTCTCACTGCCCTGACGATGGTCTACCAACTACAGTCTCACTGCCCTGACGATGGTATATACCAACTACAGTCTCACTACCCTTACGATGGTATATACCAACTACAGTCTCACTACCCTGAGGATAGTACTATATACCAACTACAGTCTCACTGCCCCGACTATGGTATATACCAACTACTGTCTCACTACCCTGACGGTGGTATATACCAACTCCTGTCTCACTACTGCCCTGACTATGGTATATACCAACTACTGTCTCATTGCCCTGACGATGGTGTATAACTTCATTACCCTGACGATGGTACATTCCCAGATCCCAGCATTCCCAGCTACCGTGCCGAAGGAGTGACGCGGCCGCCAGCGATGAGTCGAGTAAATCAGCAATATAGAGCAGCCGATATATAACCGTAGAACACGACAGTGCCGTTGTCCGCGATACCACAGCCCTATAAATATCTCGGTAGCATATTCAAATGGCCGGGCTACACGATTAGACCATTAGGTGTGGGCTACATCTGACCAATTACCTACCCAATTAAATCGACCGCTTGGTGGTCTACATCTGATATATACATTGTACTCGCCGCTATTTATTTTTCCAGGGTTGGTGGCCTGCTGCCGGCGACGATAACTCGCTCGGCCGCCGTATTTATAATATAGTTTATACGTCCGTTCCGCAGCTACTGGTATTTATTATTGCCTCCGCTTGTCTTACGCTAACTAGTCGATATCATTTCGAATGTTATTGCCGTGCATAAATACAAGCGGTATAAATAATTTGTTAACTATTCGATTGATTTCTGTTACGACGACTGTTGTTTGTTTACGATATGAGAGGGCGGAGCTGGTAGATAAAAGTGGAGTGATGTTTATGTAGTGGTTTAGACGAATGGTGAGTTTAAAAATAAAGATATGTAGTTTTATTTAAGGGATTAGTGATTTTTCCATTGCAGTTTGTAAAAAAGGTTTGCACAAAGTTAAAAGCATGTGAGGACAAATCTACAGTGTATTTTATTCAAAGACGATTGTGGAAATAGGCCCATATTAAAAATTAGGTAATTTTACAATACTTTTTGTTTGGCCAATAAAGCAACCAGTAATTTATGATCCGAGTAGTTAGAAATTTACCATCCTTTTTGGAACATTAAAAGTTGATTTCCAACCTACCTCAGATTAAGTACGGTAAATAAGATTTACAAAACACATTTTTTACCTCAGTAGGATTTACAACCTCGGTAATTTTTACCGTATTCGAATTTAATCTACAATCTACCTCAGTTCAAACGAAATAGTCGTCATTTTCCACAGAAGATTTATTAAAACATTTATTTTCTTGTGCTTGCTCACCTCGTTGCAACAAAATGGTTAAATAACAAAAAATAATAAAAATAGTCGTGCAAAAAGGGAACTTTATACCAAAATGAAAAAGGTATGTTCATTTTACAATATCTTTTGTTCATTATGTAAAGCAACTAGTCATTTATGTATCGAAATAAAAATGTAACATATTATTCGGCATATTGAAACTTAATTTACGATTTTCCACAGTTTAACCACTATCAAAATAAACGGTAACAGCAAAATGACAAGTAAACATTATTTCATTAGCTTGTCAAATACCTTTATAATGGGTAAGAGGTGGGAGTGACTATGATATTTTATTGATAAAATCACAAAAACTGCTATAACTTGTGAACCTTGAAAGCAATTTCTTTAAATTTTAAATTACCATAACATAGTAAGTTTTAATCAAAAGCGTTTGAACTGCTTTTGTAAAAATCCTATTAGTTTCGTTATTTGATGGAGAAATCACAATTATAATAATAATACAAAATTTAAAAAAATGAAATAAATTCCTGGAGGTACTATGGATTAATACTCACATATCAAATTTCATGATAATATTACTACAGTTGTAGTCTTTTGCTCTGCACCCACCCACACACACACTACACTTCAAAAACAAAATTTTAAAGTGGACCCAAATCGGAACTCAAACTAAAAAATTCCAAAGAAATATTCTATCAATAGGGGGAGGATGTAAAATACCCCACACATTGATTTACCCGGCACAATTTCCCATTTATCCACACACACCGTGTCCTACACGTGGACTGGATTATTCCACCCCTCGTTAACTATAACCGAATAACCCGGGACAACTAATTATTGAAAAATCGGCCCTTTGTTTGGGCGAAGCGACGTTCTTTCTCCGCCTTGATTGGGGCGAAATCCAATAAACCCGCCCGCTTCTTCCCGCCGCTTGTTTCGAATTCCCTGGAAACAAAACAACCCTCGTTCGTGACTCTGTTTTCATTCCTCCCCCAAACTGCGATCGTGAGGTGAACGACAGATCGGAAACAGCGATTCTAAACGTGAAAGTATATTTTTACTTCCTCTCTAAAGAGTACTGTAGGCCTATATGGAAAAAGTATTGTTTTCGTAAAAAAATTCAAGTTTGAGTTATAGGGTGGAAAGATACGTTTGAGCTTACGGGGACCAAAAAAATGGTTTTCAAAGTCATGTCTTTTGTTTTATTGGATGCCTGTACAGAAATTTTGTATGTTGGTACTTATCCATGGTATATCCAGGTGTTTGATGGTTTTTTATGTTCTTCCCCTATACATTAGTAGGCCTATATGGAGAAAATATTGTTTTCGTATAAAAATTCGAGTTTGAGTTATAGGGTGGAATGGAAATATATACGATTTGGTCCCCTGACACAAAAAGTAGTTTTCTAAGTGGTGTCTGAGGGTGTAGACAGAGCTTTCCGATTTTGATTTAATATCGTTTCTTTGGATGTATGGATGCTAGTCCAATAAATACAGATGTTCTTCATTTTGACTTTTAATGGGGAATTTTCTTATAAAACCTATACAATATAAATAAATCAGATTTTCAAAACGGCTCAGACGATTTAGAACAACATTTTATTCTGTTATAGTGCTTTTAACTGTCAACAAAAGCATACAAACCCCATTGCTGTAAAAATTACGGTTCGAAAGTCATTTTTGTGGTTTTACCCATAAAATATCA
This sequence comes from Macrosteles quadrilineatus, assembly GCF_028750875.1. Classification (NCBI taxonomy): domain Eukaryota; kingdom Metazoa; phylum Arthropoda; class Insecta; order Hemiptera; family Cicadellidae; genus Macrosteles; species Macrosteles quadrilineatus. The sequence goes on along the minus strand of NW_026542598.1, from coordinate 31,796,870 downwards.
TACTCTCCTCTTTTAAATGGGTTGTTTACTTCCTAATAGGACATTTGTTAGGTCAATGATGTCATTGTTTAGTCTGTGTGTGTGTTGTATACACCATAAGCATTAAAAAGATTCCTTTTTGTAGATGGTGTCATAAATCGACATTGCAATGCCAAATGTGTTCTGGATGCAGAACCGATGTCGTTGTAATCGAACTAACGACCCTAGGTAGGTGAGCACTATTTTATATAGGTATTGATTACCATATAAAAGACTTAGTATTTACTAAGGCCACAAGTAAATATACACGTCAATTGTAAAATAAGTGTATTATTGACACAGAAAATATTATAGCAATAAACAAAATAATTGAAAGAGTAAGAAAGTTTTGGCTAAAGTTTATTACTGTAGGGTTTATTATTTTCTTTCCAATACACAAGTAAATTTATTTTTTCTCTTCGGAAAAGAGGATTTTTGTGAAAATCGGGATGGAATAAAATTGCGATCGTAAAGAAGCATCATATGAAAACTGCGGTTTTCACCATGTGAAAATGGATTTGTGGAATTAAAAGCCAAAGAATCAACGAATTTGTAAATTAAAACTTTATATGTAAGACTATAATACATGTAATCGTAAATTCGGTGTATTATTAGTTTAAACGTAAGTAAAAAAGGTATAAGTGGAAAATGACAGGATTTCTTACAGGTACTGCCATTCAGTGTTGGAAAAGTCAGGAATGATGATTTTAATGTATTAGATTTAAAATATAATTTAAATACAATTAATTAAACGGAACATTTCATTTTTAACAGACACTCTCACTCCCTCTCTCAATCAACCTGGGTTTTAATAACTTATTCAAACCTCCTAGATTTCGGGCCTCTTGATTGTTCAGATTTTATCAAATAAACGCTCATTACTAGAGGTGTCCTGGGTGAAATGTTGAATTAAAATAATCTCTTACAACCTAAGGGTAAACGAAGGTAATTTCCCTAAGGGCTTACCCCCTCGCGTCTTAATTATTTCTATAATTTACTTTCAAAGATACAGTGTTGCTGACCACCTTTTTACTTTCTCCCCCTATACCATAGTATATGGAGAAAGTATTGTTTTCGTCAAAATTTTCGAGTTTGAGTGGATATATCCGTTTTGGGTCCCCCTGGACTCCTGATACCGTTTATTTTATTATGGTTTAATTCTTAATTGAAATCAAACAGCTGATCATTCAATTGAAAGTTTAACCACAGCCAGGTGGTAAACACGAAACGAAATAGCTAATGAAAATTGGTTTTAAATAGCACTCTTTTGATGATTGTAATCTGATTGAGGTAGGAAAACAACTTTTCACTCTTTATGGTGTGGATCTAAAACTGTTGTAAATTAGCAGCGTTATTCATCTAGCAACCGCTTCAAAAACCTAATCTTTGAAAAGTAAAAGAAAAAGGCATTGCATTACTAGTTTTACCTATAAATTAAATTTTTAAATTTTAGGTTCTCTGCGGATCTGCACCCATAATAACCAGTAGAACATAAATGTTTAAGCCACCTAAGTGTAAATATTTTTATTTTAACAACTAAATATAACCCAGCTGTCCCCTTTTAATAGTGTAAATTGAAAAGTATTCATGTGTTCAAATTTAAACAATTTGTTTCTCCATGGAACTTTAAAGGGCACTGTGGCAGAGCCCTGATGGAATTTCTTAAACATTTAAATTCAGGAATTCCTGAGTTCATATGCCTTGTAGCAATGATTACTGATTGTAGTTTTTGTGATCATCGAGTGAATGAGTGGTATTTGCCTTTTATTAGCTTTATACTATAGATACCCTGTTCTTTGAGAAATACAGACATCTCAACTCGATTTGAAGCTTCACATTTATTATGAGTTAAACAGTTCCATAGCCAAAACAAACAAGAAATCAAAAGGCGTTATATGACTAATTGCATAATTTTAAAGGTATACTAGCTGTTGCTGTTGGCTGCTACATATATGCGTATGCTGGATGCTAGCCGCTAGCTGCTGTAGGCCTATACTAGCCGCTAGCTGCTAGCCGCTGTACGCAGGTGTGATTGGCTGGATGACAACGGTAGATGAGTGGGCAACTTGGCCTGTCGCTCTGTCGCTGTGCTGTCGACCATCGTGCTGACAATTAATAACATTCTTATCTCCATCAATACACCAATGACTGACCGTGGGATACTCACTCAGTCATTGGAATAGAATTTCTCAAATCTCCCGGCTGTCTTTGCGCTTAATCAACAAGTGTAGAATCAGCATCTCTCAATGTAGATCTTAATATTTTGTGTTTGAGATGTCAAGTCTACCACCTGACGACAATCGTCTCTATATACGTGTAAAGTTTGAAACGCTTTGCTCTTGGTCAACATGCTTGGACTTCCCTTGCCACAATTTTTAGAAACGTGTTGAACCTATCGTCTTGATCGCAGAGTGTTTTGAAATTTGTAAAATCAGAGTTTGATTTTCTGTAAGCAATTGTCTTTTAATGAGAGAATTTTGCCAATTAAAAAAAACACAATAATTAAAATGTTTACTTTTGCTCTTTGCTCTTGATCGAAATTAATCGTTTCCCAAGGTTTTGTGTAAGTGTCTGGAATAATGTGGAATTGGCTTTGCTCTTGATCAACAATAGACACACATAGAAAAATCTTCTTTTGTAATGTCAAATCAAATCATTTTAATTTCTTTAATAACTTTAAGGGGTTCTGGTAACACACTGATACCACATTGATAACCTGATATTGTTATAAAAGAGGTGCCTTTCAAAGAAGGTTGTCTGCTTAGGTAGCTTTATTGTTACTGTAACGTTTTGTGTCTGAGAGTGTACTGCATTGGATGGTACTACGGTTAATAAAGATGGTAATTTCTTTTTAAAACGACAGACAACTCAATAAAATGTTTTCGGGTGGTTATTATAATGTGTAAAATATCATCCATCTTCATATTATATTTTGTCAAATTGTAATTGGTTAATATAAAATACTAGCTGTAACCCGCGGGCTTTGCCCCGTTTAACTTCTTAATTTTCAAGATGATCTCGTTCGCATGGCTCAATCACGTCCTGGTTGAAGATCGTTCGCTACGCTCACTCACCTTTAAGTTGGAGCTCGTTCGCTGCGCTCACTTGCCTTCAGGTTAGCTCGTTCGCTACGCTCACTTGCCTTCAGGTTAGCTCGTTCACTACGCTAACTCGCCTCCAGGTTGAAGTTCGTTCGCTATGCTCACTCACCTTTTGGTTGCAAATTAGCTGTTGTCATAAACGTAAAAGAAATAATAGTGCTGCACCCTGTTGGTAATCCCTTTAACTTTAATGCTATTGAACATCATAGAACAGAACCAACTTGTTTAATTGAAACAGCTGTTAAGATTCAATTCCATTTCTCATAAGGTTAACATGGGAAACTCCAGAGCCACTGGGGCGGAGCCGATTGGACGGATCACGAAATTGATGGTGTATAAACCTATTCCATGAAATTCTACACGTATGTACCAAGTTTCGTGGCAATTGGTTCAGCGGTGTCTGAGTTTATCACTGCCAAATATACAAACATCCTCTTTTATACTTATAGATTACTTCCCTGACACAAGTTAAAGCACATAGATAGCAAGTTGTATCCGAACAAAAGTTACAAGTAGATTTCACTTTCACAGATATTTATTCCGATAACTTTCCAGTACCATATATTTACATTAAACAAAACTACCCACTGTTTTGGTATTGCATAATTTTACTTTACCCGTAATAATCAAACCTAAACCAGTTCGCACAGCTGACGAGTCGTAAGCAACGTTCACATGTCCATCAACTCGATCTGTAGGCGAGATAACAACCTCGGACGGCCAGCATCAACATGGACCATTTGTCTGCTTCGGCTGGCCAGATAAAATAAATGATCATAGACATAATCGAGTGACACACATTGTAGCGAGTGAGAGGGAAATAAAAAAGCGAATGTTTTCTTTCCGCTGGATGTTAGCTAGTGAGCAAACGTTCCCAGTGAGTTGGCGTTTTGTGGTCCATTTGTCATCGCTGACACGTGATCCCGCGGGACTCGAGGAATGTTCGTGGACACCTTCACACCTTGAGTCCTGAGGGATAAGGTGGTGGGGACTTGAAAGTTTTGACAGGTTATGTTTCCAAGGAAGGGAAATGGAGTCCAGAAGGATACGGTAGAGAAGAGAAGAATCATTAAATGCTTCTGGGGGATTTGAAAGTTCCTGGTAATATGCTTACTTATATTTCCCAGGAAACCGAGACCAGAAGGATAAGGTAGAAGAGGAGAATCGTTCAAGGTTCAAATTTCCAGCATTTCATGGTTCAAGAATTGAGCCCTTTGGGATAGGGTGGAAAGTCCAACTTGAAACTGCTGACAGCTCCTCGTGCACTTGAGGGAGTGGAGTCCTGCAGGACAAGGTAAGAGATATTTGAAAAACGCTTCTGTACACCTTCATACCTCCTGCCATCAAGGACTAGAGGAGGTTGAAGGAGGAGTCATGCTGGGAGGAGAAAAGGAAACTGTTTATAGGTAGTTCTTCGTGAAGTAATGTCCCCCAAGGAATTTAAGTCCTGAAGGATAAAGCGAAGAAGGAGGGTTAGTAAAGTAATTTTGGGTATTAATTTTTATCTGGATCTAAGGTTGGATGTGAAGTACCGAGCGATATACTAGAGAGTAAGAAACTGAAATGTTTTCTAAAATTGGCAATTTTCTATTCTCCTGTCCTCATGTCCTCCTAGGGCAAATGGAGATAGAACTTAACTTATCTTTTCTTTAGCTTAACTTATTAGTGTAACTTGAGAAAGAATATAGATTATGAGACTTCGAAACTACTTTATGGACACCTCCATGTTCTAATACACCCGTACAACCCTGAGGGAAAGGTTTAAGAAGAGAATTGGAAACGTTTATGTTCACCTTCTAACTCTCATACTATAAGAATATACGTGGACTCCTGAGAGTTGAGGTAGATGCAGTAATTGTGTCAATATCAGGTTTAGATGATTCTTGAGGGGAGGAAAGGCATGAAGTATTGGTGTTAATGATTTGGATGCTCAGGTCTTAACCGCAGATCAAGTCAAGTTGGCCGATTTAATCATAATATTTTGATGTGATTTTCTCAATAGGTGACTTTAGTTGGTTATATGATATCTTGTCTTGAAAGGTAGACTCCCCCCCCCCTATAGCAGGTGTTGTGCACGAATACAACTTTCAACCACATCAGATGTTTATTATCCTTCCAAAATAAAGTTATAAATTGTGTACGTTTGATCTAGTTGGCAAAATAAAATTACAAGTAACTTGGTACACTGATTGGTCAAAACAAAAAAGTAAACAAAATATTCCTTAGATTTACAAGTTAGCTTGGTAAAATCGCTTGAAAAAAATTCATAGATTTTTAATTTATACCTGTATGGGGTTTGAATGTGCCCAAGGTGAATGATTGTGTGGGCAAGCACACTTATTTTGATTTTGACGCACATCTTTTGGTAGATCTTTAACAAAACGTTTAACACAACCGTAAAAATACTTAAAACGTACCTCCTCACACCTTTGTCAACTTGATTAATTCTTATTTAAATATCCAAAGCGTCCAGATGTCCACGTTAAAAAATTCCAAAAAAGCAAAAATCCAACAAAAAGGTCAATAAATAACCGATATTTTCACGGCCCTCGAGTTTTATGAGACATCGCGACGGCTTAAGCGAGAAATAAAAAGGTGAAAGGATTACACGGCTATTTGTTATACGGGAAGAAAGAGGAGCAACAGACGAGAGAAGGAGCGGTAAAATGTAGTGTAGGGTTGAATTAACTGTGGGAGCGGTTGAGGCACAAAGCTGGAGACAGGGATGATGGATCGCGGCACCCCCGTGGATATACAGGGTGTCCCAGAGGATCAGCAAGGTAGCAAGGTCTAGAACAAACGTTTGGGCAAAGTTGTAAAGTGTGAAAAGGTAATGTAAAATCACTAAAAAAAATTTAATTAAATGTAACTAATACTATCCAAATAATTGTAAGACGGAAGTTGTAGTTTGTTAATGGTTGTTTAGTCTGTGCTCTGAAAATTAATAACAAACCTAACATAAAATTAATCATATATTAGTTATCAACATGTGTAAGCGACAAAATAAGACCGACAATTATAAGATTCTCAGGGCCTTATTTTTTGCCGTGGATTTTACATCAGATACTTTCTGTGATTTCATGTTACCTTTACTATAGATACAACACCATGAAGACATTCTATTGCATATTTAAATCGTCAAACTTCCAGAGATTTATTTCCCCATGACTTGTCAATAGTATGAACAAGTCAGTAACAGCTAAAGTATTTCCGTAGTTGCACACATGTGCGAGACTTTTTCAACTATGCCCTTTTCAATAAAAATACTTGTTACATCAGGCTCATACAGATGGGATTGACGGGTTGTCTAATCCAGTATCAAAAGTCAATAGTACCTACTACAGTTGACTCCCCCTTATCCGGACACCTTTTAACCCGATGTCGGCTTAACAAAACTGCTTTCGGCAGAAGTGACAATTCTATGATTGGTAAATTTCAGCACATGGGTTTAACCGGACTGGATTGATAGGAAGTGGGTGGAACTGATTACTGAAAATACTTTTCTCATGGGAAGGATTTGAGACCAGCGATCACGAGTCTAAATACAGCGCTCTCCCAAATTTAAGTACGGTTTGGGTTAGTTTTCGAGCGATTCCCGCATTTAATGAATTTTAGAGGACGTCGGTTTAACCGGAAACCTAGTTATCCGCACTGGCCTCGTTGCCGAAGATTCTGGACATGAGGGATTCTACTGTATCCTATATCACAGAACATAACTATAAAGAGGGCAAGCCAATTTGCCTTGCGCAGAATGTGTCCCACAGCTACAAAACATTTTAGGTACTCACGTACTATACCGACCACACCGATAAATCGACTTCCAAATAAGATTTTAATTAGTTTAAATAACAACATCTTCATATCTACCTAACCACCATTATAGGTTATAAATTATTAGGTGTGGTTGGTATAATATCTATGTACCGACCACAAATGGTCTTAAAGACTCATTCCAAACTCAACCTCGACAATTGCTTTCTCAACTCAACACTTCCTGGAGCCAGCTATTAGCTACTGTCAGCCATGTTGAATGCTGAATGCTGAATGTTGAATGTCTGTATTATACATTCTGTCGGTGTTGCCGCAGGTCGCTCGCGATATCCGATATTCTGGGTCAGCTTTACCTAAGAATGGGCGAGAATGCTTGTCAAAAAGTGATAAACAGCCTTGTGTCCGTGACGGTGGTTCGGACAAAGATGACTTATGCATATGTATACCGGAGATGCGTTTGTAACCTTCTCAATTTGTCGTGGCGGTGCCTTTGTGGCGTGTTTACCTGACGGTAGAAAGTCTTCGCCGCGCCGTGACTCGCAACTCGGTGTTTTGATATCTCGATGAAGCCCTTCACTTCGCCGCCATTTTGACAAGTCCGAATTCAATCACGAGTTGTTTTCAATAACATTGGACGGGTTTGTCACATGAACGCGGGTAAAGTTGGGTTTAGATTTGACAATCGAATAGTCAATGATAGCTTTGGGTTTTGGATACTGAGGTACACGTCCCGTCTAAGAACAGCTGTAGCTGTAGTAAATGGTTGATTAGAAATTGTAGCCATACAGTGGCTGAACGAGCCGTACACAGTGCACAGAGAGTGTGTTGTGTTACAGTATAAAATTCTGTTTCTCCTTCATTTGTAATTTCAGTCCCTAAACATAGCATATAGAGAAAATATTGTTATCGTGAAGATTTTAGAGCTTTGGTAGATATATACGTCCACCCCACCCCCCTAAAAAGCCCGTTGAACCTAAAAAAGTGGTTTTCAAAATGATTTCTGTGTTTATGTACGTACTGACCTACAGAGAACACCTGTGGTCCGATTTTAAAGAAATTTGGTATGTAGGTACCGTACTAATGAAGCCTAGTATCTCCAGACGTAGCTTTTCATTTTTTGGAAATTTTTGTTTTAAATGTTGATTTTCCAATAAAATCACATAACATAACATAAAAATAGGATATTTACAAACTCGGCTCAAGCAACTGTGATAAGATTTTAGTATGTTATATTCCTTTTAGTTCTAAAGAAAATGGTACAACCCCCATCACTGTAAAATTACAGTTCAAAAGTTATACATTTTTGTGATTTCAGCAATAAAATATCATATTTACCCACACCACTTGCCCAAGAAAAGGGTAGTTCACAAGCTAATGGGAGAACGTTTGTCAGATTACCAATACTGTACCGTTTATTTATTATGTTATAATTGTTATGTCTACATTGTCACTGGAGACTGAGTAAAAAAAATACATTATGTATTTTTCATACGGCTCTTCAATCATTGACAGAGTTCTCCCATAAGTATATTTTCCACGTTTGTGATATCTTGTTGTGATGAATTTGGACGAACTGCGTGGACGAATTTATGGCTTCTGGGGACATTTATTCGGAAATTTTAATCAGTCCCGTGTCTAGGTCTTTCCGTGCCACCTACTTGTAATAGCTTCTTCCCTGTAGTTCGCTAAAACGATTCATGACTCGAACAGTGCATCGCTTTGTGGTCCCTCTTGGCTTTCAACAATTCTTCAGGAAGAGCTACTATGAGCAAGTCATCGACTAAATGGTTCATGGTAGTAAACTCTGCTTCATCTTCATAAATTGTTGAGGTAGTTTTCGATACTTTAATCTCATTACTTCTGACGATGTATTTGAGATAACAGAAGAAGGGGATTTGTATTAAGTATATCAATTTCAAGAGAATGTCGTTCTCATGGAGTGTGTGTTGTATAACTTTAATTTGAAGAATATCTTTGAAGTAAATTGTAAAGGAAATACGTGTTCGTGATGATTATTCTACTATCGAAGTCTTATAACAATACAGTCGAATGCTCACCATCAGCAGCTTTGACTCTTGTGACAGTTTGGATATAGTTTGTTCAAATAACGAAGGCGATCGTTATTTGAACAAAATATAAGATGCTAGACTTACTTGGCATAATCCGCCTTGCAGTAGACAGAGTCGTCCTTGATAAAGCAGGAGGGCTGGCGATCTAAAGCCAGCTGACAGACGCAGCAGCGCAGACAGTGAGCGTGCCAGGACCTTCCATTGACCTGAAGAAGGTACTTGTCTGTGATGGGCTCTGAGCACGCGGCGCACATCCGCTGCTCTGTCTGTAACAAGGGAATGAATGAATAACAATTCCTTCATTCCAACAAGCTTCAACAGGGAGGTTAGTTGCGTGAAGAAAAAGAGGCGACGAGAGAGTGAAGAAAATGAAGAAGGGAGGAATATTACGAGCTGGAGGAAGAATCAAGGACGAGCTGAAGAATGAGATGAGGAAAATGGTAAAATTTGCAAATGGTAGGATGGATGAGTTGCTTTAAGAGATAAACTTGACAAGAGAGGCAACGAAGCTGAAGGAGGAACAAGTATGACGAGCTAGCAGAGGAATAAGGGAGTAGTCATTAATAAGGTGATGAAAGAGAGTCAAACTTATGGAAGGTAGTTGACTTAGGTAAAGGAAGGTAGGTATTTGAGTAGCTGAGGAAGAAATAAATGACACGTCTTTGAATAATGATATAAGAACATAATGCGCAAAAAGCAAAAGGGAGTTGAGTTGCGTAAAGAGAGATATGAGGCTAGGGATTGAAAGAAGCTGGATGAAGAAGGGATATCAAGAGCTGCAGAAGGATTACAGGGAGAATATCTGAAGAATGAGAGGGAAGAGGGACAAATGAGCACGAACAATCCATTAAAACATAGAAGGAGTAGTAAAGCTTTTGGAACGAGTGAGTTTGAATATTTATGGAGTTGAGAGGATATTACAAGGCAAACATGAAACGAAAGAAGAATTTTTGGTGACAAGATTACGTAAAAAAATTGAGTTTTGAAAATTAGAGGAAAGTAACTAAGGCGAAGAATTGTATTAGAATGTTTGGAAGAGATGGATAATAATTTTGCTTAAGTGCAAGGAATGAGAAAGGGGTCTCTGTTGAAAATGCGATTGAAAGTTTTGATGCACCGTTTGGGTAATTTATCGGTTAAAGAATGTGGTAGACATAAAGTAGACAAGAAGGATCTAGGGGTTGTAACGATCGGCTACAAAGTTCCCCGCATCCTGTTGCAATACACAAGTTCCACGCGCCACCGTAGTCTCCGGTAGGCGCGGATCGAAGGTCATCCGAGGACCATTACTCATTTGGCGAGAGCAATTAACCGCCGTAGCGCGATCTGACGAGATACGCCACCACTACAAATCACCACGTGTTGTAAACCACGGTGCTTCTATTTACATTTGATCAGCCGTATGAATGGAGTGGCTTGTGAGAGGTTAAGCATTTATGACATTTTTCAACTTCTTTCTGTAGTACCAATGTGAAATATCAATGTTATTCAATGGGAATGGATAAGAAATGTGGCAGTTCTTTCTGATTATACTGTAATCTTGAACCAATATCTTCAACAAATCATTGACTTGACCCATTTCTATATAGTTTCCTCCATATAATTTCGATTAACTAGATGCACCCTAATGGACCAAAAGACGTTTTGATTTGATAATTACCATAGTTTGTAAATATCTTTTTATCTATTAGTCAAGAAATCGTGCAATAATGCTTGAAATTTAAAACTAAAAGTTGTATGATTATTTCCAACTAAATACAATACGTGTATTATGTTTTCTATGGAAGATGTGGTAAAAGCCTGAAAGCCTAGTGTTGGATGCGTAACTAAGTAACTACGACGTTAGTGGAGCGAGCTGGTCTAGTGGTTTGAGCGCGGGACTTCGGTCCCTTGGTTCAAATGCCACCAAAAGCACCTATGGATTTTATCTAGAAATGATAATGCAGTGATCTCTATATCTAGCCTAAAGTAATGCGAAAAAACAATTCCGGGCTCGTGCCTTGCAAATCAATTGCTCCTGAATCTCATCTTGCTTCCTGTAAAGCAAACATCCCAAGCCTAGTAACTACAAGCACTCCTCTCTAAGAAAGAAATTGATTGAGAACCCATCAGAGTGAGACACGGAGAAATTGTGCGAAGATAATTAAGTTCTCAGCCAGAACTACCAAAGGTCAGAGTTGGACTGGTTGAGATGTTGCTCCGGATCGACGGAAGGTCAGAATTCAATCAGGAAGTTTGGCAATTCAATTACAGGAACATGACAGGTGTTCTGGAGCGCTCGTAAATCACCTCATGGGATCCTGGGACCAGCGGAGAGATCCATCATCTCCGCCAACAACAGGGAAGATAAATTAGTTCACAAACCGTTCTAGACTTTCTGCTTGTTTAGAAGTCATGGGGTGTCGATCATAAGAATTGTATGGCTTGGGAATACATCCCAACATTTCGTTGAAAAGTCATCCTGTCAATACGTCAAGAAAATTTGAAATAAAACACTGGTTTTACAGAAGAAACTGAAGAAAGCAATACATAATTCCACCAACAACGAGGGAGATAAATTACAATCGTACTACTAGACGTAATGTTTGTTAGTCATGGTATGTCTATAAAAAAAAACTTGGGAATACACTGTACAGCCTCATAAGAAGGTCATACTGTAAAGATGAAAGTGCGGAGGGAAGTCGGAAGAAAACTTTAAAATACTTTTGTTTTTTAAGAACGTATAAAATAGTCCAAATCTTATACTTTAGTCTAAATGCCTCTTAGGATGTCAATATAACAGTTCTTGTAGGAAGCAGGAAAATTCTTTGATAAACATGAGTCTGTGTTGAGTAAATTTGAGGTTAAGTTTGCAATATGGCTTGTATTTTGATAGTTTTTTTAAGACAATTTTGTTAGTTTAGTTTTAATTCCTGCAATAGTTTAAACAAAAGTACCTTTAAATCTACAGTATTACTCTTTTCCACTAACGTTTCTGAGCCAGATTCAGACTGTCAAACTAAAACTGGGTAGGGTCAAGATTTTTTGCAAAACCTCAGATTGCCTTAAAAGGCTCTTACCTGCCTCAAAGGATTTACTTCAACCTCAAGTAAATATTACAACCCACTTGACTGCCGAATTTTCTATGTAAACTGTAATTTACTTCTTGATAAATCATCCGACATTCCGACACGTTTAGGGGAAAAAACAGCATGAGGCTACCCGTGAGGTCCGAACTGCGAACGGCGAAAGTCCCTTGGAATTTTAAGTATGTTATAAATAATAATACGTATAAATCCGGCACCGGACGAGTATCGATATAAAAGTGGAGAGCGCTGCGGGGCGTCCGCGACGACGTACTAGATGCTAGCGGCACGATGAAATCCCCGTGAGCTACAACCCTGCCCGTGTCATTACAAGCAACATATGTTTCAGTCGCTGCTATATTTATGACCACCGGTCCCGCGTTCGCACCCGTACCCTATCTGGACTAGTCGCCACCCCGGTAAACGTCACATAAGGTGATTCATGGTGGCGATCGAGGATCGAGTCGTCCACACCAAGACGATGGTAGTTCAGAAATTTGTAAGTCTAGTGGCATTTCAACAAACCGCCAGTTGCTAAGATAAATGGTGATCCAAGACAAAAGAGGTATAGTCCAGGACCTGACTAGGGTTCTGTGTGCATGTCGTGTATAGTGAATTTTACTTTTGCATTTCAATATAGGTGTCTTAGGAAGTGTTTTCCACTCGGGTGTCAAGTTCGCACCTGGTACGTTTTCGAGCTATGACGTCATCAAGATGGCGGCTCAGCAATTTTTGAATGCGTATATTTCGCGAACCGTTTAATGGATCAGGATGATTTATTTTTTGTTTGAAAGATATTTTTACACCCTATCTTTCTTGTATTTACACTTTTGTTGTAAACTTAATATTTATCTCACTATATTAAAAAACGTGTTTTTTATTATTATTATATTTATTGTTTTGCTTATAACTTCTTAACCGCTGATAAAATCAAATACCACCCATTGCAAAAGTTGCAGATGATTCTATACCCTTTCCAATGATACCAAACAATATGTGATTAGACCTAAAGATAAAGCAAAGAGATTGAATAAATCGTAAACGAACACTGAAAGTGGTGTACGTTCCGGGAAAGATTTAGTCCTGGACATGACTAGAATTCTGTGTGCATGTCGTGTATAGAGAATTTTGCTTTTGCATTTCAATATAGGTGTCTTAGGAAGTGTTTTCCACTCGGGTGTCAAGTTCGCACCTGGTACGTTTTCGAGCTATGACGTCATCAAAATGGCGGCCATTGATTTTTTTAAATCGTATATTTCGCAAACTATTTGTCGGATCGGAATGAATGTTTTTTTGTTTGAAAGATAATTTTAAATGCTACCTGTTTTACATTTACACATTTGTTGTATGTTTAGTACATTCTTCGTAATTTTGCAAAAACCTGTATTTTTAAATATTTTTGAGTTGTTTTTGTTTGTAACGTTTTATTGATACAATTTATCAAAAACCACCAATGAAAAAAGTTGTAGAACATTTAAAAATCTTTACAAAAATACCAAATTCGATATGTTTTACTCAAAAGATTACGTCAAGAAACTAGATAAATCTCATAAAAACACCAATTTTGGCGCAAAAACGCCTATTAGTCCGGCCTCTAGGGCAGTTCGCAAGTCTTATAAAAACAGTTTCGCCATTCAATGTTGATGTACGTGTCTAAATAAGGGTTTTCAACTCGGGTGTCACGTCTGCACCCACTGCAGTTTCCGGTTATGACGTCATTAAAATGGCGGAAAGGGCTATATTAAAAATAACGATATTTTACATACCATGTATTGGATCGGAATGAACTTTTTTTTGTTTGAAAGATAAGTTTACATGCTATCTTTCTTACATTTGCACTTTTGTTTTATGTTTAGTACATTGTTCGTAATTTTGCAAAAACCTATATTTTTAAACATTTTTGTGTTATGTTTGTCGATAACGTTTTATTGATACAATATATCAGAAATAACTTAAAAACAAAGTTGTAGCACGTTAAAAGAGCTTTACAAAAATACCAAATTCGATATGCTTTACTCAAAAGATCACGTCAAGAAACTAGAAAATCGTACAAAACAACCTAATTTTGCGCAAAAACGCATATAAATCTCAATCCATGCAAATGGAAATTCGCTTAGTCGAAAGGATTGCTGCACCGGGGGTATTTATATAGTGGAAACATTCCTATGGACTAATTACATTAATTTGTTGTGCTTTTATTTGCATAAAAGAGGGTAATGGTCTTATTTTAAGTAAAATAGCTGGTGAAATCGTAACATGTAGCAATTTTTAAGACATCATAACCGGAAACTGCAGTGGGTCCAGACGTGACACCCGAGTTAAAAACACTTCTTTAGACACATACATCAACATTGAATGGTAAAACTGTCTGTATATGACTCGAACACAGCCATCGATGTCGGATTTATATGCGTTTTTGCGCAAAATTAGGTTGTTTTGTACGATTTTCTAGTTTCTTGACGTGATCTTTTGAGTAAAGCATATCGAATTTGGTATTTTTGTAAAGCTATTTTAACGTGCTACAACTTTGTCTATAAGTTATTTCTGATATATTGTATCAATAAAACGTTATCGACAAAAATAACACAAAAATGTTTAAAAATATAGGTTTTTGCAAAATTACGAAGAATGTACTAAACATACAACAAATGTGTAAATGTAAAACAGGTAGAATTTAAAATTATCTTTCAAACAAAAAAACATTCATTCCGATCCGACAAATAGTTTGCGAAATATACAATTTAAAAAAATCAATGGCCGCCATTTTGATGACGTCATAGCTCGAAAACGTACCAGGTGCGAACTTGACACCCGAGTGGAAAACACTTCCTAAGACACCTATATTGAAATGCAAAAGTAAAATTCACTATACACGACATGCACACAGAACCCTAGTCAGGTCCTGGACTAGTAGGAGAATCCTACCTCTTTTGTGGAAATGGAATGTTCCTGGTCGTCTTCCTGCTTGTCATTCTAACAAAACGTCACACGAAATTATGCTGAGAGTTATGGTAGTGTTCACACTTGGTAAAATCGTTTGAACATTTCTTGAATTTCTTGGCGGTACCCCATGCTTATATTCCGACAAAACTTAATATGCCAATGTCAAGATTAGTGGTTGAGATTCCAGATAAATTGTTAAGTATTCCAGATTTTAGTCGCAATCCCGACAAAACGTCATAATACAGTAAGTGCTTATCGGTATTGCAATCGAGTCGTCGACTTCAACACATCTTTAGGGTGGTAAGACAATTTCTAACGTAGACAACACTACGAAGAAATGCTTACAGTAATATTAAAACTTGTGGTAGAGCTGTTTTAATAGAGTTGCATACTCCATGATGGTACATGATAGTTTCGTAATCTTAAATTGTCACTATTAACAAACTAAACATGGCATTTAAATGATTTATGATTCTGAGTCTTCTCCAAGAGGCAGGGGTAGTTCGTATACCAACTAGTTTTCAACCAATTACAATGTCCTCCTCTAATACAAGGCCGTAGCGAGACAAAGTGGCAACGCCGCAGACCCGGCCTACTGAAACAGCTGTTGCATTAATTCATAATGAACAGTGTATGCGCAATGTTTAAGTTTAAACTCGTTTACTATTACAGTGCTGTTATAACTGAGGTAATAGACCGGCCGGTGCGACGTTGCCACACACCAACCCCGCGGCTTTGTGTTAGAGGAGGCTATGCTAATTATCGAAATTGTGATCTGAAAGAGTCAACTCTGTGTTTGACCTACAGTAGTCATCTTTTAAGTCGCCACAGCAACGAAATTCCACCTTGTAAATATTCTAAATGTGACGGCACTTCAGGCGCGGTTCTGTACCATGACCGGCAGATTTCTCTGATCCACCCTTCCGACACTTTTTATACGGATTGGTTGGATTCCATAAACAACCAGAGTGACTCACTCCTCGAGTGATAGAGACGTCTATCTTGAGCCCATCTGGACCTTGAAACTATGTATAAGGAGAAAGGGAAAAGGTTAGTGGGAATTTAAACTAATGCATGAAGCTCAATTCTTGTAAAAGTATTCATACAATCTCTTGTATAGGACTAATCTTATTTTCAAGCTCTTTAACAACTTTATCATCCTGCAGATACAAGGTCTTGGGTGTGTTTTGTTTATTAATGAAGTATGAGTGCCTAAAGCTAAATCAAATACTTAGTTTGAAATACAATAATTATGGTTGGTAATTAAATGAAAAATAAAGTTCGTAGCATAAAAACTACAAGTTATGTTCGTGCTTGCAAAAAATGAGTTTTTTCAGTGTGAAACTAGAATACGGTACACACTTCATCTATCGCGTGCGTCACCGTAAAGTTGTATCTACAGATGTTGGACAAGGTACAACTAGACGCCTGTCGCCAAAACGCAGCAGGTACCTACTGTACAACTAGACGCCGGTACAAGTAGACGGCAACCGATGATGAAGATAAAAACTAAACATTTATTCTCACGCTTGACCTCTTGTGAAATGTCACTCTCACGAAAAAAAGGCTACGAAGATAAAATAACTATTATTATTTAGTAATCACATGTGGCTATCCAATACAAATTGGCCAAATTAAAATTATGGGACATTTTGGCTACATCAAAACAGTTCCAAAGTGTTTCGTTTTAAATTTCCACTTCTTTATAACATAACATTACATTACATAGGTGTGGAGAATATATTTGCCCAAAGCGTTGAATACCTAGCTGAGCTGAAACATCGAAAAAACCGAAATTTTTCCTTTGCTTCATTTCTTTCGTAAAGCCCCTAATTTTTATCAAAGATCATCTTCAAAATTGACTTCTACGATAGATTAAAAGGTAAAATGTAAGCATTTACACTGTTAAACGTGTTGTTATGCGGGAATTAGCCGCATAACCGCGGGATGTCTCGACTCGAGGACCGGAGGACCGGAGACTGCAGTGGTGGGTTTTACCGAAGTTCATCTCGGCCGTACATCAAAGTAACTGACCGGGTCGGATTCGATTTTTGCTCCTGCCCACACCCGGGCACCGTGCTTCCGGCGACCTTTCACCTTGACCGGATGAGAGGTGTAAGATGGTAAATGCTGAGTTACTGTAGGTGGTAAATACACATTGGTAATCGTGTTAAATACGATAATCCGGTTTACATTGTAGACAATCGCTGAACGAAAATCTCTATTGGGTTTTAAAATGACAGTAGACAACCTTAATACTACTTTACTCCTTACAAATTTTACTTAGTACAACCTCTTTATCGTTAAATCTATTGGAAAACTCGCAGAAATACTTTAAAAAAATATAAGAGTTTCTGAGTAAATTTGAAAACATTTTTACAGCCACTCAAACTAGATTGAGACTAATTGCCTTAATACTCACACTTAAGTTGTATAACCCCCCTTGATCCCATTCAATGAATTTTTAAGGCGCATGTAATTAATACAAGAGTGCCTTTGATTGAAATCAAATTATATGAAAGATGATACACTTGCCTTATAGTTTAAAATTCCTTTTAGGAATCATAAATAATTCGTTTTAATTCAAACCTATGCTGAAATAATCGTAAAAACATGTATCTGATCAAATGTGGTAGGATATATGAAACACAATTGTTTGATTTATGTCTCATAAATAATTGTATTTCATTCCCATATTTGCATGAAATAGTGTCTGGCCAAAAGATATTTATTCGTGACTTCTATAAACAATTTAAATCTCGATTTTTTCGATATTACTGAATACGTCCGATAAAATCCTCAGGTAACTGTGTGCTATCTCCGAGTGAGTTTGAGATGAAACGTAATCTGTAAAATACAAACAAAATACACCCTCTGTTGTCTGATTCTGAATATAACTAAAACTAAAACTATTCAAATTGATGACTACTCTACCGATTTTCCTCCAGAACTGAAATAACGATATCTTAGGTAACTGCACGACAGATTTCCCTAGTCCTTGTTTTATGGACTCCCAGGATCTAGAACGTCTAGAGCAGACGCCAGTCAGGTCTGAGAGTTGATTTCCATTAACGACCAACGTGTACTTTGTACCCAGCGAGCCTCACTGGCAATGCATTATTCACACATCCACACTCGAGTTGTTCCGTATATCACTACTACAAGACTTCTGTGTGACGTTCTTATCTCTCTGATAACAATTTAAGACCGTGTTTTGCGTCAAGGACCACAACTGGGCAATTAGCTTATAGAGCCTCCTCGTGTGGGGGACTCAGATCGTCGCCTTATATCGATAGAGGTCAGATAGTTGAGACTTTGACTAGTAGACCTGTCATCGTGAGAATCAATGTTTTAGTGTGTGTCTGGTTTAATTTGGGTGCACTGATGTGAAATAAATGTTTTCTCCTAGTTTGGATGAGTTTGAAAGTGAGCGTGCTCTTGAGCTAGCCAAAGAGCCAGAAGCTCCACTAGATTGATCTTGAGAAAAGTCTGTAGCTTTTTATAGGTCGACCTGACTCAGTGGAGATTGAACCCTTGATCTTAGGGGACCTTTATTGTATGGTCATGGCTGATAAAGCTGATTTTAGTCCAGTAACAAAGACACACACGATTCCATCACAAAAGAACACATTACAGTACTAGTTCGTGAACGGGTAGTTTTATTTCGTTTAAATTATTTTTTTTGTAAGTAAAATCAGAAGAAGACAGCTAACATCAAAACTCACTCTACATAGCCTACTGGAACGAAACAGCCCTGAAATTGTCTCCAGCTTATCCTTAAGGAAGAATGATCCGTCGTGAAATTTCACACTAGCTCCAAAACTTAGTAAATATCTCGGGAAGCAGCCTCCGTTAGATTGCGGTTCCAATTTATGAATGCGGCGAATAGAGCCGTGTTCGTGGTTAAGACTATAAGATACTGGCGAGGGACGTAAAAACGCAGTGAGCGGCTCGGTGTATTTGTGGATGATTTAAGGGTTGGGGTTAAACGTCGTAAGAGAGTCGTCAAGATGGTAGTTGATGAGGGCTGGCGACAGGCGGCGCGGGTGGCGCTTCTACCATTTACATATTTATAAACAGTCGGGGACCGTGGGACACTCATCTGGTACCCCTGGGCGAAAACAATCTGGCTGACCAAAACTTTAAGTAATAACAACAAACCTAAAACTGAAAGGTCTTTAGCTGGAGATGGTTAAGTGGTTTGGGAGCGCGTGCTGTGTTTAAGACATGTAGGATTTTCAAATAGTTGTGGAATAGAGGGTTATCTTAGGAAATGTTATGTTCTTGCAATTTGTGTTGAAAATTCCAATATTAGACCTCAAGTGGTTATATTTTTTATTATTTTTAACTTGTTTTGTAAGCTAGTCTCCAACCATAAATATTTTTGTGGCTATTAAATAATCTTTTTATTTATTATACAAAGTGCAGTTTGTAAAGCACACCGCAGGAGGTTTAACTCATTTGCCCTAACCAGTTATAAAAGATGCAATTCTATAAACGCTGTTAAATAATTTTCTCCATAAGCCTTGTGACGTTTCAGAAGCTGTTCTAGGATTTTGATCTTCTCAACCCTTCAAAAATGAGTAGACCTGGAGTTAAATGTATTTTAAAATCGAAATAGTATACAAAATCAAGATGGTCTCTAACAAAATTTTATAGTTTTTGAGAATGTATACCCTTTGCAAAATGGGAGTGCCGCTGAACACCATTTAAAATTACTTTCCCTTTTACTTGCTCATACTATCTTCTCTTACATTAATACGTGAGGGCTGTTTTTTGTGAACAAAACTGCTCCGTTATTTCTGGACCGATTTAACGTTTGAGGTGTCAAATAATTCGTCTCAATTCGTAGTTTTGCATAAAGGTTTTAGGATTTAAAAACTCTTACCCTTAAGGGCACGAGACGCTCTCAAAGGTCGCATTTTCCCCATAAGAATTATTATTCCCCATAACATTATGACTGTTATTAGGCCTACTGTAGTTTTAAAATAACTTCTGTATAATAGTGGTACCTGACAATTGCTCGATTTCGAGCATCAGGTACACTAGTGGTAATTGATTTGTGGATAAAGCATTTGCTACAGTAACGATAAGTTTTCCTTACAATTAAGCATGATCAACTATTTTCTTGAAAGAAAATGGCATGACACTTTTTCGGTTGCTTAATCGAACTTAGTTTTTATTCTTTATGGCGAATTCAACCTGAAAATGGATTTTCTACTTCACGATACTTCATGGGACTCAATGTTTTGATTGGCTGTTGTATTGATGTATTGCTTAACACTACAAGGTAGAACAGATCATTGTTGGCTGCGGAACTTATTTAAGTACCGTATCATTGTGACTCTAGCCATAGAGTACTTGAAAGTGATCACAAGTTTTGTATTGTATTTGTATTCTATTGTAAGGAGTGAGAAGGAGTGAGGCAGAGGGACATTTCTGATAGCTCCCATCTGGGGTTGTGTTGTGGGGTGTAGACAAACAATACCCTGGGAGACAATATGTTCCGGCCGCAGTCGACCATGACGATCTGTCAATATGTCGCCTTGCTGTTAACCGTCCCAGGGGCTCTGTACACTGTAGCTACTGTCTGCAGGACTATATACAGCTTTACTCTGAAACTACAGCTGACTATAGCTTCATACTCAACAGCTCTCTAAGACCACGATTTACAGCACCTTTAACTACTCCGATTTGTAGGACATATTTTTTATTGCTTTTCACTGTAGGAGTAAAGTTCATTATTATTCTTCAACAGCTTCCTAGGACTACAGCTCATTAATTGCTCCTCAACAGCTCTCTAGGACCGTAGAATCTGCTGCAGCTCATTGTTGCTCTTCAACGGTTCTCTAGGAGTAAAGTGCATTGTTCTTCTTCAACAGCTCTTTGGGACTTAAGTTCAATAAAGCTCCACTACAAC
The DNA here is from genome assembly GCF_028750875.1 of Macrosteles quadrilineatus. Classification (NCBI taxonomy): domain Eukaryota; kingdom Metazoa; phylum Arthropoda; class Insecta; order Hemiptera; family Cicadellidae; genus Macrosteles; species Macrosteles quadrilineatus. The sequence continues at coordinate 31,775,983 of NW_026542598.1, read as the reverse complement.
TATGTGATTAGTCTTTATTATGTGGATATGCCGATCCATACTACGATGTTTAAGCACTTGCTCAATCAACAATTTGAACAAAATTAAACCAAAACTTACTTTCCTTTCTGAAATACTTTGATACAAACCGATTTACTACCCAATATCTTGTTTAGTCCTTCCTATGCCTTAAACACATTTTTAATGTTTGATTTCTATCAGTTGAATTTGATGATATACGAATAACTATTGTTCAACCCTTGATTTCCGTACAAAAATGTTTACCATTATCATTATCAATTGAGATGGGGACGCCACCTAGGTGCGTATTTTGAGTGAAGGATGAGTGTAGAATGGAGTGAGATGATCTATGTAGCTTTGTTACAAACAGCTAAAATAATTGAATTTTGACTTTTTATTCTATAGGTAAGAGTAGAAGATTGAGGTGGGCAGGCCATGTGTTAAGAAAAGAAGAGGGCTCCTTAGTGAAAAACAACCTAACCAACAACCTCGAAGGTAGAAGATCTCCTGGAAGGCCCAGATTGAGGTGGAGAGATCAAGTGAGAAGAGACCTGAGAAGAATGGGAAGAAGATAGGAGGAAGCAATGGATCGTGGAATCTGAAGGCAGTGTGTTGGCGAGGAAAAGTACCCAGGGCTAGAGATATACCTCTAGCCCTGAAAAGTACCTCCGTGGGTACCAAGAGCCACGGCAGTAAGTTAGTAAGTTTTACCAAGCGATATCCAATGTTCAGTTCCTCCTCCTCGTACAGTACTGTGAAAACTGCTCTTCAATATTTTGAAACGGAAAAAACGTATCACAAACATACTCCTACAAATTTCTAAATGACACTAGGCCTATATACAAAGCTACCATATTTTGTGTGTTGCCCGGAGTGCCCTCTACCCTGCCCGGTGCCCAGCTCCTTGGGTCGGGCCTTTACGCCATAACCGCTCCCTAAACCGGCGGCAATCTCGGTAAATCAACAGTCAGTAAAGAGCGATTAAACCCTCAGCTCGAGTAATGTCCTGACCGCGAGTTATTGGTGATAAAAGTCCAGCGAGAGTTATCGCTGCTTTTAGCCAACAGTTCGTGGAAGCGCCAACTATGTTTTAACGAGAACGACAACATTAAACATTAAACATGGCTGCAAACAAATTAGCGGCAGCTGTGTGGTAAACAAGGGCGCGCTATTGGCTGGGCCTCCCCTCCATGGGGTGGCATCCCCCTTGCGTTGGAAAATACTGCCAAACGGTTTTAAAATCAATATGGTGTTGTAGACATTAATCCGGAGTGTATGAATTAGTTGGGGTGTGATATGCATTTAGCAGATGGGAAATTAGATGTTGTGATTGACGTGGGGGATTTGAGTCAAATAAGATCATATAAATAGGAATTGCACAATTTTCTCAAAAAATTCTGTATTTTTAAAAACCTTATTAAATATTTTGACAGTATTAAATATTTTAATAATTGATTATGAGAAGTAATGTAATTTATTAACAAACAAAATTGCACGGCTTCTTATAGAATTGCCAATGTTGCTTTAAATCGTGAAAAAGGTTGGCTTCTACATTTTTTATTTTAGACGAACACATTTAAAACTCAAATTTGGACTCTTGTTCAAAAATAAATTGGTATGGTAATACATTAAATAGAACTAAATAATTCATTCAAGACAAAAATATGGTTAGTTTTAAAACTAATTAGTAATAAGCAGGAATGTATACAACTTTTTAGTACCCAAATAAATTGAGTACAATTTCCAAAAAAGCCCTTGACATCTGGAATTGGATGATTAACTAAAAATCGTCCAATATGACTGGAACGACGATCATCATTAAATCTATGGTTTGTTCAAATAACGAAGTCGGTCGTGGACGAGGACAAGCCAACGAATAAGGTTTGAATTCATTGACCGCAGGAAGGTTTCTTGATACAGTAGTAGGCCTACACCGATATTGTTAAAATATTAAAACTCAGCTTCAGGTGGAAACCATTTTTCATATAAATGATGTTCCAGAAACTTAAATTTCTACATACAAACTCAAGCTATTCTACCTGAAAATATACTTCAATAATATTACACCTGTAATATATGACTTTGAATGCGCCATAAGTCAAATATGGAGAGACTACTTCACCGATCTTTCGAAAAATAAACTCGAGTTGAGGCGGGAACCACAATCTTTCATGAAAGATTCTTTCTGCAGTTTCTCAGTAAGTGTGTGGATCACGCGATGCGTCCGCACCAACTTGTCTTCGGACAGAAATTTAGAAACATTTATCACTTCGGAGCAGGTGAGCAGTAAGCGCTTCGGCTACGTCTGAGCGCTGCAAGAGGCTATTCAGAAAGGAATGGTTCTCGTACCTTTTGAAGCTCAAAACGGCGAATAAAACAAGAAGATAGTACCACGTGCTTCACGGGATTTTAAATAAGTCAAACACTTGATACACAATCGGAATAGGCCCCAAATATTTGTCACATAACTAATGAAGATTTCGGGCATTTGCATCACCCAGAAGATCCAATTAACATTTCTTATTCATTAGCAAATTATATCCTTTACCTTCCAATTATCAGAAATAATAATAGGCTACCCAGTTTTATAGTTGATATGCCCAATAAAATCTGTTCTTATTACAAAATCCTTGTAAAATGTTTTGATCGAAAGTGGTCGATATAGGTAACTTGCAAATAAATACACAGTGTTTGAAGAGTGAATAGACTGTTTGTCCTTTGACTTCTTTAACAAGCGGGTAAGTTCAATGTAAAAGGTTTAGGAATAAGTATCTGCAAAATATACGTTACACAAACATCTCGCAATAATGTTGAATTCAACACTGGTAGTCAAAGCAACCAGGGTTGAATCAGCAAATCATCCACGTTGAGCTATCAGTCTGCTTCAAAGAGCAGACTGATGATTTCAGGCTATAGTAGCTATATAGCGGCATACCTCTTAATAAAGGCAGTAGTAGTAACCGGCTCATTTATGATATATTTTCATATATTTGAAGGTTTACCCAAACTTGTTACATCGTCAACTTTGTAACTTTTTTCTTTCAATGAGGATATTTATCTTTTTCTCCAATGTTCGGCACAGACAAATTTGGGAAATTCAACTCAAATAAAACTGGTGAAACTCTTAAAGAAGTCCTAAGGAGGAACCAATATCCAGCAAAGTACCATCGCCCGTCCCACCTCGACAATGGCGGTGTCCCACGCGCCTATAACTTAGCCCAGATCAACCTCTTATGTCATCTTACAGGGTCCGCCGGAAAAAACGACGACTGCGAGTAAATTGTGGGTCTCATGAATGAAACCAAATGAATGAACTATAAAACGTTCAGCAGGGACTTCACGCTAGCGTTTAGATTATGGGATTATCTGAACGTGTGGGAAGCATGAAGAGCATGCCAAAGCTTAGTGCCGCACTTTGGGGAGAAGAGAGAGAGATAGAGTGAGAGGGAGAGAGAGTGAGAGGGAGAGAACGCCCATGTCTCGCCATAGCAAATCATCTGGGCGGGGGGCAGGTGGAAGGTAGGCTGCTATAGTAGCTCCATAAGTCAACTCCATATGATAGATTCCCCCATAAACGGTTGACAGTCGCTCTCTCTCTCTCTCTCCCCCTCAACCTCTCTCTCTCCCTCCTTCTATAAGGTTTCCTCACACTTTTTACCGCAGTCCGAGGTGTAGGAGGTAATTGATAGCCTCCTCTTCTGTTGTGATCGTCCCGTTCTCTTCTCGATGACTTTAATTAATTGTCAATGTCGATGGTTGTCATTTTTCATTCGGTTATTTGTTAAATCGAGAGTGATTTGAATAAGAAGACTCCCTGAAGGTTATTAATACCGGTAGATTTGTCGGTCGATGTCTCGTATCCATCACTCTCTTTGGGAGCCGAGCATTCGTCAATGTAGTGGTGTTTGTCGAGCCACTCGCTTCGGTTTACAATGTTTGAGTGATCAGCTGATCAACCTGTGACAGATGTAAGAGATGTTGATTTCGAAACTCATTAAGTTGACGACTCGCGTCATTAAGAGTGCATCTGTACGATTCATTAATATTCACCCAACACTTCATAAATTGATGAAGCTGAGGTAATTTTGATTCCGTCACTGTAGACACCTCAGTTAACATGCTCCCGTCCCAGCAAACCTGCAGCTTGATGTTTAGTTTCTTAAGTTGAATCGTGCAGGTGTACAGTATAGTAAAAAGAAATTTGCAGTTGGGTCCACACCCAGCGAAAACAACTATGTCTCAATTAATACTTTGGTAAACGCACAAAATTTGTCGTTTGGAACAAGTTTCAAACCCTACAGGAGAATCGAGTAAGGTTCTAAAGTAAGTAATCCATAGCAATCATAAAATTCTTCGTGAATCACGAATGGAAAACAACGTATATCGTTTAGACATTTTTATAATTTTCTAAATGGGAGTTGGAAAAGAAATGCAATACACTAAAGTGTTTGTATTTTCAACTATTTTGGATGATATTATGAAATATTAATAAAGATGTAGGGTAGAAAAATAAAACATCCTCAAACATTCCAATCGTTCACAATATAATTTCAATAGACTTTTTCTGTATTATATACCAGTTTTAATCAAAGCCACACATTTTAAAGAGAGTGGTCTTGCCTACGTGTACTCTTACAGATTCAACACTTTTAACAATCATTTTGGATTCTTTGGACCCTGAAATGAATGGTACAGTGGTTTTGGCTAATGATCGTATGATTTAGAGATAAAGAGAAAATAGAGGGAAAGACTCCTACCACACCACTAGACGCTAGTGGTATAGAATTATTCCAATGGGAATTAATTTATGAGATTACTGTAAAAAACCTATGGTTGCAGAAAAAAATGCATTGTGTGCATGCGCACCCCCGACCCCACTTTAATTGACACTATCTACACCTCCTCTAAAGAAATGTTATACAAACGAACTATCATCCAGGATGTTTATTATATTGAATTCAGTCTCAAATGTACCGAAAAGCTATGAATTTTGTCATAACGTATTGCTTCTATTTCTATTAATCTATTTCTATTAATTGTGAATAAAATAGTGGGTAACCAAATTGATGCTTACTGCCGAAGCATGTTAAATAAATTGTTGGCCAACTTCCAACCTAGACAACAACTTTGTTTACTTAATGCTGGTATACACTCTACGATAAAACATAACAACTTGTCTGCAACGACTAATCGTTACGTTTTGTCAGAGGTTGGACGGGCCATTTTGATACGTTCCGTCTTTTCCTCCAACTTTGGCTCAAACCACTACCGTTTGATGTAAGTTATCTTGTTGTGAAGTAGTTAATATAGGCTACCAGTATATTTGACGATATAGTAATATACTGTAGTTTATGTAGTGTTGTGGTTTATTATATTAATAGAATAAAATATTTAGACATATTTTGAAAACATGTTGTGTATTCTAAGTTTTTTTTAGATCTTAATCAAACACTTTCCTGTGTATTTCTGAAGGATCGCAATCGAAGAATCAGCCACGGACAGTAAATTTTGAGTAAAGTGTAATGGCCAAATTGACAATTACCTTAGATAACAAAACATATTGAGTCCCAGTCAACTTGGGTATGTTAAACGTAATAAAAAGTGTCAGAAATCAAATGACCGGCTACCACAGTGGTGTCGCTCAGAGGCGGTCCTCTTTGAGTTTTTTCGCCCTTTACATGTGTAAGGGCTTTGAGGGTGACGTTTGAGTTGATTAATCACCCCTTGAGAACAAAGGGAGCCACCGAGCATCAAACAGCTTGTCTGAGGGTAGAATCTGTTAGTGATAACAGGGTGGAAAGCTCATTAATTGTCATTCAAACAATCATTTACACTGTTTAAATATTAAGTGTTGAAGTTGAATTGTATTTATATAACAGTGATAAAAACTTTGTATTCAGTCAAGTAGGCAAAAATATGAACTCAAGGGGTTGGTAGTAAAATTTTATTCACTTATGCATTGATTTCAAAGATTAAACCGTCTATTTATGAAATTTGCCAAAACTTCCAACTACTTGCCCCTGAATTTTAATACAGTACGTTCATAAGACATTGGCAATCGGTATCACTTATAGGATAGATATAACGTTGTTTAAGGTTTTAAAAAATAAACACATAATTTAGTTGAAGCATTACTAGGTGCCTAATAACTACGGAAGAAAAATACACTGTACAGCTGAATTTTCCACGTTATTCTTATGGATTATAAGTAAACTTTTGTGGTTAACTAGTTTATGGATATGATTGGCTGACTATAATTTCCTCTCACCTGTTAACGCTGTAGCAGGTTTTAGTGTGATAATGCGCATAGTTGAATTGAACAACCCACAAAGTGTGATGTGGTAAATTTACTCCTGTTGAAGAAATAAACCTTTAACTTACGCAGATCAACACTATTCTCAATGCGTGCTTCATCATTATTCTCTATTGATTCGCACAGAAACCACAGAGTTGCCCTGCTGCCAGTTACTTGACCGTTAACACAAGTTAACCATATGTCCAGGATGTAAGGAAAAGGCCTCTCACTTCATAAACCGCCCCCTACTCCTCTCCCACCTCCACTTTAGAGTGATAAACACTCCATACTTGGGAGTGGCTGTTACGTTGACTCCGGCTAGCCACTCAATTAATCATCTCTCGATCTCGTATAGAAGTGACTGTGTTGGATTTTGAATAAAGAAAACTATCGGGAAATATAATGTTAACGATAGCATTCCCTAGGAAAGAGTCGCTCACCTATGTTAAATTTAAATAGAATATTGGAGGTGGGCCATGTAGATAACAGACCAGCATCCAAAAATCAATTGTAGCAACCACAATTGTTACTTAACACAATGGATGGTTATAAAATAAAAATTATATACCTACTAAATTTTTACTGGCAAATATTTATTTTCACGTTCTCACTAGAGACTGAATATTAAAAAAATACGTTATGTATTTTAACATGGTTCTTCAGTCGAGATAGTTCTCTCATACAGAGAAGATATTCTACATTTGTGATAACTTCCCAGACGGATAGATCAAAAGCTCAAGGCAGGCTCCAAACACACTGTGTATAATATAAGGTTTTTACACTGTAAAAATCCGTATTTATTTTAGAAAGAAAAAAAAACTGTTTAGGTGCATCTTTTAGAAAATGCTTGAATCGAAATGGTGTAGCAATTATCTTGCTGAATATTTATTTTCAACTTTGCATCAATTTTGGTCCTTCGAGCCGGATCTCCATATCCAATACAGTACTACACTTTCCTAATTGCTCTGAAACATCGTGTTTTAAATTCACATAAAAAAATGCTAAACATGACTAAACAAAGATTTCATAACACTGATATCTGTGAGAGATAGCGGGAGGACGAGGTAAGGATGAAGGATATGACACGGGTGATGAATGAGGACGAAGGGCCGAGGACCAGGAGGCTCAGCAGTTGTCACCGATAGACCGTGAAGAATGTCATTGTACAGTTGTCATTGACGTACGGCAGGCAAGGGTACAATAGTGGGAAAGGGACAGTTGGCTTCCTGATCCTACCAAAGGAAAGTGTCCTACCACTACCAACAAACTGGAAACTAATAGTTGTGATAGTTGTCAGTGACGTACAAGTGTCCTACCACTACCAACAAATTGGAAACTAATATTTGTGATAGTTGGCGTTGACGTACAACTGTCCTACCACTACCAATAAACTGGAAACTAATATGTATGATAGTTGTCATTGACGTACAAGTATCCTACCACTACCAACAAACTGTAAACTAATATTTGTGGTAGTTGTTATTGACGTACAAGTATCCTACCACTACCAACAAACTGGAAACGCAAATTTTTTTATAGTTGCCATTGACGTTCCAGTGTCCTACCACTACCACTACCAACAATTTGGAAACTAATAGTTGTGGTAGCTGTCATAGAAGTACAAGGGTACAATAGGAGGAGAGAGTCAGTTGGCTTTCTACACCAGTGAAAGACTAACTTAAATTCATTCTTAAAGTGGTATACAGGCATAGTATTCAAATTAATTGTCTTACTATTTACACAATTCACACTAAATTTTCAAAAGTCCTCTATTGAAAATCTCCATGTTCTATTCAATTTTCTATTATGTACTTTTTTCAATTAGGAAGTAATGCACGAGCTATAATTTTGAGACTTTTCCTCCTATTTAGAACGATATAAGTAACCATTACGAGGTAAAAACTATCTAAAAATCCTACAATGCAAAACAATTTAAAAACACCGCCATTTGCCGTTTACTCCACCTTGACGTAAAAAAAATCATAAACGCACAAACAAAACAACTACTTCACCGAACGTAAAAACTAAAAGCGGTTTGAGCCCCGCCATTTGCGGGGAGCCTTTTGAGTGTCAACCCCTCCCCTCTCATCGGACCCACTTTTAAATATGAATAACCTTATATTTTTCCACATCTTTAGGTTCCCGTTGCATTGTCATTTCTGACACAAAGCCCCTTTGTGGGCTGGCCGGTCTGCAGGATTTATGTGTTTTAAAAAATAGTCGAATTCCTGTTGTGACTAGGGAGGGGCCGCGTGGAGCCCTTGGTTTGATTTATGTTGATATCATTGACTGCTAGGACCCAGTAGCGTGATGCTGTGAAATGATAACCATCTTTACACATTTTACTACAAGGAATGCTGTTTTACAAACTGGACCGTGTTGGGTGTATAAAACCTGTGTTTTGGAATTTGACTTCTGTGTGCCGGTGTGAAAATATTCACAGTATCTGCACCACGGGATGCTTAAAATCACTATTACAATCGATTACGCGTTTATTGCGTATTGGGAAGACTTGAGATTTTACCTTCATGAGTAGAGTTATAAAACTATGAATATATTTTGAAATTAGCTGATGGAAGTTAAGAATTTCCTTCTAATTATAAACACCTTTACAGTTCTGTTACAGCTGCAAAAAATGAAGCAAATACGATTGCTTCAATCTACTGTAATTGTAAATTGTCCCGAAGGTGGATTGCAGCAACACTATCTTCAAAAATCAACGATGCGGTTATCCCGAAGACCAAAATGGCTGTGGAAGCGTTCTATCAAGCCAGAAGTTATTAATTCATTCATATTCTGTAACAACGTGGAATATGAAATTCTTATTACTACAAACCGTATCATGGTTTGTATTATTTGTCATACTCATCGTAAATCAAATAAAAGTGTGGTATCGATAGCTATAAATAATAAAATCTAAGTATTCCCAGGAAAATAACTATTCGCAGGTGTTTACGGATCTACAACTCCAGTCCCAAACACATGTATCATATTTACTGCTACTCCATAATCGTTCACGCGTTTCACAATGAGGATCATCCCTACCGAAAAACAACTTAAACTCCTCACCTCACAATATAACAGACCCTTGAGGTTTCATTGTGAGATGAGAGATTCAAAAGCTGATCTGCCTCTCCAGGGCTGCAAAAGGTGGCGCCCACAATAGCTTCTTGACTTTGGCGCATCCAAACCCCAGCTTTTGTGTCGCGGGGCGGGAGTCTATATGTGGGCTTTCACACTATTAATTCCGTATTTGAGTGTGACAAAAGAGGGACACGAGCCTAGCAGCTGACCACCACAACTGGCACTGCATCACACCTACGTCCTACAAATAACTGACAAGGGATGAACTGACTGTACTGTCTGCTGCAAGGATAGTTGGCACTGCATCACACCTACGTCCTACAAATAACTGACAAGGGATGAACTGACTGTACTGTCTGCTGCAAGGATAGTTGGCACTGCATCACACCTACGTCCTACAAATAACTGACAAGGGATGAACTGGCTGTACTGTCTGCTGCAAGAATGGTTGGCACAGCCTCACATCTACGTCCTACAAATAACTGACAAGGGATGAACTGGCTGTACTGTCTGCTGCAAGAATGGTTGGCACTGCATCACACCTACGTCCTACAAATAACTGACAAGGGATGAACTGGCTGTACTGTCTGCTGCAAGAATGGTTGGCACAGCCTCACATCTACGTCCTACAAATAACTGACAAGGGATGAACTGGCTGTACTGTCTGCTGCGAGGATAGTTGGCACTGCATTACACCTACGTCCTACAAATAACTGACAAGGGATGAACTGGCTGTACTGTCTGCTGCGAGGATAGTTGGCACTGCATCACACCTACGTCCTACAAATAACTGACAAGGGATGAACTGGCTGTACTGTCTGCTGCGAGGATAGTTGGCACTGCATCATACCTACGTCCTACAAATAACTGACAAGGGATGAACTGACTGTACTGTCTGCTGCGAGGATAGTTGGCACTGCATCACACCTACGTCCTACAAATAACTGACAAGGGATGAACTGGCTGTACTGTCTGCTGCGAGGATAGTTGGCACTGCATCATACCTACGTCCTACAAATAACTGACAAGGGATGAACTGACTGTACTGTCTGCTGCGAGGATAGTTGGCACTGCATCATACCTACGTCCTACAAATAACTGACATGGGATGAACTGACTGTACTGTCTGCTGCGAGGATAGTTGGCACTGCATCACACCTACGTCCTACAAATAACTGACAAGGGATGAACTGGCTGTACTGTCTGCTGCGAGGATAGTTGGCACTGCATCACACCTACGTCCTACAAATAGCTGACAAGGGATGAACTGGCTGTACTGTCTGCTGCGAGGATAGTTGGCACTGCATCATACCTACGTCCTACAAATAACTGACAAGGGATGAACTGACTGTACTGTCTGCTGCGAGGATAGTTGGCACTGCATCATACCTACGTCCTACAAATAACTGACAAGGGATGAACTGGCTGTACTGTCTGCTGCGAGGATAGTTGGCACTCCATCATACCTACGTCCTACAAATAACTGACAAGGGATGAACTGACTGTACTGTCTGCTGCGAGGATAGTTGGCACTGCATCACACCTACGTCCTACAAACAACTGACAAGGGATGAACTGGCTGTACTGTCTGCTGCGAGGATAGTTGGCACTGCATCATACCTACGTCCTACAAATAACTGACAAGGGATGAACTGGCTGTACTGTCTGCTGCAAGGATAGTTGGCACTGCATCATACCTACGTCCTACAAATAACTGACAAGGGATGAACTGGCTGTACTATCTGCTTCAAGAATAGTTGGCACTGAATCACACCTACGTCCTACAAATAACTGACAAGGTATGAACTGGCTGTACTATCTGCTGCAAGGATAGTTGGCACTGCCTCACACCTACGTCCTACAAATAACTGAAAAGGGATGAACTGGCTGTACTGTCTGCTTCAAGAATAGTTGGCGTATGGAACGTACCTACTTAACTGTAACATATTAGAATGGGATATAAAATACACTTATCAAAATTAAGTAAAGACCTTTAAAATTTTACCTACGTATGTAAACAATGAAAATCGTTAGTCAATTGCAGGACTAAAATAAACTGAACCTCTCTTTTACGTGGTCATCAGTCTTCAAAAATCCAATGACTAATGTATCTAACAATTAAACTCTACTTTCTCTAAGTAGTAAGGAGTACACAAATCTTTTTTGGAAATATTAAGAATTTCCAAGCCTTGATTAGAGGTCAAAATTCGCAATCATTCAGCCACTCAGCGAGCTACAGCCTTTACTTTCCAAGTTTTCACCTAAAATATATGGGACTTAGGCAAACGAGATTTTAATGACATGGATATACCAATATGTTCGCCAAGTTCATGAGCAATCTTCGAGAACAATTTCAGCTCAGCAGGATCAGTAGATGCGTGTAAACTAACAACATAACCTGAACAAACACGCAGACATACAGAACCACAGACAGAAACAATCTTACCGCTGCCACCATGTTCTATTTCCAATACAACAATATTAAACACACATCTTGTTTCAACAAACTCTATTTCCAACTAAACCAATGTTTACAAAAACATGTTTACAAAAATCATCTGTCAACAAAAGATATTTAAACACAAATAAATCATATGACTAAAAGAACATACTTAATGCAACACCCCGCCTCAAGATGTCTACTTCTTCATTAAGCTCGGTACCGCCTCGGTATCTTGATGGACCTTCCGTAATGGGTAACTGTGCCAGCGTCTGGACGATCACGTGAGTTAGATGGACAATTAAGGACCGTAGATGAACAGTTTGAAAGAATGCAATCTTCTCCGTAGTATGGTGCAGGAACTAAGAACTTCTGGTTTCGTCGAATGTTTTTCTTGTCAATGTCCACAAGGTAGGAACGTGGTTCGTTCAATTTCCTGACTACTTTACCATGTCTACGTAGATCTGTGATCCATACCATGCTTCCCTCTTCTAATTCACTTAAACCCCTCGTTCCATGTCGTTTATCAAATTGCATCTTATACTTCGACTGGTACTTATTCTCCCTCTCAAAAAAGTCTTTATTTTCCACAGGATTTCCAACCAAAGTAGATGGAAGATTGTCTCTTATTTTCCCTCCAAACATAAGTTCTGGAATCAATGGTTCACTGTGATTAGTTGAGTTCTGAATACACACTTCTCGCCCATAGTTTCTTCTTTTCTAGTTCTTCTAATAATATTTCACTAGATTCACTTACAAAATCCAGTATAAGATTTCGCGTCATTTCTTGTACGTCATCATATGATAAAACAGATTATGCACTTTCTGCCATTTTTAATACAACTAATAACACACTGGCTGGCTCCCACAACCCACGTTGTGTGGACAGGCTCAACGGCAAGTTGCCAGTACAGTAACTTGCCTCAGGTTACCTGCTCCAAGTAACCTGCCGCCTACTGGCCTCGTGTAAACGTGGCTTAACTCGCTTCCAGGTTGAAGTTCGTTCGCTACGCTCACTCACCTTTTGGTTGCAAATTGGCTGTAGTCATAAATTTAAAAAAATAATAGTGCTGCACCCTGTTGGTAATCCTTGTAACTTTAATGCTATTGAACATCATAGAACAGAACCAACTTGTTTAATTGAAACAGCTGTTAAGAATTCCTTTTAAATAAAAAAATCATAAGGTTAACATGGGAAATTTCAGAGCCACTGGGGCGGATCCCGAAAGCCCGATCAGAATAAAAACTACTTAGTTTTCCTATTTAATGCCCAAAGAATCGGTGTACCGAATTTCAGCCTCCTAGGTAAATGGGAAGTGGGAGAATTAGTGATGAGTGAGTGAGTGAGTGAGTCAGTCAGTGAGGGCTTTGCCTTTTATATATTTAGATATATAATATTACTAGCTGTACCCACGGGCTTTGCCCCGTTTAACTTCACAAGTGAGCTCGTTCGCATGGCTCAATCACGTCCTGGTTGAAGTTCGTTCGCTACGCTCACTCACCTTTAGGTTGGAGCTCGTTCGCTCCGCTCACTTGCCTTCGGGTTAGCTCGTTCGCTACGCTAACTACGCTGACATGTATATATAGCAACGCACACTTCTGGGATAAGTAATGAGATTGCTGACTTTGAAACACGGAAGAAATGTTGGAGAGTCCTGTAGCTATTTCCTGTAGCCAGGTATGACAAGGTAATTTCTAATTTCAATTTAGCTGACAAAGCTGGTCTCATAGTTGTGTCTTGTTTAGTTATCACAGGTTCTATAAGTTCAAGAAGTGCATCAAAACTCTCAGGTGACATCCGCAAACATGCTCGATATTCTGCTGGGTCTTCATTACGCAGTTCTGTTAGTAACTGGACAGATGCACCACGGTCATCTCTCCTTTTAAGCCAATCTCTCGCCCATAGTTTCTTCTTTTCTAGTTCTTCTAATAATATTTCACTAGATTCACTTACAAAATCCAGTATAAGATTTCGCGTCATTTCTTGTACGTCATCATATGATAAAACAGATTATGCACTTTCTGCCATTTTTAATACAACTAATAACACACTGGCTGGCTCCCACAACCCACGTTGTGTGGACAGGCTCAACGGCAAGTTGCCAGTACAGTAACTTGCCTCAGGTTACCTGCTCCAAGTAACCTGCCGCCTACTGGCCTCGTGTAAACGTGGCTTAACTCGCTTCCAGGTTGAAGTTCGTTCGCTACGCTCACTCACCTTTTGGTTGCAAATTGGCTGTAGTCATAAATTTAAAAAAATAATAGTGCTGCACCCTGTTGGTAATCCTTGTAACTTTAATGCTATTGAACATCATAGAACAGAACCAACTTGTTTAATTGAAACAGCTGTTAAGAATTCCTTTTAAATATAAAAAATCATAAGGTTAACATGGGAAATTTCAGAGCCACTGGGGCGGATCCCGAAAGCCCGATCAGAATAAAAACTACTTAGTTTTCCTATTTAATGCCCAAAGAATCGGTGTACCGAATTTCAGCCTCCTAGGTAAATGGGAAGTGGGAGAATTAGTGATGAGTGAGTGAGTGAGTGAGTCAGTCAGTGAGGGCTTTGCCTTTTATATATTTAGATAGACTCTAAAAGGTTTTACTGTATACTGAGAAGGTGTAATTACAGGGAAAACATCCACAAACATCTTAGAAGCAATGGGAACAGCTGATTACTCAAAGTTTTCAGCTCCAAGTTTTCAGTGCATTGTACGCGTACACAGACGCTACAGAATACCACACCTTAAACTATGCCAAGTACAATTGTACACCTACAACTCTTTCATTGAAACCATAGGCTTTGTGAACTGTAGAACAATAAACACAAAGAGCCGCCGATTCCATATTTCACAAACAGATGGGACGAGCAAAATGACACCACTGTCACTATGAGGCATAAATACTACAACATTGATGTCTGAATTGTCTGCTGTTTTTATAAACTGAGCAGTGATGCCCGTTTATTTGGCTTGCTATGTTTGGTGGATCGAGGTATTTTTCAGTAAAATAAAAATTGTTTCGTACTTTTATCATTTTAAAACTTAGTGTTTGTTGTATAACGTGATGAGGAAAAGCGGCCACACCTGAGAAAGCGTTTTGCATTCTCTTAATCTTTACTCGAAACTTACCGAAATTCAAGTACAGCATCGAGAGTACAGAAGCTAATTTATGGTCCAAATATAGATGTAAATATACTAAAAAAAAAACTGGCTGAAAACCCCGGTTTTCAGCTTTTGTATATAGCAACGAATAATATACACAAAACTGCCTTCAACTTATGAAATCTGCAAATTTTGAGAAAAAAACGTACAGTTACTCACTATCTAATTGTAAAGTGAAAAAAAAACTCGAGTCGCCAATTCTACTTCATAGGTTGATCATTGTTGTCGTTGTCAAACAACAATGTAAAAGCATCAGCTGTTCTAATATTGTTACAGACAATGTTTTAAGGACAGACAAAACACACTCAACACCAACACCATCACAATTATTGTCCATAGACTGAAAAAAGAGGCGGAAGGTGAAAGCAGACACATTGATGACAAACATATGATCGTATTCAAGCGTATACGTGAAATAATTTTTACACCTTTTATCGAAAACTTTATACCAGATAATAAAACTATTGAACGTGAGTCTGGAAATTATTTAGTACCAATTAATGTCAGTAAAGAATTACTCGTACATCTAATATAGGACTAGGACCTAACATAGGACCTTAGGACATAAACATACCTGGGCTTATGTTTTTACTATGGTAAAGGTGAGAAAATGTAAACACACAATTTTTAACATTTTATAATTCTTTAACTACTGATGATATATTATGTAAAACCTTTGTCTAGGAATAACCAAAGATAGTAAATAAAAGTTTAGCCTAAAATGAAAAAGTTTCGATTTCTGTTCCCCATCCGGTAGAAAAGCTAATAAGACCCAAGAAAAAGATACTTCCAACTGAAATCATGGAAACCCCTAATACTTTATCTAGGAAATTATAATAACTAACTTCACAACTATTAAACAATTCCGTGTCACCATGTCCCCGTAACAATACCACAAAAATGTGACCACGAAAGATTTTAAACATTGCAGTATCCAATAGCAATGCCCATCTTTCCCCAATTTGGCAAAATCATGACAATTTCCTAAGTCAAAACACATCCGATCCACACCTAAGCGGTACTTTCGTATTATACTAACCACACATAAATTGTTAATAAAACCCTTAGGTTAGGTTAGGTTAGGTTAGGTTAGGTTAGGTTAGGTTAGGTTAGGTTAGGTTAGGTTAGGTTAGCTTAGCTTAGCTTAGGTTAGGAAGATTTTGTTATTTTAAACTAATTAAAATCTTATATGAAGTAGATTTATCGGTGTGGTGTAATACGAAAGTACCAAATAAGCTCCTCAAATTTGATTGGAACCAAACCACATTTCACACAAACAATTCCTACTTTCCACTAACATCTGTTTCGTATTCAGATAACATTCGTATCGTTTGACGAACCCGTGTCCACTATGATGAATCTACGCTATCACTCCATCTACAGGGGGCCACATTCCCGCTTCCACAGTCCTTCTGAACCTTGATACTGACAAATTAAATGATCACAAAAAGTCCACAGGTGTGAAATATTACGAGAGTGAAGTATTTCCCGAGTAATTTCAGCTGCAACCGTGTATTAAAATGTCCCGATGATTTAGTGTTGGTAGCGGGGCGCTGGCGACGCGCGCTGAATAATATGGACGTTTGCGGCGATTAGTTACGTGGTAAATGGTTAACTGTAGAGAATGGTATAGTTGTTAATGTATAAAAGAGAAACTTTTTGTGTTGTTTGTTTTAGAAAGGAGTTGGAGAAGGAAAATTCATGGATGTAAACAGGGAACTTATACCTTATAATCCGATCTCTGTAACAATTGGGAAATTGTTCTTTGTATGCTTATAAGATTGCATGTTCTTTCCTGGAAAAATAAATAGTTTTTCCGTGTTTGAACTGGACCCAGCAGCTGTCTTTTGACCATAGGGCTTGATAAATGATCCTGGTAAAATAGACTGTTAATCATAGTCATGGTCAGTGTCCAATTTACATTCATGTTCAGCACATGAGTGTGGTACAAAGGTAGGGCACAAGTGCGTTACTGTCTTATTAAAAATATTAACTGTTCTTGCGGGTTTTATATAGTACCCGATTCCTAGGAGAGGAATGGGTGAGGGATTTTGAGAACTATTTCTTTGATTGGTTACCGTAGATTCAGTAGGAAAATTACAATTTGTACATCCTATCATTATGTACTAATTCTAGCAACTTTTTACACCGTATTCGCAAAGGAAGGGCAGCATCGTTGACTTACATTGCAGACCTAAGATTGGCTTTAAAAGGCTATGGCCGATATGTTGTATTATATATTTTTTTTAATTAAATTGTATTCGCTACGTTCAATGAAGGCTACTTCTAAACGATTAGATTCAGTTAGGTTACCAACAGACAGATACCCGATGTTAAATAATCGTTTTAAAATCTCGTAAAGCCACTTTAATGGAGCAAAACTCCCTAATACCCTTAGCATAAGTATCTCAAAATTAAGTTAGCAGAATAATATCAGTGGGGAAAGGGAAGAGATGATTTAGCTAAGGGTACGGAGTGAGCTGGTCACTCTACTGTACGTGGTTGTGCGTCTTTGAGGTCCCGGGTTCAAATCCCACCAATCACAAAATGTTAGCCATGTGTTAATTCAACGACCCTCTATGCCTAGCCGTAGTATGAAACGGTCCCAGGCTAGAATATAGCGGTCCAGGATGTGAAGGTGGTACAGAAAAGGAAACCCTTGGTACATAACACGGCGTTAAAACACTGCAAGCGATACCCTCTATCAATCCGGTCGGCCGCGAAACAATCACTGTTTTTAATGAGTCCGGAAGTGGAGACGGAGTTTGTGGCTAACTCGAGATTAATTACGTTCAAGTGTTTGAGGCTTGCCGCTCTGTAGAAAGCGTAAGACGAGTCATGAGTCTTTGATGAGGCGGAGGCGCCTGACGTAGCGCGTAGCTCGTGCCAACGTAGAGCGTAGACCGTCTGTAGCGTACCTTGTCTACGAGTGGTTCAGTATGATAAGATCACAAACAGTGCATTTTTTAAATGTACTTGAACAATAATGCATAACATAATGAATAACAATGCCGCCGATAACGTAAAAGTTGGGTGAGTAAGAAGATTAGGTTTTTGTCCTAAGACGCTTGGCTCGAGCCTGGGATTGTTTTTCACATTACTTCAGGCTAGACCTAGGGATTGCGGCATTATCACTTAAAAAAATATAAAAATTTATTGGTGATTTGGCGGGATTAGAACCCAGGACCTCAGTGAGCGAAGTCCCGCGCTCTGCCACTAGACCAGCTCGCTCCCCAAGTAGACTAGGGTATGCACACTTCGAGTTAAACCATACAATATTGAAAGAATATGAATAGTATTCATATCGTAAAGTAACCTTATTCGAAAATACGTCAGTAAAAAATAGCATCTCAGCCATTACAGAACCGCCCTAGTTCAATCAGGTTCACAGTTCTTAACTACGAAAATTCACAATCAATTAACTGTCTTACGATTTCATAATACAGTGAATATATTAAACTAGGGGAACCCCGTCGAAATCGACGGTTACTTTCAAGGCACCTTAATTCATCTAACTGCGATGAATTGGGTGAAATATACATATTTTGAGCATTTAACATTGTTCAAAAAGTAATAAGTGTAAAAACAAACACAATATTGCGTTAGTTGCCAAATTTGGTTGTTCATTCAATGATTAAAATATTTCCTATCCTGTACGTCATCGGAGTTATTATTAGTATGTTATATGGTATCTCTTCCTTTGGTAGAACCTTTAAATAGTATTTAAATCGTATTGGTGGATCTTGTAGTTTAACACTTCCGCGACTTCATCAGTGTTTGAGAAAAAATATCTGTTTGTTGAGAAGACACGTTCTAACTTCAAAGGGAGGTATATCCGTTACAGTGTAAGTTTGATTTTCCTTCGTCACGTAGCATCAGTTCATATCGTACTTCTGTGCCAATGAATGAACCCTCTAGCATAGTTTTGAGAAATTGACTGTGGGGTTACTGATAAAGCTGGAATTCCTTGACATGGGGGATGTCAGTTAGTAGATATAATAGAAGAATATGACCTCACTTTCGGTGTTTTAGAGGCACTTTTAGGGCACTTTTTATAGGGGAAAAATTAGAAAAAAATTGAAGAGCTTTTTTTGGCCACTTTTTTTAAAGACCCAGCTCTCGACCTATACACCCCTATATAAATTTTCTACTTTTTTAATACTAAAAATCACGTCTGGAAATGGTGAGCTTTTTTTGGCCACTTTGTTAAAGACCAGCTATATTTAGATCTCGTCCAATACAAGCCTATATAAATGTTCAATACCATTAAAATTTTGAATCCACATCCATTCACAAGTATATTCTCAAAATCATGTGAGGTTTGTGCGTGAACTCGGGTGTGCATATGATGTGCTCCCTTGGACATCCTTAGTGGAAATCCATGAGTTCTGGCTACTTGGGAACCCAAGCCATTTGACATACAATGAATCACCCTTTCTCCTAATTATCTTCTCTACCAAATACATGTCCTTATACTTGGTCTTTAACAACTCCTCTGTATAGAAGCCTCCTCTGATTATATTGCCATTTTCATCTTTCAAGATATAAGTTACAGGCTTTGTATTCTTAACTTCTGCTATTGTAAATAGTTCCCCTGTCCAATTTGGAGTATAACCTTTACTAAAAACATGTTTATACTTAGAAATCCTTACGCTATCGCCTACCTTATATCTTGGCTTTTTAACTTGCACTACTTTAGAAGTCAACCTTTCATGCACATATTTACTATTTTTAACATTCACTTGGTTAGGCTTCATTCCTATAGATCTATGCACCTTATTATTATATTTTCGAATTAACTTTGGAAGTAAATCCAACCATTTATAACTCCCCTGAGCACTAAATTCCCTATATAGCCAATTCTTTAAAGTTCTCTGGAACCTCTCCACAATTGCAGCCTTAGTTGTAGAAAAAGTGTGATAGTGATTAATATTTAAGTTTTTCATTAGTTTGCTAAAATATTGATTAAAAAATTCTTTTCCATTGTCAGATTGAATGTTTTTAACCCCCTTTGGTAGAATGGTTTTAATGGCTTCTGTAACCACTAAGCCTGTCTTATTCTTTAGTGGAGCAGCATAAGCTTTTTTAGAAAATGTATCTATTAAAGTTAAAATATATTTATTGCCAGAATTTTCTCTAGCATAGTTTTGCATATCAATTAAATCTATTTGTATGGTTTCGTTTATACCCATTACTTTAAAAGACCTTCTAATGAAATTCTTTCTTGCAGGCTTATGAAGTTCGTATGCAATTTCATTCATTTTTTATAACATCATCCTTTCCTGTAACTCTAAATACATCACCATTAGCCCCAATCAATAGATTATCTTCCATTCTTTTAAATACATAGTTTTCTGGTATGTATGGTCTATTATCTATATACTTAAATCCACTCAAAGATGTGGGGTCAGCAACTAATAAATCAGGATTGTATTCCATCAAATTAAAATTTTTTTCTCCACACACAAATTTCGATCCATCATAACGCATAGCTTGTGATATTAGACAAATGTCATCCGAATGTTCCCCTTCTGGTAGATTTCTTATAAATAGATTTCTGGCATCCCAACAATATAGTTTTTTATTATAAGTTATAGTCTGTTCTTTTATAACACAGTCAGTGTCATCAATGGCAGGTTTAACACGTACTAACCTTTTATTATTAAAATTCCAATAGCCTGCTTCCATTTTTGGAACTTGTGAAACATTCACAGCATCTTTACTAGCTGTACCTTCCATCAAATTACTAATTTTCTGTTTCTTAGCATTCCAAACACCATTCTCTGATTCTAAAAATTCATAATTATTATCGTCTTGTACAAATTTACCATCTTCTTTTCGTATTAAAGTCTGTTGTAAAGTGGACACATCATTTAAACTTTCACCCTTTTCTACATTAGTAATTTTCCGTTTCTTAGCATTCCAAACGCCATTTTCTGATTCTAAAAATTCATAATTATTATTGTCTTGTACAAATTTACCATCTTTACGTATTAAAGTCTGTTGTAAAGTGGGCACATCATCTAAACTTACACCCTTTTCCACATTAGTAATTTTCTGTTTTTTAGCATTCCAATTTTTATTCTTAGATTCTAAAAACTCATATTTAGTTTTACCTTGTAAAAATACATCACCTTTTCTAGTTAATGTCTGTCCTAAAGTCGATACATCATCTACAAACTCCCCATCTTTAACATTACCAATTTTACGGTTTAAACAATTCCAACTATCGTCTTTTAAATTTAAAGTAGGTTCACTACTGGCCCTGGTTTCTGCAGGCTTATTATATGGATTATATAAACGATAAAATTTATCTATAAACATATTTTTATTTAATAAATAATTCCACTTTCTCTCAATTCCTCAATAATGGAATCTATTTCATTATCCACTCCTGAGTTACCGGCTTGGCGACTTAGCCAAAGAAGTCTTAACCTATCTACAAGCTCATTTGGATCATCCCAATAAATATAGTCTATTTTATTACCAGTCACTTGTCTCAAACCTTCACCAACAGATTTAAAAAGAGGTTTAATTATATTAAGATATTTAGTATGTCTATTACTTGAAATTGGTGCACCATCTTTGTAACTCTTTAAATGTCCATTTGTAGCTTCCAAAATTTCTTTATAATTTTGCAAATCAGCCGGAGTATAATCCTCAGGTTCTTTTAAAGTTAACAATTGCCACAAACCTTTTGTCCCCTTGTAGGTTTTATTTGCAATTGTAACATCATCATTGGCAATATCAACTTCCTTATTTCCAATAAAAAATTTATTTGCTTCTCGTCTAATACCATATGTAGTGTCTGTCATACTACTTTTACTGAGGTAATTTCCTAAATAGTCTGATGCTAAAAGACCAAAATCTAATTTCTGTGGGGTGGATTGCTGTAATGGTTGTAATCTTGGTATCACTGGTATTCTAGATGGAGTCATTGGGAGAATCTCCATTCGAGGCCTCTCTGTTTTGGCGATTTTTTTTAATTCTTGTAATGGCTCTATTAAAGGTTGGAATGTTTGGAACCTCTCTTCAGCCTCTAGAAACTTGCCACGTTTCAAAGCTCTATATTTCTCTCGTATTTGATTTGCAGAGTCAACCAATTCTTGTTGAATGTTTTTCATCTTTTATTTACATTTTATTTATCTCATTTGACAAAGGATTGTACTCAAACACTTTATCATGTATTATCAAACAATATGCAGATGTATTTGCTGGCACATTTTCTGCAGTTTCAATCTCTAATTTAATATCAACAATTCCTTCCTTCACTGTTTCGTTCTGTCTAGAACAGTCTATTACAATTAGTGGATATTTCTTCATAAACTCAGCCCTACTAATCATAGGATCTGGGATAGTATTATAGTAAGTCTCTCTAAACCTCATAAACATCTCATAAGCTTTAGAGACATCTCCATTTTCAAAGTCGAGATTTAAATCACTATAAGGATAATATTCAGAGTTTAGAAATACTTTGAGATTTTTTAATTTACAGTGATCAAATTCATCAGTTCTTTTTCGTGCACTATTATCCCTAGTTGTTTGGAAACCGAATATAATATACCTAGGCTTCTCCAAACTTGAAGATGTCTTTACTGACCATGTATGTCTTGTAGTATTGGGATATGATGGAAGTTCATGCAGCTCTAAGCTTCTAAATGCAATTTGCAAATTTTTATTTTGCAGTAACATCTTTTGTAATTGTAACTTCTCCCCATCTGATGGTATTACATGTGGCATCACCCATTGAATTGAGTTAAGTGTAATTTTAGGAATCACATCAGCAGTACCACTGGCTGGAGCACTAGTGGTTGTTAATATACAATTCAAATCATTTTTGGATCTTTTCAACACCAATTCTTGTTTGACATTTACTAATACCTTATTAAAATCCTCAAATACACCCATTAACAGTTCTAAAGGCAAACAAGTACTAAACTTGCCACCTTTATGGAACTCTTTTAAATTCGTGTCAGAATCAAATGCCACATTTGACAATTTAGTTGTTTTATTGTAAGAGCTCAATATTTTCATAAGACTAGAAATTCCTGGGTTTCTTACAATGTCTATTTCTTTACCTGCGACTTCATATCTAATTTCATCAAATAAGAATGCAAATGCATTATTTATAAAATGACCTTTATCATGATTTTCAATTTCTCCCTTAATATACAGATAACTCCTACATGGGAGAGTTAGCAAATCTTGATTATTAATACATATTCGAATTTCATCAGAATTATTTATTGCCAAAGTGTTATGGGGAACATAGGAGTGATTTGTAATTTTAACCACACTATCGTCGAATTGGGATTTCCCTGTAACGTCTAGAAAATCTTCCATTTTTATTAATAGAAAATTTTAACTTTAGTCCTATTGACTTTAGGAACCTAGCATTTTGTACACTTATAGATAAATTCTTATAAATTCTCATATCTTTTTTATATGACAAGTAATTGTAGTTTCTTCTCCATTAAAGTCAATTGCCTTGTCATGCTGATCGGCAAATGTAATACTGACAACATCTAAACTTCTCTTATTTACAGGAAAATATATAATATTTCTTGGAACTTCAATAATTTTGTAGCCAGGAGGAGCTTCTGGATAAAAGCTATGTATGGTGTGTGATTTGTTTCCATTTAAATAGGACCCGTTTGCAATATTACATTTTACTCTAATCACATTTACATTATTAATGTTTATTTTATTTGTAGATTCAAACTGAACACCAGGAGTAGAAACACCTTTAAATCCCAATAAAATAGACCCTAAACATGGTTTTGTAAAATCAAACACGTGGCTAGAAAGTAATGTCGCTTTCATAGTTTTATTATTAGCTGTAAGGAAAAAGTCTGGGATTTGCTTTTGAATTTCCTTTGCAAGCTCAACCACCTCATATGTTCCTTCAGAAATTTCTATTGTAACTGGAGCTTTGTGGTCATAATAGAAAACATCATCACCTTCTCCAATGGTTAATTTGTTGCCTTTAAGTTGATTTAATTTTGGAATAAGCCCTTTGAATAAAAGTTTGACTTTAGTATTAATTAATGCTTCTCCATTTTTATGTATTACAACTTTAAGTTTACCATCTAATAACTGGTTTAAATCATCAACTAAGATCTCTCCCTTTGGTAATGTTTTTTTCTCTACTTTGTAATATGTTAAAATATTAAGTGGTTTTTTTACATTAAATATAGAATTATAACTTTGAAAATCTACTAATCCAATTACATAATCATCATTTAATTCTATGGGAGGAAAGAACACTGACTTTAGCTCTGGCTCTGTACCCGAAAATGTTATAGTAAATGAATCCATTTTTATAAACAAAAATTTTTTATGAATGATAAACATAAAATTCCACAAATAGAACTATTTAAATCTTGTATTTGATCGGTTGTATAGAATATTTTATGTCCCTCAAAATATTTAATTACTTCTTTTGGAGGTTGGATTCCAAATGGGTCAAAATAAATTACAATATCTTTATTTTTACGATATGCTGTCCAATGTGTGCCAGATGAACTGTCTAAATTAACTATTCCGCACTCTTTTACTCTTGGTGTTAGATTTTTTAGCTCGTTTTTTAGGTACACCCCCCGGAAGTGAGGCACGTCTTTTGCGGCCTCTAACAGCTGGTAGTTGTCCATCTTTTTTATTAAATTTTAATCCCATTCCCATTTTTGCTTTTGCCTTCATCAAATTCGTCACGGCATAAGCTGCAGCTCTTTCAGCAAGACTTGCATCCTTGGCCGTTACTCTAGTCCAAGCTAAGTCTGCTAATCTCATGTCTGCTTTGTTCCGAGCAGCGGTATCGGGATTATTCATGTAGAATATGTCATGCTCTTTACAATAAGAGTCTAGTTTATTTTTTGGAGGTACATTTTTAGCTAAATTCTCACGTATATTCGTTCCAGGTCCACAGTAGCGATATGATGGTATGTGAATTGGAAATGGAAGGTTATTTATAAGAGTATTCAATAACCCTCGACCCCTGTAAGGCTTTAAGAATAAACCTTTGCCCTTTTTACATGTTTTCTTATTAACATTTTTTACCATTTTTATTATATAAAAAATGTCTTTTATTCAACAAAAACACAAATTTAAAATAGTACATACTAAGGAAAATATACCCAAGAAGTTGGGTCTATTTCCTACCAATATTCGATGTGTTATTTGTGGTCCAAGTGGAAGTGGGAAGACGGTTGTAATTTATAATTTAATTGTAAGAAAGGAAGGATTAAAATTTACAAATTTATATTTAATATCAAAATCTTTAGAACAAGAAAAATATAAAAAAATAATTGAAATATTTAATTTGTGTGACGAAGTGAAATTACACACGTTTACTGACTGTGAAATCACACCAAATGATGTCGAATCACAGTCAGTTGTTGTATTTGATGACATAAATAGTCCAAATATTACACAATTTTTCTCAATGGGTCGACATAAAAATATTAACAGTTTTTACTTGTGTCAATCTTACAGCAAAGTACACAAACATTTACGTGATAATGTAAATTTCCTAATATTATTCAAACAAGATGACTTAAATTTAAAACATGTATATAACAATCATGTTGGTAATGATTTTTCATTTAACCAATTTAAAAATCTCTGCCACCAATGTTGGGATAAAACTAAATATGGCTTTTTCGTAATAGACAAAGAAAGGTTAAAGAATAATGGCAAATATAGATTTATGTTTGATCAATTTTATAATGACCAAGAGCAAGGGTGTTGATGCCATCTTCTAGAATAAACCTCTTGTCATCGTCAAAGGATAGTACTTTCTTATTCATGGTCAAGGTTTGAAGGTGATGATTTGTAGATTTAATTCTTGTCACATTCTCATAGTAGTCTTGACCAGTTGCAAGACAGTTTAAATAATGTTGATGTCTAAGGAGATGTTTAACTGTAGCACCATCAGCTCCTTTAGCTTTCTTCACCTCTAAAGCTTGCTTGTCTTCTTCATATAACCATTTTAGAGGAATATAAGAATATAACTTTGGTCTTAAACCACAATATTCATACATAATATGACCATCTAATTCGTCTTTAAACCTTCCAGTGACTTTTTTATTTTTATCAGAGTATAAGAAATGGTCTTTACTATATCCAGAGGTATCAAAATAGTGCAAGTCACATTCTATTTCCTTGTAAAAGTCCTCTGTAACTATAGAATACATTAAAGAATCTGTATCTGTCATAAGAAATCTTTTGTTCTTAAATTTTGACATATAATTATAGTGGAAATCGTACATTATTACTTTACTAATATCTAAAATGGTCATTCCCAAGTATATTGGTTTATTAAACTTTACAACTAATTTATTCAAATGTATAGCATGTAAATTGTTATCAAACTTTTTGCTACAATCAAACCTTGGATTAGTGACATATTTTGTTAATAGTGACTCATCCTTGAGATATATATCACGAAACTTGCGTTGATTCATAATTGTTCGACCAAAGAGACTATTATTTAACAATTTGTAAAAGTCTTTTTCGAAATCATTTTTAGCACATTTGCGTTTTTCAATATTAAAATTAATATAGGGCGCAAGCCATTTAGACTGTCTAAATTTTAAAATTCTGTGGTATTTTGTAACAACCAAACCAAATTCTTCATATTTGTGTAATGCTTTATAATGTAAAATATATTTAGTTTTGTCATTTAAATTAGGTATTAATTTGCCATTCATTTTCTCTGGTGCTAATGGATAGTCGTTATGTAAATCATGTAAGCTTTTATCATATTTTAAATCAACTTCTAAAATGTATCCAAACTCATCATTTTGATTGTATTTGTAGTCTACCTCATTAGTCCAACGAAATCCATCCACGGGTAGTGTCTCACACATAGCTGTGGAGTATAGCGAGTTACAATCTAAATATATTAAATACACACTCTCTTGATTGGGATCATAATGTTCACCCATATATTTATTATTGGCTTTAGCGTAACGTGTGGAAATCATACTGACTCCTCCTCTGATTGCACTTTCTATGAACAAATGCATGTCAATATCTTGAAATAATTGTAATTTTATACCAGTCATTCTAAGACAGGCTTCCCATGTTAGTCCTGGAAGTGAATACATATGTACGGGGTCAAGTTTGTAATCCTTTAAACACAGGTCTCTAAATGTCTCAAACACATCAGCCAGTAGCAATACGTCTGTTTTAAGATATAAATCATGATATTCTTGTAAATTGTTTATATTAAAATGGGTCCAGACATGTTTTGCATGTTCATATTCGATGGGAGAGATATGTTCTTTAGTTAAAGTACTGTAAAAATTTTCAATTGAAGGTAGAGACTCTGCAAACTTATCTGGTCCTGTCATGTATTCATAGGGAAATACGCCTTTACGTTGTAGTAGTGGATTGTCTATGAATCTAAATGTATTTAAATTGGAAGCTAATTTGTATAATGGAAGGGACAGAAAATTATAGGAATCCAAAAATACTAAATCATCAACTGAGAATGAAATGTACTTTTCCATATCTTTGGCTATGCAATTTAATTTACGATCAAACTTTCCCAGGTGTTGCATTATTAAATGTCCATCGTAATTTTTCAAGTTATGGAAGAATACTGGTATTTTCTTTGTTACTTTATAGTTTAAATTACAATCATTGTGGGCAGCTCCACGGTATTGGCCATTCGAATGACAATGTTCCCGTACCCTATCAAAATATAGGGGCTTTTCGCAAATGTGACAATGTGTTGAGTTTTGGAAAGATGCCTCTTGCTCAGGAGTCATTACAAGGGGAATATATATCGCCATTTGACTTTTAATGAAGTCATAAGTCTCAAATAATCTTTCGAAAAACACATCCATAACATTTTCGCCACTATATAACTCTTCAGAAATAATCTTAGAATCTTTTACTACGACAAATGCAAATCCAGATGGAGTATGGTTGTTAGAGTTTATAAAACATTCAAAATCTGCATAAATTACAAATGGGGCTTTAAGTTGATATTTATAATTTTTAAATTGTAATGTATTTTGTTTAGACATTTCCACTCTTTGTGCATCAAAGTTCTTACAATATGTTATATGACGTTCTAATTTATCTTTGGTGTAAAAATGTTGTAAACAAAACTTGCAAAAATGCTTTTTACGGTTATCTTTTGTTGACCGTAGCATTAACCTATTAAAATCACGAATTAAACAGTAATGTGATTTACGACCTTGTTGTAATAATAATAGATCTATATGAGTATTACTATTTAGTTTGGTTCTTCCTAATGGATATATAAATTTTCGGTCTTCAACTCCAAATACATTAACACTTATATTATTTTGTCTTTCAAATTTATCTATATCAGATATTTTTACGGGATATTTTATATTTGTCATGTTCAACTTACCAACATAGGGTGCATATTTCGATACCCTTTCAGCATTTTTAGCATTCCTTGGATATAAAGCTGCTAAAATTGACCAAAGGAAGCATTTATTGTCAGAATTCTTTATATTTAAAACAGCTTTTGTCAACTTAATACTTTTTGGTGTGGGAATGTATGACTTTGGAGTTAGGGGCTTATACTTGTAAACATGTAACTGCCAAAATTTAGTATAGTCATATATCCATCCACTACCTTCCGCTTGATATTTGTGCATGGAAGCGTCAATCTTTAAAAGAGCATTTTCAATTTGAGGCTTTAAATCTCTCTTCTCAATGGTTAGGATAGTAAGGCTTCTAAAATCTGCAATACATTCTTTCTCATTAACTAATTTTCCATTTTGATCTATTGTATATTTTATAAATTTGATTCTCCTTACTAAAGTCCATTTTATCGGTAGAGGACAAGACTGAAGAGTACTTTTAAGTTCAGTTTTAATCGATTCACCAACAAATTTAATCATTGTATATGGACATTTGTTACAAGAATTGATGTGTCTTTTAAAATGACCAACAACATTTCTTTTACAGAAATTACAAGTCTTATGAGTTTGTAATATATGA
This sequence comes from Macrosteles quadrilineatus, assembly GCF_028750875.1. Taxonomy (NCBI): domain Eukaryota; kingdom Metazoa; phylum Arthropoda; class Insecta; order Hemiptera; family Cicadellidae; genus Macrosteles; species Macrosteles quadrilineatus. Next base: position 31,747,014 of record NW_026542598.1, on the reverse strand, counting down.
GATTTTAGAGCCATGTTATTATCACAGATTATATCACAAACTTTGCACAGTTTCACCTTCATTTTATGTATTACCTTGTAGTGGCGAATCAGGTTGCTTTTTTTGGAGAGCGATGCAAAACAATGTTGACATGTAGTCTTCATTTTTATATATGTAATTAAAAAATAGGTTGGCATCTTCTATATAGTAGAAATTACATTTTGACAATTTCAATTAATGAGAAATAATAATTTGAATTAGAATTTTATATTTTAATATTCAAAACAATTTCATACAATAAGATTTGACAATTGTAATTTTCTAAATCAAAACTAAATCCAAAATCTTAAATAAAAAATACTTTTTAGCAATTCAGATTGCTGAGTCTACATATATACAGAGTGAGTGTTACCTATTTTAAAGGGGACTTGACAAAATTATATAGTGAGTGTAATTCAGCTAAGTTTTTAAATAATAACTTGTACACACTTTAGACTCAAAGTCCCCCGGTGCATGAAATTTGGCTATGTTTTTAAATAATAACTTGTGCACACTTTTGACTCAAAGTCCCCCCATGAGTGAGTTTGGCTAAGTTTTTAAATAATAACTTGTGCACACTTTTTGACTCAAAGTCCCCCGGTGCATGAAGTTTGGCTAAGTTTTTAAATAATAACTTGTATATATTTTTGACTCACTTAAAAATAGTAATAACAAAATAAGTTACTTTTTAGATAGAGAAGCAGCACACAGTTAACATGTAACTAAAAAAACAAAGTTAGCATCTTCTATATGGTGGAAATTACATTTTAGACCATTTCAATTAATGGGAAATAATAATTTAAATCAGAATTTTAAATTTTAATATTCAAATCAATTTCATACAATAAAATTTGGCAATTGTAATTTTTTAAATCAAAACTAAATCCAAAATCTTAAATAAAAATACTTTTTAGCAATTCAGATTGATGAGTCTACATATATACAGAGTGAGTGTTAGTTATAGGGAAGACTATGTTACCTATGTTAAAAGGGACTCGACAAAATTATATAGTGAGTATAATTCGGCTAAGTTTTTAAATAATAACTTGTACACATTTTGACTCAAAGTCCCCTGGTGCGTGAAGTTTGGCTAAGTTTTTAAATAATAACTTGTGCAAACGTTTGACTCAAAGTTCCCCCCGTGAGTATAATTCGGCTAAGTTTTTAAATAATAACTTGTACACATTTTGATTCAAAGTCCCTTGGTGCGTGAAGTTTGGCTAAGTTTTTAAATAATAACTTGTGCAAACGTTTGACTCAAAGTTCCCCCCGTGAGTATAATTCGGCTAAGTTTTTAAATAATAACTTGTACACATTTTGATTCAAAGTCCCTTGGTGCGTGAAGTTTGGCTAAGTTTTTAAATAATAACTTGTGCAAACGTTTGACTCAAAGTTCCCCCCGTGAGTATAATTCGGCTAAGTTTTTAAATAATAACTTGTATGTACATTTTAAGTCCCTTAGTACATATTAAAAAATACTCTAAGTGTTTAAAAATAGACTTATATACATTTTTTACAAGTTCCCCTCGTGAGTATAATTCGGCTATGTTTTTAAAAATGGACTCGGGAAATTAGCTACACTCCTAAGTTAAAAGAAATACAGAGTATGAGTACAAGCATCAATTACATCACCAATTGATCCCATGACCCGACACGCGACAACATATTACAATAGTCTAGCTTAGATGTCAAAGACTTACCAAAACAAGAAGATCCAGGTGGAAGAGTGAGTGATGATTCCGTAGAATGCCCCCCTTATATACCACAAAATTGTCTAAATTAATTTAGAACAATGGAAATTGAACAAACTAAAATTGAACAATTGAATAATTGAGGTCAATCAATCAAACATATTTGGTAATTGTCTAAACCTGCCCCAGACAGACTGGCGCCAGACAGGCAGAGAATGTTGACAATTGGTTTTGATTGGGGTCATTAGGTTACACTCACAGTCATTCATTTGAGTCAGGCATAGTTCACGCATAGCCATAAGCGTGCCCGAGTTCACGCACAAACCTCACATGATTTTGAGAATATACTTGTGAATGGATGTGGATTCAAAATTTTAATGGTATTGAACATTTATATAGGCTTGTATTGGACGAGATCTAAATATAGCTGGTCTTTAACAAAGTGGCCAAAAAAAGCTCACCATTTCCAGACGTGATTTTTAGTATTAAAAAAGTAGAAAATTTATATAGGGGTGTATAGGTCGAGAGCTGGGTCTTTAAAAAAAGTGGCCAAAAAAAGCTCTTCAATTTTTTTCTAATTTTTCCCCTATAAAAAGTGCCCTAAAAGTGCCTCTAAAACACCGAAAGTGAGGTCATATTCTTCTATTATATCTACTTCAGTTAGTTGTCTCGGCCTTATCAATAACATAAAGTTGTCAATATAATCTCTCTACGGAATGTTAGGTGTAGTGGAATACATGAAGTAAAGTTGGCTTTTATTCTTGAACTGTTAGGGGCCTCCTAGTTCATATGATCTTGGCGGCTTCATTGGCAATAAATAATGTAAATGACATAGCAATGGAACATTTCCAAAAAGCAAAAATACTGTAAAATGGCTGTTAAAATACTTTAATCCTTTAACACGTTTTTTTATGGCGACCATTCATAGTAGGTATTTTAAGCCAAGTATGAATGGAAATGAGTGTAGGATGAGTGGCACGATCTTGTAGTCTTGTTAGTGACTAAGGCCGACATTCCTTAGATACAGCTGTTAATTAATAGCCCATACAGCGAATGGCAACCAAGGGACCTACAGTTTATAGTTGAATTGGAACAATTTTTTTTTTTTTTGCATTGGTATTTATAAATTGGTATAATTATCAGGATAGCACTGCGGGTAGTCGTAGTACTCACTCGTGCGGACGTTAATCCACACCAGGGAGTATCGCATCCACAGTGCATTCCTATAAATATCCACAATTCGTGACCTCCTAGTAGCTGGATTACAGGACGACGCCACCCGTCCCAGTCAAAGAATTATGTGATCTAGTTTAAAAGGAATATGACCTTTCTGTCATGACAGTAGCTGCTTAAATAGTATTTTCTCTTTGTACCATATTTTACAGCCAAAATGTCGTGTTATTTTCAATAATTTTACTAATTCAGTGCGCCAAAGTCCGTAATATAGGCAGGTGCAAATAATTTGTGAAGATAGGTACCAATTTAGGCAATGTTTCTAAGCTTGGATTTTATTAGACACAATAAGAGCAGATATTTCTACATAAATATTTGATATTTTGTAGAATAATATGATAAAATGTAGGCAAAAGTGGCGAAAAAGGCACACACCGTACAATAGATATAAGATAGTTCAATAAGAAATAATTTAAGAATTGCTGTGATAAAAGGATTTTCCACTGATTTCGTAATGGAACGTTATATTGCAAAACATGGCATGATAAAGATGAAAATCAATTTTAAAATCAGAAAATAACATTGCAAATACTTATTTGGTAGAATTCAACTCCCAATAAATATGTGTTGTTTGAAATACAATTTAAAAATGAACAGCTGTTTCATTAAGATTATTATTCTCATGGCCAAAATGTAAACAACTTTGTGGAGGGATCTTTAAAGGCTTCTGGGGCAGAGTCCTAAGGGATTTTGCTTAGTTTATCTTTTGATAAATCATCTACAGACCAAGACCTTTCTTTGGACACCTCTACGAAGTTTCTACGCCCAACCGTTCTCTCAAATTAGTGGGGACAAAGTTTCCAATCAAATATTTAGATTCCCCCATGTTAATCTTATGGGAGAAACTCCAACTTTGATGGCCTGTGGGGCAAAGCCCGAGGATTTTTACTACATGAATTGGTGAAAGGGGGCGTCTACACAAAAAATATTTTATTTTGACACGTCTTTTGTAAAAATCCGTCCATTATTAACGGAGGAGTAGTGTTTTCTAGAAATCGCCTTCACGTACTATATATAAGGATTCAAAAGGAGGTTCAAGATTTATTTAATGAACAAGGCACACTTCTTAGAAGCGCTGAACTAGAAATAAAACCATAAGCTAAATGGTGATAGAAGAATTGTTTCTGGTTCAGTATTGATATAGCACAATAGCAGTATGGATTTCTATGGGCTACATAGATGAAAATTGGGCTATCATAAAGTGAATTCTTACTTTAGCGATAGCACCATAGATACTTGCAATGGAAAACCGTAATTTAAATATTTCGGATAAAATTTCACTACAAAAACGCTATTATTTATATTCACATCAGTTAATTAAATTTCAAAACTTCCACGTAAGCCATATGATGAAAACACCATAACATTTTTATTTTCTCCTACACCATACTATGTTGTATGACTTGTGGAAAGCACACTATCAAAGTGATAGCGCACCATTGGACGACGAGACATATTTTAAGATTTCCGTCAACGTTTTACAACAACCACAAAACTGCTGTAAAACTAGACGTACTTACGTGCAATTATTTACCATTACCTGAGTTGTTGGACGAACGTAAACTTTATCTGCAGATTAAAACTCCGATAACACTGTTTAACAGTTAGAAAGTGTATTGACTGAAGTCACAACTTTAAAATAGACTTAAAAGCTTTATTTTACAGTAACCTAACTTTTAGACAAAACCGATTACATACTTCAAGCTTGAGGAATACAAATATAGCAATCGTGGTTCAAAGTATTAAATTCAAATTTTCACTTATATAATTAATTATTTACAAAGCATAGACCTACATGCAAGGATCATTTCTATATTTGCATGATTATTATCTATATATTAATTTGAAACTGTTTTTCTTTGTCATAGCTAAACTGAGAGAACGGCTGGGCGTAGAAACTCGGTAGAGGTGTCTAAAGAAAGGTCTTGGTCTGTAATTTAAAAACCCACTTATAGGGAACGTCCTGTGGAGGATGCAGTAAAAAGTGTCAATGGAAGTCTATGGTAAATGATACATCATTTTAAAGGCCATTTTTTCTGAGTAAGGAGCCACAAGTTTCATCTCAAAAGGACCACCCTAGCGAAAATTGAAGTTTTTGAAAATAGAAAGCTTAATTGGTATTTCTGTTAAAAATAAGTTTAGTAAAACAACACAAACAATTTAATTAAATGTTTTTATTTCAGTAAGTGTTGCTCACCAGATATAATGTTGGTTCCAGACATTTTCAACACCCTGTATAAGAATAACATGGGAATTTTAAATTTAAATTTTTTGGGAATTTTCTCCGTAACCATTAGGCGCACAACTACGCCTCAATATACTAAATTATTTGTTTTTTTAAGCTCTACAAAATGGTTTTTAAAGAAATTGTGAAATTTTGTGTTTATAGAGTCAAAAATGGGAAAACCCTATTTTTACCCCATAAACCCCCGTTCCCACAGTCCGATCATGCTGGTTCGCGAACTCGTTCGAATAATTGTAGGTTTACACGTTTATACCAAATTTCATCTTTGTTTATACATGTTGTTCGGGCTCAAGAAAATTTACCGCTGTTTTATATTCTGATCAAAATTTGTTGATTCTGAAATAGTTTGGGATATAAATGTATTTTAAGGCCAGTTGTAGATGTATCAAAAACTATTTTGTACCTTTTCTTCTCCATAAACAAGTGATGCTACAAAATTTACTATTCTTTTCGTGAAAACATGGACTATGTTATCTTTGGAAATCCTCACATGGTCAAAAGACTTAGGCCTAGGCATTGTTTCTTCATGCAAGATTATGATAAATATTCTTCAGCCTTAAAAAATCTTTTCAACGTCTTTGATCCATTTTTGTCTAAGAATATTCCTAGGTGATTTGCTTTCTCAAATTCTTTAACTTTCCCACTTCCGTTTACATATTTAAAGACAAGACCTTTTTTTTGTGATGTTTCAGTCTACTGTAGTAAGCCGAAACACCACTGGACTGAGACTGTTAAGACCATGTACTCTTCAGCCAATCCATACAAGACCTTTCCAGTTTGGACACTGTATTGCAATCTTTGTTGGACTAGATAATCTTTGGTTTCGCACCAGTCCCAAACCTCTTTTTTATCTAGATCAACACTTCAGAAGGCCTACAACCTATGACGGATCACGGGCGATATAGTTCCCATGTTTGATGTATCGTTTGGAAGTGTAAATAGCGATGGTATCTCCCCACATCTCCCGCTGTGGCGGGAACTGCCATCACGTGACGTCATACTGCGACAGTGGCTAGTGTCGGTGTTCGGTGTTACAGTGGAACCTCGATAACAAGACGATATAGATTGTAAGACTTGTTACCAAGGTTGACTTATAATAGAAATTAACAATAACACGTGATTAAAGGTAAAAAAAATTCAAGAGGGTTTGAAAATAACACTTTTTATCAAGGTTGACTTGTTAACGAGGTTCCGCTTTATTACCAATTGGATGTGGAAGCATTTGAGTGTATTTTGACCAAAATATTTTTATGAGTGAAGAGTAAGTGTAGAATGGAGTAAAATACGTTAGATAGTTTTGTTAATGACGGAGATTATTTTATTATTGTAGTCGCGACCATTTATTAAACAGCTGGGTCCAGTTTCGAGCCATCTAAAAGTGTTTAGCTTTTCTCAGGATGTTAAGGTTAGTACCGTCCGGAATAAGAGGGTGCTCTCTTACCTATTTTTTATCATTCTTCAATATTAAAAACCATTTAAAGTAATTTCTATGACATAATTATTAATGATAGTTTTTCTTTTGGTTCTAAAACAAAACAGTAAAAATTTAACCTATTTAAATGGAAAGCATTTACTCGACATCAGTGCAATTTAAGCTTTACCAACCTAAAACACCCATAAAAAGGTTCCAAAATTTAAAATAGGATGATAAGTCCACTTGCACTTTTCTTATTCAGTAATACAACCAAACCTCAGGAAAAGCACCTTTATCACTATCTCGCAATACTACAGTAGAAGGGGACCGTGGCGTTCTATATTGATTGGTTGTTTGTTATGGTTGTTTGACTACAAACTGTTTGATTCCACAGACACGTTCGATCACGTTGGATTTAGCTTTGTTTGTTACATTAACATGTTTAAACATCACAACGCAACATAAACAACGCGACTTGTAACAACATCAACAACAATCGTAAATGTCAACAACACGGGAAATGTGCAATATGTATGTGTAGTCGTACAGTTAAAAAAATAATAATAAAAATATAAATATAATTGAGCAAAATTTAAGTTAATAACATTTTGACAATTTTACAAAATATTCCAAACTGTGACAGTACTCAACAAAAGTTAGTTAAAGAATTTACTCAAAAGATTCACGAATTAGTGAATGTTTCTTTCTAATTTAATAAAGTTTATGTCTAGCAACGTGCCCTAATACAATCAATGAATATACTAGGTGGCGTTCGCAGAGGCATCCACAAAATTGAGCGGAGTCATCAAGGGTTCATATTATATTGTTTTTGTCTTACTGCAGTAAAAACAGTATTTTTTCATGCATGCACTGCGGGTCTAAAGTAGCATTTTTAATATTTAGGGAGTAAAAATCGTTTTTAGCCTCTATGGAGTAAAAATCAGCTGTTGTCAACTCAGTTGTAAATTTCGATTGTAAACGATTGCATGTATCGAAAATATGTATCGATTTGTGCTTCGTAATCATTTTAACATATTACAGTCTACAGTCTCTTCCCGTAGCATTTTAGCATTGCAGATACATTAATCCATTCCCAAACTCAACACTGCTCACCTTTACTACTTCCTTCACCACACCCTACGTCGTGGACCTGTTTCCCTCTCTTCCCATAGCATTTTAGGATTGCAGATACATTACTTTAATTGCCAAAGACAGTTCCCACACTCTGCGCTGTTAGCCTTACTACTTCCTTCACCATTTACTACGTCATTGGCCTGTTTCCTTCCTTTCTCATAGCATTTAAGTATTACAAATTCATTTATCCATCTGCTCAAACGGTTCCCCCACTCTGCACTGCCAGCCTTTACTACTTCCTTCACCACTTACGTCGTGGACCTGTATTCATCGCTTTCCATAGCATTTTAGTATTTTAGATACGTTAATCTAATTGCAACAAACATCCCCACTGTCCGTACTGCTAGACTTTACTACTTCTTTCACAATTTCCTATGTCTTGGGCATGCTTCCATCCCTTCTCATAGCATTTCAGCATTGCAGATACATTAAAACTGCTACAAACGGTTTCCAGTTCCCAAACTCCACACTGCTCACCTTACTACTTCTTTCACCTGTTCCTACGTCGCGGATCTGTTTCCCTCTCTTCCCATAGCATTTTAAGATTGCAGATACCTGAATCTAATTGTCATAAACAGATCCCACACTCCGAACAGCTCGCCTTTACTACTTCCTTCGCCACTTCCCACATCGCGGACCTGTTTCCCTCCCTTTCCGTAGCATTTTAGGAATGTTGTGACCTTAATCTAATCGTCATAAACAGTTTCCATACTCCAGACTGTTCACCTTTACTACTTCCTTAACCTCTTCATACGTCACGAACCTCAAGCTAGTGTCGTCATTTGATTATAGTACCTGGGGACCGAGCTTTGCTCGGGGAAAATCATTAGTTCACTCTGAAAGCACCGTAGTATTGGAGATACATAAATCCACACATCTACATCCTACACAATATCCTACGTCATGGATCTGTTTCCCTCCATTCCATTGCATTTAAAGATTGCAGATACCTTAATCTAATCGTCATAAACAGTTCCCACACTCCGGACTACTCGCCTTGACTACTTCCTTCACCACTTCCTACGTCGCGGACCTGTTTTCCTCCCTTCCCATAGCATTTTAGGATTGCAAATACCTTAATCTAATCGTCATAAACAGTTCCCACACTCCGGACAGCTCACCTTGACTACTTCCTTCATCACTTCCTACGTTGCGGACCTGTTTTCCTCCCTTCCCGTAGCATTTTAGGTTTGCTGATACCATAATCTAATTGTCATAAACATTTCAAACACTCCGGACAACTCGCCTAGACTACTTCCTTCACCACTTCCTACGTCGCGGACCTATTTTCCTCCCTTTCCATAGCATTTTAGAATTGCAAATACCTTAATCTAATCGTCATAAACAGTCCCCACACTCCGGACAGCTCACCTTGACTACTTCCTTCATCACTTCCTACGTCGCGGACCTGTTTTCCTCCCTTCCCGTAGCATTTTAGGTTTGCTGATACCTTAATCTAATTGTCATAAACATTTCCAACACACCGGACAACTCGCCTAGACTACTTCCTTCACCACTTCCTACGTCGCGGACCTATTTTCCTCCCTTTCCATAGCATTTTAGGATTGCAAATACCTTAATCTAATCATCATAAACAGTTCCCACGCTCCAGACAGCTCGCCTTGACTACTTCCTTCACCACTTCTTACGTCAAGGACCTGTTTCCCTCCCTTCCCATAGCATTTTAGGATTGCCCATACCCTTATCTAATCGCCATAAACAGTTCCCTGACTCCTGACAGCTCGCCTTGACTACTTCCTTCATCACTTCCTACGTCGCGGACCTGTTTCCCTCCCTTCCTATTGCACTTAAAGATTGCAGATACCTTATTCTAATCGTCATAAACAGTTCCCGCACTCCGGACTACTCGCCTTGACTACTTCCTTCACCACTTCCTACGTCGCGGACCTGTTTTCCTCCCTTCCCATAGCATTTTAGGATTGCAGATACCCTAAACTTATCGTCATAAACAGTCCCCACACTCCGGACTGCTCGCATTTACTACTTCCTTCATCACTTCCTACGTCACGGACCTGTTTCCCTCTATTCCCATAGCATTTTATGATTGCCTATACTACTTCCTGCACTACTTCCTACGTCACGGACCTGTTTCCTTCCCTTCCCATAGCATTTTAGGATTGCAGATACCTTAATGTATTCGTCATAAACAGATCCTAGACTTCGCACTGCTACTCTTGACTACAATGTATCGAGTAATCTTAAGTATAATCTTTGCTCAATATTAACAAGTGATGTTTTTCCTTTTGTACTGTATTTGTAATTTCCTAGTATACTGTGGGTAGTTGGCTTATTATGAGCACATGCTAAAACTTCAAATCTTTTGTTTACTTTTTACTTGTTATTTAATTCAGCCAACATGGTTACCTAGCAACCCATAAGACTAATGTTAAAAAATGTGATTTTCAGTTTCATTTTTCTACGGATTCCTGAGAGACTTTTTTAACGCCATATAGATGTTGGCACTCACCGATATGGTCTTTATCACCATGCAAAATTTGAAAACCATTGATTCAGCCGTCTAGGAGGAGTTTGCGTATTACGAAATGCATAAAAGTCGACGTATAAGAGCTTCGCTCGCTTCGCTCGCTCCGCTCAATGAATACGAAAAACAAAAACTCCCACTGGACCACTGGAGTGAAACGAGTAATGCCAAAAATATAAAAAAAACATAATAGATCTTCGGGATAGAGCTAAACAAGACTCTAAGGTTAAGGCAGAAATAAGTGAAAATTTGACCAAAATATAACGTCACATTTAAGGCTCATGCTTATTATGAATATTCAGACTCATGACGGTCCGTTAGATTGTCAAGTGGTTTTTGCGCTTCAGAGAAGACCACTAACGTTCACTCGTTCAACGAAAAGCTAAGTTTGGATATGTTGTTACTGTATCATACTAATATTATAAATTTGAAAGTTTGTTTGTTTGAAGTTCAATCACGCATTAACTACTGGTTGGTTTGCGTTGAAATTCGGTATGATGATATCTCACATTCCCGATTAACATATAGACATATTCTTATCTCAAAAGTCCTTTCGGGCTCCGCCCCAGTGGCTCTAGAGTTTCCAATGTTAACCTTATGAGTATTTATATTTAAAAGGAATTAAAGAATGTTGCCAGCTGTTTCAACCCCACGACTATTATTTTTTTTGCAATTATGAGAAATAGCTAATTTAAACCCAGCAGCAACGAAAAGCTGTTAGAACTTCACTTTTTTCTATTGTTTAGGTGTAGTAGTAGAACATCATAGCTTTTGTAGATGTGCTATAGGCCTACTATATTATTCCGTAAATTATAGTAAGCCAAATTGTTCTTAGACGTTTCCTCTCCCATTGCAAACGCAAAGCACGAGTATAACTGCAATAAGCATTTTATACTTATACGCAAACCCCGTACGAAGGACGGGTAAATTTTAAATTTGTTTTGTTTTGTAGCCTATGTTCTATAACATAAACACCTAGGATAGAGACGTTTTGGACCCAATGCCTGAAAACTTGAGAGATCTGAACACCTTTTCTAATAGCGTTAAGGATAATTTATATGAAATGTCAAATGCTAAAACTTATACCAAATTACGCATTTTCAACGCATAAAACGTGCTTTCTAATCGTCAAAAATTCCAACCGGATCATGAAAGTTAACCTAAGGTTCATCGACGTTCAATCATGACTGTCCTGTTTTCTACGTCGCCGTCACCAGCAAGGCAGCGACTCGGATGAAAAATGGATGTTATCAGATGTAGGTTGGACTATGGAGGTTGGATGGAGTCGTCATGTTATCAGATATCAGATGTTCTTGGCTCATCGTCTGTGTGATGGTATGACCGATCTAACGTCATACCAGAGTTGAAGCCTCCCCGAGGGGCCCGGGTTCAAATCCCGCCGATCACCGATGATTTTTAGCCATCTTTAATCTAGGACTAGCCTGAGATAATGTGTGATTATTCCCTAAAAGGAAAAATTCGCTAAAACTGTTCCGGAGTGGAGCCTAGTGTTTTGGGATGTAAAGGTGGAATAATAGTAAAATGATGATAGTGAAATTTTTGTAAAAATCTGTAGTCAGATTACTTGATTACAGCATTAGGTTATTAGCGAGAACTGTCATTACGCCTGGTTACTATGGAAACGAAAATACTATGTTGACTAAAAAACATCTTATTTTGTGCTGCACTTCTCAAATACAAAATGCTTAGCAACATGCGATTGCGATACATGCACACATGCAATGCAATTCCATATAGCATAGAAGCGTTTTAAAGAAACTCCATCTGGGCTCTGGCTTGAAAAAGTTTTTTACTGCATAACAGATTTTAAATAGTTAAATGAATTAAAACATAAAGAAGTGTAGGCCCTACTCAGGTTGAACATTTAACTTTTTAATATTGGTGAGCGAAGCCACGACGGGTTAGTTAGTCTTCAATAATATTACTGCATAATAAAAAAGGGGTTTTTAGTAAAATTATGTAAGAGTGGTCCTAAAGAAAGATCAAAATTTAGGTAGGTAGTCATATATTTATTTATTCATAATAATTATTTATTCAAATTTAGGTACAAGTAGGCAGTGGATAGAAATTTATTATTTTACTGCACGATACCATTAATTTGTTTCCATTTCAATCTGTTTATTAAACATAATATATCAAACAAAGAACAGTGTCAGTATTCACAGTACATAGCATTAATACAGAGTAAAAGTATAAGGAAAAATGAAAATATACTAATTTAACCTAAAACTCCAAATACTGAGGCAAAATGTACAGGATAAACATAACAAAAAAATAATATTATATTTCAAAAATATTATACTCTTAAAATATTTGCATTTAAGATTGTTTGTGTAATTTTATCTTTTGGAATAACAACACTTCAATGGTGTATTTAAAATAAATTCATTTTAGTTTTTGATCTATTTTATTTTCGTGATCTATTTTTTATACAAACCATTAATTTGCCGGTTAATTTATAAAACATCATGAATAACTAAAAACACTTTTATTTATCTGTACCGCGGTAACACTAATTTTGAAATAATGTACAGCTATTACTACGAATTCTAGAAAAATACCGGTATGGATCATAAACATAAACAAATGACGTTTTTGTCCCGAAAATAAAAATGATTTACCATTGAAATGGAATGGTCAAAACATAATAACATAACATAATTGGTTCAATGCTATTAGTATAGGATTCGGGCCAACAACGTCATTTGTTTATGTTTATGATCCATACCGGCACTTTTCTAGTATTCGTGGCTATTACCATGGTTAGAATATTTCCCTGACTATAAATACAATGCATGATCACTAATTATTCCTGATATTGATGTCAATAACAAACTTTAAGTTGAACTATGAAATATGCTGACGAAATCAGATCGGCAACGATGACAATGATGATCAGAAACACACACTCTATTTATTACTTTTAACCTGGTAGTAATATTTTTGAAATATAACATTCTATTATTTACTAATTTGTCAATTTCCTATCATATACGTATTGATTCAGTATTGGAGCTATGGAAGTGTTATTTAGTTTTAAAACAGAAAGGTGTATTATTATTTTCGTTCAACTTCATAATTAGATAACCTTAAAAAAGGGTTCAGAGTAAATAAAATAAAAAAAATCTATCGTTTTTACTTACCTAAATTTGTATTTAAAATATATTATTTAAAATGAAATAATATGATGATGTATTTGATTTTTTATGTATTGTTTAATTTAAAAAGCGAAATATGTAACGATACATAACATGATAGATAAACCGTATAATATCATACTATTTAATAACATATAAATCCGTTTTAATGTGAATATTCAAATAACCCACCACATTTAAGTTTATGCCATTTAAAAATTACAATTATGATGCTATAAAACTGTTTGTAGGGCGTACACAATTTTGAAAATATGATACAAATCTAATTGAATGTTTAGTCTCTGTTTTATGTAAGATATTTTATAGTTGATAGTTTTTATCCATATACAAAACAGGGTTGTGTACTAATTTATACATAAATGAAATTTAACTAAAAATAGAACTTAATAAAAGTTGTATTTTACATAAAAGATTGTTGAATTTTGTAATTGTTTGCTCATAGAAACTTCCCAATTTATAAAGATGTTTAATACATATTTTCACATAATTTATCGTGTTAAAACATTAAGATTCAATATTTACTACCGTATAAAATAAGTAGGTATAGCATAAAACCTTAAATTTTATTTTAATTTATTAGGTTTACCTATTTTTCTAGTTATTTATTATATTATAAGGAAGGTAAAATGTATAGCTAATCTGCCAACAGTATTTATAGATTATATAATAAACATACGTAATTTACGTACCGCATATTTTACAAGTAAACTTTTTACTTTGCAATTTTCATTTAAGTTACTATGTTTACAATATTATCATTACATCAATTAAATCATATCTATATATTAATAACACAAAAATGAATTTGAAATTAAAAATATATAACATGGCTCATATGCGTTGCCATGCTGGTGACGAAATAACAAAAATATATAAACAGAAAATCAAAACGAATGGAAGAAGTTACAATCACGTGTTTTATTTACAGAGTGGGGTGAAAATAAAGAAGCCTGTATGTTATAAAGTTTTGGTCGAGTTTTCGACCACTGGACGACCACTAGTATTCTACAAATAAACAATGTATTAGATGAATAGCAGATTGTTTTACAACAATTATTTAACATAAAATGTGTTGTGAATTTAGTTTTATCTAAAGATTAATAAGGTAGGTTGCGCATTGGTAATACTCATTTAAGAGCTTGATTTATACTCCAGATTTCTCATATTAAATGGTTCTAAAATTTAAATAGATATAATAGCATTGACTTTATATCTACACGTGTAGATTATCTATACGTGTAGATATAAAGTCAATAATAATAAGTTAGGTAATAAAAAAATAATTAATGGATTAAATATTTCAAGAAACCGATATACTAGCCCTTTCGAAACTAGTAGCATTCTATGCAAACAAAGGTCAAAGTATAGTAAAAAAATTGTTTGTATACAAATATTTTTAAAACATGTCATAATTTTAATCATTGTTAAAAATTGATCTGTATGAATAGTTATAATCCAGTACAGTAGGTTAAAAGTACAGTATGGATTTATTCGAGCACTTTTGGTGAGTTTATTTAATTCTGACTAAACTCTATTTCCTGAATCCAATAAAATTACTGAATTTTTAAGTACAATTATTATATATAATAATAATATTATATATATAATTATCATTATTTTTTATAATGAAGAAAGCATATTAACTCAGTACCCTGAAATTATTTTTATTTTTAAAACTCTACATGTTTCGACCTTTAGGCCATTTTCAAGAGTAACATTTAACCTCACTTCAAACACAAACAAATTAATTAACAAATAAACATCATGTGATGATCTTTACATATGATTTTTCTTTTTTCTTAAAATGTATAGTAAAATAATCTTTGGTCATGGAATTTTGTCATATATATATATATATAAAATTTTATTATGGTTGTTTAATTTATTCTCCTCTTGATGTTTGTGTTAAATATTCTTTAATTTTAAATTTTTTTCATATATAGGATTTCGTTTCTTAACTTGCATCGTATTGATTATATTTGTTGGATCATTCTTGTGCTGCAGTATATATGATATTCTTCTTTTGTATGTAATTTATTTCCTTTTGATCCATAGTCCAAAACTGTCATATCTGTTTATATTTTAGTTATTTTTTATATTTATTTTTTATATATTTCTCATGGTTTAGGTCAGAGGATTATCCGTTTTTAACGAGAATGTAATAGATTTAATGTTTGTATATTTTACAATTCGTCTGCATAATGATAATTAAAAATACTTACTACAATAAGACTGTATTATTTGTATACTACAACGGAGAGTCTATTAGATAATGATAGAAACACTTATCGAAGGATAATAATGTCACAAGAGTCTAAACTTATCTCTGAACTTTTAAAAGAGTGCCTTTAATCTGTTAAATTACATTTGTTTGATGATAAAATCTGCATTCAGCATGATTCGTACAAGATACTTTGAGCGAGTTTTCCACAAAGAAAGACACTATTACCGTTCGCTACTAAGCAACAAAATGTCTGAAAAAATAAATTGCACGAAAATGATCCGTTATCAATGGTATCAGTGTATTAAATTGTAGTTGCGTTACCTATTATGCTACGGATGCTTTATTGTAAATGTAATTAAATATACAGTATTGTTGTGTTTGCCAATAATTGTACCCCTGGATTTCCCCTAAATAGTGGTTTACCTTTATTTATTCTTATTGTATAGAATTAATTGTGTTGCTATTTATTCTTGTTGCTTTGAGATCATTGTGTTGCTAATTTATTCTACTTTTTAATTATACAATTCGTTATTTTGTAGTTATAGTTGTTATGTCTTACTTATTCATCATTACGAGTATAATATTTTGTATTTTATATCAGAAAATGGCGATCCTTTTGGGGAAAAATAAACATAAGGGAATCCAGAACTAACAAGTTGTTAATAACAGACAGTAAATTAAAAATAAAAACCACAATAATGTTATTTTTTTATCAAGTTGGTTTCTAAACATTTACATACGTCTCAAATTATTTTTAGATGTCATTGGCACGGAATAGTTTTTATATTTTAAAGTTATAAATTATTTTAAGGTATAAAACATACCTTGAAGCTTGTTGTGTTTTGTTATGTTTTGTTTTGTTTATTTATGTTAAACTCTGTAAATAATTTCTCAAATGGCAATGCAGGTTCAAATGGCATAATAAATCAGTTGGAAAGAACCATTATTTTAAAAATTTTTCACAATTGTTAAAACTCAAAACGAAGGACCACTTTCTTATATTTTTATTCGTTGACCTAGATACTAGAGCAATGTTAAGTAGGCCTATAAATCCCATATAAATAGACATAATTTAGTCGTAAATAATAGCAAAGTTGATTCCTCACACCACAGAAAACTTACTTCTGTAGTATGTTTTCTGTGCTCACACGGACTAAAAATTCTGTACCCCTACTTTTTGTTACGAATATACTCGAACACTTTTGCACCTAGCAATGATGACCTAGCATAAGCAAATCTCCAGTAAAAATCTCAAAAGTTTTGACATTGTACTGTAGTAAGTAGTCTGCGAATATGTATTTGTAAAACCACCGGGGCCTGGCAGAACACTTTATTGATGATTAAAGTATCTATGGCAAAGAAATGTCAACAGATTGCAAAGAGATTACAAATACAGGGATACGGTTCCCCCCAAAGACAGCTTAAATAATTTATTTACAAACAAAGCTGCAAAAATATATATCGCAACAGCTAAATTAACTCTTAGTTGGTGGTAATGATTTACCATCGACGAGCTCATAAATAAACAGTGGAATAAGCTCACTCCGTAAATTCTCTCTGGGACGAAGAAACTTTTATTTATACTACTTCAATCGCAACAAATTTGAAATTATTAATAATGCAATTATACTACAAGAACCGTGTATATCTCTGACAGATCTTTGAGCATGTTTCACTGTACAGTAGTTTTTTTTTTACCAACAACGTCCACCGTATGGAATCTAATGATAACATTTCAACAAGGTCTAGAAGCTCTGCCCTACCTTCATTCCTATCGGCGTGATGTTGTAGTGTCCGAAACAAGAGACTTGTATCATAGATCAGCTGGAGCTCCTCCTAGATCCTAGAACATCCGAGGGCCGTCGTACACCCGGGGAATGACACTCCACACACTCAGTAGCGCGTCGCACAGGACACGGGCGTGCTCGCGTCCACGCAAGTCAGCAAAGACTGGTCCAGCACAGAAGATGCCGGCCTTTCGGGCGCGACAACACCCGAACGAATCCGACTTCACACGATTCCGCTGAATCCGTCACTCCTATTGGTTGAAAACACCGACCAATCGCAGCGCAGCCCCGCCCATTCGCAGCCACGCCTCCGGACGAGACGGACGTCTTTTTGCCCCGCTCATGTCTACAGGGTGTCGAAAGCATCTCGAATGCTGACACTCAAAACTTTATAACCGAGAGGCAATTTCGCTTTATAATAAGGCGGTTTGCCTCTCGTCAAGAAATTAGGGATCGTTCCCGGCAATTCTGAGGATAATGGTTCGGTTATGGCGAAGCGATGAGGGGATTACAAGGTCGTCACTTTTATAGCTACCACTTAAACATATTACAGACAAATTGTTTACAAAAAGGAAGGGTAATTCGCAAGGAGGTCCGAAATTGTAATTATTCGGGCAATTTTTAGTCTAAGTTTTATAACTTATAACTTTTAAAACTTAACGAATTTTAACACGGAATGGCCAAGTTATCTTGGCCATTCCGTGTTAAAATTCGTTCGTTTTCACATCTAGCTCTTGTCCTGTTATATTATTAAAACTAGGTTTTACAAACATTATTTGTCCGACACACAATTCAAATTTCGATAAAGTAAGTTAATTTGTCGGATTGTGCCCGCTATTGTCAAAGCATTGCAGCACTACAAGGTGGACCACAACATTCTCATATATAAACTTATGGTGTATAAATTCTTAAACCCATTGTCAGTTAAATTCAACACTACATTACCAAAAGTTACTTACCTATCAAGATAGGCACCCTATGTCCAGGCATTTTGCATAAGACGTTTGGTGTTCCACAGGGTTCACGTCAGGGACCGTACCTTTTCAATATATTCATCAAAGATCTTCTTTTCCATGAGAATGTTGGTCCCCTCATGTTCGCCGATGACCAGTGGGGTATATCTTCTGAAAATGAATTATCACAACTACAGATGAACCTGTGGTTATTGAAAGGTGTATCGACAATAAAGTGGAGATAAATCTCAGTAAATGCCCAGGTATAACATATTATCGTTCTTTTTATCCTTCAGGTGTTTTTTTAAGAAGTAGATAGTGTTGCGAACCCCTCAACCATCAGAGAAGTGATAGAGGCGATCTTTTCTCACGGTTTGGCAATCATGTTGAAAGGCTATTAATACTAGGAAGGGAAATAATCTGCTAAATAGGATTTGTCTCAGGTTATGAAGCCTCCGTAATCAGAATAAAAACAGACAAGTACACTACAGAGTAAAGTTCACTGTTCACTAATACTAAACATAACCATATAATAATAAGATATAGACTGGTTAAAAATAAAGAAGAAAAGTAAATCAACTTTTAGAAGAAAAAACTATTTACATTTGAAAACAAATTATGAAACAGGATAAATTCTGTAAATAGTAAATTTTGTGGATTTTTCTGTGCTTCTCACGCTTTTAGGTCGAAGATCAGATGACTCCTTGATTAACAATAACATCCTCTTTTATCTTTCTTGGTCATTACAACCATTGCCTTAGCTAGTAGTTGTCACACTACTGCTTTTTGTTTTTCAAATGCCATCCATATTGTTTGTTGGATTTTTTTCTCGATGTAATGTGTTCACAGCCTAATAGCCATCGCATGTCCGAAAACATTTATTTTGAATTTTCGTATTCATTTATTCTGCATTTATAACTAGAGAACCCGAGCGGCTCAATGAGCCGCATAGTATGAAACGTAACGCCGAGGAAAATTTTATGCTTAAATTCGAGTAATTCTAGTTACATTTTAAAATTGTTTAAACACTTGTTAGAAACTAATTTTAAATATCTCTATTTGCGACATGAAGGTTCTCCTACATTATTTCTGCTCTCAATCTGTTTCAATTAAAGTTAACATGTTGCAACAACGTTTTTTTTAGCATTGAGAATTGAAAAAAAATGTTACCTTATTGATAACCTGTGTTAAGTAATTTAAGTTGGGTCATTTTATAATTTATTTCTTTTATTTGAGACATACCCATGATCAAACAAATTTCCTCCGTAGAGAATCCTGAAAAGTGGGGTGATATCAACCATTTCATGTGCTCCATTTTTTATCCACAAACTCTGGGTTGAGCAACATTTTCATGTTATCTTATCTATAAGTATAAAAGAGGATGTTTGTATATATATTTGTTTGTTTGGCAGTGATAAACTCAGACACCACTGAACCGATTGCCACGAAACTTGGTACATACGTGTAGAATGTCATGGAATAGGTTTATACACCATCAATTTCGTGATCCGTCCAATCGGCTCCGCCCCAGTGGCTCTGGAGTTTCCCATGTTAACCTTATGAGAAATGGAATTAATGAATCTTAACAGCTGTTTCAATTAAACAAGTTGGTTCTGTTCTATGATGTTCAATAGCATTAAAGTTACAAAAATTACCAACAGGGTGCAGCACTATTATTTCTTTTACATTTATGACAACAGCTAATTTGCAACCAAAAGGTGAGTGAGCGTAGCGAACGAACTTCAACCTGGAGGCGAGTTAGCGTAGTGAACGAGCTAACCTGAAGGCAAGTGAGCGCAGCGAACGAGCTCCAACCTAAAGGTGAGTGAGCGTAGCGAAGGAGCTCCAACCTAAAGGTGAGTGAGCGTAGCGAACGAACTTCAACCAGGACGTGATTGAGCCATGCGAACGAGATCATCTTGAAAATTAAGAAGTAAAACGGGGCAAAGCCCGCGGTTTACAGCTAGTAATTTATAATTTCTTTCCTATGTATTTAAGTTTACGAGTGGTCGTCCTGTGGTCGAAACTCGACCAAAAATAATTAATGTACAGACTTCTCTATTTTGTCCCCACACTGTAAATAAAACATGTGATTGGAATTTCTTCCCTTTGTTTTGATTTTCTGTTTACATTTTGTTGTTATTTCGTTACCATCATGGCAACCCATATGGTCCATGTTAATTTTTTGAAGTTTTCAAATTCATTTTTTGTGCTTATTTGTTAGCCTATTTCAATTTTTAAAGGCATTCTGCACATCTACAGGAAAATATCTTTCCAACAGTATGCGTACATTTTCCCTGCGATGCACACGAGCTGAGAAAAAAGGTTTTAAAGAAACATGCTTGCCTATTAATATATTTTAAGTTTATACTTATGTTATTAGCATTTAATTGTAAAATTACAGCCGTTGAGAAATAATAAACCATCGGTCTATTTATTTTTGTAGGTACAGGTTAAACAATTGAACATCTGAAACATCAGCAGATCAGCCGACGACATCCCGGAGGTGTTACTTCCTCGAGGGCCCCTGGGTGTGAAGGGTGGGGGACGAGGGTAGTCACTGGACTGTGAGGACACGCGCCCAGGACACCCAGGGTGTGGGAAGAGTTCCTCCCCTAGGTTCCGACAAGTATATCCTATAAGCCGATCAGAGGCGGCAAGTGTAGGCCTACACCTCTGCACCTGACGCGTGGCGGGGTTTTGATGTTTGATTAAGGGGTTCACCTGAGAACGTGGATTTTATTTGGTGTGTTTTTACCCCAGTGGATTTTTACGTTTTGAAAGGGAACGGTCCAAACCCTGGTCTTGTTACTAATGTCGACCTTTTTGTTAGATAGCATAATTAATTCATAGCCCAATGACAAATGGCTTCTGGGATTGGAAACTATCTCGCATGGATTCGAACCAGCGACCTTCAGATTTGAAGGCGAGCGCTATAACCACTAGGCTACCCAGACAATTAGTTCATTGACATTATAAAAAAATCATGTTTTAAAAAATTTCCCATATAGGGAATAAGCTATTACCGTAGTACTTTTGGTCAAACCTGGACCTGGGACCGATTTACTTTTTAGTTTTAAGATCCCTAGAGACCAAAAACTGCATTCGTTAAAATTCATATATCTCGTATTTACATGATTATTATTCACTTGTAACAAATTATACAAGTAATTTATGAATAGTATCTATATATTTAATACGCAGTTGTAACACTGTTTTCTCAGTAATTACTGGACCGATCTACAAGATTTATGTCTCAAATTAAAGGGGATAGTGTGTAGATTTGCCGAACTTCCTTAGAATTTACGTTTTTTCTAAGGGCTACGACCTACAGCCCTCTAAAGGTCGAGTCAATACAATTCTTATTGAAGAATATAATAAACAGTTTATAAATTACTAGCTGTGTACCCGTTCTACGCACGGGGATCTTATAATATTCAGTTGAAACCTTCTTATATAACGAACAGCAGTTGGTTTGCATATTTTAAGATATGCTGGCCAAACTATTATACATAGCTTCATTTTATGTTGTTTTTTGTTGTTCCGGATCGGTATGACAATCAATAAAAGGTTAAATTACCTCTGTGTCTGCCGGTCGATCCTATAACGGTAGGCTTACTTTTATTTTTACTATCTGATCTCGTTTGCATGGCTCAATCACGTCCTGGTTGAAGTTCGTTCGCTACGCTCACTCACCTGTATGTTGGAGCTCGTTCGCTGCGCTCACTTTCCTTCAGGTTAGCTCGTTCGCTACGCTCACTCGCCTCCAGGTTGCAAATTAGCTGTTGTCATAAATGTAAAAGAAATAATAGTGCTAGTGCTGCACCCTGTTGGTAATCCTTGTAACTTTAATGCTATTGAACATCACAGAACAGAACCAACTTGTTTAATTGAAACAGCTGTTAAGATTCAATAATTTCATTTCTCATAAGGTTAACATGGGCTTCCAGAAATTCCACGTCAAAAATCGACAAAAACTTGATTTTCAAGGGTTTACTGTTAAATATCTAACTGTCTCATATTCGATGAAATACGTCTAAAACCATCTCATATATGTATAGTATTTGGAAAATAAGTTTCAGGCGGGACAGTGCTATAGTTATTGAGGAGTAGTTGTAATAAAGTGCGTATTTTAGCGTTACCAAGAGAATGACAGATAGACAGACAGACAGACAGACAGACAGACAGACAGAAATTGAGATAAGGTTTGATTCGGTTTCTCTGACCTATGAAATGTAAAAATAACCAAAAAGTTCATTATTCTAAGCAATGTACAGACAAAACTCTAATTTTATTTATATAGATTCGTCAGCTGATTAATGTTTGTCAGACATTTGTTATTATTTTTATAACCTCACTTTCAGTATGCAATTATTAAACTTGGAGTTTCTGTTTATAAACACGTGATTTTGATCAAGGAAAGTGTATTTGTTAACTTATTTTTGAAATGTTTTAGTTTTCCTGCAAAGTGATCTGAAGGAAAGTGGTAATTGAGTTTAAGTTTGAGTATGGAATGTGAAATAATACCCATAGTAGGGAACAGAAACTTATTGTTTTGATCAATATAATTTATTCTCTACGGCCACCAGAATAATCATGGGGAAATCAGATTGCAAGTTGTACATATAATTGCTAATGACTAGGGGAAACCCGTCGAAATCGACGGTTACTTTCAAGGCTTACGTTAATTCATCTAACTGCGATGAATTGGGTGAAATACACATATTTTGAGCATTTAACATTGTTCAAAGAGTAAGTGTAAAAACAATAACAATATTGCGTTAGTTGCCAAATTTGGTTGTTCATTCAATGATTAAAATATTTCCTATCCTGTACGTCATCGGAGTTATTATTAGTATGTTATATGGTATCTCTTCCTTTGGTAGAACCTTTAAATAGTATTTAAATCGTATTGGTGGATCTTGTAGTTAAACACTTCCGCGACTTCATCAGTGTTTGAGAAAAAATATATGTTTGTTGAGAAGACACGTTCTAACTTCAAAGGGAGGTATATCCGTTACAGTGTAAGTTTGATTTTCCTTCGTCACGTCGCGTCAGTTCATATCGTACTTCTGTGCCAATGAATGAACCCTCTAGCATAGTTTTGAGAAATTGACTGTGGGGTTACTGATAAAGCTGAAATTCCTTGACATGGGGGATGTCAGTTAGTTGTCTCGGCCAGGGCTGCGTTAAGGGTCAGTGGAGCCCTGGGCAAACCCAAGAGCAGCGCCCCCCCCATTTTTCCTAGTGCTGGCAGGCGGTGGTTTGGGGGCACCCAGTGTGCGCCCCCAAACCACCAGCGCCCCTGGGCTCAGTCTGCCCGTTTATAAAAGTGGGCCTGGTCTCGGCCTTATCAATAACATAAAGTTGTCAATATAATCTCTCTACGGAATGTTAGGTGTAGTGGAATACATGAAGTAAAGTTGGCTTTTATTCTTGAACTGTTAGGGGCCTCCTAGTTCATATGATCTTGGCGGCTTCATTGGCAATAAATAATGCAAATGACATAGCAATTGAACATTTCCAAAAACCAAAAATACTGTAAAATGGCTGTTACGTATATATTGACGTTTACATATTGTTAATCAACGTATATGATAAATACTTTAATCCTTTAATATGTTTTTTTTTTTATGGCGACCATTCATAGTAGGTAAGCCAAGTATGAATGGAGATGAGTGTAGGATGAGTGGCGCGATCTTGAAGTCTTGTTAGTTACTAAGGCCGACATTCCTTAGATACAGCTGTTAATTAATAGCCCATACAGCGAATGGCAACCAAGGGATCTACAGTTTAAAGTTGAATTGGAACCAATTTTTTTGCATTGGTATTTATGAATTGGTATAATTATCAGGATAGCACTGCGGGTAGTCGTAGTACTCACTCGTGCGGACGTTAATCCACACCAGATAGTATCGCATCCACAGTGCATTCCTATAAATATCCACAATTCGTGACCTCCTAGTAGCTGGATTACAGGACGACGCCACCCGTCCCAGTCAAAGGATTATGTGATCTAGTTTAAAAGGAATATGACCTTTCTGTCATGACAGTAGCTGCTTAAATCGTATTTTCTCTTTGTACCATATTTTACAACCAAAATGTCGTGTTATTTTCAATAATGTTACTAATTCAGTGCGCCAAAGTCCGTAATATAGGCAGGTGCAAACTATTTGTCAAGATAGGTACCATTTTAGGCAATGTTTCTAAGTTTGGATTTTATTAGACACAATAAGAGCAGATATTTCTACATAAATATTTGATATTTTGTAGAATAATATGATAAAATGTAGGCAAAAGTGGCGAAAAAGGCACACACCAACCCCTACAATAGATATAAGATAGTTCAATCTATACTATTATATAAAAATCGAATGGTGTCTGTATGTGTATTACTAATAGGTGCAAAAACTACTGAACCAACTGGGCTAAAATTTTACAAAAATATAGTTACCATACCAAGGACCATTATAGGAATATTCACATTTCGATACTGACCGTAGGCTTTGCCCCTTTGGCTTTAAAAGTTCTGATGTGAAGATTTTAAAAGTAAATATTGATTGGTCTCCATGGCTGTGATGAGAACACTAACAATGTTTGTTTACATTTGCTTTGACATTTAAATGTAAACAAGAAGAACTGCTAAACTGCATATTTCACAACTTCAGACAGCTGATACAAAAAAATTAAATATAATATTTTCCATAACTATGAGGTAGGTTTATTTTAATCTAACCTTTTATCATGGATTATTTATTCTAAAACTATGTCAATGATTATATAAAAAAAGATTCATATTAGTTTTGTCTACTGCCTTTAATGCTAAATTATTTGTTTAAAATTTTGTATAGTACCTATAGATATAGTTTCTTTAATATTTCAAAAAACTGTATTGGTAAGGCACAGCAATATTTCTAAAGTTTATAACAGCTGACTTAGCTTTGGTAATGATTTATTGTGAGTGAAGATACTGAAGATGGAAGGATTTGTGATTTAATATAAAGAAGAGTGAAATTAAAAAAAATGTTCATTTAAATTTAATAATTAGTAATAACTTCAAAATTGAAATTTAAAATGTCAATAATAAATAAAAAGATATGTAATTAAGGGAGATGAAATGGTGGTACCCACTACTTACCAGATTTAAAGTCATAACTTAAACGTTTCTATTAAGGCCATAAAAGTTGAATTTCTTTTCTAAAAGCGTTGGCGGATGTGTAACTATTATATGCAACAGATGTAAAGATTAAAATGTTTCTATTTTGTGTCCTCTTCCCGTTGCAAAGCACGGGTACAACAGCTAGTAAGAAATAATTTAAGAATTGCTGTGATAAAAGGATTTTCCACTGATTTCGTAAAGGAAAGTTTTATTGCAAAACATGGCATGATAAAGAAGAAAATCAATTTTAAAATCAGAAAATTACATTGCAAATACTTATTTGGTAGAATTCAACTCCCAATAAATATGTGTTGTTTGAAATACAATTTAAAAATGAACAGCTGTTTCATTAAAAAGTATTATTCTCATGGCCAAAATGTAAACAACTCTGTGGAGGGATCTTTAAAGGCTTCTGGGACAGAGTCCTAAGGGATTTTGCTTAGTTTTTCTTTTGATAACTCATCTACAGACCAAGACCTTTCTTTGGACACCTCTACCAAGTTTCTACGCCCAACCGTTCTCTCAAATTAGTGGGGACAAAGTTTCCAATCAAATATTTAGATTCCCCCATGTTAATCTTATGGGAGAAACTCCAACTTTGATGGCCTGTGGGGCAAAGCCCGAGAATTTTTACTACATGAATTGGTGAAAGGGGGTGTCTACACAAAAAATATTTTATTTTGACACGTCGTTTGTAAAAATCCGTCCATTATTAACGGAGGAGTAGTGTTTTCAAGAAATCGCCTTCACGTATTATATATAAGGATTGGTAAACATACAAACATTTTATAGTAGGTAACGAATCTTACTCAAGATCAGTGTTAGACGTTCAGTGGTACCAAACTTTACCTTCTCAAGATGGCGAGTACGCTGGGATACGTGGAACTACAATATATCAGCGAATTTTTTTTCAAGTACACAGGGAAGTTGCTTGAGAAACTGTGACTTACCATTCGGTTCTGGCGAAGAAGTATGTGACTTGATGTTTAATGGCAATGTTGACTCGGGTCATTATAGCGTTACAAAACTTTGTCATTAACCCCAGGGTGTGAAAAGTACAAAAAGAAAAAGAAAAGGTAATCATTAACCGGGCGTAAAGAGACATACCGAACGAAAAAAATGTAGAGAACCATCGAACTAAAAAGGTAAAGAGCGGGGTTAGTGTTAAATGTGCTCTGGAAGTCCCTACAAAAAAATACCAGCTCTTTTGAATTGGGGTCGTTAGATTGGATTTGTCACTACTTCAAATCTATGAATTTCGAGTCAGAACAGACTAACTGGGACACAAAAATGTTTTAGTTTTCCTGCAAAGTGATCTGAAGGAAAGTGGTAATTGAGTTTAAGTTTGAGTATGGAATGTGAAATAATACCCATATTAGGGGACGGAAACTTATTGTTTTGATCAATATAATTTATTCTCTATAGCCACCAGAACAATCATAGGGAAATCCGCTTGCAAATTGTACAAATAATTGCTAATGATTGGTAAACATACAAACATTTTATCGTAAGTGATTAATCTTACTCAAGATAGGTGTTCGACGTCCAAATTTTACCTTCTCGAGATGGCGAGTACGCTGGGATATTTGGAACTACAATTTATCAGTGAACTATACCCTAACTATATTTTTTCGAGTAGGCCTACACAGGGAAGTTGCTTGAGAAACTGTGACTTACGATATCGGTTCTGGCGAAGAAGTATCTGACATGATGTTTAATGGCAATGTTGACTCGGGTCATTATAGCGTTATAAAACTTTATCATTAACCCCAGGATGTGAAAAGTACAAAAAGAAAAAGAAAAGGTAGGCCTAATCATTAACCGGGCGTAAAGAGACATACAGAACGAAAAAAAACATGTATAGAACCATCGAACTAAAAAGGTAAAGAGCAGTGATGGTGTTAAATGTGCTCTGGAAGTCCCTTCTAAGAAATACCAATTTTTTTAAATTGGGGTCGTTAGATTGGATTTGTCAGTACTGCAAATCTATGAATTTTGAGTCAGAACAGACTAACTGGGACACAAATATTTTTTCCTTATGTTGTCACAAGGGGAAGGTAAAATGAACCCCTTATCAACATTTTGAGTTTATGGAAAATCTTATCAACAGCGACTATAAAAAAGTATTAAGGGTCAAAAGAGACAAAAAAACTATTTGAGTAAAATATAATTCAAATCTTCATTTGAAATGGCCAGTT
Organism: Macrosteles quadrilineatus; assembly: GCF_028750875.1. Taxonomy (NCBI): domain Eukaryota; kingdom Metazoa; phylum Arthropoda; class Insecta; order Hemiptera; family Cicadellidae; genus Macrosteles; species Macrosteles quadrilineatus. Next base: position 31,719,276 of record NW_026542598.1, on the reverse strand, counting down.
CTAAGTCTCACTTGAATCAACATCTTTCTGGTAGTGGTAGTCTACATAGTTTTAAAATCCACGACTCCTTTTCCATCAAATTGGACAGCTAATACCCTCTAACATTGAACAAAGTATGCCCAACTTTATTTATACGACGTAAACACAGCTTTTACTCAAAGTATGGGTCAAAGACTCGTGTAATGCGTGCTGATGCGTGATTTACATGTAGGCTAAGTGACTATCTTTATTCCATACAACAAATGTAATGAAAAAAACGACGAATATAGGACTATACTTGAACAAATTATCTAAATATCACAAATAGCTGCTTATTAGGTTATCAGCATTGCCCAGTTCGTATACTATTTATTTTTCAAATGAAACTCGAATTAATATAAAACATTCATTTGGTTAAAATAATATATCGGTTTGATTAACATAAAATAGTTTATAGAGGCAAACTATCAGTTCTATTTCATGTAAAAAATTAAACAACCCCTAAATAAAATACAAAGATAAACAGTATTTGTTAATTATTATTTCTTTTATTGCTGACAATATTCCCGTGGCGGAGCACGGGCGGTTAACTAGTATAGTAAAAATGTGAAGCATGAGGCTGAAAATAAATACTATCAATATTCAAATAATTTATTTGCTAACAACAAAAATAATAACAATAATAGATGTAATAAATTTCTATTTAATGCAAAACACGATATTTCAAAAAGATATGTCAATGATATGTTAAATATATTATAATTATACAGACATATCATAACAGACATGTTCCAAGTGAAAAGTCATAAGCCATTATTTTTCCAAGACTGTAAAATGTCAACTATGCTAAATTGAAATGTACTTATCTTGATTAAAATAATCAGTTTCATCAATCTCTGATTAGTTTAAAAGGTTTAACATAAATTTAGTAACGTTTTGAAATTTGTAATTGGACACCATCTTTAGGTAAGAGTTAATTAATCTAGGCAATTTTTAGAATAGTACACACATCTAGCACTAGAGAGCAAAAGCTGAAAACAGATTTAACCAGTAGTAAAACCAAATACATAAACTGTATCAGCAATCTGACACATATTTTCTCCCATAAGCTTGTCAGCAACCTTTATCGTGGTTATAAGCGGTGGGAGTAACTATGATTTTCATAAGGAAAAATCAAAAAAGTTGCAATAACTTTTGAATCTTAAGTGTTACAGCAATGGTTGCACTATTTTGTTTAGAACTGTAAGGACCATAAAACATGAGTGTTATTAAAAACCGGCTTTTCCTATTTTTTTGTTTTTACGGGGTTTTCATGGAAAAATAACATAAGCTACAAAAACATTTGAGCCGTAATTTTTACGGAAATGGAATTTGAACCATTTTGTTTAAAACTTAAAGGACCATAACATACTAATTTCAATCGAAAGAGGGGTTTTTATAAAATAAGAAGATTTTTTTCTTTATTTGATGGGGGATTTTATGGGAAAATAACATAAGTTACAATAACTTTGGAACCGTAACTTTTACGGAAATAGGATTTGAACCATTTCGTTCAGAATTCAAAGGAATTTAACATAATAAAATTGTATCAAAATCGTTTAACCATTTTTGAGAACATTCAATTTTTACCATATACCATGGTATAGGGGGAGAAAGTAAAAAGGCAAAAATTAAAAAACTTAACAAACATTAACTTAAAAATCCTTATGGGATAATATATGAGACATAGCCTGTGATTTAAATGAGATTTCTCTTTTAAATATAAATTCTAAGATAATGTAACTTTTTATGAAAGTAAAAACAATATTTAAATGTACAAATGTGTGAACAACAACCATTTTGGATAATAATTTAAATAAACTATTTAGGACAATAAACTAATTCCTGTAATATGACGAGCTTTATTACATATTTTATAGTGTTCTAAGATGCTAGAAAAACTCTAGGTCCAAAATTACTAATTTGAACTGTCTGGAACCCTTCAATAAATTTAAACAATATCTTTAATAAATTTACTCTAACACGATTTTCCGGTAATTTTATAAATTTATAAATAGCAATTACGAACACATTTGTGTGCTGGGTACCATTTATCTCAATTTTAGCATTTGAAAGGAGGCTTTCAGTACTGCAAATACCCCCGCCGCAGCAAACCTGCCGACTAAGCGAATTTCCATTTGTCTGAATTGATTTTCAATTAAATATATTTTAATATCATTAGGTTTTACGAGTACCTAGGTTTGCTGCTACAATGAAACTAATAAAGTGTGTTTTTTAGTAAAATATTGATAGCTTAGTACAAAATAAATAAATTTGCCAAGTTTGATCAAATTATATCCATAAACAAGCAAACTACAACATTTGACAATATTCTCCATAAGAATAACATGGGAATTTTAAATTTACAATTTTTTAAATTTTCTCCGTTACTAACCGAACAAAAATACTTTTAACGATTTCAGTCAAAAGTTTTAAGGTTCATTCTGCAAGCCCCTTGGTATGTTAATAACAATATCCTTCACAAGGACAGTGGAATTCCTACCGGTTGAAGAGGAAATAACCAAATTTAGTGCAAAATATCTAAAGAAACTTGAAAATCACCCTAATCACCTGGCTCTAAACCTCTTGGACAACAGTACCAGTATATACAGGCTAAAAAGGATTCATGTTTTGGATCTAAGCACACGTTTTGTTTGAACAATTTAATTTTCCCTTGTTTATTTACATATTTATTTTTTCATTGAAATACTAGCTGACCCGGCGAACTTCGTATCGCCTAAGTTATAGGTTTCCCCTAAGACAGACCGATGGAAAGAAAGTACCGTTACGTTTAATTTTCAAGATGATCTCGTTCGCATCGCTCAATCACGTCCTGGTTGAAGTTCGTTCGCTACGCTCACTCACCTTTGGGTTGGAGCTCGTTCGCTACGCTCACTCACCTTTAGGTTGGAGCTCGTTCGCTGCGCTCACTTGCCTTCAGGTTAGCTCGTTCGCTACGCTAACTCGCCTCCAGGTTGAAGTTCGTTCGCTACGCTCACTCACCTTTGGGTTGGAGCTCGTTCGCTACGCTCACTCACCTTTAGGTTGGAGCCCGTTCGCTGCGCTCACTTGCCTTCAGGTTAGCTCGTTCGCTACGCTAACTCGCCTCCAGGTTGAAGTTCGTTCGCTACGCTCACTCACCTTTTGGTTGCAAATTAGCTGTTGTCATAAATGTAAAAGAAATAATAGTGCTGCACCCTGTTGGTAATCCTTGTAACTTTAATGCTATTGAACATCATAGAACAGAACCAACTTGTTTAATTGAAACAGCTGTTAAGATTCATTAATTCCATTTCTCATAAGATTAACATGGAAAACTCCAGAGCCACTGGGGCGGAGCCCTTTTAAGAATTTCGAAACGGGAAATAGTTTACGTCCGATTCGCATACCTACAGAATTTACACACCAAATTTCATAACGATCGGTGAAGTCGTTCCGGAGGAGTTTGCAGACAAACACTGTGACACGAGAATTTTATATATTAGATTTTTAAGTTAGCTCTGTCAATGGACAGAGATTAACTAACGTTTTATTAAAAGTTGTTATTGTATTTGCTAAATGTTCTAAAAATGAACAGATTGTAAATAAAATTGTGAAAAAAATATATATACTAAATTATTTGTTTTTTTAAGCTCTTTAAAAAGGTCTAAAGAGAAATTGGGAAATTTTGTGTTTTGAGGGTTAAGAGTGAGAAAAACCAAATTTTACCCCATAAACCCCCCGTAAAGCCCCGTTCCAATGGTCGGATCATGCTGGTTCGCGAACTCATTCAAGTTTATCCCGCTTTACACCTTTAAACCAAATTTCATCAAAATCGGACAAAAATTACTCAAGTTATTGCGTTCACGGACGTATATATATATATATATAAATATATATGTAAATATATATATATATATATATAAATCTATATATATATATATAAATCTATATATAAAAAATTGAACGAATGGTGTTTTTGGCCTCTGGGGACATCAAAATGAAAAAGTAAATCGGTCCCGGGTCTAGGTCTTACCGTGCCACCTACGGTAATAGCTACTTCCTTATAGGGAAATTTGCTAAAAATAGTATTAAGTACATTAATTGAATATATATTACAATAACAAAACACAATGCACTATATAAATACAACTGTCCGAATCAGATATTTTTCCGTGCAACGCCTTCAAGGGACAGCTATGCAAAACAGATGCAGTACTCAAATTGCCTATGAAACCCCTTAAAACTTTTTTGTAAGATAAATGAGAAAACGCTAAATTAAAATTAGTGAATTTGTGAAAGTTAAATCCATACTGTTTATAGTTATTGTTTACTGTAGTGTAAAACTGTAGTTTTTTTGTTACACAGCAAATTACATCCATAAATAAATCCCAAAGTACCCATGAACTTTTGAGAAAACCCCCTTTAAGGTCGTAATTCCTTTCTAAAGAGAACTTTCCACATACCTAATGTTAAAAATTCCCTTAGCTGTACGGTACTTATTTGTTTGTTATTCATTCAAGCTACTACCATATTAAAATCAGGTGTGATTATTTGTTTGTATTACTGTATTCTGTTTTGTTTATTTAAGCTTAACTTAACCAATCAATAGTTTTATTAATACTCATGAAGTGAAACGGATTGAAACAAGGCCCCACTAGAAAAACAGGCCATGCTGCAGGATCCATGACGTCACACTAGTGGATAGATTCTCATTGATAAATTCATTTCCATTGCCATTCCCATATTATGTTTTAGGTAGTGGGGCTTTGGGTGAAGGCCGTGGGTAACAGCTAGTTTATTTTGAAGCCTTTACATTGGTTTGTTGTATACAGTCATAGACAAGTAGTACTACATATATATTGCATATTCCTATTTTCTTTCATGGCTTAGTAATTTTTTTTTATTTCCTTTGCCCCCTCTGTGACAAAAATGGGGGTTCAGACTAAATAAAACATCAGCGCTTTTGTGGCAGTTAGTTAGACAATAGCATACGTCTACGTTTTATGGAAAACATTTAAGGACATGTAAATTAACCCATGACTACTTAAGCCTGAAATTGGTCAAAATGAGTTTAATAAATTAAGGGAATTATTTGTAGACACGAATATATATAAATACAGATCATATACATTATGAATAACGGAAGAACATAGAGAACGTATAGTCGCAGGAAAAAAGGTACAACGAATCTTCAAGATTACGTATACGAATAAGTTGTAGCTGGGAGAAAGAGAACTTGAACTGTAAAAATACGGTAAAGTAAGTGATAAAACTAAAGAAAAATCAAGTTTCAAAACAAAATCCAACAAAATTCACGAAAAAATCACACCTACCCTTAACATAATATGTTTGATTTAACATTGATGCAATTTGCTCTCCATTGACAGTCGTATTAACCTATTTAGAAGGCCCCGGGTCCGACACGTGTGTAGGCCTATAGTGCAGCCACCGCCACGTGGCAGAGAATCACGACTCTGTAATTTGGACGTCTTTGACGACTCACTGAAGCATAGACCGCTGGAGCAGAGCGCGGGAGGCTGACTCCGGCCGCGGGAAATGTTAAATTGGTCATACGAGTGATTAAGCATTGGGATACTCAGTGGTTTTCAATTGCTGCCGGGATATAAAGGATAATGTTTATTTAGGTGTTATATTCAGATTTAATTACTATACACAATATTGCATTTTGTTTTCTACCATTTTAGGCCTAAGTGTAGGGTAATAAAAAATTAATTCTTAATTTATAAAAGGAAATGTTATAAAATATGGAGAAAGGTTGTATACTTTTACTACTATCCTTATTACCTCCCCCCTCCTCTAAACATAGTATATGGAGAAAGTATAGTTTTCATCGAGTTTGAGTTTTGAGTGGTAATATTCGTGTTGGTCCCCCAGAACCCAAAGAAGTGGTTTCCAACCTGTTTGTGTGTGTGTTAGTGTTTGTCTGTATCTGGTCCGGTTTTGTTTTAATTTGGTATGTGATTTTTGTAAAATAACTGTTTAAAAGCTATTACAACTTTTGTATTTTCTCCCCATAAAATATCATAGTAACTCTAATCGCTTACCCGTGGATAAGGGTTGGCGACAATGAGAGAAAGTATTTGTTAGATTTCTGATAATGTTTGATTCAAACTCATAAATTATACTGCCAATCCTAAATCACACTCTTTAAAAAACACACTTTAGACTACAAGCCCGACGTTTTACCAGCATCTATTAATCACTCATCCTCCTAATATCGTCTTCTTAAATATGCGCCCTGTATGGTGGTGTCGCATAGTGTATCATAATCTAAAGCAAATGGTATCAGCAAACTGGCAAGTGCCAAACTTCATAAAAATGTGACCACATGAGTAGTCTACAATACAGACACACAAAAACATCACTTCAAAAACCACTTTGTTGGGGGACCCAAAACGGATATTTCCACTCAAACTCAAAATCGTTATCGAAAACCACACTTTCTCTATGTACTATGTATAGGGGGGTAAAAATCCAATATTTACGAAATATACTTCAGAATGTATTACACAACACTACGTCACTCGAACATCGCACAACACCCATTTCTACGCATATTTTCACTCCCATTCCGATTTCTCTTCACAAAACATGGATACGATTGTATCTATATATCGATGTCCACCTGCCTCGTATTCATCGGCTGTCTTGATCCGCAAGGAGACCGACGAGTGTAAATAGCTCGATAACGAGGTGTGAACCCAATAATCACAGTTTACTGCAGCAATATACACGCATGCACGCGCAGACATAACGCATGGCTAGTACACAGCGCATGCGCATAGCTCGTACATACGCTGTACGCAGACACAGCTGATATAGAGGACAGTGGTAGCTGGGTGGATAAACTAGGTGTCACAGATCACGGGTTAATTGGCAGTTATAGGTGAGTTGTTTAAATTTTGTATCACACAAAGTAGGTGGGACCGTTGACTTCATGCTGTAGTCAATTTGTATGTAGTCATTGGTAACACCAAAGTCTGTGATAGGTAGTTGTAGTTTTTGTTAAAAGTAATTATATTACTTCATCTATGCTTGTATCATATTGCTGTATTTTGTACTTTAATTCATAATCTCCTTAAAAAATCTCCAAATAAATATTTTACACAATTCTTTGAAAGGGAACACAATTCTTTGATATATTTATTTGATGCGTAACAATGTTGTATACAAAAATATTTGGGGAAGAACTTTGTACTCGACTCCTGGAGCAAAATATCGGTTTTCCCCATAAAGATACGAAGGCATAAAACAGTCAACTATAGGTTAGTGACCAATCATTTGTTCACGCTCAGTCTTCGCAAATGTATCCAATCGATTTGTTCAATGCGTGTGTTAGTGCAACGATACGACTTAATTACAAATGTTTGTAGCCATCTACCATTTTGTTTAAAAGTTCATTGTCATATTAAAATACGTTAATTATGTACAGTGTTTCAAGAGCGAAAGGACTCGAGTGTAAAATTTAGATTTGATACACAAAAATACTGCCCCATACACGAGTGAATATAAATATTTAATTGTTGTTAATTATATTTCAACTATCGCAGCTTTGAAAGCTTTTATTTTGAACGAGTCAATGTTTACCAATCTGACAAATCCAACAAATCTGGTTAAAACATTCACCGACAGCTAGTTACTCTTTGACGCCGATTCGACTGAACAAAGTGCAAAAGTGCACAAATGAAAGTAAATAAAAGCGCAACGAGTTTGGCAATGCAGCGTGTTAAATAGAGGGATGGATGGTGGGAGGGGGAGGGACGGGGTAGTTCAAAGTGTATAAAAGGATTACAAGGGAAACAATAACCAGCTTACACGGGGCAATGCACTTGTATAGTACAGCTGGCATAACCTCTACTGCTACTGCTACTGTACGTACAGCAATAGGGAATCGATCAGGTAAGTAGTACCGTAGCTGGTAGATTATTGTGATTTTAAATTAAAGGTAAGACAAAAAGTAGACACTTTGGAATTAAATGGTTTTAATTACGAGGTAAGTAAATTTAAATTTAAAACTTATGGTTATTAGTTCTATTTAATGAGGACGGTTGTCAATTATAGAATTTTTTCTCTGGCAATGAAAAGTATTGAAGTATTAAAGTATTAAAGATTATTCCATACTTTATAGAAAAGAGTACAAAAAACTTTTTTGTGGAACTAACGATTCACAACCTACAGTAGTAAATCTAACATAACCTTTTATTACAAAATCTTTTATTTGTGATGTTGTTTCTTGGGCATGTGAGAATAAATGTTTTTACAATCTGGAATTCCCCTTTACATTCAAGCAGTATTGCGAACGTCACATTCTCGGATTTACATCCCCTACTAGATCCCAAAAGCCCTTCTGAAATTTCTTGCTTTCTCTCGTTCAGTTCGTTGGCGTAACAACCTTCTAGATCTAACACAAACGTCACGACACTTATCCTACTCGCCACAGCCACCTCCAAAAATAAATGTGCTACTTCCTATGTCTAATCACCATCAATAACTTTAAAACCAGATTCTTCTTCAACTGTATTCCCCACAGGGTACAGGTTCCCCAAAAAACCCAGTTCCAATTCCACCCACTTCAATAACTTTCTGATCGAACTGGGAAAGAACTGTTACTAACTTTTAGACAAATTAATTTATTCAGACCCTAAACCATCATTTGTCCCACACCTCCATGACTCAAAGGAACAAACCAGCACGTGACACAGTCCTTAAACACAGTCATCGTCATTTCAACTACTGCTCTGAAAGAATGTGAACGACTAGGTACATCTCCAAAAGGTACTATTCCTGAAAAAATGTGATGCTGAGGTACTTCTCCGAAAAGAATTTGATGCCAAGGCACTGCTCCGAAAGAATATGTATGGCGAGGAACTGTTTCATAAGACAGATCTTCAAAAGGTGCCAATTATTCCAAAAAAAAGTATAAGCAGGCTCTGCACCGAAGGAATATATTTCGTCAGGCACTAGCTCGAAAATGCCTTTCGGAACTGAAGCATTGCTTGGATCTTTCCCATTTATCATCTCAACCCTCGCCTGGTTATTCCTCTGTAATCTGCCCTATCCTTAAACTTATTATCCTCTCCATAGTACTAGCATTGTGATGCCCTAGTTCAACCCAGTGGTCCCTGCTACTTTAGAGTTCTAGCCCGGAAAAGTCTTAACACATTACTGCAAGCTGTATTTGGAGGGCTGCGGCATCATCACTTCTTTGTGATTGACGGGGATTGAACCCGGGACCTCTGGGATCGAAGTCCCGCGCTCTACTCGACCAGCTTAGTCTACTAGACCCTAGTCCATAGCTCAGTAGCTTGTTAATAGTAGCCTGCAGGCTGTTTCTGATTGGCACACGCGCCCAGCCCTGTGTGCCACCGTTGCTCTCATTAGTATAGTGTTTGTGCTACCTGGATATCATAACTATTGATACAACCAGTCCAGACCATTCATTCAGCACTCGGTGGGTGGTTTCATTCAATAATTTCACCGAGTGACCTTCTATAGAGCAAAATCTACTTTTGTTTAATTCATTTTTGAATTGGAGTTTGGTCATCATTCAGGACGTATTTTGACATATGAATGATCATATTATGCTGAGGGGGTTGGTAGTGAACTTTTTAAGTATTGTAAATTCAAAATAATATAAGTTAATACAGCATAGTATTAGAAGACAAACTGTTTGTATAACCCCTCCGTTATCCATTTCCCATTGCTAATACAGTAATAAATTTCCATGAATAAGAAGCATCCGTAAAATCATTGACTTAAAGCGCTAAAAGTTCCTAAGCCGCATTGTTGACCCAGCATTTTGGGGCTATGTATGACTTTACCTTTGCAAATAAAAAAGTCTACAGTATGAATTACAAATTAAAATATATCATTGGTGTTTCATCAATATAAGGCTAACTTCAAAACGTTCTAATCACTTTTGTTTTTTTGTTGTATCAAATGTATTGATAGTACTTACTACAAACCCACTATTAAAATCTAGGTGATTTGTTACCGTATGCTATAGTAGATGTAAAACTTGAACAGCGGAATGTGCTCATTTCTCATCTCTAGCGGCTAATTTTTAAGTTTTGGCTGGAGTTCACTTTATAAAAATTTCCAAAAGTCACAAAAATCTTACTAATATTGTAGTTTTGCATACAAACCACCGTATCATATCAAATGGTCTGTGTTTATAAAACTTGATCAGAAAATACATCATTACTCTCTTTTTCACATCTGCATTACAAAAAAATTCACCATTAATTTTAAGTCGTTTAATTGATGAACTAACTAACTGCGAGTATCACCTGCACTTTTTGAATAATGCTCACCATTTCATTGTCAAACTAAAGAGTTTTCTAAAACTTGATAGACATATTGTGATTCTTATACTTTTTCTGTAGATCTGTTGTGAATTTCATTGCACAAGTTCACGTTAAATTACTTCTAAAGAAAACAAAATTTTAACCTAAAAAATGTGTTGCAGCATTGATTATAATGATACAAATAGTCAATTGTTGCAGTCATACTAAACACCCATATTGTTAATTTCTGATATAAATATTGAAATCTGCATACAATAGATTGCTTTACCTAGAAAATGAATTTATTTCATCCAATCTATAAAAAAAGTACGTTAGTAGTTCAAACATTTGTTTGATTAAAAGATGTTACCTAGACCTTTAGAAATAGCGTGTAGGTCATCACCAACCTAAACCTCACATTCTTCCGTACTCCAAAACCCATTTACAGAACCGTTTCCACAAGAGTTTCACAAGTTTCACCGCATTGGAATAATACCAGTCATTGAGGCGAGCACAAAACCAAGGCATATTTTGCATAGTCAACCATTCTCCTTGTGAGCAAGGAGCCAGTTTTGGCGCGACTTGCATACAAATGCGCGGGAAACAGAACCCGTCGTCGGTTTGAGGAGGAAATATTGAAACGTAACGATGATTTAACAGACGCAACTGTTGGGAATTACACAGGTAGATATCAATATGCAAACAACAACTTCCCGCGACGGTAACCAGGCAACGGAATGGTGGAATGGGGTGGAAAGGGGGACGGGGGACGGAGGAATGGGGGCGCAATCACGACACAATTGTGACAAATTGCGACTCTTGTCCGTGCCACTTACTGGAGTCCTCCCTCACTGGCTTGGCAGACTGAGGCCACTTGGGGTGGAGGAGGGGTAGTTCATAGTAGTTATGAGAAAATACCTAGACTGCAAATTCATTTTTTTTTAGTATATGATCAGATGGATGAGTAGCTGAGTGGTTATGACAATTCGCGCCTAATCAAAAGGTTGCCGGACCAATCTAGAGAAAAGTTAGTAGCTTTGTGATGGTTCGAAAGCCCCTGGTTGGGATTTTAAATAAATGATCTTTACTCTATTCTACACACATCATTCACTCAAGTTTAGGTTAAAATACGCACCTCTTCTCAATTATTGATAATATTGATAGTTAATTAATAGTCCTAACTTTGTCAGACAACCCAATTTGAGCAAGGTGAGAAATTATGAAATCGTTTCCAAAACCTTAGTTATTTCAATGGTATTATGTTTATTTTTTTAAAGCAATTTTAGAGAGTGATAATATGATTTAATTAGTCTGCTGGTACACAAATCAGACTTGAAGTAGAATGATAAGTTTTAAGTCAATGGTTTGTTGCAATTCTTGTGATTTGAATGGCTTTGGGAAAACATTGATATGTCAGTTTTGCTGGTCAATTTAAAACTAGATAGAAACTGTTAGTTTTTATTCTAATTTCTAATAAATATTTATCTTTACTGGATCTAGGTTCTTCCGTGCAACCTACGGTAATAGCTTCTTCCCTATGTTAAAATTTGCTAAAATATACAGCACAGATAGTACAAATTCGTACCCCAATTTATGGTATACACAGTAACTCTCTCTTATCCATACCACCCTACAGCAGTCATACAAGTGTAGTCATATTCACAAACAAGTGTAGTAGTGCAGCCTAGTGTAGTACAAGGACGCTTGATTATCTACATTGAAGGGTTAGTACAATGATGGGGTGGTTGATCCTATAATTGTGGTTAAGCCACAGTCTGCATCTGTCCATCCCCCTTTGCGCTCTCGTCTGGAATTTATTCAATTTTGATTTCTGGATTGGGGAAAACCTTTGTTCGTCGAATGTTCGAAGGTCATACTCATTCTTGGTGGTAAAACTTGTGTATAAACATGTATAGGTAAATAATGTGAGATTTTAATATTGTTTGTTGCGTGGATATTGTATGGATATTTTCTACAAAAAATGTTTATCATATTTTAATCATCAGCCTCAAAGAGTAAAATACAATATATAACAGGTTGTTGGTTTTTAGTATAAAATGCATTAATGTAGTTGAATTCAGACACTGACAGATTATGCTGATGTACAACATTACTGATTTCTGCAGAATATGCAAACTTTTTAACCAAGCAAAAGAGAAAGAGATTATTACAAACTAATTATTGTAAACTATAGTTTATTTTAAGGCAATTAAATATCATCACACAGAAAACGTTTTTGACAGCAGCGCAATCTATGATTGATTCTAAGTTATTTTTGGTAAAAAAAATTGCTACAGCTGATTCGTGAAGATATTTAAGGTATCCCCAAGTCAGTGGATATGTATGGCCAAGGATATTTGAACAGAAAACGGTATGGATCGTGATGATGATCATTTGAAGTCAAATATTAAAGTAATAACAGTAACTTCTGGTTTGAACGTTTTTTGACAGGTCCGTCTAAATATTACTGTATTACAAACGTATTTCGGGATAGTAAACAACACATGTTCATAAAGCATAACATAGTTAATTTGTTTGTGATTTAATACCCACGAGTATGGACAAACACCTCTGAGCTAGAAATACTTGTAAAGGTAGCACTGGTACAGCAACTCTACTAGAAAATTGACAAATTTTGTTATGTTGGTACCAACTAGAATAATCAACCAGCTCGTCGTTTCCTCTATACAGCCTCTAGGGATTTAGTAAGTACAATGTCTCCAATATACCTCTAGTACATATAGCGGACAACGTCTCCCGATTCATTCATTCAGTGCTAACTCCAGTTGTATTTCTTGTTCAGTGCGAACCACGCAAATATGTAGCAAATCGGAACCTATTGGAACAGCTGATGTTTGCATTGTTGTCTTCTACAGTTTATTTTATCATATGCACTCCATGAAGGCAAAAACTAGTACACAATGTTTCACGATCGAGGCCTCGCCTCGGTCGGAATATGAGCGAGGGTTAAAAAAACACTTTACCCGGGTGATGAACTGTACTTTTCGTCATATTGTAGTAGCATTATTTAACAAACTAAGTTAAAAAACTAAATTAGTTTTCATGTAAAGATCAAGAAACAACTTCCAACTTGTTTTTAATTTTGCTGATGCAAAAATCAGCTGTTTGGTAAGTACCTAATGCAATAATTTAGTCTATTACGATTGTGATGTATAGTGTACATTATACTATCGATATGTCGAACTATTAACAAGAATGCAACAATAAGCTATAACCAATTAAATCAATCTACACATAATTTCGATTCATTCTATTGCTAACAACCCAAGTTTCCAGCAGAGGTTACAACAGCTGACTTTTATTCGTACTAAGTAAGCTGCGCGCGCACTACGGCGGCACGGCAATTTTTAAAAGTTAATAACATGGAAAGTAGGGACCAAAGGAGGTTTTTCTGCCTAGACAGTCAAAGAGCTACTTTACTACTTACGAAATTCTTGAAAACAGCTCTTTTCCTACAGTATAACGAAAAATGAACTTGAGTATGTTCATAGATTTACCTCACACAGTTTCTCAGTATACTCCGCTCCATTCCCACAGTTGTACATGACGTGTGCCGGACCTCCAGATACAGTCTATGACAGGTGATATGTTTGATGCAGCCGACACGAGCCCACGCGTCGCCGGACAAAGCTGGGAAACAAAAATAAATGTGATTGAGAAATCGCGGTATCGATGGCTCATTACCTGTGATTGTCGGAGTTCCATCAATCAAGCCCAGGGTTTGGACCGTTCCCGCTTCGAGGCGTGCCTCATTAGATTGGTCAAGTGTGATCGTCGTTTTGTAACACGAGATGTTAAGGAACATAGGATTGAATATAGTCTGACTGAATTTTTAAGTTTATTGTCCTGAATATTTCCATCATAAGTTGTTTTAATTATTGCCTAATTTCAATGAAATACACAATGAATCTATTATTATTGGTGTTTTCTGAATTCTTACCACTCCATTTCAAAAATAAAAATAATTCATTTATTACATTTAGAACGATCCTGCATAATATTCATAAACTACGCCTTAGATTTTAAAGTTGGTGTAGAAAAAAACAAAAAATGCAACTATATAAAAACATTAATAAATCAAGTGCATAACAATAAATGCATTTTGCATGTATAATCTGTGTTTTAAGACTGTGCGTGTGGCCTACTATTTATATGTTGTAAGTGAATTATCACAATATTTTCCCATTCAAATGTTTATAACTATTGCCTGAAAGTACACAAGTATGTCATATAACACTTGTAATAAATATAACACTTATACTGTTTACTCACAAAATGGTAAATAGATATAAAAGATGGTAAGTGGTGATAAATTTCGATTGGACGCTCCAATCATCATCAGACCCAATAGGCAGAACATGACGACGTGTTATTTGACGTATTTTTGTACTATCAGCTAATTAAATAAAACGTACGATGCTAATCAAGAAGTCATTTAAAGCTATTGGTGCCACCATACAAAAGTACAATGATAATTTTTCAAATATTAATCATACTAGAACCATTGCTAAAGTTTGCTATAATATACATATCAGAATAATTTAAAATACGTTTAAAGTTTAACATTGAACATGAGCCCTTAAATAATTAAATGTTTAACATAGATTATTACCCAACAAGTGTAGACCTAAACTAAACTACAAAAATTACAACCCTAACCAGAAATTATTCCATTTCATCATAGCTTAATGTAATTTCCAACTAGCGCAATCCAGTGTCATAATTCTGCAACGACACCAAATCAACACTTAAAATCGGTGTAATTTTTGTCAGAGGCAGCGTTTCACCAATTGAATAAGAGAATGCGACGCTGCAGCCCTAATCCGCGCTCATCATACAATCGGAATCCGCCAAATGGGATTGCGGCCTTTGTGTAATTTGCACACCCCCTCCCCTCCCCCCCCACTCATACATAATTCAAATTTAAGCCTATCACACGCAAAAAACCGTCATTCGGTAAAACTCTAACTGGAGCGCCAAACTGCAGTGAATCGCTCTAGTTCATTACCTTTGTCGCTCAAAGAATTCCATTGTAATCATTTCACCCTTTTTTGCTCAATCGCAATTTCTCCGTTTTTTGTTCCCAAATGATCGCCACAAAGAGCTGAGGTAGCGGTTTCAAATTAGAGAATGTTCTGTTCGCTTCGTAAGGTGTAATATTGAAGAGATTGGGTATTGTGTAATTTGCTGATTTATAAGTTTGGTTTGAAGTGAAACCAAACATATTTAATTAAACATGCATGATACAATGTGTAACTCAACTATAGTACCACGTTGCTGCATATTCAAGGCAATTCTTAACCATGATTAAAATATAATGTAAGTAGAAATAGTAATTATTGGCTTTGAGGTTAAACATAGGCTTTGAGGTATTCTATTTTGCTACGCAAATCTTGATACGATGTTGGCGTATGAAATTTAAACGGTATTACAGCGTCATAATCTGTTATTGTATCAGTTGAAATAAGTTCTAGCAGTATTTTTCTAGTATTCGTGAGTTCTAGCCAATCTAAAACTGGGTTTAACATCAACAAGGGTACGTAATGTCCGTTTTTATCCCCATACAGAGAATAAACTGTTACCGTAGGTCACATGGTAAACCCTGTACCCGGGACCGTTTTTTTCGTTTTGATGTCCCCAGAGGCCAAAACACCTTCTGTCGAAATTCATATATTTATATATTTGTCCGTTAGTACGATAACTCGAGTGAAAATCACACAATTTGAAGAAATTTGGTACCAACGTGTAAATCTACATTTAATCGAACGAGTTCGCGAACCAGCGTGATCGGACTATGATGACGGGGTTTCATAGGGGGTTAAATGGAAAATTGTGTTTTTAATAGGGAATAAATCTGACAATTTTAAGGAAATATTTCAGTGAAAATCCAGAAAGGTAAATGTAATTTGATTAGTCTGCAGGTTTGCTACAGTGAGGGTATTTTTATTTATTTATTTTTGTAGAAGGGGTTCGAATATTTTGTTTTTCAACCCTTTCACAGAAAAAAGATAATTCGTCCGATTTTGGAGTCTTATGAGTAATAGCATGGGCTTTAATGGCCTGCTGTTTTTAAGCCTTTTTTTAAGCCTGCTGTTGCATCCGTTTGCAAAATCAACAAATTCACAAGTTTGCTTCCCTATCAATCTAAACACAAGCTACATACAATGAAAAATTCGCAAATTTTCAGTAACGTTTAAGTTTTTTTTTTAAGATTAAGTCACTACACTATGGCACCACGTAAATGCACCACATGTAAAGATATATTCGATTGAATTGAATTCAACGCACATAGGGTACTAGCTGTATGGCTGTCATGGAGACACAATTTAAGATTAACAAAACTACATAATTTATGGCCAACAGAATGATCCCAGCCTCGGCCGATGGGATGTCCGCACTCTGTTCTCTAGAGTTTATGGAGCCCCCGCTGGTTCAATTTAGTGCCACAGCCTGTTTAATAACATCCTTATGTTTCATTTCCTCAATTTGTCATATGAAATTCATCCCTGTTAAACCTACCTGGGTGTACTCTTGATGGGGTTTCGTCTGCCTTCTGAAATGAGTGGGAGTAGTAAAAATATTGTGCTTTCGGGATTACTTACTTACTTACTGTTGTCGCTCCACAAATCTCAGTTGATTCTTCGCCTCGTGTACCAGCCTCTTCCACACTTTTCTGTCTTCTGCCAAGTTGACATTTGCACCCATTGTCCTGATTTCGTTCAATACTTGGTCAGTTCATCTCAATTTCGGCCTTCCCAATGGACGTTCACCTCCAGGTGTGGCTCTCCAAACTTCATACAGTCTTGTTCCTTTCTCTCTTCTTTCTTTCATTCTTATTTTCTTTCAAATTTTCTCTCTTTTGGGATTGATCAATGTTATTCTTTTTAAATCATGCGTAACTCATATTTGTTATTACTAGTGTACCTGTTGCTTGAAATCGAGCAATTGTCAAACACTGGTATTATACAGGAGTTATTGCAAAACTAATACCAGTCATAATTGTTGAAGAGCTTAAAACACTCAAATCTCCATTTATGTAACTAATGGAACATTTCTTGCATGTTCATTTGATTTGACATTAGGCGAGATTACAACACCATGACACTACGATGTGTATATTCATCGTGCATTTGTTCACTTAGAGCTGGCAAATATCATTCATCTGTCCAAGTGAGTGTGCACTGTATCTCGTTTCTTTCTCTTCTCCTCCTCTTCTCATACACATCCTTCCTCCTGTTTTCAGTATTCTTCTTTGAACTCGTGGCATTTTATGTTCTTCCAATAAAACTGATTACTGTTTACATTGGGCTATAACCTCCTGAATAGTTCAAACATCAATATTTATTCATCAAAAAATTGCTAGGTTTCTTTTTATAAACAGCTGGTTTTTTTTTTTAATTTGTTCTATTCAATCCTTATAGGAAAATCGACCTTTGAGAGCACCTTGCGTCTTTAAGGGTAAGAAGTTTTTAAGTTCTAAAACCTCATTGCAAAACTAGAAATTGAGACAAATTTTATCGACATCTCAAACGTTGGAATTAGTCCACATATAAGGGAGGTGTAGTGTTCACAAAAAAACTACTTCACGTATATTAGATAGAATGGCTTATAGATATTGATAGTGAAGATATAAATTTTGAAGATATACATTTGAATGACATTATGGTAGTTTATATGTTGGCTGTAGGCCATTGTTTGGCTTTCCACAGCATACCTATGAAGAAGTTTACGAGAACCATGTTTGAGTAGTAATTAAATTAAACGTAAGTAAATATGTGTTTACTTGGTTGAGTTGTAGAACGTTCCTAGTTTTTAAATGAAGAGTTCTTCAGAAGGTGAGTATCTTAAATAATTTTCATCGAAAACACTTCCAAGGCCCTCCAAAAATAACTAGCTTGCGTCTAGAATAAAGCTATCCTTTGGTTTTAGAAACTGAAGTAATAGTACATGTGATTGACCAATTGTAGACTGTTTGTTATTGAAAAAGGGCATTGCAAATGTGCTAAGAGTATAAAATTCCATTTCCTCTCTTGGAGTTTTTTTACTATATAGCCTACATAGATAGTTGAAGTGGCATATAATATGCTAGAGTTTACAATAATTTGTTCCTTGCATTTTGGTTCGGTCAAACATTTGGCATAGCCTATTCTAGAGAAATCAGTAATTCTCATCATTACTAAGGCGATGGATCATTTCGACGACGGTCATTTACACTTTAAAACCAGCTACAACTTCAATATGGGGAAGTGTATATTTCTCTCTATAGACAAAGACGCTACTTCAGTGAAGTAGTGAAGTAGCATGCAAACAAGTGCTACTCGATATTTCAAACAGTTTCACTAGGTATTCTCGTTGTACCTCCTCCAAGACACATAGGCCTACTACAATAACATTTTCCTACAGTTACTTGACAAAGTGGCCTTCCTTGCACTGATTATTGCATTTACCTATTTTAGCCGCGCTCCTTTTACTTTTGCCGCACTCTTTTTTGCCACACTCCAACCAAACAACACAAAACAGCGTGTTTTTATTAGGCAATCAATCAGTGTACGCTTGAAAATAAGTTGGCAACACTTGAAGATACTGATACTACGACTACGATCAGCTGTTGCAAGTTACGACATCGAGAAAGGGCAAGTCCAAACAACATAAATCATTATTGGAAACAAACAACATCTGTAGATCGCAAAATGACAAGTAGTTAATAGAAATGTGGATGATTTAGCCTTCACCTGGTTATCTAGGGGATGCAGGGGGTGCCGAGGCCCCGTGCCGAGGCCGACACCCTAATTGAGCTGGCCAATTGGATTCCTCGGGTCGTCGAAGCCTGTTAACCATGATCCTGGTTCCGACATCTGCCATACGACTGTAGGGAGGATCCGATGAATTATCCATAATTCATTACAGGATCCAAGTTAGTGTATACAGGGTATATCGATAATTACCCTGACACGACCTACCGCATCCTGCACATAACTTGAGCACAATTAAGATCTTCTTGGCGATTGAATATTTTATTTATGAATATTAGGATTTTAATCAACAAGTGTTTTTATCGTTCCGCTTAGGGTATTTGAGAACTGCCCAATTGCATAAAAATTCGTTGGTTTGGTATAAATTAATAATTTAAACTGGACGGTCAGTTAAGGTTAAACTACAGTATTATACTCACACATTGTACAATTAAACAACACCCAAACAACGATAGATTCTTTGCAAAGCTGAGCTCATGGAAGAGTAAATAAAGTGAGCAAACTTCCAATGCGTCTTTAAAAAAATTTTAAATTACATTTTTATTAGACTTTTCTGATAGATCACAAGAGATTTTGAAATTCCATTCTCATGGGTGTGCCGAAAACTCTCTTAATTCTCGACTCCCTGTCTTCTTTTGCTGTAAATATTTTTCTTTCATCACTCTGTCCTCTTTATTATGTCTCAGCATATCTGTTGTGGGTTTCCAATTCTTTTCCTCCCATCAGTTACTCTCTCCTGCCAGATTTAAGCCACTCCTCCATCATTCATTCTTTTTTGTGACATCAAACCACTCTATAGTCTTACGATTCTTCAATATCTTTCCAATCTTTCCATCACATCCAGAACCAGACTGTTGTCTAATTGATTTATGATCCTGCTTGGTCTTTTTTTTTTGCTTGTTATTTTGTATTATCTGCGGGATTCCATTTATAAAGCTTGTTTTGGCTATTTGTTTTTGTTGTGTTCATAATTCTAGGTGATATGTCAGAATGGGTCAAAATCATATGTACATTAGGCTTTTTTCGGTATCCTGCCATACAAAATCTTAAATGTCCGATTAGTACCAGTCCACCTTGCATCTGTATATTATCATTATCAATTGAGTTGGGGATGCCACCTAGGCGTACTTTACCCGAATTGAGTGAAGGATGAGTATAGAATGGTGTGAGATTATCTTTATAGCTTTGTTACTGACTAAGTTCAGCTGTTTCATCCGTCAGGATAATTTGATCAGGGTCAGTTGGGACAAACCCGTCGTAACTCTTTCTTCATTGAATCCTGTGAGTATTCTTGTTCTTCTTGACACTTCCTCAACTACGACCATCCGACAACTACTCCGTCTCTACTCACGGTCTCTATCACTCTCGCCGCCAGCGCCGGTAATAAGATATATCTCGCCGGGGGACGACATTAGCCATTCTATTGGGCCACTTGACATTGTTTGTTTCCCAGTTACGAGACAATTTATATACGTCATCGCCGGCCGTGGCGGGGTGGCGACCCCCCAGTGCTGCCATTAGCTCGAGGAAACGATAAATCCCCAGCCGCAGAAACAATCGGATGTTTATGTTGGTATTACTGTCGCGACAGACGGGTGGCACCACCGTCACTGTTAAAGTTCAACTTATTAAACGTGAAATTTACGCAGTTATAAAAGACAGTTGTAGCGGTTTATTTGAGGTCGGCG
Source organism: Macrosteles quadrilineatus (assembly GCF_028750875.1). Classification (NCBI taxonomy): domain Eukaryota; kingdom Metazoa; phylum Arthropoda; class Insecta; order Hemiptera; family Cicadellidae; genus Macrosteles; species Macrosteles quadrilineatus. The sequence goes on along the minus strand of NW_026542598.1, from coordinate 31,698,507 downwards.
CGGCGAACAGTTGGGAATTGTGGTAAAGAGGGGAAAATATGGGATATTAGCGTAAAGTCCTCCCACTGTGCCTCAGACGAACGACGTGGAGTACGTAAAAGGAGATGTTCCATCTCGCTTGATGTATGCTAGGAAGGTTATGTTTAGTCTAGAAGCTTTATGGCAGATTTATTGTACAAACAACTTGCACGAGGACAAATTATAAATTTAGAATTCCGTATTTTATATTTTGTACCTACATAGATAATTTCCCTGTGCAAATATAATGGAATCTGACGTTCTAAACCAATTATTATAGTAAGAAAACTTATGATTTCTTACATGTATTGATTTATTATACAACTTCCCCTACAATCGACATGAACTTTTAAAAACTGTGTGAATTTAGCAAATTAAATCTAAATTTGAAATAAGTCACTCTTACAGAATTTGCACATCAGTGTATTTCATATCCACTCTCTTGTGTTAGAGGGTGGCACTAAAACATACCACTTGTGTACTAATCGTTACCCTTAAACAAAAGTTTATTATACAAAACTTTCCAAAAGTCCATCAATGCCGATGATTATAAACCTGAAACATCAATCTTTCTTACAGATTTCATTAGCTTTTAATGTTATATAAAATGCGTGTAAACAACCTTAACAAAGTAAGGTTAAAGAAACTAACAATAACACCTTCCCTAAGCCCTCCGGAAAGACTTGAACATCCCTATTGAAAAAAGAAAATTTACCTATTGAATTGAAAAAAAATTGCCTATTACTAATCCTAAAATCGTTTACCTAAGAGCGATAATTTATAGTTAATTAATTCCCGTGGTATTTTAGTGGCGAAACAGACACTTTAACATACATTTTCGAAAATAATCAAAACAATAAAACCGCAACAATTAACCTCAACCCATGTTGACATCGAAAACGTCACTTGGGGTGGAAGGGTTCGCCGATTTTTAGATTGGACAGTGACATTTCGTCAATGGGGCGCCCCGAGGTGCATATCAAAGCCAAAAATTGCAGGGGCAGATCTATAATCAGGGTGAATCAAATAGTCACCCTCTCCGTATGAATGGTGGTTGATTGGTTGACCACGTGGTCTAATGGGTCAGGTGATCATATCTGCGGCGTGTGTGTGTGAGTGTGTGTTCGTGTTCTTATCACACAGGTGATATTCGAGCCACGTGCAGAAGAAGCATTTCTCGTTAACAATAAAAACAAGATCCGTCTCAAAATGACTTGTTGCTGATGTATTTTTGTTTAGACTTAAAAATGGGTCGTGCGTAAATTGCGCCAAAGAGTTCCTTAATTGCGCCTAGCCCTTAAAGGGTCCCAAAAATGTTCCTTAGTTGTGCCAAGCCCAAGCCAGGTAGGGGTGAGTTTCCGACAGTAGGAATGTCCTTGTTTACGTGTCATCCCTAACCTAACCTATTCCATCCTAACCCAACCTAACATAACCTACTCAATTATACAGATAGACGGCCACCACTTGGGCTCATCGATATTGGGCTTAGATAAGGAACGTATTGGGTGGCTCCCTAGTCCCTGGAGTAGTTGGCGCAATTCATGAACAACCGACTACCTGACTCAGATCAGTTGGCGCAGTTAATGCCCGCCCTAAAAATGCGGGAACATTTTTCTATGGAAAATCAAAATTTGAAGAACATTCTACCCTACTGGATTGTGATTTCAAATCTTTCCAGAGCATTTTTACATTCTAAACATTCTTCGAATATTGACTCTCTTAAAAAAAATCTATGGTTAAATTAACATATATGATTTAATTAATTATTAGTCTTTCGCTCGAAATTATACATGTCTCATCACAATACGTAAAACGAAAGAATACAATAATTTGAATTTGTGTGAATAGGTTAATGTGTGGACACTGCTTCCTCAAAAACTGTTTAAACACTACCTTTGATTCACCAATTCATCTACATCATTATTTTTGTACAAATATGTACAGACATATCGATGATTCATTGCAACGTATGCCATATTCAGTTGATCATGATGGCGTAGGGGACAAGGTACGTTCTGTTACATATGCATGAAACATTCGATGCATTCATTATTGCAGACAACGTGCCCGCCCCGTAGCGAAAAAGAAGTAAAAGCAAAAGGGGATAAAAATTCCCAGTTGTAAAACGCATTGTAGAAAGTAGTTTCTTTGTTTTCGGTTAAACTCCAAAGATTTTGATTTCACATTCATATTTTACTGGTCAATTTACCGCATCACGTTTCGCAGTCGTACTTTAATTAATGTTTAAATGTTTCGTGCGTGTTTTCGTGTGTGTAAATGTCTACATGTTTTTTGCAAAACCATGACGAACTCAACACCGAGGGATATTTGATAAAGAAGCTGGCGTTCAATAAACCTGAAGATGTGCCAATAATAGGCATGAAACGGCTGCAACCGGAGAATCGACAGAAGCCAGGTAAATATAAACCTCATTAGTGCTAATTTTAACGATCCAGAGGCCAACCATCATGCAATTTATTTAATTTACTCCGAAGCATTTTTACTTATTTGTGGTTTATAGGGGAGAGGGAAGACTCAATAGCGATTACTGTGATGTAAATTTAATATTTCTGAAACATTTTAAGCACATTTAAATCCTTAAATCTATTTAAAGATTTACAGTCAAGAGTCAAAGCATTGTTTCACATTTCATCGTTTACGAATCAAATCTCTATATTGTCTTAACTTGGAACATAATATATGCTATTGAAGTGTGCAAAAGTTATTATGTCTAGAACATTTATTTGATTTAAATTAAATAAAAGATGGTGTGATTTACCGTACATTTTCATATTAAATATACAAATATGGCTACTATAATGGGCAGTATAAATCCATCTAAAAATTTTTTTTTAACCATTCAGTTACTAGCCTACTGCTTTGAATTTTTACTTCCTCGATCTGTCTTCATCTGGAGAAAATATAGTTTCGTCACAATTTCTGAGTTTGAGTTTTAGGTGGAAATTTCCCTTTTGGGTCCCCTAACCCATTTGATGAAATTATATTTGATGAATACATAACATTTTTCAAGATCCAAGCGTTTTTTGTCTTTTTGAAATTTTATTTATAATGGTTATTTTTGCATAACAAATTTAAAATTTAGATTTTTGTGGAAATCAGATTTTTTGCTATTTATAGGGTTTTATGGGAAAACTACCATTAAAAATTTAAATTTCATACATTAAAAAATGCCTAGAGATACATTATTCCCCAGATACCAAATTTCTTCAAATCGGACCACAGGTGCAGCCGTAGGTATGCACTTAACTTTTTGGACTTCAGCGAGACCCAAACTGATATTTCCATCCAAAGCTCAAACAAAAAATATTGACGAAAATACTATGTAGAAGGGAGGAAAATTAAAACAACAACCAAAACCAAAGTATTGTTCACTATTATTTCCCCCAACACTAATATAATTTATCACTAATTCTCAATCAATTTCCACCATACAAAACCCCATAACATTACGCAAACCGTGAATCACCGGGCTGGCCAGGGGTAATTCTATTACAGGGTTGTACACATGTTATTTAGTCAGGGAGGGTACAATCAGGCGTCTATGGTGGCAGCAATGGGATTATCATACAGGGGTGAGACGCAGTCGGGTGGACAACAATGTTAGACCAAGTACTGCGACCTGCTGACGCCGCGCGGGCCTGACGAAACGCCCAATTTCTCACATCAGTTTGCTGACGAATTCGCAGCATAGTTCCATTCATCATTATAGGTTTTGAAATATGTTTATTAAGTTGTTTTCGTTCAAGAAACCTTTTAAATCCGCTTCTCCGCTTCAAGTTAACTGATAGTATTGACTATAGACTCACAACTGTACTAAGAGTGGTTGTGCTGTTGATTTTGGGACGCAAGTATTAGTATAGTAGGGCCGAAAATGAGGTAGTAGTTCTGACTAATGAAACAGCTGATCTGGGTTTGTTTATGTCTGCTGATTCCACAGTCCAATTACAAATTTTAAATAACTAAAAAAACTGCAAAGTTGTTATGTTTGTATTATTAGTTATTTTTTATATCATTAAACATTAAGTTCACAATTTTTTTTATTTTTTCTATCGGTTTTCTTGATTACTTTATGTTTGTAAAACTTTATAGTTATAGCATTGACTATATAACACTAGTTAATATTTTCCTTTTACCCAAAATCCTTTACTCCAAATCCTTATACCAATCCTTTACTCCAAATCCCAATCCTTTACTCGTATTTGGGTTGAAATACGCACCTAGGTGGCGTCCCCATCTTAATGATAAGTTTGATAACGGAAACATAGAAAAATTATGAATGCCTTTATACAATAGCTTGAAAAGTTCTAGAGCAAAATTAATAATTAATTATCTATTTCTTAATTTAATCTACGCCATCTTTCGATATCTTCATATTTGTTTTTGTTTTACCATCGTCGAACCACAGACCACGCAAACCGTTTATTCTGGGACATTTTTTCACAGGACATTTACAAAGAAATTTTATATTCTCCCTGAGACTTTGAAATATAAAAGAGAAACAAGAACACGCTGGGGCTGCCTCGCGCTTGTGTTTGCTCGGAAATTTCCCAGATTCTCTAGTTTGTATTCTACGCAAATCGGATGCGAAATTGAATCAGCGCGGCTCGACGATGCGGAAAAGACCTTCGAGGAGGTTGTTTGAGAAGAGGGTGGTAGGGGGGGGGAGGGTTGTTTGATCAGCAAACCCTGTCTTGCGACGCTGCTGAGAGTTTAAACTTTATCGAGCTCTTGAGCTGAGTATTGTTTTATATGTTGCTCTACACTATGTACCAACGGTAGTGCTGGTGATTTTGGGACCCAGGAATAGTTATTCGAAGTGGCACTTTGCACTCACATTACATATTACATTTTTCCTACAGTTATAAAAAAAATAGTCCTAAAACTAACCTAACTTTTTTAGGTTAGGTTAAATCCAAGCGTTGAACGAAATTGGATCGTAGTCTTTCGTTGTATCTTTAGTGTTGCAAACTTCAGCGTACACGTATTACAGTCCTAATCAAAACACACTGTTTTCAATTGATTGGTTGCAATACTGGAGTGTGGAAAAAGTAAGTAAATGCAGCAATTAGCTACTTTGCGTCCTATAACCAGTGCAAGGATGCCTTTTTGTTAGGTAACTGTAGGAAACATATTTTTCCGGCCCCTAAGTAAGCTATGTGTGGATGAATGGAAATAAGTCCCAGGATTTTTAAAATCCTAATACATTTAATATAGAACTAAATGTTTTGATTATGACAGTGAAGTTTACGGCATGCAAACAGTAGTTAAACAAGATATTTTGTTACTGTGTTCGTAATTTTTTAGATTGACATAATATACTTTATTATACTAAGTTTACAAAATTTAGGCACTTTTATGGGAAGAAATCTATTCCCTTCACAAGACCCTACCTTTAAAACAATGGCTGAACATGGTCTGAACAGCTGTTTGCCGGAACGTCAATCAGCTGCTACAAAAACAGCTCCAATTAAGCTCAGTTTTTTTTAATTAAGCAAAAAAAAAAGAATCCTCCATTAAAATAACATACAATTCAATACCTACGTTGGAAATCTCAATTAGGTAAATCTACAGAATAACAATTAGACAAAGCCCCCACTACCACAGAAAACATATTACTATACCCAGAATGCCAACCGCATGGTAAAAAGCATTAAGTGTTTTGAGAGAGCTTTGCCTGTCAATCGTAGGCAGCGCCACCAGCGTTGCCATGCACTCAGCATAGCAACGCTGGTGGCGCTGCCTACGATTGACAGGCAAAGCTCTCTCAAAACACTTAATGCTTTTTACCATGCGGTTGGCATTCTGGGTTATAGTAGTATGTTTTCTGTGCCACTACTGAGACACTACTTCTAACTTGCATTCTCTAGTAGGCAGTCTAGTAATTTATAATTAAGTGATTATGACGTTCAATAAATCTTTTTTTTAAGTCAAAAATTTTGTAAAAGTTAAAATCGTGTACCAACATTCGTTCACAAAATGAAAATACTATAAAAGAGGCTCTTACATATTTACAAGCCTGATTCGATTCACCCCTACGTCAAAGCTTGTAACACTTCATTAAAAGGGTCTTTGGCCATGTAAACTATAGCTGGGGTCCGCGGGGGTGCCAAAATGCTAATCCAAGGCTCCAGGGGCTGATCTCAGAGTCAAACATCGTCACCCCCTGGCTTGGGTGGGGGGGGGGGGTGTGGGGTTGCAATTTGTACGTTTCCGTTCGCTGCCCCCAAACAATGATTGAGGCGTCCTTAGATCCAACATGCTACACGTCATGCAGGGTTAACTGTCTGCGTCACAAGTTGCTTAGATTTGTTGTTGTTTATATACTGTTAGCATGTAAACTGCTTTAGTGACTAAATAAAACGGTGGTCCATAAATAACGGATAATTTTTTAAACGAGTCAATCAGCTGTTGTTTCTCGTAGAATTTTCATTGTTTTATTAAACAACAAATGTCATGCCATTGAGTAATCATGGATCGTTGGACGGTACAACACCGTTCCATTTACATTTTAATTATAAGTGACATGATAAGGCGGTGCAGAAGGTTATCACCTTCAGCTGAAAGAGTCTTTGACAAAACACCAGACGTAATCTAGGGTCACCTTGATTGCGCTTCTGTGCATCAACCAGTTTGTAGGGATTTAAATTCAAATCGTCATGGACTGGATATAAATTCAAATACGGTATAATCTGGTCCTAGAAACACTAAAGCAGAAACACTAGAGGGACTTTGGACTTGGGAAAACAGATTCCCGAACTCTTGCGATGTTCTCATCTACGCACAGACTTTGACCTCCCCAGAGGTTTATTCTTGAGGAAAGATCCCAACTAAACAAACACCTAAAGATAGTATTCCTAGAGAGAACCACGACGACGGACGTTGAAACGATTCAAAATAACCGCTGAATTACAATCACGGACTAGTGTTTTTTTTTACAGGGTCCAATGCAAAATTATACGCGTAACAACAGCTGATTGGCATTTTTTTAATTAATTATCCGTTATTTATGGACCACCCTTTATAAGGCAGGTCGTGTCATTTTTTTTAGATTTGACCAAATTTGATTTATTTTAATTTATTAACAATAATTGTGATAGTATACGCAATTATTATTTACGTTGTCTTGTAAGAAAACGGCCCAAGCCGTGGTCTTGTTAATATCCAATGTCAAGCTCTCTTTAGCATCTTTTAAATCCCACTGGCAAATTCCAGAATTGATCTCGCTTGGAATTGAACCATTAACCATTCGACACGCCGTAAACATCATCCATAATTAATTGCATCAATATTGGAGAGTAATAGAGTTTTCACATAGTCAACCTAGCTTATAAAAGCGTTAACCTCTATTGTTAAATATTACCTCAAATAATCATGTGGGTTAAACGAAAAGTATTTTTAGAGCTGCAAATTATTCTAATTGTTTTATTTGCTTCTATCACGTCAATTACTGATTAGAATATACACCCGGAGTTCTAGCAGGCCACGGGGAGAGAACGCAGAGAAGATGGTGATTCTTCACCACCTCGTCCAATGCAAATTGCTGGACGATTAATTGTTCATGGTGTATATTAATTTTACCAATGTCCATGTCACAAGGAAAAATAACTTACCCTAAAGATGCGTTTTTCCCTAGTTGGAACACTTTAGGCTCCGTCCAAACTATAGTTCTTGGTGTCACTTATTATATTTTTTTTTTTTTTTTTTTTTTTTTATTTATTTACTTTACAATCTGTTCTAATATATATTGAACAATAAGTAAATACTATGTAATACGAAAAATTGACTTTGGAACATTAAAAATAGCTGTTGAGCACTCTCAACAACAATTTTTTCAATAAAAACACTTTACAAAAATCTGTAGGGCAGGTCGAGAATCGATGGCCTCTTAAGTCTGTAAATTGTATCCACGTTGTTTAATAAGTTAAGAGCTAAATGATTTTGATGAGATTCCAATTTCGTAATATATCGTTCACTTATGTTCATGATTTCGTCCTTAACTGTAGGCATCTTAAGGTCTTGGAAACACATTTTTGTCTATGGTAATAGTAGAATCAAAAGGTTAAATCAAGGAAAAAGTAAACAAACAAACTAAAACAAAAACAAATCTAACAGCTGATGTATCTCCAATATTTTAATGTGGTTAAAATGCACGACTTTTAATTAATTGAGATTCTTGTCGAGAGGGTTTATTGAATAACTGTAATTTTTCGGGAAAGTTTCACATTCACCTTTCATTCAACTATGTGGTTGATAGTTGTGCGGCTTACGGGTTGCTCAAAAGTTCAAAACCTTCCTAGCTTTATATAAGCGTTTAGCCTAACTTGAAGCATAGACAAACAGAATTAAATATAGACCGACAGCAGTGCTGCGGTTAGAATAAGTTCTGGCATCCACCAATAGGAGTGCCATGTAGTTACATAGCACGTGCGCCTAAACTACACGGTACTCCAAGCGGTAGACGCCAGAACTTTGCTAACAGCAGCACTGCTCTCAGTCTATATTTAATAATATTTGTCTATACTTGAAGGTTGTAAGAAGGTTAGAAAAACTTCTTAAGATTATGTTGAGCTGTATAGCTTAATTTTTACGTAACATACAAGTAAAAATCACTAATAATTTTCTATAAACACAATAATTATTCAAAAACTTGTAGCACCACAAACTATCCAATGTTATAATCCTATCCTTCAACTTTTACAAAAAGACAGCAAGATCGTCGCTTGGTGGAGTTTTCAAACTCACTTTGAAGTTGAAACTTTCTCTCGAGAAACAAATCCTCTTTCCTCGGAGAATTCAGACACTTGAAAGAGCCTCGAGATTTCCAACTCGGTCTGCGACAGTTGCGGCAAACAAAACTCAAACTGTATCAACAAGTTAAGCTCGGTTGTGCTCAGCTACGCTTGCCCTATTTAGATATTTTATCAACTTGTGAAACAGGAAGAAATTCTGAAGAGATATTAAGTAATTTTAATTACAATTTTGAGTCTTCTAATGATGATTACATCACTTTCTTAAAAAGTTCTATTTACATTGAGACACAGATTTGGTAGTGCAGTATGGATGTATCTCAAAGCTTGGTAAACTAATTTGTTTCTTCTAGGTAAAAAAGATTTGACGATATCAATCTATTGGTAATACTATACATTAATAGTAATTTTTTTAAATTTTAGTTCGAATACAAAAACGTGTGTTTTGTTTAGTGGTCTTTGGGTTTCTTAGTACCGTATGTGGACCATTGTTGATATAGTTGAATTAATACAATATAAACTGTATTAAAAAGTGTTTTCTTATGGTTAATAATGTTTTAATTCTACAATATCAGTTACTTCTGTATGTCTTAATTTCTCCCCCAATAATAATTAGTATTATGGTTTTCATAAAATGTTCAAGTTTGAGTTTCGGTTGGAAATATCCATTTTTGCCCCCCTGAACCCGAAAAGTGGGTTTCAAAGTCATGTCAGTGTGTGTGTTTTGTTATTTAACCCATAAAATATCATAGTTACACCCACCGTTTAACAATTACACGGGTTTTGAGGTCTAATGGGAGATATTATCTGTCAGTTTGCGGAAACCGTTTATTTTACTTGCTTACGAACCCTCATACGTCGCTTCAACGATTAAACTTTACATAGAGTAACAAAAGTAACGGCATTAAGTCGTCACGTCAATCGGTTTGTTCAGTTGGTACTGAGACAGTGGAGCCAACTGAACAAACTGGTAGAGCAAATCGTAATCACCGCCTATTGTTGAAGATCACCTCTTTCTCTGTCAAATTATCAGTTCTTAAAGCGACCAACAGGTGTTTCTAGGAACGGCAATACTATAGCAAAACAAGTTTTGTACAAGTAGTAAAAATAATAATGTGATTGCATATATATGATTATAGCTTGTTATAAGTTCTGGTGCAGTCTTAAAGCGAGTTTATTGGAGAGTATTTTTAAGTAAATGAACAGTATCAACAGTCTGACACATACATACATGAGTCTCAGCCTAGCCGCTGAGGATGCCACTTCTAAGGACGAAACGTCTGGCAGTGAAATACAACTGACGGCGCGGTTGACGCGGTTGATGGTTGAAAACCATCACCATGGATTTCAATGACAACGGCCGCGAAAGCCTATAAAAAAAATAGTCTGACACATACTTTCTCCCATTAGCTTGTCAACAGCTCTTATCATTGGTAAGCGGTGGGATAAACTATGATGCTTTATGGGAAAAATCATATAAGGTACAATAACTTTCAAAACGTAATTTTTTACAATTATAATAGACAGTGGAGTGGATGTCTTGTTATAAACATTACAACACAAGTCTTTTGTTTGCGTTTTCCTAGTTATTTTGTTAAACTAACATACTAGTTATTTAGCAACCCATATGGCTAATGTTAAATTTTTAAATTTTCAAATAAGTTGTGTAGTGAAACACGAACTTTCCTGAGGTGAACCACGTTTTTATGCCTAAAAGTCCCTAATTCCAAAATTTAGTCAAAATCCTTCCGCTGGATTTCGAGGTATACATTACAGACAGACAGTCAGACATAGCTTGTATTAGAATATAATATAATAGTGATAATATAAAGGATTAAAAATCCACTTTTCCGTTCATACCTTTGGGTAATTTTCTTCTTCCGCCGCATCAGATGATGGCAGGCGGGGGTAATCGCCATAAACGCTACCAAAGCGCTTTTTATAATGCGGCTCGTATATCCTCTACGGTTGTAAAGTGACCGTTCATCATCAGAAACTTATATGGATCGCTTGAAACAGCGCCGGTGAGCTGAGGGGTGGCCACTCATAAATCACCGATCTCGGCCTCATTCACTTCTGCGAACGATTATCTATTACGGCCTCATTAGGAGGTTCCGGTCTGATACTTTGTTGCGAGGAAGTAAAAAGTTCGAGTCGGACTGTAAATTTACTTTGGTGATTGATACTTATATGCCAACCCCGTACGAAGGACGGGTACTCTGCTAGTAGTTAAATAAGTGCATAAGTACATAATAGGCCTATAAGCAGAATATGAATGTAAGTAAGTGTAGATTCATAGACTAAATTAAAAACATACCTCGTCTTGCAGTTCAAATAGTGTGTTCTTTCAATCCACTACAATATGTTTCACCATGTTGGCATTTTCAAGTGGTACACAGAAACATTGAAACATTATACTACCAGAATTGGACTTGTGAAGTTGTAGAAATTTACATTTAAACATAAAACTGTATATACATTTAACACGCAGGAACAAAACATGTTCATGTAGGCCTACAACACTTATTGCAGCCAGTGATGTAAAGAACTACATTGCAACCCGACCTCTTGACAAGTCCAAAAATGCCACTGGCGTAAACAAGACACAATTGACGGAAAGTCTACTTATAATAATTACATGAGTAATTACATGTTAAATGCAGGCAAGATATGAGAACCCTCATACACTCCGTAGTCGCTTGAGCACTAGGTCCTCACCAGTAAAGAATATTTTACTTTTTCTATATTTGTTCACAAATGTGCAGTAATCATGGTACCGCGTAGGTGTGTATGTTTTGCCTCTCAATTTATTCCAAATCCACCTCCTTACTGTATTTCAAATTTGTATTCATCTCTACATAAAACGTAGTGACGACAACGTCTTTCGTTTTAAGCACATCTTCTGATTAAATCAAGAAGATGTTGTAATACACTTATTGTATTACAACATAATATATGGAAATACTTACGTTGCTGGTTTTGAATTGTCAATTAGAAAACAAATGTGAAGTTTTCATTGGAATAATTACTTTTTATTTACCGAAACGAATACAACAAATTCAGAGAGCACAGTACAAATTATATTATTGTCTCTTGAGTTTTCTATACTATGGTATATTGACAAGAAGTTATACAGTAGTTCCAACATGTTTTCCTGAATTGGTTAGGTTAAAAAGTACCGTAGTTAATAATGACACAAATCAAATTATGTACAGCAGTACACTCTCAGACTGATATTAGTTGTCAGTTTGATTCAATTAAATTGATAATGCGAATTTTATTCCAAGAGTATGCTATTTGTTTGTGTGCTCGAATAAAACAATACCTCGATACTATATTGAAACGCATATATTTCATTTTTCGAATACAGATTAAGGTTCAACTTGAATTTTTCATAAGGTTCTGGGATATTCAAAGTTCTTGAAAGAAGCTTTCTCTAGACGCTATACAAGTTTGGCAAACCTCTCATTTCATTCCCAACAATCCGTTGTATGTAGGCTACACTGCCAGTTGTCGACCCACCTAGTGACTGTGATGGCTCAAGAAATATTTCTTCTCTGGTTCATTTAGGTGTTTCCGTTGAAATTGAGGATCATTCAATAGAACTGCAATGTCCGATTACAAAACATCTTAGTACATCTTGGTAAAATCATTTACACAGTAAGAAAATATCAGTAAGCTATCTACTGTTTAATCTTCTTAATTAACACAGTTTTCACTGGGGACACACTTTATGTAGGTTATTATAATTTCGATGCTACTGCGCTGTGAAATATTAAGAATTAAACTTATATGAATTTACAGAACCTGTCAGTAGTTCTAATCGTAAACTTTTTGATTGTTTGCCTGTTCTGTTTGTTCATGAAATGCCAATCGTATCACCACTATTAAACATTTTGTTGCATTTGTCGTGTTAATTATATGTTGTAAAGTTTAAATTAACCATAGAAAAGCAACTCAAGTGTTATTAACATGCTTACTGGAAGGTGTTTGAAAATAGCATTCTATTCAAATACGAAACACAAATGTTACTTAAAATTCATTTCCTTACAATTGTTACAATTTTAACTGCTGAAATGCAGGTCTAAGGTAAACTTGTAAATATATAAAACATCACAGACTATTATGGCATAGTCCAATGGTCTATTGGCTGTGATAACATTCAACATTGCATTTTTAGGCTACGCATGAATGGTTATGGAAGGAGGTAAAATTTGACTTTTGAAAGTTGTGTGAATGTTATCATCACACACATGATTCATTTATGTTCATTTATCACAATAATTATATCAGTATTATCTGTAATAAAATTGAAGATTGAAGTTAATGTAACTCACCTAAGGTTCAGTTTAGAAATGTGTTGCTCTCAAATTTACATCATTAGTCAAGTTTTCAACACTTCCATAGATGCTGCAGCTTTGGTGTGAATATTCATAGAAACTCTCAACATACCGGTACGTACACAAACATGAAATAAAAAAAGTGTATTAGGGTTTACTCAAATTGAGAAAATGTTTCATTTCATATTTCTATAAATATATATGTTCGTTTCTGTCGGTTTTAAGCTAATGTATATTTATCGAATCCTTATTGACCACATCAATCTTTAGATGTTAATTTTTAAGGGTAGGTAATTCCTAAACTGGCCGCCAGAGATATACCCCAAAGCCATCTGGTGGTAAACCCCTGAACTATTGCAGGCCCAATGTAAACAAAGCAATATTTTGCATTGCGAGAGCTCTGTTTTATACAAGTTGTACAATTTAATCAAACTTTTGATATCGTTTATATAAATTTTAAAAGCTACTTAACTTTTTACTATTATATTTATTAAACTCATAGGACGTTTTTTTGACTAAAATACATAAAATGAAAATAATTGCATTTGCCTCTCACAGGGATGTAAGTGAATTAATACATCCATATGAGAGTATGTGAATTAATTAATACATCCATATGAGAGTAATTGTTTTTATCATTGTCTGCAAAGCTGTGACTTGACTCGCCCGGGTCGAGGAGCGGCTTAAAATTCATAATGATAATTTAGAGAAAATAACATAATAACTGTACTTGTATACTGTCTCCTCCAGTCTCTAGTCAAATCCCACTCCTGCATTAAATCTGAGAGTAATTGTTTTTTAACATTGTCTGCCAAGCTGTGACTCGACTCGCCCGGGTCGAGGAACGGCTTAAAATTAATAATGATAATTTAGAGAAAATAACATAATATACTGTACTTGTTACTATTTGTCTGTCTTACTATTACTGTCTCCTCTAGTCTCTAGTCCAATCCCACTCCTGCATTAAATCTGAGACAAATCATAACATATTACAACTGAAGGTAACATGAAAGATTCGAAAGTAAACATATCACACACATTAGGTTACCTCTTATGTCTCAATGAGATATCCTTTGGCAATAACTTAAAACAAACATAAATTATTTTTATTATGCAAACGTTTAAACGGAAATGTCTCTCAATTTAAAAAAATAGATAATATTTAACATGAAATCTGATGACAATACCATTAATCCAAATAGTAGTAATCCAAATTTCAAAATCCAGAGAGATTTGAGTTTACAAATTGGATAACAAAATATTTGATTTAATTTAATCAACATAATCATAATGGAGGGACTTATCCAATATCTAGGAATAACTTATCGTCTAATATATCTATCCTTGTTTTGTTTTCTAGATACTGTAGATGTTTGGATCTAGTGTAGGGTGATGCCCAACACATAGTATTACGACCTTATTGATATTACTAATCAAATAGATTACGTTATTATTACGCATCAAATTTACCAAATTGATTTCTTTGTCGTCCAACTTCAAAGTCTCAAAATAATGTATTGCTTCCTAACGTTTTACTTCCTTCTGTAGATGTTGTGTGCTAAGTTTGTATTTAAAACTACAAATTACTGTACTATACATTTCGAGCGATTTATATTGCTTTAGATTAATCCTATTATCATTAATTGAACAGTTACATTCTATTTACATGTAGGCTATTGCTCTTATATTTACACTCCATAGAGGTGTACTTACACAATCAAATAGTACAACGTAGCCGTTTATATCCACGCATTTGACGTGACGTGACAATCTCTTACTCTTGAACGTTGCGAGGTCAGATCCCATGTCTTCCGGGTTGAACAATCTTCTTAGGAGATGACAGATCGGCTTGTTTATAAAAAGAAGTTACTTTTATAGGTATAATTTTATTAAGCTATGTTTCGTTGAAATTACTGCGTGTAATGATTGAATTAATAAAATGTAGTTTTCAATATCCATGGTAACGAAAATAAATCGGTTGTATGAAAAACTATGGCAAAAGCGATAAACAAAGATAGACCTACAACAATGATTCGAAGACACATTTAAGTTGATGAATTAGTAATATTGAGGTATGTTTAAATTTAGTCTATACTAAGCAGTTCAGGGGCTACAAAATGGAATTTAATAGAGCCATGGGTTAAACATAACCCCTTGAATTGGTTAGTTCATGGTAAAATGGAGCGAGAATATATAGTTTGTCACAAAAATCCGTTGCAGAACCGGATTCTACATACAAAAATAAAATGAAAACCAAGTATAACATTTTCCCTAAATTGCTTCGTTAACCAGAATACATCCTTCATTTTGTATTTTTCAAATAAACGTTTATCTTTAATTTGTCCCAACCGATCCTTATGAACGTTGCATGTAGATTAAAATTAGAACCAACCCATGTGAGAACAAAAATTACCTCGATCCAATACAAAAATTCAAAATGGTGGCAATTTACATTTTTCATTAAAACATCAATTCTTTGGTAACTTAAATTTAAAAAAAAATATAATGGCCACCATTTTGAAAGTTTGCATTGGAACAAGATTGTTTTCTCACATGGGTCGATTCTACCTTATCATACTTGCAAAGTTTCATAAGGGTCGGTTGGAAAAATCTAAAGATAAAAATGTTTATATGAAAAATACAATTTGGTGGTTAACGGAGGATTTGGGGAAACATTTATTCCCGATTTTTGATTTTTTTTATTCTGGTTCTGCATAGCCCGCTACGGATTTTTGTGATACCCTGTATATATAGTTTCACTGCTAAAATCAGCGATGTTTCTTTATTTAAAACCATTTATCAAAAGCCATTAATTAACAGATTGTCCCGGTTTTGGGCCATCAAAAAGCTTAAGTACACGAAATATTTAATTGCTTTGAGAAAACCCTGCTAAAGCTTGTCAAAATCCATGGACTTGTTAAGTCGATATTGATATCTAAAGCCGATATTAGCATAGAACCAACCTCATCTGTTATATTGGTAAGACGTACGAACAGTTTAACGTCTCACAACCGTTCCTAATGTCGATGATTGATATCGATATTGTCGTTCGATTCTCCCTGGTCGATCACCTCGCTTGATCGATAGCCTTCTGTTTGTCTGTTTGTATTCGGTTGTTCACCCAGAGCTAGTGTGACGAATGTTCAACACATTTTCTCTGTAATGAAATATTAATTTGCTCTTCTCACATTAATTATTGAATGAAAGAGGTTGTATGTAGCTTATGTGTTTGACACAAGGGGTGGATAAGAGTGATTATAAAATGTTACCACTCCTGTGATGTGAAATAAATTGTAAAAAAGGTATCAGCAATCCGATACATACTTTCTCTAATTAGCTTGTAAACAACCCTTATCATGGGCAAGCGTAAAGAGTAGTTATGGTTATGGGGAAATTCACAAAAGTTGCAATAACTTTTGGACCGTAATTTTTACAGCAATGTGGGTCGTATTATTTTGTTTGGAGTTAAAAGGACTACAACATACTAAATTTTTATCATAATCAGTAAAGACGCTTTTTTGAAGATCCGATATTTCCGTTGATTATGAGTTTCGGAAAACTACCAAATTTGCAATAACATTTGAACCGTTGATTTTACAGCAATAAAGATTGTACCGCTTTGTTAAGAGGTTAATTGGCAATAACGAACTACATTTTAATCAAAATAAACTAAGCCAATTTTTGAATTATATTTTCCGTCATTTTATGATTTTTATTGAGAAATCACCATTATAAAATCAAAATTAAAAAAAATTGAAATAAACCCGTCTGGATATACTCGTACCATAAATTAGTACTGTACCCACATAACAAGTGTAATCAAAATCGGGCCATGGTGTGGTCTGTAGCTATGTACACATCCACACACACATGCATACAAACATCAATTCGAAAACAACCTTTTTTGGATTCACAGGGAGTCCAAGCGGATACATCCACCCAAAACTCAAACTCACAAATTTTGACGAAAACAATACCAATACTTTCTTCATTTTAAACAATGTAGGCCTATAGGGAGAAAAAGTGAAAACCCGATCTTATAGATAAAATAATTGATAAAATGGAAGAATTACCTTATCCAACCACAGTTGCTAGTATGACAACTAGTTTCATTCCTTAGAACATCGTCAGGTAATTGTATGCAACCACAATGTTCTTAGGAATCTGACGATGTTCTAAGGAACGAAACTAGTTGTCATACTAGCAACTGTGGTTGGATAAGGTAATTCTTCCATTTTATCAATTATATATTCCAACCAAGGGTCACAATGAATAACATAAAATAATTGTCAACTATAAATTAATTGTTCCCCTTTCTAAGTGCTTTATAGTGACATTTTTGTTCCTAATGCAGCTTTAAAATAATTAACCTATCTATGTGTATGTAAGAAACCCCATAAACACGTTTCATACAGCACATTTTGTGATTCTTTCAAATTTTAAAAATGTATATCCTTTTAAAAGTTAAAATACAGATGATTTAATGTTTTCTGGATGAATATAGACTTAGATCCTTGCAATCCATTTTAGTGACTGACATAGAAATTCACTCGCAGGTGATTTAACTCCGTTCCGTGGCAGTTAAAACTAACATTGAAAGAAATTAAAAGTTATATATAAAAATATAAAATCTTGACAACTAAATCTGTTTTCAAATTCACCGACTCAGCACCGGTGGCGCCTCATAGTACAATTAATTGGCCTCTGTTACAATCAGGCCTCTTGTCGCTTGGCCACGGCCTGGTCGCCAACCACCTGTCTACAACAGCGGATATGCCATTGTATCGCATTGCATTGAAACACTATAACTACCATGAAGTGGGCATATTCTGAAATCCCTTATTGTATTGAATATATATACACCTTGATCCAAAAAGAATAGATAAACGTTACAGCTTGGGTCGTAGAGCTGGTCTAGTGATAGAGCGCGAGGCTACGGTGCCCTACATATAGGTCGCCACCACCCCTAATAAAGATAGGTTCTGTATGTGTCTTTGGTTCAAATCCCGCCAGTCACCAATGGATTTTAGCTAGTGATAAGTAATTACATACAGTATAATTTACATATATATCTACATATATCTACGTCTAATGTTTAAACCTGTATGACGCAGCTGAAGATGTGTCGTAATTGACACAAAACACGTACTGCAGATCTCCAACTAGGCTACCAAAAAAGGTAAATTATCTTCTATATATATAAAATCCAATGTATGTTTGTTTGTTTGTCCTTTATGGACTCCGAAACCGCTCGACAGATCGTAATGAAACTTTCAGGTATTATTAAGCATTATTCAAGGATGGTTTGTGTGAAGTTTGGTGCAGATCCAACAAAAGGGCTCCGCCCCAGTGGCTCTTGAGTTTCCCATGTTAACCTTATAAGTACAGTACTCATATTTAAATGGAATTAAAGAATCTTAACAGCTGGTTCAACTAAGCAATTTGATTCTGTGATGTTCAATAGCATTAAAAAGTTAAAAAGTTTACCAACAGGGTGCGGCACGATTTTTTTTTTTAATTTATGACAACAGCTAATTTGCAACCAAAAGTTGAATAAGCGTAGCGAACGAACTTCAATCTGGAGGTGAGTTAGCGTAGCGAACGAGTTAACCTGAAGGCAAGTGAGCCATGCGAAGGAGCTCATCTTGAGAATGGACGAGCATTTGACATAAAACCACATTAGGACAGGACGACGTCTGTCGGGCCAGCTAGTACATTCTTTTTGTCTATGCTAGTACTGAATAATTGACAGGTGTCTAGGCTTTAGTAACAAAGTAATCAGCTGTCCCATTTTTGTTAGCACGTTTGAATTTTCAAAGCACTAAGTTGCAATTTGAAGTTGCAATTGAAAGCACAGTGTATTGAATGGTTTACATAGACAAAACTGCGGTTTGATTTTGTTGTCTGGGGTTTGTGAAAGATCAAGAGTGTGTCTATCGATCATCGATCTCAAACATCGATGAACTAAGCAAAGATAAGGGAAGCCTTTGGAGAAATGTCTAATGAATTACTCCACAATGCGCAGTCAGAGCTGGAACACTGACTATTCTTCGAGGAAATTACGGAGAACGTGCAGAGGTTATGTGGTGAAACCCATAACAAATATAACAAATGTGGTTATGTGGGACCTTGGTAGGAAAAACTTAAAGAGGTCAAGGAAAAATTGTATTTAAATTTACCTTTCTATCTTTAGTAATAAAGTTTTTATGCAAGTTTACTTTTGATCAATTCTATTAGGGACACCCGGTAGATAGATAGAAGATAAAATTGTGTGGAACCATGCATTTGTTTGGCAACACATTGGGCATTTTACACGAAATAAAGACTGTAATAGAAAGCTGCCCATAGGCCTACCTGTAAACTCTTGGTGAATACAAACAGTTTCTACACCCTCAAATAACCAACCCCTCCAGACGTTCACGCAGCAGACAACTTCCCGCCACAGGTGCGTGGGCGGAATGACGTTCAAAATTCAATTTCACGCACTTGAGCCGTTGCCACATCTTCGGTGGCCATAAATCTTAAATATTCTTCAGAAATTCGTTTCCCTCGGAAGAATAGTTTCAATATGTAAGAAGATATATGGTTGTGGGCAGTCCAGTAAATAAACAGCCTGATCCTCACACACACCAAAGTGTCATAGTACAGTGTAGACACACACACACACACACACACACGGGGGGCTGGGCGTCGACACTATTAATCTCCCCACAAAGCCCCCGGATTTACCGCGGACGTGGGCCAACTCTGGTTTTTTATTCGCTCGAATAAATAAAAAGCGACGCGACAGTATATTACGGGAATACGCCTTAAAGACGAATAAACACTTCAGAGGTGGAAATATGAGTCGGCGACACTCGACAACCAAGGTGCGACATGAGGTGTGATTCTTTTACGGTTGAAAAAGGTGGGTAAGTAAATCCATCTTTGCTCATTGAGATTGACGAATGTTAGAGTTTGGAAAGTCCATACTTACATAATAGATCAATTGTGATGTTTTAAACAGTGTCATTGACTTTCGATACCATATTAGTAGTGGTTAATTTTATAGTTGAAAGTAGTGGCGGTTCCATGGGGGGCTAAAGACCTCTCCAAAGGTCCCTGGACAAACATATTTAAACATACATTTCGTCCTAAAACGCAACGGAGGTTTTGGGACACAGTTCTAGATGATAAAAATATATTTAGAAAGTCACCAAACGGCTTTAAAATACAAAATATTCCTTCTTATGAGGGGTCCACACTTCCCGAACCTTCTTCCTGGTGGCCCCCTTGACAAGTTCCTAGATCCAACACTTTTCTACGAATTTATAAATATTTGGGGGTATGAAACAATAACATTAGTGCTTACAATTTTATCCGGGGTTTGAAGTTACCATGTTACCCAATTACCATGTTACCATGAAGTTACCATGTTGATGATGTGTTTGAATCATTTTTATCGACGTTTCAATTTATAAATTTCACATTTTCATCCATCAGCACTCACACGGGTAAATAAAATATTCCACAACTACATGCTCAGTTGTTGCAAAACCATACAGGTTTGGCGAACTTTTGTAAATTGAAATATTAACATCTATTCTCTTTTCTTCAACAAAGTTGTTAGTTTTACACCAGGCAAGAAAAAATGTCTAGGTCTACTAAAATTATTGCGTAACTTACCATAGATTGAACAAAATTTAATCGTATTGATGATTAATTTCACTCATAGACCTGTAACATGTCCCAGTGATTTACTAGTAGATAAAACGTTGATATCCGCTTTTAACATATCAATAATATTCTGCATGGAGATATCTGCGGTGCAATCGACCCTCCTTCATTTCTTTGAACTTAAAATTGATTCATCCAATCCACGCCAATCTTAAGTAACATAGCAACAATAAATACTGTTATATTAAAACGAAATGGTATTTTTTTAAACACAAATTCTTCGTAACTAATATATGAATTACGATAAAATATAAACCAACCGTAGGTTCCTGAACCAAAATAGACTCCTTTAATTTGAATTATTCTGGTCATAAAGCACCAACAACAATTTTACCAAGTGTACTTTGGCTCCACGTTTAAACTTAATTTCATTCAAAAGATAATTTTTGACATTTCCCACCTCGATTGGTAAAAAATAAGGTTATTCCGACATTCTGGGGATCCAATCCCAACAAAAGTCTGATCCTGCTGTTTTAGGTACTAACCGTATTCCATATTTATACAAGTTGTAAAACCCTTTTACTAATATCGACGGAAAATGTCCTTTATAATCTTTTCAATTACACACTTTCAAAATGTACATGAATACAATCATTCACGAACGCAACACAGTTTGTAAGCGGCGAGAACGGCTACAAATTGTTCCGATACTGAAACGCCTAAAATTTATCTGACAGTTTTATTTAATGGCGGCGCCCACTGATTGCGTCGGGATATCTTTACTTCGCTAATGAGCGAATTGGGGCATTTGAGGGCGGCCAAAACACGTCGTGGGCGATGAGGGTTCGGCGCGCCGGTCACAACAGAGATACCGTGGCCTACAATACGCAACTCTTTTTGTCTGTTAGTATCTGGGGCTTCTAAATATTATTTGTGTTCTGAAGGAGTTAAGCCGATGAGAGGGTTAAGTTAATGCAAAATGCGAGTTTTTAATACGAGTCTTCAACCGATCTTCCCCTCTAAAGTTCAGGGTTCAAATGACTTTTTTCTATACATCGTGACTTGATTGTGAAATTTCAGTAGATGATGAGTCCACAGCGTTTGTTATAGGATTTCCCCCCATCTTTGGATCTTTGGTTTCTTTTATGATTAGACTAGCAGAGTACCCGTCCTTCGTACAGGGTTGGCATATAAGTATAAAATCATTGACTATATAACACTACGGATAGTGTTATATAGTCAATGATAAAATGCTTATTGCAGTTATGGGAGAGGACACGGTTTAAGGAAATTTGGTCTTTAAATTTATACGGTATCCTATAGTGTAGCACAGCACACGTCTACCATAGCCCTAATTTTCTACCACTGTACCTAAACCATGGAAAAAGTAAAGTTCTAATTGTGTACCACAACTTTTTGTTGCTAGTTGGTTCAAATTAGCTGTTGTAATAAATGCAAAAAAACATAAGAGTGCTGCACCCTATTGGTAAGCCTTACTTTTAATGCTATGTAATATCATAGAACCAACTTGTACAGTTGAAACGGCTAACAAAATTCTTTAATTCCCTTAAATATGAATACTCATAAGGCTAATATGAGAAAATCCAGAGCCAGAGCCACTGGGGCGGAGCCTGAAAGGGTTTTTGAGGTAAGAATATGTCTATATATTAATCGGGAATGTCAGCTATCATCATACCAAATTACAACCTTATCGGTTTAGTATTTACTTAAGTATGTATTTGTCACATCCATCCATCCATCCATACATCCATACATCCATACATCCAAACTTTCTTACTTATAATATTAGTAGGATAAGTAAACTGTTGTAATATTGCTTGTTTATAGATATATTTTTATCAAACTTGGCAAATTTATTTCTTTCATACTAAGCTAATAATATTTGCCTATAAATCACACTTCGTTACCCTCCCTGTAGGCAGCTAACCTAGGTAATCGTTAAACCTAATGTTATTGAATTATATTTAATTGAAAATAAAGTAACACAAATGGAATTTTGCTGAGGCTGCAGGTTTGCTGCAGTGGGGGTATTATGGAATTTATATTTATGTAGAAAGAAGACATTTGTGGTCGTAGTGATTAACTCTATGAGATACTAAATAATCCCGTTGGTCACAATTAGTAGCACCGGTCGCTTGTTATTTGAACAGCTACTGCAAACCAGCGCTACTATTCGTATTTGCTAGCAGCTATACCCGTGCCTTGCAACGGGGTCAGTATGCAAAAGAGACAATGTTGGTTCTTTGAAAATGCCAAATGGTTTCACTCCTACCATTTAATTTAGAAACAAAATATAAATGTATAACTTAACTCGATAATAGTACGTTTTGGTTAACTCATACTGTTCATACTTATTTAGGCTACCTACGATACAAAACCAATGATAGATTTTAAGGTACAATAAAAGAACGTGTTTAATGGTTTGCACTGTAAGCAAAATAGCTATCACAACAGTTACAAAAAGATTTGCTGCGGCAGGGGGATTATATTGCTGATCACACAAAAAAATAACCTCATAAAACTCAGGATAATGGCCTGGCAATGATTATAGAATCTTAATTATTTCCTATATCCATGAATGATTTCTTTTACAACGAATTATTCCCTGTAAAATATTATTACAGCATTTCAAAAATATTAGTACAAACTCAGTATAATAGATCATAAACATAAAAAAATGAAGTAACTGAAAGAATCATACACTAATGAAATTACATTAACATATGACTTGATAGCTCCATTTAAGTGATGTTAAATGATGTTTACATTCGGGCTAGTGACATCATTATTTTAAATTTATAATCCTTACCCTCCCTGTTCTAATATTCGTGCAGTATTTAATATGTTTGAACCAGCTGTGTGGAATTGTGAAATCAAAATTCATTTGACAACTAGTTCTGCTTGTTTACATTTTTAAGCTTTGTAGGTTTGTTCTTTGTTACCATGGATACCATCAATCAATATTTACTTTTAAATCTCTCATCTCAAATTTTTGAAAGCCCATGGGGCAGAGCCCTAAGACAATATCGAAGCGGGAATAGTTCTATATGTATCCTCGGAACTGTAGCTTCATTTGTGTGCAATTTGAGCCCAGTCGGTTAAGTAGTTTTTGAGTTTATCTCATACAAACACACACACACACACACAGACACCACCTCTTATCCTCGGAACTGTAGCTTCATTTGTGTGCAATTTGAGCCCAGTTGGTTGAGTAGTTTTTGAGTTTATCTCATACAAACACACACACACACAGACACCACCTCTTCTTTATAATAGTATAGATAGATAGATAGATAGATAGATAGATAGATAGATAGATTAAATTACTACGAAGATACACCGTATTTAAGGCGATAAGTTGAATCTGAGTGTTGAATGAATTATGACAAATTTGTTACTAAGATGAATGGTTCATTATCCAGGACCATTGAAAGCCCAACGACCAAGCTGGGTCCAGTTTCGATTTAGAAACATTAAGAAGATTTTTATTTTTCCAGATCGAATCGACAACCTCCTGATCCTGTGTAGTAGCTTTGATGGGCGACGCGTATGACGCAAAACAAAAGCTATGTACAGTAATGTTAAGGGTTACGACGACATTTCGGGTACATCATTACGGATTACAGCCTACTAGTGAGGACAGTCGTGCTGCTGTGAAATGGTGCGACTAGGTGGTTTGAGCAAACTTAGGATTAACATACAAGGATCAAATATATTTTTCAAGGTAAGAAGACATGTTTCTTTGGGGTTATAAATCAAAATCTACAATATTTAATAATGTAGCAAATTTCCATCCACTGATATCGCACCAGCCACGCTTCAATATTTATTTATTGCTCTTTACAATTTTTACATTGTGTAATTCTAATATCGGATTCGGATGTGAGTACTGTACACCTGAATGTGAATTTCGGCTGTAAAATTCCATCAAAAACCATCTTCTAAATTCTTCACAACTGAGACTGAGAATGATGTTTCATATGCTAGGAAGTACAAACAAATGAAACAATAAACCTCCATTTGTGGTGAACACCCTAACACACAAGTCGCACAACTGGTAGTCACTCTGTGCAACTCTCTCTTGTCAAAGTGACGTACGAACTACCGGTTGTCAAGAAATGATGTAAACATTGTCATCGACCAATCCTTTCGCTGTCACAACACCCCGCCCTGGTCACAGTACAATACGCAATAATAGCATTACAGCTTACTCAGCGAGACGTAACCCAATAATAGCGGCTCCTCCCCTGCGTTCACCCCGCTACACGCTACAGCCACCCCCGCGAGCGATCTGCTCAAACATGTGAAAGAAAAGTAACATTGGTGTGATATCTGTGGGAATTTGAGGCGCTAGTTTTGTTGTCGCACACTCTAGATACTGATAAGTTTATTAAAAGACTTTAAAAATACACAATAGTTTTAAGATTTTATCATTTCGTGTTATTCTAGCATGGATTAAACGTACCGATTACTCCTTATAGATTTATTATTTAAGGTTGGTGAAGTCTGGTAGAAAATACTTTGTTGTTTGCCATTGGTTTTGAATTAAACCCGATTAGAATTCAGCACTATTAGAACAGATGCGGTGTGAATCATAAACATAAACGAATAATATCATTGGGACTGTTACGACATTTGTTTATGATCCATACCGTTTCTGTTCTAATATTCTTTTAATTTGTTATAAAGTTATTGCAACTTGAAGATTTTCCCATAAAAAAAAAAACATAGTTACACCGACCTCTTGCCTTTAAAGGTTGTTGACGAGCTAATGTTAGAAAGTATGTTTCAGATTTATTTGTTTTGTTTCTTTGTAGTATCTATCTATATATTAATAGGCAAGCATGTTTCTTTAAAACCTTTTTTCTCAGCTCGTGTTCATCGTAGGGAAAATCTACGCATACCGTTAGAAAACTATTTTCCTGTAGGTGTGCAGAATCCCTTTATAAATTTAAATAGGCTCAAAGATAAGCACAAAAAATGAGTTTAAAAATTTGAAAATTCTATATATTAATAGGCAAGCATGTTTCTTTAAAACCTTTTTTCTCAGCTCGTGTTCATCGTAGGGAAAATCTACGCATACCGTTAGAAAACTATTTTCCTGTAGGTGTGCAGAATCCCTTTATAAATTTAAATAGGCTCAAAGATAAGCACAAAAAATGAGTTTAAAAATTTGAAAATATTAACATGGATCTTATGCGTTGCCATGCTGGTAACGAAAATAACAACGAAATATAAACAGAAAACCAAAACAAATGGAAGAAACTCAAATCACATGTTTTATTTACAGTGTGGGGTGAAAATAGTTAAGTGAGTACATTACATATTTTTGGTCGAGTTTCGACCACTGGACGACCTCTCGTTACTTATTATAGTATGGGAAAAGTATTGTTTTCGTCACAATTTTCGAGTTTTGAGTTTCGGGTGGACGTATTCGTTTTGGGTCACCATGAATCAAAAAAGTGGGTTCCGAAGTTATGTCTATGCGTGTGAGTGAATGTTTACTGTTCAAATTATATACTTTATATTTTAGTTTTATTTTTAATAGTCATTGTGACGTAGGTATTTCTGTAAACCAGTTTTTACTGAAAAAGCACTCTAGAATAAAGGCATTTTTAATGATTGATGTGTTTTGCATCTCTGGTTGAGAGAGGGGGAAAACTGTATTCAAAATCTGCATTTATAGCAGATGTCGCTAATTCCACAGTTGTTTTTCGGTCGAAAAACTTTCATAAACATCTGACTGTTGCTGTTAATAACAGTAAAGTTGAAAGTTAAAGAAAATAATCGTATAGTATGGTTCTTTCTTGATTTTGTGAAAGAAATAAATATACTAAAATCATGGCTGTTATCAACTCTGAATTTCAATAAGTTAAAAAATTACAATTAATTGTGTAAAACCTGAATTTTGCATGTATGACTACCCAGTTATCAATTACCAGAAATATATCTGTCATATTATATCAGTTATTAATTATACCAATTTACTTGCATGGTTTTTAATGCAATCATTTTTTGAACATTCATACAACACAACCATCATAAAAACTGCGTGCAAAAATAACATTTGAGAAACAAAGATACCAGCACAAATGGAGAGACTGGTTTTTTAAATCAATGGTCTGGCAAAAAGGCACAATGGTAAAAAAATAATGCCTGCCCGTGGTTGGTCGAGTCACGGACCAATGAGGGGAGAGAGGTAATAGCTCCAGTGTTATCTGACAATCTGTTATTACCGCGCCGTAAACGCATTTATGTATCCATAAGGTAAATTACAACTCAAAATGGCGGTCGAGTATCTATAATTACCACCAATCAGGCAGCGGTGAACTATCTTGGGAAACTCGTCAGCAGTCTACACCACATTATGAAAAAATGTTTGTTACTAATTCAATACAGTATTAGTCTTCAATGGGTTATTGTAGGTTTATAAAGGTGCTGCTCGAAAACATACATTGCAAGGTTTGGAACTCCATGATTAGAATGAACATTCAGAGAGAGAGAGTCATTAAACATTGAAAATTTGGTGTACAAAAAAGTGATAAGAAAAAAAGAACACAGCAAAATTCTCTGAAAGTAATAAGCAAACATGAGAAAAAAATCAGTTCACAATCAGTTCAGACCAAACAGCTTACAGCCATAAAACGAGCAGAATGTATGAATCAGAAAATTATAAAAATAATGGGAATATGTTTTAGTGAATTGTAGATCTCATGGCTAAACCTAAACTCAGGACCAGGAAAAATCACAATCAAATTCATAGAACCGGATTTCATACAATGTATGGTTGTATATGTGTCCATTAGCATGATAACTCCAGTAAAAATTACCTGATTCTTATTAAATTTGGCACAAATTTGTAAACCAACATGACGAGACTATAAGAACAGGGGTTTATTGGGTTAAAGTTGGGCTTTACTATTTTTTACCCTCAAAACATATGATTTTGCAATTTCTTTCCTGTACATTTTTTAGAGCTTAAACATAATAATTAAGTATGTTGAAGCTTAATGTAAGTACTTTTAATGTTTACGTAGAAATATAAAACAAAACTGATCAAAATTACCTTGTTATTCTTATATAAAATAAGTTAACTGTTGTAGACTGCTTGTTTATAGACAGATTGCCATATTTTAATCAAATTTGGCAAATTTATTTTTCTTGTATACTAACATTAGTCTGCAGGTTTTCTGAGGTAGGGGTATTCATTACGTTATGTAAGGAGTAGTTAGGCATTGAGTAAGGTTTCTCAATTAAAGCCAATAAGTATCATAACAATTTATTTTCTTACAAAATTTAATTGCATCACAAAGGAAGGAAAAGTATAGTTAACCTTTGATCCCCATTACATGATAAATACATCCAATTTTATGACACTTAATTCTATAAGCAATATTTGGCTTGAAAAGTTTTCATAAATCTCAATACTTATCTGCCTAACAGTCTACCTTACAAAATAATTTAATGATTATTTGATACAAAATATCTTAAGCCAAGGCTTGCTCCACATAGAAATGAATTACAATTATGTGAGCTAAATAAGCATATGCAACCTAGTAAGTAGGCCCTAATTGTCAGTTACTTCACTTAACTGTAAATGCTGATATTTCCATATCTCTATCTCATGATATCATCTAGTTCAGTTAATTAGCTGTTTTCTATAAATTAAAATAAATACTGTATTGCCTTGCAGATCTTTAAATACTAACACATTTGAAAAGCAAACATTACTCAAGAATGACAATTCATATTACTGTTTTTAAATATTATATATTGCTTAACCATTTGTGAATTGATATGACAAAATTGCTGAAAGAAATTCACAATGTTGTAAGCTTCGCAATGTTGGTAACGGGGAAGATTTAAACATTTTATTTAGGCTACGTAAGTTTACTAAATTTTTACGTTTTAGTGTTAAACTGATATCACAGAAAACGTACTACTATAACCCAGAATGCCAACCGCATAGTATAAAGCATTAAGCGGTTTGAGAGAGCTTTGCCTGTCAATCCGTAGGCAGCGCCACCAGCGTTGCTATGCTATTGCATGGCAACGCTGGTGGCGCTGCCTACGGATTGACAGGCGAAGCTCTCTCAAACCGCTTAATGCTTTTTACCATGCGGTTGGCATTCTGGGTTATAGTAGTACGTTTTCTGTGCTGATATTGATAACTTCTTTTAGTTGAAGAGGTTTGCGAGGTAAACTGTTGTGAAAAGAAGTCAAGCAAACTCTTGCACCATCATGATTCGGCAGAAGCAGAGCTAAGCCATAAACAGTTTATATTACATACATTTAATTTATTTTTGATAAGCTCAAAGTATAATAATTAAATTTAGTTAATGGAGTATAGGATTAGATATTTAGTACCATCTATATGGAACAAAAATAAAAGTTTGTTACTAAAAGGGAAGGTAATAAAATGAGCTTCTCCAATGAGAAGTAAGGTACGGTGGAAACATTCAATGGTACACTTAAGTGGTGTCTAGCACTAGTTGCTGGTGTCTATGGCATAGTCCAACATCACTCTCCTCCCCCTCATGTACTACAGCGCTCACGGTGGAGGAAGACCCTATTCCATAGGAATTTCTGCACAGTGTTTGCCGCTTTTCCTTGCTCGGCACAAGTTTTTTCCCTCACAACATACCAAAGCTTCCGTAAGTTACAAGTAGTAACTATGGCCTCTTATTGCCAATTGTACTTTTATTGAAATTCTATTTCTTCTATTTACTCCATGACAGTTGATGAGGATAAAAGATACCACAGTTTACGATACGTTTATCTTACAGTTTGACAAGTTTTGTTGTGTAAGAAAGACAACAGTATTTTACAGCCGCAGAATGTTATTGTACACTCAATTTGAATGTTCCTATTATTCTAAAGCTGCCTGGCTAAAACATATAAATAGTATATCTAATTCACAAGTGTATATCCATGGTCACAGATACGACTCAAAATTCAATTCTCACTTCACCGGTTACCATTTCACAGATAATATTTTATAATATCTTAAAAGATCCAGTTAGTGAAACCAAAATGTAATAAATAAATATCTTTGGTTCATACAGAAAGATTCATACATATACAATTTTGATCTACAGTACGGTCCACAAGCGTCTGCAGTTGAGGGAGGAGACTAGTTATTTACCACGTGAATTCGAAGGAGCCGATGAGGGTCGCACGTTGTTGCCGAATCTAATAATACCAGCTGATTTGAAAATATTGTTTAGTATATTTTAATTAGTGTCGAAAATTAGTGAACTAGCAATGTTGCAGCGTTGCACTAGCCTTGGCTTGTGATTGGCTGCCGCCAACTGCAGACTCTTGTGGTCCCCACTTTAATAGTATTTTTTGCCTTTGGCAATCATTAAAATGAAAAATTTAATCAGTCCCGGGTCTAGGTCTTGCTGTGTCACCTACCCTAATAGCTTCTTCCCTATAGAGAAATTCGCTAAACTTAGAAGAACAATCAGCTAAACAGTTTTAACAGCTTGCACAGATATTGCTATTTTGTTTTCAGCAATCTAGGAAGCATAGTACTGTATTAAGTCTTACCAACAAATTTTATGAGTATTTTTTCTTCAAAAATAGGTTTGATATGAGTATTTATCATACTAATTATTATTTTTACTAGTAAGAATGATTTTGTACTACCATACTACATTTCTATAACAGCTGCTCCCACTTTACCAAAAAAAGACATATTTATAATTAACAAAAATAGCACATTAAATACATTGATCAGAATGTTTATTCTAACTAACGATTTTGTTATAGATTTGGAAATTTATTTGTAAATTTTCTTCTCTTAATATTTAAGTTAACTAATATGGCAAAGTGTAATTTATAGAACTTATACAGATTTAGTTTTGTGATTGTTAAAAAAATGTAGGTTAGAACACTAATATTGTATTGTAACCATTTTCAAATCTTTAAAATTTTATTCTAAAACAATAACAATGGTAAAATTCCCTTCTCAAAATGTTATTTATAGCAAAATAAAACAGGATTTGAATCAAATACTTTGTATAACAATCTTCATTATAAAAATAGACTGGCCAGGACGTGCTCCCCTCTATTTGAAACATAAATTTTTATCACTTAATTTTAAAAACTCCCTAATTATTATTTCAGATTTAGTTGTTGTGTCAGCATACTTCATGACACTTTTTTTTAGTTATGTAAATTATTTCCTTTCCTAAGTTCATATACAATAAATACTTGTGTGTTTTAGATTTGTTCACAAGTTTCAAAAAAGTAATTTAACGAACTACAACTCTATTTACGAATTTCTACATCTCTATATTTACTATCTACAACTCTAATACAATAACACCAAATCAAGATATACTTAAATCATAGAGTATCAAAAGTAAACAATATACAAAATATATACGATAGTGATAACATGGTCGTAAAAATTATAAAAGTAACAAAGATCATAAAAACTTAATGTGTACAAACCAAAATTAATAATAACAATTAACAAGCTCGATATTCTAGTAAAACATACGTTTTTTTGAGTTGCACAAATAATAGATTACAAATATACATCATTGCATTTAACAACTATTGCAGCTCAAACAATTTTTATAATGTAACCTTAACCTTGTACTATTTTCTGCATATAATTTACTTAGTGGTAAAGCAATATCAATAGTACAATAGAATCCCGGTTAACCGAAATAAAGGGGGGGAGAGCCGTTTTGGATAACCAAAAAATGCCGACAATATAGACAATGTATCACCCCAGTGTGTAGGAAAAATGAATTTAAGTCTATATAATTCAGTGTTTTATTTCAGCTACAAAAATGTTACAATGGGATAGAAAATACTTTAAACCAGACAACTGAAGTTATGAAAGCATTTTACAGCCCTATATTATTTTATATAGCCATTTCGGTTAACCCGGGTTTTGGTTAACCCAAATTAGGTTAACAGGGGTTCTACTGTAGCTCTACAAGAAAAAAACCGGTTTTAAGATTATTTCTACATAACAACTGTCCAATTATACTACATAATATTAAGACAGAATATTAAAATGACAGACTATTAATATGGTCATACAGACAAATGAAAATATAAAATATTAAATTTAATGTTGACTGATTTTATAGCTATTTGCAAATAAAGCTATTAGCTCAGTAATTAATAATTTATCTTATTTACGACTACCAATATTTAATCCTTGACTAAAGAGCCTTTGGATGTATCATCGACAGATCAGGTTAAAAAGTCAAGCATAGTGTTGCTGACTCATAGATATCTTTTGGTAATAGTATATTACGTTACTAGTCTGAAAATACATGTTTGGGATTACCATACGAGTCCAGTAAACACATTTTGGATGAGTGACGTACGATATTTTACGCCATACTACTAAATCCGTAAAAGTCCTTATATATTACCACCAACTAAAGGACTAACAATCACTAGTCATAGCCTCTAAGAGAGGTTATGTTTTTGTTTATAAACTAACCACTCTCACTCATTGCCAAATACAGTATATAATCAGCTGGTTGGTGTCCGGTAAAACTCCTTACAGTACAGTAGTACGTAATGAAACCCCATTTGATTAAGCTGACGGCAAACAGCTGTTTTCTGGACTAAATCCTTGCGTGGGAAGTTCGTTAAAACAGTGTAGTGTGGCGTAAAATATCCATACATCAGTTAACCATTTTTGGCAAACGTTGTGGTTAATTTATTACAACTCAATTTTAATGTGAGAATACTATCTGCTGAAACATTTTGAGTAATTACCATAACACATTTCAGTTAAATATTATTTTAACTTTAGAAACTTTCCTTAAAGAAAAAATCACTATGCACAGTTATTTATAATTAAGTCCTGCATACACAATATCAAAAAGCATACATGCATTCAAGGATTAATAAAGCATGGTTTGCATGACAATCGTACAAATTACATCACAGCTGGGGAAAGGAAATTATGAAGAAAGGAAATACATTTTTGCTATCAAAATGCTTAAGAATCATTCAAACACGATGATTCTAAGATTAAGGAATTGTAGATCGTAGAGGATAAGCCAAATTTTTTATATGGCTATTGCTTAAAAATATCTATTATCTATCTACGAATAAATCAAAGTTAAATCTTGCAATCAAAATATATTACACTCTATTTCGGAAACCGAGTAAAATTTCAAAAAGAGCAAAAGCAAAAAAAAAAATTAAAATATAAGAAGGAACTATTAAAATTATATATTTTACCTAATTGTTACAGTACTTATTTTATAAACAATCCCTATAATGACATTTAGTTTAGTATGATAAATGCAGTCTTACAATCATCTATAAGGCAAGGTCCAGCCGTTGAGCTGTAGAATGATGGCTTGAAATCACAATGATGTAGAGAACGTACTTAAGAACTCTTCCAGAGATCTTCATCTCATTCTTGAGCTTAAAAAAGAGAAAGAGATTTATATAACCAAAACAAAAAAACAGATATATTTAAACAATGGCAGCAGAGATTGCTATTTTAATAAACGGTGGTCTTAAAGCTAAATGTAATGGTCCAACAGTTTTTTAAGAGCTTGACAGCCTTTTTTAACCTTGCATTTGCCTGTCCACATAGGATGTGGAACGTATCCAGCAAAGCAAGGGGTGAGCCGGTACAGTACATTAACGAACTGTACTTAGGATAAAAAGTAGTAGCAGTTACAAGGATCTGAACCCACGACATTGTTCGCTTGGTCCAAAGTCCGTGAAGCTACCAACTGAGCCACCGACTCACCTGATTATTATAGTTTTAATTAATTTATCACATTTTTGTAAGGAAATCTTTCAAAGTCAGGAACCCTATAAAATTAAATTAATAAGTTACTAGAGGACCCATGCTGCTCTGCAGCTTTAAAATATATATAATATCCGAGAAATAATTAAATTTATGATTTATGATTGAGTATACAGTATCTTGAGCTTAACTGTTTCAAACGATCGATCTAATTTAAAGCCTATAATTTACTGATTATTTTGAGTCCAAGGGACCCGTGCTGCTCTTCTGCGTTAAAAGAAATATAATATCCGAGAAATAATCAAATTTATGAGATAAAAAACATATGAAAAAGAATTTTTATGTTGGTTTTTCACCTTGCGTTTGCTTGAAACTCGTACCATTTTAATAAATAATAACTTAGATGAAAGCCAGTATTTCACTGAAAGTTCTTAGACTAAAATATATATGATTATAAAATTATAACTGGTGAAAGTACATCTTAAATTAAAGCAAGAATTAGAAAATAAATCAAATTATGTGTTTTGGCCGAGTAGTACAGGAGGTAAATATTTGCCGATGCTTTATGAGAAAACTTGGTGTGCATACCTTCAATTTGAGACCTCAATCATAAAAATCGGTTGGGTAGAAGAGCCAAACGAATTCGAAAGAAAAACCAAATTAAACTCACATAAGAAATACATGGGGAGCCAATTTCGTTACGTGTAAGCCAGGTGGGACTATAGATAAATACATGCCGATGTTTGATGGTAAATCTGAGTGTGCATACCTTCAATTTGAGATCTCAATCATGAAAATCGGTCGGGTAGAAGAGCCAAAGGAACTCGGCAAAGAGAAACCAAAATTAACTCCCATAAGAAATATATGGGGAGCAAATTTTGTTTATGTATACACCGAGTGGGATTATAGATAAATATATGCCCATGGTTGATGGCAAGTCTGTACGTGCATACCTTTAATTGGAGACCTTAAACATGAAAATCGGTCGGGTAGAAGAGTCAAAAGAACTCGGCAATTAAAAGCCAAATTTAACTCCCATAAGAAATACATGGGGAGCAAATTTCGTCATCGTGTAAGCCGAGTGGGATTATAGATAAATACATGCCGATGCTTGATGGCAAATCTGAGCGTGCATACCTTCAATTCAAGATTTCAATCATGAAAATCGGTCGAGTAGAAAAGCCAAACGAACTCTGCAAAGAAAACCCAAATTTAACTCCCATAAGAAATACACGGGGAGCAAATTTTGTTTACGTATAAACCGAGTGGGATATAAATATATGCCGATGCTTGATGGCTAATCTGTGCGTGCATACCTTCAATTTGAGACCTCAATCATGAAAATCGGTCGGGTAGAATAGCCAAACAAACTCGGCAAAGAAAACCCAAATTTAACTCCCATAAGAAATACATGGGGAGCAAATTTCGTTTACGTATAAACCGAGTGAGACTATAAATAATTATATGCCGATGCTTGATGGCAAATCTGTGCATACCTTCAATTTGAGACCTCAATCATGAAAATCGGTCAGGTAGAAGAGCCAAACGTAGTCGGAAAAGAAAAACCAAGTTTTTTAAATATATAAGATAATGACGATTGTACACAGTTTTTCCAAAACCAACCAACCACACATAACTGGTATTTTACAAAGACCTGTTTATGTAACTTTCAGTTAAAACAACTTACTTTTTTCCAGCTAGTTCTGCTGCTTTGGTTAGTACTATCTGGATATCGGTTGATGGAAAATTCTAAAAACATAAATTAGATTATATTAATTATTTTATACAATTAATACTAACGGTATGGAAAAATACTATAGCGTAAAAAACAGGTTTATGCACAATGCTAAATCAAACACTGATAATAATTATTCTACCCAGTGTTTTAATATGGTAATTAATTCATTTATAGAATTAGAGGCACCAGAACTGCAATTCTCTGGAAACTATGATGCAATTAAGACATTGGATTGTACTTAACACTTTTACAACAATCACAAGCATTTTGAACAAATTAATCTTGATATTAGTTTTCCTAAGAAAATCCTTAAAAGATAGTAAACGTAATTTTCCTTGTAAATAGGGGATGAAAAGGAACACAGTTTAACTTTATTCTTCTTTAAACCAAGCAATACTTTGAAACGAAAAGAGGTTAATAAGCAATAAATAAATAGTACCTTATATTTGTAATTTTGTAAGAAAAAGAAAAAATACCTGTAAGATCTTCACGTTGGCAGGAAAATCACCGGACAGGAGCTGCTCTCGCAATATTCTGTGAAAATTAACAATGCCTTTAGATAAAAGTTCTTCGTTTGAATACTTAAAGCAAAAGCAATTTTAAATCTTGAAGTTAATTTTAACCATTAAAATGATATTATATTGCCTTGAGTCCTTGAGTGTGATTGTTACATATATTTTTAATTAGAATGGTTAAAATATATAACAAACAATAATTATGATACATAGTTGCAAGAATAATGTCAGTCTTATAATCCGTCAATTATCCTCAAAGATTTCCAGACAAAAAGGCAAATAAACTAGGTGTCTGCAGGCCAGGCATTTTTACTTCAGATTAAGTGTGGTCGGATAAAAGATTTTTGCCTTTGGGTGTCGGGCTTAAATTGGGTAGGGCTAAAATCAGGTTGCTTTATAAAGTATTAAAAAAAAAGATAACTGTAATACTAAAGTTAGTTTGTATGAAATTGTACACCATCTCCCACAACTGCAATGCAATCGTGATCACATCTCCCGCAGTCACGGCAGAATTGAGAACATATTTTGAGATCATAAGCTTCTTCTGCGGTCTCGCTGAAATCGTAAACATCTTCAAGTCTGCAGTCACTTAGACATCATCATTGTCTAACGATTGTGGCAAAATATTTGGTTTCTTATCGTAACTTCTCTTATCTTCACAGACTCTTTGTGCGATTGTGAAAATAAAAGTATGGTGAACTACTTAGTACTTTGTAAAGGCAATTAACATAAATAACCGCTTCGCCCAAAAACTAAATCTTGACCAAACCAATCCCTCAAGCCAACTGTTGGCCTAACCACCCACCCCAAAATATGGGAGGCCCACAGACCCCTAAAATCAACCAACAGTAAGTGGCACTAGTTATTCACCACTTGTGACATATTGTAGGTTGGTTATTGTTGTCTGAATTTTCAATTCTTCCCACTTTTGTTATGGGACTCTGAACTATTGCAAGATCAAACCTCAGAAAACAATCAACAGCTGTTTTATTAATTTTAAATTTAGTATACGATGAGCTGAAATGACAAATTACAATTATATTAAGTATCTTTTTTGTGTTACATTGCTACAGTCCATCTACAAAATTTAGGGGAGTGTTCCCTGGGTCCCAAACACCTTTTTTAGATCTATCAGCTGTCGGCTGTTGATTCAAAGTTAGGGTGAGGCAGATGGAATAGAGTATCTTCCCCTCAAACCGCCTACATTTTGTGATATATACACTATTTAGTTTAGCATTGTTCATGGTAAAACCATTACCGTGTGTAAAATATGACAGGAACACTTACATTATCATGGCACAGCAGATGTATATGAGGAATGAGAATCTGTGCGGATCAGCAAACAGAGAGTCCCAGATTCTGAGAACATCTGGTAGTGGAAACTCCTGAGAGAGCAGCAGAGTCAGCCACCTGGACAACAGTCAATTTTAACATACAGTGGAATATACACTTAATCTTTAATGTCCCACATTCCACATCCTAGGACGCTAGGTTCTAGCCCAGAACTGTTTTGCACACTTCGGTCTAGTCCTAGAGGGTTGCAGCATAATCACATAGATAAAATCCATTGGTGATTTGAACTTGAATTTGGCGGGATTTGAACCCGGAACCTTGGGCTCCGAAGCATCAAGCTCTACCACTAGACTATCTCGCTCCCCAGGAATATATACACTACCATAGCCTACCAGAAATAACACAATCCAATAGTCTTGGCATATGCAATCAGTCCCATCTACTTTGTTTTTAAAAATCTCATTCAGTTTGCATTGGAATCAAGACAAGAAATTTAGTGAATTTGCAGTAGTTGCTTAAGTGGTTGAACTGTGCTACACATGTTTTGAAGGTTCTGGTTAAAAAAAACCCCAATAACCCCAAATAACCCCAATTTGACCTTTCAGCTGTTTGTTAAGGACTTCAAGACCTATCTGGTCTACCTATTTAGGAAAAGAAAGGTTGGAATTCTCTGAATTTAATGATATTAAGGATAATCTACAACACCTTCTTGATAATAATCTACAGTTTACTATAAATCATCAAATATCATAATAGACATAGTTGATGACCACTGAAGTGCAAGACAATTACAGAATATGATGATGTAAGAGGTAGGCAAGACAGCTACGTCATACATATATTGACACAGTCATCATGAATGTCATCATCACCTGTCATGACTCAACTACTGTCAATACCACCTCAGTATGTGTCATGAACTCATGACCTCAGAATAGTTCATAATTTTCTCCAATAGATTTACAATTTTTAAACTTTTTGTCTTATTTTATTGAATTATTGATTAGCCTATATAAGTTTATTGGGGCGTCGACCACTATTGAAATCCATTGCTAGCTGACAAATGGTTCTGCAGAAAAGTGTACAGACAGAAAATGTGCTTAAGGGGTCTATGGAGTATGTAGAGGCCATAAACATTTACACAATAGTATTCAAATTACATTGATATAGTGATTAAAGTCTAAGAAACTTTTTTTTAGACTAACAGGGACGACTACCTGCAAACTCCGTCAGTTACATTTTGTACGTCCAATCACTGTACTTCAATCAAGCCCGTCAACTTGCAATGGACTTTAGCGGTTAATAACTGTCACCGAATACAAAGCTACAAAGTAATCCCAACGTGATTCATAGTGGGAACATTGTTTTCAACTACTATGACAAGACTAATCGTCACATAGGAATGGAAACCGGCTAGAATAGTAGTGGAGAAAGTAAGGATTTTTTGATTTTTTGCTGGTCCCAGATTTTTACTAGATCACTTGGTAAGGGGCCATATTAGGTAACACACTTTATTGTTATTTAAACCCCCCCCCCAACCTCCACCATGTAATTCACTGTAACGCTTGAGCAAACCCCCCCCCACCATTCTTGCTTAACGTAACTCGATTTGGCTTCCACCCATATTTCATTGACGTTAATTTGAGCTTCTTGTTTGCTGAGCTATTTGTTACGTAACGTTGGGCCAAACCCCCACCCCATACAACGTAGTGTAACGCTATGCCATACCCCCTCTCCCCCCCAAGTGCATTACGTAATATTTGTATGGCTCCTAAATGGGGCTGTGGATGAGACCTTAATTACCAGATTCAAAATCACTGGTAGAACCACAATGAAATCGGATTAGTTGGTACGTACAATTGCTGTAATAGAGTTTTGTAAGTCATTCGCACCTAAAGCTGTAGTACTGCGGACAGAGTTCTTGCTGTTGTAACCTCGTGTAAATCTTGTGGTCGTTGTTTTTCAGCTGATCACACAATCTCTTCATCAGTTGGTTGATGCCACATTCTGCTTCGTCCAACGACTTGATGAAGAAATCCCTTATTTCTCCCATCAGGTTTGTGAACACGAAAAAAGTATCAGCCTCAGCATGCTCTGAAACCAAAATGACTTGAGATAAGAAATGGATAATGGATAATGAGGTTATGCATAACTGACAATGACTTTTGGTAGGTAAGCCAAAAAAGAGATCGCAATGATTTTAATGGTAGGGTAGGATAGTCTGCCCTTAACTCTAAGAAATGTATTTCACATCAAAACCCATCCAGCAGCCAGTTTTTAACTTATTCCACGTAGGCCTCAGATGTGTGTGTTGGAACGTACAGAATGAATTAAACTGGTAATTATATTATTAGTGGCTGAAGGACCTGAACCGACAACATTACTGCCTTTCATTAATCCGCCACACTACCAACCAAGCCACC
Organism: Macrosteles quadrilineatus; assembly: GCF_028750875.1. Taxonomy (NCBI): domain Eukaryota; kingdom Metazoa; phylum Arthropoda; class Insecta; order Hemiptera; family Cicadellidae; genus Macrosteles; species Macrosteles quadrilineatus. Next base: position 31,658,984 of record NW_026542598.1, on the reverse strand, counting down.
GACTTACCAAGAGTAGTGACAAATCCAGAGTTACAAATATGAGAGTCCACAGATTTTTCACAAGTATAAACCAGCCTAGGCAAGTTCACAGTGTTCCGAGACTAGCTAGACAAAATATGTTACTTTTAGTCTAAAATTATACTTTTAATACCTCAAAATTAATTCAAACAGCTGATTGGTCAAATAGTGCTTGCCTATATTTTGCCAGTTCAAGCCTGAGAAAAGTCAGTAGCTTTTTGATGGATCAAACTGGACTTAGCTGTTCCTGATCACTGGGCTTATGATAAATGGGCATGCCTAATGAAACAGCTGATCTTACTCGGTAATAAAGCTACACAAGGCATCACACTCCATTCTACACTCATGCTTCATTTATATTTGGGTTAAAGTACACCCTAGGAGCGTCCCATCTTAATTGAAAATGATAATGAAAATATTTCATGTTTGAGTACCTATTTACATTTTATAAAATTAATATTAGTTTCAGTAAACTTAGTTTGTAGAGTTGTGTTGATTTGTAGAGTATACATCTTTCATTCGTAGATAGTTTGAAATACACCTCGCTATTTCACAATACCCAATATAGTCATAAGTAATTCTTTTATGAAACTAATGTTGAAACTCAGTATTTTTATGAAGTACAAATATAATGGAATCAAAAGTTATAGCTTTGACATAGTGTTTGATTTGGATATGTGGTTTTATTTAAAGTAGCACACAGAAATGTCACCACATGGCTACTATGTTGATAAAACTATCAGTAATTTTGTGCTTGCTCACTGATAAGACCAGCAAACCTGATTATGCCAACGTACAAATAACAGAGGAATAATCTGTAGCCTAACCACTGAATATTAAAATGAAAATTTTATTTTTTAAACAAAAAAATTGGATTATTTATATACAGGATAGACAACTTGATGGGTGCAGCCATTGGTATCTCAGAAACTATTAGATTTAGAAGAAATGTTAAAAAGAGAACTTCGACTATTTTCTAAAGAAAATTAAATTAAAAGAATTTCACTTTTTCAAATACGGCTAGCTTAACTTAACTTAACTTACTATTATTGTCATAACAAAGTAGTCTAGAAACATGAGCTTTGAAAAAGTAAATCAGTCCGAGTCAAGGTCTTACCATGAGACCAACAGTAATAGCTTATTCCCTATAAGGAAATTTCGCTAAAAGCTCATTTTGAACCTTCAAGCTTATTTGAACCACTTTAGTAATCACTGTAGTTGAAACTTAACCAAATATGAACTTTTTTACATACCTCTCCATTCAGGTCTTGGGTCGCAGGCGAAGGCGTAGTAGATCGGCCCGATGATCTCGTTCATGCCCTGTACGTAGCTCTGGCCCGGGTTGAGTTTAGCGTAGAGAAACAAAAGTCTCTGCACCACTTCCCAGTGAGCTTCGGCACCCTCGTCTAGTGGAGCGTAGTCCTCCTGCGCCTTCTTGGTCGACAGTGCAATCTGTGGGCCAACATACAGATAGAACTATAAGAATGAATCTGCTATCTTATATTTAAAAACCTGTCTGTAGCCCAAATTTTTCATTAACAAAATACTGATCAGAATCGTAAATTGCTGTATTCGGTTGTTCGCAAGGTGTAACTGATTTTTTATACAGAAATAAGATTTTAAAACTTATAGTGAAGCATAAGACAACATGCATACCAATTAGAATGTAAAGTTAAGAACAAAAACTACTGAACTATTTATTTGTTTAACTAACTAGTAACTAACCTATTTAATTACCACATAGAATGAAACTATTTCTTATTTCATGCAATATTATTTTTTGTAAAAATATTAGCCTTTTGATATTATTGAGCGGAGCGAGCGAAGCTCTTATACTACACTCCTGCTTTTGTTTTACAAATACTCCTCCTGAACGACTGAAGCGATCTTCACGAAATTTAACACAGTCATAGTACCCAACCATGGGAAGGTATAAATCTGAAATGGTACAAATCGGACCATAGGAATTTTCCGTACATGAATGCAAACATGAAATTTAACATGGGCCTTATGGGTTAATTGGTTGCCATGACAATATTTGCGAGTAAACACTAAAAAGTAAACAAGAGCCTCGACATATGTTAGTCAACAAATCTACCACAATATAAATACAGTACAAAAAAAATCTGATGAATACTAAAGAGCATATTAGTTAATTGCATGTAATACGAATTGGTTATTAATATTTTTTGAAATTTTGAAAGTGGTTGACAATATATTTCTTACTTTTAACTGCTAAAATAAAACTAGACCTAAGTTATAGGTCTATACTTAAATGAATTGATAATTTTAAGAATCGATTAGCCTATCTCAATTATCCGTTGTTAGGAAATGATTAAAAACAAAAAGTTAATGTATTTATAAAAATGCATTCTTATCCCAAAATTAAATTATAAATGTCTCAGATAAAAAAAACTGATTAGTGAAGTTAAGAGAAAATAATATTCTAACAAAATCAGAAGCATAATTTTAAGGCCGCCGAGGAGATTCGAACATGGGATCTCAAATAATAATCGTAATTGCCTTTTAATAATGCAGGTATCGCATAGGTTTACCATGATTCATTCGCAGGATATAGAAATTATTGAGCAGAGCGTAGCGAAGCGAGCGAAGTTCTTATCATTGACTTTATAACTTCTCTTATACTACATTCCTGCTTTTGGTTAATAGCATTGAGCATAATTTACCACAAAATGAATAACCATAAGGGTTGCCAGAATTATAATTATAATCATAATTATAGTTATATAATTATATAATTATAATTATAGGCTAATGCACCATATTGCGTTTGGATACTGTAAATAACTGTATAATCCTGACTTATGATTGACTTTGGATACCTACTGCAAATAGGCATTCTATTTAAAATGCAAACCAAATATATCATTGACATTGAATTAATATGCTGGCTCCGCTCAATATTGCAAGCAGACAACTGCATTGTACACCTAGTTAGTTACATTTTTTAAAATGTAGAATCTGAACAAACTACAATTACAACAAATAATTACGTTTGATTAGTTAAAACTTACCTGCTAAAAGTTTCCATGCAAGTTGAAAAGAAAAGAAATGTGTTAAACTAGAAAGAAAATTGTTATGATAGCAATCTAAAAAATATCTTATGCATATGTTTTACATATTAGACACCAACAAAGAACGTTGAAATTATTAGGACATTTTGGATATATTTCCTAACTGTGTCTACAAATAAGTTGAATATTTTAAAGGAGTGTATTACAATTTTTGATTTAAGAGTTTTAAAAATGGAACTAGCAGCAAATATGCACTCAAAATCGGTAATGATTCTGATTCTGGTAGTGAAATACAGTACTTACATCAGGGACCAATTTAAATTATTTAACAATGCTTTACCGCTAAACCAAATGGCAGATAAAGAAGGTTGGAAATATTTTTGGGAAATGTACAGTAGGTAATCTAGTTTAATTAACAAAATTACAGTCTAAGAACTTAAAAACATAAAATAAAGCACAAAATAACAATAATTTTTCATCTTAACCCTAGATGGGTATCGCAGGTAAAGTTGATGTAGGGCGATTTATTTTTAGCGTCCCACCCCCCAACCCCTCAACCGACACTATCCTCCTTCCAGTAGTACTCTCAGCAGTCATTCGCCTTGTGATATGTCCTTACTAGTCGGTTTCATTAAACGCATACGTTTAACTTACGTGTCAATACCCTATGTGTATAGTAAAATGGCCGGCATTTTGTCAAATTTACTTATTGGTACCCTAAGCATCACACTGTACGACGATACCTTACTGTATGCAATTCCTATGTTCGTCAAATTTACGTATTGGTACCCTTAGCGTCACACTGTACAACGATACCTTACTGTATGCAATTCCTATGTTCGTCAAATTTACGTATAGATACCCTTAGCGTCACACTGTACGACAATACCTTACTGTATGCAATTCCTATGTTCATCAAATTTACGTATGGTACCCTTAGCGTCACACTGTACGACGATACCTTACTGTATGCAATTCCTATGTTCGTCAAATTTACGTATTGGTACCCTTAGCGTCACACTGTACAACGATACCTTACTGTATGCAATTCCTATGTTCGTCAAATTTACGTATAGATACCCTTAGCGTCACACTGTACGACAATACCTTACTGTATGCAATTCCTATGTTCATCAAATTTACGTATGGTACCCTTAGCGTCACACTGTACGACGATACCTTACTGTATGCAATTCCTATGTTCGTCAAATTTACGTATTGGTACCCTTAGCGTCACACTGTACGACGATACCTTACTGTATGCAATTCCTATGTTCGTCAAATTTACGTATAGATACCCTTAGCGTCATACTGTATGACGATACCTTTCCAGCGTTAACTTTCATACGTATGTCTGTAAATCAAGGTGTCCATCGAGCTCATTTCGCAACTAAGTAAGATAGTTCAAATCTGAGACCTATGTTTTATTCCTTTCTTCACTACTGTTCTAGCTGATTCCCTGATGTAAGAATTTTATTTTATTCTTAAATTCACTTATGTTTTTTTTCTTCCTTTAAATATTTGTGTACATATTCTGTATATACTTTGTTGGAATAAAGAAATAATTCATTCATTCATTCATTCATCCCTATTGCGGTTGACGACTGAGACCACAGGAATCTAATCGAAGAACATGATTTAAACTTGGCGGTAGCATCAATTTTCTTTTACAATGTTGTTTAATAGCTCAGCTCAATGAATAGGTCTACATTAATTTACGTACAGCCCTCGTACTTTCTGAAATGTCTTACAACTCACTAGAAAGATATATTAGTGTTATGAGGCCTTTTTTCTAAATCTGCAAGCCTGTAGACTCCAATATTCTCAGGTAAGCTACCTTAAACCTAAGTTACCTCTTTCCAAATAAAAGTCTTAACAATACCAGTACTAAGTAGGCCTAATTAACCAAAATCAACTTACCCTGGTGATGCCCAATCCTTTCCGTTCTACATTGGCAGATTTAAGCACAGAATGTTCGACTCTACGATGAAGTCTTTTACTACCCCCGCTGTTCACAACAGCTTTGCAGGGGAATTCTGTTGCTTGTTGGAAAAATGATATATCAGGACAGAGTCGTCTGAAAAAATATAACTTGACCTTAGTTGATTGACCTTTGGAAAATTAAAATAATAATATATAATACTAGCTGAACCCGGCAGACGTTGTCTTGCCTTTGACTATTTATAATCCCGCGGGCTTTGCCCCGTTTAACTTCTTAATTTTCAAGATGATCTCGTTCGCATGGCTCAATCACGTCCTGGTTGAAGTTCGTTCGCTACGTTCACTCACCTTTAGGTTGGAGCTCGTTCGCTACGCTCACTCACCTTTAGGTTGGAGCTCGTTCGCTACGCTCGCTCACCTTTAGGTTGGAGCTCGTTCGCTGCGCTCACTTGCCTTCAGGTTAGCTCGTTCGCTACGCTAACTCGCCTCCAGGTTGAAGTTCGTTCGCTACGCTCACTCACCTTTTGTTTGCGAATTAGCTGTTGTCATATATTAAAAGAAATAATAGTGCTGCACCCTGTTGGTAATCCTTGTAACTTTAATGCTATATTGAACATCATAGAACAGAACCAACTTGTTTAATTGAAACAGCTGTTAAGATTCTTCAGTAATTCCATTTCTCATAAGGTTAACATGGGAAACTCCAGAGCCACTGGGGCGGAGCCGATTGGACGGATCACGAAATTGATGGTGTATAAACCTATTCCATGACATTCTACACTTATGTACCAAGTTTCGTGGCAATCGGTTCAGCGGTGTCTGAGTTTATCACTGCCAAACAAACAAACATACAAACATCCTCTTTTATACTTATAGACTAACTAGCTGACCCGGCGAACTTCGTATCGCCTAAGTTATAGGTTTCCCCTAAGACAGACCGATGGAAAGAAAGTACCGTTACGTTTAATTTTCAAGATGATCTCGTTCGCATCGCTCAATCACGTCCTGGTTGAAGTTCGTTCGCTACGCTCACTCACCTTTGGGTTGGAGCTCGTTCGCTACGCTCACTCGCCTCCAGGTTGAAGTTCGTTCGCTACGCTCACTCACCTTTTGGTTGCAAATTAGCTGTTGTCATAATTGTAAAAGAAATAATAGTGCTGCACCCTGTTGGTAATCCTTGTAACTTTAATGCTATTGAACATCATAGAACAGAACCAGCTTGTTTAATTGAAACAGCTGTTAAGATTTATTAATTCCATTTCTCATAAGGTTAACATGGGAAACTCCAGAGCCACTGGGGCGGAGCCCTTTTAAGAATTTCGAAACGGGAAATAGTTTACGTCCGATTCGCATACCTACAGAATTTACACACCAAATTTCATAACGATCGGTGAAGTCGTTCCGGAGGAGTTTGCAGACAAACACTGTGACACGAGAATTTTATATATTAGACTAGGCTACTAAGTAAGTTTTAGATACATCGATCGCTTAGGACTATTATCTAAAGATTTGTTAGGTAGGTAGTATAAAAATGGATTAGTTTTAAACAATTTCTTTGCTATCTAAAGTACGATACTGTAGTGTATAGTGAACATACATTTTGCAATCAGAGAAATGTCATAGCTCTGTATAAGGTTTTGATATTTAGCGCTAAGAATTTGATAACAATATCCCACATCACCTTCCACAGAAAAATATCCGCTTTTTTCAATGTTAGTACATTTGTTCGATTCAAACTCATTTACAAAAACATTTGATGTCATTTTAAATCATATAAATATAAAGTGGTCATTTTCATTTTAGGTACACATACAATACAAATACAAACTTTTTTCAATCTAGGTCCAAGGTTTGCAGCCAAAGCTTATTCATAAGAATCAAAAATTCATGGTTTTAACTATCTCATTGTTTGCAAGGGTTTGTGAAAGAGTAAATTACCTGACATCCTTATCAATCTGCAACAGAACTTCGTTATCCTTAAAAAACGTTTGCCATTGACTGTCGGGGCTGAAGTTTAAGGGATGGTCGGCCATCGTACAATCTCCAGCCTCGCCACAATCCCCAGGGTTGACAATCATCTCATCTAAAAAAAGGTTAAGAGAGCTAGGTTTAAGAACTGCTGTTCTTTTATTCCCTACCTTTACATTCTAGGACGATAGACTTTCGCCCAAAACCATTTTACACACTTCAGTTTAAGCGTAATGGTTGCGGCGTTATCACATAGGCTAGCAACAAGTTATTCGTGATTACTGGGATTTCAACCCGAAACCATGTGTATCAATGCCCAGCGCTCTACCACTGAACCAGCTCTCGGGACTAAAGTTTATACTAAATTAGATCACTTATTTATTTCCAAACATTCATTAAAATTACTTTAAGTTTCAAATAATAAATGTTATTTATTTTAACTTGGTAACGTAGGGTATTGTATATTGACAAAGTAAAAAAAAACAATACAATATATTCCCTCTTGTTTGGATCTGATTGTTTTGAATTTCAGATTGTTCTGTTCACTACCTACTAGCACATGTATTGCTTTATCCATAGTTGTGTACATTATCAACTCGTAACCTGTAGGTCTAGAGCTGTTCAGTATTTACAATTTTATGTATAGTACCGTGCTATAAGATTAGGCTGTGGACCTCAGAAATTGATTTAAAAGAAGGATGATTGTATAGACCAGTTGCTTAGTTCAAGACAAATTTGTAATAATTGCTTTCAGTACTAAATTGTAATTTCATACAAAACTTACAAAAACCACGACATTCCACAACATTCACAATAATAACCTAGGACAACACAAATATAGAAAAGCCTACCTATGAACTGTTTGTAGAGTTCTCTTTTCCGAGCCAGTGTTTCACTCCATGAAGCTCTATTCAAAGGGAGATAATTGAGCAAGAGACGCCAACTAACAGCCCGATGACCAGCCTCGTCCGGACAGCCTGGACAAACTTCTCTGTTAGTTTCTCTCATAAAAGTGCTAAGTTTCTGTACTGTACAGGGTAACAGAGAAGTTAAAGGGATGTCGATCAAAACTGGTTTGTTCCTAAGAAGGTTTGATATTGAGCCTAGTAAAACGCAGGGAGTGAGGCGAAACCAGTCGCCCGCACTAATAGTCGAACAGTGAATTTTGACTTGTTATTATCTAATGTTATCAAACCGTACCCTACACTTAACTCTACTTTTCTACTTTATTTTTAAAATCACAAACAAATTGTTTGAACTATTGCATAAAAATCTTCCATGAGTCATTGACTTTGGAACACAACCAAAAATAGTATTTACAGTACTAGCATATTCATTTAAGGCATCAAGAATAAACAACACAAAATGCTGATTTAAGTCATAACAGCTAGGTAGCTAAATTGGAACTTATCTCAGACTGATAATATAGCCCATATATTATATAGGATTAAGAAATGAAACTATTCTAAACTAATCTAACATAATCTTATATGGTTGACCAAAACAAGCTTAGTTCTAGGTGTGATCTATGCTTGCTTATATTAAATAAAGATTAAACTTAGGTCTATTTTCATTTGACATGGGTCATACTTTACACTTTAAGGTAATAAAAGAGTGGTTTACCGCTAAAGCATAAACTCCTAAGTTTTTCAATATTAATCTCCTCACTGCTTAGAAGTTCTTCAAAATCTTTTAACCTGAAACAATAACTTGTGTAAGTTTACGCAATTTATACATCAGTTTTCTGGACAGAACCAGGTTTTTGATCGTGTTGTGAAAAAGTGTACCTAACAACTTTTAACTCCCCTTCATAGCCTATTGGTCTGCAGGGCTCCCACACAAGCATGAAAATACAAAACATGCCTTTCTTAGGTAATGATGACAAAGTTCAGGAGGGTTTTAGGCCAGGTACAAAAAGTCACAAGTGTAGTGGCAAAATCAAAGTCGGCATCTCAAAGTAGCATAGCAAGCCTCAAGGACAAACAGAACAGTTCATACTTAAGCAAGCTGTGGTATCCCTGCTTATGAAGTTAGTGGTACGTTAACTTGAAAATTTTTTCGTCACAAGGTGGGAAGAAGTACCTGCACCTGACAAGAGGGCAGAACATAATATCTAACTTAACTCCATTCTAATTAGCCTGATTGTTACGGTACTATTGATGTAGAAGTTTGGTTTTTCGTAAAGTTATTGACCCAATCAATACTTTGATGTCCAATAATACAATGGTTTCAGTTATCGAAATTTCACCGATAATAGTCTTGTTCTTACACGTATCGCAACAAATATTGCGGGATTAATAAACAATTCCACTGATGCCAAATATTGTAAAATCTATCGTTATAGGCCAAGTTACGGGTACAGTTTCTTAACTGGGCTATGCTAATATCGATTGAAACTATCAAATTAAAAATATTGATTAATAATCGATAATTTGGTAAAACTGAACTTATACTACTTATGTTATATTGAATTTTTTTTTTCATTATATACCTAAATAAGACTATTTTAAGCACTTTTTACCATTGGCACTTTTGGGGGAAACACCTATTTCACCCTGAAAATCGTGTTTGAAAATCAAGAAAAATGCTAGAAATCGGCGATTTTAGACTCATGTAAAACTTTTTGGGTACAATTTCTTAACTGGACTAGCTTATGCTAATATCTATTGAAACTATCAAATTTAAAATATTGTTTAATAATCGATATATTTACCAGCTAAGTATATCAGTTATAAAATTAAACTATCATAACCTAACCTAACCAAACAAACTTGCTGATGGTGAAAACATTGAGAATGAAGGTTTACTAATAATCGGTATTATCATAGCTAAGTTAAGAAACTGTAGGCCTACCCAACTTCTTTTTACTTTGTGTCAATAACTTAATACTAACCTAACCTAACTTAACCAGGGTTTACCCAAAATCGGTCATTTTGGCATTTGGCACATTGTTAATCTAAGCATGGGTTTGGTTGGGTTGGGTTAGGTTAGGTAAAGTTTTTTTGGTTTACCCAAAAATGGGATAATTTTTGGTACCGGTACCGTAAGTTACTTAAGATTTTTCAAACCTGGTTTCCTGGGTAAAAACGGCATTTGCCAAAAATGTGTTAAAAATGGACTAATAATTAAAAAAAACCCCACCCTAAGTTAAAAAGAAAATTATCAAGCCCCAAAAATCATTAATTTCTAGCATTTTTCTTGATTTTCAAACGTGATTTTTAGGGTTTAAATAGGCGTTTGCCCCAAAAGTGCCAATGGTAAAAAGTGCTTAAAATAGTCTAATTTAGGTAGATAAGGCAAAAAATATTCAATCTATAAGTATAAAAGAGGATGTTTGTATATTTGTTTGTTTGGCAGTGATAAACTCAGACACCGCTGAACCGATTGCCACGAAACTTGGTACATACGTGTAGAATGTCATGGAATAGGTTTATACACCATCAATTTCGTGATCCGTCCAATCGGCTCCGCCCCAGTGGCTCTGGAGTTTCAAATGTTAACCTTATGAGAAATGGAATTACTGAATCTTAACAGCTGTTTCAATTAAACAAGTTGGTTCTGTTCTATGATGTTCAATAGCATTAAAGTTACAAGGATTACCAACAGGGTGCAGCACTATTATTTCTTTTACATTTATGACAACAGCTAATTTGCAACCAAAAGGTGAGTGAGCGTAGCGAACGAACTTCAACCTGGAGGCGAGTTAGCGTAGCGAACGAGCTAACCTGAAGGCAAGTGAGCGCAGCGAACGAGCTCCAACCTAAAGGTGAGTGAGCGTAGCGAACGAGCTCCAACCTAAAGGTGAGTGAGCGTAGCGAACGAACTTCAACCAGGACGTGATTGAGCCATGCGAACGAGATCATCTTGAAAATTAAGAAGTTAAACGGGGCAAAGCCCGCGGGATTATAAATAGTCAAAGGCAAGACAATGTCTGCCGGGTTCAGCTAGTATAACATAAGTTAAGTTTTATAAGTCCAGTTTTACCGATATTTTTAAATATATGTATTGTAAAATTAAACTATCATAACCTAACCCAACCAACCAAACTTGCTGATAGTGAAAAAATTGCATGAATGTTTAGGCCTAAATTAGGGCGGGTTCCTTAGGGTGGGTTCCTCGGTGTATTCATTGATAAAAACCTAAACTGGAGTGACCACATTGATTATCTCTGTAAAAAACTGTCGTCTGCGCAGTTTGTAATTAGGCGAATCAGAAATATTACAGATGAAGAAACAGCGTGGGTGGCCTATCACTCCCTATTCTCATCACACCTGAGATATGGAATAGCGGCGTGGGGATCAGCACCTATTAACAAGATTGACAAAGTCCTTATCCTTCGAAAGGAAACCATCAGAACAATACTGCGGCTGGATTATCAGGAACACTGCAAACCCTTCATTGTCCAAAATAATTCCTCACCGTTATTTCACTTCATATTCTGGAAACCATCATCCTGGCCATAAATTCCTCGCCCAGTCTCAGACAAGATAAACACAACTATAACACACGAAATAGGGCAAACATCGATCTTCCACAACACACACTCACAAAATTCAGCAACACCCCACTGTACACTGGCTCATATTTCTATAATTTACTGCCGGACTCTATAAAAGCCACTGACAAACACAACACATTTATTTACAAGCTTAAACAATATTTAATCAATAGGCCCTACTACACCACAGCAGAGTATATCGAGGAACACACTTTACAACACCTTAGATAACTTAACGGGGCTCACTTCGAGAACCAAACAGATGAATCTTGACGATTCCCCAATCACCCGATTGCGGAGAAGACTTCAGAAGTAAGTAAGTAAGAAGTAAGTAAGGCCTACTAATCGAATCGATAGTTTCAATCGATATTAGCATAGCCCAGTTAAGAAACTGTAGCCTAGGCTACCCCAAGTTACTTCCAATCTACTTTTAATTGAAATGACGACTTTATTCTTTCTTTTTCAGAAAAAGGAGCCCTTTCGTTCTCAGTGCATACCCTGGCAAGTCTACAAATATATTTCTTAAGTTTCAGAAATCAAATCACAAACCAATCTAGGCTACATAGGACTAGGCCTAGGCTAAAAAATGTAAACTATTATCCATCCAAATTCGATTTTAAGGTAAATTATTCAGGAAATTGTCTCAGTAACAAGCTTGTATCATTTAGTTTTCTAAATTATTTATTTTAGGCTACCATGGTAAAGACTTTCACACAAAATAAAGAATCTAAACAGTATAACTTGTTGACCAAACTAGACTAACCAGCCTTTGCTTGGACCTATTTACTTACTTTGTTTTGTAACTTGCCATATTTTTATCTTGATTTGAAAAAGTGTGTGTTTAATCCACCTTGCTCGATAAAATCAGATAGTCACATAAAGATACACTATACATACAGCACTCACTAAATTTTTAAAATACCATGAATATTTGAATATTTCTTTCAACTTTTGAACACCTGATCTGTGATCTGGATCTGACACTTCTATCTTCTATCGTATCGTATATCGGTCGGGTCTCGGGTCGGGATCGGCCAGTTTTTCTGTCTTTCTGTGTTTGTTTTGTGTGGTGGTTATTTTATCTTCATCTTGTCAGTTCAGCTGATGATTGTGAAAGTTCAGACCGTAAGATCTAGACAGTTAAGTGGTGAAGAGCAAACTCGAAGAGTCGATTTTATATGTATGATGATAGTTTATGTGTCGATTTTAGACAGTTTAATTATTATAGGTGTCTTACACGGGTTATTTTTAGATTTACATTCCCAAAAATGCTGATTCTGCTTATTAATAATGAGATGTAGCCTAATTTGAGAGGTTGTATTCAATTTCGAAGATTTAAAACGCTGGTAATATCATTGACTATATAACACTACTAGTGTTATATAGTCAATGGTAATATTTTTATGTAGGTATGGCTGTTTTCCATTTTTTTTTTAATTAATGAATGACCGAACGCAACTCTATTAATAATTTTCGCCGCTCCCTAAAAAACGTAAATAGAAGCATAGAGTTTGTTCTTATGTGTTTTTGGGGGGCGGGCTGTCCCTAACATAGTCGAAATAGCCTATTTCACTATAGACAGAATTATTGACCCACTGGTAACACAGTTTTCCCATAACAAGACTAATCCATTACTACTTAATATGTTACTTAATATTGTTTAAAGGATTTACGTTATATGTGTGATTGTGATAGGGGCTAAATCTAAATCTAAATTAAAGTATAGGTTTCTGTTTTAAGGGATGCAAAATCTGAGAGATCTTTCATATTTTTACAAAAAGATTGTCCACTAGGATTTAGATATAAATTTAAATTTGAGTACCGGCTTTTTATTATAAAAAAAAACAAGTGTTTATTATTTTCCCATGTTCGAATTGTACTATTTAAAAAAAATTATACTTATAATCTGATAAAAAAATTTATCACAAAGTAGAATATAAACAGTTTTCCGTTGAAAATTAAAGAAAAAAAGAAGCTAATTGCGGATATTCTGTTCTGGTTTTGGTACATATTTTAGTTACCCTGTATGTCTCTTTTGTGTATAAGAGGTTACTTACCTATAAGAGGTTTTATATTTGGATATTTTGTCCATTTGTGTCCACTGACTGCGATATTTTGAAACAAAAACCATGTAACCACCAATAAATAATTTAAGGTAAAACTCTTATTTATAGTGACGATACAACGTGGCCTTCCAATATAGTGTATTTTATCCGTAAACCAAAATCTATTGAGTAAGCAGACCACTTCAAAATTGAAATCTGTCACTTTTACTTTCACTCACTCACGCCACATCATCATCGTCATCATATCAACCCCACACCTGCCTGTTAACGATTGTTGCCAGGAGTATTGGATATTTGCCAAAATATCAATTATTTTAACTATTTGAGGAAATCATGATTTTTAATTAAAGGAATTTGTTACTGAAATAACTACAGGTTTTCTTTTCAACCCGTGACGTCACGTGAGTTGGCCCTTTTTCTGATTGCAGTTGTGCCTTTATGAACTTCTAACGATGAGCGCTCCGGAGACCCAACCGCGGAACATATTTAGAGGAGTTGTAAAACAGGTAAATTTTATTCAAGATTTTTGGGTTTTATTTATAGATCCAGTTTTTAATTGGTCTCATATAGCACTCTTCAACGTACACAACAAATTTATTGCTTTTCAGATGACAGCCATGCTGGCACGTTTTACCTCATGGCATGCAGAACATTTTAATCAAATTTGCTCGAAATAAAAGTTAATAGCCCGCTTAAAGTCTCAAATTATTGTTCAAACCATACTTCTCATCACCTTGATAAGAAATGTTCCCAATTAATTAAAAGTTTTCATTTAACTTATCTTCTCCTAACCTATTAGAATAAAATTGGTAATTTTTGGACTAATGGCTATGCTGACTACCATAAGCCTATTTTAAGTTAGTAGTTAGGATACTAAAATCAGATCTTCCACCTTTACTTAAAGCCGAGGCTTTTAATACAAGATTTAGCTACAAACGTAATTAACGTACGGTAATGAACTTAATTGCAGAAAAACTTTCCCCCCAGAGGTTTTGTATTAGGCTATGAATGTGTGTGTGGGGTAGACTTCCATATCTGTTGGCACAAACAACCGAATAAAAATATTGGTTATTCGATTGTTTCATTTGATTTATGGTTTGGTCAGTAGTGTTAGGTTAACCCTACTAACTAACCAAACGATATATCGATCAATATTTTCATTTGGTTGTTTGTGCCAACAGATATGGAAGTCTACCTGTGTGTGTACTTTAGATGTTTGGTCTATCAATGAAAGTTTACGTAGTCCTAAAGAGTCTAGGTAGTAAAAATCAGGGCATAAAAAACCAATAAAAATAAAACACCTTACTTAACCCCCCGCCCTCCCCCACATTACTCAAAAGAGTCACAGGTGGTGGTTTGCTCGCTGCAAATGCAGGTGTCTTATTAAGATGTAGGTAACTTACAGGGCTATGTCGACATGTCCTGAAATGATAACTCATTCACCATTTACCACCAGTAAGTTACTTCTCTCTACATTTTTAAGAACGGAAATTTCCAATTCTTACTGACCTAATGCTGACGGTTGATAGTTAGCCTAGTCCAGGCCTTTTTTAGTCTGTTGTTATGGACTTCATATAATTTTAAGTTACCATTGGCCCATGCAATCAGGTAAAATTCAAATCTTTGAGCTCAAAACAAGTTCCAGTTATAAAATATGATGCATTGGTGTCTCAGCCAAACTAGATTTTATTTTAGGCCTACTCTGTGCAACTGGCAATTTGTTTTGTAGCCTACAGTTATTTTCTGAGAAATAAGGTCCGAGTTAACGATATGTATGGTAGAGTGGGGGAATTGGGACCCATGTTTTTATATGTTTATTGTCAGAAAAAATCAAAATATGAGCATGCACAAGGTTTTCAACTGTAATTTGTCTTCTTATCACATGTTTTTAATTTTTTTTTAAATTTTACTATGAAAAAAAAAATAATAATTTGGAACCTATGCTTGGACCTATGCTTATAAACCCATAAGCACCTACTTAATATTAATTCGTGGGGGTAATAGGGTTCTAAAAATGAAAACATAATAGGCCTAAACAAAATGCAACAAACTTTATTGAAAAAAATTTTTTTAGGACATTACAACAGTTCAAACTATTTTTTCCAAAACATTACACATTTTTCTTAAAAAAATAGGAAAAATTAACCAGAGCAGATAACAGCCAGAAAATATAGATTTAAACTGTTAAAGAGATGTATAGCTAAATAAAAAAAAAACTACAAGTACCGTATATTTTATGTCGAACCTTTTTTCTGGTCATATGCAAACTTTCCGGAATTTCGCTTTTTCAGCCAAAAGAATTTCTAATAAATGGTAGTTATCAGTCCAAATATAAGTTAAAATAGGCCAATTATGGGCTTAACTCACTCTTTTAGGTCCTAGTTTCTTATCAATTGGTTGTAAAATAATTTTTTTACTTTTCTGTACACCTGTGATTCCAACCCGATGTAACCACGCGATGAGACTGGTTCCCAATTACTACTCCATGCTGGGGTAATTGGGACCTACTTCAAAATTCTCTTTTTACACCACCACTGCAGCCACATATAATTATTGATTAATTAGGCCTATATGTGGGATTAATTATAATATTAATATTAATTATATGTGGGATAACAAAATATGGGTCCCATTTCCCCACACCGGGGTAATTGGGACCCACTTTTTTTTAAATTTATAAATTATTTTTTTTTTTATTATTATTTTAAAGCCCTAACAAACTATTGCTTAAACCTGTAATGTGTCAAAAAATACATTTTGGTATGATTATTAATTATATAATATATAAAAAATAACTCAAAATACTACCACGCTTAAGTTTCGCCACATGTTTAACATTCGGAAAAAAACACGGCTTGATTTTTTTTTTTTATACATCGAACACAAGATTACAATTATCCAATAATTTGTGATGAAACCCCTTTAGAATGCCTAATCTTTAACGTATTTACAATTTTGTTTAAAAAATAAATAATACAAAATTTTAAAAAATAGCTCACAATTACCCCCGGGTCCCAATTCCCCCACTCTACCCTATTTTAGTATAATAAATACAGACTAGGCTATTTTCGCATACAGTAACTAATTGATGGGTTAAAACACTAATAACAATTCCTAAAATGCTTACGTAGCTTAGTTCATTAGGGCCTATAACTTAAACCTTACCTTCCTAATCCAGCTTAAAATTTCATAGCACTTTAAATAACAAAAAAATCCGCATAAAGCCTGACTTATCTTCCTTACATGCCTTTTCTGTCATCAAAAGGGTTTGAAAAGTTATAGAAGCTAGGTTAGGTTTAGTTAGGTTGGAACAGTTTCATTTTAGCGAATTTCCCTATATAGGGAAGTAGTTATTACCGTAGGTGGCATGGTAAGACCTGGAACTGGGGGCCCGATAAACTTTCTCAATTTGATTTCCCTAGAGGCCAAAAACACCATTCTTTCAAATTTTTATAATATATGTAGGGCCTATAATATATTTTACTTAAGGTGTTCACGCAATAGGGCTGCTGATATAGGTATTAAATTATAGTACTAGTAAATAAAGTACAACTGAGCACCCTGAATATTATTTAAAATATACAATCTTACTAATATTATAAATGTGAAAGTTTGTGTGTTTGTTTGTTTGTTTGTTTGTTTGTTTGAAGTTCAATCACGCATAAACCACTGGACGGATTGGGCTGAAATTTGGCATGATGATAGCTTACATTCTCGATTAACATATAGGCATATTCTTATCTCAAAAATCCTTTCGGGCTCCGCCCCAGTGGCTCTGTAATTCCCCATGTTAACCTTATGAGTATTCATATTTAAAGGGAATTAAAGAAATTAGTCAGCTGTTTCAACTAAAAAAGTTAGTTCTATGATATGGAAAAGCATTAAAAAGTTATAAGATTTACCAACAGGGTGCAGCACTATATTTTTTTGCATTTATGAAAACAGCTAATTTGAACTAAGCAGCAACAAAAAACTGTGATTCGTAATGAGAACTGTCAAAGTAGGATTGTTTACAGTTATGTTTATGTTTTTCATTTCATGAATAATTTGTGATATTTTGCGAATTGTTGGTAATTTATTTTTCTGTATTGTTTAGGTGAAGTGGTAGAACATTATGGCTATGGAAGATGTGTAATACTATTAGAATACTGTAAATTTAAAAAAGCAAATTTTATCAAACTGTGTCCTCCCTTATTGCAAACGCAAAGCTTGAGTATAACTGCAATAAGCATTTTATACTTATATTCCAACCCCGTACGAAGGACGGGTACTCTGCTAGTATATAATATTCAGGATGCTCAGTTGTACTTTTACTTCTTTAATATATAGATATACATTCAAGAACGCGATAACTTGAGTAGGTAATTTTTGTCCGAATTTGATGAAAATTGGTTTGAAGGTGTAAGGCAGGATAAACTTGAATGAGTTTGCGAACCAGCATGATCAGACCATGGGAAAAGGGTTTTACGGCCCGGGGGTTTATGGGGTAAAAATTGGTTTACTCATTTTTGACACTCAAAACTCAAAATTTCCGAATTTATCACTAGACCATTTTAAAGACTAAAAAAAAAATAATAATTTAGTATAAGTTACCCAAGTGTTTTTGTACGGTTATTAGTTGTGGATAAAATAAAAAAAATGCAAATTTAAAATTCCCATGTTAGGCCTAGGGTATTCTTATTGAGAATGATGTAAAATGTTGTAGTTTGCTTGTTTATGGAATTATTTTGATTAAACTTGGCAAATTTATTTATTTTATACTAAGCTACTAATATTTTATTTAAAAACACACTTTATTAGCCTCTCTGTAGCAGCAAACCTAGGTAGGTACACTCATTTATTTATTTATTTAATTATTTATTTATTTTACCTTCCAACGGTCAAGAACCAATTTCATTAAACGTATTGATTAAACGCCTCATTAAACGTATTCTAAAAAAAATAGGTAGATTTAATTTAAAATAAGGTTGGAAATTCGCTTAGTCTGCAGGTTTGCTGAGGTGGGGGTATTTTTATATAGGTACCGTACCCTAGTTTAGCAAGGATGAACCTATTAACTTGCAGAATGTTGTAAATTGTTGTGAGGCCTAAGCTACTAAGTTTTTATTTGAATGTTGTCGGGTAGTATTTGTTTGTAAATTAATTTGTACTAGTTAGCCGCCCGTGCTCCGCCACGGGAATATTGTCAAATCAAATAAAATCAAATCAAAATCATGTTTATTTCAGTAAGTAAATACATTGTTACAATACTTTGCCAGTAACAATTTCATAGTTATGCAATGATATAAATAAATAAAAATAATATACTAACATAGTCATTAAATATGAAATACCTCTCACATAGGCTACTACCCGTGCGTGAGAGATTTCCGCTATCAGGAAATAATAATATTAGAAATTGAAAAAAAAAAATAGATAAAATAAAAGACATAATAATTAACAAATACTGTTTATCTTTGTATTTTATTTAGGGACTTCTCTTCAAGTGTTAAGTTAGTCGCCAATAGGACATAGACTTGCACCAAAAAACCATCAGAACCATAAATGGTCTGGGCTTAAATAACAGATGATCTCATTCAGTACTAAAACTAGCAGTGGTGGCGATTGACCAGTAAAAGTAGGGGGGCGAAAACCAGCAGGAAAGCGGGGGATTTTATTTTGTATAAGCTTTACATTCATATATCTATACATATCTCCAAAAGTGGTGGGGGGCAGCCATCACCCCGTTATCCCCCTAATTGTTGCCATTAAACTACATAGATGTGTTGCTGTCTTATAAATAAACGAATAATAATGATTCAGGATTATATATTGTAACTATCAGGATTATTATTATATTTTAGCCCAGTACTATCTTAAATGGAACTGTTAACCCGGGTTTCGGTTAAAACCGGGGTTCTACTGTACGGAATTATTTGTTTTTTAAGCTCTTTAAAATGGTCTCTAGAGAGAAATTGTGAAATTTTGTTTTCTGAGCCTGATCAAAATAGAGAAAAGCCAATTTTTACACCATAAAACCCCGTTCCCGTGGTCCGATCATGCAAGTTTGCAAACTCATTCCAGTTTATCCCGCCTTACACCTTCAAACCAAATTTCTTCAAAATTGGAGAAAAATTACTAAAGTTGTTCCCGGTACTTTGGTATTTTAATTTAGGTCTACTTATATCAACATTTAAAGTAGCCCTCATTGGTGTAAAACAAAATATATATAGGCCTACATATATAACATTTTGAACAGATGGTGTTTTTGGCTTCTGGGGACATTAAAATGAAAAAGTAAAAATCGGTGCCGGGCCTAGGTCCTGGACCAAACAGCTACTTCCCTATAGGGAAATTCGCTAAAATGAACTAATACTGTTATTCTAATGATATTTTGATCTGAGTTATTTAACAAAGCTTTAGGCCTACGTGATGTTGTGTGACCTAGAAAGACTTAGTTAAATGTTCATAGTGATTACAATAGAATCAATAAATGGTCTCTTTAAAGGTAGTTAATTGTTGGTAGTGATGACTTTTTGTGGACTACTAATGGCCTTGTCTGAAGACTAGTTAATGACCCACTATTACAACCCAACTGTAAAGCCAGTTAATGTTTCATGTCTTTAATATGAAACAAATTTTAACTTCACATTATTAATGAAATTTTAGTTTTAATTTCTATATAGGCCTACAGAATTTTATATAGAGCATTTGAATTTACAAAGTAATTAAAAGTAGTAGCCTATATGGAACTGGCTGATATGGAACTAAGTACCAGTAAAGTTTTTTTTTTCTTAGATGAACACATGAAAGTATATTTTAAGGGGAATCAAATAATATGCTTAGAAGAAAACCAAACTTAGAGATGAACGGATTTTGTAGTACCTTTCTATTTTGAAAATTTGATATATTAGTCGAGTTTTTGGAAGTTAATAATGCAAACTTATATGTCCTATACTTTTATAATGAATTAAATGAAGATTTTTTTGTTTACTTCTGTTCTCAAGCTTTTTAAATGATCAAACAATTAAGGTTGGTGTGTAGCATTTACAACAGGTAAGTTTTGAACAGCCTTGCAAGCTCAAGTAGTGTCTCTCAGTAAGCTTAGGGTTTTTGTCCTACCTCCACATCCTAGGACGCGAGGCTATAACCTGGAACTTTTTACAAATGTACGTAAAGCTTAGGACAAGAGAGTTAAGCCATTGGTGATTGGCAGGAATTGAACCCAGGATCTCGAGGAACGAAGCCCTGGGCCCAGCTCGCTCCATGCAAGCCTATAAGAGCCGTAAATCAGGTGTTGATAACTCTAAAATGCCTAATATGTTTACTGTGGATGGTTACAAGTTTCAGAATCTCGATATAACACTGAGTGCTGAATGGTTTAATAATAGAGCATCTTTGGTCACTCGATGACAGTGTGGCGGGTTTTCGACGGTTTAACTAATAACTTTGTATCTTTTTAGATAATTTCTGGTGAGTCCATCGTCATTCGAGGACAGCCTAAAGGTGGACCTCCTCCAGAAAAGACCATCACTCTCTCCAGCATCAAAGCTCCTAAACTTGCCAAGAGAGCGACTGCAGGGTGAGATGATTGTGTTTACCTTTTTTAATAGTAAAAAGTATTTTTTTCCATCTATAGTTTAAGCATATATTATTCTATGGTAGGCCTAATATTGAAGCTTAACATAGTAAACCTAGTTTTCATTAACTTGTGAAACTCATTTCAGTTCTGAAGAGACAAAAGATGAACCCTGGGCGTGGGAAGCAAGAGAATTTCTGCGGAAGAAGCTGGTTGGAGAATCCGTTACCTGCGTGGCTGCGGAAAAACAGCCCCCAGGAAACCGGAACTACTGCTCTGTCTACTTTAAAGGTCCATGACTATTGATTTTAAAACAAATACTACCATATTGATTTTGTTCTTGTTAACGTACTGTAGTCTTCTTTTTAGTCACGTGTTGGTAAGACTTACTTGGATAATTCAAACAGTGCCAGTTTTTCAACTTCCATTCTCCTTCTTTATTCTAAAGAAACCCCTTGTAGGGGTGAAATGTCAAGATAATTGTATTATGAACTTTTTGTGGCTTATAACTGCCTGGAACTCTTTGCTTTGGTTAGTTGGTTGTGTATCCAATTCTCTCTTTCTCAATGAATTCCTAAGACAAGCGTTTTTTCCTCTTAACACATATACATTCTAATTCACAAGAAAGGAAAATTAGAGTACCGGTATGACTTTTAGTAGAGCAGTATTCATAATACACAGAGACAAATTCTTGAAAGGGTAACTGCGGATCCACTTTGGCTACGTAGCTAAAGATAGGTACAGGTTGCTATAGTGCTTGCCGACCATTTAGTAGGTTGCCAGTTTTATCCTATACAAAGTCAAATGTTCTTTGATGGTTTGAAAATGGCCCAGCTGTCCTCATTAGGCTTTTAATATACAGCTCTGGCTAAAAAACCAGCAGATCTTAGTCAGTAACGAAGCTAACATCTAGTGTAAAACACTCATCCTTCCTTCATTCATCTGTGCGTAGCAATATCTGCATTGTTTCTAGTTACCATATTTCCAAATTTTTGTATTCAATGTCATGTTGCCTACAGTCGATTACAATTTGAATGTAATGTTACAGATGAGAAGGGTGAGAACATGAACGAGGCGCTGGTAGCCGAGGGGCTGGCCTCTGTGAGAGGCGGAGGTCCAGAGGTGGCCAAGCTGCAAGAGCTAGAGGCCCAGGCCAAAGCTGCTGGCAAGGGCATCTGGAGCACCGAGGACCGCTCTGCTGTAGGTTACACTTACCACCTCTTAGCCTAGCTGTTTGTCTAAAAGTTTAGAAAAAACTGGAGTGTTGGGTTTCTGTTCTGAATTGGCCTACAACGTTTTTTATGTCTTCCCTTAACATCCTAGGCTGCGATTGGATCTTGTTCAGAACCGTTTTCAGGCCCTTTTTTGACACTGTCATTGCCCTAGGCACAACTAATTTTAGCGCCCCTTTGCAATATATATTACATGGTGTTCATCGACCGGGAATAGTGGGTGGGATTTTTTAACCGGGAATCATGCGTGAATTTTGTATTTCTACCTGGATATTTTTTATTTTACCGCGATCGCATGACAAAAGTGATGTTTCCGTGACAGCAGGAGACGGTAATAAGTCGATACACGGCCACGAGGGATGATCATAATTGTGTCGCGATCGCAGAAGACAATGATAATGTCTACACGACTGCAGGGTACGATCATGATTTTGCCGAGATATCGCAGGTCAATGATGATATCTACAAGGCTGCGAGGTATGATCAGAATATTGCCGCGATCACCGAAGACGATATTGTCCACACTACTGCGGGAAACCGTCAGAATTTTGCCGCGATCTCGGGTGACGATTACGATGTATACACGGCCACAGGAGACGATAATGATGTCTACATGGCCGCGAGGGATTACCAAAGTTTACTGCTATCGCATAAAAATACAACATCAATTTTTTTTATTTTCCAATTTTTTGGCACCCAAAAAAAAAACAAAAATACTTTGCTAAGCCTTACTTTGCTACCCGGGGTTCACAACATTTCTAACATTTATTTTGTAAGATAAATTAATTAAAATAAATGTCATATAACTTATTCTTGCAATTTGCAATGTTGTTCAGACCTCAAGTCAATCATTATGTACGGGTTATTGGAAAGTTAAAATTATATAAAGAAAAATTACATTATTCCATGCCTTTGGGCCTAATTATACGTGTGAATTTTGAAAAATAAATCAGGATTTAAGCGGCAATTTTAGACTTTACATTAAATTTTAATTAATTATCTTGACCCAACAAGACTTAAGCTTTGCAAAATAGTTTGTAGGGATGGAATTACAATTTACAAAGGTAGTATTATCATCGAATTGTATTATCAAATTGTTTTATCCTAGCTTAGAACTCAAATGTTAAAATATAATTTGAGACGAGTAAACATTTTGTGGGCGTTCTACTGTACCGTACCTGTATTCTGATGGTTCTATTTTGTCAACAGCACGTGAGAGACATCAAGTGGTCCATCGAGAACATGCGCAACTTTGTGGACAAGATGGGAGGCAAGCCTATCAAGGCCATCATTGAGCATGTGAGAGATGGGTCAACTGTAAGGTGTTTCCTCCTGCCTGACTTTTACCACATAACACTCATGTTGAGTGGGATCAGGGTAAATAAAATGAAAATCCTTTATTTCTACAGGCTAAGTTAGGCTACATAGTCCTTTATTACACTTTGGCCTTACTTGCATGCATTTAAGTATATTATAGAAACATTATTTACACAAACAGTATTAAAAAAAATAACAAAAATTAACCAACAAAATTACTCACACACACATTTACTCAGTCAGAAATTTACGTAAGCGCCAAAACTTAAGACGGGCCTGCCATACGCTCTAAGTACGATTTGTTGAGTACTTTGATGGAAACTAACGTTTCATATCATTACCAAATCTCATTATATCCATTTAGCTTGTGTCATGCCATTGACATCAATGGATTCATACTCGTGGTTTACAAACTGTTTGTTTGCAATCAGAAGTGATCTGGTGTCACAGCAGCCAATTCGCTTACATCTGTTGTTTCGTAAACAGCTGTGATGTCTGCTGTGAAAGATGTTCTCAGCTATAAACAAAACATTAAGAGCTCAGATGTGTTGAAACAATTGTTGCTTTTGTCTTGGCATTGCTATTGAGTATTATTACAATAATAAGAGTTACAACTTAGGCCTATTTGTTGTAAGTTGGCAAATTCTCAGAATATTTATTTTTAAATCTTATTTAGTAACTTAAATTGTAAAGGGTTTGTAGTAAAGTTAAGTTAAGACAATGAAACCCAAAAAGCTATTATTATTGATTTGACAGTTACTTACAGACAAGCAAAACATAATACAATTCCACTTCAAATTAATTATACTAAAATTACCTTTTAACCAAAGTTATTTGATAGAAATTGAAATTGGTTTTTTGACCATCTAAAACACTGACTATAATCGGTGAATCATGGAATAAATGTGCAAACTCAGTAAACCACAGTTTAACATTACACAATTCAAGATTACAACATGTGGTTAATTGCAGGGGAAGTTAATGTGTTACAATAATTAATATGTGTACCTACATACTGAAAAACGCTAACTAAGGTTGCAACTGTTGTTAGTGTGACTATCAATGAAATAAGTGTGTGAGAGGTTTTAAGTGCCTCTGAACTCTGAACAGTCTTTGAACCAAACACATCTGAAAGAGAGAGAGCATATTGTACCTATTACATCTATTGTACATTTTTTTTTAATCTCTAAAACATTGTAGTGATATTCACTTATTCAACAGTATGTGAATATCGCTACAATGTTTTAAAGGTAAAAAAATCTCCTTTGTACAAAAAAATGCATCGTTTTAGTTCCTTAATTTGTTTTAACATTTTACATTATTATTAATTTAGTTATTGCTGTTTAAGTGCTGACCAGGTACACCAGCCACAACAGACTGTCTTAATGATCATTGTTCAGTATGTAGTGCTAAAAATGTCATATTGTACTCACTTAAGCACTCTTTCATTGATTCATTGTAGTGATTTTTTTGCCTAGTGTAACGGATTCAAGTTGGATTCCGAGGGTAGACCTGACCCATCCATCAAGGTTGAGTACGCCGAAGAGGCTCGCTACTACGTTGAGTCCCGGTTACTACAGAGAGAGGTTGAGGTGGTCTTGGACTCTGTCAACAATAACAACTTCGTTGGCACCATCATTCATCCTGTTAGTGTTTTGTAATTTTCTAAAATATGATTTGGTTTAGTAGAGCCTAGTTTAAATTAATGGTGATTTTCAAATAGATAATTTGGTATTTCACCAAAACGGCTATTACGATTTTGATTGAAATTTAGTATGTTATTGTCCTTTTGATTCTAAACAAAATAGTACAACTCCCATTGCCGTGAAAATTACAGTTCAAAATTTATCACATGTTTTCATATTCTACAGCTTAACCCTGATAAGGATTGTAATTACAAGCAAACGGGAAAAAGAAATGTGTCAAATTTCTGATATCATTAGTTTCCTCCATAGTCAGAGATTGTATCAATGTGTTTGTTTATCCAGAGAGGCAACATTGCAGAGCTGTTGCTGAAGGAAGGGTTCGCCAAGTGCGTGGACTGGTCCATCGCCTTCATGAAAAGCGGAGCAGACAAACTGAGAGCGGCAGAGAGAGAGGCTAAGGAGAAGAGATTAAGACTTTGGAAGGACTACCAGTCATCCACTCCGCAGGTAAGCAAAAACTAGAGGTATGCGAAACAGAAAAAATTTTTTATTTGATGCAACTATTCGATATAGAGAATTTTCTAATCGAAGCAGTACTGCATTTTTCTATTCACACTTGTCAATGGAGTAAATTATCAATACAAATTTTCCAGATTGTGTCCTGAAAAATGTTTATGATGTGGTATATTGACTTATTTGTACACATACATGTGATTTGTTAGTCGGGTGGACCGATGCTTCTAGGTGTCAAATAAGGCAACTCAAATCGTGAACTACATTCATGTACGACTTGTAAGGTGAAAAATATTTATTTTCAATCATATATTAGAAGAGGCTGTAAGCCTATTGCTGGAAATTACAGTTGATTGCTTGCCCATTTCATAATTTTTATGCTCAGCATCATATTGTTAAAAGCTTAGTACATTTCTATTCTATTGATTTTACAACTACAGATAGTTTTGTTGTGGATAAATACAAACCTTGATAAGATTTATACGGAAACTTTAGATTAGTTCACACTGATGGATTTAGACCTTCAAACTATAAGATCAACTCTCAATTGAGAAAGTTCAGCTAAGTTCAGTTGAAACGTTTTAGACAAGCTTAAATAAATAACTTGTATGGCTTGGAAATGGTCTCAGTACATGCCTTAAACAATATGTACTTGAAAAATAGAAAATATAAGTAATTGTTTTTCACTGCTCAGAAAGCAATCTGTATCACTAATTATTCAATTCAATTCAAACTTCTTTAGTCATTATTTTGCACAATATATATACAGGGTGGCGCAAAAAGTATGATCAGTTTTGAAATGAACATTTTAACGGAAATGATTTGACACATAAATTTAACTGAATTACGTTTCTGGACACTTTCAAATGCCCCATTACAAAAATTAACCTTCTAAGTTACAAGGTTGCTAGTAAGCTATGTCATTCAAACTATACAAATAAAAAAAATATATATATAAAAAATCCATAAAAAGAATGTAGCTGACTTTGAAGCGCTGACGCTCTTACGGTCTCTATTTTTGTGGAGTAACTGCCGTTCAGTAGGTTTACCACTCATGACGGACCCTGTTGTCCGAAATGCTGACGTGATATGATCTGCGATCAGGAACCAGTACCTTTATGGGCTACACCAAATTGTTGTAGAAACAGCTGTTCCGCAGTAATAAAAGATTCACTGTTTCTGAAAAAAAAGAAAAAGAAAAAAAACTTTTCCACATAAAAAACGCGGTGCTTGACCGACCGCAGCACCCCTACGCTGCAAATTGGATTAGACGACTGGCAGTGGACCCGACCCTCCCGTAACTACTAGTGCCACGCAGTTCAAATTCGACTGTCCTTTTTGCGCCACCCTGTATATACATTGAATAGTGTCAGGTTGTACAACAACTCAAACTTAGCCTAAGTGACAATCTCATCCATGCAGGAACTTTATTTTAGACTGTATATTAGTGCAGATTTATTCAGTTCAACCTGTTCCAAGGAATACTTGTCCAAGTTTTAAATATCTCTCACATAAAAACCATAACTTATTTATAACTTTTTTATTTACATAGTAAAATATTTTTATAAGGGATATTTTTATTCTGTGTTTAGCTATCAGGCAAAGAAAAAGAATTTACTGGTACTGTGATGGAAGTTGTCAACGGTGATGCTCTCATGATTAAACTGCCAAGCGGTCAGATCAAGAAAGTTTTCCTGGCAAGCATCAGACCTCCAAGAGATCCGAGGTAAAGGTCTGCAGGAAAACCTGTATAAATCTTCAAACTAAGACACAGGCAAACACATTACTCTTAAATTTAAATGATTTACTTTAACCTTTGACTATGAATGAAAACTGAAAACTGACATAACATTTCCATGTTAAACTTGACACCAGTTTTAAGATGAAACTAGACACGGTTCAATTGAGCCAGCAACAAAGTGTGCCGTTGTAAATTACTAATTTCTGTCGAAAACGCCAACTATTTTACCTATTCAAACTGATAGAACTTTTTGTAAGGTTATGGTTGTGAAAAATGTGCATCTTTTATGACACATCAACTCTCTCAGGGACAAAAACCAAGGAAGAAACTATAATATGGCACATTTGACTATGTTATTTTTTAATAAACAAAGCTTTTTTATTTCAGCGGGCCAGCACCTACTGGAGATGGATCACAACCTTTGGCACCTCGATCCAAGAACTTCCGGCCTCTTTACGACATCCCATGGATGTACGAGGCACGAGAGTTCCTTCGTAAGAAACTGATAGGAAAGAAAGTCAACGTGGTTGTGGACTACAAACAACCTCCGAGAGACAACTTCCAAGAGAAAACTTGCTGCACAGTGACTTTGGCTGGCCTGTAGGTTTGAAAGATGTGTTTTAGATTGCTACTTGTACATATGAATCTTTAATTACATCAAATGGAGGATGGAATATACAGGTTAGAGGTGTGCGTATATCCGAAAGTTTTGTTCAGATTCGGTTGGGTTAGGATATATCCATATTCGAACCGAGCACAAATTTGATATCCGACACTATCCGTTAAATATCTGACTTTATTGGATAGACCGTATATTGTGACATTTTTAGTAAAAACCTTCAAAAGTTAATAATCATCATTAGTTTCCACTTTCCAAGGACGTAATTTGTCAACATTTTGTTTCCATCGACGTTATAGCATGGACGCTACAGCGGCTGAGGAGTAATCATCTATGTATGACAAATATCAAAACATTCATATGTGCTTCGGCTTGATACTACGTAATATACGAAATTGCATTCGGATGAATCAGAAACAAGATGGTTATTTTAATTTACTATCGACACATAGACATGAAAAGAGTGCAGTTGAGCTAAATATTAACCATCAAAGTAATATCAAACATTTCATTTAAACCTTGTATTCATTATTTTCTTTCTCGAGTTTTACTTTTACATAGCCTAAAATATTTGTAAACTTGAAGAGGAAGATGTCTGATGCAATAATACTGAGTTCTCGTTTGGTTCTTTATTGGTTGTTCGCTTGCTTCTGCTTTTTGACTCATGTAGAACAAGACTAAAATAAAGCAGAAAAGAACTACCAAGTTCAAATAAAAGTCAATTCGTTTTTGAACATCCTGTTACTTGGATCACTGCGACGCAATTTTAATTTTATATACAAGTTTATACTCCTACCCCCGATTAACCGGGATAAAGTAGGGTTGAGGCTGTTTCTCGACAATGAATAAATACAAACACTTTAAAATGTGGAAAATATTTGGATTTTCCCTGTCACTGATAGCAATCAACCATGGCTGTTTTAAGCTGGGAAGAAATATGCTTGCTTTAAAAAATTTGAAAAATATCGATATCTGTAATTTTAATAATACAAAATATCATTTTACACACTCGCAGGACATTGTATTTCTGTAAGGTTGATTGAAGCATGTTATGACAGGAGCATAGCATAACTGAAGTGTGTTGTGACAGGAACGTAGCATAATAGAAGCATGTTGTGACAGGAACGTTGCAGAGGCAATGGTGTCCAAGGGGTTGGCAACAGTTGTGAAGTATAGACAAGATGACGACCAACGATCCTCACACTACGACGCTCTGTTGGCCGCTGAGATGAAGGCACAGAAGAGTGGCAAAGGACTGCACGCCAAGAAAGACACACCTAGCCACCGGATAAACGATTACTCTGGAGTGAGTATGATCGATCAATAGTTTCTGATAATTTTGAGTTATCGAGGGATTACTGTACCCTTAAAACCACATTTAAACTTTTAAAATTGTTTACCTTTACGCAGTTTGGTAATAGAAAATGCTGTATTGCGAGTTGCATCAATTCGAATCAGATATCTTTTGAGTCAAATCGTTGCTTTGAATCGAAAATTTGTTGCTGTTTCGCACACACCTACCAGGAATTATGCGTAATTTTTTGGGAAAATCCGGGAATTATGCTTGAGTTTTATATTTCTACCAGGAATTTTCAATTAACTGGTAAATTGAAAATTCCTGGACGTTGATGATTTCCACACAGGCACGGGATATGTTAATGATTTTGCCGCGATCGAGGAAGACTGTGATTATGTTTCTGTTACCAAGAGGGATGGAATAATTCCCAGAAATGCTTGGTGGATCGACCTTGGTACTGTCCGATCTTCTTCCAACTTACAACACTTATAATTACTCTGAATAAAAAAACCCTACAAACATTGCAAGAGCTGCACCCAATTAGTGTATCTTTGATAATGTGTGCCAAAATTATATTTAATTACCTCTTTACAGCAGACTCCCTCTTATTCGGACTCCACGGGACCGAGTCCAGTCTGTATAACGGTGTTCAAATTATCCTAGGTGTTAAAAAAAAAACCTAGGTTTTTAAATTTAATCAGCATGTACGGTTTTACAATTAATTTTCGTTCTCCAACTAGAATAACTATACAAGCTCATGCATTGACAATATTTTAACTAATGACAACTTCGTTTTTAACCAGAATATAAGATCTAAAATGAACCTTGAACTAGGTGTTTCGGATCACAGGGCACTTTTTATTGAAATTTCAAGAAATACTGCACTTTGCAAAAAAATACAGTACAAAAAAAGATTATTTTCAAAACAAAATAAAGCGCTTTTTTATCAACACATATCAGGAGTTAATTGGAATACATTGCCTCAACAAGATGCTCAAACTAATTTTAACCATTTTTTCAATCAGTTATTAGTAAATTTTGATAAATGTTTCCCTCTTAAATTTTACACTAACAAACCACCCAAAAATAAATATAGGAAAAGCTGGGTGACTAAAGGTATTAAAATATCAAGTCAGAGAAAAAGAGAGCTAAGCACTATTGCCAAAACGGTTCAAGATGTTAATTTTAAAAAGTATTACAAAAACTATAGAAAAATATTTAAAGCTGTTTGCGATAAGGCTAGGAAAATGTTTAATTGTAAAGTTATATCATCTTCAGATAATAAGAGCAAAGCGGTGTGGAATGTTGTGAAGTCTGAACTTGGAGTCCTGAATTCCAATCACAGTAGACCTTCTCTTAACCGACCCTAATGGGACCGGACCTAGGTCGGATAATTCAAAAGGTCGGATAAAACGGGCAATCCCTAAAATCATAACATAATGAAGTGCTATTCATTTAGAATTATATAATCATTATTTTGAAGTCATACTTGCATTATTTATAAAATAAACTACTCTTATCTCCTTTTTCATATTGATAGAAATTTCACAAATAAACACAAAACACGGTTAAGTCAAATAGGCCTACTTTCAGTGAATATATTATAATACTAGGCAAGAGTCAATAAAATTCCTATTTTAATAACTTTACTACTGTAGTGTATTAATTAATGCTTTCCAAATGCATCGTAATACAGTACAGAACCTTTTGTCGTCATTAAAGATACAAGCGACCATTTTGTTACAAGACAGGACGTTTATTTATGGCCACTCACTGGAGGTTCGAGGCACAAAAACTATCTTGACCTTGGAGTTGTTAACACTCCTTCCCTGCCCTCCCTACAAGTTGCGTTGTTTGTTTACTCCAGCGATAAGATAATCAGTTCTGAAAATCGTAATGCACTTTATGATGTTATAAATTTGCCGCACAGATAACATATCTGATCAGATGTGCTCGAGCTACGAACCGAGCTACGAACCGAGCTACGAACGATGATGACAAACTGACAATAGGCTATGCTATATTTTTTGTGATCAACACAAAATAACTTATTGTTAGTCATATCCTGTGGAGATAAGCGTATGGTTCAGTTCTCATCGCCCAGCGTGGGAGCGGAAATGCCGAGATTCCTAGAAAGCGGCGGTTAAACCGAGCTGCTCTTAAAGCAAGGTCGGTTAAAACAGACTGTATTATTTTACGATCGAAGGCGGATAATCCGATTATCGGTTAATACGAGGTCGGTTAAGAGGGGGTCTACTGCATTTGGATTTCCCTGATTTGTGTGTCGGAGACAAGCAATTAAAAGATGGACAAAATGTGGTAAATTTTCTCAATGATAAATTTTGTAACATTTACAAAAATATAAGTTGTATGCTTTGCTTACACACTGCAACTAATTTGATTAATAATACTAGTAGGCCTAATAATATAAGAATGAAATTTCAGTTCAGACATGTATCGATTTTAGAAACTAAAAAAAACCGTTAGAAATTTAAAAAATAAAAAATCTTCTGGATGGGATGAAATTCCTATTGAATTAATTAAAAATGTCATAAACCATATTGCCTCTGTGTCTAGTAATCAATCAATGTTTTGATGAAGGAATTTTTCCCTATCAATTAAAAAATGCTGAGCTGAAACCACTTTTCAAAAAAGGCTCAGTAATGGACCCTGATAACTATCGTCCTATTTCAATACTCCCATCTTTGTCTAAAATCTTTGAAAAAATTGCTTACAACCAAATCTATTCATATTTCGAAAATAATGATTTATTTACCAATAAACAATATGGTTTTAGATCTGGGAAAAACACTATATCTGCTGTCTCAGATTTCATAAATCAGGTTTCTGATGGCTTGGATGGGTCTCAGAGCACAGCTGCGGTGTTCTGTGATCTATCCAAGGCATTTGATTGTGTAAATAACAATATATTAATGAGTAAACTTAAATATTATGAATTTTCTGATATGGCTTTGTCTTGGATGCATTCATATTTGACTAATAGACATCAAAGAACAATAATCGTAAAAAAAGGTAAAATACCCCCGCCGCAGCAAACCTTCAGACTAAGCGAATTTCCATTTGACTGATTTGATTTACACTGAAATGTCTACTTAAAAATATAACATTTATTCCCGATTTAAATAGAATAAGTTTAACAAGTACTTAGGTTTGCTGCATCAGGGAGGTAAAACTGTTTTTTTTATGTTAATAGTTAGTAAGAAATAAAAACATTTTCCAAATTTGATCAAAATATGTTCATAAACAAGCAAACTACAACAGTTTACCTATTCTCCATAAGAATAACATGGGAATTTTAAATTTACAATTTTTTGGAATTTTCTCCGTAACCATTAGGCGCATAATAACGCTTCAATATACTAAATTATTTGTTTTTTTAAGCTCTACAAAATGGTTTGGAAATAAATTGCTAAATTTTATGTTTTTTGGGTCAAAAATGTGAAAAACCTATTTTTACCCCATAAAACCCCCCGTAAACCCCCGTTCCCATGGTCCGATCATGCTGGATCGCGAACTCGTTCGAATAAACGTAGGTTTACACGTTTGTACCAAATTTCATCAAAATCGGATCATTTTTGCTCGAGTTATCGTGCTAACGGACACATATATATATATAAATATATAAATATATATATATATATATGAATTTGAACGGATGGTGTTTTTGGCCTTTAGGGACCTCGAAATGAAAAAAAAAATCGGTCCCGCGTCCAGGTCTTACCATGAGTACTACGGTAATAGCTTATTCCCTATATGGGAAATTCGCTAAAATGTATTTCACAGTGGCTTAACCCTTTGGAGACTTTTCACGAATAAGACTCGTGATGGGGTTATGTGGCCTAAAGGCTCTATCACGAGCCTGGCTCGTGATGGTGCAGACGTTCAGAAAAACGCTCTGAATACGCTCCAGTTGTACTGAACTGGATTGAAATTAGTATTTACGGAAACAACAGAAGCTTAGCTTTATTCTAGTGTCTGGTTTTATATGGTTTACTCTTTGTAAGGAAGTAAAACATCTGATCAAAGTTTTCGTTTCGCGATCGCTACAGTTGCCGTCTGCTTTTTAGTTGTTATTGTTTTAGTGCGTGTTTCAGTAGTGAATGTTTATGTGGTTATTTTTATCATGTCAAATCGCTTTGATGAAATATTTTCAAGCGAAATAGATCGTTTGTTGGATGAGAATAGTGAATCAGAGATAGACTCGGATAATGAAAGTGAAAGTGGCGACGAACTTGTAAATGTTGCACTTGAGGACTTCCGTAGTGACATTGACAATGAGAGTGTAAGCTTAGAGGAGGTAGGATGCAATGGCAGTGTTTCATTTATTGATGATTTAGGCCTAGATGTAACTGAAGAGAATGATTTGCCTCAGCCTATGTTAGGCCTAGAAATAGGCCTACCGGTAACTGAGGAAAATGAACTCCCTCAGCCTATGTTAGGTCTAGGTGTAACGGAGGACTTGTCTCAGCCTATGGATATTGAAGTAGGCCTAGGTGGCGAAGGAGAGCGTGGCCAAGGTGATAGGCTAAGGGTTAGGGGTAGAGGAAGAAAAAATGTAAGAGGTCGGGGTAGAGGGAGGGAAGAACATAATCAACAAGGACAAGGGGATGGGCCTAGGGTTAGGGGTGGAAGACAAAATGTAAGAGGTCGGGGCAGAGGGGGAAGAGTAAGAGGTGAAAGGGATGTAGATCGTGAACAAGTTGGGAAACGAAAACGAAAAAGGAAGAAGAGGCCAGATGCTTGGGTATGGGCTGACGAGGATAACGTACCAAAAGAAATCCCCTATGTTGATGTCTCTGGACTGAATCCTGCTACAGCCAGAAAACTTGGAGACAATCCTAGTGCTTTCCAGTGTCTGGAGGCATTTCTGGGAGAAGAATTTTTTGCCATGGTTTGCCAGGAAACTAATGACTATGCCGCGACACAACTGGCCAAACCTAACCGAAGAAAAAATTTGATGACGATAAGTGGCAACCGCTAACCATCCCTGAGCTAAAGGCCTATTTTGCCTTATATATTTTGATGGGTCAAGTGAGAAAACCCACCATAAAAATGTACTGGACATCCAGAAAAATACTTGAAACACCCATATACGCTGAGGTAATGACATACCAGCGCTTCAAACTTATTTCAAGATACCTTCATTTCGCAGATGAAGAGTTTGCTGAGCAAGGAGACAAGCTTAAGAAGCTGAGGCCTGTTATATCCTACATGCAAACAAAGTTTATGCACACCTACACTATGAATCAGAATCTAGCGATCGATAAAAGTCTTGTTAAGCTAAGGGCACGGTTATCATACGTTCAGTTCAATCCCAAAAAAAGGGCCCGTTTTGGCATAAAAATTTATAAACTTTGTGAAAGTGCTAGTGGTTATTGTGGTGATTTCAAGATATATACAGGAGATGATAAGGCTCCTAACATCCCAGCTAGTGAAGCTGTAGCTATGCAATTAGCTGATTCAGTACTTGATTTAGGCCATATTTTGTATATCGATAACTGGTACAGTTCTCCTGGGTTATGTAAGCGGTTGTTAGAGAGAAAAACACATGTTGTAGGCACCGTAAATCTAGAAAGAATTAACATGCCAGAAGAATTTGATTCTGCAAATTTGGAAATAGGGCAAGCGATTCGTCGAAGCAAGGATGGCATCCTAGCTGTGAAATGGAAGGATGGGAAAGATGTACATGTTCTTTCAACAATACATGCAGGAACTGAAATGACTGTAGATAAAGTGATTCAAAGGAAAGGTATAGTGTCGGAAGTGATAAAGCCCAAAAGTGTGATAGAATACAATAAGGGTATGCTTGGTGTAGATGTACAGGACCAGATGTTGGCCAGCCATCCCATCATGAGAAGAACTATAAAATCATACAAAAAACTGTTTTTTTATCTGATGGACATGGTAATTTTTAACTCTTTCTGCATATGGAGAAAAATTAAAGGTAAAAAAAATACACTACAGAGATTATAGGATTGATTTGGTGGAGCAGATCCTTGAACGCGTTCAACTGCCTACTCGTTTATCTCCTGGTCGGCCTTCAAAGGACAATCCAATGCGGTTGCAGAGTAAAACATGGGGACATTTCCCCATGCTAATCCCTCCTACAGAGAAAAAACAGTTACCAACAAGAAACTGCAAGGTGTGTTATAAAAACAAAATTCGCTCCGAAACGAGATGGCTCTGTAAAAAATGCGTTGTGCCACTCCATCTAGAGGAATGTTACGAGGCATACCACACCAAGACCAACTACTAGAATATCCAGAAAATCAAGATCATTGTAAATAGTGTACAGCTTAGTATTAGTTTTTAGTTTTGACCAGTTTTAGTTACAAAGTGCAAACAAAACTTGTGTGTTATTGAAAAATGTGTAGGCCTATATCATGGACATCCCGACATCCCTTAGCTCCGAGGCTAAATAACAATATTATGGTGAGTAGTCATGTTTTTTGTTTCCATTGTTTTACTTCCTCTATGTATATGTTTCTCCAAGGATAATCAATAAAATAAAGTACCTCTGGATCTATAATTCTTCTTAGTAGGCTATTTGAAAATGTTGGCAAATATGTCGGTTTTTCGATGAATGCATTGTTTTACGATAATAAATATATAAAAAAAAGTATAAGTCCTACAGAAATAATCTTGACATTTCCACGTAAGGAAATAAATTCTGCACACAAATATATCAATTGTATAACTAATAGGCTCAAAAAAATAAAATTTATTTATGCTTGCTTTTGAAAAATTAAAAAAAATTTTAAAAATATATTTTTATTTACAAAAAATATTTTTTTAAATCATTTTTTAAAGTTTAAAACCATATGACATGAGAGGAAATTTAATTTAGATAAATAAAAACATAGGTTTTATGTATTTAGGTCAAAAATTCAATTTTGTACAGTTATTTTAGTAAACATCTGTAAATTGGCCCATTTTAATAGGGTTCTTCAGGTATTGTCA
The DNA here is from genome assembly GCF_028750875.1 of Macrosteles quadrilineatus. Classification (NCBI taxonomy): domain Eukaryota; kingdom Metazoa; phylum Arthropoda; class Insecta; order Hemiptera; family Cicadellidae; genus Macrosteles; species Macrosteles quadrilineatus. The sequence goes on along the minus strand of NW_026542598.1, from coordinate 31,622,554 downwards.
GGGAATAAAATACTCAGTCTCCAATGGGTTAACACTAAATGTGGGGTTCCGCAAGGGTCAATACTAGGCCCCTTGCTATTTTTAATATTTATAAATGACTTACCTCGAAATGTATCGTCTAACCTTATCTTATATGCTGATGACACTACAGCAATAGTTAAATCAAATAATTTGCAAAATCTTAAACAAGAAATCAGTCTTTCTATTCTTAATTTATCTAATTGGTTTACAGCCAACGGGCTAAAACTTAATAATTCTAAAACACAGGTGATGTTATTTCAAACAATTCAGAATAGGCAAAACTCCACTGTTGAATTATCTTATGATAATAATATTATATCCTTTACTGAAAATGCAAAATTTTTGGGTTTAGATATCGATAAGAATTTAACATGGAAAACACACATAAAAATGGTAGTTGGTAAATTAAATACGGCTTGCTTTCAAATGTATGTTTTGAGAAATGTAATAGATTTAAAAACTAAACTCACAAAACTATGCAATGTTCTTTTCTGTCTTGCAATACGGGATTGAATTATGGGGAGCAACTTCTTATTCTAAAGCAGTTTTCAAAATTCAGAAGAAATGTATAAGGATTTTATCATTTATGCCTAAAAGAACCTCATGCAGAGCTTTATTTGCTAAATATGAGATATTAACTTTGCCTTCACTTTATATATATTAAAATGATGGTGAATTTTAAAATTAATTATCAAATGTACAATGATAAACAAATCAGTCATCCATATCTTACACGCTCAAAAAATTTTCAATATCCAAGACATCGCCTTTGTTTATATGAAAGATCTCCTTATTACATGGGATTAAGGCTTTACAACAGTCTACCCACTAATTTCAAAGAAATTACCAGTATTTAAAAATGATTTCAAACGATACCTTTTACAGAAAAATTATTATAATATTTCCGATTATTTAAATGATAAGTAAATATATTTTAGTTTAAGCTATGTGGATTTTAGTTTTGTTATGTAACTTAGTGTTTAAGATCTCTGACAATATCACCTGTTTCACCAGCTAACGCTGGATCTGTGAAATGTTTTGTGATAATAAAGTAATATTTCATTTCATTTCATTTCATTCAAGTTAAACCGACGTCCCCAAAAACTCGTAAAGATTTAGCGTTTAAATGCGTGTTTGACTTAAATTTAGGAGATCATTGTATTTAGACCACATGATCACTGGTCTCAAATCTTTCCCACGAGAACGGTTGTTTCAGTACCGCCTACTTCCTGCCGATCTAGTCCGGTTAAACCGAAGTGCTGATAAAAATTGTCCGGTTAAAGAGATGTAATTTCCGCCGAGTGTAGTCCAGTTAAAAGGTGTCCGGATAAGAGGGAGTCTACTGTATCAGTTACACCTGTCATGAATAAACTGTGGTTTACTGACTGAATTGGTAAAATTAAAAAACCTGAAGGATGAAATAGTAACAAAATAGTTGGTTGTACCAAGTTTATAGAGTCAACATACAATTTATTGACAATATAATTCTTTGTTATTTGCTGCCCAGAGCTGGATTGCCACATAGCACAATGTTTTAAAAACAAATAAGTTGCTGCCATGCACTGTTCAAGACCACAATTCGTACACAACAGAGACCTACACCAAGGATATCCTAACGCACACGGTACGCGTCCCTGACTCGTGTTGTATCCGTAATCTTTTCCTCCAATATCACAGCACTGGCAATCTTGTTTTGCTATCAAGTGACTTAAGTCAGCTGATAGAGCCATTTGAATTTGACTTTAAGATTACAAAGTTTAAATAAGTCCATTTTAGTGGTAGTCACAATTACAGATTTGCATTTGCACTAAGACTGTTGTTGGTTTTCAGGATGCGCAAAAAGCGAAGCAGTTACTTCCACATTTAAGAAGGGGAAACCGCATTGAATCGTTAGTTGAATTTGTAGCAAGCGGTTCAAGGTTACGACTCTTCATTCCCAAGGAAAGCTGCTTAATCACATTCCTTCTCGCAGGTAAGGTTTTAGTGGGAAACTAAATTCCTTATCTATATTGAAAACAAGTTTTGGGTGTATGGAATGGGTTTTAAGAAATCTTGTGCGTACAGTACAACCCAGCTAATCCGTGACTTACGGGACCGGGACCATGGTCGGAACAATGAAAAGTCAGAGGAGCATATTAAATTAATTTCTTAAGAGACATTTATTGATCGCAAGAGACTATTTTGCCACGATCACGGGAGATGATGATGTTGTTTCTTTTACCAATGGAGATATTCAGGTATTCAGGAGTTTGTCGCAATAGCAGATGGACCCCTAACAACGATTAAGTTTCCAAGATTGCTGGAGATGATGATGATTCCGGTGACTTCTGGTGTGCCACAGGGTTCACACTTGGGACCATTCTTGTTCAGTATGTTTGTCAATGACGTTGGTAACTCGTTGAGCTGCAAGTATCTCTTATTCGCAGACGATATCAAGATCTACAAGAAAGTGTCTTCTCCGCAACATCAACATGAACTCCAAGAAGCTCTTAATGCCGTTGCGATGTGGTGCACCTATAACTTGATGGAACTTAATTCTGGAAAGTGTGTAGCTATGTCATTTGGAAGACCTCTGAACTTGCTTGTCAACGACTACACAATTCTAGGCACTCAGCTAAAAAGAGTAAATGGGGCTAGAGATCTTGGAGTGTTCATAACCCCTACTTTGGACCCAGGTGAACACAGACAGAGAATATGCAAGAAGGCCAATTCTGTACTGGGTTTAATTGTCCGTATTTCAAGGAGTGGTGCTTTCTCTACGAATACTTGGAAGATCTTGTATGTATCATTGGTGAGACCAATTCTCGAATACTGCTTCACTGTATGGTCTCCGTTCTAAATTGACCATATAAATTCCTTGAAAATGGTTCAAAAGCGCTTCCTTCGCCTGGTTGGTGTTCGAGCAGGGATTTGTTATACAGATGTAAACACTGATCAGGTTGCAGCTCAACTACAATTGCTGTCACTTTCATCAAAATGAACTGCATTGGACCTGATTTTCCTGTATTGATTAAAATCTAGTAGGCATGTGTTAAGGTGTTTTTGAATCAGAAGAAAATTTAACAACCTCCAATGCTGTAAACATTAGGGTTCCAAATTTATTGCAATTTTTTGTTATTTTCCCCTTAAGATCTAATAGTTACTCCCACCCATTATAAGTTTGTTATTGAGTTAGTTATATTGATATTATATAGCTAACCATTATAAGGGTTGTTGACAAGCAAATGGGAGAAAGTATGGGTCAGTTTGTTGGTATAGTTTATTTTCCTAAATAAGTAGACAATTACACCTTACACCTTACTGTGCTCAAGAACTAATAATAAGTAGCAATTTTATCACATCAAAGAGATGTTCGGGATTTGTTGGCTTCTTAACCCCTTAAAGGCTCTTACCAATTGCACAGTTGCCCTCTGTTGCAGGCATTAACTGTCAAAAAGCCCCGAGGCAGATTCCTGGAGGGAAGGTGGAAGGAGATCCGTTTGGAGAGGAAGCTTTAGCCTTCACCAAGGAGCGTTGTTTACAACGAGAGGTGAGAAGAGTTAATATTTTGGTGTAATCCTTAGTTATTGGGGATCGATCACAGATTGGTTCTCTTTTCATCCAAAGATAGCTGTTATAAGTTTTTGAGATACAGTTTTCTAAATATTTTATGAAAAAATTATACACTTTATATATTAAGGCATCTCTTCATTTGTCGATGTAACAAACAATTCGCTCCTCGCACACCACATGATTTCACCCGCCCGGGAAACCATCTGACAGCCTAAATCCTTTATTGTACAAGGAGCGTTAGGTTAACCAAAATAAAAGGGGGGGGGGAGAATGGTTTACATAATCAAAATTGCAGTTTAACACGTTCGCTGCTGACCGCTAGATGCCGGGACGGCGCCAGGAGCTGAACTAACGCTCGCCGCTGCGTAAACATTGCTGCCGATACACTGAATTACAGTAAAAACAAAAGTAGTTATACTGGATGGCAATGTTCTGCAATAAAACTGGCTTAGGACATAGTACTAAGTGATTCTGATAGATAGCAGCACTACCCAGGTTGCAGTCGGTAAAGTAGTGTCGCTATCTAGCAGGAAGGAGGTGGGACAGAGCCCTGTTCTAAACGACCCTGGTGGTGATTTTGGGAAACTATATTTTTTATTGTCAGAAAAGTACGTCCCCACGAGCTGCAAAGAAATATAGGACGCTCGTGACGAGCTGGCTGATCGATGGTAACGTTAAACAACAATGAACGGCCGTGGCCCGTTTGGTGTTCCGGAACGTCCGTAGCAGCGAACTTGTTAAGCAGTTTTTTAGCTTCCTAGTGATGAGAATAACACTAAATTGTAACTTAAGTATATGTTTTGGTTATAAATATAACACTTTTTGTGAAAGTTGAGGAATGATGTATACGTAGATCTATCGTGTGTAAAAAATATTATTGCTGCTCTACTGTTTTCTTTAAACCATCTTGTTTGATTTTTCTTACTATAAAATCTTTTGCAATGACACCACAATTTTGAAGGCACTGACTGACTGGCTTCTGTTTCTGTCTAATTAACGTTATAAATCATAACCGAAACCCGTGCCCCTCTTTGGTTTGGTCACGCCATGTTATCTATCTTTGTCTATGCATTTCAGTCTTTTTTTTATGCCATTTCAGTTTATTGTTGTTTCTGTTAAAAGTATTTTTGTTGAGATAGGTTCTGCTGTATAGATTTCCCACTACATTTGTATTATTGCTTGCGTTTTTGGCTTTGTATTATTGCTCCACGTTTTTTCAGCCCAACTAAAATATACACACTGTTCACAGGTAGAAATCACAGTGGAGAGTACAGACAAGGCAGGTAACTTCATCGGATGGTTGTGGGTTGAGAACACTAACCTGTCTGTGGCGTTGGTCCAAGAGGGATTAGCAGAAGTACACAGTTCTGCGGAGAGCTCAGAGTTCTACAGACAGCTGGTCAACGCAGAAGAAGCGGCCAAAGCAGCCAAGTTGAAGGTATGGTCAAAACATCGCTTTATCTTTTTTTGTCCCCCAATTTTACATTCCAGGACGCTAGGCTTTAGTCCGGAATCGTTTTATACTTCAGGATAGGCCTTGAGGGTGGTGCCACTATCACTCAGATTACATCGATTGGTGATTGGCAAGATTTGAACAAGGGATCTGGAACTGTATATATGTTCCTTACCTACAGAAAATACATAGCGGGTTTACTTGGAGGTTGTGGCTAAAGGTGGAGCCCCTTAGCTTCACCTTTAGACCAGCTCAAGTATTTTTTACAATAGTTGTATAAAATACTTGGAACCATCACTCTATCGATTTTCTTTGCAAATACAAATACCAATTTTTAACTCTACCCTTCAAATTTACTGCAACTACTAAAGATCAAAAGAACACCAGGCCAAACAGCATCAATCTCGGACTCAATAGTAAAAGTGAATGTAGTCCTCAATTCAAGTTTGATTTGTTATAACAAAAACTTTAAATTCACTAGATATGAACATATGAAAAATGAGTTTCAAAATCAATAATTCTCAAATGTTTGCAGATGTGGCAGACTTATAACCCAGAAGAGGAAAAAGAAAAGCACGAAGAGGAACAGGTAACGGAAAGGAAAGTCGAACCTCAAAAAGTGTTCGTCATAGAAGCAACGCCAGACCTCCATGTATTCGTTCAACTTGAAGAACAAGGACCAAAGTTAGAAACCATGTTAGCCAAGCTGAGACAAGAACTAGAAACTGACCCGCCTCTTCCAGGATCATACACTCCCAAAAGGGGTAAGTTTTAAGTTTTGATCTTTACAATAGTGTTTACTAAGAGCTTTGCCCTTGTTTTTCTACAGAGCATAAGCCTAGCGTTACAAAAATAAGTTGTTAGGAAATCCCACATATTTTCTGTTAAAATTGAAAACGTTTTAACCTCCATTAAATTTTTTTTTTCGAGGGAATAGCACTCGGTTTTGGAATATATTAAGGAATAAGGAATGTATACACTAATTTTTATAAAAGAGTTCTAGGTAGTTGAAAGCACACAAAATGTTCACAACACAATAAACTTGAATAAATTCCTTGCAGGGACAAAATGTCAAGTTAATTGTTTTGTGAATTTTCTTTGTGCTTTCAACTAACGGGAACTCTTTTCTAAGGTAAATCAGTTGGGTATCCCTTCTTCCTAATTGTATGTACCATAAAATTAGTAATTCATGATCAGATATAAGCTAGTAAAAAGATTATTAAAAAGCTTATGTAGTAGTAATTTTATACATCTCATTCTCATGGTAAGCATAAATAATAATAATATTTAGTCAAATAATTAACTTTATTTTTAATAGCTTATACAATTCACAATTACAATAAAATATTTAATTAAGACAGTCATTTATATAAGAGGGGACCGATGCACATTTTACAAGGGTTCGAAATTTGTTTGCTAGGCAAAACAAAAATACGTTCAATACCCTTTTACCATTCAGAGATTATGTTTGCTTCAGACAGTTATCATCCTTAAAATAATTCTACCTTTTTACTTGAAACGAAATTTGTTTATTGTCGATCTAAACAATACAGAGTTATTTTCCTACATCAATCAGGTTCCAAACATAAAATTAGCGTGTTAAGTTTATTTTATAATCTAACTGTGGTTAAATATAAAACTTAAGGATTAGCATTTAAACACTAAACCTAAACCGTTATGTTGGTCAGAGGGGTTTTTAAAAGTTATTCATTTCAATATTCGCAGTTATAATAAAAATATAGATAATGTATTAATTCTTCTTGAAGACTTGAAAGTAAAATTTGACTTAATTGTACTTACTGAAGCGTGGTTGGAATGTGGAAACAATTTGATAGATTTGGAGGGATATGATGTGTACTCAACTGAAATACATTGGAACAGAAACGACGGTGTAATTGTGTATTGTAAAACGGAACTTGGAGTAACATCACAACAGATATCAATGGGTGAGGCGACGGGATTACAATTAGATTTTTACACTGATAACAGACACTTTTGTGTAGTAGCTATATACCGTAGTCCATCTATGAACTATCATTCATTCGTAACTGATCTAAACAACTACTATAGCAATGTTAATAAACACACTACTTACTTTTATGTTGGTGACATCAATATAGACATTTTACATAGTTGTCAAAATGTTTTTGAAAAAGACTATTACTTAAACATACTTTACAGTGTTGGCTTTACCGATTACATAAACAAACCGACAAGAGTAACTGAACGATCTGAGACCTGTATTGACCATTTATTTGTAAATCACTTTGATTATTCCGCAATAAGTTCATGCATACTTAAAACAGATGTTACAGACCACTATGCTATTGTTGCTAAACTTGAATACTGTTCTTCTAAAAATCTACACACAAAAACAGATGACAACGAAACAATCACTTACATAGACCAGAAATTGCTACAAGAGCTGATTGAGCGTCAGCCATGGGACCATGTTCTGGCTCTGCAGGATGTTAATCTCTGCTGCGATGCATTTATTAGTACTTTTGACCATCTTAAATGCCAAGCGACGAAGTCTAAATATAAAACCAGTAGGCATAAGAAACTAAAGCCTTGGATTACAACCAACCTAATTCGTGGGATACGTGAACGTGATAGATTAAGTAAACGTGTAAAAAGGCACCCTTTCGACGAAAACTTGAAAGTCAACTACCGTAATTATCGTAATTGGTTAAACCGAGAAATCAAGTTAGCAAAAATTTCCTATTACAAACACAAAATTCTCGAATCAACTGGACGGCCAAAAGAATTTTGGAATATAGTAAATGAAATAAGTGGTATAAAGAAAATTCGTGAAAAATTCCCATTAAGTCTTTTTTATGAGAAATCTGATAAGGACGGTATAAAAAAAGTAGCAAACTCGTTTAACAACTTTTTTACAAATGTAGGTAGGAATCTTGCCCAACGCATACCGCAAATGGCTGGACCACCGCTGGTTGACGATTCAGCGTTCAGAGTCAGACATGAGTTCCGGCTAGAGCCGGTCACCGACAGCCAACTTGAGTGGTGTATTGGGGATTTGCGTGGTGGATCTGCTCCTGGTATTGATGGAATTTCGACGATTTTATTAAAAAATAATATTCCGGCACTGATACCTCCACTCAAACACCTAATTAATCTAAGCATTCTCTCTGGACAATTTCCTGACCGTTTTAAGATAGCGAAAGTAGTTCCTTTGTATAAATCTGGCACAAAGCAAGAGTTAAACAATTATCGCCCAATATCCCTGTTGAATGTTATGTCTAAGATTTTAGAAAAATGTGTCAAAATACAATTGCACTGTTATTTGGAAGATAATAATTTGTTATCAGAATGCCAGTATGGTTTTAGGAAGAGTAAAAATACCAGTGATGCTCTCTTCGCTATGAATAAATATATTTCGGAAAGTATTAACGGAAATGAAAAAGCATTGACTGTGTTCATTGACCTTGCAAAGGCATTTGATTCCATTGATAGAAATATTCTCTTAAATAAAATGGAATGCATCGGAATTCGTGGTTTGGCCCTGAAATGGTTTAGTAGTTATTTGAATAAACGCAGCCAGTTAGTTTCTATTAACAACAATTTTAGCGATATACGTGAAATAGACTACGGAGTTGTCCAGGGCAGTACGCTGGGACCATCCCTTTTTTTGATTTACATAAATAATTTAGACAAACTTCCAATCACAGGAAAGCTCTTTTTATTTGCCGACGACACTGCAGTTATATTCAAAGGTAATACTTGGGACCAAACATTCAATGCAGCGCAAACAGATATGTTCCTTATTCAAAAATGGTTTTCCCAAAATGTATTATCAATGAATGTATTGAAAACAAAATATATGCCAATTTTCCTCAGACAAAGTAGTGAGCCTCCCGCCAACCTCAGACTTGTGATGCATGTTTGTGGAGATCCAAGTATCTCTACCTGTGGTTGTTTACATTTGGAGAGAGTAGATCATTACAAGTACTTGGGAGTGATATTGGATAGTAGGTTAAGATGGGAACCCCATATTGAATATTTGAAGACAAAACTTAGGAAGTTAATTTATGTTTTTAGAAACGTACGCGAAATTCTTAACGTTAATGAAATAAAAATGTTATACTATGCATTTGTCCAATCAGTACTTCAATATGGAATTGTAGTATGGGGAGGAGCTAGTAGTAATATTTTAAATCCACTGTTTGTCATACAAAAACTAATTATTAAAATAGCTTTTCGATTCAACAGGCGTTTCCCTACAAATTTATTATTCAAAAACACACAATTACTTTCGGTGCGTCAACTTTTTATCAAAACTTTACTTGTATATACCTATTCCAATCCAGATTTGATAGTGACGCCAATCACACATAACTATCCCACCAGAGGAGCTGTAAATGTAGGTATGCAGGTACCCCGAGTTTTCAAGTCTGCAAACCTTACCAATGCTTTTTATATTGCAAATTTTTTGTATAGGAATATACCATCAGAGATTAGAGATCTACAGGTATCTCTTCCAGTTTATAAACGTTCGGTAAGCAGTTGGCTGTCGGAGATAGGGCTCGATCAGTCTGAGACACTTATCAGTTCAGTATACATTACTTAACAATAATTAATACACAAGTACACCAAACAATATTTAGCGTACAGATAACAGATATCAGTAACTGCAAATCCAATCACTCGACTACCTTTTACTTAGCATTGACTGTTCCTGTAGCTGTCTCATAGCTTAATTGTAATTTAATTGTAATTTTGATTAATTTAGTTTTAATTTCAAAGAATATTTGTATTTGTAATAGAGCTCGTCCCGCGCACAGGTCTTTTACGGCCTATGCGGGACTATTGTTCGTATGTTGTATATATATATGTTGTAAATAATTTCTGGAAATAAAACAGATTTTGATTTGATTTGATTTGATTTGGTCACCATCACTGGTTCTTTGAAAGCGAACTCTAGAAATAAACTAAAAGCTAGGGGTATGAAGACCGGAAGCAAATTACGTTTTAGCTAACATTCGTCACTCCGCTAGATCATAAGCTTTACAATGACTTATCAATCGTAAAAATCTGTTTAGTAGGATGGGTGAATAAGGGATGATACAGAGAAAAAACTTATTGTATTAAGTATACAGATTTTACTTGTAGAATAGGCTTACTCATGTCATGAATTTAATTGCAGGGGACCTGTGTGCAGCTAAGTTTACTGAAGACAATTTGTGGTACAGAGCAAAAATTGAAAAGGTGCGTACTAATTTAACTATTTTATTTAAATTAGCCTTTTAAAATAGACACATGTTACAAGTCTTTTGTTCTTAACGATCATATTTACTTGGCAACCCAAAAGGGGAACGTTAAATTTTCAAATAAGTTGTGTAGCAAAATTTTTTTGAGGTAGTGGCTGTCGTCAATCAGGTTTTTAAGCCAGAAATAAAATATTTTCAACATTTGAAGAGGAAATTGTCAAAGCCGTTATCGAGATCTTTGTGCAAGCAAGCATACATACAAGCAAACATTGCCCAAGAGTATAGGATAATATTGTAAGCTCCTGTAACTGAATATTATAAAATAACCCAAATCAGTAATAACTCCATACCAAACAGAGTGTTAAGAAGGTAAATAAATGTTAACTGTTGACAGGCAAGTGGGGGCAAAGCGCAAGTTCTGTACGTTGACTATGGCAACAGAGATGAGATTCCATTCTCCCGTCTGGGTCAGTTGCCATCAGCCTTCGCCCAGGACAAGTACTACGCTCACGAGTACGCCCTGGCCTGTGTAAAGCTGCCTCAGGACGTAAGTAATCTCAGCAGTACTCTTATATTTTTAATAATTCCGAGAGCTGTTTGGAAAGTAACCTGCAGCGAGCTGTATGAAAACAGTTTATTATACTTCTTACTAAATAACGACATCTATACTTTACTCTTCCATATAATTACCATACATTTAGGCACTTACAGCATCCTATTATTTTATATTACATTAAAAAAAACCTGTTGAATTCATAATAATGTTTGTAGATTGATGCTTTTATAGTGATCTATCCAAAATATTTTTGTAGACCAATATTATTGTTAACATGATTGTGTCTCATCTTTGAAATACCATTTTTGTATCAAAGTAAAGTTTTTTCTTAACCTCTAAGCGTATTTTTGTTTTTTGTAGCCTGACTACATCCAAGATGCCATTGAAGCGTTGAGAACGGACACGATGAATAAACCAATCCTGCTTAACGTGGAATATCGAATGGCGTCCGTACCGTACGTGACTCTCACTGATGAGGCAACCAACAATGACATCATCGAAGGTCTGATCAAGGACGGACTGCTGCTGGTCGACACTAGCAAGAGGGACAGGAGGATACAGAAATTGGTGAGGAAATACTGAAATACATGACATACAATAAAGTACGGTATATACAATACTGACAGTACGGAAATACATACTCACAGTATGCGAGATATTGGTTTAGCTAATCCGAAAACGGGGAAATCTGGGAATCATTTGTGAGTTTTTTAAAGAACTGGGGAATTCAAATATAAAAACCAGCCCAAAATCACAATTTTTTCACATTTGAATTGTCAAAATTTGCAATTTCGGGAAACTAATCACAAATAATGGACTTTTTTGCGATCTCAAGAAGTGATCTAGAGTTGAGATAAGTGATCTAAGAAATTTAACTTTCAAGTTTGTCATTTCTCAAAATTATTTAATACAATTGGAGAGGATTTCTGTTTATTTTTTACTATTGTAATTTATTCAAGTACATATTCAATTTTTTTACCTAGTCTCTGGTCATAATCTGTTGTGTTGTTTCAGCTCCAGCAGTACACGAAAGCACAAGACGAAGCAAAGAAGGCCCATATTGGAGTCTGGCAGTACGGTGACATAACCGAGGATGATGACAAAGAGTTTGGCCTCGGCCGCTAATCATTCTTACACACCAGTTCTACCTGTGACATAATGATAATAGTGTCGAGAAAACTGAAAAGTTACTTTCAGATCTCAAGCTTGTTGAAACATAATCAGACATAATGATATGCATGTAATTATTATCGATATTTGCATCCATCTTCCATTAACGTATCGTTTAGTAAGTTTTTCTTTGTTTTTTTAGCCTGTCTGATTTTTGGACCGGTTAGAGGTTAGTTTTTATTTTTGTGGTTTTTATTATCGAGACTGATGGTAAATTATTTACAATGTTTGCTAAGAGCATATTTTTACGGATGTTTTATTTATCGTTAAAGTATTTATCACACTGTTGTGTATCCGACATACGATCATTTTTATATGAAATATTATGAAAGACCAATTGATAGTTGATTTCTGTATCAGGGATTTGTGGGCTGAGGCTGTAAGAAGATAATTTAAAATCAATTGTGTTATTTTATTTCTCCTTTTATATCTCCTTGATTAATAATACTGTACCTTTACTATTGATACACTTCGTATCCAAAAGTTGATGATACTGTACTACTAATCCGAAACCAACCACAGTCAAACCATGATTATTAACCATAATAAAGGGGGTGGGGACATTTTGGGTAAACTACATTCTCGGTTATTCAATGGTTGGAGTTTAAAGGATATGGCTTTTCAAAAAGACCTGAACGGTCATTTTTACGTTATTTTAGTTACTGTAATCTTTAAATCTACAAATGTATACAGTAAATCTATACACTAAAATAAACGACAGTTGTTTTCTGAACATCTCTTTATCTGTAGTATATCTGTGTCGTATTCTCCATTACATTCCATTGGCTAAACCGGGCCTACTACCAGTGTCATGGCGGACGGTTCCTGTTGCTTAGCTAATATTCCAATTGGTTAAATTTTTTATGATTTTGATTAATGAATAAAGGGAGTGGGTTAGGAAGGGAAGTAGAGATAAACGCCACAGATTATTACTGGGGAATGTGCTATTGGGCCCTTAAATTACTGCTACAAAGTAGACTTTTGTCAACGGGAACCAAAGAAAAACTTTTATAAAACTATAATACAGCCAATAGCACTCTACGGATCTGAAACCTAGACATTGACGAGGAACAACGAAAATAAAATAAGTTTATGAAAACAAAAAAACTAAGAACTATGTGTACCTTCCCATCAACAGAAATTGGGTGTGGAGGAACAGAACAAACAAAGAATTAAGGGAAATTTGCCCTTAGGGGTAGCGGGGGTAGGGGGTAGCTCAAAATTTTCAAATAGCAAGTATAGTCTTGTTTGGTATCATTTTGTAGGTCTTGACAAAACATAACAATTAACATAAAGAAAATAGAAATCAGATCATTAATAACAAAATGACAGCTAAAAATGATTGAGACAATGGTTATTTAAAGTAATTTTGAACTGCCATTTTGTTATAAATGGTATGATTTCTATTTTCTTTATGTTAATTGTTATGTTTTGTCAAGACCTACAAAATGATACCAAACAAGACTATCCTTGCTATTTGAAAATTTTGAGCTACCCCCTATCCCCGCTACCACTAAGGGCAAAATTTTCAAAACTGGCCATAATTATTGTAGCCCTTCATATCCAAACAAGTTGCCGCAAACCGATTTCAAATATCTCAAATAGTAACAAAGTTAAAGAGGGTGCAAGTTAATTTTTAGCCACCCTCATGGTTATTTGGATTTGAAACGTTTTAGGGCGCAATTTTGTTATTAGAGAGCCGATTTTTGTTTTCTTTATGTCAATGTTTAGGTTTCGTCAAGACCTGTAAAATGATACCAAACTTGACTATACTTGTCATTCGAAAATTTTGAGCTACCCCCTACCTCCGCTACCCCTAAGGGCAAAATTTTCAAAATTGAACATAATTATTGTAGCCCCTCATATCTAAGAAGGTTGCCGCAAACCGATTTCAAATATCTCAAAAGGTTGAAAAGTTAAGTGGGGGTGCTAGTTACTTTTCAGCCACTCTGTATATAGTGCTCACCTAGTAGTCAAAAGGTCGCTGTGGTTCCATCCTGAGCATGGGGAAGGAATTCCACCACGATTACTAGAATTCCACCATGGATCCTGAGAAAAGTCGTAAGCTTTTTGATGGTTATCGAAACTGGACCCAGCTGTTCCTGATCATTGGGGTTTAAATAAATGATCCTGACTAATGAAACAGCTGATCTTAGTCAGAAACAAAGCAACACAAGTCATCACACACCATTCTACACTCATATTTAGGTTAAAATAAGCACCTAGGTGGCGTCCCCATCTCAATGATTGATAATTATTGATTGATTGATAATTGTTGGCGACACTGATCACTAGTGCTGACAAAATATTGTTTCTATTATTTTAGGGTTAATTTTATGAGTTGTGCTTTACTTTGGTTTGGTTTGGTTATACAACTAAGGGACGAGTTATTGTTTATGATTATATGGATTTTTGGTTGCGTGGTATAAATTACTGAAATAACAAGAAACATGTTCTAAACTAAACGTGACTTCTACCATGGATAAAACATACTCCTCAGCCTCTACACTGCACCGGGCACAATACAATTGTGTTCAGCTAATCCATAAGAAGAGAAACCTTCTAAGGGAGTATGTTTTATCATGGTTTTAGTTGTAGGTTTTATCTAAGGTTTTATGGTCCGAACTCCACGACAACGCTGTCTTGGGCCCGAAGACCGCTGCGTAGCCTTCCACCATGGCTGCGTAGTGCGTGCGTTGCCGACTGAGCTACCTACCAACTTAATAATTGTTCTTGCATAATAGCAGTCTTTGTGAAGAAAAATTAAATTACTAATGAAAGTAAAAAGTAGTAATATTAATTTTGAATAGTATGATAGGTATAATAAAAATAAGGTCAAGTAAATTCCTTTTATAATCCGCGGTACCTATGTAATATTGAACGTAGGATAATTTTTGTTTGCGTTTAGACACACTGCATCACTGAATGATCTCAATTTCTTCATGTTTTATTTCTTTTTCTTTCACAAAAAGGCTAATTTCGTCTACTCTAGAGTCTAGACAGTCAACACTATTAGTTTTTGTGGTATAATTTTATGATTTTTAATTAGTTTTTGGCCTTAGTAGGCTCATATTTAGGTTTACTTGTCAAAGAGTTATTAATCTCCCAGAAACATGCCCGTGTTTCACACCAAAACCATCGAAGGCATTTTGGAGCCTGTGGCACAGCAGGTATGAAATAAATTTGTATTTTTATGGGGCTTGGATTCCTAATAAGCTGTTATACTATTAAGTTTCGTATTCAACGTTTGAATGTATTGTACATACACAAATATTTAATTAGTTATCATTTTAAAGTAACCCTTGCATCTTATTTATTTACCGTACTCGTACTGTAATACAATTTTTCTTGTAAACCACAACCAACATCAAACGTCTGTCTCAAATTCTGTGTTTGATTGTTTTGTCTCTCTGAAACAAAAAAATAATAATTAAATGGGTGAAATTTTTATATAGCTCCTAATACTAAGCCTTAAAATTGCACCAGTATCTCTTTGGGAAGATAACCTAGGAAATATTTTATGCTGTAAATTAACCTTTATCAGCTGTCAAATGACGTCACGATGTGACACATGCCTAAATATGGACATGATTATGGACACTAAACTTGAAGATTTGAAATCAAAGTAAAAATATTTACAAAGTCCAAAATTTCTTTTGTCAGCTTATTCATTGCTCCTACTTACTTTAATGATTTCTCAAACTTATAACTAAGCTATGCTTATGCTTAAGTCAAATATAGTAAAATAGGTACTCTGCATTACAAATCATAACCTCCAATTTTACTACAACCTAAAATTAACTTAAGCTGAATTTTGGAAATATGGAAAAGGAAAATACAACGTTTTAAACATTAGGTAGGCCTAAACTTATATCAAAGTGGAGCGTATCCAGTAAGGTTTCCAGAGATCAAGTGTATCAAGGATGATATTTTTTTTAAATTGTCGTTAAAGGAAAATAAAATCTTCCAATCAGACCCATTTAACTTTTTAAGTTAATTGGGTTTAATAACTTATATAATGAAATATATAATTGGGTTTGTTTTAAGGTCCAAATTGAATTTTTAACCATTTAAGATAACTTAGTTTATTAAAAAGCCTAAGTACGTAAGTTACGAGAATATGATTTAGACATGTTTTAAAAACCTGACCTAATTTATTGTTTTACTATTTTAATTTAAAATGTTATGTTGCCACTTTGAATAGCAAGTGCAAGCATAGGCTATTAACATTAGGCTAAAGAGGTCGTGAATATTAAAGATTTTAAGTTATGGATGGGTGTAGGGACATAACTTAAAATCAAATTTAATCTTAAGTGGCTTTTCCCTACGTCAGGCCTAAGTATAAGGGATGTTTTCAGGTTTCGACACACTTATGGTGTCATTGTCAAGTCTAGACGTGGTTTTTTCGCTCCTAGGAGGTCGTAGGAAAGTCTTCAAAAACACATAACGAGATGAACAAATAACAAAAACGAACACGTACACACATTTTAACGAATAAAGTATGGCCATACAACTCATGGCGCGGCTGCGGGTTCAGGGTGTAGGTCTAGACTGACCGTCGCCGTGTCCTTCGTACTTGATGTAATAAAAGTGTTTTTTTTCGTTGCTTGAGTATCTACCTAATTTGTTTTCTTACATAATGAACCTATTGAGGTGTTATTGATTTTTAACAGAAAATACAGGTTTTCATTTAAATAAATGTCTAAATGTAGGGCCAATTTAGTAATTTGATTAGCTCGTGAGATACAGTTAGGCTACCGGTAACTTAATTCCTGCAAACTCTGCATCCAATAACCTCCATGTCCGGATCCCTTAAAAATAATTTTCAGGCCTAACTTATATGTAAGTTCTGCAAAAACCTATGCTGGTGTTAATTACAATTTTGAGAGAGATCCTGGTATCAAAATAGCTCAGTTAGCTTTAACCCTCCCAGTGTTACTTGACGAAAATTCGACAAGCAGCACACTTTGTGTAGTGTTACTTGTCGATTTTTCGACACGCAGACATCGTTTACGGCGAAGGCTCTATGACTGACTGAATCGAGTTAGGTATCGTTCTTTCCGTAATATTCTAAGCTTTCTCCAGAGGTCTGTCTCTAAGCGCTATTCATTTTAGTTCCGAAAATATTGTAGCAGACAGCTGACGTGCGTGTATTTGTAAACAGCTAGGTTCCCCCGGACCGATGACTGATGTGTTTTATTACGTTTATCATTGTTTTAGTGTTAAAAATCAAAAGTAGTGATATACGTGGTGCATTATAAGAAGATTTAAGTGGTTTTGAAGTGCTGGTTGATGATCCTGAAGAAGTAGGTAGTGATATTGATGTAAATTATCAGCCAGATTCCTAGCTATGGTTAGGCTATGCATTCTTAGCTAAACGCTATGTACTGAAATCAGTTTTTTGCCCATAACTTATTTATTTGCAAATATACTTCCTTATATTATTATATATTTGTAATCCTCATAAAATTTAGAACAAAGTGGCTATTTTTAAATATTTATAGGCCTATAATTTATACAATTTCATTGAGCGCGAACTTATTTTTTTTTTGAAAATTTTCGAAATTATATTTTTTTTACCTAAATTTTTTTTTTTTGAAAAAATGTTCCTTATGTTTTATATATAATATTGAAGCCCATGATTTTCCAAACAAAATGGTATATAGAACATTAGAATTAACATTGTTTTAAGCTTCTCAGATCCGTTTTAATAAAACCTTGCAAATGCGCCAAAAATAGGTGGACATTAAGGCCTAAACTATGGACACTTGGAGGGTTAATAGATTATAGCATTTTGCTTATGCCATAGAACAGCGGTTCCAAAATGGGGTACGTGTAGGCCTACCACTGGTGGTACGCAGAGACCTTTAGGGTGGTACACGTTCAAGTATGCTTCTACCGATATAAATCAAGTAAACTTATTCTTCCGTTTTATAAGAATTAGATTTTAGACTAAAAATATCAATATTAAAAAACTACAATTCAAATTAATATCTTATAACATTTAAGAAATCACATTTTCAGCAGGAATTTTTGTTTGGAGCATACACTTTCCGTGCCATCCCTCGTGTCAGCCGTCTCCGTCTCGACGTTCCTCTCTCCCTCCCCCTCACTCAGAATATCTCTCTCTTTTGTTTTCATGTTTTGAGGTTATTTTTGTGGTTTGACACTGGCAATATCAGTGTAAAATAATTTACTGGATTCATTAGTTTGGACTTTTAGTTTTACATTTTGTTTCTCAAATTTGGAGTCAATTATGTTTTTCCATAGGCTACGGTAATTCTAGAAACAAATGTTTTTGCTTTATTTTTAATCATAGGATCTAACTAACATTGGTTTGCGTTATGTGTTATGTGTTTAATTGTCTAAAATAAACGTAAGGTAACTTACTTGATGTAAATTTGTATTTTTTCTAAAGACCACCTTATTTTTTTAGTTGTAATAAAATTTAGTTCAGTACTCCAAAAATTAAAAAAATATCAAGATCAGACAAAAAGTCAGGGAATTCCTGCCATAGAAATAATAAAATATTTGCGGTCATTTTATCTGACCACCAAAGCACTAGCCACTTAGTAGGCTATGTATAAAACATACACTTAAAAAATACCTACCAAATCTTTCCATTTTCATCCCTTTTCCCAATAGGCTAACCCAAAATTTCTTAATCTCGGAAACCTTCTGGTTCACATTATACAAAGAATTTGTGGAGCTATATTAGGTTTAACTCTACTAAGTTATAACCCCATTTACTATATTAGGTAACTAACATTACATATAGGCCTACGTAGATAATTTACTGTCTAAATCAGTTCAAATAAATCCAGATTATTCTTAAATAAATTAGATCTTAGTTGAGCTTAGACTTGAGTTCGCTACTCAATCATTCTTAAAACACAAATTCATCCGGTGGAGTACATCTACCGAGTTATTTTCTTGGTTTATATCAAGGTTATATATAAAATTTATTTATGAATATGTTTTTTTGTAGGTTTCAAGGCTTGTGATTCTTCATGAAGAAGCAGAAGATGGCAATGCCATGCCAGATTTGGAAAGGCCTGTCATGGCAGTCAGCTGTGCAGTTACCAATCTCGTTAAGGTTAGAAATCAGCGTTACATCTATTTTATTTATTTAACATTCCTACGGACAGTTTCATTTGATAATGCTTATAACATTGTTAATGTAAGATCTTAGATAGGCTAAGCAGAAGATCTTTAGTACAAATCAAAGGATTATGTTCTTAGCCCATTTGTTAGTGTGTCGGGCTTCAGTGCGAAAGGGTCGGTTCTAATCGCTAACACAGCCACCAAATTTGAAAGGTTTGGAACTTGGAAGAAAAATCTTTCCCTTAACCCATTGGCGCCGACTTACGAGCGTTACTCGTACGGCCACTGCAGGCCCGGCGGCCGACTTACGAGTGCCGCTCGTGTCACCGCTAGGCAGCGCCATTAGTTATTTAGTTATTATTATTTTTCGCCCTTTTTGTTTCTTCTTACTATTATAATGTTTATAAATATCTTGCTTCTTGATTTGCGTTTTTACTCATTTATTTTAGCGAATAACAAACAATTTTGTGTTGCCATAGAAACCACATATCACCAAAAATCAGCTGCGGTAAGGTAAACAAACAATTTAAAAAAAATGTTATTTCTTATAAAAGTGTACAAGTTTTGATTTTTCTACGTAGCCTAGGGAATCGATTGAACTTTATAATAGTAGTGTTATTTGGTGTCTGGATTAATCTTGGAATTTGTATAGCAAGTTTACTTTCAAAATATTGTTTTTAAAATTTTTATTTTTATAATCTTTATATATATATATTTTTTTTTAGTTTAGAGTATATATATTTTTTTTAGTTTAGAACTTTGACTATCCAATTACCACTTTTCTGTAGACAATTTTACTGTAAACAAAATGGTGAAAGAATTATTAATTTATTACCTAAGGTTTTCTTTCTATAGCAGTTAGAGTAAAAGTCTACAAATTCGGTAAAATTAATTGCCGCCAGAGGGTGCTGCAGGTAGCGCATTAATTCCTTCCCCAATGGGTTAAACAGATTTTTGACTCTTGGTTTTCAATTCAAAATGACACTGGTGTGGGTAACGAAAATTTGATTCGGTGTGGATTTTAAAATGAACAAAAGTTACTGTTACCGTACCTGAATTGCTTGGATAA
Source organism: Macrosteles quadrilineatus (assembly GCF_028750875.1). Classification (NCBI taxonomy): domain Eukaryota; kingdom Metazoa; phylum Arthropoda; class Insecta; order Hemiptera; family Cicadellidae; genus Macrosteles; species Macrosteles quadrilineatus. Next base: position 31,602,401 of record NW_026542598.1, on the reverse strand, counting down.
AAAAGTGATTAAAAGGAGCGTCTTTGTAGACATAGGTTTTTTAGGGTGTCACATCATATTGGTTAACAAAGCCAACAATATGCTTCTGCCAATATGCTTTCTGGTTATTATTTACCCAACCACACAAAATTTATTAGTAATAACTACATAATTTTATTTGTTATGCCTGGTGTTGGCTAATAAAAGTTGCGAACAAATAATTTAAACTTCTAGAGTAATAGAGCTACCTAATGGATATTTTATTGCTCACCTTAAGTGTGTACATTGTTAACCCTTCCAGGACTGTAGGCAGATATATCCGCTTATCTTTTTGGGCTCCGCGGACGGTAGAGACAAAATGGTCCGCCGATTATAATCCGCGCTAATAATCCTTCGATTGTTAGTACAGTTAGGTATTGTTGTAGTTGGTTGTCTAAAATATCATTAATCATTCATAACAACGTTCTTTTATTCAATTATATCTTTAACCAAATGTGCCTACTAGAAATATTTTTCTAGAAGAATAAGAAATTATCAAAAAAATGTTGTAATGAAAAACATCTTGGACAAAGTGCTTTAAAAGATTAACTATTTACAACTTTCTATAAATTAAAATTATAGATATTAAAAAATAATAATAGTTTTTAGTTTAGTTTAGTTTTTAGTTTTTATTTAAATAAAATAATTTTGCTGTCGGTATACACACTATAGGCCGTCTGGGAAGGGTTAACATTGTATACATTCAATTCAATTCAATTCAATTCAAATTCTCTTTATTCATTCACAGTACAAGTTTTTATACCTACAATGAATAGCGTCAAATAATGTAAAGATGAATTATGCCTTATCGCTAAAACATCATTATCTTATCAAAACAAATGTTAAGCTTAGAAGAATAAACAAAACAAAATTAAATCAAATCATCTTTCTAAACTATCATTGTTTGTTAGGTTAACATTGTTGCTGTTGACAAGGGTTTGAAATAGGGATGAGATAAATTTTGGTTTGCCTTTATAACAGTTTATTGAATACAAGCTAATTATTAAAATTTTTTAAACTTTAATTTTAACTAGGCCTTATAAATTCTAGCTTTAAAAATCTTTAATTTTCCCATTTTTTCAGTCAAAGATTGCTTTTGTATATAAAATTATGAAAGAAATAAAGAACAAACAGTAGTTTTTGCAAACGTGCCCAAATATAACACAGACCATGGATAATTTGGTCGGCTTCTCTTCAACATAAATAGCCACAGTGTGTTGCTGACTAACTCTCCAGTTTCAAAACCTCATTCTCACACCCACACACACACACTACAGTAGCCTTTCACTTGGCTCCATTGATATTCAGTAGGTAGTGATAAATCTCCTATAGACTAATGGTCGACCTGTCAACCTTGAAAATGTAGTTTCTAAACTTAACGCGGAATCATGAACTAGTCAATGTTTTAATTGTTATGTTTTGTGATCATAAAACATAGATAAGCCTACTACCTACTGAATCATCTCCCTCTTTGTAAATCCCAGATCATCCTAAGATAACCTTATTATGACTTAGCTTATTCTAAAATGCTAAAATGGAAGCAATTCACAAAGGTGGAAACATTACTTTAATAGGACTAACTAATAGGTTGGCCTACTGTAACATAAAGAAACAGGACAAACCACTTTTTTACATAAGTTAACATATTGTCTGTTTAGGACAAGCCAAGTTATTACTCTCTATTTTAAAACAAACAGACTTGTAGTTTTTATGATCAACTTCATTAGAGTAAACTTTTTATCATAATTTTTTTTGTAAACTACAATAGTTAATTATTTGCTCCACTTCAATGGTTTTGAAGATAATTCAATCAGCACTAACTACTCTTAATGATCTCATCCGCATATTGTTGATGGATTTCAATAAAACTCACTAACGGGGCCTTTAAATGCAAATGAAGGCATTTATCATATTTACATAGATCATATTGTTACTTATTATTATTATTTATTATTATTATTAGATTATATTGCTACTATCTAGCGATCACCAACATTTCATGATTTAGATTTTCTGTGATTATTCAGATGAAATTCTCGAGGCACACACCTGATTTGGACTTAAATTTAACATGAGGCTTTGTCATGCATTAGATCACATAAAACAGCATAGATCTTAAGTGTTTATTTTTAAAGCCACTGATATTAATCTTATGTTCTCTAGGATTAATTGATTTATGTATGTAGCCATTAGAAGATTTTGAGAAAATTTTGAAGCTTTAATATTGAACCCAGCATTTTATGGATTATAATTTTGATTTATTTGAACAATATTAGTAATCTTACCAACCTAGCTAAGTCTGTTCACAAAATTTAGGCGGTTTGAGGGGAAGTTCCTTCTCTACTTTTTTTTGTTTGTATATGTAGCAGCTGATTGGTGTTTTGGCACACCTAAGCTGTTGAGCTTTGTTTCATTGTTTTAAAGGTTATCTTTGACTATTAATACAACAGTATTGTCAAGTGGAGGAAATAGATTTCTTCCCCCAAAACCACGTTAATTTTTAAACAGAGTATAGTATTTATTTATAGTTATTGTAGTCATTATCAATCCCAAGGCAATGATGGATAAAAATTGATTTTATTCATCTTTCAAGTATATATATTTTCATCAGCAGAATCAAAATTTTATTTTTTGTGTGGAAGGAATGATGTTGTTGGATGTTGTTGTTTATACTCACAACTTGATAAGAATTGTCAATATCAAGGAAACTCTATGATAAAGAATAAGTTTTGGTATTTTAATTTGCTGAATCAGAATGTTATATATAGATCATGATATTGTTGTATTAATCACTGTCAGCTAGATAAGAAATATCAATATCAAGGACTATTCAAAGATAAAGACTAAGCTTATTATCTTCAACAGTAGATATTCTTATCAACAGAATCAGCTTTTTACTAATGTTATCTGTAAATGTGATTTTGTGGTGAAATTCACCAGCACCTGTATCTGGCCCTGTGCCTAGTTTATTATGGCGAGACTCCAACAGTCAAATCTTGTTTCATCCAAACACTGTGACTCACTTGTTTACAAATCCACCCAACTTCACCATTTACAAATTTACTTGTGTTTTACATCGTCGTTTTGTAACTAATTATTTTTGTGACAAAACCAAGTTTTATAACTTTTGACCAGCCAACTTCAAATCTGGTGATAGCTCTTGGTGGGTTTAGCCTAAAATTATTTATTATACCTCCTCCCAGATCACACAATCAGAAAATGAAATAAATGTACTGTACAAACCCTCCAATCTAACACCAATTGTTTAAAGAATCATATATGCTCTCTGTATATGTACATGTTATATAAGGATTTATCTATTTTTCCTTGTTAAAAAAGATTTGTTGAGTTTTTATTTGCAATAAAAATTATTACAAAAATTACTATACAGTAGAACCCCTTTTAACCGAATTCAGGTTGTATAAAATAATATTGGCCGTAAAAGGCTTTAATAACTTCAGTTGTCTGGTTAAAGTATTTTCTATACAATTTTAACATTTTTGTAGCTGAAATAAAACGCTGCATTATATAGACATTATCTTAAATTCATTTTTTTTACACACTGTGGTAGTACATTGGCTATGTTTAGTATATGATGGGTTAACCGAAAAATTGGTAATCTGAAACGGCTCTCTCCTCTTTAATTCGGTTAACCAAGGTTCTACTGTGCAACATTTTTAAAATTCTACTCACGTGCTGCTTGAAATCAATTTTACCTCCAATCACACTTAAAACACATTAGTTCAATTACAATTACGATACTAGAATACGTCCTAATTTCTTACGGTAGGACTACTCTTAATTCCTGATGAATAGTCGTTATAAAGTTTTATAACTTTAGGTGACTGAACTCTGCCAAATGCAAATTTTTGCTGATCCAAATAGGGTTGGTTCGGGGTTTGATCTCAATCAGTTTGGATTGCGGGACCATCTTAATTCTTGTAAACTAATTGAAATCTGTTTCTCAGGTTGGTAAGGAGACCATCAACAGCAGTGATGACCCCATCCTCAAACAGGACATGCCAGCCGCCCTGTACAGAGTGGAAGGGGCTTCCAAGTTACTGGAGGAGGCTTCAGGGATGCTCAAGGTCGATCCTTACTCTGGTCCTGCCAGGTTAGTTACCCCCGCTGCAGCAAACCTGCAGACTGAGCGAATTTCTATTTGTGATTGGATTTTCACAAAAATATCTTATCCAGTAGAACTCCTCATATCCGAACATGATGGGAATTTGCGAAAAGGTTTTTTAAACTTCAATTCTTATGGCTTAATTTTATAAATCTTGTTATAAATGCATAAATTTCAAGTTGTATCACAGCTGCACATTCTGTTGGTGGCTCAGTTGAACTAATTTACTTTAATTCAACAAAAACTGGCTATAGCTTTATTATGAGAATGGAATGTTTGCTTTATAGTGCGGTAGCATATTCATAGTCAAAGGCTTTACTGACAAGTTACGTTTGTTTGATTTCAGAAAGAAACTTATCGAAGGTTCAAGAGGAATTTTGCAAGGAACATCATCCCTTCTGTTGTGCTTTGATGAATCAGAAGTCAGAAAAATAATCCGAGAATGTAAAAAGGTTCTGGACTACTTGGCTGTAGCAGAGGTCATCGAAACAATGGAAGATTTGGTGCAGTTTTTGAAAGATCTCAGCCCCTGCCTTAGCAAAGTGAGTGAGAATCTAGTTACAAAAACAGTTGTTAGTGTTAGTACCGGCTATTTCACACTGCTTTAATTAATAACTGGCTGCTTTTACAAATAAATTCTGAGGGTTTGGAAAACATACCCAGTGGTTTGACTATCAAGTTATCTAAAATGTAACCATCACCTTGAGTTGACCAATCCCATTTAGGCCATGATAATAAGCTACAAAGCTTGATGAAAAATCCCCCTTACAGAAATATCCAGGATGTTTTTTTTAAAACTTGCAACTTTATTTATGTAAAAACCGCAATAGATAGAAATATGCAGTTTGCGGGAATCATCTATTGACGTAGGGGGCCCAATTTTTTTGAATTCAACGTTACATTCTTATTCCCCCCCTTCCCCAACCTTATTTTATAACTTTATGTGAATGTAACATTGAATTCAAAAAAATTGTGCCCCCTACGTCAATAGATGATTCCCGCAAACTGAATATTTCTATCTATTGCGGTTTTTACATAAATAAAGATGCAAGTTAAAAAAAAAAAAAACACCCTGTATACACAAGTTGCCTTGCAAAAATGAGTAGTCGATTCATTTATATCTAATTCCAGAAGAAAATAAAGGTTTTAATGGTAAACCCTCTCTAAAAGGGGGATTTTTCTATTGCCATTAAACAGATTTATTCTTTAGCCAATTTTTCAGAGAAAGTCTAATATTTGGATGTAGGGTTTTCTATTCTAGGGTAATTTAACTGCTTGATTAGTTAGTAAACTAATATATTTGTAGATCAAAATGTTTCTGTTGAAATGTTTTATAGATAAGGGTTAGTTCTAAAGAAAGATACATATCTTTTGACAGTTTTAAATTTGAACCCAGTTGTCTTTCATCATTGGATTTTTATAGATGGTCTTAGACAAAAGCAGCTGATGTTAATAAAGCTGTCATTTTATCATTCCACTAATCTTTGCCCTAAAATATGCCCTCTAGGGTGTTGGTTTCCTGTCAATCTAACCTATGAAATCAAAATATTACCAGGTGTCTCGTGAGGTCGGAGCGAGAGAGAAGGAATTGACCCATCAGGTCCATCGGGAAATTCTCATCAGATGCCTGGACCAGGTCAAGACTTTGGCTCCGATATTGATCTGCAGCATGAAGATATTCATCCATATCATTTCATCTGGTGAGTCTTGCAAAAACTACTTCTCAAAGTTCCAATAAAGTTCAGATAATAAGTGGCAAGAGAAATAACAAGCCCAATAAAACTAAAGTAGCAGAGAGAGAAAAGTAAAAATTATGATCAGTAAGGTGGTATTTGACCAGAATTATGAGGGTGAGACTATTTCAGATAATCAATGGTTTCATTTTGATTTTGGTAAGGTTATGGTTGCAAGTATTTAATGATACAGTTACATTTTAAACTAGTAGCTATTCAAGTCCTTTCAACAAGTTTCAAGAGCCCAGTTAAGTGTGATATCCATTGCTAGGTGGCAAGGGGGCTGAGGAAGCTGCCGAGAACCGTAACTATTTGACATCGAGAATGACGGACGAACTCCATGAGATTATCAGAGTGCTGCAGCTGACCACTTACGATGAAGACGAGTGGGACGCAGACAACCTCACGGTCATGAAGAAGGCACAGAATGCGATCCAGAGTAAAATAAGAAACGCTAAGGACTGGCTCGAGGTAAATACTTTTTATAGTACTATTTTGAGCAAATTTCCCTATAGGAAAGTAACTGTTACCTTGGGTGGCACGTTAAGACCTAGCCCCAGGATTTACTTTTTTGGTTTGATGTCAGGCCAAAAACTTAATTTGTTAAAATACATATGTAGGTATAAGAAGTAAATTTGAACATAAGTATAAAATACTGACCAGGTTTTGCCACTAAGACCATTTTCAATGTAAATGTAAACATATATATGTATGTGTGTCCGTTAGCATGATTAGTTGAGGAAAAATCATCAGATTTTTATGAAATTCGGTACTAACATGTATATTACGTTTATTTGAATGCAAACCAGCATCACAGAGAAGTAAGATACAGATGATACATTCAATGGTTCACTTAAGTGTTGTTTATCATCAGTCGCGGGTGTCTAGAAAAAATTCCATTACTGTAGTCATTCCCTTCTGTCCTCCTTTCCCCCCTCGCCATCACGTACTACAGCGCTCATGCGGTAGGAAGACCCTGTGCACTACAACTGCTGTTCAAATATGCTATGTGGCCATTGCCGTTCGGGCTCTTCCTAGCTCACTACTACTACATTTCCGCCCCACCATACCAGAGCTAAAAGCGCAAGGTTGTCTAATAAGCACGTTTTCTCTCTTTGTCTTACTTCTCTGTGCCAGCATGATCAGACTATGGGAATTGGGTTTTATGGGATGAAGAAAGAATTTTCTAATTTTTGATCACCAAAACATCACATGTTGTAATCTCTTTCATAAAGATTTTGTAGAAACCCCCCAAAAAACCCAAATATTTTAGTTTATACAAACTTTGTTTTCCATCCAAAAATTGCTTTCCATGAATTTAATAACAATATTGTTATCTGTACAGGATCCTCTTGCTCTGAGAGGAGGGGTCGGTGAGAAGTCAGTACGTCAGATACTAGAACACGCCCAGGCAGTGGCAGACAGAGCCTTGCCATCTGACAGGGACACTATACACAAACTGTGCGGTGACGTCAACACCATGACTGAGGCACTGTGTGAACTGCGCCAGACCAACAAAGGCACCACTCCACAGGTAGGGCTGGGGTTCGAATCTCGCCAATCATCAATTAATTGATTGCTATGTCATAACGAATGTACAGAGTGGTCTAGTGTCCATAATCACCAACAAAGGTGTGTAAGTAGGTCCCCATGTTTAAAATCACAACAACAAATCAATTTCAAAGTTCATATTTTCAACACTTAATTTTGTATTTTTTTGTTTGCAGCATTTTCGAGAAATGTGTAATATTGTTTTGATTTGAGAATTAGCTGATGCATGACTGTCAATAGGCTGGGTAAGGTTTTGGGTTGGAGCAGGATATCTTCTTAATAGATTAACCAAATCCAACCAAATTAATTAAAATAATTGTCTATAAACCAAGAAATATTAACTCAGATGAAGCTCACTTCCACTTTGATTGCTCAGATCTTGCTTAAGTTGAAGATCTATTCAAATTACCACAAACCAACCTAACCTAACCGCTGCAGCCTGCTTTAGATACTCTGTACAACCGATCAGTACCACTTTCCCTTCCAATTGTAAAGCTGTGTGTTTGCTGCAGGCGGAGAGCTTGGCCCGAGGTATACAGGAGAAGTTGGGAGAAGTTTGTCGAGCTGTCAGCAACGCTATCAACAACATGGACAAGCACGGGGGAGGTCAGATTGCACACACAGTCAGTGGCCGACTGGAGCAGGCTCAGAGGTAAGTAACCAAATATTGGTTAACAAATTTCCCTTCTGTTAAAACATTCTAGTTTCGAGTTTCAATACTGTTATCCTGAAGTGAAGACAAGTGTTATCGTGCTGTTCTCTAAAAAAGTTAGTTTTCATTTTATTTTTAGCTATGACAAAAAAATGGAGGTAAAAATGTACTAATTGTTATTTGTTGTGTATTTAGATGTATCATACAGTTGTGCATCTGATGTAAGATAACTTTTCATTAAATATCATTAAAGACCAATTTATAATTGACTAGTGTATCAGAGATTAGTAGGCTGAAGCTATTAGAAAAAAATTTGAAAAAAAACTGTTATTTCTCATCTTAATCACCTTAAAAAATAAATACTGTTCTAAAACACCTACATGTAGTAAATACCCCCGCCGCAGCAAACCTGCCGTCTAAGCGAATTTCCATTTGGCTGAATTGATTTTCAATTGATCTATTTAAATAACATTAGGTTAATACTTTACTTTAATACTTTCTTATTAAATGGCGACCATACAAAGTAGGTATTTTAAGCCAAGTATGAATGGAGATGAGTGTAGGATGAGTGGCGCGATCTTGTAGTCTTGTTAGTGACTAAGGCCGACATATTCCTTAGACACAGCTGTTAATTAATAGCCCATACAGCTAATGGCAACTAAGGAACCTACAGTTTATAGTGGAGTCCGAACCACTTTTTTCCTTGGTATATGTATACGAATTGGTCTAATTATCATGATAGTACTGCGGATAATCGTATTACTCACCCGTGCGGACGTTAATCCACACCAGGGAGTATCGCATCCACAGTGCATGCCTGTAAATATCCACAATTCGTGACCTCCTAGTAGCTGGATTACAGGACGACGCGGTTTGCTGCTACTAGGAAACTAATAAAGTACGTGTTTTAAGTAAAATAATTATTGCTTCGTATAAAATGAATATATTTGCCAAGTTTGATCAAAAGATACCCATAAACAAGCAAACTACAACATTTTACAATATTCTCCATAAGAATAACATGGGAATTTTAAATTTACCATTTTTTTAAATTTTCTCCGTAACCAATTACTGTACAAAAACACTTTGATATACTGAATTGTTTGTTTTTTAAAGCTCTTTAAGAATTTTTAGAGAAAAATTGGGAAATTTTGTGTATTGAGGGTCAAAAGTGAGAAAAACCAATTTTTACCCCATAAAACCCCCCATAAAACCCTGTTCCCATAATCCGATCATGCTGGATCGCGAACTCATTCAAGTTTATCCCGCCTTACACCTTCAAACCAAATTTCATCAAAATCGGATAAAAATTACTCAAGTTATCGTGTTCACGGACACATATATATATATATATATATATTAAGAAAACTGTAGTGATTATTATTTAGATAAAATGTTTATTGTATTTGTTAAGATATAAAAACAACATGACTATGGCATAATCGTCGAAACTAGTCGTTGTTAAATAAAATGAATTAAAAAAGGGTACTTAGTTTTTAATAATGTTTTTATATATATATATATATATATATATATATATATATACATATATAAAAATTTGAACGAATGGTGTTTTTGGCCTCTGGGGACACCAAAATGAAAAAGTAAATCGGTCCCGGGCCTAAGTCTTACCATGAGACCTACGGTAATAGCTACTTCCCTATAGGGAAATTCGCTAAAACAGGTCAAAGTATCATGTGCACTTAGAAAGTGATGGTGAAAACAAGAAATTTTGAATCCTTAAAAAATCTAATCCTGAATCTCTAAACTTGCTGATTGAATCTCTAAACTCTAAACCAAAACTTATCCAACATTTTGATGGTTTTGGGATTTGAAATTCAGTTTTGGCATTTCAATACTTATAATATTTTCCAAGAGTAATTTTTAGAATCCATTATTCATAGGTTGGCACAGTCAATTTAACCCAAATTGTCAAGTGTGTATAAGCATCTGTGTTGAAATGATTACCCGGGATTTTGTCAAACGTGTCAAAACAACTTAATATCTGAATACAAGAACAAGAACATTATCCTTTGTTTGAAGTTTGTTTTTGGTGAAGGTTTAGTATATGAGGGTTTTTGTGAACATTTTCCATCCGCCAGAAAATTTGTAGCTGGGTAATCTCTCAGCTGAGGACGGGAACAGATTCCAGATCCCAACACATCTTAAAAATTATTAAATTCATTAAAACTTGAAATCGAGATAGATAATGTTTACAATAATTCCTGAAATACCAAGAGTGTTATGTTAGTATTGGTCTTCCTAGTTAAGAAGCTTTACTTTTCCTTCTGACATTGTTCTTTTTTCCAAAACTACTAAATTTCTCAAGTATTCTAATTACCCATGTTTGAAATTCACTTAAAAAACTAGTGTTTTTTCCAAGAATCACTAGTAACCTATGTGAGTTTCCTCGACTAACAATACATTGATTGTTACAGATGGCTCAGTAGGCCTCAGCATGATGATCATGGACTGGGGCAGCAGGCTATAGCTCTCATTGTCAGCGAGGGCAAGAAGGTACATTTAATATATTCTATTTAACATTATTGCTTTGGTAACTATACTATATAGACGGTGTACTGTTGTACAACAAATTTAGAAATGGGTTTTATGGGTAAAAAAATGGGAATCTAGAATAACTTTTTTTGTAAACTCCTTGTTAGCAAACAATAATCTTTTTCGTTTAGTCAATTCCGGTAGAAAATGTTCAGTAAACAACTTTCTAGTTAAAATCCTGGGAAATCGCCTCTAGATAATTACTTTTTGATACAAGGGTCTCTTCAAGCTTCAAATATTTAGATTATATAATGTATGTTATCTACAATTAAATTTAGAAACCCTGTAGAATCTGTAAATAATAATGGCCCATCTAATAACACACATATTGGGACAGAATTAGTACCAAACTAATAAATGTTCAACAACATAAAAAAGAAATATGCTTCTTCACTTCCTAGTTTTGATAGCTAATAAGTGGGCTTGCTAGTCATTCACTGTAGATATCAAAGCCTACATGAATTAACATTATTTGGCTAACATTTTTTTAACTTTCTTGCTTACTTTGGCGAAAGGATCAACGAAAGGTATCACAAAAATTTGATTTTCTTAAATAGTTTTAATTTCTGAAATAGATAATGCATTTGCTGTAAGCAATACTTGCAGAAATTCATGTACATATTTTGGTTGGCATTCATTCATCTGTTGTACATTATGTAACATTTCTGTAGGGGTTTTGTCAGCAAGCTAGTTGCATAATTAATTGTTAACCTTTCTCTCCTCCTCCTAATTGTTAACCTTGTACTCCTCAGTGTAACAATAAGTAAAAAAAAAACGTAGTATTTTAAATATAATTGTAAATACTGCTTGATTTTTTCATTCTGTTATATATGTGTTAGAATATTGTAATATTGGATTAATTGACCAGTTAGGAGATACTAATGTACCATATTATGCATTTTACTAACAATAAAGTTCTTGTATCTTGTAATTAGAGTGCCTAACTATGAAAATAAATCCAAATTCTAACCATATTAATTTAATTTTTCTGTACTGATGAAATCTGTGTATTATAGAAACGCACACCAAACCCACAAGACCACACAGTAGGCCTAGGTACTAGCGTAGACTAGACTTTGCTTTGTAAAAATGCATCTGAAAAGCTTCATAGGGAGAGGTTTTTTTGTTTGCTTCTACAACCTACATCTGGCTTGTTATTTTTTCTAGTTGGCTGAAACTGCAATTACAACAATAATTCCCAAACCACAAACTAAGAAAACCCAAAATCATCAAAACAAAAGGTTTACTGCAATCCATATGTATAATCATTGGTAATTGGATACCGAAAGTTATATAAATAATCAAAGGTATAATGTGGATTGTTTTGATTTTAAGACAAGTTTAATGGCAGCCACCAAGGGCCAAATAACCACTTTAGATCCAGCATAATACATTCAAAATTCATAAAAATTTGTTCTAAGCCAAAATACACTGAAAAATGTTATCGTCTTAGTGTCACTTGGACTTCACGGACAAGTACTGTTTACTCTATCATATTAATATTTATATTTGTGTCTTGATCAAGCTATCTAAATTATACAACTTAGGTGTATAGGTTTAATGTTAAAACAATTAGATCATGCTTGTTCTACGTACATAAGGTATTTTATCTATAAATCATTCAGCTATGATGAGTGTGTTGTGTTGGGTGTTGCAGGTGGCTGATGGACTGCCAGGAGTACAGAGGAGTGAGATATTGACCTTGTGTGACCAGGTAGACAGACTGTCTAGACAACTCAGTGACCTGTGCCGCCGCGGCCAAGGCAACTCTCCTCAAGCTCAGGAGATAGCAAGGTACTATGAGACATTCAATCAATCAATTATGTTAATTTAGGTGTAAAATTTGTCATCAAGTTACTTAAGTGACTTTTCAGTCACACACAGTTAAAGTTTGTCATTAAGTAACTTTTCAGATTTTGCCTCAGAAAAAATTTCATTAAGATTGTATAATTGGTTACTTACAACTTAATCCATTTTATACGTTGGATGAATTTTTAAATTTTGAAATTGAGTCTTATAGCCTAGCCTTAAGCCCCCCATACACAGTTGGCAAACATGTCGGGTCTGCGGTCTGTCTGCCAAGTCTATCAAGTCTGGCTGTTACCACACACGATCCGACCAGTGTTCCGACCGCCGTTCTGACAGCGGAATCTTCGAGTAACTTCGGTATTATTTGGTCAACATCGGGTCGATTTCGGATGGTCCGTCCAGTCCACAAAACCACTGAAGTGAACTACCGGTACGCAGACCAAGTCTGTTGAGCCCATACACTATCTGAAATGTCGGTTATGTCGGCAGTGTCGACCAAGTCCGTCTGGAATTCTCAAACTACACACGGTCCGACGCGGTCGGAGTCGGATGAGTCAGCAGACATATTGGACCGTGTATGGGGGGCTTTACTTTAGATTTTAAACATTACATGATTGTTCTGTTATGTGAGCTCATCATATGATGATGTCTATTGTAAAATTTTGTAATTTTTTTGAATGACTTACAAATGTCTTATTTATCTTATCACCATTATCTAGATGATAGGTCTTCGGGTGATGGCTGTTGTTGAATAAGTTAAACTTGAGGCCGAATGTGTAATATCCATCCTCGGGACGAATTACTGTTCAACTGAATCTTCAGCTTCATTAGTTTGCCCGGGACATAGTTTAACTTATTCAACGTTTTGGTAATATTACGAAGACCTAGATTGTAGTATTCAATCCCCATGTTAAAGTTGTCATCAATTTTTGAATCAAAATGTACATTAGTTCATCATTCCGTACTAATATTATCACACTCTATGAGCTTTTCACAAATAAAAACATACATATAGGACTATTTACATGATGCTCTTGTGTAAAGTTAAAACTTTAAAGATCACATAATGGATTTAATATATATATATATATTTTATAATAAATTTCGTGATGGTTAGTTATATTTTTTCACTAAATTAGGAGCGTTTACGGATTTTAACAGAGTCAATTTGATCCCCTAGGACCCTATCTCAGAAGCTGCACGAGCTCAAGGAAAAGATCCAGAATGCCGTGGTGAACCGAGTTGTTGAAGATTTTGTCGACATTGTTACACCCTTGAAGCATTTCACTGAAGCTGTCCATGTTCCTGAAGGTAAATTGGGTAAATTTAACAGACAATAAATTCTCAATTTTCATTATATAAATCACTATTTATTAGTTTAATAGTATTTTATGCCACGAGGCCAGAAACAGGAACTAGGTGTTCACGGTGTGAGCATGATAGAAAAAGTCGAAGATTCCCTGAATAAACCCTGAATAACACCTATCTGAATAAACCCTTATATTCTGAAAAAATGCCATTGTTATGTTTTGTAACCTTAAATTGCGTATTAGCCCCTTGCCTCAAATTTTCTGAGGTAAGCTAGCTAAAATCTACCCCTTTCCAAACATTCCTAACTAGATACTTTGCTGTTCTTTAATATTTTGTAGTCTAGAATTCACATACAAAATAAACTTGTGACACCCAATCAACAACAATGATTTATGCAGGTACTCCTGGACGAGATGTCAATTTCAATGACAAGGCAGCAGCTCTCAACGAGTGGTCCACACGGGCTGCTAGAACTGGTCGTATGGTGGCGGCTGGTGGTAGCGGCGGCAACAAGAAACTGGCTGAGTCACTGGTGTCTGCGGCTTCTCAGGTAACACCTCATTTAATTACGACACGGTATCCTTAACCTGTTAACTGACCCTGGATAATTGACTGACTCAAGGGATCTAGAGAATTCTATTTTTATTCTTATCCAGGGTTTCTACTGGTCACTGAGATCACTGATCTTACTAGAGAGTCACAGAAGTCACTTGTAACAGGTTTTTATTTGAAAATCCACATAAAAAAAAACAGAAAAAAATTGATCCTAACTACAATAAGCACTCCAAACCTTTCTTTTTTGCACCTTGCTGCAGACAATGAAATTCATAATGCGGAATCAGAGAGCAAACATATATTGGGAGCAGGCAACCAGCTCAAATCGTTACAGCACAAAATAGTAAATGCCCGACCATCTCGTTCAAGTCACTGAAAAGTATTGTACCAAAGATTGTGTATTTTAGTGCCCCCCACCACCTGCAAAAGTCACTAAAATTTAAGGGTGGTAGACACCCTTTTATGACAGTGATACAATAGATAGTTCTGCAAGGGTCAGTTAAAAGAGGGTGTACGCCGTACGGTAATTTCGATTTTGTCTCCTATGTGTGCTAATAATCATCAGTCCATCCTTGCCTCACAAAATGAACCTCCTCCTTTTGTGCCTTGTAGCATAATATTAAGTCTTCCTTTATTATCTTGTACCATTTCTTTCACGGTCTACCAACTATTATATTCAAATTTAGCTCTCTAGCCAGATTGGGTTAGTAAGGTTACCTGAATAGTAACAGTATTAGTGGTTGAACATTCTGTTAGGGACAGTAAAATATTGTAGTTATGGTGTATAGTGTTAATGATAGCGTTTATTACCTTAGGATGGACTGCTTTTCCATTCAGGTTAGCCTACAATCCCAACAATCCTTAACATGTAGACCTCTTTCGTTCTAGGTTAGATTATTTACATAACTTATCATTGATTCGTCCTCCAGGTTGAGTCATTGACCCCTCAACTGGTCAATGCTGGTCGTATCCGACTCAACTACAACGAGAGCAAAGCAGCTGATGAACATTTTGACAACCTACGCGCTCAGTACTCTGACAGCGTCGCACGCATCAGGAACCTCTGTGACGAGGCTACTGACTCGGCTCACTTCATCAAAATATCTGGTTCGTAAGAAATGCAAATAATAATTGTTTGTGTATTGTATAAATTAGTCTGTGTTTTGTGTAAAGTAGTCTTGTATTGTGTAGTTGTTTACACAACCATCTCACCAATCTTGATTCTCATTCTTCAGAGGAGCACATGCAGAAGCACACGGTGATGTGTGAGGATGCAATCGCACGACACGAGCCTCAGAAGTACGTGGAGCAGACGACATGCATAGCCAGGCTGGGCAACAGAGTGCTGCAGGTGGCCAAACAAGAGGCAGACAACTCTGAGGACCCGGAGTTTATATCAGCTGTGAATCGTGCGGCAGACAACCTGCAGTCTTGTAAGTAACCAGCTGATGCCAGTTCTTAGAATAGATAGAAATAGAACCCAGTTGAATGAGCCATTTACATTGTTCACTGCCTTATCAGACAATAGATGATGCTCTTAATTCTTTGGGATGACCAAACTCGTAAGAAAAATTGTTCAACGCGTGTGTTAAAACAGGGTGTCTACCAACCGGGAAATCCGGGAAAACCGGGAATTGTACTTAATTTTTTATTGGCCATGAAATGTACGGGAATTGTCCTTAAATGCCAGACTATGTCCTTAAATTTTTAATGGACCATAATTTTATTGATCGCTAGTTGGTTAGGAGCACATAAAAGGTTTATCAGATGTTTGTTTACATTTTCATAATTTATTACTAGAGTTATTATGCAATAAAAATCCCATTAGCAATTTCAAACCCATTAATATTTTATCACGACAATCAAGTGTCAAGTCAAGTACTTCCAAGAACTGTTGACTCAGTTATAGCTCATAAAAGTTGTATCACTTTTATTCCTTTACTTACTTACTTACTTACTTACTGCCGTGGCTCTTGGTACCCAAGGTGGTACTTTGCCTCGCCAACACACTGCCTCCAGATTTTTCTATCCATTGCCTCATCTTCCCTTCTTCCCAGTCTTCTTAGGTCTTTTCTAACCTGGTCTCGCCATCTCAACTTGGGCCTTCCTGGTGGTCTTCTGCCCTCCGGATTGTTCAAAAGGACGTTTTTGACTAAGGAGTCGTCCTCTTTCCTTAGTAGATGGCCAGCCCATCTCATTCTCCTACCTCTCACCTCGGCCACTATGTCTGGGTCCATATATAATTGCCTCAACTCTGCATTGTGTTTTATCCTCCACTCTCCATCTTCAAAGGTTGGGCCATATATTTTTCTCAATATTTTGTTCTCAAATACTATCAAACGTTTTTCTGTTTTTTTACTTAACACCCAATTTTCTGAGCCGTATAAAAGAACTGGTCTTATAATGGTTTTATATATACGGAGTTTTGTTTTGTGTGATAGTATTCGAGAGCTTAATAGTTTGTGGGATGCTGATAAACTTCTGTGTGCTGCATTTATTCTTTGTTGTATTTCCATATCTTCTTCATTATTATTCGTCAGCATTACTCCCAAATAAGTGAAGTTGTTTACTTTTTTAAAGTTGTACCCTTCTATTTCTATATTGTTGTCATTGTTTATTTGGGTTGCTCTCCCACACTCCATTATTTTTGTTTTCCCTTCATTTATTCTTAAACCAACTTTCTTTGTATGGTTTAAGAATTTTGTGACCAGCATTTTCAACTCTTCTTTACTCTCCGCTATAATTGCAACATCATCTGCAAATGCAAGGACGTTTATTTTGGTCCCTATTGTAATTCCAGCTTCTGTTTGCCTTACTTCTTGTAGTGCTTCCTCTAAAGCTAAATTAAATAGCAATGGGGACAAACCATCCCCCTGTCTTACGCCTGTGCTAACATCAAACTTTTCTGAGATTTCGCCATTTATCTTAACCTTACACCTAGATTCTGATATGCTTGATTTTGATAAGTTTATTAATTTTTTGGGTATTCCATACTTTTCCATAATCTTCCAGAGTCGTCTTCTACTAATCGAGTCATATGCTTTGGAGAAATCGATAAAAAGGCAGAGAAAGGTTTTATTGAATTCATAGTATTTGGCAATTGCCTCCTTCAGTATGAATATTTGATCGGTAGTTGATCTACCTCTTGTGAAGCCTGCTTGATGTTCACCTATTATATTTGATGTATACTCCTCCAATCTTTTTTGTAAAATCTTTGATAGTATTTTGTAGGTGCAGTTGAGGAGAGAAATACCTCTGTAGTTGGTGCACTCTTTTTTGTCACCTTTCTTATGAATAGGAATGACTATCGCTTCCTTCCATTCGTTTGGAATCACTTCTTTTTCCCAAATATCCAGAATCAATTTGTGAATCTCCTTCGCTAGTCTTGCCCCTCCTGCCTTAATCAATTCTGATGATACTGAATCCTCTCCTGGAGCTTTATTGTTTTTTAATTCCTTGATTGCGTTTTCTACTTCTTGTACTGTTGGGTCTGGGACCATTGGTTCCACATTTTGATACACTTCCTCGGTTTCCTCTTCCTCTTCTTCTAATTCTTCTACATTCAAGAGATCTTTAAAATACTCTTGCCATACTTGTATCCCTTCTTTGCTCTGTATCACTAGTTTCCCAGATTTGTTTTTAATTCCATATGGCATTGGGCTATACCCCTTTCTGAAAAATCTTACCGATCGATAAAAGTCTCTGCTATTGTTTGCCGTCCGATCTTGTTCCGCCTTCTCTAGGATTTTGTTCACCCATTCTCTCTTTTTTCTCCTGAGTATCCTTACTGTTTCTCTTGAGCGTTTTTTATATTTTTCCCTATCACTTTCCTGTTTCTTGTTGAGCCAGGTGTCTTTCGCTTCCTTTCTTTGCAATACTTTTTCTTTGCATTCTTCGTCAAACCATGGTTTTTTGTTCTTCCTTTCCTTCTTACCACACACTTCTTTTGCACAGTTTTGTAGGGTTTCCTTTATGTTGGTCCAGCCACTTTCAATTTTATCTTCCTCTGGGTCTCCTTGAGCTAGGTTACTTAGGGCTTGGAAACGGTTCGACAGTTTAAGTTGGAAGTCTTTCTTTATTTTTTCATCTCTTAGATGATCGAAGTTAACATTTATTGAGGTTTTCTGTTTTGTTTGTTTCTCTATCTTAATCCTCTGCAATAGATTAACTAGTACTAGATAGTGGTCTGATCCACATTCTGCTTTCCTTATGCTACGAACATTGGTGATATGACTAGAATGTCTGAGATCTACCAGAACATGATCTATTTGATTATTTGTGATGCCATTCGGTGCTGTCCATGTGACTTTGTGTATGTCCTTCCTTGAAAAAAAGACAACTTTTTTATTAAAAAGAGTGTCTTTTTATTAAAAAAGACAACTCCTTTATTCCTTTACAACTTCTTTTTTTATTACTAGGGTAATTATTATGAGACCCCAAACCTATTTTATCATGAAAATAATAGCTTTATAATGGCTGTTAAATTTCACTTCTTACTTGTACTTTGGCTTGAAGATTCAATTTGCCGCGGCCATTGCCTAGTGCCATAAAACTGTTTATGGTTTCATATAAAACATGTAAATAATCTACAGTTTTATTTTGTAAGTTAACCCATTTTTTATGGATATTTGATCTTTTAATTGACAAAACCACAAGCAATGTTGTTTGCATTAATGTTTTATCACTATGTAGGCCTGCTTGGTTTCAAATTATGTCATTGCATTTTCTGTATCTTTGTCTTGTATTGTTGGCTATTCAGGTTTCAATGTTTTTTGTTTCCCATATATTTATTTGTTGAGTTGTATGCTTTAAGCAATCTAAATCTTATGAACTAGAATGATGATAGTGACTTTGCTGCTATTATAACCTCATTGTTTGTTAACCAGTTTATATAGGCCCTCCTAAATAATTAGGTCTAGGCCTGGGTATTTTGATTCTTGAAAGAGCTGTAAAATATATTAAGAAAATGTAATTGAGCCTAGATAAACAACTAATGATTGCTATGTGTCTATATTAACTTTGCAAATGAAAATACAATAATCTTACTCTGTGCTTATTGCTTATTGGTAGCCGCTTACCATACCTTGATTTTGTACTAAGAACTGAGTAACAATATGCATTAAAGATTTTTTTTCAAAAGTAGTCGAGAGCCTAACGTTGTGCCAGGGCGAATCATGCCAAATTAATCCGCCTGGATCGGATAAGCTATGTTATGAAGTTTACGTGACCGATGGAGATATTTGTCGCTATCGCAGGAGACAATGATTGCGTTTCTCTGTTACACTATAAAAGCTTTACCTAAAGTATAGGTAGGCCTATACTTGTTTACTTTCAATAAATTTCTATTTTGAAATTTTTAACTCTTATCTATTGTTATTTACTGTTCTCTCTGGTACAACTACAGTTAATAACAAGATTAATACAGTTTGACAAATCAGGAAAATTATTCGGTAGGCCTAATGACACCGACAAAGGTTACGGCAAAGTGTCCTTAAATGTACGGGAATTGTCCATGAATTTTTTATCCAGAATGTAGTAGACACCCTGTAAAAAGTTGGATTTAGTAATGTTTGTTTGGGATGAATTCTTTCTTCTAAGTATGGTGCCTCCAGCAGGCTACTGGTTAGTCTCTTGAAAGTCTTGATGAGTTCTGTGGTAGACTGGCATCAAAATAGAATTTCTCAGTTTTTGAAACTTTGGTGTTGAGGTATATATATGCTATGTTCACAAAAAGTAGGCGGATCGAGGGGAAGTTCTCTTCCTACATTTTTTTTTGCTTAATGTATATGTTGCAGGTTTATGTTTGGACAAACCTCAATCAGCTGTTTTTTTAAAGGTAGGATCAACTGGAGGAGATAGATTTCTTTCCTCAAACCGCCTAAATTTGTGAATGGAGTATAGCTTGTTCACACTAGGCATTCCCCATCACAGGACAACTGTTATAATAATAAATCATTTGTAGTAACAGCTTGCCACCTTTGGAACTCTACCTTATTCTACCGAATCCTTAACATGTTCAATGCGGTTGCGCAAAGGCCAGCTGTGGCCGGTGGTGCGAACAGCTAATGTGTGGATGAGTTTAAATTTAGTTCCATCCAAATTAGTGGCATATAATCTGCTTCCCAGTCGTTGTGGACGTAGTTTTACAAGAACCCAAAAGATAGCAGCATTAAACAATATTGCTAGCCGGCCCTCAGTATTGCCAAATGCAGGAAAAAAGCAGGGGTGAAGTACCCGGGTTGCAACATGAAAAAATACTGCAAAAAAGCGGTAAAGCATAATTTTGAGGTTAGGTTCCTTCCACAATGCTACAGTACATTCATTATCGTTATTCTATTGCATGTTATTAGATCCAAGCCTAAACCCCACTACAATAAATCTGTAACAATCCCTACCACTTATAAAAATAGTCAGATCTGAAAACGAATGATACCAGATTGAAGTATAACACTGGCACAATAAGCGGCAAGCAAAACAACGTCTCACGGCAGCTAACCTCGCATTAGAACAATAGTTTGTAAACGGCACTTTGACAAGAATACTCTTCGCAAGCCTCTAGAAAGCGCTAGCAGTGACGAGATTACTTGTCATGGACAGCGAACGTTTTAAATAACTGATCCTGATGGTGGGGCTGAAAGAATATTACCTCAACCAAATGACACGGGATATTAAACATCAAATTGAAATCAGTTATGACATGCAGTATTTTTGGGTGTATACTTTTCATTGTTTTAAAACCAGTGATGATCATGTCATAAATAGAATTGGTATGCAACAATGCTGGTATTGCATTTAACCAACAAGTACTAATTATTATTTTATGCTTCCCTCAGCTATCACCCACATGGTACAAGATGCTAAAGCTGTAGCTATGAACACTCACAACTCTGCCGCAGTTTCTAAGTGGAGGGAATCCAACAGAGCTGTAAGTTAAAGTATTTTCTAAACAATCTGATTCTTCCTTACTTCTGTATCCTCATAAATCTCTAGTGATTTAGGCCTTGCAAATTGCCTACATTACTGGCTGTATTCTCCACCAGGTTCCTACGTTCCTGGTTTCTGTCCAGGTTTTTCCTATTGGTTTTTCTGTCCTTTTTATCATCCGGTCCATTTCTATTCTCTGCTCATCCCTTAAAAACCTGAATCCCCTGATTTCACTGTTTTTGTAATGTCTGAACTTTAGTTTGATCACTTTATCCATAATTGGTTCTGATTAAGTCCAATAGAAGTGTTGAGCTGCTTTTTTGTCAAATAGCTGTTGTGTCACCTTTGCCATACAGCATCTTTGCAACTGTCTTAAGTTTAAGGCATAAGTCAAATTTTAAATGTTCAGTATATTGAAGCTGTTTAAATGTATTCTTTACCCTTACCCATCCTCTTTTGATGACTAACATCTGTCATCATTTGCTAAATTGGTTTCTGAAGTATCCACTTGTAAATCAGTGTCTGTTTTTTTTTTTTTTTGTCAAGACCAGAGATTCTAAGCCAAACTCCATTGATTTGTTACTTGTAAAATTTATCTATGTAACTAGTAAAAAGTGATTTATTAGCTTACTTCACTTAGCCTACTTATTATTAGTTAGCACTCAATAATGTATGATCATTCTCAAATATATCACGCTGGTTAGTTTATTGTTATTTTGTATATTTTTTAGTTGCTGAACTCAGTTGGTCAAGTCAGACGAGCTGTTACTGTAATGCCAGATATCAACAACCTTCACATCAACGGTGAGTATTCTGAATCAGAAAAGAGTTTTCAGAAAAAAAAACATTAAATTTGGAACTCATAGATATTCGAGTTGGTCAAGACAAAGGTTTCTTAAGTGTTACCTAACTAAAAGTCCTCTCCTTATAAGAATCCTGAATTATGTTTCTGAACTTAAACTGAATTAGGCTAATTAGTTATCAAATGATTGTAAATATACCACAGATTAGACTGTTTAGTGTTTATTTTATTTTTCGTATTTTAAGTGTAAATTGTCCTATATAACAAAATAATTTCTAATAGTTTTAATATTATTTGTAGGCTAATCTACATAGAATAGTTTAACATAGACTAGTTTAGTACTTTTGTACCTATCATTTGTACCATTATACGCTTCTCTTATGGATATGGAAACACAAATTAAAATAGTCATTTAATAATTGTTTAGGATAGGCTTACATTAGAACCTCTTTCAACTCAACCAAAACACTTTTAACCGAAATAGCAATTGACTGCAACGGCCTAAAAAAATAAAATCAAAAGGAAGAGAAGTAAAATGACCAAATGAATAAAGGTAGCTCCAGTTCTGGGTTAAGGCTGTGGACTTATACACAATGCAAACTACAATATGATTTACAATGTCTGTTAGCTACAATTAGAAAAAAAAATAGATGACAATTTGTCAGTGCCATTCAAAGTTGTGGAGTCACTGCAAAAACTAATAAAGAGGAAGAAAACCTAACAGATGTGGGAAATTTGTTCAAAAACAGTAGAACAGCAGTAGTTGGTGAGTCGGTGGCTCAGTCGGTAGCGTCGCGGACTTCGGGCCCAAGGCAGAAGTGTCGTGGGTTCGGATCCTGGTCACTGCAACTAACTTTTATCAGTACAGTTCACCTTTGTACTGTACCGGCTCACCCCTTGCTTTGCTGGATACGTTCCACGCACAGATCTGTAGTCTATGTGGACGGGCAAATGCAAGGTTAAAAGAGGCCGCCAACCTCTTAAAAAAAAAAAAAAAAAGTTTACAAAAAGCATTATCGATCCTTAACGTTCTTTAAAAGTGTTATATAACCTTAACACGTTCACTACCCCAATAGTACTAAATTTTTCATTCATATGGACCAGCGACGCACATATGCAATGGCCATGCGATGGCTGGTCACATTAAAATAGACTGACATCCCATATTTTCGTCGGTTTCTCAATGTCACTAAAAAGCTTATATCTTCGTAACGGTCTAGGCTATTTGAAGGGCCTGAATTCTCTTTAGTGGTCTACAGGGATGTCTGTTGCATATGTGCGTCATTTGGTCTGTGGATGTGATGATTAGTGACGTCATATGATAGTTGGCAAAACTGTTTTTTACTTTGCTGCATCACTGCCCCGTTGTCTGCGTGCACTGTTAATCAAGTGACACCCGGTCTATGTGTAATATTAAAATGTATACCTCGGTCCGTGGGAATGACAGCAGCGATCGGTAGCAAACGTGTTAACAGGCACTTACAACCTTACAGTTACAACATTGTCTTCTTTCATTACTATGAATAAAAAAAATTCTAATAACATTTTGGTTGTCTGAAATGACCTCCTGGTTAAAAGAGTTTCTACTGTTATTATCCTGATACAGTTGCCATTAAGGCCTATTAAACTAGTGATATATCGGTATTCGGTACCTGAAGGATATTCTCAGTAGGTATCAGGAAACCGCTACCGTGATTCAAGTTTTGTTCAGGAACCAGGGAGTGGGAACCTATTTTAACCATCACGATTGGAATAGGTCTGGGTGATTTTCAAATGTGGGTGGGTAATCTGAAATGTACATAGGGCACTAATAGACATAGTAGAGAGCTGGTACAATGTACAGAGCACACTAATGTACATAGTCTGTTGTAGACGGATGGGAGAGAGAGATTCCTCCCCCTCCACCCCCACCTGCACCTCTGTCTTACTCACCTCCAGGTAACCAAACTCACAAACTCACCATCAGCTGATCCTCTCTGTTATGTTGTATCGGACTGTCATTTAGCATTAACATCAGCATTTTTTGTAAAAGATTGTTACAAATCCTGGTATTACCAAATTTTCTTTGATAGCATCATTAGGCTTATTAATAGCCCAATGTCAAATTCCATCTGGGTCCGAAATCGATCTTGCTTAATCCAACCATTACCCTTTAGATTTGAAGGTGAGCGCTATAACCACTCAGCTACCCCGATAAATATTGTATAGGCTCATAATATGACGTACTAAGGTCTTGGTAGTAGGTGAATAATTATAAACCTTAATTGGTCTTAATTCAGTGTGTTTTTTTCTGATGCTTATCTACCTTTACCCGACTAAAATCTGACCTACCTAGGTGCGTAGTTTTTTGGTGAGAAAACCCTATCTTGACGTCTTTGTAGGAGTAATGTATGTGTTATTGAATAGAAATTAATTTTGTAGGCATCAAGGGATCAAGCTAGTTAGTTTGGTAGTAGAGCCTAGAGCGTTGGTCCTTAGGTACTCAACTCAAACCCAGCTAATGCTGATAACAAAATAGCTTTGTCCATGTGAAAATGCTACAATCTTCCAAGCTTAGCGTGAATAACGGTTTTGGACTAGATCCTAGTGTCCTAGGATTTGAAGAAAAGACTTTAAGGAATGTGAATTAATTTTCAAAACACTTTAAATACAAGTTCCACCAACTGGACTAAAGCTCAATGAATTTTTTTTTTGCAAACTTCAGACTACAAATGTTGCTAGTCAATTGATAAAATATTTCCCCTCATGTTTAGCTGATACTAATTTGCATGCTCACAAAATTAGATTCTACAAATGTTTGTTTTGATCAGTAAGCTTTTTAATACAGTAACATACAGAGAGGATTAGCTGTATATTTTAGTTATTATTTTAACAATGCATGAGGTCATATACGTAGAATTTAATTTTAGCCATCACATTTAAATATAATATAAAGGTGAATCCACAATCCATTTAGAATATCATTTTTGGACTCATTGCTTCAAAGACGTCATCAACTGTATAAGCTGTTTAAAAGGTTTGAATATAATTTTAATAACATAAAAAAATATAGATTAGATTTGATAAAACCTTGACATCATTTTACATATATGCATGCATAGTGTACAGTACAACTTGTTGAGCTTAAGCAATACTTTAAAACTACACTTTCTGTATTACTTCTTGTTGTGGCTGTCTGCACATTTCCTGGCACACTGTACCATTGTATGTTTAATTTTAGCAGTTTGATTATCATCCCTCTATGTTCAAAACCATTGTTTATTACATTAAATTTTGTGTGTATATTGTGAAAGCGTTTACTGCGTTAAAAAAAATAAAAATACTTATGTTTTAGAATGTAAATAATCTGGGCAAGAATATACATTTGTGTTCTTTCATAAGTTTTTCATAAATAAATGTAATAAGATGCTTTGTGTTGAACTCATATTATTTGTATAGTAACAGTTTATTTTATATAACGGATTGAAAGTGCAGGCAGACAGCGTATGTACATAAATATCCTTTGTTTGAAGTTCATTTTGGTGACAGTGCATTTATGGTGTTTGAGGGATTATTGTGAACGTTTTCCACCACGTTTCAAAATGTCTGGGGATTTGGAATGTGAGCAAGTACCTAACAAAGTACAATCCTAGAAAACTGTAAAGTAGTCAGAACAAGATGGAAAAGACAGAATGCAATTTGAAACTATACAAAACAAAATTAAGGTTACTAAGCTGTCGTCAACCAATCCTATATTTGTCGTGGATGACTAGTTTTGGGGTTAAAACCCCATTTTCAAAACCTTTTCTTGTCAATTGTCAAACATAATCTTCTTGCACTTGCCTTTGTCAAAATTACTTCATACATAAACAAACACACAAAGAAACATTTAGATTTACAAAAATATACAAACGTGCGAGGCCGGCCAAGGACAAAACGAGACTATGAATAAATTGAAATAATAAAATAAGTTAGAACATAGGTAAGTAAGGACAAAATAGGCACGTCTTCACAAGATATTGGCTCATGCAAAACAGATTTTCACACTATTATTTCCGCAATAATCCTTCAAACATCATAATTAATATTTAATTCTCAATCTAGCCGATCTAATGGAGAATTTGGATCTTTTCATGAGATTCGGTGGATTTGAGAATCAAAATTCATCATTGACCGCATATTGTAACACAGCTTGGTGGAGGTGTAACTTGTAATGCTATTTTTGCAGAAGAGCCTCGATACCAACAGCAGCAATACCGGCCTAACTACTTCGTGGAGAAAGGTACTAACTTGTGGTGGAAACTTAACACTAACTGCTAATAATGTTCCCCGTTCAACTTTCAGTAGGTAACATAAGTAGTGTATAAATGTTACTTAAGGGATTTGTACCAGTTCTTATCAGGTTTGTGTTTGGATGTTATCTTTCTAATTGTTAATATATATTAACGATGGATTCATGGATGGCATTCTGATTTTTCCCTAAGGGCCGGGGGGTATGGAATAACCAAGAAAACAGTTTGTCCTTGGGCCTTTACCAGAAAACTATAAAAATTTAGGTACAAAATGGTTGGTTGATTTTACAAATTTAAACCTAAAATTTCTTTGTAAATTAAGTAAATTGTTTTCTAGTTATATAAAACAGTTTACAAAATTTGAAAACTTACATTGGCCACCGGAATTGTGTGAATTATTCGACTTTAATATTTTTACTGCACAATTTGAAAAAAATGTGCTTAATAAGGGGTCTCATAAGGGAGATTGAGCCCCCCTCCAGCCCATGAAGGTTTTACTCAGAAAGATTTACAAATTTTTCTTATGGTGCTTATTGAAAGGTCAACTGGGTATAGTCTTAAAAAAATGGGAACCCCTTGGTACTATTCAGGTAATCTTGAGAAAATCACATCCATAGTATGTTCCGTCAGATTTTTCTTTCAGCCTTAAAGCTAAAATACACTTTTTGTTCTTTTCATGAGATAATTTCAAAATAACTTCAGATACGTTTGTTTATAACAAAAATGTACATGATAAAATTCAAGGCTGCACTTTAGTTAACGTCCTACACTCATTCTTATGAATATATCGATCGATATATTTAAATTTTTATCGATTATTTCATTTGATATATCAGGTTTGGTTAGTTAGGTTAAGACCTAACCTAACTAACCGAATGAAATAATCGATATATCGAATAATCTATACATCGATATTTTTCATTTGAATGAGTGTAGGACGTAAACTATAGTGCAGCCAAATTCAAATATAAAGTAGGTGTTAATTGGGAATATACTATTGTACCTTCATAAGGGTAAACAAACTTAATAGTGTGTTTTTTGTTAGTCAAGTGTTAATCAAGTTCTATGAACAACATACACATTCAACTCACATGTTACATAATCTTTTAGATCTTAAAGGAAAGTAAAGGAGTCGGTTTTCACAATAATTAAATAGTGTTGGAATACATTTCTTGATGCATTTCAACAAGTTAAAGTTTAGCAAAGATTTTGTTTTTAACTATATCTCGCAAAAAGCTTTAGCTCTTTTACAGTTCCATAATTAGGAGAAGCAGTATCGACAAAATTGAATGGTTGAAATTTTTAATTTAGTCCTCAAAATCTAAGCCATTATGGTGTTGCTAATGAAAAATCAGCCATTAAAAATGCATTGTTAAAACATTCTTACTGGAATGAAGCTTTATATGTACATTTTAGTTCAGCTTATTGGAAAATTTTTGTTTATAGACTGTTATTTACCTATTTTATCAACATTACCTTTGTGAAACAGCTACTTTGTTATTGGGTGTAAACCTGTTTTGTAGCATTGTAATGAAATTTAAACAAATTACAAACTGTCACTGACATGTCAATGACTTAAAATAGACTCAGATGATCTAGTCACGACCACAATGACCAGAGCTGTGGCTATCCGCACACTTGCTTTGCCTCCGTATCAAGCCCCACCCAGTCCTCGGCCTCTGCCAGGTATTGAGTGGTCCTGATAGCGGAATGTCCTAAAAATTCAGTAGACTAGACCTCTACCTTGGACATTTTACCGCATGGAATGTGTTAGTTTTATCTGGTCATTTGATTTTATACGTAGATGAATCATTTCTGACTCTAGTCGTGTGTTGTCCTATCCCTGTCTTTTTAAGATCAATTATCTCTTTGGAATTCATTTTTATTGATGGTACGCTAATGAAATTAAAGAAATTTTTGCAGACATTTCCCACCATGAAAAAAGTGTCAATGATGTTTCGATATCTGGAATCTGATCCTCTTCTCAAGTGAAAAAGTACCTAAAAACATAGCAAGATTTAGTACAAACCCAGCCAAAACTGGAAAATCATAATGGAAAAAACCACACGGTGAACTGTTTAGTAATACAGTAGACTCCCTCTAGTTCGGCCACCTCGGGACCGGATCACTGGCCGAACTACAAAACGGCCGGACTAACCGGATTTAGTGCATTTTACATAACCAAAATACAAATTATAGTATTGCGCAATCGTGATATGTTAAGTCAATAACCTTGGTTCAGTAAAAAAAACTGAAACGTTTAAAATCACGCTTACTCAATCAAAACAAAAATTACACAACACTGTACGTATAGCAATAAATCACGTAAAGAACAGAACAATAGAAAGTCTAGTACTGCAAGCTACCGTAGTCAGCATAGGCTACTACTAAATGTTGTTTCAGAACATAAGAATGTCGATAAAAACATTAACAGTTCATAAAACAGCATAAAATTATAGTACTTATTACAGTCGTAAAATATGATAAAGATAACAATGGATGACGTAAAACACCGCTTATTCTTTCTTCTTTGTTCTTCTATTCTTTCTTTGCCTCTTTGGTTTCTCTTCATCCACACATTCAACAAGTTACCATAGTTACTAATCACCCAATCACAAACTGTTGTGAGATAGCAAGCAAGTGCACAGCAGACATCAGTTTGTGTGAGCAGATAATTGTCAGTGCAAGCGGATAGCTTGACCTTGAAGCCTTTGTTTTGCTTTAATTTATTTTTGTCAAATAAATTGGGTGTTTCAAAAACAATAATGGGGGAACCTACTGCATAAAAAAGTGGTCCGAAATATTTAATTATACACTGCATTTCAACATATTAGACCGAAGAAAAATTATCTATAAAAAATGTTCTTGGTATTTTTGAGGTTATGTAACATAGTTTTAAATAGGTAATATCTGTAATATGCAACCATTCACCCATAGAAGCACCCACAAACTAAACTGACATGAATTGTTTACTTCTATGGCCGGAAACTAAACATTCAAGTTCAATCCTGTCGAAGGTCATTCGCCCGTGACATATGACTTGTCCCCTTGAGACCGGGCCGGACCATCCGGCGGCCGATCCAACCGAAGCCGAACTAGAGGGAGTCTACTGTAATAAAAAAAATAAACAAAGAAAATCAACTTAGAGGGAGGGATTTCTTTTGTTTCTCCACTTGTACAGTATTCTCTGTGTGATTTTTTAATTGTGACTTCCAAGCTGTGGTTTGTGTATTTGTTATGTTAATATGTTCCAAGTACTTTATCACCTGGTGGGATTTGATTGTTGACCTTGAAAAGTTGTGTAAAATTTTTATTTTCCAGTCTACACCTTTTCCACTTGTAAGTGAGAGGTTGATAATTGTATTTGAGAGTCGTTACTTGTATTTGGGAAAATGTCAAATGTAAATTAGATCAGTCAGTTGAATTTGATTAAGCGACAAATTTATTTGAGAATGGTCAATTGATTTTGAGAATGTTTTGAATTAAATTGAGAAATCGTTAATATCATTTAAGAATGAAGGGTATTAATCAGCTGAATTTTGAGTTTCTCATTATCAAATGACAAGTTCTCAATTACATTTAACCATTTCTTAAATATAATTTACTGCTCTTAAATTAATTTAATGCCTTCTAAAAAAAACCTGACTGTTCTCAACTTCATTTTATATTTGCTTAAATATATTTGACTACTCTCAAATACAGCCTATATCTTCTGAAATAAAAATATTTGTTTCCCAAATAAAATAGGAAAAGGGATGGAAACTTTCAGCTATAATTCCTAAAAAAATAACTATCATATCCAACATATGGTATTTTCCTGTTAAATGTTATTGTCAATGTACATACCTTTTTTTCTATCCCTTAAAGTTTGCCTGTGGTTGGATGTATGCTGAAAGTTTCTGCCACAACCCTTGTTTATAAACATCCTCCCCCAACTCAATTCAATCCCTTGTAGAATTAAGAAGTCTTCATCCAATCCAACCAACTAGTAGGCCTACAAACTAGTAGTTACTGTCTGGCCGTTCTGATGTTATAAATCCTAAAATGTACATATTTGTTTTGGAATGAAGATTTCAAGAGTTTGAAGTCCACATTTGTCTTGTAGAAAACTTGTACAGTTGTCTTGGTTCCAATTTTTCAGATTTTCTCAGTCGTTTACACTTGTGTTGACTGAAAGTTTCAACAAAACCTTGCTACATATTGTACAATATAACAAGTAATTATTAGTAATTGTACATATTAAGGTTGTAAATAGTTGTTTTGCGTTTACTTTTCTAAAACTTACTTACTTACTCTTACTCCCAGGGCCATTTATATCGGAGGTGATATTTGGCCGCACCAACAAATCCTCGCCAAGTCAACCGGTCTTTCGCATCATCCTCCGTTGCCCCAATTCTCTCCAAATCTTCTTGCACTTGCTTCCACCACCTCTGCTTAGGTCTTCCCCGGGGTCGCCTTCCTGTAGTGTTTCCCTTTAAAACTCTTCCCAGTCTACAATCTTCATCTCTTCTTAATATATGACCAGCCCATCTGATTCTTCGGCACTTGATTTCTCCAATTACATCTGTGCTATTATACAGTTGCCTTAATTCCCTATTGTGTCTTATTCTCCATTCTCCTAGCTCGAATATTGGTCCAAAAATCTTCCTTAAAATTTTATTTTCGAATACTATTAGTTTCTTTTCATCTCTTTTATTTAATTTCCAGGTTTCTGATCCATATAGGAGAACTGGGCAAATTATTGTTTTGTACAGCCTGATTTTTGTTTTCCGGGACAAAGATTTTGATGAAAGTAATTTATTGCAAGCATGAAAACATTTATTTGCTGAATTCTAAAACTTAGTGTTGGGTAAAATAACTTTCAATATATTTGGAAACAATTATTATTTATTCAAGTTTATGGCAAACACTGATTTGATTTACAGTAATTGCATTTGAAGCAGTTCAATGGCAAGGTTATCAAAATCAAAGGCTTCTTTTATAAATTGAGTGAGACCCATTCCTATGTAAATGCTGTTTCTAGTTTTAGATGCAAATTTACGTTGTTGGATTGAACCACCCTTACTCTAATTTGAACACGTTGATTTAGATTACCTACTCATTTCTATCGAATGTGCAATTTTTTTTACCAAACTAAACTTAATGAATGACTTACTGTAAACAATATCACCTTCTATATCCCATCATTCAAAGTATAAGAAAATAACAGAGAAAATATAATTTTGACTGTAGCACACAATCTGTGAGTGGCTCGCTAAATATGATGTATTTTAACACCAAATTGGCATCAGCTGGTCCTTACAGACGTCTTCAGTATCTAAATTTCAATCTATACCATTGAAGCTACAAAATGATGCATCAGTATTTTGCTCTAACTTTTTTGAACCTTTCTATCTTTTTTGCACAATTTAAAACCAATTTTATTCTGTTTGTTAGACTTACTTATACACCATTATTTTTTCAACCCTTCCACAACTTTTATCTTTCATATTACCAATGTTTTCCCCTCTGCAGGTTGCTAAGACCTTCAAGCTATGTTACCCAATGCATGTTTGGATTTTTTGGCTATGTATTGTGTACTGTGAGTAAACTAGTTGGTCCATTACAGAAGTAGCCCCGCCCAGGCCACCGCTACCAGGAGGTGAAGTTCCTCCACCTCGACCACCCCCACCGGCGGAGACTGACGATGAAGATGACATGTTCATGCATGCACCACTACCAAACCAACCCATCATGGTAAGACTGTGTTTCGTAGTGACTTTTGAAAACACTGAGATATGGACGCAATTAATGTAGTATTTATTTAAATCAGAAAGTATATATAGACATAGTCAGAAAGTTGCTGGTTCAATCTAAAAGTCAGAACCTTCTTTTATTGATTCAAAACTTGAAATGGCTGTCATTGGTTCATTGGGCTTTTAATGTAATTTTCTCTGGGTAAATAAACAGCTGATCAGTCATTAAAAATCCACAAAGTCATCTTACTCCATTTACTCTCATCCTTCATTTATATTTAGGCTTCATATTCCTTAGTGGCGTCCCCATTTTAATTTGCAATAACAGTAATGATATCTATAAATCTACTGATAACAGTACTATCTATTGAGTAGCAATGCTTACTTTGTGTCCATTAAGTAATTGTGGCATTTAAAAGTTTTTGGATCTACCCTGTAGAATGTGTCTTGGAATAGTGCATGTAAATCAGAAATTCGTCGGTTCAATCCTGAGAAAAGTCAGTAGCTTTTGGATAGCTGAAAACTGGAACCAGCTATCCGTTTGATGTTGGGCTTTTAAATAGTTTGAGTAATGATGAAACAGCTGGTCTGTTACAAAACTGGTCCTTAACTCATACTCAGGTAAAAATACACATCACTGTGTTGCTACATTAATGTGTATTGTAGATGGCAGCCCACGGACTGCACCAGGAAGTCCGCCAGTGGTCTAGTAAAGACAACGACATCATCGCGGCGGCCAAGAAGATGGCGCTGCTGATGGGACGACTGTCGCAGCTGGTGAGGGGCGAGGGAGGCACCAAACGAGACCTCATCGCGTGTGCCAAGGCCATCGCTGAGGCGTCTGAGGAAGTCACCAGACTAGCCAAGGAGCTGGCCCGCGAGTGTACTGACAAACGCATGAGAACGGTGAGTCGACCGGCCGTGACTGTGTATGCCTAATTTAATATTTACTTAGCTCTTTACAATAATCCGTTTCTAATGAAACAATTATTTCACAGCCGAATTTTGTTCTAATTAACGTTAAAACATTTTTCATTTATTTGATGTTCCCTCGAACAAATACATATTGGACCAATCCTTGTTGAATGTATTTTGTGTGAGAGTTATTTAATCCCTCAAAAACCATGAACCGTTTGTTACAGAATTTGCTGCAGGTTTGTGAAAGGATTCCCACAATCGGTACCCAGCTGAAAATCCTCTCTACAGTAAAGGCTACAATGCTCGGAGCTCAAGGTTTGTGTTCAAATTAAACTGTTTCTAAGGCTTAGAAAACCATAATACATAATTTTTCTTCACAGGCCTTTGGTTTAGCCATAGCAGTAACAATTTATCAATTTTATTCGATATAGTATTTTCTTCAATAACGTTTTACTAAACATTCGTTTTGGTGGTGTCGTCAAGTTATATTTTCTTAGTCTCAGCACTGCCACTAAGGATGCCTCATCCCATCACAGTATGGGCGAAACGTATGGTTTTGTAAATAATGTTAGTACTGACTTGACACGACTCCTACCCGAAGACCGAGAATTCAGATTAGTGTTTGTTGGATATTAATTAGTGTATTGATGATTGAAAAAGATGTACGCCTTCATTAAGTATTAAATAATTACTAGGGGGTCATATCCATAATTTTGTAGCTTAGTTTATGACTGAGTGAATCATGTAAATTTAGAATATCAGTATACTGAATTTAAAATATCTCGGAAAGCGTTTACGGTACAACTCAGGGTTGCAGAGAACATATAGTAAAGGCTGCATAGCTCCAATCTTAATAAAAAAAACCATATTTGCTACAAGTTATAAAAGGGCCTATTTGGAGTTCTGCCGACAAAAATCGTGCTTGCCTATTTTATATAGGCCTATAGATTTTTCTGTTCCGTAAATTGACTCCGGTAGTGTGTCAATAATTTTGTCAACAAATTTGTGTGTTGAAAGTATAAATGAAGCATAATTACAAATGGTTCATTTTCATGTTAACCTATAGTACCCGAAACATTTTAAAAATTGACAAATCTATGTTTCTCCTTAATCTACCATGTTGGTAAGCAGTCTTTACTATTGGTTCTCCTCAGTTTTGGTTCTAATATGGAGTAAAAAGGCTAACAATAAAATATTTGGTCATATAGTCATGTGTTTATTGCTAATTTAATTTCTCTACTACTGCAAAACTCAAGTATTTTGCACTTAATGTACTAATAAATCTAGTTAGCTGGATGGAGGCAAGGAACAATATAGTGTTGATCCTTGCCATTTTATTTACCTTGATTAATTAACTGCTTCAATCTGTTAATTTTTCTTGCTAAAAATTTTGATGCAATAACTAATTATTTTTCATTCACCAAGTGTGCTAGTGTAAATGTTTGTTTAAACTATTGCTTAAATATAATTTATCATGTAAATACACAAGTTGTAGTGTAAAAAACACTTTTGTTTTTTAAGCTAAGGTTTAGAAACAAATTTTTAAACCCAGTTGAATTTCTTCAGTAGTCTACTCGCCAAAAACAAGTAAGATTAATGTAAAAAGAACTGTAACAGTGGTTAGTTAGTACCACAAGTTTATCTACATCCATCAATTTCTTTCAGTTAAAGCTCTCCATTAATTGCAAATGAAATATCAAAATGCACGGAACCATTGACTATTGGATACTGAATTAATATTAATAGTCAAAGACAGAACATAATTACTACAATTCGTTTAAGAAGGATAGAACACTTGGCCTACAAATTACTTAACATGTTCCCTACCGACCGTCACACTCCTCTGTAACTGAGGGATGAGTATTGTTGGTAGCTAATGTGTTAAAGGAAGATGAAACAGATACAACTAGGTAACTTAACTAAGATAAGATTTTCACACAATTGAGATGGCATAATTGTTCAAAACACAATTTGAAATTTCTTCCCTCTAAGGGTGCTTCTTCAGAAAGAATTAGTTGAATATGCAGTTACAAAACTGAATTAGCCCCTTGGAGGGGTTGATTATCAACATTTTTTCACGTTCATGCAATTAATTGTCAAACTATTTTCTGTGGTTAGTTAATTCGTTAATTGTGTATGTGTTCCTTCTCTTTTGTCTCTTAAGTCAAGCGTTCTTTTCTCCAAAAGCTAAGCAGAGAATATTTCCTTAGTTCCCTTAAATGAATTAAATGCTTCTTTATTGAAGATTTGTGGTCTTCGGGGGTCGAACGTATAAAAATGTCACAACACGTCCATCCACCAACGTTTTGGCCTCAATGCACAGTACCATCTTCAGGGTGACTTGACTTTTGCACATGTTGTAGAAACTTTGGTGAATAGAAGTGGTTTTTACACAATTGACTCTCGTGGACTTTGAATCTACAATTAGTGGCTGTGGAAAAACCTATCAAGGCTTCTTTAATGTATTCAAAATTTCCTTTGTATTTCGTTTTAGTTAAGATTATTAAAAAACTGTTGCAACTACTAAGAAGGCTTCGCTGATTATATTAACTGGTTTGTTTTGATGTCCATGTGTCGTCTGCTGTATATAACATTGCTTTCCCTAACAGAGACACTGCCTCGGTCGGAGATGGCGGAGCTACATGGCGGTAAACATACACACACTCAGCATGGTGTGAAGCATGAGCGTTCTCTTAGTGCTCGGTTTACACTTGAGTTTTGTAAATGCACTGAATCTAATAGTTTTCACTCGGTTAGTGCTGTCAGTGGGTCAGAAAATCATTGTTTTAAATTCTGAGAAATTATCTACATCTTCTGCACAGACTGTATGCAAAGGTTTTGTTGATTTTTGTTTGGCATTAAAACTGTCATCTGGAAGTTTAGGTTTGAACTTTATCCTATCACTTTTTAGATCTACCATAACGAATCATAAACTTTTGGACATCAACGAATATTGTCTCAGATGATTTTCCAAACCGTATATTTTCGGTGGAAAAATAAATACAGTACAGCATAAATAACATTGTACACAATGGGGTTTCATTACATTCATTACCCTGTGTTTCTATTACAGGGTAACATAGGTACAATTATTATTTGTAAAATTTGGATTTTCTATTTATTTTTTGTAATAGTGCTCATGGCACAGAAGTTTTTTACTGTCAAAATTCCATTGAAATAGATTCAATTCTAGGTTCTTTTTCAAAATTCTTAGCTGATTAAGAATGATGTTAAAAAAATAATAATATAGATCAATCTTTACTAATTTTACATAAGTGATACTTGATTAATAATTTATGGTTTCTATTAAAGCTAAAAAATTAGAGTAAATTATAAATTTTGTTAAAATAACTCTCAAGACTTTTGTACATAATAAGTGGCTTTACGTTGCAATGGCCTTACTTCTAACTGTACACGACCATTTGCATTTTTATTTTCTCACAAACGACTTTTATGCATCTTAGATGTGTGCATGAATTAGTGCAAAACGAAATTAATGTGATAGAATTGTGTGTTTAGATAAGAGTTGGATGGATAATAACTAACAAATTAGTTTTGTAAACTAACTTGATTTTGTAGATATGTGTTTCTGGCCGTTATTTCAGTGTTACTTAATAATGTTAGATTTTTTATTTTACATTTGAATGCCACGTTTTTCAAGGTATTAACAAGCTGTAATGTGTATGTTTTTTGCATTTCTTTCTCAAGGTCTTATGATCGGTGCCAGTAAGTTACTCTTGTGTCATTGTCACCTTTTTTTAGTGTTTTACATACCCAACCCTTAGCTAGAAGCCTTAAATGTTGTTTTTTGTGTAGATTTAGTGCTTTGATGTCTAAGATTAAGATAATTAATTTCACTTTACATCAATATGTTTAATTTGTGACGTTTGTATTCCACAAGAGTTAAGATTTAAGTATTTTTTTATGAGTTTTATTTCTGTGACAATTTATTCTGCCAAAGTAAATATTTTTGCATTTGTCTAAAAGAAATGTATGGTACTGGAATTACAAGTCCTTCCTTCCTTTATAAAATTGTTCCATTTTGTAAGTTTTTTTTTAGTGCTGTTTCATGCTCTGCAATGAATATCTACTGACTCAACCCTTTCAATTTAAAGTTTACAATTTTAGCAAAAACTTTTGAAGCAGAAGTTTTATAGAGGTGTGCGAACCTTTGATTTTTTATCGAGTCAAAAAAGCTCGATCCTCGAGCCTTTTTATAATAAGTTTGACATAATACCATATGATAAATTAATTTTTCACAAATACTCTTTTCAAAAGTCAGTTTAATGTCAAGTTGTATCTAAACAAGCAGTATTAGTAATAATAAAATTTGGCATGATCTTCACTTGTCATAATGTTATCCTGATAATATTGTGATAATATCATTCCCCTTGGACGTGTGAA
Organism: Macrosteles quadrilineatus; assembly: GCF_028750875.1. Lineage (NCBI taxonomy): Eukaryota > Metazoa > Arthropoda > Insecta > Hemiptera > Cicadellidae > Macrosteles > Macrosteles quadrilineatus. The sequence continues at coordinate 31,565,036 of NW_026542598.1, read as the reverse complement.
CATCATCACTCGACTGCTATCACGGAAAAATCCTGTTAATCTCCCGCAGTCACGGAAACATCAGCATTGTGTTCCGCGATGACAGTAAAACACTGGTTATCTTTGTTGTTCTCAGAGTCATTATTATCGTATCACGCGATCATGGCAATATATTGAACATCTTTATCGCAGTAATGGAAAAATTATTATCGACTACCACGATTACTGCGAAATCTTTAATATCATCTGAACGGAAACAGTATCGTCTCCTGTGATCCCTGCATAATCCTATTCTTGGAGAAATCATCATTACTATCCCCAATCCCAGAAAATTCCTGAATATCACAGCCTTTTAGACATAAAATTCGTCTCCTTGATCGCCGTGGGGAAATCATCATCATCCCCGCGATCATAGAAGTTGTATCGTCATCATCAATCGCGACAAAAGCGTTAAGTTTTCTATCACAATCGTAAACCCTCAGCTTGAGGTTGGTTTCTTGCTTTAGCATTCAACTTCTCGACATTCACTCGGTTAAAAAATCTAGAAACTCGCACACCTCGAGGTTAAGTCTAAAGTAGTTATTGCCAGGACCATTTGAAAATCCTATAGAATTTTACCAACCTAATGAAGATAAGTTTTATTACTTTGTTAGCATATGTGTGTGTATTTTTTTTCAATGGACGTATTAAATGTATATAAAATTCCATGTAATGGTAAATTAGGTACTGAATAAAAGACTTGTATAAAACAACATACAACTAATTTGGCTACTTGAGTAAATACTAATAAACATTAAGGGTATTGAGAAACAACATATGAATAGTTTAAATTGTAACATATTTTTGGGTAGCTAATTTTAAAGTAGCGGTATACAATACTTGCTGTAAGGAACTCAAGCATTGAATCTGGTAGCTTGTTCAAATGCCAAGTTGCCTGCTATTGATGTTTTTTTTTAAATCTACATTGTTTATAAATAATTACAAGTTGATTTCTGTTCCTAAGGTTAATGAGATGGATCTCAAAAACTCAAGTCGTACTTGAAATTCTATTTCTTAACTAAGATTAAAATATTATAACAGCAGATTTACAAAGGTTAAATCAAAATCTTTGTCTTAAAAAAAAAATGGCTTGGACAAATGTAACGGCTTACAGATATTCTAGTCTTTATTTAAAGAGCAGACCTGTAAGTTATCATGATTTTTGGTGCGTAAAATTGATTATTATTGTGAATATTCACTAAACCGTTTGACTCTTAACACCTCTGATTTACACCGAGGGGGGTTTTCACACTTATTTACATTGTTTGCTTCCTGGATTGAAAATCACCTCAAAATAAGTAGGTTATGTTTCCTTTTACTTTTTTCAATTCTTTCAGTTTTTCCAATGACTTTAGTTTTAAGGATGAGGATATCTCATTGTCAAATCTCCTATCTTTTACTGGCCCCAAATGTTCCGTTTACGTGAATTATCTTGTGCATGTATAAATGAACCATTTATGTTAGTTCATTTAGGGTGACAGGTGTTCAACTGAGAAGACAGGAGATTTGTCAATGAGACATTCCCGGCCTTCAAACTATAGTTATTGGAAAAACTAAAATAGAGGGTAAAGGTAACATAACCTATTAGTTTCTAGCTTATTCAATGTTTGTTACAACATTGTATTTTGACAGGTACGGAGGAGGACCAAGAGGCCACAGATATGTTGGTAGGCAACGCGCAGAACCTGATGCAGTCTGTCAAAGAGACGGTACGAGCTGCAGAGTCTGCGTCCATCAAGATCAGGACAGACGCTGGCATCCGTCTGCGCTGGGTGCGCCGCCAGCCGTGGTACCAGTACTAGGTGAGCCCAAGGGACATTCGCCAAGTCTAAGCATCAGTTTTTGACAGGAACTTTGTAGAAAGCTACCATTGCTTCAATGTACAACGATTTGCATCCCTAAAGAGGCCAAAATCATTTATATTTTGCAATAAGAACGGAGCAAACGGGTCTATTTTGATAAATCATTCGTTTTACGTTTTCAAAAGTGTTTTATGTACAGTCAGCCTTCCTATTTAGTTATAAACCACTTTGTTTTTATTCATTGTATATTCAAAGAAAACAACGTTGGTGTAGACATTCCCTTCATATATTTACTGTGCCTGAGTTCTACGATGAGCTGCAATGATTCTGCATGCACCATATGTAAAACATCCTGTCTGACTCTTATAACATCACTAATATTATTTAACTGTAAAAAAACTTGAAGTATACCATGCATTTCATTTTCACATTTGAGTGAGGACCCTGCGGTAGCAGTCTTTTATACTGAACTATTTTCTGCTGTGAATTTTGAGGAAAATGTTAGATTTACTAAAAACTTAAAACACGTTCTCAGAATTATTCTGGTTTTGATATAAGGATACAATGTAATGTGTGACAATACCATATCAACAACAATTTTTCTTGTTTTGCAGGCAGACAGAGCAGTGCCTTTAGTGCCATATCAGTGCAATAGCCGTGCCACAAACTGCTCCCTGCCAGAGCTCCATGTTTATTTTTGTAACCCTGTATACCTTGAAGTTGCTACTACGTACTAGACTAACAAACCACTCACCGTCCTAAGCTTACAACATAGTTTGCAAGTCTTTTATAGCAAACTAATTTATTGAGGTGCATGTGGCTAATTTTCTGTTGTGAAAGCCGTATTAGTTTACTTAAAGATTGGTGCGCACTCAATATTTGAATCATGTTATTGATTTAGAGTTTTAAAATCTGTTATTCTTAATGATTGAACTAAATTTCAATGTTTGTTTCTAACCATAGAAAAACTCATTTTATTAGTCTTATAGTTGATAGTTGCATCAAAATCTTGTGTTTTTTTTGTAGAACTTCAACTTAAAACCTATCCTTATCCACCCACAATTCACGGATAACTCATGAGAATTTTATTTCCAAGTAAATAAAAAGCTCATGTTAGTTGTCTTTCAAAGAATTAAATGCTGATGAATACACAATATAGGTTACAATACAATACATTTACGTTTATCATGTTGCTATATTGGATCAAAATATTTTTGAAGAGGATGTTATAAATAACTGATCAAGTGTTTCGTCATAACCACAGGCTGTTTTAATAATATGTTTACTTCAACTTTAGGTTTTAAGCATTAGTTTGGCGCTAATTTATTTTATCATTAATCAATTATTGTCGCCTAAATTAACAAAACTGTTAGTCATGTACTTACTGTTTTACCATTTGTGTTCTAGGTTCTAGTAATAACTCTTAGTTTGAAAATAAATTTCTCCACTCCCTTCCTTGACGCTTCAAGACTACTATTGAAAGCACTCGGCAATATTCAACGATTTTGTTTGTTATTTAATGATTAATATTGTTTACCTCAAATTCCCCTACTTAGTCGGGCATTATTTAGCTAGATATTATAATTTCATTACTATTTTCTTAGAATTTGAATTATTCATACCACAATAAGTCTAGTTGTTGACTACTAATCAAAGTTTAAAGACAAATGTAGATCGTAATCCTTCGTGTCATAACCTGTAATGGCATCTGTTTGTGCATTTGTCATTGAATTAAGCAGTATTATTGGTTGTTTGATGGTGAAGATAAATATTCTTATCAATATCCTTCATCTTACTATCATCTCAAAGTCTAATCAACTCTATTGGTTCGTTACTAACTTTTTATTGATCCAAAACTTTGACCACTGTCAAGTTATGGATCGATGTGTGATTGTGTTCATTTATTTTATGTTGTGTATACAGATTTTATGTGTTGTTAATCCTTTCAATTTCGAATTTGATAGTGAAATTTTTGTTTTAATGTGTTCTGTTTTTATTTACATTTATAACCAAAAGTAGTTTTAATTTATTTATATTGAAATCTAACACTGATCAACAACGAATTTAATAAATCAATTTTGTCATCAACATCGACAAAAAAGGTTGTTCTATTTTTGAAAATTTTGTCTAATCATTAGTTTTAGTTGTGTACACCATATTTAATTGAGTTGTGAAGTTAACAAAAATGTTTGTGTACAGTGTAACAGACTTTAATAATTTGATTTTGGCCTTGTAAATGTTTAACTACAAAATATATTTAGGATATAACATATATATTTTTACTAGCGCATATTTATAAAAGTTTTATTTTTACTATTCAATTATTAAATACTTAGGTGTAGATAATAGTATTGAGTATAACTAATCTGTTAACCAGTCAAATATTCACTCTTGGTATAATTTCTTGGTAGTAAATTACTAAGATTGTAAGTAGTTAAGTATTCTGTGTTAACAATGAGTTAGATGCTTACATAGCATTTTGATGGTTCCTGAACTGTTTTGAAACTGGCACTTTGTGACTAAAACGTGTTCTTAAACGTCTTTGGTGTTGCAACAATGAAATTTTTTTGGCTGTAAACAGTTCAAGAACCGACACAAGTTTAACTGCACAATCACTCGCACTAGCTCCGCCTTAGAATTGCTCACGATATACAGATAGACTGCTTTTCCTGTTGTTCTTTATGAGAGTTTACTGCATGTTGACTTTCTGTCTAGAAAATTGTGTGCCTCAGAATTTACATTCATTGATTTACGTTTTGCAATATAGGAAAGAAACTTTGGAGAAGATAAGAGGAATGGTCTTTTCATCACTTTGTACAGAAAGTAGCTATTTTCAATAACAGCTGATATAAAAAAAAAATTATTGTTTCCAAAGCTATAATTAAAAGCAACGGAGAAACAATCAGCTGATTTGTATTGTTCTTAATCAGTTCTCCTTTTGTCCCCTACGTGCCCTGGTTTTTATGCATTTTTTTTAAGTCCCACCTCCTAGGACGCTAAGTTACAGCCCGTAACTGTTTACACATTACTTCAGGCTAGTTCTAAAGGGTGTGGCATTTTAACATAGATAAAATCCATTGCGAATTGGCGGGATTTGAACCCGGGACCTGGGGCTCCAAAGCCCCGCTCTACCACTAGAACAGATCGCTCCCCAGTACGCATTCACTTTACTAATTATTATTATAATTGAAATAAGCAGTGTTTACTGTTTAAACAATCTAAATGTAAACAAAATTGGAATTTACATTGTGATAAAAAGCATTGTTCATAACTTGAACCAAAAGTGATTTTTTGGACACTAGCTCCAATTATTCCTGTCCTTGTCTTAGCGTTGTATGTGAAACTCATTCTCACATTCTTAGCTTCACCTAGCACGTGAAATGTAATGTTCCAGTGTTTTTATCTTTCCTCACACATGAAACTTGAGCATACACATAGAAATGTTACTTTCGGTTCTTGTATGAAGTATACTATTTTTTTAGGTCTCTTTATGTGGGTGCCAGAATAATGCGTGTCAAATTGTTTTACATCTAAAAAGTATAGACCTTAGGTTCCATGGAGGTTTAATTGTCATTGTCCTATTAGGTCCGTAAACACTAAAAGTGCCTATAATACCTCTTAATAATTGGTAATGTAATAATTTTTTAAGCAGCAAACCTGCAAACTAAACATAATACCAGTTGCATTTATGTCTTTATGTATTAATCCAGCAAATAAAATTACATATGTTTGATGCAGTAAAGGTTCAAATAAGTTCTTAGTAGATCCAAATATTAAGCATATGCTCGTTTGGATGGATTAATTATTTTTACTTTCACCACAAACTTTCATTGTATTGTTATTAAATTTTAAATATACAAAAAAACTTATTTTCAATTTTTTGTACTATTTGTGCCAATAAATTTAGTACATTGTATTACATTACAATGAAAAGAATATAAGACAAAGAGTGCATTAAGTAAAGAGAATTTTAAGGGTTAACAAGAAATGAATTTGGGAGTCTTTGACAAAGTTCAAAGATAACAAGCATAAGCTTTGAATAGAAATCTGAATGTAAATTCTGCATCCACTTCACTTACCGTAAGAATGTAAAAAATATGTAGTCAATTAATAAATTAACTTGTTAACACCACACTAATTATTGATTGTAACAACTATTATTAGGCCTAAGGAGAAATGTTACTATATGCATAGAATGTAAGTGCTAACAATACTTATTGTGTTTATTTATTGTTATTTATTTATTTGTTTGGTAACTATATTTAGTTGTGGATGTGACTCCTTTTAACATTTCATGACAGTTGTTCAATGTTCATAGTTTTATTTAATGATTGCAATATCTTAAGTCTTCCTCAATATTTACGTTGTGAAACCCATATTATCTTTCACATATAATTTTGTAACTACTTTTCTGAATGATTCTTAATATACTTGATTGAAATATAATGTTGCTTTATTCTATAAAATCCCTGTCTGGAAAAATGTACAATACAGTTAGCAGTTGCATATCCATCTATATAAAGAAAATTAGAGTTTTGTCTGTACATTGCTCAAAATTATATATTTTTTGGTTATTTTTACATTTTATACATTAAAGAAGCCAAAACAAGTCTTATCTCAATTTCTGTCCATCTGTCTTGGCCCAGAAGACATTTCAAGCGGCCTTCTCCTGAAATACGAGAGCATCGATCGGGATTTAAGCTATTTACAACTAAAGCAGTATTGAAAACATTTTTGATTTTTGCCAATGTTTTTAGCTATTGGCTAAAATTGATTGCTAATTGAAACTCGGTATTGTGCTATTTTGGACACATTTATTTTAAGTTTTACTACCACGCAACAACAAATCCACGTGCTTTTATCATTTGCTTATTGGGTCTGTTTTAATTGTTATAAGACGTTTCTTTTATTTACTTTCCGCTTATTTTTTAGCATAATAATAAATGTTCAAAAACTCTGTATTGTGCGATTTTGGACACATTTATATACATATTAAATTAAATACTGCATGAATATTAGAATAGAAACGGTATGTATGTATCATAAACATAAATGAATGATATCACTCGCTCGAATGTTTAAGTAGAACTGTCAAACAATATGTTAATATTAGTATACAATTCGTTCAGTTCCCAGAATTATTTTACGGATAAATATTTTTCTGGAAACAGTAATAGAATTAACCCTAGAGCTGGCAGTAGTGTAACGCTGTACTGGCATAGGGATTTTATTAACTATGTAATATCATTTTTAAACCATCATAAAAATTAGAAATAGCAACATAACTATGGGTTATTATATATCATTTTGTTCAGAATAAAACAAAGAACAATAATATAGGTGGTTTACATGGTTACCACCAAAAAATTTTTTTTTTAGTTTTTCCGAATTTCAGGCATTATTAATTTTTTTATAAAATGTTTTATATTCCGTCGTGTAGCTAAGTGCAGGTTAGACTTATCATCATAAGGTAAATTGTAAAATTGTAGTAAATTTTGTGCTGATTCCAAAAATATATAGTTTATATAGCTTACTTAGTATATTTTGTTTGATAGCCCTATTATTATGTTGATCGTACCCCCGCGCTAGTACCAAATAATCATCCAACCCAGGTCATGTACAAAACCGTACACCTTACATAATATATAATTCCAGGGTACTCTGGTTTGAATTATTTAACTTATTTATTACAAAAGTATCCCTAAAAAGCAAACAAAACTAAAAAAAAAAAAAAAAAAAAAAAAATCTATAGGCCTACCGTAACACCTGCATTGGCGCCGTATATCCGGCGTTGCCATTTCGGCCGCGGCCGTTCGCGCCGTATATCCGGCGTTTGCCAGCGCTAGGGTTAAAATACAGTATTTTTAGGTTTCGGACTATTGTGACGGCTTTTACCTTAAAATCTATCATTGACTTTTAATAGGTACTGCGACGACAAAAAGTGTACATTGATTTTGTATCCTATTGTTATATCTATGATCACAGTCTTTTATGATCTGTGTGTCATGCTTTGGTGTTAGAAATAAATGTATTCTTATTTTTAATAAACTTGATAATGGCATATTGTTTTATACATTGTGGTAAATTTAGTGGTGTTTGGCTACACAGCTGCTTCAATTATTTTAAAATTAAGCTGCTTGCCATTATTTTCAAGGAACCAAAATTCTGCATCTTGACCCCTTGCAAGGCAGGGGTATAGCGGCTAGTATTTACTAACATACTCCTGCCGTGCAGATTAAGCGGATTTCCATTTGCCTGATTTGATTTTCAAATAAATCTATTTCAATAACATTAGGTTTAATGAGTACCTAGGTTTGTAACTGACCAGAATCAAGAAAGGTTTCAAGAAATTGAAAAGTTAAAACGTAGTTTACAGAAAATATAATTTAGGTACCTACACTTTACAATATTTACAAGTTAGTAAAGACTCACTTTTTGGTTTAAACGCTTGGCCATAGTTTCACATTTCAAATAGATGACAATCATCTGTCATCATTGTTGTCGCTGGTTTCTTTCTTTTGTCCTTTTTTCACAGAAAAACTGAGACTGTCCTTATCAAAATCTAATGGCATCACCCCAAGATCCCCGCAATATCGGTTTTTGGCAATCTAAAACAAAATGTTATACATTATTGTTGATAGGCAGTAAAAATACATAGACTTTGTTTTGATGTTGGTAAAGAGTTATACAATCTTACTATCCTTTGGATGCTTTTTCATTGACCAGGGTCCCAGATAGACCATGTCAATAACAATCTAAATTTTTTGAACTGAAATAGCAAGCATGTTTAAGAGGCATATTATCTAAATATTTTAACGCAAATTGGTATATTTTCAAGATGTACTGATGTTTTAAACGTTTCTGATGTCTCCTGGTAGGCTGTTGAACTATTTTATTGCTGCCACTGGGAAGCTAAGGTCTTTGACATCTTTATCTTTTTGGGACGGGTAAATGAAGGGTTGAAAGAGGCTGCGCCAACCCTTTTAGTTTTAACCCTCCAAGAGTCCAGGACAAATATGTAAAGCTTAGTAAAGGTTTTAATGTTGGCCCATTTATTTCCTAATTGCAGGGGTTTTTTTTTTTTAAATGTATCTTAGAAACTTAAAAAAACACTCTAAAGCATACTGTTTTATATATATATATATATTTTTGAAAATTATGGGCTTCAATGTAATATATAAAACATAAAAAAATGTCAACAATCTTTTGGTTAACATTTTTTCAAAAATTATAAAATAAATTAAAAAAATTTAGGTTTGCGCTCAATAAATTTTTATAATTTTAGGTCTACAAATATTTTAAAATAGCCACTTTGTTCTAAATATTATGAGCATTTAAAAAATATAATCATATAAGGAAGTAAATTTCCAAATAAATAAGGTTTGTGTGAAAAACAGATTTCGCACATTTAATAATTTACACATAAATTACACTTTTTATTTGTATCACTAAAATCAACGATAAACGTAATAAAACACATTAGTCATCGATGTGAGGTTAACCAAGATGTTAACAAATATGCACGTCATCTGTCTACTACAATATGATCGGAACTAAGATGGAATGCGTCTAGAAATACACATCAGGAGAAAGCTTAGAATCTGCCGAAAACAACAATACCAATCTCATTCCAATACAATCAAATTCAGTCAGCCCCAGAGCCTTCACCCTAAACGATGTTTATAAGCCGAAAAAGTGACGCATAACACCACCGGGTATGTTGTGTGTTGCTTTTGCGATGCTTAGCACTCGGAGGGTTAAAAAATATCAAGCTCTCAAAATAAATTGAATATATTATGCTAGGTTTACCTGTAAAAACTTCTTCAATTTCAAGTTCTGAAGCGTCTTCTGCTGTATTATGAGAACATTGTCAGCCTCTTGGGTGGCTTTCACTCCACCGAACACAGAATTCATATTCAACATGTCTGCGTCTCTCTCCTAATGAACAAATATTTTTATGTCATTTGGTTTACTAAACCTTAACTCTTCCCAGTTGGGCTAAATCGTGACATAGGACGGGAAAAAATTAGAGGAAAAAATAAAAATTAATTTTCCTTATTTGTGTTTTGTTATACAAGTATAGATAAAATAAACACAATTATACACTTCATACTGTCAAAATAATTTTTTACTCGTTTTTAATTATGCAGATATATCCGCTACCCGTCCGCAAATGAGTAGAAATGCAGCTGATATATCCGCCACCCGTATTTGAAGATATGACCATGACAACGTTAGGCAATAAATAAAGAACAATATGTAAACAATAAATAAAGACAGCATAATGTTGAGCGCGAAACGTCGAGAGAGGAGCCTAGGAATACTGGTAGGTGCGCGAGAGAGGGGGGGGGTGACGCAGAAGAGGGGTTGGGGCGCGAGAGAGGGGGGAGTGCGGGGGAGAGCGCAGCCATGGAGAGAGCAGGAAAGTGGCGCCTTGGTACCGCGAAACATCTGGTTACTGCTCAAGCACCTGCCAGTCCGTCTGAAGAGAAGGCTTCCCATCCGGAACATCAAAAACCATAAGCAGATATATCCGTCACCTGTCCTTTATCGCCAAAGACTTGGGCGGATATATCCATCACTCGTCCTTTATCGCCAAAGACTTGGGCGGATATATCCGTCACCCGTCCGCGAAGGGTTAAAAAGTTCATTAAAGGGAATAAATTCATAAAAATCCAAGGTTTTTAATTTTTTAAACTTATGTTTTTAACATTTCTTCAAAGAAATATTGTTTTCAAATATTGGTTTAGCCGAATTACTGTATTAAAAATTGTTTATGATACCCGCATATAGTAAATTTTTGGTTGCTGCAGTGGCAAATAGTTTCGGCTCTTAATTTTAACCATCATCAGGCCTACAAGGTGTTAAGTAGTCACGTCATTCGAAGGTTGTCAGCAGTTCAATAAATTACACACACACAACGCAAGACACAGAATCATTGAACAGACATACTTTGACATGAAACACAAAGTAGACTAAATGACGTTGACATAAGCAAACGTGACATGGCTAAAGTAAAGTCTACACTGGCAGACAAGGTGGTCATATCGTCTTCCTCTGTCTGTTTATATTCATATTGAATTTTGTACTCGTAACGCCCTTCTAACGTAACGACACCTCTATTCCTACTGCAGTATGAAATTAAAGGTAGTGGCAACTAGGGCTTCCCTACTAATAAGAAACCAAGGGAATCTCAATCCAATTTTTTTTTTAATTTAGATTGGCTACCCACCCCATTAAGCTTCATTTTTGAGACTCCAGAAGAAACACACCAAAACATCTTTCCTGTTTTATCTCTTGACATTTGTTAAACTGTTAAAATTTCTGTAAAGTTGCATTACCTTGCGTGGGTGTATGACTAGAGTAACATGACAATTGGCTGTTGAGGCGAAGTTTCTAAATGCAGCGATTATCGAGTCTTGTCTGTAGAACCTATCTAGGCTGTTGTCCCCATCGGAAAGTCCCATCATGAACTGCACGTTGTCTATGATCACATGCGCAATATCATGTACGTAAGCTGCATGCTCAACTGCCTGTGAGAAAACGTAGAGTTTGTCAGTGAATATTTCAATTCAAATGCTGGCCGCCATTTTACTTTAGAAGAGAAAAGAGAAATTAACTTTAAAATAATGGCTCTTTTATCAATTGGTGTAGTTTGACCAACATTACCAATACAGTACAGGGTGCGGCAAAAGTCAGTATACCGAAAAAGCAGTTAAACTGTAGCTAGCATTAAACATAACTATAAAAGTATAATTTTAATGTACCTGTTAGAGAAGCTGCTCAAAGTGACCACCATCATTGTCTATACACTTGTAGCACCTTTTCAACACTGACTTACAGATTTTGTTGTCGACTAGACGTCAGATTAGATAAGTAATAACACTGAGATAATAATAGCGCGAGAGATAAACAATGACGCTCACCGGCCTGCAGCGGTATACTGACTTTTGCCGCACCCGGTACAACAAAATTATATCAGACCAAAGAGATTTCTATTCTAGTGCTTCATTTCTAGACTTTGATTTTTTTCCAACATAATTTTTTTTCTTTTTTATTCATAAAGATAAGTTAAGTTGGATTTTCCTAGCGCCGGAATTGGGGGATTTGTTCCCCATCCTCTTGTCTTAGACAATTTAATGGTACTATTTTCCTAGAAGCGGAGCGGACTGTCACTGGACGAGCGGAAAATCACTTCCCTGCACTCCATTGCCCACAAAAACACATCATCTTTAAAAATGAGTGCTCAACTCGTAAAATTTATAAATTTATAAATTTGATTTGTACAGTGGTGGATTACCCATTAGGCAAGATAGTCAACTGCCTAGGGGCTGCAGGCCTCAGGGGGCCGCAGGCAGAAAAGTAAAAATAAAACTGTTGTAAAAATAATTTGAAAAAGCATAAAAAAACTAACAAATTTAAAACCAGTTTCTTAAAATTTCAAATTTTCATAAAAAATTCACCCCCAGGTTAGAGATTGTAACCCCAGTTAAAAGTCTTGACGCCCATGGTGGGGGCGGGAGGGGGGCAAGTTTACATGTGCAGTGGCCGTTGGGGTCATAAGGTCATAATCCGCCACTGGATTTGTAGTTACCTCCATGACAACTTTGAGAGGTTGCTGGCCGTAGAAGGTCATAAAGTAGATAGGCAACTGCTGGAACAGGTCTGCCCAGTGATTGAACCTGTCCAGATGTAAGTGAAGCGGGAATTGGCACATCTGTTGAAGCATTGTTCTTGCGAGACGTTCGTTCCTTATCTCAAAACTTCCCCACAGCGTGGTCACCTGCAAGACGATTAAATACAATCAGAATGTATTGTAACTGTAAAATAATTGACTAAAAAAAATAATAATTTTGCGTTTTTCAATTTTAAATTTACAGTCTGAAAGTTGAAAGTAAGCACAAGGGATCATAAAATTATGGAAAATATTAGCAATAATCCCAAAGCCTATACAAAAATAAAAATACTTCATTTAATGGAGTTTGAACTTGCAACCCTCAAGTTTTAGTAATGGAAACAACTAAATTTGTAAGGTTTGCACTCATTTATCTTGTCAATCTGCATGTCTTCTTAATCAAGAACACAAGAGAAAACTCGGCTTACCCCTTGCATAGCCAAATCAAGGGAATATTCACTCATAAACGTTGTCTTTCCTGCGCCCGAAGGTCCTGTTAGAATAGTCATCTCCCCTCTTCGATGTCCTTTCAGGATATTGTTCAAAGCGGGGAATCGAACCCACTTCACCCCAGCAGCCTGGAATATAAAACTGTTAGGGCTTTTGGAATATAGCCACAAAGACTCTTAAATTAAAGTAAAAAAATCCTTTTATTCACAATAATTGACTAGATACAATATTTCACAGTCATTGACAGCAGCGTTTTTAGCCTTGAAAGTTAGGAAGAAGAAGAAAGATATATCTAGGGTGTTGGGGTCTAATAAGCAGGCCTACAAGTTCTAATTTTAGGCCATTATATTTTCAGTGTGTTTGCTTATCTATTATTTTATTTTAAGAAGGAGAAAAACCTAGCATAATATTTTTTACTTATATTCATAGTACTTTTATGTGAAAATATTGTTGTTATTTTTTAATTCAATTTAATTTAACATAATGGTGGGTGTACACAAGAAATAATCTTGTTGTTTTTATGCCACGAATGATTTGTAGAGTAAAACTGAATGCTAATGGAATGCAGACTAAATCCCATAAATATATATTTTATAATCAATACATATATATATTGAAGGAAAATTTCATTCGATAATATATCTTAGGTTCTCTTTGGAACTGTAGGCCTTATCAAGTAAATAAAGAAGTGCTATACAGTAGACTCCCTCTTATCCGGACACCTCTTAACCGGACATCGGTTTAACCGGACTACACTCGAGGGAAATGACATTTTTTAAACATCTTTGCCACCAAGACTGATAATTGAATATAATATAATAGGTTACGTACCTTATTCCGTCTTCAGTCTTAACTTAGTCAATGCTGGATGACTAGTTTCGGGAACAAAGTCCCATTATCAAATCCTTATTTAAAACATCAATTGAATATGGTCAAATATCCGACGTAAGTCTTCATCAATGTATACATGTAGGTTGACGACACATAAAGTTCACACATTTTACATAAATATAGTTACAAAAACAATTACGATAGGCCGGCCACATTGAGTACGGGACAAACCGACGCAGGTTACACGGCGGACACGACCAAAACCTGACCGCCTGTGGTCGTGTCCGCCGTGTAACCTGCGTCGGTTTGTCCCGTACTCAATGTGGCCGGCCTATCGTAATTGTTTTTGTAACTATATTTATGTAAAATGTGTGAACTTTATGTGTCGTCAACCTACATGTATACATTGATGAAGACTTACGTCGGATATTTGACCATATTCAATTGATGTTTTAAATAAGGATTTGATAATGGGACTTTGTTCCCGAAACTAGTCATCCAGCATTGACTAAGTTAAGACTGAAGACGGAATAAGGTACGGAAATGACATCTCTTTAACTGGACAATTTCAATCAGCACATTGGTTTAACCGGACTAGATCAGCAGGAAGTGGGTGGTACTGTAACGACTGTTCTCGAGGGAAACATTTGAGACCAGTGATTACATGTCTGAATACAATGCTCTCCTAAATTTAAGTCGAATATCACCGTAAACGGTCCATTTTAACGAGTTTTTGGGGACGTCGGCTTAACCGGAAAAACCGTTATCCGGACTGGCCTCGGTCCCGAGGAGTCCGGATAAGAGGGAGTCTACTGTAGTTACTTTTTCAATGTTCTGCAAGTGAGCCAAAACGTCCTCTCTGAGGTGGGCGAAGTGTGTGATTGACTGGTGAGATATCGGCGTGGCTCGCTGTACGATCTCCCTCAGACTACGGCCCAGCTGATGCGCCTTGTGCGGAGCCGGCTGGTCCTCGGAAGGTCTGAAACAAGAGACAACTCCAGTGATTAGTGGACAAATGAGAGAAACTCCTAGGGTAAACTGTTGTTAATTTTTGTTAAGCCTACAAACTTTGCCATAAAAGGCAATGGGTAGGTCATCTTGATTAATTGGAAGGCTAGCTGTATCAAACGTGGTTTTTTGAAAAGCAGCTCAGATAAATCATAAATTGTCCCAGCTGCAGGGATGGTCGAAAACCAAATGTTGTTGCCTGTCATCTCTGCTAAATGGTCATACCACTAAATAATGCAGCCTGGAAAATGAAATACTTTCAAGCTAAATGTGAAGAAGCCAAGTTGATACACAGAAAAACTTGGCTGGAGGTATCGGCTATGCAAGCATCAAAGACAACCAATGTTACAACAATTCTGCGCTGTTTACATCAACGACAAAGAAAGACATTTTAAAAGAATATTACTGGATGTTTATTAACGTCCCCACTAGTGAGCACTACGACTATCATGATAATTAGACCAATTCGTTAATACCAAGGCAAAAATGTAGTTCAGATTCCACTATAAACTGTAGGTCCCTTAGTTGCCATTAGCTATATGGGATATTAATTAACAGCTGTGTCTAAGAAATATGTCGGCCTTAGTCACTAACAATACAAGATCGCGACTTTCATCCTACACTCATCTCCATTCATACTTCGCTCAAAATACCTATTTTGTATGGTCGCCATTTCATTGAAGAGTCAATCCATCTGAAGTGATCCAATATAAAAATACTTGGTTGCTCGACCATTTTGTATTTTCATAATTTTTTTATATGTTATTACCCTTATAATTATGACCTCAAAAAAGTTTTTAAAATATTTTTATCTAGTTCCGTTTAGAAGTTGCGGCCATTTTTGCCAGGCCGCGCACGGCGTTTTTGGGCTTTGCAGGCATCAGCGATAAATTAAATATCTTTTTACAGAATAGAGCTAGAACAATGAGACTTGTACCATTATTTTCAGTAAAGTCCCCTCTATATATAAGGTCCTTTAAACATTTTCTCTAAAACAATCACTAATGCCTTAAAATATTCATCTTATTTTGAAAATACTTTTCAACAAAGTGCTCTTTTTAAAGCCTAGTTTTACAAAGAAGGAATAAAGTCATGGTGGAAGTAAATAAGGTGTGCTACTCAGCCGGACGAGTTTGAGACCGTTCTGCGCATCGCGACGTGACGTCACCTTGGGGGCAAACCGCTTCGCGCGCGTATATAGCTCAGCGTGACACTGCTCTATTAACATCAACATTTTGAACAGTTAGAATTGAGGAAAAATTATGAAACTTGGCATGGACATCAATTATAAGTGGACGATGCGTGTTGTGAAAAAATAGTTTGTAATTGTTAAAAATTTAAGCGTGTAATGACTCTTTATACTTGGCCTTTCTTAAAACTAAACATGTAAAAGTTAGTCGGCTACCAAATCACGTACTATTTGGTTAGAAGCATTTGACCAGCGGGAAAGTTTTAGATAAAGATCCAAATTTAACTTTCCTTCAAACTATATACCGTTAGAGGCGTTATTTCCTGAGATATGCTAAGTTATATGAGCGCGTGATCGGAGCGCGTGCTGCGAGTCAAGTCAGTTGCCAAGTACTGCATTAATCACACTCACACATTGCCATCCAACAAATAATGTAGTTTCATGAATATAGTATCAGTGATATTTTTATTCCTGTATTTATATTTTTATGTGAAAAATTGTTGTTCTGTTGACTTCAGTGTGTTTTTCCCTGTTTGAATATGGGTTATTTCGTAGTTCGCAGAGAATATATAATATTGTCTCCTCTGTGAAAAGGGTTAACGTTGACAAATTGCATTTAAAGTATTGCAAATCGTTGTTGATTAGTTAAAACCAAAGTTTGCAAATAGTGGTTTAAATCAAATCAAATCAAATCAAAACATTCTTTATTCATTATAGTTTCACATTACATGAACTTGAATAGAGTCATAAGCTAAATTCAAAATTGCTTACTGCTAATTAAATACATAAAAAGAGTACAAAAATTACTTTACTTGAACTTTTAACAAAACCATGACTTTAAGGATAACAGTATTTGGAATTCAAATTAAGTTAGGCCTAACTGTTTTTTACTAATACTAAAGAATTCTGTTACTGAGTAGCAGGGAGTTCTTAAAAAATATTCCTTTAAGAGCTTCTTGAATTTATTAAATTTTGTTTCTTTTCGGATGTGAGCTGGTATAGACTGGAGAAATTTTAGCCCTATGTAAGATGTCTTTTTAGTGTAAAATTCGAGATTATGCCGAGGTAGGTTAATTTTTAATCTGGTGTTATATACTAATTGTTCTGTTGAGCTGGATGATAGTTGGATCTGTTTTGCATAAATTATTGTTTCATAAATATAAAGACTATAAACTGTTAATATTTGTAATTCACGAAAGATGCTCTTGACTGGCTCTTTCTTTTTAAGATTTTTCATCACCCTGATAGCTTTTTTCTGTTTAATTAGTACTTTATCTAAATTAGTTTTTGTTGTTGCCCCGTATAGAACAATTCCATATGAAATATGTGAATATATTAATGAGAAATAAACAACTCTTAAAGTGTCTAAACTGCATACTCTGAACATCTGTCGCAGCGCATGGATACCGGAAGATACCTTTTTAACCACATAGTTCACATGGCCCTCCCAAGATAGATGTTTATCGATAATTAGACCAAGAAATTTTGTTTGCTTTACTTGGTTTATTCTTTCTGATTTTATGCAAATGTTTGGTTCAAAATTTTGTCTACGTTGTTTAGTGGAAAATGATATAAAATTGGATTTTTCTGTGTTAATAAGCAGATTTTTTCGGTCAAGGAATTCTTTTATGGATAAAAGACTCTCCTGAGAAAACGTTTCAATCTGTTGTTTTGATCTTCCGGGAATAAGCACATTACAATCATCAGCAAACAGACACATAGACCCGCCGTTACCAGGAATCGCTCCTGGCATACCTCTAATATAGCAGAGAAAAAGTAGAGGCCCCAGGATCGATCCCTGCGGCACCCCATATTTCAGCGTCTGATGCTGAGATCTACATTTTTCAACGTACTTTGTGTTTGCATGCTCCACAACATAATCCAGTTCAACAAATTGGTTTCTGTTTTCTAGATATTATGTAAACCATGCAAGCTCTTTTCCATAGATACCCATTTCTTTTAGTGAAGTCAACAATATACTATGTGACACGCTGTCAAATGCCCTACTAAGATCCAAAAAGATTCCTACAACATTTTATCCTCTGTCAACAGCATTTATTATAGTTTCTATGAATTCAATACCAGCTGTTATTGTTGATTTGCCCTGCCGAAAGCCATGTTGTTCTTTATCAAATAGTTGATTATTTTCCAGATATTTATAGACCTGAATGTAAACAATGCGTTCAAAAATTTTTGAAAAAACAGGTAAGAGAGAGATAGGGCGGTAACAGGAGGGATCAGTTTTATTACCTTTTTTAAAAATGGGAATTACTTTAGCCAATTTTAATTTTGAAGGAAAGATTCCTGAAATAAGAGAAGAGTTTATGATATGTGTTAGTGGTTTCTGGATAATGTGTATTGATTTTTTAACTATGATGATTGGAATTTCATCAAAACCTGCAGAGTACTTGTTTTCAAAGGAAAGGACCACTTTAGTGAGGTGTTCTTCCGTTATTGTGTGAAACTTAAATGACTTATCTGTAGGTAAAATATTTTTCTGGATATCTGTTTTTTGTGTAAGTGAAGGAGAAATGTGTGGCAATACAAGCTTTTCCACAGCTGATACAAAGAAATTATTTAAGTTGTTACTGACAGCTACTGGATGCTTAAGGAGTTTACCATTTTGCTCTATACATATCGGTATGTTGCTGGTAAAATCACTTTTTGAGTTAAGCTTTATTTCACTTTTAATTATGTTCCACGTTGCCTTAGTTTTATTAGAAGAGTGTTTTATTTTCTCATTATAAAATGTTTGTTTGGCTTGGTGTATTGATTCTTTTAGTTCCTTTTTCTTAACCTTTATCTTTTGATATGTGTCAAAATTTTGTCTTATCCTACCTAGCTTTTCCAGTTCATTTATCTCACTCTTTTTTTTAAATAACTCCTTTGAATTCCATTTACATTTACTATATCCACTATCTGCACTTAAAACTTTGGGAAAATTAACATAAAAATGTAACTAAAAATAGAAAAAAATGCATCATACTTTTTATCTACAGATGACTGGTAAACATCATACCAAGTCTCATTGCCTAAATCACTGAGAAAGGTTTTTAAGTTATTCTCTGTAAATTTTCTGTGCCTTTTCTTTGTTTTCTTTTTATTCTTACTTTTTAAATCCACAATTTCAAGAAGTTGTGCATCGTGATCAGACACATGAGTAATGATTCCGGTTACAATTAATTGCACATGATCTATATTAGTGATAATATTGTCTATTGCTGATCTAGTTTTCAGTGTAACCCTAGTAGGAAAATTTACTTTATATGACATATTATACATTCTCAAAATGCTCAAAAATCTATAATACAATGAGTTATGATTTAAAATATCTATGTTTACATCTCCAGCTATAATGATGTTTTCATATTTCTTAGTCAATATATCTAGTGTAGTTTCTAGTTTGGATAAAAAAGGATCATTGTATTTATATTCTGGAGTCCTATATACACCCATCAGTACAAAAGACATGCTTTCAACTATTACTTCAACCAAACAGCACTCAAACTCCTTCTCTGATGTTATATTTTGTATTCCTTTTAGTGCAACCTCTTTAATATTAAGTGACGAATTTGTGAGGATTAATACCCCTCCTCCAGTGGTTGTAGTTCTAGTCCAGGAAGATGCTATTTTGTAGTTTTTAATATTGAAAAATGATAAATCTGTTTCACGCATATTTATTTCTGTCAATATAATAACATCTGGTTTAATTTCATCAAGGTTTACTTCTAATATTCCAATACGAGTTGATAAATTTTGGACATTTTGGTGAAGAATTAAAAAGTTTTGAGTGCTGCTTGAATTGTAACAATTTAAATTACTACCGGTACTACATTCTTGCAAGTTTTCTCCAAAAAAGGATGCATACTATTGTTTAATACACTAGGGTTATCTATGGAAGCAGGAATTTGGGTTTCGGAGGTTGGTAGGGCATTACATTCGGAAGAAAGCAACTGCGGGGCATCACCAATCACTGCACTATTTACCCCAGAGAGAATCGACCCCCCATCACTAGACACATGCACAGGCTGCTGCTCTTGACTGGGCTGGGCAGATCCCTCCTCTAGACAAGTCTGCGAAGATACGCCGCCACTCCCTGAATGATTCTGGTCTGTCATCAAATTGGATATATCAGCTTTTCTTTGAGGTGATTGGGTAGAAATTTGCTGTTGGTCTGAGATGGTTTTGTCCACTTCTGTTTGCAGATGATCAATAACAGTTGCACCTTTGGTGTTGAAGCTCTCCTGCTGTCTTGAATATGTTTTAGCAGTATCATCTGCCCACTTGGAGGAAATAATTGTTTGCAGCTTCATTAAAAATTGAGAGTGGGAAAGACCATTTCATAGTTTTCTCTGTGCTTTTGGCTGATTGTAGGATACAATACTGATATTTGCATTTGTATATTTTTGGAATTGAAAAATATTGTTTGCAAAGTGTTCAATGTCCACTCGGTCTCGCACACACCCCATTACAGAGCAGATGAGATGATTTAGGTTTTCCTTTTTAAAAGTTTTACTCAGCTGTTCAAATGCTTCATTATAATCTTCTACTGTAGGTTTCCCATTATAATCTTCCTTCGTTACCAGGCTGAAGATTGTTGCTCCATTTTGTACTGATTGCATGGTCAGTTTAGAGTCAATGTAATCAGACTTCTTAGGTCTACCAAATTTTCTTCTGAAAGCAACAGCTACACCTGCTGACATATTTCTGCTATGGTGGAGGTCTGCTGATATGGTGTGTGCAAATGCCACCTTAGGATCACTTATGAATTGATCAAACATGTCCCACATACTGCTTTCGACAATATTGATGTGGCCCTGTTTAATAGGTGTCGAGTTAGGGAAATTCTTAACTGTTGTTGGATCGAAAAGACTCTTGATCATAATTGAAATTTGTTTCTTTCCAAATCTATTGAAGTGGAGGCCATGCCTGGTATACAGGTTACGTGGCAAATCATTTAATGGCAAAAAAGATGCGTGGCTGAATTTTTGTACAGTTTTTTTTAAGTCCATATTGAGATAGCATATCCGGTTATTTAGAGCTGGGTTATGGTGCCTGTATGGTAATCCGGAGACAATAATGTTTGTATGAGAAGTATCCTGTAAAACATTTTCAACAACACTCTGTAAATTTTTTTCTGCCTGACCTATCTCTTCATTTGACCCACCAAGAACTACCAACGTATCAGATTTAGTGAACGACTTTGTTAGTCCTTTCACATCCTTGACCACATCAGAAATTGTGGCATTTGGTTTAAAAATGCAGCTAATGTTATAACCGCTATCTGGCCATGTACTATTTAGGTGGGAAACAATGTGCCTTCCATGGCTATCGGCCACAATCAGGAGTTTAGGTCTATTGTCTGGTGGATTTTGACGACTTCTACTCTGTAAAGGTAAATGAGTGGGAATACTTACAGTGGGTTTTTTGTTAGCATTTACCGTATTAGATTGACTACTTTTCAATTTCTTAATTTCTTTCTCTAGAAATATAATCTGCTTGTGTAAGGATTCTACTTTTAAATCAGGTTTTACTTCCTTCATAATTGTCAGTAAAGCATCCTTTTCAATAGACAATCTATTATTTAAGACATATGCAACATATGATCTTTTTCTGATAAGGTCACCTTCAGTTAGTTTTAGTTTACCAAGATAATCTACATCCAGACATGAGTCATCACTCATGATGTCTAGGATCAAACTTTCGATAGCGAAAATTGAGTATATGGCACTATATAGATAAATATAATATAAATATAGATAAGTATATAGATAAATAATAAATGATCTTTAACGCAAAGGAATGTATTTAACGTAGTATATAAAATAAAATGTACTCTGTTAAAGAATAAGTTGGTGATTAAACATTGTACCTATTTATAATCAGGTTAAAATGTAAAATTGTTTCACTCATGTAATACCATGATAAAAAAATTGTATATTCCAGTTTAATTTGACAGCTAGGATCCTATTTCACTGGGGTTGTTATCTATGTCGCAACTTTGGCTCGGAAGCGGGGGTGTGTGCGGGGGATGATCACGTGTTGTTTGTTTTTTTCGTTTCGGTGTTCACCGCGAGTTGCAGTAGATGTCAGTTTTCCATAGGGCACGCATCTTTCTACAAAAATGTCAAACAAATATCAAAATCAAACAAATCAACAGGAGGCTAAGACAATGCAATTTTGCTAGTGGCAAAAAAATAAAATTTCTAAAGAAACTTAAAAAAGTTTAGAAAAATCCAGAGGTGATGAAATGTTTAATTTTTTAGATATTTACTTTCAGGTCTCAAATACTTTTATAAGATTGCAAAATGTAATAAAATATGCTTTTGGTTAAGGAAATGTTATTCGTTTCCGATCCTACAAATTTTATGGCACTGTTATCAAAGAGAGTTAATTTGTATAAAACCGAAGATGTTGCAACGCATTTTAATGTAAAACTTATTATATCTGTCACATGTTAATATTGCATATTTCATTTAAAATGTAGAATACAAAGTATATCCTTATAACATGTAGCTACAGTGTTTTGGATAATAATGCGTGGCCTTGTTATCCAATAAACGGTGGCATCGGCTGAGCGCGCGCTCCGTTGCCGCTTGATATAATTCTTCGTAGCTAAAAAAGTAATTCTTTTATCGAAATCCAACCGATACTACAGTTAAATTAGAACCTTTCCCTAAAACTTTCCCGCAGGTCTGATAAACCTGACCAAATAATACGTGATTTGGTAGCCGACTAACTTTTTTGTGTTCGTATGAAAAAGTTTGAAGTTTGATTGGTGGTTGAATGGTTTTTATTTCAAATAAATTAATAAAATTTAAATCATAAGCATCCTATGTTAATAGTCCATGACTATGCAAAGTTTCAGGAATTTTTATCCGTTCTTACTATTAAAAATTACAATTTTATTAGAGCAGCGTCACTGCTCGATATGGTCGCGAGGCAAGTTTGCCCCCAAGGTGACGTCACGATACCCCTCCCCGCACCGCCTGCAGCCGGCTACGATGCGCAGTAGCACACCTTATTTACTTCCACCATGGAATAAAGTACCATAGCTAATGATTTTTATCCTGTAAGATATGGTAAAATACTTGCATATGTCAGAATATTAAGTCTGAATTCAATCTCCTTAACTTTTTATAAGCTACTAAAATTTAAATTTTCCAATTTTTCAAAAGTTTGAAGTACAATATTTCTGGTGGGGCAAACTATAAAAATCCAATTTTTACATAAGTGATGTGCCTATATAGTAGGAACATACAGCAAAAATTTCAATGTTGGTATTTGATCCTAAGCCGAGTTATACAATTTTGAATTTAAAGGAAATTTCAACTTTTGCGCCAGCTTAATCACCAGATTTAAGTGGTATAGAAAATCTATATACACAATATAGTAACAATGCAACAGTAAACTTGTTACATAATTAAAAGCTAGAATATGTCCAGAAAAAATTATCAAGAACCAAAGTGGTTATAAATGGAAATAAAATATAAAAACAAAAGCGTTCGGTTCTATCTTAAGGATTTACAGTCAACGGTTCTATGTAACTTAAATGGACTGGATTTACTTAGCGTTCAAGAAGACTCATCCAGAGTGTCAGTGTCATAGCCTACATATGATAAATTACAAAAACTTTGGCAGATCAAAATGTTGTGAGCTGCTGCCTAAGTGGTGCATTTTGGCTGGACCCTCAGGTACACATTCTGTGTGTATGTGTGTACCACCAATATGTAAAATAAATTATGATGGTGCCAACCTAATGTTAACTACAAACAGTAACTGGAGTTAATAGCATTTGACACTTATGGGTAGGTAAGGTTGTATGGTGGGAAACTGTGTCCAGGAACAGGAACTCTACTTGAAATGTTGATGGATTCATAGAAGGATCAACCAGATAGTATCGCGTTTAAGCAGTGAGTTACAACAGACCGAGTAGAAATGATCACAGTAATAAAAAGCCCATAACCATTCAGTCATACTAATTAGTGTCACATACTATTAACTCCAGTCTCCAGTTACTCTTTGTAGTGGCACCATCAATCATAAAATTTACATATTGGTGGTACACAAGCACAACCACAGAATGTGTACCTGAGGGTCCAGCCAAAATGCACCACTTAGGCAGCAGTTCACAACATTTTGATCTGCCAAAGTTTTTGTAATGTATCATATGTAGGCTATGACAATGACACTCTGGATGAGTCTTCTTGAACGCTAAGTAAATCCAGTCCATTTAAGTTACATAGAACCGTTGACTGTAAATCCTTAAGATGGAACCAAACGCTTTTGTTTTTATATTTTATTTCCATTACTAACCACTTTGGTCCTTGATCTTTTTTCCTGTACATATTCTAGCTTTTAATTATGTAACAAGTTTACTGTTGCATTGTTACTATATTGTGTATATAGATTTTCTATACCACTTAAATCTGGTGATTAAGCTGGCGCAAAAGTTGAAATTTCCTTTAAATTCAAAATTGTATATCTCGGCTTAGGATCAAATACCAACATTGAAATTTTTGCTGTATGTTCCTACTATATAGGCACATCACTTATGTAAAAATTGGATTTTTATAGTTTGCCCCACCAGAAATATTGCACTTAAAACTTTTTGAAAAATTGGAAAATTTAAATCTTTAGTAGCTTATAAAAAGTTAAGGAGACTGAATTCAGACTTAATATTCTGACATATGCAAGTATTTTACCATATCTTACAGGATAAAAATCATTAGCTATGGTACTTTATTCCTTCTTTGTAAAACTAGGCTTTAAAAAGAGCACTTTGTTGAAAAGTATTTTCAAAATAAGATGAATATTTTAAGGCATTAGTGATTGTTTTAGAGAAAATGTTTAAAGGACCTTATATATAGAGGGACTTTACTGAAAATAATGGTACAAGTCTCATTGTTCTAGCTCTATTCTGGAAAAAGATATTTAGTTTATCGCTGATGTCTGCAAAGCCCAAAAACGCCGTGCGCGGCCTGACAAAAATGGCCGCAACTTCTAAACGGAACTAGATAAAAATATTTTAAAAACTGTTTTGAGGTCATAATTATAAGGGTAATAACATATAAAAAAATTATGAAAATACAAAATGGTCAAGCAACCTTCATTGGATCACTTCAGATGGATTGACCCTGAAAGAAAAGTATTAAATCTTAGATTAACAACGAATGACAATGAATAAATTTGGCCAAAACAAAAGACATGCGATAGGTTCCAAACAAGTGAAAAAGATGGACAAAGATGGTAAAATTTTGTAAATCTAGTAACTTTAAATAACATTAACGCACCTGACAAAATAACACCTTTCTTCGTTCAGCTTTTTCGAAAATTGCTTTGCTGATTCCCAATGGCCCTCTTCATTGTCAAACCAGAGAATAATTTTATTATACTTCTCTAATACTGGTAGAATTTCTTGAGGTAGACTTGTTATTCCTACAATTCAGACAATTTAACTATATTATAAATACTCATTGTTGAATACAATTGTTATTAGCAGGTTTCAAGTTGAAACCACGAATGAAGAATAAACATACCTAACTAAAACTTTGAAAATTTGTCAAAGACAATACAGTACAGCTTTTAAACTGTAATTTCAATTGGAGACACCATTACCTTCAGACCTATTGAGAGGGTGTGATTTTTTTTTAATCTCAGATATAATTCAAATACTTCTAAAGCTTCTATAGTAAAGCTTACTGAGTTACAAATTGAAATGATTCTCGCTTCCGTTATTATTTTAGCTAAATCACTTTTACACTCGACTTGCTGTTATACATAGGTAGGCTTTCCATAAATATGTTTGCTATTGTGAGATTCACTACAGTAGGTCTATAATTTTTCGAAGGTGTTACCCAGCTTAAGACTAGTATTTAGCCTCAAACTTACCACAATAAACTTTTAATAACGAAACCACCATCTTACCATGAGGAAGACAAATAATATCAGACTTAATCTTGCAACCAGTGAGAGCTAGCATGTCTTTTACACTATGTACTAAGATGGCTTCCTTCTTCTGCGAGTTTCTCTGGCCTTCCACGATCAAAAGGCCTTTACACTCCATGTTGGGAATTGTAGTCTCATACCCATCTTGTGTCAGCTCCTTCACACCTACAATGTGTCCGCAGTTCTTCAACGGAATGTACATGTGAGATCTGCTTTTATTCACAAGTGGATCCAACGCAAGAAGATGTTCATGAGAAACACCCTGGAAAAATATTACATTTTGTTATGCTTTATTAAAATCATACGAACTGGTGTTGCAGCCAGACAGATTTCCTGATAATTGGACATTTATTTACACTTAAAGAAGTGTGGAGTAGTCCATCAAACCATGTGTAACTTGTTTTTTTTTTTACTTTCAATTCTTTTCATATTTTTTAAACCATAAACCTAAGGTACAGTTTTAGTATTACTCTCAAGGGGGCGCTTCCGGAGTTTAGCGCCGCACGTTAAGATTTAGTAAAAAAAACTACTTAACTGGTGTCCCCAGTCATGGCCGACTCTCTAATTGAAATGCCACATTCCTGGATTTACCCAAAACAATAATTTATACAACCACCCTTCTCCTACATTTAAATAGTAAAGTAAAATATTTGCTCAACTAGACTATGTAAAATACCGGTAATCTTAACTTTCATTTGAGCCGCCCCAGTATATTTAAGGTGGTTTTTAATTCAACGGTTTATTTTGAGGGAGTTTCTTTCACCAACTCTGCTGTGTTAACACTCCTATGTTGTTAATATCCTATGTGCACAATAGACCTAGTAAATAACATAGGATAAACCCCGTTAATCTTCAATACTGGGTTTTAAGTAGGTTAGTAGGCCCTACACCAATCTTACATTGAGACACCATTCAATTTTACAACTAAGTCTAATCATGCTTGTAATCTGAATGCTATGGTTTTGGGTTTGTCACCTCACAGTGTACAGTTCAAGTTACAGTTTTGTTCATGGAACATATGGAACATTGGCACTAAAAGGGGTAGAGAATAGTAGGACTAGGAAGCTACTTACAGTAGACCCCCTCTTAACCGACCCTAATGGGACCGGACCTAGGTCGGATAACGCAAAAGGTCGGATAAAACAGGCAATCCCTAAAATCATAACATGATGTAGTGCTATTCATTTGGAATTATCTATATATTAATTTGAAACTGTTTTTCTTTGTGACAGCTATTTTGAGAGAACGGCTGGGCGTAGAAACTCGGTAGAGGTGTCTAAAGAAAGGTCTTGGTCTGTAGATGAGCCATCAAAAGAAAAACATGGAGAATTCCCTTGGGGCTCTGCCCCAGTGGCCTTTAAATTCCCATCCCATGTTATTCTTATGGAGGAAAAAGAGGTTTTTGTCACAGCTAATTTGAGAGAACGGCTGGGCGTAGAAACTTGGTAGGGGTGTCTAAAGAAATGTATTGGTCTGTAGGTGATACCTCAAAAGAGAAACGTTGTAAATTTCCTTGGGGCTCTGCCCCAGAGGCCTTTAAAGTTCACTCTGCAATTTTGTTTACATTCCGACCATACGGATAATTTTACACTACTTTTAATGAACCAGCTGTTAATATTAAAATTGTATTCAAAGGTCTACTGAAACTGTCAAAATACTGTTTACATTATTATTTATGATTTTAAATGGATTCTCCACTGCTTGGCAAGTTTTTTATAGTTTCAACAAAATGATGAATTTATGATACATTTGAAATAATTTGTTCAAAAATCTATGCTTTATTGCTCTTAGAAAATTTTAAATTATGAATTAAGTGTGACTTATCAATTTCAAAGGAACATATAACTATTCCTTATCGGGTTAGCTTATACATATTGTAAGGTTGACACTTGCCTTTTTTTCCTACTTTCAATCACCATTTATTTTTAAATTCAAGAAAGAACACCTGAGATTCATTTATTGGTATAACAGTTTTTGATAATCGGGTTGAAAATTGTGTCATAGATGAGTGTGTTGAGGATGAGAGCTGTGTTCAAGTTTTGGAATAGACTAACTACGGAGTCTATGGTTTTGGTAAAGTAGGTGAACTAATGTCAATTCAGGTATTTAAAAAAAAATGTGTACACAGTTTTGACTTTGATGTACACATGTAGCTAGGTTGAACAACGCATCTAAACCTCACTACATACAAAACATTCGGAAACACAACAGTGTCATCACATCTCATCGCATTTGCATAATTTGTTACCAATGCTGGACTAGGTTATGGATTTGGTTCCGCAAATGTTCAAGATTTGTGATAAAATTTCCTACAATTATGGATTCGTGGATTGATGCATTCCAATCCACGAAATACATGCACAGCTTTATGTGATCTATATGGCCAAGGCAAAACTACCCCATAAGTTAATGAATTATCAAGTAAGAACAGGATGATTAAATACATGGGTCGATGTGGCAAGAGAAGGATTTAAAATTTCTGAGATCGAAGTAAGAATGTTACTGCTTTCTGGAGAATCAGATATTTTTATAAAAAAAAAGATGAAGATTTACTTATAAATCCGGATACAATCTGAATGATTTTCCTAAAGCAGATGGAATTAGTGGTTAGTAATAAATATTGACTCTTTCCGTAACATGATAGACTAATAATTATATGAACTCATTCTCCCATATAGTGAATGTGGCTTTGGTATGAAACAAACTCATAAACAAACAATTAGCCTATAAGACTCCTAAAAAACCTTTTGGGCAACCTAAAGCCGATAAAAAGAAAGGTAGGAAATATTGTGTTAAACGAATTCATCAATCACGTTTTTTAGGGAACACAATCGTCATACTTATTATTGCTTATCCTCCCTTCACATAACTAAGATTTTAATGACTTCACTCTATCCAACGCAGTTAGCTGAATTTACATAAAACCTCAAGATTAACCGTCGATTTCGACGGGGTTCCACTAGTATAATCATTATTTTGAAGTCATACTAGCATTATTTATAAAATAAACTACTCTTATCTCCTTTTTACTTTCTCCCCCTATACCACAGTATATGGAGAAAGTATTGTTTTCGTCAAAATTTTCGAGTTTGAGTTTTGAGTGGATATATTCGTTTTGGGTCCCCCTGGACCCAAAAAAGTGGTTTTCGAAGTGATGTCTGTGTGTGTGTGTGTCCGTGTGTGTGTCTGTGTGTCTGGATGTGTACAGAGCTAGAGACTACACCTGTGGTCCGATTTTGATGAAATTTGGTATGTAGGTTCTAATCCATGGTATCTCCAGGCGTTTTTTTCATTTTTTTGAAATTTTGATTTTTAATGGGGATTTTCCCATAAAAACCCATAAAAAACCGGAAAAATAGGATTTTCTCAAAAATGGCCCGAACGATTTTGATAAAAATTTAGTATCTTATAGCCCTTTAAATTCTTAACAAAATGGTACAAATCCCATTTCTGTAAAAATTACGGTTCAAAAGTTATGGTAAATTATGTTATTTTCCCATAAAACCCCCATAAAATAACAAAAAGTTGGGTTTTAGACAAAAATCCGGTTTTGATTTAACATACTATGTCATGGTCCTTACAATTTTGATAGTTATTTTTCATTTTTTATAAATTTTGATTTTTAATGGGGATTTTCCCATAAAAGCCCATAAAATAATGGAAAAAAAGGATTTTCCCAAAAATGGCTCGAAGGATTTTGATAAAAATTTAGTATGTTTTAGTCCTTTATATTCTAAACAAAATGGTACAAATCCCATTTCTGTAAAAAGTATGGTTCAAAAGTTATTGTAAATTATATTATTTTCCCATAAAAACCCCATAAAATAACGGAAAATAAGATTCTCCCTAAATTGGCTCAAACGATTTTGATAAAAATTTAGTATGTTATAGTCCTTTTAATTCAGAAGAAAATTGTACAAATCCCATTTCCGTATATTTACTCTCACCGCTTACACATGATAAAGGTTGTTGACAAACTTATGGGAGAAAGTATGTGTCAGAATGCTGATACCCTTTATTCATATTGGTAGAAAAGTCACAAATAAACGCAAAACACGGTTAAGTCAAATAGGCCTACTTTCAGTGGAATATATTATAATACTAGGCAAGAGTCAATAAAATTCCTATTTTAATAAATTTAGTACTGCAATGTATTAATTGATGCTTTCCAAATACATTGTAATACAGTACAGAACCTTTTGTTGACATTAGATACAAGCGACCATTTTGTTACAAGACAGGACGTTTATTTATAGCCTCTCACTGGAGTCTCGAGGCACAAAAACTATCTTGACCTTGGATTGGTTAACCCCCCATCCCTACAAGTTGCGTTGTTTGTTTACTCCGGCGATAAGATAATCAGTTCTCAAAATCGTGACGCACTTTATGATGTTATAAGTTTGCCGCGCAGATAAGTCAAATACAGATATACCTACGAACGAAGATGACAAACTGACAATAGGCTATGCTATATTTTTTGTGATCTTCACAAGATAACTTATTGTTAGTCATATCCTGTGGAGATAAGCGTATGGTTCAGTTCTCATCGCCCAGCGTGGGAGCGGAAATGCCGAGATTCCTAGAAAGCGGCGGTTAAACCGAGCTGCTCTCAAAGCAAGGTCGGTTAAAGCAAACTGCATTATTTTACGATCAAAGGCGGATAATCCGAGTATCGGTTAATACGAGGTCGGTTAAGAGGGGGTCTAATGTACTTCACAACCAAAAACCCATTGCAAAAATGTAATAAAATGGTATTTTTAATATCTCTTGAATTTTTACTTTTGTAATTATAATAAATCCCAATAATCCACAAAGGAGATAATAATTTTACCAAGGCTTTTTATAGTATCTCAACGATATGTTATTTGGCAATCTTATACGTTTATCAATGTGTTAAAATATAAACACTTATGCTATAGAATAATAATTAATAGTTAGTGTTAAATCAAGCATCAACAACATGCTAACTTACTTATTTTTACATTAACTTATAACAACTTTTGATATAAACCTATCTAAACAAAAGTAGGCTACAAATGTCTTTGATTATCCTAAAAAAATATACCTACACCGCACATGACCACGACATATTTCATCAATGATAACATAATGTAGCCGCCTACCATACCGTACATGGTAATGCTCATTTCACACTATAAGGTTTTCAACGCACGGTTGTACAGGTAATTTATTTTAGTAGTGGAAAGAAGAGTATGAGAGATTTCATACTACACGGTTATGGCTACGGCAAAAAACCGTGCGTTCTTGTAGCCGTCCACTGCCACTGAACCGGATGATTGTTGCAACGTAGCCGTGCATCAGTTGCACATATAGGTTAGTTAAATGCAAGCTTTCATACTGCACAGCTTTTAATCAAACAGGAGCCCACCAGCTGAGTGCAAATAGATCAGCTGTAGCAATGTTTATTATTTTTTACTGACCTGACAATTGGTCGCTGTTTATTTTTATTGTGATGTTGTAATCACATTTATCTCACCCCACACTCAAAAACCGTGTAATGTGAAAGAAACAAAGACACAACGTAACGTTGTACTGTTTTCAACCAAACAGCGGAAACTGTATGGTGTAAAAGGAGCGTAAGTGATGTCATAATAATATTCAGCTTGCTATGAATAAATAGCTAGGCCTAATAGATGAGTGAACGAAGTGAACGAATCTATGTATCGTGTATAGCAGAGTTGGAGAAAAGTTGTCTGTGAGTCCGTGAGTGTGTTCGCACCTAAAACTCAAGAACCGTTGCAATTATAGCGTTCAAATTTTGCACAAATAGTTATGACACCAGTGTAAAGACACCATTAAAATTCTAGACGATTCCGCTCAGTAGTAATTATAAAATACTTAAAAAACATTTTTAAATTTGTCCCATAAGAATAACATTAGGAGCTACCTTCTTCTTCTTTTTATTTGTTTACGTTTTGCGACCAACAAGTTTGTTGTCTACTTAAGACAGAGAGAACGACTTTTACTCCTCTTTCATTCATGGAGTAAACAGTTTGGTGTCTATGAATATATATCATTATAATTTCACAGCTTTCAGAATAATGTTATTTAAGCTAATTAAATTTCACAACTTTCAGAATAATAAATTTAACTTAACAATATTAGTCGGCAGTTATATACCGTTTATGTTCAGTATTAAAATTCACCTTTAAATTAAAAGTATATAGGTATGTATGTATTTAGAACAAAGCAGCTTTTTACATTATTCAATTTAATGTTGGCATTGAATATTAAATTTTCAAAGATGTTGGTATATTTTTATATTAAAATGCTATGCGAAGGGGGGTGGGAAACAGGTCCCCGACGTAGAGGAAGCGGAAAGGTGAGCAGTGAAAAGAAAGGAGTACGGAAACCCTTTATGACTGTTAAATTAACGTATCGGTAATACTTAAGGGAAAGAAATAGGTCCACGATGTAGGAAGTGGTGAAGGAAGTAGTCAATGTGAGCAGTCCGGAGTGTGGGAAGCCTTTATGACAATTAGAATAATGTATCTGCAATTCTAAAAATGCTATGGGAAGGGAGGGAAATAGGTCCACAACACTTAGGAAGTGGTGAAGGAAGTAGTCAAGGCGAGCAGTCCGGATTGTAGAAACCCTTTGTGGCAGTTAGATCAAGATACGTGCAATACTGAAATGCTATAGGAAGGGAAGGAAACAGGTCCACGACGTAGGAAGCGGTGATGGAAGTAGTCAAGGCGAGCAGTCCGGAGAGTAGACACTCTTTGTGACAGTTGGATTAATATACCTGCAGTACTAAAATGCTATAGGAAGGGAGGGAAACAGGTCCACGACGTAGGAAGTGGTAATGGAAGTAGTCGAGGGGAGCATTCTGGAGTGTAGAAACCCTTTGTGACAGTTAGATTAGTGTAACTGCAATATTAAAATGCTATGGGAAGGGAGGGAAAAAGGTCCACGACGTAGGAAGCGGTGATGGAAGTAGTCGAGGCGAGCAGTCCGGAGTGTAGAAACCCTTTGTGACAGTTAGATTAATATACCTGCAATACTAAAATGCTATAGGAAGGGAGGGAAACAGGTCCACGACGTAGGAAGCAGTGAAGGATGTAGTCAAGGTGAGTAGTCCGGAGTGTAGGAACCCTTTGTGAAAGTTAAATTAATCTATTTAACATTTTAAAATGGTATAGGAAGGGAGGGAAACAGGTCCACGACGTAGGAAGCGGTGAAGGATGTAGTCAAGGTGAACAGTCCGGAGGGTGGGAATCCTTTGTGAAAGTTAAATTAATCTATTTGAAATTCTAAAATGCTATAGGAAGGGAGGGAAACAGGTCTACGACGAAGGAAGTGGTGAAGGAAGTAGTCGAGGCGAGCATTCCGGAGTGTAGAAACCCTTAGTGATAATTAGAATAATGTACAGTGTCTGCAATTATAAAAATGCTATGGGAAGGGAGGGAAACAGGTCCACGACGTAGGAAGTGGTGAAGGGAGTAGTCGAGGCGAGGAGTCCGGAGTGTGGGAACCCTTTGTGACAGTTAGATTAATGTATCTGCAATACTAAAATGCTATGAGCAGAGAGGGAAACAGGTCCACGACGTAGGAAGTGGTGAAGGAAGTAGTCAAGGTGAACAGTGCAGAGTGTGGGAACTCTTTGTGATTAACTCTTTGTGATGGGAACTCGTTGACAGTTAGATTGTTGTATCTGCAATAATAAAATGCTATGAGAAGAGAGGGAAACAGGAAATACATTACGTATATTACCAATGACTTTGGTTAATTAATGTACAAGAAGTTAGGATTTTTGTTGACTGAGATTTAGTTTTTTTAAGAGGTTGGCACTGGCAGCCTCTTTTAACCTTGCATTTGCCCGTCCACATAGACTAAGCGCCCGTGCGTGGATCGTTTACAGCAAAGCAAGGGGTGAGCCGGTACAGGACAAAGGTGAACTGAAATTTAGTGGCTGTGACCAGGATCCGAACCCACGACATCGCTGCCTTGGGCCCGAAGTCCACGTGACGCTACCGACTGAGCCACCGACTCACCATTATTTGCCCCGACTCATGGGTTGATTTGCCGATACAAATAACATTTTTGTGTTCACCAGTGACACCGGTAAGTATGCTAGGTTTGGGTGGACTCTTTCATTATTGCGCTCATGTTCACTCATCCCGTTTCACGCAGAATAAGCGTACTACTAGTTAAAAGTTGTTTACCTTCAGCTGGAACTTTTGTACAATTTCCTCTAAATCAATATGTGAGAGTAACTTCAAGTCCTCAGATTTTTCACATATTGTTGTCCATCGAGAGGGAGCGATCATTGGTTTATCTTTTGGCAATGAATCAGCATCTTTCTTTAGTGCCTTTTCTAGAGAATCCCATGATCCACTAGCATTGCATTCACTGCAGAAAAAGTAGCCTTAAAAACATAAATTGAGTTTAGTTTTTAATTTAATATCAGACTGAGACAAATGTAAAACAAAATAGGTATGTTCATGTTTCTTACATTGGTAGGTCAAACCTTATTTGGTTGCACTTAAGTTTACGGCCCACAGTCACTCGATTAAAATTCTCGATTAAACTACCGATTTATCGATTATTTTGTTTGATTGTAGGCCTAAATATCTGATCCATATTCCTTCTGTTTTAATATCTTCAAACGCATTTAAATTACAATCTATTGACAACGGATCTTGTTTAGGCAAAAACAATTAGGTAACTTAAAGAATAGAATAGAATAGATTTATTGGTCATTCAGTAATTACACTATAATTACAATCGACTTCGGACTACAGGCCCTATATGGATTAAAAAATGAAACTGCTCTACACAAAACTAACATAACCAACCAAACATTCTGTACCATTTCAAAATTCCATTTGATAACAGAAACAGGGCTGCACTTTACTTTAGGTCCTACACTCATTCGAATGAAAATATCGATCATTCGATATATCATTTGGTTAGTTAGGTTAGGTTAACCTTACCTAACTAACCAAATGATATATCGAATGAAACAATCGATCAATCGATATATCGATCGATATTTTAATTCAAATGAGTGTAGGACCTAAAGTAAAGTGCAGCCAGAAACAGCATGTGGGGAATATCGAACAGAATTTTGAAATGTTGCAGCAGCTTTGGTTAGTTATGTTAGGTTAATTTAGAACAGTTTCATTTCCATAACATTTTTTTAAATACTTTAATGACTTATAAACAATAACAAAAAAGAAACTTAAGTAAACAATAAAAAAATAACAAAGTAAAGTCGATAAATTAATGGATTGAACAATCAAATGAAATAATCAATATATCGATAGTTAAACTAAAGTGCAGCCCTCCCTTTTTTTAAATGGTAGGTAACTTAAGCATCCTATAGAATTCAGCAAGTTGGCTGACTTACATACCTGTTACTTTGTTGATGAAGATTTTACCATCCGTTTTTCTATTATTTTTACAATTAAGACAGGTTGTTACAAGGCAAGTGTAGCCGTCCTTTACAGTAAACTTTTTTATTTGCAGTGTTCGTTTTATATGCGATAAAGAAATATTTGACAAGGGAAACAAAAAGGAAGAATATCTTAAAAAGTTCTGCTTTTTAAAAGGGATTGTTCTATTAACATTAAATAACAAACCAAAAAACCAAGTGTTAGATAGATCTGTCGTAAGAAATTTACAGTAGCGTAATTGTCTCATCGTCTAATATTTTATTAACATCTCAACATCGATTGATCTATCCATGAATCTATACATAAAAAAAACTATCATAGGCCTATTATTTTATTGAATATTACGTAAGATTTAACCAAAATAAAAAAGCCCCTCAAAAGTAATACCAGAAGATAAGTAGGCCTAGAATGTTTTGTAGGATTGTCATAGAGAGTCCAATATCAAATATATAATTTTGTCTAACTTATACAAGCAGCTCCAGAGATGCTCTAAGAAGTGTGAGTTATATAAATCTATTGTTAAAAGCTTATAGCAAATCTTATTAAATAAAATATATAATTATAAAGATAAACGCGATTTCACTGGTCACTACATTAGAAACTTTGAAATTTTAAGGTTAGGTCATTGTTTACATCTTTTTCTATAGTTGATTGTGCAAGGCACATAGGCAGGCAGAAATATTCACTATGACATTTTACTGTGTATTTCTTAGACTTTTCATTGATTATAAAAAAATGGCTTAAGCCACATAATTGAATTAATTATATAAAATACATTTCTCATTTTTTTTATTAATAATTGAGTTGGCCGCCACTTTAAATGCATATTTTACCATGCGTTTTAAGATTTTTGAGTTAAAAAATAATTACTAACACATAAAATTCTTTGAAAACTGAAATAGTGGCAGGCCTGGTAAACGAGTTCAGATATGCGATATATTAAAAATTGACATGGCTCAGTTTAGTCATTCAGTCAAGCATCAATGACCATACGGGAAAATTTGTTACATCGGCACTATATTGCATGATTCCCTCTTTCTTTTATTCTTGACTTCCGGACTCAAAATAAGCCCCTTTTCTAGGAGCTAGGAATACCTAGGCTCACTTCCCTGTCTTTGGCCACTACATTCTTCTGTTCTTTCTTTATGTCTGGCTGGGACAAGCATTTATAGACCTTACGTCCTGTGACTCATGGTTGATCCTCACAACACCAGGCAAAGAAACATGCTGGATGTTACCATAGATAAAACATACTTGAGGAGTATGTTTTATCTATGATGTTACCTGCGTCAGAATCTAGAATCTATAGCCACTATCTGCCAAATTCAGAAAATCTTTATGGTTTCTTTCATATTGCTTCTATAGAGATTACACAGAGCGAAATTAAGATAACTTAGATTAGGTATCTTACACACTACTTCTGCTTCTGAATTATTTCGGGGATAATTGATTCAGGGGTTTTAGTAACAATCTTCCAATATTAACTTACCTTGGGGTTGGGGAAAGGGGTTTTTTTAAGTACAAAAGTATATTTTATCTATGGTACAAACTAATGGCAATTATGAAAGATAGAGCTTTAGAGGAATAAAACAAAAGAATTTGTTTTATTACTCTGAGATAGAGCCTACGACAGAATTTAGGAGTTCATGACTGACAATGAAATTGCCACTCTACGGTCGCCATCTTTGCGTCATCGCTGGAAGTGGAAGTATTAGATTTCTCA
The DNA here is from genome assembly GCF_028750875.1 of Macrosteles quadrilineatus. Taxonomy (NCBI): domain Eukaryota; kingdom Metazoa; phylum Arthropoda; class Insecta; order Hemiptera; family Cicadellidae; genus Macrosteles; species Macrosteles quadrilineatus. The sequence continues at coordinate 31,527,973 of NW_026542598.1, read as the reverse complement.
TCCTTATGGAACAGCTGAAGACAATTTTATTGTTAGTTCTGTAGGGTTTATGTAGAGGTCGTGTTTTGTTTACAATTCGTTTCCCGTTATTACAGCCATTTAAAACCTCGTTTAACCAAATTATACGATCTAATCATAAACAATAACTTGTCCCCTAGCTATATAATCAAACAGTAAAGCACAAATCAAGAAATTAACCCTAAAATAATAGAAACAAAGTTTCGTCAACACTAGCGCCCATGTGTCACGTACATGAACTAGACACGAAAAACGTGATTCAAAATTTACAATGGGATGAGAAGTCTACGGATGTTAGTTTTTAACTTGTATTTCAGAGTAATAATACATACAAATTTATATTGTGTTTCATTCTTAGCTCTCAAAAAATATGAAAGACGTACGTTTTTGTCAGTTGTGAGTATATTATTTTGTACGTGTAAAAGTTTTCCTTAGTTAGTTTTTCTTTTATTATGACTCAATCCATCCCTTTCTTGTCTTGGGTAAAAGATGAAGAAGAGGTAAGGTAACGCTGTAGATGTCATGTTATTTTATAAATTATGGGTTATCGATTCTGTAGGACATCTCACTAGGTTTAGTTTCATGGTCAAAAGCTACGTTGAGGTCACAATGTAAATTTAGTTTTTCTTCTCTCATTTTCTCTCTGTAGCTCTCCCACTCTCTCTCTCTATCTCTTCTTTCTTATTCTTTCTTAAAAATTCTTTCTTACACCACCTGACCTGACCTGGCCCTGGCCTACCTAACCTGACCTGGCAGCTGGCACCTTTATAACCATGCATTGTCGCTATGTCCAACGTTAATCTATCCATTATATTATAATAATATAATAATTTAAATGAATTGCGTTACCTTGAAATAAAACGTTTAGTTTTAGTGGGGTTATAATTTGGATAATAGGATTGAGGTGCATTGTTTTATGATGACCTTGTTGCTACGGTCGGCGCCTAGTTCTGATTTTCATAGCTGATTCTTTGATAGCCTTTGGTGAGGTAAGTGCTATGTTGAGCTAGTACTTGTGCATTTCCTTTTCTCTACTCATCTTATAATTTAATTTGTTTACAGCCAGGCCCGCAGTTTGCATTCAATGCACTAAGTTGTGTAACAAGCCATTTTCAATTGTTCAAACTCCCCATTTCTTGCAGGGTGAAGCTAATTAATTGTTCTCTTCCTTGTGCCCCTCCAAAGATCCGAAAACTGTGGCCCTGTTTACAGCCTGAGTGATATGCCTGCTTTTGTCGACACTTGTCACCCATGTGTCTTGAAGCTTCCAGAACCTTCCTGAATACACTTTAACTTATGTAAGTTATGCCTTTATTCGAACACAGAGGATATGCGTCCGATAACCAGACGTGGATTAGGCATCCGGTAGTGACGTCTCCGGGTTTTGGGGTCCCGGAACGCCATTACCACAACGATATGAAGTTCGGCCAGCGTTGTTCGTGGTGTAGTGGATAGAGTGCTCGGCTGATATCCAAGAGGTCCCTGGTTCGAAACCCATCGGTGTCTTTAACTTTTTGTCACAGATTTTGCTTTGAATGTAATTTCTTCTTAACTGTACATCTTTTGTTAGAATTTTTGGCATTTATAATTTTATGTTATGAAGAGAATTGAACCTTCATTTGATTTTTTTCATTATCGGCAAGTTTGGTTGGTTAGGTTAGGTTATGTCAGTAACTGCCGGACGCCTAATCCACGTCCTGTTACCGGACGCGTATCCTCTGCGTTATTCGAAATCGGGGTACATTTCCATAACTTATTGTTGGCACAAACAATCGAATGAGTAGTAGCCTATTGATTACCCGATTGGGGTACAGTTTCTTAACTGGGCTATGCAAAAATTGATTGAAACTATCGATTCGATTAGTAATGTAAACTTTCATACGATTTTTTCACCATCAGCAAGTTTGGTTGGTTAGGTTAGGTTATGATAGTTTAATTTTATAATAGATAGCCTATATTTTAAAATATCGATTATTAATCAATATTTTCAATTTGATAGTTTCAATCAATAGCCTATTAGTGTAGCCCAGTTAAGAAACTGTACCCTTTGATTGTTTAATTTGAGGTACATTCCTGTTGAAGGGAACATTCATTAAGTTATTATCGATGATTTTTTTCACGATATATCGATATTTAACGAATTGAAACATGTGAGCTGACAACTACGATAGGAAGTTATCCTAAGTTATTGTGCAGTATCAACAAATGATTATAAAAAATAAAAAAAATAAATGAAACTGTTCTAAACTAATCCAATAAAACTAACAAAACTTTTGTAACATTTAAAAATTCCGTTTAATATTCTCCACTTGTCTTTTCGGTTATGAAACAGACTGGTTGGTTATGTTAGCTTAGAACAGTTTCATTTCTTAATCCATATAATAGACTATATTTTAGCCTAAACAAGATCAGTTGTCAATTTGTAATGAATCGTAAAGGAAAACAAAAATACCGATATAGGCTATTGAGAAAATCGATATTAGGCCTCTCAAATATTCCCTTTAACAGGAAGGTACCTAATTCGATATATCATTTGGTTAGTCAGGTTAGGTTAACCTTACCTAAGAATATCTAACCAAACAATATATCAAATAATCGATCGATATTTCATTCGGTTGTTTGTGCCAACAGATATGGAAGTGTACCCCGAAATTGGCATAGCCTAGGCTATTTAGGCCGATATTTACTCGTACTAGCCTACCTATTTAAAAAATAAATATAATCAAATCCAATTGATAAAAGTGATCGTAGGCCTATATTACAGTTAGGTAATATCTTTAGCCTAAACTCATAACTTAGGCTATTAGAATTAAAATTAGACCTATTACAACATAAACTTTTTTTGTTTTCAGGTTGACATCAATCGATGAGATCTTTGTGGTTTAAGTTGCGAGTCTTTTCTTCAGTTACATTAAAACGAGAAAACTTTATATAGGCTAACTGGTAAGTTTACTGGTACCTACTGTTTCAGTACAAAACAAAGTTAGGCAAAAGTTGAATTTACTTTTACAAATTAAAAATTTAACTTCTTTAAGTTAGCATTTGTCTTTAACTTAGGTTAGGCTAACACGTTCGCTGCGGACCACCGGTGAGGGCTCTTGTTCCTTTCTGCCACCCTGAACGCTCACCCGTGAATGGCGACATCGCCTATCATTACTGCAATTTCTGCGCACCAGAACACTGGGAAGAACGGTATTTTTATTTAGCTAGGAATGGGTGCTTTATGGTGGTGTAGGTTGGTAGTAAAATCCCCTTCTGACAAGCTTAGAAATCAACTTGCTGCCCCGTCATTCTCCCTCCAATTGGCAATTCAATGTGACTGGCTAGTTGCAGACATTGCTGCTATCTGTGAGTGTTTCAGCAAACTACGTTGTAATGCATAACATCACTTCACGCCATTTGCTATTTGTCAGACCTTTTAAAGCTAAAGGGTTTGCTTGACTCTGCGCCGCAGCGGGGCTACGCCTGCCAATGGTGGGTGGCAGCGAACGTGTTAACTTTCGCCTACAGTTTTTTCACTCTGAATCTGAAAGTTATCATTTTTTGTTGTTTTAAAGACTTTTAAAGCTAACATTGGAACATTTCCTGTGGGATTGAGTAAAATGCCAACACATAAAAAGAAAAAAATATATACACAATTTTCAAGAAAGTCATACAGTAGACTCCCTCTAGTTTAGCCACCTCGAGACCGGACTACTGGCCGGACTACAAAATGGCCGGACTAACCGAATGTAGTAGAACGTTAATTATTAGGGGTAATGCTGTTGAATATGGGGGAAGGAGACCATGGATAACTGAAAACCACAGTTGATCCAACATGTAATAAACATTTATAGTACATACCCATAAAAACACCTAATACTGTAGAAAAACAATGTAAAATGTTCCTGGTAACATTCTATTTTTGGGGTTATGCAACTTAGTTTATCGCTGGTAATATGCAACAATTCTCCCATAGAAGCGCCCCTCAACTAAACTTACACTTCTATGGCCGGAAACTAAACATTCAAGTTTAATCCTGTCGAAGGTCATTCGCCCAAGATGATGTGACTTGTCCCCCTGAGACTGGGCCGATCCAACCTAAGCCGAACTAGAGGGAGTCTAACTGTACCATGTAGTGCATAAAATTTGTTTCAGGATGAAACAGAGTTACTGGTACAGTACATAAAATAATAATTTTATTTATTAATAAACTTTACCATCCTAATCTAACCTAATTTTAGAACACTACAGTTAAGACTCACATACCTAAATAAGAACTGTTATGTGTGCAATGATCAACTATTAACAATGAGATAAGCATTTCTAGATGCTGTTCGTTTGGTAACTTTATCTTTGCATTCTAAAGGCCTTTACATTTTACTGATTTAGTTGATAATCTTCGCCTCATCTTATCGTAGCCTCTTATTCTCGTCCAATCCTCTACAGTACTGGAACGATTCCTTCCGAATGAATTGATTCCATGGTGCATATAATCGTGTGTATTGGGTTAGTTTGTTTTGCATCGCTACATAAGTAAAAGGTGATTAATAATAATAATTGAATAATCTATGATTGAATAATCTATAAACAGGACAATAGCCTGTTTATAGATGCCCAACATGGATTCAGAAAAGGCCGCTCTACCACCACCGCCTTGCTGAGCCTAGTCAACACCATCTCTGAAGCATTTGAGCAAAATGAGTCCGTGCAGCTTAGCCTCTGCGACCTAAGCAAGGCTTTTGATGTAGTACCTCATGATATCCTCCTGCTAAAACTGGGAAAGTATGGCGTTGGCGGTGTTGTTCTCAAGAGCCTCTCAAACTATCTGAGGGACCGTAAGCAAGTTGTATCTCTGCGAGGAGCCCTTTCCAGCATAGGCCATCTCTCACACGGCGTGCCACAGGGATCTGTCCTCGGCCCTCTCCTTTTAGCGAATTTCCCATGTAGGGAATAAGCTATTACCGTAGTACTCATGGTAAGACCTGGACGTGGAACCGATTTTTTTTTTCGTTTTGAGGTCCCTAGAGGCCAAAAACACCATCCGTTCAAATTCATATATATATATATTTACATATTTATATATATGTGTCCGTTAGCACGATAACTCGAGCAAAAATGATCCGATTTTGATGAAATTTGGTACAAACGTGTAAACCTACGTTTATTCGAACGAGTTCGCGATCCAGCATGATCGGACCATTGGAACGGGGGTTTACGGGGGGTTTTATGGGGTAAAAATAGGTTTTTCCCATTTTTGACCACAAAAACATAAAATTTAGCAATTTCATTCCAAATAATTTTGTAGAGCTTAAAAAAACAAATAATTTAGTATATTGAAGCGTTGTTATACGCCTAATGGTTACGGAGAAAATTCCAAAAAATTGTAAATTTAAAATTCCAATGTTATTCTTATGGAGAATAAGTAAACTGTTGTAGTTTACTTGTTTATGAACATATTTTGATCAAATTTGGAAAATGTTTTAATTTCTTACTAACTATTAACATTTTACAAAAAAAACAGTTTTACCCTCCCTGATGCAGCAAACCTAAGTACTTGTTAAACTAATTATATTTAAATAGGGAATAAATGTTATATTTTAAAGTAGACATTTCAGTGTAAATCCAATCAGTCAAATGGAAATTCGCTTAGTCTGCAGGTTTGCTGCGGCGGGGGTATTTACTATAATGATCAACGACCTTCATCTGAGTGGGAGAACATTATTATTTGCAGATGATACAACACTGCTGACTAGAGGTGTAAATATTCACCAACTGCCAACAGAGGCTGAAGACCTGCTCGAGAGAGCCAAGGATTGGTTTGTTGTAAACCGCTTGAAAATCAACGATGACAAAACCCAGTCCCTGGTTTGTACGCTGAAGCGGAGAGAAGGGGAAGATGGCAATGTAAAGCTTCTGGGATTTACATTAGATACCAGACTAAGAACACATTGCGCAGACGTGTCAAGTTATCTCGTGTGCTCCATCTCCTAAGAAAACTTACGCCAGAAATTCCTAGATCATCTCTCCTATCCGTGTACCATGCCTTGTTTCACAGTCATGTGACTTATGGACTTGTACTTTGGGGGCACTCCTCAGCAGCTGAGGATATACTTCTCTTACAAAAAATTGCCTTGAGGATTGTTACATCTGCTGGGTATTTGGACCATTGCCGGCCAATCTTCAAGGAACTAGGGGGTGCTCACAGTATATAGTCAGTATGTTATGGATATTCTGATCCTACTAAAGAACAACTTAAGAGGGATTACAGTAAGAGAGAGGAGGTGCATGATTACCATACTAGGAAGGCCCATAACATCGACGTTCCCCGCTGCCGTCTCAGTCGTACCTTGAGTTGCTATCCCCGTTCAGCGATCAGAATATTTAATACTCTGCCTACCCAGATGCGGGAGATGGATGTGCCATCCTTCAAGAGGGAACTAAAAGGGATACTTGCTAATAGACCGCTCTACTCCCTTAAAGAACTCGAGGATGAGCCCCTTGTAAAATAGCGTATGTCCGCCTTGCCATCCAATAGACGGCCAAGTTTTTTTTATAGTAGCCATTTTTATGGTTTTGTAAATATTGTATATAGTTTTATTTATCTGATTATATTATAAATTATGACACAATCTATCAGACTAGATCTGTCAAAGATGCAGGATAAAAAAAAAAAAAAAAAAAAAAAAAAAACAGCTGTTTGCTCGCCAGAAACCTGCCTCACCTCCAGAACTTAGCCTCGTCCAAACCACCATAAATCCCTCAATAAAACTTAAATTTGTTATCTTTGATTTAGTTTTTCAGACACTTTGGACTCTATCTGGCAAAAAAGTATTGTATTTTGGGAATCAGCATATATAAACTGCAAGTAGAATCTTGAATCGGTGAAAGTAGTCTATATTCAACATTTTCTCAAAGGGTGATGAAAATGTAGGTTTGTTTAAGTATGTAATCTAGACTTCAGTTTTAATTACAGTAGAACCCTCAGATCGGGAGGAGCATAACTTGTGCGCTCTGCGACATCGTTAATCGTCTCCAGCGACCGCAGCAACACCCGAGAGCATATTTTACGTCATTCGCGATATTGGTAATCATCTCCCGCGACCAAGGTCTCCGAAACATCTGTAGGCCTAATTGTCTCCCGCGACCTCAGCAACAACCGTGAGGACATCTTACGGTTTTGACAACAGTTGGCATCATCTGCAGTGATCAGCCTTTTGGTTAACCTACCCCATGACAGGAACAAGTAGTACGTCATTATCACTAATCCATAAATTCACTAACTCTTCAAACCCTGAACATTGTCCTCTGATTTAATTAAGAAATATATTCATTTTTATTAAATTTTTCTCTCATCTTTCAAGTGTAACTTTAAAATCTAAATTAATTTGTTAAACTTACAAACTTTGTAGTCCTATATAGAACTAAACCCTCGAGCGGGCGCTTAACCTTAAAAACATGAGAAGGTGTATGCAGAAGCATTGAATTTATTTGATTTAATTTGATTTTATCACATAATTTTGTAGTTAAATTCTAACTATTGTGAAAAGGAAACAATTGATTATTAACATTCTAAATTAATAACTATTTACTAACTAACACTAACTAACTAACTATTAACTATAACACTAACTATTTATGAGTAGCCTAACATTTAAAAAATAAGGCTTTGTTAATAGCAAAAAGATTGTTATGGTCGGTGTTACGGGAGTTTTATCCCCAATGGAATTATAAATGAATAGACACAATCTTATTTGGTGATAAATTAGTCGTGTAGGCCTAACAGGATAAAGTTAGGTATTTAAGAAAATTTGTGTATTTAAATACATTTTAATTATTATAAAAATGTTTTGCAATAGGCCTATATGTAAATGAATTCGTAGAAAATAAATAAAAATACCCCCGCCGCAGCAAACCTGCAGACTAAGCAAATTTCAACTTGTCTGATTACATTTTTACTAAAATATTTCCATAAATAAGACATATTATTCCCTATTTAAATAACATTAGATTTAACAAGTGCTTAGGTTTGCTGCTACGGGGAAGGTAAAAAGTGTTTTTTGACCATACATCAATAGTATAGGATGAAATAAATAAATTTGCAAAATTTTATCAATATATACCCATAAACAAGTAAACTACAACAATTTTCATTTTCTCCATAAGAATAACATGGGAATTTTTAATTACACTATTTTTGAATTTTCTCCGTGACCGTTAGGCATACAACAGCGCTTCAATATACTAAATTATTTCTTTTTTTAAGCTCTACAAAATGTTTTAGAAAGAAATCACAAAACTTTTTGTTTTTAGGTTCAAAAATGGGAAAAGCCCATTTTTACCCCATAAAACCCCCCATAATCCCCCGTTCCCATGGTCCGATTATGCTGGATCGCGAACTCGTTCAAATAAACGTAGGTTTACACGTTTGTACCAAATTTTATCAAAATCGGATCATTTTTGCTCGAGTTATCGCACTAACGGACACATATATATATAAATATATATATTTATAATAATATACTGGAAAAAAGAAGTTTCGGGTCCAGGTCTTACCATGAGTACTACGGTAATAGCTTATTCCCTATATGGGAAATTCGCTAAAAAACTGGATAAAATGCACGTGAGGAAAGCCTCTGCAATCACACTTCCAATTTAATCACTCTTTTACTAACTCGTCACTCAGATTGAGCCTAGGGGATGGGTGTACTGTAAACATTGTTTTGGTGGAATCCAGGAATGAAGCGAGTTGACGTAAGGAGCTTGAGAAGACTGGCGATACCATACATAGTTATTTTGTACAAAAACTTAACGTGCAGAGCTAAACTCTGCAATCGCCTCCTCAAGGGTTAACATGAAATGTATAGCCTACTGTATGGTAAGCCTAAACTCTTTGTATAATAATTGAAATTAAATTACATTATTCTTTATTTTCAGGTCAGCCTCAACCGATGGGACCTTGGTTTTTAGTTGCGAGTCTTTTCTTCAGTTACATTTAAAAAGAAATGTCAATTAATTGGTAAGTATAATCATCATAGAACAAAGTTGATCAAATTTTTTACTTAAGCAACTTAGACTTCAGCCTTAGTCCTGTTGGACCGTTCGCCTAAAATTAAAATTTATAAAATTCCATTGGTGTTGAAACACTGAAAAAGTAAAAAAAATAATCTGATAAAGTATCTAATTTGTACTTTTGTTAAACCAGCCTTGGTTATAATTATTATTAGCAGGGGTGTTTTAAGAAACTTGTCAAGGGGGGCTACCGGGGCGGTTAAGGTGGTGTAGGAAAAAGGAGAGGTCTGGGGGTTTAAAGCGGTTTGGTGACTTTCTTAAGATAATTTTCAACCTTTAGAGCTGTATCCAAAAACCTGTGTTACGTTTTTGTGCACAGTCTCAATTGGTGGCACAATTTTGGATGCTCAAAAACGGATGTAAACACGGCCGATTTTGGCCGAATTTCCGGCGCAGGCTTGCCAATAGATGCACATATACAGCACAAATGTCCAAAATTCCAATCGCAGTACTGGAACGGAGAAATTTAAAAACGGTACTTACTTAAAAAAACATAAGATTTATGAGGTGAGTCAATGGCTCAGTCGGTAGCGTCACGGACTTCGGGCTCAACGTAGTGATGTCGTGTGTTAAAATCCTGATCACTGCCGCAAACATTTTATCAGTAGAGTTCACCTTCGTACTGTACCGGCTCACCCCCTTGCTTTACTGGATACGTTCCACGCATGGACTGTTAGTCTATGTGGACGTGCAAATGCAAGGTTAAAAGAGGCCGCCAACCTTTTGTAGTTTATAAAAAAAACCGCATCTGCTCCATTACATTCTTTTTCCCAAGCCGGACCAACTATTCGTGTCACAGCAGGCAATTCCTGTTGCCAAGTTTATTTTCCAATTGATTTCAATTTTTTTATGAAGGTTTTATTAACCCAGGTCTCAGTTGAACGGAGTGCCTAAACTCATGAGGATTGAAATTGCATTTTATTTTCAGGTTGACTTCAATCAAAGGGACCTTTGTGGTTTTAGTCGCGAGTCTTTTCTTCAGTTACATTTTAGAAGAAATGTTAAATAACAGGTAAGTTTACTGATTATACAGATGACGTTTAACTGGAGGTTGATGCATGCAACCTACTTCAGCTTGTCCTACTGGACTGTTCCCTTGATCTTTTACAAAAAACTTTCAATGCCTTTGTGCCGAACCTTAAAGTACAATAGTTGAATAACTATTGACTTACATAGTATGCATTAGATGTTCCTAATTTAACAAGTTTAGAGGGCGTCAGTTTGCCGGGAAACCCATTACCTGGACTGGTCTCAGTCCTGAGGAGTCCGGAAAAGAGGAGTCCAATTATAAATATTAGTTTGAACCACATGAATTTTGACAAGGTGCTTACAGTAGTGTTTATGATACTTATTATATTGATTAAAAATATTAGGCGAATATACCTACGTTTAATTAATTTAAAGAATTATAAATATTTCTCCAAAAAAGTCTGTATGGATTCTTTTTAAACATATTGATCTATAGGTGTAGTTTAAGGGAGAGCAATATAATAGATTGTTGGTCAAAGAGGAAAATCATTGTTTGAATTGTAATGTTTATAACTTTTCAGGAATTCGACGATGAGCAGTCTGCAGTTTGTCAGGGGTAGTTCTACATCAACGGATTACTCAGTATCAACATTATTTTCAAAACTTCACAATCAAGGACAACATTTACAGATAAGATATATAATTTCACTACTTTCAATCCTCCAAGGTGAAATTGCTATTGATGATTTAACAATTTGCGTTCATAATGAAAAGCTACTGGAAAAGAAATTATATCCTCGAAGGAGTGGTATTTTAAAACTGGTTTTGCATTTTGCCAGATGTGGTTTGAGACCAAAAACTGTTGCCAAGCCTCGGGTTTATCATGGGCAGTAGGGGACGGGCGACGGGTGTTAAGCCAAGTGCTTAATCATCCGTCGCCCGTCCCCTACCACTGAAACTTAGTTTGGTTTAGGTTGTAAATATTGTATTATGTTTGTACATGTAGTATTGGTACATTTTAATTTGTTTTAAGCTGATGTTTTGTTTTGTTTTTGGGTGTATATTAGGTGTATGTGTCTTATGTTTTTTAACCTGTGTGGTAGAGCCACTATACAATGCTTGGGCATTTACAAGTCAAAGCAAATACTCTGGTCAAATGTCAAAAATTCTTTAAAATTAGAGCATCCATCCAAATGATTTATAATCATTGACTATTCATTGTGTCAAATTTACAAATTTATGAATAACCATTTTTGACTATGACTATTGTAAGACCATTTTTTAATAATAGGTGTTCAAAGAATGTACCATTTTCAACAAGAGGATATAGTTTAAACAATTTTTCCATATGGCCAGTTTTTAGACCATTAAAATTGTTTCTGTTAAATGTCCAATTATAATATTTAACCCTGTGGATCTTTTCCTAGCGCACATTACTAATAGAGAGTAACGAAAAATCAATAATAGGCCTAGGTCTACTTGTAAACATTTCATGTTTTTGAAAAACATTGGTTGGTTGGTACCTAACAAATATAATTCTATGAGTCATAAAATATTTCTAGACCAATTAAGAATAAGAATCTTTATTACCCTTTAGAAAAACCTTTTACAGTGCAATAGGGTTGCCATTTTGCTACATAATAGAATTTGTTTACAGCTACTTTAAGTTTTTAGTCACGAAATATTCTTATATACCGTACCAAACATGACTCTCTTTCCTGTAAAAACAAAAAATTGCTTTCGCCAAGCATACATAATGACAGATTTTGACATTGAATTTGCAATAAAATTTCTGTTACGACTGTCTGTCATTAGTGAGGTAATATTTTATGTAAAACGGTACCTTTATTTTTGGTTAACAGTCTATATAACTCTTTAGATAGTTGTGCCACAGCAAAATTTATATTGTTAAATATAATTAATAACAAGGCATTCAATATCTTGAAATTGTTGGTTTTTTGCTAACGCAATTAATTATATAAATGCTTGTTTAAAATCTCACCATTGGTAAATATTTGAAGACGAAACACTAGCTTACGTTTTATAAGCCTATCTATAACCGTCATTCACTTGTACTAAAATAATTTTTATTTGCTTTGTACAACTAAAGGTTAAGAACCTTACTTTAGAATAGCTTGAAAGATTTACAATAAAAATTATAATGGACAGATTTTAAATCATTTATCCTTTCATCCTTTTCCTAAATATTTCTGTTTAATTTATATGATTTTTTCTAACGTTGCAATAACCTCATGTTGCTGTATTTGTTAGGAGACTCTAATGAAATTATCAATTGTCAAATACAGTTTTGATGTTGTATCAGTAAGTTAAGGCTGTTTGGGATGAAAGTATAATCATTTTAAGCTTAATTTATAAGATGTAATTACAAATTTTCACTTGTGTTGAGCCTGTGGTTTAGTTTCTAGATTTTTAGTTTTCAGTTTTTATTCACCACTTTCAAGTCCTGCTGGTCTCACATTACTTGTCGGAATCATTCATCACACAAATCATTTTAATACCGTACCTAATTCAATGAAAATTTAATTTAATAAATTAATTAATTTGTTGAACTAACAAGGTATATAACATTAATTACTTGAATAAAATTTGACTTATCTGGCCATGGCTTAAGTTTTTAAGGAACCTGATCAATCCTCCATAAAAAAGTCAGCTATTGAAACCTTAATAAAACCCAATTTCTTTCTAAAAATATCTACTTTAGCAGAGAGTATAATATATCTACTTTTTAGGTGGCACAGTGGTGTCATATAGCAAAAACCAAGGTAGTTTACCATTATTATTGAAGCTAAAAAAACCCTTATTAGACTTTATTTATATTCATACATATATGTGCTTGAGTGCTTATACTTTTATAAATATTTAGAATCTCAAAAAAGGAACTATTCGGACCAGGTGAGACATAACATTGGTATATTTTTTATTAGAATTTGATTCTTACTATAATAGGCTTTAACACGTTCGCTACTGCAATAGTACAAAATTTTTCATTCACATGGACCAGCAACGCACATATGCGTTGGCCGATTTCCACCCATAGACTGCCGTCGCATATATGCGTCGGCTAGTCACATTAAAATAAACTGCCGTCGCATATTTGCGTCAAGGTTCTAATGTTATTAAAATGCTTATATCTTTGTAACGGTCTATTTGAAGGCACTGAATTTCCTGCAGTGGTATACAGAGATGTCTGACGCACAACTGCGTCGCTTGGTCTGTGAATATGATGATTGGTGATGTCATATGATAGTTGGAAAAACTGGTCTTTACTTTTCTGCATCACTGTTTGTATGTATGCAGTATGTACGCTGAATTATCCTATGTAGCTTTTATATTTGTTCAGTTATAAACTGTTCTTGATCAATCTGTTTTTTATTTTACTTACTTTCACCTCAAAACACAAAAAATGAACTGTCGCATATATGCAACGTTTGGTCTATTTTCAAGAAAACTATGATAATTTTCACTATTGTCTTCGCTGTAGACCGGGCGTCGCACATATGCGACATTGCAAAAGGTTATTAATAATACAAAAAAACAAGAATACATCATTTACAAACACGATTGTAGCGTATTACAATGTAAATGATCACTGTTTTACAGGTTTTCGCCCGTGGTCTGTGTGTACTGTTATCCAAGTGACAGCCGGTCTGTGTGTAAGATTCAAATGTATACCTCGGTCTGTGGCAATGACCGCGGCGTCGCATAACGTGTTAAAATACATTTAGGCAACCAGACATAATGATAACATGTAAAGATAAAATACAAATAAAACTAAAGGAGGAAGGCCGACTCCTGCATTTTAATTAGTGTGAGTGGACTGTGGGTGGATTAAAGGAGGCAACCACCTTTTTTACAAGTGGCAGATAAAACAAATGGTTTACGAGGGAATGTGTATATTTACGTGATTACAGAAAGCTGTGTGTCTAAAACTGCTAGGTTTTTCAAGGTATAGGTTACTATTTCCCCTGGTCCCCTTTTAAAACGGGTATTCCAGACCCCCCCCCCCCGGCTCCGCCCCATCACAAAATGGTACCTACTTTTAAGCCACTGGACTTGCAGTAATTTATGGAACCAGGAGAGAAGGGGATAGAAGTTGTAGAAACCCACATAAAATATAAGCACTTAAATTAAAAGTGCAAATACTTTTGATGGCACTTGATAATTTTGTGAACTCCAATTATACTCATCTCAACAATTTTGGACAGAGGTTGAATAAATGGACATTTCTGAAGTGTACTTCAAATTATTTTATCTTTGCATCGCTGATTACAATCTAACTTTGGCTCTTCAAGAATTTCAATGCTCTTTTTTGTGTTTTAAAAACCTTAAATTAAATTTACCTATGCAGTTAGAATGAAAAATTTCCAACTAACTATATATTAAACTTGAGTTAGTGTCTAGCTAGCTTAAAATGCTCTGTACAGTTTCATATATTTCATTTATAAAATTATTCTTGCCAAATATTAGTGTGGCCTATTTTATATTTAAAGCTAAGATATCTAGGTCTGTAACCTATACAAAATTAGACTATATAAGGGTTAAATTTGGTGAATTATTGTAGAAAGTGGTGTAATAGAAAATATGAATTTAGTCCTTATTGTATTATTTCACCAAACATGTGGGAATACTGCTACTCATCAGGTTGTAGTCGTCCTCACCTTAAATTTTTAAGGTCACTGGTTAGATACCAAGTAAGATCAAAACTAAACCCTGATACGATTTGTCATGGAGCTATCATTTAATGATGCAATCTAACAAAAGTTTGATGTTAGATGGTATCAAGACTAGGGCTTAGATGGGTCCCTTACAAAAAATATAAAAAGAATTTCACTGGCCTAGATTTACCGTAAACAAAGTAAAATGAAAAGATATTTTACTCAAATCGTGTAGTCGTAGATTTTGCAGTGTGGTAACGCTCACCCTTGTTGTAGAAAAGTTACAGGTCGCCTATCAATATATAGGTTTTTTGGTAAGAGTAATTGTGGTATTTAGGCTGATGATTATACAGTTAGCATATAAGCATAGACAAAAAGAATAAATATAGGCCGTCAGCTGTGCTGCAGTTACCATAGCTTCTGGCACACACCGCTGGGAGCGCCATGTAGTTGCGGCGTATGCGCTATGAAACTACACTCCTAGCGGTGTGCGCCAGAACCTGTAGTAGCCACGGTAACCGCAGCACGGCTGAGTATATTTAATTCGTATTGTCTATGGCATAAGTGAGAAATTATTATTAATTTCGATTGGGGGAGTTAATCCAACTGTTATAATTTTATTATAAATTATCCGATTGAAAAAGGTTTTTTTAACACTCCGCCAAATTATGGAATTTATTACAAACATCAAAATAGATATCCTTCAATTAGAGCAAATGTACAATATTTCTTTTACAGTTTGTCAAGGAAAAAAATTTTGATTTTTTTTAGTCAGTTGAAGCCTAATGAGTTGAAAAGGAAGAACTTGTAATATTACCAAATTTGATTGCCTCTTAATTGTTATATACAATAATTTGTTTTTGATACTTAGACTGTAAAAACATCTAAAACATTATTAATACTTTGTACAAAAAAAGGTACCTGAACTTGTGTGTCTGACTTTTTTCCAAATCATCAAATTTTGGGGCTGTATATAGTATTATTAGTATCTATAAACTTTTTAAAACAATAATTTCCACCATTATACAGGACTGCAGAACCGCTTTGATGAAAAACATAATTATTGAGAATGGCTTAGTATGCCTGTGAATCACAACAGAAGTAGGGTGTAAAAACATAGAACAATAAAGGCCCAGGAAATTTATAGGGTGATTATCGAAGGAAAACGAGACTAAGGGAAATTTTCTAGCAATTCTGAGAAAACTAAGGGCAGTTATTTTCCCTTGCAAGGAAACAAATAGCTTTGTTTTCATTGTGGAGTTAGAGAATTTGCTGGTTGAATTGGTGACTAGTAGTTTCAGCTTACAAAGGGTTCTTTGAAATTTCTAAACGTAAAAGCCAATGCAAAATAGATTTGAGTAAAAAGGTTGTTTTACAACTATCAGCATTAATGTGATGTTAAAGGTCTAATTTTACATACAGGATACAGGATGTCTCATGAAGGAGTCAAAATGTTTTATTTTATACTACTGGAGCATTTATGTACCTAATCTATAAGGAAGGGTAGGGTTTGAAAAAATTGTGTGAAAATTTAAGCTTTTTAACATGTAAAAACAAATGGTGCCATAATGAAACCCTTACCAATTTGCTTTCTATAAAAATTACTTAATGAATGAAGCAGTAGTCTTACATTCATTACAACATTTTAAAATCCATAGTTGTACCTAACACCCGGTTTCAAAGATATTTACGATAAACAAAACTTATTCTGTCATTTAAACATTATTTGATTATGAAACCAGCCTACCTAATGTATGACAAGTTCAAAAGATTACTTTGCTAATTATGTTCTTGATTGCCACGTTTTGACTGTGTGCCACACAATTAATATTGTACAAAACAATCAAACTGAAATCCACCTCTGGAACTAATCACACTCCAGGATGAGGAATTCTGATTGTCATTGATTATCTGGCTATATCAAATGTCAGCTGTGTGGCTTAGGGCTTGCTCTGACGTCATTTCCTGTAATATGAGCAATGCAAGGTTAATGCCTTAAGGTTACACTAACTATGGTAATCTGATTTTGCTCATCCATATAAAAAACAAAGTTGTTAATGGTTAAACAAGCAATTGAACTGTGTAGTCTAAATTAACTCCATAAGGCTAATGTAGTTTTTTAATAATCATAAAACTTTTATTTTGATGGTTGCCTTGTGTTCTTGAAGTCCAATTAACACACTGCTGCACATTTTGCCACAGGGTGTGGCATCTTCAGAGTCTTAACTTCAGAACTGAATTAAAAAGTACTTGGAACTGGTTAACACTATTAATTAAAAAAACATCGAGCCTGTTGTATAGTATGATTTTAAATTTTTATTAATTTTCAAAATATTTCAGATCATATTTTTTATGTTTTTCTTCTCTGCCACACCACACAGTAAGTAGCTGAGTGCAGCCATACATTTTGAGCGGCAATGACTGTTTGTACTCGTAATACGCACAAGATTTATCCTACTGCCTTAATTAACTTATAACACACAGATTAACTTTTTAGTTGTGTATCAAATGCCATTTAGGATATGTTTGCATTTGTTTTTTTAGGTTATGTTATTTGCTTGGGTTTTTAACGCACCTGATCCACAGCTGTGGCTACTGTAGAAACAGTTGATTAGCGAGCAGAATGGCCTATTCCCGCTCTAGAGTGTAAATGAGTTATTTTGCATACTTTTTACAGATATGGCAATGTGATCATTTCAATGCAGTCGTGGAAAAGGTGTTGTTTACAGGAAGGGTCCGGTAATGTTATTTGGATTATGGTAAATTATTGGTCAGTTTTGCAACATGCTTTCAACAAAGCTATCCCACCACAAACATTATACACTGCCCTGTGCATAATAGACTTGCTCTTCACAACAATGTAAATATTTTGTTATTTTGAATCACTTGTTGGTAGTATGGCAAAAAGTATCGTATGCAAAATCACCTGAGAATTGTCAAAGGTTCTCGCCTCGCACAAGAACTTGATACATATGTACCGTAAAACACCTACTTCCTGGTCTTGTAGCATAGTTTACTTTGTTCACTGCCTATCGCCATGCATTTATTTTGTGAGGAACATTTCATTTTTGAATGTAAGATTTAAAGTGCACTAATTAATCACACTCTTAATAGAATCGCATATTATAGCATAACATTAAACTGCAAAACATAGCTATAAATATCTGCCTTATATCTCAAGGTGTGTGCAAAACTCTAAAACACATAAACATGAAACACGGATGTTTACAGGAGAGGATATAGGTTAAGTTGAACGAACCAATAAATTCCCAAACTAAGATCAACTTGAAAGTTTTATCTTTGCCACTTCTCATATGATACTCCCGGAATTTTTACAAAGTTATTTTTGAGATCAGAAAATAGAAATTAACATAAGACAAACTAAATTCATGACCTAAATAGAATAAGTTTAATGTATAAAATTAAAATTTAAAGACATTGTACATTGCATCTGTTGTGTATGATGAAAATGCATTACTGTACAAATTAGTGAGTATTTATGAAAGTAATGTTTTTTTTAGTTAAATATTAATTCTAAGACTACTAATACAACATTGTTAATGTTCCTTGTTATGTAATTCTAAATCATAAGTGTTGTAACAATTAAAAAATTTTCGTTCTAGGCGTTGGAAAACCAGGTCAGGTTTGAAGAATCTATCATGTATTCTATAGTTAAAAATCCCAATGTTTGGTTTCAATATTCATAAAATCATTTAACCAAATGAGTTGTACGGTAAGGCAGTTGGCTATTATATTGCTAAGTATTTTATTATAAAATACAAGGTTATTTATATTTGTAAATCTTTTCAGTTTAGAGTTACACCTGCTTTATTTTGGTACAAGTAGGCTAGCTTGAATTCTAAGATATGACATTTAATTATATCAAAACTTGTATTGGGTAAAATAATTTATCATTTCCCTCTAAATGCGTTTTCCTTATTATGATGGAAATATTAAATAAATTCTATAAAAAGTAAATTGTAAAATGGAAGATTTACATTTATACCGGTTTGACCTTTCATAAAAACAAATCAGATCATGTTATGTTTTGTAACAACTGACAAATCTGCTGTCAACTGTGAAATATTGTTTGTTTTCAACTCCTGGTTGAACTTTTCAATTAATTATTTTTCAGACGCAAATGTGAATCTGCTAATTTTACTCTTGCCAGCTGAAATCCGTTGTTTCATATTGATTTTAATTCGCGTGATGTATCAAATACGTGTAAATATACTTGAAAAATATTATAAATGGTATTACATGTAAATTTTAGTTCAAACGGTTTTCAACTTTTAAATGCTTAAGCAACTATCCAAAATGATTATAAAACATTAAAAATAATAAAAAAATGTACTACTGTTGTTTGATAAAATACTTTCATCAATGAGTGATTGGTTTTTAATATTAAAACGATAGAACTTAATGAATGGATATGTTGGCAACTAATATTTAAATTTAAATAATAACAAAATTATATTCAAATTGCCTACATATTAGGGCACTATTTAACCCAAAATTATTCCGCTAAATGAATACATATACAGTGCATAGAATTATTTCAATTTCAGAAATAGGAAGAGTATTAACACCATTAACCTCAACTAACTTCACAGGAAACGGTCTACCATAAATTATATTTAAACATGGAATTAATTCCGCAATCAATGTACATTTTAAATGTACATTGATTTTAATTAATTTACATTTAATTAATTTACATGTATTTTAAATGTACATTTGTACATTTTAAAAATACATCTTAGACTTTCTTTTCCAAGAAACTTTTTTCAGTTCTTGGCAAATTTTGAACCACGAACTTTAGTTTTATACCATAGTCAAATACGCAATTTTCACAATAATCAAATTGAAAGAAATCTAATTAAGTACTGGCACTTTCCTAGAAAAGTTCATTTCTCTTATTCTCCATAACAATTTTCAAAACATCTTGAATAGAAGAACTTTGAATAGTTGGTAGGACCGTAGGCAACGCTATTGTATTTTATATTCTATTATCTATATTCAATTCTTGAACAAGTTTATCTTCTCATTTCAAAGCGGCGGCAACTTTAACATCAGCAACAATGTTATTAATACTTTGGCTTCTCAAGATAATTGTCTAAGTTCAGTATCCACTGCTCTTTAAGTAGAACGTTAAGTTTTTCCAAGTAAGGAAATAAAGTAACATTTTACTAAAATATTGAGGAGAATTATTTAAACAGGATTCTGTAGCTTGAAATAAAACTAATTTGTGTTTCTTAACATTCTATAAATAAAGAATTACAGGTTTTTGGCAATTGATGAAATTTCTGATTACATAACTTTTTGATGTTCTTTTTAATGTTATTGCATCCATATTTGGTAAAAAAATGTTACGGAAAGTAAATAAAAATACGTCTTATAACACTTAAAACATATAGGCCTAGTTACGCTCATACTGTTACTCACAAGACAGTAAATATACAAAAGATGGTAAGTGGTGATCGATTTTGATTAGACACTCCAATCATCATCAGACCCAATAGGCGAAATGTATTCATGTACTTATGTACTTTCATTCATTATGTACTTTCATGAAATGTATTCATATACTTTATTTCGCCTATTGGGTCTGATGATGATTGGAGTGTCCAATCGAAATCGATCACCACTTACCATCTTTTGTATATTTACCGTCTTGTGAGTAACAGTATAAGCGTAAATATATGTTTTAAGTGTTATAAGACGTATCTTTATTTACTTTCCGTAAATTTAATAACACGTACACTGCTGATCAAGAAGTTATTTAAAAAATGTTAACATCCCCGTAAAACCAAACTTAAGCACTTGATAAATCTAATGTTATTTACTTGGGGAATGGATGTCTCATTTATGGATTTTTTGTAAAAATCCAATTAGACAAATTGAAATTTGCTTAGTCTGCAGTTTTCTGTGGCAGGGAAATTTTATCCATTAAAATAATTGACGGGGTTTTCAGATTTAACAAAAGAATATTTTTGATCTAAAATTAGTTTTTATATTCAGCTTGCAAGCCATCAAATTTTTGAAGTGTTAGAACAAATATACTCTAATTTAACATTTAAATGATAATGTTGAATGTATAATGTCACCAACCAAACCTTTTTTACCATGCATATTCAACCTGTAACAAATCCATGATCAAGTTATGTTCAGAAATTCTTTGTAACATTTGACAAATGTGCTGTCAACTGTGAAATATTGTTTGTTTTTCTGCACTTGCATGAACTTTTAAATTCATCCAAGTTCTTCATTCTCAGGGAACCAATATTACATACAAAATACTGATAAATTGGACAATTAATAAAGACAAAATACCATATGTTCAACTTAAAAGGATATATTCAATAGAAAATCATAGGAAATACTTGCCTATTGTATTAACATGCCATTTATATTTAGTAAAGTTCAATATTAAAATAAAAATACTGCCGGAGCAATGCATAAGTATTGGTCTGCCCGCGGGGGAACGAGCTGATGTAGTAGTAGAGCGCAAGACTTCGGTGCCTGAGGTCCCGGGTTCAAATCCCACCAAACCACCTCTGTATTTAGTCTAAGTGGTAATACCGCAAATCTTAAGTCTAGGCTGAAGTAATGTGAAAAACGATCTCGGGCTAGAGCCTAGCGTCCTAGGAAATTTTTGAAAAAAAATCATCCAAGCTGTAAACATAGGTATATGAGCTAAATTTTTGACGTGGATTTCTTATTTATTATATTTGGGATTGAAACATATTTGAGCTTTAATACAGTCACTTAAGTTAACTTATAAATCTATTAGTTTACTCCCTAAATTTGCATCCTTAACATTTCAAAACTAGCATGAACAAGGTTTTAAAATTTTTCTTTCATAAGGTCTATGGTTTTTCGATTTTGTTATTAGAATTTGATTACATTAAAAAAATCTTTGTAAGCGTTTTAAGAAAATAAGTAGTTCACGAATTCAAGTAAAACAAAATTTCCAATGGAACAAGGAATAAACATTGATCAGGCTGGATGGTGTAACTGATGACCCCACTGATTCAATCACTTTTGGTCAG
The DNA here is from genome assembly GCF_028750875.1 of Macrosteles quadrilineatus. NCBI lineage: Eukaryota > Metazoa > Arthropoda > Insecta > Hemiptera > Cicadellidae > Macrosteles > Macrosteles quadrilineatus. The sequence goes on along the minus strand of NW_026542598.1, from coordinate 31,506,207 downwards.
CTGATTGGACTGATCGCAACAATGTAACAGCTGACTGACTAACAATTATAGAACCTGATTAATGATTTTATTTGACATCAATGAGTGGTAGCACAGTAATTAGACTTTTTTGGTAGTTATTGACATACCTTTGACATATTAGCGAATTTCCCTATAGGGAAGTAGCTATTACCGTAGGTCTCATGGTAAGACCTAAGCCCGGGACCGATTTACGTTTTCATTTTGATGTCCCCAGAGGCCAAAAACACCATTCGTTCAAATTTTTATATATCTATATATAGAGATATATATATATATATATATGTGTCCATCCGCACGATAACTTGAGTAATTTTTGTCCGATTTTGATAAAATTTGGTTTGAAGGTGTAAGGCGGGATAAACTTGAATGAGTTCGCGAACCAGCATGATCGGACTATGGGAACGGGGGTTTATGGGGGGTTTTATGGGGTAAAAATAGGTTTTTCCCATTTTTTACCCTAAAAACACAAAATTTCACAATTTCTTTTTAAACCATTTTGTAGAGCTTAAAAAAACAAATAATTTAGTATATTGAAGCGTTATTATGCGCCTAATTGTTACGGAGAAAATTCAAAAAAATTGTAATTTTAAAATTCCCATGTTAGTCTTATGGAGAATAAGTCAACTGTTGTAGTTTGCTTGTTTATGAACATATTTTGATCAAATTTGGAAAATACATGAATTTCTTACTAAACCGCAGTACCTTTTAATATTTTACATAAAAAAAAACTTTTTTACCCTCCCTGTTGCAGCAAACCTAAGTAGGTACTCATTAAACTAATTCTGTTTAAATAGGGAATAAATGTGATATTTTTAAGGAGACATTTTAGTTTAAATCCAATCAGGCAAATGGAAATTCGCTAAGTCTGCAGGTTTGCTGCGGCGGGGGTATTTTAATAATTCTTTGTGAAATAAGTGTGTGTACCATTGTGCTACGAGTTGTTAACCTACATTAAATAGGGACCGAGTTGGTCTAACGAGGGTGATGGGACTTCGGAGCCCAAGGTCCCCGGTTCAAGTCCTGCCAATCATCAATGGATTTCATAGGGATAGTGCAGTGTAAAACGGTCCTGGGTTAGAGCATAGCATCCTAAGATGTGTAGTGGTAAAAACCTACATAACATAGTAGAATTAGCATACTTCTCTGTGACTATGATCATTATGATTAAGAGGAATTTAACACACAAGTGATGAGAGGAAACCAATAAAACGACAAAGCAAACTCAATAGTAAGGTGCCAGCCTTTGTACCTTTGACAGTATTAACACTGCCCTGTAGGACGAACCTTTGATGTCTCTTATTGTGGTCCAGAGACGGATGAAGAGTGTTGGTTATCTCTTTTGTACTAGATCATACTGGATTTCTATATCGGTTTGGGAACATAACAAAAGATTATTCAATATCTTGTACAGAATTAAACAAAAATGTGGAAATAAATGTCTCCTATCCCAATGAATTGAGATGGGTTCATCAATATGTCAAGTAGCAAATCAACTAACCTGTGTGATAACATGCAATTTGAAATTTTATTTTGTTCAGATCAAAGTTACTATATATTGTGTAGCAGTACTTGAAATGGACATTTCTATATGCGGGATTGGAGTATGTCATCACAAACTATCGTATACCTTTCTGGTTTAGTCAAAAGTTGATGCACGAAGCTTTGAATTTCAAGCTAGAGTGTCATATCTGACAATATATCATATTATTAAGTTACTGGAGACACTCTATACAAGTAGAGTGTCTCCTACTACTCGCTACAAGTACACAAGTAACTACTCGCTATACAAGTAGCTCTTAATATTCATGGCTTATTTAGTCCTTAACCTAGATAGACCCGAAACTAGTTACTGTACTTAACTCTTGAGGGAATAGCACTTCTACCACCAAGTATAACCTTAATTATTTTGCCAATTTATTATTTTTTCTTGTATGTGCCATAAGTGTTTACTGATATAGGCAGAACGTTAAGTTGAACCTGCAACCAGATAACCTTTAACAATACTATAGAAGCAAGTACCAACAGTTTTCTTCCTGGTGCGTCAAGAAAATGTGTTATTTTTAAGTTATTGTAAACATCACATCAAAGTTAGCAGTTCCTATCTATTTTATAGTAAAAACTTTACGTAGACGCATAGATAAAACATAGTCCCGTAGAAGTAGCTCTGGAAGTCGTGCGAAGAACATTTTTTGTGTTGAAACAGAAAAATTGTCATGTGTAGCTAAGTCTCGCTATTTACGCAAATAATTTGAATTAAAATGTAAAACCTGATTGTAAACACTTAAGTAAAATGGTAATCTTAGTGGATAAATAGCCGACTTGTCCATTTTGGCTTGATATAGTCTGTCTGCACTCATGGTTTAAAACCTCAACTCTGATATTTATGATAAATTGCTGCTATTTTGAATGCTTGTTGAAAAAATATATGCATTGAACACCTATTCACCTTATACCTAATTGAAGTGGAAATCTGATATTTTGTGTTTAGTACCAACATACTATTTAACAACCACTACTACTAACTATTGAACTATTTAACAACATACAGGTTTTAATTTTAAAGTTAACCATTCCCGTGTGTACATTTGTAAAAACACAAACAGGAAACCAGACATTTTAGACCCATGTTTATGCAATGTTTTTTACAGCCAAAACCTAAACAATATATCCACAAAATTACTCTAGGGAGTTTGTATACATACAGATATAAACGTAGGCCTACATAACAAAATAACATTCAAACCATAAAAACATGTTTTTCCCTATGTATAATATTGAAATACGAATACTCTACTTTTAACTTTGAGTAATTCTTAAAAATTCTCTTCAACCAAGTAGTGGAGCCTGAACTTGGACAATTATCTTGAGAAGCCAAAGAATAACATTGTTGCTGACGTTAAAAGTTGTTGCCTTGCAGGAAGAGCCGCTTTGAAATGAGAAGATAAACTTGTTGAAGAATTTAATAAAGATACAGTAGAATATTCGGTACAATGGTGTTGTCGGCCACATCTATTCTTAATTTGAAACTTTTGCTTAAAGATTTTAGCATCAAATTGTTACAATGAAATTAAATTTTACTTTTATAATGATTTTTTATAAAATTTTAATGTGGACTGATTTATGTAAAACTAATTAAGCTTGAAACGTTTCGAAGCTGGTTATTGGAAAATATTGTATTCATGGATACATTAGAGGAAACATTGACAACACTGTGAATATACACTTTCTGTGTGGAATAGGGAAAAGATTAATGTTACTGGGAAAATATTTATATTTAGTTTTACATCCATTAGACAGGGTGACCTGTAACTCTCTGGACACCTGTATCATTGAGTATAAACATAACACTCAATGCCTGTATATAGCGTTATTGCTTAGGTCAATACAAACACTTTTCACCATAGGAACATGGGTCTGTAGTGCCTAGTTTTCCGTCTGTATTTATGGTGAAAAGTGTTTAGTAATAACGCTATGCATGTCCAGAGAGTTACGGGACACCCTGTATGTCTCTGAAAACTAGTAGTTTATTCGAGTAAAAAACTTTTGTGAACAATCATATTGACTGAAGTTTATCTCTATAATTAGGTCGAAAATAAACATGTGATTTATTATTTTAAAATTTAATCAGATTCTACACATTGTTTTGTCCCTCGGTTTCGCTGAATTCCTATTACCGATTGTGTCTAGAAACAATTTCGTCGGGACTAGTTTTGTAAACTCAAATTACATCCATTCTGGACACTGTATGAATAAATAGATTTGTCTGAAAAGTATATCAATTTTATTTTTCATCTACAGTAGAACGCCTCCTGGCCGGATAACACTGTGCCCGGATAAACCAACCTATTATTAAAACAATAATTTGTGAAATAATAACTTCTGATTGGTTAAACATAGTGTTTAAGTATCTTTTTGGAATCTACTAGCTCAATTAATTGAGTAGTGAACCCGCTAAAATATATATGAACAGGAAACAGATAAACCGCGTGAACACACAAATAAAGGACTACGTGTAGCCTACTGTAACTTTGAACATTTAACAATCTAACAATCTACAAGTGTGTTTTAGTGAGTCTATTTGTTCATATTTGTTGTAATATCTTGGAATCGAGCAATTGACCAGCTAGTTTTAAAATGTGCTCTATAAAATGCATTACCAATTTTTCAGGAAATAGTTAAATAGGGTTACAATTAAGTCGTCTGTTATAGCAAAACTAAAAACCTTAATATTTATCATGTAGTAGGTGTCAACACCAAGATTTCAATATTTTATTTTTAACTCCTTTCATGATTTGATCAAACAGATTAATGAATTTGAAGCTACTTAAACGATAAAATTAATTTGAATGCTTACATTTTAGTAATGCCGTTTATTATTCAAGATTATTTAATGAAGGGCACAATTCTTGAGCTTATATTCTGCTGAAGCCACAGGTCTACAAATACATCAATCGTACCTTTATATCCAATACCTGATGTACCTAATGGTCAACTATGCTTGATTGTTGGGTCCATCCTTTGTTGTCAAAGGAGATCTGATTAGGCCTCCTACTCCCTGCTCCAATGGATAACCTTTGTCTTTACACAGGTGGTATTCTATTGTGCTATAGAGTGCTATAGAGTGTGTCCCATAAGTAAGTAAAACTTTAGAAATAAGTTTATTGGTTTTTGATTTTCTAGGCAAACAAACATGTGTATGGAGATACTCTTGAAAAATAAACTGTCCCTTACTTCTTACTATAGTTAAAAATATATATCTAGTTTAAAACAGTGCTAAATATTTTAACGGGTGTTTTAGAATAAATGATGTCAAATGTTGGCTCAGCTATCGATGAAGATATTTATTTTTCGCCTATTCTATCTTAATGTTTATTTAAGTGTCAATTTATCGGTTATTTATTTCATGTTTATCTTTTTTTAATTTATATAGTAGGCCTAATTAGTTAAATTATTTTACAAGCCTTTGTATTTGCACCTGATTGTCTTTCTTTGGTAGTTGATGTTGTTTGATGTACATTTTAATTTCTCGTAAAAAATTGATTGTTTTTTAATTACCCTGGAAATGATCTTGATAAAAATGTAGTTTTGCTATAGTTCTTTCCATGCTGAACAATATGGTACAACTCCATTTGCTGTACAAATTAAGATTTAAAAGTTATTATAGCTTATGTTCATAAAACCCATAAAAAACAAAAGTTGAAATTTAAAAAACAAATCGGTTTTGATTAAAATTGGTTTGTTAGTGTCCCTAAGCAAAATATTGCAACCCCCAATCGCTGTAAGAATTGCGTTTCAAAAGTTATTGCAACTTTTGTGATTTGCCCTATAAAATATCATAGTTAGCAATAAGTAGCTTTCGGCCTCCAATATACGAGTGTAAAACGGCTAAAAACATTTAAGTGTGGTGAAAACTACCTATGTTACAAAACTGAAATAGTTTTCATTTAACCTCTCAAAACGGCTTCTAACTCGTTTCCAATTTAATATGCTAATGAAACAAGCAGCTGTTTATAATTTTATGGTAAGTGATTAAATCGTTTAGTTTATTACGATTGTGTTTGAGAACATTATAGGCTACTATCGATAAGTCGAACTATTTACAATAAGGCAACAATTGACTACAATCTAAACATGCAATTTTGTTTACAATCGAAATTTTAAACTGACATGACGATAGCTGATTTTTACTCCCTAGGGACTAAAAACGCTTTTTACTAAACCTTCGACTATACTACTTTAGACCCGCAAAGCATGCTTTAAAAACGGCTGGTTTTGTTAAAATGTGCCTACAATTTTATTTTGAATCTCACATTTTGTTGTTGACACAGATGCTGGGCCGTGACAATTGTTTGGCCAGCCTATCGCTCACAATGAGTATTTCCACCAGTTTTACTAGGTAACAATATTTCTAATTTCTGTATTCAACAGAAAAATTACTAATCTTAATCAGCGTATATAATAGGTTAAAGTCAATAATAATAGCTAGCCCGTTAGGGCTTCAAAAATTGACAAGATCATGTTACATCACAATCTTATCTTCACAATTTGGCGTACGAACACTACCACTACCACTACTACTACTACCATTGACTATGAATCCTTAAAAGACAATGCATCTAGTACTAAAAAGCGTACCCAGCAAAATATCCTAGCGGAGATTAGCAGAACTAGTTCAGTACCTCTATGCGGTGTCGTTCCTAGCGGCAATGGCTGGAAACTCGTGTTGTTAGTGCTGCGCGCGCACGCGTGCATCCCCGCTCCGCTGCCGACACTCCAGCCAGGTCGCGGTCCTCTTTGATCTCCCTACCTACCGTCCGACTCACCGGCGCCGCCGCATGGTTCGCCTCGAATAGGCCCTGCGCGGTGATCGATCCCTTCACAATATTCTCTATGCAAACGCGTTGTCGTTTTTATATATTATATTACTTATATATAAATTAATGTATTTATTATATGCATTATTATTTATTTATATTGTTTACTATTATTGTATATTTATTACTATTATCACGTACACAGATTTATGCTATATTCGAACCTTTGTAAAAATAGATCCAACTGTCATTACTGCTATAAATATGGCCGTTACAAATTCTGGTAGATTGGTCATGTGTACAGCAACAAAAAGCTGTAATAAACATTGAGAACTGTCAAAGTAGGATTGTTTTCAGTTATGTTTATGTTCTAATAAGAAATATGTGATATTGTGCATGTAGAAATTGGTGTAGAAATGTGTGGGGTAGAAATTGGGTTTTCCCATTTTGTCCCAAAAAATATATGATTTAGCCATTTGTTTCCAAACCATTTTGTAGAGCTTAAAAACCCAAATAATTTAGTATATTGAAGTGTTATTATGCATCTAATGGTTACGGAGAAATAGTTATTTGTGCAACTAGTGAGCAAAGGGAGCAATTGACTCACTCGAGAGAAATACTTAGGCCTACTCATGAGCCGTAGGCGAGTGAGGAATGGTTTCCCGAGTGAGCAGTGAGGCAATTGCACTTTGCACTCGAGTTGTACATTATATTTTTCCTACAGTTACCATAAAACAAATACATTGGTAAAGATAGTGACATATTTTAACACAAAATTGAACTTTTAATATGACATTTAATGATACAACAGTACAACAGCTTACCAGCTGATTTACAGCCAGTGCTGCCAACGTATTTCACGCGCATACGACCTTGTCTGCATGTTACGCGCTCACTTATTTCGTGCCTTCACGTTGCAAATCTGGAGTGAGACAAAGTAATTAGAGTGAGACAATGTTAACATTGTCTCACTGATGAGCGAATTGGCCACTTTGCTTTCTCAAATCAGTGAGAGAACATTGTTAGGTAACTGTAGGAAAAATTTTTAACTAAGAATTCCCATGTTATTCATATGGAGAACAATTAAACTGTTGTAGTTAGCTTGTTTATGAACATACATTTATAAAATACATACACCTACATTTCTTACTTAACTGCAGTATTTAAACTTTACAGTAAAAAAAACTTTTTTACCCTCCCTGTTGCAGCAGACCCAAGTTATCGTTAAACTAATTATATTTGAATAGGTAGTAAATATGTGATATTTGTAAGGTGACATTTTTATGTAAATCCAATCAGTCAATTGGAAATTCGTTTAGTCTGCAGGTTTGCTGCTTTGGGGGTGTTTCTATGGTTTAAACGCAAAGAACTAGTAACTGCAATACACGTTTGATACGTATACGCCTATCCCGTACGAAGGACCTTTGCAATACCTCTATATATTTTAATATCTTTATATATTTTAACTGCGCAGGGACTAAAAAGGTGCGTTTTATAATATTATATATGTCGTTTGGGCGTTGACTGTATATAGTTAACAAGTTAACGGTATGGGCTACGTCGGCTTCTGCCAACAGATAGTGGGGGTTGGGTTGGGGGAAGCTAGACCAAGGACACTTTGCCCGCCCCGCAGTGCCACTGCACTGACTGTGAGCGCAATCCAGCAGTGTTGCCGTTTTGCGCGTAATTACGCTTTTTGCGCGGATTTTGGGGGGCTGCGCGGATTGTTGTGCGGATTAGGCTTGTGAGCGGATTTTGTGCGGATTTCACCCAATTGTATAGTATTTTAAATTTATGGGAATTTCAACGGCAAATCGGGACACTTTGTACTTTGTGACTCAAGAGGAGCACTTTATGAATATATGAACTAAGGCTTATATTATTATAGTGCATTCAAGAATGATCGATGATGTTTTTTGAGTACATTTATTGTTCTTTTCACCCCCTTTACTTCTACGTCTTCGTCTCTAGGTTGTCACTTCTAGAGATTCAATCGCTTTCTAGGGATATTTTACTACCCATTCTAGTGATTTTCCTCAAGCTAGACGCAATTTTGTGGCAACACTGCTAACCTAACCAAACAGGCAAACAAAACAAAGTGCCAACCAACAGAAACAAAACAAACTAACCAACTGGTACTTTCCTGTTAAAGGGAACATTCATTATTAAAATAATATTTGATACTATTACAATTAATGTATTAGGTTAGTTTTGAAAAGAATAATTGACTTACAATAATGCACTTTCATTCTCAGAGGTAACATCGTCCATCAGGCTAAGGCTAGTTTGAAAACAAAAAGTAATATTTTTTACGCCACACTACATTATTTTGACGAACTTCCAACGCAAGGATTTAGTCCAGAAAACAGCTGTTTGCCGCCAGCTTATTCAAATGGGGTTTCATTGCGTACTACTGTACTGCAATGAGTTTTACCGGACACCAATCAGCTGATTATACTGTATTTAGGTGGCAGTGAGTGGTTATAAACAAAAACATAACCTCTCTTAGAGGTTATGACTAGTGATTTTTAGTCCTTTAGTTGGTGGAAATATATAAGGATTTGTACGGATTTAGTAGTATGGCGTAAACTATCGTACGTAACTCGTCCAAAATGTGTGTACCGGACTCGTATGGTAATCCCGTACTCGACTTCGTCTCGCACGGGAACGACCACACTCGTCCGGTAAACACTTATTTTCAGGACTAGTAACGTAATATACTATTATTTGTGGTTTTGTGTACATTGTTTTCCAATTTCGTTTGTTTGTATCGTTCAAAAATAAAAGAAAACCAACATTTTCTATCTGATACTTCTATCTGGTCTGTATTGATACTTCTAACTCTATATTTTAGGAGATATAATATTGCATTTTATTGATTTCTAAAACTTTTAACTGCTATAGGTAAAGTTTGTTCAATACAATAAGTTTAGTTAAATTGATGTAATTTTTAAATTTTCGTATTAATGCAATAGCATTATATTTTTTCACCGAATATTTTTTGTATCTGTTCAATCAATATTGAAAAGTACGGTAAGTGTATACATCCTGTGACATATTTTGAGTGTTACATTTCGTTATAGGTGAAAAATGGAAAACTTGTTTTCTAGCACTATATTTTATTACTTTAAGACTCAGGTTAATTTACAGAGTGCGCGGATTGTGCACGTATTTTTAACGTATTGTGCGCGGATTAGAGAGGAAAAAGCGGGATTTTTATGCTTGTGAGGACGGATTTCTTCCGGAGCTGTGTGGCAACACTGCAATCCAGTACTCCAGTAGTTCTTTGTTTTTTACATCACTTCGGTTTGTTTGCTGAGTTGAGACTGTCGAAAGTTAGTTGATTGTTGCTTTGTTCGTTTATGGTTAGCTGCAGAAGTGAGTGGCACTTGTCCGCCAGGTGAAATTTTCTTTGTAAGAGACAGTGCATTGTATTTTTGAAATAATAATAATAATAATTTTGAAAAATTAATTACATTAGATTTTTACTTGATTTTTAGCAGCAAACGTCTTGATTATGTCAGAAAATGGAACATTTGTCGCCATTTCGACAACGATATCGGTACTTTTCCTACTTAGGAAGTAAAACTACAAACGTACAAAACCCCAGATTTGTGCGTTTTTTGTCACATTTCCTCCGAATGTTTGCTAGATATATGTACCGATTATCGTTTAGAGATTACGTAATCTTTTAAATAAGAAACCTTTGTTTGGATAAAGGTGGTTTCTTCAAACTGCCATTAATATGTTAACATTAAAAGCTTCTTACAAATAATGCTACTAATGGGAAATAACTTTGATTTTCGAAGACTTAAAAACTTTTAAAACCAAAGGAGATTAATAACTTCTGTACTGAACCACATCAAGTGAAAGTTTTTTTAGCAAACCGTAGTAAGTTTTCAAAGCTTTACGTTGTTAACGTTACATGTTACATGTTTTGTGGCCTGTGTATTTATTTATGTATATATTTGCCAACAAATTAATTAACACCTATAAAACAGTTTGATTAGAAGGACAGTTTGAATTAGTCGTAAGTACTACAGTTCTCTTCTCAAATGTAAACGTTGGTTTTTGGTACTGCTACTTTTCCTTAGAACCGGTGGTAGCAGTAAGAATAATTTCAACATATCACTATTTTCACTACCTATTTATTTATAAACACTGCACCTTATTGCTTATTAAATTTAACTGATGTCTTACTGAATAATCTTTAGCGTTTTCTGTCTGGACTCAAAAATGTTGTGTGAACTCAATTCTGTATTTGTGTGTGTATGTCTGTTGGTAACGCATTAATGTCCTTATTTTTCGTGGAAAAGACAAGAGCACCATTGTTAGTAAAAATTTAAACCCGAATAAAGTGTGCAGTACTGAGGTTGAGGAAGTGTTTTAACTACTTTTAACCAGTGTGAAAAGTAACTTTAAATTACAGGCCTACCTTAGGGCTATGCCTCATAGATCTATACTGTAAAGCAATTCCTTTCATCGTTTGATATAAAATATGGACTAACACGATCGGGTGATATTTAATTGCGAAGCATTCGTTTTGGCTTTGAAACTGTCAGATATTGTATTTGAGAAGGTTTATATGTATTCCTAAACAGTTATAGTTTTGCCATCATACCTGGAAAAATGCACACTAAATATGCAAACCAAACTCCTGTTCTGAATATAAGGGGTCTTTTATAGTATTCGTGGGTTTTAACTTACTACTAGACTCCCGTACGTAGAACGGGCAAACAGCTAGTGTTGACATGAAAAAGTTAAGATGATTGACAACTGATTGATGATTAACAGATGATTAATAAACTCTGAAATGTTAAAAGCCTATTGGACGAAGGGCTTTCACGGGTTATCATCTAAACCCACAAAAGGCACATCTAAATAATTGGAGCTTTAAAATTGATACCCAAAATGCCTAGGAAAATAAATATTTAGGGGTCAATGTGCTGAATACAAACATCCAAAAATTCTTTTAATAATATAAATTTCAATGGTGTAATATATTTGGGAATTTACCGCTAAGCTAAAATCCATTCTGTAAAAAATAATTTTTACTATATTTCAATTTTTTTATATCCCTGGATGCAGATTGAAAATTAAAGTAGTTCTGGGTAAATGGGTAGTAGGGGTATATGTGTGTGTAAGTGTGAAAAAATGTGTGTGTAGGTATGACAAATTTAATTAAACCATAGGAATTGGGTAGGTAACAATGCTCGGTTGCGGTCATAATATAACCGCATCGTTGGGGTCCGATGCAGTATCAGTGGAACTGGAAGTGTGGTGAGAGGACAGAGAGTGAAGAGTTAAATTAAAAGGGACTGTGTGGTGTACTGTGTGTTGTACGTGTAGGTACGTGCGCGTGTGCGCTGTAGCGATCCGGCAGCACGGCGTACTCTGTCTAGTGCTAGTGTCTGTACTGCGAGTGCGCCGAGTGCGGGCCGGGCCGTCGGGCGTCGGGCGCCGGGCGCCGGGCGCCGGGCGGGGTGCGCCGGGCGGGGTGCGCTGCCAGCACTCTCTGGCAGAGAAGGAATAAAACAATTGACGCACGGAATATGTGTTATCTGCCACCAGTGTCATTTGCCACCACTCTAGGATTTGTGTCATTTGCCACCACTTTATACCTGGCTGGGTGAGTCATCAGCCCCAACCCTTGTCCGTCGGTCATCACCCCTCGAGGCACCGGCCGATGGACCAGGAAATATCTATGATTGTGTGAATTGATCAAAGTGATATCACCCTCTCCTGCAACATTTTTATGTGTAAAAATTCTAACACTCTATATAGGAGTAAAGAAATACATGACGGAAACGCTCATTCTTATCTGTGGTTTTGTAGTGTTACGACATAGTCAGTGCTGTTCTAACCAAGTTTTAGCCTACATTTTAGGCTACAGTAGCATAATTTAAGTATCGACATTTTGTTTGATTTGCTCAATAGTTATAGTTGTTTTTCCACTTCATTTGTGGAATGGAAATAACAACCACAATTCGCAGAAAGCCACGAGCTTTTTATCAAGGATTCGCGTTCAACTTCAAGAGTAATAAAGCAGATTGAACAAAAGTTTGGCTTTGCTCCAAAAACAGATTAGTCATTAGTCAAAGTGTTAGTCTTTGAAATTACTCTTAAAAATTACTCAAGTTATCATCCGGACGGACACACACACACATACATAGTTTTTTGCATTAATAAAAATTTGAACAAATGGTGTTTTCAGCCTCTGGGGACATCAAAATGAAAAAGTAAATCGGTCCCGGGCCTAGGTCTTACCATGAGACCTACGGTAATAGCCACTTCCCCATAGATAAATTCGCTAAAAGAAAATTCAATTAAATAACAATATAAAAATATGCTGTTAATAACACATATTAGATATGCATGATTAGATCACGCATATTGGCAAACCAATTACTGTCATAAATTTAAAAAAAATACTAAAAAGATTATTTAAAAAGAAATTCAAAAATTTTATGTTTTCGAGATGAAAAACATAAACACATATAGCGACATAGGAAATTCGCTAAAAACGTTCATGATTATTTGCAACTCTACATGAATTAAGCTTTCCAACGACCCATCTTCTATATATACCCGACATGAAACTTTGTGAACAATAAGGCTTTTTTGTTTTAAGATTGAACCCCACATACTATATACCAAAATGTTCGTCTAGGTGTGTAGATGTGCAAACTGGCTTTAGATTTTCGAAATATATCTTTTTAAGGGCATCTCCATACGCGCAAGTTTTCAGCATGATGAACTCCGTCCTGCAAAATATTCCTACTGAACAGCAAAAAGAACTTAGAATACATATAGTCAGGGATCGAGCTCAGGACCAACGCCGATACAACGACGCAACTTCTAACGACGTTGCTATAATATCCTAATTTATTATTCGTGCGAATTCGCACGGGTTTAAGTAGTTAATTAATAAATCGGTCCAGAAGAACTCTAGATTTAGTTGTACAAAGATTTCCAAAGTTTAATTATATATGAGTAGATGCATATTGCACAAGTATGACTGTCTGTACATTGCTCATAATCATAAATTTTTAGGTTATTTTTATGTTTTATACATTAAAGAAGCCGAAACAAATCTCATCTCAATTTCTGTCTGTCTGTTACGGCCAAAGAGCCATTTTACGCGGCCTTCTCTTGAAAAACAAGAGTACCTATCAAGATCCAAATCATTATAATGTATTTACTGGATTTGCGAGAGTGTTTTTAGCCATTCAAATATGGCCTCACTACTTTGTAAATAAAATTACGGACGTTCAAAAATGCAATTTTGTGCGATTTTTGTCAAGTTTCTGTCCAATTTTTATCACATAATCATCTATGAAATAACGAACAGCTGTTCGGATCAAGATTATTTTTTCTAGCTGTCACTGATGTTTCCAAATGTTGTTTACAAATACCGCAACCATTTTCGATTACGTTTTGAAAGCAAATCCAAACCAAGTGAGATTAAAAACGTTTTTCCTTACATAACGGATTTAATTAATCGCGAGTGCAATAATTTGTAGGGTAACGTAAATTAAAATAGAGATTCTTTGTGTATAAAATTATTCTTGAGTTTTGATAACCGGGAAAAAGACCTTGAATCGGTGTTGTATATGGCTGGGAAACTTACATTTTTTTTAAATAAGCGTTACTAATAGGAGCTTACAAAAAAGGTTTCAACTCATTGACGGCACTTAAATGACGGCTGTGTAGCCTAAAGTGTAAGTGTAAAGTGACAACTGCAGTGGATTCTTGTAACAGAGGTTTACGGACTATGCTCAAATCGCTTTTCCAATTTATCTTCTCACAGCTATGTACTGCAATCGCTGGACCGTACAGCCAAAAGACCAATTGCCCATCTCTTGGATTCGCAGGACTAAACAATTATTCATAACCAAATTTCGTCGACGATCCTTGATAGCAGTACTTTTACGTAGAATACGTGGCCTACCTACTCTTAGGAAATAAATTTAAAACGTTCAAAAACCCAACATTGTGGGATTTTTTCACATTTCCTACTAATGTTTATCAAGCATTTTTTATACCTAAAACTGTCATATAATGTATTTGTTTGTATATAATAGCCATAGTTAATAGCCAGCATATCTGAAAATATGCAAACCAACTGCTGTTCGTTACATAAGAAGGTTTCAACTGACTACTATATAAAGATTCCCGTGCGTAGAACGGGCACACAGCTAGTATAAACTAATAACCTACTAAATAAAACAACATTCAATCAACAAATTCATTCAATGATAGACGGGCTTGGCTTGGTTGACATAAATGTTTTAGTTGATTATTTACTTTTGTCTGTTATTTTTAATTTTCACAATTCACAGTTGTAACTGGAGCTATAAACATGAAATGAACATAGAAATAAATAAACTGAAATCGTTTTAAATAGTTAAAATAGTTTAAAATACCTTATCACAGATATTCCTATACTGTTTAACTTGCGATGTGAGTAAAGACTCAAAATGTGTGTTTTCTTTTGCCGAACCAGATGGTAAAATTAATTTTCACAATTCACAGTTGTAACTGGAGTTGTAAACATTTATTTAATATACAAAAAAATATAGGTACAACTACATAGTTGTGACACATAGGAACGGTCACGGCGGGAATTCCGGGGTGGGAATTCCAGGAACTGACCCTACTGGTGGCAAATGACACTGGTGGCAAACGACACTGGTGGCAGATAGTAGGACACCGACGCACGCGCTGTCTTTCGGAGGTGCAGACCAACTAACTGAACCCACGGACCTGGCTCAGCTCCGGCCATTACAATGGGCCCGTATGTATGCGTTGTCTTTTAAGGATTCATAGTCAATGCTACTACAGTCTTACAAATTATGTAAACAAGACTTTTGTATTAGCTACGAGGTGAAATTAATAGCGAGAACTATGATGGAATGAACACAAATATACCAATTTCACGGACTCTCTTATAATTAATTGTTATAAATGTAGCACAAATAATGTCTAACGTATCTTAAAAAGTATTAAGTTGAACTATTTCAAACAACAGTTTAGTTTTGATCAATAGTTATGATAAAACTAAAGCAATAACGATGGAAAACGACTGCAGTGCTATCTGTTGGCTTTGACGAAACCACGATCTGCGCTACCGACGCCATTTTGTACGCCAAAAGGCGTCGGTAGCCCAGATCGTGGTTAGAGATACTGTATGATGCAACTGGAACTTGAATACGTAGTACAGTACCTTATATGTAGTATGTGGTGTAACAATAATTGATTAATTTTATACAAAGCTGCTATTTTCTGTCTGCAAATTTAAATAATTTAATTTTGGGTTTCAGGATTTGTTTAATTCTGCAGACGCTACAGTTTTATGTTAGATTTTGGTGAAGTCCATTTAGTTAAACCATTGTAGTCAATGGTTAAACTAAGCTAAGCAGCTGCAAACATTAAACGTAGGTGATATAAATTAAGCATTTGGATAAAATTTACACATTAATTTGTCCTTATTATGTTTACATATTTTATTGGTTGCATATTCGTCTGATAGGTTAGATAACTTATGTTTTATATTTACTAAAAACAACTGTTATAATTTAATTCATTTCGTGGATAGCAGTCGACTGCGATTTTGAATGTTAAATATTGTTTGTGGTGGAAACATTGTCGGCCGACTGTCTCCGTAGCGTTGCCATTTGACTCCAGCGATGTCTCCAGTAAGTCGGCCGACTGTCTGCCGACTGTCAACAGACATATTTCGTCGTTTCTGGAGACAAAATACAGTGTTTTTTGTTTCCCATTCGAATTGGAAACACGGAGACAAGATACAAGACTTTTGTCTCAAGTCTGCATGTGTGGACGTGTCTGGAGACAGGAGACTGGATACAAGCCGAAGGTGTTCAAAATTTAGCCCATTTAGTTAGACTGCAAAGCGGTAATATTACGATTTTTGGGCTGTATCAATAGAGCTGGATAGAGTTTCTTGAAAGTTTTGGAATTAGTTTTCAATGATATATCATTATTAGATATTTTATTGAATTGTTCATCTCTTCAAGTTTGAAATCTTAAGACCAACAAACCCCAGCTAAATTTCAAAAATCTTTAGAAGTCAACCTCGTGAAGTTCATAAATCCACATAATCTGAAGGTCTTGTAGTTTATTGTGACCATAGTACGAACCTTGCTCGAGAAAATGTTGGGTCCATCATCGTCTCTTCCTAGATTCATTAGGCCCATGGTTCAGAAATATAAAGCCCACACAGGATAAAATTACGTCCTCCTTGGTCACCATACCAACAAACATGGAAACACTGGCTGGCTTGTGTGGACGCAAAACACATCGGAAACTTGTATCCGAAACTGTTGACAGACTGTCGGCCAACTTTCTGTCGACTGTCCGCCAACCGTCCGCCGACTGTCTGTCGACTGTCCGCCGACCGTCCACCGACTGTTTGTCGACTGTCCGCCGACCGTCCGACTGTCTGCGCACAGTCGGCCGACTCAGTCTCCAAGTGTGGACTAGGCCTTTTTAACAACCTGATATTGGTCTATCATCACAGTGTAGGAACAGAGTGTTTTAGATATACACATAGTATGGTAAAAAACGTGGGTGAAGTCGGAGTCATTTATGCATTAGTTTTGACTATCGGTAGCCGATGTTTCGCAATTTCGAAGCTTTCCTTTCGGTGTTTTTTTACATCGATGGTAGATTCTTGTACAATATTGATTTAGTTTAGTCCACCAGTGCCTGTTTTTTCCGTAACTGAAGTGAACTGTTGTAGTTAATGAACATTTTAGTACTGTCTTTGATAATAATATTGAACTTATTTAAGTGAGTCAGTGACTAAGACTGAGAGGAGAGAGTGAATTATCTTATGATGAGAACCCCTTGAGGCTCCAAAAATTGAAGAGATTGTGATTCTTCACAACCTTAACTTTATTATAAGTCTTTTCAAAAACGTAACGCGTGCCGGAATTGTAAATCAGTATTATATTACTTACAACACTAAACTAATGGCGAGAACTTTGATAGAATAGAGTAAAAATATCCAAATTTTACGGACTCTAATCCAATTATTTGTTATAAATGTGACACGACAATATATAACGTATCTTCAAATGTAATAAGCTTAAACATTTTCAAACAAAAGCTTGGCTTTGGCCAATAGTTATAATAAACTGAAGTAATAGTTATGTAAAACGATCGCAACGCTATCTGTTGGCTTTGACAAAAACACAATCTGCACTACCGACAACGCGATCGCAACCCTATCTGTTGGTTTTGACGAAACCACGATCTGCATTACTGACGCCGCTGCAGACTAGCAAACAAGTTTTAAAGTATTTTTTTAATCTTTTATAGACAAAATGAAGATACGATACGAATGAAACTTAAATGCACATATGGTATGTGGTATAATATAATTAAGTAATCTTATATAGCAAAACTTATAACAGCCACTGTGACCATACTACTGGACTGAATTACACGCGGGTTGTACCAAAACAAAAGAAAGGCTATCAGCCCTCCTATACGGTTGTATACAGTATGAAGATTAAACCATCTTTTATGTATATTTACCATCTTGTATAAGGGTATAACGTATAAGGGTATAAGGTATAAGGTATAAGGTATAAGGTATAAGGGTAACTGTATATGTTTTAAGCGTTATTAGACGATATTCTATTTACTTTTTGTGTATAAAATTATGGTAAGTCGGAGTCATTTATGCACTAGTTTTGTGGACTAGACCTAGACAAGATCAAGTGAGAGTGAGGTAACTATCCACATTGCTTGTTCTAAATGCTACCAACAGGAGTGCGGCATATGGCATATGCATTCAAACAGGCAGGCCCGGGCGAAGCCCCGGCGCGGCACGGTAACAGCTAACAGCGAACGCAATTTGCATTCAAATATTTCAATCTGACAAAAGAGCATCGGTGATTGTACTACGTTACCCCGAGAGTGAACGTAGTTCACTAAACCACATAAAGGTAGCAGAACTGCCTGGGCAAGTAGTCAGGGCTTTAAAATGTGGCTTGAAGAGAGAAAATCCCCGAAACCGGGTCAAAAGAATTGTCAGACGGGATTTTACGGGAAATTAGTACCAGCCTACACCAAAATAAAGCTCACATTCTAAGCTACAGGCTAGGCTAGCAACGGACTAGTGGGTTTCCTGCTATATCGTTCCTCGGCAATGGCTGAGCTCATCTGATACTGATACTGAACTACAACTACTGTAACTATGTAGTGGGGGTTGCGCAACTACATCGATTGATGTAGGCAGCACTTAACGTGTTAATTTGAAATAACTTAACGGCACCACTTTAGCCAACTTAGAAGCTAGTGGTCTGTGATTATGATGGTATGTGTTGTGTAATCCATCATCAAATTTCACAAATCGCTGCTGAACTTGTCCATTGTGCGTCAAGACTGAACTAATGTTGGCTGCCTCAGCATCTGATGACAGTGTCTAGTAATGCTGAAGAAATTGATAACTTTGTAACTTTACCAAGTCATCCATCATATCCTCTTGTGTCACTCTGTTGTCTTCAAAACAATTGAGGTGCTTTTCATAAACTTTTTACATAAATCGCATTCTTTACACTAACCCTTTATAGCTCTTCACATGTTTTAACCAAAAAGGTCAAAGAAGTTCAAATTGTTTTTGGAGAAATTAAATATTTGCCAAAACTAAAAGCAGCAAGTGCAAAAGTAGCATACATTGATTGCATGTTTCTTTGTCCCAATAGCTATAGGTTACCTTAGCCTAAAGGATACAATATAGATTACATTTATACGCCAAAGTTAGTCAGTTTTAGAGTTTAAAATATTTTAGTTTAATTGAATCAAACTGAGCTGATGTACTTTTTTCCTTACGCACCAATTTTTAAATCACACAAACTGAATAGGCTTTTTATCGTAAGCCGAGGCAATTTTAGTTGAAAAAATAGAAAAATAACATCCAAACAGTAGCACAGTACATCGAATTCTCATTCGCGTATTTTTATCGATTGTATAAAAAAACTTGCAACAGTCAATATAAATGGGGTGACTCCTCAATGTCTAAAGACAATGAGTTAAATAATTTTTGATAGTAGCCAATCAATAGTTATTTGTGCAACTAGTGAGCAAAGTGAGCAATTGACTCACTCGTCGGCTCGTGAGGAATGGTTTCTCGAGTGAGGCAATTGCACTTTGCACTCCAGTTGCACATTATATTTTTCCTAGAGTTACCATAAAATAAATAAATTGGTAAAGAAACGTAACATAATTTTACACAGAAGTGAACTTTTAATATGACATACAACAGTACAACAGCTGACCAGCTGATTTACAGCCAGTGCTGCCAACGTATTTCGCGCGCATACGACCTTGGCTGCATGTTACGCGCTCACTATTTCGTGCCTTCACGTTGCAAATCTGGAGTGAGTGAGACAAAGTAATTAGAGTGAGTCTCACTGGTGAGTGAATTGGCCACTTTGCTTTCTCAAATCAGTGAGAGAACATGTACATTGTTAGCTAACTGTAGGAAAAAGATTTTAACAGACGGATTTGTAAAAAAAGTACAACAGCAGTAGAACGTTACACTATGCTATAATACAATCCATTCATATTTCTAGCTTATGTTGGTAACTAAAAATCAGCTGATTGAGAGGTTTCTGTGACAGAACTAAGCAGATTAGCTTTGGTGATTGTTGCTGAATCATTAAACTGTTTATGAGATCCTCCCTATGATACTATTATGTTAGCTTTTACTTGTGCTGTAACTCAAACACATTTGATAATTAAATTGTAGAATTTTTTCACACTATGCATTTGTAGTTTTATACCACCAATGATTCCAATATTTAAAATGTTGTCATAAGTGTATATGAATATTCTGAACTTGAAATATATTTAAGTAAACTGACGACATACACATAAACAATAATAAAAATTCATTCTCAATACTTATAGAAGGGTATGTTTTAACTATTTTCATCACTATTTCAAACACTTTGAATGACAAAGAAGCTACAGCACCCTAACAAATCCTTTAATTTTACATGATATATTTTCACATTATATGTTTGTAAACATTTGTGTACTTTTGTTATAATACTAAATATAATGATAGGAATAACATTTTAATAAATAATAATAGTATCATTATCACCAAACTGCTTCACTTCAAAAGCTTTCTTCTGATGTATGAGACATACATAGTATAGCAAACTATCTATACCATATATTTTCCTATTAACCATCTTATATATTTTTTAAGTTAATGACTTGAGTTGTTGTTTTGGCAATAAAAAATTACTAAAAATGTTAAAGTAGGTAAATTTAATAGGGATTGTGAATGATTTTAATCCACTGTGAGTGAACAATTAATTATTGTCACGGTCTTAATTGTTCTAACATTAATATAAGCTCTCATAATTATTACACAATATTACTGATGATAGAGGTGTATTCAATGTAAAAGATCTTTCAATTTATTTTGATTAATGTAGAACCACTTTATGTAGACTATCCATCTTATTTTAGTGGTGATGAACATGAACTAAACAATTACTATTGAATGAATTTGTTAAACAAATTCTAGCTTGCAAGCTAGACTTTGTCATGTTTCGTATGGATCGGAAATCAGTGGTTTTTAAATCCACACTGTTAACACCAACGTAAAATGTTTAATTCTAGCAAACAGTGCAAGAGAAGTAAACTTTAAAACGTAAAATATAAAGTCTGTTGTAAGAGGTGAAACAGGATTAACTCCAAGAAGGATTATTACTTGAGATTTTAATAAAGATTATTTAACAGCAAACGCAATGAATTTGGAGCTTCAGTAAATGATCTCCTAAATAAATGCTAATTTAACTCGTTATAATTTACTTTTTTGTACTATAAATTAACGTAGTTTTATGATAAGTTATTATTTAATGAAAATATTCAAAAAACCATAATCAATGAAGACGACGTTTTTAATTAACGGTGGTGTATTTAATGTTCAAAAATAAAAACTCTTACTAGGAAAACATTCTTTTTAATATTTAAAAATTTTTTGAACAGTATACACAAGTGGTATTGCAGACTTTTCCTCATAATATTTACAGTTAAATATTTTTTCTGACTCCTTGCGGCCCCCTGTGAAGGTAACAAACTGAATAATGTTTTAAAACGATTTTAATACCCAGTAACTTTGTACCAAGTTATGTAGCTCTATCAATTATTTTTTGGAATATTTAACTATCCCGAGACTTTTTTCCTACTGTATGTATATGTATATAATATATATTCAAAATGAAAAAATAAATCGGTCCCAGGTCATGGTCTTCCCGTTTCACGTACGGCAATAGCTTCTTTCATCATAGGAAATTTGCTGAAATCTAGGTAACATACTTTTTTCGAAGAAGATCTTTGGATTTGAAACCGAGTGGATAAGTGAATGCAAAATATGTTTGGATCCATTCCAAGACTAAACGCTTAGAAATATTATTACAGAGGTGGATTGAAATCTCAATTGAATATAAACTTGTATAGTCAACAATATATTTTTGCTACTTAACCCTACTGACATTAGAGTGGAAAACTTAACACGTCATCAATCTTGAAACTTTTGTATACTGAAGTAGACATTCCATCAACATGAACATAGTTCTGCCAGCAAGTCACATATTGTGCTACTGTTTAAGATTTTGTTTTCTCACTTTTCATTACCGATATTATTCAATGTCACATTCAATGTTCACTTGACATAATAGACATAATAGCTTATAATAAGTTTGACATGGTTAAATGGGCTTTATATTCGACAGAAATGAGTAATTCACGTCAGCGAAATATTTTGATGGTTCCCTTCAACTAGGCCCATTTTGATTAAAAAACTGGCAACAACTTAAACATAGGGATGGGATTTAGTCAAATCTATTTATTCTTAGTTATTCAAATGTTGTCCATATTTTACACAGTTCAATTATAAACAACCTCTGTTTTATAATCATAATTTTGAAACCATAAAAATCAACATTTAAAAAAATCACCAAAAATGCCTCTCTAAGGTCACAAACATGAAATCTACTAACAAAAAATAGACTTCAGAGTTCACAAAAGGATGCGAATTTACCTGTACTGTTTCAAGTTAAAAAGGCTATATATAGGTAATTTTTAAGCAAAATAATTCTGAGTTTTGAACTAAAGATACTAGAACTCTTCGTGAGCTCAATTCCAATTCATTTCAGTCACAATTTGTAAGCCAGTCCCCAGAGAAAGTTTCACATTATCGTTGTGTTTTGATGGATTACCCTTGAGTATTGCCTTTCTTTACAAATTCCCTTCTTACAAACACGAACGTTTTCCGTTTCAGTCTTTGGATAGGTTCTTTGACTATTGTTACAACGATGACATTTATTCACTTTCAATTTAGAGATTACAGATTGCCATAAAGATTTAAACTCTTTATGTCGATAACCAAGATTTTGTTTATTCTGTTGAAAATATAGTTTTCATAATTTTACAGTAACAAAATTTAAGGTTTAGTAGGAGTTAAGTGTTACAGACAATAAAAAACTTTAGCTTTCTTTCTTAAAGGGAGAAATTTGCTACATCATTTTGTTCACGAACATCATGCACTGTTTTTTCACCAACCAAGGTAGTGAATAGTGTTTCAATAGCATTTAAGTACAATACAATATAAAATAATTCCAAGCCACTATTATCTATTATATTATTAAAGTGATACAATCAAATTTTATGTAAACGGTTAAGGCCATTTACCAAATAAAAATATAGGCATATGGCACATCAAAATGAAGCTTAGAGTGTGTAGATATGCCGAAAAGTATTGATATGGAAGAATGTCCTAAGGGCTCTGCCCCACAGGCTGTTTTCTAAAGGGCTACGCCTGGCATGCTTCCTGAGTTTACATGATTTAATTTAATTTAGTTAATGTTAGATTTAGCTATAGCTATAATTTAGTTATAGTTAGATTTAGCATAACACAAAGCCATGTTAACTCGAAGAAATCTTCTGTAAACCGTGAAACGTGGTTGTTTTTCTACTCTTGTTGAACTCCAAAATTTTAGTTGCTAGTTATAAACCATAATGTTGTGATATAGAGTGTATACAAATTCATTTAAAATAATTAATAAACATAGAGACTCTAAAAGACCTGGATTATTAATGTAATGGCTCCAAAAATATATTCATTTCAAACTAGGCCTACCAAAGTTTATACATAAATTTGAATACACTTGTTGGTTTAATATTTCAAACTGATATTAAATACTGATTGGTCATATGCTGGCCTAACAATCTAAAGGTCGGCGGTTCGATCATGAGAAAAGTCAGTAGGTTTACGATGGTTTGAAACTGGACCCAGCTGTCCTTGATTATTGGGCTTATAAATAAATGATCCTGGCTAATGAAACAACCACAGATCATCTCACTCCATTCTACACTCACCCTTTACTCAACATACGCACATATGTGGCGTCTCCATCTCAATTGATAATAACAATAATGATACTCCATCTGAGGAAATAATTTAAAAAATCTCAAGACAGTCTTCTTAAAAATATTAAAGATAAATCATTAAAAACTAAATATTTTAATTAAGCTCAAAAGAAACTTTGTCACTCGCCTTTTAATTAGCACAAAAGAATAATGCAAATGAATTCAATCTGTTGTTTTAACCTTTATTTCCAAATCAAGTAAGTTCCTTGGTCAGTACAAATATTTTGAAAGTATTTGTTTTGAAATTTGGTTTGTAATATTTGTACACTAAGATATTCTTTTAACAGTAAATATTCACACCTATTTCTGCCACAAGAACCCCTATTTCTGGTGAAAAACGTTGATTTACTTGGCTTTTATGAAACACATTAGTAACATCACTGGATATCCCGTTTTGAGATATCTAACAAACAATTCCAAAAATAACGAGGTTAACAAGTTATCAAGTTGAATGGTAAAACTGATGTCATCACTGATTCAATCTGGACCATTGGTCAGCTGATTGGACTGATCGCAACAATGTAACAGCTGACTGACTATTATGCAACCTGATTAGTCATTCTCTATGACATCACATTGGTTTCAGCACAGTAGCTGGTAAAATATTACGTTTGGTTATATTAGCTTGGCTTTCTGACTGTTGAGCTACGATTTTGATGTCCTTTTGTTCTTAACTAGTTAGTTAAAATTTTAAATATTATGAAACAATATACAAGCACAAAACTAGTTTTTTTATTCTTAGTTGCATTTTAAAGTTGTAGTTGTTTTTTGTTCGTTCCATGACATCACGATTTTTAACCAATGCGAATGAAGCATTTAACACACAAGGATGTGAAAGTGATGAAAGGAAATCAATAAAATTTATATTGCAAACGTAAACTCGATACAGGTGCTGAACCTTTGACAGTATTAGTAGTTCACCGAAGGATGAACCTTTGATGTGTCTTGTGCTGTAGGACCTTCAAAGTACCTTAATTGTATTGGAAATTACAAGGGACCGTTGGATAAATATTATACCGAATTATAATAGTTATTGGGGTGTTGTATGCTGGTTATTAAAATTTAACAGCAATAGTTGGTTATACATATTAAGGAGGCAATAAAAGAATTGTATATGCGTTAATTAAATCATTTGGAAATTTACTTTGATATATGTACCTCTTTTAAAGCTGGTTTACAGATCAGTTTCAAATGAACTTAGCCTAGATGATTCACAAATGTACAGTAAAAAAAAAAAATAAAAAAAATAGAAAAACTATTCATATCGTATTCAATTTTAAGTTGGTGTGCCAAATGGGTTGCTGATTTTTTTTAGAATTTGATCAACTTAACGTTAGTTAAAGTTCAACTTAAGTTAAAGTTTCTGAGATGTAGCCCATATTATCAGCCTAGTTACTATGGTTTCATAGACCTACTTGGAAAACACGTACACCTTCAACAAATTAGTTTTTGGAATTTACTTTATTTTATCACTAGTTTTTTTTTTTACTTTACCCGCGGGCTTTGCCCCGTTTAACTTCATAAGTATTCGCATGGCTCAATCACGTCCTGGTTGAAGTTCGTTCGCTACGCTTACTCACCTTTAGGTTGAATCTCGTTCGCTGCGCTCACTTGCCTTCAGGTTAGCTCGTTCGGTACGCTAACTCGCCTCCAGGCTGAAGTTCGTTCGCTACGCTCACTCACCTTAATGCCCATAGAATCGGTGTACCGAATTTCAGCCTCCTAGGTAAATGGGAAGTGGGAGAATTAGTGATGAGTGAGTGAGTCAGTGAGTCAGTGAGGACTTTGCTTTTTATATATTTAGATTATTTCATGGTATCCCAGACAATTTTACAAAATAAAACCGAAGATAAATTTCCTCTTAGTGTGTTAGTACGAAATAGTATACAGGGTTATTACAAATGATGTTCCTGATTTTGATTATAAATATTACTGGGTTAATTTGTTTCAAGACTATTTTAGTTGGTACCATTGGAAAGAAAAACTCATAGAGTTTCATTTACATTGGTTTGGGTGCATATCAGCTGTTTGTCAAGTCAATTGTTGTAAGTGTTGTGTAATGGATGAATTTAAAGGCAGGAAAGCTTTTTACCAGTTGGAATATTACATTAACCAATCTGTTATTAGTGTGCAACGACACTTTAGAACCAGGTTTAACGATGATCCTCCTAGTAACCACTATATTGGCAAGTGACACTTGAAATTTAAGAGAAATGGCTGCATTTGAATGTTACTTGTAGTAGGGCTGAACTTAACAATGTGATGCCTGAGATATGGAATGAGCTCGGTGGTCCGAATAATGACACACCCCTGAACTGGCCTACAAGATCTCCGGACATCACCCCCTGTATTTTTTTCTTGTGGGGATACATCAAAGATAAGGCGTACACACCACCATTATCAGATAGGATACTTGAGATCCAGCAACGGATTACCAATGCTAAATAGACCTAGACACACTTTTCAAAGTCTAGCAAGAGCTTGACTACATTATTGACATCTGTCGTACCACAAGGGGTTCCCGTATCGAGCATTTACAGTTCTGTGTATCTGTGTCGAAACTTTTTGAGTTTTTCAACAGTTGTAACCATTTTATTTCTTTGTATAACAAATAAAACTATATTTTATGTATGTATGAAATCGTGAACATCATTTGTAATAACCCTGTATTTCATCACTAGGGCCTAGTGACCATTTTTGACCCGAGCTCAAGTTCTAGTGAAATGAACGATGGTTGAAAAGACACTTTTTTGCCCGTGTAAATTCTGTAGACGGAAAGATATTATCCTGTAGATGTGCAGAATTGCTTAATTTATTAAAATAGGTTAATAAATAAGCACAAAAAATATGTTTTAAAAGTAAAAAAAAAAAAAAAAAAAAAAAAAAAAAAATTGGGCCTACTGGGTTGCCATAGCTTGTGGCGAAATAACGAAATATACATTAAATATTTTTGGTCGAGTTTTCTACCACCGGACGACTTCTAGTTTTATATTATTCGATCTTTTTTAATATCCAACAATATTGATCACAATGTGGTTTTCCAACAAACCAATCACACCGGTAAAAGTTATCCTGATTGCCACGATCACTGTTGATATGTGATGGCGTTGTGGCAGTTGTGCAGTTATGATGGCTTGTCATTATGTATGCTGTCAGAACTGCTAAATGGGTAGCCATCAGAGCAATACCGACTTTAGTACTCATTTCGAGCCATATGTTTGTTCTCTTAACGTTTATTGTCACATATATATTTTTATGAGTTACTGGTTTTTGTGTTTGGTACGTTGGTACGCATAGCAGTTGGTCGTTAGTTTGATTTTTAACAATGTTTGGCCTGTTATTGATGCTGCGTGCATTACCAGCTTAAAGACTAATAATTGCCTCAACACTTTTCTGTTTTAATTTTGAACCTTTATATTTAAATAATGGATAGAAATGTTTCTATTTATAGATTTGTTATATGTATTTTACCTTCGTATATTTACCCACTGGCGTCAGTGAAAAAGATAATTAACAGTTTTTCCATTATATTAAATGTTTTGTAAAAGGCTTAAACACATTTTGTTTACAATATTGTGCATTAAAACTTTTAATCGTCAAGGAAAGTAAAAGAAATATCATTATTTATGGTTATTGTGTTTGTTTTAATTTAATTTTAATGTAACTCAATGTAATGAAAATGCGGTGTGTCATGAAACGTCCTTTTAGAACACAAGAAACACAAATAGGAATTTTCTCAATTTGACTGTTCTATAAAAAAACCATTACACATTGAGCAAATCACACACATTACCTATCCCTAAACATTCAACAGCTGTTTTAAGAAACACTTACTGTACAATGGCATAACGTTTTTCGACTCGCTTCCACTTCCTCTTAAATTTAAACCAAACCTGTGAAAAATAAAAAATAAAAAAATTAAAATCTTTTATGAAAAACTTTGCCTGTTACAGCGTTCACAAATTTTAAACTAAAATCAGCTCCATGAATAGTGTTGTAATTATTGAAACTGTATTATTGATAGGTATTATAAAAGACTTTAAAATCTTACCATGTAAGCTTTTATTTTAAATTATGATCTAGCCAATACAACTTATATTATTGTTAATCCTGCCTTAATCCTTTATACACGTAGGATCTCCCGAATTAAAACAATTGTTCTTTTTGAAACGACTTTTTTATTTTAGGTTAAATATTTTATTTGAGAAAAACTCAAATTATTTTCCATTGTTTTTATGATAATTTTGACGAACTAGCTATTCAGGACGAACGGTACGTGTTAAAATAAAATGAACTAAAAAGATAATACTGTTTTCTTATAAATGATTATATATTCAAACTACAGTATTTTAGTTGGATTTAATATTGGAATTTTATCGAGGTTTAGCGTATCTATTACTAGTAATAATGTATGATGTATCTATATCAGAAGTTAATGATGTATCTATTATCATTAAGACGGACGATGTTCATTAAATGAACCCTCCAATAAGCGAACGGAGTGTAATGATTACACAATACAACGAGATAATGATTTAGGCCCACACAGATTTTTAGGCTTTTAAATTTGTATTTTAACTTTGTGCTGCTTAAAATATCGGCCCGTATTTATAAAATTAAAAAAATTGACATAACGTTACAATTTTTAGAGTTTACTAACTGGTTATACAAATACATTCTATTCAGAAAAAAGATTGATTTAGCTTCCAATTTTGTATTAATGAATGGAAAAAAGTAATAGTTAAAAGATCACTTAATTCAGGGTTCATATACGCTTAAAAACCGTGTGGTATTAGTCTTCATTCATTTAGTAAAATCTATTATATTTTGTGTTAATCCGTTCAAAATCAACCATGGTAAGATAAGGAAGCATAACCGAAATTATAATAAGTACAAAAAAAAATTCATAGAAGATTGTAAGCAACATTGACAAATAACAAAGTGTATTGAACAAAAGTTTTAGTCGATTCGAGTTAGAAATAAAATTTGTCCAACTGAATTACGATTTTAAATAGTCAGTCGTTTTCGTAATTAATTTGTTGAGAGAAGGTTACTTTAATATTATTTATTTTTTGCTAGAGGGGTGAGAGAGTAATAATATTTATTAACTTAAATCGGTTTTTAAGAGTTACATCAAAAAACATTACTCATTCCAAAAGTGTAATATGATTAAGTGTTATGATTCCTTCGATTTCTCAGGGCTCGGCTGTATAAAGGATTAGACTTACTTTTGGTCAGATTTAACTTTTATATAAGCAAGAAGTCTTCTTATGAAGCAAATAAACCGTAACATAGAATAGGGGGCCCAATGTTGAATGTAGATTGTAATAAAATATATAAAACTTCTGCAGTTGGCATAGTTGATATTTATATAAGCTTAATTAAATAAAACCAAATCATTTTAATCAAGTCATGACAACATGTAACAAATTTTTTTCATAAGTAAAGTTTTGTATGAGATAATAAGAGAAATTTATATTCCAACTAGCAGTAGAGTGAAAACTAAAACAATTATCTTGAGAAGCCAAAGTATTAATAACATTGTTGCTGATGTTAAAGTTGCCGGCGCCGCTTAGAAATGAGAAGATAAACTTTTTGAAGAATTTATTATATTAAAGAACGTAAGATACAATGGGTTTGCCAAAGGGCTTACCAAAACCTATGTTTAAACCTCTTTTTGAAATTATCAACGGAAAAGTGATAGGTTAAATAATATCTTGGACATTTACTTTGCCATATTCCTTTAGCTCAGAATATGTTACTCAATACATATAGCAATATTTATCCCTATTCATACAATATTTTAAATTTAGGATTTTAAATCTGTGAATAGTTACGTTTCGATTCCTAACCTTCTTAACCTTCGTTTTAAAAGTAAAAACCGCCAATGACAAAAACAGATAAAAGCACGGTTATTTATGAATAAAAAGTAACCAAAGGTTATATCATCGCAATATTTTGATTAACTATATAGATAAAATATTAAATGTTTTCATATACGGTTTATTATATCGTAAAATTGTATCAACAGAGAATTGGTAAATGATGAAAGCAGAATTTATCATTCTCGTTTGTTGAATCATTCTGTTACACAAAGAGAATCAATTTCACACTGAAATGGATATATGGAACTACATTAGAAGAGATTACTAATTGTGATGAATTTAAACAGTTATTAACCATAGATAATTTTATATTTGGGTCTATTCTCTATCGTTGCCAGAGGATAAAACACTTTTAAAATCAAACTTCAAATATAAAATAGAGGGTTTAATTTATTTTACAATACTGATTATGATATTAAAATGTCTTGCATGTATCTCATTCACTTACCCTTAAAATTGGTCAAATGAAATTGTTATAAACACAGGTAATTATTTAATTATTTATAAATATTTACGGATAATTGATTCATAAGAAAATATTCTAATTAGGACTTTGTAGTAGCCATTTTACAACAAACCGAACACAACATAATGAAACAGCTGCTACATTTTTACATTTTTAAGTCCTGGGTCAGAAATTTTAAATAAATTTTTCGTCATACCGCAGCAAAAACAGCCGTTTTAAATTAATGCGTTGCGGGTCTGTAGCATTAATCTCTAGGGAGCAAAAAGCGTTTGTAGCTCCTAGGGAGTAAACATCAGCTGTTGTCAACTCAGTTGTAAATTTTGACTGTAAACAATCGCATGTATCGAAAGTACGTATAGATTATTATTCGATTGTCGGTTATTGTTGCCTTATTAATAGTTAGATATATCGATATTATAATGTTCACTAACACAATCGTAATACTGTAGACGAAACGATTGAATCACTTACCAAACAGCGTCTTGTTTCCATTAGCAAATTAAATTAAATTGAAAACAAGTATGAAGTAGTTTTGAGAGGTTATATTAAAATAAAACATATTTTTGGTTTGTAGCATAGTTTGTTCAAATAATTGTGCAGCATGTCAAAAATATAGTTCATCACACCATAGATAAAAGGAGTATAGACATATGTCTACTTCTTTTAATCTATGCTCACACGAGCGAAATTTGTCTTTTCAACACTTACTCATTTTCCGACCTCGGCTACGTCTCGATCGTAAAACTTGACTTCGGGTCGAAAAGAGTCACGTTAGGCCCGAGTAATGCCATATACTATTAACTTTCAATACATAAGTGCACTATTAATTAAACACCTTCATCGGGTAAATGCATTGCTATCATGTAAATATTCCATGAATTAAAATGCATGACATCAGCAAAATGGCACATAATTCCTCCCGTTAGCGTGTTAACAACCCCTATCATTGGTAAGCGGTGGGAGTAACTATGATATTTTATAGGGGAAATCACAAAAGCTGCAACAACTTTTCGGTCGTCATGTTTACAGCTTTGGGGCCTGTACCAGTGTGTTTAAAATTAAAGGACCATAACATACTACATTTTTATCAATACCGTTCAAGCAGTTTTTAATGGAAATCCGTTATTTTATCGAAGAACCACAATTAAAATGCTAAATTTCCAAAAAAACTTAAAAGCTCATGGAGATACCATGGATTAGCATACCAAATTTAATCAAAATCAGACCAGAGGGGTAGTTCGTAGCTTTGTCCACAGATCCAGACACACACATACACACATAGGTAAACTTCGAAAACCATTTTTGATGGTTAAAGGGGGGGGGGGGCAAACAGATATTTCTACCCGAAACACTAACTCGAAAATTTTAAAGAGAAATAATACTTACTCCATATAGGCTACTATGTATATGGGGAGAAAGTAAAACCAATGAGACCTGTCAATTAATTTAACTCCTTATAGTAATTTCACGAAGTATCCTCGTAAAAAATTCAGATGATTTGAGTTTTATGAAACTCAATCTAATCATGTTAAGGTAGATTACACATCAACCTGTAATAATAAAATATCCAGCTACCCGCTATAACACAAGGGGATTGTCATTCTCTTCTGTGAAATATTTCATTGAAAAGTTCAACCCGAGTTGAAAACAAACAATATTTCACAGTTGACAGCACATTTGTCAGTTGTTACAAAACATTCGTGGACATAACTAGTTCGTTATTTTTGTTACAATGAATAACAATGTACATATTCACTTTACAGTTTTAGATTTATGGAGAGATACCTTATGATCCAGTGAGTAACCTTTAATAATTCATTCGAAGATTAAAATAACGTACAAATGTGATCCAGATTTAACTAAAACATTTGAATTTTCCAGCCAAACACTTTTTGATGTGTTTAATGCTTCATTTAATTTCAAATACTAAATTCAACCATTTGTGAGACAACTTAGCTTAAAGCTCTATGTTATCAACAGGGTCTAACTAGTTAACCGGAATGACCTTTTGAGTGAAAATCATATTTACTTGGGTACATATATTTACGATTCTGATTACAAAACATTTGCCGAGGGGATTGAATATATTTGTGCTACCACTGCGTGGAAATGATCACATTAAACAGGACGCAAAATAGCTCATTTACGCACTAGAGCGGGGATGGATCATTCCCTCTTGCAAGCTGATTCACTGTTGTCGTTTCTACACCAACCACAGCCGCGGATCCGGTACGTTAAATTAAAACAAAAGTAAGCAAATAACATTAAAAATTATCCATTTGTTAAAAATGGACAAAACATAGCATAACAAGTAAAAGTTATGACTAAATGGAAAATGTCACCATTGAAAATAAATTACTGGCAGTTAGTGAAGATAAAAATAGCTTATGAAAATTTGTTAAAATATCACTAAATTGGTAAACATTGCAAATCATTCAACACTCTAGATCAAGTTTTGAATATATACTTTGCCCGTTTATTCGTAATATAAACCTAGAATCTTGTAGGCGACGTTGGAAAGGACGGTTGTAAGCTTGCCAACCTATAAAGTCTCATGACTAATGCCACTGAGAAAAGCGCATATGTTCTAGGCGCTGCTTCACCTTTACATATTCTGATTTGTCACACTTACATCAATAAGTTACCACGGCATGTCATATAAGCATAGGTTCGAAATACGTTTATAAAATAATGTTATATATTTTTTATACTTGTTGTGGCAACGGGCTTTGTTACAATATGACTAGCCAAAGTACCATAAAGCTTTATTTCATACTTTATCTAATTTGTTTGTATTTTCTATACAATGCCAAATTTTAGTCATGTCTAGTATTTCTATAAAATGCCTGATTTTGCCGGTAATGTTACTGAACATATGTAAATATTCATAAAACAATATTATATTTCTCGTGTTGTTAGCCTCCAAACAACTTGTAGTAAAAATAATAGGGGTTAATACCATATTCTTCCAGAGTAATTGTTGTAGTCCTGCTTAAGGCTACTTCAACTCTCAATGGGAGTCCTCGAAAACTACAAAATCAACATCTTGTGGCCTGATTAAGACTCACATTGACAGTTTAAACAGGTAGCTTAAGTAGGAGTACAAGAATCACTCATGTGCTAAAAGGTATTATATAAGTAATTATTATTTAGTATTTTGTTTACTATTCAATCGCCGAACAGGGTTAACCATCAGAGCATAATGTCATATATTTACCCTGCAACAATAAACAAATCAACTTAAAATGAATAATGAATGCGTTTTATGACATTTCTGTAGGCTTAAAATAAATAACCGTATCACGGTTAGTTCCCCAGTGATGCATAAAGGTCCAACTTCAATCTCCAGAGCTAATTCGGTTAGTTCGGCAACAGAACTATCATTATCAGCTTTGACTATAACAAGTAAAGCATAACTTTAAGCCTTTTCAGTCACTATTGTGGATTGTGGATAAATTTAAGTTAGTTACCTCATAGCTTGTTCGAAATTTTGATTATTACGTTTAGGTTTTCACTACTAGAGAATAATATTTTTTTGCACCAATGATACTTATGTAATTAATAATATTCAACGGTTGGCCCGTGTGATTATATTTTTCGTCGTATTGCATTATTTATAAAAAGTAAGTTACAAAATGAATTACTTTTCATGTAAAAACAACATCTGAAAACGACTTCCAACTTGTTACAATTTTGCTAATACAAACAAGCAGCTGTTTAGTAAGCGATTCCATAATTTCGTCCATTACAATTGTCCATTACAAGGGTACATTATACTATGGATATTTTCTACTATCGCCAAGAATGCGATCGATTAATAATTTCGATACGTATAATTGCTTACAATCGAACTGTCAGGGACTTTAATAGCTATTTACCTTACAAGTATAGTAAGAGCGTTTTTACATCACGCCTTGTTGTGAATGTTGTGCAACGATCGGAAGGGAGTTGCATAATTCACCTAAGTGATGTAAACACGCTCTTGCGTAACGTGTAACGTACACGATTTTACCTGACCCGAAAATATACAGGGGCTACGTAAAATATTTTTCATTATCCATTTCACTCATATTCTAACAGTAACGTTCTTTTACAAACAAAAGCTAGGTTAGGAAAATTCTTTAAAGCATAACAATAAAATTCAAGCGCACAGCTGATGTCTAGCGTTGAACGTAGTTAGCTCCATAGAGGTATATTTTTTAAGTTGAACATTCAGTTTTATTTAAATGGGTTTCATTACTTTACAGAGTGAGTTTTTAAAACTTTACTTCACTCGTGAAGTAAAGAACTTTTATACATCACGCTTGGGATAGGGATGTTTAACATGGCGGGTTAGGTAAAAACTTTTTACTCCTTAGGATGTTAGACTTACAACACGTGTATTAAAAATGGCTATTTTGTTGCGGTATGAAGGAAACGATTTTATTATTCCTATTAAACATTTTTTTGTTTGGTTTGGTTTAGTTTAGCTCAGGTGTAGTTTTATATTTAAAAAATCTACTTATATTGTATTCATAAAATATTGTTGAAAATCTTCAACATTTTATGGTAACCTAAAATAAAACCAATTTCAATAAACATATAAGTAAAATAATTTATAATCACTTATTAATTGACGTTTTGTTGCTTACTTACCGCGTTTAACATTATAAGAACAAGAAGAGTGGTACTTCACAAAAAGCTTTTCCTCAACTAAAAACCCATCATCTTACTAATTGCTACCCGCTAACAACTGCAATTAATTGTCGTTTAGGGTTTTCAATTAAACAAGGTTTATTTTATGTAAAAACTAAGACCTCTCTGTGGTAAGGAAATAAAAAATCTAAAGTTTAGAACAATTAAATATGTTTGCTCAATACATTCAGGAGGTAGCAAATATTCTGTAAGGTCGTGTTCAAAAAATGGTTTTAAGTTTAAAAAATCTATTAAACATGCTAAATAGTATACATGTTTTTATTTACCAATATAATAATTTCTCCGTAATTAACAGGGCGAAAATTAATTTTTTCACAAGATCTAAAAGACATTTTTGGTCAAAATTAACAATATTTAGGCCATACTTGTTTCCAATCAAAATTAACCTGTTAGGCTGGTGTTTTATAGCGTGGGTTTGAACAATTCAAAAGCATCATTGGATTTAATTTAGCCTTTTTCAATCCCCTATACGAAATGGTTTTCGCCCTAAATGAAAATTACTTTCTTAGCCACCATTCGTCACTCCCCTGAATCATAAGTTTCAAATGACACATCAATAGTAAAAATCGGTTAAGTAAGACAGCTAGAAATGTTACAGAGAATTCCTTATTGTATTAGGAATTTCGATGGAACGTTTTATAAGTTTATCTTCCTAAACAAACGAACTATCTCTATATAGAATCACACTGCGTTTGGAAACTGAATTCTATTTCAAAACTAATTACTTTATAACGTTTCAGTGTTAAAAAAATGTTCATGTCATGAAACGTAATTGCAAGGTGTATAGAGCGTCTAGGAAATAAGATTTGTTAAAGAATTTAATATGGAAATTAAAATAACCCTTTCAAGATAATGGTCAACTGAAACTTATTATGAGACTTTTAATGCCATTATTTTTACAGAGCTGTTACATCTTGTCAAGGCAAATGATATCAACCGGTATAATAGGACGGTATAACCATTCAACTAGTCTCTACGGGCAAATAAAAGTTAAGTGTCCTAGGTACTTTCTGTCGTATGATTCTTGACAATGACTCCATAATCGAATTTGATCGTGAAAATCCAGCCCACAAAAGTAAAATTTTTTGGTGTACAATTTAATCGCTGTGAATATTGTAAATGAAAAAAATAAAAGAAAAATAAATTTGAATTTTGTTGACCAACTTTTAAACATTTTGACAGAAGAAACTCATTGAAATTGGCAATAAATAAAAGGTAAACTCAAACAAATGTATTGAAGTTGCTAAATTTATTTTTAAACGATTATTTAAATGGGCACCCGAACCCCTAACAGTATAAACAGTATTAACAGTATGAGACGACACGTTAACTACAAGTTTATGACAGTTTGGGCAGAAAACACGTGAAAGAACAAATTTTAAAACTACACAGAAAAAATAAACTGACCAAACAAATTTAGGTACAGAACTCTACCATTTCTACCTAAATTTGAAACATTTTCTTGGGGAGGTTCACCGGATCGCCATATTTACTGTGGGTTATTCCATACCTCCCAGACTCCCCAGGCCCCCTTTTGGAAAAGTTGCATGGACTTCCATTATGATTATTTATGGTAAGAGACGTATTGTTTTCTATTTATAATGCTTCAAATTAATTTGAAAACCATGTATTAATGTGGTTCTAAAACCCCAATTTCGTATTAAGTCATATAAGTTTACTGTCTTAAAACATATGAGATAACTATTCAAGCAATTAGTTATATCGAGGTTAATGAAGAACTCTTGCAATCAGTCCAGAGTTTTAATTAAGTTCCTCTCAGAAGAATAGAAAAATTAACAATCTCTAAGCGCTTAAGTTCTTCTACGTAACGGAAAAGATATTTTATCTCCTAAATCTATTTTAAATACAGGGTGTCCGGTCATAAGTGTTAAATAAAATTTTGCATCAAACTACATAGTAATGGTGACATAATGACGCACATTTGAGGTTCCCAACCTCAACCGTTAGGGAATAACAAATAAATTAAGGTTTTTCAAAAATTATTGTAGTTGTTTTGAAAAAGGCTATATTGCTCTGTTAAAAATGCACTAATTGTTAATTCAAATGCCATTTTCAGAATCCTCACAAAATTTTAAATAGATATAACACATAATCGTTGGGGTACGGAAAAATATCCTACTTAAATTTCTTCGTTAAAAAATTATTTTTGATATCGACGAAAATTTAAATAACATTCAGCAATTTATTTCTCGGTTACCGAGTTCCGCTGAGATTAACAAATATTACTAAAAACTTCCTTATTTAAAGGGCTTTACAATGGTGTATAATGTAAAACAATGTAATTCAATCATTGTTGGGAAAAAACATGGTAGGGCAAAGAAAAGCTATTGTGAAGAATAATACATTTAAGTGCAGGCAACGAATAATTTGTATTTCTTTCTCGCATGCAACGCTTTTTTATAACTATTAAAGTAAGAAAAGAAACATATAGTTGAAAAATGTGTTTGTGATAAAGTTACGGTTATCGTATATTTGTCATATTTCAGATAAGATTTCAATTAACTCGCGGAACTTTGGTTGTGGCTATACCGAAACTACCCGACATGGATTGGACGTGGTCGACTTGGAGGAACTGTGACATGGCACATGGCCTCCTCGATCTCCAGACTTGAGCCCGTTAGATTTTTTTGTTTGGGGTTACATGAAAAGTCTAGTTTACTCAACTGTTGTAAACTCTGAAGTTGAGTGACGGTAGAGAATCTTTGAGGCTGCTGGGAAAGTAAGGGAAAAATTGACGTATGAGGTCACAGTTGGCGCAATTCACAAGCTAGCTAGGGCCTGCTTGCGGGAAAACGGAGGGCACTTTACACCCAAACTATGATTCCACCTTAATAAAAGTTGTGCTTCGGACGAAGTATGTCATTGAATTGATTTGTATTGTGTGTTTTTACTAAAGTATTGTGTTTTTTTAATACAAAATTTTCCAAAGGCTAAACAAAAACTCTTTAGTTTGTTGAAAGTTTAGTCTAGTCAATCATAAATTACACAAACCCTCATCATCAGTGGTCAGCTCATACAATAGTAAGTCAAATACATTATTTTTTTTACAATATCTGTTTTGGTTTAACCGTGATTTTTCACAATAGTGCGTAAAATTCACCATCGATTTGACAGTAGATAAATGTAGTTATACATCAATGTAAAGCCCTTTAAATAAGGAAGTTTTTAGTAATATTTGTTTACGCATTTTAACTCGGCGGAACTCGGTAACCGAGAGATAAATTGCTGAGTGTTATTTAAATTTTCGTTGATATTAAAAATAATTGTTTAACGAAGAAATTTAAATAGAACATTTTTCCGTACCCCAACGGTTATGTGTTATATCTATTTAAAATTTTGTGAGGACTCTGAAAATGACATTTAAATTAACAATTAGTGCATTTTTAACAGAGTAACATAACCTTTTTCAAAACAACTACAATATTTTTTGAAAAATCTTAATTTATTTGTTATTCCCTAACGGTTGAGGTTGGGAACCTCAAATGTGCGTCATTATGTCACCATTACCATGTAGTCTGATGCAAAACTTTATTTAACACTTATGACCGGACACCCTGTACATTATTTAATAATATATATCTTATATATTAAAAAACTTTAGCAAAACTTATGACAGCTAGCCTGACCACACTACCGGACCGAACTACACGCGGGTTGTACAAAAAGAAAGGTTATCGGTCATATAATATGTGCAGGTAAATCTACTGCATCATTTAATCAGCTAATGAATCAGCCAAAGCACTAACAAGATTATTCCTGTACATTGGCGTCGAATCCCTAAACTGGTTTTACATACTTCATGACAGACTATTCACAAACAAAAATACCATTGCAAGTTTTAATCTTCACAAAGTTTATATTTCAGAAGTTTAAAAAGAATGACCTTATATATAGACACTTATTAAATCATAATCGAATGAATTATTGTTAAATTGTTATGAGAGCAGAAAGTACAGGAACCTAAACTAGGTCCGTGAAGTTGGCGTACCCATACTAGCGTATCCACTTTTGATCATACCAATCGTTAGTTCATCGTTAGTTCTCGATAGTTCCCAAATTTTGTCGTTAGTTCTCAAAAAATAAAAAAAGTTATAGCCGATAATAAGTGGGTACGCTAACTTCACACTTCCGGGTTCTAGCGCGCGCCGTTTTCTGATGAGAAATGTTTACATCTATATATCAATCGTTAGTTCTTCGTTAATCCTCGATAGTTCCCAAATTTTTTCGTTAGTTCTCAAAAAATAAAAAAGTTACGAGGCATACAAAGTGGGTACGCTAACTTCACAATTATAGAATTTCCAGCGGGCACACTTTTTTGAATAAAAATGCTTATATCTATATACCAATCGTTAGTTCTTCGTTAGTTCTCGATAGTTCTCCAATATTTACGTTAGTTCTAAAAAAAAAAGTTACGAGGCATACAAAGTGGGTACGCTAACTTCACAGTTGTACAATTTCCAGCGGGCGCCGTTTTCTGACTATAAATGCTTATATCTATACACCAATCGTTAGTTCTTCGTTAGTTCTCGATAGTTCTCCAATATTTACGTTAGTTCTCAAAAAATAAAAAAGTTACGAGGCATACAAAGTGGGTACGCTAACTTCACAGTTATACAATTTCCAGCGGGCACCGTTTTCTGACTATAAATGCTTATATCTATATACCAATCGTTAGTTCTTCGTTAGTTCTCGATAGTTCTCTAATATTTACGTTAGTTCTCAAAAAGTAAAAAAGTTACGAGTCATACAAAGTGGGTACGCTAACTTCACAATTATAGAATTTCCAGCGGGCACACTTTTTTGAATAAAAATGCTTATATCTATATACCAATCGTTAGTTCTTCGTTAGTTCTCGATAGTTCTCCAATATTTACGTTAGTTCTCAAAAAATAAAAAAGTTACGAGTCATACAAAGTGAGAACGCAAACTTCACAATTATAGAATTTCCAGCGGGCACACTTTTTTGAACAAAAATGCTTATATCTATATACCAATCGTTAGTTATTCGTTAGTTCTCGATAGTTCTCCAATATTTACGTTAGTTCTCAAAAAATAAAAAAGTTACGAGGCATACAAAGTGGGTAAGCTAACTTAACAGTTATACAATTTCCAGCGGGCACCGTTTTCTGACTATAAATGCTTATATCTATACACCAATCGTTAGCTCTTCGTTAGTTCTCGATAGTTCTCCAATATTTACGTTAGTTCAAAAAAAATAAAAAAGTTACGAGTCATACAAAGTGGGTACGCAAACTCCCCACTTTGTATGCGTCGTAACTTTTTTATTTTTTGAGAACTAACGTAAATATTTGAGAACTATCGAGAACTAACGAATAACTAACGATTGGTATATAGATATAAGCATTTTTTTTTTCAAAAAAGTGTGCCCGCTGGAAATTCTATAATTGTGAAGTTTGCGTTCCCCACTTTGTATGCGTCGTAACTTTTTTATTTTTTGAGAACTAACGTAAATATTGGAGAACTATCGAAAACTAACGAAGAACTAACGATTGGTATATAGATATAAGCATTTTTATTCAAAAAAGTGTGCCCGCTGGAAATTCTATAATTGTGAAGTTAGCGTACCCACTTTGTATGCCTCGTAACTTTTTTATTTTTTGAGAACTAACGAAAAAAATTGGGAACTATCGAGGATTAACGAAGAACTAACGATTGATATATAGATGTAAACATTTCTCATCAGAAAACGGCGCGCGCTAGAACCCGGAAGTGTGAAGTTAGCGTACCCACTTATTATCGGCTATAACTTTTTTATTTTTTGAGAACTAATGACAAAATTTGGGAACTATCGAGAACTAACGATGAACTAACGATTGGTATGATCAAAAGTGGATACGCTAATATGGGTACGCCAACTTCACGGACCTAACAAAACTACCTTCTAAAAATGCTATACGTTCTCAACCATATTTTGTAGAAAAACTGCGTATTTTTAAGTTAAATTACAAATACATTTATTTTACATTTATTTTTTTACAAAAATATTGATAGTTTTATATTATTTCAAACATTATATATTTAATATTATTAACATTTTATTTATTTATATAACCAATTCAGGTTGTTCACTTTTTTGTAAACAAGATCTTAGTCACACTTTTTGATGCTTCTAAACACCAAACACTTTTACACAAAACTGAGAGATACGGCTTAACATAATCAGAAAAGTCATTGTCAAAGTTAATTTTAAAGTTGCTTCAAGACCTAAAGTAGCAACAACTATTTTTTGGGAGGAAAAATAAAGAATCCCACAACTCAAAGGCTTAAAACTTGTGTAATATGCAGAGTTAACAAGCCACTAAGGCAAGTTTAATCTCAATTTTGGTTTGTTCTTGTACTTTGATAGATTGCACAGCTTTGTCCTGAAAGGTAAAGGTTTATTTTGTTCTTGAAAATATAATAGGTAAGATTCTCATATTCTTACAAAACAAGTTAGTATTAATGTAAGTAAAGCTAGCACTAATTTCTTATAGTTGATACATTTTTACTGCAGTTTTGTAAGTAATGCGAAATTTATTCACCAATAAAATATGTTTATAGTAAACGACAACTATTTAGTATGATACATTTTATTCTATGGGTTTTTATTGTTTTCTTTTTCCTACGACTTAAGGCTCTTGCCTGGGATTTTTTTTTACATTACTTCAGGATAGGCCAAGGGGTTGTGGCATTATCCCATTAATAAAATACATTGCAATCGCAATATTTGAGCCCGAGACCTCAGGGACCAAAGTCAGGCGCTCGACCACTAGATTATCTCTCCCACTATCATTATTTCTGTGAGTGAGTTTCTATTATTTATTATTTAATGTGTATAGGTATATGC
This sequence comes from Macrosteles quadrilineatus, assembly GCF_028750875.1. Classification (NCBI taxonomy): domain Eukaryota; kingdom Metazoa; phylum Arthropoda; class Insecta; order Hemiptera; family Cicadellidae; genus Macrosteles; species Macrosteles quadrilineatus. Next base: position 31,464,480 of record NW_026542598.1, on the reverse strand, counting down.
AGTATTCTGCTCTTGAATGGATATTCCATAACATTGTTGAAAATGTTATAATTTCCACTTGTTTATTTAGTTAATCGAGATATAATTATTACACACATGTTTGGCAACACATTCTAATTGAAAGATAAATCTTCACCAGACCTAAAGGATCATCGTCTCTAAGCCTACAAAACAATTTTACTCCAATATTTATAATCATGCATAATATTCTAAAATTCTAATAAAGATCAACCACAATTTTTGACTCGGATGTCCGTTGACTTTGGATCTGTTGCTGCAATGTATTTTACCCACAAAGACTTTAATTTGAGGTGTATTTAGCAAATCAACCTATGCTTACATTTCAGACATATTCTGGTTATTTAGCATGTCCCATAGAGGTAGCGTATCACTGATGTGTCACAGACACTGAGCTAGAGATAAAATTGAAGGTAGCACTGACTGGGAGAACTGCAAGGCATTAGCCGCAATTTGTACTTAGGGATAAAGAGCATTGTACTTAGTACATTTTAACTAGGGGAATAGGGGATTATACATGAATTAATCCATCAGTCAATGATCTGATTCCCTTAGTTTTTAGTTGATACCAACACCACAAACTTTTACAGCGTCTCGATTTTCTAACAGAGCCAGTGCTATCTCCAGTTGTTTCTAGCTCAGTGGTTAAAATTATAGTTATGCACAGTAACTTAGTTCCAAGTTGGGTAGCTTTATCTTTATTATTTAAAAAATATCCACATTTTTCCACTAAAAACTTCAACGGTGGTCATAAAGAATTTTGAAAAACCCCACCCAAGCAAATCAGGCCGTATTATTGCGCTCCAGTGCATCTCAAGAAGCTGTGGCTTAGAGTCTAATTACTTGAAAACTGGATGAGTCACTTCTCTCATTAACTGAAATGCTGTATGTCCAAAGTTGGCAAAGTAAGGATAAGTCCTTCAGGATCCTGAGAAATGCGATCTTGACAATGTTACTGTCAGGATCAATGCGCATGAGTTATCCGCGAGTTGTCCGCGATTTAACCCAATCATGTCAGCTAGGAATTCATTTTAAAGCTGATCAGATGTGGTTTGTAGGGATATCGGTTATCTATGCCAGTTCAAGTTTAAATATTTGTGAGGTTTTGTTTTTAGATTTTATTTGAGTATATACATTGTATGGTATAGTACGCAGAGTCCTTGGAGCCTAGACGTTCTAACTCGTAAGACAATTAAAAAACTACAAAGAAAATTTCTAATCTCACAGTATACTAGATATTTTAATAACAATCACTTGGTGTTTGAAAAAATATTTTGAGATGTTAATTAACTCTAAAGCGGCTGTTTGAAATTAACAAATCTATCATTGCTCTTATGACAAACAAATCCAAGATGGCCGTTAGCTTCCATGGACTCCCTCGGACAACAATTCAAAACTACAAAGAACATTTCTAATATCACAGTATACTAGATATTTAAATTATAATAACATAGGTGTTTAAAAAATATTTTTGGACGATAAATAACTCTTCAGCAGCTGTTTGAAATTATCCAAGATGGCCACTAGCCCTCAAGGACTCTTAACAAACAATGCAATAGTAAAAAATTAATGCAAAAGTAAATAAATACGCACCGCAGCAAACTTGCAAACCAAGCGAATTTCAATCCTCATTGGATTGATTCCTTATTTAAATAACATTGGGCTTAACGAGTAATTAGGTGTGCTGCTACTAGGGAAGATGTTTTTTTTTTACTTAAAATAGCTTACGATGCAATACAATAGTTTTCCAAATAATTAGATTAAAATAGAATTATCAGGAAAACTACGAGTGTATAATTAACTCCATAAGAATAAATGGAATCTCCTCCATAACTAATAATCGTACAAAAACACTGGAAGAAAAATATCTTTTTAATGTACAATGATGATTTTTTTTTATGCATTGAGAGCCAAACATGCGAAAACCCTTTACTCTATAAATAGTCCAGGACCTGACTAGGGTTCTGTGTGCATGTCGTGTATAGAGAATTTTGCTTTTGCATTTCAATATAGGTGTCTTAGGAAGTGTTTTCCACTCGGGTGTCAAGTTCGCACCTGGTACGTTTTCGAGCTATGACGTCATCAAAATGGCGGCCATTGATTTTTTAAAATCGTATATTTCGCAAACAATTTGTCGGATCGGAATGATTTTTTTTCGTTTGAAAGATAATTTTAAATGCTACCTGTTTTACTTTTACACATTTGTTGTATGTTTAGTACATTCTTCGTAATTTTGCAAAAACCTGTATTTTTAAATATTTTTGAGTTATTTTTGTTTGTAACGTTTTATTGATACAATTTATCAAAAACCACCAATGAAAAAAGTTGTAGAACGTTTAAAAATCTTTACAAAAATACCAAATTCGATATGTTTTACTCAAAAAATTACGTCAAGAAACTAGATAAATCTCATAAAAACACCAATTTTGGCGCAAAAACGCCTATTAGTCCGGCATCTAGGGCAGTTCGCAAGTCTTATAAAGACAGTTTCGCCATTCAATGTTGATGTATGTGTCTAAATAAGTGTTTTCAACTCGGGTGTCACGTCTGCACCCACTGCAGTTTCCGGTTATGACGTCATTAAAATGGCGGAAAGGGCTATATTAAAAATAACGATATTTTACATACCATGTATCGGATCGGAATAAACCTTTTTTTTGTTTGAAAGATAAGTTTACATGCTATCTTTCTTACATTTGCAATTTTGTTTTATGTTTAGTATATTTTTCGTAATTTTGCAAAAACTTATATTTTTAAACACTTTTGTGTTATTTTTCTCGATAACGTTTTATTGATACAATATATCAGAAATAACTTAAAGACAAAGTTGTAGCACGTTAAAAGAGCTTTACAAAAATACCAAATTCGATATGCTTTAATCAAAAGATCACGTCAAGAAACTAGAAAATCGTACAAAACAACCTAATTTTGCGCAAAAACGCATATAAATCCGACATCGATGGCTGTGTACGAGTCATATATAGACAGTTTTACCATTCAATGTTGATGTATGTGTCTATAGAAGTGTTTTTAACTCGGGTGTCACGTCTGGACCCACTGCAGTTTCTGGTTATGATGTCTTTAAAATTGCTACATGTTACGATTTCACCAGCTATTTTACTTAAAATAAGACCATTACCCTCTTTTATGCAAATAACAGCACAACAAATCAATGTAATTAGACCATAGGAATGTTTCCACTATATAAATACCCCCGTTGCAGCAATCCTTTCGACTAAGCGAATTTCCATTTGCCTGGATTGATTTTTAATTAATCTATTAAATTAACATTGTTTGAGTTGTTAATTTAATAGATTAATTGAAAATCAACCCAGGAAAATGGAAATTCGCTTAATCGACAGGATTGCTGCACCGGGGGTATTTATAAAGTGGGAACATTTCTATGGACTAATTACATTGATTTGTTGTGCTTTTATTTGCATAAAAGGGGGTAATGGTCTTATTTTAAGTAAAATAGTTGGTGAAATCGTAACATGTAGCAATTTTAAAGACATCATAACCGGAAACTGCAGTGGGTCCAGACGTGACACCCGAGTTAAAAACACTTCTATAGACACATACATCAACATTGAATGGTAAAACTGTCTATATATGACTCGTACACAGCCATCGATGTCGGATTTATATGCGTTTTTGCGCAAAATTAGGTTGTTTTGTACGATTTTCTAGTTTCTTGACGTGATCTTTTGATTAAAGCATATCGAATTTGGTATTTTTGTAAAGCTCTTTTAACGTGCTACAACTTTGTCTTTAAGTTATTTCTGATATATTGTATCAATAAAACGTTATCGAGAAAAATAACACAAAAGTGTTTAAAAATATAAGTTTTTGCAAAATTACGAAAAATATACTAAACATAAAACAAAATTGCAAATGTAAGAAAGATAGCATGTAAACTTATCTTTCAAACAAAAAAAAGTTTATTCCGATCCGATACATGGCAAATAAAATATCGTTATTTTTAATATAGCCCTTTCCGCCATTTTAATGACGTCATAACCGGAAACTGCAGTGGGTGCAGACGTGACACCCGAGTTGAAAACACTTATTTAGACACATACATCAACATTGAATGGCGAAACTGTCTTTATAAGACTTGCGAACTGCCCTAGATGCCGGACTAATAGGCGTTTTTGCGCCAAAATTGGTGTTTTTATGAGATTTATCTAGTTTCTTGACGTAATGTTTTGAGTAAAACATATCGAATTTGGTATTTTTGTAAAGATTTTTAAACGTTCTACAACTTTTTTCATTGGTGGTTTTTGATAAATTGTATCAATAAAACGTTACAAACAAAAATAACTCAAAAATACAGGTTTTTGCAAAATTACGAAGAATGTACTAATCATACAACAAATGTGTAAATGTAAAACAGGTAGCATTTAAAATTATCTTTCAAACAAAAAAAAAATCATTCCGATCCGACAAATAGTTTGCGAAATATACGATTTAAAAAAACCAATGGCCGCCATTTTGATGACGTCATAGCTCGAAAACGTACCAGGTGCGAACTTGACACCCGAGTGGAAAACACTTCCTAAGACACCTATATTGAAATGCAAAAGCAAAATTCTCTATACACGACATGCACACAGAACCCTAGTCAGGTCCTGGACTAAAACCCCCCTAAAACCCCGTCCCATAAGGTCATGCTGGTTCACGAACTCGTTCCAACAATCGTTTACAAGTTTGTACAAAATGTAATCGAAATCAGATAATTTGAGTTATAGTGCTAAAGAAGAAATATATATGTGCGTGTGTGTGTGTGTGTGTGTGCGAATAATTTTAGCCTCTAGGGATATCAAAATTTAAAAATCAAGTAATTCCGGGTGTAGTCTTACGGCAATATTGGCTTATATTGGAAGTTTGGTAAAGCAAGAAATCCCATTACAAAAATACACAACTAAAGATGAAGGTTAAATTTACTAATGTGAGTTTATGGAAGTTAAGCGTCAAAATTGACTGTTCAACAATTATACTATTTGGGGTGTGAAAAGTTGGTGTAGAAGTGTCTGACAAAGATAACACGATAATGAGTTGGTGAAACTTTCAGGCAAAACTTTATTAAGACAATTAAAGTTGGACACTTGATATTCCACCTCTGGTTTTACACAGTGGAATAAATATAATTTTGCAATGCAGTAGTTCTATTCAAATTGTGTTTCATGAACTGAATTGATTTAAAAAGAATGTACTAGTATTGATAACTTATTACGACCAGAGTAAGTGTTAAAAAAGGTCTTTGATACAACAATTGTTCAAACGTTTTAACTCGTACCTGCAGTTTAACTAAAGATCATAATTTCTCTTTCAGTACCAGTGCTGGTTTTCAAAACGTATTTATAATCGACGGAGTTGTTAGAAAGTTTTCTATTATGTTAGTGTTTAAACATACCTTGATTTAAAGTTACTCCCAGTGGCTTTTGAAATCAATCTTGCAAAGAAACACAAATCAAACACTGAAAAGGAAATGGAAAGCCTTCTGAAAACAGACAGGCAAACGAACAGTAGAAGGAAAAATGAAAATAGTAACAGTATATTTCATCACTAGGGCGTAAAGTGACTCTCTTCAGCCCTCGTGAAACAAGGGCGAAGCTGAGGGCAGAAAATGAGCTAGGGTTGAAAAAAGTTTTTGTCCGTGTGATGAACTATATTTTCCGTCATATTGCAACATTTTGAAAAATTTAGTTGGAAAACGAAAATAACTTTTATAAAAATAACCTCCCGAATAAACTTCCATTTCCATATTGTTTTAAATTTTCAAATTATCAACTGTTCAGTAAGTAATACAATGATTGTGTCTATTAGCATTGCGCCAGTGTACATCACGAATACTAGAATAAACCCCGGTATGGATCATAAACATAAACGTGGTGTACATCATACTGTACTTTCGATATGTCGAACTATTGACAAGAATGTAACGCTACAGTCGATGAAATTAATCGATATATAATTTCGATACAATTGATTGCTTACAGTCGAAGTTTACAACTGTGTTTACAACAGCTGACTTTTACTTCTTATGGACTAAAAATGCTTTTTCCTACACCAACACCAAGACCCCCGACAACTTGTCACCCGACAAAGTTGTCTTCCTTGCACTGATTTATAGTACAGAAAGCTGTTAATTGCTGCATTTACTTACTTTGTTGCACCGTTTATACTTTGTCGCACACCAGTATTCCAACCAACAGCGTGGTTTTGTTATGTACGTAATCCATGTACACTTAGAAATAGGTTGGCAACACTTAAAGATACTGTTAATATGATCAGCTGATTTACTATTGATACTACGATTTAACCTGTCATTTCATGTTTATATTATATTTTCGTTCAAAGCTTGATTTGAATATAGCCTAAAGTGTTGTAATATTTAAGTATTTGAAAGAATAAGTGGGCCTAACATGTTTTAGAATAATTAACTCAGTGATTGTGAATAATATATGTGTACAACAGAAGAAATATGTAGCAGACACTGCAAAAGATGTTTCATTAAACCTGTTCCCTGAAAAATCAAGAAAGAAGTGTCGAGCATACGAACTGTTTTCTTCTTGGTGCGTAAGTAAGAAAGTTACAAAATTACTTCTTTATTCTGTTTATACTGATTATTACTGTTTATAATCGTACTCTTGAAAATAAGTAACACCTAAAGATACTACGACTTCAATCAGCTAGTGCAGTGTTTCCCATTCTGTTCAACCGTTGGGTTTATCTTAACCTAAAATCGTGTTGTATAGGCCTAATGTTTGAAAGACTAATTTTATATACTATATGCTTTATAGTGACTGTAGGAAAAATATAATGTGTAACACGAGCGCAAATGGTCTTTGCTGCACTCGAGAAACAGTCCGTAGTTACACAAATAATTTCCTCCACAAATAATTTTTACTCCCTAGGAGTAAAAAGAACTACTTTCGACCCGCAACGCATGTATTAAAAATTGCGGTTTTTGCTGCAGTATGACGAAAAATGTTTCATACGTGTGTGTGATTTATTTTACACACATCTTGTAGTAAACGAAGTTTACCAAAGCTAATAAAATAAATCCACCCACAAAGAAACAACGAAGAAGACTTCAATCGAATCGAATCTAAGAATGGGATGAAAATCGAGTGAAACATCCCCCTTTTCCTAGTAAACTGTTAATGGTGAAAGATGTTAAATTTCAGATAACGGTTTTGAATCCACAGCTTACACAGAGTGGTCTTTGTTAAATTAAACCGAAGCAATTTTCTACCCTTTGTTAGATAATACAGTTTCTCGGTTATTTTATCTGATCAAGAGTCCGCTCTTTACACAAACCCGTTTTAGACAACGGTGTGCAATATTGATTTATATTTGTTAGCCTTATCAAATAATTCCTAAATAAATAGATACCGGTACCATGTTTTTTTATGGAATTGAGCTTAAATTGAAATTCGTAGCGACAAGAAAATGTGTCTATCCTAACAAAGAAAATGTCAATTGTTTTTGCACGTTTTGCACAACGTACAAATAAAAGAAGAATGTAGATGGATAAATTAATTAAAATATTTGTTAGTAAACTATGTTACTTATACAAACATACAAATATGCTAAATGTTTAATTAAATCCAATAGCGTGATTTAGGCTATTGGATTAGTAAAACTATTTAACATGTCCATGACTGATTAAAGAATGCTTTTGCTCATATTTTAATCATACCCACTGAAAGGTAGGCTTAGGCCTATACATAATTTATATGTCTCTGCATGGTATATTTATAGGTATGTTTGCTTTTACCGGGCTTAATATTTGTAGGTTTTAATTGAAATTAAGGTAAATGTAGAATGGTTAACATTGGTTTGATCAAGATTTGTCTTAACAAGCAATCACGTAGAATTTTATTCAGCTAAATTTAACTGAACTATATATTTAAGACCTCAACATGGCTTTTGGTTATTTTAACTTAAACTTAATATTTTTTGTACGTCAACAATCATTAAACTCCCAATGTTATAGAAAACGTTTGAAACGGTGAATTCAAAGGTTTGAAACCAAACAGTGTGAGTGTTAATTGGATCCGAAGTACAAAGACATTAATTCTCATCCTTTAATTGGAAGGCAAGGAAAGACGCTGATATGGGGCTTTTAGAGCTTCCATTTACCACACTTTCTGATAGGTAGTCGAATTTAATTTCTTATTTTGACTTACATTAGTTTTACGTGTTTGTTGGCCTAGAATTTCATGGGGAGAACTCCAACAATTAAGTCAATCATAAAGTTTTTTTTTGACTAGGACGCTAGGCATGAGCCCAGGATTGTTTTTCACGTTACTTCAGGCTAGACCTAGGGGGCCTTCAGGGCTAGGGCTTGCGGCATTATCACTTAGATAAAATCCACTGGTGATATGATTGTGGGATTTGAACCCGTGGCCCCAGGGCACTAGACCAGCTCGCTCCCCAATAGTCTGGTCACAATGGAGTCGGAACATATCTAACTCATATTGTTTAAGCATAGTGAAACGTTTACTAAATATTTTATATGTACATTTCTTCTTTTTTTTCTTGGCAAACCCTAACCATGACCAACTTAAGTAACAAACAAAACGATGTATTTTAAAACTTGCAGGGTTATTTAAACCTTTAATATTCTTCATTCTAGTCATTGGAAAGTTCATGTGTTTGTAGCACAGAATAAACGGAAAACGTAGAATAATTCATTTTTTATAACTTGCCTTTGTGAATTTAAAAGCTTTTATGTACAAAAGAGTTTGGTTAAGTTGAAAGCCGATACACTGGGGAATCCATCAAAAGAGACATCAATAAAGTGCGGAACATTCCCTTGGGAGGTAAAGTAAACCGAATAAACCTGAACAATTCGTCTTCCCAAATATCAGCTTTAATTGCTGCGCTGAGGAACTTAGCCTACTTGATTGTGGGAACACAAATAAATCAAAATGTCTCATTTACTTATCCAATGAGTTGATACAATAAAACTCTTATAGCTATGAGCGCAAAACGGCCATACATTTCAAGAACAGCAATGACTGTTTGTGCTCTTAATACACAGAAGATTTTTCCAAACACCTTTATTAACGTATCATAAAACACAGATTACCTTTTTAGTTGGATATAAATAGTTATTTGTGTAACTAGTGGTGAAAGTGGCCAGTGCCGGATTTACCACTAGGCTGATTAGGCCACGGCCTAGGGCCGCAAGCAAAAGGGGGAGGATTGAAAAAAAACTTTTTTATATAAAAAAATTATTTTTTTAACCATCAGTTTGCCGCGATTACAGGTGACCATAATAATGTTTCCGTGATTGCGGGCCGGCCATGGGAGATGTTCTTGATTTCGGCGCGGCTGGGGGTGCCAATGTGGATGTCCATGTGATTGATAGCTTCCCGAGGGAGATGTTCACGATTTTGCCGCGGCCGTGGGTGTCGATGATGATGTCCCCGTGATTGCGGCCTGCGGGAGATGTTCTCAATTTCGCCGCGGCTGGGGGTGCCAATGAGGATGTCCTTGTGATGGCTTTCTGAGGGGGATGTTTACGATTTTGCCACAGCCGTGGGTGTCGATGATGTCCCTGTGGTGGCGGCCTGTGGGAGATGTTCACGATTTCGCCACAGTCGTGGGAGATGTTCTTGATTTCGCCGCGGCTGGGGGTGCCAATAAGGATGTCCCTGTGATGGCTTCCCGAGGGGGATGTTTACGATTTCGGCACGGCCATGGGTGACAATGATACACTCATGATCGCAGTCCACGGTAGATGTTTTAATACAACTTTTCTGTGACCACGAGTGTCGATGATGATGTCCCCGTGGTTGCGGCCCGCGGAAGATGTTCACGATTTTACTGCGGTCGCGGGTGACTGTGATAATGTCCCTTTGTTGCAGCCCGCAGGGGATGTTCATGATTTTGCCGCGCTAACGGATACCTATGATGGCTTTGACTTGATTTAGGAGAGATGTCCACAATTTCATTCACGATCACGGGTGTCATTGATTATGTCCCCTTGATGATGTCTCCTTGATGCATAGGAGATATTCACGATTACTTCCGCGATTGCAAGGAATTTCCACCACAGGGGGGGGAGGGCCGCTCAAGTAATTTGGCCTAGGGCCGCAAGTACCCTAAATCCGGCACTGAAAGTGGCACTTTGCTGCACACGAGAGCAATGTTTACGCACGAGCCGCAGGCGAGTGCGGAATGATCTCGAGTGCAGCAAAGGCCTTTTTCACTCGTGTTACACATTATATTTTTCCTACAGTCACTATAAAGCATATAAATAATTAGTCTTTCAATCACTATACATTACGTTTTTAGGTTCACCTGGCAACACAAATGGTGCCCTAGAGAAAGTAGTACCCGCGGTCCGTATCACTCCGCTATTTTTCCTCGGCAAGAAATGTGCTCCGCGTTTTGAGAATATAGTTCCGTATTTTTTTGTAATTTGAAGTGGTTTCCACGCCTAAAAAAATGCTTTAAAGGTATTTTATTGTTTATTGAGATCGTAGGAATGTTTTAAAAACGTTTAAAAGTAAAGTCCAGAAAGTTCAGAAATACCGAAACTATAAACACGAAATGACAGGTTAAATCGTAGTTATAATAGTCAATCAGCTGCTCATAGTATTATTATCTTTAAGTGTTGCCAACCTATTTCCAAGCGTACACGGATTACGTGCATAATAGAACCACGCAGTTTTGTGTTGTTTCGTTTGAATCCTGATGTGCGGCAAAGTATAAACCGTACGACAAAGTATAAACCGTACGGCAAAGTATAAATATGCAGCAATTAGCAGCTTTCTGTACTATAAACAGTACAAGGAAGCCAACTTTGTCGGGTGACTGTAGGAAAACTTCATTTAGGTTATGTTTGCTTTTGTTTTTTTAGGTTATGGTATTTGCCTAAAGGTTGTTAACGTACCAGATCCGCGGCTGTGTTTGGTGTAGAAACACTTAACTAATAGCGAGTGGGAATTATCCATTCCCGCTCTAGAGCGTGAATAGCTATTATGCGTACTGTTTACAGGTGTGGAAATGTGATTATTTCCATGCAGTAGGAAAAGTAATTTACAAAGAAAGGCAATACTCGAGGTAATCAATCGTTAAGTTTGAAACTTGGAAATCTTAGAAAATCTTCCAAATAAACACTAACCAATGAAAATATTAGAACACTAGAAAGACTGAAAATGAAAAACGTCCGTGTTTGTAAAAGGGAATTTGTAAAGAAAGGCAATACTCAAGGGTAATCCATCAAAACACAACGATAATGTGAAACTTTCTCTGGGGACTGGCTAACAAATTGTGACTGAAATGAATTGGATTGAGCTGACGAAGACTTCTAGTATCTTTGAGTATTTATAATTAAAAATATAATCAATTTATAATAAACTACTAAGATCTTCAGCGATGAATATGTCATTTTATGTAGATGCTTCTTTATAGTTACTGTATGTATAAATTATTTTAAATACAAAACACTGATGTAATATAATAAATTTAAATATTTTACATAGGTATATTGATGTATTGAACTTGAATTATTATACACATGCATAAAATTGTTTTAAAATGCTTTGAAAATTGGATTAAAATTGTACAGAATTTAAAATCTTATATCGCCAGATTGCCAAGTGTTGTTTAGTGTTGGATCGGTTCCAGACATATTATGCATGCGCTCACCCGTTTAATCTCAACTCCAAACAGTTTCCTCTCGGGGGAAACAGCAGCATTTCCTTGACTTCTATGTTTTTTGGCTTATTTGCGAACTTATGTCATCATCGTATTTACACTATTGAATCTTCATATATTTCACGTAAGTCATCTAAGATAAACTTAAATGCTTTAGGCGTCAAAGTAATGTTTAGTTTATTAGTGTATAGTGTCATCGGATTATTTGACCTTTAGATTGTTAGGCCAGCGTATGACCAATCAGTATTTAATATCAGTTTGAAATATTAAACCTAGAAGTGTATTCAAATTTATTTATAAACTTTGGTAGGCCTAGTTTGAAATGAATATATTTTTTGACCCATTACATTAATAATCCAGGTCTTTTAGAGTCTCTATGTTTATTAATTATTTTAAATGAATTTGTATACACCCTATATCACAACATTATGGTTTATAACTAGCAACTAAAATTTTGGAGTTTTAACAACAAGAGTAGAAAAACAACCATATTTCACGGTTTACAGAAGATTTCTTCGAGTTAACATGGCTTTGTGTTCGGCTAAATCTAACTATAACTAAATTATAGCTAGGGCCTATAGCTAAATCTAACATTAACTAAATTATATTAAATCATGTAAACTTAGGAAGCATGCCAGGCTTAGCCCTTTGGAAAACAGCCTGTGGGGCAGAGTTCTTAGGACATTCTTCCATATGAATACTTTTCGGCAAATCTACACACCCTAAGCTTCATTTTGATGTGCCATATGCCTATATTTTTATTTGATAATTGGCCTTAACCGTTTACATAAAATTTGATTGTATCACTTTAATAATATAATATATAATAGTAATATAATAATAGATAATAGTGGCTTGGAATTATTTTATATTGTATTGTACTTAAACACTTAATGCTATTGAAACACTATTTACTACCTTGGTTGGTGACAAAACAGTGCATGATGTTCGTGAACAAAATGATGTAGCAAATTTCTCCCTTTAAGAAAGAAAGCTAAAGTTTTTTATTGTCTGTAACACTCAACCTTAAATTTTGTTACTGTAAAATTATGAAAACTATATCTTCAACAGAATAAACAAAATCTTGGTTATCGAAATAAAGAGTTTAAATCTTTATCTTTAATTAAAGAACCTATCCAAAGACAGTGCATGATGTTCGTGAACAAAATGATGTAGCAAATTTCTACCTTTAAGAAAGAAAGCTAAAGTTTTTAATTGTCAGTAACACTAAACTCCTACTAAACCTTAAATTTTGTTACTGTAAAATTATGAAAACTATATCTTCAACGGAACAAACAAAATCTTGGTTATCGACATAAAGAGTTTAAATCTTTATGTCGATCTGTAATCTCTAAATTATCCAAGTGAATAAATGTCATCGTTGTAACAATAGTCAGAGAACCTATCCAAAGACTGAAACGGAAAACGTTCGTGTTTGTAAGAAGGGAATTTGTAAAGAAAGGCAATACTCAAGGGTAATCCATCAAAACACAACGATAATGTGAAACTTTCTCTGGGGACTGGCTAACAAATTGTGACTGAAATGAATGTCTATGGAATTGAGCTCACGAAGAGTTCTAGTATCTTTGTTGAGCATTTATCATTAAAAATATAATTAATTTACAATAAACTACTATAATCATCAGCTATGAAAATGCCATTTTCTGTAGATTTATTCTTTCTAGTTCCTCTATGCATAAATTATTTCAAATACAAAACACTGATCCTCTGATGTAATTAATGAAATTAAATATTTTACATCTATTGATGCATTGCATTTTAAACACTATACATATGCATAAAATTGTTTTAAAATGCTTTGAAAATTGGATTAAAATTGTACAGAATTTAAAATTTTCTATCGCCAGATTGCCAAGTGTTGTTTAGTATCTGGAACGGTTCCAGATACTAAAGATTTGAGGTTAAATAACGTTTCAGTGAAAATGGTTTGCAGAAAATAGTGTTTTCTTATGTAGTTTTCACTCATGTAAATGCACTACTAACCAATAACGGATTCAGAAAATCTGACTCTTACTTTATCCAATTAGCTAGTCAACGCTTCTAACGATGAGTGGTGAGAGTAACTATTATTTTGTATAAGTAAAATCGCAATAATTGCACTGCTTTTTAACCATATATCGACAGCATTGGGAGCTGTACAATCTTGTTTAGGGTTAAAAGGCCATCACTTAAACTCAAAATTCATTTCGAAACCAATTATTTCTCCATTAACTATTTACGGGGGTCAAAAATGTCTTTTCATCTGTTATTTTTACAAAGGATTTTATAAGGTTGAAAATTGTAGATTATAAATTTGACTGATGAATATAATTTATAATTAAAATTAGTTTTGTGACAAATGTACGATTAAGAATTGATTATTATATTAAGATATTATTACACTGGTTGCAGTTTATTTTACCATTGGATTTACGGTGTTTTAGTTTAATAAAATGAAACACATTTCATTATGACTTTGTATTAACAATTACAGGTTAATCAATAACAAAGCTAACAAACAAACATTCACAACAAAGATTTACAAACATTTGTAAACAAAGCTTTCTTCCTTGACTTTGAATGTATAATATTATTAACACCGATAGTTAATTGCAATTAAGGAAACCAATATTTTGTAAAAAACGAAGACTTGAGATGAAATTTGTATCCAGCTTAAAATGTCCAAAGTCACCACAAATCCGAAAGTCTCAAAACTTCGCTGAGTCACAATCATCAACTTTGCTGACTCTAAATTCCAGATGAAAGTTTCAGATCCAGTTTCTCGTTAGTCTGTATAGCTTAGAATATAACTTGACCAATTATGAATTAGATCTTGGCTCTAATAAGATAATTAGGCTGATTGTATTACAGTACTTTTCCTCGTCTGCTGTACATACAATACATATTTTGTGATAAAGGTAACACGTTTTTTCTTACAGCTGGGAAATGTTTTACATGAAACGGGTCATACTTGTGATAAACTTTGTTTCTATCAGCATTTTTTGTTCAGTAAAAATGTTTTGCTACGAAGTTCTAGATTGTTTCAAAACTGTCGTTAGTATTGTTACAATTTTAGTATACAATTTTAGGTTATATGAAACAAAAATAAACGGTACAAACAAACTGACAAATACTTTCTCTTAATTACATTTCAACAACCAGAATAATGGGTAAGCGGTAGGATTAGCTATAATATGTTATGGGTAAAATCGCTAAAACTGCAATACATTTTTGACCGTCATAACAAAAGGGATTATTTTTCATAGTTAAAAGGCTCATAACATATTACATTTTGATCGTTAGAGCAGTTTTTGTGAAAGTCTGATCTTTCCACTGTATTAATGGTTTTTATAAACAATCTTCCTTAAAAACGAATATAAATTGAAAAATAACACCTCTAAATACCTTTAATTCTACCATCTTTACCAGTAGAAATTTTTAAAGAAAAGTTGGGTCTCATTACATTTCGATTTATAGAATATGAACAGTTTTATCACAGTGCAATGTTAAATCAGATTTAGATAACAGAGAATATTTGGTTTTTATCTACGGTTAGTAGTGTGATTTACAACAAAGTTTTAAAACAATTATAACAAGATTGACATGGTATTTATTTTAATCTTAGGAGGTGAAAAAATAATTTTAATCAAGCTTTATGCTTGCAAAGCATCCAACTTGTTTTAGCGAATTTCCCTATAGGGAAGTAGCTATTACCGTAGGTGGCACGGTAAGACCTAGACCCGGGACCGATTTACTTTTTCATTTTGATGTCCCCAGAGGCCAAAAACACCATTCGTTCAAATTTTTATATATGTATATATATAATGTATATATATATGTATATATATATATGTATATATATATATATATATACGTCCGTGAACGCGATAACTTGAGTAATTTTTGTCCGATTTTGATGAAATTTGGTTTAAAGGTGTAAAGCGGGATAAACTTGAATGAGTTCGCGAACCAGCATGATCGGACCATGGGAACGGGGCTTTACGGGGGGTTTTATGGGGTAAAAATTGGTTTTTCTCACTTTTGGCCCTCAAAACACAAAATTTCCCAATTTCTCTTTAGACCTTTTTAAAGAGCTTAAAAAAACAATTAATTTAGTATATAAAAGTATTTTTGTTCGGTTAATAGTAACGGAGAAAATTAAAAAAATTGTAAATTTAAAATTCCCATGTTATTCTTATGGGGAATATTGTAAAATGTTGTAGTTTTCTTGTTTATGGATAGGGTATATTTTGTATTTTGATCAAATTTATTTATTTTGTACTAAGCTATCAATATTTTACAAAAAAACACACTTTATTAGTTTCCTTGTAGCAGCAAACCTAGGTACTCGTTAAACCTAATGTTATTAAAATATATTTAATTGAAAATCAATTAAGACAAATGGAAATTCGCTTAGTCGGCAGGTTTGCTGCGGCGGGGGTATTTATATTATATTATCTTTATGAAAATCTCGAGTAGCCTAATAATCTCTCTTGGAGTTAATCTAATGCCACCTTTCGTGACAGACTTAATATTTTACGTTTTAAAGTTTTCTTTTCCAGCACTGTTTGTTGCCAATGAACTTATTTGAGGGGTTTTAATAAAATTAAGTGCTTGAAATATATTCCTTTCGAAAATAGATATATTAACAAAGTTTATTAACAAACCATCGATTAGTAGCAGGTTAAAATGGAACTATATGTATAAGATCATTCTAACCTTAAATCTTAAATGTATTAAACATCCTCAAAGATTATAACTTAAAAATTGGCCACGTGGTGGAATCTTTTCTTTACAATATGCCTTTAAAAAATCATAAGGAATCATTTTTGGGTAAAAAATTTAAGAACACTTATTTTACAAAAATAAAAAATAAAAATATGTACAAAATATACAAGTATAACAACATTAGTAATTGATTGGACGCTATATGAGAGTAAACCGATAAAAAGTCCGTAAAACAATTTATTAAACATATTCTTGCCAAACGTTATTGTTACAATTACAACCCAAAAGCGAAGGTAAAATTGACGAAACATAAAAATACAAAGATTTAAAATTATCAGCAATAAAATATAAATACTAAAGGTTATACCAAAACCAACCTGTTCAAATCCCCTGTTTAAAAGTATGCAATTTTGTAGATCTCATATTTTACTTATATAACTATGCAATTTTTATTTAATATTGTTATTGTAGCATAATGCTTCGTATTTTCTTCTATGTATATTAAAATTCACTTTGCGTATGCTGAATTAGAACAAAATTCATATTAGAAAAGGTGCAAAGCAAAAGTTCAAAGCATTTTTATATAATTTTCTTTAATAACATAAAAGAATGTTATGTCTAGCTTTGAACATAAAAGAAAGACACCACAAAGCCTGCAGGACCCAACACCATTTTGTTCGGTTTTCCATTATCATTATTAAAAACATCAATAAATACTTTTTCACCACACTATCATGTTTTTGGCTGTATTACATACGTTAATTGGTGGCCGAAAGTTACGTTTTGCTGGCGATGCCAGCTGTCCATAATTTGGGGACCGAGCAGGTTTTTACAGGCCGGGGCCGCAAAATCAGCTGTCCGCTTACTTACTTAAAACATGAATGCATTTTAAATACATAATCAAAATCCATAGCATTTCAATAGAATTGTGTTATTGTCACCGTTGCCTAGCAACTATATATTTTTATTTTTGCTGATTCCTCAAATTATTTCTTCACATAACCTTAAAGTTGTAGTTGTGTTGACTATCAGTGTGCATTATTATTGTGGTGAATAGTGGTAATAGGGTATAGTGTGGTGAAAAATAGCGTTCGTACCACGGACCGAAATGGTTTTGCGGCTCTCGATCGATTTAAGTTCTCGACTTCGTCTCGAACTTAAAAACTATCTCGAGCCGGCAAAACCTCATTTTCGGCCCTAGGTACGAAATATACTATATCCTTTATGGAGCTCCTTTAGTACAAATTTTTATTAGGTCAGAATTTTAGTTATGTTTACTCTTTAATACATAGTCTTAACTTTTTTTTCGTTATACTGCAGCAATAACGGCCGTTTTTAATGCATGCGTTGTACTTCTAAAGTAGCATTTTTACTCTCTAGGGAGTAAACATCAATTTTAGTCTCAAGGGAGTAAAAATCAGCTGTTAAACAGTTGTAAATTTCGATTGTGGCAATCGAAATTATTTATCGATTGATTCATTTGGTAAGGTTTTAGCATATTGTTGTCGATTGCTCGACATATCGATGGTATAATGTACTGTAACACAATCGTAATAGACGAAATGATTGAATCACTTACTAAACAGCTGCTTATTTGCATTAGCAGAATTGAAAACAAGCTGGCCGTCGTTTTGAGAGGTTATGTTTACATTCAAATGATTTCGTTTTCTAGCTTTGTTTGTTAATTAATGATGCATATGACGAAAAATATAGTTCTTCACACGGGCAAAAAATTCACTTTTTAAGCCTTGCTCAAAGAGTTACTTTAGGCCATAGTGATGAAATAAACTATTTCATACTCCCAATATTACACCAAATTAGCCTAGGTTACTTCAGCTGTGGAAATGGAATTTCAAAAACTGCTATGATTGAAACTGTGATTTCCTCTTGGCTATAGTGCTGCAAACCAAATAATTATATGATTTTCTTTAAGTCATAAGTTTCAATGTTTTATGCATATTACATAATCAAATGTTCATCTATAAAAAATCCAATGTATGTTTGTTTGTTTGTCCTTTATGGACTTCGAAACCGCTTGACAGATTGCAATAAAACTTTCAGGCATTATTAAACATTATTCAAGGATGGTTTGTGTGAAGTTTGGTGCAGATCCGTCAAAAGGGCTCCGCCCCAGTGGCTCCATTTAAATCCTATAGAAATTCAGTGATTGTTTAAAGCTATAAAAGTATAGTGTGTAATCTATTAAATGTATTTATTTGATGTCCAAGTTCTGTAATGCCAAGTATCAAGCTAACATAATCGTATCATAGGGAGGACCTCAGTGATGCATCTCATAACCAGTTTAATGATTCAACATCAATCACCAAAGCTAATCTGATTAGTTCTGTCACAGAAACCCCTTAATCAGCTGATTATAGTTACCAACATAAGCTAGAAATCTGTTAGTATTTCATCGCAAGCAAAACTGACAGCTGATTTGATCTTTATCACAAAATAGTCCTATAAATCAATCGCCAAAATAACAAATTGGTTACTGTAAATCATTGACTTTGTTTAGTAAAATTAAGATCAACTCTATACAAGCTCTAGCTAGTTCTTTTACTCAAATATGTCACACAATAGATGAATATGGTGGAATATACTCGTAATAAATTTAAATAGTCTGCTACTTACTATATTTTTTGATTGGTAATAATTAGCTAACGTAATAGCTCATTGTGGATGTGCTCTAAATATAACCTGAAAATGAGACGCCCTTTAGATTGACATGACTTAAAAGTTGAAGTGATAGAAAAAAGTATATTTGATCGTAGTACATTCTGTCTGTAGATTATTTAAAAAAAAAATTCTTTTAGCTGGATACAGTCTTAACATAGAGACAGGAGTCTTTTAACATTAGTGTGTAAAACACTAAACTAAACTTTATGAAAAAAGAGTTTTTGTTGTCTTTGACACAAGCTACATACCTAAGGTTCCTTTTTAATTTTTGTTTAATTGTCTCCAGAAATCATGTATTTTCTGATTGTTCAGTTGTATTTCTTAAGAAATTTTCTAATAGAGTCCTCTAACTTTATATTGGCTGCTAGGTTACATTGGACTAGAGAGTATTTCTGAAGCTTCCCAAATACTGTAAAACCTTTTACCACCCTGTTGTGGTAGACTATTAAACTTAGTGATTCGTTACTAAAAGTTTTACAACTAGAAAACAATTATATTTACGCCAAAACGGCTTGTAGAATATTAGCATTGTAGCTCAGTAATATATAGTCATTCGAGTATTCTACCCAAAACTGCTTTAGTCAGCTGTTAAAAAAACTTGCTCGTTCTTTCCACAGTCACTGACTTAAGCACTTTTGGAAAACATACCAATGTTAGTTCCTGAAAAATTTACTTTTTTCACTTAGCACTTTTGGAATCCATTTCTGCAATTTTCAGTAACTATGGTAGTTTTATATAATAAACAAACTTCCTCTTTTATAAAATAAAGATATACTGTGCATTATAAATGTAAATAAGTTCAGATCAAATGAGCCACATGTAAAACTCAAGTTCATTTATTACATAGGCCTACAACCACAATCATCATCCTCCTCATTCCTTTTAGATTGTCGATTCCCACTTTTTGACCTTTTCCCTTTCACAGATTCACACTGACCTCCCTTTGCCTTACGTTTTTCTTTTCTTTTCACTTCTGAACATTGGTCTCCACGATTCTTTTTTTCTTGCACCTCAGAACACATATCTCCATCGTTTTCCTTTTCTTTAACTTCATCACACTCATCATTCTTCTTTTCACTCTTGCCTTTCACCTCAGAACATTGAGATCCTCTATCTTTACTTTTCCCTCTTTTACCTTTAACTTCAGTGCACTGTTTACCTTTCTTGTCCTTTTTTCCACTTTTGTCTTTCACCTCAGCACACTGACCTCCATTATCTTTACTTTTTCCTCGTTTTCCTTTGACTTCAGTACACTGCTTACTTTTCTTGTCCGCACCCTTTACACTGGAACATTGTTTCTTATCTTTCTTCTTATCTTTTCCCTTTACTTCGGTGCATTGTTCACCCTTCTCTTTCTTAGTCTGTTCCACCTCGCCACATTTCCCTCCTTCCTCGATCTTCGGCTTCACTTCATCACATTTCCCTCCTTTTTCCTTCTTCTCCGGTCGTCTGCTGGGGGGTTTCCCACACCCTCCACAGCTGAACCTCTCCACTTGTAACAGCCGGGAAGGAAGCTGAGGGCGGATAGTCTGGGGATTGACAGGTGACCTGAGAAGCATCGGAAGGGTAGAAACTGCCCTCATCCTGCTGACCAACCTCAGTGCGTTCTGTGAAAAACATTACAGCTAATTAAAAAAGTCTTATTTATTTAGTTAATGGTTTTGTCTTAAATGTGTTTACACTTTTGTGTAGGTATGTTATGTTAGGTATGTTATGTTGTTGTTGTGAGTGTGACCCAGCCACCTCCACTTCCGTATTCTGCATTCACATTATGAATCTAAAAAAAACATTATGATACTTTAATACTTTTAATACTTTACTACTTTTCAATCAAATGGCGACCATACAAAGTAGGTATTTTAATCCAAGTATGAATGGAGATGAGTGGCGTGATCTTGTAGTCTTGTTAGTGACTAAGACCGACATATTCCTTAGACATACTAAGGGACCTACAGTTTTTTTATTGGAATCCGAACCACATTTTTCCTTAGTATATACGAATTGGTCTAATTATCAGGATAGTACTGTGGATAGTCGTAGTACTCACTCGTGCGGACGTAAATCCACACCAGGGAATATCGCAACCACAGTGCATGCCTATAAATATCCACAATTCGTGACCTCCTAGTAGCTGGATTACAGGACGACGCCACCCGTCCCATATGATATAGAGTGGTGTGTATAAAACCGATATTTGATCAGTTTTAAATCACTAAAATAATGAATTATACTCACATGCATATTTGTTGAGGAGAATTTACTTGAAATTTTGAACACTTGGGAACTTTCCTGAGATTGTCTAGATGTAAAATTTGTCTCCATGGAAACGTTTCCATTGGCAGTTTTATATCTAAGAAAGTACACAATATGATAATGAACCCCCTCTACCAGTCAGTTCATTGATACCGGTCAAATCACTTAATATTTTTGTGAATATTTTATGTTTTATTAGTGGTAAATAGCCGATCAACTACTCTGTATATTTATTGCTTCGTTCATTATTAAATATGGCACACATTTTACACCCACTACAGCGTATTTTCACTCACTCTTCATTAATATTGAGGTACACCTTAATATGTATTAAGATGGTGTATTAAGATACACCCAGTAGCATATCCATCCTAATTCTTAGTAGTAATAACTTAGTGGTTTCCTAAACTTGTTAGCTGTCTTCACTTTTTACAAATACACAATTTTCATAAACATTAGATTTTTCCTTGAAAGAATTTTACTTCTTTTACCTTGTTCTCAGTTTACCAGTCAATTCACTATGGGTAAGTGTTTGAAACAATAATGCTTCTCTTAAGTGGATGGCTTGAAGAGCACCTCTATTGTTGAAGACAATAGCAGAGTGACAAGACAATATGATGGATGAGTTGACCAAGTTATAAACTTATCAATTTCTTCAGCATTGCTGAACCCTGACATTAGATGTTGAGTCAGCCAACATTAGCTCAGTCCTGACACGCTCTTAATGGCAAAGTTGAGCGGGGGGACATGAAATATAAGTTCAAGTTTTACACAATTCTATACTCGGTAGATTCCCTACATCTTGGTGCTTTAAGGGTTATGAAAAAGCTTAATTGGCTAAGGTGTAATTACTTTTTTGACGTATTATTTTTTTCGGTGCTAGACAGAAATTACTTTAAACATTACTTTAGGCTAGGTCTAGAGGAGGTGAAATTATGACCCATTTTTGGATTAACTCTTTTGTGGCATTGGTGGGATTTGAACCCACAACTTCAGGTCCTGCTCTTCACCACTACAGCAGCTAGCAGCTCGCTTCCCATTTCTCTGACATGATTAATTAATAAAATAAAACAAATAATCTTTATGTAACAAGTGAAACAATTCTGCTCAAATAAATAGGCTAACCCATTATAGGATACAAAGGTGACCACAGAGCATGGGGCGACTCCCAAAGAGAGGAAGACTTGGAAAGAAAATTCCTGAAAACCGTACTTATAAATTAGTTCAAAAATATTCGTTTATAGCTGTTGACTTTACACTCTGTTAATTGCACTTGTTTGTAAATCTTTGTTCACAAATCCGTGCCAAAAGTGGTACAACAGTTGTAAACCATTTCAAGTCATGAATAGAAACCAAAACTAAATTATGAAACAGTTTGTTCGACCGACCAATTACTACAATACAAATACAACTAGTTTACTGTAATACTCCAATCGGTTAACTGTAACTGCATTTATGCCTGTACCACGACATATAAATTCAAGGATAATCGCATTAGTCTAAAAGTCTAACCATGATCGAACTAATGTTGCAAATGCAAATTGTATAATAAACAAACATTAGCTATCCATGTTGGGACATGAGATGTAAACATGTTTTCCACAGTTGTTTTTCCTACAATGACAAATGCACTGTCAACGTGAAAATACTGCGTTCAACTCAATGTTTAAAGCAGCAAATGTTTCAAAACATGTCATTCAACTGTTTGTTACGTAAGTGAAATCACAAATTTTACCTCAACAAAATGTTACTATTTGGAAATTCTGCAATAGGTAATCAAGAAATACATTTCTAGATCAAATGTATAAGAAGTTTGAATCAGTTACTCAACATTTTAGCTTCGAGACAGATGTCACTGTTTAGTAACAAGTCCTTTATTTACTTTGCGAGAGGTAGAAATCTTATTATCTAACAAGAAAAGCTATTTGTCTTTAGGAACTTCAAATCATTTCTCTTTTGCCTTATTGATATCAATTTTCCTGTGTTTGCTAAGTTGAATAAAATTAGGTATATTTTAGTTTAGTAAAGTTTTAGCATTTTTAATAAATTTCGTATACTTTTGTAAACAAACTAGTTAATTAATAAATCGTCTTAGAAAATTATTTATTTGAAATATAGCAGTTATTTAATTAATGGATATTATTATTTATTTATTACTTTAACATTCCTTGGAAGAAAGTCAGTACTAAGTGCATAACATAACATACTTTCCACACACTCTATGCACACTTTCTTTTGAGGCTACCTAAATCATTATTACATGGGAGATTTAATTTTGCAAACATTTTCAATTTGACATGCTTAGATAACATCTGTCAAACATTTCGTTATTTTATTGCTTATGCAGTTTAATTATACCTAAAAATCACTGTCTTTATGCTTTGGTCGTTTTAGTTTGTTCTTTATAGAGGAATATTGCTCTGTCTGCTGGAATACAAGTCATGATCCTGTGCAAGCTTTCGAACTTCTTATAAATGTTCTTCAAATTGATTCAAATTGAGATACAGTATTGTCTAATATGAATCCTGGTGAGATTAGGATAGAGCGAGATGATCTGTGTAGCTTCGTTTCTGAGTATCAGATGTCATGATTTAAGTAATTCAAAAGCCCTTAAATCAAAGACACATGGGCGTAAGTTTCGTACCATAAAAGCTACTGGTGTTTCTCAGGATCGAACCGGAGACCTTTTGATTACCAGACGAGCACTTACTACACTAGTGAGGTCATAAGATTAGGACTGTACACAAAATAAGTACTTTGTGTTCTTTTACTTAGCTATCTTCAACATTCATGTTATACAACTAAAATACGATGGATTAAGTGGTGACCAGTTTAGTTCTTAAAGTTCAAGCACATTTCCATGTACTAAATCCAAAACTAATATACTATAGTTCGGCCGCTTAGAAAGCGACCTCCTCCAGCATTGGTTTAGCATTAGCGCGCAGGTCGTTTTCTAAGCGGCCGAACTAGTGTTTTTAGTTTCCTTCCTAAATTGTATACAAAATACATTTTTACAAGGGGTTTCTTCTACGTGACTGTAATCAAGGGTACCCTTTTTTACATTTGATCTTAGTAAACGTACATTTCAGGTTTTGACACATCTTCTGTGCAAACAGAATCATATTTTCATAAGAGACGCAATCAGATATTGGTTATCTCATCGATACTGAATTAATGAACATTAGCTATTCAATTCTGAACCTAATGCCTCATACAATACAACTGAACAAATTAGACAGAGTTTTAATGAAATAAGTGTTTTAATTGAGAAATATCCCAGCCGACCATGATAAAGATAATTTTTAAGTAGCTTATTTGAAGGAACAACCAATTTGTAACTGTAGAAGTTTTAATCCAACTGTAATACAGTCTAATGAGCATTTGAATCCGAGACTTGCTGTTCTTGAGTTCGGAGTCGGCGGAGTTGACGATTACGGCTTAATCAAGTTTTAAGACTCTTGGAGATTTGTGGAAACTGAATGATAACTTATATTAATTTCCAAGCTCGATAATTTTAATTTAGCCTTTGATTATTTGTTAATGAGATTTTGTTTCTAAAAGATAAAGCCCAGATATAAACCGATGAAGATCGTGAATTCAAAGGAATTATATTTAAAATGGACACATATTTATTGTATTTGAATAATTAATTGATAGAGTCTGAACAGAATGAATTAGACTCTTAGGAAAATTTACTTCCACAGCACAAAGGAAACATAATATTTCTATAGGATGAAAATAACTAATTAATTAATTAATTTGTTAAGTTTTTTTTTTACAGAAAATCGTGTTTAAACCCCATTTGATGATGTTGTTTAAAACTTTTCTAATGCATGATTAAACTTATAAAACATTTTCATCAGCACAGTAAAACTCATAAAACCTTTTCTTTAAATATTATTAATCTCCCGTAAAATGTTAATATGGCAACTATTTTAATAAACCCCTACCCATTTTAACTGGTAGGTTTTTCAACATTTAATACAGTATAACAAATATTTTTTTCAACATTTAATACAGCATAAAAAATATTTTTGTATTAAGTTTTTGTTTACTAAAATATGCCTTATGACAAACTAGCTGTACCCGCGGGCTTTGCCTCGTTTAACTCCATAAGTGAGCTCGTTCGCATGGCGTCGTTCGCACGTCCTGGTTGAAGTTCATTCGCTACGCTCACTCACCTTTAGGTTGGAGCTCGTTCGCTGCGCTCACTTGCCTTCAGGTTAGCTCGTTCGCTACGCTAACTCGCCTTCAGGTCGAAGTTAGTCCGCTACGCTCAATCACCTTTTGGTTGCAAATTAGCTGTTGTCATAAATGTAAAGATATATAATAGTGCTGCACCCTGTTGGTAATCCTTGTAACTTTAATGCTATTGAACATCATAGAACAGAACCAACTTGTTTAATTGAAACAGCTGTTAAGATTCAATAATTCCATTTCTCATAAGGTTAACATGGGAAACTCCAGAGCCACTGGGGCGGAGCCCGAAAGGATTTTTGAAATAAGAATATGCCTATATGTTAATCGGGAATGTGAGCTATCATCATGCCAAATTTCAGCCCAATCCGACCAGTATTTTTCGCGTTCACTTGTCACAAACATACATCCATACATCCAAACTTTCTCATTTATAATATTAGTAGGATACCGAGGTTGTTTTTCATTGACTAAAGGTATAACATTTTGAAATTGTTGCCCTATTTATTCTATACTAGAGGTCGTCTAGTGGTCGAAAGCTATACAAAAATATCTAATGTGTATAGACTTCTCTATTTTCACCCCACACTGTAAATAAAACGTGTTATTGGAATTTCTTCAATTTTTTTTTAGATTTTCTGTTTATATTTCGTTGTTATTTCGTCTCCAGCATAGCAACCCATAAGACCTATGTAATTCTTTTCAAATTTTAAATTCATTTTTTGTGCTTATTTTTGAGCCTATTTTAATTTACAAAGGGAATGCACATATACAGGAAAATATCTTTCAAACAATATGCGTAGATTTGTCCTGCGATGTACACGAGCTGAGAAAAAGGTTTTAAAGAAACATGCTTGCCTATTAATATAGAGATTAGGCTTTGAAGCTAAACGTAAAATTACATTTGTGCTTATTGTACTTATCTTTATATCCAAGTACTCCTGGTACTATAATTTACATGAGGCGCAAGTTTATTTTAAAATTCTTTTTGGCAAAGAATTTAATAAAAGAACCGGAAGTTTCTTCGCATGCAGGTTTGATTCAATGTGATTATGAATTGATTTATAGTCTGTATGACAAAACCTGTCTCCTGACTCTTTGAGTCTGGCCAGTCCCCAGTTAATTATTATTCAGTTGTCAACGTTATATGGGTTCCATAAAATTATTTTCTTTAAAGCTAAAATACCAAAGTTTTACTGGCTGTAAAATGATACACAACATTTTCTCAAAATCATTTTTAGGGAAAAGTCACAAAATCAGGGACAAAGGATCAACAACAGTTTACGACAAAGCCAAGATGATCGTGTATCACAAAGGGGTAAGATATCAAACCTGAGATAACCTCAATAAGTACTTCCAATCACCTCTAACCCTTACCTTAAAGCGGTTCTCACCTTTAGAACAACAATATACAGTTCTAAGACCAGAGTCAAAACATTGTTCTTTTAATAGCATGCAAGAGATATTAGAAAATAATATACTTGAAGAACTGCAATACAAATTTTTGTTTTCACAAAAATGTATGTTGTAATTTTTTGCACAATATATTTTGATAATTCAGTTAGTTTTTGCGAAAAGATTGATTATCAGGACTTATGGGATTAAATTACCAAGTAGGTATCATACCCTACAGGGAGACCAATAAGTGGGAGGAAGGCCATTGTTTTATGTTAATTAAAATTGTAAATTATTCAATGTCGTGTTTCAGTTAGTTTGGTTCATTTCTAATAAGTGTGTATGTGCGAATACATTATTGACCAATTATTTCTATTTACTACACATGTTTCTTCGTAGAAAAAAAATTCCTTCGCCATAGCAAACCTGCAGACTAACGAACTTCCATTTACCTGGCTATATTTATTCTAAAATATTCCCTGAAAATTGCCAAATTTGATTAAAATATATCCACAAACAAGCAGCCCTACAACCGTTTATTTATTCTCCTGAAGAATAACATGGGAGTTTGTTGAATGTCTATGTTCCATACAGTTTCTGCTACAATATAAGATTTAAAGTTAAAATAATTCTAACAGCTGTTTCTTGATGTACTACATTTACGTCAACAGCTGATCTAGTCTTTGTGTTGATCTTGTCTATTGTTGTGACAAATACTGCGCCCTTAGGATTACATTGACACCCTATGAGGCTGATTCCTGGGAGAATTTTTTAAGCCATATAGATGTTGGCGTGTTGATCTATATCCCCATACAAAATTATAAAACGATTTCTTAAGTCGTCTAGGAGGAGTTTGCGTATGACTGTATAACAGTCGACTTCTAAAATGCTCGCTTCGCTCAATAACGTACAAATTGAAACATGTATGATTATTTGTTTGAATACAACTGTTGGTAGTAGTAATATCAGTTTATTTGATAAATTATTGTGTTATTTTCCAAACAAATTTTAAGTTAACTTTTTAATCTTAGTTCCATAATAAAAGTTAATTTGTATTCCCACTTAACATAAATAAATGGTACCTATTTATATGAGTATCTAGGTTTGCAACTACTAAAGATAGCAAACATTGTGTTTGATAAAAACTCAAAACCTACACATACAATCAAAATTTATTTGCCAAAGTGATATAATTTAATACTTTGTTGGAATAACGGGAGAAAATATACAACATTTATGAAACTCAATACTTCTGAATGTGACTGGTGTCAAATAAAATGCTGAATACTAAATTGTTTATCTTTAATAAATTTCAATATAGAAAAAGTTTCTTATTTCTGAAAACCATACCAACAAGTTAATAGAATTTTGTTTTTGACTGAAGAGGGTGAAAGTTTGTACAATTTCCACTCTTCAGTCAATCGTACAATCGTAAACATGGAATATTAAGTTAACAAACTAATTCAACATATCCTAAAGTTTTCAACCGCTAATGGCATAACAGAAGCCACGTGTTGTAAGCAACCATATGATATTCTACTACAAGCTCTGCGGCTTAATTAACCAAGTTAAACTAGCTCTAGAGTTTCCCTGATAATGGATACATCATTAAACGAAGCCAAGGTTGGATGCCATGTATTCCCTGTACAGTGTATGGTGTCATGCCTTGTACTGCAAAATATATGAGAATTTACTGTATCTAATTGGGGTGTTAATTTCTAAATGATAGTGCTATAATAATATACATTATTCATCAAAAGTCTTTTCATTTAACATTCTGAGTCAACTGGAGCTAAAGTCAATGATCCTCTTGTAATGAAGTCTTGAATACACTTCAAGATGGGAATGACAAAGAAGACGTTATGAGAAAGTAATACTGCTGGCTGGAGTCTTTCAAGACAATAAAAACGTAAGAAGACTCTCTTTACTTTGCATTGAGCATGCAAATATTGTGCAAAGCATAAAAACAATATTTCTTTCTTATTGGTTAGTGTTATTTATTTGAAGTATAGATTGGATTTGTAAGGTAAATAATTTTCAAATTGATTTGTACTATCTCTTTTATTAGGAAGTAGCGACGCAAAGGTATATGAACATGTTTTCTAGGTTTATTCAGAAAAAAATATAACTCCTAGTATACAATCTGCTGGATAAGGTTTCCTAAAAACACAAAGAATAAGAACCTTGTTCCTTCCTCGTTCTTCCTTCTGTTTGTTCTAGTTTTGTCGCTGTTCTGTTTTTTGTCGGTGTTGGTGTACATTAAGATATCGATATATCGAATTATTGACAAGAAGATAACAAGAGCTACAACCTATGTGATCAATTGTTACATAATTTCAATACACAATCGAATTCCCCAAACAATCGAAGTATACAACCAATCTTCAAGAAGAACTGTTAATATTGGAATTAATAATAATTTCGCCAATATTTCTGAATTTTTAATTTTTATGAGGCCTTTCGCCAGCTATGCTGGCATCATCAGACACATCACAAAACTGAAGGTTATGTTTATGTTTACAATTATAAATTTTAAAGAATGTAACATATGGGTAGTTAAAAATAAAAAAAATAAAAACTATTCTATAAAGTACATTTAGCTAAAGTTACAAAAATAAATCATATATGTATAAAAATGAAATATCAAGTAGAATTAACTTATAACTTTGTAAATTTAGAATTGGACCGTTATCATTATTTACCAAATTGTCCATTTTATTTATAAATAATGATTCCCATGCATTTAGTTCATTGGATTTTGTTATATTTTTTAGTAATTTAGTATTATTGATTGATATTGTGTGGTCCGTTTCTAAGCAATGTTTTGCTATTGCTGATTTTTCAGGTCTGTTGTGTGGTATGTGATAAGTGTGTTCTTTGAATCTAGTTTTAATATTTCTTTTTGTTTGTCCAACATACTTCATCTCACAACTGTCACACTGAATTTGATAAATGCCAGATTTTGATGTATTTTCTAATTTACTTTTTGGATTTCCAAGAATGTTTTTAATTTTGTTTTTCGCTTTAAATGAAACCATTAATTCAGCATTTTTTCTGAAACGTTTTCTTGACGTCTTTATATTGCTTAGTATAGGTAGCGCTTACACATTTCTTCTTTACTTTGATTGGTTCCAGTTTAGTTCTTTTCTTTTTCTCATTTCTTTTTAAAGCTTTTGTCAACATATTGTCTACAATTTTGGTTTCGTATCCATTATACTTAGCCACGTCTTTTATGTAGTTGAGCTCTTTATTATAATTTTCTTGGGACAGTGGAGTATTTAAGAGGCGATATATCATTGAATTAAACGCTGATCTTTTTTGTTCTGGAGGGTGATGAGAATCTTGAGTGATAAACCTATTGGTGTGGGTTGGTTTCCTGTAAATATCAAACTCGAGCTTTTCATTATTCCGTAGGATTAGTACATCCAGAAATGAGATCTTCTTATCATTTTCAACCTCATATGTGAACTTTATTGATGGATATATGGAGTTTAATTTGTTGACAAAGTCATTAAGGTTTTCTTTCAAATAATGACTTTGTCAACAAATTAAACTCCATATATCCATCAATAAAGTTCACTCTTTAAAATTTATAATTGTAAACATAAACTTAACCTTCAGTTTTGTGATGTGTCTGATGATGCCAGCATAGCTGGCGAAAGGCCTCATAAAAATTAAAAATTCAGAAATATTGGCGAAGTTATTATTTCAATTAGTATATACAACCAAGTTTGTGACAGCTGACTTATACTCCATATGAACTAAAAAGGCTTTTAACTGCCTAGGCTACTTTATAAGAGCTACTTTAAACGCAATTTTAGCTACAGTTTGACAAAACAAGTTTTACACATATATTTGACTATTGGGTTGGTTGTTGTTACCAGCTGATAATCTGGCATTCGAAGCATTCACATTTTAGTTTTTTTTCTCAATCAGTAAACCCCATTGATCCGTTTCTTTACCACACTTGCTAGAAAGTAAGTAGCGTAAGTAATGCGGTGAAGTGAATATTTTCGATCCTAAAATTGTAATTGGAAATGCTTTATATAAAAACTGTACTAGATAAAGATTTTAACTTGAGAACGATAACGTTTTAAGCCCTTTGAAAATAACCTTTTGAAACCGTGGGTTGAAGGTGGAAAACCAAACAGTGTGAGTGTTAATTGGATCTGCAATACAAAGAGATTAATTCTCATCTTTTAATTGGATGGCGGAAAAGACGCTGATATGGGCATTAGTTTTAGGAGTCCATTTTACATTGCGCAAACTGGCAGTTATTTTGTAATAATTCATTATTTTACTTAACAGAACTTTGTTACTAAAAATGTCTATTTAAATTTTACTTTTTTGAGTAGTGCACCGCATTTTAGTGTACATTTTCTTGGAGTATTTAGAACCTCTTAGGCTACTTAAATCCCCAAAGGCAAGTCTCTATTATTGAATTGGATATTGCTAGAAAATCATGACACGTCATAAAACAAAGTTTTAACTTATAAAATAAAAAAAACATTAATCTATTAATAACTAACATGCGTAAACTGTTTTGGTTTCCAAAAATGAATAAGAAGGATTATTTATCCTTAAGGATTTGCACATTGGTTCAAGACATAAATTTATAATACGATCAGTTCATCCAAGACTATACTTCCAATAACACTTTTTAATAAGCAATGTGCTCTGAAAATATTCCAACTGAGGTATAATTACAATACTAAACACACATATTAGGATGAAACTTTAATTAGACTAGATATGTAAATACTTAGAGGATGGATATTATTACATAGTATTGCGGTATAACACGTATACCCAAAATGTAACTCTGATGCAGCTTTAGGTTTTGGTTTTGGTAACATCGACAAACGTTGTTGCTGATTTAACAGAATTTGATCAAGTTACAGAAGTCAGTCTGTAGAGGTCGCTCTCAATATTCATGAAATGTTCAGCCAAACTAGTCACTCTAGTTGTTTACTTAGAGAACAGTGCTTCAACCATCAAGTAAGCTATTTTCGAAAGTTATGTTCTTTCAAAAATGTTAGGTATGTTTAAATACCTAACGGGAATATCAAAGAACCTTTTGTAAAACATATTACCAGATGTATCAGAAGAAAATATATGCACATAACTTATGTTTTAATCTTCGTGGGGATTTAAAGAAGTTAAAATAATCCTAACTTTTATGTGTTTGATTTGTAGAATCAAATTAAATACAATCTTCTAAAAAAAACATGTAAAATATCAGGCACATTTAACGTAGTGACGCTAAAATGGATTGTTGTATTTCATTTTCTTAAAGGAATATACAACGAACAGTAAATATTAATGACTGTAGAAAGCTGGTGTGACAGTCCTTTGAGGGAATTTTAATTTAAACGCCTTGCAAAGAGATCATAGAGCTCCCCAATTGACTTTATTGTTTATTTATAAATTAATTTTCTGATCTTTCCACTAGTTTTGTCTGTTTGTGCCCATTTAATTCATGCAAGCAGTAGTCCTGGAAGTTAATATTACAAGAGATTTAAATATAGACAGACTGAGAATAGTTAAAGGAAGATTTAAAATTTATGGTAGAATGATAATTTTTTTAAAGCAGAATACATTTTATAGAATTATATCTATGAGAAATATATGCTTCTTGAGAAATTATGGTCGTACTAAAAGTTCATAATATCGTTCAGTTTCCAATAAAAGACATCACATGACCAAATCATCAGTATCACTGTGCTCGAGTATTTTCAATTTCATTTCAGCGTACTTACGCTAAAATGGCAAGATCATATAATTTTAAAAGCCAGTAATATATTTATGAACCAAGCAAATAATGTAACCTAATCTACATCATTGAATTAAAAATTTATTGTAATCTATCAATTTAATGCTACCGTGACGAAATGTATAATTTTATTCTTGTAGATTATATTTACATCCATTAAAATATTTACCAGTAGCTCGTCTACTAATGTTTTACAAGTTAAATAATGTTATTTTGAATCAAAATTTAATTTATTTTATGTAAAATTTAAAACTTTTAAAAAATTCATAAAATATTATAGTTTTTTATAAGAATTCGTTTACAGTCAGGGAATAATTTCTTAATCGGCCAAATCAGCGTGCTATTGAATTTAAGGGGGAAAATCTAAATACCTTCAAAGCACTTGAAACAAATATTTAAATTTGTGATTGATAGCTAGTAGATAGGCTACATATATAACAGATGATCAGTAGTGTTCAGTTTCGATTGGACACTCCAATCATCATCAGACCCTATAGGTAAATGCAGGCAATATACTAAAATATTTTATTTTTGCAAATAAAAAAAAATTAAGTGTTGTATAGTATGTTTTCAGGGTAATAAGCTTATCCATACATTCTGTATGGTACAATGTGGGGTAGCTTTATCCAGGTTTCGCGTATCTATTACCAGTAATGATGCATGGATGATGCATCAGGGGATAATGATGCATCTATTACATGTAGTGGAGGGACGGGGTTAGCGTAATCATCAACTCTATACCTTTAATGAACCTGTAGTAAAATAAAATCAGTATAAAGATAATACTTTCGTACTGGGTAATGTTTACTAGTAAGGCTCTAAAAATCCATTGAAAAATGCTAGTACAGTGTGTCATGAATTAATATTTTTTAAGAATTGCCTATAATGCTCTGGAGACCAGCTCGACCATTCAAAGCTTATAAGTATTGTGGTACGGGCAGTAAGGGCTAAGTTTAATTTACAATTAAATCGCATTCAGGTTTTAGTGATATATATAATTTACATTGTATACAAGGGAAACGAAATATAATTAATTGGTCCCCTATTTTAGGTAAACATAATATTTTATCATACAAAGAAAAATTAATTTTAGTTAAAATGTTAGGAGAAACATCAAATTGAAAGGCAACTTACAGTTAAAAAAGTTAGTTCAATATTTTTTATTGATACTTATGAAATCAAACGGGGTGAAGCCCGTGGGTAACAGCTAGTCCATATACAGTATGAATTCCAAAGTACCCATAAACTTTTGAGAAAACTACAAGTCACACCCCTATAAACCATATACTTAAAATGTTTGTCTTGACGAGAAACCTTGCGCAAAACTATCCATTAGATCATAAATTGCCCTTAAAGGTCGTAATTCCTTTCTAAAGGGAACTTTCCATATACCTAATGTTGAAAATCTTACTAATATTATAAATGTGAAAGTTTGTGTGTTTGTTTGTTTGTTTGAAGTTCAGTCACGCATTAACTACTGAACGGATTTGGCTGAAATTTGGCATGATGATAGCTCACATTCCCGATTAACATATAGGCATATCCTTTTCTCAAAAATCCTTTCGGGCTCCGCCCCAGTGGCTCTGTAGTTCCCCATGTTAACCTTATGAGTATTCAAATTTAATGAGAATTAAAGAATTTAGTCAGCTGTTTCAACTAAAAAAGTTGTTTCTATAATATGCAAAAGCATTAAAATGTTATAAGATTTACCAACAGGGTGCAGCACTATTATTTTTTCCCATTTATGAAAACAGCTAATTTGAACTAAGTAGCAACAAAAAACTGTGATACGCAATGAGAACTGTCAAAGTAGGATTGTTTACAATTGTGTTTATGTTTTTAATTTCATGAATGATTTATGATATTTTGTGGATTAAAAAAAATGATTTTTCTCTATTGTTTAGGATAAGTGGTAGAACATGATGGCTATAGTAGATGACGTGTAATACTAATGTATGTAGTATACCGTATTTTTAAAGAGAAAATTGTACCAAACTGTGTCCTCCCCCATTCCAGACGAAAAGCTTGAGTATAACTATGCAATAAGCATTTTATACTCCATGCCAACCCCGTACGAAGGACGGGTACTCAGCTAGTACCTCATATGTACTTATTTGTTTGTTATTCTTTCAATTTATTACCTTATTAAAATCAGGTGTGATTATTTGTTTGTATTACTGTATTCTTGTGTATTTCGGCTTAACTTAACCAATCATTAGTTTTACCAATACTTATGAAGTCAATCTGGGTGAAGGTAGTTTTTTGTCTAGGACGCTAGGCACAAGCCAGGGATTGTTTTTCACATTACTTCAGGCTAGACCTAGGGGTTACGGCATTATCACATACATAAAATCCATTGGTGATTTGGCGGGATTTGAACCCGGGACCTCAGGTACCGAAGTGATACTTACTTACTTGATACTTGTGTGCTGCGTCGTTGACCGACAATGTCGGATAGACTGCGTTATTGTATACAATTAAAAATAAACACTACTATTTACATACATATAAACAAAACAACTTAAACAGGCTGTGGCGGTAAATAAAACAAGTTCCCCAATTGTAATGAAGGCTTTTATGTGACTTTTAGGGGTTCTTTACTCAGCTCCTCCAGTGAGTACAGTGGCCTATCCACCAAGCTATCTCTGATGGCAGCTTTGAAGGAGGTGATTTCCATATCCCGCACCTTATCCGGCAAGGTATTAAAAAGCCGTATGGCATAGCGGGGATAGCTCTTGAGGGTGCGGGTGAGACGACAACGCGGCATGTCAAGGTGTAGTGCTTGCCGGGTGTCATAGCGGTGGTGAACTTCTCTTCGGTCAAACAGATGGACATTCTCTTTCAGGAGTATTAGGATGTTCAATACATATTGACTGATAGTCTGGGCGTCGACCCATTGTAATTAACGATGACCTGGAAATTTGGGTGGACAAAGGTTTTTTGACTGATTCTGACTCAGTTTTTTGCGCTGATTACGAATATGCCGGGTGCCACCTTGGCACCCTTGGGCAAACGCCGCCATATTGGAAAAATGGCGGCCAAAACTGGTTTTTCGTTAAATACTCGAAAACGGTTAGTTTTAGAGATATTTATGTGGATACATAAAATGTAGAGCGTAAAAAACTACACAGAAATGATATCAACACTTTTTTTGTAAACCTCACGGTTTTAGCACAATTTTGTGAAATTGAAGTTATTATTAACATAAAGTTGTAATTTAGTGCCAATACCTATGACATATTACATTCATTGTTCAAAAAACATAATTATATTATGCATTACACATTTGTACAAGAAACCTTTGATTAAAATAATTGTTAGTTTCATCTAACATCCCTCAGTTACCCACCCCGTGGCCATTATGCTATTTCTGTATGCGAGTCTTTGGCGGGCTCGGTGGCGCGCTCAGCCTTCAATAAAGTTTCAAATACAGTTGCGAGAGTTGCTTGTAAGTAGTGTACAAGTGATATGTAGTTGGATACTTTGGTTGGAAATTACTAAGGTAAATTATCTTAAAATTAGATTTTTATGTTATTGCATTATGTCATTGATTTAACCTGCTTATAAATACCTGCCAACTACATATGCTATTCTAGCTATAGGACTAGATAAATACGATGATACTACTACATAATTTTTACTCTGTTGGGTATTTAATTGACAAGCTGTAATACTAGTTAGTACAAGGTTCTATTATAATATATTATGTATCAATATCGGCCTATACATTAAATTGGCAAATAAAAATTTATCGAATATTAGAAGATTTTCTATTTAAAAGTTTACATAAAAAAAAAATATATATATATATATATATATATATATATATATATACATGGTGTGGCAAAACTTTACCTTGCTCTTCCCCCCAAATACCACCACCCTGACGAAAAAAACCCAGATCCGGCACAGTATATGTTTGTGGAACGTCTTTATAAAGTTAATGAAGATTCCAATTGATGTGTTTTGTTCTAGATTGGAACAATGAATTGAATACGATAATGACGGAAAATAGAAGTGTATTAGGGGATTAAAACTTACCTCAAAGGGAAAGGAATATTCTTGCTTTTTAACTGCGGAAAAAATGGACAGTTAATAAGTGGAGGCCCTGTAAGAGTCGGAACAGTTAAATCAGCAAGTATTGAACTACAAGATGAGTTGTTCATATACCTGGATGAAAATTTACTCGATTATTTTCATAAATCTTGTGTGTTCTCTTCCTCATAGAAATCAAAGACCCACATTCAGCGTGCATTTAAAACATTATCCCGTCCGTAGTCCTTCCTACCCAAGCGTTTGAAAAGATCAGATATACAGAGCTTTGATTTTAGACTAAATTGCCTGTACTGTGGTGAAAAATGTTTGAAAATTGATCTAAAACATCCCGACCGATGGCAACCATATTCCCAAATCCGAACTGTTGATAGACCGAACAAGCCCACTCTAAAACAATTAATTTTAGAAAAATTTGAGTTAAGGCAAGATGAGTTTTCTAATAAATTAAAGTTAGAATCAATGGTGTAATTGGAGATCTACATGCAGCCGATGCACGTTATCATAGGGAATGTTCTTTTGCACCAAAAACAAAGACCTATAAATTACACAAACACAAATCTTGGTAGTGAAGATACTATTTTGAAATCAATTATTAGTATAATGAAAGAAGACCCATCACGCGTTTGGAACTCAATAGAGCTGTTTGAGTTTTATAAATCCCAGGGTGGTCAAACCATAGACAAAGAGAATTAAATAGTCAAACATAATACGTAAAACTCTGGTAAAAAAAATAACAGACATAGTAGGACCTAGCTTGATTGTGTTATCTTCTCCTGGAAATACTAACATAGTTGCGTTTAGAAATCAAATGCCATTTGCGATGAAACTGGCATTATCTGATGAAGATGAAGAATGTAGTTTTGGAAAAGTAAAAAAGAAAATTGAATCAGAAACTACATCACGCACAGTTAACAGAGACAACTATGAAACCAAATTGAATTATGAAAGCCTTGAATCTAATATCAGCAAGATATTGTTGCTATTTTTAAAAGAGCTTGTACTGGTCTACCTTCCTTGATATAGGTAACATTGTTACTTCGATAATGACTAAACAAAACGCCACAATTAAAATAGCATTATCATTACTGCTAAATAAGAAGAAACCGATCAATGAACTACCTACACAAATTTGGTGTAACCTGTACATACAGTAATGCTCGGCGGTTTAAAGCATCAGCGGCTGTTGCAGCTACTAAAAATCCAATGTTAAGCGGTATAAGAGACTGCAAAGATGGATTTATACAAGCTGTAAGTGACAAATTCGATACATTCTTATCTACATAGAATTGCTTAATGCTTACGTCAAACCCACAGCATGCCTTTACTTATGACTCATGCTAAAACCTCGAGCGACTTCTCAGTTATATGCAATAACTCCATTATTTACATTACTTAAATATAAATCTGTAACTTTACCAGTATTTTTATTTTTTCATCACACCAATAAGTGCTATTGTTGCTTAAAATAAACCGGGAGATTCTCACTGCACCTACAGATTGGGGGAATACGAGAATGTTCAGTGTAAAGGGGCGAGTGTGATGTGTTGGGAGGGGGGGGGGGGTTGAAGGCACTAATAACAATTATTTTTTACAAAGGTTACTTGTACAAATGTGGAATGCATAATATAATTATGTTTTTTGAACAATGAATGTAATATGTCATAGGTATTGGCACTAAATTACAACTTTATGTTAACAATAACTTCAATTTCACAAAATTGTGCTAAAACCGTGAGGTTTACAAAAAAAGTGTTGATATCATTTCTGTGTAGTTTTTTACGCTCTACATTTTATGTCTCCACATAAATATCTCTAAAACTAACCGTTTTCGAGTATTTATCGAAAAACCAGTTTTGGCCGCCATTTTTCCAAT
Source organism: Macrosteles quadrilineatus (assembly GCF_028750875.1). Taxonomy (NCBI): domain Eukaryota; kingdom Metazoa; phylum Arthropoda; class Insecta; order Hemiptera; family Cicadellidae; genus Macrosteles; species Macrosteles quadrilineatus. Next base: position 31,425,826 of record NW_026542598.1, on the reverse strand, counting down.
ATGGCGGCGTTTGCCCAAGGGTGCCAAGGTGGCACCCGGCATATTCGTAATCAGCGCAAAAAAATGAGTCAGAATCAGTCAAAAAACCTTTGTCCACCCAAATTTCCAGGTCCCCCTAGCTGACGCCCAGACTATGAAGACTGTAAGAATGCCCAGATCTTTAAAAAGGGGCCTACAATGTTCGTTGTAGTCGGCTGACATACTAAGTCCCGTGCTCTATCCACTAGACCAGCTATAACTAAATAACTAGAGTCGTAGAAAACAACATTGAAAAGATACATCGGACTGAACAAAGTTTTAATCGGTTCGAACTTGAAATACAACTTTGTCCATCTGAATTACTTTTGTAGATAAACAGCCTCTCAAGTTTGTTTGTTGGGAGAGAATTTTGTCAACCTTTGCTAGATATTCATTTTGATTTGTCAGAAGCGTAGTTAGTAATATTCATATTCAATAAGCTGAATATGGATTACCTAACATTAAAAACAACCTCTGAAAATTACTGAAATGGAAAATTCTTCAATTGCCAAAACCTTGAATAATTATTTATTTGCACAATTTTATTAGAGAAACACAAATTAGATATTTTAAGCTACAGTGTTCTTTTTAAAGTATTTACTTTAATATTTTGGAAAAAATGTTAATTTAATTCCTAACTTAGAAAAAAAATAATGTTCTACTTAAAGAGCAGTGGAGCCTGAACTTAGACAATTATCTTGAGAAGCCAAAGTATTAATAACATTGTTGCTGATGTTAAAGTTGCCGGCGCCGCTTTGAAATGAGAAGATAAACTTGTTGAAGAATTTAATATAGATAATAGAATATAAAATACAATAGCGTTGCCAACGGTCTTACCAACTTTCCAAACTTCTTGTTTAAAGATGTCTCTAGAAAATTATTACGGAGGAATGAATAAGGGAAATGGACTTTTATATGAAAACGCATTTACTTAATTAGATTTAATTCAATTTGATGAGTAAATAAAAAAATATAATAGTTGACTTTGGTAGAAAACTAAAGCTTTTGATTCAATACTTTTCAAGAACTGAGAAAAGCTACTGGAAAAAGAACCTCTAGGACGTATTCTTAAAAATTCGGAATTTATTCCATGTTTAAATCTATCTATCTATATATTAATAGGCAAGCATGTTTCTTTAAAACCTTTTTTCTCAGCTCGTGTGCATCGTAGGGAAAATCTACGCATACCGTTGGAAAGCTATTTTCCTGTAGGTGTGCAGAATCCCTTTATAAATTTAAATAGGCTCAAAGATAAGCACAAAAAATAAGTTTAAAAGTTGTAAAAAATTAACATGGATCTTATGCGTTGCTATGCTGGTTACGAAATAACAACGAAATATAAACAGAAAATCAAAACAAATGGAGGAAACTCCAATCACATGTTTTATTTACAGTGTGGGGTGAAAATAGTTAAGTGAGTACATTACATATTTTTGGTCGAGTTTCGACCACTGGACGACCTCTCGTACTTATTTAATACGCAAGCAGGATTTTTGTGACAATTACTCCTCCGGAACTACTGAACCGATTGACATGTTTTTGGTGTCATTGGAAAGAGCGTAACGTGAAGTTGTGCAGGAAACTTTCTTTTTAGGGAAATAATTAGAGAGTGAGGCCCTGGGGCCCTTTAAAGTTTCGTATTTCTCCATAAGATTAACATGGGAAACAAATATTGTTTTGAAACTCCAGCTGTTGACAGAAATTAAATATTTATAATTGTTCTCCATGGAGCATGACAAAATTCACAATGTCTACATTTGCTTTGACATTTAAATGTAAACAACCAGAACTGTCAAATGTCTATTTCAAAATTTCAGACAGCTGACCCAAAAAAATAAAACAACTAAGTGGTAGGTTTATTTAATCTTAAACTAGGCCTATATGATTATATGATTATTTAATAAATCTATTTCAATGATTATGAAACAGATTTTTCCCGTTGCGAAGCAAACATTAATAGTGAGAAGAAGAACATATGTTAATTGTAAACAGTCAATGTGTAAATTATCTATGTTGTAATAAAAATGTGTAAAGTTTTGGATGTTGGTTTGTGTTTAATGATATAAGTTATTAGTTATTGATTTTTATTTTATTTTAAGGATTTGGCACATGAGTAAGCCTATGATAAATAACACCATTTCAGAGTTCTCCGAGTTTTTGCCTAACTCTGTCCTGTAGAGTTTAAAGTAGCCTACACCTTATTGTCTATAAATTGGCTAAATAACTTAGGTACGGTACTTTATAAAAGCTGACAGCCTTTTTACGATGACTTAAATTGTAAGCTTACCTTTTCCCGTCCATGGGCAGTTTGGTTGTTAAAAATTAACCCTTTAAACTGGAATAGGACTGTTATGTAAATTGTGAGTATTTCCATTAGTTAATAATCTTTTAGTTGACTCCTTTAAAATCATCAAAAATTATGACTGTTATTAGTTTTTAAACAAGTTATTTGTTTATAAATAACTCCTGTACTTCTTTTCAATTGCTCGATTTCGAGCAACATGTACACTAGTGTAATTTATGCTACAATGCTTCGGGTGAAGTTTCATAAGGTTAACAGGGGTTACTATTCATATTTCTGAAATTGAAATTATTTTCTTTGCACTGATTTAGTGAGCAGATAAATATTAACAAATAAAAAGGTTAAGTTACCTGTTGTCGTCTTTGGTCCCAGTGTTTTCCTTGATTATACGCATTTCAGCGCGAACACCATCGCCAGACCTGTAAGAACTAACCTTTCCCGAAGAGATAAATCTATACTATGATTTGAGTAAAGTTTGCGGGCAACGATTTTAAAAACTGTTCCTCTGATTTCCTCCAAATTGTTAGAAATATCTTAGTTTTAGAATAAAAACAATATCCAGCCCAGGCTCTGTTCTGGGAAAATTCGTTTTTTTTAAACCTTAAAATGAAATTTTAATATTTTTTTACATTAGTATTATGACAGTTTTACCATTGACTATGTATATATATATAGTCAATGGTTTTACGAAGATTTATACAAATGAGTCATAACATATGCTTATAACAAATCATCTGCAGTACAGTACCAAATTACAAAATACAGTACAAAAGAAAAGGACATTTCTATGAATGCTAACGAGCATTGATTATAATACATTTGGATTGTATGATGTATTACTAACCAAAGGGATAATTACGACTGTTCAACAACGTTTAGTATTTTACCGAAAAACACAATGCACTAATATTGAACTAAAAATCTAAAGGAAAGGCCAAGGACGTTTTGTAGTTTTCGACGATGCGCCGTCAGAATTAAGGTTTTTTTTACGTCTTGAACAAATCAAACACATCGAGCAATGCTCGGTCCCCTGGCACTATTACATTAAAGACTCTTATACGTAGGCATTTATAAAAACCTAATTTCCATATTTTTGTTAATTATTTAAACTTAAAATAATTCCCAACATATCTACTCTTGGTTTTAAAATATAAAATATTAATCATTAAAATGACACTGTCTTTGACGTTGAAATATATATATATATTTTAATATGATTATACGTTTTATAGAATTTTAAATGCTTCATAATCATTTGGGATTTGCGTGGTTTATACATTCAAAACTATTTGAACCAACAATTACGTGTCATAATATTATTCCAAATAAAAATACATCTATTCTATATATCGTACGAATTAAAATTGATATGAAACAACCAATTTCAGCTGTCAAGAGAAAAATTAGCAGATTCACATTTGCGTCTGAAAAATAATTAATTGAAAAGTTCAACCAGGAGTTGAAAACAAACAATATTTCACAGTTGACAGCAGATTTGTCAGTTGTTACAAAACATTCGTGGACATAACATGATCGTGATTCGTTTTTATGAAAGGTCAAACAGTTATAAATGTATTTTTTTTTTATTTACAAGGTGATTGAAATATATTTTCCTGGGTGGGTTAATTAATTGATGCAGTATGCCATATATGTTTTATTTCAAACTATTAATTTTATGAATGAATGAGGAATTTTGTAATTTTGAATAAAGGTATTGTGTTTGGCTTAAAAAGTGTTTATTCAGAACAAAGTGGAGACATTTCTGTTTACTTTGGAACACAATATTTACCATCATAATAAGGAAACCCCATTCAGAGGGAAATGAGAAACAATTTTACGAAATAGAAGTTGTAATATTTTTAATGTTACTTAAGATACCAAACTACCAAAGATAAAGCAGATGTAACTCTATAAGCTGTAAAATACGCATGTGATTTGACAAAAGAAGTAAAAAACACAAAGTTTTACGTAACATTACAATAACCAAATGTTTTTTACACTTTGTCTTACAATAAAAACCCCCAGTTTGGTCAGTAGTTTTATGAAATGTTTTCTGATGTGGAATGATCGTGTTATTTTAGGTCAGTAAATGAGTTAAAGAAAGTTATAAAACAAATCCTCGCAGGCTATAAAAGCACGAACCTTTTCTTAAATAATGTTCTCATTTCCCCTTTAAAAACAATTGTATTATGATTTAATATTTTAACCAAATATTTGGATTTACTTTGCAGAATACAGTACATAATAGATTCATCGAAACTGGCTTGGTTTCCGAATGGCCTAAATTAATATTTATAAAATCGTCAAAGCACTTATGATTTACAAATGAATAGTAACAAATTATGTTAATAATTGCTTTATTATAAGTCGTAAAAATAATCTTTAGCAAAAACATTTTGATTTATCATCAAATAAAATAAGTAGTCAACAATACAAACAAAATGTATAAAATACATTGCAATCTTTATTATTATAAGAATATGTTGGAATTTTTGTGTGCAGCAAATAAACTCCTAAATATTTATTTGTATAGACATATTAGGTATCAATTTAAAGCTCTTATCCTCTAGATGTAACTTTTGCGGGTTTGGATAATATCTCGAGAAAGCCCTTCGTCCTACAGGCTTTTAAAATTTCAGAGTCTGTGCTGAATTCTGTTGACATCATCTGAACTGTTTAAAGTTTACATTTGTTAACTTGAAAACAGATGGTCATAATACAATTTTTATACATCCATACGAAAATGGTTGGTGATGTTTTGTAATTCAAAATGGTTGGTGATCCATATCTGTAATTCAAGTAAGATATTTTAATGCTATTTGTATAAAATGTGAAGAAGAAAATGGCTTACGTTGGATTTGGTGTTTTAATAGTATGTTTTATTGATGTTTTAGGGAATTAAAGTCAAATATTGTAATTATTTGTTTAAAATGTAAAGAAGAGATTTTGTGTTTTTATAGTATGTCTCATTTGTAATTTTACTAAGATGCCTCGAAGAGATCACGCACGCAATGCAAATAATAGGGAAATTATGATGAATAATCGTTTTCACCCTTATCAACTATATATCAATATATATTACAGATTTTGAAGTCACGAAGTGACGCAGCCTGCTTAAATCACAAATTTGGTTCGTTTATTTAAAAAATAACCTAGCGAAAATTCCGGGAGTATCATATGAGAAGTAGTGAAGACAAAACTTTCAAGATGATCTTAGTTTGTGAATTTATTGGTTCGTTCAACTTAACCTATCCTCTCTTGTAAACATCCGTGTTTCATGTTTATGTGTTTTAGAGTTTTGCACACACCTTGGGTTATAACGCAGATATTTATTTCTGTATGTTTTTACATTTTAATGTTGTGCCATTTAATGTTAATCGAGTATCGAAAAAGTAATTAATTAGTGAATTTAAAATCTTACGTTTACAAATTTCAAAATATTTCCTCGTTTTGTCACTGAAACATTTTCATTGACATGATTATCATACTTTTTTCCAAAGTTAATGTTTGGAATGAAATAGTCTTAAAAATGAATTCATACAACAAACTATGCAATAAAGAGTGTTATTAGTAGTTTTGTGGAAACTAGTTTAATACTACTCAATAATGAGCGAGTTCTTGTTTTAACCACTAGATACCACTAGATATATTTCAAGTGGTACTTTACATCTATTAATACTTTTAATGAGATCGTTATTTAAATTTTCATCTTGCAGAATGGATTTATTAAGTTATTATATATGAGTCCAATCGATATAATTATGATTATTCTAACTTTTATGTTATCAACAAGGTATTTTAATTCATTAATTAGGTCTTAGTTTTTACTTCACCTTAAAGTGTTAGTTTTAAGAAACCTTTTGTGCCTGTGCTTTTTAATATCGTTTAGAATATTTAATGTTTAAGATTTTCTTTGCCTTCATATGAGATTAAACGTGTTGCTGGTCCATCGAAATTTCCAATACTTTAAATAAAAATATATCAAAATCGGCGAAAACAATTTGGAGGAGTCATTATTAAATGAGTAACTGTAGTTTGTGAAATAAATAAAAAGTTTAACGATTTAAAACGGAATATTTCAAGTATGTTACGATCAATATAACCTTTATTTTCTGTGTTTACGTCTTATGAAGTCCACTAAAAAGAAATTGGAGAAGAAGAGTAGGTTTCGTGTTACAAAAGGAGCCCTTTTACACAGTTTTCCAACGATAATGAAAGAGAGTGAATTTTTCCTCACAATATTACTTTTATCTTATGAAATAGAAGAGTTTTAAAACTGTAAAGCTGATATTACAAATAAACTCTTTTGCTTACCTTGTAGAATGCAAAATTTATAAAGCGGATAGTTGGTTTACAGGAGAAAGGAAGCAACATTTTGAGGCGTAATTGAGTGGGAAACTCGAGAGCAAAACCTTACTTACTAGAGCTGCTTAGTTTAATATTAATAAAATATATTTTACAGAGAACTATAGTACGTTTTGTCTATGTAAATATGCCACAAGGTATTAAATCAAATGCGAGTCCTTTGAATTTTAGTTTTTGTGCAACATTTTACTTTCTGTAAAAATACTGTGCTGTATATTTTTTGTGGTCACAAACTATTTAAATGTACTGGTCCTCTCATACTATTCTCGACCACTAGAGCGTGGGCCTTCAGAGGCCGAGGTCTCGGGTTCAAAACCCACCAATCACCAATTTATTTTATCTATCTATAAATTAGCACTACTGCTGATGATTAAATCATGATGGCTTTTAATTATATCTAGAACGCATTGCAGAAGTAATATCAGCCAATAAGCACTTGAAATATTTAGCAGATCATGGCTTACTGTCTGATGAATAAATCAACACTACTGATGATTAAAAATATTTCAGGCTTGCAATTCTAAAGAATGCATTGCAGAAGTTTGGTGCCTGGGTAGCAACATAGGTACTTCGATGGTAGCAACCCACCTGAAATATTGAGCAGATCACGTCTTATACTGTCTGATGAATAAATAAGTGCTACTGCTGATTGTTAAATCATGTTTCTGGCTTGCAATTATATCTAGAACGCATTGCAGAAGTTCCGGGCCAGGGTAGCAACCACTAAGCACGTGCAATATTGAGCATATCACGTCTTACTGTCTGATGAATAACTCAACACTACTGCTGATGATTAAATAATGTTTCTAGCTTGCAATTATATCTAGAACGCATTGCAGAAGTTCCGGGCCAGGGAACAAACCACTAAGCACGTGCAACATTGAGCAAATCACGTCTAACTGCATTATAAATAAAAATTGTACTATTATTTAAGATAAAATAAGTTCATAGTGTAATGCAAGTGTTCTGTGCTTTTGATAACAACCACTGAGGATCTCCAATGTTAACAACAGAAATATGTTGCAGTTGAAGAAATCTTTATATCTGTAGAATGAAGTAACACAAAAGCTGATTATCAAAACAATATCTACACTCAACAATATAATTTGAAGTTAATTGTATAGGTAAGCCTAGATAACAACCACCTACAATATGTGTTCAGTAAAAGGCCAGCTGACCATATGAGCATATTAAAATAATCCCCACATGTCAACAACAATACAATAATAAAATTGTAAAAATGTAAACATTCCAAGAAAAACATTCTGGTCAAGAAGTGCAACTTTTCTCTCTTGTAATATCGTTTCTTTGTGTGACATAATTCATTTCTCTCTCCTTTTATTTTGACTTATTTCATTTACCTTTTCCTTTTGTGTTCATTAAATAAACCCTTTTTAATTTCACTCTAAATTCTGTGTACCTACTGTGAGAACATTTGGACATTAATGAAACATATTATCTTCTCAACTAGAGCCAACATTCGACCAGATCTTCTTTCAAGACCTTAACGTCATGAAGTGGTAACATAACTATAGTTCAGAATTAAAAATTATACCAAAAGTCCAATATTTTCTGTTGTCAAAATTAAATTAATAACCCATATACAGTCCACTTTATTATTTCTACACTAACCTTTTGATTACGCTACATCTTTGGTCCGTTCGCGTCGGATTGTTGATTAACCAATTGATTAAACTAATTATGTGGACTTTTGGTGAGGATTAAAGACGAACATTACCTCATAAACTCTCAATATTGTCGTTCCCGCATATTGTGTACTCTCCCTCTACCTCTATCTCTCTCACTCTCTAGATCACAGTAGCCTAATTCACCTTAGCTTATCTTGGCCTACTCCAATGACTGAAAGACTCTGTGACATTATAGTCATTTTGTAAACATTATACCAATCCTTCAGTGTTTATATTTTTTGTTGATTGGTTCCGAGTTTTAGGCCCACAAACTATTTAAGTTGAACTAGCCTAATTCATTTTTTTATGTAACGAAGTGAAATAACTTTTTGTGTCTTGTGTATTTTGACTGTATTTTTGTTCAATTATGGCCCCTGTGAACCTAGCCCCGATTAAGGTTTGTACTTATAAAAGACTAACCAAACAATTCAAAGTTAGGCTTGGAAAAATTCAAGAAAATATAGATTATATTAATGAAAGTGCTAAAGCAAACAACCTATCCTCTGTGCAAATAAAATCACTTCATAACTATTTAGATGAAATCAGGAAAAAGCGAGACGACTTTGAACTAAATTTCAGGCGCGTTTTAGAACATTGTTCTGACGAAGAAGTCGATGACATTATTCTAAATGATGATGAAAACACTATTGGTGAATTATGTATACATCTTTGTAGTACTATGGAGTCACTAATCCCTATTGACGAACCTCAATCTCCCTCTCAAGAAATGGTGAATGATTCCAACTGTACTACTTTCATGCAACCTGTCCGCCTACCGCAACTTGACTTGAAAACCTTCTCGGGAAACTCAGCCGAGTGGATTAATTTCATCAATCTTTTTGATAGCGCTGTACACCTCAACACATCTCTGTCTCCAGTATCAAAATTTCAATACCTACTAAGCTGTCTAACTGAAGAACCTCTAAATTTAATTAAAAACTTAAACATCAGTGCATCTAACTACGAAATCGCATACAATTTGTTGCGCGATCGATACCACAATCACAGACGCTTAACTTCTTTACATTTAAATGCTATATTGGATCTTCCCATTGCTACATCTGAAAATACAAAATCAATACGTGAATTTCTAAATCATTTTCTGGAACATACACAATCACTTATTGCTTTAGAAAGTGACATCACTACAAATGACAATCCTTTGCTGTCAGCTCATTTGCTCCGTAGACTTGATAGAAATTTACGGCAAAAACTTGAACATTATCGCTCATTCAAATCATGTGAAACTCATTCGTTACCATCTGTGGACGAAATCATTAAATTTCTCAATGAAGAATGCTCAAACAGTGAAGATGCCAACCTACACTCTTCAACTTTTTGTCACAAGGCTAATTCAAAGCCTGCCCTCACATCTAGTAAAAATTACTCCAAACCAAGCACCCACTATACTGCACTTGTAAGCTCAGGTGATCACTCCACTTCTGTAAAGACATTTCCATCATGCTTTGCCTGTCAACAAACCGATCACAAAATCTACATGTGTAAGGGTTTTGCTAAGAAATCTCCAAACGAGCGTTACAAACTTGTAAAGGAGCAAAATAAATGTATTTCATGTCTTGGCAATCACACACTCAAAGATTGTCGCTCAACAGGCACATGTCTTAAATGTAAACAAAAACACCATACCTTGTTACATTTCGAAAATGTTGTAAAGTCGGTGCAGCCTCCTCCTATAGCCAAACCCTCAAAACCTTCAACTGCTACACCTTCTGTAGTCGCTTCTGCTCAACCAGAAATGTCGCTCTCGATTTCTCAGCCTGCAACTACGGTACTTCTAGGCACCGCTCTCATTAAAATTACCGCTACTAATGGAATCTCTCATGTCTTTCGATGTCTGCTCGACAGTGGAAGTCAACTCAACTTCATGACAGAGAGGGCAGCACAGCTATTAAACGTCTCTCGTCACCGCTCTACTCACACAATCGTGGGAATCTCTGCATCGCAATCCTCAACAAAAGGACATGCACTCCTAGAACTATCCACACTAGGCAGTGAAGTAATTGCTTCAAATCAACCTTTCCATATTCTAGATAGAATTTCCGCTCCTTTGCCGCGTACTCAACTCTCTTTTGAGGTTTACGAACTAGTAAAACCTTTTGTCCTCGCAGATCCGACCTTTCATATTCCTCAGAATATTGACATTCTCATAGGAGGTGCTTTGTTTCCAGAACTTCTTACTCATCAATCCTACCCATTGGGCTCAAACCTTCCATTCGTTATTGGAACACGATTGGGATTTGTGTTAATGGGCAATGCACCAACTTTGTCTAATTCTTCTCCCACCTCATGCCATTCGTCTCTACTATCCACTACAGACGAGTTACATAATACTCTACTTCGCTTTTGGCAACAAGAAGAGGTACCGCAGTGCAATCTTATCTCTGAAGACGATCGCATCGCTGAAGATCACTTCAAATCAACTCACTCCCGCTCTCCAGATGGAACATATGTGGTTCGACTCCCTTTCAAGGACCAACATCAACCACTGGGCACTTCAAAATCTGCTGCTGAACATAGACTTCACTCTATTGAACGAAAGTTTGAATCCAACTCTAATTTCAAGGAATTGTATACACAGTTTATGACTGAATATGAACATCTCGGACACATGGTCAAAGCATCCCCTTCCGATCTTTCGCAGCCACATTACTATTTGCCTCATCACGGTGTACTGAAAGAAACCAGTAGTACAACGAAACTTCGTACAGTTTTTGATGGTAGTTGCAAAACCAGTACCGGTGTCTCACTAAATGATATTCTTTTAACCGGTCGCAAACTTCAAATTGACATTTGTGACATTTTGTTGAATTTTCGTTCGCATAATTATGTGTTCAGTTGCGATATAAGGAAAATGTATCGTTGGATTCAAGTTCATCCTGACGACCAGAAGTATCAGTTAATTTTATGGCGTGATCCAAAGACTCAAGAAATCTCCACATACAAATTAACGACAGTTACATACGGTCTAAGCAGTTCACCTTTCCATGCCATCAGAACGTTACATCAACTTGCTGACGACGAAGGAGGGTCGTTCCCAGCAGCAGCCAAAGTTTTACGGGATAATACGTATGTGGATGACATCATCTGTGGAGCTCATACACTCAACGAAGCTAAGCAACTACGAGATCAGCTGATTGAACTTCTTGCACGTGGTGGTTTTGAGCTAAGAAAATGGACATCCAATTGCCCAGAAATACTCCAAGATTTGCCTCAAGATCATTTAGAAACACCAGTCTTTTTGGAAGCCACTAATCACCCTCATTTTGCCATTCTTGGACTACATTGGTCACCCATTTCAGATTGTTTCACTTACAACTTAAGTCTCCCTGATGGTCCTCCTACAAAACGATCAGTGCTGAGCATTATAGCACGCATTTTCGACCCTACCGAATTTTTGTCACCCGTGACCATGTGGGCAAAAACCCTCATGCAAATACTCTGGTCACAGGGTATTCAATGGGATGACACTCTTCCAAATGAACTTGCCGAAAAATGGCATATTTTTGTTGACGAAACCTCTCTACTTTCGCAGATTAAGATCCCTCGCTCGTTTCATTTCACTACCACATGTTCCTTACAACTCCATGGATTTTCAGATGCCTCCGAAGTAGGATACTCAGCAGTCTTATACTTCCGCTGTGAGTTTTCAACTGGAGAAATCATCACTCGTCAGATTCTCGCAAAAACACGTGTAGCTCCTTTGAAACGTGTTACTCTACCTCGCTTGGAACTATGTGGTGCACACTTACTTGCAAAACTCACAACTTACTGTTGTACAATTTTCAAAGAAAAGATTGACCTTTCTCAAACTACATTGTGGTGTGATTCATCAGTAACCCTCACTTGGTTACACACCCCCTCATATCGACTTAAAACGTATGTTGCCAACAGAGTTGCTCAAGTCCAAGAATTGATCCCCTCTCAATCCTGGCGCTACGTTCCCTCAACGGACAACCCCGCTGATTGTGCGTCGCGTGGTTTGCTTCCCGCTCAACTCATTGATCATCCTCTATGGTGGAATGGCCCTCCATGGTTAACTCTTTCAGATGATCATTGGCCATCTAATCGCTTCGTTCCCATAAACTTGGAAGACACTCAAGAATGTAAAACAATTCCTCTAAATGTCCTAGTTTCAACCCAACCTCCAGAATGGGATCTTCTCTCCAAGTACTCATCGTGGTCCAAACTACTTAGAGTAACAAGCTATGTCTTGCGGTTTATCCACAATGCACGTAACTCTGACCGAAGACATGGGCATCTCACCGTCTCTGAACTTAAGAACTCAGAGCGTACGATCATCAAGTGTGTACAAGCTACAAGGTTTACGAATGAATTGACTCTACTTCACAAAAACAAACCCAGTACCTCTAATCTTCAACGTTTAGACCCTTTTCTGGATGCTTCCGGCATAATTCGTGTGGGAGGCCGGCTTAAGAAGCTATCGTTGAAATTCAACGTCAAACACCCAATAGTACTTCCAAAGAAGCACCATATCGTTTATCTTCTCATAGACTTTGTCCACACTACTCACTTACATTCCGGACCACAACTGACCCAAGCAATCCTTTGCCAAAACTATTGGATTCTTTTGGCTCGTCAAGTCATACGGACACGTTATCATAAATGTGTAAAATGTTTCTAAATGAAACCAAAGAAAATCACCCCACTCATGGGATATCTTCCTACCGCAAGAGTAACTCCAGCTCGACCATTCACTACCAGTGGCGTTGACCCCTTTGATGTGAAAATTGTTAAAGTGTTCCCTCTCCCTCAAAACTAAGCCATAAAACTTAGAAAGACCTGTAAATAGCTGTAAATAATATTCAGAATATTCTTCAGTGCTCCGTTTTTTATACAATTTGGTGTTCATTGTTATAAAACTATCGTTTTATGGAGGCCGGTATGTTCAGTAAAAGGCCAGCTGACCATATGAGCATATTAAAATAATCCCCACATGTCAACAACAATACAATAATAAAATTGTAAAAATGTAAAGATTCCAAGAAAAACATTCTGGTTCAAGAAGTGCAACTTTTCTCTCTTGTAATATCGCTTCTGTGTAACATAATTCATTTCTCTCTCCTTTTATTTTGACTTATTTCATTTACCTTTTCCTTTTGTGTTCATTAAATAAACCCTTTTTAATTTCACTCTAAATTCTGTGTACCTACTGTGAGAACATTTGGACATTAATGAAACATATTATCTTCTTAACTAGAGCCAACATTCGACCAGATCTTCTTTCAAGACCTTAACGTCATGAAGTGGTAACATAACTATAGTTCAGAATTAAAAATTATACCAAAAGTCCAATATTTTCTGTTGTCAAAATTAAATTAATAACCCATATACAGTCCACTTTATTATTTCTACAATAACCTTTTGATTACGCTACAATATGGTAGAGGTCAGCATACGTTTTATTATCTGTTAAAGTGTTTATCAATTAAATAATTTGTTTTATATAATCAGGTTATTGTTAGGAGCTGAAAAATTACGTATTTATGGAATGAATGTTCAAAATATAACAGTTATTCAATAAATAATAGCATATTCAAATGGTTTCTAGAAGAGAATATAAAAAACTAATTAAGTCCAAAATTTTTGTCCAATTTATTAAAATTTCTAAACTCATTTTTTTTTTGCGAAATATTATGAAAAACATGTATATGATGCCGATGGCTCTTACCATGTATTTTCTGCGGCATAAATCGTTTAGTAGTTATTCATATTTTTGTTTCTATGAGGTACTAAAAATAATAATCAACGTCACATCTTTCTCATACCTATTCTATCCTTTACTCATATTTAAATGTTAGTTTATCCACAATTTTGAGCACCTAAAAACGTTTAGTTTCAAAATGTTCGTTGTCCAAAGAAGTGCTCGGGATGGTAGACTATATTGATTATTGACGTAGCTCTTAGAAGCTGGCCAAAATCCTCTTCAATAATGGCAGCTTGGCACACAATACTACTGGAGAACAGCCAGTTATACTCAATGATTTGGCGATTCCTGTTTTATTTATTTTAATTTTTTATAAAACTTAAATCGATAAGATACACTCTTCCTCGAGTTAACTTTTTTAAATATGTTTAGGTTTGAGATATTATTAAGTTCTTGTGAGTATCAAAGTAGGCTAATTTCAAACTTTATGGTTTTAGTTTAGAGATGTAAGCTATGCTTTATAATGTGTGCAAAACTGCAAGCAATATTTAAAGCAATGAGTAAGTTCCAACAATTAAACTAGTTTGAATAGAATAAATCACAACATTTTCCAAATAACTTAATTAAAGATGGCATCATTTTCAATTGATCTTATACCAAGGACAATTTTAAATTAAACTGTTAATTAATAAACCAGACATAATATAACATGATTTGATTTCTTATTCAACAAAAAATAGTTTGTTGTGCAAAATTTAACATTGTAGAATTAAACATTCTCGACTTAATAATATTCAGAAAATAATAAGGAAATTTACAAGATAACGCTTTTTAATTCATCATAATGTGACCCCTTTATGAAAAAAATACGAGTTATTTTTTAAAATCAGATCCCAAAAGTGAAGTGGCAGCTTTGATCAACTGATATGCTGCAAGTGAGACCAAATATGTGTGGATGCTGCTTAAACATGTATTGATTAATTTATGAATAACTAATCAATTAATTAATCAATAACATTTAATGATTGTTCCCTGTTATCGGGATATTGAATTGAAGAGAACCACAATCAGGTTATTTAGATGACTATGTTGTTTGATGCCACTAATATTGTAAAACAAATTTTAAAACTGAATTATTTGTAAAAAGATTTACAGTGACAGTCCTTTTTCAGGATTTCAATAATTGGTCACTCATTCTTAGTTTTCCCTTCAAAATGCACAAAAAAGTATGACAGAATCGCACTTATCTCAAATATTTACTATCCTAAAAACTGTTGTTACAAGTAACACACTTACTTTCCAAAACATTCCTGAGACATAATCTGTAGTTTTGTTTATAATTTAAAAATGTGGGTACATTTCTAGTGAATGTGTTTAACTCGAACGTTTTAACTCTGACAGTGAGATTTTCCTACTTTCAAGCTCTGATCCGATTGAGGTGTTATCTCGCACGCTCTCGTTCCCTAATCTGAACAAACAATGCCCTCTCAGGGAAATTGTTACATTTCCTTGTCATGTTTTCGGTGTCAAACTGAAAACAAAATACCTCCACCGCAGCAAACCTGCAGACTATGTATATTTTCTTATTCGATTTTTACTAAATTATATCCTTAAACTTGTCAGATCTATTCCCTATTTTATTGCCGTTAGATTTAATGGGTACCAAAGTTTGATGCAACAGGAAGGTGCCAAATCCCATCAAAATATATTTATAAACAAGCAAACTACAACAGTTTACTTTTCCTCCATAAGTATAATATGGGAATTTTAAATGTATATATTTTTTGAATTTCATCGTGATTTCAAATCCTACAACAACGTTTCAATGTACAATATTATTTGTTTTAAAGCTCTACACGATTATAATGAAAATTGGGCATTTATATATTTTAAATATTAAAACTAAAAAAAAAAACATAAATCGGTTCCGGGTCTAGGTTTGCTGTGCCAACTACGGTAATAACTTATTCCCTATATGGGAAGTTCACTAAATTGAATCAGATGAATACCAATCTCAACATTTTTCAAAACATCTAGAGCACATATAAATCATAACAGGGATGATTCCTTAAATACAGTTGACAAACATTTATGATATTCTATAGATAATTTAATTTGGACTTAAACCAAACCAATTCCCCCCCCCCGTATTAACCTACGTAAAAATATCAATTTCCCGTTAAAGAATTTTTTTTCTTTACTAACATTTTTGTCCTAGGACGCTAGGCACGAGCCAGGGATTGTTTTTCACATTACTTCAGGCTAGACCTAGGGGTTGCGGCATTATTACTTGATAAAATCCATTGGTGATTTGGCAGGATTTAAACCTGAGACACCTCAAGGACCGAAGTCCCGCGCTCTAACGACTACACCAGCTCGCCTCCCCTTCTTTACTAACATGGAAGAATTGTGGGAATATTTTCCCTTTTTCTTGTTGTGTCTATCTACAACATTGACATTTTTTATTTTTTTAATATGGTAGGTCAAAAGCCTGGTCATGTTACTATCTGGCCCCGACCCCTTTTGTTAGAAGCATCTTGGTTTGATAGCCAATGAATATGACGTCTTCCTCCTGTATTGAATTGGTACTATTTATAATTTAGGGCGCTTTCATTGCCTCACCCTGTAGAATAACATCTACCACTCTTTAATCATAGACACATTATCTCATAGACTCTACTACTGCACTTAACTACGTTTTGCAAGATGATTAAACCTAATTATAACTAGGCTTATAATTATCACATTACCACCACGGCCACGGCATCTGCCCCAGTGATGCATCTCATAATCGGTTTAATTATTCAACATCAATCACCAAAGATAATCTGCTTAGTTCGGTCACAGAAACGTCATAAACAGCTGATTAAAGCTGCCAACTTATCAACATACGAGTGTACCTTTTTGTAACTTGTTTTATTACTACTTATTTGTTAGTTTGTCTAACGAATTGTTATCTAACAAGATCATTAGGCTGTAGATAATCTATAATGATTGGGGTTTTAATCCTGGGCAAGCTTATTTCTCCACAAGCAGTTTCATTTCCAAATAGTAGATATCTCAAGAGGAGACTGTGTACATACAGTATAATCCAAGTCATCATATGAATTGACCTTAACGACAACTTATACTAACGTTTAAGTTACACCATGTCAGTGATACGTAACATCCATTCCTTAAAAAAGGTTTGATAGCTTCAATAACAAGATTTATTTGAATCTGAACAACTTAAAAAAAATATTTTTAAAATTCTCATGAATTAAATAGGATTATTTCACAATATTTAACTGTTGAATAAATTTTCTCCACGTGCAGAATTACGAACCATCCTCTTGATATTTGTATGCAAAAGTAGCTCTCAGAAATAAAATTAGGGAAGCACTGCAGAAAGCGCTAGTTGCAGCGTCTGTTTAATTAAATCTTTATGTTTGTTTTATGCCGCTATAACGTTTGTTCATCATGAGCAATAACTGCATTTTGTTTCAATGCATTAATTAAATTAAAGTCATAATGAGACATGTACAGGGTGAGGCAGTGAGAGCACCCAAATGTTTTTTTCTTTGTCACACTATAAGAAAAGCAACAATGAACGAACAGATAAACTTATAACATCTATTTACAACATGATCATTTAAAACTAATAAAAAATGTAAACCAATATCAGCTGTTAAATTAAGCCTTTGTTAATACAGAGCACGAATACTAGAAAACACCTAGTATAGACCATAAACATAAACAAATTACGTTTTTGGCCCGAAAGTAAACATTATTTAACATTGTTTAAATGGAACTGTCTAAACCATATGTTAATGCTATTAGTATAGGATTCGGGCCAAAAACGTCATTTGTTTATGTTTATCCATACCTACATTTTTCTAGTATTCGTGATACAGAGTGACTGGTCATCAGTCACGAAGTCTTCCATGCCCTGTTTAAGTTGGAGAATCAACCACCTTGATACAACATTTTTTTTAAGTATTTATTTACAATGTATTCTATACTAGAACATGTCCAGATATGCATAACCAGTTAGTCAGTTACCCTAGTTACACTAGTTAGAAACACTGTTATCATTCCATTGCACCCAGAAGGGGTTTCTTCTGTGTGAGTCGCAGTGTCGTGGGACAATAATTAAGTGACATTATGTAATTAACACCTGATTGTTTTATGGTATTAGAAACAACCCAGTATTAGGAAAATCCCACAACTTAAAACTTTGAAGAAATCGTTTACAGAGACATGAATTAACTCATTTCATCAGTTAACATTGTCTCAACAAGAAGTGTTTTTTACGCGTTTCCTCGTTCAACAAAACCATCATCTTACTAATTGCTTTCTTTACTGAAACCTTGATAAGACGTTTCATTAAACAAGGTTATTTTAACATAAAAACTGTTAACATTTTTATACTTAAGTTTTATGTAAATTAGTTAAGGTAGAACATGTTAATTATTAAGCTATTGTTTTGTAAATGTTGTTCATCCCAGATAAAATATATTTATGTTAGCTATACTAAGCAAGATCATTTACAACTTATCATAAAAATAAACTGTGAAATTTTTTAAAATAAAATTGGTGTTCTATATAAAATTATCCTTTGTATTTTGCACAGGTTGTGTCTAAATATTTCACGTTGTTTTAATGTATTTTAATCTGTTAGTACATATGATTATTTTTTGCTTATATAAGAGCTCAACAAACTCATTTTTTCATATTAAACGAATAATTTACCATTGAAAAAACATGACTAAAACTTTTAACTGGAAGAGATAAGCAAGTAGAATTTACATCGTAATAGTCCAGGAGCTGAGGGGGTTTGAGCATGCATAAAAGTAGTACGCAATGTTATTGCTGATTATTGTAATATGGACTGTGGTGATCAAAATTACGTATGTCGCCTATTTCAAAAGTGGTCGATAAGGTGGGGGGGGGGGAGGGGGCAAACATGGCGGTTTGCGCTATGCGTTAAAACACTGATAGTTCGAAAACGGTAAAAGATAGAACATCGGTTAAAACGTCGTTGTAATTCTAAAAATATGGACAACAATAATGGTTATTGGGTCCGAGGTCGTATCTCTATAAATAAACAAGTTATTGTATAAAATATGTAAAAATGGACTTTTCGTGTAGTTTTTTTACCGAAAGTAGAATTAATTTGTGAGTGTCGCAAAGAAGTAATATCAAATATCTTTGGTGATAGTTGTAATATGGACTGTGGTGATAAAAAATACGCATGTCGCCTACTTTTCAGGTGGTCGAGAACTTGGGGGGAGGGGGACAAAGATGGCGGAACGCGCTATGCATCGAAACGACTGTAGCTCGAGAACGGTACGAGATAGGACATCGGTTAAAACGTAGTTTTAATCCAAAAAATATTACCAATAGAAAAGGTCATTGGGTAAAAAGTTGTATCTTAACTAATAAAAAAGTTATAACAATAATAAGTTTAACAAAATCTACATCGTACAGCTATTTTTTTCGAAAATCGTATGGATTGTTGATAAATAATAGTGTAATTACTTGATTACTCGGCTAAATATTAACTAGATGCATTTTCTTATAAGAAAAAAATATATTATTACGAATACATTTGGTTTAAAATGTAAAACACGGCCTCCTAACGCCTTGGGGTTGGTCCTCATAATAGCTGCGCAGTGCTGCTGATATAGGCACAACTGTTAATCTCCCCAAAGTTCATTGCCTTCCAACTCAGTGATATCGGGGTTGTGAAAGTGTTTGTACGGTTTGTACTGTTTAATACTACTGACATATATTATGTTTTATTTATACAAATAACTCTTTTATAAATTTTAATAGTTATTTAATTATTTTAAATTTCAATACATTTTATTTTAAGTTGCTTACGTTTTTTTTTTAATTGTGTGTGGCTGGTTTTTATGTACGTTTGTTCTTAGTGACTAGTGGATTAGGCAATAAAATTTCATCAACTTACAAAAGTTAGGTACCTATTTAAATTCAACAAATAATATGAACAACCAGTGTAATTGTTATGGATAGAATGAAGAGATTTTCCGTATTTTTTGCTATAAGGTATTTACTTTTGTAGTAATGTTTTTTTATTTCATATAATTGTATTGAATAAGAATCTGTTACATAATCATATTGTAATAACCTACAACATTATAATAATTAAAATTGGATTTGTAGTGGTAGTCTGTATTATGCATTTGATTGCGGCGAAACCCCAAGTATTATGTAGTTTGGAGGCCGTGTTTTACATTTTAAACCAAATGTATTCGTAATAATATATTTTTTTCTTATAAGAAAATGCATCTAGTTAATATTTAGCCGAGTAATCAAGTAATTACACTATTATTTATCAACAATCCATACGATTTTCGAAAAAAATAGCTGTACGATGTAGATTTTGTTAAACTTATTATTGTTATAACTTTTTTATTAGTTAAGATACAACTTTTTACCCAATGACCTTTTCTATTGGTAATATTTTTTGGATTAAAACTACGTTTTAACCGATGTCCTATCTCGTACCGTTCTCGAGCTACAGTCGTTTCGATGCATAGCGCGTTCCGCCATCTTTGCCCCCCTCCCCCCAAGTTCTCGACCACCTGAAAAGTAGGCGACATGCGTATTTTTTATCACCCGAAAAGTCCATTTTTACATATTTTATACAATAACTTGTTTATTTATAGAGATACGACCTCGGACCCGATAACCATTATTGTTGTCCATATTTTTAGAATTACAACGACGTTTTAACCGATGTTCTATCTTTTACCGTTTTCGAACTATCAGTGTTTGGCTGGACGCACACTGATCCAGCATTTCACCTGAAGCAAAATGTTGCACAACGATTTGCTTGAAGCGTTTTGTTTATTTGCTTCTCCAGTGTGCGGGAGGTTCAAGCATGATTCAGCAAATGGTTTCAAGCAAAATTAAGAAAAATAAATATAATTACATATTATGTCTACTCGTCTTATACCGCAGTATTGTTTTAACATATGTGACGAGGAAGTCGACTATTGCTGTATGTCAGTTTTTGCAAAATGCTGGACTAAATAGAAAGACAACATTGGGTTCACCCAAATCAATCTGTTGATAGACAGCTTTCCTCTCAGAAATTAAATCAGATCCAAAGAAATTTTACAATCATAGAAAGGGTTTTAAATACGGTAAGAAATTATTATTAGATAGTGTCGTGATGGTTATATAAATAGGTAATGATTAATGAACTGAATAACCTTGGTAATTTCTTAATTATTTTACTACTTTGCATGACTACCAAAATGGTAGCAAGAAAAATTAAACAACAGTATTGTTCAATATAAATTCAAAATATAATTGTTAAGTTTTAACGCAACTTCTAAATTCATTTTTCAAAGAAGAGTTATTTTTTAATCAACAAACGGTCAATTGAATTTTGAAAGCCACTAAGCTTTACTAGCTAGAAAGGATTTGCGCATGCGCATAACGTTTTGCTCCTTGAAACAAACATCGTGCTGTATGGGATCCATTCGTCGAGCAACTGCTCAAATGTTTCAAGGCGTTGCGAGGTGCCTCGCAACGTTTGCTTGATCAGTGTGCGGCGTCCCATTGAAATACATGGAGCGCTCGTACCCAGCGAAACATTTTGCCTCGCAACACTTGCTTCAGGTGAAATGCTTGATCTGTGTGCGTCCGGCCTTTTAACGCATAGCGCAAACCGCCATGTTTGCCCCCTCCTCCCCACCTTATCGACCACTTTTGAAATAGGCGACATACGTAATTTTGATCACTACAGTCCATATTACAATAATCAGCAATAACATTGCGTACTACTTTTATGCATGCTCAAACCCCCTCAGCTCCTGGACTATAAAATAGATAGCCTGTTTTCTATTTCGGTTACATTTGATTGCAATTATGTTGACTTAATATTTTCTTGTAACCAAAAGTATATTTCACGGCACACCTAACTCTTTAATCACTACTTAGTAAATTGTTTTTTCTTTTTTTGGATGGTAAAGTTTTGTAAATATATTATTTAGTGGAACAACCAGAATTATGTAGTAAACAGTACTTTAAAATACATTCTTGTGAACCGAGCTTGTTCCTTAAACATGTTTTCAGCTAATCCACAATAATTATTGAAACACAGGAGTACGTTATTTTATTTGTTTGCTGTCTATGAAAGATGTATTAACTACATATCAACATTAAGCATTTTTACGAAAACAATACTTTCTCCGTAAGGAGAGAAAAAATAGGTTCTTCTGTTATAAGGAAAAAAACTTTCATGAAAAGTGTCAAGTGGTACATTTATTTCTCTTCAAATAAAATATTGTTCAATCCCTTTAGTATTACTAAAGTATTACTAAAGTATAGTGACTTTAGTATTACTAAACCAAGAACACCTGCAAACTGTTATTGATACAAGACGTAAAATAGGAATTAACATGTGTTTAGTTTAGGACTTTGATTTGGTATTATGTGCTCCATAAGTTCCATGCAACTGAAGCCATGTGTTTCTAAAGCCGTATTTCCAACTCACTGTAAACGTTGTTTCTGAGTTAACTTGTTGGTTTGGAACATCTGGTTGTATTGGTTCGTTTCAATTACACGTTCTAATATAGGCAGTTATACATAGGCCTAATTGAAAAGCAAATAAAATAAAGATCGGTTGGTATAACATCATTTTGCAAATTTTAATTTCATTAAAATACATACAAACTTTTTTATTTACACCTATGTTTCGAAAACCGTTCTTACAACACATCTATGATGTATACGAAAATTCATTGCCATGTTTCTATTAGTTTCTAAGTAATAGTGTCCACAAAAATGTCTTTTCAACTTTATACTTGAACGATATTGTTAAGATTTTAGATGTCCAAGAGTACTAGAAAAATATAATTGAAAAAGCACCCAGAGCTACAAATTGATATTATCTATAGCCTAACGCGAATCAAATTCACAGAGAAAAAGACTACACACTCATTATAAGACAATAATCAAATTGGAAATCGGATTCTCTTTTAATCCAATTAGTTCAAACAATTTCGTTGTAACAATATTGTTGCTGACGATGAAAATAACTCGTTTTAGCGTGGTGTGCTTTGAAACAATAATTATATTCGTTGAAGAATTTAATAAAGGTAGTATGACAGTGAGAATTTTAAGGTTATTACCAATTAGTAAACTCGTAATGATTTTCTTAGTGTTAGTGGAACATTTTACAAAGCTGATAACTGTTATAATGTTGAGTTGGCAATGTAATTGTCACTAAACAGCATTCAAAAATTGTTTGTAACTAAACAAATTTATTCTTTGCATTTTAAGGAAGCTGAGCCTTCACTAGCAGTTCACTATACTGCAGGGAAATAGCCCTGTATTTTAGCACTGACTTCTGTATCTATACTTATTTAATACGCAAGCAGGATTTTTGTGACAATTACTCCTCCGAAACTACTGAACCGATTGACATGTTTTTGGTGTCATTGTAAAGAGCGTAACGTGAAGTTGTGCAGGAAACTTTCTTTTTAGGTAAATAATTAGAGAGTGAGGCCCTGGGGCCCTTTAAAGTTTCGTATTTATCCATAAGATTAACATGGGAAACAAAATTTGTTATGAAACTCCAGCTGTTGTCAGAAATTAAAAGTGAAATATTTATTTATGGTATCCATGGTAACAAAGAACAAACCCACAAAATTTAAAAATGTAAACAATCAGAACTAACTGTCAAATTAATTTTGATTTCAAAATTCCACACAGCTGGTCCAAATATATTAAATACTGCATGATTATTAGAACAGGAACTGTATGGATCATAAACATAAATAAAATATGCCACTCGCCCGAATGTAAACATTTAACATTGATTAAATGGAACTACTGTCAAACTATATGTTAATGTCATTAGTATGGGATTCTTTCAGTTACGTCATTTGTTGACCGAGTCTGTCCAATATTTTTTAGCTGCTATTTTACATTTACAACAATATTTTACAGGAAATAATTGCTAGATAAACTCATGGATATAAGTAATAATTCAGATTCTACAATCATTGCTGTTGTTATTAAAACTGTGCATCCGCAGCAAACCAATATTTCCATTTACCTGGCTTAATTTCTACAAACATATTCCCTGAAAATGGTCATTGTTTCCTACATAAATAACAATAAGTTAATTTTAATATGAGTACCTAGGTTTGCTGCTACAGGGAAGGTAGGTGTGTTTTTGTTGAAATGTGGACAGCTTAGTATGATTGTTATTGGTTTGCAAATCCTAATTGCTCGAATTCGAGCAACATGTACACTAGTAGTCTTAAAAATGCTTTGAGCATTTCCCAATTATTGTTGAAATCTATGTGTTAGAACCATGTGTTTTGAGATCAGGTGTTGCAATTAGAATTAGCTGTAGATACCTAAAACGCAGATTTTTAGAAAAATATTTCCATAACAAGTTTTATTTCTTACTCATTTAAATAACCTCAGTTTTAAAATTAAAATTGGAGTTCTGTAATTTGGTTTGCTGCTAAGAGGTAAAAAGTGGGTGTGTTTTTCCTGTTTTTTATTCATAAACAAGCTAACAACAATTTTTTTTCTCCTTAAGAATGAATTGTAAATGTAGCGCTAACTTTATTTAGCATTTATCATTTGAGTATAACAGATACATAGTGGAATGTGGTTCAATAATTGAAGATTGAAAATTGTAAAATTATTGGTGTACTAGTAGCTTTTTATTTTATCTGAGTTTATAAATCATATGTTTCCTTACCTTTTGTTGTATTAAAAATCATTACATTACTGTACTGGCATTATTGTCACATAGGTTATTGATTTGTTCATTGATTTAAATATATATGCATGTTTTAATTGTAAATGTGTTATTTATTGTATTATTTACAAAAACTAATTAAACGCTATCGAGTATTAATTTATTACTGTTCTAATAGAGCAAGACAAATTGGCTGAAAACAACGTCCTGCTTTCACGTGTTCTCATACATGCCGATCTACTCTGCTATCTATCGGAACCCAGTAGAACCAATCTGTCAGTAACGTAGATTTTTAAAACTGCTTCTCTACCTGTAAACAAATCTAAAAACGGCGTGTAAATAAAAAATATTTATTTTGGAACGTGTATATTTGTCATAAATGCATATTCCAAAGCTGCGCACAGTAGGCAATTTCCCTAACCCATAGTCTCATTTGTAAATAGTTGAGTCTCGCTAGTAACAAGTTAGATTGTCAGAACATATAATCGTGCAGCAACCAGGTTTGTAATGGGTGGACCGATGCTTCTAAGTGTAGTATTCGTGGATAACGTCCAGAACGTTGTTCGTCGGAACTTAAAGAGAACCGCATTCTGTAAAACGTATTTAGAATACAAAACTACAGCAATGGGTGTACTGGTGTGTGATAACGCACCCAGTCAAGAGCTGGGCCCAGCTCTCCACTTTCACTTCAGAAGCGGAATTTGTTCACCTTTTGTTTTCTAATTTTATAAAATTTAGTCCTTGGGGACCCCTATGATGTAACAAATACAAAGACATTTAGGAAAACATTTGCCCTCTTTTAGTGAGTTTCCCTTATGGATATAGGGAAAATAAGCTAATAAAATTCACTATTGCAGTAGACATCCTATCTATATAGACCAGCTGTCGCCAATTTGTTATTGAAAAAGAAAATAGTTGTGTGGACCAGTCACAGAATAGGCTAGTGTCTAAAATCAATTTTGTACTATTTTTACCGATTTACTTTTTCATTTTGATGTCCCCAGCAGAGGACAAAAACACCATCCATTCATATTTTTTAAAACGCTAAGATTTTTGCAAATTTTGCCTATTTGTACAAAAGTTTAGCCTACCCACGTGAAAAGATAAATTTAAATACCATCTTATGCACATTTTGTTACATATATATAAATATAGAAAAAGTCAAAATGAATATATGGACACTGAATGTAGTTTTCTATTAGCCTACTTTTTTACCAGCATTCATTGTCAAACGATATCAGTGAGATATCCTGGATCTTAGAAATAATTATTCTAGTTAGGTAATTAGTTATATCGAGGTTAATGAAGAAATATTCTCGCACTCTGTCCGGAGTTTAATTAAAGTTTTCTCAAAGGAATAAAAAATACCAATTATCTCGAATTGTTATAAGGTTCTTTTATGAAATTTCAATCAAACCTTTTGTTAGACACCATCATTAATTGATAGCCCAATAAAAATGGCAAATGGGTCCAGATTTGATCCCATTAAAAACCAATAACATCCCGTTTTGACCACGAGTATTATAGCTACTAAACAACCCGTAAAATTTGGTTTAACATACCAGAGACATACAGCAGCCTAAATCGTAGATAGTTTGATTTAGTTTAAGTGTAGTTTATGAAAACAGATTATACAGGGTTGAAAAAATTCCGGAACAGTTAAATATTTCCAAAAGTTATAATGGCAGAGCTTTAACACTTGGTACGGCCCAATAGGAGCCAGAAGAAAATCTGAGGTCGATATGCACACTAAGCCCTTACTAGTAGAATACAGTTCTGCAAATTTGAACTCAAACGGTCAACCGAGTCGAAAATAGCAGCCATCCAAAAATATGTTTAATCTGTCATTTTAAATCTTTGAACGGCTGCCATTTTTTACTGAGTTGTTCGCTTGAGCTCAATTAAATTGGGATATTATGTTCCACTAATTAAGATCTTTTATTTTATGTACATATCAACCTATTCATACATGTATGATTTTCCTCCGATTTAGCAGGTAGAACTTTTTCTGAGGATGTAGCTTATATACTAGCAGTGCCAATTCAGTGTGTCTTTGAATAGCTGTCATTTTTGTTTCGGTTGTTCATTTAAGTTCGGGTTTTTATTTATTTATTTACGGCAAAATCGCCATTTGTACAATCAATTACATGCATAACAATTTGTGGATTTATTAATTTGTGGGTTTGCTAAGTTGTAGGCCTATTTTACTAACAAAGAACCTCAATTTGATGTGCAAATCAACATATGCTTACATTTTAGATTTTATTCTGATCCTAGTGGGCCGTCCCCCTGAGGAGGTAGCGTATCACCATAGACTAAGCAACACTGATTTATCTATGGTATCACTGAATAATGCGTTAAACATATGTTAATGCACAGTAACTCTGTACCAAGTTTTTAAGCTCTATCTGTATTACTTTTTGAAATATTTAGCCGTCCCGGGACTTTTTTCCATCATGTATATAATGAAGATGAAAACATACTCTGTAAAAATACAAAACAGATATATACCTCAAGACTGAGTCTGCTGATCTATAATAATGATAACTAAATAAATATGTCTAATCTATGGTCGTACTCAATGGCTGTGTATGAAAAAGCCATTATTACAGTACAGTACACAATACATTGCGTCATTTAATCAGCTGATCAACCAGTGAAAGCACTAATAATCAGCTGATCAACCATTGAAAGCACTAACAAGATGATTCCTGTACATTAGCGTCGAATCCCTAAACTGTATATTGTATAGTCCATGGCAGACTTTTCACAAACTAAAATACCATCATTAATTTACAACCAAACTAAAATGTTATGTTTGGGGTTGACTTTTAGGACCTGTTTCTTAATAAACTACAAGTTACAAGTTGTAATTTGCAATTTTGATTAGATTTGCATTGGGTCAGCTGATTTACTAATGATATTAGTTTGTAGTTTATTATGAA
Organism: Macrosteles quadrilineatus; assembly: GCF_028750875.1. NCBI lineage: Eukaryota > Metazoa > Arthropoda > Insecta > Hemiptera > Cicadellidae > Macrosteles > Macrosteles quadrilineatus. The sequence continues at coordinate 31,398,084 of NW_026542598.1, read as the reverse complement.
ACACAAATGTTTTTCATTGTATTTGTTTTATAATTAAGAACACAATGTATTCTAATAAATGGTACAAAGTGTACAGATGAATATACTAAACGATATACTGAATTTTTCACATTCACATTTATTTATCGTCAGTCGATAAAGTAATGGATTACATTCAATATACACTAATAAAGTCAATAGACTGTGTTAGCTCTTTTATGTATGACTAGCTGTACCCGCGGGCTTTGCCCCGTTTAACTTCTTAATTTTCAAGATGAGCTCGTTCGCATGGTTTAAGCCCGTCCTGGTTGCAGTTCGTTCGCTACGCTCACTCACCTTTTGGTTGCAAATCAGCTGTTGTCATAAATAAAAAAAATAATAATAGTACTGCACCCTGTTCGTTATCCTTGTAACTTTAATGCTATTGAACATCATAGAACAGGACCTACTTGTTTAATTGAAACACCTGTTAAGATTCATTAATTCCTTTTAAATATGAAAAATCATAAGGTTAACATGGGAAACTCCAGAGCCACTGGGGCGGAGCCCGAAAGCTCGATTAGAATAAAAACTACTTAGTAGTTTTCCTATTTAATGTCCAAAGAATCGGTGTACAGAATTTCAGCCACCTAGGTAAATGGGAAGTGGGAGAATTAGTAACGAGTGAGTGATTGAGTGAGTGTGTCAGTGAGGGCTTTGCCTTTTATAAGTATAGATAGTGGTTTTTTGTGTAACTAGTGGGAGAAGTGGCACTTTGCTGCACACGAGAGAAATGTTTACGCACGAGCCGTAGGTGGACGTGGAAAGTTCCTCGAGTGCAGCAAAGGCAGTTTGCACTCGCGTTACATTATGTCCTACAGTTACTATAAACCATATAAATAATTAGTCTTTCAAACACTGTACAACGCGTTTTTAGGTTAGGTTAAATCCAGATATTGAACGAAATTGGAAACGCTGCAACAGCTGATAGTAGTCGTAATAACTTTAAGTGTTGCCAACCTATTTTCAAGCGTACACAGATTACGTGCACAGTAAAAGCACGCGGTTTTGTGTTGTTTGGTTGGAATACTATGTGTGCGCCAAAGTAAAAACTGTGCGCCAAAGTAAGGCTTTCTGTACTATAATCTGTCGAAGAAAGCTCACTTTATCGGGTGACTGTAGGGAAAAAAATGTTGACTGTTGACTTATAAAACATTATAACGTTTTCGTTGTCGTCTTCTTGTAATATTCCAACGATTGTTTAGTATTATGGGAAGTTATTATTACCAATAAAGTCACTTATAATTTTTAACATAAAACACTTTTAATCTGTATGTATATAAATAGATTAGGGTTGATTTTACTAGGAAAATACAGGATGACATTTATATCCCATAGAGCTTTCAAGGGAATTTTTAAATGTATTTAACCCAAAAATCGGATCCAAAGCTTTTTCCCACCAACAAAACTAAAATAATAACAATTGTGTGTTCAAACATTATGTGGAAAAAACGCACACATATAGACAAACCTTACTCGTGCTTTTTATTCTTGAAAAGTCTTGGGCTCAGCATGAAATGAGGAGGTTTAATTTTGCTAGAAAAGTCATTGTCAAAGTTAATTTCAAACTTTGTTGTTTTAAGACCACAACTAAAAAGGTAACAACTATTGTTGTGAGAAAAGGGAAAATCCAACAACTTTAAGGCTTAAAACTTGTGTAATATGCAGAGTTAACAAGCCACTAAGGCAAGTTTAAACTGAATTGTGTTTGTTCTTCTACTTTGATGGATTGTACAGCTTTGTTCTGGAAGGTTTGTTTTTATCCTTTTAAATTACAGCTACAGGAATATTTTAGAGTTTAATATCCATGCTGATAGTTTGTAAAGGATATTTAGTATAGAGAAAAATCAAAATATGTGTTTATTTCTTAAAATAATTTGCCTATATTATGTTTGTATGTATGTATTGATATTGTTTGAAACATTAGCCTATTATGTAACAATTAAACAATCCAGAAAGATTACTTAGCATTGGTATTTAAGGTGAACTAGAAAGTGCTTATCTTTATAGGTAATAGTTTTACAAGAGATGAGCTATGTATATGCCATAGTAGTTAAAAAGTATCATAGCCAAGAGAATTAAACACATAATTAAATATATACATTTGTAAATATTTTGTCTATGCTTTACTGCACGTTGAAATTGTTGACAAAAATAAGGAATCATAGAGTTCTGTGGCCTTTTTTTGTACAAGGACTGAGGCCTTTAACATGTACAGAAAGATACAAATTTGAAAGCCTTACGACAAATATTACCTTTCTTCTTTTTTTGTACATCCTAAAAATATAATTCGTCGTCTTTTAACAAAGTTCCTAAACATTTCTATCAAAACACCCAAATATGCCATCAGCTCACGTAAAATAATCAAGGAGAACTGGGTGTAGTTTAGAACCATAAAAAGCTACTGACATTGTTCAGGGCCTTACCAGCGATCTTTGATTATTAGACAACTATATACATTCAGCTATCCAGCCACACCAGCAATAGCAAGGGAAAAATAATTTGCAATGCGAAACTATAAGGCTCTAGATGTAGACTAAATTTACTCATGCTTAAATACGTATACAATTTGAAAAAAAAAATGTATTCCACAAAGGTAAAATCTTCTATTCATCTAGGTGTGAAACTTTGCTGTAGAAGTGTTCAATGAGGTTAACAAGATAATGAGTTGGCAAAACTCCTAGTTAAAACTTAATTAACAACAATTAAGGTTGGACACCTGATATTCTACCTCTGGTTTTACACAGTGGAATAAATCTAATATTTCATTAATGTTTTTGTATTGGTTATTTGTGAATAGATACTGAATGTAGAAGTGAGGTTAACATAAACAAGTCCGAAACTGATTTCTTCGTATGTTGAGTGTAAAGTTTGGTTGTAAAATAAGCTCTAAACCGAAGGGACAAGCTTTAAAACTAGTTTATACTGGAGTATTGACAACATGTGCAGTATATGGTTATTCCTTTGGTTGAAGTACAATATAGTTTGGCTACTATACAGTAAAAACTTTGCAACTAAACTCGAAGGTGATCCTTGCAAACTTGAGGTCAGTCAGAGGTAAAAGTGCGTTTTTCATAAACCTTTAACAGGTTCACATCCCATCCCTCTGTATGTGTGTGTGTGTGTAGTCTTCTTACACATAGTAGTGAATGTGTTGCCCCCCCCCCACCAAAGGGTCCCAAACAAATTTCCTTCCTTGCGCCAAGCCCAAGCCAGGTAGGGGTGAGTTTCCAGCAGAAGGAATGTCCTTGTTTACGTGTTATCCTAACATAACCTATCCTAACCTAACCTAATCTTACCTAACCTAATCAATTGAACAGTCAAAGAGGGCTGCCACTTGGCCAACGATCACATAAGACCAATGTGGTCCTATGTGATCGTTGCGCTTGGCTTAGTTAGTTTAGGAATGTACCGGGTGGCTCCCTGGAGTATTTGGCGCAATTCGAGAATACCCGACTACCTGACTCAGGTCAGTTGGCGCAATTTATTCCCGCCCGATACAATGAATGTTTTGAATATTGGGATTTGGTTGTTTGCCAAGCAAAAAAGGCATTTCAGATAATGTAAAGAATATCTAATGAGTGTATGAGTTCAAAAGTAACTAAATAAACTAACAGTTAATTTTAGTTCTGAACGTCCATAACTTTGCGGCTGTCATTTGGAACCATCCTAAAGTGGTAAAATGTAACAATTACAGGATATCATAATGAAGTAAGTGCTTAATTTGAAACTGTTTTTCTTTGTCAAAGCTATTTTGAGAGAACAACTGGGTGTAGAAACTTGGTAGAGGTGTCTAAAGAAAGGTCTTGGTCTGTAGATGAGCCATCAAAAGAGAAACATGGTGAATTCCCTTGGGGCTCTGCCCCAGTGGCCTTTAAATTCCCATCCCATGTTATTCTTATGGAGGAAAACGGGGTTTTTGTCACAGCTAATTTTAGAGAACGGCTGGGCGTAGAAACTTGGTAGGGGTCTCTAAAGAAAGGTCTTGGTCTGTTGTATGTATCAAAAGGAGGTAAATACCCTTGGGGCTCTGCCCCAGAAGCCTTTAAAGTTGCCTCTTCAGATTTGTTTACATTACGACCATCTATCTATATATTAATAGGCAAGCATGTTTCTTTAAAACCTTTTTTCTCAGCTCGTGTGTATCGTAGGGAAAATCTACGTATACCGTTAGAAAGCTATTTTCCTGTAGGTGTGCAGAATCCCTTTATAAATTAAAATAGGCTCAAAAATAAGGACAAAAAATGAATTTGAAATTTTAAAAAATTAACATGGTTTTTATGGGTTGCTATGGTGATGACGAAATAACAACAAAATATAAACAGAAAATCAAAACAAATGGAAGACATTCCAATCACATGTTTTATTTACAGTGTGGGGTGAAAATAGAGAAGTTTGCACAAAACATACTTTTGGTCGATTTTTCGACCACGGGGCGTGCTCTCGTATGCATAATTCTACACTACTTTTTAATGAAACAGCTGTTAATATTTAAATTGTGATTTATTGAATTTGTCAAAATGAAGTACAGTATTTGCAATGGGTTTTTCTGATTTTAAATTGGATTTTCTTTCTGTTTCTGTTTCTGTTTTGCAATATAATGTTCTACTACCAAATCAGTGGAAAATCCTAATATCACAGTAACTCTTAAAATTATTTCTTTTGGAGTTAACTTATATCTGTTGTATATGGGTTGGTTTCTGCCTTTTTACCACTTCTTGGAGATTGTACGTAGTTGATATTTGTTGGCATATTGCATCTGTAGACGAAACTGGGGTTGGTGAAATTATTACAATGGAAAAGAGCGAGGAATCCTGGACAATTTGATATGGGCTAAAAACAAAACTGAATTAACACTGTTCTACATTTCCTGAGCAATTATTGAAATAATCGATTTGCAAACAATGGAAACATAGAAAAAGTCATAGAACACAACCAAGTAGAAGAAATAGAAATGATTTTTCGTTTCATTTATAATCGTTGTCATAGACAACCTAATGCGGCTATGAGAGGGAAAAATTTGTAGAAAACACTAAAAAAACAAGATAAGCTTTTTGAAAAAAGATATGATATTTACAAAAGATTTTGATTATATCTAACTGTTGTGTAGATCGTGAGTATTTCCATAATCTTTGAGTCGCCTGTAATGCTTCGCAATTGCTCGAATTCGAGCAACAGGTACACTAGTATTTGTGTAATTGAGTAATGAATATGGCGAATTTTAATTGCAGGTATACTGTACATTATCCTCGAATTCTTACTGCAAAAAGTTCATTTTTGAAATTTTGGATAATTTGTTATTGTATGACATTGTATTCTTTGCACACTCGTATAAACATTCATTATATTGCTTTGACATTTCCTCAAAGATCAATGGTGGGATCAAACACAGATGCAGTATACAGATCAGGATGAAAGACAAACATCAATTAACAGTCTTAGCCCCAAGTAATCACGATGCAACTATGTTTACTTCTCTTAATGTCGAAGAGCAATTTCTAGCTGTACGATAGTAATCAAGAAATTGTACGTAGAAAAAAAAACCAGAAACATTTAACGTATTTATTGATTTATGAAACCAGCCTAAACTTATCTTAGCAGTGCATTATTTTTTGTTTAAGATTCATTTATGTATTTGTATTTGGTAATAACCATTTTACATTTAGGTTTTCGTTAGATTTTTTTGTTTTTTTTTAGTAGTACAATCAGCTGCAAACAGAGTTGTAAAATCTTAATTAAAAGAAACTGCAACATCAATGTTGGAACGGTAACTGCACTATTTTAGTGAATTTCCCATATAGGGCATAAACTTATAGGGCATAAGTCTAGACCCGGTAGAAAAGGTTAAGAAAGTTCTAGGGTAAGCCCTAGACCCGAGACTGCTTTACTTTAACGCTTTGTGTCCCCAGAGAGGCCAAAAACGCCATCGATTAAAATGCATTCAGTATAATGTGTGGCTGTTTCGTTAACTCAACATTTACTATATGAACAACATTCAATACAGTATTTTATCAGTTAAAATAGCGAGGAAATTTTCTCAAAGTGCATGGTGACCTCAATTTGATGCAACAAATTTAACTTCTATCGAATTTTTGCCGAAGAAGTAAATATATTTCCATATTATGGTTAATGAAAAAAGATGACAATGTGTTAATAATATCCATTAAAAATACTATCAATAAATATACTAGATCTTCCTGGGCGAAAAGATATAAACGGTATCAGCAATCTGACACATACTTTCTCCCATTAGCTTGAGAACAACCATTATCATGGGTATGCGGTGGGAGTAACTATAATATTTTATGGGGAAAATGTCTTAAGTTGCATCTTTTCAGCAACGGGGTTGCTCTATCCGTTTAGAATCATACGGACCATAACACATTAAATTGGTAGCTATATTTTTACTTAATTCCCCTAGTATATTGTTGGGGATCTTCCCATAAAACCCATAAATTAACAGAAAAATTGAATTTTCTCGAAAATGGCTTTGAAGGATTTTGATAGAAATTGACTATATTATAGCCCATTAAATTCGAAACAAAATTGTATTACTCCAAACTTGTAAAAAACTTCTACTAAGGTCAAGAGTTATTGCAACTTTTGTGATTTTCCCTATAAAATACCATAGTTACTCCCACCGCTTATCCAAGATGAAGGTTGTTGACAAGCTTATGAGAGAAAGTATGTGTCAGGTTGCTGATACCGTTTAATTTTTAATGCAACCAAATAACAAGTACTGTGAGACAATGTTTAAGGACAAAACATGCTCATAATGTTGCCATCCCTTTTTTCTTTACTTCTTTATTAATTTCTTTCATTCTTTACATTGCCGATCAGCTGATTGCATTGTTGCATAGTTATCTATGATATTTATAGTCTTATTGCAAATATACTCAACGTTTTTGCTCAAGTGGAGCAGGTATGTTTTACGTTTTTTGCTTTCTACAGATCCGGTTTCTTTATTTTTTTGTATTAATTTAACTTTAATTAGTAAATTATTTGATTGGGTACAGGAATTACACCTAAAACCCTTTCTTGGCATAAAACTAATGATTTACTTTAAAAGTAGGCCTATTCTTCTACAATGCATACTCTTTGAGCTTGCGAAAACACCATGTTGAGTCTTTCCGAATAACACAAAACATCATGTAGATAACTATTTAACAATGCAAATCAGCTGATCGACAATTAAGTAAAGAAAACAGTGATGACAAAATAATCTTGTTTTGTAGTTAGGGTCTCACTGTAATTTTAATTTGTGTTTGAACCCCGTTTGTGCTATAATACAAAGTTTAGGTTATTTTTAACTATTGTTTTACTTTATCGTTAAATCATAAAAGTTTACGCTGGTTTTGTTATTTGTTGTAAATTTATGAACAAAACAAAAGATATTCTTAATGTACGCCTATTAAATGATGCGAATTATTCAAAGATGCTAGAGTATAATCACACCACCATCACACTTAATGTTTTAGTAACATTTTATCACTAAAGCACCTTTCATTTTATGAAAACTAACTATCCGGTTTAAGGCCAGCCATCTCTCTCATTTTTTATATTCAATTAAGTTTTCACGGAGCTTTGTTGCATTTAGGGAAAATGAGATTTCACGGTACTCAGATATAATGCTCTCAACGCAAAACACCACCGTCGATCCTTTTAAAAATTATAAGAATAAACTACCTTTCTAAAATAGCATACTGAGAATTTGATTGCAAAATAAATACAAAAAGTAATTTTAATTTTTAGCCATTATATTATCATATACGTATGTTGTATTGGGATAAAATATTTTTACTAACACATTTTGACAATCTCACTTAAATCATTATACCGTTATAAAATTATTTTGTAAATACTTGTAACGTATCAATAATATTTATTTTATAGCAATATTAAGTTCGGTAAAATATCTACATGTTTGATTGGCCTATTTTTAACGATTGTATCCGGTAGCCTATTTCTTTAAAGCTAAAATCGTGTTCTCTTTTAATGTATAAAATAATATACCTAATGTCTAAGTATAATATGTTTAATTCCTTAGTATAAAATGTTTTTGTAAAAATATTTTTTATGAAGACTTTATTGGCTGTGAATTTATGTCGAAGTGGTTTTTTCTAAGTCATTGAGAATTTGCTTTTAATGTGTTAGAAACATTGATTTCGAAGTTTAAACCAATTAAAAAAATAATTATTAAAATAGCGACGTTTTTACGACTATTTATAAATACACATAGCTAATTGTTTTATATTTGAAACTTTGTGCACTAACTGTCACTTGATGTTTCGAGAATAAATTCGTTATTTTAGGGCTTCGCCGCTTTTATTTACAAAGTTTCTATATAACGTAACAATATTGTCTTAGCTATCTTATCATGAAGTCTTGCAGCTTAGAGGGAACTGATACATCAACGCCTGTATCAGAGTTATACTATATCAGCCAACTCGGCCTGGCAGTAGCAAATATTGACTATAACAAATGAGTTTGGTCTATAGCCAATGGTCCATACAGTTCTCACCCAACCCTCCCACCACAGTTTTAAACATTTTTCACCACACTACACGGTTTTAATGGATTTCCACCTATGAAATTAGTCAGGAAAAAAGCTGTATGCTACCTGCTTACTCAAATGGGGGTCATTACGTACTACCTTTGACTATTAATACAACAAAATAGTCAATGGTACTACTGTAGTACTGTAATGAGTTTTTACCGGACACCAGCTGATTATATTTGGCAATGAGAGGTTATAAACAAAAACATAACCTATCTTAGAGGTTATGAGTAGGTAGAGATTGTTAGTAATTTAGATGGTGGGAATATGATAAGTTAGCTCTAGAGTAGTTTGGCGTAAAATATCGTACGTCACTCGTCCAAAATGTGTTTACCGGACTCGTATGGTAATCCCGTACTCGACTTCGTCTCGCAAGTGAACGACCATATTCGTCCGGTAAACACCTATTTTCAGGATTAGTAACGTATACTGTATATTAGTGTACGTATATCTATGGTACTACTGTACTGTAATGAGTTTTGACGGACACCAGCTGATTATAATTGGTCAACGAATCAATAACTGAGAACATAACCTCTTTTAGAAATAGGATTAGTGATTGTTAAGTCAAAGGTTTCGTAGGAATTTATAACAAACTAGCTGACCCGACGGACGTCGTCCTGTCCTAATGTGGTTTTATGTCAAAAGCTCGTTCGCATGGTTCAATCACGTCCTGGTTGATGTTCGTTCGCTACGCTCACTCACCTTTAGGTTGGAGCTCGTTCGCTGCGCTCACTTGCCTACAGCTTAGCTCGTTCGCTACGCTAACTCGCCTCCGGGTTGAAGTTCGTTCGCTACGCTCACTCACCTTTTGGTTGCAAATTAGCTGTTGTCATAAATTTAAAAAAAATAATAGTGCTACACCCTGTTGGTAAACCTATTAACTTTTTAATACTATTGAACATCACAGAATCAAATTGATTAGTTGAACCAGCTGTTATTCTTAAATTACATTTAAATATGAGTACTCATAAGGTTAACATGGGAAACTTCAGAGCCACTGGGGCGGAGCCCTTTTGACGGATCTGTACCAAACTTCACACAAACCATTCTTGAATAATGCTTAATAATGTCTGAAAGTTTCATTACAATCTGTCGAGCGGTTACGGAGTCCATAAAGGACAAACATACAAACAAACATACATTGGATTTTATATATATAGATTTGCACAGTTTTTTATTGTAAGTTTAGTTTAAGTAGTATGGCGAAAAATATCGTACGTCACTCGTCGTCGTTTACCGCAGTTGTATGGTAATCCCCGCACTGAAATACTGATCAACCATACTCGTCCGGTAAACACCTATTTTCCGGACTAGTAATACTGTATAATATAGGCCCTACTATTAGAGTCATGTCCAAGTCAATCATATTTTTCATAGTAGATGTTTTTTATATAATTAGCTACACATAATTAGTTTTAAATTAGTTGAAAAGAATGAGAATTTGCTTCGATATGTTTGATCGAAATAAAAGATTTCTTTCTCATGTTAATAAACGTAAACGTTATCAATGTTTTATGTTAAAGGTAGTAATATTGTATTGCATTGTATTTCATTGTATGTATTGTATTGTATTACTATATTTCGTCACTTACCTAGTCAAGTTAAAGTGTATTCGCAACAACTTGTACAAACCACACAATGTCTCCTGAAGTTTTTACTCCGGCGTTTCCTTTGTAACGAAATCTAATCTCTACATTGTTGCCTTTGTCGTGGCGTATCCAGGCTATTTATTGTGAACCTAAGCAGACTTGAGGCTTAGATAACATCGTCCAGGGAAATAGGATTCAACTCTTGGATTAAATTTATGTTGCTTTTCATGTTTATGAACCCTATAACATAAACTGGGTTTAACAAGTGAAAATTTGATAGAGTGCAGTTTAATTTGTTTCTTTAAAGTCTATAGTAATAATTTGAAATGTTTTTAATTCTCTTCGGGGTGAAAATAAAGGAGCAAGAAATCTTCTGTTCTCGACTAAAGTTTTGAAAATGGTAGCTATTGTGAATTTTCATTGTATTTGTTTTGGGAAGTAAACGTCATTATTAATTATTATTCATTATACGTGGACTAGAATAGCTCACATCAAAGATTCTCTGATCTGTATGATTAGGCTTATCATCCATCTGAAGCAAAACAAATAACAATACAAACAAATTAATTAAATGACGAGTAAAAAAAATAATTAAACAATTAATGGGACGATATTAGCTAATTTACCAATAGGAAAGTATATATTACTGTAGGTGGAATGGTATCGTAATTACAACCCCTAATAATTGTATTGAAAATAAAGGCAAGGGAATAAATTCCAAAAATCGTAATTTTAATTCCTATGTAATTATTATGAGAAACAATGCTGTTGTAGTTTACTTGTTTAGGGTTATATGTTGCTCGGTATTTGCAAATCTATTTACTTCATCCTATTTAACAAAAAACACTTTTTACCTTCCCACTAAACCTAAGAACCCATTAAATCGAATGTAATTTAAATGGGAAATAAATATCTCTTGTTTATGGAAATATAGTATAAACCTAATCAGACGAATTGAAATTCGCTTAGTCTGCAGGTATGACGTGGCGGGGGTATTTTTCATTTTGTTGTCCCTAGAGGCCAAAAACACTATTCGTTCAAATTTGTATAGTAACCAGGTTTGCTGTGGCGGGGGTATTTTTGAATTTAGAACTAACCTTTAACATTTCAAAACGAGAGATAAAGTTAACACATCAGCAAGCCTCCCGGCTGAGTTAGCTTTAAATTAACTGCGCTCATTTTGCACAAGCGATGAATTCCATTAGACTGCTAACTAATTTAGTTTTAATTAATTTCGCTGACTTATCAGAAAATTATTTGCTAGAATTAATAGCCTAAACTATAACGGTTCAGTAAAGCATTGATACATTTAACGCTGACTGCTTCATTTAAATTAGTTCCAAATAGACCAAAACAATATGTAATATTGTAGTATATTATGTTACTCGCCCGGTAAAGCTTACCGAGCGATACTGTACATTATACCATGGATAAAACATACTCGCTTAGTCTATGATCATACTACACAGAAAAGTTAGTACATTTTAAACTCATAGCACAATTTATTTAGAACGTAGCATAAATTATTTTATTTTTATATTTCAGAAAATAAAATAGGCTAGTAGAGGCAATATGCCGGTTTAACATCACTTTAGGCACGTTTTCCCCATAAGAATAACATGGTGAGCTTTTTTTGACCACTTTTTTAAAAATCCAGCTCTCGGCCTATACAAGCCTATATAAATGTTCAATACCATTGTATAACACTATTACTATTTCAAATCCACATCCATTCACAAAATCGAGCGAGGTTTGTACGCGAACTCGTGCGCGCTCCCCCATATAAAATGCATGCTACCCATATAAAATAATGTTAAATTTTTTTCTTACTTTTTGATTTTTTTATGTTGTAATATTGTTTATAATCAAAAGTTGACACCCACTACGTTTGCCAGAATTTCAACCGTTTTGCCGTATCTCAAGCCGTTTTCGAGATATAAGCGTTTTTAGATAGTTTTACGGACTTAGACGATTTTTCATGGTAAATTTTATTTGTACCCATATAAAATAATGTAAAATTTTTTTCTTACTTTTTGATTTTTTTATGTTGTAATATTGTTTATAATCAAAAGTTGACACCCACTACGTTTGCCAGAATTTCAACCGTTTTGCCGTATCTCAAGCCGTTTTCGAGATATAAGCGTTTTTAGATAGTTTTACGGACTTAGACGATTTTTCATGGTAAATTTTATTTGTACCCATATAAAATAATGTTAAATTTTTTTCTTACTTTTTGATTTTTTTATGTTGTAATATTGTTTATAATCAAAAGTTGACACCCACTACGTTTGCCAGAATTTCAACCGTTTTGCCGTATCTCAAGCCGTTTTCGAGATATAAGCGTTTTTAGATAGTTTTACGGACTTAGACGATTTTTCATGGTAAATTTTATTTGTACCCATATAAAATAATGTTAAATTTTTTTCTTACTTTTTGATTTTTTTATGTTGTAATATTGTTTATAATCAAAAGTTGACACCCACTACGTTTGCCAGAATTTCAACCGTTTTGCCGTATCTCAAGCCGTTTTCGAGATATAAGCGTTTTTAGACAGTTTTACGGGCACTGTCACAAGGGCCAAGTGAAGCGGTCACGAGACTGGGGAATCCTCAGGTGGTGACGTCACCGGGGACGAGCCTATATATAGAAGTGGCATCCGGGTGATATTTCATTCTCGAGCGTGATGCCGACCTGTCAACACTGCTCCAGTAGTGGTGAACGCAGAAAGATAAGTCACTTTAGGCGTTTTTTTCCCATAAGAATAACATGGGGATCATTTTTTGGCCACCAAAACCAAAAATCCTGATCTTTGCCCACATATCCCTATAAAATTGTCAAACCTTATTTCTTACTTATTTCCCATAAATATATTCGATATTAAGCTAAAAAAGCTATTTCTTATATTTATTGACCCTTACAAGTGTAAATGTAGAGTAGTGGCGAACTACCGGTTTAACGTCACTTGGGGCGTTTTTCCCCATAAGAATAACATGGTGAGCTTTTATTGACCACTTTTTTAAAAATCCAGCACTCAGCCTATACAAGCCTATATAAATGTTCAATACCATTGTATAACACTATTACTATTTCAAATTCACATCCATTCACATGTATATTCTCAAAATCATCAACTTGACAGTGCGAGGTTTGTACGCGAACTCGGGCGCGCTCCCGGCTCATGGCGTGCTCCCTTGGACATCCTTTGTGGAAATCCATGAGTTCTGGCTACTTGGGAATCCAAGCCATTTGACATACAATAAATCACCCTTTCTCCTAATTACCTTCTCTACCAAATACATGTCTTTATACTTGGTCTTTAACAACTCCTCTGTATAGAATCCTCCTCTGATTATATTACCATTTTCATCTTTCAAGATATAAGTCACAGGCTTTGTATTCTTTACTTCTGCTATTGTAAATAGTTCCCCTGTCCAATTCGGAGTATAACCTTTACTAAAAACATGTTTATACTTGGAAATCCTCACACTATTACCTACCTTATATCTTGGCTTTTTAACTTGCATTACTTTAGAAGTCAACCTCTCATGCACATATTTACTGTTCTTAATATTCACTTGGTTAGGCTTCATTCCTATAGATCTATGCACTTTATTATTATATTTTCGAATTAACTTTGGAAGTAAATCCAACCATTTATAACTTCCCTGAGCACTAAATTCCCTATATAACCAATTCTTTAAAGTTCTCTGAAACCTCTCCACAATTGCAGCCTTAGTTGTAGAAAAAGTGTGATAGTGATTAATATTTAGTTTGCTAAAATATTGATTAAAAAATTATTTTCCATTGTCAGATTCAATGTTTTTAACCCCCTTTGGTAGAATGGTTTTAATGGCTTCTGTAACCACCAACCCTGTCTTATTCTTTATTGGAGCAGCATAAGCTTTTTTAGAAAATGTATCTATTAAAGTTAAAATATAATCATTGCCAGATTTTTTACCATTTTGCTATATCTCAAATAGTTTTCGAGATATAAGTATTTTAAAACAATATTATGGACTTAAAAATGTCAAAATGTGCAAAAATGTCAAAAAGTCTGGACTTTTAAAATTTTCGTGATAACTGTTATTTGTACCCATATAAAATAATGTTAAAATTGTTTTTGAATTTTAGATTTTTTATGTTGTAATATTGTTTGTAATCAAAAGTTGACACCCACTATGTGTGCCAGAATTTCAACAACTTATGTAAAATTTGTGTCAAATCGTGTAAAATTGTGTGAAAATTGTGTGAAATATGTGTGATAAAGTACACACGAGTTCACATCACAATCACAGTGAAATTCACAATTCATGTGAAATTTCTTTCATAGTTTCAGAAATTGTGTAAATTTGTGTGAAATTTATAAAAGTTGTGTGAATTGTGTGTGATAAAGTACACACGAATTTACATCACAGTCACAGTGACATTCACAATTCATGTGTAATTTGTGAAAATAGTATGAAATGTGTGTGATGAAGTACACAAGTACACAAAAAATTCACACCACAATCATAGTTAGTTGTTGTATTTGATGATATGAATAGTCCAAATATTACACCATTTTAGTCAAAAGGTCGACATAAAAATATTGACTGTTTTTACTTGTGTAAATCTTGCAGCAAAGTACACAAACATTTATGTGATAATGTAAATTTCCTAATATTATCCAAACAAGACGATTTAAGTTTTAAAACATGTGTATCACAATCATGTTGGTAATGACGTTTCATTTAACCAATTTAGCGATCTCTTCCTCTAAAATTTTGATAAAACTAAATATGGCTTTTTCATAATAGACAACATGCTTAAAGTAGGGTCTCTTTGCTAGTTCGCCACTACTTTACATTTACACCTGTAAGGGTCAATAAATGTAAGAAATAGCTTTTTTAGCTTGATATCGAATATATTTATGGGGAATAAGTAAGAAATAAGGTTTGACAATTATATAGAGATATGTGGGCAAAGATCAGGATTTTTGGAATTGGTGGCCAAAAAATGATCACCATGTTATTCTTATAGGAAAAACGCTTAAAGTGGGGTCATACCATCATATTGCCACTACTGAAAGGCTAAATAATATTTGCAATTATAGATTTATGTTTGATCAATTTATAATTACTAAGAGCAAGAGTATTAATGTCATCTTCCAGAATAAGCCTCTCGTCATCATCAAAAGATAGAACTTTCTTATTCATAGTTTTTGACATGTTTACTCACCTAAAATTGTTTAAGCCCATAATATTGTTTAAAAATGCTTATATCTCGAAAACGGCTTGAGATATGGCAAAACGGTTGAAATTCTGGTACACATAGTGGGTGTCAACTTTTGATTACAAACAATATTACAACATTAAAAATCTAAAACTCAAAAACAATTTTAACATTATTTTATATGGGTACAAATAACAGTTATCACGAAAATTTTAAAAGTCCAGACTTTTTGACATTTTTGCACATTTTGACATTTTTAAGTCCATAATATTGTTTTAAAATACTTATATCTCGAAAACTATTTGAGATATAGCAAAATGGTAAAAAATCTGGCAATGATTATATTTTAACTTTAATAGATACATTTTCTAAAAAAGCTTATGCTGCTCCAATAAAGAATAAAACAGGGTTGGTGGTTACAGAAGCCATTAAAACCATTCTACCAAAGGGGGTTAAAAACATTGAATCTGACAATGGAAAATAATTTTTTAATCAATATTTTAGCAAACTAAATATTAATCACTATCACACTTTTTCTACAACTAAGGCTGCAATTGTGGTGAGGTTTCAGAGAACTTTAAAGAATTGGTTATATAGGGAATTTAGTGCTCAGGGAAGTTATAAATGGTTGGATTTACTTCCAAAGTTAATTCGAAAATATAATAATAAAGTGCATAGATCTATAGGAATGAAGCCTAACCAAGTGAATATTAAGAACAGTAAATATGTGCATGAGAGGTTGACTTCTAAAGTAATGCAAGTTAAAAAGCCAAGATATAAGGTAGGTAATAGTGTGAGGATTTCCAAGTATAAACATGTTTTTAGTAAAGGTTATACTCCGAATTGGACAGGGGAACTATTTACAATAGCAGAAGTAAAGAATACAAAGCCTGTGACTTATATCTTGAAAGATGAAAATGGTAATATAATCAGAGGAGGATTCTATACAGAGGAGTTGTTAAAGACCAAGTATAAAGACATGTATTTGGTAGAGAAGGTAATTAGGAGAAAGGGTGATTTATTGTATGTCAAATGGCTTGGATTCCCAAGTAGCCAGAACTCATGGATTTCCACAAAGGATGTCCAAGGGAGCACGCCATGAGCCGGGAGCGCGCCCGAGTTCGTGTACAAACCTCGCACTGTCAAGTTGATGATTTTGAGAATATACATGTGAATGGATGTGAATTTGAAATAGTAATAGTGTTATACAATGGTATTGAACATTTTTATAGGCTTGTATAGGCTGAGAGCTGGATTTTTAAAAAAGTGGTCAAAAAAAGCTCACCATGTTATTCTTATGGGGAAAAACGCCCCAAGTGACGTTAAACCGGTAGTTCGCCACTACTCTACATTTACACTTGTAAGGGTCAATAAATATAAGAAATAGCTTTTTTAGCTTAATATCGAATATATTTATGGGAAATAAGTAAGAAATAAGGGTTGACAATTTTATAGGGATATGTGGGCAAAGATCAGGATTTTTGGTTTTGGTGGCCAAAAAATGATCCCCATGTTATTCTTATGGGAAAAAACGCCTAAAGTGACTTATCTTTCTGGGTTCACCACTACTGGAGCAGTGTTGACAGGTCGGCATCACGCTCGAGAATGAAATATCACCCGGATGCCACTTCTATATATAGGCTCGTCCCCGGTGACGTCACCACCTGAGGATTCCCCAGTCTCGTGACCGCTTCACTTGGCCCTTGTGACAGTGCCCGTAAAACTGTCTAAAAACGCTTATATCTCGAAAACGGCTTGAGATACGGCAAAACGGTTGAAATTCTGGCAAACGTAGTGGGTGTCAACTTTTGATTATAAACAATATTACAACATAAAAAAACCAAAAAGTAAGAAAAAAATTTAACATTATTTTATATGGGTACAAATAAAATTTACCATGAAAAATCGTCTAAGTCCGTAAAACTATCTAAAAACGCTTATATCTCGAAAACGGCTTGAGATACGGCAAAACGGTTGAAATTCTGGCAAACGTAGTGGGTGTCAACTTTTGATTATAAACAATATTACAACATAAAAAAATCAAAAAGTAAGAAAAAAATTTAACATTATTTTATATGGGTAGCATGCATTTTATATGGGGGAGCGCGCACGAGTTCGCGTACAAACCTCGCTCGATTTTGTGAATGGATGTGGATTTGAAATAGTAATAGTGTTATACAATGGTATTGAACATTTATATAGGCTTGTATAGGCCGAGAGCTGGATTTTTTAAAAAAGTGGTCAAAAAAAGCTCACCATGTTATTCTTATGGGGAAAACGTGCCTAAAGTGATGTTAAACCGGCATATTGCCTCTACTTAGGCTGTTGCAATTAGCTGTTTATTTAATCAGTTGACTAAGTTCATGGTATAAATCTAGCTTTTTTTTCATCACTCTGTATTCGAAAATAGCCCATTTCCATACAGCTAAAATATTCGAAAATCGTCAATTTCCATACGCCAAAAACAAATAGTGATCAGCTGACTTTTCCCGACATAAACATTACTTTAGCTACACAAACAATACTTTGCCTGACATCAACAAAGAAATATGAATGCTTTGCGAATATCAGAAATTTTTTTAAGTTTGATGAAGTAGTTTTTTTTATCGTTATAAAAAGTATCGTTCAATAGTCGTCACGAAAGTCCCATTTAGGGGCGAGATAGTGTTTTACATGCGAGTCGAATGCACGTTAAAAGTAAATTAAATAAATACAGTATGCATTGGAATATAGGTAGTAGGATTTTAAATTTAGGACTAGTATAGCTAATAACTTTTGTTGAGGTAAATTCAATGAAAAACTCAAGCTATGAGTTGGTTTTCAATATTTATTTTCACATGCCACATAACAAAATGTCAGTAAATTATAAACGCCTTCAATGTTGAAAGATACAATACGTTGTACTGATGTGAGCAGTGCTGTGTAGCTTATGAAAAATCACCTTCTGAAGGCTTGCGAAGCTTTTTGTATTCCTGTATATTCCACCATTATCTCCTTCGAAGGATCAATAACAATATTCTGTCAGACTATAATTAATATACAGTAATTAATTTAACTTTTCTCAAAAATTAGATTAAAATTAGCATTTTTGTGTATACTCGGGGTGTAACAAAGACAGCTCTGGTCACAGATGTACCTTTCCAGCCTTAACTGAAAGAATCACTTTAAATGCAAATTTTGTAAAATGCACAAGGCCTTCCACAATCCCTTGTAAAACACTTTTAATTGGTTGTAGTGTATAAACCACAACATACATGAATGCCAATAGTTTATAATCAATGATTGTTTGGTAAAACTTCACTGTGGTATTTTAATGTTACCAAAATTCACATTGAGGCAAAGTTTAACGACAAAAAGCTTATGTTAGCATCCCTGTTTTCTTTACTTCATTGCCGATCAGCTGATATGCATTGTTGGATAGTTATCTTTGAGGTTTAGTATTGCCATTTTGGGGACGTGTAAATACGGACTATGTTTTATCTATGGTAATACCAACAAAATATATAAATAGAAAATCAAACCAAATGGAAGAAATTCCAATCACATGTTTTATTTACAGCGTGGGGTGAAAATAGAGAAGTTTGCAATACATACTAGGTCGAGTTTTCGACCACTGGTTGAGCTCTTGTCAATTTAAATATTTTCAATGCCGATACAGCGTTGTCAAGCTACAACCAGTTTATTGTTCTGCACAGCTCCACCCGTTGGAGGTCCAGGGTTCTAATCTCACTAATCACCTTTTATTATATTTTTAATACCGAGAAGAAGGTTGTTATTGCTCCAACCATCATTGTTACTGCACAGCTCGCAGTCCCAGACCTATTACAGCCAATTCCCACCACGGCCGCGAGGTTATGTTGGAGACAGTTAATAACAGGGACTCCTACCGCAGGTCCTCGATCCTGTCACCATCTAATTGACTTCGCCGTGCTGCAGAGCTCAGCTGACATCACGTGATAGAGGTAATTACTCTCTGTCTCTATCCTCTCTTGTTCTCTCTTTTTTTACCTACAGCGCATCTCTGCTACTGTTTCTGGCGTTGCTGTAGTATTCGCTTATTTCTGGGCTACTATTGGTCTTAATCGTCTACCGTTATTCTTTTGTAGTCATGTATCTGTTTTCGTTTTGTACTGTCCTTCTCTTTCTCTTATTTCTCTCTTTTTGACTTAAGCAGATTTCACTCTCCTACTCTTGCTGACTACGTAACTAATTTTTTTCGGTTTAACTGGTTTTGTTGGTTGCCATCTCTCTGAGTTTTCATCTTTCTGTCTTTTGTATCGATATTTCTTTATAGTCATACATCACTTTTCCTATTTTGCTCTCTCTCTTTGCCCCTCTGCATCTTCCACTATTATTGGTATTGTTGGTTGTACATCAGTTGTGTGTAATGAAGGTCTCTATCGAATGTTAAACGAGCTTAGCTGAAAGCTGATACCAAGGCCTCATATATCGGCAACGGTGCAGTGGCGCTTGGGTGGGTATTTTCAGCTGTAAGTTGTGTGATTGGAGTGATATGATCCATATAGCTTTGTCACTCCAACTAGCTGCTTTTTTAGTCAATGCTATTGAAAAAAAACCCCAAGACTGCAGGACTCGGCAGTTTCGAATCATCAACTACCATTCAAACAAATATTAAAAGTGTGTACGTTACATAGTAACCAAGTTAGGAGCAAGCTGGTCTAGTGGTAGAGCTTGGGGCTTTGGAGCCTGAGGTCCCGGGTTCAAATCCCACCAATCACTAATGGACTTCTTCTAAGTGATAATGCCGTGACCATCTAGAACTAGCCTCAGTTAATGTATAAAACAGTTCCGAGCTGGAATCTTGCGTCCTAGTATGTGCAAATGGTACATGGAAAACTAAACATGATGACCAAATAATTTGAAGTTTTTGAAACAATACATTTTACTATCCCAACAAAAGTGCGTAATCTTCAAGTACATCTCTTCGCCAAAGATCTGGACATAATCCAATTTACACGTTCAACTAATTAAGCCACAGACAGCCAAGCCCAACAGAAGCTCCACATCCAATATTAACGCCAATCACTCCAAGCGGCTTGTCATCCATCTTCGTGGTGCAAATTATATTTTGACAGCGCCTGATTACGCAGGGACGTCAATGTGAGGTATTTTCCATTTCAGGCGAAACATTTGATTTAATGGAGGGTTTAAGGGTTATTTGAATAAGCGGTAATTTAATAACACATTGCGGAGAGCTCGAGGCAGATCAAGGTGAAGTGGAGTGACGGGTCTATCTTGCCACTCCTGTCATGAAGAACACTCTTGTGTGTACTTGGTGTTATGAATATCACACGGAAATGTGTTCTGGATATACGTACGTTGTTGGTTCGATTGAAGGAAGGTGAAGATGTGCGATTTGGAACATAGAGAAAATTTCGGAAAAGTTTGTTATTGTTTATTCATATTACAAAAGCGGTCGGGGCTGGCACCTACATACAACCATAGACAAAAAGGATAAAATATAGACTGTCAGCCGTGCTGCAGTTACCATAGGTTCTGGGGCAAACCGCTGGAAACGCCATGTAGTTAAAGGGTACGCGCTACCTATAACTACACGGCGCTCCCATCGGTGTGCGCCAAAACCTACGGCAACCATGGTAACCGCTGCATGGCTGACAGTCTATACTTAATTCTTTGTGTCTATGATAGAACATATGAATACACACCTAATTCGTTGGAAGCAAACAGGCCTTATGTTTGCCAAATGTCAATGATGCTATCCAACAAAAAGGTTGACATTAGATAGTAACAAGATCAGGGTTTGGACTGTGCCCTTTCAAAATGTATCAAAATGGCCACTGGCGTAAAACCATGATAGGAATAAATACCCCCGCCGCAGCAAACCTGCCGACTAAGCGAATTTTCATTTGTCTTAATTGATTTTCAATAAAATATATTTTAATAACATTAGGTTTAACGAGTACCTAGGTTTGCTGCTACAAGGAAACTAATAAAGTGTGTTTTTTTGTAAAATATTGATAGCTTAGTACAAAATAAATAAATTTGATCAAAATACAAAATATATCCATAAACAAGCAAACTACAACATTTGACAATATTCTCCATAAGAATAACATGGGAATTTTAAATTTACAATTTTTTTAATTTTCTCCGTTACTATTAACCGAACAAAAATACTTTTATATACTAAATCAATTGTTTTTTTAAGCTCTTTAAGAAGGTCTAAAGAGAAATTGGGAAATTTTGTGTTTTGAGGGTCAAAAGTGAGAAAAACCTATTTTTACCCCATAAAACCCCCCGTAAAGCCCCGTTCCCATGGTCCGATCATGCTGGTTCGCGAACTCATTCAAGTTTATCCCGCTTTACACCTTTAAACCAAATTTCATCAAAATCGGACAAAAAATACTCAAGTTATCGCGTTCACGGACGTATATATATATATATATATATATATAAAAGTCTATATATATATATATATATATATATATATATACATATATAAATATTTTAACGAATGGTGTTTTTTTCCTCTGGGGACATCAAAATGAAAAAGTAAATCGTTCCCGGGTCTAGGTCTTACCGTACCACCTATGGTAAAAGCTACTTCCCTATAGGGAAATTCGCTAAAACTAACAAGTTGCTCAATATATTGTCCGTAACCCGAAAACTATTTAAGGATTTTTAACTTCAAATAAATATAGAAATGTATCTCAATGTCCAAGTTTAAAAGGTAGAACATTCATTAATAGGGAATACATTTGATATTTTAAGTCAATATTCCAAAGAAAATCTAATCAGGCATATGAAAATTCGATTAATCTGCAGGCTTGCAGCAACGGGAGTATTTCACCTTTGGTTGCGTTTTGTCATAGATATACTCCCTTGGTTTTGTGTAGTAATTTTTACGTGCTTTAATACTTTCGATTCTATAAATATTATCAGATTGCAATTTCCAAAATTGGAAAAATTTGTTGAATATCGAAATCATGGAAAATTTCCGCAGTAATTTCTCAAACAATAAACAGTACCAGGAGCACCGAGCGTTGCTTGGCTTTCCAACCCCTTCGGCAAAAAACTCAAACAAACCCAATAAAATCAACGGTGCCGTCGGTTTTACTATGAGACGCTAAGTCCAGTTGTAAGGATAGTATCTCACTGTCCTAGTCATAAATTAAAAACCCTCTTTGGTTTACAGTTTTTTTATAGTCAGCTGTTATCTTAATTTATTTTCTTTTGTTGATGTTTACAATTTTCGTTGTTTTTTCTGGCTCACTGAAAATTTTTTGAGTTTTAATTAAATTTGTTTACTTAATTAGATTTTCGTTGGCAGTTTTAACAGCATGAAACACGTTATTAGTAAATTATTAACATTATGAAACCGGCCAGAAATAAATAACATTTGAAGGATCGACAGAGCCGTTTTAGACATCTTTGTGCAAGCAAACAAGCATACATTCATGGTATCCTATATTATGAGCAACCAAAAAATGAACCTTGAGCAAAGACGTGCCAATGTCTCGTCAGCAGTCCTAGTATCAGCAGAGGTATGAATGGTCGTAGTAAGCCTCGGCGTGGTGGAGGGGAGTCATTCACACTGCTCGTGTAGTGGTAGTGGTAGTGTGGTGGTAGTGTGCTAGTGTAGTCAGTGTGCCGGTGGCCGCGTACGAGGACCGAGATGTGGTGCGTCGCGTATGTGTTGTGGTGCGTGGTGTTAGCGACCGCGTATGAAGTGCATCATGAGGAGTACGCGCTACAGGCCCAGGCCTCGTTCGACTGTTACAACCAAACCGGAGTGCCTCAGGTGAGTCAAAAGTAGACAAAAATTATCGGAAAATGACCCGGTTTAACAATATTATAACTTAAGTTTGTTGATAAAAGTATTTCATTCATTTTTAAAACCCTAAAGTGAAAGTAGACATTTTTAAAAATCAAACACTGAATTACGAAAACTAGTTTTTAAACAAATTAATACATTTCCAACAAGAATTGCCCTATATAATTTTCCTTAAAGTGAACGGTTCCCAAGTTACAAATATGTTTAAAAATGAATTTTTTTAATGCATTGAAATAATTACGTCATTACTACGGAAACCATTGTTGTATTCAGATAATATTTTAATGTTTTGTAAATGTGTGGTTTTAGTGGTCTGTGGATGTTAGTAAAAAAGGAACAACGCCACTGGACTTTGCCTTGTCTCACAGGGCTACCTGTGACTATTAATCAACATCTAATAGTCAATGGTGATACCTTTTAATGAAAAATAAACTTTCAAAGACGTAAGCTAAGCATTTCCCCCTAATAACCATAAATAATTAGGTCTTTCACTTTGAATGTTGAGATTTTACCGTCAGTATTTTTATGTCATTCCACTTATATTTTGTCTAAATTTTATTGGGATTGGTAGATCATCAGAAATAACAATATTTGGTCATTTGGATCTCATAAATGATAAAACTTCACAAAACTTGTGAGTTAGGTAGTTAAAGTTATGTTTTCCATACACTAGTACAGTACGTGATCCTATGAATGTAAGAATAAAAGTTGTACCGTAGGCTAACACAATGCTGTAGGTAGCCACTAGCCAGCCTGTGGTATTATACACTAGCCTGTACATCATTTCAACATTAAAAACGGCTTCGGCTAAAATTTTATCGAAGACAATATTACGAATGTATGTGTACTGTATACCCATACAAATCCAATTACAGTACTAGTGCTACGTTAGGGCTACAATGCCCTGACGCTACTTAACAATATGTTCTCAGTATCCCAAGATGATCACTTGAATAACGTAACTAGTTACCTAACAGCGTAGAATTTATTAAAAGATATTAGCCTACACACGAAATATTTTAGGGAATCCTTGAACATTTTTCACCTTAAAAAAATCCAAAGTCAATTGTTGTTAATAATTGGATTGTATATCAATAAGTTCATACGCTAGAAAATTATCGACTAATCTAATTCAATGGGCCTACTAACAAGAAACGTGAGTTTTATATTCGTGTTGTAGAAAAGGACTCCAAAAAGGATCCACTATAATTGGATATTTGATAACCACTCTAACTCGACCTGAATAAGCTAATATGCGGAATAGGGAATTCGAGGATTAAAATGCAAATCACGACGCAACGAGGTGGCTGAGTAGGACAGAACTGATGTCAGCAGAGCCGAGAACTGCGAGTCTTGTAGCTGTCTGGGGTGTGAGAGGTTTAATACCACAACAACATAACTACGTGACGGTGGTAGTACAGAACTGATGTCAGCAGAGCCGAGAACTGCGAGTCTTGTAGCTGTCTGGGGTGTGAGAGGTTTAATACCACAACAACATAACTACGTGACGGTGGTAGTAGAGAACTGATGTCAGCAGAGCCGAGAACTGCGAGTCTTGTAGCTGTCTGGGGTGTGAGAGGTTTAATACCACAACAACATAACTACGTGACGGTGGTAGTACAGAACTGATGTCAGCAGAGCCGAGAACTGCGAGTCTTGTAGCTGTCTGGGGTGTGAGAGGTTTAATACCACAACAACATAACTACGTGACGGTGGTAGTACAGAACTGATGTCAGCAGAGCCGAGAACTGCGAGTCTTGTAGCTGTCTGGGGTGAGAGAGGTTTAAGACCACAACAACACAGCTACGTGACGGTGGTAGTACAGAACTGATGTCAGCAGAGCCGAGAACTGCGAGTCTTGTAGCTGTCTGGGGTGTGAGAGGTTTAATACCACAACAACATAACTACGTGACGGTGGTAGTAGAGAACTGATGTCAGCAGAGCCGAGAACTGCGAGTCTTGTAGCTGTCTGGGGTGTGAGAGGTTTAAGACCACAACACAACTACGTGACGGTGGTAGTAGAGAACTGATGTCAGCAGAGCCGAGAACTGCGAGTCTTGTAGCTGTCTGGGGTGTGAGAGGTTTAATACCACAACAACATAACTACGTGACGGTGGTAGTAGAGAACTGATGTCAGCAGAGCCGAGAACTGCGAGTCTTGTAGCTGTCTGGGGTGTGAGAGGTTTAAGACCACAACACAGCTACGTGACGGTGGTAGTAGAGAACTGATGTCAGCAGAGCCGAGAACTGCGAGTCTTGTAGCTGTCTGGGGTGTGAGAGGTTTAATACCACAACAACATAACTACGTGACGGTGGTAGTAGAGAACTGATGTCAGCAGAGCCGAGAACTGCGAGTCTTGTAGCTGTCTGGGGTGTGAGAGGTTTAATACCACAACAACATAACTACGTGACGGTGGTAGTACAGAACTGATGTCAGCAGAGCCGAGAACTGCGAGTCTTGTAACTGTCTGGGGTGTGAGAGGTTTAAGACCACAACACAACTACGTGACGGTGGTAGTAGAGAACTGATGTCAGCAGAGCCGAGAACTGCGAGTCTTGTAGCTGTCTGGGGTGTGAGAGGTTTAAGACCACAACACAACTACGTGACGGTGGTAGTACAGAACTGATGTCAGCAGAGCCGAGAACTGCGGGTCTTGTAGCTGTCTGGGGTGTGAGAGGTTTAAGACCACAACACAACTACGTGACGGTGGTAGCCTCACGAGTAGTTTACACTTGCAGATTATCTCTTGAACTTGACAACCTTTGCCCTCTCTTTCTACTAACCTCGACGCCGACCTGAGGAGTAGTTATAGTTTCCACAATAGCTGCAACTAGGACAAAGTAGGTCTAACTTACATTTCGTATATAGCAATCTTCTCAGTAAGAGATGTGGTTTGGTGAATTGGGGCAGAACACAAGAGTCAGTGCTCGAAAATTGCTTTACCTTATGGTTCGTTTAATATTGAATTAATTCAGTTCCGCTGGGGTTTTTTCTTGTTCCATGGACCATCTTATTTATTGATGCTTACATCTACAATAATTCCAACGTGGAAATTGTTATTTGGCAAATTAAAATCTCTATACACATCTCTGAAACTATTAGATAGTCTACAATTTGGGTGTGACAAGAAATATTGGGTGGTCATCCCACATACAACTGATCTGACAAGTTAAAATCAAATGCCATAAAAATCTTCTACTCTTACTGAGATACCCTTATAAACCATTGCGTATGCTAAACATTGAAACAGAAAACAATGTGTTAGTCGATATGAGAAAAGATTTTCAAACATGTTTAGCTCATTAGTAGTAACTTACTTATTTTTTTCTTAAACCTAATTTGATGGATCAATCGTACAAGCTATTTTTCAAGCACTTATTATATCTACACAAAATCTTTAGACAATTATTTATCACACTATACGTTCAAAATACATGTATCACTCGTAACAACGTCACAATTTCACCCGGCGACTTACAATCCAGTGGGCACGGGTTAGAAAGTTATATAAAGTTGTGATTGCCCAGTAAACATCAGACCCAAAACCGGTCAGGATACGTGAAGCCCGAACCGGTGAGTTTACTGCTCAATGCTCGGAGATGAGACGGAGCAATAGCGATATGTCATGTACGTAAGTCGAACCCTGTGACCCTGAAACCCAATATGATCTCGACCCTGGTCTACTCAGTCGTTCACAAAAACAAACGCCTCCTTGAGTAAAAGCTTGGTCGCCAGATGTGCCCCTGTGGAGGGTCTTTGTCTTAGGATGGTCTCTACGGCGGAATTATTCAAACTTGGTGTTGAAGTTCAAAGTCTTGACGTGTTTGCCCAATGAGCAATCTTTTGGAATCAATCTAGAACTTGGGGCATGTTTACTGTATAGTTGTAAGTTCTCGGCGTTTGTTCAATGGTGTTGTTTTTGCAGTGGCTCTTGTCAAACCTGGTAATTATTTACGTCCAATAGATGTGCTACCTAGTGAAACTTATAAAACTCGGTTCCAGTTTTCAGTGTACTTAAAAGTTCATGATCTTTGTTCAACTGTCTCTAAATTGGAGTTTTCAAACTTAGGGCCTGTTTATCGAGTAGGATAGCACAACATTTCAGTCTGTCCAGTGGATGGTCTCAAAAAGAAAATTGTATGAAAGTTGCCTATTTATTTTGTACTTATAATTCTTTGTGTCTATTGGACGGTATCTACGAAGCGAGTGTGTGTTTACTGTCCAGTTTCATTAGTCTTCGACAAATCGATGATCCGTGAGGAAATTCGTTCTCGGTACATGGTTACTGAATCTTTTCAAGCCTTTGGAGTTTTGAACAATGAATTTCCTCCAGAGTGAAATTTGACCAACTTTGTGTCACTTAATTTTGATAATTTTTTAGAATATTTAGTGCTCTCAGTGAAGTAATAATTTTGTTAGTTCATACGTGGGAATGATTCGTTATGATTCGTCGGGTGATATGAAACAACTGATTTGAGAATTACTTAGTTAAAGTCTCTTTATTTTTACTTAGAATATCATCTTGTTCGAGGGCCGACTGAAATGAACATTACTATGTAAAAACAATAACTACGATACAATATGAAAATCAATCTCGCCGATTGTTTTCTGATCTACATCAATATTCTATCCACAAACTATTCATAAAATGGTAAACTGATGGATGAGAAAAGTAGGGCATGAGATACATATTCTAATCTAGCCTACTTGCGAAATCCCCCAGCAAAAGCTAAACCTCAATTTATATTCTCTATGGTTGTCATTCTTTTACATTAACAGTTTTACATAAGAATTTATAAGGGTTTGCTGAATGACCTGCATTTTCCTGGTACAAGATTAGGAAGGATATAACGATCAGAAATTGCACGTGTCTCTAGAACAACGAAGGAAGTTGTTTAATTTAACAATCTCAATCAGTTCAGTTAATTTGGACGTCATGAACGAGTCCTCGTTATTCGCAGATCATTATTGAAAAAGATGAACGAATTTGTGTTGTAATTCCCATATGCTAAAATATTTTTATCTACTACACTCTTTGTCATTACAAAATGAACAGTATATTTTCAAGAACTTAAGTGTAAATGTACTCTTTTATCTGTATTAAAATAACTTAGAATCCTACATAAATAAGACGTAACAAGGACTGTGTGTCCGATAAAAACAGATTCTGTCCAGTCAATAAACTGTTTATGCGCAATTTTTACGGTTGTTCCAAACCCTTAAATTAATTTAACCTTGGTTAAAAAAAACATTTTTGTAGTAAGAATTAAAGAACTTTTTGCTTTAGCAGAGAACCTTTTTACAGGTTTTAATAAATTCATTAATACTGTCCCAGAACGTACCAGGAACATGAAAATGCACTATGATGCATGTTCGCAAGTTGACAAAGAACATAGCAAACGCCTTTTTTCTGCAAATTTCCCAATAGGCAAAACATTAGTTTTTAGTGTTCAACGAAAGAGCTTTAAGGAAAGTAGTCCAAAGTCCAAAGGTCCAAACCCCCCAAATGACTGTGGATATATGAGAGAAATTATGCATCCACTGTCAGGCCACTGTATAATTAAACTAAAAAGATGATCGGAAAAGAAGATTGGAATATGTATGGTACAGTTGGTGAGATTTACAACTACATGAGATATACATTTCTTCTAATTGGCTATATTCGAACAAACTCCTTAATAACTACATGTTTCCTTCATTTTTTGTGGTCACGGCTTTTGCAATGTTTATTCTTAACAAAATTAGCAGAACACAAAAAATATAGCCTACATGTAGAGTAACCGAAACAGAAAAATATTTTGGTTCTTACTAACAGCGTGACTAATGACCAATGACCAATTTCACTGTATCTTCCCTAACTAGGCTCCTTAATGACCAACGACCAATGACCAATTTCACTGTATCTTCCCTAACTAGGCTCCTTAATGACCAACAACCAATGACCAATTTCACTGTATCTTCCCTAACTAGGCTCCTTAATGACCAACGACCAATGACCAATTTCACTGTATCTTCCCTAACTAGGCTCCTTAATGACCAACGACCAATGACCAATTTCACTGTATCTTAGCTAACTAGGCTCCTTAATGACCAACGACCAATGACCAATTTCACTGTATCTTCCCTAACTAGTCTCCTTAATGACCAACGACCAATGACCAATTTCACTGTATCTTCCCTAACTAGGCTCCTTAATGACCAACGACCAATGACCAATTTCACTGTATCTTCCCTAACTAGGCTCCTTAATGACCAATGGCCAATGACCAATTTCACTGTATCTTCCCTAACTAGGCTCCTTAATGACCAACAACCAATGACCAATTTCACTGTATCTTCCCTAACTAGGCTCCTTAATGACCAACGACCAATGACCAATTTCACTGTATCTTCCTTAACTAGGCTCCTTAATGACCAACGACCAATGACCAATTTCACTGTATCTTCCCTAACTAGGCTCCTTAATGACCAATGGCCAATGACCAATTTCACTGTATCTTCCCTAACTAGGCTCCATAATGACCAATGGCCAATGACCAATTTCACTGTATCTTCCCTAACTAGGCTCCTTATCTATTAGGTACCAATGACCCCGATCGCTCTCCAGTCAAGCTCAAGATTGACCAATAGAAAGCATCGTCTCAGGATTGTCTTTTTCTCATTTGTCCACAGATCTTTTGTCCGCCGATGTCTTTCTTTGGCCGCGTGTTCTGAGACTATTGTTCGGAACAAATGCCACAAAGGGTGGTTCCTAGAACAGAGTTTTTGTACAGAAACAAATCAACCTGTCTGCTTCCCCATACATCGATGTCTTACTATGTTCTTGACAGATTTTTGTTCACCCGGCTATTAACCCCTTTGATTTTCGAGGTGTTAATTAAGGAAGCGAAATTCAGCAGCTGTACTCAAAACATAGAGTAAACTCAAGAGATAATTTCTAAAAACTGATCAACAAAATAAAGAATATGAAAATGAACAATTTAATGTTACTTTACTTAACTAGCTCAAAACAGTGAAAAACTGTCTCCAGAAGTGCAAGTACAAAACACGGTAGTGTGAGTACAAAAATATATTTACGCGATTCCTATTAAATGAAGTGAAAGAGAATGTATTGAGATTGAGATAAATACAATTCCTAAGTTAACAATGGATAATCCAACAAAAAACTGACTACAAAAAACTCGAATCTTTAGAAACTAAATTTGTGATTTTTTACTCCCAATTTCACTTATAAACAAAATTGGTCCTCGTCAAATAGTTCGTGACTTCATAATTTATTTCATATTCGTAAACTTTATTGCGTTCCATTTATATAGCAACCACTCTTTTCATACAATTGGCATGTTTAGGTTTACGGAGACATTTTAAATTTAGTTTGCTCTTGTACGCCTTGAAAAACAATTCATACTTACTCAACATATTACTGACAGTAATATTACATATTACTGACTGACTGATATAACTATAGTATCTCTAACAAATGAAAACAAGAGATATACTTAGGTATAACCAAAACAAAGTATGAATAGTTACAATACCCCCTCCACAGCACATTACTCACAGTACATTACGTATAGCTAAGCGAATTTCCATTTGTCTGATTGAACCTATATATTTCCTTAAACATGTCAAATCTATTCCCTATTTAAATAACAGTAGGTTTAACGAGTACGTTGGTTTGCTGCTTGAAGGAGGGTCATAAAGTAGATTTTTTTAGTAAATTGTTAGTTGCTCAGTAAAAAATAAATTCTCTTAATTTAATCCAAATAATATATTCTAACGTTTGTACAACAATAATCTAAATCGGATCATTTTTACTCGAGTCATTGTGCTAACGGACGTATAAATACACGTATATATACATATTTTTTAAATATATGACTACGAACGGTGTTTTTAGCATCTGGGGAGATCCAAACGTAAAAGCAAATCGGTGCCGGGTCCAGGTCTAACCAATCGAACTACGGCAATAGCTTATTCATCTAAGAAATTAGCTAAACAGGTTTAAACTACTGTATTTAGAAAATTGCCTCTTTGAACATGACAAGTATTCTTTCACATTTTGAAAAGACCCAAATTCAAGAGCTAATGTAATCGACTTTACATTGTTTTTCATTCACACCCAGTACAGGACACCATGTGAGAGGCTATCTCTCGGCCTACATTGACGTTCTTATCAGCACCGGAACAGAGGTCAATTGATAAGAAAGATCATCCAAACTCTGGACCGCTTTTGATCATGGTCTTCCGCTGCTTATTAAAATATCAAGTAAAAGCCAAATCGGCTACATCTTAAGTTAATATCATTTGGGATGAAACAATCATCTAGATCACGATATAATCGTAGCACAATATTTAGTTACAGTGTGTTTTTTTAAGATTAATTATGTTTTTTAGTATATAATTTCCGCTATTTAGGAAAATTGAGTGAATCTTTATAGGATAAAAGGTTTACGAAACCTCGTTTTATATCTAATAGTGCAAGGATAAAATATGAGAATATTTGGAATCTTTAATCATCGATCCACTGTTTTTTTACATAAACGTTTCTAAATACTGTAATTCCGTCTGGTTAAGTCAATGATTAAAAGAAGTTTAGTGGCAATTCCCATGAGTAATTATACAGAAGTCACGACGTTTCGGGATCTGAAGTATCATCAGGTAAGGGACACAACTATCAGACAGCGATAGGAAACACAAATTGAACTTCAAACAAATAATTAAAAAACCGAGAAACCAAGAACTGTGAAAGATTTCCCATGTAACATTTCGATTTCGAATAAAGTCATATTTGTAAAACCGGTCTTGCCACCACTTACATTGTTTGCGCAACAAAATCAGAGCGATCGCTATCACCCAATAAAAAATCTTATATTTCTCGACTACAATTTGTCAGTCTCAAAGGAATGAAAACTGTTCTCAATCAAGAAAAACACAGAAGAGTTTGGGCCCGGGCAAAAACTCTTGGGTCACTCCATATTCAAACCGTACTTTAGCTGCCCGGCACGTCTGCTGGCTGTTTACTGATGCTGACATGGTCTAATTTGTCAACCGTTGATGTCTGACCAATAGTTCTAACTATGGTGGTTTGTCAAATCGGCCACGCTCCAGACCTCGCTTGTTCGGAGTGTTTTGAAAATTAGGCGATTGTGCTTTTTGGGCTAATTTGTCAGAAGATAAGTAGGCTGGGGAGTGTGCTTAGTCTTGAGATTTATTGGAACATAAGGTGTGCATTATATTTTTTTAGAGCTAACGGAAATGTTGCCGTTGTAGAATTATTTTAGATTGGTAGAATTTACAGTTGCTTTATTGAGTTTTTTTACACTTAGGTCCACGGATAATATCAATGCCATTGGCTCAATGTGTAATTAAGTAAACTTGAATGTTTAAGCCCAAAGGGACTATTAGCAATTTTATAGGCCTACAAAATAAACAATCTATAGTATTTACTTGATCCTCATAAAGTGATACCATTGGAAACAGTGATTGTTCTAGGACCTTATCTATGGGGGCTAACATGGGCCTTCCACACTAGGAGGGGGGCCCGGGGAATTTTCTCCGGAAAATTCGCAATTTTTTAAAGCAGAAGGTGATTTTTGAAAGACACGTTTAACGTCTATATCTGTGTACAAAAACATCCATTAGGTTTCTATGACGAAATGTACGTTAACATTTATATTTCCAAGGTACGATAGGGGGGGGGTCTTATAGTCCCTATAGCATATAGCCCCCCTTCGAACCACCACTGAGGAGACGGAAAAAGTTTAGCATTACACAATATCTTGCTAACCAACAGGCGTAAAACCCAATGTTAATATCATTTGTACTGTATATACTTATTTACCAAGTACAGATCAGCAAAGACAAAAGTAAACGATTTTAGGGGGCAAACCATCTTCCAAAACTCCCTATAAAACAATCCCGTTTGGTCCATGTTTCATTACAGATGAAGAATATATACATACATAGCTTCCTATTTAGTCTATGGTAATAGACATTCTTATAGTAAAATTCGCAAATAACCTTATTAACAGTTCAGCGTTTCCTTATTCACAGGCAATTGATATAGCTAATCTGGTATCGGTAGATAAACTATATAGCCACTGATAGTCGAACATATGACTGGATATGTCACACCATATCAGGAATTGATGAAACATTGATCAGTAAACCGCACACTAAACCCATCATAGGCCACAAGTACAACGTTCGATATAACAACCGAATGCTGACGTCATCGGTTGTGAGCTGAGCTTATCTATGACTAACATTTAGCCAGGTCAATGTACATTAGTAGGTTCGACTTGGCTTTAGTGGTGAGTAAAGTTTTTTACGCTTCTATGGAAATGGATTTAAACTTTCAAAAGCAAATTAAACTATTTATTTGCTTGGTAGTTTCTTCTACAAACAGAATGTGAAATAATGTACGTCTGAAAGCTCTCTATGCTTAATCGCATTTATTTTCCATACTAATTCTAGACACAATGTACGTGTTATCTATTTTAATCGATTTTTATTTAAATCCCTATATATTATTGAAACCACACTTATATAAACTATTTGAAAATGTATAGGCTGTTGTCACTAATTATTCGCTTTGCCTAAATCACAGATAATAGAACATTATTAACCAAATAATACGTAATTATACGTAATTACGAAATTATTTCCTTTAATTTACACAAAATTTGCTTTTTAAAATAAAAAATAAATTTATATTCCTCTTGAAATTATTTACCACAAATAGTTCTACTAACAGATGCAGGTCTTAAATGGCGCCCCGAGTTTCTCAGGGTTTTTTTTAACTTCCATTAATTGCAAAAAAATAGGAGAAACTTCAACCAACATCAATATTTCTATAAGGTATGTTTTCTTTTATTTGACATAAGTACACTATTAAAAGATTGACCCAAAATTTGTATATCATTACTTATTAACAGTTTTATTCTTTTACTATCTGAAGACATAACGTAGTCACATTCAAACCATAATGATTACACCATATCCCTAACAGTTTTACCGAAGTAATGAGAAAGGAAGCCACTGCCAACAATCAAAGAAGCCGTCTGGCGGAAGACTTGGGGAAATGGGTTCACAGAACACCAAATAAGCACGTTAATTACCCCCCCCCCACCACCACCACCACCACTATTTCATCGTCACCAATCAAACAGAACAGGGGCCTTCGTCAACCCGCGGCAGTTTCAACAGTAACAGTTGAGTTGGTGCTTTGACCGTGTTTGAGATGGTAGAGTGCTTTGTGCTTTATTAGCAAGTAGAATGAGGAAGGATGTTGACCGTGCAACCATATAAAAACGGGCTTCAAAGTTTGTATTTGCCTTTGGGAGGCCACTTCTCCACGTGCATATGGTCATAATCTACTTCATTATTCGAAGCACTTTCTCTTCAGCATCATTAGCAGATCCGCTGATGAATGACTCGACATGGACCACCTGAGGAGTTTTACTACCAAGATTTCATGTTTTGTATATTGTTCTGTCGGTTGATTCTGTAAATGAGGCTACGTTAGGTTAGCCTTCTTCTTGTGTCATCTATTGGTTGAACTAATACAATCTATTTTTTTTTTTTTTTTTGTAGATGCCTCATCAAAAATAAAATCAAAACCACACACATCGCAAAGTTTCTGCTGACCTCTTTGTATTTACCTTTTCCTTTTTGTACTTTTTATATGACGGTAAAGAATAACCGTGTATGTCATATTTAGCCTCCCACAATCGCCGATAGTGAGAGTTTTAAAATTAAAACCTGTACAAGATGAATTTTAAGTATCTTAAGTTATGTGATACAATTCTTGGCGGACGCTATTTTGTTGTCAGTGCAAATAAGTTTATGCATTTTTTTTATGTCAAACTAAGTGTTAATACAATGAAATTATTAATTACCGAAACATAGGTTCCTACTTAATAGAGCAATTGAAGGCAACTACTTACAAAGCAAATATAAAGTTTACTGACAAATAGGATCGGTTTCCCTTGGATATGCTTATATCCATTATAATATATATCCATTATATATCCATTATACATTATATTGCTTATATCCATTATACATTACGAAATAAGTTTTCATCCCACATATTCGTTAAGATAGTAATTAAACGTGCATAACCATTTTTACATAATCCAGTATTTCTGGAAATACAGAGTTGGCGACAGGCGGAATAACTTCACAGTAGTAGTCACCTAGTCATATGATTACAAATGCGGTCAGCTGATCAGGCGGTGAGCGAGGAGCACGATTGCTATGCGAGCATCGTTCCCACGCAATAAGATGACAAAAACAGCCTCGTGCATCTTGCGTGGCGCGATAAAAACGAGCTCCAGATACTGTGACATCAGCTGTAGTGATCGGGCACTGGAGTCAGCTGGAGTAGCCTCTCGTAGTGGCCAGTGATCAGCTGTAGTGATCGGGCACTGGAGTCAGCTGGAGTAGCCTCTCGTAGTGGCCAGTGATCAGCTGTAGTGATCGGGCACTGGAGTCAGCTGGAGTAGCCTCTCGTAGTAGCCAGTGACCAGCTGACATGTCGTCAGACAATGTTGTTATCTTGTAACAATCTTCAGGGGGTGCAGAGTTTTATTTTTTATTTACTTGATTCTTGATTTTTTGGAACTGTTTCTTTGTGAATCTTATTGTAGTCTTTCTGGAGTAACAAAAGTTCATGATTCAAAAATAATTTAACAAAACTGTGGCCTTCAGAGTATAAAATATGTTGTGTAATTGATTTCTTTAAAGCTGTCGTTTTTTATGGCTATCTTAAGGCCAGAATGAGTTCTTCTTGGTTTTGAAGATGGTCAAATATACCGAGGTTGAAACGTCAGCTAAAATAATCAGCAAAATGAAACAGTTTTTGACTAGATCTAGATTCTAGACGACAAAGATTTCGTACTTAACAAAAAAAAGTGTAGTGTTGATGACGTCTTTTAAATAACCTGAAAGAGCTCAAATATTTTTAGCTTTAACCTGATTTGGAAGTTTCTCGACCAGCTCAACATGTATGACAACACCTACAACAATCAAAAGCAATAATAAGTGTTATCAACTTTAGACGGAGTTTGGCCAACAAGATTGTCGGTTGCCATTATTATTCTGGGACTGCTTACGTCGAACATGACGAGGAAGAAAGTCAATGGGCCTTGTGAGTGTGAGTTTGAGATGACTCCACCGCAATTTCCCTAATTCGCCACATCTACGGTGTGCAGTTTAATGTTTGCCTGGGGCGTCTGTCTTGGTGGTCCCGACTGGGTGGGAAAACTCTCTAGAATACACAAGACGGGATAATGCTTTACTCTTCATCCCCAGTGTTTTCTGCAACTCAATAACATGCACTATGGGATTATTTGGGGTACCACTATTGAAATTCGTATTTGCAAGGGTGGTGTAAATGAAGTTAGGTTAGGATAGGTTTATACAATGTTAGGTTATGTTATGAAGAGGCGCACCTTAAGTTCATACACGTCAACTTGTACTATTGGATTTGTTGTTTTTCAAGAAGAGAGTCGTCACTATTGCAATCATTTGCCCTTTGCAAGGATGATGTAAAGTAGATTAGGTAAGGTTATGTTAGAAAGGTTCTGCAATGTTAGGTTAGGGCGGGAAGAGGTGGTTTCTAGGTCCAGACTTGTTTCTAGGAGAAGTTTTGTATTTTCCAAAAGAGAACCGAAACTTAAGGATACATTATATTAGATTAGGTAATTAAGGTTCTGCGATGTTAGGTAAGTTGGAAATTAACGGACACTAGGGTAAAACATCTAAACTTAAAGCTTGTTTTGCATGATTGAAAGGAAGGGGCATGGATTACGTTAGGTCAAGGCCAATCCCTTACGAAATGTAACTAGGCTGAAACGATCTATTTGTGTTTAATTACCTGTATATACGACTATTTCCTTAAAATCTTAATCCTCTCGGAAGTATTTTAAATCCTTCGATGTCAGGTATTGTAATGTACCTATATGAGATGATAAATCCTTAAGAGCGTCAAAAAGATGCATAATGGTTCTTAAAGATTCATAATGATTCATGAAGATTCCTAATGATTAAGATTCGTATTATGAAGCAACCTTGGCAGCTGTGACACTGACACTGGGTCTAATCATTTGACAGCCTCACAACTTCAGCTGCTCTCGGATGTTTCAGATAATCTTATCAAGTGCTTCCCGCCAATCTCCCCGGCAGTTCCTAGAACAGCTGATACTGGAAGCGACCGCCCACCACAGAGCACGTTAATAGACACGAGTCTCGAGTCGGATTATCCTATAATGCGGTCAATCGGTAAAACCACTTAAGTGATGCTGGGTGAATGTGAGTTGTGATGGTTGCCATCAGACTCATAATGCGCTTATTTTGATGGGTCGTCGTCTATCACTTGCTTGACAGACAGAAATATAGAAGTTCCTAACATAGAAACTGAATTACCTCACCCTGAACAAGTAATTATTTGTAATACCATGGGTGATAAGACATTGTAAGAGAATATGTACTTAAAAATCACTAACCCATTGGACAGCCATATTTTTCTTTCCCAAGTGTTGTCAAATGTCAGATGATGTAGTAACACTTCGGCCCAGTAACATTTCGGCCAAACTCAAATTTCTTAGAAAAACAGTATCACTTCGTCCCACTCGCTTTTACAGATGATTAAATAAGCTAATGGAGTAACATTTCGGCCCGACGAAAAATTGACAAGGGTTGAGGAACGCAGTTCAGGTATTAAGAGGTACATGACCTGTATACTTTGCAACCACCCTTCTGGTGTAATGTCGCCCAACCGTCACCCCTTGCATCCTCTGACCTCACACAGGAGAATCGGTGGAATATCATTTAATCTAACCTAACCTAACCTAACCTAACCTGTCAAATATTTTGTTGGGACGAAGTGTTACTAGTGGGCAGGTAGAGAGTTGGACCGTAGGCCACATCTGAGGGTTTCGGGCCGAAATGTTTCTGGGCCGAAGTGTTACTTGGGCCGAAGTATTACGACACGTGTCAGATTACCACTTTGAAAAGTTTGATTTGTTCGACAAAGTGACATTCATCTTTGCTAGATGCCATACTTTTCGCTGTCTCTTCTGGGATGTTGAATGGACTTTGGTCTGTTGGTAACCCTGTAGATCTACAGAACTACAGCTAGCTACTGCAGAGGTAACTAGACCCAATATACTACTCAGCACTCTACACTGCGCAGGCCAATGACTGTCTTCGCCAGGTATGTGCTTCGTGCACGCACAGCCACCGAACACGTCACATTATAAACTAGCGATGTAATAGGCCTATCACAGACTACACGCTTCCTTATCTTGTAAGCCTGGGAAGATAGTAAAAACCACCAAGCTATTTCCGCAGTTGTATTTGACAATGATGAGTCTAGGAATGCATGAATTTTAAAGTGTCTTCTACTGTAAAGAGAACCTTTTCTGATTTCCGGTTTGAAAGTGCTACTTGCAAGTGATTTGAAATGCCTTCGCTCTCGTTTCAGCTGTTCTGGAAGGACTTAAGAATGCTCTTCTCGACACATGAAATAAGAAAAAAGTTGCCATAAGGCAAACAGAGTTTACTCCAGGTCTTCAAAGTCTTTACTATCTAACCCCGGCATTACCATTACCAATTAATATTGGGACACCACCTAGGTGCGTATTTTAACTCAAATATGAGTGGTGATGGATGCAGAATAAAGTGTGATGATCTGTGTGGCTTTGTTACTGACTAGGACCAGCTGTTTTATTAATCAGGACCATTTATCGATGGCCCAAATGATCAGGAACAGCTGGAACATTTTCGAACCATCAACAAGCTAAATCTTAGCTGAATCATAGAATTTTGGACTTGCAGACCACTGCACGAGTCATCAAAACTTATTACATTTGATAAAACTATTGTCCATATTAACATTTGGATTTTATCCTTGGATTCGAAAGTTGTTCCACTGAAACGCCCGAATACCTTTTGGTGTTTAACCACATTCATGGTCTTTGAGTTATTTTGAAGCGCCGTCAGACGATTTCTAATCACACAGTGACAAAGGTTGGAACGCTCTGCTGTGGAAGTGTTCTTGACGCAACCGTCAGCATGGAACCTGTTTTATCAAAGAGCGGTTTATGGCTGTTGTAAACATTATTGCAGTATTGTGCAAGCCTGCCTCTTCGTCTCGTCATTCATGTAGCCGCGTGGTTCTTGCCCTCGGCGAGGGATTGAGGCAATATATGCTCGAAGATTTATTACTCATGACTAGAAACATATTGAAAATGGACTTCGTAAAACTATCGGAATGATATACATGTTGTCATCGAACTCTATTTTTTAGGTAGGCCCCATCATTCCTGGACAAAAGACAAAATCAAATATCTCGTTAAAATGTTATCTTAATGATAGTAAGACAGGGTGTCCCGAACTATCTACCTACATTTTAGGGTGTCATTACTGAACCAAAGACAAACAGAAATATCCCGTTAAAATGGATAAAACTCAAAAGTTACTAGTACAGCTGCCATTTTGTTTTTAGTTTTAGTTACGGGTACATCCTGCATAAGGAAACTTGCATGGATAGAGGCATAAATAGGAGACTTGTAGAAAAGATAAACACACTTTTGGTTAGTCAGGCTGTTTATTACGTTTAGAAGCAAGGATACAAATTTAACAGTATGAGGTTACTGTGATGTAAAAGATTTTGCTATAGTAATAAAATAAATTTAAGAACATTATTAATTACATTTGGTACATTAGTTACGTTTTCGTTTCAATTTTTTCCCCAAAACCAAACGTAAACACATTAAGCTGTACAGTGCTCAAAAAAGTGAAAATGATATAATTTCTTCTACAATTTTAGCATTTTGCACCAGTGATTACCATCAATATGCACATTAATAACTGCCTGATGCTATTGAATAAAGGCCAAATCATGACAAATGTACAGTTTTGTACGTAAAGGATTGTTTCCAATCTCAGTAACCCAGATATTTATAAAGTCACAGTCACACCAATACAGAACATATACTGCTGATAAGGGATGCCCTCTCTACAATGTAGCACATAGATAACAGATGACCCGCCAACCCCAACAATGGCGATGAACTGGCGGTCGTTGCCGTCCAATCAGCGCCCAGCGTTTCGATCCAACATTTATTTATATCGGTCAGTTCACGTAGAATTATTTTTGTGTAAATTTTAAGGAGTCTTTTCGCAGATATTGTTTAATCATGTGAGTTTAATTAATTGTGTTTGGATTGACTTGAATGAGTACGATTGAATTAATCTAATACATCTTACTTTTAAAAACCATTTTACATTTTTGTGAATTTTACCCGTTCACATATCCGAATAAAATTTGAAACATGTTTATTGAATAATTAACAATCTGATCGTAGGATTTTGAGGCTGACTAATTAATTACGCGTTGTAATTAAAATATACTGGGTTATTAGTTACACAGGAATATGGAACTCAATATTTTTTTATAAGGTAATTCTACAGTATTGACATAGTCTATATCAGCTATGTTGCTATGTATGTATGCTTTATCGAATCCCGAAATATGATTCTGTAAAAATCCCTCATTTCCACGATCACTATCGTAGGCCAATATCGTAGAAATCTAATTTAGCCACCTCTTATAACATTAAATTAAACCTTAATTTTCATCAGGAACGGTAATGTGTTTCATAACGTCTTTTAAAACCGCCTAAACTACGACTCCATGTTGCTTGATTTTTTAAATAACGACTATTTAAGTAAGTAAGCCCACCGAAGTAGACGCAAAAAACATATATATATATATATATATATATATATATATATATATATATATATATATATATATAAATATACCTTAGCTTCGTTTACGGTACATCATCGAATTATGCCAATTATTTTCACTTAAGTTAAAGCATAGCACAGAACAATGCTTTTGCATCTGCCTTGTGGATATCTAAGTGGTTTAAACCGCTAAGTCATCAAAGGCAATTATACTGCAGTAACCCACAGAATGCACCTCTATACTGTCGGGGTTGTCTGTAATAGACCTCCTGCGTAGCTTCGGTGGCATGTCTTTAGATTTGTCTACACCACTAATGTCCCTATAATAATTTGATTGTTGTGTACGTTACTCACAGACTGGAGTCCATAATACAAAAATAAAATAAAATTTGTAAGGTAATTGATGAGCTACGGATACTGAAGAATGCAGAACATACTATATTACCATTTTTAGTGACTAACGTAAAATGTTTAACCCTTTTAACTTACCAACACCCTTAAGAGTCCTTTGTAGACTAGCGGCCATCTTGGATTAATTTCAAAGAGCCGAAGAATTATTTATCATCTGTTATGGTTGATGGGCCATTATAGTTGCTATAACTCATCATTATTCTTTTTTTTTTAGTTTGACTTGGTAAAAAGTTTGTCTGTTTAACAGAATTTAGTAATTTAGATCAGCGCAATCTGTTGGTGGCTCACATCAACTACGACGGTTTTGATTTAAAAACTGGTGACAACATGGGGATAGAATATCTAGTTGTATCATAATGAAAGATATTACTAAAACAAGATTTAGAAATTTTTGTGTTTAACTCATGACGATTGAAAGTAGACATAATATTTAAGAATTATGATTCTCATGGACAACTAGGTTCTACCTGGAAACAGTTTTACACATTACTTGAAGCGAAAGCTAGATTTTCGCGGGCTGGGATTTTGAATTTCGGGGGTGGGATTTGAACTCAGGATTTTGGAACCGAAACCACTACACCAGCTAATTCCACGAGTATGCTGTACTAGAACAATGCGTTATCAACTCCAATATTTACCAGACTCTCCCTGCTGTTGGAGATAAGCCGTTGTGAGACTGAACACCATCTTGTGGTAGAGGTTTCTGAAATGTTGTAGTGTGAGGTTCCAACAGCAGCCGTGCGCACGCTTCACCGCTCAGGCAATTTGTTCAGCTAGTTTCCGGTTTTGGGAGGTATTTATTTCTCACGTTATGATATACAGAGGTCTAGAGTGAGAGATTTGGCGCCTGGTCACGCGGCTCTGCTCACCTGAAACCTCAAATCTAACAAAATGTGAAGCACGACTTTCATAATAGCAGTACTGTGTAGAATACTAACACATGTATTTATAGTAGCTGAGTTGTTTTGTGAGCCTAAAAGGTGTAGTGCTCAAAAGGTGACTGGTTAGATCCTGAGATGGTTGAAGACTGTACCCAGCTGTTCCTGATTGGACAAACCTGGCTTAAGAATCAGCTGAGCTTTTTCAGGAACAAAGCCACACAATGCATCTTACTTTGTTCTACACTTACCCATCACTCTTAGGTGAAGGGGTATCTGTCCAGTTGCGTTTATATTTTTCATATTTCTGTTTGTAGGATTCAACATTATCAGAAATTGTTCACTATGACATATGAGAGCATAAGTTTTAGTCTTTCAGACTTATTAAAACAAGTCAAAATAATTTCGTACTTTTACCTGTAATTATGTTTCAAGAGTAACAAACAATTAACGAACAAACCTTCTACATTCTGACAATACCTCTACAAAGCTGGTGAAGTATTGAGCTTAGCGAATATCTACAGTCTGCAGTATTGGAGTGTTGCTGCTTTGGTCTCTGGTGTGAGAGTTTGTTGATGAAACACATCTGGCCACCATGTGGGGCTCAGATGTTGAAGTTGCTGACAGGTCTATAGAGAGGCCAACCAACTCTAAGCTCCGGAATACTTCCACAACTCTTGATATAGACTTACCTCTGCATAATGGGGAAATTCAAGTTGAATTATTCTACATTTAGACAATCAGGCTACGTTGACAATTAATAGAGCTTTTGTAAACACTACATTACGAAGATTTTAACCAACATATGATTGAAGAACGAATGTGTAATATGATTTTACTGGCTAAGATCAGCTGGTTCATTATTGAATACCATTTATTGAAATCTCAATTGTCAATGTGATCTGGGTCCAGTTTATTCATCAAAAGTCTTCTCACTTTACTCTAAATCATATCGTTGACCTTCAATTGTTCCGAATATAACAAGCGATGATCTGTCTATCTGAATACACTGTCTATCACGAATAATTGACTGTCAATAGTATCAATCGCCTCATTCGGTAGTGTTTGGTAGTATCAGCTAATGAACAACACTTACGTACTAAACAATTTTTAAATATTCAAAATATTGTACTTCAAATACTTTCCTTGTGTATGAAAATACACCAGTAATTAAATTAGGGCAATTATCCATGCATAATATTTTTTAGTAAAGTTTTCAAGTAATTTTTCTCTTTGTTTTTTTGCACCATCCATGGCACAAACGTCCTAAGAAGAAAATGTTATATCTTCAAATCCTCAAAACTATTTCACTGCAGTTTTTTGCTTTGTTTGTCACTGTATTGAACTAAAAATGTGCTCTGCCATGAACCTGTTACCTGTTGGATTCCTAAACGTAACACATCTTAAAATTACAGGGTAACGCAGAGAAGTAAGATAGGGCAATCCAATAACCATCCAACTTCCTATAGACTGTGTGACAAAACCTGTCTC
Source organism: Macrosteles quadrilineatus (assembly GCF_028750875.1). Lineage (NCBI taxonomy): Eukaryota > Metazoa > Arthropoda > Insecta > Hemiptera > Cicadellidae > Macrosteles > Macrosteles quadrilineatus. Next base: position 31,354,343 of record NW_026542598.1, on the reverse strand, counting down.
CTAACCGGTTCTAGCTGTGACTGATCCAGGCCTTTAACTCATTGTCCAGTCTCCAGGTAGACAGAGGGTCAGGTCAGGAGACATGTTCCACTATACAGACTATAGTAGTTGGCTCTCGTATCTAAACTTCATGCTACTTCCCTCATACGAATGTCGTGTAGACGGCCATACTGTGTAGCTATTTCCAGCACATGTCCCCAAGTCCTTCCTTTGGCTTCTAGTTTCTAATCGTGTCACTGGCTGTTCTGGAATAGCTTGCTGCGTTGTTTATCCCACAACACACTGTATATTGTTTCTTTTATAAACAAGAAAATATTCTTTACTTAGACAGCGTAAATTGCTTAAGTTTCTGAAGTTTGTGTGAAGTTTAGCTCAATAAAAAGAGTGTCACTTCATTTTATTTTCATTTCATAAATTGGTAAAAAAGGGCTTAGTATAGTACAATTACAATAATATTTACAGTAATGTATTTAAATAGTTTTAATACGAATGCACTGAACATATACCTGAACATTTGAATATGAATGTGGATAATGCTATGTGCAAATACGGGGTTGAATCTTTAAAATGTATTTTTTAAGCAAATATATGTTGAAGTGTCTATTTTTTGTCGTGTGATTTGTTCCTAAGTTGAAATACAGTATTTACTAAACTAGTTTATTGAAACTTACACGAAAACTATGTTTCAGGTATGCAGCTTTATATAACGTGCTAACAAATATCAGATAACCTAATATTGGTAAGTAGAAACTTTTATAGCTTTGTATGATTATGGTTTGTGTTACTTAGAGTGGTTTGGGTACAAACAATAAAGTTTACTATTAATATACAAACTAACCAAGCTAGACTACCTACAAACCTCTAAAAAGTAGATGTTAAAAATAATAAGTGTTTTATTCAATGACCCATCGACGATTTGAATATGTTTTATTTGCCTTTAACGGATGCGATCCTTTTAACATGAAGGCCATGTTATTTTTTGCTCCGGAACATTTTTAATAAACGCCAGGGATTTCAGCACGTATAAAGAATTAATTATAATATTCTTCATTACCTTGTACAGTAAACATTTAATCACTTGGTTGAGAAGGATCTGATCCTTCTAACATTAATCCTTTACCTTGTTTTTCTACTTTTGACTTTAGTTTGTTTTATGGACATTGTCCTACTATAATATTTTTTCGTTGTAAAATAACGGACGACCAAACCTCAATTTTGTACCCTTCCCTGTATATTGAGCTTGAATAAGTTTGAAAAACATTAGTTCAATATAACATTAGATATAGTATATTTCACTACTTCGACTCGTATGTAAAACACCATCTCTTCCGAAATGGGGCTTTTGTGACGAGTATTGAACATAACTTTTTATCACGATGTAAAAAAAAAAACTACTTCATGAAACTTAAAAACTATCCGATATTTCGTAATTTATTCATTTTTCTAATCTAAAAAAAAATACGGCTGTATAAAATTAATTTAAGTGTAAAATTCAGCTGATTGTAACTTTGTTGATGTCATGCAAAGTATTGTTTGTTTAGCGAAAGTAATGTTTATGTCAGGAAAAGTCAGCTGATCACTATTTGTTTTTGGTGTATGGAAATTGAAGGTTTTCGAATACAGAGTGATGAAAAGATATATACGACGCTGAAATGCAGTACCTATTTTAGGACGATGAGTGACGGATGTGTACTAAATGAGGTGACAAAGGTTTGACTGAATAAGATCAGCTAACAATTTAGCCTTTTTATAATAAAATAAACGTCAATAAACAAATGACAGCTGGGTCCAGTTACGAACCATCTAAACCCTACTGACCTTTCTCAAACGGGAAACATTCTGAATTGTAGGCAAACATTGTGTAATAAACTTAAACACTTTTGCTAATTTTACTTTGAATAAAGAATTGTTTGTTGTTTTACAATAAACCCTAATGCACCCACTAGGCAGCACTGTTCAATCCGTGCTAGGCAGTAGCTTTTCTGCCTGTCAGGAGCGATCAGCTGATCAACTGATTCGCACAACGATGTAGTGAAGTATGCAAATGATTGTGTGATCGCGAGGGCGGCGAAGTGCAAATCTGCGGCGTTCGATCACCGAGAGAATCGCACAAATTACAAGGTATCCATCCATAACCACAGCACCTAGCAGACAGTGCAACAGCTGGTCATAATTACCTGCCAGTATTTGATCGAGCCAATTTGCATCTGTTTCTTGTTGTAAAATTTACTTAGCAAATTACTGCTCGGTCCTCGTCTCGTACCAGATTGAAAAGCGAGGAAGTCCTTAAGTAGAGTTATTATAGAGTTCCAAGATTGCTAACTTGCAAGTACCCGGTGATTAAGCAATCTAATTAATTAACTTAAACGATCAGGCCCCACCGGCTTCTGGGTGGTTCATGTTTAGTGAGGTTCTCTATAGGGAGGTTGTTATTTCTTTATGTTTTATCGAACCTGTAAGTCAACCGCTATTTGAATAAGTCATAAACTAGGTACAACGAGCATTTGTAGGGATGGGTTTTTTGGGTGGGGGGGAAGAGAAGTGGTTCTTTGCACAGAAATGTTTGTCTTTTAACTATTTCTAACACTATACAACCAATTGAAAAAGTCAAAAATGAAAACCAGGAAACCTTAATACTACGAAGAGAAAAACTTTACTACATTGAAACACTATAAATATTACTTCAATAAAAAAACTTAGATTCCTTGAACACAGTCAACATTTATTGGATCTGCTTATGAATTATTCTCCAAAACGTATTTACCTTCAAAATAGGCAAAAAATGGTTGTACCGGTACTTTGTAACCCAGATATTAAGTACTTTTAATTTAATGTCCTATTGACATTACACGTGATTTTGTCGAGTATTTTATTCAGCGTAGCTAAAGCGTTGTGCGCTTTGTAAATTGTGTTTATGAAAAATGGATATCGTTATTCGGAAATCACTTTTTTGGGGGAAAGCCTACTGTATTTTACAAGATACTCAGACACTGTTCCTGCTTACATTTTATACTGTACATATACTAGTCCATACCAGATTAGGTAGTTGCTTTAATTGTTTATACAGGTTTGCTATCCGAGTTACAGTTGGATAATATAAGAAACTAATGAGTCTAGCTGAGTAGTCTAATATTTTGGCCACCCTCTGCAAAGCAAAAACACACTAAACGATTCAAAACTACATCTAAAAACACATATTAAGTACGATTAGATTTATCTTTGATTTGATCGTCTGAAACTATTTATATCTCAGATCACTCTAACATCAACTTGACTACTCAAATGACTACAGATCACTCTTATCGCAAAAAAATTCTAACTTTTTACAGTCTTCTTGCCGAAGATTCAATATTAATGTATACATATTCCTCTGAGTCAAATAGGTACAAATTTCTCTAGTTCTCTAATTGCAGCTACTCTGATGGCAGGAGAGTTATCTTAGTTCCCTAGTTTAAGCTAATGTTCTACACATCTTTCCGATTACTCCATTTGGGTAGACCTCCGTATCTGTTGACACAAACAACCGAATGAAAATATCGATTTATATATCGATTATTCGATATATCGTTTGGTTAGTTAGGTAAGGTTAACCTCTCCTAACTAATTAAACTATATATCGAATGAAACAATCGAATAATCTATATTTTTATTCGGTTGTTTGTGCCAACAGATATGGAAGTCTACCCCTTCATTTGCAAGAGGTACTGCGCCACTGACAACAGGTTTCCCTTACTTATTTAGCTTCACTTTCTGGACTACGAGTGTCTCAGCTCTTCGGGGGCAGCTTTGCCTCTGCACCAACGGCTACAAATCTCTCTCAGTTTCCCAGCATCAACTACTGTACCAATCCCCAGTTCCCAGGAGACCAGGAGAGTTTCAATGCGTGCGGGCCAGCGACGCAGCGCGGTCGAGCGTTACAGGCCCAAATAACAGAGGCGAGCCCGTTAATGCAACGGATCATTAAATGTTATATGATTGTCAGTTCGGCCTTCATTCTATCCAATCCGTATACTTCTTGGCCGGGAGGTCTGATAAAATGGTTTACATCCTGTCTAGGTTTGGTCCAGAACAGAGATCCTCAAAATTTGTTTTTATATTTACTGGATTAGAAAATTTGTGTTCCATACAATTGATTACCAATTATGGTTGCTCAGTGGTGATTTGAAAGGCTGTTAAGAATTACTTTGTTGATTCAAGATCTGCTGCATGCACTTCAACACTGCGATCAATATTGGCTTGCACATTTGTCACAAACCGTGGGCACTTCACTGTCTTTAGAAAAACACACAGACCTTGCATGTAGTGACGAGAAGTGGATTTTTTTTAATTAAAAGATTTTATGATAATTGATATAAGATATGAGATATGATTAATTGAAAAACATACTCGATGCATGCATTAAAATTGAACACCAAACTTAGATATAAAAAAATATTGCGAGTTTTAAATACTAATAAGTCCCTCTTGGCTTTCATAGACTCATAATTTATGGACAATACACAAAAGTCTCACAATAATCGACATTTGTGAGCGAGTCTTGAACAAATTTCTGAAAATTCAATCAAAATATTAGTCACTGTATGCATTTTTAGTTATAAAGAAAGACAACATTTTGCTACTGTACGGAGTGATCAGAATTTATGGTAGACCATTGACACAAAGTGGCCACCTACGGTGTAGGATCAGTGTAAGTCTGATATGTAGGTCCAGGCAACAGGTTGTTCGTCTGTCCCACGCAATGGTGCCTCTCATGTCCGTGTGGGCTGGACCTCTACATCCACACCTTCCACTTCCAGGTGCTTCTAGCCTCAAAGTCCACACCTTACACTTCCAGATGATTTTATCCTCCTACTTCCAGATCCTCAATCCATTCTAGTCTAGGTCTTCTACTTTCTGGTGCTTCCATAATTTTATAATCCACACCTTCAACTCTGGGTGTTTCTATCCTCACAAAGAACCTTCCACATTCAAGCACGTTATTCCATAAAAATCTACACTTTACACTTTCAGGTGTCCATAATCTTCAAAATTCACATCTTCTACTTTCAGATGCTTCCATGTTATCAAAATGCACACCTCCCACTTCCAGGTAACTCCATCTTCTTAAAATCCACATATTTTATGACCAGGTGCTTCTATCCTCTAAAGATCCACACATTCTACTTCCAGGCGCTTCAAACCTCTAAAAGAACACACCTTTAGAAGCCCCTATACCGTTCACGACGAGTTATAGAGATTCTGTCTTCATAGGAGAATTCCTATTACGTCTGTTTTAGATAATTTTCAACTTTTCTTCAGATACTTTTTTTAAGGCAACAAGTATGATTTACTTGTATCCACGCCTTCAGATTCCTTTGAATATTCTTTTTTATTCCCACCTGAATGTTTTTATATTATCTTTTTCCATTTTCAGTAAAGAGTGCTCCTTGAAGTTCTGAGTTTAACATGTTTACTAGTTTCTCCGTACATGTTTCTACGAGACTGTTTACTTTCTATCACCAGTGTTTAGGTGAAGCCCAAATTCACTTTGCAGCCAGTTTTTGGCTTAACTAATGTACTCATGATTTATTCTGTTTAGTAAATTATTAAGTAGTGTTCTCTATTCTCTGATGACACATTTGCCCGTGTTTAAGTTATGGTATGGATTAGATTATACATCGTGGTCACAACAGAGTGTGTATTTAGTGCGACGATAAGTTTAGAAAGAGTGTTCAATGAATGATATGATAACTTTGTTGCTGACTATGCTGTTTCCTTACCTAGAGTAATTTATGAAAAGCCCAATGATGGAGGACAGCTGAATTAAGTTTTCAACTCAAAAAGGTGTAGCAACCGTCTAGGTCTCTAAAATCACTAAAACCGTTTCTAAGATCACTAAAACGAGATCTAACCATTACCATTACCAACTGAGAGGGGCAAGCCACCTATGTTCGTGTTTTAACCCAAATATGAGGGAAGGTTTTTTGTAGCTTTGTTACTGACTCAGATAATCTGTTTCATAGTCAGGTCTATTTATTATTTAAAACGTGATCAAGCGTGAGCGTGATCAAGGACAGCTAGGTTCAGTTTTAAGCCATCAAAAAGATACTTACTTTTCTTAGGATCGAACCGGCGACCTTTAGATTACTAGGCCAGCACCTAGTAACTGTAACTCAGTTACCCAGCTATAAGAAAGTACTCATATCGTTATAATAACACATCAAATAGATCGTTGTCATCCCGAAATCATTTCTACCCATACGTTTATTGTTTACCTATTTGATTTAACAATGGTAAAAAAATTCTTAATTTTCGTCTTTGTTGAATCTTTTAAGCAAATAAATGAGGGTAAATCAACACGTTACAGATTAATTTAAAAAAATCCCAAATCATACTTTGTTCAAACAGTCCAGCCGCTGGACCAAGTGCGTGGAAGGTGGGCGGGCCGCGAGGTCACCCAGTCTGGTAACTCTCCACTACTATCCGCGTCTCCTCCATTCATGAGACCAGCTGTGTTTGTCAATGAGACCGAGACAGAGTGTGTGGGTGATGTTTACTGTTATCTTTAGATCAATGGAGTACATAACAAACAATCCAGTGAGGTAGGCTTCGAAAACATAAAAATACTTGTAGATGATGGACGAGATAAGTCCAAAAGACTTGAAGACAGATTATCATAATATTCAGACACTTTTAACATCACGGGAAAAGACAGATATTCTTAGCCTACAGCCAACTGGGTGAAAGGAATGGTATTTCTAGTTTAGAAATGGTAGATATTGAGAGCGTCAGGCTTTAGGAAATGTTCTTTGTAGCCCATACAGCTCATAGGAATTGATGTAAAGTTCAGACACTCTGCTTTTGGCACATGAAGTATGCTGGCTCAGTAGCTGTCTGGGTATAGATCAAATATTGCATTTTTGCTGAGTAATTAGGTGGACAGTGGTTCGATCCTGAGAAAAGACATAAGCCGTTTGATTGTTAAAAACGTTAATGAATTTTTTAAAGTTTGTCTGGGCCAAAGAAATAGCTGATCTTAGTAATTAAAAGTTGATCCGTTAGTTCTCTTTGCCTTAAACACACCGATACACGACCGTGGTGAGACCAACGATATTATTAATGTGTGTGACAGCGTTGAATAAATCTAATAGATTTAATAAAACCATGTATTAAATATCTGAATTTATTTTGATTCATACAAGACGAGGGAACTAGGACATTCCACTAATTTCATAGCAGCATGATGTTTCGAGGCTCAGAATGGTCCCAACATAACGTAACCAATTATTACGATCTTAGGTTGAAAAATAAGCTGTCTCCTTGGGTATACAACACCTCTGCACCAATTTAACATTACAGTAGACTAGCTGTTACCCACGGGCTTCACCCCGTTTGACTTCATAAGTATTAATAAAATTATTGATTGGTTAAGTTAAGATTAAATAAACAAACAAATAATAACACCCGATTTTAATAAGGTAAGAATAACAACCTAAGTACAGCTGAGGTATTTTTACCATTAGGTATACGGAAAGTTTCCTTTAGTAAGGAATTACGACCTTAAAGGGCAATTAATTAAATAATGGATAGTTTTATGCGAGGTTTCTCGTCTTTGACGAACATTTTAAGTATATGGTTTATGGGGGTGTGATTTGTAGTTTTCTCAAAAGTTCATGGGTACTTTACTTTGGAATTTATATATGGACTAGCTGTACCCGTTTGCCCCGTTTAACTTCATAAGTATTCGCATGCCTCAATCACGTCCTGGTTGAAGTTCGTTCGCTACACTCACTCACCTTTAGGTTGGAGCTCGTTCGCTGCGCTCACTTGCCTTCAGGTTGAAGTTCGTTCGCTACGCTCACTTACCTTTTGGTTGCAAATTAGCCGTTGTCATAAATTAAAAAAAAATATAGTGCTGCACCCTGTTGGCAATCCTTGTAACTTTAATGCTATTCAACATCATAGAACAGAACCAACTTGTTTAATTGAAAGAGCTGTTAAGATTCATTAATTCCTTTTAAATATGAAAGATCATAAGGTTAACATGGGAAACTCCAGAGCCACTGGGGCGGAGCCCGAGAGTCCGATCAGAATAAACACTACTTAGTTTTCCTATTTAATGCCCAAAGAATCAGTGTACCGAATTTCAGCCTCCTAGGTAAATGGGAAGTGGAAGAATTAGTGATGAGTGAGTGAGTCAGTAAGTCAGTGAGTCAGTGAGGGCTTTGCCTTTTATATATTTAGATTTCCCCTGTACCCTGTGAGGACCTTCGTTGCGTAGAAATAATTTAAATTTAGATCAAAGGCTTAGGAAAACTTACTTGTTATATTTGAGAAGACAGATCACCTACATAAACTGAGTCTAGTCTAGTGTTACACTTGACTGAAGAGGCTTCAATGAGGTTTACACATCAGAGCTCTCGAGCTTCACCGTATCTCCCTCGTAATGGAGTGATTATGGTTACATCAAGTGGTGAAGTTGTAAAATAACTCTTATACTTTCAACGTTGTAATTATTCATACTAACTATAACTTAACAGAGCAATTTGACAGTTTGTTTTTTTGTAATCTCTAGCAGCTCAACATAGCTTACATTTCGTTCTCTCGATTCGTAATCTGAGTTCAGTTTTGTTTGCTAATATACGTATCAATTGAACGTCACAATTAGTTTGCGCTAACATAATCTAAGGGTTAGTTTGTACGTAGTTTCTCTAATCGTATAAACTAATGGTTGTAAAACACAATTAATTAATTATTTATCAATGACCATAGCGAAATGTGTAAGTTCATTTAGATCTGCTGACATACGTATCAACTAGTGTTAACAATTCCTCATGAAGACTTAAGAAATCATCGTTGATTTGTTATACACCTGTACGTACAGTATATGGGTTCCTTTAAGTGTTAGACCAGGCCTCTCTGCTTCTACTCTGCTAATACGCAAAATGTCTTTTGTTACTTGTCTCCTCCTACTGTTTTCAATTATTCTTTTTTGAACTCGATGACTTTTCTGTTCATCCAACAATACTGATTTACTCCAAAAAACCTTTAGAGTTTCTTTTTAAAAACAGCTATTTTTTTCTTATATTTCTTTATGTAATTTTTTGATGTTTTTTAATGTAATTCTTATAGGGAAAATCAACCTTTTTGATTGTACTGGTGTACAATTACTGGTTTCTGTCGAATCACGAACTTTTTACCAAGTTATTGAAGGCACGATTTTGTGTGAGCTACAGTAAATACCCATTAACTATGTTAGTAACAGAAAGAAGGTAGAAAATATAATTTTAGAAACTAGCATATTCTGTGAATGTCTCACTCAACTACAATCAATTGGCGACAGCCAGTGTACAAAAGGGATAACTACTTCAGTATCCAATAGTCAATGATGCTACCGTTATATTTTTTTTATTTTAAATTGCTTTATAGGTTTCCTAACCTAACGTGTTTTTTCTGTAACTTCAATCGCACCACGTACTACATCGTTTATACGCTAACACACATTTTACGACGCGTAGATATGACAGATCTCTCGCAGCACGTTCGTGGCCGCAGCAATTAGTCTACAAGTTTCCGGTTTTGAGCAATATTTATAACCCTCCTCAAGATTTACTGAGTCCGATTAATCAGATTTTCCACCTTGAGAAGCGGTTGGAGAAGATTCCACGTACATTTTGTAATATTGTGAAATCTCGTTTGGGCTGTGTGTACCTGTTGTGTAGTATGGAATGCGTCTAATTTGCCAATATTAGTGGTGTCATACCTTACAGTCTAGCCTAACATTCGTTGAAAAACCTCATTACTTGCTAATATTAACAGTATGAAACTTTGCACAGTAAAATGAAAAATTATGTCACCGTTCAAAACACTATGTAGCCTTACTTCAGTTTTTCAGTATGTGGTAAAACGTAGGCTATCCGTTTAGTATAATGCCAACAGCAGTTTCAAGAACGAAATTTAAGTTTCAAATCCTCGTTCCATGCAAGATGAATTAGACAAAATGTAAAGTATGTAATAGACTAAGCAACACAAGTATGCTTTAAACTAAGGGAGTATGTTTTATCTATGGTTATACCATAGACTAACACTTTCAGTACCCAAAGGTCAATGGTTAACTACAGTAAAACATACGAGGAACTGTTATAACACCAATGTTCGTAAGGGTTTTTGATATTGGAAAAGGGGTTGCAATTCAGGGGAGGCATTGTACTGAAGTTTCGGTCGTCTACGATACGAATTATTTTCCACTTGATTTTTACTTTTTCATGCCTCAAATTAATTTTACGGTAAAATACAATTCGCTGAAAGATCTTCGAACAACAGAAGAACTGACGTTCAGTACCAATATTCAAAAACACATTTGTAACTCCTGCCAGTCTTATGCTGCATGTAACCCAACTAGTTCATAATTTTTCTACCATCCATACCTTCTTATTTCAGGTTAGACCTCGCACCGCAGTGTAGACAGGTATTTTACCCATCTTGGACCAATCTGGTCGCTCTCCTCCTCTCTATTATTTATCGCCTACCACGCCTTTCCCTAGCCTCTTCACACTTCTATTATTTCATTATCTGTAGATAAAAATTAAATAGACCTACCATTAGAACTACTAATTCTATTCTGTGGATGCTATCGAGGTGGGTTCGTCGCTCACGAATATCCGCCTCGGGACCAAGATTCGAGGCACAACACCTGGCTTGTCCAAAAACTCAGCTTCGTTTTTAATTTGAAAATGTCATAGCTAAATATATACATTTTGTACAGCTATTTTAAAAAGAGTTTTCTTTAATGTAAAATAAGAAGCATTAAAAACAAAGTGTGTGAAAAAGTATAACATTAAAAAAGAGGTGTGTTCCTCACATAGAGAAAACAGTTTTCTCATCTACTTGCCCAATTTAATGCTAGTCCTAATATTTCCGTTGAATTAGTCCTTTAGGTATGAAAATATACAACTTGAGTACCAGTTTTAGCAGGAGCAATTTCTACAGTATATTATTAACTGACGGAAATATTATTACTACTTTTTATCCTAATTTAACGATTTTAAAACGATTCAAAGTGTGGCCAAATAAAGAAGCCAACAATTAAATTATAAGAAAATGTTTTTACGAAATGTTTATATTTCACGATCAGTTAATTGTATAATAGAATACGGACTTGCATATATATAAAAAACTTTATATTATCATTTGTGTATATTGCACATGAAGTAACGTATAAAAAAAAAATAAAGATTGTACAACTAATTCTGATTTAATTTAGTTTCCGTTGAAAGGATAATTCTTTTAAAATTGACCATGATACCTCCACATAATTTCAGTAAATAATGATTTGGATTGTTTTTCCTTGAATGAATTAAACACTCAGTGTTCAACCCATGGAGCACAGCATACTGTGCTCTATGGGTTAACGTCGTAATGTTACTTTGGAAGTCCGAGGTTTGTAAACTTGACACCCTCCCACAGTTTCCGGCGGAAACTGGTCAAGATAGGAGACTATGACTATGGCACAGGGCTGCCAGAGATAGGTTATATGGTTAACAGTTACAGTTTACTAATTTACCTATTTATCTGCGAATTAGTGAAAATAATTTTAGAATATGAACAGTTGGATAAAAAACCAAGTAGTTAGCATTGTGGAAATTCATAGTCGAAGCAGTTCATGAAGTACATCTATTTTTGTAATTAGTTGCCAAATATTGTGGAAAAAGTCAATGTAGTAGGTCGGATCTGCACAATCGTACTAAGCTTACACACATCGTAGAATTGTGTTGCCGGACAACTAAATTGTCGTCGATTTACATTTTCGGACAACTAATTGTCGAAGATTTTTTACGTCATTACAGTAATTGTCCGACATTTTTTAACGACGTAACAGCAATTGTATGATCATTTTATGACGTAACAGTGGTTGTCGCAGATTTTTAATGACGTAACAGTGATTGTCACAGATTTTTTAATGACATAACAGTGATTTTCGCAGATATTTTAATGACGCATCTGCCATTGTCAAATGTTTTTAATGGTGCAATTGTGATTATCGTAGATTTTTACCACGCAACTGTGATTTTTAATGAATTTTAATGATCTAACAGGGATTGTCACTGATTTTTTATGACGTAACAGTGATTGTCACAGATTTGTAATGACGTAACAGTGATTTTCGCAGATTTAATGACGTAACAGAGGTTGCCGTAGATTTTTAATGACGTATCAGTGATTGTTACATATTTTAACGACGCAACCGTGATTTTCGTACATTTTTAACGACGCAACCGTGATTTTCGTACATTTTTTATGACGTAACAGCGATTGTTGTAGATTGTTAATGGTGTTACAGTGATTGTACTAGAATTGCAATGGTCAGAGTGTCGCAGCCACACCGAGACTGCAGACAGAGGAAGTTGCAACACTCCTATACGACCTTGACTGCTTATCTCGTAGACGCGGCATCCCGATCCTCGTTAGCAACACTAGGCGAGCTATTTAGGAACATGGGCTGTTTTGGCCGTCCAAACCGTTTAGAATACTTGTAATCACGTTTGCATCATAATTTATTCAATAGCCTCTAGGTGGCGAATGAACCTCGTGTACCCCATTAACTTGTAAATGTTTTAGATGGGTTCGTAAGCAGTTGTAATTTGTTATTGAGAAATACAGTACAAATGTAGCTCGTAGTCGTGGATGACTTATTAAAGAAACCATGAATTAGTTTACGTCATAATCCAAGGTAAACCTGATAATTCACCTTTCATGATTTTCTATTGCAGTATAAATATACTCTTTGAGTGTAAAAAATGTAAATTAGTTCATGGTTTGTTGGATTAATATTCCTGATTCAAACATTGCACTGATGCTCCTGCTGCTGGTGACAACGTGTACGGTATAGTGAGCAGTGATGACACCTGCAGTCTACAGCAGGTCTCCTGTCCAAGTAGCAGATCCTTAGTAATAATAGTACAGTAAAAATATGTTTTGACCCAAAAAAAATTAGCACAACCGGGGAATTTGGTACAGATGTTGGGTGTACCTTCCTTTTGAACATACTAAAAGTCCCCTAAAATTGAAGCTGTGCTACGGCCGCCATATTGGAAAATGGCGGCATATTTCTGTATTTTTCGCTATAGTGACTTTATTATTAGAGATACAAGAAAAAATTAAATGTACAAAATGTAGGTCTTCTAAAAATACACATTTTTTGTATTTACCATATTTCTCTAAACCCAACGGTTTTTGAGTTATTTGTTATTAAGTATATTTAGTTTTTTCTATTTATCAAAAATAGGTGAAACACATTGAAATTGACCGTTACTTTCAAGGATAATGATAATTTAACCTATTTAGTTAAATAGTGTGATACTATAAAATCTAAAAATTTCAGCTTATTTTATGAGTAAAACAACTCTGCCACAGCAAACCTGCAGACTCAGCAAATTTCCATTTGATTGGATGTTTTATTAAAAAATGTATATAAATAAAATTAGGTTCAACAGGTACCTAGGTTTGCTGCTACAGGTAGGTTATTATAGTGTGTTTTGTAAAGTAAAATATCAATACCTTACTATAAAATAACTAATTTTCCAAGTTTGATCAAAATATATCTATAAACAAGCAAACTGCAACAGTTAACTAATTCATAAGAATAGCATGGGAGTTTTAAATTTACAATAAACAAATTTGAATATACAAATTTTGGTTGTGTTTACTAAAAAGATGGCGATTATTCGTCACGATTAGAATATTAACCAAAAGGAGATGGAGCCTGTTATTTAAGTAATATTAATTCGTACCAAGCACAGAAAATATTGTATGCAGTAAGGTAATCTACCATATTTTGTAAAGTACGCAATAGTCATATTAATATTTTATCTTAATTTTTTACTCATTTAATAGTTAACATTTTAGTATTTTGTTGGCACCACCACACTAACTAACTATACTTGACATCCCATTGTAAATTTGGAAGGGTGTTTTTCGTGTCTAGTTCATGTTGGTGACTAATTAAGTATGGTATGGTTTAGTTAGTTTTATTTATCAAAAATCGGTGAAACCCATCGCAATCTACGGTTTCTTTCAAGGTTTACGACAATTATTCATCCCACTTAGTTGATATCAGAGTGATAGTGGTAGTGCCATCAAAATATTAAAATGTTAATTTATTAAATGGGCAAAAATTAGTATAATATGACTATTGCGTAGTTTACAAAATATGGTTGATTTCCTCACTGCATACAATATTTCCGATACTTGGTACGAGTTAATATTACAGTACTTAAATTACTTGCTTCATCTCCTTTTGAAAACCCCTTCGGTTAGTATTCGAATCGTGACGAATAATCACCATATTTTTAGTAAACACAACCAAAATTTATATATTTAAATTTGTAAATTGTAAATCTTAAGCTACCATGCTATTATTATGAATTAGTTAACTGTTGCAGTTTGTTTGTTTATAGATTTATTATGATCAAACTTGGAAAATTAATTATTTTATACTAAGTTATTGATATTTTACTAAAAAACACACACTATAATAACCTACCTGTTGCAGCAAACCTAGGTACCTGTTGAATCTTATTTTATTTAAATACAATTAATAAAACATCCAATCAAATGGAAATTTGCTGAGTCTGCAGGTTTGCTGTGGCAGAGTTGTTTTACTCATAAAATAAGCTGAAATTTTTAGATTTTATAGTATCACACTTGTTCCGTATTCAAGCATCTACGCAACCTAGGTGAATCCAGACTTCATTCATATTTTGTTCTGACCCTTGCCCTGTCACGTGATGTCTGGCAATTCCCCCCATTCCCCATGTACTCTTCAACCCGGCATCATGTTCTCGCCATTTTCCCTAGTTTTTCATTATAATATTCCCCTACTCTATTTGTGGCATATAAATTGAACTTATATTATCGTATGTTTATCTTATGTATTTATTTGTGACACACCTAACAAAAAAGTGAACTGAATAGTTAAAAACTGTATTCAAACTGTTCTTGGTGCAACTACCGGTCGCGTACGCGAAAGCTGGCCAGCAAACATCAAGTGCGTCAACGGTCTACTAGACATCACTTCAGTAAAAAGGAAGGTACCAAATCACATTTCTTCCTATTTAAAAGTTTATTATTTTGTGCTCACAGTGTGTCTCTAAAGCTGATCTTAACATAATATATCTCACATCCCTCATTTTTTATACAGTCCACCATATCGAAGTTTACCCCCCATTCGCTGGTCCTTCGAGCCGGATTACATTTGCCAATTAAAATATAATTGATACAGTACAATAATTTATTTCTCAAATGAATGTTTATGATCAGTGTCACATCCCTAACTGGTAATATTTTGTCTTGTGAAACATTATTACGAACAATTTTAATGTCCATTCCTGTTTCATACCAGACAATTATTTTCATGTTCAATTTTGTCACTGCCACCTAAATCACGTCAAGTTAGGCCTACCTAGTTTGTCTTGAAATAAATCAAGCTTAGAACATTTTTCAGGATTGAATATTTATTCACATCTCATCCATAAAATCCTTTTAAATAATAAGGTCTCACAATCAATTCAGCCTTATTATTTGGGTGTAAAAATAAAACTGCAAAGTTAGTAGTTATTTCCCTGAAATATTCTATCCCATTGTCCGCCATTTTGCAACAACGTTCTGTCCTTTGCGATACACCTTGGTAGTTGGTAGTTCTCAACTTCGCCAACAGATCGCTCTGCGCTACATGGCAACCAATAACCTGCAAGATTAGTGAAACGGTGGAACTGAGGACGAACCAATCACCTGTCTGCTATTAAACTGAAAACTCAACTCATCAAAACTCTGTTTATCTACATCAGCTGTTTGTTTAAATATAACCCGATATTGAATTGAAACATATCAACATAACCTGCAAGTTTGTTTATGTTGTTGAAAAATGAAGACATTATTTATTTAATCAAATACTAATTGAAAAGGGTCCTGAACTGGAGAAAACTGGTAATTATTGTTATTGCTATGCTCTCTTTATTCATTATTGTAAATATTATTGTCAACAGAGATTATTGGTGATAATAACAAATTGATAATTGACTTTACTTTACTATTGAAGTTGAATTGCAAATTGATTTATGCACTTCAGTAGGCCTAGATTTATGAGATCATTATTAATTTAAGATATTGGGCTATTTTATGAAAACTCATCTATTCTTGTTGTGTGTTATTTAATTTGTTTGTTCATGATGAGATTCACTACCCTACAAAGAAAAGCAAAACTTGTTAAAAACAGGTTTCAGAAAATAAATAAATATTTGTCAAACCAACTTCCTCGAACTGAAGGTCAAGAATTGACTCCTGCTAATATACAGCGTTTACACAATTATAATGAGGAGGTCAGAGATCTATTTACTGACTTTAAAACTTTATTTAATAGAGTTGTGACTGATGACCCTGCTTCTGATTGTGATGAGGAGGAATCATTTTCAATGCATGATGAACTTTCTGACTTGTATGTAGCCCTTATAAGTGACATTAAAGTTCTTTTGCCAGTTGAACCTGTTGTAACACCTACTCCACCTCCAGCTTCTCTGCGCCTGCCTAAATTTGAGTTGCCTAAATTTAGTGAGTAGATATAATATAGCAATATGACCCCACTTTCGGCGTTTTTTGGCCAATTTTTAGAGGATATGGAGACGTTTATAGGGGCACTGGAGACGTTTTAGAGGCTATATGTTGGCATTTTTGCACTTTTTCTACGAGAAAAATTGAGGATCATTTTTTAGCCACTAATTTCAAAAATCCTGATCTTTGCCCACAAATCCCTATATAGTTGTAAAACCTTATTTCCTACTTATTCCCTATATATATATTTGAAATCAAGCTTTAAAAGCTATTTTATTTATTTATTGACCCACATAAGTGTAAATTTAGAGTAGATATAATACCAGAATATGACCTCACTTTCGGCGTTTTTTGGCCCAGAACTTTTAAAATTTTCGGCGAAAAAAATGTCCGAAGCCCCAGGAGCTTTTTTTGCCCACTTTTTTAAAGACCCAGCTCTCGACCTATACACCCCTATATAAATTTTCTACTTTTTAATACTAAAAATTACGTCTGGAAATGGTGAGCTTTTTTTTGGCCACTTTTTAAAAAATCCAGCTCTTGGCCTATACAAGCCTATATAAATGTTCAATACCATTGTATAACACTATATCTATATTGTTTCATTTCAAATCCACATCCATTCACATGTATATTCTCAAAATCGATTGAGGTTTGCACGTGAACTCGGGCGCGCTCCCGACTGCGGCCGCACTCCATGCCATGGTCAGGCTTCTTGCTCCCGACTCATGGTCAAGCTTCTCGTCTCTAGTGGCAGCTCTTGATGAAGTCTTGGGTGGATGACCTTCTGTTGAAGAAATGTTTAGTTGAATTTTGTTAAATTTGTTAATTTCTAGTAAAAAATTTTGAAATCTCTTAAAATCTGGTTACAATTTTTTGACATTTTCCAAAAGTCTATATATAGAGGTGGCATCAGCCCGAGACCTCATTCCTAAACATGAAGCCGTCATGTCAACACTGCTCCGTGTTGCTCTCCAACAAAAGTAACCTGATTCGCCACTACAAGGTAATACATAAAATGAAGGTGAAACTGTGCAAAGTTTGTGATATAATCTGTGATAATAACATGGCTCTAAAATCACATATATTACAAAATCACAAGAGTTGTAGTTTTTGTAAGAAAAATGTTGTTGGTCATTTTAGAAGACATAGAAATTTTTGCAATAATTGTCCATACACAATGATTAAATTTATTGGTGAGTCGATTAGAGCTGACCTTGAAAATACTCTTCAATCTTGTCCTCTGCCAATAAAATGGACTTTAGTAAGGAGAATCAAATTTATAAAATATTCAATGGATCAAAATGGACAATTAGTTCATGAAAAAGAATGTATTGCAGATTTTAGAAGCCTTACTATCCTAACCATTGAGAAGAGAGATTTAAAGCATCAAATTGAAAATGCTCTTTTAAAGATTGACACTTCCATGCACAAATACCAAGCCGAAGGTAGTGGATGGATATATGACTATACTAAATATTGGCAGTTGCACGTTTACAAGTATAAGCCCCTAACTCCAAAGTCATACATTCCCACACCAAAAAGTATTAAATTGACAAAAGCAGTTTTAAATATAAAGAATGTTGATAATAAATGCTTCCTTTGGTCAATTTTAGCAGCTTTACATCCAAGGAATGCTAAACATGCTAATAGAGTCTCTAACTATGCACCCTACGTAGGTAAGTTAAATATGACAAACATAAAGTATCCTGTTAAAATATCTGATATAGATAAATTTGAAAGACAAAATAATATAAGTGTTAATGTATTTGGAGTTGAAGACCAAAAATTTATATATCCATTAAGAAGAACCAAACTGAATAGTAATGCTCACATAGATCTATTATTATTACAACAAGGTCGTAAATCACATTACTGTTTAATTCGTGATTTTGATAGGTTAATGCTACGGTCTACAAAATATGACCATAAGAAGTATTTTTGTAGGTTCTGTTTACAACATTTTTACACTAATGATAAATTGGAGCGTCATATAACATATTGTAAAAACTTTGATGCCCAACGAGTGGAAATGTCTAAACAAGATACATTACAATTTAAAAATTATAAATATCAACTTAAAGCCCCATTTGTAATTTATGCTGATTTTGAGTGCTTTATAAACTCCAATATACATATTCCATCGGGATTTGCATTCGTTGTAGTGAGAGATTCTAAGATTATTTCTGAAGAGTTATATAGTGGTGCAAATGTTATGGATGTGTTTTTCGAAAGGTTATTTGAGACTTATGACTTCATTAAAAGTCAAATGGCGATATATATTCCCCTTGTAATGACTCCTGAGCAAGAGGTATCTTTCCAAAACTCAACACATTGTCATATTTGTGAAAAGCCTCTATATTTTGATAGGGTACGGGAACATTGTCATTCAAATGGCCAATACCGTGGAGCTGCCCACAATGATTGTAATTTAAACTATAAAGTAACAAAGAAAATACCAGTATTCTTCCATAACTTGAAAAATTATGATGGACATTTAATAATGCAACACTTGGGAAAGTTTGATCGTAAATTAAATTGCATAGCCAAGGATATGGAAAAGTACATTTCATTCTCTGTTGATGATTTAGTATTTTTGGATTCCTACAACTTTCTATCCCTTCCATTATACAAATTAGCTTCCAATTTAAATACATTTAGATTCATAGACAATCCACTACTACAACGCAAAGGCGTATTTCCCTATGAATATATGACAGGACCAGATAAGTTTACAGAGTCTCTACCCCCAATTGAAACATTTTACAGTACTTTAACTAAAGAACATATCTCTCCCAATGAATATGAACATGCTAAAAATGTCTGGACCCATTTTAATATAAACAATTTACAAGAATATCATGATTTATATCTTAAAACAGATGTATTGCTACTGGCTGATGTGTTTGAGACATTTAGAGACCTGTGTTTAAAAGATTACAAACTTGACCCCGTACATATGTATTCACTTCCAGGACTAACATGGGAGGCCTGTCTTAGAATGACTGGTATAAAATTACAATTATTTCAAGATATTGACATGCATTTGTTCATAGAAAGTGCAATCAGAGGAGGAGTCAGTATGATTTCCACACGTTACGCTAAAGCTAATAATAGATATATGGGTGAACATTATGACCCCAATCAAGAGAGTGTCTATTTAATATATTTAGATTGTAACTCGCTATACTCCACAGCTATGTGTGAGACACTACCCGTGGATGGATTTCGTTGGACTAATGAGATAGACTACAAATACAATCAAAATGATGAGTTTGGATACATTTTAGAAGTTGATTTAAAATATGATAAAAGCTTACATGATTTACATAATGACTACCCATTAGCACCAGAGAAAATGAGTGGCAAATTAATACCTAATTTAAATGACAAAACTAAATATATTTTACATTACAAAGCATTACAAAAATATGAGGAATTGGGTTTGGTTGCTACAAAATACCATAGAATTTTAAAATTTAGACAGTCCAAATGGCTTGCGCCCTATATTAATTTTAATATTGAAAAACGCAAATGTGCTAAAAATGAGTTCGAAAAAGACTTTTACAAATTGTTAAATAATAGTCTCTTTGGTCGAACAATTATGAACCAACGCAAGTTTCGTGATATATATCTCAAGGATGAATCACTATTAACAAAATATGTCAATAATCCAAGGTTTGATTGTAGCAAAAAGTTTGATAACAATTTACATGCTATACATTTAAATAAATTAGTTGTAAAGTTTAATAAACCAATATATTTGGGAATGACCATTTTGGATATTAGTAAAGTAATAATGTATGATTTCCACTATAATTATATGTCAAAATTTAAGAACAAAAGATTTCTTATGACTGATACAGATTCTTTAATGTATTCTATAGTTACAGAGGACTTTTACAAGGAAATAGAAAGTGACTTGCACTATTTTGATACCTCTGGATATAGTAAAGACCATTTCTTATACTCTGATAAAAATAAAAAAGTCACAGGCAAGTTCAAAGACGAATTAGATGGTCATATTATGTATGAATATTGTGGTTTAAGACCAAAGTTATATTCTTATATTCCTCTAAAATGGTTATATGAAGAAGACAAGCAAGCTTTAGAGGTGAAGAAAGCTAAAGGAGCTGATGGTGCCACTGTTAAACATCTCCTTAGACATCAACATTATTTGAACTGTCTTGCAACTGGGCAAGATTACTATGAGAATGTGACAAGAATTAAATCTACAAATCATCATCTTCAAACCTTAACCATGAACAAGAAAGTACTATCATTTGACGATGACAAGAGGTTTATTCTAGAAGATGGCATCAATACGCTTGCGCTTGGTCACTATAAAATTGATCAAACATAAATTGTATGTGTAGATATATAATAAATGCAAATGTTAAAAAACTCCAGTCTTTTATTTATTTACCCTTACCACCCTCTTGATAGAATTGATCAAACATAAACCTATATTTGCCATTATTCTTTGACCTTTCTTTGTCTATTACAAAAAAGCCATATTTAGTTTTATCCCAGCATTGGTGGCAGAGATTTCTAAATTGGTTAAATGAAAAGTCATTACCAACATGATTGTTATATACATGTTTTAAATTTAAATCATCTTGTTTAAATAATATTAGGAAATTTACATTATCACGTAAATGTTTGTGTACTTTGCTGTAAGATTGACACAAGTAAAAACAGTTAATATTTTTATGTCGACCCATTGAAAAAAATTGTGTAATATTTTGACTATTTATGTCATCAAATACAACAACTGACTGTGATTTTACATCATTTGGTGTGATTTCACAGTCAGTACACGTGTGTAATTTCACTTCGTCACACAAACTAAATATTTCAATTATTTTTTTATATTTTTCTTGTTCTAAAGATTTAGATATTAAATATAAGTTTGTAAATTTTAATCCTTCCTTTCTTACAATTAAATTGTAAATTACAACCGTCTTCCCACTTCCACTTGGACCACAAATAACACATCGAATATTGGTAGGAAATAGACCCAACTTCTTTGGTATATTTTCCTTAGTATGTACTATTTTAAATTTATGTTTTTGTTGAATAAAAGACATTTTTTATATAATAAAAATGGTGAAAAATGATAATAAGAAAACATGTAAAAAAGGCAAAGGTTTATTCTTAAAGCCTTACAGGGGTCGAGGGCTATTGAATACTCTTATAAATAATCTTCCATTTCCACTTCACATACCATCATATCGGTACTGTGGACCTGGAACGAATATACGTCAAAATCTAGCCAAAAATGTACCTCCAAAAAATAAGTTAGACTCTTATTGTAAAGAGCATGACATATTCTACATGAATAATCCCGATACCGCTGCTCGGAACAAAGCAGACATGAGATTAGCAGACTTAGCTTGGACTAGAGTAACAGCCAAGGATGCAAATCTTGCTGAAAGAGCAGCTGCTTATGCCGTGACAAATTTGATGAAGGCAAAAGCAAAGATGGGAATGGGATTAAAATTTAATAAAAAATATGGACAACTACCAGCTGTTAGAGGCCGCAAAAGACGTGCCTCACTTCCGGGGGGTGTACCTAAAAAACGAGCTAAAAAATCTAACACCAAGAGTAAAAGAGTGCGGAATAGTTAATTTAGACAGTTCATCTGGCACACATTGGACAGCATATCGTAAAAATAAAGATATTGTAATTTATTTTGACCCATTTGGAATCCAACCTCCAAAAGAAGTAATTAAATATTTTGAGGGACATAAAATCTTCTATACTACTGATCAAATACAAGATTTAAATAGTTCCATTTGTGGAATTTTATGTTTATCATTCATAAAAAATTTTTGTTTATAAAAATGGATTCATTTACTATAGCATTTTCGGGTACAGAGCCAGAGCTAAAGTCAGTGTTCTTTCCTCCCATTGAATTAAATGATGATTATGTAATTGGATTAGTAGATTTTCAAAGTTATAATTCTATATTTAATGTTAAAAAACCACTAAATACTTTAACATATTACAAAGTAGAGAAAATAACATTACCAAAGGGAGAGATCTTAGTTGATGATTTAAACCAATTATTAAATGGTAAACTTAAAGTTATAATAGATAAAAATGGAGAAGCATTAATTAATACTAAATCCAAACTTTTATTTAAAGGGCTTATTCCAAAATTAAATCAACTTAAAGGCAACAAATTAACCATTGGAGAAGGTGATGATGTTTTCTATTATGACCACAATGCTCCAGTTACAATAGAAATTTCTGAAGGGACATATGAGGTGGTTGAGCTTGCAAAGGAAATTCAAAAGCAAATTCCAAACTTTTTCCTTACAGCTAATAATAAAACTATGAAAGCGACATTACTTTCTAGCCACGTGTTTGATTTTACAAAACCATGTTTAGGGTCTGTTTTATTGGGATTTAAAGGTGTTTCTACTCCTGGTGTTCAGTTTGAATCTACAAATAAAATAAACATTAATAATGTAAATGTGATTAGAGTAAAATGTAATATTGCAAACGGGTCCTATTTAAACGGAAACAAATCACACACCATACATAGCTTTTATCCAGAAGCTCCTCCTGGCTACAAAATTATTGAAGTTCCAAGAAATATTATATATTTTCCTGTAAATAAGAGAAGTTTAGATGTTGTCAGTATTACATTTGCCGATCAGCATGACAAGGCAATTGACTTTAATGGAGAAGAAACTACAATTACTTGTCATATAAAAAAGATATGAGAATTTATAAGAATTTATCTATAAGTATACAAAATGCTAGGTTCCTACGATCAATAGGACTAAAGTTAAAATTTTCTATTAATAAAAATGGAAGATTTTCTAGACGTTACAGGGAAATCCCAATTCGACGATAGTGTGGTTAAAATTACAAATCACTCCTATGTTCCCCATAACACTTTAGCAATAAATAATTCTGATGAAATTCGAATATGTATTAATAATCAAGATTTGCTAACTCTCCCATGTAGGAGTTATCTGTATATTAAGGGAGAAATTGAAAATCATGATAAAGGTCATTTTATAAATAATGCATTTGCATTCTTATTTGATGAAATTAGATATGAAGTCGCAGGTAAAGAAATAGACATTGTAAGAAACCCAGGAATTTCTAGTCTTATGAAAATATTGAGCTCTTACAATAAAACAACTAAATTGTCAAATGTGGCATTTGATTCTGACACGAATTTAAAAGAGTTCCATAAAAGTGGCAAGTTTAGTACTTGTTTGCCATTAGAACTGTTAATGGGTGTATTTGAGGATTTTAATAAGGTATTAGTAAATGTCAAACAAGAATTGGTGTTGAAAAGATCCAAAAATGATTTGAATTGTATATTAACAACCACTAGTGCTCCAGCCAGTGGTACTGCTGATGCAATTCCCAAAATTATACTTAACTCAATTCAATGGGTGATGCCACATGTAATACCATCAGATGGGGAGAAGTTACAATTACAAAAGATGTTATTGCAAAATAAAAATTTGCAAATTGCATTTAGAAGCTTAGAGTTGCATGAACTTCCATCATATCCCAATACTACAAGACATACATGGTCAGTAAAGACATCTTCAAGTTTGGAGAAGCCTAGGTATATTATATTTGGTTTCCAAACAGCTAGGGATAATAGTGCACGAAAAAGAACTGATGAATTTGATCACTGTAAGTTAAAAAATCTCAAAGTATTTCTAAACTCTGAATATTATCCTTATAGTGATTTAAATCTCGACTTTGAAAATGGAGATGTCTCTAAAGCTTATGAGATGTTTATGAGATTTAGAGAGACTTACTATAATACTATCCCAGATCCTATGATAAGTAGGGCTGAGTTTATGAAGAAATATCCACTAATTGTAATAGACTGTTCTAGACAGAACGAAACAGTGAAGGAAGGAATTGTTGATATTAAATTAGAGATTGAAACTGCAGAAAATGTGCCAGCAAATACATCTGCATATTGTTTGATAATACATGATAAAGTGTTTGAGTACAATCCTTTGTCAAATGAGATAAATAAAATGTAAATAAAAGATGAAAAACATTCAACAAGAATTGGTTGACTCTGCAAATCAAATACGAGAGAAATATAGAGCTTTAAAACGTGGCAAGTTTCTAGAGGCTGAAGAGAGGTTTCAAACATTCCAACCTTTAATAGAGCCATTACAAGAATTAAAAAAAATCTCCAAAACAGAGAGGCCTCGAATGGAGATTCTCCCAATGACTCCATCTAGAATACCAATAATACCAAGATTGCAACCATTACAACAATCTACTCCACAGAAATTAGATTTTGGTCTTTTAGCATCAGACTATTTAGGAAATTACCTCAGTAAAAGTAGTATGACTGACACTACATATGGTATTAGACGAGAAGCAAATAAATTTTTTATTGGAAATAAGGAAGTTGACATTGCCAATGATGATGTTACAATTGCAAATAAAACCTACAAGGGGACAAAAGGTTTGTGGCAATTGTTAACTTTAAAAGAACCTGAGGATTATACTCCGGCTGATTTGCAAAATTATAAAGAAATTTTGGAAGCTACAAATGGGCATTTAAAGAGTTACAAAGATGGTGCACCAATTTCAAGTAATAGACATACTAAATATCTTAATATAATTAAACCTCTTTTTAAATCTGTTGGTGAAGGTTTGAGACAAGTGACTGGTAATAAAATAGACTATATTTATTGGGATGATCCTAATGAGCTTGTAGATAGGTTAAGACTTCTTTGGCTAAGTCGCCAAGCCGGTAACTCAGGAGTGGATAATGAAATAGATTCCATTATTGAGGAATTAAGAGAAAGTGGAATTATTTATTAAATAAAAATATGTTTATAGATAAATTTTATCGTTTATATAATCCATATAATAAGCCTGCAGAACCCAGGGCTAGTAGTGAACCTACTTTAAATTTACAAGACGATAGTTGGAATGGTTTAAACCGTAAAATTGGTAATGTTAAAGATGGGGAGTTTGTAGATGATGTATCAACTTTGGGACAGACATTAACTAGAAAAGGTGATGTCTTTTTACAAGGTAAAACTAAATATGAGTTTTTAGAATCTAAGAATAAAAATTGGAATGCTAAAAAACTGAAAATTACTAATGTGGGAAAGGGTGAAAGTTTAGATGATGTGCCCACTTTACAACAGACTTTAATACGAAAAAAAGATGGTACATTTGTACAAGACAATAATAATTATGAATTTTTAGAATCAGAGAATGGTGTTTGGAATGCTAAGAAACGGAAAATTACTAATGTAGAAAAGGGTGAAAGTTTAGATGATGTGCCCACTTTACAACAGACTTTAATACGAAAAGAAGATGGTAAATTTATACAAGACGATAATAATTATGAATTTTTAGAATCAGAGAACGGTGTTTGGAATGCAAAGAAACAGAAAATTAGTAATTTGATGGAAGGTACAGATAGTAAAGATGCTGTGAATGTTTCACAAGTTCCAAAAATGGAAGCAGGCTATTGGAATTTTAATAATAAAAGGTTAGTACGTGTTAAACCTGCCATTGATGACACTGACTGTGTTACAAAAGAACAGACTATAACTTATAATAAAAAACTATATTGTTGGGATGCCAAAAATCAATTTATAAGAAATCTACCAGAGGGGAAACATTTGGATGATATTTGTCTAATGTCACAAGCTATGCGTTATGATGGATCGAAATTTGTGTATGGAGAAAAAAATTTTAATTTGATGGAATACAATCCTGATTTATTAGTTGCTGACCCCACATCTTTGAGTGGATTTAAGTATATAGATAATAGACCATATATACCAGAAAACTATGTATTTAAAAGAATGGAAGATAATCTATTGATTGGGGCTAATGGTGATGTATTTAGAGTTACAGGAAAGGATGATGTTATAAAAAATGAATAAAATTGCATACGAACTTCATAAGCCTGCAAGAAAGAATTTCATAAGAAGGTCTTTCAAAGTATTAGGTATAAATGAAACCATACAAATAGATTTAATTGATATGCAAAACTATGCTAGAGAAAATTCTGGCAATAAATATATTTTAACTTTAATAGATACATTTTCTAAAAAAGCTAATGCTGCTCCACTAAAGAATAAGACAGGGTTAGTGGTTACAGAAGCCATTAAAACCATTCTACCAAAGGGGGTTAAAAACATTCAATCTGACAATGGAAAAGAATTTTTTAATCAATATTTTAACAAACTAATGAAAAATTTAAATATTAATCACTATCACACATTTTCTACAACTAAGGCTGCAATTGTAGAGAGGTTTCAGAGAACTTTAAAAAATTGGTTATATAGGGAATTTAGTGCTCAGGGAAGTTATAAATGGTTGGATTTACTTCCAAAGTTAATTCGAAAATATAATAATAAGGTGCATAGATCTATAGGAATGAAGCCTAACCAAGTGAATGTTAAGAATAGTAAATATGTGCATGAGAGGTTGACTTCTAAAGTAGAGCAAGTTAAAAAACCAAGATATAAGGTAGGCGATAGCGTAAGGATTTCCAAGTATAAACATGTTTTTAGTAAAGGTTATACTCCAAATTGGACAGGTGAACTATTTACAATAGCAGAAGTTAAGAATACAAAGCCTGTGACTTATATCTTGAAAGATGAAAATGGCAATATAATCAGGGGAGGCTTCTATACAGAGGAGTTGTTAAAGACCAAGTATAAGGACATGTATTTGGTAGAGAAGGTAATTAGGAGAAAGGGTGATTCGTTGTATGTCAAATGGCTTGGGTTCCCAAGTAGCCAGAACTCGTGGATTTCCACTAAGGATGTCCAAGGGAGCACATTATAAGCCGGGAGCGCGCCCGAGTTCACGTGCAAACCTCAATCGATTTTGAGAATATACATGTGAATGGATGTGGATTTGAAATGAAACAATATAGATATAGTGTTATACAATGGTATTGAACATTTATATAGGCTTGTATAGGCCAAGAGCTGGATTTTTTAA
Source organism: Macrosteles quadrilineatus (assembly GCF_028750875.1). Lineage (NCBI taxonomy): Eukaryota > Metazoa > Arthropoda > Insecta > Hemiptera > Cicadellidae > Macrosteles > Macrosteles quadrilineatus. The sequence continues at coordinate 31,326,775 of NW_026542598.1, read as the reverse complement.
AAAGTGGCCAAAAAAAAGCTCACCATTTCCAGACGTAATTTTTAGTATTAAAAAGTAGAAAATTTATATAGGGGTGTATAGGTCGAGAGCTGGGTCTTTAAAAAAGTGGGCAAAAAAAGCTCCTGGGGCTTCGGACATTTTTTTCGCCGAAAATTTTAAAAGTTCTGGGCCAAAAAACGCCGAAAGTGAGGTCATATTCTGGTATTATATCTACTCTAAATTTACACTTATGTGGGTCAATAAATAAATAAAATAGCTTTTAAAGCTTGATTTCAAATATATATATAGGGAATAAGTAGGAAATAAGGTTTTACAACTATATAGGGATTTGTGGGCAAAGATCAGGATTTTTGAAATTAGTGGCTAAAAAATGATCCTCAATTTTTCTCGTAGAAAAAGTGCAAAAATGCCAACATATAGCCTCTAAAACGTCTCCAGTGCCCCTATAAACGTCTCCATATCCTCTAAAAATTGGCCAAAAAACGCCGAAAGTGGGGTCATATTGCTATATTATATCTACTTTAGTGGTAACTATGAAGAGTGGGTTAGTTTCTATAATATTTTTGAAGCCTCTGTCAATGCGAATAATTCTGTCTCCCCAGTGAATAAGTTTCAGTATTTGCTTAGTGCCCTGAGTGGTGAGCCCTTAGACTTGGTTAAGAGTCTTAATATTACTCCTGAAAACTATGTGGTAGCCCTTCGACTTCTCAAGGATCGCTATGAAAACAAGAGACGTATTGTCACTCAGCTTGTTACAAAAATTCTGGATTTGTCGCCCATTACTAGTGGTTCGCTTAAGAGCTTACAATCATTTCTCACTGTATATAAGGAAAATACTCAAGCCTTGAAAAACTTAAATCATGACATTACAACTGAAAACACCCTGTTAGTCTTAACACTTTTAAAGAAGATCCCAGCTGATATTAGAAAATCTTTTGAAGACTCTCGCGCCTTAAACAACGAGATCCCTCTTGTTAATGATTTAATGACCTTTCTTGAAATGGAATTCAAACGTTTAGAAGGTGCTAGTATTTGTCTCAGTTCACCATCTACCTCAAAGTATTCCACTGGCCTAAAGTGTCCTACAAACATAACTAGGCCTAATAAGTTTACGCGTGAAAGTAAGCCACATTTCACCAACCATACAAAAACTGCTCTTGTCGCCACAACCAACTCTTGTAGATTTTGTCAAGCTGCAGATCACAACATATACAAGTGTCAAGCTTTCCTAGCTAGAAGTGTGAGTGAAAGATCTGAGTTTATTCGCAAGAATAGGATTTGTACAAACTGCCTCGGTTATCTTCATAACACACTCAACTGCCCCTCAAGTAAAGTGTGTCAGATTTGTTCCAAACATCACCATACTCTATTGCATGAGCCCACACGTAGTTCACTTCAGGCACAGTCAAGCTATCAAACTAAGCTGTCTCCTCAAAATAAGACCTACACACCTAATTCATCTTCAAAGAATACAACAACTATTAATCCTACTGCTTCTACAAACGTTAACGCTTTTGTAGGATTGTCTAGTCAACTCAATCCAACTAAAACCACAATCCTTCTTGGTACATGTTTAGTTCATGTCTCTTCACAACATGGTCAACATACTGTACTCCGTGCTGTGCTCGACTCCGCTGCCCAACTTACCCTTATATCAGAGAAAGCTATTCAACTCATCAACGCCCCACGTACTCGACTCCATGATGAAATAAAAGGAATCTCTGGTGCAGTTATTAATTCTAGAGGTATCGTACATGTCAACATGTCTGCGATCAATGGAAATCCTTTGGCTAAAAACCATCCTTGTATGGTTTTGAGTAGTATCACATCACCCCTGCCTCAGATACCAGTTTCACACCAGGTTAAGGAATCTTTGAAACATTTTATCCTAGCCGATCCCTGTTTCGATCAGCCTGGAGAGATAGATTTACTTATCGGTGCAGACTTATTTGCCCTAACCCTCACAGGCGAACAGCATAGATTAGGACAAAATTTACCTCAAGCTCTTGGAACCATTTTTGGTTTTGTTGTGATGGGCCTCGCTCCTGTAGCCTCTGTAGCAGGAAACTCATCAAACACATTTCCCATCTCACTCTTGACAACTCATGATTTGGACCTTCATAATTCACTTCAAAAATTCTGGACGCTAGAAGAACCCCCAATACGGATCAAGGCTCAGACTGAGGAAGATACCCTCTGTTTACAACATTTTGAAAACACCCATAGACGTGATGACTCAGGTCGTTACATAATCGAGCTGCCCAAGAAACCAAATCATTCCCCTCTTGGTGAATCTTGTACCAAAGCACAATTGAGACTTAGCTCGATGGAAAGGAAATTCTCTAATCAACCCGAGTTACAAAGGCTCTATTCTGAATTTATGGATGACTACATTGAATCAGGTCATATGACTATTTGTAAAGAACCTCCTACCTCTGAATACTATTATTTGCCTCACCACGGTGTCTTCAAGGAGAATCCCCCGAATTCAAAAATACGTGTTGTTTTTGACGGCAGCGCTAAAACTACTAATGGCATATCATTGAACGACATTCTCATGCCTGGTCCCAAACTTCAAAATGATATCAGTGATGTTCTATTGTATTTTAGATGTCATAAAATTGTATTCACCTGTGACATACGTCAAATGTATCGTCAGATCTTGGTTTCTGATAAGGACAAAAGTTATCAAATGATATACTGGCGTGCTAGTCCAGATGATCCACTCCAAACGTACAAACTCAATACAGTTACATATGGGCTTAATTGTTCCCCTTTTATTGCAATCAAAACCTTGCACCAGCTAGTTTTGGACGAAGGTCAACCATACCCACAAGCTTCTGATATCTTGACCAAGTCTATCTTCTATGATGATATTATAGCTGGAGCTGAAGATCTTGATAAAGCTATGTCAGCTCAAAATGAACTGAAAACATTGCTGTCTAAAGGCGGTTTTGAACTCCGTAAGTGGATCAGTAATGCACCCCAACTCTTGGATCAGATTCCAGTCGAACACAAAGAATCACCAGTGGAGTTGACTGATGGTAGTGAGGCCTTCTACAGTGTATTGGGTTTAAGATGGACCCCAGAGACAGACATGCTCTCATACAAAGTAAAGAATGTTGAAGTAGGCCACTTGCTAACCAAGAGAATGATTCTCTCAACAATCGCTAAACTCTATGATCTCCCAGGATTTCTCACACCTGTAATATTTTGGGCTAAAACACTCATTCAATATCTTTGGACCACAGGTCTAAAATGGGATGATCCAATTCAAGATGAGATAAGAACAAAATGGATTTCCTTTTTAGAAGAACTACCCGTGATCCAAAACCTAAGGATCCCACGTTACATCTTTACCTCAACTCATAAGCTTGCAGAACTTCATGGTTTCAGCGATGCTTCGGAGAAAGGATATGCTGCAGTAGTCTACCTCCGTGTGATCAACTTATCGAATGATGTTAAAATTAATCTGATAATGGCCAAATCTAAAGTCGCCCCACTAAAAAGAGTATCTCTGCCTCGTCTCGAACTGTGCGGTGCTCACCTACTTGGAAAGCTCCTGCAATACTGTTCAAATCTTCTTTCGTCCCACATTAAGATTGACTCGATGTATGCATGGTGTGACTCTACCATTGTTCTTACATGGATACGCACTCACCCCTATCGCTTAAAAGTTTATGTGGCCAACCGTGTCTCAGAACTACAAGAATTAATTTCTCCTGAATCATGGCATTACGTCAAGTCCCTAGACAACCCAGCAGATTGTGCAACCCGAGGACTCTCCCCATCTCAACTCTTAAGCCACCAATTGTGGTGGAAGGGACCTGAATGGTTATACTTGTCATCAGATCTTTGGCCAAAGCCCGAATTCAGTTTAATCACTGATCAAGACACTCTTGAAGTCAAACCAAATCCCTTGAATGTCCTAGTTAACGTTGAAAAGTTAGAAAATTACAGATTTGATTTACTTGAAAAATTCTCATGCTTTAGAAAACTTGTAAATGTCACTGCTTATGTTCTACGATTCATCCATAATATTTGTGGGAACGCCCGACTAGCTGGACAACTTAGTTATAAAGAGATCTCTTCTGCTAAAATGAATCTCTTCAAACTCATTCAAATTTCATCTTTCAAGGATGACATCACAGCTCTGAAAAAGGGCACTCAGTGCAGCTTAAGACTGGCTCGGTTATCACCTTACATTGACGATAACGGTTTGGTAAGAGTAGGCGGTAGGTTGAAACATTCAAACCTTACTCAAGATGCCAAATACCCAATCCTGTTACCTAAATCTCATAATGTTGTAAAACTGTTGGTCATGCACTATCATCTCAAATATTTACACGCAGGCCCTCAGTTGCTGCAATCGATCCTCACTCAAGAAGTATGGATATTATCTGCTCGTAGTGTAATCAGATCTGTAATCTTTAAATGTCAAAGATGTTTTAAGTTGAAACCTACAAATCAACCTCCACTTATGGGAGACTTACCCGAAACTCGACTACGGCCTGTAAGACCATTCTATCATACTGGCATGGATTATAGCGGTCACTTTGAAGTGAAAGTACACACCACTAGGAATTCTCAAAAGCTTAAGTCATACCTCTGCCTATTTGTTTGCTTTACCACAAAAGCGGTGCACTTGGAAGTTGTAACTGATCTCTCAGTGGACTCATTCATTGCTGCTCTTAAAAGATTTGTTTCTCGTCGTGGACTTTGTGCTCACCTATACTCTGATTGTGGAACGAACTATGTCGGTGCCTCCAAGCAACTGAATAAGACCTTCCAGAATTTCATTGATGAAAGGAATACTCAAGATGCTCTCACTAACTTCGCCCTCGATCATTCAATTAATTTTCATTTCCAACCACCAGCCGCGCCTCACCAAGGAGGCCTTTGGGAGAGTGCCATAAAGAGCTCAAAGTACCATCTCAAGAGAGTAATTGGAGATCAAATTCTAACACTAATGGAGCTGATAACTCTTGTCACGCAGGTGGAAGCAGTATTGAACTCTCGTCCACTAACAGCTCTATCAGCGGATCCATCTGACATCACAGCACTCACCCCAGGTCATTTTCTCATCGGGACATCTCTTGTTGCAGTACCTGAAGTAAATGTATCCGATATTCCTGACAATCGACTAAAGCATTGGCAAACAGTTCAGGCTCTACATCAACGCTTCTGGAGAAGGTGGCACCAAGAGTATTTGCACCAGCTTCAACAAAGGAAAAAGTGGATAAAGCCAAACAAGAATCTTGAAGTAGGCGATTTAGTCATTATCCATGACCCAAAAACACCACCACTTCTCTGGCCTCTTGGTCGCATTGTGAAGACATCACCTGGAGCAGATGGCATCGTTCGAGTTGTCTCCATCAAGACTTCGAGAGGAATCTTCTGTCGCCCTGCTACCAAGGTGTACCCGCTCCCCTAATCACAAAATATTTCTATTCAATGTCCTATTTCATGTTTATTTATATTTATAATTATCATATTTATCATATCTTATAATTAGGTGTGTCATCATTATCTATTGTGTATATATATCTACATTGTATTACTTGTGCCCATTTATGAGTCAATGAATCAATTTATGAATCTGTTGAACCATGTATGGTTCAAGGCGGGCGGCATGTTCCGTATTCAAGCATCTACGCAACCTAGGTGAATCCAGACTTCATTCATATTTTGTTCTGACCCTTGCCCTGTCACGTGATGTCTGGCAATTCCCCCCATTCCCCATGTACTCTTCAACCCGGCATCATGTTCTCGCCATTTTCCCTAGTTTTTCATTATAATATTCCCCTACTCTATTTGTGGCATATAAATTGAACTTATATTATCGTATGTTTATCTTATGTATTTATTTGTGACACACCTAACAAAAAAGTGAACTGAATAGTTAAAAACTGTATTCAAACTGTTCTTGGTGCAACTACCGGTCGCGTACGCGAAAGCTGGCCAGCAAACATCAAGTGCGTCAACGGTCTACTAGACATCACTTCAGTAAAAAGGAAGGTACCAAATCACATTTCTTCCTATTTAAAAGTTTATTATTTTGTGCTCACAGTGTGTCTCTAAAGCTGATCTTAACATAATATATCTCACATCCCTCATTTTTTATACAGTCCACCATATCGAAGTTTACCCCCCAACACTATTTAACTAAATAGGTTAAATTATCATAATCCTTGAAAGTAACGGTCAATTAATTTCAATGTGTTTCACCTATTTTTGATAAATATAAAAAACTAAATATACTTAATAACAAATAACTCAAAAACCGTTGGGTTTAGAGAAATATGGTAAATACAAAAAATGTGTATTTTTAGAAGACCTACATTTTGTACATTTAATTTTTTCCTGTATCTCTAATAATAAAGTCACTATAGCGAAAAATACAGAAATATGCCGCCATTTTCCAATATGGCGGCCGTAGCACAGCTTCAATTTTAGGGGACTTTTAGTATGTTCAAAAGGAAGGTACACCCAACATCTGTACCAAATTCCCCGGTTGTGCTAATTTTTTTTAGGTTTATGGAATTTTTCTCTTATTTTTACTACACTATAAATGGCCTTCAGTCTTCCACCGTTACTACTGATGTAACTGCTGTGTAATATGTAATATGACTACCATTGCATATGAAATTTAAACAAAATCTGAGAATGAGAATCGCGTGTTTAAGGTTGAGCACATTTCTTAATTTTTAAATAAAACCCACTCCAATACTGGTTTTAGGGAAATTTGAGAAACCTTCTTTGACTATACACATTCAATGAATTTCACTTTTTAATAATTATAATCTGTTAATTTCGTTACACCTAAGTATTGCCACTTTTTTATGTCTTACCTTCACATCCTATGACGTTAGTTTTAGCCCGGAACTGATTTTATTTCAGGCTAGTCATAAAAGACTGCAGCATTATCACATAGATGAAATCCATTGGTGATTGTCAGGACACACCACTTTTAAACAAATATTTTTTAATACACCGTTGTTGTCCATTGTTGTTCAAATACCCCCGCCGCCGCCGCTGCAGACTAAGCAAATTTCCATTTGCCTAATTGGATTTACACTAAAATGTCTCCTTAAAATATCACATTTATTCCCTATTTAAATAGCATTAGTTTAACGAGTACTCTAGGTTTGCTGCAACAGGGAGAGTACAAGTTTTTTTGTAGCTTTAATATACTAAATTATTTGTTCTTTTAAGCTCTACAAAATGGTTTGGAAAGAAATTGCTAAATTTAATGTTTTAGGGTCAAAAACGAGAAAAACAAATTTTTATCCTATAAAACCCCCCGTAAACGCCTGTTCCCATGGTCTGATCATGCTGGTTCGTTAACTCTTTCGAATAAATGTAGGTTTACACGTTTATACCAAATTTCATCAAAATCGGATATTTTTCTTTGAGTTATCGTGCTAACAGACACACATATATATGAATTTGAACGGTTGGTGTTTTTGTTTTTGGCCTCTGACCTCAAAACGTAAAAATAAATCGGCCCAGGGTCCAGGTCTTACCATGAGTACTGTACTACGGTTATAGCTATTATTAGCTGTTATTATATGGGAAATTCGCTAAAACCCCTCCAAGAAGTACTTGACTCAAATGAATGACAACAATAGAGAATCGTCGTGCATTCAACTGAAACATTACAAACAATGTCCATAATGCAAAGCAATATTTTATACTCTCGTCGTATACCTTTAAAGCGGAGAACAGTTATTTTATGTACAGTGCCGTGTTGCAAGAACAAAAGCATCATGTTCTTTGTGAAACAAGTGATGAGTAACTTTTATTGTGAGCCACTGCCCTGAAAATCTTTTAATAATCACACTCGTTTTAGTTTCAAGGAATTCTCGTTCTCCTAAAGCTTTTTTGTTATTTTATGATATACAAAAACATTCCTGTTTCAAAATGTTAGACCTAAGTTTTTTGTTTTTAAATTTAATGGAAACATGTTTGAGGTGCTTGATGGCAATGTAACACTACTTACCATTTATATCAAGATTTTTCAAAGTAGGTAACTTTAACAAATCGACTCTTTGCATTAAAAAAACGATAACTTAACTTGTAATTTTGGTAAATTTTAAGTAAATATCTAACGCCTTAGAAAAATGGTTTTTTTGAATTATGATGCATTTAGAAAAATATTTACAATACACCTGACTATCACTATACTATAACTATAAATTCCATTTCCATGATAAAAGTCGGAGCCAGTAACCAGAACCAGTTGGAGTTTTGTAATGAAAATTAACGTAGTTGAGTTGAGCCATAGACAAGATTGTGCCGTTGTTAATAAATGGTTTCATTGATTTCTATGGAATACGCCAACATAAGCCAAACTAAAATAAAAATTAAGTGTAAATCATACAATTTTTTGTGACACTTCAAATATCTTTTTAGGGAAAAAAAACTAAGCGTAAAAGTTGATTTTTGGGCTGTCACACATTATGTGAATGGGTCTTTAAGCTATATAGCTTACTCATGAACGTTGCTAGTTGGTTATGTAGATGACACCTCTACTTCAGTATCCATAACTTGTCCTGTGAATGAATAAATCAGTATTTTATATTTTAATGGTATTTAAACAAATTATTGTTTGAGTAAAAATCCTCACAAAAATTATAAAGTGAGTTTTAAAACTGATATAATTATTCTAAATACAGTAATACAATTAATTAAAAAATGCATCATTGAAGTAGTTTTTTTTTTCATAAAGCTAAGCAATCTTTCATATATTTTTATAAATTAGTCTTTGACAAGTTACCCAATCACAAAGACCGAGTAGGTCAGTTATGACATTGATGACCGTCCACGACCTTCATATTTGATTGATCTCTTCCCTAAGTGCCTCCCCCCCCCTACCAGTCCCCCCCCCCCACAGCACAACGACCTAACGAGACTTTCACACAATTACTCATTTTAGTAAAAAATTCCTCCTTTCATAAGAAATGTGTATAGTCATGAGTGATCAAAATTGACTTTTCCTCATTTAAAGTCTACAACGGGTACGTACAGTTCCGCAGAAAACCTACGACAAATTATCCGATGAATTATTAGTTCTATATGTGTATATAACATATTTGATATAGTTTTTCACGCAGTATAATATAGATTGTATGTATTGGATATGAACATTTTAAGCCATAGGGACTCATTAAGAAAGAATCTTTTACACTGTTTGGTGGTAAGGTTAAGCCCAGAATAATTACAGAACAAAATATTTACATTGAAATATTGTAATCAATATTTATATCGAATGAAATGTTTATAATATCGTAGATTCTCTGTGGGACTACACTCTCTAATATTTGTTTATTATTTAATTTATATTCATTTTATGTGTAGTATGCAATCCTCAATTAACCGAACGTTTTACTGAGAGAAACCTTCTTGACACTTAAACTGTAAAAAATTCTTTGAATGGTTGTATAATTTCCGAAACATAAATTTATCAGTTAAAATATATGTTTGTCGTAATAGCAATAGTAAAATATTATCAGCCAACGTTATAATTTTATGTTTACTGACTTCTAATTACATACATAGGGCCTATACATATTGTTATTGTTTGCCAAAGTAACAGCTGACTTGACTGAATTGCTACCTGCTTTGACAACAAACGTTGGTTGTTAAGTTAACATATGCATGTTCTGCTTACTCTGTTTCACATACTTTCTTGTGAAACACTTTGTCTTTTATATTTTCCTGCATTTAGAGTAAGCACAAAGTATTAGTACACTGCTACAGTAAAGAATGGAAATACAGTACGTACTAAAAGTAATTAACTATTATTAATAGGATTCATTTTGCCTGGTTTCAAAACTGGACCCAGCTGTCCTTGATCATTGGGCTTTTAAGAAATAGTCCTGGCTAATGAAACAGCTGATCTTAGTCAGTTACAAAGCCACACAGATCATCTCACACCATTATACACTCATATATTTGGGTTAAACACGCACATAGTCCTCATCTCAAATGATAATTGCATTTTCGTACCAAAATAATACCACAAGTACAGTGATATTGAAAACCGTATTCATTCCCACCTACCGGCCTCTCCTTATGCCAAGGCCAAGGTAGGGTAACGTATTCTTGCAAAAGGACGTCATGGTTTCACTTTTCTATCGCATCATACATTATTCAACAGCCGTGCCTTTTCCAACAAAAGAATACCAATTTACTTATTATCTCATTTACCTGTTTATGTATGAGGCTTTATCATGATTGTTAGTGAACAAGCATAATTAATGTTCTATTTATCCGGTGCACAACAACCGCTTGAATTTATGAGTCTGGCCACAATTGTGAATTTTCTGATTAGGGGTTAGTGGAATACAATAATTGTATTCCACTCATTAACAATTATCTTAATAATTGTCATTACAAATTATTGTTAATGACCGGTAGCCTAAAATTAGCAGTATCAATCCTTAATTTATATTCCAGAGTAAAAATGCTCATGCTGGTGCTCGTGAAGTACTATGGTCATGCCGATGCTCATGAGATGTAGACTATGCTCAAGCTGGTGCTCCTGACGTGTAGACTATGCTCATGCTGGTGCTCGTGAGGTGTATAATATGCTCACGCTGGTGCTCGTGAAGTACTATACTCATGCTGGTGCTCGTGACGTGTATACTATGCTCATGCTGGTGCTCGTGAGGTGTATACAATGCTCATGCTGGTGCTCGTAAGGTGTATAATATGCTCACGCTGGTGCTCGTGAAGTACTATACTCATTCTGGTGCTCGTGACGTGTATACTATGCTCATGCTGGTGCTCGTGAGGTGTATACAATGCTCATGCTGGTGCTCGTGACGTGTAGACTATACTCATGCTGCTGCTCATGATATGTCGACTATTCTCATGACGATTCTCGCGAGAAGTAGACCATACTTATGATGATGCTCATGCTGGCGCTCGTGAGGTATAGACGATGCTCTTTCTGGTGCTCCTGAGGTGTAGACTATGCTCATGCTGGTGCTCATAAGATGCAGACTATTCTCATATATATTCTAGTCATGCTGGTGCTAATGAAATGTAAATGATACTCATGCTGGTGCTCATGAGGTGTAGACTATTTCCATGACGATGCTAATAAGAAGTAGACCATGCTCATGAGATGTAGATGATGCTCATGAGGTGTAGACTAATCCCATGACGATGCTCATGAGAAGTATACCATACTCATGACGATGCTCATGAGATATAGACGATGCTCATTCTGGTGCTCGTGACGCGTAGAATATACTCATGCTGGTGCTTGTGAGGTGTAGACTATGCTCATGCTGGTGCTCGTGAAGTGTACTCTATGCTCATGCTGGTGCTCGTGAAGTGTACTCTATGCTCATGCTGGTGCTCGTGACTGTCCCGTGCTATTCATCATCTGTACATGGCCTCTTGTCTCTTGGATATTTATACTCCCTCTATCTTCTCTTGCACCTTCGTGTAGCTTTGTTTATAGAGAGTAAGTAGTCTCGGCGAGCACAGGTGGCTCAGCAACACATTCAATTACTCATGAAGCACAACAGTCCATCAAGACTAAACAATTTGGAATTGTACTAATGGAAATGTCATCACTTGGTATTGTTATTCAACATTTCACGTGATCGGGGCACTATTACTTTTCTCATATTTGTAGATATTTTTGAAAGTGTTTATTTATTTTAATCACATACTCGATGACAACAACACTCGACCAGTAAAATTACTGTGATGACCGAATCCAATGTACGATTTCAACCAGTTTTTAATCTAATGTGAATAATGAAAAGCGTTGAAATGTTCTTTTTTGTTGTGGCTGTTGCTTTAACATTTTTACCTACGACAGTTTTTTTAAAGTAGCCGTTTCAGTTCAGTTTTTAGAATTTGAAATTTTCTCATAACAGCATTGTTTACTTCCATAACAGCATAGTTTTACTCGTAACAACACAATTGGTGTTTGTTATAATGTTTCGTTGCATCACTGTTAGTGGCAATGAGAGGTTATAAACGAAAACATAACCTCTCTTAGAAGTTACGAGTAGTGATTTTTAGTAATTCAAACTCTGTCGTAGTAATTAAAACGATTTTTTTGTGTTCCTGGCTTTCATAACACAAGTTGTCAAAAATGTTCGACAGTTTTTTTAGATAACTATTCAAGTAATTCTTAACAAAAAACATTCTTATCACATCGTAATAATTGAGACAATAGTTTCTAAACATATCGTGTCATTCAGTCCAGATTCAATAGAGGTATGAACAATATTCAATCGCTGAAACAAAACACGTATCCACGGTTGGTAAAATTGAATTAGTTTGCTGTGTAGCTAATTGGATTTATTAGTAATGTAGGTTTCAATATATATTTGAAGAAATTGGACATTTTAAAAGAGGAAAGTTATGAAATATTATCAGTGAAATGACGTTTAAAAGGGTAAATTTGAAGTGGAGCAAAGTCTGTATTTTCCATTATCCAGAGCGCTAGGGTTCGACTTTATTGTTGAAATCATAACGTGTGGAAAGTTTTCCGTGGTACTGAGATGTCGGTAAATACATTCCCCTAAAGTTTATCTGGGATTTTGTATCAACGAAGTTTCAAAACAAATTATAATTTTATATTCTTGTGAAACTTTAATTCAACTTATATTCACAACGCCTAATAATAACCTCAAGTCTCGATTGTTAGTTTTCTGATTCTTATATTTTTTACTTATTCACTTTTAATAATTGTTCAATATTCTTAAGTCTGTGCTTAAACCGCTTACACCAACCCAGCCAAGTCATTTGGCGATAATTTTGGTATTTTCAGTCAATGACTATTATATTCAAAATTTAACCACACATAATCTCCTAAAGGGAAAAAGGCAATACTTTTATCTATCCGTATAGAAGGAGTCTGATGTTAACAAAAATTGTTTCCCAAACTCGTGATCTAAGGAAAAATAAGAATTAGCAAATTTTTCCTCTTCTTTATCATATTTTTTTGTTCATAGTTTCCTATTTGCACACCAAGAGCGCTGCTAGTTTCATTTCAATGAGTTTTGTAATATATTGAAATTTTTTGTTATAACAATTTAAATTGTTAGCAAAAATAATCAGTTAATATTTGCATCTGGATTAAATATATCGTTCATAATAATATGGTTTTACGACACTTTTTGAGTTTTTTTTATTGTCCACGGTTTCACCTTGCTTTAAAAAGGTTGGCGTTTATTTGTTCAGTAATACCTCTCCTATGAAAACTTCTTACCAAAATATGTTTTTATATAACCTTACAAAATACAGGGCGTTTCCAAATTGTCTAGACATGTTATGTGGACTTGTTCCTTGGGCTAAGATAAACATAAAATGCCAAATAAGTATGGATCTAAAATGCCTAGATTTATGTATGTCGTTCTCTGTTTGTGATGTTTCAAAGCTATATTATACCTTTGGCATTTTTCAATCTAGAAATTTCAAAATCAGTATAAATGTGTAGTGTGAAAGGCAAAAAGAGCTAAAAAAACTGTCGTTTCAATATCTTAAGCAATTTCAAAAAAGCATCTAAATCTTTAGTGCCAAATTTCATGAAAACCGTAAATAATTTTATTAAAAAAACTATTTTTTTATGACCACAAAGCTAGAGAATTTAAACCCAAATCAAATGAGAACAAGCAGTATGGTAGTCCTATTAAATTGCGTAACCGAATGTAGAAAAAAAACTGATAACTCGGTTATTTGTTATCTGATTTTAACAAACAAGGTCTTATTTGATTTGGATTTAATACAAATCTTTTAATTTTTACGGTTTTCATTTAATTTGGCGTTACAGATTTTAAATGGCCGTAATATAAAAATGGCTTGAGATATTGGAACGATATTTTTAAAGCTCTTTTTACCTTCCAAACTACACATTTATACTAATTTATCTTGATATAATATAGTTTTTTTTTTTAAATCACAAAGAGACCGCCAAACAGATATCTATTTATTTTAGACCCATACTTATGTGGCATTTTATGTTTGTCTTAGCCCAAGGAACAAGTCCACAAAATATATTCAGACAATTTGGAAACAACCTGTATAGTATTTCTATTTCCTACTAAACTATAACAGTCAATCGCAGTAAAGATAAGCAACGTTTATAAATGAAACCAACTAATCCTAATCCAGAATACTTTGGCAAATAAATATTGACATGGTATTAATTCATTACCAATTAAACCCAATTATAGGAACAGATGAAAAAAAATCCTTAACCCAAACCTGTAGTCATACGAGACAAATTTCAAATATTTAAATCTATTGAACTTTTAATGTGTACTTACTTACTTTCAAGCTTTCACATTCGCCTATTTATTATTCTGCGACAGTGTTATTTTAAATTGAATCAAGGCGAGAGGAAATTGATATTCTGTTGTCCAAGAGGGAGAGGCTAATAAATAATGTATAAGCTTTGGTAAAGTGCAACTTCAGATCATTTTGCCAGGAAACTTTACCCCACCGCGTCTTGCATTTTGAAGTTTTTACTGGAGGTTAAAATGTTATTATTTACAGCATACTCGAAAGGGCTTGTGAAGTAATATATGTTTGCTATAATTGTTTACATAATTCATGGAGTGATAGTACATGAACCAATGATAATCAAAATGTATTAAACTATAACAAATATTTGTCTTGTTTTTGATGATTAATGATGCAAAGTGCATAAGTTAACATTATTATATTGTGCACTGAACTTTTCCCTGTCAAAAATGAAATCCTGGTTGTTTACAAACAAGTAATATCACAAAATTCAATTGACCACAACATTGAATCAATTAAGAGTTTCAGGGACTAACGTTATCATGTTTTAACCCTTTTACACGACCAACACCTGAACACCCTTGGAGGCTAGCGTCTATCTTGGATTAATTCCAAACAGCTGCCGAAGAGTTATTTATCATCAATATTATTTTCCAGATACCGAAGCGATTGTAATTAGAATATCTAGGGCACTGTGGGACCAGAAATGTTCCTTGTGGTTCTGTAATTGTTTTCCAAGTGAGCAAACCTACTACAGTATAAGAGCAATGTTCCTTTTAAAAAGGTGCTGAAGAGTTATTTATCATCCAAAAATATTTGTTAAAATGTGCAATTGTGGTTTCAATATCCAAGGCACTATGTGATCAGAAATTTCCATTGTAGCTTTGAAGTAGTTTTATAAGTGATCACAACTAGGCACCAAGTACTCTTAAATTAAATTTCACCAGCCCCTAGGTCGTCTTTCCACCTAGGGCAGTTGTTTTTAAATACCCAGTCTTGACAAATGTTATGTATTGAATCAAACCAATCTTGCTTCTATCGGTGGTGAAATCTCGCAACTGGTTTCATCGACCAATTCGTCAAGCCTTCTTCACCTTCAGAGTTCTTTGTCACTTGTTGAACGTGAGACGAACCGGTTGTACGTGCTTATTATAACACCTGATAATACGCATTGAAGCCAATAACAATCAGACCATCTTTTGCAGTGTTATTATACCATTCAACATTGGAGCTGATTTACAATTTGGAATTCAAATTCTTTATGTATATTTGTTTGTATTGATTGATCTTGGGTGCAAACATATTTTACAAATCGGAGTAAAATTGTGCCCTTAAAAACTCAAAAAGGATCATTTCATAACTTTTTAAGAGAGTAGCATAATTATATCATTTACTAAATCAATTTTTGTCTGCAGTATTAGTGAGTTTTCCTATAGGATAATGTCGGTTCATAGCTTTCATCTGTTCAAGAACAGATTTAAAATGGTAAACCAGCAAACCTAGTACTAATTTAGCGAAAATAAGAAATTTGATTCACAAATCGTAACAGTTCAAAACTTCTTTCCGAGGCAAAACAAATAATACAATACCCTTTTTTCTTTTAATATATTATGATTGGTTAAGATGGTTTTAGCTGAAATCGGAAAATCGTTTGTTTAGAACGGCTGGAAAAGTCATATATCAGAGTAAAGCCTTAAAGGAATTAAGTATGTAGATTATTGAGATACGGCATCTATATCCAAGGGAATATAGTCGTGAGAATGAGTGTTAGATTAGCAATTATTAAATAGCTTTAATCCTTCCCCAGACCGTAGATTACTTCAGCTCAAATCTTTTACTGAGAAACCCCCAATGGCGTTGGGAAACTGAGCCATTTATTGAAAAATCCACCTACAGTGCTATCAAACCTTACTTATCATCCAATCCATGACATTTGCTTACAAAAATAATTCAACGACTTAATAATATTTCAAAATTTGTCTTCTTTTTTCTAATACTCTACTTTTCATGTTCCAGAGATGCCTGCCGAGTTTCGAGAACGCTGCCTACGGCCGCCTGGTAGAGGCGACCAACACGTGTGGCGAAGGCCCCAAGGGTGCGATAGAGTTCTGTAGACAGACCAGCAGAGAGTCGATCACGAAGTCTTGCCAAGTCTGTACCAGGGGAATGTTCCCGGCCACTCATCTGACGGACTTTGTCAACAACACTGTTACTTGGTGGCAGAGTGAGACTATGCTGGAGGATGTTCAATACCCAACACAAGTCAACCTGACTCTACATCTAAGTGAGTACCGCAGGAAATTTTTATTAAAAGAAGAAAGTAGTTTTTTGTTAAGAGAAGACTGATCGGGCGGGCATTAGGCTAATTGCGCCAACTAACCTGAGTCAGGTAGTCGGGTGTTCCCGAATTCCAACTAGAGCCACCCGATACGTCCATTAACTGCGCCAAGTGGCGGCCCTCTTTGAATGTATAATTGAGTAGGTTAGGTTAGGTTAGGATAGGTTAGGATGGCCTGTAAATATACTAACAAGGATTCTGTCGGTAACTGACCACTACCTGGCTTGGGCTTTGCGCAACTAAGGAACATTTTTAGGGACCCTTTGAGCGTTTATTAATACACGACCAATCAGTCACCCTAGGGTTGGGTTAAATGTGTTCTTCAGTGGTCATTTTTTCGAAGGTTTACCTAACGATTTCAACGGAAGGCGGTATGAACGTTTTATTTTTGGATATGCCGGGGATTGAACTCGTCCCTCAGCTCTTAAGTCCACACTTTAACCACTCGAATATAGTCCGTTCACAAAATTTAGGCGATCTAAGAGGAAGGTTTAATAGGTCCACACCACAATTTTAGCTTAATCTGTATACCAGCTGATTAGCTCTTCCCTCAAACCGCTTGAATTTCGTGAGCAGATTATAGTAATGCATCCCCTTAGGTTTTACCAATAAGATATTCGAATTTATTGCTATATCCCCTAAACTCCAACTATGACTTTGGATTTAGAAATTGTTTCTTATTTAGCAATCAGCAATAGCAAAGTAGATACTGTGCTCGTATAGTAATTAGATGGTAACCGACACATGCCTGAGAAAGTTCTGTGAGAAAATGAGAAAAAAATCTTTCGAAATTATTCTTGATCTTTAGGGTAAAAAAATCGTCCTGGCTACAAAACTAGCTGATTCCAGCTTTATCACTGAATAATGATAAAGCTGGAATCTCATTTTATTGAACCTTGTTATTTATTCATCGTTTCACAAATTATTGTATTCGTCAAAGGAGTTTAGCATAAGGTTTTTTTATTTAATTAGATCCGTACCGTGTCTATTTTAAGGTTGTGTGAGCAATCTGACGATTTACTCCGTTTTTTTTCAGTTATAATTAATATGAATACTCTTAATTACACAGTTGAAAGTATAAGAGTTATTTTACACTTCACTTCTTGATGTAACCATAATCACTCCATTACGAGGGAGATACGGGGAAGCTCGAGAGCTCTGATGTGTAAACCTCATTGAAGGCTCTTCAGTCAAGTGTAACACTAGACTACACTGAGTATAAAGGGGTTTATTGTAGGTTATCTGTCTTCTCAAATATTACAAGTAAATTTCCCTAAATCGTTGACACCTATTTAACCTCTATTACGTAAAATAAGCTGTGAAAATATTTTCTAAGTGAGGATTATTGGATATCCAGATTTTGTACATAATTTTTAATCTCAGAACATTCTTGGTACCATGTTTGAAATTCTCTGAACTTTGTATTTTTTTCGCTACTCTCAATAAATACATTAGGTTGTCCAATAGTTGTGATTGTCCAAATACAAACGGAATCTAAGACTGGGTTTGAGATTGATCTGGCAACCGATTTGAAGGAGAAAGTTATGCCTATTATAAGCATTGACTATTGGATACTGGCTATAGGCAACCCATGTATTATGGACCAGCTGTCGCCAATATTTTTTTTAAAAAAGAACGTAGTTGTGTGATCCAGTCACAGAATTCCCAAAAATTGTAAAAAGTATGTGTGTGTGCGCGGTTTAAAATTCTATGTGACACTTTATTTGTTGTTGCTGTCTAGGTCATAACAGTTGCTGCTCACCATAAGTCGTTCCCTAAGTTTGAATTGGTAACAAAGGTGGTGTATTCAACAAAATTAAGAAATTGGATCAGCGCAATCTGTCGGGGGCTCACATCAACTACGACGATTTCGATACGAAATCTGGCTACAAATTTAACATCTGGATGGAATGTATAAAAAAAGTGTAGATAGACCTCCTATAAAATATAATTTATTATATTATTGGAACGACACAAAACCTCGTCAAAAATCCAATTTAACCTTTAGGTAATAGACGAAGAGCTAGAGTTTACATCACAAGTTATAATAGGTGACGTATTTTAAAAATTCTTCGAGGGCTGCAAGCTCATTCTCCGAGCCATTACGGGTCACCTCGCCTTATAATTTGTAGCAGACTAAAATAGCGTCCTAGAGCGATAGTTATTGGATTTACAGGCTGAAACGCCACTTAGTGTCCCTGCCCCACTATATATCAGCGCCAATATGGCCGACACATAAATTCATCTTTTCATTCAATTTCGCTGTTTACTCTCAAGTCGATTATGGGTAAAAATTATAGAGGAAAAAGCAAACACTTGTGATATAATAATTACTTCCTCTTCGTTGGTGATTGGTCAGACAGTATAGTAAATTAAATGTGCTCTTGATAAAAAACTAAATCTAAAATACTCTACCAATGACTTAAGAAGATCAGCCAGTCACTGTTATGTTATTATTTTTTAATTTTTATCCAGTTTTCAAGTTTAACTAAGGCATTTACCTAAAAAAATGCATGTCATAAAACTAGTTCAAGCATTTCTTTCCCTCGATAGTGTTACGTGTTAAACAAAGCGATCGTAAGTAGTTAGTACATGAACTGTTTCCTGGTCTCGTTGGATACTAATAATATACTCGTATTACTGTGTGAACCATATTCACATAGGCTATTTAAACGTCAACGAGAATATCTGGGAAAGCTGCCTTCAAGTTCAAAGTTTGTTTTTTAATTATGAATGTTATCTTAATTAACTGAAGGTTTCTTAAAAATTGGGTATGTTGTATAACAGTACTATGTTTATCTTCCTAGCTACAAAAGTTTGAGGTTTGTGCCCTTAAGAGGGGGTTATTGAAAGACTGATATTTTTCGGGGAAGTTTCACATCAAGACCTTTCATTCAAGAATGCGGTTGATATGTGTGCGGCTTATGGCGTTCTTCAAAAGTTCGTGAATCTTATTAGCTTTGTATTAGATATTAGGACTTTATATTTAGATAGGCATACACGAGTGTAAAGCTGCTAAATTTTACCTGCAAACTTGATTTTTGTAATACGAAAAAGCGAAAGAGACTTATTGAAATTCACAGAAGTACACGCATCCTCAATTCTCACATTCGTCATCGATGCACGCCACAGCTGACGATAGCAGAGTGAGTGACATACAAACAGCCACATACCCGATGATCCCATTGGTTTATTCATCAGACTTGACTCCTCCTTCTTGGTTGGTAATTTATATTGGTTCAAGATATTTAGTAATGTAAATTCACAGTACCGGGGGACCGAGCCTTGCTCGGTTGTAGTTATTTGGGTTTAATAGTTAAAATAAAACAATATTATAAACAACATTTTATGATTTACGAAAATTTTTTCTCGCACAAACCATAGATAGACATTTGATTGCTGAAATAATAACAACTTGTAATGTAAAAGCATACAATTGAAAAACATATGATACATCTTGCATAAGTTTAAGTGCATATAACTTTTCACCCTTCTGGTAATTGAAACCCGTTGTTTGAGTTTTACTTACCAAAAGGACAGCAGATAAAAATATGATATAAACTAAATCATATTAGTTTCAAAATGTAATTATAAATATATAGTTTGTGGTTGTGCTTTATATTACCAAAAGTATTACTGTTATGAGCCCACATAAGGTGGCTTGGGGAGTCATAACCTAACCTTCATATTTATATACAAATATGTTTTCCTACGAAAACTTTTCAGACACAAAGTTTGTTTCATTATGTATTTATCCAATCTAAATTTTAACGATTTTCTTCATTTATTAATTTACTCAAAAATGTACTTTTATTCCATTTGTACAACTCATTTTGTTGTTAAATTAATTAGTTTTAATTACTGGAAGTTTTAAAGATATGACGATTAGCATTTTTGGTCTGTAACATTCTAGCCATGAAGTGCATGGGGTAATAATTCTGCATCATTCCATTACCTTGGGAATATTTGTTGTCTGCACTTGCAAGGCCCAGCTTTGATAGGAAAACAAAGGGAGATAATTTAAAACTCTATAGATACAATCCCGTTTGTATTTGCTTTGATTTATACATTTTCTCATGTATATCTTCGGTTAAATTTTCTAATGGATGCCAGTACAGTGTACCAAGATATAATTCATCCTACTAACGACTAACGTTATGCATCTTCTAAAGAAAAATCTCTTAATACTCTCTATTTGGTAGACGCACAGACCAGAGGGTAACAATCTTTTGTCCGTGGTAGAAGCTTTCAAACGAAAGAAAACAAGTTTACAACCTTAGTAAATTTGCTAAATGCAATTTTATAAAATCCTGTGTGTAAACTTAAAGTGTCTATTTTAATTTTCCTCCGTACTCAGTATACCCTAAACCTGCAGCCGCCCTTTAGAGCCGCCCAGGGCCACTTTCTCAAGATCGCCGCCCAAATCAAAGCTGCCCAATTATCTTGGGCTTGGGCCCGCCGCAATGAAGCCTATTTAGATTATTATCTTTAGAATGAGGACTAATTAATTTTACCGCAGCAATAGAATGTTTTAATAGACTCATTTTGATTGATAGTTATGGACACTCGTGTGAATCCGTGGTCAATTTGGAAAGTCTATTGTAATCGGGCAACGATTCACGTAAAGAATAACTAAAAAAATTGTAAAAACCTTATTGGAGCATATACGACCAACCTTAAACTCTTTAAATGGTGAATGAATTTATTTGTTTGTTCACTGCAAATCATGATCTAATAGGCTCATAAGAATCTCATGGTATACCAACAGGTAGCGAAATTTGCGAAAATGAAGTTTCTGTAAGTATTACTGGAGTCAATGTTACTTAAACATTGTTAAAATCCTCTCTAAATTTTCAATTTCCCGTGTAAATATTCGTATCTTTCTATGAAGTAATTTCTTCCTTACCAGTTTTAAGAATACAAATATAGTAATTTTTATAGTTTTTGAAATTTCATAAAATATGACTATGTTTTATTGATCAAATTTTCTCGCTATTATTTCCAGGGGTATCGATTTACGATGTTGTCAGTTTTCCCTACTTAATATTTACTAGTCTATTTAAAATTAACAGTCTGTTATTACTTTTATGCGCACACGCATCTTATGCAAATGCATAGCTAAGTGTAAATGTAGAATTATTAAGTGTTGTTAAACATGTCCATCCAGCAATATTTTAATCAAACCACAAAGTTAAGTTATTTCTAGGGTATGCTGCTTAAAATTTGAAAATGAAAGCATTAACATGTATAACACTTGTTCCCTCAGCATACTTGAAGTTAATCAATTAAATACTCAAATCCCAATTGAAGTCCTGGAAAATATAACTTTTCAATTAAAATAAATCTCTTTTAGTATTGAAATGTTACCGACGATATTGGCCAATTAATTAAGTCGATTCCATTCTGTACCTGTTCCTAAATCAGTGCTTTTATCAGACCTGTCACTGCTAAGCTATTAACAGTTCTCTAATTATACAGTTTCGCTGCACTTGGGATCCAGTTTCAGTAATAGGTTCTTGGCTAACTTGAAATAGCTAATTTACCTGAGTGACTTGCCATATGCCAAACTAGGGTCTAGACGTCGCTCTAGCTGATTATAATTTTGATTTTCGCTTAAGTAGCTGTCTTTCCTGAAAAATCGGATTTCGGTCATAATCGGTTTTTTTTCAGCGCTGCTTAAATCAACATACAAAATTGCCATTTTAAAGTAGCTACGAATGGTGTTTTTGGCCTCTGGGGACATCAAAATGAAAAAGTAAATCGGCCTGGGCCTAGGTTTTACCATGTTTCTTACCATGTTTACGGTAATAGCTACTTCCCTATAGGGAAATTCGCTAAAAGAGAATCATTATAAGGTTTAACAACAGTCAGACCGATATTTGGGCATAGAGAACACATACAGTCACTTATGTAATATCTCTTACGAAAATTTCTTTTCGAAATGAAATCGGATTAGGAGAGAATGATAAGACCATAGGAGGAAAGAGTTAGTTAACTACAGTTTATTCGACCTGGAACATATTGTTATGTCACAATATTATTTTTAACTTGTTAACGAAAGATGAAACAATGTGAAACACAATGGAATTGAGAACACATTAAATCTCTATTGACGTGGTTAATGCTTTGTGTTTGCTTTTGTTTAAATAATTTTAGAAGACTACAACAACCGCAAAATCCTTTTAAACAATCTATTATAACCTAATTCATTTATCACACAACTATGTTTGTTTCATCATGAATAAATGATAAACATAACATAAAGCGAGTCTGTTTTGTATGTTTATAAAAGGATAAACCCTGGCTGTCTGAATAAATAACAGCGTCGTGGTAACCCGAATTCTGGACGAAAATGTGGCTAACACTGCTGCATAATACATAGAGCTCAAACTTAGCCGCATCAACCATGGAGTAAGAAGTTGCTGTCATCCTGACAAAATCCCCTTGCTCTTTGCAATTGCAAAATCTTGACTCGCTTCCAAGTGTTTTTATTGCGTCCAGTTAATGACTTCGGAGCTTAACTTTTTACTTATTGATGTTTCCGAGATTTTTATTAGTTTTTCATCGATTTTTAGATGTGGTTTAGAGGAACGACTGTTTATGTTCTTTATGATTCCTTACGGTTTTGAGGTGTCCAGTTGTAAACTCTATGTTATTCATAACACTCACTAAAATTAATTATTGATTAAATGTTTATCGTATAATATTAGCACAGCTTGTTACACATTTTTACTTTTTGGGAACAAAGGGCGGAAACGTTTTTCGCATTTCTTCTTGCCATAACTAACTTATTTTGCCATTATCACTAACGAAACATGGCAGTTGTAAGGATTCGAACTCGGACCGCTAGAACCAAAGTCTCGAGCTTAAACTAGACAACTTATGCCCAGTCACTAAGTGCGGCACAGTACAGTACAGTATCACTAAAACTTCTACGATTACTACGCACAAATTGGGGTGCGAGCTCTCTAGATAGAGCACGGGGATTTGGTCCCCAAGGCTTCGGGTTCAAATCCCGCCAATTATGAGTGGTATTTAGCCACGTAGCTAGCGATCCTGTATGGTCAACCCTGAAGTAATAAACCATAAGGTTCCAGGATTGAGCCTAGCGTCTTAAAATATGTGTGTGATTTGGGGAAGCAAGCTGGTCTAAAGAACGAGGCTTTTGTCCCAGAGGCCCCCGGTTCAAATCCCACCAATCCCCAATGGCGTTTACCTACATTGCAATGCTGCTATCCTGAAGAGCTAAGTTAACATAATTAATAAAAATAAATTATAGCGTCATTGAATACGTGGGATGTGAATCGGGGAAGCAAATTGGTCTAAATTGCAGGGTTTTTGTCCCAGAGGTGCCCGGTTCAAATCCCACCAATGGCGACCCCCAATGGTGTTTAGTTAGCTACGTTGTAATGGCTGCTATCTTGTAGGCCTGGCCTGAAGTAATGAAAGAAACTGTTCCGGATTTGAGTCTAGCGTTTTAAGACATGAGGGTAAAACAAAAAAAAAATTAAAAACTACTTCTACGACCACTACGCATGCCCAGTCCCCGGCTGCGGCGCCGCGCGGCCGCCCTGGTCCCATATTTACGACGCCCACTTGTCGTATCACCGGTGACGTCACTCGGTTATAGGCCAGCAATTAATGTTTACAACGACCAATCATGTACCGCTAATGGATTGTGGATCCTAGAGTATTAAATGTTAGTTATTACAAGTCGCTTAATGAACTTGGGACTATTTTGAAAAAGGTTGGACTCAATTATGACAAGGGATTCGTTTAGTACACGGACGGTCTCTTAGTTTTAACTGGTTCTGTAGCCACCTGTTCACTTACTTTCAATGCAGATGATGTAGATTAGTTTTTTCTTCTTTGTTGAACAGATTTTGTATGATGAGCTATGCGAGTTAGGTTATTTTTTGCAATTAATCCAGTTGCTCCAGACAATTTGAACTTTTCTTTACGTAGGCAGAATTTTTTTGATCACATCAATAGTAATACCACCCAACCGAGAATGAAGGCTTTATTTGCTTAAGGACGAACTGGTTTTAATTGTAGTTATAGTCATTATATTACAATTTAAAACTTTTCCCATGTTTCCACTCATTCCAAGACAGACACGATCGTGCGAATGAAAACTTTCTGTCTTAACTTTTGGTATATAAAATACATCTAAATGAACTACGAGACGCCTGATTCTAACTTCTCAAATTTATCAGTCTACAATATCGTTAGCCGAAGGTGTAATGAATGTACCATAGCAACGAATAAGTTCATTATCATTACGAGTTGAACTTAATGTTCTTATTATCAGGATTCTTAACATTACTGAACAAATTCCAATATCCAAAGAATTTGCCAAAGCAGCACACATGCCCTGTGGAATTTTACGAGTTTCTTGCACAAACATCGATAGCTTTACCACTAGATGCTACTTTTCTATAGCCTTCTATAGACAATGTATAGACTTATGTGATTCCAAATGGAATGTTTGACAACGTCACAGAAATTCTCTCAGAAATGCTATACTTTACTTCTACACAAAACTCACTAGCTTTATGGCTCTCTAGCACTTATGGCTGTCTTTTTCTGGAACCTAGCGATCTTAGGAAAATGTAGCATACAGTAATTTCAAACTCTTGAATACGTCGCAAACATTCTCTCAGAAATTCTACGTGTTTCTTCCACATACAAATCTCTAATTTTACCACCAATGGCTAATTTTTTAGAGCCTTGTGATCTTAAGACAAAAAATACGTAATTCCAAATGACACTGTGAATGACGTCGCATAAACCCTCAGAAATGCCACACTTTTATTCTTCAAAATCTCCCTAGTCTAACTTTTCTGGAACCTTTTACTTGATTCTAAATCAAACTTTTTACGACGTCGCGAAAATTCTCTCAGAAGTTCCGATAGTTTCTTTTACACAAAAATCACTAGCTTCACCACTGATGGCTAAAGTTTTCTGGAATCTATCTTAGGACTATTGTCCTAAGATACAATCAATTTTAATATCAAAACTTTCGAAAACTTGGCAAACATTCTCTCAGGAATACCAACGTTTTCTTCTACATAAAACTCTTTAGCTTTATCACTAATGGCTATAATTTCTGTAACCCAGTGATCTTAGGACTAGTCGATTCCAATACAACTTTGGACCTCACAAACATTGTCTCAGACACTCCTCGTGTTTCTTCCACACATAGATCTATAGCACTAATGGCTAACTTTTCCAGAGCCTAGTGATCTTGAGACAATGTATAGTGTTGTAATGTATTCTACAAAGTGTTCCGCAGGCATCGGATCCTCCCCCGCTGTTGATATATCACAAGGCTGGCCGTTATGGGAGGCGGTGCGGCCAATCGAGTGTTCAGAGCCTTCTGCCTCGAGCGTTGAATCTGCTGTAATAGCAAGTGAGTCATCGAGATAGCCGTCTTGGGGAAACTATCATTATCTAGTGTATTGGAGATACTTGTCGAGAGTTTTAACACGTGGGGGTGTTTGTATACACTTAGGTACAACCAGAGGTTTTCTGCAGGCTAAGCGAGTTTCTGCAGACGTTATGGATGGATGTGTTCTCTGAAAAATTACGGATAAATGTGGTTTCTGCAGAAGTTGTGGATAAATGGGTTTTCTGCAGAAGTGAGGGATTGATGGGGTTTCTGCAGAAGCGATGGATAAATGGGCTTTCTTCAGAAGTGACAGGCAAATGGGATTTTTGCAGAAGCTGTAGATTAATGTATTTTCTGCAGAATTGACGCATAATTGGAGTTTCTGCAGAAGTGATGAATAAATGGGGTTTCTGCAGTAGTTATGGACAAATGTGTTTTCTTCAGAAGTGACGGATAAATGTGGTTTCTGCAGAAGTGATGGATAAATGTGTTTTCTTCAGATATTGCATCAGACGGATGCCGATCATAAGGAAGATCATTGGTTTTTTTGATCGTTTGAAATTGAACCCAGCTGACTTTGATCATATGGTCCACAATATAAAGAACCACCTGTTTTCATTAACAGTGAATTTCATTAGTCAACACTCACCCTTCATTCGTCTGGTCTCAAAATACGCACCCTAATGTATGGTATCTAAATATAATCTAAATTTCGATCAAATAAGCCTATGATAAAATAATGTTAAAAATCCGATATTTATTGATACATTGGAATAATCTTTCACATTTTAACCCAACACAACGCAAAATACCATATGTGTTGTGTATTATGTAAACAAGTTATATCATACGGTTTACCTGGATGATATAACTTGCGTGCCGATATGGGTTGGTGCAACTCTTGAAAAATCCCTTGCATAAATCCAAACTAATAGCATTATACTATAAGTGGATTTACTGAATTTATTCATTTCATTTCTAATTTTCAACCATCCCAGCATTATAGAGCTCCCATAATACGCGGGAGGCTTACTATCCTACCTGTGATTTTGTCTGTTGTTATTTCCCTGTTAAACATGATTAAAACAATAGCCTAACTCCAATCTTGGGTACTCCAGTCAAAATACAAGATGACAAATCTCAAGAGTTATAATAATTAGTGACGTCAAGTGGTTCTCTTAAAGAGGGGGGGAAGG
This sequence comes from Macrosteles quadrilineatus, assembly GCF_028750875.1. NCBI lineage: Eukaryota > Metazoa > Arthropoda > Insecta > Hemiptera > Cicadellidae > Macrosteles > Macrosteles quadrilineatus. Next base: position 31,299,573 of record NW_026542598.1, on the reverse strand, counting down.
GGTGGGGGTTGTGAGGATGGAGAACGTGAAAGGGGAATGAGAGATGGCGAAGTCAGAGCATCTGTTGTAGTTGTAAGGCAAATAATCATTAACTGCTAGTCAGCCATTTGCAGATTCATCCAACCCACTCTAGGCTGTATTTAAACACAAACATACTGCTTATGTGTGTTAATTGGTTTGTGATATCTTTTTACTTTGCAAAATGTATGTCCATTTAACGAGAAAGGTCATTAAAAAGTTAATCTTCTTCGTACGTTCACATAAAACACGATTTTAGGAGTAACCCACTGAATTTATTTGTAATTTCTGTAAATCCCATACAAATTAGAACTGTATCGGGGAGAACATTTAAACTGCTTCCAAAAAGTCATTGTGTTGATTATTTTCAGAAAATTAATTGAAAATGCTATGATTTTCTATTATTTGCACTATTTTTTAAAACCTACTCTATTTTTCATAACCACTTTATTTCTATAGGATGGACTCATACCAATGCTCTCAAACGTGTAACAAATGCGTCACAGTATTTAAAACATTTAAAAAACTCGTGACGATATAAAAAAAAATTCAAACAACTATCTCTAGATGTTGTTAGTATTAAACTAACTAACAAAATCTTTCCAGTTTTCGTACGTTTTTTCGGCGGGTAATTTTTTTCTAACAAGAGTTTTTCCAGTAATAGAGAGAAAACAAAATGGTGTTTTGGTCCAAAAGTATTATAATATGTGAGTAGCGTCACTGAATAAAACATTGAGGACGGGTTTGTTTAGCATGAACGCTGAACAAGACGTTGAAACTGACCACTTAGTTTGGTCGACTGAGATAACAGGGTTTAGAAAAATATTTACACTTTCCATCCTACAACATATTGTTAAAGGCGTTCGGACCTTCTACGATGTGAGGTAAATTAAGTCAATATTACGAGTGATTACATATTTGATTTATGTTAACCTCCTTTAACTCGTGAATGGAATATATTGTTATTCCAAAATGATCAAAAACTATTTGATTGATTGATTGATTGATTTATCGTCCCACCTAACAGGTTATCCTAGGACGCTATGTTCTAGCTCGGAACTATTCTTGCACATTATTTCAGGTTATAAGGCCCACCTTTCGGTAATGGGACCCGAAACTTCAGGTAGATGCCGAAAATTGGCCCGGGCCCTCAGAAGGGGGCATTATCACGATAACATCCATTGGTGAGTACGGGGTTAGAAAAAAAAACGGTCTATTTAGTAGGCTTCAAGATAAGTTAATGGGTGAGGCAAATTTTGACAAGCAAATGCTGTGTTACGAAACAAAAAAAGAAAAGTGGACACCGAAAGTAAACCATCCTGGTGGAAAATCGGAACCCGATCAAATCTCGCGATTTGTACCCCTAAAAAGTGGATAACAAGAGAACCTCAAAAATTAGTTTCTTGGACCTGTTATTAAAACGAATCTTTATGCAACCGCCCCAGAGTTATGTGCACTTGTTGTCCAGTTCCACTTAGATCTCGACTTATCTTTCTCCATCTGTGGCTTATCAGGCCAGTGATCAGACCGCTGAGGAATTAATCGTCCACAAATTATACCCCTTGAGAACGCGGCTGTAATGGAGAGACAGTCGGTCTCCACGACAACAGTGAATGGCCAATTGTCAACAGAAGAGATAAATCTTGGACATGGAACGACGGACTGTGGTCTGTCGGTGACGGAACGACGGACCAGCGGCATTGTTCCTTTGGTGGAATTCCAAGCATCAAATGGAAAATGTGAGAAATCTTAATTTCAGGTTTACTTTTACCACAGAATGAAGAAAGGACTCTCGAGGTAGGTTGTGCAAGAATGTTGGATTGAAGATTCAATTGCATAAAAAAGGCTTGCATAAAAATGTATAAATAACAGAATGTGATTTAAAATGAGCCTCTATGTGGTTCAGTTTCACTTCTTGATCTTCGGGTATTGGGCATGTCCTTGAACCGGTGAAAATACTGGATGATTTTGATGCATTGCACGACGTCCAATGATATAAGGCAGTGTCACGATGTCCAATATACAATATTTGACTGTTGCACGACGTTCAAGTATCATCATGTCCAAAATTACAGTAACTGCAATAAACATATTCTTTCTACTAGTTCTGAACGTTATGAGATTGGTCGTAGTGAAACAGCGCACTTTACATTCTTAAAAAAAGTAGCAGTTGCACCATGTCCAAAGCCTCTGCCTGTTGCACGACGCCCAAAAGCTCACTCTGTCGCACTGTGAACACTGTTTTACCGAATGTAGTGCATACCTAACCTAACCTAGCAGGAGCTCTGGGCGTCGTGAGACAGCGCTGAGCTTTTGGACGTCGTGCAACCGTTGCGTGCAACTGGCAGTCTTTGGACGTAGTGCTACTGCTAAGTTTTTAAGAGTATAAAGTGCGCTGTTGCACGACGACCAATCCGTTGACGTCCAAAGCTTGTAGAAAGACTATGTTTTTTTCAGTTACTGTACTTATGAGATTTGAACGTCGTGCAAAAGTCGAATAGATTATATTGGACGTCGTGAGACACTTCAAAAATGATATTTTGGACGTATTGACACTGACATATATCCTTGTAAATCATGACATTTTGACGTCGTGCAACATCCGAATACGTTATATTGGACGTCGTGAGACACTTCAAAAATGATATTTTGGACGTATTGACACTGACATATATCCTTGTAAATCATGACATTTTGACGTCGTGCAACATCCGAATACGTTATATTGGACGTCGTGAGACACTTCAAAAATGATATTTTGGACGTATTGATACTGACTTATATCCTTGGAAATCATGAAATTTGGACGTCGCGCAACAGTCGAATAGGTTATATTGGCATTCGTGAGACAGCTCAAAAATGATATTTTGGACGTAGTGACACTGACTTATATCCTTGGAAATCATGAAATTTGGACGTCGCGCAACAGTCGAATAGGTTATATTGGACTTTGTGAGACAGCTCAAAAATGATATTTTGGTCGTAGTGACACTGACTTATATCGTCGGACGTCATGACATTTGGACGTCGTGCAGCATTCCCGCTGATGTTCGAGTTCAGGAGATCGTTCGTGTAAATTCTCGTTCACATTGGTCCCCTTTTGCCCCCTCCTCCCGCAGCTATTTGTGGGGAAAGTTGAGAATGATCTTCCTGCATCAAATTTTTACTCTATATGGTAGCCCAAGTGGTTATAGTGATCTGAAGGTTGCTGTTTCAATCGAGATCGTTTCCAGTCCCAGATGTCATTTGTCGTTGGCCTATCAATCAATGATACTATTCAACAAAAAGGTCAAACATAGATAGTAATAGGCCCTAAGATTAGGGTTTGACCCTTGCCTTACGAGATACAAATAATATAAATGCCACAGGCATATATATACACGAAAAAGTATAAAAATGTACCTGATGTTAGTTTATGTTATAACCCTAGAACCATGCTATACCCCACTTATAAAGTTCTGATAGATTCTTAACCAGCATGTAAAGTAGTTGATACGGGCACTTAGAGGTTGGTGAAATGACTTTATTCCAGACGTTTTGTAAGGTTTCGATCGTAAAAGAGGAACGCTAAAAGGTTGATAAACGAGTAAAGTTTGTATTCATTGGAAAATGATTTAGGTCGATGTTTTATGCTCCGACCAGTGTTTCGCTCTCTTTAGAGCTTTTGCGTTGATATATGCGCTTGTAAATCTCTTTTTACATAAACATAATGGGCAATTAGGCAATAAGGATCTCATATCTGATCTTGAGTCCCAAAAGTTACTTGGTTGTGTTGAGACTCTGAGGCAAAGGAAAAGGGCTGAAGCTCACTGAATGTAAATACTTCTGTTAAAATAAATATGAACAAAGTTTGTTTATTAGGCTGTTATTTTTTTATTTGATTTGAATTAAATATACGTTATATTAATTAAATATAACAGTTTGGGCTAAATTATCAAATTGATTGATTCACAAAGAGCTCAGGGCAGGTTAAAACATATATTACATGAATATCCAGCTGGCGTCAATTAATGATGGCGTGAATGGTTAAAATATTTCATCCTTTTAACATGTTGTAAATATTAATATTTACAGTTTTGTGAATGTTTATTGTAAAAGTTTAAGTGTAGATACATCAAAAATACGTGTTTCAACATTTGTTGATAGCGACAAGTAAAATCCTAATGAATAAGCTAGGCTATGTTAAACAAAAATACCCCCGCCGCAGCAAACCTGACGCCTAAGCTAATTTCCATTTGGCTGAATTGATTTTCAATTGATCTATTTAAATAACATTAGGTTTAACGAGTACCTAGGTTTGCTGCTACAAGGAAACTAATAAAGTGTGTGTTTCAAGTAAAATAATTATTGCTTAGTATAAAATGAATATATTTGCCAAGTTTGATCAAAATATATCCATAAACAAGCAAACTACGACATTTTACAATATTCTCCATAAGAATAACATGGGAATTTATAATTTACCATTTTTTTAGTTTTCTCCGTAGCCAATAACCGTACAAAAACACTTTGATATACTGAATTGTTTGTTTTTGTAAGCTCTTTAAGAAGGTTTAGAGAAAAATTGGGAAATTTTGTGTTTTGAGGGTCAAAAGTGAGAAAAACCAATTTTTACCCCATAAAACCCTGTTCCCATGGTCCGATCATGCTGGATCGCGAACTCATTCAAGTTTATCCCGCCTTACACCTTCAAACCAAATTTCATCAAAATCGGATAAGAAATACTCAAGTTATCGTGTTCACGGACACACACACACACACACACACACACACATATATATATAATGTATATACAATGTAATGTATATACATATATAAAAATTTGAACGAGTGGTGTTTTTGGCCTCTGGGGACATCAAAATGAAAAAGTTAATCGGTCCCGGGCCTAAGTCTTACCATGAGACCTACGGTAATAGCTACTTCCCTATAGGGAAATTCGCTAAAATTTACAATATACGATCATTATATCACTGTCATCCTCAACATGCAGCAAACGTATAAATGGTCGAAAATAAACAAAAACTTGACAGTAAAGTCAATACATTAGATTTTTGTTAGCCACATAATGGAGTTTAACGTTTAGAATAAATTGTAAGGTTTAAAGTTTGGAGCACCCTTTCACCCAACTCAAACATAATGGTCACAATACCATTTGAAGGTCAAGGTGCCAAGCCCGAAGGCTCTGTATTAAATCAATCGGCGGGGAAATTATAAGGTTTCATTGGAATCGCGCCTCTGCTGAGCTAGTAAACAGAGTCCTGTAAAATGTTGCTATTTGTGCAAGGTAAACTTCAGGTATAACGTGATTTAAATTTTCTTGTTATCGTGGAAATGTGAGCATTGTTGAAACCAGCCTGTAGTTTCGAGAGCAATTTAGGCTCTGGCAAAAGGGAGTATGTTTAATTAAGTTACAACTTTGTGGTCGTTTTTGCTGCATCGAACCATCAATTTCGTGGAAGAAATGTAACAGATCGTACTTGATTGTTTTCAAACTCACGTTTTGCGGTCTGCACATTTGACTTATACACCTATTTATAGAAAGTGTTATTTGAAAATGAACTCACAGTTATTGTTAGTTCTTTTTCTACGTAAAATGTAACACCTAAACACCAATGGGTCACATTTGTATTTTTGCAAAGCATTTATCCGTGAAATATTTATTAGTAAGGTAAATTAAATAACTTCTTGACCAGCATCGTACATGTTACTGACTTGCATGAAAGTATTAAAATACGTAAAATAACACTTGTAAAATGTATTTTTGTATATTCAGGTAAAGGTAAATTGTTGGATTATATAATATTGTTTTTGACCAAAGCACCCATTAAAAACTATTTTACTCGCTCAAAAAATTATAATTTATTACAATAATTGTTATCATTAAACCTACGCAACAGTTAAACAATTAAAACTCTACAAAGGTAATTTGAAACGTTTAAGACATCCACAACTTTTAAAACAGTGATCGCGATCTTTACCGTATTTTTTAAATGGTTGATTCAACTCAATTATTTTCTCTCTGCGAAGGGGTTCTCCGTCAAAAGCCTGCAATCCTTTGTACGAGTCTCGGAACGTCTGGGTTATTCTCAGCAGTCTCTACTAATGTTGTTTTGGAAGCGAACAGCTGTTGAAACTCTGCTACAGTACTGTAACATCAGAACTCAAGAACTCATATCCTAACTCTGATTCTTATGCTTCACCATCTGAGAATTTATGTATCTGATTGATTCTTCATTTGGTCATTTATACATTTTCGATCAAGTAATTTGTTGAGTTTCATCGGGAATTTATTGTAAGTTAAACGGTTTGAATTTCATAAGAAATAATTTAAAATATCGTGTGAAGGGATTTTTTACTGTAACTGTGTTTTTTCATTTCCAGTTAAATCGATGATTTACACAAATAAATAACATTTTTTCATTGTCAACTAATTAACGTGGATTCATGTACAGCATTTTGTAATCATAGTTAAATCTGAAAAGTGATACTAGTACCCATAATTCACATGCACAGGATATACTGTAAAGGATAGAACTAATTATAACTTTTTTCAAGCACATCTAGTTACACGTATTCACAAATGTTCCTGGAAATCATTTAGAATACAATAGGTAATACATGCTAGTGCTTTACAATCACTATTTGGTCTGATAACGCACATTGCAAAGATTTAACATTATGTAGAAGATTTTTTATTTGGGTAGCAGAATGGTTATAGTGCTCACCTTCAAGTCTGAAGTTCGCTGGTTTTATTCCATGCGAGAACTTTTCAGACTCAGATGTCATTTGTCATCGGGCTATGAATTAATGATGCATCCATAACTAAAAATAAGGTCGACATTAAGTAACAAGACCAGGGTTTGGACCGTTCCCTTTCAACACGTAAAAAATACCATTGGCGTAGAAGACACACCTATAGATAACGAGAGTTTTGCACTCAAAACGAACACTCCTCACTTCGCAGGTTTGAAGCTGTGCTATAGAGGCCGTCTTTATCGTGATCGAACCCGAAGGCTCTCTATTAAATCAATCGGTCGGTAAATTATAAGGTCTCAAGTTTGTTTCGCACCTCCGCCCGCTGTTTGCCACACTCGCTTACCTCCGTGATTCGGGCGAGTGTAAAACATGTTTTGCTGCATTGTATGCGATTGTTTCCAGAAAAGAGTTTGAGGAATAAGAATTTTACATTTAAGTATTTACCTTTAAATAGGAGATGAAAAATTATTGTTTTAGTCAAAATTATCGAGATTTAGTTTTGAATTGATCCGTTTTAGGTTCCCCAAAAATTGATTTTTGAAGTTATGGTTGTGTAGATATATACACAACTACAGACTACACCTTTGATACGATTTAGACCAAACTTTGTATGTTGGTAGCCTACTATTTAATATCCAGATTATTTGAGTTATTTTTCAGAAATTTTGATTTTTTAATTGAGATTATTATAAAAATTTCCCTTCAGATTTTGATTAATTTTGTATGCTAGTCTTTTAACTTTAAACAAAATGGTACAGTAATTAAAAAAAATACGAACAAAATTTATTGCAAATTTTGTGATTTCGCCCAAGAAATAACGGTATACATTCGTTGCATACCGGAATTCATGTATACAGAATTTAATGCTTCGATAGTTTTTACTCGAATAAAAAGTTAAGTATGCACTTGATATTCTTGAGGATCAGTGAATAATACTTCCACCCTACTAATGGCAATACCAACGAGTTCTTGAAACGGGGTTTACATAATTATCACTTAAATAATCCAACTCTACGAGATAAAGTTTTCAAGAGTATCTGTCTAATTTGAATTAAAATTAAAATTATATGTTTCATCGAAATAAAAAGCAACGCTCTTTCTTTATATTAAAAGGTATGTATAATTAGCATTTTAACAGTTTTAGACGTTTTAGTGGTCTTACAACAACAATACAATATAATAAAAAGTAGAATTTTTAGCGTTTATCAACTTTTAACTAAAACAGCTGCAAGAGAAAGTGTAAGTCATCAGTGTAAAGTATTTTAAAGAGAATTGAGGAGATTAAACGCAGAGATTATCTCCTAAATATAAATGCTAAGCAGGTAATAATAATAAAGCTTCCGTGATTATTTTAACTTTTCCATTTTATAACGCCTGTCTGATAATCATTCAAATTATATTTTTATTTCTGTGTGTAATTTTTGTCTTTAATTTTTATTTGTCATATTTTATTTGACCATTTACATTAATATTTTGACCCTAACTAATTTTGACACTCATAACACTGTTTAAAACTGCAACTAGTTTTAAAACCTTTTTGCACTTGAAACCCTCCGTGTTTTCCACATGATAATCTGTACTTACAGTTATTGCAAAATACGTTTAGCTAATCTATATTTATATCATGGTGGTATAGCTGCATGCAAGAACAGTTAGTTGCTTAGGATGTGGTTGATATATTCAACATAAGCATGTAATAGATGCTATGAGACTACAGGAACCTAGTGAAGCGTTACTAACGAAGTGGTCAGCCGTAGATTGGACATCATCCTGAGAGTTGAACAAATACGGCCTAGTCGCGAATATGCGTAGCTGTACTCGGCTAATAAGTTAACGCAATCTCCGTGTGAATCAACTTCTTATCGTCATCGTTGTTTAAACAACCTTGAAAATGATTCAGAGCTTAAGACTAGGGCATGTTTATTGTCTATGAATAACGTAAAGAAGGATTTTTTTATACGATTCGTTAGATGTTAAACTATGTGAAAATATAGATAATGATCTGTGTTAGCTCAACTACACGCATGGATTGATTTGGAAAAGAGACCATAAACAAGTTTTATAAATAATCTATTCTTCTAAGTTGTCAAACTTGAATTTGCAGTCCGCCTTCAGTCAAACCAACGCATTCCGCTCCACAGACCAGTCATGCGCGTTGCCTTTTTAAATTGCAGGCAACAGTGAAAGAACGGAAACATTGTATTGCCACATCCTGCACTTCTTAAAATATCTGCTTTAGTTCTTAAAACAGCTTTATTAGAATTAGAATAGTAAATATCAATAATTAAATAAAGCCCACAAACTGTTCCTATTTTTAAGTACAAATCTTAATATTGACTAATATATTTTCTTCAGCTTTATGCGTTCCTTTCGTGTAGAAAATTGCCACTGAAAAATATATAAAAATAACATTTAATTACTGAACACTTCAAAACTATAAATTGCAAGATATTTGACATTTTGTATGGTTATGTAAGGTTAATAGGTGTTACCTTACGGTAGTTTAAAGTGGTTGGTTGGTTGTTTGTGAGTTCTTGCTCTAGACCAATTAAACATTTTATTGTTCCAAAAATAAATTTCTCTAGACGAATTGAATCCAATGCAAGAGTGGATTAAGAGGGCGAGTCCAAATCCGCTGGCGGTTTTATATTGCTGAAAACCTAACGTTAAATTTAAACCTGATCCCTCACTGCTACGGAAATATTTCTGCCCAATCAATACGTTTTTAAACTAAATCCTTATCGCGCACTTAATATCAATGGATTTTATCTATGTGATAATGCCGCGACCCTCTAGCTATAGTGTGATGTATAGTGTAAGAACAGTACCAAGCTAGAAAAATGGAATGAAAAATGAACAAACTATATATATTTGTATTTCTGACGTGATACCAATTTCGCTATAAAGGCAGTGAAATCCAATCAGCTCCCAATCAAGTAGCTAATTATATACCTAGATTGATCTGATGGATCTAATGTGAATAAATACCTGATTAAATTAGCTTACTTATTTGGTCTGTCACGTAAATTGCGGTATTGTATTATTTACATTACTAGAATATATAACTGATTTATTTTGATTATATTTTCTAACGAATGCGGTATATTTTAATCTAATGATAAAGAAGACTATTTCCATGCCACATAAAATGTTCATGAAATAATTTAGTATCAAAAACCGAGGTGAACTTAATATTGGGAAAAGATCAAATATGTCTATCCACTTACCTATTGTAAGAAAAGGGATTAAATCAGTACTCACGGTGATCATAGAATGTAGTTATGTACCACTTATCCAGTTGGCACCCCCATATAAAAATTGTAATTAGGGTTGTTATAGAAATGTTAGACTGAAATGTATCTGTTTTGTTTTGCAGGAAAGGCATATGACATCACTTATGTGAGACTGCTGTTCCACTCGCCCAGACCGGATAGTTTTGCCATCTACAAACGAGTATCCGAGAATAGTCCTTGGATCCCCTTCCAATTTTACAGGTAAAGGGAAACTCGTATAAAATAAATAGAATATAATCCATTTTTTGAAGTAAGTTACCTAATTCTAGGCTTAAGACCAAATAGGCTGTCGATAATGGGTCAAATTATAGTGTGAAATTCACTGCTGATATTATAATTATTTGATAGGTGTTTTAAAGTTCAATATTTCTAGGGATAACTATGGTAATGGACTTTTCCTACTCTAAGTTTATGGAGGCAAGGAAAACAATCCCGTTGTCTAGTGACTATTAATCTACCTTTACCAAATTATCTCATAAAACAAAATTTACCTAATGTTTCATCATTGTGTAGGAAATATTTATTTTTGTAGCTAGTGCGCAAAGTGGTACTTTGCGCCCGTGTTGCACATAAAAATTTTCCTATAGAAAAATTAAAGCAACTAATTATTAAAGCAAATTAATAATTGGTAATTGTATATAAATGCGAATTTTACCATGCAGTTTCACAAATTATAAATCCAAACCCAAATTTAAGTGTTTCACAGAAATATAAATCCAAATGACACTGTTTTAAAAATTAATAGATCAAAATCTTAATTAAATTTCACTAACATAATGAATCAAAACCTGAATGTCATTTTTGGTTTGTAATTTATGGATATCACTCAACAACAGGTTTTAGGCTAAGTTAAGCCATATCCACCGCAAATACATGCACGCTATTTTGTGTGGTTAGGTTGAAATATCAGAGTGCGGGAAAGTAAAATAAGAGCTGGAAAGAAAGTAAATGTAGGAATCAACTAATTTGCGTATCAATGCAAGAACACCCCAACACCCGTCATGGTAACTGTAGGAAAACTATCTATAATAGCACGAATCAAGTATGCAATGATTTTGCGTAATTCATGTGTATTTGAAATCCGTTGAGTTCCTTCAAATTTTAGATACAGTCTTCTTACAGTTATGTACTCATGTTGCCGCACCTTGGCTGACGGCGCTTTCTTTGCTACATAAATTTTATACCATACAGTACGATTGTGATTTACCTTAAACAAAATCATTCCCTATGAAATGACCAATGTTACTTACATGTTGGAAATTGTTGTCCATTTCTACCTATAATACAAAAATTAATATATATATATTTGCGTAGAACATAAATATATTTATTTTATAACCACAACCTCGTGACCATAAATACACTTCGGGTATGAAACACTTCCATTTTTAGAATTTTAAGTTTAGCAATTTTATTCTTTAAACAATCAAACCATCTAAGTGTGTTATTTAAGCTTCATAAGACAGTTAAAAGTATAATCAATAATAAATTCTCGATTACATGAACATGCTAAAATTTACGTACATACATTTAAGATTTAAGTAAAAGAAAGAGCACACATGTTCCATAAAACCAATTCCTTTGGTGATCCTTACTTTACTTTTTAAATTACTTCCGTTCAAAATAATTGTCTAAAGCTAAATAAATTTTGGGAAGAAATATCATAAAATTTTGAAAACTTATTTATTTTAACGCAAAATAACTATGAATAATGAACTTACGTCCAGTTAAACTGCAGCATAATATGAATTAACATAACTCATACACAGTGAGACACAATGTCATTATGTCGTTTTAGCGAATTTCCCATATAGGGAATAAGCTATTACCGTAGTACTCATGGTAAGACCTGGACCCGGGACCGATTTATTTTCGTTTTGAAGTCCCTAGAGGCCATAAAAACACAATTCGTTCAGATTCACATACATATTTAAATATATATGTGTGCGTTAGCGCAATAACTCGAAAATGATCCGATGTTTTGATGAAATTTGGTTTAAACGTGTAGACCTATACTTATTCGAGCTAGTTCGCGAACCAGCATGATCGGTCTATGGGAACGGGGGTTTATAGGGGGATTTATGGGATAAAAATAGGTTTCCTCATATTTGACCCTAAACAAAATTACACAATTTTTTTCCCAAACGATTTTTTAGAGGTCAAAAAACCAAATAATTTAGTATACTGAAGCGTTATTATGCGCCTAATGTTTACGGAGAAAATTCCAAAAGCTGTAAATTAAAAATTCCCATGTTTTTTATGGAGAACAAGTCAACTGTTGTAGTTTACTTGTTTATGAACATATTTTGATCAAATTTTGAAAATACATTCATTTCTTACTAAACTACAGTATTCACATTTCACAACAAAAAACACTTTTTTACCCTCCTTGTTGCAGCAGACCTAGTTAAACTAATTCTATTTAAATAGTAAATAAATGTGATATTTTTAAGTAGACATTTTAGTGTAAATCCAATCAGGCAAATGGAAATTCGCTAAGTATGCAGGTTTGCTGCGTCGTGGGTATTATCTTAATCTTATAGGCAACAACAAAAATAAATAGGCTAAAGTAGCTAATTTATTTTCTAATAATGGAAATGTTTTAATTTAGGCCAGTTCAAAGAAGCTCCAAGTGATATTTTCATGTGAAACGAAATGACAGAAAAGTGTATGTCAGCTTGAATAAACGATTGACTAAACGCCTTCAGTTTCCAGAATGCAATATGAGTTCACTCAAACATCTCTCGTATCGCTTCATTATTTACGGCGTTCTCGCTAAACTCTGGGTAGATCGTCTACATACACGACTTATTTAAAAAAAAACGCTTTTAGTTTTGACATATTTAATTTAACATTTATAAAAATAATTTTAAATTAGTTACTATCTAAAGTGCAGGAATTACATACTGTAATAGGGTTTTTAGTTTCTCCTCCTTTAAGTATTTTTCATCAAAATTTTCGAGTTTGAGTTTTGGGTGGATACATCCAATTTTGGCGCCCTGAAACCTAAAACAGTGGTTTTCGAAGTGTCTGTATGTGTGGATGTGTACAGAGCTACAGACCACACTATTTTGCCGGACTTTGATTAATTTGGTGTGTCCCAGCCATTTTTCCTTTTTTGAAATTTAGATTTTAGTGGGGATTTTTTCATAAAAACCCATATAAAAACGAAATAATATATTTTTTAAATGGCCCGAACGATTGTTATTGTTGTATTTTATAGACCTTTTGACTCTAAACTAGGGGGTATAACCTCTCACTTGGAAATTACGGTTCAAAAGTCATTGCAGCTGTTGATTTCCCCCATAAAACCCCTTACCATTAAATAATAAAAACTGTTTTAAAAACGACTAACGATTAAAATTATGTATGTTGTACATTCACTACATAACTGTGAAAAGAAAGTGAAAATTATAAAAGTTTCAGGGAAATTTGCGTAACGTCGAGAGAACACGTTAATTCTATCGGAGGGAAATTAATGGATTTTATAAGCATGAAATAATGAAAACCTCCCTTGCACAACCATCACTCACTAAGCTTTCACTGTTAAGCTCTACTCTGCTTTAACGTCCAAGTGGTATTATCTTGGGTTAGGATTTAATGCAATATTGTAAAATACCCCCACCGCAGCAAACCTGCAGAAGCGAATTTATATTACCCGGATGGATTTCCACTAAAATATGCCTTTAAAATTTTCAGATTGAATTTTCTTTTTGAATTATATTGATTTTAATGAGTACCTATTTGCTGCTATGGGGATGTGTGTGTATTTTATTGACATTTTGATAGTTTAGTATAAAATAAACAAAATTGTCAAAATTCATTAAAATATATCTATAAAACAAACAAAGAACAACAGTTTATTTTTTATCCTCCATATGGATGACGGGGGAACTTTAAATATACAATCTTTTGATTTATCTCCGTAACCGTTTTTTACACAACAACGCTTCTATACAGGGTGATTGATATAAGTGTGCCAGCCGTTTTATTCGAAAACTATAAGACATATTAAAAAAAGTTAAATGGTAAGTGCCTTGGATTTTTTATTTAAAAAATTATAGTCAAGTCAAAAAAATTATTTTAGCCACCATTTTTCCAATATGGCCGCCAACTTTGATTTTTCTTACAGAATACCCTGTATTTTATGATGTATTCTGGTAGAAAAAGTAATTTTAAGACGATTTTATTCTTGTGATTTTTTTCATAAACCTAACCGTTTTAAAGATAATAATGGTTAAAGTTTTGAAATTTCTGCATGAGAAAGAATTTTGAAGCAAGCATGCCAGCTGTTTTGCTCGAAAACCATTCAAAATTTCACAACTTAAACCATTATTATCTTTGAAACGGTTAGGTTTATGAAAAAAATCACAAGAATAAAATCGTCTTAAAATTACTTTTTCTACCAGAATACATCATAAAATACAGGGTATTCTGTAAGAAAAATCAAAGTTGGCGGCCATATTGGAAAAATGGCGGCTAAAATAATTTTTTTGACTTGACTATAATTTTTTAAATAAAAAATCCAAGGCACTTACCATTTAACTTTTTTTAATATGTCTTATAGTTTTCGAATAAAACGGCTGGCACACTTATATCAATCACCCTGTATACAAAATTATTTATTTTTTTAAGCTTTACAAAATGGGTTGAAAAGAAAATGTGAAATTTAGTGTTTTTAGGGCAAAAAATAGGGACAACCAATTTTCACCCCATAAAAACCCCCATAAACCCCTGTTCCCATAGTCCGATCATGAGTTGAGTTTGTTAGTTTTGCCTTTGGGATTCGTAAAGCTGTTATTGGCGTTATTTACTATCAAAACACAGTGAGTTAAGACTTAGTTTTACCTAAATATTATTTACAACTACTTAAAATTTTACAAAATAGTTTTAATGCACAATTAATGACGCATTCATAAACTAAGTTTTTCAATTTAATTGTAATTTTTTGGGATAATTTTGTCATTGTAGTGCTATTAGCAGGCTGAAGAAAGCGGCAGCCTTCCCTATAGCAGCAAACCTAAGTACTCGTTAAATATAATGTTTTTTAAATAGGAATAAATCTGACAAATCTAATGATTTTTTTTATTTTAGTCAAAACCAATCAGATCAATGGAAATTAGCTGTGGTTGGGGTACTTAAAATGCTTTGATCAGAAGATTATTAATTAAATACATGATTCATTTCCTAAAATGTTTCCATTGTATCACTTGTTTATGTTTTATCAGTAATACCAACTTATTTTATTATAAAATCTCCACTTTATCAAGTTTATGTAGTATTTCGTCTCAATCTGTCATCTCAACGTTTTTATCCTCAAGGGTGTAGACAAATTGTCAAACTTCGCTTTAAAAACTTTCTGACGTATGTGGAGCCCAAAAGTTACGGTCTGAGAGTTGAAAGATTTTCTAAACGTAAACATTTTTAGCTGTGTTAGTGCGTCGAAGTTTTATAATTTTACAGTACTGCGCATAGTTTTTTCGTAAACTGTAAAATATATATTAGTGATTCGTTCAATATTTCGCATAAATTCCGCTAATTCATTGTGTATTATGTAAATTTTAAAGGTTCCACGAAAGAATGTTTCCAACAGATAGCGAACTCTGGCTTTCACCATTCTTTAAGTTTTTGTAAACACTTCAAAACGAAGTGTCACTAGTTGGGACTTACATTTAATATTTTTGAGTGTCCCCCCAAAAGGGGGGATTTGGGGGGCAACTAAAAAGTTTTCAATGTAAACTCCCATCAAGTGACACCTCATTTTGAAGTGTTTACAAAAAAATAAATAATGGTGAAAACCAGAGTTCGCTATCTGTTCTCTATCCAAAATGGTAGCCAATATTACCATTACGAATCAATTTTACCATTGATTTTCCACAACATTTGACGGGCTACGATTTTGGATAGAGAAGAGATAGCAACCTCTAGTTTTCACCATTCTTTAAGTTCTTGTAAACACTTCAAAATGAGGTGTCACTTGAAGGTGGTTTACATTTAAAATATTTGAGTTGCCCCCCAAATCCCCCCTTTTGGGGAGACACTCAGAAATTTCAAAACCATAAAATGAAACTTCCTGCTTAGATTGCACGACCACTAAAAGGATATCTCTGTATATTTAATTGGAAAAATATTAGGGGTGGGGGGGGGTCTTGACTTTTTATTCACCCTGGATAAGTGATAACGCCACAATCATCTACACTACATATAGCCTAAAGCATGGTTTGAAACGATTCTGGGCTATAGCCCAGCGCCCTAGGATGTGAAGAAGGTGAAAAGCCTCCTTGTTTTGACACAACTTCCTCCATGTTCCAGTGCCTCTTGCCGTGACACATACGGACTCCCAGACACCAAGGACCCTCGGACACCTTTGCCACGCGAGGGGGAGGAGACCCGCGCCCTCTGTACGTCAGAGTACTCGGACATCTCCCCTCTGACCGGTGGACAAGTCCCCTTCTCGACCTTGGAGGGCAGACCTTCCAACTACAAGTTTGACTCTTCTGCAGAACTGCAAGTGAGTTTGATTGGTTGCATGAAATGTTTGTCACAGAAAGTGTTTAGTGGCTGATGTCATCAATTCTAGAAGTGGTGAGACTCATTTGAATATAGTTTGTATCATGGGACATGTATCCTTGGTTTTCATCTAGCTGGGACTAGCGGCCAGTTCCCAGGTAGACGGAGCGTCAGGAGACAGGTCTCATCATACAGTCTATAACAACATAAGCTTTATAGCCAGCTGATGTTTCCAACTGACCAATTAAATAGGCAGAATACACCAAACCGAGCCTGTTCTCCACTAAACACTTTTCATTGTAGAATTTTGTAATTTTGCTCCCGGTATTTCGCTTACGTGAAATCACTCTGCATTTTACAATTGACTAGTATGTTTTAATCGGTCCTAGATACCATCTACATCAATTTATTACGTAGTTTGATGAAAATACATAATTTATACGCCCATCACGTTGGAAAACTGTTTTTTATGAACCGCCTACGTACCTAAAAACTCAAGAAGATCATAGAATTTCTTTCATATAGGTAGGGAAACTTATCATATCAACTAATCTAAATAATTGTTGTCACGGGAAAGTGAGCCTTTTGCTTTTGGAAGTAATTAATTTTGTAAATCTATTAATTAAATTGTAAAGGAACTGAAGATGTATGTTCAACAAATCTGTAAAACACTTAACGTCACTGTGTAGTTTCTTTCTAGAAATATTTTTTATAATGAACCAAATTACTCATGCTAGACTCATTTCACCCTATTAAAAACGGTGTTCATTGATTAAAATACATAACTAGGCTACTGCAATAGTTATTTGTGCAACTATTGAGCAAAGGGAGCAATTGACTCTCTCGAGAGAAATACTTACTCACGAGCCGTAGGCGAGTGAGGAATAATTTATCGAGTGAGGCAATTGCACTTTGCACTCGTGTTGCACATTATATTTTTCCTACAGTTACCATAAAACAAATAAATTGGTAAAGAAACGTGACATACTTTTTACACAGAAGTGAACTTTTAATATTACATTTAATGATACAACAGTACAACCAGCTGACCAGCTGACCAGCTGATTTACGGCCAGTGCTGTATTTCGCACGCATAAGAACTTGTCTGCATGTTACGCGCGCTCTATATCGTGCCTTCACGTTGCAAATCTGGAGTGAGTGAGACAAAGTAATTTAGAGTGAGACTATGTTAACAGTGTCTCACTGATGAGCGAATCGGCCACTTTGCTTTCTCGAATCAGTGAGAGAACATGTACATTGTTCGGTAACTGTAGGAAAGGTACAGTATTTATAATTTACAGGTTTTAAAATACATTTGAACATGTTAATCGCAAACATGTTACTTTTACCCGGATCATTTTACAGGTTTGTAATAAATAAAACATAAAATTGTGGGAATGGAAATTATAAATATTTATGTGTTTAAAATCCCAAAAGGATTATAACCTTCTTACCAACATCGGAAACACCGTTATCCACGTACATTTCATATTTGATTTTTACAGAGGATCAGAATGTACGCGGTATTAAATATTTCAGGTAACAGCTTTACAAACGGATGGTTTTGTGTTTTATTGACAACTCTCTCCCTTTGATAATCGCTTTTTGTTTGTGAAAAAAGATTTACCGTGAAATGCAAAACGTCGAAAATGTCAAAAGCCAAACTTGTTTTAAAGTCAAAACGGTTTACAGATGAATGATTTTTACGTTCATATTTTTTTAGAACTTTGAAATATTATGTACTGTATTTTTGTGTGTTATCTTGGCCAGTTGAATTCTTTTGTTAGAGAACGGTATATTTATACTTAAGTAGTTGTTATGCTAATTTGCATTGATTTTTATTTCAAAAGCTTTGAGTGTAAATATGCATAGTTGTGGGAGTGAATTGTCACAAATTATATGTTGTTTGTTTGTATAGGATTGGGTGACTGCCACGGACATCCGTATCACGTTAGACCGTCTCAACACTTTTGGGGATGAGGTTTTCTGGGATCCTCAGGTACTCAAGTCCTACTACTACGCCATCGTCGACTTTGCCGTTGGAGCAAGGTACAGTTTGTCTAGATTACTTTTATATTTATCAACTCAATGAAATTACTAAATAACAATGCTGTTTACCCGTAGAGCTTAATTAATTGCTTAAAACCTATAGTTAAAATAAGTACTGCAAAGATTTAAATGAATTTACCATAAAGGGCTAATACTGTATGTCTCATGGTTCTCATGGTCATACCCGGGACGGATTTCCCTTTTTGTTTTGATGTCCCCAGATGCAAAAAAACACCATCCGTTTAAATTATGTAGTATATGTGTATCAGTGAGCTCGATAACTAGATTTTTATGGACTTTAGTACAAACGTGTATACCTGCGTTTATTCAAACGAGTTCGTGAACCATCATGATCGGACTACGGGAATGGAGGTTTACGGGGTAAAAATTGGAGTTTCCCATTTTTGACCCTAAAAACATAGGATTTTTCAATATCTATCTATATAATGGTGTGGAGCTTAAATAAGCAAATGATTTAATACACTAAAGCGTTGTTTTGTGCTTAATGGTTACAGAAAACATAAAAAAATTAAACTCTTATGTCTCTTATGTCTTAAACTCTTACTTGTATTGAGAATAGGTAAACTGTTGCAGTTTTCATGTTTGTTAATGGGTATGTTTTGATCAAGTTTGGCTAATTTATTTATTTCACGCGAAGCTATTAATATACTACCACTAACATAGCGGCAAACCTAAATACTCAGTAAATATAATGTTTTTTTAAATGGCAAAACTATACTTATTTAATACGCAAGCAGGTTTTTGTGACAATTACTCCTCCGAAACTACTGAACCGATTGACATGGTTTTGTGTCATTGAAAAGAGCGTAACGTGAAGCTGTGCAGGAAACTTTCTTTTTAGGGAAATAATTAGAGAGTGGGGCCCTGGGCCCCTTTAAAGTTTCGTATTTCTCCATAAGATTAACATGGGAAACAAAAATTGATATGAAACTCCAGCTGTTGTCAGAAATTAAAAGTGAGAAGAAGAAAATATGTTAATTGTAAACAATCAATAAGTTTGCTACAAACATTTACTGACTTGGTCGATATCAAATATTTACTATTTGAATTTGGGCTGGCGTAAATATTACTATGAAAAAAAAGCGAGAGAGCCTGGATAAGTTGATATACTAAAAAGTAAACTGAATTAATACCATGATGCATTTTTTAAATCATTGAAAGAGCCGATTTGCAAACTATGGAAACATATGAAAGTCATAGAAGATCACCAAGGAGAATAAATAGAAATAATGTGATTTTTAAAATTTATAATCGATATTATGGACAACCTAATGCGGCTATGAGTAAGACTATTTGTAGAAAACACGAAAAACCAGATCAGGTTTTGAAAAATGATATGACATTTACAAGAAGTGTTGATTATATCCATGTAGGTACATCTTAAGTATTTCCATAATCTTTGAGTCGAATCTTTTAAAGTCATCAGAAATTATGACTGTTATTCGTTTTAAAATAACGCCTGTGATACTTAGCAATTGCTCGAATTCGAGAAACAGGGACACTCGTAAATCTTATAAGGCAAAGGAAATATCTCTGTGGAAATCCAAAAAGGAAAGGGAAATTCATATAGTCTGCAGGTGTGATGCGGCTGGGGTATTTATTATCTATGTGTTGGATTTGTAGTGATGTGTAGGCATGATCCTCTAAGGGCTAAAAGTTGAATATTTTTGTGGCAATCAGTTTTTATGTGCTTAAGAACCTTGATTGCCTCAAGCTAATTACTGTTATGACTTTTATTGCTCGTAAGTCTCGGCGAAGTAATTTGAGGGGGGAATTAAAGTTTTTCAAAAGAACATTTGTGGTTGTCCTCAAGAAGTTATTTTTTCCCAAAATAATTGCTTCCCTCAATTAAATATTTTTTCAATAATAGTATTTTAAAAAAATACTTTAGCAACTATCCTAATTAAACAAGAACTTTCCTTGTGAAGTAAAACACAAATTACGGTTCTTCTCTAAATGAGACAATCTTAAAACAATTTTAGCGAATTTCCCTATAGGGAAGTAGCTATTACCGTAGGTCTCATGGTAAGACTTAGGCCCGGGACCGATTTACTTTTTCATTTTGATGTCCCCAGAGGCCAAAAACACCATTCGTTCAAATTTTTATATATGTATATATATATAGATATATATATAGATTTATATATATATATATGTGTCCGTGAACACGATAACTTGAGTAATTTTTATCCGATTTCGATGAAATTTGGTTTGAAGGTGTAAGGCGCGATAAACTTGAATGAGTTCGCGATCCAGCATGATCAGACCATGGGAACAGGGTTTTATGGGGGGTTTTATGGGGTAAAAATTGGTTTTTCTCACTTTTGACTCTCAAAACACAAAATTTCCCAATTTTTCTCTAAACTTTCTTAAAGAGCTTAAAAAAACAAACAATTCAGTATATCAAAGTGTTTTTGTACGGTTATTGGTTACGGAGAAAACTAAAAAAAATGGTAAATTTAAAATTCCCATGTTATTCTTATGGAGAATATTGTAAAATGTTGTAGTTTGCTTGTTTATGGATATATTTTGATCAAACTTGGCAAATTTATTTATTTAATAGTAAGCTATCAATATTTTACTAAAAACACACTTTATTAGTTTCCTTGTAGCAGCAAACCTAGGTACTCGTTAAACCTAATGTTATTTAAATAGATCAATTGAAAATCAATTCAGCCAAATGGAAATTTGCTTAGACGGCAGGTTTGCTGCGGCGGGGGTATTTTTAACAAGTACAAGCAAAGATATTATTGTCAAGTGGAAGAATAATTCTGCGAAAGAATGACAAAAGTGGCATTAGTATTCAAGCCCAGAGCTTATTTCTGTCTTGAACTGAGCAAGAAAAATATCTGTTAACGTTTCTCCCTGTTTTACAGTTTATTATTTTGAAACTCTTTCGGTTAATATTGAATTTTATTGAATTTACAAAAAAATAATACAAACAAATTAAACGACCAGAGTAAGTTAACTCGTTTCCACTAGAATTTCATCCAATAATAGGTTTGTTAATTTAACATTTAAATTATATTTTATTTCTCAAATGAGTAACATTATTTTTTCTTACCTATTTGCAGTTTTTTATTTAGGTTCGGTTATGTTTGGTTGGATTCGATAAGGTTAAGATGTTAGGATTTGGTAAGGTTAAGAATTGTTAGGCTAGGGAATGTTATATTACGTCACGATATGATATGATAAGTATAGGCTAGTTTTGTCTTCTCCTACTAACATCATTATACAACGAATTCCAAGTGTTTAAGGTTGTATAAATAAAAAAAAAATACTGTAATATTATTTTCAAAAACACTGGAACATTGGAACATGACCACTAATTCTAGTTTCGAACATGTATAATCACAAAGCAAGCATACTACTGTATAGAGTGTTCCCAAAGTTCCCTCCAAACAGAAAACGCACAAAAAACATTGCTATGTTGGTTTAAATTCTGTTACCCAAATGATCCAAAGTTCTTGCATCAATTGACAGATAAGGCAAACAGGAACAGCTGGGTCCAGTTTCGAACCATCAAAAACCTACTGTCTTTTCTCAGGATCGATCCAATAACCTTCATCGGCCGTTCCCCAGGTAGACATGGTCAGGGCACAGGTTCCATTACACAGACTATACATCTCCTCTTTATATTAGGTGCAAGTGCAACGGCCACGCCAGCGAGTGTGTCCCCACCAGATCTCTGGATGGAGACGACAGGCTGGTGTGTCGGTGTGAACACAACACTGCAGGAGTGGACTGTCAGGAGGCAGGTTCCATTACACAGACTATACATCTCCTCTTTGTATCAGGTGCAAGTGCAACGGCCACGCCAGCGAGTGTGTCCCCACCAGATCGCTGGATGGAGACGACAGGCTGGTGTGTCGGTTTGAGCACAACACTGCAGGAGTGGACTGTCAGGAGACAGGTTCCATCACACAGACTATACATCTCCTCTTTGTATCAGGTGCAAGTGCAACGGCCACGCCAGCGAGTTTGTCCCCACCAGATCTCTGGATGGAGACGACAGGCTGGTGTGTCGATTTGAGCACAACACTGCAGGAGTGGACTGTCAGGAGCCAGGTTCCATTACACAGACTATACATCTCCTCTTTGTATCAGGTGCAAGTGCAACGGCCACGCCAGCGAGTGTGTTCCCACCAGATCGCTGGATGGAGACGACAGGCTGGTGTGTCGGTGTGAGCACAACACTGCAGGAGTGGACTGTCAGGAATGTCTTCCCTTCTACAATGACGCACCTTGGGGCAGAGCGAACCGCACACATACCCACGAGTGTAAAGGTAAGTGTGCAAAGAGCATTTAGTGGATTTCTAAATTTTATAGGATGGAAAAAGACATGGCTGTGAAATTTCAGCGGGTTGGGAAGCCAATGGGTGTTCTACTATAGTCTGTGTAATTAAACCTGTCTCCTGACGCTATTTCCAACTGGGGACTGGTGAATGGTCAAGCCTGGGAAAGTCCCAGGTAGGCTGAGGGCCAAGAGACAGGTTCTACCATACGGACTATAGACATTTAAATTTTCAGAATTGGATAGTATTGGAGCGTAGCCCCTAGGTTTGGATTATCTTTTTACTACCTACTTTCACATACTAGGACGCTAGGCCCCTAGATGGTTCTGGCATCATATAGGAAAATCCGTTTGTAATTTGCAGGATTTGAACCAAGGACCTCAAAACCCAAGTCCCACACTCTATCAGGCCAGATCGTACCTTCTAGGTGTGAGTGGGAGTTTTTAAATTATATTAGGGGGTGCAGTTTGTGTTTGCCGTTGTTGATGACGTTTTTGTTGTGGTTGTAGTGGTGGTTTTGTATAGCCTGAGCAATGTGGGAAACCACCTGAAGCAAAATACTTCTTTTCAGGGGAACTCTATTGCTAAGGGTATAAAGTGAATTGTTTGATAGATCAGTGAGGAGAGAGAGGGGGTTAGTGAGAATCAAACTGCTCATGAAGTAGGGATTAAAGACTGTGATTAATTCCCGGAAACATGAAGGACAACGTTTTCTAATTAGATAAACTATTATAAACAAACTATTACAAACTCGGAGACCTAACCGAGTTAGCCCCATACCCAATCCAATATTAGACATCATCAGTTTAAAAGAAGCAGAAACGTTGATAATCAGTAGACAAACGTAAAACAACATCAAAACTGTGCCCGTCTGTTGTAAACAGGTGTTGATGGTCACGTTGGATATTGAAATTTAACATTCTGTATCAAGTAGGCGAACAGGGTTACTCAAACATTAATTATGATCAGATCAGACCTTAAACATATAAATAATTTGTATTTCAAATTCAAACACTATACAACACGTTTTTAGGTTAGGTTAAATCCAAGCGTCGAACGAAATGGGAAACGCTGGACCAGCTGATCTTAGTCGTGGTATATTTGATTGTTGCCAACCTATTTCCAGGCGTACACGAATTACGTGCCTAATAAAAGCACGCTATTTTGTGTTGTTTGGTTGGAATACTGGTGTGCGGAAAAAAGTGTGGCAAAAGTAAAAAATAGTATGGCAAAGGTAAGTGCATGCAGCAATTAAAAGTGTTCTGTACTATAATCAGTGTAAGGAAGCCCACTTTGTCAGGTGACTATAGGACAAAATATTTTGTTTAGCTACTCTTTACCTACCTAACTTATGTCAAACTTATATGTCATATATCTTATCATGAACATTTTAACATGAGGTATATTCCTAGAACCGTTAATTTTACATCTATTAAAAACATCAAAAATCCTCTCAAACCTAATATTGTCGTAAACGTTGCGAAATCGTTGCTAAAACACGTAGTTCAACATGAACAGGCGCAGCGACGGAAACAGAGCGTCCAAAGCCATGTTTTATGATGCTAATAGCTCGGCCTGACAGAACAATAACCGGCTCCGACCGCTATTTGACGGTTTTATCCGCTGAACAATGCCATATAAAACATATGTCTTTATATGCAACGCGCTCCTGCTTTATATGGGTCCGCTGCTATTGTTGGCCGATTTGGCTATCGGAGTTGCCTTAGAATTAGCTGGGGATTCAGGAATTATAGCAATACCCACCGGAATCGCCTTTGCAATGTGTTCATTGTGCACATTGTGTGTGATGCTTATGTATGATGGTTAGTTTACATTTCGAACATAGAGGTTTTAGTTGAAGAGTGGAACAATTGTGTGGTAAAAATGTAAGAAAAGTACCAGAGGTGCTATTTTAAACTACCTCCACAATATCGACGTTAAAGGTCCCGTTTCTTAAGGTGATGTTGGAATGAGATCAATCAGGTTTATACGAAACCCAAAATTTAAACGAAAACGATCATAAATAGTTCAATCAACTACAGTACTACAGTATACGCGAGTACATTTACGCGGTTGTGATAGTTTTGTTTTTATTTTGTCTTGTGTGTAAACATTTTTATCTTATTTTTACATCACAAAAAATACTTTTTAAGTAATGTCTATATTCATACTGTACCTGTGTTTCGTAGGAACAATCATAAACAACTACAAGATTAATTTTTCAGAACCAAATTATTTCTGTTTTCATTGCTATACTAAATTACTAGAACCATTGGAGTAGTTATGATAGGAGATGATTTTATGGAGAATTGAAATGTATTTGAAAATTTTCATTTATATGTGATTGTGATGGTAATTTTGAGTAATTTTACACACATTTTCACACACACTTCACACAACTATCATGATAGTTGTGTGAAGTGTGTGTGAAAATGTGTGTAAAATTACTCAAAATTACCATCACAATCACATATAAATGAAAATTTTCAAATACATTTCAATTCTCCATAAAATCATCTCCTATCATAACTACTCATTGGGACAGTTATTATTAACATTTATTATAACATCAAAACATTTAACTCGGTAATTATCAATGATACGTTTCAAACAGTTCCATAGAGAAATAAGGAATAATCTCATTCCCTATACACTCTGAACGTTGCCAAACTGACTCACTTTATAATTGGGGTGGCTTTTCGACCATGGATTATAATCATACAACATCTTGGAATTTTCTCTACGCCAATTGAAACATAGGCTATTTATGTTACAACAGACTGAGCAAGGACTCATGTTAAGAATTATCCGATTGAGTAAAACCATTGTAAAACATTCCCCCTTTAGATAATGACTAAAGCATAGCTATAGTTTATCAACGCAATACTGGGGCTATTTGAATGAATTTGAGAATACAGTATTGCAGAATGCAGAGGGCACAGAATATAAATAATCTTTGCTCTCTGCAGTATTGTTAAAGCCCCGTTGTACTACAGCCTCGTGCCTCGTGCTAGAGCAGACAGCGGTAGAACGGTAGAAGCAAGGCAGGTTGCTGCAATAGGTATTGTATTGTAACTCGGGGCTATCTGAACACAATAGTATAGAAACGTCAGCGGCGGCTGTCATATTTAGTGGCGCGATCGCAGATTAGGCCGGAAAGGCAACAGAGGCCGCGGCCAAGCTTATCGGACAATGTATCTTGGGGCGGCATACTGGCCGTATATGGTCACATTGTATAAACCATTCCCGGGAAAACAGTTGTTAACTGTCGTAACATATGTTTAAAACTAACTAGCTGAGGGAAACGATAGGAAAATGTAGTCATACATCGTAGGAACAGTGTAAGACATCGTAGGCAAATTTACAACCCTATGTCGTTGGAATGGTAGACACATATCGTAGGGAAATGTACAACCTAGTTTAGGAACATAACCTCTAAAACCTCTAATATAAGAGCCGTGGTGTTGGTGTGTGGCAACGTCGCAACTGAGTAATGTAGCAAGGCCGACCTACTGCCATGGTAATAACTACAATAGTAACCGTTTGAACTTAATTGTACAGAAGCTTCATTATGAAACTATGTTTCTTCGGTGGGCCGGGGCTGCGACGTTGCCACTTTTGTCAGCCTTCTATTGTGTGGCAACGTCGCACCGGCCGATCTATTGCCATGGCAATAACTAATAATAATCATGTAAACATAAACATTGCGCAGAAGCTCCATTATGAATCAGTGCACAGTGTTTCAGTAGGCCGGGACTGCGGCGTTGCCACTGTTATCTTGCTATTAGAGAATGGCATAACCTTTACACCGTAGAGACAGGATAACACTAACCCATCAAATGGTTTTCAAATATCAATCGACGATAGTTCTACCTGTAAAGTAAACCTGCATCTGAAGGAAGTCGTGTTAATTTGTTGGAATCAAATCTTTTAAAAATTATACCTTTCCTTCATTAAGTAAAATCTAACAGCCTAGGCTATTGAAATTAACTACGCCCGTACCATGGATACTGGCCAATCCACTAGAAAGAGGAAGAGCCATCAAATGCCAATCAATGACATCAGTATTTATTTCACAGTTTGGTACTCTGCAATTCAGCAACATGATGGACTGTAAAATATATTTCTACCTTAATAGCAATAATATCTACCCTCAGCGTGAACGCAATTATACTGCAGGGTATTGTTCAATACAGCGTGTATTCAATGTTCCTGATAAGGGTATTTTGCCCCTGTATTCTTCGAAATTATTCCCACGGAACAGTCATGTCCCTTGGTAAAGAAATGAAATGTCAATGACTAAAAACACACCACGAGCTAAGAGTTTAACAAAGGGGTTACTTACGTTTTTTCGTGCCATTAATGTTATTAATGCTTTATGTTATTAATGCGCATAACGTTACCTCACTTACATTTGACATAAACAAATCCGTGTTTAATATTTCCTTTATGGACATACCCATTTCAGATTTTGAAAGAATAAAGTAATAAGAGTGAAAACTAATGTTAAGTAATAATGAAAATATAAACTTTTCTTACTCCCCTTTTGCACCCTATTTTCCTATACATTTAAATGTTACATTTCAGGAAAGTATGAGTCAGGGAACAACGTTTTTACTTTGTAAATCAGAAGTTATATTTTGAAAAACTGGAAAAGTTATCAATCCGACAGGAAACAATTTGTTTTCAAATAAATCTTAAGTAAATATTTCGCTTCGTAAAGGAGAGAAATAAGTAAGCAAGTTATTCAAAATTTTCGTTTGAGATCTTCAACTAAAAAAATATACATATAATTGCTATTGGATTATTATATCTTTTGTTTTAATTATTGATAAATTTATATTTTTGATATAAATATTTTTTTGTCAAACGTCTGTTGTGTTGGGCCTACAGAATACATATTAGTATACGATCTACCTCTACTTCAGGGGGTATAAATAGCTACATTCAACAAAGGTTCAAAGATTAAGTTTCATGTTAAATAGTTCTTTGTCTTTGCTGATTTTCGTTGTAACTTTCATCAAACTTCCAATTACGTGATATTAGTCAATTACATTGACTATATAAATGGTAATAGCTATTGATTTCATACGTCATAACTAGAATAATATTTATAGATATTAATCTATTGGATTAGGTACCGACCCTGTTTGTTTGCATGGTGGACATGTATAGCCAATATTAATTAAATTAGCATTTAGCATAACCAACACACATAATGCCCGTTAATGGACTAGCGGACGAGTGATAAATTGGTTTTCATATCATAATGTGCAATTACCAGATGGTTAAATAAATTCTATGTTTATCAATACTATATCATTTTACCATACTCACAGATTGCAGGGGGTCCAAAATATATCATCTATGTATCATCTTAGACTATTGAATTGTCAATAGCACAGACAATATAATACTTTAATGGTCAATGGTATCATATCGTATGCAAACAGATAAAATACTACTGCTTAAAAACCTAAAACAGTTTGTAGTTAAATAAAATTGCTCTTTATTGTTATCTAAAACCAAAACACAAAGATATTTGTGTTTGCAGATTAAAAGGTATTTTGAGCTGTAAATCCTGTATGGACGTGTTAAAAAGACATTTTGCATAATTTTATAACCCTCTCTAAATTTATTAAACATTAATTATCACTTAAATGCTTACTGAATTCGTTAAACACGTTTTTACGTCATAGCTCTTTAAAATAAACAAAAAAGATTTGTCCAAAAGAGACAACAAACAATGGAACAAATTTAAACAAATTAATCCCCTTATCTGTTAATTTAGAAACGCAAAAAGGAAAACTTTATTAACAACTCACGGACAAAAGTTTGAATACGTTAAACCTCATGTTTTTATAAATCTATTATGTACGCCTGGCAGTCCACAGACAATAGCAACCCGTTGGAAATTTAACGGTTTTATCCGCTAAACAAACCAAAATAAAACATATGTCCTTATATGTGGCGGCTGCTTTATACATACTCGCTGCCATTGTGTGTCCAAAATATGGTTATTGAGTCGCCATTTGAGCGTATCATCCTGAAAAATAGGTAGAACACACTTTGCATCTGTTACCTTGCATATTACCTTTTTTATTTGGTTTTATTTATTAGATTTTTGATACTGGGTTCATAACTGTGCAGTTAAAATACTAATACATTTTATATTATAGTAAAGTGCTGGAATGTAATCAACACTTTAAAAGTGCACTGATTATATGATTCATCAATTTTAGAAATCTCCGTCTCCATTGTTATTATTATTATTAACTTTTATATTACAAATTGAGTTATTGAGATGGTGACGCCACCTAGGTGCGTGTTTGAACCCAAATGAACCCAAATGAATGAAGAATCAGAATATAATGAAGTGAGATACCTTGTGTAGCTTGTTCTTAAGACCAGTTATTTCTCTAGCCAGATCAGCTTGGTCCAGTTTCAAATAAGCAAAAAGCTACTAACCTTTCTCAGGATTGAACTGGCGACTTGTTATTTACCAGGCAAGCATTATAACACCAAAGCTATTGAGTTCCATTGAACAAATCTTACCATTCGATTTGTATATGGTCAGCTCGTTGGATAGTCGTGTAAAATTCTAAAATCCCTTTATTTCTCTCAAGACCAAGAAATATGCATTTACAAAACAAAGAGATTAAAGCAATTCTGAAACCTCGGACTGGAATTCTCTCCGGTCGTAACATCTGATGGAAGGAGATTGGTTTGCGGGAAATTAAGTCATAAATAAGACAAACGCTGTTGGCTTTTGTAACGTCTGACACCTCCAATGATCAAGTGTAATCGTGACTAAGAGTCGCGGAGTCGTGTCTGGAAACTGCAGAATGTAGAACTAGCAGTGGGAGAAATAAAGGGAACTATCTTGTGATTCTACCTGCTGATAGGATATTTGATGCTAGTTGTGGATATATTTGGACAGAATGTAGAACTGGCAGAGGGAGAAATAAAGGGAACTATCTTGTGATTCTACCTGCTGATAGGATATTTGATGCTAGTTGTGGATATATTTGGACAGAATGTAGAACTGGCAGAGGGAGAAATAAAGGGAACTATCTTGTGATTCTACCTGCTGATAGGATATTTGATGCTAGTTGTGGATATATTTGGACAGAATGTAGAACTGGCAGAGGGAGAAATAAAGGGAACTATCTTGTGATTCTACCTACTGATAGGATATTTGATGCTAGTTGTGGATATATTTGGACAGAATGTAGAACTGGCAGTGGGAGAAATAAAGGGAACTATCTTGTGATTCTACCTGCTGATAGGATATTTGATGCTAGGTGTGGATATATTTGGACAGAATGTAGAACTGGCAGAGGGAGAAATAAAGGGAACTATCTTGTGATTCTACCTGCTGATAGGATATTTGATGCTAGTTGTGGATATATTTGGACAGAATGTAGAACTGGCAGAGGGAGAAATAAAGGGAACTATCTTGTGATTCTACCTGCTGATAGGATATTTGATGCTAGTTGTGGATATATTTGGACAAAATGTAGAACTGGCAGAGGGAGAAATAAAGGGAACTATCTTGTGATTCTACCTGCTGATAGGATATTTGATGCTAGTTGTGGATATATTTGGACAGAATGTAGAACTGGCAGTGGGAGAAATAAAGGGAACTATCTTGTGATTCTACCTGCTGATAGGATATTTGATGCTAGGTGTGGATATATTTGGACAGAATGTAGAACTGGCAGAGGGAGAAATAAAGGGAACTATCTTGTGATTCTACCTGCTGATAGGATATTTGATGCTAGTTGTGGATATATTTGGACAGAATGTAGAACTGGCAGAGGGAGAAATAAAGGGAACTATCTTGTGATTCTACCTGCTGATAAGATATTTGATGCTAGTTGTGGATATATTTGGACAGAATGTAGAACTGGCAGAGGGAGAAATAGAGAAAACTAATCATGCAACTCTACCTGCTGATAGGATATTTGATGCTAGTTGTGGATATATTTGGACAGAATGTAGAACTGGCAGAGGGAGAAATAGAGAAAACTAATCATGCAACTCTACCTGCTGATAGGATATTTGATACTAGTTGTGGATATATTTGGGCAGAATGTAGAACTGGCAGAGGGAGTAATAGAGAAAACTAATCATGCAACTCTACCTGCTGATAGGGTATTTGATACTAGTTGTGGATATATTTGGGCAGAATGTAGAACTGGCAGAGGAAGAAATAGAGAAAACTAATCATGCAACTCTACCTGCTGATAGGGTATTTGATACTAGTTGTGGATATATTTGGGCAGAATGTAGAACTGACAGAGGGAGTAATAGAGAAAACTAATCATGCAACTCTACCTGCTGATAGGATATTTGATGCTAGTTGTGGATATATTTGGACAGAATGTAGAACTGGCAGAGGGAGAAATAGAGAAAACTAATCATGCAACTCTACCTGCTGATAGGATATTTGATACTAGTTGTGGATATATTTGGGCAGAATGTAGAACTGGCAGAGGGAGTAATAGAGCAAACTAATCATGCAACTCTACCTGCTGATAGGGTATTTGATACTAGTTGTGGATATATTTGGGCAGAATGTAGAACTGACAGAGGGAGTAATAGAGAAAACTAATCATGCAACTCTACCTGCTGATAGGATATTTGATGCTAGTTGTGGATATATTTGGACAGAATGTAGAACTGGCAGAGGGAGAAATAGAGAAAACTAATCATGCAACTCTACCTGCTGATAGGATATTTGATACTAGTTGTGGATATATTTGGGCAGAATGTAGAACTGGCAGAGGGAGAAATAGAGAAAACTAATCATGCAACTCTACCTGCTGATAGGGTATTTGATACTAGTTGTGGATATATTTGGGCAGAATGTAGAACTGGCAGAGGGAGTAATAGAGCAAACTAATCATGCAACTCTACCTGCTGATAGGGTATTTGATACTAGTTGTGGATATATTTGGGCAGAATGTAGAACTGGCAGAGGGAGTAATAGAGAAAACTAATCATGCAACTCTACCTGCTGATAGCGTATTTGATACTAGTTGTGGATATATTTGGGCAGAATGTAGAACTGGCAGAGGGAGTAATAGAGAAAACTAATCATGCAACTCTACCTGCTGATAGGGTATTTGATGCTAGTAGTGGATATATTTGGACAGAATGTAGAACTGGCAGAGGGAGAAATAGAGAAAACTAATCATGCAACTCTACCTGCTGATAGGGTATTTGATACTAGTTGTGGATATATTTGGGCAGAATGTAGAACTGGCAGAGGAAGAAATAGAGAAAACTAATCATGCAACTCTACCTGCTGATAGGGTATTTGATACTAGTTTTGGATATATTTTGGCAGAATGTAGAACTGGCAGAGGAAGAAATAGAGAAAACTAATCATGCAACTCTACCTGCTGATATGATATTTGATGCTAGTTGTGGATATATTTGGACAGAATGTAGAACTGGCAGAGGGAGAATTAGAGAGAACTAATCATGCAACTCTACCTGCTGATAGGATATTTATAATCTGATAAAACAAAAAACAAAAATCTTCCAATAATGTCCGATTAACCGATCTTCTTCTCAATAGACGTTCTTTTATATAAACAGATTTTTTTAGGTTAGTCGAGTCTGGCCTCTATTTAGTTAACGTACTATGAAATATTGCTGTATTAAATATTATCCTTAATGTTTAAGGTATTCTACTATCTTTGAACTGTGTTGATTTTACTTACAGACGTAAATAAAACCAAAAATTTGGACAGACCTTTTTCTTGACTTCTATAAACTAAACTTTGATATGTATCCGGTTCCAAATATAAGTGGTTCAGGGCCAAGATCTTACCATAAACACTTTAGTAAAAGCTATTTTCTTTGATATAAACCTAGTTCAACTGTCAAATTGTAGTTTGTAGCATTATTACCTTCTCAGGAACTTACTATTTCGAAGTAAATAAAAATCCACAATCCTTAGACGACAACTTGAGAGAAGACAATATTTCAAAATCGATTCTTATTTACGTTGATTATGTCGGAGTCGGGCGAAACTTTGTTGACAGAAGACGGTTCGTTTGGAAAACAAATTATTTCTTTTGCAAGTTGTTTTCCTTGACACAAAAGTTGGGTTGGTTACTTTGCTAATTTACCTCGAGGACATTTGTTTTAGTCTTAAAGTTTAACTTTTAGATCGTAAAAAACAACTTGCTTTTACCTTAAGCCAAAGATTTATTAGAGCTAGTGGTCGTCTCGTGGTCGAAAACTCGACCAAAAATATGTATTGTGCACACTTATCTACTTTCACCCCACGCTGTAAATAAAACATGTGATTGAAATTTCTTCCATTTGTTTTGATTTTATGTTTATATTTCGTTGTTATTTCGTCACCCGCATGGCAACCCACAAGGCACGTGTTATTTTTTAATTTTAAATACATTTTTTGTGCTTATTTTTGAGCCTATTTTGATTTATTTAGATTCTGCACATATACATGCAATATGTTTCTAACAGTATGCGTAGATTTCCCCTGAGATGCACACGAGCTGAGAAAAAATGTTTTAAGAAACATTCTCGTCTATTAATATTTAGATATATCATCACAATGTAAATGCTGCCAGTCACATTATTTTTTTACAAATCAGTTAGTAGTTTTCATAAAGGGTTTTAACGTAAACTCGTATTATTTTGTAGGTACAAATCGTTCAATCAATGATCCTTAATCAGCTAGAGGTTTAAATGTTTAATATGACCACATTTTGCTATGACATAAATTGAACCAAATTTTTTAACTCTAGCACGATCAAATTACACAACGTTTAGGTAATATACAATTCTTCGCTTGCTTGATATTGATGTGAAAATATTATCTAAATGACAACCTAAATTTACCATTTCTCGTGAGTTTTATAGATTAGTTTATATTTAAAACAAATCACATCTTAAATCTGTCAACAATTTTAACCGTATTTATACGTATTGGTTTGTATCTACAAACACATATAACTTGAAAATGCATAACTAGACTACCTTAAGATTGCGCAATAAGAACACGGAAACACATTTTATGGGATCATGTAAAAATAAATTTGTTATACATACAGAAAAATAGTTTATATGAGATGTTTACAGAGTTTTATTATGTCCATGTTAAAACACGAAGATCTTGAATGGAAATGGGGTAGGGCAGGGCCCTGACTGAATGTCTTAAACATAAAATACATTCCTCAATCCGTACTACGACATTTTACGACAAATTTAACTTACGAAGTGTATCACATCTTATTTAATATTATACTTATGTTATCTTACTAATACAGTATTGTTTTTGGTGAGTAAACCCACATATTCTCAGGGGCCCAGATATTGGAGCGAAATCAGCGTCCTTAAGGGTGTTTGCAGATTTGCTTCATAAGGCATAACTCAGAAAATCACTGCAACGAAGCATATGGCAATGGTCAGAATTGCAGAATTACAGACCGAAGCAATGGTCCAAAAAACTCTATTCTTATCTTCTAAAGGCACTACTCTGACAATGTGTACGTAATTTTGGATGTCTGAATCTCCTTTAAGGCACGATGTTCACACCGTTTAATGAACACGTCTCACACGTCTGATATAAAGAGCTGCCATTGACGGTACCTCACTACCTCATAAGGAAACGCTCACATGAGCTGCACACAGTTTTGTCTGTTCTTATCAAGCTCTAAACTTTAAAATGTTCTTGGAAGATTTAAATGTTTAAGTTGATCCATAAAATATGTACAGCTCAAAATATCTACCTTCGTATGTTCGCAATTTCAAGTAAAAGTATTAAGTATTAAGGTAATTACTTAGGTTAGGGGCATATGCATTGTCGATAGTAGAAAACATAGAGCAAAGAAAAAGTTGTATGTGCCTAGTGCCAACGAAACTTTCTTACCCTTTTGTGTAAAACTTTACAATATACTTAAATGGATTTCATCATCATCATCATTATTTTCATGTAGTATGTTTTGCTCTAATTTATTTGTAACCCCACTTTTCTTGCTTCTTTTATTACTATTTCTATTATTGCTCGATGATAATTTTTTTAGCTACAATGGCCACATCGTCTGCAAACGCTAGAAGGTTTATCTTAAGCACTTACCTTACTAGAAATAACTGTCATAATTTAAACTTCTCCGGTGATACATCACTGTCAAACTCTAGTGCTGAGTGAACCCAGCAGACATCCAGGAATTCTGGGTAGTCGGTGAACAACTTCTTTGCTATGTTGTGCCCAGGAGACCGCCTTAGCTGGACAACGGCATTCCAAGCTGCTCTGCACAGAGTGTAGACCATGTGGAAATTTGGACACTCGTAAAATCGGATTGAAGCCACCTGTTTCAATTTTAATAAAGGATGCTTATTTTAGAACAACTTAAAGAAATAAGCTCTTAAAGTTTTTGCCACAAACATCAATATTATTTTTTTAAATGAGATAGGGATGCTACTTCGTATTTTTATCCATTAATGGAAGAAAAATTTTAGGTGATATATATAGGTGAAATATTTTGATGAAATATATAGTGTGAATTTTCTGTAAATTTGTTTCTGACACTGTATTAACTATTTATTTCGTCAGGACACTTATTAAAGGTCTAATGATCTTAGTTCAGTTTCGAGCCATCAAAAACCTTATGACTTTTATCAGAATCGTACCAGCGAACGTCTGGTCGTAAGGCGAGCACTGTAATTCCCAGCTAGACGTGGTGTAAACTATGGTTGGCAACTTAAGGTCAGGCAATTCTTTTCTACAACCTCTGTTATAGAAACAAAGTTTATAAAATCTTGCAATGCATTTTTCAATCTTTGATAGTAATTGACTTAATATTTTTTCGAAAACAAATAATCAAATAATTTATTTCGCTCAATTTAACTGGAGTGAATACTTACGTAATGTTTCCCACATGTATGTAATTCAATATTACTTTAAAAAATTATATTTACTAGTAAAGTTTTTAGTTTCTAATTTAAAATAACAAATCTGTTAGAAACAATCTTTGATTTCAACAGGACGTTTATGCACGTTAATGACATTTGACATTAAGGCTTCTCGAAAGGTCAAATTGATTAGAGGCAAGTTTTCTATAGTTGCTTAAGAATTTGCATAGAACCAAGAAAGTGCGAGATATTCCCGAGATATTCACACTGGAGTTGGCTAATGAAGTTGTCTGGCATGTCTGATATTAATGAACGGCTTCAGACGGTATCTCACGCTTGAATATGGAAACAGAAACCTCACCACTGATACGTCACGCTCAATTAAACAAATAAAGAAAACGATCACGAAGTTTGGAATAACAATATATGTAACCCCTCCGATGTTAGAATATGATGATTTAGTGTTACAGTATATGTAACATGTATGATATTGTACGTTCAATTAAGGGGTTGAAGATAACTGTTGGTGAAGTCATAACATAATTTTTAGTCTTCCAAAGGTTTTGTTGAAAGATCATTTAAAAATGTAGACTCTACCAATTGCATTTACCTTAACCATATGAGGATAAACTCACTCTGGCCCTAGAATCTTTATGAGATATCGGAACTGATTGATTGCCTTTAACATAGATGACGAACAAATTGATCGAGTATGCGATACCTAACCAAAACCTTCCCTAATGAACTCCCTCTAACCTAACCAATGTTTAACTTACCTACAAGAACATTACCTAGATTTACAATACTTACCTATCCTTTCGTATCCAAACCTTGCCCATCTTAACATTACCAAACTTTGACCTACCTAACATAACACTCCTAAACATTTACCTAACATAACACTCCTAAACATTTACCTAACATAACCAAACTTTATCAAGCCTAACATCACCAAACCTTACCCAACCTAACCTAAAAAATTAAGGTCACAAAACCCTTAGACCCACCAACCAGAAAGCAGTAGAAAACTCGTATCTGAGGATTTAAACACCAAGTCTTTGCGCATCATCACTGTTACGAGTCCCCACCTCCCCGCGTATTCCCAGAACAGTTTCCAGTCTTCTTTCTTCGACGAGGTACGGAGGTCTTGCGACGCTCTGGTCCGATGAGTTTGCTTTTTGCCCGACGCAGCATCCATATTAAAACCCCGGGACAATGCGGCCGTGGGAAAAGTCCTGTGTCGGTCGAACTTAAAATATGGGCACATTCCGAGAGGACGGGGATTTATACGCGAGAAACCGTCACTTGTAAAAATTCTGGGCATTCGTCAAGAATTCGATTACCATTAATTGGGGTCGGGATTTAAAAAGGTGATGAGATTGGACTTTTTGGCGAATGTCATTGAAAAGCAAATGCAGGCTGCTTAAGGATTCCTGCAGGTTTTTGGTGATTTATTAAGTCATTGAGTAAGCAATCGGTGATTTATATTCGGGAAGAGGGTTGATTTGGATTTTCTTCAAAAGGGTAGGGTGCTGTGATAATTGGTTTGTGCAAATATATTTGGATTTGCACTTTTTGTATCTCTAGTCCGGATGCTTTTTGTATTACGGCTGATCAGACTTTGTTTTGGTAAACAAACTTCGTAGATATATTTATACAAGTAGACTAATGCTAATACATAGTAATTGTTTGTTTTCTGATGGTTTTTATGGTTTGTTTGGTGGGTTTTACCGACATTTTCCTTCAGTGATTGGTGAAAAAAACGGTTTGACGTCGTTGGAATCTGATGTGGGAAGCGATACAGGAAATAAAGCTTCATAAACAAAAACTTATACAGTAGAACCTGGCAACCCCTACTATAAAGACTACGCGAAGCTAGGAAACAGCTGAGAGGGATAAATATTTATTAGCAGTCAACTCAAATGGGTCACGTAATGAATTCAATGACTTGATTCTTGCCTTACTTTAATTTGTTGGGTGAAAATGATAACTCATCTCGTTATTTTGTAAACTCACTAGTCAAATGCTCTCGACTAGGGGAATAATTTGAATTACATTTGTAAAAAGTGCAACGATTCCATCTTTTTTCGCTGCTGTGTTACCCGCAAAGATCTCTCAGTCTGTCGTCTATAATATATACCATTTAATACAATAAAAAGCATGAAACGTAAGTAAATCTTAGCGTTTTGTAGTTTGGAAAACACATACAATTTATAAAAAAAAAAAACACTTCATTGTTCAAACGAATGCTCTATAATAGTAGTCTGTACAACTTCTAAGCTTGTTGTATATGTGAAATAGGGTAAAATAAATAAAAGATATTGCTTAAAAGTCGTGCCTGGTTACATTTCCTTTTAATAATTCAATTTTTATTTTATAAAGCCTCTGCAGCACCCGGAAAAATCATCCACCTCATTTGTAGGGTTGAACACAGAAGCTTAGGGATAGACATTGCCAATCATGCTAGATCTGTATGCTATGGCGAAGATTAGTGATGAATGAATTGATAAAATTGTAACTGAATAAGATCACCGATGATTCTTTAGACAAGATCATTTAGTTAAATATTCATAGGACACTGGATGTAGTTTCAAATTATCATAAGGCAGCTGAATTTTCTTTTTTTTCTTGTCCGTGTTGGTGGCACTTTTTCCACCAAGAGAGTGTGTTATTCAAATCCAAGCCCATGAGACTTGTGGATTTGCCTATGAATAGAACCTGTCCTCAGACGCCAAACCAATAGGCTATCAACACATCCCTATCCCTTAGGACCAAACCGATGATCTATCGTTGTTATGTTGGTATTTCTGAAATACTACCCATTCTCAGTATACTTTGGTAAATAACAAGTGAGCTCGTTTTCTTTGGCGAAAGAGAAAATAAGCCCAAGAAATATTAGCGGATTTCCTAAAAAGAAATACAGAAAAGTCCCAGCAGAATCCACAACATTCCTCTGGCGACGTTGTACTCGCGGTATGTGAGGCTTCTGCTTAGCATTTAATTGCCACCATTGTCCTGGCCGGCTTTTACAAAAAAGACTGGATGGAGTTTGACTGATGTGATATTTGAGGTCTCTCTACCGGGAACAATTATTGGACCGGGAAGTCTTGACATGGTAGAGTCCTGAGTATGTTGGAAATGTCGTTCGTGCCAGTCTCCATGTGGCTATCTAAGGCAGTACTATTACAGTCTCGTAGAGGATGAATCGTAATTTCAATAAAAGAAGAATGTCAAGAACCAGTTGTGAGAACGTTTAGCGTGTAAGTGATTTCAAAAGATTCAAGTAAAATAAAATCACTTAATTTTAAGAAAGCTTTTCTAGATTCTAGATATTTAATGATTGCGACATGAAAAATGTAAATTGGCCAGCAGTGACTAGACCCAGCCACCACACTGCCATATAAAGACATCAGATGCTCTACCACTATTGTGTTGTCTTCACAAGGTCGTCTTCTCACAAGTGTCACACTACAGATATCCAGTACAGACAGTAGCTGCTAGTTATAGCTACTAGACTACCATACTGCCATATAATGTCATCAGATACTCTACCACCATTGTGTTGTCTTCACAAGGTCGTCTTCTCACAAGTGTCACACTACAGATATCCAGTACAGACAGTAGCTGCTAGTTATAGCTACTAGACTACCATACTGCCATATAATGTCATCAGATACTCTACCACCATTGTGTTGTCTTCACAAGGTCGTCTTCTCACAAGTGTCACACTACAGATATCCAGTACAGACAGTAGCTGCTAGTTATAGCTACTAGACTACCATACTGCCATATAATGTCATCAGATACTCTACCACCATTGTGTTGTCTTCACAAGGTCGTCTTCTCACAAGTGTCACACTACAGATATCCAGTACAGACAGTAGCTGCTAGTTATAGCTACTAGACTTCCATACTGCCATATAAAGACATCAGATGCTCTATCACCATTGTGTTGTCTTCACAAGGTCGTCTTCTCACAAGTGTCACACTACAGATATCCAGTACAGAGAGTAGCTGCTAGTTATAGCTACTAGACTACCATACTGCCATATAATGTCATCAGATACTCTACCACCATTGTGTTGTCTTCACAAGGTCGTCTTCTCACAAGTGTCACACTACAGATATCCAGTACAGACAGTAGCTGCTAGTTATAGCTACTAGACTTCCATACTGCCATATAAAGACATCAGATGCTCTATCACCATTGTGTTGTCTTCACAAGGTCGTCTTCTCACAAGTGTCACACTACAGATATCCAGTACAGACAGTAGCTGCTAGTTATAGCTACTAGACTCCCATACTGCCATATAAAGACACCAGATGCTCTACCACCATTGTGTTGTCTTCACAAGGTCGTCTTCTCACAAGTGTCACACTACAGATATCCAGTACAGACAGTAGCTGCTAGTTATAGCTACTAGACTTCCATACTGCCATATAATGACATCAGATACTCTACCACCATTGTGTTGTCTTCACAAGGTCGTCTTCTCACAAGTGTCACACTACAGATATCCAGTACAGACAGTAGCTGCTAGTTATAGCTACTAGACTTCCATACTGCCATATAATGTCATCAGATACTCTACCACCATTGTGTTGTCTTCACAAGGTCGTCTTCTCACAAGTGTCACACTACAGATATCCAGTACAGACAGTAGCTGCTAGTTATAGCTACTAGACTTCCATACTGCCATATAAAGACATCAGATGCTCTACCACCATTGTGTTGTCTTCACAAGGTCGTCTTCTCACAAGTGTCACACTACAGATATCCAGTACAGACAGTAGCTGCTAGTTATAGCTACTAGACTTCCATACTGCCATATAATGTCATCAGATACTCTACCACCATTGTGTTGTCTTCACAAGGTCGTCTTCTCACAAGTGTCACACTACAGATATCCAGTACAGACAGTAGCTGCTAGTTATAGCTACTAGACTACCATACTGCCATATAATGACATCAGATACTCTACCACCATTGTGTTGTCTTCACAAGGTCGTCTTCTCACAAGTGTCACACTACAGATATCCAGTACAGACAGTAGCTGCTAGTTATAGCTACTAGACTACCATACTGCCATATAATGTCATCAGATACTCTACCACCATTGTGTTGTCTTCACAAGGTCGTCTTCTCACAAGTGTCACACTACAGATATCCAGTACAGACAGTAGCTGCTAGTTATAGCTACTAGACTTCCATACTGCCATATAAAGACATCAGATGCTCTATCACCATTGTGTTGTCTTCACAAGGTCGTCTTCTCACAAGTGTCACACTACAGATATCCAGTACAGACAGTAGCTGCTAGTTATAGCTACTAGACTTCCATACTGCCATATAAAGACATCAGATGCTCTACCACCATTGTGTTGTCTTCACAAGGTCGTCTTCTCACAAGTGTCACACTACAGATATCCAGTACAGACAGTAGCTGCTAGTTATAGCTAACATACTTCCATACTGCCATATAAAGACATCAGATGCTCTACCACCATTGTGTTGTCTTCACAAGGTCGTCTTCTCACAAGTGTCACACTACAGATATCCAGTACAGACAGTAGCTGCTAGTTATAGCTACTAGACTTCCATACTGCCATATAATGTCATCAGATACTCTACCACCATTGTGTTGTCTTCACAAGGTCGTCTTCTCACAAGTGTCACACTACAGATATCCAGTACAGACAGTAGCTGCTAGTTATAGCTACTAGACTTCCATACTGCCATATAAAGACATCAGATGCTCTATCACCATTGTGTTGTCTTCACAAGGTCGTCTTCTCTCAAGTGTCACACTACAGATATCCAGTACAGACAGTAGCTGCTAGTTATAGCTACTAGACTACCATACTGCCATATAATGTCATCAGATACTCTACCACCATTGTGTTGTCTTCACAAGGTCGTCTTCTCACAAGTGTCACACTACAGATATCCAGTACAGACAGTAGCTGCTAGTTATAGCTACTAGACTACCATACTGCCATATAATGTCATCAGATACTCTACCACCATTGTGTTGTCTTCACAAGGTCGTCTTCTCACAAGTGTCACACTACAGATATCCAGTACAGACAGTAGCTGCTAGTTATAGCTACTAGACTTCCATACTGCCATATAATGTCATCAGATACTCTACCACCATTGTGTTGTCTTCACAAGGTCGTCTTCTCACAAGTGTCACACTACAGATATCCAGTACAGACAGTAGCTGCTAGTTATAGCTACTAGACTACCATACTGCCATATAATGACATCAGATACTCTACCACCATTGTGTTGTCTTCACAAGGTCGTCTTCTCACAAGTGTCACACTACAGATATCCAGTACAGACAGTAGCTGCTAGTTATAGCTACTAGACTACCATACTGCCATATAATGACATCAGATACTCTACCACCATTGTGTTGTCTTCACAAGGTCGTCTTCTCACAAGTGTCACACTACAGATATCCAGTACAGACAGTAGCTGCTAGTTATAGCTACTAGACTACCATACTGCCATATAATGACATCAGATACTCTACCACCATTGTGTTGTCTTCACAAGGTCGTCTTCTCACAAGTGGCACACTACAGATATCCAGTACAGACAGTAGCAGCTAGTTATAGCTACTAGACATCCATACTGCCATATAAAGACATCAGATGCTCTACCACCATTGTGTTGTCTTCACAAGGTCGTCTTCTCACAAGTGTCACACTACAGATATCCAGTACAGACAGTAGCTGCTAGTTATAGCTACTAGACTTCCATACTGCCATATAAAGACATCAGATGCTCTATCACCATTGTGTTGTCTTCACAAGGTCGTCTTCTCTCAAGTGTCACACTAGAGATATCCAGTACAGACAGTAGCTGCTAGTTATAGCTAACATACTTCCATACTGCCATATAAAGACATCAGATGCTCTACCACCATTGTGTTGTCTTCACAAGGTCGTCTTCTCACAAGTGTCACACTAGAGATATCCAGTACAGACAGTAGCTGCTAGTTATAGCTACCAGACATCCCCATTGCCATATAAAGACATCAGATGCTCTACCAGACAACAAACTACATTCTACTGTCTTTGCATCGACCCTTTATGCCCTATTATTACAAGTTTCCTGCTAAACACCATTAGTTAGCTAGTAGAAGTGTTTAAAGCTTTTTTACCACGATTAATCGAATATTGCTCAACCTTAACCCATAGCATTTACTATCGGAGGTAAATGCTGTAGTCATCAATTACTTTGACGGTAACACACTACCTGTACACACTGGACAAGTTAACGTGCATGTACCTGATCTGGACCGTGAGACAGAGAGGTCAATCCATTCCGTGTGTGTCTGACAGAGAAGCAGTACCTCACTCTGCCACTTTAGACGATATTCATTGATACATTGGAACATTAAAACAGGCTGTGATTTCTTCGAAGTTAATTCTTCAGGAAAACTATTTCGGATTTGTATGTTTTCATGTTTATACTGTGCATTATCTCAATATTAATTGAATATAGACTATGATCACAATTAGAAAATACTAAGTTGGGAAAATATTCTAGTTTATATTCGTGGCAGTTTTCAACCGTCGATTGAAAAACCAATATACCATATTTTAAGGTACGTTACGATATCAGAACGACGCCTATTTAGGGAATTTTAACGAAATTGTAGTTTACTACAAACATTTAAATACGGATTCGCGATGAAATAATCCTCCAATTTACTACATTGCAACATTGAGTATATGCATCGCAATTATTCTTGACCTTTAAAATTGCTGGAAACTCATTTAAAACTTCAGGGCCTAGGAAATTACTGCCAAAAGATATTATAAATAAATGTATTTCTTTGTGATTAATTTCACGATTAACAGTTTGTAGCCTACTTAATACGGGTTAGTTAAATTATTACAGCAAATATTGAGAAACACATTTTGCTTAGATTTTTAAGATTATGTTTTATGAAAAAAGTCAAAGTAAGTTTTAAT
Source organism: Macrosteles quadrilineatus (assembly GCF_028750875.1). Classification (NCBI taxonomy): domain Eukaryota; kingdom Metazoa; phylum Arthropoda; class Insecta; order Hemiptera; family Cicadellidae; genus Macrosteles; species Macrosteles quadrilineatus. The sequence continues at coordinate 31,255,742 of NW_026542598.1, read as the reverse complement.
AGGACTAATGTTAAAGTTTGAAGAAAACAAAGCCATTACTCCTCGAACAATCGAAATGTGTTTTGTGTCCTTTGAAAGGAAAGCACATCTTGATTCACTGGTCAGCTTTTATAACTCAGAATTAAGTGTTTTGAACAAATCTTGGGTTTCAACATTTACGGAGCACTTCAACAACTTCATTAGAACACGTTTAGTTTTATAATTTTAATCTACCACTATACTAATTTTCTGAAGTATTATTTACTTAAATGTTTACAGAGCTTTTAAAATTACTGAATAATTTTATTAGACCTTAACTCTAAAAACATTAAACAGTCATTTTACATTTTGCTTGTTTATACCCATGACCAATGGATCACGATCATGTCTTAAAAAAGCATTTGCCAATCTTTAAACCAACCTTTCACAGCCAACCATATAAATAAATGCTTGTAGTGTTAGCCTGCTAGTGTTTTCGATATTCACTCATCATGAAAAATATTCTTAACAACGTTGAATTTGCAGATCTGTATGTACTATGATGTAATTAGCCGATGGTATATTACAATTCTATTATTACATGTCTGGTTGGGATATTAGAGATCCTATGTGGTTCACGTTCTCATAAAAAGTCTGTCACATATTTTATCTTCTATGCAAATAACGAATTTGAGTTTGAATTTAGGAAGCGAGAGACGACCAAAACTTCGTCTCATCGATAAGATTTGTCTGGCCCTACAATTAAACAAACAACTCTCACAAAATAGCTATTTGTGTATTCAGAGCGCAATGACTGTTTGTGCTCGTTATACACACAAGGTCTTCCTGCCATATTAGTTACTTATAGGTTTTATCATAACACACAAATTAACTTTTTAGTTGTATATAAAATGTCATTTAGTTTATGTTTGCGTTTGCCTTTTAGGTTATGTCACATGCTTACCGGTTGTTTGCGGCTGTTGGTATGGAAACGCTAACTTTGAAATTTGCTGCGAGCGGGAATAATCCATTCCCGCTCTAGAGCGTAAATGAGCTATTTTGCGTACTGATTATAGGTATGGCAATGTGATCATTTTCTGGCAGTTGTTGGAAAGAATACTGCTTTCAATCAACTAAGCTTTCTTATCACAATTAATTTGACGTTAAACAATACTAGGGTTTCAACAGTACCCTTTCAAAAGTGTTTGGAATTACTCTGATTCTTTGTCTGTGCATATTTAATGATAGTGTAGACAGTTAGTGATGTTTAAATCATTATTGAAAACATCTTTTATCGTTTATTAGTCTAATTTTATATATTGTTTTAGAGTTTGAAGTCTAGAAACTGACAGAAAATTTTTTTAGATTCGTATTCATGAAGCTTTTATTTGATAGTTTTTAGGGGTTTCAGTTGAAATATTGTTTTATAAATTTCGAAAAACTGGTTGGTAAAGGAGTTGAACGAAGTGTCAGTATCTGGAATCTGATCTGGTAAGGAAAAAGTCGACAAGAAAACGATAGGCTACAAAATATATTCCTGATTCTGGGGCTGAATTTCACGAAAATTTCAATATAATCCCCTCCAACCCTCTACCTTGAGTCATCCCTGGCACTTGTCACCTTCGTCTCCAGGTAGATTGTTCCGCTGGGTTGACAGGACTAGCGGTTCCTGGTCCGATATCGTATATTACAGGAACAATAGTCCGGTAACCCACCTATCCTGCGGCCGTGTGTGTGTGCCTGTGCGTGTGTGTGAGGGGCGTGTATCTGTCTGTAGTCCTCCACTACGACCTCGGTCCTTCACTCTTCAGTTGCCGCCTCGTAGTCCTGCTCGTACGTTGTGTCTAGAGCGCCGCTCCGACGAGGTGGCGTGCGTTCGAAGTCTGACAAGCAAAAATATAAATTTTTCAAGTGTTTGGCAAGAAATTAAGCAAACAATTTTTTTCAAGCCTTGTTAGATGTGTTCCGAAATTAAATAGTGCGTCGATTCTTGTTGTGAAAACACTCAATGTGAATCAGTGTAACAATATTTTAATGTGTCGTATTTTATGGTGTTCCGGACTGCAATGTTTGACTCGGTCCAACACAGACAAATTCCTAGGTTTGTCGGGAGTTTAGCATGTAAATCGTAAATTTTCTGTGTAAAAGTGGGAACATGAATGTTGTTACGATGGATTTTTGCTTCATCGTGTTGGTATTCCTCGCCGAAAAATCAACGTCCGCCAAATGGGATGGATTAACTCCTTGGTATTCAGATTCAAGTGAGTAATTTGATTTTGATATTTAAAAATAATTCCTATTACGCTACCTGTTGTTCGAACACAAATGATGTTCTTTTTTGTCCTAGGACACTAGGCACGAGCCCGGGATTGTTTTTCACATTACTTCAGGCTACACCTAGGGGTTGCAGTATCATTAAATCCATTGGTGATTTGGCGGAATTCGAACCCGGGACCTCAGGGAACGAAGTCCCGCGCTCTAACCACTACACCAGAAATGTTATGTACTAGACAGTAGGACGTAGGTAATAAAGTATTTTCCATGATGATAGTCATTTCTTAGGAATGGTACAATACCTATAAACTGCAAAACCTTATAAACTGGTATATTTTTCCACAACGAAGAACGCAAATAATATCTGAAGAGACGATTTTAAAAGTTCGACCAATCGTGCGGACGGAATTGTTTCGTGTTTTCACTGTTCAATTCAATTCTCCAACAAACATCAGGACAACAAACAATTTCGGCTTCGTTACTGACATTTTGTTTTACAAGTAAATAATTTATTTACACGACCTTCAATAGTGGCACTCATTGTTGAACAAATGTACATACAGCGTTGCATTTGCATTTGTTACATTTGAAATGTTCAAAGTGAATACGTGGTTGTTGAAACACATGCCATTTATATACACATGCATTATTTAAGTTTATGTTTTAGAGTGTTTTCATTTATGTTTTATAACTTCTTCTAGAGTGGTACTATTCTATATTTGTTTGTATGTTTTATAATTTTATATATTGGTGTAATTGTTTTAAAAAAGGCTGCTATTGCTGCAATTGTTAAGTGTTTTAGGCTTTGTCTAGTTTTAAACGTAACAAAAAGATTTCATTAATTTAAATTGAAAAATACTTGCTTGAGAACTGCAAACTACCGTAATAGTTTTTTACAACCTTTATCTGATTTAAGAGAATATTTCACACGTAAACGTTACTGTAAATAATCAAATATTTACCATATTTATTATTTATAGATATTTTGTCACATAAGTGCCATGTCTGTTTGACCCTAAATTTAATTCATACCTCTTCTGTTAACTTACTATAGCGGGGACTACGCTATAGCATAGGGTAGACAGTCTACTGTGTAGTCTCTATGGAGTTGATCAAGTTGTTTGAAAAGCACGGGTCCTTGGAAAAGAAAATAACAAAAATTAATCTGCCAATTTGTCACTATCTATTTTTTTCTATAGATGTATTACAGTATTTATCCATGTGTTACAGGAGACATTATTCAGATCAAAATGTGTGAAATCTTAAGGAAGTACAGTAGTCAATGTTGCAATTCTTTGCAGCGAACCTTTAAATAGGCATTCAATACCTCAATTTAATTGTTTAAGTTTATTAGTTAAATTTTCAAATAATTGTTATGAACTAACTGTATGATATTCATTCACTAATTACACTTTGCATATTATGTTAGACTGTGATACGACTGTCAAACTAAATCAAGCATTATTTCATGGCTTAAAAGACTTTATCGCATAATCTCACTAAAGATATTTGGTGAAAATTGTGAATATAATCTAAAACGAAGAAAAACACTTCCTCCGTTTTACTCTACTCCTAGCAAAAATATAACCAACAATAGACTATTCCAACAACTATTGTAATTATTTTTCTCACAGCTACTCAGGTTGTTGGCTTGATTCTTCAACTTTAAGATCTTGCTCTTTTCTCTATACGCTAGGCACAAGCCCGAGATCGTTTTTCACATTACTTCAGGATAAATTTTAGTGTTATTATCACTTAGATAAAATTTCGTAATTTGGCGAGATTTGAACCCGGGACCTCAGGGACCGAAGTCTCGTGCTCTACGACTAGAACAGCCAAGATCTTGCCATAGCCATCAACACGATTACTACGTTTTCTAACACCCAGGGACAACCAGGTCGGAAACTTTTCATCACTTGTCATGCGTTAAAGTCCCCACAAGTGACCCTAAAGACTTTACGAGCGACCTTTAGCTGCCGACCACGGCGAATAACCGAGGACTGGTTTCGTGCTTTCAGCCTCGCAATAAAACCCGTCGTTTCTCTTGATGGAGAAAGTGGTGGACCTAAGAAATGTCAGTGAGCAAAAGGTCAGAGTGCAACTTAGTCAGTGTTGCGAGACCGGTAGCAAGTGATGTGAAGTGGTCAGGAATGTAAGGAAACAGGTGCGATAAATGATCTTAGAAATTAGCGACCTATTTCAGTATTACCCACGAAATTAAATTTCAAAAATATAGTAGTTGGGTGCAAACCTACTTATGTATCGGTGAAGTTTCTGTTTCATCATATGCTTTCAAAATGCCAGGAAATAAATAAACCCTAGAATTGAGCAAGAAAATGTTCAAATGTGATTCCAAATGTATGCGTTCGTTGTAGTATTTGCAAAGATGATATTTCAATGACGATTTTCTTGGGCATTAAGAATCGTCGTTTAATGTATTATAACACTTTGATGAAAACAATTGATTTTGTATATTCATTAGCAACTTAAATACCATAACATAATTTTGTTATTATTTTCATAAGTTTCATATAAACTTTATTACAGTATAAAAATAAGTAAATATTAACTATAACATTTCCACCCAAAACTCAAACACGAAAATGTTTACAAAACAACAAAACGCCAATGACGTAGATAAGCACAAAAAACTAACCTCGACAACAAAAAATGTACCATGAGAGGTCTTGCATCAAGATTGTTGATCATAAACTGACACATTTTGATTCATGGTCAGAGCACGTACCCGCCGCCAAATGCAGCTATTTACAATTCTGACATGTTTAGGTCCACACCCTTGGGTCTGTAGGTCCACAGTTCTACCACCTTTGTAGCTCTAGCATTCCTCACCTAACCGTCAACAAGTTATGTGTTTTAAAATACCCTTTACTCGACCCGCCGCTGTGCCGCTGTTTGACTTCTTTCAACTCCAAACTGAAAGTGTTAGGTGTTTGGTTTTCACGTGTGAACCGGATTTTTGGACTGTTTTGTAATTTCGAGTAAAGTGAGAGTTTTGCTATAGCTTTGATTAAACTAATTAAATGACATGGAATTTGTTTTGTCATGCTAGACTTAAGTAAATGCATAGCCATAGTAAATGCTTGGTGTCTATTGACTTTTGAAAACCATTTAGTTGCTCGCGACTTAATGAAGCTACAACAAAAAAACGTATTCTGCAACAATTGAAAGCGCTTCGTATCCCATGATCAATTCAAAACTTGTTTTTTAAACGCTTATTGTAAAAGCGTTAAAAGTATTTAGATTTCTTCTAGAACTAGTTTCTAGCAGGATTAAATATCTGCAAGTTACTTTACATGAAATATAGTGTGTATTTTTAAGCTCAAATCCCTTGAAGCATTTTATTATCATCTCATTTTACTTCGAAGGAAGGTCATAATAGATTATGTAGTGAATCTCTATTACCCTCCATAAAGCAACGCAATGAGGTCACTAACACTACATCATTTTAGTCAAAGTTTCTTTTCAGTTATGGGACGGATCTCTACAGGTACGTAGAAATTATTCCTGAAAACTTCCCTTTTTTAACTTAGATAAGCAATTTAAAAGTTATATAGGACCTTTGTTATACGATTTTAAACATAGGGAACAAAATACTAAGCCAACAACAACTACTATCAATACTAATGCTTCTGGTGAATATTTTATTGGCATTCTTATGAACTTGGGCTTAATTTGTACACAATCGTAGCCAAGTGTTGTTATACGATGATTTTTTATGTGATTAAACAATTATGATGTCATCATTTCACAAGTCTGTCATATGGGAAAGGATGTAAAACTTAAGGTTATTAGTAGAATCATATTTGCTTAGTCTGTATGCTTTGTAAACCCCCAAATACTTTATACAACTCAAATCAAAACACATACACGGGACATATTATGTATTAAGGAGCTTAAAGTAGCCATATTCAAATGAGAAGATAACAGGCCGACCCAGCTGTTTATGGAGGCGGGCCCGAGGTCGGGACATTCTACCCATTGTTGTCCGATATTTCCATAATGTCTGGAAGACGTCTGTTTACCAAATAGGCCTGGTTTACCACACTACTACCATCTGTCTCTGTCGACATCCGATATGAGATGTTGTTTAAACATGTGATTTGCTTTCTCTGCAAATATGCGGCGAATATCGTTAAAATCCAGTGAAATGTGATCGACTATTTTGACTTTTTTACACTGTACATAGTGTATGGCGGAAGTATTGTTTTCGTCGAAGTTTTCAAGATTGCGTTTCGGGTGGAAACCCGTTTTGGGTCCTCCTGAAACAAAAAAGTGTAATTACAAAGTGATCTTTCACTTTTTTATGTGTACGGAGCTACAGACAACACCAGTATTCCGGTTTTATGATGTGAGTCATGTGGGTGCTAATCAATGTTATCCCCAGGGTTTTATTAATTTACTTGGAAATTTATATTTCTAATGGAGTTTTGAAAATTTAAACCTCATAATATAACAAGTAGCTCGGTTTTTTATAAAAATGGTGCTAAAGATGTTGAATAATTTAGTATATTAAGTTTATTTTAACTCTAAAAACCATGGTTCAACTGCTCCAACACACCCAATGCTGTAAAGGTTATTGCAACTTGTGTAATTTTCCCCATGGAAAATAATAGGTTTACGCATTATAACGGGTTGTTATCCAGCTAATGGGAGAACGTATGTATTATTATATTGCTGATACTGTTTATTTTATATACTAGCGATCGTAAATACTTTTTTAAGTGCATAAAAAACCATTCGACGCCAACATATCAGAATACGACATATTCTGATATGTTGGCGTCGTGGTTATTCAGAACCCATCCTTAACTCATGTTTAAAATACGTCGTATTTTAAGCATGAGTTAAGGATGGGTTCTGAATAAATTGTATTACAACTCTTTTACTGGTTAAGTAAAATAAACTTGTTTTTTTACAATACCATTTAATTTCTTAAAAGCCCAATCATCCTTGACAGCTAGAACCCACTTTACAAAAAAAAAATAAAAATAAAATAAAATAAAATAAAAAATAAACGCACCTTTCTAAAAACTCAACCACTTTTCATACACTGAAAGCTAAAAACGATTTGTTTAAACTTTGTTATATTTGTTTCTGTAGTTCAGGGCATAATATGCTGTATCAGCTCTTTACCATTTGTTTAGGCAAATTAAAATTGCTTAGTCACACATTATCACAGAATGAAAAACTTTATAAATTCTTGTCCCTACAAAGCTATTTCAACAAGGCTGATAAATTATTCCATACACAAAACACAATTATTACTAGTTTCCAAAGTGAGAAATGGGGAAAGTAGTTAAACAAAATTTATATTTAAAAATAGTCTACCTTTATTTCATCCAATGTAAACAAAGCTTATGTATTCGCAAAACGGATAAACATCAAACACCTGTATGTGGCTTTCTCCTCTGGTCATATAAAGTAAGTTAAAACAGATAAAATAAATAATACGCATAAAAATGAACACTACATTTTAAGTCGTTCTACTCCACCCCAAGATATATTAGGACTGTACAACCTAAACTCCTGTTGGGAAAATTCATACACCACTTTGAGTACAAAAATTCTACAGACATAAGGTTTGTCTATAAAGTTTGTCACTGTGACAAACATAGACGAAGGGTTGACTCCTTAGTCACTTTTGACAATGTCCACCTGCAGAGTTTCTCCTAGGTGTCCAAACCTTTGTCCCTGAACGCGAACCCTCGAAGCCCCACGGGACGGCCACCGGGGCATGCTCCCGGTGACAAAAAAGGGCATCCGGGCCAACAGGTACGCGGCGCCGGGTTCAAAGCGGCTCGGACAGGACTAATTAAACACGCTGTTTCCGAAAAAGGGCGGAACGGGGCAGAAGTGTCTAGAGGTTACCGGCACAATTAGAGAACAGAAATTGTTCAGTTGATTTTGCACTGAGTTGATTTGGGTAGTTGTAGTATAATGTGATCACAAGGAAATTAATATTTATTTAATAGGGTACACATTCGGATACGGAACATTTTCATGAACTGTCCAGTTTGATTATTATTAGCGCCTTCACGAGGAAAGAAAACGATGGTTAATGTATTGTACAATTGTAGAACCTTTGATTGATGCGGAGAGTATGACCATTACATCGTTGAGTATGACTGAGCATAGACATTTCTGTGGTGGTAGTATCTCAAACTGAATAGTATCAAATTGCATAGTAGTAATTGAATTACTATCAAACATTTTTTTCGTAATCCGGTCTCAAGAACTTGAATTATTTTAGAAGGAGCTACAATAACTCAGGCAACATCAACAAAGGTAAATGTAATATCACAAACGTTGTCATACAGCATTTTGTGGAAACGTTCTCAACTTTTTATTTACTGAGTGGACTGTGTTTCTATAATTTTATTAAGCCTAGTTAAACGACTTTGACCCCTAAAAGCATAAAGGAATAGGCACACATAAAATAAAATAAGCACGTAAAAAAGATCCACACAGAGAGCTTGAAACCGTCAAACACATGATCTTAAATTGATTTTTAACAATAATTAAAAAATTCATAAAATGTGCACAACAGAATCTCTTGAACTCGATGTTATTTTGTTTCTAAACCCTCTTTTTCTTCTAAACCCTCCCTACTTTTTCTGTTATTATAGCATGACTATACAACCTTTTAGATAACCGCTCGGATGAAATACATTTAAGATACGAGATAAAATAAATTGTTACTAAAACATAATTCCATATAATTCAAACATAAGTCCTAAGCAGGAGGGATATAAGCAAAAGTCTCGTTTAAAAATCGTGATTTACGAATACGCTATTATTAATTTGTACAGAAAACACAATATTAAAAATATAATGTCTCATTCATGACGTTCACACGAATGTTATCCGTAATTACTAGTCGAGGGAAGTTAAGGTCCATCTACTGTGGAGAAATGGCTTTTTTTGTGGGTTGTTCATTAGTTGTGATTTGTAGAGGGTCGTCCGATTCTCCCGCCGCTTTGAAAGTACTTTGCGCTATCTTAAGTGGACTCCCAAATAAAATAAATGAAATTCGTTACGGCGAGGTTGAAGAACTCTTTCCGTGTTGGGATTTTCAGAGGTCGAAGGGTCTTTATGCAGTGTAGAGGTTTAAGTATTTTATTGATACAAATTGTTATTGAAATAATGGTTTTCATATAATATCGTTCGATATTTCATTACTTTTGTGGTATAATCTCTTGTTTATTTGGCTGGCTAGTTTTAGAGTAATCTAAATTACATTCAAGGATGAAAAAAGTTATAAGATATACACTTATTAATAATAATGAGTATGATGGAATGTTTTACCTCATATTGGAATGTTTTACGTTTTAGCCCATGAAATTATGTTATTTTAAGAAAAGCATAAAATGTTTAAATTTATATGATATTATAGAATCTGAATATTTTTTTTAATAACAATGTAACAACCCAACAGAATTGCATCCCATCAACATATTTATCATAACTTACTATCAGTAATGCTATTTCAGTGAATGAGTTCTCTCTAAACCCAGCCCAAATTCTTACCTAAAATTGTTAAACTAGTAACACAGATTCAAGACATTTTATTCTATGCTGGTCCTTCGAGAGGTAATGATTTATGATGTTCAATGCAATATTAATTTAAAATGTTTGTATGAGAATGTAAAACGTTACAAAATAAATATATTTAAATTAAACTTTTGCACACTTGGTTGAAACCAACCATTTACCAGCTTAAATACAAAGCACTATTATTTATAAATCAAATAAAGTACATTGTAAAATTTCAATCTTAACAACTCACATTAATCCTGCGATCATATCATTTCTCATGTAAACATTACGATGTATTGTGTTCGAATCGAAGTCGTCTCCCCTTCTCAGTGGGCGAAGTCCTTGGTAAATATTAAAGACGTCTGGCACGGGCCTCGGCAGGATATGTAGATGACATAAAACCTACACAAGACACTTCGGACGGAAACGGAGTCTGAGTCATCTTTGGGAAAAGATTTTGTTCACTTGGTTTGAATTTTGTTATGACAATTGGAACAAGATTCCCTAATACAGAAACAATATTATAATTGATTTAAATAATAACAGAACGTGCTCGTGGACATTTTTGGGGAATGATCTGGTTTAGTGGTACAGCGTGAGCCTTTGGTCCCCAAGGTCGTAGGTTCAAACCTCGCCAATCACCAATGGATTGGATATTTTACATGGATATATTATTTTATATTTTTATTTATATTTGATATTATTATATTATTTTACATTATTTTATATGGATATATGGATATTTCTACTTGATAATGCCGCGACCCCTCGAGACCAAGACTGAAGTCATGTGGAAACCTAGAGGGAAAAGTGAAGATTTTCAATTGATATAGTATAAATTTAGTGGAGGAATTTAGCGGGAATGAAATCCACCAACATAGGTTATGTTCTCCTGTACCTAAATGTGAGCCATTTTATTATGTTTCGTGTTTTTACGCTACTGACATTTTTATATTGTTCGTAAGACACCTATTTAGATCCTTGTATTTGTTTTAAAACGTGAAATTTTAGTTATTTTTTATAGCTTCATTAACTAATAGCTCAATTTAAAGTAATGGGATTTGGGCCCAGAATTGACCCTTTAAGATCGAACCGGCAACCTTAAAGTCAAAGGTGAGACATATAACCTCTTGGCTACCCAGGAAATATACAGGACGAATCTCGTAAGGTTGATTTCAGTCAAACTGATGGTCCCAATTGAGACGATTGTGGCCCAATTGGACAATTGTGAGATTTGAACTAGTGGACCTCAAGTATTCATTCATCCTTTATTCAAAATACTGTATTTCAAATATTTTAAATTTATTCCTTAGGGATCTTTTATTGGGAACTGTTTTAGTAATTTCATCGTTGTGGGACCAACGGTTTAGTGGACACTTTACGAGGTTCGTTATGTGTATGGGGTTTTAAAAAGCCCCGAGTCATGTTGTTATTATAAACCCAAAAGCAATGAGTGATTGATTGTCTTTTTGCGACACAAATAATAGGATGCGTAAAAGGCAAAGATGATTAATCCCAATGAGTGAACGAAAAAATCAATTTATTGCTATTTAATCAATCGCGTTCTTTTTTTCAAGGCAAACGCTTAGAGACGATTCTATATTTCAAATGTGGTTTTGTGAAAATAAAATAACGTAAATTTTTAGGATGTTTAAATATACATCTTCTTTAGAATGCAAAGCTAGGCTTAGTGAAACACATTTTACAACAAAATAAAACCAAACCATTAAACGATTATGATATACATTCTTACCGTTATATGGTCTTTTTACGGAAGGTACAAAACTGTTCTTCATCACGACTTTTGTACCTCCATACACACCAGAAAAACTAACATTTTCCAAGCCATAAATGCTAAAAACTTATTATGGTTCGAATTTGGTTTCTGTAATCGTAACCTTCTCTAGAGCCAGACTGACAGTGGGCGAAGTACTCCAAAACCAACGCCTTTGCGACCTTGAGGGATCAACGACATTGTTGAAGACTTGTTGAATGTTTATAATTTTACATTTGCATTGTCAGCTAGTAACATATCATTGTACTGTTGTGTATAATCATATCCTGGATTTGATTATACCTGTCATTACGTCGTATAGACGATTGTTACGTATGCCTGGAGGATAAATTTACTGAATTATAATAATTAGTTGAACGTTTGCCTCAACAATGCAGATAGTTTCCTGGAAAATATTCATTTTGTTTAAACCATTTGTAAATATTTTTGATTGTAGAAACAATATACTGATCTTATAAAGCTATATTTTCCCAACCATGTTGTGATTTTTTCATAAACAAATACAGAACTAGTTTGTTCATGTTTACGCGTACAAAAAGCACTATGAGATAATCACATATACTTTTCAGGTAAAACAGGTGAATCCTCTTCTAAACGCTTTTTTAAATAAGCCGAGCATTGACTACGTCACTCTTTCAACGCTCACGTTTAACGCTACGATTAAATTGCTATTTAAAAAATATGTTTTATGTTTTCATACAGTGTTTGTCTTTAGCCTACTCTTAATAAGTGTATTAATTACTAGTATGCCAGATCACTTTTTTTTATAGAAACGTGAAAACGTATAGGCGTTAAGTAACACGAATTCAAATATTTGGCATTTACAGTAGGCCACATTCTCCAACATAGTTAAAAAAATTCATTGACAGGTTAGCTAAATGATTTTTGTGGTCGCTTTAAAATGCAAAATTTGCTAGTTTAATCATAGGCTATATGTTTGACTTAGCTAATGCAATGTATTGTCAACTTAGCTCAATAAAATGATTTGATTTGATTTGATATTAAGTTCGAAATTCTCAATTGCTATTTTTTAATCGAACCATTGTCCAAATTGTTCTTACTTCAAGTCGGATTCTTCAAGGGATGTAAACAGTTGGATCCAAAGAACTGTTCCTAAACAAATACCAATAAAAAAATATCTTACGAGAATAATAGGTTTTAAAACCCACCTTGTTAACCAGTTTAATGTAAACACAGGGACAGGTCTTTTCCTACAGCACATAACAGCGTAGTTAGTGTTAGAGCGTAGCTGTGAGTGTTAAGGTAGACCACGTAGCTACGTTACATCACGCACCAGCTGTTAGTTGTTAGACATGGACGTGCACTTGACGTGCTTAGTGCTCCTCATCATATCAACCGTGCGTTACAGTTAAATACAAAGGAATTTGTAGACTTTAACCACGGTAAAATACAATATTCTATTGTGAATAAACTAGCATATTCTATGGTTTAGGATAAAAAGTTATTTGTGTTAGGCATTGTTTAAGAATAAGTTTGTTTTCGACGATTCAATTAATATCGTGCTATTTTTAACATTGAATAAAAAATTAATGAGACATTTTCTGAACACATTTTTATGGTAAATATGTGTATATGACTACCTAAAGTATCAACATATATCATCATGTAAAATCTTAAATGAGAGCAAAAAGAATTTCTGATTGGGGATTGAGTTTTATAATTCCTGTGTTATTACAAAACCACATAGGAACTAAAAAAAATAAATAAACTAATGCTCATAAAAACTAAATGTTTGTGATCTTTTAAAACAAGCTTTGTAATATTTATGTCGTTTAGTGTTTGGTTAAACTATACGTCGAAGCGGACACAATAGTATTTAAAACTACTGGTGTGCATTGCACATTTTTAAAACAGCTGATTATTTAACTTTTTGACTTAGACATAGTATCATCACGCCGGGGTGACACAAAAGGGGTTGCTCTGATTAAGTTCATTGCAATGTTCATCAGGTCTCCATGACGTGTCCAATAAAATTTTATATACCACTAAAGGTGTTTTAAAAGCTAGTAGTTTTAAGCACTCTTATTACGGAATGTAAATAAAAGAAACGTCTTATAACACTTAAAACATACATTTACGCTTAAACTGTTACTCACAAGACGGTAAATATACAAAAAAGGTGGTAAGTGGTGATCGATTTCGATTGGACACTCCAATCATCATCAGACCCAATAGGCGAATGTTATTGAGCTACACTCTTATTAGTGGTAAAAATAAAAAAATGTAGTAAATATTAAAAATGATGCAGTAGAGTAAAAAGATAAACACAGTTGATAAGCAAATCCATTTAGGCTATGTAAGCCTTGGTAAACAGCCCCTACCAACACTGTAGGGGGTTGTATCTAAACGTTTTGTTAGCCTCGACAAGCAAGAGATATGATTAATGATGCTGTAGCTTGTGAAGACAGTGTTTTTACTTTAAACCATTCCACTCGAGTGCAAGAGACAGAGCATGGATTTAAGATCAACATCTCAGTATAGCATTTCTTTTTGTTCTCTGCAAACACATGTATATATTTTACATTTTAACAAGTTGTTAGATTGGCATGATTTGATGATTTAAAAACATTAATTTTTTAGAAGGTTTATTGGTCGAAGAAGTTCTTATCTTATTAGTTTTCTTTTAATTCAATTGCTGTTTTATCACATTGATGTCAATCGAATGGGAAATCAGAAAAACAAATATTAGAGAGTTTAAGTGTTAAAATATGGCATGCTGCATGTTAATCTAGTTTATATTAGAAACTTATATAAATTATTAGAAACAAATTTGTAAGTAAGCATGTTAAATATAATGCATTTAGGGTTTCTAAAGTTACAGTTTAGGATGTAATTTCTAGGTAAAGTCTAAATAAATCAAAATGCATTTCTCTTTCTAATCAGCAGTTTTTTTTACCTTTTGTAAAAATTATCCCCCGTAATTTTATTCAGACAAAGTTTGCGCTTTTGCTAGCCTGGTTATTCGGTCTGTAAGAATAAATTATCTTCCAAGTTACTTTGAATACAGCGAAGAATGTTAACTTTCTCTTTATAATTTAAACATATTGTTGACTCTTAAGTTTGAAGACAAAAGACGTTGAAATGAGAACTCTGACAGCTGACACAACTGAAACAATGAAACAAACAGCTGAAACAAACGCCTGACATCATACAGCGCTTTTAGACCTTTGTAAGAACACTAACATGTTACGTCGTGTTTCTGCAGTCTACAGACTGAGATATCGCAGTGCTGTTTACAAGATACTTAGTTTTTACTGCGCTTGGTTATGATGTAATGTTTTACTTTCTTACAGCTAAGTATGCCCGGAATAATTGTAGGAAGTTTATTTAATACTTAGGTGTTTGGAAGATGTTTATTCGTAGCTCTTCATTATATTTTCTTACCATATGTAACTATATTGCTCTTATATAGTTTTCTTAGTAAATTATTCCCCGCTGTTCACTATCGCTGATCTACACATAACTTAATTAATTCTGGGTAAAGAACTTTCTTTTTAGTGGGGAAATTACAGCTCATTATTAATTTTTTACACTAAGAAATATACTATTCAGTATACCGATAAAATAGTTATTTACTATACGAGTTTCAATGTACAATCAATATTCTCTTTCCAGAATTTCCTATTCACGCTTTGATGTTCTCTATTCACTTTTGATCTTATATCCTTTTCACCGATGATGTTCACTATAAAGGTGTATATCGTGCACTCTTCACAAGCACACACACAAACACGTTGAACTTCATTCGGTAAATTTACTACCACAAGTGGTCAAAATACATTTAGCGGAACGTTATGCTGAACACATTATTAATAAAGTGGTAATAAGGGATAAGCTCTCCATTAAATTCACTTCTATGCATCTATATAAATATCCTAGAATA
Organism: Macrosteles quadrilineatus; assembly: GCF_028750875.1. Classification (NCBI taxonomy): domain Eukaryota; kingdom Metazoa; phylum Arthropoda; class Insecta; order Hemiptera; family Cicadellidae; genus Macrosteles; species Macrosteles quadrilineatus. The sequence goes on along the minus strand of NW_026542598.1, from coordinate 31,240,254 downwards.
TTGTAATCTACAGCAACAAAGCTATCCACGTACAATAAGGGTTGAATGCGTACCTTAGGACTATTCACAACTTAAGACAATCAACAATGGTTTCCCAAAGCCAGCTACTAAGCGTTAAACATTAAATAACCCTTTATTCCATAGTGTAATAATCTATATTAAGCTCGTTTGGATTACATTTTATATTATCACTTGTCAAACTGGCATTCGTTATTCGTATTTTTACATCATCCTCGCCAACCTAAATTAGAATTGCCATTCAAATATAAATCAAGACATACTATAATTATTTTTTTTTGAATTATTTTAACACTCTAAACTCTTTTATTCTATTTCTCTAAAGCCGACTACATAGAGAGGGGCCGTGCTAGAAGTACAATAAGACAATTGCAGAGAACAGAGCCACACGGACCGCCACCTTATTGGGTATAATCTGCTCCTTAGAAAGCGATCCGACGAATTTGGAGGTTCCACCATATGGTTGTCACCCGGGGCTTGTAAATGCTGAAGAGGCTACACTTGAAATGTGCTTAGTTTGTGTTGGATTGTTGCTGAGGAAGTTGTATATGAAATGTGGTGACTTTGTGTTGGATTGTCGCTGAGGAGGTTACATATGAAATGCGGTTACTTTGCGTTATGTTGTTGCTGAGGAGGTTACACATGAAATGTGGTGACTTTGAGTTGGATTGTTGCTAAGGAGGTTACACATGAAATGTGGTGACTTTGTGTGGGAATGTTGCTGAGGAGGTTACACATGAAATTTGCTTAATTTGTGTTGGAATGTTGCTGAGTAGGTTACACATGCAGTATGCTTAGTTTATGTTGGATTGTTGCTGAGGAGGTTTCATACATGAAATGTGGTTACTTTGTGTTGGATTGTTGTTGAGGATTTTACTTATGAAATTTGGTGACTTCGTGTTTGATTGTTGCTGAGGAGGCTACATATGAAATGTGGTTACTTTGTGTTAGTTTGTCATTGAGTATTTACTTGTGCAATTCATTTACTTTGAGTTTAGTTTGTGTTGATGACACTGTATTAGACATAAAATTCGTTCACTTAGTGGCAGGTTTCCGCTAAGATTTTACATGACATATGTTTACTTTGTGTTAGTTTTACTCTGGGTAGGTTACGCATTAAATATGTTAATTTTGGGTTGGATTGCTGAATAGGTAACGTATTAACTGTGCTTTGAGTAGATTATCTTGTCGGTAGGAAGATTGTGGATCAAATGTTGTTCACTACCGTCACATGTTGCTACAAACGAAAATTCTGCTGCAATTTCCTTAATTTTATGTTTTTTTTTTAGTTTTCAGATGAAGAAATACATTTTCTATCAGGTCTTTTAATTGATTTACACAAAAATAGTAAAACACCCCATGTTCAAAGATAGTAAAAATTAAAGGATCTTATAACCTAAGAAACCAGCTCGTACTTCCCAGATACGCAGAATTACATTTTATGTTAGAATTATATCCATAATAGACCAGTTCTAAGTCATTGAACCATTAGCGATTCAATGGGTCTGAATCTGGAACTTCAGGCCAAAAGTATAGGTTCCACCCCTAAAATATGAATTTATAGATATGTATATTACATGAATTAATAAACAGTCAATCTAACAGTTTCATTTATTTTTCAGGTGAGTGGAATAAATAGAGCAGATTTACTGTGGTAAGTCTTAACAAATACATTTTGGTTATCACAAAACTATATCGGTGGACATATAAATCAACGATTGCGCAATACAGTTCACCGCAAGCAGCGTATAACAAGGAGAAAGCCTTACCAGAGTCACGGTTCAGCGCACAAGCGCAGGTTTACTGCGCAATTAAAGGAATGAGATCCGCAAATGTCAACGGGGGTAGCAGGTCAAGGAAAGGAACAGAGGATCCAAACAGAAGTTGGATGAAGAAAATGTTGGTTTAACAAAGTAATATTAATGGCAGATTAAATGGCCATATAGGAATTAAATGTTGCATAGTTATTTATACAAATTATTTATAGTCTGCATGGTGGAACCTGTCTCTTGACCCTCCATCTACCTGGGACCTGCTTTGGACCTTAAACCATTCGCCAGCCCCTAGGTAGACGGTCCAGGAGACATGTTCCACCATACAGACTATAATTGCAATCGACAACGAATTTTGATCTGGTGCACAGTGTCAAAGCGCCACTATTTTTCAAACTGTTGCAAAAGGGCTGTTTTAGAATTTTTGCGTTGTGGAGCTAAGGTATCCCTTAAAAGAATAGTCACAAACTGTAGGTTTGATTTGAACCTATGATCTGTAGAGTAAGTGAACCCTATTTATTTATATTTTCTATAGGCTCGTAGTGTATACGAGCTTGTAGTACAGGTGAACCTTCAATGCCATTTACGGGGCTCGTATATACGCTGTGATCTTTATAGTAAGTGAGTAAGTGAGCTGTCCCCCGTTTTCCACACTGTAAACTGTTTTGACGATGAAAGTAGTTTAGATTTTTTTTTAATACTGTCGTATACTCAACCATTTTTATTTTGCAACGTTTATTATATAAAAAAACTCTGACTGCGTAGATGGACTCAAAACAACTTACATAGTCTAAGATAAATAGAACCTACATTACTTACTAGTTAGCTAGCACGCGTACTCTCACCTAAGGTTTCCCATGCCCAGGCTGCACTATCTTGGTTATTTAATTAATGCTATGCTAATCGTGGCATTTACATACCACGTTTTATACCATGTCTTGTACATTCTGCTACTCGCTAACCCTGGAAGAACCGTGTTGTGAAAGTTTAGTGAAGTTTCCACATAAGGCCTCTTAGTTGTATGACCCTTATAAACAGGTAGATTTTACAACGCGTGTATGAAAATTGATGTCAAAGTAACATAGCATGCAAAGAATATATATTTTGCTTAGGTAACTTCTTTATCAGCGTCGTACATGTTATTAATTAACCTGAAAGTACAAAACTCCGTCTAATTTGCTTTGGCAATATAATTAAATACAAATTACATAAACGATTATTCGTGGAAGACAACTTAGAGAAATCACAATACATGATCTATTCTGAGCTTCCAATGTACATGCACGAAAAAAAAGGTTTCCGTAACCTGATAGTTCTCCAGTTATAGTGTTAGTTAAGCTGCTGCTTAAAGTAGGTACTCTTCTGACAATCAAATGGTTGCCGGTCCGATGCTAAAAAAGCAGTAGATTTTAGATGTGTCGAAACCCTTTTCAGCTGTACTTTATAAACAGCTGACATTATTCAGTAAAAAGGCTAAACAGGTCCCACTTAATTCTTTTTTAATCAACCAATAACAGTAAAATCTTAATCGTGACCAATTTTACAATGTCAAAAAGCTAGAATTTTTAATGTCACTAACCTAACCTTACCAGATGTTGAATAGTATACACAAATTTTTCCCCTGCAAAAAGGTTTGACGTTTTTTTATTCGGGTTGTCACAAAGAGTTAAGTACAAACCCAAGTTGGATTATGGAGAGCGAATTCAACGGTTGTTGAAAGCTGGACGTTGAATATTGTGCGCCGATCACGGCCCTGTGACGGAATATTGCTGCCCTCTCAATCAATACGTTTTGAAAGTACCTCTCATTGAATTCGTTAATCTTTGTATTTAAATATTGAAAATATGTATGAGAACCTAATGCTGAATATTTTTAGATTTTTAATAGTGTAGTTACTATTGTTATTGTGCTATTGAGAGGATCAATGCAGTTAATCTGTCAACCACTGCATTTAAATTTACCCAAGCGTTTAAATAAATTCCCTTTAAAAAGTGAAAACTTAAAATATCCAGCTATACATTATTAAATTTTGCTTTGTGTTATTACAAAGAGTTTTAGTACGTATGTACAAGTTAATTATGTTTTTTCGAGCGTTAAAACGTTTATTTCCTTAAATTAAGACCCGAAATAATTCACCCATAATATTTTACTGTCATACCATATTTTGTGTTAGGCTAAGTGAATTCTCATTTATCTGATTGGAATCTCAACAAAAATCTTGCATAAATAAACATGGAAATTTTAAATGTAGGCTACACTAGAATTTTGCTCGTAACCTTTTACAATATTGGCTTCAACATAAAAAAAGAGTTTGGCTGTGATCAAAGGGCATTTCCATTTTCAACGGTAACAAAAAAAAAATAATATTTTTTGAAAAATTGCAAAACCCCGTTAAACCCCGTTTTTACTACCCGATCCTGCTGGTTCACGAATTCAATCACGTAAATACAGCCCTACACATTCGTGCCAAATTTCATCAAAATCAGACACAATTTCGAGTTATCGTGTTCCTAGACATATACAAATATATCAACAAACAGTGTTTTTGATCTCTGGGGACATAAAAATAAAAATGTAAATCGGCCCGGGTCTAGGATTTTCCGTGCCACCTACGATATTAGAGTTCCCTATTGGAAAATTCGCTATTACAGTTATGCTATCATTTCATAACTTCCAACACTGCTAGATACACACTAACCTACATTAGTTATGATTTATGTCGCACTAGTGCAAGAAAGTAAGAGCGATCAGGTTAGTTTTGACGCATGCTCGATGCATATTCATGCACTTACACGGCAACAACGACGAATGGACAATTGTAAGTGATTTACGCGAATGTTAGCCGATGTTGGCGCGTTTTGCATAAACAGGGGAGACGGTGTCGATGCTGGTTTTGTTCGTAAAATATTACCACGAGGTGATTATACTTATGGTATTGATGAAGTGTTTAATGTCCATTTACCATCTTATTACACTCGATGAAATTGTTAGTAATTATTATGCAGGTACTTGGGAAAAGTTAGAGAGAAAGATTGTCCCCATTGCAGAAAATTGGTCTATCGTTCCTTACATTGTGAAAAGTAAACGCTTTAATTTATTTTTGATAAAGCAACTTAAAACATTGTTGTAGATTATGTAGGTAGAGTATGTTAGTTTATTTATAGTATTTCCAATTTAAAATAAAATGGTGGTAAGATAAAGAGTTGACCAGCACATGCACTTTGAATGTTTACTTGGTTGAAGCGTTTGGAAATACAATTACCGTATTTAATACAAAAATACTATACCATACAAGACTTTGGGAAGCTAATGATGGTGAATTCATTTAACTTGAGTGGGAAAGTTTAGGGACGTAAACTGACGTAGGGACCATGGACATTTATTTTAGACCTAAAAATTTGATTTTGACAACAAACGACTTGGCTATATCCATCAGGCAACTCGAGATGGATGAAGATCTTTAAATGACATTGTATTTAACAATACCTGCTGGATTTTCTTTCAAAGTAATCCTGTTAGCGGCTCGATCGGTAAAGGCCAATCTAGTATTCGATTAGTAGTCGGAGAGGCAGACCTCATTATTGCGAAGACTGTGACACTAGCATCGCAGCGGCCGGCGATCTCTAATTGGTAGAAAGACAACACAGAGACCGTCGACATTGAGGAGAACCGGGTTACAGATCGCAACTATAATCATCGCATCGTTAAATTGTATCACAATATCGCATTTCTATTTCATATAATATCGTAATCGTTACAATCGTAAAAGCATACCGCAATATCAGTAACTAATACGCATTGGCCTAAAGTCTTAAACATATACGTTGCATATCACTATTGCACCATATTATCGTAGGCCTATCACATGTTCCATATCACTATTTCACCATATTATCGTATTACCGCAGGGGGCTCACGCCTGCGTGGGTTCGTGGCCTGGGCGACCACGCGGACCCTAGCTCTCCCAGAGGGGAGGTAACTGCCCGGTGTCAGACCCGGCACTTCAGGTAGACCACAGTTATGGACGACTGGTAAGCGCCAGCCCCTTAGGGGGAGCCTCCAGTGACATTCCCTCCATTCAGGGTGGGGGGGGGGGTGTTTAGCTCTCAGTGACGCCGTTAATTCCGCCTCTCCTCATCTACCTGTAACTGTGGTTGTGACTGAGTCCTACCTGTTGTGTTCGACTGACATTTTGTGAGGCATATCCTCGACTTTGGAAGTAGCCTCGTCCTGGGAGGTGAAATACCTAGCCCCCAGAGGGGAGGTAAATGCTCCGTGTTGGTATCGGCATTTTCAAGTTGGCCACAGACATGGTCGACTGGGCATCGGGTCCCAGTGACATTCCTTTATCCAGGATGGAGGGGTGTTTAGCTCTAGGAGAGATGGAAGTACATCATAATCTCTAACCTACCTGTGTCTGTGGTTCTTTGGGCTTCGGCCTGCTTGTTGTGTGCGACCAGCATTCAGTGGGCAAATCCTCGACTTTGGAAGTAACCTTTCCTGGAGGTGAAAACGGGCAAGTACCCGCAGCTCACGGGGACACTCAAGGGCAACGTAACTTTCCGCAGTGTGAGGGCAACGGTTTGTAGGTACTTATGCAAACCTATCCCTGTCTCTGAGCACGGACGGTATGGTTATCTTGAGTGTGGGGGGTTCTTCCCGGAACCTCAATTGAGTCAAGGGTGTCGCCACCTCTGGTGGATAGGTTCATCCGGGTGGGTCCCACTTCTATACCTGCCTCCTTTTGGGAAACCCTGATGGCCTGGCAGTGATGTTGGGTCTGACGGGCAAACGAAGTAGATCGGGTGCTGGGTCCGAGCCCGCCAGGGGTATCTGGGGATCTATCGCTCTGGTTATCTCTGGTTTCCCAGCAATGGGTAAGGCCTCGATCGGGCAGCGGTGTAAATGGGAGGTTGGGGTTCCCCCCGTCAGCGTGCTGATGGTCCCCTTCCTCCTGGCTATTGATGGCGGGTTCTGCCTGTCAGGGATGAGATAGGTCCCGAGTGTTGCTTGCACTAAATGCGTCGGGGCGCTCTACTATGGACCTCTAGGTTCCGACCTAGTGGAACCCAGGTGGAGTGACGCTTAAACAAGCAGCCGGAATCCCTGGTTAGGATTGAGGGGCAACCCTCTTTCCGAAGGGTCTGCTTCGGCAGCCGGCGAGCCTGATGACCTTAAGTCATCCGCCCATGATGTGCTAAAGGTTGATGCGTAAGCTTCGGCCTACATCATGGGGCCCGGGTATGTCCTGAAGGATAGGTACCGGGTAAGCAGTCAGGGGGCTTCGGCTCTCATGACAACAAATAATAATAATAATAATAATAATAATAATATTATCGTATCACCATGTCGCATATCACTATTTCACCATATTATCGTATCACATGTCGCATATCACTACTTCACCGTATTATCGTATCACATGTCGCATATCACTACTTCACCATATTATCGTATCACCATATCACATATTACAACTTCACCATATTATCGTATCACCATATCACATATTACTACTTCACCATATTATCGTATCACCATATCACATATTACTACTTCACCATATTATCGTATCGCGTATCGTAATCGCAGGTGTAAATCAATGAGTGCCGCAGCCAGGTAATAACCGCTTTAACACCTCGCGATGGTTTATCGTCTACGATAACATGCAAGAGCTGCAATTTTACCGATTGGTAATTTATACGCACAGCTCACTGCCCGCGGCGTCTCGGCGGACGCTCTTGTTAAGTACGGTTGCCTCTAGATTCATGGAGATTTGATTCGATATATTGTCCTGCTATGTTGACCACTTTTACTTTGAATTTCAATGAAGTTTTCAATAGTTTTTCCGTAGAAGGTAAATTTAAGTACTTGTTTGTATTCAATTTATCAGCTGAATTTTATACTGACTGTACCAGCTGTTTTTTGCATTGTTGTCCCATTAATTTTATGCATTTTACAGCTAATAGATTAACTCACATCTTTACTATCCATGTAAAAAAAAAGCACATCTTATGCTAAGGTAAATGTTGCTCAAAATTTGTTAAACAACAGTATATAAAATCACCCAAAATGTATGTACAAAATAATGTACTTAATGTTTTAGTGGTACATTTCTCAATCCTAATGATGTTCCTCGCGTAGATACTGTCCTACTATTTCTATAAGGGAGTGAACTACTCCCAGAGGTCCCGGGTTCAAATCCCTCCAATTACCAATGGATTTTAGCCGTCTGATAATGTCGCTACCTTTTAGTCCTGGCCTGAAATATTGTTTAAAACGGCTCCACAAATACTTCTCCACCATATCCCTAACCTACCCCCCGGTGATATTAATGATGGTTGGGGTCGGTACATCAACTTGAGCACGTACAATGCTGCATGTCTAGGGATCGAACCCCTCCCCACCTACTGTGAGTCACGTGATGTGTTTGATTGTTTATTTTTAACCGAGGTAGTCCATATTTTACCATTGGACTGATTCCTTTTTGATCCCCTTGAATTTGTGATTAGAAGAGAAAGGTCGAATTGCGTTTTGGATTTGTGAAAAATATTTGAAAATACAGTACTACAATTCTAATCCAATTTACTAGCTTGATTAAGTTAACTGTTTGAATTGAGGAAATCTTTTACAAACAGTACTCGTCCATAATGGTTATTTTATTTGAATGTATTCGATGTGTCATTGACCCTAAAATACCAATAGGAAAATTGCCAAAGAGGTAACCGGCAAGAACACTTGTAGGGACTTTTTTTATTGATTTCTTGTTATGTTACACAAAAAGTAGTTACTTACCAGGTCTAATAAACCAAGGTGGTAAAAATAATGTAAATGCATATAAATATAAAAGAATAGCCTACTTAGAAATTTTTTATAAAAACTTTAAAGGCGGATGTTACTACTATTGAGTATACTAGTTTTTTTGAGTCAATATTTAAATTTTGCCATGCCTTAATAATTCACCAAATGAATTAAAAAAGGATCACTACAACAATAAATATCACATCATATACAATGATTGTAAAAGGGTTTTCGACTTCTTCAAGATTTGTGCGACAAGATTATGATGTATCAACATCGAAACGTGTAGTCCAGTCTACGAGCAGATTAGTTAACAGGCAGTACAACATTTTTTTTCGAAGTGATTCGTAATAAAGATCACAACATGAAGTTAGAAAATACACAGTTTTTAATATCTTATAATTATGATACTCAGTCGTAAAGCAAACTAAAATCTGGATGTGTAATCCTGTTTGGTAAATATTTATACACAAGGTGGAGATTCTCATCAAAATAGTTTCAGATAATGAAAAGGGCCGCGTCGAACAAGAGGATTTGAGCTACAGACTGGATAAGATCTTAATCGTCCCATCCCTTCATATTAACCTACGCACGATCGCACCTCTGGAAGAAGGTTGGGTTTAGTTTGTCTGATATCTTTGTTATGTCTGTGATATCCCCTAAAATAAATTTTACAATAGTGAAACTGAGAAAATACTTGTTATTATTCTGTTTAAAATTACAATACGAGTTTTAATATTATCTCTTGGAGTTTTTGGTTTTGAATTCTCGTTGTCTGACAAATTCCGAAATAATTAAATGAAGGATGAACTGTAATAGGCCAAGTTATAGATGTAATTATGACCAAGCTAAATAATAATCTCTATATTTTTCTAACAATCTATCTCAGATTATTGGGTTAATATTTTAAAATTAATTTTTTTGAATTGTTGGATTAATCAAAACAACCAAACTAGAGCGTATGTTTTATATACAAAGTCAAAACCAATGGCTCTATATAATTTTATGAATTTTAAAACTCACTTCAAAGCTTTAATGTTTGGTGACATTATGAATAAGTAATGTTCCAAGTTTCATCGATGAACATGCATTTGAAACTATGCAAAGTCTATCCATATCGTATTAATTTTGCAAAGAGAGATTTACTCAAACTACTGTTACATATGCTGTGGCCACGAAAATATCTGTAGATACTACAATAAACTCCTTTCAACTATTTAATAATAGATAATTTTCATACCAATAATGTCTGATTGTCATACTGTTTCTATACTGATTACATTGACGGCATTTATTTCTAATACATTTATTTTGGGATTACACACTTTTAGACAGAAAAACTAAACTTGTGCACTTCCTTTAGACCCAAATGTCTGTCATTAATACTTGTATTATCTCATTCTCATTGACAACTTATATTTGACGACAGATGCTCGTTCGCAGTAGCTCTAGCCACTTTAAATGCTTTTAACCACTATTCAATTAAATTAAACCTAAACAAATACACTACAACACAAATACAATGCCTGATGTGTTTTGGATTGTTTTCATGCATGGCGACCTAAATAGATCGTGTATGGTAAACTTGTAAACACTTATTAATATCTATGTTTAACCGACAACAGTTAGTTGGTTCCTTAGTTATCATAAATATTTCTATAATTAACCTATAATTATAAGTCTGTTCCATTTTGACTGCTTTAAAAATCTTTTAAAAATCTATTAAAATTCCTATACAATCCTTTTTACTTTAAATGCGTTTTATAATCGTTTATTACTCGAAACTGAATAATAAATGTATATGACTCATTACAAAACATATCAATAACTTCGTTGTAATGCTTGAGAAATTTTAACTAGCAACTTTTACAGTTCATCATATGGGTGTCCCGTAACTCTCTGGACACTTGTATATAGCGTTATTCCTTAGGTCAAGACAAACACATTTCACCATAGGAACATGGGTCTGTGGTGTCTAGTTTACCGACTGTCGGTATTTATGTGTCTTTTACAAAAAACTAATAACTCCTAAACGGTTTGAGATACAGCTTTGATATTTTGCAAAAATGTTAATCTTATTAAGACCTATTATCGTTAGAAATTATACTAAAAAATCATTAACCGTTTCAAAATGGCGGCCATTTAAAATATTTGATGCCAAATTTCACGAAAACCGTTAACTTAACAAAAAAATTGCAAGAGACACGTTTCTCTGTTGTTATTTATCCAATCTTAACAAATCAGGTATCATTGAAAACAACATAAAATTTACAAACTTTTTTTTTGTAAAGTTAACGGTTTTCGTGAAATTTGGCATCAAATATTTTAAATGGCCGCCATTTTGAAACGGTTAATGATTTTTTAGTATAATTTCTAACGATAATAGGTCTTAATAAGATTAACATTTTTGCAAAATATCAAAGCTGTATCTCAAACCGTTTAGGAGTTATTAGTTTTTTTGTAAAAAACACATAAATACCGACAGTCGGTAAACTAGACACCACAGACCCATGTTCCTATGGTGAAATGTGTTTGTCTTGACCTAAGGAATAACGTACAAGTGTCCAGAGAGTTACGGGACACCCTGTATAATAAATAAAATTCTTTACTGTTGCATCAATAAATAGTTATTTTTGTAACTAGTGGGTGAAGTGGCACTTTGCTGCACACTAGAGATATGTTTACGCACGAGCCGCAAGCGAGTGTGGAAAGTTTCTCGAGTGCAGCAAAGGCAGTTTGCACTCGCGTTACACATACTATTTTCCTACAGTTACTATAAAACATAATAAATAATTAGTCTTTCAAATACTCAACAGTCAGGTGACTGTAGGGAAAACATATTTTACCCACCTGCTGTAACATCGGGGGCAAATCTAGTTTGAGAATACACAAACACTTTGGCAAAACCTTATATACTACACATCCTTTTTTACACCATTTTATCCCTTCCAATCTACTGACGACAGAGTAGGACAACGCACTTGTCCTAACCTTTGCCGTCACGTGATGAAAGTAGTCCAGTCTCGGCAGGTCCGCCATATCTCCCAGCTGAGCTGTAAGATTAATGGTCTCACTGCGGATTGCGGATAGGTTACCGCGTTCACACGGGCCAAAGACATTCAACTAACTGCTGAACCGCTCAGCCGCTCAGCCGCACAGCCGCTCATGCCACACTTTGTCATTTCTGCAACGTCACACTTTGCTCCGGAGTAGACCATCAATCTTGAAACGGTATGAGCCACGAAATGTCTTAGTTTTTCGTAATTAGGTTTGATGGGCTTAGTAATTTGATTTTTCGGTTGCGGTGTGTTATCTGGAAAATACTATAGTGAAAACACGTATGTCTATTGACGTTTTTGGTTTCCAAATTTAATAACCGGTTTTATATATTGGGCTCGATATAACCATGACCGTCCATCAATATGAGCTAAGAAGGGATTGAGCCCCCCTATGAGCTCCCATATTAACAACACTTTTGGATTGTGCAGTAAAAACCAAGATTATCAAAGCAAATTTAGGTACAAAATTGGGATAAATCAACCATTTTACCTAAATTTTAAAATTAATACAGGTGGTTATTCCAGTCATTCCCCCAGCCCCCCTTATGCAAAAGCTAGGTGGACGCCCATGAATTTATCCAAAAAATATTTTAACAAATCTATTGATGACTGGTATTTATTTTAAATCTTCCTAGAACTTCATATATATTGAATCAATCAATAATGAACCAAATCACCAATGTTATCGGGCTCAAATACTTTATTCTTATTTAAACAACATGACCAGTGCAGATAGCCAGATAAGGCGTAGCAAACCACTCAAACCTATCAACATGTTATGTCAACAAGTCTACGTTTCAATAGCAGCTGATGATGGAAAGTAGCAAAAAAATTAATTTCGGTCGCCGTCGTGACTCTCCAATATGTCAGAGTTGGCTAACGAACTGATGATGGCGCTATCACTCAAACATCTGACGTTACTCAACTACGAACTGTGCATAATTCACTCGTGCTGTGGCATAATGCGATCGAAACAAATTGAAGATATGAAATCTGTTAACCATCATGGGTCGAGTGACGTGACGTTATCAAGGTATGCAACTGTAGCTGTCATTTAATAGATTTATCTATCCATTTGTATATCAAAATATACAACAATCATCCATAAATACGTTCACATACCATATATAACAGTATACATATAACATACATATAAACAGTATAAGTTAAATAATAATTCATCATTCCAACCAAACAATATAATGTAGCGTTATACAGACATTGAAACTGTTCTTGATACTGTACATTAAATATTTACAGGCAATTTGATAGGTACATTCTGAATTGTTTAAGTTTCTTTTTTAGTTAGATTGGTTTTGGATATACTTTGATCAAATTTTGAAAAATTATTTATTTGACCGCGGTCAAATAAATAGTCAAATAGCTCGCGAGCTATTAACATAACATTCTTTGTGGCAGCAAACCTAGTACTCAACCTTATGTTATTAAAATAGGGTAACATTTGCAATGTTTAAGGAAATATAGTGAAAATCCAATCAAACAAATAGAAATTCCCTTAGTCCGTAGGTTTGCTGTGTCAGGGTCGGGCACTTTTCACGCTCACGCACATGTGTTTACCATGCTCCGGTAGCGACCGAGACTGTGCCATACACTGATGTAGTACAGCAGTCTGGCAGACATAACGGACATGATCTACTTGCGGCTACATTCCACCAGAGTCAGCTGTATCTGTCAGACTAAAGTCATTACATTAGACCACTAATTACTCAGTCATTACACAGAGTATTTCAATCCATCAATCACTCCATTCTGACTACGGTGGTCTAGTCACAACGATTGACTACGGCCATTTAATTAATGTTTGCTCTGTGATTGTCATTATTGTTGTAGGAATGTGTTAAAACCCCCGCCGCAGCAATTTGTCTGATTAGGCTTTAGAAAAAATAACTGGCGGCCCATAATAACTGCCAACATTTCGTTTTGTGACATCTCAACTGAGACATGATTTTTGCGTTGAATGGTTCCTCAATTAGAATCTTTTGTAATTATAACTTTTGGTTGTCCGTTTGATTGCAAATTTGCGGCATTATATTCTGCTAGTAAAGGTCTTTAATTTGATGTGCATATCAACCTATGCTTCTATTTAAGATTTCCTTCTGATTCCTTGCGGGACGTCCCCATGATAGGACAGAAAATGTATAGTTCCTTACAAAAGTAGATTTTTAGGTGTGGTGTTGATGTATGAAATATTATTGATTTATACGTTGTCGTTTAGAAAATATTAAGCCGGTGCAAGACTTTATATACACCCTGTAATAGGTGGTAATGGTGACCGATTTCGATTGGACACTCCAATAATCATCAGACCCAATCGAATGACAAGAATCTTGAATGGCGTCCTTACTATCTGATTGGCTACCGGAAGTACCGCCAAGAAATGTCTATAAGTACAACCGGATTAAAGCTAATTAAATTCGTAAATTATAGATGATTTTAGTTTGTACAGTTTGTTTAGTGGTTTCAACGGGTGACGTCGTCCTGTAATCCAGATACTAGGAGGTCACAAATTGTGGATATTTATAGGCATGCACTGTGGATGCGATACTCCCTGGTGTGTATTAACGTCCGCACGGGTGAGTACTACGATCTGCAGTACTATCCCGATAATTAGACCAATTCGTAATTACCAAGGCAAAAATGTGGTTCGGATTCCACTATAAACTGTAGGTCCCTTAGTTGTCATTAGCTGTATGGGCTATTAATTTACAGCTGTGTCTAAGGAATGTCGGCCTTAGTCACTAACAAGACTACAAGATCGCGCCACTCATCCTACACTCATCTCCATTCATACTTGGATTAAAATACGGACTTTGTATGGTCGCCATTTCATAGAACAGTATTGTTTGTTTCAAAAACATATAGTACCAGATTGTTTGATTTTTTACCTCAAAAATTGACAAGTTTGATCACATTTTCACACTACAGATCAAGAAGTTCATTGTAATCATACAATAACTGCTTATAGTTAACAAATCCAACACCTATATAGATGTTCCAATTCAGTTTCAACAAGAGCGGTGCGGCGTGGAGCGGTGGCGGGAGGTGTCAGCGAGGTGGGCGGTGATGCTAACTACCTGAATAATTCATCACTCGCCTCACACGCTGATATCCACACTTACCACGCTGTTTTCAGCCTTCTGTAGGTGGATCAGTGTCGGTGAAAAATCTAATTATCCTATAACCTAATGGGGAGGGAAATACTCTATAGTGACATAGTTGTTAATTTTAATTATTTATTCATACGGTAAACACCATTTTCGCTACACTACTAAAATTAGTTTCACAAGGTTCAATATTGGGCACTGTCATGTTCAATATGTACATGGCAGACATCCCTCTTCCAGAAGACGCCTCATTAGCTCTGTACGCCGACGGCACTGCTATCCTATGCCAACATTCCGATATCCACGAGGCCACATATTCTCTGCCTGACACTGGAAGTCGGTTAGAAGTGATCCAGGATGGATACATTCAACAATTAATTGATGTGCTGAACACATTGTAACACTCTTTGTTGATTTAGAAATTATATATTGAAACAATAAGGACAATAGGCAAGATACAGTTCATAATGCTTATTGCTTATACAAAAATGTGTTCAATCCAACACAAGGGCAAGTCTTAATAAAACTACCTTAATATTTGTATCCATGGAAATATAGTTTTTAAATCATTGGATAATTCACTCAATCCAAAGTAAAGGAAGAACAATTCCTACTAAATTTTCGACTGTAATTAGTAGCAATCATATGAGCAAACTTCACATACACTGGACACACTTAGCTGAAATCAGAAACCTTGACTCAGAAACAGACTCCTGCACAATCTGGTAACCTGCCATGGATGCTAAACACCAAGCCAGGCCTTGCCATGGGTAAGTTTGTTATTTATTCAGCAGTATTATTTGTGTAAATGATTAATTTATATGTGTTGGTGTTATTGTAGTTTTATTTAATTTGGTGTAGAAACTTTTGAATAGTCTGTACATTAATTTGTTGTAAAATTAAAAAAAATTTAAAAATTAAATCTTTACTAATAAATAAAAAAAATTATTAATTTATTATTTTAAGAAATAGATTTCTTTACAGAATTAAAATGAAGAATTAAGAATTAACTAATTTATTAATTAGGAATTAAAAAATAGATAGAAATTTTAAGAAATAATTAATTTGTTCCCCAAATCTTTTGCTCGTAGTTTTTGCTCATCAATCAATACCAACAAATCAATACCAGCAAGCTTATACATTTTGAAGGTGCTAAATTTAATTAACATATGAACGTTTAAACCATTGTAACAATGTGTTTATTTGTAGATAAGTATTGGACTGCTGAAGGGCAATTTAGGAGACATCAGCTGATAGCCCTACAACCACACTATACCTCGGGCTGGTCCCAACTCTCTTGCAAGATCCAACCATTGCTGCTCAGGAGGATTGTTAATATCTAACCAAAAGATCTGAGAAACAAAAGATAAGTACCTCCTTGCTGTATTTTAAATCATAGTTTTTGAAATATAATTTTAAAACCCTGATCATAGAGCAGAACATCATAATAATCGTCGTATGACAACTGCCTCAATGTGGGTGTTGTCCCGTGAGTAGCAGAGACGTCTTCAAGTTGCTGGGACCAGTCTCGGGCGATGACAGGCAGCCAGGCAACATTGCGCGGTTTGCAGTCGATCTTCAGTACCTAATAATCGTCGTATGACAACTGCCCCAATGTGGGTGTTGTCCCGTGAGTAGCGGAGTCGTCTTCAAGTTGCTGGGACCAGTCTCGGGCGATGACAGGCAGCCAGGCAACATTGCGCGGTTTGCAGTCGATCTTCAGTACCTAATAATCGTCGTATGACAACTGCCCCAATGTGGGTGTTGTCCCGTGAGTAGCAGAGACGTCTTCAAGTTGCTGGGACCAGTCTCGGGCGATGACAGGCAGCCAGGCAACATTGCGCGGTTTGCAGTCGATCTTCAGTACCTAATAATCGTCGTATGACAACTGCCCCAATGTGGGTGTTGTCCCGTGAGTAGCGGAGTCGTCTTCAAGTTGCTGGGACCAGTCTCGGGCGATGACAGGCAGCCAGGCAACATTGCGTGGCAGCAGTCGATCTTCTGTATTTAATAATCGTCGTATGACAACTGCCTCAATGAGGGTGTTGTCCCGTGTGTAGCAGAGACGTCTTCAAGTTGCTGGGACCAGTCTCGGGCGATGACAGGCAGCCAGGCAACATTGCGTGGCAGCAGTCGATCTTCTGTATTTAATAATCGTCGTATGACAACTGCCTCAATGAGGGTGTTGTCCCGTGTGTAGCAGAGACGTCTTCAAGTTGCTGGGACCAGTCTCGGGCGATGACAGGCAGCCAGGCAACATTGCGTGGCAGCAGTCGATCTTCTGTATTTAATAATCGTCGTATGACAACTGCCTCAATGAGGGTGTTGTCCCGTGTGTAGCAGAGACGTCTTCAAGTTGCTGGGACCAGTCTCGGGCGATGACAGGCAGCCAGGCAACATTGCGTGGCAGCAGTCGATCTTCTGTATTTAATAATCGTCGTATGACAACTGCCTCAATGTGGGTGTTGTCCCGTGAGTAGCAGAGACGTCTTCAAGTTGCTGGGACCAGTCTCAGGCGATGACAGGCAGCCAGGCAACATTGCGTGGCAGCAGTCGATCTTCTGTATTTAATAATCGTCGTATGACAACTGCCTCAATGTGGGTGTTGTCCCGTGTGTAGCAGAGACGTCTTCAAGTTGCTGGGACCAGTCTCGGGCGATGACAGGCAGCCAGGCAACATTGCGTGGCAGCAGTCGATCTTCTGTATTTAATAATCGTCGTATGACAACTGCCTCAATGTGGGTGTTGTCCCGTGAGTAGCAGAGACGTCTTCAAGTTGCTGGGACCAGTCTCGGGCGATGACAGGCAGCCAGGCAACATTACGCGGTTTGCAGTCGATCTTCAGTACCTAATAATCGTCGTATGACAACTGCCCCAATGTGGGTGTTGTCCCGTGAGTAGCAGAGTCGTCTTCAAGTTGCTGGGACCAGTCTCGGGCGATGACAGGCAGCCAGGCAACATTGCGCGGCAGCAGTCGATCTTCTGTATTTGATAATCGTCGTACGACAACTGCCCCAATGTGGGTGTTGTCCCGTGTGTAGCAGAGTCGTCTTCAAGTTGCTGGGACCAGTCTCGGGCGATGACAGGCAGCCAGGCAACATTGCGCGGCAGCAGTCGATCTTCTGTATTTGATAATCGTCGTACGACAACTGCCCCAATGTGGGTGTTGTCCCGTGTGTAGCAGAGTCGTCTTCAAGTTGCTGGGACCAGTCTCGGGCGATGACAGGCAGCCAGGCAACATTGCGCGGCAGCAGTCGATCTTCTGTATTTGATAATCGTCGTACGACAACTGCCCCAATGTGGGTGTTGTCCCGTGTGTAGCAGAGTCGTCTTCAAGTTGCTGGGACCAGTCTCGGGCGATGACAGGCAGCCAGGCAACATTACGCGGCAGCAGTCGATCTTCTGTATTTGATAATCGTCGTACGACAACTGCCCCAATGTGGGTGTTGTCCCGTGAGTAGCAGAGTCGACTTCAAGTTGCTGGGACCAGTCTCGGGCGATGACAGGCAGCCAGGCAACATTACGCGGCAGCAGTCGATCTTCTGTATTTGATAATCGTCGTACGACAACTGCCCCAATGTGGGTGTTGTCCCGTGAGTAGCAGAGTCGACTTCAAGTTGCTGGGACCAGTCTCGGGCGATGACAGGCAGCCAGGCAACATTACGCGGCAGCAGTCGATCTTCTGTATTTGATAATCGTCGTACGACAACTGCCCCAATGTGGGTGTTGTCCCGTGAGTAGCAGAGTCGACTTCAAGTTGCTGGGACCAGTCTCGGGCGATGACAGGCAGCCAGGCAACATTACGCGGCAGCAGTCGATCTTCTGTATTTGATAATCGTCGTACGACAACTGCCCCAATGTGGGTGTTGTCCCGTGTGTAGCAGAGTCGTCTTCAAGTTGCTGGGACCAGTCTCGGGCGATGACAGGCAGCCAGGCAACATTACGCGGCAGCAGTCGATCTTCTGTATTTGATAATCGTCGTACGACAACTGCCCCAATGTGGGTGTTGTCCCGTGAGTAGCAGAGTCGACTTCAAGTTGCTGGGACCAGTCTCGGGCGATGACAGGCAGCCAGGCAACATTGCGCGGTAGCAGTCGTTCTATTGTTTTAGTCGTCGTTTAAAATCTGTATTATGTGGCTGCTATCCAGCCTTTAGATACCTATGTATAAAGAGCTAACGGTTTTTGCATTGTTTCAGCTCATGGCTAGAAAATGTTCACCAATAGTCCACTGCGAAGGAGATGACTGAGTGTTTAAATAAACGAGGAGCTGACTATACGGCTTTGACTCAACATAGAAGGCTACATCGGCTTTCCAAATTAGTCCTAAGAGGTGGAGAAGGGATGAAGGCTGAGCCAAGATTTGTTGGTATGCAAGAGAGCAAAACACCATTGTATCCTGGTTGATTTGTAGAACATGAGGGTCTTCATATTCGAAGCAATGGAAAAGTTGCGGTGACAAATCCTTTTACCCAAGGGGGTTGCAGTGAACAGAAAGCTACCATCCAATCCCAAGAGGTTGTAAAGATACACAACTGCAGCTACCTAACAAGGCGACAATATTCATTGTGGATTGAACAACAACTGCAGCCAATCACAACAACAACTATGGATGATGTCGCAAATGTTTCAGTTTGTAAATTTAAAGAAAACCAAATAAAATTAAACGACCAGATAAAATTATTATGTATCACTCATTTGTCATATCATTGAATTTACTTGACACTGGATTAATAGTATACTAGTACCTTTTAATACGTTAATAAATTCTTGTCATTTTTTATATGGTGAAGGAAGAAATCTGATAGTAAATACCTTATGTTTATAGTTTTATAACACATATAAAAACGGACAATTTTGTATACTGAAGCATTATTGTATGATTATAGTACAAAATAAATTAATAAATAAATACGTCGCACCTTGTGCTGATGAATAGTGTAAAAACTTCCAGCATGGTCAGGTGATATCAGTGCGATATCAGCTCCCCGGGTCTTGTTATCAGAAGATCAAGTGACTGCTGGGGCAGCACCTCCCACCCATAAACTGAGGAGATCTACTGGTAGATTAGGGTCACCAGAGGCGAAGGAAAAAGAGACCGAAGATTAGACTTCGCCAAGAGAGGAATGACTTTGTGAAAGATATAAGATTTAACAATCGTCCGTTAGATAGTCGACTATTTAATCATGAACAACATTGTTTTATGCTGCAATCAGCAACATTATTACGTATCTGTGATTGGTTTACCCCAAATTGTTAATTTAAATAATCTATATTACCTTGTTGCACAAAAGTATCAAAACTTACCATAGGACCGAAAACAAGTTGGACATTTACTTATGTATACTAGAATCACGGCAATAAAATCCGTTTAAAATCCGGTGTTTTGGGGTAAATATGGTTTTTTTTTCATTTTTGACCCTCAAACACAAAATTTCCCAATTTCTTTCTAGACCTTTTCAATGAACTTGAAAAAAAATTAGTATATCATAGTGTTTTTGTAACGTTATTGATAACGGAGTAAATTACAAAAAATAATTTGTATATTTAAAATTCCAATGTTATTCTTTTGGAAAAAATTGAAAAATGTTGTATTTTGCTTGTTTATGGATATATTTTGATCAAACCTGGCAAATTTATATATCTTATACTAAATCTATTAATATTTTACTAAAAAACACTTTATAAGTTTCCTTGTTCCAGCAAACCTAGGTACTCGTTAAACCTAATGTTATTTAAATTTAATTGAAAATCAATTCGGACAAATGGAAATTTGCTTAGTCGACAGGTTTGCTGCGGCGGGGGTATTATGTATATCGCATGATACAAATGGGGTAATTTGGTCTCATTTACTCAATAGTTGTATACCTACTGAATACAAACATTTGAGCAAAATTCCTTGTAAGCAAGCAGTTATTACAATATATATATTCCAATATATATTCAATATATATACTCAATATTCCATTGTCTTTGCCATGTATTAATTAGTGTTAAAGATAGTTTCCAGCACCTCTGTTAATTATTAAATTTTCATAATATTTTCCTATCAGTAGCTTACTCAATGTAATATGGTGTTTGCCGTTGGTGTTCAATAAATAAATAAATAACCTTCCTTATTAAATAAACAAACAATTTTGTATATTAAAGCGTTATTGTACGTCCTAAGTTTACGGAGAAAACCCAAAAAAGCGTTACATTTAACATTCTCATGCTCAGGGTATTCTAATGAAGAAAAAAAAACTATTGTAGTTTCAAGGTTATAATTATTATATTGATATTGAATTTGCCAAATTTATTTCTTCCATCCTATACTATTGACATTAGATAGATTTTTTCACTTTTGTCATTTAAATAAGGAAAAATATTACTTTTATAGAAATATTTGAGTAAACATGCAATCAGACGAATTTAAATTATGTTTGCAGATTTGCTGTGGCGGGGTTTTTGTATACAAACACCTACTCCAAGACCGTAGCATTAAACCGCTGTTTCCAACAGCACGGGTCATGTAATGCGTAATTGTATCTCAATTTGCAGACCTGTTATCAATCCCGCTTTACAAACAGTTTAACCCTCCTGATGTCAGTTTTACGTTTCTGATCACGACTAGTGTAATTGCTCTTTTGATTTGTAAATTTGTAATAGTTTATTCCAGCTGAAGTTAATTTTTTATGGTAAGTTTATGTTATTTAAACGATTATTGCGAAAAGGGTTTTTTAGTGTATTTTAACAATTCTCTCTGTGACATGCTTTCAACTTCCTTTGGAAATTTAACCGATCCTTGAACAATTTTTAAATGTTAATAGTGTAGGGCTAAAATTTTGTATATTTTTTAAAGGAACATTCCCATAACTTTTTTAAACAACTCATATCATACATTCAGCATCTAATCAAAAGATTTTTGGTTAAAGAAAGTTAAACAAATAAAGTCATTTTTTTAAATATTAATGATAAAGGGGTTATATCACAACATGTTAAGATTAAAAATATTCTTACAAAAACACCATGTTATGGTGGAATGATTTTTTGGAATGACTTTTTCCAAAAAAACTTTTAGTGAACTCATAACAAAGACATAGCTTATAGCAAACAAAAATACAAATTTAAAACAAACAAGTCCAAGCAAAACAAACCCCTTTTTATTTTTATACCATCGAAGCTGAACAAAGAGGTCATTTAGACTCGCAAGTTTGAAGACAAAAGACTCTAAAATGAGAACCCGTCAGCTGAAACAACGGCCCCAACATATGCTTCTTTGACGTCGTTGTATAAACTAACGTAACGTTCTCTTTGGACAACTTTGAGAGGATTAAGGTTGTCTTATTACCTTCTGAGCTAAAGGATGACTTCATAAATTAAAATATATTACTTTAAAATATTTAACACATTTTAAAAATAAATATTTGTCCCATAACATTAATCAGGTGAGCGTATTTCCTTTGTGCGAAACCAATTGGTTCGGATTAGATTAGATTTTCTTTAAGTTATTCTTCGTGCTACATTAACATATTTTAGTTTCAATGATGACCTAAAAGGCTCGTCCTCCGGATTTTTTTGATGCAAGTGAGAGCTTTGAAAAATATATTGATTGGTTTCTATATCTAGAAAATAACCCCTTTTAAAAATTGGTTTATTCTCAATTACTCTTATAAAATTTTCAAAACGTCAAGTTTTATTTTGTGTGTTTATTTTGAGCGTTTTCTATGCTAGTGGAATTTTTAGGCTAAGGGTGTCGAAAGTAATATTTTAGTTGAAGGCATATTTATACTCACAAACTGTTTCGAATTATACATTTATATGGCTAGTATGAAACCTCAAAATAGGGAGCCAACATTTTAATAGGAATATTTTAAGCTTTTTTTTGGTACACTAAAACTAAAATGTTTTCAAATTAAATCAATAGTGAATTTTAGTGATTGAAATACATCCAAACTAATATCTCCATTCTATACAGGTAAATTGTCAAACTTATCTTCTGTCCAGTATTATTGAAAATTATTACCTTCAATGTAAAAGTCCCTAGTTCTTAAGGTCCCGGGTTCAAATACCGCCAATCACCAGAGTATTTTATCTTAAGTGATAATGCCGCAACCTCTTGGCCTACGATGAAGTATTGTGAAACACGGTTCTAGTCTAGCTCCTACAAAAAGAAAAAACAAAATTGGTACATTGTTAAACACATATTAAGATAAGTAGTTCCGAAGTTAATAAGTGTTACGTGACTTTTAGTTCCAGTTCAATAACTTGTTCCATTATACTAAGGAACTTTAGCTGTTAAAGGGCCATAATTCTCCTCTATCTTGGTTGGAAGTACCATTTACCCCGTGTGGAAATATTTACCAGAATAAATCTCCAAGAAAGATATTACATGAGTTTAATGTTGAAAACTACGTCTTTAGTTCTCGAGTTACAAGTTATTATGTTAGTCTGAGAAAATTGATGGGATCTTTGAGATTGCGGAAACATCTGGCCCGTTAAAGGATAAACGATTTAATTAAACTTGAAAGTAGACTCTCTAATTGGTTAGATAAGCTATAATGTATATTACATATCAGGTATTGAGCGTTATCTTATCCAAAACAACTGTGAATCCAATACGATACGGTGGATCCAAAGCAAAGCTGCTTTTAAATTTTTCGCAAAAATAACGAATGTATAACGAATATTTTAGAGGTTAATATTTAGAGGGGGTTTTCATCGAAAGATACTATAAGAAATGCATGGGGTTCTAATGTTCAAATCGATAGATAAATATTTACTTTATAAAAGGCATAAAGATGCCTCAGTACTGCCAGAGTGATCCTGTGTAATCCTTATTGATGACGCGTTTCGAGGACTAAAACCTCATCTTCAGATCTTGTACAGGATCAAATATTAATAAAACGGTTGCTTCGGAAAGTCCGTCATAAGTTTATATAAGGAACACGAACACATACACATATTTTAATTTCACTTATTCTTCTTTTGACACTTCCCTTTAAAGTTACTCGATGAATACTTTTTGTTATCTTCTTCCAATGCTTAACTTGTTTAAATGATGAACACATTTTTGTAGTTATAAAAAGGGTTATTTGCTGCATTGTTCCAACGTTCTTAGAAAAAAACCCTACTAATATTATTGTATGTGAAAGTATGGATGTTTGTGTGTAACTCTGAAGATCCATGACGTGAAAACTACTGGATTTGAGCTGACATTTTGCAGAAAGGTACTTGATAGCCTTGAGAAACTCATGGACATAATAAAGTTGTGAAAATCCCCTAGGGCTTTCTTAGGGTTCACTTGTTCGTGAAAGTCCACTCTTGGGAAGAGTCCAGGCTGCTCTAGGTGTTCCTCTTCAACCTCTCAGACGTCTGTTCCCTACATGCCCAGTTGAAGGCTAGACCGGACTTGCCCGATGCCCAAACCTGGCCAGTGCCCAGTGCCCAGTACATAGGCGTTACAATACTCCGCCCCCAAGACTGACTGACTCACACTTCACGATGTACACTTCAGCCTTCACACTTCACGTCAATGACTCACATGTTGAGATCAATCAGAAACTTTCCAATCTGTATCCTCTTGCTGAGATTGCCCTTTGACCTGTGGCCCGTCGGTAATTACATTCATCTTCAAGTTAGATTGGTTTTGAACAAGCTAAGTTGGGCAAAGTTGTACGTTTAGCTTAATTAGGTGGACCTTGAATGGGTTGTGTGGACCCTATCGTGTTTAATATTATTGTATCCTTGTTGTATTTTATAAAAAAAAAATTATCGCTTTGAGCTAATGCATGATGATTAATCTGATTCATTCAGTTATCCCAATGTAATGCATTGCTGCTACCTTCCTCTTATATTATTTTTTGACAACCTGACTTGTATGAAAGTAAATGAAGTCATGAACATTTAACAATAATAAATCCTTTCAGTGCGACCAAATAACCTGATCGACGTACAATATTCCCAATGTACAATATTCCAGAGAGTATTAAACATCGATGGATAACCTACGCAAACATTCTTTGCAAAATTAAATTTATATGACTTCCATGAAAACAAATTAAATTTAAATTAATCGCGCTTGAAAAAAAAACATCCCTATGGTTGTGTTGGGTTAGTGAACTCAAAAAATCGTGCAAAAGTGTTCGTTTAAAGGTGTAATGTCCTAATCCCATAAACATTAAAAACATTTAAGGCTTATCGTACCTGTGGAAACATGCCATACAGATCAATTAGACCGGAAGATGTTAAGAACCCTTCGGACCCTATAAAACTTAAAAAAAAAGAAAAAAAGAAAAAAAACCTTCCCACAGTATCTTAGGTCTTGCCACAGATAAAAGAGTAGACACTATTTTCTGTCGACTCTTAAATCTTTGGTCTTAACATTAAAGATTATTCCATAGCTATAACACTTGGAAAAATGCAGTGTGTACACAGAAGGTGTCGCTAGCCACGCGGACGGTGCTGGAGATATCTGAATAATTCATTACTCGTCTCACGGGTTTGCAATTAACACTTTCTTGCCATCTTTGTCTTCTTTCGTTGAAATAATATTGTCTCAAAAGACACCTGATTGCCGGTTAAGATAGAGTATTCGATTTAAAAGTGTAGTCAAGTAATAGATGTTATCCAGATAAATAGATAGACTTGAAATAGTTATTGTTCCATTTTGCTATGGGTTGTACCTGAAGGGGTTTAGCTTATTCTCTTTTATTGTATAATTTTTACCTAAAATAAATTTTTATAAAATTTACGCAAAGCTTCGTAATCGTAAGTTTTTAATTAGTTAAGTTTCTTCCGCGCTGTTGATATTGTAATGAAATGAAATAAAAATGCTTCTTTATTGAGGTGAGCTTAGGACCTCGTGGTCCTTTCTTACAGTTAACCTCTAACAGTTAATCGTAAGGTTACTTACATTATATTTTATAACAATAATTGTCTAGATTCTAAAAGCAGATTTTTCTTTAAAAATCTTTGAGTTGTAAATACTTGTGACAAAGAATGTATATGTGGGGACCATCAAATATTACTAAGGCATATAATGACAAATTGTTAGCAAATAACTTTATTGTTTTTCATTTATAGTTTAGGCCACTGTGGGCTCTCCATTAAATATTTTGTTCCTTATCGCAAATTAAGCATTGTGTAATGTGGGAAAATAAATGAGTAAATAACACTTTTCAGGGCTTTCTTCAACTTACTTATATTTTCACAACAACAAAAAAAGGAACCTTCTATCTCAACTTTTAAACATAATCCAACTCTCCAATTATTTGTCACCATAACAACCAAAAATAGCAAAAAACGTAAACATAAACAAACTATTAGTCAACTGATGCTAGTTCACAACTACACGCCCCCGTGGTGTCAACACCACTAAGTTTACATACAAGCTCTAACTTTTTCAGCCATTCCGGGAAGTCTCCTTCGCCACCATACAACTTTACCAAATCCGACAATCTTGTACTGTTTCCAGACATGCCGAAATAGCTTGTGGGAAAATAAATGAGTAAATAACACTTTTCAGGGCTTTCTTCAACTTACTTATATTTTCACAACAACAAAAAAAGGAACCTTCTATCTCAACTTTTAAACATAATCCAACTCTCCAATTATTCGTCACCATAACAACCAAAAATAGCCAAAAACGTATACATAAACAAACTATTAGTCAGCTGATGCTAGTTCACAACTACATGAAACATTAAATATTTTCACTATTTAGGGGTTGTTTTAAGTTTTTAAACAACTTTCATTTTAGTTTAAAGCCTTACGTCAAGCAATTGTTCGATTGTATTCTAGTGTCCAAGTAGTTTACCTGTATGCACCTAAATAGCCTCTTTTAACAACAGTTAGGACCGCCATTCTAACAGGAAATACAATACATCGCCGGAAGGGAGGAGTGTCGTTGATGTTAATGCAGATGACATCCGTTTGTATATCAAAGTTTGACAATGTGCAAACTTTCAATAAGTTTCATGTTTACCCTTTACCATAAGGTTAGTTTATTTGGGCCTGTTATTGCATCTGTTATTACAAGCCTGTATTACATCCCGTGTACTCTAGGTTGTAGAAGTTATCTTCATAGAAGCTGACAAATAATGAACATACTCTAAACATTAATGGCTTCTAGCGGTTTGATGATACATTGATTACATTGACATAAATGATAAGGGCCAATGCATCTAAATAATAAATCCTCAGTGGTCCAACCATCATGTAAACCAAATACCCCTCCTAGACAAATCTGCAGACCAAACGAATTTCAATCTACTTGATTGGATTTTCACTCTAATATTTCCTTCAACATGTCACATTTATTCCTTATTTAAAAGACATTAGTTGTTGTCATAATTTGACAAATTTGGTCAATATATAACCTTAAACAAGAAAACTACAACATTTTGAATCTATTCTCCACAAGTATAATATAAGATTTTAAAATTTGCAGTTTTTTTATATCTTCTCCGTAACTATAAAGTGTACTACAACGCTGTATTAAATGTTTTTAAGCTCTAGAAAGTGGTATAGAAAACCTTTGCAAAATTTCACGTTCGTAGATAAAAAATTGAAAAAATCAATTTTCACCCCCATAAAACCACGTTCCCATAGTCCGATCAAACTGGTTCACAAACTCGTTTAAACAAAGACACTTTAGCACCAAATTTCATAAAAATCTGATGATTTTTGCTCGAGATGTCGTGCCGACGGAATTATACATGTATATAAATATGAACGGTGTTTCTGGGCTCTGTGCATAAAAACAAAAAGGTAAAAGGGTCCCAGGTCTAGACCAACAATAATAGATTGTTTTATACATGTGATTATTATAAAAGGATTATCAGTTAGCTCAGTTTATCAGCTCAGATTATTAGCTCAGATTATCAGGACATGGGATATTTAGTTAGCTAAAAGGTATAGGGTTTCATACAAGGAAATCTTCTTCTGTACAGATGAACTTCCTCCAATAAACTGAGCTTAATATTATTGTCTCAATAGGCACATACCTCGTGTTAGCACGTAGACGGTCGTAAGCGAAAGTAACCTCCTGCTCGTGATACTCAAAAGCAACTGAAACATGTCCTCGACTTTCTGAAAAAATATGGTATAGTATTCAATAAACTATAAATAGTTTAGTTTTTCTTGTCAGATAAATAGTTTGTCTCTTCAACAATAATTAAGATTTTATAGACGAGTTAAACATTTAAAACATTTGAACGTTATGCGTTTGAGGAAAAAAAGAATACGTCTGCTTATCCAGTTTGTTAGACTAATACTAACTTCTTTGCAGTAAAATCAAAGATCTTTATGTTTAAAAAGATTATGTTTTGTATTAGATTATCGTAAAACATTTTAGCCCATACGATAAAAATAAATTTATATAGGTTACAATTATTTTTAAAATCCCTCTATTGGGATCAATGCACGAATTTTCTCACCATACCTGTCACTTAATATTTCCATCTATCTACAAAAGAATGTCAGAAAAAGGGGCCAAAAATGACCCAAAAAGTTTTTCCAGCCAAAATATGACAACCCGTTAGAAAATTAGATTGATGTTCCCATGACATACCAAAACTATACCTACGATGTATACGAAATGTACATGAATTAATATTAACACACCAAATACTCCCAAGTTTTGCCCTTTCAAATATAACCGTACTTTAAAATATCCAAACACAAAACATTCCTTTACGACTCCCTTAAAAGAGATTTACAACCAAAAGTGTCTACTGTTTATATTAATAGCCCGAACCCAAAGCGGCTGTAGCCATAACACACGGTGTGTGTGGGCCAGAGGGCCATAATGGCCAGTGGCGTATAAACGTGTTCGTTTGGCAGTCCTCACGTTTCCAATTAAACTTCCTTTTACGACAGGCAATTCAATTTTGTATTCATGCTACTGTATTCAAACGGCTTCTCAAATAGTATACGCCTACTTTGATTAAAAAGATATTGCTGAATCGAGGTTTCGTAGTGGCCGCGATGAAATCTTGGCTTGAAAATGGCCATTGCAGAATTTAAACACAAGGTTACACCTTGATGGCATTTTGGTGTTGGGTTTGCTTGATTTTTGTAGTTTGTGGTGGTTAAGGGGATTTGTTACTGAAATCGCTTACATATTATACTTATTTTTATTCGTAACAGGATTTTATACTTAAGAAAAACCTAAAACCAAAATAATCAAAAACCAAAAAGTTCATAAGCCCTAAAATTGGGGTTTATTGGTTTGTATGGAAAATTTTAAAAATTTATATTTAAATATAAATATAAACCTTACAAAAATGGAAATTATATAGTTTTGTTTAGAATGCATTTTTATTGTATTATAGAAACATTTAATATTTTTAAATTGCATCAAACTTTAAGAATTCATTTTATTTTTTGTTTCTTTTTTAGTCAATTTATAAATAAAAATTCATTTTGCCAAATAAATGGATTCAAAATACGTGTTTTTAAGTTGTTGATATGTAAAAGCGGTGTACAAAATTACAAGTATAAAGAGTCACAAACAAATGAAGCTTATTAGTTGGCAGCCCTGCTTCTACTACTTTATTGCCGATTAGCTGATATGCATTTTTTACGTGTACGTTATTAGGAGTTTATTACAATTAATATTTAAAA
The DNA here is from genome assembly GCF_028750875.1 of Macrosteles quadrilineatus. Lineage (NCBI taxonomy): Eukaryota > Metazoa > Arthropoda > Insecta > Hemiptera > Cicadellidae > Macrosteles > Macrosteles quadrilineatus. The sequence continues at coordinate 31,210,873 of NW_026542598.1, read as the reverse complement.
AGTGTTTTTTTTTTAACACCCCATTGATAACCCAAATACACGGAGAAAACTATTGTATATTGATCCTTACACTTATACAATATTTTGTATACAACCTCTAGTTGATTTATTAGGTACTGAAGTCTCATCCGAAAGCTCACTTAAAAACATTCCTTGACATAAAATGTATTATTTACTTTAAATGTATTCCTCTATAGTTATTTGTATAACTAGTGTGTGAACTGGCACTTTGCTGCACATGAGAGAAATGTGGAAAGTTTCTTGAGTGCAGCAAAGGAACTTTGCACTCGTGTTACACATTATATCTTTCCTACAAGTTACTATAAAGCGTATAAATAATTAATTGTCTTTCAAACACTATAAAACACATTTTTAGGTTAGGTTTAATCTAAGTATTGAACGAAATTGGAAACGCTGTACCAGCTGATCGTTGTCGTAGGATCTTCAAGTGATAAGCCAACTTACTTTCAAGCGTACACGGGTACGTGCCTAATAAAAACACGCAGTTTTGTGTTGTTTGGTTGGAATACTGGATTGCGGAAAAAAGAGAGAACCAAAAGTAACTAAAATCAGTGAAAGGAAGCCCACTTTGTCAGGTAACTGTAAAAAAATACATAATCATTGAGCTTGTGAAAACACGTTGTTGATTCTTATTCACAATAAATTCCCAATATTACTAAACCGTGTAGACAACAATGCTAAAACGTATATCAGCTGATCGGCAATGAAGTTAGGAAGCAGAGCTGCCAAAACATCAGCATGTTTTGTCCAAGTGAATCTATTTACTTTTAACTTGGTCTTTGTTAAAAAAAAAAAAAAAACACCTTCTATGTCTTGGTAATCTAGTGCCTAGGCCTACTTAACTTAAAAATGAAAATAAAAAATATGCTTCGTACCTGAATTAATTACGAGCATGTGTTTTACCAACAATTTCTCTTTATTATCAGCAATATAACCAAAACACATGATCATATAGCACCTGTGCGAGGCTATAACTAGAACCAACAATCTAGACAAACAAGGCAATATCACGGTTGTTAGACACAGTTGTCTGGCAGAGCTCGTAGTCTGTAATTCCATCACAATTGGCAGACTGTTATAAAATCTTCCTAGTGAAATGGAACATCTCTTGGCATTTGCTCACAGCTTCTGTTTGGAGTGCTGGCCGTCAAAATGTTTACCGCGGGTAGTATTATTAAGAGAAATAATGAGGTTACTTTTTCACTGATGTGATTTAAATCTAAATACTTGACTCTACCCTTTTATTCAAGTGCTAGATATGTTCAAACAACATATATAGGGTATTGTTTAACAGCTTGGAAGTAGTGCCTGAGATAAAAATGAATATAAATGTCACATTGGTTTGATGGCATTAATTTATGAACTTATATTAAACGGTGCAATCAGACCTAAACCTCAACATGCTGCGTGAATGATAAACTTTGACTCCAAATGTTTAATATAGTCGCGGCAATGTTCGTTAAAACGTTACACAATTATTGTGAGCGTTATTATGGGTGAAGAGTTAAATTACGAACATTATATTTTGATTTTGTTAAATATTTGAAAAAAAAATGTGTTTTAGAGCAAAATACGTAATTTACCAAAACCAATCTGGAATAAATTTCAAACAAGAATGACACTCTTTGTAATCTTGCTAAAGTATACAGCTACAAAGTTGCAAAAGGTTAAAATTGGTAATTTTCCAAACATTTGTAACGCTTTGAAATATATGACTTTTTTACTATTTTTGTATTCAGGATGTATTACTGTTTTGTATAGTCGAATTGTGATATTTGTGTGTGGATATTAGTGGTAAGCCCTTGAAGAAACTAGTTTCCGTGGTCCTCGCCGCCTTCTCAATAGGCGCTACTGGTTGATGGAAGAGAATATTCCAAACGCTTATGCTAAGCCTTTTCTTTATAAAGAATTGTACAAAATTACGCAACCTTTACTCACTCACTCTGCTCTCTCAACTAATTTCACAGGTAATTTCACTAATTGCACCAATAATTGCACTAATTTCACAGGTAATTGTACTCATTGCACAGGTCATCACTCTAATTTCACTGGTGATTGCACTAATTGCACAGTGATTGCACTAATTGCACAGTGATTGCACTAATTGCACAGTGATTGCACTAATTGCACCGGTAATTGCACTAATTGCACTGGTAATTGCACTAACTGCACAGGTTATTGCACTAATTGTACCGGTTATTGCACTAATTGCACAGGGGATTGCACTAATTGTACCGGTAATTGCACTAATTGCACATAAGTATATTGGAAATAACCGATAATTAGCAGGTTAAGTACAGTTAAAGTTATGGAGAATCAGATTAGAACATTCGATTTCAGCAAAAGTACTGTAACTTTATAACTGAGCTTTAAGAATCAGGCCTTATGGCTCAAGTAGTCACGTAGCCTATAGAGCACGTGCCGCTACGTGTGTGTTTATTGTTTATAATGGACACTGATTCTAACCTTCAGTTGACATTCAAGCTTATTTGCTTTATTTATAAACAGTCAAGTCAATGTATCAATGCCTTTGTTTGTCTAATGCTTAGAAGAAATAGTTGTAAATATACCCACCTAATAATAACATTAATTACCACTAAACTTGAACTTGAAGCCCCATTTTTTTAAGCTGTGTTAAAATGGTATTTTTTATCTGTTTTATTAAATGTTAAAACAGTGTCTACAACGTACTGCTCGCCTTAATTTCTAAATGACATATAGGGACGTGGGATTTTTGAAATCCTCCTGCTAGATACTCAAATATTGTAGAAACGAAAAAGAAATTATTTAATCAATATACTTGGAAATATCTTTTATAGCTTATTTACTGTGTCATAGTGTTTTTTGTGTTAAAATTTCTTACATTTTTTAAATTAGGCTACTCATTTAATACTTACCGTTAGGCCTATTGAAAAATATTTCGATTTGTAAATTGGTTTTATTGTTATAATTGAAAAAAATGTACTTACTAGAGTTTTAGTACCTAAATTGTTTATGATGAAAAATGTTAAAATAATAGTTTAATAGAACCTTGATAACAAGACTCTCATAGGGATTATAAAATAAGACTTTATATCAAGGTTGACTTCTTATCGAGGTTTTCAATAACATGTGATTAGGGGTACACTAATTTCAAGGGGATTTGAAAATTACCCTTGTTATCAGGGGTGACTTGTTATCGAGGTCTACTGTATAAAGTTTGTTTGCACATATTCAACTCAAATTAGTGCGCTACGAAGAAACACGCTCTAATCAATGAAAATATTTCATATTCCTTTGCCTGTAGCTGACGCATTGAAATCTATAACAGCTCGAGTTTAACAAGCTCTAATGAACTATGATATATACCAACATGTTAGTTAATTATTCATAAAAAGATTAGTTAACAAGCAAGTTGTATTTTTTACTTTCAGAATACACTAATGGGACGATGTCAGAATGGAAATGTAAAATATTCGTTGACTTTATAAAGTTTTATAGAGTTTTAATGGAAAATGGCGTGCACCTAAAGTAAAACAGTAATTGTATTTTATACAGTATTTAACACTGTTCGTTAAGTGGTTTCTGACTAAATGCATGAGGAAACCGTTTTTAAAGTAATGCATGTTCCGTGTAAGTTTTTTCTTCACATTTTTCAATTTATATGTCAAAAAACTAAGTTACGTCAATTTCATTTTACGTTAAAATTCTGTATTTAAAGTTTTAAAAACAGAGTAACTTGTAAATAAGGAAAGTATATTTTTAAAGTTGGAATTTAATCGTTGCAACTGCTAATACAGTTCAACAACAAATTCATTTTGTATAGGTTGTAGCAAGCTTAAAACTATAGAAAGGTTGGATTTGAGAGAAAATGTCCAACCTTGTGTTAGTAATGTTTTCGTGCGGGTTAATATGAAGGGATGGACCGATTAAGACCTTATCTTGTGTGTAACTCAAATCCTATTATTTCATTTGACCCTTTCATCTGAACTATTTAGATGAGAATCTTTTACCATTAGAGTAAAATATTATTATAGTTTTTTATTAGAGTAAAATAAATTTACCGCATTTAAAGACATTTTGTTCAGCTAGAAATAACGTATGTATGCAGTGAATATTCTTTGGAATTGTTTAACGCTTTTAAGTATGGTTTCAGTATAAATAATGTTTTTATCATTATAATTTAGAAAATTCCTAATAATATGAAAAAAACAATTAAAATATCCAGCAATATTTGCAATGCTGAAACGATAAAGTATATAGATTTTCTCAGAAATACTTAACAACAAATATTTTATTAAAATATTTCATAACGGAATATTAATTTTATTTTTGAATGTTCAGTTAAAAATTGAATTCTCGACTTACTGACAAGATTGCCAAATTAGGAACAATAAAGCTATTTAGCAGGATTAAAAGGACACGGTCCTGCCAGATGGTGGTCGTTCCTAATTTGTCAGGATCGTTTTCTAAGGAGAAGATTACACCAAATACGGCCTCAGAGTGGTGCCCAGGTGTGTAGAGTAGACCAGAGGAGGGAAATAAATCAAATTATGTAGTAGAATGCGTTCTTGTTTAGACTATGTCTAAAATGTAACTGTAAAACTACTTACTTTGAAAGATCGATAAACTTTTTGGACAAATAAGTTTGATTTTTTTTTTTATCCTTAATCTGTTATGGAAAAGAAACTTTTATAGTTGTATACTTATGCTAGTTATTACTACTTTTATGTGACTGAAAAGCAGAGTGTTTGAAGATTTGAGACGGGTAACAAATATTTTTGGATAGTAAAGTAACCACTTCTAACGTACTTAAAGGAACGTACTTCTATTACTTATTAATTAATAATTAACGGCAATCATCAATTAATAAATTTATAATGATCTAATGGGTTTATTATTTTTACCATTGTTTACCCTCCCCAATTCTTGTATTTTTCTTTTTTACGACAAAAATTAAAGTTCGTTCTTAACGACTCATTGACGAGTTTCCAAAATTAAGAAATTAATTTCAAACTTAATGCACTTCCACTACTACTTTAACTAGCTTAAATTACTTACGTAAAGCATATCCGAGTTTTTTACTACCAAATCAGAAAACAATTCCATCAAACCCAAGATTATTTTCAACTCACTAGTTGCCTGATCGTCTTCAAACTTAAAGCACCTACCAAAAATATCAAATACAACATTATTTCTAGAACCATCATTAAAGTGCATTGTTGTTGTGTTGTAGTCTGCTTACCAATCTTTGTTTTAAAATATTTACATGTATTTTTTTCTGTTTTAGGTGAGTGAAAAGACCACGTCAATCTTGACTCTTGTAAGTGAATAGAATTAAATCACGAAATTCCGTTGAAATGCCTACTGTAAACTTAATAATTAGTAATTTATTAATTTAACACTTAACAGTTATATCTTTAAATTTGTCGGTGTAGGCTACATGTTATTGCTTGTGACAGCATTTAAAATTACCTACAGGTGTGTTGTAAAATTAATAATGCGGGCTGTGCATAAAAGAGAGATAAGGGGCTAATCATAATTAGAAATACAACATTTTAATTACTTATTTCCAAACAATGCTTTGTGCTGAATTTTTAATCTTTAATTATGATAAAACAACAACATATCATGGTGAAGTAATTTGTTCTCACATATACCATTTGTATGTACTTCTTTTGGTAAAAAAACATGCAAAATGCAATACTTATTATGATATATATATATAAATGTATAATAGTGTGGAACCGGGAATACAAGACCAACATAAATAAGTAGCTATATAAACATTGTGTTTTCTTTCCCAACAGTAGGTAGCGTGGTTCTTACAACCCAATCTCTTAAAAGTTTAACGTGTTGTTTGACGTCGGTTGCTGTAGTTTTTATGACAGACTTTTATTGACTTTTGGAACTCAAAAAGTTATATCTGGACAAAAGTATCTTGAGTTATTTGCATTTCAAACCAGTGCAATATAAAAAAAATATTTTCAGATTTGAACTCCAATACGTAGAATATTCTTGATTTCGAAAATGATAATTTAAGCGAATTAAATGTCTAATTATTGTACTTATTTTAGGTAACAGCTTTATATCTCCCTTTCATAAATGCCTAGCAAAATTAGCAATAACCAAATATATGTAGAACTAACTTCATACTTAATTATTAATTATTAAATAAATTTTAAAAATTCATGGAGATATAAAACGTACATAGATTTGGAAGCTCAAAGAACATAACACGACTTGAGACTTTGAAGAACGAAATAGATTAAATCAAAATACTTAGTGAAAATACCAGAACAAGAACAATTCAGATTTACCTGTATTCTCTATGGAAGAAGAGGAGAAATAAAATCCAAACAATAAATATTTTGATTAAAAATATGTATGAACACCTAAATATAATAAAGTATTTCAATTCAGACTTTAAAATGATTATAGCAATAATTTTTGCAAATTTACCGTTGTTTCAATGTTTTTCGTTATCTCAAAGCCCGTAGAAACACACTTTTAAACTCTTCCACTATTCAAAAACTTCCACCACATTCAGTCGCTTGTTAGTACTGTTGCTCTAATGGGGTGAGCGGTATCCATAGAGCACATCCTACTGCGATAGAGTTTATAACGTACGAGACGTCTAGCGACTGAAAATGTTCATTTGTTCAACTCTATGCTCACACTGAGCTCGATGATCAACCTTTTGAAACTTTTGAGTTCATTTGTTACAGGCACGTATTTTTTTTTGTTCAAAAGTAAGGCATATAATGTTTTTTTTTGTGCTAGTTTAAATTTGTTTATTGAAATAGATCTTACACTATTTAAATTCATAGTAGGAGAATTTCAAATTAATTAACACTGAATAGTGGAAAGGATAGATTTCGGTTTTGTATTCGAAAATGACGTGACTGGGCCAATTTTGAGATTTAACTGTCAATAAAATATTATTAGATAAATTACATTTTGCTGTATAAAAATTAAGAATAATATCCATTACGAACCTTTACGGACTTTTAAAAACTCAACCTGCTCAGTTTTCAATGCAAAAAGGAAAATAATAACCTTTAAACCATTGTTGTAAACTCAGTATCATCAGTATCCAATTAAATAAAAATAACTACAAAAGCTAACAACAAACCCCTAGAACGCAAAAGCATGCCCAAAGTTGATAGTCTTCGTGATTAGTACAAGAAATGACGATAATCCACGAATACTTACAGAATGAACCCTATTTCTCTAATGTTCAGTTGATTAACGCTAAACATAATTTAAAATCCTTAAATTTACTGTTTTTAATCATTACAACACGTAAAAACCGCCCAAACTATAAAGCATAAATCTATAAACCTATTAAAATAGTTTTATCGTACTTAACAAGAGCGTCCGCCGAGACGCCACGGGCAGTGAGCTGTGCGTATAAATTACCAATCGGTAAAATTGCAGCTCTTGCATGTTATCGTAGACGATAAACCATCGCGAGGTGTTAAAGCGGTTATTACCTGGCTGCGGCACTCATTGATTTACACCTGCGATTACGATACGCGATACGATAATACGGTGAAATAGTGATATGCGACATGTGATACGATAATATGGTGAAATAGTGATATGCGACATGTGATACGATAATATGGTGAAATAGTAATATGCAACATGGTGATACGATAAAATGGTAAAATAGTTATATACAAAAAAATGGTTATAGTTATGGTTTATCAGTTATATAGTGGTGATACGATAATTCGATGAAATAATGATTTGCGACAAGTTATACGATAACACTATACGATAATAAAAACGAGAATTGTGATTTGCATAAATTAATACGTATTCATGTTACAATGTTACAATTATTGTTAACATCCATACGATACGACAGTGATTATTGTTATTGTTAATTATACAAAAAATGTGTTCATGTTGCAACAAAATAAACACTACTACGAAACAGTATTGAGATGCACTATTACGATCCGAAATAATATGTCCAAGTTATGTTGCGATATGATAATTCAATACAATACTATGTGATATTGCTAGGCAGCCTTGTGTTATAAATATCGCTCCATGATATGTTTTAGATATGAACATTTCGTTGAAATATTTTTCCACTGCAAGCAAAATGTTGGTACTGCAAATAGCTAGAAGTCTATAGGAATAAATTTTATCCATTGAACCAGTTGTATTCAAACCTACGTAAAGGTGTCAATTGTAACATGTGTATACAACGTTACACATTTTGATCTATTGATAAATTAATGCAAACCTCAGTGAAAACCATTTACGAGATCTACAATTGATCATTCAATTACATTGGAGAATTGAAATGCCCAGTAAAGGACTTGGCTGACATTGATTGAATGTTTAAGTAATTACACACTCTACAATAGCAGACACAATGATAGACTAGTTGTTATTCATACTGCTACTATAGCGATCTTTCATCCAATAATTGCTTTTAGTCAACAATGAATACATAAAATTTAATCAACAGCATACACCTAACTGTACTGTGTATTGTCCAGGTTTTAATTTGCTTTGGAATTAATAAACTAAAGATTTCGTCCATCTGAATATTTAAATACCTCTACCACAGCAAACCTGCAGACTAAGCGAATTTCCATCTACCTGGCTGGAATTCCACAAATTATTCCCTTAAAATTTTCAGATTTATTTCCTATTTAATTATAATGAATTTTAATGAGTACGTAGGTTTGCTGCTACAGGGAGATGATAAGGCGTGTTTTTATAAACATTTTTATAGATTGTATTAAGTAAACAAATTTTTGAAATTTCATTAAAATATGTCCATTGACAAGCAAGCTACAACAGTTGCAACATTATCACTTCGATAACATCCATTGGGTATTGGTGGGATTTGAACCCGAGACCTCAGGGACCGAAATCATGAGTTCTGTCACTAGACCAGCTCGCTCACTCTTGTGGTTATAGCAAATACAAATAGCTCCGCTGTGGTTATAGAAAATACAGGGTGTTCAGTGAACTCTAAAGCCATTCTGTAATTCTTTTAACCAGCGGCTTCCTCTGTTGACCTAATCTACCAGTAGATCTCCTCTACTAAATGGGTGGGAGGTGCAGCCTCAGCAGCCAACTGATCTACTGATAACAAGGCCCGGGGTGCTGATATCACACTGATAATAGCTGACTGCCGCACTAACTTCTTATATCTTTGAGGAGTTCTAGAGTCCTAAAAGAAGGTTACTGAGATAAAAATCCAACTGCAAGTAGCTATGCAAAATAAATACGACTTTTGACGTTTTTCGGACTTTGTGGACCATAGATTTCATAGGAATAAAGTTAAACTCTTTTCGACCGAGCTCAAACTTTACGCTTTAACTTTACTTTGATGTAAAATGAGCGTGGATGGAAAATACTTTTTAAGCCATTCGATGTCCTGTATCTATTCGCCATACAGGACTAATTCTGTTGGATACATAATTCTCAAAATGAAAAAAAAATCTGTACATTATTCTTTATAAGTTAGCTCCCGAATTGTTTCTTTATTTTTCTGTGAATAGGAATGAACTTCTGAAATAAGTTAGGTAGGCCTACATCAGGTTTTACTTCCCGAACACAATTAAAATCACTAATTTGTCTAAATTCCTACAGAGGAGTATTTATTGTAGAAAATATTCAACCTCACATGATGAACAGAAATACTGGCTACTAACGGCACGATAGTATTTTCGAAAGGGGCACCGTTTCCCTAAGTTCTTAAAGGGAACAATTGCAGCAGCTCTCGATTCCAGCTAACTATTTTTCAACCTGTAAACATCTTCAGCCTCACATCACATCATCAGATGTTATTGAAAACAGCTGATTTTTCTGATATGGCGGAAAATGCATAACTGCGTTAGTACGCGACTAAACCCCTATTAAGCTCACTGCAATTATCTCTTCTTCATAGGTGAATTCACTACTAACTGATCATTAGTCTAATAGTGTGATTATACATTAAACATCTCGGATGTTTAAGCCTAAACGGCCACGTGGATGCTGGATGTGTCAGCTGCAGATGTGGAGCTTGGCCTAAGGCCTATAATTACCATCGCCGCCAAGCCTTAGGCCTCAGACGCCGACACTACTGTGCTGGCTCGGCTCGTTAGTGTTATATGATAATCACAGTTAATCATCTGACATGTCCGAAGGTGCATCTTTGAGCATAGTTTTGATACGCGTCCTTCTGTTATGATACATTAATATCAAGGCAACAATTCTAAAATGTAAGGTTTCCATGGCCACTATCACCACATCAAACCATGGGGAGAGCGAGCTGGTCTAGTAGAGCGCGGGGCTTCGGTCCCTGAGGTCCTGGGTTCAAATCCTGCCTACAACAATGGATTTTATATAAAAAAAAAATCCGAGTAAGAGCCTAAAGTCCAAGGAGAAAAACACTACAAACCATGTCTTCTGGGTACGATCGCGTTCCAGACAGAAAGCATTAGGTAATATTATTGACTTTTTGATACAAAGGTAGATGTCCCATCTATATAAATAAGCTGTAGCAAATTAAAAATTTCAAATCATAGACTATTAGATACTGAAGTAGACATTACATCTATATGGACTAGATTTCGCAAATCTTTTATAAAAAACAAAAAAAAATTTATGAACTATTATTTTTTTTGTTTGTTTTTTGCTCACATAGTTGATTGGTCATAACAGTTTCTATAGCACACAATTAGTCGTTCCATCAGTTTGACTTGGTAACACAGTTAGTCTATTCACCAGAAATCAAAATTTAGATCAGAATAACCTGTCGAGGTCTTACATCAACTACGACGATTTTTATTTAAAATCTGGTGAACAATTCTATCACGGGGATAAAATGTCGAGTTGTATCAATAGTAAAATGTAGAACATAGTTAAATATTATGTTCAATATCTCAAAGAGTGCGCATAAAAATTACTAATCCACCTTAGTTTTCATACTATGATTGTTGATGTCTTTGTGATATAGTTTATAGCTAGTAGTTTCAGTTTGGCTCGATTATAAAATTGGTTTACTCAACAGAAATAAGTAATCGACAACAGCTTACCCAAGTCAGTGTTTTAAATCAATGAAATTCTTAAGCTGCTTTACATGGCAATGGGTTAGATACATATATCAATAGTCAAATTTATGTTTCCTGCTGTGACACGGTCGTACACCAGAAGACCTACTAGTGTTAACCGTTTACTTGTCCAAATGGCAAGCATTGGCGTTGCTTGGTTAAATTCCAGGGGGGGGAGAAGCCTCAAATTTCCCAACTGCTTAACATAGATTTCCCAACTATTTTTTTAAAATCAATTTCTGTACTATTTTTTAAAATCTACAAATTATTATACTTCACTGCAGTCACACTCAATTCAGTATTTATAAACTTTCATTAACAAAACATAGCTAGTTTTACATATATACAAAATTACTCAATTTCTAAAACTTCTACCAATTCATAATGAATTTTTATGACTTAAAAAAAATTGAACAAGTAATGTTTCTAATCCAAAAAAACTTTACAAACCATTGTGGTAGCAGACGTAGCATTGTAAAATTTTAGGGATATAAAATAAGCCTAGTACAAATTAGTTTAGAAAAAAATATTTTATTACAAAATAATGAAATTAAAATACTTTTAGCAGTTAAGATCAACATTTTAACTTTCATAAAACTTACAACTAGGGTAGGCCCAAACAAGTTTGTAATGATGAAATATTAATATCAGTGTTGTGAATAGTATTATTATAGTCTAGAAAAGAATAAACATAAAATAAGACTCGTATAAAATAAAAACGTTCAACTTGGTAGATAATAAACTTATACATACAATAAAAATGTCAACCTTCATCTTCATCAAACTAGAACTTTGACAAAAATCAAACTTAGAGTGAAAGTCAAACATCAAATTTTAGGTTATGTTTTGTCCACGTAGATCTGTTTCAGAGTGATTTGGGTAGTTGATTCATTTTTGTAAATCCTTAATTAGGAATAATAAATAACTTGTGTAGATTTTTAAAAATATATTCAGAGAATAAATATTTCATTTAGGTTATAAAAAAAAGAGTTTTAAAGGTAATACCGATATACAAGACCTATCTTTTATGTTATTTTAATCTGCTTATTAGCAAGTACTCCGGTCAGTTAGCCTGCTCCAAATACCACAAAAAAAGGTATAAAATATATTTCATGTGACTGACGTGAAAAATATTTTTGAATTTCTTGTAAACACTAACAAACAACATAATTGAACTGAAGAGCTACACCGCTTGCACTTTCAAAATTCAAACTCGTAGTCTCACTGAGAATCGTTCAGAATCATCAACACAGGACAGGATCAAGGTAGCCAACATACGTCCAATAAGGAACAAAATTTCTCGTAAACGAAATTCCAACAAGCTATATCGCTAATTGATTATTGATTTCTTAAAATAAGGCGTGTTTAGCCATGGTTTTAGCCTTGTTAAATCAAAGTTAAATGAAATCAAAGAGAAGCGTCAAGTTCATTTATCCAAATCAAAGACATTTTTATCTTTGATGGATTTTCGCAAATATTTAAATTTTGTTTAGTTTAAAAATATATTTTTCTTGTATCTGACTTCCCAACTGTCCCAACTCGTGGCAAGGAAATTCCCAACTTATCTCTTTCTCAGATTCTAGGGGGGGAGGCTCCCCCCCTACCCCCCCCCCTAGGCGACGCCCATGTAAGAACTTTATATTAAAGGCATTTTCGTTGAATTTACGCAAACAATTATTTTTCGTACCCCTGCATGGGAATGATTACATTTCCACACCTATATACAGTACGCAAAATTGCTAATTTACGCTCTAGAGCGGGAATGGATCATTCCCGCTCGCAACACCAACCTCAGCCATGGATCACTACGTTTACGACCGGTACCAAATAACATAACCTCAAAAAGCAAACATAGCCTAAATAACATTTAATATACAACTGAAAATTTAATTTGTATCATGATAGGCTTATTATGGTGGTAGGAAAAATCTTGTGTTTACGAGCACAGTCATTGCCGCTCTCGAAATGTATGGAGCTCCGCGCGGTCATATACAGTTCTCGAGCGGCAATGACGTACTTTGCGCTCTTTAAACGTAAATAGTTATTCAAGCTCCCTTTACGTTACTACACCACCTAGTCCCACGGCTGGCGGGCTGGATGCTCTGTAAGGGCGGATTGATAGTTTCATATTTCTCTTCACACGCCTACGCGTCACATAGTCCCGCCTTCCCGTGATTTACAGTCGATGATTACATGTCATCCTTATAATTATCAGAGGAATTACCACTCCTACGACACGACAGGACGTTCCCTGTGTCATTTGTTGATTAAACTCATTACTAGTGTATATAATATTGGGGCATCTTTGTGAGTTTTTGAATGCTTTTATGATTTAAAGTTATGTATTATAACTGATAAAAAGAGATTAAAATTGTAACACTACGTTTTTACTCGATTGGTGGCACTAAAAACCGTTCCAAACCAGTCTTCCAAATGCTGATTCGAATGAACTGTTATGATGTGATGGTGTTAGAAATTTATGATTTTCTCTGTCAAGTCTTTGGGCTAAACAACTAATATGGCAGACTAAGTTTTTAATCCTCACTGAAAATTTAATTTACATCTCCGAAAGTAATATAGAGAATAAGTTGTCAATAGTTAATTAAGTTGAAAACATAAAACACAACGCGCCTCTTTCACCAACTCGTATTGTAACCAACTCTGACGTTACAATGAGATGTGCTCCCTACCTCTAATACTGAGAATAAATCTTCTATTTTCAACCGTCGACATACTGATTATTTACTGACCGACATACTGACCGTTAGCATACTGATTTTTAGCCTCTACCTAATAGTCCTAATAGTCCCTACTCTTAATAATTTGTAATAATTATTAAGTATACAGTTTAGATGGGTTAAGCGTCAATATTAAGTGTGCATAAAGTAATTGCTATAAAAGAGATCGTCCTTCTTAAGCTTTCTACAAAAATCTCCACAATTCTACTAAACGCCAATCATAGCTCTCTTAACTACCTAATTTTCTGGAACTCGTTCTCAGAAAAACGTTTTAACAAGGGATCAGTTTGTCGAACTTAAAGATTTAAACGACTTTTATCTGCTTATTAGGTTGTTATGCCTTGTTAACTTGATTCGTAGAAACTGCTAAAAGTAGCACAGACTTAATAATAGGAGCAATCTGTAAAATTACAAGATACCACAGAGTATTTATTACAATAGTTTTTAGTTTGTGTCCCAGCTTGGTGGAAATTTGATTCTCTTCCGTTGAAAATCCTTGTTTCAAACTGTAATGGAATCGTAGGGATTTTAGAAATGTTTCCTCGCACGTAGAGCGTACCTTTTGTCAAACTACGTTGCCTTAAAGCGTAATGTTAGTTTGGAACCTCAGGGGCACAGTGTAATCACATATCAAATAAATGGTATCAGCAATCTGATACATACTTACCCAATTAGCATTCCAAATACCATTAAAATGGGTAAATGCTGGAAGTAACTATGTTATTCCTTAGGTGATATCACAAACTGCAATAACTATTAAACAGCAATGTTTATATAAATGAGCGTTGTACCAATTTGTCTACAGTTATAAGAACTATAACTTACTATATTTTTTTAATCAAAATTGATCGATCTGTTTTGGTGAAAATTCAATTTGTCCATTATTTTATGGAGGAATCGCTACCTCAAATAACACGTTCGTTCAATCTCAAACTTATATGACACTGGGTATGATGGTTCCAAAATTTAAAAAAAAATTACTTACAATACGTGACTTTGGCTGGTCGCCGAATGAAATTACTCTAATCAGGAAACACTGAAATAAACTGAAAATATGTATGAAATTACTCTTTTGGAAATCTGGATAAATTTGATGATAAAACAGTTGAAATTGCACATAAAAATACATTTTGAAACTGAGTCGTTAAATAATTGAACTGAATGTCCATATGAAAAATAAATTCACTCATGGAAATGAGTGGGAACAAGATTTTGTGCATGCGCGCGTGAATACATAAACCGATTACGCTTAAATGACAGCTACAGTTGCATACCGTGATAACGTCACATCACTCGAACTATGATAGTTATCAGATTCCAGGCTGGTTCATATCATCAATTTGTTTAGATCGCATTATGCCACAGAACGATTTACCGACATTGCACGTGTGTAGAGTGATGTCATATGTTTGAATGACGTCATCATCAGTTCGTTAGCCAACTCTGACATATCGCAGAGTCACGACGGCGCCCGAAATTAATTTTTCTGCTACTTTCGTTCATCAGCTGCTATTGAAACGTGGACTTATGTCGTCTCTCCCACGTTAAGACACATCTTTCAGCTGTCTGTTGATAAATTGGTTTTAAGTAATTTTTTAGGAATAAACATGTCATAAAAGGGAGGTAACATAAACTGACAGCCCTGCTTCCTATTCTACTTCATTATCGTATATTCCTGATACACATTTTAACATCGTTGCTTACTCTGAATAGTGTTATAAGCAATTTATTGTGAATAAGATTCAATATGTTTTTCTCCTCAAATGCAACCTACGTTTAAGATTGATAATGCACATACGAGGAAAAAATGTATACCTTATTGTAAATTTTGACTGGTTTTACAACCTATAGCTGATATATTAAGGACTAGAATCTCACCTAAAAAATTATTTAAATACATTTATTGCCATACAACGGATAGTTTACTGTTAATGTATTCTTCTGATGTGCTAATTTTTATACTGAGTAAGTATTCTTCTGCAATAAGTACTCGTTGAGCTTGCAAAACCCCATGTTAAGGCTTATTCACAATCAATTCCCACGAACACTAAACTGTATATTATACAAAAATGCTAAAATGAAAATTCATATAAGCTGATTTGCATGAAGTAAGAGAAGCGTGGCTATATGTGAGGTTATTTGGTCAATAAACAGTAAATCTCTTTACTTGTAAAGTTAGGTTGAGTTTTATTAAAAACAACGCCCTGGATTTCTTGTGGGTGCTAGGAAACGTTCCATCCTTTTTAGTAGTTCAAACAACCTGTTAAACCTAGACTTGGTGCGTGACCATGTAAACGATCCCTACAAGAAGATGTGACTGTACGATAAGATCCTAGTGGTATCTATGTGTATGAGTTTGTGTGTGTCAGTGTGAGTATGATGGCATTTGTGTGCGTGACTCGTGCAGCGTCTGCAGTGAGAATGGCATTGCCTTGTCTCAGTTACAGGATCTTTAAATATGGGTTACAGGATTTTTCACGATTTTACGAAATAATTTTTGCCTGTTCAATTACGATCGACAGTTAAATTTATGTCATAAGAAATACTACTTGATTGAGTAGTAAAGGTTTTTACTGGATCCTGTTTGTTAGTTGCTTAAACTTAACCTGATTGGTTGGTATTCCTAGTCGTATGTCGTTCTTAACATTTCAATTGATCTCAATTAAAAAGTTTAATTAATCTGGTTTATTCTAGCCTACTTTCCTTATTGATATCCAAGTAAAAAACACAAACAGTACAACACGAATAAATTCAAAAATCATCAAAGAAATTGTCGACCAAATAATAAAATGTTCGCGTTTAATCTAATTAACGACATTCTCATATTATGCACTCAAATCTACCAATACAAAACATTAGAAGTAAAATGGCCTGACACATTTTAAGCGGCCTGTTCTAATGGTTTTTATTTAATCTAATGGGATTTTTATTTAAATGTTCATTTACCATCATTTTTCATCATTTTTTTTTTTTTATTTATTATCCTAGTTCTATCAGGACGAAATACCTACCAAAAGGTCTTTACAACCAATCATGTGTTTTAGTCAGTCAGCCTAGAGAACGAAGATGATACATACAGTATCAATGAAATTAAATGTCATCTATTCTAAAGCCACATAAAATACGGTATCTTATTAACATTCGATTATATCAAATTTCACAACCACTCCTAACACAGGATCAACCGTTTGATGCAAAATGCAAATCTTAATCTTCAATACTTACTTTCTCTCATTTCCAAGAGCATTTAACATTTACTTTCATGTACCCAGCAGTACACACAGCCAAGGAATGTCTGGAAATGTTCCATAGATTAGCGCAAAGTCCAGCCACATTCCAGGATCCCTTTCCCCGACCCGTTACCCCCGTTGACATTTGCTGTTCATTATTTGATTGCGTAGTTAAAACGCATGCGCTCTAGACAGCGGCGCTGCGCTGTAGCGCTGTACACTCGCGGTATAACGAGCGGTTTAACTGCGTGTTTCATACCTGCCGAGGATAAAACCATGGTTAATATCTGTACTAAGGTTGTCGGTGCATATAAGACCTAAGCAACTGGGCTGTTTGCAATCTAGGGCATAATCTATTAACACAACTAGACATTCCATCCCCACGTTAAATTTGTAGCCAGATTGTAATCAAAATTGTCGTAGTTGATGTGAGCCACCGACAGATTGCGCTGATCTAAATTACTAAATTCTTTCGATTACACACACAATTTTTTACCAAGTCAAGCTTAGGGAATTCCTTATGGTGAGCTATATCAACTGACCCATCAACCTGGTCAGCAACAAAAAATAAGGTATAAAATAGAATTTTAGACACTAGCGCTTTTTGTGACTGCCTCACACAACTACATCCACTTTTAATTAAAAAAAATTGGTGACAGCTGGTCCATATAGATGGGATTTCTACTTCAGTGTCCAATAGTCAATGGTATAATGTTAAGGTGTATATATTAAATGTGAGGTTTAAAAGGGGCAAATTTTACAAATACAGATTACGTAATCCCACTAATTGTAAAAAGAGTTTTTAGCAGATAGAAAACTAAAAGGAGTAACTGCATCAAAAGCAAAACAATGAACAAATTTTGACAAAAATGTTAAAAGTATGAAAAATATAGACGAAGAATTATTTTTCCTGTGTAAAGAATACTCCGCTAAAATTGTAAATACAACCAAATCTACGTCAATGTTATTTTAAATCAAGGAAATTCAAAAAGCTGTCAAAACTGATATGCTAAGAATTCATCCTTAACCATTCGATCCAAAATCTGAGCCGATAATCACTGTAGTGTGTATGCAGGAACAAGTCTCCTGATCCTACCTGTAAAATCCAGTCCCGAGGTACAGCCTAGGGGATGCCCATGGTTGTAGACAGAGGACCTGGAGACAGGTTCCATCATACATACTATAGGCTAGCAACAAGGTGAACTTGTGACCTTTTATGGATATGCATATCAACACTTTTATCCCACAAGTTACCATTAAACCAAACAGTTTCTACTAATATTACATCTACTTTAAATTCCCTCCTCAACACTATATCAATCAAATACAACAAAAATAGGAATGATACCAACCAATGATTATTGAAGTTGTACCTGAATATTCTTAGTCCAGTTGTTTACTCGTATTTTAAATTTTAATAGTGAAAATAACACTATTAATCTAAAGTACTTTGTTAAATAGAAACATAGAAATAAATAACCGTGTTTAATGTCTTTAACAAATTATTGCAGCTGCAACCACAGACCACTATAGATTGCTTCTTGCATCGTGGTCGCACTGCACAATGCACTTGCATTTAATGAATGCTAATATCGAGGTTTGCATACAAAGTGTGACCTTCACAAAGTGCGGACACCACAAATAAAAAGTCAGTGTTAGATTTACATGCTTGTCATTTGAATAATCATATAAAATAAGCAAAAAATTAACCAGTATTTTTCCAACCAGAATTGTCCTATAAGGATGTACATATTGCCGTAGATCTCATGGTGAGACCTAGGCCAGGGACCGATGTATGAGTTTTTTACTCTAATGTTTAACATATGATTTTGATGACATTCAGTACAAACGTGTAAACCTATGTATATTCGAACGAGATCACGAACCATCATGATCAGACTATGTAAATGGGGTTTTGTTGGGAAAATTTGGTTTGTCCATTTTTGACCCCTGAAACTTAAAATAAAAAAAAATCTATTTATAGGTAACAAAAAACAACAATAGTATATGAAGCGTTGTTGTACACCTAATGATTACGGAGAAAATGTCCAAAAACTGTAATTTTAAATTCCCATGCTATTTTATAGATAAAAATAATCTGTTGTAGTTTGATTGTTTGAAAGGTATTTTGATCAAATTTGGATTTTCTTACTATGTAACTCCATTCTTTACATAAGCCACATTCATATTTAGCTGGACATGTGTAAATAAAATACGTCGCTACCATGAGAGTAATTGAATAAATGATTGTAGCAAAAATTATTTATCTTACGACCTAATTTAGATGTTGGTTACTCAATTATTATTATCTTTATTATATTAAAAATATGATCGTAAAATGCACGAATAATTGATAAGTAATGAATAAAGCATTCGATTTCTATTATAACGTGTACAGTTCATTACAATAATACTAATAAATACCATGACAGCACTTTGTGTTATGTTTGACAATAACGAAAAAAAATAATTGTAGACCACTTGAGCTGGAAAGTCCTCTAAAAAGTATTGCTGGTACATTTTAGTACAAACATTTTCCGCCTGAAAGAACTCACAAACAGGTCAAACAAGCAAAAACCAAGCACAATATCCCAGTAATATCATTACAGCCGGTGCAGCAGCAGAACGATCATGTAGCTTGTAATTTCGTAGCAATTTGCAGACCTGTTATCTAACCCGCCCGGCAAACAACTTTAACAGGCGAACGTCCTTTTATAATACACTTAGCAAGCGCGTTATTCTGTCTTTTCGTCTATTTACTTTATATTTTTACTTTTGGTTTGTTGCAAGATGATTTGTAAATTGTTGACGTTGCCTAAAACAGTTCAGAGATTTTCCTGTATTTCCTGACCCAGATGCCGTTTATAATTTCGTCAATTAATGACTCTTTCAAAAGTTCATGGTTTGTTAAAACAAAGACAAGAACTTGGGGCTTTTCCATAAACTAAATAAATAAAAACACCTGAAATACCTACAACGATTCCATAAGTGTTTATTGTACTTATTGATTATGGTGCATACGTCTCCTTTTAAGTTGAATTAAATTATTTTTGTTTACACTTAATTCTATGTTACGACATAAACTAAAAAAAATTAGTATATTCTCCGGCGTATCATAATGATTTAAAACAAATTTGAACTTAATTGATCGTATCAGCCATGTTCTGGGAATACATTATAAACCGTGGAAATAGGCATTCTATAAGTATATCTATAGTATAGTGACAAAACGACCAACATTTTTCTAATTATGTATATTGCGTCTGATCGAGATAATTATACAACTTTAATCTACGATAGCATTCCGCCTGAGTTGAGAACGAATATGAAATACGAAACTAATTTGGTTGAACCGAGAGTTAATTAGATTCAACAAAGAACCAATCTGTTTCAACAGTGATTAGATTGGTTGAATTGAGAAATTATTTAATTGAAAAGATAATTCATTTGGTTATGTAACTAACTTTGTTGCGATACTTTTCTAGTTGATAGGGTAACTTTTAACTGAAGTTAATGAAAGATATGTTAAGAGTTTGTAGATGTTTGTTTGTGTTATAGTCTGTATGACGAAACCTATCTCCTGTCCGTCTAGTAAACTATTGCTTAGCTCCCAGGTAGATGGAAGGTCAGGAGACAGGTTTCAACATACAGACTATAGTGGTTAGCGTATGATAGTTTGGTGTGAGAGCAACAGATTCGATCACCGGCGTATCTACAAAAAAAGATGTTAAAATATTCCAAAAAGAGCGCTTTAATCTGCGTGAAACCACTGTTATTAAACACACCACATATAAAACACGTTCCAAAACAAAAGCAACCACGATAATCTTGAAATTATTCCAACTGCCCCATTTATGCAGTAATGCCAATAATCAACATCAACTACCTTTCAGACGTATCGGAATGGCGAAACCTCATAAAAGCAGTCAACTCTGGGTTCTGCTTAAGTTGTTTTTCAAATCCCATCTCTATAACGAGCAGCCTGGCTCAACTGATCCTTGGTTATGGATGTTAACAACAATTGATGCTGGAGGCGGTACGAGGTCTGTAATTACAAAACATGAGAGCATCATTAGACCTTGACTGCGCTCTTCTTCTCCCTCACACTCTCCTTGTGCCTCTCTCTAGTCCAGAGACCGGAGTAAATGAGTTGATAAACGGCTGAATTTGGAGTACCACAAGGTGATGGTCTAGGACCGTTCTTCTTTTATTTCGTATATTTATTAGGTACTTGTAGCACGTGTGTCGTAACGGAGTGAGAACACAGACGAGTGTGTTTAGTTCGTGAAATGTAGCAGAATGTCACCGACCACCATTGGTTGACAATGAAATTTATTTTTTGTCCCTTGTTTAAACGTTCTCAAGTAGACTATCAGTATTGAAAGACTGTACCACTCTGTAGAACAACTGTAAATTTCGACCGACGTTTTAGATGCTGCGATTCCAAATGGAATGCCAAGTATGTTTGTCAGTTCATTCTGAACCAAAATATTCTGCAAGGTTAAGACGATATTTTCCCCATGTCTCCATTACTAACAGTTTGCATTACACCTTAATCGGTCTCTACCGATACTTGACATCATCTATAAATGGTTTGGTCAAGTATGGTTACAATACATTCACAAAAGTGATATTTCCAAAAAAAGCTGAGTAAAAAGCTGGAGTTTCAATAACAAAGCTGTTACTGCGGCCTTGTGGAATGGAAATAGCTGCATCGCAGGTGGCTGCCAGTTATGATGGTCATTTTGTCATTCTTGGTCCTTGGAACTGTTTTCTGGAGCCATTACCCGACTGTGATTTCTGTAATTGACAGTTATTTTCTTTGTTGCTCCATGTTTTGTGCTGTCTAAGTTATACCTGACTAACTGGTTCTCAAATTACATAAATAATGAAATTTTCCTAATTGGAAAGATTATGGCTCATTTGCGTTTTTTAAGTAAACTGTAATAATAAAGTAAGCAATATTTCAGATGAAAGAAAACCAACTGGAGATCTATAATTAATGTAAACAAGCATTATTTGTGGAGTGATAATTCTAATGATAATTATTATTTCGTCGGTTTCTACATTTACTGAGCAGACAAAATGAAAAAAAAATCTCATAGTAATGACAGTAGTTATGAGATGACGTGCAACTTAAATATTCTGCGATAGAACACAGGTTGAACGGTTGAATATGTTATTACTGAATAAAATTTTGAGTACCAAATTGGTAATCATGAATTACGAAAACGAAATAGGTAAAGTTATTTCTCAAATGGATATGAAAAGGGTTTTCGTTTTAATAGTTGGTTGTGTAAAGTAAAGCCTTAGTTCTGTCATAGATAAAACATAACTGGTTGGTCTACGGTTGTGTTGTTTTTAATTGTTTATATGAAAGCTAATTGTTTATATGAAAGCTGCAGCTTTACTGTAATAGGCTTTCCAACCACGAGTAGCACTATTTAAAAATAATTTATAACACTTTATTAAGTAAATTACACTTTATTTCTCTGTATACTAGGTTCTTTGTATGGCTATTAAAGACGTTATTTGGTTCCAGCTTGCAACTGTAACGGTTTCTCCAACCGTTGCTACTTCGACAAGGACCTGTACGAGCTCACGGGCCACGGCGGCCACTGCTTGGACTGTTCGGGCAACAGGGATGGCCCTAACTGTGAGAGATGCAGGGACAACTTCTACCAGAGAGAAGATACGGCTTGTATCGCCTGCAACTGCAATGAAGTCGGTAAGTTATGATTCCAGGACTGGTTGTCAAAGCACATCAGGGTCTGTTGAGAGAAAATGTGTGGTACACTACCCCAGAAGAGGACATAGTCCTAAACAGCCTCAGTCGAGTTGGGTTTCGGCTCACTGGACTGGGACATCTCGACGACGACACCCCCTCTCTTAACTGAACTTTAAGAGACCTAGGCTGGATAAATTTAGATCAAAACGGACAAGTATGTTAACGTGCAAAATACTGTACAAATGTATGGACGTAGAATATCTATAACAAATCTGTCATGGGGATTATCAATTAAAACTTGTTATCAACGTTATAAAAGTTGACTTCTTATTAAGGTTTGCAATAACATATAATTAGGGGCCGGATGAAACAAAGGGTATTTGAAAATGATATTTATTATCGAGGGGCTTATTATTGAGGTCCCACTTTATGAATTAAAAACACAGTTGCAAGTAGCAATGCTTAATTTTGCGATGTTTCTAAAAACTTGTCAGTAAGAAATAGTTAGTCGGACGTAAGTATATTAGAAGTCATAAGTATAAGTCGGTAAGTTGAAGATCCCAGCCACAGAGAAGTAGTGAAGTCCGTCCATGTGATACATCAAACTGTACAATAAAACTACGCTAAGTGATCGTTCACTTACATACCCATACCAACTGTACCGCAAAAAGGCTATCTGTTTTTTAATAAACCTATTCTTATGGAACCCATTTACTTTGGCATAATGTCCTTTGTAGACACCCATGTTCTTACTCGCCGAACTTACACTCTTGAACGTGTCCTTTAAACACTCTGCGTACTTTTCGTTACTTAACACTCCTCATCCTTTCCCAGGATCACGCAGTCTCCAATGTAACAGCGAGGGCAGATGCCAGTGCAAGCCAGGAGTCACCGGGGACAAGTGTGATCGCTGCGACGACAACTACTACGACTTCGGCCCTTGGGGTTGCAAACCCTGCGACTGCTACGCTCCTGGCAGCTACCTCAACCAGCCGCGTTGCGACACGGTGTCGGGCGTCTGTCAGTGCAAGGAACATGTGGAGGGCCAGCGGTGTACTGGGTGAGTACGTCACCTGAAGACTATGAAGTTTTTAATAGGCGTTGAGTGAGTGCAAAATTAACAGTCTCAGGTGTAATCAGAGAAGTGCTTAAGCTGTCTTCAAACTGTCCAGATGCTTGCTCTGGGCTTTTTATAAATGGTCCTGTGTATACAACCAGCTGATCGTAGTCAGTAAACAATTATTCCATCCATTTAAAACTCATTCTTCACTCACCTTCGACTTAAAATACGAACCTTGGCCCTCGTCATATATATATCTAAAATAATCTTAGACACTTAAAACTACACAGTTGTCACGTTGAGCAAAATAAATAAGGTCCAGACTAGCGTTTGAACTAACGGATTGTGTTTGGGAGATAACAATGTATAAACGGCAGTGTTTTGGGCTTTCCATTTTTTCAGATATTTTATGGTATCTACTTTGCAGAATCTTACTCCAAACACACATCAACATTGGCATTTTAGTGGTTATGAGGAATAAAACGATATTTCCACTCACTAAGGAATTCGTACAAATCAAACCTAAAAATTTCAAATTTAATAAATGAAAACGCAGGAAATGGGGTTTCAATCATGTTAGGCTATCTTAAAATGGCCTAAGTTTTGGTTCGAATTTTGTGTGAACATGATGATTCGGCATAAATCGATATCTAAACTAAAATTTTATCTTTTTTAGATGCAAGCCAGGTTTCTTCAACATGGATGAGAACAATGAGTTTGGATGTACACCTTGCTTCTGCTACGGACATTCCTCCGTTTGCAGATCTGCTCCGGGATACTCAAAAGGTAAAACTGTTCAATCGTATGTTTCGGTATATTTAACCAAACCATTATTTTCTCTCTTTGCCAAACTAATAATAGCTTCTTAAGTATTAAAATAAATATCAGAATTTTTTTATCTGAAAGTATGCTATTTTGTAAAAAAATTGATTATTGCATTAAAAAAAATATTCTTTCACTTTAAAAGAGGTTTTTTAAAGAATGAAGAGACATAAACGGGTTGAGATGTAAATTTAATAATGACACACAACCTAATGAAAAAGCAAGTCAACGGTTTTGCCAAAACAATCAAAGAGACTCAAGGTGAGAATTGATTAATCAATGGCTGTATGAAAGTTATGGTGGGTAGTTTAACGGATTACTATAAAGTGTATTACAAATCTAAGAGTAATGCCCTAACCTGTCGTATGTTGCTGCAGTGCTGGTGGAGAGTATGTTTGCCCGCAACAATGAACGTTGGACAGCGGAAGACACACAACATTCTGTCATCCCTATGCAGTACAACGGCATCACACAATCCATCGGAGTCAGCTCGCCTAGCAGAGACCCTGTCTACTTCGTAGCTCCAGGTCTGTTTATTAATCTGTTGTACAGCCTAGAGAAACCAAACCAACCATAAAGAGAATATTAAGCAAGAAACGTTTACTAAAATCGCTTTGTTAGCTAGATATCCGAAATTTTGTAGTTTTGTATTCACATTTTTATTCTAAGTCAATCTTTATGAAACTTGGTACCACATGCATTTTGAGGTAGAAAAGACCTATGCAAAAATTACTTTGACCCTATTTAAAATTTCAAAATGACAGATTTCTTATTTTTTTTACTACAAACATGGTTTATTTGAAAAAAAAATATAAGAACACTTTTATTTAGCATTTAAAATTCCCTATCAATTTTAACTACGTCCAAATAGATTAAATAAAAGATAGCTGAAATATTACGATTTTAGTTGTAAAATAAAGCAAAATGAGTAACATGACTAACTTAAACTTTTTTCACCCATACTTCCATTCTCCTACACACCTGATTTGCATGAGTGTTTTCTTTGAATATTATGTCTCTGTGGTTTTATTGATTTTTAAAATTAACTATCCATATTGATAGTCCGAAAATATGGGCTACTTTTACCCTTTAATACTATCAATCTAACAATAATCAGGCTCTTTTTTCAATTTAAGTTTATTCGTTTCAATTGCCAATTCAATTTTTTATCTAAAGTTGATCTTTTCCAACTTGCACGAATCATATTACATGAATAATCGTACTTGTATCTGGTTTTGAAACCAATCCATATTTCAAATCTAGTCTCAATACAATTGTACTAAATCCACATTGTCCAATGTTTGCTGGTTCTGTTACCAATCCGTATCATTTTCAGATCGGTTCTTGGGTGATCAGAGAGCAAGTTACAATCAGGACTTGGAGTTCAGACTGAGGATCGGTGAGAACAGTCCAACCCCCACAGTGGAGGATGTTGTGATCGAAGGCGCTGGACTGACCATTGCACAAACCATCTTTGGCCAAGGAAACCGTGTTCCTGCTGTAGAGGTAGGAAAACTTTAGCTCATCTTATAGTTTATCTCATGATGATTTGCTTAGTAAACAGTTTTGATGTATTAATTTTCAAGATTTTATTCGACTAAAAGAATAGACCTACTTATTGAACATATTTGATTTAAAGATTTTGACAATGAGAAAAAAATCAATGAGAAATTTGGTGTTTTATCTAAAATATTGGAAAGTATCCCCATATAGACACGTATACATTGCATTCCCGTGTTAGAATTTTACCCAGTTTTAGAATAAAAATCAACCTGTCAATATTATGAAAACTAGTTTATGTTGTTAAATAGAATGGAAAATATTATCTTATCACATACCAACATCAGGGTAACCAAAATTATGGGATGATAGAACTTTATCAACTATATACCATAAAACTGATGTATATAATCAATGGTAGAACATACTGTGGATGACATAATTGAAATAATTAAATCAGGTCTCTTTTGATTCAAATATATAGTACCTATGCCGTAAATTATTTCAAATGCACAGGAAAAAAATTGGAAAAACAATAATATTTTATAAAACGAATATGGATACTTTAATAAATACACTATATTGTTTAAATCGACTAGAAAATTTCAAAAGATAATAAAAAACTGATACAAAATTTTCTGCCAATTTTAATCCAAAATGTTAAAAGGGCTACACGTTGTTAAAATGTTAAAAGGATACACGTCAATATTTTTTGTGCAATATCATATTGTGCAATCATATTGAATTGTAACAAGACCACATTAAAAAAACAGGCCGTAATACTCGTAAAGCATGACGTCACGATAGAAGACGGCAATTACGTAGGTATTCATTTATTTATTTTCCAAGGAAAGATTAAAACAAGCAGCTGATCAAAAACGGTAAACATTACGTCATTGCCGTCTTCTATTGTGACGTCATGCTTGACGAGTTTCCGACCATACACAGTTCAATAATGTTGTGCATCCAGCATCCTACCAAGTCGTCATAATCGAGTAGATGCACTGGCAGATTGAAAGGATATTTTACAATACCAACCACCCATACATGATTCAATTATTGAATATTTCACTTTTTTTTTTAAACTTGTTGTATTCACTCAGCACAATCGGATTATAACCCATACATGTTCAATAATATTGTGCAATATGAAATATTGCAATAATATTCCTCTTATCCACGAAGGTAGGATTTTAGAATTAAGTCCCTACATCAATGTACCTAGTTTCAGCTTTTCGTCTGAAATAGCTATGCAAATAATAACACGCTAACACTATTGTGCTGACCCTTTCATCATCAACCACTATTGGTCTTTGAAACACTCCAAATTGACTTGCCAAAATCCCAAAGGCGTTTTCAACTCTACGCCTTGCACGAGATGATCGATAGTGAAATACAACTTCATCTGGGGTCAAGCTGGTTTGGCAGAATGGTTTCAGGAAATTAAGGTGCAAAGGCTTCGTCTCCTACAAAAACAAATGGCAATTGTTTGTCACTGTTGGCAAATTGGCAGGTTGTAGCATGTCCACCTTTTTTTAAACAAAGCATTTCCAAATTCAGTGTTTCCCAAGACCCCTCCGTCAGATACCCCGATTACGCTGACATCTACCATTATGAACTCGTTATTGGCATCGACAACTGCGAGCAACACAACACACACAAAAATTTTTGTAATTATTGTAGCAGTGCGATCCAGATCCTGGTGGTTTGCGAATCACAATGTGATATTGCTATCGACAGCGCCAAAGTTTGCATCACAGTTTGCAAAGTTCCATCGATTATTGAACTCTTGTGCAGTTGATTTTCATTCCTATTCTGATTTTGGTATCTGTAAAATAACACACAAACTTTTTTAAAGAACGGTTTACAAAGTTCATCTAAATATCGATCGGACAGTGCATATTGACCTGGTTAAGAATTTTAAAAATGCATACATCATACCGCTTCAAAAGAGTTTCTTGAAAATGTTTAAAGATCAAATTATTTTATGAAAAGAATGAAAGGCAGATATTTGAGTTGGTCATCATTTTGCGATCCACCCTTAGACGATAAATTTTATTTCAATTGTGACACGTGGTACAGTTGTTCTATTATTTTTCAGCATGAAGTTGCAACCTCAAAACCTGGGCCCTCCAAAAAGCCAAATATTAATGCAAACGAAGAGTTATTGGCAAAAGTTCGTAAACTGCTTGATACACTACCGGACAATTATGAGAAGATAGCTATGGCTTGGGCAGTACTGAAGAAAATTGAACCACAGCTGCGAATGTTGGCTAAAACGGCCTTAAAGAAGGTTTTATTGAGGGTCCGATGGGTTCGTTGGGCCGTGACTGCGTACAAATTAATGGACAAAGCCGTACATCTACTCCGTCCCATGGTTCAGTCGCTATTTTGACCATGGTCCCTATTTCGATCAAGCAACAAAACACCACTTACAACCCGTGCAAGATAAGAATCAACAATCCGCAGTTCAATATTACGCTGATCAGCATAATATGCAACCTACCTTACTAATTTTTAACCTCCAGTAACTGCTAAGACTACCAGCAAATACCAAAGACTCTTCTGTATATTCCAGAGTAATCACAATGTTAGCATAAAAATGACAAAGGCTGATTTGTATTAAGATTTCTTCAAGTTTTATGTTTTGTTAGAGGGCTTCTTTTATTTAGGGGAGTTATCAAACCCCTTTTTGTAGAATAAAATAAAACGGAATAGAAATAAAAAAAATAATAATAATATACTATTATTATTATTTTTAGGGGTGTAGTTTTAGAAAATAATTACTTTCTCTGTTAACTTTTTCAAGAAGTTATTTCTCTGTTAACTATTGACTTAATAAATTGTCTATCTAAAAGAAAGGTTTATTGATCTTACCTGTATATAATCCTTCAATCAGTGTTAAAGCATAGGTTTCCACTACAAAATTGCATGTGCAGTAATAGTACTTGTGAATTTGAGGTCTTCAAAAGAATTCCCTGTCGCAAGATAGCGTTTAGCTGAAGACAAACGTTGACTTACAGAATTGGCATCCCTCATAGAAGTGTCGACTTTATTAATATGAGGCTGCAATAAGTCATCAAACGATTCTGCGTCCAATCTGAGAAATTATTTAAGGCCACTTGGCTCATTAAATCGAAGCTCATTTAGCAGTTCATGTGTAAAGTCACTTCTTCTTTAACCTCTCCTTCATCCAAATCCTCTTCTTCCTCTTCCTCGTCAGCAATGTCATACCACACACGCTGCAGCTATACCACATCACTCATTATAACTATACTTTGTACAGTATAGCTATACTGGTTTTAAAACTACGAACAAAGACTGTACTGACAAGTATTGAAAGCAATATTAATAGTACGCTGCACAATATTACCGTGTATGGTCACAGTTCAATATGTTTGCGCAAATTGCACAATAAATATTGACTGTGTGTCAGCCCCTAAAATTAAAGTTGTTGAAGTCATAATACTATAATACTAGTTATAATTCAACAGAGGTAAAGTAATTTGTACAATTTTAGCTCAAATATGTATCCATAAAATAAATATTTGAACTTTTTTTGAACTTTATTTTTTGTAGTTTACCAAAGCTATTTTGATGGCTAAAAGTGTACTTTAATCTTTTTTTTCAGGACAACAGCTACAAATTCCGTCTACATGAAGATCCTGACTACGGATGGCAGCCCAGGCTGTCTGCCAGGGACTTTATGAGTGTTCTGGCCAATCTTACTGCTATTAAAATTCGAGGAACGTACACCACTCAAGGTAATAAGGTCATTGACTATGAGCCAGGCGTAGACTAATGTAACTTAACTGTGATGAAAAGAGCTCTACCCAAATGTAAGTTAAGGGCTTCTTAACTTATTTTGGAATTTTACTACTACGTAAGTGGCATATTTTTGTTCTATACAAATACATCCTAAATACCAGATAAACATTTAATATACACAAATATAAATAAATTATGTTTGCCTATTTTTTTATATTTAATCTTTAGTTACTAATAAATCTTATAGCTACAAGGTTTAAAGAGCTCAAACATGTCATGTAATTTCCACTTTAGACCGTGGTTTAAGACTTAATAAGGAGTTTGTCCCAGTATATTTTGAAAATCCACTGAAGACTTTATACGCTTAAAGATAATTCAACAGTCTGTGGTAATAAACTAATATTATCAGAATTAATTATATTGTTGGTTATAATAAGTACTGAACAAGTTGAACAAATTATATCATATAAATTGAACGTTGTTTAAATACCTTTCTTCAGTATCGATAGGACGATAGATGGATTAGCGACTACAGAAATTTAAAAATCACTTTTATTTTGGTAATCGGGAGGTAAGTTAACCCATCTTTAAAAATAAAAATTTTTGTTATTGTGTATTTTCTTACAAACAATTGTCTCTATTTTAGTGAATTAAATGTATCGATTGACAAATAACGATTTAAAATTTAAATGTTCCAGGTGTTGGTTTCCTGGACGACGTCAAGCTCCACACAGCTCGTCGTGGCGCGGCCGGGGCCCCCGCCTCTTGGGTGGAGATGTGTACTTGCCCCACAGGCTACGTGGGGCAGTTTTGTGAGTCCTGCGCCCCCGGATCACGACACGACCCCCCCAACGGGGGACCATTCGCCCCCTGTGTCAGCTGCAACTGTAACGGCCACGCAGACATTTGTGACTCAGACACTGGTAACATAGTTTTCTAAATTCGCCAAATAAGAATTAAATACAAATTAATATTATTAAAAAGTATTTAATAAATGTTTAACTAGAGTGGCTCATTTATATTCATTGAATCAAATTAAACTTGATTTTATGTTAATGTAAAACCGTTAATTCAAATCACCTAATTTATGTTAAACATTTTTTTAAATTTAGTTATTGAACAGTACTTAATCTGCAAACCAACCATGAAACTAAACTGCAAACACAATAGTTTAAAGTATAATGGGACATTTTGAACGGATCTTTGTTCATTGAATATTGAACACTACTTGATAACGGTTATGAAATTCAATGTAAACATTTTTTTCAAGAACTAAAATGTAAATTTACCATGTGAACTAATTGAGGCAAAAATCTTATATTTGTTGGCTTAATAATCACTTGTTAAATTAATTGGCTTAATAATTGCTTGTTAAATTAATTGGCTTAGTAATTGCTTGTTAAATTAATTGGCTATTTTGCTAGAATTACCTGACTTATTTTTATATTATAAGTTTTAGTTTTATCTATTTTGCGAATCTTGGAATGCAGGTTTAAATGTAAAAAATTACGTATTAGTGGATTTCCTTAGACTTTTACAATAACCGTAAAGTGACTGTCTGCCTTTTAAAAACTCCCTTATTTATTACTGTATAGTTCCTTTTAATTATTTAGGCTTGTATAATTTTAAGGCTTGTTGATTTTTGCGCAGGTCGTTGTATCTGTCAGCACAACACGGCAGGAGACAACTGTGAAAAGTGTGGACGAGGTTTCTATGGCAACGCTCTCGACGGAACTTCCGATGATTGCAAACCTTGCCCCTGTCCCAACCAGGGAGCCTGCATACAGCTGGAGGACGAGGACCAGACAATCATCTGTTTGGAGTGCCCCAAGGGCTACAGCGGTCAGTAGAATGAAATTTTAAACTATATTCAAAATCTTTAAACAAATCCTTATTTTTATATTTTACAAAGCATTATCAAACTCACTCTTATATTGGTTCCAAAAAGTAAAATAAATACATTTTAAGTTGGACTTTTGTGTCAGTATATTATTTTTATGTTTTAGGATCTGGATTTTCAAACCTCAAACATTATTTTTAGATGGTTTGAAGCTCTTTACAACGCTGTTATTGTTCTTACAGTTAATTTCAAGTTTAACTCACTATTTTGGTGAAAAAATAATGAATTATGAGGAATATTTTTGAAATGGTTGTCTTGTCTTTATTGTTTTTGATTCTATACATTCAATTTAGTCACTAACCCGCTACAACTTAACTAAGTATTGTTGAATCATTGTTTGTGTAAATGTTGATCTAATTTATGTTTAGCATTGGTAATTGAACGCTAACCATATTTACCTACATTCTACATAGAAGTGTGAGTGTGGGACATCTTGTAATTTTATTGAAAAACTTTTTTGAAGATTGTATTACCGTATGTAAAAGGTTGATCTTTAGCTGAATGACAATAATATGTATTATTAACTAAATTTAACTTACTATGATTTCTTACCAGGTGGCTAAAAGACAATCTAAAATTGATTGTCCTGGTAAAGAAATATTTAGTTTCTTGCTTTAAAAAATCCCAATATCTACTTTGCAGGACCCCAATGCGACCTCTGCAGCGACGGCTACTTCGGAGACCCCAAGGGTCGCCACGGTCCCATCAGGCAGTGCCAGGCTTGCGACTGTAACCTCAACGTGGACCTGAACGCTGTAGGAAACTGTAACAGAATAACCGGACAGTGTCTGAAGTGTATCTACAACACAGGCGGCGACCAATGCGACCAGTGTCTTCCTGGTGAGTGAAAAAGTACCCGGATGGATGCAAAGTCAAAGGATTGTTAGTCTAATTTAAATTCTGTTAAAGTTGGTTTCGTTTAAAAAAAAAATAAATCACTGGTGGGAAAAACTATGTTGTTTCCAATTTTATGTGGATAAAGTATAAAATATTTCAAGCCCACATTGCATTAAATATGTATATTTTTCATAAAATAAATATTAAACATTAACTTATAAAAAGGAAAAATGTTTGTTTTACATCAAATACACATTAAATTTGATGTAAGATAGGTATACAATTTTTACATTTATTAATTTATCAGTACAACATTTTGTACATAGACGAAATATATTTTGAATATAAGAAATTCAATTCCATTTTGATGCTTTCCACTTATAATTTTTCTCAGATTATTTTCTCAGGTACTGAGGTTGACTCTAGGAGGTCCTCTATATGTGATCAGCTGAGTGGACAATGTCAGTGTAAACCTCACATTGTATATTGCAGGATACTACGGTGACGCCTTGGCCATACCTAAGGGTGACTGTGAGCCATGTCAGTGCTACCTGCCAGGTACTGAGGTTGACTCTACAGGACCTCCTATATGTGATCAGCTGAGTGGGCAGTGTCAGTGTAAACCTCATGTGACTGGAGTAAACTGTGACCAGTGTCAGGCAGGATACTACAACATTGTGTCTGGACAGGCAAGTTAATGACTAAACAAGCACCAATGACTTAAACAATTTTAGTATTTTTATATCCTTTATGTAAAAAAATTTAATTTCAGAAAAAAATTATAGTGAAATTATTTATTTAAATATTACAATATTATTGTAGTTTTGAAATTGGCACTCTCATCTATCTTAGAATATTGAAAACATTTTTGTATAAATAAAAAGTAGACAATTAATTTAGTTTTATTATTTGTCATTATATTCTATCTTTTCATGGAATCTTTAGCATTTTGTTGTTGTTACCTTCATAGTTTTGCCTTATATTATCTCTAAAATAAGATTAAATCTAACAACTTCTCAACACTGATAAAATTTAAAAATAAAGTTACAAATTTTAATTGAAATTACTTAAATCTCTGTCTTTAGGGTTGCCAATCTTGCAACTGTGACCCGGTGGGTTCCCTGAACCAGTCTTGTGACGCTGTGACGGGTCAGTGCAACTGTCGCCCGGGTGTGACGGGTCAACGGTGCGACATCTGCGAGCCTTACCACTACGGTTTCTCTGACGACGGCTGTGAAGAGTGCAAGTGTGATCTTGTAGGTTCCCTCCAGCTACAGTGCGATGCTTCAGGGCAGTGTCCGGTGAGTGTTCTTAGCTATTTGTTAAGAAAGTGCCCTGATATTGTTGAGAGTTCTATGTTTTGAAACAAACTTTTCTAAACAAACAGTCTTTGATCATAAAACTGTTAGTGGATTGTAGTAGCTCAGTTATACCTTCTGCCCATGTAAAAATTTTAATTAAAAGGTCAGTTTCTCAACGTACAAATCTCAAAGGAGAATACATTTTCATGGTTAGTAACTTTTATCAGCAGCAACAACCCTCACCAAAAGTTTTTATTGCAAGAAAAGTCAGAACTAAACTTTTGATTGTTTCCATACTTGACCTAGCTGTATTTACAAATTTTGCTTTTAATTTAAATTTTCAATTATCATTGTTGAGATGAGGACCCCACCTAGGGTATTTTAACCCAAATATGAGTGAAGGATGAGTGTAGAATGGTGTGAGATGATGTGTATAGCTTTGTTACTGGCCAAGGCCAGACCAGTTGTTTCATTAAAGTAAATTTGAAGGTTCTGTACATAAAGTAGTATCATTAGTTCAGGACCATTTATGAAAAGTAAAACACTTTTTTCAAGATCAAACCAGTAAATGAATGGTAGGCTAAGGAAACAGAGTATAATAGTAACATAGCTTCTCTCACTCCTTAAAATACTTCCAGTTAAATCCCTATCTCCCTACATTTTACCTTGTGGGGGGGGGGGGATATCTTCTCCTTTAAATCAAGTCCTCATGCCGTGGCCGTGGCTGACAAGTCATCACAAAAGTAAATTATTTTTACTAAATACAAGACTAATGAATGCCGTTATTACAGTGTTTGGAGAATGTAGAAGGTCGTAGGTGCGACAGATGTAAGGAGAACAAGTTCAATCGGCAGCAAGGATGTGTCGACTGTCCTGCGTGCTACAATCTCGTACAGGACGCTGTCGACAAACACAGGGGGAACCTCAAACATCTCAACTCTGTACTCAAGGAGATCCAAGACAACCCGACTGTCATTGACGATGTCGACTTCGACAAGAAACTCCACGTCGTACAGGAATATGTGGAAGATCTTTGGAGAGACGCTCGCGACGCTACTGGAAGTGAGCAAATGTGTATAGTAGAACCTCGATAACATAACTCACTCGATAATAAGACTAAGGGATTATTAAATAAGACTTTTCATCAAGGTTGACTTCTATGCAGGTTTGCAATAACATGTGGTCAGGGGTGAAATAAATTCTTGGTAATTTTAAAATAACTCTTGTTATCGAGGTTCCACTGTACTAAATATTATTTATGTTTTGTAGTTGTTTAGAAAGACAATTTTACATAGTTATAACAACAGATTTTTACTATAAATTTTAAATAATTATTTTTTTTATTCCAAAAAAACTTTTTAAACCTCGTGATATGTGTAAAATACATTAAAATCAACACTTTGATTTCCACATATTTTGTGTTCTTATTCATTTTTGGCAAAAGCTTTGTTCTTGGTGTGACATTGTAAAATGTAAAATTATAATTATATTTTGTTTCATTTTTTTACAATCTACTATTTCTTTTGAAAATAATACTTACCATCATCATTAACAATCGTAATTATTTTGAAAACCTAAAAAACTGTCTTTGTTTAAGCATTTTTTATTTAATGTTTTTAAAATCATATTTGAACTTGCAAGTCCACGAATTTAAAAGGTAATTTGCGTTGATCCCAAGCTTGAATTAAAGCGCTGCTAGATGATGAAACCGTGATTAGTTTTTCATTTGCTATTTTCTTTTCTAATAATTGTTCAAATCTGAAAAAGTCTTTGAACTTTACCAATGTTCTATGAGTCTTACAGTTTAAATCACAACATTAAATTTTGGCTACAGTATTTAATATTTTATGTTTTCAAGATAACAAAAAACATTTATCAACATTACTTTTTTGATCATAACTTAAATCAATACTTGAAAAATCATAATATCAGAACTGGCAAATTAAAAATGAGTTAGATTTTTATATTTTTACTAGCTGACCCGGCGAACTTCGTATCGCCTAAGTTATAGGTTTCCCCTAAGACAGACCGATGGAAAGAAAGTACCGTTACGTTTAATTTTCAAGATGATCTCGTTCGCATCGCTCAATCACGTCCTGGTTGAAGTTCGTTCGCTACGCTCACTCACCTTTGGGTTGGAGCTCGTTCGCTACGCTCACTCACCTTTAGGTTGGAGCTCGTTCGCTGCGCTCACTTGCCTTCAGGTTAGCTCGTTCGCTACGCTAACTCGCCTCCAGGTTGAAGTTCGTTCGCTACGCTCACTCACCTTTTGGTTGCAAATTAGCTGTTGTCATAAATGTAAAAGAAATAATAGTGCTGCACCCTGTTGGTAATCCTTGTAACTTTAATGCTATTGAACATCATAGAACAGAACCAACTTGTTTAATTGAAACAGCTGTTAAGATTCATTCCATTTCTCATAAGGTTAACATGGGAAACTCCAGAGCCACTGGAGCAGAGCCCTTTTAAGAATTTCGAAACTGGAAATAGTTTACATCCGATTCGCATACCTACAGAATTTACACACCAAATTTCATAACGATCGGTGAAGTCGTTCCGGAGGAGTTTGCAGACAAACACTGTGACACAAGAATTTTATATATTAGATTTTATCATCAAGCTAAGCTATTCTTTACATATTTCAGTCAACAAAGACAAATCTCTGGTGGAAGAAGTACAGGCTGTTAAAAAACGCCTGGATGATGTCGAAGCATTGATCAAGCAAGCTGACAACTGGATAGCTCAGGCGGACACAGAGACTAAACAAGCTGAAATAAACGCAACTCAGGCAGAGCACACAATCGGGCAAGCTCAAGATGTTCTACAGGTTGGTTGAAAATTTAGATTTTTGTGGAACTTACTTTTCTTTGTCTTAGGGCAAAAGGCTCTAGCCCAGGATTGATTTTCACACTAGTGTAGAACTAGGGGTTGCGAAATGATCACTTATGAAAATCCATTGATGATCTGATGGGAGCCAAGTCCGGTGCTATACAAATAGAGCAGATCGCTCCTCAGTAACTGTACTTTTAAAGTACCATGTTTTTTAACAATTGACAAGAGAATTACTATTCCATCAGGCAGTTGTAAACTGGGAATTTCTTGAATCTATGAATCTCCTTTTCTGTTCAATGTTGATACTACAGTCCTCGTCACCCTAAGTTGAGGCAGCCAAAGGCCGCACTAGATATACGCCGTGCGGCCTTGGGCTGCCTCAACTTAGGGTGGCGAGGACTATAGGCATTTTTTGCTCATTTAGGAACTTTATTCCAATGTGTCAGTTTTCACTAATTGGTACTTGCTTTTCTTTCATATTTTGTTCTAAGAAAAGAATGATTCAATAAAAAGTCTTCTCGCTTCAAACTACTGTATTTGCTTCATTTAAAATGTAATGTATAATTCTTGTCAAGCAAAACTAAAGACTATTTTTAACATTTTACTTTATAGCTAAATATTATTTAGAATCTGTACATTTGAGTCCTCAACTTTACTCACATACGTAATTTTCATCCATATCTATGTCTAATTTAATTAGTCTAGGTTGACAATTTTTTTTTTGTGTATCCAATAACAAAATTTGATATTTTATCTGTTTTACTCACATAATTTTACTGTTATTCAGGACGCTCTAGACTATCTTCAGGCAGACGGAGCAACAGCATTGGCCAAAGCTGTGGAACGATCCGCACTGTTTGGTCAACAGAACCAACAAATGTCAGATATTGCTAGAGAGGCTCGGAACCTTGCTCAGGAGTAAGTAAATTTGATCATCTGAGTAGCCAAGGTGTTATGTTGCTTGCCATAAAATCTAAATACATTGGTTTGATCCTGGACAGATGCCACTTGTAATTGCACTATGCTAATGCTGTATACAGTTTATGCTAGGAAGAAGACCAGGCGTTAAACAGGTCTCTTACAAAAATGTGAAAAAATGCCAATGCCATAAATAAAACAAATAATATATTTGACAAGGAATTGCCATGGCCTTTAAATTAAATCTTTGAAATCTAAAATTAACTTCTCCATATCAGTGATATTCATCTTTTAACCAAACGACTAATGGTAGTATAGTTTAATTTATGTTTTTTAGCTACCAGTATATGTTTTATAGTATGTTATTTTATATTTAGAATTTAGTACCTTCTAAAGGTGTTATAAAGCAGATTATTTTAGAAAAAAAATAATAATCGGCAAAATATTAAATACTTAAGTTAGCTTTGATTCCTGTACTGCAAACAATGAGTGCATATAATACTATGGTTTTTTAAACTAAAAATTCAACCATAGTACCAAATTTAATGTTACTGAAATAATTTCCTATGAACTATTTATAATAAAATTGACAAAAATTGACTTGGTACAAGATAAGATTTTATGTATGAAATCCATAATTTGGTTTTGCTTAGAACCCATTGTGTGTTTAATTATTTATAGAATTTATTTTCTCTCATTTTTAATTTATTGTATTCTGTTCAAAGTCAAGAAGAGAGGGCGGCAGAAATTCATAAAATTGCTGAAGCTGCTGTGAATCTGTCAACCCAAGCGTATGACATTGCGAAAGACGCCATCAATCGTCAGAAAAACATCAGGTATTACAGTTTGCATTCATCTTCTTCATTCACTTAACCTTTGACCTTACAGTATTTCGATATTTACTTTGGGGAGACTAAGTTCTGGTAATTAAAATGATCAACATATTTTTTTATAACAATGCAATTTAAAAAACACGTAGCATTTTGTACTGTTAAGTGTCGTATTGTATTATGCGTGTTATGTGTTGTATTGCATTATGCTAAGATATGAATATTTTTTGACTGGGTTAAGTAGAATTATTTTAATTTGTTTAAAACATAAAAAGCTGTATTTTAATTTATTTATAGAATTATTGTTTTATCGTGTAACAGTGTAATGATGTACATTAAACTTTAGTTTGGGCAAGTTTATTTGAGAATACAATTTAATATGTTTAAATTTTAATTTGGAAGAAGGTTTTCATTTTGCCATGAAGAAAGAAACAAGGATTACATCAGGAATTA
Source organism: Macrosteles quadrilineatus (assembly GCF_028750875.1). Classification (NCBI taxonomy): domain Eukaryota; kingdom Metazoa; phylum Arthropoda; class Insecta; order Hemiptera; family Cicadellidae; genus Macrosteles; species Macrosteles quadrilineatus. The sequence continues at coordinate 31,171,884 of NW_026542598.1, read as the reverse complement.
GGGGTGGAATTACATATATATTATCTAAAGTTCATTATGATTACTTGAATCAATATCTTCTATAAAACGTCTGATTCAAAATAAATATTAGCCATGAATCTAAGCTATCTTTGTATTTCCAGTGACGAAATCCGACACCAAAACTCAATCCTGCAAATGACCAAGGAGAAATTGAACCTGACTATGGCGGAAGTAGCAGACACAGCTAATCATGTCAACGGTGTATATAACGACACCTGGGCCATCTATAGTGATGTGTACGACCTCATGCTACCAGAGACTAACGCCCAGGAGCTCAAAGAACAATCCATAAACACTGGTGCTGAGGTATCTAGAAATGTATTAAATCTTACGTCATATTTAAAGGGCTGTCCACACTATTGCCCTCTTCTACTTTTGACCCATAAATTGTCCTCTTTTACCCTTATGGTCAGGTAACTTGCCTCAACTTAACCTGAGAACGAATCTAGTGCTTTGTCTGGAAGTGTGTCCAACAAAATTGAAAATAAAGAAACACACTGAAAAATTGAACTTTTAAGGTCTCAAAAATATTTATTAGTAGAATAGAATAATGATACTGTTACACATTCTTGTTTTTTTCATGTTTTACCTAAGACTATTTAGTAACATTACCTATGTAATTTCTTCAAGTAATAATATAACAAACCAACATGAAGAAAGTTTCTTCTTCAGTTTTTGACAAGAAAGATAAATCACACTTCTCAGGAGTAAGTTAAACAAGTATATTCCAAGTAATAATTTTCACGGACAATGAAACTTATTACAAGACTACAATAATTAATTGTAAATTTTCAATTTACATTAATTATAAAAGAAACCTTTAAAAACTAAAACTTAATTTGTTCCAAATATATTCTGGATATGTTTTAAGTTGTTTAAGTGCATTAAGTATCCTAATTGCGGTATAGCTTATATTATAATTTATTTTATTTTTCGTATGAATATCAATTTTTCATGAGTACAAATTCCCATTCTTTAGGATTGAGTTTTTTTTTAATGAATTTTAAATTTGAATGGTACATTTGACATATAAATAACAAATACAACATTTTAGATGCCGTTTGGATAGTGGTCTATTTATAAATTGAAATTAAAAAACCATTTACCGAAGTTTTAACATACTTTGAACTTTGGTAAAATTGGAATCTAAGACCGTTTATCAAAATAAGAAAATACAACAAAAAAACACACCACAAATAACGTTTCTGATATCAAATGTACTAAAATAATAAAACATTGACAGGCAAAGAAGATCAGAGACGAAGCCAACAATCTGTATCAATCGCATGTGACTTTGCTAGAAGACATATCTGAGCTGATGATAGATGGGAATGACGTGCTGAGGAAGGCTGAGGAGCAGCAGCAACTTGCTGATGAGCTGTTGGCTGATGCAGACGCAGCTCACACCAAGGCTGAGGACGCTGTGCATCTTGGCAACAAGACTTTGCAAGAGGCACAGCAGACCTATCGCACTCTGCAAGGTTAGTTTGCTGACTTGTAGTTTATCATGTTTTTTTCTGTTTTTTTTTCTTTGTATACTTTTAAATTTTTTCAATTATGCAATGCAGAGGGCTAGGGCCTATGTTTTAATGATTGTTGATGAGATAGCAGTTGCCTAAATGGGAAGGAATCAGGAACTCAATGGTCATAATTTAATGTAAAGATATTTTTTCTTCAACTCAACCATCCTTGGTTGAAAATGATGTCAGTTATAGCTAAATGTTCTTAATGTTGTGTGTTTAGGGTATAGATAGTTGTTTTTCTCTAGCCAGGATGGAATCTTTCCAATTCAGGTATCCATAATTAGTCTTCTTTATGGTGTCATACCTGCCGTATTACCAATGAATATAAAAAATAATTTAAATACCTGCAGTTCAAGGATTGTTATTAAGCGTTTACACCACTTTAAATCAACAGTCTATTGGTATTTGGGTTTTTTAATCCATAAAAAAATATTAGGTAGTCTGACATTTATAGTGCTAGGAATTTGTTGGATAAAAGAAGATATTGTACCACTAAATGGCAAAACATTTTAGCTACTTCGTTAAGAGATTGTTAACTTCAAAATTTTTTTTCAGTTAGACACATTTTTATTGTTAACAAAAGCACATGTTTAGACAAGATGTCTTCTGCTCATGTATTTGTATAAAGAATACATAGAAAGAAACTTAAACAGTTCAAAAGTAATGCACATTTTGTAGTTCAGTTTACCATGAAAAAATCTGTTTGCAGAGTTTGATAGCCAAGTGCAGAAAAGCAAGTCTAAAGCGCAGGAAGCAGTAAGTTCGATCCCGGACGTAGAGGAACGCATTAGTCTAGCTAAACAAAAGACCATCAACGCTCAAGAAGCCCTGGCTGGGGCCGGGAGTCACGCACAGACTGCCCAAGAACAGCTCAAGTTTGCCAACAACACTGCACAGGTATCAGACAAAATATGTGATCCATCCTTCTACTCTACCATTATTAATAATTATTTTTATTTACTTTTAACTATCCTTAGTTTTGTCATCCATTATTGATTCACTCATCTTTCATTGCCTATCATTCATCACTAATCACTCTTTAATCATACGTATTCCAAATTATTCATTATTCATCTTCATCTTAAAATTAGGCACCTTCGTCTAAAATATAATCTAATCATTAGCATATCTATCGTATACCACCATGTTTTTAATTTGTCAATGAAATAATTAATTTATGGCAAACAAAGATATAATATTAATAAATCGTTCCAACCGGTTTCGTTATAATTTGCAAGATTGGACTTTCTCATGAAAGTTTTAACAAACCAATTAGTATATAGTAATGATTTGGCTATAGTCTGTAGTATAATTGGACAACATTTAAAAATGCTTGCAACAATTTTGCAGTTATTTTTATTACTTTTATTCCGACTCTGTTTTAATTGCTTGTTAGCTGGATTTCAACCTTTCATCTGCCAGATTTTACGTTTTATGTTCACTATTATTTTTACCAATCACTTTAAATTCTTTTATAAAATTTCACGAGATAATTGTTCTATTAGGAGTTTTTTTTAAATATTTGTACATATTATTATTTATGAAAATTTATCTTTAACACTTTAACCAATAAAGATATTCAATGATGTTTATATTCTAAAAGAAATACAAATTTTGAGGGCTTGTTAGGGGGGGGGGGCACTTTTCACTTGAATTGAACATGTACTTTATAGCAAAAATATTGTGTAACTATCTTAACATATTGTTTATACAAAATTATTAGTTATAGTTCGGCCGCTTAGAAAGCGACCTCCTCCAGCATTGGTTTAGCATTAGCGCGCAGGTCTTTTTCTAAGCGGCCGAACTATAGTAACACAACCTAGGTATTATGCAATTATAGTTTTACACTATATAGTTAAAACAAAATAAGCAGTCATTGAAAAACCATTATCATATTAATTTTAGGAGGCAGAGAAGATTAAAACTCTAGCAGAGGAGAGCAAGGCAGAAGCGAAGGATCTGAGAGATGAAGCGGAAGTGTTGGCTGGAAGAGTGGCCATAACAGCAGCTCTGGTGGCTGAACAAGAAAACAAGGCTCGCGTTGACCAACAGCTGGTTGACAATGTAAGGCAGACAATAAACTTTCTTGTGTATTTTCTAGCTAGAAATAAGATAGAAACTTCAATGATGGTTCCAAGGGGAGGGGCTAAAGAGGCTAAATACCTAACCCAATTGAGCCCTGGAAAAATAATTTGAGTACATTTAGTCCTAAAAACGTAAGGGAGGTTTTTAGACACAGTTCTAGTCATTAATATAATGGCTTTAAAAAGACACCAAACAGCTTTAAAAATCCTCTTGGGGTGTGAGGAACGACTCTCAGTAGAACCACCCCACGACAAGGTTTCAGAATTGCTACCGTAGTTCCAAAAAAGGTCTTAGAACGGAATTTTTTCACCATTGCAGATGTGTCTTTCAATAACAAATAAAAAATTTCATTTGAAAGAAGAAACACTGAAAGTTCTAATATAAATTTAGAAGTAGAAAACATTAATGGCCTTCGTCTTTGCTTGTCATTGAATAGGTGTGTAAGATTCTACACAATTTGTACACTCTTTTCCATAAGCAGTGTTGATATTTGTGACCAAAAAGGACAAGTTTATAATACAACTCCTCCATACCAATATTCATAAAACATAGTAGAAAATTATGGAATTCTCCCGTTGTTTGACTTTTTATGCAAAAATAGCAGCTAGAATAGTAGCCTACTAAATAGTTCAATGTTTTTTTTTAGTTCCAGCCTAATCCTGTCAATATTTAACTCCATTAAAAATCTCAAAGAGGAAAACTGTTTTTATTTATTTTCTTACTTAACAAGAAAAATATTTTCATTATAAAAATATACACTGTTTACAGGCTAAGACACGAGTGGGACAAGCTAAAACATCTGCAGCTGATGCTACGAAACAAGTTGAATCTGCGCTGGAAGCTGTTCAAAGTATTATGAAGGAGCTTAATGACTTAAGTGATATTGGTGAGTGAGGAAAACATATTTTCCAAGTTAATACAAAGATAATTATACTACCTATCATCTAGTTTTTTTTTATTGTTTTTAACATGTTGATTTAACTGTAGGCCTATATTATAAAAAAGGTATTCTATTGGGTATTATTAAACACTTTTTAAGTTAATATCAAATTAGTTAGCCTTATACAGCAGTAGTGTAGTTAATGCCACCAGTTATTACATACAGTGATTATAATCAATTTTCTTCCTGGTAATCAGTATATCACCCAATAAATTTGTTTCATGAAAATTATTCTCTATCTGATTATTTTACAATCGATTGAACTAATTACAGCTGCATTATATAAGTTGTATAGTAGAAGCCAGTTGAACTTTTTCTAATAAAATTAAAAATAAATGTTTGTTAACGTTCTAATAGAATATGATTAGAAGCAGGTATTTATTTATGCTTTAAAAACAAAATAAATTGATAAAATCACAGATAAAATAATTCTACATATTATTATTTTTTAGTGATACCTTTAACTATATTTAATAGCAAATTAAAAGGTTTTATAGCATATAGTTTTCAAACAATAAATCTTAATTCCAAAAGGAAGTACAGGAACTACACAAAAGATTTAACTGGGTAAAAGTTACAAAATGGATTATTTTTCATAACTGTAGGAGAAGTCTGGGGACATTAATTTTCCTTATTACCCTTCTTTACCCATTACTTTAAAGTTATGTCTTCCGTTTCTCTCATAAATGATTTCTTTTTAGTGTATTTTTAATTTGAATGAATATCCATAAAAATCATGGATAAAATATTTGTTCAATTTAATTAACTATTTACATAGTCTTAACTGTAATCATGTTTATTATCTCATAACATATAGAGCTTACAAATAAATGTACAGGTGCTTCGTAATTCTTCTTGTACTATTTTTAATTGTCCTTTCTAGAAACTAAATTATAGTCTTAAAAAGTGTTAAGTAATAAGAATTTTAAAATTATTTAATATACATTTAAGAAACATGTTGAAGAGACTAACTGAAAAGTTGAATAAAGATTATGTAAAAATAACAGAATATGAAAATTTTAAATATAAAACACATCTGTAAAACATAAAAAAATACAAAACATTAAAATAATCTTAATCAATAAAAAAATCTTCTTTTAAATTGTATAACAAAATATAATAATTATATTTAATTTAATCTGAACAAAATCTTAACGTAGTATCTATTTAAAACATTTTGGATGTCTTTAAACTGATCGTCCTACATATTGTATAAATAATTTACATATTTTTTATTAAGGAAATTGACAGGAAAGCAGGCTTACCTTTAAATAAGTCCATAGAGACACATAACACAAGCTACCAATGGTTCACCCATTCTAGAAACCCACCAAACCTTAATCTAAGATAAACCCCATTCCTCACCTTCCATAGCAGGCTAGTGTATATAAAAAATGTTTAATATGTGTGTGTACATATGTGTAAATATAGAACAGTGTAAATATAGTGGATTATTCATAATAAGTGAACACATTCATACATATGCAACAGTAAAAACAATTTTTAGTCTCTTCATCTGTGTTGGCAACCCTGACAAGGTGTAATAGATTCAAATTGCAACTGCCATTGCCATTTCTCCAATCTCCAGTGGTTGAAAAAGTGGTCAGTGACCAAGAAAATTTCTACTTTTAATTTTGTGATGTGTTATGTGTCTCTATGGACTTATTTAAAGGTAAGCCTGCTTTCCTGTCAATTTCCTTAATAATTCCCGGCAAATGCCCTATCTTTTTATAAGATTACATATTTTTTAGCTATCCCTAACTCTTTGATTTAAACACTTTCATGTGTTGTATAAACAAGACAGAACTAATTATACATTATTATTATTATTAATAATTATTATTATTATTTTATTAATGTCCTTCTTTTAGTTTATGTAGGCTAGTTTGAGATATTTTATGTTTACTATGCTGTTCAACACAATATGTATACTTTTAACAATGGGCTTGTATAAACAAATTGGTTAAAAGCTGTTCTACACCTTTATAGCTAACATTATAATTACTTGTTTTAGACGACGATATTCTCAAGAGGCTGGAGAGGAGACTGGCTGAAGCGGAAAATGACTTTTACGCTGCGGACTTGGATAGTCAAATAGAGGCTCTTAACGAAGCTAAGATTCAACAGGTAATACAGTTTTAGTTATCTTTTACTCGGTATACAAAGCTTAGATTTTACCACTTTGAGTTCTTATTGATAAGTTGTAATGTAGTTCTAATAAGTTTTTAAATAATAAAAAGTGTTTTAAATTTTTCATTTTTAGTTATATATGCTTTTAAATTATTTAAAATGTTTAATTATTTTTCTAATTTTACATGTATTGTAATTAGTTTATAAGTATTACATTAACCTAACTTTAAACCACTACAAGAAAAATTTGAGAACATTCCTGCGTCAAAAAAATATATATCAGGAAACAGGACACTAATCCCCTTTTTCACCTTATTTTATTCTATTAAATTCAAACCACGTTTTGTCTATGGTGGCATTTTCTAGCGTATTTTCTAGCGTTTATTTTATAGCCAAAGTGTAGTTTTAATGCATAAACATATGTTTCAGACGAAGCTTATATCCAGCTACAAGTCTGAACTGCAGCAACTGCAAGAAGAAGTTGCAAATATCGAGGATATCCGCAACGCACTGCCCGAAGGTTGCTGGAAGAGAACCAGATTAGAACCTTAGTCAGAAAATGTTTAAATCAAACTGTATCTGAGTGGGAAGAAACATTACAAGACTGGATCTTAAGGACCAAATAGACTTATGAACACTGTAAATAGTTCAGTTTCCAGAAGTACCCTTATGTCATCACAAGGACATGTGTTGCCATGAAATAAGGTGTGTTCAAACAATACGTGAGTAGAGTTGAAGATGGCTGCATCAGAGTAAGAAAAAGTTCAATTTGTTTTGTCATTGCAGAAAAATCTGAAAATGTATTCAAAATTATTTGTTAAATTTTAGAAGCAACCAATATCAATCTATTTCACTTCAGTGTTCCCAATTTGTAGCAAGACTTTAGCATTAAATCAAGTCAATTCGTAATCTTGTTGAAAGAATGGCACAGTTTTTAACTGGGGTAGATAATATTAATGGTGAAATGAAAGTATATCAAATCACCATGGACACTGCCACTAGCGTAAGTTTGTGATTGCTTGTGTTGTTTGCAGTCTGAATTTCGAGTCAAAACTTGTCATACTATTTCACACTAGGTTAAAGTTTATAAAAATAAATATATGAGTTCCTAGTATTGACTTAGTTTATCGCTCAATTCAATATTTCTCTTTAACAATATTAGACCTGAAATATATTCTACATCAATTCTTTGTAGTACAACTATTAGTTTCTTTAATAATGTTTCAGTCTACAATTAAATATTTTTAAATGTAAGAATGTAAACCAGTACTTGATTATGATAACAAATATTGTTGGTTTTTTATCTAATCATTATGAATTGTAAATCTATATTTCGATCTTCATCTTAACGTTCTCTTAATTACTTTAATTTTTTCATTGATCTGTCAAATTAAGTACTAACGAATGCAATGGATGTTATACCAAAGACATTTATTTTTATAACCGATCATTAATATTTAGTTGTGTATATTTTTATTAGATTTTGTAACGAATCTTTGTATTGTGATTTTATTAAGAGTTTTAGCCATGTATAGTGTTAGATTATTATCATAAAAACCACCGATACACTGTAGGATATTAAATAATGTGACTTTTAAACTGTTAGATTTTATTTAAAATCCTGCCTCTTATTATCCTTACAAATAATCAAAGATATACAGTAGTTAGTTGTATGAAGTGAAGTAACTATTTAACGTTTGAATTAACTACACCGACATAAAATGATAGGTAGCAAAAGATATTCCTGATATACCGATAAGGAACAACTGCATTCTAAATAGTTGTTTAAAACACACTGTAATAATAAGGCACGGTAAACTCAGGCTTCAGGCTTCAGGCTTTATATACTGTTTAGACTATTTTAAAATTAAACTGAACAATGTTATGAGAGAATACAAATTTACTTAATTGATGTTTTTAATCCATTAGCTGAACAAACTTATTAGAACACTTGTTGATTTTAGGGAGGAAAACCGACTAGTAAAACTAAATAAAAGTCTCTTTATATCAATTTTGTTTTTATTAGTCACAGTTTTTGGCCACAAATATATCTGATTGATTCTTTTCTTTGTTAATCACAAAATCTGAATTAATTAGAAAGCTTTTACATATTTTTTCATCATTTTTCAATAAATAGCAGTTAACCAAATAAATGTCAGTTTGATTAGCTACTTTTGTTCACTTACATTTCCAGTTTTTTAACTCCTTTTTATTTGAAATAAAAATTTAAATATTGTTGGGTTTTCAAACCAAATCCACTTTCAGATGAGTTTGTTTATATATCTTTAAGTAACTGATGTAAAAAGTTTGTTTAAAGTAAAGTTTTTAAGACACAATGTCTTCCTAATCACCCATCTTGGCTGTTCAGGGCTTTTAGGGAAGGGGAAAGAACTCAGCCAGCTTACCTCAAAACTTTGGAATCTAGGGACAAGAAAAGTATACACAACATAACATTTCCTCTTGGTTTTGGATTCTTTTCTGGTTGTCATTATTCTACTTCGTGACAACAGAAAGTACATGAATAATAAAAAACATGTCTTATAGGCTAACACAAAAAAATACACTTATATTCTCACAAGATAGTCAATACATTGACATGGGTAGAATGGAGGGAGTATAACCTTTTCCACTAAGAAATAGATTTTACTCTCAAATTTTCACAGCTTAGCTACAACTCAGTCCCTTAAAAAATATCCTTGTTAAGAGTAAAATTCAACTCACCAATTCTCCATTCTCATGGAAACCGATAATTCCACCTAACTTTCCCAGTACATTAATTAAATTATAACAAATAAGAGCTTAACAATAGTTTTTATTCATGTTTTTTATTTACTCGTTTGTTTGGCAAAGTTTCAGAAGGGTTTGAAGTGGTTGAGTCTCTTTCCTCTCTCAAAGATTGTCTGTAAGCCGGTGAGTTCAGTTTGGCCGGAGTAGATCTCCGTGTGATTGTGTTACTTCGTTCCTGGATTTCCGGATCAAACGTCAGGTACCTCTGGACTCTCGCTCTTTCAGTGGCTTCCTCCCTAGTGTTGCGAGAAGCGAGATATCTTCTCACCGCAAACACCATCGCAGACACTAACCCCACAGTGATCGCCATAGCCACTGCGGTTTTACCAACATTGTTCTGAATCCAGAACCAAAGATGCATCTGAGATATATTTTAAGCGAGACTCAGGTAGCCTACATTGATAATTTAACGGGTGCAATGTTTTACTAGCAATTTGAAGTTTTCAGCTATGTAATTTAGTGCCCTGTAAGTCATGATCAGTTTTGTTGCTATGGAAAAGTGTTAAGATTTTATGTGGACATATTTAAGTCTTTGATTATTTAATTTACGTAAATTATCAATTTTGAAATACTTACCGGTAACTGGTAAATAATTAATTTGCCTGTTTGATGTTCTTGGTGAGTTTTAATTTTTCTGGTTACCTTTACAGAAAGTAAATAATTTAAAATATGCCTAATAACACTTGAAACATTACATATTTACATTTAGGTTACTCACAGGTTGGTATATACGTATAAAAGATGGTAGGTGTAAATTAAGGTTAAGATCATTTGTAAATAATTAATATATTGCAGGTAGTTTAACCTAAATGGTAATTTATTTGATTAAGAGACAAATAGTTCCAGCAGAGTACAGTGTTTGGTGTTGGCCAACAGAGTAATGGACCACAGTTTCAACTTGGAACCTTAAACAGACATCTCTGCTAAATTTGCATAGGCTTACTAGCAAGCCTTCTGCCATTACATATTTTACTAAAGGTTCCGGTACTAGTGAAGACTATTAAAATGTAAATTTTTGCCAATATTTTTAGATAGGACTCTTATCAATTTTATTCTTACCACTTCATGGAAATGATCAGATCTCCAAAGCTGTAAGCAGTACGCAAAATAGCTCATTTACCTCCATCTAGAGCTGAAATGGATCATTCCTGCTCGCTGATCAGCTGATTTCACCGTTGTAGTTTCTACACCAAGCACAACCTCGGGTCCGGTACGTTAGTTAACAACCGGAAAGCAAATAACATAACAAAGCAATCATAACCTAAATGGCATTTTATATACATCTAAAAAGTTCATCTGTGTGTTAGTGGGAGAAACGAGCTTGTAAACAGCCAATACGTTCTTAATACACAAATAGCTATTTCTGTCTTGAGAATGTACCTAGGAAGATTCTTGTCTCAGTTTCTCAGCACATTTATATTGTAAAAAGTAAACGATCCATACAATTTTGCTTAATTCAAACAAATCATTAGTTTTAAATCAATAACGTTCTCAACATATTTTGGAAGTACGAAATCTATTTGTTGTAGATTAGCCTAACTTAGTTCCCGGGAGCTATTTATTATCAGCGTAGCTAAAAAAAATAGGTATAGTTAACTTTTTTAATTCTTTGAACATTAAAGGTATGAAAAATATCGATGACTAGATTGTTGCCAGTAAATGTAGAGTTTTAAAATGGAAACCATAAAGATCGATTTTCCAATCGAGATCGATTTTCCAATCGAGATCGCTTCTCCAATCGAGATCGCTTTTCCAATCAAGATCGATTTTGAATCAAGATATAATTTCCCTAGTTAATTATTTGTGCTATCTTACAAATTGTTGACGTTAGATGAAGGGGGTATGATTCGTTAGAACGAAGGTTTAAACTGTTCTTTCAAAAACGTTGAAATGGCTATGGTTTGGATAAACAAGATTAGGAAATAGTGTTACAAATTCAGACACACATGCGCATGTAGGTTCGAGGTTTTATATTCATTCGTGATGACGTCACAGTGTTACCAGGCAACATGATAGCCACTTGCGATCACTATAGTAACAAGCCAACTGTTTTGGGTTGTCTTTGAGTACGGTTTATACAAGGATTATTGTTTGTAATGGTAAATTGATTAGCGTTGGCTTGCCATACTTTAAAAATAACTGATTGTTTATTTTTTTTATTGTAACCATCCCTAAGTTTTACCTGCAGATATAGTTGGCGTATTACGTAATTGCATAGCTCTAAATACACAGCAATTTTAGTACCAAGCCTTCCAAAGTAGAACATTAGGATGGTTTAGTTTTAGTATTGACTAGTTGGTTTGAAAACTAGTGTACATGAATCCCCGCTTAAAGGAGGACCTTAAATAAACGACCTTGTTTATATTTATTTTAAAACTCACAATGAAGCTCTTTCCATAATTTCATTCCCGAAGAAAAATGTATGTACCACACCTTGAAAATTGAACAAAAATTTAAATACACACAATAGCTTTGACATGTATTCAGAAGATACTAACGTATGAATCAAATGTTTTGACTAAGTTGTTAAAGAGACAAACTGCCGTTCTTAAGAAGCGGGTTCAAGTCTTGCCACAAAATTTAATTTTCACATTAAAATACTTCACTGTAGAAAATGTTTAGGCATAATTTTAGCTGGCAATGGTTTGAACGATGCGTTCGGATTGAAATGGAAACTGAAGGTACAAATACGTCTAAAGCAAAACAAGATTGGTCTATAATTATAATAATATCTGCATTTCAAAATATCTCATATTATAAAAGTCTTACGATAATTTTACACAATGATACAATGATACAAAATAAAACTCCTTGAGAAGAAATTCTGTGGGAAAACTGGTTGGTTAGCTAAAGATAGAGTCATTCTACTATCCTCCTAAAACAACCCAGAGGAGCCCTGATGATGATTACGTATCAACTGTTCAATTTTAACTTTGATTTGTTTACTTTTAGTTAATTACACAAGGAAAATCACAAATCCATAAAAAGGGGGCTTAACACAGATTATTTTTAGCCTAATTAAGTATATTTACTGAAAGTCAAACATAATATTAAAATGCAGTATAAGTAGTCAAAAATTAACCTTAAATAAAACCGTAAATTATGTAAATTTACCTAAATTTGACTACACATTATTCATAAAAAAATAATAATTTACGTTTTGGCGAATATAAAAGTAAGCAACTAATGACAATGTCAATCTGACTGTATTCACGGGAAAACTGAGTACAAATGACGTAACATTTGTTGCTCTCCGAGACAAACGAGAAGCTTAACGTAGGCGGCGGGCTAAGAGTGAGGCCATCTGTAATTCCAAGAACTGGCTACCTCTGTGCTTGAGCACCTCACTTTATGCCTGAATTATGCATCCTCCAAAATGTCGTTTGTATAACGCTGAACTGTATAACTTGTATAATGTCTTCAACTGTCTTCTAATACAACAGCATGGTGGCTTATTAGGTTTATTTAAATCAACGTGTTTTAATTGTGACCGATTTTTGCTCCATTGAAAAAAAAACTTATTGCATGTTTCATATTTGTTAATTTTATTTAAACATTTCAAATAGACAACTTTCGTATTACTCATTTAAAAATGGCTTTAAATGTTCGCTTATTGGGTGATGATTGGAGTGGTTTATGATATTAATTTTGTATTTTTATTGTATACCATAAACAAACCCTTAAGGGTAAATAAAAGTCGTTGATTATATTTTCCAATTACATGATTGAAATTCATTCATCTCAGATTGGTCGAAATGTGTTTTATACTATTACTGTATTTAAAGCTTAAAATGTTTTATAAGATTTCCCGTATTTTATATCGTACTGTAGAGCTAAAACCTCCATCTATTGGAAGTAAGAAGACCTCCAAGTATTGGAATCTCATAAATTAGGATTCAGTCGAGGTAAGGCTAGATGACGAATTTATCTGATGCTGGATTTGGTGCTTGTAAGGAATAGGTTGGGAATCCTCTAAATTTTATCCAAAGTGAAATTCAACTAGGATTAGTCAACTAGAAATATTTATTGCCTTACGCCATTAAAAAAGTAACCCAATCACTAGATTAGATTAGCATAATATAGCTACAATTTTAGGATGTTTGTTAAAACTTTGGAATATGCAACTGCTTACACTTATATGTGTGCAATATAAATTTAGTTGACTATGAGAGGTATACTAATTGTATTGAAATTTGATATTTAATGTAATTTATTAAATTGGCTAAGGAAATCGTCAATACACTGTGGTGGATATATTATGGCAAGAAGACAAAATGTCTTTGAACATTTGGTCTAAAGGATCGTTCTTTCAATTTGTTGAGTAGTTTCATTTATATTATAACTAGTTGATCTGGTAAAATTTCGCAATGGCTTAAAAAAATGTCGGCTCAACGTATTCGTCAAAATGGTTATGAAGATAGCCTAAATTAAATTAACAACTGTTTAATTTCTTATTGAGTGAACTATTTGTGGGGTTCCTAATGTTGGGTAATCCTAATTTATAAGTACTTTGACACTTGGAATAATTAAACAACAAAATCTGTAAACTAAATAATATGTCTAAAACTGCAATTTTTTTTAAACATTTAAAAGCCAAAAATGTACGTTCATAATTACATTTCCAAATAAATATGTTTTCAGAATGTTAGATAAGTGAATATTACCCTTATTTGAAGATGAATTTAATTTCGCATTCCCTAAGCTATTGGACCTGGCTTCTAGCGACCTGTGAGATTTATAGCTCTGAATTATGGCCTCGCCAAACTTTGCCAGCCTCCCCTGTGGTGGCCAACACTTTCATAAGCATGTTTGTAATTCCTCTACTTCCTATGGTAATAAGTAGAAAAATAATCATTTTTAATCATTGAAAAAACCAATCGATTATTAAAATTTGTCAATCAATGGCTATTTCAAGATGAAAAATACTTTGGTTAAAACACCAAAATGTTTGCTCATAACTCCACTGACAACACCAAGAATACAAAATGTAATATGCTGATATCTGTTTATATTTTAAGCGTTGAGACTTCAAAGCTATATAAATAATACTTAAATGATAGATTATCGGTTAAGTATACAATAACATAGGCACGGGCGTATTTATTGCTTATCTATATCAATTTCCTTACGGATTATACACAAAAGCTTTATTTATTGCAGTATGTTTTTAAGGACGAGCCGAGAGATGGGTCCAATAATTTATGATAACTTCAGCAATTATTCAAGAAACAGAAACTCTACCTTAGCTTATTGTAAAAAAAAACTCGTAGTGTTTTCTCTCTAAGCGTATTACTCGGTTAATTTTGTGTTCAAGCACAGTTTAGCTCTTTTAATTGGAGTTTTATTGGACCAGAAAGCTTTTTGCCATCATGTCCTCCTCTAATACAAGACCGCAGCGAGACGTGGTAACGCCGCAGTCCCGGCCTACTGGAACAGCTTTTACACTATTGAAGCGTCTGCGCAATGTTGTGCACGTTTGATATCACTCTTATTACGATGGCAATCAGCCGGCCGGTGCGACGTTGCCAAACACCAACGCTGGTGGTTGCCTTGTATTGGAGGAAGCTATGATAACATTTGAATACATTATTTTAATTACAGTGGTAGTCCTCTCAGCTGTCATTATTATAATGTAATTGATTTACATTTACATAGATACATTTGCATGTATTTTTGTTTACGTTTGCATTACAAAATCGATGTTCTTCTACCTCAGATACTATATCCTAGTCTTGTAAAAAATATTTTAGAATAATATATCCAAGAACTATATAACTAATATCCTAGAACTACAAGAACTACATATCCTATCGATATAACCCTTGGATATTTTTCATGATTACTTAGTTATTTACTACTTAGTTTTATTTATTGTAGGACCACAGCCAACTAGTGTCGATTTAATCACTGTTCTTTACTATCACATTGAATCAGTAACGCTCTAAGAGATTTGAAAGTTTAAATCAGTAGAGGAAAATAATTATTTTTAAATTTCAGTGATTAATCATTATCATGAATTATTTCTATTATATTTAGAAGACATTTCAAAAGAACCCTTTTTTATAATCATGCCCACTAATTCTGTACAACCCTACAATGAATTGTATAATCTTAAAAATTAAAATTTATGATTAATTATTAAATGTATTTAGTCTGAGCTGCAATACGCTTGTGGTGAAATGTTCATTACAAAACGAGTTAGCCTGACGTTAGAAGTTAATTTGCCACTTAAACAATTATTGTAATACATATAAGGTCCTTTCAGACACGTTTGCAAATTCTTGGTCCAGAATCAATCATTCTTTATGTGACACGAAAAGCCATTTCATCCATCATTGTCAAGGCTTGGACCGGAGGTGAATTCAGCTAACGGTATAATACAATACTGGAGATAAAATTAAGTATTTCATCTACATTGTTATATATTTATTACTTTGTTTGTATGCACTTAAATTACATTTTCAAGTGTACTATAAAAAAAATATTGGTCTTTTCTAATGCATTTTCCGTCATACTGCAGCAAAAACAGTCGTTTTTAATCCATGCTGTCTAGGGAGAAAAAAATCATTTTAAGTCTGTAGGGAGTAAAAATCAGCGGTTTTAAAAAGTAAATTTCGATTGCGGCAATCGTTTCGATCGAAATTATTTATCGATTGATTTATTAGGTAAGGTTTTAGCCCATTGTTGTAAATTGCTCGACATATCGATATAATAACACAATCGTAATAGACGAAATAATTGAATCACTTACTAAACAGCTGCTTATTTGCAAAAAAATAAAAATGCATTGAGACTATTGAATCTATAGATATTTTGGACTACACGCTTCGAATGGAACATATTTCACATTTAGTGGCAGATAAACTTTCCAGCAAACCTTTATGAAAACGTATTGCCATTCAGGTTTTGCTTTGTTTACATTTGTGTTTCAATAACCATGTATATTTTATACTGTGCCCACGGAAATTGTAAAAAATTTGATAGTTTTGTAACTTTTAGTTTTAATTAGAAATTTTAATTTGATTTTATAAGACAATGTATTAAGTTTGTTAACGTATAACTTCCCCGAGCACTAAAAGAGTTTACCTAAAAATTGGATAACATTACTATTTATCCTTGAGAGTATTATATATTATATACTAATACTAATCATATATTTATATTTCAAAACAAATATTGTCAACTGTAAAAATGTTTGTTTTGGAACTTAATTTTATAAATCCTTAAAATCTATTCATTTAGTATGACTTACCAAGGAGTTGAAATGTTTCTCAAGAGATGGAAAGATTTTGTTGTGGACTATGTGTCCATCAAGTGTGCGTATGATAATATTCTCATCCTGATATTGTTATAATATTATACAGGGTATCCCGTAACTCTCTACTAACTTTTTCAGCTATTATTACTGGACAAGTCAAAATATCATATTCAAAATTTCAAAAACTCAAAAGGTACTCGTATAGCTGTCATTTTGTATTTTTCACATAAGCAATTTAAATTCAATAAAAACTTGTTTAAAATATTGACATTTGGTATATAGCCTATATAAAATTAATGAAAAATAATTAAATTATTTAAACAAAATTTGTTGAGTGTTTATTTTCAAAATGGCAGCTGGTTAAGAATTTGAAACGTAAATGTCTCATAAACTGCATATGAACAAACTTTAACTACTATTTTCTTAAAAAATAATTCAATTAAAAATCTTATAATACAAAGTTAGGATAATTGGTTCATAAATAATGAAGAAAACTTATTTTTAAGAAAATGTGATCATGTAAATACCCACTGTTACTATGTAAAACCACTGCTAGTGAGCGACGTCAATCAGCTGTTTTATGCTTATTTACACTGATCAGCTGTTTGAAACAATACATTGTTAAAATGAAATAATTTTCTGCAAATGGTCTAATTGTTTATCAGTGTGCTGCTATAAATAATTTACTAGTAAATTATTGAAAACATAAAAGAGGAAAACACTTAAATTACAAAAATAAAAAGTTGATTTATTTACATGAGGTAATCTGTACATAGGCTGAATGATTAAATCCAAGAAGAACAGTTTAAAACATTATTTACTTCTGAGTAAATCTGTAAAGTGGATTGAATTAACCAAGTGTTCAAATAAGTAGCTCATCAGATAATTAACATATTGTGATTGGCTTGTATTAACTTCACAGTGTTTTGTACCAAACTGTTTTTCTCTTGAGAAATAATCCGTTACGAATAGAGTTTTTTTGTGTATATTTTATTAACCTATTTGTTATTATTTATAGTAGGTCTATTGAGGGTATATGCAGCATATCTATAATTATGGGTTTGATACAAAAAATTTGATCAAATATACTGCTAAAAGTTTATTTCTTCTTAGAACTAACTTTGAAAAGGTACATTCATTTAAAACAAATTAGATAGTGGTCAATTTAAAAGAAGTAATGAATCACATAACATGTCTGCTACCGTTATGATTTTTATGTACACTTGAGAAAAAATTTATATGAAAACTTCTAAGAACAGTGCCAGTACATAGTTATTTTTAAACCTCGTACTTTGAATCGATCTATCTTAAACAGATGAGGCCATTGAACAGACACACTTATCTTTCAAGAGTTCAAATTTATAGGTTTCCGATAACCCACGAATTCGGATGTCCCGATTACGGGTTCTGTTTTTTTCTTTTTCTGCTACATTTGCATTTAGAGAAATTTATGTTAGGTTAAACCTAAACCGAATACTTAATTGTGTCAAAATGTACACGTCTGTTTAATTTTTTGAACTACTATGTTATTTGTTGAACGACCAGTTCTTAAAATATCAATGGGTTACTAGATTCATTTTTTTTCTTTTAATTTATTTTACTATAACGAATTTCTCCAATAGGATATACCAGTCTAATTGTTTACTATGAATGTGTATACTTAAAACAATTCCATCCGTAGAACAGAAAATAAACATTTGTTTAACCTTGTAATGTAAACCAAAATGGCATATTTTGTTACTGTGTGTTAAAAGTATTACAATTTGTAATACTTTGCTATGAGGAACGTATGACAAGGTTTGTAGCCTACATAACATTATTACTCTGGTTACCTGGTTAGTTTCATAGCCGGAGGAAATTAACAAACCAAGTCAATGGGATGGTAGCTTTACTTGGATCGTCCTTTAATCCTCTGCTAGGTCAGCTAATTACTTTACAAGCATATTAATTTCTACTGTATTCACATCGGAAAAGAACATTTATTCAAAAGTGTCTCTCCATAGTTTAATTGTTTGGTTTACACTATGATTTAACTACTTAAACATGAATATCTAAATGGTACTGTTCTAGTTTAATCATAATAATGACATATGAATAAGATAACGTTCCATAGCTTACTGAATTAGAAAGAGATCAATGCATTTCCTTTAAAAATAAGAACTGGTTGGCTGTGAATGTTATATATTAAGGACTTTCAAAACATAATATCCATCTCAAATGTACTTTTGGTCCATTGGGATGCAGTAGAGCGGGGAAGGGTTCATATTATTGTAACGGGGTTTAGGAAAGCATTCGGCAAACACCAATAACAGTTTTGGACGTCCAATATTCTCAAAATAATGCCACTCTCCATCCTTTCTTCTGGGAACACAGTAAATACTGGAAGGCGTTTCCTTAATACTTTGTACTACGTTTATTTGGCAATTTAAAATTATCTGAACTTTTATTGTTCTGGTGTTCATGCAAGATTAAATGGGAGTACTTCGAGTTAAATTCTCCATGTTATTCAAACAATCAAATGTATCTTTCAATGTTAAATGATAAAGGAGTATGTTAACCACAAAATTTAATATCAGTATGCCTACATGTAACTAGCAATATTATAGATTGCTACATCCTAAGCCAACAAAATTTCTATGGCTAAATTAATATACAGTAATCCAGTTTAAACTGTAATTTATAATTCAATACAAACATTACTTACTTACTTAAAATCAATTATAATGGTAATAAATCGGTAAAATTGCTAGGATTCCATATTGATCAGAAGCTGAATTGGAGTGAGCTTTTTTGTAGTAAATTGGCTAGAACTATATTTTTGTTAAAAAAGTTAAAGGACAACTTAAGTGAACAAATTATTCTAAATTGATATTATGCATTTTTCCATTTTCACCTACAATATGGTGTTCTCTTAAGGGGTAACTCTTTAGGAGCCAAAACCGTTTTTAAATGGCAAAGCAAAGCAGATAGGTGCATTAGAGGAACAAAGCCCATGGACGATTGAAGAGCAGATTTTAAGGCCTTAAATATCCTAACCCTTCCATCTTTATACATTTGAAATTGCTTATTATACGTAAAAGAGAATATAGACCAATATAGGATCCGATCTGACATACATGCACATTACACAAGAAATAGCCATCATCTCAATTTACCACTTACAAGACTTACACACAATAGCTACAAATATCTTAGTATACAATTTTTTTATAAAATACCCCCACATCAGTATTAACTTCTATAAAATCCATGGTTAGAATTAAAATGTTTTTACTCTGTAGATAAGTTCTTGTCCTTGAATGTTTTAAATATAAGTTTTTAACAGTACTTAACCAACGACAGTGTTTTAATTACTAAAAATCACTACTCATAAATTCTAAGAGAGGTTATGTTTTCGTTTATAACCTCTCATTGACAATGACAGTGATGCAACGACTCAATATACCAATCACTAAATGCACCAATCGTTAACAATTAAATTGGTTAACAGCTGATTAGTTGAAGTTCGAAGCATTACAAGTTTACTTCTCCTCTCTCAATCCTTGAACCTCATTGGTTCATTATCCGTGCTGTTAAGTAAAACTGCTGTCATGTAAGTAAACAATGTTGTAATGTGAAACTTTTCAATACTAAGAACTGAACTGAAACGGCTACATAAAAAAAAAACTGTCGTAGGTAAATATTAACTTATAAACCAACCATCAACAAAAATATAACCTCAAATTATGGACTTTGTGTACGTTTTACATTTATCCTACTAATATTATAAATGAGAAAGTTTGGATGTATGTATGTATGTATGGATGTATGTTTGTGACAAGTGAACGCATTAACCACTGGACGGATTTTGTTGAAATTTGGCATGATGATAGCTCACATTCCCGATTAACATATAGGCATATTCTTATCTCAAAAATCCTTTCGGGCCCCGCCCCAGTGGCTCTATAGTTCCCCATGTTAACCTTATGAGTATTCATATTAAAAGGGAATTAAATAATTTAGTCAGCTGTTTCAACTAAAAAGTTGATTCTATGATATGCAAAAGCATTAAAAACTTACAAGGATTACCAACAGGGTGCAGCACTATTATTTTTTTTTAATCTATGATAACAGCTAATTTGCAACCAAAAGGTGAGTGAGCGTAGCGAACGAACTTCATCCTGGAGGCGAGTTAGCGTAGCGAACGAGCTAACCTGAAGGCAAGTGAGCGCAGCGAACGAGCTCCAACCTAAAGGTGAGTGAGCGTAGCGAACAAACTTCAACCAGGACGTGATTGAGCCATGCGAACGAGCTCACTTACGAAGTAAACGTGGCAAAGCCCGCGGGTACAGCTGAGTGAGCGTAGCGAACAAACTTCAACCTGCAGGCGAGTTAGCGTAGCGAACGAGCTAACCTGAAGGCAAGTGAGCTCAGCGAACGAGCTCCATTCTAAAGGTGAGTGAGCGTAGCGAACGAACTTCAACCAGGACGTGATTGAGCCATGCGAACGAGCTCACTTATGAAGTAAAACGGGGCAAAGCCCGCGGGTACAGTTAGTAATACATATATACAACTCCAGTTTATATTGCCTCTATAAATAGACCAACATTACTCGAGTGGAATCCCAATATTGAATGAACGCATAAGCCTGAGCTACTATCTACAGCATATCGTACTTGCGATATACATTTACTGTATGAGGTATATTTATGGCACTGAATGTGCATAGCTGTGTTCCGTATGTAGATTCAGAATTTATATATTTTCATTTATATCAACCAATCTGACGATGCAGAAATGAGAGGAACGTTTCGTTTAACTTTTTTAAGATAATCCACCCAAAGTATTAATGGAAGAGTAAAATATTGCAGTAAATAGGAAAACAATAACTCTTACTAACACGATACCTACTGGTCATTTTAAGGGAACTAAAATTATAATTTGGGAATCTTTCTTTGCAACCTAACCCTTGCACTATACAACTTTTAAATGTTAATTTACAACATTTTAACCACTATTAAATGCTAATCATGAGTGTAGTTTTTCAAATCAACTTTATATAAAAAGATTCATTACTTGCTTACTACTTAACCAGTTAAAAACACGTTGTGTTCAGGAAACTAATAAAGTACATAATTTCCAAATCTACCTTTTTGTACTGAATTCCTGAATTAAATTTCTAAGTCAATGTAGATATCTATTAAACTAGATTTTTTTTATATCAAACACATTTCTCATATTAAACTTTTTTAGTTGTGAACTTAGCAAAGCCCTTTAGTTTTTAGCATGTAAATGGCAAACTATTAATTTATCAAAATAAACGTAAAAAATGTCTTTAGTTTACCTGCAAATAAGTATACAAGGTTAATACAGGTATAGTTACAAAGTTATTTATTTTTGCATGTATTTATTTTTTGGAAAAAAAAACTGGGAGCAATCTTAAGATAAACGTTGGCGCAATATTTAAATAGACATATTAAAACTACACATTATATGAACATAGTGTGAATAAAAACTAATATGAAATTCAGTAAACTCTTACATAAGATAAAAACTGTTCCAAAGCAGTCTTAAATTACAATGGAGATGACAAGCAGTTCATATTACAAGCGGTTTGGGACTTGGCCCAAGAAAAATTCGTTGGAAAAATGCTACAATTGAGAACTTGAACACACATTGAGGGTGTTTGAAATATTTATATCGTTGTATCTGTTTATTTTTAGATCAAAGACACGTATTCTATTTTTTTCTTATCATACAATGTGTATAATGCATTATCAATATAATAAATAATAATTATTAATGTAAAATGGGCAAAATATTTATACACAATATTTGACCTACCGAAAACAGTTTTTTTTTATGTTAGTAACAGAGTGACAATTATCTAAAAGCATTAAAAACAGAAAGTTATATAGCGTTATATGGTTAGCTTTCTCGTTGTTTCCCTTCATAAAGATTTTTTGATTTCCTTCTAATAGAGTACTTCAAGTTAAAGGAAAAGCGATTATAGTTAAGGATTATTTATGACTAACCTATGTAGGTTTGAGCTATCATTGACCGCGTCATAGAATTATTTATTTATTTTCATAGTTTTTAATACATCATGTTTGATATATAATTAAATAAATCAGGTATTCCAATCTTAACTGAGGTGGGTGTAAAACATGTTTTATTCGTCTCGATAAACATGTTTTGTATAGTTTTAGTTTTCAGATTGCATAAGTTAAACTAGTTTTTAACAAATCATAAAGCTTTTTGATTTTAAAAGCCAACAACCGTTCTAAAATATTAGCCATGTGTTCACACAATAAGCAGAAATTGTACATAATGCGAGTTTAGACAAGAATATTCGTACGTGCCTGTATAACCAACCTTACCTGTTTGAGTTTAGGCCAACCATAACCACACATACTGCGGTACTTGGCTAGGCAAAAAATATCAAAACTCAATTTGTAGATCCACCTTTCACACCTAACAATTTATTTCACGCAACTAATTTAAATATGTAATCTAGTACAGGTTAAATACACATTAGTGCTAAGACAGGCTGGACAGCCCGAGAAAAACAGTTTAGCAAATATCAGATCAACTTCAACCCTGGGACTGAATGTGCGCCTGCTATTTTAATACAATCATTGTGATGACATGGCTATTGAAAGGTCTGATGTCCTCATTGTGATGCATCATAACTCTCTGACGTTTATTGTCCAAACACAGCTGTGATACATTCATCACATGCTATTGGATCTCGTCTGTCGCATTTGTAGCAAAGTGTCTGTGGAAATAATAAATCACCCAATCATAATAAAACCTTGAACTATATAGAAATAAATGCTCATTACAAAGAGAGTAAAAAGGTATAAACTTTGGGAAAATTAGTTTTGGATCATACAACTGCATTTGTGAAAACATTATCATTAAGGTTTTCAGGTTTGTTTAGCCTAGAAAGCACTATTAACAAATGTTTGTTGCTTCATGATAAAAATTAAAGTTACGAAATTTAGTAAACTATAAATGATTGCAGTTTAAAGAATTAAGTTTAATTTCGTAATCTGCCATATACATTGGTTAAATACATTAATGAAAGTTCAGGATAGTTAATCGTCACACAAGAACACAGCCGTAGAAACGAATACAGTTTTGTTCATGCATATTTTTGTGAAAAATTCTCTATTTTTGAAATTTTTTTAGGATAAAAAAGTATAATTTCATTTGAAAGTTCAAAGCGGTTTACCTTTTTTCTCAGCTTTTACATAATTTCAATAACCTTAGTTCTACGTAATTGGGAACCAAATGAGTTATTTGAGCAAAATGGTATGGTCTTGTTAAAGAGGAACAGCCTACATAAAATACACCAATTGGATCTAATAATGAAAAAATATAATTATTATGAGAATGAGTTCTGAGGCCTACTGATAATTCTCGTACAGTAAAATTTGTTAATACTAGTGTACATGTTGCTCGAATTCGAGCAATTTCAAAATATTACAGGAGTTATCTCAAAACGAATAACAGGATTTACAAAGAGTTAAAAAGAGTCAACTCAAAGATTACTGGTGTATAACTCAGACCATGTTTATCTTCGTTATTGATAAACCTAAAGCATTCCGCCCGTTTTCTCCATCTCAAAATGCCTCGCTGTACAGGCAACACAGGTTATTGATAAAGGGCCAATTGAGAACGAAAAGTCGTTTTGGGGTAGTGTTAGGATGCATTTGTAACCTAATAGTTGAGATTGTCCAGGTGCTGACTGTGATGAGTTAAGCCTATTACGTGCCAGTATTCTGTAGCTGCGGTCGTTATCACGATTACGTCTCCTGTCTATGTTTCGTTGTCGTCACGTCGGAGGCATTAAAAAAAAAAACAACAAATAAAAAAATTATAGCTACACAAAACAACGTTAAATGCACAAATTTCAGTTACAATCATGCTAACACGACCCGTCATAGCGACACAAAACAACGATAAATACACAAATTTAAGATACGACCATACTAACACGATCCGTCTTGGGGGTTATGTTTACACAAACTCAAATAGTAAATAAATGTACTCAATGCGTTTCATTGAATTGAAAAATAAATAACAGCAATTAAATTATACAGCTGATCAAAATGTAAACAATTATGTTCTTCATAAGGATAACATGGGAACTTTCAAAGCCACTGGGGCAGAGCCCAAGGGAATTTTTCAAAAAATTTAAGGCCAGTTTGCAAATCTACGTGACGCGCTCTTTCCAATGAGACGTCAATGGATAAAATCGGTTAAGAAATGGCGGAGGAGTTCAACCGACAAAGTTTCATGTAGCTTATTAATTATATAGATAACTTGAGATATTTATCTTTATATACACACTCACATTTAATATATATAATTTAAACTCAACCCATTTAGTGTAAGATCTAAGAAGTAGGGATTTATGAAAATGTTATGTTGGATACAAAAAAAAATTAGAAAACAATAGATTACTTCAGTTATCAAGTTAAATCACGAGATGTCGTTGGCGCAGTTTAGATCTTGCTTCATAGATAAAACTTAAAGCTAAGAGCTCACTAGTATGGGTATTTATGTAACTGGCGGCTGAGCTATCAATATTCATTGTTCGCCATCTTAGTATCTTATGTATGCGCCATAGTCATAACACTGGAATCACATAGGCAAAGTAAATCTTTAAGTAGGCTTCACGAATCACTACTGGATTATAGTCTACATTTATTGGGTGAAATAAGTAATACGATTTTGTTTGGGCCTTATGCCTTTTTGGTGTTGTCTTTTGTTTTTACTAAAATAGTTTTGAAATTCAATGGATAAGTGGTTAGTATTGTTTTTTTTTTTTACTTTGTTGTAATATAAATACAGTGAAATATCTTAATGGTTTATGTTTTTACCGAGTTTAATTTTCTTTTACGACAAAAAATAGATTATGGATTAATTTACTCCAAGCAAGAATATAAAATGTGTCAAGTGACAGTATTTATATAATATCAAAGGTTCTAAACAATTGTAAATGTTTCCTGAATACTTGGCCAAACCTCTGTAACAATATTAACCTTCAACCACCTTCGGCTACATCCCCAAGGACCACAACACACCTTTGAGATGGAAATTGTGTTTCAATACATCTTGAGTGCGGCATGATGTTAATCCAGGATTGAAACACATCCTGATTCGAAAACATTTCACAAAGGTTTACATTTGCCTTAATTTATACAGACCGATACAATTTTTATCCAGGACGTTTAATGGTATGATAAAGGTATGACCACAACGACTAATTAAAAACATATATTATTTTTTTTCCATGCAATATAATAATCTGCTGCAAAACTATATTAAACATAAATTTACTATCCTAACTCGATATAGGACATTTGGGTGGGTTAACCAACCCTATTTACCTTGTTTGTTAACATCCCTTCGCTGTAGGGCTACAAACAGAGGAATCCTATGTAATCTTGTCATCAAACCCTAATGTGTTTTGAGTAACAGTTGGTAAAAGAAATACTTTGTTCAAATGACAGGTACAGATAATACTGTATATTATTTTACTAGTAAATAGGTCTTCTTTTGGAAAATTTTTAGTCAAAATAAAAAGATATATAGCCAGTTAGTAATTTCGTAATATAATATTACCGGTAATACATGTATGGTTTTAACAAATCTATTCAAATTTTATTGACCATGTAATATTTTTCTACAATCAAAATAACATAATACGTATTTAAATTAAGTTGACAATTGACAATTCTATAATAAGTTTTGGCCCTTTGAAATATACAGGGTGTCTTCCAACCACATAAACTAACTTTGTTACGTTAATCAACGTATCAAAAGAAATAAAAAAGTAATATAACATGTGTCATATCTCATTCTGTTTTCGGTCTATCTATCTGAATGTGATTTTTATAAAAATATTCATAAATCATTAACTATTTGAGACGTGGATATTCGGTAAAAATGTTTATGTTATAGACCACTATGTTTGTGCAAAATATGAATAAAAACGCTTTAACCATCTAAAATAGCGTATCTTAAAATATTTTGTAAAACTAACGGTTTTTATTGAGTTTGAATAAAATATTTTAAAAAGCCACCATTTTTAACAGTTAAAGAGGTTTTATTCATATTTTGCACAAACATAGTGGTCTGTAAGATAGACATTTTTACAGAATTTCAACGCCGACGTAGCTCAAACTGTTAGTGAGTTATGAATATTTTTCTAATCAAATACAGACAGATAGACCGAAAACGGAATGAGATGGGACACATGTGATATTAATTTTTGTTTCTTTTGACATGTATAACAGAACAAAGTTTGTTCATATGGTTGCAAGACATGTATGGATACCATTTTACTCGTAAACCTAAAAGTACACTTTTTTTACTTCGCAGACATGTTTGTTAGTAAATTGTATAGTATTTATATTACTGATTTGTTTGTAAACAAAAATATTTCAAATAAATTGACAGTTTTATTACTACAAAAAGAAAAAAAAAACACTTAAAAAAATGGCAAACGAAATGGATGAAGTGAAACAAAGAGTAGGATTGTAAAATGCGATTTTCACGCACGTTATCGGAAACCTATAAATTCACAATTCTTGAAAGATTATCTGATTGTGCAATGGTCTGATCTTTGCTTTGTAAATCGATGGTAATTATGGAATTAAAATTCACTTACAATATCTACATTGAAATTTATTTCTGGTTTTCAAGTATATCTTTGCTTGATGAAAAATAAATATTTGAAGCTGAATATTTTTTACTATAGACTTGCCTAGTCTAGTAGAGTATTTTTTGTAACCTGCTTCTAAAGTTACTCATTTTGCTGGTTAATATGCAGAGACTTTATACTTTTTATCGTTTAAGCTTTTATCTAAACAAAGCAAACTTTGACACTTTTAATTTGGCTTGCATATTGATATGGGTTTTACTGATTTCCATACCCCTTCCTAAGAAAATACAACCATAAAAATTATTATTGTGACATGTTGACTTATTAATTTAAGACAAGTTGCGTGCGTATATAGTAAGCAAATGCGCAAATAATGTATAAAAAAACGTAAATTTTTTTATGAATTGAAATAAAAATGCATTTATCATGTATATAAACTAAATTACTACTAATTTTTGTTTTAAAATATAGGTCTCCTAGCAGTTACCCACGGGCCTCACCCCGTTTGACTTTATAAGTATTAATAAAATTATTGATTGGTTAAGTTAAGCTAAATTTAACCAAACAGAATACAGTAATACTGTACAAACAAATAAGTACAGCTGAGGTATTTTTAGCATTAGGTATATGAAAAGTTCCCTTTAGAAAGGAATTACGACCTTAAAGGGCAACTTATGAAATAATGGATAGTTTTGCACAAGGTTTCTCGTCATGACGAACATTTTAAGTATATGGTTTACGGGTGTGTGACTTGTAGTTTTTTCAAAAGTTCATGGGCATTTTGGACTTTATATATAGATTTAAATACCCCATCTGTTACAGAAACTTGCCATGCACAACATTTCAGTCAGCAAGGTAAGCTTTGTATCGCTCTTGCAATTACACACAGTATCCTAGGACTACCGGTTACATCGACGGCATCTTGACTGCCAATGCTGTTATTTTCCGATACACTATGTAAACTGTTAATATTTCTATAAAAAATGTCCTGTTATAAAACCTGACAGAGAATTCGTACTGAAAAGGGGAATTTAATCAGTACAGAACGGGAAAATATTTGTACGATTAAGTGCAGTTTTACTTTATATTCTATTTATTAAAAGATTATACCAGTATTAATGATTTACACAAATAATCATTGAAAACATGAACACTAAGAATTTGTTTACTAGGAGAACGTAAAAAAGTAGTCGAGACAGATTAAATCCACAAAAGTATAATAACGCATTTTACCGTATAATAAATTAATAAACTATAAACAACAATTCTAACAGCAATAATTCAAATACATATTAATAAGTGGAGTCAAAATCATCCTCCAATCGATTTAAGTTGGACAGTTCATAATCATAATGTCGTTGAAAAGGTTACTCTAAGGGTAGAAGTCAAGCTAATGATGTTAAATGACACAGAAGTTAAGAAGTGGCGAAGTTTGTCCATTAGCAAAGCTGACATCTTGGGTCCAACTGTCACCTGACATAAATTAGACATTGAATAACTGTGACATTATCTTTACCTTTGTTTAATTTAAGACGATAAATGTCCATTTCATTATTTTTGAATATTGTTGGAAAATAAGTAAAAAATTGCATTAATAAAAAATACTAAATTAATACATTGTATTTTTATGTTCTACTCAAATTGTGTGTTTTTATATATTATGTGCATATTTTATAAAATAATATACTAGATATAACAATATCTAGGCTAATTTAAAATGCTTGCAAATAAACACACGGCCCAGATTTACGTATGTGAAACGGATTGAGATAATTTATTTACATATTTTTTGCAAAAATATTTATTGGATAAAAATGAAATAACGTACATTATTCTTTGATCAAAGAGTTAAAGCAAGTGGGTAAGAGGCCTTATTGAAATATTTATTTGTTAAAATATTTATATACAATATATAGCGGACTTTTTTCCATTACAGTTTGTTTAATATGTAATAGTATCGCCAAATACCTTTACTTTTATGTAACGGAATCGAAGTTGTGAAAAATGGAAAACTAACGTTCGAGGAAATCAATATCCTAGTTACTAAATGTGTTGTAAATATGGCAATTTTACAGAAAAAGTACCATTTTGTTGATTCGTTAATGTGGAGATCATGATTTACTGTTTGGCTAATAACAAGGATTTAAAATGTTGCGACAGGCTTTCGTGACAAACACGATCTAAACATTTATGTGAACCGTGTCTCATTGTAAGATAGTGTCGCGTGTAAAAGACAAAGAACCATATTTATTCCGAGTGCGAGTGTAGGGTTTCTTTTTACTTGAACATTTGTCAGACATGTTTAATTCTGTCTTCATAAAGACTACATGACTTAATCACTAATATATTTTCTTAAATATACCTCAAGTGTCTGTTAAATTGTATTGATTTAGTACGTAATTTAGTGTAATTTTGTTGGAAATATCGTCTAAAATAACAAGTCGTCTTGTGGATCAAAAATTAAGTTAATTTAATAGTAAAACTGATAGAATGAAAAACTTAGATTTTTGTATACATCTTACTTCATCAAAATATAACAAACAACTAAACTCTGTTGCCAAGGAAACATCATATGTTCTTTTCTAACATAACTATTATGGACATTATAATATGAATAAATTACATCTTTAACACACCCCCGTAATGTCCATAATACATTTTAGAAAAATAAGTTTTAGTTAAGAGGTCACTATCCCAATGAAAGTTTTCATTTTAACATGTTTCAATGATGATAAGCCCTTTGTTAAAATATCAGCGGTTTGTTCTTCTGTTGGAATGTATCTGACAGTGATCTGTTTCCCAGAGACCAACTGTCGAACATAATGGTATCTCGTCTCAATATGTTTAGAGCGATCGTGGAACATTGGATTGTTCATAAGTTTAATTACACTTTGATTGTCCACATGTAGTATAGGAATAGACTTTTCTTCAATTGCGCCAATCTCTTTCACAAGACGAAGGGATTTACAGGTCTCGCTAGCGGCAACATATTCTGCTTCCATTGAAGATTGGGAAACACACCGTTGAAGCTTACTCTTCCAAATAGTCTCATCAAGATTGCCATTCAAAAATGCTGTTTTAACATCAAACTGTTTGATAGCAAGATTGTACTGAACTAAATAGCCTAACATAGTTCGCATCGTCTTAAACCGAGCTACAGGGCTGAAAGTGTCACCATAATCAATACCAGGACGCTGAGTAAATCCTTTTGCGACCAAACGCGCCTTGTAACGAATGATCTCGTTCTCAGAATTTGTTTTCAGTGCAAATACCCAGCGATTATCGATGACTTTTCTTCCTTTTGGTTGATCAACCAAATCATAAGTTTTATTTTTTATTAATGAATTTATTTCTTCATCCATAGCGGATTTCCAATCGACGACATGCTCAGATCTAATTGCTTCATCATAATTTTCCGGTACTTCGTTTGTAAGTATTGCAGAAGCTAAAAGCTCATTTTTATCTCTGTCACTGACACACATGACAGAATAATCTCTATATCTCATAGGTATTTTTATTCCATCACGTTTTCTCAGGTTATAAGTCTCCTCTTGTAATATATCACCTGGAATAGCGTTATCATCACTAGGACACAACATGTCTTGCTCATCAGTATCATTGGTTCCTGGATACACAATATCTTGCTCTTCTTCATGGAATATATTGTCCTGATTACTGTCAACAAGCTGATTTCTGGTCTCATCATTTAGAATTGATTGCCTACTGTCAAGGGGATCATGCTCGATATCATTGCTACTCTCTTCAATGTTAAAGTAGTGTTTATCATCGTTATTGTTTATTTTCTTCAAAATAAAACATGATTCTTTTGGTGGAATGACCTTAACAACCATATTATACAATTGATTAGCTGTATTAAATATAGCCAAAGCAATGATTGTTCCATTTTGAGAAAACACCCATGACTTACCATTGTTTTTCACAGTCTGGTGAATGCCTTTTTCACCTGCTTTCCTCACAGAGAATAAGTTACAAGCAACATCAGGACAGTACCAAACATCATCGAAATACCTGTAAGTCCACTGTTTACCATCAAAAACCATAACGTCTATTTTTCCTGACCCCAAGGCCTGAATATGAACACCTTGGCGAGCACTGTCCATCTTTTTAGGAGTATCAAATGGTTTGTAAGTGGCGAACCAGTCCCTGCGGTTTGTCACATGGTGAGAAGCACCACTGTCAACAAGCCAGTTGTCACATTCACTGAAAAATGACTTATCAATTAGGCCTACCTCTAGATTTGATCGAGTCATCATTGCAGCATTTTGTATCTCACGGGTACATTCATTTGATTTATGTCCTTTTGTGTGACACTTAAAACAAATTACACCTGTTCGACAGTTTTTAGATAGATGACCATTTTTGCCACATGAAAAACATTTTATCGCTCCTAATTTTTGCAAGTCTCCCTTTTTGGCATTTTTGGCTCCCATATATTTTGGCTGTTTAGAACTTACTTTTATTTTGGAAACCATGGCTACTGCTACATCCATCTCGTCTCTGTCCTTTAGACGTAATTCAAAGTTGAGACATTTCATCTGTAGAATGTCCCATGTCTTCACCTCCCTTGGTGAGTCGTGCCAAGTCACATATATGTGATCATATTCCTTTGGTAGAGTTTGAAGGAGTCGAGCACACAAATCGTCTTCATTAATAGGCTTACCGTATATTGTTAATTGGTTTTGGATTTCGTCAAACTTTTCCAGATGACCATTCATTCTAAGGGTAGGTTCCCAAGAAATGTTATGGAACTTATTTCTCAATATGTCAATATTTTCAGTTGACTTGACATCATAAATGTGGACAAGTTTCTCCCACATCTCTTTTCCTGTAGAGCAATTGCTTACTCTAAGTAGAGGATTCGTCTCAAGGGATAAAACAATATATTTTCTGGCTTTTGCATCATTTTTTGACCAATTTACCAATTTTTCGTCATAATTTGGTGTACCTGCTGTTGGTTTTCCGAATTCTCCACTAACAATTCCATAAACTCCTTCACATTCTAAGATTACCTTCATGACTATTTTCCATGTTGTGAAATTCTCAGTACCTCTTAATTTTTCAATCTGTTTTTCATTACTCATCATTCACTATTCTATTAACTTCTTCTCAATTAATTTAACCACTCTGTTCTGCTACCATGTTGGAAATATCGTCTAAAATAACAAGTCGTCTTGTGGATCAAAAATTAAGTTAATTTAATAGTAAAACTGATAGAATGAAAAACTTAGATTTTTGTATACATCTTACTTCATCAAAATATAACAAACAACTAAACTCTGTTGCCAAGGAAACATCATATGTTCTTTTCTAACATAACTATTATGGACATTACAATATGAATAAATTACATCTTTAACAAATTTTACTAATAGATTACGTTATTCTCATTTACAAATCCCTATCTCTTCAATATTTCTGGGAATAAGAGATAGACAGCAGGTCTAATGGTAGTAAATGGTAGTTTTAAGTTTTTCAGTATAAAGAATGGACAAAAGGCATCCTAAATTAGTACACTTGCCCTTGACATTGACTCAACTCTTTGATTATTAATGTAGATCTGTTTTGTGATATTTAATGTGTAAATAATAAAATTTTACAATTTTTTAGTTAGAAATCTTAAACTTAAATTGAATAATGTATGTAAAATGGTACTACCATTTATTTTATTTATATAATGCTTAGTATCGTCGTATAATTTAAAAGGAGACTTACGAATAATAAATTTAAACCAGTATACGTGTTTTAATATTTAGACATAGACATTGATACTCAAAAATAATGGTTAAGGAAACTGTCAACCAAAACTACTCTAAAATTTTGTGGTTGGCGAATGGTTTACAGTGAATGGAACTGTCAATGTGGTCCGTATGATGACGTCAGAGCCACGTCACAATGCATCGTAAACAATCACGTGCAAATGGTTCGTCAATCACGTCAGCTTTGAACTTTGAATCGGTGATTTACTTTTCTGTAGGCCTTTGATATTATTATTTCATTTAGTTACTTTATTTATTTATTGTTTTATTTATTTTATTTACATATTTCATTTAATCCTAGAGTTCTGCAAAATTATTTTGAAAACAATGTTTTTTTTCATTGAAGAAAAACAAACTTGAGATAATATTAACCAATAACTCGACGTGATAAAAATGCATAACTGTTTCTGTACATAATAATTTATTCAGTCTGTAGACAGAATAAATGTCATTTCTGCATGATAAATGATGACAGGTTGGTTATGATACATCGTCCGTTGAACGTTTCAATAAGCTGCAAATATACAGGAAATGTGGTGATGTTTGTTGATCAAACTAGAGGTAATTTCATCAGTAGTGTCTTCTACGGCACGCAATAGTACAAACCTAGGAGTGAAAACTAAAATAGCGTTTAACAATTGAAAATTACAAAATCGCTTTCCAGCTTTCAAAAGAAAAATAGATTGCAATGGGGTAGTCCTACAATTATATAGGGAAGAATCGTTCGGGTTACAAATTCCATTAGCATGTTAGGATATTATACTGTATAGCCGATATACCTAAAACAGTACTTGATGTTTAAAAATACAATGCAATGATGCACTTCACTTAAACGGCATGTAAACTAGTTTTGAAACGTCTTTTAATTTACCAAACTATCACAGATAGAATGTATTGCTCAGTTTTATATAAACTATTTTTGATGCAGTGGGGTGTATAAACTATTTATACATGTTGGGGAGGGGGGGGGGTTCTTGGAGGGTGTCATAGACATGTTAAATGTAAGCAGGGGTCATTTTAAAGACCACAACTATCAGAGTTTAATACCCCAAACCACGTATAAAGGTTTTTAAAATTAGAAATGTTGTCAATTAGAATAAAACCACTAACTGTGCAGAGCTACGAATAAATCTTTTCGTCATACTGTAGCAAAAACAGCAGTTTTTATTGCATGCGTTGCGGGTCTAAGTAGCATTTTTACTCCCTAGGAAGTAAAGATCGGTTTACCCCTAGGAAGTACAAATCAGCTGTTGTCAACTCATTTGTAAATTTCGATTGTAAACAATTGCATGTGCCGAAGGTATGACATTTTTAATCGACTGTAGTTCATTGTTAAGCGGAGCGAACGAAGCTTTTTACTTTTTGTGGGGTTTGGAATTCTTAAATATAATTTATGTGATTTTCTAGAGAATTACTTTTTAACTAAACAGACCTAAGTGCCTTATCATCAGACTTCTCATCGTTAAGATGAGAAACATTAGGCTTTTTGTTTATTGGGTGTTAATAGTTTATGTCATCTTTAGGGAAAAAGGGTCTTTCAACCCTTGCTCATTTTCCGACCTCGGCTTTGCCTCGATTGAAAAAAACTTGATCTCGGGTCGAAAAGAGTCATTTTAGGTGCTAGTGATGAAATTAGCTATTTACACCAAATAAACAGATAGCATAAAGTTTCTCGTCCTAATGATGAGAAGTGTTAAGTGTTAAGTGAGAAGTGTTAATGATAAGGCATGCCGATTAGGTACATTTAGTAAAAAAAAATAATGTCCTATAAAATCACATAGGACATTGGGTTAAGGTAGAATTATTATGAAGAATCCAAATCGCACCAAAAGATAGTTTTTAATTAAGTACTGCTGATTTAACTCGATGAATATACTACAGTAGAGATTAATTCCATTCACACTATTGTACTTCGTATGTAAACTTCCTTTGACCATCGAACTGTCCGTAACACAATCATTGTGGCTGTCTGGCTATTGAAAGGTTGGGCATTTCCATTGTGATGCATCTGAATTCTGTTACATTTATCGTGCAAACACAGCTGTGATGCATTCATCACATTTGGATTTTCACGCCTCACTTTTGGTAAAGTGTTTGAGACATTTTTAAAATCTCCAGCGTAGACCGGACATAGCTGATTAACCCTATAAAATAATTCTTTACCATAACATAAGTAATTAAGTGAGTTGAACTTACCCCAAAGATGTGTCAGCAAGTTTTACACATATAGTTGTTGCAAAGAGGGGAGAGGGATTCTGTTAAAGTAAAAAGGGATATGGTATTTCATATTCAATACATTTCTTATCTAGTCACATTTTTGGTTGATGTAGATAATTGGTGAATTCTATTTAAGAATTAACGAGGTGTTAGCCCGTCCTACGTACGGGAATTCAGAGTAGTCAGTTAAACCGTGTACAATTCAGATCAGCTAGTTTACACAAATAAAGGCAAAGTTTTTTGCAGTTTTAATGTGAAAAATCATCTTGTAAACAAATGTTGTGTGACCAAATATGTTTTTATTCCATCATAGGCCTATACGATATGCATTTTCTGCAATTTTTACGATGTGAAAAGCGTTGAAGTGAGATTTACAGCCGATTCGCACAGACGCACACTGATTATAACACACTGAAAGTGCCTACGGTAGAGAGAGTAATAGTCAATTGGGAAGTGTATAGACCTAGTAAACAAAAACGATACCACCTTCCATAGCATACCTGCCTCTTCCATAATTATTATCACCAAAATACAACTACTATACACAATTTCCAGTAGGTCTGAATAGAAACGACCTAAAATAAAACGATATTATCCAATAAAATTCACAGTACACATAATTCAACATTGGTGTCCTACCATCAAAACTAATCGTCACACCTATCCTTTATATCAATTTCACTGCATTAATTGCTAAATAAATAAGTGTAAACAAAGAAATGTAAAAACAATAACAGTTTGTTTTGAAACAGCTGTTTGGTTCAAATAACATTCATTTGAAAAAAGAACTGGTCACATGTAGCAGGAATATAAAAAGTAAACACGCTAGTAAAGCTAATGACGTAATTGTCAATGTTTATTATCCATGCCGTTATCAGTTCTATCCTTGATAATTACCCACCCTCATTGAATAAACGTACATCGTAATTTCCCATATTAGTTAATTTAAAGTACAATATATTCATAGTTGAAATAAAAGTGATTTTTTCACGTTTGGGGGCGCTGATATAGGCGCCCCTAAACGTAACCACAACTGAACACGATTTCATAAAAGGATGGTTTGTCTAATTGCAGTATCCTAGGTCAATGTTGACGTTGTGTTCAATCTATGTCATCCATCTGTTTATCTTTGTATAAAACCCGGCTGAGGTTGTGGTGGTAATTTAAAATCGTGATTACTGATTATTCTTCATCTTCTTTTTATGACATCAATATTTCCGGGCCTAATCCAAACAAAGTTAAAGCAGACAAACATTAATTGTAAACAAAAAGCTACAATTAAGAATTAAGACATGTAAACATTGTTATTTTTCTAATCTTTCCTTGAAAAGTGTGGCAGTAAAATAATTTGCATTTATCCTTTTTTAATAAGACTCGTGTACAGAGCCTCGATTTGTACTGTGGTTTAATTAATTTTGGTTAAAACTGTGGTTCAAATTGAGGTCTAATTATCTCTACTAATCTTACTTATTTCCTATAATCAATGACAAAATAAGAGTAAATAAAATAACCTCATAGTTCCATAGTTTATATTTAACCATCTGTTAGTTAAAACAAATTATATTGCTCTAAAACAAATCGAAGATTACAAAGATTGCTTTAAAAAATAATTTGAACATCCTAGTATTTTACTATGTATATTTAATTAATCTGTCATCCTCTTGCAGAAGAATTGAACGTTTTAATGATTAGCATTACATATAGTATAAATAGTCAACCCTAAGTACTGTATGTCTTTACATTTTTATCCAAATGCTGAATTTGTGACACAAAAGCTGAATGTTTACAGCTGTTATGTTAAGCAAATTATTTTATGCCAAAAGCTAATTTAGAATCTTAGCGTCGGCTGCTAGACTTTAAAAAAATTAAAAATTAATTTCTAAAAAACTGAAACCCTAAACTAAAATTATGGCTTCAACATTCCCTAGTTCTCAAAATTATCTTTCTTTCAACACAAAAATCATGAAAATCCGTCAAGTGGTTGATTCAGAATCGTGAAATAAAAAAACACAGTTTCGTTTTAATATTATAGATTCGAGAAATCAGATACCCTTATACACAGTAGTATAAAAAAATTGAAATGTCCATCGATGATTTTGCAATGATGAATGGAAACACTGGTAAACACAGATATAATCAAAAATGTAATTAATATTTCTCGAGTAAGGTAGTAATCTAGATATAGGTACTTGAAACACTTACCCATTCAAACGAAAACTCCCCCGTTTGTTGTGTGTATAATCAGTTAATTATCTAATTACCAATTTCGCTATCTGAAGCCTTTGTGATAATTAGGCCTGTGTTAGTGGCAGCTTGTGTGTAATCATCAATGGAAATATATTGTCAAAGTACAACTACAATGAGCTACTGACAATTCATTTAAATATGAACTGACTACACGTAAAACTACCTACTCTGCATGTAAATATACTAGCCTACTTAATATGTAATTATTGTTCGTTCAGTTTAGTCACAATCCACTAAAACCTCATTTAGTCCAGTCAATGATAATTTGTCTGTATATTTATCTCCACCGATTTTAATAAAACATTGGTATTTATATACTACTTGTCCTATTTTTCAAAACCCACCCTGTGCTGGGGGTAATTTCTTCCCTGTGGTTGGATGGTGTTATCCTTCTAGGTGACCAAGAACTTCTTTCATAGGGTTGTAAAAACGTTCACTGAAAATAAGTGTGCAAACTGATAAACCGAAAACAGCTTAGTAATTTTCGACTTGTGAGTAAAATTTGCTTTTTTGAAGTTTTTTTATAAAAAAAAACAATGCTTATACGTTATAATTCGATCTATATTCGTCATTTTTTTCTTTCACGCCCAAGAAGGGATCGCATCCTCCCAGGAAACAGCAACCCCTTCAAAAGGGTAGATTCTGAAATAGAGAGTATCCAGAATCAAAATTTATATTGTTCATACGAATCGATGTTCTATGGGATAAATACACGGTTAACAACATTTTTACTATCACAATACATTTTTTTAAATTCAAATGTTTGACTTAAAAAACCACATACCACAGTGTGACCAAAACATGCGTGACTTCAAAATTACTCGTGTTGACGAGTTTTTCGTTAAAGTGCTGCTTCTGTAATATTCTAATAACAGAATCTAAACTCAACATATCACGTGTTTCTATACTCTTATTGTTATTATAACTGATTGTTGTTGTTATAAACCTCCAACCTTCATTTGACGTTGACCAGAACATTTAAGTATTACATTTATTGTTACGTGTTTCAAATGTTTAATGGTAAAATAGGTTCGATCGCTTTAGTTTAGCAATTATGATCCAACAAATAGTTCATGACGTAAACTATTTCTCAAAACTATAAGACAAACTATACCTACATGACGTAACAAAGAATAATTTGGTTTAAAGTTAAAAAGTAAATTAAATTTTTATATACTACAATCTTTTACAATTAATTAATACATATTTTTCACGAAAGTGTGCATAATATTTAAAGAAATAAAAAGTAATTGCAAAGTTTCACTTCAATGTAAATCAAG
This sequence comes from Macrosteles quadrilineatus, assembly GCF_028750875.1. NCBI lineage: Eukaryota > Metazoa > Arthropoda > Insecta > Hemiptera > Cicadellidae > Macrosteles > Macrosteles quadrilineatus. Next base: position 31,132,962 of record NW_026542598.1, on the reverse strand, counting down.
AATCCACTTTTGGCTCATTTAATGATATTAAATAATTAATATTAAATAATTATAAATAATAATATTAAATAATTAATAAATAAATAATATTTAATAATTTAAAATATGTAATTATTAGTATGTATTTATCTTTACTAGTTTTCGTGTTTACTTAAAGAAAAGATAACATCAAATTTACCAATACTTGTCAATGTTAGCTATATTTCTAGTTAAACCCTCCTGCATAAAGAAAAAAAGTTTAGTGGAGAACATTTTCAATGAGCAGATTTCTGGTAACTCTTCATTTATAACGAGCTTGAACATTCATCATGAGAAGCTTTCAACAAGTTTGTTTCACTTCATTAAAATTACATGTGAGGGAACTTACTAGCGGAGGGAGACCTTTGCTAGCGAATGTAGAACCTTTATTTGCGAATATTTTAACAATTTTCCACTGAAAATCAAAGTTTTACATTTTTCTTTAGTATTTAAAATCAGTGTTTGGTCTTGGGTAGTTTTTTAATACGTGGGTGGTTGTGTATAATACTCGAGAATCAGTAGCTAATTTTGGAAAACTTTAGCTTTAGGTATAAGTAAGGTACTACCATATAACAGAATAGATTGAACACCATAGGTAAAGCTTCAGTTAACAGAGACTAATTAGTCTCTACAAAATATAACATAATAACAGCATAACATATAATTAATTGTCTCTATTAATTGAAGCTTTTTCTATGGTTTTCAATCTATTCTGTTCTATGGTAGTAAAACATGGGTATTGTCCAAGAAAAACGAAAAATGAGTGATGGCGTTTGAAAATAAAGTCCTAAGAAAATATGTGGACCAGTACAGGAGGGGAAATTTGGAGGATAAGAAAAAATAGAGAGCTAAGATCACTATACACCGACCTAGATATTGTTGCACTTATTAAAGAAAGAAGGTGATGGTAGGGCGAGAAAGAAACATGACATTATGAAGTTTGGATAACCACATCTGGAGGTAAACGTCCATTGGGAAGGCCGAAATTAAGATGGACTGACCAAGTATTGAACGACATCAGGACGATGGATGCAAATGTCAACTTGGCAGAATACAGAGAAGGGTGGAAGAGGCTGGTACACGAGGCGAAGAATCAACTGAGATTTGTAGAGCCATGGCAGTAAGTAAGTATAGTTTAAAAATTTTTTTGTAACTTAGAGGGTCCAAATGTATCTGTATTGAAATAGTTGGCTCTTAGGCACTGGAATGCTATATGTCTTGTTTACATAGTTAGTGATTTGTATTTTAAATTACCAAACGTATTTGCTCTTAACATAATGTAACTAAAGGATGTGGTTTGTTCTAATTCCATTCACATTCTTTAATATGAAAGTAGTTTTGACAAACGCATTCACTATCAGAAGAAACATAACCTTACATTCAGATTAGAATGACAGATCTTAGAGATCGCGTTAATTTGTTAATGAATAAATTTTAGTTATTAATTTTAGTTAAATAAAATTTTAGTTAATTTTCAAAGCAATATCTTTAAGTAATTTGTCTACATTTTGAAACACTTACAAACCTTTATCCTTTCACCCACTTAAGGGCTAAATAATTGAAAACTGTAACATAAGTATGTAATAAATAGGTTTTCTATGTAAAGCTAATATCAATTGACACATGGGGAGCGAGCTGGTCTAGTGGTTAGAGCGGGTTTCAAATTCTGCCAAATCACCAATGGATTTGTAGTGATAATGCCACAACCCCTATATCCAGCCTGAAGTATTGTGAAAAACAATCGAGGGTCGCGCCGAACGTCCTAGGAAAAAAAACAATGGACACAGTAAAAAAGTAAATACAAAACACAAATTAAATGTTACATGCTAACGTGTAGGATAGGAGATAATTGTTATAGGATTATGTGAAGCTAATTTGCAAGTCACCGTAAGCACTTAAATTAATTACATGTAGCTTTTAAATGGAATCTATTTTACTGTTCCCTTACCACTGATTTTGTATGGATCCATTTGCCTTAAAATCAGTGTGTTTCTACTTAATTCTACAGTATGACTTTCTACTTAATTGCTTTAGAAACTATTACACGATGGTATTAAGTCAAATGCATTATTGTAGCATTATACACCTTGTCAAATATTTATGTGTTTTTATTATTTTAATTCAGTAGTTGAAGTCAGATAAGTATTATATTCTTAGTAATTTTTAATAACCAATGTTTATGATATATTACTGTAAAAATGTTGAGATTTGAATTCAATTTCAGTATTTAAAAAAATCATGTTATAAGGTAAAATTGTATTACATGTATAACATTTATAACTTAACAAATATATAATTGAAAATATTGGCCTCACTGTAAATGCAAGCAGTTTGGTTACAAATCAAACAGTTTAAGAACAAATCAAAGTTTTCCTTGGAATAATTTGTCCAAAAATGAACTGCTTCATAACATCTTGAATAAACAACTGATTTTTATAAAATCATAATAAACTGAAAAATATTATAAAATTCAACAAAACTATTATGTGGAGAAAAAGTTTAAGTAAAAATTAAGTAAAACAGAAAAAAAAACAAAGCTAAAATTAAAACAAAACAAACAAACTTTGTTCCGTTGGAATTTGATCCAAATTAAATTATGTATGAAGTAAACTATCAGCTGTAATTATGAAGTGTTGACCTTTTTCAATTTTTTTTCTTTTGTTCACATACAATGTATAAATCTTTGCTTTGTTTGAAATTATATTCAGTATTAAGAATACAGTCCACTTTTTCATAAAATAACAACTTACTTATCTTAATCTATCCTTGCCACTGAGCTACTGTAATAATTGGTTCTTAAATTTAAAAGCTGTATTCAAAATTTTCTCACATTTTGAATTATTTAAAATGAGAAAAAAACCTACGAAAATCTATCTATATATATAGTAGAAAATAGTTATCTATTTTGGTAATATTTAATAAAATTTGAGACCTAAAGTTAGGGAATACTGTGCATTTTTTAATGTATAATATCATAAACAAAACTTAAACTAACGTTTATTTCCTTTTTTATCAATATAAGGCACCATAAAACAATATGCGGTTAAATTAGTTGCTTCAAAAGACCAACAATCACAATTTGTAGGAAAACTTTCGATAATAATGACAGGAAAGTCTACGAAAGTCAACTTAAGTGCACTGTGTCCATTTTATAGTAGCCTGGTCAACAAAAAATACAAAATATAGCCGTCGATTGCCTCTTTGAGCTCCACTAGCAGTAGTTACTATTTTAAAGTCATCATAGGTTTCACGAAAGGAAAATATCAAGGTATTAGAGAACGTCAAATACTTTCGACTATTGATAGTTAATCCAGTCAACCACTGTGCTTATATACTGTCATATACTGTGCTTCATAAACATATTTTACTGTAAACATCAAAAAGTAATGTATTTATATGATCTTTCCATTTATAACAAACACCTGTCAAATCTAAGAAAAGTATTGTGTAGAGTACTGAAGAATTTAAGACTAAGATGTTACTACTATTTATAAAAAAATTTCCAACTATTTTAAAGCCGATTTGACATTCTGTTTCCGCTCGTGTACCGGCAATGTTGCATACCTGTGATAGGCCATAAAACTAAAAGTATTTATTTATAGTCGTGCGTCGTGCGTGTGTCGTGTATTAAATGTGTTTGTCGTGTAAAGAAGCTATTTAAACGGAGTTAATCTATATTCCTGTTATGAGGTGTTTGACAATGGCAACTCGTCGAAACATGTTACACTATGACGAAGGTTACTTTTTGGAACTGATAAAAAGTAATGTAAAACCAAATATGAATTAAAAGCAACGTGGGTTTGAAATTTGCATAGTAAATGTTGAACATTTAGGAGACCTAGCATTTAAGTGACCTCCTCAAGCAATTTAGTATAATAAGTAGTAACATAAAGGTAACATGTGTCTACTGCGTACGTGACTGAAATTCAGACAAGTTATTGGTAAACAGTAAACAATTTACTTGGGTACCGTCATGTATAAGGGAGTCTCGGTGAATATTTATAGAGCAAAACTTATATAACTCATTTTATTATAAATTTTTATTGTAAAATGACAAACATAGTATTAACATACAAAACCAAAAGGTCGAATCTTGTGGATGTGGATTACAAAAGTCTGAATGCTGCGATCCATATGTTATTTTCTCCACCTATACATAGTGAATGGAAAAATATTGTTACCGTCAACATTTTCAAATTTGGATTTTAAGTGGAAATATCCTGTATGTGAGTGTATGTGTATGTGTACAGACTACACCTATGGTCTAATTTTGATGGCATTTATGTGAGTACTAATCCATTGTTTCTTCAGGAATTGGTTCATTTTTTGAAAATGTTTATGTAACTTAATAGGGTTCATAAAACCCCATAAAATAACTAAAAACGTGATTTTTCACAAAACTAACAAGAACGATTTTGAACCAAATTTACATGATACATTTTGTATTATCGTAAATTCAACGCTAAATAAAATGGTACGGTAAAAACTACGGTTAAAAAGTTGTTTAAGTTTTTGTAATTTCACAAATGAAAAGTTGAGTTACTTTACTTTCACCACTGAAAACCATTAAAAGGGTAATTGGCAAGCAAATGGGGGAAAGTATTTCAGTTTGCTGGTACCATTTATTTTAAACATCTGACAAAAAAAATATGAATGAAAAAAATAAAAAAAAACATGTGATGAAAATCATCGTATCAAAATGACATGTTAGATCTTTGTATCTTTAGCGTAACGATTATCAGAAAAGCCTAAAGCTGACAAATGGTCTAAAAATTATTTAAAATAATTCTTTAGTTTGCATTTCATATTTGACAACAATTTAGTAAACGATCATCCCAACAAACAAAATACATTATGCTATAGGAAAATATCTTGTGAATAGTTTTCTCTGTGACGCGATGTTTAATCTAGTGATGAAGGCAATTACGGAGGCAATGTACAATACTGTGAATACACCTACATTGAATATCTCGTTCCATACATATATCCATAAACATTGGATGATTATTGCTAACTGTTATGCAACGAATAAACAAATGGCTTTCTTATAACGTCAATTGGCTAAGCTTTGATTTTTATAGATTTTTAAATTTTATAAGACACTTTGATATACCTCCAAAATAATCTCTGCTTATTCAGGTATCTCGGCTACTGCAGACATCCCGAGTAAGATGTCGTGTTTTGTCATTGTGTTGGGTATAACACTAACATATCCCTAAAAGCTTCCCCTCCTTATACTTCCTTGCAGGGAAGTCACACTACATTCAATCCCCTGAATATCTATGGCTATTAACCATAAAAAAAATAGTTGTTGCTCATAGTAATATAACACTACTATATTTATCACCCACTTTAGGGTAAACCGTTATCTGATTGGTATGAATTAAAAAACATCTGCCTTAGTAAGAGTGGTTATCAATTTGTACTAAAAGAGTATTGCTTTTAGGGAGCATTATAAATATTAAATCTCGGCCATTTATACTTTTGGAGTAAAAATCACTGTTTAATTTACTTCCAATTACTCTCTATTTTCTTCAGTCATTTACTTATGCTTATGTTTGAGTTAGGCCTATTTTTTTTTCTTTTACTCCCCTTTTGTCCCGTAGAGGATTTGAATAGTGCAGCGGTCTTTATGCTTATGTTTGAGTTAGGCCTATTTTTATTTCTTTTACTCCCCTTTTGTCCCGAAGAGGATTTGAATAGTGCAGCGTTCTTTATGCTTATGTTTAAGTTAGGTCTATTTTTATTTCTTTTACTCCCCTTTTATCCCGAAGAGGATTTGAATAGTGCAGCGGTCTTTATGCTTATGTTTGAGTTAGGCCTATTTTTATTTCTTTTTTCCCCTTTTGTCCCGAAGAGGATTTGAATAGTGCAGCGTTCTTTATGCTTATGTTTGAGTTAGGTCTATTTTTATTTCTTTTTTCCCCTTTTGTCCCGAAGAGGATTTGAATAGTGCAGCGTTCTTTATGCTTATGTTTGAGTTAGGCCTATTTTTATTTCTTTTACTCCCCTTTTGTCCCGAAGAGGATTTGAATAGTGCAGCGTTCTTTATGCTTATGTTTAAGTTAGGTCTATTTTTATTTCTTTTACTCCCCTTTTATCCCGAAGAGGATTTGAATAGTGCAGCGGTCTTTATGCTTATGTTTGAGTTAGGCCTATTTTTATTTCTTTTTTCCCCTTTTGTCCCGAAGAGGATTTGAATAGTGCAGCGGTCTTTATGCTTATGTTTGAGTTAGGCCTATGGTAATTCTTTTACTCCCCTTTTGTCCCGAAGAGGATTTGAATAGTGCAGCGGTCTCATTAAAAACCTCAAATTTTAGTTCAAATTTTTTAGAACCCAGTTTCAAGTAAACGTTTGTTTTTGTGTTCTTTTGTACAGTATTGCTATATACTAGATTGAAATTATGCGAGTAACATATGTTTCAATGCAACACTTTGCGAACAATACAGATACTTAGAACACATGACACACGTTAACAATGTTATCAACAACCGTTGTGAGAAATTGTTCCTGTTGCTTGGCAACTACAATGACGTCACCTGCGTTGTAGAGGTTACAAAAATATTTTGCATTTTTCGTAACAGTTTTAAAATTTAAATCCAAAAAAGTTAACGAGCACTATGCTAAGAAGAGAGATATTTCCACACCAAACTTAACCGAAATTTAAAATAAAATACAGCGTGATTAAATATAAATATTAGCTTATAACATTAAAGATTATTGTGGAAAGGAATACAAATGCAAAATTAATGTAATATTTCTTTCTCAGCCAGCCACATGAAACAAATCAAGTTAAAATGTCAAAAATATAAAATTAAAAACATTTGTTTCAAAATACTAAATCCAAAGGTATCTTAGATTTATTTTTTGTGCGTTTACCTTACACCCAACCCCTTCTAAGAAAAACTAAGTTTTACACATGATGTAGCGCAAAGTTACAGCAAATAAAAGCACAATGTAAAATATATAATAATTTTAAGGTTTACAACAGTAAACAACAGTGCAGGTAATTGTATGAGACATTGCAGTTATTCAATGTCTAATTTATGTCAGGAGACAGTTAGACACAAGATGTCAGCTTTGCTAATGGACAAACTTCGCCACTTCTTAACTTCTGTGTCATTTAACATCATTAGCTGTCTCAGGTCTTTCAGTAAATGGCTGAGCTCTACCATAGTTAAACCTGTAGTTTGTATCGGGTATTTTAACATAGCACAGTTAAATTGTATGCAATGTAGGTTTTATAAAAATTTGTTAAGTCATCCCCATAACCATAATAAATTAAAAAAGTACTGTTTTCATCAACAGTTTTGAGTTTGAGTTTTGAATGGAAATATTCTTTTTGTGTTCCCTTGAACCAAAAAAGTGGGTTTCGTAGTGAAGTGTATGTGTTTTTAAATGTGTTTTTAAAGAATGTTTTGATAATTCAACATCATATAATTTCACTACTCTTTAATTGTTGCATGTATGTGTTAGTTATTTAAGTAAAATGGCTGTATACTTAAGATAACGTAATATTTCACGGTCTATTATTTTCAAATAACATCTTCCATAATTTGTAAAAATTGTGGCTTTTTCACAAATTGAAAATATTCATTTGCACTGAAGTTAATACAACATCTTAGAATACAAAATACAGAAACCCTTATTGGATCCCAGTTGAATAACCAATAATGACGCAACGTTGGAATAACATATTAAAGCAGTTGTTGTTATGTTTTAGTCACATTATGTTGCTTATCTTCGTCCTAGAAATAGGACACACTATATTGCGAGGGAATTTCTTACTATCCGTAAACGAGCTAATTTATTTGACGTCGTATATCCATTTCGTATTAACAATATTACGATTTATTTATTTATTATTCTTTCAAAAATGAATTGTTCTAAGGTAGGTTGTTAACTATAAAATTAGATAACATTTTTCATGTGACATTTAATTTTTTCACTCGAACATATGTTATATACTAAAGAGGGAAGGGTATATTAGGGAAGGGTAAAAATAAATATTTTTACAAGCCTCGCCACAAAAATCTGAAAAAATTAAGTTTCAGCAAATTATTTTTTACAAGTACTTAAGCATTAAAATAATAAGTAAAACATGGCGTTACAGTTTTAAATATTTATTTCATGAGCCAACTTGCATTGTTTTAATGTTTTCTTTAAATGTTCACATCCTAAATTAATTTTAAATACTTAAATGTCGTCTACGTTTTTGTTAATTAATCCAACAGTTATTTTATTTAGTCACAAGTTATTTTAAAATGATATGAAGATCTAGAGACTAAAATAATTTTAAAATTCATATAAATAAAAAAAAAACTGTTACACTTGCAATAAGGTGTGCGTTGTATAAACATAGTATTTTCTCAAATCTTTTAACAGGGGATGTTGAGAGGAAGGACTAACAATATTCACAGTCAAGATGTCGCCCGTGGTTCCTTTTGATTACCCAAGGGAGTTTATAAGGTCAGGCCAGTGCCGAGGGTTGTATATCATATCTAGCAACTTTAACTTTATCATATCTCACGTACTAAGAAAAAACTTACGTTAAAATTCCTGAATAAGTCTAGTGTTTGTGTCTAGGATTAAACTACAGACAACCCCTTCAATTGAGGGAAGATTACATCTTCTTTGGTTGCACAAAGTAACTCAATCATATATACATTTCTTAATTTATAAAAAAACACAACACCAAAAAAGGTAATTAATTAAAATGTAAGTATTACAAAAAAAAAAAATCAATTATTTAAATGTCAAGTTTACATCCATTACATGTTGGTATGTTAAAATCTTAGAATAATTCTCAAATTTGTTAAACTGTTCCAAAACCCGTCACTGCTGAATTTAATTCTCCAAATATAAAACTGTTTAAAATCGATTACACCATCCATATTAAATTTATCATCGGTTCAACCTTGGTCTCAATTAATGTAAAAGGTCAGTTTGTAAACCTCCTAGTCTATTTTCCTAGTTCTTGTTTGTATTTGCTCTATCAAGTCGTTATTCTATTTTAAATATGTTAAATTCCATTTTACAATGCATCTTTGTAGTCGTTTTATTATACAATGGTGCTTAATGTAGAAAAGGAGTATATGGATGACGGTTCTTGTTTCCACTACTTAGTTATTCATACGGATTAAAAAATCTTGTATATTTTGTATATATATATATATATATATATAATTTAATGCCTATTTGTACAATTTATATCAATCCTTATCAGTAAATAGGAATGTTTGGTTAAGATTCTTTTTGATAATAACCAAGTTCTTATTTATTTGACTTCGTATACCTTTCCACCTTTTAAATGTTCTTTTTAAAACTAAGCAGAAAAGTGTACTTTGACAAACTTTATGTGGCTTCCACATGATAATTGTGATTGGCTTTCGCTACATTACATTCTGTCAACCAGGCACTCCACTTAACTCAGTTATAGAGTTAATTGTGGCAGTGTAGAGGCTTAACTCAGTTAGAGTATATTATCGTGGTGTAGAGGCTTAACTGAGTTACCAAAGCTGTTCATGGTGTATATCAACAGTAATGGGAAATTTAAATCTTGTTTGCTCCATTTTCAGTACATTATTATATTGTGATTTGCAAATATATATTTTATTAAGCTGGGGAACTATATAACCACAATCGTTTTCCTAAATTTAAGTTTCGGATGAATTGAATAAAAATAATTTTTGAAATGGACCGGTCTAGTAAGTATAGCGAGACATTTGTAAGGTAAGGGTCAAGTCTTTGCAATAACCTATTGTAAATTTATTTTATCACTTAAATAAAATAGTATAGTATTTTGTTGGGTTGCACATTAAATTATGCAAATAGATAATCGAAAGAGATAAAATGTCTTTAATCTATACATCTATTGTCTAGACAAAAGTTATTGTTATACTGTACCAGTAACGGGCAAGCCGTTCAAACACTCCAAACAAGCAAAGTGATCATTTTTGAGAAGTTAGAAGAAACATCTCTTTATATTTTGCCACTGAAATTGTGGCTGTATCTCCAGACTATCGTTAAGTTCAGCCTATCTCAGATTTGAAATAACTATTTCAAGATTGTACCAAATTCAGTCTTCCCGGAAACTTAAGTTCAAAAAGCAATTGAATAAAACCTAATACTCAGTATTAGGTTAATTCCATCACCATGCAAACGGATACACACGATAAAATTACTATCAACATTTATTTATTTTTATTTCACCACATGAACAAACTTTGTGTGATTCCAAGCTTTTAGTGTTGATGGAAAATGTAATCTCAGAGAAAACAGACTTTACCAACATTGTCCGTATTGTTTCCACCAAAGCCTCAGGCTTACTTACACTTTTAATCACAGGTTCTATGTGCCCGAATTCTCCTTCTATGCTGCAAGCCTGCAAACCAAAAGAATGTCAGTGATTTCTTAAAGATAAACAAAGTGTTTTATACAAGGTATTTTAAAGCTAATATGGAAATCGTTATTTGCATTGTTTGCTTGAGTGATTTCTTCATCGGGTATATCACTACGAAAAATGTTTTATACGTACTTAACAAGGTTTTCGACCTTTTAAATAGTTATAAAAAAATCATATCTAAAATAGTAATCATAGAAAAGTTAAAATAATATATCTAAACCTTTTTAGGCCCTAGTAGCACAAATATGTATTTTATAAATATTTTATATATTTAAAGTTGTATTTGATAGAACCTCGAATAATATATATATATAATATATCTTTAATAATAGTTTGATATATTCAAATATATATTTAAAATATTCCCAAAAAGCAATGCAAAATATAAATTAAATATAAGTTTTGAATATATAAAATACATTCATAATATATATTGATAAAACAAGTATAGAATCTATAATATACATATTTTATATGTATATTTTTCCTATTAAATATTTAAAAAAATATGTGTTGAGAATATTTTAAATATATATATAAAATATTTTTGAAACTATATTATATATTTAAATTTTTTATGAATATATTTTAAAACACGTCAGATATTTTTATTAATAAAATAATATTATATTTGTAGAATATATAGCCTATAATCTTTTATAATTAGCAAATAAATAATTTGCATCTTTTTGTTTTATATGTGTCTATCAATTTATACATGCACTTTTTGTATGATAATTGCTATTGTGAAAGCGTTAAATTAAAATTAAGTTAATAATAATACGCACTCTGAATGGTGTCACTCTATCATACACGTAAAGAAAAAAATAGCATATAGTTAAGAGGCAGTATACATGTTCGACAGCTACATTTGGGTCAAACGAAAAAAAGTGTTGATGGGTTTTACTCTTTTAATTGCAATATGTGACAATGAATGTGATCATAGAAATCTCGAATGATTGGCTAGAAAAGGGTGCTAGTGACTGGCGACCTTTTAAGAAACTAATTACGGTTGTATATGACGTTCTAAAAATAATTATTTTATTTACATATGCCATAAATTACATAATATTTGTCATAGTATTTAAATTAATTTTTGTAGTTTACTGTATTTGTATTCGTGGAGACTACTCACTATTCACTACAGCACTATTCAACTCAACTACTTGATGCCAAAACAGATTAACAGAATCTTATTATACTGTAGTATCAAAAATATTTCAAGTATTGCAACCATTGCAACTGAGGGCCACTCTTTCACCGTTTGAAAACTAATGCTAACAACAGTCACAAGTAGCTCAGAGGTAAGGTAGGAGCATTGACTATAAATCCTTAATTTCATAGTCAATGGTAGGAGGCTCATAAGTCGAAGGACCCAGGTTCGAGACCCACCCAGGCCGAAAAATTTTTATCCAGTAGTATTTTCAAAATTTGTTTTTATGAACTATTTAATCAATTTACTCAACTGATAATTGTGTTTTTCATACTAAATGTTTATTATTTTGTGTTTTTATGTTTAGGCCCCATGGGATGTTTGGAAGAGATATTAAATACATTTTTTATTTAAATATTATTCACTAAAATATATTATTGGAACATATTTTTTTAATATTTAATAGATTCAAAAACATATTTTTTATATATTTAATATATTTTAAATATTATATAAAATTGACATTAATACACACTTGAGATATATAAAATAGATTTTAAATATATTTATTCATATGTATTTAATATATATTTGTGCTACTAGGGAGATTGAGCTTTTCGGTGAATTTAAAAATGTTTATGTTGATGTCATCTTCACCTTTAAAGTGTTGGCATTTTGTTTGTGGTAAGCAATAAGTATTGACTATATGCACGATTAAATACAAAAAAATATCAATTGCTTCAATAATGTATTTGTAAAAGATCAAACTGAATGAACACAAGTAATGAACAGTATTATATTCATATCCTAAAATTATAGTAAATTTACTTATAAAAAAACTTAAAGATAATAAAAAAACTTTAGTATTTGCAAGAAATCCTCGTAAAAACAATAAGATAGTTCAATATATACCTTATAATTTAATATAATCAAATATAAATACTTGTAACATACTATCATTGCCTATATAGTCAATGAAACTAGCAATGAAGGCAGACTCAATGTCTTCTTCAGTCAGCCATGCGGGATGATTAAGCTGTAAAAACCTGACAGCACACCAAATGTGTAATATTTTGTACAGGTGTAAAGGTAGATAAAATAACTGAATTCACAAACAAATATTCTGAATAGAAGTATATTTATATCATATTTTAACTTAATATAGATTGATGATACCGAACATCTATAACTTGTTATATAAGAGTTTGTTTATCTTACATCATAAATCATACAAACTACGTACAGGCTCGATATTATATGCATTTCAAACTTTTTAGTAACAACTATTAGGGTTATTCAAATCAAAGTACAGCAAAATGAGATGGCTACCATACTTAAATTAAGCCAAGATCTAAAGGTAGTTTCAGACTCTCTTAGTCTTTTCGCATTAACCACATCGCTGGTCTTAGTGAGCTTTGCTTTAGAAACTTTGTAGCTTTTGTGTCTTTTACTTGACTTTGCTCATGACTGCGTTACATATTAAAATATATGTTTTATCAGTAACAATAATAAATCATCAGGATTTTTTACCAATCTCGAAGATAATTTTTTCAATAGTCATTGTTTCGCAAAAGTTTAAAAAAATAAAGTAAATATGACACAAATGGTGGTTAATATAAATATATTGAATTTTTGTAAGTGATTAAAATAATAATAAATACAATGTATATACCAAATACATGTAAATGGATAGAAATATTAGATTTAGGCTGCAAGAATAATAAGGAAGGTTTACGATAAATGTATCAATATCACGTGTTATAATATGTTCTGTCAAAGAGATATACAGTAAATGGCCCTCTCTGTGTTTCCCCTGAACACACGAAGGTTGAAAGAATTTGTTTAGGGTGTATTGTGGGTAAATCATGACACTGTTGGACATATAAACCTGCAAAAACCTGTAGATTTAAGATTTTAGATTGGTAACAAAATATCCAGTTAAAATTAGCGTAAATGTGTAATAGAATCACGCGATAGAATACGCTTAGGGTCATGCTTGATAAAAGAACTAAGACTTCTACAACAAGCTCGTCAAACACATTCCATAGATTTTGAGGTTATGCTTTACTGTGGTATGTGACTCAAATGTATTATAACCAGAAAAAACATATACTACCATTTTAATCGTATCCATTGTCAATGAAAACAAATTACTACACGTAACAAGACATTTTTTAACATGATGTATTTTTTTATTAGTTTTGATAAATATTTGTTGAATGTAAAATGGTTCTGTCTACAGTGCCTGTTAAAACTTAGGTGACATAGATTGTATTGCAGATAATAGCATACCAAGTTCATGTAGTACAGTCACGCATCAAGTAATTTAGTCAAATATTTAGGAGCAAGATACAGGTAACATGTGTCAGTGTAGTACGTGAGTGAAATTCAGACAACAGAATATGTACACCATGCTACTTGGATATTGTAATTCACAAGACCACCTATTAGAATTTGGGAGTAGCACATAACTAAATAATGAGAGAATAAATCTGAGCTTATTAAACATAAATAACGCAATGAGTCGAAAGTTAAAATATCCAGAACATTTTATATGGGATTTTATATGGGTGCCTCCTTGTATTTCCCCGTCCACATAGTTTTTGGGGCTTGTGTGGACGTACCCAGCTAAGAAAGGGGTGAGCCGGCAGGAAAAATTAGTGGCAGGTATCTGGGTCCGAACCCACGACATCGCTACCTTGGGCCCAAGGTCCATGGTGCTACCGAAAAGGCCAAAGGCTCACCAAACTATAAAAAAGTGTATTAAAAATAAAAATATAAAATTATAAAAAAATATGAAAACAATATGTAACAGTATTTTTGTCTAAGGTATAGTGTTTTAATAAAATATACTGATTGAAACTATTACGTGTGTATTTTAACATAACGATTGTCAAGAATACTATTTATTGAAAAAAATTAACTGACAGTGTATGGTTCCTATAAAACAGGGTTTCACATTTCAATACCCGCAATCAGTTAACGATATTCCCAACCTAATTGCAGAATCAGAGTCACGCCCAGTGAAATCATAGTAATATTATTCTCTGTCGCCCAATGTTTTACCAGTAAATGAAGGTAATTACGGAAGTATTGTGCGATACACCTACAGCAAATTTACAATCACAATATTCACAAACACTGGATAATTATGGGTAATTAATTACATTGTAACGAAAATATGATCGGTAGTTTAGTCAGAATGACAATAAAACCTACCATTGTGTCGTTGCTGCGATTTCAAGGAAGTTAACAATTCCATTTTGAATCTCTGGAGGATCTTTTAAATTTTTAGAGCATCCCATTCTTCGTTATTTTTTAAAAATACATAATTATTATTTATATATAATTAAACAGAAAAATGTCATTTCGCTTCAAAACATTTAATCAAGTGTTTTTTTTTTCAACGTGAGAGCAGGTCACATAAAGCTGTCCATGTGAGAAACATGGATTTGTTAATTAAAGTCTAATTCCACACTTGCAGTGATTGCCCTTGAGATTTGTGTATAGTTATTGCAAATGCGAGACGCACAGGAAACTGTACCTGCTCGTTTAAATTCTGTAGGGATGGTTGGAATATGTGGCGAGAGAACTGCTTCTCCCTTAAAATTTTCATTTAAAATTGTCACCTCAGTTTCTTCACTATTATGTCATGTGCCATTACATATCAACCTGGAACTTTTGAGGAATTATTTCAACAATTCAATTTGAATCAGTATTAATTTAGAGATATCTTTAATTTGTGATAACAGTGTCTTCGTTTTAAAGATATAGTATATTAAGTCGTACTAAGACTTACTGTCACCCTTTATATATGAATTTGAATGAATTGTATTATATGGCCTCTGGCCACCTTAAAAGGAAAAAGCGAATCGGCCTCAGGCCCAATTTATAATGAGACCAATGGTAATAGTTTATTCCTTATACAACGAAATTAGAAAAAAAAACACAAATATTATATAATTAAGCTGTAAAATATCCGTTTGTAATCGTAATTGATAATATAAAAATACCGAAAGCTATGAAGAGTTTCAAAATTTTATATCATTACAAATTTTAGGTAAACAAAAATTGCTTAGTGTGTAAAAAAGAGCTAACAACTTATAACTTGACGTTTTGAAATTTAAACCCACAATCTATAACCGAACCAAATTTGACCTTCAAACCAGTTATGTTGCGAGTGATTCAGAATACTTATCTCAATTACTTTGTTTATACATAAATTTATTATTTTGAATATTGTAATTGCATGGGTAAAGAAAACCCCCTTGCAAAGATTATATAAAAAAAATATATTGAGGAATATTGTATTTCCAAATCAATACATGATGCGTGTTTCACGAATTTCTTAGCAAAAAAAGCATTATAACTTGTTAAAATTTTGAAGGAAAAAAATACCCCCACACACACACAAACTCATCAAAACAGACTTTACTTCGAAATCCACATTTTTTGTTGAGTGGGACCCAAAATGGATATGTCCACTCAAAACTTAAAACTGAAGATGTTGACGAAAACAATACTTTCTCCATACTATGTTAAAGGGGAGAAAGTAAAAAATTAGGTCGAATCAAAGTTGTATTCCTAGATTCCTTTAGTAAAAAAATATGTTGGTATTTCCATTTACATTCATTTGAGATTCATTCAATGCTTACACTTAAGCCATTCTTCATGATAACTATTTACACGTTAAGTGCTTGGATCCATAACTTTTTTAATTGGTCAGTCAAACATAAAAATAATCCAAATGCTTTGTTGTTGAGAAACTGTAAGAAACAGTAAACTGATCACCGTTTCATTTACAATTAATTAATTTAAAGTTAATTGATTTTTTAAAATCTCAATTATTTACAATAATGAAATTAATACTATGATTGTAAAAATGAATTTTATGATTTCACAATTAATAGGATTTCTTACGTTACCATATCATCATGTAATAAGGTACATTGGCTTAAAAGTCAATCCTAATTAGCTGTTTAGATCTGCAAGCACATAAATGCTCAAAAATAAAAGGCCGCAAAATTTTCTTCGTTCATTTTTCCGAACGATAATTTTGAAAGTGGATTACTCCAGGATCAGACCAAGGAATGCTGATTGATCTTTGCCCCTTTCCACTCTTCGGCCTTTGCAGGTCCTTAGCGCCGTAAGTCTTTTCACATTTCACCAATTTTCACTTCACTTCGATGAAAGCACTTTTCAAATCACAAGTTTATCCGAAATCCTGAAATTGTTGGCCTTAATCCGCTTATCTTTTAACGTATTAAAAGTTTGCTGATTGTTTATTTGAGTATTTTACATGTTTTATGCACCTCCTTAAAGGGACTTAGAGAAACTGCTTAAGTTACAAGGGTTTGGTGTGAAAACGTACTTTTGTAAATACCCTCATTCCACATACTAACATGCAATTTCTCCATATTTCTTTGTAAAATTCACCTAAAAAAATAATTTTTTTGTAAATTGTACCTATCGTAATAATTGTTTGATTATGTTTTCTTATAAGGTAGAAACATACAATCACTGTTTCGTATTTAATTAAAATAATAGTGGACGTTCAATTTAGACCATTTTTCAATGGATGAGAGGATTTTATTTTACTTTACAGATTAAACATGTATGACTATCATGTTGCAGCCACATAAGCCATACATACCCCTTGTATTGTCAAATATCATTGTTTCGTTGCCATTTTTAACGTTTCATTTTCGCTGAACGTTCACCGGCAACATTCCTGACTGTCTTCGATTTGTTTTCAAGTGTAACCAGGACCGTCTTGAACATGGGCCATAGTACCGGCTACTGATCTTATTTCTATCTAAATCGTGTTATATCACTTTTCAGTTGTTTCATCTTATATCGCCCTCGTAATTATCATATATTTTCTTTAAAAGTAGCTTTTTAATAGCTCTAATTTAGGTGTATTTCCTATAAATTGAACTTCACCGTGAAACCAGTTTTCATGTGTGGGCTCGTGAATCGCAACTTCCGTGTAATTTGTAGTGGCCACAAACTTTTATAAACTTTGCATTGCGTTCGTTCGAACCTTAAGAAAGAACAAGAAGAATGGTCAAGAATGAAAAGGGATTCAAGCTGCAGCCAAGTGACGAGATGAACTGTCCGATGTGATTTTGAGAAACACCTTGATTTTACTATTTCTGGAAGGTTCTACAGGTATATTTCTCACGTCTTTCATTTATGTTTTTCTCATTTATAACACCAGAGACTGGTCCTTGGCCTACGAATAATCTAAAAAAATTTTGATACAAAAATTATCATCTCATACACTAATTTCTCATACGAATCGAAATTATTTATCCATAAAGTTATTCTAAATCTTACCACATTTGTAACCTTGTTTTTCAACAGACATTTTGCCTATTAAATATCAGTTTCATTTCCACAATTTACTTAAGTTAAAATCGATAATCCCAGTGGGTTTTATCATATCCACTGAACAAATGGCTCTAAGAGATAAACCTGATTTGTGATCACTGCTGAGGCGAAAACGCACATGAGGCTCAAATATTTAGACAGCCAAATGTATGAGGGATTGGAAGAAGATTTAAATGTTGGCAAATGGGTCTGTCCTGAATTTTCTTGAACATTGTTTCTAGCTATGTTTTCATAAAAAAAGTTAAATAGGATAAAAATGTTGAACTAGCTGATAGCAGGCAGTTAGAAATATTTGTTCACGTTCAACGATTTAACAGTATGAATAAAAAAATGATAAAGATCGTGAATGTTTGACTTAAAGTTTAAATAAAGAATAAGGTTTTTGATTCAGTAAATAGGGATCAAATAGATCAGGGTACCGGATGCATAAATAAAATAAAATATACTTAATATATAAATAAATATAATATATAACAATAATATAAAATAAAAATATAATAATAAATAAAAATAAAAATATATAAATATAAATATAATAATAAATATAATATAATAAATACGACTTTTAGAAAAGAGAGACATTATTGATTCGGGTGGAATTTACACTTTTGTTTCATCGATAAACTGATACATACCTTTAATTTGATTTCAAGCCACCGGGTTGGGGCAGTAATCATTATAATTGGACGTTCATTGGTCAAATTGATTTACAGAATGTGATATTTTACGCTATTTAGAAATTGTAAGTGAATATACAATTAAATACCGGTATTGCTTATACCAATTGCTATTAGCTCATTTATTACGGAAATATGTATGAGTGCAATTAAATTAGGATTGCTTTTCAAAGTATATCTTCACAATGTGTTTCCTAAAAGAGAATATTGCTTTATTTGTACATACTAAAACATCAATAAAAAAATAAAGGTATCTACTTCAGATTTGTATTAGTTAAGCGCAGCTTTAATTTTAATGTGATATATTAATTTTGGTCCCTCACCAAAGTAAGATTTATAATCTACACCTCTTTCTGTCTCAGCTGCTAGGTTGACATTTGGCCATTGAAAGTATAATGTTAGGCCCATAATCACTAGAAATGGTAAAAAGTGATTATAATTTTTTTAATTTATTACATGTCCAAGAAAGTTAAGAAATCAAGAGTCAAAGCTCACGAGTGCAGGGTTATATGAGTTACAAGATAAATGTTAACTAAAAATACAAAAACAGAGTTATGAAAAAATTCTAAAATGTTACCTAGAAGCTCGAAGAGAGAAAATCAATGTTATACTACCTATCCCATAGTAGTTAATTATTTGGATAATAGCTTTTCCCAGCTTATTCCTATTGATCTAAGAGTTCTTGACTGATTACTTGTGAAATCTTTTATTGGAATCAATGTATTGATTTCTGACTCACAACCAGAAATAAGTTACTCAACCCTATAAGTTTTGTTTCTATGTTACAACCGTTTTTACCCGCATTCTTCGCTGATTTTTATGATTGAGGGGCTTATAAGCTTAAGTACAAGTGGAGTGACGAATTAAAAATGCAATTACGTTTAGGCCTTCGCCCCCCTAGCCTTTGATTTATTTCTAGCTTGTGTTTTCAAAGATCTAGTGTTGCCAATTAACTTTATTTATACAAATTTAAAATTCAAATTAATTGTTGTTTAACAGCTGGTTGTAATCGGTTGTTTAACAGAAAAAAAATAAAAGATATAACAGTTTCTGAAAATGAATGTTAAATAGACTAATCTTATTTCAATAGAAACATGATTGAAGTATTAACATTATTATACTTTTCGTGGTATTTATCTGCAATAGACATATTTTAAATATCGTGAATTTGTTGTGCTATATGTTTATACACCTTAATGTTTCAAACAAACATTAAAATTACATTAATTCTCATGTAAAATTCGTTTCTTAAATTTTAACATTTTCAGCTATAAAGTCATCCTTGAAAGGTAAAATGGTGTTCCGTAGTTCGTTATGGAATGGCCTCTGGATCGTCTGAATTAACTATAAAGTGGTTTAAATTACCTTGTTACTGCCAAAAACGATCCATTGTAGTATGTGAGACTACAGCTGTTTCATGCTTCGAATGGAGCACATCATCGTGTCAGAAGACCATTCGAAGCATGAAACAGCTGTAGTCTCAAATACTATAGCGGGTCGTTTTTACAGAACAAGGTAATTTAAACCAATTTATTGTTTCATAGTTCGTCATGCCTCGAATAGATTTTTAACCCTATTAAAATATACAGTTAGCGTACAAGTTCAATCATTATTTATATATCTACTTCAATCCAGAATCAAAGCTAAACACATGTTTGAATGAAGTAAAAAATAAAATTTATAATAATTAATATTGTGGTGATGAGCATGAATTTTCAAATTCTGCCAAACATCTTTGGAAGGTTTAAGTCAAGTACACATAGATGAAACAATACTACAACCTATTCCTCGGAAACGACAATCGTTACAATATAATGCAGAGACATTAGGCCTTGGCGTTACCTCAACATTGGATATGACTCAGTTAAGCTGGAATGAGTTTCCTCAACTCCATCGTGTGTCTGAGATCTATCTCTAATCACGTGTAGTTCTCTTCCAGATGTTGTGTTCAAACCAAACCGAAATAACCCTTCATAAACTAAATGTCAGAAATAATTGTAGGTTAAACATTTTTTATTTTATCATTCGTATCACATGCATATTCTTTGTTGTGAGAATTTAGTTAATTCGTTTATACCCTTAAGCACTTTAAAACATTCTTAGGATCCAACTTTTGACTTTAGGTTCATCCCAATTCTCCTAGATCCACTTTGGATTTTAATTACACAGAACAAACCCTTAATTAGTTTCGCTGTTCACAAATTTTACACTCAGTTTGTGTTATTACCGGAAATACTTTTTAAACACAGTTATATACCTTTAAAACCAAAACATTTCTTCAACATTTATATCTCTTAACACGATTTGTTTACGCCTTATCATCACGTCTAGTATAGCTCAAAGTAAACATCACGATAAGCATACATTTTTTTATAAATCGTGTAAAGACCAAAGAAATTGTAAGGAAATAAGAAAATACTAGCAATACCTTACTATATAGCATACCTCCCATCCTCAACAAAATTGCACTCAAACTCGTACAAAATTGAATTTTCAATAACAAGGTTTTAATCAAATACATTGTATTTTTTTAAACGCAATACAGTGATATTTTTTTAAACGGTCAATTATTATCCTTCGATAGTACTGTTGCATTTGCTAAATCAGTTTTTGACATGTTAAATGTAGGTCTACAGAAACATGTAATATCATTAGTACAATTGTATCATTATGACTGCTGTTTTCTATACCGCAATCAATGGAATTTTACACAATTGCGTAAATTCATGTATAAGCGTAGATATTTTCATGGAATCTAAATCGAAATAATATATATATATATATATATATAAACTACAATACCTCTACAACATAATTCCCACAGACTCAGGTATCTCAGCCACTGAAGACATCCAGAGTAAGATGTGTTTTGTCATTGTGTTGGGTATAACACTAACATATTCCTAAAAGCTTTCCCTTTTTGTACTTCCTTGCAGGGAAGTCACACTACATAAAAATCCCTAAATATCTAATACAAAAACATACAAAAAGTTCTTTTCGCTTACAGTAAATATAGTACTGATATGGAAATCACTTTATACCAGATAGACCCATATTTTTGTTAGCATAGACATCATTGCTGACTTGATTATAAAAGTGGTTCTTGATGTGAAAGATATATAATGTAGGCAGTAAACATAATAAAAAGAAATCCTAGACATGATTGATAGAGTATGTCTATACCTATCACAGTTATAAACTTAATTT
This sequence comes from Macrosteles quadrilineatus, assembly GCF_028750875.1. Lineage (NCBI taxonomy): Eukaryota > Metazoa > Arthropoda > Insecta > Hemiptera > Cicadellidae > Macrosteles > Macrosteles quadrilineatus. Next base: position 31,111,108 of record NW_026542598.1, on the reverse strand, counting down.
ACTATTATTTTCTATTTTTCATACTCAAAATTATGCTCATGCATGAGGTTTTTTAAATATTTGTTTTAGATTAAAGGCATTTCAACCAGTTTGGTGGTCTCATGTTCTATGGGAGCTAAACATAAATTATGAATAAATGTTCAGTCATTTTATTGAATGCCTTAAATTATTGTTCATTATACTATTCCGAAAAAAATCAACATGGTACTGTATTTTGTAATAAAAACCTAAAGAAATTTAGTTCATATTTTTCAAAACTCAGTAAATATAGGTTTACATTCTGGTATCCTGTTTTATTTTGTGTTACTAGATTTAAATTTTAAATAGGCCTAAAAAGTGTTTGCTGTAATACGTTCAAAATTCATACAGTTATAATTAAAAATTAAAGAACGAATAGTTCATAACCAGCCTCTAAAATTAATAAAAGCTTCAATATTCAAATTAGGATAGTAAAATATATCTGTTTTATATACTTTTTCCAAGGGGCTACTTTTACATATAACCCATTTCAATTGCAACCTGGTTGACATAGAGTATATCAGTATATGGGTGTAGAAGTTAGGAGCAAAAATCACAGATATACGATTTAGAAAATAAACATGGTTTTTCAGTTTTCCAACAGCAACAATAGTGAAGGTAATGTTGTCGCAGTTATTCAACGTCTAATTTATGTCAGGAGACGGTAAGACGCAAGATGTCAGCTTTGCTAATGGACAAACTTCGCCACTTCTTAACTTCTGTGTCGTTTAACATCATTAGGTGACTCCAATTCTTTGAGTAAATGAGCTGTGCACAGTGTCTGGAGGTTTTACAAGACCAAAGTCTATTTCAAACAAAATAATCCATATAGTGGTAGTTACCTGTATGGTGGTGAAAAATATTTAAGGAATGAGCAATTTAAACACAATAATTCTCACAGGTTCAAATATCTTTTATTGACGAGTTGGCCAGTTAGTAGTGAGGCTAGTAAAATCGAACCTGTAGTGTTCACGGTAAGTTTTGGTGCTGCCCTTTTAAGTTTTTCAGTAGGTACAAATCATTATAGTGTACCGGCTAACTCCTTGCCTTGCTTAATACGTTCTCTGGATAGACCTAAGGCTCATGAATATTAAACATTCAAGGTTAAAAAGGCCGCCAACATTTTAAAAGAAAAACGTTACACTACAATTCTTACCTAGGTTTGTTCTTGGATTATAAATGAATGTCTAGCATCATTATGCTTTTATAACTAATTACGTATTCAAATTAAATACCACATACAGTATTATTGAAAATGGCAGTGAAAATAAAGGTTTGATTTACAATTAAAATTAAAACTTGTGTTACATTGTTTATAACTGTTACATTGTGACTGGGACTATTGGCGTCGTCCTTTAATCCAGCTACTAGGATGTCACGAATTGTGGATATTTATAGGCATGCACTGTGGATGTGATACTCCCTGGTGTGGATCAACGTCCGCACGGGTGAGTACTACGACTATCCGCAGTACTATCCTGATTATTAGACCAATTCGTATATACCAAAGGCAAAAATGTGGTTCGGATTCCACTATAAACTGTAGGTCCCTTAGTTGCCATTAGCTGTTTGGGCTATTAATTAACAGCTGTGTCTAAGGAATATGTCGGCCTTAGTCACTAAAAAGGCTACAAGATCGCGCCGCTCATCCTACACTCATCTCCATTCGTACTTGGCTTAAAATACCTACTTTGTATGGTCGCCATTTCACTAAAAAGTATAAAAGTATAAAGTATAAATGAACCTGAACATTTTACAAACTTTTTTTAGCTTCTGCATTTTAATCGTGATTGGCTTTTGCTATATTACATTCTGTCAACCAGGCACTCCACTTAACTCAGTTATAGAGTTAATTGTGGTGGTGTAGAGGCTTAACTCAGTTATAGAGTTAATTGTGGTGGTGTAGAGCTTTAACTCAGTTACCAAACTGTTTATGGCAACCGCACTAGAAAATCTCAAACTTGTTTCCTCATGTTTTAGATTATTGTTGGATAGGAAGTTTGAAACTTTCATTTGATTGAGTATGCTAAAGAAATATAGATTATCAACCAATTTTAATTATTATACAGTTTATGTTAAAGCTAACTATATAAATAAGGGTTATTAATAGTTTGGAATGGGGACATGCAGGATAGTGAACGTATGCGTTTGATCTAAGAGGAACGTTTTCATATCTCACAATTTATTGCAAATTAATTATAGCAATTTAAAAATTTACTAAAATACATGAAATTAATATATTTCACAATTATTTTTTTAAAGGTTAAATTTAACGCAATACGCAGATACTCAAAATCATTTAAACCCTTAAAAACATAGATCTGCTTTAGACCAAAAAGATGTGTATAACTTTAAATATACAGTAGTGGGTATGATATTCAAATACCATAAACAAGCAATTGTCTCCGATTTTGCGAAAGCCAAACAAACAACGCTTTATATTTCACCACTAAAATTGGGGATACATCCCCCAAGTGCCGTAAAGTGCGGTCTATATCAGATTTGAAAAACATTTTCATGCATTTGGACCAAATAAACTCTTCCCGAATTGTTGGTTCTAAAGCAGTAGAATAAAACGTAATTTAAGGCGAAATCCATCCCAAAACTAATATTAACGGATACACTTGGTATAATTACTAGAAACTGTTATATATTTTTGTTTCATCACATTAACTAGTTTGGGGTGTTCCGAATCTTTTAGTGTAGACGAAAAATCTGATCAAAGAGAAAACAGACTTTACTAACATCGCCCGTATTGTTTAAGCTTAAACCTCAGGCTTATACACTCTTTTCATCACATATATTATGTGTCTGGATTCACAAAATACAGGAATGTTAAAAAGTCATAGGAAACCTGTGCGCTTAACGTATTGTAGCTGTTTCATTAAGTAAAAAAAAACTGTTATAAGTTTTTTTTCTCCTTGTACGCTAGGCACGAGCCTGGGATTGTTTTCACATTGCGGTACTTCAGGCTAGACCTAGGATCTGCGGCGTAATCACTTAGATAAAATCTATTGGTGATATGGAGGGATTTTAACCCCGGAGCTCTTGGACCAAACTCTAACCACTAAACCAGGTTAGAGTTCGGTCCGAGAGGTCTGGTGTTCAAATCCCGCCAAATATGGGGCGAGGCAATATAGGGATATTGCAAGAAAAGGTGTTTTAAAATTATGTTTACAATCGGTATAATTAACATTGGATTGTTTTTACGAGTAATTTGAAATACTGTGGTTTTGTCAAATTGTAAAATCTCGAAATAGAAATTTTTTGGTGTGATATTTTACTTGAGTACATTCGTTAACATATAACAGATCAATAACGTATATCTTAGCGCATTTTTCCTATATAATATAATTAATAATATACAGCATAGTTTAGATATTAAAATAACATAAAAGTGTACACCAATTAGTGTTTTATTGTAAGTTATTAATCTACAACAAGGAAATGTAAATATAAATTATTACGAGGTGTTAGCCCGTCCTACGTACGGGAATTCAGTAGTCAGTTAAAACCGTGTACAATTCAGATCAGCTAGTTTACACATAAAGACAAAGTTTCTTGCAGTTTTAATGTGAAAAATCATCTTGTAAACAAATGCTGTGTGACCAAATATGTTTTTATTCCATCATAGGCCTATACGATATGCATTTTAGATCCGATAATTTTACAATATAACAGCAATTCTGCAATTTTTGCTATGTGAAAAGCGTTGAAGTGAGATTTGCAGCCGATTCGCACAGACGCACACTGATTATAAGTAGCCTACAGTAGAGAGAGTAATAGTCAATTGAGAAGTGTATAGACTTAGTCAACGATACCTCCTTCCATAGCATACCTGCCTCTTCCATAACTATTATCACCACAATACAACTACTATACACAATTCCCAGTAGGTCTGAATAGAAACGACCTAAAATAAAACGATAATATCCAATAAAATTCACAGTACACATAAATCGTCACACCTATCCTTTATATCAATTTCACTGCATTGCTAAATAAATAAGTGTAAACAAAGAAAAGTAAAAACAATAACAGTTTGTTTTGAAACAGCTGTTTGGTTCAAATAACATTCATTTGAAAAAAAAGAACCCACGATTACTAAAAGAACTGATCACATGTAGCAGGAATATAAGAAGCAAACACGCTAGTAAAGCTAATGACGTAATTGTCAATGTTTATTATCCATACCGTTATCAGTTCTATCCTTAATAATTACCCACCCTCATTGAATAAGTGTACATCGTAATTTCCCATATTAGTTAATTTAAACTACAATATATTCATAGTTGAAATAAAAGTGATATTTTCACGTTTGGGGGCGCTGATAGGCACCCCCAAACGTAACCACACTGAACACGATTTCATAAAAGGATGGTTTGTCTAATTGCAGTATCCTAGGTCAATGTTGACGTTGTGTTCAATCTTTGTATAAAACTCGGCTGAGGTTGTGGTGGTAATTTAAAATCGTGATTCCTGATTATTCTTGATCTTCTTTTTATGACATCAATATTTCCGGGCCAAATCCACACAAAGTTAAAACAGACAAACATCAATTGTAAACAAAAAGCCACCATGAAGAATTAAAACATGTAAACATTGTTATTTTTCTATTCTTTCCTCGAAAAGTGAAATAGTAAAATAATTTGCATTTATCCTTTTTTATTAAGACTCTTGTACAGAGCCTCGATTTGTACTGTGGTTTAATTAATTTTGGTCTAAACTATTTTAAACTGTGGTCTAATTATCTCTACTAATCTTACTTATTTCCTATAATCAATGACAAAATATGAGTAAATAAAATAACCTCATAGTTCCATAGTTTATATTTAACCAGCTGTTAGTTAAAACAAATTATATTACTCTAAAACAAATCGAAGATTACAAAGATTGCTTTAAAAAATAATTTGAACATCCTAGTATTTTACTATGTATATTTAAATAATCTGTCACCCTCTTACAGAAGAGTTGAACGTATCAATGATTAGCATTACACTACACATAGTATAAGTCAACCTTAAGTATGTCTTTACATTTTTATCCAAATGCTGAATTTGTCACACAAAAGCTGAATGTTTACAGCTGTTATGTCAAGCAAATTATTTTATGCCAAAAGCTAGTTTAGAATCTTAGCGTCGGCTGCTAGACTTTTTAAAAATTAAAACTTAATTTCTGAAAAACTGGGACCCTAAACTAAAATTATGGCTTCGACATTCCCTAGTTTTCAAAATAATCTTTCTTTCAACACAAAAATCGTGAAAATCCGTCGAGTGGTTGATTCAGAATCGTGAAATAAAAAAACACTGTTTCGTTTTAATATTATAGATAATCAAGCCTCCTTTTACGGCTATGATAATTATCTAGAAACGCAATAGTACATTAATAGGGTTTTATAACATTAGTAAATGGATCATAAAAAATAATTATAATATACACAATTTAAACAATATATATTAACAATTAAATTGATAGAAACTTAAGAAAGAATGCTCCGCGGAAAATGCTATTTGGATCAAATATCTCGAACCTCTCATTACAAATAGTGACCGTTTACGAATTGCAGGTTTCAAATTATTTATATGTTTGTAGAACTCAACAGATTTTTTAAATGATAAAAACAAAAGGGCTATTAATATGTTGTCTAATCTACCTTATAAAATAAAATACCACAAACCTCCAAGCAAACTTCCTGACAGGCTAGCTATTACTCTAGTAATAGTTTTGAATAAAATAGGTTTAGATACATGATATTTTACTGCCATATACTATCGGTGGAATATCCTATCGGGAAAAGGAATAAGACGTATGTCAGACTAGCTCTAGTATTTTAACTGTAGGTGTATAGGTTAAAACTTGACGTACCGTGTCGATGTTAAAGGTCAAAAAGCTTTTGGAATTCAACTGTGAAAGGTCATTCACAAAGTGCTCTTAAGATTCTAAAATAAGAGTTCTTCCACAAAAAGCTATTTCAGTTATGTTCCCATTTATACTTAGTTATAAATACGGTTTATATATAGCTTAGTAAATATAACACTGGAAAAAAGTGTATTTTCCTAAATAAATCCATAACTTACCGTATTTTAATTACAGTAGCAAGCATATGGGATCATTATTGTAAAATAAATAGGTTTTGTTTCACCTTTGTAAACATAGGGGGCCTAAGGATATTATCATTTCAAATTTATTTTAAGGCTGATTATGCAGCAATATAAAATTGCCAACACAAACACCACAATAGCCTGAATAGCCTTTTGTTCAGCCTTAGTTTCCAAGTAACGTCCCATTTGACACCTATTGATTGGTTTTCATTTAGAACAATTATTCAGCAAATGAATATTTCGTCACTTTTGAAACTGCGCAGAAAATTGTTGAGTGTATATACCCAAGGAAAAAATAAGTAAAAAATTTTATTTTTTAAAGATTTTACAAATTTTAAATTACAAATTTTAAGCAAAAATTGCGAGCTACGTGCAGTTGAAATCGAGTGCACTTAAAATAGTACAGAGAGTAAAATAGTGTCACAATTAAAATAACTTTTGTCGTAACAAGGTATGTTACACAAACTATGTTTATCTTTATACTCATAATGCCTTTTTAATGCCTGAAATTTTAATGTAATTTCTGACTTGTGTTTTTGCAGCATTCGATCCACTTTTTAACTTGTCCACATACATGTATATGTCTACTGGAATAAAACATTGATTCTTGATTCTAATATCATTTAGCTAATCTTAATTAATCGTATTTTGAAACCCATTTAAAGTTTACTAACTTCAATGGTGTTTTATTTCAAAATATCTTTTTGATAAGCATTGTACTGGTTATTAAATTTATGGAAAAGAAATAAAATGTAGTCTCATAACACTTAAACACTTTTTAGTGTTATTAGGCGTATATTTTATTCACTTTCCGTTTTATTTCTCCTTCAAATGTATTTAATATTTATTCAGTGGAGTTAATACACTTTAGGACAAATATCTGAAAAAGGCATAACCTACCATTGACCTTTGGATACTTTCATCTCATCCACAGTCATCATATTTGATCACTATATTTCTGTATATTTCCCAAAAAATATCTAAACTAAAAAATTGAAACACAAAAACATAAGAAACTCTGTTTTACTATGAGGATACAGTACATACAAATGTAGTTATATCTTAAAATATAATTACTGTATCCACATTTTGTTTATTACCCGTAATTATTATATTATTATTATACCCCTTTGGTTATTACGATGTGATCAAACTTTTTACTTATATTTTGAAACGTTTTCCCCTACTCAGGTTTATATCACTATATTTGAGACCATATGATTAAACCTTGAGAGCCCGAGGCTTTGGTGGAAACAATACAGACAACGTTGGAAGACTCTGTTTTCTCTGAGATTACACTTTCCATCAACACTAAAAGCTGGCCAAAACCTTCTAGAGAATTTGCGGCGTGAGTGCAGTAAATGGTCATATAATGTATAGTCAACTAACTCTGTTAAATGATGTCAAATTGTAATTTAGGAAGAATAAACATAAAGAATCGAAATAAAATTTATAACTAGTAAAATTAACAGATTTAAATATGCTATTTGAGAAAGGATGTAAATCAAATAAAATTAATGACGGTTTTTGTTCATTTTTGGCATTATTGTTTATATTCTCCAGGATGACTGCAGTCCCAATCTTTAGAATTCTATTTCCAAATGAAGTTCATAATAAACAAAATAGATTTTCTGTAGATTTTAGTAAAATACAATTTAAAAAAATTTGATAAACAAAAAATAACACGTCCTTTTTTCCATTTATTACTGTAAGTACAAAAACATACTCAACGTAAAACATACTGAGGGTTATTTGTTACTAAGGTAGGCTTAAAAGAACTTGTGTAATAGGTTAATTGGTAATAGGCACACCACCAAAATAGAATGGAGATATTATTAGTTTTTATTAAATCATAAACGTAATACTATATATTAAATGAACAACCGAGAAGGCGAGGAACACCTGTTGGTGATATGTATGCTTCATATGCTCGTGCTGCATTGTTTTCCCTATAATACTCTCCTGGTTTGATATGGAGCTTCGTATACTAGACAAAGGAAAGCGATGAATGGTCTCTATTTCATCTTGCAATGAACAACAACAAGTTATTATGAATGCAAGATGAAATAGAGATCATAAAATAGAATTATAAAATAGAGTTATCTGAGAATTTGATTTCATTGGTTTAAATTAATTTGAAGGGGTTAGGGATAAATTTTCTCAGTAGCTGATTGGTTATAGAGCTCGCCTTCAAACCTGAAGTTAGCTGATTTCATTCTAAGCTAAATCGATTCTAGACGCAGATGTCATTTTTTAATTGTCTTATAACATCACTAGCAAATCCGTCGTGGCTTCGTTCAAGAAAATTTCAATTAAAAAGCTAAATGTATAATCTGATAGGCCAACAAAATAATTGTAGTTATTAAGAGATAGAAGAAGGCAGGTGCCACCCTTTTAAGTAAAAGGTTAAACTCGTTAACCAATCATTATTGTTCATTTTACATTGGCATTCTGAACACATTAAATAAAATACTTAGCGTTGCTATTACATACTATTATTGAATTATAGAGAAGAACACACAGATTTTAAAATCCCCAACAAAATAAATAAAGTAGTGACAAAAACACATCTTGATTATTTGAATCATTTAACTATTAAAAATGTGTTATGTAGTAATAGCATATTTCACTACTAGTCACGAAAGTGGCCCATTTCACGGCGAAACGGTGTTTTACACTATCTCGCTCCGAAATGGGACTTTTGTGAGAGTATTGAACGGTAGTTTTTGTCACGACAAAAAAACTACCTCATCAAACTAAAAAAATATCTGATATTTCGTAATCTATTCATTTTTCTTCAGGTGTAACTTTTTTGATGTCAGACAAAGTATTGTTTGTGTAGCGAAAGTAATGTTTATGTCAGAAAAAGTCAGATGATCACTATTTGTTTTTGGTGTATGGAAATTGACGATTTTCAAAGATCTAAGCTGTATGGAAATGGGCTATTTTCGAATACAGAGTGATAAAAATACTTTTTCAAGCTACATAAATTATTTAAATATTACCATTTCACCTAATAAAATATAACCAGCTGTTGTGTTAATTAATAGTGTAGATTCAAAAGTATTCATGTGTTCAAATGTAAACAAACCTTTTCTCCATGAGGATAACACGGGAACTTTGAAAGCCACTGGGGCAGAGCCCTGATGGAATTTCATAAAACCCTTCTTATTGCACACCTAGAAGTTGATTGGTACCTCCTTACAAATTCCCGAGTTTTGATGGCTTATAGTTTTTAAGATCTAGTGATCTCTGAGTAAGAGGTATTTGACTTTTTTAAGTATAGATAGATGCTATTGGACGAAAAAGTTTGACGTTTAATAGTAACAAGACCAGGTTTTTAACCGTTCCCTTAAAACAAAATGTAAATAAAGGCCTTATAGATGAAAATACTCGAAAAAGAAAACAACAAAACAAATCATAGGCATTACTATATTACATGACTTGCTATATGATACAGCACAGATTAAATTAGGTTTTTTAAGTTCCTTGATGAAAGATACTTTCTCACTTTTTTACTAAAGTGTTTAATCATGGCAAAAAGTAAAGTTTAGTATTTCAAACATATAGTTATTTTGACGGACTTCAAACGATACGATGCTACAAAATAAATCTAGCAACAATTGTTGTTTGTATATTGCTCATATATAGTGAATATTGTATACTTTGAAAAGAAAAAAAAAACAACTAAGGTTTTATCGTAAATCGTATTACGATGAAAATTTAATTTGTAGAAGAATGAAAAATCTGACCCGAATTCGTAATATAGTTCAAATCTGGGATGGACAGACTTTTATGACCCTTTAGGGATACAGCCACAAAATCGTCGACGAAATATAAAACGTTACTTCTTCAGCTTCCGCAAGAAGACACCATTATGACTGGCTGCAACTTAAAATAAAATGTAATATTATGATGTCAATAATAACTAACCTAATTGATAAACTTAGGTTTACATGTTTGTACCAAGTTTAATCAAAATTGGATAATTTTTCCGTGCTAACAGAAACACACATAGGCTATCAAATACAAAGAATACAAAATAATATCATTGTCACCTATACACGTTCACTTTGGTAAAACGTGATTTTTTTAGTTTAGTTGTATGTATATGTTTGAACGGATGGTGTTGTCCTCTAGGGACCATAAGTAAAAAGTAAAACGACCGCTGATCTAAATTTACTAAGAGAAGTACAACATAAAATAATTCTTGTATGGGAAATTCGCTGAAGTCTTGTATATCTGACATCACTTGTAAGGTAAATGACGAAAACCATATTTGTCCTTAGTAGAAATAGTTAGATGTTACTATAACATGTTTCTTTAGTTACAGGAATTAGCAGGTGTTATCAGGAATTGATCTATGTTAGAGAGTCAAACAGATGCATTTGTGTGCTCATAACTACCGTTAGTGACGTGAATAGATGCGGAACCAGGAAGAAATCAAAAACTAATAACGGTATATTTTTCTTCAACTGTATTATACATGGAAACAGGTGTCAAAGTATAAATAGTACAGTGGCAAACTTTCAATAGGACTGCAGGGAAGGCCATTAGGAAAGTTGTAAACTGGATATAACGAAGTTTATCTGCTCTGGGACTCGTTTCATGATCAGTTATTTAACTCTATTGCTTTGTTGTTAGTAATAGAACTATACGTATACTTAACTTTTAAAAGTGATACATTATGGACTTGATTTGCATCTCAAAGTACTTAATGAATTAGTATGAAAGATTAATTTCCCCTCTGTTTGTATTAAATATATTTTAAAAAAGAAACTTGTTTTAAGAGGTTATGCCTTAGGAAATATTCGCATCTTTGTTCTTGTTTTGATATTTAGCAGATGAAATCAATGTTGAACCAAAATCATGGACAATTATACTGTAGAGAAAAAAGTATGGCCATTTTGGATTATGAGTAGAGAGTAGATTAAATGTAGTATCTGTTATGAGTAGATTGAGGCACCTCCAACCTTCTTTAGAAGTTTAGGAGATTCTGACGTACAAATTTCTTTTTTTGGTGTAACTTCTTTTGATTAATTGTGTAATTTATTTTTATGATAATAAAAAAATTCTCCGATTTTCTAGTAATTATAAGCTTAACAATACTTGGAAATACGTCATCTCAACATTGGTCTAATATATCAACGAAAATTTAAAACAACAATAGTTCAATTAATTAATTTACAAGGCACCATGTTAAAAACAATTTTGGATACGAAAATCTTAGAAGAATTTGTAGAAAATAATTTGTAAGACGTTTAACACACAATAGGTTGAACACAAAAACCACGTTTGAAAGATGTTTCCTGTATCAGGAGGGTTCCTAGAATATACGAATATACTAAGAAACGCCTAGACATCTTTCAACAGATTAACTTCCTACGCTATGTAATTTCTCTGAATGCATTCCCTTTCATTCCCTAATACCTCCCAACGCCCTGTAGGAGGTATTTTGTTTGAACGCCGTGCCGGCAAGGCACACAAAAGGTGTAAAGACTTTCATTTTAGACAAACTTTATATACCAAAGAATATTAAAGAGTTTTAAAACTTATTTTAAAGGACCGTCGTAGTAATTATAAAAGAGTATTAAAATAAACAATTCACCTGAGTATAAAGACATTTGCCGTGTAATATTCCAAAGTACCTCTTACATGGCACAGAGGAGTGAAGCTGTCTTAACAGATGAACTACAATTCAAAACAATGACTTGCTGTCTCACTGACTTTAGAGATAAAAGGTATCATTCACGCTAGATATGTGCTGTTGTTGAGTGTATTTCGTCTCAATTTTTGTATGTTTGAATAACCTTTCCTCTCCGTAAGAGTTTATAATATATGTTTAGGCTGTGATTTATTCAAAATACATTGGCATTTTTTGAAAAGTTTCTTTTGTGCATGAAATGACGATTGAATGAGTAATAAAAAAAATCTTGTCTGTATGATATAAACCTACTTAGGACCTTAGTATAGGATATAAAGATATTCCAATTTTACAGACTATAAAAACTATTGTCTTACAAGGACTGCTGAAAATAAAAATTTTATATTCCCTCAAAGTCTAAAAGTTGCTGAAAAACCCGTTGGTTCATCTTGATAATGAATGAAAAATCGGTTTGTCAAAATCTAATTTTTAAAGTTTAGTGTAGCAAAATGGTGTGAAGTAAATAAAAGAGTACTTTCCATTTAGCATTTATGAGTGAACTATACAATATTTTGTTTGCCATACGGATGTTATTATATAGGAATTTTAAAAGAATCAAAAAGTACACTAGACTAAGAAAGATAGTTTAATCGTAAGACAAGTTTAGTTTTACATGGTTTGAATGTTTGTTCAGAATGTATTGAGGTTAGCGGCTCTCTGTGAGCTTGAGGCTGGACTCAAGAAGCTGTGAGTAGTCTGGACAGTGATTAGTACATTTAAAAAAACAAAATGTTTGCACAAAGAATTTTTTTAAATTATTTTGTAAATTTTATAAACGGGAGGTTGTTGTTTCTAATAAAAAAGTGCAGCATTAGACAAAGGACATTGCATGTTTTGCAATCATTAAAATAGTTTATAAATAGTATAATTTAATTTTAATTTTGTGAAAGTACGGTTTCTGTGATAAAAATGTTGTAGTAAAGCGAAGCTATTTTAAGAAATCTCACGTAGAGTTTTTTAGCACCTTTTATCCTATAGTCTTTATGTCTAAAGTCTGCAGGTGCTAAACGGGTTCAATGAAAGCCAGTCAATAGGTGTCAAATGGGACGTTATGAGACGTTACTGAAGGTGAACAATGGGCTATTGTGGTGAGGTCTTTGTGTCGATAACTTCTATAGTTAATGCAACCTTGGCGACTATATTGAACGCGTTTTATAACTTAATAAATAGTTTTCCTTAACTACAACGAGCAGTCTAGAAGCTTATGTATTTAAATTTAGTATAAAACTAACATATTTCTGGTTTACTTATAAAGACATTTACCAGTAAATCTTTGTACCTGTCAGGTCTAAGATGTTAACAGCCTCGTCTAGTAGTTCATTATGTTCTTTCTTTAAACCATAAAAAAACAATCAGAAATAGCAGCTTTAATCTATTTCCACTATATTGAGCTACATAATAAAATTTAATTAAGCACAGTAACCCCTCTTAATAGACTTTGTTTTATTAGCGGCCTGTTGTTGAAAGTTTTATTTGAAAGTGGTTTTGAAGAGAATAGTTTGATAAAATAGTAATTAAAAAATTATTCATAATGTTCGGAGAAAATTAATATATTTATCCTGGAACAGATCACCATCAAATTCACATCAAACCATCGATCAAACTTGCTCTGGGGTTGAAAAATCTAGCGAAGCAATGCGTCAAAAGAGAAAAAGGTGGTCGAAGTGTTAACTCATAAAACGAACACTTGCAAGTTTATTAGTAATAATATAAAACTCTTCCTTATAAAATGTGAAAAATGGTAAGGACCAATATATGAAAACTTGGTTTATTCGGAGGTTACCAAGATACTCTTTAACATTGACTGGTTTGACCCTTGAAATATGTGTTAAGTCATCCAAGGTGTCCGATCATTGGAATTTGTTTATCGTATATTGCCCTATTATTTGAGAAGCCGTTGGCATTTAAAAAAAAAAAAAGCAATTATAGTCCTTTCACATAGAATTATGGACGTCCTAACGTTAATAATTTAGTATAACATTCCATCGGTGTATTGCTAACAACATGGAATTTCAGTCTTAAAGGTTAGGGGTTAAATCCTACCTATAACCAATAAATTAATTATGTCTAGTATTTAATTCTAAAGATTAGACTTCCTACAATATCTTATTATTATATTGTGTAAAAACAATTTATAATATCAAATATATATTAAAACAAAATATTTCTACCTCATCAAGTTAATAAATATAGAAGACAAATATCAATTACTAGTGAACCTGTTGCTCGAATTCGAGCAATTTCGAAGTATTATAGGCGTTATTTTAAAACGAATTACAATCATAATTTCCAATGACTTTAAAAGATTCGACTCAAAGTTTATAGAAATACTCACAATGTATATAACAGTTCAATATAATCAACATTTCTTGTATAATAGTTCGATATAATCAACATTCCTTGTAAATATCTTGTCATTTTTCAAAATCTTATCTTGTTTTTTAGTGTTGTCCATTTAGGGTTGTCCATAATAACGATTTTAAATAGAAAAAAAAATATTTCTATTTCTTCTACTTGGTTGTGTTCTATGACTTACCTATGTTTCCATAGTTTGCAAATCGACTCTTTCAGTGAGTGCTCAAGAAATGCAGCTCAAGGTTAATTCAGTTGTATTTTTAGTATATCAAATTGTCCAGACTTTCTCACTTTTTTCCATTGTAATATTTACACCAACCAGAATTCAAGTAGTAGGTAAATATTATTACAACCAAGCCAGTAAATGTCTGTAGCACACGTTTCCTTAAATTGCAACTAAACAGCAATTATATTATCCAGCTGATCATAATGTAAACAAATATGTTCTTCATAAGGATAACATAGAAAATTTAAAAGCCAATGGGGAAGAGCCCAAGGGACAACAAAACTGAAAGGCCAGTTTGCACATCGACACACGTAGACGAACATTTTTGTATATAATATGTGGGGTAAAATCTTATTAAAAGGCCTTATTGTTCACAAAGTTTCATGTAGCGTATTAATAATATGGATAATGTATAATCAATTGAGAAACGCAATTAATTGGTATACAACAAATGGGACGAATATATTAAATAATTTTTGAATTTCCAAATCACCCACCTATTTATTTTCAATCACGATAAAGAATGATTAACTACAACAATAGGTTTGTCCATCACAATAGACGTGAATAAGCCTTTAGCAGAATTGGCTCGGACTTGGTAACTTGAGCAATCCAAAGTCTGCGTCAACTATGGCAATTGATTCCCGGGGTACAATGGACTGCACACAACTCCATGGTAACTGCCCAAATTATTACTTAAGGGTAATTTAGAAAACAACACTTTTAATCCGTAGGCATTATTCACAAATACCCCCGCCACAGCAAAACCTGTTGACCGAACGAATTTACACATTCCTGATTGGATTTTCACTACAAGTGCTTTTTTTAAATAGGTTTTTGTTTTTTGTAATAAATGTACATAAATAGTTCAATATGTAGATTTCTTTGAATGTTTGTCAAGTCAAGTGGAAGAAAGAGCCATATGGGGCTTCTTAGCTTTTCCAGAAAATTGGGAATTTTTCATTTCATGTCATATATTGTTCCCATTTATAATAGCATTAGGTTACACGATAGTTTAGGTTTGCTGCTACAAGTATACAATGTTTTAGTGAAATGTAGCTTTACATTCAGTAGCTTAATATGAAATTATGAATGTAGTTTTCTAAAGTTTCAAATGCTCTGTAATACGTTCTGTTTATTCTTTCATTAATGGCCTTACTGTTTTTTTTATTGTACTGTATTAAGATCAAGTTGGGTTGCTAAGAATCATATGGTATTCTTTTTTATTTACATTTATGTTTTAATATTTTAACTTTATTGGCAACCCATAAGCCTAACGTAAAAATGTAAAAATATTAGTAAGTTTCGATTGTTTGTGTAGTCATTATCTAATTGCAATTGTTTCTTCACAAACCTTCCAACTACTTGTCGAAAAAATCACGTTAAGTTTTGCTAAAATATGTCAAGTCGTTATTGCATGATGATGCAAGAAAGTTTATACAGGATTTTTGTCTGACCAATAACGTATATGAGAGTGTGTTAAACGGTTTTTTATTCTTTTCTATTGTTAATCTGTTAGAAATAGTTTCAATCTTACTTATATTAAGTGATCTACAAATCAAAAAATAAAAAATTAACATTTTAAAATAAAGAACATTTGAATTTACACTTGGAATTTTAGACAAATCACACTAAACATTTTTGACCAGAATTCTTTATCATTGTTTCAATTTTTTTTTTTTTTTATTTTTTTTTTATATATATATATATCGAAACTTATTTGTTACGGCTATCAATACTTTTTTGCAAACACTGGTAAGGCCTGGCTGTCTTCAATTCATGATATTTAAATAAATAAAACTATTTTCAAAACATTTGTTTTTCTGGGTTAAGATTGGATTGGCTCATTAAACTAAAGAATCGAGCAATTGGTGTAAATTATTTTCACGTATGTAATACCATAACAACATTTATCCATTTCCCATTGTTCCAGGAAGTCGCATGTATTCCTGACTAACGTCTGTCTGACACGGTCCTTGTCTTAACACAACGATAGAGCTTTGTTCTCTGTCACTCCTGCAAGATGAATTACTCTCTAACGATTTACTTTTCTCTTTATTTCCTTTATGGCTCTACATTTTGCATATTCCTTTACATCAATTTTGGCTTCTTCTTCCACTTTTATAGGTTAATTTTAATTTTGACTGGTGATGGAATCACAAAAACGGTTGGTTTTGATGAAATAATAAAATAAAAGATGTTAAGAATGTGTGAAAACAAGGAGCGTAAGATCGTTAGTAGAAACTTTATTGTTTTTTTCTTATGAAAGAAATGCATAACCAACTAATGCGACAAAGTAAAATGTTAACAATTTCAACTTGTGAAAAGTTTTAAAAATAACTACTATACAGTCAAATAAATTCTCATTCTTATTTTTGAACATTTTATTATAAAAATAACTAAAACAGTATACAACTTTGGAGACAAAAAAAAAAACGCTGAAAAGTAAGCAGCTTCGGTAAGACAGTCAACAATGTTAAGAACAACATAAATATTGTGTAAGACCGTCCATCAGTCTGGCCTTGGATGAATAAATCAGTGAGCGATACGTCAATATGTCTCAGAATATAGATTAGCTGCGGTGTAGCCTCTTAAAATAGGCGTATATATTTTATTTTTATTTTAATAAATTAAATTTATTATTTAAAATGCAACCAGTTTAAGTCACAACAATCGTACATTGAGTGTTTTGTTAATCAGCTTATTAAGTATTTACCAATTGCGTTTTTAGTTAGTTACTTTATTTTTCTGTTTTTGTTTATAAAATATATTGGAATTACTCAGCAGAAATGCTATTTATATTTAAAACGTGTTTAAAATATTGTTAACCTCCTCTTTGGCAAAAAGTTCATATATTTCATAATTTAAAATTATAAATATATCGCTAAAACGATTAACGCTAAGCATATTTGATACTGTACACATTACATAAGATAGACTTTTAAGCCAAACATTGATTAATTTTCAATTTTTTAGTTTTTTTGTGTAAAGGTGTCATGGCATTAATTTGTTACAAGATGAACCTTTACAAACATATCCTAATTGAAATATTGTAATTTAAATCTACGAAAAATAATCCAACTTTCAAAAAACCAGACTTGACTCATGGTTCTAAAAAATAATGAAAATGAAGAAAATCTTTTTCTATTCTATTACCAAACTATTCTATATACTGTGTGTATAAGCATATGATGAAAACACTGAATGATTTTTATTAATTTAGATTATATATGTTCATTTGCAATACAAAAGAAATATTATATAAATGTAAAATGATTATAATAACAAATTGCTACTTGATATACTTGTTGACTAAGAGAAATGAAGGTTTTGTTGTTTTGTAATCTTATAGATTTGTGAACAAATGTTTGCGCAAGATTAAATTTCCCGAGGGTTGTTCAGTAACCCGGTTTTAATCGGAAATCTATTTACTCCGCTGTTAAACTAAATTGTTTGGCTGAAAAGCTTAAGTTAATGCACTTATTGGGTTCTTAATTTATTGTTTTTAACATGACGAGATTGATTATGGGAAATTATATAAGTAATAAGTAATAACCCGTAATAATATAAAATTCAGACCCTGGTAAAAAAATACTCTTATGTCTATCATAAAATGTACTTTTCATCTGAAAAACTGTTTGGAACTAACTATATGGTCTTGTATTTTTATAGAATACTATAAATTTAAAGTTGGTAATGAAATGTGTTTTTTTTACTGCAATAAACCATCATGTTAATCGGAAAGGAAGCATTTTTATAACTTTAGCATTTGCATGTTCCAATCAAATAGTATGGTTTTGACTATTACCATTAACTATTAGATACCTATTTCATTGTAGCATAAACAAAATTTGTCTATGATTGAAGACTCAAAACTAGTGATAATGAATAAGGTAAAGGACCTTGGGATCATTATTACACTGATCCTAAGTCCAGAGGAGCATTTTCAACATCGTAAACAGGGCGAATTTATTACTGGGATTTATACTTAGGACCACAAGGAACTTTACCAACCCCTTTCTCGTATTGTCCTTTAAAGAAACATTCTATAGAGCAATCCTTGAATATGGCTAAAATTTGTCACCTTATCAAGTGGGGCACTTAGTAATGCTTTCGAAAGTCCAACAATATTTCATCAAGATGTTGGTATTCATTCTTGGTTTTCAATACTCTCAAACCCAAATTTGTGACCTCGTGATACAATATAACCTTCAACCTCTTCACATTAGACACAAGTCCCTTGATCTTCTCTTCCTGTAAAATGTTTTTAATAGTCTCCTAAACTGTCCAGACCTACAAATACATCAACTTCACTGCACCAAAAGGAACACGCTTTAGATCCTGATCTAAACTGCAGTTCTTCCCAAAATATTATATCTACAGCGGAGGAAAATATTGTCTTTTCCGGTTTGGGAATAAAGTTACAGTTAATGTAGACTTTTTGCGTTGAACCCACGTAATCAGGTTGAATATAAACCAGCGCATTGTTTAATAACATATTTTAATGTCTGTCCAGCCATTAGCTACATTAATTTGTTACATTTTATTGTCCACCCTTTTGTTGTTGTTGCTGTAATTTTTTATCGTTATTATCATGTTACCAGTTTTTTTTATCTTCAGTTTGGTCAGGCACTTATATCTTTCAGCGATTCTATGTTATTATACCTTTTTCGTAGTTTTTCTATTGTTAATATCTCTTGAGAATGTAACGTTAACACTCACATTTTACTTTTATTGAGTAAAATTCGTTAATATTTATTATTCTGTTTTTACCTTTAAATGGCTTTATACTCCTGTTATTTATCCTGTTATTTATTGTTATATTAGCTTTTATGCAATGTTAATGTATTAGATATTTATACATTATTTAAATTACATTACCTTATACATCTATCTATTGTGGCAAAATTGCGTAACAATTGAGAGAAATAGATAAATAAGCTAGCTTAGTATATCAACCAAATAAGAAAATTAAAACTCCAACTGTATATTGAGATATGTGTATTATGTTCTCATTAATTAAAAAAACTTACTACTCCTGGTTTTATACACAGCATATATCTACTACAGTCACAGTTATACTTTAAACTCGTACAAATCTGGTTGAGTAACAAAAATAATATGAGATCGCTATTGCACATAATATACGGACCCGCATATCACACTGCATGTATAAATAGAACCAGGTACATAAAACCAGGATATTGTTTAACACATGTCACCTCCACCTGTATCTTCTCTGCTTGGTTGGGAATTTATATTTACATTCAAGACCAAAATTGTACTTGTATATTACTAGCTGTACAGTATTTCAATGTAAATATACCTTCCCTCGTGCACTTACTTTTACTGTTTGCGTTCCCTATGTAGTAAATAAAAAATATAGATAGTATTTCTTTTGCAGTGGTAAATCAAACGTAGTCCAGTTAAAATGTGTCTATAATGTAACACTGTCTTTGAATATATCACTATACACTAATCAATGTAAAGTCTAGTTAGTTCCAGGAAAACGTAGGTTTTCAGCTAGTGCCAATACGTAGACGAAACATGTCCTGTCTAAATGCTAACTGGTATTTTATACAATAAACCATCATAGTGTAGCTAGATAGTGAATGAAGTACTGTGATCTAAAACTTTTATTTTGGGAAATAATCTTCTAAGTGAAATTAAATCATAATTGATCTCTTTGGAACTTTCTCAAACATTTTTAGAGTTTACAACAATTTCGGTGAATCGGTGGCTCAGTCGAGGGTGTCTCGGACTTCTGGCAGAAGGAAGAGATGTCGTGGGTTCGCAACCTGTTACCTACCACTACTTTTAACCAGATCCGTTAATTCTTGTTTTGTACAGGCAATCCTTGCTCTGATGGATACGTTCTACACACATCTGCGGTCTATGTGGAAACTTATGTAAGTGTAAATGAGACTGCCAACCTCTTACAAAAATAAAAATAAATTAAACAATTTAGATAAATGTTTAACTAGATCGACTTGTGCATGTGTAGGCAAGAGTTACTTTAAGCTCTTGAGACGAAACACATGGGCCTATACTCTCTTAAATCTATAGCTATTATCTATGGTAGTAATTGCAACCCGAAAATACACTAAGGCAATGGTAATATTACACATTGCAAGTAAAACAAGTAGTAAATTATATTGTTTATCCAAAAGTGATGAAAATAATTTGTATTGCTGGCCTATAACCAACAATTATAGCCGTAGGTAACCATTCAAGGGGGGCAAATTACATTTATAAATATTTATTTTTAAAAACAAACTCATAAGCTCTTATAACTATAATGTTTATAATAAACCCTGATATTATTGTATAAATAAAATAAAACATAAAGTATGTTTAAATACTAGAAGAAAGAAAGGATATAAGTTGAAAAACTAACTACATGATTGATAACACCAGTTAGACCATGATTAATTGTGTTACCAATAGTTATGATACATATTTAATAAATAGTGCAAATCCATTGTTTTCTCATCTTCTTTATACTTTGATGAGGGTTTTCTTTGATACTCACGTTTTATAACAACTTAGCAGAAACACATTGCACTCAGGCGACGCCTTCTGGAACGCCGCCATGTGTTACAATACTCAGCAGGTCTATATTTCTTGGCCTACTATCTTACCTTGCCAGTTTCTCTGAAGCTAAGACATAACACTTGGTAAACATGTATTTACTTGCAGCAAGAGCATTTAGTTGAAGCTGGTAAAACACGGAAAATAAAGATGAAGGTAAATAATAATATTTGATTTTACCCATAACCCTAGTTGGATGCATATCCGGCCTATGCCTAACTATAACCAATAACACTTTTTTCATAACCGTACGATTTATAAATTCTAATTACAAGTGTTTAAATGAAAGTTTGATGATGAAACAATTTGTTTGTTAATATACCTTTAATAGAGTGGAGCAACTGTTGTAGGTCTTATATTTATTAAATGTTATTGTTTTAGTTTATATAACGTTTTATGATGCTTGTTACCTGATTGCCAAATGATACAATGTTGATTTTCTTTTTCTTATACGTTCGCCACTAATACATGTGATAATGGCAATCAGTGTGCATTCAGGTATGTGAATGTATTTAGTGGTTTTGGAAATAAAACCATGACTGATAATAAAAATATAAAACGCATTCTCAGATTTTCCCAGAATTTTAATAGTAGTTAGAGATACAGTATCATCATTTTAGGCGTTATGGCCATATCTGTATAGGCTTATAGATTGAACAACCTTTTAAAACCCATCTATTTTTTTTCATTTTCTAGCTATCTTTTGTTGCTATACCGTTTTAGAAGTGTGGGATATACAGAGCTCTCAAAAGGCACATAGTTGTCAAAGTTTATCAAAAACTAATATTAATATTATGAAGTTTCGAAAGAGGTAATTAATTAACAAATTAAAATCCTAATGAAGGAATTAGTGGCACATAGGTAATCTATAATATGATTCAAAGTAAGCAAAACTACAACACAAAACTAAGGATTTGGAGAAATACCAAAACCACAGAGAATAAATCAAAACGAACCCGAGCCGAAAATTAAAAGTGTCACGACCATCTGTTGTTCTAAAAGCAAGCCAAGGTAAAGAAAATTGCTTCTTAACTTTGAACTAAAATCAAAATTTAAATATATATTTCCCCCATGGTATATTTATTTAGTAAACCCTTGTAATCTATTTCTTATTTGAAAAGTAAATACATGGTATCTAGTCACTAAGGAACGTATAAGAGATTAAAATATCTAGCAAACATTCTCTTACTGTTTGCTGGACCCTTAGAACCGAATAAATACTCACTACGGTTATCTGTATTTGACAAAGATCCCAGGCCAAAAGATTTTCCCAATTTCTTTAAAAATAAAACATAAATAATTATTGAATTGTTGGTTTTATTACGTAATATTCAGGGTTTTGCCTCGTTGATGTGAATAATTTATGTATGTAACATCAACTGGGTTTTCAAATTTTCCATGATTTATTTTTTCATATAAAAATTGCATTTGAATTTTTAGTGTTTTTTTATTGTTACCAGGAAGGATTTGGATTTTTATATCATATTTATCTTTACTAAACAAACAAAAATGTTGTTGAGTTAGGAAGTTTGGATTGGTTCTAGCTCATTACTTTGTATTATTTGTTATTTATTAATAACTTAGTTTTGATGCTAAAAAATTTGACAACATTAATAGTTATTTATCAAAATGTTTCATATTTTTAATCTGTGTACTATGCACTGCGTTAATTTTGGTAAATAGTTTTACCTACGACCGTTTTTTAAAGTAGCCGTTTCAGTTCAGTTCTTAGAATTGAAAAGTTTCTCATAACAACATTGTACACTTTCATAATAGCATAGTTTTACTTATAACAACACGGGTAATGGACCAATGAGGTTCAAGGATTGAGAGAGAAGGAGTAAAATTGTAATTATTAGAACTTCATCTTATCAGCTGATCAGGTCAATTTAATTGCTGAGTGACGCAATTAGTGTTTGGTACAATGTTCCGTTGCATCACTGTCAGTGACAATGACAGGTTATAAACGAAAACATAACCTCTCTTAGAAATATGAGTAGTGGTTTTTAGTAACTAATTTTTAAAACACTGTCGTAGATAAAGTAGTGTACGCAACTCGCGTAAATAGTGTAAACGGTACTATCTTTACGCAATCGTTGCGTAAACTACTATAAGAAGCTATGGGTTTGCTAAATTCACTTCAAAATTTAAATCAAAATTATAACTTAAAGCTTGACCTTTTTACAGTACTTAGAGACGTTAAATCGACACTCAAAAAATTATAAACAAAATTTCAATATTTTTTGTATTGAACATTTTTTAAACTAAATCTATTATTTAACTTAATATTAAAGCAATCCCAGCATTCTTTGTATGTTTTTTAAGAGCATGTGGTCTTATTGTATCAATAGAAATTCATTTAATAACATTAATTGTGATATTACTCAAACCTATTTAATTAATGTAAACGTTTTCAGTTCTTCAGAACTGCGCAATCTGGAGACAGTGTTACAGAATTATTGAAGTGTTGTTAAAGACAACAACAGTTAATGGAGCTACCAGGGTAGACACTTCAGTTGCTGAATCATTTATAATTCATCATCTACAGAGGAGATAGGCAGTAAAGGAAGTCAGGTTATAGCATACGAAATTATTTTAACTATAAGGTTTATTCGTAATCCAAGTGTTAGTAAAATAAGAATAAGTAAACGATTTAATACGTCAAGAGATAAAATATGAACTATGAAAGATGGGATCCTGGTAAAAATTTAATATTTCAACTAGATAAAATTTAGTCATCTCTTTTAATAAATGAGATTATCCTGTTACAGTTTTCAAAACTTGTTCAAAACGACCAAGACCTAAAATAAAAGCAAAAGTAGATAATGTAATAAAATATCTCCATTGCTGTCATTGTATCGAACTTATATTGATTGTGTCACGACCTTTAGTGGTAAGATTTTAGGACTAGAAAGTTTTAAAATGTAATATTTTTAATTTAATTGAATACACCTCGTTTTTGAAGGAATTTAAAACTATTTAACCAATTAAGACGCTATAAAATTGAAGACGAATTTAACACAAAAGCCTTTTGTTTACCGTTGGTTTGATGTAACGTTTGAAAACGCTCTATTCACTACCTACTTGCTGGAGCTATTGAATTCAAAAGGTTTAAGGGCAATTTTACAAAGTTACCCCTTACTTATTCTCTTATTTTATTGTTCTTTGATATTTAAGATTTTTTAAGTTTATCTTAAGGTCTATTTATTAAAGTTTATTTTAGTTTATTATTAGGGCCTTCAAATTAGGTTATGTGAGTTACATCCCATAGAACCACAATACTTTTGTTTTGTTATTTCTAATTAAAAAATATCTTAAACTTCTGCTGATATACTTGATGCGCTTTATTCCTATTTTTTTTAAATAAACTATAATTTTTAATTCGTCTACGGCTCATAGTTGATGAATAAAACCAATTGCACTTATGTTTATCAAATGTAAATTAGATTCATTGATTTCAAATCATAGTTTCTTAATTTAAGGATTTACGAGCACAAACAATTAGAAATTAAGAGTAATATTAGAAAAGTATTATAAGAACTTCTATAAAAAGGCCGTCTAAACTGCCCGTTATATTAACCATCCGAGTTGTATGGCGATCCAGAGTCAATGACGTACCATTACTGTATGATTCACATCATGGCCTCCTCTAGTACAAGGTCGTGGAGAGACAAATTTGGCAACGCCGCACTCCCGGCATACCGAAACAGCACTAATTCATAATGGAGCGTCAGCGCAGTGTTTGTTTAACTATTATTACCATGGCAACAGGCCGGCCGGTGCGACGTTGCCACACACCAACGCCTTGTTTTAGAGGAAGCTATGACCACGTAGTAGTGGCACTGCAATGAAAAAAACAAGTATGGATTGTTAGCCTAGGATGTACCTTTTAAACTCAATTGAAGTAGCCCCAGAATATTAAAAAAAGATAAATATTTAATTTGAAAATAATGGATCCGAATTTTTAATATATAAAACTAATTACACAAGATGCACTCTTTTTAATAGTAGACAAGCTAAAATTAGTTTTGTTCATAATGTGCTGTTGTATTTTGCTATGGGGCCATCTGCAAAACGTAGACATTAAATATTTATAAAATAAAACTGCAAATGATGTGATGTATCCCCAGAGAGACATCAACACAGCAAAAAGTTAAGCGGATTTGTGAGGCCGATGTGCTCAGGGACATTATCATGTGTTTTTGCTGTTTGGATTCTCATGCTTTATCACATCCATGAGAGAAATATGAAAGTTGTTTTTGTTATATAAATAATTATATTGTTAACAATTAATTATCTGTTGGTTTGGTTTGATTGTCCCTTTGCGCGTCGCTGAAATATAGATTCTAGTAAATGAAACTTTTCATCCAGTAAATAATCCGCGGTAAAATTTTGGTTATACCGTCCAGTTGGCCACATTTTCTGGTGAGATTTTCCGTTTTCTAGCAAGCAGTTGATCCATCAAAAAAATTCTAAATTTTTGAAGGAAATAGAAGTTTTTGGTTAGGATTTTATATTAAAATGATTACCTTAACATGTTTATTGTGAATTACATATATTGCAGATTCAATCAATAATTAAAGAACCATGAAAAACTACAGCCGATTGTGTTCGTTCGTAACGTCGTTTATTCTGAAGCTTAAAGAAAATGTCTAAGATTTGTATTTAGTTTAATTGTTTATGTTACAAAGTACGATCAACACTTTCTTTTTGAACCAGTCGTTGTGTAGATTTCAATCAGGCTCCAAAGCTACTGTTAAAAAAAATTTTGAAGAAGTAGAAAAAAAGTAATACAAAATATCATGTTTTATACGAAATTGTCAGTCAATCATTGGAGGGTGGTCATTTAATTTTGCACGCACGCTAATTATTAGGTCTAAATGTCGCAAACAATATAATCTCCATTAATTTTTATAAAATTGTGTTGTTTAAAAATGAACAAGCATTTCCTTTTCTGAAAGTGTCGTACTAGAACTACTGCCATCAGTTTGTTAAACATAATTTGGGTAGTTATGCAAAATGATACATAATTAAAAATCAAAAGAATTTATATTACCTTGGGATTGCTTAAGCTGTGTAACTAAGCCGGAAATGTACACATTAAATTTTGCGAAGATTATGCTTTATATTGATTTCTATATAACACTAAACTATTTTTATTACTGTATTTTGGTGTTGTAATGTTTGAATCAGACTTACTAGGAATTATTTAGTTTTTATTAACTTATAAATAGTCAATACTCAAATAACGATAAAACAAATAATATAGGTCAAAATTAGTACATAGCAGAAACCCCCAAGCTTACAATTCTCGTAATATTCTATTTAAAATCTATCGATACCTTAAACACTCAAAAAAGTCAATTAAAAAGCTGGCGTTCACTGTTATAAAGAAGGGTATTTAGAGTTTGCAAACGATTTGTTTAGCTTTCAAACAGTTTAAAAAACTAATTAACTTTCTTTCCGATAAAAAGCAAACCCGAACAACTGTTACAAGTAGCCGCAACAGGCTGGCAGACCAATTACGTTTTATGGCCTTGAGGTGCAAATTGTTCTTGACATCCCTTTCAATCTCCTCCTGTTTTTCTTGTTTAAAGTAAATTATTTGGAAATTATTTTGATGCAATAAACAGCACGATTCAAATTTAATAAGAGCTGTTGCGAGATTTTTAACAAATTAATAAACCAGACTATATTATAGACCAATGGCAAGAAAGAAGAAATCTTCCCATTCGGACCACTTGAATGGTTTACGTTAGCTATCAATTAAAAATAAATATTAAAAACTCATCATTCGGAAATCCCACATTTGAATTTCAAAGATCTAAAGATCTAAGGAAAAGCCTTTGATAAAGATTTACAATGATAATATGCTAATATTGCTCTTATCTACATAAGCCGTTGAAATAATTTTATGATGGAGTTATAAAGTGAAAGGTGAACTGAAAACGCAAAACACAATATTATAAAAGTGTATAATTGATATACGCTTTTTCAGTGTGCGTAAAACCAGATAGATACTTATATAAACTGGTGCAATGATTTATGTACAATAAATTGTATTTTTCAACATTCTTCTTAAACATAATACAATTTATCATTGAATTACAGAATAATGCGGAAAAAACCTAAATAATTCCATTCTCTACGGTGTAGCTTAATTTATTTTCCCTCCTTGTTAGATACAAGTGGACAAGCAAGATTATACGGTTAATAGTGCTCTCACTTTATCAATGTATTGGTATCTAATTAAAATATAATTTGTGAAATAAAACAATTAAGTTTTAGTTCGCAGAGCCGTGTCTGTAAAATTTCTATAAGGAAATATTTGATTTGATTTATAATATGTAGAATAAACAGAAATGCTTAACCCATATAAGCTAAAACTATCTATAACGTTGAATTCCCGCGCTTTTTTGACATAGCGTCTTTAGAAGCTTGAAAAGCCCGTTATAGAAACACAGGAAGGACATTAAAGGAATGTTTGGCTCTCCCGGTGAAGTAAACACGGAATCTCACTTGGTGTGTGTACATTGTATTTTCTGAAAATTGGTTTGTTCAGAATTAAATTGCCTCCAGCTTTTTGAATCACACGTTTGATGTCATATCTAATGTTTGAAACTAATAAAAAATATATCTGAAATGTTCTTTTAGTAAATAAATGTTCTCCTTATATCTTGGGTAAACTTGACACACACAATTTATTTGTCGGTTCAATTCAGTAATCAATTTAATTGAATTCAGAAATAG
Source organism: Macrosteles quadrilineatus (assembly GCF_028750875.1). NCBI lineage: Eukaryota > Metazoa > Arthropoda > Insecta > Hemiptera > Cicadellidae > Macrosteles > Macrosteles quadrilineatus. Next base: position 31,083,363 of record NW_026542598.1, on the reverse strand, counting down.
AAACATTGCATAGATTATTTACGACAAATACTATGAAATTATGTCCTTGTAAAGCAAAGCTTGAGTGCAGGGACTCGCAAACATTGATTGAAAATACTGTACAGTAACAGTTAAATTGGATATATCTATTACATTAAATTGTGACATATATTTTATTGCTACTAAATATATTACTTTTGTGTTATCAATATTACAATTCAAATAGATAAATTACTACATCTATGTGATATAATGGTGAGGTACTGTAATTTCGAGTTACTATCGTGATGAACAACAATTTTTATCTATACAGGGTGTCCGTAAGTAAACAGCAAAACTCCAGGAAATGGTTCTATGGGTCAAAATAAAGAGAGTATCGGGAATAACATTTTTTCCAAAATCGCTTCGTTAACCAGATATTTGCCAATTTTTATTTTTTACATAAACATTTTTATTTTTTATTTTTTAAATTTTATAAAAACATGCTGGGAACACTTTTATTTGGCATTTTTAATTCCCTACTAAACGAAACCAAGTTCAAAAAGATCGATTAAGAAATAGCTGAAATATTAAGATTTTTAGTTTCAAACCTGACTAGCTTCTGCCATATTCTACCCCATTTTACAACTAAAAATCTTAATATTTCAGCTATTTCTTATTTGATCTTTTTGAACTTGGTATCGTTTGATAGGGAGTTAAAAATGCTAAATGAAAGTGTTCGTGACATATTTTCATAACATTAGCCGTTTTTAGTAATTTAGGTTTAAAATGTTTAATTAAGCTTAATTAAATGCTTAATTAAAAATTTAATTAAGTTGTATATAATCAAAATAGCATCGAAGGGTGTAAAATCCCGAAAAGTCAATATCAGTAAACACTCCATAAATGACTGAAGGATAAATACTTTAATATATCCTAGCTTGTTTATTGATCAGCAAATCTAAAATGTAGTACGTTTTATGATGGATAACCGACCCATTCCCTTTAGTCCCATGGAGATTAAAGCTTTATCGAACATGCTTATCTATCATTACTTCTCTAGCAGTATGTTTTATTCCGCTCGTACCATTCTGTTTTTTTCTCACGGGTGATGTACATTACATACAGATCCACATTCGTTACCATTGATATAATATTGGTCATTGTATGAGAATCACTACAGGGAGATGTGATTTATATTGGTGTGTCTCTATGAAAAAGAATTACGTTTAACTGCAGTCCGTTGTAAACTGAATGTTAGATTTTTTTGTAGCATAGATTAATAAGTATTGCAGGTCAGAATATAATAATAAATGTAGTATAATCACTGACTACCCGTTACTAAAAATAGACATTCAATCTACAATGATAAGTTTTTGATTTTTCTATAGAACATAGTTAAACATTTTACTCACAAGTTTCGTCACAGCTAAATTATTGAAATTTAACTATTTGTTGAATCTATTAGCAGAGAGATTTTTCGCCAATAATTAAATAAAATGCCGCAACACAGATTTACAAAGGCGATCGGAATTTAATACGGTTAAGATATGAAACAATAAAGAACAAGAACGTTTGTTTTCAAAATAAACAATTTTTTATTCTAAATAACATAACCGCAATTTTAGACATACAATTAAAATGATATTATTAATAATAGAGCTGATTACTCAATAATGGAAAAAACATATATTAAGTATTTCAGTTTTCCGTTGTTTTATTTTATTTGTTAAAATAAAACACACTGCATTTCTTCAAACAAAACTGAAATACAAATGCCGGGAGAACCGTGGCATTGTAAATTTTTTTAAGGAATCTTTTACATCGGATTATGTTTTCAAACTAAATCATAGAGTTGCTGTATTTTAAAACCCACACCAGCGCCACTTTAATAGCTCTCTACTCTAGGTCACATTTTCTTACCGTTGCAAAGCACGGGTATAGCAGCTTGTATACATATACAAAGATACCTTTACACACAAAATATAATAACCACCTTAGGTTTAAAACCTATGTCGGTGGATTTATACAATCGTGACTATATTAGATTAAAAAATAACTTGTTTAGTCTATAGATCCTTCCACATCTACTTGAACATAGAACTAGAATTGGTAAACGAGTGCTAATAAATAACAAATGTAACTGAACAAATTCGTATTATGACGTCAGCGGCGATCCGATTGCTTCGTACAATGTAATTTCCTGAGGGAAGCGCAAAAAGTTCTCGTTCCTCTCCGTGTAGTCGGAGATTTATAAGGGTTCTGTTGTAAGTAGTCGTTAATCATTGCGACAATGGTGTGGCAATAAAGGTATGAAATACCGTGGGTCGGTAATACGTTAATAGTACATTCTGTGAAACACCATCTTAAACATTTTAACAAGCACAGTGAAGCTCTATTTATTTTATAACAATATCAAACCATTGATCAAAGCCAACAGTTGATGTTTAATCCAATACTGTGTTGACTAATAAATAAAAAAAGTTAACAAAAATCACTGCCATTATTTTTGACATTACAATGTTATATTTCAACCAACGGTAAAAGCCAACCAAGCGATTGGGAACTGTCAGCATTATAATGTGTATAGAGCTATGTACGTCACAAATGCGTTTGGTTTATACTTAATAATTAACTATATAATAATTAATTAAAACATTTGATCATATAAATGTATTATAAATGTCGTAGGTAATACAGGGGCTTAAACCTCTTATAATATATCTTGGTAACCCGGAGGGGACCCATATTGAGAAATAAAATAATAGTAAATAATACAAAGGAAACTAACGCATAAACAATTTATTATGAAGGCTTTTTGAAAAGTTTCAGTCCCTTATGTAAGTCACCCTATTTATTATACAAGCTGGCTTGGATGCTGGCAACAGTCCCGGGGTCAAAAGTCGATATCTGAACGCGTCATCACCGTGACGTCACAGCTTGGCGACGTTTGTTCTTCTTGAAATGAATTCGTTTTCCAATTTTTCTATATTTTGACATTTACTAATTTTACTTTTATTAAGTAAAAGAATCCCTTGTCGCTTTGATGCAAATAAGATGATCAGGTCAATGAACAATTAGAGGGGAAAACCACAAGTATTGTGGTTGTTAGAAGTTGTCAATTATACCCAAGGTGATATCTTTGTTTCCTAGAAATCTTACGAGGAATAGTAAACTTATATGTGTTCTTTAAAAAGTAGTGTTTTGCATAGTTTCTCATTTATTAGAAAACTATACCTAAATCAAACTATAATATTATAATATTTGCTTTGCGTTTGATATTAAAATTAAATATAATATAATCTCTAATATATAAAATTCTCGTGTCACAGTGTTTGTCTGCAAACTCCTCCGGAACGACTTCACCGATCGTTATGAAATTTGGTGTGTAAATTCTGTAGGTATGCGAATCGGACGTAAACTATTTCCCGTTTCGAAATTCTTAAAAGGGCTCCGCCCCAGTGGCTCTGGAGTTTCCCATGTTAACCTTATGAGAAATGGAATTAACGAATCTTAACAGCTGTTTCAATTAAACAAGTTGGTTCTGTTCTATGATGTTCAATAGCATTAAAGTTACAAGGATTACCAACAGGGTGCAGCACTATTATTTCTTTTACATTTATGACAACAGCTAATTTGCAACCAAAAGGTGAGTGAGCGTAGCGAACGAACTTCAACCTGGAGGCGAGTTAGCGTAGCGAACGAGCTAACCTGAAGGCAAGTGAGCGCAGCGAACGAGCTCCAACCTAAAGGTGAGTGAGCGTAGCGAACGAGCTCCAACCCAAAGGTGAGTGAGCGTAGCGAACGAACTTCAACCAGGACGTGATTGAGCGATGCGAACGAGATCATCTTGAAAATTAAACGTAACGGTACTTTCTTTCCATCGGTCTGTCTTAGGGGAAACCTATAACTTAGGCGATACGAAGTTCGCCGGGTCAGCTAGTATAATATAATATAATATAATATAATATAATATAATATAATATAATATAATATAATATAATATAATATAATATAATATAATATAATATAATATAATATAATATAATATAATATAATATAATATAATATAATATAATATAATATAATATAATATAATATAATATAATATAATATAATATAATTGAATATTAATATTAGAATATTATCGTTATATTTTTAAAAGTTAAAAGTTTACGAAACCATCTTGGTAATATATTCAAGCAGTTGAATTTACAACAATTTAATTCTTTCTAAAAACTATTTGGTATACTTTGAAAGTATTGCAGAATATAGATAATAACACTAATGATTATTTGTTAAGTGAAAAAATAATAAACCGTTGTATTGTTTATACGACTCTAACAAAGTGTAACCAAGTTATCCATGTAAAGTGATCTGCCACACAGAGTCGAGACCAAACATAGAACCGCCACAACTCTCTTGACCAATGACTACTTTATTAGGTTTGATCTCTTATTTGGTGACTTTTTCAGAATTTATGCCTCAAAGTTTTATCTACGGAGTACAAAAGGTTTCTCAAAATAATTGTCTACATACGATACAGTATAAGTGCTTACATTTAGATGCAAAAAATATTAAGATAAAAATATAAACATATTTAAATGACATTATTTATAGGGATTAAGTTGATAAATTCTATCCTGATTGGTAAATTGAGTACTGTTGAAAATTAAATTGTTTTGTTAAAAATGTCATGCCATTTAACTAAAACAAACTATATGGTTGAGAGAAAAACTAGATAAAAACATATAACAATCTTTTTAATGAGTTTCGTACTTCCTTAAGATACGAAAACCTATACAATACAATAATCTTTTTCGATAGAGATTTTCAACTTAATAAAAAAAGATTATTTTGTTTAATGATTCCAATATTTTTACTACAAGATTGTGTTTTTTATATATACTACTAGCTTACCCCTTCGTGGCTTTCCTCACGAAAATTTAAGTTAAATATATGTCACCCCTTAAGAAAAACTAAGAGATAACTTCTTCATTTACAACACTGACCGTCTTCCAGGAGCTACGTACTCACTCATAACCACCAATAAATGCAACCAACATCTATTCGGATACCATGGGAACTTTAGAGGCCACTGGGGCAGAGCCTTGATGGAATTTCCTGAAATCTCTTCTTATTGCACACCTAGAGCCTGATTAAATTGTACATGTCAATTCCTGAGTTCTTACTTATGATAACTAATTTTTGAGATACAGTGATCAGTGATTGGTATTTGTTAGACTTTTATAAGTATAGATCAACGTGCTGTTATGAATAGTTTTGGTTGTAAAATACATTTTTTTCGTTACTACGACTAAACAGTGTCGTTTCAATGGTTATGGGTCACGAATTATATGCTTAAAATGTGTATGTTAACATATTTTAGTGCCTGAAACAGTTATAATTTGGGATTATAATATATTTTGTACATTTAAACGAGTGTATATAGTTGTTGTAACATTTATACAACAAACTTGCATTTTTATCAAGGGTTTGTGAGCTATGTGATTCAAATTAGGGTTTATATACGACATAATATGTTACCAAAAACCAAATGATAACTACATATGGTAATGATATCGCTTGGAATCGAACGAGCGACTTTTATATTTGAAGGGGAGTGATTTAACTAAAGTACTCGAATATCCTGACTAAATACATAAAAAAATTAACTATAATTTATAGCCCAAGGCAGCGATTAATACACCCAATATAGTTGATAGCAGTGAACTTTAGTTAACTGTAGAGGATTCAACAGCTGACCAATGTAGTGAGGATCATAGTGACAGTGACGTCACAATCTAATATCCTGACGTCAAACGTATCTCCCAGTCCAATGAAATGTCAGATTTCACATCACTCGACTGAAAACTGAATGTCAAGCGTTTTGTTGTTGAAGTTGGCCACAGAAATAGATACCAATATTGCGTTTTGCTACTCGCTTGTATTTTTTTAATCAAATTTATATACATTCTTGGTATGTTAACAATAAGATACTTAAATTAAAAACTAAACAAAAATGATGTCAGGTAAAGCATGGTTTGACCTATTTTTTTGGACCTTCTATTACAAATTGAAGGTTCTTGGATTTTTTAAAGAAAAGTTCCTAGTTAATTTAAACTAATATTTATCTGGTAAATAGATAACGTCTTCTAGTATTAATTTGCATTGCCATTATGTATAAATCAAGATCAGTATTGTATTTGTAATTGATTTCATAGAGTTTTGAAATCCAGTTATTATCTCATTAGAGGTATGCATCAATAGACTACATCCGATGGCGCTAACACAACTCGGACGGTTTATTCTAAACATATTTATATTTAGGATGAACGTCTAAAATTAACTAAAATGAAAGTGTAAACAGCTCCCATTTTTAACTCGGTTGTCCATTTGAGGTCCGGTATGCGGCATCGTTTTTAGTTCAACCTTTACCTTTAATACCTTTAATTTGATATACATATCAACCTATGCTTATCTTTAAGATTTTAAACTGACTCTCTATGTGCAGTGCCCTATAAATGACATCCAATACAAAAATATACAAATATAAAAAAAGTAGCTTACTAGAAGCAGTTGTTAGGCCAAATTTAATTTGGTTGCGATATCTCTTTTCTTTTTAATGTTATAAAGTCGTCCTAAGACTTTATTGTCACCCTGTATATAACAGATAGATAGATTCTAGAGAAATTAGAATATACTGTATACAACATTATGTATTTAATAGGATGAAGTTAATCATTGTTTTGTAATATTAGCGGGCGTTTCTTATGCTTATATTCCAGAGGAATGAGAATATTTATAATGGCAAATTAATATACTGACATATCAGCTAAGTGGGCATGCCTTGTATTGAAGACATATTGCCAATACAAGCCTGATTATCCATCAAAGGCCCAATACGACCAAACCGATAATTGAAGAAATTAGCTGATTGGCCTGGTACCAAATTCGATCTTGGTTTATTATTTGATTCAATATACCCATGACCTCCCTTATAAAAAAAAATTCCAGCGTTGAATTAGAAGTGGTTGATTGGATTGATGTAAGATTTCTATTATAATGTACTAGCTGAACCCGGCAGACGTTGTCTTGCCTTTGACTATTTATAATCCCGCGGGCTTTGCCCCGTTTAACTTCTTAATTTTCAAGATGATCTCGTTCGCATGGCTCAATCACGTCCTGGTTGAAGTTCGTTCGCTACGCTCACTCACCTTTAGGTTGAAGTTCGTTCGCTACGCTCACTCACCTTTAGGTTGGAGCTCGTTCGCTACGCTCACTCACCTTTAGGTTGGAGCACTTTCGCTACGCTCACTCACCTTTAGGTTGGAGCTCGTTCGCTGCGCTCACTTGCCTTCAGGTTAGTTTGTTCGCTACGCCCACTTGCCTTCAGGTTAGCTCGTTCGCTACGCTAACTCGCCTCCAGGTTGAAGTTCGTTCGCTACGCTCACTCACCTTTTGGTTGCAAATTAACTGTTGTCATAAATGTAAAAGAAATAATAGTGCTGCACAGAACCAACTTGTTTAATTGAAACAGCTGTTAAGATTCATTAATTCCATTTCTCATAAGGTTAACATGGGAAACTCCAGAGCCACTGGGGCGGAGCCGATTGGACGGATCACGAAATTGATGGTGTATAAACCTATTTCATGACATTCTACACGTATGTACCAAGTTTCGTGGCAATCGGTTCAGCGGTGTCTGAGTTTATCACTGCCAAACAAACAAATATATATACTGTACAAACATCCTCTTTTATACTTATAGAAGATATGGAGTCATGAGATGTTAAAACTCAAAAGCATTGTTCATATAGAACCAGGTTAGTAGTTGATCCAACATGATATTAATTTTATATTTTATGAATATACCTTCCCCCTTTTCTTTTTGTCCTAGAAAAATGTGAATATGTATATGTAGCCTATATGAACGAATAATAGTTTAAAGTGAAATAATAACTTTGTTGGTTTTTGTTTCCAAACTTATTCAACGACGTATTGCATTATTTCAAAGCACCAAACTTATTGATATTGTTACAGTATTATTGAAAGTTAAGTTCAGTATAAATGTGTACTCACTGAAGAATGTTTTAGACAAATTCACTAAGGCCAGTTAAATAAACTAACATATTGTATTTCTCTCACATAACATATGTTTATGGGTAACAGGATTTTAAATGTTAATTACCAATCTCGTACTGTCACTGTAATACAACAAGCACATCAAAGACTTACAGACAATCTATATTCTGAGACATATTGATGTATCGCTCACTGATTTATTCATCCAAGGCCAACTTGATGGACGGTCTCACACAATATTTACTTTGTTCTTAACATTGTGCCTGTCATTTGATTGAGTCCAGGGACATTTTCGTTGAATGGCTGTATTTTTGATTGCATAACCTTAAAAAGTGTTTAATGTATTCAGCAATGACTAATTCATTCTTTCAAATAATTTCAAGTGGTAACTTGTAGTATTTACTTAAATTAGAACTGTAGTGTTCTTGCTTTGGGACGTAAAACCACGTAGAAAATACAAGTATGTTCTTAAATATAGGGACTACACATAAACACTTTAACTGATATTTTTGAAATTTGTTGAATCGTGAAACTGAAAAGAGATGAGTAAATTGTTAGAGAGTAATTCATCTTGCAGGAGTGACAGAGAACAAAGCTCTATGTCAGAGACGTTAGTCAGGAATACATGCGACTTCCTGGAATAACTGTAAACGGAAAAAAATTGTATGGTATTTTTATCTGCTCATATAATTAATTAAGTAAAGAAGGATTTGAGATTGAATGAAATGAAAATGAAAATCCATCTTTATTGAGGCGAACTTAGGACCTCATGGTCCTTTCTTACAGTTAACCTCTAAAAACTAATGATAACAACAAAATATTTACAAAAAATACAACACAGTTTGTAACAAAACAAGTTATAAAATATCATAATTTATTTAATCTTCCCTAACATACATTCACACACACACACACGTACACCCTCTGTTGCATCTAGGCCTAACGCACGCCATCCCGCCAAGCCACGGCCATCCGGTCAAGGTAATATCCTTTCAGAGATTGATTTTTAATTGATAAAGTTCAACGTAGCAAATTATATCGTTTTTATTGAATGGCAAAACAAATGAGGTTACAAGGAGGTTATGCATGGTTGAGATTCTATTTAAGTAGTTCTAGTAAGCTCACCCATACTGTACGTATTATACATTAAATTAAGCATACACAATAACCCATACGAATTGTTTAAGCTATCGTTAATATTACAATACTATACAAGTAATAACACGATCCAATTTTAGTCCGATATTATTTTAATGGAAGTAGTATTGTAAGGCTTATAAATAACGTATGTAGGAGTATATTACGGCACTAGTACGGAAAATATACGTTTAATGGACGAGTAAGATCGTTCCCGCACTTGACGAACATATATTGGACGAGTGATGTACGTTATTTTCACAATTACTACCCTAAACTAACCTAACAATAAATAAATGATGAAAATCCGTTATGTTCATTGACTAAACAATCACAACCGGTAGGCTTACTCATAACTGCTCTGAGAGGTTATGTTCTCGTTTGTAACCACTCAATGTTATTAAATTGTTAGAACACCTTTTATCATACTGTGTTTGTGCTTTTACCTTAAGAATTTAGTTTATTGTGTTAGATTACAATGAATGACTGTGGAGGAAGGGATGGACGTGATTTTAATAGTAAATAAAAAAAAACCAGTGCATATTTTATATTTGCATTACAAGGTTTGTTTTTAAAAACCTTTATTCTTTACTGAAAAAAGTCCTAACTTCCTAAGTTCTGAGTTGTTCTGAGTTTAATAAAAATAAAAAAGTCTAGTGTTAACATGTTTTAAATAGGAAAATTGTTTGAAGTGTTAAACACTATTAAGACTATTTTTGTACTTCACTAACAAAACATAATTATGTACGTTGGTATTACCCGGATGCCACCCTTATGGAGCGTAAGTAGATTAAAAATCAACACGACTGTTCAAAAATTTAAATTTAAAGATTTTACATTTGCAATGGAAATATTTAAATACGAAATCTTCTTGTTTAGTAACACATGAAAAACTCTTTACATACATATTAATAAAGTAGTGAAATTGTGTAAGCACATGCATACGTTAATATTTATTTACATTTAAATATATAAAAAAAATCATTAGGGGTACATACAAACTGACTGGTAAAACGGATGTATCTTCTTAGCCTTTTATGTTGGTGTAAAACCGCTTGCTGAGGACAGCCTAGTAAAACATAACCTCTGAAATGACTCTTGGGAAATTTAGTTCAGTGTCAACATTTGTACAACCATTTATTGGATCATAAGGCGAAACTTTTGCTTTTGTCCTAGAGATTATTATTACTTGTTAGAGTTCGTTTCTAAATAATAATGCGTTGCATGTAACTGAGCCTACCAAACAGCCGACATTGTTAAAACACAAACTTCAGTGTTTATTATATAGTTAAGTATATGGATACTTCGGCAAACAAGTTATTTCATTTTCAAATTATCTTCTACTAAATGTAATAAAACACCTTTATATAAGCTGATTTCTTATCATACGAATCTCTGAAATCTTTTACTTAGGTATTTCATTAGTAAAATTTAAGAGCTTCCAAAAATATTGCAGTATATTGCAATATATTGATCGCCATCTTTTGATTCGTACTTACACTCGATTTGTGTTATTTATGATTCCTTTAAGATTATTAATTCTCGTCTATAAATATTTTCTATAAGCCGGAGTGTCAGTCTACATGTACGCCAAGGCTGAAATAACCACCTAATTTTTAAAATGTCAATACTATATATGCATAATCACTATGTCAAAGTTCAAAGTGTATAGTGTATATATGTACCTTGTATTTAGTGATTCGGTGGCTCAGTCGGTACTGGCACGGACTTCGAGCCCTAGGCAGCATTGCCGTGAGTTAAAATCATTGTATTTTAGGTGCACCTGTTTTTTATCAGTTCAGTTCACCTGTGTCGCCTACTGTTGGGCCTACCGTACAACCCCCTCTTTGCTGGATACGTTCCAAGCTCATGCGTCTGTGGCCCATTTGGAGGGTAAATGTAAAAGAGGCCGCCGACTTCTTAAAAATTTTGATGTTTTGGTTTTGATTTGTTTTATATTACGGGTTGTCAATTTTAGACACTAAACCAGTCTATGGTTCGGTGTCAATTTTGTTAAAACGTCTCCTGACGTTCCAATTGACACGAATTGAATGGGTTTCATCACAATTCAGCGTCTTGAGAATCAATTTGTTTTATGTGATTGTAAAGAATGTAGACATATATTGTAAGTTCCGTACAGCAAGAGAACACAAAAAATGTAGCTATGTATTGTCACACTAAAATGATTGTTCAAATATTTTTAAATAAACTTTAACAAAGAAAATTAGCTTATGGAAGATTTTTAAGCAGTTGTTTCTGTCTAATTACAACGTTTAAATTGTTTTAGAGGGGCCTTTTAAGAACCATTATTTTCTTGCTTTTCACTAAAATTTAAAAGAAAAACTGATCATTCCCTATCCACATGGCGTTTAATTAAGAAGATTTCAACAAAGAGTTAGAGGAACTGCCAACGTAAAGAGGAAAGCAAGCTTTTAGTAAAGTTGAATTGTTTACGATAAGCGTAACTCAAACACGTAACGATTTTCTTAAAACACTTCTCAGGACTTCAGTGAATCTCTCATACTATAAAGTCTATTTGGTTTAAAAAAATGAATTATAAATCATTCACAAAATTTATTCTGCTTCCTCAATTTAAATTACAAAAGTAAAGCAATTTTGCAATTTAACTCCTTGTGAAAGTAATAAATATAGATTTTCTACTGTGAGAAGCTAATCAAGGTACAATTCTCTAAATATTTTACAATAGTTTCTTTTGGCAGTAAACTAGTTTGTTTTCAATGATACATATACATGGATAATCGTCCAAGCCTATTTCTTGTTTTCAAACAATAATATGAATTATATTATTATTTATCATGATTCATACTAGGGAATAGCTGTAATTTCCTACCTAAGAAAATTACAGGTAGCATAATAACATAAAAAAATAATAGCAAAATAACAAGGTAAATACTGCAACATGAAATAGTAAACATGAAATCAAATAACCTCTTTGAGTACAGTTAATTGATGATCTTTTTTATCAAAATGGACCATTTGAATAGTTATCTGAGTAATCATAATTATCGTTTACATGAATAAACATTGCTTGAAGTTCTGTCGATATAGAAGCTACTATTGGTTCTATAACAAGATCTCACAAAGGTCATAGCCATGCGATTAGCAGAAACTAATTTTGTACACGAGAATTAGAGAATCAAACATTTTATATGGTTATTACTTAATTGCAATCACCAAATTGCAATTACCTATGCAAAAATTCCATATAAATGTTTTTATTTGTCGGCAGTTTCTTTTTCTTTATCTTACTTAACTTATGACGAATACAATGCATCATTACATTATTTATAAGTGATTGAAATTAAAACTAAATTGAGAGTATTTAGGTTAAATCAAATAAAATAATCCCAAAAATATATTTTTTTTTATATTTTCCTTAACGGATTTATAGGATTTTGATCAAGTGCTATATGTTTTAACCATTTATATGTGGGCATATTAAAAAATCTGCTGATGTTAAAATGTGGATAAATTGTGATTTATGAATCAAGATTAAATATTGTTCACGAAATTATGTACAATTTTTAAATTATTATTACGTCTTGAAAACTGCATTTTCTGATAGAAACATAATTGTGTATTGGCTATATATATATTTTCCCCGTATTTTTCATTATCTTTTATTTAAAACCCGTGACCTTTTCAGATTAAATGACGTCACAAACGTTGCTAAGCAACATAACTAATCCGTTGCCTTAAGCTTTTGTTGCTGCAATTTACTAATGCATGTCATACTACACATATCAAATAAAATAAATAACAGTTTAGGATCAGATGTGTTTACAAATTACTCTTTCCTGTTGGATCATTCGTGAAGAAAACTTATTTGAACTTATTTATCATATGTTGGCTCCAAAAAGGTCACTTGGCTTTTGTTGGGTTGATGAAATACAATAAAATTTTAAGCAAATTCAGATTTAGTTTACGTCACTTTATTAAACCTACAGAAACAAACTGAAGCATACTTAGTAAAATCTCAATCTTTATCTTAATATTATTTTTTATACTTCTATTATGCCCTTAATTGGTTTTTTTAACTACACTACTATGAGTTAAGCTGTTTTTGTTATGTGCTTACAACATGCAAAACATAATATTTTCAACAGCTGTTTATGGTTTACTACCGAAAATTTTCCACTGTCAACAACTTCAAATATTTGTTATTGTTTTATAAACTGTTTAAATTTTCAACAGCTAAAGTAAATGGATTGCTTTTACATTGCATTTACTAAATCTCACACTTCAAACATGATCTCAAATATGTAATGACTCACTTTCTACTCTTGTTATGAAATATACTATTTTGAAAGTAGACATACTCCAATACAAATGGCATATTAATAATAAAACAAAACGTTCTAACAATTGAACTAGTCAGTTGCACAGTTTCTCGATTGGAAAATAACTATTTGCAGAAAGATTAATCAGTATTTGCTTACTTTTATTGGCATGAGAACTAACTAATCTTTTCTAAAAAAATATTCCTGTTATATTTGTTAAAACTGATTCCAATTAAGTTTACTCTCATAGTATTCGTTAATGTTTACCAGATTTCATCCAGGTGTCCACCAATCTGTTAGAACCTATTGTAAAGAGATAATATAGTTTCCAGACAATTAACAATTAGAAAGTTTGCACCCAGTGCAGTTGTATGTGTTTACTACTCTCTCACCATTCCTTTACCCTGCAAGCCAATTTTTGCCCACCCATATAGTCTAGTGTTTGACTAGACAGACCATGTGTTCACTGTATATGTAGTTTCTTTAGTGGTACATATGTCTTTTATGGTATGATAGCCTATTTCTAGACATATTAATAAGCTGACTGACATGCCAAAGGCTTATGCCTAACATTAAAATTGCTTATTAAAATTTTAATTATTAATTATTAAAATTGGTTATTACGGTTATTGTTTAAAAACCAAACTTCTAAGGGTAAATAATGTTATGACAATGCTAGTCAGAGAATGGGACTTTTATGTTGGCTGGTTGAAACAAACATTTCCAGAACTTTGTCAAAACGTTTAAGATTGGAGGTATAGTGTGCCAAATGTTTTCTTAAATTCTTCTTTGTTGTTTCCAATCACTGTCTCTTCTTTGCGTTCTGAACTTTAAAGTCGGGAACTTATAAACGTTGAACCTATTCGCAATACTTCTCTGTCCGTCTACCAAGAGAAAGATAACGTTCGGATACTGTTTTGCATACTCAGCAAAAAAGTGACATATAGCTGCAGTTCTTACTCCGTGACGCAATGCAATTGATCACGACCAGTTGTTTGTTCTGGTTTGCTTCATTTAACTTATTTGTGAGGAATTCATTAATTGTCACATCATGTAGGTTGGCTAGAACACATAAAAATTGATAAGTTGACACTTATTATAGCTGAAACAGGAAGGATATAAACTTTAAATGTGTTCTAGCGAAAATACCAATTTACACGTAGGCTAATAAAACTGTATGGTTGTCTTATACGGGATCTAGTACTTTATATGTAAATTTAAGTATTTCAAGCATTTGTTGAGGTTCATTGAAAATTTATGTATCACACGCTCATTTCACATTGCCACTATGTCAATGTGAAAGATAAACTTTCACATTGACAAATGCATTAGCATTTGTACTCAAATACTATCCAAATTGCTATTCTAATTGTTTTCAATTGAATTTCTCTCAAGTTCAATATGAGTAAATTATTACCATGTTATAAAGTAATAGTTAATTTAAATTGCTTTTTCATAGCAGTTCTTCAATAAAGAATATTGTTGGTTGGTACAGTAATTAAGTGATTAACAGATGACTCATGAATTTAACTTATATGCCTTTGGTGTTGTCAGCTCCCTGCGACGTTGATATGTCGTTTTTGGGGTTCTTGAAGCTAATTTATAATTTTCAAAGTTATAGATTGTCATAGTCTTTTTTTGTTTAGTAGTGTATCTGGTTTTGATAAAAAAATACACAATTGTGTGTCGAAAGGCCGGCAGATTTAAGACTTGCCCCTTCCCCCCCCCCAGGAAAAGTTATAGCGTCCTGGTTGTGGTTTAGTAGTCGGTATACTAGAGATTTGTAAGCTGCCATTTTCCTAGTACTGGTTCGGGAGCTCCAACAAGTTGAAGCAGTCTCATCTAAAAATAACTAGCTGGTTTACCTGCACTACTGACATAAAAGATAGTTTAGAAGAATATAGTTACCTAAAGCTAGTCTGGCGAATGTGTCCAAGGGCGGCTTCGTTTGCTTCAACCACCGTCGTCGGGAGATCATTTTTTTATGTTTCTAGTCGAAGTCGATACCAAAACTGTTCAAAAGGTAATATTAAATGGTCCTTTACTCTCAGACTAATGTTAGTAGAGAAACAGTTGGATGTCAGATGTTCTAATTACGAAATTTATACAGTTAATAACTTATCCCCATTGTCATGCTCTAACAAAGTTTTGCATACTTTAAGCCATATGTTTTACTCCTCTTAGGTAATCTGGTTATTTGTAATTAGCCAAAATAGTCTGAAGGTTTACCAAAAGTTAAACTTGTGTACCCCTTTTTACTCTTTTAAGATGAAGTTACTGTATTATCCTAACCATGGCATATCATTCCGATCAAAGCTTAGCCAAATTTGCGAAAAAAAAATATCGAAATTGTATTATAAATTATTTGCATTTAACATTGTGCCATAAGTAAGATCTTCGTGAAAAGTAAACGACAGAATTCAACTATATTTTGATATGCGGTTGTTTTATCACTTGTTTAACCTTTTCAAAATGGAGTAATGGGATTGGCTTTATATGCAAATTAGTTCCATTTAACAATTCTATATCAGATCTACACCACTTTACATGTTACACGCAGTGCGTTTTTTTCGAAGTAGCCCCGCATAATTTACATAATTGTGATATACTGATGAACCACTGATTAATTATAATTACTGTTCATTACAACAAATTCAAGGACGAAGTTTTTAGTAGATTAAAAATATATATTTTATGGTTGATGGTTTGATCCAAATCAATCTTGAACCCCTTGATTGAAGTTGTGGATATTTCACTCTATAAATGTACTGTATTTAAAATTTTTGCCCTCAAAATCAATGAGCCAGACCCAAAATAAAACTTACGTTAATAAAATAATAATATTTGTGTCGTCTATAGTTTTTTATATCATACATCTAATTAGATAAAACTCGTCGCTGTAAGACAGTTTTCCTTATTTTCATGGCACAAATTATTAGAGATAGCTTTACTTATAAGTTGGTATTTTTAATCAGGTTAATACACTCTCCGCTTGCAGTAAAAGGATTTATATTTTGTGAACTTTTTTCCGTTTTTTATGTTGAAACTTTTGACTCTTCTAATTTATTTGATATTAACAATACGGGATTCAACGGTTCTTTTCTTAAAACTATTATACCAAGTTTTATGTTCATATGTTTTATCTTTCATAAATCGTAGTAAGGAATAAGTTAGTGGTATTTTGGTTGATGTATATACATAGATGATAACACACACAAATTCTTAACAAAAAGGGAAGGGTTTCTGCATTTTCCATAGCACACCTCTAGAAAAACAAAAGACTCTGTTTGTACAATATTTCGTTATCATCAGCAAGGGAGTATTTAGGCGTTGGTAAGTAAATTATTTGTGTTGCTAAATTCTCTTTAGGTACCTAATAAATTTGATTTATTCCGGTAGTTAAATGTCGATTGTTTTAAATTTATTTTTACAGGATATGATTTCCTGAACGGTATTATTGTCAATCAGCAAAATTGTCTACCAAACATAGGTCTGTCACCTGCACAACAATAGAGCTTTGTTCTTCTATCTCTCTCTTACAATATGAATTGTGCACTGACACTTCCTTCTTATCGCTCATTTTATGTTTATTAATATGGTTCAGTAGTTTATAAATAATAGATTGCAAAAAATTATATATTCTCTTGTCAGTTTTTGAATCAAAACCTTGCAATCAAAACTACTTAAATGATTTTTCTGACATCCCGTTTGAGTTTAAAGTAAAACCATGGTAAGGAGGAAAAAATTCAAGGGGGTTATACCAACAACAATTACACATAACTTACTCATAGTTACTCATAGTTATTCCTTATTTTTAAACTCTATGAATTAGTTGTATTACACAGTTTGTTTCTAAATAATTTGCCAATGTGAGGTAAAAATCCGTTTAAATATATCGTAGAATAAAACACCTACTGACTACTGTATTACATAGAAATTTAGTTATGGGTTAAAATGTACAGTTTTTTATTTTTAATTTTTCAAACATACTGGTCATATACCTTTTAAGGATGATAACTAAACAATAACATTTTTAGCTTCCTTATTCATCGGTCTTCCAATTATAATAAAATATTACAACGAGGTATATTTGGTGTGAACCTAAATCAGATTATTTTACAAACGTAATATTTAAATTGATGCAACCTGAGTGTTAAACAAAAATGGAGTCATACTATTTCTCCTAATGGATTTAGTATCAAAGACATGCCATGATGCGGGTGCTTACATGAACAAAGAGAGGCTTGTAAGAGCACGAACACATTGTGGTTATGCTTAAATTACATGCATTCAAGTCATTCTTAATGTCCACGTACCATGTACGTTATTCTCATGAAGTAACACAATGCATGTATGGATTTTACTGGCTACAAAAACGTTTATAAATCTATACAGTTGTTTAACTTGTTTGCAGCAGAAGGATTGGATTGCAAATATAGTCCGTTTTTTCTTGACATTAAATAAGTATTTTTCAATTTCAAACAATTAACATTATATTATTTAAATTGAACATAAATCATTCAAATTTAACCAGTTGGGTTGAAATGTATTTAACTCTCTACAGTTAAATAGTGAGTGTACCAAAAAATTTATTTTAATACTACTAAAAATTTAAGTTATAAACTATTCTTATTCGTTTGAAAATAACAATAAATTATCGAAAAGCAAATTTTGTAAAGGTCAGTAATTTAATATTAAAAGCTATTTTATACCTTGTTCGGCTACAAGTGATGATATATCTGAAAACAATGACGTAATTGCTTATAAAATAATGCTATTTACTATAATTTATTGATCCTTAGATTTTGTAAAAGGTTTGCAGCGTATATCTTATACAGCAACACAACCATACATTAATGGCACTCTGGCTTAACCACATTGCTTAAAATAGCTGCAACTCGCAATGCAGAACTCGATTTTTATCTAGCTTGGTTCCAAGCAGCGCCCAACTTGGATTACCAAGATTATTATTCCATAATAGTATTTATTCCTAGTACTAAGTACCTACTTGATAGTAGCAAACGATAAACCTCTTGGTAGGCTAAGCACTTGTAGGGGTACTTTCCCTGTACGCTCACTATATCAGGATGTCTGATTTAATGTAATAGTTATTGGTCAAATGTCCACCTAGCATCTTATAGAATATTTTCTAGATAATTATTTAAAAAAAAAAAATCTGTACAGCCTTTACCGCACAACTTGGTTTTAGAAAAGTTATATATTGGTTAATCTTTAGTGAGGTTCGTTTATGTTTTAAGAGAAACTAAGTAACACATCGACTTTCTTTTTCTCCCTCACAGAGAGCACACGTTTCCAAAAGTTCAGCAAGCGAAAAACCAAATCACCTGTTTCCCAGAGTCTGAAAAGCTGACGTGATTGACGAACCATTTGAACGTGATTGTTTACGGAGGCATTGTGACGTGGCTCTGACGTCATCATACGGGCCACATTGACAGTTCTATTCACTGTAAACCATTCGCCAAACACAACAGTTTTCAAAGCAATTTCATTTCCTCCACAGTAACCGAAACTTTTGGTATTTTTAGTTAAAATATATTTGTCTTTACAAATTTGAAAATATTTTAAGTAATTTATTAAATTCTTGGAAAATAATGCTACGAGAAGATCTGTCAAAACAAGTGTAAAGTATTTTAAAATGTTTTGTGTTATTCAGTATGCATGTTCAATTTTTTTCATAAGTAATCTGATTACCTGTCTGGCTCGAGCATTAGTTTTCAAAAAAGGTTCGCAAATAAGAACATTGTGCTATAACTTTGTGAAGTTCCTCGACATATACATAACAGTTATACATACAGTTGTACATTAGTCCTTTTGAACCGTCATACTTGCTTGCTTCCTACTTAATCGAAGATATGTTTCATTGATAATTAATTGCGCTTTTATTTTTTTCTATTTAACTATTTGAAAAGTCAATTTAACACAACAGTTTTATTCATTTATTCAGGAAAGGAAAAAGATTTAATACACATAATTTATATAAAAAAGTTTGTGTAAAAAACAATATCTAACGCCTTCCAAAATGTTTGAAAATAGGGAATAAACTCGGAAAATCTATATTTTCAAAGGTATCTGCTACAAAAACATTGTACTATTAGGTGAGTTAGGACTGCTAAAAATTTCAAAGTAAGAAGCAACCCTACTCTCACATTTGGTAAAAATATGGTTCTTTGTCTTGTACACGCGACACTATCTTACAATGAGACACGGTTCACAATGTTTGGATTGTGTTTGTCACGGAAACTTGTTTAACATTTATCCTAAATTATTTTTAAAGTAGTAAATTGTGATACTAACCTCACATTAGTGCAATAATAAATAGTACTTTGTATTTTAAAGCACTTTTAGGTGCAACACTTTTAGCAACGTATGGGCTTGATTAAATATTACTTGCCGATTATTAACAGCTGTGTCAATACTATTAAAGCAGGCATGTTTGCAAACTTTGTTTCTCCGTAGCTACTGAAGCGATTGTGAAATCGTTGTAAGCTACTTATAGGTAATTTATGAGGACAATGGATTCTTTATGAACTCTTCAGTTAGAACTCTGCCCCATCGATGAAGAATATATTTTTTTAAGAGAATCTAAAAGAGTCTGCAAAATATATTTGGATAAGTTGTTTGATTTACCTTAAAGATTATTGATAATTAAAACTAAACCTGTATGGTAACGGGGCTTATTTTAAACCCTGACTAGGTTGGAAAGCAGCCATTTTCGGAAGAGGGTGATGTAGATTCCCCTCCACCACCCTTAAAAAATTGAAATAAACTTTTACAAATTAAATTATCTTTTTATTTATATACCGTAAAACGTTGTGATAGCTCACATAAAGCTATAGAATCATAGGAAATGCATTTTTTTACCACTAGTATGTACGTTTTCCTAATTCATACCACTATCAAAACAGTATGTCATACTTTTTATCACGTTAAAACTACTGTATACTTTCTTAGATGTAAATAATGACAATTTCACACCCAGGATTACTCCATTTTTATATAAACCTAGAGCCTCCTAAACGAACGTTTGTATAGAGGTAACGATTCATTTGCACTTTCTTTGTAACATTATAGTAAAGTAACACCAGCACATAATGCTTCTGTGGTACAAGTCTAAATTCTAAGCGAGTAACGTAGTAAATATCTTTCGGTAAACAACAGTGCAGGTGATTGTATCAAACATCGCAGTTATTCAATGTCTAATTTATGTCAGAAGACAGTTAGATACAAGATGCCAGGTTTGCTAATGGACAAACTTCGCCACTTCTTAACTTCTGTGTCGTTTAACATCATTAGCATTACTTCTACCAAAATACAACCGTTTCGATGGCATTCGAGAATATAGGTACAATCAAAATTTAAAGTAGTATGTTTTCGATAAGGTGGAAATATATATTTTAATCGTAGGTACATAGTTTTAGCCGATTGCAAATTTGTCTTATATAACATAGTTGTGAGACCAGAGTTAGAGATGCTGAGATTGTAATTCAACAAATCGATTCAAGGCGTGATTTTCGTGAATTTTCACAGAAATGATTACGTATTGTGGAGCTCTAACAAGATCTGACGCAACAATTGTGCAACTTTAACAACATTTGGAAAATAATTCTTAGATTTTGGTTCATTGTTTTTATAAAAAGCAATAGCAAATCAGGTATTAAAGCAGCTTTTTATACGTACACAAACTCAAGTAAAGCAAATAGTGTAGATGATTTTAGTTTACGAATATTTCCTACGCTAAGCGTTATTAACAAAACAACGTTTCGGAAGGTGAGAAAACTCATGCCGTTTTCAAATGACAAAGTATTAACCTTAATTTACCTAACTATGCTATCCACCCTAAAATACTTGTTTTCCACTCATTGATTAAGGAACGCGGCAGCGTTCCGCCCCGCCAAGTCCCCCAGCGGTACACAGCTGCTGCAGTGTATATATACATGACGTGACAAAGTGGCTTTTTTACTCGTCTATAGCTCTGAAGAAACAAAAGCTATTAAAATAATTGTTCATCTACTGGATAGGGGCAATCATTCTCAACAAAATAAAAAAAAAGAATTTAAAAAACGGTTGTGTTTGAGCAAAGAAAAACTAGTTTGAAAATTCACAAATTTTCCGTGTTCTCCTTCTTCTCCTTAAATGTTGACGGACCTACAGCCCAAACCACTGGCTCAATTTTAATGTTCTTTATGTTGTGTGAAAGCCCTTAGCGTGTAGATGTGCCTTTTGAGGGTCTCAAGTCGGTACGTTGACCCATAAACCCTTGGCAAGCCCTCAAAGTACGATTTTGGCCCATTTAAATAACATGGTATTAAAATCAAAACAAATCAAAATAAAAAGAAGGACCAGCTGCGATTAAATATCAATAAATTTAAATGTTAGAGAAATTTATAGGAACAGCTGATAATTATTTTAAAACTTTTATAAAGTATTTTTTTCAGGTATACCGAATGATTTGAACTACTTACTATATAAAATTATATATAAAATTACTTAGAGCAGAGATATTCCCCCCGTGACGGTTCCAAGGGGGGGGGCTACAGGGGCTAAAGCCCCCCCTCCTTGGACCCTGGAAAAATAAATTTAAACGTACATTTCGTCCTTAAAACACGCAATGTCTTAAACACACATCAATGTAGATTTTATTAAACTTAATAAGCGATAGCAGGAGTAGTATTAAGTTCCACATAGATCAACTTTGTGGACAATAGCACAGCAAATAAAACAATATTACGTAATTGAAAGTTAGTTAGTTGGACACAATTATATACATTAATATGGCTTTAGAAAGTCAGTAAACAGCTTTTAGGACAATATTGCCGTAGCCTACAATATGTTTTGAGATTTTATGAATGCAATCGTCATAGTTAGTATTAAAATGTCTACTTATTCATGACAAATAAAAATGGGGAAATGGGAGGCTTTGCACACAGTTCTAGACGTTGAAACTGGCTGTAGAAAGTCACCCAAGGGCTCAATTTACACTAGTCTTTAGATATACGGGTTTAATTATCAGAACACTTATGTAACACCAACGCATTGCCAGTAATGTTGGAATTCACTTCAATATTAGGTTGAATTCTATTTAAGTTGGTAAAAGCTTTAAAAACGTTAAAACAGAGGGCTATTACTTTCAACACTTTTATTTACAATTGAACTCACAACAATAAGCATTTAAATCATAATTAAATCTTAGCAATGAAATATAAAGTACAAAGAATAAAATATATTCATCTGCCCGAATTTTAAGTCAACTATAAATTGGTGCTAAGTAGGCCACCAGATGCAATCACATTTTATACATAAGTTTCTATATAATTATATACTAGGATACTAGCTAAATTATTTAACTAAGTCTTTTAACATTGTATTAATAATTTTAACAGCTGTAAATAAAACGTGTTTGTTGTCTTTTTCATGTTTACAAAAAGAGCAGCATTGTTTATGTGTAGTGAAGAAATCTAGTTTAAGAACATTGAGAACATTTCTTA
Organism: Macrosteles quadrilineatus; assembly: GCF_028750875.1. Taxonomy (NCBI): domain Eukaryota; kingdom Metazoa; phylum Arthropoda; class Insecta; order Hemiptera; family Cicadellidae; genus Macrosteles; species Macrosteles quadrilineatus. Next base: position 31,060,376 of record NW_026542598.1, on the reverse strand, counting down.
GGACCATTTGGTAAGATACCATGGCTATGTTTTAATTGCATTAAACTTTCTTTCTAATCCATCTATCAATCTAATCTATCATCAGTATGCCTTCTAAAGAAAGACTGGCAAGAAAAAGAAAACAAGAATGGTATTTAGATAACGCCCCTGCTATAAAAAAAAGAAAAACAGAAGAAGCTAGCATACAATCCACTAATAAGAGTTCTACCTTTTAAAGCTTGGTACCTTGATCATGCTAAATGAGGAAAATCCAAAGCGAGAAAACGTTATCTAGCTAATATTGAAACTGAGAGGTTAAGAAAACGTGTGCAGTACAGTGCTAATCCTGAACCTCGCAGAGCTAGGTTGCGGCAACAATATTCTGCTAATCCTGAGCCACACAAGGCTAGAATGCGTCAGAAATACTCTACTGATCCAGAATATTATAAAGCTAAAAAACGTTTAAACTACGGTGCAAAACAAGAAATGAAACAATCTAATCGCAGGAGATGTTACAAAGTACTTCGTGCTAAATACCCTGGCCACTTTCGCTTGCGATATAAACTTAAGGTTTTTCACGAAAGGGTGCAAAAGTGTGCAGCCTATCAAAGCCGACGCTTTTTAAATAGATCTGATGGGAAAAGAAAATCAGTAAAAAATGCAAAAAGGAAAACCAAAAACAGTGTTGCAGCTTCACATATTTTCTTGGGGAAAATAAATTGTGAGAAAATAGCCAGACTTATAGCAAAGAAAATACCTGAACAAGGTTATACTAAAAGGTTGCTAAGGGCTAAAGAGCTCTTGAAATGGGTGTTGCATGCTTATAAAAATTACAAAAACAATTTCCTTAAGCTATTTGTTAGCCTGCAAAATCGTGCTAAAGAGTCTCTTGCTAAGCTATCTGCAACAAGCACGTTTGAGGACAATGTTGATGCGTTGTGTGGGCACAGTCTTCATGTTTCCACGTCGGAGCCTTATTTCTGGGAGTTTACCTATAGAGTGTTTCCTGGTAAACAAATAACTGTTGGTAACGAGCCCAGCACAGCTCATAGTTCACCAAAGAAAAAGTGGAAATGCAACTCAGATATATGCTTAATTGAGCCTGACCACTTAGAGCAACTTAAATCTCTTTACAATGAAATAGTTTCAAGCTCTCTCACTAAAGGTTCTAAGCTTATTGTCAGCATGGGAGAGCACTCATGTCAAAGTGGTGTATCATCTCGTGTAGGTGTTCATCCTCACTCTTTGGACTGTTACTCAGGAGCATGTGTTTCGAAACTTCCTTTTCTGAGAACAATCTATCCTCACTTTCCTGCAATTCGTAGTCTTGTCTCCAAAATTTACCGACTGTTGAAAATAGCTAAGAAGATTATGCTAATTAAAAATGGCATTCTTAACGTGCAGACGAACGTGTTGTTTTCGATAGAAAGGGAATTTAAAGAGCAAACAAAAGCCTTTCTTACAGATGACACAAGTGAAAGCAAGGTCCCTGAATCTGAGTCTCAGTTGTTTGCAAAATATCACAAAGCATTTGAGGCATTGGAGAAGCGTTCTTCTGAAACGCCAGTGTTTCCCTGTGTCTCATGCGATAAGTTGTTCAGTAAACAGCAAGTAAGCCTGTTGAAAAACCTAAAAAATCAAATTGTAGGACACATATGGCAAAGAATAAAAGACATAAAGAAAGAAGAGTGCAAAACGGGATGGATTTGTCGAGGCTGCCTTGAAAAACTAAGGAAAGGTCAGATGCCTCCTACTTGCATTCTTAACGATCTCTATGTTTGTGCGCAGCCGAAAGAGCTAACTTGCCTTAACAGTTATGAAAAAGTCTTAATTCAGAGAGCCAAAGCATTTCAGGTTGTTACAAAAATGAACACAGTTGGAAAAAGAACAAGTCGAGCTCAGCAACAAATTTCCAAAGTCGTGGGAAGAAGTTTTCATTTGCCACTACCCCTTCAAGAAACCCTGCAAAAATTGCCCAAACCAAGTGACCCTCTGAATCCAAACCACGAGCTGTAAGTTTTGGTCAGAGGGGTACCAACCAAAGCAAAGAATGTTTGGCAAATGTTGGTTAGTGTGGATAAGGTACACGCAGCCTTAAGTTTCTTAAAGAAAAACAACGCTCATTATGGTAGCATCGTACTACCTACAGATCCAGAAGGACTCTTCAACCTTAATGATGACACAAATTTGTTTCAATCTACCCATCAAAACGAACTGCCACCTCAGGAAATACTACATAGACGTGCTATATTAACTCAGGTAACTCACGAGGAATGGGATTCAGAAGAGTCTCACTATACAATCCACGCTCTTCATGAATCAAAATCTTATAGTGATGACACCGAGCTCTATAAGATGCTGAAAGTGAATGAACCTCCGATTAGTCATGAAAACAAAGAGATTGACGTGCTTTGTTTCCCTGATTTGTATCCCGAAGGTAAATTTGGCCAGTTTCATTCCAGAGAAACTAAACTCTCTTCTGCTGAATTTATCAAATGTCGGTTGCTTTCAAAGCATTCTCAGTTCAGACTGAATCAGCAGTACCTTTTTTATTTGCTGCACGATGCAAACCTTCGGCAGTTAAGACAAGGAGTATTCCACAAGCTCAACATCACTGGATTCAGTGGCTCTCTTAGTGCTAGAGACTGTTTGAACAACCTTGCATCGGGAGAATTATAGGGGAACCTGACATCAGTATTCTCCAAACTCAGGAACACTAGCCAGTACTGGATACAGCCTAGAAATAATGTCAATTGCATGGCTCAGCATTATGGACCAGCTACATGGTTTTTAACCATAAGCCCAAGCGATTGGAACTGGGATGACATGGCATTGTTCATTAGGGAAGTTAACCGGAGTGTTCCAGGCGCAGAAAAAAAAACAAACTAGTTAACTTGTGGCTATGGGTCCTATCAGTGCGTCACGGTTTATCCATATAAAGTTCAAGGCAATGTTGGATTTTATTGTCTCTGATGCTGCTCCTTTAGGAAAAGTAAGTCACTACTTCTACAGGCGAGAATACCAAAGCAGAGGTCTCCAACATTTCCATCTTCTTCTGTGGGTAGAAAATGCTCCTGTAATGGGGACGTCCAGCAACGCAGAAGTAGCCGACTTTATCCTTAAGTACATTACTTGCAAGGTTCCAAATGCATCCGTTTCACCTACTCTCAACAACAGAGTTACAAGTTACCAAATGCATCACCACAACTCGTACTGTATGCGGACAAAGAAAACCAAAACCGGGTTTCGTAAGGCTTGTCGTTTCGGGTTCCCCCGGCCAATCACAGGGAATCTTGTTCTGCGTGACGTTGTCGAGTCTGTAGCTGGCAGAAAAGCTCTCAAGTCTAAGTCACGTCTTTATGACCTACCCAGAACACCAAGCGAGAGCTTTGTCAATGACTACAACCCGGCCGTGTTGCTAGCTTGGAATGGAAACGTGGACATCCAGTATGTAGGCGAAAGCACTTCTATCCTACATTGGTATGTCACAAAGTACACTACCAAAAGTGAACAAAGTCATGCTGGCCAAGTTTTTACAGAGATTAATTCTACAAAATCATTAGCTAGTAGACTGTTTAACGTTGGCCTTAGAGCTTTAAACAACCGTGAGTGTGGTTCTTTAGAAGCTAGTGACAAACTGTTGGGCATTCCATTGTACGGCACGGACCCGGAGACAACAATAAGATGGTTGGATGTAGGCATGACCAGACGCAAAAGACTACAAAAAATCGACAAGATACGAAGTATGGACCCAAGTTCAACGAACATATTCTACGAGTCGTGGGTTGATGACCACTACCCAACTAGACCAGACGAACTAGAAGATATGAACTTACACGACTTTGTGAGATGGTACGATATAGCTGCTCAACCACCTAAAGGCGACCGTGAAGTGCATAAGTTGAATTCAGGCAAATTCCTCACTAAAAGAGTCAGACCATGCTTACTGAATCACTATAAATAAGTACAGCCCCACTCAGGATCCTGAAAAATACTACCATGCATTACTTCTTATGTTTCTTTGTTGGAGATCTACTGATGAGCTGAAAGAGTCTCATGAAACATACACAGATGCTTTTATGGCCAAGCGGACACTTCTCACTCAAACCTTCAACTATGACAAACGTTTAAAAGACATTATTGCGGCATCGGAGAATGCAAGAGACAAAATTCAAAACCGAGTTGAAGAGATCAATGCAGAAGAAGGAGAGGTTGCTGATCCATCCAATATAGCCTTTCAGCCCTTTAATGAACCTGTCCCCGCATCCCAGCCTGTCAGGGACAGCAATTGGTCGCCGAATGACGAGCCGTTTGAGAAAAAATACCAAAAACTCAATGACGACCAAAAGAGAGTGTTTGATTATGTCAAACGAGTTGTTGCAAACTCTGATGGGACAGATAAATTTCTGAGACATTTTGTAAGTGGTGTGGGAGGTACTGGTAAGAGTTTTCTCATAAAAACTATCAGCTCTTGGACTAAAAAATGTCTTCAAGCCTCTACATCAATATCAGCTCCCACAGGACTAAGTGCTTACAACATCAATGGTTCTACGATCTACAAAGTGTTTCAGCTGCCAGTTGAGCATGGAAAAACTCCAAAGTACAAAGCTCTTACTGATGATGTTTTAAAAATGTTGAGATCCAACCTGAAAGATGTGGTGCTCTTCATAATAGACGAAGTGTCCATGGTCTCCAATCTAACATTGATGTACATAAATCTCAGATTGTGTGAAATATTCAACACCTCAGACCAAAGTAACGGCTGGTTTGGTAAAAAACATATACTGCTCTTTGGAGACCTTTTACAACTTCCACCAGTACACGAAGACTCCCCATTCATTGAACTTGACAGTAGCAAACTTAGTTCTTTTGTTGGCTCTCTGTCTTGTGTTAACATCTGGTCTGAACAGTTCTCTTATGATGAACTTACTACAAACATGCGACAAGCTCAAGATTCTAAGTTTGCTGATGTGTTAAGCAAAGTCAGAGTAGGCAATATGACCGTTGAGGACATCCGTCTAATTGAAAGCAAGAAAATACATCTTAATGGAAAAACTGCTTGTGAAAACCTTTCTCTATTAGGAGATTACTTGTCTGCTTTACCCAACAATTCTGTGTGTCTTTGTTCAACTGGTTACCAATGCTCCATAATAAATGATGAAATGGTCAATAGAATAAGTGGTCCTGTCGTTAACTTGGTTGCAAAAGACTCAGTTGACTGTCTACCTCGACAACAAAACAAAGTTAAAAAGATACTGTCCTCTTACAACTCTGACTGCAGCAGAACGGCTGGTATGGAGAAAATTATTCCTATTAAGGTTGGTGCTAAAGTTATGTTGCTTAGAAACATTGACGTCACTGTGGGGCTAGTTAACTCCGCCATTGGAACAGTAACGGGGTTGAGGTTTAATACAGACAATTCTGATGACGTAGACTCAGTGACAATTAACTTTGATTGTGGCATTACCCATCGCCTACAGCGAGTAAACGTCAAGTTTCAAGTTATGGATAACGCATTTGTGTATCGAGAGCAATTCCCGATATCGATGTCCTACGCGGTTACAATTCACAAATGCCAGGGCCTCAGCTTAAATAGCGTAATAATTGATATTGGGGAGTCCATATTTACATGTGGCCAATCATATGTTGCCTTGTCACGAGTGACTTTATTAGAAGGGCTTCATCTTATTAACTTTAACCCAAGAGATGTGAAGCCTCAGAAATCCGCCATTCTCGAATACAACAGACTAAGGCAGAAGTACAGGTCTGACCTTCCACTTTACAACACAAGTTGTGACTCCTCTTCGGCTCCTTATGTGAGAGACAGGAAGTGGTGCCAGACCAAAAATGTCGAAAAAGTGCAGGATGAGAGTACAAAACCGGTACCCTCTGCAAAGACTACCGGAAGATAGAGAGTTCAGTCAACTTTAGCATTAAAATGTATTTTTTTTCAGAGAAAAGAGTATTTTTATTTGAACGGTTAATTTTCTACAAAAATAAATAAAATCTAACAAAAAACCACTAAGTGGTAACACTTTCCCCGCCAAGTCAGCAATCCAAAAAAGATAATAAATCATTACTTTTTCCGCCAAGAAAAACAATGTAATGTATGTAAGTTTGGCAACTTGGCGGCAGACTTTTGCTTGGTTTTTTTTTTCATTTAAGTTACGTTCGTGGATAATTTCACAAATCAACTTCTCTAATTAATTAGTCCAACTAAGTATAATAATTTCGAGGTAATCAGTAAATATAAAACCATCACTATTATGATTTTATGAAATGTGGCACAAATAAGGTCAAGTTTTGTAAAATAAGCTCTCACCTAGCAATGTACTAATGGGAGAGATACTTGCTCAATGAAACTAGTTTTATGGTATTTTTAAAGTGATCGAGCAAAAGTCTGCCGCCAAGTTGCCAAACTTACATACATTGCATTGTTTTTCTTGGCGGAAAAAGTAATGATTTATTATCTTTTTTGGATTGCTGACTTGGCGGGGAAAGTGTTACCACTTAGTGGTTTTTTGTTAGATTACATTTTATGTACTGTAGTCAAAATCAATTTTAAAATGTAATAGCATAAAATGCAATTAAATTATTTGTAATAACATTTTAAAATGTAGTCCATGTGTGGAACATTTTTAGGTATAAAGCGAAACAGTGCTTTCAACATTACAATGTTGTTGAAGTTATTTGGCCTATTTATTTGTAAATTTGGACAGTTAATTAATTTAACCTAGGTACATGAAGTTATAACTTGTCTAAAACAAGTTGACAGGACTTTGACTCAAACCGCAATTCACTTTACTTAAAAACTTAGAATTAATGTATTTTGTAACCGAGTTTACTAAATAAAATGGATTATACAAATATTTTAACAAATCTTTAAAAACCTCTAAAAAGTCTGACTGGACATTAATTGTAAAGCGTTTAAACATGTAATATTCTTAAGTTACAAAACGTTAGTATGTTAACAAAGTACTAAATTTTAAATGTTCATTCTGTATAGTTAAAATTTAAACTGAAGCTTTATTTCCACTGTAGATATTAAAAATAGATTTTATGGCATTACAATTGATTTAAAACAAGTACCAGGCCATTACACAATCGGACTCCATTCCAAGAATTGTAAATTTATGGGTTTCCGATATTGCGCGTGAAAATCAGATCCACCAATCCCAGACTGTTTCACTGGTTCTGTTTTGTGAAAAATAGTTAAAATTGTTTGAGTATCAATACACAATTTCAATTATTTTTCAAGATCCAACATCGTGCAATCGACGTATTAATTCTGTATGCAGGCAGAAAAATCACATAGTTAAAAAAAATACAATAAAACGTCAAACCTTACCTTAACCAGACAATTGCCATAATTTTGCTTCAGCAGTTTAATATTAGGAAACAAGGAATGTGTGACGGACGAGATCCAATAGCATGTGATGAATGTATCACAGATGTGTTTGGACAATAAACGTCAGAGTTGTGATGCATCACAATGAGGACATCAGACCTTTCAATAGCTATGTCAACACAATGATTGTTCCAAAGTTGTGCAATGGCTAAATTTCAGGAATGAGACAGATTCAATAGTAATGAATGCATCCCATTCGAACCTATAAATAAAATTCTTGGCGTTGTGATGTGTTGGAGTGTAGATGTCTAAGCTCTTAAGTGTGATATTTGAACTAAATCAAAATAGCAACGGCTGATTCCTATACTTGATTCTTTAGTAACAGCACAATAAAATCTGTAACTGTCGCTAAACATTGCACACATCAATCAGGACAGTTCAACGCGTTAGAATCTGATAATAAGTTAAAATGATTTTATTATTTTGGAATTATTATTTCCATATGACAGTTAGGGATCATGTTTATTGTTTTTAGCTACAACCCTTGACTAAGTTTTAAACTCTCTAACCTGACTTAGAAATACATTGAACATTACAACATTGAACACTAACATTACCAACATTGAAAGTGTTACATGAAAAAATATGTTTTAAATGTAAAAGTAATATGGTCTTTCATTGTTAATGTCACAATAATAATTTCAACTTTTGTGAATTAATTAAGTCAAGTCACCTATGTATTTTAAGTAATATTTTACGTTAAAACTGACTTACAATCGAGGTTGTTCTTACAGACACTAAAATACCTTCTACCTAATGCTGATCCTTAATTGTACCTTGTAATCCTAAAACAATTTTGACAACATAGGAACTATTTGGAATAATTATCATCAATACAAAAAATACACCATTTACAACAAAGAAAGATGAATAATATACAACAAGTAAGTTGTTATCATTATGACACTATTATTTTTACCTTGTGGCACACTAACTGGACAATTTAGGACACTTACAGTATAGTTTTCAATTTGATAAGGTGATATTAGTACATTCCATTTTTTTTACATAACCTAAATGGTTCGCTGCAAATATTAACAAAATAGTTATATTTAGCCTTAGTCTTGTTTTTAAATCTAAAACTGAAGGACATTTCCGGTTTGGTTCCAAGTGAAATCGTAGCCATAGATGCCATTTGTCATTGGACTATGCAATCCAACAAAATGTCGACTTAAGATAGTAACAAAACCTGGGTTTGAGCTCCCTTACAACAAATTCTGAAAAGTGCTACTGGTGGGGATGCACAAAAAAAAATAATATCAAAATAAATGCCAATTCTAATGAAACTAGCTATTGTTTATTCAACAAACATCACCACCTTTCGCGGTCTGTGTAATTTGCAGCTTATTGAAACGTTCAACGGACGATGTATCATAACCAAACTGTCATCATTTATCACACAGAAAGACAGTTATTATGACCACAGAATTGGACATGCTATTATGTATGAGAACAGTTTTAAATAAGGAAAACGTCAACGGTTTTGTTGCAAAAACCTTTTGACAGCATTGCTATTGCATATGAAATGTATTTTTAAAGAACGTATCCATTAACCCACTTCTGTTCAGCCAAAGAATAATGAAGATTAAACACTCTTACTATCGATAGACAATATGTTTGTGATTGATTTTTTGTCATGGTGGGTTTATTGTGAACATTTATCATTAAGATTAGTAAAAAGACAAGTTTTCACTTACGGAAATGAGATTAAATGAAAAATTTCTTTATTTGAGAGGGGACGTTAGGACTATCAAGTCCTCTCCACCACTTAGCCTCTAAAATATGAATAATAAATTATTAATTAACTTTATTAAAGGATCAATAACCAATTAGTTGGATGCTTAAATCCAAAGTAACAACGGATTTAAAATAATTAAAATGTTTAAGTATTGTGATTAGCCTCAGTCTACGTTTTTCTGGCACTTAAAAATTGATTTTGTATTTTAGAAAGTGTAACGTTTGTAAAATACTTGTTGCATGTTTATTTTGGTTTCAAAACAAAAACAAGAAAATTACAAACATAATTAAATCCAAAAATTATATAAATTAATATGGGAATACTTTCAAGTATTGACTGTGTTCCCAGGAGAAAAGATGGGGAGTGGCATTATTTTGAGAATATTGGACGTCCAAAACTGTTATTGGTGTTTGCCGAATGCTTCCCTAAACCCCGTTACAATAATATGAACCCTTCCCTGCTCTACTGCATCCCAATGGACCAAAACGCACCTTTGAGATGGATTTTATGTTTCGAAAGTCCTCGTAGTAAAATGTACACACATAATATATTATAGTATCAACAGATTGATATGGAGAAAATTATTGTATGTTAGTTAAGTTTGGAAAAGTAATCTTTTTTTTGTTACAACTATTGTGGTTACAAACGTCATTGAAAACGTTTAATGTGTTTAATGTGCATTGAGAAACGACGTTTTATTTTCTATGGAAAGGCTATTTAACTAAACAAGTATTTTATGAGATAATACTGGTTTAAAAGAACTTATAGGATACTTATTTAATATGTGCTCAAAAGAAAGTCTTTTGCAACGCCTGAAATGTTTATGAAATGCAATGAAATTAAATTAAATGAAATGCAGTTAAATTAAATTAAATGAAATGCAATGAAATTAAATAAAATGAAATGCAATGAAATTAAATGAAATGTAAGCTGGTCTAGTTGTTGATAGTGATACTTTGGAACCTGAGGTCTTGGGTTCGAATCCCACCAAACACCATGGGTTGTTTATCCATGTTATAATGCTTCGATCTCTTCTTGGCCTAGACTTAAGCAATGTGGACACAAATTCTGGGCTAGAGGAATAAAAATAAATTAAACAATGCCTTTAAATGTTCAAATATTTCATTTTTTGAACTTATATATTTAATATTATTGGACAGACACATTTTGTACATCTTTAAAATAAATTATAGTAAAACTGTTATAGAACTTAATCTAAAAAAAAATACGCTAAAACATAACAAAATCAGAAGCGTTAGTGAAATTCAGGTATGAATATTTCAGTTATAAATTGTTAAATTCGAGTAATTGAGATACTATTTCAAATAAACTCTGTGACACTGTAAATACAGTTAACATTATTATTCTTATATATTAATTAAATTGGATAGCTGAGGATTAAAGGGCAATCCAAGTAAAGCTAGAATCCCTTTAACTTGGTTTGTTAACAACCTCCGGCTATGAAACTAACCAGGTAACCAGAGTAATAATGTTATGTTCCTACCCTGGTGCATGGGGTATTAATAGGGAGGTATTGAGAAATGTAATACCTTAAACACCAAAACCCAAATTACGTTATATTTTAAACCTTATATTTTATTTAATACTATTTCAATTAATTTGGACCGTAGAATATTTTCATTCGGTGTTAATATTTTTTTATCCTGGAGTAACAATTTAATTGTTTGATGGTCTGAAACATAAATTAAGTTTGTCGCGAAACATAATATTTAGTTTTAAATTATTACTTTTAATAAAAATGATTTTGTATAATTTTACTTGTTCACCTCATTTATATTCCTTCGAGTTTTGCATACTCATCCTTTTTGTAAGATAAATAACCCTATATACAAATCACGCCATTTGAGGACACCACCAATAATTTAAAGTATATATACATGAGAATAAATCTCTCTTTACATTTAATGTATTCCTGGATTGTGATTATATACTACATGAGGTCTCATAAACGCAAACATTAGCAGAAAATAAAACCGAGACGGTAATCGGAATAACCGAATTCCGCGTGTTGTTGGACAAATATAAATTTCAACTCCCTTGAAAATACGTGTGACTGGATAATGGTCTGATTTTTAAAATTCAGATTTAACAAAATAAAACAAAAAACTGAGATAAATAATTACAAGGCAACTATTATCTTAGGCGTAGCGTATAATGGAATTAAACACTGTTATTATAGCAGACATTGTGTTCGGTTGACTATATAGTTTATGGACCAAGATTTGTTGACACTTTTCTTAATTTGCATTTTTAAAACGTAGACAGTTCCAAACCAAAGTGGATTTGATGATTTCTAAAATAAAATAAAAACCCCAGGAATTAATTAGTTAAACAAATATAGCTAGGAATATGATCCTGAGGTATAATAGCCTTAATGAATATATCACCCAAGAAAATATTTAATGCATTGATTTACTTTAATAATTGAAACCCGTCAGCGAGAGATGCTTTTATATTATGGAAAAGACGTGTGTTTATTTAGAACCCTGGAATGTCCGCTAACCAATTGTTATGGGACTATAGTTTACTTATATTATTTATGTGTTTAACCTAACCAAACCAACCCAGTAATACATTTTAAATGGATTCAACCAACAGATAAGTTCCCATGCAGATTTCTGCTTCTAAATAAGTTATTTTGCAATATAATTAAATGAGTGATCTGTTTTGAGGATTACATTGTTTAAAGGATCAAACGAAAATTAAAATTTTTACAATTGGCTGGTGTTAATAACTTCTGATGTATTAGGTCATTCATTAAAATAATGTACATTACATACTTTTTGTCGTATTTTTAGCTTGCGGAAATATACGTTAAGCAAAGTAAGACAGACGGATTAATCTTTTTCATCGCAGTACAAATTGTGAGAAAGAAAAGAACATATGAAACTACCTGTTTTCTACAGTTTTCCGTGAACAAAGTACAATATGGCGCGCTGGGTATTGAAACATCAATATAATCCAAGCAAAACCTGAATGGCAATACTTTTTCATAAAGGTCTGCAGGAAATCATAGTACCCGCTAACAGTGAAATGTGTATTTTAAAGCTTGCATTGGATAAAACCTGAGATTTTATAACACAAATGTTTTATTTTATTTTATTCGTCAAATTATGGTACTAGTTAATATGCTCTTAACTATAAATAAATTTGTATTTGTAGGTATAAACACATTTACTCTAAATACTATGTCTATGTTTTGTAAACTGTTGATTATATGATTAAATTAGCTTTTAAACCTGAACTGAAAGACTATAAAAAATATTACAGAACTTAAGACCTTATTTATAAAAAAATAAGGATGAAACTAATTTAAAATAATCTACAACTGTTTAAGTAATAAAAGTAATTTAAATACAAGCAAACACAAAGACGCAAGATATTCCAATAAATAAGATAAGGTCTTGTAACTTATTACTGCAGGGTGCTTGAGTTATATGCTCCTTTCGAGGATCCTCCACGACTGTACTATATACCTCAATTGAGTTGTGGTGTATACCCCATTATGAATCTATAGTAAAAGCATAAAATGTATGAATCTTAAAATTTTTATTTATTTAATGATTTTTATAATATTTGTTATTGATATAACCGATATTTCTTGATACATTTATTTTCAATTTTATTTGATGATATTTTCAATTTTGAAATCCCAATTTATACGTGTCCTTAGTTAAAACATTTAATAAAATAGTGTTTATTGATTTAATTACTTTGCTTCCACACAATTTATGAAATTAATAATAAAAAACATTTTAATATTTTTAATACTAATTTCAGAATATAAATAAAATAAACCAAGTAAGTTACATATAACGTACCCTAAAGAAAGGTTTTATTTTAAAATAATTTACATCATCAGCTTAAACCATATATGACGTTCCCTTTATGTCAGCTATGAAAATTAAAGTGGATCATTTCAAGGTTTTGAATAGACCAACATATTAGGGTAAGTCTGACAACAAGGTTACTACACACGATACATGTGTTTGTAGCCCTACAGCAGAGCACAGGGGTGTTAACAGACAGGGTTAATATGGTTGATTAGCTTTTCCAAGGTGTCCCAAAATCCTCTTAAAAGTTTCCGTGTTAAGACCCTTTTAAATATATTTTTTAAATGCATCAACACATTTAGTCAGAAAAAAAATTTAGTTTACAATTACTATTTTATTATAAATCACGTTTGGTAAAGAGTATAGTAAAAAGGCAATTTTATAACAAGGTAATATTAGGAAAGACATTAAAAATTAATTTTAAAAACTAAAAAATCTAATATTTTATATGAGGTTACATACATTTCAATGAAATGTTACTATTTGTAGGGATCTTAAATAAAAAATACATTTTTAATAAAAAGTAATGGAACACGAAATTGTGTTTTTATAGTACCTAAAATTTCAAACCCTGTTAAACGGAAGAAGAATATTTTATATTTATTAACAAAACTGGAAACTGCTTTAAAAAATCTACCACACATAAAAAATGGAACTTTACTATTCATAAGGCGGGGTTATGAAGTTGGAGTTAAGTTGGAAATCTTCTTCTTCTTCTTTCTAGTTCGCTTTTAAAAAGCTGGCTTGGTTCAAAATAACCACGTAGCCACACTACTTCCTAAGTAAATTTTCCCGGGGTTTTTTAAATGTCAAAAGGATGCTAGTTTGTGAATTTTCATTTTTATGTCTTGTTGGACTATTATTAAAGTTGGATTTCTGTTTCTTTTAGAAATTTTAGTAATGGTGGCCATAGCTTGCAATTTCTTTCCATTAGGAGTGTTTGTACATTTGGTGGTAGATTCATATTTGCTGTTTTAATTTTTGTATAAAAGCATTGTCTTATTCTATTAAAAGCTGGGCATTCTGTAATTATGTGTTCTATTGTTTCATGATGTCCTGGTTCGCACCTGGTGCAGTATGGGGATTCCCTCTTTTTCATTTGGAATAGTCTTGTAGCATTGCATACATGGCCAAATCTTAATTTACAAATTAGTGTAGTGTCAGGCCGGCTTAGCCTGTAGCTGCAAAACCATGGCTTTTGAGGTTCTTTAGGTTGAATGGTTTTGTACCATTGTCCTTTAACATTGTTGTCAAATTCTGTATATGCTTTAATCTTGTATTTATGCTTAATATAAACCTTTATGTCTGACATAGGTGTAATGAAATCTTTGTCTATAGCTTCATTTGAATTAGCTGCGGTCTTGGCCAGTTTATCAGCCTTTTCATTGCCAGGTAATCCTATGTGACTTGGTATCCACTGCATCACAATGGTCTTCTGGTTGAGTGATATTAGCTGCTCTATAATCTCTAATTCTAAATGATCGTTGCACTGTCCATCTATTGTTTTCTTAATCTTTTGTATGGCTACTTGTGAGTCAGTGAAAATAACCCATTTGTCTTTTTCGGTAAAAAGAGATATTTGTTCTAAGGCTAAGTTGGAAATCTTAAGGTCAGTATTAATTTTTAACCATAGTTTAATTTACATTTATGACGAGTTTGGTCAAATTTGAAGTTGTTGGTTGTAGCATAGACTAACCAACGCAAGGGACTGTGTGAAATAAGGGAGTGTGTTTTATCTATTTGTAGTTCTAGTTTTTGGTTTCCTTAAGAATTAATAACGCTTAACTTTATTTCTCTAGCTTCTTTAATAGAGATTATTTCTTTCTCTAACTATATTCTTTAATAAATCATCTTAATATACAATTTATTTAACAACAAACAGCTTAAACCTAGTAGTTAATTAAAGTATTAAAGAACATGAAATTATTAAAAATTAACTCTCCTTCGCTAGCTCTTTCCGTGTTTCGTTCATGTACAATTAAAACTGTCAATCTTAAAATTCCTTAATAAGGGTTATTTAACAACCAACAGTTTAAATATAAAAGTGCGTTTAAGTATCAATACTTATACCCTTTATTTGCGTATCAGGCTGTGTTTCAATCCTGGATTAACGTCACGCCGCACTCAAGATGTATTGAAACACAATTTCCATCTCAAAGGTGTGTTGTGGTCCTTGGGGATGTAGCCGAAGGGGTTGGAGAATAATATTGTTACAGAGGTTTGGTCAGGTATTCTGCAAACATTTACAACTGTTTGAAACATTCAATATTATGAATGTTGTCACTTTCCACACCGTTAACTCACGGAATAAACTATGGATCATTCACTATGTATTTACAAATTAGCTATTTTATTTTTGCAGTCAAATTTAAATATTTTAATTTTTAATAATGACTAATGTATTTTGTATTGCAATTAAATTTGCTGTTTGTAGTATCAGTTAATATTAATTTTAATTGCCATAGCATGGATAGAAAAATGGCTTATTATAACTATTTATTGTGTATGTTATACAACTATTTGTTTGGCTTAGACTCTTATGGTCATAGTAACTCAATGCCATCATCTTGGACTAATAAAAGGTAATGCTAGGTCAGGGCTGGTCTTCTACATTAGCAGTGCAGTATTAGATGACTTAAGTAGTACACAGACAACAGAAAGCTTATAGCTACTAACAGTCACACAAATAATGTGAATTATGATTAGAGGCTGCACTGGGGATGGTACTCATTTTATAAAAAACAAAGTCCCCAACAATATATTAATAATGTGGCATAGTAAATCACAAAAACGTAGGAAACTGGCTAAACATATTTTTTATCAAAGCATTTATTATGTTTTATGGAATTAATCAATTTTTCACTACGTATAAAACTAATCGCTCTTGCTTTAATGAACAGATTTGTTTCATATTTAAAAATAAAATCTAATATGGATTAAGTATGATTGGGTGATTTATGATTTCAACAAACACTTTGCTACAAATGTGACAGAAGAGATTCAATAGCATGTGATGAATGTATCACAGCTGTGTTTGGACAATAAACGTCAGAGAGTTGTGATGCATCACAATGAGGACATCAGACCTTTCAATAGCCATGTCATCACAATAATTGTATCACAACAGGAATTGTGTTTTTGGATTTACAATCAACGCATAGGAATGTGATAAAGTAGCTAAATTAGTGTGTAATATTTATTTATATATTTATTTACTCTCAACGGCTACAACATTTTAAAATGCATACCAATAAATGCGTACAATCTTAAATTTGCAATATTAATGTCTTACAATTAATTATTGCATATATCTTTGGAATGTCTTAAGATTCCTACACTACTAGCCGCTGTATGTTTTGATGCTTTCTCTTCACAACAAACCTACACCTATAATCGTAATGCTATGACCAAAAATCCAATTTTAAGAGAATTTTATGATTTGAGTGTAAAATTTGTGTAGTCATTGGCAATTCAACATCTAGAAAAATACATATATATTCAACGTACTTTATGCTGTAGAAAAATACATTTCACTTCAAACATGTCGAATACTTAGTACATGCATGCCGGTTGTAAGATTAATTCTGCATCACCTAACTCAACTTTAACTTACATTGTAAGTGCATTTTATCAATGACCAAATCCATGTAACTCTAGCGCAATGCGCGCGTTTTCCTTGCTTTGTCCATGTAAGCACCCGCTTCATGGTCTTTGATATTAAATACATTGACTCCAGTAAAATTATGCACTAAACTATTACGTATTTCGCCTTGCAGTTTATAGTTTGAAGTTAACAATATTATATAATAACGTCTATATATAGGGTGTCCCACGAAGAGGTTTAAACGTTTGACTTTATATTTCTTGCCCATTTATAGACCGATGTTTTTGAAACTTTGCATAATTTATTAAATATGTTTTAAAACTATTCTGGGAAAATTTAAGCTCCCTAATCCTCGTAGAAACAAAATAATGGCATATTGAATGTTTTTTAATTAACTAATCATATTAAATTAATTTATTTATTAATATTTATTAACTAGTGATGGATCACGGTTTGAATAATTTTGGACTCAACTATTAGGTTTTTCATTAGGCTATGTTCTAATTTCCTGATTAAAAAGCATTATTTCCCTAGGATGTGATAATACAAATATTTTACAAAACTAAAAACACTATTTTAATATGTTTAAAGTATCATTTTTTCAATACACCGCCATTTTGTTTTTACGAGGGTTAGGGAGCTGAAATTTTCCAAGGACATTTTTTAAACCTACTTTATAAATTGTGTAAAGTCTCAAAATGTTCAGAGCATAAATGGGCAAGTAATTTTAAATCAAACGTATATAATACGCTAAGCCGATTTTTGTAAACTGAACTCCTCCCTTAATTTTTGGACCGATATTGATGATTAAAGGATCAAAAAATTGCCCAGATCTGTAGTTTTGCAAAGTGTTTTGAATTTTTTGAAATCTTTATTAGTTGGGGCAGTATCTTCCATCAAAGTTGGGTTTTCTCCCATAAGATTAACATGGGGAAATCTAAATATTTAATTGGAATCTTGTCTTCACAAATTTGAGAGAACGGCTGGGCGTAGAAACTTGGTAGAGGTGTCAAAAGAAAGGTCTTGGTCTGTAGATGAGTTATCGAAAGAAAAACGAAGTAAATTCCCTTAGGGCTCTGCCCCAGAATCCTTTAAAGTTCCCTTGCCAGATGTGTTTACATTATCGTCATACGGATAGTTTTTCATTTATTTTTAATATAACAGCTGTTAATATTTAAATTGTATTTTAAACAACACAGTTACTGAGTTTGTCAAAAAGAAGTATTTGCAATGTAATTTTCTGATTTTAACATTTATTTTGTTCTGCATCATCTCATGTTTTGCAATATAACGTTCAACTACGAAATCATTGAAAAATCTTAATATTACAGTAACTCTTAAAATGATTTCTTATCGAATTATCTTATATCTATTTTACGGGTTGGTGATTGCCTTTTTGACCACTTTTGCCGATATTTTGTCATTTTATTTAAGACATCATCATAGGTTCATGAGATTATTTTCATACATGTTTCCAATTATTAGAAAAGATTTTGATTGTGTAATACAATACAAAATAATACCAGTGCTGAAGGGCACTACAAAATAATACAAGTGCTGAAGGGCACGTTGCCCATATGAGCCGTGTCCAGAGCCATTATAATGGATTGTGATATTTATTAATTGGGCTTATATTTCTCTTAACCAACGAATTATTCATCTGCAGAAGAAGTTCGTTGTGCTCTTATCGTGTCTAATAAAATCCAAACATAGAAACCTTGCCTAGAATAGTACCTATTTTGACAGATGTTTTGCGATGGCCTATTACGGACCGTGGCCCACTTGGTTGGCCTTAAGTGAGATTTGCGAAAATAACACTACACTTCGACTGTAAAACAAATTTCACAAAGAGTAATTACCATTTAAGCAGTCACTGTCATGACAGAAAGTTTGTATTCCTTTTGAACTAGATATTCTCATACTTTCTAAGATAGGAACGTAACAATTTACAGTATTTGCCTTTTGGAAATGCAGCATTGCTTTGTCATTTACATTATTTGTTGCCAATGAAGCCGCATGACAATATGAACGAGGTCCCTCATTTCAAGAATAAAAGCCAGCTTTACTATACAAGTATATTCCACTACACCAAACATTCCGAAGATATATTATATTGAACTCTATATGTAATTTATAAGGCTGAGACAACTGACATCCGCTTGCCATGGAATCAGAGTTATGCCAAAAAAAATATTATTGCAAAATTTATAGGGTTATTCATTGGCACATTTTTTTTTTAATTTTACTGTCTTTGTCGCAGTTTAGAAGAATTGTCTTAAGCCTTTAAAGCAACCGTCGTTTTCGACGGGTTGCACCTAGTCAAATATAATAGTTTAGTCTATACTACGCAGTTCAGGGGCTACAAAATGGAATTTAAAAAATTATGCTCTTTTACTATACTCTCACAAAGAATTACGAATAAATAGATTATAGAAAGTGCAGCCAAATGACTTAAATCTTAGTAAATATTATTACTGCATGTCATTTTAACTTTGTATAACCATTACTGGTTAAGGCAAATGAGGTTATCTTTATAACATGGAGGATTTTGTAGTACTATTTCAAACTACTTTTTAACATAAATCGCAACTCATCCATAAATACTATGATTTAACTTTTAAACCTTTCTCCACATAATAGGCTAACGCTAAATACAAAATTGTATACAGTCAACATATACAAAAGAATTTCCATTCGGATTTAGAAACTTGTTCCTAAATGGTTTGACATAAAACTTTACATTCATTTGGTATAAATTTTATCTGCAAAACAATTTTTGTAAGTTGAGGATTTATTCTGAAGTATTTATTGGTAATCCAAATGATTAAAGTACAGATCTCAAAAGGTCTGCATTAGTCTCAGGGTAACGGGCCATTTAAAATTACCTTTGAACAAGTTGATTTGTAGCTTTGTGTTTTATGGTATTACACAGTGGTTTAATATGTTCGCGAAATTTTATATAAGAAGTTTAATACAGTAAAGCGAGGAAAGGGAAATTCATTCTAAGCTGTTGTACCTACTCTTTATACACTGTTAAAAGCGCAAAGTAATTTTTAAGATTAGTAATATTTTATAAATATTTTGATCTTCAGTTTCGTTCGGTTGTATCTATTGAGATATTGATACTCTTTTAACCTAATAAAGCAAAATTTAACTCCAATATTTTGTATACGTAAATACTTTCAATTCTATTACAAATAAAATGCACGATATTAACTATGCATTTGATATTTTTGTTATTTTTAGATTCTATAGATTGTAATCTTCGAATTCCTTAAGTATTATAAATTTGGCAAGTACTCTTAGAAGTATTTTAGGAAAATCCTAAGTGTGTGTTTAGCTTTTCATAAACAATTCAACCTTGCTAAAAGCTTGCTTTACTCTTAACGTTAAAGACTGTTCCTCTCATCTCTTAGTTAAGATTTAACTAAAATGTAAATTATTTTACAAATACATTGTAAATTATATGTTTTTAGGAATCATAAATCCCAATTGACTGTGTTTGTTCCCTGCCTTCCAAGCTAAACTTTGTTAGGGTTATGAGAAAATTAATATGCATAGAAATGAATATTTTTTAACGTTTTGAATAGATTAATCCAAATTTTATTGCACAGTTCATAAATTAAATAAAACACATTGATTTTAGAAATCATTACCAAATATAGGTATAGTTTAACGTACTGTATTTACCTAAAATATGATTAACGTGATTTGTAATTCCATATATGTTTCATTGCACAGATAAAAATTATTTGTTTTTAATTATTTTCCTAGCATTAAGGAATTGGCACATTTGGAAAAATGTATTTGAAGTTATATTTTTCTTTCCGTCAAGCAAACCAAATAATTTAATCATGTAATTCATCACTATGTGATATGGGACTAAAATAATTTAACAACTTTATCCGTCAATAATTTAATTGTTACAATTATTTTGTGTAAAACACCACTAAACAACACAGCCTACGAATATTTTTGCTCAGTAAATAAAAAGAAATGCTGTATTTATTGTATTTTACTGAACAACAGAACTTATTTGTTACTTTTAATAGAACAATCGTTATTTTGAAAAATGTCCAAGGAATAACCTAAAATCAAAAGTAAGAATCTACTAATAATCGAATAAATTGGTGTACAACTGTTGAAACAGGACAAAATTTCCCAAGAGTATTTTCAGAGGTCGTGTTCAACTAGGCTGTTCTCAGCGAGTGTCTCTATACCCACGTGACAATATAATAACAGTTACTTGTTCGGATAGGCAGTATTTAACTAATAAAGATTTGATTTGCTACTAAAGATTTTTATTAACCACCTTAGCCCGTGTAATTGTCTAAAACAATAATGGTTACTATAGACTTTGTATGGTCATTATTTCAAATATTGTGAATAATTCTAAAATTCGCATAGTTTGTTGTATAAAAATGTGAAAAAATACTGGTACATCCAAATAAATTCAATAAGAAAAGTTGTTTGGATACATATGAATGTTCTTATCACAATGCATGAATATATATTATGAAAATTTATTAATTTAAATGTTTTCATTATAATTTCGTGTCATAAAAAAAGTATTTTTATTTAACCATTTTATTAATACAGGTAATACATATAACAAGTTACATGTACATAAAAATCACCAAATCTGTTAAGTGAAACATAAATTACCAACAGTCATCACAGTTATATTGTTTTGTATCGACACAAACAATAATTATACAGATGTAAAACGATTTATTCTATTTGTTCGATCATTACGTTAAGTAGTTCAATGTAAAAATAAAATATATTGCTGTGCAATGTTATATCATTATTTACTATTGCGGATATTATCCATCTAAGGACAATAAATGTTCTGCTATATGGAAAAACATACATTTAAATAAAAAATAAAAAATATTGTGTAGTTGCATGAAAATAGCCTGATACAAAATACAGTTTTTCCTTATTTCCCATTGTTCCAGGAAGTCGCATGTATTCCTGACTAACGTCTCTGACACGGTCCTTGTCTCAACACAACAATAGAGCTTTGTTCTCTGTCACTCCTGCAAGATGAATTACTCTCAAAAACTTTACTTGCCTCTCTTTCCTGTCTTTCACCATTCATTTCTTTCTTCAAACTCAATTTGTTTCTTATTTTGTAAACAATTTAGTTTACATTTTCGTTATGATTCTGTATGAACAAAGATAGATTTTATTTTGCTTGCCATCTTCAGCGATTTACTTATTTTTCCGTTGTAATTTTTAAATTTTGCAGAGAAGAGACTACTTCACATGTTATAGGCCTAATGCTTAAAAAATATATCTCATACGTTCACAGTTTGCTAAACGCTGTAAAACGTTGTAAGAGCTATGTGATTAACAGTATGGCAATGAAGGAGAAAAACACCCAGAAGCGTAAGAATAACAGAGACAATGTGAAGAGCTACATAAATATTGTGTAAGACCGTCCATCAGTCTGGCCTTGGATGAATAAATCAGTGAGCGATACATCAATATGTCTCAGAATATAGATTGTCTGTAAGTCTTTGATGTGCTTGTTGTATTATAGCACAAAACACGATGGATAATAGTAGTTAAATATTTTTCTGAAATTGTTTTATATTGGAAAGTAATATATTCTGTATAATGGAAGTTAATTTGTTTTTGCATTAACTTGGAGCTAATTGAATAAAAATAAGTATTTTGTTCAACTCTTTGTGCCCAGTTGTTGGCTACACTCTAAACTCGCGCTGGTTAACTCTGGAAATAATATTTTTTTCCCCTTTTACCTGTATACTAAGTAGCTATTACGTGTTAAAAACGGGTTTATCAAGGAAAATATTTAAAAAAAGGTATTTTTATACTTATATAATAATACAAAAGGAATAATAAATATTTGACCCAAAACATTTGTTAGAATACACACAATGGGGTACACAAAACCATTCTTGGTATACGTACAATGAAGTTATTGTTGTGGAAACATATGTTAATATTAAACAAAGATTTTTATATGATAAAATGCAAGTATCAGTAACTGTTTCTTTATAGTTATTTTTAATTAAGTTTTATAATTTCTCAACTAGTAATGTGGAGCTAGTCAAAGACTAATAAAAGAAGATTTTCCTTGGGATAGTTTGGTAAGCTCTCCGTAGTATCTATAATCAGTTAATAATCTAATTACTAGGTTGGCCTTCAGAGGCCCTTTGAGGGATGATTAAGCTTGTGGTGGTCCTGTGTGTGATACTACAAAGCACATTCTATACTGCATCTTTTAATGCATCATACAGTTTTACAAGCATACAAAGTTTAAATTACCTCAAAATACATGTCTAGTTTCTGTCATATAAATAACATTGATTGAATTAAAATAAATCTCAAGTTCCAATCCGTTACGACTGATGTACTAACAATACAATTTAGAGATAAAAATAAACGCTATACCGTTTTAAAGTGTGGCAAAACTATGATTAAGAAACTATTAAGAATAATATAACCTCAAAGAGATAGGTGCCGTGTTTAATATTCTGAATCATGTAGTTTCAATCAAGTTATTTATAATTAAAATGTCCCAAAAGTATTTTTATATAAACAAAAATACACCTTACTTATATCACCTAAAAAACAACGAATGTCTAAAATTCGTATTATATTCGAATGTATATAACACTCGTTATAATTATATTCACACCAATCATGTTCAGACACAAGACGGTAAATACAAATAAAAATGGTAGTGATGATTGATTTCAACTAGAAACTCCAATCATCATCAGACCCAATAGGCGAACCTTTATCAGAAACTTGTATATTATGTATTTCACTGTAATGGTGCCCAAACTCATAAATAGACATATTATAAAATATTGAATAATTAGGAGGGTGAAGAAACCAAAACTAGTCAATTAATACGTTTAAATTTGTTACCTAATTAAGAAAGTGACTTACTCCAAACAATTAGTGTTATGCTTGAACCTAGGTTATACCTAAACGGTTGTAATTAAATACCTCTTGGATTTTAATTAAATGCAATATTAACCACTGACTTATGTAATAAAGTTAATGGCATAAGTCAGAACTGTATTATCAAAGTCAATAATATTACTTAAGGGGGGATAGCCTGAACAGAAGGTTTCATACATAATTGGCAGCGATAAAAAAAATAACAAAAACCAAATAAAATCAGTGGAATCACGTGCGTATCGTGACTAAATAGATATCAAATGCTGTCAGTACCCAAATTAAAAGCCCAATTAAAAGCTAAAACTAACAAGTAACTGCAGGTGATTGTAAAAACATGAGAAATAACAATCAATATATTATTACCAAATTCACAAGATTTAAATAAAATTATTTACTTAAGATTGTTTACAATTAATTACTAAACCCGTATTTGGGTAACATTTTAGTTTATGCATAAGACTAACGGAAAAAATCAATACCAATTTCAGTGGCTGATTTCAACAACAAAACGCTTGACATTCAGTTTTCAGTCGAGTGATGTGAAATCTGACATTTCATTGGACTGGGAGATACGTTTGACGTCAGGATATTAGATTGTGACGTCAGTGTCACTATGATCCTCAACTACAATGGTCAGCTGTTGTATCCTCTACAGAGGTTAACTGTAGTTCACTGCTGTAGCCTGTATTTAGATTGTGACGTCACTGCCACTATGATCCTCAACTACAATGGTCAGCTGTTGTATCCTCTACAGAGGTTAACTGTAGTTCACTGCTGTAGCCTGTATTTAGATTGTGACGTCACTGCCACTATGATCCTCAACTACAATGGTCAGCTGTTGTATCCTCTACAGAGGTTAACTGTATAGTTCACTGCTGTAGCCTGTATTTAGATTGTGACGTCACTGCCACTATGATCCTCAACTACAATGGTCAGCTGTTGTATCCTCTACAGAGGTTAACTGTAGTTCACTGCTGTAGCCTGTATTTAGATTGTGACGTCACTGCCACTATGATCCTCAACTACAATGGTCAGCTGTTGTATCCTCTACAGAGGTTAACTGTAGTTCACTGCTGTAGCCTGTATTTAGATTGTGACGTCACTGCCACTATGATCCTCAACTACAATGGTCAGCTGTTGTATCCTCTACAGAGGTTAACTGTAGTTCACTGCTGTAGCCTGTATTTAGATTGTGACGTCACTGCCACTATGATCCTCAACTACAATGGTCAGCTGTTGTATCCTCTACAGAGGTTAACTGTAGTTCACTGCTGTAGCCTGTATTTAGATTGTGACGTCACTGCCACTATGATCCTCAACTACAATGGTCAGCTGTTGTATCCTCTACAGAGGTTAACTGTAGTTCACTGCTGTAGCCTGTATTTAGATTGTGACGTCACTGCCACTATGATCCTCAACTACAATGGTCAGCTGTTGTATCCTCTACAGAGGTTAACTGTAGTTCACTGCTGTAGCCTGTATTTAGATTGTGACGTCAGTGTCACTATGATCCTCAACTACAATGGTCAGCTGTTGTATCCTCTACAGAGGTTAACTGTAGTTCACTGCTGTAGCCTGTATTTAGATTGTGACGTCACTGCCACTATGATCCTCAACTACAATGGTCAGCTGTTGTATCCTCTACAGAGGTTAACTGTAGTTCACTGCTGTAGCCTGTATTTAGATTGTGACGTCACTGCCACTATGATCCTCAACTACAATGGTCAGCTGTTGTATCCTCTACAGAGGTTAACTGTAGTTCACTGCTGTAGCCTGTATTTAGATTGTGACGTCACTGCCACTATGATCCTCAACTACAATGGTCAGCTGTTGTATCCTCTACAGAGGTTAACTGTAGTTCACTGCTGTAGCCTGTATTTAGATTGTGACGTCACTGCCACTATGATCCTCAACTACAATGGTCAGCTGTTGTATCCTCTACAGAGGTTAACTGTAGTTCACTGCTGTAGCCTGTATTTAGATTGTGACGTCAGTGTCACTATGATCCTCAACTACAATGGTCAGCTGTTGTATCCTCTACAGAGGTTAACTGTAGTTCACTGCTGTAGCCTGTATTTAGATTGTGACGTCACTGCCACTATGATCCTCAACTACAATGGTCAGCTGTTGTATCCTCTACAGAGGTTAACTGTATAGTTCACTGCTGTAGCCTGTATTTAGATTGTGACGTCACTGCCACTATGATCCTCAACTACAATGGTCAGCTGTTGTATCCTCTACAGAGGTTAACTGTAGTTCACTGCTGTAGCCTGTATTTAGATTGTATATAACACTGTTTATAGCAGGTAATTGCCACTGGTAAGCAAAATCTAGATCACTGTTATAGATTACAAAGTGTATTTTTGTAAATAGTTAATATAGGCCACATAAACCACGATAAATCATTAATAAAGCCTCACTACTTTTCACATTTTGCAAGGCCTACAAAATATAAAATCAAATAAACTGATGTCCTATCCTGAACTGTTTTACTAGACATTATTTTTAAAGGTTACAACAAAATATCTTTGGAAGGAACTTGTCACCTTTCTGGAATCAAACTCCCTTCTTCAGTGGTGTGAAGAAAATGACCTAATCTTGAACGCTAAAAAAACCCAAATAGTCCAATTTTCCATTTCTAACCGGTCAAAACGGTCCCACTATGACTTGAACATTCTCCTCGACGATAACACTATCTCCCCTTCTTCAGAAGTAAAATTCCTCGGTCTTGTCCTTGATGAAAACCTCAAATTCCACAGCCACATCGAGCACGTCAGCAAGAAAGTATCGGTGGGTATATTTATGCTGAGAGTTCTCAGCCAATCAGCCACCACTGATGTCCTATTATCAGCCTATTATGGGCTTGTCTACCCTCATCTGACTTATGCGGTTCCTGTTTGGGGGTGCGAAAGTGAGAGGACTAGGTTCTTGTTTAGGCTTCAGAGAAGGGCAATTCGAATTGTGTTTTCTATTTCCAAACAACAACCATGCAGAGATTATTTCAGAGAATTTAAAATTTTAACTTTCCCATCTATTTACATCCTCGAAACTCAATCTTTCCATAGCAAAAATACTTCCTTTTTCTCATCTGCAAAAAATTCCAGGTATCCATTGCGCAATACTTTAAATCTAACAATTCCCCGGCATTCCACTTCTTTCTTTCAAAGAAACTTCCATTACAATTCTGTAAAACTATTTAATAGACTTCCACCTCAATTGAAGGCCGAACAAGATCCAAAAAAGTTTAGAACAGGTCTAAAGTCCATGTTGTTAGAAAGATCATTTTACAGCGTCCGTGAATTTCTACTTTAGTGGTCATTCACAAAGTCATGTTCGCACGTTTAGATATTTAGTTATAGAATTTTTTACAGTAAGGATTTTTTTGTTATTAAGATGTAATGAATTTATTTTTCTTGTACTGACTTGGCTAATACAAGTATTGTTAATTTGGCCCAATAAATGACTTATTGACTTATAAGGGTTTCTCCTGGCTATTACATTTCAAGGCCATCGTAATAAAATCGTACCTTATTGAGCGGAGGAAGTGAAGCTCTAATACTACACTCCTGCTTTTTTCAAACATAAACTCCTCCTGAACGTCTGAAGCAATCCGCACAAAGTTTAATTAGTTAGTTGGTCATAGTAACCAACTATGGGAAGGTATACATCTGAATTGGTACAAATCGTACTACATGGCTTTCCCCTGAGCCCTGTAGTATTATTAAATTTATAAATTAAAGTTTTATAAATTTAACATTGGCCTTAGGGGTTGATTAGTCTCAAAAGTATTTGCAAGAGAACTATAAAATCGTAAACAAAAAAGTTATAACTTATGTGTATCAGCAAATAATCTAAACTAATGAACTAGCATGTTACAAAAACAGAACAAAAGGTACCAGCAATGGGATTAATACCCTTGAACATAATTTACTATACAATGAACAAAACAAATAGACAAATAGGTTTTTCGCCATTGACTTTAGATACTGCAACTAGATTTACGTGAACTACAATTTGTAGTCGATTTGGATATTGCGGTAGACATCACATTTATGTGAACCAGATGTACCATTGACTTTGGATACTGCAATTAGACATCCTGTTGACAAACTAAATGTACCATTGACTTTAGAAATACATTGTACACCTAGTATTTCATCAGATAATTGTTGGTTGATTGAATCGTCAAACAATTCCTTGAAATAAAATTCACGAGAAAAATATAAATAGTTACATTTAAGATGTTTTAATATTTTTTATATTTAAGCTATGTTCCATCTAAATTTATTTTCGTCCAGCTTAGTTATTTTTAGCTATACAGTTAAGGAAATATACGCTGGAAAAAATACTATTCCTATATGATTAAACCTAATGGAGTCATTATTGTGGTCAGAGAATTGTGACTGTTCTATGTTTGTCCTCAACTGTGTGTTCTAACTTTGGGTCGATCACTTTACACCGAGAACTTTGTTTGTTAAACTTCGTGTGCTGAGAGTCACTTCTCGTCATTCGTTCTATCCCAGTAAAGAAAGTTTATTATATATATAAAAAAAATTATGAATATAAAACTCTACACAAGACGTGTATTTTCTTTGTGTGTTTTAGGGATGTAAAATTAGATAGCCTATATTATTTTGAATGTTTCACTTTTTAAGTTTCATAAAATCTTTAAACTAAACTATTAATTGCAAAATGGTTTCAAAAGTTATCCTAGATCCAAATACGTATATTTTTTATTTTTTTTTTTTAAGAAAGCAGTATTTGATTAGATATAATTCTCGATCAGGATTAAAATCATGGCTATTAAAAAAAACGAAAACGGTCGATATAGCATTGGAAATACAGTGTGTAAATATAGTGTTTCCACATGTTTCTTAGCGTTTTAATGCATTTATCTAAATATTCTCAAATTGAAAAAAGAGTCCTAAAAACGTGTTTACTCTTTTTAAGGAAAAAAAGATAAAATTTCTAATGGACATTTAATTAAACCAGGGAAAGACAAACCCTGCCACAAAGCGACCAGCTCAGGCCTAATGGACCTCTGTCGGTAAATGAATTTGAATGTTTTAACTAATAAGAATATCTTAGCAAACTGAATCAGTTGGCAAACTGGTTATAGAACATTGTTTGTGGATTGGATTTAATAGTGATTAATGAATTAGACCTATTAATATGTCTTTATGTTTTTATATCGTATACTTATTGCATGGTATTTACAATTTGTCAACATCAGTCTAGGACAATCTTAACTCAGGCGGTGATATTATTACTATATCAAGCCAAATTGTTTTAAATAGGTTAGAAATGTAGTTCTAGTACACAAATAAGTAAATTATTTAAAACAAATCTTTCGGAGACTATGAAAATATCTGTATGTTTATTTACAGCATAAATGTAGTGGAGTATTCGCCAGTTATAATTAAGTTCTCGAAAGCCTTCTCCCATTCCATGATTATACATAGAATAAAATTGCCGTTTTGTCACATACTATCACCACAGTACCGTTTCCACCGGTGGTGCACGGCGGAGTTTTGGGGGTCACTGCTTGCATCACCACCCGCCGCTTGGTCACTGCTGGTACAGGTCGAAATTTTCAAAATGTTATATGTACCGGTAGTTAAATTCACTTAGACTAAATGTATATGGTTGTTTTAAATGTCTATAACTATTAAGTATAAAACACAGTTTTCAGTAATCATAATCAGTGCACTTAAAACACAGATTTTACAATTAAAACTACTTGATAAATAAAACACAAAATAACAATTATCCCTATGAAAAATACTAGGGTAATTTTTTACAGCAAAATAATTATAAAGTAGAACATTTAAATATAAATATGTTAACATATTTTCCAGGGGATTCAGTTTTGGGAACAATCGTCGCCAAGCTGTGACGTCACGGTGATGACGCGTTCAGATATCGACTTTTGACCCCGGGACTGTTGCCAGCATCCGACCCAGCTTATAATATAATATATAGTCATACAAACAGAAGAGTCTTAATCCCTTCAAAATGCATTATACTACCTAGTTTAGTAATGTTTTAGTGTTAATCTTGCTAGCTTTATAATGTGTTGCAGCATGTTTCTAGACATAAATGTTCCAAAATATAATAATTTAGATGAATAAAAAAAACAATTATTATTATTATATGAACGGTTTATGGATAAGGCGGATTACCAACTAATTCAACTTACGTGCAATATATTTAAGGACTCGCCAGTAGAGTTATCATTTCTAAGGAGGAAATTACTTAAATATATTAAAGTTTTTGTGACATAGGTTTTTAGAAATATTAATAAGGGTTTTAATCATGATAAATATTTACGAAAACACAAAATAGTTAATTGAAATATTATGATGCAATGCATATAAAATACTATAAGAATCAACAAAATCCTAGTATACCAAGAAAGTGTGTAATATGTAGGCCTGTAAGAAAATTGTTGAATTGAAATGTCTCTTGTGAAAAAATAATTTTTGGTAAAATTTAATTAAATTTAATAATTACTACCTATACATTGATAAACAAGTACTTAAAAATTGCAAAATAATGGAACGCTAAATTGTATTTAATAATAAATGAACTTAAATTAGTCTCAATTAAAATAACTTCGTTCACAATACCCTTATAAAAGTAGCACGGGACTTCGGTCCCTGAGGCCCCGAGTTCAAATCCCACCAAATCACCAATGGATTTTATCTAAGTGATAATGCCGCAACGCCTAGGTCTATCCGGAAGTAAAGTTAAAACAATCCCGGACTCGTGCCTTGTGTCTTAGGACAAAATAAAATACCCTTTTAAATGAAAAATTAAGTAAACTATGGAATGTAAAAATAAATATATTTTGAAAGAAATAAATAACATGGTAATTAATGTCTGTCATGCTTACAGTTAAATGACGGAAACCGTGATAATGTAAAAGTAGAGTTTTTAGTTTTCAAATAGTTCAACTAGATAAAAGAAAATAATTATATATCTTGTTGTTACGACACAAAGGATGTAAAAACTTTAGGATGCTGACAGTTCTAGGTTTTTTTTACGTTTTTACTATAGAAATAAAATTGCAAAACACCAACAAAAATGGAAGAGAAGCCAAGTTAATTTATACTTCAAATTAGGTAATTTATATGTTTTAATCAAGCCTGTTATGGTATTAAACTATAAAATTCATTATACAGTTTTTTTTATAGATTGTCTACATAATAATAGCCTAATGTCAAAAATGTTTCAATATTGATTGCATATGAGTAATCAGTGGAAAACTGTTTCAACTGCTTAATTTCAAGTGCTTTCCAAGAATTCCTAGTATTTATTTGAGGAATTAAAACATTATAATTTTTTAATGTGATTTTAGTATTGTTCATTTTTTAAGAATTATTATACCGAACTAATTATATCGCGATATTACCTTATAGGTTTTCGTCAGTTTAATTTTTAATCCAATGCCTATTATTAATAGTAATCATTTGATCGATTTTATTAACAGTCCGGTTAAGACAATCATCAATAGTTTTATTTACAGCTAATATTATGAGGTAAACATATTACAATGAATCGTAAAACATGTCTACTATACCGCTTAGTTTCAAAAGATTCTACAATAAACAGCAACATTTATTGTACGTTTAATTAATTTTTTTATGTACAAAAACTAGAGGTTTTACAAAGGTTTTTATTTATGTCCCACTTTCACATCCTAGTACGCTAGGTTCTAGCCCGGAACTGTTTTACACATTACACATTGTCTAGTCTTAGAGGGCTGCGGAACTACCACATAGATCAAATCCATTTCTGGTTGGCAGGATTCGAACCCGGGACCTCGCGCAACGTAGCCTGTGCTCTGGACCAGCTCACTCTCCAAGTTTTAAAAAGGTATAAGACTAAAACTCAGGGTTCCGTCTTAAAATAAACGGTATCAACATTCTGACACATACTTTCTCCCATAAGTTTTTCAACAACTTTTATTATGTCTATAAGCGGTAAGCGGTGAGAGTAAATATACGGGAACGGGATTTGTAAAATTTTGTTCAGAATTTAAAGGAGTATAACATACTAAATTTTTATCAAAATCATTCGGGATATTTTTGGTAAAATCCGATTTTTCCGTTATTTTATGGGGTTTTATGGGAAAATCCCTATTAAAAATCAAAATTTCTTAAAAATGGAAAGCTATCAAAATTGTAAGGATCTTAACATACTATGTTAAATCAAAACCGGATTTTTTCCAAAATCCTATTTTTCTTTATTTTATGGGAACGAATCGCCCAAAACGAATATATCCACTCAAAACTCACACTCGACAATTTTGACGAAAACAATACTTTCTCCATATATTATAGTATAGGGGGAGAAAGTAAAAAATGAAAAATTGGCGTGAGTGTGAGGGTGATGAGTCCAGTTAACGGTATGTCCTCATTAATTGGGTTTGGTCAATTTTTCTTAAAAGTATTTGCAAATCTAAAAAAAGAAAAGAAAACAGTGATTTTAATGAAATTCTTTCTGTCGTTCCTAATACCTCAACTCAGAAAGATATGGTTCACAACCATTTTAACATTTTACAGCCCTAGGGTATTCCATACCTTTATTGCCACACCATTGTCACAATGATTAATGACTGCTTACAACAGAACCCTTATAAATCTCAGACTACACGGAGAGGAACCAGAACTTTTTGCGCTTAGTCCCGTAGGAAATTACATTGTATGAAACAATCAGCTATCAAATATATAGCCATTTGACAAAATCGTTCACTTTTCTTACATTTATCGCACTATCTAAATAGTTTTGTACGATAAAAGGTCTAGGTCTTAAATAAACTCATATTGTAGTGTAATTTAACTTTACTAGTGTACATGTTGCTCGGAATCGAGCAATTGCAAAGAAGTACAGGAGTTATTTATAAACAAATAACTTGTTTAAAAAACTAATTACAGTCATTATTTCCGATGATTTTAAAAGAGTCAACTAAAAAATTATTAACTAATGGAACACTCACAATTTACATAACAACAGTCCTATTCCAGTTCGAAGGGTTCATTTATAGCACTCAAAACTGCCCATGGACGGGAATCGGTAAGCTTACAATTTAAGTCAACGTAAAAAGGCTGTCAGCTTTTATAAAGTACCGTACCTAAATTGTGTTGATTATTATTAAGTGTTATTTATCACAGGCTTACTCATATGCCAAATCCTTAAAATAAAAATTCAATAACTAATAACTTATATCATTAAACACAAACCAACATCCAAAAACATACGCATTTTTAATATTTACACATTGACTGTTTACAATTAACATATGTTCTTCTTCTCACTATTAATTTTTGCTTCGCACGGGAAAAATCTGTTTCATAATCATTGAAATTGATTTATAATAAATAATCTATCATAAAGTTTAAGATTTTAAAAATCCTACCACATAGTTGTTTAATTTTTTTGGATCAGCTGTCTGAAATTGTGAAATGAGCATTTGACAGTTCTGGTTGTTATTTAAATGTCAAAGCAAATGTAAACATTGTGAATTTTCACATGCTTCCATGGAGACCAATTATTAATATTTAATTTCTGACAACAGCTGGAGTTTCAAAACAATGTTTGTTTCCCATGTTAATCTTATGGAGAAATACGAAACTTTAAAGGGCCCCAGGGCCTCATTCTCTAATTATTTCCTTAAAAAGAATGTTTCCTGCACAACTTCACGTTACGCTCTTTCCAATGACACCAAACACATGTCAATCGGTTCAGTAGTTTCGGAGGAGTAATTGTCACAAAAAACCTGCTTGTGTATTAAATAAGTACTAGTGTCCCTGTTGCTCGAAATCGAGCAATTGCTAAGTATTACAGGCGTTATTTTAAAACGAATAACAGTCTTATTTTTTATGACTATAAAAGATTCGACTCAAAGATTATGGAATACTCAAGATGTACATAACAGATCGATATAATCAACATTTCTTGTAAATATCATATCATTTTTCAAAAGCTGGTTTTGTTTTTTAGTGTTTATATTACAAATTATTTCTATTTCTTCCCCTTGGTGGTGTTCTATGACTTTCCTATGTTTCCATAGTTTGCAAATCGTCTCTTTCAATGATTACTAAGAAATGCAGCACAGTGTTAATTCAGTTTTCTTTTTAGTATATCAATTTATCCAGGCTATCTCGTTTTTTCCCATTGTAATAATTACGCCAACCCAAATTCAAATATTAACTATTTCATTTCAACCGAGTAAGTAAATGTTTGTGGCAAACTAACTGTTAAATTAGCAAACTTATTGACTGTTTACAATTAACATATGTTCTTCTTCTCACTTTTAATTTCTGACAACAGCTGGAGTTTCATAACAATATTTGTTTCCCATGTTAATCTTATGGAGAAATACGAAACTTTAAAGGGCCCCAGGGCCTCACCCTCTAATTATTTCCCTAAAAAGAAAGTTTCCTGCACAACTTCACGTTACGCTCTTTCCAATGACACCAAGAACATGTAAATCGGTTCAGTAGTTTCGGAGGAGTAATTGTCACAAAAACCCTGCTTGCGTATTAAATATGTATAGATAAATAGATATAGATTTGTTCACAATAGTTTAAAAAATCAAGTAAGCTATAATGTATTATTTACCAATGAACCATGCCCTCGTGCCTGCACCCAGACTAACGAAATGGAAGCGTGATCCATGCGCAGGCCCGAGGAGCGGCTCACAAAACTTTACTTAACAAAATGAGAACCATGGATGGAGGTTCAAGAACAACACGCCATTTGAGAGAAACGAGCTGTAATTAACTAAATAAATAAACACAACAACAATAATCAACAACAATACATGAATTAAATACTCTCAATTAAACTTTAAATAAATTTGGATACCCATTTAATCTGCTGACTTACAGTCTTGTTCGGGGTCGTGGAAGTAACAAAACGACACACTAAACTAGCCTACTATAAAAAAACACTTGAACCATTGATCATGAGTCGTGACATTCGCCGGTGGAATTAGTCACGGCTCACCAATTATATCAAACTTTATTTAAACCGTTGATTCTATATTAGCTTAAGTTAGCAACCTAATACTACATTTTTAACATCTAACTGTCAAAACCTAAAATTTCAAATAAGTTAATTGAAAATAATGCTATACTGGTAAAAAGCTTACTACTTCAGGTTTTGTAAACAGTTTCAACCTTTCAAACAGTTTAAAATAGTTAATTACTTTCTTTTCAATAAAAAGCAGCCCCGGCCGACTGGTTCAAGTAGCGGCAACAGGCTTGTAGTCCAATTAATTGTTATTGCCTTAAGGTGCAAATTGTTCTTGATTACCTTTTAAATCTTGATCTTTATTATTTTTAAGAGTAATGGATTGTACACTTTAAAAATGTTATGATAATATTATTTTTAACTTATAACCTTTTCCTCTTACAATGTGAATCATTATAATCATCATTACATACTTATGGTAATAGTGTGTTCCCTTTATGGGAAATTTGTTAAAAATTACAATTACCTAGAGAGCTCAAAAGTAAGTTTGATCTCTCACAAAAGAAAATATATCTGTAAATAGTATTTTTACACTTATTATACTTATTATCTCTGGGGAACTGTACCCTAGGTTTAATATATACGAAAGGAAAGAAAAAACAAAACGACTGATATACCATAAAACTGTTGATTCGTCATCATGAAAACGATTCGGAATTTTATAGTGTGGTTTAATCATTTAACAAAACATAATAAAGTTACAATAATTTTCTTCACTATGCAATATTTCTTTATTTTTTATGTTTATTTTACCCCGTGGCCTAGGTTATCTAATTCGCCTATTGATCTAAATTATTACGAGTTAATTTTTATTTGAAGTTCATTGTTGGTAATGGAAAATATCCGCAATAAACCTTTAAACAATACCAGTGTTTCATAAAATAGACCTTTATACTCTTTGTTGTTTTAATAAATTATAAACCGATGCGGCATTGTCTACTTTCTTTTTACCCGTTCATGAAATATTGTGACAGTTCCATAACAAATTATGGTATAGTATGATTGAAAGGGTGAAGATGGGACCAAGGTACATTTTAAATAATAATATAATATAGAAAACGCTCATAGTTATCAAAATGTTTGTTATTATAAATGTTAACTTCTCCAAATGAACATTCTATTTCGAGAGCTCATACAAACTCTCTCTCTGCTCCTTATCCGTTGTGAAAGAGTGAATTATAAATGATTTAGCGACTGAAGCGCCTGGACTGGTACGTGCATTAGCTCTGTTGTCTTTAACAACACTTCAATATTCTATATCTTCATCTTCAGATTGCTCAGTTGTAGAGGATAATGTGTTTTCATATTCATCCCGGAAATTCTGACGTAAAATATGAAACCAACTATATTAAAATTGAAAAAAAAAACTCTAAAAACAGGTTAATAATTATTTGTAAATAGCGTTACAAATTATGTGTTTGCAAAGTTTTAGGAATTAGTAGTCACAAAAACCGGTATAAATACTGATTTCCTTACTACAGGTTAAGATAAAAAATTTGATTTGAATATATGGAGTGGGTCCATTTTTTGCGAGCCTATAATCGTATCAAGCAACTCGTCCAGACCTGCATTTTGTATATAGATCACAAATTTTACATGAAGTGTATGAATTTATGAATATTTAATGAAATGTGTGTAGTAATTAAAAAATTTATTAATCTGTAGGTTGTATCAGTTTTTTTTATACAATACTAGCTGTACCCGCGGGCTTTGCCCCGTTTAACTTCATATTCGTATTTGCATGCCTCAATCATGTCCTGGTTGAAGTTCGTTCGCTACGCTCACTCACCTTTAGGTTGGAGCTCGTTCGCTGCGCTCACTTGCCTTCAGGTTGAAGTTCGTTCGCTACGCTCACTCACCTTTTGTTTGCAAGTTTGCTGTTATAAATTTAAAAAAATATATAGTGCTGCACCCTGTTGGTAATCCTTATAACTTTAAAGCTATTGAACATCATAGAACAGAACCAGCTTGTTTAATTGAAACAGCTGTTAAGATTCATTAATTCCTTTTAAATATGAAAAATCATAAGGTTAACATGGGAAACTCCAGAGCCACTGGGGCGGAGCCCGAGAGTCCGATCAGAATAAAAACTACTTAGTTTTCCTATTTAATGCCCAAAGAATCAGTGTACCAAATTTCAGCCTCCTAGGTAAATGGGAAGTGGGAGAATTAGTGATGAGTGAGTGAGTGAGTCAGTCAGTCAGTCAGTCAGTCAGTCAGTCAGTGAGGGCTTTGCCTTTTATATATTTAGATTATATAATAAAGAACAGACCAGAAAAGAGAGCTTACATCATCTTTTTAGGGGTTCAAGGTTTAAACCTCTAAACCAAAACTAATTAAGTGTTTTGAATGTCAAAAATTACTATTCTTAGCCTTAGGGTTTAAAATTGCTGCCCTCGGTAATATACTCTGTTCACAAAACTAAGGCGGTTTTAGGGGAAGACATTTATTCCCTTAACAATCTCAACAGCTGATGTAATGAGTAAATGTCAACAAACATTTATTCAAACCTTCAGCTGTAACATACATTAAATTAAAACAGTGGTGTGACAAATTCCCATAAAGATTTTGTGAACAAACTTAGGAACAATCTGTTCATTTATTCATTAAAAATGTATTTATAGTGATAATAAGTAATGAGTAATATATAAGTAATCTCAAAACTGAATAATCTTGTTTTTAGTCTCAAGTAATTGATCAATTTTCAACTAAATTTCCTTTAATGATACCCACTTTGGTTTCTGTTCATACAACGAGCAAAAGGATATTTTTTTTGTATTTAAGTTTTCAAAGTTATTTAAAATGCACAGTGGTGTTAAAACACTGTAATAAGATGGATTGAGTACATTTTCCATCTCAATGGTAAAATACAAAACACAACATTTTGGTTTCCCATTTAAGAAGTTACACTCTTGTAGTTAGACACTATGGCCACAGAAGTGAACAGTATTTCAGCAAATATGCTCTTCCTGTTTGCCAGACCCTTTCAACCCGAATAAATACTCATTATGGTTAACCGTTTCTGGCGAGATCCCAAGCCAGTGTCTCCTTGAAAATATAATGGAGTTATACTGTACTGTCTGAAAATTCAAGATTAAACAATTATTCTAAATTTATTGAACTTATTGTAGTTTATTGTACCAATCCAATGTGCATACCCTTACAATATTTTATTATAATGACTTTTACAAGTAAAATCGGGCCTACTATACTTTTGTAAAAAGCATTTAAACTATATAGCTTGGTTAGGAATTTAACCTTAAGTTTTAAGGCCAAACTTAAAATAATCTTCCTAAAACATAATTGATAG
Source organism: Macrosteles quadrilineatus (assembly GCF_028750875.1). Taxonomy (NCBI): domain Eukaryota; kingdom Metazoa; phylum Arthropoda; class Insecta; order Hemiptera; family Cicadellidae; genus Macrosteles; species Macrosteles quadrilineatus. Next base: position 31,022,501 of record NW_026542598.1, on the reverse strand, counting down.
GTAAAAATAATAAAATTAAGCGATGAAATCTGCACTCACGCAAAACCTTATTTGGAAAAGCTGTTCATTTAATTGTTTATGAATGAATGCCATTGATTTTTTATTCGTATTATTGATTAAATTCCCAGAATGTGTGTAAAAGTGTGATACTAATCCAAAAACCAAATGTAAAATTAAAAACGTGAACAAACCATTCACATTAACAACATTACATATGGTACGGTTACATAAACTTTATGAATATTTGATTAGACGTAAAAATTTAAGCGTTTTTTCATTCATTGTTACGTAAGCAAGTTTTAAGCGTTGTTTTCATGCCAAAGTTTGTCACCTACCTACAATGGAAGTGTCAGTATATACATATCGACCTGGCCCGTACAACAGCCTGAACTCTAACTAAACATACTCTCCAGTAGTTCGGAATAATTGTTATAGGGACACAAAACATAAAGATTTTCCTCAATACACGGTGTGAATTTTCAATTTCCTATTCGATACCTGTTTGATACTGAATACTAATCCAAATATTTTGGTTCCCCATGTGTTCTTGCAGGTAACTATAAGATAAACCATCAAAATGGTTGATTCTTTTAGTTGTTAAATTTGCGATTTAGCTAAAATGACATATCCATGCTATATATTATACAGACTGTAATATATTGTGAATTTAATTATTGAAAAATCTGCATTAATCAGCATACAGGGTATGTTTTTTTATAATAAAACTTCTACTTTAGTCAAAAGATGAAAAATATAATAGTTAGGTCAATCAATAGGTACTTTGAAATCGTATAAGAAGTTGTGGCAATTCATTCTTTTCAATTTGCTCTCTATGTATTTCTCTTAATAATGAATTTAACTTGTCATATAGACAAAGATTTTTTAAAGAGGAAAACAAACCTGTACACAGTACATTGTACAACAATGTTAAAAGCAGCTTTAATACAACCAAAATAAATAAAAAGTCTCTTTTGGCAAGTCCATAAAATTTCATTAATGACGTCAGACCTGGCAAGGTTAGACGGAAGACTGAGAAATAATGGGATTGCTGAGTGTTGGAACACAAAATGGCGGCGTTCCAAAAGGCGCAACCTGATTGTGATGTTCTTCTGCCAAGAAATTGTCATACGAAACGTGCAAAATCAAAGGAAAGCCTCTACAAAGTGGCATGCAAGTAAACAATATAATAAGTATTGTCTTGTAAAAGGTTGATATGATCAAACAGTCTTGCTTAAATAACGCTATAATTGACTCCCAAATTGCATACGGTACTATTTGGTCTTTAGTGTTACATGTTTACGTGGGAGCAAGGTGGTCTAGTGGTAGAGTACAGGACTACGGTCCTGGGGTCCCGGGTTCAAATACCGCTAATCATCAATGAATTTTATCTAAGTGATAATACCACAAACCCCTAGGTCTAGCCTGAAGTAACGTGAAAAACAATAACGGGCTCGTGCCTATTGTCCTGGGACAAAATAAATTACACATTAACTCATGAAAAATCATAACTCTCAAACAAATTATAGTAACGTAAAAATATGTAAGTTAATGTAAGGATGAACGGGCAATGATCAACATATTGCAGTGCATTACTCATAGTTATGTTCGTACAAAGCAATATCTATCTAATTTGGAAAATTCAGCACAATTTAAATTACCACATAAATTACATTATTGTGAACATATAGAGAGGCTGTTTTTCGTGCATTTTTCCATTACTTTGATTTAACCATTACTCATGTAGGATATAGCTTTGTTCCTGTTTAATTTTAACGAATTGGCTGTATACGCCCCCAAAGATATATTCTATACAAAAGAATATTAAAATGAGAATACATTGAATAAAACTTTACAATGAGGTTCACTATTGAAATGTTAATAAAATTTCAAGGTTTTTCCGCCACATGATTAGCTGTAGTAGGGTTTTAGTGTACGTGCAAGAATATATATCTTTAAATCCGTAGTACCTATGGTAGTACTTAGATTATCAGTAACAATTAACATATCACGCGACAAAAAGACTTACTAATAATATTACCAGCTGTTAGTGCTTGAAAAATGAATGTGCTACGTAAGCTACAAAACCTACATCAGTTCCACAAACATAACAAGCGGATCCTTGAAACTTGGTAACATTTGGTGACCGTGTTTTCCTACAAAATGGGTCAAGAGTGTCTCCTCAATTTATTTAATATTTAACCATAGTTTTACCGAATGACGGAAGTTTATAATTTAATTAAAAGATTAAGGTTATGGTTACCAAATTAAAAGTTTCTAGTTAAATTCGAAACGTTAAAACTTAAATTAGATTGATTTATGTAATTTTATTATCTTAGTGATCGATTTAGTTAATCTGTAATTTACTTTCTAGCTTCAGTAAACACCTTATAATCTAATATTAGTCAGAAATATTTCTATCTAAAAACCTTGTGGCTGCCAATAGTTTTATTTAGAGTTTATTTTTTTATTCACTTCAATTATTTGACGTCTATGAGACGGGGGATGGTCTCAGACTGACGTGTAAAGTGACGTCATAGTAAGAGTTCGTTGTAAGGGTTGGTCACACTGTCAGCTGGCTAAGGGTCGGTCGTAAAATAAATCGGCAGTATTGGACAACCGGTCCCTGCAATAATACACCTTCGCCATGGGACTGATTGTCCAACACTTGAAAAGTTGGTAAAAGCAAGAAACTGTACTAAACTTAACCATGTTGTTGTTAACCATGTTGCTACATAATTATTTAAATTAATATTTAAATTTCAAAAAGATATTTGATATTTTCACAATTGTTGAAGGAATATTCTTTAGATTTTTTAGAGTTGAGAGTCAAACCAAAGTTGATAATCATATTATACGTAATTATCTAACTGAACTAATCAATTGACAACAATTAGATAGATAAATACCCCCGCCGCAGCAAACCTGCCGACTAAGCGAATTTCCATTTGTCTGAATTGATTTGCAATCAAATCTATTTAAATAACATAAGGTTTAACGAGTTACTTGGTTTGCTGCTACAAGGAAACTAATAAAGCAAGTTTTTTAGTAAAATATTAATAGCTCATAAAATAAATAAATTGACCAAGTTTGATTCAAATATATCAATAAACAAACAAACAACGGTACATCATTTTACAATATTCTCCATAAGAATAACATTTTTTTCCTAGGACGCTAGGCACGAGCCTGGGATTGTTTTTTACATTACTTCAGGATCTGAGATCCCGCTTTCTAACCACTACGCCAGCTCACTCCCCAACAATATTCTCCATTAAAATAACATGGTAATTTTAAATTTACAATTTTTTGAATTTTCTCCATTACCAATAACCGTATAAAAACAAATTGATATACTAAACTATTTGTTTTTTTATGCTCTTTAAAAAGGCTTAAAAAGGTCAAATTGGGACATTTTGTGTTTTGAGTTTCAAAAATGAGAAAAACAATTTTTTTACCCATAAAAGCCCCCGTAAAACCCCGTTCCCATGATCCGATCATGCTGGTTCGCGAACTCATTCAAGTTTATCCCGCCTTACACCTTCAAACCAAATTTCATTAAAATCGGACGAAAGTTACTCAAGTTATCGCGTTCACGGACACACACACACACACACACACACACACATATATATAAATATATATATATATATACATATATAAAATGTTAACGAATGGTGTTTTGGCCTCTGGGGACATCAAAATGAAAAAGTAAATCGGTTCCGGGTCTAGGTCTTACCATGCCACCTACGGTAATAGCTTACTTCCCTAAAGGGAAATTCGCTTAAAAAAGTAAAAGGACAGACCCTGCTCAGTTGAAGAATAGGGAGTCAGGGAGGCTGATTACAATGGCTAGCCATTGGGCGATGGGATTGCCAACCCCTACGCCAAAAACCCTATATATAAACAATACATGACAGCTACAGAGCTGTGTCATTTGTTTACAAATGATGCCAGTAAATGGTGATGAGCCTCGTTGTGTCGTACAAGTGAACTATGGATTTATTCGCGAAATGAGCCCTTACATATAAAACCGCCCTCGTATTAAATCACAATCTTTCCCTTTCCCTTAGTGTAGAAACATACAGACAGCGTAGCGCAGCGCAACTAAGCATAGCCGAGCACAGCATTGTCCAATACACACGGAGAGCGCAGCGTAGCGTAGCGCATTATAGGTTGTAGACGGTCTTAATAAGGTACATCAATATAGAGGATGGCTCTGTCGAAGACTACACGTATTTGAGTTGTCGAAAATACCTTAAGGTGGCAGTTTTTGATCAGTAGGAGAAGCGTCGGGGTGCATAAAGTGTGTAAAGGCAGGAAAAAACATGGCGAATATCACCTCTTATTTCCCTTAGGAAACACGAGTCTCGGTTTATCAATTACACAAGAATGTCAACTACAACGTGTGATTACATATTTTATTTATTTAGTTTGGTTAAGGATGATTGAGAGAAGCTGACAACTAATTGGTTGAGACCAATTGGTGCAGAAAAGAGACTAGTATTAACATTAAGCGTGTCTGCAGTCGAATGCGCTCCAATACGCTCTGATAAAAACAAAATTGTTTATTCCTCGGTTGTACGCTGTGCTGCGCTACGCTACGCCGAAATACGCTATTAGTATGTCATACCTCATTACAATACATGGTTTTGACTTAAAAAATGCGCTGCTCTGCGCTAAGCTCTAGTGCATACATGTATCATTGAACCAACACAGTTTAGCCAAATAATCCAGCCAACTTCCTGAAAAATACTTACCTTAATAATAGTGCTGATCATGCTTAATGGATAATTCAAATGTAAAAAGATATAAGGGTAGTACAAACCTCTTGGAGTGCTCCAGGTATCCTTTTCTCAGTTTCTTGACTTCAGACTCGTCACACGATCATCTTCTAATGTTGTCCTCTTCTAACATCTCTTCTACAAGTGTCTTGACTCCTCCTCCTCAATTGTAGATCCAGTAGACATAGGACCTAACTAACGTCCCCCCCCTTAGTCTTTCCAGAGAAATAAAAGATTATTCCCCCAAAAAGAATCAAGTCTTTAGATCATCCATCCCCACGATGCCCCCCTCTAGCCTACGTCCCCATAACCCCAGACCCTGACTAGCCTACCAATATACTTCCCAATCCCTAACTCAAAAATGTTAACCCTCCCCCCTGAAACCCCCCAATAACCTACTATTTTTTTAAGTTCCCTCGTCCCTGTCTAGCCTACTTTATCCCCCTCCCTGTCTGAAATGGATGATCCAAGGACCTGTTGTATACTTCTCTATACAATAAACCCAAGATTATCAACCCTGAATTGTTACTTGATTCCCTGTAATTAACATGTAAATGCCCTACTTTTAAAGTATTTTAGTAACAATTTTCTTTTGCACTATGTCTTAAACCCATAAAATCTTTTTCATGATAAAATCATGTTTCTTTAAAATTTTTTGTCTTTGTACATACACAGGTCATTAGAACTTCCGACTTTCGATGCCCCCCCTCTAGCCTACTTCACCCCATAACCCCGGGCCCTGACTAGCCTACCATGATATATCCCACGTCCCTAAGTAAAATGTTGACCCTCCCCCCTTTACAACCCCCTCTAACCTAGTTCTCAACAAATTCCCTAGCTAACAACCCCCACCCCCTCAAACCCACACGCACTAACAACCATACATCTTCTTTTTTGATCCAAGCAAACATTATCTTCTTTTCAGGGAATCTGGAACATATGAACATCAATATTGTGGTTAGTAAAAGTTTCAAGATATCTATAAAGTTAACTAAAATTGCAATTAAGATAAGGCTCTAATAAGACAGAGATAGAAAATTAATACATTACATTAGTTTTTAATTCGTGCATATTTTTAATTTACAAATTTGCAATGTTATTTTGTCTTAATAAATAATTTAAATATAAAAAGTTATAACAGTTAGTATTTTACAAACCTGTTGGAGTACTCCAGGTAGCGTTTTCTCAGTTTCTTGACTTCAGACTTCTCACTATGCTGTCATGATGATCATCTTCTAATATTTTTCACTTCTATCATCTCTTTTGCCAGTGTCTTGACTCTTCAAATGTAGATCCAGATGATCTAGAACCACCCTCCCCCTGCTATTCCCACTATTCCCAGAGAAATAAAGGATTATTCCTCCAAAAAGAATCAAGTCATTAGATCATACATCACCACGATGCCCCCCTCTAGCCTACTTCCCCATAACCCCAGACCCTGACTAGCCTACCAAAATACATCCCACGCCCTAACTCAAAAATGTAAACCCTCCCCCCTTAAACCCCCTCAATAACCTACTATTTTTTAAGTTCCCTCGTCCCTGACTAGCCTACTTTATCCCCCTCCCTGTCTGAAATGGATGATCCAAGGACCTGTTTTATAGGCCTACTTCTTCAAACAATGAACCTAAAATTAACAACCCAGAATTGTTTTAAAAATCCCTTTAATAAACATGTAAATGCCCTATGCTTTAAATGTTTTAATAACAATTAATTACCTTTGCACTGATATACATGTCTAAATGGACGCAAAATCTGTTTCATGATAAAACCATGTTTCTTTAAAAGTTTTTGCCTACATACAGGTCATTAGAACTTCTGACTTTCGATGCCCCCCTCTAGCCTACTTCCCCATAACCCCAGGCCCTGACTAGCCTACCATGATACATCCCACGTCCCTAAGTAAAATGTTCAAACCCTCCCCCCTTTACAACCCCCCTCTAACCTACTTTTTTATTCCCTCTCCCTGGCTAGCCTAGCAAGTTCCCCTCCCTGTCGTAGTCGGAAGTACAAATGACCTGTTCAATAACTTTGAAAAGATAGCATAAAAATCTTTCTGGTCCGTTTTTGTTTTCAACGAATTCCCTAGCTAACAAAGCCACCCCCTTACTCTCACACACACAAACAACCATACATCTTTTTTGATCCAAGCAAGCTTCATCTTCTTTTTTGATCCAAGCAAACTTCATCTTCTTTTCATGGAATCCGGAACATCTGATCATCAATATTATGGTCAGTAAGTTTCAAGATGTGTATAAAATTAACTAAAATTGCCACTAATATGGGGTTGTAATAAGACAGAGATAGAAATTTAATTCATTAAATTAGTTTTTGATTCGTGCATATTTTTTAATTTACAAATTTTCAATATTATTTTGTCAATTGCAACAGTGTTTTAACCCAAGTTTCAACTTGATCCGTTTATGTTAACAACAGGTTGAGATAATGTTTTGAGGCAAGTAGTTGAGTATTGTTGCAATGGAGAGTAAATTCTTTTATGTACTTAGATATGTTTGTTCTTTGAGTCTGGAATACTTTCATTATAGGGAGAACACTATCATCGCAAGGGATCTGAAGTCTCCATCAGTCAATCACTCAATATAGTTATTTATAATGGTTCCTAGACAAACATTTGTATGCCTCCTGTACAGTACTCGTGTTATCTTAAAGGAATACACTAGTTAATGTCAATAATATTAAATTAAAATACAAAATGATAATAACTACTTACGTGCAACATCCATTGAGCTTAGAGACGTTGAAACTCTTGAAGTTGACAGGATTTTGGCGGAATTCTCATGCTTTGAATTTAAACTGTGTTGGTTCAAGGCTTAAATGTAGAATTACTTTTTATCATACAACCTTAATCGTGGGAAATGAAATAAGACTTTTTTATACTCCCAATACTTGTGCTATATTAATGTTTTCAGATATGTTTTTAGATTAATGTAGTGACAATTTTAATATGTACTTTAAACTGTTGGCCTGTCACGTCAGGCTACTACTATGATTTGATCAAAACTGCATGATGAAAATGAGATGACACAATGTTGACGTTACTCACAATATGAAGATTTTCACAGCGCTGTCTTAGGTAATATCTGTAGAAGAGACTACTGGCTGTCAGGCATCTTTCATTTTTAATTTCTGAATCCTTTCAAACCAGCCAAATAATACCATATTAGTTAATAGTAACAAATCTTATGATGTAGATGATTTCTTACTCATCTGCTAATTCACCAACCCTTATAGATAGTTTAAAAGAACCCTTACTTTTTGTTTTTATTGAGATAGAATTTTAAACGATTATCTTATAATCTGTTTTTTTTTCACCCTCATAACAGTTTAAGGGCAACAACCTTCTTTCTAGAATTAAATCATCAGCTTCATACCACTACTCCCACCATGATGCTCAGAATGTTTGAGAAGGCGTCTCTACCAAACCAACACCGGAACATGTTTGGTGGGGACGCGGCTTCAAAAAATTATGTCTTTATTTACACCTTTTATTATCGAAAGTAGTTTCTCCGAATCAATAGTTAAAATAATAATCTTTTATAGTGATCATAATATTATAAATTGTGAACAATATTATATTAAGATTATATTATTATTCTATTATATTTGGGATTTATTATAAACCCAAACGTTAAAACTCAAAATGAAATTTAGGTTTTTCGCCTACTAAAATGAATATGAAGTTTTTTTTTTGCTATTGTGGTTAACAGTTAAATAACCAGCCAAATGTAATTAGAATATTTGCTCACCTACATTGGTTACTCGAAATTCCATGTTATTTTAAACAAGATGAATATTTTCTGGTGTAGTTAATTTACTTGTTAAAGATGTATTTGTTAGTGTAATCCATGGAAACAATAATAAATGGTATAGCCCCAAAAATAAAATAAATACATAAAACAAGTGTTGTTGTTCTGATGAATGGAAAGGGCCTCCGAATTAACTGCTATGCACGGTTGCATCTATTCAACACAATCATTCTCTTCATATTCGCTTACTAATAATAATATTACATTACAAAATGTATATCATTTACTAAAAAGATTTAAAATATTTTTATTACAATTCAGTCAGTATTGACAGATTAACCTGCCGTTGGTCAATGCGAGTGCAGTCGTGCTGTACCAAATGGTATCTTACTCTTACTTCATGTGTAATCAAAGAAATAGCTTAACCGTTACAGATAGTACTATGGTAATATTTCCCCTAGCACGCAGATTAACGCGGTTGATATCGTAGCGAGGCTACAACCAGTATATATACGGAAGAGAAGAAACATAGGATAAACTTCATGGTACCCCCTTGTCTAGCTCTAGTGCTGATGTCTAGGGCAAAGTCCCTCACCGCCTCCTCGCCCTTATGTACTAAAATGCTCACGGTTGAGGAAAACCCTGTACCCTATGTGATAGGAATTACCACACAGTGCTCGCCAGTCGGGCTAATTTGATTTTATCAAAACTACATGATGAAGATGAGATGACACACTGTTGACGTTACTCACCATCTGACGATTTTCACAGCGCTGTCTTAGGTAATATCCATAGAAGAGTTTACTTACAGCTGTCAGGCATCTTTCATTTAATTTCAGAATCCTTTAAACCTGTGTTTCCCTGGAACCAAAAATGTACCAAATTTGTTAATAGTAAGAAGTCTTATGTTATAAATTATTTCTATCTCATTAGCTTTTGCAGGGTATTTACTCAGGGGAGGTATAGAAGAGGCTACGATGACAGCTGTGGGCTTCTTATTAGCTGAGGGAACGCCATTAGCGTAACAATACGACCTGAAGCCATCGGCCTCGGTGGTCTAAAGGCTAGCGTGCCGGACTGATATGCTGAAAGTTCCGGGTTCGAGCCCCGTCGGTAGCATTAACTTTTTGTCCAAGATTTTTCATTATCTGCAAGTTTGGTTGGTTTGGTTCGGTTATGACAGTTTAATTTTATTATTAAGTCATTATAAAATTTTAATTGAGCAATTTCTAGTTTTTTTTTAAACAGAATTATTTTTTCTATTTTGTTATATTATTTCATTATCAGCAAGTTTGGTTAGTTCGGTTAGGTTATGATAGTTTAATTTTATCAATAAAAAATAATAAAATTGAATTTGAGGCATTTATAATTTTATTTTATGAACAGAACTATTTAGCGATTAGTACTTCATTGCCAAAGTGCTCTCTACTACAGCGCTGCTCACGGAGGAATTTTGAACTAATGCCTCAATCGTACCTCCCCTAAGTCAGACCCCTTTTGCAGGCGATACAAATCACAAACACTATACATAAATACATAAATTGCGTTTTGATTTTATTAAGACAGATTTTATATTTATTGATTTTCAACAATTATCATATAATCTGTTATTTTTCACCTGTTTTTTTTACCCTGCGTAAAAACGTAAACCTAGCATTGAGAGTAACACGGTTGATATTGTAGCGAGGCTCCCCACAGAGAAGTAAGAAACAGACGATACACTTCATGATACACTTAAGTGGTGGCTAGCTCTAGAGCTGGTGTCTAGAGCAATGTCCCGACTGCCTCGATTGCCCTCATTTACTGCCATGCTCACGGTGGAGGAAGAGCCTATGCCCTGTGGGATTGGAATTTTCACACAGTGCTTGCCGTTTGGGCTCTTCCTTGCTTGTCACAAGTATATTTCCGCCCCAACATACCAGAGCCCGAAGTGCACAGTTGTTGTCCCATAAGCATGTTTCCTCTGTACCTTACTTCTCTGTGGGCTCTCCGTCTAGCCTCACATTCCTGACATTACGATCTTTGACACCCTTTCTATCCACTTCCATACACAAATATTTGTGGAACGGATGTAACTTGTAACATACACTTATTCAAAATAGCCGGAGAGCGAGCTGATCTAGAGCGTGGGACTTTAGCCCGTCCCGGGTTCAAATCCCACCAAATCACCAATGGATTTTATCTAAGAGACAAACCAACCAAACCACTAGGTCTAGCCTGAAGTAATGTTAAAAAGAATCCTGGGCTCAAGCCTAGCGTCCTAGAACAAACAAAAATTGCCAGAGTTTCATGACCATAGGTACAGGTATGAAAACGGTTTCTTTATAAGTTGTAAGTATACCTTATTAGATATGATCTCACAGTGCTATTAATGAGGTTTAACATTTAACTAAATGTTACCCGGTCTGCTGAAACTCATGAAGAGATACCTGTCAGTGGTAAAGCTCGGAGGAAGATGGTCGTCCAGTCGTCTACTCGGACTTTTACGGGATCAGTAGATTCTTAGTGATTTGCAACGCAGATCAGTTATTCCACTAATTGTTCCTCATCCTTTTTAGTGTGCTAACCGTACTGTATTTCTATTGATATTAATTTTTACTTTTGGTTACAAGAAATGAAAACGTTATTAAGATTCCATCCAGACCGAAATTTTTTCAGGTTTTAAAATCATTGAATTGAAAACCATGGCATCTTATTTAAACCAAAATACTAAGGGATTAGCTTTAGCAATTTCCAAAATGAAAGAATTTGTTTAATGTGTTTTATACCAGCATTTTGCATAATCATTCTTCAGGCTCAGCGCCTAGATTAACAATCTCTAATGATAATTTGCACCTTTAGCATAATCTGATCCAACGGGATGCTGGAAGGGACAAGCTAGAAGAAACAATGAAGCTAAATCAATTTTGATTTAGTTTCAGTAAAAACCACGCTTGAGTTATACAATCATTAATTGAAGTAGGAATTCCCTAAATACAAACTGTTTTTATCTTCATAACTCATAACAAACCATTAATGTCTACACAGTTTTTGATGGATCTAAACTAAAATAATAAAAAAAGAGGATAAAATCACATATACCTGAAAATGATCGGCTTATTGCAAACTTTAGTTGTCTATTTCTATTACACAGAGACTTCATTCAATAAGCAATATCCAATACCTTAACAACAATTATTGAGCTATTCACTTATAGAACTTATAGTTAATTTTGAACAAGCAAACGTGTTATAGTCTTTGCCACCTTAACTTAAAGCAGCCCAAACTGACCTGCAGGGACATTATCAGCTGGTCCCCCACGATTCTTTTACAACACTATTAGCGACACTTCCGTGAACGACCTATTTCAATATTAACTTAAAAATTAAAATAGGATATAGTTTCTATTTGCAAAAGGCAGTTTTCAAATTAATATGAATTTGAACTTAATTAGAGCATTCTCATTAACTAGTTTTAATCGTTTAAATAAAGGAATCAACATAAAATTATCCCTATATCACAACTTTTATTAGTTACCTACTTTATACTATTTTAAGTTTCGAATATTGATCCCCGTATACCTAATATTCAGTTTGGTCGAAAAAATACAGACAAGTCAATTTGCACACCACTTAACTCCGCAAAAGTATTACCTTTACAACAAACATTACCAGTTTACAAAAAAATACTTAAAGGGTTTACAAAAATCATTTACCTTTAAGACTTTGGAAAAAATAACAAGTTCAAGAGTACTTACGGTCTGACGACTTCCTGGACATAGTGTTGTCTTAGTTTATGGTTCGGGGAAGTCTGCTTATGCCTTTACAAATATTTTTCTTAAATTTCAGTTCTTTTGTTTCCCTGGCAACAAATATGTTCAAAGATAGTAAATGTGTAAAGGCCTACACAGGTTGTCTCAGACCTCTCTTGAGGATTTTGATATTTGTGTACACATTAAAATTAAGAAAGATGCCTGTGTAGTGTGTCATTTTTAAACAAAATCCAAATCCCTTAAGATTTAACATTCATTAACCTAAAGTGTTTCATGTAGCAAATAAAAGATATAATTTGTAATTTTTATAAACAAATTAAATCATTGGTTCACAAAAATATAAAAACTTAACTGATTGCGGCATAACAGTGTATCGGTCAATCAACATTTTTAGTTATTGTAAACCTATTATAGTGTGCTTATAGGGTTTTGGTGTACACTTTTATTGTAGATTCAAATTTACAAATTTGTAAGGTAAGATGTAAAATTTTAAGAATAAATTAGTAAAATGCTTTTGTAAATTTGCTGTGTTACTTTTAACAGTAAATAGTAAACCAGTAACAGTGATATTTGTGCCCTGTTGAGGCCTAGAAGATTATTTTGAAGTCATGAAACGTATAATTTAAACGGAACAGAGAACCAAGGGATATTACCTAGATCTGACAATCTTAAAATTTTTCCAATTACGTTTAGTTTAAAATAATTTTAAGTGTCCATTAAACCACATCATGTCTAAGCAATCACAACTATTATTGACAATTTTCAAACCACGCACAATGTCTGAGTATAATAACATACATTGAACTTTATTATTGGTTTTTAAAAGTAATGGTAACGTAGACAAAGCAAGATCCCCCGCCGCAGCAAACCTGCCAACTAAGCGAATTTCCATTTGTCTGAATTGATTTTCAATTAAATATATTTGTTTAACATTAGGTTTAATGAGTATCTAGGTTTGCTGCTCCAAGGAAACTAATAAAGTGTGTTTTTTAGTAAAATATTGATAGCTTAAGTATAAAATAAATAAATTTGCCAAGTTTGATCAAAATATATCCATAAACAAGCAAACTACAACATTTCACAATATTCTCCATAACAATAACATGGGAATTTTAAATTTACAATTTTTTTAAATTTCTCCGTTACTAATAACCGAACAAAAATACTTTTATATACAAAATTATTTGTTTTTTAAACTCTTTAAAAAGGTCTAAAGAGAAATTGGGAAATTTTGTGTTTTGAGGGTCAAAAGTGAGAAAACCCAATTTTTACCCCATAAAACCCCCCGTAAAGCACCGTTCCCATGGTCCGATCATGCTGGTTCGCAAGCTCATTCAAGTTTATCCCGCTTTATATAATACTATAATACTATAATATTTGTATATATATAAATCTATATATATATACATATATAAAAATTTGAACGAATGGTGTTTTTGGCCTCTAGGGACATCAAAATGAAAAAGTAAATCGGTCCCGGGTCTAGGTCTTACCGTGCCACCTACGGTAACAGCTACTTCCTATAGGGAAATTCGCTAAAACTATTAATTAGCTCATAAACCATCTTTGAAAGACAAGTGAGAAAAAACAAGCGTTAGGTGATTCAAGACCTAAAATATACAAGTATAATGTATTTTATAATGTAAATACAAAATTTCAGGGCCAAGCAGAGAATATTCAGGTGTACACTACACCTAATAACTTCCACCTGTTAAATATCTGCTGCTATTCATATCTACACAGTGTAATATGCAACTATATAGATTCTACGTATAAAAGTGGTTTGTGTAATGCATTAGGTATACTAATGAACTTTTGTCAACATGGTAAATAATCATTTCACAGTGTCCAACTTTTAGTTATTGACTTGGAATTCTTTACTTTGTTGTTAACAAAACATAATCTTTTTTGCATTTTTTTAAGTGGATACCCCTTTAACCTAGGAATAGAATGTAACCTTCTCATCATTTGATGGTTATTCAAAAGAAAATTATATTTTATGTACAAATCTCATTGAATTTTATATTACAAATATATACACTAAAGCATTAATTTAGTTTTACACTAACCTATACGTTTAAAGGGCGGAATAAATACGTTTTCCTATTAAAACTGTGTTTCTGAATCACCCTCGGGAAATGTAATCTTGTGAGAACATTTTTTCACAGATCTATCACATGGTCGACATATAAAGTCGTAATTCTTTAACATGTAAATATATTTACCTACAGTTCTACTTATTCATTACAAAAATATCTCTTTGGTATTCAATATAACTCATAGGCGAGGGATAATTTAATATTATTTATACATAATAATAAACATTGCGAAGATTTACTTGTCATTAAATATATTGTCACACACATTTCATAGTGACAAGCTTACTCAATACTCATATTCCATGGGACATCCCGATGGTTATGTTTGAAATTGTTTTCGTAAAACTTAATAGTTTTTATCTGCTTAAATATAATGATAGTTTTCGTTGTGATATTTTACGTGCCCATAAAAACGTGTGTGTAGTATATTATCTTTTAAATCGTCCATACTTATGGCATGCGTCAGGAGTATGGTAGGCAAAGTAGACCATGAGACTCCCTGGTGTTTATTTTATTTGTTGAGTGCTGGCTATTTTATAATAACTGTAAGCACAACAAAATCACAGTGACTGACAATAAATTATTATTCAACTATGCTATCTAACAGGTTGACGTTAGATAGGAACAAAACGATGGTTTGAACTGTTGGAAAAATAATGTTAAAAGTACCAATGACGTAAAAACAAACACAAAATAAAAGTACAACAAACCAAAAACTTTCCGGTAAATTAATTCTACCTTAACCTTAAACTAGTTTTGGCATAGCAAAAAAAGAAGAATATGATGAACAAATATATTGCAAGAGGCTACGTTTTGGCTAATCTATATTCTGAGACATATTGATGTATCGCTCACTGATTTATTCATCCAAGGCCAGACTGATGGACGGTCGTACACAATATTTATGTTGTTCTTTACATTGTTGGTGTCTCACCAGTGACATTTCAAAAAAAATAATATTTTCAAAGTAAGTTGTATAACTTAATAAGTAAGTTTGAGAACTGTTCTTTAGCTTGAATAACAGTTATTGTACTCAACATAACTATATTGTCTGACTTAATCTTGAAACTTCCATGTTGTAAAAACAAAGCTAACCAATTTCAACTAACACAGAATGATTTTTTAGTAGATACTCGTATTTTTTCAATTACACTATCTATCTATATATTAATAGGCAAGCATGTTTCTTTAAAACCTTTTTTCTCAGCTTGTGTGCATCGTAGGGAAAATCTACGCATACTGTTAGAAAGCTATTTTCCTGTAGGTGTGCAGAATCCCTTTATAAATTAAAATAGGCTCAAAAATAAGCACAAAAAATGAATTTAAAATTTTGAAAAATTTAACATGGATATTATGAGTTGCCATGCTGGTGACGAAATAACAACGAAATATAAACAGAAAATCAAAACAAATCAAGGAAACTCCAATCACATGTTCTATTCAAAGTGTGGAATGAAAATAAAGAAGTTTGTACATTAAATATTTTTGGTCGAGTTTCGACCACTGGACGACCTCTAGTTCAGTTAAATGTACTTTAATAGTTGTTAGAGATAGTCTCTCAAAGTATCTTATATATAAAGGATTTTTTTCTTTTTCGAGATCGATTGGCTCTTCTATTCGACCAATTTTCATGATTGGGGTCTAAAATTGAAGGTACGAACGCACAGATTACACATCAAGCATCTTAATATATTTATCTACTGTATTACTAGATCAAAAACATAAATTTGATTTATTTTCGAAATCTTACTTGAATTTAAGATGTATTTAACCAGTTATAATTATATAAGCCTATATAATATATTTTGGTCTAAGAACCTTAAGTGAAATACCGGCTTTCATTTAAGCTATTCGTTATTCAAATCGGACGAGTTTCAAGCAAATGCAAGGTGAACAGCCAACATAATAATTATTGTTACAAGGGGTTTCTATTATAAAATATCAGTAACTCCAGTATTGTTAATGTTTTTTTATATGTTTTGCACTCAAAATAATCAGTAAATTATCGGCTTTAATTTAAACTATTGATCGTTTGAATCACTTAAGTTAAAGATACTGTATTACTTATACAAATATCATCAACTCTGTATTACTCAATCAAAAATCACCAATTTGATTATTTCTCTGACATGATATTTATTTCAACTCTGCGGAGCAGCATGGGGTCCTCTAGTATTTATTATTTCATAATATTATTTTTTAGAGAACTGTACTTTGAATTACACAATATTGACAGTGTGTCACGTTAAATGCTTTTTAATAAATAACATATTTAAAAAAAATCTAAAAAATCTTTAAAAAATGCATACGTTATTATAATGAATTTCGGAAACAGAGACTATGTAAAAGAAATGTTTAAACAGAGAAACAGGTAAAGTGTTCAAAAGTAATTCATCTTGCAGGAGTGACAGAGAACAAAGCTCTATTGTTGTGTTGAGACAAGGACCGTGTCAGACAGACGTTAGTCAGGAATACATGCGACTTCCTGGAACAATGGAAAATGGATGAAAATGTTTTTGTTATACAAATAATTAAAAGACTATGATATTAATACATTAACATGTTAGTACACGAATCAAGGGGTAAATTACAAAGGCATTAATAAACTACAAAGAAGAGAAGAGGTGCTAAAAAGAATAAAACAACAATATGTAGGTAAAAATGAAAGGCGACATAATAATCCATATAACCCTTAACATATAGCCCGAATAATCCATAAAATTGTTATTGTATTTCATTCTTAGGTTAATTGAAATTAACCTTATTCTGAAGAATTTACGATGGCACGTAAACCGAAGTTTTCATCAACATACAAATACCATAATAGTAACTAAATGGATTGCAACAGAGCCAAATATTTTAAATACATTTTTCTAATAGTGTTATTATGTATTCAAGGATCAATTGAAATCAATTTAATCGCCGTATAATCTTCACAGCTGATGCAGAAATCAAGTTAATATCCTTAACGGTAAAGGAAGTTTACCCCACGTTAGACAACCATATAAAGCAATATTACGGAAATTACTCTTGGGAAATTTGGTCCTGTCAACATTTGTACACCAATTTATTGGGCTATAAAAGGATTTGTTTGTAATTCCATCGTGGATATAAGAGGTAATTATACTTTAGTTAAATTCACTTTTAATTTTCTTTTGTTATGGCCAATTCAACTTCTATTGGGACAATTTTTTTTAAGTCGCTGATTAATAATCACTATTCTATTAGAATCGGTTAAATTGTATCAATATAAAATTAATGGGCAAAAAACTTGTTTTTATTACATATTTAAATAATGTAAAGATTAGTACAAACATCTTTATCCTCATACACGTTTTATCATTGACTATAACAGTTGACTATTGACTATTGCAGTATAACAATAATATAATGTATAATAATCTGTAGGTATATATAGTCACTGGTTTTATGCATCCATGAATAATTAATGCAATATTATATTTGAATAATTTAAAAATGAAAGTAAAAAATTTATATTTTTTAAATATGGCCAGTGATTAGAGTACATAGATAAAATCCACACACATAGATTTTTACATCGATACATAGATTTTTAGTTTATAGAAAATGTCGAAGTAGAAAAATCAAAACGTACAAATTACATCTATTATATTTATTATTATAGCTATATGCATTTTCATAGATATTGTAAACTTTTAAATTGATGTTTGCTTTAAAAACTATTTATTTTACCTTCAAGACATAAAGTAGGTAGTTACCATGCAGTTGTGCAGTCCATTGTTTACTAGGATTCAATTGCCATAGTTGACCCGGACTTTGGATTGCTCAAGTTACCAAGTTGGAGCCAATTCTACTTAAGGCGTATTCACGTTCATTGTTATAAATGCTTTATATTTTTTTCGTTCAATAATTCAAATTAACTTTCTCTAGTATAATTTAAACTACACATACATATTTAAGGCTACAAATAAGAAATGTACTAAATTAAAAGTCAAAGTCAACGTTAGTTAACGTTAGTGGTCTTTTAAACACAGGTAATTATATATTTTCCATATCGAAACATGGCTAAAAGTGTGATTCAACTAAGTTAGTTTTAAAATTATTTGGTATCAATCTTGAGATAAGGGTATCACTTATATGTACCCACCCACATCACCCCTTCAAATTGTCATTCTTGCAATCATTGAACTAATACGGACTTTGTTTAGGCTACTTACGTGTCAACGTAATAAAAACGTGTTCAATGTAGTCACCAAGGCTGCATTAACTATAGAAGTTATCGACACAAAGACCTCACCACAATAGCCCATTGTTCACCTTCAGTAACGTCTCATAACGTCCCATTTGACACCTTTTGACTGGCTTTCATTGAAACCGTTTAGCACCTGCAGATTTTAGTCATAAAGACCATGGGATAAAAGGTGCTAAAAACTCTACGTGAGTTTGCGGTTATTGTAGCTAAGGTTCACTCATTCATTTCTATCATAGCTTTTACTATAATACTTTAATTTTCTTTTACTAAATTAAATGAAATTGGTTCTGCGAAAATAATTTTGCAGTAGTATATGCCTACGTCGTAAAGAAATAAGCATGAATTCGTACGCAAACATATCTAAGACGAAATTACTCTATAAACACTAATTTACAGAAAACCTTAAACAATTGTAAAATTAATTCAATATTAAAAATCATAGTTTTTTTGTTTAATAATATGCTGTTACCAGAGACTAAGGATGGGTTTTGATAAAAACCCGAAATATACAGCATTTTTTTGTAATTTTTTATAATTTTAATTTAGGATGAGTAACCAACAAACCAAGAATAAAATTAGTTCAACATTTTACGAATTTGCAAGGGCATAATACGCTATACATTTTTAAAATAATTTAACACATCTGAAAAACAAGGTGCCAAAATTATCATATTGATTACCAAACATTGATGTTGCTTGGATCACAAGAATATTAATCTGTTTATTTTAATATATTCCGTCTTAAATACCTATCATACGTTATGAGACGTTACTGAAGGTGAATTAAATAATATGTGTCCTAGGCCTTTAGTATGATTACATCCCAAATTAAACATGTATTTGTAAGGTATATTATTAGAAGATAAAATGGTACAAAATACCCATTGAGACGAAATACACTCGACAACAACTCATATCTAGCGTGAATGATACCTTTTATCTCTAAAGTCAGTGAGACGGCAAGTCATTGTTTTGAATTGTAGTTCATCTGTTAAGACAGCTTCACTCCTCTATGCCATGTAAGAGTTACTTTGGAATATTACACGTAAATGGTAATACACATAGCCAACCTTGAAGTTTTAACTATTTATATGAAAACATGAGTCTTTTAAACGAGGTGCCTAACTAACGTAGTATAGCAAGTTAAAAACATTGACATCTAATGATGGTTTATAGTTTTATAACCCTTCGACATAATTTATTTTTTAGTGGTTGGTTGCTTTTTGTTACTTGTATTTGCCCGTCCACCTGGACCACAGGAGCCTATGTGTGGAAAGTATCCAGCAAAGCAAGTGGCAGGTACAGTACAAGGGTAAAATGTACTGACGAAAGATAGTGGCAGGTACCAGGATCCGAAGCCACGACATCGCTGGCTTTTGCCCGAAGTTTGTAGCGATCCTGACTAAGCCGCAGACTCACTATACTATATTTGATGATTGTACCTACTTTTGGAAATGTAAATGATTATGTAAGACACAGGTATGTACACATATAGCCAAAGTACTCATTTAGATGTGTCTGTTAGTCTTATTGAATTTCTTTGATATCATAAATGGTACGATCGTAGTAATAGCATACACGAAACAATCAAAAGTTTCCTCTAAAGAGACAAAATTAAATATATCTTGATAGGCTGTAAATGCATTTTACATATAGTTATTATATTTAAATTTTTTTTTATTGAGTTGGCCAAAGATTATCTACATCAAATGAGATCAGGGAAAGGCATAAAAAGAAGGTTATCTGGTAGAGAATGACCAGGTGTTCAACAATGGCCCAATATCTCGTACATTCAGAGAGCGCTTCCCTCAGTTGAAAGATTAAGAGAATCCTTTACACATGGTTTCTTTCACTTATTATGTGAAACATGAAGCCTTGCTGAGTTTCCTTTACCAATTTTCATATTATACGAATTGGGTACACTCCCTTTTCGTCGTTTCTCGCAATCAAATAAGAAATTAAAGCTTGAAACAAGCTATTTGTGGTCTTACTTCACGCACAATCTTTTTAAAACATCCAGTGAGATTTTAAGCCATTAATTCAATAACTTTAGTTTCATTATTACGAGGGATTTGCTTCGACCCCTGAAATAGATTATTTAAATGAGTCATTATCAGAAGTTGAGGGACCAACTCCTAGACTACAAAACCCACAATTTCCAACCTAAACTTATTACTTTCATTTCAGAATCATTTAAAAAATTTGACATAAAATAAAATAACATAAAATAACAATTAATTGGCTTCAATGAAATAAAGATAAAAAATAAGCGTTGCAGAATCTCGAACAACCAATTAATTAATTTACATTCGTGTTCTTCAACCATGAGAAATGGCTAACTTATTGTTTATCCAGGCGAAAACTAATTTCTAACAGTTGTTATATTCCTGTTAGCAGAATAGATTGGTTCAGCAGAAATCCATCATAGAATTTTCCAACTTAAAATAACTTCATAATTGATGTTGTTATGCACAAACACCACTTGTACTAAGAGTTAGTTGTAGGTTATAGATGACCAAAATAGCCTTAAGTTGAAATACGTAACTACTACAGTAAATTTGGTTAATCCAGTAGACACAAACACAATAAAACCCTCTAGATGAAGGTATTTTTTCCGTTGGGTGTTAAAATATTTCCGGGTATTTTTATACTCTATTATTTATTAACATTTAGGTGATTTTGTCACCTCCTCTAGGTCTAAGACATTAATACTCTAGCAAACGAGATTTATTGCATGATTATATCAACATCAAAAGACCAAAAAGTTAACATCTCCTTTGTTTACCACCTGAACTTCAAAGCAATAGAGTTAAATAATTGATCGTGAAACGAGTCCCAGAGCAAATAAACTTCGTTATATCCAGTTTACAACTTTCCTAATGGCCTTCCCTGCAGTCCTATCACTGCAAGTTTGTCGCTTGGTTTTATGCTTTCGCACCTGT
The DNA here is from genome assembly GCF_028750875.1 of Macrosteles quadrilineatus. Classification (NCBI taxonomy): domain Eukaryota; kingdom Metazoa; phylum Arthropoda; class Insecta; order Hemiptera; family Cicadellidae; genus Macrosteles; species Macrosteles quadrilineatus. The sequence continues at coordinate 31,000,927 of NW_026542598.1, read as the reverse complement.
TCTCCCAGAGAATGTTCGTCCTCGATAAAAGTCTGAGATTCAAGAATCGGTGTCCTATTCTTTTGCGCACACGATTTTTCTCGGAACTAGTTTCACCTTCTTCCTAAACATATTTACTATAGCCTATTACTAATAATAGATATTTCTACTGAAATGTACACAGTGTTGTACAGGTATTTGGAACTGTCAAAATTTTGTTGTATAAGTTGATAAAATATAGTAAACGCTAGATGCCAGTTTTTCTTCGGCAATTCACTGTAAGCCTTCCCGATTGCTAAAAAATCCAAGTTTAAATTTAATACCTTTGTGTAGCCTACACAAAACAACATTTTGGTCATCTGTGACTAAAACACACACACACACAGATGACCAAAATGTTTTCTCTCAATTTAGGGTGATTTTGCAACTTATGATGAACACAACGGCATATTTCTTCAGTTATGTAATGCCTGGGACAAGCAAAAGTCATCATAAAGGTTGTTATAATTTAATTTGAATATTGTAGTGGTTTGCACTACGCAAAAAACATGCTACAAATTAAAATTAATTTACAATAAAAAATAAATTCCAAACTCAAGCTTTGTTTTGGGATTTACTTTTTTCAATGCGTAGAGAATTAAATAAATTAAATTATAATTATTAAATAATTTGAATAAATAAATACAACAAATTTTTCTCTGCACAAATTAGACGCACTCTTTTATTGGAATGTACAAACCACGATGGAAATATTTATATTCAATTGACTGCTGTTAAAGTTGTTTCAATACTTGAACCATATTCCTAATTAGCAATAGTGTTTTCCAAAAAAAGTTTATACTTGAGTTTAGTTATAAATGTTAGAGTAAGATGTTATCCAGTCAGATAGTTCGTTCTTGCGGAAGTTAAAGAAGCAACGTTTTATATTTTGCCACCGAAATTGTGGCCGTATCCCCAGAGCATCGTAAAGTTCGGCCTATCTGAGATTTGAAATAACTATTTCATGGATTCAGACCAAATCTTCCATTTTTCTTTCAAAGTGTATTGTCATCTCACAGCAATTCTTGCTGTACTTAGCTGGTAAGTTTTTAACTTAACCCAATTTACAACTACCACAAGACACTTTTTACGACTAAACAAGCTCACATTTTGGTATTTCTGATTTTTTTAACTTCATTGCCAATTAGCTTATATGAATCGTTATATTGTTATCTATGAGTTTTAGTATTATTAGGAGTTTATTGTGAATAAGACTCAACATGTTGTTTTTGCTAGGTAAAAGAGTATGTATTTTACATTAAATAATTAGTTTTATACCAAGAACTGTTTAAAATCATTTTCTATTTGTGATTTCAGTACCTAACAAAAACAACTGTTAATAGAATTGTAAAAGTTTAAGAAAACCGGATCGGTAAAAAAATCTTAACAATAAACTCTCAATTTTAGCTATTAAAAACACATTGAGTCTTATTTACATAAAAGCATCAATAACACTCTCAAAGAAATCCAAGCAACAATGCATACTAGCTGGCCGGAAATGAAGTCAATAAAAAAGGGATGCCAACATAAGAGCTATCTTTTAAAAGTGTCCCACAATTGTTCTAGTTATTTGGGTTGTGTAAAAAAATCCGATAAAAAGTTAAACTGCGTCCTTACAGGTTAACCTTTTTATGACTTATTACTATAGGAAGTATTGTTGATAAATATTTGGATTGTTTAAAATGCTTGCTCAAATGTAAGACTATATTTAGTATTTGGAAATAAACTAGTTAAGTCTAATTTTCATTTCCTCGCTCAAATATCTCCAGAGAGTTACACTCCAGAGAGAGGACACCCTGTATAATACATAACCGATGCTGAGTTTCGAGTTAAGTTATCATCACACATGAATTTTTATTTATAATTTCTATCTATTTAGTGGCAAAACCAATGCATAATCCAATTATATTATAGCGTGAAAACCATGTATTGTCATGACAATCTTCTCTTTAAGTTTTATGAATACTCACCTCGTTCTGATCATTGTAAAATACACAATACAGTCACGATTCTCTCTCTTTTATTGTAAAGTACTAGTGGTTATTAAAGATTAAAGAAGAATATTGGCAAATGTAGAACATCCAATTTCTTATCAGAAAGAAGCGAATTCGTAAACTATGGAGGATTTTAAGGGATGGTCGGGGCTTCAAGTTCAATCTTTTTTTTTTATGAGTTATCCTTATCGTCTAAAGTAGTTTCTGTAAGTTTACGTTTTGTGTTATGAATACCGAAAGTTAAATAAATAAACACATTCGATAAAACTCACTTAAATGTATTTTAAGGAAGTTTGCTGTTATATTATGTTACACATGTATTCTGTGTTTAATGATTAACTTGTAGGTACTGTGTAATGGCAGGAAAAAACCATGATTTCAATCCTGATTTTTACATCTCAAAGCTTTGGAATCTTCTTTGAATGTCAACCAAAAACACAATTAGTTAAATATGGTACACATGATGATGAACAATGTAGATTTGTGCTCACTCTATGTTGATCTGTGTTTAGTCTATATAGGCTAGTTTATAAAATATGTTTGGTCTTAATTTTAAAATACACATAATAATGACATAAAAATTACAAACTAACTTTTTTACCTAAACTAAATTTATAGGTTCAATTAAAATGTATTTTTCTGTTTTTAATGTATGCTTTTGAAAATAAAAACGTCAACCACAGTATCTTATTATAAAAGTATTTAAAGCTCACCACTAATTTTACTTTTAAGATATGGTATAGTAATATTGCTTAAAGTGAATCCAATATTTTCTTTTATTTTCCTATTTGACCATTGAGAGGAAGGACTAACAATATTCACAGTCAATATGTCGCCCGTGGTTCCTTTTGATTACCCAAGGGAGTTTATAAGGTCAGGCCAGAGCTAAGGGTTGTATATCATATCTAGCAACTTTAGCTTCAACCTTATTTTAGGCCATAAAAGGTTTGTTAATTCTGCTCAATGAATATAGTCTAGTGCCGTTTTGAGTAGCAAAAAAATATTGATATTTTTATGGGTTTACAATAGTTTCCTAGTAGTCCAACTTAAATAGGCGGCAATAGAATCAGGATGTGAAAAATCATGCCATTCAGAGACGTTTAATTAAATGAAAATGAAATGAAATTTTTTATTTATACAGACAAAAGTTAGGGCCACATGGCCCTTTGTTACACTTAGCCTGTACATAAATATAATAAATATATTTTAACAATTTAATCAATATAAAATAAAACAAAATCATTAATATCATGACTCAATTCCATTAAAGCATCTGTAATTTGAGAAAATGTCCTAAAGCTCAGTCTAGTAAAATTTACTTAGATTTCTTTATATTGTGAGAAATAGCTATTTGTTTATTAAGAGAGAAAAGTCCCTCATTACTGCTCGAGAACTGTAGAATTTAGATGGCCTCGTGAAGAATAAGTACTGTATAATGTACAACAATCAACAATTGATTAGCTGAGTGCGGCCATAGATTTCTAGAGCGACAAGAACACGGTGGTCGTAATTTAAACACGATTAACTACAAACATAATTCACTTATCATTACACATATATTAACTTTTTAGTTGTATATATTATGTTATTTAGGTTATACTAGCTGTGTGCCCGTTCTACGCACGGGGATCTTATCATAGTCAGTTAAAACCTTCTTATATAAAGCACAGCAGTTGGTTTGCATACTTTCAGATATGCTGACAAAACTATTCCTTCGCAAATACAGTATCTGACAGTTTCAAGCCAAAACTAATGCTTCGCAATTAAATGTCACCCGAATCTTGTTGGTCCATATGTTATATCCAATGATTAAACTAAATAAACGGTATCAGCATTCTGACACATACTTTCTCCCATAAGTTTGTCAACAACCTTTATCATGTGTAAGCGGTGAGAGTAAATATATGGAAATGGGATTTGTACAATTTTGTTCAGAATTTAAAGGACTATAACATAATGGTTAAAAGTATTTAAGGTACTACCTCAACCTCTTAATTTAACACTTTATTCGGGTTGACATTTTCATTATCAAGGCGCTCTTGTCCTTTCCGTGAAACATTGAGAAACAAGGACATTAATGCGTTACCATCATACATACACACAAAAATACCGAACTTAATTAGGGAATCTGCTACGCTTTAAGCATAAAAAGATACATATAAAATTAGTACTTGAAATCTTTGTTAATGCCATAAAATTTGATTATAACAATTTATATTTGCTTGGACCGGAGATGACTCGAAATTCTCTCGAAATGCTATCTGAATTGGTTTGCTATATGAAATGAAGTACAGTAGGCCTACTATAGACGATTTAGATTGGTAATTTGTAATAAAAATTACCAAAATAGGCCACGAACTATTGATACATAAACAACGTTCAAAGTGTTTAAAAAATTCATGATGGTTTAGTTAAGAAATTATACAGTTAAGACATCAATTAAATTGAATAGGCCTACGCCTGTAATAAATAAGGTGCAACACCAACGATAACTAATTTGTAAATTACTGTGATGTGTTGGTACGTAAAAATGATTCTTGCTGCTACTAAAGGTTAAAAGGAAAAGAACCAGTACCGTACCAAAAACCAACGTTTACAGTTAAGAACTGTAGTACAGCCGACCAATTATATGCGTTAATCAAGGTTATTGATCTCTTGGTTTTGGATTTTCTCGTAAAAAGTTATCGGCAATCAAAGTTATTTCCCATTAATTGCTTTATTTGTACACAACTTTTAATGTAAACTTATCGGTGTCAGTTTGAAAAAAAAACCTTATACAACATAACTTTCTGTTATTTAATAGATTACGTATTCTCTAAACAATGGTTGCTGGTATATATATTAACATTATAAGGAAATGCGACAAAAATCACACAACGTTGGGTATTTGGACGTTTATAATTTTATTTCTTAAGTACCTAGGTAGGCCGTGTATTCTGAGGAAAAGTACCGGTATCAAGGATCGTTGTCGAAAGGGTTGTTATAAATAATTGGGTAAGCATACGTACCACACGTACCCAAGAGAAGGGCTATGGGCCTATTGGCTGTATGGTCCAGCGATTGCATCACACGGTGAGTAGGAACTATTGACTTTATATAGTCAATGGTAGGAACAGAAAGTGACACATTGGAAAATCGAGTTCAGCATCATCCGTAAACCTCTGTTACAATCACCCACTGCAGTTGTAATTTTTTGCTTTACACTTTACACAACCGCCATTGAAGAGCCGTCAATGAGTGGAACATTGTTTCTAAGCTATTGGCGACGGAAATTAGTAAATTTAAGTTTCCCAGCCGTATACAACACTGATTCAATCTTGATTCAATGTCTTCTTTCTGGTTATCAAAACTCCAAAACAATTTTATACACATATTTCTGGTTCCTGACCTGGATGATGCCTAGTTATTTAATTTACGGTTACACTATATTATTCCACTTGCGATTAATTAAATCCTTTATGTAATAAAAACGTTTTTAATCTCACTTGGATGGGATTTGCCTTCAAAACGTGATCGAAAATGGTTGTGGTGTTTGTAAACATTTCAGTGACAGCTAGAAAAAATAATCTTGATCCGAACAGCTGTTCGTTGTTTCATAGATGATTATGTGATACAAATTGAAAGAAAACTTGACAAAAATCGCACAAAACTGCATTTTTGAACGGCCGTAATTTTAATTAAAAAGTAGTGAGACCATATTTTAATGGCTAAAGACACTCTCGCCAATTCAGTGAATACATTAAAATGACTTGGGTCTTGATAGGTACTCTCGTTTTCCTGGAGAAGATTGCGTAAAATGCCATCTTGAGTGTGTCAGACAGACAGACAGACAGACAGACAGACAGACAGAAATTTAGATGAGACTTGTTTCGGCTTCTTTAATGTATAAAACGTAAAAATAACCTAAAAATGTATGATTCTGAGCAATGTACAGACAAAACTCTAATTTTATTTATATAGATTTGCTTTTTTAGGTTTTGTTATTTGCTTATCGGTTGTTTGTGTTTTATATTACCGCTAACAGTGAAATCAGCTTATTTAGAGAGCGGCAATAGTAATTCCCACTCTAAAGCAGAAATGAACTATATTTTCGTACTGTTTACAGGTGTGGCAATGTGATCATTTCCATGCAATGTTAGGAAAATTTAATTATGTACGTGTGAAATGTGCATTGCTAGTTTCATCCCAGAATTCAACCTCACTAGTAAGTAAAAGGTAGTCCTCGTTAAAGCTACATAATTTTACGGTACGATTTCTATGTTGTACCTTAAATATGCAGGTCATATAGAATGTGAATGAACGCAAAAATATTTAATTGGCTACAATTGAAATCAAAGATAGTTCAATAAAAACACACCACAGACATATTGTAGAAAGCTCTGCTTGATGCAAAAAAGATGTATTCTAATTATTTGCATTTTTTTAAAATCCAACTGGATAATTCAAGACAGAGACCTCTTCTATATAATAGCATGTTTACTAGGTACTAGTCCTAACACTTTTTCTTTTGAAAAACTAACTTAATACAATAATACCCCCACCGCAACAAACCTGCAGACTAAGCGAATTTCCATTTGACTGATTTGATTTACACTGAAATGTCTACTTAAAAATATAACATTTATTCCCGATTTAAATAGAATTAGTTTAACAAGTACTTAGGTTTGCTGCATCAGGGAGGGTAAAACTTTTGTAAAATGTTAATAGTTAGTAAGAAATAAAAACATTTTCCAAATTTGATCAAAATATGTTCATAAACAAGCAAACTACAACAGTTTACTTATTCTCCATAAGAATAACATGGGAATTTTAAATTTACAATTTTTTGGAATTTTCTCCGTAACCATTAGGTGCATAGTAACGCTTCAATTTGTTTTTTTAAGCTCTACAAAATGGTTTGGAAAGAAATTGCTAAATTTTATGTTTTTTGGGTCAAAAATGGGAAAACCCTATTTTTACCCCATAAAAGCCCCCGTAAACCCCCGTTCCCATGGTCCGATCATGCTGGGTCGCGAACTCGTTCGAAAAAACTTAGGTTTACACGTTTGTACCAAATTTCATCAAATCGGATCATTTTTGCTCGAGTTATCGTGCTAATGGACACACACACACACATATATATATATATATATATGTGTGTGTGTATGTGTGTCCAGGTCCCGCGTCCAGGTCTTACCATGAGTACTACGGTAATAGCTTATTCCCTATATGGGAAATTCGCCAAAAAGTGTACGATTTAATAAAAAGTGAACGATTTAATAAAAAGAGTACTTAAATAACCAATTTCACCTACAGTTTAAGAAATATAATTCATCACATGACTTATAAATAAAAAAAAAAATCTTGAACAACATTTAAATTTATAAACCTGTTACAAAATCATTTATCGGTATGTGTAAACTATAAGTAAAACTGCAAATGACAAGTTTACAAACCTTATTCATCACAGGGTAGTTGACCAATGACAAGTTAACTGGAAACGATCTAGCTGAATTGACATGAAATGTCAAAGGTCGGTTTGGCAGCAAATTTTGGGTTACAGTACAATTGCATTTCCTTTTTAAACTTCAGGCTGGTACGTTCAGAAAATCTTTCGCTCATTTCGTATTTTGTCAATTAGTTGAAACACTAGGTTTTTAAATTAGTCTCAACTAACAAGTAAGTTATGATTGAAATGTATTAAGTCCTCATTTGTTGAGTTATTTGTATAAGGACTTTAATTGTTTATAGAACGTAATTGTAGACGATAATGTTCATTATCTGGTGATGTAAATCAATTGTAATCATTTAACTTTCTTAATGTTTAAATATTTACCAAATAATGTCGATTTACTTTTTATACGTACCCAGAGGCCAAAAACCCACGTATATTTATTTATTTTATACAAAGCTATCAAGGAGCAAAAGCACACCTTATTACTTTCAAACTGAAGTACTTACTAAGTGTATTTAAATATTAAATTAACCTGAACATTTTTAGGGAATGTTTTAGTATAAATCCAGCTAGGTAAATGTAAATAGTTTAGTCTACAGGTTTGCTGCTTGGGGTGTTTAAGGTTCATAAAAATGGATTGAAATGTATTTTTCTATAAAGAATTCTGTCAACCAGGCACTCCATCCAACTCAGTTATAGAGTCAATTGTAGTGGTGGGGTTTAACGCAGTTATAGAGTTAATTTTGGTAGTGTAGAGCTTTAACTGAGTCATATGGTGTATGAAATCCCTGTAACTAAAAAAATGTCATAAAACATCGGGGTTTTAAAATGTAAAAGTTTAATCAGTACATATGAATCTATGTGAATAATCCAGACAATGTATGGATACATTTTGATTAAACTTTGCAAATTTATTCTATCCTAAGCTATCATATTATTATTATTTTACTAAAAAAACACTTCATTACCCCCCTTTAGCAGCTAACCTAGGTATTTGTTAATCCCTATGTTATTTAAATAAAAATATTGAAAACCCAATACTGGTAAAAGGAAATTCGCGTAGTCTGCAGGTTTGCTGTGGTGGGGGTATTTAAATTAATTTATTTTTGCTTAACTTTACAAAGCTTCGTGCAAGGAAGTTGTGTTTATGTTTTAACGTATGAATTTCATCATACATTCGATTTATATAAAATAATAATTAAAAAAAGTTATTTCATCCCATTACTATAAAACTTTACAATATCCGTAAAAAAAAAAACTAATTTTGTGAAATAAATCGGAACAATCTTAAAGATAATGGATGTTTGATGGTAGTAAAGAAAATTAATGGTCCAACAACTTGAACTGAAACTAATGATGAAGTATTATACTTTATCTCCCTCTTCCTTCATTTTATTTACAAGTTTCTAACAAGAAATATAATTACTATGATTACTACTATAATAGTAATGATTACTACTTCTTGCATCAAAAACTAAAATTTCAACGAGCAATGCTATAATAAGTTTGCACAAATAAAATCATTAATTGAAACTAAGGTAATATTATTTTCAAAGTACATGCTTCTTCATATCAACACATATTTCTACAGTAAAGTACAGTTGATAATAATGAAATTTTTTGCAAATCCTATATATGGCCCCATCGTAAGTTACTTTTAAATTGTTAAGACTAGTGACTAAATAAGTGTTTGTTTAAACTGCGACAGCTTTTATATAGAAACCAGCGAGCACATAACAAAGTTTTATTGTTGCACAATTTTATTATGTGCTCGCTGATAAAAACAAATAAGCTTTGTAAAACTTAAACAGTGAGTGGAAAAAAAATTAATACAGATTTCTTAATAATAATTGTGGCTGAAAAAATATGATATCACTATGCTATGTGTGTCATCATGGCAATACATTTCCATTATTTTCACCAAGATTTCTATAACGCTTTATATTACTATATTTGAGTCCATATGATTAAACCTTGAGAGCCCGAGGCTTTGGTGGAAACAATACAGACAACGTTGGAAGACTCTGTTTTCTCTGAGATTACACTTTCCATCAACACTAAAAGCTGGCCAAAATCTATGGACTTTGTAGTGTAACTAAATCTACAAGTAACACCTAATTGTATCTGTTTTATATATTGTATCTGTTTGTATCTTTTGTATCTGTTTTTGTAAGTGTTGTATGTAATTTAAATTATATGGAGGATAACATTTAAATTTACTGTGGCTTTTAAACATGGTTATATCAGGGGGCACAAAGTACTTTTACCTTTTAAGAATCTTTTACTTATAAAAAATTGTTAGACATTAAAAGTGTTTATTGATTACAATGAGGAATTTTGTTTTTTATTTACTTGTTTTCATTTTTGGTAAATTGTGGTAAGATGTAGGTTGAAACTAATTGAAAATACTTCTAGATTCTGTTCCACATATTTAATACTACAGATATTGAGCCAAGCTAATTTCATAAATCATAGTGTCATCGTCTCCACATAGAGTAAACACAGATAAACATAGAGTAATCATAAATATACATTACGAAGAGTACTATATGACACTTTCCTTTTTAATATAAAATCAAATTTCTAAAACAGATATCATTTCAAAAACAGAAAAAAATATTTTTATATCCAAGATCAAATTATTGTATAATACTTCTTTTATGGGAATATAAATAAAACATCTCATTATACAAATCAATGGTTCTTTTTATATTTTAATTCAACTCTCTCTTTGACATTAAAGAAATTAACAACGATCTTATTACAGTAACAATATAAAAGTACCCGGGGACCAAGCTTTGCTCGAGGAATATTGTTAGTATACCCAGAGAGTATTCTTTTGTTAACGTCACGTTTCTATATATTTTTCGCAGTCTATTTGAAATCCGTTAAACAAGTAATATCGTAGTTGACTTTCATTGTTTAAGCAACATTCATAATTCTTATGTACTGTATTCATTAAGCTATTATTTCTTTGGAACCAGCACACCCAATAATCGACACATTATTAAATATCTAATAATGTACTACATTAAGCACAATAATATCTAACAACCTTTTTGGACTGAACCTCAAAGAAAAGGTTAAGCCTTTTTCTAGCTGTAAAGGTTTGGTTTGTGAACGCCAAATTATGGACGATTTGAGAGAGAATATAACAACAGATAAATTCGTTTGCATTCCTCAGATTTTTTAAATTTAAATAATACATTCGAATTTAAAACTCAGATTAACTGGCCCGGCTCAGCCTTTCTCTGAAATAACTGGTAAACAGCTAATGATGTTAAACGACACAGAAGTTAAGAAGTGGCGAAGTTAGTCCATTAGCAAAGCTGACATCCTGCGTTTAACTGTGTCCTGACATAAATTAGACATTGCATAACTGCGATGTCTTTAACAATCACCTGCACTGTTGTTTACTGCTACCATGGACTATTCTCAACTGTTTAATTCTGTATTTCAATAAACTATTTATTGACGGAGCTTCAAGCATCCAAACAACAAATTAAGCTCTAAGGCAGTAATGAAGGTAAATATTGACGTCCTACACCTTTTATTTGCCACTATTCTACAAATAATGTTTTGTTCTAGAATGCTAGGCACGAGCCCGGAATTGTTTTTCAAATTATTTCACGCTAGACCTAAAGGGTTGCTAAATTATCCCTTAGATAAAATCCATTGATGACTTGGCGGGAATTGAACCTGGGACCTCAGGGACCGAAATCCTGCACTCTAACCATTAGACCATCTCTCTACCCCTATATTTTACACATTAGAAAAATAACATCTGCAGTTTAAATTGTTATTAGAACTGATTACATAATTGCATGATTAATGCATGATTATGGGGGCTAGCTAAAGAAGCGACTCACTATACATCAGGGCTAATCAAATTACATTCCAAAAAGAACTGTTATTGTAATTTATTTAAAAAATTAAAATTATTTTTAAGTTTATTAATCAAAGCAGCGAATTCCATTACGATGTTTTAATAAATATAGTTTAACTCGTAACTAAAATAGTTTTAAAAATATGTTCATACCTTCGTCAATATTTTAATTATTAAATTGTATAAAATATCATACAGCATTATTAAATAATACCGTTACCTTTTAGAACGCACGTACGTCATAGATGTTGCCAGGCAACAGAAACAATTTCTCACAACGGTTTTTGATAACATCGTAATACTACGTGTAACATGTGTTCAAAGATTGTACACAATGTTTTACAGTAAAAATTATAAAACATAAAGAAGTTAAAATAAACCATTAGAAAGCAGAACACGACAGATTTTTGAATGAAGATCTTTAAGCATTAACTTACTTTACTTGTAAATATTATGTCTAAAAATGGTTCGATTTAATTTTATAATAAAATAATATATTCCTAATGTTTCTTAATTATAAATAATTCCGTACAGCTGTCAGTTGTTAGATATATTCAGTATAAATACAAGTTCTACTTGTGTAGTTTTTAAATTATAACCTGTTTTGTTTCATCGCACCAACAATATCTTCACGTTTTTTCTTCAGATGATAATCCCTTGACCGGGACTGTTATACACATAAATTTAAGCAAAGCCAAAAGGTTATGTAGCAATGTGTGGTTATGTAGGGGGTTGGGGGTGACTTTTTTTTCAAATGGCAACCCATATTGAGTGAACTCATTTTGAAGGGTTTGTCAAAAGAAACACAACGACGCAAATCCGAGGTGAATATCTCACTTCTAGCAAAATGGCGGGTATTCCAAAATGGGTGATTTTCACATAAATTTAATTTTGGAATACCCGCCATTTGGGCTAGGGGTGAAATATCTACCTCGGGTTTGCGTCATTGTGTTTCTTTTGACAAATCCTTCAAAATGGGGGGTCACTCAATAGGGGTTACTATTAAAAAAAATAAGTCACCCCCTGCCCCTACCCTGTTAGGGGGGTTAAAAATATTTTTGATGTAAAAATTGCAAAACCTTTGTTAACAATTATTACCACAAACAGAATATTTCTATTTATTTCGGTTTTGAAAATACAGATTTGCTGCAATACTTAATTTACTTAATACCATTAAACTTCACTGTATAAGAAAGTTTTAACGGACTACGATAAGATCCCCGTGCGTAGAACGGGCACACAGCTAGTTTGAAATAAATGTTTACTGGTGTTTAGTTAAAGTGTTCAAAATTCAATTGACCACTAGCCAACTGATGGTGTGTAAGTAGTATGGCTCTAATTAAATATCGGAAGCAATTTATATCTTAAGACTCTAAGGAATAATTGGTTTAAAATGACCAAAACGAATCATTCAAATAAATATTAGAAGCAAATGGTGTTTCAATGTCTAAAAGCTGCTTGGTAGCTAATGAAAGGAACTTTCCTATAGATTGATTACGGTTCACTGGTATATATTTTATACGAAGCTAAGCGGATTAATATCACGGATAGTGTGTAAATTAACTTGAATTCTCTTGAAATAACTGAATTTTTGTTTAAAATATACACCATAATTGGTAGTTTTTTAAGAGCAGAGATCAGGTTAAACAGATAAATACACAATCTCACATACACGTTTGAGTTGGAACTCATTCTCGGGCCTATTTGAGGCGTATCCAATTTAGAGGTAACGGCAAGGCTTAATGTCACTGCATTTCATTGTAACGATCATCGCTTCTCCGACAGATAGGACTGTCTATTGTCTCTTATAATTTTAACTATGCATTTAAAACATTGCTATTTTAATTGATTAAATTTAAATAGTGGAATACGCCATGTTTCGCAACGAAGTTAGGACGCTAGTAATTAGTAGTTAGTAGCTAGTAGTTAGTAGGAAGTTAGTAATGAAGTAATTTAAAAACAAATACAATCATAACTGAATAAGTGATGAAATTAACTCATGTTTTGTCAAATTGTGTTTTATTTACATTTTACATGTTTTATTGATAGTGTGAGTAGGAAAGAGGGATTTGAATACCCCCTCTGTAGTGGCCACCTCCATTACGGAAGGTGGAGAGCGGGTCCTGAGGTTTTGGGTTACTAGTTTTTAACCCAGGCACCATGATCGGGATTTACATCGTCCCTTGGTTATTAGCGAATTTCCCATATAGGGAATAAGCTATTACCGTAGTACTCAAATGGTAAGACCTGGACCCGGGACCGATTTTTTTCTTCGTTTTGAGGTCCCTAGAGGCCAAAAATAGCATCCGTTCAAATTCATATATATATATATTTATATATATATATATATATATTTATATATATATATATATATATATATATATATATATATATATTTATATATATATATATATTTATATATGTGTCCGTTAGCGCGATAACTCAAGCAAAAATGATCCGATTTCAATGAAATTTGGTACAAACGTGTAAACCTACGTTTATTCGAACGAGTTCGCGAACCAGCATGATCGGACCATGGGAACGGGGGTTTATGGGGGCTTTTATGGGGTAAAAATGGGTTTTTCCCATTTTTGACCCAAAAACCTAAACTTTTGCAATTTCTTTCCAAACCATTTTGTAGAGCTTAAAAAAACAAATAATTTAGTATATTGAAGCGTTATAATGCGCCTAATGGTTACGGAGAAAATTCAAAAAAATTGTAAATTTAAAATTCCCATGTTATTCTTATGGAGGATAAGTAAACTGTTAAGTTTGCTTATTTATTAACATATTTTGCCCAAATTTGGAAAATGTTTTTATTTCTTACTAACTATTAACATTTTACATAAAAAAAACACTTTAACCCTCCCTGTTGCAGCAAACCTAAGTATGTGTTAAACTGATTTGATTTAAATAGGGAATAAATGTGATATTTTTAAGGAGACATTTTAGTGTAAATCCAATCAGGCAAACGGAAATTCGCTTAGTCTGCAGGTTTGCTGCGGCGGGGGTATTTTTTCTAGCAGTAGTATTTGCTCCGGTTTATGACTCGGAGTGTCTTCTTTGCCACCTTATACATTTCCAACTTCCAACTTCACGGGTTCCCTGGCTCTGGTATCAATTGCTGCTCTATGTAATTAAATTACAGAAATACATTGTAATACAAATAATTTTACTAATTAACTTTTTGCTCATTAAGTACTTGAAAGATTTAGCAAAGGACATAAGTGATGGATAATAATGGACTATTTTCAATTCTAGTTTTTTTTAAACAATGCTACTTTACAACTCTTCTCATTTCCTCATGTTTAGTTTTTGTAAGTTCTCATACTATTATTAAAGTAACGGAATATGATAATTTATTTATCAAAAATACTTCTTACAGGACCTTATTCATTAAAATTCGTCCGAGCTGGAAGATATTGTCATTTATTTACTTTTCAATTTATTGAGCAAATGCTATTTAAATTGGCTGCAGTGTACTAGAACTCACTAAATCCTGCTGCGGATGGTATCTAATTTACAGCATCATATTTTGATACAGCTTGACTATACAGCCTCAATGTGTTTATTGGCTTTCTCGTTCACGCTTTGGAAATACTTTAGTAAACTTTAGTACTTTAGTAGTAGTGTGTTAAGGCTTCAACTTGTGTGCCGAATGTACCTTACCAATCCTTAAAGTTGATACCATGGACTTGGACTCGTGATTTCTTAGTAAGTACTTTAGTGCAAATTAAATCTTGGCTAATAAGAAAATTTAATTAACGATAAATTCTTCATACAATTGATAGGCCCCTACTCTATAAAAATACTTATAATAGTCTATAAGATAAAACGTATAGTTAAATAAAATGAAAATAAAATCAAGATTTGCCACAAATGTCTACAAACAGTTTTCTGTTGTATTAATAGGTACCAACTTATTTGTTATAAGTTGTAAAATTTACATTTTGTTTTTTTACAGCTGAAGGGTACCAAAGTAAGAGAGTAAGTGAGAGAGACGGATAATTTATCTTGCTTCCGCGCGACAGCAACTAATAAATCAAATAAAAATACAAGCTGCGCTTAACGAAGACAAAGCTGAAGTGGATACCTGGCTTGTTTTGGGAAAATAAATGGTTTTGGTTTATACCTAATAAAGCAATATTATTTTAGGAAATGCTGGAAAGTATTTTTAAGAATATTTTACATGAATATAATGGCACGTAAGTTTTATATTTGATCGAATAAGTAAACAAATCATAATTTGCCATGGTAATGTTTAGTGGATTTATACCAAAATAGTGCATATTTTTAAATATTATATTTCCACTTACATAAACTGTATACAGGTTAAAACACATCGTATAGGTCACGAGGAGTAGCCAACTATCTATTTCTCCATATCTAAAAAAAATAATGGATTAATGGTGGTAGGGTTTGCGCATTTAGTTTTCCATCCATAAGTTAAACTTTATCCTAATACAGATGTTGAATTATTAATTATCATATCCCAAAAAATAAAGTTGTAGGCTAGTATTTTGTGAGTTTTATCTATTTGCTTCGGGAGGTTATTAACACTTACCACTCATCTATATTAAATGCAACTAAAAAAATTGACTTTTTAAAGAATATAATATTTCATTTTTCGATTATCTTTCATTAACTTGAGATTAATATTGAACCACAATGTCCAATTTATTTTATGAGTGTTTCCACGCCATAATTATCTCTTTCCGTTTAAACAATCTAGAACACTGTTTAAAGTTTTTTTTTTTTTTTTAGCGAATTTCCCTTTAGGGAAGTAGCTATTACCGTAGGTCTCATGGTAAGACTTAGGCCCGGGACCGATTTACTTTTTCATTTTGATGTCCCCAGAGGCCAAAAACACCATTCGTTCAAATTTATATATATGTGTGTGTGTCCGTGAACACGATAACTTGAGTAATTTTTATCCGATTTTGATGAAATTTGGTTTGAAGGTGTAAGGCGGGATAAACTTGAATGAGTTCGCGATCCAGCATGATCGGGCCATGGGAACAGGGTTTTATGGGGTAAAAATTGGTTTTCTCATTTTTGACCCTCAAAACACAAAATTTCCCAATTTTTCTCTAAACCTTCTTAAAGAGCTTAAACAAACAAAAAATTCAGTATATCTAAGTGTTTTTGTACGGTTATTGGTTACGGAGAAAACTAAAAAAATGGTAAATTTAAAATTCCCATGTTATTCTTATGGAGAATATTGTAAAATGTTGTAGTTTGCTTGTTTATGGATATATTTTGATCAAACTTGGCAAATTTATTTATTTTATAGTAAGCTATCAATATTTTACTAAAAACACACTTTATTAGTTTCCTTGTAGCAGCAAACCTAGGTACTCGTTAAACCTAATGTTATTTAAATAGATCAATTGAAAATCAATTCAGCCAAATGGAAATTCGCTTAGACGGCAGGTTTGCTGCGGCGGGGGTATTTTGTTATCAAGTAGTTAACATCACTTTTTGAGGAATCGGATCAACATTTACAGCCAAATTGCAACAAAAAGGTTCAGGGATTGAAAGGTCTGGTCTAACCTTCCGATCCATAATCCTCTTTGCCTTTCTAAGCCTGCAATATATCTGAGCACCATGTGTGCTTGGGCCTATACACTTATGACGAATCCGGTTTTCGGGTCTAGAGTCATTTGGCTAAGTGGAATATAATAACACACATAGAATATTTTTATCCAAAAGTAAATGGTAACAGCAAATATACTTCGAAGCATAAATTTTCTTATTAAAGTTGGGCATTGTTTGTGTTAAAACTATACTAATACTTGTATTTTTAAGGTTATACTATACTTGAATATGTTCAAATACGGTGTAAAAATATATTAAGGTCTGGAAATGAAAGTCTTAAATGTAAAAACGAGTTTCATAGGATTTAGAAAATTTTTGATAAACAATCGTACACTTGTTGCAAACAGATCAAAAGCTGATGATTTAAAATGTGGGTAAAACTACTTATAGCTGTTCTCCTATGAAGGTTTAATCTAGATTCCAGGGTGTGTTTAGGCTATTGTAGGAACACGATTTCTTGCCAATCTGTTGCAGTATTTTTTCGTGTTTTATTTTTATAAATGGTTCAAATATGCATCACATGTCATTCTGGAGAAACTTTTACCACCAGTAACATTAACACTTTAACAATGGTTATCCTGTTCAGTAAGCTATTCATACCCATAACAAACCCTTAGCTGGAAATAGACAAAGCGTAATAAGGGTGCATGCTTTATGGATTTAGGATTAACTCAAAACGTGAAAAGTGCTTTATCGAAACGATGTGAAGGCTTGTAAAATGTGAAAAGGCCCGAGATGCTGAGGACCTGCAAATGGCTGAAGGGCGGAAAGGGGCAAAGATCAATCAGCTTTACTTGGTCTCCTGGAGTAATCCACTTTCTAAATCGTCGTTCAAAAAAATTAACGACAACATTTTTATAACAATACATTTAATGTTTTACCTGTTAGCAGATTCTAGCTGTTGATTACATTTTTAATCTTTAAGCATCTGCTCATTATTACAGGATCATAAAATATAAACAATAGCATTATAATTGGAATTAATTTTCTTACTCATGTTCATTGATTTATATCAAAATAAAATATTTGTTCACCTTGCAATATCCTTAGACATGTCACGTCATTGTCACGTGACCTTGGTCAGACACAACAATACTAGTCACGCACGGAGCGACTAAATGCGCGTACGTACCATGACGATGATCAAATAAATGTACAGTTTTGTGTAGAATGTTTCTATGTCAACGTGTGTTTTGTATTTATATCAGACAAATCATAAAACAGGATAAACCTGGAGATGTGGGAGTCACCAAGAAAATGCACTTTGGCCAGACATCGTAGCTTATTTATTGCAAGGAAACCAAATACACTAATACTTTTATGATTTAAGAATTTATCCCAGCCGCAACACTCTCCTGTAAGGATTCTCTCCACACGGGAGCGAGAGTGTTAAAAAGATTTTCTGTTCCGGGTTTTCAATAGTTGATACAATACAAAAATCTACACTGAAGCATATACCAAAAAAGGTGAATAATTATTACCGTATAGCCTAAAAGACACATCTTCATTGTTAAAATAGTTTGAATCTATTCAAGTTTGTGCATAAAACATTTGTACTTTTGTTTGTAATGTACGTATTTATAAGGGTATTATAAGGCCATGACATAAGTGAACTGCTGTATGCTTACATAAAATTATAACCATTTTGTTAAAACTATGAAGAGCGGACACTAAAGTTGGGACAGTAGGTTTGGGGGTTTATGAGGCAGTGAAACACTCATAAAACCGTCATATGCAGCCTACTAGAGCAGCTCCGTCCTCCAGAGGGACCGTAAACTTTCAACGTTTCCTCTTTTTGAGCGTGTTTTTTTTTTTTTTTTTTTTTATCTCCAGTTTCATCGTCTATTACAACAAATTCATTTTTAATGTTTTATCATATAGGCATTTTAGACGTTCACAGTCACTTCAAAACCGTATAGATGTAACAGTATTTGTTTTTTTATTGTTTTTTCATTAGTCTTTATTCGAAAATACCCTTTTTCCATACGGCTGAGATCTTCGAAAATAATAAATTTTCACACACCAAAACAAATAGCGATCAGCTGACATTTTTCTTGACATTTATGCACATTACTTATAAACATTACTTTCGCTACACAAACAATACTTTGCCTGACATCAACTAAGTTACAACGGAACTTTTTTTAATTTTTTAAGTTTCGTGAACTAGTTTTTTTCATCGTGATGAACGGTATTGTTCAATACTCGTCACGAAAGATCCATTTCTGGGCTTGATCATGTTTCACATGCTCGTCTTCAACCCACATGTATCTCGCCACGAAATGGGCCACTTTCGTGACTAATAGTGAAATATACTATTTATTTATTGGTAAAATTTATGAACCCCTAGGCACTTACCCAAGTAAACCCATTGTGTAAAAAAATACTTCAGGGTAATATGAACATTTCTTATATAACCCTAAGGATTTTTAAATACAGTACTAGTGGCTTGTAGGGACATAAGTTCCTAAAAAGCTCAAATGGAAAAGAAATTATTGTAATATTTAAACAAACTCAGAATCAAATTATATATGTTTCAGGATAGATATCCCAGTACAACATATCTTTTGTGTAAAAAAAAAACAAAAAACAAAAACAGTTTGTTATTTGTCTTTGTTGCTTTTGTTGATGTTATTTTCAATAAAGAATTTTAATGATTCCAGAGGTTTAACAAAACTAATTTTAAAGATCTTAGATTACTCTTCATATTTTTTGGTTTCTATCACTCAAAAGTATAATAGGAAGATCTACAGTATTGTTCTTTATGCTCCTAGTAATGATTTATTATTAATACATTATCCATGAATGGAGACTAATTAATCTTTGATAGGCTAAACTCGTGGATAGGGCCTAGTATAATTTAAACTTTGTCATGTGCCCATAATATACGGATTGTAAAAGCAATAATGTTAAGACATACGTTTTTTAGCTTATTTAAAAATTCAACTGACTACTTTTAACTTTTTACTTTAAACCAAATGAAATGGTAAAAATAAAAGATAAAAGTCAGATGCAACGATGACATTGAAAACAATCAAAATATTACATTGATCAACCTTCGTTGTAATAAACCGATGTACTAAACTAATTTTCCTCATTAAATGTTTTGTCAATACAGGTTCTCAAAGAAAGGACACTAATGCCAAATATGGATTATTCAAGGAGACATATTTTGCCAGTAACAAAGCTTCCAAACTCAAAGTCTTACAACAAACATTTTGGGGGGTAAACTTCGATATGGTGGACTGTATAAAAAATGAGGGATGTGAGATATATTATGTTAAGATCAGCTTTAGAGACACACTGTGAGCACAAAATAATAAACTTTTAAATAGGAAGAAATGTGATTTGGTACCTTCCTTTTTACTGAAGTGATGTCTAGTAGACCGTTGACGCACTTGATGTTTGCTGGCCAGCTTTCGCGTACGCGACCGGTAGTTGCACCAAGAACAGTTTGAATACAGTTTTTAACTATTCAGTTCACTTTTTTGTTAGGTGTGTCACAAATAAACACATAAGATAAACATACGATAATATAAGTTCAATTTATATGCCACAAATAGAGTAGGGGAATATTATAATACAAAACTAGGGAAAATGGCGAGAACATGATGCCGGGTTGAAGAGTACATGAGGAATGGGGGAAATTGCCAGACATCACGTGACAGGGCAAGGGTCAGAACAAAATATGAATGAAGTCTGGATTCACCTAGGTTGCGTAGATGCTTGAATACGGAACATGCCGCCCGCCTTGAACCATACATGGTTCAACAGATTCATAAATTGATTCATTGACTCATAAATGGGCACAAGTAATACAATGTAGATATATATACACAATATATAATGATGACACACCTAATTATAAGATATGATAAATATGATAATTATAAATATAAACATGAAATAGGACATTAAATAGAAATATTTTGTGATTAGGGGAGCGGGTACACCTTGGTAGCAGGGCGACAGAAGATTCCTCTCGAAGTCTTGATGGAGACAACTCGAACGATGCCATCTGCTCCAGGTGATGTCTTCACAATGCGACCAAGAGGCCAGAGAAGTGGTGGTGTTTTTGGGTCATGGATAATGACTAAATCGCCTACTTCAAGATTCTTGTTTGGCTTTATCCACTTTTTCCTTTGTTGAAGCTGGTGCAAATACTCTTGGTGCCACCTTCTCCAGAAGCGTTGATGTAGAGCCTGAACTGTTTGCCAATGCTTTAGTCGATTGTCAGGAATATCGGATACATTTACTTCAGGTACTGCAACAAGAGATGTCCCGATGAGAAAATGACCTGGGGTGAGTGCTGTGATGTCAGATGGATCTGCTGATAGAGCTGTTAGTGGACGAGAGTTCAATACTGCTTCCACCTGCGTGACAAGGGTTATCAGCTCCATTAGTGTTAGAATTTGATCTCCAATTACTCTCTTGAGATGGTACTTTGAGCTCTTTATGGCACTCTCCCAAAGGCCTCCTTGGTGAGGCGCGGCTGGTGGTTGGAAATGAAACTTAATTGAATGATCGAGGGCGAAGTTAGTGAGAGCATCTTGAGTATTCCTTTCATCAATGAAATTCTGGAAGGTCTTATTCAGTTGCTTGGAGGCACCGACATAGTTCGTTCCACAATCAGAGTATAGGTGAGCACAAAGTCCACGACGAGAAACAAATCTTTTAAGAGCAGCAATGAATGAGTCCACTGAGAGATCAGTTACAACTTCCAAGTGCACCGCTTTTGTGGTAAAGCAAACAAATAGGCAGAGGTATGACTTAAGCTTTTGAGAATTCCTAGTGGTGTGTACTTTCA
Source organism: Macrosteles quadrilineatus (assembly GCF_028750875.1). Classification (NCBI taxonomy): domain Eukaryota; kingdom Metazoa; phylum Arthropoda; class Insecta; order Hemiptera; family Cicadellidae; genus Macrosteles; species Macrosteles quadrilineatus. Next base: position 30,979,190 of record NW_026542598.1, on the reverse strand, counting down.
CTTCAAAGTGACCGCTATAATCCATGCCAGTATGATAGAATGGTCTTACAGGCCGTAGTCGAGTTTCGGGTAAGTCTCCCATAAGTGGAGGTTGATTTGTAGGTTTCAACTTAAAACATCTTTGACATTTAAAGATTACAGATCTGATTACACTACGAGCAGATAATATCCATACTTCTTGAGTGAGGATCGATTGCAGCAACTGAGGGCCTGCGTGTAAATATTTGAGATGATAGTGCATGACCAACAGTTTTACAACATTATGAGATTTAGGTAACAGGATTGGGTATTTGGCATCTTGAGTAAGGTTCGAATGTTTCAACCTACCGCCTACTCTTACCAAACCGTTATCGTCAATGTAAGGTGATAACCGAGCCAGTCTTAAGCTGCACTGAGTGCCCTTTTTCAGAGTTGTGATGTCATCCTTGAAAGATGAAATTTGAATGAGTTTGAAGAGATTCATTTTAGCAGAAGAGATCTCTTTATAACTAAGTTGTCCAGCTAGTCGGGCGTTCCCACAAATATTATGGATGAATCGTAGAACATAAGCAGTGACATTTACAAGTTTTCTAAAGCATGAGAATTTTTCAAGTAAATCAAATCTGTAATTTTCTAACTTTTCAACGTTAACTAGGACATTCAAGGGATTTGGTTTGACTTCAAGAGTGTCTTGATCAGTGATTAAACTGAATTCGTGCTTTGGCCAAAGATCTGATGACAAGTATAACCATTCAGGTCCCTTCCACCACAATTGGTGGCTTAAGAGTTGAGATGGGGAGAGTCCTCGGGTTGCACAATCTGCTGGGTTGTCTAGGGACTTGACGTAATGCCATGATTCAGGAGAAATTAATTCTTGTAGTTCTGAGACACGGTTGGCCACATAAACTTTTAAACGATAGGGGTCCAGCGATTTCACCAACCAATCACTGAAACCATCGCTGAAACCATGAAGTTCTGCAAGCTTATGAGTTGAGGTAAAGATGTAACGTGGGATCCTTAGGTTTTGGATCACGGGTAGTTCTTCTAAAAAGGAAATCCATTTTGTTCTTATCTCATCCTGAATTGGATCATCCCATTTTAGACCTGTGGTCCAAAGATATTGAATGAGTGTTTTAGCCCAAAATATTACAGGTGTGAGAAATCCTGGGAGATCATAGAGTTTAGCGATTGTTGAGAGAATCATTCTCTTGGTTAGCAAGTGGCCTACTTCAACATTCTTTATTTTGTATGAGAGCATGTCTGTCTCTGGGGTCCATCTTAAACCCAATACACTGTAGAAGGCCTCACTACCATCAGTCAACTCCACTGGTGATTCTTTGTGTTCGACTGGAATCTGATCCAAGAGTTGGGGTGCATTACTGATCCACTTACGGAGTTCAAAACCGCCTTTAGACAGCAATGTTTTCAGTTCATTTTGAGCTGACATAGCTTTATCAAGATCTTCAGCTCCAGCTATAATATCATCATAGAAGATAGACTTGGTCAAGATATCAGAAGCTTGTGGGTATGGTTGACCTTCGTCCAAAACTAGCTGGTGCAAGGTTTTGATTGCAATAAAAGGGGAACAATTAAGCCCATATGTAACTGTATTGAGTTTGTACGTTTGGAGTGGATCATCTGGACTAGCACGCCAGTATATCATTTGATAACTTTTGTCCTTATCAGAAACCAAGATCTGACGATACATTTGACGTATGTCACAGGTGAATACAATTTTATGACATCTAAAGTACAATAAAACATCACTGATATCATTTTGAAGTTTGGGACCAGGCATGAGAATGTCGTTCAATGATATGCCATTAGTAGTTTTAGCGCTGCCGTCAAAAACAACACGTATTTTTGAATTCGGGGGATTCTCCTTGAAGACACCGTGGTGAGGCAAATAATAGTATTCAGAGGTGGGAGGTTCTTTACAAATAGTCATATGACCTGATTCAATGTAGTCATCCATAAATTCAGAATAGAGCCTTTGTAACTCGGGTTGATTAGAGAATTTCCTTTCCATCGAGCTAAGTCTCAATTGTGCTTTGGTACAAGATTCACCAAGAGGGGAATGATTTGGTTTCTTGGGCAGCTCGATTATGTAACGACCTGAGTCATCACGTCTATGGGTGTTTTCAAAATGTTGTAAACAGAGGGTATCTTCCTCAGTCTGAGCCTTGATCCGTATTGGGGGTTCTTCTAGCGTCCAGAATTTTTGAAGTGAATTATGAAGGTCCAAATCATGAGTTGTCAAGAGTGAGATGGGAAATGTGTTTGATGAGTTTCCTGCTACAGAGGCTACAGGAGCGAGGCCCATCACAACAAAACCAAAAATGGTTCCAAGAGCTTGAGGTAAATTTTGTCCTAATCTATGCTGTTCGCCTGTGAGGGTTAGGGCAAATAAGTCTGCACCGATAAGTAAATCTATCTCTCCAGGCTGATCGAAACAGGGATCGGCTAGGATAAAATGTTTCAAAGATTCCTTAACCTGGTGTGAAACTGGTATCTGAGGCAGGGGTGATGTGATACTACTCAAAACCATACAAGGATGGGTTTTAGCCAAAGGATTTCCATTGATCGCAGACATGTTGACATGTACGATACCTCTAGAATTAATAACTGCACCAGAGATTCCTTTTATTTCATCATGGAGTCGAGTACGTGGGGCGTTGATGAGTTGAATAGCTTTCTCTGATATAAGGGTAAGTTGGGCAGCGGAGTCGAGCACAGCACGGAGTACAGTATGTTGACCATGTTGTGAAGAGACATGAACTAAACATGTACCAAGAAGGATTGTGGTTTTAGTTGGATTGAGTTGACTAGACAATCCTACAAAAGCGTTAACGTTTGTAGAAGCAGTAGGATTAATAGTTGTTGTATTCTTTGAAGATGAATTAGGTGTGTAGGTCTTATTTTGAGGAGACAGCTTAGTTTGATAGCTTGACTGTGCCTGAAGTGAACTACGTGTGGGCTCATGCAATAGAGTATGGTGATGTTTGGAACAAATCTGACACACTTTACTTGAGGGGCAGTTGAGTGTGTTATGAAGATAACCGAGGCAGTTTGTACAAATCCTATTCTTGCGAATAAACTCAGATCTTTCACTCACACTTCTAGCTAGGAAAGCTTGACACTTGTATATGTTGTGATCTGCAGCTTGACAAAATCTACAAGAGTTGGTTGTGGCGACAAGAGCAGTTTTTGTATGGTTGGTGAAATGTGGCTTACTTTCACGCGTAAACTTATTAGGCCTAGTTATGTTTGTAGGACACTTTAGGCCAGTGGAATACTTTGAGGTAGATGGTGAACTGAGACAAATACTAGCACCTTCTAAACGTTTGAATTCCATTTCAAGAAAGGTCATTAAATCATTAACAAGAGGGATCTCGTTGTTTAAGGCGCGAGAGTCTTCAAAAGATTTTCTAATATCAGCTGGGATCTTCTTTAAAAGTGTTAAGACTAACAGGGTGTTTTCAGTTGTAATGTCATGATTTAAGTTTTTCAAGGCTTGAGTATTTTCCTTATATACAGTGAGAAATGATTGTAAGCTCTTAAGCGAACCACTAGTAATGGGCGACAAATCCAGAATTTTTGTAACAAGCTGAGTGACAATACGTCTCTTGTTTTCATAGCGATCCTTGAGAAGTCGAAGGGCTACCACATAGTTTTCAGGAGTAATATTAAGACTCTTAACCAAGTCTAAGGGCTCACCACTCAGGGCACTAAGCAAATACTGAAACTTATTCACTGGGGAGACAGAATTATTCGCATTGACAGAGGCTTCAAAAATATTATAGAAACTAACCCACTCTTCATAGTTACCACTAAATTTAGGCAACTCAAATTTAGGCAGGCGCAGAGAAGCTGGAGGTGGAGTAGGTGTTACAACAGGTTCAACTGGCAAAAGAACTTTAATGTCACTTATAAGGGCTACATACAAGTCAGAAAGTTCATCATGCATTGAAAATGATTCCTCCTCATCACAATCAGAAGCAGGGTCATCAGTCACAACTCTATTAAATAAAGTTTTAAAGTCAGTAAATAGATCTCTGACCTCCTCATTATAATTGTGTAAACGCTGTATATTAGCAGGAGTCAATTCTTGACCTTCAGTTCGAGGAAGTTGGTTTGACAAATATTTATTTATTTTCTGAAACCTGTTTTTAACAAGTTTTGCTTTTCTTTGTAGGGTAGTGAATCTCATCATGAACAAACAAATTAAATAACACACAACAGGAATAGATGAGTTTTCATAAAATAGCCCAATATCTTAAATTAATAATGATCTCATAAATCTAGGCCTACTGAAGTGCATAAATCAATTTGCAATTCAACTTCAATAGTAAAGTGAAGTCAATTATCAATTTGTTATTATCACCAATAATCTCTGTTGACAATAATATTTACAATAATGAATAAAGAGAGTATAGCAATAACAATAATTACCAGTTTTCTCCAGTTCAGGACCCTTATCAATTAGTATTTGATTAAATAAATAATGTCTTCATTTTTCAACAACATAAACAAACTTGCAGGTTATGTTGATATGTTTCAATTCAATATCGGGTTATATTTAAACAAACAGCTGATGTAGATGAACAGAGTTTTGATGAGTTGAGTTTTCAGTTTAATAGCAGACAGGTGATTGGTTCGTCCTCAGTTCCACCGTTTCACTAATCTTGTAGGTTATTGGTTGCCATGTAGCGCAGAGCGATCTGTTGGCGAAGTTGAGAACTACCAACTACCAAGGTGTATCGCAAAGGACAGAACGTTGTTACAAAATGGCGGACAATGGGATAGAATATTTCAGGGAAATAACTACTAACTAACTTTGCAGTTTTATTTATAAACCCAAATAATAAGACTGAATTGATTGTGAGACCTTATTATTTAAAAGGATTTTATGGATGAGATGTGAATAAATATTCAATCCTACAAATTTTCTACGCTTGATTTATTTCAAGACAAACTAGGTAGGCCTAACTTGACGTGATTTAGGTGGCAGTGACAAAATTGAACATGAAAATAATTGTCTGGTATGAAACAGGAATGGACATTAAAATTGTTCGTAATAATGTTTCACAAGACAAAATATTACCAGTTAGGGATGTGACACTGATCATAAACATTCATTTGAGAAATAAATTATTGTACTGTATCAATTATATTTTAATTGGCAAATGTAATCCGGGTCGACAGGACCAGCGAATGGGGGGTAAACTTCGATATGGTGGACTGTATAAAAAATGAGGGATGTGAGATATATTATGTTAAGATCAGCTTTAGAGACACACTGTGAGCACAAAATAATAAACTTTTAAATAGGAAGAAATGTGATTTGGTACCTTCCTTTTTACTGAAGTGATGTCTAGTAGACCGTTGACGCACTTGATGTTTGCTGTCCAGCTTTCGCGTACGCGACCGGTAGTTGCACCAAGAACAGTTTGAATACAGTTTTTAACTATTCAGTTCACTTTTTTGTTAGGTGTGTCACAAATAAATACATAAGATAAACATACGATAATATAAGTTCAATTTATATGCCACAAATAGAGTAGGGGAATATTATAATACAAAACTAGGGAAAATGGCGAGAACATGATGCCGGGTTGAAGAGTACATGAGGAATGGGGGAAATTGCCAGACATCACGTGACAGGGCAAGGGTCAGAACAAAATATGAATGAAGTCTGGATTCACCTAGGTTGCGTAGATGCTTGAATACGGAACACATTTCCTTTTTCCGAAGAAAAAACATGGCTCCGGCCAATAAAGAAAACCTATTCTTCAGAATAAACTTACAAAAGTTTTCTAAGACTGTAACAATTTAATGAAATTTGTATTTTAAAATTTTTTCATTTGGTAAAGCAGTAAACTTATTAGTTTTGTCAAAACGTGATGTAAGCCTGCAACCACCGTGAGCTCTCTGATTGGCTGTTCATGGTTCGATCCTATGAAAAGATAGTCAGAGTGCCTACGTCACAACCGAGCTTATAAAAGGGGTCGGACCACGTGGCCCGGTCTCATTTGGTCAGTGTAGTAGTTATGTATAATGTGAATTGCTTAGTGCACATAGTCCCCTTTGTGGGTAAGTCTTAGCTTTAATTTTTACAATTTTATTCTAGTTATTGTTTTGAGTACGGAGGGTGCAGGCAGGCAGTGGTTTTCTTTTTATTTAATAATTTTCAGCTTAATGTAAGAATTTACTTTGGCCCTTCAGGCAATTAAAAATATCTTTTGTTTTTAGGGTTCAACTACCAGAGAGCAAAATGTCAATAAATGGGAATGAAATTAAAAGACTATTGATTATTTACAAGAACCAAAACCTGAATAGTTAAATTTCTGTGTGAATACAACTATACAAGAACACAACAAAATTTGTACTGGTTTAAAAGACATTTTAAGTAAAACGGTACAAATCAAATGCGCGACTCTGCTAATTACCTAGTCTATCTAGCTATCTCAAATGAAGATGTGTTTTAAAGTGCATAAACTGGACTAAGTGCATTTTGTGTCCAAAATGGGTGCACACGTGGACCTTTTAATTAAAACAGAACTAGAATATGAACTTACAATTAGGAATGTTAAACTAGAAACTAATCAAACTGTTGCAGACCTAAGAAAGCGATTACGTTCTGTTTTAAAATTAAATATTGAACCAAGTGCGTATAATATAGCTAAAAAGGTAGTTATAAACGATGAAATAAAGACAATTAAAGTAGCTTTAGAAGAGTTAAAGTTAAAAATAGAAGAATGTGGAAAAGAGAAGAGGGTAGTAGATTCTTTGAGATGTAAAGCCAAGATTAATCATTACAAACTAAGGTTAACTGTGTTATCTAGTTTCAAAGTTAACGATGAACAAAAGAAGGATATTCAGCAGTTGGAAGTAGTCTTATCAGAATGTGAAACAATGTTTGGTTTAGTTGAAGTAGATAAAGACCTTGAATCTAGGATAGAACGTAGATTAAGCGATTCTTTTGCCGAGGACGAAGAAATTGAACAGAATGTAATGTCTAAATTGAATATTTCTAATGAAGCTAATAAGAGGCCCCATTGTAATGAACAGTTAAATGTGTACGCTAAACTCCCCAATCCTGTTGAGAGACACTTGAAAAACGTAAAATCTTGTGATGGTCTCGAAGCTAGGGAACTTCTAAACTTTGTTAAAGTCATGCTGAAACTTAAAAAAGAATCCGAGCTCTCAGACTTTCAAATATTAGATGTAATACTAGGTTACACAACAGGACCGCTGTACAGTAAAATTGTAGAATTTAAGCAGTTAGGCCACTCAATTGAAGAAGTACATAACCTATTGTTAAACTATTTTGTACCTCTAGGGTTAAGAGAAAACCTGAAACGAGAACTAGTGAATAGACCACAAAAGCATAACGAGCCTCTAAGTTGTTACATTTTAGAAATCAGAGAAAATTCTAAACTGTTGAATTGTTTGTATTCTGAACTTGACATTGTCAAACTAATTATAATTGGTTTGAATCAATCAACTAAAAGCCGTCTTGCATTAACAGAAACTCCCACTAGTTTTAAGGAACTAGAGTTATTGTGTGTACATGAACAGAATGTTGCCTATGAGGATACGCGAAGAGGCAGTTTAAGGTCTAGTCCAGGTAATAATGGTAAACCGGTTTGGACACATAATACTAATGCTACTAGAAAGTGTTACTATTGTGGTATTTATGGTCACATGGCGAGGGAGTGTAGGAAACGCATTAATAACCCATCACGCACTCAAGGTCAAAACACTCATTCAAATCAAACTCACTATTCCAAAAATGGTCCGCCAAAAAACGCGTGATGAGGGATGGACCCGTTAAGGCTCCTATCAGGGCTCCATCCCATGGAAACATTCACACCGGGAACAGTAATAAAAAGATTGGTAGAAGTTTGAACTTACTTGAAAGACGCAAGTTTAAGAAACAATCTAAATTTAAAGCAAATCAATTTGAGCTAAACAATAATGATTGGTTAAACTTAAAGATTGACACTAACTGTAGTAATGGGTTACCTACACTAAAGGCTGAATTTTCTTATAACTGTATAGAAAATGCTTTGATTGATACGGGTAGTAGTATTAACTTAATAAGTGACAGAATGCTTAGTAACTTACAATCAAAAGGGTTAGTTAAAAGAGTTTACAATTCTGAAGTCGAGTGTAGGTCAGCTAATAACACAAATGTAAATATTCTGGGTTATTGTGAAGTAAAGATAAGAATACACAGATATTCTTGGAGTGTAAAATTCTTTGTAGGTCAAAATCTAACTTGGAATGTGATACTAGGGAGTGAGTTTATCAAGAAGTCTGGTATGATTATAGATCTAAACAATGATTGCTGTCATTTTAAGTTTGATAAAGAGTGTAAAGTCGAGTTTGTTTGTAATTCAAACAAGGTTGTGTGTAATATCAATGAAAATGTACAAGTAGGGTTGTATAAAGCTAAGGAGGATGTAGCTAAGCTAATTGCTAAATATCCTAACGTATTTACAAACAAGATTGGAGAAGGTTTAGACTTTGAATTCAAGCTTAAGCTTAAAGATGATATACCAGTATCCCTGAAAACTTATCCATTATCCCCTCCTCGTATGATTGCCATGAAAGAAATCCTAGATGACCTACTTTCCCAAAACATAATAAGACCTTCACTATCTCCCTATGCAAGTCCTACCTTCTTAGTAAAAAAGCCTAATTCTGAGAAATTTAGACTTGTAATTAACTACAGTCAGTTAAATAACAAAATATAAAGAGTAAACTATCCTATTGGAGATTGTAATCAGATATGTCAGTATTTACAGGGTTGTACGTATTTTACAGTACTTGATTTATGTAATAGCTTTCATCAGATCAAGTTGTGTGAAGAGAGTAAGCATATAACTGCATTCACAACACCTTTCTCAAGCTATGAATGGAACAGAATCCCTTATGGATTACATTTAGGGTCTGGTTTATTGAGTTCATATTTGAACAAAGTTTTTGATGGAATTCAGTACTCTTATGTAATTAATTTTGTAGATGATGTCATTGTGTTTTCTAAAACATATGAGGAACATATCAAACACTTAGACGAAGTTTTGTCTAGGCTTAGTAAACACAATCTAACTGTCAACCCACAGAAAGTAAAGTTTGTATTTAAGGAGATTAAGTATTTAGGATTTTTAATCTCTAAGGATACTATGTCGATTGATCCAGATAGAACGCAAGCAATTAGAGATTGTCCTGCTCCTAAAGATGCTAAAGAAGTTTCTAGGTTTATTGGAATGGTATCTTACTTTTCATCTTTTATACCTAACTTTTCTGAGATTGCAAGTCCACTTAATGAATTAAGAAAGAAAAACAAACAGTTCATATGGTCTGACGAGTGTGATGCTAGTTTTCATAAGCTTAAAGATAGTGTTGCAAATCCACCTGTATTAGGTATACCTGATTATAGTAAGCCTTTCACGCTACATTGTGACGCAAGCGATAAAGCCTGTGGAGCCTGTTTGCTTCAAAACTTTGGTGATAAAATGAAACCTATAGCTTACTATTCAAAAAAGTTTAATGATGCAGAGAGATGTTTATCTGTATACGAGAAAGAAGCTTTATCGGTTGTGTGTGCGATAAATAAGTTTAGATCTTATCTAGAAATTCAGCCTTTTACTCTCAAAACAGATAATAGTGCTTTAGCATGGGTATTGTCAAACTTTAGGAAACTAGGAAAAATCGGGCGTTGGTGTGAAGTAATGCTTAGTCTTCCTTTTACTATAGAACATATCAAGGGTAAAGATAATGCCATAGCAGATTATTTATCGAGAATCTTTAGTACTGTCAATGAGTCTGAGAAAGTTGAGTTTAGTAGTGTTGTAAATAATGATTCTAGGCTAAAGAAACCTGTAAATAAGCGTAGTGAGAGTTCAATCCGAGACTTAGGCATTATAAAGTCAATAAATGCTATTAGTGACTTCCCAGTAGCCTATACCGACTTTAAAGTGCACCAAGAAGCAGACTGTGAACTTAAACAAATAATTGAGAGCATTGAAAAGGGTGAAAACAAACTGTGTTTTTATTTAAACAAAGGAGTTTTAATGTATAAAAAGAGGGACTGTAGTTCACCAAAAGTTTATTTGCCTAAAACTCTAATAGACATGGTGTTTAAATATTTCCATAACTCTTTAGCAGGAAGCCATATGGGTAGCTTAAAAACTATTCAACGAGTTACTCAGTATTTTTACAGACCGAATTTGGTTAAAGAAATACGACAACGAGTTGCAGATTGTGACATGTGTTACCAAGGTAAACCAGCTCAGAAGGTTTACAATGGACCATTGATCTCCAGTTTCTCTAAAGGTGTAATGGACAGGTTGTACATTGATGTGTTCGGACCACTTGTTAGGGGTAAGGCAATGAATAAAAATGTGCTCATAATTGTTGATGACTTCAGTAAGTATGTATGGATTGTACCCATTAGAGATGCAACATCCTCAACTATTATAAACGCATTAGAAAATGTTGTTTTCAAAAACTTTTCATTGTGCAAGGAAATAGTGATGGACAATGCTAAGTATTTTACTAGTAATCAAATCAAAAACTATTTATTTAATAAGGGTATTTTGCAAAAAACAATTACGCCTTATGTACCTAGGAGCAACAAATCAGAAAGGTATTTGAGAAATTTAAAATCAATTTTTCAAATCTATTTTCATGACAGACAGAGTAGTTGGGATAGAAATCTTTCTGAAATACAATTAGCAGTTAATTCAGCTGTTAATGAGTCTACAAACTGTACACCTTTTGAGATTATGTTCAACAGGCCTCCTAATTTAACACTAACTAACATGTGGAAGTTAAACGATTTGATTGATGACAAACAAATCAAATCTAATGACATTGCTACCAAGCTTACAAAAGTAGTAGATAATCTTAAAAAGTCTGTAAATAAAAATCTTGCTCGTGAAATGTATAATGATAAGAATTCACAACATCCTTTTAAAAAGGGCAGTATTGTATTTGTCAAAACCTATCATTTAAGTGACAAAAGTAAAAACTTCATGCAGAAAATGGCTTTAAGGTTTGATGGACCGTATAGAATAATATACTTCATAACCGAAGTTACTTGTTTGGTTCAAAAGCTCAATGATTTAAGTATTGTTAAGAGGTGTCATATTTCACAGTTGAAGTTAAAGAAATGAAGTTTGCAGGGATGAGTAAATCAATGATCAAAAGCTATGTCTGTTATTGTATAGCTGAGTTTGTAAATATGTAAATATGTTAGTATAAGATTTTATTAAAACTTGTTAGACTTAAGAAATTAAATTCATGATTTTATATGCTAGCATTTATGTGTATTTTCAGAATGTTGCAACTAATCCTTTCTAGGTACAGGTTGTTAAATAATTGCTTAACCGTAATAAACCTGGAGTTTAAAGGATTTATGAATGATGTCCGATGGAAAAATGATTTTTAATATGTATACTAAACGACATGAGGTGTAAGTCGTAAGTATGGCGGTAATGAAAAAAGATTATGGTAATCAATTTTAATAGAAATTGATGATTGACTTTGTGTCTGATTATATCTTTTGAAATGGTTATTTTGTTTCGTTAAAGTAAAAAAAATGGTTTGTATTTTGTTTAATGGAGTAATTTTGCTGTCAAGAAAGCTTCAATTCATTATTTATATTTAGAGCTTTGAATAATGTGTTTTATTTTACGTTACAGTGCAAAGTTTTAATATTTTACTGTAAAATTTTAAAGTAACGATGTGAGAATGTTGGTTTGCAATAAAACAAGAAAAAGTAAGATCATTGAAGAGAGATAATGAGATTTTATTAGGTCAATGAATGGTTTAAGATAACAATCACCTGCTTAAATTGAGTAATACCTTGTTATGGATATCCAAATACTACACAACACTTTACACTGCACTTTGACACTTTGCACTTCACTAACACTTAACTCACACTTGCACTTACTTCACTTTTTACGAGATTTTTTCACTAGAACGTAACTCAATGCGCGCACGACTGTCACTACAAACTTTTGACAAAAAACAAGAAATTTGGGTATCCTGATTTGTCTTGCAGCTGTTATCTATATTTATAGTACTAGACCTCATTATTAAAAAATGTTTGGAATTTTGTTGCATGTACTTCCTATAAGTTGACCTGGGTCAGGGTTTGCAAGGACCGTTCCAGTTCTCCCTAATCTCGACCGCTTATCTCTGTTATCGCCAAGAGTAAAGACTGCACACTGAGGGATGATCCCGTGTCCTAAACCAAGTCTGGCGAAGAATGAGCAATTGTTCACATTGTTATTGTTAACATTGTATTACTAATGATGTAAAAGTTTTTTGATTTATTTTGATATGTAATTTAATCTCTTGGTATATGAGTTTGAATTTGAAATGTTAAACTTGTAAAGAAATGCCAAAATTTTGTTTTTTGGGGGGAAATTTGTAACAATTTAATGAAATTTGTATTTTAAAATTTTGTCATTTGGTAAAGCAGTAAACTTATTAGTTTTGTCAAAACGTGATGTAAGCCTGCAACCACCGTGAGCTCTCTGATTGGCTGTTCATGGTTCGATCCTATGAAAAGATAGTCAGAGTGCCTACGTCACAACCGAGCTTATAAAAGGGGTCGGACCACGTGGCCCGGTCTCATTTGGTCAGTGTAGTAGTTATGTATAATGTGAATTGCTTAGTGCACATAGTCCCCTTTGTGGGTAAGTCTTAGCTTTAATTTTTACAATTTTATTCTAGTTATTGTTTTGAGTACGGAGGGTGCAGGCAGGCAGTGGTTTTCTTTTTATTTAATAATTTTCAGCTTAATGTAAGAATTTACTTTGGCCCTTCAGGCAATTAAAAATATCTTTTGTTTTTAGGGTTCAACTACCAGAGAGCAAAATGTCAATAAATGGGAATGAAATTAAAAGACTATTGATTATTTACAAGAACCAAAACCTGAATAGTTAAATTTCTGTGTGAATACAACTATACAAGAACACAACAAAATTTGTACTGGTTTAAAAGACATTTTAAGTAAAACGGTACAAGACCATCATAAAAAAGTCATTTATAATTTATCACTCTTTTGCTATAAGATTCCAAAGACACATTTCACTTTTGACATTTCGTTAGAGGTATTGAGCGAATGAATCTATAAAGAGAGAGCGGGCGTAACAGAGAATTAGCTTTAATAATAAACGACTCCAGTAACTTAGTCACGAGTGTTGTTAGATTGACACGGGACAGATTTTTTTTTCGTTTTGAGGTCCCTAGAGGCCAAAAACATGTAACAACATGGTAAAAACATGTAAACCTACGTTTATTCGAACGAGTTCGCGATCCAGCATGATCGGACCATGGGAACGGGGGTTTACGGGGGCTTTTATGGGGTAAAAATAGGATTTTCCCATTTTTGACCCAAAAAACATAAAATTTAGCAATTCTTTTCCAAACCATTTTGTAGAGCTTAAAAACACAAATAATTTAGAATATTATTACGCGTTATTATGCCCTTAATGGTTACGGAGAAAATTCCAAAAAGTTTTAAATTTAAAATTCCCATGTTATTCTTATGGAGAATAAGTAAACTGTTGTAGTTTGCTTGTTTATGAACGTATTTTGATTAAATTTGGAAAATGTTTTTATTTCTTACTAACTATTAACATTTAACAAAAAAAAAACAGTTTTACCCTCCCTGATGCAGCAAACCTAAGTACTTGTTAAACTAATTTCATTTAAATAGGGAATAATAAGTGTTATATTTTTAAGTAGACATTTCAGTATAAATCCAATCAGTCAAATGGAAATTCGCTTAGTCTGCAGGTTTGCTGCGGCGGAGGTATATTTTTCCTTTGATGTATACAGGGTGTCCAGCAATCATATGAACAAACCTTATTACTTTGTCACGTTATTAAGCATGTCAAAATATGTAGAATTTATAATAACTGTTTAAAACATAATCTTTGAAAGGTAAAACGGAATTGTAATTTTTGTTTTGCCCTGGAAAAAGCTCAGTTCTGTTATCTACAAAAAGGCACAATTTGCGCATTGTTCCCCTGGTATGAAATTAAATCAGTTGCTCATTTCCGTTTCAAGCCAAAAAGGTTAACGTAACAGGTAACACGTCCATGTCAACATGGAAATATTTATCTTGTTATTGGTAGAAATTGAATTACCAATAATGATCCGATGTTTGTGGATATTATGGTTACTTAATGTAGGTGTATTCACCGTATTGTACACTGCCTCCGTAATTACCTTCATTACCAGATTAAACATCGAGTCACAGAGAATATTGTTAACATGATTTTCACACAGAGTCATTTTGATGTTGTGTTTAGTTTTGGTTACACGGGTGCTAAATTGCTAATGGACGCATGAATTGATATATGCTAAGCAAACCCGCTAATAAATGGAATAACTTTTATTCAATTTTTACTTTTTATTATTTTAGATTTTATATTTTTTACATTTATTTATTTATTTATTTTTTACACAGAATAATCGTATACGAACGAATAATAATCGTATCCTAGAACACACATGCTAATAATATTGTGGTAGTATTGAAATGTAATGAACCATGCTTCTGCATGGTTATTTAAAAATATAATAAATAATCATTCTCATTAGAGAAATGTTATGTTTTCTGCTGTTTAGTCAAGTGTTTGATTCGCTCCACAATTATTTACTTACATTACATAATAGTAATTTACTAATTTAGTGATTTTTCTTTAGTTATAGTAATTATTATTTTAGTTTAGATTTATAATACCAATAAAACTGTAGTTCTTTTTTATATAACCTATATTCTTGAATTGAATTTATTTTATAAAATAAATAATATCTTTTAAATTAAATATGCAGAAAAATTTATACATGAAAATTTACGCTTTAGGAGATTAAATAGTCAACCTGTTTTCGAATAGCAAGTAAATGATGATAGAAAGAACTAAACCTAACGACGTATAGTTTTTAAAATTATTGTCTGAATAATCGCGTAAAGTTAGTGATTACTTGCTTTTTAGATTTGCGGTATCTTTAATCATACCGCTTACTGCAGTAAACTTTAAACAAAGAGAAATGTGTAGTCTGAATATGTTGCATAATGTTGTGAAGTATTGTATATATCACACAGTTAGGAAAGACATTTTATTTCATACGACAGGACTTTAGTTGCATCCTCGTTAGGGAATCATTCTTTAAATCTTAATGAAGTACTGTAGACACTTTACCTTTATTTTAGTGGGGTTTTGACAGATTTTCTACGAACAAACTATCAGCAGGCAAGCTACAAACTTGTATTGCACATTTTGGTTGATGGTTAAAGAAACGAAACTATGTAATTTGATATACACTTCAAACACGTTCTAAAGACAGATTATGTGTATACTCCCATTATGTGTTTGACGAAATTTCCTTTGATTTCCGAATACTTTACAGTGATTTTATACATAAGAGTGTTTTTAACTGGTTTTTTTTCATTAGGGTTATCATTAAGCTGGACACAATATGTGATGTCAAGCAAAAATACAATCCAAACTAACATCAATGACCTCAAACTATCGCGTGATTATTTTGCACATGCAAACATAATGGAACTGATTTAACGATTTTGTAACCGATTTAAAAGCTTTCGCACGTATACTTTAGCAAACCTATTACATGCATGATGACATATAGCTGATAATGTCATTTTGTACTACAAAAACACGCAACTAAATTCTTCCAACCTTCGTGAGTTCAGAGCAACCACTGGGGAGAGTTGTATATCTTGCTTTCTAACTTATAGAAAGAATACTTCATAAAACATAATCTAGACACAATATCGTAATGCACTTTTATTACACTTGGGATATCGTTATTTATCGTGTCCAAGTAAGTTTGCATGCAATATGTATTACGACATGTTTCAAATGAGTATAGCACATAGAGTCCAGCTAGTAAACACCATTAAAATTATATTCCATTCTCATTTGTAGATGTCTTCGACATACACGACACATTGCACTACTCCTAATCAAGAAATTCCCATCTCTTCCCTAGATAAAGTAAATCTATGCTTATTCTATGGAATAGCACACAGGTATTATGTTAGCTGGTTTGTATTCTCACTAACGAAACATTTATCATGAAATATATATAGTTCAAGACGAGTTTAAGACACAAAAGCTACAAAGTTTCCAGAGCAAAGCTGACTAAGACCAGCCATGTGGATAATGCGAAAAGACTAACAGAGTCTGAAACGACCTTTAGATCTTGGCTTGATTAAAACTCTATTGTATTTATCCATCTCCTTTGCTGCGCTTTGACATAAAATGTACATTGAATAAAGCTTTGAATACATTTTACCAAAATTTCACAAAGTTTTATGGTGTTTAAAATTATTTAAATAATGTGTAAAAGAAATAATATGGTGGAATAAAATTATAGTGATGAAAAATTGGTTCAAGCTTCCATTAGCAGCTGTAATAAATGTGTTCAATTTTATTTGGTTTGTTTCGTGTTTACTAATGATTAAAAGTATTTGACACATTTGAGAAATAAAGATGCATTCTACTTAGATCGTTTTAACCAACCCACTCTTATTAGGTGTTAGCTCTACAATTTCAATTACCGCCGGAATCTTGAGAAAGATATTTCTGTTCATTAATTAAACAATTAATTAGGATAGAGCAAAACTTCATTAATTTACCAAACATCATACGGATAATTTTGTCCTCTTCTTTAGACTGACCACCCTAGTGTCTGGTACAGTTTATTTTAAACTTAAAACACATTGTTATGCTAATAATAATAATTAAGCATGGCATTCGATGCAAAATCTCACTAACATTTTACAAATGAAGGGGTTGAAATGGTTTATAAAACGTGACTAAATATCCGATTGTTTTTTAATTGTTTAAGAAATAGGATTTAATGTTTCTTCAAGTTTACTTATTAGTTATATTTTCTTGGAGTGAGGATGTTTTAATCCGTCTTCATGTTGTTAGCCTGCGGATCACTGGTAAAGTAATGAATAATGGTTTAAATACCTTATACTGTCAAAAGTGATTCTTTGTAGTCTATGTAGGCTACTGCAGTTTCATTCCCGGAGGAACTTCATCAGGCTTCGAAAGACATCAAAACTTCATTCCAGAGGAAGTGTCGTCATGGTGAAAATCCATCAAGGTCATATTTACATAAAACACGGACGAACACACGAATGTGTTATGTTCGTGTGTTCGTCCGTGTTTTATGTAAATATGACCTTGATGGATTTTTACCATGACGACTTCCTCTGGAATGAAGTTTTGATGTCTTTCGAAGCCTGATGAAGTTCCTCCGGGAATGAAACTGCAGTAGCCTACATAGACTACAAAGAATCACTTTTGACAGTATAAGGTATGTAAACCATTATTCATTACTTTAATCCGTCATTGGTTATGATTTAAGTTAACTATTTGGGATTTGTTTTACCAAGTTTATGTACTGTAAGTTTTTAAAATCAAATAATGCGTACTCATGAGTCATGAATAATCTTTTACCAGCTACACAACGCTACCGCTTTCAGTATTGCTATTGGCAAAATTTTTGTTAAATGATCTTGTACGGGTTAAATATATTGGACGACTCCTCACAACCCCAGGGGGGAGGTTTCTTTAACTACGAAGAAGACAGCTTGAAAATGAACCTTTAGGTTCGAAATCTTAGTCAAATCAGTGACAGTACAACAGGCATTTACCTTTTTATTTGTAAAAACGTGATCCAGAGGCTAAAGATATTTAAACTCGTTGTTAAGAGAAATGGTTTTACGGTCGAATCATTGTCAATTATTCAGTGTTTGACATTAAACGTAAATAAAAATAAAACACCCTACCTCTTTACAATGTCAGATTATGTCTTTTTTGGACGGATAAGTTAAGGAAATAAGATTAATCGTAGCGATGGCAAACTTTTATGAATTCTTATCTCCGGCAAGGAAGGAGACGTGAAAACAATAGCAATGTGTTGTCAAAGCAATTTATATGACCTCATTTTTTTCACGCAGAATCATGAAACTATAAAATATTAAAATATTTAATTTTGAAGCCAAACAGTGAAGACCAACCAGCACGATATACAACTACGTGTGGCTAGTAAATGTGGTAGCATTTGGCAAAATACCAAGTCAATCTCGAATCGTAACATTAAAGGACCTTACTATTTTCATAGAAATCTAAAGTAAAAAAAGGTTACCCATTAATTTCGTAGTTGTGCAAGTCTTGAAGTAATTTGTTTCAAGTTTAAATTTGCCTCCAATCAGCTTATTACTCTGCTGGTTCTCTTACAGGTGTTTGTCGTATTGTATAATATCCTTTTAAAATTGTTGTTTAACTTATTCTGTTCTTTATTATTTCTACTTCCTCCACCTTAAGTTTAGTGATTTCATCAATGTCCGTTCATACAAATGATGATTCATTGGCAGCTTCAGCATAAAATATTACCCTACTCCATTAAAAATAAAATTATATGTCATCTTTTAACGAATATCACTTGAGTCGACTACTTTGAGTGGAGTATAACATATCACAGTTTAGTTAAGTGACCAACTGAGTCAAAACTTTCATGAAATATCAATATTATTATGACAAGGCAGAAAATCAGTCATGCAGCCAATAGCTCTGACTTTAAATACTAACACATTAAACTAAATGTATAAAGTAAAAAAAAATCAATCTGATTAATTTTCGGCATGA
This sequence comes from Macrosteles quadrilineatus, assembly GCF_028750875.1. Lineage (NCBI taxonomy): Eukaryota > Metazoa > Arthropoda > Insecta > Hemiptera > Cicadellidae > Macrosteles > Macrosteles quadrilineatus. The sequence continues at coordinate 30,960,492 of NW_026542598.1, read as the reverse complement.
AATTACTATGACTACTATTTTAGTGTCCTGACAAGACACAATATAACAATATTTTGCTACTCAATAACAACTTCAAGGGAGATGAGAATATAGCGAACTTACAAGAGGTTAAGTCTGCTTAGTTCGGTCATGTGACTAATGCGACAAGACTAACTCTGAGAAACAACCTCTCAAAATATTTCCTTCCTTTTGACTTTATCTTCCAACACCCATAAGCTATCTTTGATCTGCACCAATAAAAATGTGATTACAAAATCTAGAAATATTCAATATGCATGAAGCTCGTCCTTTTCTTAAGATTGCCGAACTGCAATGTAAAGTTTACAGTCCTTCTCATGCACTAAGCCAAGATGCTATATGATCAAAAAGACCTCGAGAGGGGCAAATGCCACTATTCTATGCAACTAAATTAAAGATAACTATAATTAAAATAGTAAAATTTACAAACATCGAAAATTAGATTACGAAAACTAGTTTTTACTACTGTAAAAATTGAATGTTTTGTCATCCAAGTAAAACTTTAACCTTAGAGTTCATCACAGTTATAAAATAACACACCTAAACTGAAGGAAAACATTCCACTGAAAAAACATTGTTTGCAATGATTAGCTTTCTGGTAACTCTTCGTTGTATTCAACGAGCTAAATATTCATCATAAGCGACGTTGAATACGTTCATTTGATTTAATCAAAAAGTTATGTGGGAGAATTGAAAGCTTTTGTTCTGATTGTTAAACTGTTTTAATAAATATATAGTCTTTGTATTTTAATTTAAACACGGCAGTTCTGTTAATACAAAAAAATAATATGACTGGTTGCTCTAAGTGCTATGACACCTTAGTTTTTATTATTAGTATTTTTATCCTTGTCTTAATTCCTGCAAAGAATCAATTTATTCCCTCTGAGATATTTTACTCAAGGATCCGACTTAAATAAACTAAGGTTTGTTTAATTTAAGTTACGTGATGTCAAATGGAAAAAATTAAAATAAAAGATTTTTGTAAGGTGATATTTTAGAATTATTTTTATTTTTTTCCATACACCATTAGTTCTTAGTTGTGTACGTTTTATACTTATGTATTAACTATTCATTCTCTTACACTTATATCGAATCTTAAATGCATGAGTTTATAATTTTTTTTTTTATTTAAACAGCAGCAATAAATTGGATAACTGTTACGCTATTATCCCCAATCGACGCTTTTAAATTCAGCTGCAACAGCACAAATTAAATATTCAAAGTTAACACTGGCAGAGAGATTTGTTATAGGATTAGGTTCGGCAAATTTGCGGGTGACCATATCCATTAAAAATAATTACATTAAGCTTTTAAACTGATTCTATTTAATTGTCTTTTAGCACCTAGGATACTACACCGAATTTTTGTAATGAATTTTCAATAAAATTCGTCGTTGATGTTAGATCTCCAATACATCAATATAGCATGAATATGCTTGTAGCATTTACTATCTCAGTAAAAATCCAAATTATATTATTTTATAAATCATGGATACTTATTTAATTGTGTAAAAATATATATTGAATAAGGACAAAGACATAAAATAAAAAATAAAAACAATTTAATTTCGAATTCCTTGCTATATTTAAATGAATAGTAGATACAGGTTCTATCATTTAGGGGACCACAACTATTAAAGTTAGGTTAGGTTGGTTTACTTAGGTTCTGTGTGGTTAGATTTCAAATGGATTCTGAATCCATACAAATGAACCTGAATTCGGAAATGACACAGGTAAGATTAGGTTCATTACATTGAGAAATATAAGTACTACTATATAAATTCTTATATCACATATAAAGAGATTCACTTCTCTACTTTGCTTTGCTAAATATGTATTTTGTAATTTAGTAACATAAGAAATTTCCAACATCTAACAAACAAACGAATTGTTATTACATAAGTATTTTACGTTCTGTATAAATAGTTGGTGATTTCTGTATGGATTTTTGTTGGAAGAAATGATATAATCCAACGTCTGAAGTGGAATCTTATACAGGGTGATTGATATAAGTGTGCCAGCCGTTTTATTCGAAAACTATAAGAGATATCAAAAAAAGTTAAATGGTAAGTGCCTTGGATTTTTTATTTAAAAAAACAAAAAAATTATTTTAGCCACCATTTTTCCAATATGGCCGCCAACTTTGATTTTTCTTACGGAACATCCTGTATTTTATGATGTATTCTGGTAGAAAAAGTAATTTTAAGACGATTTTATTCTTGTGATTTTTTTCATAAACCTAACCGTTTTGAAGATAATAATGGTTAAAGTTTTGAAATTTCTGCATGAGAAAGAGATTCGATAAAGGCCTAAGCAAGCATGCCACCTGTTTTGCTCGAAAACCATTCAAAATTGCACAACTTAAACCATTATTATCTTTGAAACGGTTAGGTTTATGAAAAAAATCACAAGAATAAAATCGTCTTAAAATTACTTTTTCTACCAGAATACATCATAAAATACAGGGTGTTCCGTAAGAAAAATCAAAGTTGGCGGCCATATTGGAAAAATGGCGGCTAAAATAATTTTTTTGACTCGACTATAATTTTTTTAATAAAAAATCCAAGGCACTTACCTTTTAACTTTTTTTGATATCTCTTATAGTTTTCGAATAAAACGGGTGGCACACTTATATCAATCACCCTGTATTTATAAATAAAGAAACTATTTTAACGATGACCTATACGTGTAGGACCATTTCAAATATTTTAAACATAACATAAAACATTGATTACCATGGTTTATATAGCCTCTCTGGCATTATATGGATCACAAACTTTCATCAGAACTCCATCGCTAGTCAAACGAACCGATCTAACTATTCACAAAGCCTTGGGCAGTTAACATGTTTGACTCATTACAACAAAGTCCAAGGTTAGCAGCTAGAGTACACTTGAGGACAACATCAAAAGAGATTAAATTACCTTATTATATATTCATGGGCCACTCCGAGTGTCTATTACAGCCCATGACTGAGCCAAGTACTAAGCGGTGCAAAGCATCATTACAACACCAAGCACCCGCATCGTATATAACCTCTGCATCGTATGCATAGGTAAAAGTGTTTATTGTACCTGACAAATATTTTTCTCTGTCTTCCCAAACCTACTACAATATTTAGTGTGCTCCCAAATTGAGTACACATTAAAACAGTTGTCTATTTAAAATAAATTTTCATAAACAGTTTCTTCTGTTGTTGATCATTTGAATGTCGTTAAACATTTAACTTTGATCAGCTGTTAAATTATAATTCACATTTTGAACTATAACGATGAAGAAAGATGGTCAGCAACACTGGATCTTTGAAAATGAACTCGAGAAATAAATTAAACGCTAGGGGGCAAACCCCTAGAAGGAATCAACTTTAAAGCTACCCTTCGTCACTTGGCTAGATAATAATACGACCTTTTAATAAAACCCTTAAACCTTTGGCTAGATAATATAACCCTTAAAACGAAACCTCAATAGTGAATTATTAGTTTTTTTAGAACGGCTTGAAAAAGGAATGCTACATAAAAAAACCTTTAGTGTAAGCATATAGATTTTATTTGTTACCATTAATTTCTATTACTTACCTAAGCCAACTATATCTTATATATTTAATGTCGATCTTACGAATATATACCCAAAACCCGTTAGACATACTTGATAAGCAAGCAAAGCAAATCCTATCTGAGTGGTTGTGTTATCTGAACCGCGATTAGAGGACCTGCTAAACTTCATGAATAATACAGCGGCTGTAGAAGGAGGGTTGAGTGTTTACCTTTGGTTGCTGTCTTCACTGATGAGGCGCAGCTAAGTGCTGACGTAATTATGGAAATTATGGATTTAGTGGGCAATTTTTTAATTACCGTGTTATGCCAATCACAGAAATTATGTTATTATGTATACAACTGTGCTATATGTTAAACAATATATTTACCTACAACCATTGTTTACTTTCATAACAGCGTAGTTTTAATCATAACAACATGGGTAACGGACCAAAGATTGAGAGATTCGAACTTCAACTAATCAGCTGTTCAGGCGAATTTAATTGTTGAGTGGTGCAATTAGTGTTTGGCACAATGTTTCGTTGCATCACTGACAGTGGCAATGAGAGGTTATAAACGAAAACATAGCCTCTCTTAAGCCGGGTTTTGCTAGGCGCGAAAGTGGAGAGCGGAGAGAGGAACGCGGGGAGCGGGCTCTACTTGTCTTAGGTAATTTTATGTTACTGTTTTCCTAGAAGCGGAGCGGAACACCATGTTAATCTCTTTTCCGCTCTCCGATTCCGCGCCTAGGAAAACCCAGCTTTAGAAGTTATGAGTAGTGATTTTAGTAATTAAAACACTGTGGTATAAAAAAGTAGTGTACGCCACTCACGTAAATACTTCATAATGTAGTTGTTTTTCTAAACCACGTTAGCTAATCAATAAAAAGTTACAGTACCTGCAGACTGCCTTGTGGGTTTTGTTAATCCAGTAGGATTACGTACGTTTCGGCAAATATATTGCCATCATCAGATCCAGAACTTCGAAAAATCCAGATTTTAACCTTCAAGTTCTGGATCTGATGATGGCAATACACTTGCCGAAACGTACGTAATCCTACTGGATTAACAAAACCCACAAGGCAGTCTGCAGGTACTGTAACCTTTTATTGGTTTCACGTAAATAGTGTTAACGACACTCGTACGAGTTTTTATGGCACTCGCCAAGGGTCGTTCCTTAAATGTCCTCCTTCGTGTCGTTAACACTATCTTTACGCAATTCTAAGCTCTGGGCTTTTTTAGTTGTCATTCAGAGTGAGAATTGTGGTGGGCATTATATTGGCATATCAGATGTTTAGCAGCCTAATTATGTGGACTTACACTTTGTATGACACCTGTGGACAAAAGTTGTTTATGTTTATATTATGTTGTTTATTTATTTATGGTAATGATCACACTCAACAAAACCCTCGTTCGTCAACTTCATTGATCCAAAAAAGGCTCACTTTCCACACTTATTGCACGTTAGATTTTTTTCTAAAATTTGTTGTACGTCACAACTAAAAATCTGTAATGTGTTCACCAAACGTAAAGACTGAGGTTTGGATGGTTTTGTGGCTAAGATTTATTGTTGAGGCAACGAGGGAGTAAATAAGACAAAACTAAGGTCATTGCCAACTTACGATATGTCTCTCCATTAAATAATGTTAATTAATTATTATCATAAATTAACAACTACGTAATTTTTGGGCAAAAAAAACATTTATTTTTACTTATAGAATTTTGTATGAGAAGAATTAATTTGCTATACATATAACCAATTAAATAAAAAAAATATTCCTTAATTTTGTATTTTGTTCATTTGTCGTAATTGTATTTTTATTTAAATTTTATTTTTTATTTTTTTTTAATGGCGACCATACAAAGTTGGTATTATAGCAAAGTATGAATTGAGATAAGTGTAGGATGAGTGCCGCGATCTTGTAGTCTTGTTAGTGTCTAAGGCTGACAGTAAGGCGAGGAAATAGGTTGTTTTGTGAACCAATTCTTGTAAGAAACTTTATATGACAACTTTGTATGATAACTAGAAGTAGAAATATTCCTCCTTGACCAGAAGGAAGCTTATCATAACTATCAACCCATTAAATCTTCTACCCAACACTCTATGCAAAATTTGTTTCATAAATCATTTACAAATTAACTTCAAAAGAATTTTCCTTCTAAAAACGTACCTTTCTCAAATACACAAATTATACCATGGGGCCAACTCTTGTTTGAAAGGGACTCAAATAAATTAAACACTTTGCAATGCTTGGTCAAAAAGAGACCGTTTTTATTTGTCTAAGAAAATTGCTTATCACTAAAGGATGAGAACAAATATACATTTCATCTTTGATATCAACAATCATGTTTCCGGTAGTGAAACAATAATAGGGTGTCATAATAAATATCAAATTTAAATAACATAGGTTTAATATCAAGAAGTTCTTCAAAACTAAGAACAGTAGTTTGAAGCTTTCCCAGTTTCTACACACAGATTAAATTCCTAAGCGACAACAGTAATTTAGAATATAGCATCCTATTTGTCTGTATATTCTTGTATGTTTAGAGGGTTAAAGGCCAAATACTGATGGTGTCAAACTAATTTTGATCTAACGAAAATTATAAATAGTAATAACAATAATAATCCATATACTTAGATTTCTTTTAGTTTTCGTTGTTTTATGACACAAGACGTACAGGTAGAACCGATTTTAATTTGATATTGCTCATTTAATAAAATATTTGTAGACTCAAACATATAAAATAACATCAAGAATAACTAATGAAGTATCCGATTTCTAAATATTTACAGTAGATGTACAATTAACATAACGAATCTATACGACCAATAGTCAACCACAGATTCAGTCACTCTTAACACAACCAGCATTGGCTATAAATTCAATAAAGTATGTAACACAATAAATAGCGAATTATATTTCTATCAGGTACACAACTCAAGTGTTTTTATGACTACGTAACACACTTTAAGTCCATTGCTTAATACATGTCTAACTTATTTATTTTTATTTATACGGTTCGGAAAATTTTTAAAGAGTTGTTCTTAGAATGAATTAAAAGTAAATCTGAAAACAGCTTCTTAAATAAAAAAAAAAAAAAAACTATTATTTGACTTTTTTATTTACGATTTAGAATGTTTCAAAAGAGTATTGAACTCATCAAAGTTATAAACAATAAGGCTGGTACAACTTTTTTCAAAATCACAATTATCAAGAATTATTCAATGTCAAAAAGGGAAGCTTATAGCTATTTACATACATGACATAATAAAAATTGCAATTTAAGTAAGTGATTAAAGAGTACAACCAATTTGTAAATCATCCTGAAGCACTCCGGGCTGGTAGGTACAGCAGGATTCAAATCAGAGATTTAAGGTTAACCGATAAAGGTGAAGAGACCGGATCACACATATTATAACATCTTTTGTAAAATACTATGAAATTACTAAATTTAACAGAGATGTTCATCCAACGACTTGCATTCATATAATTCAAATTATATCGATAACCACATACAGAGACTACAGACAGAATAAAAGAGACAACTCACTCATACCGCACAAGTCCCATTCACTTGTAAAAATATTTTATACAAATTTTCAACATTTGAACTACATTGTCATGTGCATGATGTAGATAATGGGCTGCTTCGAAATTGATTTTAAATTGTATTCTAATAAATAAACACCCACGTAATTAAGTATTTAGCAAATTTTTTTAATAGAGGGGTTTGCAGAAAATTTATAGTAATGGTTTTGCCTAAAGGGTTGTAGTTCTATACAGTGGTTTTCGTTAGTATAATTTATATAAATAAAACTAAATTAATGCAATGTAATTTTAACTTAGCATTAATACTGTATTTCTATTCAGAAATCTGCTTACGTTGGCATGCAATAGTTTCTCGAAATTTTTGTTTGACTTTTTTAGGGTATTAGGTTATTTTAAGATGTTTTTCATTCCGAGGTTATTCAAATTTCCAACTTAAGATACCAATTTAGACTCATAATCACTAGGCACAACCAATCACCAAAACAAATTCTCTCTAGCTTTTGTTTTATTGATTTAGAGTAGCTATTTTATTCAAGGTCGATAAATATCCAACTCAGGATACAAATTTAGTCCCAAACCTTATTGGTGATAATTTTTCCTTTTTTACCACAACACTAATATTCCAATACAACCAATTTCAAAACAGACCATTTTCCGCACGCACATCTCCAATTATTGTAACACAAGTTCCACCGAGTCGGTACTACACTCACTACCCAATTGAAAAGTAAAGTTCCCAACGCCACTGGACACTGTTAAAGGTACTCTACTATATCACACTTAATAGCAATGTTCGGGCAAGACGCGATCGCGGCTCCACGCCTCTCTGTGAGCAGTTTTTGAAAGATTGGTAGAATCGCAAGGTCAAGTAGTTCACCTTCTGACACAGCCCCGGCTAGAACGTTAGGGGTGCTCTGCACATGCGCCGGAGTAGGCTTCTTCAGAGGTCTGTGACAGCACTTGTCACGGTCACGGTTGCGCTCGGAGGCCGTTCTCTGGATCACTGAGACGTCCTCGTCCGATACTGGGGAACAGAGGAGTATTAGATGAGTTTTGATGATGATATAGTAACATATTGACATAAACCAGTCACTAACACTCAAAAAAATCTACTTTAAGTAAGGACGTGTAAAAAGTCCATCTCGAAGCACTGGTCAAGTGTGCAGGAAATACTGCAAACTTGGGTTACTAAGCATGGCTCGGGGGACCAAACCTAGGGCTTGATTAAGAGTCGTCACTATTAAATTTGCCTTATAATAAAGGAAATTTAAATGAGTTAGGAGTGTTAACGGAATCACATATTGGTGGAAACGACTATATTGAGCGTTATCAACTGTTATCTTATCTCATTTCATAATAGTTGGACTGGTGTTGCCCCGGTCAGATCACTTTTAACCTTGTAAAAACCATAAAGGTTAAGTTAGGCTAGGCTAGGTATATACATTGAGTATACCTACCAAACAAAACATACCCATGTCGGAGGGGGGGATTTACATAACAATCATTTGAATGGGACAAACTGTATTTATCTATTGAAAACCCCTTTAGCCACTGCCCTTTTCAAATGAGCTAAAATGTTGATGAATACGTGCTCATACTTTTAGACCTGCTCATAAATCGCTCAGTTGCTTGGGAATTCAATAAGGTGCGACGGATAAAATTTGCGTACACAGAGGAATTAGCTATATTTGTCATGAACATGTAAACTAACTTTAAGTTAGGTTCCTGGTCTTAAAACAAACAGTCTTCAAACACCACCAAATGCGATCTTGGTTACTTTTGTCGCATATTATATTTTAGAGTAAAATAACAAGAGCCTGGATCTTACTAATTTCTTTAATATTTTATTACATTGTTAGAAGTAAAAGAGCATTCAATTATTAACTAAAAAATAAATTAATTAATTAATAGAACTGGCTTGACAATTTTAGTTTAAAGTAACTCTAACGTTGGAACACTTTAATGTAAAGTAAACTCAAACTAATACAAAGATAAATACTAAATAGTGAATAGGACACATTTATTTTGGCCATTAGTGACATATTGTAGGGTCAAAACTAGTGTTATAAATTTTACAACATATAAAAAGGATTTTTGTATAGTTCAGGATTAAAAACTGAAATTCTTCGTCACCGAGTCTTATAAAGAAGGTTTTCACGGTTTTTACGGTATCGTAACATATACTTACCATATTTGGGGTATGCAAAACACGACAATATAGTTTTCTCTTCTTATTTATAAAACCATTTGGAAGAAAGGTAGGCCTACATGGTACCATTAGTTTTGTATAGAGAGTAAATTAACACACGCTGATATAGTTAGTTCGTGTGTTTGGAAAGCAACGCAGGTATTACCCCTAAAGCCAAAAAGCAATACCAACATCTCTTGCGTAATAAGCTAGGAATTTCAATAAGGAAAACGTCTAGCTTAACTTCAGCTGAAACCTAATTATCTTTGACAACTTTCATAAGCAATGATAAATAAACTTCTAGCCTTATTGTTTCAGTACTTTATAGCTCTACGTGAATTTAAAACTTACTTTTCTTATCGTGTAAAGTCAGAGATTGCATACTCTATTCTAGCTTAGGTCTTTGTGTTTAAAATTGCCGTCAAATAAATTATGTATTTAGAAAATAACTGTATTAGCAATATTTTTTCAATTGAAACCCCTCAGCTTACTTCTTTTCTAGAAAATATGTTTACCAAATGTTCGTTATTAAAGATAAATGTAGGTTAAAGTATATCGATCACCTTAAAACTGATTCGGATGTAGGTCTTCTGCAAAAGAACATTAAGGCTTCATTTAATTGTTGCAATCTGCTGCTCTATCTTTTATTCCCTCAAACACGCTTTTGACTATATGGAAGACATATACATCAGCTAACTTCTCAAATATACCTTCAGGCGGCGATGCGTTATTGAGCAAACATCTGGGGCGGCAGTGGCGCTGCGTCAGCCACAACTCGTCCTGGTGCACAAACGTGGGGTGTGTGCGGCGGCCGGGCACGCTGGTGCGTCGCGGCGCGGGTGGCGTGTGCAGCAGCGTGGGCGGCCGAGTGGCACTAGAGCGTCGCCGTAGCGCCATGGTGGCTGAGGAGGGTGGCGTTGGTGGTTTCTCCTCCCAGGAAACTGCCTTGTTAGGTGGCGGTGATGGTAACCGCTCTCTCAGTGAACTGCTCTCCGATATCACTGCTAGACCAGGAGACACTGGTACTGAGTCATCCAACGCTATTGCTGGGATCTTACTTCCGAAGGTGGTCTTTTTTCTGGAAAATACATACAGTATGTATTTTGTAAAAATTTTTAAAAGTATATTTTAGCTCTGGAGACAATCCATAGATCAACAAGGCTACAATCCATCTAGAAGGCTATCTAGAAGTAGAGTAACAGATTAAATACATTTCTGAGTCACTGGTTGGTGCTATGAGTTGTTTTAAAAACATATATGTAAACCCCTGGCAGTATTTTATATTCTATCAAGTTCTTTGGTGTTTTGTTTTGTTATGAAATTTTCATCATACAATTTTTGGGTACGTTCTGTTAGAAAAGGGTTCTTGGGTTTGGAAAATTAATCTTTGACTAATAGATTATACTAAAGACAGTTTAATGTTTCTTAAGTGAAACTAATTAGTTTTTCCGACCCAATTAACTATTTATTGGCAACGACTCCTATTTTTCTTCATGGCACCTATCTCATATTAGGATATTAAGATGAATAGCAGTACAAAACCTTCATTCCGTGCAGTCCAACTACGTGCAGTTTAACTTTGGCGCGAAAAAAATTGATGTAGCTGACCGACGTGGATGGAATGAATACTCTTCAGGAGGGTTATTTTGGAAAACTTATTTAATGTAGGTTTTTTACTTCAGAAACTTTTAGTTTTCCCACCTTTGATCATTCTACATATCACAAACACATGTATATCTTACTTCTGCACAGGAGCGTCAATCAGGTTGACATACTCGCCGTCCTGGGAAGAGTTGAGAGAGCACAACGAGCTGACGTCAGTAGTCTCAGTGTGTGAGGGTGCTGATACAGTCAGCCGCGTGTTGTTGGGCTGGGTCAGGTGCTCATCTAGAAATCATCGTCAAGCTCGCAGTTCATAATTAAATAAAAATCAATGCGACTCCCTTCCTTAAAAAAGGCTTTTACCGAAACCCCGGATCTGACAGGCCCACGGGAATTTTCACAAACGCATGTTGGCAACACTGTTTACTTGGGGGATTCCATTCCCCAAATACCTTCCCCCCTTTTCCTCCCCTACCTGTTGATATATTGTTTGTTCATTTTGAGTGGGTGACGCGACTTTGGCAGGTCGTCTGTTCATAACATGCCCGTCTCAGAAGCCTAGCGTTAGTGTATTTTAAAACGGTGTCTCACAGGCCCAGGGTTTCGGTTTGTGAGTTTCAAAGAGGGGTGCATAATTTTCAAATGGAGTCTTACAGGCCCAGGGTTTTGGTAAAAGTGTTAACATTCTGTTTCTAATGTGGACAATGTCCCAGTCTTGATGAAGGGTATTAAATTCTTTATCGGTTTTTGCGTTTGATATTGTATTGTCTTTTTTGTCACCAACCGAATGAAAAGTAAATGATAGATTATGTTTGCCTTACAGCAGTGATATTAACGTAACCCCACATTTTAGAAATGTATCAACTATAAAATAATATTTTTCTTCCAATCCAAACATGTCATGTTAGTAACATGTTTGGCTGTGTCATAAATTACATACATTATTGAAAAATTTGATTTACTTACCATCTCGCCTAAGCTGGCCTACGTCCTGCTGTGGAGGCGCTAATCTAGTCTCGTCTGAACCCATTCGTCTCAGGAGAGCTTGAAGTTCAGCTTCCCGTTCCAACAAGATCTTTCTACATCTTTGATTTTGATTCTTTGCATCTCTCAGTCTCTCTTCCAGTTCCGAGGAGTCTCTTCTTTTGGTCCCCATCGGTTTGAGGGTGGCCCTGATACGTTTGTCGATAGCACCCTGAGGGTTTCTTTTTAATTCTACCAACTGTGGGAAATGTAGACTAAATTAGTTTACAGACCCAATAAAGCAGGAGTAAAAGTGAGTAAGTTTCAGTCCCAGAATTTTGGGAATATATCACTAGCTATTTCTAAAATTTTAATGAAAATGTATAAAAACCATAGTCACCTATAAATAAATTCCAGAGCAAACAGATACATTTAAAAAAGTGTAAAAAATGTGCTTGCCTTCATTTATGGATTTTGCCATGGATTTTGATAAAACCCTGCTTTGAAAACGTTAATATCATTATCAAAAATTATTCAACTCTTTAAGGGCGGGTTTGACACTAACTAATATAGTAACAAACAAATAGATCCTCGATATCAATCCTTGTCACAAAATCTGCCAACCTCAAACAACATTTTATAAAAGAACGAATTCGCAAAAGGTTAAATAAATTGGTTAGTGGAAAAACCAGATTTTACTTTCCTGCTTTACCTTTGGCACAAAAACAAGGCAGAGGGTGGTGGTGGTGCAGAAGATGATGAAGATGGAGACCATGACGAAGGAAGCGTCTTGCTGGTCGGAAAGCACGAAGGAGATGGCGGCGCCCATGACACACATGAGGACAACGTTGTAGACGCTCATGCCGACGTACTTGGAGTCGTTGAGCGCGGGTATGCTGACATGCCGCGTCTCCCATGCCAGGAACGCGCCGAATATCTGCGGCATGATCATGTATCAAACATGCTGCAAGATGCTAAATTTGGCAATATGGTTCATCCTGAGCTAATCTATGATGTTAGAGTCTTTAGTGTCGTATATTTAAACTCTACAGTGTTGAGGTAGGCCTACTTAAAATCATTGGACTCAGTGCTTTGGGTATAAAATCCACTCAATATCGTTTTGGCACTTTATAGTATAAGAATAATAAGAATAAGAATATGTTAATTGTCTTTCATGCTACATAAGAATTAACAAAGTAAAATATACAGCAGAAATACCAAGTCACTATTCTAAGTAGGCCTAAGGGTAATATCACATTTTAATGATTTACTATAGCAAATTCGATTAAGAAAGGTTACGAGACAAGAGTGACAAAAGAGGGTGAAAGAAAGGTCTTTCGAGTGATTTTGGAAACTCAATAGGTGAAATAAAGAACTCCAGCTTAAAGTGAGGGCCAGTATAAAAACTTTAGAAGAACAAATTTAAAAAGGCATTCTCTATCAAGCTATAATTTTGTTAAACAATTTAAAGGATTTTGCCAGCCCTTTGCAAAGGATGAATTAAAACTTAGAGTTTATTTTGTGAGAATTTTCTTTATCATTTTTACTAACGATATTAATATAACATAATGCAGTGATGTTTAGATGGAAAGATGCTCTAGCCTGTATCAAATAGATGAGAATTCCGGATCAAAATAATTAACTCCATCTTCATATTTAAAAGGTCTACACTCGTCATGTTGTCCATCTAAAAGCAACAAACTTTATTTATTGTAAATTAGTGGCTTTGCTTTGGAATGGAATAATATGAAAATGGAATCCTTGTGTACGGGTCCCCTCGTATATTCATAATAGTATGGTGTTTTTAAAAGTCACAGCTCATTGAATCCTAATCATACATGAGTATTTATGTTAATTGAACTCAAAACAGAAATGTCAAAGTTGACGTACCATGAGCAGCCCCTTATAAGCGTAAATTGAACCGACGAAGATTGTCATGCGATTGCTTTGGCAGTATTCATTCTCCGGAATTATAATGATGTCTTCACTGTTCGGGTGCGACTGAAACAAACAAGTTTCTTTAAAATAGTTATTTCGTTAATATTCTCACCATAAAGTGTGTCACATGACGAAGGTACAGTTGACCTAAAAATGTATCTAGTTTTGATAATAAATTTAATACTATTATTCTCTAATGTGTATTTGAGAAATCTGCTTTTTTATACCCTAATTACTACTGTCAATGACTACGAACTATTACAGTAATAGTAAAACGTTAGGAGTTATTTTCGTTAGGAGGTTCATACGTTTTGGATAGGTTTTTTATCTTGAAATAATCATGGTGGATTTTTAGTTAAATTTGTGTACTTTAACATCGATCAAAATGTTAGATTCTTTTACATGAGTTACCTTTTCCAAGCTTGGAATATGTGACAAAAACAGCCCTTAATAAAGAAATCACTAACCTTACGTTATGATTTAAAAGCTATTTTAGAAACTAAATTATTTTTGTAAATTAAATCCTTTCATTGATAATGAAAACAAATTTTAAATTAGAAGAAAAAGTATAACATATAGTTTACAACTTATGCAAGTACCATGAAACGAAAAAAATAAGGCTACAGACTTATTACACAAGCAATTAAACAACTAAACACTTTTATAAAATAAATTTCTTGGTGTTCATTACTAACTTGGCTGTACAGTTATCCAAAATACCAAATCCCTTGATTATAACTGCTTTAAAACTTGTAAAAGTGGGTTAGCAACAGTTCACCTTTTGAATGTAGACTTTACTCACGTAAGGTTCCATCTGCTTGGTGTCCCGGTAGAAAGGATCTGTGACTTGCCACGTGGTCATGATACCCATGTCTATGACAAGTAGCACACCAACAACCATAAACAGCTGATAGTCCTTGATCACCTACAGTGAAACAGCTGGTTAAATACATTACACAGGTTGCCTTTTTTATGGCAAGTATCACAACTACCACTATCATCAGGTAGTAGACCTTGGTCATCAACAATGAAACAGCTAGTTAGGGGCAAAATAAAGGTTTAAATTTTTAACAGGTATCTTTAATCCATTACTATTATCAGATAACAGTTTTTAATTGCCAGGATAAAACATCTGGTCGAAAACCAAACAAGATGTCACGTTTTGATAAGTAGTTTTTCTAATATTTTGATCAACAGATACTTATAAAAAACAAAACCTCAAGCAACCAAGCAGTGGAAGGAGTCCATAACTATGAGCATCTACATAGTAAGTTTGTAATCTCAGTTCTTAATGACACAAAACCTAGTTATTTGTAACATCAATAAATTAGTATATGTATGCCAAAAAGATTATACAGTAAAAACAGAAGATGGTAAAGTAATACAATGGTAATACAGTAAATGTTATCAATCAAAGTTAAAATATTGTATCTCAAATATGTTACTATCAATTATCGAAAATCCGAATGATATCAGATAGAAATCCACATTTCACAGTTGTTTAGGATAATGGACCCTTTACTGCAATGAGTAGTAAAATATATTTTGGTTGATTATTAGTAACGTAACTGGTGGATAATGGTGAATTTTAGACCACGTATCTCCCCTAAGCATATATATTAAAATAAGATAAAACTATGTAACAAACTTTGTAAAATAAAAACCAACGAACCAAAAATATTCTTATTACTTTTGCCAAACTAAATTCGGTAATGCACAGTAAGGTTTTGAAAATAAATACTTTACAAGGAATTATTACGGCATTTAGGAATGATTAAGTAGGTCATCAACTGAAAGTCTGTTAATGGTTCTCATCTAACAGATTTTATCAGTTCGTGTGACACAGGGGTATAACGGATAATCAATAACCGTTTACTGACTAAATCATAAGACATGCTACTAAAGTTGCCAGACGTTTAGGTTTTTATTCATAGTTTAATAGTTGGTCATTCGATTCGAGTCTTTGCAATTGAGGTGAAAAATTAAACCAACTTGAATTGTAATGTTTACTAAAGATCGCAGGGGTTACTAATACTATTATAGTTTGGTACATAACAGTTCACAGCAAACTATGATAACCATTTACCTTTAAAAAATTATCTTGTAAATTTACAAATAATAGGCTAAACAATCCACCCTAGTTTGGAGTTTGGTTTATCATAAAAATGCTATGACATACCATTTTAGCATGAATAAAATTATATGTATATTTGAAAGCTAGACCATCTGCATAATTTATTACTTTATCTCAAAACTGTAGTAGAAATACCTGAAATAGCATATGCTAGAATACAGGATAAAGTACCATGTAGATTATTGTAATATTCAGTCTTTTTGTTTTGGATTATATATTCTATTTCTGTTTGTTAGAATATTGATAATGTTTAAAACGCCCCTTTATGTGGCAAAATCCGTAGTGATCTTACAATATAACATATAAGTGATACATTTTCTTTGCCTATTTTAAATTTAGATTCAGTCAGAGAATCATAACTACATAACATTTTTATGGACAATTGAATAGCAATTAAATATCGACAGGTAAACAGATATATAAAATTATGTATACATGTAATATTTGATCAAACAATCAATTACTGATTGGTTTCGTTTACAGTCATTGATGTAAGAGTTCCACAGTTGAAATAGTGTATAAGAAGAACCATTCTTACCTTTTTGTTCAGCTTGACATCGGTGAATATCGAGTGTACCCGCCACGTTTTGGAGAACATGGCACCAAAGGCCAGGGAGAAGCCCGCCATAAGCAGCCAGGCGCGTGCAGTACAGATGTAAGGGAAGGCGTGCTCACTGGTCAGGCGGGAGTCCATACCAAGGAAGATAACACTGCTGTACGTCAGCATGCATCCAACGATGATGAGGTTGTTCAGGTGCGGTGACGACATCTTGATGTACCTGGTCCGCAAAAGCAATAGTTGAGCTAACAGTCTCTGCATTTCAAAGTAAGGTGTCTTACGAGTGAGGCTCTCATTTATCTTTTAGTTTCCTAGCATTTATAAGCTTACAGTAAAGTTTCGTAATTTTTATAGGGTTATAAATCCTAACTATTTACTTCCTATATATACTCACATACACCAGGTTACCCGCCACTAATAAATTTAATGAAGCTGGTCTAAAGTTTTTCCCTTCAAATACCATGTTTTTTTATACGTTTAAATCACTGTTTGCACTTTAGTTTTTTAAATGTAAAGATTAGTGCAATAAAATGGTACTAGATCCAACATGTTGATAAAGTTGATATTTATCTCATTTAAGTATAAAATTGCAAGAAAATGATTTACAAACCATACGGTGCGTGACATATAACACCTTTTATCAATTTGATCGTCCGTATCCAACAAATTCAAGAAGGGTTACATGCTAGTAATACTTATTTTCTTCAAACTCATAAGCTTACATTATCATAATATTTTCCCTGTCACACCTTTTACAAAGTTGATTCTCTTGCAAGTCTATATATAAATATTTTTTATTTTAGTTTCAGCCTACACGTCCTGTACCTCTGGTTGCGATACTTGATGTTGATGGCGAGGAATACCGCTGCCATGATGATACCACAGGACGCAGTAGCTGCCAGAGAAGCGTAGATGGCCAAGTTAACATGTGAGTGCTCGAACTGTTGTAGAGTCCTGTCTTTAGGAGGTCCTCTCCCATCCCGCCACCAGATACCCTGGCCTTTACTCAGGTCAAGTTGTTGAGTCACGCCGTTGAACTCTCCTATCTTCACCTCCTCCCCGTCTGGAAAATTAAATTTCAAAAGGTACATTTTAATGTAAGAGGCGACGATAGAAACGTTGTAACTTAGTGAATCTACTATTCTAATAATTTTATAGTTTCCATGTAATACTACAATTATTATCTAATTTTAACGTAGTTCTAATGGATTTTCTAAATTTACTTTTTCAAATTTAAACACCGAAAATGAAGTAATATGTGAAAGTAAATTACAAAAAATTAACAAAAACGCAGTTAAGCTGCTTTTTGGTATGCATATCTTCATTGAACTTAAAAAACTGTATAAACAAGTACCGTTAGGTGTTTTCAAAACAGAGATTAATATATTACAAAATTTACTTAAGAATTTATGAGTCCAACGCATTATTTTGTTTGACAAAGGTTTATAATTAACTTTGTTTAAAATCTTACCACAGTGCCTAAAGTCTACTTAAAAGATTGTTTAGTATTTGATCAAAATATAAAATGTGTAATTTTTCTTAACGAATCATCGTGCTATCAACTATAAAATACCTTATCTTAATCAATATACTAAAATATGCAGTATTCATTGTCCTACTTTTGGATATTGCTTTATATTAATTAAATTATTATTGTTACCTTACAATATCCTGTTTAGTCTTGGTAGACAAACTACATGTTTCGTGGCGACTGCCACATCCTCAGGTTTATCCTCTTTAAAACATAAAACACAGAACACACGTAAAAAAACATTACATTTATTTTGGTACCGTCACGGTGCGTGTACGCGTTTGGTCGGGCCGGTGGCGACCCAAAGCGTCCGGCCCGACGCCCGGCCTGACCAAACGCGTACACGCAACCGTGACGGTACCAAAATAAATGTAATGTTTTTTTACGTGTGTTCTGTGTTTTATGTTTTAAATTGTTGACGAATCTGAGAAGAGGATAAACCTGAGGATGTGGCAGTCGCCACGAAACATGTAATTTGTCTACCAAGACTAAACAGGATATTGTAAGGTAACAAAATAATTTAATTAAAATATACACTTAAATTTTTGTTACTCAAAATGTGTAACTCATTAATCCTATACAAATGTGTAGAGTTAAAATCGTACACACACGAGAACGTACTTTGATACTGTTTCAGCATGATGTTGGCTTTTCTCTCGTTGTCGTAAAACCTTACAGGTCCCTGTAACAGAAAATTCATGTTAAAAAAAATATTTAATACGCCAATTGTAATATATTCAGTATACAGTAATGTATTTATGATATAATGGCACATGTATTTATTGTGTTATAGCAAGAATCATTAATTTGAATTCGTGCTGTAGTACAATTTTAGAAATATGGAACACATCTTGAAAAGTAAAATATTTTAATATATATGTTCATATTTAATAAGGCAAGCTTATGTGTAGTAATTGATTTTAAGTTTTGTAGCAGGAATTTTACATTGTTCAAGATGCAGCAACACAATCTATATAAACGTTTCAACTAAGCATGTATTTAAATATGATTCGTATGAATAGAAACCTTGTTAAAAGTAAGGCAAGAAAGTAATTACAATTTTCATTTAACCGTTGAGTGTCCCTTTTCACAAAACACCGTTTAGTTGTTCGCGTTTGTTTAACATTGACAACAGCTAATTGCAGGCTGGTAATTTCAGGTTGTCGCGACGGTGGATAACGAATTGTTTTCACTACCTAATTACTAATTTAAATGCATTGCACTTTATCTATAATGGCTATGTTGTGTTTTACTGGGAAAATATGGTGGTTAACAGTGTGTTTGAAACCAAGGTTAAAATAAGGGGACTGATTTCACTCTGCAGCTTTTAATATTTGTTTATCTTTTTTGTCCAAATTACTTGGTTGTATACTGAAAAGGAAAATGTTACAGATACTTTGGACTTATATCGAACCTTTTCAAAATACATTAAGCAGTAGATAAGCTTCCTGATTCTCTTTTTGAAGGGCTTGATTGTTATATTATCTTCTATTTCGAGTGAATTACCGACTACTATAAAATCATAAATATCTATTTACATTCAAGGAGTTAACGTATTTTGATACAAACAAGTGAGTTTGGTTGTTAAACTGGTTCTCTCAGTCTGTCATCTAAGATACATTGTTTATTTTTGCTCTGCACTGCACAGCGAATGTGGCATGGAGTATAAGTAAATAGAGGTAAATGGTGGTGGGTGAGTCGGTGGCTCAGTTGGTAGCGTCACGGACTTCGGGCCAAAGGCATCGATTTCGTGGGTTCGGATCCTGGTCTCTGCCACAAACATGTTATCAGTACTGTTCACCTTCGTACTGTACCGGCTTACTCCATTCTGGATACGTTACACCCACAGATCAGTAGTGTTTTTCAACGGGTAAATGCAAAGTTAACCTCTTAAAAAATTACGTACTGTGACTCCTTCAAAGCTGGTGTTCCGCAGAGCCTCCAGAAACAGCTGTTCCCACACCGGGTCCCGGTACTGGAAGTCTATGACAGTTGTGTTCTTCCTCACGTGACGTATCCTGTGCGCCACATGCTGGATGGCCAAGGCGGTCGCCCAGATTCCGTCGTACGTGTACCCATGGAACCTCGAGTACTCCTGGCCTCTCCGAGAGTCGTACTCTTGCCGATATTCGTCTGCGGTCTGCAGCAAAGCATGGGGACGGTTATTTGATCGTCTAAAGGTTTGTTTGAAATGCCCATAGGCATAAACAACATAAGCCCAACCTAGCCTTAACCAATACCCAACCTTACCAAACCCAACCCAACCTAAACTTACCTTACTTAACCTTACCTAACCTAACATAACCCAAGTTAACCTAAACGAACTTTACCATTCCTAACGCCAAGGTGACATAAAACCATGGTGAACCTGTAAACGACTAACACAAAACCGTTTGCACTAATTGTAAAACAAAATTGTATGATTAATTTAATTTTTATTTACCAAGCAAATAAATCCTTGAATCCATAAAAATTAGGCTAAAATTCAGTCTTAATAACCATTGCAGGTCTTTTAAAAATACGTTCCATGCAAACAGATGTTTTCTGAATTTTTTTTACCCTACAGCTTTTTACATGGATTCATATGGGTAGCACATGAAGTAGACACATGACACATGGCACATGAAGTGTCCAAACGAAGCCAAAAATGACACACAAGTTTTATCACACATTCAATAAAAATAGTATGGACTGGAAACTTACTATTAATAAAATACAAGCAGTAAATTCAAAAGCATATATCCTGTAACTTTTTATTAATAATATTCTTAATAAAAACTCATCACCAACTCGTAATAGATGTTTCTTAAGCGATCATCTATATTAGTTAACAATCTTGTAAACATTAGTTTCTCCCAGCATACCAAAAAATACTTCTAATATTATTACAGAATATGTCATAATTTGAAATTACAGCAAAATGTTTAATAGATTTACTATTCGTCCCTGAACTTTTATTCAAAATTATTACAACAATTCGATACCTAAAATCTGTATATAAAAAATTATTTCAAATTAAACCATCGTTTCTCACTGAAAAAGTAGACTTTTTTCTCTGGAATGTAAATAAACGTCTCTTTAAGCCGTATTTCCCTCAGGGCCAAACACAAAAAGTCCCGGTCTCTCCTCCACGCCGCACATTGCATGATTTACGAGTTACGACTCTAAGTAGTTGTTAATCATTCTGAATAAAGGATGGGAAAGAGGTAAAAACAACTGGAATTTCCGAAAGGTTTAACTACATGTACCAGTTTTGAAGAATTATTTTTACCATGTAAAGATTTTATAGTAGTAACTTTAAAATCAACACAACCACCACTTGTATCATTGTAGATTTTATAAATATTTATTCAAAGCAATACATTATTCAATTATAAGCCAATACTTTATAGTTTTACATAATTAACTTACAATAACGCACAGGTAATCTTTTTAGATGTGTTAAGTCATTAAGGTTAAATCTTTTAGGTTATGATATTTTCTTACCGGTTGTTAACTAAACCGGATCAGCGGCTGTGGTTGGTGTAGAAATGACAACTGTGATCAGCTGATTAGCGAGCTGGAATGATCTATTTGTGCTCTAGAGTGTCAATGAGCTATTTTGCGTACTGTTTAAAGGTATGGCAATGTGATCATTTCCACGCAGTTGTAGGAAAATATTATTTTACACTGTAGGGCATTCTGTGAGTGGATTTTTGAGCTACGGTTTTTATGACGATTTGCTACGGCTGGTCCACATAGGACGGCTACTTCAGTAACCAAACAATATTACTCACAATGCCTGAGATGGTGATCTCGCCACTGGTAGCTAGGGGTAGCAGATCGGTGAGTATACAGCCCTCCAGCGCCGCCTGTAGCTGGTCCAGCGGGCAAGGAGCTGTCTCGTCCAGCCACCACCGTTCACTGTAGGTGCCCATGATCAACCACTGGTACTTCCGACCAACCATCCCCACTCTGATAGACAAAGGCAACTAATGAAGGAAACTTGATATTTTATTAATACACTCACCACAGAAAAGGGTATGTAAATTTTATTTGACTAATTTAATTTTCACAAAGATATTTAATTATAAATGTCGGATTCATTCCCAGAAAAAAATAATTAGGTTTATTGAGGACTTCGGTGTGCTGCTATCACCTTCTCTGATAACACGGGGTTTTAGTAAAATGTCAATAGCATTGTAAATTGAGATCGAAATATATCCTCAATCAAGCCAACTAATACATTTTAGGTTTTTCTAAAAAAAAGGAAACAAATGTGCGTACAGCTAGGCTTAGGTTTCAAGGCTCCCATATTCGCTCTTTAATCGTGAACTAGTTCGGACAAATGGGTCGCCGGAAGACTGCCCCCGGACAACTACCCCCCCCCCCCCCCCGAACAGGTTCCTCGGGGGGGGCGGTTGTTTTCCAGTCACGTACACTCAAGTTTCGTTGTCATACTGTTCTAAACTAACCTAACCTAATCAACCAAACTTGCTGTAACATTTCAAAATTCTGTATGATATTCCCTGGATGCCTTTTCTGTTATCAAACGGAATTACTAGAATTTAAATTACAATTACATAGAATCACATTTTGGTAGGGGGGGGGGGTAGTATTCCAGTCGCGGACACGGCTCCCATATTTCGTGACGTCACGTTTCACCTGGGGGGGAGGGGTTTCCGGGGGATAGTATTCCGCATCCCCGGACAAACCACTGTTTACACATTTGTCCCAAATTACATCAAATTTTTACTCATATTATCGTGCTAATGGACACGTATATAAATAAATTCAATCGGTCCCGGGAGTAGGTCTTATACCATGAGACCAACGATAACACTGTAGGCCTAGTTTATTCCTTATGGGAAATTCGCTAGAGGTTATGACTTAAAAAGTTGATAGAATCTTTCTTGTCAAATGTTTCTTGCTGCAAACATGTTGCATTGTACATGTAAGATTAATTTTACTACGGCAAAGAAATACTGAAAGTCATATTGCTTATGTTTCCCAATACGAAATACGCCATCACCTAAATAAAATACAAGTTTTCTCATTGGAGTACAAACTATCGGGTCGAGACATTATCACAAATCCAGAAACCATCGGTGATCAATATTGCGGCATTAAACATGTCACTGCTGACATGCAGTACCGTGTTTTATTCATTAGAATATTTAGATTATTAGTCTCAATTAGAGCAAATGAATAAATAAATTATTCCAGCCTAAATTAGAGTATTGCCTGATTATCTGGAATAAGTTATCATTCAAAACAGTCTATGCAATTATTATTTCATCACCAAATGATGAAATTACCTTCCAAGAAATGCGTGGGCCTGAGTTTCAACTAAGTTTAATTTTATTTATACAGTTAGTAGACATTGTTTACATAAACATCCATGTAAATACGTGCACAACATTTCAAAGTAAATATTGATTATGAACGCGTTGGTGAACATGTTTGAGTGGATTTCCGTTGCTATTGACATACAGTTTAGAGCTAGAATATAAATATTCCCAACTAGCATAATAAAACACTATAATTAACACGTATTCTTTTTAAATGATGTAAATACAATTCGTGTTACTAACTATTACGTGTTTTTGTAGTAATTAACAAACCTGTAAGCCTCGCAGAAGATCGCTCTCGCCCAGCTCTCGTTGAAGTTCCCGAGTATAATACGAATATCCTTCTCCTGTAACTTCAGGATAGCGGAGGCAACTTCGTTGGCAAAACTTTGTGTTTCCGCTATCGTGAAGTTCATCGAGTCCAAGTCCGCAACTAGGCGATTGTGAGCCTGTTAAAATCAGTAATCATTTAAGTTCATCAAAACTAGTACACCTAGAATAATCATGTATGTGTAATTATATTCATATAAATGTAAATATTATAAATTTTCTGACTTACCAATGAGTAGCGGGGCTCGTTTTGATAGATGGTGCCCACTCTGTTCCAATTGAAATGCTGGGCGAGTTTTAATCTTGGAAGGTTGAAGGCGTTTTCGCTAGGCACCACACGGAAAAAGTTAGGGAAGTTATGGCTAGTGAACATCGGATGTGTGTCAGCGTACGACAGCTGAAAAAACATCAAAGTATAATAATTCAATATCACATCAAAGATTTTTCTTGCACAATATTCTAAGAGCCGTTCAAGATAAATTGCACTAAAAGCTGTTAACTTTTATAGTGCTCACGATATAAGGGTTCTTCTTGGTAATATTTTGTTGCTATACCAATATAGACCTAAGTCTCAGTTCCATTGTCAAGTGAAAGAAAATTCTTTGAAAAATGAGCAAAGTTATTAAATGTATTCCTACGTATTACACTTTTTTCTAGCTTTCTATGTGAATGCACGTATAAAACATTTCTCTATGTATGGCGTACATGTATAATGTTGTATTTAATGTCTACTGTTTCACAGAACCTGTCTCTGATATTTTAAGTCTACTATTTTACCAAGCCGATTAATTTACGGGGTTGAATCAATTAATTATTTCACTCTGGTAAACTAGGTTTAAACATAATTGCTTTTGGATATAACAATTATCCTTATTTCAATTTATACCTGTAAGCAATATTTTGTAATGTGATTAGGATGACATTTATATGCATTTAAGATTAGGATGAGTTCGGTTAGTCAATGATGGTCAAAGTTTCTTTTTTTCTTATTAAATATTTTTTTTACATCAAATACCTTGACAGAAGAGTCAGTAGCTTCTTTTCAAGCACTACCAAACAAAATGACGAAAGAGGAAAGTAACATTTAAGGAGTAGCGGAATTGTACCCCCTGGAATTGTACCCCCTCTAGATGTGACGCCAATATGACATCCTCGATCGGTGGGGGTAGAATTCCGAGGGGGTACCATTCCGGCGACCCACATTTAAGCATACCTGTGTGAGATGCCAGTGTTTGGAGGCCTTGGCGATGGGGTCGGTCACTTGAGTACAGGCGGCGCCAAACAACATCACTTTGTGAGGACCATCGTGCATCATGTCAAAGAAGGCTTTTACCCCCACAGCAGCATTACACTGAAACATCAAGTTACAATGAATTTAATTTTCCTAAAAACCAGAGGTATTTACTTGACAAAATTTGCACTTTACACTTTAAAATCTGAAAACATTAAAGCGCAGGGGATAAAAACTATCTACAACAGTTTCAGTAAACTCCTTGTTTTATTAATTAACATGATACATCAGTAGGATCGTATCCACACAACAGGAGTTAAGGCTGTAAATCATTACATATATAAAGACTTTTAAGGCTAATGTCAAACTTGCCTCTAATGTGAACTTACAATAGCTTAAAATATAAATTTTTACATGTCAACGTACACACAACCAACATAGTACACAACCAAGAGAGTAAGAGGGTTAAAAATTTAATGTGTAAACTGAATTTGGCCCAGACTGATACACAGCGCACAGTATTTCACTGACACAGAGTAAAGTTCAACGAACTTTGATGAATCGATGTAAAGTTATTTTTGAAATAGAATAAAATCAACAACGTATCTGGTAGGTTATGAATGATGGGGTTGCATGATCAATAGATATCGGCAGGTAATGCATTTCGGAGCCTGGCAGAGGCAGGCATGATAAGCCTCATGACTGGCTCCAATAACCTGTGAGGATTCCCAGATCCATCATTCACCCTCTCAGCCCCCCCCCCCTACACTCCTGCCAATCTCTCTCTCTCACACACACACACACACACACTAGACTTCTTCACTCTGACACCAGCCCCTTCCAACCACTTAACATATGTTCCCTTTTTTGGGAACCTCTTTTTATGGAGTGTTAATATTAAAAAATATGTACCTTCCTAAGATACCGGTTCAGAGAGTTAAAAAATTATGATTGATGTTAGTTTGTTACTCCAATCGTCTTCGGGCTCAATAGGAGCGAACAAGCAAAACATAGCTTAGCATTAACAATCGACTAGTATTAAATAAACTAATGTAATTATTAACATATTTTGGAGTAATAAACGTATAATATTACCACCACAGTCAAAGTTTATTTATTATAGTGTTAACTTTGGATTTTAATGTATAAGTATACCATTTACCCTTTCACAATTTCCCCTTTTTTATTTACAACCTTCATACACACTTATCTAATTTATTTTACAATAATTTTTGAGAATACAATTCTTCTCTTAACAATGGAACTGTCTGTTTTTTACGCTAAATGTACTACAAATTAAGTAACATGTAAATGCTGATTTAAAATGGAAGCAAATATTGCAAATATTGCTTATAAATACAGTCAGGATAGAAATTAAAAAATTCAGAAAATCCACAGAAATTAATTCCACTCAATCAAAAGTCCATATAACAATAGGAGTATATTGGAGTGCTTGTTAATTACTGTGGTCAAGCGTCAGTGCTTATAATGTCGAGGAAAATATCAGATAATTATCTGTAAGAAAAAACTTTTTAAGCTAAGATATTTTGATTGAAAGAAATAATCTTCGGTTTCACGTATTTGTCTCTTATGTTGGGTTAGTAAAAGTATTTGATTTGTTTCCCCCATTTATAGAACATTTTCCAACACATGTTTCACGATATTGGATTTTCCACACCTTTTTTATTCCAGCAGATACATAGTTTTCAAAGCCTTGAGCAAAAAGAAGCATAAACAGTTTTAAATTTGTAGGTATGTAAAATATATCTAATAGTATTTAAATAAACATTATTAAATATCTTAAGAGTGGTACTGTATGTATTCATTTTTAAATGAACAGTACTTCGTTTTCCTTCGCGACATTCCGATTGAAAGAAGATATACACAAAATGTACTTTTCATATATTGTTTTACTTACTATTATTACACTATGCTTTAGTCGTAAAAACCTGAACATAAGTGGATCAACATTGTTAAAAAGCCTTAAGTTTATATTCTTCAACTTAATAGAGGTTTTGTTGTACACGTAATTCAAACACCAAACTTAATAATAATTAGGTGTAATTCTTCTATGCACCTTAATTATTTCATTAGCAGAAACAAATTACAGTTCAAAAGTAAAATTTAAAATATGTAACAATAAATAAATCATTTCCATGAATGAAAATAATGTAGAGCATTTCTAAGGTAAATCTTCCATGAATTATGGACACTTCAAGACGGAAAGGAGTTGGACGGATTTTCAAATCACAATCCGCCGCAACTGCCTTCCCGACCCGAGGTGACCAAGTCTTCTAGAAGCTTCTGGAATCTTCAAGAAGTTGTTCTAAACGTGAGTAGAAAGTCTTCCAAACAGCAAACAAACTTCACTCTTCTAAATGTGAGCAAAACCCACTTACTGAGTATTTCCAACAACATTGTTTTTGACATTATTGGTTAGCTAGCTGGATTTCTTTATGGCATTTTCACCTCCTGTGTAAGAAGATTGTGGTCGCCTAGACAATAAATTAAAGTAATTTTTTATGGTGTTATTCCAGTTAAAAAGTTCTATTGTTGTTAGTTATAAATAGAAAAAGTGTTAGATAGCTGTAATTTTATATTTATAGTTGTAGTTGCAAACATTTTGTATGGCAAAATAGTTTTCTCCATGCTAAAAATGTGAGTTTGCCAACTTATACAAACGTCCATCCGAGGAAAATCTATACATCGTATTTTATAAAACCAAATTTTTGAAATTGTTTAGACTTATGCGAATTTTTCTGTCACTTTGTCAAAGATAATCATTATTACTGTAATAATCAATCATATTAATTTCCCAGTTATACAGGGTGGTCATAAATTATTGTACACATTTTAAGATAAATAAATAACCAAGCAACCTAGAAACATGGGAATTGTTTCATTAAATAGCAAATTTAAAACAGTTTTATACAGTAACTGCAAAAAACAATTATGAACATTTCAGCAATTATGAAAAGTAATTACAAAAAGACTTTAAAAATCACCTAAACTGTTATTGTAAGTTATGTTCTTCTGAGGGTATGGCCCTTAAGACTGTATTTTGGACACTTTCCAGTCGTTCGAATTGTCTATACAACCATTTTATAGAATTTCTACACAGAAAATTACGGTTATACTCTAAACGAAGCCTTCTTTGAACAGTTATTCTGGTGTAGAAAGGTCCATTAATGGTTTTGCTATACTAACTATGCCATGCTATCCATGCTGACTAGGCCACAACACAAGTCATAACAAAAACAACTTACATTCACTGTTTGAGTGATTTTTGCAAATTTTTTATAACCACTTTTTTCAATTACTGACATTTATATTATTATTGTTTTGCAGTTGCTCTATAAAACTGTTTTAAATTTGCTATTCAATGAAACAATTCACATGTTTCTAAGTTGCTTGGTTATTTGTTTATATAATCTTAAAATGTGTCCAATAATTTATGACCACCCTGTATTTCTTTTCCTTTTTATTTTACGGTTTAAAAATCAATTTTACTTACTAAAATAGAGAGGCATTAATTATCTAATTGCATTAGCTATATAGAGACAACTCTATTTATTTATTAGTTTTGAAAAGTCAACAGAAATAACGATGTAGTTAGTCCAGCCAAACAGTGGTTGTCCCTAAGGTTTTCCCTCCAAAGTGTCCAGCTACACATGATGTATGCCTCCCCAGAGAACTCCCCACAGCTGTTCATCCCTCAGAGAATCAGCTGATGTTTCGTATCTCCAGCGTCTCATTTGTCTCGTTGCTCGGCTCAACCTAAATCGAATGTATACTCCAAGGTTTTCACATTTACAACAAACTATTCAATAATTTTGAGTAGTTAAATAAATAGTGCTAAAATGGTAGTAACACTGAAATAATTTTCGACTGGGTAAAAACTAAATAAAAAAAGTTGAAATATTATATTTCATAACAAGAGTAGAAAGTAAATCCATTACATATTTGAGACCATGTTTGAAGTGCGAGATTTATCGAACACTTCAAATAGTCGAGCATATGTAATATATGGACCCACTTTCACTCGTTTTTTAACGTTAATTTTCGCTACACTACAAAGGATAATGATTTTCTTCATTACAAAACTCATATAACCTCTTAGGTTATGACTTCAATTTAAAGTTAACGTTTACTTTAGTTGTTGAAAATTGAAATAGTTTTTAAAACAATAACAAATATTTGTTTTTTTACGTTGGCAAAAGTAAACGTTACTTTCGCATAGTAAAAATTCCTTTGTCGTAGTATACAATGTAATGATAGATTTTCGCAGGTGATAAACATGCAACGAAAACGTGTCATGTCACAGTAGTGTAGCGAAAATCTTATAATTCCCCATATATTTCCCTTGGATAACATTATAAATTTAATGAAATCGTGAATTTAGCTGTACTTAACAAAGTGTATGTTATAGCATATTTTCAAATTACCATCTAGAATGAAAACCATGACATTACCATACAATGTCATAAAAAGAACTACAATTCTATTCATAACATTATACATGCTTAAGGCTGCAAAACACAAGACCAAAAATATATTCAGTTCTACAAAAGCGTATTCAACAAAATCTTTATGAAATTGAAGTGTAAGTATCCTTATGGACTTGATTTCAGTGATAATTTTTTATATTATTATAGTTTTTGCATGGCATTAAACTGCAAAAAAAAAACCATCAGGATATATCCATTAATATCTTAAGAAATATTTGTTTACTTACTAAATTCGGTATCTTACTCGCAACCTCACTTATACTTTAAATGCAAACATAGGCATTTTTAAATAATTAAATTACATCTGAGCAAGTGTAGCTTAAAATTACTTGTCTGGGTTTTTTCTACCTATATTGCAATTTACATAAGGGGAAATAATTGAAGCACAAACATACTAAATACTCTAATAATTAATACATCAACTTAAGAATAAAAACTAACTTAAAACTTAGCAGGTTTAGGCTTAATGTAGGCAGTATTAAATTACATCAAGCTTGTACATACTTAGTACACAAGACATTTTATTCAACTTGTATCTTCATTGAAATGTATAATGTATAAATGTAAAATTAAATGTAAATGTATAATGTACATAAACAAAATTGACCGTTTTACTCCCCTTAGAAATAGGAATGGATCCAATGAATCGCTTTTATCATGAATACAAAATATACTAAACATTTGCCAATAGGGTAATGTAAAAATCTAATTTAACCTTAAGCCAACATGAATATTATCTTAAGAACCATTAAGGGTATTTTTCAGAGGGCTGCCCCTCAAAAGACGCGCATTGTAAAAACAATGCACTTTAGTGATTAGGTTAGATGTTAGGGTAGGTTAGATGAAATTAGATTATGTTAGTTAAGGTTGGTTCAGCTCGTGTGTATTCGTGCTTTCGTAAGTTCAAGTTCAGTTAAATGTTGGTAGATTTTAGAAAGATTTCGTAAATGTTACCTTGCTTATCATTATTGTAAACTTCATTAAACGATGCTAAGCTAAACTAGCCTAACCACTTGAGGAATTTGTGGAAAGAATAGTAGCACTCTTCTTAAAATAAATATCCATGTACAAGCATCACTACTTACAAAAAACTTAAGTATTTGGAAAAAACATATTCATCCCTACTCAGGAGGGAAGCCAAAAATAGGATAAGGATAATAGCCATACCTGAGTGTCGTTCCACCACATGTGCAGACGGTAGTTTCGCAGGACTTGAGGACTCTCGTTGATGTGGTCCACAGCGAGCTTTACAGCAGGCATAACCCCACGGCCTACACTGCTCTCAGGGATGTGGCGGGCGAACGGGAAGAAACCGGCGATGTAGACGTCGTGACGCTTGTTGAGGCCTGTGGGACGCTGGGAGCCGGCGTCTGACGCGAGACTGACCAGTAGGGCCATGACGCCGAGCCAGCATCCCGTCATGTCCGTCTCAACCGCCCTGCAACAGACAATTATGTAACAAACCGGCGATGTAGACGTCGTGACGCTTGTTGAGGCCTGTGGGACGCTGGGAGCCGGCGTCTGACGCGAGACTGACCAGTAAGGCCATGACGCCGAGCCAGCATCCCGTCATGTCCGTCTCAACCACCCTGCAACAGACAGTTATGTAACAAACCGGCGATGTCGACGTCGTGACGCTTGTTGAGGCCTGTGGGACGCTGGGAGCCGGCGTCTGACGCGAGACTGACCAGTAGGGCCATGACGCCGAGCCAGCATCCCGTCATGTCCGTCTCAACCGCCCTGCAACAGACAGTTATGTAACAAACCGGCGATGTAGACGTCGTGACGCTTGTTGAGGCCTGTGGGACAAGACTGACCAGTAGGGCTATGACGCCGAGCCAGCATCCCATCATGTCCTTCTCAACTGCCCTGCAACAGTACACAGAAATAATAAGGTAAAATGTCTATGAACATTTTTATGTTCAATAATGTTATCCTCCGTTTTGGTAAAGACGGAGATTTTCGTCCCATGAATATATTGTTTTACCATACTACGGTTATTACGGTTGGCCCATTAACTGTTCTCTTTGTACTCGGTCGGCTTCCTGTACGAAATAAAAGAGGACATTTATTGGGAAAGGAAATGATTAAATTACCATCCTAGGAAGAGACAACTGTTCGGAAGTGACTGACTGGGTCAGAGTTTGAGGTTCAAAAAGCCAAAGTATAAAAAACACCAATCGTGTTCTATTTTATATGCTAGTTGATCTGACTGATTTAAAAAAAACTTGCTATAGTTTTTAAATTGTTAAATCCATCTAATGTTAAAATGTTTCAATATTTATTGAAGAGCCATTATTCATAATTGCCTAGGCTCAAATCCCGGCTATCGCCATTGTCAATAAATAGTAAGCATCGATTTAGAAGAGATAATGTTCGAAGTATTCGAAGTATTCGAGTATTTAGAAGAGATAATGATTTAGAGTTCTATACATGATTTTCATTAGGATATACAAACTTTAGATTAGGGGGCCTAATTAGCTTTAAAACCAACTACCATTTTAAAACACTGCAGTTATTTATTAAGTGTTATACCAGCTATCTACCACATCAGTCTAACATATCTTTAAGCTAAGATGATTGCATTAATTACTTGATACTGTAGCTCCAGCGATTCAGAGGAATACCACACATTTGATACAATGCCAAATGCAGCTATCTAGCCCATGTTAGTGCTGCTATGGGTTGTTGAGAATAGATAGCTCTCCTGGGCATGGTCGTAAAAGGCAGTCGTTAACTATACGACTCATTGTCTAAGCTGCAGCACCGCATTCACAGCTGATCAGTGACTCATCACTTATGGGAAGTTGTTTGTGACAAAAGTCTCAACTTTACGTTTTTGCAAGCTCTATTTGAGCATGCAGAAGAATAGTATATTTCATTACTAGGACCGAAAGTGGCATTTTCCGGCGCTCGCTCAAGTTTTTGTGTGAGGTGAAGCCGAACACAGGGAACACCAATTTCACGTGCGAGGCGAAGCCGAGTACGTGAGAGCTATTTTCACGTACGAGGCGAAGCCGAGGACGGGAATAATGGAGCAAGTGCCGGATAATAACTTTCGGTAAGAGTTATGAATGATACTTTTCATCACGACGCAAAAATACACAAACACAGAATAGCAGACCTCATCAGTAGCATTACAATAATTATCAATCAAACAATTTGTTTAAACATAAAAATAAAATAAAATCTAAAAGTAAACCTATGTTAATTTTTGTTTGATTTTTAAAACATAAAATAAAATAAAATATTCTAAAGGAAACCTTCGTATATTTCTCAATACTTCAAACATCAAAATAAAAGATTAAAACGACTTTGAACATACATACAGCTGATTTGAATCATTAAATTAAACCGTAACAAAACACTAGCGCGCGTAGTGAATAAATGGAAAACTAATTGAGAGCGAGGGAAAGTAAATTTAGAGCGAGGGAAAATCAGCTGAGCGATTTTCCCTCGCCCTAAATTAGAGCTTGGGAAACGGCTACTTTCATTGATGTCAGCTGTTATCGAAAATAGTTACTTTCGGTGAGGAGTGATGAAAACCATATTACGTCTTATTTACCTTTCACTATCAACAACACTAAACCTCATTGATAACTGGGATAATGTACAAAAGCTGATTGGCAATAAAATAACTAATACCTGGATACAATCATATGATCTGGTTTTGTTGTTAAAAAACGTATCAAGTTAGATATAATTATTTAGACACCTAGTAGAAGATTTCTGACATTTAAAAGATCCCTTTAGAAACTTTTAAACTTAATTTTCATCTCGAAAATGATAGCACATCCCTTTATGCATGTTTTCACAAAACGGACCCTCCTATTGTCAAACAAAAACATCAAACCCGTTTACCTGTAAAAAAGGATCGGACGTTATTAAATTTGTAGCTTCAAAGGGAAACTTCCTTCTGGAAGTTTAATATTTCCGTAACAAAATTCAATTATTTTTCAAGTGACGAGGAGGCAGCTCTGCTGGGGGGGGGGGATGTGGAGGGGGTAGAGTAGAGTCACCCTTAACTACCTCTCGACACGCAGTCTTGAAGAAACAAAACGCTCTCGGCTAAGCGATCGACCCCATTCTCAGCTTGAGACATTAAGTGGGCAGCGCTGGGTTTAATCAGCGTTGTAAACGTCTTGATTGCACTTTCCTTCTTTGTACCTCCAATTACCTATTGAAGTGACGTTTTTTTAGGTCGTTGAAAACATGCATCATAATTATTAAAGATATCGTGATTGCATAGGATATTGTGAAATGTTTTGTTTACGTAGGAAATGTACATACTATGTTGGAACAATTGGATTGCACTAGCTTTGAAACAATTGCTCTCTTTAGAAAGACTAGCTGTTACCCACGGGTTTCACCCGTTTGACTTCATTAAAGTATTAATAAAACTAATGATTGGTTAAGTTAAGTTGAAATAAACCAAACAGAATACAGTAATACAAACAAATAATCATACCTGATTTCAATTCGGTAATACATTGAAAGAATAACAAACAAATAAGTACAGCTGAGTTTTTTTTCGACATTATGTATATGGAAAGTTCCCCTTAGAAAGAAATTATGACCTTGAAGGGCAATTTATGAAATAATGGATGGTTCTGCGCAAGGTTTCTCGTCATGACGAACATTTTAAGTATATGGTTTATGGAGATGTGAATTCTAGTTTTCTCACAAGTTCATGGGTAATTTGGGCTTTATATATGGACAAACCTGCTGTATTTTTTTAAACATCAGTTGAAGCATAACTGTTATGAAATGAACATTCATCTTATTTCCCTTTTGGATTGTAAATAGATATAGAATAAGCAAGTTAATACCAAAGTCAATCCTATGGTATTTAATAGATGACTATGGTTTCAGGGCATGTTGCCCATTTTTGCACCCTTCTTCTTCTTTTATGCTTAACGCTTGTAATTGTTAATACATCAATTTCACCCACAGTACATGTGAAATAGTTATTGACACAAAACAGTACGCGTTTGGTTGGAAATAAGTAATTAATTTACTTATTTAGTTTGAACGAGATTTTTTCTGTTTTACTAATACTAGATGGCTAAAACATGTTGACGGTAGATAATGAATATAATTAATTAAATTTTTAAATACTGTCATAATAACTGCCTCGAAACTGCGAAAACATGCTAAGCTATCTAGTATAAGAGGGTCGGCCTAGAAAATAAAACCATAAACTTTACTTGCTATATTTCCATAAAGTGTTTTAATGTTGCAAATGGGTTTTTAATTTTAACATAAATACATATTTAATTTCTTAATTTTGTAATGCTCAAAATATATGATCCAATCCAAATTTGCTCTTTTGAAAAACAATGTTATCTTAAAATAATTTTGATACTTACAACAAAACATTAGTTCAGACTCCGTAGAAATGGAGCAGACGCTTAACACACTGGTCGATCATTTTGCCGGCGATCTACCTGAAAACAAACCAGAATGTTAGTTATGTATATATCAACTTTTTCCGTTTTATCATGGGTCAAATGAAACAATGCATATAGTCTTTATCTGTAATGAATAAATCCATCGTTGGCTCAGTTTTGCAAATAATTGCAACGTAAATACAGCAAACTTGACAGAGACATCGTGCTATCATATCCAAGTGGCAAGATGAAGGTATTACTCCGACTATAATAACTCCGTAAAACACTTCCTCAAATCACATCTTTGAAGCATTTTGGTGGTAAAAAAGTGGCCTTACAAATTCTTTCGTGGGGATTTAGACTGGCGTCGTCCTGTAATCCAGCTTCTAGGAGGTCACGAATTGTGGATATTTATAGGCATGCGCTGTGGATGCGATACTTCCTGGTGTAGATTAACGTCCGCACTAGTGAGTACTATGCTATCTGCAGTACTATTCTGATAATTAGACCAATTCGTTAATTACAAGGCAAAAATGATGTTCAGATTCCACTACAAACTGTTAGTTGTCACTGGCTGTATGAGCTATTAATTAAAAGCTGTGCCCAAGGAACATGTCGGCCTTAGTCACTTACAAGACTACAAGATCGTGCCTCTCATCCTACACTCATCTCCATTCATACTTGGCTCAAAATACCTATATGCGTATGGTCGCCATTTCAAGGTAAAGTATTAAAAGTATTAAAGTTGCAACACATTTTGAAGTCTTTTGCTCATTTTTTGAAGCAGTAGCTTATGGTCACTTTTTCAGAGCAGTAGTATAGTGTCGCATTTTTCAGGAGCAATGCCTATCCATGCAAAGATTTTTATTTAATCTGGCTATAACTGTCCTATCTTTGAGAAATTCATATATCTTGAAAACTCATTTCGATGTTATGATCAACTTATTTGATAGACTCACAAGTTATCACGATTGTGAAGGTCCATAACAAAAAAAACTCATAATATTTTACCTAAGTGTATTCACCAAATAAAAAATTTTGGGGTCTATAAGGGAAATATTCAGAAGGGCAATGCCAAATTTAAGAAGACCCAACAAAGATATATTGCAAGTGTTGTCCCCCCCCCCCTCCACTGGTAGCTCAAAAACGGTGTTCAATGGCCCACTAATCTGATCAGTCACTTCGCTATATAAGATGGTCTAAGAGGTCAGTAAGCAAATAATATATTTAAATAAACTAGCTGACCATTTGGCTTCACCCCGTTTGACTTCATTAGTATCAATAAAACCAATATTAAAATTAACCAATTAATAAAAGCATATGTAATCTTTGATAAAACTATTGATTGGTTAAGTTAAGCTGAAATAAAGAAAACTGAATACAGTTATAAAAACAAATGATCACCCCTGATTTCAATAAGGTAATTAATTAAAAGAATAACAAACAAATAAGTACAGCTGGGGTATTTTTTTATATTAGGTATATGGAAAGTTCCCTTTAGAAAGGAATTACGACCTTAAAGGGTAAGTTGTGAAATAATGGATGAATTTGCGCAAGGTTTCTCGTCATGACGAACATTTTAAGTATATGGGTGTGTGACTTCTCAAAAACTCATGGGATTTATATAAATGGATTATTTTAAATTCCATCAAATCAAGGAACTATTTGTCATAACTTTTCATTTTAGCAATTTTAGTTTGTAATAAGTATATCAATTATTTCATTTTAAGATTGAATAACAGAATTTAATAGTTAAACTATAAGGGAAATTTAGTATGATATAGTAAATACTCGGGTGTCCTACCTAATTATTTTACTTTGAACTATTTATTAAAACATATTAGGACTGGCACATTAGACAGAAAACATTATAGTTTCTCTATAACTTTGGGTTAACGAATACGGTGCTATTATTACAATTCCAAAATCATAAATTTAAAAACCCTTTGATCATAAACACTTTATTTTAAGTAAGCTAGTTTCGTATAAAGAGTGTAAGAAGGTGTTCATAGTTTGGCATAGAATTTAAAGAGTTTATCTCGAAGTTTCATGGTTCGTGCAATAATGTTATAAACCTACAAACAAGGAGTTCTTACTCTGAAGATTAAAAAAGTTTTAAACGATTTTACAATCACGACCTGCCATAGAAGGTGCATTCTGACGCTGATACTTTTAAGCTGTTGTATGATCAATAATTGTTATTTGCTAAATTTACAATTAAACATTTTTTCAACTTTTCACTGTGCTTTATGTGCAAGTCCCTATTGAAAATTTTCCCAAAAATCATGATCACAGCAACGTCAGTTCACAAGATCTTAAACGATTCATGAAAAAAACCAATTTTGTCATATATGTAAACAAGATTTTCTTTCTTATTTCTGACAAATTGTAGGCGAATATTTAGTTATCTGTTTTTTTATTGTTTTTAGTATGGTAAATAAAATGTATAATAAAATATTTCTAAAGACATCAGTAATAATTGGTTCGTTAAATATTCTTTTTTTAGTTTTAATACGGTTGATTTTAACTAAATCCTTTTATTTTAATAGAAAAGGGAAAATCTTGTAAAATTGTTATCTTACTTAAAAGTTTTTCTAAAATTAAAAATGTATAGAATTAATTATACAGTTTTAAATTAAAATTAGTCAATTAAACAATCAAATATAGGCCCACTTCACCTTTTATCACACTTTACCAGTAAAATAAAGAATTAATTAACTAACACTTTTTCATACTAGTGTGAAATATCTGTTTGCAGTTCAGGAGTAAAAACCTTTAGATTTAATCAAAGACAATGTTTCACTTAGGTATTTTATGTTTGATGAAAATATTCGTTGCTATTATACCATTTTCATTGTAACCATCCCAATAAACAATATTAAAAAATGGTTGTAGCGTAATGTATCTAGTAAATTTTACTAACCAATACATATTTCACTAATTTATCTAATTAACAGATTCATATCACAATTATCGGTACAAGTCTTTAAAGAAATATTTTTAAATCGGCTTTAGCTCTACAAGCTTTACAAGTCTGGTAGAGCGTCGTAATATCTTGCTGTGGTATATTGCAGTCCTGTAATTGAATAGTCTCTCAGAGGTATGACGTCATGAGATGACGCAGTGAGATATTGAATAGAGGTGGACCACCGCAAACACCCTGCTGGCTACCAACTTTGTTTATTGTATATATATAAATATATGTTATTAAACAATATATATTTTGTAAAAAAAAACTCGTATTTAACTTTAAAGCGTTGCATATTCACAAAATGGATGCTTTGACGGACTAACGCCACAACACATTACATAAACTTGTATTGTATTGTAATTAACGTACTATTAATTATACACATTCAGCTATGTTTTAAATATATTGTATTATACGGTTATATGTTTATATGTTTTAATTAAGTAAACATATGAAGTAGGGTAAGTGTTTTATTTAGATAACATGTCAAGTAGTTATAAAGTTGTGAATAATATTGGACTTTTGTACCTGTTCCTGAAATCGAATGATTCGCGATTATCTCAACCATACTACTAGTAAGAACTTTTTTTATAAAATCGTAAAAATGTGATGACGGATTCTGTGTTCCTCATGAGCTAGATCTTGCCACTGCAAGCCAGGTTATAAAATGTTTTGTTCCCAATTCAACTCTTGGTTACGTTACTTCTTTACTTTACTTGTACCACTTAATATTATGATCAATAATTAAAAGGTAAAATGTCATTTGAAAAATATTGATAATACATTTTATTATAGCTTGTCAAGAAATACCTCCTGTAACGTTAAAATCCATTAAGATAAATCAAAGCATTATATTGCAGAATATTCTATCAAAAACATACGACAAAATGCAGCATAATAGCTTTTAAGTGTTGTCAATGTATGGAATTGAATTCGGAATTGCCCCAACATATCGTACGGTTTTCTAACGGTTTCAAGGACATTTCTTGATGGTTAAGGGTTAGAGGACGCTATTTTGTTATTGACGATTGCCACGTGTAGCTTAGGTCTGTTGGGTTGGCGAGGTCACAGTTCGGAGGCCAAGGTGGTAAGGTCAGGTGACTAGGTCAAGGTCAAAGTCGAGGGAGACACGCCATTTTGACATTCACCCCAATGTTAAATTATGGTTGGGCGGCCAAGGTAATGGATATTGTTAAAGGGTAGGTACTGGTCTGGTGCTTTTATGTTGTATTAATTCAATTCACCAGACCGGTGTTATAAAATTGGAAAGTATAGGTTGAAAGGTATACTTTTTCAACACAAAGTAAGGGTGTCGCCATCGTTAAGTTATATTGTAGTGTGTAAAAGTATCGGGAGATAACTCGAGATAGTTGCAGTATAAACTACTCAACATAATTTTTCCTAATAGTAACAATCTACAGGTATTCATTGAAAATGTAAATATTTTGCCCGCGATTACCAATCAGGTAAAATAAGTTACCTTATCAATTACCTAAAATCAATTTCCTAATTGGAATACCTAAAAAATGTTAAAAGTACCTCAACATATTTTAAAATAATCTGCCTAGCAAACTTTTAACTATGGCATATCCCGGAGTATAGAGTTTAAATATATCCACGATTCATTTCATAATCAATCCGAAGTCAATTATTCAGATGAAACCCGAAATCAAACATTGATTTCTAGTCTTTGAAGCGGTGTCCCGGTAGACGGGTGGCTAAAAGCGACGTCAAAGAGGTTGAATTGCCAAATTATACATTCATGGAGCTCTTTAAAGACTGTTCGTTACTGTATTGCCCACCACGATCATTTGGCAGCCTAAACGTTTTCAAACTACCTTGATTAATAAGTCATTTATAGGTACTGATATAATATTTAGTTTCTTTAATCGAGATTATCTATATTTAATACAGCATAATGGGTGAATATATACAAATTCACGAAAATTAAACATTTTAAAACAATAATATTGAATAAAAATAGT
Organism: Macrosteles quadrilineatus; assembly: GCF_028750875.1. Taxonomy (NCBI): domain Eukaryota; kingdom Metazoa; phylum Arthropoda; class Insecta; order Hemiptera; family Cicadellidae; genus Macrosteles; species Macrosteles quadrilineatus. The sequence continues at coordinate 30,920,732 of NW_026542598.1, read as the reverse complement.
GTTGTGAATAGATTTTGGTGTTTCGTATTAATTACAGTCAATTTTAACAAGAAGGTGAAATATTCTTCCAACTTTTTTAATAATGTCTTTGACATTAAACTTAGAATGATAAAAACTCATAACTGGGCAGATTTATGTTTCTGGGATATTTTCATACTGTTTTCGCAAATCTGCAGCATTTGAGTTAATAAAATAATCTTCAATTCAAGCAAATTCTGGATTATTCTTTTTCCAATAGAGTAGCCTCCCTCTTATCCGGTCACCTTTTAACCAGACGTCGGTTTTAACCGGACTACACTCAGTGCAGAAGTGACATATATTTATGTCACTCTGTCACTGTCAATATGTCCCTAGATTATAAAATACCTGTCTACACCTAACAAATTCAATCAAAGTGTACTACTTAAATTTAAAACGTTTCTGTACTAGAACACAAGCTTAAAAAAATTCATTTAAAATATAGTTTTTAAAAAGTGGTGGCTTGATAAAATCATGCTTTAAATCTACGGAATGTTCGGGTTTTCCTTTATTTAATCTTAACTTTAAAAACATTGACTAAATATATTTATTATACTAAATTCAATGTTTATTCATTTAAAGAACGCATTAAAAAATCATGTATATAAAACGGAGTTTCATTCCTGCAATTGAAAAATAATGTTAAAATGCGGGGTTTGATTTTATTGGCATTCAAAACAACGAACACTTCGGTTATAATAACCATTGATAGCCTAATAAATTGGCTCAGCTTGCAAATAAGCAAATATGTACAACGATATTAATGTGACCAATCAGGTTGCAGTATTAACGAGCAGATTAATCTGTTTGCTATAAACAATCGCTTTATACAATAACCTCTGGTCAATAATATTCAGATTTTTTAGATTATCAATCATATTTACTCTCAGCTTCTGCTTACCCAAAGTGTTTCGAAATAGGTTAGTTTCTGAACTAAAGCCGAAAAGAATATCTAAATAATATTATGCACGAGTCATTTAGTTACTTACACATAAGACGTTTTCTAAATAACATTATTTATCTTTCAATGATTTTTATTGGAAACTCTTTTGGTATTAGTCCTTTGCTTTATCAAGACTATTTAAAAAGTACTTTCAATGAGTACCCCCATTATATTTGAAAATGACTGCCACTTTTAGTAGTCAAATTGAAATTTATGTAAAAGTTACATTAATCAACTAAAATAACGAAGAATATAGGTTTTAAAAAGAAAGAATATTAATTGTTTATTCGTAATGTGACGCCTCGAAAACAATTTATCTTGGGTATTTGAGCACACAATTTGTAACATTAAAGTATCGTTATTGGGTTTCTTATCCACCCATTACAATGGTTAACCAAAGTCGGAATATAGCTAAATTTCACTATAAGCTATTTAGCATTTAAAATTTAGATGAGAATTACAATAGTTTGTTTCATCACTAGGGCCTAAAGTGACTCTTTTTGACCAGAGGTCAAGTTTTACTATCGAGGCAAAGCCGAGGTCGGGAAATGAGCGAGGGTTAAAAAGACACTTTTTGCCAGTTTGGTGAACTATATTTTCCGTCATATTGCACCATTAATTAACAAACAAAGGTAGAAAACGAAATAATTTTAAAATAAAGATGACCTCTCAAAACGACTTCCAGCTTGTTTTCAATTCTTCTAAAGCAGCTGTTTAGTAAGTGATGCAATAATTTCGTCTATTACGATTGTGTTACAGAACATTATACCATCGATATGTCGGGTCTGACTTAGGGGAGGTACAAATGAGGCATTTAGTTCAAAATTCCTCCGTGAACAGCGCTGTAGTAAAAAGCACTTTGGCAATGAAGGTTTACTAATCGCAAAAATAGTTCTGTTCATAAAATAAAATTATAAATGCCTCAAATTCAATTTTACTATTTTTTAATTATAAAATTAAACTATCATAACCTAACCGAACTAACCAAACTTGCTGATAAAGAAATAATATAACAAGAGTTTAGTAGTTGGAAAAATAATTCTGTTTATTAAATAAAACTAGAAATTGCTCAATTAAAATTTTATAATGACTTAATCATAAAATTAAACTGTAATAACCAAACCAAACCAACCAAACTTGCTGATAATAAAAAAAATCTTGGACAAAAAGTTAATGCTATCAGCGGGATTCGAACCCGGGACCTTCAGTATATCAACCCGGCACGCTAACCATTAGACCACCGAGGCCCGATGGCCAACGAAAGTTTTGTTACGGTAATGGCGTTCCCTCAGCTAATAAGAAGCCCTCAGCTGTCATCGTAGCCTCTTCTATACCTCCCCTGAGTAAATACCCGATATGTCGACCGATCAACAACAACTAATTACCAATCAACCGGCTAACACAACCTAATAAATCAATTATTAAATAATTTCTATCGATACGATTGCCACAATCGAAATTCACAACTGTTTACAACAGCTGATTTTTACTCCCTAGGGACTAAAAATGATGTTTACTCCATGCTACTTTAGACCCGCAACGCATGCATAAAAAACGGCTGTTGTTGCTGCAGTATAACGACAAAGTTATTTTGTAATACGTTGCAAATTAGGTACTATTACAGGTGTATTCCACGCGATTAATTGGTAGTGTTTGAGTGTTGTATCGTCTAAAGGTAAACTTGGGAATGTATCTAAGCTGTTTGTATTAGAAGAGGTAAAGTTGAGCAAGCTAAAAATATGATACAATGAATAACCGGATGTAGCTCGCGTAGGGTCCACTTCATTTATAACGAGCTTTCATATGCATGAAACTAGCCCTCTGGCACGTGACTGGGCTTTCATTATGATGAATTTCAATGATATTCTCCAGACTTTTAGGGCAGCTTTGAAAAATGCTTTCAACATAAAGCAGATTAACTTTTAAAATAGTTTTGTCTTTTATGTTTTTTACTTTACGTCTAATCATATGTTCATAATGTTTTTTCGTGTGAATGTTTGATCCCGTTGGCATTTTATACGTTCGTTTCTAAAATTACAGTCCGAACAATGCTTTGTTACTACAGATTCAGGGAGTGAGGCTATGAGAGCATTCCAATTTTATTTCGCTGTCACGTGAAAAGTAATGCAGCAATGAATTAACATCTTTTCGTATAAACTCAATTTAACTATGTTATTTTAGTAAACATAGTGCTATGAGGTTATTATGTTTGCTGTGAAAACATATTTTAAGAATAGCTACTCTTTTGCAAACACTCAGATATTGTTTGGACCACGTTTCATCGTTGGTCGTCATAGCGCTGTTCCACATTGCCCGATATGGAACTGGGTAAAAGTATTTAGAACAACAACTTAAATCGTAAAAATAGTTGGTGGAATCCATTACACTCTTCGTACACCTGCAAATGGTGATACAGTGGGAGTCTCAAAGTCCAAAGAGGTTTGCCAGGAAGCTTCGTCGTTGGACCCTTATGTTGGCTCTTTTCGTTCTTTATGGAAGCTACAAAATTCCCAGGAAACTTTGACGATTCCTGAATAAATGCTGGTACGAGTTTTCGATGGAATTTTCAAGTATTTAAAGGAATGTCAAGAAGAAAAGTACGCGACTTGAGGAAAGCTATTTTGAAAGAATAGAAAGATGACTCCGTCAAATTTAAATGGTATATGGTAAGCTGTGTTTTATGTCCTATTTATTGAATTTCAATAGTATTGAATTTGTACTATTTATAAACTTGATCACTCGTATAGCCTGACCTAATATTTCACAATGACTTTTTGTAAGATAGCTTGATTAATTAGTTGCCCAATGATAAACGGCTGTGGATCTAGAATGGACTTTTCTAGGAATTGAACCAACAAAAGGTGTGTAATCAAGTAAGTAAGTAAGTAAGAAATAAATTTTGTTGTTTTAGTAAATGATAGGTAAGATATCTATCATTTACTAAAACAACAAAAATTTATGACTTACTTCCATGGTCACTTGTACCCAAGCTGGTACTTGACTTGGCCAACACGATTTCGCCGGTTCTCTCGGTCCTCCGAATCTTCCTCTACTCTAGTCCCATCTTTTCCATATCTTTCTTGACTTGATCCCACCACCTGGCCTTCGGTCTTCCTACTGGTCTCCTTCCCCTCGGATCTCCCCTTAGTACCTTCTTCAACAAGATCTCCTCAATTCTCCTCAAGATATGGCCAACCCACCTTAGCCATCAGCTTTTGGCCTTTCCTACGATATCGGGGTCTGGGAATGATTTTCTTACTCTTGGCTGTGATTTATTTATTTATTTTTTTCATTCTAAAACATTTATAAAACCTTCAACTTTTTTAATTAAATTAAAAATTGAATTTATATCGTTACTCTTTATGAAAGTAACCGATAAATGATTATTTATGTAGAATAGAATAACTCTCCTCACGAATAAAAGTTACTTAGTTTTCTGTTTCAATGTAATATGAATTATTGTCCTATCGAAAACTTGTTGACAAAACTGGACAATGCTGGCAATACCAAATAACAGAGTACATAAATAGAGATGTATATAAATAGGTTGCGTCATGAACACTTGTGCAGCATAATAAATTGCATCACATTTCAAAGATAAGAAGCGTCGCTGTATTTACTATGATATTCCGCCTGAAGCTACATGAAGCCGTTTTGAGCTTCTTTATAATCAAGGTGTCGTAATCTCATCAGCTTGCTTCCTGACACGTCTACCCTCTGGCGCTGCATGTTTAACACACATTTGCAAATGCACAAAGATAAAATCTTAAAGTATCGTTTAAATACTTAAAATAAAACTATATTTTCCATTTTATTTTTCTTAATAAATTACTATTAATGTTTAATGTATTTGCAGATAAGCAAGGAAAATTTACAGAAAAGTTTTAAAATATTAAGAATATATTTTAAAATATTTTGAAAATTATTACTGATTTAGCGTCAACCGTAAGGAAAATGTCGCAATGTTAATTTGAATAAAGACAACCATATCGTTAAATTACGGATTTCATTAGTCTAGAATAAGGCTACAAAATAACATAGTAATTTTATTTATAGTTTTACACTGAGAAATACAGTATTATAAGCCTGATTGGACGTCAGTTGGATGCCATTAAATGATTTTTCTTTTTAAACGTTACTGTTAGCTACAATACAATAGCAGTATTGTAAGACAATTTATCAACAAAAAACGTAGAAAAGGTCAAAACGTCAAAAATGGAACGTTTTGCAGTGATTTTTATCAGTCCTCAAAAGTAAAAGTTATTTATGTACCTTTTGATGAATACATTATTGATTACTCATAGTTTTGTATGGTGTTAAGAAATATATAGCATGAATTTAAAACCCGCTTTCGTAAACGTTTTAGAAAATAAACATATGTAAGTGAATTTCATTTTAAAATTTATGTGACGTTTATATAAGGTTAAGTTTGAATGCGATTAAACATAACATACATTTGAATAAACTAATTTCATGAAACTAAATTATACAATATTGCATTTAGTATTTAGTATTTACCACATTTTTTTCCTAACGAGTGTAAAGATGTGCAAATATTTGGGCATTTTGAAAAAGTAGACTACCGTACCTTGGAAACTCTTTTTTTTATGGTCGACATTTCAATATAAGAGTTGGCAATGTCGTATTCCCTACATTTTATGCAGTTATTTATTCTAAATGCCATAGAGTGAGTGTTTGTATAGAGTTACTTTTTCACTGAAATGCAAAGTGAAACAAATATTCGTAACTGCAATCAGTTAGAGCAACCATTTAATATTCATGTAGTTTGGAAAATGCTACAATGTCAAATGTGAACACAGATTGTTCAGCATTGCCAACATGTAGTGAACATGTCCCGATGATATATTCTGTTGGAGGATGCCACCGCTTGTGTTTGTATTTGTATGATGACAAACTAATTCCTAGCAATCCCTTTTTCAATTCAAATTCAGTTTCAAATTGTTCAAAAAGTATCCCTTTTACACTTATAATGCTGTAAAACATCGCCATATGTGGAAAGCTGCTTATCATATAATTAATTAGTTACATTGAAATTTTCCTTAACAAAGCAGTGTTTTTTCACCAAGACAATACTTAATACATCAATAATTTTAGAAGGTATAGTAAAGTAGGACAGTTAAAATCAGAAGAGAATGTTATCGATAAGTTTTATCATCGACTATTGGATACTGAAATAGACGTTCCATCTATAGCTGTAGCCAATTTTTTTAACGAACTTAGTTGGCTTAGTTGTGTGATCCAGTCACAGAATTCGCTAGTGACTAAAAATCTATATTCTACTTTATTTTTTGTTGCTTAACAAGTTGATTAATCATAACAGTTGCTATAGCTCAGAATAAGACATTCCATTACTTGGAAGTGGTAAAAAAAAGATTGTGTATAAATCAATAATTTTGATCAGCACTATCTGTTTGTGACTTACATCAACTATGACGATTTTGTTAACTAATTTAACATAGGGATGGAATTCTAGTTTTATTAATAGTCAAAGGTTTTATATTAAAAAATGCTTACAAGTATTGAACACAAGATTAAGTTATTTTCCGACTTAGTAAATATTTACAGGACTAATATAATGACGTGGGCCGCAATATTTAGGAGGCAATTTTTTTTTACAGAAAGAAGATGGTTAACTGAGGTTTAAAAATGCTTTTTCAAATAATATTTTGTTTCTGTAGTTGCAAAGTAATCTGACAAATATAGTCGAAGCAAACAAAATTTGCCTTGTCTGAAGTTTTGCTGTGACAGGGGTAGCCTGCGGATAATATTATATCTGTTGATTTTTAAAAACAATAATTATGTATTGGCTGCTTGGTTTGTTTGAATATTTGAATTAGCACAATCTGAACTTAAGTAGTAATCATCTAATCTTTTTGACGGTGATCTTTTTATTGAAAAATCCATAAACATGAACAGCTGTTATTATTTACTTCCTAGCATTACAAGTTGAGTTGTTTTAAACAGTGTTGGACTTTCGTTTTTTGTTGATTTTAATCTTATGCTATAGTTAATATAATAAATAAAATAACTGATATATTCAGGGGGGTCCTAAAAGAACTGACATATTTTAACATAACATATTATTTACAAAATTCTAACTACATGGTAACATTTACATGTACAGATAGAAAATTTCCAAAAGTTTTTGGTGCCATTTAATAAATCTCAATACGGCCACTAATTAAGGTACACCGCACACCTTTGCTGCATTTCTCGGGGATGGAATTAACATTGCATGGGTAATGCCGGCAGAGTAACAATGGCCATATTGAGATTAACTCAACATCACCAAAAGCTGTTTGAGTTTTTTCTATACATTTTTTAATGTTACCATGTAGTTAAAATATTTTAAATAAAGATTTAAGTGTAAATTTTTCAGTTCTTTTTGGACCACTTTGTATATCTGGAAAAGATGTACATCAAAATTTGGCGTTATTCAAGTTAACTTGCCGATTGCATACGTGAAGATATTTGATATAGTTTACTATTTATATGTAAATAGATGTCGATATATTATAGTAGTTGAATAATTGCATTTCTATCTCTTCAACTCGTGCTAAACCTAATTTAAAGTATAATCAATGCTTATACAGCATATATTACGCAAAACTAAACATAATCCAGCCTTTCATAGTATATTAATGATTTAGAGCTTATTACCTGTCGACAACAATTATGTAATTCACTCCTACACTGGTGAAATTTGGAATTAGCTCTTTGTTGTATAAATAGGCTTTACTCAGCGTTTTGTCCGTGATCCTACATAAATACCATTTACTTATGCGAGGTTATACAGTTTTTCTTGGTTAAATTACTAATACAAATATTGGGCTGACTTTAAGTTAAAATAAAGGTTCGTGCTTGGACCTCATACGGATTGTGTTTAGACAAATTTACTTTTGAGATATTAGTTGTGACAATGTTAGTAAATGTGGGATATTAGTATTACAAGTTTACTTATAAAAATAATCTAAAGAGGAATAGGTTTCAAACCGTTACCCTTCCAAAACAAAATAATATTAAAGACTCAAAACATGTTATACTGTATTAATTCATAGGCAAAAAGAATTAAATATAGACTGTCAGCCGTGCTGCGGTTACCATGGTTACGATAGGTTCTGGTGCACACTGCTAGGAGCGCCATGTACTTACGTAGCGCGTACGCCGTAACTACATGGCGCTCCTAGCGGTGTGTGCCAGAACCTATGGCAACCGCAGCACGGCTGACGGTCTATATTTAATTCTTTTTGTCTATAATTAAATCAAAGTCGGTTATGTATGTAGCAATAGGTAATTTGTTAATGTATAATTTATAATACCAGAAGTTCGTATAGTCATATAAATACAAAAGAACACTAGTGAACAATGAACATTCCTCATTAAACATTGATCTAGACAATAAACTGACTTTACCCGGCGTAAAATAATATGTTAAAGCAATACAATGGAGTAATTGAATTTTACTTCTAGCTCAGTGGACGATATAATTAAACTGAGCTCAGAAAATAATGACAGCTCGACCAATGCTAAGCGATCGTTACGGTAATGATTCATCATTATCTGATGCGATGATTCAAATACAGCTTATTATGTACGCATCATGTTTTGATATGGTTTAAACATCAAATTTAAGTGTGCGAATATTTATTTTTATTTTCTTTATTAGTGACGGGTGTTAAAATTTAATATTATAATTTAACATTTAACATAACGTATTTAATACGAGTGGAGTATACTCGCATTCTTCAAGTTTTATCCCTGTAATTATTGCATAAATACATGAAAAGATTACGATGACGATACTATACATATACAATTTAAAATAATGACCTTTTTGAATATGTAATTAAATTAAAAATGCTTTATATACTCATGCTAATATACTCATTCTAATATAGGGCCACATGGCCCTTTCTTACATTCAACCTGAAATTTTTACTAATTAATGAAACATATATAATAAAAAAAACTCTCTCTCATATTTGATTTGCCAACAACAGGTAAACAAATTATACATTCAATAGGTATAATCATGACCGATCTAAATTGTATGTATTCGTAAAACTGTTTTTTTTTTTATAATAATTTGAATCTTTAATAAACACAATTGCTCTTAAAAGATTCGTATCTATAAGTAAGGGTGAAATCATTTCCCCCTTTTGCTACCAGACCATGGTTCCACAAGCAATGTATTAACATCCAATTTATAATGTTAATAAAATAAAATGTGGGTCAAACGTTTTTTATTCATTACCTTAAGGGGTGTTCAATTTCATCAAACGTTATTCATTACATCGTAGAGTCTACAACAGAAAATTAAATTAAAGCTAAAATTCACAATCTACACTCCAAATCACAAGTCCAAAATAATGCGTTTGATAATTTGTGATATGTAAAGCATTGATGGGAAGTGCGTCGGAATGAGCAAGAGTTGTTAGTGATGCATTGACAACGTTTGATTAAAATCGTTCGACTGATTGAATATTTTGTTTACGCTCTTGGCTTTCATTTACATTTCACCATCGTTTCACAGAATTTTAGAGTGTTTGTTTTACAACTTTCTTCTCGTCCAGTGGTAAATCAGCTGGTGAGATTTTCCTGCTGGAAGAGGTTTTAGAGGTTTTAGGCTGTAGTGATAAATTACTGATTGTAAAAATTTCATATAACAGATAATATTATGGAATAAAACACTTAAGATTAATATTGAACCTTTAAAGCATACTTTAAAACATGTTTTAAATTAGTGACATGAGAATTAAAGTAACGTATTAAATAGTTCGTAGATTTATTAGAGCTGCACGTGAACTTAACATCTAAGTTGAATTTAAGGTTTTACTGCAGAGCTTTGGCAGATTATATATGTAATTTTTAATACTGAATTTTTAAAATCTTATTTTATAAAGAACTTCTATTTGTATTAAATCCAAATACATTAAGTCATAAGCACCATATTCTATAGTATTTTACTGCGTTGAATCAACTTATAAATATGGACTGTTGGTTATAGCTTTGTACGAAACATTTTCAGACATAGAAAAGGTTTCAACGAATCTTTCAATTATACCGAGCAGTTAAATTAAATGAACTATAACATTAGCGATTGGACAAACCCCGAGCAATTGCGGACGTAGTTGGACTTTCAACTCTATTTAACTCTAAGATGTTATTTATAATAGCGATTTATTACTAAGTATTGTTGTAAACTGAAATCGTCGACACTATATACATGAACAACGAATAATAAATGTTTTCTATAAATTCAATAAACTTTAAACGTTTAAGAAATAATTTGAACATTGTTAAAAGTACACACACTAAAACAAAACATTAAATTGTACAACTGAATCACAACAGAAAAACAATAAATAATTAACCAATCAGCTGATATTAAAGTATAGGAAAAAATATTATTAATTGACACTATATTAAATATATATCATATTAAGATTGGGTCTGTTCATATTGCTAACATCTAAGCTGCTTTTTGTTTAAGTAATTATTAAGTCCGTATATAATATTTTTAAAACTAAAACTATTTAACCGTTATTCTATCAAGTTACATATCATAGTAATGCAGTCTTAAATACGTGCGATCATAAGAATACATGAATGGGATAGCATAAATAACAGTAGGATTTTCTTTGGATGTTTGATTCCGTCAAAGGAATTATTGCTACATTTCCATTTACAGTTAGTTTGAAAAGAATTGCACAACTTCTCAGTATATGGAATCTGATCCCGCCATTAGAAAACAATTATTGTCATAGATTCTCTTTTGGATTTTGTCTTTCCTGTTTTACTTCGATACACTTCTCTCTAAATGTTTTTGCAGTCCTCTAGTATATCTGATATATACCAGCTTCACCTAGGTTTCTGTATTTGTCTTGTTAGGTATTAAGTTTTAGATCGGAATTAGTTTTAAGACCCAGAAACATTGTAATACCAGTTTTTACGAACCATAACAAGTCCATAATGACCCTATAAACTGACCAAAAAATAAACGAAACAAAAATGTTTAAATCCAAACTTGCCTAAAAGTTTATTCAAATTGTTCTTGGTTTATAATATCTACAGCTACTCTAGGTTGACTGATTACCCTTCAGAATATCCCTCTTAAGGTTAAGTCAAGTAGTTAAACAAGTTTCTAAGTTTAAGTTACAAGTGTTTACTTGTGTTTGGTAGGATAAACAAGATTGTTGATACATCCAGATGAACCTAACCAATATGCATGAGGGCGTTAACCGATACAGCACTGTGTTCATCAATGTAAACTCAATCAAGAGCCAAACTTGCTAACGATTTTCTAACATATTCTCATGATTTCAACAATCTTTAACTATGTTAATTGCTTCGTGCTCATTTAAGCTCGTTAAGGTTACAGTTTCCTAAAAAATCGACGTTAGAATTTAAGTATATTTTAATCTTGAATTGTTGGCTTGTGAAGTTACTTATGCCTACAATATCTAATGGAATAGAATTTACTAGTTGCAAATATAATTTATAGACGATTTTTGGACTTTTTATAGAATTTAAAATAACTAATACACTGTACTACAATTCAAATAATCCACAGATAAATCTGTTTATTCTCCGTTTTAAACAAGAACCTTACACAAACTGCCAAAATTTCATAATTTCTTAAAATAAAAATGTTAAGGGAAATTAATAACTTTTGTGTATTGGGCTTGGACTAGGCATGAACAAACAAAAGGTAAAGCTTCGCTATTATTGTATAATTAACAACATTTCAAATCTAAAATTTGAAGTCAAATATTATCGGATAAAAATTAACAGCACATTTGTTACTAATCAGAAAATTTGTTTTCTAAAGGTAAAAAATATATCACAACTTTATACAATGTAGATTATACATAGATTACATTACAACTTAATGTAATTGAACATTTTTCGTTAAAGGATGCATTCTTAAATATAACCCTTAGAGAGCTATATTTTTAACTCTTACGGTAGTGTAAGATACACCTCAATCATATGAAACTTAAAAGTTTGTATGCTTGATTTCACTATTTATAAAGAAGTCTATAAAAACAACCTCGTGTTATTAGTTTAAAGTTTAAAAACCAATCCAGATCCATCAACCATTGGTCAATATAACACTGTTGCAGCTGTAACGAGTGATTGTGACGTCACCAATAATGTTTCCACAGCCGATGTAATTACTTCCAAATCATACATGTGTCAGTGACTGATTTTCTAATTCAGTATTTTCCAACCTTTGAGGTTCACTTATTGTTAACTTCATATAAAAAGGTTTATTTTATTTGTACATTTGATCGTTATATTTGTTTGAACAATGTTTAGAGGTTAGAAATTATATTGTATGATTTTTAATATTTATTACCATAGACAAAAAGAATTAAATAAAATTCTTTTTGTCTATGTTATTACTGACCTTATGGAGTTTTGATAACAAGGTAATAACCGTAGTCTCAAAATAAGTAAAATGTCATTGATTAAACTTGAAATTTTGTTAGATTTTTTATTCTTGACATGAAAGTATTCAGTTGCTTTTAAAAGAGTAACGATACATTTAATTTATGCATTCTGTACATGTTCTTATTAACAATTATTCGGACTTTGGTCATGTCCTTAATCTAAAAAAATAATGGATGTATGAGTTAATGAAAGTGGTACCACGGTATTTCACATAAATTAAAACTAATTTCAGTATCCTTTAATAGAAAATTGTAATGGATAGTTAAATATCATGTGTGATAAAAAATAAACCACTTTTATTGTGGTAAATATAATTTGATTAAGTTCAAAATAAGTTTATTGTTTGTATTGTAACTGTATTGTTCTTGGTTACAGTTTCACAACATAGGTAAGTAAAAATTAGTTAATACAATACTGACCTACAAAAACATAAAATAAAAACAACTTCTTTTTCAAAGTTTCAGTTTCTTTTTCAAACATATTTAAAACTTTCCAGCTCGATAAAAAGTATTTTAAATACCTTGAAGAAGATTTCAAGGGAATAATTAGAGAAATTTGAAATAGTGAGAAGGTTTTGAAACGTCAGAAGCAGTCAGACAGTAGCTGTTGTTAGGGGTTCTTGTTATACGGTCAAGAGTTTTCCCCTCCCCCTTCTACCACCCCTTATATTTCACCCATTCTTAATCTCACAGACTCTTACCTCCTGACCATTCTACCATTGTTTTGTGCTATGTGGATAGAAGCTTTGTTGCCAATGATGACCGATATGTATTGTTCTCAAAGGTGAAGAACGCATTCATTGTCTTCCTGTTTACTAAGGGAAATAATAGGTAATATAGAGTGGTGCTTATGAATGCAATATATTAATGAAATACGTGTTATATATATGATATGAAATAATTTGTATTTTGCTACGTTATACGGTGTTTAACATGTGATAATGTTTGTCATGTTATAAGATTTTCCTTGTAAAAAGTTCTTAAAAGCATAAAAATGAGCTATAGGTTTGGTTTCAAATTCAATTAATCTAAAATTGAGGCTAACAATTTAAGTTTTCAAAATAATATCTTAGTTTCCTAATATACTTTGTTGAAGCTATGAAATGGAGGATATATGATAAGTTAAATATTTTTGGAGGACATTGTTAAAGAGTATAGTTTGTTCTGGATTACTTTTCGAGAGTAAAGTTTTTAAAAGAATTTGTTAAGAGATTCAACTGAAAATAGCAAACGCAGTATGGTTAGAACGTTGCAAGCAATAAAATCAACTTACTTTATAAGAGTGTTTTGCTATATACCTAAAGATGAATAAGATGGCAGTTGTATATTTAAATCATTTGCAGCCAAATAAGTAACGAAATTGAATAACACTGTACATTTGAGCAACCAATACGTTTTTTTCCCAAATAAACTAAAAATCAGCTTGGAGCTCACAGTAACATTTAATTTCAAGGCGAAAATAATACAAGTAGTTCAATTTATTTCAAATTTCTTAGAATAACTTTAACAATGCCACATTTTTATCAATATTGGTGCACTTTAAACATAACCCCTTGTAAAATACAAAGGAGGCTAGTGAGCTGGTCTAGTGGTAGAGTGCGGGGCAACCCAGAGGTTCTAATCCCGTCAATCACCAAAAGCCTTTACCCATAATATAATGATGCAACCCCATAAACCTATGTACAACGGTTCTAGCCTAGAACATAACACCCCAGGAAGTGAATGTGGCACTAAAAATATATAAAGTAAAGTATTAAAACGTGAGCAATTACAATTTCCACACAGACTTGAAGGCAGTAAAATGTTGAATTGACGGTGCACCGGTAGCGCTGCGAACTGTGACACAGCTGCTATACACTATACAGTAACATGCTTTTCACGCCAGACTTCACTTTAGTTCCAGTTTATTCATTACCAAGCAATTCACTATTCATTCCGTTTAGTAATTAAAATCTCCATTGAGTTTACTGACACGATATGGCAATATAATAACCAATAATTTTGGCTATTATTGTTTTTAAATGGAATTTATTTCAATTTAGTATAGTTAATACAATACAATACTTTTGGTTCTAACTTGACTTATCACCGAATTAGAATAACTAACTGTCCTGCTTCCATGTATAGTCACTCAGATTTAAATTAGGCATCATCCAATACTAAGCTTTTGAACATTGCCAACATGTTTTTGAACTGATAATTATTAAATAGCAACCCAGCAGACGCACAGGCAGCACCTGCCTATGTCTGCTGAATTTCATAAAATCGTCAAATTAATTAATACAGAAATGTTCTTTTTTATTCTTAGCCTTAGTTTATATTTTGTAATTGTGATTATATTTTGTATTTAAAATAATGTTTCTTTCTGTATACGTTATGTGGAAATAAACGTATATTTCATTCATTCATTCATTCACTTACTCTTAAACAGATCATAAACTGATTTAGAACTGCAAGAACTGAAATTAAAGGTTATTAACTAAGTTTAAGGTAACTTTTTTGTATAGATCGTAATAAAACAAATTCTGATCGGAATAATGAAAATGATACAATTTTAAATCAACAAGAGTATTAAATGTAAAATATTTTATAACTCAAATAAATATTGTAGATGTTAAATTTAGTTCGAATGGTACAAAACCCGAACTCAATTGACTATATATATATATATATATATATATATATAAACTGGCTGGGTAAATAAGTGGTTAAAGATCAAAAGGACTGATTCGGTCTTAAGAAAAGTCAGTAGCTTTTTGATGGTTCAAATCTGGACCCAGCTGTCTCTGATCATTGGGCTTTAAATAAATTATCTTGACTATTAAACAGCTGATCTTAGTCAGTAACAAAGCTACACAGATCATCACACAACATTCTACACTCACTCTTCACTCATTTTTTGATTAAAATTCGCACCTAGGCTGCATCTTCATCTCAAAATGATAATGCTAATAATAAAAAGTTTCGTTTTGGAGAGATCATATGCAGGTGATTACTTTATGCATTAAGCTTATTTTAAGGCTGCAATTCAAGATATAATTTCATTACTGAACCTTCTATCGTAAATATTTTGTATAAAATATTTTTTTGTATTTATTTCCATAACAAAGTTACAAAGGGATGATATTGTAATTGTTAAGCAAATTATATAAATTTATTAAACATTTCAATGTCTTCATTGCAATTAATACAATTTTCACTCAACTTAGATTAAATGGATTAACAAACTATAAGATAAAGATAAGAAGGATATCCTGCAAATAAGACTGGAGGATCAAGGAAACTTTAGAGATTCAGTTAGCGGATTGTGGTGTAAGCGTAATAGAAATGCGGACTGTTTTATTTGTCAAATACAAAAGTTTGATTTTGTCAAATACAAAAGTTTGATTGAATTTAAACACAATCTGTTTTCTGACAAAAACCCTATATTTGGCTAACTTACTGCATGGACATTTTATACTCGTTTCATGTAATAAGACAATGTCACTTCATGTATCAATACTTAAAGTACTAATTTAATAATTTATGTACAGGTTGTCCCTTAAGTACCAAAACATTTAGTAATAGGTTAAATAGGTCCAAATTACACATAAAAAAGTGTTTCCAAAAATAGCTCTTTATTGAGATATTCACTATTAATTCGTTAATCTCACACCATTGAAGAATATATTGAATACATTGAATATATTTATTAAATTTTGTATACAGTTTAACTTAGTCAAGCATTATTTAAGAAGAAATTATCATTACAAAAATTATTTTGTTAAAAAATAGCGGCTATTTTAATTTTTAAATCTCGAAACACAAAAACATTTTAGATTTTAAAAAAATTTCAGGAACACTTTTTTTTCGTACTTACAATTTTCTATCAAACGACATCTAGTTCAAAACAATCTAATAATAACTAGATGATGAATCACATTGCTTGTATAGGCGCAAAATGGGGTGGATCCTGACTGTATGACCTTATTTTTACTGGGCTGTACAATTAAAAATCGTGGATTCTCAGTTATTTATTTTTCGATGTTTGAATACTTTGTGTTTTGTGTGTTTAACTTGTGTGGTCTAGTAAGTTAGTGCTACAGCTACAACTATAGCTTACCAAGGTTAGATGTAAAGTGACTCGGATCATAGTGAGTAGCGTTCCAAGTGACAAGTGCATAGAGCAAGTACAGTACTTGCTTTAATCGCTGTAGCTTTATACACTATATTTACAACAGTGTGATAGAGAATTTTTAATGCTACAAATATAAATGTTTTTTTTTATTTTTTCATCAATCTAAGCATAAAAAATATATTTTAAAAATAATATGAACACCGTTTTTAAATCAAAAATTTTATTTTCAACAATTATTTTTCTTTTGTTGACCGGTTTTATAAAGAGACTTTTAGTATAGTTTTTGGGGTATACATTTAAAACACAAAAACAAAATGGTGGATATCCCACCAATATTTTTTTTAGTATTAATTATCATTTTAGTTTTATTTTAACTCCTTAATATAAACCTATTCCTGATTATTTTGTGTACTTACAGGACATCCTGAATATTAGATGTTCGTGAAACAATTTGTATTCAAAACACTAACTACACATTTGTTTATGATCATGGAAAAACCGTAAAGTGTATTTAAGTAAAAGGAACACCCCCAATGTAAAGGCAAAGCTGTACTCACATTTAAGACACGTCATGGACCAGTTTTTAACACCCTTCCCTCCTGATTTCTATGGCTGGGCCGTTATACACACAACTCCAGGCCAAGAGAATCGAGTCATTATCGCAGAGCTAAAAGCAAATAGTGGTCGCCAGGATTTGAACCCAGAACCTCAGGAATCGAAGCTCCGCTGTCTACCCCCAGACCAGCTCGTTTCCCATTTTGTACACCAATAATTTAAGGTGATTGCTAATTAAAGTTATTTAAACGCTTTCATATAAGAGACTTCCATATGCTTTAACTCAGAGATCATGTATGACCTTCAAAGTAACACTATTTTTTGCAGTTAATAAATAATATAAATTTTAACCCTTAATCTTTAATAAATATAATAAATTAATATTTCAGAATAACATATATATTTATAAATAGTTGAGATATTAAGATGATGTTGACTTAGGCAATGTTAACATCAGTGAATATAACAGTGTTTAAATTTTTATATGTAGCCTGCAATTTAATAATTGTTATCGGAATAAAATGCTTTATTAATAATCTTACGGAAGCTACAGTAAGTAATGACGATAAGGACTATCTAAATACCAAACATTATTTTACAATTGTAAAATACCTAATGTTAGTTGAATTCAGGTTGTACATGATAGGATAAAACGTTCAATTAAAAGTTATTCATATTCCTGGAAAAGCATATTATCAGAAATGGTATTCCAAATTGGAATCAACGTCATCTCTTAAAAGAACAAAATTGGAGTGCAAAAGTTTCCTTCTGAGTATAATTACCCAAATCACTGGGTTGGAATAAAACTGAATTTCCAAGCATTCTGGTTGGATGAAACGAATTTCAAGCCTCCAATGAATATATTTTCTTGTATTCTAATCCAAAAGCGTTGAAGGCAAAATTACTATCAAAACTACATTGCCAGTTATTTATATAGTTAGAACTTAATTGAGTTTTATTCCATAGTTGTTTTTTCAGTTTTATATGAAATTTATGTTTGGACCTTAAGGAATTAACATAAGCTGTAAAGCTTACATATACCAACAAAACTATTTTGTTATTCAAAACACTATAGAAAGAAAACCGTTATTATTTTGGTCTCATGATAAATTAAGAATGCAAAGTAATAAAAATAATAATTCCAATCTCTTATCAACATTTTATAAAACTCTGAACGTGTTTACCCTAGTAACAAGTTGGATCTAACAACGGAGGCCCTTACTGAATATCCTGGCCCTTATTGAAGGTCCTGGCCCTTACACTAAGCCTGTTGCTGACAATATAGAACCTGACAATGGGTCGCTACAAATTGACAGCAATATTTCCGTATGAAGATTATTTTGAATGAAAAGAGTGTAGTTGGAGATAGAGTTTTATTTGCAAATATTTTTCCTGTTTATATACACTCATACAAAATATAATTTCTAAAATAACGTATGAGTTTTAAACACAAGTATGTAAAATGTACGTGAAATTTTGTGGGTCGTGGGTGTGACAGACTGCGAACTCACAAGACCAGTGTTTGGACCGTTCCCTCATAAAAAAAATTTGTAAATCCCAAATTCATAGAACAATTTTAAGGGATCGATGTCGTTGGTTCAAGTCATAGTGCCCACCAAAAACATTTACCAGTTCATTTTACTATTTTGCAGTACCAGTTCACCCCTTGCTCCAAAAACAGGACCTAGTATGTTAATGGGCAATTGAGTTAAGAGAGGCCATCAAACTATTATTTTTTACAAGTATCTTCTCAAGCTGAAAAGCTTTTTGACTTCAGTTGAAATAGTTACCTAAAAAAGTCTGTTTTACAACGCAACCTAAATTACATATATCAAGAGACTTTGTTTAAGGAGAAGAGAAGCTCATAGGTTGGTAGACCTGTATCCTTTACCTAATTGCCAATCAGCTCATAGGTATTGTTGCATTATTTTCTACACGGTTTAGTGTTAACAGGAAATTTACTGTGAATGCAACTCAAGTCTTTTCGCAAGTTCAGGGTGTGCATTGTAGGCCTAATCTCTGTACAGATACAGTTTCCTCAAATTTGTAAAAAGTGTAAAAATAGTTAATTTATTTTGTCCTTGAACCAAACCTGGAAACATAATTTCAAACTGTTCACAGCATACAAACAATAATTTACTTATGCACCATCATAAAATACATACAGTACCCTCTTCGTGCTTGTGAAATACCATGTTAAGTCTTAATCACAATAAACTCCCAATATCTTTAAGACAACAATGCATATCAGATGATTATTAATGACGTAAAGAAACAGGAATAAATTATAAACAAGTTTTGTTCTTAAACATTGTCTTTATGTAACTGTTATTAGGGTTGCGTTAAAAAAACTCCTAGTAGGTAATAATTTGTATTTTAAATTCTATGTGAAATCAAAACCATAAATATTAGATATTTTAAAGATTATTGAGAGACAAAGAAATAGTTCGATACTTCCTTGAGTGTGTGTAATTTGCGATGTGGACATATTGAGGAAGAGATGTTGCCGTCACAAACCCACATCGTAACTGCAAATGTATCCCTGGAGCATGTTTACTGTCACTGTTCTTTACCACTGTCCTGGTACCTACGTTAAAATGTAACATGTTTCTAGACCAAAATTATATGTTGCTCTTTCTAATTCGCGTGGTTTTCGTTACGTTGAAAGTATGTGTATTTCTTGCGTAGTGGTTAGTGTCTCAGACTTTGGTAGGAGATAGTGTTCAATCCCTGTCATATTATTAACGATTTGAGTAGCTTAGATCACCATAACAACTTGTTATGTTTATAATAACGAATAACTTGTAAACTAAAAAAATTTTAGTTTACAAGTTATTCGTTATTATAATATATTCGTTATTCGGTCATTATATTCGTAAGGATGTAATGTGCTCTGACTAAAATTAAGATTTCTCATTAACAAAACACGTTTTTGAAATATAATAGAGGCGCTATGTAATGTTACAAAGTATATTTAAATTTTTATAACACTTGATTTCATACGTTAAAATAATTGGTTGTGTAAAAACGAAGGTAGCTTTAGTTACAACATTTGTTAGTTTGAATCAGGTGACAAATATTCATATTTTACCAGAATTAAGATTGTCATCAGCCTGATTTTCACTTTATATTTGAATGAACTGTTACACATACTTTCTCCTATTAGCTTGTCAACAAAACTTGTGTAAAATTAAGTGGAGGGGGTAACTATTAATTTAATGAGACAAATCACAAAAAGTTGCAATACATTTTTGAAACGTAATGCGTTGAGGGTTGTAACATTCCGTTTTGTTATATTTATTGTATATTTTTATTTTTATAGTTACTGTTGAAACTATCATGTCAAATTATCATGTATTTTTTGTAAAATGGTGTAACCGTTGAGAAAAATAAATAAATCGGAGTTTACATCTGCGTTAACAGCAGAATTTTATTCTATAGAGACTAAAAAGTCTTCTTCCTCCTTATTGAGTTAAACACCTTCTTTGGCCCTGCAATCATGTATAAAAACTGTCGTTTTTGCTGCAGTATGACGAAAAATAGTTTATAAATAAAAGATTTGCGTTGTTGTGCTTGGCCCGAGCAGAGACTGCGTGCAGTGGTTGGAAGTGCCATTATTTTGACGTCACTCTAGGGCATTGTTAGTGAACGTTGAATTGTAGGATAAGTGGTTATTATGCTTCCTGTTTCCCATTTTGCGCTTCATGCCTCAGAAATGAGAATTCTAATGTTTATGAGCTTCGCGAAAATAACATCATCATTTTAAACCCATAGTGAAAATCACACGTAATATCTCTTTACCTACGACCGATTTTTAACTAGCCGTTTCAGCTTAGTTCTTAGAATTAAAAAGATTCACTTAACAGAATTGTTTACTTACTTAAAAGCATTGTCTTACTTAACAACACGGGTTACGGACCAGTAACGTTCAAGGATTGAGAGGGAAAAAAGTAAAATTGTATGCTTCAAACTTCAACTAATCAGTTGTTAAGACCAATTCGATTGTTAATGAGTGGTACAATTAATGGTTGGTACAATGAGTCGTTGCATCTCTGTAAGTGGCAATCAAGTTAGTATTATAGATTTGTATCTTGAAAAATACAGGGTGATTGATAAGTGTGCCAGCCGTTTTATTCGAAAACTATAAGAGATATCAAAAAAAGTTAAATGGTAAGTGCCTTGGATTTTTTATTTTAAAAATTTTAGTCAAGTCAAAAAAATTATTTTAGCCACCATTTTTCCAATATGGCCGCCAAATTTGATTTTTCTTATAGCCTGTATTTTATGATGTATTCTGGTAGGAAATGTAATTTTAAGACGATTTTATTCCTGTGATTTTTTTCATAAACCCAACCGTTTCAACGATAATAATGGTTAAAGTTTTGAAATTTCTGCATGAGAAAGAGTTTCGATGAAGGCTTAAGCAAGGGGATGCCAGGGGGATGCCAAGCATGCCAAGGGGATGCCAAGCATGCCAGCTGTTTTATTCAAAAACCATTCAAAATTTCACGACTTAAACCATTATTATCTTTGAAACGGTTAGGTATATGAAAAAATCACAAGAATAAAATTGTCTTAAAATTACATTTCCTACCAGAATACATCATAAAATACAGGGTGTTCCATAAGAAAAATCAAAGTTGGCGGCCATATTGGAAAAATGGCGGCTAAAATAATTGTTTCGACTTTACTACAATTTTTTAAATAAGTTTTTATTGGCGATCTAACCTAAACTGTCAGTTTTAGAATAGACAAAATAGACTGTCAGCCGTGCAGTGGTTACCATGATTACCATAGGTTCTGGCACACAACGCTGGGAGCTCCGTGTAGTTACGTAGCGTGTAGGCCGTAACGACATGGCGCTCCCAGCGATGCGCCAGAACCTATGGTAACCACAGCACAGCTGACGGTCTATAATTAATTCCTTTTGTCTATGGTTATGAATGAACCGTGTATGACTGATGTACATTTAATTGCGATTATTCCTTTAGGGGGTGGAGATTCTAAATCTCAATTTTATTGCTACCGCTTAAAAGGTCTCTGTGAGTTAGTTGATCCAACAAAGTGTGTTATAAATTAACAGTTCAAGCTAAATAACCTATCAGCTAAATACCTAAATAGCTAAATAGCTAAATACCTAAGCTAAATACCTTTGGCAGTTGTGGGTGTTAGGACCGGCATCCAACAATTTAACAAGCCATGCTTTCTTCTGTAGTGATTTTGGTATTAAACATACGGTTGGATACCAAAATTGTCAAATACTAGTCAGAATTGCACTACTATGTTGTGGACTTAGTCATCCCATATTTTGTGTACACTTTTATTTATTTATTTATTTTTTTTTTAAAGGTTAGCGGCCTCTTTTAACCTTGCATTTGCCCGTCCATATAGACTAAGCGCCCGTGCGTGGATCGTTTACAGCAAAGCAAGGAGTGAGCCGGTACAGTAAAAAAGGTGATCTATACTGATAAAATGTTTTCGGCAGTGACCAGGATCCAAACCCACGACATCGCTGCCATGGGCCCGAAGTCCACGACGCCACCGATTCAAATATTGTAATTCAAATATTGAATTTCAATGTAACTAGACCTAGGCCCATTTGTGTGATGGTTGCCATGTCAAGCAATTTCTTGAACTGACCTTTAAAGTTACCCTTCAACAAACCAACAATTTTCCAGCACAAACATTAGCTCTTTGCAGGTAAATTTGAATACCCTCACCACAACAAACTTGCAGACTAAGTAAATTTCAATTTGTCTGATTGGATTTTGATTTAAAATATTTCCAAAAACAAGTCATTATTCCCCATCCAAAAGTTGTTAGGTTTTCTGATGGAGGGAAGGGTAAAGTGTTTCAATCAAATGTTAATAGTGTAGGATAAAAGGAATAAATTTGTCAACATAAGAAAATGTAAAATATAAACAAAAATATAAGTTTCCTTTCTCCACCGTAAGAATAACATGGGAATTAAAATATGCAGTTTTTGTTCTTTGTAACCTTTATTATACAGTAATGATTTAATATACATTACTGTCTCTTTAGGCTCTACTCAATTATTGTATTTAACATTTGGCATTTCCATGTTGTAAAGGTAAGGATTTCGAAATGTTTGAAGATTTTCAAAAACTCCATAACAACCCTAACATAACCCGATCTTGCTAGTTCGTGAACTCAATAAAATCAGGACACAATCACTCGATTTATCCTTTTTATGTATGGAAATAAATATTTGTACAAATATGTTTTTTGGCCTCTGAAGACATCAAAATTAAAAAGTAAATCAATCAGGAGTCTAGCTAGGTCTTAATTTACTATTTTACAGCGAAGTTCACTAAACCAGGATAAATTCTACCAACTGTGATGTTCTTGAATGAAACAATGGAGGATACAGGTCTTCCTTTTGTGAACGAGTTGAAAGAAGCTAGACCTCTTACGTACTTCAACCCACTATTGAGGAACCTCTCGGGCTGCAAGCTGGAGCACTTAAGACCTTTGTTCTATTGGCAAACGACTTATTTGTTATTTTATTCAAAGGGAAATCCCGAGATGGTATTAGAGAGATGGAGTATTCATTTAACGATTTAGTCTTATTAATTTTTATATTAAATCTACTTATCTCATAAATTCATTACGACTTTATTGAGGCCTTCTAAGGTCATCAAAGAACTAATAAGTGTATTTTATAGCTTGTGTCAAAAAGTTGTGACACACCTCAATCATTGGTTTTTATACAGTGTTTTTTTTTTTTTTTTACTTGCTTCTTTATTTATGTAAAAACTGCAATAGATAAAAATATGCAGAGTTTGCGGAAATCCTCCATTGACGTAGGAGCCACAATTGTTGTGAATTTAATGTGAAGTTTCCATTTACCCCCTTTCTCCCCCTACCATGACTTAAAATTTTCAAATTGCAAGGTACCACTATTGAATATATCATATCACATATGAGGGCATGAAAAAAGAAAAATAATAGTGCAAACTAGAGATCTCTACGTCAATCCTATCAAAAGTTATGGCAGTTAAAAATTTGAATTTTTCGCCCCCTTTTTTAAGAAAACACGTGTTTTTACTCGACTGCAGCTCAAAAACGGTAAGAAAAGATTTTAAAGAATTTTCATGGTTAGGAATTAAATTTTCTACCAAACACTCTTCTTCCGGAAATCGCACTCCTTCACCTTCAAAAATCGCCCTACTTAAAAAATTTGTAAAATTTCTCGGATTTTTTACGGCTTTTTATTGAACAAGCATGCCAGCTAATCACACCTTTGAACAATGCTTGTTCAATAAAATACCCGTAAAAGATCCGAGGGATTAACGTTGAAGACTGCAAGTCGTTTCTCATCCAGTTAAGTTTAAGTTTACATAATAAATAGTTGTGTCTTTTTTAGTCCACTGTACAATGTGCATTGGACGATAAATCGTATATATTAATGAGCAAGCATGTTGCTTAAAAACATTTTTTAAATCGTTCTACGTAGAATTTTGGACCATTTTGGCTTGTTTATCCGTAAAATGCAACTACAAAAAAAATCAGCTAGAAAAAAATCAAATGTCAAATAAAAAACTTTGGTATATGTACCAACTTAGTTTTTTTTTTACCCCAACTTGGAAAAGGGTGACATTTTAAATTAATATTTTTAAGGCCGCAGGACCTTTGAAAGTTAATCAATACAGTAGTATTGCTAATGCTTTTGAAGTTGACTACAAATAATAAAATACATCCTTCTTGTATAAGTGTTCGCACAAATATTGGTTAATAAAAATATGTGTATTTAATTTTGAGTTTGTATACATTATTTGCATTTTGACATTTTGTTGCCGTAAACGTACAACTCTTGTTTCGTTACCATTGAACGTAAAAGTTTTTGTAGTTAGCCTAATGAAAATTTGCATCTAGATTCGAAATCATAATTGATTGGAATCGTACCAGTGACATTCAAAATTGAAAGCAGACATTATAAACGCTGCTACCCGGGATTGTAAATTTGTAGTGTTTAAATACGTGTTTATGACCGACCACACACAACTTGTAATATGATAAGCTGAATTTAATAACTCCTAACAGTAGTTACATGTTATGGACCATTTTGTAATCCTTTTATTAACTTGATTAAGATATATCTTTCATAATTTGACAGATTTAATAAGAAAGATACATTAATCAGCCGCCAAGCGCTCTTGCACCTGCTCCTTTATTAAATGCGTTCCTCCATAGTGGGTCCCGTGGGTACTATTACACTCTGTGCTAATCATAAGTTGTAGCATGCGACAAGCATACCCTAGCAGATCTACAATGGTAAAATTACAAAAATATGGGGTGGATTCTTAAATTAAATAACATAAAAATATTGATTTTTATGTATATCTTTACTAAATCAAACACGTCTTATGATAATTTATGAAAATAAAAGCGTTGTTCGATAAAAATATTAAGTTTTCAATAGATATTTTTGAAAATGGAGTATAAACTTAGAATACTATCAATTTAATTATCCTCTTCAACTACTAACCGAAAAATAAACGATATGTTTTCATTTAAAACAAAATCTAAGTGTTCAATGAATTATTTTGTGGAATATACTGTTATTATAGGGATGTGTTTGCCTTGGCACCGAGTGATTTTCTGAGAGAAAACTTAAGAAAATCTGTATAACATCAATATAACTTGATTAAATTTTTATTATTTAATCATACAAAGCCTAAAACCTAGAAATTAATTCAGTGTCAGTAAATGTTGTGTCACCGAGACAATCGGGGAACTATCACAACACCTATCGTATACCGTAAATCCAATAAGCCATGTCTATTAGCAGCCGGCTCACCTCATTACTGATATTGATAAATAAACACATTACGCTATTGTTAGCTGTTATTGTGTTTCAAGCCATCAGTGTTATGTGTGATATGTATTCGTAAGCCATAATGTTTTGTGTATGCAGATCCAATTTCTTATACTTTTTTATCTTGATAAGCGCTTTGAGATTAATATTAATCGGTCCATTTTTTCTTTCCCATCTTCACATCCTAGGGCACTGGATCTAATACGGAACTGCTGTTTTGCAAATTATTTCAGTCTAGTCTTAGAGGGTCGTGGCATTATCACAAAGATAAAATCCATTGGTGATTGGTGGGATTTGAACCCAGGACCTTGGGCACCCCGTGGTCTATCACTAGACCCGCTCACTCCCCTCATAACCTACCCGTACAAGTATTGGCAATTTGTTTAGTATCTAAATAAAAAAAAAACGTTATTGCTTCTAAATTACTGTTTGAGGAAACGACAATAGTTTGTTATAAACGATAACTAAATTATTCCTGAAAAGTGTTTTCACTTTTCAAACATGTTTCAAACAAATCTATTAAAAATACACCTATGACACGTGTCAACCTGGGAATGGTTTCAAAATCCCGAAACTTTGTGGAAAATGGCATTCACTAATCGTGATGTTAAAAAAGTGCTATGATCTCTTAAGGTGGCATAAAACGTCTCTGTTTTTTTTTATTAAAAGAATATATTTGAAACCGTATGCATAAAACACTTTTCCTGTAACTTTTAATAAAAATAAAAAAAAACTGTAACTGGTTAATAACATAATGTTTTCCATAGCTTGAAAAAATATTCACAAATATTAATATCGTAAATATTAATATCTTACACAAGTCATTATATTTATAGCTACATATTCTAATTTCTTATTTTGTGACTATTCTAATGTAAAATAATATAACCGGAAAGCAAACTATACTTTACAATGGATTATTGGATAATTCGATTTATTTTGAAGAATTATCTTATCTCATGGGGTATTCAATTCCATCCTTCTTATATAAATAGTAAGTTATTCATTCAACGCATGAGCCATTACACCTAACATTTACATTTCATATTTTATAGACTCAGAGCTTTCAAGCTTAGAACTGATGTAATTCCTTTTAAGACTCAGTTGATAAATAAATACTGTGCTACACGAAAATGAAATAAACGAAGTAGGTGGAATTCAGTGTGGAATTGTATCTCGTTTTTGAAAATCAGCTGGTAATGTTTTCAGGGCACGTCCGTGGACGCACTGCGTCTCCCCAGCTG